>NC_089140.1:101567955-106512955 GCF_009819655.1 Sylvia atricapilla | reverse complement strand
TCTGTCTTATGATTTGAAGGTGAAGACAAGAGCCTGCAGGGCTCTGTCAGAGTTATGGGCATGCTCAACACAGACTTCAAAAAATCTAATTCCCATAAAACCTTACAAGGCTGAATTGCTTACCTGAATATAAAAGATTTACTTTCACTGAATCATTTAACACACAACCATATTAATTGCATTCCGAGATGGAAAAAATGATAATGGAATAAATCATAATGTGGAAATATCTTAACACTAGAATTTGCTTACATATTTTAATGCAGTGCAAGGATTTTGTGCAAAATACAGAAAAATATATATTCTCTTTAACATGTGTATACATTGTGACTATCCTCACAATAGCCCTTGGAAAGCTGAATTAACAAATTCCCACGGTACCACCAAAATGAGAGGAGAGGGGGCCACATCTTTATGTACAACGTTAAGCGCTGTACATAATTTAATCACATTAATTTAAAGCGGGGAGAGTGGGGGCTAGAGATGTTTTAACTAATCTTTTAACACCCAATTTGGCTTGATCTGTGACCAGAGTGTTTTAAGCCAGGAGTAGCATTTGATTGTCCCCAAGTGTGAGAGTGGGAGAGAGGGAGAGACACAGGTTTCGAGACTTACATGCCTGACAGCATTTGCAGCTTCCTGCTCCCTTCGTAAGCACACCTTGCCCTGAATGTTTCCCTTTTATGAGGAGAAGCAAAGCACAACAGGTATGTTTTCTCCCAAATGAGAAGAAATCCTCCTGGGGTGTGTCCTGGAACAAAGGAGATGAACCTAACCCACCTCAGCTCGTTTCTGAATTAGGCTGATACAATACTACAGACAGATCCGTGCTGATCTCCCTTCACTCCCCCTCCCTCCCCAGTCTTTGTTGTGTGCTACCAAGTAAATATGCAACCAAACTCGATGTAAATCATAACCCGCATGGAGCCACAGCTTGCCATCCAGACCCAGAATCCTACAGAGGTTTGTGAGGTGGAAAGACTGTGTCTTTCACACAAAGCAATGGCTATGCTCACTCCCATCCTTCTTTTACTTTCTGCTTAACCCTTTAGGCTGTGGCTGATGCCCTTCTTAACATCCTCTACCTAAGCGGTTCTCTCCTTTTTAATATTTCCCTTTCTCCCTCTCATTTTTTTCCCCTCTTAAGTCTGCCCTCAGCAGCTGAAACCAAATAAGCACACTGCAGGTGGAATGAAAGCTGCAAATGCATTTGCTCATTTAACCCATGTGCTCAATATTAACTATTGAAGTTTCGCATACAAAGGAGTTGTTACAACAAGCATAAAGCTGCTAACCTTTTGAAGAAATAAATGAATACAACTGAGAAACAGGGCCAAGTATTTTTCTGTAAGAAAAAGGGAGCAAATGTTGTCTGCTGTTCAGCCCCACATGATTTTGCTTTCCTGCCCTCCTGCTTAATCTTGACACAACCCTGTAGAGTATATGCACTGTCGGGTACACTGGTGAGGGTCTCCTCCTTGCCCATCTTTTGCAGAGAAAGAGACTCTGCTGGGCTGCTGAAAAATGAGGTAACTTTTCCCACCCCTCTTCAAGGACAAACCATGCCTCGGTTTCTGATGGGTTCCCTAGACTCAGAGATGTGGCAGTTATACCTCATGACCCTTCTGTAATGGGCACATCTCCACCCTTAGACTTCTTTCTGATTCCCTTTGTACTTATCTCCAGTACTCTAGGTTAAAGATATCGTTACCTATAGCTGACAAATGGACACTATGTGGATGGTATTACCCCGGGCACTCTGTTCCAAATGCATTGTGTCTAACAACAAAACCCCCCGTGAAACTCATAAAATTACCAATTTCACAGTTGACTTTCTTCCTGCTCTGCTCTGTAGCCTTCATACTCCTGGCCTGTCTCCACACACTGCAGGAGATGATGTCGGACCAAACCAGCAACGCTGCATTAAAAAGGTTCTTGATATAAACAAGATCTATCTTGGTACTGATTAAAACGTCTGTAGATTTTTGCCTTATCTGGATAAATGCTTCTGATGTGCATCATCTGCCATTATGCAGTAGCAATCGCCATGGTGTCCAAAGAGGGGGTTTATAGGAGCTGATTTTTGATTCTACCCCTGTACACTGTGCTCTCATGTTCATACAGTGTGGTACTGCCTTGCACGGGTAACGTGTGAAGAATTACATCAACGTCAATACTGGGGTTTGGCCTTTCCTGCTCTTTGGCATAGTTGGAGGTGTAAACAGCGTTACTGGCTGCAGCACTTCTCACCTGGAATCTCAGCATGTTGCAAAAAAATGAATTAAATCTCACAACAGGGCCCCGAGGACTCTTATTTGACAAAAAGGGGCTGCAAGAACAGGAAGAAGAAAGGCTTTTCCACATAGGGAAGTTGCTGCTCAAGATTGGGGGATGTAAATCTGCATGGTACTTTGCTAAGTATGATTTTTACCCTGTCTTTCCCTGTGGATGCTCCTGGGGCACACGGATGGCTGGCAATATAGAGAACTAATGGGCACAAACTTCCTGCTAAGGGCATCCACAGAGGGGGTTGGTGTATTGGGAAGTTGCAGCCTGGGATACTTGGCTGGTAGTTTCCCTGTGGTGACAAGCCCAAAATGATCTAAGCAAATCACACAATGAATCATCCAGGCCAGTTTAGAGTTTAGAATTTGGGTTTCCTGATTCTGTTTTCTGCTTCCTTTTCAGACTAGTAAAGCGCTTTTGCTGTCTTCTGTATAAATAGTTTCCATATTTTCCCTGACTACCAGGCTTGCCCTGGGATGTTGAGCTTCTTGCAATGGCTCTTACTCTGATGATGTACTGTATTATTCACCTACATCTGCCCAATTTATTTTTTTCTGTGTCAAATTTTTAAGCAAGAGGAGCAGAAGTATCCAACCATACAATTCTCCTCAGATAATAGTCTTTGATGGCTTTTCTACAGGGCAGTTTAAATGTTACAGGTGGCTTCACTGTGAGTTCTCGTGCTTTTGCCAGTCTTTTTAAAGACTACTTCTTTGAGAACGTGTCTAGTCTACTAAACTTTCTTTCCCGTTCAGGATTGCAGGTTCTCTCTTCCTGAAGGATGCCCTCAGTTCCATTTTTGTCCCTGTGTAGGTTTCCCTTACCCTGCCCTTCGCTATCTCTGTCCTCAACATGCACCTTCCCACTGCCACCCACTGTCTTTCAAAATAATTTTATATTTCAAGTGGGTCTCCTTCCTAGAAATCCCTCCCCCTTTTCTAGCTTTGATGTCCCTATTTTTCTCAACAGGGTGTTCAGCGAAATCCTTACTTGTTCATCTAATTTGGAGACTAAGCTCCATAGTAGAGAGAACTTGGTACCAAAGTACTGGTAAAACACAAGCCATTAGTAATCATGTGGTGGCTGGCACTGACTTCCACTGCAACTAGACAGAAACAAGAGTTAGCAAGTGAATAGTTGTTCCCTTTACACGGTGTCTGGCCATAAAGAATGCATCAGGCACTAAGTATAACAGAGCGCAGGCCCTGAGCAGCATTATCACAGGTCCCCAATAAGCTTGGTGCTTGTAGATTTTGTGATAGAATCCAACAGTCTTTAGCCATTTTTCAAAAATTACTTTGCTGGTACCACAAATACTGTGAAAATCTTGAGCACTGCAACATTTCATGTCAAACTCACTTCTTTGTTCCATTGCTCCAGCCATTCCACAGCACACAAAGAACTGCCTATACTCTCTGCTCTGCACCCATAAATAACAGAAATTGCCGTATTTTTATAAATTTGGAATTAACATGAGCTGTTATGTAGCAGTTTCCCCAAAAGTGACTTTTAGTCCACCTGAATCTCCTGTTTAATGGCCCTATAACTTGCCTGAAATGTTTCCAGGGCTGTCTTCAAGAAACTAGGTGGCATGAGGAAATCCCTCACCACTGAAATGGGATTAAGAGCAAAGTGGGTTAAACAACAGAGTACTGACACAGGTTCATTTAGTTACCATCACAAGATCTGGCCACAAATATATTGTGCATTACTCTACTGTGAGTTATCATGGCTCTGACCCCTCTCGGGAGATCCCCATGCCACCACTGTATTAACGACTGCATCTGCTTCAGAATAACCTTATTAGCTTGCCACAGCTGAGCCAGTAATCTCATAGGATTTTTGTCCCAGTCCCTTGTGGGGTGTGATTCTCTTCTCCTTGAATCCAGTTTGATGCCCAAAATTTAATAAGTTTTCCTGGACCCTCTGCTCTCCCTCCCCCTCCCCTTTTATCATCTGCTGTAGGGACCATGAAATCCCCAGTAACCTCCCCAAATGCCATCAATAACTCCTGAAATGCCATGATGTTTGGTGCTTCCTTAGACAAAAAGCTATGTTAATTAGGTAGGAGGAATTTTTTGTCCCTCTTTTTAATCCAGATTTTTGCCTACGCATCTTGTACCAAGCACCTCCAGTAACCAGTGCAAAGCTACAGAACCCTTACGCGTACCTTTATCTATGTAAATGTTGCCCTCCAGTCTGAAACCTTTAAGTGGCAAGTGAAATCTATCATGGTGTTCTCATAACATGTGAGCAGCTCTGTGTGTGATGGGGAGGGGGGCTATGGGGTTTTGTGTCTGTGTCTGTGTGTGTCTCTCTCTCCTTCCCATCTGACTGCACCCTCAGACTGCTATTCCTTGTAATCTGCATCACTTGATCGAGAGGCACAAACGATACTGCACACAGCAAGGTGTCTATATAATCATTAACTCTCTCGCCCTCTGGATAGGACAAATGATATACAAGCCTAAACTCGCCAGGGGTCTTCTTTGGGACTGTGTCCTGGGGGAATCTTCTCCTATGAGTTAATGGAGTATTCCTAAATGGGCTGACTGCTTTCCTTCTGTGTGCCAGTTCTTTCCCAACTTTCCTTTCACAACCTCTGGCATCAAAAGCAAAGATATCGCATTCATAGCATGTGCTTTTTTTCAAGATCCATGCAAGGAATAGCAAAGCCATTAACAAACCCTTTGAATAGAAAAATCTGCTGTAACATGATCTGCAGTAGGCAAACATTTAACCATAACAGTGTTTAGATTATCCTTGCCAGGACGGAATAAATGCCTTTTAATTCTCTCTTGAACAATCCTTGACTTCTTTTTCTTTCCCCCTCTCTCTTTTTTGTTTTATTTTTACTCTGTTGGCCTATTTCTGGTAGAATTCTCCCACATCATTGTGGGTTACACTTGTTTTGACTGCACAGCTGCCTTCCCATCTGAACTGACTTTTGCTTGCTCAACTTCCAGCCTGTAATGTTTGCAGCTTTTGAAGCTGATATTAGGAGGAGAATCTGAAAAGTCCATGGATAAAATGGAAAGAGCACCTGGTGGGGAGTTTGGAGCTGTTCCTGGCCTACTACCTGCTTTGTTACCTTGGATGAGTTATGGTACCCCAGTGGTTATAGTTTGCTCTCTGTAAAATGATTACTGTGGTATTTAAATTCTGGTTGTAAGGAGCTTTGAGATGCGCAGCTGTAAACCCTGTCTAAATGCTGTTGAAATTGAACTGGCCTCCTTGGCTCACTGTCCAGCCTAAGCTGTTTAGACCGAGGCTCTCCAACTATTTCAGCCTGTCCTTGTTCCCATCACCCTGAAGAATGCTCACCATCATTCCAGGGCTACTCTCCCAAGAGCACCAAGGGAAGCACTTGAGGAGTGTCTATAGGAAGTGGTGCTGCTGCTCTGACATCACCATTTCACTTCTGTTCCCTTTTCTGTTCCCTTTTCTGTTGCCTTTTCTGTCTCAAAGTCCTATTTGGCAGGTATGGGATGGAATACATCTTACCAGATCTCTGTGACAGGGTATCTTCCTTTGCTACAGCTGTCAGGTGTACATTTAATAAGGATGGGAGAACCCTTGAATGTCATCTTGACACTCATAAACTGTGTTTGAGCTAAGACACAATTATTCTGTTTGGTTGTGGAAAATACAGTGCTTTGGCAATCAAGCAGGAAAACAGTAAAATGAATGAAATATATTTATTTTCTGTTAATAATCATGAAATATGCTTTTCTTCCCATCATGGGAATGCTTCTCATCCTTGATAATATTCATCCTTTCTCTTTTCTCTATGTACCCTATCTGTCTCTTGCTGCTTTTTGGTTTTTCTTGACCACTTTATCCAGAATTTATGTATTGCTTCCTTGCTTTGTGTTTGCTTGCTTACTTGCTTTTTCTCGCTGGTACAGATACAATGTTTCCAGGTATTGCTTTAGCTTGTTTTCCAATTCTACTTTCCCTGTTATTTCTTTTGTATTTTTTCAGTGCTTTCCCTTTCCCCCCCCCCCCTCATTATTCTTCCTTTTCTCGTCAATTTTATCTGCCATTTTTTTCCCTCTTTGCGTATTTTCTTCTCTGGTGATCCCATCTTCTTTCCCCAGAATAACCAACCTCTTCCTTTTATTTTTGTCTACCTTTCATTCTCTTGATTACTCTTTCCAAAGGTTGATGAATCTAGCTTGCTCTTGAAATATTTAAATATTTAATAACAGGATGACAGCTATTCCCAAGACACTTGTGTCAGCGGACAGACAAGAACCCCCTACCCTTCCAGTCTCCCAGCAGGCCTTTTATGCACTAACATACTCGGGAAACAGGATTGCTGAGGGGAAGGAAAGGTTGCAGTTGAAATTAAGTCCCCTTGAGCCATCTCTAATTCCTAGTCGGCTGAATGAAAATATTCAGACATGTAATTCCTTCAGCGCCTTTGTTGCAGGTGATAGTAGAGGCTCTTCCTTTGTGCCTAAGTGCCTCTTTTCTCTTCATGACTGATCTGCCCCCGTTACTAGCACACAGGAGAGAGAGCTGAGGTTATTTTGTGCTTTGTTCCCTTGAGCTCTTTGACCTCACATAGTAATGGACATAGCAGGGACATCACTGAAAGTGACCTCCCCACCTTCTCCCTGACAAGACCCCCGGACTTTCTCCTAGGCAGTAACTGGCCCTCTTATCTGTGCTACACTCCTTCCTCCTGTAAGCTTTGGATTGAGCTTTAGCATCTTTCTTTAACAATCCTGTGTTGTTTCCTGATTAAGTTGATGCCAGTAGAATTGCAACCTTTTCTGTCTTGTAGCATTTATTTCCATTTCTCCTTTTTTTGTGGAAAAGTTTGTCTTATATTGTTTCATATATTTAATGGGCAGATACAAAGAGCACATGATAGAGAAAAATAGACATTTGGACTTTTGTCTTAGGCAGTTTTGTTTCCTTTTCCCATCAGCAGATTTTTTTTCCTATGTAGTTCATGTAATCCCCTGAGTTGTTTGAAGCCTCTGTTAATAATCTCACTGGTATTTCTCCACACTTACAGCTGTATTTCCTCCATTCTTTTGTTTTCCCATAGCTGATGACAGGAGAGGGATGGGTGTTTTCGAGATATGCCCATCCCTAACTCTCAGCTCAATCTAATTCATGAAAGGTCCCCTTTGAACTAACTGCCAAATAAGTCTTTCTCTTCACCCAGGACAAGAGGGATGACTAGGAGTCATATCTAAGATAGTAAAACATGTCAAAATGGCAGCTGCTGAAGGAAGGCAAACCCCTTTCCTCCAGAATTATGTCCATATCTCCAGTAGCATGTTTATGAATGTAGTTCTGTATCACCAGTACTCTTGCCCCCAGATTGTCTGTTCTGGACTTGAGCCTGTCCTCCTTTCTTATTTTTTTCATGGCCTTCACCTTTGCAAATTATACTAAGCAGAGAGCTTACCAAGGTTCCTAGGTGAAAAGTGCAGATCCATTCACCCTTTATTCCTCATTTCATTTTCCTTTTCTTCACAGACAACTTTTGTATGTGCTATTTGTCAAATGACTGACTTGCAAATGCCTTTCTCTGCCCTCCAAAAATCCTCCAGATCCCATACAAACAAACCAAACCACCACATACATTAATGTATGGAAAAAATACGTAATAGTTTC
This sequence comes from Sylvia atricapilla, assembly GCF_009819655.1. NCBI lineage: Eukaryota > Metazoa > Chordata > Aves > Passeriformes > Sylviidae > Sylvia > Sylvia atricapilla. The sequence continues at coordinate 106,505,032 of NC_089140.1, read as the reverse complement.
TGCAAATTCTTTGAAAGAGCTAAGTAGTCTCATGTCATACAGTGTTTTAGTCCTTGAAGACAGGGAGCTAGGAAAAAACATTTCAAAAGGTTGGGATTTTCTCAAACTACCAACTCTGAAGTGAAAGAAACACTTCTGAAGCCCAGCTTAGGCTGCACATTTATGGCTGGAACCTGAACCAGGTGTGGCAAACCAGCGTTTGCAATAAGCACTCATTGTCTGCTGGCGTGTTAAACTCCTTCAGCCCCACATTCTGCTCTCTTACTTCAGCTAATGATTCTTGCCTGACTCCTTTAATTGGAAGGTGGAAGTCCCCTCCTGTACACTCCACACAACATGTCAAGTTAAACACAAGTCACCTCCATTAGTGCCAGTGGGTGGGGGGAAGCACAAAGGAAAAATATAACAACAATTCTGCTCAAGCCTTTGAAGTGTTAGACGATCAATCTGTCTGCTTGAGTCTGATTCTGAATCCCTCTTTAAAATGCATCAAATGTTTGAGCCTGAAGTTCCGTCCTGACAGCATCTGTGAGTCTCTGTGGAGACATCTGCTCCACAGTTTCACAGACGCTCTCTGTGTTCACATGAGAAGGGTTTGATCCAAAGGCCTAGCCAGAGTGAGACTGTGCGGAGTTGTAACTAGACAGACAGTTTTAGCAGGGTCCTGTGGAGTCTCAGTAGCAAAGACCCTGTGGAGCTGGAGTACGTGTTCTGTAGCAAGGGCCAGAGGTTTTTTTCTGCCTTTCAACTAGACTTTTCTCCACCAAAACCAAAATAGCTACAGGGACGTTTATTGGGGAGAGGGGAAGCAGAGTGCCATAGCTTCTTGGATGCTTTTAATGGCAGAGTTACACACCATGGCAGCAATAATGATTCAAATGAAATTCCAAGTGTTTATTATTGGAGAGCTAGGAGGATTTGGGTTTCCTGAAAGTAAGTAAGGCAAATAATTCTGGAGGGTTAGAAAAAACCATATGTGGGTTCCTACACTGTGCTTGGCTGTGTGGTTCCTGCACTATACTTGGGTATTACCTCACAATAAATGTGCGAAGTAAACCAAAATTGCTATTTCATCTTGTTCAAACTTACACACACTATAGATGTCAGTACTCAAAAGCCAGGAATTGCCTTTTACTATGCCATATGTATGTAGCACCCTTAGAAGAGACACTCTAAAGGGTTCATGTTATGACTTAGCACCATATAGATTTTCCAATAGCTTTCCTGGACAGTGTGCAGTGTCAGTAGCTTTTCCATCACAATGGGTCCCAGAGACCATTTTAGGTGAGCAGTACTCAGTAGCTGTGGGTTTTAGCAATAGCTTTAGTAATTGTATTGTTTTCACAAATACCAGCAGCACATTAAAAATAGGCTGGGGCCATCTTTAAGGGTTATGAAATAATCTGAATTCAGTCCTTGTGAAATTAAATCTGGAGTAGTTCAGACCTATGGGTGGAACTCTAAGAAGTCTTCTGAGATGGCAGCTTGCTTTATAGGGCAGCCTTCTATTTACTGCATCACACAGCAAGATAATCATTTGCTGATCTGTCATTAGTGCCATTATCTAAAAAAAAAATTCCTCCTGTGTGTTTTATTTGCTTTAGAAATCATGGCTTACAAACCCAACAAACCAGCAGCATTAAACTGTAACCATAAACAAGATGCAACTTTTTACTTATCACGTATTTGAAAGAATATTTTTTACTAAATTCATAAGTCCTTTATCCTTTCTTTTTGTCATGCATTATGATCTGAAGTCACTTAGAGAATTGGTGAATTATTGCTTCAGTTTTTGCTAGCTCCATGGGTAGCAAGTTCAGAAAAATCATTTTACTTACTGTTACTCACTGGTAGCAAGAGCTGTAACCCAAACAAGGTGGGACATCTGGTAGCCTTCTCATTCTTCTGTCTATACCTGCAAAATGCTGTCTAGTCTCTGCTAGTTTCAGAAAAGATGGGACATGCAGACGGAGTGTCTTCTAAAATTAGGATTGGGGAAACAACAATAAAAAGCAAATTAATAAAATCTGTGGTAGGAATATGTCTCAAAAAATGGGAGAGTATTATTTTAAAAATTCCCCTTCATTTTCCCTCAGTTTCTCAGCATATTTGTGTGTGCTGCTGCCAAGGATTTATTTTTATGATGTCCATGTCCAAACATTTCACCACACAGCAATGGCTCCTTCCTTTTCCTTTTGTGTACTACACAGAAAAATAGTTGGTAGATTTCTTCAAACTCACAGCTCATGATATACTCGAAATTATGCCTTAGACTAATAGGATGGTGTTTTCCATAACCTGTTCCTACTTAGCTCAGAACACCACAGACACTTTGAAGTGATCAGCTATCAGTGAACACTGACATATAAAGCAGAAGTCTTCCTCAGTCTCAAGCACAGCAACACAAAACATACTATTTGAATGAAAAAGCAACCCTTCCTGTAATGTTAATTTGGACGCTACTAGTCTTAAGTAAGGGTGCTTCATCTTCATGAAGATGCCCTGCCCTAGGGTACTGCTGCAGCGTCAGTCACTTCTGCTGTAGCTATTCTCCTCCCCCAAACAGCTACAAATAACAAACAGAAGCAAAGTTTTTTTAAGCCCTAATTTCCTTCGAGACTTACTGTTCACAGATCCTAGCAGAAGTTTTGGCACATCCTGAGCCCCAGTCAGGATGACTGGAGTCAAGCAGATTGCAGGTTTGAAGGGATACATCGCCTCCTCCAAAAGGCACACCATTGGGAGGGCCGACAGCCCTCAGACTGCTGCCAAAGCGAGGGCTACACAAGCCACTCGAATGGCCATTCTTCTGGTTAACACAGACAGCAGATTTTCATTTTATTTTCTTTTTTTTTTCCCTGACACACACAAATGTCTACTTATTCCATTTGGGAGATGGATATAATCCGTAAAACTCAGTGCACATAAGCCAGATGGCAGATCTGAGTAAGTTGTGACCAAAAACTTTTGAACTTTAGCCCAGTTCCACACCAGTGGAAGATGTGTCCCCAGTGAATCTGATATCTGTGCTCATTCAGCATAGCTAAGAAGGGCACAAATAAGTCCTGTGCAAATAATTATGTTGGATCAGTTTATGCCTAACATTTATATATACCCGCCTAATTGAATTGAGTGTCTAATCCCAGGGTTCATTATCTATTTCTCTATCTAAGTTGGTTTTTTTTTCCTGCTTATGTTCAGCACCCAGCTGTCCTCTCCTCCAAATGGTCAGCCACTGCCCCATAAAAGTCTAAACATCAGCCTCCTAAACCTGTATCATGGCATAGCAATTTTCTCAGCAAGGGGGCACCAGGAACTGGGCCTGTTCCTGTCACTGAATGAAAGTAGTTAGGAGAAAAACTGCATGGAAGTCTGAAAGGATGGAGTGTTACCACCCACCCTAGAAAGCAAGAGCAACCCAGGTTCTTACTAACAGATCCCTTGGGATGGATGATCAGTGTTTGTATGTATGTAGTTTCTTTTGGAACAATTTGGTCACAATGCAAAGCAGATATGTAGTCATTCTGGTTATAACTATCTGATGTAATACAGAAATATGAAAGCAGAAAAAGAGTACTTAAGAAAATGTATAAGGAAAAAGAAAGAAAGAAGGAGAAAGGAAGGATAATAGTAGAAATATGACACCACCTGTGGATCTAGCAACAAGACTGTTGCAATTTAGATGTCCTTTGGTCAAAGGGAGGGTCTTAATCCACTGAGGGTGAGGAAAGCCCACAAAACATAAAGTCCAATGGGTACACTCAAGCTCAGGTGAGAACCCCCAGATACCACCCTTGGAGGGGGGTGGTTTTAATGCTCTGGTGGAAGGCCTCAGAAATTAGTCTGGGGGTGCTTTGGGGGTGTTTGGTGGTTTATGACATCTCCTAAGACATGACAACTGCTTCTGATTTCAGTTTAGGCAGTTATGCCCCGTCAGACCTTCCCCGGGAGGAAGGGGAAGAGTTATAGCACTGAAGGAACTGTGTAAGGTAGAACAATTACTATGATAACAAGCACCACCACCCCTTGCAGGATCTGCCTCTTATCAGCCTCAAATCTCAGAGTGTAGCCTCTCTTTCTGTCCCGTGCTAATGCACCTCACCTCCTCCCCCTTGGGGGTGCAAACCTGGCCTCAGCAAAGCACCCTGGCACCTCCACAAATAGGCAATTTCTTAGAGTCATTAACCATGAACAGTTCAGTCTCTCACTTCTGAAAGTCCTCCTTGACAGGTCTGCTGTGGAGAGTTTAGCATGAGAGTCAGGACATGGCATTGCTGCCTTTTGTAGTAACCAGAATAAAGCAATAAAAAGATCAGTTAAAATTCTCGCTGGAAGTTATTGATAGAAAAATTCTTTCTGCGCGAAAGATTATAAACAGAGCTTTATCTCAGGATAGATTTGTTTTAATTTGGCATTGATGTATTTGATACCTGGTAGGATCAAAGAAAACAGAATCAAAGAGTGAAATACAGGCAGAACTGCTTCTCTGAATATTGGCCTCTTTTATAGATACAAAATCTCGGGACTAGAGTGCTCAAATTTATTTGTACTGATGTTTGTTTAAAGATCAATATTAAATAAATTGGTCTGGAAGCTATAGTCATAAAGCAGCTGTTGGACTAATGTAATCCCACAATGCTATTTTGTCTACTGCATGAAACCTGGTTAGCTGTGTACTTCTAATAACATGTGGATATCTAGTGAAAAAGAAAATAGCTGAACTGGATTCAGTGCACTTGGATTAACTATGTACATATCTATTTATTTGAAATTTCAGCCTGCTGAGCAGATTGTAAATCAAGCCTAACTTTCAGGTTTTCATGGTAAATTTCAACTTGAATTTAAACAGTTGTAAAAAGATTTTATGAATCTAAAGAAAGAAGTAAGGGGAGATATAATTGTAAATCTGCCTGTTTTGGCTTTGGTTGTGTAATAAATCTCCAGTGTCTAAATACATACAGTTTATGTGTTTGATAGTAAACACAGGTTTCTTTGCGGCTATTCTTCTCTGTTTCTGTTGACAATTTGCAGGGATTTTCTCTGTGATTTCCCTCAATGAAAACAAGAAGAAAGGAAATATTTCAAAATGTAGGGCTGCTTTGCATTATGAGAGTCACATGAAGGACCTCTGACAAGCCTAAGATGTGTTTGAGAGGCTGTCAAAAATGCTCTGAGCCAAAAATGAGATTTGTTTGTACAATGTAAACCAGTTTATCTAGAGGTCCAAGGGACACCTGAAAGCTTTGGATAAGCAGTTTTGGATGAATTCAGCAGCTTTTTTAGAAGAGCCTGCCCTTCAGGTTCCACTCACTGGTCAGAGATGGAAACGCAGTTGGTGCCTCATTGCCATGCTGAGATTTAGGGAGCCTGTAACATGCCCCCGTTGACTTTGCCTGTCTACGCCAAAGCTCTTCAGATCCCAGTGCACCAAGTTCCAGAGGTCAATTAGTGAGAAGCACCCCAACTTCTTGTCACATTTAGGACCCAGATGTCCCAGTACAATAAATTCTTCCACTCTTTAAAGCCATCATCAGCCTCACCCACCAGGGTGCAGCTAAGCCCTCCCACTAGTGACACACAGAGCTGAGGAGAGGGCATCTGCCTTTTATTCTACAGCCCATGCTTTTCAGGTCCATCCACCTTACCTGCATGGCTTTAATGGCATTTTCATCAGTAGGGCTAAACAGCTGAAACTCTTAAGTAAAAGTGTCTGCTTGAATATGTATTCAAGGGGGAACTGATAGTTTCCTGAAAGCTTCAACACCCTTATCTAAGTCACATCGTGAGTGTATGGATGTGTTGTCTAAGTGTTGACAAGTGGATGACTTGTGCATCAGGATCTCAATGTTTGCCCTCCCACACCACAACCTTGGCTGTATTTATACGCTCTAATGCAGCTTTACCAGGAGTGTAGACCTGAGAGTGTATATTTGATGGAATGAATGTCCATAGGTGTAAAGAGGGATCTTTGTTTGGAGACACACCCTGAGGCACGTTTGCAATCTGAAGAGCCATTTGTATTTAATTGTAAAAGAAGATGTGGTATGAATAAAACTATTTTTCAGCAACTGTAACAAATTTAAATATTCCTGCTTCCTGAAGAGAGTTTTACAGTAATTCTCACTGGTCTCATACTTTTTGAAGATGCTGACCAACCCATCTTTACTGTTTTTTCTCAGCTTTCCTAGTGATTGAGTCTGTCTTCTTGGGCAAATCACTTAATTGCTTTGAAATGCAGCTGGTCACAACATTAAAATAGGGACGGTGAATACTTTTTGTTGGTATGTAAAGCATTTGGGGAATTCTGTGTGAATATGACTTTTGCAGATTGTTTTGTGTGATCACAATGAAAAATACTGCTGCACTGAAAATATCACAAGAGAGCAGAGTATCCAGGCATGTCTGTGGGGGAAAACATGCATAAAGAAGAGCCCCAGATGACAATACAGCCACCTGCAGCCCTGTACCAGGCATGCTCTGAAACAGCAGAATCCTGTCACTGTCGCAAACCACATCGTGATTTGCAGATGTCCAGCTGGATTCTGCAATTTATATATTGCTTACACAGCAGTGACTACCTGCCTGTAACCATGTATCCACAGATAGCAGAACCTTTTATTTCTTGTCTTTTTTAGAGATTAAATGGGTGCAATACAGATGGGACATTACCCCAGTGCATTTCTCCCCCTCGGAAATTCAGAAAGGAGGTTAGTTTTATAGTCTGGGTCATAATCAGGAAATGGCTTAACAAGGGGCGTAGGGGAAAATGGCAGTAGAGGAGACAATCTTTCCTTTTCATGAAATCAATTCTGTAATGTAGTTTAACTGCAGGTTCTGCAGCAAGGAACAAAATCCATTTTCCAACTATTTAGGACTTTAAGTCCCTAGAAGCCTCAACCATGGAAATGAGAGAACCTGTTTACTAACATATTGTGCTGCCACTCCGGCATGTTTTAAACACTGTGAAATGAGAATACATAGGCTACGAATTTGTAGATATATAACTGCACACGATATGTATAGTTCGAATTTTTGTAACAAAGATGTAAAACTTAAAGCAGAAACGTGGCTGATTGTGCTGAATTATTACTCCAAGATAGATTCATCAAATCTCCCAGCTGTATAAGACAGGGCTTACTAATGAAGTTCCCTATCAAAAAGAAAAGCCTAATTTTGATTTGGCTTAGGTAATGAACTTCTTTTTCCTGGTGTGATTATCTGCATGGGGTGGCTAAAAGAGTAGCAAGAGAGAGTGCGCTCACAGAAGCATTATGCAAAATGTCTTTTGTCTCTTTTTGCTGGGATATATTAAATTTTCAATGTAGTCTATGTAATATAAAATTATGATAATGACTTTTGGCCCACTGTGAAGGCAGCTTGCTGGTCCTGAGCATGTGTGTCTGGCTTGAGCACTAGGATACACTGTGGGAGTTGCCTTTTCTATTAACAAACCTCTAGATACCTAATGATGAATTTTCTTTCACCAAATGTTCTCCTTTTGTCTAAAATACAAGCATTTTCTAAATTGCTTTTGAGAAAAACAAGAGAGGCAGAGAGGTCTATGGCAATGACAAGGGATATTGAAACAAAGCAAGGAATACAGTTAGCATCATTCTTGTAATTATAAACCAACCAAAACGTTGTTTCATGTAATAGTGAAAATATTTACTACCTTCTTGAAATAAATTATAGCATTACATTAGTGAAGGAAAAAATCAAGCAATTTTCTCATAAAATGTCACTGCAAGTTCAGCAGCATGAAACTTGACAGTCAAATTTATTGCAGGTAATTGTATCAACTTTTGCTACCCATAGTCTCTTCAGTAATTAAGTCTTTCTCCTCTTCCACCCTTCTTTTCCATTCTTCATCAAAAAAAGGCTAAACAATGAAAAAGACTGATAGGTGCTCTGGTTTTATTACCATTTATTAAGCAAGACGTAAAATCAAAAATGAATATGTTTTAAATAGGAGGAACATTTTGTAAGCCGCGTGTAGTTCACAGTTACCTTGCAAGAAAGATCCTTTCCTACGTGGAAAAAATATACTAGCAGCTTGACGTGCTATTTTTGTGTTTTTCTACATTTCTGTGTGTTCTCCCTGTTGTCAAAGTCAGTGGTACGAAACTCAGAGTCCACACTGAGCCATGCGTCCTGCACAAAACTACAGTGGTCCCCATGTGACATCACTACAACATCGTTATCATGCTGCCATACTCACTGGATTAAAATTCCAAAAGAGGAATGAGCTGCAGCAGTCCTTTAGCTGGCTGGACCATAATAGCTAGAAAAGAAATGTAACGAAATATACACCGAGAACAGAGGTCTGATGCTGCCACCCAAGTGTCCTCGGCTGCAGAGAGAGGAGTGGGCTTTGGCAGATCTCACGGAGCAGAGCTGCAGGATCTGGCCCATATTGTTCAGGCCTGTCATATTATTAAGGCGATTATTTTTCAGAGTTTCCCAGGAGAGCTGAGCTGCCCCCCAAGGCAGCTCCAGCCCGTAGCTTTCTGTGGCGTGTGTCAGGGAAAGGGCAGCGCTGCGGGTATTTACATACCTGATGATCACAACACAATGATCTCTGCCGTGTGCCTGTTTGCATGGCCTTGATTTTAATTTGGTGAAACAGGTTAGTTACCAAAAAAAAACACTTAGCTTTTGCAGAATAATTAGAATTACTTGTTATCAAAATCTCAGGGAAAAAAGATGAAGTAGAATGCAGCAGAATACTAAAAATAAAAGCATCATTTTTAATTTTCTGATACTACAGAGAGCCAACATAACCTTTAGAGAGTAAGAGCAAATCTCTCCAGAAATGGAATCAAGCCTTCTTGCCTTCTTCTCTTCTTCTAGGTAAAGAGTGTATTGTAGGTTCTGCAATGAATGAAAGCTCCGTGAATATCTGAGAACACATTAGTAGGTCTAAAGGTTGGGAATGTGTGCAATTAATTAATTAAATTATTATACAATTAGGTTGTAGCAGTGGAAGCCTGCATTTCTTTGACCCTCCTCTCTCCTTAGCCCTTATTGCTTTAAATGAAGACATATAGGAATGATGCCTGTCTCTTGCTGGCATTAGTTATAGGTTTCCCAGTGATACACGTAATCAGACCCTTTCTCCTACATCTGTAAATGTCCTACTGATCAGCGGTACAGAAAACCTCTCAGCGTCTGGCATTTCTTTGTAGCTGCCAGTAATCTCTGGCTGTAATCTTTATTAAATCAGTCCTTTAGTTCCTGTGAAAACCATTTCCTTGCTATGTATAGCTATTTAGATTTCACTTAAAAATAAATAATAAAACCTTCTGAGACATATGGCATTATACCACAGGTGTCATGCCCTTCGAGGCCGCCTTGTGCATAGCAATAGCTGCGGATCGATGAGAGAGCTTGAAGGCTCTAAGAAATGAGTCTGCTGAAAGTTCGAAAGGTGGAAGTCTCCAGGATGTAATGAGGTTATGTCTGTGTTGCGCTCACTTTCCTACCAGTCAGGAGGAGTCGTACTGCTCTGCTCACACGGCCAAAAAAATATTGTTCTTTTGGTTACTACCCAAGCTTCCATATGTTACCACTTTCTGGTTTTTTTCTTAGATGCAGCACTTAGGTAAATGCTGAGTGGATCAAACTACATGAGGTTATGTTCAAATGGCAGAAAAAAACAACACTTGGCAACCACGTTCTGTGTTTTTATCCTTAATCCTTCATCTGTGTTTTATCAGCTGAAGCAGACTGGAGCAGATGAGCAGAAACTTCTCTGCATAAGAACTTTAGAAAAGTAAAACTGGACATTTTAGGAGCAAATGGCTGTGCTGCAGTCAGAGCACTCCGGAAATAGCAAAATAATTGTTTAAAATGTCTTTATCTGGTGGTGTCTAATTAATAGCAGAGTCCAAAATTGTGAATTTGGACTGATTATTTTCTAATCTCATAAACGCCTTTTGGTGTTCAAAATGTCCACTTTTTCTTTCTTTGAGTTGTTTTGATTTGTCTTTTTTTTTTTTTTTTTTTTTAACTTCACTTCTTGATCGGTTTATTTTACTATGAGATTGACTCAGTAGTTTTAGATCTTGCTTATTGCTTGGTCACAGATGGTTGCACAGCAAATGTATCCATTTCACATGCTTCTTCATATAGAGATGGTTAGATCTATGTAATATGCTTTGCCTTATCAGAATGCAGAGTTTTGAGTCAGTATTTTTTTGTGTAAGGAGATTTCATAGTAGGGTGGGGGGCTTTTGACCCATTCATGTCTTGTATAAGCATTCACCAAACAGATTTTTGGGGTTTTGCCTCTGAGTGGGGAATTTTGCTGGAGATTCAGGTCCACAGAGCTCTGTTCAAATCCTCTGGCAGTGGCACCACTGTATTTGTATTAATGTATCTCCTGTTCTTGTGAGTAAATGGCTGGCATTCTGTTTTTGTTGGTCTGCCAGCCAAACTATGAAGTGGTAATTGAGTCTGTTTTAAAGTGGAATGCTTTAGACAGTGCTTTAATTGTACTCGAGCCAATTCCATAAATATACACTCTAGTATTAAGTTATTTTCTACTGTAAGCACTTACTCAGAATCCATTTGTATTGTGTTTAGTAAGTTGGTTTCACTTGTCTTTAAAAGAGAAAACATTTCTGAAACTCCTTCCTCCCTCTTGCATGCTTTTAAATTACAAAGCAGGTGCAGGTTTTTAAAAGTGATCTCGTTGTTCTTGTCAAAATGGTTGTGTCCCTCTCTGCTCCCTCTATCCATGTGTGGAAAACGTCGCATTTATTATCACACCCAGTTTTATGCATCTTCCAGATGATTTAACTGAACTGATGCTATGGAGGATATGCTGACTGGCACTTTTCCCATGCCTAATGTGTTAACAAAAGCCAATAGTGTCAGTTTTAACAGTTTTAGTTAAATTCCCATGATGCTCTTAACAAACGTTGAAACCTCTGCCATGTCTTACCCTGACAGATTCCCTGCCGTCATTGCATACTTAAAATAAATGTCATCCCCAATCAAAAAGTTCACATTTTTTCTGACAATATAATTTCTTACTTTGTTCCTGTTTTATCTCTTTCTTCGGCACAATAACCCAAGGATGCAAATGTTATTTCTTTAAAGTGTTTTGTGCCATCTTTTATTGTTTGAGCTGGAGCCACAGCAGCAAGTGATGAAAATAGCCCCTTCATTTGACTCAGTGCAAAAGGAAATTTTCAGAGTGGCACACGTGGAATAGGAATTGTTCCTCCTAGGGCTAAGTGATAGTAATCCAATATGTTTGGAAGTGGGCTGGGTGGCAGTGCATGTGCAACATGGGGTGAGCCATGAGTAGGGAGTTCCACGTGCTTGGAGAGATGCTTGTCGAGCAAATATCACCTTTTCCTTTTCTACTATGTTTGACTTCCTCCCCTCTTTCAAAGACAGTTTTTGCAGTGGGTAGAGGAGAGAGAGCCCTATAGAACACATTCTAGTCTCCATAGGCTACCCTTGGCTGTATATCAGAGCTTTGAATTGGCTGGAATATTCTACTTGTGAGTGCACACATTTATGCAAAGAGAAGCCCCTTTGTGAGCAGCAGCAGCATCTCTTTGAACTAACCTGTGCAAGCAGTTATGGCGAGATAGTAGGCAGAGTTTTTTTTAATTATTGCATTATAGGTACAATTGGCACCTCTCTCTCTCCCTCCCTCCCTCCCTCTCGCCGTGTCTGTCGCGCGCTCAGAGACGGAGTGAGGTGGCTTTCACAGCAGCTGGTTAATTTCCCTGGCTTCACACTACTGTTTAATGATCCGTTTCTCCTGTGCCACCTCTCTCATCTACTGAAAGATAGGTACAAATTGTACCTATAAAAATTATAATACAAGCCTGGATTATCTTTGTTTTTCAAATTGCGATCCTCTGAACTAAGGTTTAATATTCTTTCCTTTCACAGTTCTTTAGGAATAGTCAAGAATAAATCACTATGTCTTACACAAAGCATTTTGGTGTAAAGATTTTACATTTAGGGCATTTGGCAGCCTTTCACATGGTTGGTTGTTTTTGAAGGTGGAAGATAAATCCCATGGAGATATCATCCAAACAACCGTATGGCCACTAAGCCAGCCTGCAAACCATTGCAAATGGCCAGATATGCTGGCAAGTCTGGCTATCGAGCTGCATCTGTCTCTGGGCACCTCAGAAGACCTTGTAGCACTCGGTTCTGCTTGAAAGAGATGGGTAACAAATGGCTGTGCAGGAATGACACAGAAAGAGTTGATCCTTCCTGGGGACAACGGGATCAGCTTCTTAAAGTCCCTCCCAGGGTTCTGATCCTATCAGTGGTGGGCAATAGGAAGGGGACATTGTCACCCACACCTAATGAAGCCTCACCTAATGAATTGCTCTCTTATCTCTGGGAGTGGTCCAGATAGGGAATTACATATTTTAGTAGAGAACCAGAGGGAAGTTTATACCACTACTTACCCTTTGTTATGTTCCTTCCAGGACTCAGCTTCGCTCCCTAGTAGATGCCAATCCCTTGCTTTTGAAGAGTGTGTAAAAATATGTTCAAAATTTCTCAGAATATGGGAGCATTTGTGATGTTTTGTGAATTTATTTCTTTATCTTTTTTTGACTCAACTCTTAACTGGAAGGGTATCAGGACAAAAAAAAAAAGTCTGTTTCAACACAAAAGCAGGCTAAATGTTGGGACCATGTTAAAGGGGTGTCCAAAATAAATAATCTCTAGGGAGAAAAAATAATCAAGCCCAAACAAAAAGAAAACAGTAGAGTCAGTGCAGTTAAAGAAAGGTTGCACTTTTGAAACTGCAGATTTTAATTCAGCAGGAAGCCTTCTCTTGAGTATTACAACAGAGTTTAAAGGGACCTCCATAATGATTGATATTCAGTAGATTTTCATGTGTTTTCAAAGTTTCTTTCTTTAAGGAAAGCCATTCACAGGCCTGATTAGTAAGCCGAGAGCGACCCTTCTTAAAAGCTGTGTTAGGAGGCTGGGGAATTCACGTAATTTAGAGAAACGTGTTGGACAGAGGGGTTTGGAAGTGAAGGTATACTCTCTTCCTAGGAGTAATGTACTAGAGAATCCTCATTCTCAGGCACTGTATTTTCTATAAAAATACTGAATCAGAGTTTGGTGAATTCAGACACTGGGTTTGAAGTCTTGCTCTAGCTAGCATGTTTCAGTACATTTCTAAATGCCACAGTTGCAAACAAAGCAAATGGAGAAGTAATTTCAGGCACATAACCACAAAGCATTTTAGGAAGAAATTAAACTGCATTTAGATGTTACAGCCATCACAGCCGAGAGAAGGCAAAACTGGACAGGGATAGCAGGGAAAGAAGTTGAAAGAGAGCCAGAACCAATGTCATTAGCCATACAGCAACTGATGGTGGGAACCAATTTCACAGATTTTGTTATCCCATTGTGAGTTTCATACTTGTCCTTCTCAGTTTCCTAGGGAAGATCTCACATCAGTAACTCCTCCCACCCTCATCTTCTTTTTGCAGTGTAAGAGTAAGACAAAACCAGCTACAACTTATCCTTTGTGACCTCCTCTTGAAGGATGCCCTACTCTGCATCCTCCTGCCATGAAAGCCAAGAACATTTCAGTTCTTCTGTTCTCCTGACAGTCCCACCACAATACATATTCTTGATTTCCTCTTTCAGAGCACAGTGCACGTAGTGGTGGTCCTACCCTGCTAATCAGTAAAGCAAAAACCAGAAGGCACTGTCTAATGAAAACATTGTACAGCAAGAAAGGCCCTCTGCAATCCAATCTCATGAACAATACAAGGATAAAATTTGTTTGACTGGGACATTTATCAAAGGGTTGAAAAATATAAACACGTACAAAATCCACCTGTAAAAAGTAGTAGCCAGGAAAGAGAGGGAGAATCACTGAATATGTTTTTCACTGTGAATTGTTGCTCACGTTCTGCTTGAAATTCAGGTTGTTTATAACCAGCAATCCTTTTGGAAATTGCTTTGAAGGAAGCCTAATGATTGGAGATTATAGTAAAGCCAGATTTCCATGAAAACCACTTTAACTGCTTTTGGCATTCATAGGTCTTCTTGCTTTGTAACCTTCCATCACTAGTTGGTGGTGTTCCACAGCCAGACATGCTCTGTAACTACGTCTTTAGAATCAGATGTGTAGTCCAGGAGCACACAAGTCATTGGTTTCCCTGTGGTCTGTTCCACCTTTTCACAGGTATGACTCTTTGGAATAACTCAATTTCCACATGCTGTAGTTCCTCCAATTCTCTTTAAAACATTTAAAACGTTTTCATGCTGACCAGCAAATTGTCACAGCACCAGATGAGTGTTCAGCAACACTGCTCTGTTTTCTGTACCTTCCTTTCTGTTTTGAGCTGTGAACATGACTACACTTGGGTAAGAAACCTTCTTCACAGTTTCAGCAGGCTTATGATTGCAACATGTCAGTAGTGTGTCTTTTGTCTCTGATCTACCACACGTGCTTTCTTGTAGCTGCTTCAGGTGTGTGATACAGCAATCTCAGAGCACACATGGCTTGCTAAGATAATATCCCAGATTCTTTGTGTTTACTTATCTTCCTCAGCCTCTAGAAAGCCTTTTCTCCTTGGCAAAATTGATGATTTTCAGTGGCTTTGGGAACATATGTTCAGGATGCTTTAATGAATATAGAAATTAACATAGTGTGTGTTTCTTTTTCCAAATGTCAGCAATTTATGGTTATCTATTATCAGTGTAATGGTATTTTCAGTAGTCCATCAGTCTAAGTTCTCTCATCAGTATGATAGCATAATTTCATATACATCTTGCTATACAGACAAAGATGTGCAAGAAGTGAATACTTAGTCAAAGGCACATGGATACAACAGAATGACCCTCTGTCAAGGGAAGTTCAGATTGGACATCAGGAAAAGGTTCTTCACTGAGCAGGTGGTCAACCTACTGGAACAGGCTCCCCATAGCACCAAGTCTGTCAAGAGTTCAAGCAACATCTGCAGGACACTCTTAGTCATATTATTAGTGTTAGGTAGTCTTGTGAGGAGAAGGGAGCTGGACTTGATGATCCTTTATGTGCCCCTTCCAACTCAAGATATTCTATGATTCTCTGTTGTCTGTAAACAATCTTGTACAGGATATATGTTACACAAGTTAAACAGAGGTAATTTTCAACCTATTACCTTGACTACAGGGGAGGCACATCAGCTCACATATGCAGTCTTTGCTTGTAAGGCCACATACAAACAAGATTACCACTAAGTTATCAGGAAAAGGAAAAAAAAATCCTGTGACCCATAATGATTTATTTTAAAAATCTTGACTGCTGTACATTTTCTCTGAATTTTGTTTGCTTAGTTTGGTTGTTTTGTTTTTCTTATAAGTGCTCTGTGTTTTTGGTTTCAAGCAGCAGAAGAGAAAAACATCTCCCTTAATTTGCTCTATTTCTGAGTAATTCTTAGGCATTGTATCCTGTAAAATCTATTAAAACCCTTCACACTTCTAAAAGGGAACGTGGAGAAGTCACTTTATAGGGAGTGGTTTTAACAAGGCTGAAATGTATACATATACACACACATGTGTACATATATATACATACATGTATATATATTCATATACAAATATATATATCCGTACATTATTTTTTGAAAGTGGGAAGGGTTTCAACAGATAGAATAGAATAAAGAATCCCAAGCGACAAAAGAAAATAAAGTACAGCTAACATTTCTTTCATTTCTGTATTTTGATACAGAAATGAAAGAATAACCTGGCAGAAAAGATTTTTTGGAGTCAGAAGTTGCCTTTGCCTCCAACAACTCTGCCACTCTGTGACAAAACAGGGAGAACACTTTCCCTCCACCTTTCAGTCGGCTTTGCAATCAGCTGGGCCGTGTGGGGAGGGAGGGGGGCTCCCTACTGTATCTTCCTTCATCAACATGGCATCTCTCAAGGGGCCTGCACTGAATCTGTTAAGATTAGCTGTGCTCCACATTAGTGACAGGAGCTGCCTGTCTCTCTCAGGAGAACACGGTGGCATGGTGCTGCTTCCTGTTTGAGCAAAATCAAGGCTTTAATTGCAAGGATTTTTTTTTTCATTACCTGTTAATTGATAAATCATGCTTGCAGGTCTGTGAAATGAGCCACATTGTGAGCAGTCTTCGAGGTTTCTCTTCCTCCTTCCCTAAGACCACGGACATATCTAACACTAGGAATAGAGCAGTGGTGACAGGGAAAAGCTTCTATCCCACAGCACTCCAATGAACAGCTCTTAAGGCAGGCAGTGTGGGCTTGGAGCCTCTGCCTTCTTCTGATGTAGTTCCCCAAGTGATGGTGCTTCAGCTGGGAGACTTTGCACCATTCCCTTCCACCCTGGGGTAACAGCAAAGGCAGGTTTTGTTCACCATTTGCACTATTCCCTTCCTGGGGTAATAGCAAAGGCAGGTTTTGTAGCCCTACTTCACAGGTTCATTCTCAGCTGCCTGGATTTTGAGCAGACCCCAGCTGTAACTTGGCATGGGCTTGGCTAGAGACAGCAGCAGAACTGGGAGGTGGAAAGGTGAATTTTAAGTCACCTTCATGCACCTGTGTGGGTCCATGCAGCTGCGTGCACACAGATGCAGCCTCTTTCATTCACGTTAGCCACAGCTATGGATCGGCCCTTTGATCTAAAATCAACAACAAAAAATGAGTTGGGCATTAAAGTCACCGTCTTCAGGAGGCACATAAAACATGCATTTTTTTAAGATTTCTTTTGTCATTTCTGTCCTTTTATTCTTGCTTCTATTGCAAGTAGCAAGAGGCCACTGTCTTGGGAGGAACAGTAAAAATCCTGAGTACAGTGAAATAATTTAGCTGATAATTCCCTACTGTATAATTTTCTACGCTTCCTGCTAGCTGACCTTGTGGGCTCCTGTCAGGTTGCTAAGGGAAATCCAGCAGGACTCCTGCGCTGCTCCTCTACTTTTAAAAAAGTATTACAGGAAAAGGAGGCATGTTTATGTCAGCTTAGTTATGTGCGTATTTGATCAAGTGGCATTCTCTAACCGTTTCCATTGCCTTTTATTTTCTTTCTTGTTTTAAAATTGGAGTGATAGCTCTATAGAGAGGAGCTGTTCCTAGCTAATCCCTTGGCATTTTCAGCATAAGAAAAATCACTGAAAAGGTAGGGAGCAGGCACATGTGTGAGCAGGAAAGGTAACGAGTGTAACTGGGGTATTTGAGAAAACTGGTGGAATTGTGTCCAAGACTGCCTGTGTTTGGTGTCTTTATACAAAAGCAGGGCATTGTCTGCCCTAAACAATACTAATAATGAGGGAGGGGAGCATTAAGGTTACTGCTGCCAGGTCATACCACCTTGGTAGTGTGAGCACAGCTGTTAAGACCTCCTAGACATTTGATGACTTGCGCACAAACGAGTCTGGTTCGCATTCCAGTTTTCAGCAGACAAATGTTCCTCACAAAAACACATCTGCCGTGGGTGGTGCTTTCATTGACTGTAGCACAGCAGTGAGGACACAGGCTGACTGCACAGAAATAGCTCTAGGTAATACAGAGATAGCTCTATACTGCATATAGGTGGTCCCTCTCCGGACTGAGGAGGCTTGGATGGGAAGCACGGGCAGGAGGCTAGCACTGCTGCTGCCTGTGCTGTGCCTGGTGTGCAGAGAAATTGAAAATGTTGCTCGCCAGGGCTATCAATCTGGCACCTTTGACATCCCTCAAAAATAAATGAATCCATTGGAATGGATTTGGCTCATATTGCAGTTTTTTAGTGCCATGATAGCTGTAAAAATAAAACTTCAGATCTAGGCTGTGCTGCGGTGCCATGATGTGCTCTGGTTTGGAATTTTACATTCTGAGGTTTGAACTAGGTTATTTTTTTATTCATTAGCATCCTTTAGGTTTTCCATCTTATAATGGCAGAGTAGCCCTTGGACTTGATGCAAGGCCAGGGAAACCAGGCTCATCTGAGGAACCCAGATTGTCCCTGTGGCCTCTAACCATATTACAGGATCTTCAAGGTTACTCATAAGGTGTTTTGGCATGATAGGCACTGCAAGCAGGTGCAGCCGTTGCCTCCACTGTGATTTTCCCTGACCTAGCAAAGTTTCCCTGCACAACTCTTACAGGAAATAACAAACCATTGATTGGTGTCTGACTTGTTTGTAGGTAATTGTAGGCCATTGATCTAACCAAGCTGGAGCTGTGGCACTGTAAGTTGTGCAGCCCTCATTACCTCTGACCTGGTGACTGCAGCATCGAGTCATTGGAAAACTCATCCAGAAGAGAATTGTTCCTTAAGTTTTTGCCTGCTGTAGAAAAAGCAAAGGTGAAATGGTCATTTGTAAGTTTTAGTAGGCTACATGTAATAACTTTGCAGCCTGATGTATGAAATTGCGTGGCATGCTTGGAACAAACAAGCTTCCTGCGTTGTCCTGCTTTTTACAGGAGGAACTGGATCAGCTGGCTTGCGTTGTGTCCCAGCTGTCACAAGGAAAAACAGTCATATTTGTGATCAAATGTCAGTAGGCTATGGCACAGAGCTGGGAACGTGACATTGCTTTGGATCAGATCCTTTTAAAATTCAGCAATAGTAGCAAATTATGTCTGCAATGGATTAAACACAGGCATTTTTTGATCTACATTCAGTTGCATGCCCCAGAATTTTTATCAATAAGTCTACAATTTATAGGCATTGATTTTGCAAGGCCTTTAACAGGAAAATAAAAAGGGTCCTCAAGGATCGAACTCAAAAACTATTGCTCTTGCAGCAATCTGTACTTTATATTAGTGAAGGTGGCAAATCTTTGATCAAAACAGCCTAGAAAATAAGTTGTCACAGAGATTATTTCAGGATGTTTGGTGCTTTTAATTATTGCTTTCTTTTGGAAAGAAGTAAGCCCTTTAAGTAGTCATGTGAGTTCTTTGTCAGTTTGTCTGGTGTGTTCATCCTCTGTACTTCCAGTTTCACAACTATCTGCACAAAATAAACAAGCTCTGTATAAGGCATAGACTTCTTTGCCCTCCAGTTTCTCTGTTCTTCTGCATTAAGAGTTTTGAAATCAGAAGAGAAAAAAACATAAAGTATGTTTCTAAGAAAAAAACCTTCACTGATTTCTATTTTTTTTTTGCCAGCACCTGCATTCATAAATAAAGGAAAATATTGTACCTGCCAGGAAGTATTATACAAGGCACTTTCTTTCATGTCAAATTCCATTATTTTGAACAGGTTGTGTAAGGGCATTCAGCCTGCTGCATTGGGATATGCAGGGTATGTTTGCGTGGTTTATATTTGTGCCCAGTTTTGAATATATTTGATGTTAGCAGTGGATTTTTTATGTTTGCTGCAGGATGTTATTATACCACAGATGACAGGACAGCACAAAATGCCGTGTAAGTCTAGCTGCTGAGCTGTGGGCCTCTGAGTTCAAAGCACCAGAAGGGTGTATTTGCAGAACTGGCGGCAGACACGGGGCATTTAGACTATTTGGAGCAACGGCACCAAGTATAGGCAGCCCCATGGACATGACCTCTAACAGAGCAGGTGAAGAGGTGAATTCTGCCATCTGACACACTCCACATTGGCAACCACTTCTACAAAAAAAAATACCAGTTTGTTCTGTCTGGTAATGGGCTAGAAATACCTTTGCGGGCTGGGAGAGATGCTGTTCCACATCTACAGAAATACCATACAGATAGTAATGCACTTTTCTTTTCCTGCACACTATTATGTGTGTATTTTTCACTGACAGACAGGTGACTGGTTCAGATGGGCATAGACAGTGTAATTTATGCATCCATTTGGCGTGTGCGTGTTTCCAGATCATGGCATTGTCTTCTCTTCCTACTAGATAAGTTGAAACATTGACAGGCAGTGTGTTCATTTTTTCCTTTTATTACAGTAATTTATAAGATATTTTAGCTAACAGGAGAACAGCCCAAGGGGGCATTCTCATGTTAATTACCAAATGTGGGCTTGTCAAAATCAAATAGCTTCAGGAATAATGCAAGTAATACTGCATCATTATATTGTTTGGCCCTCAACCCCAATATTAGCTTTCAGAAGAAAGGGGAAAAAAACCTTTATCTGATAGGGCTTTTAAATTAAAAAAAAAAATCTCAAGACTGACCCATCAGAGACCAGAAGAAAAATACATGGGAGTGCATGTATTTTAAGACTGAAAGGAGTTCAAACAATGCTGTGAGATTGTAGTTAAAAAAAAATAAATTCAGCTAAAAACAAAAGAACTGTCACAATGTTGATTGCCATTCTCTGACACTTCTTATACAGCTGAAAGAAGTAGCATTTGCTGCAATGTACCATCAGAAAATTCCACTTCCGACATTGTGGTGTAGGGTTTGCAGCTGTTATCATTTCTCCTTTTGGAACACCCATGAGGAGCCACCCAATATCACCTCCTAAGAATATCATACCTCCTACCACACTGGCACACTCTGCAAACTACCCATCCCATTCAGGTACTCCAAGAATCGGCCAACAACTGGGACAGCAGAGAAGATGTATTTATAAATATATGCACAGAGACATTGACACTCTCACAAACGTTGCTGATATGTACTATCCCATCACTTCTGAAGCTGTCAGCATGACAAAAAGGGTTCCAATACTGCCATTAACCAGCTTTTACACTGCATCGTTGAGTTCTGGTATCTTGTACTTGAGGGTTTGAGGTGATCAGTCAATATTTGTGTTTTCTCCTTTACATTGCCCACTCTACAGACTGACTCTGTCACTCCAGAAACCAGCAAGAAGAATCTTGTCATGCAATCTGCTGATTCCTCAGTGCTGTAAATGTGAGTGAGGTGGGTAAGGGAGGATTGCTTCCTGTGAAGCTGCTCTGCCATTCTGAAGTTTGACCTTACTATTTCAATTTTAATTAACTGCTTTTGTGCTGCTCTCGTGTTTCATGGCACAAAAGTAGAATAGAGTTTAGTAAATATTTAACAAAACCACATAAACCTTTCCCAGTTCCAGAATGTTACCCAGTTGGAGGCTTGTCCTACAAACCTTCCACATGAACCTCTCTAATTGCCAACCAGCTTCTCACAGAAGGCCATTTCCAAAAGCAACCAGATTCCAGTCTTGTTGAACTCTTTTGGATAACAAAGTCTAAATCTACAAATCGCTGAACAAAACCCCCTGGCATTAGTATTCACCTTGTTGTGCCAGAATAGTGCTGGTGACTTTAACATTTCTGACCACAGTTGTCACATTTTCTATGACGAAAAATATTATCTCTCAGTTCAAACAAGCTAGGGCTTTAAAATTTAAAACCAACATGCTCAATTTTTACTAGGAATCAGTAGAGAGACACTGTAGTTTTTCAAGGATTATGGCCTACAGTACCTGCAGTCACTGCATGGGCCTGGAGTGAAAATCCCATAGGTGCAAATATCTTACCTCCAGGAGCAAAGGCATATAGCACATCAATCAGCTTAAATGCTTCTGAAAATACAAGGCTTCATGCTAAGCAAAAGTGATAAGAAGAGCTTTTAGTAGTCACTACTACCTGAATAGTTAATACAGATAATTATTCTCCAAATAAACAAGTTTAGAAGGTAAGCCTTAATAACTGTTTGCCATTATACTTCCACTTATTTTTTGTTGCTACTTGAAGTACAGAATTATCATGGTTTATTTGGGTGGAGCTTGGCATCTCTGCCCTGTTCATCAGTACCTATGAGATGCTTAGGTAAAATACTTTCCCAGTTCAGGTCAGAAGAGATGGAGGTTTACACACGTGTCTGCCCTGGTACCCGAATATTCTGTGATTAATATTGCTTTTCTTACGTGTCTCCTGGTTCTGCCTTTGCACCTTGACATCACTGGTGACAACAGAATCTTTCAGAGAAGAAGGCTTTTGTAACCTATCAGGTCAGGGGTGGGGGGAATTACCCCACGAATCCTCCCTCAATAATGTCCCAGAATTGATGGTAAATGTCAAAGGCAGCAAGTTTTGGACCCAAACTCCCTCTCCTCTGTCATATTTAGGTCACTGATCTCTTACATTGAGAGAGCAGCAGTTCCTTACGTAGGAGACACTTGAATTTAACTCTTAGGCTTTATTGTGTGTCTTGTCACTTCCAGAAATTTGGGAAACATCATAGGCTGAAATTCAAGCAGAAAAGACTCATTATTCTTAGAGACTATTACTCAAGACTTCATGGTGACTCTTGTAAATTGACTCTGACAGGTAGCTATCAAACACCCCTATATCTCCTTTAGAGCTTGCACAGCCACAAGAAACCTGTCTGGATCTGACTAGATCCTGAAAATAATTCGTCACAGTCAGAAACACTTGACTCCATCACCTGCAGCAAACAACCTGGATTAACCAGCTTGTTAACCACCTGTTTTCTCTGACTCTTGCACAGTTACAGCAGATTTCAAATGCTCTTTTCCTTGTAATCAATACATTCAGAACTGGGCTTAATCCACTGGCATTTTAGCCATCATCCTTTCTGCTTTGTTAGTTTGAGGTCATCTAAATTGTACAGCATAGCTGATCCTGCCTTAAGGCAGGGGGATGCTCTAGGTGACCTTTGAAGGTCCTTTCCAACTCTATTTTCAATGATTATATGATATGATCTGTCAAGACAAAACAGACAAGCAGGTACTTAGGAGTATTTAGGATATAGCTTCATGACTACTATGGTTCGATACCTATGCAGTTTTCCTGCTTAAATCCATTGCAGTCAGTTTCAACTTTTAAGAGACGCTTTTTAAATACTTCTGGAAAATATCTGTACAGCTCTCAGATGCTAAAAAAAAAAAAAAAAAGAAAAAAAAGACAGGGATTGTTGGCATGTAACGAAGAAGCATCTCACATCTCCTATTCTCTATCTGCTGCTATCTCTCCACTGAGAGGAAAATCATGGCTAGCTATTCAAGGGAAACTACAGGCTATCAGGGGTACACACATTAGTGATGTCTAATAAGAATCTGTTGGTGTGGAAACTGGAAAAACACAGACTGGTTGGTGGAGATGACTTTACCATTGCAGTAAGGTGTTCTGTACACAAATCCTTAGTCACTAGGTCAAGCCTCCTATTTATTATGGCTGTTCTTTATCTAACACAGGCTGGAGGTTGAAGATTTCCAGTATTTAAGGCCAAACACATACACCACAAACTCATTGTGTCCTTGACTCTCTTAATTTATGCTGAGCAGTGTTCTCAGCTGTAGTGATTACCAAAGGTAGCTTTGATGGAGACTGCAGGAGGGAAATGAAGTTTCTGACAGGGTTTCCATGCAGCCAGTTTGTGGTGATGATGCTGTTGTGTAGAGTTGGCTGAAGTCAGCAGGTCAGATATGGGTTCTACAGTCAGTGTATGGAGAAGCTCCATTGCTCTGAAGGATTTAAATGGGAACACTGTCAGGTTTGCTGCTCCTATTGAGCTCAATTTTCTTGGTGGACTCTACATGGAGAGAAAGTCTCAAATGCAGCCCAACCCTAGGTCATTAGGGGCTTTAAAAGATTACAGTCAAGACCTTGAATTGTGTCTAGTAATAAATGGTGCATTAGCAGAGTGTGTGGAGCTTACAATGGCTTTGTATAGTAAAACTCCAAATCCAAAAACTTAAGTATACCACTTAGATAAAAATTTACTCCGTTTGGATGAAGAAAAGCAGGGAAAGGAGAAGGCAGTGGAAGAAAAACACAGGATGCTTGCTTGTGGTCTTAGGCCACTTAGAGTGCTGTGCTAGCTAATAGGAGTCAGATTCCTTCATTTTAATAGGGTAAATATGATTTTAGATGAATCTACTTGATGATGATAATAGATTTTAGCTTCAAAATGAGAATTCAGCTCCTTCTAAATAAATAGCACCATAATATTGAGCTGGTATTTATGAAGAGGCATGTTTTATCAGCAGTTTCAGCAGCTAACATAGAGGTTTGAATGGGTTCAAAAACTGTAGTCCCTCTTACTAACCGAAATGAAAATCAAGGCACATAAAAAGGGATCAAGGCAGAAAACCTCACATAATTTCACCTCACCATTTCTTATACTTAGAATTTTTTTTGTATTGAAGACTTTCAGTGCCCATTGTTCTCAGTCCAGAAAACTGATCACCAGCTTACTCTAGTCCCAGAACAATGTAGGATTTAAAAATACTGAGTGTTTTCAATTAGTAATTGTATACATCTGTAGGTGTAGCACTTGGATGTGTTCACTGTCACACTCTTGGACAGCGAAGGGTACAAGGTATGCTCAGAGTACAGGAGCACAGAACATGGGATATTCATGTGCTCAGAATGTGTGTATGTGTAAAGGGAATAAACAATAGTTTACTGCCTTACTGCACAATGCCTTAGTGATTCCAGAAGATATCTCCATACTGGCATTCATCTGTATTTTTTGGGCTTCCCTCATGTTGAAGGCACAGAATTGTTCATCCACAAAATTGTTTTAAGCTGTAATTCTGGTTTGACCTAGGGAACTTTGTGCAACCTTATTTCATGTAGACCTTAAAATCAACTGATTTTGTGAGAAAGGCTGGTTGCTAAAAAGTGTATTGGGGCATGGAAGGGGGATTCGTAGGCACCTGCATTTCTAGTTAGCACTCAAGTCTCTTCCTTTTGGAGATCTGCATCTTTTATTGACCCTGATTCATTTGTAGAAGAAAAATAAATAAAATTCCAGAACTTACACGTTCTTTCAAAACAGTGTTGAAAGAATTGAGTGGAGAGTTAACAGGAGCACTTAGCACTATGGATGTCTATATTCTGTCTTGCCAAAGGGTAAATAGAGGACATTCATTTGTTCATCAGCTTCCAAATCTCCTCTCTTCCCCTCCCTAAGGGGGGAGGGAAGAAAAAATAATTTGAAGAAGGGGGTTCTGAATACCTCCTATTCTCTTTTGCCTGTTTCTAGCAGAGCCAGGCACGAACAATTAAATCTAGGGCTTCCCTGTGGTCTGTGAATAACACAGCACAGTGCTAACCATCAGGGCACAAAAGCAGACAACAAAAGGGGCTTTTTTTATTTTTTGTTTACCCTTCAGGACACTGTTTACCTTATCACTGAAGGGGAAGTTATCGTCTGATCCCTTTTGGAAATCATAGCGGGTTGATTTTGTACCTCCAGGTACCGGACTGGCTAGTGATGGAGCGGGCACGTCAGCCGGAGGTGAGGGAAGTCGTGCAGGAGCTGTTGCGCTCTCCGTCTTTCCCTCTGCCTCTTGCTCCTTCTCTGTCAAACCATTCTCTCTCTCACTCCCTCTAAGCCAGAATGTTATTTTTTTTTTCCTTCCCCCTCCCCTCTAAATTTACTTCACAGCAGATTGTCTTGTAGTAAATCACCAAAAACCCAAATAGCACTAAAGCATTCTGATACAACATTAGCATTTGCTTAACAAGCACAAGATAAACATTAAACAAAGAACTGCATTTCTTTATTAGAGGCTGCAAGATACATAATCCATGAGCACAAGAAACATGGGACCCAGTGGATATGCAGATGTGTGTTATTTCATTGGCGCTGGGCGGCCTTGTTAGAAAAGGTTTTCATCTGAAGGCTTGGGGGTGGATAGTTGACTGTCCCTGGTGGGGCTGTAACTAGATACGGAGACTGTTGCAAGCTAGGCTGGGCTCCCTGGTGGATGCGCTGATTGGACAGCCCGAGGAAAACTTGGGAAGCATCAGGAAGTGAACTCAATCACCTTGGGGATGAGAGGAGAGAACCAGATGAAGGCATTTGACTTCTTTTGTAACTCCCACTAAGGACAGATTGCCAGTGCGATCCAGCCTCCATAACTGCAAATCAGGCCCTTTCCCCTATGCCGATTTCATTAGAATGGCCAGCATGGTGCAAAGAGGAGGGAGAAAAAAAAGGTTAGACACAGTAATTTTACAGGCAGGCGGGTACAAAAAAAATCTGCATAATTAAGCAGTCAAGGCTGCTAATAGGGGAGTTTATATGCTCTGGGACCAGGCAAGGGCAGCACATATGGATATAGCACTGGATATTAAATCTACGGCATGCAGACTTACTTCAGGGCCCTTAGAGAAAAGGCTAATTATAGAGAGAGGAATTGTGTTTACTGGTCTGTCTTGGGCAAAGATGTTGAGAGAAGTGCAACCAAGTTTTGCAGTTAGACATGAACAGTCTGTTAATAGAGATATCAAAAATATGTGCTTGTGGTTGCTTCACATCTAATCAACAGGAAATCACAGATTCCGAGACCCCCTTCTCCCAGTTAAATGAGGAGGGGAAAACACATACATATACATATTCCGGATGCAGGATGTGAATGTGTTCATTATTAAATTGCTGGAATTTAATCTGAACCAAGCTCTTTATCATCAATAAATTATATTTAGCAGTTTACCCTAGTTTAGCTGCTCCTGTTTAAAAATGTCACTGCTTCTGGGTATAAGCTCCAAGTCAGCATTTAAATATAAATGGATAATATGAATGGAAGTTGCAACGGGTGGGACTGAGTTGTTAGAGAAAGGGTATGTTTATGTAACAAGTCCTGATGTGGTGGACATTAACATTTCATAATGGAGATCAAAGGTACGGAGGAGACCCGAGAGCCGTCAGTCAGAGGCCCCTAGCTACTGTCTAGTGTCTTCCATGAGATGTTTTCTACAAATTAGAAAGCACTAGACTTTTCTTTATCCATATAGACAGACAGACAGATAGATGAAGATTTTTTTTTTTGTTTTAATACTTGTGAAAGCCATTAGCCATTCTCTAGCTCCCTGCCCACTCCCCACAGAAAGAAGTCTGTCTATCATTCTACTGAAGGAATCTTACTCAAGACGTTATCAAGAAACAGTGCCTCATATCCATAACTGATAGCAGAGGCTGGTGCCCATGGCCTGTTTTGATTTAGCATTTTGCTGCTTTAGGCTTCCGTCATTTTAGTGTTTTGATAGCTATTATTTTATTGTGGGTAGCCCCATTCTAAGGTCCTGGAAAGCAAGAGGGTCCCTTAAAAGTCTGCTGTGAGGGCCTCATTCAGCAGAGTGTAGAGCCATGTGTGAGATGCTGGGTATCCATTGGGAGCTCAGTGTGATCATGGGGCATTGTGGAGCATACAATAAGAAGCCCTTGGTTTGGCTTCCTTTATTGTATTGGTAGAGAAAACCAAACCAGCACTCAGGGAATTTACTGCAGTTTTGGGTGGAGTCCAGTACCAGCACCACAATAACACACAATGGTAGTACAGAGATGTGGAGAAAGCAGCCCTGCCCCAGATGCTTGCAAAGGCACTCTGAGTGCTCCCTTTGCAACGGAAATAACACTTCTCTTGCTTGGTAAATCACTGCATGCTGGCCTGCTAACAGTGACTTAATATCCCAAGTCTTACTGAAGGTGAGCTCAAAGCACGTCAGCCACGCTGTTTGGAATTTTTTTTTCTGCTGTGCTGTGAAGTGAGGCATGGGGGCGAGTGCTGGGTTCACGTGGGATCAGCCAGATTTCTCAGCACTGGCTGGTACTTGTAGCAGGTGGCAACAGAGGGACAGTCCTTGCGGCATCTGGGACAGCAGAGGTTTTTTCTTCCCCACACCTAAGTCAAAGTGATAAGTAACTAAATGATATATATTTAGAATGCTGTTTTTTATGTTAGTAATAAAGCCAGAAAGCTCAGAGTATGTATGAAGCCCTGTCTCTTCAGGGTTCCACATTATGCAGCAGTCACATGGCCACAGTACTTGTCTGAGTGTCAGTCTTCCCTGTTTGCTCACATCACAGAAGGAGAGAGAGCTCAAAGACAGCTGTACTTCTAGATTTTATGAGAATGCAGTTGAGTGGAAGACAATAATCTGTACAATGTTCCCAGACAGGAAAAATTATGTCCTGAAATTCAGCCTTTCCTAAACAGTACAGAAGATAATGGAAAAATAGGACCTGGGTGAGACCATGCACGTACATTCTTGGACGGAGTTAATCAACTGTTTAACGCAAATCTGGAGAAAGCAACTATTTGTGGTGCATGCAGAATGGTTTGCTTTTTTTAATCCTGAGTAACTCGTGTTGATCTTCTCCTTCTGTTTAGCTGGGATGCTCTCCCTCTACTACAGTCTTTACCATGGCTCCCTGTAACTTAGTTTAGATTTGTAAATTTGACATGGAGACAAATACACATCTGTGCGTATGTATGCACACACTCACTTTTTCACAGCTTACACAGCAGTTAAAAGGATTAATGAAAATTCTCTTCCAGCGTTTTTTTCCATATGGTGGTGAGAAAATCTGCCTTAAAAATATTTGCAGGGTGTCTGTAATGATAGCAGTAAAACATCAGGATTGCCCCTTGTGAAACACATTTTGGGGGCAGTTGTGTTATCCGTTTAGGTGTGAATAAAACAAAATTGGATTTTCTTAAAAAATAAAAATAAAAATAAAAGTTGCAATTGCCAAAAGACAGAATAACTTTTCAGTAGTGAGGAGCAAGCAGATAACCTGTCAATAGTGATGATCTAATGGCAGTCTCCAGGCTGTGCTGTGTCATCAGCCAGCTGTCAATCCCACCAGCATGTCTCAAAAGCACTAATTGTTGTGATAGTATCAGTGTGAAAGCTACTAAGAAAAAAACATAGTCCCTTGGTGCTGCTTTGTAAAAGATAGGTTGAGGATCAAAGTTCAACCTTGGATTTTATTTTTGTGTGCTAGCTACCTGTTAACACATTACTAAATACCTAATTGTAGCTGGTTGCAGCTGCAGTTATTTTACAGGTAAGACACAACAATCAAGCTGACTGCAGTCTCCCACAAAAAAAGTATTTGCCAGCTTCCCATAAAATCATTTCTTCTCCTGTGCAGCCCCATTAGGTTTGGGTCAGGGGAAAAATGCCTTCTCCTCCTCATTCAAGTTGATATTAGAGACTTGCTCGGGCTATGCTTAAGTAGCAGTCCAAGCATCATTTCTATATGCAATCTGAAATGCATATGCATGTGTCTTTTATTTATACACAAGTATCTATATTACTTTTTTTACAGCTTCTCTCTCTGCTGTGTACTTCATTCACTGCTTGATTGTTGAGTCCTGTAAAAGACAGAAAGTATTTCTTCCTCTCTTTTGATTAGGAGCTTCAAAGACAGAAATAATATCTGTGTTAAGATAGAGTCTAATATAACACTGGCATTAGAAGAGATATATGATTATAACTAGCAGACACCTGTCAGTAATGTTCTCTCTCAATATTCTTACCCTGTTATTTTTGGCTCCTTTTTGCTCCGTTAATCCACCCATTCCTATCTCTAAATCCCACTGCTTTTTCCTTCTCATCATCTCAAAGATCTCTCCATTTCTTTCCACCTCAACAGCCAGTACTCTTATTAGAAGCCAAGTTATATTTCACTTTAACCACGCTGTTTTTCCTCACACTAGACAACTACAGCCACTAAGCTGGTTTTGGATACTGATTTAATGTGGTTTACTTGCATTTATTTGTGTTACTTTTACTCCTTTATCAAGTGTAAGCATACTGCGATCATTTTCAAAGATTTCTATCTAACCCTGCTTATGCTCCCTTGTTGAGATTCCTTTATCCCTACCTCTGTGCTCTTCTAAAGGCTCACAGCTTTGAACACCTATTTCTGGAGTCAGAGCCAATGTCCCATTATCTTTTGTCACAGGGCTCTTGTGCTTTGAAGAAATGCTGTCAGGACCCCTGCACAGCTCTACCTTGTCCAGTTTTGTGTCTTCTTCAACATCTAAGTTCTGCCATGCTTGCCTGGAGTAACTATTTGTTTCAGAAAAAAGGGCACAAATATGTATGCCTTATTCAGTATTCCCAGTCACATTGTTTTCTGGCTGCTTGTCCTCACACAGTGAGGTTCTCTGGGCTAGGGCCACCTGCCTGGAATATAGTGTGAGCTGTGGGGAATGGATAAAAAGGCCAGGTGACAGCATATTCTGCTGTTCTTCTCATTTCTTCGAATTCAGAGAGGTTACAACCAGAGAACAGATTACTTTCCCATATCTCCTTCACTCTCAGACATCTTCAGATGGTCTAGAAAAGTACATTTTTAAGAAGATCCAAAGGACTGGACATTAAGGTTTTTGCAAAGCTTATGAAAGCAGCAGGATTAGTACCCTGGTTCTGCAGATTCTCAGGCCATTGTACAAAGCCCTGAGTACAGAGAGAGGCAAGAGAAGAGAGGCTATATTTATCCTGGTAGGCAACACCAGAGACATGAAAACAATTGACCCCTTTGTTTCTATTTCTCCCCACTTTTGCAACTCTGCCAGGCCTAATTTAGCATCTGTACTCACCTTCTCTGAAGGCAATGCAGTCTTTTACTTGGCTTGAGACTGTTTTCCCAGAAACCAGTATGTCAGCTGGCATAGGGAGAGAGATTTCTTGGAGAATGGGTGAGTGGGCTGGGTTCTGTGGTTCCTTAGTTTTTCTGCTGCTCCGGTTGTACCTCAGGAGACCAGCAGCCTGATGAATGCATTGTTCTAAAATGTCAAAAGGACCTCTGGGCACAGTGTTGCATCCTTCAGAACCACCCAACTCGTGCAAAAGCAAGAGAGGTGCAGCCACAGGGAAAATGTCAAGCTGGTATTGAATAGCTGTGAGCGTCATGGCCACCAGTAAACAGGATCACTTATTTGACCAGGGTAAAACAAATGCTAAAAATACAGTGTGTTCATCCAGTATTGCAACCCCACTGCTGAGTAGTTTATCTGCACTTGTGACCTATCCTGCATTAAAAAATAAAAAAACAAAATAAAACAAAAATAAAAAAAATAAATCAGGGAACATACAGTAGATGCATTTTACTGCCAGACTGGAACTTCACAGGCCTACCAGGGGACCTTTTTGTAATGTTTGTAATGTGCTGCTATCGTGCTTTAGCAAAGAAAAATGTCACTGCTGGGCTTTATTTTTAACAGACTTTTTTAAACATCAATTAATGCTAGCAAATATAATGAAGCAGATTTTTTTTTTATTTGTATTTGGGTGAAAGCAGTGAGAAGGCTTGGGGGAATGACATCCATGGGCAGGGAGCAGAGGGACACTGCTTCGGCAGTGCCACTGAAGAGAGGTGGATTATCCTTTCGAAGGGTGTTTAAATGCAGATGGACACCCAGCTTCCAATGGCAGTCACTGGGTTTGAGAAATCATTGAGAAATCAATGCTTTTGCATCTATCATTCATGTGGCATCTTAAAAAATACACTGCAAAATGTACAACTTACTCAACATGGAAGGCTGCTTGCTCCATTGGTGTTCACCTGGCTGAAATCAGTCAACCCTCCGTGTGCACTCTTCTTATTATCAGAGGTAAAATGACCTAAGGAGGGAGATTTGTTTGTTGTTGCATGAACCCTGTAAGAGTTGCATCATATTATATTTCCTCCATGCTTGAAACCATTGTGGTGTTATTAGCAGTGTTAGCTAACTCTCTGCTGTTTCTCAAATGCAAAGGCAAACACACATTCAGGATCGTAGGCAAACTCTTCTCTTCCAACACTGATTTATTTTGCACAGCTGGGAAGAGATATCACTGAAATTTTGGCCATGCAACATTGCATTTCTTTCATGAGGGCCTCTCATGGAATTAATGTTGATACCTGTTGTTTGGCAGGCATATTTGACTTACCATTATTGTGATGGAGTTTTGATTCAGTCACAGAGGGCACAGAATGTGTCATTCAAAGATAGTGTGCTATACATGAGGTAGTATCTTATTGACAGAGTGAATTAAGGGCAAAGAAACAACTTTAATTTGGACTTTCCCTGCTATTGTCACTTTTTTTCTGAGACCTTCAGAGTAGTGTATTTTCTGAGAAATGCTGGTATTTTGGTATATCAGCCAACTTTCCGTTTGCTATAACTCAATTTTAAGTTGTTTGGGTTTTTTTTTCTCCTCATACCCAGCTTGTTGTATTTTAATATTTTTAGGGTGGGGGGAGGGAAAGGGTCTGTCAGTCACATAGATAAAATGTTGGAAAGAGAAGGGAGTGGATAGATGGCTCACAAATATGGCTTTCACTTCAGTTGCCCCACCTCAGTTTCCTGGCTGCCTGCGGGTGTTCCTCGTCAGCTATTATTTCCAGTCCTGATCTTTGGCTTCTTGGTGCCCAGCTGAACTACAGAGGCTGCCCACCTTTTCTGCTGTATAATTTTCAGGGATTTAACACAGCAATTTTTTCTTCTTCTCTGCTGCCATGTCATTTATCAAGTCCAGCAATCAAACAGAAATGAATATCAACGAAATATGTTGCTTATTTGTGAAAGTGTCACAGGATCAAAATCTGCATGCTTCACCCAGCAAAATGCACTGCAAAATCTAACAGTGGGCTCTTGTTGGTCTGAGTGATGCAGAGCACAGCAAGTGAGTTTGCCCTTTTTTTTTTTTTTTTTTTTTTTTTTTTTTTTTTTTTTTTTTTACTTCTAAAATGCCCCTGTTTTTCCAAATATGACTAGAGGGGTAGTACTCCTCCTTGACCTTATTTTCTGTTGTTCAAATCCTGCCTACTGTTAAATCCCTCTGCTCACCTCCAGGTTTAATACATCTAAAATTGCTTCTTGAGTGAGGTGAAGGAAGCAATTGAAGGGGCTGGGGGATATATTCTATCTGCTTTACATCTTTGCATCTCATATGCTTGTTTTCCCCACTTTGTTTGGAGAAAGACTGACAAGTAAGCATAACATGCCAAGTAAGTAGAGAAACTTGCTGCCTGTGAGGTTTCTGATGAAGATGCTTTGTTTTAAAGAGCATCAGGGTTTCCAAATGATGGCCCTCCAGCTTTTAAAAATAAAAAAAGACGAGGCAAGTTTAATGCCTATCTAGTACCATTCTGTTGAAAAATGCTTTTATTTCTTAATGTCATTTAGATACTGATGATGGAAAAAAAATTCTGTGGAGCAGGCCTTTATTGCAGAAAGTCAGGATATACAATATTTAAATGATAGCTTAAATGAACATGCTCAGGTCTTCGTCAATTGTTTCAAATAAAGTTAAGAAATTAAAAATTTACCCACCACAAAAACATCCACAGCATCTTTATAAGCCTTATAAGCATCTTTCTTCCAATTTTTTTCCCATTTTTTTTTTTTTTTTTTTTTTTTTTTTTTTTTTTTTTTTTTTTTTTTTGGGCTTTAATGCCTGAGATTGCTCTGTAAAAGGGATGGCTGTCTTCACTGGCAGTCTTTTTGTCCCTGATGAAATGTAAAAAAAAAAATCTGCGTCTGCAAGTGTTTTCTGTGTCTCCTTCCATTCTTCTGCTTATTCTTCAACTGTGTCAACAGTGTGTGTGGATAAATAAAATATCATCAAGAATGCTGATATCATCTTCCTTTTCCCTCCTCTAACTTACAATAATGCGGGGCAAAGGTCTACTTAACATAACACAGTTACGATAACTAGTACATTTGTATTTCTGCTATGATGAGAGGTCTGCTGTAGTGAGACTCATCCACTGTTGCTGCTTCTTCTCAGCAGTGTTAATTATTCTTCAGGCTCGTGTAGTGTGTGTATGGAAACACAAAATAAGCGATCGGGGAGTAGGATATTTTTGGTTTTATTTGTTGTGTCAGTGACACTTCCACTCTGACACAAACTCACAGCACAACACTCCTGATCTGTAATGAGGTTATGTCCCAGGATGTGTGTTAAAAGCACTAAATAGTCCCTTGCTTATTCAAAATCCTCATTTATCTGAATTAATTTGGTGTCCCCCATTTCATTTGGGTAAATTAGGTTTCACAGTTTCACAATTTGATCACAAGTCTCACAATGTTCAGTACTTCTTTTTCAACCTGAGCCCCTGGAATGACAGTGCTGCATCAAAATCTCAGTCTTCATTTAAAAAAAATTGAAATACTCACTTTCCTCGTTACAGAGAAACCCTCTGAGGGGAAACTGCCCAGTGCAGACTTCCAGCCACACACTCAGTTAAATCTCATGGTTTTTAACCCATTCTATCCATTGTGCAGCACATGGCTTGAATAAATTTAGTTTCAGTGACTGCTAGGCACATGTACGGTTGGATTGTGTCTTCCTGCCTTTCTTCCAGAGTTCTTCTGTTTTATCCTACCTCTTCTTGTTTAAATGAACTGACACGCAGAGTGAAAACTCAGTGGACCTTTAGAAGAATATTTCAGCCAGCAAATGTAGTCTTGTCAGTTATTTATTAGAGGATGTCTTAGTAAAAGGCTAATGTCTTACAGTGGTCATCCACCTATCTCTTGCTGTTACAGGCATGTTTTTCATAACACATTCAGATTTCCTCGGAGCTTTACAAGTGTTTTTTGGTTTCTCACTGATGTTAATCACCTCATAGTCATTTCATGTCAGGCCACATTTTTCTCCAGCTCTGTAACTTTTGTCTGGAGAGGCTATATACTGACCTGACAGCCTATACTTTTATTTTTCTCATAGTGGTCCTGTATTTTTTCCCTAGTTTGATGTTTGATATTTGTAACCTGCTGTTATTTTTAATTGCTTATTGTTATTAATGATACAGTGGTAACTTTGTTGGCTTGAGACATTTGGATGTAAAAATACATCTATCATTATTGCCATAGGAGCTGCACTAAATTACCCAAGCTCTGCCTGAAAACGTACGTTGCTCTGCATTTCTTCAGTGAACTTCAAGTGAAGGTTAAATTGAGACTTTGCTGTGCCTTTTCACACAAATTTCATGCCCTTGTCCTGCTTTCTGCTCACCACTTCTGCTCCATTCACCCTTTCAATTTGCCTCTTTTTTTTTTGTTTATTATTGCTACTACATCTGTTCTCCTTCCCCAACCAATCTTCATCTCTCTGATACATCTCTTTTTAGCCAACTCTTCTCTATTTCTTCTACTCTGATGGGTTTTTTCTTTTCCCCTTATTATTTGAAGTTCAGAACTTTGCCATTCTGTTACATCAGAGTTAACTGGAGGAGGGGCTGTGTTCTTAGACACCACTCCTCAGTTAATAGCATGGTAGGAAATGGTGTCTTTGCTTCAGTGAGGAATTAGGTTTGATCAAGGGTTGGAATAACTATTAGCAGTGGCATTTAGAATTTGGAAAAATAAAGCCAACCCCCAAACATGTAACAGATAGAGAAAGAATAACTAATTGGCTCTCATTATTCTCTAATCTACAAATGAAGAACTTTCAGTATAAAAATTCCAAAAGCTGCTGTTCGGCTCAGTGTGAAGTCTTAGTACCAGCAGAGAAAGTGAGAAGGAGAGTGCAGCAGGTTTAGAATGAAGTCTGGTCCTTTTTTGATATGTGGGCCCAAAGCTGCTTGCTTGCTTTATAGCAGAATCAAAGGGAGACATAGGGAAAGGTTAGCTCAAATTAAAATCGAGTTTTCTCATGCTTTCCTAAATAAAACAGCAAACTAAATCAGATGAGTAATATAAATAATTCTTTATATTAAATTGAGCTTTATTATTTTAATATATTGCTGTAGAAGGAGATCTCCCCTAACAGGCAAAGCAGTTTGCTCATGTGAAAATAATCTAATTAAATGCCCAGTTATCAACATAGACCTGAGGGCCTTCACAGCCTGAACCTCTTTTTCCTCCCTGTTTTTTCTGAGGGCTGGGATGAGGAATGGAGGCTGGGGGGAAAGAAAGCAGAAAGCTGATACACACCTAAATGAGTAGAAGAGCTGAATCAAAATCACAGCAATTGCTGCTCATTTCCAAGCGTCCCTCACCTACATAAAAAGATGCCAAATAATAATTGACTGATATAATAGCATTAAGATTTGGAAAACAAAATATCAATACTATCTGATGTATTAGGAAATACGAAAAGGACTGTTTTGTCTTCATGCTCTTGTGTCAAATATCCAATATAACAAGAAAGCCCTATCCTGTCCTATTCTTTTTTCCATTTTTCTTTTTTCTTCTCTATCTTTTAAGAATAAGCAGGCAATTCTTTGTATTTCAGCATTTAGAGACTTTATCTTCCAGACAACTAATAGCTTCATGCCAAAAGAAAGAAGGCAACTCTGACTCTTTTTGTATACTCAGAACAAAAGAAATACCTGATGAGACTTGTGTACGAAACAATTTCTACTGCTGGTCCGCTGTAGTGTAGAGTTAATATTGACACCTCGATTGTCTCCATGTGAGATGTTTTCCCAGTACCACTAAATTTAGAACAGCTTGCATTTAGTTTATGCAACATAAAATATCCTCCTCTACCTTAAAATTCATGTTTTCTTTGTGCAAAACTTAAAAGAAGATATACTTGTACTTTGACCAGTGTCTTCCAGAAGACCCAGATGAGTGGGCATTACTAGAAGCATGTAACAACAAATTACAGAGAAAGGTAGTTCTCCAACCAGAAAGCAAGAACGAGGAAACAAAACTGTAGCCTACACTATAGCCTAACAAAAATACTGAAATTTAATGAATAAAAAACCCCAAAATTTTTACTTATATTTTTACTGTGCTTAGTTCTTCTGAATGCAAATGTGACACTTTTATTATTTTTTCCCCCTACAGTTTGATTAAATCATTAATATCTTCTTAGCTCAGGCAACCTCTGAGCCATTCAAATTGTAATTTGACTTTACTAAAGAAGATTTGGTTCAAAAGTTTTTTCTGGAAATAGGCTTTTAGCTCACAGAAGAGAACAGAGTAAAACTCAATTCCAACCTTAACTCCAATACTGCATTCATAGTGGTTAGCAGATGAAGCAGGGTCTGATTCTTACACCACTGTAATTTAGTAAGAGAGTTTTCATTCATTGTTTGGGATGCAGCTTTGGGGTATGGTTTCTTTACTGTATCTCACTGTGAGCTAGTGATAGGATGGAGGGCTTAACCTTGCTTTTCAGCAGAATTTAGTCCCACAAAAATCCTAGGCAGGAGTCTAGAGGGATGGGAGGCCTGCTCTCCTGAGTTAGTAAAGCCAGCGCTTGAAGGATCAATCACCAAGTTTTTAATCAGTGCTCACTAAGTACTATTTGGAAAGCTAATGTTGAGCTGGATCATCTGTCTACAAATAATTCATACCATTCAGGTTATTCCTACTGGTTTAAATTTCTTTTTATATCCCATGGTAAAACTGTTTCCAAAATAAGCTCAATCACATGGGATTTTATTGCAATGATGGAGTGTAACCTTGTAATGTGTGTAGCTATGTGATGCAACACAGACTTTTTTTCTGAACGAATTTTAATACCTTTTTCTGGTGCAGTTACAGACAGGGAGTAGCAAATTATGCATGTCCCATCAGCTGGTGAATAACACTTGCAGAATTCCTGAACTCTCTCCTGGAAGCCAGTTGCCCAGAAAATGCTGTTGTTTGATGGAGAGGAGACTTGCTGTATTTAAGTCGTTCTTAGTTGAGCTGAATACATGACACTTATTAAGAAATAGACCCTGCCAGTTGCCCTTCTTTTATTTTCATCCAGCCTCACTGAAGCCAGACAATTTGTGGCTTTAATAGAACATACAAGGCACATGTGGTAAGAAGAGTTCACTTACAAGCAGCCAAAGTGAGTGCAACCAAGCAAAAAAGTGAACAGTTGGTGAAGTGAAATGCATCCCTTGCTTCAGACAAAAATACAGTGGAATGAAAGATGCAGTAGACTGGCTTTCCCTTAAGCAGATCTAATTTCAAAATCTGTCCCTGGAGAGATGAACTTTTGCTTTAATTGAGGAGGTGGATCCCAGCTCTTTGTCATTCCATCAATCAGCACCCTTTGCTGTAGCTTTAGCAGTACACGGCAGAAGGCTGAAGGATTTATTTCCTGCTTGCTGAATGAAGCTTCCTACCCAGTGCTGCTGGGAGTCAGCGTGGCCTGGCCTCAGCAGCACAGTGCAGATCCTCTTCCTGCTCTGAAGGCCAGTATCCTTCAAGGCAGTGTCATTGCTGGTCCCTGCCTTCCCCTTGAGAGGCTGTAGTTCTTGGTGACTCAAGAGTTTAGGATCATTGCTAGGATCTTGTCATCTTTCCTTGGCATGGGCAGAGTCTTGCCTAAAAATCATTCTGAACAGAAAAAAAAATTAAGGGGAAAGACACTGCTTGGGGTGCAGCATGAATTTTTGAATTTCTTCAGCTAACATCATGATTTTGGTTAAAAGTGGTATTAAGGATAAACACAGACCAGCATGCAGGCATCTGCATGAGCAGTTTGTGGCACAAGAGGGAAGGTGTGCAGTATAACTGTACCTAGAGGGTGAGTGAGGAAGAAGGATATTTCCTTCCCTTGCCTTCCTGTTTCCTAAGTTGTGGTGACTTGCCCTGGACAGTCCAGGAGAAACACAAGTGTACTTCTGTCCTTCCATCCAATCCTCCATCCTGTCCCACCAGGACTGAATCATTAGTTAGGACTTTCTCAAAAACTGTTTTTCTATAACAGGTTGTTCTCATGGCTATAAGTTCCAGCTGTATTCTTCTTTCTGCTGCAAATTCCAACTGTACACTTTGCCTTTACTGTCTCCTCCTTGATCACTATATTCCCATGCTTTTCAGCTTCTAAAATTCACACAGTGGTGGATCATGTTTCTCATTTGAGGGGTCGTGATAATGTTTGAGGAATTGAAAAGGACAGAAGCATTAGTACAACTGGGGAGAAATTATGAACAGGGTGCTGGAGACTTCAGGTACTGCTCCATTTCATCTTCCAGGCTTGGAAGAGCTGTTATTTGTTCCTTAGCCTGTGAAGGTACATGTCATGCACATACTTGCCACTGTAGACCCTAAGACCAGATTTTGAGCAGGAATGAGGTTGTCTGAAGTGACACAGAGAGGCTGATGTGTAGGTGTATGGCCAGTACAATTTAAAAGATGCAGGTAAGCAGAGCACTATCAGCTAGGAAGCATGGATGGCTGTACGCTCTGGAAATTACAGTGTTGTGTGGTGTTTTTTGTCCTTCGCCTGTTTTCCATGTGAGATGCTGTAGCCGAGGGGTTAGCTGTCATCCATGGCATTGCTTCCTTACTCCTCAGATCTCTGGCTTATAAATGTGTGCTGCAAAATTAGCTCAGGGAAGAGTGAAAGCAATGTGAAGAAGGAGAAATTGGTTTAGGGGCATGGTTTGCTGGGTAAAAAAAAAATTACAGAGAAAACACATTGAATGTGGGAGATGTGCATGTTTGAGACCTAAAAAAAAAAATACAGGGCCTGCAGGCTATTTCATTCCTGTGTTGTGTGTGGAGGGCAGAGTTTACATGTCTTCATAGGAGATGCGTTTTACCATGGGCCCAGCCCCGTGATGATTTACCAGGAGCACATCCTCATCCTAGGACCCTTGCCTATAGATTTATTCAGAGTAGAAGGCACAAGGACCCTTCTGGACAATCTCGAGGGTGCATAAGAGAAGGAGTTACTTATAAACTGTTACAAATTGGTGCTGGGTAATGGCTGTAGCGTTGATCAGACAATATAAGAGGGCCCCCAGTGGTTACTCACTTAACAGCTGCATGTAAGTCAGCCAGTGAACATTTGCTTGTAGCTGCTCTAGTTTTGTTTTTATTGAAGAGCAAGAAGCATAAACATGGGACACACAGTCTAGAGGCTGCTTAAAGGGCTCCACTTGTTTAAAGTGTATATTGAAATGTGAGGACCTTCCATGAAATGAATGAGTTGTACCTTGAGTTGGTAACGCAAATTGGGCCAGGTCTTCCAGAGCACTGGCTCTGGGGAAGGTGCAAGTGGGAGCATCCTGCCTGATGCACCAGTTGGTCAGTAACTCTGCAGTACATGGGTAGCCAATACAAAGAGGGTCCCCAAATATGAGTATATGCTCAGCACAAAGACTGATTATATTTGCTTTTGTAGCTGGTTTTCAAGTTAGTTGCTGAGGTAATGGGCTGCACCTCAATTAAAATCTACCTGCCTGCATTGAAACATTTAATATTTGTGCAAATATTAAACATTTATATGAATATTAAATACATTTATCTGGAATTGATTCATGTTTACATTTTCCCACTATCTGAATAAAGATTACAAATGGAAAGCAATTTACTTATGCAGAAATTCTGCATGCATCAAACTTATTTGACTACGAGCAGTGGGTAAACCATTCCCATCCATCTTGCGAGGTCTTAACCATGTCCAAGCTCAAATCCCAACCACGTAAGGGCAACAGTAAGCACCAGTTCTGTGCTGTACAGTGGGTACTTTGTTCTTGCCTTCCTCATGGTGTTGCTGGGCCCATAATGTGAAGGACATGCTGACATGTTTTACGACGTACCACACCAGGGAATGCAGTGCATAGTTTTCTGTTAGATTTGGAAAAGTGCAGGCTTTGTATTAAAGGTCCATTTCTTTTTCATCTCTTCGGCTAACTCATTTGCACCGTAATGTACTTTCCTATTCCTCCTCCTGATACTTGCTGCTTTTATACCTATTTTGCAAGCCATATTTTTAGTCTAATCCATACAGCAGTTGTCTAAAATTCCATGGCATTGCTTATTTCTTACCTATAACTCTTAATAAAAAATAGGGCTGTGCCAACCTATTATATCTTTAATAGAATATTCTAATGGTTATTAAATCAATTGACTCTGAATCTCACTTTAATAAATGAGTCAGACAGTATTTTCCAATTACTGTCAGCCACCACCTTTCCAAAGAGCAGATTATTTTGATTGAATTTTTTAAAGCTGCTCAGCACTTTTTTTTTTTTTACTTTTTTTTTTTTCTGCGTGAGTAAGAGCATAGAGCAGCAGCTCTGTTCTGCAGGGGAGGAGAGCCCTTTGGACTGTATCTGACACTCCATTCCATTTCAGATTTATCCCAAATGGAAACTGAAAATGTGACATTTCACTGGCCCTTTATTTATTAATGATATCATATTTTGCACTTCCATAGCACCTTATCAAATTGTTTGCTAAACATGGAGAGCTAGACAGGGGCCACTGTGTAAACAGAGCCTTTTGCATCCTCTTTCCACATCTGGCACCTTTGCAAGATTTGCCACATCCTGGCTCTTTCATGCCAGTGGAAGATAAAAGGCTGGCCATGCATTTAAATTGTCTAAGGAGAGTGGAGAACAGGGACAAAGCCTTGTTCTCTCATCCTTCCACAGTGCTGTGTGATCCGGGCAAGTTGTGTGTCAAAAAATGTAATCTTAAATCTTTTCAAAGGCAGATGGCAGTGATTCTAAGTCTTCTGAGTATGGTAGATAGTCTTGGACCCTTCTCCTGCTCCACTCTCTTGGTTGTATTAAAAATCTTAAGGGATAGTAATTAGGTCAGCCTGTTAAAGTAGAAATTAAAAATTAGCACCTCTTTTTTAAAAATGGGTAGTCTGAGAAACACAGGCCACACTGTCATGCCCAAGGTGATAAGAGTATGTCAGTGTTGGAGTTTGGAATGGAAGCCAGCACTTCTGCCAATTCTGTACCCTTAGCTGTCTTCCCTAAATGTAAATCATGGCTGGTCTCACATTCTTGATTTCAAGGACTGGAACCTTGCCCTTTGTTCCAAAGATGTAACAGAGCTGGTGATGTGCACAAAATGGTTGAAAACAGTGGGACTTAGGAAAAATATTATTCTGTTAGTTATACAAATGTAGTCTTACTTTAAATATGATCTTTAGAACTTGGAGACTGAAAGCATTTTATTTTTAAGAGAAAGCTTAGATTCTGCACAAATTGATGTCTCTTGCCTGGGGAAGTTTTTTATCTGCCCCAGGCGAGTGGGTGAGGGGATTTTTCAAACCCTGTTTATAAGCCTTTAGGAAAATCATATTTGCAGCATTGAATAATCAAAGTGATTTTGATGTTTGTGACCAGGAGATCACCTTGGATCTGAGTAATATGAGAAATACAATAAGAGTCACATTTAATGGGGTTCAGTTCTTCTTGAACAAGTACAATTTCTGTGTAATTAAAATTAGTTTTGCTTAAGCATCAGGAGTGCA
Source organism: Sylvia atricapilla (assembly GCF_009819655.1). Lineage (NCBI taxonomy): Eukaryota > Metazoa > Chordata > Aves > Passeriformes > Sylviidae > Sylvia > Sylvia atricapilla. Next base: position 106,463,246 of record NC_089140.1, on the reverse strand, counting down.
TGTCTTTCCTCCTACTTTTTTTTCTTCATCAACTAAGGTAATGGAAAGACAAAAAAATAAAAAAGCCTTCTCCGTTTTCTGTAGCGTCATATAAAAATACTTCTTTTTCGTAAGTCTTTCTTCCTTGGAATGTTTGAAGAACTCCTGTTCTGTGTTCCCATGCTCAAGGATGATTATCATGGTTCATTTACACTTTGCTAACAGTAACTCTATGATTTGAGAATTGTCATCTATTATCTTCACCTTGATTTGTGGAAGATCCTGAGATGGAGCTCCCTTTGTCCTAATTGCTTTGACTGTGTGTATCAGCACAAGCAGGTTGATGGAGAAACTTCACCTTACAGGCTTCCTATCCTGTAACTGCCCATTTTGGGGAACTTTCACCATCTCCAGAACTATCTGATCAGTAATGGCCACGGCAAAGATGTGCATATATGTGTGTGTCTGTACAGTCCTCATAACTAATTAGCAAGTTCAGGAAAGAAGAGGCATTTATATAAAATTTGTTGAGCCCTCCTCCTCTTTTCAGGATGCTATTTTGCAGCTTTGCCTGCAGCTGTAGGTTGCTGCCTGTTGAAAGAACACAGCTTACAACTTACCTTGGAGGATGTGTCTGTGTCTCTTAGATCTACAGACTGGAGTATGCCAGGTTCTTTCCCTTCACACTCCCTTTGGTGCTGTTTGCATGGGCTGTACTTGTCCTTTCTCAGCAGTAGCAAAGGCAGAACACACTGGAAGGGTTTGTCAGTGATGGTGGAAAATGCCAAATCCCAGGCAACTCTTGATAATCCACTAAAATTTTCTCTGCTAGTGAAGTAGTTAGCATATATTTGATAAATAGTTTTTAATTTTTTTATGAAGAGTTACAAAAGGCGTCACTTACAAGATAAGAAAGTGTCACCCAGCCTTAAGCTTCCCCTGGGAGTCTTTTGTGAAGGATATTATCAGCCATTGTACCTGACTACCAGTGTATATGACTGGGTGGGACGTGTACCTCAGCAGCCTGCACTCTGTTGCTGCCATATTCTAGTCTCTCCAGAGAGGCCATGGTGCCAAAACAGCTGAGATTGACCTGAGCCTTTGAGTTTGTGTTCACAGCTGTCCTCAGTAGATCCAGCTATAAATTGGTGCTTGGTCAGGCAGGCTGGGAGTCAAGTTCTTCTGTCTCATGTAGGTAACAGAGACAGGCGCTTCAGCAGCAACAGTCTGTGGGCAGGGAATTGCCAGGACCACCAACATTTTTCAGCTGACAGTCAGAGCAAGCCTTCCATTTCACACCCTCTAAAAGCTCTACAGCATGTAGAGGTATGTGACGATGCAGAGCGACACAGAGTCCCCAGGCAGGTGCAAAGGAGAGCTGCTTTATTGCAAAAACCAGGCCTTTTTAAGCAGTTAACCAGTTATCAGTTTACATAGTTTTAAGGCACAACAAGCCCAAGTCAGCCAACCACCACAGACCACCATGTGGATATGCAGCAGTCACACAGCACGTCTTTCACGTCTCCCACATCGCTCTACCCCTCTCCCAGCTGAGTCGCTCTTCCATAGTTCCCTTCTACTGAGCCTAAGTAGCAGGGCTGAGCCATGATTTTACAGGGGTAACAAGCCCCTTATTTTATGAGGCTTTACCTATGGGCAGCAGAGGTAGTCAGGAAAATTGAATACTGCTTTCAGGAAGGATTGGGTAGAAAAGGAAAGTAAGTTTGAAGTTTGCTGTGTCTGCATGGGAATGATGTCATTTTTTCTTTGTTGGGTTTCATCTGTTGCTTTTCATTGTGAAGAGCTCTGACACCTCATAGAAACCACAGAACAGTGATTTTCAGTAGTCCCAGCAGCAGAATGGCCACCACCACCTGGCTTAGCTCACACTGTCTAATTCCCCCTCTTTGGCTAAAGATGCGTAAAGACTTATGCAAAGGCTAAATTTAGTGTTTGGACTAACAAGAAGTGAAAGCTGGGAGCTACCACTGACATTCTTTGCAATTCCTATAAGAGTCATTTGGGGCAGGAATGTGCCCCCACTCTGCTGCAGAAGTACCATGTTGTATTCCCTTTACGCCAGTGGGAAGGATTGCTGTGTGGGATGCAAACCATTGTCTGTGCTCTCACCATCCTTTGCGAATGCCCGTCACCAGAGTCACCAATTGTCACTGCAGGCAGCACTGCGTCTGGTGGGAGGTTGGCAGCCTGGCATTTAGGTGTTCAGCACAGGTAGAGGATTCTCCTGAGTCACTCCTTCCCAACTGAGCGTTGGCAGGGAGCTTTGCCAGCCACCAAGCACTCCATTCCCACTTGCTTTTTAATAATCAGATACAGTATTTACCTGTGAGATCAATGCTACTCGTGTAGCACACGGGTGACATACAGAAGGACCTTTTCTAAGCGGCGCTGTGGGAATTGAGGCCTCTGCAGCAGGGCTGGAAGCCACTTCTTACCTAGCAACTGTTTCTAAGTAGGACAGTCACTGACTGCCCTCATGGAGGAGTGGATGAATCCTGCAGCACCCTCAGGAAGGGAACCTGGTGCCAGGCACCAGCCGGCCTTGGAGGACAATGGGAGGAAGCAGAGGAACAAGCGGCCAGGAGCGGGAAGGGCTTTAAAGCCACAGGACGTGGACGAGAAAGCAGTGTCAGAAGGCAGATGGGGACTTTTCTGGGCTGCTCAGAGGAGAAATGCAAATAAAGAGGGGGAAAAAAACAGGATTGTCAGAAAGAGGGGTTTGAAATCCTGAAGCTTGCGAAAGGTTTTGTGTATGCCCACGGGACTGGGAATGTGGAGTAGGAGTGATGTGAGGGTATAAGCTACCCACCCTTCTCAAGCTGGTTACAAGAAACTCCACCTCAACCAGAGTGCCAAAAACAGGATTCACAGTTCTTACCCATGGTAGACAGGATGTTATGTGATCAGCATTAAATTCCTCACGTGCTGTTTTGCAAACGTACTTGATTGTGACTGGGTGGCTCTGCTAAGAAATTATGTTTCAGGTCATAGTCATCATTTCCTACTAAAGGCTAATGCTCTGCATTCCTGGCTAATGCTGATTGTAAGTGGAAAATCTGTGCTTTTAATGCCCAGTCAAGCTCTGGATATTCTGAAGCATTCTGGGTAAGAGAACACTTCAGCAGTCATAGGTGCTGAGGGGCATCCGGTTTCCTGAGCTTAGGAAAACAAAAAGCCACTCCAGTTCACAGATTGTTTTGGACTTTCTCTTTGTGAGGGTGGTGTGAATTTCAATTTTCCTTTGATTTCTCCTGCAGATGAAGGACTGAACCATGAATGCAAACTCTGCAATCAGACATTCGACTCTCCTGCCAAACTTCAGTGTCACCTGATAGAGCACAGCTTTGAAGGAATGGGGGGCACCTTCAAATGTCCAGTATGCTTTACAGGTAGGAGCCCATCACTGCTTGTCCCAGTCATGCCCTTAGCTTGACCTTGCAGAACAACCAGAAAAAATGTGTCATGTGCTGGCTTTAGGTCAGTTTTAGGAGGAAACAATACATTTTGCTCATTAGTAATATTGGTTAGAAATCGTTTAGAAAGCTGAGCTCCTTGGAAGGTCAGTCATCCATCTGTAAGAAGTGCATTTCAAGCTCTTCTATCAGAAGTTTGAGGTTTTTATAATTACAGAAGTGATAGTCTGTTATCTTCCATGGTATCACGTTCGTTACTTCCATGTTTCAAACTTGCCAAGGTTAAAACTGTCCGTAAATTCGTGCTTTAAAGCTACAGATGCTTCATCTAAACCAATAAAACTCAGAGCAGAACTTGGCCCCAGTTCCCAGGCATGGCCTGTGCAGCAGCATTCTCCTCTGATGGGGTAAGAAAGCCCACATGTGTGTGTTTGTTGGCTTGTGGTGAGAAGAAACACCCTTGTAAATGTGCTTTAGAAAGCAAACCATGCTGTATTGCCACAAGTCAAGTTCTGCTCTCCCCTGACACAAGTCCAAGTGTGGAATAATCCTCCCCAAGTCACTGGTGTTATTCAGTAGTAAAACCCAAGTGAGAAAATAACTTGACCCAGTAGGGCTAAGCACTGCAGTGTTTGGGCCATAATGAAGAACAGAAAAAGGCTGTTGTTGGAAATGAAAACACATTAAAAGGGTGCCTACTGAGTTGTTGTGAGTTTTTTTAAGGACTTCTTAATGGAACATTTCATAAAATGATAACCTAAAACACGAGTGTTAATATGTAGCTTGCATTCCCAATTTTGCTTTAAAAGATGAAAATCAAAGATAATCACAAACATGACAAAACACACTTTGGGTATTCACACATCAATGGCATGCTAATTCTGGAAGCCATTCAAGGTTTCTGTTTTCCATTAATAGAAGTGAAGGATTTTCATTGATAAGCAAATAGACCTTTTAATACCTTCATTTTACTTCCCTTTGTTTGGCAGCTCCACACCCAGTGAAACCTAAGCAAGTGCTACTGAGGAAAATTAAATTTGAATTTTTCATCTTTCAGATACAGTGGCTGGTGATGATTATTACCTCACTGTGTTCAGGTTTCGCACATTTCTATGGGTTATAAAATTAAAAAATAAATAGTTCCTCTTCAGTGCACAGCTTGTCTGAGCATGGGTAGTATCACCACAAATGGTTTGTCTGTTAAGTGTTTGTGTTCAATAATTCTTTCAGTTGGGCATTTCTTCAAGTTTTTCTTTTTACTACTGATTCTACTAATTTGTTTTCCTTGCTTTTGTTTACACATTATGGTGTGATCTTTTTTAGTGTAATGTCACGGATCTTCAGTTTCCAAGTTTGGGGTGTTGTAAATGCAACATAAAAACTTGCATATGTAAAGAATACCCACTGAGGGTTCTCCATGGGACCAAGACCCCTGATAAAACTAATCCTTTAGTTTCTAAGCCAGTAGCCTTGTAAAATGTGTTAAAGAGTATGGAGATAAGTCGATTCCGATCTGTGCAAAATACTTCTTGATTTTTGCTGATGGGGTAAATAGACAGTGAGCATTAATCACAAACAATGATGCTTTATTAGCAATATGCCATTAAATTACTTCAGCACATCTTGCTAGAATATTAAAAAGAAGTAAAACTCACCAATATAAGTTTTATATGGAAAATGGAATCTGATCTTTTTTTTTTTCCAGGATAATGAGAAATGTGATTAAAATGTATGACTCAGAAGAACAATATTCTGATGTTTTTGTTGCCTTGCAATTAGAATAATTTTAATGATTAGGAGTGGAGTCAAAGTCAAATGCCAGCATCTTTAATAAATCCTTTCGTTGCCTATACAGATTAATATTGTAGATGCAAACTTTTTTAGGTCACAGTGCACCAGGCATCCATCAGAAGTCAGTGCTGCCAACCCAAACACTGCCTCTGGCATATACAATTTAATTATTAATAGTATGTCTCCTAGGTAAACTGTTACACAGTCTTAGGGCCTTGTTTTGTAGTCATTAAAATTGAACATGTTTATATTATTGAAACCCTTGCATTCAGTGTGTAGGCAGAGTTGATCTTAAAGTATCCAAAGAGAATTTACCTGCGGTTCTGTTTCGCATTTATAGACATTGCCCCAGTATAGCTGTGGGATATAATTTTTAGCATTAACACATTTAAATACAGAGCTGTTTGTTAGTTTTAATTTTAGGCACACAGAGTAAACAGGACTTTGGCATCTGTGCTTTTCAGACCTGTTGGTTGCTAGGAAATAAGTTTGGTGTGTGTTCAATGAAAGTGCAGCAAGCATGAAGAAATAACTCTGGACAGGAAATGTCATTTTATACTTGAAATCTTCATTGGTTGTCCTGAAAGGGTCTCTTTTTTTTTTTTTTTTTTTCTTCTCTTGGTCAATTGTTGGGTTTTTTTCCTTACACCAGGGATTTGTTTCAATTTATTTGTCTTAGAAGACACATCACACTTTATAGATAAATTATATTCATTGGTATACATTATAGCAACACTGTTAGGTGAAATCTGAATGCACTTGCCAAATTTTAAGTCCTGGAATTGCTCAATGTTATTGAGAGATGGTTTAAAAAAATTCTTCACTTATGATATGAAATAATGAAAAGCTTGTTCTCTGTCTCGTATTTCAGTGTTTGTCCAAGCAAACAAGTTGCAGCAGCATATTTTCTCAGCCCATGGACAAGAGGACAAGATATATGACTGCACACAGTGTCCACAGAAGTTCTTCTTCCAAACAGAGCTGCAGGTACCACACTTGTTACCTGGGGGTTATAATAGCATTATGTATTTGATAGCTAAGTTCAAAGCTGTACTTGCCATGACCTCCTTTGATACTTGCTTATCATCAGGATGGGAATTAGAGAAGGTCAAGAGAAATTGCAGGTGATTCAACCCATGCTGCTTCAAAAAGGCACTGGCAGAAAGCCACCTGGTACAGAGCTGCATTTCAGGATTCTTGCACTGTAGGTTGTTGCAGCTCAAGGTATTCTCTAGGAGAGAGAAATGGGCATCCTACTTTTCTGCTTGATGGCCATAAAATGTTTAGGAAACCAATGAAATGGAAAATAAATGTATTCTTTTGTCTTTAAATGTGAAAAGCTATGCACTGAAGTAGGAGTGTAGTGATGGCAGACAGGAGAAATAGACAGAATTTCTCTTTTGACTTGATGGGAAGTAAAAATAGGGTCAAATGAGTATCTTTTTGTGGGCCATTGTCCAATTTGTAATGATACTGTTTATTAATGGTAAACAAAATGACAAGAGAGAGGAAAGTAGCGAGGGAAGGAGGGAGGAAGGAAGGATGGAAGGAGGGAAGGAGGTGCAGGTATGCAAAAGACAGTTATGAAAAGAAACAGGAAAACAAGGTAAAAATTACTTTAATCAATAGAACTACAACTGTGTTTTAGAAAGCAGAATAGATAACTGAATTATGAAGAACCAAAGCACACTGTATTTATGATGTGCCCAGTCACCTCCTAATAAGTCTATCCCACCTAAAATATTTCACAATACATGGGCTCCCAAGAAGCTGCCTTCATTTTTTTTTTTTGTTTTAATAAACTAACCACATGTTTTTCCCCTCAAAATTTATTCCTGCCCAAGACTAAGGAAAAGATTTTGGTCTTTCTGTCTATGCCTCATTCATTGAAACTTCAACATGACTGAAGCACCTGGTTTTCTACTGAAGGGCACAAAAGGGTATCACTACAGAGAGAAACTCTGTTCTGCATGGGCTAGGTGACAGTGTGTTGGTAGTTCCATGCTGCAGAAGGCTTTTACTAGAACCCATCTCCACATCCTTAGTGACAGCCTCTCTCTTGGCTTACTTACACTTGCAAAAAGGAAGAGGTATTCATTTACATATACACTTAATTCATTATGTTTATTATTAATTAACTTGGATAGACCTACCTCAGTGGAGAATGCTTTATGTTTAAAAAAAAAAAATGCAGTGCCACCATGCCATTTGCAACTATTTCTTGGGATCACTGTCTTTCTGCTCTTACCTCCAGTTACCTACCCAGGCCAATGAAAGGGCAGCAAAGCACTCAGGCAGAGCAGTAGGTACCAAGCTTTGGGGTCTGCTTTTGCTGAAAATACATGAATCTCCAGCCCACTCTCATTTAAAACCTATTCTAGGAGGCAATGCTTTGTTCAGGCTATCTACCACCTAAAGCAGTGGAATCTTTGATGCTTCCCTATGCTTTCACATTGCCGTGGTTTGTGTTGGGGCTTGCAGCTGTATGTTTATTCTATCAAGAGCAGTTCCTTACTTTTTGAATAAAATGTGCATCTAACGTGCTTGTCCCATGCACAGAACATACTGATCATGTCAGATTAGAAGGCAGGGTCACCACTCCGTGGTTGTAGGGAAGGCAGGGTGGAAACATGAGCAAAGTAGAGCAGGGTAGAGTGCAATAGCATAGAAATCCTATCCATATGTATGGTACAGCTGATAGTTTAGGGGAACAAATTCAAGCATACAGAAAATACATGCATTGTAATGGTGCTTAATTTGGTGTTTGGCCCACTGTGATTCTTCACTTAACATTTTCTGGCTAAGAATAAACTATAGGAACTTAAGAATCCCCTCATAATATGTTCATCTCACCTTCTCAATGCAAAAATCAAGTAGGACTCCCTTTAGAAGTTTCCATTATTTCACTCCAGACAGTTGCTAGGAATGCAACACAATCCCACAGGACCACATTCCGGTGAGAACAGAGGACAAATGAGCAGTCCTGAAAATCAAACCTTCAATGTGTTGCTCAACCTTCAAGTTTAAATAATGAAATTTTACAGGAATTTGCTCTTTGTTTTAAGATCCTTTTGACACTTCATTTGTGCTCTGTACCCTGCCTTTAAACACCTTTTTGCTTAATAGCTACAGAACTAGCTTTAAACTTCTTTAGATACTACCTGCGTGTGAAGGAAGGAAATTAAAACCTTCTGTAACAGAAGTTTATGCTTTAAGAGTGTTTCAAGTTGTGAATTTTTGTACATATGTGTTTAAAAAGCTATACTGTGTATTTATACTTCTGAAATGGACTTGAAAATGTGTGTCCTTAACAATGTTTATTCTTTAGAAAAGAAGGCTTTTAATAAGACAAGCTTAAAACAATAAGGGCTTTTCTGAAATAGGCTTGTGCAATCTCCAAGTATCAGATAAGGAAGCTGAAAGGTAGATGCATTTCTAGGGTGCCTAGATATCCCCCAAAAGATGAAAATCTTCTAACTGAACACCTGGACCATTCAGTTCTCTGTAGAAGGTGGATATAACTAAAACTGTTCTCCATCCATTATTCATAATACTGAATTTTTAATTGATAAGGAAGTAAATAAACTTATCACTAGCTTATTATTGAATTTTCATTAAATTATAGTGAAGGAATTTGTACATATTAAGACTTTTTTTTCCTGCCCACATGCTGTTTCCAGTGCCTGCTCCTTTTTGCCTTAGTCTTATTGGACATAGTCTTAGATGTTTACTCTGGTGTTTGTGCTTCTCTTGTCTCTGATGAGGAGTAACCATTTCTTTCCTATTTCCAGTGCTACTATTAATTCCACAGAATCAGAATGATTTGGGTTGGAAGGGACATTAAAGATTATCTGGTTCCAACCCCCTGCCATGGGCAGGGACAGCTTCCACAAGACCAGGTTGCTCAAAGCCCCATCCAACCTGGCCTTGAACACTTCCAGGGACACAACATATTGTGTTTGTGGGGAGGAATGAGGTACCCTTATGGGGTGTTACCCTGAGTGAATGAATGAATTTGCTTTGATTTTATGCAGATGTTGCTGGATCAGAGAGGTACTGATATCCAATAGAACTGGTGAATAATTGTACTTTTTTTTCAGTGTTTTATCAGTGATGATAGTTAGTTTTCAGTGTGATGCTAGCCAAGATTACCCAGTACAAAATGCTAGCCATTTTGCCCAGTACAAAAATTATTTCTTTTTGGTGAATTAGGACATTTCCTTAACTTCTTGTGACTAATAATTAGTTGCCCCTGGGGTAGTTAAGTGTCCCCACGTTAGAAACATGAAAACTAGGGCAAGAAATAATTGGATCAGCAGTTGCTTCTCATCCTGTTCAAAAGGGACCTGGCCTCAGTGATTCACGCCCTTGCTGCTTCCATCTGGACTCCATCAGCACAGAATACCTGGGCATGAAGCCATCAGCCTGTAGGACGTTCCAGCTAATACAGAGAGCTGCAGCACTGGCCCTCAGTAGCAAAGGAGACCAGGAACATATTCAATCAGCTCTCTTGCTATCTATACTGCTTTCCTACATGTCTGTCCAGTTGTGTTCTAAGACTCAGTCCTTAATCTTCTTGGTGGACTGGATCAAGGACATCTCAGAGATGACCTGAGAAGTTCTTCCCATTTGGAAACAATGTGGTAGTTGACAAAGTTCTGCTTTGTGAGCGTTTCTATCAAAGAGCTGAAGATTTTTGCTCAGGAGCTGGAAGTTCCTCACAGACTGGCCTGTGAGAGCATGGAACAAACTTCCACAGTTAAGTGTGACAACAGATGTCCTCAACTCATGCTTTTAAATGCAGGATGCACCTACATATACCAAAGGCTACATATACAAACATATACCTGTATGTAGATTTCTAAACCTTCCCCAAAATCCCAACCCACAGCAACGTGGCTCTACCAAAACAAAATACACAGCTCCTTCCCCAGGGAAAGGATGAAAGAAAGAATGAAGCACTCATAGCAGATGTTACTCATGTCGCTTCAAACAGCAGGAGAACATTCTTAGCTTCCAGTACAAGCCACTGAAACAAAGCAGGACAGAGGCAGTATAGAAGAGTATGTGGAAGTTTAATGTAGCTTAATGTGGATCTTCCTCTGGATTCCCAGTTTAACAATTTTCTTGTTCCAATTCCACTGTTGAAACTAATCTTCTAGTTTCTTCCTCACTTCTTTTAAGGGTTAAACTTTCCAAAGATCTCAGCATCGAAAAATGCTCCCAAAAACTCATCATTTTAAAACAGCCTTTAAAATACCCTTGACCTGAGCTGGAGCAGAACTAAGCAAGCTCTAGGCTATTTCAAGAACTAAAGGCTTGACTGAGACCTTGAGTGGAGACAGTGGCAGAGCTGGGATTCAAACACTGTGTTCTCTCATTTGGGGGTCAGCTAGAGAAAACTGCTAATTAACCTGGGCTTGGGTTGTCTCCTTGTGGCAGAGGCCTTCTGGGGCCAGCTGGGAAAGAGGTTGGTGTAGGAATAGCATCAGCCATAGCAGCAGTGGCACAGCTACCTCCATCTAGGATTGTTTTGCCAAGGCCCCCACAGTAGTTGAGTCTGTGTGCCATAGAGGTCCCAACAGCAGGGGAGACTGTGAATAATTTATGCTCTTTACACAAAAACAGGCACAAAACTTTCAAACCTGCAGGATGTTTTCTTCGCAAAGAAAAGGCCTCAAAACATTTTTTTTTTAAGTGAAATTGGAGATTAGTTTTGGCATTTCTAGGTCCCCAAGCTCTTAGGGTGAAGAGTGGAACATAGATGCTGGCTTTCTAGGCCCCAAAGGCCAGGAGTCAGCAGGGAATAACTTTGTCAGCTCTTCTCAAAAAGAAGCCTACCTGGAATCCAATTAACAGTCAAAGCTTTAGGCCAGCATTTTCAAACTCAGTGGCCTATTTCTGAGAGGGTGCTGAGCACCTCCGGCTGCAGATAAGGCCAGGGCAAGATGCTGGTGCTGAGTACATCAGGAAATCAGGTCAAAAATGCCTGAAGTTAGGAGCCTTGATAAAAGCATAGGTGATGAGGAGCCATAGCCTCGTTTAAAGTTTCAACAAAAAGACTTTTGATGCGTAAATACAGGCATCACATTCATTCATGTTGGCCCTAGTCCTTCGCAGGCACTCGGGTTGCTTTTCTCAGAGCAAATGCCTACGAGTCAGAAGAGCTGGATTCATTTGTCAGGTCAGGTACTAACTTGCTCCACATAACCAAGCACATTCTCCATCTTGTGAGTGAGGATGATGATAATAATATGTGTTCCAGAAGTCGTAAATAATGTTTGTGTTTTAGGGGGCTACACTGAGCTGCGTGCCTTGCAAGTTTTCTTGTATTCCTGAGCCTTTACTGTGCATTCTGTTTCAGACAGATGTGTGTGCACCAGTATGTGCATTGAGTATCTTTCCATGTCTTTCAAGATTTAAAAAATTCAGACTTGTGTTCCTGAGATTTGAGACTTTTTCCCCCTAGAAGGCAGAATTATTTTCTTTGCAAATTTTCTCAAAAAGGCAATCAAGAGAAGCATGGTGGAGGCACTCATGCATTAGCTCTTTAAGGACATACCCTCTAAGTGTTTCGCCTGCAAGTCTTTTACTTCAATGTCAAACAAAGTTTAAATACAAAAAGAAATTCTTTGAATTCCCTTCCAGTGCCCCTTCCCTCCTGGGGATTGAGGGGTGTTATGGCCACATTAGGTTTTCATGCAGTAATTCTTTTCTAAATAAGAAATTTCCAGGTTTGGAGCTTGTGAGTTCACCCGCCTTTGATTGGCCTATTCAAATGTAAACACTCCCTGTGGGTACTTCATTAGTTCATGAATATTTATAGCACATTGCAAAGCCCACCAAGCCCAAAGTGCCAGAATTTTTCAGGGTCCATTTTGATTTCACTAAATAGTGCTTGTCAAAGATGAGCTTAGTATTAATGTGTCTTATTTGTGTCCACATAATTCATCTATGTGTAACTCTAATACCATACTGTGAAATTTTCTACACTTTTTCCTGGAAATAAGCAGGAAACAATGTGTTCAAAACATCCCTTATACATGCCCTGTGAGAACACTCCTTAAATTTCAGGAGCAATTCAATGACAATTACGGGTTGATTTTTTCAGATGCTTGAGTAATATTATTGGTGAAAACACAGAATTAATAGGCAAAGACGGTACAGCACTTAAGTAATGGATATTACATTTAAATACACATCTTAATTTAGAAAAGAAATTCGGACTTAAGGAACAATAAAATGGTAAAGAACTGAAAAGTAAATATACTGTCATGAATGACATCCATGAGGTATCTATTCAAAAATAAGCAAAAATTTATATTCCTTCTCTTTCTAGTGGATAGAATTGTATCCAAAAGTGTGTCCCTATTTTGCCTATTTCTTCCTGTTTATATGTTTGTATGGCAGGATTCTTTTTGTATAATATAAGTACTTGTTAAGAAAATAACCCATGCATCTCTTCTCCAAATTGAGTCATATGGTCTATATTAAATAGATTCTGTACTGTAGTACAGTTTGTAATCCTTATGTCTGCAAATCCTTATGACATGCAAAAATGTTAAATGAAATTAATGGTTTCCAGGCTGAAAGCAGCAAATGTCTCTGAAACGTATCAGGGATGTTACATGTCAACATTAAAATCATAATTTCTGAGGGTTTTTTGCAAATAGAACAGTGAGGTGTGCAAGATTTCAGCCTAAAGAAGCAAATCAAAAGTTGCTGCAGAAAGAAAAAGGCACAGAAAGACAGAAGAAGAAGGGAACAAAAAGCAGAGGAATAGAAGAGAAGCAGAAAGGAGATTATGGGACAAAGAAAGAAACAAGATAGAAATGATAGTGCTTGGGAAGGCAAACATTTTTTCTTCTGACTGATGCTGGTAATAATGATAAGGCTAATAACGTAAAAATAGATCATGGTAATAATAGGGAGAAGTTCAGTTGTTACATAAAGGCCTATTTCTACCCTCAGTCCCTGTAGAAACCTCAGCGAACATCAGAGAGTCCTGTCGTAGACTGAGGGCAGGCAAAGCAGTAAATGTATTCCCTGACCCACAGATAATCATTAGAAATGGAATTCTGCCCTTTGCAGAAAATGAGGTTTTATCATCTGTGCCTTGAATGTTTCAGCCTACACCTTGCCATTAGTCAGATCAGTTGGCACATACACCTGGAGTAAGCAGAAGAAATAAGCACTCTGTTTGCATATGAATAATTTCCCTGGTAGATCAGTTCGGTTCTCTTAATTGTCCATCCATTAATTTCTTGCTAATGTAGTTGATATCGGTGACTGATTTTCTGTGCTAAACAGGAAGCACCACTTCTTCATTCTAGGACACATTCCTTCCTACAACTGCCCTGCTGTTAGCTACCAGTAGCTGCCATTATATTATCTTTCATCTGGCCCAGAGCTGACAACAGATGGCCATCTCCGGGACTGCCATCAGTGTGACTTTATGAAGCATCCAGCTATGGTGTATTGAGGAGCTTCATGGCCAGTTCTGCAAATCTGATTTCCCTTCCCCCTACCCCGCTGCTGGCCCCCCTCACTCCATCTCCATGAATAAGCTCCTTATTCCTGGCTCCACTCTCCACTAGTCCTGTCGTTTCCCAACGAGTGGTGGCTCACAGTTATCACTGGAAGTTTGCAGCTCGAGGTCTGCCCCCACTTCCCTCCGCAGCATTGGCACAAGGCGGTTGTTGCTCCCAGCATCCTCGCTCCTCCATGTTTTCAGGGTGCCAAAGCATAGGTACAGGGGTTTGGTAGCAGCAAAACTGCTGCCTCTTAAGATCTGTAGTTCAAACCCTACCTTCTTCCACTGCAGGGCACCTCCTCAAACTTCAGGGATTTTTATTTTTATTTTTTTTTATTAAATTCCACGAGGCATACTGCCAAACCAGCATTGAGTATATTAAGTGTGAAAGAAGCTAAAATATTGATCAGAGACCTAAAGTGGAGAAAAGTGTAAAATTCACAAGCATCCTGATTCCATTGACATGTTAGATCACTTGGAAGAGCTCTTTCAACTATGTGGCTGCTGCACATTTTGGAGAAAGATATATTGTTTGCTCTTGACAGAGTTTTCTAAAGCAAGGTACCTCCAGAGCCAACCCGTATTTTACAACAAATTCACATTTGTGTCCTTTATTGTGATATTTGCAGCGAGTCTACAGCTAGTGAGAGTCTCTGCCCTCCAGCTATAAAGGAGTAAGGCTCCATTGTTGGAGAGAGAGAGCAGCCGTCTGTAAAAGGCTGAGATGTGGTAAGCAAGATGAATTCTGCTTAAAAGCAATGCTTGCCATGCTGTCACTTAGAGCAGGAACACTGAGGATTTAAACGAAAGTGAAAGGCATGGTAAATGAATCCTTTAAAACTGGTCAAATTATCAGCTGCCAAAAAGAACAAGTTTTCTCCATTGATAGGTTCATTGAGTAGGAGGAAAGTTGGGAGGGGATGAATTCCCCTAGGGAGGAGGTGCAGATAGTTTGGGAAAACAAGGTGTGGTCAATGATTCATAAAGAGACACTCCAGTAAACAGCAAACTTGGCTCAAAATTGGCGCCTTTCTCTTTTTTTGGTTTTTTGGGGTTTTTTTTTTTTTTTTTTTGGTTTTTTGTTTTCCTTTTGCCTTTTTTTTTTTTTTCCTTTACTTTGTTTTTGCCTTTTATTTTTTGCTCTCGCGGGCAGGGTGAGAGCATCATTGGGCCACTCCATTCTAAACATGAGTGAAAAAGACTCTGGTGGAAAGTGGCTACACAACTAGAAGTGTATGTTGCAAAAAATGTGTATGTCCCCTAGCCAGAAGGAACAGCTTTTAGGTTTAGCATTTCTATCTGTTATTGGAGTCGGTGTCACCATGCTTTGATCAAACCAAGGCATAACATTTTGGATGGAAAAAGAGGGGAATGTTGCAGGATCTTGTGATTTATTTTTTTTTAAGTTGATCTTCCTTTGTGTTCAAAGCTGAAATTGAGTGTCCTCCACCCAATGTTAACAAAGAAAGAGGGAAAAGAGATGATTCAGTTCTCATTAATCAATACTGCTGAGTTACACATTTCTATGTGCAGCTTTAGTTGTTTTTCTGTGTTGTGATAGTCTCATTTTGCAGGAGAATCGCTAGGCACAGTCACGGATCATGGGTGTGTGAGTTTGCTCAGGGATACGCTGTGTCAGTGAACACTCTTCCTCCCCCCATACTTCCTCTGTGTGGATGTGTGCTGTGTAAGATAAAGAACCTGTGATATTGTTAAATATTAGCGGTGCATTTTGCTTGGCTTTGCATTTGTAAAGGTGAAAGGTGATTGTGCAGGAAAATGGAACAGTATATTTGCTGTGAGACAGGCACTAAGAATTCACTCCCATGCTCAGTTATAATTCATGACTGTACTGGTGGGAAGCCCTTATCCCTCTGTGGAGTTAATGCATCTCTACTGTAACCTGCTGAGAGCACCCTGTGTCCCCTCCCACCATCTGTGCATTCACTTGCGTGCTTTCTCTCTCCCCCTCTACTGTGAGATCTCTTGGTGTTAAAACTGTCACACTACTAGTGCCTGGTAAAGGTGGCTTTATGATGTGTATTAACGCTGAATTGTCACTGATGGGTGAGGAGGCAGGTAAAGGATATTTTACCATTTGTTTTAAGCTCTTGTTAAAAAATTCTGGGGAGGAAATAGACAGAAAGGCAGGTTTGTTGCTTCAAACAGCAAACAGCTTTGAACAGAGAAATTGTCACAGCTCAGGGTAAGAGCTGTTGATGGCAAATGCATCTTTCTTCCCAATCTAGGCATACTTTACGGTTGCTTGGTACAGTGGATCTCTGTCTCTCCATGTCAAGATCTGAACCAACAGCATTGTAAATTGAATAATATTTATTTACCCATCAGCTGAATTTTATTTTCTCCGAGTTGATCTACTCTTTTAGCTGAAAGGCTCTCTTGCAGGCTGCAAGTTGCTTCTTTGCTGCCTGAGACTTGAAATTCATGTGACCAAGTGCTATAAGCTAGCTCAGTCTTAACTAAACAGGTAGTGTATGAAGATTTTTTATTATTATTGTTGCTGTAAGGCACTGTCAGAAGACTGGTGAGACTGTCTAGCTTCGAAAGAATTGCACTCAGCTCACAGAGATTCAGATGATGCTTTATCAACCTGGCACTTTACCACAACATTAAACGCAGAATATGGTTAAAAGACCATGTACTTGACTGTCACGGCAATATTAATTTGCAGTGTTTCACTGGATGTAATCTCATGTAGTCTGTTGTTTGTATTCCTTTAAAACTTATAAATCAAATCCAGACCTGGAATACCAGTGTATGAACTTAACAGATGTGCTGCCATAAGGGACCTGCTAGGTTATAAACTGCAGAAATGATCTTTTTCTATTTCAGATTTCTAGCTTATTCCAGGGAGATTTAGTAACCACAGAAGTGAGGTGGAAGGTCATGCGCTAGGACGGTAGCACCCACCCAGCACTTGACGTTGGGTGTAATTGTCAGGAAACCCACCTCTAATCATTTTATTATTCAGTTGTAGCATCCACCAAAGCTCCTGAGCAAAAGTAGGGCAAGAATGACTTCAGTAGCTCTGTGTCCAGGTTTTCTTAGGTGAAAGATCACTTTGAGATGACACAGCTGAGTAGTCAGGCTGAAATCCTAGTTGGTACTTTATTAATTTTGCACCAAGATAAATCTTGAAATTCTGACAAACTCCATGACAGGTGAAATTCCTTCTTGCAGAATCTGCTCAGCAAGAGGCTGCTCATTTCGTTCTGTTCAGAGGCAGGCAACAGGAGGGCAGCTTTATAATCAGCCCTCAAAGGAGCCCTGGCCGCCCCAGAGCCTTGGACTGATTGAATAACTCCTGGGCCTCTTCCCCTAGGCCTCCATCAGCAGGGGTCCTGTGGAAAGCAATCTCCCGCAGACTGGCACTGAAGTGAGCTTTAAACTACTATTTTCTGCTCTCCAGAGGAGCCTGGAGTACTAAAAGATAGATGGACTGCAGATATTTTATGAGAAACTGTCAGAAGAAGAGCAGAGTAAATGTTTTTTTCCCTCCTTCGAGTCACACGCTGCATCACTGTAGAATTTTTCACAGAATCTTTTACACTGAAAGTTTGAAATTAATTGGTTGCTAACCTTAATTTTCCTCCTCCCTCTTATTTTTCTTTTTTTCCCCTTGCTTCTTTTTCTTCTTCTCTTTTTTTTTCCCCTTAAATATTCACTCGGAGGCCCTTTGCTTAACCACAGTTGCAGAAAATCAGTACCATTTGCACTGAAATATTTATAATGACAGAATGAAAAATTGGATTCATTTTCTGGCCTGTAGCCGAACAGTCTGCAACTTTGCACAGCATTGTTTAGCATCTCTCATTCCTTGCTTTCATTTGGGTCCTTTTCAGACACACTCACACACACACACACACAGAGACACACACACACACGTGCTGCCCATGCTTCGGAGGAATGTTTAGCAAAACACAGAGCCATTTTTAATCTTGAGAAAACAACTTGTCTCTAACCTTGCCACCATTTGCGGGGGGGAAGCAAAGGGGGAGGTCCCTGGGAAGCATGTGGAATTCCTCTTAGAGGAGAGATTATGGAGGGTGACACACAGTAATCTGTCCTCCACACTGAAGCAGCGTATGGGTAGAATTCTACAAGTTGCTTTGGTGTGTGGCAGGTTAGGCAGGGTGGACTCAGTACCAGGCTGGATAGCAGGATCTTTCTAGAAAACCTTGTTCTGCCACCAATTCCCTCCGTGGCCTTGAGAAACTCATTTGCCCACAAAGGAAGAGGTTGTCAAAAGCTCCCTTTTATGCCTGAACAGACTGTAAAAATGCCCTGTGCTTCTCTGCACCTCCAGAAAACAGAAGATGCTGGAACTGTACATATTTACTTCCCTTGAAGCAAGGGTGTGAAGGTGAAGTGGTTGATGTTTGCAAAGAGCTTTGAAAATGAAAGTGCAGATCCTCAGGCTCCAATTTGCATCCCCTGCCAGTATAAAAGGTACCTTAGTCAGACAGCCAAGGATTCCCTCAGTACGCAGCAAATCCTGTTTATTTTGTGAGCTGGTTCTGTATCACTCCCTTTTGGTCCTCACAGGCATGTCTCAGACTCCAATGAATTCCAGGGATTTTTAATTGGTATAACAATCCCATGGGGCTATTATGAGCTGGCATATGTTTGGGCAGTGTTAGGAATGCTTTAACATGCACTGAGGACTATGGTAGGCCATGATTTGAATGTTTAGGCCACACGGATTTACAATAATATACAGTGAAACTTGTAGGAATTAATCTGAAAATTTAGCATAGAATTGTAAGTCTCTACAGATGTTGGACTCTTGTGCAGAAATTAATAGGGAGATATAGCTCTGAAAAGAGATATTTCAAAAACCCTTAGAAATTACTCTCTGCTGAGTTTGTAGATTGTCTTGACAATGCATTTGTTTCTGGAAAAAACAAACCCTGTGGCCAAAATCTTAATTCTTAATGCCTAAAAAGAGGCTTCTTGAGACAATACTGGGTCCCCCAAGGAAGTGGGTTGGACGCAGAGGTGGATTCTGCAAGTTGCTGAGAATCTCCTGAAAATGCAGGTGGCAGAAATTGCCTGTCAAGGTCCAAAAATTGTTGTCTTGCTAACTTCACCCTTATCAAATTTATGACATGGCTCTATTGCTGACAGTAGGTGTCTGGGTATAGTCCTAAATTCTGATCTTCCAATTCCACATCACCCATCTAAGCACAAACTTTTTATTTCTTTGCTTTCTTCTGTAAAAGCTTCTTGATGCTAGCTCCCCCTCAGTGCTCCTAGGAGCACAGGCTGAGCAGGTGTCCCTAGAAGCAGTAGGGAAGGGGTGGACATCTGCTGTAGGCACCAGTACAGCTCAGCTAACGCAGCACAGCATTCCATGGTTTGTGAGCAACACATAGTTCTTATCATTCAGAGTTTCTTACGAACTTGCAGATTAGTCTTTTTACCATGTTTCCCAAGATACTTTGACAGGTCAGCCTGAAGTGATGAGTGTTCTGACACAAACTGTGTCGTGTCTTAGAAATTTTGCCTGCAGTTGTTTTACTTTAGTATCGCTTTGATTTGAATAGGAACTTCATACAAAGTGATGTGGTTTTGGGATATAACAAAAAAAAAAAAAAAAAAAAAAGATCACTATGCATGTATTACAGGGATTTCTGTAATTTCCTCCTTAACCCTTATTATTGCTTTCTGATTTTCTTTTTTCTTCATGTATATAAGTGAAGAACAGTGTATTTTTTTAAATTTTTAACAGTTACGGAGCATCAAAACTAACAGAGAGGAGAAAGAATGTGAGCTTTAATTGCAAATACTAAATATGTTCTTAAACCGACAATTTGAAAGCAAATTGCCCTGACTATTTAATCACAACTTCAGGGAGGTCACAGACCCAGAGTAGGCTTTTTCAAATCCAGAAGTATTTTTTTGTTTGAGTTGGCCAGGACACAGATATACAGGTATGTGATATGCCTTAGGATGCTAAAAAGATTTGTGGGGACAATAGACTACAGACCACAGTGAAGTGACAGTACAGATGTAATGGAATGGTGCAGAATTGTTACTGAACATCAGGGACTGTGAGAGTAGCCCACAAACAAATGTTTTATCTCACTGTTGAAGACAGTACCTTTCTAAGAAAGCTGTTTTCTCTGTGGGCCTGAACTGCTGTGTGGGTTTGTGTTTGGAGTGCCAGTCTGTTTACTAAAGTTATTAGTTTATAAATTTTGCCATGGTAAAGTAACTGTGAGAGCTTTAAATTAGGATAAGTGCCACTTCTGTGTGGCAGGTTCCTTTGAGGGCTTATTAGAAAGCAGGCCTCCTGTTGCCTGCCCCTTTATGCATGGCACTATTGCTGTGGGTACTTGTTTATAGCTAACTTTTGAATTTATATAAGTGTGCACTGTGGTATGATGAATTGCCCTCCAATTGCAAAGATTTTGCCTTTTTTTTTTTTCTGTGTTCAAGCTAATACTTTCATTTAAAGGGTTATTTTTATTAGATGGATTTTATTTTGATGAATTAAAATTAACTTGGAGTAGCAAGTTACACAAGATTGTGAGGGTTATAGATTAGCCTCACCATAGCTACAGCACATCTTTTTGTGAAGGAATTAAAGTTCTCTGTTTCAGATACCTTGGCACAAAATGTAGACAGCAAATGAGTGTTGTCTACAGTTATTTTCCTCGCAAATGTGATTCTTTTCACTCAATCTGAAGATTGCCACACTAAAAACAGTCTTAATGGGCAACGAGGGGTGAAAGCAGCAGCTGCAGGAGGCTGGATCCCCTAGCAGGAGACAGCCAAGGAGACAGGAGTACCCAGCATCACAAGCCAAACCAGAAGTGAGGGGTGGGGGCATTTCTTCGACTGTCAGAACAGGGTCAAGGCAGGACCTAATGACACATCTGACTTGCAACGTGTCGCTGGCCAGCTGTCTGACAAGAAACAGAATGACCAACCTCAGAGAATGACATTTGGTAGGAGGATACATCATCTTTCACAGGGAGGAAGGAAAAAGGCATAAAAGGCTGCTTCTTTGTGTGCTACTTCTTGTTTGTGGGGGAGTATTAAATTGTAGGAATTGGACTTCACTGCCTTCCCCATTTTTAAGGTTCTGTAAACAGGAGAAAGTGAGAGTAAAATTCCTCCCATTTAGCTGTGGTCACATTTCACACTTCTTTTACACAAATACAATTGAAATAAAAACAAACCAGAAACCAGAAGACAATAGAGAATCCAAACTGCATTTTACAACCAACAACCACAATGACAAACATGAAATTTTCTTGTCCTAGTACCACATGTTAGTAAATGCTCAAGATTTATTGATTTACAGTGTATGTTCTGACAAAATTTAGAGAATGACTTTGTTATAAAGGGCAAAATATCATTCTGGTCTCTCTAGAAGTCACCTTTAAAGCATGGAGTTTCTTGGACTTAAAAGGGGGAAACTCAGATGAGTTTGCTCTAAGAACAAAACATTTCAACATCAAGTCCTTAACTGTCTAACTAATCACCACCTACGAAGGGATAAAAATTGTCCTTAGTTTCTTTTCCAAGCAGTGGATTTGTAATTCACATACACACCAAGCCTGCCACATAAGCACTGTCCCAGTTCTTGCTCTTCCTTGTTTGAAGAGCTGTAGAAATAAGGACTGTAAGATGTCCAAGATGGGCTGGCACAGTAACTGGTTGTGAAGGAAGTCAGAGCACAAAATCCATGGGGGCCTCTGCTTATCAGCTCAGAAATCCTTGGCTGTTACCATCAAATCTGCTCAATCTGGCTTGCCTTGCAAACTGTCTTGAAGGAAAAAGATGCACCAATCTGCAACAGAGTTTGGAGCTTTTAGAAGAAGAGGAGAGCTAGCAGAGCACCATAGCTTTTCATTTTCCATCCTACACAGTCTAAAATTCACATGCCATGGACAAGAGGACAAATTTCCATTCCTGATTTCAGGATCCAACATATGCTCCCATCCACTTCTGCATTATCTTAACTGGGTGTATGTGTGTATGCCTGCTGGATGGATAACTTCCAAATATGATTTTTAAAACTGGGTTTTCTCAGGGTTTGCTTTCACCTGAGCGAAAATGTTGTTAGTCACTGTGAGTTAATCTTGAGCTGTTCCACAACCTCCAGTGTGCCAGGTGCTGTTGTACAAGGCCTCACACACCAGCTGGAAGTGTGTGGAGAATCCAGATTCCAGGCTGTCCCCGTGTCACCTGGTAAGCACAATTCCCAGTGTTATGTCAGGAAGGTAGGGAGGTGAACTCGGTGATCGATACAAGTGTGGGATGTGTCTGTCTGTATAATAGGAGTGCAGACAAGTTACAGCACTTTTCTTTCAAGCTGTATCAAAAAACTTGTCATTTCACTTGTAATTTTGTTCAAAGAGATTCTTCTACATGCACCTGTGGAAAACTGGAAAGTATCATTGTTTTAAAGGTTGCCCTTTGCATATAAATCACAGCTCTGTGTGCTTCCCCATTTTAATTGGGTGACCTTTTGAATCCTGTGGACAGGAGCTTGAATTCTGGACCTGAAGGTTGGTTGAAGATTTGAAATCAATTCATGTTTTAGCAATTACTCTGCTTAAAGCAGAGAACCCAAAATGGAAATTTGAGAAGAAGAATTCCCCTTGGAAAGTTCCTTTCTGCAAGTCATAGAAAACTTCATTGCAGACCAAATAGATATGCGTAAAATCCAGATTCATTTGTCAGCTTAATCCTTGAAAAGGATCAGGATTCATTGAGTATGAGAGAAAGAGGAGGAGTAAGGAACATGTAATGTTTCCAACAGGACATTTCTGTGCAATTATCAGTTTAAGCTTCCATTATTTGTCACTAATTACTGCACTGAGCTGTTAAATATTTAGTAGTAGTTTGTTTAATTGGGTTTGACCTATAAAGGAATCTGTGCATAGCGTAGCCCCAGTTCCAGAAGCCACTTCCTCACTCACAGCTAGGCAAATTTGTATTCACATAAGATGAGCACATATTGTCAGACAAAGGGGTTTGTTTTTGTTGTTTAAGTTTGTTACCTCTGTCCCCCACAGATTTATTTGTCTTTAAGGTATCTGAAATCAGAGCACAAAGTAGAAATGCTGCCTGCGGATGTAAAAGGGGAGGTCAGTCAAACTTAAACTTGTTTACAGATATTGTAGTTTAGAAAGCACCAGCATGATAAATTAAACATCACAAAGAAAAAAAATTTTAGCGGAGCAACAGCTAGCCCATGAACACGTGTCTTGTAAAACACTGACTTAATCCCTGAATATCTTATTAGGATGTATTGCCTATCAAGGCTTGGCGTCCCCTGTTACTCTGTTGTACAATAGCTACAGACAAATCTGTATTTGTTCAACTTTGGGTTCTGCTTGCTGTGTCTGACAGGGTGAAGAGACTTCTGGCTGTGCCCTCTGCAGAGGGTGTGCAAAAATCGATCAGTATACGAGCAATATTCACTTTGTTTTAAACCCTAAAGGCCTGGCTCTACTCTTGCTTATTCCTGTCTTGAAATTCCCTTGATTTCAGTGGAGCTTTTCTTAATTTATACCAGGGCAACCATAACCATATCCTAGAGTAATAAGACTTTTTGGTGTATTTCTCAGAAGTGCCTCCTTCTGGCTTTTTTGTTTAAGCTTTTATTCCCACTTAATGAACAATTTTCTTATTGGGGAAGAATGCTTATGTATTAATTTCAAACATTTGCTGTATCACAAAGGCCTTGTTTTTCTATAGACAAGGCTTAGACCTGGATCCTGATTATCAGTACAGCCCCTTTGCCATATAAAAGAACAGAGAGATTTCCCAGTTTAGAAGAATTGTTGTGAACATGCCTTGACCACTGCCCTCTCTCCCCATCACTTTCTCTTTTATGGGGTAATGCACACACCTTCCCCCTGCTGCAAGGGCACACCTGGCCTGAAAGGGAAGACATTGTTGCAAGTTTCCCTGCGTTTCAGTGAACAGCAGACAGGATGAGGCAGGCTCATGGGAGGAGATTGCCTGGCACCATAGGTTAAAACAGCCTTCGAGCTACTCTGATTTATGTCAGAGGCTTAGCTGGGAGCCCCCTGCCAACGCTCATAATGAGGAAGGTGCAAGGATGGTGAACAGGCATCAGTGTTTGTGTCTGTTCTCTTCTAGTGACAATGATGAAAGCCTTATTTGCTGTACCCAGGAATATATGTCATTCTTTTCCATACAACAAATCTGTGATATATGTACTCGCATATAGTAATGAATCCAAAAGGAATCATTGACATTTTACTAGTGACTTACTGGAAGTCTCTGAAGAAAAATAGGTATCAGGGGGTTTGGTTTGGGTTTGGGTTGAATTTTCAGTTTGCATCCCTGAGAACATGCTTTTCAGTTTGAGATTTTTTTACTAGTAGTTTTTCTCCGGCCCAGCTGGAAATGCTGAGTGGAAAAACCAGAACACTGGGAGTTTTACATAAATATGATAAAGAATAAAATCTGATTAGCAGTCATGCCATTTCAGAAACATTAACATAATATCAAATCACATAGCTTAGGTGAATTAATTTATATGAATGACTGCAATTCAGTGTAGACTTTCCTAAATTATCATTGTCAACAGTGGTCAGTCATGTCCTAAGATGACCACTTAATTGGCAAACATGTCTGAGAACAGACCTGATTCTCAAAGGCTGGTAAACATCAACTCACCACACATAAATGGTATTTATGGGAACACAGATTCTCATGGGATTTGGCCCCTTTTTTGTTGTGGAAATAGCTCTGGTTTAGTTCAGATCAATTTCCTTGGGAATCTGAAGTTTCAGAGTCTGTGTTTTGTTAGGTCTGTGCTGGTCAGCTAACTTGGCCTGAATGAAACTCCATACCTACTTTAGTGTATTTATAAATTCATTGCTGATCCTCCTGCTCTGCCAGCTGCACTACGGTAGCGGAGATGCTGATGGCAGGGACACTTTGCCTGGACTTTTTCTGTTCTCTCTAGAATTCCAAAGTCTCCATTCAGCCTTCTGCTTTTCACCTATGAAAAACTATTAGACATAATCTCTTTTCTAGCTCCCTCATTCACTCAGCCTAAGTGTGACCACTGAAATATGAATATGTATTCATTGTGTCGGAGGCATTGCAATTTGTGGGGTGAAACACATCAGAAACATTTGTTGGTTCCTACATTTCAGATACAGTAATTCAAGTTAATTTCTTGTAGTTTAG
The DNA here is from genome assembly GCF_009819655.1 of Sylvia atricapilla. Taxonomy (NCBI): domain Eukaryota; kingdom Metazoa; phylum Chordata; class Aves; order Passeriformes; family Sylviidae; genus Sylvia; species Sylvia atricapilla. The sequence goes on along the minus strand of NC_089140.1, from coordinate 106,438,301 downwards.
TGTTTTACAAAAGGAAGAGTGGGGTCTGGGAGGGGAAATAATCCCTCATTTGTTTAGCAGCTTCAACTGAAGTTGCTCTTTTTTTTATTTCACATATGTGAAAAAGACAGAAATATTTACAATCTGAATGTCCACAGATGCTCTATCAGTACAATTAAGGATTATAGAATCACAGAATGAACCTGGATATGACCCAATTAATTCATTTGGTGGAGTGCACTATAGATGTCATTACTCTTAGTACAGGAACCCAAATCCCACCTATACTATTTTTTTACCTATACAGCAACTGAGCCTTAGAAACCCACGTAATTGAATATTCTTAATTGCTTGCAGCAGCAGTGGAGCCAGTGCCATAATGTGTTTGGGCACTGGAAGTAAGTTTACTGCTTTCAGATGCTTCAAAATGGCACAGATATTCTACTGAAACCAGCTTCTAACTATGCAGATTTGGTTTCATGTCTGATTTGGGGTTGGCTGAGCCTCTTCCTCTCCTGGGATGAACATCAGGAAAAAAATACTAACCCTGAGGTCTGTGAAGCTGTGAAATAGTCTCCCAGGAGGAACATTGGAAGCTCTAATTAAAATTGGACTGGGCAAAACACTTGAAATTACACTATAGGCAATAATCCAACACTGGCAAGATGGGTGGAGAAAACGCCCTAATGGGTCTTTTCTGTCTTTAAATTCCATGAATTCTTGTTCTTCTCTTTTATTATGCTATTTCACCTTTTTGTTTAATGGTGACATAGTGTCATCTAGAAAGTATTATAAGACAATATTGTGAGCTGAGTGAGATAATGTTAAATGTCAAAAGAAAATGCAACAGCATTTCTGCAGGTTCACAGTGATTATATGGAGCTAGGAAAAGAGAAACTGACTGTAAGCAAGGGACACGGGTGAAGTGGTTTTGATCTGTAAGACAGTGGCAAATGCATTGCATGCCTGCAATATGCATGTTTATCATTTTGACATTGCGTTTCATATTCTCTTCTTATGAAGAACAGCCACACTCCACCAAATTTAACACAGGTGTGGGAAGGTAATTTACTGTAACTGTGTAGATCGCTCAGATTGCTGGAGACATCTTCTCTCCCAGTGTTTCACATATCCCCAAAGACCTGGACTAAATACTATGTTTTTACATCTTAATTTATAGTTTGTGTTTAATCTTAGTATCGTACAAATCTAAGCAGCTCATCGATTCAATCCTTGAGTATAATCATATTACAGTTTACCAGGAAAGAATCCTTCAGCAATATAATGGGGTCTTGACAGGAAACTCTGTGCTGCAATACTGAAGCAGCACAAATCTGAAGAAATTGAAAAATAACCATTTGTGCTACCTTTTTTATAGTCTAGTCTGAATAAGTTTAATTTACCTGGTTTTGGTGTTACCACTTGATACTCCTCTTCCCTCCTCCCTCGCCTTTCCACATGGTATAATATTCCAACTGTGTCCAATACAGAGCTTTCTGCATGAGAGGTCATGGCAACCAGGATAAGTAATAAAGCATTGGACCAAAGTTCAGGAAGCCATGTTGATCCTGTGCTAGGTTTTGCTAGGCCTGCCTTTCCACGAGCCTTTCTTTCTTCCCCTTTGGTTCTGGAAAATTCAACATCCTCTTCTTAGCTGCAGACAGTTTGAGAAGTGTGGTATAGGATAAGAAGTTGGAATAAAAAAGAAGGGAAGAGAAGCAGAAAATCTTGATTAGAAAGTATAATTTAATAGAACGTGTATTGAACCAAATGTATTGATTAATGTGGTAGATATAGTACTTATATTGATTCAAACTAGAGATTTAGTACTAAAAGCTGTAAGCCAAAAAGCTGTTGCAGATTGCTACAAAAGTCAGTTTAATGCTGTCCTTGAGAATGCCTTCACAAAGAAATTCTTCTAATGTTTGAGGAGTAGGTAGAATGCGGTATATGTCAGTTTGATCCCGGAGGGTTTTATTTTGTACTCTAATAGCTGTTACGAGCCTACATTATATCCAAGGAGTAATTTTCCTTAGGGGTGCCCAGCTCGCTTTGTGTCAATATTCTAGCATTTTAAGTCACGTACAGTATATGCTTCTGGGAACAGTGCAGGAGCCAGCCAGACTCATAATGGTCTGCATTCATTAATAAAGGCAGAAGCTTCTGTCCCTCCATTGCCCACTACAGGGATGCCTCCCTGGTCTTCAGGGACCCGTACAGACACATTTAAAGAAAGCTTTATTTTGAGTGGGCAGGAGATGAAATGCAGGACTTGCAGGCATTTCCTAAGTCAGCTATATGCCCGAGCACAGGGGTGACCTTAATGGGTCAAAGAAGAATGCAGGTCAAAAGACTTATTATCCAGCCTGTTGGAAACCAATTGCTTTTGTTAAAAAAAAAAAAGTAAATTGTAGCGCTTAAAGGTTGATAGTAATGTAGAGTTCTGTTTTACAACCTGGAGCTGGATTGCAGTGCAGTGGGGTGCATTTTTATTTTTTGAATTCAAAAAAAATACAAGATGGTCTGTAATGTACACAGATAAAGGATTCCAGATAAGTGATAACATGTAGGGTACCATAATTACTTAATCAGTGATGATTGATTACTCATCTTTGTGTTCTTGAACTAAGGAAAAAATAACATGCTGCTGTGTTACTGTTACCATCTGTTGAAATAATGCACCTACATTTCATCTTTCTACTTCTTCCTGTGTACCCTCTTTGCACTGTTTGTCAGGTACAGCCATGTCTTGTTTCATCTACTCATAAAACACAGAAGTCTCATTTAAATTGAATGCAACCGCAGTTCACATTAAGGATTCTAATGGGCTACTGAGTCTGTGGCTATCTGTGGATATTTGTTTCTTCGTTAATTTTGATGCTGTGGGCAGGAACTTTTTGCTAGCTATTACTTCTCATGTTCCCTCTGAAACACAAAGGCATGCTCCAAACAACAAGTATTATTACCTCTTTTGTCTCGAGCCTTTCTGTGAAGAAACCTTTTTGTATTTGTTTGCCAAGAAGATTCTTCCACACAGTATTATCCTGAAATTCATTGCATCTTTTCAAGTCCTTAACACTAACAACAGGGATATCTCAAAAGCATTTTCATCTAGAAAAGTGGTGGCATGTAATTTTGTAGTAGGTCACATAACAGTTGGGATTCTGGATTCAGCTATCAAAAATAATTATTTCCAAGAATAGGGCAAATGCACTAAAAGAGTTTCTTTTGCTTGTGAAATATACTGATTTCAGGTTTTCCCAGGTAATTTACCTGCTTCTCAGATAACACTGAGACATAGAAATTGAGGACATAGGGGTTTTCCTGGTTTGTGTCTACATAATAACAAATGCAGTGGCACACACACCCCTCCTGCTTCCCTGTTCCTCCATTTTGTGCATGCAAAACTTGAATTTGTATTTACAAACTAGTGTCTTCTCATGAGATCCCAGCTCTTGGAAATTGGAACACAGCTGTTGCTGAAGTCCAGGAAAGATTATATTGAGAAAAAATATTTTCCCCTTTCCATGGCTAAGCAAGAAATTGACATTTTTGCTTTGTAAGGAGACTACCACATAATTAAACAGATGTGCTTTTGCACAATCAGATTTGGGGGAGGCAAAGAAGGGGAGTATATGATGCCTCCTGTACTTCCCTAAATGACTCCTCTTTGGCAAGTGGAGGTACTAATTGCTCCAAACTCAGGCAAACTAATGGAAGTTTCTAGATGAGGCATGCTTCAGGCTTGTCTAGTGTGTCTTTAGTGAAGGGCAGCACACTCTCCAAGCACACAGGGGGTCGCAAGTGCAGAATTGTGCTCTCCCATGGCCCCGCTGGCGGGAGCTCCAAATTCCGCTTTCCCCGGCTGCCTGATCTCCCACTGCCGGGGAGGCGGCAGCTCGCTGCACACAAGGCCAACAGACTATCACAGTTGAGATCTGCTGCGTGGATAATAGAGGAGAATTTTTGCCCTAAATTTTTAAACACAACACCCCTCATAAAAACAGCAGCAGTTCATAACTGGGATTAATGTTTGCAATTTTCAGTCACTTAGACATGGGGTCTCCAATAGATGGCTTTTGGTAGAGTGGAATATGGCTCTCTGTGGGATTACAGGATTTTCCTCCTTTTCTTATCTCTCCTCTCCCATCCTTTGCCTGCTTGTCTTGTCAATGTTACGTTCCTGAAGTGCTTCCACTTTGTATTTTTTTGCAACTTAACCAAATAGGTATTTCTCCCTAGTCTCTCACATTTGGGGAGCCTTAATTACTTTGGAAACTGTGTTTTGTGTTGGCTGTTTACAACACATATTGTTGCCTTTTTAAGGCCGAAACTGTTAAAAGCATTTCCTCGTGTTCCTATCCTGCCCTGTCACATTCTTCTCCACAACGCTTCTTTGGTTTTTTCCTATTATTTCTTCATTATCTCCAGAGAATCTCATTTTGCGCCAGGGCACAGGAGTCAGGGACACTGAGAGCTGGGGCAAGTCAGTCCTTACGCTGTGTTTTATTTTGTCTCCTTCATATTTGGGCATTTTTATTTTTTAATCAAAAATGTCATTGCTGCTGCAGTTACGCCTGCAATTTTAAAACACCTTTTGACTGCTTCATATGCAACTGTTCATCTGGCTTCATACTGATTATGCATTTTTCACTTAGTGAAAAGAAATAAAAAATGGGCATGACTGACGTGCTTACTCTCAGTAGACTAGAAACAAAAGACCCCCACAAATATCTGTCTGCAATGTACCAATTGGTATATTAGTTCACCTGCTCAGAGGCAGAGAAGAAAATCAGAATTCAGGCTGCCACCCCATATTTAACTTGTCCTGTTGTTTCTAGGTACTGCAGGGTCTCCAATAAGCCTGTGGTGTTGTGCTGTAAGTGCTGCAATAAATGGACACAACAGGATGACAAAAGAACTGAGTGTCAGGCTTAACTCTTAATTTCCTTGCTTTTGTGCTTTAACGTCAGAGCCCATTACCTGTGACCAGACAACATTTTTGGCTGCATCTATTGTTAGTGCTTTACAGCATTTTGAAATGATTTTATGGGAAGGATGAGGAACTAGATGAAATCAAGTGGTGGAGTGTGTTTTTTTAACACTCTTTGGCCTTGGACGGTCTGGAATTTCTGCCATCAGCATTAAATCATTTTGTATTCACATCTGGAAATTGCATCTTTGAGTGTCACTGGGTCATTTTCCTTTAATCTTGAGAATGGCACTACATTAAAAATTCCTCAGTCTTATTGTAATATCCTTTCCTTGCCAAATGTCCCATGAACTATTATTTGTGTGCGTGCACAGTCTAGGGAGAGTGAAGGAGGATGGGAGAGAGGATTTTTAGGCTCGTCTGCAGTCATGCTGTGTTTCACATTCGTTTCACTGAGGCTGTTTTCATGTGCCTTTTCATGGGTGGCTCTGGAGGGTATGGTTCAGTAGATGTTCACTTTCTTGTAAATGATGACTGTCTTGTGGGAACAGACTCAACCTAGAGCACGTTAGTCCAAAGAGATTTAAAGAGAGATTAACTTAATAAAGTGGAGTGAAGCATCTAGATGTGCTGGGAGCAAACCATGGGATGTGACACCCCTGCCCTCTGGGCCACTGGCCCAAATCTGGCCCCAATAACTAAGGGGAAAATTCATCACTAATCAGTGGCTGCCCTGTTGTCTGAGAAGTGGCATTCACAGACATTTTCTAGTTATCTGTGAGTCCAGTGTACATTGTAGAAAATTCAAGATGTAGTGGATTGGTCCTTTGCTCTTAGGTTGATGTTTGTGAAGGATCTGAGCCAGCACAGGCAGCACAATAGCATCTTTCTAAAAGTGGTCAACTTAGTTTGAGGGATGAGGAGGAAAGAGGGTTAAACTGGTGTTTGCTGCTTGATTTGGTGATTACTTGTACAGGAAAGGAGAATTTAAGGCTCCGAAGTCCATGCTGAGTTACTACACATAAGGCACTGCATGCACCTGAAGAAAAATACCTGTGGGTTTTGGTGACCAAAGGGCAGGCTGTGCCAGCCCCTTCTGTTTTCTCATCAGTCTCTGAGCTCTCTAGCAGAGTGGCTCTTACCAGACTTTACTGTGCCATACCATGCTGGGGAAATAGGTTTTACTGCAGGAATGCGTTTTAAGCAGTGCCACAGTGTAGGAAGCTCAGGCCAGTTAGCATAAGACTTTTACGGCAAAAGCACTTCTCGTTTTTGCAATGCATAAACCATGAGCCATGTGTAAGCAGACACCAGGATCACTGACCTGGGTCTGCAGTTTCACTGGGGCAGGTCAGCCCACACCCTACCTGGAGAGAGTGTGTTGCCCTTCTTGTGGCACATGTAAAGGATACTGGTGTGAAACAGCTGGGGAGAACTCCTGTTTTCCATAACGATGCTGTTTCTGGATAGTTTAAACAAGGAGGGGTCAAGAATACTCTTTTATCCAGCCCATCATTTTTCAAGATACATTGGGAAATTGTTTTTGCATCCTTCTTTCACACAGAAATGCCTGTCCTGTGACTAAGTTGTTTCTTTTGTTTTTCTTGCAGAATCATACGATGACCCAGCACAGCAGTTAGTGCAAGGCCCGTCTCTTCCAGAGAATTCTTTGTGGCACAAAAAGGGAACACATTTTACTCTTTGCACGAAACTTTCATTGTTAATGTATATTATTCAGAATCATTGTATTGTACCATAAAACTTGTATTATCGAAACTGTTGGATGTTCATGTGTTTGAACTTTTGAGCACCGGATAGACTTCCTGTATATAAAGTGTTGCACATGTATTATGTTGTCTGATACTAAAATGGTCTTATAAAGACAAGTGGACTTGGGCCCTATTCAGGAAAGACACAAATAATAATAATACTGTGTGAGGGGAAAAAAAACAGCTTAAGAAAAAATGTGCTTTTCAAGGAGGAGGAAAAAGGTAATAGCTATGTTCCATTGCAGCTCTGTTTGGCCTCCCTTTCGTTTAAACTTCAGTCTAGAAATCTCTCTTTTGGTATACAAACGGATGAATCTAAGACTATTTTTTATTGCTGAAGATTCTTGCAAAAAAAATGAAGAGACTCTTTCTCACAGAGCAGGAACCCACAGTTGAATAAGGCCCGTATATATATTTGTAAGCCTTGCGATATGACAGATAGCATTACCATATATGCAATAGTTGTTATGTAGTTTGTCAAAGAATTTTTTTTCCTGGATACCATTTGAAGCTTTGAGTGTTCAAGACTTTCCTTAACGATTTCACACGGCCAAATTCTTGAATCAGTTGAACTAACCTGTATGTTACTGTTATTAATGTTTACTCTGCGGTCTGAACCTGGAGATTACTGGAATTGTTTTCCAAAAGGAAATAAATTCAGTTTACCATTATGTGTGAGTGTGCTCTGTGTCTTGTCTTTTTTCTCAGAAAGTAGCATTATTATTACTGCTGATATATTACCTAAAGAACCACCAAGATCTGGAATCCCATTGTAGCAGGGTCTGTACACTGCTCAGTAGGAATAGGTTGCTTTTCTCAAAGGTAGGTATTGAAATAAATTTAATAGTAGAAACAAATCTCCTGGCCCACTGCAAAGCAATGTGTGCTTGAGAGTGATATTCAGTGTTTTCTGGCTTTATTTGTTGCTTCTATTTGTCTGTCTCAGCAATTTCATACTTACAGACTTGACGCGTTGGTTGCCAGAAGAGTCACCACGCATCTTCCGTGTATAATTATCGGTAAATTTAAATGAACTATCACTGGATGAGCTGGGTCTGCTACTGACGAGAGGGAGCCATCACAGCTCTGGCCAGCAATGCTGCTAAGCTGACATCCCTCACCCTCTGCTCTGGCAGGGGTAGCAGAATTGGAGGTGATGCACACTGCAGGGTGATGCTCACTGGCACCACACCCTGGGGGGAGCTCTCACAACACCTCACAGCTTTGCTCAGGTCTGAACTGGCTCCTGACTCCCTGCAGTTTCAAGGAGAAGAAAAAAGGGGATAAAAAACTATCCTTGCCTACCACTGTCCCCTGCTACTCCATCTCACCTACAAAACAGGACCAAAAAACATACTCCAGCTATTCTGGTATCTTATCCTATTGCTGGAATTCTGGTTTTACCCCACAGAAACCAGTGCTGCTGAAATACTGCCTTTAAACAGCCACACATCACAAGAAGTCCAAATGTCTAGAACTGCTCAGCTAGTGCAGTCAGGGTAGATATAAAGTGTGATTTCCAGTTTGCTGAATGTAAAAATTTGACTCTGTACAGGTGGAGGACAGAAAGAAAAGAAGTAAAGTCAGAAAGCGTCTGGCTACCAGATATTTCTAGAAAAATATGTCATGTTTAAAACTCCAGCTTTGAAAATATTGTGCAGATTTTGCTAAATACAAGAAAGAAATTCCCAGGTTTTGTATGAATATCTCATTTGTGCTGACAAAAGGATAAATGCAGGCATGAATACATAAGGCTTGTAAAATGCCAGTTCTATTTATAAGTCAGAAACCGTTCCCATTCTTATTCTCATTAATATATTACTCATCTCAGCCAAATTGAATGTGATGATACATTCTTTATTTTTGACAGGTACCTTAAAGGATATAAGGCATTTCAGTCTTCATGTGTGAAAGTGTGACATATTGGTTAAGACTGAAAATAGCATGTTTGTAGTAGAGTTCAAGTATATAAGAAATATTACACCCTACTGTTTTTGTAAATGCCAGAGTGCCACTGAGTTGAGACAGATGGTAGCAAGGAAAGATGCAATCTTATAATCAAAAGCTAAAATATGTCAAAAATATGTTAGCAAGCAAAACATAGTCTATTACTAGCGTCTCATGTCATGACAGCTTGCAAAACATGCAAAGATGTTGAATTTCTAGATATGTAAATAAAGAACAGTAAACACAGCAACAGCAAATGTGATGAAGACTTCATGCATCAATTGTCCCTTGAGGTCGGTGCAGGGGAATTGAAGGGTCTTGTGGCCACGGGCAGCCCCAGGTGGCTTCTGAGAGCAGGCAGCTGGTATCAAGTGCTGGAATCCTCTTACCTTTGCTAAAGTAACAGGTTTCTCAGTAATACCTAAATAGCTGTTTAAATAGATTATGGAAGACATCTGAACTTCCCAATGAGAACTGAGAATTGCTTGGGGAATTACCACAGCATTTAGAAAAATCAACAGGAGAGGCAGATCATCTTGCCTGTTGGAAGAGGAGACACGGCACTCTGTGTGCATGTGTGCATTTCAGCTGTGGTGTGCCTTTCTCAGCCCTGGGTTAGCAAAAGCTAAGAGAAGCCCCTCCTCATGCCCTTAGCCTAATGTAAAAGGATAAATCTGTCCAAGTGTTTTGTGCATAGACTGATGGACAAGGTATCCTTTTACCTCTGAGACCAGCTATATTCCCAAGATTTCAAGTGGACATGAGTTTTGCCCTAAGTGGCAGTTCAATAAAGCAATTAGTCCTTCTGCTTGTTTGCCAGAGCTATGTTTAGGAAATGTCACAGACCTAAAGCAGATATAAATACAGAATTTGTACTGCAGAAGTGATGCAACCTACCCAGGCAATATCTGAGCACTGGATTTATGAGGGAATGCACTGATTCTTTGTCTGAACGAAAGATAGACCAGGAATAAGCATGTATTAGACTTTTATGACATTGAGGTACCCAGAATTTCTGCCATCATACATGAGTTCATAGCCAGTTGCTGTAAGTTAGACTTTCCAATACATTTTAGGTGGTTCAGTCCACATGGAGGTTATCAGAATTTCCTTGGTTCAGTCCAAGCCCAGTGCTCTCACTGTATTTCCTGATTTCCAAGTCGTTTTTCAAACCCCATAAAAAATGTTTCAAAAGCTCTGCTTAGGACGCATTAGTAGTTATCCCTTCCTTCTTAATAGAAGGGAGAAAGCTGAAGTTCTTTACATGTGTCAGTGAGTGGACTTTATTAGTAATTCTGGCATGACCACTCGCTTTGTTTCATTACCACTGTCCTCAACCACAGAAAAAAAGGAGATGTCCCTTCCTTACCAACATATGGCATTTTCTATTTATAACAAGATTAACAATTCATTCACACCTTGATTGAATCCCACTTTATTGAGATGTCACAACAGATTCTCACAGCCTGCAAAGGGAAAGACTTACAAATGTTAATATTGTGACAACCAGGACACATAAAAGTAAATGAATTATAATTGGTGACAATTAAAAATAGCTCAGTGTGAAAACAGAATATTGTGCTGCTGTAGCAGCCCTGTCTAGGATGAGGCAATGTGAAGGACTCCATGGAGCAAGACTGTCCATGAATTTAGAAATGTTACCTTGATTCTTGCTTAATGTGTTCAGTCATACACTGATGCTCAATTAATGCTCACATGCCCTTTACATCTTAGTGGGCAATGTGCCATTCTCTTTCAAGTGTTTGCTTCACTGCTCCATAGCAGCACAAAAATAAACAAGTTTGGGCCTATTCTACCAACTCCACTTAACACATTCATTTTCCCTCCCTGTGTCACTTCCCTTATTGGTATGCAGAAGATTCATTTAATTATTATTATTGTTGTTGCTGTTATTAGTCGTGAACTGTGAATGCTACAGCAACAGAGTCCCCCAGGAGCTGGACAGTCCCCGGCCACCAACCCTTGTGTGCAGATCTTCTTCTGTGTGTGGCACACAAAAGCCTGACAAGGTCTCACTCATGTTTCAAGGCTCGTTCTCTTTTCAGAGCTATTTGTTATTGTCTCCACCATCACAAGTTTAAAAAAGGAAAGTTAATTAAATATGGAACAAGACTGAGCAACATCTTTTAAACCATCATGTCATTAGAATTGGATCCCTCTGAGAGCTGCTTAAAAGGGTTTTGAGAACAATGACTGTTCAACCAGATATTTATGGGCATAGTTATGTAAACACACTCTTTATTGTCTATGTATATTTAATATAATTATCAGTTTTGTACTTGGACTCTCAGGAGACCCAACAAATCACAGTGTTGCTTTGAAAATGTCAGCAGAAAAGACAATTATGTTGCAAGCAAATATTCATAAATTATATTAAAAAGTCCTGTGAAAATGTACCCTGTGTTGCAGAACTGCTTTTGCACCAGCAGAATCATCACTGCCTTTCTCTGATTTAAACTCTTCTTGTCAGCAGCAAGGAAGTTGCTTGAAAAAAACCCTTTGTGGAGGCTTCTGTCTCTGACTATGGGACAGCGTAAATTGTAGACAGATTCAGAGGGCTTATTAATTTCATTAGTAATCTGCTGGGGTAGTTTTGGAGATTTCTAAATAAGGTTTCTTGAAATCATAAGTAAAAGCTGTTTGCATAAGAGTGCCTAGGTCACTTACTTTTACTTCTCTTACGAGGTTATTCCTGACAACTTGCCATGTTTTGCTCATTATGTGTTAGGAAAGAAAAAAAAAAAAAAACAGTGGAGAACTGGGACAGTGTTCAGTAAATTAAATGTGCCACATATGATAAACCAATACGTGTGCTGGAGTTTGATAAACACCTAGTAAGTGCCTGCAAATCATCTCTACTGCAAGATATACAATCAGCATATCAACATCTTAATTAGCAGCTAATGACATTTGAATGGGAAGGTTAACATTAAACACACAAATGAAGTTTAGTAAAGTCTAAAATGAAATACATTGAGATATTTCATTGTCTATTTATTTTCATATAAGTATAAAACAGATGGCTTTTGTAGTAGGCAATCATCTATGTGAGTAATATCCCAATCCTTAGATGTGTTTTGGAACAAAAACTCCAAGAGTAAAATGTCTTTTCTGGTTCATCCAGTCCATCTGTAGGACAAAGAGATGATGGAATTCTGCTTTTCTGCAGGAAAAGACATTTCCCCAGCCATTATTTTTCTTATGAGCACACAACTAAATTTTAAGCAGGGTCAAGATGGCTTTTAGTCTGGTCTGTGATACTTCTCTTATTTATTATCTTCTAAGCATAAATTTTCATCTGCAAACTTCTCTGGGATGGTGTAAAGCAAAGCATATTTATTGTTGTTTGTGCTGTAGATGCTTGGGCATCTTGCTTGGGCAGTGATCCTTCCGGATGCTCAAATCAGAAAAAATAAGAATCACTGAGCTATTGTGAAAGAATCTGCTGCTACAGAAATGGTGCTCTTGACTTTGCCAGCAGCATGCTGAGCATCCTACCAAACCATTACTTTTGCATGGACCTTAGGGAACAATGTAGACTGCTTGCTTTAAGATTTAAAATGTAAAGTAGTTCCAAGATGCTTGTCATTCAAAGTCTTATGGCCATATGGGCCATGGTGTCAGCTGTGTCCAACAAGTGAGCCCTGGAATACTAGCTGTCTCCAATCAGATGATTTCTTCTTTCTTTGTCTGCTGATTTATTTTTTGTGTCCATTCTAGACTCTTGTTCTCAGGCAACCTTCATCCTTGTTTGTGGGACCGGTGATACTCTTGTGTGGAGGGGTGGTCAGAAGTTCAGTAACAAATTATGCTGCTTTTTTTCCCAAGTCACTTTGACAAGATCAAATCATGTTGTCGCAAGAGATAGCAACACCTGCACAAGGTGAATTGTGTCCTTCTGCTTATATAATGGGCAGAGGAAACAAAGCTGTCTTTGCAGACAATGAGCCCAGAGATCTACAGCAACTGAGAATCAAAAGGCAAATTGAGATTTTAAATTCAGGGCTAGGTCCACCTTTCAGAGTCTTTCATGTTAGAAAACAATTGTTGGACATTTCTTTTTTTCTTGGCTCCCATCATTCCCCTCATTACTCCCCATGCTTTAATTGTTTCATGATTGACGCAGGATTATTTCCATTTTCTTAATTACATTTGCAAACCCATATTTGATTTGGTGACTAGGTCATCATTCCTCATGAGTTTAAGATTCATGTTGATCCATTCATCCTTCGACATATTTTATTTCCAAACACCTTTGTTCTTTTGACTTAATTCAATATAATTAGTTTTCTGGCATAAAATGAAAGACCATGGTTTTGATTAGATGTTAGCTCCATGATGGGTTATTTGCAAATGTTTAATCTTATTCGCAGCTTTTCCTAATCAATATCTGGCTTTTTTTACTTCTTTCCTTCTCACAGTAGTATCTGTCCACAAAACCATCTTCAGAGTCTTTCAGACATTTTCTTCTCACTGCGGACTCTGTCTCCTTCAGAAACTCTTACTTCTCTTGCAACATATGGAAGATCAGATGGAGTTTTGGAGCTCCTCTCAACACTGCCTTGTTATTATGGTATGTGTTGCTTTGGTATTCATAGTCTGTGAAATCAGAAGAAGAATGACTCGCTCACTTACATATTTGACAGCTTATGTTGTTTGAGAGGAAAGTCTGAATTTACTTTTGACTTACCATCAACTAAAGGCAATCAGTAATTTTACCCTATTTCTGTCTGACATTTAAATCCTAGGAGCCTCTCTTCTCTCAATGATAACATGTTTTCAGAATCTTTCAACACTTTCTTAATTGCTAAAATTTGCAAACAAGAGAAACACCCATGCCTAGCTGTCCGCCAGCAGTTCCCTTGGTCGGGCTTTTTCAATCTGTTGTCTTCTAGTATTTTTCTCCTCAGATCTTCCAGGGAAATGGAGAAGATTAGAGTGTTATCCAGAGGTACATTCAACTGTTTGTTCATTAGATTCCTGGCTCACTTGGTTGTCCAAAGGAGTTCCTGAACATATGAATGATACTGTTAAATTACACAAATTTTTCCATACCCACGGTTTCTCTGGGCTGATTCCTGTCAGGCTGAGAAAAGCAGGAGCCAATTTGAAAACCTTCAATGCCTTTGCTGAGGGAGACACGGCTAATTATCATCCTTTTCTGAATTTTCTTTTCTCATTTGCTTGCTTTGAACATAGGGATGGAGTGGAGATTCAAAATCCTCACAAATATAAATCAGCCTGCTCAGCATTACAGCTCCACAACTCTTTGCTTACTTCACTTGTTAGATGCTACTAGATCTTTCTGTAGTATTTTAAGTTACTGAGCAAGAGCTTTCGCTAAAGATCAAAAATGCTGGTGCTAGCCTGTCTGTGGCAACACATGCTTGAATTTTTCTCAGAATGAGACATGCAGTATCTTGGGTTTGGTATTGTATTCCTACATTATTTAAGTTGGTATGAGCTGGCCTAAAATTTTATCCAAGCAACATATTCTTTCTATGCTCTTTGTGGGCTATGTTGTCATTTTTCTCAGTGTAAGTCATGAGCTAGTGGCATGTATTTCTTCTGCAATATGGGTAAAACCCCAAATGAAAAGAATGACATGATTTTGCACTATTATTTTTCTTGTTGTCCTAATCTTGGGACTCTGAGCAAACTGATCTAGCGGGTGGCATCCCAACCCATGACAGGGAGTTGAACCAAATGATCCTTAATGTCCCTTCCAGCCCACGGTTTCCTGGGTTTTAGTGATTCTGTGATTCCTATTCTTCTTCTTTCATGCCTTCTAGCTAACACTTCTGATGGAGGCCTGTTGTTTTAAGTTAACCACAAGAATACCCTTGGAGATTACACCTATGAGAATTGCTACAAATATGGCAGTGACACCTGGGAAGAGCAACGCTCTCTCCTGAGGCAGGGCTGGCAGTGCCACTGGCCAGCAGCAGATGACAGGGAAAAAAGTGCAAGACTAGGACAGTGGAGTAGGGACTTGTTTTTGATGTAGTTTCCTGGCCTCAAGTGGCTGCTGCCCCAGGACTTCCTTAGCCTAAAACAAGTCTTGAAATTTGACAGCTCTGGCTGACTATTTCTTTTATTTGTCTAATTAGCCTTTTGAGCCTGTATAAATGTCCAACACACACAAAATGCTGGCATAGGGAGTTTGATTTCTTAACTATTCATTGCATGAAAAAACTCTTCATTTTCTTTGGTTTGAGTCTGTTTCATTTAATCCCTTGAAAGAAAATAATTTGCCTGCTTCTTACCATTTTGAATTCTCCCTGTGACTCAGGCCCACTCTACAGACCTTTGCCACAACCTTTCCCTTTCACTCTGTGGTCTTCCTCACTGTTCCTCTGAGCAACACAGACCATCCCTCCTACTAAAATCCCCTGTCCCACCTTTTATGACACAGGAGCAAAGTATGGCAGATCTTCTTTGCCTCAGAAGGGGATGGTACATCCTCAAGGCATGACATGGCACAATCCCATGCAGAGACACTACACAGGTCCCCAAAGCTATACAGCCAGGTTAACACTGCCTCTTGCAAGGGCTAATTAACTCAGGACTAATTAATAGCATCATAACACACTGACACAGCCATCCAGAGCTTGCTCTCTTGCTGCTTGCTTGGGGATCTCCTCACGGCATGGGTCTCAGCACAGATACGTCCTCAGGACACTGCCTGCATGTAGCCCAGAAACTGGGGGGTGACACTGCAGACTTGATTATCCACTCATTTACAGTACTTTAGCTCTGAACAAGTCTCCTGAAGTTATTGAAGTTACACTGGTATCTTACCAGTGAAATACAGGAGAAAAATCAGGTACAAAAAAGCTTGTTTGTTCTTGCGTGTGTATACAAATGTATGGATTGCAAAAAAACCCAATAATATTAAAGTCACAAATTCAATAGATCCGAAGATTTCTTTTCAACTGACTGTGCACAGGATAAAGACCTCTCACTTGCATATTTGTCCACCTAAATTTCCTCAGGACATCAGTGAGTATGTAAGGGGGACATCAACCGTAATGTGAGCAGTAGCTTAACATTTGCTTTACCCTGGGTGCTCAACTGGAAGCTCTGGATGCTGGTTGCTGCACGCTGTTCACACCTGCCACAATGGACAGAAAATTACCTTGCCCCAGACCTGGTTTTGGTGCTGCTGCCCACAGGATCTGTGCAGCATGCAATCAGCATGACCAAATGACATCTACACCCTGGGACCTGAGGGAGGCTGCATTAGCTAGGGATACAGGAAGGCATTGTCAACACCCTTTTGACTTGTGAACCACTGAATCTTTTTTCATTGATGGAACCACATAAAGTGAAATTCAGCTCAATGAAAATTCTTTCTCCCATTTCATTTTGTATATCTTTAGAATCCATCTCTTGGCCCAACCAAACCTGGTCTCCCTACTTACTCAATGGCTACAGTTTATTCTTGAGAGCTAGAGTCTAGGACCAGTTTCCATCTTCCAGAATTCCTATGTCTTTCCTAAGTACCCTTTCTTTCATCCAGTCATTCCCAGGGTGATTTGAAAGCAATGGCAAAATGTGCTCTTGAAGCTTTAACCAATATTTCTGTTTCTTATCCCAAGCATTCCTCTCAGTATGAACACCCTTCTGGCCTTATTTTCATGCCCAAAGAACACGCACAAATTGAAGCAATTTGCCATTATGAGGCAGATATATTTGCCCCTTGAAGTGGTTTGGGGTGTTTCAGGTGAACTTTGGGAACAACTGACACCTGGGTGCAGCCCAGTGCACCTCCAAGATGCTACATCCTGCACTGAGATGTTATCTATTTAAACAATTTGAAGTTAATTAAGAGTATTGGCTTGGAACTAAATCCAGAATCTCACACATCTGTGTTCCCTTCTCAGAAAAGAGGCAGTTTAAAGAGTGCCTGAAGCTAAGCACATTATTCTCTACCTTGCTAAAAAGTTGGATTTTTTCTTCTCTTTTAACCTACATTGCGAGATGCCTACGAACAGCTTTTTTAAAATGCAGGGTGATTTTTTAACTGATAATGAAAATTATTATTTCGTATGCAATTTAACTTCATCCTAACATCAGACTGCATAATTTAAAGTGGGTTTTCTTCATATACATAACATCATAACATTGCAAGACTCGGAGTCTCTAGCGTATTTAAATGCCTGTTGGTGAGGGTTCGCTTTAGATCCAAATCTCCAGCGTCCCAAACATGCTACTTGAGCCTCATGATAGCTAAAACTAGTTTCAATGGAATCTTCTCCAGCAGGCAGGTTAGGTATTGCTTACCCTGTATTAAATCAGATATGCTATGATCTTTATGTCTGCTATGAAAATGGCTTTGATCACACCTCTTCATGCCACTTTCACCTAAGCGCTCTCAGATGTTGTGAGCCCCAAATGATTTGTTCAAAGGTCTTAAAGAAAGGGTAAAAACTGCAACATCGGATTTTCAGGCATTCAATTGTCAGCTCTGATTTGCAATTTACACTTTACATCATATTCATCATGGACCACTTTATTTTTACTTACAAAACTACATGTTTTGTTCCAAAACAATGAAATATATGAAATTTTATTTTAGCTTATAGAGGCTCAAGTCGTAAAGCACAGCACTAATAGCACATTGGTGAAAGAACAACATGCTAAAAGGTTTAACACAAACAAAAGAATGTACCTCTTCAACCTAAATATGGCTGCTCTGGGCAACTCCTTATGATAGAGCAGAAGCTAAAAGGCTACACAGGTTAAAAAATATCATTAGGAAAATTCATGGAACAAAATGATCAAGTATTAAATATGAGAGTATCAACTTGCTCAGGAGGGCCATGAGCTGGCAAAAGCCATCAGTCACATGTGGTATAGAGGGATGCACAAACCCTTCATCAAGCCAAACTACCATTGTTCTCACATCCTCGTGATCCCAGGAAAATGAAAGTATAGTTTCTAGCCTGATCCCTGCAATTTTGGGACAGAATAGTCTATTGAATTATCAGACAAAATTTAAACTAAAATATCAAGGATATGGTTGCCCATACGAAAGCAATACAGCAGCAGCAGCTATATGAAGATGTAAGGATCTGAACAGCAAAAGCAAATACTCCAAAGTGCTTTTAATGTGGAGGAGCAAAGAAAGAGCTGCATGCCCCTGATGGTGGCACAGGGATGGTAAGCAAGCAAGAAGCTGATAATGGTGAACTTGAAGGTGAACAGGAGAAGTAAATGTGACTGAATTAACAGAGCTGTAAGCTGCACAGAAATAAACCAAAACAAACACAGCACAGTGCAAACATCAACAGGGAAGACTTAATTCAGGCTTCTCTGTTTCCTCAAGTGGAAAAAAACATTGCTGTAGGCCCGCATTTTGTCAGCACCCACACAAAGGAGCTAAAGGAAATAACATTTGCTAGAGGCAGGAGGGTGTTGGATGAGCTGGGAGACTGGAGGTGAAGAAGATGTGCAAAATGTCCCTTCTCTGACCCATCTGTGCCACGTGTCATGCAAAAATTCCTTTCCCACCACGTCACACGAAGGGTGCCCATGCTGCAGCAGTAGTGGAGGCTGAAATGGGCTGCTAAGAACAAACTCAGTTTCATCTTTCACTTTTTCACAGAAAATCTCTCTGGTATAGATTCATGCTGGGTCTCATCTATACTGCAGGTACCAATGTTCACAGCATCTCTGTAGAACACTGATCACTTAGCAATGTGCAAGCTGCTTTGGAATTTGGAACAATAAATAATTACAATTAACTAACACTGTATAAACATCTGTATAAACAGATCCACGTCATTCATCACAGATGGATTAGGATATATTCCATTTCAGACTATCTTTCCTCAAAGGCTGAACTAGAAATAAGAAAACCATTGTTCTTCTGTTGTATTAAAGGCAATACGGAGATTCCTCATCCTGCTCTCTAATGTGTGGCATTGATAAATACAGGGCAGAGAGAAGGCAGAACAAAACAGGAGGTTAGGATTCTCTGCAGCGCTTAGATTTTGGTAGCAGAATATCCATAATACCTGGGGGATGTTCAGGGTTGGTTGATAAATGCACAAAGCAGGGCTTCCAGATATGGTTGTTGTTCTGTATTAAAGCATGATCACAGCAGGAAAACAGCTGCAGGTGTGGGTTCATACCACCTTTAGCGGCATGGACATGGCAGAGCTTACTCTTCTGCAGCATCCAGGTCTGGGGTGAGTGAGGATTGCTCATGCAGCAGGTACAGCAAGGTGGCACCTTGCAAAGAGAGGCTATGTCAAACCAAAAGTAGTCCTTCCCTCATGGAACACTGGAAGGTCCGTGTGTGGACAAGGGACTTCTCTTAAGGCTGAGGTAGGAGTGGAGGTCACTACGTGTGAAGTGCTCACTGAAGAGAGATGTACACTTCCTTTTTCTGCCCCCCATTTAGGAAAACAGCATATGGAACAGGATATTTATGTCCAGGAGGCATGATAGGAAACCCAAAAAACCATGAAGAATCACCTTTGGTGAGCTCACTTGCTTTCCTCAAGTTTGTAGTGCTGTTTTTATCTCTTCAGCTACTCGTGTTAACTAGTCCCTGTCATTAAACACCTCAAATCCTTCAAGACACGTATGTTTTGGTGTATGCTAAAATTCAGTCATGTGTAGAATTTGCTTTTGTCTAAAACATTTACACATAATGATTACAGCCAGTATTCACTGCCAGTTTTAAATACAATTTGATTTTGTGAACAGGGACAATTAGAAGTCTACTTCATGATGGTTGCTCTAGGCTGAAGCATAATTAATTTAGTGTGGAAAACCTTTCTCAGACTTTTTAAGGCTGTAGCTAGAGAAAAGTAAAATAAAGTCAGAGGGTGACTGCCTTTTATGCTTGTGTCACTATCTCACCAGCCAGTGATAGGAAGATATTCCTAACAGCATGGAAGTGGGCATCCCTTGAGTGCGTGAAGCCAAGTATCTGTTTTCTCAGCTGCCAGTCAGGTGGTACCCCCTATGCACCTTTTTTTTTTCCTTTTTTTTTTTTTTTTTCTCCAGCTTCCACCTCTCTGCATCACAGTGAGGCAGGGGCTTCAAGCCCTCCAAGGGTAGTGGAAGCTGCTTGTGTGAGTCTTCATCAGCGTGATGGAGTGGTTCACGGGCTGGGCCCAAAGGCACATTGGGAAAGCAGGTGAGGAGGTGCTTGTGTTTGTCACTATTCCTGTCATAGGCAGACTCCTTTGCAAAATTAATCACACAGGAGGGAAAATGGAAAGTAATGGCTTACTGCATCTCCCACTATATATTAAAAATATAGAGCACAAGAGGGAACAGCTTGCATATTCCTCCCCCAGGTTGCAGGTTTAAAACCAAAGCTCTCAGAGATGAAAAAAGTGAGATCTTGGCTTCTTCTGCCCCTCCCCTGTGCCAGCGGCTGCACAAGAAGTTGGAGAGGTGGTTTGGCCAGCAGGGCTGGGATTTCAGCATCGCTCTTGCAGGCATGCATCTCACTTACATTAGACACTTCTCAGGCTGGGAATCAGCACAGACCCAGTCTGGAAGCAGCACATGTGAGTGCTTAGGCACCAAGGCCCAGCATGGAGGAGCACACACGTGAGGATGCTGTGTCACATCAGCATTACAAGCCATAAGCCAGCAGCATGGCTGGTATCCCCAGCACTGAGCTGGCTCCCGTCCTTGAGTTTAGCAGCCTGTTAAACCTCACAGACCTCAGCTGGCATCCAGGTCTCCATGGCTGCTCCCTGAAGCAGAGCACAAGTTTCTGGCTGAGTTTCTGTGCAGCTCAATTAATATTTCTAATTGCCATGGTCACTTTCCAAGGGGACTCAAGGAAACAAGCTGAACCCCAAGACAAACCCTGCTAGACTTCTTTCAAGCAGCAGTGCCTGCTCCACAGGACACAGAGGTTGAGAGGCAGAGTTCTTTGGGTACAAATAGTCATTCCTTAGTGTTGTTGACCTGGCTAGGGCTCCAGGAAAAAATGAGATCTAATGACTCCAGAAATAACCTTTGAAAAGTCTCCTGGTATCTGTTAAGAAAGTGCAGCAGAAATGTAGTAGTCTGCTTCTCCAAAAATAAAATACAAACCAAAAGATATGTATTTTCTTTTTCCATTATTTCTCTCTTAAATCTTCCTTTTCTTCTTTTATAGAGAATGAGCCTATGCTTACCAGAAATTTGTCATTCAGCTGTTGAATGACATCCTAGTCTGTTGAATGACCTGTTCTATTTAAGAAGGTGTGAACAGATCCCACAGGGGTCAATCCAAACCAAGTGACCAGAGGCACAGGTAAGTTTCTGGTTTGGGAGATCCAAACTCAGTCTTTGGGTAATGGTTGGTGCTTATCTCATTTTCTCTCTTTCACCCCTTGTTTTTGCTGTAGAGGACTTGGATCACCAGGAGAGGGGGGACCTGTGGCATCCTTCAGCCAGAACCTCAGCTGAATGATGAGAAGACCAGAGTTTGTAGCCAAGCTGAGATCTCCTGTATTCTAAGCCCTAGATATCTCACACTGTCCCCAAAACTGACCCCCTTTTAACCAATGTTCTTCTATACATATTTTCTACCCACTGTGATGGCAGTTTTGCTTTTTGGGTTTTTTTTATTTGTTATATGTCAAAAGACTTATTGTCTTTTAAATGCATTTCAGGTCATCGACTGGTTTTTTTTTTAAGCATTTGTAGTATCTCAGTATTGGAGGAATCCAACCTGAAGTAACATTAAAGGTGCTTTAGAAGTGATATCCATATGTTTTAAACATGGGAAGTACTGCAACACTGCAACAAATGCTTCCCTGTCAAAGGCTCAGTAGCTCAATGAATGCCATGCTAAAACTCCTGTGCTGATGACACCCTGAACACAGAAGGACATTAGCAAATATTTGTTTTTCTAACTGGTGTCACAGTAATATTTTCCCTTTAGAAAGCTCCCCTCATCTCCTTGTCCTGAATTTCTGTTTGTGGAAAAGAATCTTAATTGATCAGATATTTGGTCTGGGTATTCAAATCACTCTGGAAATCTCCAGCTACTGTGGTCAGTGAGATGTTTCACAAGCCATGTATGGAAGGGGAAGAATCAGCTGTTTGAGTGAGGCAGAGGAGAGAGGAAAGGAAGAGGACATAGGACTTCCTGCCTCCTCTTGTGTTTTCCAGCTGTAGGCTTCATTGAAGCTGTAGGCTTCACAGCACACAGCCTGTGCATAAGCAACTCCCCTATTTTCTGTCTGCAAACAGACAATGGAAACAGTCAGAGAAACAGCCATAATCCCTGCCTGACATTTTTTGTCACCTCTGTAACTTCTCTCTAGCATGACAGGTTGCTAGAGAGGTATATCTGTCAGAGTGAAGGAAAAGAAATGGTGAAGGTCTCTCACTCTGGGCTTTGTGCAATTTCCTGGCTGGAGTCCCAGGGAGGCTGCAGCTCTCACAGCCACACCATGTCTTGTCTCCCAGGTCAGAGACACAGTCGACAGAGCTTCCTGTGCTTCTTTTGTTCCACACTCATTTCCTGACCTGCAACGCTGTGCTCCGTGGGGACGTTGCACATATCAAAAAATGCAGGGTGAAAGTTGTCTAGAAATGGAGACAGGTTGTTTTTGGCAGGAGGCCCTTGAGCCAGAAACATTTTACCAGAAGAAATATGGTCGATATTTATGGAAAGTAGGATTCGACTTTCAATGGGGCTTATGTTCATAAGTCACTTAAGGCCCTTCTAAAAATCCCACTAATAATTCTTAAATTAAACAAGTCAGCATTTCCATGCAAGCTGAAGAACGAAGCGCTGTGTCCCACTTGTGAATCTGAGCTAAGCAACTGAAGAGCCAAAGAAATCTTCAGAGGCTTGGTATGATCACATGGAATGCTTGTGCATTTTTTTATGTGCAGTATGTGACATGCATCACTCAAAAGAGCCTAAAGAGCCATCACATTCCAGCAAGTACTGGAGAGACCTTGGCAAAATGTATTATCTGGCCTCTTGTACTCACAATGTAAGATTTAATGACTGCTGATTCATAGTCAAGCCGGATTGCAATAATTTTCAGAAAATGTCCAGAGTGATAAAGAGTTCTGCCATTAGAAATATATCTTCACAAGACTTGATCCCCATGCCGGATGGTTCCTGTTTTCAACTGATGGTACAAAATAGCCCATTAAAGTAGTCTAAATTTTCTTTGGGTACTTTGCAGGATGTTACATCAAGTCCAGAGAATCCCAAACCAAACTATCTCAAGTGAGTTACTAAAATAATCTTCCAGACCACCACAGACATACTCAAGATAGCAAAGGAGTCTGGGTACCAGCTGCCTGGGGAGCAGCTCTGATACAAAGGGCCTGGGGTCCTGGTGGGCTTTAGGGTAAGCATGAATCCACAATCCACTCGGGATTCCACTGACAACAAGGCAGGCAGGCAACATCCTTGGCTGTGCTCACAGGAGCAGAGGTAGGGTGTCAGTAAAAGTGATTACTCCACTTTATTTGGCACTTCTTGGGCCACAACTGAAATACTGTGCACAAATTTTCCCCCCCCCCTCAGTTCAAGAAAGGTGTTGGACTGGAGTGAGATCAGTGGATGCCAGCAGGACAGCCAGGGTTGGAGCACTTTCTGTGGAACTGGGGCTGGTTCAGCCTGGAGATGAGATAGCTTTGGGAGCACGTGATAGCTGCCTGCTAATGTCTTGAGCAACTGCAATGATCCCATGATAGTCAAGAGCATTATCAGCTGCAATTGCATTATAAATGCCCCTGGAAATCCCAGCCTGGAATTGCCACCCAACTATTAATTAATTGGGTAAATTCCAGGAAAGCCATCACTGGTTGCTGGTAGACGGCTTAACCACAGAACTGTTCCTATCTCATTAAAAAGTATCAACAGATGGAGAAAGTGATGGAAATGAATTTTTGCAATGACTGCAGTTGGTAAAATGACTTCTTAGACTCCACAAAGCATAGGTCTCTTTACAGTAGGAGTTAAGGAGACAGGAAGCAAAGCTTTCAAGGTTTCCCTCAGCTTTCAGACCACCTCCAGTGGCAAACTCAGTGCTGCTGTCCCACAAGCACATAAAGGAAGTGAACACAGAAGGTAGCGTAACAGGATCCAGTTTTCTGAAGAGCATCCAAAAAACTTCCTCCAGCTCTTCTAATGACCAGTGGTGGTCAAACACTTAAAATACCTGCCAGATGTTTCAGACAATGAAAAAAATGGGATAAAGTAGGGAGCTGATGGACATAAATCAGTGTTTGTAGCTGTATAAGAGTGCTCTCCAGTGGTAACAGTACTCTTTCCCTTAATGAGTGATTCAGACCATGTATTGCCAAGGAAGAAAGAGCCCACTTGTTGAATATGACTGGTTTTGGTAATCTTTGCAAGAGTTGAAAGGATAAATAGGTCATGACTGTGGAACTACAGTCTAAAATAGCAAAGATCTGAAGCTGTTTTACAAATGGGAACAAAAATATTCTGATGTGAAAAAGAAAGGAATGAATAAAGTTAAAAAATGTCCCTGTTACTTTTGGAATAATGGAAGCATGGAATAATGACATATTTTTCTCTCAGTTTTGTTGCCTGTGAGTTAGGAACCTGCAGGACGAAGATAAAGCTATAATATAGACCAGATGAAGTGAAAACTGAGCTAACCTGAGGCAAACAGGTCAACATCAGATTTCATCATGGGGCATAATGCCACTTTGTATTCCACACTGTTCTACCAATTTCACATTTCTCAATAATCACACTTACCCTTAGAGTCAAATAAAAAGCAAAGCATAGGTAAAGAAAGAAAATGCAATTTTAGGAATGTTTCCATTGGCACATCAAGTGAGGCAGGTTTAGGCAGAATTCCTTGTATCAGAAACACTCTTAGGGAGATTGCTTGCTAGAAAAAGCTACAATCTCTGAAGCTCTCACCTCAAACTTAGTGTAAACAGGGACATTTATGTGCTACAGTGGATCACAGCTAACAGTCTACCCCAACACTACAGGAAAGATAATTTCCCTTTTAAGGGGATGATTAATTTCTCTTTTAAAGTATAATTAACTTCTCCAAATCCTAGATGACTGAAATTTCTTTTAGACCCTGACTGAGCAGGTTAGTTTACTTATATGCTTGCCCTTCATGGCATATCTCACTGTTCTGATGATCTGTAGCTAAACTTCTTAATTTTTAATCACTTGCTAAATTAGACACTAAATTGGCAGCTTTTTGTCCACTCAAATAGCTTTCAGCTTTTTTTTTTAATATTGAAAAGCAGAAATTGTTATCTTTTTTCATACTGTTGAAGAAGGCCAAGACTGAGATTAGCCATTAACTTCACTAAAGCCAAATTTTAGTCAAAGAAATGCAGAAATTACAGTTTCATAATCCTTCCAAGAAGGGAATTACATTATTCATGTGACTGCTAAATATATTTTCCATTATTTTGTTCATGTGAATGCATTCTTGAACCACCCCGCTCAAGATTTTTTATCAGTTTCAGATGCAAAGGCATAGTATTAAAATATTTCAGTAGTAATTTGAGTTGTCTATAATTCTATTCAGTGGGGCTATTACCAAAGTTAACAACAGGAATACTGCTGACACTGATAGGTGTGTTCTGTGTTCATTCTTTTCATACTGTTCTTTCCTTTCCTACAAGCCACTTTGGGAGGCGGCAAGCAGACTTGAGTTTATTCAAAGGGTTAATAACAAGAAACTTGTTTCCCAAATACTTGTCAGATTCTGAGGCACAACTGATTACTTAAAAGGATTTAGTAGACTATGCCTGCTGTTAAGCCTAAGAAGAAAGATAATTTGTTATATTTTAAAGTGTATTCAAGCCTATAAAACCACTGGTCTTCAGGGATGGGTGTTCTTTGTTTCGGATATCCTGCCAAACTGACATTTGGGAGAGATTCTGTCTGATATGAAGTATAAATGAGGGGCTTTTAAGAGAGATACCTTTAACAGAAAAGTATGTCCACAGACCATTAAGTTGAAGTCTGTCTTCACACAGTGTTGTTGGTACTACTACATCCTACAGCGGTATAACCTCCAGCAGCAGCAGCAGAAAGATCTTTCTGGCTTTCGTCTTCACTGGTGGAGCAGCCAGCCATGTCAAATTGCATAACATTGTTGTATGTCTACTATGTGCTGGGTGGAGACAACAAAGTTATCCTGCTTGTTTTGTTAGCCAGAAAGCTTCAGACAAAGCTATTTCCGTATAGAAACTAGGTTATTATCAGAGTGGATATATGTTGCTAAAAGAGCAGCAAAGCATTTGTTGAAGAAGTAATCTGGGAAAATAAATTAGTTTCTGATAAAAAGTTAAGGAGGCAATTTTGGAAAACGTAAATGCCTGTAAGATGCCGTACTTTTGGGTTCAAGTCAAGAAGGTGTGCAACACTTAGTTGTCTCAAGCTGGGAGGCAGTGCAAACCCAGAGCTGACACAGGCCAGAAATAAGAGCATTCCTGGGCTGCTGCAATACCTGCACTTTCATCAGATAGTGCGGTACAGCACTGAGAGCAACTAGCACCATTATGATGCTTTTTCTCTGAGCATTTCTGCCAGAAGATCACAGTATCAATCAAAACCCAATCCTACCTGCCATGTCCAAGAACCCCCACACTGTTTCTGAGGCAAACTGATGGCCAGAATGAGCCATAAGGGCAGCCAAAGTACATGCCTGGCCTTTATATTATTAGGTTCTGGTCAGTTCCATAAAGAAAACTCATGGCAGGGACACCAAATCCCACCTTACATAGTTTAAAAACAAAGAACAGGAGGAGAGGACCGTGATTTACCCTGAGTGATCACCAGACTTCTGGGTCCACTCTACACAGGGATGTGTGCCATTCATCTGACTGAAGGGCTTTGCACTGCAGATTGCAGGGAAAGGAGGAAAAGGTTCCCCCAGCTTATTTCCCACCTTTCCCCCATTACCCTTCTGTTCAGTAATTACAAAACCCCTTCTGTTCAAGAAGAAACTGCTAGGTTTCATAGCATTGGCTGGAACAACCCTTGAAGGTAGGACTGATGAAATCAGTGCCACTGTGTAACCTTCTCTGGCCTACTGAACCAGTCCTCACCTGCCTGGATGGGGCTCCACCAGCTCCTAGACCCTCCTTCCATATGAGTTGGAAAAAAACGAGGCACTGTGGACGGGTATGGTCCAACACCTAAACCACAGACTTCATCTGGCATCTGCTCTTGCTCTCAAGAAAGCTCCTAGCATGTTTTTTCTCATTCACCAAGAGTTTCCAAAGTTTCGTTCACCTTGATGGCCTCCTTGCTCCTTATAGCTGGAAACTAAGCCACCTCCGCTGCCCTTGTAGAACACTCGTACCTTTGTGCTCCTGCTTCTGCCAGGAAATCCACCCTGTTCCTATGTCCTTCTCACTCATGGAGCCTCCCTGCTCCTGCCAGTATGCTCAGTCCTGCCAAGCTCATACTGTCCTGCCCTTTCCACATACTTGGCTTAAGTGCACTGTGACTGAATTTATCACTGAAGCTCTCCTACTGATTCTCCCATCCAACCTGCACCAAACCAAACCACTGTCATATCTGGAAAATTATCATCAATATATGGCCAGTCTTAAACATCACTTTCAATTGGGAGTACTTTCTCTTGACCAGTCATCCTGTTGTAATGTAAGTTTTCTGGGCATAGATTGGTTTCTGAGCATGAAATGATCCTTCTCAGAAGCATGAAGTGGGAGGTATCAAAGGAAACTAGCAGGAAGCAGATTCAAAGCAAGGTAAAGGAAGGGCTTCTTACTCCAAAATGGGGCCAATTTGAAATGTCTGCATGGCTTCCTGGGGAGACTGTGCTTTTTCATGGCAGACAAATGCATTGAAGATCAATAAATCTGTGGAAAGTACACTTGGTCCAGGAAGTCCTGTGCCACTAATGGCTGGAGTTTGGGAGAGCACATGGTGGAGGTATCATTTTATACGCTTTTGTGAGCTTCTACTTTTGACTACTGGCAGAAACACAACACTGGGTTGTACAGACATTTGGTCTGATCCAGTATGGCCTTTCTTAGGTTCTCATGTTAATTTGTCCCAGACACATGTACCGAGACAGCAGGGAGCCTCACAGCATGGCTGGAGGCAGAGAACTTTATTTTCCAGGCCCTGTGCTCTGGGGATTAGATTAGAAACAGATTACAGTTGAAGGATCCCTGAGCAGACACAGACTGTGCCAGTTTGGGAGCTGGGCACAGGGTAGCTGTTGTGCCCAGAGTAATTATGCTGGCAGAGCTGGGCTGACATGGCTAATAAATAAGAGATGTTTGAGCAAGCAGTTCTTTACAGCTTGCTCCATCTTCCTCTCTGCAGAGGAGTGAGTTGGATTGCACAGGCATGTCCTCAGTTGTTTTTGCCACTTAGTCTTCTGCCCCAGGGGACTTTGCACCGGAGACCTTAGAAACACTCACAGATGCAGAGTGGAAAACATGACTTTCCATGGAAGTCCACTCATTTAGTGCCTTCCCAAGAAACCCCAGAAGACTTCCAGGCTAACCAGTAAGGCTCCCTGCTTTCTTGCCACCCAGATGCTGCTGCTGCGAGAAAAATGTATGAACAACTCAGGAAGAACCCTTAGCCTCACCATGAGAAAGGCTCTCTGCCAGAGAGGAGGGAGACAGGAACAGGTCTAAGGGAGGGTTTTACAAGAAAGGATACAGGGAGGAGGAGCAGGAGTCATACAAGGAGTTGAACTTTCTGACCCTTTCATGAGCAACCTGGGGAAAGTTTTGGCACAGGGACAAGTCTGCATGCGATTTGCAGCATTGTGAAGAAAGGCCTTTCTCCATAAATAAGCCCCTCTTCTATTGTGGATTAGACAGAACTGAAGAGTGTCTTCCTTGCATATTGCTCAGTCAGGCAGCATTTCAACAGAGCAGAAAAACATTCTCTCTCTTTTTTTTTTTTTTTTTTTCCCTTCATTCCTCTTCAAGAAGCAGGCTGAGTGTTTGAAAGTTCTGTGGTTTGGTTTGGAGTTCAGTCATCCCTACAGAGAACTTGTTCTGCCAATCTCTACATACATGTCAGCCTAAATAGCAACAGATGTACAGTACCTTAGATGTATAAAATTTTCATAAAATATAACAAACGCTGTTTTTCCACTTGGGATGAGTCATTAACCATATGCTTATGATACTGCTCTTTTCAGGGGAAAATCTGAAATCCTATGTTTGGGCTAGACAGAGTCTAGTCCTTTGAGGTTTCTCAAGTGCAAGAGCAGGATCTCTTGCACCCCAGTTCCCCTTAGTTTCCTTGGGACCCTGCAGACAGACAAGTCGCAGATCTAGTGTTTTCAACTTCTTTCTAGGAGCAAAAGCAATTGTCTTCTCTGGAGTACACGATCCAGACTGCTGGTGAGGAAAGTGTAGTACCCCACTGCAGGTCTGCAAAAACCTGCCAGCATGTGAGTGGGCAAGCAGGGGACATTATTCCAGGGGATGTCAAAGCAGACATAGTCTCATCACACTTCCTGTGCTTCTGAAGGCAGGGAGGGTGTGCCTGAGGCACGGAGCTGCTTGGAGCATAACTAGGGGAGCTGCAGAGCTGCACACACTCCTCTGTGGGGGCAGTATCCTTACAGACACAGTCATTTTGACCATTCTCCCTGCTATGAGCAAGAATTAATTGAAAATGCTCTCAGATACTTTTTTACATGATTTGGAGATGGGCCTGTTCTGCCTCCCATTGCAGCTGGCAGGGTTTTTCCCCCACCTCAGCAGGAGTGGAAACAGTCTTTGCTGCTGCAAATATGTCCTCTCCCTCCAGGGTTTTTTGCTCACCAAGCCTTCCCTCCAGGTTAGCTGTATGTGCAAATAGGAGTTAATCCCCTGGCTGAAATATTATTTAAAGAAAGAACTTACTAAATGCTGCTCCACTGGGGTTTAAGGAGGTTATATTTTAACTCATCAGCAAAACCAGAGCTGAGCCTAGAAAAACAGCAATCCATGAATATAAACAGGAAAGTGATAGTTGAACTCTGCTATGTATTCCAATCCCTCATATATAAGTTGTACAAATGTAGCCACTTATTTTTAATTTTAGCAAGAACTCCAAATTTCAGTTCTATTCGATATACCAGGAACATCAATCCAGCTCCCAGTGCTATAGCACAACAATGTCAGCTTCCCACAGAGGTGTCCATTCCTGCACCTTTTTTGTCTTAACCTTCATGTAATCTTGGCATGATGTAAGGAAATGACCACTGGGAATTCAGTCAGGGAAGAGCTCACAAACCCAGTCAGAGTTTTTGCACAATGAGGGACATTGCCAAGTCCATTCTATGCATGCACAAACTTTAGTGACCAAGAAGAGCCACCAACCTGGAAGACAAAGATATTTGCCCGAGAGTCCAGATAATGGCCCAAGTGACCTAATGGAGACAGAGAAATGTCTAGTGCAGAACAGCTAGATCCACTTGGCAGCTCTTAAGATGGAGGAATGTGAAATGGTGCAGCATAGGTAAAGAAAGACCTCTCCAAGCAGTACACGTGGTAGCAATCCTAGTGGATTCAAGGGGGCTGTAAAGCAGCCAGAAAGGTTAGTTGGCTTGTGCAGGAGGATGCAGAGCATTCTGCATCTACCATAACCAGTCTTTATTTCAGCTTTTTTTTTCCCCCCACAGACAAGGCACAGGTTATGATTAAACCACAGCTGAATTCTGGTGACCCCCAGCTGACACACAGACAGTATCTCCAACCTTACAACATCATGCCTGCAGAGTATGGAGGGCTATGATCCACTTTCCCTTATCAACCCTAGCTCTGCTGTTCTGTGCACTGTTGACTGCTGTAATCCAGACCATGGTTTATTATTAATGATCTCTTCTTATTTATTTCAGTTACTATGAGCACTTAACACACACTCATCGTTGAAGATTATGAGTTTGTTTTATGGGGATTACGTTGAGTAATTATCATTCCAAGTAAGAGAAATGAACTGTCATGCTCTCCCACTGCCAGCAGCTTTTAATCTGACCAGACAGCGAGGAACCCAGGATTTCACAGTTTAAACAGATGGAAAGGTCTGGGAAAGAGGTGTATCTTGCAGCTTCTTCTAAATGCGGCCAAGTTCACGCTGAAGCATATTTCTGTCAGGGGCGTATTCCAGAGGTGTGAACCTGGAGTGCCCAGTGAGCATTCTGCTCCAGCTTCCAGCTAAGAATAGTTTGTACAGCAGATTGGAGGTAGTGAGGCTGTTCTTAAATGTCCTGGCCTTTGGCTGTAGTGACCATAACCTTGAATTTCACCTACCTGTCTACTGCACAGAGAGCAGAGCACTGGCAAAATATCAGGCTGGGGCAGCTCCTCTGGGTGTTTTTTTTCCAGGAGTGTTTCAGGGATTTCATGGAGGTAATATCGAAAAGTATCATAACCAGGAATAAGTGCTGGAGTGCAGGCTGTCTGTCCTGTTGGGGATCCTCAGAAGAATTGTAAGGGTTCCTTGAAACAGGGCTTTTGCACCAAGGTAGGAACATGTTTTTTGTATTGTCTTAGAAGCATAAAGCAGGGCGTTGGGAACAGAAGCATGGCCAGAGCTGGAGCTGGAGCTGGAGCTGGAAGGGGATATATTAGCCTGGATTTGATATTCAGGGAAGGAGAGCAGGGTCTCAGTGACCTACCAGTCTGTGCATAGGTGATGGTCTCTGGATGCAGCGGTGCCTGTGTCGCCTGTCCGGCCAGCCCTGGCACCACAGCAACACAGTGGTCCTTGGCTTGCCGGGAGTGCAGCGTGGCTATGGCAAAGGAAATGAAAGGAGGGACTCTTCAGTGGTGGATCCAAACGAGTTTATTGGAGGCTCTGGACATGGAGTCCTCGCCTCGGGACACCAGCCTCAGAGAGACCACGAGCCCCTCTGTGCTGTGACATTTAACAGGGGGTGTGACACAGGGGAGGGTTCAGTCAGGGACCAGTGGGGTACAGTAAGGGTGCGGCTCTTAACATAATAGACATGTGCAACAACCATACAAAACACAATAGGAGGGGAAAGTCTGGATCCTGCCCAATCACTCGACGCCTTTCCTGGAACTTTCTGGACACAGGGAGAGGCCCCAGAGTGACAGACAGGACCAGAAGGTTATATAACCAATGACTGACATAAAACCGAACATGGGGCAAACCATACAAGGGGAAACATAGGGGGTTACAGAACAAACCATTATGTAAAATCTTATCGAACAAATCATACAGAAACATGAGCAAAATACACCACCACATCTGGAGATTGGTGACACACTGCTGGGTACTATGAGGCAGCAGACAACTCCTCAGTGTTGACAGGTAGGACATTGTGTTGACCATTAGCTGTTACTGAAGCTCCAGGTGTGGGCTGAAGGTTCAGACTAGACCACCGCCAGCACAAGCCTGGACAGGGGACTCTGCTGTACTCTGAGTTCTAAAACAATGACACATCCTTGTGTCAAGTGGTGTTTAACTAGGTCGGAGGAGGTAGCCATGGGATGAGGTTGGAGAAGTTTAGGTAGTAAAAACAAAATTAGGCTAATGGAGCTCATGAGTGTCCCAAAATCTTTCTCTGAATACTGAGAGCCATATTTTGTCAGTAAGTAGAAGCCATTTGAGGAACAGGAGAGATTTTATTGTCCTCTTTCAATGCACCCTGGACATTGCTGAGAGCAGGTTATGTGGCAGTGGGATGTGTCCTTTGCAGAGTTCAGCAGTCAGAGCAGTGCTGTGCAATACTGCTCTGAATGGAAAGGAACTGGGAGTTGTTATGCAATGCCAAATCTGTGGAACGAAGAAATCTCATCAAGGATTATCTTGGAGAATGACAGAGGTGTCACAGGGATAAAATGTCTCTTTGGACATAAGGTCTCTTCTCCCACAAGCAAGAGATCCATGCTGGTACTTACTTCTGCCAAAATAGTGAACCTCACACTCCTCCCAACACCTCAAAAAGTGAGATCCTGGTGTGAGGGCCATGCCCCACACTCTACAAGGACAGAAAGAAAGGTACATAAAGGCACAGTCATCTGACCCTTCCTGGAGCAGTCAGCCTCCTTATAGTCTGAGATGACATTCAGGATGTGGAAAGAGAAACTGTGCTCAGGAGACTGGCAAAAATAGATCGCAGTTTGGCTAGGAGATCACACATAAATATATGTGGGCTGTGCCCAGGCTGTCCCACAAGAGAAGAATTTGGCATGTGTTGAAGATGGGCCAACACACAGGTATTGGATGGTTTCCAGGCATTATTGTTTCTGTAAGCAACACCAACAAAAATATATTGGATCCTCAGCAGTTGTCACACAAAATCCTTCTCAATCTATTTCATCCTCACAAGAACTGTTGCCCTTCACCTCACCTTCACAAGAGATGGTGATAGGAAGATCATGAATAACTGGGGAGAGTTTTTGACTCAGGCTGAGTTTTAGGAATGGAGATGCATTGGATTGACATAGCTGTGTCAGAATGCCTGATAAACAGAGCTGCCCAGAGCACTGAAAGTTAGAAGCACATCACAGAGAATTTTACTGACATTAGAGAAGTGACAAACACTGTTCAGGAGGAAGGACATATTGTGGGGGTAGGTGGAGGAAAGAAGAAAAGAGGTGGCTAGGCTGGTTTGTGAGTTCCCATTGCCCTGTACCCAGTGTTGCTTAAATTCAAACCAGGCACAAGAAGCATGGCTCTCCGTGAGAGCTCTTGTCCAAGCTGTGACACAGAAAGGAAACCTGAGCTGGAGCGGGGTCTGGTCTCGGCACTTTGAAGTGATTTCTTTCAGTAAGGAAATAATTTCCTTTGTCTGTACATGTTCAGGAAAAGTGCCTCATTGGAGACTGTTCTCAGGACATTTGGATCATAATTGTTTTGTCCAGAAAAGCTCCATGACTGGAAAAAAAAAAAAAAAAGCATTATAAATGGTTGGAAAAAAAAAAAACACCCTTGTGAATGTATATTACATCCATATGCAGAGGGACAAAAAAGGGAATCAGGGCTCAGTTAAAACCACAGTCAGGGTCCCATTCTGCCCTCAGCTACTCTGGGTTTGCCCCACCACAAGCCCCAACTGAAGGAATAGGGGGCATCTGTAGGCAGCTTTCTCCCTGGGAAACATCAGTGGGTTTTGTTTGGTGCAGTGACGTTTGGAGTATCAAAATATGCATTTTCGTGACATCTCTGCACTGTGAGGAGATCAGAAAACAGCAATAAAGACAGATACAGGACATGCACTTAGAGGTGCTTTGCCAGGACAGAGAGGAGAAGGGACACCTGGTTGTGAATGTAAAGAAGCAGCAGATGCTGCCAAGGCTCAGGTTTCTTTTCTAACTGTTTGTTTCA
The DNA here is from genome assembly GCF_009819655.1 of Sylvia atricapilla. Taxonomy (NCBI): domain Eukaryota; kingdom Metazoa; phylum Chordata; class Aves; order Passeriformes; family Sylviidae; genus Sylvia; species Sylvia atricapilla. Next base: position 106,404,370 of record NC_089140.1, on the reverse strand, counting down.
ACAGGATTGTTGGTCCTGTTCCCTGCCAGCAATAGTCTAGGAGCATTTGTTCCCTCTCCCCTGTGTCCCAGCGCCCTGCTGCGTGCATGTGGGGCAGTGAGCAGCAGGGCTGTACCGTGGCCTCCTCTGGGATGCCGAAGCCCTCATCCCACTTGGGGCCCAACCTGGGTCCCTCACATGTGCGTAACTTCTACTGCAGTTGGTGCAAGTGTTATGTCTCTGGGATTAGCTGTGTCCCTGGGCAATTCCTAATATTTTCTTTCCTCACATTCTTCACAGAATGTGGAATATTTAACAGAGTTAGAGAGATCCGGTGTCCAAGAGACCGTTCCCCTTCCAGAGCAGGATCTCTCCCCCCAGTACACTTGCCAGCACGCTGTCCAGTCCAATTTCAAGTGAGTCAAATGTTGGTGTTTCCAGCCTTGCCTGGAAGACAATTCCACTGCTCAGGCAGTCCAAGCCATTAGGAACATTTTCCTGATATTCAGCCTAAATACTCTCTTTCTCAAATTTATCCCATTGCTCCAGGGATTCATGTTACTGAGGAGATGGTCTCATACTTAAATCTCCTGCTGTGCCTTTCCCTGGACAGATTCACTTATTTATTTTATAGAGGGAAGGGAAGGGAAGGGAAGGGAAGGGAAGGGAAGGGAAGGGAAGGGAAGGGAAGGGAAGGGAAGGGAAGGGAAGGGAAGGGAAGGGAAGGGAAGGGAAGGGAAGGGAAGGGAAGGGAAGGGAAGGGAAGGGAAGGGAAGGGAAGGGAAGGGAAGGGAAGGGAAGGGAAGGGAAGGGAAGGGAAGGGAAGGGAAGGGAAGGGAAGGGAAGGGAAGGGAAGGGAAGGGAAGGGAAGGGAAGGGAAGGGAAGGGAAGGGAAGGGAAGGGAAGGGAAGGGAAGGGAAGGGAAGGGAAGGGAAGGGAAGGAGAAATTCTCCGGAGTGTTTCTGTGATACATTGTCACTTGATGTTCCCTATTTACCACAAAACAGACACATCATTTTCAGCAATAATAGAAGCTTTTTCCTATCCCACTAAAACACTGTGACTATACTTTGGAGAGAATGCACCTACAAAGTTATTCTTTTTTATGTCTCATGCAGTCTTTAACCGCAACAGGTAGTGCTCAGCTAAACACTGTGACAACGATGGTGACTGCTTTGTTTCTTATTCAGTAAAGAAAAAGGCAAATAGTTAATTTTAAGACTTGGCTGAATTAAGTTTTCGTGCTTTGGTCACCTGTCAAATTTGAAACATCCAAAACTACCGACATGATCCATGCAGGTCACCCTCCAGCCTGTGATAAACAGCTAGATTTCAATCTGTTGCAAGCGTTCTAAGTAAGCATCTCATGAAAGGGTGAAATAATGGAAAAACTGAAATCAGCTGCTTCCTGCCATAATCTCTCTGAAGGAGTCCTTTGGAGCATGATTCCTAACGTGTATGGTTTAGTTTTCATTGACTGGCTCACTGGTGTTCAAAAATATAATTCTTGTACTCCAAGAAAAAAACACATATACATTAATTAATGAACATCTGAGGTACTTATGCATTTTAAACACATTATGAAGGTTATGAACTCTACTTACTTCAGACTCCATTTCGATTATTAAAACTATGTATATTTCCTCCCTTTCTAGTTCTTTTACATTTGAAGAATAAATTGCAAGTCACCAATCAGTTTATTTCTTCCCTTTTGGGCAACAAATGTGATAGGGGTTCAGAAATCTTTCTTCTCAGTTATTAGCAGCATTGTCTACTAGAGGCAACAGGTTTCTGCAGGCCTCATGCCCAAACCTGCTGGTTCCTTAGCAGAATGAAATGCTAAAGCTGTTGGGTGCAGAAGGTATTTGTGTGTCTCTGTTTCTGCCCTAGACTTTATCTCCTGGGTCCACTGAAGCCTCACTCCCAAAGGCTCTTCTTTCTGTGGAGAATCCTCCCTGTGTATAGGAACACAGATGGGTATATGCCCATCAATATGTCTCAAAAACTGCTGCATGTTTATCTCTGTTATGTAAAAGAAAACTCTGATAGCGGGCATTGGCTCCAAGGATCACCAAATTAATTACTGGTTGTACCACATGCTGCTAATAAATGCAAAAAGCCAGCCTAGATATGAAGTGTTAGATAGCTGTGCTGTTGGCAAACATGGCAGCCCAATGTTTGACCCCTCTGCGCTGTAATGCTACCTCTGAGCACTAATAAGGGAACACCATCTCTCCCCTGCTTTACTGAGGTGAACAGCCTTCTTAGATCCCACCTGGAAACCCCTGCCTAGGCTAATACCCCCAGGAGGGAGAAGGTGAGAGATAAGAGGACAGCGAGTTAAGGCTAAAGCAGTGGGGTTATTTTTATTCTTATTCTTTAATTGAAGTGTTTCAAAGGCATACCTGGTGAATAAATGCTGATCTGTTGTCTATCACTTAGCATCATGAGATCTCCAAATGTTTCACAATATCTGCCTCACTATCCTGATTTTACTTGGGCTCTGAGACTTTCAAAACAAAATAAGGTGACTGTGCACCACTGAGGGAAAATATAGGGAGATGGATGTTTTAGGGAGAGTATTTTTACTGCTGTGTTTTCCATGTATGTCCAGTGGTCATGTCCTTGCTGTGAAGGCCTGACTTCCAGATGTCCAAAAGTTTTTGACAAAACTCCAGTGTCTTTTTTCTTTTTTTTTTTTTTTTCCCCTGCCCAGGCAAATTTTCCAGTTGGAAACTGATGCCATAGCCAGGGAAAGCCAAACATATGGAAGTTTCACATTTTGCAGACAGGAAACACTCAGGGGACCAAAGGTCATCCACCAGACTGGGGCTAAAGCCAGGGTTACAACCCACATTTCCTGACCTCTGAGGCAGTTCTAAACCCACTAAACCCCCTTGTCCTTCTTTGTACGCATTATATTTCCTCTACTCTTTCCATGGCTTTCAAGAGGACCTAAAACCCTGTGGACATGGTTTCCACGGTGTATGTTCAGCTGGCTGACTCGACGGTCCTCTGAAGCCTCAGGCGCTGTTTCAGTAGAAATATGTGGTAATAATAATGTGCCTGCCTGCCCTGTGCATGTTAATACTGTCACCACGCTGCTTTGTCAGCTGCCTGGAGCTGCTGGCGAGCCCCAGTCAAAGTACCCTCGCTGGCCTCCCTTTCTGCCAGCGGATGTTTGCCACGTCCAGGTGCCTGTGCGGCCACATCCTCCCCTCCCGTGTCAGCACATTGCAGAGCAGTGAGAGCAGGCTGGGCTGGGATCAATGGCGTGTTGTTGATGAACTGTCTGTGCTGATTTCAAACCATCCCAAGTGGCTTGGTGTTTGTACAGGCTGCTGTGGGGTGCTGGAGTGTTCAGGAGGTGCCCTAGGCTGTTATGGCATACTTGAACAGACTTCCTTCCTAACCTCTGATGCCATTTTGGGTTTTCCTTTATTTCTTCTTTATGTTCTCTCACTCCATGCCTAACTTTCAGAAAAACACTGTTCTCCTGGATTTGGAAGTAAAGCTCATTGTTTTGGGCTAGGTCCTCTTTTATAGGACTTTATAAAGGTCTCCCTTGTCAACATAGCGGGTGCTCCGTGCCAAACTCAGAAAGGCTGCTCTCCTTGAGAGGGTCTCCTGACACCAGGCAGCCCATGTCAGGGGGATTGAGGAGGAACATGAGCTATTCCCTGTGCGAGCATGGGTATTGTAAGTTTTATTTGGGCAATAAAAATGTCCCTCCATGTTAAGCTGCATAAGCCGAAGGTCAGTTCACCCAAGGGATGGGACAAGGTTAAGCTTACAGCAAGAGGACATGGGGCTAATTCCAGGTACGCTGTGGTAGTCCCAGGGGATTTGTTTATATTCTGCATATCCTCTCCACTTGAAGCAGTAGAAAAAGGTGTATAAGAGAGGGAAGCATGCCTGTATGTGTATGTACGTTTGTGTTTGTGATGTTCCATGAAAACACCAGCGACAAAATTTCTTTTTCACTTCCCCCCCACCCCAGACTGATTTATTAATAATTTGTGTTCCATTACATAAAATGGGCTTTTATGTGAATTGTACTGTGCCCTGAAATTGTTTTAGTGGCAGATCATAATTTACTATTGGGGTTTCAGGAGTCAGTGCAGACCACAATGCCATCTCCATATTCATATTTCAGATCTGTCAGAGCACCCGGATTGTTCATGTAATCAGATGGATTTCCATTCCAGTCCTTGAGAGACAAGAAAACTGGCCATCACAGAGAGATCCTTGGCAATTAAAATGAATAAGAGCTGCCACTCTCAGTGGATGTCTTCTGGGTTACCATGGGGGACAGAGATTGGTATGAGGTTTAATCAGGCACTAACAGCACCTTGCTGGGAACTTCATGGCTGATAAAGGCAGCAGCATCAGACCAAGTAGCTCCTCTCTTTTTAAAGGGAAAGGAGCCTTTTTTTTTTTTTTTCCCTTTTTTTAGATATAACAAATCCCATGAAGTTTTGTAGTGTTTGATACCAGGAAAGAGTTAGAGGGTTTGGGGTTACTTTTCTTCTCTTCCCCACAAATGAAGCACCCCTCTTTGTGGGATAAAATCAAGTGAAATGTGCACGCTGGATGCTTAATACAATTGCAGGGTGGTTTTTAATTGCTTATATTTTGCTTGTGTGGTGGCTACTAATGTGATATTTGGCTTTTTAAAATTAATTTCTCTGTGACTTTGTGGCTATTGAAGGGTGACAGATTGGCAGGCCAGAGTTGGAAATCCTTTACTTAGCCCCAGAACAATTACAACGCAGGCAGCAGCAGTGAAAGCATCCCCAGCCAGCATGGAAGGCCCAGAACAAGGATGAAGGAAAGCCTTCCCAGGCTCTCTGCTGAGACTGCCATTAAAGATACCAATTAGTGCCAAACTGTATTTTGTGATGGAGGAGGCACCATTCCACTAGGACAGGACTGTAACTGTGGCACGTTTACTCCTCAGCTGGCTGCAGTGTTCAGCCCTTAACAAAACAGCCTGAATTAGCCCCTGCAATCTTCGTGGCCTGATGCAGCATGGTGCAAAGCCTCAGGTGAACTGCAGTGCCCCTTCTGTGTGGGGCCGTGGTGAGGAGGGTCTGTGCAAACCAGCAGCACAGAGAGTGACACGGGGGGTGAAACTGCTGCTGCCTCCGTGGCATCCGCAGAGCCCATCTCGCTGAACCTGCCTGTCACCCACTCTTTGTTTAATGAAGTTGGCCACGAAAGGAATAAAAGATAAAGGAAATCTTCTCTTGTTGTTTTTTGCCCCCAAATGGGCACACCCATGTTTCTGGTCCATCACTGAAAGCATTCGTACATTGGAACACAGAAATATGAAGGCTTTTTCTTACCCACAGCTTCATTTATACATTTACAGTTCCTTGGCGTGAAGTGGGTAATGGAGTGGGTTGTTTAGGTACAGTGTGCAGTGCTCAGAGCATTCCTGTGAGCAAGGGTTTTCCTTCAAGAAGACTTGACGGTGACTGTACTGCATCTTAGCTGTCAAGCTATTTTTTCCTTGCTAGGTTTCATTTGTGTTTTTCTTCACCTTTTAGAGACCCCTTACCTCTCCCCTCTTAAATCTATGCTCACCACAGAGCAGACATAATCCCAGATTTTCAGTAAATCAACACTATATGCTCCCCACTGACTAAGAGAATTTGATACTGACAGATTGTTACACCTAAAAGAAAAATACTGCCGTAGTTTCTCTAACATGCTTTTCCTGCAACACCAAGCAAAGATGGATGTGTGATATCCATTATGAATGTAACAATACAGGTAGCCTACCATAATACAACTATTTTTAATTTGTATTTCATGACGAAGAGCATGGGTGCAGCTATGAATCACTGTCCTCTTTTAGCTCAGTAAAACCACAGTGTCCATAATATTGCAGCCATACAATTAACTCCTTTCAGCAGCAGCACTGCAGATTTTAGTCCTGTGCAAAGCCATTGTTTAATCTACACATGCATAGATACCACCCTGTAGAATAGTAACATTTTACATTTATATGACACTCGACATCTGAGTTTTGCTACGTGCTGGACAGATGTGTAATTAATGTTCCCTTTCAACCTCTCTGTTTGGTGGGTAAATTCTAGACTGGGAACTAAGTTATATTCAATCCTAAAATGTGATGCTGAGCATCAGCAATGCCTGTATGCTGTATAATTCTCCTGTGTACTCAGTGAAGGGATTAAATGCATCCCCCTCCTCACCCTCAATTTTCCTAGATCCCTTAAAGGGCTACTACTGCCTACATAATCTTCATCCCTGAACTCAAATCCTTTGGATCCTCTGGGGCCCTTATTAACTGGATGTTTTGCTGTGCTCTGCCTGGAATGGTCTTCAATCTCCTTATTGTTTTGCAAAGACCATGCCATGATTTCTGAGCAAATCCTTCCCTTTCATCTGCCCTTTATTAGCCCAGATGGACAGAAGTGAAGGGAACTCTTCTTTTAGCAGTGTTCAGTGAACTACATAAAGATACCATATGCAAAAAGGGATGTTTTGGTCTGATGAACTCTATCCTGTCCAGATCCAGCACAATGGGCCTCCCACTCCAGACTGCTCCCCCTCTAAGGAGCAGTGGTACCAGGCTGAGAAGCTTAGGCTGTTCCTGAAAACCTTGGAGCAGCATTTCACCCTCTGGACAGATTATTCTACCTTTGCAGAGCAGAGAATTTCGTAATGCTGCTTGGTTATTTAATCACTCCTGAGCTTTCTCCTGGGAATAAGCATGAACTTGGAGATGGCAGAGAGGAATCGGTGGTTGGATGCTTTCCATGCCAACAATTTGCCCTGGAGGGAGAAAAGTAGTGAAATATAAAGGCAACAATGTGCCAAAATACCATCATAAGAAAGAAATCATATCCTTCTCCTTCCCCTCATTTCCGTTTGAGGCAGAGAAAGGTATGTTGCCTGTCTGGGGGAAGCTGGCTTTGGGTGACCAACTCAGTGTGCAAAGAAGGCTGGGACACTGGCAGGGCCCAAAAGAGAGCCAAAGGCTGTCCTGGCACAGGTACACCAGCTGAAGTAATTCACTGGCTCTCCCAGATGAATCAAGACCTACTGTGAAGGAACACATTTGGACCCAGGACAGACTTGGTAACAGCTGTGGCAGAATCTAGGGCTCAGCTAGGCTGGAGAGGGTCTGCTCCTTCCCAAACACCCACAGGACTGATAGTCCAAACACAGGGACTTGCCAGTGGGAAAAAAAGAAATTAATTGAAGGCTGTATTTCAAAGAGAACACAAGAATATTGGAATAGAAGACAGACATTTTATCTGTCCAGTTGGTTAGAGATTACACAGACAAATTTATAGGTGTTAAATTGGACACTAGAGGCTTCCATATTGTTCTGTGAATGAATCTATTGCAGAAGTAGTAATATTAAATACAATAGAGGCAAAGCAGTGTTAAACCCTCCCACATGTTCTGTACTTAGTTGGGCGGCAGACAAATTACAGCTGAAAAGAAGAATTTTCTATGGGTTGGGTAGGATTCATCTTACATTTTCTTGTCAGACAGAGATGACCATTGTCAGCACAGCAGTGCAGTGCCATGGGACAGTATTTTAGAGCGTTGATTAAGGTTACTTAAGGGACTGGCCTAGGAAGGAAGAGTGGCACCTACTGGTAGCCCAGTGCTCCCATGTACTGTACCTGGGGCTCCTCTTCAAGGGCTTCTGCCCTAACACTATCCAGACCCAGCCTTATTTAATTGATGAGATTTGACAAGGCCACCTCAGAGCAGGATGCTGTGGCTACAGGGACTGTTGCTTACCAGTCTTGCCCAGATAGGAGGGGAGAAGCTGCAAATAGTCATGTGTGAGAGGAGCAGAGGGTAAAAGAAGAGTTAAGGCAGGGGAGAAAAGAAGCAGCTGAAACTAAGAAGTGGTTCTGGAGTGAGGCTTATGTGTTGGTGTGGAGGCTGAAAACATTCCCAGGCTCTTCTAAAAGGCTTATTTGAAAAGACTGAATGAATTTCAGAGCAGAACCAATGCCTCAGTAACCACTGATTCTGGGATAGATTTACAGCATAAACCCACTGGGACAGATTCAATGTTGGAGTGAGTGAACGCAACTCTATTGAAGTTAATGGGCTTGTGCCCACTTATATCAAAGATGAATTTAGTCTATGGAGAAAGAAAATGGGGTTTTACCTGCAAATCACCTGTTATAGAGACTAACAACATAATATGTGGTGAAAAGACAAGCAAGAATTCGGGAGTGTGCTTAAAATGCTTCATTCTCTGCTCATCCAAATGGCCTGCATTCCCTGTGTTTCTAATTACCTGAAACATGTCTAGCACTGGGAAGAAGAGTATTTAACATTCATACTACAGTAGCAAGCAGAGATCTTGTGAGGGTCCCATTACACTCAGTGCTCTACAAACACAAAAGCATGCCTAATCCTCGCTCACAAGAACTTCCACTTCTTTTCTGTGGACATGGAGGCCAATTAGAACTGCTGAAGTCCAGATTTAGTGTCAAGGTATGTAACACTGTGGGACTGATACCCAAGGGGTAATAACTGGGAGACATACTTATAGAACAGACAGTTTTTGGGGCATCAAGACTGGAATACTTGCACTCCAAATATTCAAACACAAGATTAAAATTGATTACCAGAATGAATGAAGGGACTGTCTGCAGTATCTGTGTTGTTGTCAATAGGGTAATAAATCAACAGGAGAGAATACTGATACAGGCATAAATAATTACTATTTGTGTATTAAATCTTGCCTTGTGCTCTGTAAGTGTTTTGAGGGACTAGGTAAAAGCAACTATCATCAAAGTGAACTATTAAGGTTGTCACTAATTGTATTAATAATACAATACTGGTGACTTCTAGTTTGAAAGTATCATCTGCTGTATCCTGGCACAAGAAGATGTGGCCAGGTAATGAAACAATGACAGGGGACCTAGGAATTTTTTCACTTGGGGGGAACAATCTGTGAAGTGGCTACACAGACACAAACTGGTGATGGTGATGCCATGGCTGCATGCCAGTTCATAAGACAAGCTTGCACCTAGAATCTATGTGAAACATTAAAACCAAGGAAAAACAAAATTGGTTATACCTCATAAAACACTACTTAAAAAACCTCAACAATATGGGACCAACCGTAGAGCCTTCTCCATAACACTTTCTTTCACCATTGTCTTTAGATGCCTTTTCAAGCAGATGCCTGAAATGGAACAACTTTCATCTGGATTTTAGTGTGTGCATGGCACTGGCCAGCTCTATGCAATGATTCCTGTCACCCTTTCCTCCTGCTTCTCCTGCGATGTGGCATGTCAGACGCATGCCAAGATAGGGCAGTCCCAGAGAGACTGTCAAAAAAACAGCACAACCCAGAGCAGCCCTGAGGCTGTTCTGAATTGCACCAGGGGTTAAACCTGCCTCCAGCCAGCCTCAGGACTGGAGGTGTACACACAGTGTGGCATAGGCCACCATCTCCCCGTTCTGTGGTAAACTGACTGATACTCAAGGGCATCTGGGAGCAAACTCAATTGAGCCAGTCTGGATTCACAGTGCTGTAGCAGGAAGCAAAGCCAGGTTCTTTACCTCTCCTTTGCCCAGAAGAAAAGACCATCTATGTTCTGTCTCTCAGCCACTTAAACCTAATCCAGAAAAGATTACACAATTTTTCCCAAGTGTACCTGCATCCAAACCTGCCATGGTGAGAAGTAATTACCTGTCTGCAAATACATTCACCATATCAGCCCATGCTAACTCCCCGAGACAAGTACAAGTAGGGAAAAGCATTGCATTTTTAAACAGGCATATATTGTTGGAGGATGTATCCTTTGCTGTCCAGGACTGGGAAGCCTCTAACACCGGTTATTATCCCCAAGATGAAGGGCTAATGGGAATGTCACAAACCAAACTTTATTCTCTTTGAAGAGCTGTCTACCTCACATGGTGCTCAGAGAAATAATAGACAGCAAAATCAGTTCCGTTTCATTGTTTCCTTTCAATTTCATAAAAAATATAAGCAGTCAGGGAAATACTTTTAAATGTGTCTCCTATGCTTCCATCTGCATACTCAGTACTTCTGTGATGACACTCAGATTCAGGCAAGAGAATAATGATGAAGGTCAAGTGTGGAGAAAGGAAACTCTAAACAATAATGGTGATTTATAGCATACAGTGAATCTTATCTGGGTCACACTTTGAAGGCTCCATTTCTCATCTCTTCTAATTCTTGAATTATTAAGTTCTCATGCCCAATATTTTGTTTCTCTTTTCTATGCAGCTCGAGACACAGAGGTGACAGGCTGAGTGATGCACTTCAGAGCAGAGATTCTTCTTGCGCTGCGTGAAAGAGCTTTCAACAGAGGGTGAAAGCTCTGCAGCAACAGGGCTCAGAGACACTCCTCGCTGAGTCTTCTTCACCTTGCCCTTGCTTTGCTTATTCAGACCTCTTCCACATCTTCTTTTATGACCACTACCCAGATTTCACTTGGGTTGCCTATTGAATTGGAAGTTTTTCCTCCAAGAGTGCTCATCTGAAGAGGATTTAAGACCTTCCTACAACCTCCAGGCATTTGTGATTACATGAGGTAATGGACTTTTTCCACAGAGGAGACTACTTAAGGGAAAAGACACACTTTTTCTCTTTAGCATTTCCTATTGCTTGCATGGACCTCGTCCATTTTCCTGCATTGCCACTCAGATTCTGCTGTTGCAAGTGCAATGAGATCACAGAGCTTGCCAAAGGGACCAGGCAAGTCATCTCCTTACTGTCTATCTTCCACATTATGTCCACAGAAGCCTGATCCTATAAAGTGCCCCCGGAAAAGCATCCTCGGTGTGTCTTCTGCACGGGTAGCCATCTGAGCTCTTTGTGAGCCGCAGCCTGAAACCATAAGCTCAAGCTCAGAAAATTGCCTACCAGATTCCTGTGGCTCTGTGAGAAAAGAGAAAACAAAAATAATAATAAATTGTTAAGGGCAGTCAAGAATTAGTTCTGCAATAAATCTATATGCAATCTGTCCCTTGTACTCCTATGTGTTTACTTATATTTATAAGATTTGTTTATGAATTATTTGCCATTAATGGAGAAAGGAGAGATTAAGAAACAAAAGCTGTAGCTTCAAATCCATCATTAGGGAATTAATCAATTGGCAGCCTGTGCAGACAGCTATTTAGATCTGTGGCCTGAACAGCTTAATTGGGGGAAACGTTTTAAAAGGGCTAGAATGATGTTCAAAGTAGCATAAATTAGCCCTTTTTGGACCCATCACATGGCCTAATTTAACAACTTTTATACCTCAGAGTTTGGCAAGTGATCACATCTCTTGAGCTTCTTAGCATCCTTCTATCCTGATATGCCTGTAAAGTATATTTCCATCTCAAAATGATTAACTAAAAACGCTCCAGCTACCCAATAAAAGGAACGGGGGAAAACCTGTGTAACACTGTTTGTCCTTACCTGGGTTTACCTCTCCCTGTCCAGCTGTAGGTGTTTGTAGCCATTGATGCAAAAGAAAATTGAAGCAGGTCAAGTCCTCCTTCACCTCGGGTCTCAGCTCCCCTGCAGGGCTGATGGGGTTTTTATGCTAGTGCAAAAAAGAAGGGTGCATCTCAGAGTTTCTTACTTCTATTGTTGGTTTGTAAAGTGCTTTAGCCTCTGCAATACATTAACTGAGGTGTTTAAGTGGAAAACCCCAACATTATCTTTTACTAGGAATTAGTGAAAATTCATAAATGCAAGTTTCCTGGAAGTTCAGCATTTTCTGGGATGTGGACCTTGACTGGCTTTGAATTCAGCAGAAAGCCTATTTATGTTAGGCCAAATCAATCCCCCATGAACTCCCTAACCCACTTGCGTGCTTGAAATCTGGACTGGTCCCAGAGGTGAATTTCTCAGTCTCAGCATGCTGCTGCCACCAGTGCAATCAATGCCTATGTGCTCTGCTCCTCATGCCGTTGAGGCTGCGCAGTTCCAGCTCCTGTGGTTCCTTCTGGTTACCTAATGTGGGGTCGAAAGATGCTGCCTGGGGACTTTCAAACAAAACCATTTAGCTTTAAGGCTCTAAATGTTCAGCGTCTTTGCCAGGCAACACCCTGACAACACAGCTAAACCAAACTAACCTTATACATATATTGTACATGACGTTTGTTTTGGGAGCAAACTTGTTGCCTGCATTCCAGTCCTCCAGAGGCGTCATGCCATCCTCTTTATTCATCAGGAGTATGCTCAAATCCCAGAGTTGGCTATGTGCAGCCTATCCACATGTTTTCCCGTCTCTGAAGGAAAATGCAGAATGAGGCATCCAGAGTCAGTTCCAGGCAGTGTTGTTGTCAGCCAGGCAGGTTTCAAATGTGCTTGCTGACAGCATCATTGATAACTGTATGCCTTTCAAGCTCTGCTAAAGATGCAATGGTACCTGTGCAACTCTTGCGCTGTCTCTTCTCCTGGTGGGTCAGTAAAATTCGGGCTTTGGTCTTTAAGGAGTCGAAATGATTGCATATTCTAACCCGAGCTGTGCTAAAATGTTTGGGTCGTTGAGCATACAGCTCTGATCTCAGGCCCTCTGGAGGTATACCTGAGTTGTTCTGATTTATTCTGACCTTTCAGAGGTATAAATGGGATAAGAATCTGGTTATCTTTTCCTACTTGTATGACTCCTGTTAGACTGATGAACCTGGCATACAAGCAGTTGGTATCTTTTAAGAGGTTTTTCTTACACATTTACCTCGCAACTAATTATTCAGAGCGGTTTATACTTTTGACATGATTTGGTGTAGAGGATCTCTTCCACAGAGCTCTGTGTTACACAGATGGTATATTTGAAAACCAAACCCACACCCAAGGCAGGTTGCAATATTGATGCATCACTCTTTATATCTCATTCTTAGTCCATTGACACTAGCTTTAAAAGTAGATTACAGAAAATATTTTCTCTTGAAAACATGGTAGCAGGAACAAAGCTAAAACAGCCCAAAGCTGTGGCAAAGACTAAAGGTACAGGAGAAAGTATTAATTCCAGAATTTGATACTGCAAAAGAGAAAGAAAAAACTCAGAAAAAAACATCCCTCCATTTTGCCTCTCAAACTACCAGAATGACAAGCAGACACTGTCTGGGAGAAGGTAAAATGAAGACACAGATAATGCAGATTGCCATGCACTTCTTGAACATAACCTCAAGCCAACTTCATCTAGTAACTGAGACAGGGTGGGTCTTGGAGCAAAGGTTTACACCTTATGGTGTGTGACCACTGAGTAAGTTCTTCAGCTCAATGGCAGTTCAAACTCTGGCTCCTGCTAAATACCTTCAGTACAGGACAAAGCAGAGTCCAAGACAACCACTTAATCATCACCAGTTTCCTGAGATGGAAAGACAAGAGCATCTTTTACAGCACAGAACATCTTCCTCAGCACGTGATACATTGCCCCCTTGCATTCTGCTGGGGATGTTCCCCTGGCATCTGCAAAGACAGGAGCAAAATGTCTTTGATGGGCAAAAATGTCTCTAATTGGCATCCATTAGTCCAGGGACATTTATTATTTTTCTTATTCTCATACAGCAGTATCAGCGGGCATGGGAAGTCTAATCTGCAAGCTCAAGCTCTTTGTGGGAACTGAGAATTGGTGGATTGCTGCTGCACTGAATATTCAGAATAAATAAATAATACTGATGGATCAGGACAGGGAGCAGAAGATTAATCTGTTCATTGTTCCTTCAGCCCTCTATATAACACTATGTATTTGGCAGGCTGCAAAGCTGTCTCTTTTCTGTGTCTTAAGAGACAATGCCACATACTTGAAAGGGTAGCCTTTTAAATTCTGCACATTGAACATATTCAGTGTTTAAGGAAGGAAAATAGAAAGAAAAAATATAATTAAAAGATGAAGAAAATAGAGAAGGCGTGATGATCTAACAACTAAGCAGTTCAAGCCCATGTTCCTATACCTCATAGAACTACACAGAGCAATGTATATATTTCAATATCCATTTCTTTTCAGAGGTCTTGAACTTGGTATTTTAGTCATGGAAAAATTCACCTCCTTAAATAAAAGCAAAATGGAGAACTTGGGACAGACACTGATAGAAAAGACTCAGACTTTTATGGCAGAGGAAGTTTAAAACTAGTTTTTGGCTAATTTGTTACTTTTCCCTACTCCTGGTATGTATGGACAAACGAACCAGCGTGTGCAAGTGTGTCAGCACAGACCAGCTTACTGATGTTACACAGGAGCTTACTGAACAACCAGAGGAGAAGCAAAGCCACACAAAAGAACTCACACTGCGTACTGCTGCCATACTTACTAGAGGTAAATATTCTCCTCACTAATGTCAGCAAGAATTTTCCTATTCATTTTGCATAAAATCAGAGCAGGAATATATGTTCTTGTTCTGTGCATGCTTCCCAGCAAATAGTTACTTTCACATAAAGGGTAAAGCTACATGGGGACTGGTCACCATTTGAAAGATGTGTATTTACACTTGTGGACAGGCCCACTTAAAGTAATGTAGGGATGTTTTGCTTTTAAACATTAAGTTACTTAATGAAAATCTGTCACAGTAAAGATGTTCAATGTTCGTTTGAATGGGCTGTATAATTGTCACTGTTCTTGCTTCTCATCTTCTTATGGCACCACTGCAAATATCTAGTTCTTTCAGCAATATTTTGTCTCCTCTTAAAATTGAGTTTCCAGACTTACCTAATTTTGTATGGCATGAGCAAGAAGTGTCTAAGGCTTGGAGCAGTACATCATTTATAATACTCCTGCTAATTGAAGAAATGTGGGCCAAAGTCTAAAAAGTATGTCACTTCAGCAGTTTCGGGAAAATGATACGTCAGATATCATTACACTCACAGGATATAGTAGAAGGAAATAGGCAGTGATCAATATGCTGTATCATTGAGCTGGAGTTGACTTCTTCTTGGCAATGAAGCATTAGTCTGTGTGGACATACCAGCTAAGAAATGCTCAGAAAGCCAATTAGCTTTACATGAAAGCTAGGCTAATCACCAAGTAACACATGAACATTCAGTTAGGTTGTATTCAGATTGTCCTCTTTCGTTACTTACTTGTGAGTTGAGAGGGTTTTGCCACGTTGTTTCTAAACTCAAGTGGTAAGACTAGTGCTGGTTGACATTAGTCAGTGTTCAAGACTATCAAATAAATGCAGGTTCATAACCTCACCATCCTAAACTATATTTCTGCTCCCCCACAGCAGGCCACTAAATTATTCCCAGCTAAACTACTCCTTTTCCCCATGAATCATCTTACTATGAGCATATGCCTACTCACAAATCCCCACAACCAGGCCCCCCTGCTGTGGAGAGCTAACACCCATCAGCCTCATATCATACCCATGTCTAGCCCTTGTATAATCGGTGGCTATGTGCCACGCATATTATGTGCATGCAGCCACCCCTCATCACAGCTAATGCTACCAGGCTTGATTTGATTGGCTCAGATGGAGAAGCAAAGCAGCAGCTGGGAGGAGCTACTTGATTAATAATAAATAGATACAAAGATTTATGATTAACATGGAACATCTTATGATTTACCATAGCAATGAAACCAATAGCTGATATTCCAATCCGATTTCTACAATTTTGTATAATCCTCAGGTAAAACAATTTAATTGTGCTGGTCTCTTTATAGTTACAAAAGGCCTTTCATATGAATCAATTATACATAAGGAGTATAAATAAATGTAACTTTCTTCATACTAATCACATCTAACTAATTCTCTTGTCGGTCTTTGGAGTGTATGTAGCATTCCCCATAAAGTTTTTAGTCTCGCTCTTAGCAAAAAGTTAATATACCCAGAACTTTCAAATAAATCATCAGTACAAGGGTCTTCACACTGGTAAAACTGGTTCAGACAATGCAGTTTATTAGTAAAGCCTCCCTCCTTCCAGTCAAAACCCCTTGTTTAACACAGTGAACATGCTGCTTTGTATCAGGGGGTTGTCCAGGGGTTATGGTGCTGGATCTTTAAAGTTTTGATAAGAAGTATTGTATCAATGTCATGACTCAGGGAAAAGCAAAAGTAGCATAAAGATAACAGAACAGTAATATTTTGCCTAGTTGATTAGATCACAACTAGGAAATGGAACTGAATGAACACATGCAGACAAAGAGTATCAAAAGCCACATGGTTTATTAAAAGTTTTGAGATAGAATTACCATCTAATGTAATTTTGGTTTCTAATTTCCATAGAATTGCAATTCATAAAAAGAAAAATTGCATTAAATCCTTCATATGAAAGCAAAAGAGAGAAGCAGAGTGAGGGTGTTCATCTCATATGAAGAATAATCTTTAAGTAAAATACAGGGGACTATGTTGAAGATGACAGCAGACACCAAAAGCAATTGAAAGAGACTGCAAAAAAGTTTTCCTACTGTGTTCTAGTTACCTGTTTGGCACATACAATGTTCTGCAGGATGCACAGCCACAGTATGAAATGTGTATTCATTCATGATCAGACATCCACAGAATATTCGATGGATGAAGTGTTTAGTTGAAAAAGCAGTTGAGACTACCTCAGCAGGTGAAAAAAGGGTAAAAAAATAACATGTGTCTGAAAGGCTGGAAAGAGAAGACTTGGCATATGGCTGCAGGTTCCCATAGTGAGAGAGAGAACTCTGTAAGAAACACATCTTATGGGGCAATTAGAAAATCTTCAAAATTTGGGCTAAGTGGTGAAGACTTGGGACCTTCCTTGAAACCAAGAACTGCAAATGTCTCAAAGACTTTTGACCTAATAATCTTTATTCTGTGAAACTTTTCACTTCTGGGTGGAGGGAAATGAGGGAGAGACAATAGATGTAACAGAGATCTTTCATGAACAGGACTTTGGGATCTGTGTGCAAAAATACATGCACCAAAAGTACATCCATGCCTGTGATGCAGTTAATGGCTCTGGGGAAAAAAAAATGCAGCTCAAAATAAATACAATCAGTTGGAGGTTGCTCTTTTTCCCCCCCACTCTCTTTTAGAAAGCTGCCAGATTTAGGTTCTCCTTAAATTTAGGTTCTGTGCCAAAATTTTATATTTTCCAAGTGAAATTCCACTTCTGTCATGTTCTTTTTAGGAATTAGCACTTTAAGATTCCTCCTCCTTGGTGTTAAAGACTCTTAACAAAATCAAAGTTACTCGCCTAGCAGAAATAACATTGAGTTAATTGCCTATCATACGGTTTTGTAGTATCTGCATGCACTGTCATTGGTGAACTGTTGTGAGTTGACCTGGCTTTTGAAAATATTGCCCTTAAAGTCTGGCACATTTTTAGAACCAGGCTGTCAGTGAAGGAAAAATGAACTGGAACATCATAATCTGCTTCAACCATAGTAAAGAGAGAGACATCTGGTAGGCCACTTGGCAGTCAGCCAGCAATGAAGACTTGAATTAAAATGATGAACATGTTCTCAGGAGTCTGCCTCTGAACTGAAGAAGTTATAAGTCTCTGCTGCTTCTTGGAAGTTGCCTGTAAGTGGTGGCAGCAGGCCCTTCATCCTCACAACTTTGCCACGCGTTTTTTGATGTTGCACGAGCCAAAAAAACCATCTTAAATACACCTGGAGAGGGTCAGGAGTGAAACAAAAACTGAGGTTAGAGGAGTAAGAAAGGAACAGTTTCACATTTCCTAGAGCTACATAGAAACTAGGACGACCTCCTCTGTCTAATGGAATTGATCTAACCTCCTAGTCAGGCTGGAAAAGCACCCTGAGGTCCTCCGTAGCTGGTCTTACAGGTGTCCTAGATAAGCCTATGATTTTCCTGGGAAATAAAGAGTTCTGAGATTCATGACTATAAAGACAGGGCAGCCTATTTTACCTCCCAACATATATCACCAGCTCCTACTGTCTTGGGTGTCTAACAAAGGGACAGGAATTGTTCTGGCCATCACTTCCCCAAAGAATCGCTAAAATAGAAATCAATGCCCCAGCTGCAAGCCCTTTCAGGAACAAGCAGTGAGGAAGGAAAGCTGTATCAGGTGACAATAGACCGTAGCAGATTTCTGTTATTTTGGTTTCAAAGCAAATTCCTAGCTGTGATTTGGCTTATGGTCAGCAAGTGAATGAAATTCCAGCAGTGGTGGTGTCCAGATCTGGATGCCACTAACCCAACCCAGTTCTAATAAAATGAGCTTAGAGAAAATTCTCATCAGACCATCTGCAGTTAAAAAATAATGCAATAAAATGCATGTTGTAGCCCAATTTTGGAATTTAAGGGAGCAGTGGATATCCAGTAGATGTGCTGTATTTAAATAAGAGGTTGGACACAGCAAAATGTGTCCCCTAATGAGGCAGCACAGAAGTTCCTACATAAGATCATTTAAATTTGTAATGGTAATTGCTTTATGGCATTGTGAGGTCATTACAGTTTGAGATTAAGATGGCCAAATTGTCACAGGCAAGATCTTTAGAGACTCTCTTACAAGGCCATTACAAGGCGGTGTTACACACACAATGTGATTTCAAAGCATGACTTGGAGAAGGCCTCACTACAGTGCTCCTATGGTAAAATCACATTGTGAGACTACAATAAGAAATAAGACTGCAGTGCAAGTCTGTGGAGATTAGACTCAATTATGATGTCAAAACAAACTGAAACAATGTCAATGCAAGTTATACCATTAAGGTTGAAACTTAAACCTAGGAAAGCAAGGAAATTCTGCATTAAACCTGCCACATTTCCTTTAAATCACACCCTTGTGCTAAGGTGTTGTAGCAGGTAGAGACCTCTGTTAAATTGTCTCTCAGCTCTAGGTAGCGTTACATACTGCAGATGATCTCTGTACAAAATTGTTGTAGTTTCATTGTACAAATGTTTAAGTGATTATCCTAAAGTGTTTAAGCTAGAACTGAAGATTCTACAAGACTCGGGGTTCTAGAGAAAACTCCATGTTAACAGCTGATATTCACTGGGTGTGTCGTGTCCAGATGTAAAGGCTTGACCCCTTGCAAAAAATAAATTGAACCATTTAGGCACTCTGAGATGAAATAGTTGTTTCCAATGTCCCTAGGGAGCTTTTTAATAGGAATAACCAGAGCAGCCCAGGTTTTGTCAAAATATACTAGGGTATGCTCCTTCTCCTGACAGGAGAAATAGCCTGGCTTGAAATAGGAGGTAAAGAGTAAAACAGAACACTGATACTTTTTGCAATGTGTTCTTTAAGAAAGACCACCACTGAGAGAAACATAAGCATGTACTGGGGCCTGCCTGGGTGCAATGAACTGTGGGAGGTTGAACCAAAGAAAATATCTTAAAATCATCCGCGTTGGTTAACTCAAGGAAGGCCCCCAACAGACAGACAAGTTCTCTGCTTCAGCTCTGCTTTTTTTGGTTATTGGAACTACGGAAGTGTAAGTGGTGATGGGCTGCAGATGTAGCTGATGGAATCTGGCTGATCCCCAGTGACTTCAGCAGGGACACATCCATTTTTGTCAGCTATGGGCCTGGCCCATAAAACTTGTGTATGGTTTCCTAGAGAGTGTGCCAGCTGATGGGGAGCTGATAGTCTATACTCTGACTTTTCTTCCCAGATTTAGTACAGCGTATGAAACACCTCAGGGTGACTCTGCAGGGCTCCCACAGACAGTTTATTCCTTCAGTTTTGTTTGTCTTGTGCTTGGTAACATCTGAGGCATGTTTTGAGATCTAGCCCCAAACCAATGCAAACCCTGACCTAACTCCTTCCAGATCAGCTAATTTTGTAACCCCAAATTTCATTTTATGCCCATACATCTATAAGCCTTGGATGAGCTTGTCTCAGGTTGAAGAGATGGTAACTGAACCTCCCTAGTCTCTGCTAAAGGATTTTCATGCAGGTTTAAGTATGTATCCACTGTATTTGCTTCTTTAAGTCTGATTCTTTCTGTGTTTTTATATTGGTGCTATCCACTATGCTAATTACACCAGCATCACAATCTGCATATTGATACCATTAATTAGTATAAAGAGTCACTCCTCTAAAATACATGGCAGTGTCTCTCTGACTCATTTGCCATGAGGGTAATATAAGTGAAGTACAACACCATAATATACCATATATAGCACTGAGCTGTAATCATCTTTATTAATTGGCTAATGTAGCAATGCCTGCTGCAGGAAGTGCCATCCTGCAAGGTCCTGATTAGCTCCTTAGAGGTGCAACGGGTCCATATTTCTTGAAGAAATCACATGTGAGGACAGACACTCAGGATATTTGAGGGACAACTCTGAATTTTGCCAGCTTAGGCCATTAGTGCAGTCTACAGCCTGAAATAAAGACGGCTCGAAGCAAGTGTGGATGCATGTGCTGGGAAGGTCTGCAAATAGAAACTAAGGAGGGTGCTCATCACAGAAAATCCCCAAAGTCCCAACAGAGAAAGTGAGCCCTGGAATAACCAAACACCTACATGGCACCTCAAAATACTTCTGGAAAATATTTGGGCCTGGTTGTTCGCTCGGTGAAAGCCCATGTTATTCTCAAGATCAAAATAAGGATGCAGTGAAAGGGAAAGAGAGACATACAGCTTGGAGTGAAAAATAAAGGATGTAAGAAAGAGTGGAGAAAAGCAAAAGTAACTAAAAGGGAGAGCACTCAGATACCACAGCAAGGGGCCCAAGAAAGACTCAGCAGGATGTGAGGTGTCAGAGACACCACAGGAAGGGGAAGAGCAGGACTAAGAAACAGTAGGAGATGACAAGACTGGGAGGCAGCAAAGAGTAAGTAGGGGAGAGAAAGTAGAAATAAGAGGGTGAAAATGTTCTCTCTTCAGAAGTAAACTCAAAGATATTACTGAAATGCCTTCCCAAGTTAAAAAAGGGGGCATCAATGCTCGTGTTCAGTAGATTCTTTCAAAGTAGCATTGCTTGGAAATACCAAACACTTCTAAAGACAATATAATTGCCTCTCACTGATGAATTAGCACTTGAAAGGAACGTTTCTTAATGTTTTCTCATGGCTCTGTCAGTCAGTGGTCAGTGGAGGAGCATGTGCTGCTGAACATATACAGCTATGCAAAAGCAGCCTGACTATAACAAAAATGATCACTCCATGACTAAATATAGTTTCTGCTAGATTAATTTGGTGACAACTGGAAAGATATTCCTTAAACAGATGTCATAGACAATGCAGATCTTACAGTATTATGACCCTCATTGCCAAGACCTGTCCACTTCACTCACTAGAAAGCCAAGTTTACATTGGGCCCTCAAAATTAATGATCTCTCTGAAAAAAAAAATAAAGTTTCAGTTATTCACTGGTTTTGGGCTGCACACGGGGACCATGCCAAAGAGCGACAGTGTGGAGACCAGCAAGGCTTAATTCTCCTATCCTGGTCTTGTCATGTCCTCCAAAGCCATGGCCAAACAATCTAGAACTCTCACTGACTTGAGCTGATGGCTTGATCAAACAAGGCCCAGAATGAACCTGAGAAAGCAAGAGGAATATTTAGGCTTCTGGAATATTTAGGCTTCATATATACACTAAATCTGTATTTGTACCCTTGGCAGTGTCAAGGCATATTTAATGTTCATTGAAAAGCTTGAACTATGACCTTTAGTGTCTATAATCCCTTCCCTGAGGAAATGACTTCAACTTGATTGACTTACAGGTAGTCAAATGGACACCTCCCTGACCCATTTGAGAGGATGGTCAGGTGAGTTGAGCGTTTCCAGACGCTCAAAGAGCTTGATGACTCACATCATTAACGAGAGTCACATCAGGGCCCCAGCTTTGCACGTGGCCACTGTTGTGAGACAGCATTCCTTCCACTAACACAGTGTTCAGCTCACTCTTTCTTGTGGTGCAGAAATGGCACACAGGCAGGTTCCCTTGCATACAGGCTAAACTGCCCTGGTCTCTGCAGTAAAGCTTGAAACACAGTAAGGTGGCCCCTGGCCATAGGGGAGGTGGCCTGGCAGCAAAGGCATGCTGACAGCAAGGTGCTCACTGCAGTGGGTCAGGGGACAGAGGGGAGATGTGCAGAATTATGGCACAACGAGAAGCCGTGTTAGTAACAAGCAGGCAGGAGTGGGCAAATCCCAGTCGACCACTTGGAGATTCATTCTTACATGTCTTCTACCATTTTACTTAAGGTGCCATTAATGTGGAATAAAATATATCTCCAAAGTGAAGGATTGCCTCTAAAACAGTGCCATTGTTAATGTTTCTATTATTGATCTGCAACCAGCTGTTGTGTGTGCGTCTATGGAGCTGCTCACTGTTTCAGTTGCTGCAGACTGCATCTGCTGTTGGCAAGTTATGAACTCACATGCTTTAAGCAGCACTAATTTGAAGTGAATGCCTTATAAATAATCCACGCAAACAATCTTTGGCATTAATACACATTTAGTGATACTAAACCCAAGCAGATAAAGTTCACAGTGGTTCAAGAAGAAGACCTAGATCATTTGTGGCCTTTAAATCCCCCACAGGCTTTTACAGTAGAGAGAAGAGAGAGGCCATGTTCTTCATGCCACCTTCAATTACATTTTCTCCCCTGTTTATTTTTCTTCTCCTTCCTACCCCAGTGAAAATATTCACTCCAGTTTTACAGGGAGGGGAGTGGAAAAATTAAGGAACTTTTCTAAGAAGTCTTTTCATGTGTTCTTGATGTTCGACTGGATAAATAGAGGCAGTTAAAATAAACATGAATTTAGGCTGATGCATTTAATCAGAAAGTATGGCTTAGGTTATAATTACACTGCTCAGGCACATAATTAATGGGTCTAAAAAATACAGGTGTACAGTACTGACTGAAAGACCTCTGTGGAGTAGAAAAAGCATGGTGATTCTTGAAATTGAGGGCTCAAGTGTTCTGTGTTTTCATTTGAACAGCTGTGTAAAGTGTTTGCGATGCCACCAGCCCTTCCCCCACTTCCAAACTGACTAACTTTGGGGTTTTGCTGTGAATTCAAAAATTCAGACCTTCCTTACTAAATAGATCACAAGGCTCTCATAGAGTGTCAGTCAGGTTATGGTTTTGCGTCAAAATGAAGATTTTGGATAGTTCTGATGCAAAACCACATCATAAATGCGTGTAAATATATACAAATACATCTATTTTTATGTGCGTATATATGCATATATATGTATATATTTTCACTCAGCTGAGAGTGGAGAATTTAGGTTCATTTGAGCACAAAGCTCTGAGCAGAATATGGGACATACAGTCCCACATGGTTTGAAACATCACAAAGAAGTCAATCTTTGTGAAATAAAACTGCTTATTTGCACGCACCTCTGCTTGTTTGGGTTCTTCTGCAGCTTCCTCCAAAACTAGTAAAGCTTCTCATATTGTGGAGTAAAGGAGTATTGTTCTCTTTTGGAAAACACATCCTATTGTACTCGGTGGCACTTTTGCTGTTGACCTCAATGATAGAGCTGAGAGAATTTGCAATGAATAATTAATCTGATGAATTTAGCCTACTTTTCTGCCTGTGTAATATCTGAGGGCAGATTGCACTGTCTTCAAATGTATTTATTTGAAATTACTTAACACACTTCCTTAGACTGTAGATTTGTCAAGACTGATTCTCTGGGAGTATCAGTATTGAGGGGCATCCTTGCAGTCTTTGTTTCACTCCAGTGCTACAAGAGCAGCCCACCATGAGTGGAGGTGTCAGAAATGTGAGGTGCTATTCAGTTAGGACAACAATCACAGTCCTGTGGAAACTATGCTCAGTCAGGCAAAGTGAAACTTGTTGGTTTGGTTGGTTGGCTGCATTTTCAGAAATTTCACAGAAAATAAAATTATATTTGTGTTTCTGAACTTCAAAGTGGAAGCAAGCCAAACTTTCCGGTCAGATGTTTAGAGACTGGAGAAAGGCTTTAGTCTTGTTTGGAGGGACTCTAAATTTTCTTCATTGCTTTTTCTTTCTTTCTCTCTCAGTTTTCCACTTTCCTTTGCTTTACAGACACTGAAAATTATTTTACTCAATGTACTTCTGTTTTATCACCTGTTACTCCTTGTCACAGATTTATTATGTTGTCTTCTTTGCATTGACCAAGAAAATGCATAGTAGGGTTGGCCACTTTGCTCTCATTGGCCAAAGTGAGATTTTTCTCAGCCATCAGTGCTGTGGAAGGATGTGGGAAACCTTTATTTGCATTATTTAGTTTGTAAACATCTTCTACAACCTGGTTTATTTATCCAGCTATTACTGTTCTCAACCATTTTCCTGGTTTTGACTTCTTTTTCCATAGTGTCCAAATCTTCCTATAACCTGGTGCTTCTGGTTATAACCATTCCTTAGCAAGGATCAGGCTGGCTGGGAGAAAAGCAGTGGGGGTGGTCTTTCATGGCCCAATTAGTTTGACATGTCCTGCATGACCTTTGAGGCTTGGAATGTGCTGGAAAATGTTGCTGCCCCACTGTCTGGGACTGTTGTAGGAACACTGCAGGAAATGCAGCCTGCTTATAGGGTTGTTGGTGGCACCAACAGGGCAGCTGTGTTTGCTCTGATTCTCAGAGGGGTTTCCAGTAAAGAGCTGGCACCTGTTTACAGTTCCCAGTAGTTTCTTCAGCCTCAGCCTTTCCACTGGGAACTGGCTCTTAAATGACCCTGATGAAGTGAGACCATTTGCAAAGGCACAGGGTGACAGGACAAGGGGCAGTAGGTTCAAACTGAAGGAGATGAGCCTTCAGTTAGATAAAAGGAAAGAAATTCTTTACTGTCAGGGTGTTGAGGCACTAGAAGAGGTTGCCCAGAGAAGCTGTGGATGCCCAGTCCCTGGAACTCAAGGCCGGGTTGGATGGGGTTCTCAACAATTCAGTCTAGCGACGGTTGTTCCTGCCCACAGCAGAGGGGTTGGCACTAGATCATCCTTAAGGTCACTTCCAATCCAAGCCATGGTCGTATTCGTTCTGTGAACTCAAACAGCAAGAGCTTTTCAAGAGGGTTTGGGGAAACAGGTATTGAGACTTCACTCAGTGATTTCCCATTCCTCTGATTCCCCTCCATTCTCATGTCTTGATAGTGTTCATTACAACTCTTAGTTACTAAAGAGGGAAAGAACAAGGCTCCACATTTATTACTCTTATCTACAATAAAGCCTGAAGAAGAAGGATCATACCAAGCTTTTGTGAGGACTGAAGATAAATACAGGCCTGAACATGCCTTTTGTACAGATATAGGTGGGGAATGGGAGGCAGACTCTTGGCCTTGATGGCAAAGTCATCTGATTTCCTGACATGTTAATCCCCTTTCAGACAAAATTGGGTGTTTCCATCTCTACAGATCTGCACCATTTGAAATGTTGAATGCATCTCCAGGAGCTGGAGTATCTTTCACACAACTATTTAAATCTCATTCTCAATATCTGTATATGCCATGGAGACCTTGGAAACCACAAGCTGGTTGTGCTGTTTTGCCGCTCCGACCCTTCAAGAAATCAAGAAAATAAAACTTCATCCAAGGCAATTTCTTCAGCTCCAACCCTCCATCAGCATTTGCTGTATCAGTTAAATAAACATGCTGCAAACTCACCTGCTTGTGACAGTCCTTAGAGATAGTCCCTGATGATCAACCTGGTACAACAAAGACCTCAGTACCTTTTTGCAAAAGATCCATGGCAAATGGGGGAATTGCATGATATAGGACCTTAAGACAATAATATGACTTTAAGATGTACAAATACATAAGATTTCTTGGAATTATGCACTTTGCATATTTGAATGAGAGGGTTCTGAGAGAATCAAGGAACATTTCAGAGAGATTACAGGGAACACAAGGGAAATTTTTACTTAAAAATTGTATATATAGAGCTGACTTTAGACACCTGCAGAATAACTATTAAAAATTAAATTACTAAGCCTAAACTAACTAAAATGTCCTAATTCCCCTACCTGCGCCAAACCTTGATCAGCCAGTCAAGTTCCCATGGGGATGCAGCCTTCCAGAAGGTGACGGTTGTATTTAAAGCACAGTAGTAATTATTCGGGACTCTACATTTAATGATATCTATGGCTGGCCCAGCACTCTGGCTGTGCAGAGCTACACCAGAGAGTGTATTTCAATCTCCAGACCCAGTCTCTCATTCCCCACACTTGCAAATCCGGGCATGTTGCAAGGCAGAGTGTGCTTGAATGTGGGACAAACTTCTGGAGGAAGTGCTGTCAAGATAGATTCCATTCCTTCCACGTTTCCTTGGGTGTATGTCCTCTCCCAAAACCCACTCCAAATTTGGATTTAAGCCCTACATATGTCTCCTGCTCATCCTGAAGACATGCATTACTAGGCTATAAGGAAATACTGTCTTATTCTCCCCTGTCTGGAGCAAACCATTGTCATTTTCAGTTGCTATTTGCTCAGAAAACAGTGGCTTCTGGATAACAAGGGCTGACGTGACCCAGTCTGCAAATACTGTGTTGTGGCAGCCTGAAAGATAATGTGTGTTGCCGCTGAATTCACTAAGGAGAAAAACTTTGAAACATTTTAAAAATGCAGGTGCACAAATTACTCATGCCAGGAGCAGCAGTGGCATTTTGTAATAAAATCTTGTGTTTATCCTCCACCGTTGAATACACATACCTTACAGGTCCCAGGAGATCATCGTCCTGTGCTATCCAATGAACAATTTACAGACAGATTAAATACATGTGCAAATGAAATAAAACTTGCAGATTTATAATAGGCATAGGTTATCCTTGCAGTGGGCACAATTTCCCATATATGAATGAGGCTTTGGTTCACTTTAGAATGCCAGTTTTTCCCTTATTTTTCCTTTGTGTCAAATTTCAGTCTATTCTTCTAAGATATTTAATTATTCATAAATTACTTGGTTCTCAGTACCAAGCTACACCCAAATAACCAGCAAGCACTAACCACAACACAGAGCATTCAAGCATTTCCTGATTTGATTGTTTGGACTTACAGAAAATCTTACAGAAGATCTCTAGATATGCTACTGGTATCTTCTTGATATCTAGAGTATCTAGAGTAGAGAAAAAGTGGGCCATGGGTGTAGTCTTTCCTCTTTGAGGAAAGTCTTTACTGAAGGAATGCTGAGTCTGTGAACTCAAGCAGTAGATAATGTAAAAAATAGTGAGAAGGGGTGCTGCAAACTGATCTATTGATCTGAAAAATTCAGTCTCTCTCATGCAACAGTTATGGTCTAGACTTTACATATTAGTTTGAAGAACATCTTTTCAATACAAATCATTTGCTCAAAACTCTTATTGGAAAGCAGGCAGATCCATCTGCCTCATCCTTCTGCAGCAGTTCCTCTGTATCAGCCTTTGGCCAGTCCTCCTTTTCATTTGAAGCAACTCCTGATCCTAACAGTCATCATCTCATCCAGGTATCATTTTGCCTTTCCTTTCTAGTTAGTTTCCCCAGCCTCCTACAGAAAAGCATTGCATTTCACAGAGTGGAGGGGGCAAAGTCCCATGTTTCAGGTCCATGAGAATTTTACTGAAGTAAAACACATGGGGGAATCTTACTGAAATAAAAGACATAGTCCCTGAAGTCAGCAGAGGCTATACTTCCACTGGTATATTTTTACCATAGTATATGCACTGGTATATTGTAAACCATAGGGGTCTTCTGTGAGAAAAATAAAAAAATAACAACAACCAAACAACAATAGCAAACACCCCTCCCCCCAATGAAAACAAAACAACAACAACAAAAAAAATACACAAAAGGGAAACAAAAACACATCTTCCAGTATATTATGAACATTTCTCTCCCTTACTATCTGCTGCTGCTAACATCAAGCAATGGCAAGTGTAGATTGATCAGTCATTGTGGGCAGCATGCTGGGCTGATGGATCAGCAGTGGCATATGTGCAGCTGTGCAAGTCTGGTATCAAGGTGTGTCAGCCTGTCTCTGCTACCTCGCTGCCCATCCAAGCCATCTTTTGTTTCTATTGTTGTAGTTCCATCAATCTGGCACACAAAAGAGGAATCATGATATTCTTCATTGCAGGTCTGTCTGTCTGTCTCACACCCACTAAGCCCTTGGCAACAATCAGCTCCCCCCAGATGGAATGGGCTTTGTTTTGCCTTCACAAGCTCATTCGTGTTTTGTTCTGAACCAGGATTTCTTTCACCTGGTTCATTTTGGGGGAGAAAGATAGGGGTTTATATTTGGAGTCCTTGACTCTCTTTTCTCACCTGTTTTGCAAACACATAGTACCACTGGTATTAATCCTAATGATACTTAACCTCTGGAGAGATTCAGGACCTTAAAGCAAGTGATGAGCATCAGCTGTGTTTTCCTCTGGTGCTGTTTTTTTTTTTTCTAGTGATGTCAGGAGTCACAAGCTGGCAAGCTCGGGAACAGAGAAATTCAGGTGACTGACAACATTAAGCAGAAATCCACTGGTGCCCCTGGAGAGCTGGAATACCCGACAGACTGGCACACAGGTGAGCACTGCTGCTCAGGGAGGAAGTGCCGAAACAAGGCGAGACATCAGATGAAACAGACTGCAACACAGATAAATCAGAGAGGAGCTCCTTGCAGAATTATTTTCTTTCACATGTATTTTGACTGTAAAGATATCTCATTTGTGGCACGAATTGATGTTTCTTTCTGCTGGTTTCTTTCACAGGTGTGCTTTGACAGTGGGAGGATACCTGCTGCAAGCTTCATCTTTGTTAATACCAGAGAATGTGTTCTTTCTTTTAATACCAGAGATCAATCAGTCCTATTAAGTATACCACCTTATAATACTTCTTGCTAACTTCTATGACACAACACTTATTTAAAGAAGGAAAGAGACAAAGCAGCTCAAGAAATATAGAATATACCAAGTTTCCTTTCAAATAAAATCAAGCCCACCAGTACATTGGCTCTGCCCTGGACAGGCAGCAGAGAAAAATGAGAATTTTTTAGGACCTCAAACAAGGCTGATACATTCTTATGTCTCCAGTGTATTAGGTAATAGACAAAACTAATCGCCACCAGGACAAAAACATAAACTGAGATCTCTAGGACTGATCAACCCTTGGCTACTGCTTGGAGCTGCTGAGCACATAGTCCACTGTAATTCCACTTTTTATTTTGATCTGTAAGTTGATTTTTAGCATTTAGTTTTGAATTTTCACTGTGAATAGTCCCCAAAACAACTATAAAATTTGCTTCATTCCATTTTGGATAAAGGTTGCACATGTCTAGCTCCTATTGACATTAGCGCTGGACAGGGACAACAGGCTGTGGAAACATGTCCGAGACAGTTCTTTAGAAATAAGTGGTTCCACTGTTGCCAAAGCAAAGATTTACCCAGTGCAGAGCTGCTTGCTAGTCTGCTCTACGCAGAGGATAGGTTCTTGATTTTCTCTATATTCTCCTTACATTACTTTATAGACATTTACTGAGTTACTTAGTGAAGAAAAACTTGACCTTTAAAACTTTCTTGGGATTTAACTTGGTATAGTACAATTTCTCTCATGAGTTTTAGAGAATTCTGTTGCAAGTCCTCTTTGTGATTATTTATTTACTTTTTTTCAGGCATGTATTTATGCACTTAACAGCAATTTATTTAATGATTTAGTAGGTGAAAGTATGTGCAATATTTGTCACATTTATAATGACATAGTTTTGATGGAGCTGATACAATTGGGATGTTCAGTGCTATTTAGAAATTGAGAGGGGGAAAAGGCATAATCTTCTTTCTTACTTTTATTTTGCCTTTTATTAAGATCACATTATACATACCTGAGCTGGATATTTGAAGAGGAGAGGGAGGAAGGGTCAGGATGACAATAGATCTGTTGACTTTGAAGCACAGTTATGGTGAGACAGCTTGTCCCTCTCCTTCAGGAAAGGTCACAGAAATTGCTACTGCTTGATGCCTCTGATATGCTGTGAGATGTAGTGGATGTTACTGTCTACACCAGCACATCATGCAGCATAAACACACTCTGGAGTCCAGCCTCATAGAATACGAGTCCTTTACCTCAAAAGTATCCTTCCTTTTTCCGAGGAGATTGCTGTTAGCGTACCTTTCAGTCTGTAGCCATGCATTGCATTAGATTATTCAGATAAGAGAGGAGAGGCACAAGGAAATTTCACCTGTGACTACTTCATGAAACCAAGAGCTTTGTATGATCAAGTGATTAAAGTACTGAATCAGAGCTAGTTATTATACACTGTGGTTATGGCATAAAATAAGAGACCCCATGTATTTAATAAAATAGCTTTAGGAACAAATGTTATCCTACCTTGGTATTAATAATCAATTATATGGTCTTGCAGTACTGTAAAATTGTACATTCTGACCATACTTTATTTCTGAATGGCTATAATATTTGCAGGAAAAAAAATCTTTCTGATCCATTGTGCCCTAAGGACATCGGGGTCACAGCTGCGATTATAGAGATAACCTTTTTGTTCCAATGCATCCATTACATGAATTTGCAACTTATTAATTGCAATTACTTCTCCCTTGAATTAATTTATTTTAAAATTCTTTATTTCAGAAGTAATCAACGTATAGACTTTGTGATGCTTTGTTATTGGTTTTTTGCAATTTATGTTTTTTACTTGTGCGTTTATTGCTTGCGATACCAAATCTGCTTTCACATTTCTACTTGTTTAGAATGAATGTGACCATGTTTCACCAACAGACAGGTAAAGTGCTTGGGATTAGAGACAATTACAGATGAAGTGTGTGGCAAATAGCCACCAACCGAGGTTCAAAAGGTTTCCTTTTAGTCCCTGCAGTGTATCATCCCTGTCAACACAAGCTGCAATTGCGGCCATGGCCCCTAAATGCCACCAACTGGAGAAGTACACAGGCTTGATCAAAATCAAGCCTCCTCAGGCCCATTTCTTCACTGGTTCCAACCCTAGAGCACATGGTACTTTGGAGATCTTTTCAAAATTAGCAAAGGGCAGCTATAAACTCTCCAGCCCAGCTCAAACCAAATTCCTCTGGCCAGTCTTTTATTTCAATAGCTAAGGAAACACTTGCCTGTGTAATTACTTATTTCATCAACAGGTATTATGGATAAATTAAGCTGGTAAGTGCTGTCAGTTCAGCCTAATGCCCCCATGCTGTTGGCTTCTCTGTGCTTTTTTTTTCACCATCTTGCTTTCAGTGGGAGATTTTCACTTCTTTTTTGGAGGGCTCAGAGGGCTAAACCCTCTCGTGAGCATTGTGTACTGTGTCACATTCCTCTACAAACCCTGACAGGGAGACCTTGTACTGCTCCGCAGCACTCACCAAGAGTATCATGGCTCCATTTGAAAGACCAAACTTATGTTCCATGGGGCTTTTCTTGAAAGCCAGCTGGGACTTGAAACTTTCTTTACTTACAACTCCTCAGCATAAAGTGTGTATTTTTATAACAGATTTAACCAGGGTCTGGACTAGTACAGCCCAGACATGATCCAGGAGAAAACAAATGGGAAATCTCCATTCTTTACCATCTAAATCCATAGTCAGTCTTCAAATCTACTAGTTTTACCAAAGACCTTTTTCTTGAAACTCATAAGCATTCACCCCCTCTCTTCAAACATGAATAACCACTTACTGTGGGAACTCCCTGTGGGGCTAATCATTCTGCTTACAGAAGGAAGCTCACCTTGCATAGTTTGTGAGTAGCCAGCCCTTTATAACTGGGAAAGAGACACACCTCCCACCCTAAGATGGCTGTCTCCGTCCCTCCTTCTCATCAGCTCCACTCATGCACGCACCTCTCCTCATGTTATTGTGGTCTGTGTTTTTTTTTCCTTTTAGATTATCTTCTCCTTGGGGCAAAGGTTGTGTCTTGGTACATTTCTGTGGAGTTCATACAATCTGATAGCTCTGATCCTGACTGGAGCCTCTTGGCACAACTGTAATATAAATATTATATAACAGTGGAGGAAATTCCATGTCCTCACTTGTGGGAGCTCTTCCCTGGCCCTCTTCTGCTCTGCCCTCCTCCCAACCTCCCCCACAGATTCTGCTCTAGTATCTTACTCTCTTTGTTCTCAGAGCTGGTTGCTACTGCATTTTACACATACAAACACGAGCAGAAAGACCAAGATGTACGTATTTCTACTTGATTTTTTTAAGAGTTGTTTTGAAGCTGTTACATGTGGCCCAGGGTGATGATTAGTGGGACAACGTGTGGATGAAAGAGTGAATGAGTATGAAAAATGCCACTGATTGATGTCTAACTGTAGCTATTATTATATGTATTTTTTTCCACATTCAAAAACATCCATTAAAGGAACATTAAGGTTGAAAAACAAGCACAGAAGAGTCTGAAAAATTAAAGATTAAGTCTTTCTTCATCCAGTGTCCGTGAGAATTTGCAGTGTGAAGTGAATCAAGGAATGTAAGCGAATGAAAAAGGAAGAATCCTTATTTCATATTTGATCTTTTTTAACAGTTCCAAGAATATTGTAGTCTTACTCTTTCTGTCCCCAGTCATAACAACAGTCACCAAAACAATTCTCACTACCCTATCTGTTGTCTCCCACCTTCAAGCAGCCAGGCATTGGTTTCACCTTTAAAACTAGGAAACCACACCAACTTAGATTCCTTCCATCCAGCTCAATCCACAGGTTTCTTGTTACCCACAGTGTGTGTAAAAACTCTCTTTTTTCCAGCAGTTCATGTTTCCTCCCTTTCCACTGCCTTTCTCAGAAACACTCTCTTCCTGTTTCTTCCTCTGTAAATAGTCAAGTACAAGTGAAAGTGCACTGGCACGGATCCCTGGCTGTACTGCATGGGAGGTGCTTCTGGATACCTGCTGCAGTGTCTGTAAAGTAAACCCTGCTAAAATCTGGGGACACATGAGGAAAAAAACAGCAGAGAGAAACAGCTGCGTGCTCTTCAGTGGGAATCAAGCCACTGAGAGGTCCTGAATTTCAGAGGAAAGAAACCTCGGGAGAGTGGATGAGCAGAGCCAGAACTGGAGCTGTATGGAAAGATGGTTTGGGATGGAAGGGTGAGAATGGGAACCTAATGCAGACTTACTGTTCTTCTGTGGAAAACCATTGAGAAGAGGGAGGTCACAATGAGAACTGGTTGAACAGCAGATCCCAGAGGGTCATAATCAGTGGCACAGGGTCTAGCTTGGGACCTGGCATTAGTGGTGCCCCCAAGGTCTAATACTGGGTCCAGTATAGTTCAACTCAACCATCAATGACTTAGATGAAGGCACAGATGTTTCCTCAGCAAGTTTCCTGGTGACACAAACCTGGAAGGAGTGGCTGATATCCCAGGAGGCTGTGCAGTCTTCAGAAGGACCTCGACAGGTTGGAGAGAAGAACAGAGACAAACCTTGTGAAGGTCAGCCAAGGCTGGGAAGAATAACCCCATGCAGCAGCACAGGCTGGGGACTGAGCTAGGGACTGAGCTGCTGGAGAAGGACCTGGAGGTCTGGTGAACAAGCCATCCATGAGCCAGGAGTGCCCTTGTGGCCAAGAAGAACAATGGCATTCCAGAGTACATTAGGAAGACCATTGCCATCAGGTCAAGGCAGGTGATGCTGCCCCTCAGCCCTAGTGAGGTCACATGTCAAGTTCTGTGCCCAGTTCCGGGATTCCCAGTACAGGAGAGATATGGAGAGCTCCCAGAGTGGGTCCAGGGACAAAGAGGATGAAGGGACAGGAGCATCTCTGTTATGATGACATGCTGAGAGTTGGGCCTGTTCAGCATAGAGAAGAGATGACTGAGAGGAGGGCCTCATCAATATGCATAAATCATAAATATCTGAAAAGAGGGTGTCAAGAGGATGGAGCCAGACTCTCCTTGGTGGTGACAAGCAATAAGACAAAAAGCAACTAGTGGCAACTTGTAGCCCTGGTTTCATGCCTAAGATGTTTTGGTTTTCTGAAATTCTTTTCCCAGGGAATTTTCTGTAAACAAGAGAAGTGTTTTTGTAACTATGTTTTCGTTCCTTTTCCTAGGAGTGACTTCTTCTTGATGTCCCTCTGGTCTAACCAATGTGATTGAAAAAGTTTGTCTTTGTTTCACCAATGAAATTAGTCTATGTAAAATAGTATAAAAGAAAAACACATCCGAAAAATAAAAAAAATCATTTTCAGCCTTCTGAAGTCTGTGCCATTGCAGTGTAAAACAGCATCAGCAACTAGTGCACAGAAAATTACACTTGAATACAAGAAGGGCATCTTTATTGTGTGGGTGACCCTGCACTGGAACAGATTTCACAGACAATGGTGGAGTCTCTCTCACTGAAGATATTCAAGAACGACTGGATGCAATTCTGTGCAATGTGCTTTAGGGTGACCCTGCTTGAGAAGAGAGTTTGGACAAGATGCCTCACTGCAGTCCTTTCCAACCTCACCCATTCTGTGATTCTCCAATTTTCTTAGGAATAATACCTGAAACACTGGAACAAATGATCCAACACTGAACAACATTGAAAGAGAAGGAGAAAAGGAAACAGATACATACAGGAAATATGTCCACCTATCAGACTTAAAAAATATGTCTGAGAAATAATGACTCAGGGAAAGTGCAGAAGCAAAATGTACCCAGAATGCTGGACAGGCACAAAAGGCTCACATCAAAAGAGCTTGGAAGTCAAGGCAAAACAGGTTTCTCTCAGCCATGGAGAGGTTCTAGAAGAGAACAGTGTCTCAGTAGTCCCTTTTCTCTGGTAGCAGTGAAAGTGGAATCTTTTCCACAAACACTCAGGGTATGTTCACCATGAGGATTTGGGGTCCTAGCTGTCTTTTGTCTAGTGCCTCCGCTTTTCTGCAGTATGAAGAAATCCCTTTGTGCTAACTTGGACTTAATACTCTTCAACTCATGTAGAGTTAGGGACACATTTTCTTTCCAAACTATAGTCCAATGGTCTAATGCAACAGTAACTCCTGCTCCTAGAAAGTGTTCATTTGACTAAGTCACTGTCTGCTTCCTCCTCTGTACCACAAATATTGTCCTACTGCCTGGAAATCTGGCAAACTGACATAATTCAAGGGATTTCTTGCACCTTCTCCCACCTGCTGGTCCTTAGTTGAGTGTGTGCTGTTAGCCCAGCATGGGCAACATCCTGTATCTCTTCTCTGGACTTTTCTGGCCTCCAGTTTCAATTTTATAGTAATATTGAGTTTCTTCATATCATGTCTAGTTAGCCATAGGAAAGTCCACACTCTATAAGCTATGCTGTGATGCATTCTAATGTTTTCTTAAAGGATTAATTTGAAATCTCTCAGTAATCACCTCCAGTTTGTTTTGATCACAGTCACAGTCTTATCAGGTCTCAGGTAGCCTCCAGAAATGCAAAGCCTAGTATTCATCCTGAGCCCAGCCACAAACACCCCTGTGATTTTTTTTCCTTCCTTTTCATTTTATTTAATAACATTCCTCTCCTGTGTTTCATTCTTACATGAAGTAAGGAAACTCCTCAAATTTCTCAAACACAGCTTCACAATCAGCCTTTGCTCTCCAGCTTAGCAGTCTGGCACACACACCAGTTACTGCTAGAAAAAAGTCTGTCTTGTGATCGCCCCCACCACTTGCAGAAACAGAAAGAAACACTCTTTAAATCTTCTCCAATTGTATTCTATATTCCCAAAGTGTTTAAATGCTCACAGGACTTGTACTGCCTTATTTTTATTATTATTATTAATATTTTTTTGCATGGAAGTTATTTTGTTGTTGCCTTTGACTCTTGGTGCCATATGGCATTGATTGGCCGATCTGGGTCTGCCCATACCACACAATCAGCTGTGGAACAGGCTCTTCATGAGACAAAGGGTAGGTTACACAGAGGTGAGCTCAGTGTTTCCCCTTCAGCTCAGGTACAAGGTAGACATGCCCTTGCTCATAAAGCTCTTGTGTTGCTTGTTGTTTGATCACAGATGGCTGCATATAGTCATAAGGTCTTCTGCAATGCCCCATCTGGGCTGCCTTGTGGGGGAAGCTCAGCTCCTTTGAGGCTTCATCTTCTGCAGGGCAGAGCATCCTGCAAACACTCAGAGGTTTCAGCAGCAAAGGTTCTTCCAAGCACAACACAGGTTGTTTTTACTATAAGTGCTGACTTTAAACAGTATATAATTTACCCAAAATATGACAGATTTATGTGGGGCACAACAAAAGCAACTCTCTGTACCAGTCTTCAAGATTTTATGACCACCTGTCTCGGAATAACTTCTGGATTCTGTTTTGGATCATAAAGCATTAGTAAGTGAATGTGGAGACTGTTCCTACAGCCCTTCTGAACTACCTGCCTGTGATTAATTATGGACAACTCGGAACGATTGTAGCTCTCCGCCAACCTCCATGTTTGCGCAGTGACTAACATGGTGATGTCAGTTCTCACTAATGTATTTGCCAATTAGGAAGATTTAGTGTGGTGACTGAGGACAGCAGAGCGTTGGTGGCAAATCTGTAATTGTCCAAGTCAAATATCTGAGAACTGTGTGTTAGAAAAAGTGCTTTAGGTTTTACCTTCATGTGGGTCTGTCTGTGAATCTCTCCACAATAGCTCAGGTTGTATCACATCAGGACACATCAGTCACGTCTTATTATGTCGCAGCAAATCACTTTCTGGCTTACCGTAATACTTAATCAACAAACCCAATGCCATGTGCCACACTCCAAAGCATCAGTCAAGCAAATGCAATCAAGGAAATGTCTTGATTTTCTTTGGATGCATGCAATGGGCTGCCTGTATTGGTAGTACCTCCCAGCTCCACCAAGGCAAGCAGCCCATTATGCAAGACCCCAATAAATGCTGCAGAAAGCAATATTTTCCTCAACAAGCTCACAAAAGGGGAAGAAAAACAATCTGACTGCACACACATACACACACACACATCAGCACAGAGCAGACCCTCAGTGAACCTGACAGATTCATGAATGCCCAGTCCACCAAACCAGGCTGAGATATGTGCACCACTGCTGGTGTGTGAAATACTTCAAATGATACTTGGAGGCAGCAGTCTTCACTGCCTATATCAAGGCAGTAACCCCGTAGCTTGTGTAATTGCCTCTGTACAGGAGTTCGTGTTCAGCCGTACCTCCCTTCTGTGAAAAAGTTGAGCTGCAGGATAAGAGCTTTCACACAACCAGCTGCTGCCAAGCAGCAGATTAGCAGGTAATCAGTTTGTCTGGTGGTGACTTCGTCAGCTCCTCGAGTCTTGCTGTGTGTCAGGGGCGAATGGCTGAAGTGTCAAGGCAGGTGCATGAGGGGCAGGGGCAGCTGGCTGAGGGAGAGGGTTGGATCAGCTGTGAGGAGAGAGAAATTAGGGTAAATATTGCCCTAAGGTCACCGGCTTCAGAGAGTGGTGGCGGGAAAGGAACGAAGGCAGTAACATCATAACCCTGTCTGAGGGACTGTTATGTTCAGCAAAAAGGAACTAAGACATTTCACATGCTTGTGCATGGCTCAGCTTGTACGGCTGCTACCCACACACAAGTGAAAGGTTGAGAACTGCAATTTCCTTGAGTTCAGGATGATGCAGTAACCCATACAAACACCATACTCAGAAAGCCATCAGCAAGCTGTCTC
Source organism: Sylvia atricapilla (assembly GCF_009819655.1). NCBI lineage: Eukaryota > Metazoa > Chordata > Aves > Passeriformes > Sylviidae > Sylvia > Sylvia atricapilla. The sequence continues at coordinate 106,366,992 of NC_089140.1, read as the reverse complement.
ATTCTCCAGCATGGATAAAAAACAACAGCATCCAAGGCTGGCAGACTGTCAGGAAGCAATGCCAAGTCCAAGTGGCTTAAAAAGAACCAGCCATATCAAAGCTACTGTGGAAGTTTTACTTCACTGTTTTTTAAAGTGCACAGTTTTATTCCATACAGTGAAACCCAGCTACTGGGTTTCATATTTGGAGGAAACTTAATCCCAGTAAGAGAGGGAGAGTCCAACCTTATTAATTTCTGTACTCACATACCCACACTGTACACACAATCACTCTGATGAGAGGCGGTTGTATGCTTTGGCCACTTTATGCCAGCTACACAGACACAAAGAAACTGTCCAGGGAAATAACTTTGACAGAGAGGGGTTTATCTGGCAGCATTTATCTAGCACTGCCTCTGCATTCCCTTTTCAGGACCTCGCCTCCTCCTCCACCCTCAGGATGATGGTGGAGGAAGGGATTAGGGAATAGAGGGAGAATACCAGAAAGGAAACATCACTAGGGAATACTAAGTCTTCAGCTTTTCTCTTCCTGACAGTAGTCCCTCAGCACTGGGGATGTGAGCTACAACAGCCCTGTGAAAAGAATAAACCAGTCCTACGAGGACCCAAGAGCAGAAAAATAAACCCAGCACTCCTGTGACATTCCTGAGCTGTACAAATCACTTGCCCGAGTCCTCCTATACTGCCTCTGTCCTCCAGCGATGCTGCACTGCCACGGCAAATCCACGCTGCTTGGACAGCTGGTGGTGGCTGGGAATTGGCCCGATACATGGATACTATTTGAGAGGTTTGTTGCATTTTTATGTTTACTCACTGCATACAATGGGCCAATGTTGCCACCACCATATAACTGTCACAGAACTTTTTTTTTTTTTTTTTTTCTTACTATTATTGTGTTTATGCCTTTTTTCCTCATGCAGCCCTGTAACAAAGAAAGGAAAATCCAGAATGGGGCACGTGTTATTTAATATCTGTGTCAATGTCAGAATGCAGGCATGCTTTTATTCTTTTGCCTTTTGCAATGAATGTGTGATATCTGATATATTAGGTATTAATAAAGCAGACTGCTTTATACTGTTTATATTGGTAATATGATTCTGGATCTTATCCCCACTGAGAGGAGTAGGAATGTAGATTTTTCCCTTGTATATTATTGCCCAGCCATGGCTAATCAAGTACACAGTATATTCGAATTTTTTGTGTATTGTTTTATTTTGATTGACTTTAATTAGAACCAGCTCTCTATATAATAAATAGATATATTAAATGAGTAAGGGAGGGAGAAATGGCTAAAAGGCATAGAGAATGTGACTAAATAAAATTCAATAAAGAACCCAAATGAATGCTGCAGCCTTGCACTTCACCAACAGTTTTACAGTATTTCACCCATAATTGCCAGCACAAATCCCACCCATGCCTACAGCAGTGGTCTGTCCCAGAGGCTACACAGGGCTCAGGATCTCCATCTGCATTAACCAAGGGGTTCATGGGGAATTGCAAAGAAGGGGAATTTCAAAAGTGTTATAGCACGGTGTGGAAAGCATTGTTTCCTCTTGACCGTGGGTGAACAGTGAAATTAGAGATATGAACTAGTTCAGATAAAATAAGTCTCTGTTGAAGCTCTGCTTTGAAATTACACGTAAGAGGTTGTGCACATCCCTTTGTCTTTCCTCATACACATGCTTCCCAGTTTCTCACAAGTTTTCTTCTGGATTATATTCAAAGTCCTGCTATGACTATTGTCACTGACAAAACTCAGATGTCATCAGGCACCTTCCCACTGAGAGAAAATCCTCTTTGTTCGAATGTCCAGTTCTTCTCAAGGAATGTCTAATACTTCCATTAATTCAGTCAGCACTGACCTTAATTTGCTTGCTCCTGGATAGGAGATCTGATCACATAAACCACTCGCACAAACTCCTGGGTTTATCCAGCTGAGGAAAAGAGTGGCTGGCCTGCCTAGTATCACAGCACTTGATGCTGTTCTGCAGGGCTTTTTGCATAACATCTGGGGAGAGCCTACTTCTAAGGAAGTTTGAAAATGGTCCCTTTCATCAGCATCAGATCCCATTGTATTCAATGAGAGCTGCAGGTGTTCTGTACCACTTGGGGCCAGGCCCTTCATCATAATAAAAAGGCCAGATTTGAGCTGGAAGCTCTGTCATTAAAACTGCCTGTAGTGTATTAGTAATCTGCTGAACCTCCTAGAGGCCCAGAGAAACCTTCTGCTGTGTTACTTTAACTCTTTGTGATTATCAGAACAGTGAGGATTTAAGAAGGGGCACATTAAATTCATGTCACATCCCTTCTCTGGGTTGCCCAAAGACTAATAGACCCAACAAAACCTTTCTTGGGAATACAAAATAAAGGAGCTCTCTCTGAATGAGATAGCACTGACTGTCAGAAGTGTCCACAATGTTGTTCAAGATGACTGACAGCCTCTCCCTCCATTTTATTATTTTAGAACTATTTTAATGTGTTGAACACCTGGAGATGCTTAGGAGAATTTCCAAACCATTTTTAGGGCTCTAATCCACACACTGAATCCATTAGCTGCCAAACTCTTCCCCAGAAGTGAGCACCATTTTGTGCAAGGCATTCAGCACAGAGTATAGGGGACACTTCTGCTCCAGCTGTGGGAAATGTGCTCAAGGGGACGTTGCAATCCTGAGGGCACCCTGATGACTTCTGTTTTTACTGGATAACATGATGGTGGAAACTCCATCAGGAAGAGGAGGGCAGTGACTGCATGGAGACCCATTCTGGCAGGTTCCCATGGTGGGTAAATCTGCCAATAGGCACCATGTGGGTCATCTGCTACTAGGGCAGTGATGTGGAAACATATGAAACCAGGGTGCAACATGGTCCTGCACTGTCAGCCCAAGAGTCATTGTCGCCTGGCATGAACCAAAGTGGTACTTTAGTATTGTGAAATCAGCTGGAGGAATATACGGGAGACAAACTAGGCTACTCAGAGAAGGCTAATGTAATAAGGAGCCTGGCTCTTTCTGTCATATTCATTAAAAGCAAATTATTGATCAGAATGGCCATTCAAATTGGTTCAACTAAATATTAGGATATGACCCAAATCTTCTATCCAAGTGAACATATGCATACACTTTTCTGAAGCTCAAAAGATTTAGTCAGTCAAAATTTAAGAAAGGGAAGGGATTTGCATTCCTGGGGTAGGTAGTTGTTTATTTTATATTTCAATTTTCACTTAAGTCTGTGCTTGCTGGAGTCAGCAAAGACGAGAAATTGTAACCCAAGAGATCTGTGTAGTGTCTTGGATAATCTAAAGATGAGGTTTGGAAAAGCTTCTGAGAAACTTCCAAGAATCTATAGCCAATTGTCTAATATTTGCCAATCTCTGCTGTTGGAATGTTTCTCTCTGTCTAAAGCCATGACTTGAACAACTCAAAAGGTCTACAGAGAGATTTTAATTTCTTTTTCTTTTCCTTTTGCATCTCATAAGATCCTATATGTAATTTTATAATGAGCCAGAGGCCACAATACTGTGAGCTTGAAAAAAACATTGGGTTTATGGCCACAGCAACTTGCAGAGGGTGTAAGAAATTAATAGCATCATGTTATAACTTGGTAATGATGCCATGTCACAATTTTATCATATCTTATAATTTCTCTTACACTAAAAATGGACCTGAAAAAAACCCCAGGATAATCCCAGCCCAGGAGATTTGGCTTCCTAGTCCACCTCTTTGCAAAGCCAGTTAGACTGTAACAGGCTGTGCCAAAATTTGGGACCAGAAGCCTATCTATTTTGGGAACATATCCATGCAGATCCAAACTTCTCAAAATGTGGGCCTGTCTTTTTTTGTGGAGAGCTCAGTGGTGCAAAGCTGCTATCACTGAGGGAAGGGAAGGGAAGGGAAGGGAAGGGAAGGGAAGGGAAGGGGAAGGAAGGGAGGAAGGGACAGGGAAGGGAAGGGAAAGGGAAGGGAAGGGAAGGGAAGGAAGGAAGGGAAGGGAAGGGAAGGGAAGGAAGGGACGGGAAGGGAAGGGAAGGGAAGGGAAGGGAAGGGAAGGGAAGGGAAGGGAAGGGAAGGGAAGGGAAGGGAAGGGAAGGGAAGGGAAGGGAAGGGAAGGGAAGGGGAAGGGAAGGGGAAGGGAAGGGAAGGGAAGGGAGGGAAGGGAAGTGAAGTTTGGCAGTTGGTCTCTTGGGCTGGGGTCTTTGCCTCCAGTTGTAGAGAGGGTGGGAATAGCCTCAGCCCTTGTGATGAGGGGTTGCAAAAGATGAGCTATAAGGCAATTTCTGTATGTTTGCATGCTCCTGGTTACAGTCCTTTGAAGGATGGGAGAAGATTTCAAGCTCAGGGTCTGGACAGCTCATGGTTGGAAGCTTGAGTATGCTGTCTCATACAACGAATACCACTACTCATTGTTTCAATGAATCTTATTTAGCTTAGGGACAGAGCAGCTGCTTGTGCATCCAGAAGCCTGTCCATCCAACATGAAGAAGGACAGACGTCTCACATAGTCAAGTCTTAGGGCATCTAAAAAATGTAATACCACCACACATAAAAATACAGCCCTATTTTTTTTATATTATTATTTTTTCTTTATGTACTATCTAATTTGGCATTGGAACAGTTTTCTTTCCCTTCACCCTCGTGACTACAATGGAAAACTATTCTAAATGAATATCTCAATAATTTCTTCTCTCTATCTCAAGACTTTAGCTCCTACAGCAAGTCTTGAAACCAGGTGGTTAAACCAATTCTCTCTTCTTCTGCTGAGGTCTCAGAGGTTATTACTTGCTTTAAAAGCATGTAGCTTTTTTACCATGCTGTAAATCATTGAGCTTTCCCTGGAGATTCAGCCAGATTGAAAAGAGCACCCCAGATGGAGCTACCAAGAGAGGAAGAAACAATTTCCAGGAGTGGGACATGGGAGCACATTCTTTTCTTGTCTGTGCTGTATTTTCTTATCCTTAAAGATGCAAGGAAAAGGATCGTAAGAGCTGGGGGTGGTTCTGCATTGCAACACGCCTGACCTCTGGGGAAGCCTGAGCCTTGACAAGGATTCTGGTGTCTCTCATAGCAATGCCTCACTCATCACTCTCGTGCTTTGTCTCCCTATCCTCTCTCTGCTGTCTTGTGGTCTCTGCCTGGCAGTGCCGGGGTTTTGGCATTAGTCCTTGTGTTGGACTGTTTGTTAAGATATATTTAAGGTGTACGTCCATTTCCAAACACACTGAGAGAATACATAAATTCAACTATTATGATGCATTAAGGTAAAAGACAATGCTTAAATAGAAAGCTGAATGGCAGGAATAAAGGAAACATAACTGGAATTCCATCAAAAGAGAAGATGAATGAACAGAACTACACTGACATCTGCTGGTCCATACATCAGCACTGTGTATTGATTACCGCCACCAAGAACTTGGCTGTGTTGATGAGGAAAAATGACTCCATAAACTCATAAATCCTGCAAGATACCTGCCATTTCCACCACACTTGCACATCACCTACTGCCCTGCTGCACTCTCTGGTCATCTGGCAGGATCTCTTAGGGAAGAATTTTTATATTTGTACAAGAGTAGGTTGTATTTCTTTTTCTTTTTATTCTGTTTTGTTTTGAAGCATATAGTGTTTCAGGTTGCTGGAGCTCTGCATGGATTGCTGGGCTTGCAGAGATCCTGCACAGACAGCCAGTCCACCTGCAGGACCGCACACTTCCAAATCCTACACACAGGGAACACCACAGCCTGTGCTCCTGCACCCCCGCACTTCTGTGCATGCACCAAAAAAATCCTGCAATTCGTTGAACTTGCTGTGTAAGCCTCTGATCAATTCCTCCAGCACAAACACAGTTGGTCTGATGAGTCCTACAAACTCACCACGTAGTCGTTAGGCACTTGTGTCTGTCCAGGAAATTTTGCAGAGAAATATGGAAGCAACTGCTTTCAGATTTTCAAATTTTGGCAGAGAGCAGTTTATGTATTTTTAAATGAAGATACATAATGTTTAACTGCAGTAAAGTATGATTTTGCATTAGGGGAAGGAGGCTTTTAGGAAGGAAGGCTGTTACACTTATCAGAAGATACACATATAGAACTGTGATTTTTGCATGTCTTACTTGTGTATTCACCTTTACAAATCTTTCAGAGAGATGTTGGGCTTTTTTTGTGACACTGAACCCTCATCTTTCTAAATTGTGAAGAGTAAGATTAATGCATTCAAAACACATCCATTTAGACTCATATATGTTAGAAGAGCTACATGTGGGAAGAGGAGACTCTAAAGACAGCAGGAAATAAAGTTTTTTCTATAATTAATGACTTCTCTACAGTTTGTACATATTGGTAACAATTAAAGCACAGTCCGTATAACTCAAGCTAAAACAAAGATTGTGCTTGAAAAATCCATTAGTACCTCTCAAAAAGACACCTCCTCAAAACATTCTTTTCCCTTAAATAGTATGTTAACAACGATATTCTGTTTCTTTTACTGAAAAAAATAAATCTTTTGGTAAGCAGCTGATACATTTGCAAATATGCACCCGCACCCTTACTGTCTTAATCTGGATGACAAGGGGGTGGGGCTGGACCATCTGAAAAGGAGCTCTCCGTTTCCTTTCCAAATCACTGCTGTGGGATTTCTCCGGGTGGGATTTTGATTGTTCTGCTTTTACTGCACACACAGGCTCTTCTTTGCACATCTAAGTGCAGAGGCGAAAAGATCTCGCTGTTCTTGCTGTTGAAAGAGTAGGGCAAAGAACAGACTTGCATTCATACATGAAAACCCAGACATTTGTTGAAAGTCATTGTTCCTTAAACCATTACCAAAGAGTGAAAGGAAGCAGCTGGACGAAACAATCAAAATACCTTCGAAGCACGGATAAAAATCAATTAGAAAATTTCTGTCTGGTTCTAATTATTGTTAACAGCAATTAAGTCCTTTGATAAAACAATTTTCTAAGAAAATAAGCTTTAGGCTTACATTATCTAAACAAATTCACCCCCAGCCTGGCTTCCCCCAGAATTTCCTCCAAGTCAGAAGACCTAGGAGGCTTCAACAACTTAGCTTATCAAGAGAAGGTTAAGAGGTAACTTGATCAAACACTATTTTTATTTCAAGAAGAACACAAGAGATGATAATAAATTTCAGTCCACTAGACAGAGGTATAACAAGAGCAAAAAAACCATTACTAACCTGGTAAGAACAGAGCCACTAACAAAGAAAAGAAGGCTGGATGGGATTGTCACCTCTCTGTTTTCAGAAGCTAATGCTGATCCAAATAATCAGAAGCAGGGTGCTTTTCAAAGAGCTTTAGGATTTGAAGGGGTTTGGTTTAAGTTTTGCTTTTAATGGGCATATTTTTTGTATTGTGCTACTCATACAAATTTTGAGGCTGTAAAAAGAACATTCTGTTTCATCTGATATTCTGCCTTTGCTTGTGGCCAAAAGATTCGTGTTAATTGCTACTTTGAGATCAACAGATGCTCCTGATTTGAATTACACTGGCCTTTTTAAAAATTATCCTAGATTTGAAAAATATTCAGCATTAGAAATTCCACTGATATACCAATACACTGGTTTAAAGACCAATTACTGTTGCAGTTCAAAACATTCACCTCATTTCCCACTTGATTTTGTCTATTCTTGACTTACATTCTTGTTTATCTCTATCTGCCAGACTGCAGAGTCATCCCTTATTCTTTTTCTATTCCTTAAGAAAGTATTAACTGTCTGTGATAAAGTTTCTGCTTCAACACTTCTTTGATAGCCCCAAAGGCTTGAACATCTTCACTCTTTCACTATAAACAGCATTTTCTGTGTTTCTCACTATTTCCAAAGGCATTTTCTGGGACCTCTTCCTATTCTCAGTATATTCCTGAAGTATTTCACTTCAGCAGGTAACTAACATAGACAGCTGGCAGGGCACAGCCAATGTAGGGAATCTCAATAAGCCACAATAACTTACCCATCATGGGTAGCCAATTCTGCACGAGCCAAAAGGGTGCTGTACTTTTAAAATACTGCAGCTTGTGTCATTATTTTGTCTTGACAAACAAGGTTATCATCCAGATATATGAGTTATGGAGATGTTATCTGACTAGCCTGGACAAATATGGTACAGTCTGTCACTTAGTAATTGTCACAAATTAAAATAATCCTTATGCGTCTGAGTGTTTCTGGAGGTGTGCCACACCCAGCCACACAAATAACAGCTTGCATCAAAGTAAAAACACATACAGAATTTCAAAAACATGGCCATGTACCTCACACAATCTGTCAAGAGATAACTCTTTCTCTACTGGCTCTAGAGACAAGTTCTTATGTCTTTTTAGCCTTGAGTATCTCAGAGGTGCACTGTGCTTGGAAGTTTCCCAGAGACCTTTAGCTGATGCTGATAAAGATCTTGAGGTCTTTTTTTTTTTTTTTTTTCATTTAGCAAAGATAGCTTTGTCAAACATATGTTGTCTTTTCTCTGTTGCAGTGACACTCCACATGTTTTTGAGTTCATTTCAAGTAGGTGGTTGTTTTTTTTTTTTCAATCTACTAATGTCTGGTTTCATTTGACTGTAATAATCTTAAAATGTTTTGGTGGAGGTGGTGGGCTCCTGAATAACAGGTTTCTTTCCTAGCTTCTATTTGAAGAAACCTGTTAGATGTAGCCTTTGGGTGTCTTTGGATGATGGGTTGAAAACCACCGTCTCCATGTTCTTGACAACTGCGTGCAGTGGCTATACTGAAGGTGCTATCTCAAAGGTGGAGACCAAGACAGTCAAGCTGAAACTCCGATGAAATGTATTATGGCAACTGAACTTGTACATTTTATCAGCAAAAAAATGTTGAGTTTCAAGGCACCTTGCATAAACTGTTGCACAAACTCCTTTCTGGATGCAGGTTTGATCAAAGATAACCCTGGACTAAATCTGGGATGTTTTCTTCATTCCATTCACTTAAGATAATGATTGTGACTGTCAGTAAAGGGGATTTCCCAGAACACTTTGTACCTACCTTGTAATCAGTTAAAAATTTTAGTGATAAATGTAGTTTGTGGATTTATGCAGTAGAATAGATTTTACCTTGGCAGCCTTGACAAATATATTAAGAATAGAAAGGGAAAAAGTATCTTATGTCCTGTGTTGACTCCACAAATGAAGAAATAACTGGAATATGATTTTGAAACCTTTCCTAGTTCAATTGAACACTTGTCTTCAACTCAGAGCAGCACCACACCCTCATTTTCTGGGAATAAATCCAGTAATGAATGAATGAAAAAAATTAGCTTGTAGCAAAGTTTTGCATTCAGTAAAAACGTGGCAGGGGTTGACTTTTATTATCTCCTGTGCCAGAGTTACAAACAACAGTGCAATTGACAGACATGAGGTCTGTAATGTAACAAAACACAAAATGCAATGCCAAATGCAGAGAACAATGTGGAGAATGGCAGAAAGAAAACACGAACAGCAATATTGTTTGATCCACACTCCCATGACAATCACAGAACAGAATCTGTGTCTTCAGTGTTCCTGTTTCTGATGTAGCTTCCTCACTGGGTTAGTATTGACACCAGTGGCACACATCACTCCAATGAAGTCACCCAAATAGTGCTTGCCAAGAGCCTGGTGCAAGTTCAGCTGAGCTTCATCTCTCCCCTGGACAATTGGCCATGACACACAACAGTGTATGCTGGGAGCGGACCTTATTACAGAGAATAAATCTTTTGCACGTGGGGCACGTCAAACATGTGGTGCATATGCAGATCCACTGTGCAGCACAAGTGTAATATGGCAGGCAGATGTTACGCTGGATCAGTTACTTCTGTTTCTTTCAGTGTTGTCAGTTCTATTTAGACATCATGATGCACATTGCCACAAGATCCATGAGCAGCATAGCCATACAAAAGAGAAAATCCACAATTCTCCAGACCTGAAAAGGTAGAAATGTCATGTTGCTCAGCAGAAGTTTCTGGAAGGTAAGACATGGTTATGATAAAATCTTGTGCTGCAGGATGCTGAAGTGCCTCAGTGGATATGGCTCATGCCTCTGTGTTTACCCAATTAAGGGGATGAGCACAGAAGAACCCACTTAAGTCCTTTCAGATATAAATCTAATCACAAGGTAGCTCCAGTCTCAAATGCAGTCATGATACCCTACTACTTTTCCAAAAGTCATGCTTATATGAACAGAGTGGGTAACCTAGAGCACTATACAGCCCACACAGTGAGCACAGTTCTGTACAAGCAAAGATGAATTTAGTGTCTCCCCTCCAAATCTGACCTAGGAATGAGCCAGTCCTCATGGTGCCAGAGCAGTTGAGGTGTGCACATGTGGAAAACCAGTGTGGCTGCAGGATTTGCTCTTTCATCATTCTGTTTTTCTCCCAAGGCTAACCTACGTGAAGGTAAAGGTTGAAAAAAAAAAAAAAAAAAAAAAAAAAAAAGCAAGGAAAGCAAAACAAAAAGCCCCATAAAATAACAGTCCCTGATAGAAATGTATAGTGAGAGAAATAAAAAGTGTCCTTCCCTGTGCTCTTAAGAAATGTTCACTTCCAGCCTCTTACAGTTGTCCTTCAACAGGCAACTGGCAAAGCAGCAGAGAGAAGGGACAGAATAAATCTGTTGTCCAGGAAAGTGGCATTCTGGGTCCTGAAGGTTCACTCTTCACCCTTTTCTTTTCCTTTCCTCGGGGACAGCAGCGAAGGTTGATGATGCCCTGGGCTCCTAGTTCATGGGCCACTGACTTTTCCTTCTGTCCCCTGCTGGGCCTCTGTCATAATGAGAAGTAGCAGTTTTCAAGGGTAACATTTTACATGCCATAGCTGTCTTATTCTAGGTACAGGAAGGTCTGAACCAGAACTTACACCGTGCACGCATGGCTAGGTAAGAATTTCAAATAGTAAAAGTAATAATAATAAGAAAAAAATCATTCCTAAAGTATTAATTTATTTCTGAAGAAAACCACATTGAAGTTTAGAGATGAAAATGAAATACACTCCAATTTCATAAGAAGTGTGGGTTAATTCCTTTTTTATGAAAATCATACAACACAGATTTGCAGATTATTTACATCTTTCACTGACACCAGTTGGAATTATTAGGTCAGTGCCCTTGGAAATCTTAAATCTGTAAAGAATGTTTAAATTCCAATTAAAGAAAATGCTAGCTACAGTTGATTAAATGGACAATCTAGTAAAAATTTGTACTTAAAATATTTTTCATTCATCATTATATATTTTTGGACCTCGTAAAACAGAATTACAGTCATTTTGAAAAGCAACTAGTCACAAAATTGCCAGTTTTCCTTAAAATGGTTTATTAGTTTTCTAAAATTTGCCACTATACATATCTTTGTACTCTTCAGAAATAAGAAAATTACTATCTAACAGTATTTATAGTTTTGGTTTGGTTGGGTCCATTTTCTCTTTTCTTTTCCCTCCTCCACAGCAAGACAGGAAACAAAGGGAAAAAAGAGGACAAATGGAAAGAATGGAAAACTGAAAATAATATTTAAAAAAATACTGACCCCTCCCCAGTCAAATAGATAAATGTTTTAATTTTGAGAACAAACTCACAAAAAAATCATATAAACAGTTCTCTGAAACTTCTCAAAAGACGTCAGTAATTCCATTTTTGACATTTTCATTGAACACATCATTAGTATTAACAGTATTTAGAAATATCACCAATCTCTTCAATCAGCTTTCTGATCTTTTATGTGGATGTTATGAGAGACAGTATTCCAATTGCATGTGAAAACAAATGGGAAATTTATGAGATAATTATCATGCTTTTTGCCTTTTACCATATTTTTATCATATAAATACAGATATATTGTTTCCAGTATTTTTAAAAAATATTTTAAAAGGTGACTAAAATTCAGTATTAATCAAATATTATTTGATGATGAAAAATCAAAAGAAACAATGAATTCATCAGAAGAATTCCTGTATGGTTTTGAATGCCCACAAGACAATAATATTGTAGATTATATCTGAAAAAACAAGCTAAAGTCTGGGTGCCTCTTCAAACCTGTCAGAAATGAACCTTCATTCATTGTTAAAGGTTAATTAAAATAAAACAGCCAGTGTAGACCTGAGCTAAAGCCCACCAGAGCAAGAAGCAGAAGATCTGGATTTATATACCCTTCCTCTCCAAGAGTAGCATAATGTAGTGTTTTTCCATGATTTATTTGTGTTGTGAGAGCCCTAATGACCCCCTGGTGACAGAGAAAGAAGACAAGGGTTTGTCTAAGACAGTGATGGCTCTGAAATCCCAGATCTTCTCAGTTCTTGTCCAGCATTCATTCACACTGACTGTTTCAATTATTTGTGAGATTTCCTGCTTCCACATACAGAATAATATTAAAACTGCAATTAAAGGCATTTAAAGAAGAAGATTAGAGAGGTGTGTGTCCCAGGAATTGCCATGCTGGGTTGCAATTCTATATTCTCAGAGCAATCAGATCACTAGACTGTTACAGATCTGCATGTCCAAAGTGAAATTAGTTTTCCAAACAGGTGGCCTTCTTGCCTGCTTTCCTCCCTCCATCTGTCCCTCCCCATTCCTTCCTTCCTTCCTTCTTTCCTTCCTTCCTTCCTTCCTTCCTTCCTTCCTTCCTTCCTTCCTCCTCCCTCCCTCCCTCCTCCCTCCCTCCCTCCCTCCCTCCATCTCTCCCTTCTCTTTTTTATTTCTTTTCTTTTGTTCAAATTTCAGCAGTAAATTCTTCCTTGTCACCTGTCATTTGTTCTTAATATCCCCAATCATAGCCCAACAGCATCAACCCAGAGGTTTTGCTTTAGTAAACAATTTCTGAAGTTTAAATTCAGGCTCTACCTTTAGGTCCCAACACACACAGTGGTCTCCATTATACATACAGATGGTCCAAGAGATGTTCTTGGAGAGAAAAGTCGGAGCAGCAAAAGGCTGCACAGCACATTTATGTGCAGCCTTTTGGGCATATTCACTGCCCAAAGAAATACTCATACAGACATGAGATGGGGATGTCACAGTGCACTCCTTCAGAGGACAGTCCCACTCTGTCCCAGTGGCTTTGGCTTTACTTCAGGGGAGGAGTAACCTCATGAAGTTTTCTCATCCTGGCCTGGCTTCCATGTACAGAGGAGCTCAGAACTAATTACTGGGACTTCAATTCTTACCTTGACCAGCTGTGTCAAAGCAAGGATGGCATGGACTCCCCAGTGCTCTAAGATCTATAATTCAACTTCCATATAAAAAAGTCAATATTGGACAAAAGAATGACATTTAAAAATCATAAAATAAGTAGCTTGGTATTTACCTAAGATGCTCTTTTCTTCTCATCCCATAGTTTTATATAACATGTAGTGGTCTGTTTATATTTCTCCTTTTACATGAGTGGAATAATTCTCCTTCCATTTCAGAAGATGCTTGTGCAAGTAAAGAAGTACAGTCATCAAGAAGAGACAGAAGAGGACAGGCAGCCTCTGGATACACTGAATTTGTTATGCTCTGAAGGAAGACCCGTGTAACTTGTGTTTTCCTCTCTGGTTAAAATAGTGTTTCGAAGAAAAATCCCTTATTTATCCAGTGTAAAAAAACACCCAGAAGTTAACACTCCTTGTTTCACTGCACCAACTCACACTGGCCCCCGTGCAGGTCAGCACAGTGGGAATCACTTCAAATCTTGCAGCAATAACTAAAAGAAAATGCAGTCAGGGGCTGCAGAATCTGTGTGCTGCTCCTTGGAGGCTCAAGCACCCACGCTGAGTGTAGCCCCTGCTCGTGGGAGTAGTTAGGTCTGCAGGATCAGTCTTTATGATTGCTTGCCAGAAAGTTCTGAAGATAGTTTCCTTTATTGAGCTTGGTGAGCCAAGAAAAGCAGGACAACTTTGCACGTGCTATGGGCTGGCCTTACTGCTGGGTGACTGCCACCATGACCATCTTTTGTACCTTTAAATGATGAAGGGTGTCCTGGGTTGTAGTTCAGGCTGTATTCTATCACCATCTTCAGTTAATGGTCCATCAATGCCCTGCCCAGGACTCATAGATAACTCCCTCCAGGAGCTATCTCTCTTAATGGGCCATCAAGGACACACTGTATGACTCATCATCCCATTGTGAGATGCTCTGCCCACGGGGAGGAGCCAAGCATTCTCACCTGGATATAAGCTGGGACTTGGGGCAATAGAAGGAGCCCTCACCCACTGGATTCCCAGAGGATCAGAGCTACCAGACCTTTCTACAGGATCACTGCTTCAGGAAGACCACCTCAACTGGACTGCTTCCATCACCCTGATCAGGTTGTATTCTGACTCTGTCAGTGGTTTTTTTTCTTTTTGTATTGTTACATTTATTTTTTTTTCCTTTTCTTCTCATTAAATTGTATTTCTGAGTTAGAGCCTCTCATTTGGTTTGTTTTCAAACCACAACAAAGGGTTAAAGAAAACAACTGAGTTGATGTATATGGTGTGTGAAAACATTTCTTTACCAGAAACTGAAGAAAATAAGGTGTCCTTAGTAAATAGGGTAATGATGTTGACCCAAATTTACCTAAAAAATTCATGTTAATGGGGAAGGAATTACCAAGTGATGCCGTGCACCAGGCAGGACAGTGCTGCAAAGGAAAGCACATGGGTGTCAACCCAAAGTTAGTGAAGGTTAGGGTTGGGTCTTTTTCCTTCTTCTCCTGTCTTTTGCTGCTGATCTTTTTGTTTTGTTTTGTTTTGTTTTGTTTATTTGTTGGCTAAGTTTCTGCTGCTTTTCCTTCCATTTATTTTCACTATTTTATCTGAACTTCAAATAGTTTTTTCTGGCCAACTAATTCTGAAAAGCTGCTACATGTTCGCTTTGATCATTATCTGACTCTCTCTTTTTCCTTCCAATTTTTTCTTTTTAGCTGTTGAAATGCCACAACAGAGGATATTGTTTTGGAGTGTAAAAGGCATTGTTTTCTACAACTCCCCTTTCAAAGACCCTTGCTAAACAACACTGAGAACTCAAGCAGAGAGGAAAGAGAGACGGTATTTAGATGATTATTTTAAAGATTTGATCTTTCATAGTTACTCAAAACACAGAGGCAGACTATTCAATTAGGCACTAAGCCATTTTTCATGGCTTGCAAATTAATTACTGAAACTGGAACCTGCCACCAACTCCTCATCTCACCAGACTTTTGTTCAGGATCCAGAACAAAGTTGAATGATAGGGCCAGGGTCGCTAGACTGCTCTTGATTAGCCAAAAAAAGGAAAAAAGGAGCAGAAACTTTCCATATCTCTGAACCCACCCAAGCACTGGGGAAAGCATTTGCAGAGAGTGATCCTACACTGGCCAAATCCAGGACAAAATGGGGTTAAGCTGAAAGAGGGCGGGTTTATATTAGATATTGCGAACAAATTCTTTACTGGGAAGGTGGTGAGGCACTAGAACAGGCTGTCCAGAGAAGCTGCCGATGCCCCATCTCTGGGAGGGCTCAAGATCAGATTGGATGGGGCTTAGAGCAATGTGTTCTCATGGAAGGTTGCCTGTCCATGGCAGGGTGATGGAAGTAGATGATTTTTAAGGTCCCTTCCAACACAAGCCACTCCATGATTAGATGAAAAGTTACTTCAGAACTAGGCTCATCACTTCTCCAGCTCCAGGGCCACTGTGAAACAGAAGCCATTTCTGCTGTGGATTATGTATCTGAAGAGAGAAGAAGGAATTTTCTTGGCTATAGGAAGCAAAGTTCCTTTGTTGTTTGGTTCGGTTTTGTTTGGTCTGGTTTGGTTTGTGGGGTTATTGGAGGTTTGGTTGGTTGGTTTTTTGGGCTTTTTTATACTGTTCCTCTTGTTTGGGAGCTTTGCTAGGTTATTTTTTAATAGCTATCCTCCTCCCTCTCTGAATGATGTGAGGAGTTTTCTGCTATACGGGCAAGCTTCCCACTGGCTGATTGGAACCTTTTAAATGGGCATCAGCTAGCACCACATTGTCCAGCCCAACAAATGCTGTGGCATGCTGACAGCCTTGAAATATTCCAATGGTCAGCATTTGCATTTGTACTGCCGGCATATCTCTGATCTGCATTACCATTCTGACCCCTCTTTCCTGTTCTTATGCACTGTGACTGACCTTCACAAAGATACAAATTCCAGTTTACTTCACTTCAAATGCAAGAGTGTGAGTCAGCCCCCTGAGGGAATAGCAAGGAATTCATTATAGCAACACAAGACAAAGATGTGGAGGAAGTAATGTGCTTTCTTTACACAAAAGGGAAAAGGAATAGATGTGAGAGCATCAAGCAAAGCCCAAGAAATCTTGAGATGTAATCTGACATAGTGGCACTGAACTCAATTCTTATTGTCTGTAGGTGTATGGCCTTATTAAGGCTTAAAAAGTAAGCCAAGTCTTGTCTGATCCCTGCTGCAGCCTGCCAAGCAAAGCAACGGCTTCCAGAAGTGGAAATCTTCATGATCAATATAAAACCACAAGAGGTACCACACTATTGTGGGTGAGATCCTTCAGAAAAATAAAAAGCCAAGATTCCTGAGTCACAGAAAATAGAAGAGGGCAAGACCTACCCTGTTTTCTTGTCTACCCCACTATTGGTGCTGTCTTAGACATATCTGTCATGTGCTGTATCAGCATGATTGCTTTTCAAAAGGTTCTAAGGAAAGAGGCTTCCACTGGAGTACAAGAAACCAAGGATCTGTTAAGGATCCCATTATCTTTTCCCCAAGGACAAGCTGTTGGCCTTGCCTCTCCTTCCAACTGAGTAAATAGCATTCTGATTATTCTAATTCTTTCCAAAGCTAATTTTCCACTTTCCTATCCTCCTCTTCACTTTCAGTGGTATTATGCCAGACAGTGCAACGTTGAGCTAAAAATCTGTCCTGTTCACCAAAGGTGTGGCTACATTTAGAAAAGTGTCTCACATCTGAGTTCCTTACCAACAAAAAATAAAAAAAAAAAAAAAAAAACAAGGGTATATTTTACTGCCATCCACACTAAATACAGTTGAAAAAAGGCAAAGGAACTCTAAAAGCTGACAAGTAGCATGAGCATATTTTTGTAGTGGATACAGTGAAGATGGATCCAAATTAATTTCAGTAGGAATCCAGAAGCCTGTATTAGTACACAGAGGAATATATACTCTGATGCTTTTATTGGTAGACATGTAGAAATCATATGGATTTCTAAAAAGGTTTTATTCTCTCATGACTGGGCAGAAACACCTAATTACCAGTAATTACTGCCCAGCTAATTT
Source organism: Sylvia atricapilla (assembly GCF_009819655.1). NCBI lineage: Eukaryota > Metazoa > Chordata > Aves > Passeriformes > Sylviidae > Sylvia > Sylvia atricapilla. The sequence continues at coordinate 106,349,793 of NC_089140.1, read as the reverse complement.
TATTTACAATTTAAATGAAAATTAAATTTAAAATATTTTCTGTTCTTAACATACTTGAATTTTAAAGAAAGCATTTTTTCTGTATAATTTTTTAAATAGTGGTTTTGTGATCCAGAATGTTTTGAGAAGTAATTGGAAATAGTTGCAGTCTTGCCCATTTTTACTATTTCCTGTACTTTTTTTTTCTTCTAAGCTACCACCTACCACTCTTCTTTTTTTTCTTCTCTAAGAATGCTTGCATCCAACTTGGAATTGCCTTTAAAAAATAACCCACCAGCATAAAAAGTGCTAAACTAAGGCTAAAATTCTCGCACAGGAAGGCACAGTGCATATTTTTGTTTCAGAAACATTCAGCAAGATTCTCAGACAAGAGCTAAATTCTCGATAGAGTGCGCAGATGGAATTAATGGTAGTTACAAACTCTACTAAAATGTGGGAAAGACCAATATCCATTACTGAACTGGCCCAGAGTTCCTATTTCTCAGAAATTAGGTAGTTTCTTCCAAGCATGGGACTTGGATTAAACTTTCTGCTGAAATTGTTTTAAATACTTTTCACTGTTTGTTTTTAAAACAGATGTTCTTTGATATGGTGGCTTCAGGAGGGTGTGGATTTTCACGTGTTCTGCAGATTACAGCTCTGTTTTCCTGCAAAGTTCCTATGCTCAGTCACACAGTACCCCCACTTTTTTACAGGCACTCAAGGAAATGGAAGAAAATATCAAGTTATTTGGCAACCACCAGGATTCCACTCCTCAACAAAACAGAAACAGATACCAAAAAATAGAATTCATAAAATCAGATAGGATAGAAATGGAAAAGACCTTCCGACCTTCCTTACCTCATTGTGACAACACTAGCCACTTTGCCAAGCATTCACACTCCTGTGTTCTGTCCTAGTATGACCTGTTCCTGAGGACAATTGTCCTGTCTGTAATGCTACAGCTACCCAGCTTTTCAGATTTTGAACTGCTGAGAGTTGAGCAAACCTGATAATGTTCAGATCTGGGCAAATCTGTCTCATCAGTCTTGACCGAAGTTTGATAAGGCTTTAATGAATAGAGATGTGATTCCACTGAAGTCTACAAACTGGAACTGCCACCCCTCTTCAGCTTCTCTCTTTCTAGGATACCATGTTTATGCTTTCCCTTTTTAGCTTGGAGCCTTGAGGTAAGCCCAGGAGTAGCAGGCTCAGAAACTGAGGCCCCTTCCCATCTGAGGCATATGGATGTGAAGAAAAGTTGCCCCTTGTAGCTGGGGGGCACTCAGAACAACAAAGGGCTCATGTAGCCAAAAAAAGCCATGGCACAGACTTCCATGATCTATTATCTCCATGGTGTATATGGGTAATGCTTCCCACAGTGAGTTCCCCCTGTAGCAATATTTTCTGGAAGCTACTCCTGAGATCAAACTGTGGCATTCCTGTTACCTACAGAGCCCCTGACCTCCCAGCTGAAGCCATCAAATGGAAGATTATTTGTACTCCAGCACCAGTGGCATGGACACAAGAATGCTAGGAAGCAGCCTAGATAATTTCATTTTATATACACTACAGAACAAACAGCACATGCTTGCAGCTTTCAGAAGTCACTAGAGATCTGGGTCAGATTCAAATCAGCAACCTAGAGGTGAAAGTCTCCATATCCCATTACAAAATCCTGAGACATCCAGTCCCCCATGCACATATTAATAGTTGATCATTATGAATTCCATGTTGGGATAATTAATTACCGCATCTGAACTCTGCCTTAGGAATTATTAGATCATTTGGGGCCTGTAATTTATTTTATTTAGCACTGTATGAAAACTGTTGCTTTTTTTTTTTTTTTTTTTTAAACCCTCCTATACTTTAGGCTTTGAGAAGTACATAGTGTTTTCTGCAAAACGCAAACCACAAAACAAATATATCTCTTATTGGGCCTGGAGTAGTCCTACAGGATTTGTTAGCAGGCTCTGATGATAGACGTGAGCAGCCATGCATCCAGCTAATGAGCTGGCCCAAGGGATAAAGAACACACCAAGCCACTAGCAATGGATGTGGAAAAAGAGCCAAGGGAATGATAGAGCATGTTGCCAAATGATGAGTCTTAAAGGTGGCTTCCCATATGAAATTAAAGGGTTTTGCAAAAGCAAAATCTGTTTTTCTCACTCAAAAATAAATCAGACAGTCAGACACATTCACTTCTGAAATGAATGTTCTCTCTGACTCCATTATGTTCTTAACAAGACGAGCTCGCTTGTAGAGAGCCAAATCCTTGAGATGTGATTTAACCTGCACTTTTGGGAGGCTTTGGTAGGTGTTGTGTAATGAGTCCTGAATAAAGACACAGTTGAGGACTGCAGAAATTTTGGTCCTTTGTGGATAGGAGCTATAATTCCAAAGAAGTTGTAAGAAGCCTATTCTACACATAGAAAGGTAAGGAAAAGTATCTCCACCTTTTTATTTTTTTTTTTTTTTTTTACTGACCCTGCTTGCTATTCTGTTCTTTGCTGCAGGGATTTGTCTTAGTTAGGTCAGAAATTCTCTTCAATCTGAGGGCCAGATTCTGCTCTTCAGTACATGTGTGGAATTCATTCCTTGAAATATATATTTTATTTTCAGTACTGTAGACTAAAATGCTGTCTATTGATTTTTTTTTTCACAGCACACAGAATATTTTGTGCTGTTTTCACTTGTGTCAACAATTGGTAGGTATCTAACTACAGAATAGAAAGTGTCTCAGGAGATGTAAAAATACAATCCAGGTTTGTTAACATTTGTAAGCTTCTATAAGGCTTCAACCTGGGCAAGATCTGTCTGCTTTACCCTAAATAATGCTAACTGCAGCTAACTTTATTTCCCAAAAAAGACTCAGGAAAACTAACCACTTGAAACACAAAACAAGTGCACTGATAGTTTTGTTTTCTGATGATTTATTTCTTCCATCTTCATTCAATCACCTACTGGTAATTGACCCTGTAGTCCTAGAAAATTCCCATGAATCTTAAAAAAATGCACTGGCATCTTTGAGCTTCATCTTAGACAATACTTAGAAAACTTCTTGTTTGTGTCCCACACAAGATACTGCAAGAAGATCTTAATTTTATCATAATTTTCTGGATTTCAGTTTTCTTAGTGCTCACCTCTACCTCAGCTTGCAATAGGTGTCAGCTCTGTGTGTTACACACTGCGCATGTTTGGCCTGTCGGGAAGGTTTGCAACTGTGAAAGAGCCACAAAGTATGAACTTTTCAAGTGAGTTTCTGACAGGAAGTGGCTGTGAGATTTACACATATGTGGATCCACATGTGTGGGGGTTTGTCCTAGAGTGGGGATGCCATTTCTTGTAGGGAGCTCCTTGTACTTTCTGGGCAGGCACACGGGATTCTGGTTTTACTTTTCCTAAAAGACGCTGCTCGAGATATTCTTCTTTGCTGTTATTTTTCCAGTGGGGAGTTTAGATTTCGGGGAACCTCTGTTTATTAGATTCAGTTCATGGAAAGAAGGTTTTTTGGCAAGCAGAGTCCCATGGTAGTATATGGAAGGAGCATCAAAATAACCTTGGTAAATTAGGGCACCAAGACACTAGCAAGAAGAATGCCTGGCAAAATGTAGCATGCACACTTCAGTAAGATAATTGCAATTCAATACACCTGAAACACTTTGCGATCTCCTCTGCAAACAATGATTCTGTAGTCACCCAAAGCTGCTCAGCAACTCTGTGTCACACTATACTAGCAATGAAAACTGAGGAGAGGTGAGGTTTCTGTTGCATAGGACACGCAGGTTACAGCTGTTGATTGGTGAGGCCTCCTTTAAGGTGAGGGAGCTGCCTGACACATCTGTGTGATGGGATTTATACAGCCTGGGTATCAGAGTCCATCATGTGACCACATTACAAACACCTCAGAGACATTCCAATCAGTTGTGCAAGAGAGGCGTTATCCTCATGGCTACTGCTGAAAGCATATTTCATGTTCCATTCATCCCAGTCACATCCTCCTCAATTACCGATCCCATTTCTATCACATTTGTGATGTGGCAACACTTACACTTTGCCCCTTTCATAGTGTTCTGGACTTTTTATACAGCGTTAGGACCTCTTAAGGACCTCTGATGACTTCACGCTCCCTTTTGGAAAGCTTCTAAAACATTAAGATGACCTAACCTCAGGTGTGTCAGAAGTTTAGAGTACTTATAGCCAAACCTCTTCTATATTCTTTCATCTTACTAAAAGCAAGCCTGAAATCCAAAGAGAACAAATCTTAGTGCAATTGTGTCGCTTTCTTTGAGCAAGCCTCACAGAAAAAATGGCTAACAAGGCCTTTTTGAGCTTTGTAAATTTCATGGCTATTTGTTACAGAACTAAAAAGCTCACAAGAGTTTTAGGAATACTAGGAAAATTAACATTATATTCTCGGATCTAACTAAAGGAATGTGTGACTGGCATTTCAAAGAAGACTTAAGATTCATTCTTACATTATCTCAGAAACACATGCCTACCCAGTGACCAATATTCTCCACATTCAGCCATCTTTCCCTCCATTTTAGTACCAAGCACAATAATGTGGCTGCTCATCACCATTGATCCCACTCAGGCATATCAACTGTGCAGCACAGAAGCCATGGATGCTAACATGGATTCCTTTGTGAAAGCAGGAACTTTGTGTGGGGGTTGGGGTAGGTGAGAGGATGCCGTGTTTTCTGAGATGGTCATCCACTCTGAATCCCATCTCCCATTAATGTAGAGTTACATAAATTGATTTTTCAGACAGGGTGACACTACAGAGCAAGGTGACAGGCCAGAACAGTGGCTGGACAGTAAGATACTTAGGGAAGCTAGCACAGGCTTTATAGAGCTCCAGGGGAGAGTGCTGAATAATACTCTTCAAGCCAAAATCATCTGTAGGACATAAGCACTAAATTATGTTTCCACTTCCCATACTGACAGGTCTCTGGAATGTGCAGGAATTCCCTACTCCTCAAAGGATATCATAGTGCACAGTATGCAGCTTTCAGGGATTGGCAACCTCGCATTTGTGTTCTCCTGTAATGAAATTTTACCCATAATTCCATAAGAATAAGGAAACAGAGCACTTGGAGACACTAAAACTATCAGCAGTTCCCTGCTCGGTGCCTGCACTGCTCCTTTGCCTTCAACTTTGTTAAATTGAAACAGTTTGCTGATTTATACACCAACTTGTGAGGAGGTATTTTCAATTATTTTGGCATTTGTATCTTGGACAAGCTGTTCTCTCAAATCACCCTGGCACTTAATAGCCTGCACTGACTGGTATTTTGTATGACCCTGGCACTATTAGTCCAGCCTGGCTAGTGTTTCAATTCACCATGGCACTAATGATCTGGAAGTTGTTCTTGTTTTCCAGATTAATGAGTACCCTAAAAACCACTCAAAATTGGAAAAGAAAGAATGTTTTCAAAGGGGAAAAACAAGGCAAATTGGAGCTGCTCACTACCTCTTCATCATGTTCTTTCTCCATCTCCCTCTTCTCTAGCTGCTTATAGAAACTTGTAACAGTGGTGCTTCCATGGTGGAGTGGCATATGTCTATCAGCTCAAAGTGCCCACCATAGGCACGTGACCCCAAAAATGCCCTGTGGTGACCACAGGAGGGAAGGCTCTCTGCCAGCAGATTGCTATGAGCAAGGAGAAAGACCTCATCTCACTCTCATTGAGTGACATAATTGAAGCTTTCAGGTCAAAATCCAGCTCGAGATGGGAGTTGCTTAACCAACACTGCCATCACCAGAAAATGAGAGCTGCAACCTTCTGAGCCAACTTCCCTCTCCCCTGAGAGAACATGCAGGTGGAGCACAAGCCAGAGCAGAACAAAGGCTCAATCCACTCTCCCAAGGCCAGTAGCTGCTCCCAGAGGCCACGGGTTGGGCAAAGAGGCAGGCTCAGGCCAGGGTCTCTCTACCTGCAGCTCACATGGCAAAATCCTCTGAGGCCCATCTCCTTTAGGAAGGGGTGTGCGATCTGCCTTGGCTCTGGTCTTCACCACCCCAGGGTGGTCCCCACAGCTAGTTATGGAGGAGTGCAGCAGACAAGGAGATATTAGATATTTTGCCTGTGTGAGAGGGGCTTGCTTTTAATTTTATTTCCAAGGGTCCTTAGCAGGTCAAAGTTTTCACCTACATACGTGCAAACACTGCCCAGATAGAATGAGCATTCCTAAATTTACTGCAAATTCCACCCTTTTGTTTCTTCATTGTGATTTGAAATGGCCTTTCTTACTTATCTTTATGGAAACAAGCCATATCCCACTCTTTCTCTTAAAGAGAGAAAAGGAGAAGAGTGGGGGAGGGAGAGTGAGAGAGAATATCACGCGGCCCCTGCAGAAAGGTTTTAGAAGATTTTACATCTCAGCATTTTTTAGCTTCACTATGCATTTTCCATTGTGCCCTATTATTGGTTCAATATGTATACTATGTTATTTAAATGTAAGGGGGAAAATTGACTAGCAGTTATGGGAGAAGGCAGAGCTGTCACAACATATTCCTGCTAAGCCATGATTTGTTTTGTGTTCAGTCACACATTGTTTGGATTTCAGCTCTTATTTCAGTCCTGGCCTTAGGGTTTTCTGAGTAGCGTTGAAAGTCAGATACACAGAGTGCTGCACTGAATTTAGTATTCTGTATTTCTAACAGAAGATGGAAGAAGAGGAGGGCTTTGTAGATGGAGGGAGGGACACAGGACAAGTTAGTCCTTCATCATTTACAGATAGGTAATCAAAAACGAGTTTGTGGCCGTACAGAATACACATGTGTGTGTGTTTGTATAGAAATATGTCTGGCATCCAGCAGGCTGACTCCCCTTTTCGGTTGTCTTGGCTCCAGCCCCACAGCCAGAACTGCTCAGGGAAATCCCTGTGCCCACAGATCAGGTGTATAAGAGTGGGAGACTGGGAAGGATCTCGGCAATCTGCTTGAGTCTTGGTGTTCCTACCACACAGCAGCTTCATCTGCCCTAGAAATTCCTGGTTCCCACATGCTTCAGCCAGGTGTTAGAGGCACAACTCAGATGCCAGAATCAGAATCTCTTTTTAATATATACATATATTCATTTTCACTGTAAAGGCACTCAGCTGGCATATCTGACTGGATGAACCATCCCAATGCCCAGATTTTTCTGGAGATTTTTATCCTTCCATACAGAAGAATATCTATCATTAAGTCTACACAAATATGGACAAGCAGAGGAACATGAGCCAATCACACAGTTACTGCCATCCTCTGATGTTTACGAAATGCACTTCTATTTGGTCATTATGTGAGTCATTCTCCGAATTCACAAACAAAACCATTCTTCAGAGCAGTGATGAGACAAAATGTCAACCCAGCTGCAGCTGTCCTAAGGGATCTGTCACAATGTGTCATCTTAACAGATAGACTATTTATTGTGCTATGTTTCTGTTCGTAAAGAAAAGTGCTTGGAAACATGAGGGAAAATATTAAACCAATTTTTGGACAGAGAGGAGAAAATGTGGTGGGACCCCTCGGTGCTCCTCTTCAGCTTTTACAATGGGGAGCAGAGCATTAACTTTGGGAAGGGCAGAGCAACGTCTTCACCAAAAATGCTGTGGTTGTGCCGAAATAAAGCTTTGCCTGATTTTAGAGATTTCTTTTGTTCTAAGCATAAATTCTGTGTCTTCCACCTTTTTTATATAGTCATCAGCCCATCTAGCAGCTAGTAATAATTGCAGAAAGAATATTCTAATATCTTCTGTGTCCTTCCATCCCACCAAGCATATACAAATTCTGAGCAAAAGAGATTTTATTTCTGACATTTTTTGAAAAGCCAAAGCAATAATAGATGTAACTTAAATGTTCTTCTCTGGGTCTTTTCAGCTGTTGCCATTTAGACTTACTGCCAGCCTGCAAGGACATTGTCTCTAAGTGATTATTTTTTATTGCCAATGTCAATGAAATAGAATAGAGAGGAAAGAAGATGCTATAGCAGTTACTAACTCTGCAGAGAATAATTTTTGTTGCTGGTGGCTTTACTTGTCTCTTAATATGACTTTATTCACGTGACACCTTCCAGGGAACAAAAGTCTTTTGGAAAGGGAATGATCTGGAAATGTAGTCACAATATAACAGCAAGGTGACCTCCAAAGGTCCATGCCAGGGCATCAGTGTGAGGAAACTTGAGCCTCTGGAATAGCAGCAAAGAGGTTCCCAGCAGTGCAGAGCACCATTCACAGCCTCACCTTGTCATTCTGATACTGGTGATGTCAATTAAGACATGGGATACTCCCCAGAGGACTCAGAAGTTGGAACAGGTGGTCTCATCCTTGACCTTAATGGCCTCTAAATCAAATTTACAAGACTTTATTAATGTTGCAAAATGATCATTTCAGTCAGAGAAATGTAAACTGATGTGAGGCTGGGGGAGCTTATCCAAACCTCATCCATCCCAATCTAGACTAAAAGATACTCCTAATAATAACAATTGCATTTTCATACCATAAAATCACCTCACAAGGAAAAGTTCATGTCATGGAAAACTAAGAGGTTCCCATAAACATAAGAGTATTTTTGAGATAGTAACTGATATCCAGTTTGGGTTATTTGTCAATTAGCTAGAAGAACCTACTGGCAAAAAACCCCACATATCTTCCTAACCTACAAGTGGATTTGGCATAGAAATTTTCCAAACCTCAAAAGACTTAGTTTCTTGAAGGAAAAAGTCTGATATGTAGAGGACAAGATTAACCTTCTCTATCTTATTATTTAGAAATCCGGAAGAAATCCTTTTAGTCAAAAACTGGTTTTTGAGAATCTGTATCTGCTTGCACCTGATGAGTAGAATCAAAATTATCAGCTTTGGTAGCTTCTTAGTCCAAACAAACTGGGGAAATACACTGACACATCACCACTACAATCTCTTCCAAACCATGGTGCCTGCTGTTACCCCTGAAATGCAATGTAAAAACACCAAACTGGAAAGCTTGCCTCAGTGGACAGCTCAGACACCAGGGGCAGGATGAGTAGAGCACTTTTCCTCCTGATGGATTTTCAATAAAACCTTGATAGTGAAAAGACCCTATATATTGGTCCTAAGGTGAAGGTTTAATTTCTCAATTGTTGTTCCTTTTATAATTTATAATGCTACACAAAATATTGATGAAGAGGATCTCATAGCATTTCTTCACATGAGAAGGATGCAAAAGCAGGGATGCAAAGACAAGCTAAACTGGAGAGGTGGTTTTATGTTTATCAATCTTATCTCATTTTTCTGTAATGCAATTCATCCCACAGTACAACACAAAATTTACTAAGGCAGCCTCCAAAGCCAAAATCCCTCATCTGAAATACTTAGAGATCTGTTTTGGCCATTAATTTAGTTTTCATTGTAGGTCTCTTCAGCTTTTAAAAATGTTCTGTGGACTGTTTCAGGCCATCAAAAAGACACTTACAACAGGCTTCACAGTGAACTGATAAGAGTCCACTGCAATGCAGTCATCTCTGCAGAGCAGTGAAGAGAAGCAACACATGGCATTTTGCACAGCTGAGTAGCAAAAAGTACTCCTCAAGGGCATCAGGGCAACCTCAGCTCTCAAACTACTGTAGACCTCAGTGTGCACAGAGGGTGAAAAAAATGATAGCAAAGCTGCTACTGGTTTAAGACAAAGAAAAACAATTCATCCAACAATAGATCCATGCCATCTAAGAATCTCATAGCACAAATCATATATTACATATATGACAGGAATGAAGACCTAATCTGATTTTGCTACAAACTGAGCCTATGTTTCCAGATAACCAAATTATTTCTAAGCTGGTCCTTAGATGTTAATATAATTCCTGCTGAAAAACACGGTGATTGCTCTGTTTTTGTAATACATTCATCCCAAGGTTCATTTGTCCATCTGTTAAGTACTTGCATATGTTTGTTTTAGGGGATCATGTGTATATGTGTAGGTGATGGGAGAATTTCTACTGGTAGCTTTATTGCTGTTGAAACAGATAAACATATTTTCCTTAAAACCCCAGGCATGAATCATCAAAAAGATTGTTTTGTTTACTAATGAGTCCTCATAATAGCAGAGCTTGATGCTCATATTTTCCTTTTTTCAGACATAGCAAGGTCTAATTTAATTGCTGGAGCCATCTAAGAAGAAGTTTGTAGTAATGGATAAAAACCATAAGGTGATGAGTTACTACACATTCATCAACTCTCAGTCCTGTGAACCAGTTAATAATATCTTATCAACCTCAATAAAATTGGTTAGAAGAAAAACAAATAAACACACAAGTTACTCTGGGTTGTGAATATTCTTACAACGAAATCCAGTTCACAGGACAGCAACATACTAAATCACAACAGTGATTCCAGGCTGACCTTAGTTTTCCCCTAAGTCCCAGGAAGGCCTTGGGGACACGTGCACGAATAAGCTGAGCACAGTACAGTGGAGAGGAAGGAGATCTGTGCCTGTTCAAGCATAAGGAAAGGTCCTTGCTGCCCAGGAGGCAGCAGGAAAGCTCTTCTCAGTCTTGAAGCAAATAGGATAGTAGCCACTAGAGAGATTGAAACAACTGTGGGAAGACAGTGGAGGGACGTGTCTGGCACAGATGACCACATTCTGGTTTTGAAGTTATTCTTCTTGCATGGGAAACTTTGTGCAATTTCAAGGGAAAACTCAGACCCTATAATATTGAGAACCACTTAGTAGCTACACACTTGTGCCAGCAGATGAGAAATTCATTCCTCCCTGTGCCTTGGGAAGAACTGCCTGAGCAAGTTCTCCAACTGTGCAGTCTGGCTTGCCACAGACACAGCTCTAGCTCTGCAGGGAGAGGATTCGATAAACTTTCCCTAAAAAAAAAAAAAAAAAAAAAAAAAAAAAAAAAAGGAGCTTCACAGGAAATCAAGAAAATGATCAGGAGCTTGGGAGTTGAATGGATGCAGCAGGAGTGGTCCTCTCTCCCTGGTAAGCAGAGGAAAGGAAGGGAGGGCAGGGAAGCTCTGTGATCCTCTCAGCAGAGCAGTGAATCTAAACTAACAAGCAAAGAAAAAATTCAATCAAAACACGTGCTAGTGCCTGCATCATTATTGTCCTAAGCTACCTCATGCTTTGCCAAAAACCCTTTGCCCTCACCTCCAGGAGCTTTGTTCACACAGATAGAGTATAAATAAAATTCCTGGATAGACAAATATCCACATTGTCCTCGGGTGACTTTTAAAATACGCCTTTTGTACAAAGAAACTAACATTTTTTTAAATCTTTTTGGACCCATTCCTTCTGCAAACATAGAATACCTACTATGCTTTGTAGTACAGTTAGCTTGGTTAATGTTTTTTCATAAGGAATTCTAGCAGGAACCACCATTACAGAAGGAACTTAGTTCTTTGAACTGCTCTAAATAATGTAAGTTTCACTTTCATCACAAGAAGTGTTAAGGATGCACAAAAACACACAGGGAATTTTGTGCTAGCACCACTGATTATATTACTTTCAAAAGAGAAATAAAATCTTACCCTGAAGCTCCGAATTATTAGAGTGAACAGCCAGAATCTATTATACTATAGAAATATCACACAGAGAGCATTCATGAAAGAATTCGCCAGTCAACTTGCTATGGTACGAAGCTGTTCATTTTGTACACATTGTCTCGTTACTTACTTTCCTCCTTATTAATGAAGGAGTCATAATATGTGGGTAAATTAAAAGTCTTTCTGCTGCAACAGAGAAGAATATTCCAAAATTCATCTGCTGGGTCTTAGCTACACTGCAGCTCTGCAACAGATTTAAGCTGTGGAGGTGGAGTTTTGTGGTGAAAAGGTTGGCTCCTTCCTTCGTGCCAGCATTACCCCCACACAGCCATAACACGAGACAGATTGGGAAACTGTTCTAGATAAAATTCAACTTTCAACCCTGGTCTCCTCCTGCTGGATTTACTTGGAGTTAGTCAATTCCATCACCCACCTCCTGTCAGCAGAATGGAGGCCAAAGGAACGCACAGCCAAGAAGGAGATTTCTACTGAAAGCCCACAGATTGACAGTACCTTGACTTTAATGGATCCTGAAATTCAACACTTGCTTCCCAAGCTTGGGAAAATCAACAGAAGGGGTTCCTCATACCAGGGCAGCCTGGAGAGCATCCAGTGGGTGTCAGCACAGACATCCATTGCTCTTGTTACAATGTGCCGCTGCTCTGGAGGGTTGGACCATACCTTTCTAAGGGACCAAAGTGCACTCAGGCACCTCTGAGGTCTCCCCACTCCAAGCGCTATGCACACTCTTTAGCACCATTAAAACCTCTTCATCCAACCAGGTCTATCCCCTCTTTGCACAACGCCGTTAATGTTATTTCTTAATAAGTTGGATTAAAAATGTTACAGCTAACATGAAAGGCACTTTGCCACCACTCCCTCTGGGCAGTCATGCCCCAAGGACTGTCTGCCACTCTTGGTCTGTCTGAGCTCCCCGTCAGATTTCAAAGGAATATTTTCATTAGTTCCTGGGTGACTCAGGAACCTGATTTGTGTTTTAGAAGCAACTTGGGAACTAAAATTTCAGCTAAAATCCCAGGAAATTGACTCAGTCACTGACACATTGGCATGCATTCCCATATGGTTTTGTTCTTAATTTGTCTGGAATATAATAGAAGCAAATTAGGCACTAAGGAATTTTGCCTTATAGAGATGTTTGTATCCTTATGCACACTATGTAAAAACAAAACAGGCTTCAAGTATTGTACTCCTCAAGGAAAAATAAATCTGTGAGACCTCTAAGAAACCCATTGTCTTTTCCCAAGCTCTAGGACCCAAGAGCACTTGCTGGGTAGGAGTTCATGCCTTGGCTCCACATCTGGACAAGATGTACACAGGCAGTTTCCAACTCTTCCTTTAAACAGTAAGGAAAGCCTGGCACTCCTTCTGAAAGGCACCCCTGAAACACTCTGGTCTTCCCTTCAGGCAAGGCACATTACAGCTAACATCCCCTCAGAAACACAGATAAAGCTTTGGCAAAAGCAGGACAGAATTTGTTTTGCAATTATTGCCTTTCTCCTCTTTACAACTTGTCTTAATTGAACATAAGGGTAAATCTTCCCATTGTCAGCTGTTTTAAAAATGTCTTTCTATATTTTTAATCCTGGTAGAGTTTTTTGTTAATTCTGCCATCTTTGTATCTCCTTGTTCAAAAATTTGGTATCTAAAGAAAAACACACAAAATCCCTCATCTGAACTTGAAGTGCTCCTTCTTGCATGGCAGCTAAAAAAATTAATTTTCCTTTTTTTCTCCTTCTTCTTCTTTCTTTTTATTTTTGGTAATGAGCACCAAGTATTCCAAAGGCTACTGAAACCAGTGGAATTTTTTGCACCAGCTTTGATGGGTTCAGATCAGCCTCAGAGCACTTAAATTCATGTCGTATTTTCAATTCTCTCCCGCTCAGGCTTCTTCTCATGTGGAGATGAGCTGAAATAGAAGTAAGCCCATTAACCATTCTTCTTCCAGACCTCCTCAATACTGTCAGAACTTTGTCATGATTTTAAATACCACATTTATGGCCCTGATCTACTTTTTTTATTATTACTTAACCTCTTGGATGTGCCTGAGTTCACACAGTCAGGGACCTGCTCTTCAAAGATAAACAAATTGTTGAAGAACTAAGCAATACAGGAAATTCACGTGCTTCACTACTGAATTAAAGGGTGGTAGGCCGAAAAAGTCATTAGTTTTAGTGACCACAGTGGGTTTTATATAGAAAAAAGGTTTCATTCCCTAAATTGGCTCACATGTTATTGCTAATGAATGTCTAACAAAGATTCTTCTCTATAAAATGTGATCATTTTACACAGGAGATTTATCAGTCGAATTCTTGGAGAGATTGAGGCATTGGAGTCTTTTAAAAGTCCATTTTTTAAGTCTCTACTCCACATACTGCTTTTATGACCTAAAAAGCAAAGGGACTCCACATGCTGTAGGGTTCAATTGAAATTATTGTTGGAAGGTAGGAATACAACAGTAGGACTGTATTCATCACAAGAGTTACACTTTTTGTTGCTAGAGCTCAAGAAAAGTCCACAAGGATCAGAGTTGCAAGCCAGCTCTTTCATTTGCTCGTTCTTTGTGCCACACTTTGTCTCTCCCTCTCTGGCGCTAAGAGGGTCACTTGGTGCAGGCAGAGCTCACGCACACTCGCCCTGCTAAAAGTTTTCTGGCAATTTGTTCAAAGGTTTCCATATCTTGTTAAAATGCTAAGGCACGTACAGCCAGCCTGTTTTTCATGAGCAGGAGCTCAGAGGGCCATGAGGTGCACACTGGGGCACCTGTGGGAAGGGGGAATTCGCATCGCCCACTTTTGGAATTTAGGGTGGGTGCAGTTCCTGTGGGCACGGCAGTCAGCTCCCTCCCTCTGTGTTCAGCAGAGAGAGTTGGGCACCTCTGAAGGGCAAGTCTCAGCATCTACATCAAATACTATTCCTTTAGCACAGAGTATAGGAAATCTTTTCCTTGACTGAAGACCAAATAAGCCTTTCAAAATCCCCTTGGCAGGCTGCGTGACTACAAGCCTTCGCATTATCCAACAATAATAAACATGCACACAGAGAAGAGGAACCACGTGGCCACAAGCCATACGGAGTGCAGCAGCAGGCCATATCAGACCTCCTGCCATAGGCTCTGTGCTGAGGCAGGAGAGGTATAAATACCTTGCTCTTCATGCAGTGTATTACAGCACTCTGGCAAAGGAGTTTTGAGTATTAACAAAAGGTCTGTGCTACCATCGATAATAGCAGCGGAACGAGAAAAGGAAAAGGAGTCAACAAAGAAAATCATGCCTTGATGCCAAATATTTGTAGCTGTGCTCACTCAGGACAACCAGCTCTGCACCTTCAAAGCTACCCTGGGGAAGGCAGCAGTTTGCAACTGCTGTAGATATTAGGGAAAAGGCATTGGGTTTCTCTTCATGGGACACCGAGATTTAAGTCTAATGCACGTGCAGTTTTTAGCAGAGATCCCATCAGCCACCCAGTATCCCAACACACAAATCCGAATGTCATCATGCAGCCGTGTAGAAGTGAAGCGGACACTGCCTAAGCACTGCCAGGAATAGTCAGACAATCCCTATACAGATCAAATTTAAATGGTACCAGCACAGCCCTGGTTAGGCGAGAACGCAAGATGTAGACCCCTAGAGGTCTCTTCTAGTGCTGCTCTGGCATATATGAGTTGTTGCTGAGGGGCAGCAGCTCCCACTTTATACCTCAACATCCATGTGGGCTCCTCCATTCCATACTTGCTCTACAGCCCAGGCAAGGTACGGATCATGTGCAGGATGCCCAGCTGCACTAAAGGAGGCTGGGAGGGGACACAACCCTAGCTACAAACTTGAAGCCCTATGAGCTAGCCAGAGTAACACATGTGGCATGTGTGAAACCTTTTAGATGGGCATAATTCATAACAACTTTAACTGTGTCACCACTAGCAACTGAGAGGTGCTTAGGACTACTCTGTGGCATGGAGGGACACCAGCATAAGCCAGCTTTCATCCATTCCCACCCTCCAGAACAATACAGCCTTCTGCAGACCAGCTCTGAGGAACTGCCTCTATGCTGTGCAGACCCCCAAACTGTGCCCAGCTCCTGTCTGGACATTCAACACAGAACAAAACTAGGCCAAAAGTTCTTGACTCAGCAGGATGGAGAGCAGGAGACCAGGGAAGAAAGATACTGCAATGTGCAGACATCACCTCATATTTGCATTTCCTGATTTTTTTCCCCTCAGTAATAGTACCTTTAACACTTTTGTTTGTTTTCACAGAAGCAAACCATCTGTGTGTTAAACCAGAACATCTGATTTAAAAAAAAAGACAAAATCATCATAAAAGCAAACAGTCTTCACCAAAATGACAGTCCTTTTTGCCTCTTAACCTGCTGTTATTTGCCCTGTTAGTGTTGTTGGACAACATAAATGAATCTTCGGATTACAGGAAGAGAGATTAAGAGCAGGAGGCAGTTTAGTTTCAGAGACCTATTCCAGACTATATCCATTAAGGACATAAAACAGGAGAGAAAAGGGGTTGTTGCTCACAAGCACATTCTATACCCTTTTCTCTCTGAAACTTACTTTGTAATCATTATCTTGGCTCTCTCCTTCTTATTTAACCTCATCTGCCTGCCTTTAAATTCATGGAACAGACTTGTACTGCCTTGGACTCCGCGCAATTGGCCGTCGCGATATTCTTGGACGTTATTTTATTTTTTTTTTTTAATAAAAACATTCGATACCATTAATCATATTGCCATATGTAATAAATTGGCTGCCTGTGGTACTCTGCCTCAAACTGTCACATGGTTCCAATCACAGCTCTGCCAACTGAGAGTGGTTTGCTGGAAAGTCTGACTCTGCCTTCTCCGGCATGCCGGTGGCGGGGCTCTGTCCCACGCATTAGTGACCTGCCGGCCCTGCGGCCAGGAGCTACAAGTACACACGTGTTTGTAAGTGCTGCTACACACAAGCAATAACCTGCTTGATATCAAAGCCACATCGTTACAGAGCCAGCCTTCTGACAGCATTTTGCGAAGTTTGAAGGCTAATTCGGTACATCTCTAATTTGCAGCTTAAGTATCTGCCAGAGTGAAAGGTGGAGGAGTGGGGGGAGAGTATTAAATTTAGCTGTGTAAAATAATGCAGGGAACAAGAACACTGCTCCTGTGATTTGGCTTTTGCGACTGTCAGGGCTCTTGTCAAGTCACAGCTGGAATGCTGTGGATTTGTAAGAACAATAGAGTTATTGGGGGAAGAAGGAGGGGAGAAAGGAATAAAATGCTATTTGTAGCTCTTCAGCTAACACTTTGACACAGGTTCTTTGGATCTTTCTAAGTAGGCATGGACAGACATTTAAATAGACAAAAACCTCAAAACACCACAACTCCAGATCCTTTGCTGAAGATTGTCTTGATTTTCTGCTCAGAACATGAAAAAAGTCTACTGACTATGGAGAAAAGCACAGAAAATCTCAGTACTTTTGAATATTGTGAACTGTCTCTGTGTCAGGTAAACACGGGATGGGAAAGGACACTACTGTAATGAAACAATTAATCATAAAATGGTTTGGATTGGAAACAGTCTTAGAGATCATTCAGTTCCAACTCCCATGGCAATGGGCAGGAACACCTCCTACTAGACCAACTTTCTCAAAGCCCCATCCAACCTTGAACACTTCAGTTGTGGGGTACCCCACAACTTCTCTGGGCAACATGTTCCAGCCCCTCTGCACCCTCACAGGTAAGAATATTTTCCTAAAATCTAATCTAAACCTGCCCTCTTTTCAATTTAAAACCATTCCCCATGTCCTACCAATTTCCTTGTAAAAAGTCCCTCTCCAGCTCTCTTGCAGACCTGCTTTAAAGTCTCGCCAGAACCTTCTCTTTTACTGGCTGAACAACCCCAACTCTCAGCTTGTCTTCATAGGAGAGGTGCTCCAGCCCTCTTGTGATCTTCATGGTCTCCTCTGAACTCTCTCCAACAGGTCACAATCATTTATATTATTTTAGAGCCCCAGTCATGGATCAGGGCCCCACTGAATTAATTATGATGGAAAGGCAGAAAAAAGACAGTCTCTGCACTCAAGAGATTTTAGTCTGGTCTCCAAGTTCACTGAGATGGTTCTCCTCTCTCAAACCTTCCAATTCCCATCAGCTCTTAGTTGAGGAGAATACAGATACCTCTGCAGATGTAGCCAAGGTATAAAAGAGCACCATGGGGACACCTGTTCTCACAGCATATCCTTGATCAGACAAAGACAAGGAAGCCAAATGGAGAAAAGAAAAAGAAAATATTTGGAGAGAGCAAACAGTCCTCTGGCATCCAGATACTCAAGTTCCCTTGGCTTGATCAAAGAAGGGTACCAGCTGTAGTGACACTGCAGTGATGTACAAGTTAAAATGTACCTCTACAGAGACCATACACCTAGAACCCTGATGCATTCATATTCGAAGGGATAGCCAGCTTTGTGCTACTTTGTTTTATCTATTAATCTATCTAGGATGGATAATTAGAAAAGTAAATCTTGCCATTTTATTACTATGCCCATGTAATGAGCTGATAAGGCATTATAACCACCATGCTGGAAGAAAATGATGATTTAAAACTCAGCAATATGAGAAACTCTGCACTCATGGGAGCTGTTATTCAGCACTGGACTTTGGTCCTGAAGTCCTTGACTTCACTCATGTATACAAACAGGCACATGAGTGTGAGCCACATGCAAAATAAGCACAGGAATTCAAATTCTCAAAGAAAAAACATATTATCCCCTCTGATCCATTGTTTTCAAGAGACAGTTAATTTTTTTTCCAAGCTGTTCCTAGCTTTGCTTGATTTATTTTTCTTAGAAGATATCTCAAGTTATTGCCTCACAGGCTTTTCTTTTCTCAGAAGTTGATCTGAGAGGATTTTTCCTCAGAGGTCTTGATCTTTCAGACCTTTCTACCTGTGTTTAACTCAATATGTGATAAAAATCCCAGTTGTAGAATCATTTGTGAAAAACAGACAAGCATGCACAAAAATGCTTACAAGATCTCAGATTCACAAGGAGAAACTAAATAGTTGTCAAATTGAAAATGCACAATACTGAATCATGCTGTCAAAAAGCTGACACTTCTACAATGCTTGGTATCTTACTACCTACCAGTGACATTTATGAGGGGTTTTGTTTTATTAAAAAAAAAAAAAAAATGTTCCATGAGCCTGAAAACTAAAGTTCTTGAAAGACTACATGAAACACTGCCAGGCTCAGTTTCATGAGCATATCACTTTCTGAAATTTATATAATTAAGGGCATAATTTTAGAGGTGTCTGTAGATGCTTTACAGTATTTCAGCTATAACAACAAGATAATAGTTTTAATTCTGCATCGTACTTTGTAGTACCTTCACAGAGCAGGCTTGTCAGGTGAATTGAGCTATGCATACTTCCAATATAGTTTCGATGCAATATAAATCAAATAAAAGACTATTAGCTTCAGCTAGGGAAAAAACTCTATTTTTTGGTCTCAAGGCCTTAAAGGACCTGAGTGGAAAAGCTCAAGTATTTCTGCAAACATCCACATAGAAAATAACACACATATCAAAAAGGAATAAGCAATTATTACTATGCTGCATTGTCTCAATGTTTTTTACTAAGTGCTTGACTACTGCTGCACCAGGTGGTCCCAAAGATTTGTCAAATGCCTTACTAACAGGTACAGAAAAAAAAAATCTCACTGTAGTTCAGCAAAGTCTTAGAAACAAACAAAAGCCCAAACCAACAAACCACACATGCAGGAAAAAAACCCCACAAAACTTAAAATTTTATGTGATTTGCTCTAGAAAGCTGCTCAGTTATAACTCAAAGGAATGAGACTTAATTTGGGGCTCAAATGAAGAAGGAAGACCAAGTCACCTTTCCCAGAAACAATTGGAATTGCCACTCATCTTTCAGTATTTTAACAGATGGCTAGAGAAGGGAAAGAAACCCCAAACAAACAAAAACCTCAAAACCAAAACAAACAAAAAACCCATCCTGCTAATCTGCAGACTCTGCAAATTGCTCTGACTAAAGCTGCAGCCCTTTCTCAGTGTGAACAATTGCACAAAGCCGAAGTTGCTTGATTCTCTTTAGTGCAACTTTACACACATGTGACATTTACCTCATATATACACAGCCTCCAGGGTGAAAGGAGGAGACTGACTCAAGAGCAGGCATACACCTATTTTAAGCTTGTAGGCATATTAAGTAAAATGAAGAAGCCTTTAGAGGTTAGGTGCTTCATTTATCAGTACATTGCATAAGAACACAAATGTCTGCAGAATCTCTATAATGTGGACTGTCTGTTTCTCTTTGGCTGAGGGCAAACCTCAAAGCAGCCCACAGCCCTTCTCTCTGGTCACCAGTGACAGGAGCTGAGGGAACAGCATGAAGTTATGTCAGGGGATATTTAGGTCAGATATAGGAAAAGGTTCTTCACCCAGAGGGTGCTTGAGCGCTGGAGCAGGCTCTCTAGTGCTCTCACAGCACCAGCCTGACAGAGTTAAAGAAGCATTTGGACAACATTCTCAGGCACCTAGTATGATCTGTGGGGCCTGTCCCTGCCAAGAGTTAGACTTCAATGATTCTCATGGATCAAGTTCCTGAAGTACAGCCATTTTCCAGTAACCATGCACTAGGATTTTACTCTTAAGGCTAAGGTATACGCTCCTAAAATCTAGCCCTTAAATAAATAAAGGAAAAATGTCTAAGCCAAAATTTCTCAGCTGAGAAATCCAGATCATTATTTTCAGCCAGATGCCATCTCAAAAAAAAGGAACTGAAAATTTTGATAAGGTGCTCAGAACAGTTTTTTTTTTTATTATTTTTAATTCATGTGACAAGTTAACAGCTTAAAGGGTGTGAGATTTTTAAGCAGGTTGTGCTGTAGCTATCTCATATTATCATACATAACTGCTATATGAATAATCAAATATACGCAGTAGAATATAATTTTTAGATTTAGATCAAGTTAAAGAAAAAACACACACAAAAAAATACCAAACCCTCTAGGCCTCTATAGGGTAAATTAAAGCATTTAGTGACAGAAAATACTGTCATAAACAAAGGCTTTGAATTTCAAATATCCTTCAAGAAGTTATTAGAGACTCTGCTCCTGAGAAATAAAAAAAGGCTGAATTTTGCCTCTACCTCTTCAAATTGTAGAAGAAATAGTCATTACATTTGCTTATACTCAAAGCAATTTCTCCATCTTTAATGCCTTATGATTACTAAAGGTTTTTAAGCTCCTGAAGAAGGCAGCAACACATATGAAGGAGACAAAACTAGAATGCAAATAGCTTTCTAGCTGCCTGTCAATCTAAGAGCAATATACTGAGCTTTACTCTATTTGAACCTCCGTGGCTTTCCTGCAGGCTTCAGCCTGTATTACGATAAACTGTGCACATGATGACAGGCATTTGCATCTCCACAGATTTGGCTCCCAAATTCAAAACAGATGTGCCAAAGCTCAGAACCCTCTTAAAAATCTTTCTACTGCCTCATGAAAAGTCTGAGCAGAATATTGCTTTCGTCTGCTTAAGGGAACCAGTGAATACTCCTCTGCAAAACTCCTGGGGCCATCATCACTTCTAACACTATCCCAAGAACTGGCTGCCCCAGTATCCCCAATGCTGCCATCACTGTCTTCATCTCTTGAAAACAGTTCCCCTCTTGTCACAGAGGTCGAGCTCTCATCTTCGTCTAGATCACATGGCAGCAGCCGGCTCCTAGAGCGATGAACTTCTTCTCGTTCGGTCTCTGAACGAGCGCAGGTACAGCCTCTGACCCAGCATCGAGCTGCTCCTCGCCTCACCCAGTATTTGGCAGACCTAGCCATCATTCCCATAACGTTTCCATCATCAGGCAGTGCAGGAGTCTGAGAGCTTCCACCATCACAGTGTGCACTCATAGGTGGGGCACGACTGCTAAATTTGTAGACTGCAGAGGGAAGTAACAAGATTAGATCAAGCAGAACAAAACAAAGATCCAAAGCCAAGAAAAAGCTTGTGTCAGATTGTCCGTACATCACCTAATCACTAACCATTTTAAAGGCGTCTCATACCATTTCCCCCTAGAATCACCATAAGCTTTTGAGATAATAAACTGTTTATCACAATAATTAGCATCATTTTTCCAAGGTCAGAATTACAAATTAACTGCAACTACATTTTGCTGGCTTCTACTATTATGAAAACAGCCCTTCCTGTCTTCCCAGTAAGAGCAGAGAAACCTCATGCTCTGGTTAACTAAGGCTGGAACTAAAGCCAGGGACAATGACCACAATGCTCTTGGATTTCAGTGTTCTCCCAGCTCCGTACAAACCACTGCAACAACCCTGCAATCCATCCAGCATGCTAACTTGAACAGAAGACTAAAGAAAAGAAAATTTGAAGGAAGGTAAAAAACCTAACTACAAACCTTTCTTGAGCTTCAATATTTTATTTTGCCTTTCATTCAAGAGTTTAACTCCTTTGATTTACTCCTGACTCTTTTATCACCTCTGCCGCCTCCACCCCTCCAGTATACCAGTTCTTGGCTCCTATTTCTTTGTGGTCTTTCTATCATCTCAGAATTACTAAGGAAAGGGAGTTTTGACCTTGAAAGATTGCTACACAACCTTCCCAGACAATCTTTATCAAGGCCCAGCTGTGGCCTTTGAGAACAGCTTGCATTACACGATCAAACCTGCTCCCAGGCTACAGGAACTCCCACCACTGTGAACAGCAAGCACAGAAGGGTATTTGGAGTTCTCCAGGAGCTGGCCAGGAAGATTGCCTCCTCATGAGAGGAGGTCTATGTGTATAAAACATTTCTGCAGTTTAGAAGGAGACTCCCTGCACATAAAGCTGGCTGTAGGGTCTGGAAAGTAGCTGCCTACCTGCTATAACAAAGGCACCTGGCAGCATCCTTGCCTTTCAGTTCTGCTGCAAAGAAGCCTTTGGCTTCCTCAGGATAAGAGCCAGTAGGAAATTACTGTGCAGCTCCTTCTTTAACTCCAAGTCACACTGGATAGGTACAAACTCAGTAGATCCTACATGACATTTGCTCTTGGTGAGCTGCAAAGCTGACCTGCACTGCAGGGAGGGTAACATTGCTGAGTTACTGGCAGGTAACTCCACTCAAACCATAGGGAGCTAGCCTTAACTCCAAGCACTGTATAAAGATGCCCTGAATTAAGTTTCAAATCCAGACATATTTCACATAAAAGAAGGAATAAAAGAGAAATTGTTCTAAGATGATCTTTCTCTATTTTCTTTCTAAGTAAACAGGAGGTTCTAGCTCTTGGAGAAGAGAGCTAGAGCAAGGACACAAGACAAAATTTTGTGCAGGTCAGAAAACAGTAGCTCTGAAAACACTAACAAAACAGCCATAGGGATGTTACCTAAAGCTCTTTTAGTTTTGAACCCTTATTTCAAGGGATTTTCCTATGTGCACATGGACAAGACAAACAAGGAATAGCAACTGAAATTAAGCAGCACTCATCACCCTCCTCAGGTAATACAATCACCCCTTTCTCACAGATCACCTTGAAAGGTCCTAGGTTCATCTTCTCCTCGAGATGCCGGAGCTGCCTGTCTACGCTTTCTTCTCTGGGGTCTAACTGGCCGAGGTCTGCCAAGCTCCTGGGTTTGGCTATCTGCTGCAACACCCTCTTCCCCACGGGGAGCCAGGACTCTTTGGCTGGTCTGCTGAGCCATTTGAATAGGGTCCACCTAAAGCTAAGAGTAAAGGTCAATAAACGGGGAACCTATCATGAAGTCACTGGTTTCACCAGAAAATGGGAAAGAGGCCAAGAGCTATAAAAGCTCATGTTTACCTCATTCATTGTAAAGGAAAAGGAAAGCCTTGGGGCTAAATCAGCACCAACAAACCTTTTCTGGCATGACCAGACCTTACCTCGCAATTCAGCTCTAGTGCTCTGTGAAAGTACCTCCTTTCTTTATTTCTAGATAGGAACACAATGGTAACTCCACAGATAGGGGAGGGGGAGAGGACTAGGGCTATAAGAAGCAAACAAACTACTGGAGGAGGAGCTAACGCAGCATCTTCTCATTTGTAATCAGCAAAGCCTTTCAAGGCCTAATGAACTGAGAAGACAGACCACAAAATCCACCTATGATGTTTGGTCTTAAAGGAGTAAAACATCACAAAGTTTCCATGGTCTTCCAAGAGGCAAAGAAGGAAGGGCAAACCTCTCCTGTGGCTGAGGTGTGCGCAGTACAGGGACATGGGCACAATAAATAGTTTTTACTTCTTTGTAACATATAAGCATGTTTTATCATATTGTTTTCTAAGATTTTCTTTCAGTCTTATTCTGTGGAAGTGCCTGCCACAGTAACTGGAGTAGGTACTTTTTCCTCTCTTCCAGGCGGCACTATCTCCCAGATCTTGTGTAAATACAGTCTTCCTTCTGGACCACCTGACCCTTGTACAGCCCCCAACTTAGGTTCAACTAGCTCATAGATTTTCACTAGCTTAAGCATTTCTTAGGCTTCTTCTAACACTTTGCAAAATCCTCTGAGACCCTCTCACAACACTTTGAGGACCACAACACTTAAACAAAAAAGCCCTCAGGCCTATAGTGAAGAAGAGGCAAATTACTATTTGCACTGCTTTCCATATCCTTGGTAATGCACAAAGAGGCAGCTCTAAAAGAAAGAACTAAATTAAAGTAAGAGTCATCTCCAAGTCACTTGTCACTCGATGTTTGAAAGGGCAGAGTTGCTAATGTCCGTGCATGGCAGCCTGTCCATCTGCCCACGCACAGGCTGAGATAGTCTAGAATGGATAAGGGTGTGGATACACTTTCCAAAAGTACTGAAAACTTGATGAACTTCCTGTGGACATGGACTGGTTTGATATTTACGACTATAATCAGCACCTTAAAACAAAACAATGCTGAGCCCTGAGTTAGAAATGCAACCAGACTGGTAAATCTTGTGTTTTCTCCTTGTCTTATTTCAGAAGTAGCTAATTAAATGCAGACTTACCAAGTGACTAGCACCACACCACAGAAAGCTCACTTCATTTCTGGGCTCTGCTATGTACGTGTTCAGCAATAAAATGCTTTTCCCCCTCCTGACCTGTCAAAGGCAAGGGCATCGTATCATGAGTTAGTGCTGGGGGACGTGGGGGTGGGTAAGGAATGGTGGCCCAGAAGTTGAGGTGGACAAAGGCTTGATGATCCAGCTCATATGACCTAATAGACTGTGTCACTGCCTTTGGGAAATGCAAGCCTCCTGGCACATGCCCTTGGCTGGAAGGTCAGAATAGAAAAGGCCAAGCTCAGAAAATTAAGCCCTCTAGCTGAGAAAAATAATCCAACCATGGATTGGAGAAAGCTTTATTTTTTCCTCTAACTTTTTTTTCCCCAGATTTTCAGACTTGATGCGTTGCCGTAGTGCACTTCACATCTGATTAAATTAGTCACATTGCATTATGCCATATCAAATGTGACATGTTGCAATGGAATGTGAACAGCATACAAAGATGTACTGGCATCACAGAGCTGTTACCTGCTTCTGACACATCACTCTGTTTGCAGCAGGTAAGGAAGGCATGCAAGGTGCAAATCCTTCTTTGTTATTTAGTCATGCTTTTGTAGCTAAACAGTAGTTTCTTGTATGCTTACCTAATTTTGCATCAAATCGGTAATCAGTTACTCCAAGAAACTCTTAACTACCCCACATCTGCTTGTGATAATACACAAGGAAGTATCTAATCACGATTCAGCCCATCCCTTAAAAGCATACAAAGTATGCTAACTAAAAGAAGGTTAGCAAAATGTAGAGCATATAGACAATTGCAACCTACAGAGAACAGGGTAGAGGCATCATGTTACTGCTTGAGTACATTCAGTTACCATTATTTTGGGGTCTGCAGGAATCCCACCTTGGGGAAACTCTAAAATGTAGCTCACTGACTAAGCACCTCCTGTTAGGCTGATATCAGGGCAGCTCTTGTGGGGCTCTGCAGTGGATTGAAACTACAGCACCAATGAAGAGCACAAGGAAAACTTTAATGTGATAGTCTGGTTTTCTTATGGTAAATGCCTAACCCCTGCATGGCAACATAGATCAAACTGTTAAAGAAAATCCATACTAATTTGATCTTGACCAGACCACTAAAAATTCATAGCCCAATTTGTATTCACTCTAGACTTGATGTTTTATCTGAGGTTCCTGCAGCACAGTTTGAAAGAGACAAGAACAGTTTCAGGAAGAAGGTCTATTGAAATATTTGCCAAAGAGGTTCTAGCCCATTGCCACTTTCCTTTTATGTTCCCACAAGCCAATACCAGTATCCAGTACATACCAAATGACTGAGCTTTTCTTTGAAATGACTACCTAAGCAATCAGCAAAGCCATTTCATTTGGTAATCCTAAGAGACCAGAAAGGGGAAGCCCTTCTAGTACAGGGCTGGCTATTCAGCTTATTCTATGCAACTTATTTTTCATGAGTATTTAATGAAATATGTTTTATAAACCATGGAGAATTCACTTTGTATTAATCATCTGAGGAGGTAAGTTTTAAGTTACAATTATTAATTGCAACTTTTTTCTCTTTTGCAGTGCTGTGATTTTTTGGACAATCCTGGAGGCCCCTGGCTCATGGGTTTTAGGGAGCCATAGCACAGCAGAAAGCTCTCCTCACTTGAACAAAGCTCCTCTGACTAAAAGGCTTTAACTAGGTGGATGCAATGGGGACTCCCACAACTCAACACCATGAGTCACTACATGACGCTGAAGGAGTTTGGCCTAGCTGGGAGGCTTTGGTAACTCAGTCTTGGCAAGTCTGATTGCAGTGCTCATGCTCGTTACCACGTGTTCCCTGGGGAAGCTGTGTCCTACTCTGTGATTCTTTCACAGCGTTCATCTTTCTTGCTCTGGGAAGGGAAGAACCAGGTTTTGACAAGTTTTGTGGTGCACCTTTGACAGTGGAAATTCTTTTGCCGAAGGTATCTGGGCACTGCACTGTCAGGTAAATGCACAGTCACGATATATCTATGGAAGGAATACTGTGCAGGCTAGAATCATGAAAGCTGTACTCAGTCTCTCAACCACATTTTACATTATGCTGTCAGTTTTTTCAGACACCATCATAACCAAAAGTGTTCAATCCGCACATGAATGCAAACTGATGTTCTGAATTTTCTGATGACATTGTTCAGTATTCTCTTTCTCACAGTTTCCAGTGTTGCCTGAGGGCAGATATCCCCAAAAAGTGCATGTGTGTCATGGTGTTTGATGATTTTTTTTTTTCTAATTAAAATCAGTGCCATGGCTGTATACTTAAGAAGAAGCTAACATACCAGAGTACCTGAACACACAGACCTTGCTTGGGAAAATCCCCACTGCAGGGATTCACCAAGAAGCCGAGCCCACTGAACTATTTTAGTGCAGACCCCTGAAAGCCTTATAGAAAAAGCTGTAGCTGACATGGGATACATTTCTCTTTGTTTTTCCCATTCCCTGCAACTGGCTAGTTTTGACTCTTTTCCAGTGTGTGATCCAGAAAGGGAGGACCGGTCCCTTTCATAGATTGTCCTGGCATCCCTTTTCTGTCTTCATGTGGTTACTCTTTCTTCTCATTCAGTTTGATACATATTGAGCAGATGAAATGAATAACAAAAGGCAACTGTGTTGTAATTAATGCACATATGTAAAACCAGTGCCTGCATAGCTGACCTTTCCATTTCTGTAGATTTGGCTGGGTATAAAAGAAACTGCCAACACAATTTTCCATTGGCAATGATGTGTTTATGGCTGTACTGAACTGTAACACTTTCTATTTTCTGGTGGATGAATATAGTGAGAGGGTTGGTGATTGTGAAACCAGGTCTGGATCTGAGGTAACCCAGTGTAGTGCTTCTTCAGAAGTTTGAATCAGTTCCAGGATAACTAAGATGTGATCTCAACAGTCCCTGGATTCATCTGCTCGAGTAGTCCCTGTTCCAAATTTGGGAAATTTGAAATAAATACATCAAGTACATGGTCATACACCTGCAGCATGTCTGATGGAGAGCAAAGGGCTGATGTTTGAAGGAGGCAGGCAGGTACAGACTCCAAAAAAGAGGGGAGGAAGAAGATTTGCACACCACAAAAAGTACCTCAAGTTCAAGAGCGTATTTCAGGTTGGTTCTGAATTAGAAACACTATGGCTTTGCTCTTAGGCTATGGAAGACATTACTTGTCATGCATTACCATCAAAAAGGAGAACCTTCCTACCACCCCTGACTGGCTATATCCATGGGTGGAATAAGTCCTATACTACAACCTGGACAGACCTTTCCTGAGCCTTTGGGGTTAAGATCATACATGAGTGTATGACCTGGTTTTTGACTGGTCAGGACTTCACATGACTGGCATTCGAACAGCTGCAGCCTGGTTTGGGATTGCTAACATTTACACCACAGATGATGCTGGCTCCTATCCAGGCCAGGATCTGGGAAGACCACAGCCTTCGTACTCAATGCTTGGCCCAGTAAAGATGGGGAAATCTGATGCTGCCCTAGCAGTAAAGCCAGGATTTTAACTGCCTGTTCAGCCATTTGATTTGTCTGGAGAGCTGGTATGCATATCTCAGTGCTGGGGAAAGTAGAGAAAAACAATTTAATACTGAAGTCACTGGAGTGGCAAAGCTGTGATGCTGCCCTCCCTCTCCACCCACTTGGTTTAGTCTGATAAGCAAGGATCACCCAAAGTGCTCCCAGGAGCGTGTGTGCACACACAGATGTGATGATCACAGCATAGCCATTGGTGCAGCCAGAGCCAGGTGTTTCCAGCCACCAACAAACCCTGTGCTGCAGACGCACATTCTGGTGTGCACAATGGGAGCAGGAGCTTCTGCCTTTGCAGGAAGAGTGGGAGGTTTACAAAAGCCTTATGAGTTAGGACTGCATTGCTCCTATAAAAAGACAGGGAAACTACTGTTTGATCACTTCTGAACTTCATGGTTGCTGCTGGAGGGCTCAGCTGAATGGGGAGACAGAGGAATTGTTATTAAGCCTAGTTAACATGAGGTCACAAATTTAAAGTGCAGGTATCTTGGGCTCTGTACAGGGAAGAAATAAGAGTCAGAGAGTGGCTCCTTCAGGAGACATTTCAGATCCACTGAGATCTGAATGGCTGCCTAAGGCTTTTCTCCCTGCCCTGGCTTCATGGAGACCTCAAAGGCATCACCCTGGTGACTCAGTCATTGCAGTTTAGGTGAATCCAGCCCTTCAAGCTCTGACACCCTCACAAGTTACTGCGAGGCTATAGGGACTGCTAGGAAGTAAACTAAATGAATTTTGCTGCAGAGGCATCCAGTCATCTCCCTGTGTACTACTAGGGCTTGTCTCTTGTGAAGCTGCCTGCTGTCTGTCAGCCCCTGGGAGTCCCTCGAAAAGAGAGCAAAAGCTAATACCTGCTGTTTATGGGCAAGGAAAGAGAGGCAATGGGAGGTAAGGGTGGCACAGGGTGGGCCAGAGGAAGGTTTAGAATTAATGATTGTGATTGATCATTTGTTTATTCTTCACCCTTAACTGACAAAGGCTGTTCGGATTGTCACTCAGAACAGAAGCAAGGCAGCAGGTACTTTGTGAATGGGGAAAAGAAGATGCCTGAGGGACACCTTCAGCTCCCTAAAGATGCCATTCGTGAAACAAGCATGGCTAAGAGGCCATTTTCCTTGGTAGCCACCTAAGTCTAACTTGAGGAGCACCTAGGAGAGCTTGTGAGCTCCCAGAGCCAGATGCTCACCCCAGATGAGCGCACGAGGTCCCTCATGCTCCAGCTCCCACAGAAAAAAAACCCCAGGCATGTGTGGACCAGACTCTAGAAAGGAGCCAAACTGCCACACAAGGCTCCAGCATCTTGGCACAGCATCTTTCCTGAGGAAGACAGAGGGAAGGAAATCCACCTCAGCAGACCTTCCCTCAGTGTTTAGTGGAGTCTCTCTAGGCTGCCACTGAAGCCCAGCAGCCCATCGCCTGTAATTTTACACTTCATACCCAGGCAGCAGGTAACAGCCTTGCTGGGAGATATGCAGCCAACTTTTGAGAATGTTTTCCAGTTATCCACAGCCAGGCAACATAGCAGAGTGCAAGCTAATCAGCTAGCTACTGAATTTGCATATACACAAGCTTTAATAGCAAGGGAAATGCACTTTCTGTGAACTCTGTAGCTCTTATACAATGTTTTCAATTAATATCTGCTCACTCGAGTTAATAGATTTCTCCTATAATATTTACAAGACTGTATGGACTCTCTCTTTTGACTGATTAACATATCTTTAAATTCCTTTGACTAAAACTTTTGGTTGTCTGGTGAGCAATATTTGATTTACTAGGCTTTAGATCCAACTATTTGGGGGGAGGAGTCATAGGCTTATTAAAAAACAGCCTTTAATGTTCTGTTTTCTCATAGTAAGACAATGTAGCAAGTCTTCCAGTTGTTTGGTATTGTGAAACCTTCCATTTTACGTGTGCTTTCATTTTAGTGGTGTCATTTCACTTTACAGTGCCATTTCACTTGGGGAAGTTGGGGTAACTGATTTTTTCAGAGTTGATGGTTCAGGGGACATCTTCACTTCAAGTCTGATTCTGCTTACAAGAAATACATGGCACCATGAAAACTGCCATTGTCTTTGTCCCAAGAGACTGAGCAGTGCTTTGTGATGAAAATTATCTTTGCCTGAAGCCAACAGAGAAAAAAAACAAAACATAAAATAAAATCCTTTACCATCTACCACACCTTGTGCAACCAGAATTACTGAAGAACTGGAGACAGAGTCTTCCATACTGGAAAAGTTATTCACAGCCTTTACAAAAAGAACAGATTAGAAGCTGATGCCTTCAAAACAGAACTCCACACCTCATTAGCTAGGCTTAGAAAACTAAGTCATGTTTTCGTCACAATGACACCTCAGTATCAACCACACATTTAATTTTCTCAAAGTGCAGACATGTGCTCTTCTTAGAGTGCCTGCTTCTGGACTCATGTCATCAGGCACAGACATATGACTTTTTAATTCAGCACCTGTGTGCTACAATTAAAGTTTATCCATGAGCATAGTCAATCAAAGCAGATAGCACAGATCTTTGTAAGAGGAGACCTTTGCTTTAAGGAGCAATAAAAACTTCACTTAAAAAAAAAGCACACAAGTGGCATCTGATTTAGCCGCCTTTGAACTCAGCAGCCTGAGTGTGGAAGTTCAGCGTGTATGGCTATTTGTTCAGGTGGATACCACTGACACTTGGGGGTCATATTTTTCAGATTTTTGTTCTTATCATAACACTAAGAGATTTCTTTTTAAAACAAGAAAAAATAAAGCTGACACCACAGAGAGAGTGAAGACGACAATCTCTCTCTTATAATTCTTGCAGAGGCCTTTGTGTTTAAATCATGCAACATGCTAGTCTCAGAATCTTCAAGAAGAGGTTTGAGTATCAATATTCACTAGTAAATGCATCCCTACTAGGTAAATTGAAGCAGATTTCTGCTTTTTCTTTCTGAATAAAATCTGTTCCATAATGCTCCAAGCGTTACTTTAAATGCATTAAATACTAGCATGCTTACACATAAAGGTAAAAAAGCAACAACAACACAGACTAGCTTACACTTTTTCATCACTTTATTTCTATAGTAAAATTTACCTTCCCACATGGAAAAATAAAGCAAATAGTAATATAGCTCCCTAAATATACTTTTCATAATGACCTTATAATAAGCAAAGCTGGTGGCCTCACATGTTATATAGTTCTATTAAAACAAAAGTGCCTGCTTATTAACTTCCCCTATCCAGACATTTTTGCTGAAGTTCTCAATACCAGGTGTCTACCCAAGCTGACTCGTTTTAAAAATAATTTTTGCCAATTTTTTTCAGCTGTTTTCCAATCTACTTTAAAAAACCAGGGTATTGTTCTTCCCAGATTTAAGATTCTGATTGTCTTAACTTTGAGGCTTTTGGAGGCCTTATGCTTCAAAACAGGGATCTGATATTTGGCACAGTGTGACCTTTCCCAGAGGAGGAGATTTACCATGCAAACCCTTCAAAACACAAAGCATCAAGATCCTGAAGTGTTAGATTTTAAGAGCTTCATGTCTCAAGCTCTGGTTCCCATTAGGCATGGTCCAGACGAAGATCAAACACATTTTGTCAAAGTTTTCAAATTCCTGGCATGGATAGGTTGGAGCTGGGTAGAGACTCAACGCGAGCTCATGGGAGCTCTTCCGTGATCACAGTGGACTCCCAGCAAAGCACCAACACCGTGGCTCTGTGATGGTTGTTCTCAAGGGTCCTTTGTTTTTCTGTCTCATTGGAAATATCACAACACTCAGAGCTGTTGAGGACCCTAAAAATGGCAGTACTTTAAATAAATGCTGTGCTTTGTATAATACATGCCTATATAGTACTTACTCTCCTGTGCACAACTTGATATATGTATTCATGTGCCCAGATGCACACAGGTTGTTCTGAAAGTTCAGATTCTTTGTGCCTCAAAATCAGGACTTGAAATTCTTCTCTACTTTGGATCTTTGTTTCTGTGGGCCTTAGTTCACCATCCATAAAGACAACACTCCTTCTTTATTATATATCAGTGTTGTGAAATTATTCTTCCTTACTGTTTGCTATCCAGCTCTACAGCAAGGTGGACCATAAACATGTCCACAAAGAGAGGAAGAATTCTGCCTTCTGAGCAGGATTTGAATGTTGTGAAGAACATAAAACACATGACCACACAGCAAACAGCAAACAGCTGAAGGACAGCATTGGATAGTTGTTCACTCTTTCAGACATTGAGTCCTTCAAAGATGCAATGGAAGAAATGGAATTTGATCAGGTAACAAAGAATCTTACTTAAACATGACATTCATTCAAGGACAGTCTGAATTCTGGATTTGAGATCTTAATACATGATTGCTTATGCATTTTTTTTTATCTTGCATTCTACAACACTTTTAGATTTGTTTGTGTGACATAATCTGAAGCATGAAAGGATCACTTTCACAAGCAAACACTGCCATTGATCTGTACTGCAGAATTAATTTCATTTGTGTCTGCTGAAAACAAAGTATGGTGAATATACTTCTTTTAAAGCATGTCAGTGTAAAATGACATTTAACATAGAAGATATCTTCAATTAAAAAGAAAAAAAAGTAGTGAATAAGGAAAGAAATGAACAAAAGAAAGAGTATGCCCAAGAAAGTACTAATTTAGACTAGCAGAGAGCTGAGAAGAGCTATTGAACAATTTCATTATCACATCCTTTTCAAAGAAGGAAGGCTCCTGCTTTCCTATTTCAAGATAATTGGATGAAGAAATGTGGGTGGGAGCACAATACATTGCAGAATTTGATGAATTATTTACTAATTAAGGAGAGAAACAGGATAGTATGAGCTATATCACTTTGATATGAATGTTCCTTTTATTATATTATTTATACACATGCAATTGTTGCTTTTATTAACTAAGAGGTTAATCACTTGAATGGGATGCTTTGCATTCTTTACAATTACATACACCAGCAAATTGGCTAATTTTATGTGAAAAAAATAACCCAGCAATTTTTCTAGTACTTATCTGTATGGTGCAGTTTAATAACATTTTTGCACTGTGTAAAATGAATAAACCAGCTGGTCCTGTGCTTTGGCAGCAGCACTGCAGATAGCACCATGGCACACACAGGCTCAGGAGCCCTGGTCGGGGTTCAGGCACACTGCAGAGGTGATGACACACAACTCCCCCAGGCTGGGAGATGAACCTGATGACGTTCTGTGCATCCAGACATCCTGTTTATGGGGCAAGCTTGAGAATGACTTCAAAGGTGACTGCCTTTTTTTTTTTTTTTTTTATTGCAGCTGGGAGTGCCGTTTTGTTCTAGGGACATTGTTTCTGTAGCAAACCAATCTCTGTCTAGACTGGGTAAAATTAAAACTGCCCTGCTGTCTGCGTTACACCCTGATAGTGCAGAAGATGCAGAGAACCCCTCCTGCACTCAGCCCTTCAGTTTCTGGGGCTGAAGGACTCATCCATTTCTCTACTTGCATGCAGAGCACTGGTGCCATTAAACTGCCCATGAGCCTTTCCCCTCTGTACCATCAGCCAGATTGACCCTGACAAGCCCCTTGATGGTAATTCCTCTTTGCTGCTGTTCCACAGAAAGCACATCCAGGGCTTTGTGAACTGGCGCTGTTCAGATAAGATCCAAATAATGGAAAATGTGCCTGAAGGTAAAGGAGTTTTCATCTGGACATCTCTTCATATCTAGATCACCTCACCAGAACTCCAGAGCCCACACTGTAGCTGTCCACACCACTTAATTTATTTTTTTTACACACATACAGATTGTTTAAAAAAAACCCCCAAACATATGGTCTCCAGATAGAAACACCTACCCCTATTTAAAATATATAAAAATATGAAAGAATCTAGTTTAGATTCCACATTTATGTGCCCCACCCTTTTTTCCCTGATGCCTATAAAGATATTGATATGTTAACATCATTTGTTAGTCATTAGAAAAGTAAGTAAAAGTACTTGGTTTGGGTTGATGATGTAATAAGTTATTTAATGAGTTTCACTGATTCAATGAAAAAGTATATCTTATTGTTCACTAGAGATGGGGGATGGGAAGTTAATATACATTTTGCTTTAGATATGAAGCATTTTGGGAACATTAATGGATTTTTTTTTCAATTGTAACCACATGGGGTTTTATTAAATTTTAAAATGAAAAAAAATGCAGATGGGGCAGCTCAGCCATCTAGCTCACTTTTCACATCTTCATAACACACCACAGTGCAGCCAAACCAAGCATTCATGACTGCAGCCCTGGGAAAGTCTGGGGAAAGCCTGAGCCCTACAGTGAAGGAGTCCATTCTCCACTGCCAGGAATAGACTTTTTTTTTTCCATTTATCAAAATCTTCCCTCTGCAAGAGAGCACAGGAACACTCTGACTGTTGTGGTTGTTCTGTGCAAGCATCCTTCTTTTACCGTGCATTACTGGGATTCAGCTGAACATGACCCAGGAGTCCTCAACAGTTGAATCCAGCAGAAAAAACATTCTTAACTTATCTGAGGTGACTGAACTTCCCCACCTCTAGGCAGCTGTATTCCAAAGAAGACATGAGTCAAACATAAGTATCCAACATACCCAGAAGGAAATTAAAGGGTGAGGAAATAATGATGATACTAGGAGAGAAGCACAGCCTGTGTTCTCCAGTTGTCCAGGGAAGAAAGCGTCCTTACAGCCACAGAAGCATGACTGAACTCCAAATAATTATCAGGTTTGGCAGAAAAAATTCACTTGGAAAATCAATTTCATTTGAAAATATTTATTCCAAATAGAAAAGCAAAACACACGCATAAATACAATACATAAAAAAATTCTTATGGAACAGCAGTGGAAAACCTTCCATTTAATAATGTCAAAATATGCTAAGGAAAAGCGTAAGCAAAAATAACTATACCTATTTCATGGAGCTGTGGATATGTAATTAAAAGAAGTTTTCCAAGTGATTTTTTTTTTACCTTACTGAAATACTTCATTTCAGGAAGATTAAATTAAAAACTCCATCAACACTGACATCTTTCCCTTAAATATTTATTCATTAACAAATCTGTCTCCTTTTCTTAATGGAAAATCCATCAGTCAGAACTTTTTTAGTTGCCCCTACCTTTCTGTTGTTGGAAAAATCAATTTCCCATTCTAGGCTGGGAAGCAGCCCTTAGGTGTGGAGATGCACAAAAAAGGCTGTGTGGGGTACCAGGACCCTCAGGAATGGGCACCAACAATCCTGAGAATCAGGGAGGTCTCATGCCCTCAGGCACCGCTGCTGATGTTGAGCACAAAGCTGGGCTGGGGGCAGCAGCAGGCTGACCTTTCCTTCCTGGAGCCTCAGCATGTGGTATCACAGCACAAAGGCTGAAAGTGGGGGGAAGCAACATTCTCATTCCAGGATTGCCCCCTCCTCCTCCCCAGAGAGGCACAGATTCTCCTAACAAATA
Organism: Sylvia atricapilla; assembly: GCF_009819655.1. Taxonomy (NCBI): domain Eukaryota; kingdom Metazoa; phylum Chordata; class Aves; order Passeriformes; family Sylviidae; genus Sylvia; species Sylvia atricapilla. Next base: position 106,314,278 of record NC_089140.1, on the reverse strand, counting down.
CACCAATCCAACCATGTAACTCTGGATTTGAGGGCTTATTGGATTCAAGGCATCCAGTCACAGCCTGAACCTGTAAGGAAGCTGAGTGCTGAGCAGGGTTGCTGACTTGTAGCAAAGGCAGACAAAAAAAGTAGTAGTGATATGTCAGCTTGAAGGAATATGCTAAACTGGCTTTGCACTTAATTTTGCTTCATCTTGAATAGAGGAGAGGAAAATACCTCAACGGGATGTGGCACTCTAGTATCAGGTAAACAAAGAAGCCACAGTTTTCCACACACACTTTGATGTCATCTCATGTTTTTGCCTGTCTTTATCAGCTTCAAGAGTCTTGCATTTGCTTGGGTGCTATGTGAAAGCTGCAGTGGTCAAGTGAACCCATTGTGATGCTTCAATATGGCTGGTCTAGCTGTATCTGCGCTTTTAAAATGAAAATTTAATAACAGTCCATATGGTTATAATTAAAGAAAAATCCATTTACATCTTAAAATGCACACATTTTATTGAAACCAGGCTACATAAACACATCTGGAACACAGCTTTAGATAAAAAGCATATGCAGGGTCTGATTCTGTCATTGCTTATGCTGGAGTAAATAAAAATTTACACCATCAAAGTCAGTGGACAGGTGTAAGGCCAATGAGAGATCAGAATCTGACCTTGAGCCTTTCATTTCAACAAACAGAACACTGCCAAGTTTCACTTCAATCTTGCAACTTGGAAGAGAGGGAAAACGAAAGCTTATAGCCCATATGAAGGATTATTGTATTATGAATAACCGAAGTTTATAGAAAAATTATTTCCAATGGTTATACCTATGGTTCCACTCTCCACAAAAGCAGACAGAAGAGCAGGCAGTAACTTCTCAGCTTTAGCAGGTTTTTTTTTATGTAGAGGTCTGTACTCTAAGCAATGTCCAGCATGCACTGCTACAATTAGTCCATCTTCCATTCTACCTTTCTGAGTTTGAAAGAAATGTAACTGCAAATAATTGCATCATATTTAATCAAGCAGATTTTCCATTTTTTATGGGCTTACCTTCTGTTTCAGGGGTGCTCCACCCACAGATAAAGGATATGTAGAGCTAAAATGCCTGAAGTCCTGAGTACTTGCAACACGTTCTGAAATAAACAGGTAATACAAATTTTGAGCTCTGCACAGAACAGGACCTCAGCAGTGACACACAAACCAGATAGGTGGGTTCACTCATTTGAAATTGCAGGAATCTTGGGGTTAACTCTGTTCCCCTCCTAGCAGAATTCCAAAAAGAGCCAACCAACACATTATGGCAGGATGTTAAATGTGCAATGTATTGCATTAAGGGACACAAAGCACATTCAAGATACAGTCCTTCTTATTTCTCTCATGTATATGTTCTACCACATGCATCCAGCAGGGCAGTAAATTAAAAATACTTCACCGAGGTTATGGTAGATAATTTATTCTGGTTTTACACAGTGTTTTTAGCTTCCAGACATGGGAGGAATGACTCTCCCTTTGCAGCCAACCTTATCTCTTTTCCAGTGGGATTTGCTTCTCTATTGATCAGCAAGGGCTCAGGATCTGTAAGATACCAGATTTTTAATTTTCTAAGTTAGTAAAAATTAGAACCTTGTAATTCTGGGCTATGTGATTCCGTGTGTTTGTATATGTTACTGTGCTGAGACAGGCTTGCTCTGTGTGCTCTGTTGTGACCAACAGGAGGAACATGTGTACTTGGACACTTTGTCTAATCCACTGTTATAATACTATCATTTCTGGGGTAGAATGTGGCCATCAGCTAGCAGTCCATCATTCTATTATGAATACTTAAAAAAGCACAGTACCTTATATTAAAAGCTGGATATGAATTTTACGTTTGAAGGAATTTAGTTACTCAGAATAGAATTTGGTACTGAGACGAAAGCTACCACCTTCACCTTTTGAAGTATACCATGGGATCCTTAATGACCACAGATGGTAGAGGCCTCAGTTTTATGTCTCATCTAAGAGAGACAGAACAGCCTTTATAGATCTAGATGCAACTAACTGCTGGCAAAAGCTGAAACTTTTACATTTAATGAAGCTGGGGATCTAAGAGCAAATAGCAACTATTGAACTTGTTATGGACAAACCCAGAGTCTGATTAAGTCCATGGAGCATTCACTCAAAAAAAAAAAGTAGCCCACAGTGGCTTACATGTCAACTCTCCTTCACTGTTAAAGAAATCACTAAGTTCTCTGTGGTCTGTGGACACAAAAAAAGCATCTACTCTGTGTGCCAGGACCAAAGACTGTGCTTCCAGTGAAGCCTGTGAGCTGTGCTGGGAAGGAACTCTCATGGGACTGAGTATTTCATCTGGATACTCACCTGAGAGAAAACATAGCTCAAAACAAGACATTTGGCTTTTGCAATGCAATTACCTTGATATTCTCATTAACACAGCAGAGCCGGCTCTAGGGGCCTTACAGGATAGGAGGCGTAGCCTGGAAGCTTCAAGTGACAGATGATTTTTGAGAGCCCCTGTGCCAAAGGGAGGAGTGCTTCCCCAGGGATTTGTGAATTACCTTTCAAGTTATCACAATAAGATGTGTTATTTTAAAGAGTTTTAGAGGGCAGGACTGTACGGCAAGTCTGACAAACACAGGAATAATCCAGGGGAAAAAAAATAAGGCTGTATTCTTCAGGCTTATCTTCCCTAAAAAAAACCCCAATATTGGCATCCAACTTTAGGATTTTTTGGGGGTATAATTCAGGGCATTAAGTTTGTTTAATTAGCAGGGTTTCTTCTGAATTGGGCCTGAATATGTTGAATTCAGAGCCTCTAAACTTTTTCAGTTTGCAGGCCACTCTACAGGTCTCTGATGTTTTTGTTCTTTGCAGTCATTTTCTGCTGCTCCACTGCCAAGCTTCACAATTAACTGGAATGTACAAACATTTCTCCTGGGTTTGACGGGAGCAGAGACCTGTCTGTGTGCTGAAGGTCATGTGAGAAATTTCGGCAGGGTGCACTGTCTGAAGCGACAGCCTCTTGACATCCCCCTTGCAACCCAGTGTGCTCATTCTAGATGTTTTTTGACCATAGTTTGGCTGCGCTCAGTGTTTATTTTGGAGCTGAAAACTATACCCAAAAGGAGAGTGGTGTTTTTACTGCCCAGCGGGAGGCTGAGCCTGCGAATCGGATCTGATCTGACTCACCACTGCAGGAGAGAAAACAAGCACATCCTGAGCCTCGATCCAAGTGGAGTCCTTACCTAAACCCCCAGCCCCAGGGAAATCCAAGAGCAGGAGTTTGGCAATCCTTGAGTCTCTGAAGCATTATCCAGAGGCTTCTTCCCATGCAGTCACATTTTCAGCGAGGAGGCTTCCTATAGCAATAGGGGATGATAAGGATTACTGTGATTTTGCATAATTCTATGTAGTTTGAAGTAAGGTGGGTTTTTTAAAACCACTGTGTTCCCCTTCTTTTATACTGTGTTTAAAAAACAGTTCTGGTTTAAAATCTTCTTTAATTTTCCTAGGACATTGAAGCATATAGCGAGGATGTAAGGTGTGTGATGACTGAGCTTGCTAGGTAGGAATCATTCATATTTAAGTCAGACCTGCAACAGAGCAAAATAGCTCCTGTGGAAGACATTGATGCTGACTCACAGCAAAGGAGTTGTGATCACTCACGGTTGTTCATTTTGGCTGTCAGGCCCTGACTGACTGGGGGCTGTGGGTGGGGTTAAATTAGAAAATCTCAGTCTCAGCTGCTATGTATGGCTGGTTTTTGTGCCAAAGAAGTTTCAAAACTACATATGAAAATCACTATAAAATCTATAGTATATTGTTACTGTTGAGCACAGATAATGTTGACTTTGAAAGCAAAGCCTGTTTACTTTTCACTATTGAGAAAAATTATATTCAGGGAGAACTGAAATAAGGTTTAACTGAAGGTTACATGAAAGCCATGAAGGAGGCTCCAAGGGAAGTTGTACATTTTCCCTTCTGTTATGGACAAAGGTGAATGAAGGGAGCAGCAAGATTAAGCAGGAAGTCATATTTTAAAGCTGGAGATATAAGATAAAAACTCTTCTGAAAACAAAGTCTCCAGACAGCAGTATTAATAAAATTTCAGGTACCTTTAAAAATAAGAAAGAGTTGCTAATAATAAAAAAAGAAGAAGAATTAAATCTCGGCTTTTAATCCAACATTTGGTCTTTTGCTCTTTTAGACATAGAAGCTCAAAAGTTGCATGTCAGTGGGCAAGCTCTCCACCTATAGTTAAAAGGGTAGATTGGTTCCAAGGTGTGATATGATAGACATGTAATACTGCATAATATTGCACAGGGGCTATTTTATCTTTCTAAGAGCCATGCTGTACAATACTGAACTAGTTTTGCTAGTCCCTCTGATGGATACAAAGTGCAAAGCGGTATCCATATGGCCCTATGGAAGTATAACATCACATTCTTCTAGCTTATACAAGTTTAATGGCACTGAATTAGCATGGGCTGCCCTTTGGTGCTAATTCTTTCTGCACTCAGGGGGTTAAAGGAGCTTCATACTATCCAGATGTTCAGTGGCTCCTGCAAATGAAAGATTAGCAATTTTTGCAACTGCTGCTCTTTCTTCTGCTCCCTTTTTAAAGCTGATATTTTCCTTAAGAACTTGCTTAGTATCTGAGTCAGAGGAATCTCTTCCCTCAGGTAAATCAATCAATAGACTGCACAAGAAAAGGAACAAAATGTAGAGGAGGAAGGCCTGAGTTGTATTAATTTGTTTACAGGAATTGCCTTCCAGGGACCAATATATTCATCCCAGGGTTTCATTTTCCTCTGTGAAACAGGAATCAAACACAGCATTATTTCAGGGTATAAAAATAAAATAATAAAAAGTAGCTCAAAGTTCTTCAAACCACACCCCACACACACACACACACATTTTTAGTGTTAGTCAATAAGTGTCCCTATTAATTTTTTCGATTAGACTACAGATGAATTATACATGTTTCAGAAATACAGCTCTTAATTCCCGCCTGCCACCAACAAGGCATCCTGGAGAAGTAGGAAAAGTAGCCAAAATTCATTCCAATAAATACCAGCTTCATATCTTCTAAGCACATCTTTTGTGTACATAGGTTTACTGAGGTTGCTGCTGTTGCAAGAGCTGTTCAAGCATGGAATAAGTAGAGTTCCAATGAGACAAAACCTTCTGCCTCAGCTGGCATTTTAAAACTTGTTTTCTTGCTGCAGCTCAGCTAGAATTTTTCTAACCTTAACAGAATTGCTAGATTTCACATCTTGCTCTAATATGTTCTTTTCCAGTGCTCCAGTTATGGTACAGGAAGCAATGAATTGTCTGAGGCAGAAAGTGATGTCGGATGTGTGTTACTAGCACCGTGACTGTGCTCTGTGAAACTTCCCTAATAAAGACATGCACCAGGCTGCTCTTGGTGCTCTTGCTCTGCCTTTTGTGAAGTCCAGACATGCACTGTGCCTGGGAACAAGCTCCTTCTCATGTAGCTCCCCCAGCTTCCACACAAAGAAAACTAGGTGGAGATAGCAGCATCTTGTATTAGTTAAGCCAATTTGGGGGCATGCTGGTAACTAGTTATTTGCAGAAAGCATTGGCATAAACTTATGACTACTTGAATTAATTGCTCATTTAATTTAATAGGCACTGATGTATTTGTTTGGTGTTGATTCTCAGCACCCTGAGGGCACTTCCAGCCTTTCCATACTCTGCCTCTCCCAGGGCCACCCCTGGGCATGCCTATTGCTCCAAAAAAGTGAGGATCCTAGATATCATAATCCCTCAGCCTACAAGGGGCAGAGAGCAGTTTGGGAGCACCAAGTAGGATAAAAGGAAAAAGGCATTTTGAGGGAAAAGGTTTTTCCACAGCACAGGGCTCAGTTATGGACTTGCAATGATTCCAGTGTGGCCCACCAGAGATGCATCACTGCAGCCTGAGACACAGACAGGTTGGAAACGGATCAGGACTAGAACAGACCATAAGCAGGCTGGTCCATGGTGCACATGAACCAGGTCACACACACACTTACCCAGCATTGCTCCAGGAGCAGAGGTTATTGGCAGGGAGGCAACTGTGCACTGAGGACTCAAAGCTAGAGTGAAGAGTAGCTGCAGAGCAAGAAAAAGAGAGCAGGAGAAGGAAAAGCAGGGAGGAAAGAAATATGAAAAAACAAAGACCTTCACATTCAATTTTACTCGTGTGAGGATCTCAAGGGGCGGAAGAGCTGATTCTCTAGGGCTTCTCCTGAATTCTTGTCCCCTCTGAAACATCTTTGCTATGTTACTGGCTAGCTAGGCTTATATATTTCGAAGAGATCCATAGAATTTTATTGTGATGTGCTATGTTTAGCAGAAACATTTATCACAGGTCATATTTAGGATCAGGCATGGTCCAGCTGCAGACACTTGACCCTTGTAAGCAAATGTTTGATTTTAATTCTATATTCCCATTTAACAAAAGTAAATTCTCATCAAGAGGAGGGCTAAACCTTAGCATATTACTTTCCTCTAACATGACAGATCCTGAAACTGCTTTTGTAAACCTGAGGCTTTGGGAAGGTGTAGAGAGCTCCAGTGACTGGTTAAGAGTCTCTTACCATTCCAGCAGAAGCAGCAGTTTGTAGATGTGGCAGAAAAGAGTTACAGCAAAGGGGGCAGGGAGCAATGGAGAAAGTTAATGATCAGATCGAAGAATCCCACTCTTGAAAACTAATAGCATTACCTCTGTGTTTGTAAGACCTACAAACTCAATCAGAGCATAGCAAGTGGGAGAGTTCACTACCTGGCACACCACAGTCTAATTTGGGAATTGTGCAGAACAGTGATGAGAGGCAGGTATTTGGAGGGCACTGAATCAGCAGCGATGACAAACTCACCACTGAGACTTTGCTAATCTATCAGACCAGAGCTACTGTTGGCCAAGCAGGTAGATCAAATCCAAAGCCCTGTGGGTTGTCCCCAGTAGGGTGAGAAAATCATGATGATCTACTATTTTGGATATAGTTCTTTTTATTTTACAGAAATACATGAAGCCTTGCTTCCCAGAGCATGGGCAGAGAACCAGACAACAGGAGCCTGTTTCACTTTTTTATGGCTCCTGGCTTCTTCCAGTCAGCATTCAGTCCCCAAACTCTCTCTCCAGGTAGCTGTTTTGTTTCAGGGCCACATTAGTAGTACTCTGGCATCTGTCTTGTTTTACCTCACTGACTCTTCCCTCAGTTGCTCTGGTCTTTCTGCTGTTTCTCGAAGACACTGAATTACAGACCAGTGTATCAGACCATGGTTTGCTGTGCCAACCACTAGGGACATGGATTGGTTTGTAGCTAATGTGGGGTTTGTGCAAATTCTACTTACTGTTTCAGTTGGGAAGTGGTTCTTTTTTATCAGACCCCTGACATGACAAAATTATATTTGTGGTTTTCTACAGCCATCTGAGAAGAAGGTCAAAGACTTGTCTCATTACCTGAAATTCAGCCCATCTTTTGAGAACAGTCTAAAAGTCCACATGTTCACTAAATCATTTGCTTTTGCCAGCTGTCCAATGAAACAAGTCCCTCACCCAGTAGGAAAAAGTACTTGAACCTCAAGCCAGTATCAAGGGATGACATTATATCCACCCGTACCTTGTAGGCTCCAAATGCAAATCAAATGTTTGCAAGGGCAAATGTTCTCTCTGAAATGCCAGATACAACATGAGCTCTGTCCCATACAACAAGCCTGTGCAATTCAGGAAATATCTTGGGACAATCAAATTCTACGAGGAAGTCGTGGTTGCTGGAAAACATCACAACTTCACCTCTTCTCTGCTGTGTCTTTCCTCCACACAACTGAGAAATGGTTTTCTCTATCTGACACTCTCTGCCTTATTTATATCTCCCTCCTGTCACTCAGCTCAGCCATAATCCCACAGCACACCGTGTTCCTCGTGTCTAGTTGGCTTTCTCGAGTCTGGCTGGCCTTGGATCGTACTGTCCAAGGCATAAAACAGCCTTGGTGGACACCTCAGGGCAGGAACAGCATCTCTGTCACATCACAGGAGTTACTGTAATTTAGGCAATAAAAGTGAGAATACCCGTAAGAAAAGTCACCTTGGCTGTCCAGCTCCTTCTCTCCTTGAACTCCAGTGGCTTCTTGGCTTTTGAAAGTCTCCCAGGCTCTGATATTCTTCTGCTGGGCTCCAGCCAGCTGCTCTCTTTGCCTGCTTTCTCTCTTCATTGACAATTTATTGGCTGCCCTACACCTGTTGTTTTTTTTTTTTTTTTTCCTCTTAAATTTTCTCTTTTCTGGGCAATCCTTATACTTGACTCAGCTGGCAGTATATTTCCTCAGCACTTGGGCGAGAGCGTGTCGACTGCAAGGGGAAAAAGGAGACATCCCTCACTGAACCTGCCACAGCGCCGCAGCCACGCCTGTTAACATCAAAATACAGCGTGGCTGGGAAATGAAACTGCTCTTCCATTTCAGTGATACCTCCTGCTTGAACCTTTATACTTGGTTTATTTGGATCACCTCAGAAGGCTCTGGAGGATGGTCTCAAACATCCCTGACTCCCACCTCACCAATGGCCTCTCCTCGCTCTAGGCTCAGAGCTTAGTTTCCCTATTCCCCCTTCCAGTTGCTATGCCCGGTGCCTCCCATGGGTATTCATTTCTATGCTCAGCTTCTGAAAGCATGTTTAAAATCACTTTACATTTAAATTAGCTAAGGGCCTTAATGTTTGGATTATGACTAAAGAGCAAGTGGGTTGTAACTCTTTCCTCTCCTTTGAAATTTAACATCTAGATTAAGGAAGGTTGAAATTTTTCTCTCTCCAGCTCTGCCTTCATCCTTTCTCCCAGCAGGTCCTCGTGTCTAGCGCCAGCAGGAATAAACAGCCTGTCCGTGCTTGGGACTAATCGGGACTGGCCACAGGATGTCACTATTACTCCACAAACACACGGAGAGTGAGGTGTTTGTTTACAGAAGGGCAGGGTCTGAGCACTAGTTGTCTACTCATCAGATTTCGTCAGCCTGCTCCAGCTATGGACTGGAGCTTGAGGAGACACATCCCGGTGCTCCTCAACAGAGCCACAATCCCGTGCAGAGTCTGGCGAAGTGCATTAAGACACAACTCGGTTGTGCGTGAGCGTGTGCACACATCCGCTTCAGTTTGTCCTAACTTTACACAGCCCTTGGATTTCACCTTGGATATGGGATTCAAATGCCTGAAGTGAGCCAAGAACTCCTTGTTTCAAGCCAAAATCACATTAAGCCTCTGAGTGTCAAATGGTTCCCTGTAAAACCTTAAATCAGCCCAGGTCCCCTCCAACTCAGACAAGGCTCATAAAACTCAGGGTAAAATTCAGTTTCGAGTTCATAATAAAAACCCAAAGGCAGGTTTCAGGTTTGCATTTGGATTGTGTTCTGAATGTTTGTATAGTTCTGCTTAATGTAAGGTCACAGGCACTGGGTAGGGGAAAACCTTTTGAAATGTTTCCATTCTGCAAAACAGAGATAAACACACAACTGGGAGATGGTGTGACCATGGGGTGAAAATTCAAATGCAGCAATAGATAGAAATGTCCATTCAGGGGAAGTAAATCTTCATAAGTGGAGACAGAAACCAGGGTAAGTAAAACGGTCAAAAGAAAACATCCCTGTCCTGGGAAGCTGACTGTCAATGTGTCACCATAAGGATTCTTAGTCTCCTCTCCCTCTTACCTCTTCACCACCTTGTCCTTTCTTTCTTATTCCTTGAGATGTATGAGCTGCTGTACATTAGATCTGATGTCTTGGGAAATCTCCAGCCAATTCCCTTCCAGGCCAGTAAATTTTATATGCATATCTTGCTCACAAAACACCCCAGTTCACAAAAATGTGTCCTCTGATTATATATTATCCTTGATTGGTTGAGTTTTGAGAACTTATTCCATGTTTACACCTCACTATATTGAATTCAAGTGGTTTGTGGTTAGTGGTACCATTTTTTTTCTGGGAAAGCACTTTATTATTTGCAAGAAAAACCCCATATGTATGTACAAATCCTATTATGTTCTTAATTTGTGCCTTTTTATTTGCTGCCTCTTTGGTAGCTTAATTTTTGGGGGCTTAATTTTTACCCCTTGCATAATGAGGTAGCTAAAACATCAGGGGTAGTCATATCCTATTTCTCTATGAAACAGGATTGTTTTTCTCAATTTTGGTTCAGGAATGCCTGTTTTGCAGGGCTGGTGCCATGACGAGTAATAGGCAGAAGGTTACTTATGTGGAAGAGAGACCTCTACAGAAGATCATTTTAGGCACACCTGTCTTAAAATATCCTACCAGGGCAGACTTCATCAAGGTTAGGCACATTATTTTGGGAACCAAACTTCACTGTTTTCACCATGGTGGGCTAAGATCAGTTGGTCAAAGACTATTAGAAAAATATGGAAGAGGATATTTTTAGTTTCTGTGGAGCAGAAATATAAAAATCTGTAAAAGTGGAGAGTTTCTACCAAATCAGAGATGGAAAGTTTCCACCTCTTATTTTGTGTTTGTCTTTTTCTGTAGTCTTAATGCCCTCTCACCAAGTCCCATGGCCTTAAAAATAAACCTAAAGTCTTAGCATTTGCTACATCTCACTGTTTAACTTGAAAGACTCTTGACTGGGACTTTGCCTGGTTATCTGTTGCTTTTTGTGCTGTCTCCTGCCACCAAGAGATAGAAGGAAACATCTTTCAACTAGAAGACTTCCCTTCTAATTCAAGCTTCCAGCAAAATAATAGTGGACCAGAAAGGTGACTGCTGCCTCTAGGGAGGAACTGCTACTCCAGTCTGGCAGAATTACAACTGTCCACCTGAATTTGAGCGTGAGCTAGCTTCTGTTTTAACCTCCCCTCTCTCTGTTGCTTTATATGTCTGCTTAGGCACAGAAGCTGAGCGATCAAAACAGCTACAGCAGGTGAGAAACCATGAGCTAGGCTGGTCCAAAGGTACACAGGTAATGAGTTAAAGAAAGCAGCTATTGATGCATTCGACAACGTAGATAAGAGCTTTGTATTTTTTATGCTATTAAGTCTAGGGAATAGTTTGTAACATAACATTGGCTGCCTGGCCTAGTTTCATTTGCACTGAAACAGCAGAAGTGGCATACCTTTCCCTTCGAGCTGGCTAAAAACCTAGCTGGCAAACACCTGTACTGAACTTTGTGCTGCCATGGCTGTATTAATAACAGCACTGGAGACAGCTTAAAGCCAAATGGAACATGTCTCATGATCTGTCTTTTCATGTCCTCGGCCTACCTTGTCTTTGCTCCACAGATGGTGCAGTGCTACCAGTCCATACAAAGGGCAGTTTCGGTACCCCCCACCCCAGTACCATTTTAGTGCTGACAGTAGGAGGGTTCCAGCTTCCACAGAACTCTTTCCAATACTCTCTTCAGTTGAAGGAACATCCCTACAGGGAGGCACACAACATGTGCTCATCCCACAGCACACACCTGTTATTCTCTGTGCAGATATGGAAGGTTGTGGCGGGCAGCATAAAGACATTTGGCACACAGGCCAGCTCATATTTCCATTGTTTAAGAAAACGAATTGTTGGCATAGCTGTGGTTCAGGTAGTAAGGCAGATCTATGTAGTGTCTCGTTGTTATCAGACAGTAATGAATGGTTTTGAAGCTGCTATCATGGGGAGTTACACCACCCTATCAGATCAGAGCACCATCAGTGTAATCCACAAGCCCAGTAGGCCAGGCTGCTCTATTTTTGTGTTTATCTCTCACTCTCTGATGCAAATACTTCCCATAACAAGAATGCTCATCTAAGGCACGTGGTCCCCAGGTCTTTATCCATGTTTTGCATTTAATGCCATGTCCCTTGTAACTGAGCTGAAGATCTCAGAGCAACAAAGACATGTGGATGCATCCAACAGCTCCACACCTCCACACTCTTTCTGTCTGTCCAGTTGCAGTGATGATTCCACCAACCTAGATCAGACTCAGAAGTCATAATTTGCATGACTTACTTTTGTTCTTCCTACCCACATCACACAAAGAGCTTGGTTTTCATCAGCAAATCAAGATGCTTCTGAGGTCTTATTCCTCCAGAGACAAGCCTAGCAGTTCAGGTTAGAAATCACTGCACTGAAGCCAGTTGGGTAGAGCAGAGATATAAAGAAAATCAGACTTGTACTCCTGCTACTAGTAATTGTTGAGCTACACTGGGTATTTTATGTTGTGCCTTTTAGACGTGTGCCATGATATTTGAGCTCAATGTCTTCTTTCTTCTATTTTGTCTATTTTAGACCTCTCTCTGTGTTTTACACCTTCAAACTGCCGTACAGATACTAATGTGCATTTGTATGTTTGTATCCTAGAAGTCAATAAGGAATTAAGGAAACCTGAGAAATATGGTATATTCTCAGTCCTGTCTCTTTTGGCCTTGGGACAAGCAGAGCTGCTTTGAGGTACCAGAAGAAAGCACAGTAAGGCTTTTTTAAAATCAGGCTGAATGTACACATGGCTAGAGTGCTTTCAGGTAGCACTTCAGCATGTAAGAGTTGAATTGGTTTTCTTTGGTTTAACCATTCAAGTCACAAAATGGGTTAAACACAACTGTAATAATTTTACGATGTATCCACTAGATGGTAGCCTATCCTTATCCTTGCCATTTACCAATTCTGTAAAGACATTTTATACAATGACCAGTGATCTATTCCAACTCAAGAAATCTCATTGTGTATATTCCTACTGTCAAGGTGATACTTGCCCAGTGGAACCCAGCACATGAGCAGGGAAAAGCACCTCAGGAAAATTCTTCCTTTGTCAGAAATGCATTTGCCCACTGTCCTGGTTCAGATCTGTGCCAATTCTAGACTCTTAAGAAGTATCCAAGCAGTACAACCTACATAATCCTGACATCTGCAGTTACATTTTTGTTATTATTACAGATTCAGAGCAGTCGTTCACATTGGTCAACAATAGTTTTCCTTCTTACACTGGCATGTAAAATTATGATATTTTCTAATCTTAAGAAAGCTTATCTAAGACATGATTAGCCTTTTGCTAAAGGTCAGATTCTGTACAGAAAGTCTAAGAGGTTTTTTTATGCATAACATTTTGGAAAGAGGAAATCAATAGTGGGTCAATGTATAAGTCTTCCTCTGAGCCTTCCTGAAAAAGATCAGGATAATCATGAATTTTTGTGCCTCCTAAGCAAAATACATTTCTTTGATCTATTTTTTCCTAAAACATTTTAGAAAGAAAAGAGAGCGAAACGGAGAAACATACATTATTTAGAAGCATCATTCCTCTTCACAATGGTATCTGTGTACCAACAAAAGATAAATACAATCGCCGAGGACTTTAAAGGAGAATTGAAAACAAAAATTACAGGTTTTTGTGCTGCGTGTGGCATAAACTGGTTGAAATAAAAGCATACCACACAGCAGCTTTTCTGCTGTGCATGCCTCTAATCTCTGTCCTCACAGTGCTGCCAGGTAGGAGGTCGCAGACAGCAGCAGGTGTTTGACAGACATTTCACTTTAATGGCATTATATCAACATGCCACAAAATGTCACAGTTGCCTTTAATTAGCTGCATAAGCATTTTATGCTTGTATATATATATACATATAGTCTATACATATGAATATATATAAATATATTTCTAGCAATTCCACTCCAAGCTGGTTTCACCAGCCCCTGTAAGGGACTCCAGATGTGTCTGAAGATCAGTACTCACCAAGGCAGTTGACAGATTCAGACACTGAGGCTGAAGGCATTCAGGTGAAAACCTGGGACAGAAGACATCTCAAAGAGCCAGCATGAGCTCTGACTTCTGTCCAACATAGAGAGGTGACCATCAACCATTACAGTGTGGCACAGATTGCAGGCTATTCTTAGCCTCAAAAACACACTGACTCAATACAAGGATATTTCCAGTGCTTTTGTGTCACGAACTTCTCCACTAAAACTTTTCAAAAAAAAAAAAAAATCAACACAAGCCTAGTTGGCAGGATTCCTGTGTGCAGATCTGGAAGTACATTTACACCCTAAATTGTTTTTACTCAGCAACTGAAAATGCTTCCCTAGTTTCTGCATCTCATTTGTATGATACACGGCTGTTAATAGAACACTTAGGAGAGTTATTAAAAATGCTCATTCCATACCATCTTTGCCATTTTTATATTATACCAAGGGGAGTGAAGTGCACTAATGCAATGCTAAAGCCCTTCAGAGTTCTTACTGCTGTACTTTTCTTGCTTGGTTCATGTACCATGAGTTCATATAATGTGGTCTGAAGGAAAAGGAAGGAAATATTAAAAGGAAGGTCTCCTCTGACTTAAATTTTTGCTTGGTCATTCAGTCAAGACTAGGTAGAAAGGAAGCTGACCAGAAGCACATGGCATTTTTCAGCCTATCTTCAATCCATTATCACAGAGAAACCACCAGCATCACTAAGAAGCTCAGCTTTGGGCAGCCCTGGGTCTACATTGGAGCTGCCTGGAAATGGCTCTGCCCGACATGGGCAGCAGCTCCTGCTCTCATCTCACAGAAACCAATCCTAAAGCTGCTCTGCCACCAAAAACTTACCATATAAACCAAATGCATTTACTTCTTCGTCATATCAAAGACACTTGCACATATTTCTGCATCTAGGATTATTATAGTGGCTTGCACTACCAGACTAAAAAGATGCCTAGTTGTTCTCCTCTGATGGAGGCCTTATTGCTGTTCCTGGATAATTCACAGTCTGGAGGACTGTCTCCTTCACATCCTACATCCCCTGCCAGACATATCAAAAAATCCCAAAAGGAAATAAAATGGGGAAATGCAGCCAAAAGCAAAATGTGCTCATCAGTTGTTAAATTTTAAGTGCTAATATCTGACACAAGAAAATGGAGGACTGTGTAGAGTGATCTCAGGCATTTTGTACTGGCACAGGAAGAATGCAAACATGCTGATGTTTAAGGAGAAGTCCCCAAGCAGCACTGTTGATCATTTAATGTCAAGATCTGCTCAGAATTTAATTGCTGTTAAACAAAAAATAGGTGAGCACTATCCTGATTTTTAAAGAGAGAAAAAGAAAGTAGAGATTACACAGTCCCACAGTAAGCATCAATAATGCTCATGCTGCAGCTACAGCATTTTGTACACCCAGTTTTGGAAAGGATACAGCAGAGGCAGGAAACAAGATGAATAGGAGCTTGATATGGTTTCAGTATGAAAGGAACCAAAGAGAATGGGACAGTTCAGCACAGAGAGATGAATAGGAACAGTCAAATTGCCGTACTTAGTGTTTTATAAAGCAGGAAAATGAGATGTTCATAGTTATCATAGACTACACAGAATTATTCTGAAAGGCTGGTTAAAGGAAGCACCTTTAACATACCCTGCAATTAGTCTCGTTGTATCAAGATAACATCAATCTTAAGCCCTAGTATGATCCAAAAGAAGATACTTCAGAAAGTCCAGCTCCTGATCTGAATCTGAATTTTATAGCTAGAATGAACCTGAATGTATCTATTAAAAGGTATTGGCGTGTCGAAGAGAGAGTGTATGTTGCAAAAATAAGCATTCACAAATGACATCTGTATTTCATGTTCATCTGCTTCTCTGCACTATACACAAAAGTCACAGTTCCTGCTTAACACTTATCAAAGAAGTCTGAAAAGAGAATGCCATTTCAAAGAAAACATTTTCTCTTGACAATTACAGTAGCCATAGAGCAAGGTGTAAATAGTTGAAGACATATTTGCTTAAGAAAGTCCTTAAGAATAGAACCTGTTCTTTAAATGTGTATCTTATTTAATCCAAAATATTGTAGAAGGGTCAGCAAGGCCTAAATCCCAGTGCTTATGTCAACTCTGAGAAGCAGAAGCAGTAATGCAGCATGACATCCCTGCTCAGTGGATGCCATTGATCACACCCATCACAAAAATGTTCACCTTGTTAAGAGAGAAGGCCAGTCCCTCTGCCTCGTGTGACCTTCCACCCCAATGCTGGTGTGCTAGCAGGACTGCATAGGAACAGCCACTCCACAGAATAAATTGCCAAAGATGGAATGCACTCAGTGGCTTGGATTAGTGATCTCTACAGTGGGGCAAAAGCAAATCCCCAGTGTAGACAAGCCCCAGCTGAGATCTGTGAGGTACTCAAACTGGGCCAGGATGATTTATTGGAAAGTCAATCAACTTGAAATTGATTTTGATTTGTACTCTCTTAAACACTTCACATTCAGGCAGGTGTTAGTTTCATAACCAGGTGAGTTTCATTTAAGAAAAAAAAAATTGCAAAATATTTTCCTGTAACATGAAAACACGAAAGAAACTATTTTCTACACTGATCCTTAGATATAAACATTTTGCCAGTTGCTCATATAATATGAAGGGCAAACATTCAGTATCACTGGTAGAAGGATTTTTAAGGTAGCTTTTGATCCTTGGAGGGGCTAATGATCATTAAATAATGACACATAAACCCAAACCACATTGTGCTGGAAAATCTTCCTGCAACCAGGCAGTTACATCCACGTAACATAGTCATGTGACTATTGATTACATTATAGGCTAAGCCACAGCTATTTAATTAATTTCTGTTGAGGTCTACTGGGTAATTTGCTGAGGAGTGCTCTGCAGGAAGCATTCTGGCAGCTACTATATGTTGACTTCAGGGCAGATAACTCTGACAGTGACCAGCAGCTGTTCCCCAGGAGGCTGGGAGGATGTGAGAAAATGCAAGACTTCTTCAGGACATCTCATGTCTTGGTGCAGTCTGGGTGAGATATCCTCATGGGCCAAATCAAGTTGAAAATCTGCTGTTGGGGTATGTGGTTTCAGCACTCACTTCTTCTGCCTCCAGTGCTTCCTCACATTCCCTGCTTGTCTGTTTCTCCTCACTTGCTTGCCTCACTTTCTGTTCCCACCAAAGTGTGGAAATGCTATTCCGTACAGCACCTTGTTATATACATTCCCATGTTACAGGTGAGGAGGTGCTGCCTTGTAGTGAAGGTCCCTAAGCATGTGCAGTTGCCTTGACTCTATTGATAATAGCAAGATTTATTAACTAAAGCCATTCAAAAATCCATGCAGGGTTTTTGAACTGTGGCAATTTGTGCCAAAATCCCACATTTGGATCTTCTAGTCACACCTCTAAGCTCCTGTCTTAAACCCTTCAGGAATATTCATTACTCAATCCTCTACATCTTTGGTTTTAATTTCATTAAGAGCCTTTAAGAGCTGCCCTTCAGCACTCTACTCTTGACAGAGCTGAGCAGGTTGGCACCAATTTCACGCAACTGCCTGCCTGTTTCTCATGGAGCAGACATTCATCCCCATCTCACCTTTTTGTGTGACTCAACCTAAAAACTTGTCTGAGTGCCAGGCAGCAAGGTGAACACTGCATAAAGGCCACTCAAGGAGCAGTATGGTTAGTAAGGGTACCTGTGCTTCCCTGTGCTACTTTTCCAAGATGTTAGCACAGGGAGACAGAAGAGTAATCCATCCCTTCCTCTGACATAGAAACCTTGGAAGCAGTCTGGAGACAACTATGTGATGGCAGAGGGATGGAGGAGAGGAGCATATTTTTCCTCCTGGGAATGTTGTCTCAGTGTGGGGTAACTATGTATGAAAAGGTTCTCAGAGAGAGAGAAGATCCTAATTTTAAGTATCATTTAATGAGGAATTGCTTCAAATTCAGGATGTTCTTCCAACAAAAATCTTACTAGTTGAATGTTTGGATGAGATGCATCCCGTGCAAAAGGCAACTGCATTCACTGCAGGATGGAGAGGGAACAAATATACAGACCACCATGCACAAGGTACTGCACCAGGTGGTAAAAATCACCATGCAAATCATCTAAGGCAGCCAAGGCAATGGTAGACAGATTATCCCCAGGGATCGGAGCAGGAGAGTGTCTGTGCTGCATGAGACGGAGAAGGTCCTCACGGGTCTTTAGAGAGGCTCCAGTGCTCCATTGCAGGGGAAAGTTGAGGGTTTGGACCTGTTACTGTGTGAAACTACTTTTTGTGGCATGAAGTAGTGTTCCTACAATCCTGGAGAGGGTTGGACACCCTGGCACTTCTTGAAGAGTAAACAGCTCTGCTGGGCCACTGGCAACCCCATTATGCCCCTAGTGCTGCAGGGGAACCACGGGACACCAAACCCAGGGCTGCACACCTAATCCTCACCTAAAGACTGGGGGTGCTAAGGAAAATCGTGTTACTGGAGTGAGAGCCCTTCTGTGCTGGCCCAGCAGGAGCTCAGCTGCTTTGGACCCTCTCTGGGAGATATTTGGTCTACCTGTGATGGTAGACCAAATAGATCTACCATCACAGGTTTTGAAAACTGATGTTTGGGCTGGAAGCTGTGTTCTCAAATCCTGAGGAGCTTCCCATGTCCTGGACAAGCAGAAACTCTGTGGTGGAGCTGGAGATTTATCCTGAATCTCAAGCTAGAATGACTGAACCACTTTTCTTCCTTCTCAACTCACTGGAGACGAGAGTTTTGGACTCTTGACGTTGTCAAATGAGTTTCAGACTTGTCATTTAGTGTTCAGGCAGCCCCTGACTTGTCATAGATTTAATTCAGGTACACTGATAGTCCACAGAATAAATTACATCAAATATCTAGGACTACCGAGGGAAGGAAGGTAGCTGCCACTTTTTCATGTTTTTTATGCATTTAAAAAATACAAAATTACAAAAAAAATTGGTAAAGATTTTCCCATTCTTTAGGAGAAAAAAAAAAAAAAAGGTCAACTTTTATCTGTCAAGGTTCCCTTCTTGATTTTTAATGTGATTTTAAATGGATTATGCAGACTTCATCCCAGGCATGCAGTAATTATTCTGTCGATGAACAACTTACAGCCAGGGCATTTAATCAGGAACTTTTCACATGCACTCATTTTCAAATACATAAATAAATAATCTCAGAAGCAGCAGAACTCAGTATTAGTAGCTGAAATACGCTTGCATATTTCTGAAGTTCACAGTCCTGTTGCCTGAGGAAAGAGCAAGAGAGTGTGAAACATTATAAAGTGGCAGAGAAATACTGAGTTGTTTGGAAAAACTGCCTCTTCCCCTTTGGTACCAGTGCTTGCTGTGAAAGCACCTGGCAGAGCTTGGCTTTGGTACCAGAACGGCATTGAAATGTGACTGCTACAAAGGTGAGCAGCTTGATATATGGACTCTGGCTGTGGGGATTTTTTTCTCAGAACACGAAAGAAAAGAGGAACCTTTAACTGAAGCAAGCTGAAATGGAGATGCCATTGTCCATAGTCTAGGCCAGCTTGGAAGAAAGAACATGACTAAAAGCCATGTGGTGTGAGAGGTCCCCTTTTATATTCACTTATAACCACCTACATAATGACTAGTTAAATCCTCATGGGGAAAACAAACACATGGATTTTTTTCTTCTGGCAGCTGAAGTTAAATTTTATTGATTTGACAGCTTTTCAGACGAATCACATACAGATCCAGAATGCAAGATTTCTGTGACAAAAACTACAGTTTGAAAGAAACTCAGACAACTCCATCAATAGCAACTGATAGAGCTGAATATCCAGAGGGAATGTATAAAATGATAAAAAGCTTTTTGGGGGGAGGAGGTGGAGACTGGGTCAGAAGATGGCAAGATTGCCTGTAAGGAACATGTGATAGATGTAGGTTTCAAAATGCCTCTAAATATGATTGTGCACAGAAGTCAGCTGAAACAAAGAATTGGAGCATTCTAAAAGTTAAAAATTTTATTTCAGCAACAAGTATTGGCTTGTTTGTTCAAAAGGGAAAAGTGGAGTGGCACAAGATTGGAAGAAAGTCTGAAAATAAGTCCTGGGGTGTCAGTATGGACATTTGTAAGTTTTGTATGATATTGTGGCAGGCCTAGCCAAGAAGAGGTACAGTGGAATGGAGAAAATAGGTCCTACATGGAAGAGCTTACACTGACTAGCCAGGTTTGAGACTCCTTTTTCTTTGCTATCTGGCCTCGTGATGTCTATAAATGCATAAACCAGCTCCACTGTTACTATTATCAGAACAGTGCCATAATTTTCTCTTTGATCTACAATCCTCACTTCATGACTGCTCCAAGAAACGATGCTGAGGTGGAGCAGCAGGCGGAGTCTCTCTCAGAGTGCTTCCTCCCTGGAGCAGGAGGTGTGTGACTGGAAGCCAGAGCCAGCTCCTCAGTCTGCTCCCCAGGGCAGACAGTTCAAACAGACCTTGTGTGTGAAAACAAATAACAGTTTTAGGAAGCTGAAAGTAGATCGTGTCTCTTGGTTCATTAGCTCTAGCCCTCAGCTCTCTCAGATACTACTGCCTGAAAAGCCCTTCCACAAGCTCATCAAGTGCTGTCTTCCAGTCTGGAAGGACTTTTGACTTAATTGTTAAAGAGCTGACCTTGGACCCTTTTTTGCTAAAGCCCTTTGTGTGTGTGTGTGTGTGTGTGTGTGTGCTTAACTCCCTTCCAGCTTTCACCTTCTGAGCATGAGCAAGTCAAAATCTTCCAGCCTTTTCTATTGCAAAGAGCTCCCATGCTCTTCATGACATCATAGTACCTGTTCACAACATTATTTTTTAGGCTAAGTTCATCCTTCTTGAACTGGGATGACCCAAAACATGTGCAGCATTCCAGTTCAAAACCCTTTCCCTATTTATAAGAACTTGTTAATAAATAGCAGTTTACCCAACTGTTGATTTGACAGGGAAGACAAGATATGCTCTCAGCTCCCAAAGGCTCTCGAGTCATTTCTTGCTCTAAAAAACACAACCAAGAATATATGGCAAGATCATTGGTGTGTAAATAATTACAACACCCTCACTGCTGAGTCTTTGAGTTTGCAGTTTTGGTTAGGCTGATTTCTCATTGAAAAGGGAATATATGGCTTATTTCTGGAGAGGTAACATATTCAATGACAGCTCTGAACTCATGGATACATTCCCTTGATCTCTTTTTAGTTTAACCTGTGAACAAGTGAGTTTTCTATAATGATCATGTTTGATTACCTGTAAATATATGTATTGGATAGTTTGTTCAACAGTATGCTGACCAATGAAAACTATTAATTATGGCCATATTTTTTTAGGATAATATTAATTAGCCTTCATGGTGAATTAAGACCTTCCCTTCAGTAGTGCCATGCTGACACAGTCTCAAACAGATTATTAACTTACAAGTGATAACAAAGAAATGCTGTCCATCTAGTGTGGGGTGTCTAAGCAGTGAACCAGACAACAAACTATTCTAAGCTTGCTTGCTTATGATATAAATAATGATGCTTTTACCCTTCTGTTGCTTTTTTCTTGTGCATTCTCTTCTTGCTTTCTCTCCCGGCATTTTGCGATGATTGGGGCACAACAAATGGCATCAGCAAGTAATTTGGCCCAACAAGTGTGTAACTGTAGAGCAAAATTGTCACTACTGAGACACAATACCTGTAGCACATTTTTTGCTATCTGAATTTTGGTTCAGTCTGATTCAAAGTACCAAAAATACTAAGATCTGGCATAAGCCAGTTTCTCCTTTTCAATCAGCAACAAGTGCCTTTTTCTCTAAAAATATGCAGCTGGATCTTTTTATAATTTTTTTCCAAACATTTTGTTATTTTGGGTTGTGGTTTTTTCATGAGTAAATAATTTGGGTGACATTGGGCATCTCCTTCTTCCATCTTGAAATACTGTGGAAGCTTGTTGACATTTTGGAGCAAAGTAGCAGAAAGGGTTGCTCAGCAGTAGCTTATTCCACAGAATTCACCTAATTTACTTGAAATCTTCCCATGAATTTGTTCACCTAATTGGTAACGTGATTCTATCTTATTAGACATTTGCTTTTTGCCATTAGGTATAGAACACTTTTGACAGTCACTGTTGCACAGGGTAACGTTTGTATATATGGAGGCCTAGCAATTGCATATCATCCTCTACCCCAGAGAAACAAAAAATGATGATTCCTGATGCACACAGATGCTTTTTATCTTCAGGGAAATACCAAGCAACTCTCTTTGCACCAGCCTCTGATGCTGTTAATGTTCATAATTACTATATGTTTTCATAATAGCATATTAAGTTTTTTTCTTCTTTATTAGCATTTTCATTAGCCTTTGTTTACTTCCTAAAATGAACCCAAGTTCATTTTAGTTTGCTTCCTTGCTTTCTTAACTTTTTCTCATACTAGTAATTACCAACAAGTTGCTTTAGTTTAGGCTGGAATGTTAACAGACTTAAACTAAGTTCTCTTTAAGGCTGGGACCTGTTTAAGCAGGTCCTGCACTTTGTTGGACCTCTAATAACAACAAAGACACTGAGATGCTGTAGTGTGTCCAGAGAAGGCAGTGGAGCTAGTGGAGGGTTTGGAGTACAAGTTTGGTGAAGAGAGGCTGAGGGAGCTGGGGTTGTTTGGTCTGGAGAAAAGGGGAGTCAGCAGGGACCTTATCACTCTCTACAACCACCTGAAAGGAGGCTCTAGCAATGTGGGGGGCAGTCTCCTCTTCCATGTAGCAAGTCACAGGGGAAGAAGAAATGGTCTCAGGTTGTGCCAGGGGAGGTTTGGATTGGATATAAGAAAAAGCTTCTTCTAGGGAAGGTTTGTTGAGCATTGGAACATGTTGTCCAGGGAAGGGTTGAGTTGTCACCCCTGGAAGTACTCAGAAGATGTGTTGATATAGCACTTGGGAACATAGTTCAGAGGCAAACTTGGCAGTGCTTGGTTGGACTTGATGATCTTAGAGGTCTTTTCCCAGTCTAAATTATTCTATGATTCAAAGTGTTGGCTGAGTGGTACCACCCCTCTGTGACTCTAAAGGGGCCAGAGGTGCAGAGCTTGTAAAGTATGTGCGTCACTTGCCAGGGTCAGGCACCCAGCAACAGGTAAAAGTTCCTGTACAATCAAGGCAGAGGGATGCATGTCCAAAGTTTATATCTGCACAAACAACTGCTTGGTCTCAGAAGACTTACCTGCCCATGTCTAGATTTCATTGTTTATAAAACGAAGACTAAAGAGTGAAAATAACCTCTTCCTTCTGAGGCATCTAAGTGTAGGATGAATTTAGGTCATTTTCTTAGCATCATCAAGACATATCCAATGGTATATCAGATGTACCACGCACATACCTTGTGAAAGCCTCAAGAGTTAACGCAAACCCAGGAGCTTACCTATGAAAGCAGTGGGAATATTCAGAAAGACAACATTTCAGCCTATCAGTCTTGATAAAGGCCACGATGGGTAAAAATGTCAGCTTTATGTGTGTTTCAGCCATTCTCAATCAATCTCCTTTCATATGTAGGTTACTGAGTGTGTCTTCCCCAAAGCCTTGAAGGCTTTAAATCTTGTGCCCAGAGTGATGCCATTATTTTCATGATAAAATTGATCCAGGCAGACATCAACTTTCATTTTCATGGTACCAGACTGGTGGGATTGTACTTTTCAGCTCAATGATTCTAGAAATTCACATTGCAGTGGTGATGTATTAAATTGATTCTCCTTTGCTTCATATATCAGTAACACTGCACAGGGGAAGTGATTTTTTTTTCTTTCTGCCCACATTTGGCATCATGTAACTGAATTGCTCAAAACCAGGGGAATTTAATAATCTTTCCACAACGTCTTACAGTGAGTGCAATTAGGGTGTTCTAATTCAACCATTGTATTATTAAATGTGCTGAAAAGGGTTCAGTGATGAAATTAAATGAGAAAAAATGCATTTTAAGGCCTGATGTGTAGTATGCCTTCAATGTTTCCTTGTTTATTCCCACGTTTGGTTCTGTCCCTTTTTTACTCTTTAAAGTTCTGCCACCTCCTCTGTAGCCTCTACTGCTGTCATATGCTGTATCTCATCTCATTAGTGCTCTTTTGTCTCCTCATCTTTTCCCACTTTTCTCTCAACACTGGCACCTCTTGTTCATCTCAAGCAGACTTCATCTGCAAGTTGTCCTGTCCTGGGCCTCTCCATCACCAGTAACTTGCCAAATCCTCAAACAGTAGCACAGCCCTGGACATCACAAAAGTGAACTGCAGGACAAAACCACTAAATGTCTTCAGTGGACAAGGGAAAATGGAAGAAAACCTGCAAGCAGTTAAGAACATCTGTTTAAGAAGGCAGACACAAGGTTCAAGTACAGTGTTGTCCAGTTTAGTGGTTATTTTTCATACCAAGCAGCATGGTGGAATGCACAAGGCAGAAAGCAGTTCTCAACACTATCACAGGTCTCAAAACCTTTGGGCATCTTCAGGCATCAAACACTTCTGATTTATATCCATCTGCTTGTTAGGCATTAAAATAACCTTTCCTGTGATGTCCTCTGACCTTGAAGAATGGGTGCTGTCACCTTCAAGTCTGTTCTATGTTATAGATTACTTCTCAAAACAAGGTATTTCATTTAAATTAACTTTGTAATTTAGCAATTTATTTTGTTTTAAAAGTTTAATTTTTCAACTTTCCTTGAGTATTTTATAGATGAAAACTCTCACCTCCATATTTGTATGCTAGTGTCATAGCATCTTCATGCATCCATGATATCTAAAATTATTATCTTTGTTGCAAGGAGAATAACATTCACCTTAAATCCTTTAGGCATTGAGAACATTTCCAGGGGATGCCTTTCACTTTCTGCAGAACCCTGCTGCTTCCATCTCTATCAAAGTCTATGACAGTTCTCCTGAGGATTTGCTTCTGCAGAAACACAGGTGTTAATTCTCAGCAACTCTGCATGTCCAACCTGCTGAGAAAATTACGGAAACTCAGAGCTGTTCTAATTTCTTCTGTGCTTCCCACTGCCTCTGAGGGAGCAGCTCTCCAGCATTGTCCCATTTCTTCTCCCTGTTTCCTTCCCTGATGTGTCTTGGACATTACAAGGGAAATAGAAGTCATAAGGATGCTTATCTACCAAAAGTGGGGAGTCTCTGAGTGCAACAGCTACATCCTTCTGTGAAGATCCACTGCCAAAAAAGCCCCTCAACCTAAGCAAGTTAGTACAAAGATTCCCTAGAGTAGCAGAAGCAAGTTAATACAAATATTCCCTAGAGTAGCAGAGTCTCAAGTCCATTTTCTCCATTGAAATAATTGTTTAATCAGCTCGGGAAAGTGGGAGTAAATGTTGATGTTCAATTCTGAAAGGGTAAGATGGAAAATTCCTTTTCTTATTGAACATTCTAGCTATTTGTGCAGATCTCTTATGCTTGTCTGAAACACAGAGGAAGATTAGAGTGTTATAAACATATCCCATTTCACTGGCTGTATACTGGGGTTTCATAGCTAAACTACTCCAAGCTAAGTCCATAATTTAAATAACAGTAGAATATCAAAACAAATCAAGCTTTCCTTCCCAGGACCACAGGATATCCTGAAAGTCTAGATCCAAACTCATAGTTCCAAGAAGCTTAAATGTGGCCACATTATTGATTAAAGGTGGAGTTTTTCTCATGTCATTCCCTAAGTCTGGTGATTGCTTAGGTTCCATCTAATATGCAGAATTATTTGAGTGGAAAGCCATTGCACCAGGGTTGCAGAAAGCATTACCTATCATATTTGAAGTAAGTCCATTGACACTTGAGGCTTTTTAGACCATTCCAAATTTACATTGTTGAAATTAAGGACTCTCTGCTAATTTATTGGTAGGAATATTCTGATATACCAGACTCTGTGCTGATGCTTTCAACACCCACACCATTCCCATTCTCTAGAGTCTCCACCTTTATTTCACTTCTAAACTATCACTCTTCCTGCTGCTAGTCCTTTCTTTCATCCTGTTTTCCTTCAAAATTCTTTTTCCTTCCCTTTTTCTTTTCTTTCTTAACTTATTAAAACAGAAATTGAACTAACATGACATTTACCTCTGTTGTGACATGTATTGGTCCGCATCCCTTCCCAATACTGCATCTACGGCATAGACCCTATTCCACTGTGTGGGCAATGTAGCCCATGCCTGATTTTTAAGTTTCCCTTTATGATTATAGATAATTATTACTCATGATTAAGAACATTGAAATTTCCAGAACATTCTTTCTTACTAAGATCTTGATCTAAAGCTCACTGAAGCTAGAGGAGGGACTTCTGCTGATGTGAAACGTCCTTACTTTAGACCTGGGCACACTGGTTGATATCCAAAATGAGGACTCAATAGTTGGGAAGTTAATGTGTACTAAATCAAACCTTTGGAGGATGAGTCATCATTATACTCAGCTCTGCTCAGTGACATTTAATAATAGTGTTACAGATTTCCCAAAGTAGCCTTTTATATCTGAAAAAAAAATGTAAAGAAGCAAATACTGAACCAGCTTGTTGTATAATGAAGAGGGTAGAAACTGTACAGCTTTTACCACTGTGATTCTTTTATCTCCTTTCAATTTAACATTCAGAGTTGGTGCTTTTGAAATAGAAAGAAGTTTTCTTAAGGGATAACAACACTGCAGGGCTTGGAATTACACAAGTGAATAAGAATATTGAGAAGGCTGCATACATCTCCCAGACAAACACTTCCAAGTAACCACCACTGGTAACCAAACATAGTCCCCCAGCCCATCTCTCACATGTGAATGTGGTTTCCAGAAAGTACTGGCTTATGCAGCACCATTGCAATAAAAATATTTATTTATAGACATCTAATAGTTTCTCTGCCACAGTTGCAAATTCTGACTTCATTCTTGGGCCTCACTAGAGTATTATTTGCCTGTGGAGGAAGTACAGAAATACAAGGCAAAACAACCCATTAAAAACAAAAAAGTCTATTGGATTTCATCACTTGATGTGCACTATCTTGCGGCTTTCCAAAGGATGATGTAAAGCATCAAACCACAGCTGTCTTATATATCCTGCAAGTTCTGGGATTTCAGATGGTCTGGTAAGTGTTAACTACTCCCAAAACCATGACCTGCTCTTGGAAGATAAGTTTTGCTGAGTTCCCTATAGTCAGCTCCACTGGGAGATGGAGCTCTTTTGGCATTTTGTGGGTTTTGTGTTGGCTGCTGTGAGCAGAAGTCTCTCTGCCTGATCAAGCTCTGGGAGAAAAAAAAAAAATAAAAAAAAACCTTGGAAAAGGTTCCCAGGTCTTTTCTATATGAAAGACCTCAAAAGTGAGGGGTTTTTTTGGTTTTGTTTTTGTGGGGTTTTTTCTGGTGGATGTTAATGCCAGCACAGGGAAAAAACATGAGGTGGATAAGCACAATGTGGGGAGAAGTGCTTTGTAGTGCTGGAGTCAGAGCAACTCCACACTTTAGGATAGCAGTAAGACAAAAATCCACAACAATCTACAAGTTCATGTGGGACTGACTAGATCACTACAGACAAAATGATCACCAGACCACTGTATACATATTGGTGACTGTGAACAAACCTTAGGTGTCTTAAAGCTAGGATGGATGAGCTGAAATGCCAGGTTTAAAATGGAAGTATCCCTATAGTCATACCTATTATTTTGGAGAACAAAGATGATCAGTGACCCATTGTAATGCTATGATAGAAAGGAGACTCAGTCAAGAAGTTCATTTGGTTTTTAAAGTACTAGGGAATATAAGATAAAATAATCACCTTAGAAATAATTTGTGACTGGTTTGGAATTCCACACGCATTAAGCAGTGCAGATCTTTAGTCCCACTGAGGAAGGGAGATAAATCTGGGAAAGCATACAACGATCAGATGCTTCCACATGCTGCATCTCTGTGTCAGCTGTAACACAAGGGCTGTTTTTCAGACACGTGGATTAGCTGGCCTGACCATTTGTAAGAAGAGGTGTAAATTGTAGTTTTACTTGGTTTTAAGTAGGATTTTAAAAGAAGGTTAAAGATGCAACTGTGACCCTATAATAGTGACTATAATGCATTTAAATTCAGCATCTTTTCCTTTCAGAGGAAAAAATTTCTAAAGATCACACTAACACTTGATTTTTAAAAGTAGAACTACAGAAACATCAGCAAATATTTAAAGCAAAATAAGGAGGGCTTCTGTAATATAAAACGTGCTTTTGCTGTTGGGGAAGGTGTTTAAGGACTGCACATCAGAGGTTCAGGTTAAAGATTTATTACTCCAAAAGATTCAAACATGCCAGTATGGCTAAATGTTAGACTAAAGGAGGCTATTATAAGTAAAAAGGCATTTTCAAAAAAAAAGGCAGTTCATGCATAAGTGAAGAAACAGGTAAGAATATGAACATTTAAATTTATAATATTCATCTAAATTTTATATATATGCATGCTAAGATATCCTAATGAAAGCAAGAAAGACTGAGAAGCATCTGCCTCTAAAAAAAGGCAAAAACAAATCAAGGGGGGAAAAGCAAAAAATACTACAAGAAAGTTTGTGGGATCAAAACTTATCAAAGGGAAATACATTGCAAAATCTACTCAACTTATTTGTATTAGCATGCACATCAGAAGCTAGAATGTTTTCGCACCTCACACATGGGGAATGAGCTTGAAAAATGTATTACAAAAAAAGTGTCAGGGAAGATGTTTCAGGGAAAATTAGTAATTCAATTCATAACAAATCAAGAAATAGGATGCTTTTTTAACCCAAAAGCTCTGAAGGAACTCAAATATGAAGCTGATTCACCACCAAATTTAGCTTGAATCTTAATTTATCTGACGGTCCTGTTTCGTGACACAGGGCTGAAAAATGGCAGCCATGACACAGTCTTTAGGAAAGCCTTGGAAGGGTAATCTTCAAAAATTGCAGACCAGTAAGCCTTACTCTGGCACAAGGAAAATGCCTAAAGCCATAGTAAAGAGTGGAATTGACAGACACGGGTGTTGTATTGTGTTTTGTAATGATGGTTTGCTCCTTTCTCCCCTTGTTTCTTGAAAAGCTTTATGTCCCAAGTTTATCCCTGCCCCTCTTTACTCTCAATCCTCCTATATCCTTAACCAGCCTCCTCCTATTAGTCCTCTCGGTCACTTGATTACTCCCCCGGGCTTCTAGAAAGTTCAGGGAACAAGTGATAGGACAATAAAGGAAGTTCTGCCTTGGTGTTCTCAGTGGTTTCCCTCTAACCCTAGTTTACGCCTATTCTGCTGCCTCTTGGATAATGGTTTGATCCCTCCTTCTGTACCTCCCCTGTTTATAGGTAGCTGTCACCACTGTCTCACTGCTCAGCTGGAGCAGCTCCTCTGATGTTCAGGGCCCCATATGGGACTGAATAAAGCTCTTGGATTTTGCCCTCCAGCTGA
Organism: Sylvia atricapilla; assembly: GCF_009819655.1. Taxonomy (NCBI): domain Eukaryota; kingdom Metazoa; phylum Chordata; class Aves; order Passeriformes; family Sylviidae; genus Sylvia; species Sylvia atricapilla. The sequence continues at coordinate 106,285,172 of NC_089140.1, read as the reverse complement.
GTGGAACTCCTTCTTCCGCTGCTGTCACAAGCCCCTCCTGTGACAAGGGGAAGGTGCCCTTAGCCACCTGTCTGGTTCTGAAGATTCGGAGTGTTCCCCACATGTCTGCAGTGTCAGGCTGGCCCAGGTGGACGGAGACGCTGCTCCACACGACACACAGGGCTAAGCCAATTTTGGAAAAAGTCAGCACCTGTAAGTGTTCCTCAATCTATTTTAAAGAAGTCGGGGCACCAGTAAGTGGTGTTCAGTTCACTGAGTAGGGTTTATTCATGGCTACAAAGTGTGCTCAGACTTCAGCTCACACATCCACTAGGCTTTGATGGAAGAAGGATGTCTTTTCTGCTTTTATAAGACACCACATGAGGATTTCTCAATGACACCCCTGTCTCCACCACAGCAAATGACAGTTTTGTTAGAAGCAGGGATGAAGCTGGGAGCTTTTAAGCATTTTCTGTTCTGTTTATGCATTTGCAGTGGCACATCTACCCTCCTTTATTTTTTATCTTTCTTGACTTCTTTTTAATGAGTTATTTTTATTTGAATTCTCTTTTTCTGTTTCTTATCACCCCAAGTGCCTCTGCAGGAGAGTGGGACATACTGTGCCCTTTGTAAATTAAGTATTAATTATATGATTAATTATTATTATGTGCAGTTCCCTGGAAGGTCTTATACAAAGACAGTTAAAATGCATAAATTCTCCAAGGTATGTCTGCAGAGTGATTATGGACTTCACGCTTATACAAAGCTATTGATTTTTCTCATGTACTGTAGTCTATAATACCATATTCTGCTCCAAATAGACACTATTTTACTATGTTCTTCCTCTTTGGGATCAAGTTTTGTACAAAATTTTATGGAAATGGTAAAAAAAGAAAGCTGCACAATTTCTCACACATAGACAGAAATTTTTTTCCTGAAAAAAAAACCTGTTCCCTTGGGAAGCGGGGAAATTGCACCTAACCTTTGTTTTCATTAGTTGCCTTATATTGCCACTTTGCTTTCACATAACACTACAATGACACTAATGAACCTTGCAGGCAGTGAAATGATTTGTACTCGTTGGTGAACTCATAAGAAAGACTGAAGGTATTTTTAAGCAAGATCTGCTTTGGCAGTGGTTACCCCACTACAGCAGCTTGAGTCCATGGGGAACTTACATCCTAATTTATTTCAGAGGCACTTGTGACCCTTTTGGATTTTTGTGCCTCCCAGTTTTCCTTCAGAAGCTGAGGAGCAGCAACTGCATGTTGGAGGGTCAGTACAGCCCTCCCTGGGCTCAGGGACATCCTGCAGTCACCCCACTTCTGGGGGTTCATGGCGCCCAGAGGAACATCCCTCAGAACATTTTCTTCCATTCAGTAAAGCTATGAAGGCAGATGCTTCTGAAACCCCCAAATGACAGAGATGAAGTGATTGTTGTGGAAATTCAGAGTGAAAGAAGAGTACAGACAACATGGGCTGCAGACCCTTCTCCATGGGGCTTCTCCAATGTGGCACGCCACAGTCCTGGAGACCATAGGCCTCGAAAATGGTGCTTGCACCTTCCTTCTGTCTGACTCAAGCACAGCTCTGTTCCTTCTCCTCCTGATCCTTCACATAATGGTGGTGAGGGGGGGAAGATCTTAGTTAACAGGTGCAATTTGAGAGAGAAATTCACATTCTCAGCAGTACTGGAAATTCATCTAATCCTATCAAACATCACTGCTACTGTCATAACAGATGTTCCCCAGCAATAATCAAAACAATACAGAAACACACAACATCCCCTCCCTAGGGAGAGGGATGTTCTGATTTGTAGATTAAGGTTTTTTAAAGACAAATTGTCATATTTTTCTCTAAAAATTATCTCATTTGACAACATGCGAGTAGAGAGCAGCCTCTTCCCCATGCAAGAGTATGGATGCCATTTTCCCCACTGACAATTAAGCCCCCATCCTAGAAGGAGAAATCCATTTGCTTCTATGTCTGTCCTTCAAACCATCTGACACTGAACATTTTGCTAAACCACCTCAGTCCCATTTGTCATTTGGAGCCTTTGTGGGATTCTGGTACATCAGGAGCCATATTAAAACCTCTTTCTGCCTCTCCTGTGGTCCAGGCTATGGACAAGTGTCAGTAAGGTGATGGGCAAGCACATGCTTCTAAATACTTTTATTTTATTTTGTGTTCACCTTCGTTTTTTTTAAAAAAAAGCTTTTATGTAACCCTTGGTTGTGCCATAACAATCATTAAGTCAAAAATTTTATTGCAAATCATGTAACTAATCTTCTCCAGTTATTTATGTATGGTTACATGCAGAAAAATAAATTGCCATATTAATAACTATAATGTGGTGAGAGCAGGACTACCTGAGTTGCCCTAGTGGCCCAGTATCCACCTCTGATCAGGTTAAAATGTAGATTTTGTACAGGTATTGATACCTGAGCCATATGAGCCTAAAGACTATTTCGGTCTTGAACGTGAGGGTGGAGAAAATGGATGTCTGTGCCTACACCTGCATTCCCACTGAGACATGGTAGAAGGAGAGAGCCAAGGGTGCCCTTTCCCCATGACAGATAGGTTAACCACTGCCAGGCATCAGCCAGTGCTGAAATGTGGTACAATAGGCAAGTAAGAGATAGCCTCTCTAAAATGAAGAGATAGCACAATACAGCTGCCACCACAGAGTTTGCAACTCCAATTGGAAAAACACTGGTAGAGAGGAACCAAGCAAACCATACTTCAGGTCCTTGGCACATCAAGTAACCAACGTTTGGAGAAATCGTCTCCAGTTGACATACGTGTGCAATGGGAACTAGGGTTGTGAACAGGAAATCATGCAGGAAGCCAGAGCAAAAGCAAACTTCTTCCTTCCAAGCGGTTTTGACACATGAATGTGAGTGCTGGTGGAGTGGGACACCTTCAGTTCACAGCTCACCCTGTCCACCAGAGCCAGTGCAGGGAAGGTGAGTGGCAAGAGAAGTGAACACCAGGGCTGAAGTGTCAAGCCAGCTGCCCTCACTTGCCTTCATCCCTAGATTTGAGGCACTCTTCCATTACACATCCTTCAGTAGCACATGAAGCCAAAACACCACCCCAAAATATGCAGGTGGGCTGAACATGGTTGCCAGAGGCAGAAAGTGTCAGGAGAGGGAAGGTTTTGCAGGCAGTGAAATGAGGGAGTGAGGTGTGTGCTAAGGGACAGCAGCAATACCTCCACTGCCCTTCCATGGGGCTGAAGAGATCATCCTCAGCTCCCAAAGCTGGTACTGAGACAGCCCAGAGCCCTGCCCCACCTCTGCCCCTCATGTCAGATGACCCCACCACACTGCAGTGCCCCCCAGTAGTTTGGCCATGTCCTGGCTCCTGCCACCGCCTCAGCAGCACATCCAGGAACAGCCACAGCCAATGGTAAATAGCGGCTGTAAAGCAAGGATGTTCACGGACTGAAACTTTAAGTTCTGTCCCTAAAATGAATTGGAAGCATCTGGCTGTTTTGCTGTTGGTGGGTAATGATGCAGCCCCGTCGCAAGCCCAGATGTGATTCTACATTCCTGCAGCTGTTCTGGTGGGAGTTTCAACGCCCGAAACATCTGCTATTGGGAATCAGAGGCACGATACTTACATGATCTTTTAGGGCTGTTATTTTTGTATGTTCGCAATTTTGGTTTTTTCCTTTCCTTTGGAAAATACATTCTATTTATGTAACACCACTTTCTGTTCGTCCAGTAGTGACCACTCCCCTCCAGTGAGGGTATTCCCATGTAAGGTTGTTCTGCAAGTCTGCAGCGTTATGCATGAAACACAGCAGACTCACATCTCACAAATGAGGTTTATGGGGGCTAAAGCTGCAGAACACTATGGTGTGTCATGTAAATATGTATGTAGGGAGCTGCTAAAATCAAATCATTACTGTCTGCTGCATAAATATGTATCTAGACCACCTTAATAAAACAGAAATGTCCATCCGTCAGGTAATTACATACTTAGCCTGTGGGAGCAAATGCTGTTTTGACATCCAGTAGTTACTTAAATCCATTAAAAAAAAAAAGTCATCAAGGCAAAAGAGATGAGAAGCCCATACCATGACTTTACAAAGACAATAAATGGAAGAAGAAAGCTTTCAGGAGAAAGTGAATTCTGAGCTGTGAGGAGGTGGTGAAGTCTCATAATGCCCAGACTTATCTACTAAATTTTGTAGGGGAAAAAAACACAGTCTGACTGGGACCTCTAAATGCCAGGATTAATCCTGAAGTGAAAGTTCATTATTATATTACTCAAACCCATTAGAAACAGATTTTCTAATGGAAATACTGACTTTGCACTGTAACACAAGCAGCCAATATTATAATTTCTTATTTCCTGTTACCATGGACAGTTAATAAACTGGAAAGAAACAGAGGACCTAGAAAATTTATACGAGAAACCATGTCATGCCATTTCTTACCAAGCTGTTAATTACAGTTTGGTTCCCGCTGCGTGACTTGGCGCAAGTTTGCCAGCCCCCTGCATCTGGAAGTCATCCCTTGCCCTCCTGCTTCAGGAAGTTATTCCTACACCTTTTAGGTGCTGCAGAGGACATGCTACCCCACCAAGTCTTCTGCGTGCAATCATCGTGCCTCTGGTCCTCATGTTATTGTAGAGAAGCGAGAGGCAAGTGGCCGTGGTGAGGGTCCCAGGGCTGATGGGTGGGTCCATCTGCACAGAACTCACAGGCAACACAAAACCCAGGATAGAGAGGGAAAAGCCAAAATAGGTGGTGAGAGAAGTTGGGGACAACAAGAACAAGGAGGCAGGGGGCAGCAAAGTCATGCGGGCAAGTGTCAAGGAATGAGAAAGTGGAAAGGTTGGTCAGAAAAAGAAGGAAGGCAGGCAGTCTGGAAAAGTGCTGCCCTCAGAAACATTGCCTTATTCATGCAGTGCACGGTGGGGCTGTCTGGAGAAGAGCCACTTCTGAACAGGGCAAGGACTCCTGGGACAAACCGGGAAGCCTTGAATTATCCGCCCCAGCATAGGGAAGCAATGAGGTAATGGAGCTGAAGAGGGAGACAGGGGAGTGGAGGGAAAGACACATCAAAGACATCAAGCAGAAATATTATCTTCTTTTGCAGTATGGGACAAAGCCCCCAGTTCACTTTTCCATGTTTTCTTTGGATTGTTTTCAAGTGAGGCACCCTGGGTTGCTTGCTACCTCTCGAGCAAAGAAACTCCAGCAAAGCAAGCCCAGCTCCTCACTTTGGCATCTCAGTCAGCAGTAATTTATATTGCTGTTCCTCCTTAATAAAATCCATCGTGCACTCCAAAAGAGTAACTAGGACACTTAGTTTTTATTCCACATGCATCTCATTTGTCTTCAGCAGGTTCTTCCATAATCTCATCATTATTGCAATCACCCTCTGAGGACAGCTGACTTGCATTAATCAGCTAGGCCTCTCATCCCTCACTAGATTCTTTACAGTTTTACTGTGCCCTTGGGCATCCTAACTTTACTTGAAAAATTAATAAACCTCCCCTCTCTTATCTTACCTTATTAATGTCTGTCTTTGTAACCCATTATCCCTGCATCTCTTCAGTGACCATTTGAGGATGTGGTTACCACCAAAGGATTGTGCCCTGGTGAGGCAGCACACGAGAGTGCCCTACATAATTGAAAAAAAGAAAAAAAAATGAAAAAGAAAAAAGAAAAAAAAGAAAGAAAAAAAAAAAAAAAAGAAGGGCAGAAGTGATGAGAGAAGGAAGCAAGCAGACCATGAAAACTTTCAACCAAGAGTATTGTTTACAAGGGAGAATAAAAATATGGGAGATGCTAAGAACACGGCATAGACTATTCAGATTCTTCAAAGAGTTCCTTTTTTGCCTTATTCCTCATGTCATGTAAGCAGCCCCATGTCCTGCAGTCATCCTGCAGTCTCCCCATGCATACCTCAGATCCCACCCACCCCTTCCTGCTCCCCTTCTCTCAGGCACCCTGTTAAACCCGACTCGCTCATTTTGGATGTTTTGAAATCCTGGTACATTAATCACTTGTGTTTGCACACACTTTATGTGGGTTGTTGGTCATGGTCTGTAGTTATACTGGCTGTCTCCCTTGCTTACTTAAAAGTACAATCCAATTGAAAATAAAGATTTTGCAGGTTTGCTCATTTCACACAGCGATAGCAGCTGGTAAGTGTCTTTTGCAATTCATCAGAGGCCTCCCAGACCACCTGCTCTTGGCATCCTGCAAACAGCTGGCTCTGTGTAAGTACCATAAGCTATTATCTTACTCAATAAATAATGAAATAAAGGAAGAAAGCAGGACAAAACCACATCTTTTTAAATAACATACATTCAGGACTAGCCATTTCTCCTGTTTCGGAGATGAAGAAAATCAAGTTAGGATCCTTTGCTGGCTTTAGAATTACTTTGGCATAGAAGATGGAGATTAATCAACACCAATACATAGGGCTCTGTATTTTCTTTTTTTCTTTCTTTTTGAAACCTGCTCTATTTCTGAAAAGGCCATAGGGAGCTTTTATGAAACTTCAGCTAATGTCACCAGATGTCCCACTATTGAGAGGTGACTCTTGGTCTTTGAAGGACTGCCCCAATTAGATATTTTTTTTAATGAACTTTTGTCCTCTCTTTTTGGTCCAAAGAGTAGATACAAGGTCACTTTCTCTTCCCCAATGTTCTACTGCCCATGAGGCTGCACCCAGGTGTCCTCCAGGCTGGGGGAAGGGCTGCCAGCTTGTCCATCAGGAGACAGGCTGGAGCTAAGGTCAGAAAGGCCAGGAGCCACTGGAGCTGGAGCATGGAATGCATCCCCATGACTGGGAAGCAGCTTCAGGGATGAGAAGGAAGAAGATGATGATGGGGGAAACAGTGCCAAAGTATTCCCTCTGAAGACAAATAAAGGTTTTAATAGGAAAGTGCTTCTTTTTGGGCACAAAGCCTGTATCTCATAAGGATTTTTATTTTTTAATCTATGAATTCTGCGAGGCGCATCTAACAGATTTCTTGCGCTGCAAACAAAGGCAATAAATAAATGCAATCTGTTGCATGAATGATTTATATCAACACAATTTAAATTTAGGGTCTGATTTATCTTATTTTTTTAAACGGCCTCCTGTTTTATGTTTGCCATAAACTGAGGATGCGAGAGGTGGCAGTCAGAGACTTGACTGCCTGAGCAGTGGAGAAAACTGGGAAGTTGTTCAGAGTCTGCCACGGTTTGCAGACACAGAGCCACTTTCTCCTGCAGAGGAAAGCCTTGCTCTGCAGGCTGCCTCATTCTCTTTAATGGCAGTCCTCCTGTAGGAAGGTATTAATCACTGCAAGAAAAGATGCCTGACCCCAGCTCCTGCTATTGCAAGTGAGGATTGGGAGAAGTATTTAAAAGCCTGCTTTTAACTTCCTGTAAAAAAAAAAAAAAAAAAATACTTGTGATGGTTTTCAGAACAATTATTTCCTCCCTCTTGTCTTGCAACCACACTGTGATATTTGCTGCTGAAACTGCAGACTAAGGTATCATTCCCTCTCCTGAAATCAGATGAAGCAGTTGGCTCCAAAAGTGGGGTGGAAGGGAGGGATCCCTAGTTCGATCTCATCTGTCCCAGGCAGCACTGCTGCACTTGGCACTGGGATATTTCAGTTTGCTGCCCTCATAGATCAATGGTGACTTACTACCTTCCTGACATGGCACACAGCCAGGAGGGGGTGAGGGGGGTACTCTGCCTCAGACAGATGTCTCTGATGGGCCCCTTAAAATCCTGTGACTGACAGGGCCATGCCATACACTTCTAATGAAACATTTAAATATCCCGGGAAGCATGACAAATGTTCATGACATCCGTGCAAGTTTTTCTGTTTCATGGCAACCTTCCTGCCCTTTCTGGTATCTCCCTGCTCCTGTTTTCACGAGCAGTCAGCTCCAGAGACCAACTCAGAGGTAAACATGAGATTTAAAAAAAAAAAAAAAAAAAAAAAAAAAAGCCAAGCATGACCTCTCCTTTTGGGAGATGCTGGGGACAAAGAGAAGTCTTGAAAAAAACTCTGGTGTGAACAGCACCAGTGGCTGGTTTCTGCTGATGCCTTTCTGGACTGATTTCCAAGCCTGCAACATGGTAGATCATCACTTTGGACCATTGCTATTCCAGCAGCAGGGCAGCTCATTCAGGGAGCATGGTTTTATGAAGGGAACCACTCACCTCAGCCTCTGCAGGTGGTGTTTTCCTGTTAAAATAGGAGCAAAGGAGCAATGGACTTTGACAACTGATGAGCAGTTAGGCTGCTTTGATGAATCTGGTGAAGTCACAGGAGAAAAATAGCAGGATGGGTGGCAGCACTTCTCTGGGTGTCAATGGGATCTGCAGAGGGTAGGGTGAAAGATCTAAGTCAGTCTCAGATACTGAATGTTTTGTGGCCCCTGTCTTGTGGCATTTATGTACTTTTAACACTATGGAGATGAATCCTGTCCTGTTGAACAGCATGTGGTATCTTGTGCTTGCACTGAGCTGGAGCCTGAAGCAAAAGCCTAGGCCTAAATGTTCCTACATTCTGTGAACGAGATTTTCTTTATAGCCTGTATCTTCCAGCTTTTTCTCTTTTTGCCACTAAGCATTTTCTGAAACTTGTGGCTAGAAGCTATAGTTTTTATGATATTTTTAGTACACTGCATGGTTGTTTAAAGTGCACCTTATAAAACTGCAGTCCTCAGCCAGTTCCCTATAAACTGGTTCTGTTTTACATCAGCCAGCTTCAAACCTTCCTTGCCATTTTTCACCCTCCCCTTTTAATAACAAGGCAATCTATAGCAACCATTTCTCTTGCATGTGGTGATGCAGCCTACTCAGAATTCAAGACAGCAGGCTTTTACTTTCCTTTATTATTTCACCAAGACTAAAATCCTCCAGATACTATTTTCATTTTTAAGAGCAGCCTGGGTAAACACTGAAGATGGAATTAAGAATTTTGCTCTTGACAGAAAGGAGCTTGAATAAAATGAACATGGGATATCGTATAGCCTAGCCAGGGACTGAAAAAAAACTAGTGATTCTTGATGAGCACAGGCTCAGTCTATCATAACTTCATAACTCAGACTCCAAACATCCTGAAACACATGGGCAGTTCAGATCTCATTTCTGGTCTGGCCAAATCTGTGGTTGAATTGGTCTTTCAATATTAATTCTGAGGAGTTTGGCTTTGTAGCAAGCAGATTTTGTTTTTCTATAGAAAACATGGGCAATGGACATCGCTCAGAGTATATGAGCTTTTTTATATCTGCTCTTCCACAGCAGGGATATTTCTTTGAGCCTTAAGTGAACTACTGTAAGATCTGCAATACCATATTTTTCTTGATGGTGTTAACTACTTTTTCCATCAGGATGAAACTTTAGTAAGTGTCATCTCCTGTATGATACTGATTTCTCTAATTAAGATGTTGCAATACTTCTATTGGAGACCGCCTAGAATACTCAGCCAAGAGCAGAGCACCACTGCAGCAGGCACATGGCACATATATATAATAAGAAATTTAATGCTGTGAAAAAATACCCACCAGTGAATCCCATTCATCACTTGTGCGCCAGCCTCAGTGGGACTTGTTTTCTGCTTGGATGGGGAACACATGCTTTCAAAACCTCATTAGGGACTAGACTGGGGATGCCAGAAAAAAAAGTATTTTTACTCTCTCTATCACGGTTATTGTTGTTATTTTGTTTCAGTGTTATTTTTGCTGAGGGAATGGAGTACCAAACTCTCACTTGTGGAAGTTCCTGCCAGTCTCTTCTGAATATCATATTCCACTCCAGCCCTTCAATGCTTGCTTGCCTTTCTCCAAGAATCGTCATGCACAAGGCAACATGTTTTTCAAGCTGCCTGCATCTGCTGTTGAAACTCCCATACTTTAGTTAAAAACTAAAAGTAAATGGAGGATATGGAGTATCAATGGGAGGTAGCACTCAAGCTGATGGTGCAGCAGTGTTAATTACACAATACTTTTATTGAGCAATTCAGTGGTAATTCTTACTGCTATTCCTCCTTAATAAGATCCATTGTGCACCATAAAATAGTAACTAGGACACAGTTTGTATTCCACATGCATCTCATATCTCTTTAGCAAGTTCTTCCATATCCATAATCTCATCATTATTACTATTACCCTCAGAAGACAGTTGACTTGCATTAATCAGACAGGCTGCCATTCCCTTGCCAGATTTTCTGCAGTTTTATTGTGCTTTTGGACATTTTAATTAACTTGAAAAATTAATTAAAAATCTTACTTTATTAATATCTCCTACCTTCCCCCTACTCAGTAATCCATTATCACTGTTTATCATCACTGACCATTCAATTCCAGAATGGTCTTGTAATGGGAGAGCACACCAAAATGCCCAGCTAATGCTGAAATGATGGGGTGACACTGAGACATCTTAAAGTGCTCGATTTTGTCTTTTACTTAAAGTACTCCACTGTCAGAGAAGTGAAAACAAATGGCTCCAGCTCATTAAAGACAATTCAAATTCCTTCCCACTCACAATTCATCATAAATACTCAGATCTTTCTTCCATGCGTGTACAGTTGGTTGGAGGTTGCCAAAGAACGGATTGAAGGAAATGAAACTAAAGCCAACTCATTTAGAGATGCCATGACACATCCCTGAAAGTGGTCACCAACCATATTAGTTACAGTTTTACAATGTTCTTTATGAAAAAAAGAAAATTAAACAGAGAGCTATAGAAATTAATAAGGACTCCATGGAAATTACTCTTAAAACATATGCAGTTTAATAGAGAAAAAAACCTTCCTACTGGTATTTTTAAAATAAGCTTCAGAACTCTGTAAAGAACAGTTGCCTCAACATGAAATTTTTAAGGGTAGTTTAATATTCACAAGAGGTTGCAATTTTTGTACGGAAAATGAAGTGCTTTTCAGAAAGGGTATTTTTCGTACACATTTGTCTTTTGTGCCACGCTTCCATCAATTGCCTGGCACTATTAATATGATTAAATCATGATTACACTGGCATGAGCAGTTCCACTGGACCAGCTAGACTAACAGCAAAGAAGAGCACACCATGCCACAAGGGTGCACAGGCTTGTCCTCAATGCTTCTTTTGGAGGTGCCAGCTGGGATCTCAGCTCTTCAGCTCATACACTGGGTGATGCCCAAACTTTGGATTTGGAAACAAACCAGCAGATTTTTGATTCAGTGCACCATTATATTCAATTGCCTCCTTTTAGTCACCATCCAACCATATGACAGTGGAGTCAGTACGAGTTACCTCAGCTTTAAAACTTACTCAGTATTGTATCTTGATCTTCTGCTAAGAAGGGCCAAGACACACCTGAGCAAGTTCCACAGGTTTTAGGAATGGGAGTCCTCAAGCTGCTGAAGTGATGGATGATCACTTACCTTGGAAGAGCTCATCTCCCTTTTCCCTGGGAAGGAGAAAGACAGCACCTGTTACCGTAGTCATCCACATAGGGTCATCTATATGGAAAATAAAGAAATAAAGCCAGGTTCCTACAAACATCACCTGTGATGCCAAACATCTTTCACAAAGAAATGGGGCCTGCTGGAAACCTGATGGGATTCAAGCTTTACTTTCCTAACAGTAAGGGAAGCTTGTCCCATGGTTAAAGTGTTTAACCAGGCTCATGGCTTAGGAGATGTGGGTTAAGTTCCACTTATGGGTATCTTGTGCCTGCAAATAATTTAGATATTGTCCGTCATGTTGCTCACCTGTAGTAAGCAGCTATAACTAATGCTACTGTTCAAGGGAGAGAACTAACAGCAGGGGAAAGTGATTGTTGAAAATTTAAACCAAAAAGAAGTTAATTGCCCCCAGCAGATAAACATAAGTATTCTGAGCAAGCACAGCACGCCTGCAACTCCTCCCAAACAGGACAATTCCAAGAGATCTCCATAAATGACAATGATCCAAGAAAGAGATACCCAAACTGCCCATGGTCTTAGTCTTTCCAAGAACAAAGAATTTGGGGTTAAATTGCTGTCAGTTTAACAGCAAAGGCATTCACCCACTTTTCATCCAAGTAAATAGACACTTTATCAGAAGACAAAGGAGTGACCAGTATGGCTCAATTCTAACAAAAAGCACCTTGATGTAGTTTAAAGCCGCACATCCTACCGCAGACAGGAGAGAGGCTTATGAATTATTTAGTAACCCCTTAGGACTTTCAAAAGGAGAAGAAACTCATTGCCCAGTTTCTTGGGACTCAGATGAAGTTGTGTGGGTAGGAGTATTAGATATTTATTCACCATGGACTTTGATAAATAATTTACAACTGTAACTAATAAGTTCGCTGAGCAATGAAATCTCTGCAGTAAGCAAATATAAATGTTTCCTCTGTCAACTGCCCAGGTGAGGACCCAAACCCATCAAGGGAAACAGGCTGCATTTTGTAAAGATCAGCCAGGTAGCCAGGAAGCTTCATGGCAGTGGACAAAAGTATTCTGCTTCATATTTATCATTATGAACCCAGTCTTACCTGGTGTATGGTAAAATACAAGAATTATTAATATAAGCCTGTACCACTGAACCAGATGGACCCTCTGCTCAGTACCACAATAATCCCCTCACACAGAGGTGTCAGAGAGACAAAGAAAATATCTTGTTCTTACACTGAGCAAGTGATAAACTACATGAATCCTGCTGCAAACCCAGTCAGAGCACTTTCACCTATGAATGCAGAAGGGAAAGGAGTTCTCCACTAACTCTGCTAAATGTACAGAGGCAGAAATTATGCACAGTTCTAAATACTGTATCTTTTTCTTTTTTTTTTTTTTTTTTTTTTAATAGATGGCCCAGAGGTCTTCCTTAAACCCCCTGTCCTGCTCTCCTTTTAAACCAACCCCTTTTATACTCTCAGTTGCCTGTGCACACTGTCAAGCAATAGTGACATCAAGTGGCCTGATCACCAGCATTTTTGTTTCCCTGCTCATCCCAAGGGCAGATATTGATCGTCATCAATCCTTTGTGTAAACAGATCTGAAATAAATCCAGTGTCAGACATTTATCCTGTGGAGGGTATTGCTCATCAGCTTGATTTAAGTTATGTTTATATGTGAGTAAAGTGTGATTTACAAGAGACCTTCCAACTTTTCACTGTATGGTAGTTTAAAAGTTCTCTGTCAGAAATATACCTGTATAATCCTGACAGTAAGAAGATTAAGAGCCACCCTCTCTCATCTGATATATAGCACAAGTAGAGCAATGCAGCAGGAATGAGAATTATTTATTGTTTGAATTCCATGAGTGCCTAGTATCCACCAGCAGAGATCAGGGCTTTGTTGTGCTAGGCACTGCAAACACATGAGGAAAAATGTTCCAGCACCAAGAGACCTTGGAGTCTCCCCAGTGAGAAATGAAAAGGGCAGAAGCAGTCAGAAGATGGGAAAGCACAAATCTATGACAAGGCAAAAGCAGCATCGTAGTGTAGTCCTGTAGGTTCTGAAGAACAAGGAGGCATAAAACCCTCTTATATGGGAACACAACCCCTAAAAATATGAAGGTAGTTGTGATGGCAGAACCATCACTGTTGGATGGAACATTTTCCTCCATGCTCTTCAATCAGTAACTGTGATGGCGTGTGTGAAGTATATTTACCCACACATTCAGGGGTTTCTGAAACCTTCAGATTTGGGTAGCATTGAACAAGGTGAAGAGCAAGTTGGGGAAGGTGATAAATACTATGAGCATACCAGCTTTAACCTAGTAATGGCAAGCATAAGATCATGGAAGACACAAGAGAACTTGAGTAAAGAAGATGAATAAGGGTGGCAAAAAGGAAAATGGTACATGATCAGGGACGCTTTTGCCTCTCACATTAAAGGTGGTGGTCACAGCCATATGACAGCACAGCCTCTCTCATCTGACTGCAGCTGACCAGCCTGCACTGGGCACATACCTGGATCCCTGGTTGCCAGAGGGGCTTGAGGCCTCTGCAGTGACCTTCAAAGATGCTGATAGGCAATGCTGGTTACCTGGCACTGATTCCTCATCTTGTGCTAAAATCACACATTGATGTAGAGGTGCATCCATGGGACCACTTGGTTCCTTTGCATCAGAAGCGCAATATGAAGAAGCTAGAGGAAAGTTAAAGGAGCCAGGCTAACCATGAACTTGTCCCATGTTTCTTTCTGTTTCCAGACATTTAATAGCCAGATTCCCATTTCCTAACCCCTACATTGAGAAGTTAGCAGGTTTGCATACCAGTGTCTACTGGTAGAGCCCATGTATGGATATTTAAGACCCCAAGTCCAGCTAAGAAGTGTCTCATGGCACACAGCAACAACCTGCACATCCAGAGTGACTTGTGTGGCACATGCACAGCACACACAGTGCCACAGAGGGAGAAAGAGGCCCTTGGAGCTGGGAGGCCCAGATGACAGGCCCCAGCACCCCATGCTGTCAGACAGTGCTGGTTATAGCTAAGTACAGGTGCAAGTGAGAGAGCATGTTCCTTGCTATTAGTTATTCACCATGTGTGCTCCAACATTCATTAGTCTCCTGTTTAACTAGAGTTATTCAAGTAAGGAGCAGTGACAATATCATATGACTTATGTGAACATACACACGGTGAATAATGAATAGGGGATATCCAAAGTGAACTTCTCACTGGACTGAAAATGCTTCATCCAAGCTGTTTAACAAATACCTATAACAAATACTTATTAACAAATATTCCCATTGACAGAAATTGAACCTTGTCAAGGAATAACTGATGCGTGCACAGAAGAAAAAACACATACCACCAGCCCTGCAATTTAGTCAGTTTACTCACTGTGAATAATCTCAGTAGGCTCTACTTTCCTGCAACTATGGGAATCGTCCCTTGGATCCACAAGGGGAGGAAATACAGTTTTTTATATTTACACACTATCCTTTTTTTGTTGCTGATATGGCTTTCTGTAGTATTCTAGACAGTGGTAGTACTGAAATAATTTCTTCTGACAGCAGACTGTTAAATGGAGGCACAGCAGAAAAGTAGGACAATGTTGCAGCCGCACAGGGGCTCATTCACCCTTTCAGGTTTCAAAGGGAGGGATGTTCCTCCCAGTAGCAAGCTGCCCAAATAGGATGCTGGGACTATGCAAAATGAATGGAGATTCCTGAGCCTAGACTTGTTCCATCATTCAAGTCTATTAGGGGATGACATTTACTCTGGCTTTCTCATGTTAGGTTGTCATATCATGTTGAATTCAGTACTCAACCCCAAAATGAGTGGTGGCAGAATCAGAATGGTGAGACAACTAACAATGAAGGTTACATGAGCTGGAAGCTCTCTCTTACAAAACAAAACCAAAACACTCCCCCGACAGAAAAAAAAAATAAATAAATAAAGCTAGCTCTATCTCTTGATTTTTATAACAGGTAGGGTAGACAGATACTCACAGGTTATGCATGAATGCATAGTAACTTGAAAATTGTCCCAAACAGCTTTGAGGAGCTGCTTAGGAGAAACGAAGGTGTAAGACTTCCAAGGCAATCAAAACCGTAACACTTCTGAAATGGTTACATCTTCTACATTGTATTCTGCCACAAAGTGCTACAAGTCTTGAACTAAATCACAGAGACAAGCTGAAAGTGAGGACCTGTAGCCACAGCTTGATCCTAACGTAAAGCTTATCTTGCCTCACCAGAATGATCCAGGATAATGTTATAAACCAAATTTTCACATCTTCTGCCATCTGGCAAAGCACAGAGCATCATCCTTTGAAGATATATAACCTAGCAGAAATAGAAATATATAGACCCAGGATGCAAAAAGAATTAAAAGAATTTGCCCTTTGCAATCAGGATCAACATTCATTCTTAACACACCTCTTTGGTCCATTTAATTTCATATTGCTGTTTTGTTTTCTGCACAGGAGCCATGGGTAGTGCTGCAGATAGAGGGGGGGGAAATCCCAGGGCTGTGTTAAAAAAAATTCCAGATGTAAAGCAAAATGGATTAATACACTTTTCTACAAAGTGGTAAAATGAAAACACATCTGATGGACTTCCACACAGTTTGCCTCAGGCAAAGAGCATTCCATTAAAATAAAAATACATTTGGTTAGAGCAAATTAAATGTTCCCAAGAAGGAATAGTTTGAGGTCAAAGGTGAAGCCACTTTACTTGCACACGTGTTTTCAATCTGTTTGACCTCTGTGATCAGCAAAGCTCAGATGTGCAAAGGGGAAGCAGCTTAAAAGAGATTGGGAAGTATAAAAAAATAAAATACAAAGAAATGTATAAAAGATCTGCATAATATAGTTGCAAACTCTCCATACTAAACGAGGAAAAGTTATGAGGAGTTTTTCTGTGATCCTGCTCTGGGTGATAAAAGACCTGGAAGATCCTGACCATTGCAGAATAATGTTTCTTCTCTTCAGCTGGGACAGAAAGAATGTCTCTTAGGCTGTTGTGGCAGGGGGTTGTGTGCCTGGTGGTGAATAGTCCTGAAAAGACTCTGGGGAAGTGGATCAAAAAGAGGAAAAAAGAGCAAGTGAAAGACTTTCTGTTGAACAAGTGCTCCATTTCATGCACGCTTCCCAATGGGTGTGCTCCTGCTTCTCTCTCGCATTCAAATTTTTGAGGCAGGTTTTTGTCCTATAAAACAGGTCACTGGGGCAATGAGGCAGGGGACAGAACACTGATGGTTTGCTGGGTGGCAGCTTCCAACACAATTCTTGCTGTGGCTTAAATTCACAAGGGCAGTATATGTCCTGCCTCCTTTATGAGACTAACATAATGTAAGGTCTTACTCCAGCACTCTGGAGTGTCTCCTTGACAGACATGGGGGACAGGTTGAGCAGGAACAGGGAAAATAGGGTTGTGTGTTTTGCCTCAGCTTCCTCCTCTCCTCTCCCTCTCCTCCTTCACCATGAGTCAGAATCTTCATCAGCACAATGTGAATATTTTGAACCCACGCTCAATTATGTCCAAAGAGAAGCAAAAAAGACAGACTGAGCTCAGCTAAGGTCTTCCTGAAGTTTGCTGACTTCAGGGCTGCTTATATAGCCCATAATGCTACATGCTACAGACCCTTTTACTGCCAGCCATGGGTTTGCAATGCCTGCTAACACTGCCTGTTCCCTGCTCTGCCAGCCAGCATTTAACTGGCTTTCCCAACTAGCTTTCCCTTCAGCTCATGCTTGAGAGAGGAGCCTCTCAATGATGGCTGTGCCTTGCAGCTGAGCCTTAATCACGTCAACAAGAATGAATTTTGTCCCACACTCCCAATGGAAGGCTGTCATATGAGCATGGATTAGAAGACCACAGACCTTTTGGACAAAGTAGACTTACCCAAAGGCCATTGGTTTGCTAGATTGCTGTTTCAAAGCCAGTCAATTCAGCTACTCGATCTTTCACAACTTATCTCTTTGCTGTGGGTTAGCAAATCCTTTGGCCCCTCTCCATCTGTGGCAGCTGTGTTACTCCCTGTATTGCTGCAGGAAAGGAAGGTGCTTCACATCTTCCCTAGGTTGTTAGTGCAGATTGATCCATGCAGAGTGCTGCAGCTGCAGGTTGCAGCCCTGGTGGCTCACTACCCACCCACGCTCTAGCAGGCAGCAGCGTGGCTGGCGCATCTGCTCTGCAGGGCCCCAGGCTCAGCTGGGGGGCTTGGGGCTCATCTGGCCTTGGAAGGCTTGAGTGGCATTTCCACGGGGACTTCCAGCATTCTTTCTTCTCCTCAGCTGCTGCAAAGCAGCAGATAACCACAAATGCGTTTTTCAAAAAAAGTAGAGAGTGCGTCTGCATCTCTACTAACTCCTGATCAAGAACAGCAGCTCTCTGTTTACCACAAATTCATGTTCTCGCTGCTCCTGAAATCCCAAAGCCAGCGTGAATGATAGGACCTGAATAAAAGCCAGCTATACAGTATGGGTTAAAATCAGATGAAAATCTGGAAGGAAGTGTTCAGAACATGCACAACATTCTAACATGTGCTTCAGCTGCAAATCGATCCCAAACTTCTGATCAAAATTAACCCTGCTTTGAGTCGGTCCAAAAGCTCACACCCCAGAGCTTTGGGGCAGTGGGGATCTTGAAATCAGGCTTAAATCATCTGTGGGATCAATGCTATTTACACCTTACTCTATGGCAGCAACACATCCAAAAGGGATTTGTTACACCTCTCGGAGTAGCCAGGATCTGGGACATCAGCCTTTTTATTAGCAGGCAAGTCTGTGCCATGTGAGGAACAGCAGAATTTACACTTGCCATCTGCAAAATGAATTACCTGTTCCAGGCATCTGCAGCTTCATAAATTATAACACAGTGTCAACAGTGCACCTGTGAGGAGATTTTAGACAACAGGAGCAAGGAAACTGCCAGTGCACCAAGGGGATGCACTGGCGGGAACGCTGGGAAGGCATTTGGCTGCTACCTCCTTCAGCTTGCCCGAGCTTTTCCCTCTTGTGTGCCCAGCCGCCAGCAGATTTGCACCACCAAGAGTCACAGAGAGTGCACACTTTTATCAGCCTTTTAAGCGACGGGCTCCTCTCTGTAATTAGGTGTGGGGATGAGGCTCTGCTCTCGGCCTTCCTCTGTGGTCCCCCTTGAGCACGCCTGGTGAGGGGCCCTTGGGGGAGAGGGGGCAGCCAGGGGGGTCGGGGGCTGGGGTTTTGCATGTGAGATTAAGGAATGAAGATCCCGTTCATTTCGCTTTTATCTGTCTGTGCGCTGTAGCGCTGAAGTCTCTCCTCTCCCCGTGTTATATTCAGCGTGCAGAGTGACTCATCTGCAAGCGCAAATTACCTTGCTAAAGTATTCTTAGGAGAAATAATTAGCCACAAGCACCTCCTCTCCAGCCTCCTGTATGTGCCTCCGGGGACTGGGGCGCTTGACATAAATCATTTAGTCCCGAGCCCTAGCACACACCTTTCCCAAAGGACTCCGTAATTGGCAAAGTAGTTGCCAACCGGGTTTAAAGTGATTTGAAATTGTTTTCCATACAGCCTTGCTGATAGCAAAAGGTTTCCCCCTTTCCTCAAGCATGAGTTACAGTAACATGATTGGATGTAACCCGTTATTCAGTTCAAGCTGTGATTCTGATACAGTATAGACAATATAAATTCCCCAGAGCTCTGTGAGGCCACCTCAATGGTCCATTTAAGTCCAATTCAATTAGGCTCACTATAGTTCTTAGGATTTCTTAGGTATGTTTGCGGCAGCCTTGGGGGTTTGAATGTGAGAACAGTATTCATCTAGGAGTTTTAAATTAGGTCTCAGGTGTCATCATTCTAAATGAATTATTACTGTGGTGTGTTCATGCCATTACAGGTAAGGTTATGTTAGTACCTCCACTCAGCCATATTAATGCACCGAGGGCTGGAGCTTGGTATGTAAGGTCCTTGCCTTACAGTGTCTGCTTTAACCTCTTCCTCAAAATAATCAAGCTGCCGAGCACTGAGCTGTGTTTAAAATACATGGAAATAGGTTGTTTACTTTCAGTTTCTGACAGATTGTCAGCAATGTGAGTTAGGAGGTGCTGTTACACCCCCAGCACTGCCAGTGCATTTCCCTCCACAGAGAGCTGGGGGAAAGGGGCCCTGCCCAGCCTGGCTCACTCTCTGCCTATGGCAAATAGGTGTGCAGAGGGGAATGGCATCCTAGGATGGGTAAAGTAACAGGGGAAGGACTGCAAACCTTCCTCCTGCCATTCTTTCAGCTGTTGAATTTGGGAGTTTTTGCCTTATTTCCCTAGCCACAGCTCGTGGGGAGGGAAACATGAAAATGTGCTTCATTTTGCTTTCCCCAGCCTTTCTCCATTTGTGTCTACATCTGATCTCCCTCTGGTATTTAATGCTCCTCTCAGTGCTTTCAGGGATGAGTGTGGTGAGGGAAGGGAAGCACTTCAGCAGCCCAAATGGCCCCTCCATATTTCATGTCTACAGATGGACACCATTTGGTTCCTATAACAAGGCAATGCAAATACCAGCTATGTAGATGAAGCTTACTTCAAAGAAGGAAAAAAAAAAAAAAAAGAAAGAAGAAGCAGAGAAGATGATTAATTTTTAGCAGGGAACTGTGAAAGCCTAAACTGGCATTTGGAAGGAATCCTGAGACTAGATTTAAAGGTCAAAGATAACACGTCTTTATTGCCCTATACGTTGAAATTATTTTCATTGTTTTACTCTGGTCCCATCTAGTGGCTCCAACAGAAAGTGAGAGGCCTCCACTCGGTTGCTGTATTAACTGGAAAAGCCACAGTCCCACAAAGGCTAAACAGAGAAGGTGCAGGGGATATTTCACAGGTGGAGACCTGAGAAACAAAGCAATCAGTTGGCCTTTACATAGTTTCACACCAGCTGTCAGGTCTCCTGGATCCAAGCCTCCTGAGACCCATACAGTACTTTCTAGAAGAGTATCCTACTTCTCAGAGTCATAACCTTTTCTGATTGTTTTTATCCTGGAAATTTCACTTAGTTTATCTCCACTCTGATTTGCTACATCTTGCCCCTATGCTCTTGGGAGAACCATGTCAATATTTTGCCTGTGTTATGTAGAGGAATAGTCAGAAGAAAAGACTCAAAATTTTTCCTCTGCTCTCTGTCATATCTTTGCTAGGGCAGACTGTAGCCCTAAGGTCCTTCCAAGATCAAATAAATGCCTCCAGGAAGAAAAGATCAAAGGAGAAAAAAGCTTAAGAAGTCACTAGTCTGGGTATTTCCTTCTATTAGAGTGGCCCATCATGATTCAAGCAAGTCTCCTGGGTCACAAAAATTATGAGGCAAAGCACGTTTCCCTGGGGACAGAGGCCCCCAGCTGAGAGAGAGCATCTGTAGGGCAAATCCACACAGGCAGGACTCACTTTTCTCGCAGCCATCTAGAAGAGAGTCAGATCTCACCCAGAGGCCAAGGAGCAGGATTAGTACCAATTATTCCCCACATTCTCAGCAGGGCCTCTGGGCAGTGCAGCACTAGCACAAGCTTCTGGGCATCTCACAGCCAGGGTTTTGGCTGAGCACAGAGACATGGGATCCATGAAGGTCGCTGTTCCTCCAAAGGCATTTGGAGCACATGCTGAGGAATGGCTCTGCTGTTTCTGGACGTGGCCTGACTGCCTTATTGTGCCATAGGAGCTTCTCTGGGGGATTAACACTAACTGGGGGATGTCTGCACTGTGCACAGATGACCACCAAATATATTAGGTCACCTGCTAGATGCTGGACGTTCTCATTAATTTCCTTGTGGCCAGCTTCAATTTTTAATAGTAAGTTTTGTCTCTCCATTTTTTCTTGGCATCACTCTCACTTCTTTTAATATTGCTACTATTAAAGTACAATCAAGGTCACTTCAAAGTGTCACTCCTGGGACTATCTTTTGTTTGCAGATACCCAAGGGAATTAGATCTAAATAACTTAGTCACATACACAAATATCTTATTGAGTCAAGGTTTCAGTGAAAGAGAATGTGATAAAAAAAATATCTCCTGAGGAACAAGGTTGAGTTGCAACTTTTTACCTTGTTTACCAAAACATTTTACTTGGGAAAGCCTATGACTTCCTGAAGTTTTATTTAAGTAATTATACAGATGTATTTTCTTTCCATTTAACTAAATTCTTTTGCTAGAAACTTTTGGATGTTTAATCAAAGAAGACTTAGTAGGGAAAAAGAGGTGCCTAGTTTATATCTTAAGGAAGGTAGGACATTTCACAGAGGACAAATCTTGACATCCCTACAGAGCTAATCTAAAGCCAGGCTGGCAATTGGCAGGAAAAAAAAAAAAAAAAACCTTCTCTAAAACACAAATTCTCAACAACTCTGTTTTGGACTCTCAGATCTAGGAACCAGTCTTCTTCACCCAAGAGGAGCTTCTGTTCAACACAAGTGTTGGAGAGGAGGAAAAGAGAAATAAAATTCCTTTGCCTCTTTGCTTGCCCAGCCTTACAGTCTGCTTCAGCCTAAATGCTCTAAAGAAAGCAGAAATATTCATAGGTTTGCCTAACACTGTACTGTCTGCAATCATCCTCTCTGGACAGACCCACTGCTCTGGGCTCGCCGGTGTGTGTCAGATGTTGTCTGCATTGGGAGCACCTGAGGACACTTCCCAGCCCCCTAACTGGGCAGCCCGCTGCTCATCTGGGCAAGATCGGTCACATGCTGCTTTCCACACTTGCCCCAGGAAGGGAGTGCAGGCCAGGGACAATGTGCTTTTCCTGGCTCCCTTCCTGGCATCCTGCAGCTCAGCCCTGATGTTCCACAGGTCCATGAGATGCAGCCTTCTTGTCCTGGCTGGACTCCCGCTGCCCTCAGACCTTTGTGTGCAGAGAGGAGATTAACTCTTGACTGCGAGGGGGCCGAGGCACTGGAAGACATTGTCCAGAGATGTTGTGGATGCTCCATCCTTGGAAGTGTTCAAGACCAGGCCGAGCAACCTAGGATAATGCAAGATATCCATGCCCACGGCAGGAGTATTGGAATTGGATGATCTTAAAAGATCCTTCCAACCACTATTCCATGAATCTACGAGTCCATGAAGTGAGCAGCCACAGGAAATGTCAAAGACACTCTAAAGCTACTGCTGAGGGATCCTGCTAATTTCGTCAATGTTTCCTTGCATCCTCAGTAAGGAAACAATGCACAGCACCGACACTCACAGCATCCATACCTCACCCTCCCAGAATCCATACGGACCTTTTGCGTGAGACGGGGCTGCTCGGAGCCACTGAAAGCATCAGATCCCGCAGTGGGTGTGAAAATCCGTGTTCTGCCCCCCCATAGCTAACATCGCTCCCCTGCCCGTGTCTTTCGGAGGCTTTCCGCGGAACAACAGTGACATCCAGTGGCAGCATCCACCCGGCCGAACCGTGGGATTCCTGCTGCCGGAACGACTCGGGAGTGTTAGAGGTGCTCTCGCCTTCATTAGAGGAAAAAACCCGGCGTGCAGAGAGCTGCTCGGCTGGTGAGAGCACAGCCCGAAGGGACACGCGGGACTCGCTCTCCAGCGGCAAACCTGTGCCCTCCTGAAGGCAGCTGGAGAGTCGCAGGTCAGTCGGGGGAAATCAGAAGCTATCCGGAGAATGAGGGCAGAATGAGGGGGAGTATTTCCGAAGGGGAAGGTCATCTCTATGCCTCTGGCCGCGAGCCCCCCAAAACCACAAAGAAATGGGGAATAGCCTTACATGAGTGAAATTGTCCTGGAGGTGTTTTTCTACCCTTCTTGTTTCAAACCGCACAATTGTGCCTATAAATCATCCTGCTACAGTCAAGGGACTGAAAAAAAAGGGCAAATGCTGTGATTCTCCTGGTATCTGCCCATCACTGGAACCTTGGCTCCAAAATAGTGAGTACAGGGAAACAGGCAAAATCAAAGGGTCAGTGATGCTGCAACCTCTCTGACTTTTCTCCCCCAACAGTCCAGCTTTAGTGTAAATTATGACAAGAGCTACCCTTAAAAAACTGACCTGAGGCTAAGTCTGCACTGGAAACCTCTATCTATGGAACCACATTGGTTTAAGCAGTGACATTTTTATTCCTGTTTTTTATTCCTGGTAAATCCCTAGAGCAGGATTAGCTGTACTAGCAAAAGTTCCTGTGAAGGAGTGATGGCAGGCGAGTTAACAGGCAGTAGTCTCGGCTCACTAGCAGTGCCTGGGGCAGCCCTACTCAGCCTCAGTGGCCTTTCCTGCTGACCCTCCTCCCTCTGAAGCTCAGCCCCTGAGCTGTGGCTGTGCTGGTGGGCTCTGCGGCTGCACCAGCTCAGCTCTGCTGCTACAAAGAGACCCCTCATCACCACCCCTGCCTCTAAGATCCCTTATGCAGCAGCAGCCCAGTATTTCCAAGAATATGCATTTACTGGCAATAGAACTGATTACAAGTGCTGCAAGGTAATTTGCCATGACTCCTACAGCTCTCATAAGAACTACAATAGTAAAAAATACTCAGTAGGTGGAAAGATGCCATCATAAAGGAGGGAGAAGGGCTTTGTGCACCTGAGTCATCCCTTGTGCATTAAAGATGAAGGACTGGAGTAACTACATGAGAAGCCACTTCCCAAATTCATTATCCTTGACTGCACTGTAGATATCATAGCTCTAGCATTTAAATAAGTTACATAGATGTTGAGAGAGGAATCCATGACCCATGAATGTTGAGAAGTGGTTTCTTGGTCCCTGAGAGGAAAGAAACCCAGATAATTAATTAAGGTAAATAGTAGCTTTACTTCTGGCTTTCCCAGTTGCTCCAGGGACATTCAGGATTGTCAGCGAATTGGAAAAAAAATCAATAACTAATTGAGAAGTAAACATTTGCTGTTACAGGTCATCCCCTGCAACCTCAAGCCACAGAAGGGAAACCCTCTTCTTTTAAAATTTTAGTGCCTCAGGCCGGTTTAGGACATTGACAGGACTTTAGTAGACCACTTCTACCTTCCACTTGATAGATTTGAGAGAGGATAGAAACTGCAGATCTTCTGCTAGAGCCCTTCAGAACAGTGCCCGGGACACCCTCCTGGCTTCAGCCTTGCTCCAGGTTACTTGTGCCTCCTAACAATTACTTTCTTTCTAGAAATACTGGAAGAGGTTTTCTCTCTAGCAGTGAACATTTTGGGGATACCATGGGCACTTGGGCAGAGCTGGACCTATCCTGGATGAGACAGCACCAGGACAGATGCCTCTTCCAGAGGCAACTCTCCTTTTAGAGAACACATGCCACTGATCACATGATGATAAAATGACTTTTTACCACTGCCACTGTTGTAGTTACCATTGCTGTCTGCCCTGGGAGGCAGGCAGAGGGATGTGCCCCTTACCTCATCATGGAGTTACTCCCATTGAAGAGCACTCACAACTGTTCCACATGTGGAGGCTGAAGAAGAGGAGAGCAGACTCTGCTTTTCCACCCCTCACTTAGCAGCTGCAGTAAAAGGTGGACTGACCCAGTCTGTAAAAAAAAACTTTCTCATGCAATTTGCTTGTTTAACAGTGTTGGCTACTCTGCTGTCTTCCATCCCCAAGCCTAATGGGGAAAATGCCCATGGGAAACCAGCTGCTGCTAGAAGTGCAGCAGCTCCAGCGAGGGGCCCGGGTCAGCAGCAGTGGTGGTAACGTGCCAGGGCCCTGGAGCCAGGGTACAGCTGTCAGCACAAGATCTGGGTGCCAAAATTACACCAGCACCTCATTAACCTGGAGAGGCAGCTCTGTGCAGCAGAGGAGGCAGCGATGGCTGAGGAGGAAGAGGCCAGGCTGCTGCTCGGGTGTCAAAGCACAGGCAATAATTGACAGCTACATGCTGGCAGGCAGCAGAGAAGGAGAAATCTGTAAACTTGTCCTCCCAACATGAGGAAAGAGCCGCATGGTTCTCTAACAACCTCATTTCGGCATCGTCTTCCTTTTCATGTGCATAATAACTACCAGCAGCATCTCCTGTCAATTGCTGACAAAGGATCCCACCTGCCACTGTGCAGATGCTGCCTCATGAACAACAGGCCACCAGGAGAGAGGTGTTGACCACTGGAAGATTTATAGGAATCAAATTCTTCTCTGTGAAAGAGAAAAAATGTGGGTAGCAAGAACAAAAAGAATGACAATAGCAAAAAAAAAAAAAAAAAAAAAAAAAAAAAAAAAAAAAAAAAAAAAAACACCACAACACGACAGGGAGTAAAACCTGCTGTGAGGAAATACAAGAGGAATAAACTTACAGGAAAGAAGTCAGTGGCCCTACCAGACTGGTGTGGTAAGTTTGGTCCCCTCTTTTGCTTTTAAACTGTGCCAGTATTTTCAGTCATGGATACTGCCTTCAGATGGAGGTCTGCATTTGCACAGATACTTCCTACAATTCCTTTTAACTCATAAGGTTTCCAAGTAGTTGTGACTTCCCTTCCTCCAGGAAGGGCCAGTAGGTAAGGGGGAAGACCTGTGCAATGATATTTTACCCAGGTACTTCTCAATCCTTCCTTTGTATCAGTGTAAGTTCCAAAGGTGCTTTTCCTTGCCTCTACATGTCAGTAACTGCGGATGTCAGGTAGCACAGTGTCTATGACCACAGACACTACTCTACAATTTGTCTTCATTTTTCACCTTTTTGTTTTGTGGAGGCACAGCTTCTCTTGCTCACCTGGCAAACTGAGTCATCTGACATTACATTTGCACTTTCCCAGAGGCCAGCAGGCTTCAGCTACTAAGCCATCATCATCCAGCCTCCCCCTATGGGCATAATATGCTAATTTATACCTACAATCAAGCATCTGTGATACCATTTGTGCTGCAGATACTGTGGAGGGAATTGATGGTTATTCAGATCTTGTGTTAACTGAGGAAAAACTGATTTATTTCCCCACTGAGTGGAGCAGTTACTAAAACCAGTGTGGATGAACTCTGCTTTTTCAATGTGCCTTGGCTGCATGCTAATAGTTTGCAGTCTAGGTGACTCATTCGTTGGAGAAACTTTGCTCTCTGAATTATTCACTTATTCAGCCTACTAAGCCAGATAATAGGAGATGGCAGAGCCCTTCCTCATCTCTCAGAGGGTATATTAATATCCTTTAAACATTCATACTCTGACCAAATATATACATTTAAAGACATATTTTTGCCTATGATCTTGATATTATTTTATTCTAACTTCACTTGTACCAAGCACGTTTGTCTGGGAATAGAGCCATACTTCCACACAAAGGAAGAAGGCAGGTTCCCTTTTTCACAGAGGCAACTTACGTGTGATGTTCAGCATTTATCACCTGTGAGGGGAAACACCATTTCCCTCTTTCCTGTCCTATTGTCATTGACTATACCTAAAGTCATATCTAAAGACTTCAACTCTTTTTTTAAAACACAAACAACTCTATATGAGTGAATTTACCATTATTTACATAGATTGCAGTCATTTTTCTCTGAAATAAAAATCCAAGATGCACATTACTTCTTGTGTGTATTCACAACTGATTTCACTATAGTTTTTTAGCTATCTACGTTTTCACTTACACTGATTCCCATTTCAAATTCACCTCTTGTCTGTAAGTCCTTTGCTGTACCAGGGCCAGGTTCCTCCACATTGCAGACTCCTTCTGCCTGCTCTCATTTTCCTAAGGGCCCTGTTTCTCTGTCTGCTTTACTTCCCATCCAAGCTACAAGAAGCATATGAACCTACTACTCCCTCCTCTTTCCTTTTCACAACTTCTTCTGCAGTGATCCCTCCTCCTGGAGCACAACCTCCCCACCACAACACTGGTCACTCACTGTGTCCCCATGCTGTTCCCAGCAACTCCAGCAAAGATGAATCACCAAAACTGTGGCATCACAGAGATTCAAGCCAGCCCCAAAGGTAAGCAAAGTACTGGAAGGCCCTGCATGCTGGCAGGGATTTTAGCGTTGTTATTGCCATTATCTATTTATCACCACATAATTATTTATCTCCATAAGTTCTGTTAATGAGGAACAATACTGAGTCCAACAACAGGCAGACAAGATAGGTGTGATCCACCCTCCTAGATCTCTCTTCAAGACTCATTCCTTCCAGAATCTCTGAAGGCTGACGAGGAGTCGCAGATGGCTGAGATGCTTTTATTGTACAAATTTTGTTTCATTCTGCTGCGTATCGAGGCTGGTAACTCCTTTTCAGGCGAGGACCAGATCATTCTGTGATTACAAAGCACCTAGCACAGCTAAATCTCAGTCCAGCTTGTCTGTCAGCCTCCCGTTATGCTAATCATGATATCTGGTTGCATGCCTCTCCATTTGTCCCTCCCTTGGGGCTTCCAATATGAGAAAGTCAATCAGGGACCAAGTCACCCTGTGCATTGTCTATTGCAGCAGACTCCTGTCCCAAGTTCCTCTACAAAATTAATGTAGCATGATAATATGTAGAAAGTCTTCATTCAGACTTCCTTTTTCTCCATTTATTCTTACAATAGAAACTTAGCAAGGTCACATGTAATGATAATAATAATGGGATTAAGGGTAATTTCAAACGTATATAAGGACAGCTTCTGATCACAATCAGGTGAAACGCCTCTTTTCTCCTGCTGAGGCCTATTTGCTCTGAGTCATTATTTATCTCTGGCTCTTCACAACCCTGCTGTGCATATACTGTTTCAACAGAGATTTTTAACATTTAATGAAGGCACTATGTTAGATTTTAACCAACTGATTGTTGTATTCTGCATAGCTGAACCTTATTTTTCCCCTTCATTTTCTTTCAGGCAAAGCATTACATTTCATTTCAACTAAGTTGATTTCTGAATAGACCAGATTCAAATATCTGCAAACTTGCTGGCATTTTTTTCACCCAGGGATAATAAAGCAGCACAAGAAAGCCATGTTTCTGAAGTTCATTGCTGAACAACACACTGGAAAGAAAATAACATGGTCAATAATGGGTGAAGGAAATGACACAGTGAGTGCTCTTTTAAGAAGAATTAACACTTTCAAGGACAATAGAAGACCCACAGGGGCTGAGTTTGGCCTGTGGGTATGAGCATGGGAGAGAACCAAAGTAATTCCTTCTTGCACAGCCAATGTAAGCCATAGAAATACTGTCAGTGTGTGGTTACACCTTGTAGGGTCAAGAAGCAGCAAAAATCCAGTGCATATAGACACTGAGAGAATCCAAAGGAAGGAAAAAAAGTCTTCTTCAGAGATATCCAGAGTCCTATGGGTCCATTGTACTGTATTACCTGTGCCATCCCTTAGCAGCAGATGAATAAAGAAGGGAGAGTGTTAAATTTCCTGGCATCTATTTTAACACATCTTCCATTCTGGGACCTTAATTATATCCAGGTGGTGTCCAGGTGCAGTTGTCTGGACTATCTCCACTGGGCACATTTGCTTGTAGAATAGTCTGGTTAGAGGCTTTTTTGTTTTAGAAAAATGTGTTCTCCTGGCCTTTCATTATGGGCTCACAGTCTTCCCAAATTTTCCCTATGTCCCCAAACTGAAAAATAGCTAATCAAAGCCATAAATAAAAGAAACCCACTCTGACAACTGCAAACACTTCTAACTAAGTGTATACAATACATTAGGCATCACTGATTTTCCCAAAATCCACAGCAAAGACATATTTTAAGGAGTGCAATATTATTTCTGGTATTAATACAATTCGGGGGGTTTTTTTTCTTGTTCTTGAGACCAACCAAATTTCAATGTAAATCTAAAAAATAACCTGGACTTTATGAAGCAGTAATATGGGAAGAAAGAAAGTGATAATAATAAAAAAATGATGGCACCAATATACAAGAAGAGCTTGAAAAAAGAATTTTGGAGAGGCAGAAGCGTTTTCCAATGATCTGACACTAAATTTGGTTATACTCTACAATCTCAGAGCTAAGTGATGTCAGAAATGTCATTTTGGCAAACTGTGACAGCCTAGATGTGGGTTAGCAAACAAATGCTTTTAATGGTAATATAGTCTGACAATATCATTAACTGAGATGACCAACGAGTATCTTCATCCTCAACAGCCCTCATTCAGAAGATCACAGTCTGGACTTGATTTGGTTTGTATCTGAGGTATTATAAAAGACAGATGATTAAAAATATCTTTTAAGAAGTTACAAACTGTCTCAGCTTAAATTAAATGAGAAGCACAGGAAAAGAAGTTTTATAAGAAGAGCCATTAATTTGAAAGAACAAAAGTGCAGGTAAGTCAGCCAAACTAAATATTAAATATAAAGAAAATGTTCAGCTTCCCTAAGACAAAGGTGATCAGCATGCTAGAATAGGAAGGATGAGATAATATCCTGCCTTAAATTAGAAAAGCTTTGCCACAAGATTTTTCAAGTCTGTTAGCAAGTCTTTTTGATAAAGTAGTAAGGTTGTGGACAGTGCCATAGGACTAGGGGAACAAGGGTATGACCTCCAATAAAGAAGGTGAAAAAATTGACCCATATTTACAGGTCTATTAGAGCCACTTGAATAGCTTGCTAGGCTTTAAAATAATGTTCTGTGGGGAGTCTAATTAATGATGCAGAGGTAAAAGCAATATGGGATAAAATGCAACATGGGTTTACTAAAGGTAGACCTTGCCAGACTCACTTAATTTCCTTTTTTTTTTTGAAAAGGGAATGATGAGGGTAACAGGGGAGGTATTTCTAGTAAAAATAGGGAAGCATTCATGTCTTTGTATGAGGCCCAGGTGATACCATATGGAAAACTGCTACAATCCTGGTCACCCATGTTTCAGGGAGATACCTTCCAGCTGGAAGAGGCACAGAGAGGTCAGTGGGAAGGTTAGGAAAATGGATATGAGGTGTTTGGCTGTTCAGCCTAACAAAGGGTGGCTGACTGGATATGCGTCTGTGGGAAGCAGCCTGGCGAAAAGAGATCTACCTAAAATAAAAACCACTGGGACGGAACCTATACATACAAAGTGGTCAGAAGTAAATTCAGGCTGGAAAGAAAATGAGCTGCAAAAGCTTTGCAGCTCAAGCAAAGGTTTCCAACAAGAACAGTGACTCAGAAAGTTAGCTACAACTCAGGCTGAGCTGCAGGTATGTGAGAAAGGATGGCCCAACAAAGTGACCAGAGTGTCACTTTGAAGACTCTCAGTCAAGATTTCCTCAGTTCCCACTCAATGATTTCAGACAATTGCTATGGTTGTACATAAAACATGTGCTCTGAACTAACTTTCCAATAAAATTACTGAAATTAGTTCATGTTAAGAAAATAGCACAAAACTAGCATTGCTATTAATTTTGCTAGTAGCAGGAACTACTGCTGACTGCTGACAGGATCCCCTCAGCCACTGAAAGCCCTTGTCTCATTCTGATGGGCAGGGTGTGATGCAGAGGTAAGTGCCACACTGTGGTGGATCCCATTTTGCTGCCTCAGAAACATTCTCCTCCATTTGAAATCTGTCTTGCTTTAGAAATCTTTTGCACATGAAAAAAATTGTGGATTGTAGCACTCAACTTCCTCCGCTTTCACTTCCTCGGAGAATCAGAATTGGCACACAGAGAAACTACTTTTTAACTTGTTTACACATTTAAAGTGTTCTCTCTTGGGCTAAATGACCTTCACAGGTCACCTCCAACCAAAATTATTTTGCAGTGATGCTACAGGCCTTGTCAGCCTCTTCTCCCAGCTGACCCCTCTCATGGAAGCTGTTTGGAGCAGAAACACTCCATCCGATGCCAGGTACAGTCTACCTACAAGGATGGCACTGCAAAACCAAGCCATAGGAAAATCGCTCACAAAATCCCCAAATTAAAGAATATTTGAGGGGAAAAAAATCAGACTTTGGGTAACTAATTTCAGTGGCATTGAACACTTTGAGAGGGACATAATGTGTAACCGAGTCAGCTTTGAAACCTGCTGGATTTGACACAAACTTTGCTGCATGAGGAAGGCTTAATATTTTCTTAAATATCCGTTTGAAGGATGGCCTGAAAGTCTGCAGCTAAGCTATGTTAAAGGTTTAAAGACCATTTATTATTTTCTACTAATCTAAAATCCTTAAATCACCTTAAACTCTTAGCTCACCTAAGATCTTAAAATAGAAGAACTTAAGCTCCCTGTGTCACTGTATCAAGCATTAATCTGATCAATATTTACTAAACTTATGCAGATAAAAGTCTAGGCTTTACGTTATTAAAAAGTTGTGAGGTTTTAGAACTGTCATGACAAAATGTGGCTCTCAGCCAACTTTGCAAAGGCAGTCTGCATTCATGTGAACATTCACACTTCAGAGACAGTTCATTCTCTGTATTGCAAATATCCCTTCAATTTGGGGACCCCTCTTTATCATTTATGAAGTAGGGGGTCACTATAATAAAGAGTAATCAAACAATACCATACCAGTTTTGTCTGTATGACTAAGGAAAGCATCCCACAATATTTGAAGTTTGTATGGATAACTGCACTCCATCATTTTGTTGTCCCTCAGTGGGGTTTTAGTCTCACATTGCACAACAATCACAAATACTGTGAAACATAAACAGTCTTTTGATTTATTTTTCTGATCTTAGAGAATCCTTCAGGTTGGAACGGACCTCCAAGATCATTAAGTCCAACCTTTGACTTATCTAAAACTATCAACCTTTGACACATCAAAAACTATCATGTCCACTAAAGCATGCCACAAAGTGCCACATCTGCCCTTTTTTTGAACACTTCCAGGGATGGTGACTCCACCACCTCCCTGGTGAGCTTCTTATCATGCTTAATCATTCTTTCAGTGAAGATTTTTTTCCTAATATCCAGCCTGAACCTCCCCTGATGCAAACTGAGGACGTCTCCTCTTGTTCTATCCTTCACTGCCTGGAAGAAGAGGCCAACACTCACACTGCCACTGCCTCAGGTAGTTGTAAGAGCAATAAGGTCTCCCCTCAGCCTCCTTTTCTCTTCCCTCATTTCCAGAGAAACTTAACTTTCCCCACTCGGTGTTAAATAGTCTTTCACTTCCTTCTATCACATCTTTTGTTTTAAATAAAAGGTAGTTTTGCTTTTTCATTCTGTTCCCTTAGTGAAACCACAGAGATGGAAAGACAACTTTACTTTCCCCAGAACGGAGAACACATCCAGAGCAGTTAAAGGTGAGAGTAATTAAAAAAGGAAAGAAAAGAGGCTTTTAATGACTAGAAGCTCATGTTGCTGGAGCCATGAACATTCCAGTGGAGAGGGAATTAATGGCTCAGCAGAGAAAACTGTAGTGGTGATGGGGCAGCCTAAGGACCCACCCAAAGTGTGTGTTCAGACAAAGGTCTTCTATGCTGGCGCTCATCTCTGCTTCACCCTTCTAGCAGGAACTTCAACCACATTAACCCTTGATCTGTAAATAAACAATTTATAGTCTGGAAACGTTCTGTGACAAGATCCATAGCCTTATTTTTAGGTATTAAAGAGGAGTAAATACCTTCTGGCCATAAATTGGATCAGGAATTAAGCAAAAGTTTTCAGGTGATCTTTTTTTTTTCAAAGCCTGACATTTAGAGACAAAAAAAAAAAAAAAAAAAAAAAAAAATTGCCCAGCTTGAAACACCCAAGCCCGAGGAAGATCATAAGTTAGATAAACCTGTTCTCGATGTTTGTCATTAAATACGAAGATAATTTAGAATTGGACACCCTGTAGGCTGGGCTATCCAGGTGCCTGTGCTCAGGGTACCCAGCTCTGGAAAGGTGCTTCCTTTGGTTCTCTGTTGCCCACCTCATACATCTGCCCTCCTGTCTCCCGGGCAGGGCACAGCTTTCAAATTCACCTCACAGCTATGGAGCTGTGGAGCTTTTTGCCTCTTAGAAAAGCCAAATTGGAGGCTAAGTGCCCTGAGTGTCAGCAAAGCACAGCTGACAGCAAGAGCCACCAGGCAGCCACTTCTCTTTGCAGGCTGCTGCCCCACCTCAGGCTCAGCCAGGAGCCCTTCAGGTGCCACAGAGGCAGCTTCCCTTTCAATTAATAAATCTGAACTGGGAAGAGCCATGGAGAGGCAGGAATTATGCAGGGCAGTCAAAGGGGACACGGCAAAGGCTAATGGCCTGAAGCGAGAAAGAAAGACAATCCAAGATGAAAAGACCTTAACAACAAGGTCTGCCAGGAAGCACCCACAAGAACTCTTAGAATGGTTATTTTTGCTTTGGGAGGATCAGGGGAAGGAAGGAGAGGTTGCAAAGGCTTTAGGTCCAAGAAATAAACAAACACACTCTAGGAATACTAATCACTACAGAGAGACTTCAAGTTGCTCTGCTGTGAGTGAGGTAGTACCCTCTCCACAACCTGGCCAGAAATCTA
Source organism: Sylvia atricapilla (assembly GCF_009819655.1). NCBI lineage: Eukaryota > Metazoa > Chordata > Aves > Passeriformes > Sylviidae > Sylvia > Sylvia atricapilla. The sequence goes on along the minus strand of NC_089140.1, from coordinate 106,251,541 downwards.
TAACATTATCAGCAGTGCAAAAGTTCAGTTCACATTTTTCCCTCTCTGCAAAGCTGGCATGTCAAAAATAAAGAAAAAAGTGCCCACTTTTTAAAATGGGCAACCTAGTCAACTACACCTGTGTTACTAGCATCCTTTTTTAAAGTATCTAGTAAATTTGGAGAGGAAAAGAAAAAAAGACTCTATTTAAACTCTCAGAGTTTTTCCAGCCCAGAACTGGATATAGCATAGCACTGAATTGCACCTGTCCCTCTGCTGGTTCCTTTTGTCATGAAAAATACATCCAAAGAAATCTGCTACATGTCTCTGTGGTAATTGATTCACTCAGATCCTCTCTAACATCTAAGTAACTATGTGAGATGAGACACTCAAATATGGCTCAAGGTCTTTACCAAAACCAGAGGTGTATTTTGTCTGTTTGCTGTTTTAGTAGGCAACTACTCCTCCTCACATCTCCCACTTGATTCAAATTTTCTGCCTGTGCAGATATGCCATGTTACCAAGCAGCAACGAATCTCTGACTTCACAAGAAATATCTTGCACAATTGTCAGGGCCTAAGCTCTGGACACAGGAAGAATCTCATAAAAATGTGAAATCAGCATTTTGCTTCAGTTTTGGCTTAAGCTCTTCTTTCTTCAGTCTCTTACATGCCCAGATTCAAGTAGCAAGGAAGACCTAAATCTGGATGCTAGTTGGGAAAAATATTAAACAATGTAATACTGCCCTTCCTTATCAAGAAAACAAACTTACAAGCATTTGCATACGGGTTCTTAAAGCACTTTAATTTTGGTATCTCCAGCATGGTAAAGAGGAGGGATGCAAGGCTGTAAGAGGAGATGAGTCAGAGGCCAGAGCAATTTGCTCTCATTATACCTGATGTATGATAATGAAAAAATTATATTGTGATATTAAATAGTGTGAACAACCTAGCAACAGAGAACAGAAAGAAACAGTACATCAGTATAATACCAAAAAAGCCAGGTGGTGAGTTAACCTGATGTGGCATTAGTAGAACAAGCTGAAAATCAATTTATCTGTATACACCAGAAATTATTACAGAAATAGGATATAAATAATATAACCCCTTAAACTTCAGAGGCTATACCCATTAACTTCCTTGGCTTTATTCCAAGAACTAATTTGGCTCATGTCCTGTAAAGAAGGTATTTGCACTAACATACTGTCTTTGTATATACTTGAGGATTGACTCTACTTGCAGCCATTTGTCAAAAGCAGCAGAATCAGCTGAATGTAAATGTCTCAGCAGGGAACTCCAAGAATTTTAACATTTTCTTGTGTACAAATGGTTCAAGATATAGTTCAAGTTGCTCAGATCTTTAGATTGCCAGGGAAAGCACTACAACCAAGATCTATCTTAGTGTGGAAGTCCTCCATCCTCAAAAACTCTGCTGAGCTGATCCCCTTGAAGATGTCCACTGAACAGATCAGGCAAAGGTCTACTCCATTCTTGTTTTGCACAACTTGGCTGGCTTGGTAAATCCCCAAGGACTTTAGCAAGTGAAAGCTCTATCCACAGGAAATGACTGAGAACCATAACCAAGTACTCACATCCAAAGGTGCAGCTTCCTTGGTAGTTGAAGATAACCCCAAAGTAACCTGCTGACAAAGGGCAGCAAGAAGGGTACAAGAGAGGGACTTCTTTAGCAGCAGCCCACAAGTGGAATAGCTTAATGACAAAAAAAGCCCTTTTATGTCAGAAGAGAGGGGACTTTTCTGACAAGCCAATGATGAGGACATGCTCTCAGGCAGCTGTGACACTCTCTCCTTTTCCATGGGTGACATAAGGCCCTGCTTTAAATTCTGATTTCTATGCAGAGCAACTTAGAAGTTCTGTGCTGACTTATGATTATCTGTGTGACTAAAGTCTTCCTTTCTTTGCCAAGGTAATAAGCCATTCTCCTAATCTTTTCTGCAGCAGAGTAAATATTAGATGTAATACAGCAGATCTGGTGGCAGTTTTAGCAGAAAGGTGCTGGTGTCATATCATGTAGGATTGTACACAGAAATGGCACCTTTTGAAAAACCCACGGATTTGCAAGGTTTAAAAATACCGTGTAGCACTAGTGACATCTGCAGGAAGATGCTGGTTGGAACAGCAACAGGGGGAAAAAAAGCCAAAATGAGGTTTCTGTGGGAAGCTGTTGTAAGGAAAGCCAGCAGATGTACCCACAGTGCCTGCCTTCCAGGCATATTTAAGCCTACCCGGGCATATTTAAGATAAAAATTTTGGGCAGACTTGTTTAGCAAGAAGAAAAGATAAATGAGCAAGTATACACACAAGCAAAGATCAGAGCACTGTTCCAACATTTAAAGGCAAGAAAGTTTGATGCAGCTTAAAGCATAGCTGCCAGATGCTGAAAAAAAGAGCTAGATGGGGAAAGTCTTGAGAGGAAAACACCTAGTGACTACCAGCCACATAGAAGATAGTCTGCTTTTTCCACGTCCCCATTTGCACAGTAAAAAATTGAATTTCACCTTCAACTTCTTTCATTACATGATGCTGTACCAGTTTCACCACACAAAAATCCAGCCACTCTGCTTTATGCCAGTTTACCCTATTTGCACTAGGAAAGCTGTTTCTAATGCAATCCATCAACACTGCTGCTAAAACATTTTGTTTAAAATAAATGCAGGCAAGTTGAAAACAAGACCAAAGAAAAAAATTGATTTTTCTGCTCTGGATTAATTTTTTATGTTTCTTGACATAGAATGTCTTTTATTATTTTTGTGAAAAAGCTGTACCATGCAGCATTGAAGGATACAAGTGAAGGGAAGATTGACAAAATTATAAAGTATTAGGGTAGCACTGGTAAAAAAAAAAATTAAAGATTGGGATCTGGAATTGTCTGGGGAGAAGAAGGCAAGAGATCCTTTGCAGGCAGAACTGAGAACCTCCTGAGGAGTCCTTGATCAGATTGGATTTGACCCACTGGTGTGATTTCTTTCTGAGACATGAGTGATATCACAGACTATGCGGCTGTGGATGACTTCAGTTCCCCAGGTATGGCTGGGGCAGAATGTGACAAAACATTAGGTGACAAGCTGGGTCCAAGGTCCATCTCTGAAGTCCAATTAAAGCTGCAAAAAAATGCAGAAGACAGTGCTCAGAGCAACCTACAAGCACTCATGTATCTCAGGAGAGGACCACCCCAGTTTAATGATGTTCTTAGGCCCAAGGCTGATGTAAGGAGTGGAGATCCAGGGGAGGTCAGGTCATGGAAATTAAGTCCTGTTGGGTGCCCACAAGGCCCTCACACAAATAGAATAAGACTAAATTGTTCTTGACTAAGCTTTCTCAGCAACAGGTCCTGTATGATTTCTTTTTGTTAGAGCCCAAAGATTTTTTGTCATGAAGGACTAAGGTATTGTTCACTAATGAAAACTAAAAAGCCACCTCTCCAAGGTCCAGACAAATTTCTCCTAAAAAGCATGGCACTGTCTTTTATCCAACTTTAGATTTTGGTCTTAGGTGCACACCTGATTTTTGGCTGGTTTTATGGTTCTATCAGTCCAAAGGAGAAGTGAAATCTGCATCTGACAGCGGTATCAGATTTTCCCTCTAACTATCAGCCTTACTGATGCCTTTCATCAGCATGGATCCCAAGCCATGGCTTGCAGGACCTGCCCTGACCATGGGTTGAGAGCAGATGTAGGAAGAATTTCATGCATGAAATTCATCAGCATGAATGCATTACTTAGTTCAGTAATGCAGCTTAGTTGTGCAACTTCCACAGGGACTCACTCCGTAAGAGTCTTCTTGGTCTAAACCCTTTCAATGACAATTCCAAGTGTTTCCACAGCCTACTTGAAGGGTAAGGGGTATAGAGAGATGTTATGAGACCCCACCTGGAGTTCAGCATCCAGCTCTGGGGTCTCCAACATAAGAAGGATATTGACTTGTTGAAGCAGGTCCAGAGGAGGGATACAAAGATGATCAGAGGACTGGAACTCATTTCCTGTGAAGACAGGCTGAGCGAGTTAGGGTTACTCAGCCTGGAGAAGGTGGTTCAGCTCCAGGAAGACCTTGAAACAGCCTTCCAGTACCTAAATATGTCTACAAGACAGCTGGAGAGGGACTTTTTATAAGGACACGTGGTGATAGGACAAGAGGGCAGGTTTAGATTAGATATTAGGAAGAAATTCAAGGGTAGTGAGGGGCTGACACGGGTTGTCTGGAGAAGTGGCCCCATCCCTCGAGGTGTTCATGGCCAGGCTGGATGGGGCTTTGAGCAACCTGGTCTAGTGGAAGGTGTCCCTGCCCAGGTACAGATGATATTAAAGGTCTCTTCCAACCCAAACCATAGCATCTGTGCTTTGATTCTGTGCCTTTCTCTGCTGGAAACTATATCTACATCAGAAGAATAAAGAGACTAATCTAGCCCCTCATCTAAAAAAAGTCAATTTTGCTTTCATACCAGTTTTTTTCTGACTACTCTATCCTACTAACAGTAGCTCAGGAAAAGTGAGGGAGATAAGACCAACTAGATTCACAATTTATTTCCCAGTAGAGTTGCAAAGGTTGACAAAAATAAACCAGAGGTACTACTGAAATTTCTGCCCATGCCTCTTAAACCAAGTTTGCACCAAGAAGCACAGTCCCATTAGAGTGTTTATTCTGACAACTTATAACATGTCAAATGACCTAAATGTAGGCAGCATCAGGTGTTTCACTGCCCCTCAGAGCACCTAAGCCTGTCCTCCATATCTTGTACCCACTAACCTAAACTTGCTTTTCTTTGGCTTTGCACAGGGCACTGCTGCAGAATTGATAAGGCCTCAGTCAGCTTATTAATAAATCTCTGTTGATGCCAGCATCCAGCTCTTCTGGGCTGTACCAAAGTGTTGGGGCAGAGAACCGACTGGTATGAGAAGAAAACAAAAGATGTGAGCAAGGAGAAGGAAGAACAGAAAAAATATAACACGTCATAGATGTAAGATTATATCCTTATCTACACATGGTAATAGCTAAATTTAAAAAATATCTTTTTGATAAGCTAACCAGAATGAAATCTTTAACTCTCTATTGCTGACATGGTCAAAAAGCATGTCCTATAAATTTTAAGGAGGATTTGCTGTAAAAGCTGACACAGAAGGATCTGTTTGCACGTGTTCAAGGCTACTGACTTTACAAGTTGCATTTTAAGAGAATGACAAAAACTTTGTAGGTGAAAGACTGCTCAAAGAAAAAAGGTGGGTGTAGTGGCTCTTGTGTTTTGCGTTCTGACATGTTTTGTAGAGACACTTATGCTGTCTTTTAGCAGTTATTACAAGCCAAACTCACAGGCCAAAATCTTATAACAAATGCAAAAGACAGGTGTTCAAAGTAGTTTGTATTGAATATTAGAGTTCTCATCTCATATATTTGAGACACAATACTTCTTACATTGCTGAATACATGTGTAATTTGTATAAGTAGAAGAGTATAAATTATCATATAACATGGCAAAACACGTAACTGTGATTAAACGGTAACTCAGCCTAGAAGAACACTCAGAAGACTGTTAAGTAAAATATACTAATATACTATATGAATACACACCGAATAAAGCCAGAAGATAAAATGGACACCAAATACCTCTCAGATTTCTTTAATTTTCATTCTTCCATTTATTTCCTAGCCTTATAATTACTGACCCTGTGATGAAAAGAAATTATTTACATTTCAAAAAGTTACACCTGTTTATTTAGTAAGAAAGTTAGCACTTGATAATTCCAGAGCCATGGAAGTAAACAGCCCTTAACAGTATGGAAAGTGTATATTAAAAGAAGATCTCCTCCAAGCTGTCTCAGCTCTCACCAGACACACTACAGGCAGCCATCAAGGCCAGCCATGTTCCTGGCTCATACAGAAAAACAAACACAGCTTTACACACTGTGTAAGAAATATACTCATTTATCACAACTTCTGGCTGAGGGCTTGTAACAGAAACAGAATTGAATTTTCCCCCCAAGGAGTAAGAACAAATACTTCTCTTCCTATGATCTCTCAAAACTACATCTGAAGAAGGCTGGTTTCTTGCAGAATAGTTGGATATCCACATAAATGCTTTACACAGCTGAATTCTCTACTGTCTGAGCAAAGATAGTGAGTGATGGCCTTCTGTAGAGAACACATACATCCAAGTTTTTGAAAGTAGTTCCTATTTGCTTCTGATGGCCAAAAACCTTTAGTGAAAGGAAGCAATCCTGCTATCTACCTGACAAAAAAAAATCACAACTTCATTGGATGTTTCATATATGCAAAAATTTGGTTCTGAATGCAAATTGTTCAAAAGAAATAGAACAGTTTTAGAAACTATTGATGCTATAGATAATACACAATTTTATTGTACTTTTATCGAATATCACCTGTGAACATAAATACAAGCAGCACTGCAATTGAAAGATGACACTTTCAGCAATAAGAATAAAGATAATGTATATAGACTACTAGGCAATAGCCTTTGACTGGCCAATTAAAATAGTTGGGCAAAGTACATAAACCTTGGTCATGCACATTTGTCTGCAGGACGACATTTCACAGAAGGCTTATTTGGATTTTCCAGCTAGATTAATCTCCTGGAGAAGACGGAATTTAATTTCAAACAGTGGCTACTTACATCCCTCATCCAGGTCCTCTTGGACCTTGTTTTTCTTTTTCCTTCTAAAAAGAACCTGATCTCAATGTTGCAAACTTTTTGTGACACAGTATTTTCAGAAAGGCCATTCGAAATTTAACATGACAGAGAGGGTAAAGAAATGGGTTCAAAGAGGAATTGATCCACAAAAGCCAAAAGGTTGCTTCATACAGGAAGCCATGGACACAGGTTCCCTGGCAGGCCCCACGAATAATCATTAATAAGGAATATGGGGCCCAGCAAATGGCAAACACACAGACAATTATGGCAAGAGACTTTGCTATTTTCTTGTCCTGTTGGAGTTTTCTGGTCTTTGCACAGAAGGAAAGAGAACAGTCATTTTCTGGGGTTACAGAATTGTCTCTGGAGGGAGATGAGCAGTCAGTTGCCAAAGACTCTTTCTTTGGTCTCATGGAAGAAGAAACACTGTCCTCTGCCTCTGATGGAGGAGATGATGCCCCTGGCCATGGCAAGCCACAAAACCTCCAGGACAGGCTGCTGCTCCTTGCAGGCTCACAGTCCTGCACGCTGCCACGCCGCTGGCGCCTCTGGATGTTGTGGAAGATGTGTATGTTGAAATAGGTCACCAGCAGCAGCGGCACAAAGAACTCCAGGGTGGATGCACACAGCAGGAAGTACCAGTTGTCAAAGAACTCGGCGTAGCACTGATCTGCCGCCACCACGCTGTGTCCGGCCACGTGCTCCCAAAACAGGATGGCTGGGCAGTACAGGAGAAAGGCTAAGACCCAGATGGCCACCATCTTGATGGCAGGGTTAGATGTTATTCCCTGCTGGGCTCTGTAAGATACCTGTGAGGGAAAAAAACAAGAAGCTCAGACTTGTAGAGACTCATTTTAGAACTAAGAGAAGCAACAGGAGATGAATTCAAGAGATGCTCAGTAATTCAGAGATGTGGCTGTGTTGATCAGCTGAAGTTCACCCAAGCACATTTATTTCAATGATGCTCATAAAGCATGATGTTTTCTGTCTGCAAGTTAATGTCACTGTACCAGGATCCAGTTCCAAGCGGTTGAAATAATCATCCACTGTTGCGGTACTTGGACCATCCACACAGAATAATTCGCTCTTTCACAAACTGGGCAGCCCTGGGCTTCCTCAGTTTGTAGTGACTCCCCTTTAGTAGGTCCCCTTGGGAGACTTTCTTATAGCTCAGGGTGAGCAAAAGTGCTTCAGCCCATGTGCAGCCCCTAGGCTGCCTCAGTTCGCAGGGACACTCCTTTGGGAAGTCCTTTTGAGAGTTTTTGTTGTGGCTCAAGGTGAGAAAAAATACCTCAACCCATGAGCCTTTGCAGTTCTATGTTAATGTTTCATACCCCATTGGTTATTTCCTTTGTTCCTGGTTTTTACCCCTACTGATTGGTTCTTTTTAGATGCTTCCCCTGATTGGTCCCTTTCTCAATTCCTTTCTCCATTGGTCAAGTTGTGAAACCCCACCCCTGGCTACCATATATAATCCTTCTCCCCCAAGACCATTTGGGTCATTTCTCCTCCGGACCTCATGGAATGAAGAAGCTCTCCTGGAGACTGGAAAGACCCTGACTCGCTGCTTTACTCACTGCATCACGAGGGGTCACAAATGTGCCTCTGCTGCTCAGGCAGCCTCCCGAAGAGCAAATCACTCTGTACTTGAGAGTGCATGCATCAAATAGGTGATCAGTCTGCACCTAAGGGTGCACAAAGAGCTAATTACTCTGCACCTGACAGTGCCTGTGCCTCCCATCTAGGTGTCTTTTTAAGGATGCTTCTCGTGAGGAAGATCATAGCACCTTTACCACCAGACCAGACCACAACAATCCATCAGTGCCTAGTCATTTGGTATGCCTTGTCTGAGACACCTATGGTCTGAAGTGCCAGAGGAATTAGCACTTTATAGTTGTTGGGAGCATGACTCTCACTCGAAACTGCATGGCTTTTTACAGCATTTTACAAACAAATAATGGTCTGCGTCTTTCAACAGAAAAGGCACATAGATTTAACCTATACAAAAATCATTTACTAGGCAATTTATGAGGATGAAGGAAGAATAAAAAAATAAAAAAGAATAAAAAGAATAAACAGGCAGTAATACGAAGTTAAATTAATTACCACAAATAAGACTGAAATCCTATTGCATGAAGTTATGTTGACAGTCTCATATGCACAAAAGAGCTGGAACCTCTGTGACATTTCCTGCCACTTGAGCTAGCAGTGTGACTGGTGAGAAATGCTGGCCTCCACCCCTAGCACGGCCCAAGACATAAGGCTCACAGCAGGTGTGTAGGATTCTCTGCACACAGGACACGTCTGAAGTTTGGGGTTCTGCTCCAGACACAAGGAGGAGTTTACTGCTGCATATCTACAGGCAATGATTGCAGTCTGCCCTTTGTCCCACTTTCTGCCTGTTTGCTCTTGCTCCCAGTCTTATCCAGAATCTTTTTTGACCACATCTCAGGTCTAGACATCCTCCCCAGTGTCCTTTATTTCAGTGCCCTAGCTCCACTGTCTTTTCCTTTCATGCCTGATTTTAGGTCCAACCCCAAATCCAGTTTACTCTGAATTTTCTCTTTCCCTGCTTCTTTTTTACCAGTCTGCTGCCTTACTCTTTTTTACCCCCTAGACTGCTTTTCCTCAGGCAGTAACACAACAGCAGCTTGCAGCAGAAATTGTGAGAAAAGTCCTGGTTGACTAGCTCTGTGCTGAAACATGCTCAATGTAGAATATTCGCCCCATCTGGCTGCAAATTGTCTAATAACCTCCACATGCCTGTATATTTTTGAGGAGTATTATCTTTACATTTGGACTTATCAACACAGCAAAGGTTAGTGAAAATAACCATCCAAGGAAAAAAATCAGAAGCTCTAAACAGGGTACTTACAGCTTTAGTAACAGACAGGAAACGGTCATAGCTGATAAGAACAATGTTAAATACTGAAGCTGTGCAGAGGAGATAATCCATAACCAGCCAGAGCTTGCAGATGCCTCTTCCCAAGTGCCATTTCCCTGTCAGACTGTAAGGGATGTAGAGGGGCATGCAGAAGACACCTGTAGAAAGAAAACCACAAAAACACCATGAATTTCAAAGGGATTGCGAACTCCTGGAAGCAGAGAGATGCACTGTTTTGGTATTTGGGTAAAAAAACCAGCAAATCTATTAAGGTGAATATGTGATTTACATAAATAAATTCTCCTGAAATTTGGTGGTGACTTTCTATGTCTTAGATCTTTGTGTGATTAAAGTAGGCTGATAGTTGAGAATAAGCTGAAAGAAATTCAGCAAAGGATTTACTGAAGAAGAAAATCCAAGTCTAACCAACTAATACTCTCTAAAGTTATAAAATTAGTGCTGCAACATGTATACACTGTGGTTGCATTCTGATAGGTAACCTCATCATTGTATTTCCTTTGTTCTTTCATTTGTACTAGAATTTTCCCTCAAACACATCTGCAGATGTTGCCAATGGCAATTATTCCTGTAAGATTGGTTAGTATTTGTAAGCTGAAGACAATATATTGGGGCAGTCTGGTGGTGTTCTACCAGAGACAGAGCGACACAGCAGAAGAATAAAACTCTCACTTTTAAGGAGTGTTTTAATTTCATGTTTCTTCTCTACCTGAGAATAACTCCAGAACTACTTTGGTTTGTTAAACTTGTGTGTTATCCAAAAGACCTTCCACTGAAGTACTTCACTGAGAAATCATGTTTGTGTCTTATTTTTAAGCCAGCAACTTTTTCATTTTAACACTAACATTTTTTCAAAAGTGTGATGCAGTAGCTGATTCTACATTCCTGAAAATGCTGATCTACCAGAGACAAATGGAAAATTATATGTTGCTTCAAGATCCATTTTAAACTCTTCAGATTATTCCTTTCCTGACATGTCCATCATGGTCTTAGAAGTTACTAAACATATCCAGGGTGATGTGATCCACTGATGATAAAACTCTGGGCAATGAGCTGACAGACTATTATCAACAGGGAAATGCTCACAGCGCTTTCAATACTGATGGCTTCTTTTAATATATACCTTAAATAAAAGCAGCATCACTTTGGTACTAAATACTCACTTTTCATGGTTGCTGATAACAGCTACTGTTCTCATGAACTTCAATGAGACCAATGTTTGGTACCATGTCAAGAAGTAATGACTGCTTCTAGCTGTACATATAAATATAGAGACAAACCCCAGGTTTTAAGCATTGACAGTGAAGCTATTCTTACTTTTACTAATTAGTGGATGCAAAAGACATGAGTCACGTCCCTGGAAAGTTTCCAGACTTTTAATAAATTAAAATAAAACAACCTCACAGCAAATTCAGAAAATAAAGTATTTCCTGACCAATATCAGAGACAAAATCTTAGATTTACAGTCTATATAGGCCAATCTAACACTGATGGCAATCATTTCCTCTTAGCTGATTTAAGAATGCATGAGACACAAAGCCACAAAGAACAGATGCAGAAGGTAGATATTTAATTCCCTTGACTAAACTATGAGACAGGAGGAGAAACAGACTTTTTCAGAAGACCTGAGCAATGAAATAGCAGCTCCAGAAAATTGTCTGCCTTAGCAGGAAAGCAAAGGCTTCATCATATACATTGTTTGGTTTCTGCCCCATGGGGCAAGTCCCAGAATAAGGCAACACATGTTATTAACGGCATAAATGAGGGAAAACCTCAAAGGCTGAAGTAATACACTTCACTATGCAGTACTGACAAAGAACAGCACTGATATTGTCAGAAGTGCAGTAGGTCTGTGGCCATGATTTCCTCTCTCATGGTTCAGTGAATACTGGTCTCTGTGACCATCCTGAAGAGAAAGCCTTTGTATGCAGAAGTACCACCTTGCCAACCTTCAGTCAAGACATTTTCTGGCCCATCTACCATGGGACTATGGTTTTCTCAGGGTTTCTCGGTTGCATGGGCTGTTACCCTGACTTCAGCCACGGAGTAGTGCTGCAAAAGGCATTCACTCTACCACCAGCTCACTCGGCATCATCAGCCAGAACTGAATCCATAGCAGCTCCAGCAAAAAACTCTTGTGGTGTTCTGCAGTGATGCTATGGGAAGAGGAGACCAATAAGAAATACAGATGAGAGATGCCAACAGGGTGTTACTGGTATCAAACCACCCATCAGATCAATAGCCTGTGTTAAGCTGAAGCCAGTAAAAAGTTCTGGTGATAAAGTGTCTCGCTGTAGTGTAATAAATTCATAAACCATTATTACTATGTAGAGAAGTAATTCATTTACCTGGATGTATCATACATAGCTGTCAAATATAAGCATGTTCTGAAGTGTGTGACAAACACTCTTATAGGAGAGGCAAGTGTAAAACAAACTCTTCGTAAAGTATTCACATTCAATAGTTATTCCTTTTTCTTTAAGCATGTATGAAAAGTATTATCCTGAAAGCATTATATGAAAAAGATGCATTTCTCATTATAATGTATTTTGAGACAAACTGGGCTATTAACTATTCATGCAACTTCCACCATCCCCCATCCTTCCCTCAGACACAGCTGGGAAATAGTTCTCTCAGAAGAAAACGCACAGAAAACCAACACCACTGCTTCTCCTAAGAGTCCTACAACACAATTAGCACACAGCTCCACTCCTGGTGACTTACCCACTGCAAAGTCAGAAACAGCAAGATTCAGAAAGAAATAATTACTCCGATGCCTCAGGTTTCTGTCCATCACAAAAGCAAGGATCACCAGGGTGTTTCCAAGGATGGTCACCAGACACAGCAGCACCATGAGGAAAGCCAGCAGCACCAGCACACCCAGGGAGAACTCGGAGCTCGGTGGCGGCGTGGGCCAGGTCTCGTTACACGTCGCAGCCGCGTGCGGAGTCTCGGCTGTGCTGTTGTGCATGGTGGGTATCCAGGTCAGCTCAGCCTGGGAAGGAAGTTCTATCTGGCAAAGTTATCCAAAAGGTTGAGACAAGTCTATTAACAGGCTGGGCTGAATACTGAAACATAAAAATTTTCGGAAAATATTCACAATATCAAAAAAATGGAGCACAAGAGTTCAAGACCTGAACACTCTGACATTTCTTGATCTGAATGCACCTATCAGCCTCAGAAAACATCTCATAAGCAGTGTCTTTACTGGGCACAGATCCTTATCTACTAATCTCAAAAAAACTTGTCTAAAGATAACTCTTTTCACAGTCAAGCAGTTGCAAATTAGTAATGTGTAAGTGGTTTTACACATCAAATTGTGCTGAAGCTAAAATTGTACCTCATTTTCACCTCCACAGTGGTAAACAGGATTAAAATTTTTACAGTTATATTTTCCTTACAATAAAATGTAGACACTTTTGCACTTGCTGCTATACCACTTTTTAAATTTTACAGTTAATAACACAGAGATATTTCTTAGTGTTGCTGGTTACAGAGCATTTGTAATATATCTACATGCAGCAGAAGCATCCCCAATACCTCTTCAGCTCACTCTAACCAGAAGCTCTGGGCAGAACAAACCAAATACTTGGACTTTGGAGGTCTTTATAGTATGGCAAATCGAATCCTGCACATCCCAAGTAATCCTAGATAAGCTTTTAATCCATTAAGTACCAAGCCTTTAAGCCCTTTCAGGTGTGAGAAAATATATCCCTTCCTCATCGCAGCTCCATTTATTTTGGTAGGAGTGCTCAGAATTTGGTAGGCCATGGCTGTGGCTGACACTCACTGACTGTAGCACCATGGCACACTGAGTGACCAGCATTTCAAATTGCAGCCGTAATGCCAGGTGTTTGGGAAGATGGAGGGCAAGAAACAAGGAAAGAGAGGGTGGGCAAGATGTGGGGAGGAAAGATACAGTGCTCTGCTACCATTTTGAGGAACAAAGGGAATTATGTTGCAAAGAGTCATTATAGCAAAAGGTGTAGGGCGACAGAAACAGAAGAGACCTCAGGAATGGCAAAATGTGGCAATGAGACACAGCTGCCTTAGATGTGTGTGCACAGCTGCAGCCTGGGAAGCATAGAGGAGGTACTAGACCTGTACAGTCATCAAGGCATATTTGATGTGGGTGACATTGAGGTGAGAGCATGCTGCAGATCTCAGGGTGAGGGAGGTGAAGAAGTCTTTTCTAAGCAATTCAAGGAAGCTTCTGGACCACAGGAGCTGCTTCTTATGTAGGACTTTCAGGTTCATGGCATCTGCTGGAAGTGCAACACATCAGGTCCTATCAGTGAACAAGGTTCCTGGAGGCTGTCTGGGGGAACTTTCAGATACAATTCCTGTGTGGGCTGGTGGGGGTGATGCACAGCTGAGTCACCTGCTCAGTGGTAAAGAGGGGCTGTGTAGGGATATTATCAGTGCAGACTCGGATGTAGTGATGATGAGGTAGTGGAACTCAAGACCCTATAGAGGTTATGTTGGAGAAGATGAAAATTTAACTGAAAAGTCTTGGAGATATGAATGCTTAGTAGAAGGTTCATTAGAAATGAAAGCAAGTTTTGATACAGAAAAATAAAAAATGTTTAAGCTAGGGATTGCTGAGTTAATTGTTACTGAACAAAGGTTAAGATGAGTTGGAAGAAAACTTTTATGGTTAAGAGTAAAGGATAAGTCACCTACAAAGAGAAACGTGTTTTTACCAAGTAAAGAGAACTACCTAGACAAACAAAAACATGTTTTTACCAAGTAGAAAAAAGGTCTAAGAATTTTCCACTGCAAGAAAACAGGAAAACAACTTTAAGCTTAAAATGTAACATACTAACTCGAATTGATTGGATAGTACTAACCATAATATGGTAATAATAGTAGTTGTGATAGGCTATAGGTAAATATATATATATATATATATATATATATTGTATGATGCTGATTGGTTTTTATGTATTAAGATGCTCAGTAAAGAAAACTATGTAATGCACTGTAACCAGAGCTAAAGCGGCTCCAGCTTTTGCCTACAAGCTGATGCTGACAGCTATAGGCTTGGCTCAGTTACCCACAACTCATGACTGCAGTGAATTCAATCTATGAAATAAACAACACCTTTAAAGAGCCATCTGGAGTCCCATATCTCTCATTCAGGCTCTTACAGGGATGAGGAAGGAGAGTAGCAGGGCAGACCATGGGCTTCAGGTGAGCAGATTTCCATTTAGGAACGGGGTAGTGGTAGTGGCTTTAGGAAAGCCTCCCATGGGAGGCAGATCCAAAAGACAAGGAGCTCAAGGAAGCTGCAGGTCTCTAAGGACAGCAACCTCCATGCAAAAGAATAGTTCATCCCATTACTCAAAGAAACAAGCAGATGTATCATGACAGTGGCTAACCCTGGGGACTACAATGCAAAAAGGCAGCATGAAGGAGTTTGAAGGAGGGACAGAACACTAAGGAGATATTTAGAAATGTTGCCTGGCCACGTAAGAATGATGTAAGGAAAACAAAAGCTCACCTAGAGTTGGTGTTTGTAAAGGACATCAAGGACAACATGAAGAACTTCAGCCACCCCATTAACAGCAAAATGATGAACAATAAAAATATAGGTACTTTGCTGGATGGGACCAGTGATCCAGTGACAGTAGCTGCAAATACCCAGTGCTTCCTTAGTTCCATTCTTCAATAAGTAGCTCTCCCTTTCTTCCATGCTTAGTGCATGATTTCAAGGATGAGAACTGTCATATGCAGGTGAGAATAAAGCAGGATTACTTGAGGATTACTTACTCATAAAAGTCGATGGAACCCACTGGGCTACCAAGAGAACCAGCTACCACCTTTGCAAGGCCACTTCCTATCCTCTTTGAATGGTTGTGGAGATAAAGGCATGGAGATAAAGGCAATAACTGAAGAAAGGCAAATATTGCAATGATCCTCTTGTGCTGCCACAAGGACAAAAGGCCAGATTGTCTAAAGTCCTTGGGACAACAATGGGGTGAGTCCTCTTGGAAGATATTTCTGAGGACCTGGGGGAGGAGAAGGTGATTGGGAACAGTCAGCATGGACTTACCAAGAGTAAATCATGCCTGAGCAACTTGGTTGTCATCTTTGATAAAATTACTGGATTCGTGGACAAGGGGAATGTAGTCATTTGCTTTTAAAGTTAGGGAATAAATCAAATGTTGAAGTTGTAATCATAGCCCTGTGTGGTAGTCAAGAGGGAAATCTGTGGGGTATTTCCTGAGGAAAATAAAGGGCATGGACATTAGGAGAATCACTAGGGTTCAATATTTGTTCCAGAAATAAACAAAAAAAAGATAACACAATTTCTTCCAACATGTATTATTTATTTGTTGGGGTTTTTTTACATCTGAGGCGGTCAGATTAGAAAAAAAAAATGGTGTGGTTTGAGTTGAAACCCACAAAGTCATACAACTACTGTCATCATGTGTTTAGAAGGCTTACTCAACATCTGCAAAGACAGAAGAAAATTCAAGGACATGAAATAGAGAAATGGATGAGTAACTGGTTAGCGAGACCTGGGTTAGAAAACCCTTGGGCAAGAAACATCAATTTGAGTCGAGGCATAAGAACATATGCTGAATAAGTATCTTACCACAACCCTGAAAAATGTCTGCTTCATTATTTACAAGGCAGAATCTTAATGATGCCACCCTGACCAAGACAGCTTTAAAACTGTGGGCACAGCAACTCAGTGCTTGGCTTACCCTGGGAACACTAAGCAAAGTTTTCAACAATTAGAAAAGTACAAGTTCATCCAACACACAGGATAGGTGTGAGAAAACAGTCTGAACACTGTGTGTGTAAAACAGACTCTAAAAAACACTGATCTCTAGTAGCTTCACCATGCTAAGAAGTAGTTTCTTTCAAGTTCGCTGCAGATTCTGCTGCCTGGCAAATTCCCTAACTAACTAGTTTTCCAGCACTGCAAAATGCAGACTCAGTTTATCTAGTCAATAATTTTGTAGGTTATTTTTCCAAAACAAACAACACATTCTCTAAGCACAAAATGCAAACTGAATTTTTATACTAAAAGTATAGGGATAGAAAAGACAACTCAAATACATTTCCTTCTTGGGTCTATCTTCAGTTTCTCTATTTAACAGATGTTTAGCACACCAGCTATTCTATAAATGCTTTAACTCTGTGTGTGTGTTTATATTTTTTAAGCATCACAGAAAAACAAACCCCACAAAATCTATGCCAGCACCACAGCTCATGACAGTAAAAACAGCTGTGCTGAATCAATGGCCTCCTCCTGAAGCTGCATCTCTCTTAGCAATTAGGCTCTCAATCCATAACACAATCCATGTGAGGCAAGGAAGCATAGTGAGAATGAATGGTGAAAGATAATCTTCCAGCAGTGTGAAAACTGGCAAGAGAAGTCCTCAGTTCCAGTCCTCTGAACAGAAAGACATTCTAGCTCTTCAAAGACATCAACTTTTATGCCATAATTAGGCTGCTTCCATGCATTTGAATTGTGTTTGCCAAGGAGTGCTCTGTTATGGCAACACCTCTACAGCCAATATCTAATCAGATTAAAAAGCATTTAAATTGACTACTGCTCATCATTGTTCTGTTTATCAGATTTCTCTTTCTGTATTTCATACATTTTCATATTTCTAAACAAAGAGGAGGAATAAAATTACATAAAAGGAGAGAAAAAAATGTAGCTCGTGACTCTCACTTACCCATCCATGAAAGCCTTCTGGGTGAGTTGCAACACTCAACACATGGTAAGAAAGTTTGGCACATGAAATGGGGCCAAACACTTTCTTCAACATATCTCCTCACTTCTTTCAGTACTGGACATTCAACTGCTTTGTTTGTTAAGAGCTGCTTAAGACATCTCTGTATCAGATTCCAGACCTCTGTAAATCTCATTCTCAACCAGTGAATATGGCCCTTGCTCCATAACTGAAAAAATACAGTTTGATATTTGTTCTGTGGCAGAGAAATCCCATATAATGTCACAGTAACAGGACACAAAAAAGTGATCTAATATAAAAATTACACTGTCCGATCAAATTTGTTGCAGACATTTTGATGGAATACCTTTGCACTTGCAAAGCTTTACATTGCAGCGGCTATTGTCTATTCTTGCACAGCCAGCCAGAATCGTAAATCCATTATGAACTTAGCATTGTTTGCTCTGCTGATTCAACAGGAATGTGATCATGTGCCCAAGCCTGGGCTACCTTTTAGGCAATCACATAGTGCACAGATCTGGCACTAAATATCATATAAGCGTGACTGAAGAGGCAGCCATTGTCAGGGAAAAAAACAGTACAAGTGAAAAGAATAACCATTTATGTCCGAAAATTTTGACAACCAAACTCAAAATTCTCATAGCATGGAAAATTTCATTCCCTGAAAATCATTCAGAATTACTAACTTACCTGTACTTTGTACTGCAATGCCAGGTATGAGCTACATAAAAATTTGTAAAAGACAGATACAGCAGGTTAGGCAGTCCCTTCACTTGCACATTGCTCACTGTGGAGATTATAACAAAGAGAGGTCACTCCCTTGTCTTCATAATAGTTTATAAAATGAAAATATACTGGTTTTGTGAGTATTTTTACAATCTTTCAAAAATGTAGCAGAATTGCTTCTTCACTGATAACTTTAGGCCCATAAATAGGAGATAAATTTTACTTCAACACATACATGAGCAGGTATCACCCTCCAGTGACTCTCTATGGAGATAGCAATAGAGGAGTTCTTTCACAGTGCCAGCTCTATGCATTAAACAAAGGAAAGAAAAAAAAAGAGAAGGAAAAAAATATACCTCACACTTATAAATCAAGAGGACATCCAGCAAAGCTTGTTATTCTTTTCAATGCACTAGACAGTAATTAATCTGGCATCATACCAGCAAAACCAAAATGAGATCCTGAAAACAAGCAATATCAGGGCAACTGCATAACTCTGCTGCATTCTTAAACAATGTCATTAGTAAACAATTTTTTTTTCCTCTATTTATGCCAATGATACACATGAAAAGTTATCAATAAATAACAGAGGGACCTTTTCTGTTAGACTTTTTTTTACCTCTCTAAAAAGAAGGTGTGTTACCAGATCTCAATGCTGCAAACTTTTTGGGACATAATATCTTCAGAAAAGCCATTCGAAACCTCATATGACAGAGAGGATAAAGAAATGGGTTCAAAGAGGAATTGATCCACAAAAGCCAAAAGGTTGCTTCATACAGGGAGTTATGGATGCACTTTCCTTGGCAGGCCCCACGGATGATCATCAATAAAGAATATGGGGCCCAGCAAATGGCAAACACACAAACAATTATGGCAAGAGACTTAGCTATTTTCTTGTCCCGTTGCAGTTTTGATCCAGTCCTTGAACAGAAAGAAGCAGAAAAGTTCCTTTTGAGAGCCATAGAACTGGTTTCTGTTCGAGATGGACCATTAGCCACCACTGCTGGTCTCCATGATCTCGTTAGTGATGAAACACTGTCCTCTGCCTCTGATGGAGGAGATGATGCCCCTGGCCATGGCAAGCCACAAAACCTCCAGGACAGGTTGCTGCTCCTCGCAGGCTCACAGTCCTGCACGCTGCCACGCCGCTGGCGCCTCTGGATGTTGTGGAAGATGTGCATGTTGAAGTAGGTCACCAGCAGCAGCGGCACAAAGAACTCCAGGGTGGATGCACACAGCAGGAAGTACCAGTTGTGAAAGAACTCGGCGTAGCACTGATCTGCCGCCACCACGCTGTGTCCGGCCACGTGCTCCCAAAACAGGATGGCTGGGCAGTACAGGAGAAAGGCTAAGACCCAGATGGCCACCATCTTGATGGCAGGGCTGGACATTATTCCCTGCCGGGCTCTGTAAGATACCTGCAAGAGAAAAAGGACATGTCATATATTCAGACAACATTTTCAGAAAATTATGTCAAAAAAACTTTTCTAATCAAGCCAAATATAGTATTTGTTCTGTATTTCCCCAGACACCTATAATGTCTTACCTATGTAAGGTTCTGCTAGGCTTGTTCTCCTTACACTGCAGCTCTGTGATTTATTTTAATACTCGGCATAGGAGAGGAGCAGAAATTATGATAGCTTAACTATCATTTGGCTTCCAGGTGTGAAAGGACATAGCTTGTTTCCACTACACAGTAAAGTAGCAATAAGGAATTGGTAAGGAATAGGTTTATGATTCATCAGCCCAGGCTCAGTAGAGAGTGAAAGCAGCTGTGGGAGTTCCTACATGCCCAGCAAAAGTAGAAGCCTTCTATATTAGACAGGTTGCCATGTGAGACTGCAAACACCAGACAATATAATTTTTCATTCTGTTTCCTCTTGCCATAGCAGAAAAATCTATCCCAGACATATACTATAACATCCTCTGCCTTATTGAATCACTCCACATTAATATTAGCCTTACCTTGTAAACAGTTCATTCCACGACTAAAAGTCTTGATGCTTTTATGTCTACCCAGAGAGCATAGTGAGAATTAAAATAAAATCATCCAAGGTTAGGAAATACAAGAGCTAAACCCACCCTGTAATAGCCCAGCCATACTCTTGGTCCGCTCCATCTTTCATAGCACAAGAAGATATGTTAATGAAAAGCCGGACAATTTCATGTCCTCTGTACTGTTCAACATTTGGCATCTCAGGCTTTCCTCAGAACTGCTGCCTTCCTCATCAGCTTCCCAAGCTCCTCATTAGCAGAGCACCAGCATGACACTATAATAATAATGAATGACACCTTCCCAGCCACACACCACACAAAGGGCATTGTCCCTATTTCAAGCAAGTATCAGAGAAGTAGTGGGTTATACACGTTGGTTTGGACTCTCTGTTTTAAACATCTGTACCTGAAGAATCAGACTCCATTACATCTTAAAGCATCATATTAACTCTGTGCACAGCTCCAAGTTTGCAGTAATGAATCTGCCACCCTGTGCAAGACCACAGGCAGCTCAGTTTAGAGGCAGAAAACAGGAAACTGGGCACAGGTTCACTAATGTTAAGTCTGGACCCTGACCACAGGCTAGGTTTGCAGCAGAGACAGAGGTGGATCCCAAGTCTGTAAGGAAGCATGGTGTATTTTCTTTGGATAACAGCCCTGTTACACATTCCTAGACTCACTCCATCCCAATAACCTAAAGAATAAAACCAGAATATGATCGTGTAAATAATGACCATCAGCAATTGCACAAGAACATAGATCTCAGCTAGGTTAAAGAGACTCTTTAAGTTACGTTTTTCATATTCTGAGCTGTGCAGATTCATTAGTGTCTTAAATACAGTGTCTTTATACTTTACTCTCCAGCTTTAAAAAAACAAACAACCAAACCCAACAAACTAGCAAAAACCAACTGTAAAACCACACCACTAGGGAAGAAGAGAAAGTGATTAGGTATCATATCAGCACTTCCCGAATGAGAACCTCCCAGTCCAATATGAAACATGTCATTAGAGCAAGCAAACTCATCAGCCTGGAGAAGAAAAGGTTTTGGGGTGACCTGGCTGCAGCCTTCCAGGATCTGAAGGACAAGTAAAGATAGGACAAGGAGCGATGGCTTTAAAACAAAAGAGAGTAGGTTTAGATCAGATACTAGGAAGAAATTCTTTACTGTGAGGGTGGTGAGGCACTGGAAGAGGTTGACTAGAGATGTTGTGGATGCCCCATCCCTGGAAGTGCTCAAGGTCAGGTTGAATGGGGCTCTGAGTAACCTGATCTGATAATGGAAGGTGTCCCTGCCCATGGCAGGGGGTTGGAACCAGATAATCTTTAAGGTCTCTTCCAATCCAAACCAATCTGTGAGTCTACGACCAAACACCAAGTAGAGCTTAAAAATGGTGAATGATAATATTTATTGATTCCTTGGATATCTTCTGAAACAGAACAACATGACAACACTGAAAAAACATCTTAACTCTTCACATATTTTGATTCATTCTTCTTTTTGCTTCAAGGGGATCAGTTTCACTCAACTGCTCATTGTCAGCACATGTCAATCACCCCCTGTGGTAATTCAGATCCTTATCTGGTCTTCACTCAGTCCATCTCCCATGTCTCTCCATTCCCTCTTCTTATAAAATTTATCTAAGCCTAAGCACTTCCTTGACTCAACCTAGTTTTCAGCACCACCACCACCACTTCCAATGGCCATAGGCCCAAGTTCTCCACATGCCTGCTGTTCCTTTCCTACCTTGACCTTCCCATCTCCTGTGTAGTGTAATGAAATAATTTCTAGTGCAAGTGGCATGAGGGTAACACTGAAATCATAGGCGAGGCAATGTCCTATCTCTAAGTCCCAATGCAACACTGAAGGATCATCTTTTCCCCCATTAGAAAACAGTTCCAATAACAAAGCACTGTTTAGCTTAAAGTGTTAATTGTGAAACACTGAGTTTTATAGAAATCCCAACATATATAAAGCAATAAATAGAAATGTTATTCTTACAGCTTTTGTAACTGACAGGAAACGGTCATAGCTGATAAGGACGATGTTAAACACTGAAGCTGTGCACACGAGGTAGTCCATGACCAGCCAGAGCTTGCACAGGCTTCTTCCCAAGTGCCATGTCCCTGTCAGGGCATAAGGGATGTACAACGGCATACAGAACGTACCTGTGAGAAGAAACCAAACACACATGTCAGCCAGCACTGCACTGCATGACAGCAGAGAGCGATTTCTACAGTATCTGATAAAAGATTGATCAATACTGGCTGGAATTGCCACATGGAAGCCTTTGTATTATCTATCCTACAACCACAGAATCGTTGCTACAACCTAGGTACTAGTAGAGTTCTTATAAATAAAACCCCTCTGAAAGGTGTATTGTGTTTATTATGTATCATTGTTACCTCTCCAGTGAACACCACCTGCTAAAGGAAGGAGAAGTTGACTGCTCTACCTGCTGAAGTAAACACTATTCTGTGTTATCTGCTGAAATTAATACAAAGAAAAACATCTTTCCCTCAATGCAATTCACTGTTTTTTTTAACAAACTATCCAATTGCCATGTTTCTACCCTCTTAGAAGCATACGTGCCGGAAAGTGTTCCAGAACTTAACTTCTTACAGAAATAGGAGTTTCGGACTGATTTTTAAAACCATATGATCAAAAGGCTGACAAGAACAGCCTAACCTTTCTCCTCACCATAAATCTTGATAATAACCACTTTTCAGGGGCGAGCTGATAGGATATTATCTATGGGAATTCACCAGACTGTGGGAACACACGAGTGACCCACCCACACCCATCGCTACCTAAATTTAGGCAGTTAAATCCAAATGTGGAAGGGCCAATATGACCTCATTTTAATGGATTTTAAGATGATCACCCTACACAGAATCAAAACACAGCCTTGGGAAGCTGAAGAAATAACAGTGCAGTCAACTGGGATGCAGAAATGCAGTGAACAGCAACAACACTGCAACAAAATGGAATCACTACATTTACAGAGCAATTGGCACTTGGTCTTTTGAGCAAAACATTATAGATTTTAACATTCACATCAGGAAAAAAGCTGTGGTTTCAACTTCAGATTTACTACATAATAATGTGTGCTCCTGTAACAGTATCTTGAGAGTTTCCCTTTCCATAAAAATCTTAGTTCCCATTGTTCTTCCGCTACCAAGAATCAAGAGATCGCTATTCAACCCAGCTACAGATCCAGAAGCACAGAGACAAAGCAAAAGTTGCTGAATGTCCAAAGCAGGTAGATTAGATATGGTAAAAGAATAAGTGCATGATTCTGCAAGCTTTTAGCAATTTAGATCAAGAAGAAAGTAAGGATAATTTAGGCATACCCCAAATCTAAATTATGTAGCTACAAAAATACAAATCAGTTTGACTCCAAAGTCAAATAAAGGCAAAGGCAACACTTTTAACAAAATCTATAATTAAAAACCAGACATTTATGTAAACATAATATCACAAAACAAAAAATATGGACGGTAGGTAATGCCAAGTTAGCTGTACTTCCTTCTTTGTCAGAGAACATTATTTACCTCATACTTCTCAGCTACATGCTGGTCTTTGTTCAGTATGAGGCTAGATTGTGAGTCAGACAAGAGAACACCAGTTTGTCCACTGGTTTTCTGCTCGCTGTTCTGTTTTTTTCCAGTGTACTGTAACTGGAGAGCAGGCAGCAAGAGCTCTGCAGCACAAGGTAGAAATAAGTTGGAAAAAGACATCAAGCATATACAGGGAGATATCAAAATATTATACAAGGAGATCTGGATGTCACAAGGATAGAACTATTAGAAGCTGTGCACCTGACAGAATTTCTGGCACTGGCAATAAATTTTAAGAAATGTTTTTTCTGTTCTTTCAGTATAATTCTGAAATGTGTGCAAAAAACCATTGTGATATGACAAGTCAGAATACAGGTTTCATTTAAATAGCCACAACTATTTAAGCCATCCTTCTACACACCCCATAATTTAAGCAAGGCTTTTAGGAAGACATCCAACACTTCACAGAATATTGCAATACATCAGTCTCCAACTGAGCATCACACACGAGCAGCACAATCGTGTTTTAATTCTACTTTTTCTCAGTACAATTTTCGAAATTAAATGTGTTCCTATGTATAAATATACATGTAGCATCAAACTTCTTAGAAATTGCTTTATTTTTAATTTTTATTTAGCTATACAAACATATATTCCTAAGGTATTACTCTAGACAGAGCATGTACAGGAAAATGTTTAAAAATAGTATTCATTACTATTTAGTCACAAACTTCAGATGATGATGTGTATTGTGTGATAGCAGACTGGAAAGAAGATACTGACCATGTATGCAAGATCTGTCAGGCAAAATAGGCTGTATTTGATTTGACTATCTAGATTTGAACTAAAACTCTTCACAAACAACTCCCATTCCTTGATGGTCCATTAAATTCCCACAGTAGTATTTTATCCTGAAGCATTAAACATTACCTGCTTACCTAACAAAGCATCCTTTATTTTCTGAAAAATAATAGGCTGCTAAAACAAGTCATGCAACTTCCACCATCCCCCATCCTTCCCTCAGACACAGCTGGGAAATAGTTCTCTCAGAAGAAAACGCACAGAAAATCAACACCACTGCTTCTCCTAAGAGTCCTACAACACAATTAGCACACAGCTCCACTCCTGGTGACTTACCCACTGCAAAGTCAGAAACAGCAAGATTCAGAAAGAAATAATTACTCCGATGCCTCAGGTTTCTGTCCATCACAAAAGCAAGGATCACCAGGGTGTTTCCAAGGATGGTCACCAGACACAGCAGCACCATGAGGAAAGCCAGCAGCACCAGCACACCCAGGGAGAACTCGGAGCTCGGTGGCGGCGTGGGCCAGGTCTCGTTACACGTCGCAGCCGCGTGCGGAGTCTCGGCTGTGCTGTTGTGCATGGTGGGTATCCAGGTCAGCTCAGCCTGGGAAGGAAGTTCTATCTGGCAAAATTATCCTAAAGGTTGAGATTCCTAAGGAGTTGAAAGAGGATGGGTTAAAAATTCAATAAGCATCCAAAAAAAAAATCGTCCCAGATATAGTTTTCTTAAGATTCTTTTAAGGCAGAATTCTAGCAGTCTTCTGCTTAAGAAATATACAGCTTTTCATGCTCATATTTTAAAATTCAAGTTCTTCTTTAAGCAACTTGATTCTTATCTGTGGAGGTCAGGAGGGTTGATTTGAGGTTCCCTCTTCTTTTCTTCCCTCCCTTCCTGATGTCTTTTGCTTGCTAGAATTATATACAACAACATTTTTTATTTTATTTTTCTTCAACCAGTGTACATATCTTAATAAGAATTTAAAATACTCTTTAATTTCATTCTTGCTTATCTGACATTGCTGCAATTCAGCAAGACTTTAGTCCCTCTCTATTTATGTATTTATACTTTATGCTGACACAAGGT
This sequence comes from Sylvia atricapilla, assembly GCF_009819655.1. Taxonomy (NCBI): domain Eukaryota; kingdom Metazoa; phylum Chordata; class Aves; order Passeriformes; family Sylviidae; genus Sylvia; species Sylvia atricapilla. The sequence continues at coordinate 106,226,115 of NC_089140.1, read as the reverse complement.
AGTCAACTTTGTTGTTGCTGTTGTTCTCCTTTCTGTGGTCTCAGGGGCTAAAAACTGATACAATATAAATAAGCATACATACAGTTACTTACCAGAGCCGTTAACCTGTAATGGTCCAACCCTCAGAGATCACCTCAAAACTCTCTCTAAAATCAGCTTCAAAAGTCTTAGCAGCAGCTTCAGCAACACATCCATCACCAGCTGCTGTTGTCCCAGAACCAAAGAACTAAATACAGACTCCCTGAATGACAGCTTGGCAATTAACTTTACCAGGACGAGGATTTTCTTTCCATAATGGTGGGAAAAATTGTGTGTCTTCCACAAATGCTTACATTTTGTATGAGTAATGAAGCCACTTGCAGAGAGCTGTGAGTATTCTACAGTCGTAAAAATTCAATCATTTTTATTATGGGTTCTAAAAACACTTTGGTGTCTAATTTTAAATACTTAAATCTGAAAAACCTTGGCTGTCATGTCTTTGCCTCTGTGGTGGGAACAAATTCATTAGTGTTTGCCAAGTGCTTATACTGAATGTTTGAATGGCAGTAGTACAAAAATCCAACACTTTATTATCCATGCAAGTATCTTCACAGCATGTAAATCCCTCGCTGGTTTAAGCTTTATTTCGTGTCTAGATCCTGCATAAAACACACTGTGGCACAATTACTAAGTAATACCAGTAGCCTTTCTTCTGCTAGCCATACTGAAGCCTCAAAACAAAATTCAGCAGTTTCACTGTTTTTAATGAGAGCCAGTTGACCTTGCCACATGGCTTAAATCTTGGAGTGCTTTCCAGGAGGGCATAGCTGCCTAACCGTACCCCCTCTCTCTCCCTCAAAATCTTATTGGATCTTAGATCTAACTTGATTTCTTGAAATCTTAAATATCCAATTCTTCCACACCATGCTTGGAAAGCCTGTGTGTTGCAAGGCATCTACACATACGAAGTTCAATAGGAGATCCACTTAATGAGCTTTTAGCAGAATTTTCCTCTGTGTGGCTATGACAATGATTTAATCAGTCTAAAACACGTCTAGCTAGAAAAATACTAAAGTAGCTAATAAACTGCTTTTATTTCTTACTGAAATAGACACACTAGGCAATAAATGCAGGGAAGAACACACCAAAATGATCCACAAGTAAATGTCCCATCCTTATCTTCCCTTCCTTCTTTGCGCCACATTAAACACATACTACACTGGAGAAATGCCACCCTGAATTACCTACATGAAGATTACTAAGAGTCCAGAATTGGCATGCTGCTGTAAGAAAGATAATTATATTCACTTTTAGAAGTCAAGATTATAAAAATGTGGCTTTTCCTATTTCAGATTTCCAGATGTGTGCAGGATATTTAGAGGAAATGCTTCACAGTAAAACCACAAAACTGTTCTTCAGAAGGTACTCAGCTAATGAGGTATTCCAATCAGAGAGCAGATACTAACACTTGGTCTGGTCATTTAGGTTTGAGACATAAAGAAAAAAAAATCATTCTAATACTGCCTTGTAGGAAACTCTAATGCTACAATGGCTAATCTGTGTTCAGCTGTACTCCTCAATCATCCTCAGAATAACAAAGCAAAACCAGAAAAATAAAAAGAGCAGCCAAAAAAACAAAAGCCACTATCCACTCTTTCCTGGTAATGTCTGATTCTTTGTTGACATATTTTTATGAGATGCAACTGTACTTTGGGTATAAATTATTTCTATCATCGTTCTTTTACTTTTTTCTTTTGCCAGGTAATGAAATTTTTAACTCTTCCACAAGTGTGCAGTATGTCTTAAAAACCTTACAATATTTGATTAAAAAAATGGTTAAAACTGCTGCTTCAGTTTAACATTAAAAATAATGTCCCAGTGGAATTTTAAAAGTTAAGAGTTGTTGTCAGACATTTTTGTAATCTCCTTCTCTTGTTTCTACTTCTTAGAATAAAGGAAGTTTAAACTCAGGAAATGCCTGCAAACAAAAATAGGAAGGAACTGTAACTCATCTAACCAAAAGTGTCCAGAAGACAGTTAGCACTTCATGCTCTCTCTCAAAGAAATTGTGTGAAAATAAAAATGCATTTCCACTCTGATGGTCCTTTTTCAGACATTTTAAAGGACAGGGGATTCATTTTGCACACTGACTGTATGGTCTATTTCACTGCCTCCTTTAATTATGCAACACAAAATTCTCATTTTTTCAACAGGCTCCTGGTGTGCCAACTATCACAGAATAATCCTCAAAGAAATTCTGTAGTAGTTTCAGCACATTTCTTAGCTCACTGCCCATGTTCAGCCTTCCATATGTCACCAAGTAGGCCCTATGTAGTATCTGATCAGGAACTGCACAGGCAGGACTAGGCACTCCAAACACCACACCCAACTCCACGTCTTCCTTTCATGAAAGAATATCTAAAACTTTCTAAGTGACCTAGTGTATAAATTACTCTAGTCCCTCTCTCAGCACAGAATTCAGAAGTACAGATTTCAATTAGTAATACAGGACACGCATTTGAACCCAGGAATGGAGAAGATGAGAAACCCAGATTTTCAATTAGTCAACTGTTGTTTGGTGGGAAGGGGTGAGATGGAGCATTGGTTCCAAATGCTGCACTGTCCTCATAACAAGGAGCTCACATGTGTAAGAAACAGTAAACTTGTGTCTAAGCTCTACTTCAGAACAGCAGAAGAAATCACAAAAAACAAGATGAAAATATAGCTATGGCTTTACTGAATTCTCTTCTGAATACAACATGTCCATTCTATAAGATAAGGCAATAAGGTCCAGGGTTTTTTTGTATAAATATGTGCAAAATAATATTTTAAAGTTTTAAAAAAATAAATTAGTGTTCTGTTCTCTTCTTGTTGTCCTTCCTTATCTTTTTGCTCTTTCCAGCTTGTCTAGATGACTCTTCCTGAAATGAAAAACAAGCATTGCAAAATTTAAAAAACATTCTTGTTAACCACAAGTGTTCTCCCAAGGTCACCCATGAGAATTATTTTTAATATGAACAGTATTCATAGTTCACAGAGATTTATGAAAATTTGAATTTGTTTATGCATTCGCACAGGTTGTACTACTCTTCTTCTGGCTTCATCTAACAGTGGAAAGTCACACAAGTTCACATGCAAACGCCTTCTTTCTGGAGGGATGAAACCTACCGTTGATGCTACATAGCTGTACTCCACAAGTACATTTCTTGCACAGTTGTTTATATGTTTGAACCGATCTGGTCCCAAGAGAATACCCCCATACCAGCGGGACACCACAACTAACACATTGTGGACGTTCAAAATCTGCAAATAAAACAAAGTAATATAAGTCATTATCTTTTAATTAAACCTGGTTTACTGCTGACACCAATTTGAAACATAAAAAAGGTCTACCCACTCGTATTTTAAAAAATTACTGAGTTATATTTCTTATTCTTTGGCATGATCAATTATTCCTCTGTCACTAAGCTGATTGTTTATTCACATTTTTGGAAGTGTTGGTGGATGAGGCTAATAACAGCCAGGCCACAAGCATTATATATATAGATACATTAAATGCCATAAGCTAGTACTGCTAATATGTGCATGTTAACAACCATTAATCATCTCTGATAGAAAAAAACCCCCAGATATCTGACTCATTTGAACAATACTGTTAAAAGACTCAATCACTGTTCGTGAAAACAGAAATATTCTTATAATTTTAAAATGAAAAGGGCTGGGGGTATGTTCTGTGACAAGCATTTTCTACTCTACATTGATTATTTGCCATAAAGTCTATGTATAACAATTGCTGACAGTAAACAGGATGGTACTAATCTAAAATACAGCTTCTTGTAACCAGAAAGTGCTATTTAGAAATGCTGGTCTTATCTGAAACGAGAATAATTTCTATTAAAAAAAAAAAAAAAAAAAAACAAAACAAAACGAAAAATTCCTAAAAGTGCAGCAACAATAAATGTTTTAAGTCACCTAATTTTCATACCCGTATATCGTAAGAGCTCAAAACAAAAAACTACAAGATCTGTGAACATCCAGAAATCAGTCCATAAACTACTTTAATCTTTTCCTATGGCTGAACTTTTCTGATCCTTATTTTACTATTCTTCCAGAGTAGAAATATCCACAGTAACTAGGATTACAGATGGAGACTGATGATCTATATAATTTACACACATTCACATTTGAAAGTGACATCCTTGTCTGGATTTTTATGGAATATTTAGTGCCTAGATAACTTTCAAAAGTAGGTACTAACAAACCTGAGAAACCTGAGAAAAAGCTGATCATCTCAGAACAAACTGAGGTACAGTAACTGCCAAATTGTATCTTTATTTTCATAACAATAATCTTCACTGTTAACACATATAGTTGCATATATTACATAACCTAAGTTTGTTTATTTAACCTTCCCACGTCTGATTTGAGTTATTTAGAAAGTTTGAAAAAGTTCAAAATTAAAAATATCAAATCTTACCATCAACTATACTTTTTTTTCATGAAAAAAAATAGGAAACTTAGCGGGAGGAAAAGAGAGTTTTCAGAATAAGAGTGCAACATATTAAGCAAAAGAATATTCAAACAAGAAAAGGACAGGAAAATAAAACTCCTGTTGTGAAGGGAACATCAATCTAAAATAAAAATAAATAATTTTGTCTGTTCACACAGCTAAGTGACTTGAGGCACAGCATTAAGATGCACCCAGCTGCCTCCTGTAGTTGTGCTATTTTAACTATCGTTTCACTAGGGCTTGCATCATGAACCAAAATTTATCAATCTCAACTCACATATAGTAGCACCTTTGGCAAGTATTATTCAAACACTTGAAGACTAAAATATATGTGAGTATGAGGGCTAAGGACCCAGAATATGAAATAGCACAACAAAACAGACTAAATGATCAAAAACAACTTAGCTCTTTCATTCCTTTTGTATTTGAAGTTCTACTGGGCAAGTTCATAGATCAGTGTCTTTTTATTACACCTACTCAAGGCAACCACATGAAAGGTTGTGCACAGGTCAGCTGTTATATTCTGACAGTCAGCTTCTCCCAATCTTCATTCTCTGTGTACCTTACACCACACAGGAAGCATAGAATTTAAAACTTAGTTATCCTTTAACCAATTCAAACTATTACTGCCACCGATGAAACATCACTTCTTTCTATGATCCAAGACTTGAAAGTGCTACAGTTTGTGTTTTTCCTTTCACCTTGAGAAAGCAATCATCTGGCTGGCTGCTAGAAGAGCAAATATTAAAATAATCTTCTACAAGCTTATTTATATTGTAGTGATTTTTAAAATCAATATGAATTCACGATTTCCAAAAGCCAAAGATTAATTTCTACAACCTGCATAAGATGGAGTAGACGTCCACCTGCTGCTGTCTCTCCATCATCTTCACAATCCTGTAGAAACGTCTGCTTATCTTCACAGTATATTCTATAGAAGGAAAAAAAAAACATAAATTAGATTTTAAAATGTCAAATAATGAATATTTCTACATGATTAATAAAGTGTCAGATACCTTTCAGACACTTTTGTATCAATTCTAATTCTCTACTATACATACTTAAATGAAAACAGGATAAGGCATAGGGTAAACCACAAGTGTTTATCTGTACAGTAGAACAAGTTCTGAGAAGCTTTTACACCGACTTAAGTTACTTCAAACTTAAGGCAAACTCCAGTCATTACCGGTTTAAGTCCCTAAACAGAAAAATACTCAGGTTTTTAGCCTAATAATTGCACCTAGCTGAAACCAATTCTATCAGATACAGATTCAAATATTGGTATTAAACCTATTGGTATAAACCAATTCATCAAACTTGGACAAAAGCATTATGAATAATGAATTAAGTCTGTATTTCAGCAGCAACATGAAACTATTACTGAAATTTGCCTTGGCATTCTCCATGTAATCTCCTACCTCAAGAGGCACTGCAGTAAACTTTTGGGTGTATTGTTTCATAAAAAAGACAGCTGCTCAGGTCTAATTTTCCAGAAGTAATGCTCAGAGGTCTACTGACCATTAAGTTGGTTTGCTACTAACTTATTTCCTAACTTTTGAACTCAGTTACAGGCAACACAATAAGAGGCTTCTAGTACTAGATGACAAAGAGGAAGCACTAAGTATGTGCCTGTTCTTTTTTTTTTTAATTGTTCTTTTTTTTTTTCTTTTTTATTTTTTTTAAGTGGATTTGGATAATATGAGTGAAGGAAGCCAGATCATCATCTGTGAGAACGGAAATGCCCTCTTTACAGAAACTTTTTACTTAGGTAGAAGCTTTTATTGTTTGGTGAAGTAAGCTTTCACTTGCTCTCATTTCATGCTTCATTAGGATGACACCAGGATGGGCATGAATAGATAAGCATCTCTATATGCTTTTTTAGACGATTGGTTCCTACAGCTCCTCCCTTTTACTGTCACTTATATTCCTCAGAAAAACTACATCACCATCTGGACTGAGACCAATTCATTTCATATAAGCAAAAGTTGCCAGAGGCAGATGACTGCCAAACTCATTTTTGCTTCTCACAATCCCTGAAGTTTCTCGTATTTCAGCTGAAACTTCATATGCCAGATATCTGCATCAGGCTTTCTGATTCGACTCTTATTTCAACTGAACATTTTCAGCTATTTCTAAATATAAGGTTGAGGGGAAAAAAGAAGTTACTTCACCCAAACAAAACCACATTTAGTTCAGGATGATGTAGCATTTCCATGCTCACACATACTACAAAAGTATACCAATGCATGCTCAAATCCACTTTTTTTCTATTCCTAATGCTGCTTTACAATCTTATTTTTTACTGTATGCTCTACTTTCTTGAACTCAAATTCAAAATAACATCTGCAAGACCAATCATTCAAAAAAGAAACCTATTCCCTAAAGTAAGGAATTTCTTTTAATAGCAAGAAATTTAATAGGAAGGAATTTCTTTCTCATGTCCTGCACTCATTTTTCAAAGAACACTTTAAAAAAAATTAAAATTGCTATCTGTGTCTCACCTGTATGCATATATGTTGTGGGTAGCACTTGCAATTTTCTTGTTCTCATATAATTTTTCAAGAACTCTTTTAACCTACAAAAAACAACAGAGAAAACCTTCCTTTTAGAACGAGGGTTTCATACATCCTTCTCAATATCACTGCTAAACAAACATCTCCCTAGTACTACAATGAAATGATTTTATGCTTCGACATAAAACATTTAGTGTGATAACTCAAGAAGCAGCATCTCAGTATTCCGATACTCGTTTTAAACAATTTTCCTGGGATACTGAAAACAGCTTATCCCTTGAATTTCTACATCTCATACATTCATATAATTGCTCAAGATGTAGAAATGTCAAACTGCTTTATTAAACAAGAGACAGCAAGATGCAGAAACTATTTTTTCAGTATTAAGTATCAACTGCACTTGTTTACTTTTTTAACAATAAAGTTAAGCTGGAATAGAACACAACATACATATTCCCACTACACAATGCTTTTAATTATCTCACAAAAATATGATGTTTAGAATGTGCTACTACATTTCAAGTTTTTTTGTTTTCCCTCAAATATGGGTTTTTTCACAGTTTCAACTTCACAGAAAGAACAATAAAAACAAAAAACATCCTATTAGGGGTCTGAAAGTGTCAGTATTTCCCAGAAAGCAGACATTCCCATCATGTCTATCTCTTTGCTTTTAAGAAACATTAAATTCAAAACATTTACCAATATCAGTTAATCATATGTTTCTAAGTACACAAGCTAGCAACTGTTCAACCCTTTCCAATGGTCTAGCAAAAAGAAGAGCTTTTCATCAAGACGTATTTTTAGTGCACAATACAAAACATTACTGAAGTTGAGAGAGCTTGGGAAAACATGCCTGGCAAATAAATTGCTTTCCATTCAAAAACAAAAGTCTCAGAGTAATCAGTAGACATATTTAATATCTGCCCTAGCTTTATTGTGTTATTTCCAATTCTTCTTGAAGAAATTCAACTTGACAAAAATCACCTCAAATACAAGATATCTCAATGAAAAAAAATCCTAGTATTAATGGAGAATATTGCTTCATACATCTATCTTCTCCTTACTTTAAACACTGAAGGAAGACAACTCATACTATTTAATACACTTTGATAAACATGGAGAGTAAGTTAAAACAATAAATTTCAGGGACTTAAAGCACAAATCCTATGAAATGATCATCACCTTTGACATTACTTATTTCCCAGCTACCAGGTTCCTGTAAACGTACTTTAAAAATTAATTTTTGTGCTACAGCTGTATCTTCTTCAAGTGATTCTTTAATATAATAAATATATAATAAATGAACTCTGTTACTTTAGAGAGGGAAGAAATGGGAATCATTGGCTTAATGTATCTTCTTAATTTTAAAATACTCTCACCCTTCTATCATGATCTGTGAGTAAGATTGTTCCTACATTCACAAAACCCCACATGAATGTACAGTGTATGTGAACTTGAAGGGTCAAAGTGCTCCAGAAGGGATGCCAGGACTTAGAGATCAATTCTTATGTCAACACTAAGCAAATTATTGAGGGGGAAGCAAAACCAAAGCAAAAGAACCACAGACAGCTTCAAACATTACAACTTTTGTACAGAGAAATCAGCCTAAAAGCGCTGTAAACCTGTCAGTGTTATTTCATAGCCACTGAGTATGTAGTAGACCTAGCTGACCTGGAACTTCAAGAGGTACTTGACAATATCCCTTACCAAAAATTATTTTAAAAAAACCCATAAAAATTGCATAAAAAGAAAGAGAAAAACCCTCTCAAGGTTTAACTCTGAGTTAATAAAAGAGAAGATCAGTAATTTCCCCACTAAAAGGGGATGATCAAAGGAGGCTGATGGTAACAGATGGAAAGAGATGTACAAAAGAAGCTCCAAACTCCTGTCAATTAGGTCATGATAAAGATTTACTTATGCACGATCCAAGTGTCTTTCAACAGAATTCCTTTCTAAAGGAGGGAAAACATCTTTAAAGCCATTCTAATTCCTTTTCCAGCTAACACATGATAGACTTGGTAACTTCCAAACATCTTATGATAAACCTGCCAACATACAGAAGTCAAACTACAGTGTTCTTATTCTCTTACGTCTAATGCACATAGTGGTAAAGGATAGCAGGAAGAAGAGCTGTTTTTCCACTACTCAGCTGATAGTGAAAGTGAGAAAACAATGACTACTCAGACAGCAATAGCACAGAAAGATGCATAGACAAAACAACGTTATCTGGCAAATCCCAAGTATTCCTGTAACACTTTGACAAGCTCAAAGTACAGGCAAAAAGAGAAGAACTGATCTCTACTAACTTGTCTGGTTGTCACCACTGGAGCCAAATGTGCCTGGAAAGTGCTCCTTCGATCTGTGATTGGGTTTCCATGATGTATGGGGGGCAGTTCTTCATCTATGAGTCACAAACAAGCGAGTGTTTCTTTTCTTTTAAGAGTACAGAAACAATGCATGTGGCTACAAAAGTAAAGAATGTCTCAACTTTTAAAAAGGGGACTTGTTAAAGTGAAGTACAGAAAATAACAAACAATCCCACTTAAAAATAGATTGCATTTTTTAATGACTGTTATTAAACTTTATTGTGATTCTACAGTCACTAATTTTATTCTAAAGCTGGGCAGAAAAGCAGAATCTTCAGGCCTCTATTTCAACAGAATTAACAAGAGCATATCTTTTACCTTTCTGACTTTCAGATGTCATGCAATTTAACATTTTCATTTGATCTTCCTGAATGGGCTCATAGTCTAGGAGAAAATCATCTCCATCACCTTCATCAACTTCCTCAGTGGTTTTCTTAATATCTAGCTCTATTAAGATACAAGCAGTAGAATTTATTACACATTTTTACACAACAGGCAAAACAAAATTTCAAACATTTTTTTTCAAAAGTCTCTGACTTCTCAGTTCTAAACAGTTTAACGTTAAAAACTATTAAATGCAGAACAGTAACATTAATTACAACAAAACCCAAAAGTACTCACCCCAGTTTTAACTTAAAACTTCCTGAGAATTAAAAATAAGTCATACTATCATCCTCCTATAAGATATTCTGTTTCAATACTAAGTAACAGTATTTCTAAGAAAAAATAACAATAATGTTTACTGTTTCCATTAAACATTCAAAATGCCACCTTTAACCCGAATTTAGAGATCAAATTAAGCTAATGTTTTCCAAAAACTCCAGTTATTTACTGGTCATTTGAGGGAAAATTTAGAGCCCTTGCTCAATGCTACTTCATGAGGGTATAAAATTATTAGATTTGAAACATCTCTCTCAACATGCTTCAGGTATTCTGGGATTCCAAAAATCCTGTTTTCCATCATGCAGAGAATCCCAAAAATAATAGTCAATAACAAAAGAAGAAATATACAGGGTTCTGACACCTGGACTTAAAGCCAAATTACTACATCACAGTTTCATTCCTATTTAGAGGGCCTATGATCTGCTTATGATGCAGGTTTTATAATATATGTATTTTCCATTAAAAAATACAGGAGCGATAAAGCATGTTCAAAAATGGAAGCCATAGGGTTGTGGTCAAAAAACCCAAATTTCCAATATTGTCAGTAAAATTTTCACTTCACAGTGTCCACTCTTACAGTCACATCCGTGAAAAATGATTTCTCCAACGTCTGTGCTGTAGCACAGTTTATTGAAAGACTAATTCTAGACCTTGCCATGAAACAACAGTGAAAATTAATTTTTTTTCTTCAGACTTTTACTTCTCACAGGACTAAGATAACACCCCCGACAGAGAAAAGTAGCTCTGTTTCCTTTTGCCATGGTGCATGCACACACCACACACATTTCATAGCAGTTTAACATTTTAATGCACAAAATTCCCCACCATTTTTTGAAAGAACAACTGTGAATTTACACAAACTCTGTAAGGATAACAACAGAAGAATCACTGCAGCTCTACTGATGACGTACTTCTCCTCCCGATACAGTAAAATGAATGGCAGGACAGAAAAGTAAAATAACGGAATGCTTGGTCATTTGTCTGCATAGTCCACTGAAGATTATGTTTTCTTGAATCCCAATCCTCCAACAGTGCACCCAACACTAGAAATTAATCACTGGTATGAATAACTCCTTTGCAGAATGGAGGGCAATGCATCATGCGCCTGTGGGCAGCACTGTCCATTCACGCAAGGAATTTCATTCCTGAGAGAACTGCGGACCTTGTTCCAGTTCAGAGGCCACCCCACCTTCTTTTCCCTACCACTTTTTAAAGAGATACTGCCACTGAAAAACAGTAAGCCCTAACACAGGAGACTGTTCTCTGATATTTAGATCAAATTCAAGAGTGGGCATAAAATAATTTGCACTGAAATCTTACTTGCAGTGGAAGAAGAAGGAAAATAAAAACCCCATGTATTTTCTGAAGTACCTGGATCTGAAGACTGTGCCTTTTCTACCAGAACTTCTCGTATCTTCTCCACCCATAAATACAGTATGCTTTCACCAAGGTTCTGTCTGGAAGTAAAAGGTCATGGTAAATGAAGAATCACTTTTGAAAATTTCACTTGGAAAGTACACAAACAACATACAGACTTCAGACACACAGAAACTGAACATAAGCTAGCGAGATAAAGAGCTTAGGCAGGCTTGTCTAAAGTTATGTCTCAGTAGCTCACTGGGTGAAAAACTTATCAGTGGACTGTGATGGTAGGTCAGTGGAGCACTGGAATGAAACACTACAGTTTGGGTAATAGGCAGTGCTATAGGACAGGGAGATAAAGATTTAGGCCTAGGAGGCTTCACTCAAGGGGCACAGGTGGGTATTAAGGTACTGAGGGAGGATGGGATGAACACGTCTTATATATGCATGTCAGGAGTGAAGAAATGTTTCCTGTATGTGCAGCAGGACCCAAACAACTCAAAACATATTTCAGGTGGTTAAAATGGTTACGAACTGTGCAAGTTTGTCTAAGAAACAAAACCAAAGATTTAGGGCTATAGATATCTCATGGTTTCTTATTGATTTTATTCTTACTGCCACCATCTGGGCACCAAGTAAGTAACAAAATTTCGTATTTAAACTTTGCTTAATGTATACAGCACTACTTTTAAACAACCCAATACTTTGATTTGAAACAATCAAATTCAAATAGACATACATACTTTAAGAAAAATATTTAAGAAAAAAAATTCAAGAAAAATAAGGATTTTATGAACTTGTAGCTCTGACTTCAAAATCCAGACAGACTCCAGAACAATTCAACACCCTGACTTCACACTGCTTATTGTACAGAAGCACTGCTTAATACCTGAAGACTTTTTTTTAATGCAATGAAAAAGATTAGAAAAGGAATAAAATTTCCCTATTTTACAAAAGTAAATAGCACTTTGTCCAGCTATCATCCAATTCAAGTTTGTGAATGGTTGGAAGTAATTTTCTGTCTCCTAAAACAGACTTGTGATTTACAATTATCCATTTTTTTCCATAGCAATTGACAGTATAGTTCATATTGGTTTAGACTGCGGAACTACACAATTCAGATCCCTAGGGACTAGAAAACTGGCCAAACACAATGTAAATGATGCAGAGTATCTCTGTTCATCTGACAGTCATTTAGACATTGAACAGATAAAAGGCTTTCACAAATACTGTGCACATCAGTGATTACTCCAGGTGTTTAAACTGTTTAAAATGACCTGAAGTACATATATGGCCTACAGTACAAACACTTTCACTTCCTGCTGAACAAACAGAAGTGAGAGCAGACCAAGAAGGACTTTGACCTCTGGGCTGATATAGGCAGAAGGGAGCTGAGCCAGCACAATTTGACAGCCTACAGGACTGAATAAAAAAAGAATCAGCAAAAAAAAGAATCTACCTGTGGTAGGGACTCCATCAAATCCTTTGAATCTGGACAGCATTAAGGATAACCTCTGTCCTTTTTGCTTCACTCAACAACTGTGGTGAATATGATCACACAGAACTTTTCACTTAAAATCCTTGTGCATTTTAACACTTCAAATTAAATTTTACTTCCTTAAATTATCTGTTGCTTAATTAGCCAAGCAACCAAGTCAAAGTAAAAAACCCTTATGCAAGCTAAGTATTCCCTTCCTTATGGCATTAAAAAATATTTCTTATGCAAGATGCTCAGATTTAACTGTCTGGGGCATGACTGTGCTTCCTTATGTTTTCATTTAATTTCTTTTATATAATCTTTGGGATCCAAAAGCAATAAATAAACCATATAAAATTACTACATTTTCTACCCCACTTTCACAGCTATTCCAAATAATGTAATTTGAGTATTTCTAAATGCTGTTTATTCTCATGCATTCATTATGCCTTGTTGTTAGCTGCACACTGTGATAATAAACAGCCCACGATGTTCCAGATTCCAGTTAATACACTCTGCATGTGTTTATTTTAAAACCAACCTATCCTTTAGCTTTTAAGAAAAACTGGTATGCTGCTTATGCTCTAAGACACAATCAAAAGTTTTGACATCCTGTGTTTTAACATTCAAGTGCAGAACAGATAGAAACTGAAAATACATTGTCTCCTTTTACTCTGTTCCAGTCTCAAACTTACACATATATTTCTTCCAAGCTATTTGCTAGGTCTGTATAATCTTGTCCTCGAAGCCAAGGGGCACTAGAATGAGAAGAAATGCAATGAAAATTGTGCTATATGCTGCTTCCAACATTCTCAAATTAATATGATGAACACCTTGAAAATATACCCTTCCTAGCCATCAAGATTCCAGCTGTAAACATCTTGGAAAAGCAGGATAAAAATAGAATATCCTTGCTGGAAACATCCCCCATCACTGGTATACTTTAATTCAAGGAGTATTTTAACTAAACTTCCACTTACAGGTAAACAATTAACAATGGCAATTCATCAAACACAAATGTTTGCAAGAAAACTTCACCTACTTTAGCTGATAAATAGGTGGCTCTGCAGTTGGATATCCTGGTGGCAAAATCACCTGAAAGAAATTCAGGATATGTATTCATTGGACTACCCTCAGCTAGATGAGCTTCACTGAAGGACTCTGATGTCAAGCACAGGACTACAATTAATGTTATAAATTAAGAAAGCAATTGGTTATGTTGTCACAGAATTACAAGAACAACTGACTATCTGCATTTAAAATTCCAATAGCGGTAATGCATTAAATTATGTTTTATGGGGCAATTTATAAGGATGCAAAATAAAGGACGGAAAAAAACTGAAAGAAGCTTGTACACAAGGTTACTGGACTTAAATACTGGTACCACACTTCCCTAAATAGACACTTCCATATTTCTTACACTAAGTAAACTTACTGCTTTCAGTTCTGAAAACATAAAGAGTCGGATCAATTAAGTTGATCCAGATTTCATTTTGTCTCAATACTTTCCAGAAAGCAAATCTAGATGCAACTGCAGTAGATTCACTGAGGCACAAAGTCAATGTAAAAGCATTTCAGAAATTAGTCTTTGGTGAAATACACTGAAATGCTTTGGTCAGGTGTGGAATTAGGATATACTACTGAATATATCACAAGCACACCAATGTGTTACAGGAAAGATCACTGAAAAGTCTTATCACAGACTCCAATCCAAAAGTTTGTTAATCATCTGAGTAGAGAATAAACCATATTTAAAGGCTTTCACATCAGTCTAACTGCAAAATATGTGCTGAACTTCTTACCACCACTATACCTGCAAACAGAGGGTCCATTTGGGTTGATCCAGACAGTCACTAATCTTAATGCAATAGATTTTTTCATCTTCATCAACAACACACCAATCATCACCATAGATTGATGAAAGGGCTTCAATTTCATCAATCTAAAAAAGAGAAACAAAGCAAAAGTAAATACCCCCCCATAAAACCCTCACAGCTTTGTGTGCCAATCACCTTTTCATCTTTTTAAAGTCTTGCTCTTCTACAACTCATTGACAGATGTGACAAGATTCACGGCACTGGAAGGCCCTACATATTGGGAATCCAGTCCTGACTCACAGGACTTCAGGTGAGCCAGAGGAGGTTTAAGTTGGACATTAGGAAAATTTTCTCCACAAAAGGGATGATTAGACACTGGAATAGACTGCCCAGGGAGGTGGTGGAGTCACTGTGCCCGGAGGTGTTTAAGGAAAGACTGGATGCGGCACTCAGTGTCCTGGTCTGGCTGACACAGTAGTGTTCTGACTTGATGATCTCAGAGGTATTTTCCAACCTAACTGACTCCGTGATTTTATAAGTAACCTTTGCTCAGTTTTCACACACACACACACACCAGCTTTTGAATTTCTGTGGGCAATCCTGTCATCTCAGCAGTGACCAGGCGCTCAAAGTGTCAGGGAGCAGACGCCACCACGTCCCCTGCAGCTCCCAGTCTGGCGCTGCTCCTGGCTAGGTGGGACCCCGGCAGGGGAAAGACCCCGAGGGCTCGGCACTAAGCTCTTCCTGAAGAGGATACCCGGCAAATTCCCACAAAGAAAAACCGGGCAAGTGCCTTCCACCTAGAAATGAAGTGTGTCGGCGGTGCAGGAGCGCCTCAGCGGGCACGGCGCCGCTCTCCAGGAGCCCCTGAAGTCGCCGCTTTCCCCGCGGCCCCCGAGCCTCCGCCGCCGCTCACCTGCTGCTGGGCCCTTTCCGTGTCCCTCGCCGCCATCGGAGCCGAGGGAGACAGGAGGAGGAAGGGAAGGAGCAGAATGAAGGAAAGGGGAAGGAGAAGGAGGGAAAAGCACAGCAGCAGGCCGGCGCCGGGCCGTGTGCGCAGCCGTGGCCGTGACGCGGCGGCCCTTCCTTCCGCCGCAGGGACAGAGGCGCTGGGAGGATCCTGTTCTCCTGGCTATCATTGCCACACTGCCCGCAATTCTGTCCGTCTTGTATCCTTCTCCCTTGGTCCCGACACCCTGGTATTAAACTAAAGGCTGTAAGCAGTTCTGTTTCACTGAGGATTTTACTGATGCAGTCACCTTGCGTTTATGGCACTCGGAATGGACATAACTAGAAAATTTCCCTTAAAAATTACGTAAAAGGGTAATAGGTTTTCCACGCAGTTTTCATTACAGTTTTAGAAATCCATTTATGTAACCTCGGGAAGTTTAAGGCACCTCCTTTAGAGACAGCACTGATCAGTAAAGGTCTCCTTGCGAGCAAAGCGTGGGTTTCACCGTTTTTGCAGTTTTTGTAGTTTATGTTTTCCTCCAGTGTGATTTTGTACTGACACAGTTTGGAAGAATTCAAGGTAAACTTCAAGCTTTGCCTTTCTCAAAAGCTTAGAAAACTTGCACCCGTTCAGGAGAACAGGATTAGAGTTCAGAATGATTGTGACAATCAGGCAAAACAGGCAAAACTAAAACTAAAACAACAGGAAAACAACAACAACAACTACTCCACCAAAACACACAAAAACCCAGTCCACCACCAGGATGCTCCTGAGTAGGGACAAAACTAGAACCTAGCACTGTATTATCAACTATGTATATTCTGGATGGAGTACTGCAGGTTGCATAGCAGTTCTGCAGAAATTATTTCAGGGTTTGAGCAGATCCAAGGCCATCTTTGTCTTCAGTGTCACAAACAGAATTGGTTTAATTATTTTTGAAAAGATAATAAAAAGAATATACTCAGAACATGCCAAAAATGGGTATTTTTTCAGACAAAGTCACATATTCCAGTTAATTGTAAAGGAGAGAGAGAAAGAAATGTAGACAGACAGTGAGCTTATTGTTTAAACAATTGCTTGTGACAAAAACATAAATGAAAGCTCTAATCCATAAGGACCTAGAAAAAATGGTGCTCCATCTGTTCATCCTAATACTAAATTGCCATATAAATCTAAAGGGAGAACTGTGACAAGACTTAAACTTTCTGACAACAATCTCTGTATGATGCTTGTGCTTTTTAAGTTGCTAGTTTTGTTTTGGCTGAAAAAGTGACTTTACAGTACTGTGCACCTTTTTTGTTATTAAATAACTCAGAAATGTTATTGCCATTTTTTATGAATGTTGTCTCTAAGTCATATAAAAGCCTTGATATGAAAGACTTCAGCAATCTGCTGTCGGGCCAGGAGAAACTGTACTATATAAGGAGGCAAAGAGAATAAATCACAAAAACTGTATGGACTGTAGATATCTCTGACAGATTTCAGAGGACTCGCTAATTTATTTTCATTGTCATTTATATTTGTGACAAGTCTTGGTAAACAGAAATGGAGATAAATGTGGCAAATGAATCTCCAGCATGTTTATAGATACTAAATTAATAACAGAATAGCAGAACTGTTATGGTGCACAGGAGTATTTACCAGATAATTAATTGTCTGTCTGAAACATTCTACTAAAGCAGGTCTGAAATACCTATCCACAGCTTTCAAACAAAGGATAACAGCACAGTGGAGTTTACTAAATTATTTGGGGTATTCTTCTAGTATATAACAGAAGCTCACTGTTCTTTATGGTGGGGCATCTCCCAAAATGATACTCGTCACAGCAATGCATTAACTTTGATATTTAAAACGGTTACAAAGTCTAACCTTGGTCCATCAGTTCAGTCTTTGTGAACCACCCATAGCAAAGAGAAATATTTAAAGCTCAAATCAAATCAATTAAACCAAAGAAAACCCTGAGGTCAGGGAGCAGCCCTAATTGCTACCTTGAATTCAAATTCTTTGTTCTGTCTTGTCAGGGCAAGATAATACACTGGGTAATTATTCTTTCCATTTGGCAACTGGAATCTAATACTACAGCATAAAAAGCTTAAACAAGATATAAATAATATTCATTCAACCAAGACTGAATCACAAATAAGTGAAAAACACAGAACTAAGAAACACAAAAGAATTAAAGTTTGAGTAAAATATCCATAACCCTGCTTTATTTTGCATACAACAGTTCAAACAACATGATGCATTTTCAACTGCTGATTTACAATAAAACCAAAGGAAGATTGAGAAGAAATAAGGACAATGTAATGTCATGTCATGTCATGTACCAATGATTAATCCCCTCAGTTCTGGACTCTGGTTTTGGGCAGGATTTTCTTCTACTGAGACTATTCCAGTAGTGTCTTAAGGATAGCTCAAGGAGAGCATTTTGCTACAGTTACTTTTAGCTAAGACACTACATTCTCTCTAGTGCTCCAGTTCCACTCTATATTCAATAGAAATCTCATTCTGTAATGGAAATCATAATTGGGCTATCCAATAAAGAGAATTTATCCATTTGAGGACAAAGTAGTTCAGCTGATTTCAGTTCCACAGTGATGCATTTTGCTAGGTTGTGGTCTAAACTGACGTAAATTAGCTGTAAGGTTCATAGCTATAAACTTTCACATGCAGCTGATTTATCATCTTGGAAGTAAAACCAAACCAAACTGGTTCAGTTACAAGAACAAGGAAGTGCATTGAACAAGCCTAGTTCTTGGTCTAAAACTACATGTCTGGTAAGACTAAGGAAAAGCATATGTACAGGTGACTTAATGCCTTAGTTAGAAATATTTCTTCCCATTTAGCCACAACCCAGTTTTTTGCTGGCTGTACTGGGTACAGTTGCCTTCTGCAGAACTACAGAAATCCAAAAGCTTTTCTAGGAAGTAACTTATAGCAAGTTTTAGGAGCCTCCTGAGAGAAGAGGACCAGCAGTGAATTCTAACATTTTTTCCTGCCATACCTGCATTCAGATAAAAATGGGCCTGTTAAAAGGAACTTTTCTGTTAAAGGATTTTTTTCTCTGCTACAGGATACATCAAGAAACCGCCTGAGCTTGCTTCAGTGCTTCTTTGAGCAGGAAAAAGCATTTCCCAGCTCAGGAGGCAACCCAATTCACACCATTCACAAATTCACTACATTATATGGTTATTGCCCGCAAAGTATGAAAGAAACTTCAGCAAGAGACAAGCATCTGCAAGAATTCCTATTGCAGGCAGTTCAGGACAGCATGAACATTTGTTTTGGTCACTCACTGGCAGTTGCTCATGGTAATCTAGAGAGATCCACAAGAATCACTTCTGAGAGTGTCAGCACATTAATTAACTCTCCTGTGTCTGCATTTTGCCAGCCTAGTAAATAAAATCTGTATGGAAATATGGCAAGGACCTGTGCTTGCTGCACTGCTTTTCAGAGTTGAGGAGCAGTTTTCTCAAGAAATGCACCAGGGCTGCAAGAAAGCTGCTAAAGAACAAATTTTTAGGACTGCTTGTGAGCTAACAAACACAGTCATTTAACATGTTACTATGTGAAAACATACAACCCATCATGTATAATTTATTATTTCCACTTCTCATTTCTCTATGTGCACTCTACTGCCCAGTCATATAACTCAGATTTGACCAGCATGCTTTAATCTGAAGAGCAAAACCAGTGCAGTGTCAGTGCAATAAAGGTTGCCCCATCACAGAGAGGATATAAAAAATACTCTACTGTGAAAATCACTGACAAAGCAGTTCAGTGAGTTCTGTGCAAGGCTGTTTGCCAGTGTATTCAAATGTGTTCATGTCCCTAAAAGATGGGACATGTTTCATGCTTTCTGAATCAGTAATTTCAGCAGGTTATATGAAAAAGGAATGACATGGAAAAACAAACCAAAATTAAACAAACAAAAAAAAAAACAAAAAACAAACAAAAAACAAACAAACAAACAAAAAAACCCCAGAGAAAAGAGACCAAAACTTTGATATCAACAACACTCTCTTTCTCATTTCCTCACTTCAAAGTCCAGAATGCACTGGGTCATTATTATTCTGGGATGTGCAAGGAGGCAAAACACAGGTGAAAAACAGACACCCTTTGAAGATGATGGAAGCAGGGAAGTGTAGTGATCCTGGCCAGGAGAGCCGTGTACATCCAGGAGTCAATGATTCATGGTACAGTTAAGTGGAGCAGGCCCGGGTCTCTGCCGTGCTGCCTCTGGACCTGGGTTGTGGTGCACAGAAGCCTTGGAAGTTCACTAGCTCCTTGGCATGGAGGGCAGGCGATTACAGCACCTGCGTGGCCTTGCCCTTATCTAGACTCATGACTCATACAAGGAGTAAACCTCTCTTGTGAACATCCTTTATGAATAGCTACTTTCTTGTAAGAAAACTAAAATAGTGCAACCAAAGAGGAGCCTTTCCTCAGAGACAGGATCTGTGCAGCCTGCCAAGGGAAAAGTCCATCCAGGGTCAAACCAATACGGCAGGAATGTGGACATCTTGGCTTCTGATTTACTTGCTATCTCTGTTGGTCTTTACTTTGTCTTTTTAAAATATTTAATAAATAAGTTATTTGTTTTCAGGCCTTTCTTTCTCAGATTCAGAGATCAACCCAGCACTGACTGACTGAAGGGTGAAACAACTGTAAACTCTGTGTTGTGTTGCAATGGGTTATAGAGTAGGTGGGTGACAATACCTCTGTTTCATTATAAAACTTGTAAGAAATATGAGGTGATAATATACATATTCTAATTTTGTCTGCAAAATAAATACAAAATAAGAAAAGGTTTTATTGTGAGGTTGCTTAAAGCCTTTATGGCATTGTGAAAGATGGCTCAAAGTCAAAAGCAAGAGGAAGAAATAAAGGAAAAGGTGTGTGAGGATGACACAGCTAGTGCTTTGAAAGTAAGGGTGGCAACTTGAAGCCCTGCTCCTAAGAAAAGATAGCCAATGTGATCCTTCCCTGAAGCCTCTCAGATGTTATATAATTATTACTAAAGCATCCCCGGAAGCAGATCTCTTAAGTAAAATAAACTAATTGAAAGTAACAAAAGGAAGCAGAAGTTCAAACATGATACATTCATGTTATCTGCAGGTATGGAGCTGTTCCTTTTCTTCTTTTTGCTATGTCATTCTTCAAAGATTAAAAATACATGTAGCTATAGACAATACAGAAAAATGAAGCTTGCCTCATTATTTATGCCTGAAGAGTTTCACAAGAATTGCTCAAGTTTGAATGTGCCCGCTTTTGGAACAGAAGTTTCATACTAATCTTTTGTGATAGTTTGTCATGGCACCTCTGGCTCCCGCCCTGCCTTTTCTGCACATCTTCTGCATATGACACAGACTTAGTCATTGTACAACACTGCAAAGCTTCTCAGCTCCCTTAATAAATTCTTGCAAGATTTCAGAGGCACTGTGGGAGTTTTCAAAACGCAAAACCCCTCTCGTGCAGAAAAGCAAGGTCCCAGCTCTTCAGGTGAAAGGTGTAGTGGAGAATAAATAAGGGTAGGAGAAACAGAGGTGAAGGAGCAGTGGACCAAAGGGCCTTGAAAAAAAGCAAACACTTTACTTTTTGTGCCTGGTAGCACCCAACTTCTCTTTTAGGTTGCTTTTGGGTGTGCTGTTCTTAGAAGCACTGTGCATATTGACATTCTTTCACCTGCACCACGGCTGTATACTCTACCAAAGCGATTTCCAAAAAGATCCTGTTTTCGCCTCTGTCGATGCACCATTCTCGTAGTGCTACAGTCCTCTTTGAGGCCGGGTTGCCCCCCCATCTCTCTGAACACCTGTCGGTGTCTGCGTCCCCGCCGCGTCCCGCCCCTGCCGAGGGCGCTCCCCGGGCAGAGCGGAGCCGGGGCCGCGGCTGGCACTCACAGGGTAGCGGAACTCACGGGATAGCCAGGGTTGGAAGGGACCTCTGGAGATCATCTGGTCCAACCCCCTGCCAAGGCTGAGTCACCCAGCGCAGGTGACACAGCTACGCGTCCAGGTGAGTTTGGAATGTCTCCAGAGAGGGAGACTCCATGACTTCCCTAGGCACCTGTTCCAGTGCTCTGACGCCCTCAACGTGAAGTTCTTCCTCATGTTAAGGTGGAACTTCGTGTGTTTTAGTTTATGGCCATTGCTCCTCGTCCTGTTGCTGGGCACCATTGACACGAGTGTGACACCAAACCACAGCGGGCATAGGGCGGTACCTGCGAGACAGCCCCGGGCTCGCAGGACGCCACTGTCCCTCCCTGGGAAGAGCGGCCGGTGCGGGCCCGTATCTCCCGGAGCGCAGGGGGCGCGGCGCTCTCGGCGGGACCTTGCTTCGCCCCTCGCGGCTTTCCGGGCGCGCTGCGGCGATACGCGGACCCCGGGGCCGGGCCCCGCGCTGGCGCCGGTCTCGGTGCCGGGGGCGGAGCGGCGGCCAGGCGGGCGGAGCCCTGTCCCGTCCCGCCCGCCGGGAGCCCTGCGCGGCGGGGGGAGCTGCCGGGGCGCTGCCGGTCACATGCAACCGCGCCCGGTGCGCGTAGCGCGGCGCGGGGCGGCGGCGGCAGCTCGCGGGGCGAGGCGAGGCGAGGCCGGCCGTGGGTCAGCCCGCCCTCCCGGGGCGAGGCGAGGCCGGCCGTGGGTCAGCCCGCCCTCCCGGGGCGAGGCGAGGCCGGCCGTGGGTCAGCCCGCCCTCCCGGGGCGGGTTTCCTTCCGCGGCGGGGACGCGGGGCCGGCGGGGGATGCGCCGCCCTCCCGCGGCGGCGTTGGCTTTGTTGCTGCCGCGGCCGCCTCTCCCCCGCGGCCGCCGGGAGCGTGTTCGGGGGTGTCGCCGGTCCCCGGCAGGAGTCCGTTGTGGGGCTGAGGGGACGGCCCCAAGGCGGGCTCGGCTCGAGGCACGGAGCACAGGCGGCCGTGGAGGCGGGGGCCGGGGTGGGCTCTGGCCCTTGGGAAGCGGTGTCCCCGCTTGCTGCTGTGCGTGGGTGTCCCTTCCTCCTCCTCTTGCCGCTGTTCCGCTCCCTGAAACAGGCGCGGCGCTGGCCGGTACCCGCACGTCTGAGCGCACCTTTCCCCGCAGGCAAGGAGCGCAGCTGCTGCAACGCGTGAGCCTGACTCGCCGTAAAAAGTGCTTCATTACCGGGACTGGAACGAGCCGCTCGATTCCAGGCGGGCGCAGGGAAGTCCGGCGGTTCTGCTGAAGTTCTGACTGCTTGGGACTGTGCCTGCCTGCTGATCCGGGTGAGATCTCGCGCAAGCTGTGGGTAAGCTTATTCGGAGCGCCTGGGCTGAAAGAAATTCTTTGATGTTGCGGAAATAAAATATGTGTGGAAAACAGCCAGAAGATGACCAAGGACGAGGATTAGTTTAAGTAGTGCTGCCTTGGGAGAGGTGCTGCATAGATGTATTACTGCAGATGTGTTCATTGCTATTAAATAAACAGTATCTTGATTTTACAGAGGTGCTGCTTTCACAAGGAAGACTGTGTCATAGTAGCATGACCAGCGTCTAACTTCTACAACCCTTTACCCAGAGACTGAAACAACTACTTTTAGATAACATCGCTCATGCCTCTAGTACAACCACTCTTTCTTCTTGGAGCAGCTCCTGTCAGTACAGTGTGTTGTGTGGGTTTGTGGACAGGTTCTGTCTGTTTGTGTGGTTTGGTGCATTTTGTCCGCCTTCTTTGCAAGCATCACATCGTAATGTGTGCATGCTGGGACATGTAAGAAAACTTCCTGAGTGAGTATCAGCCCTTCCAACAAGAATCTAATTTTCATTGCTGGAGGAAGATCTATTGAAATATTAGACAGTGTTGTGCTTTTTGCCTGCCTTACTGTTTGTCGTGAGGAGAAAACTTCCTATGCAACCCGTGGCTGCTGCCTCAGAGCCTTAATGTTAAGTTGGCCAGTGCTAGTTCTGCTTCTCCTGCTTTTCTAGCTGTATATGAGTGAAACCCACTCATATTCTGTTTAGTGTATATTGTCATTGTTCTGGGCTGTGTACATGGCTGAAGGACTCAGCAGAAGAAGAAATCAAAGCAAAAGCAAGTGGGTCTTACCAATAATGCTGCCTCACAGTCAGGAGTGGCCTTTGGGTTGTCATAGGTGAGTCTATGATGACTGCTTAGGTGGGCCTAAGATGACTTTGTGTCTTCATAGGTGACTTTGAGAAAAGCAGCTTTTTTTTTTTTTTTTTTTTTTTTTTTTTTTTTTTTTTTTTGCTTGGACTTTATCCTAGCAGTTGGGTGAAGTTGGTAGTTTGTATATAGATAGTTAGATGGCTTTATGTGTTGAAGTATTCTGCAAAACTCCCTTGAGCAGGTGTGCAGGCAGAATGGTAACCTGTGTTCTCTGTGTTGGAAACGGCCCCTGTGTGAAGACAGACCCTGTAGTAGCGTGACAGGATCAGTCTGGCATGGGTCTCATAGAAGAAGATAAAAGTGGAGCATCTCAATGCTATTTTTTTACCTACTTAAAGGATAAGATTCAATTAGCAGTCAAATACTGCTGTGGTAGTTCTAATGAGTTCAACAGCAGTGCCTTGCAGTCACACCTCAGCTGCTGAGGAGATGCTAAATAATGTTCTGTGGTGTTGTGTCATGATGTACCAGTGACTAAGGAGACTGCCTTTCATGGCCCCTATTTATGCCTTGTGCTCTTGAAAGGCTTGCGTGGCAATTTACCTGTATCAGCTGATTAATGGAATAAGGTAATGATGGCAGCATGGCTGACTGAAAGATGTGTTCTCTTTTACGTGACTGGTAGATTTGCATAGAGGCAGCACAATCCGTATAGATGAACCTGCTAGTAGTATCTTAAGACCAATAACTCCCAACTAAACTATTAAGTTTCTCCCTCCTCTGCTGATAGCCTGGCTTGGTGCCTCGAAACTGGTGGGTGAGGATTTTGGAGCTCTTTGTGGTGTGTTGTGGGTTCAAATGAACTCCTGTCTGCACAGAAGTATGGGTGTACAAAGTACAGCTGCAGGTGCACACCACTTGAGTGCCTATGTATTGATTTGTTTCTATACTCTAAACTTGTCACTCAAACTTCTGTTGGTGGTTTCTCATCTCCATTACAGAGCAAATCCTATTGCTTAAAACAGTATTTACAAGAGTATAAAAGGTTCTCTTAGGAGTCTCTTTGCTGCCAGCTTTATTTAGGCATGCCATTTAGCTCATTAGCTGAAACTGTATGTTCTTTATCATTTGTCTCATGGGTAACTGCATGCAGATTTGTTTTCCAGCCCCAATTGTAGGAACACTTTTCACGTGAGTGATCTTTCTATGATTAGTAGCCAGACAGTAATTCTTCTGCATCATTGCATGCTTCAGGCTTACAAAGTGTGTTTGAAATTGGAGGCTTGGCCTGAACAGCAAGGTCTTTGGGGACTAAACCAGTGAAGCAGACACACCATGTTACTATGCATCTTACTCCATTGCTAATGTTCGCTGTAAGAGTACAAACAAATCAATGATTATAACCTCACAACTATTCGGTGGTAGAAGAACTATGCAAGTAATTTTATACAGTGATCGAACTTTATGTGCATCTTGAGCTGTTTAAGATTCTGCTCATGTACATAGCAGGCCTTGCTGCATACAAGAGTTGTTTATTTGAATCAGCGTCTTGGTTTCTTTTCCAAACAGTCTTTTCGTCCTTCTTGTCAATATCGAATGGAAACAGCAGGTTGTTAATGCGTTGAAAGTACATTGCTATTCGTACCTGCTAAGTATGTGGGATGTTGACAAATGATACAGGGTAATGATAGGAGTGTGTTTCTCATGTGAGACATGGCTAAAGCAATACTGTGTGGGAGGGGCTGAAAATGAACGATGAGCTTTGCTTTTTTTCTTCTCCCTCTCTCTCCCCCAATGATGGCTAAGCCAGAAAAAATGGGTTTAACTGTCCTGTTGTCTTTGGTCTGTGTGATTCTCAGTGTTGCATTCTGTGTCCCACTGAAACTGTATCGCTCAGCTTCAGAGATAGTATTACAGTCTGGTAATACATTAACAAACATGATTTTGATCATTCTTCAGGCACTGCTAGAACTGATTCACTGAGGAAAATTATACCTGCCCCAGTAACAATAAACTGTGCTGCGTTGCGTCCACAAGTGGATAGACTCCTGTTTCAAGAAGAAAGTATCTTCTAGTGCTAGAAGAACTAGCACTGTTCTGTTTTGTTTTCTGGTAGAACTGAAAAGCATGCGTTACCAAGAGTGCTGATTAACTGCTCCTGGAGAAGGCATTTGTATCCTGTGTCTGTAGCAGATTGCAGGTGACTGATCCAGTCTGGAAATATGCTAGAAGGGGCTTGCTTAGTCTTTGTTAAATTCTTTGAAAACAGATTCTCTCTCTGCCTTTGCTGGCTGAGGAAAAGGTAGGGAAACCTCTCTTTGCTTTATTGTTAGCTCTTTGGCAGTCTGTCCTGTTCTAATTTCTGCCTCAGTCTTGAATATTGCAGTATCTGCCACTGTCACAGGCTTTTTGTTCCTTACCCAGTGTCCTCACTGTCTCTTTTCTTGCTGAGTGGCTTCTTATCTTACCAGAGTCAAGAGCTCCCTGCATCTGTTTAAGCTGTGAGTGTGTGTGGTGTGATCAAGCTGCCTGTCCAGAACAGCAGTGTAAACAGTTTGTGGGACCAATCAAAACCTCTGCTAGTATAGGAAAGCTAACTGTGTGAGGCCCTCAATCATTAACTGACTGCAGGGCCTGGTAAACCTGGTGTTCAGGTGAATATACTAAACTGAAGACACTAAATTTGGACAAAGTCTCTTGTTTTCCTGTTGTATCAACAGCAGTAAATTGTCTATAGCAGCGCAGTCTTTTGAAGATGTTTTTTACATGGTTTCTTGACACCACTTAAAAGCACTGTATTTAAGTAGGGCAGTGCTTTATTTAGGTCTAGTTGAATCGTGGAATAAGCTGAGTTGGAAGGGACTCATCAGGATCACTGAGTCCAGGTCTTGGTGCTGTGCAGAATGCCCCCTGAGACACACCATGTGCCTGAGAGCATTGTCCAAACACTTCTTGAGCTCTGTCATGTTTCATGCTCTGTCTATTTTTCTGGGGAGTCTGTTCCAGTGCTCAACCACCCCCTGGGAGAAAAACTTGATACCCAACCTAAATCTCCCTTGACTCAGCTTCATGCTTTTTCCTCAAGTCCTGTCACTGGTCACAAGTGTGAAGAGATTGGTACTTGCCCCTCCCCTTTCCACCATAAGGATATGGAAGACTGCACTGAGGTCTCTCTTCAGTCTCCTCTAGGCTGAACAAACCAAATGACCTCAGCCTCCCTTCATCAAGCTTCCTCTCCAGATATTTCAGCATCTTCATTGCTCTCTTTTGGACACCCTTTAATAGTCTAATGCTTTTTTTATATTGTGATGCCCAAAACTGCACCCAGGACTCAAGGTGGGGCTGCTCCACTGCAGAGCAGAGCAGAACAATCCCCTCCTTTGCCTGGCTGGTGATGCCCTCCTGGCTGCCAGGGCACTGCTAACTTGTGTTCAACTTGCCATTGACCAGGACCCACCCCCAGGTCCTTTTCTGCACTGCTGCTCTCCAGCATCTCCCTCCCCAGTCTCTACACACATCCAGGGTTGCCCTGTCCCAGATGCAGAGTTCAGCACTACGCTTGTTAAATTTCTTACAGTTGGTAGTTGTTGTAATAGCATTAGGGGAAAAAACCAAAAAAAACAAACAAAAAAAACAAACAAAAAACCCAAACAAACAAAAAAAACCCAAAAAACAAAAACAAATAAACAAACAAAAAACAAAAACAAAAACAAAAAAAAACAGGCAAACCAACTTCAGATTGTGATTTCAGTTTGGCAAAAATTGCTTAAGACATCAGTTAGTAACTGTATTCTTCAACAGAGCTGGTAAGTAGCAGTATTGCTTGCCCAGAGGTCTAAAGCTCCCTGTCTAGTAGAGAGCTGTAAAATAATTACATTAAAACGTTTTGTTTTCTCCCTTTTTTAAAAGATGTAAATACCATTGTTTTTCCTTTGTTGTTCAACAGAAATTGTAGGATTAGAATTAATTAGTGATCCTTTACAGTTGTGTGTTAACTCCCTTATATTGTACTATTGTGTTTCTTTAAGATAAGTCAAATCTACAAAGTTGTCTGAGTCCCTGATTCCCCTTCAAGTTGAGGTTGCAGGGCCTCAGATAGGCGGACTCAAGAGATGATAGTACTAATCACTGATGGGTATCTGACATCTCCATGCAAATGCATTCTGTTCTCCAGAGTTGGCAGCCAAAATAACTGTCAATTAATTCTCTGGTGATACTTGGGTTAATGGATATACAGAGTTCTGTTGGTTTTTGTTTTTTTGTTTGTTTTTTTTTTTTTCATTCCTATTGCCTTTGGAAACCCTAAGGCATAAGGGTGAAATCCTTGTAAGGAAAAAGCAAACATTTACTGGTTCTGCTTGTAGCAAAGCTTGCCTTGCTTGTGGCATAGAGTTTCAACTCCCAAGCCACCCTTAGAATGTAGAAAACAGAGAAGCAAGAAAACATGAGTATTTGGTTATTTAACTGCTTTGTATGAGGAATTTTAATGCTTCTTAGTAGCCTGAGTGCTGGACTGTTGCAACAGCTTGCTCATTAAGTGTGTTCCACAGAAAGAATAGTTATCTTTTTCATACCAGGGTTAGTATTAAATAACAGAGAAAAGTGACGTAATTTTAAGTCGTAACTTACAGCAGTATAACTGATGGCAAGATCTCTTCTTTCATATCTTTTGTTAGAGATGACTACAGAAGCAGAACAGCAGCTTCTCCATGATGCTAGAAATGGAAATGCTGAAGAAGTTAAACAGCTGTTGGATACCTTGGACAAAGGAGAAATAAGCTTTGATATCAACTGTAAAGGTTAGTAGCCTTCCTCAAATGTAAAGGTTAGTAGCCTTTCTCAGATGTTTGTGACCTTGCTGTTGAAGTCACATGTAGTGAAACTGATACTGATAGTATAATATTGCTTTCTTTGGTGTGGTCAGTAGAGTAATAAAACCTACTTAAACAGCTTTTACACTGCAACTTAAGGGCATATTTGCATAGGGAAGAGATAATAAAAGAGTACGAATAGTTGCAGTGTACAGAAAAATTCAGTGTAATTCATAGGCACTAGAAGTGTCAATGAGACAAAGAATCAGTACCTCTTTTTGACTGTGTTCATGCTTATGCCAACCTTGAAGTTTTAGAATACTGAACAAAACAGATTTTGGTGCCTGGAGATTGTTCGGGGGGTAAATAGCTTTCGTCAGAGCTGCAGGGAAGATTAGATTGGGTCAGTCGTTTGTGCTCTGCTCAGAGTAAAAGTTTTTTATCTTTGTATTTTTTCTTTTTGTTATCACAGAGTAGAACTGTTACATTTCTTGCTACTTGCAAAAGTGTTTTGGACAAATGTGTACTTCTTACTTCTAGTAGAATACTAGGTTACTTGGGAAAAGAAACTAAGACTCCTCTTCATCTGTGTCTGGGTCTTTGGCCATCGCTGAGATTTTGCTCATGTGCAGCTAACATAGGTGTGGCTCAGCAACTTGCTTGCTATGCATTAAAACTTCAAACTGGGACTAGATTTGCAAGCTTGCTGGAAACTGCAGACTAACTCACTTCTTTGTTATTTTAGTAACTTTATATTTCTCTTTATTTACATGAGTGTGTTCCTGGTTGCTTCCAAGATGTGGATGTGAATCCCACTCTTTATACCCAGGCTGGTATTCCATTGTTTGGCATTTAACTCTTTAGCAGCACTGAGAACAAAGTGCTACGGAGGAAGAGGGGAGAGCTAAACTGTGCTTCCTCTTAGTCATAACAGAAGGGAACACCTTGCCCTAAAGGGCAGGGATTCCTGTTACCTGAACAAGCTCTATCCCTTTCCCAAATCTCATTCTTAATCATCAGCTTACTTATTGTTTTGTTTGACTACCCAGCTGTGTTTGTGTTTTCTCAATGGTTAGTGTACTCATCTCAGAAAAAGAAATTGTGAAACCCAAGCTCTTGCTGCTTTATCTTTGGGGAGCTAGTTCGTAATTCAAAGGGGAATCAAACGTACCTTGATGAAGCTGAAGTCCTTCACCCTCAGAAGTATATCCTTGGTAAATATTCAAGATGTGTAGTGCCTAAACAGTTGGAATGAAAGTATCTTAAGATTCATGCAACAGTGCCCATAAATAAGTTCCTGAAGTCTCCTGTGCTTACAAGAGATTTCAGAGTGTCTCTGGTGAATTCTTACACATAACCTGAAGTCAAGAAAGCATAATGAAAAGGCATAATCTGCCATCTATTATATCAAGCAAATGAGTCTCTGGTCAGAAAGTCTGCAGCATGGAAGAGACTCAGGTAATGAAGTGAAAGATGGTGCTTAGCTGTTTTTCTAGTTTAGCAGTACATGCCAGCTAGTTAATACTTGCTTGCTAATGGGAAGTCTAGGAAGCTAGAGGGAATGTGCTTGTGATATTATATTTAACCTCAACTAGTTCCAAATACGGATTTTGTTCACCGTGAAATCTCTGGTTTTGAAGTTTCAATTCTTCTAAATGTTAAGAGGACACAAAAGTGTAATTAGTGTTCTCTGGGGAAACTGCTCTAGTTGTGTGAAACTTGAGAGTTAAATCTCAATTCTTCTGCAGTCACTTTTCAGAGAGTGACTTGTTTCACTTTGCTCCCACAGAGTGTTCCACTGGAAACAGTCTAAGACAAATTCAGGCCAAACAGCCTCTGCTGTATAACTGGCCTTGCCATTCTGCCTCCTCTCTAGCCAAACCACTATGTCTTGCTACAAGTTCTGATCTGTTGGGTATCACCAGGTAGTAATCACATAACAACCTGATGATTAACTGAAGTACACACTGTAGGCTATAACTGTCTTTTTGCAACCCTTAATCTTTCTTCTTTTCCTTTAACAGCCTCTTGTGCTTCTGTCATTAGCGTGAATAATAGATGTCCCTAGAAAGTCAGGGTGTGGGGAATCTCTTCAGTGCTGTACCAGTTCCTTCAGGATTTGCATCTAATACAGCAGTGCCACTTGGCTTGGAATAAAGTGCTTCTGAAGCAGGTGGGAGGCTGTATTGGAGATGGTGTACACTTCCTGCAGGGTGTGCCTTGGTAATTCCAATAAGTTGATGTGCCTGGGTGTCAAAGCCTATCTTCAACATCTTCTCCTTGTCTTTTCAGAGGGGAGCTGCATCTGAGGCTGTGTGTGCTATATATTCATAAGTATCAGGTCTGATAGCAGTGATCTTAAACATCACAATTTCAGCCAAAGTGAAGGAAGAGAAAATAAATTCAGGCTTCCTGTACTTGCTCAGTTATGACTGTATTCTACCCAGTCAGAGCTTGCAGATAAGTAGGATTTGCTTGAGGAAAATCCAGCCAAATGATCTGAACTTCTCTTTTGGGTTCCTCAGTTCATTGGTTTGGAAAGAAAATATCTGCAATAAACAGTACCAAAACCATGTTTCATGCAAAATAATTATGTTTTCTAACATGAAAGCCATCTCTTGTTGGCTCATTTCTTTCAATGCAAAAAAATAGCATACCTAGGAATTTGCAAAGTAAAAAATCTGTAAAGTAAGGATAATGGTCAGTAGTAAGTAAAGTAAGGATAATGGCAAAATACACATTTGAATGACTGCTGCTGAAGTGGCCTAGCAGCCCACAGCTGGAAAATGACTGCCTGGCTTGTCTCCATTCTCTACACAAATGGTAACACTCGAGACTTAGGGTTGACTGGCATTAAAGCAAAGAGTTGTGTGTAAGAGGGGGAGGAATTATGTTTTTTGTTGGAATTACATTATCTCTCCTTTCCTATTCTTGTGTTCTGCCTAGTGTAATGGTGTCACGGTTTAAAATAATAATAAAAAAGTACAAACACTTGTCATCACTTTGAAGAGAAGTAACACCTCAAAAAGCTTG
This sequence comes from Sylvia atricapilla, assembly GCF_009819655.1. Classification (NCBI taxonomy): domain Eukaryota; kingdom Metazoa; phylum Chordata; class Aves; order Passeriformes; family Sylviidae; genus Sylvia; species Sylvia atricapilla. The sequence goes on along the minus strand of NC_089140.1, from coordinate 106,194,553 downwards.
AAAAATAAATGGTCAACTAACATCAGAAAGGCAAACATTCAGAGTGGATGCAGAATAATGGTCTGTTCTTACTTTGCATAGTAAGAACTACAAATCTGGACAGATTCCTGGTTATTTTTTTCATGACTGAATTCCTTGGCAGCAACACCATCTTGTCAGTGCTGTTAACTGATGACTGTTCTGGGCTAATTGTATGAATTCAGTGCAACTCAGATCTCTTTTGTAATCTTTGAATGAAGATTCCCTGAATCTTATTCCCTACTGGACTGAGGGATGAGTGAAGTCCTTTAGCATGTTATCCAATATAAATTGTCCCAGAGTCAGTGATCCACACAGTGTTTATCTTCTGTAATACTTTGGCCCAACAGTGACAGAGGGTAGGCCAGACTGTAATGAGGGAAAGATCTAAATCTGGGGTTGGAAACAACAGGAGCTGAGAAGAAAGAGAATCAGATTACAAAAGAAATTGTCAATAAAGGGCAGGAATTTTAGCTGGAAACAGTTATAAGAAATGGGAAAATATTTCAGCTCTGAACCATATTCTAATGTTAATTTTTAATATGAGAGCAGAAAAGATTATGAACTTTCAAGCTGAACAGTTTTTCTTTCTGCTTGTGGCTTGTTTCCTCAGGGCAAACTTATGTTGTGCATGTTTTACGCCTCAGTACTTGAGGTTGTATGACAGGGGAAAACTTAATGGCGGCAGCAATTTCAAAACAATTTCGACTGCCTTATTTTCATTATTCTTCCAAGTACAAAATGATAGCTTTTAGGTGACACTGTAGTGCTGTGGGTCTTTTGCTTAGTAAAAACAAAGCACAAGTTGCCTTTGCTTAATAGAGTTGAGTGTTGTAGTTGGAAAGTAAAGTGAGCTGTTAATTTTAGTAATCTCTTAATGCTTTAATATCGTGCTCTTAAATAAATGATTGTAGGAGAGTCGTTGAATTTCATACAGCCAGTCCTCCAGGTCATGCTTTAAATGCCCTTTAAAGCATAAATCATATTTTCCTTTGCATGGTCATTTCTGTGCCTACCTCCTGTTTGTGCTTTATCATTCTGCAATTTGAAGCTGTAGATGATATATGAGTTCTACTGTGCATAAAGATTTCAAAGCACATTATTTAGTGAGGCTCTCTTTATTGAAACTGAGTAAAGCACAAGGCAACAAAAAAAACCTGATGACAAAAAGCCTCAACATTAATTCATTCCACCTATTTAATTTTGAATCCTTTGTTTGAAAGATGGATTGTCTTACCTCTCGTTTGTGTGAGGAAAATAAAATTGTGTAAACCAAGGAGTTTTTTTGATAAACAAGAAAAATGTGCTTGCGTGTGCCATTTTCATAATGAATAAAGAATGTAAGTAACTGAAGCTTCTTGGTAGTATTGACAGGTGTTACATGCAAAAAAAAAAAAAAGGTTTTATTCTCAGTCAGGCAACATGACTTCTCCCTTTCAGAAGGTTGTGAGGGTTTTTTGTTTGTGGTTGATTTTGTTGGGTTTGTTAGTTGGTTTGGGTTTTTGTTTGTTTTGTTTGGGGTTTTTTTCGGTTTGAATCCAGCTTTCTCAAACTGCCTCCTGATTTAGTAATTTAAATAATATGAGTAGTATTGATACTTCTAGCCTCCTTGTTCCTCTGCTGCTGTGAAGAGTGGTCATCCCTGACAGCCTCCAAGCACAATATCTCTTCTGTAGAGTGTGACCCAAACTTAATTTACCTGCTTTGTCTTTTAGGCAGAAGTAAGTCTAATATGGGTTGGACACCACTTCACCTTGCTTGCTACTTTGGACATGCTGTTGTGGTAGAGGATTTGCTGAAGGTATGTTTCTATTTTTCCTCTCTGTGTAAGGCCAGAAGCAGTTAGTGTTTGTTCAGATGTTTGTGATAGAAGAAAGGAGGCTTTGCAGAGAGGCAGAGGCACTCTGTTTATCTACATGTAACATAGAGATAACTGATTGTTGTGACATTAAGTCAGGCCTGGTTTAGAAGGACCCAACATAGTGACAGTGGAAGTGTATACAGTATCATACAGCCCTTACTCTGAGCAGTTAGGGGTACTTGGCTGGTTTTTTCTTGGAGTGTAACTTTCTGCATGTAGGAACTAAAGGCATGCAATATATAAGTGTGCACTCATGAAAGCTCAGTTTTTTTGAAGCTCAGTGGGTATCTGTATATAATAAGCCAGCATATGATACTAGTAATGCAATTACTTCAACAGTTTGATTAGTTTACTGTAGTACATAAGTACTGAAGTTTAGGCAATTTCAGTTACTGAGCTGTAGAAAAGGCTAAATTATCTCAAATGCAAAAAAAGCTGCATTACTTAATTCTTTATTGCGCATAGAAGTATGCACAGAATTTTGTGTGAAGTAGCTTGTATGTGTTTCTTTCAGGCACAGGATAGCATAGTTTGACTCATTATTTCTTTCTAACATCTCTAAAATAATGAACTGTATGATGAATTTTGAAATGATGGAGTTCTGTTATCAAAACTTGTGTTTGTATTTGCATAACAACCGCAAATGCGGTGACTGAATTTGACTGAGGGCTTATGACTGAATTTGGTTTTTTGTTTGTTTGCTGGGTTTTTTTTTTTTGCTCTTAGGGTAGCTTCAACCTTAACTATCTTAGATCCTCTTTCATATTTGAAAGATTTTGCTGGATGGCAGGAGTGTTATAAACAGGCTCAAGTGCAAAGCTAATCTAAACTTGAATTTCATTAAGAATAAAAGCTGCCACCATAATCCAGACTTTAAAGGAGGAAACAAATTTGAGATTTCTTTGAGAAATTCTTCTCTAGCTTACACACTTGCTCAGTAAATAATGCCATTTTCAATTCAAGTGGGCTACTTAAAGCAGTAGGTAAAGTTTTATCCCTTAATGCATTTATCAAGCATTTGACTTCAAGAGTTGGAAGAGTATATGCAACTTCGTACTTTTAGTTCCTTAGATAGAACTCTTGAAAGAGTATTATTTAAAGAACAAGGTGAGAAATAAGTGAGGCTGTGCACTTCTGACAGCTAGGCATGTATAAGTGTGTCTGTGTACTTGTGCCAAGAGCAAGTGAAGGAGGCATTACCAGAAAGAGAGCTGTGGAACTAGTCAGGTTCATCAGTTAACTGTAGGCAGGCAGCAATGGCCTGGCTAAATCATGTGATCTAAACATATGTGATGAAGTTAAGTATGCCCTACCCTCTCTTTGACCCTTTGAGAGGTTAGGTGGAGTGGTGTAGAAGAAATACTTAATGAAAGAAGGATAGGATTTCTTGGTTTCTTGAAAGAGTGCCTGTGCAGTGTGGCAAACACTCCTCCTTTTAGGTAAAAGGTATGGGATGAAGAAAGTGTGTGACAAAAGGACAGGAGATTCAACAGGAAGACCTACAAAACCCCAGACAAAAACCTAAGCCAAACAAAAGCCAAGACAACAACAGCCCCTACCCCTTGTATTAAACTTACTTTCCATATAATCTCTTCTTAAAAGTGTGCCTGGAAGCATGCAGGGTTGGGGTTTTTTTTGCCTTTTTGAAGCAATTGAGAGAATCTTGGCTGTGAATCTTAGATCCATACTTTATCCGTGTTTCCAGGATAACTGTGTTACAGTTCTGATCTGATTTGCCACGAGGTCTACATTAGTGTCCTGTCTCCCCTTCCCCCCAGTAGAGAGGGAATAGCCATGTAGTTCTCATTGGAAGGACATTCAGATGTCTTTTGGTCTTGCTGTTTAGGCTGGTGCAGATGTGAATGTTCTGAATGACATGGGGGACACTCCACTCCATCGTGCAGCTTTCACAGGGCGTAAGGTAAAGTATGGTGGCTTTTTTAAAGCCTGACTTGTAGAATTGTTAAGAAAGCACTAGCAATAAGATTTCTTCAAAAAGATGTTTTTACAGTGTCTAAAAATGACTTATTGTCTGTTTTGGTACAGCATGTTCAGAAGGATTAGGCACATTGCCTAGCTTGTATAACTGTCCAAAAAAAAAAAAAAAAAAGCCATGGAGAGAAACCACATTGTTTTAATCTTAGTAGCTTCTGGAGGGAAAAAATATCTCTTAAATTACAACATACAGGCCCATTTGGTGTGTGGAAGTGCTGTTTCTTCATAGTTAATTAGAACTAAAGAGCTTTTTATAGGCCTGTGTAATGTGACACTAGTTTAATTTTTTTTTTTCCACATGCCACCATCATTCCAAAACTAGTACTACCTCTGTGGGTAACATCTTGGCCCTTCAGAAGGAGTGACTGCTTACTGTCTCGTCAAAAGAACCAATTGTACAATTTTTACCTGTCGAATTCAGCATTCACACCAGGTACACCAGCTTTTCAGGATCAGTCTGTTCAGCTGTTCCTCCTTCAGCTGGTTCCTTCAGCCTGACTGATGGGAGAGAAAAGGCTGCAGTCAGTCTCACTCTAAATCTCTCTAAAACATCCTTTCCTGTTTTCATAGGAAACCAGCAGCGGTGAGAAGCTGGTGGTTACAAAGCTCATCTTACAGGATGTCAGTAGCTGGAAAGCCTGATTGTGGCCTTGCAGTTACACGGACAGATAAGCAGTGTTTTTCAAATTGTTTTTCAGGAGGTGGTGATGTTACTCTTGCAGCATAATGCTGATCCTTCTATTGTTAATGGCAGTGGAGAGACTGCAAAAGAAGTTACTCATGATAAAGACATAAGGAATATGTTGGAAGGTAACTTCAATAGGTCAAAGTTTGTTGGGGGGGGGTTTAACGTGTGTATCCTAAAAGCTGGTTTTTTTTTCTGCAAGTTACAGAAGCTAGTTGAATTTTCTTTTTAAATTTGGTTATTAGAAAGAAAACAGTCATAGTTTTTGGTTCTTGTCTGCAGTAGGGGTGACTTGAGAGTTAATTATTATGAATACAAATAGCATTACTCAGATAACTATTTCAGTCCTGCTGGGGTAGTCCTTGATACAGCTTTGAATCAAATGGTACATGGGCAGTCAAAGCCTTGGCTCACTGGAAGAGACAAAACTCAAGTCAAGAACAGTGGTTTTGTGTAAACCAAATCATTAGAGAGCAAAGTTCTCAACCGTTTGCAAAGGTGTCCCAGTTATGCATCAGATTTAGGACTTGCTATTGCAGTCTTAGACATTGTGTCAAATGGCATAAAAATAAAAACCCTTCCCCTTGTTTCCTTCATGGCCTCACCCTGTCAGAGATGAGGCAGATGGTGTCCAAATACTAATCTAGTTCACCAGTTATAGTTTTGGAGAGTTCAAAAACTTCCTGGTGTTCTTCCTGGTATTGCTTCCTAGTACTACTCTTAAATACTGATGGAGCTCTGTGTCCACCACCACAGACTGCATATAAGAAGTGATCCCTCTTCTGATTTTACATAAAAGTAACTCATTTCCACTGCTCATCTGCTGAATTGTTAGAGAAGAAAAAAATTTTGGTAGGATAAGAAGAGTAGAAGAGAAGCTGAAAAGAACATGGGGAAGATCTAAGATGAGGGTGTTGCATAGTTCCCATTTTCCCTTCTGCAGGGAGTGGGCTTGGTTTTAAGTGTTGAAAAAATAAGAATAATATATTATGTAAATGTGTATACAAACTTGCACATCTTGTCAAATTTTATGTGCTTTGAACATATTTTTGCTCTGACATGGAATTTTCTGAGTAAATACTCTATTTATACCTGTCCCAAATAAATAGCACTGGAAACTCTTGCTTCTCTAGGCTTATTTTGCTATAGTTTTTTTGAATGCTTTACTTCATATATACTTTACTGAGACTGATCTTACTTTTTTTTCTTTTTTAAATAGCGGTGGAAAGGACACAAGAAAGGAAACTGGAAGAACTCCTCTTAGGAGCAGCAAGAGAGGGGGAAACAGGCAAACTGACTGCCTTGGTAAGAATTCCAGTGATTCAATCCATAATGCTAATGTAACAAAATATGATTTTGTGCTTTGCATTTCAAAGGCTGTGACTTTGAAATATTAGTGCTGTGCATGATGTTATATTAGTAAGGTGCTGAACCCTCAAGGACTTTCCTCTTTGTTGGTGGTTGCAAACCCAATGGTTTTCAGCTGCTTTCATGATTTTAAATCCTTCAGAAAGAATTAGCTAGTTAGTTGTAAACAGCAGCATAATGGTTCATGGTCTCCTGAGATAAGCTTATTATGTTATTGTGGATACCTTAATGTCATGGATGCATAAGTTTTCACCACAGTATGGCCTGTCTTTAATCTTGAAAGTAAGCTCTTTGTCATTTGCATCCATTGTGTTTTTTTTAATGGACACTTGTCTGCACAATTCAGTTTCATGCTGAGCAGAAATTGAAAACTCTGTGTGTGTGCACATTGTAATCCCAGATGAACAGTTGGTGAGGCTGTAGAAGAAGCAGATCACAGAAAGACTGGAGGGTGCCTCTGGATGGGACCTAGTCCAGCTCCTGCTTGCAGAGCAGAATGAACAAGAGCAGGTTGCCCAGGACCAAGTCCAGCTAGGTTTTGAAGCAGAGTCCCAGTGCTTGAATTCAAGCTTTTAGAGTCCTGAAGAGTGTCCTTGGAAGTAAGACATGCAGCATGGAATGGTTTCTACCTACTTAGCATCTTTAGTTATGCCTTTTCAGGCATCAAAATTCACAAATGTGAGATTAGTATATTGAGATATTTGATGTTCTTTGTTTTTCTGCCTAGCACCAGAAGTGAACACCTGTTCACAATTTACTTCCCTCTCTGTTTTTTTGGTGGTTTTTTTGGTTTTTTTTTTTTTTTTTTTTTTTTTTTTTTAGCCGAAGAGCACTTGTCTTTCTAATTCCTTGCATGGAAACTTGTTAAATCTTTGGTAATCCTTGTAATTCTTATTTGGATTTTTTGTGCTGTCCTCTTTGAAATGGAGAGAGAACCAGAGCTGTACACAGCACCTAAGATGTGGAAAAGTAGTGCATTAATACACTGCACAATTGCAGTAATTGTAATTAATACATTGGCATAAGTGATCTGCTTTTGATTCTGATAACTTTAATACTTGTTACATGTCTGCTGGCTAATCCTTAAGCTGATGTGAAAAAAAAATCAGAAAAAAAATGGCTTCTTATAGAAAGCTGTCATTAAAGAAGCCTGCATTCTTTCATGTGGCATGTAACTGTGCATGAGCATGTAATTCTCCCTGTGAACATTTTAATTTCTAAGTGATTTTCTTTTTATTCTTTAATATATTTGCTGTGTTTGAGCTCTGTATATGTGAAGGTAGCTATATACTGACTTCTAAAACTTTTCCAAATATTGTCACTTTTTGACCTAGAGTCAGTTTTAAGTCAATTCTTATCAGGTGTTCCTTGGAATACACTTACAACTCTATGGTGTAAACCCCTTTGACTTTCCTATGCGTTGGTTAATACCTCTGTGCAAATTTGTGTAGCTCTTCAGAGCTGCCCTTTAGCTCCAAAATTCCCCTTTCTTTGCCTACAGATTGTTCAGGCCTTTCTGCTCCTACTTAATCTTTTTTTTATTAGCAGACTATTATGCTCATGAAACTTTAGCTGCTTACATCTACTTTTACTGTGACATCTAACACCAGAACATGTTATTTACTAGAAGTTAGATCTTCAGCAGCTGAATCTTAACCCAAGCAAGCTCTTTAGTCTACTTCAGGCAAAGCCATCGTGTTCTTCCTGCAAGTTCTCAAAAATGTACTGTACGTTTTCTGAAGTGACTGGAGAGATTTTTATCTCAATGAGTTGATGCATGAAGCTTGCTTCCAAATATTCCCTTGTGACATGGCATAAGGTGCTGAAAACACAGGCATGTGGCTTATAAAGAGGCAAGAAGTCGGAAAAGAAAGTAAATGTAAAACATATGGTTGGAAAGAGCTAAAGCTTGGAGTCCTCAAGAATGCAAGCATTTGACTACAATGTTAATGATGCAAGCATTTGACTACAATGTTAATGAGAGTATACTTCCACAAACTCCCTTTTTTTGACTTTTGTTCTCTCACCACTTGATCTGTAAACAACAGCTATAGTAGTTTATCCCTTATAGGACTATTTCTGAAATACATATAAGGTGTTTGCTGTTGATGTTAAATTATGTCCGTGGGAATTCTGTTATTAGGGAGTAATCTTTCAAAGATAGTGTATGGTTAATGCAAATACTGAGTTTCTCAAAAATTTTCATGTACTTGTGACTCTGGTCTCCTAAACCTGCTTATCAGTAACTTAGCCTTTCTATTAAGGCTCTCCCAACTGGCTTGTGAACTTAAGTGGCTGATAGTGCATGGAAATGGTTTGGGCTGGAAAGAACCTCTACAGATCATTCAGTCCCACCCCCATGTAGGCATCCAGTAGCCACATATTTGAGCAGAAGTGAAGTGGTGTTTAAGGATAGTTAGCAGTGTCATGCTTAATGACTCTTCTCTTTAAATGGGTCAGTTTCTCAAAACATTTATATTGTGTGCAAGTAAAAGTCAGTTTGTGTTGTTTTCTTTGTTGTTTTTTTTCCCCTTGGTTACATAGCTGCTTTTGTCTTAATAGACTTAAGAATGCAGCAAAACTGTTTGTGTAACAGATTGCCTATACTGGGAGCTCTAAATGGCCTAGGATATCTGGCATTGAGACTGGTCTGCCACCCTTCAATACAAAGTTCTTACTCTCTGAAACAAGGTGGCTGCACAATTTTTTTTCTGGATTTAGCACTGGCCTGTGCTAACTTCTGCACTATGCAGAGAACAGCAGATTTTTGCTAGTAGAACTGGGCAGGACCATTCTAGCATATGAATGACTGAACTGCAGTACTGGGCAACTTTCCCTGGCACTGCAGTTGAGCAGAAAAATGTGTCCATATTGTGCAGCAGAGATGGAAGGGTTATACCAAGTAAAACACTGAAGTTCCTTACTCTAGCTGAATGTCTTGTTTGACTGTTGCAGTCCTTGCCCTTGTCATAACATTTGCTAAATGCCCTCTTTGTTGCCAGATCTACACTGAAGCATCCTAGTTAGGAACAACTAATTTTCAAAAGAGGGAATGTGGCATCTGGAGAGGGAGGAAATTGATAAGTAAGCAGAACTTTGTTTTTTTTTCCAGCTGAACAAGCGCAAGCCACCTGATATCAACTGTATAGATCAGATGGGAAACACCCCCTTGCACTGTGCAGCATACCGTGCTCATAAGCACTGTGCGTTGAAACTGCTGAGAAATGGAGCAGATCCTAAAATAAAAAACAAAAATGGTGAGTACCAAATGAAAAGTATGATAAATGTTAAGCGGAAACACAAATTCAACATCTTCTGTAAGCTGTGTTACTTATTATGGAGTGTTCAGGGAAAATCTTGCAGTGCTTTACAAGCTTTGTGTCACTAATAAAGGAAGGCCAACAGTGGCTGAATTGCAAGAGGCAGAAGGGAAATGTGCCTGACTTTTGTTTTCTGGATGCTAAACACTGAACACGGGTAACAAAAAAAGCCAGGTTGAAAATGTGGCTGAGACAAAGTGACTCCTGAGGAGAAGGCATCTAATAAAACCAAAAAGAGGAAAACTTGATGCAGATGTTATGTGAACTGCGTTCTTGTCCTCTTTTTAAAGATGCATATGTCTTGGTTTTTTTGAGTGTCCTAAACTAGCTTTTTATAGTTGGAAGCTAAAAACAAATTTAAATTAGTTATGAAAAAGGGCTCTCTGCAGTTAGTAGAACTCTGATGAGCACTGCAGTGGCTTAGAGTTCAATACTTTTTTAGTCCTCTGCCCCTGAGTTGATGTTGATGCTCCCCAATTCCAAGCAAGTGTAGATGCTTGGAGGCCAAACTGATTGGTAAAGGGTCTCAAATGATTTTAAAGTACATCTATGTTTATTTGCATCAAATTCTCATGCCTTGTCTTGTTACTAAACAGATCAGACTCCCCTTGATCTAGCCCAGGGTGCAGAAATGAAACTGATACTGGCAGGTAAAACTGGAAAGGTAGGAACTTCTGTATCAATTTAAAATTCCAAGGCTGTCTAGTTGAAGCTATTCCTATATGAGCTTTAATTTCTGTGCAGGTTATCAACAAACCACTGGGAAGATATGAAGGTCTCCTATGGAAGGTATGGCTTATTTCCTTTTCTAAAATTGCTTGAAAGATTTCAAAGTATGCCAGTATGTCCTTTTTCTGTATTTCAGTGGTAACTGATGAATGAAGGAATTTTAAAATAGTACTTAATAGTAATTTAGTCTAATATGTGTAGGTGGGCTGACTGAGTGGAGCAGCTAGTAGATTCATGGTACCCTGATCTTAACCTCAGTCACTAAAATGTCTCTATTTCTTGGTAATTTTTGTGGCAAAGCTTCACTGTGATAAGACATTTTTCCTTGTCTGTGTGGTGGGCAAAATGTTTTTTGTTTTTTCTTTCTTTAATAGATTACTTTGATTACCTATGACTGATACATTGTCTTTAAGAAACTGTTACTAGTATTTTGCCATCATCTTCTGAAAATTTTAAGACCTAGTGGGAAGATGGCATTCAAAGAGTTTAAAGCTTGTTTTGCTGTGTTGCTCAAGTGAATCTAAGATCTACATGAATACTTAATTATGTTGCTTAATGAAATCTTTGAAGTTTCTTCAGTGTAAATTTTTCTATATCACAATTGTGATGTAAGGAGCTGGTCTTAAATGAGAATTGTGTACTAAAACTTGGAAAAGGTAAAATATTCTAGTTGGATATCTCAATGTGTATTGTTTCTCATTTGAATTTATAAAATAGAATTGTGTGGTGATAGTTCCTGTAATATTAAAACACAATTCCTGTAATATTAAAAAATGCAACATTGTAATATTTCAGTTCTTACTGAATAGCAGGCTCAACTTTTATCTTTAGGTGGATCCAAAAACAAGAGTAGTCCTGCAATTGTAAAATACTCTCAGGTTACTGTGATCATCAGGATATGCAGAACCTAAAAGGTTTTTGTAGTGTTTACTAGTTTTAAGGATGCTTCTCTGCCTGGCCGTGCTGGACTCACTCTGTCCATCACACCTCTTCCACCAGACACTTAACTGCTGGGACTAAAGCCCTTTTGCTGTTGGTGGCTCCAGTGAGTCAATGAGTGCCCAGTTTGGCTCTCTAAATTTACCACACTCACTCAGACAAGGTTTCCTTACTGGCTTGACACTTGGTTTCCCATAGCTGAGTGTCAGATGTCTGGATCCTTACTTTAATCATCGTGCAATAACAAAGCAGCAGCTTGAGCTGGTGCCTCTGACAAAGTACCCAAAGGAAGGAATCCCTGGGGTTTCCTGCCCTTGCAGTCCAAGTGAGTGAAAGTCTGGGGTCTTCCTGCTCAGTCCTCAGCCCCTGACACCACAAGTCCCTGTGCCCCTGGCTAAGCAAAGGGTCACTGCCACTTCATGGTCTCTTGCCTCAGGCTCCTACCACCCAGAGCTCAGTTCTGCAGCTCACACTGCAGCTGCACACTGAGCTGTCTGTACTAAAAGTATTCTGTTAAGATTACCTGGCCTTTTTTTTTTTCTTTTTTTTGCCCCTTTTAGAGCTCACGATTTTTTGGTTGGAAGCTCTACTGGGTAGTTCTAGAACATGGAGTGCTTTCCTGGTATCGGAGACAGTAAGTTCTGTATTTAAATTTCTGAAACTCAATTTAAATCATTCCTGTCTTCACTAAATCTCTTCTTCTTTCAAAGAGCTGATGCAGTGAATAATGATCATCGTCAGGGATGCAAGCATCTAACACAAGCTGTCTGCACGGTAGGAAGTGAAAAGTGTTGTAACTACAGTTTTTTTGTATTCCATTATATTCCATTCCTGGTTAATGAAAACTTCCGCTGGATTGGTAAGCCGATCTTTGTTATAAAATAGGGAGAAAGCTTGTGCAGTTGAAAGAAACGCTTGTTCCTGTCCAGCAAAGTATTCTTTTATGTAAAGTGGCCATAAAGCTCCCTCACTGCTTTCTAAAGTCTTTTAGATTTAGACACACAAGGCATCCTGCGAGCAGACCGGGTCAGTTTGGAGCATGTGATCTGGAATAGCCAAAGCTCCAGTTCCTCCTTAGCTGTCCCTGGCCACTTGTGACTGATTGCATAACTTAAGCTGATCTCACTTGAAAGACTAATAAATTTTGAAAGTGACTTTTGGAAAGCTTCCCTGATTTCTGTTATGCGTGTGGGAATCCAGTTTGGAAGGGGGAAACAGAAAACAAAGGCCAGGTGTCATTTATAATGCCCAGGAAGATGAAGTGCTTAAGGAAAATGCATTTAAGATAAATTCCATATTTCTATAACTGCCCTATCCTAGTTTGGCACCACAAATTCTGTTAAACTGCACTTATATATACACTCATATTGTGTGGGAAAGTGACTTGCTTTTCAGAATCTACAAATTCTTTAATATTGGTGATCTTGAACCATTGATGAGGTTTTGTCTGAATCAAGTGGTGTAAATAAATAAAAATAGAATATTTAAACATAAGAACCTCTATATCGCTATTCATAACATAATGATGCACTTTGGAAAGTGTTCTGACCAAGGGTTTTATAAATTACAATTACTTGAATCAAAATTGAGGCAAGAACTTCTGATTTAAGTGTAATTTTTTACTTTGCTTACACTACATTTTTTCTGACTGCTTCATTGTACTAATTTTGTATTTTCTCAACCTTGCTCTAGGTAAAATCTACAGACAGTTGCTTCTTTTCTGTCAGATGTTTTGATGACACTGTTCATCGTTTCAAGATTCCTAAAAATAGCCTTCCTTCTCAAACTAGAGAGGTAATAATGACTCTTTACCAAAGACATTAAAATACAATAACTTCTGTAATTAATAATTTGCATACTACTTGCTGTGGATGCATTAATAGCAGTGTGTTTCAGATTTTGATCATCAGGACTTGGTAGCTTAAGTGCAGATATTAAATCTTTTAGCATGGTTATAGATTAATTAGCAAAAAAATGACCCATTTTAATTATCTCTTCTTTAAAATGAATGCTACCTTGTTTTCCAGCTCTGTTCCCTGTTATTTAACTGTCTGTTTTTCATTCCCTTCTCCATGTGATAAATGTCTATTGGAACCTCCTTCTGTTGCACTTTCATAGTTCATTATCCCAAACACAATAATGCTTAATGCTACAGTCTACTCTTAACTGTACTCCCAGATAACCTAATAAATTATATTTTCTGAAAAAGTGGCTCATAAACATGAAGAAAAAAATTTAGGGCTCTTTGTAGTATATTCACTGTTGTACTTCTACATATGTGCTAACTAGAGATGGAATTGGGGTAGAGGCAGCTGGAGTGCTGTGTCCAGTTTTGGGCTTCTCATAACAAAGAGAGATACAAACATACTGAAGAGAACCTAACAAAGGGCCATTAAGGTGTTTGAAGGGATCAGAGCATGATTTTTACTAGGAAAAGCTGAGAGAGCTGGGACTGCTCAGTCTGGAGAAGGGGAGGCTCAGGGAAGCTTGTCTATGTATGTAAATGCATTAGGAGTGGTGCAAAGAGGGACAGAGCCAGGCTCTTTTCAGTGGTGCCTGGTGACAGGACCAGGGACAATGAGGACAAACTGAAGCACAGGGAATTCTCTCTGGACATGATAAAAAAGTGTGAGGGTGACCGTGTACTGAGGGGGCCCAGAGCAGTTGTGGAATCTCCATCCTTGAAGATTTTCAAAAGCCAGCTGGATGTACTGGCCAACCAGCTCTAGGTGGGCCTTCTTGAGCAGAGAGGTTGGACTAGATGACCTTCAGAGATCCCTGCAAGCCTCAGCCACTCTGTGACCCAATGAACAGGAAAAGAATCTACGTTTTAATTGTGATAGTACTTGAGGTTTTGTGCAGAGAGTTTAATGCATAAGAAGGCAGACTTTGTCACAGGGACCTTGCCGTCTGAACAGAAACTGAAAGATGCAAAATATATTCCCTACAATCCTTTAATTAATAAGATTTTTTTATGTGACCTTGGATAGACTAAGGGTTGGGTTACATTTGTGTTGAAGGGCTAATATGTTAAGTCTGTGATACTTTGTGCACAGAGTATTTATTCTGCAATACATGTTACATTTTCTAGCAAATCTATTCCTTGCCTATTGAGATGTCGCATTTTACCGACTAGCTTATTTCTAACCAGAGAAAATTTTGTTGTTCTACATACGTGATACTTTTTTTGGAGATGACCTTTGAAATATTTATTAACTCTGGTTTTTCCTTTTCAGAGTTGGCTGGAAGCAATAGAAGACCACTCTGCATATAGCACTCATTACTGCACACAGGAACAGCTGAGCAGTGATGATGAAGATGATGCAGTATCTGTTACAGACCTACAGGACACTCTGAAAGTATGTAAATAATTACTTGGCTCATGTGTCTGGGCAGTATAGATTAGTATTGTTTTGTGTTTGACTAAAAATGTTGAGTCCTCTAATGGATGCATAAGTGTTTGCACTGCTTGCTGTCATGTATTCCTGCTCAGACTGTGTGGCTAAAATGACATGTTTATCATAGCTACAGGGCTGTGATTTCACTTTTGCCATCACTACTGTAAGATAGAAAGCTGCTTGAGAGTTTCAGCCAGGAGAGGGAGCCTTGTGTATTGCACTTGTCCTCCAGTTTCAGTGTCACCCAAGCTAACCCACATTGAGCTCTGCCTCTACAGAACAGGCAATGAAGTGCTTTAGAAACGATCTTTTATCACCTCAGATCACATCAGATGCATTGTACAGTGACTGCTCATCCCTGCAATGGAAATGAGTAGTCTTTGGTAATTCTAGCATTCAGCCTGTGATTCTTGCTTTTTACTGTACGTTTTAAACCTTCTATTTTAAGGGAAAGTTGATGCTGCAGCACAAAAATCTTCATGTGGCTAAACTCCAAGACGCTTGTACCATTCATTTTAGTACAAGAACTTACAGTAGTTCATGGCACAGCAGAGGTGGGAGGATGACTGGCACTGGCAGTCCCCAGCAACCTACAGAAGATTGTATTATTTAAGAGACAACAGTGCACTTGAAGCCCAGAAGATCAACTGCATCCTGGGCCACATCAAAAGCAGAGTGGCCAGCAGGGCAAGGGAGGCGATTCTGTCTCCCTCTTCTGCCTTCATGAAACCCAGCCTGGAGTGCTGCATCCAGCCCTGGGTCCTCAGCACAAGGAAGATGTGAATGTGTTAGAGCAGGTCCAGAGGAGGGCCACAAAGGTGATCACCAGCAATGAATGAACACCTCTCCTTTGAAGACAGGCTGAGAGAGCTGGAGAAGCAAAGGCTTCAGGGAGACCTCACTGTGGCCTTCCAATTCTTAAAGGTGGCCTATAAAAAGAGAGAAGGGGTGATCTTTTGCACAGGCCAGCTGTGTAATAGTGATTATACACTAGATGTAGTTGTGATAGGATAAGTGGGAAGAAGAGCGATTTTGTTCAGATATTGGGAAGAAGTTCTTTACTCAGAGGGTGGTGAGGCACTGGAAGAGGTTGCCCAGAGAAGCTGTGGATGCCCCATCCTTGGAGGTGTTCAAGGCCAGGCTTTATGGGGCTCTGAGCAACCTGGTCTAGTGTGGAAGGTGTGGTTGGCCAGGGGCTGGAACTAGATGGTCTTTAAGGTCCCTTCCAACCCAACCCTATGGTTTTATGATAACTCTCCAGGTTTGCATGCGGGCTTGAAACCCTCTTTGCATCTTGGGGTTGGTTTCTGCATGTGACTATACTTGCCATTTATCAGTTAACCTATGAATGTGCTTATTTTGTCTTTAAGTTTCTCACACAACAAGGACTTAACTGTTTCTGGATTTTTAAACTCCTCAATAAGAATGAGGGAAAGAGCAAAAGTGACACATACAACAAAGCTTTGGGGTTAATTTGCTATATGAAATTTAACAAAATCCAGCCATTGATAAAATGTTCATATTCTGTTTGCTTGTGTGTCTTTGAAGGTAATTGAAGTAATTTGTTTCTGTTTTAATATATCAGTCTCTGGCCTGGGAATCTTTGTTATGATTTAATGCTGTCCAAATTTTAAAATTTCACTATAGTAAAGAAAGTAAACATACACTTTCCTTAGAACAAGGCACTTCTGAGCTAGCTATCCTTGCTTTCTTTCAGAAAGCACAGACGTGCCAACAAAGACTCAGTAAAGAGGTTTCAGACTTCCTCGCAATGGTTAAATCTTTGGATGCTACAAAAGGTAAAGCTTATTCATTTAAAATGTAGTTTGTTACCAAGCAACTATTGTTTTCTTTTTAACAGGATGCTTTTATTTCCCTGAAATCAAATTTTCAGGAGCTTGAAAATAGAGGACAATTTTCCCCATGAAAAAAGTAACATTATAGTAATTGCTAACAATTAAGATTTCAGATTTGGAGAAACAACTAAGAAGTATGCTGATTGAAAGAAATTTTATTAGCAGCTGTAAATGCAGTGAAACTGCCTCTAGCTATAGTCCTTACTGGGTAGTATCATAATAATATAACACAGGGGTCCTCTTTCAAAAACAAAATTTAAGAAAATTAGCTGATTGTAGTGCATAAGTGTCTCCTCACAGGTACAAAGAGCAGTGCAATCACAAAACTACACAGAAAACTGGAGGCGTGGTGTGATGGGACATATTCCACAGATTTTGCCATGACTTTTATGCCAGATATGAACGTCTCAAGTTTCATTTCAAGTTATAATTCTTAACATGTACCTGGGTTTTTGCAGCATAACTGCAAAATATATCACAAAATATATCAAAACTGCTAAAATATATCACAGGCATAAAGATGCAAGAGATTTTTACTTCTTTTAATAAATGCTTTAAACAGGTACAGAAGTTGTTCATGTATAAACACACAACGAAGTTTTGTAAGAACAGCTGACTGCTGGTCCTTTGGGTCTGAGTACTAGTTATATATTGTGACTAAAATTATGAAGCTCAGATTAGAGAACAAGTTGTTTGTCTATTCAGATCCCTAGTCTGTAGTAGAATACCAGTTTTGAGAAGAAAAAAGTTCTTCTTTCATCCCTGTGCCTTTCCAAAAGGAGGCTAAAATACAGCTTTTTTCTCCACATGCTACTGGGGTAAGTTACTCTGTGATGTTACCCTGTCTTTTTAATAAACTGAATTTTTACCAGATTTTTATTTCACAAGGTAAAGGGACACTTCATAATGTATATCAGTGTCTTATTGTGAAGCTTTTGTAATTAATATTACAGTAAAACTGTATTTTTCACCAAAAAAAAACTAGTTTGAAAATTAATGTAAGGTGGATAAATTCCCTTTGGTAACTACAGAGGCAATTTCCCTTCCTTCATAGTGCTGACCTGAAGAATCAGTGAGGTTCTTTTTTAAACAAGAAAAACATTTTTAAAAAGGAAATACGTAACTTAAACAACCAATACCCATAGTAATGCAAAAGCAGATACTATCTCATTCCTAGAAACTGCTGGTCTTGGCCAGTAGCAGTAATAAGTTCCTGTTTTCCTTCCAATGTATGTTTGTAACTTGCTAGGTCAATGAACTGTTTCTGGGTTTAAGTGTAACTGCAATAGGTCTCAACAGAGACAACTGCTCTGGTTCTCCTATTGTTGTATTTTTAAAGTATTTGTATCCTCTGGCTCCAGAAGTGTAAATTTCTGAGACAGAAACCCTTATGTGTGGAGTGTCCCTAAAAACGTTTAAGTTGTATAAAAATGGCTATGTTGGCACCTGATATTTAAAATTCTCTACCTAACTGTTTGAACAGGCCAATCTGAGTCCAGTTATCTTTGGGACTTATGCATCTTGTGTATTACAAATAAAGATGTCTCCTGCACTCAGAGTGCTGCCCCTCCTCCCAGAGGCACTAGCTGTTCTTGGAAGCTGCTGTAAGAGTCAATTTGAGTCAGTGGCGAGCTCTGGTATCAGAGACCACAATTAGTGTGTGGATATGTACTCTATCTTGTCCTGCATAAGCAGTATAAGTTCAAAAGTAAACTCAGGTGCTGTCACTCTTAATCTTCAGTGGTGTGGCATCACCTTGAAGCACCTGTGTTACTAAATGGTGTGAACTGAACCTGGAGTCTGCACACACTAAATGTTGCTATTATTTTAGTTTCAACAACTGTGCTTTCTGAGAAAATGGTCTACTTGATTTCTGAGGAATTGCTGCGCATCATAAAACTTCACAGATTGACTCAGATAATTTCTACCATCTGATTGAGTTGTCATTATTTCCTGCTGGTTCTAGACATGCTGGTTTTATTTCCTGCTGGTTCTAGACTTCTGTAAGTGGTCATAGAAGCCAGGATGTGAGGTAACAAGCTGTACTACTTGCACATCAGATGAGTCCATGAAAACAAGATCTTCCCATTTAATTGTTCAATGTGCTTGTAGTTACAACTCCATCTATTTTTTTAAACCTAAATTTACAACCACACTGAGCACTGTATGCTCTTTCTCTTCTATATAATATGTGGAAGAAGGCAAAAAATATCTACATTTTACACTTCCATTTATATTAAACCAGTGCATAATCCTTTTTATTTAAGTTCTATCACATAAAGCTTTAAAATCTAGAAAGTGGGTGACAGGATAGTGTTGGTAGTCCTTTTACCAGTATCCTGCTGCCATGGCTTACTCCCTCTGCTTTCTAAACCATGCTGAAAGAGAAACTCGATCTATTCATGTGCCTCTTATATCAGTACTAGGGGAAGGATGCAAAAAAAGAAAAAAAACCCTCCCACAGATCTTGCAATGCACCGGCCTTCCTGTAGCGTGTGAATGTTATGTCTGTATTACTTAGAGGAAAAAAATAATAGAATCCTGTCGTTTACAATGCCCTTCTAACATTATTAATATTTTTGTGCTTACAGGAATATCTTCTCCCCTGCTGCAGAAAGTTGATGTGGTCTCTGAGGTATCCCAGGAAACATGTGAGGCTCTGGCTGAGTGCCTCAAGCTATTCACAAAGCAAGAAGGGGTAGGTATTGTGCTGCGTGGGTCTATGAATGGTTGAACAGCTTAGCATATATAAGCTAGTTCCCTGCTTACCTGTTACAAAAGTAAATGCACAAACCCATATAACTTCATGTTGCTGGTAAGATGTCCTTTTGCATACTGAATGGGACAAAAATTCATTCTTCTAGAGAAAAAGTAGGTATATGCCTTGGCAAAATGATGTCTTAGTATTTGGATATTCAGAAAAGAAACATTTTGGTTACAAGCTACTGCTTGCAATGTTAAAACTGAATGCTTGAATTCAACAAAGCTGTTGCTTTGCTGGTTTGAAGGTCAAAATATTGAGAAAATTAGGGTTTAGATTTTTTTTTTTATTATTTTTACTAGCTGACTGAAGTGTTGAACAATTTTGCTTCTGAATTTGTTTTGCAGACCATGTGCTTAGTGGGTGTGCAAATGCTGTTTGTTGAACTTGTGGCTTTCCCAGTAACAAATATCTTGTGTAGTGTTAAACATAATGCAAGCACTTCAGTTTGGGAATATATGTCAAATTCACTAGTTCCTAGAGTAGGAGAGCTGGTGTTTTTCTTCCTTCTTGAAGATGCCCTAGTACCTTGGAATAGACTTGTCTTCCTGTACTGTGGTAACTACAATCCCTGGGTTAGGCTCTCACTCTGTCATCAGTAAACTGTGTTTCAAAATGAGGTTTGTGTTGGTGCTGTTAGTCTTCCAGTTATTTAACAGTGAGCTACAAACACTGGCTCCATTGTCGAGGTTTGGGTTTTTTCCATTCCTTCCCAAGTCCTTTGTCTCCAGTCACGAGTCTTTTAGACTTACTTAAGTTCTAGCAAAGGGGAACAAGCATTGCTTTTTTTTTCTTTTACATTGAGTTTTTTCCTTGGGAAAGTCTGATATTAAAGTTGCCAGCTTCATTTGGGGATGAGGGGGAAATTGTTACAACAGTGGGTGTATAGTGCTAGTTAGTATTCTCTAATTGTGTTGGCATCTTGCTTCAAGCCAGACTAAAATAGCTTTCCAGAGTGGAGTATGGCAAAACATATGGTGAAATTGTAATTTCACCTTACTTGAACTTGAATAGTCTCAGTAGGTGTAATAGGGGCCTTATTTTAATCTGGAAGCACATAGATTTGGGTACAGAGGGACAGGCTGGGGTGTGAACTTGATTTTCCACCATAGCTAGTGAAATCAGTTGGTCATGACAGGGAGAAGATGTGATCCTGGAGAGTTTTCTGTCTTGTTATTTTTAAACTTCAAACTACTGAGTTCAGGAATATAGTGCAGGCTTTTAAAGATACCACAATCTCGCCCTAAGACTTGCAGCTTTCCAAGAAGCTACATTCATTGATCATTACTGTTCTTAAACCCACAGCGTCTGGCTTTGTTGCCCTTTATAAGTCAGGGCTCTGTTCTTTGCTGTTCAGTGTTGATTTCTAGACTGTCGTTTTGCTGGCATTAGAAAAGCAATATATATAACCTTGCAACCGTATTGTGCATGTCCCATGAAATCTGTTTCTCTCTAGAATTAATGTTCTCTCAAGCCTGGTACTTTTTTATCTTGCCTCTTTAAGGAGAATTATTTTTACCTCTAATTTAAATTGTCAGCATACCAGAAGCTACTGCTCGAGGCTCCTCACTTCAGTAAGGATAGCCACAGTGAACGCACTTTTAGCTCTCTGGAGAAAACTTTATTTAGTGTTACTTATCACTTTGGCAATTGTAGCATCATCGCGCAGTCTGCAGATGAAACTGCTAACGCAGCGCTGAAACAGTCGGCTTCAGCCGTCTTCCACTTGCGCTAGAAATGGTGCGTGAGCGTGATCTCCGATCGCTCCATCTGTCCGCTGCTTCCCCTTGCCCCCGGTGCCGCCGGCGGGGCTCGGTGCGGCGGGGCGGGCCCGGCGGGCGGGGGCAGCGGCCGCAGGAGCCCCTCGGTGCCGCGGCCGCGCCGGGAAAGGCGTGACCTGCCCGCTCCGCACGGCGGGAGCGGCCGTGACGCCGCAGAGCCCGGGAGCGGGGGGCGGGGGGAGCTTCCAAAAATAACCCAATGCGGCGGGGCTCCGTGCGGGGCGGCCCCGGAGGGCTCGGGGACCCGCACACCCCGCGGGGCCGCCCCGGGAGCCGCGGCCGTGAGCGCCGGGCAGCGCCCCTGCCTCGGCGGCGGGGCGGGGGCGCGGCAGGGGCGGGCGCGCTCCGTCCTGTCAGGCCATTTTTGGCTGGGCTCCGTGGCCGCCCCGCCGCTTCGGGCTGGTTTCCTCCTCCGCCTCCTCCTCCTGCGCCGCCGCCCCGCGCCCGGCGGAGCCCGGCGGGAGCGGCGCTGAGCGGAGCCGCGCCCCGGCCGCGACTCCCCCGCCCCGCCCTGCGCCGCGCCGGGGCGGCCGCGGAGCCCGCGGCGTGTGGCGCAAGGTGAAGGGGCCGCCCGCGGCGTCTGCCCGCCCGGCAGCTGCTGCCGCCGCTGCTGCGAGCGGGGCGGCTTCCCTCGGAACCCTGCTGCCCGAAATCGTCCCGCGGTACGTAGCGTTCGTGATGGGCTGGGGGCTGCTGCTTGAGGCTCCGCTTCCGTCTTGACATTGGGATGAAGCCTTCAGTGTCAAGCGGATGAGAGCGCAGATACTTTTTGCCAAATAGTTAAAACATGCGAGGGCAACAGGGAATGTAACTTGGTTGCTTTATTCTGAGTATTTACTGGGGCGGTGGTGTCGGAGCCAGCCAGCACAACTTGAAACGTTTTCTGCAGTGACTTTGGCACAAGGTTAGTATGTAGTGTTTCAAAGCAGGATTTGCCTTGGACTATTTCTACCAAATCTCAGAACCTACATTCCTAGAGCAGTTTGATTCTGGTAGTTTTTGTGTCCTGAGTTATTTTATGTAGTTGTAGGAGAAGTTGAACTTAAGGTTCTTTTCATGCTATTCTCTCTGCTGGATTTCCTGAATGAGTTTAAAATTCATCTCTAGTACCTGACCTACCTGTACTGAAGCTGTTGGAAATTGATAGAAGAAAAATTATTTATTTAAAGAAACTGGCTTTTTCCTTTTTTTACCTTGCTTCTTCACTAACCAGTGCTTAGGTAAAGTGTGTAGATTAGTATATTGAGTTTAACTCTCTTAAGTTTCACTTTTACCATCAAGGGATATATGTAACAGTAAATTAAGAGCTCGTATTGTGTGAGTGTAGAATGAATAGCAGTTGTAAGGTGGTTTCATTTGTAGTCTGTTTGTGGCTTTGATCTTCAACCTTTGCAGATGTTGTCATTCTTCCTAGTTTGCTTTTGTCTTTAAAAGGAGACTTGTTTACAAGCTGGTGAAAAGCCTTAGCTGATGAGATAAGGAATTTAGGAAAGGTTTCTTCACTTTTTATGTTAAATGAGTTGTATATTTCAGCTATGAAGAATTTGTCTTAACAAATTAAGGTTGTTACTTCTACAGAAGCTTTTTAATATCAAAATACTGTGGGTCCTGGTCCTTGAACTTAGCTATGTTTACCATGGCGTAATGTGCTATCTTTTATATGTACATCCTGTAAATAAAAAATGTGCACACAGTTCAACTGGTAAATACCAATCTCTGGAATTTCAGTGCACTGCCTTAGTTCATTTCGGATTTCTTGGAAACATTAACGAATGTCTGAAGGTTAGATGTGTCTGTGTGTGTTCTTGTGGGTGAATGCTTGCATGCTCTTTGCATACAAATAGTTGTCTTTAATATGTTTCTGATTTGCCTTCTGGGAGACAGGTGTGAGCATGGCTGTTATCACTTAAACCTATTTCCCGTCTTAATGTATTGTGAATGAAGAAGGTGCCTGTAGGCTGTGTCCAGATGACTCCACAATGAGAAATTTTATTATCTGTTTCTTGGTGGGGGTGCAGATGGGGAGACCAGTGATGAGAATCTGCAGTCAAGGGAGAAATGCTGATAAAGGTACCCTGTGCAAATCTGCTACAGCAGTACTAGCATCCATCAGCAGTCCTTTTCTTCCACCGGGCAGTATCGTCAGCTACGTTAACCTCTGTAAGGTCTTGGAGCCTCTGGTGTGTGGGAGGGAGAGATGGAGAAGGGTGAGGGACTCAAATAAAATCAGAGGAGCTCAGAAAGAGGTTAATGGTAAGTTTTCTGAGTTAGGTTTAGTAAGGGGATCATGTATTGGCTGGCTGCTGAATTAGACCTAGAACAGTAGAGTCCATGGTCTCTCAGGTGATAAAACCAGTGCTTTGTTTTTCTGGTCTTTTCTCTTCGTATTTAGAAACAAGTGACAGCCTATTTTTAAATTTTTATTTTTATTCCTTTCAACTGTCGGAGTACAGAGGAATTAATGTTATCCATTCTGTTCAGCTCTTGCTGAAAGTAGTGGAGAGCGAGGGAAAACCTCAGTATGTCAAGGCCTTTAGGCAATGCCCTGAACAACTGGAACGCTGTTCAGGTTGTATGCTTGTGGAAAGAAGAACAATTTTCAGATGGTTGATGATTGGACTGAAAGCAGCAAGAGCTTTTCATGGTGAGAGAATTGAGGTGTACCTACATCAAGAAAACCTTGATTGACTCTTGGTCAGTAACTGACTTGATCCTGTTACTTTCCTTCTCCAAATGAGTGGAAATTTACTAGAAATACCTAGTGCAGATTGAATCTTGTTTGAAAGTAACAAGTTCATTGGAAGGTTCTCTCTTCATGCTCAGATGAGCTCCCTAGTAAAGGCTGGTATTTTTCCCTTAAGCAGAGGAGCATAGGATATAAAGTGTTGTGGAATGTTGTATAGGCAGGATGTATAAGAGAACAAAGCTACCAACAGGAAAGTAACTTGTTTTTTTTTCTCCTGCTAGAATGTTGGCGGTTCTACACATGCCTTGATAATTCTTGCTGTACTAATTTTTGAGTTCTGTATATGCACGTCTTTCATCTGGGTTAAAGCTCTATAGTGAAGATATTAAAGTTGGAGTAACTTAATAGTGAGATGTTTGTGGATGATATAGTGTTCTTCCTCTGAAAGCATTTTTTTTCTACCAGTGTACTGCAGCCTTGCAGGTATAAAGCTAACTACAGGTCTGTGAAGACAGTGTCCTTACCAGCAGAGGCAGGAGTTTAGCAGAGGTACTCAGAGATAGGGGAGTTAGAGAATGTAACTTGTTTTTTCTGAGATTTCTGTAGAGCAGCCACGATTCAATAGGTCACCCGAGTTGGAAGTGAAGCTAAGCAGCAGCCCAGACAGAAGCTTTTTAAAATAAGAAATACTGTGTTTCCTTTCAGGGGAAAGATAAGTAAATATTACTGCTGTTCTTTTATGAAGAGTATTATGTGTGTTGACAGAGTGCTTTTCTTGAAGCACTTGATAGGTTTTGAAGCAGTTGATAAAATCCTTGGTCAAGTGCTGTATTTGGAAAGGCTTCTGGGTGAAAGATGGTTCTGGCTCACAGAAGGACAGACAGATATTACTACAGGGTAAAAGGCAAGTGCTTCTGGTCTTTCTAGTACTGCAGGGTCCCAACTCTGGAATTTGGTTTGGGTTTTTTTTTGTCATTTTGGGGTGGGTTTTTTTTTTGTTTTCTTATTTGTTTTCCTCAAGATTGCCAACACAACATATCACCAGCTACAAGGCAAGAACTGACTTGGAAGTGTACAAAGTGACATACTGACTTCTAGCAACAGGGAAACTCTTATTGACCTGTACCTCAAAGAGCTTGCTGTAAGTGGTCAGATGGCTTGTCTGAGGGTATTTCCTGCTCCTCACTGTGTAGCCCAGCTGGGAGCCCACTGCTAACCTGTTCCTGCACTTTCCACAGTGGGTTAATGCTTATTCAAAGCTTGCCCTGTAGATGTGGTTTTTTGTTGGCGGTTGTTGTTAAGCAGCCTTGTGTAAACTAACTTGGAATCCATTCCTGGGCCTCTGGGGAAACACAGTGTAAAACATACTGGTTTGAAATGAGACTCCTCCTTAATGTGCTTCTGCAACTCCTGCTGTGAGGTTTACTTCTAAGGTCTTGTCTACCACTTGTTTGAGTACTTAATTTTTAATGTTGAGAAAACAGTCTTAGCTGAGGCTGCAGGCAGAAAAAACATAAGAAGCAATCAAATTTAATGGAATAGTTCTTGATAGAGTAAACTTCTCAATATGAATTAGGAATTCTGTTTTCTGTGAATGTATTTGCAAAATTACGCCCTTGTCTCCAAGCTGATGGAGTCAAGCAGAAAAAGAAATGTATAAGATGGATATTTTCTCTGAGTCTTTTCACTACTTAGTGCTATGAGACTATTTTTTGTTTTCCTGTCATGCTTGGAAAACAAACTGGAGTGAGAAGGGTGCACACTTTTATTCTTCTGATGTCATTGTGATGTCATCATGGCGTGTAAAACTGATCAGCTTATTTTTCATGTTTTGGCTTAATTTGTATCTCATGTGTTCTGGAAGAATGGTTGAATAGCAGAGTTCTAAAACCTGTTTGCTTCCAGCCAGCCAGTGTATTGTCAGCTAAGGACTGATAACATTTCAGGAAAAAAAATGAAGCAACAAAAAACCAGGATATAAGGCTAAACCTCTATGCCTACCACCATACCTGTTAACCTTGTTTGCTAGGATTTTGCATGCAAGTGAGATAATTGACTGCATTCACAATCTGGCTGAGTGGTCTGGTTTTATGTCTCAGCTGCATAAAACATCAGAACAGCAAACTGGACTACTGTGGTCACACACATTTACTAATTCTCTGAAGATGTATTGTTCTTCTTGACATCTCTTTCTTGAAACTTAATTTATGAAAAATTACTATATAAGAAAATAAGGCCTCTTGTTCTGTGTAAGTCTGATAAAAGCTATTTTATGAGAGTAATAATTAAAAAAATATTTTCTACTCATATGTAAAATAAATTTTGTGTAGCCTATCAAGTACTGGATATTAGCACCTGCTTTAGGGGGAGACAATATTTAACTCTTTATTATGCATGCATTTTGTGTGAAGCTGTTTTAAAGGCAGTGTTTCTGGGGGCAGTGTAAGTAACTTAAGGCTCCGTGTCACTTAACAGTTGTTCAATCATCTTAAATTTGTCATGTGGTGGGATTTTAGTATATTTTAGTTTTATTGGCTTCCTTAAACATCAGTGATACCAGATCTCTTGCCTTATGTGCTAGTAGGATGTCCATGTGTAGCCTTTCCTTGAATAATGGAGACTGAGTGAATCTAAACTTAGTTTTCTACTGTTCTTTCTGGTTTTTTTTTAGTTGGCTTATTTTAGTCTCTTCTGGTTCTGTGAAGTACAGGGCCCTTCTAGCTATGAATAAAAGAATGGATGATTTCCACATAGACAATATTAGTACTTATGGGAGGATGTGTTGTCCCTTGTGTTTTTTTGTTTTTAACCTAAACTTCACCAGGTCATAGTCATGGTATATCAACCAGAACTGCTTTTTTGCACTTAATTTTTTATGCTTACTTATTAGAGCTGATACCATTTTTATAATCAAGATAAGCAATTGTGGAATTTGACCTCTTGTCTGTTTTTTTAATCTTTTGACCGAATGTGTACTTGTTGGGCCTCCCTCTCCCCACCCCCCTAGAAAGCCAGTGACTTTAAAAGCTTAACTCGTTTTAATATTAGTATTCAGAAGTGTGTTATCTCTGCTTGCTCTGCTGCCCAGTGATGAAATTCCTTGGTATAATGCTAGCTGCTGAGTCACTGACAATATCACTGGGATTGGTAAACGGGCTGTGTTCAGAAAGTATTTACATCCTGAGAGTAAATCACTGGTGTTGTAGTTTTCCTTGAAGGTGTAGGCCATGCCTGTTCATAAAGGAATGTTAGTAAACTCTTTCTCTGTATTGCTTGTGTTGTTCTTAATGTCACTCTCCTTGAAATGCAGCAATAATACACTTTAATAATAAATGTTTCCAGTGTTATGTACAAAGGGGAAATATGGCCTGTGCTACCCAGGTTGGTTGATAAGCACACACAAAACAAATTATGCTCAATTTATAATGAACGTAATGTTGCTGCAAAGAAATGGTAAGGTAGAGCTCCTCTTACAAACAGAGTGTATCCATTTGTTGTGAGCATCCTGATAAGTCCAGTATAAAGAGGATGCCTGGCTTTCTAAGCATAGCCCTCATCTAAATATCTTGTCTGTGGGAGTGACATGATGTGCTTACTTTGTTCACATAGCTTCATGTTGAGCCCTTTGCAAGGTAAATGTGGACTCAGTGTTTTTGAATGGGAATGTTTTCCCTCCTCTCATGCTTGTCAGGGCTACATTATTAATGTTAAAATGTGGACATCATTATAATAACTCTTGGATCTGTGGGTGTGCTGGGAGAGTTTGAGGATGGCTTTAGAGCATGCCTGTTTGAAGAGGATCTGCAGTGTACCTTCATAATGTAGGGGTACTTTTTAACATAGAAGTAGATTGCTGACTTTTTCATCTGCTTCAGGGAGTTTTGTGTTGCCAGAGCTACACTGCTTCCACAACAAAATCTTGTTCAAATATGTTTGGCCTTTAAATAGAGATACAGCTTCTTATTAACCTTGAAATATAATAGTGTCACTATTGCACACCCCTATTTTTGAGTCAAGAACTATGGTGGGAGAAAGGGTAGAAAGAACAAAACTACTCTCATGTTGTCTGAAAATATTCGGTGTAATTGGTCAAAGTATCAACCTCCAGGCCTTGTGCAGGGCTACAGTAGCAGAAAAGCATCTGCAAGAAATTGGTGGGTTTAACCTGATAGACAAAAACTAATGGAACACCCATAAACAAGGCTTTTATCATTGTGATGAGGAAAAATCTTGAGTTGTCAAGATAATAGTATATCTCCTCTAGGTAATGTGGTAATCTGTGTATGTCAGTAGTTCATACTTTTCTGGAAATGCCAAGATTATTAATTGTGGATGTATCCTGTGCTATGCATCCAAATTGGATTGTGTGTTTTTCCAGTGAAACACCTTGCTGCAAGGTCAGACAAATCAAACTGAGGTTAAAATGAGCTGGCTGAGTCTTTCAGACAGCTGGAAACCTTAGACAGCAGGCATCTGTGCCTATGGATAGCAGAAATCTAGTTTTATCTGATCTGTATCTCCTCCACCCCTGAAGGGATATTTTGGGCTAAAGCCTAAACCCTAATTTCACAGCAGAACAAAATGGAAATGGTTGAGGTTGAAAGTCACCTCAGGAGGTCCTCTGGTTGATGCCCCTCCTCAGTCAATGCCACCTGAAGTTGGTTGCTCAGGACCATGTTTCAGATGACTTTTGAATATCTCCAAGGATAAAGTCTCTATAGCCTCTGTGGGCAGCTTGTGTAAGTGCCCTGTCACCACCACAGTGAAAAAATGTTTCTTGACAATCAAAGGGGATTTCCTGCCTTTCAGCTTGTGCCCATTCCTTCCTGTCCTGCCACTGGGCACTACTGATAAGGTCCAGGCTCTAGTTGTCTTTGCATCCTCCCTTCAGGTATATATATAGATGAGATTTGCCCTGAGCCCTCTCTTCTCTAGTTTAAACAATGCTTAGGCATACAAATACTTAAGGGGTGGGCCAGTACAGTAGTGTTAGAAAATTTCAAGGAACCATGTGTCAAAGATCAGCTGATAATATGTGGTCAGTGCTTTTTACTATTGTCTTTGTTCACATATGCCATTTATTGCATCTAAAAAATGATATGTCATTCTAGACTGACAGATTCTGTGTCAGCTTGGGGTGGGGAGAACTTAGAACTTTCATTAAACTACAAGTTCTCTTCTCACAACCAGGGAGTTTTATTGGAGAAGTTTGTAAAAGAGCTTCTTAGAAGTTTAGTCTGGGATCTCTCCTTCTTCTGAACTGTAGATGCTACTGGATTACTACAGGGGAATAGTAAATAAAAGACTTAAGAGTAAATATATTTGATGCAATGTTCTTGAAAAAGATTTTTAAAAAATCCAAACGAACACAACAATGATAGAAAGTCCCTATCACATAAGAGCAAAAGTATTTGAGATCATTCATAAGGAGAAAAGATCTGCTCTCCTAATGAGAACATTGGGATTATCTAGTTCTGCAGTGAATTTCCATACTCCAGAGCATATTTGTCTGTCTGCTTTAACTGCTGGGCAAATGTCTGCATGACATACTCTAATTTCAGGAAATGTCTTATCAACCTATCCAGGGCCTGGCTGAAGTCTGCTGGCTGTTGCCTGCTTAGGAGTAAGGACAAAAACAGTGTGTCAGAGGAAAATCATCCCTAAGAAGGAGCAATCTTCTTAATGCTCCAAGTCCTTCTAAAATCTGAAGTAGAAGTGGGATTTTTGCATCTGTATCTTTGAAGTCTGATTCTTTAATATCGGAAATGTGGGATGAATGTAGGCTTTAGCAGAAATAGCAAAAGGCTTTCCAAGGTGGATTTTATTTGCAGATCAGAACTCCAGCATTGCATTGTAAAACTGACTGTTGATTTCTGGCTGATGTAACATTTTTGACTTCAATTTGGTTGGTGTCCAAAATAAAATAAAAACCAGCAAGTGAGACATCAGAGTTTTTCAGAAATGCAGGGCAACTGTACAAGCATGCATGTTTGTTTTGGAATTTCTTTTTAAAAAACCCACCAGTTAAACTTTATGAATAATGAATAATTAACAAGATTCCCAATGCAGAACTTGTACAATGGACAGCCAGCTTCAGAAGCGTTAATTTTTTTAATGGGAAGCTGTTTTCACTCTGGGTCAACAACTGAGTCCAGCAGCATGTAAAAGCCAACAAAAACATGGCAAAAACATGACATTTGCTTCAAAAGAGAAAACATTACATGCATTTGCCATAATCCAGTTGGGAAGAAGTGTGGGGCAGAGATTACAAAGGGGTTGATCAAAGTAATCAATGGTGTAGACGGAAGAATACTTAAGGGAAGTAGTTAGATCAAAACTGCCTTAAGATCTATTTTCAAAACAGTGCTTAAGAATAAAAAGAAAATGTTTCCTGTATGCGTTCTTAAGAACCCTTACATCTTAAAATCGGATCTCTCTGGGACAAGCAAACTTCAAAGATGTCCAGTCACTCAAAGGGAGAAGACAAAATATTGTTCCTACTGGGTCTGAAAGTGCGCAGCAGTATGCTGTGCTGGGTCTGTTGGAATCAGTGTAAATAGATCAGTTTCAATGAGACCTTTAGTTTGAGGGAAGTTACTTGTGACATATACCTCTGAGAACATAAATGCCTAATCTCACGGGGACAGCCAAATAGCCTTGGGGTGTGGTTTTTCTCTGGTAATCTTGTAGCTCTGCAACTCAAAACGTGCTTCCCAAACATGTGCATCACTGCAGATGTCATTGAGTCCCAGCTTGTTTTGGCATTAGTGTTGGCAAGAGTGAATAGCAGCCATATTTAATTTCAGCATTACTCGGAACAGAAACACTACTTCGCAGAAAATGGCAAAATCAGATGTCCTTTTCTTTGAAGTCCTGATATTTGGCTAATCAGTATTATAGTACTGGAACACAAGTAGGGACAGAATGGGCTCTGGAGACTGGCAATTTCTGCAGCTCTCAAACCTAAGTAGACCTTGTGACATTTATCAGATTACAGTTAAATTGTTTAGGTAAAATGTGAAAAGCAAATACATTTGAGAGGAAGACAGAATTGCTATTGAGTCCCACTTTAGAATCATTCCAGAAAGAATTTTTTTTAAGTCTTGACTGTGCAGAAACACTTTGAAGAAAGCGGTTTCTCTGTTAAAAAAAGCTTAAATCCAAGGTTTTGGCCAAAAACAAAAACTAATCTGCAATCAGTTTGTTCATGTGCTCTTAGACAGGTTCCTGGCTGGGAACTGTGACATTCTCCACTGGTTAAAATTGCAGTGCTTCAGCAGCCTCTGAATAAACAGACTCCGACATAGCCAAATGTGGAAACAGGAGAGGGGAAGGAAGGCAGCAAGGTCCATGTTGAGGAGGAAGTGTTAGTGTCTTAGGAGGGAAAGGTGGGAGGCAAGCAATCCTTGTCCCTAGCATGTGGCTAGTTCAGAAACTGTTATTCCCAACACTCTTGAATTATGAGCTTTTATGTGAGACGTGCACTGGGAGAAGGGTGCTGTGTGCTCTCAGCATCTCCGGCTTTTCTCTTGAATAACAGTTCTCTTACAGCCGAAATGTCTGCCTGAGGTGATGTGATCTTGCCAAAGTAAGAGTTCCTTCTGTGTGGATGATAGCTTGGCTCTTGCTTCTGCTAGTGCTTCCACTGTATTTTTCTAAGTTTTATGATCATACCTGATACTTTCTTTCATTGGCAGAATTTAGTTCTATTACTAAATCAAATATAGGTAAATACTACAACTTTGTGCTCTGAAGAATGAAATGTAGCCATTCCAAATCAGCCCTGCTAGACTTGTCCTTTTGAACTTTGATGTGAATGTTCGTAGTTGACTAACAATGAGCTCTTGTGTTCATCTGGGGAATGACTGAGGCAGTCGTATGACTTGTTCTACGAAGTCTTTGCTTTCTTCTGTAGACTTTGGGTTGGGATGTAAGAGAGCAGATTACCAGGACTTAAAGTTGGTATGTACGGGGTTTGATTGTGTGTATGTGGGTCTTTCCGCCTTTGTACAAAAAGAAACTGTGTTGGTGGTGTTTTCTGTATATGAGTCTGAAAGCAAGCCAGCTGTTATGTTTGCCTTTCAAGTGTGTTTTCTCTTTTGAATATGATGATCTCAGTAAGATGTGGTGTTCTGATGCTGTAGAGAGCTGGCTGGACTTTGGAGATGAAGACTGATGCTGTCTTGTGATACAGTAAATAACCCTTTTGCCTATCACCACTGAGCTCAGCTTACCTCCTCAATTAAGTGATCACATCTTGTTTTGCTTTTCAGTAGTTGCAGTAGCAGTAGTTTGAGTTGCTTTCACTTTCTAACTGTGCTGGGTTTAAATCTGATAGATCTCTGAAGCCAGGTAACTGACAGGCACAGAGAGAGGGAAAGCCTGAGCAAGAAGCCATGGCTGAAGTAAAGCATGACCTATTTTGGTTCAGTCCTCTGTTCCCTGGGATGAGCCAAGACTGTGATGAAGTTTACAGGAACTAGTTTATTCCAGCAAATTAAGAGTTAGGATGCAAGACTTCAACATATGTTTACATAGCAGACATTTGTCACAAATCCCTTGTGCTTGATGGTGCTGGGGAGTAGTGAGTCAGCAAGAAGTTCTTTGTAGAAGGGCCTGAGTGTAAACAGATCAGAACTCTGAAAGTTTTGTGTAAAATATTTACATGCTTTAGGAATCTGGGTATGTTTATTAAATTGATTGCATCTGTTTAGGAACACTTTGTTGTTGCTTTAATGTGAGCTGTCACACTTGCAGTTTTTTGATGTGCCATAGAGTATTCGTATATCCGTCATTCCTTTTTCTAGTGCCTCAAATACCTGGGGCATACTTGGAAAGAAACATTCTGAAACTAGACCTGTTCCTGCTTTTTGGGGGTGGAAGGTTAAGAGAAAAGCAGGATTATACGTATTCATATCATATACTAATGTATGGTTAGTGGGAGTTAAGTTCCATGAG
Organism: Sylvia atricapilla; assembly: GCF_009819655.1. Lineage (NCBI taxonomy): Eukaryota > Metazoa > Chordata > Aves > Passeriformes > Sylviidae > Sylvia > Sylvia atricapilla. The sequence continues at coordinate 106,162,198 of NC_089140.1, read as the reverse complement.
TAGAGTTAAAAATCAATCCTTTTCTAAAATTTGTTTTCTTTCTGGGAAGCATCCTGCATTGAAGTTCGAGTATGGTTAAAACTATGAGAACTTTTGGAGTGAGTTCTCTTTGAGAGTAACTGGTTTCAGTTTCCACTTCGGTAGCAGCTTAAGCAGCAATTTGGTACTATTCCAGGTAGCAGAGAGTCTTAACAGCAGTTTTCATAGAAGTCTATCCTGTAGAACTAGTGCTGCAGTAGCATGCTTTGAAGTTAGCTAGCAGTATATATAGAACTGTTCTGTTTCTAAACAGGTACACCTCGAGGAAAATATTCAATCTTTACATTTCTTCTTTTGTTCAAGACAAAGAGGCAGGCCTAATTCTTAATAAAACTTTAGTTCTCATTCTGCATTAACAGATTTACTCAGCACTAGTTCAAACTGGACATCACAAAGGACTGGCTTATGCAAGAAGGCATTAGCAATAGGGACTGTATTGTGCTAACAGTAAAATTGCAGCTGTATGAGCTTTTTAGAATAGACAAACTGTGTACATATCAAACTCTGCATCGTGGTTGTGGTTTCCACTCTTTGCCAGATTTTTTTGTAGTTTTCATTTAGTATGAAAATCATAAAAGAAGGGACAGAGTTCTCACTTTAGATTCTCGGTGCTTTCTGTGATGGGTTTTCTGTAGTGTGATGTGTTACAATGCAGTGCTTTGTAAGTTCTGTCTTTCAGGATATATGTCCTGTTGGAGTAGTTGACCCTGGAAACTATCAGCTTCGTATGAATAGCAAACTATATTGCAAAAATAGCAAAAAAAAAAAAAAAAGTGAAACAAATGGCAGGTTTGATTTGCTTTACTTTATTACAGAAAGCATCAGGAGATATTCACACAAAAATGCCAGTTCTACTATAGCAATGTCTTTCTAATTCCTTGGTTATGTGTTAATTTCCAGCCAGGTGTTAGACTAGCCCCTACCTTCCTACTGAAAACTTGCACCTCATTTCTGTGCCTTGTGGCAGATGTCCCATCAGAAATTACATTTTTGCGAGGATGGAATTTCTGTGGCAGTTGCACAAAGCCATTCATTTTGAAAAATGAAAACTCTCCCTTCTGAGTCGTCAGAGATGTTGGTGAGGCGGTGTCATGGGCAGCTCTCCCGTGCTCAGCTTACTGCAGAGCAGGGTTGGTACACAGTGTTCTGACATTCCAGCAGAGTCTGCCTTCAGATCCCTTCGTGGTTTCTCTGTGAAAGAGGAGGTACTTCCTTTCAGCACACCTCTGAAGTCTGCTTGTTCTGGGCAGTCATTCCTAACACTGAAGTTGAGTGCTTGAAAATCACTAAAAACTAAATCACACAGCAGTGTTGTGAAGTCTGTCCTTTTTCTCTCAGTCCAGGAGAAGTAGGATATAAGGTATGCTGTCTTTTAATTTACTGTTCTAACGTTGAAAGCATGTAGCACTGCATGTTATTGAAGTGTCTGTATTTGTTCTGTGCCCTGCTTGCTGTATGTTGGGTTTAATGTTTATTTGCAGCTGCAGTAGCATGTTGCTGAGATGGTCTTTTATTAGCTAGGCATAGAGTGGTGTGATCCTTCCCTACCCTACAGAAGTGCCACTGTTGTTGTGCATTAATTTAAATTAAAAAGCATCCAGCACCAAACAAAGCAAGTATTTTGTGTATTGTATTAAGATGTCTTCAGGATGGACAGAGAGGCCTTGGTTAAGGCTGTGCTGATATAGTTCAAGACTTCAGCCTTTAAAAAAGAAAAAAGGAGATAAAAAAGAGAAAAAAGAGTGGTTTGGTGCTTGTTACTGGTCTTCCACCTACCTAAGCAAAACTGAGGGTACAGAGTGGAGTGGGACTGGTGTTTGTTACACACAGTTGAGCTTTTTGATATTTTGGAATAGACACGTGAAATTTCTGCAAGTAGTACCCAATGAAGAAGTTAACTTTTAAACCATGCTCTTGTCCTTAGCAGGTTTTCAGATAACATGGAAAGGCAATAGGAGTATCTGCAAATAATTTGTTACTTTCCTTTAAGAAAAGAAAAAGAAGTGTGATTGCCAAAATAACTCACTTCTACTATTTAAACTCACAATGTGGTGTTCACAGCACCAAATGTTACAGTAGCATTTACAGAAATGTTATAGAAAGCTGTTGAAGCAGATTTCCATTCAATTAAACCAAAAGTGAAACTAGTTACCAGACCGTGGATATCAAACTTCAGCTGTAGAGGCACGTTTTTAAAAGTGGAGTGTTGCGCTGACCTAGATACACTGCCAGAGAACCACCAAGACTTCAGTCTGAGGTTATAGCTGTGTCTATAGCTGTAAGGATAATGATGGAGTGATTGTTTACTTCTGTGAGACAAGGGTAGATAGTTTCCATCAGAAATAGCAAATTTCAAACTGAAGTTTGAATGTAATACCATTATCTTTAGAGATGGAAGCAAGACTGATCTAAAGTGTCACTGTCTACCAGTGTGAGCACAAGCCCAGCTTTATTGATAGCTATTTGCTCTTGTGCAGAACAGCTCCTGACAAGGATAAGGTAGGAGGCCTGGCCAGCTGGGCCTTGGGGACTCAGCTGGCCTCATGCTGGGTTCACTTGAGCACTCGATGCCACTTTCTGCCTAAAGCTCAGAGGAGGCACTGGCCTTGTGGCCACCAGTGACAGGGATTGAATAGATGGCAGCCATTCCACAGTTGGAAGGTGAGGAGCTGAACCCAGTACAATTTGCCATGTGTCTCTTTCTCAGTTCAGGCTGTACCATGAAAGCTACAGAAACCATAGCTGTATTACAAGCTGTGCCTTTCTCTGGTTGTCAAAATGATTCTTCCAATAATTCCTCATGCTCAGACTGGATTTCCAGAACTGTGTGTGCATAGGTATCTGCATAATTTTGGTGTGATATTTACTACATTTCATAAATATTTATGTCAGTTCATAAAATTATTTAGTATTCAGCTAATGCAACTTCACAAAATCAGGTGATAGTTCACTGAAAAATAGTGGTCTCTCTGCATCTGATTTATAGACTGAAATGCTTCTCAACTTTGTTGTTTTATGCTCTTCTTCCAGCTTATTCCATGAATCCTACACTCCGTGTGTTAATAACAAATTTTAAAACTAGTCTGGAAGTTCGTTCTGTAATATTGCAGATGGTTTTCTTTTGTTGGAACACTGAAGAAAGACACAGTGGGAAAGAAATAACTCCTGCAAAAGGGATGATGCTGAAACACCATCTCTAAAAATGGTTGTGGAGTAGCAAGGTAGATGGACTAATTCACCTCAGAATCCTGTTCATTGACCACATCTTGAAAATGAGAACTAGAGCATGGCAAAATTATGCATAATGACAATCTGCTGCTTACATTTTGGGAAAACCTATCACTCAGTTGGTCAATTACATTGTTCAATAAACGTACACTCTGAAAAGCAGCACCGATCTGCCTGCAGTGTTTCATGTTAAAGTGGGAAGAGAGTGGGTGATTCTGAGAAAACAAAACATTTTTCCTTTATGTTCTATTTACTGCAAGTAGAGTTTAGGAGGTGTACCTCATCACCTTGACTTTTATTATTGACAAAATGGAGGTATGTCTTAAAGCTTCTTCGTTTAAAAAAAAAAAAACCAAAACACCTGCTTATTTCAAGCAAAGTTTTTTTCTCCTGTATTGTTGAGTATGTCAGGGTTGTGCCAGCTTTATCTCTCCCAGTATTGCTTCTCTACCGGAAAAAATCAATCAAATAAGGCTTGTAGAACCATTGTTAAAATACTTTTTCATTCTCATGTTGATACTGTGAAACTGTTTTTGTGCTTAAGGTGTTGCAGTGTTTCCTGACAACAGCCCTGAAGCAATGACCAGTGTAGAGGTGCCAGGCTGTAGAGATTGGTAGGGCAATCTCTGGACTCTGTCTCAGTGTGTGTCCATCCCATAAGCTCCATACGGTTGACAAAAACATTATATTATAACTTTTCATCTCAAGCCCGCAAATATTGATTAAGGTTGCTTTAAAACCAGTTTATTCAATTATGAATGAACATCCCAACAGTTGAAAGCAACAAACTTTAGTGGGTTTCCTTTATTCTTTAGCTTCTAGCTAGCATTGTTTTGCTTATGGAACAGATGAAAAGCTTTGTGTTTTTGTTATCTACTAGTGTATTAATTTGTTACATACTGGTGTATAATTGCTGTACTAGTAAGTGTCTGACAACCAGGAGGTCTGGGAATACACAGAAAAGTGAACCTTACTGTAAAGCTGGAAATTGATTTTACAAAAAGGGAATTTATTTGTAGTGTACCTTTGGCAATTCTGAATAGCTCTACATTATGATAGGAAGAGCAATCTTAAAGTCAAGAAAATACTTTTTTGGAGCAGGCATGGTTTTAGGCCTGTATGTGTTGTTGCTTCTTTAGTCACACAACTGTGATTAAAGGATGCTAAAAAGGTCCATCTGGTTTTTTTAGATTGTTTTGATTTTCTTTCAATTTTCTGTAAGTTTTAGATAAAGATTTAAATAACTCAAATCACTTACCAAACCAAAGCATTAGAGCATGATGGTGTCTAATTCAATCCTGCAAAAACAGTATTATTGCAAATAGCATTTTCATAACTGGTTTTACTTTGCTGTTTAATGAAAAGTACCCTTTTATTTTCAGTCCTTTATCTCCCTGTATCAGGACAGTAAAATACTGATGCTGTTTCTCTAAGCAGGTGGTTCTGTAACTGTTTGACAGGATACCAAATGTATTTAGCAGAAACTGCCTAATAACAGATCTTTTGCAGTGGCATGTCTGATTTGTATGAAACATTGCAATAATTGGCTTCATTGGTACTGTCAGAGTGAACTTTAAATGAAAGTGACAGTAACTAGTCCAGACTTTATTCATTTTGTTCAGAGTAAAACTATTAGACAGTAAGTGACTTACTGGTTTTCCTGCTTTTAATTAGCAACCCAATTTTATACTCTTTTAATTATCATTTAATTGGATTCCCCCTTTACACTCAGAGCCTGGCAGCCAAAACAGCTGATTTAGTATTTGGCACAACTGAGGGGGTGAAAACTTCTTTTCTAAATCTTTCTCTAGAGGATATGTTTCCATCAGTGTAGAAGTTCTTTTCTGGAAGTGGCAAATCTCTTTTAGTATCTCCTTGCTAGCCTCTTTCGTGCCCAGCTCAGAATCCACTATTTGAGAAGTGGTTATAACTGAGGGGGCTGAAGCCTCCAAAATAAAGCTTTAATGTAAACTGTAACCAGAGAGGACATACAAACAGTTCTTAAATTAGATTCAAAAAGGTAATGTTGGTATATGTGTAAGTTGTCCCTGTAACTGTTCCAAGAGATTACTTGTCATGTCCTTGCATGTTCTTAGTGGAGGGGGACTTAGTGTTGTAAACTGACCTTTGAGAGTAAATTCTAGTAAACTAGAGGACAGGACAGGGGTTGGGGATGCTTTTAAAAAGGGGCTGGAAGGGAGAAAGGGTTGACTGAAGGGGAGAAACTCGATGGTTTAGGGACTGAAGGCGAGGTAGCACACTGAAGCCTTACTGGGCTGGGAGAAGTGGCAATTTCTGAGCCTTCAGTTACAGCCCTCTCCCCTCTGCTGGCAGACAGAGGAGGCAGGGAAGCACCAGCAGAAAAAAAAAAAAGAAAAAAAAAAAAAAAAAAGAAAAGAAAAAAAAAAAAGAGGAAATAGGAAGGACACGCTGCTTTCCCATTACTAGTACTGAACCCAAAACATAGATGACATCATCTGCTCTGGAGCCCATTGCATGTGTGGGGTTTAAAAAAGGTCCACCACCTGGTGGCTGGGGTTCTGTTTTTGTTAACTTCTGGCTCCTCAGTTTGGGGATTTCAGAGGGAGGGCTGTTTATTTCAACATTAATTCACTTACCTGAAGAATCTCTTTTTTAACCTCCTCCTGTAATCTTCAGGGTTAAATGTTTTCAGCTCATAGTTCAGTTGCAGTTATTTGTAGCTGGCATTCACATTTGCCCTGTAATTCAATTTAGATGATGCTGCTTGGCCTAAATTGGAGCAGACTAGTAGAAGGAGCTTGGTGCGTGTAGAAACCGATCACTGACTCCATAGTTAAGGTCATCCAAGTAGAAGCATAAATATTTCCCCTCATTTTTAAAGTATAGTTATCTGGCTTGAATTCACTTATGAAATTGTGATTGATACTGTCAGATCTTACGTGTCAAATTATTCAGCTACTAAAAATGCTGACTAACAACCTGATTGTCATCACACAAGTACTGTAATATTCTCATTAATCCATGTGGCTTCAGTTCCAGCTGTTTGCTAGTTATTTATTCATTAGAGTCTATTTTCTGAATAGCTTCCAGCTACACATTCTTCAGAGAGATGAGATTTTATTCATACATGTATCTACTTATAGGTGAGGAATTTGAAACTGGAGCATGAGCAGGAGAAAAACAAGATCTTGTCAGAAGCATTAGAGACACTCGCTACCGAACACCATGAACTAGAGCAGTCTCTGGTTAAGGGATCTCCTCCTCTCAGCATCCTCAGTGAAGAGCAGTTCTATGATGCTGTTTCAGGTAAGTGATGATGTCCAGAATGTGAGCATGTAGAATGTGTGTGGTGAATGCCTTGGGGGTGAGTGGGGTAGGGGAAGAAGGTGGGAGCAGTCTCACTTCAAGTGAAATCTCTGCCTTTCTAACACGGACCTAATTTTAGGAGTATGCTTGATGTGGTTTGCTTGAGGGATCTAAAAATTTGCCAGAGCTCACCTGCAGGATTGTATTCCTTCACCTTAGCGTGACCAAAGATTAGAAAACCACAGGACAGAAGTGAAAGGTCTCTGCTTGGGGGTCTACATTCTTGTTCTAAATAGCAAAACATAAGGGTCTTATTTTGGGAGAGGTAACTGTATCTTGTAGCCTTCTGACTTGTTTTGTCCATGGTGGTGTGTGCTTTTTTCTTTGGTCTGTTGTTAAGATCAGACTATAAAGATCCCTAGTTTTGAGGGATAATGATGTTAAGAAAGGCTTGTGCTATTTCAGTTCTGTATACTTTAAGTGTTTAACGTGAAAGAAAATGATGAATTAAAATCCTGCATGCATTTGTTAAATGTCTTTTCTTTCCCTATCTGTTCTTCAGTTTAGTGTCTTTCATACTTTCATATGCAGAACATGCCAATAGTGATTTTGGAACATTCTGAACTGCGTGAAATGATTAGAACATGCATTTGTATAGGGAGGTTGTACGTAGTGCAGTTCAATAGCAGCTCAAACTGGGTGATCCAGCAGCACACACCTGTCTACAACTATGAAGGATCTGGAAAAGCTTGAGGGTGAACATAATCTAACCGTAGCAGACAATTGGGCTGTGATGGCAAACTTCACTAGCAAGTATGGGGTTACTTTTTGTGTGAACTGAACTGTCTGATGCTTCTGACAGATGAGAAAAGCAGTGTTCCCGGACTCCTTGATAGGTGTTCTGCAGTGAGAAACTTAAGCCGTGAAAAAACAGGCAAAGCAAGTCTATGCACAGGAACACAGTGAATCAACTTTGTGAAGCAGACTTTGCTGTTTGGCACAGCAGCAAATTTATCAAGCCTTCAAGCAGAAGAGACTGAGGAACACTAAAACAGGTTCTTCTTCTGGAACCAAAGGAAGAATTCTGCTGAAAGGCCTCAGGCCCTTTTGATTGTCAACTGAGCAGAGAATAGTTCTTTATCTGATGCTGCTGGAATGTAGTCTCTCCAGCAGGGCTTGCTTTGTGCATATGAGAGAATATTAAGCTTTAAAGGGCTAGTTCATAACTGACCTGATCTCCAAATACTGTTCCATGAAAGTGTCCAAAGCCACCTCTCCTATTGTCAGAGGTGGGAGTTTTGTCCTTGTAAGCTACAAACAAATCATATCAAGTGGATTTGTAAAATTGTAAAATTTGCTGAGTGCATATGTATATAGACATACTTTAAAAAAACAAACCCAAATGTGATTTCTTTCTTCTTTGGGAGAAGTTACTTGACATAATTCGTCTTAATTTCATTTTAAATAATATTCTGGGACAGGCTTACTCTCTTGGCTGTCGGTGTCAGTTTAATCAGACTGATGTTAGATTTTCTTCTCTAGTTTGTTCACATTCAGTGCTTTGCACAGATTAAGGTCCTTTCTGTCTCTGAAGGGGATAGGGATGGGGAGGTGGCTAGAAAAAGGGAAATATGATGTATTTTCCTGACTGCTGAATACATGTTACTGCTTTCATTTTAAGCATAAAAGGAATTAGGTTTTTGTTGGTATGGCTTGAGGAGAGGACTTTTTTGTTTCTGGAAATTTAAATTGCTACAGCTGTCTGCAAAGCTTTTGCTTAACCTGATTTGCAAACTGATAGCATTAAATTATATTGATTTTGGACAAATAGCCATATTCATGAATTACCTTTCTAGGATGTATAGGAGATTGGTGTTTGCTCAATGTATTTTAACAGGGTGATATAACAAGTTATAATGTCTGTCAGTGGGAAAATGCCGCTACTAAGAGTATTTTTTCTATCAGGATGCCATCTTTCTCTGCTTGCAGTTCTATGAATTTTTAAATCCCTGCTGTAGGAGTGAGTTTAGAAGTGAGAGTGTTGCATAAGTAGGCTTGCACTTTGTGCTGAAGAATTGTTAGTTTTGACTTGACAAGTTGAAAGAAGATGCCACTGCTGCTTTTTGTTTTGTTTTGTGTTTTTTGGGTTTTTTTAAAAGAATTTTGTCTGTATAAAAGACATTTTTTTGTTGACTCTCAACAGAAGTATCACTAATAAGACAATTCAGAGCAATTTGCAAGCAGGTTTTTGAAGAAGTGTATCAAAAATTATGTATTCACTGCATTCACTGCAGCAACTACTTGTCCCCATTTGCCATGCTCTGGTTCACATTGTAGAGCAATCCAATTGCTCCTGAATGAAGCTGAATCAGAAGATACAGTCCAGTTCCTATTGGACATTCAGTCCATGGCAGCAGAGTAAGAGCAGATCTGAAGAGGACAGCACTAGAAACGTTTTCTGGTTTGATTGTCAAGTCTTCAGCACCATCTGTTCCTCTTGCAAATCTGCTCCAGCCTGAGCCATGCTACCTGCTAGTGTTGGCATAGACTGAATTGTTCACTGTTGAAGTCTGTGGTGTGTGGTTCTGTTTGTAGAAATTGTGGCCAGAGTTACAGAAATATCCTCTTCCTTTTCCAAAACTGGAGTGAGGAAAATGTTTGCAATGTGGTAAGATTATTTACTGAAGTTGAAGTTTATATTCTGAAGTCTCCTTTCTTTTTAACTTTAAGTGATATTCTGTTGTCAGTGCTTTTTGGCTGTTGTAGTAATTCCTAAATTCCTGTAATGAGAGAGAAATTAGAGGAAGAACCTACAGAAAGTGGAAGTTATTTGTCTTACCAAAGCATGGTATCCACTGTTGAGAAGAGCAAAGTTAAGGGTGTTATTAAGCTGAACTCTGATAGCCATAGGTCAGTTGACAGTGCTTCCCAGTGTGCTGATCCACTCATCATGGGAGCGGTGGAAATGTGTAATTAAACTTGATACCACACAGAGTGCTGCAGCTCTCACTTTCAGGATTGAATGCTTAACATGTGTCAAACTCTTCTATGTTTAAAGCAGGGTGGGGCAGAATGGGGGGGCTCTGGGGAAGGGAAGAAGCACTGAACAAGTAGCAAAATTCAAGAAGACCAATGCCATCTCCTAGAGAGCTGAAAAAGTTAGTAGCTTTGATTAGTACAAACCTGAGGAGCATACGGAAATGGAATAGGAATGAAGAGAACATCCACAGTATTGAAAAATGACTAAGCAGGTTGTGAATTAAAGGGTAGAGGTACTTGATTTTTGCCTTTCAGGTAAGATTCCTTTCTCATACGCAAATCGTGCACCCAGTTTGGGAAGAGTTTAGATCTGCCTATGTTTTCCTCTTTTAAACAGGTTTTCTCTGAGAGCTGGAGGTTTTTCAGCAAACAGATTTTTTGTGTGTGTTGAGAAGGTTATTGACAGGTTTGCATAGCTGCAATCTTGCTCTAAAAGCATTATTTAGCTACAGGAATATTTAAGTAGACTGAAGCTAACCTGTCATAGAACAGCTTCTGCTGGTATCTACCACTACTGGGTGCTGTGTTTATAAATAACTCTCCTAAATGGTACAAGAAGTAGCAGACTACATCCTTTGCTTTTGCTTGTTTCCTTGTTTGTCTCAAGTAATCAGATCACTTAAAAGTAAAAACGGTGCAAAAAGCATAGAAGCCTCTTGCCCTTCCTTCCATGTTCAGAGTAGTTGTCAAGTGGCTTTTTTTGAACATGTACCAAAAATATTTCACAGCCTCTGTGAGAACACTGCTGCCTATCACTTCTTGCCTTGAATAGAGTTAAAAGAATTAATTCAGCCATCTCAGAGGGATGGGAAACACCTAGTTAGAATTGAAACTCCACAGTGCCAATGGTAAAACACTATATTTCTTAGGTTTATTTATTAATCAAAAACATTGGCCGAACTTTCTATCTGCATCTGAAGACTTACCAGTTGTAGCAATAGGAAATGATGTCCCCTGAGTTAAGTTTGTCATTGCTTCTGCTGTTTCCCAGTGCTCTCCCACTCTTGCAAAATGTAGCTGGTGTTTGTACTGTTACTCTTTCAGGTTTCATGAGCTGGAGAGCTTCCTAGTCAGCCTGGTCTTGTCTCAGAGATCACTTTAAAATTTTGGCTTCTGAACAGGGACTCTTATTCCTTCTCCCTCCTCCTCAGCCCACAACTCCTTAAGTTCAATTAAAAAAAAAAAATCATTTTCTCCTAGTCATCTGTTTGACAGCTGCTCTGTAGAAACTTGTGAATATAAATCTTTTTTTGCAGTGACGGGGGAGTATGTAAATCTTAATTCAGAAAAGAGTTCGCTGCAAGTGCACAGAGAAAAGCTCAGTTTCAGTTGCCTATTGATTTGTGCTCATAATACAATACTAGGCTTGTTCACTCTGACACCCTAACAAACTCCCAAGGCTTGCAGAGTTCATTGGGTTAAAAGAGGTATCTGAGGTTATGGGATTGGAGACTGAGATCTTTGATGGCAGGAGCTGTTGCACTTTCTTGGTTTCTCAGGAAAGTGGGTGAGGCTTCTCTAAGGAGCAACTTCTTACAACAGTTGTGTTTCATTCTTCTACTCTTTTTTGTATAGTGTGGCCTTTTACAACAGTTGTGTTTCATTCTTCTACTCTTTTTTGTATAGTGTGGCCTTCTTGCATGAGGTAAGGCAGGTGCCCTGGGGAAGTCTGTCTGGTCAGTGTCCGCAGCTCTGGAGAGGTTTGCAAGTGCACAGCTCAGTCCTGCAGAATCATCTCATGGCACTAAAAGGCTAGCATGGGGAGAACGGGACACATGATGTATTTTAAAATCTTTGTTGTACCAAGAAGCATATCCAAGAGTGGCAGGCAGTTCTGGTGAAGCTTATCTGCCCTTGCCTTTCTACTCTGGAATCCTGGGTTTCTGTTGCAGAAACTCAGATTGAAGGTATTTACACACTGTGATTCTTGTCTGAAAGCAAGACAGCCCTGGATGGTACGAGAGAAGAAAGGTCCCTGCAGGAGCCACTGGGTTGTCTTCATGCTTTTCTTGTCATGATAACTGTCAGCACAGTTGGGCAGCTTTTTCAAAAAAGAGGTGGAATACATACCTCAAGGGGATTTATAGTTTGTTGTGTGGTCAGGAAGCTGAGGCTCAAGTTGTGTTACACTCCAAGAGTGTCTCTTCCTCTGCAGTATTTGGATATTCAGGAAAACTGGGTTTAAGATCTCTGGACAAATCTGTATTTTATGTAACAGACTTGTCCCAACTAAAAAATGCTTTTCCTTACCCTACTTGTTAAATATAGTACCCACCAAACTAATTCTTTTGATATGTTATATCATAACTTGGCATGGAACTAGACTGACAATTTTGGGGAAAATTGTGAGAAGCTTCTCTGGAGTGCCAGTCCACTTCTTTAACATATCCTCAGCACCAGCTGGCAGTTCTTTTCATTCCCTAGCAACTGGCTTAATTTCAGTACTGTCTTGATGAGGATAGGCATGGATATTTTAAATGGAAGATCTCCTTATGCTTCTAGATCTCTCTTTCAAGAAAGGATGGAGACATTGTGACACAGCCCATCCATTTATCAGGATTTTGTCCTGTTCCTGACCCTTATGTAATCTGGATGTTAGAAAGTCTTCCTATCACTATATGTATTTTTATATATATGTATACCCTTCAGCAAAGCAATGTTACAATTTACATGTTCTGGAGAAGTTACTGGCATAGCTTTTTTTAAGACAAAACAAGAAAGCACCTGGCAGTAGACAGCTGTGAGTGAGAGATTCTTTTGGACTGGCTGCTACTTCAGCAGATTTTGATTACTGGATTTGAATTAGAATGAGTATGTGAGAGAATGGCTAATTTTGCAATTATTTCTCTGGGGTTTTGCAGCCAAGAGTAACAGCATATGCTGGAAGCAGTACATGGCAGGAATAGTGTCTACTGTAGATTGGGTCTGCGTTTTTCAGAAGCAGTGAAGCTTGCATTAAGCTGTTTATCATTCAGTGTTGTACCTGGTTTCTGGTAGAGAATTTTTCAAATTAGATGGAAGTTGATGTCTTGAGTTGTTCCCTCACTTCCTGGAACTTGCAATTGGATAATCCTTTGACAATCTTGTCAGGTTTGAAAGAAAACCTAACACAAAATTACAGCCTTTGCCAGGAAATTTGTACCTTCTGACGTGGGGCAAGACTGTCTCTTCTCTAGAGCTGGACAAGCACTACCTGACCAAAACACTGGTTGGAAAGGTGGTGTTGTTGATGTTAGGATTAGTTTGAGATGTGATGTGGATTGTACTATTAACCTGCCTTCCACAGTACGAAGTTTATCTTGATAATTGGTGACCTTATCACTTAGACTTTGCTGGGACCTACGTAGTTCGTGTTATCTACATGATACATCCTCCTGTTCTTTGATACTTATTCAGTGAGTTGGGAAGTGAAGGTTGGTGAACAGCACTGAGAGTCTTAAGAACTTAGACCTAACTGAAGAAGGAATCATCACTCAAGGTACCTGTCTGTTTGGTAGGGTACTGACATTTATATGGCGTTGGCACTTGTCATAAGCAAGGTCTAGTAGCTTCAGTTTAATAAATATGCCAGATTTTGGCTCAGTTTGATAGAGCATTTTTAATGCATTGTGGTCTTGCTTATTGTGCAATTTGTTTAAATCTAGATGCTGGGCTGCAGCGGTCTCTGGCAGTACTAGTTACTTACCAAATGGATGCTGTCATCAGGACACAGTAGGCTACTTAGGTTTCAGTTTTGTACAAGGCGGGGAGATCTGTTAGTGACTGAAGTCCGGCACAGGAGGTGGATTCATTAACATGCACCTGCTCTGTTGCAGATTCGGAATCTGAAAAATCATTAAGTGGGTTTGAAACAACAGCAGCCTACTCGTTAGAGGACAGCATGGATTCAAAAGATACAATAACTTCAAGCAAGTCTGAAGAAAAGGTGTGTGGCAGTGGGGAGTCGCTGTCAAACGGAATCAAAAAACACAGGTAGGATGTTGTCCGCTCTTAAAGTTTTATAATGTGCCTTAATCGAAAGAGGCAACAGGAATTTCTGAAAAGCTAACAGAAAACTTTTTGAACTTTGCTAGGGATGACTGGCAAGTTACTGGTTGTGCTATGGTTTTATAAAGACTGTTTTTCCAAGGCTGGTATGCTCCTTCGCATCTTGATGATGCAATCTAAATAACTAAAAACGAAATATAATATGCTGTTTAAAAATGGACACGCTTGTTTTTTATTAGCTCTTATTGAAATCTATGTGGATTTTAATTCCTTCATTTATCTTTAATGGCCCATACCTCCTATTGCCTCTTTAATTTCGAGTTATTTGATCCTTCTCTTGGTATCAGGAATGAATGAAAAATATTGCTAGCCTGGCATCAGAAACTCAAATGTGAACAAAGGGAGTCTTATTCTAAAAGTCTCATCCATGTTTTATGTGCTTATTTTGTGTTGTCAAATGATCCATTTTTGTTTGTTTCCTTGCCGATAAAGGAGGACAATAGGTCTGGAGTTAATGAGATGTAACAGACACCACTATTCTCTAGTTTCAGTGAAAGGGCAATATAACATTTGTGCTACAGATAAAGCCAGACTTCAGCATGTTTCAAATAGACTGTTCTGGAAGTGCTTTGGACGTACAGGATGATGATGGGGACCCCACATTTCTGTAAAAACAGGAAAATAATATTTAATCTTTACAGAAGGAAGCTAGAAATGCTTTAATTACTTGGTATCTTAAATAGGTAAATTGCAGTAACTGCTGAAGTGAGTTGGTAGCATCAGACATGATGTTTCAAGGGTCAACCTGTGCGTGTCTCATGCTTGAGAAAGACTGAAGCAAATGAGGGCTTGGGTGGAGTAAATGGGTGTTTTGGGGAGATAACATAAAGCAGCTGACTAAGTGCATGGCTTTGCTCTTGTGCTGTTAGCAAGATGGTATTTGTGGCCTTGGCTAAGTGCCTTCCCTAATTAGAGCAGGAAGTTCAGGAGTGGGGGAGGAAGCAGTAGGTGAAGGTGGACATCTGAATTGCTTTCACTGCCTTGGAAACAGTGAGGGGAGAGGATGCAAGTACATAATCAACATGAAAATGATGGTGCATGTTGGTTTGCATTGTATTGAGGAGTTTTTACAGGAATTACACTTCCATTTACTATAAAAAAAGTACTTGGCAACTTCTTGTAATGCTTGCTGCACAGCACTGCAGGGAGCAGGTTACTGGAGGAGCATTTCAGAGCTGATTTTATAAAGAAGAATGAAAAGTAATGAACAAGTACATCTCCCTCTGTTGTTTCTCTGAGTTGCCTCTCTTCTAGTAGTAAAGAGAGCATAGGATGTTGGAGTAAAATGAGTGCATAAATTGGCTAATAATTTGCTGCTAAAGAAAAGTGGAACCTTTTTTAAATCTGTTTTGCATATAGACAAGAATGTATGGTCATATTTTGTGTGACTAAAGGGCTATAGACTATATGGCCATATTTTATGGGATTAAATGGCCATAACAACATTATAGGTTGAGCTGTAATGTTAGGCTTTTTTACCTAGCATTTTGGTGTCACATTGGGAGTTTTCCCCAAATATAATGATGCAAACTTTATCCCCAGAAGCTCAGACAATTTAAACTTTACCTCCAAGAAAACCTTTTCAGGGAAGGGAGATGTGTGGTGTGTTTATCTTCTGAGACTGTTGGTAGTAGCTAGGTTTGGCCTGATACAGCATCTCTTTCATGTGACTTCAGAACTGTGATACCTGCCTGGAGCTGCTGGCTCCAATTTGTGCCTATTTGTCTGGGGGCTGGTTTTAACTGTGTGCATGTGGTCAAATAGGCACTGCCTGTGATGCCACCTGTGTCCTTTTCAAAGCAAAAACTGTAGCTTCTTGGTGTTATGCAAAGTTAGGGGATCAAAATGTTTTGGCATCATTTAATTCTGTCCTTACACCCCTGAGTTTGCTTATAGCTTTTTTTGTTGTTGTTGTTTTTTAACTTCAATTTGTGTTAATGATATGGAAACAAGTCACTTAGAAAATAGGCCAGATGAAATATTTTGCTTAAAATCTTGGTACCTTCAGATGAGTAGAGAATTTGTAGCTTGCATTTAGGTTGCACATGAGATTACCAAACACTGTTTAGCCATTAGTTTAAATAAGATTATTTTCTGTCTTCATCTGCACAACCTGAGCTCTAATGTGCATCTCAAATATTATTTGAGTGATTGAGAGTTTTCCATGCAGAAGTGAAGGTTGGTTTGAGTTTGGAAATTTGGAATAAATCTGTTGGTTCCAAGGAATTAAAGGTATTGGGAAGTATGTATACAGATAGAGGAAGCCAGTAGCACATATAATCTGCTGTTTTTTTCTGGGTTTTTTTTTTGGGGGGGGGGGGTTTTGTTGTTTGGTTTGTTGTTGTTTGGTTTGGTTTTTTTTTATGTAGGTTGCATCCTGCTGATTGTTCACAGAGTGTTTTGAGAGTGGACTTCATTTTTGTTACATTTCTTGGGACAGGATTTGAGAGATAGAATAGTACAGTAAATAATCAGGAAACATTCAAATCACTTCTTTTTAAGTGGGAATTTTTTAATCTGAGCCAAACTTAAAAAAAAAGGGGGGGGGGGAGGGGCAAAAAAACCCCACCCCTCAAAAAAGTCCAATCAAATCCCCAAAAACTCCATTGTGTAAAACTGTTCTGTATAAAGTGCCAACATTTGACATCCAGTTGTTACTGCTGTTTCCCTCTTACTGCTGAGTTTTGTTGTCAGCTTTCCCTTTGGCATTGGGGGTCTTTCAGAATGCAAACGTGTTGGTGTTCAGCTTCATGGGAGCCAGGAGATTGTTTGTTCAAGTTGGCATGAAAAGCAAGCTAAACATGCCTTTTTCACTTCATGTGTCCCCTTCCCCACAAAATGCCTGTAGCAGTTGATGTGTAGTAGTTAATGCTTTGGACGAATGTTTTTGTTGAAGTAAAGGATCCTAAATACATCTCATCCATTCTACTGCACGGAAATTCCAGCAGATGTTTTTGTCACTTAAAGCTAGAATTAACTTCCTGAGTTGTTTTTTGAAATTGACATCTGGAGGGAAATTGCTGCATTCAAAAACCTTTTGTTTAGTTACAGGGAGTATGTCAAGGTTATTAGGCCTGAAGTCTTGGCTGCCTGTCATGTCCACATGTCCTTACGTGTCCCTGGGATCTTCCTTGGTGGCTTAAAACTGCTTTGTTTTTCCTGTGTGTGTGTGTGTGTTAGAGGGAGGAGAGAGCTGGCTCCCATAGCAGTTTGACTGATATAGGCAATAAATATGGATGAGTGGCTGAA
Source organism: Sylvia atricapilla (assembly GCF_009819655.1). Lineage (NCBI taxonomy): Eukaryota > Metazoa > Chordata > Aves > Passeriformes > Sylviidae > Sylvia > Sylvia atricapilla. The sequence goes on along the minus strand of NC_089140.1, from coordinate 106,145,308 downwards.
ACTGAATGCCAACTTTCAAGTGATTAAACAAATTGAACAAAAGGGCAGATTAACATTAATGAAAATATAAGTTTTAGTATGTAAGGAAAGCAATTCCTGTGTATACTTCAGCAAACTAAGGGCTAATGTGTTTAACATGCAGAAGGGCTTACTTAAACACAAATATCCACTCTGCTGACTGCATTAAAGGATACACAGGAAAAGCAAGTTAACATTATAAGTGAAGGTAAGACTGAATAGTTGGTGGACACTGTCCTCTCCTGGACATTTGTATCAAAACATCCACAGAAGTATTTTATACTTAGTATTATTCAGGATGATCTGTTTCACAAAACATTTTTGTCTCAGTGAAAAGTCAGAATAGGGAGTGAGTGGTGGTATGTTGGTAAATTAAAATAAACCCTCTTACCCACTCATCCTCTGCAGGGGAGCTGAGTACAACTAGTCAGTGTTGGGTTTGTAGCTAGTTGCTAACACAATAGTTTGCCACCATGAGGAGATGAGACACGTGACTGGGTTTTTGATGGGGTGGGGCTTGTTTGATTTTAAGGAACAATTTTTATGTTATGTTCTTTCTGAAAACTGAAGCACCAGCCCTGGTGAAGGTGTTCCAGTGGCAAATAAGTAGAGGAGGTAACACAGCAGGTAGGGCTACAGAAACGAACAATTTAGCCTGAGTATTTTTTTTTTTTCTCTAGGCAGTGTTTCTGTTTATCAAAAAGGTGGGGTGGAGAAGGAAGCCTGTTCACACAGTCTGTGAAAAGATTGCTTTAGCTACCTTGAGCAGAGACAAGACAACCTTGGTTAGGAGGGCAACATAATAATTTAGAGTTAAGTAAACTTTGAAAATTTAGTAGTTCATGCAGTTTGAGCTCTAGGTAATTTTTATCTATTGATAAGAACAGAAAAACTGTGGATTTTGCTCATTGACAATAGCTTCATGATCCAAAAATGAATTTGTGTTCTGGACAAAGGACTTTGACCAATATTTATGCCCTTCTAGAAGTAAATTGAATTAACAATTGAGCTGGTCAGTAGCAGTAGCAGTAAGAAAACTGAACAAACTCTTGTGCTTGATTTCCCATAAGGCTGAGAAATGCACACTGTGTTCTCAGCCTAAATGCTGGTCCTTGAAAGGATGCTTATGACTTGTTTCAGGATATGTCAGCCGCCTGTAGAACACCTGCTCTGTTTGCTCTTCTTTAATGATACTGCTTTTTTCTATTGTTCCCGAGGGCTGGTTTTAATATAGGCCATAAATGTTGTGGATCTTCATTGTCAGTATAAAGGTGACTAGCAGAAAAACCCCAAAACAGCCCCACTGTTTTACCCTCAGATCTGCTCAGACATAGTGAGCGTACCTGTTCAGTTACCTTCCATTTTTTCACAAAGACACAGTGAAGTATCTTAATGGTGTCGTTGTGAAAACTGTTCTCATGACTGCTGTAGACATTCTCTCCCTCTGGTGTTATGCAAAATTAATGGTTCTGGTTTTGGAGAAATTCATGTTTCTATGCAGGTAAAACAGTTTAAGGGCATTCCCCCATGGTTTTTAATTTAAAAAATGGGAAACTATTACTTTCATAAATGGGCATTTGCCTTTCTTAGTCATGGTTAGAATTGGAAAACTTCTTACTTCTGCTTTTTTTCCCTCTTCCCTTTCCACAGAACAAGCTTACCATCTCCAATGTTTTCCAGAAATGACTTCAGTATCTGGAGTATCTTAAGAAAATGCATTGGCATGGTAGGTAATCAAAAAACTATGATAAAAAATGGGGAGTGATTCTTTTATTTGAGGCCCTAATGAAAATTTCTTTGGGAGAAGAGGTCTTTTTGATGTGTTTTTTTATTTGTTTTTAGGGTTGGTTTATTTTAGCTTGTTTTATTTGATGCTTATGCTTTATTTGCTTTCATATCTTAAGAAGGTAAGACTTGGTCAGAGCAATATTCTTTCAGTAAAAGCATCTTCTCTTGACTTGAGCCCTTTAAGTACTTCATGTGGGGTTTTTTGAATTTATTTTGACTGTGGGAAAAAACAAAACAACCCCACAAAAACAACCGCTTTCATTTTGCTTTTGTTCCTTCCCCTAAGTGTCTGAGTCTTCCCCCTTCCATGGTGTTAGTGACCAGCCGGTTGCCAGATCAGAGTCAGCTGGCTGGCACCTAATCTGCTTCCAGCTAGGTGTGAATTGAGAAGAGTTCTTCTCTGCATTAGATCCTACAATAGGCTGAAAATACTTGCTGCTGATAAACCTCTCTCAGTCTGTAACAGTAGTCTACAGAAGGGAAGGTTTGTAGGTTTAGTTGCTGTTATTTTCTCCTCTATTCCCTGGGTGTAGTTGGGAGCAACACCAAGCATTGAGGTGTGGGAATGCTGGGAAATGCCTGCATCAGCCCCTCCAAATCTCCTGAGTTGTTGTGAAGTGTCTGAGGCTTCTCCCAGTGTCTTTCGTGAGGCTTCTCCCAGTGTCTCCCAGTGTTACAAAATACAAAAAACAGATTGAAAGCCTGCCTTGCATAAAGTGTGTGTAGGAAAAAGGGGTCTTAATTCTGCTTTGCAGCAATTGCTGCAGAGAAGTTGTAGTTGTGGAGGGCAGCAGAACTTGCAGTGGCTTGTACCAAAGCATCTGCCAAGGCTCCTGGTGCCAGGTACTGCTGTTATGGCTCAGGATGGTGCTGTTTGCCTCACCCTTGGCCAGCAGTCATACTTACACCCTTCTCATTTGCTGCTGCAGGCAGTTTTAACTGTGTTATGCATTCAGAGGGCATGCTTTTCAAAAATTGAGAGAGAGAACAAACAGCATCCCAACTGTAGGGCTTCCTTTAAATTCTTTCTCGTTACAAACCCTGTTTTCTCATCAGAATACAGAATCCCTCTTTTAACTCTTGTACCACCATGTTTCCCTGCCCTTTCTCATTCTCCTCTCCTCCCACTGACCCACCTGCCTCCAAAAAAAGATAATATGTTTAAGTAATTAAATGGTCTATATCTATTTATGGAATAATAAATAACGTAGTCTTTAAAAGAGTCTTTAATATTTCTTTCCATTGTTTCGTCTCACTTTCCTAATGCATTCATTGATAGGAAGTTTGATGTTTGGTTTTCTTTTTGTTTTAAAATTGGCCTTAACACCACACAGCTCTGCTTTTCAAGCTCATAAGGGTTTTGTCCTTTCAGTATTAGCAGAGCCAGGTCAAGCATCTTGCATTAGCACTAAGAGCATCATTTATTTTTGTAATAAGCCAATTACACTTGGGTTACTGCAGGTCAGTGTATCTAATCATTCAACTCCCAACACGAATTTCATTTGTGCATCAGGAGTTGTCAAAGATCACAATGCCGGTTATATTCAACGAGCCCCTGAGCTTCCTGCAGCGACTCACGGAGTACATGGAGCACACATACCTCATCCACAAAGCCAGCTCACTTTCCAGCACAACTGAAAGAATGCAGGTATGTTGGCTTGGCTAGTTCCTGTGAGCTCTTGGTGAGTGTTGTGGGATCTTTCTTCCTTAGAGATGGTCTCTGTAGGAGGTGCTCCTGTAACTTGCCGCATGTTGGACTCTCTTATTCATTAACTAGTTTTGGTTATTGTTCTGGTTTTCACATGGATAGAGTTCGGTTTCTTCCTAGAAGCTGGTATGGTGCTGTAATTTTGGATTTAGAACGAGAATAATGTTGGTAACTGATGTTTTAGTTGTGCTTAAGCTGTGTTTACAGTAAATTAAAGACTTTCTGCTCCTTGTGTGCCCCCCCAGCAGTGAGAAGGCTGAGGGACACCAGAAGCTGGGATGGTGGCAGAGCTGGGACAGCTGGCCCCAACTGTCCAGGGGGATATTGCATACCATATGGTGATGAGCTCAGTACATAAACTGATGGAAAGCTGTCTGGGGGCTGCTGCTCAGGATCTGATGGGGCATCAGTCAGTGGGTTGTGAGCCATTGTTCTGTGCCTTATTTGGTTTGATGATTGTTATTCTTTCATCATTATTATTTTCTCTTGCTTATCTGCCATATTAAGCTGCCTTTATCTCAACCCACTGATTCCACCTTTTTTATCCCCCTAATGTACCCCTCATTCCATTTTGGTTGGGGAGGGCATGGAGTGAGCAAATGTGTGGTGTTTATCCTGCTGGGTTCAACCACAACAGTCCTTTATGGCACCCTAAAAGGAGCAGAACTTGAGGGGTTGAGATAACAATGGATCTGGCCAGAGCATAATAAAGCAAGTTCATTATAAGCATTTATGATATTAGTTGGATAGTCTCCAGTTGCAGTGTTGATTTATTTGCTCTCAGAGCTGCTGTGAATGTTCTCAGAGTTGGGTTATGCAACATCTAACTTGCTGTATAGGTTCCCTGCTGTGCTGTTTATAACCTCTGGGGGCTTGGTTAAGTTAACATTTAGTTGTACTTTGTAACACTGTCTTATGATATGATAGAATTCCCTGTGGTATGTCTTAGCTGGTATTTGTACTCAGCATTGCCAGCATTTCCACACTTTGGGAGCCATCTATAGGAAACCATTCGTAGTTACATCTTTTGCCTTTTCTCATCAGAGAGTCAGTCCATGCAGGAGATACCTTCTTCCATCATCCCCTTCTCCTCCAGGCTAATTAGCTCTTGAGAATTTCAAATTTCATTGGGATATCAAATCCACTTGTTCCTTTGCTGCATCTCTTGAATGTGTTTCAGGTCTTGTGTATGGTAAAAGAACTATTTGTGGATACCACCCAGAGATCTGCCCCGAGGCTGGAAAGCTATGAGTGGCAGGATGTGTGGATTAGTGTGGATAAGCAATAGAATAGTGGGCATCTCCAACGGTTTGAAATTTTACTCCTAAGCAAGTGCAGAATCCTGAAAAATTAATAAAATATTTGGAAAAGTATGCTGTCACCCTGGCACTTCTAGAGTGACAGAAATTACTGCAAGGTGCTGGGGCCTGGCCCATGCCTAATGAGCCCTGTTTAATACTATTCAGTACCCTCAAGAGGAAGAAGAGGCCTCTGGATCTGACAATAAAACAAGAGACACTGGAGGTACTCCAGCTCCTGTGTCTGGCACTGCAGGTGAACTGAAGAACTGACCTGTGCTGGTGTCAGTCACCCCTGTACACAAAAGGAAGTATTGGAAGCAAAAGTCCACTCATTTAGTAAGGGATGAAGGAGATTCTTTCAAGAGGAAGCAGGAGAAAGATGTAGACAAGACAGAGTATTCTGAAGTAGGACTGCCATGAGAGAACAGGAGGAAGAGGAGAGGTAGCTGCTGACTGGGGAGAAGAAAAACGAAGAATTCATAAATGAGACAGTACCTGCCCAATCCCTGTCCCTGAGTGAGCTGTGAGATACATAAAAAGATTTTGGCTGTTGTCCAGGTGAAGACGTTGTCACCAGCCTGTTCCAATGTTGGGGTAACAACAGAGCCAGTAGTCTGGAATTGGAGAGTAAGGAAGCCAAGCAGGTAGGATCCCTTTCTAGGAAAGGGGGCAGTGAGAGAATGGTTGGAAAAGTGACACAAGTTACTGTGGAGGTGACTCATGTCAGGTGTGAAGGGAAGATATTCCTTCAAGGGAGATGTTATATGTCGCCCAGAGAAGTAGAGCACCTTGGAGAAAGGTATCAGTACCTGAGGGAAGTAGCCCTGCTGGAGGTGATTTGTGATGACATGGATGACAAACAGCTATCCAGAGATGCACATTAAGCCAGGTGCATGTGACTCATGTGGTGGAAGTTTGTACAGAACCAGAACTGTCACAGTTTAGGCCAGCAGGCTTAAATAGCAGACAGCCACTCGCTCACCCTAATTCCCCCTCCCGTCCTCCATGGATGTGGGATAGAACTGGATAGTGGTGGGAGAAGAAATAATAATTGGAATATACTAAACAAGTGATGCACAGTGCAGTCACTGCCCACTGACCAATGCTCAGGCAGTTTCCAAGCAGCAGCAGTCTCCAGCTGGGTTTCTTTCCCCCCTAGGTTTTTTATATACTGAGCATAATGTCATATGGCATGGAATATCCCCTTGGTCAATGTGTCAGCTCTCCCAGCTGTGTCTCCTCACAACTTCTTGTTCCCCCCAGCCTGGTGGGGTGGTATAAGAAGTTGAAAAGTCCTTGACTTTGTTGCAAGACATTGCTTGGCAACAACTAAAACATCAGCGAGTTATCAGCATTATTTTCATTCTAAATCCAAAACAGCGCTGTGGCAGCTACTAGGGAGAAAATTAGCTCTATCCCAGCAGAAACCAGGACACCTGTCTAGGACAATATTTTGATATTCTGTAACACCATGGCTACTGTTGATTAACTCTGTGACCTTACTCTTCTGAGCAGTGTGTTGCTGCATTTGCTGTGTCTGCTGTAGCCTCACAGTGGGAGCGTACTGGGAAGCCATTCAACCCATTGCTTGGAGAGACCTATGAACTGATCAGGTAATGAACAGAGCTGCACTGAGGGTGGTATTCCGTGGAAGAGATGTTTCATTAGATTTGTTAGCTGGCTTGCAGACTGCACTTCAGCTCATAAGCTTCCAGCCATTCCCCTAGCAGCTGCTGCAGGTAGATGCAATGTGTGTTGATGTTCACCAATCCACCTTTCACTGAACAGAAACTACTTAACCTTTCAATTCAGAGCAAGCAAATGAAATTTGCCAGGTTAAGAAGCAAGTTTTATCTACAAAATTCATTTATTTCCCTGAAACCTTATGAATGAAAAATGTGCATGGTACATAAGGAGTGTACAGAGTACAGGAGTGTTCAGAGTACCTATTAATGTGTAGCTGTACCTAAGGCAGATTTTTCTTTCGATTAATATTTTGGCCTTTGTTAAGGTGAAGATTTAAGAAAGAGATCAGTATCAAAAGTAACTGTATTGACTCGCCAGATCTGGTACTTCTTGCTTCTTTTTTATATTACGTCCTTAGTTATTTAAAATAGGGATGTTATACGTTTTAGCTAATGTTTTCAGTTTAGGCTTTTAATTAACTGTTAATTAACTCTTGCACTGTGAGCAGCAACTATGCATGGGTCCAACTATCCCTTTCACCTCAGGGAAAACAACTGCAACTTTACTGCACTTGATACATAGGTACATGATTTGGTTATCTTTATTTTGCAGAGATGATCTTGGATTTAGACTTCTCTCAGAGCAAGTCAGCCATCATCCACCAATCAGTGCTTTCTATGCTGAAGGCTTGAATAATGATTTTGTGTTTCATGGATCAATATATCCTAAACTGAAATTCTGGGGCAAGAGCGTGGAAGCAGAACCAAAAGGCACAATGACTTTGGAGCTACTCGAGTAAGTTGATCAGTGATAATTGAAGGGGTACACTGCCTCATCCTTGATGATTAGAGTGCATTAAAGCCTCATGGCTTAGGAACAGAGGTGTCCAACACGCACATCCTGAAGTGTGAGGGCAGATCATTGTGTGGGGAGGAGAGGATGGGAAGATGAAAGGATCTACCATCATTTCCCCATACATGCTGCTGACAGCACCAGTCGGGACCTGGGCCTGGATGTTCTCCAGGGGCCTGGATATCAGTTCTGCTAAAGCCAGCATGTCTGAGTCCTGTTGGCTTTCCTTGTATCTTTGCATGCTAACAGTGGATGCACCAAAGTGATTGTTTCAAGGAACTGATAAAATCAGTAGCAATAGGTTAATAAATTTCTTGTTTTTCCTGACTTATTGCCATGCCCGTTTCAAGACTTGGCATAATGATGGCTTATTGAAGGGCTGACATCCTGTACAAAGATACAGTATTTTAATTTTTATTCCCTTCCCTTAGGCACAATGAAGCCTACACATGGACAAATCCTACGTGCTGTGTGCATAACATTATTGTGGGCAAACTTTGGATCGAGCAGTATGGAAATGTGGAGATAACTAACCATAAGTAAGTTAAAAGTGTGAGCACTTTCACTTCCTGCAGGTTTGAAAAGGAAAAGCATTTGGAAGTAATTAGTGCTCTCTTGTTCTGCCTTTAGAACTGGTGAGAAGTGTGTACTAAGCTTCAAGCCCTGTGGCCTCTTTGGGAAGGAGCTGCACAAAGTTGAAGGCTACATTCAGGATAAAAGGTAACAGCTTAATTCTAAATGGGAAACAGCCCTTGGTTGTGAGGCGAGCTGTAGAACTGAATGCCTTTAACAGGGTCTGTCAGTGGCACGAACCTACAACAGCAGGGTTATGAATTCTGCAAAATCAGTAATAGAGTTTTTATAGTTGCCCTTAGAAGTTGTTCTTTCACATATTTTTGTCTGTAATAAATCTCTTTAAGGTCCTTTTTAAAACTTAGTCTGCTTTTTTTTGACAGCAAAAAGAAACTGTGTGCATTGTATGGGAAGTGGACTGAGTGCTTGTACAGTGTTGACCCAGCTACATTCGAAGCTTACAAGAAAAATGACAAGAAAAATACAGAAGAGAAGAAAAGTAGCAAACAGGTATTTATCCTGTAAAGAGATGGGATCTCAAAAGCATGATAAGACAGCTAAGTATTTTAGTAGCATTTAAGACATTATAATTTCCTTCATTTACCTTCTCTTTCCTAGTAGGATACAAAACAGATTGGGTGAATAATAATATTAAGGAATAAAATTATTTTCTTCTCTTGGACTTGTATTCAAACTTCTCAAAACCTGGTGTGATCTAAATACTATCTAGAACTGCCTCTTCCTCCCAAATAACATGGAAGAAATAACATATGCACTAGTTGGGCCATTTCTGATCATGTATGATAACATATTCTAGTGGGAGGATTTTGCCTCGTGGAAGCAGGACAGTTTCATTTCTTAACTTCGTAAAATATCATATTTTCCAGCTTTTACAAGGAATTTTTTTATTACTTTCTGTTAAATTTTCACAATTGTAGAAGTGCTGGCAATTTTATATTTTACTCCATAATTGATTTTTTTTTCTCTTGTGAAAAAACCTCACTCATAATTATTCCAAACTTCTGGTCAGCAGTAAGCTTTTTGTTTAGGATGAATGGCGATGGTGACAACACAGCTTGGTGAAGAACAGTCACTTGGACAGTAGTTTAAAACAGGGATTGTTCCCCTTTGGCGACTGCAGACAGGTTTTTTCTGTTTAGGTGTTGATAGTCTTCGAAGAACCTTATGAGAAACTTGGAGAGCTCTGAAACCAGTTGTGCCTGTGCAGGTCCAGATTGTTGCTGTATCTGAGCTTGCTCCAGTGCTTGACATCAGGAGAGTGGTAAAGCACTGGGGATTGCTGCTTCTCTGGGAGTCTGACCTGGAGAACTCCAGGGAGAAGGAACAAAGAAAAACACACCCTGTGTCTTTGTTCAGCAGTCTGTTTGCATTTTCCAGCAATGCTCAAGATGATGATTGCTTTTCACTTAGAAATGCAGCACCCTGTTGCATAAAGCTCAAGCTGCAGTGTTGCTCTAACTCGAGGAAAATGCTTTTCCTACTTAATTAACAGAACTCTTTCTCTTGTGAAGAAAACTGAGGGTTTTGTAATGTGAGGTATAAACCAGGCAGTCTGTCTTGAATATGTAGTGCCATTGCCTCTTGTGTCTGAGGAGCTGATATATTCTATGGTTTTGGAGCATTTAGGTGAGCCAAGTCCCATGTATAATGTCTGGTTTTCCCTTCATGGTATTGAAGGTTCATTCAGGCACAAAAATACATGTTTTTTTAAACTCCTAATTAGAATTTTTCAGATTTATGCAGTTGTTTTCCAGATATTACATCGTGCTGCATTGCTAATCAAGAAATGTTTCTGCCTCTCTTGAGGGAACCTGCTTGGATGAGAGTCCTTTTGCAACTTACCCCCAAATCCCTTCCATTTTTATAGAAATAAAACTTAGGGAAAATATTTTTTCAGGGAACTAGATAAGCCTTCAAGTATGCAAAGGTGATATTTTGCTGACATTAGGAGAGCCACAGTTAGACCAGGGTGGTTCTGCTCTGAATGAACTGGAGTCTTTTTTTTAATCAAGATGAAGCACTTTGTTCATATTTTTCAGTGCAAAAACATGAAAGAGAACAATGTGGGAAGCAGCAACTGCCTTTACAGATACTTTATTTACAGAGGTCTTGCTTTGGCAAGTGTGTTAACTATCCTCATAGCAATATACTGAACAGTTAGGTAGCATTGAGCATAAAATATGGATGGTTGTGACAAGAGCATATGAAAATACACATTTTACATATTTCTCTGTAATTCTTATGCTGTTTTAAGATCTTGTAACAAGGCAGAAATTTCATTGTGTATTGTAGCCTTTCTATAAAAGGCTTGGAGTTCAACACTGGTATTGCATTGTCTTTGTTTTGATAAAGGATACTTTTTGATAAAGGATAACTTTCTGATGTGTTCTGCTTCAAATTCCCAGTTTCTGAAGGATTGATCAGGATCATTCAATTAACAGAATGACGGGTTGCCAGCACAGTTCACATATAGTCAAGTTAAAGCCCTAAGAGCTAAGAGCCCTTTAATTTGTCTTCCCAAGAGCTGAAGGGCTGAACCTTGTCTGCACATTATCCTGCTGGCTGTGCGTTATTAAAAGCGTGGTGAAGGGCTCCTCAGTGGAGCAGAATCCTTACTACTACTGATTTTCTTGGGAGCATAGCACGGGAATCATCTCAGGACAACCGAGTGCTCGTTGGGTACTGGATGTTTTCAGTATTATCTGATGCAACCATGGGAGAGCAAAGCTTATTAGCAGCAGGATTAAAGCTGCTGGCCTGTAGCCAAAGTATTTAAAGCTTTAGTTGCCGTTAGGTTTGGCTTTAATCTCTGATGATCTCTGAAACGTGCTGCTGTTTTTAGCTGTGACTGTGACACCAGGTTTTCTTGGGAGAGCCCTTTTCATTGTCTGGCATGGCTTTAGTTCAGTCTTTCAACATTAGCTACTGTGGTAGAATTAATGTCAGCAGCATCAGAGCCCAGCTGCTTTAAAGCTGTGTGTAAAACAGGAAATAGTTTAGAACTAGTTCAGGTCACACTGTGATCACCAGTTACTCTCCTGCCCCAGTAACCCTCTGTGGAGTTTTTTTACTTTCTGGGAAAAGCATTTCACAGTCTTGTGGCTGCAGCTGCCTCAGGTTGTATGTGTCGCCCTTCACACCCTTTCCAGAAGCTGTAACTGATTTAGGATATTTATTTCACATTTGCACTTTGACATTTCAGTACTGTTAATACAAAGGAAGGCTCCTCTGGGCACAGAGCAGTAGGAAGAGCTTTTTGTTGTGCACAAACTGGGCAGCATCTGCATTATGTGCTGGCATTTCTTTGTTTTGGAAGGATGAGGAATGTGGCTTCTATTCTTCACCTCTATTGAAGCAGTATTGAAGTTAAGTATCAGGCATGAAAGTGCTTGTACTTGGGGTACCAGGACATCTCTGAGGTGGAAAAATTGGCATTTCTTAGCACTTAAACATCCAGCTTACATCTACAAAGATGTTGTTGCAAGAAACTGTTGGTAGTGTTCCACTGGGAAGGAATTGGGAGTATGTGTGCTATGTTAATGCCTCAATCCTTGATAAGAAATGTTTCTTTGCTAAAATTACTCACCTTTAGTCGAGGAAATAATTTTTTGTAAGTTCCAGTATTGGGATGATTGGTGTAAACGATTCATGACTTCAAAGAACTGCTCTTTCCTTTGTGTGCTGCATTTAGGTGGGCAATACCGAGGAATCAGATGAGATGCCATTGCCAGACTCTGAGAGTGTGTATGTTATTCCTGGAAGTGTTTTGCTATGGAAAATAACTCCAAGACCTCCAAATTCAGCACAGGTCAGCTATGCTTCTTACTGAAAATGTGTGCTAAACTGTTGTTCTGTATGGTTTACACAAAGTACATCCATTTGTTGTCTTTGTCATTAGCAAGTCTGGATTTGCCTGTTTATTGCAACAAGCCTCCTCACCACAACTGTAATTGTCTAATGTGGGGTTGGAAGAATAATTGCCACAGGGATCAGTCTATGATTAGTGGAATTTCTCTGGAGAATGGGATGCTTCATGTAGATAGTGGCATGGGACCTTTCCCCACCATTTCTTTGCACCCTGCTTCCCCCACTGAGGCACCAGCCTTGTAAGAAATCACACTGAAGGGCTTTATTAGAGGCCAGACATTTCCAAAGACAGACCTGCATGACACAAGTTGGTGTCTGAAGGGCCGTGAAGCCGGGAAACCACTAGGCAGAATACAAGGGCATTATGTGCAACAGAGAAGGCAAAGAATTGGTACAGAAAAGATGCCCCCACTGCATTAATCAAGAGGGAAATCTCTCTTCAGAGATAGAGAAAATACCAGTAGGACTGAAAAGAAGTCGAGAAATAGTGCACTGAGTAATTGGATACTGACCTCCAACAGAAACAGCAAGGATCACCTACACTGCCTGAGAGTGCAGTTTTGCTGGTATCTTGAGCAATCCTATATTGAGTAACTAAGTAATACAGAAGCACTTTGATGTTTGTTTGTAGACTGCAGTTTTCTTCTGTTTTAAGGCAGTAGCTGGAGGTGTCACAAAGTCACCTTTCATCTTTGTCTCTGAATTTCAGATGTATAATTTTACAAGCTTTGCTATGGCTTTGAATGAGTTGGACAAAGAAATGGAGAGTGTCATTCCCAAAACTGACTGCCGGCTACGACCAGATATCAGAGCTATGGAAAATGGAGAAATAGGTAACTTCAGTTATGGGCAAAGGCAGTTTTAGTTTTTTCTTAAAACTGAGGAAAGTTGGAAAAACTGGAAAAAAAGTTGTTAGGTGAACAGCTAGAGGAAGTAGGTCCCCATGCATTCCTCCATGACACCAGGCAATAACTCTTTAACACAACCTTCTGCAGGCTGTGTTGAGCCTCTGGTGTCACGCACCTCTGCAGAGGATGGAGCTTATCTTCCTCACAGTCACCATATCTCCTGCTGTGGTGATGTTTGATGACCAGTGTTGATAAACAATATCTGCACAGTCCTAAGGAAATGAACTTTTCAATTTGTCTATCAGCCTGATGCAGAGAGAGTGTTTTGTTATGCCAGTTCCGAGAAATGCAGTCAAAACTATTTAAGTGAACCTACGATGCCAAAAAATACACTTGATGCAAAATTATACTTCACTGGGAATTGAACAATTTTGCTGTCCAAGAATAGTGAATTAGAAGTGCATGATGAGACTTCCAGTGAATAGAAGTAGTGTGCTTTTAGAATATTAAAACATGGTGGCCAACCTTGTAGACTAAGAGCATAGAGGCTTTTGTTTTCTCTGGCTTGCTGACTGATTGGTATAAGTCATGAAACCCTGCTTCGGTTTCAGCTATATAATAGGGCAAAAACTGTGAGACTTCTGATAAGTAGTCTGAGATCTAGCAATAAAAATCAGTGTCATGGTGTAACAGAGGGCAGTTGTGCAGTTTTTTCTTTTTCCATTGGAAGCTGATAAGCATTTCTTTGAGGCTTTTAAAAAAGCAGATCAGTGAATTCCCACAACCACTCTCTCCTGCCTGTACGACTGATTTGTAGCCAGGACCATGGATATATTTGGTTCAGAGCAGCCCCAGTAATTAGTCTGTTTAAATTTAAAGTGCAAATAACTATGCTGTTAGCAACAGACCATATTCCTTCGTGACACACTAGGGTGTGAAGTTTGTATAGCAGCTAGTAATACACAGAGGGTTAGAAGCTGACCAGGAATGGTTGATGGAAGGAAATAGTTGATAATCATTCTTGGAAGACCTAAGGTGTGTATGAAACACTTTATGAGGATTCAGGAAAGTGAGATTGACTTTCATCTAATCTGCTTCTGAGTCTGACTTACTCCTCAGACCTTCTTATCATCCTTCCTGCCTAAGAGAAGCAACTGTTCTCCTTGTTTGGGATGCTACACTTGTGCATTACCAAAAAATACGAAGGAATGCTGCAGAGAAACAATTCTTTGTGATTTGGAAGTAAGCCTTCCAGACCTCTGGTGATGAGGAACTATACACTAGTAGCAACTTAACTCAAAACTCAACAAGAAGCAGGTGCCAGACTTCTGAAATTGATCATATCTTCAGTTTCCCTACTGAAATAAATTCTACATATGCCACCTCCCTTAGCTTACATTTGCTGTCATGTAGACACATTTCCAGGGTCTTCAGGTCTCGGATAAATACATATTTAGCAGTCTTAAAGCCTAGGATGCCACTGGCTGATCCTGTGCCACAGCTGGCCTAGCTTTACTCATAGACTACACCAGTAACCTTCAGTGTTCTGTAAATTGACATTTTCTACTACTGCCTTTATTTATTTTCTGGGTCAGATGAAGTAATGTCCCTGTCTCATATATTGTGCTTTAACATCTGTATTTTGGTGTGTTTTTATTTCTTCAAGATCTGGCTAGTGAAGAAAAGAAGAGGCTAGAAGAAAAACAGAGGACGGCCCGCAAAAATCGTTCCAAGTCAGAGGAAGACTGGAAAACGAGGTTGGTGCCCTCACCTCTGTGTGTGTGTGTAGTTATGTCAAGCCTTTGAACATTCGAGTTAAGTGACAGTCTCCCCTGGTGACGTGCAGTGAGTGTTGTGTCAGCACGAAGAGCAGACAGACAGCACCAGGTCTGGCAGTGCCACTGTTGTGTTTGCACACTCCGTCCCAGCGGGATGTCACACTTCCAGGGGGAAGCACCAGGCTTGCTCTCGCTTCCTCCCCTCGCTGCTTGCACACCCACATGCAAACACAAACTGTTGCCTTCTCTGAGCACTTCTTGGTTCCGGCATGACAAAGGTGTTACCTCTGATGGCTACTTTTAAGGACTGTTTTTGCTGTTTAATTTATAATTGCCTCAAATTTGCATGCCTGGCCAAAGAGAGGAAGAAATGCTCCCCCCATGAGTCAGCTCATCCATGACTTCCCAGCCCAGTGGCTCTGTGCTGACAATGCTGTGTTCTTAAAGTTTATCACCCAGTTATCCAAAATAATCTTTTGAAGGGGGCCCCTAACTACAAAAGAGGAGCTAAGAGAAAAGTTGGCATACAGTGGACCTGCCAGAATGTTTTGGGGATTTTTTTAAGGGTTTTCTTTAAACTGTGAGGGGTCAGCTGGGAGCTCTTAAACACTTGCTAAGAAGAAACTGAAAACTTGACCAGATGAATCTAGTTTGACCAGACAAAGTCTATTTAAAAGCGCAGTAGTAAGTTAGCATTATCTTCTCAGGAAAAACAACAGTAGAGCTAAACTTTAAGTAAGCAAGGTTCATCTCTTCTCTATTAACACAGTCAGACACTCTGGGTTAAAGATCTTTAAAATGTTTGTAACTATAAATCACATTTCTTTTGTTTTTGTTTTTTTAAATGAAGTCACCCATCACCCCAAAATCCCAGGTTTGGACATGTCTGCCTTTGTCTTTTTCCTGTGCCTGCTCTCCTGAAGTGTTTGGGTTTGTTTGCATAGAGACTGATGGAGAATAACATCTTTGTTAAGCTTCTAATTGCTGTATGGCCTTGCACCTCTCATTCCTTTCCTGAATTCAGAGTGGTTCTAGCTCTCACCAGGTGTTTTTAAACCTGGGATAGCTACATGGTATTCTTCAGGTGCCTGAAGTAACTTAAATCTAGCTCAAAACACCTGAGGCTGGAAACTGGGGAATTCCCATGGAACTGTGGGTTTTGGGTTGTATAATTAGCACAGATGCCATTCACAAGATTCTGCAACTGCTGTTGTGCAGATTGTATAGACCTGTTCAGCATGAGTCTGGGATATCCTTTAAGAACTCTTTGCTTTCCAGGATGTTTCTAAAGCTTTGGCAGAAAATTCCAATCTCTTGATCTCTTTAGTAAGTGTGGCTGCCTATGAAGGATGATGTTAAGTTTAGGGAGAGTTGTGCTATGGGGGAGAAGTGCATGCTGTGAAGAACTCTCCTACCTGTTCCCAGGTCATCTTTAGGTCTTATTCTGCAGTGCATTATGAACTTGGATCTAAACTACTGCCATTTCCTTGCACAGAAAAACAGGTTTCTTGCTTTGTCTAGCAGAATTCCTCCTTCCTAAGACAATTCTCCAAAGTTCCCGGTGATTTTTTTATATATATATATATATATATATATATATATATAATTTTATTATTCTGAATCTACTTTAAAAGTGGGGTCTTGGTGTTTCTCAAGAGGTGATTAATGTTTAACACTTAATATTTCAGATGCTTACCAGTAATCTTAAGTCTTGACTAAAAGTATTTAATTCAGTTCTGAAATACAGCAGTGGTCTGTTTGTTTTGATGGAAGTCTGTCCCATCTTTCCCACATCACTGGTTTAGGTCTTATATGTCTCTCAGACTTGGTTCTTCACATTGCCTTTCCCCTTCCTATTGAAGTAGGTGGGCACTGGAGGAGGGGCACTCTGTCCTGACCTGTACAAGTGTTGAGGACACACTAATGAGCTGTGAGGAGGTAGAATTTCTTAATCTGAGAGGTGAGGTCACTGTGTCATAGCCCTGTCTCACGGTAAATGTTTGGCTTTAGCTCTGGAATGAGCTGTCACCAGTGAACTGGACACCTAAGCTGATCCATCCACCTCTTATTTGGGAATAGCTGGCCCCTCCTATGGGAGGAGAAGCAGGAGTGAACTGTGTACAGTACTAGGGGTGAATGACTTCTGTTGACTTCAGTTAACTTAACCAGGGCAGCAGGAGTACCACTGGAGTGTTCACCTGTTCAGTTACTCCCAGGAAGGCAGCACAAGGCATTTCTTCCAGCCCAGCTCTCTCAAGTCCTTTGAGCCAAGCAAGACTCACCTGTTAGCTGCCCTGCTTTGTAACATAACCCTGAATACTGGTGGCCCTTAGGCTTTTGCCTTTTAAAGAGATCAAGTCATATTTGGTTCCAATGTGCTTTTTTCTCTTCTGAAACATTATGGCACTGGAGAAGGGAAGAGCAGAGTTAAACAGGCTGTCTTGCACACAGATGATTTATTCAGTGAGTGTGGTCACTGCAGTGAGTCACAGAAACAACTGGCTTCTGCGGTCAGTGAGGAGGTGAAAGGAAGCTGTGGAGCACATTAACCACAGAAACAGCTTCTACCAAGCTGGCTCATGCCATAAATGTGGCTTGGCAAAACACAGAAGGAAGTTAAAATGCTTGAGGTCTGGTACTGTGCACTGTTGAGGCATAAAATTGAGTAACTGGGCCAAACAGAAAGTGGCATTAGTGTGTGCTGTATGGTGCCTCCAGATTAGGCAGGAGGAGAGAAGAAAGGAAAGAAAGCAGGTGCTCAACTTCAGTGTTTCTATTAATAGCCAGCTTAGTAAAAGCTTGCAAGTAGCTCCATGCAGATGGAATCAGCTTTCTGGGCATTTGGATTGAGTCTCCTGCTGCCAACAGTGTAACACAACATAGTTAACTTGTAATAATCCAGAACTCTTCCTGCAGCCTGTGGGTGATGTTTCATCTGCACTGAGGGTAGCTGGCACACTGAGTTACCTGCTGGTCAAAGCAAAGGGAAGAAAGCAAATGCACAGGCAGTGGAAACAAGGATGAGTTGCCTGTGAAGAACAGAGAGATGAGTTACATAGAGATGGGGTAAAGGAGGGCCAAGGCAAAGCTTGAACTTGGCAAAGCATGCAAAAAAAATAACACAAAGGCTTCTTACATGCATGTTAACCAGAAAAGGTAAAAAATCTTTTTAAGGTGCTTTCCAACTTTTTAAGGTGCTTTCCAAGGTCATTCTACAGGTCTATGATGAAGTGCATTGCAAAACAAGGCTTTAAAAAAGCAAGGGGTAATCTAGATCCAGGGAAATAATATTTGTTTTCAGGACTGCAGTGCTTGTGGTGTTCACATGTCTTGCAAAAACTGTTACTGCTTGTGCATGCCAGAATAGTTGTTCACAACTGCTTTGAAATAAGCTGTATCTGTCCTTTTTTATGCAGTAATCTTGGCAGCTTCAAATGGCAAAACACTGGTGTCAGTAATTCCATCTCAGAGATGTTTAAGCGGTGTAGCAAATGGGGAAATGTAGTCACTAAAGATGACTTTAAACACACTTATGAATTTAAAACCAAGAGGACTCCTGCAATAATTATTTTGTGCAGTAAACTGCTGAAGATGCAGCAAAGCAGTTCTGAACTTGTACACGTGACTCTTAATAGCTGCACTAACGTGCTGTGTGTTTCCTTGCAGATGGTTCCATCAAGGCCCCAATCCCCACACTGGTACACAGGACTGGCTTTACTCTGGCAACTACTGGGACAGAAACTACTTCAACTTGCCTGATATTTATTAAAATGCAGCAAGGAGCCTCTGACTGATGCAAATAAGTCTTAATCCATTTTAATGTTTTCCCTTGTTCTACTTATCTCCTGAAAATACTGACATGTTATCAAACAGAATATTAAGCATCTCTGCAATAAATCTGGTGGTACATGATCTGCAGTCCTAAAAGTAGGGGAATAACTTTTCTGGCTGATGGTGGGTCCTGCATGGACAAAGTCGCTGTGGTTTCAAGCTGCTCTGAGTACACCTATATTAGGTTGTGGTGTATGAGGAATAGAACACCTTCAGCTGTTCTATGAATACTTTATTTTGTAGATAACAGTGGCACAAGTAAAACTGGTTTTATTTATTGTGACTTGGGAATGTTTAAAAAGCACACAAAGTAATTGCAATATTCTATTCTTAAATGAAGAAAAGGGTGTCACTTCTGTAAAGATGTAATTTTTCATAAAGTGACTTTTCTTTTACTAAAGTAATTCCCTTGAAGCCTGAGCTCTGCTCAAGAGATTCCAGAAGTATTCCCATCTCTGGAGCAGTAAGGCAGTTGTTTAGGCTGGTAACATTACTCAGAGGTTATTTATTCAATGTTTTGTGCAGTGTGTTTTGAATTTTGCTCTCCTGTTTTGCTACCAACCTTATGGTTTAAGGAATTAAGAGCCATTTAAATACCTACAGGTTTGATTTGAACTGCACACTGGTAACAGGTTTTAAAAGAATCTGTTTCATGCACTAGAAGTTCCGGTGCCCAGCACCACTGCAAGAACCTAATCAGTCCAGGTGGAACATGGCAGGGGGACAGGACTGTGTCTGTACTGTGCAAATTCCCTGAGAGGAAGTCTTGTGCATTTCAAAGGTAGTACAGCACCTCAGTGAGGCCTCCTGTGCACAGCTGCTTTACCCCTTTTCAGTGGGGTGCATTCAATCTTAGTCTGTTTATATTGAACTGTGTACAGAGCTTCTAGAGGGCGAGCTGCTCTTTGTACAATATTTTAACTGCTGTCTGGAGGTTAGTGTTAATTGAATAATTTAATTGCTACTAAATAAAGGCTTCAAAACTTCTTGCATCTAGTCTAAAGTGAGTGGTGTTCAACAGTGCTGACCTCTTCTGAGCAAGCCTTGTGCAAAACCTGCTGCAGTGAGAACAGCTCCTATGTTTCTCTGTGCTCCAGGGACCTCTCTTCTCCCTGAGCAAGGAAGAGTCTCCTTGTAGGGGATGGGGAGGGCTGGAGAACTGAGAGCTTCCTGCAGCTTGAGCTTGGAGTGCACTACTGAAACTGTCAATAAGGCAATGAGATGGTTTCTATTTTTATTCTAGGCACTACTCCTGTTACCCAGGTCCTGATGCTGAGACATATTTGCATAGATAAGGGAAAACTTTTTCCTTGGCAGTCTTTGCTGTGAGTCAACAGCTCTCACAGTGACCCATAGATGCAGGATTTTAATACCTGTTCTATCTGTAGGAAGCCTCTGCTCTGGCCAGAGCTTCTTGAAATGTCGAGTGCTGTGCCGCTTCCAGGTGTGAGTCTGAGCTCTGTGGAAGCAGCCCTGGCTGTTGGGTCAGTGCAGGTGACACAGCACTGAACACTCAGTGCTAAGGAAAGCAAAGCACTTAATTGCTACCTGCCCCCATGATTACACCATGGCAGCACAGTGAGAGGCTGGGTGGCTCCTCACTGGAACAGCTCCAGCAGCTGTGGCAGAGGGCACAGTTCAGACAAAGCTAATATTGGGGATGTTCAACAGGGGACTGCAGTTCTAATTGCTGGCTCTTTTTTTTTTTTTCTTTTTTTTTTTTTTTTTCCTTTTTTTTTTTTTTTTTTTTTTAGCATTTGCTTAACATTATTTGATTTATCACAATGTAAACTCCATCGATCCTGACCTCTTCCTGAAGTGCAAACAGCCTCTCTTCTCTCCCTGTTTAAAAATTAACATGAATGCAGTAGATAAGTGTGGAAGAACTACTTCAGGTGCTACCTAAATGCACTCCAAGGGGAGGGTATTTTGCCCCACTCTGAATATTAGAAGAGTATTAGAAGTTAGTTAGAAGTTCAGGCTACAGGCAAAAAGATGTGTATAAATGTGAGATTAAAAACATGGTTCTTTCAGACTAAAATCAGATCAGGACTTGCAAACAGTAACAAGCAGAGGAAGGCAGTGTGGGTGTGTTATATAGGACTAGTTTAACCAATCATCTCAAACATTTTTTTTATTTTGAAAAGGGTTAAACCTAGTTTCTAGTAGTAAATTCCAAACAGTAGGACGTTCCTATGTGGGAAGCAATCTTACTTCAGTACCTGTTCTGGGCATAGGGTCTGATGTAATGGTAGCCTGTCCTTGCAGTACTGTAACTTCCTGTAGGAGCACTCACTATTGTGTGTACTATTGCCAGCTTTGCAGATATCACATCAGCCAGAGGGATGGCCACTGAAAAAACACTGGCTGCACTTTCAGCTGCAGAATTAGAACCAAGGCTTGCTCATTTCTCATCAGGGAACGTAGTGGATCTCCTCCTTGCAACAGCATCTGGCTGTCCAAAGATGGCATGGGTAGAAACAGGTTTCCAGTCCTGTGTTCTGAACATCAGAGCCCCCTAGAACAAGAAGCAGAGAATTTCCCCACTTTCTTTTTCTTGCATCATATAATTTGGAGCAGATGTTTATGACAGCTGACCATCGCTGTTGATCTTCTCCCCTGGAAAAGCTGAGCATTGCCCAGGAATAAGGACCCCCACCTCCAGCAGGACAAAGGCTTTGGGGCAATTTTTACCTTGTCTCAACTAAGTTAGACAACAGAAGATCCATACATTAGAGTGTGGTGGATGCCCCAAGCACTTGAGGTTAAAAAGACAAAAACAATTGTTGGAAGCAGGAGCAGTGAGTTCCAGTCATCTTGTTTGAGTTTTCCATTGTATTTATTAAGACAACTCTTAGTCTTAAATACACCCAGGGAAAGCAAGCATGATGCAGAAGGGATCTGGGACAGCAAACACCGTTTGGTATGTGGGTGACAAACACCTGCAACCTAGAAAATAAAATAAAAATGAAAAAATGTTCACTGTCAGAGCAGAGGTTCTTTTGTCTGTTATTTCTGAAACTGAACTTCACCAAACTTGCCTAAAAGTTTAGGGTTTTTTACAAAAAGCCACTGGTAATCTGTAAATCTACCTACACCCAACTCTCCTTTACAAAAGGTTCTGCTGTTCCAGGGAGAGTGGGGGCAGGACAGCTCCACACTGGAGGATTTCTCCAGCTGGGCAAGGGCTGAGCTGGGCACATGCCACCACAGGGTGGAGATGCTGGTGAAGACCTGACCTATAAAGATGGGCAGTAGCTCTCTTGCTCTTTGTTGAGAGGTGATCAGTGCTTGGCCCACTTAGAAAAAAAAATGGTGGTGGTTGCCTGTGGTGGTTTTGGCGAGTTTCTGCAGTTGGGCTAAGTGGAACAACCTAAGTCACTGCTGGAATAAATGATCTTTCAGGCAAGGAGAATCAAAACTAGGGCTCCAACTAGTGACTTCTCCTTAGTTACAGGGTACCTGGATTACATCTTAGGTCCCTAACACCTGCTTCAGAAAATACACATTTTCAGCAAGACCATCTGACATCACTGGGCATGTTCCCAATCACTCTGACCTGCCTCTTTGCCCTGAGGAGAACAGAGCCCTGGCCAGAGTCATATTTCTTGGACAAAATGGCAGTGAAATCTAACACATGCATTGAGGCCAGGCAGACAGTGTTGGTTCAGTAGTTTCTCAGATGTCACCCCTAACCTTGCAATGGACTGACAAGAGGTGATCTTCCATTTATTTACCACTAAGCTGTAAAGCTGGAAGCTGGAAAAGGGAAGATGACATGAATGCCCAAACTTTGTTACCTTCCAAGACAAACTTGCTCAGTTTGATTCCACTTGTGCTGTAGATTCTGTTCTCTCAGGATGGCAATTAAATCATCATCAGATGAACCTAAAGTTGCAGTACTTGAGGCTTGGCCTGCATTTAATGGTTGCTTCATCTTTAACAGGTAATTTGTTCCATCTACAAAGGGAATTACTTTAAAAACTGCTCTATAAAAGATGGAACCTCTGCATCTATAATCAGCTCATCCTCCCAACACAGTGATACAACCTCACTGGTTGAGGTAACCTTGGTTTCACGGCGGAAAGGTACAACCTGTAATGGATCATTAGGAGCAGGTGATGGTGGAGGTGAAAAGTGATGATTTTCTGTAAAACCAGCAGAATAGCAGAAGAGAAGGCAAGTCTTTCAATGCATCATCACAGCTCAGCACTGAACTGCTTTCTGAATGACATCAAAAATTATGAGACACATTATTTGAAGCATTACAGAGCTAAATCCTCTCTGAAAAAACATTATTCTGCCTGGCGGCCCAAGCCAAGTCAGATCCATTTGTAACCTGTCAGTATTGGGCAATGCTACAGAAAGGAATGGCTGCCTTGCAGCTGTGCAATCCTGTTAGCTCTCCCTACTGGTGCATGAGTCCCAGATCCTATACTCGCACTGTGGGTGGGAGACACCAGAGGAAACCTCTTAGTGCAGGTGCTCAGAGTGTCACTGCCTGGGTTGCCTCCTGGATGGTTGGACAAGGATGTTTCCTTAACACAGGCATTCAGATGACAACTTCTGAATTATGCAGCCACTCTGTCATCGTATTTGAATAGTCACAGCAGTAAGGCAACGTCCCGTCCCCAGTGACTGAAGAAAATGGGAGTATCACATCTGTATTTTAAAAAAGGTGATGAGGACTGTAGGAGCAACCAACCAGTCAGCCTTACCTCTGTGCCTGGTAAGATCATGGTACAGATCATCCTGAAAGATACATCAAAGTATGTGGAAGACAGAGACACAAGCTGCAGCTTCTCCAAGGGCAAATAGTATCAGACTGATCTAGTGGCCTTGGATGATGGAGTGACTGCATTAGTGAAGAAAGGATGAGCTACTGATATCATCTACCTGGACTTCTGGAGGGTCTTTACCAGTCCCTCACAACATTCTGGCTGCTAAATTGGAGATATATAGGTTTGATGGATAAGGAAGTGGCTAGACGGGTGGAAACAAACCACCAGTAAGTGGACCCTCAAGGGTCTGTATGGGGACCAAAACTGGTAACTGACCAAAAATGGTAAGAAGTCTGTAGCAGACTTTTTACTGTCCCTTCAGTGACAGCAGGATCAAGTGCACCCTCAGCAAGTTTGCACATGACACCAAGCTGAGTGTGGTGCAGTTGATTTACCAGAAGGAAGAGATGCCATCCAAAGGGACCTGGGCAGGCTTGAAGACTGGGCCCACACAAGCCTCATGAAGCTCAGCCAAGGCCCAGTGCAAGATCTTTCATCTGCCCACAGCACTCATACAAGCCACTGCCTTTTCTCCCTCCCCACACTACATGAAACCTGCTCCTGCTTTCTGCTGCTGACTTGCTTAATGCCCAGCACAGGCAGAACCCTTCTAGACAAGTGCCCTTGGCTGTTTTCCTCACCAGCAGCCAAGCCAGATATTTCTTTCCAGCACAGGATGAGGGCAGTTTTTCCCTCAGGCTCAGGCTGTGATGCCATCACACAATCTAATGCTGCAACTTGCGGAAAGCAGAAAGGCTGTGGCAATCTCCCACCCCTCTGCCAGCCGTGGTGAAGGGGTGTGTGCACAGACCAGCCCCTGCTTACAGCCTGGCCTTTTAAGACAGGTGACATACAAAACCCAATGGATTTGAACCAACAAACTGCAAAATAGAGCACCTGAGAAGCAGTGCTTCTTCCTGGCCTCTGGCAGGGGCTCAGAGGACACAGCTGGAGACTGTAATCTCTTCAGCCACACCCCAAGACAAAGGAGGTTATTCCTTCATAATGGCATTGTTTGTACTGTGGAATATTATGATTGCAAGGGCAAACCCTGAAACAATCTCACCTGCCCAGGTGATCAGGGCTGGGACATTTGCTTCCCAGCACACATTATTAGTAGGTACACACAAGATCATCTTCTGTTCCAATACAACAAGCACAAAAAAGGTTACCACTGTGTTCTGGAGGATTGTGAAGACAGAAAGATCACAGGGGCAAGGCATGATCAGGACCTGCTGAGTGAAAGTTAAAAACTTTAACTATCAACATTGCTATAGATCAGCCTTCATTATAGTTGGAAAACCACCATGTACCTACCTGCTTTTGCATTCTTGGATGTCTGCATCTCTACACAAACCTGAGGGGAACTCCAGCAGTATGGAAGATTTCAAACTCGTTGGTGCTAAAGCACTTAGAAAATCTACAATAGCTTCTTTTTAAATGTAACATACTTGCAGCAGAACTCTCTGCTAATTTTAAATTACTTTAAATGTTCATTCACAGGAAAGTATGCTAATGGTACACTCACCACAAAATGCTTATTGAATCCTTAGTAATTTCCCAAGAAAACTTCTCACATTGTCTCTTCAGTTCTAGAGAATGACAACACAGATGATAATATTTAAAATGTTAAATATTTGTATGTTACGACTTGTGAAACTAGGAAAAAGAGCTTCCTGTAGAAAGAATACTTCAGGAATATATATATGAGAAGTACCAAATTCATTATTTTTGGTGTAGAGAGAGCAATCCAAAGTCTAGATATTTGTACTAAGAGCATACAGAAGCAACATGCCTTGATAAAAGAATTACACATACTGGAGTGCAAAGGTAGGCATGATTACTTCAAAACCATCCTCAATGTATACAGAGCAGAGGAGAACTTGCATATTTGCTTCTCTGGAAAACTTTCAGAATTCCAGATCTGCAAAGCTCTACAGAGCAAAAGCTTCAAAGATGCTTAAGTACAGATGTCATAAACCACAAAAAAATGTATTACCAGGGGTGACAGAACTGAAGCATAAACCCCCATAAATATTTGAAAAGGCTGCAGGACCTAATATAAAATTGTGTGTTTGAAACTAAGGAGCAGCTATAGGAAAAAAATATGTCTGGAAACGAATTCACTGTGCTGGGACTTAAATGCAGGTTTTGGAAGCCATCAGGAACAATGTACCAGGTACTTTACTAACACACATCACCCTTTGGCCCCATAGGGAAGGGCCTGTCAGTCCACAAGCAGCCTGCCCAACTGAGGTCATTGCCTTGTCCTGCCACCTTTTGACCCTTTGCAAAAGTAACAGCTTCCAGGAAATGTTGAAATCTAAGGGCATGGACAGAAGTTCAGCAAATCAAGGTCCCAGATAAGTCTTATTTTTCTACCAGAAAAGGGATCAGGTCATTGATTAACTAAGAAGTCTATGTCCCAGGAGTACAACTATCTTTTTTCAATACAGTAAGCATATTGCTTTTAGTGAGATTGGGAAGTCTTTATTACAAAAATAATTTTGCTTAGCAAACCCTGACAATCTCTTTCTCCCTTCCTTCTGAAACCCTCAACTCAAACAAGTAATTTTTTTTTCCTTTTAACCTCTTCCCCTCTGCCCATCTAGGAATCTCCTCTAGATAAGCACAGCTTACCAGAAATGTCTGAAAAACACTGACCAACAGCCAGTCTCACTGAGCTTTAACAGATTATTTGACTGGAACACCATCATGGAATAGGTCACATCAAAACATGAGCAGCATTTTGGAAAAACCAGCAATGGAAAAATTGAGGCAAATAGTGAGACAACTGCACATGAACTCCCCATGGCTGACTCTCACTGGTGGTTAAAACACATGGGTTCAGTAGATTGTGAAGATCTTGGGCAATTGTGCAAAGATAATCTGAGCAGAAAGAGGTAAGAAATATGCAAATATGCACCTATCCTGGTAATCTGTGGTGGGTCCAGCTGTGAGGTCCAAACACACATCAAAAAAGTGATCAGAAATAGAAATAATTCAGCATTTAATTCTGAAAAGGCTGCCTCAAGTTGAATTTCTGTGTGGTAGGAAATGGGTGGGAGAGAGGCCAGGTAAGCAGGGACACTTTCCATCATCTCCTAAACAACGGCACACTTTTGTGACTTGAACAAGTCTATTACTCCTAAATTTCACTTTTCCTTTGTGCTCTAGGCGGCCTGCAAAGCTTCTGACAGATGCCACTGGCTGCCCAGTTGCCTTAAAATAAAAAGATAAGCATAAATTTACTTAAGATTAGCTTTAACAATATTTGTTTGGGATTGCATAACTTCTAATGAAAGTGCTTCCTATCACTGTTGGTGTTTCATAATGAGTATAAATTCATAAGGGAAGTTGAGTGTTGTACAGGCTACTCTGCTTTCAACCCCACTGCAAGGTTTGATCAGGCCTACACCAACCTAAGACCTGCTCCTGTTCAGACTTCAGCAGTACAGTGCAATTTTAAGAGTCAAGTACAATCAATGGCTGGAAAGACAATCACATTGTTGCAAACTGAAAAGCAATTAAATACAGCATTAGAGGAATTTTATTTAGGAATAAAGCAGAACTAGAATATGAAACAAGCATTCAAAGTCAGAGAAGAAATTAAAGTGCTTGCTTTAGAGTAAATTAGAAACACTTTTCAAAGGTATAGGAATGCAACAAATACAATTGTGTGTGGTTCTTTTTCTTCAATGAAGAATAAGTGTATTTGATGTCTTAAAAATGTACCTTAAAGCTTGTTCACTCTATGGTTGAGCTCAACAGGACATGTAACTCACTTGCTAATCAAGGAGACTGTAATTAAACTGGAAGAACAAAGGCAGGAGGTAATTGCTGACTAGAAAACTTCGTTACAGAGTCACTTAACATCCCAGAAGTTTTCCCAGTACTTGGTATCATCTTGTTCAGGAGGCCACCAATTAGAAGTCAAACTCAAGAAGCAAAGGAAAAAATTCATGTCCACATTTCTTTTAATTTTACTCAGAAATATAAAAGTGCAAGTTCTGTAAATTAACAACATTTACAGTACATCACAATAAATATGCCACCTTGTGACATCTAAAAATTCTATTCATTTGAAATGAGTCGTACTGAGATAAAAACTGCATCAACATCAACAAAAAATACCTGTCCCAGTAAAGATGGCCTTAATATATTAATTAGCAAGATGCATATTCCATTATTGCTATTAGACCATGCCTCCGAGTTCCACAGTATAAAAACTTACTAGTTTACACAAAAGACCATTTTTTCTCATCACAGGCACAATCTAACATTAAAAATAATTTTACCGTATACAGTGTAGGACGGTCTCCTACGAGGAAAGGGGGAAAAAGAAAAATTAGTACAGAAACATACAGTTGTGATGATTTGCTAAGCCCACAGGAAAGCTGCACTTTGCACAGAGTTATTGAACTGTTACATGAACATAGAGTGTCTTTCTATACCCACTCCTGGCCTGGTGAGAACAGGCCTTTTAGTAAATTTACTACAATTTTCTAGCTACCTCCAAGTATGCAGACTCTAAATATCCCAACACAAATCGCATGCAGGTGCTTTGTGTCCTGAACAGCCAAGTCTCACATCATATTTAAGGAGTGTATTTAAAAAGAATTTTGCCAGTAACTGCACCATTCCCAGCTATACCCAGAATAGACTGTCTGATTGCAAAACATTGAAAGTCAGATAGGACAAAATAAGATTTCAAGTACATTAAAGCCCATTTTTAAAATAATTATTTGAACTCTAAGCAGTCACTATATACAATGTATCATTTTCTAGTCAATACTTATTTGAATTGACCAAATAAGGTTGAACACTCATTTATGACTCAATACTACTGTCAAAGTGGAATTAAAAAGACACAGTGTACTACCTGTAACACACCTAGATTATAGAAAAATAAAACTGCTTTTTTAAAGAATTCCTCCTCTCCTTCAGAATTTCTGCAACAGAAATGTTAAACTGCTCTAGGAATGCCTTTCATAGCAGAACTGTGTCTTTCTAGAAAGAAATAAAAGTGTCTCAACCATTTCATTTGGCCTACCAAACAGGACATTACTTCTTTCCTCCATTTCAGTCTTGCTT
This sequence comes from Sylvia atricapilla, assembly GCF_009819655.1. Taxonomy (NCBI): domain Eukaryota; kingdom Metazoa; phylum Chordata; class Aves; order Passeriformes; family Sylviidae; genus Sylvia; species Sylvia atricapilla. The sequence continues at coordinate 106,117,162 of NC_089140.1, read as the reverse complement.
TAGATGTAACCTCAAAAGCAAATCAATGAAGGTTATGTATGAGAAAAGTCTAGAACTTTGGCAACATGCTCTACAAAATGTTAAAAAAAAAAAGAAAAAAAAAAAAGAAAGAAAGAAAGAAAAAAGCAAGCTTAAGCTAAGGAACTGTTTAAGGCAACCTGACCCAAAGTAAAGATAAGGCTTTTGGATAACTACTTCCAAGGATATCCAGTTTTCTTAGCTTTGCAAAGTAACTTAATTCAACTAACTTTATGGTCAGATTTCCATTCATAAGCGTCTTTAAAAAAATATTTACCTTCCTAGAATATAATATTAGCTGAATATAAAGCAAAAGGAAATAAGACACATTACAGACAAAAGTAAAAAAAAAAAAAACCACGCTACAGATAAGCACACTGATGGCCAAGTATTAAAAATTATGTGGTCATGACAAAAGTTTCAGGCTCTCTGAGGTATTTCAATAACTTAACACCACAGGCTTGAAATACTATACAGAGACTGAAGATACTGTAACATTGGTGTAACTACCAAAGCCAATTTGTGGGTTGGTATTTTGTTTGGTTGCAGGTTTTTTTAAATACCCTGAAAGGTCACTGCTATAAAGATCCAGCAACTTGAATGAAACAGATGTAAAATCTTAACATGATATTCAGAATATGAGAGCTGAAATAAGAACTGCCCAAGCAGTAGCTGCATGTCAAAGTATTTGTCTGGAATGTACCAGAAGCAAAGAACCTTAATATTGACATCATTGATATCACGAATATGAGCTGGCTTGGAAGGGAAGGGATAAAGAATAAAAGGGGGTGAGATGCTTAAAATTCACCATATTAGTCATCATGAGGTAACTGGCATAAGCCACTGAAATTTACTAAGCTTTGCTTTTTGTGGCTAAACAGTTTTCCTCCTCCTCCTGTGTACTGGCTAATACCTGGAGAAAAAGGAGTATTCTGACCATTTCCAACTTCAACATTTGAACCAATTACTTATATTGCATTATTCTAATCAAACCAAAAGTGCTCCTCTTGGCAAATTTTAGATGTAGATCTGTTTTAAAAGGTAAAAAAAACCCCTTGCCTATGTTGTTGAAGTAAATCATGTGCTTATTTAGGCTTACCCACAGAGTTACAAGTAATTGTGTTCAGCTCGGTTTGAACAAAATAAAAAATGAAGAGTTAAAAACACAAGGTCACTTAACCTCCTTCCTCAAAGGTTTATTTACCTTTAGTTAAAATTGTCATATTTTTACTCAGCCACACCAACTCTGACCGTACTTAGGAAAGTGTCTCTGGCACAAGTGGTTTTCAGAAGAAAAGCTGGACTTCCCAACAGCTCTTTCTTCTGCTTCATCCTAAAGTGCAGGAACTGTGGGAAAGGATAGCAAGCCTTCCTGTTGGTCACTGTGGAACCACTTCCCTTAGAGAGGCTAGGGCTGCGTGTATGCGGACGTGCAATCTGTTCTCAAAGTCATAGCCAGTGAATTCCTCCTGAGGGGGAAAAAAAGAAAAGGAAAATAAACCCAAACATATACCTATTAGCCTCCTTCACTAAAGGATATGAAGATAATTTTGCTATTAATGCTTTAAAAAAGTCATGTTACAAAAGAGTCCAAAGAAAAGAGGTGAACTGGCGATTGCATGTTGCTATGTCCTCACATTACCCACAGCAAAGGAGGAATTATTACAGAAATTCCAAGTTGGTAAAGGGAGCAGATTGGAGCCCATATAATCGAAGAGCACCTGAAAGGTTCTCCTAATCCAAAAGCTCCAGAAAATCCCAGGTCCAAGGCAGGAACCAGTTGGAACAGACAAGGAATGGAGAATTGTAATTTTAAAAAGTTCTGTAGCCAAATCTTGAGAAACTTATCACTCTTCTAGCACTGCAGGAGCTGTCAGTGATGTGGGCTCTGTGTGATGGCTGACCTAGCAGCACCTATCTGTGGAGCACACACAAATGTGTATCATGCACATTAATGCACATCTACATGTGGAGTTGTAGCTTATAGGTGAGGGACACCACCACTTAACAACCAATCCTCCTTCCCCAAACCCCTAAAAACAACCTCCCATATGCCCTTTCATCTCAGACAATTAAATTAGAAAATGCCTTTGTTTTTACCTTGGCTTGGAGCAGTAAGGTTTTGCCTCTTGGTACAGTCTACAAAAAGACAAACATTGCATTGGAATATACATCATAAATGTTACAGAAAATATTTTAAGTAAATGAGCTAGTGAGACTGGAGTAGCATCTCTACCTTTGAAAAAAGGTACTGAGCAGACAAAAGCCTCTCAAATTAGAAAACTGGAAATACTACTAAGAAACCTAAGAGAAGCACTATTATATATTTCTAGTCTTCTACAGAAAAGGAGAAATTACAGCTTCAAATGCTGATGTTGCAGTTGATGATGGTAAGCTACAACAATGCATAGGGGAACAAAATAGGCTATAAATAAATGATTAATAGAGTAATTTTTGTTTCTTAGCCAAATTTGAAGTTGTTTATTTACAGAACAAGGTAGTGGATATTAGGCATTAAATGCTGTTTCAGAAATCTCAATTTCAAACTCTTAAAAGAAAAAATATGCATATTTGCAGATTAATATTTACTATTAAATAAGGTGAAAAGTTCTTATTTCTTATCATATAGTAGATTTTTATTGTAAGTCTTGCAAATAAATAATCCACTGCCTGGTAAGAGACAGAAAAATTAAGTTCCCTTATCAAATATACCTAAACATGACAATATCTATTTTTATTGGTTGGATTACACTCAGTGTCTAAGAGAACCACAAAAACACCTGTAAATGTCAAAGTATTAGTATGGTTACATGAAGAACTATGTGATTAGAACTCAGTGTAAAATAACAAAGATGATTCAGATGACATGGTATATCAAACATGCAATTATGCCTAAAAATAATGTTAAAGCAAAGTAAATTTAATGACAGTATGCCTTTTATACTAGAATGCATACTGGTATCTCTATTTATTGCTTAGGTCTGTAACATGCTCAGCTTCTCAGGAAAATGTGATTTTTAAAATCCTATTCCCTTTTCTTTCTTAACCATTATGGAGGTCTAGCATGGCACCCCAGCTACTAAATGAAATTTTGTGTTAACAGGATCCACTCACCTCTAGTTCTAGTTCTTGCTTTCCCCTACCCCATCCCAGTTTATTGAAGTCAAGCATCATTTACCTCCTCATTTTCTGAGTGCCACGAGAGGGAGTTTCCTCCACATCCTTCATACGCTAAACGCTACCACAGCTCCTCCAGCCGAGGCTTGTTCAGCCCTCAAACACCCTACATGAGGCACATTCAGTTACTGTGTGCACACACTGCATGTAAAGCAGGAGGAAGGAAGGAAGGACTGCTCTCACATTCTTCAAATCTTAACATACCTTCACTACCCACCACATCTTTGGGGTTTTTTTAGAGACACTTGACATGATCAAACTTAAACATGAACGTGGAAAGAAAGGCAGCACAAGGAACATTATGGGACTCAGACCTTCTTTCCAGGCTTCAAGGCCCAGCTCTAAGTCTTAGGGCAGCAGCGTTGTCAAAAAGAAAATCAGTTTTAAAAGCATTTTCTAGTTCTGTCCTTTGTCACAATAATTGTTTTGATTGAAAGCTTTTCCTCTCCTTCCCCCTTTAAGGCGAAGGCTCAACTCAGCTAACTAAACCTGACAACAACAGAACCAACTGAAAACAGAATCGTAAGAATGTGAGATACTATCAGCCCAAATACTTAATTCACTACATACAGTGATGGGAGCGGTTCAAGTGACTACCCTGTTACCACTTCCCCCCTAACCTGCCATCTGATTAATGACACAAAGTGGCATAAACAAGGTGCTACACAAGGTGGCATAAACTCCAATGTCTGGGGTTACACATTTGAGGAGGGAAACAGCACCAGGAGTGCTGCACAAGTTGCTCTGGTTTAAGATTCTCTGAGGTAGGGTATGTGCAAAGACCTAACAATTAAATGCACTGTCAGCCAAGCCATTTGGACAATCTGAAAGCCAGGTGGATTATTTTCTTCCTCATCCTGAACAACAAACCCCTCACTACTCAGAGTGCAAGTCAAAATGCCCACACAAATGTCTTTAATGGAATTTAAATTACTAAAAAAAACCCCACTTGCTATTTTAGGAAGGCATCAAATTCTATTCAGAGAGGATAAGTACAGGTGAATTTTGAATGGCATCCAACAGGATATTAAATGGGTAAGTAAAGGGCCCTAGGCATCTACCACACTAAATACGACCTGCAGACAAGAAATCCCTGCCTACCCAGGGCGTTCTGGCCAGGCCTTTGTTGCCACCAGCAGCAGGAACACTCTCAGTACTGAAAAACTAAGACATTGTGACCTAAAACACATTCTATTTCTTGGATTGAATTCCCTTCCCCCGCAAAGCTGTAAGTTTCTTATGGTAGGTATAAAACAAATTTTTAAAACTTAATATGCATAGTCACCTACAAACTTTGTTTCATTCTTTGCATAGTGGCATGTTGACTCCTTCCACTACTTTTCTAAGCTTAAAAATAGGTCAGTGTTATTACCTCTGGATTGTCTAACAGGATACAGCCAAGTTCATAGCAAGCATATGGCTGGACGTACAAGTTGCTTTGACGGCAGAGTTCATCTTTAGCAGCTCGCTGAAAGTACTGTAGAAATGAAAGGAAAAAAAAGAAACCAAAGACTGCAGAGGTACATTAAAATTGACTGGTTGTCACTTTCAAACAATGCAGAAGCATCATTCAACTTTAAGCTGTAGAAATTAGCCAAAGCTAAAGTGAGAATACATTAAAAATTTACAATGGTATATATTCCTAGATGTTTTTACCAACACTACTGTATCAAGGCAGAATTATTAGCCTAGATTTTTACCAAGTATTAGAGTGACTGATTTAAGAGTTTTCCAACTTCATATTGAAAAAAAAAATTAGCTCTAACAAGCAACAGTGACATCAAAGATGAAGTACCCAGATTATTTAAGGTACGTTTGAGAGAAATGGGACAGGGGAAAGGAAGGTTTAAAGCCAGAATCTTGCTGCTGATATGAACAGCATTCTGTTTTGGGGAAGAAAAAAGAGGGTTGCACCTACAGATCAAAACCTGGAGTGGTGGCAAAATCAGTATGTGCTAATAAATCAAAACTCTCCCTCTAACACGTCCAGAGAGGAAGCAGCAAACCTCTGCTTTCAAAAGGTCAATCTCCAAGATACTTAAAAAAAATTATTTTTCTTTGATGGACAAAGTACACTTAGCAGAGCAATAATTTCTTTCTTATTCTTCCCAGCTTCCTCTTAGCTCTTCTTACTACAAACCACTTTAACTGCCATGTGCATTCAACAAAGCCAATTACTTTCACAGCACAGAATGTAATGAAGACATGTTAAATCGTAAGATTTTAAAATAAACTCTGTTAGAATTCACAAACCAGAATGATCAATGGCACTGGAAAACTAATGACTTTAACACTTACTCAGAAGTATTCGCTGTTTTTAAAATAATAGTTTATAAAATACAAATAATGGTGCAAATTACTATTTAACTAATTACCTGAACAGCATCTTCAGAATTTCCTAAACATTTGTGTATGGCACCAAGAAGCAAATTCCTCAAACCAGCAGCTGATGAATCATCCACATCATGACAAGCTTAATGAAAGATTCCAGTAAACAAGGTGGATTAAAATAATTTCTTAGACAGGAACTGTGATTTACATTACATTGTCCTTTAGTCTGATATTTAAATTTTACCAGGAAAAGGAGATGCTAGTAACATTAATAGAAAGCCAAATAAGTTGTTTTCTTCTAAATACAACCCATTCTGTATGAACCTCATCAAGAAATCCATCACTCATCAGAGCAATTCCTAACAGGAATGAATGGGCTGAAGTCAAAGGCAGTTGGTGAGTTCCTCTCACAAGAGGGGGACTGATCTCTACTGGTCTTTGAAATATCCACTAAGAGGTAAAGTTAAGAAACAATCATCTCCTTCTGGTGTTACACGACACTGGTTTGTCCCACATATTGGAAGAAAAATATATAGTTCAAGTTAGAAAGAGCACAGGGCAAACAATTCAGACAAACTTGATTTTTTGCTGAACTGAAGCCAAGTGACAGACGCACAAAAATCTGTACTGGACTTAAGAACCTAGGCAAGGGTGTTTTGGCATCACAATTCTCACTGATGATGGGAGAAGGTGGTTAATTTGCCAGACCTTAGCTGGTTCACAATCTGGGGACAGACTGTGCCTCAGCTGAGTTATGCTCACTTTCCAGGAAAAACTGAATCATAACACATGGAACTCTTTCTAAATGAATCTGACTCCATTTTGACCAAGCTTAGTGCCAGCTCTGCGAAATCAAGGCGAGTTCCATGAGGAGCCATTTACACTTGCCCACACCAGCACCTCCAGGAAGGACAGAGTACAGAGTCTTCATCCCATAACTGCTGTGTCTGGAGCAGCTCCTTAAACATTTTGCCTGACAGCATAAACCCTGCCAGATCTTAACCAGCTCTGCACTCACAACCCAAAGAAGCCACCTATGGATAACTACAAAGTGGCTTCACGAAGTATTTGCACTGCCAGCTGTCGTGTGGATTACAGCTCTCAAATTACTCGGCATTTTACTTACAGAGATGCAAGTGGATACAAATTAATGCCTTTAAGTCAAGTTCTAGCCCTGAGGAAAAGCCTGAAAATCCACTCCAACAAATTAACAGTTCAATTGTTCATGACAATAGGAAACAAATGTGGAAAAAACCCTAACTATTATTCATGTTTTTGAAATACAATTAAGGTGCAGAAATAATACTCACTGCACAGGAAACCTTCAACCAGGGATGGTTGATACAGACATATTTTTCAGTGTCAAACTTACAAGCAGTGCATCTCTGAATTTGAACCTATATTGCTATTTCACATTAAAATGTGAACCACTGACTGGAAGCTTACACAAGGGAGACCTACACTACCTCTGAGTGTGTAGGAGAGAATACAAACTCGTTATACCCTCTAAAGCTGACTGCTCTGAAGGCAAATGACAGCCAAAAAAATACTCGAATTTATTCTGATGTAGTGAAATCTGATTTTAAAGCCTGCCATTACCTTTGTGACTATAAAACCAGGGATCTGAACACAACCCACTGCCATCAAACAATTTAAATGGACAAGTTATCTCAAATTAAAACTGGAACAAAACCACTACTAGTCCTGACTCTTGACTTCAAGACTGCAGTTTTCTAGCTTAACATGAAAATTGTGTACAATCCCCAAAATGTCACAATTACAAAAAAAAAGCACCCCATGGCAAACAACTTTTGTTTTATTTTCTAAATGAGCAAGTAAGTATCACGTGATTTTAGAATGGTTTGGGTTGGAAGGGACCTAACAGACCATGTTCTAGCCCCCTGACATAGACAGGGACACCTTCCACTAGACCAGGTTGCTCGGAGCCTCATCCAGCCTGTCCTTGAATACTCACAGGGATGGAACATCCACAACTTCCCTGAGCAACCTGCTTCAGTGCTCCACCACCCTTACAGCAATTTCTTTGTAATATCTATCTAAATTCGCCTTCTTTCCATTTAAACCATTCCCCTTTATCATGTTACTCCCTGCCCTTGTAAAAAGTCCCTCTCCAGCTCCCTTGCCTGTCCCCTTTAATACTGAAAGGTTCTCTAAGGACTGACAGAAGGCTTCTCTTCTCCAGGCTGAACGTCCCAAACTCTCTCAGGAGGGACAAACTCCCGTCCTCACAGGACAGGTACTCCACCCCTCTGATAATCTGTGTCCCTCCTCTGGACCCACTCCAACAAGTCCATGTCTTTCTGGTGCTGAGCACACCAGACCTGGACACAGCACTCCAGGTGGATTTCACCAGAGGAGAGCAGAGGGGCAGAATGACCTTCCTGGGCCTGCTTGCCACACTCCTTTCAATGCAGCCCAGGATGCAGTCAATGGACTGCCAATGTACATTGCCAGGTCATGTTGAGCTTCTCTTCAACCAGCTTGAAACTGTTTGCAGAATGCAAACAAGAGTGATTGCTGGATGGAGTTAGAAGCACTGTACACTTCATGACACACACTGCTACCATAAGCTTCATGTGACAGACACCCAAAGTCAGCTGGAGACTAAGGAAGAGGGGCAACCACTCACCACTCAAGAAGGTCCCAGGATAATCAGAACACCTATCATATCATATCATAGATCATCTAACAAGCTACCTATTTCCTCTTAGAAGAACGCATGCAGGAATGAATAGGTAGTTCTAATTTTTCTTCTATTTTGTTGCTAGGTTTATGAGTTACATTTTGCTTAGTAACTTGGAACAGTAACTATCATGCTATTGTTTCATTTTAAACAATGATTAACAAACAGCTATATGCAGCAGGCAGTTACAAAACTTGTAAAAATGAAGCATTAGGCTGAATCATAATGTGTCATTATTCTTTCGTTACTCACCTATATTTTGCTATGACAAGTGCACACAATTTAAATTTTCATGCTACTGCACTTAGCTACTCCAACAACAGCATAAAATCATGAATCTCATTTTAAAATGTAAATAGATAAATCAAGGAGCCATCTATACCTTGACTCATATGCTGTAAGTTTGAGAGGGAACAGTTTGGAAGGGCTTTCCATAAGTATAACACTTCAATGGATGCCAGGACACAGAGCTCTTTGGTCGGCATTTGTTTCCTAAATCTATCTGCCTGCAAAGTGGGAGAAAGAACGAAGGGAGATAAGATTTTAAGATTAAAAATCAAAATCTTTCAACTAATTAAAGGGCTTACATATTGATCAAAATTAAAACCTCCTTGTAAGCAGCCTGACCAGGTCTGACTGTATTTCACAGTCCCAATACACACTGACTGGATGCTGAGGCAGTACCATCTGCAAGATTATCAGTTGAGAGCTATTTCCTAGACAACTCCCAGCTCTCAAAAACAACTAAGGCTTTCACAAACAAGACAAGATAAAAAGGAGTAAGAAAGGCAAAGTTAGAAGGAAAATTACCAAAGCAACTACACTATCATGTATTTTTATCTTTAATAATTACTTTAGTTGTAGGGTGAACAGCTAATACACATTTCCTTTGTTAAGTCCTTCAAATGACACTATTCTTTTTCCACCCTATTCCTTCCCACAAATTCTACAGAAGCAGCATAGCAGAAAAGAGATACATTCTGCTAAAGAAAATACTGAACTAAGAACTGAACTGTCATCACTGTACCAAAACAAGTCAGCCTACGCAAAAACTAACCTTTTTCACTGAAAATTGTTCAATCTGATTGTTCTTTCTTTTAAAAAGCTTCTGAACTTCCTTGAACACATTCTGAGCACCACTGACATCACCAGTGGCTCCTTGACACACTGCAAGAACACAGAAACAAAAATACATTACCCATACTGGGATATGAAACAGAAAACATTGAGATTAGATAGCATATCATCAGAGAAAAACCTTCATACACTCACCTCCAGAAAATTATCTAGACCAAGGATTTGACCAACATGGTAATCTCAACTCTCCCAGGTACCCTCTCTGTTCATTAAAAAATCAGTACTACTTTTTATAACCATTAAAGGAAGTAATATCACCAAGCCTGTAAAGTGGTAATAATTCTTATCTACATGGAGAGGGGTGTACAGACAGGCAGGTACATGTATGAGCATGCAAGTGTTCTTCATGGAAACAAACACAATTGTCCAAGTCAAGCCTGGCACAAAGCTGCATGTGCAGCAGGCAGTGTGGAAGGCACAACGTGCACCAGCAAGTTTCCCAGAGGAAAACAGTGCCAAACCCCTACCACATCACTGACTTACCATTTACCCAACACCCTGGATATACTCACCTGCTGTTAAATAAGCATAGTAGCACTGGGACCACCTGGATTCATTCTTAAGCCTTTCAAAGGATTCAAATGCGTCTTTGAAGTTCATCTCTATCATGCTGCACCAGCCTAAAAGCAACACTGATTTAATTTCAGGGAAAGTACAGTAATTCAAACTTGGTGTCAACATTACTGAAACACACAGTTCTGCTGTGTTTGTTTTGTTATGAGAGCTGGAGCACGTTTAACTGGAAAATTAAAAACAAAAGAAATGACATACATTTAAAGTCTGGTTTAAATTTACTGTGTGTTTTTGAAACTGAAGATTCCATAGGAAATAATGAATCCACATTTCAGAGCAGGAACAAAATTATACACAAAAAGCTCTCATTTTAATAATCTAGATACTACATTTTGTAGAATGCTGAAACTTACAAAACTTACTACTTTTTCCCTTATTATTTTCTACTGCGACAAGATTCCATTTAAAGCTTGAAGCAACGTATCTTCTCCACTATGAAGTATGCAAATTAAGACCATATATCATATCCTGCTATTGATAGAAGGAAATGAACATGAAATACAGACCCTGAAGTGAAACTTCACTAAATTGATTAGGTTTTGGCACAGAAATGGTGAATCCATAGACAAGTCGGATGAATTTATTTCTAATTTTAAATAATACTCGGCAGGTTAACAGTTTGCCCTTGATTCCACAGTCTACTCTCTGATTTTTCAACGCCTTGTACTCGCAGATAATTTTATTAAGAAAAAGGGTTGAATTCTATTTGTCTAAGCAAGAAGGTTATTACTCTAACCTACCCTAGACAAAGGCCAGTAATCTAAAACCTTTTTTAAAATCCTAGTAAGAAGCCTCCAGTTTGTTTCCTGAAGCTGCCAGTCGAAACTTGAAAGTGGTCTATTTATGGTGTAAACACATCCAACGTACCTATTTCATATAAGCAGACATGCTGAATCTCCCTTTGGTCTGTTGCAAGTTCCAAAGCAGTATGAAATGAGGTCAAGGCACTATTAATTTGACACTAAGAAAAATGAAAGAAAAAAAATCAGATACATGATATTTAAAATTTGTTGGATAATTTAATTTTGATAAAAAAAGAAATTTGAGGTTTTTTTCAATAGGTAGTTAGTAAGAACTAAAGTAGAGGAGTTTAATAGTGTAATAGCAGCCAGATTAGATCATGCCTCAACCTTCAAAATCAGTGACTACATTCCTCCTATGTGTGCTATTCCTCCTATGTGCTATTAAATTCAAAAATTCATCAGGTTTGTGCAGTAAGCTTTGAAGTAATCTCACTTCCACTTTTACTAGTCATTCCACCTTGAAAAGACATATTTTTTGCATGTGCCAATGAAGTTTAGCTTTCTGCACAAGAAGATACCTTTAGTGTTTGATTTCATTTATTTTGAACTTTTCACCTCTTCTCTTATTCCTCAGAAACCCCTTTAAGCAAGAGTTAATAGAGAATTCATAAATGCTGCATGACACTTAAGAAGATAAAAAAGCATATGAGAGAAAAAGCATTTTGATAAAATCATTAGAAACAGCTTAGCAAAAAGAGCTGACATTTTTCTAAGAACTAGAATGCTAGTGATAGTTCTTTTGACTACCTAATTTTCCCAGTCTGCAATGAGACTTCTCCCTATCAAATCATTATAAGGGGTAATGAAAATCAATACTTAATTAGTTTTAAACCTACTAGATATTCCAATGCAGCCTGTACCAGCTTTAATACTGTTTCTGTATTTATTATCACATACATTTATTATAACTTATACAACAGAAGAATTTTTAAGCCCCTCTCTGCTGACTAAGCATGTGAGCAAAAGAAACCCTTGAAAATGCAAACTCACCATCTATGCCAGCATAACTGAATTCAAAAACTCCTACAAAAATCTTCAGCATTGTAGTAAAGCCCAGGCACACAGTGAACTCTGAAATGATTGTGTTAGGTTTTCTCCTTTGTCTCATCAGGGAAAACTGATTTAGTTGCTAAGGAATGTTCTAACTGTAAATAATACATATTGCAAAATACAGCATAACTGCCTGCACAGGGAACCACAGCTCTACCAGTATAAATACTGCACACTTAGAAAGTACAACAGTGATTGAAATAAGATGCTTGCTGGCAAGGCAGAAGAACATACAACACAGAAAGACAGGTGAGTTACATTTGCCCTCAAAATTGTCAGGGAGCCTGAGCCAGGTACACCTTGTTCACTTCTGTAACAGCACATGGTCTCCACTACATATTACTCCACTGATGCTGCATCACCCCAACACAGCTTCTTGGAAGGCAACTGCTACTGGCCCAGTCTTACAGAAAAAATAAAATAACATCAGTTTAGAACTCAATTTCTGTGCTAGGAATTCAAAAGCTCTGTAAATCTGTGTTTTCAATGCTTCTGAGGAAAATGACAAAAAAAAAAAGAAAACCCAACAAAAAAACAACACCTAAATATTTAAGTCCTCTTCATAGATGCACTGTCTTTTAAATTCCTAACCATTCTGAAATAGAAATCACTTATTCCATACAACGACTACTGGCAATGAACTCATTGTCTGCAATGCTGTACATCTGTCTGGGGCACCACAGGAAATACTGACCACCTGGCAATATACAAGTCCAGTTTGTTGAATATTCAAATCTTCTATAATCCACCTCTCTCTAGATCTCTCAAGTGTTTTGACATCTGCCTAAGTTTTCTTTCACCATCAAGCTCATTTAAGTATGTTTCAGAGACATTCAATAATAATTAAAGTTTCAATCATCTCCAGGAACTGCAGCAACATCCTGGAATGTGAATTACTACTCTTGGTGGTAATTCTTATATTAATTACTTTCTATTTACTGCTTAAAAGAACAAACAAAAAGAATTATAAAGTCCTAAGAGTCTGCAAGTATAACATCCTGGCGGCACCTGAAATTGATTCTCTTGAGATTTATAAATATACATACACACACTTGTAATTCCTTCAATAGGCACCACTCAAGTCTCTCTTGGACATAATACAAAGATAAAATAAGACCAATCCATAAAACATGTAATACACAGAAGTACAAAAACCATAAAGAGGATTATTAAACCTAATGTGAGACCCCTAGTTTTACATTTCTGGACTTCAGATTAAAACTAAAAACCCCCCAACTCAACAACTAAGCATCTACAGAGCTTACCCAGACAAGGTAGCTTCCTAAGACAGCATACATTTCCCAAGAGCTGTTCTGAAATCTCAGGACACTTTCTCTCCCTCAGAACCTCTATTCTCAACCACCACTCTGAATGCATAAAGCTTTTAAGAAGTCATACTCAGAAATAAGGCAAAACCAAAAATCAATTTCTAAAAGCTAACTATTTACACCAGAGTACATTATATGAATGTTTCAAAGCCTGTATTTTCTACTCCTTAACACAATAAAACCTACTTTTCCTTTGACAAGTCAAAAATCAAACTAGAATAAAACTAGGATATTGTATTTTATAGGAACATAAAGTAACGAGAAAAATCAGCACAATTCCTGAAAATAAACCTTGACGTTACGCTTGCTCTGCCAATTTCTTTACTTTAGACCCTACTGTGATTTTTGTTCCAGAAAGTTCATCTGAGACTTCTCAATGCTTTTATTAGTCTTGTACTCAGTCTGCTTTTCTGTACCACATCCTCTCACCCCTAAGTAAGAATGATGCTGCTAATACCATAACATCTAGAAAAGGTAAAAAGCAAGACTGCTTGTCAGCATTACATTTAAGCACATGTTACCACTGGACATTTTCAGCAGCCTGCTCATCAACCACACTACAGCACACCTGAAAACACCACTGGTGCTCTGCCTGTCAGACTGAGTATTCGACACATTTTCCTTCAGACTACTTACATGCACCTACACCAACAAAAATATGGGCCAAGCCTCAGAACCTGAGGGTTTTTTTGCAGCCAGAGATTTCCTGTTTATTTATATATATTTTTAATATATATATATATTATATTTATATATATGCACAACACACACACAGGCAGTCTGTTCCTATTTAAAGCAAAGCAAACCTTGTCCAGTTGATGATTTTGCCAAACACTTTCTTTTTGCTTATACTCTTACTGCTCTCCACAGGAAGCTATCCATCTATTAAACTATTGCTGAGGAGCATGACTGTAAAAGATTTTAAACAGCGTTGCTAACTAGGAAAAAAAAAAACAGAGAAAGCAAAACTGGAAGCTGAAAAGCAGAAATGGGGAAGATCCAGAACACCTCTCACTCTGCCCTCTCCCATGCTACCACCATGCCCCTCTTCCACTACTGGCCACAAAACCACAGTTGAATAGTGGAAGTCCTGGTTTCAAAATTAAACTGGTATTTATTAACATTATTTTAGTATCAGACAATACACAATTAGAATGTGGGTGGCAATATTTTTACTTTCCCAGTAATAAGAAACGTCCACAGACATAGCCACAAACTCCATATTTCAGACAAGAGGGTTTCAGCCATTATTATACCAACTATATTTTCATATACCTTGTAGGCCGAAGTATAAAACATAACTCTCACTTGTCTGCAGTTGTTTAAGCTTACATGAAGTATCACTACCAGCTTTAAAGGACAGCTATTTCAAAGACAGAAATTGTCAGACCTTCACAAAGAAATACTTATGAGGCTGGAATACATACCATATAATCATAAATCAAGCACAGAAATGTCCACAGAAGCAGCCTTGGTGAATTATGCATAAGTCAGTAAAAATGCTACTTTTTAATATATAGTCTCTTACCTACTCTTTGGAAAGAAAAAAGGCATTTGATCAGCCTAGCAGTGCAACCTTTAACTTTCTGGTGCACTTTCATTTCAGTCTTCCCAGAGCATCCTCCAGATGCATCCTCCTTTGCTTTCCCCTAACTTGTTCAATTCAACAGTCTCCAAACACTTTCAGACTTTTTTCTCGAAAACATGAATCTGGGGGAAAAAAACCTGACAGATAATCTACTCTGCATTTGTTGCACCTGTAAGGCTACATCTTCGAAAACTGAAGTCTGCTAAGAGTTTTACTGACTAATATCCATCCATGCTTTTTGGGGCACAAAGCATAATTCAGGCCCATGCTGTTCATTTGTCTTTTATGGAAGGTTTCACAGAAATGGTGCTTTCTCCTTGGCAGCCTTCCTTGGCAATTTCCTCCTTTGTCAGACTTGCGTCTCACTGTCCAGTCCTGAGTTACTGCTCCTGCCTTTTGAACAGTTTCCCTGTCTCCAAGTGTCTATGGGCTGAAGTGTGCTCCTTGTTTTTTTTCTCCACAGAAAAGATACATACCTACAGTATGAAGGCTTCCTAACAGAAGCTAAATATACCATCGGCTGAAGGCTGCAAAACATGTATGCAGGATCAAAGGAAAAAAAATTCAATGGAGGGAGTGCCAGCAGGCCCAAACACAAACTCTACAACCATAAATGGAACACACAAGGTCTTCTGAGCAAAATCTAAGGGGCCTTTCATCTATCTGTACTATTATTATATTTTGTCACAGAACTGTTAGAAGATGACAGATGTAAAAGAAAGACTCTAAAGTATATAAGCTTCAGCTCAAGATATACTTTTAAGTGCATATAGGTTAAAATAAAATTCTGGTAAGCCACCTGGAATAATATCCCATGCCCAGTGGAAAGAATTTAAACCTACCTACACATTATAAGTTCCAAGGAAAGCCAATGAAGGACTTCCTAGGCTTTGCAGGAGCTTTCCTCACCCACCTTGGAAATGAGGAGGAAATTACAACTCAGCATATTAGCCTGTAACATGAGAGTGTCTGTGCACTTCTGGTTCAGAATCACAGAGATCCTCAAGATCGGTCCAACCTTTGATCAATCACCACCTTGTCAACTAAACCATAGCACTAACAACCACATCCAGTGATTTCTTGAATACTTGCAGGGACAGCAATCCTATCACATCCCTGCACAGTTTGCTCCAACGTTTTCTGTGAATAAATTACTTCTGATGTCCAGTTTGAACCTCCTCTACCTCAGCTTGATGCCACGTCCCTTGTCGTATCACTCGCTGTCCTGGAGAAGAGGCCAATCCCCAGCTGGCTAAACCCCCCTATTTCAGGCACTTGTAGAGAGTGGTAAGGTCACCACTGAGCCTCCTCTTCTCCAGACTAAACAACCCCAGCTCCCCCAGGTGCTCCTCAAAGGACTCATGCTCCAGACCCTTCACCAGTTGTGCTGCCCTTCCCTGGACACACCAACAACTTCAATGTCTGTTTTGAGCTGAGGGGCCCAGGACTGGACACTAGTGAGGTGTGGCCTCACCAGTGCCCCCTCACAGGGGAACAGTCACTGCCCTGGCCCTGATGGACGCACTGATACACAATGGATGCTCTAACACCAATGCCCAGATTCAGGACACATGTAACCCCAAGAGTGTTGTGCAGAAACCCAGTGCAGCTCCCCACACCATTGCCACCAATCACATTCCTTCCTTCACTATTACGCCAACAGCACTTAAGCAAATTGAGCTGGAAAAGTCCTACCAAAATCTGGAGAGCCCATGACACTTAAACTGGAACACTGAGACACAGCAAAACCTCTCTGACACAGCACCACTGGGAACAAAGCAATGATGGGGGGCGAGGGAAGAGGCTGCTGAATGGAAAAGCTCTTACAAAAACACACACATGAATAGCAAAGAGACATTTTAATTCCTGCCAGCAACCAAAAAGCTTTCTGCTGACTAAGGGCATGGCTACATAGTATAACACACAGCACCCTGCCTGCCTGACCTAACTTAGTTAACATGGCCACGCTGTCTCCATTCACTTGGAACTAAACTTCACTATCTCCATGCAGTATTTGTGCATTAAATAATGCAGTAAGATTACATTTAAACAACTCTCCTTTGAAATATTACAGTTCCTCAGAAAGGGATTGACTATACAAAACTGACATTTATCCCAAATATATCCTCTTTCTTTACACATACACTCAATTTATTAACAGCTTATGTTTATACTTTTGCCCTAACTTCCCCTGAAAGTCAGAAGAATTATTTTAATTTTATTCCTCGTTACATTAAAATGCAAAGTTCTACCCTGCATTCATTGTGTAGTTATTTGCAACAAATTTGATTTTTACCATAAGAATGGAATAGATACACAAATGAATAAAACCCACTAAGGTCTTTCCCACTCAGGCAACAGCAATACTTTCCCAAGAGTGACAATTTGCCTGTGACAATGTAATTCCCAAAATGCACCACTGCTTTCAAAAAGACAGCAAAAAAGGAAAAACAACATTCAAATCCCATGGAGGAATATGCCTGCAAATCTGAAAGGGCACTGAAGCCTGCTCCTCTGTTCTGTTATTACCTTTTTGAAAATACTGAGCTACATCTAAAAGACTTAACTGCAAATCTAGCACAACCACCAATATCAACATCTCAATTAGCTCTTGTAATGATGCTTTGAATGATGCTTTCTAACAGCATTCACAAACACACTTTCAGTGAATACATTTCTGCTCAGGTCAGAGCTCACCCTTAGTAACAGAAAACATCCTGGTGTGACCTCTGAAAAGCAAAGCAGTTATTTAAGGGAAACTACTGCAGAGAATTAGCAGTATATGAACAATGCATAAAACAAAGAGGAAGATAAATACTATGTACTCAGCAGATAATACTCAATTTTAGCTTGACAAGCAAAACTGAAATAGCTCAAGAAATTCGAGTGGCCAAACGCACTTCCTTTTAGCACAGAGTTGCAGAAGTATCAAGTAGCTGAAAAAGAATTTCAAAATGTCATTAATTCAGATAGATCTAGTGGAAGAGCAAGTTTTGCATGTGAACTTGAAACTACGAAGGACTTAATCTGATCTTTCTTATCTTTCCATGTATCTTTAGTCAGAATCTGCTGAAGCTTGCAGAGTTCACTCGCATCAGAAAAATATAAGAAATGATCAGGAGGAAAAATGAGTCTAAAGGATGAAAAAGCGCAATACCTCTAATCGTTGTATCCTTCCCTTGAAGAACATGAACAGAGAAGAATTTGGATAAGCAGATTCTTTTTTGGCAAGAATTTCTTTTGCCTCCTTCAATCCTGCCTTGTTATCACTGCCATCGAGGGCAAAGAAGGGACGAACAACTGTGTGGTACCACAACAGAGCTAATCTAAAAGAAATGTAAGAGTTAAAAGGATTACAGCTTGTAAACAGAAATTCAAGGATAACATTCTACACAGACAAACTTTTAAATTATTCTGGAAGACAGAGATAGATATGAATCTTGTATTATACAATCAGGCTTTATACTTTAAACACAATACTACTGCCATACATCAAATGTACTCTTAAACTGCACCTGAACATACAACTCAGTGCATGTTACCCAAAGGCAAAGTAACAATTGAGCTCATGGCATCAAAGCAGTTGAGCCTTTAGAACTTAGTAGATTTCAGAAAAAAAAACCCACAATAAAACTTTGAAAACTAACTCTTGACTAGAGAGGGGAACAAAAAAAAGCCAAACAAACAAAAAACCCCACCCAAACCAAACAAAAACCCCAAAACCAAACAACAAAATATGCCCCGACAAAAATCAACAAAAACCCCTGAACACATATCAGCAGACACTCTTGAAATCAATGTGAAAAAGAAATACATCCTGTGTTCAGAAGGGCAGATATTTACACAACCTACATCGCTCCTGGAAACAAAGGCAGAGCACAAACATTTGTATCTGAAGGAGGAAACATTTCCCAAACATATTATTCTTCTTCCCCAGAAAGGAGAAAGATCAACAGGAATATTTAATCCTAAGCTTTCTGAAATAAACAGAATCACAATTCTTCTCCTGAAGCAGAAGAGACTTTAGCTCTGCTGTCAGTGTTTCAGAATTGACACCTGATGATACCTGTAGTAGGTCCAGTAATAAAAGCATTTATTTGTAGGTATTTGTAGATATTGGACTAATAAAGTCATTTATGAGAGCTGTTTAAATTAGGTCTGGCCAATCTTTCAGCTCTTGGAAAGACCTGAGCACAGTATGAAGTCTTGGGAGAAAGATTACCCAAAAGATACTCCCTTAAAAAATACTGTAAGGAACATCTCATTTTACTGAGATGCTAAAAGAAACAAACAAATTAAAACAATAGAAAATGTTTTGTGTTAGTAGTAAGAAAAAATGAGACCAGTGATTCATACTAAGTAGTATGCTCTCCACAGTAGAGAATGTAACTCAGGTGAATTCTGAATTCACACAGCCTTCAGGGAGAGCTTCTATTTATTCTGCTGGCATTTAAATTACAGGACATTAGAACTGTGGGTACTGAAGAATACAGCCAAATACTGACCCAAACCCCAAATACATGTAAATAATTAGCAGCAGAGATTTCATACATTAGTAAGTGATGAATTCACTAAACCATGGTATGTTAAACAACAAACTACCAGTTTATTTTACCTGCTGTTGTTTCCTTTAAAGCAACATGACTTTTTGGTTTTGACTGTTTCCCAGTTACTTACTTTTAGTACTAAGTTATCTACCAAAGCATTTCAATATAGCTACTCACGTAGCTAAAGGGGCCTTCATGTCCTTACTTTCACTTGCATACATCAGTGAGGAAAGCCCCTGTAGGCGGTCTCCAGGAAAACCCAGCAGGTTGATGATTTTGAGCAGGTTTGGGGGCACCATGGATATGCAAAGATGAAAAAGTCCATATCCAAAGCTAACAGCACCTTTCAGTCTGTTTAGCGAATCCTCCGTTACACCTTCTGCAGCAATATGATTATCATTTGCAGCATCAGAAGACAAGGACTCCTGAGTTGTTTTCTTCTGATATATTTCCTGAAGTGTATTAATGTCCGTATAGCACTTATTGTAAATTTTCCAGGCTTTGCGGAGGATCCACCCACCTTTTATGTATGCTAAAAAAAAATCAAGGAAGAAAATAAATACTTCAAGGATGTATTTCAGAAGCCGAACATCCTAAGTAGTAAATGCTGTTTCCCACACCCAGGATGCTCTTAGCAACAACTCAGTGTATAAAGGATTTTGTAATGGCTACTGTTCCCTCAGAGAGGTCTTGCACACTGGGCACTATGAACTTCACTGTGTACAAGCACAGACTTTACAGCAGCACACAACACAAGGGCGCCTGTGGTCAGCAGTGTGGCAGTACAGCTGTCAGAAAGAGAGCTATCAAAGAACTTCATGCTGGAGTTTGCTCCACTACAGAGTGCAGATGAAACGGCTGCCTAGCAGAGAGAAGCAAAACTCAGAAGTGATTACACCTCCTCTCTGAAGCCCAAATTGTGTTAAAAGATAGTTGATGGGAAAATACCAAGGAAAGCCTCTCCTTTGGGTTAGACAGTAAGATTTTTCAACATTTATCACTTCCCTACCCTTCACATAAACACAGTGACCTCCAATTAAGGAAAAAAAGAAAAAAAAAGAACAAGAAAACACACAAAAATTATATGCTTTTTAAGTATTTTTCAGTTGCCTGACTTCCTCAACTTCTAATGCAATGTGGGTACCCGAATTTCCCTAGAAATTTGGTCTTGAGCATTCTTGTTGGAGAATGACAGTATTCTCAGTCTGTGATCTCTACAGCAGGGTAATAAAGGCCTGACATCAAAAGATGAAAATGTTCAATTTGTCTATTTACACAGCAATCATCTTTGTTAGAAGCACACCCTTTAATAATAGTAAGCATTAAACATGAAACAAATGGAGAGCATCCTTGAACACATCAGCTGTAAAAACAGACACCAGCATTTTCGCTGTGACAGTGCCGAGAGTTAGGAATTGCAGTGACAAAGACTAACTAAAAATAAAGTAAAAATATGGTTATAGCAGCAGTGTTCTAAACAAATATAGCCAGATTTGCAAAGATCAGTGTTATAACTAATGCCAGCATTAGACCATAACAGGTGGGGTGTGTCAAAGAAAAGCAAGATGCTATTAATACCAAACAACTCTATAAAAGCCTTTGATGCCTTTGACAAAAACCCTCCCAAATGACAAAAAAAGCCCAACATTTCTATAGAAAGTAACATCACCGACTAGACTGCCTCTTTTTGGATTCTTGTTACATGAAGAGGGCATGAAGCTAGTTTTATAGTGTTAAAAAACTGTATTGAGAAAGACTATAAAATTTCTGTTCTCAGTTATGACAGAAAGGTTCTGTCAACATGAACTTGGAAGTTATTTTAAAAAAATTAATCCTCTCTCTTGAGATGAGTATTAAAGGATTAGAATAAAAATTAACCCCCCCAACCCTGATTCAGCTGCATTACAAAACTAACATTACTCCAATTTTAAGCAATTAGGTCACTTTCTGGCTGCACAGAGTACTTTAAAAGTTCCATGGTTGACCACAAGATGAATGCTCACACAACTATGCACAACAATGCAGCACACAGATAGTAAGAAAAGACCACATTTTATTTGTCCTATAGACAGTGATTCTGCCCATAGCTAATCACTGTATTCCAATGCTGGCAGGAAATGGAAAAGATGTGGTATGGTGAAAAAAAGCAGAGTTTTACACTTCCACTGGTGTGCTGTCATTAAACTGTTCACTAATACAGTATAATCATAATTGATGTGATATTGGTATACCAACATAAAACAACCTAACAAATCAAAACAAGAAATTTCTGACTTTTTAGACATAAAAGTTAAATCCAGCCAAATCACTGAGTTGATTTCCCAGCATGAAAGTAGTCAGACCCATGACAGCAGTGGTAAATACCAAGAAAAGGTAGTGCAGTATTGCCAGGGGAAGCTAATGTCATTTGGTCTGCCAACAACTCTAGGATGAAAGTATTTCTAATACATCCATGAGGGTGGGAAAGAAAATATAAAATGTGTTAAGCATATGAGAAACCAAGTTGTGTGGCATCATATGCTTCTTGTCAAACTGTTCCAGGAAGAAAAACACAAGGAATTTTTCACCCATCCACCGATAAAAATATTTGTCTCCTGGGGTTTTTTTTGTGAAGTTACACTAATTTCAGTCATCTGGTTGCTATTTCTGTGGGGAAATATGGTAAAAACAAAAAAATGTATGTACATAAACAGAAAGATGGCATACTTTAAAACACAAAATAATGGATCCAATAGCTCAGCAATGTCAGTAACTAGCAGTCACTGAGGCAGCATTTAGCTGCTCAGAATTTTAACTAAAGATTTCAGGTATATTTTTTGCTCAGTAGAATAACCCAAATATACTGCATGTTCGGCAATTCTCTGCTACCCACTTCAGTTCTCTGAGCTGCAGATGAGAAAAGAACAGACACCACCTTCAGTTACAGCATCCAACCCAGTTATGCAGCTGCAGAATACATACTGAAACAAGGCAAAAAGCTTCAGGAGGGATGGAAAAAATAGCCACCAAAAACAAAAACCCAGAACTGCATCAAAAATAGCAGGAAAACCCTTCTGAAGCACAATACACAAAGTACACAGCAATACCTCCTGAATTTCTGCTAACAAGAACCAAACATACTCTTGATGCCATAGCTTGGGATAAAACAAGTCTACACATCACAGAAAGCATTACACCCTTGACTGAAAATTTTAAGTGTTATTTTAAATGATCTGAATGTTATTTCGCCATTTCTTTTCACATGATCAGCTGAGTTTGCTCTGTCTGCCATCCCTTGATCTTCACTGATTTGGTAGGAACCTGAGATACACTCACACTTTCTCTATGACCTTGACCACAGTTTCTATAAACTTACAGATAAAAGCATGCTTTGAGATTGCGCAGGAATGCAAGAAAACATCAGAAACAGCTCTGCCATTGAAAGGAAGGGTTTGCATTCAACACGACAGGATTACCCTCTTTGGCATGCAAGGACACACTCCAGTGACCAGAGAGTAAGAACTGATTCAGCAGTTCCACGTTCAGCACACTCATTTGAAATTGCTTTCCTTGGCACTTTTGTCACCTCCCTGAATTGTCATGAACAGAATACATATGGAGCATCAGGATTTTCCCAGTGGCCTGGATTTAACAGCCTCTTTTATCTTGCAGGCCACAAAGCACACAGATGCTACCCATCTTTGTCCCAACTCCTCCAACACCTCTATGATAGATAATAGAACAACTTGTCTAAGGAGAACCAATTGAATATGATTGTTGATAGGGAAAAATAAAAAAAGCCCTAATTTGTAACAATCAATCCCATTTTTCACCACTACTTACACAATGGTGGAATACCTCTGTAAGCATACCAATTGTGGACTGTTTCAAATGGAACTGCACTCCTTCTTACAAAACAATTATTTCTACTGAAGTCATAGGGCAATTTTATGATCAAGTTTTATAAAAAAGACATGCTAAAATATATCTAAACATGAAAGTCACAGCACACCTGATAACTCTTGTTTTACAAATGAGAGCACAGCCAAGTAGACTTGACAGTCTGCTACAATTATTTGTCTTTGCAGACGATCTATCATGGATAGAGTGGATTTCCGTCCATCAACCTGTTTGGAATATACAAACACAAAGCACAGAAAAATATTAAGATAACACATGATACTTGTCTAAATCTGAGAAATTAAAAAATCCAAGATTAACTGCATGTGGTAGTATTGCTACTAAATTAACTCAGCATTTCCAAGTTGAAAACTATGCTAAAATTTGTCAGACAGATCATCAAGCAATATCCTACTTAACAGAAACATTTTAGACATGTATTACCAGTTATTTTACCAAGGTTCTACAAATTGTCAGAACAGATTTAAATTTCATTTCCTTATTACTAAATGTATAAGACATGCAATTAACAGGTAGAAGAGCACAGAAAAAGGTGTATGACAAGCGGCAGGGTAAATACAGTGCCCCTTAAGAGCGGAGAGTTAAATACAACAGGTTCAACACTTTTTACCAAGCAAACTAAACACTAAAGAGAAATGGCTTCTTTTTCTGCAGTGATTCTGCTGTGTCACGTTTGGCAGGCTGCTCACTGGATGCTTCTATACAACTACTTTAACTTGTTCTGCATCTCCATGCTTTATTCTTCCTCTATTATTTAGAATGAAAAAAGGATAATTCCCTAGGAATACGCCTGGCTCACAGCAATCTGCAGCCTCAACGTCACAAATTTTGACCATTACTAGAGCATGGATGACTAAAAGTTTGCCTGAATTAGACAGGCTACAAGCTCCCTGAAATAATTTTAGTAGGTCACAAATTCTGCATGTTCAGAAAACATTAACACAACCTGACGCTTTAGAAAATATTTTACTCACCTGAGACTAGGTATTTTAGAACAATTAGGAAATCCAAGTAAAATATTTGACTGAATTTCCAAATTTATTATTAATCTCAACTGCTCTTCACATACCAAAAAACATCTTTTCAAGATACAAGAGGACAGAAAGGAGGTTTCCAGAAAAATTTATTCAACACACAAACTAGGTTCTTACATTCTTTTTAATTTTATTCTTGATTGTTTCTATAACTCCAGCTTCTTCACTTTCACAAAGTTTCTCTGTAGCCTTTAAGTCATCACATGCCAGTTGCATTTTCTCCTCTTCAAATGTCATCATGGCATTCTAACAAAAACCAAGCATATTCGAATGATAAAAACCACAAATACTTTTATTTCTACAAAAGTTGTGGGATAATAAAAATTTTCATAAAAACTGGACCGTAAAACTTTTTAAACTGAAGTATTAATACACACACATCAGTGCAAATACTTCTAACACAGAAACACTGAACTAGAAAATAGAGTTCTTTAGCAAAATTTCAAGACAATCAACTCAGAACACACTAAGTGCTAACCTCCATCTTAGACCTTCATATACAGTGAAACTGAATGCAGAGTCAGACTACTTTAAGTAGAAGAAAAATTCCTATACATTAATTTTCAGGTTTTGTTATGTAAGGCATGTTATGCACCTGTGCAGGTATCTGCTTTTATTAATTCATATAAGTAACAGGCCTCTAAATTCAGTAACAACAAGAAGCTAATAAATTCTTTAAAATAATAGCCACAGTCCCTCCATAGGTAAGAAGAAAAAGAAACCACATCTGACTCCAACTACTGCTGAACCAACTGAAAAAAAATTTCAGGACAAGTAACTTCTTTTCTTGGAGCATATTAAACAAAAGCTCGGAATGACACAAGCACACCAAGTGCTGCTGCTATATTTAGAACAGCAGCTAAGCAAGATACTTTCAAGATCCTCTGATGCTGCACTGGTTCAGCACATCAATTCAGATAAGCAAGCCTGAGAGATTCTCCCTTTTCTTTCTCCCCTCCACTGACTTAAAAGGAAGCATATGCCCCAGGAGGTTTCCTAACCAGTGTATTTTTCCATATTGCATACTAGAGAGAATTCATATTTATTTCATTCACCAATCATGTATTTCTGACATACTATAATAAATTCTGTCTTTCAAAAGGGTATTACCATAGATAATTTCTGGTGAGATCTAAGATGAAGCAGCAAAGTCTGAATAAGGACAGTCTAAAAAAGAAAGATCCAAACACTTTCTAATACACCTGCTCAGTTTTTATACATGGCATTATAATTTCTAGTATGTTATATTTTTTAAAAAAAGCATTTAACAAACCTAACTTGCTCACTGTGACTTTTTAGTCAATCGATATTCTCAGTTCTCATCTATCCAAAATGGAATCAATGTGAATGGATTGAATTAAAAACCTTCATCCAGAAGCATGGATGAAGAAATCTTCAACAGCAAAAGTTACCAGAAAAACAGGCATTAATGAGTTTTATTTTAATCAAATAACTTAATAAATAACTAAAGGCAATGTTCACTTAAGAGAACTTTTTATTGTGTCTCTGTTAATGGAATGCATAAATATTTCATACATTTAAGAAACTGAATCACAGAACCTTTACTTTCTATTTAAACCACAAGAGTAAACAAGCTCTACACAGCATATCACCTTGTTCTCTAGCTATGTTTAATCTGAAAATTTGGAAAAAAATAGTCGCCGAGAAAGAAAATAGAGTACTATGAACACAGGCATGCACGTACAGCCACAAACCCCAAGTGTACTCTGTGCTCTCAACTACTCACCAAAAAACTGACAAAACTGGCTCCAAAACTCATTAATGGGCTATGGTTTCTGTAAAGAAAACAAAAAATAGTTACTATATTTGTACATATTTCCTGTAATAAAGATCCATATTGAATTCCTTGGGTTTTGCTTGTATGTTTGCAAATAAATATTGGTGGGTGTTTTGTATCAAGTTACAAAGATATCTGCAAAACACAATGGAAACAGAAAACCAAAAGCTTCATATCTTTTACTATAGATACATTTTAAGATATGTATATATATAGATACATACATTTTTAAGTTATGTAGATTTATATATATTTTTTTATACACATATTTTAAGAATATAGCATCAAAAATAATTTTTCAGGTACTAGGATACAGATATTTTATGAGAAACCACTGCCATCAAAATACATTCAGTTCAGGTCAAAAGAAAAAACTACAAAAAATTTTAAAGTCTGGCAATTCTACTCTCCTCTTGTGATCTCTCACTCTGATTTTGTCCTAGAAGGCAAATGTTAACTGGTTCTATTAAGAGTCCCATTTCCATCTGTTTCTATGAATTTAAGTTAACTCACTCACTTAAAAAAATGTATCTACTACACAATGAAGTTTTTGTAATACAAGGTTCTTACAAGGCTTACGGTTTTGTACCTGTTTTGTTTCAAGCTCAGAATCCGTATCTTACTGTACTGTGTGGAACAGCTTGAAGATGCTTCAACCTGTTCTGTTCATAGGGCTATTCCCAAAGGGTGAAAAATCACAGCTAGATCAAAAAATTCAGGCAACTAAAACCATGGTAATACATCCAACAGGTTTCATGAGGCTACAGTAGTGCCACACAGACAATTTGAAAAAAGAATAAATTGTCAGGGCCTCAGTGGTAGCATTGATTCACATTGTTCAGTAGTGGGGTACCATGTTATATAAAAACACAGACTTCCAGAATTTAAGTGACAGAAACATATATTGCTGCAGTAAAGCACCTAATTTGTTTTCAAGCATTATATTAAAGCAGAGTTTTAAAATAGCAGAGGTACTTAAAAACACAGAGAAAGAGGCATATTGCTGAGAAACAAATTTCCAGTGAACTGGTATTATACTAGAGTTTGGCTGTTTGTTATTTTTTTTAAAAAGAAGCAGTCTGCAATGTTTTCCCCACACACACCTTTTCTCACTTTTGATTTAGCATAAATATCTAAAAGCAAGGCCACGAACAAGAATAATGAGAAAGAAAAACAGCGAAGACAAACAAAGCATGTTATAACAGGAAAAGCCTTGCCTTTTTATATACACTGCTCAATTCTGTATGGACACGTAAGTGTGAGATCAATACAACTTGTCACATTTTTTCCATTATTTTTTCCAAAGGAAAAATAGGTTTGGGTACTTTCCCCTTTGTTAGCAGGCAACAAAGAATAGCTGCCAGTAAATGTCTCTGCTTCTCAGTACCTGGACTGTGCTCTCCCAGCAGCTGTGTTACACAGGGCAGCAGCAATCAGCCACACAAATTGCACTGGCTGCAGCTGGCACTTCCAGCATGAACTCGGCTGCAGAGGGCACACGGATCCCTCATCGTCCCTTTTTAAACTCCTGAGGCTCGCGGGACCATTCAGCAGCCAGTCCCACCACCACACTCCCAGCACAACCTTCACCACACATTTCAAGGTCACACCTGCATTATCAACGGCCAGCTGATCCAGAACTGCAGAACAGATCAGCACAACATCACACAGATCGTTTTTATGTCTGGGAGCACAAAGCTGCATTTACATCACGTTTCAAAGAAGCTCCGAAATAAAGCAAATGTTTCATTTTTGTGTTTCCTCAGATCTACGTACATGGAACACAAATAGTTAAAAAATGTTAAAATAATGTTAAAAACTGAAACAGCTAAATACAGTTGAGAGCCAACTGGTCTTTAAATACTACAAAATAAAGTCTACTACTGAAGCAATGAAAATTTGCTCAAGTATTACAGTGTATATATGCATTTGTCTGAGTACAGCTGAGTTTTTTCCCCAAGTATATACTTATCTTTTTCAACTGACCTTTCAAAACTGCTTCCATACTTGCACTCTTGACACTCACTGCTACTTCTGCTCCCAATTCAACCCCCATGATCAAAGATGAAACAACAACAAAAAAACCAAGAGCCATATCATTATTCCAGTCTGAAATTATCAGTAGCTGTAATACATGAGGTAAATGTCACAGATCAGTTCTTTTTAACTTTCACTCACTCAATCTATAAAAAGCATTGCCATTACAGCACATATGGGCTGCACCACAAAAGGACCCTGAAGCAAGAAAACACGATGCATAATGTTATCCTATGTCTGGGAGATGCTTCTGTTGAGACCATGGAGTTTGGCAATCAAAACATCAAAACTTTACTGTAGGAGTCCCCCACATAGACTTTGTGTCATCACTAAAGAAAATAAGGAACACTTCTAGCACATTCCTACATAGTCACTGGGTAGAGACTATAATTGCAGCTTTATGGAAGATCACTTAGTATGGCAATTCCAGTGTTTAAAATACAATTTTTAACAACAACCATGTTATGTGCTCAGTCTTCGTGAGTCTTATATTGACTGGTAAATTCTTCAACAGTTTAAGGCCATCTTTTTCTTGAGAGCTAGGCAAAGTGTGAAATGGCACAGTACTGTCCCAGTAAAAACTGAGGTGTGACAAATGATGACATTAGGTTTCTGGGAAAAACACAATCCCACAAAAAGCTCAAGCTCCTTGTAAGTGACCTTCAGCTTCAGACATGAAGTTCCATCCTTCCTGACAGACAACTCTGAAGTTGTTAAGAAACAAAAAAATGAGGCAGCACTTGAGAAGATACTAACAGCAAACCAAGGGCTGCCTCAACGCTGACAGGACCTATGGAACCGATTACAAATTAACACCAGGACATTGCACTACCCAAGCTGTCCTCAAACTTTGAAAGCAATAATCTCCATTAAGTAAAGAAAAATCAAGACTTTTAATTAGCTCAAAGATGGAAAAAAAAAATCAGTCTCCTGACATATTTCGTAAAACACAGCTTGCACTTCACCTAGGAAACTAGGACTCAGAAGGTATCTTTTTATAAGAAACAATGTTACTAACACCATTACTGCAGGATACCACAGTAAAAGGTCCTACATATCAATGAAGTCAGCATGTGTAACTAAACTTAGATCAAAACCTTAAGAGCACTGAAGCAGAACTTACTTCCAGACATATTAACCAGCATTACACAAGACATTGCTTCTCCCAAAAAAAACCTGATTGCTTTGCCTCATTTCATAGCATACATTTAAGGTATTAACTCACTTTCAGAAGAAAGGTGGTTGCTATGCCCCATTTTCACACATGATTATAACATTCAGGGGGTTTAAGCTTTGGTTTAATAATGCTGAGATAATACAGCCCAGTATCACAATAAAAAATACATCAGAACTGAAGCACATAACAAGCAAACAAACAAACAAATCAATTACTCCTCAGTATCTTCTCTTTTTTTCTACAGCTTTTTCCAAGACAGTATTTCACTTCTCCACATCAGCTTCTAAAGCTACTACAGCCTAGCTCAGGTTTAAATTTAGAGTAATGTAATTAACTTGCCAACACTTCCTCACTGTTTTTCTAGTCATTGCTAGTTTAACCACAGTCCATCAAGAATTCCAGCCATCATGCTGAGAGTGATGCTCAGGTTAAACAAATTAATTTTGTCCACAAAGTGGGAGAATAAAGCAAAATGGCATAATTCATCTAAGTTCACAGATAAATATAGTAGTGGGAACTGAATATTTTAAAACAAAACAAAAAAAAAAATGTAAACAGAAAGGTAAGGAATTTACTGCAACAACAAACAAATCCTTTGGTCATTATTCCATCACAGATTACTCTAAAATAGGTTCTAAAAATTGTTTGTGAGATTACAAACATGACAGATTCACATATGTACACCTATCATCCAATACTGGTATATGAAATATCCATGGCAATAAAAGTGTCATGGAAGCATTACAGTATTAAATCACATTGAGAACTACAAATATCAGATCTAGGTTTAGTTTACATTTCACAATCAGCCCAAATTTGTTTTTTTTAATGAACCCTTAGCATACATTTCTATTCTTACTCAGAAATACATAACCACAAGTGAAATACAGGAATATAAAAATAATTCTGTGGCCTTTTTCTATCCTGGTTTTATCTAATTTGTTTTGTCCTTCTGCAAATTAATGGGAGATTGTTTTGCTTTAACTTCAGGTTGTGAACTTTAGGCCCACAATATGAAAACACTGGAGATAAGGAAAAGAATTTTCAATTGCATCTTTAATTTGAAAACTAGTTACAAAGGTGAGAGATAAGCTAGTTATAACACATCAGCAGATTTGTACTATCTCTCCACTTGCACTATCTAAAATCTGTAAGAACTGGGGACTTAAGTAAAACCGTTTTTTCCAAACTGACCAATATCACTTTCCACAACGAACTACAGCAGCTTAACTGACATCATGTAACTTCTTTAACATCTAGGAAATCCTGAAGTAGATAAAACCAAAAACATATCTAACCTATCATAACAGCCTGAAATATTTTTCCAGAAACAGTAGACCAAAGAGTGGGTGCACTAACAAGAGTAAAAAGCATTTGCATCTTTCACAGAATTAATTTAATCTGCTTACTATCACACCTCTTCTCCATCTCCACCAAACCTGACTTCTAACCTCTGCGTTATAAACCAAGATTTTTGTTAAGCTTTCTGTCATCTTCCCTTGGACTTACAATAACCAGATACTGCTCCATATGACAAACAGATCTCTCAACCTCCCTCTACCATTTCTACCACTTCTTCCGGCACCACCTGTCTCTGTAATGAAGGCCACAAAACTAAGTGTCACGCTCAATGTGATCATCTCTGTGTACCAAGGTCTTGGAAGATTTAAATTGCAGAATGCTTAAAATATTTCTAATCTATCCACATAGCTGGAAAACCAATGCTGGTTTTATGTGCATGGTTATTACTATTACTCTGCCTAGCATTGAGTAATGAAATCTCACCTCACTGAGGTACACACTTAGAATACTGCTACTAAAAATCACTTCCCTTACAAGGAATGCCCCCTTCTATACATCCATCTAGCAGCTGCTCCTCAGCCTATGGATGCAGCAAACAAAAGCACAGAGGGTTACTAGCAGGGCACTCATGATTTATTCTCACACTGCCAATCTAGATGCTATCATCCTTTGCCCAACTAACTGACGTCAGCTCCCGCTCTGCTGGCCTTATCTTTAGAGAAGCTACTGCAGCATCTACTAAATCACTTCATTTTTGCTCTTAAGGTTCCTTTGCTGAGGTATATATGCAAGAATTTCAGCAGTGGTTAGACAGCCCATAGATGGATCATAATCTACCTACTGATCAATGCTGGCTTAATGTCACCTTGCCTCAACTTGCATTTGGGTCAAAAGTATTTTGAACCACTGACAGCATTTTAAGTTGGTAATATGAGGTTCAAATGCCTATTCATAATGGACTTGTGGACCATTACTAAGTTTGTGTGTGTGTTAATATGCATAATGTAGCACGTCAACTTTAAATTAATTTCAGGTTTTTTAAACAACCATAGTAAGCTTTCTTCCCACGTGCACCAGCTTCCAGTTCTCCATGTTCTGCTTTACCCTAGCAGGCTGAACGTCATGTTTGTCTACACTGGCCCCATTCTTCAAATCTTTGCACATTTTTTCTTATAATCACATTTCTTCATATAATCTTTAATTTCTTCTGCAGATATGACCTTACTATACACATTTTACCTGTCCTCTTGTACCATTTCTCTTTCCATTAAGATGGAAGCTGGAAACTTTACCAAGCCTTATGTTAGAATCATTCATGCAGAGACAAATGTTTCTTTGGTAGGAGACAGATTGTTAGATTTCTTGTGAGATAATAGCCCTGGCAGCTCGGGAGGTCAACCATGTGTCCTGGGGTGCAGCAGGCACCGTTGTCATCCAGCCAAAGGATG
Organism: Sylvia atricapilla; assembly: GCF_009819655.1. NCBI lineage: Eukaryota > Metazoa > Chordata > Aves > Passeriformes > Sylviidae > Sylvia > Sylvia atricapilla. The sequence goes on along the minus strand of NC_089140.1, from coordinate 106,085,210 downwards.
TAGTTGTCTGCTCTGCACTGGGGCAGCCTCAGCTTGCGCTCTTGTTTCTTCTTTATATTGTGGTGCCGTTTTAAGCAGCATCACAATATAAGAAAGATGCAAGGCCATCAGAGAGCATCCAAAGGAGAGCCACAAAGGTGGTGAAGGACCTTGATGGGAAGCCACATGAAGAGAGGTCAAGGTCACTTGGCTTTCTCCAGACTGGAGGAGACAGAGAGGAGAGCTCACTGCAGCCTACAACTTCCTCTTGAAGAGGACAGAAGAGGAGGGACAGACACTGATCTCTTCTCACTCACGACCAGGAACAGGATTTAAAGGGATAGCACAAAGCTATGTCAGGGGAGGTTTAGGTTAGGTATAGGAAAAGGTTTTTCACCCAGAGGGTGCTTGAGCACTGAGACAGGCTCCTCAGGGAAGTGATCATAGCACCAAGCCTGACAGAGCTCAAGAAACGTTTTGGACAATGATCACAGGCACGTGGGGTGATTCTTGCCCCTGTGCAGGGCCAGAAGTTGAACTCATTGATCCTGATTGGTCCCTTCTAACTCGAGATACTCTATGATTTGACAATTCATGTTATAAGTCAACACTCAGCAAAAAACTCCTGGCTTTATTTAACACAGTCCCCTCTTCTCTTAGCTGGAGGAAGTTTTTAAATAATTGCAAATGCTTGTAAGAAGTGAAGAATCAGCAAAAAAATAAGTTCTTTTGACAGTTTATTTCCTTCTTATATGTCTAGAAATCCACAAAGCTACAAGAGAGAAAACAACACTCCAGTTCAGCTTTACTGCTAGTGTCAGGGCGGTTCACCAAAACAGTACCATCCTGCTGCCTGAAGGCTCCCCCTTTGCTGTCTGTCCTTGGTTAACCTCCTGCAGCTTCCACAGATACTCAAAAGTTTAAACTGATGAGAACTAGGACAGAGTCAGCATTCTTCAAGCTGAATACAAAGATTGATATCTGACAGTTTCAAATCTGAGTTAGCACTGAGGGAACCTAATATGGCTACAAGCACTAGGGGCAGTGATGCTGTCTGCTAAAGACTCATGAAAATACCACATCCACTGGTATTTGATTCATGTTCAGATTGTTATCACCACCAGAGGGTACAGGATTTGGACTTCTAAAAAATTAAGCTCATGAAAAAGCATACGCAGATATGGATGCTACATGCAGATGATTTTTCAAACTCTACTATCTTCCCTCAAGTATAACTTAAAACAAAAATACTCACAAACAACACTTGAAAATTCATTAAGTGCTTTAGTGTGATAGTAAACACAGTTCCAACTACATGTTGTATCTGGCACACAACTGAATATTCATCTTCTTCAGATTCTCCATAGATATGTATATGAGCTGTTACCACTCAAAGACAAAACACCACTCTCCCACATCCAACACAGAAATAATAGTTTTGTGGCACATAACTTCGAAGTACCACCACTCTTCATAAGCAAGACTTTACTTGTGTGGATATGCACATGAAACACAGCTGCAGTTCTAACCCTAGTTTCCTCAAGGACTGCATTATGACCAGCTTTCAAATATAACTGATTTTAGGCTCAGCAGTCAGCTTTCTTTTGACCGTTTCTTTCTTACATGCTTAGAAATCCACGAAGCTAAAAGAGCAACAAGAATACTCCAGTTCAATACTCATTACTTTCTGGAAGATGGAAAAATGCAGAAGAGCAAAGAAAAATACATACTGCCTGTTTTGGAAACAAGGTTGCCTACTGTCCCATAAAGACAGAAGCATTAATTTAAATTATTCACAAGATCTTTCAGGTGGCAAACGAATTTAAATATTGAAGTAAGAAAAAGCACAATCAAAACCAGCAGTTTCTAAGGAATGGTTTTAAGTAGTTTAAGTGGTGTGGCTACTGGAACGGAAGTTTTGCTGAGTATCTCCATTCTCCACTTCTATAATTTATTAATAAATGTTAGCTTCTGAAACAGAGCTAAACTACCTGCATAGGCAGTAGTCTAGAATTAACACTTTCTACAAGAAAGGTCACTTGAAATACAGACACACACTCATACCAAGTTTAAAAAGCTGCATGCCAGACATCTTTGACCTCTAGTATCACGAATTACAAATATTAATATTAAATTATAGAGAGCTTCAAAACCCTCCTCGTTTGGCTTACCAGCCCCATTTAGGATGGGTTCTATTTTGTAACTCCAAGCACACACCTACAAAAACACACTCATTAAGACTGCATGCAAACAAACATATAATAGCATTGCTTAAATCCTTGCAAAAAGAACACATTCAAGACAAGCACAGATCCAAAAGCTGTTGGGAAAAGCAAGTGGCCCTCACTGCACATGTCTGCAGAATTCAGGTTGATAGGAAGTTGAGCATGCTTTGCTGCATCTTCTCTCCTATATGAAATCCAAATTTTCAACATACAGTTAATCTGCAATTCAATAAGGGCTTATTAGTCCACAGCAAAAGGAAGCCTGCTACAAAGTTCGGGATGAAGGAAAAAGGTTTTAAATGCCTCTGAAAATCTCCAGCCCAAGACATCAATTATCAATTTATGAACCATAAACTATTAATCTTATGAAGGGATTCCTATTTACTCCTTGCAGGGGACATTTAAAAGCCACCATCAAAAAGTACACTGAGCTGAGAGACATTTATTGATAAAATCAAACAAAGAAAAGCCTGCATCGGGCAAAAAAGACTCGCCAGTTTCTGCATTTAAGATATCTTTTGAAATAAAACCTTCTAGATAACCAAGAGGAGAGTTTGCAGAAGAAATCATTATTCACCCTCTCAAGGGAGGATTAAACTCAATTTTGAGAACAAGAATCTTAACTATTTTACTCCTCAGTACTACTTTAAAGTGTAAGAAGCATCACATATTTAGAATTCCTAGATTACTCCCAGATTCACACTACTGAGAGATAGCAATGGCACAGCACAAAGAGAAAGTGGAGGAGAGGAAACCACACTGAATGTTCCTTAACTGGCGCCATAAAAAAATTACACAACACAAAAGCATGCAACCAAAACCAACAGGTTCCTTAGATACACAGAACAACTGAGGACTTAAAAAAAGAAAAAGAAAAAAAAAAAAAAAAGAAGTAACTCATAGGGTGCAACTTCACATGACACAGACCTGGCCATTATGGACAGGGTTTAGTGGTGGTCTTGGCAGCGATGGGTTAAGAGTTGGACTTCATGCTTATGCATGTGAGGAATGTAGAATTGGACCTTGCTTGTCACCTGTAACATTCCAGTTAGCTCTACACAACAGTACTTTGTGTTACATAGCAGTATATACTAGAGACAAAATGACACACTTAATATTAACCTGTTGCAGGTACACAAAAAGAAGTGTTATTCCCTTGTTATTATTAAGGGGAATGTTGTTAATGTGCCTTATTCCCTGTATTCCACTTCCAACCCTCTTTTCAGTAAACAAGATTTAAATACATAAGTACACCATCACTATGAAGTTCTATTTTAAGCCAACCAAAGTCTTTTTTAATCATACAGACGACAGCATTATAGTGCAAATTAATTATTTAGAACGTATGCGCAATTACAGCAGCAGCTCAAGCTCGAGTGGAAGACATTAGTACTAAGAAAAGCAGCAAGCACAGGTAGGGGCAACCTTTTCTTTAAGCCTGACTTACACAGCTGCACTAATGCCATTCCTACCAGATGCCTACTTAACGCAGAAACCTAGACATGATGTATGTGGGGATTATAAACATAATCTTACAGCCCTAAGATAATCACAGCAGCACTCACAGACCCTTTCGTTGCTATCCATTTTGTACACTTGAAGATCACATCAGACCACACACGAGCACCGGAGCGAAAACCCCCCAGGACATATCTCCAGCCACACTTGTATGTTTACACATACACGAGAGCCAAATGCAGACAGTGCTACCGAGGGACCCCGGCTGAGCCCTTCTCCACCCCTCCAACAGGGCGCCAGATGCCCTCCACCACACACCACCCCCGAACTCTTTTGGGCAAGGCCAACAGAATCCTGGGATGCATTAGGGAGAGCAGGGCCAGAGGTTGAGGGATGTGATCCTGCCCCTCTACTCAGCCCTGGTGAAGTCACATTTGAAGTGCCATGTCCACTTCTAGCATCCTGAGTACAAAGGAGCTACGGAGCTCCTGAAGCGGGTCCAGCAGAGGGCAATGAGGATGAGTGAGGGACTGGAACGGAGCATCTCTCTTACGAGGAAAGGCTGAGGGAGTTGGGCCTGTTCAGCTTCGAGAAGAGATGACTGAGGGGGCCTCATCAATGTGTATAAATATCTAAAGGGAGGGTGTCAAGAGGATGGAGCCAGGCTCTCCTCGGTGGTGACAAGCACTAGGACAAGAAGCAACGGGCAGAAACGGATGCACAGGAAGTTCCACCTGAACATGAGGAGCTTCTTTACTGTGTGGGTGACCCTGCATGGGAACAGATTGCTCAGAGAGCTTGTGGAGTCTCCCTCACCGGAGATATTCAAGAACGGTCTGGGGACAACCTTGTCCCGTGTGCTCTAAGATGCTGAGCTGGGTGGTTGGACTACACGACCCACTGCGGCCCCTTCCAATTTGACCCGACCTGTGATTCTGTGAAACACGCTTGCCCCTTCCCCGTGAGAGCCCACGAGACCGAAGCAGCGACGGGCAGCACGGACCCCTCCCGCTCCGAGGGTCCGTGCAGGGCGAGGCTCCCGCGCCGGGGCCCTGCGCGCCCCCGGCCCCGCCGCCCGCTCAGCGCCCGGCCGCGGGGGCGGAGGAGCCGCGCCGCGGGAAGGGGCCCCGGCAGCGGCGGAGCGGCGGCCGGGACTGACCTGTATTTCTTGAAGAGCTGGTCGGACTCGCGGAAGCCGTTGTTCAGCAGCATGTTGATGCCGGCCAGCGCCAGCTCCGAATCCTCGATGGGCAGCGGTGCTTCCCCGTCCTCCCGCTGCTCCGAGCCGGCCATGACGATGAGGAGGCAGCGGGACCCAGCCGACTCTCCCCTACCTTCCTACCTACGTGCCTACCTACCCAGCTGTCTACCCGCCCACCCCCTTCCCGGGCAGCCCGGTGCCGCCTCGGCGCGCCTGCGGGAGGAGCCGGGAGCGCCCGGTGCCCGCGGAGGCGCGAACTCGGCGCTGCCGCAGCCGCTCGGCGCCCGCAAACGCTCCGAAAGCGGCGGCGCCTGCCCCGCGCCCCAGCGCGCACGCGCGGCCGCGAGCCCGCGCAGGCGCGGCCCTGGCGCCGGGTGAGGGGCCGGGGGCGCGCGGCGGCTCCGCCCGTGGCGGGGAGCGCTGGCGGCGCTGAGCGCAGAGCCCTCAGCCGCCTTGCGCGGAATCACAGACCGTCTTGGTTTGGAAGGGATACACAAGGGTCTTCGAGTTCAGCTACTGTCCCTACAAAGACACCCCAGAAATCCCACTATGCGCCTGAGGGCATTGTCCAAACGCTTCTCGAACTCCGTCAGGCTTGGTGCTGTGACCACTTCCCAGGAAAGCCTGTCCAGTACTCAAACACCCTCTGGGTGATTTAAACCTTTTCACAAAATCATAGAATGAACTAGGTTGGAAAAGACCTTTGAGATCATCAAGTTCAACCTATGACCTAGCCCCTCCTCATCAACTAAACCATGGCAATGAGTGCCAAGTCCAGTCTTTTTTTAAACGCATCCAAGGACGGTGACTCCACCGCCTCCCTGGGCAGAGGATTCCAGTGCCCAGCCATTCTTTCACTGAAGAATTTTTTATTATACTATCCAACCTTTGGCACAGCTTTATTCCCTCAAGTCTTGTCGCTGGTCACCACAGAGGAGAGATCAGTACCTGCCCCTCTGCTTCCCCTCACGAGTATGTTGAAGGCTGCAGAGGCCGCCCCTCAGTCTCCAGGCTGAAGAAGCGACTTCAGCCGCTCCTCACATGGCTACTCCCTCAGACCCTTCATCATCGTTGTTGCTCTCATTTGAACACTCTCTAATAGCTTAATGTCTTTCTTGTATTCTGGTGACCAAAACTACCCACAGCGCTCTAGGTGAGGCCGCCCCAGTGCAGAGCGGAGCGGGACGATCCGCTCCCCTGCCCGGCCGGCGGTGCTGTGCCGGATGCCCCCAGCCCTGGCTGCCAGGGCACTGCTCACTCCGCCTGCGGCTGCCGTGGCCACAGCTCTGCGGACAGCACAGTGAGCACCAGAGGGAGAGAGGCAGGACTGATGCCTGGCTTAGGGGTGTCCATGTGAGGAGCCGCCCCCGCCTCCATGTGCTGCCCTTCCTTCCTCATCCTCACCTCATCTCATCTTGTGCTGGCAGGCACCGCACAGGTGTAGGTGGCTGCTACCCACCTTCCTGCCCTCAGGTGGGCTCTCCACAATCCCGTGGCTTCTTGCAAAATCCACTGCGGTTTCTAATGGGTGGGTTGTAGCAGCTGGGGCTGCAGCCAGCCCTAGAGTGTGAGGAAGAGAAGTCCAAAGTCCTCCTCTGATAACAAAGCTTTCCTTTTCCAGATAATTGATTTTTTTTCTTTTTTTTTTTTTTTTTTTCTTTTTAATTAGTGGTTATTCAGTGGCTACAGTCACTAGAACAGAGAGTAAAAGCTCCTCTTTCACACGATGGTGACTTTGTGATCTCCCCAATGCAAGTCTGGGAAACAAGGATTTTGGGAATTTGCTCGCTATCTCTTGACACATACCTTCATGATTACTGATGTGAACTTACCTGTAATGCTGACAGCAAAAATCAGTATTTCCAAGTTTGGTTCAGATACAAGCTAGTCTAGCAGGCCTTTCCAAGCACAGGATGGGTGAGAAAGTACACTTGTGTAAACGTATCCATTCTGACCCAAAATGGCCAAGTACTTGGACACTGAAAATATACCCATATTGTTTTCATCCTTTGCAAGAAGAGGCTTTCTTTGCTCTGCTTAAATCCAGGTGAATACGAAGGCTAATACCAGCAACCTGGTCTTGCTTCCTGACAGCCAGAAGAGTGCTACACCTGCTCTTGAGAAAAATTTAAGGATCAGGGTTCCCCCACCTCCTCTTGGTACCATACGAAAAAATGGGGTCAAACACTGCTTTTAGTAGCAAACTCTTTTCCATGTCAATAAAAACGTCTGTCTTCCTGTGAATCAAGTTGCCATATTTCCATACATGCCTTGTGGGAATCGCTACCACCCCCTCAGGAAATACTCTGTACCAATAACTTCTTGAAACAACAGTTCTTGAAAGGTGTGGATTGCCTAATGCCAGGAGGCTTCTGCAATCTGTCAGGTGTGAATCGTGTCCTTAGGCTGATTGCCAGCCCCTCTGTTTTACTGAGCAGGCCTGGACACTCGGGGTGTTTAAAGAGGACACATCTTCTGTTACAATGCACATCTCTAAAAAAGCATGATCTACACAGCCTAGAAATCCTAAAGGGCTTCTAGAAAGTCAGCACAAAATGTCTAGGGAACAGCGTGTCCTCCAGTGTGTTTACAGGTGATTTGTGAAATTTGGACTCCAAAAAATGCAAGGAGCCTCACTAAAAGAAAACTGCAGGTTGCAGTTGTGCTGCTCTTATTCTCTGTTTCAGGCTCTCTGTTTCAAGACACTGCATTCCAAATGAAAACAATTACTCCTATATTATTATCTGCCAGGCAGGATTCTTTTGGCAGGGGCTCATGGTGGAGCAGTTTATTATATCCTTTCCCTTTGTCAGGTGTAATCATTCGAGAGGCAATGAGTCTTCTTATAGATTCCCTGAAAACTTGTCAGAGGCTCTTACCTCCAAGTGCTGTTTCTGAGGAGCATCAAAGAGCCAAAATCCTTTGTGCAACACCTGCTCCATTTCTCCAATGCTACACTCCTATTTCCTTGCCCCTGTTTGAATAATAGCTTAGCAGGGCTGTGTGTTTCCTGTAGGTTTGGGTCATATGCACAAAAACCTAGAATTCTTTTGAGATCTTCTTTCTTGTACCCAGTTGCTCCAGAGCTTGCTGAGGGCTGGCACTGATAATTTGTCTTCTGTAACAAATGCTTTTATAAGTACCCGGTAGCTAGCTATTAATTTTCAAACTCAAGATGTGAATAGCTGAATCAACTCTACAGAAACACAGTTATAACTGCATGGAAAAAAAAAAGGCAGAATGAAACTACACTTCAGCTGTCCAAGTAGACAAGTAACATGTTGAACACACCTTCCCTAATGAAGGAAGTTGACACGTGCAGTTTGACTTCATCAGCTGAGCAGCAGCACTTTTAGAGTGCCCATGTTGCTGTGATCTGCGCTGCAACCTCATTTTCCTGCAGAATTGGATTGGAAGTCAGCAGAACTGTAAGTCTCCCTGCCCTGTAACAGCAGATGAGGTCTTGTGATGGGTTACAATTAGTTTGATTCACATGGAGGATGTGGTACCGCTGATTCATCCTGCTAAAAATGGCTAAGGGACTGAGGAAACCACAGTGAATGGGACTACATGGATGACTTGGACGTGCCAATCAAAGCTTACATTGACTTTGCAGACTAACAACACTCTAAGCATCTTTCTTGAGGTTTTTTGTGTTTGATTTTTTTAAATTTCTGGTAGCATACTATCATCAGCAAAATAGGCAGTCGTCAGCCAATCATTTCAGCAGAGGGGTCAGTCATTGGCTGGTTTTCCCCTCACAGCTCCCTGCAGGGCAGTATTGAATAACCTGTGCTACTGTGGCCTGTTACCTCTCGTGAAAAAAGGTTGAGGCAACTGGTTTGTAATTACTCACAGACAGTGAAGTTACTGGTGAGCAAGAATTGTACTTCTAATAAATGAACAGCCCTGAATTTTACAAGACGTTTACTCTAGCTTCCCAGAAGCTGTTAGATAAATGAAAGGTAAAGTGGCTACACTATTCACATCCTATACGGGATACAGAATTCTGGTGGTGTTACAGCCCCTTTGCACGACACTGCTGTTGTAGTTCAAGATAGTCTGCACCTTTGTATACTCAACTGCCCTTCCCTTTGACAAGCTTTCCAAGTTTCTGCCCTGTCTTTGTGCTTCTGTCAGGGAGAAGTCCTGCTAGTCATCACACACTGGTCCCTGAGTAAAAGATACTGATGTTTTTCCCTCCACAGTCTAACTGGAATTTAGCCCTACTCATAAACAACAGAGAATAGCAGAAGCAGAAGTAGCAAAAAATAAATTACTACAGAAAAGCATATTGATTCACCTAAAGCATTAGAGAGAAAAGAGTTAAAACCAGGGGCAGGCCTATATTTGTATTTTCTTTAATATCATTTTCATAGTCTGTGAATTAGGTCCCATTTGTCTCAGGGCTCTTCTCCACTGTGTCTCGATGCAGCAACCTAACCCTTTGTTTCTGTCTCATGGTGCCCTAAATCTGATTTTGCTGGGTTTCTCTTTACCTATATTGTCCCAAAACTCTACCTCTGTCCTGAAGCACTTCAATAAGCTTGGTACAATTTATAGTTTTTAAGATGGTGATGAAATTTCAGAAGTTAATTTAGAATACCTGACAATCAGCATTTAAGTTAAAATCACTGCTCATTTCAGTAGAGAAAAGAAAAATCCTTCAGGATGGAATTAACTTTTTTCCTCTGTGTTGCAGAAAAGTGATTGTGTATGAATGTAACATGTTGGAAATTATTATTCAAATCATAAAGACATCTCCCACACTTTTTGAATTTTAGACATGAACCTGCAGAATCTGCTTCTGTAATTTTGAACTCCTTTTTGAGGATTTGCTATTCTAGTTCAATATCAGATGCAGTCCCATTGTTGACTATGAAGGGGTGTTGCAATCCAGAGTACATCCATCTTTTCCAAACCATCAGAGAGGGCTTATCTATGTCAGTGACTGCCAGTAATGGCTAGTGAATACGTAAATGGGGGGATTTACCCTTTTTTAATATGGGAAGAAAAAAAATCAAGTTCACAAGTACATTTCTAAGGAAATGTACTTTTAAAGTGGCTAAAGTCACTTATCCCTGTGCTTTGTGCCTCACACTGTACCTCTGATCTTGAACAATAACGATGTCTGTCTATTGTGTCTTGTCACTTAAATATTTATGAGTGGTGAGCTCTACATCGGTTATCATCATGCATTTTCCATACAGCACAGCAACTAAGCAATACTACAAAGCCAAGCTAATCTTCAGAGCTGGCTCTTGACATTTCCCGATTAATATGCATTGTCCTTTTGAGGGCTAAGCCCTGCCTGAGGACACACACATGAAACGATTTGTCTGTTCTGTCAATAGACAAGGAATTTGCATACGTAAACTGGTAAAACAGAACAGGCTCAATGAGTCTCTTCATCAAAAGTATTCCGAGGGTACTGAAAATTAGTCCTTTGACCCTTTCTTTTAATTAAAGAGAGCTATGGTAATAACAATAATAGCTACTATTTCTTTGCAGTGGAGCTTACTTTAGAATCAACTACTCCTTCCTCTCACAAGCTTTCTGTTTTCTCTGGTTTTTGTTTTGTTTTGTTTTCCTCCCAGGAAGCCTTTTGTACAGTGAGCTATCAGATAGAAGGTGACTGATCTTTTAGTCCTGGTCTCTTGAGCACTGTTTTGTGGCTGCTCTCATTTAGTCTGTAACACAGACTGTGCTGTGTCACTACTGCACAGAGGAATGACAGAGATGACTGGGTCAGAGCAGGTAAAGTTCTCAGAAATTCAAAAAAGAGAGTGAAAGATGAGACAGAGCAAGGGCAATTTTTTTTTTATACTTGCTTGTATTGGATAATGTTTATTTTTTACCCACACGTTGTTGCTCTGGACCCAATGTATAATCAGTCATATAATGGGATAAATTGATGTGCAGTCACACAGAGTTATTTTTACTGAAGCATATAAAGGTGTATAATTTTTGCTATATAAAGAACACTAAATAACAGAGCTTTTTAATGTTGGATTTTTTTTTTCCCAGAATGTGCTAATGGCCAAACATATGCACACAGTTCCGGAGAAAACAAAGGAATACACAAGTATTAAATACTAACAGCTGCTCTGTTCAGGCAGCAGCCACATGCTGTCCTGTTTTATAAAAATTAATTGGAAAGACTTCCACTCAAAATAATCATGCCTCTTGAATTTTTAAGAGCCAATTCAAAATTTTTTACTTTCAGAAGAATGGCTTCCTACAGAGTTCAGATCTACATTTGGTTGTAAAAATACCTGTTCTGTATTGCCACACAGCAGGAAATTTAAAGCCCGAAGGGATCACCAGAAATCCGCCAGTTCTACCCCAGTCTTTTCTGGGGAGTAAGAACAAATTCATCTAAATGGTAAAAGAAAAATGTTTTCCTGAATGTCTTTGAAATACTTTAAGTATGGAGAACCTGTAAATTAATTTCCCTCGTGTACTTGCTCCAGTGAAAAAGGAAAATGATTAAATGCATCTTTCTTATAGAAGCAGGAGGTTAGTGGCAAATTAAAACAGGTGAGCTCAATGGTTTTGTGTATGGAAGGTGAGATCTGTCTTGCCCAAAATGGAGCATATAAACATTATTTGTCCTACCCAATACCCTTGTTTCTACATTATGGGCTCTTGATTGAGGCCCTGCTAGTCTTCCAATTTTTACAACAAATAGCAACTTTAACCTTTCACATGCAGGTCATAAATTTTAAACCTCTAATAGTTTTTGCTGATCTACTTTGGAGGGGCCTTCCAGTTTTCCTGCATTGTTAATTTGTGCATGAAGCCACTTCACAGACCAGTTGCATTTGTGAAGGATGTTTTCTATATGTTCCTCTATATACATGCACATGTATCTAATTATAGGTATAGCATTTTACAGCAAATCATTTATCCAGATAGTGAGGATGTGCCTTTGTACTTTCAAGCTTGTGATGAGAAGCAAGTAATCAGCAAGGCCATAGATAACCTGTGGCAAACATATCAGCTTCAATAAACACCCTTTGCACTAGTGCTCTCCCCAGTCCTTGTCACTTACAATAATCAAAACCCCTTGTAAAATATATTTTGAGTTGTTTGGAACATTATAAAGATCCTATGTTACTAAGCTTATTCTTCTTTCACTATTTTCGCAGTAAATATTTTCTCACAGGTGTCAAGCAGCTTGATGCATAATGTGATTGGAAGTGAAACTATTTAAGGAACACTTGTCAGCAACATTTTCTACTTCCATTTGGGACTTTTGGCATTCTATGTGTTCTATGGGTAGCCTTTCAACAGTTTTCACTTTGTTCTTTCTCTAGTCCTTCACTACAAGAATGGAAAGACCGTTCAATAGAATTGAGCTACAGAGATTTTATTTTGGCCATTAGGTATCATATTTGTTTTTCATTTTTGAAATCTACATTTCTTGCCCCTCTTTTTGTCCCTCGACTTAGAGTGGGGAATCTTTTGTTTAAAATTCTAGTGACAAAAATGTCAGGCAGACCCCACTGGTGACAAGGTTTTGTTCTGACATGAAACACAAGTTTATGTAGCCAGATTGTCCAGATAATCTTGTAGAAGAGACTAAGGCCTGGCTTTACACTCCTCATTTTGAAAGATCATCACAACTGCAATGCCAAGTAGTTGAGGTAAGCAGAAAGGAAGGCATGAGAAGAAAAGGCCTGCTGGGATGATGGTTGGGTACAGCCCATGAAGGCAGATGAGAACTCAGTGGGAGGTTATAAAGCAGCCATGGCAAAGTTGTGAATCTCTGCTCCTGGCATTAGTAAAAACTGCAAACAATGAATTCTTGTGCAGATGTACCTTTTGGCCTGTTTTCTCATTTTCTGTACACTTTTAGATGGGACTACTACTTCATGGTCTAAGAAACTACTGTCCCTGCACAGTCATATGTCAGTCACATATGAAGGAACTTGCTTCAGCAGTGCCTTTCAGCAAGCCACTTCAATTGTCCGTGCATTGGTTCTTGTATCTGTTGATGCAATTCTAATACCCAATAATTCTGTGCATCCGCATTGATGGCTATGCTACATCAAGATGTTTGGTGATCTACAACTGCCTCACACTAAAGCATTTTGACTTTTTGTCACTGGAATGGGCCACACAGGACATGCTCATTTGAGCAGCTCTGTCGGCAGTGTACATGCAAACCGTACCTGACAAGATGGTGAGCTCCTTCCCTTGCATTTACACCTACTTAGCTACTGATGCCTTTGTCCCCAGTTGTTTCACTTATGTTTGGGGAGTTTAACCATGTCTTCTGGAATACAGTGCTCTGTTCTTTACAAAACTCTTCTCTGAGGCTTGCACACATAGGGGTGGCAACTGCCTTTTAAAAGAAGCAGTACGATCTGCAGCACATATCACAAGTCAGAAAAAACCCTAGAAACCATATTGAGAGACAGATGCTACCTCAGATATCAAAGTTATTATTTCTGGATACTAGCTTTTCATCTGTGAAACATGTTTTGGTCTGACAACTTTTGCTGCTCACTCAAGAAAATAACTAGTTGTACCATTTAATTTAGAGAGCCATTTAATTTGCAGGAAAAGTCATTGTGTCTGTTTGTATAAACCTGAAGTGAAGGGTTCATCTTCTTTTAAGTGTGTACTGAGGCAGCATGTATATTTAAATACACTCAGGTTACAGCATTATCTGGAGAAAACAGCTAAATAAACCCATATGGTTAAATAATCTTCATTCTAGTCTTTGCCTTAATTTGTTCTATAGTCGTGAACATTAATTTAGATGAATGGGATGCCAGTTGATATGAATGGAAGATTCTTCACATTTTGATGTGTAAAACTCTAAAGCAGACATAAAAAGTATACTCTTGTTCTTTGGTGAGATTATTTTCTGTAGCCAACATTTAAAGAGAATTAAAGAGACTGGGAGCTGTTGCTTGACCAACTAGGCTTTGAGTGACAATTCTGTAATGAAATTAGCAAACCCAGGAATGTATGTGTTACCTCCTGGTACTTACTGAAATAAGCAGCATGCATTTGCATTCCTATTTGCTACAATAAGAAGTGATTTCTCTTTTTGCTTACCATTCGGTTCCACTTACTTCGGGAAAGTTACTTCTAGAAAGTCGGCCCATTTATTTGGCATACATATTCTGTACAAATTAATTTATATTATGTTCCTATTTGGGCACCTGTTAATCAAGGTATGTGAATCGGGAAACACTCTTGACAATTATAGATTCCTCGAAGCAGTGACTACCAGAATCAGTTCCCACTACAGGAAGTGGCAGCTCTGCAAGCAAAACACTGCATTGCAGATAAAGGGAGACATCAAAGTCAAGATTCTGAGTGTGTGTAATGGTAACCACAGGAGTAACTTACAAATCTTAGCTTGCAACAAGATTTTTATTAAAGCAACAGCTTAACAGCAAATTTAATAACCCTCCTCTTTTTAAAAGTGTATTTGGATTCTGAAAGCACTCCTGCCTTTTTGAAAGCACAGTGCCTTTATACATTGGGTGACTTACCCTGTACTGACTCACATGTAATTGTTCTACAAACATGTTTTGTGAGGCTAAAAGTTACGTACAAGGCAAGTACCTTAAACTGAGTTGCATCATTTTAGCATTATGAGTTCTGCATGGCAATAAGCAGGATAATACAGTGTGAAAAGCTGTGCTTTTACTGCAGGCCATTTCTTCAGAGCTCATCTACCAGGCACAGCACAAGGAGAAACAATCTTCTGTTTTTTCAGTACACTTTCCCATCTTTCAGTTCATTACCATTTTTTTCTCAAATGCTATTTTCTGCTGCAATTCATCCAGCAAGCATTCCTCTGTTTTTCTTTCTATTCCTTTCATTTTGATAGCTCCTGCACCCATTTATTTTGAGAGGGGTTGTATGTATACAAGCACACATAAATACGCCTCATATCTCACATCTCTTTACTTTATGTGCCTTTCATTTGGGTTCAACCTACGTTTTCTTCTTAGATTCTCAAGCTTTAAATCACACAAAGCACAGAAAAAAAGTAGTTCATCATATGGAGATGCCAGAAACTAACCATGCTATGTCTGGGTGACTCAGTATTGAAAAGGGTGAGTGAAAAAAGCATTTATGATGTCAAATTTTCCCTGTAATTTGAAGCAGAAGATAATTTCCTGTGGCTTGTTCTTTTTTTCTCTGCTGCCTGCTGACGATACTGCACAATGATATTTCTATGGTTGGGTCGTAAGGTGGGCTGAGTATTCCTGAGAACTGAAGTATAATCAAGAGCTGCATCCATCTTCAGGGAGTAAGTCCAGTGGGTTTCTTGCTTGGAGCTCAGAGCTAGGTTGGCTGCTGCCATGTGTTCTTGCAGCATATGTTTGAGATGATGTGTGGGTGTGTTTTTGTCTGGGGATAACTAACTCTCCTCCACTGATTACAGAAAGACAACCAAGTAGACTATAGAGTCTACTACAGAATAGACAACCAAGGTCTGTCCACCTGAAGTTGTGAGATGAGTAACCACACTGCTCCACAAATGCTACAGGGTCTTACTCAAGTCAAGTGGGTATTACCAGTGCTACTGGCTGATTTCATATGCACCCAAGTCTGCACAGCCATTCCATTCACTTAAAATCAAATAGGGCCACGTATTTTGTAACTTTCTGTGGGTTCCCAAATGTAAAAGAATGAGTTCACCTAACATAACAGTAAAAGCCTTAACATTTTTGTTTGGATTTGGTGGTGGAATGTGCTCCTGTAAGCACAGCTATGCATGAAATGCAGATGCATGTGACAGTGTTACAGTGTGTGTTGGTTCCAATCAGGGCTGTTTTGTTCACTGGTCTTACACAGCATTCACAAAAAAAACCTCTTTGGTATTGCCCACTAAAACACAGGAGATTCATGCTATCTATATAGAAGCAAACTTTTGTTTTCCAACAGGCCTCTCTCTAGGCCTTAATAAGTTTCTGAAACTGCAGTTTTGTTTTCAAATGACTTCTCAATGCAAGCACTTTCTGCAATTTGTGTGAATTTGTTATAGCTGGGAATGCCTACATTTTATTAACGCACAGAAGTAAATCCAATGGAAACGTTGCAAATTATATTCAAGAATGTTATTTCAAACATGCATAGGAATTCCCCAGCAGACAGCATTAAGAGACAGACTCTTACCTCAACAAAAGCCTTGATCAGGCCGCTGGGTCATATAATGAGTAAATGCAAAGAGCCACATGGAATAATCACTGTTGTCCAGATTGTGAAGCCATTCCATTGAATCTAATCTCTGCTTGAGGCACAGAGTTCTCTTTGATCACACTCCAGTCCTTTCTTCTCCAACTTGTGCCTGCCCCAGCTGAAGCCCACCCTATTACTGAACTCCATTTTAGCATACAGATAAATTAAAAGATATGATGCCAGAGCTTGAAATTTAAGAATATGCAATGCAGTCTTTGGTTTTCAACAAACTAGAAATTTGCTCTGCTTTGTAAATTACTCTAAACTGTGTCTCTTAGTTGCAGTGCTGAGTAGCTTCTATTTTACCTTCTAGAAAATTTGACTCTATCACAGGAGAATTGAGGACACCTGGCCAACAAAATGCTATCTGTGGTTTCATTGCCAGGGGACTGTACAACTAAAAAGACAGGCATAGGATAAATGTATTTAATTGATAGGATAAGATGTTACAAAATGCCCTTTGTGGCCTTGGGGTGGAGGCTGTAGGGCAAATGTAAACTTCTTCCTAGCTGCAGGAAGCAGGGAAAGCAGTATTTGCCTTGGGCAACTGCAGAGAGGCAAGAGTCAGCCACACAAAACATCAGCAGTCAGAAGTGACTCTCTAGAGCTCTGTTTCCTCACATCTAAGAGGAGGAACGAGGAATGAAATCTGCTTATAGTCTCAACTACACTGGGATGTAAGCACGGATGTTTTGATTTAGGTCACCGCATCATGTCTTATGCAGAAAGCCGTTTCTACTGGAAATTGATAGATCAGAGGAAGTTCATCCTATTCAAAGTTATATTGAAGGGTTTAAGCTCAGCTGCACAACTGTCTTCACAAATAAAAAGGAGGCCAGCACTCAGTGCCTCTCAGAGATGTGCACGTGAGAGGGCCCTCTGAGGGGAACAGAAGAATAGGCAGGAAGGGGTGTGCAAAGCTATCTATGACTAATTGCTGTTTGCAGCTGCAGATAGACACGTGCTTAATTATCTGCTATATGCATGCAAATTTGGTTGCTGTCACTAGAGTCCAGATGTTCCCTTCCCTTATACTGAGTACAACACACAAAGAAAAAGGGTCAGAGAGCAAAATAAAAAGGGTCAGGAGTGCCAGCTTCATGATGTTTTCCTTCCTGTCATATACTCGGCCCGACTGACCATTTTTCTAAACTCCCTATCGCAGACAGAGATTTGTAAGCTCACAGACTGAGCATCTGGTCAGCAAAGAGGGGAAACATGAGAAAAGTCTTTGCCCTTAGCACTGGGGAAGGCACTCGGCCCCATTCCCCTGGGCTGAGAATAGGTTGGGGCACTCGAGATGCCACGCAGGAGCAGCCCAGGAGGGTGGTACTGAGCCTGGGGTTCAACGGGTCAGGGGCTGTGCTCCTTGTTGTAACCACATAACCTAAAATTCTCCAGTCAAATTAGCCACAGTTTCTAACAGCTTCTCTGCTGTAGACACTTCCCTTGGCAGAAGTACTCTCTGAGCAGTTCCAAGGCTTGCTTTTTCCTGCATACCTTTTCTTCTTCAACGATAAGATCTTTTTCTTTCTATCCATCCTCTAGGCTTGTATCTTGTTTTTGAGCAATTTTTTTGCACTGATAGAAAAACCCTTATATTTTTTTCGCACAGAGTGAACTCTAACATTCCCAGTTTTAACTCTTTGCAGCAAAATCCTTTTCATTGGGTCTATGCATTGTGTCCCCAAAATTAAAAACACACAAAGCTACACAAACACAACTAGATCCTGTTCTCCTATCTGCCCAAATCCAGGAATAACAAAGTAATGTTGATTTATCCCAGTCAGGCACCTGGCCTTTATTCTGTTTGATGGCATTCAGTGTGTCTTTGAAAGATTTAACCTATTCATTTCATTTTAATTAAATAACCGTAATGACCAGTAGTGGTTTTGTGGTGCCTGTTTCAAATTAAATTTGTGCTTAGCATACATGTCATTGTGATTAGTTTTATCTTTTGTGATAAATGCAATATACATAGATTCAGGGATCACATGTCCTCTTAAGTGGCTCTGCTTTAGGAACATTACCTTCCTTTAACATGCCAATATCAAGTTACAAGAATCTGACTAAATACAATGATCAGTCAGCAATTTGGTCCTACTCTTCTGCATACAGGAATAATGAAATTGCCAGAAGAGTCTTCTTTCCTTTTGACCAGGTAAAGGCATAGTGGGATGACTGCAGTTACTTTTGATTTTGAGCAGCATAGGAAAGAGCCAAGCCTCAGTGAGGTCTTTGGCATCCAGGTTGAATGGCTCACAGCAGGCGTTCTTGAGACCTCCTCCAGCATTGCCTAGGCATAGTGTCCTTGCTTCCCACTCTTCTTGCTGATGCAAGTACCCTTTGTGTTTGTGTAAAGTTTCCATTTATGTATATTTGTATTAGATGTATTATCTTAGATTTTACAGAGACTGTGTCCTCTTCTTTATTACATAACAAACAGATTTAATCTGCAGTAACAATTCTCTATAAACCTTGGCAGTATCTTCGAATACATTTTTTATAAACAGTAGGTAAGATTTACTGCATGTTTTAATAAGGTCTATGAACCAAAGTCCTGTGAACTAGTTCAATCTTTCCACTAAGCCACTGAACTTTGGATTATGCCTATGTGTTTCCCTGGAGAATTGCTCAGAGAGTTTTTAGCTTCTTTACTGCTTAGGTTAATGGCCCCGGGGACATGTCCTTACCTTTGATTTAAATGAGTACAGAAAAGGGGAAGTTATAACTTTATTACTGATCTGACACTTTGTTCTCAGGTAAATTTTATTAGCTGAAGCCCTTGACCTCACCAGAGGAGTCAGTACCTGAGCATATTACTGGTTGTTTAGGTTTGTAGTTGATACAAACAGTAATTCTGATCAGAAAGTAATCAGGATCTAGAATTAAGATTTATAGTAGGTGCTGTTACCCAACTATATAACTCATCTATTAAGTAATACCTCATGCTGATAGATTTTGGCTTATTAGACTAATAATTAGCCCTGTTAATTAAAACTGTGTCAGCAAGAGCTGGCTGGACACAAAATTATTAATTTCTCTATCCTTTAAAATGTTTTTCTTTGTTATGTCTTCAGGCATCCAAAAATGATCTGAACAATTCTTTCTGAATGGAAATTCCAACAGTTCCTTTCCATATTACCTTAGTTTTGGCCAGGACAGAGTTAATTTTTTGCAGTAGCTGAGAGAGCATGGTCGAAGGGGCATGGTAGGAAGCTATTCCATACCACCTCATGTCATTGCCAGGAGCAGGGGTAAGGGACTTCCTTGCTTCTGTGGGGGGCGTCAGGGGTAGGACAGGGCTTCTGGGTAAAAAACCATGGCAGCGTTGTCTGCCATGGTTCATTGCCTGGGGGCTTCCTGGTGAGCATGTCTGTATATGAATCACTCTCTCTATGTATATTTTCATTATCCATATTGTTACCGTTACTGTTCATTTTCTTATCTCATTGCTGTTTCCAGTAGATTGTTCTTTTCTCAATCCATGATCTTAATCTTTTGTGCCCTAATTCTCAATTTCCCCCACCAGACCAGGAAGGGGCAGGGGAAAGGAGGAGCAGACGAGCGTCAGTGTGGTCTAGGAGAGTCTCAGTGGGTGCACTGAACTGTGAAGCACCATTCCTAAACCATGATACATATTATTTTATAAGTCACTGACACAACTTTGAATGCAATTATTCATTCTTACCAGTGCATAGTTTTCCTGTGACAGAAATCTTAAACGTAGGCTCCCACACAATCGAGAAATCTGTTGTTGCTCTCAATTTAAATATAACTGAACAGAGACAAAAGGCCATAATGCCAACTATCTTTCTTTTTATTGTGTGATAATACAGCAGTGTTCCATCTTTCTCAACGAGTGAGTGACACCTTAACAAAGAAACTATTTCTCATGGAACATTTCACATGTGCTTCACATTTTGAACTACCTTATAGGAAACACAGTAACTGGCTGAGGTGTAAAATAATGATAGGAGTGTTTAAAAAGATCTTATGCTATCAGCTGCAAAGCAGGAGACACAGTACGATATGACCAACAGGTCATAGTTTGGTTTCGTTGCTACAGAGGAGTCTGTAAACTGACAGAACATAAAAAATCATTGGTTATTTTGCTTGCAATTCTTTATACTCAGAGGGTGCTTCATTGCAGCTCAGGCGATGACCAGCCTCTTGCAATTTTAAGATGTCTGGGCCAGCTGCACAAAGGATGTTTATGTTTCTGCCTTGCAGCCTTAATGCCTCCAGTGAAGCTATAGTATTGTATTATGGCACTATCCCCTTTAACATCCGTTTGGCCAGAGATGTCCATTTAATGTATTTTTAGAAAATGCAGACAGATTTACAGAAGGTTGTGTCCTAAATCTCCTTACATCATTAGAGAAAGATGCAGGAGATTTTTGTTTGTGGTTTTTTTTTTTAATGAGGAAACCACAAAGAGAATGGTAAGAGGCAAAAAGCATGGCAAGAGTCCATTACAAAACCATAATGCATTTATAGTGTTTTCACTAAGACTGCATTATCAAGGCTATTTCATGAAGGGCAGAAAGAAAGGAGAGGGGAGAAAACACCCCAAACAATTAAGAAATACCATGTATGAAAAATACCCGTGAAGGACTTATGGAGAGGCAAAGAGGATGGAAAGCTAAAAGGAATTGGCTCACAAGTGACTCAAAGAAGTGGTTACAAAACCACAGAAAGTTAGTTCGCCCAATTCACATTGCTGGTGACAGTGAAAAAGGTCAATGGCTCAGTGTTTTAAATGAAAGCTCCACAGCAACAAAACCATAGACCCTTAAGCTCAGACACAGAAAGACTGGTAAAGTTTTAATTGGAAGCTTTTGTTATTAGAAACTTAAGTTACAGTCACTCATAAGCAGGGAAAAGGCAGTATGTTTCCCTTTTTTATATATATATACATGCTTTTTTTTCTACCATGAATGTGTATTTCCTTCTACAGTGCTCTGTGATCTATTTCATTTTATTTGTGCTCAGTTCTCAGTGTTAGGCTTTCTGTCTTTCAGCTGCCAATAATCTGGCTGTGGTTAGTAGTTATAATAAATGGAAACTCACAGACCTTGGTGTCATCCACCTCAGATAACATGATCCTATTAAATCTAATCCAAATTAACTGGATGAGAACCCTTTGCCCTTGATACTTATATGGACAAGAGAGAGATTTGATGCTAACAATACCGATGTGGTTTACTTTAGAGTGGAAATCTTCTGCTCTCCTTCTGTAATTGCTTTGGGATTCAGAAGAACTCTAACATGCTGTAAAGAGTGTGTGTTTTTTAGCCATGCATTCTTAGTGTACTGAACATGATATTTGATTAGACTATAGAATAAAACGTTACAGGGAAGGCATCTCCTGTGTATTTTATTCTACCATGGGAATTGCTAGTTTTGGGGGCACACCTGAAATGCGACAGCCAAAAGAGGCAAATAATCAAATAATTCATGTAAGTTATTGTCAAATGGCAACACCGACAATGAAAGTCTTGGAACTACTATTTCTAACAATTAAAAAACCCCAAAATACAGTGCCCAGGTGGATTTCTTCAAAAATTAAAATTCTTGATTGATTGAAACAGGACAACTTCTTTCTTTATGTAAAGCTCATCCACTGGACTTGATGATCTTTGAGGGTTCCTTCCAACTCAAAATATTCTGTGAAAAAGCTTTTTACTAAGTGTTCCTCAGCCTGATAAAGATTTACCTATGTGAAAGTACAGAACCTGAAACTCTAGTTGGCTTTTATTCATTGTCTCAACAATGGATGACAGCCTAACTCTGTGGAAGCAATATAAGTGAACAAAAATTGTGGGGAAAAAAATCCAAACAATCACAAAGAACCTTAAAACCACAGAGACTTCACTATTTTTTTTTGTTGTGCACAAGTAATATTGTGTTGGAATTAATACTTACTGATCGATATCTTACATTTACTCAAGTCTTTATACATTTTTCATTTCTTTTTGTCTGCATTAAAACTACTTCTGATAAAATCAAACCAAATGGAAAGGAATTGAAATCTAGGACTGGCTCCAGGTTGTGATACAAAAATCTTTGCCTTTTTTTTTGTGTTGTTTTACTGAGTGGGGGGTAAGAGAAGAATGAAAGGTGCTTTTTTTTGTGATTTGGGAAAATCTGCCTCACAGAGCCATCTGATGAGCATGAGATAGGGAACTTTACTAGAGAATTGTATGATAAAATTTAATTGTTCTTCCTTTCTCCTTCTGGAAACTTTTAGTGTCAACTCAAGCCAGTAAATGAATTGAGTATTTTCACAGTTTTAGTCAACTGAGTATTTGAGCAGTATTTGAGCTTTTATAAGTAGAAAGGATTCAGTTGTTGCTATCACAGGATATGATTTCTGAATTCATCACCTCCAGTCTGATGGGTGTTTCTGTTCCATGTGGCAGATTGCTGTACAGGAGAATATGTTTCTGCAGAGCATCTCCAGAGAGAGGGCTCTGCCATGACACGTCAATCCTTTGCTCCATTCTGAGCCCTCAAACCCAGCATGCATCTCACTCCCACCAAACCTGGCTTTACAATTCAGAAACCTCCACCTGATTTGCCAGTGAAAGAGTTGCCATAAAAGAGAAAGCAACACAAGATTTGGGGTGAACAGCTTTCTGACACTTTTGCCACCCTGCAAACCTGCAAAATACAAGGGATTAATGACCAAAGCCATAAGGGCTGTCCATCTGGCATCTGCTTCTATTAGTGCAGCTTGCACCTCATTTCAAACACACTGAGGACATGCTGCTGTACATTGAGAAGAAAGAAGTGGAAAGTGGAAGCATAAGTAGTGAAGGAGAATTTGTCTGCATGCCTCCCTACACTGAGGACCAGTCTTAGAAAGCTTTTTACATTTTTTTCATTTTTTCATTTTGCAAAAGAGAGTTGGCATTAGGGCATTGGGGATAAAAGAAACGTTATCAAAATGCTGATTCTGGATGACAGTGGAAAAAGAAGCCATGTGAAGCCTATACAGTCCAGCCCTCTACTCAGTAGGTTCCCTGCCCTCCACTGTGGGTCACAACCAGGTACAAAACAAACATTTGGATGTTGAAGAAAACAGTTTTGCTGGGTTAGTCATTCATAGTACACAGTTGTAGCAGATGCAGCTGCTATTCTTGATAAAACTTTTCTTCATTTCATTAGGAAAAAATTGCCTATGGAAAAGACTCTCTGGCTATGAAGATTGCAAAAAAATATGACCCTCTTTTTGAGATTTTTAGATAATCAAGTTGTGATGAGCAGAGATGCAGAGATGATGGATACCTGCTTATCTGGGCAAATCAGCATCTTAAACCTACAGAAATATTTGCAGAAAGCAAGCAGGACTTAGAAGCTTCTAAAAAGTACTTTAAAAACCCACCAGGTTAAAACAACCAAACAAGCAAATCAAAGGTTTTAGGAACATACTGCATTTATTGGTCCCACAATTCCTAACTTTGTAACAAACCCCCAGAGTTTCACTCCTTAAAGTGCTTCAAACTCCATTTATATTATTATTATTACTTTCAACATCAATGTACATATCTGTATAAGCAACAATCCAAAGAAATTTATATTTTTATAAAATTCTTTATATTAACGGATCAAACTTGCTCTCAAGATGGCCAACATTAAGGCAAATTTCCAAAAATTAAGACACTGGAGTTGCTAAAGTCTCTGGTGTTGTGGGTGAGAGCAGAATTTGGCCCAGTAGGGTATATGCAATTATATTTTCTGCATATATCTCAAAAGGCACAACGGATTACCTCAGAAATCAATAACATTCAAAAGGGAGTTTGTCAAAGCAAATCCTTTTCGTTTGCTTTGGCACAGTCCACATCCAGAGGATGCATTTGCTCACCGGCGGTTCAGAACAAGCAGCCTGATGCTGACCAGCAAAGGGGAATCCATGCAGTTCTTCAGCAGACACAGCCCCGATGTGTGCATGACAACTGTAACAGCACAGTTACTTCTCTGGGCACCCGTGCAAGTTCACTGCACCGTGAACCTCTGAAATTCTCCTGGTGGAGACATGTTTGTCATTGATGGTGATATTCCAAAGACAGCCAAAAAATGGGTCTTCAACTGGAAGCCACGGGGTGTCCAAATTTGCTACAAAAAAAAAGGTGGAAAGACCAAGTTAATAAGAATGACTTTAAAGAACATTAATTATGGCAAGGCTTTCAAAGTAGGAGATATGATATAGGAGTACATGAATGCGACCTTTGTTTTGGAAAGGAAAGAACGTGAAAAAATAAGAAGCAATAATATTACCTGGAATTTTGCCGAAGTAGAGTGGCTGGTACACACGTTTAGGAAGAGAGGGTTGAAGTTCAGTGGTATAGTTACTCTGTGTGCCCACCTCTAGCCACACTGTGTTCTTCTTCTGAGAGACTGCAAAGAAGGAAGTAAATGAGACCTCCTTCTCAACCCTATTAAAGAATCAGCTAGATATGGCACTATTTTTAAATAGCATCTTGCTTGAAATTAAGGGCACAAAAGAAACAGATTTTATTTTAATTCACAGTCAGACAGACAAACCTAGGTCATCTGGGGCCTAACAGAGCCTACCAAAAAATTTATGTAAAGTCTTTCATTAACACAAGACACATTGCTCTAAAGAGTATTCTCAGACTAAACAGAAATAAAATTATTAATAAAAATTTGGAGCTGCAGTGCCCTGTGCCCACCATCCCTTCAAAGCTTCAGAAGAAATGGTATGTACAATGTACCTGCAATGGTATGCCACTGTCCATCAGACAGAGGTTTCTTAGGTGTGACTGATGCCTGGAATTCTCCAGCATCACTATTTCCAGCAGCAATGACCTGTAAAGAAGTTATCTGTTAAGATACTGTGACAAAGAACAGGAGCAACAGGGGAAGGCCAGAATTGCCCCTGCTGAATGAGGGCAATGCAGCTGGAATGGGAACAGTCTGTACCCACCTTTCCTCCCTTCATGTAAACAGTCAAGTAGTGGTCTTGCTTGCTTCCAGCATGGAGGAGTACACCTGTTGAACTCCTCGGTCGAATGGTAAATACAATCCTGAAATCCAATCCCATCAGCAAATTACCTGTGGAGGATTAAACAGTGGGGAGAGTGGAGAGGAATGATCATAGGTGGAGACAATTGGAAAACCACATAAAACCAAGTAACAAATACACCTACATGCTTCAGACATAATTCCATATACCATAATCTCTACACAGCTTACCAACGGTGATATATCCTCCTTCATTAAAGAAGTAAACTCCTGTGTCCATGGGAAAATCCAGGCATGGAAGTACGCCATTTTTTTGTTGAGGTGCATTCATGACTTTTCCATTCACCTTAAAATTCCTCAGGCAACCCTTGAAACTCTTCATTGGTATATTCTGAAAGCATATTTCAAAACATGAATACTGAAGCATTATGGCTTTTTTTTTTAGTAATAATACTAAACATTGGTTCTTTTGGACTAGAGAAAGCCAGCTGGCACTAAAGGCACCTAACACCCATCTTTGATGCAGTGAAAAGGTATTCCAAAATTCCAAAAGTGCTTGAAACCCGATAAGAGTTGATTTTGAATTAACATGACTCCTACTCGTAAAACAGATACTTCCCAATCATGTGTCAAAAAGACAATGCAAGAGTAATGCAGCCCTTCCCTTCCGAAGCCTGTTTATTTAAATCTGATTTTATAAAATACCCTGGATCATTAACTATCACCTTTTTAAAATGGAAACCACACATATTTCAGATTAAAATCCAGTTCTACATCCATAATTCCTTAATGAGAATGATTGTTTTGCTTCTCTACTGATTATTGCTTAAGTCCACTTAGTCCATGTTCTGCAGAAAGATAATGCTCCTGGAATTAAAAATGTGACTTTGGCCTTCTTTATTTTTAAGGAATAAAAATGAAAAGAGTACAGGGTTGCATCAGTGTCTCAGCAACATATTAAAAATACAGGTCCAGGTGAAGGCTGTGTGAATGGGTGGGGAAAAAGATCTGTAATGAACCACTACAAAGACCAGTCATAGATGGTGCTCATGCGGTCCTTGGAAATCCCATCCAAAGCTTTTCAGCATGAAGTCTTACATATGAAAGACTTTCCCATATAATTACTGCAGCATAGGGAGTGTGTGTGGATATTTCAATGATTTACCTGTTTCTTCAGTGGTGGCAGCCCTCCCACGTAGACTGGTGGCTTAATGCTGATGGCAGAATTTGTTGCCAATTTCCTGTGCTGGGCCCTTAGACCATCAATGACAAGGCGGGCGCTCTTCCCATCTGTGCTGAAGACCACCTTTCCAGGAGGCAAATATAACAGAATAAAACCCCCAAAAGCCAACAAAAGCCACTGCAGATTTTCTCTGTCTTTAAATTAAACACCGCGTTGTTGAAATATTTAAACTGTAAATAACATCCTGGGACCATCAGTCTCAGTAAGATCTCTCAGAGACCTGTCAACCACATGAACTTTCAGGCATAGGAATTAATTTCCAATGACGAAAACTGAGATTTTACTCTCTAGAAAGTGTAATAGGCCGTGCCTGCTGAATGCTAGTTATGCTATCACTGTGGTTCCATACTACTTACAGTGTGCCATTGCCCATCATTGTATTTAATGCTGGTTTTGACTTTGATTTGTTTTTCTCCAGAGCCAAGTGAAAAGACAAAACGTCCTTTTGAAATGTGGAGAGCCATGTAGGAGTCCTCAGAGCTTTGCTCCATGAAAACTATTAATCCTCTTGATGATCGAGTCCGTACATCTATAGAAAAATGTAACCTGCAGTGGAAAGTAAGCATATTCCAGTATAGGTCTATTTTGTTAGATGTTTTATCTTTTCTGTTCTCCAGTGAAACTCCATTTGTGAAATGCAGAATAACATTTGGGTGTAATCATGGCATTATACACTACATTTTGAATGTGAATGAAACTTGATACTTTCAGGCTTAGGAACTGGCATTAACATGCACCATAACTGTCCACCACATCCCAGCCAATCTACTCAGTTTAGGTAAATGTTTGCACAGAAAAAAAAAAAAAAAAAAAGCCTGAACTTTTAGAAACACCTTTTGTTATGGCCCAAGACATAAGCAAGAAGAAAATCCTTACACTCAGCACCCAAAGAGTCAAGCAGCTTTGACAATTCAAGTATGAGGAGAACAGAGAATATTTTTATTACCTGTCTGTAGATAACAATGGAGAAAACATGTAGGATATGAAACTGTTGGGGATGCTTCCAAGAAGATACGCTTCACTGCTGTCATGTAACGGAGCTGGCATAGTGTGGTTTTGCACCTTAGTAGCTTTCAAATAATCAAGGTATTTTTCATTCTGTGCACACAAGACAGAATTGAAGCATTTACTATATGTGCACATAAATAGAAACATTTTAATCAACACTTTTAAGAGCTCCCACCCAAGGCAGTCAACAGCCTTCCCTAAAAGACAGAAAAGCTGTTTTCATTCCAGACAGGTAGGGATTTAGCATGAAACTCCAGCACAGGGAGAACTTGCTTCAGATGTGAAATGGAAAGAAAGGAAGAACATCTGAATCTCAGTTCCAGAAATGATGGCTGTGCAGATAAAGCCTGAGCATCAATACAGAGTAAAGATGACAGTAACAATAAGCATACCTTGAGCATCTTAAACCTGAGAGGATTTTTAAATTCCTGCAGCAGCATTGGTTCAAGGTTTTCATATTCCTGGCAAGCTCCAAGGGATACACCAGTTTTGCCAGTATTAGCAACAAGATTTTGAACCTCAGGGAGCTGACCTGCCCTGTTGTGATGAAAGCAGTAAGTGCTGTGACTCAGCATTCCTTTTCTTTAGTGTAATCAACAACAAACGTATTGTAAAACCATGGTCTGCACAAAATATATTTCCCGGTGACAAGACAGTAAAGTTCCAAATCTTATTTTTCAACGAAAAATGTACATTCAATGCTGTAAAATATTTTCCCTGGTTCTGCTAATTTCTTTTTCCCATAGAAAAACTGATGTTTTGTTCTCACCTTTTCTAAAGAAAGAAGAGTGGTTGGTTTGGTGGGTTTTTTTGTTTGTTTTGTTTTGGGTGTTTTTTTTTTTTTTTTCTAAAAGCTGTTTAAAAAACACAAACATACATGGTCCTTGAAAAAAGAGAAAAAATGACAGCAGCCTTGATTAAGATTTCTGAATAAGACTACAAAATTTTGATTGGTAATTATACATAACCAGTTTCAAATCAAGGAAATAGAACATCATCAGGTTCTGCTTCACTCTCTCATTAAGTAAGATGTTCTAATGAGTTTTGTCAAGGGACAAAGCCCATCACAACTTCATATGTAGCTCTAATATTATAACCAAATCATCAAAAAGACTGTCAAAGCCAATTTACCCTGTGTATAAAGAATAATATTAAGTAATAATATAATGTTCTAAGTTGTACAAAGCATCTCTAATCAGTAAATTACAACAAATTTTACAACTACAAAAAAGCTACAAAGCTCCTTGCTTGTGGTTTTCTATGAGAAGAGTGGTAGATTTGGGAGTAGAACCTGAACTTCTTTAATGATGGTCATTCTCCATTCACTCCATCAGACCAGCTACAGCATTAATTCTTCATTTATTTTGGCAGAAAAACTTTCCAAATTTGTTTTCTGATGGGAAGTTTAATATATAGGTTATTTCTGAATGCCTTTTCCTGATCTTTAAAAAATTGAGAGCCAGATACGACTAAGGGATAAGGGGTTTTTACCTCAGTGTTTTAATAAGGATCAAAACAAGGTGGGATGCTTGTTTTACCAAGGTGGGATGCACCCAAATGCACACACATGATAGATTGTGTGTACAATTTTATAGAGCTTACAGATTAGCATAGCTAACAAGGATGCCTCAATGGAAGGCTTGGATGAATAGTGTGATATTCCTCCATCCAAGGAATTCCCTCCCTGGATGGGCAGAATCCTAGTTCCCAGGATATGTTCTTGGTTTCCCAAGATAGTGTAGGGCTTCCTAGCCTCCTATTACAAGGCCTCTAGGATGTTTGGTCTCCTGGCTTAACAGACTACTAGGACTATGCTGAGTTACCAGATTTAAGGAATTACAAGTATGCATGCTAGGAGTACTGAGGATACATAAAAGGTATATAAAAGAAAAGGCATCATCTTGGCTTAATTTCGTTGCCTTGTAGTGCTTTAAATGAAAACATAATCTGAGCAGCCTGGTCTAGTGGAAGGTGTCCCTGCACATTGCAGGGGGCTAAAACTGGAGGATCTTGAAAGGTGCCTTCCAGCCCATCCCATTCTGTGGTTCTATGAGAAACCAATCAAAATACACTTTTTTTTTTTGAAAACTCTCCACATGTATAAATACTCATCAAAACTTGGCTAACACAAAGCCCAACTGGGACTTGACTTAGGATGCATAGAATGTTTGTCTTCTAGAAACATCTTCATGCATGTATTTTCTCCAAAATGTTGCCTGTAATATGTCTCTAATAATCAGATAAACACATAAAAAAAAGAGACAGCCTAAATCAGGCAGATGATTTCTACACATATGGTCTCACTTGTTTGTGTAACTGTTTTGGTTCTGCCAGCTTTGCTCCTTTCACTACTTTGTTCCCTGGGGAACTATAACAATACAATCTAGCAAATCTTTCTGGATGCCTTTTTGGGACATATCCAATTCACTCTGCAGAGTTCACTCTTTGGCTAACAGACTACTAAACAAGTATGATTCAGACAAATTCCTTTACATCTGAGCAGTAGATTTCATTATAACTGGATCCCCTGTATTATATACCTGAATGAAAGAGTATTTGAAGTCAGCAAAGTTATGCATTCATGAAGGTTTTTCACACACATAGAAGAAAAACATTTTAGCAAAATGTAATTTTAATATGATTAAAGAAGGAAAACAGATCAAAATTCATTAAATGTAATTCTTTATAGGCCACATACCTTTTAATAAAGATGTTTGAGATGCAACCTTCAAAGTTATCTCCACCAAATTTTATAGGTCTGTTTGATTGCTGTGAGCTTGATGACCTGGGAGAGCCAACTGCTTTTGACTCATCATCAACCATCAGATGTACTCTGAAAAAAGTGAATGAAAATAAGTATGACATATAAAGAAATGGTTAGGAAATGAAATAATATATGTATATATATAAGAACCATTTGACAGATGTGTTTCCTTATTACACTGTGATTATGCTAGAGCTTCATTAGCTTACTTCTGGGACTTTTTCAGTATGTGCTTACTGACTGCTGTGAAATTGCTCTGCTTTTCCATATTAGATAATGAGCAAGAGTTGAAGTTCATACTTCAGTCCTACAGCAAAATCATGGTGTAATTGAAATTCATTAAAAAGCTCTCATTATCAACATGATAATGAGACTTGATTTAATTCTTTGTGTCAAAATGAAACAGACAATACTAAGTTATAATCACCCAAAGTTACAGCTAACC
This sequence comes from Sylvia atricapilla, assembly GCF_009819655.1. Classification (NCBI taxonomy): domain Eukaryota; kingdom Metazoa; phylum Chordata; class Aves; order Passeriformes; family Sylviidae; genus Sylvia; species Sylvia atricapilla. Next base: position 106,054,682 of record NC_089140.1, on the reverse strand, counting down.
ATTCAAACTTTTCACTTCAACTAACACTTATGTACTTTCATGCATTCCACAGCAATCAGTATGATTTAGGAGCTTTTCAGTAAATTGTCTCTTCTAATATCTAATATCTGCATAACAGATAATTATTGAAAAAACAGACACAGCATTTGCGTCTTCCCTGGTCCTTTAACCACCTGTGTTACAGGGACACACATGAAGGTTATGGCAAGGGGAAGAGCTCCAAAGACTACAAAGCTCCAGCTAGACAAGCAGTCGAAACTCATACAACTTACAAAAGAAATGCATAGTATGGTACAGCTGAAATATCACAAATGCCATCCCATTTATAGAACAAAAACCTCCTTTCCCTTCATTATTTAGGTATCCTCTGCAAGAAGAGACCGTTGTAAGCTATTTATCCAAAGAATTAGTCCCAGAAAATTTGAATTTCCTTTCTTCAACCACAACATATAAGAACTAGATGAAGAACTGGACTCACCTGTTTTCCGTTTTCATTAATGTCACATAATGCATTGACCCATCTTCGTATTTCTTTTCCAGTTTAATTTCCATATCTCGGATCTTTGCAGTTACAGATCCAGGACTCAGAAAGATGGAAAGAACATCAGGCTACAAAAGAACCCCACAAAATGATCAGCTAAATAAATGTAAGTGCCTTTAGTTTTTGCTACTGCCATTAATACAGTTCTCAGCGGGTGCAGTAGGCAACAAATTTTCTCACACTAGAACTGCATCTCTCAGTCATCTAATACCAGATGTGTACCAAGTTCTGCATGATGAGCATAGCTTCCATTTTAAAATACCCCTGCACTCTGAACAGCAAACAATTACTTTAAATACTTGTTTATTTTACAAAAAGCAGAGGAGTCAGTTCTCCACTTCTCAAATGCCTGGTGTGCACTCACTTCTTAGCTCCTCCAGCCAGCCAGAATAGGGTTCTACTTAAACTTCCCTGCTTTCTGATGGATCATAGCCAGAACCAATCCCTTTCCTCTGCCTATTTGGACATGGGTAACATTTCTGTGTGGTAAGAGTGTCATTCTTCCTTGAGAAAATTTCCAGCCAATTAAGCAACCATTTTCTTACTGGGATGGTGGTGTCAGGTACGTGAGCTACTATGCAGAAGGCTCCAGTCCAAAGTTTAGTCACTCATTGCATTACTTGTTGGCTATGTGAAGAAATTGCCAGAATGCATTTCTCTGGCCTATGACATGCAAGATGTCACTCTCAAAAAAGGCATTTCTTGCCTTAAAATACAGGAATTTGCATGAGAGTTACGACACAAACTGAAATGACTGATTCAGAGATTAAACCCATCACATATGCTAAGTTGAATGTGTTTCATACCTGTAGATTGTAATTTAAGAGTGTTCCAGTTGAAGTTGTGGTCTGAAAGCCAAAGCCAACTTGAAAATCCTGGGGAAATGGGAAATCTGTTGCACTCAAGCTCAGTGTTCCATCCTTGGAGAAAGCTGCAGATCTGACAAGCTGAAAGAGAGAAAAGAGTTATTTCAGTGATTTTCCTTTTAATCAGAAGAAATGCCAATACGAGACAACAGCTGCCCCACTCAACATAATTGTGATCAGCTCCAGTCAAAACCAAGCACAAGGCAAACCTCAAAAGCCATTATTTCAGTACAGAACAGACTGTCAGAGTTGGCTTCTCCAGCATTAACTATGGTCTGAGAAACTCTAAAAAGAGAGAGGAGGCTTGCTGAGAATAATGAGCTGTTCGTCTCTAGCTATTGTGGCTTTGAAAGTTTTCATATTAGGGGACACAAAACTGAGTAGCTTCATAACTATGAAGCTGTGCAGATGAGCTACATAACTGAAACTGCCTGAGTCATAGGACACTTTCTAATACATGAGAAGTTTTACAGATGCAGAGAATGAAGATTAAATTCTCTGCAAAGATAGTCTGTGAAGAAATCACTCTGTGAAAGGTTTAGCTGCCACAAGTAAAAGAAAATAAGCACAAACTTTCAGTGCAATACTGTAGTAAAAATGGCAAATGAGATCATGCACCATGTAAGCAGCAATAAGTAGAAGCAGGATAGTTTTCATCTTTTCATGCAGCACTAATTAAGCCACCACTGAAATGTCATGTTGCCCCATTTTAAAAAGAATGTAGCAAAACTCAAGGATGCACAGAAAACAATTAGAACACAATAAGATGAGTGGAGACTTGAATAAGAGACTTTGATGGAAGTAGTCTGTTTAGATTTTTTAAGAAAAAAGGCTGAGAGGTCATTTAACAAGCATAAACGCCTTGGCAGGAGGAAAGATACAGAGTAGTATTAAGTATTCCAGCCTAAATAATAAGAGCAACTGGAAGCCAACAAGCTTACAAGGTAAATACGAATACATAATTGTAAACGCTATTAATAAGTGGGTGGACTATGTGCTGTAACAAGATATCACAATAGGGCTGGTGTCTCTTTTTATTTCTTCACACCCAGTCCAGGTTCTTTTGCTGTCATCACATGTTAACCAAATAAAAATTTTTACCTAAGCAAAACATAATGGTCCAGGATTTATAGACAAATCAGAGTCTGTGAACTCCAGCACAAGTTTTTGAGGAAATGTATTAGTTACCTTCCAGTCATCTGAGCATTTCTTGCTGACACCAAAAGTCTTATCAAAAACAACAGATGCAGTGCTTGGGTTTTTCACATTCTTCATGCAGCCCCGGAATGGAGGTGTGGATATATTAAAGCTGGTTTCAGGGAGGGGAAGGAAAAAAGAGTTCAGTAGCCTGGCATTTCAAAGCAGACACCACACCACAGTTACCTATAAATGCTGACAATATAAGAAACAGAAAAAGAGAACGAGAGCAATCTTTCTTGTGTACACATACTCATGCTGATCAAACCCCATCTTTAGGATGAGCTCCAACAAAGATCTCATCATTAGCCAAAAATCACAGATTATGATTATGTATTATTCACTTGAATTTTTAATGTCACTTTAGATAGTTGATATGAGCATGAAAGAAATTGTGTAAGGAAAGAGTTTAGATGGAGTTTCCCTAAAAAGCTTGTATATTACAGTCTTTCTATAGGTACTCACTGTTCCCGTAGAAATGATGGAACTCCACCTAGGTAGTACTCAGTGAAATTGAAGACATGTACGTTGGCTTTAATGTCAGGACTGACGTACACAACTTTGTTTCTTCGGTCAAGCACCACATTAATCTGAAATAGATGAATAATGAGAACCACTTCACTTGGCAGAAACAAAAATCATTTACCTGATTAAAAGTAACCCCACAGAGCTGAACACAGTGATGTTTTTTCCTCTTCCTCTTGTTTACTAGTGACTTAAATCAAGGATAACTGCAGTAGTTCAAAGGTACTTTGCAAACCTTGGGCATGTAGTCAAGATAAGGAAAATGTTCAACTATCTACATACAAGGCAAGGTTTTATTTTCATCTGAAAGATTGCTCTAAAAACATACCTCACCTAAGATTCAGATACTGTCTTTGCAGCTGAAGATTCAGAAGCTGCTGCCTGAAGAAAAACTAAGTCAGTCAGCTGGCTGAAGGTAACTTGACCCAATAGAGCATAAAGATTTCCTGCAGCAGACCCTGCAATTTACACTATTTAGCTGTAAATATATTAAGGGGAAAAGGGAGAACTAACTAACAAGGAAATCAAAGATCTTTTACAATATCTTTATGATTTCACTCTGGTACTGCTACAAAAGAGCTGAACTAAAGCTAAGGGGACAAGCAACAACAAAGAAGGCAAAAGAGTAATCTCTTATAAAGATCAGCCCACCCTGAAGAAATAAACCCTTGGGTGGTGAAACCACTAATCTAAGTATGAAATTAATGCAAAGAATTGCAATTTTGCACAGCCATCTTTAGGTAAAGCATTGCTCTGACTAAATTTTTTTCTTTGGTGGTTTCACTGTTAAAACTGAACTATTCACATTAAAGCAGGACAAGAGAAAGATTAATTTTCATATCTTCAAACTGGTCCCCAGTGACTTGATTTCCTCACACAAAAGGAAAACTCCACAACTGAACTTTACAACAGGACAGTTTCAATTAATGTCTATTTTTACAAATAATGATCCCTTGATTCTTTAAAATTACATACTTGTTGATATGTTCCATCATTTACAGTTTTTTTGGCTTCTATTTCTTTTGGAGTTTCAGAGTCAAGTTTGTATCTAAAAACTGTATGACCATTTTTAATAAGCACACTGATGAACTTATCCTGCAATTAAAAAAAAGTAAAATAAATAAACACCAACACAATTAAACTGCCACAATTTCAGATGCATATTTCACTGTCATGAATAATTTTAATGAAGCTATCTAGTTGCTTCAAGAAAGCTTTTTGGGAAAGGATAACACAAGGCCTAAAACTTATACTAATTAATCATAATTACTTTAAACTATTATAAACAAATCTGGTATCAGCTGCAAGTATTCTCCAAATATCTAAAGGACTTTGTGTCCTTTCAAATGCCTTCTGACTTTTTACGTCATTGAAAAATTATTCAGAATATGTCCCAGTGATTGCAAATATGCCTACAAGATTACTACATAAGTAGCAGCACTGTGGTTATGAGCATCTTTACGGGTGTGAGTCAACATGTCACTTCCTATGTTCTTTCTTACTGTTTCCACATACATGTAGATTCGGGAAGAGTGTACTTCCAATTTCGGAGGATTTCAATATTCCAATGTCGGTTTGATACCAATTACATTCCTCCTTTCTTACCCTCAGTTCTGAATTCTCTGCATGGCCTAATGGAGGAGATTCTTGGAATCATTTTTTACTCAGCCTTGACAAAGTGAGTATTCAGCAACCATTGTAGAATCATTGAATATCTCAAGCCGGAAGGGATGCATAACTCCCTGTTTCTTGCACAACTACCTAAGACTAAACCATATGACATTAAACATACAACAGAATCTATTAATTTTCCACACAGATGAAAGTAACACTTGTAGGACATTTCTTACAGTTATTACTGTATGTAACATGTTCTTTAATAAGCAAGATTTTTAAGATGTTCTTCCACTACAAAACAGACAGAAGAATTCCACACATTACCCCATTTGCTGCAAAAAACACAATGCCTTCATCTGCAGTCGTCTCAATTGTCTGCTCGTACCGTACTCGTTGGGCAATTCTTTCTGCTGCTGTGACACTGGCATAACCAGTGCCCTCAAAATAGCTTTGGTCAGTCTCCTCCTTATACCTGTAATAATTCAATGTCTCAGGTGTGAATATACGACAGCAAAACCTTCTACTACGTGGACTTACTGCCATTATAATTTTAAAACAGCTAAAGCATTTGGTATGAGGCCAAATTCTGACCTAACCCAAGTAGAGAGAAAACCTTCCACTGGCTTTTATCAGATTCACAAATGGTCTTTAGAGAGTAAATCATGATTGACTTACTTTTTTGAACTTAATGTAATATTTACTTTATAAAGTAGAGGAACACATTAGTCTACAAATTGTGTCTGGATTTTATAACACTTAAACAGAATGAGATTGCCACAGATGTGAATCGTGTCATTATTGAGGATTTTCTCTAAGAAATTTAATAATGACCAAGAGTTAGAAAAAAACCACCACTTTAGCTACAGTGGTTATTCTTCTGGATGTGAAAAGACAAGAATTCATAACGATAAAATCACAGAACTGTGAAACACTTCTGTGTTCATATCATACCTTCTGCAGGGTTGCACTTCAGTGGTGTTGAGATTAAAAGTCCTCTTGAAGTTGTAAAGGCTGATAATGCGCTCATTGAGGCTGTTTAATTCAATGCAGCCTTCATAATGAGGATAGTTGAGATTACGTGGTGGCTGCAAAACAGTTAAAACCATTTCATCAAAATTAGCTAACAAAATTTTACATTGCTATCTAACTGCTAAGACTTACTGCAAATATTATTAAGTTGCAAAATACGATATTCTAAATATGTAAAAAAAGATACAATGTGCTTGTATGTAATACCCAAACCATCTGATACGACCCTAGGTGTACTGCAGCACAACTTAAAGTAGAGTCATATGGATTTGGAGCAGTATTTAGCAGGGCTGGACAGGTTTCATACTCTCCTTGGCGAGTGAAATATCAATCATGCTCCCTTCTTTGAGCTCTAGCATGCTACAAGCCAGGAAGATTCTGTAGGAAGTAGCATCTCCTTGCATCTTACCTATTGCTATTGACATAGATAAATTTTTACATATGCTTTTGAAAGACTGCTAGTTCCAATCTTTACTTGTAAGAAAAAAGAAATGATTAACACAAAATTTCTTTAAAACTCTAGGAAACACTGTACCCTAAAATCTGGTGGGTATCCTCCAACATAAAAGACAACACTGCTGGCATCAAGATTGAGGAGCATGTCACTGTCTCCACTGCTTGCACTTCTAGGGCTTTCAGAATCTGGAGAAATTGATGTTGCTGCTTTGATGTACTTCAGCTTTGCATACTGGTAAATCCTAAAACCAAAACACACAGGCAGAATATCACATCACACTAAAAAAAGATGTTATTAGCAGGTTTTCAAGAAGATGGTTGTATGCTGTGGGTCTTATACCTTTCAAATGTAACTTGATCCATAACAGCTTCTTCAGTTTTGCTTTGAGTCACCAATGACTGCACTCTCACTTCTCCATCACCACCTCCCAGGTTATAAACACAAGTAAGGTAACCATCTTTCACAGCCATACCAATGTAGTCCTTGGTAGCCTAAAAATAGCAAAGCAAATAATAATTAATACATGATTAATTGTAATGAAGGTAAAATACAGCAGCACTTCCTCAGAGACATCATCATGCTGTGCCTGAGTCATAAGAAATCCACCCACCTAATGATGAGAATTAAGTTTATCAGTTCTGGGAAGAAAAAACTGTACTCCTATATGTTGCACTGATTCAATGAATATAACTGAAAAGTCATGTGTGGCTTTTTATTTTTGTAACAACAGTATCTAAAATATTTTTCTCACTTCTAACATCTCCCAACAAAAGCTATGAAAACTTGACACCTTTATTAAGAATTAGATTCAACATCTGTGACTTAAAAAAGATGTTCAGAACAACACTCAGTGAAGGACAATGGTTTCTACTGAGGTGACTGGGAGAAGTAATTTTCCCCAAAAAGTCACCTTTTATTTCTTCCAGATACTGTATTTCAGAAGTAACCATTAAAATGCTTTCAATGGATGTTCTGGCTAGTTATTCAGAGGATAAAAAGATTAAATCCAGTGTAGAACAAGTACCTCCAAACAGCCTTCTGTGTAGGCACAAGGCTCACTACAGATACAGCTGCTGTCAAATAACAAGACGAGAAAGCACATGCAGGAAATTTTTAAAATGTTTGATGGTGGCTGAGCAAACCTGAATGCACAAGCAGGTCTGCATTATTCAGCACATTCAGAAGACAAAAAAAAAAAATAAGAGCTGAGGGGCTGAATTTTAAGACTGAAACGATCACTTTCTTTTAACCAACAGAGAAAAACTCAGAGTGACTTATGTTGTGAAAAGAGTCGAAGCTCTGAGGCAGGAGTTGGACTGTCTTTGTGCTGACTGGTGCAGAAACTGACAGGTTTGGTAAGAAGGTACGATGGTATCCATGATGGAGAAGTAACTTTTAAAGGAGCAAAAGAACAAAACATCAAAGGACAAGGCTCAGCGACCTGTTACTTACTTTGCTAGGGAAGGAATGAACAAAACACTTCTACCACCACTCAAAGGCATTTTTAAAGAAATAGGCTAACAGTAGCTACAAACTTCAGTCAGAACAGATCACTTCCCACCCTTTTCTTAAAACATGATGTCTGGTCTAAAAATCAGATTAAATATCCAAATATACCTACATCTTTATTACCCAGGTACAGGACAAACCTATTTGCCCTCTGGAGGGTGTCTGGTTCTTGCTGAGGTCTTTGGATAAATAAGGAAAGTGAAGTATAGCCCTTGAGATCTTCAAGGTTGCTTGGAGGTCGAACCTCTACACCAGAGCTGCCATTGAATCTCATAGGAATAGCAACCTGTTAAGAAAACCAAAGTTTGGTATGTTACAATTAACTATTGCTACCACTCCTGTTTCAGTGGTGTGTTAAATTGCCAAGTAACCCATCACACATCCTAGTCATGTTTCAGCCATTATTCACCACAGATTTGGACTCTGATCCTACCAAACTAAATAATTAGGAAACAGACTGGATAATGCAGCAGTCTGTATTCTCAGTACTTAACACAGCACTTTTTTGTTCCAGACATCAATTAATCAACCCTTACTGTGCCTCTGTCAAGTAACTGTTACCTTCAATACATGGACAGGGAAGGATGTGCCCTGCAGCTCTGAAGAACAGGTCTATGAATTATTGAGATGTCTATAAACACATCCTGGTGCTCCACTTAGCTGGACCTAGACTGTCTGTTGGGAATTACAATGCACCTCTGATATTATAAAGACACATCCTATTAGAGCTAAATACACCATGATCACTGATTCCTCTTCTTCACTGTAACTCTAGGCTATTTGTGATCATCTCAGGGATGCTTCTTGGTACCTGAGACCACACCATCACTTCACCAACTACAGCCACTTGCTTAAATGAGAAAAGGCAGTCTAATAAGGTGCCCGTAGCCAATTTCTAACATCTTGGAGCAGCTGGAGTAATGAGAGTGCATGGCTGCACAACTTTGACAGTGTCAGCTTTCAACTGACCATGCATGGGTGGAGAGCCCTGTCTCTAAGCAGCAGAACCAGCTCTGTCCCTGCTGCCAAAGCCACCACAATGTACCTTGGAAGGCAAGAGGCTGCTGTACAAATAAGTATTCCAGAGATGCCCTGAGAAAAAAAAAAAAAACAAACCCCAAACCAAAAAAAAAAAAAAAAAACCAAAAAAAACCACAAACCACAAACAAACAAAAAACCAAACAAAAACCAACAACAAAAACTAAAGGGAGAAAATGCAGCAGGATGCTACTGCATCCTGTCATTTTTATATAGGAATTATTAGGCTTCCCATCACCAGAGTTACTTCAGTTGCTGGGTAGTGCTGTTGAATTCACTTTATGTCTGGTCTTTCACACATGTTTAAATAAAATGATTTAGAAAGACAAAGATGAACAAAAGTACTGTTGTGTGCCCAAACCACTGAGGTCAAGCATGACAGGACAGACCTTATTTGCAGCATCTCTTGCCTGCTGAATCAACTCTCTTATGCGATTTATGTTCTCAGAGATGTTGGTTATTGGCATCAGCTGTTTCTTGATTCTCTCCATCGTGCTGAACAGATCTGGAAGTTGGTTTGTCAAATTTTTTACTGCAATGAAAGAATGCAAATCATCGGTATTAAAAAGGAGGAGAAAAACAAGATGTAAAAATATGGTATCACTACACAATTATCAGAAAAGTAGTGGACAGGGTAATGACAAAACAGTTTTGACTGGTCCTACAATATTAGGAAGCTCTCACTAAAAGTACCAGTTTATACAGAGGTTATTGTACTTCTGAAATTTGTGTCCAAAAGTATTTCCATAGATGTTTTAGGTAAAGGTCCAGAAAAATGCATTAAATAGAGCAGTGATGTGGTCTATGACAATATTACCCAATGGCTGTGGATGCTAGGGGAGAATGAGGATAAAGGACAGCAGATAGGAGTCAGGCTCATGGCAACTCCTACTGCCACTGTCAGAGAGTAAATAATGGGGTAGGCAGACTGCTGGCCTGGCTGAGCAGGGCATGAATTATATTCATTCTTGTGTCAAGGTTGCTAATCAGCACAGTTTAGTAGTGAGTCTTAAAGTATCTGGCCAGGTTTATTTCAGAGAAATAATATATTATGAGAATATCAGTTTTTATTATAACAGGAAACAATTTCTCATCTCCTGTGACTGCAAAAAGCCAAAACCAAAACAAAAATACCCACTCTGACAGTATTTGCAGACTTCAACCCTATGATGCAGAAGGCAAATAAAATTAAATCCAGACCTTTTGTTCTTCTAAATATGACTTATAAACCAGTTTCTTGACTGCAGGAATAACTTACAACCCTGCAATACCATGCAGGACTAGCTCTTGTATTTACATTATTTAAAATGTTTTCCTCTTACTTGAATTCATCACATAAAGCTGATGAAAAGATGTAAAATTAAATTGTTTGAGAGAGTGATTGTCCCTTATTTTGTATTCAGCACAGTCTCTGTGCAATCCTTTTCACTTAATTTCAGCTAACAGACATGTAGTCTAAGATAATTGTCTAAGCCCCTTCTCTAGCCAATATAGCAGAAAATTATATAATCACAAAGCAGCCAAGGTTGGAAAGAACCTCTGGCAGTCTCAGTGTCCAACCCCTGTGTTCAAGCAGGGCCACCTAGGTCCAGTTGCCCAGAATTCTGTCTAGGCAGGCTTCTGAATATTCCCGAAGACGGAGACTACACAACATCTCTGGGCAATCTGTGCCAGCACTCAATCACCCTCGCAGTAAAATAACTATTTTGTCATATTCAGAGGGAATCTCATGTGTTTCAACCTTTTACCCCAAGAACACATTGCTGGCTCATCTTCAACTTTGGGCCCACAAAGACTCCCAGGTCCTTTTCTACAAAGTTTTTTCCAGCCTGGCCACCTGCTCTGCCTATACTGGTATATGAGTTTATTTCTCCTCAGGTGCAGGACCTCTCCTTGTTGGACTTCATGAGGTTCCTGGCAGTTTATTTCCACAGCCTGTTGAGGTTTGTTTGGATGGCAGCACAACCCTCTGGTGTATCAGCCACTCCTTCCAGTTTAGTGTCAGGAGCAAACGTGGTGAGTCACACTCCACCTCATCATCCAGGTCATTAATAAAGATGTTGAACAGGATCAGACCCAGTATTGACCCCTGAGATCCCCCATTAGTCACTGGCCTTCAAATCTCTAGAGACCAGTCATGGCACTAGCTCTTAATATATAAGGAGCTTTTAACAGATAACCACAGACGTCCCTTTCTACCAGCAATGAAAGAAGTTCAGAATACTAGCTTAGAGTACATGGTTAACTTTTGAATGCAAAACTAGCCATGTTCACCCTACAGTGATTTGGCAGGTCCCACGCAGCACCTACAATACCTGAATTGTCTGCCTCCATCAGTGCTTTACTGAAGCTGGCACTCTGTGTGCCTCCATAATTACTCTTAATTTTTTCCACTTCCTCTTTAATTGGGACCAGATCATCCAACACATTATTGGTGACAGAGTTGGCATTTTCTGCCATGTTCCTTGCACTGGTGATGATGCTGTCGATGTCACCTGAAACACACAGAAATGACCATGCAGATTCTTATAGTAACAGATTACAGGGGCAGGCCAGAAGTAATGGCTAAGTAACAAACCTCTGTTTATCCCGTTGAGATTGTTTTGAGCAGTGACAAGATCAATTTTTAGTGTATTTGTCTTTCCATCAGCGACATCAAGTCTTTCCTTTAGGTCTTCAAGGTTTGGACCAAGAGCTGCAAAACAGTGAAAGCCCCATGAGAATTTTAAAGAAAAATATCAATTTTCTGCTGGACAGATGGTGTTGCAGCATTTGCCTACACTCTTACACAGCTCATGGTACCACTGAGCATTAAGTCCACTGAAAAAATAAGTACAAGGCAAAGAATTTGCTGGACAGGAGGACTGCAAAGCTGTATAGCATAGCAGAAGCAGGAAATCTACTTTCTTGCCTTTTTTCTATGGGAAATAACCACCACAAAAAGTTCCACTGTAATGGAACTACATTTTTTTCATTGAAAAAGTGCTGAAGGGCTTTGCTGAGATGTGAAAATTTACCATTCAAGGAAAGCTTCTCATGCTGTGTCAACATTTTTAATACCACTTTTTTTCTTAGTACCTTGCAATGTCCTTTTAGTCTCCTGCGCTTGATCCATGAGTGCACTGCTCTCAGTTTTTAACCTTGATGCTTTTCCTGATAGGTCTTCTCTCTTCACAGTCTGACAATAGAAGCATGGTACTGTAAGATCACTTGATAATTACATTAAAATTTAAAGAGTAAAAGAGATAGCCCAATACAATTTAAAGAAATCCCAACTCTACAAGGGCACAGATCTCATCTAATGAACATCACCTTTAGCAACAACTACCAAGGTTAACTTAAGCATACTACAACCTTGGTCTTTAGCAAACTTCAGATGCATTTTAGGGCATTAGGAGGAAATTACTAGCATACAGCTGTTGTATGTTACGTCTCTGCTGAAGAGCTTGTGGCAATTAGTAGTGCAAAGTAAAAGAGAATCACTGCAGGTGATTTCAGGTATTACCAAGCTTGCCTTGTAAGATCTCTTTATTTTGCCCTGAAAGCAACAGTCAGTGCTCATATGGGCAGTCCTATCAGAAAGGCCTGGTTAGTGCTGAGCCAAGACTAATTAATCAACATGCAGAACAGCAACTCATGCAAAAGGTCACAGAAAAATAAAGCATGCCAAGACACAGGTGTTAGATTTTGGGGTCACTGGGATAGTTAAAATAAAACTGTGGTTGTAACAAGTTTACCATCATTTGGCCACTTACTTACCGATAAAGCGAAGTCAGCTGCTTCCCCAGCTTGGTTGGCGGCCTCCTCTGCTGCCTTGATGGCACTAATAATATTGTCATAGACAGTAGAAGCTTCCACAGCACAGCCTACCACCTCGTCTTTCCTGACACTGTTTTTTGTTCTGTGGGAAACAGGGTGAAAAATGCAGCCTTCTGCCAAGGCTGTGAGATGGACTCCAAACAGATATGAGCTCAGTATTTTCCAAGAAATGCAAATAACAGAAAACATTTCTCCATCAGATCTGTAACTTCATTCTACAAAAATATCAAATTTGGAGATAGACCAGCATGGAAAGACTCTTCAGAAGACAGGATAAGCTCAGGCATGTGGAAAAGCACAGTTGTGAGACTCCAAAGCAGCCTTCAAATTATTAAAACAGAGAGAATTCACCAAAGCATATGGTCAATAATAAGGCAACTCAGTCACAACCCTCCAAATACAATTCAGTTAAGAGGAATTCAGAGAGCTGTAGATCATCGAGCAACTACAAGACCTTTTGTGTTTTCCCCAAGAATCAGCACAGTAGCTCTGGAATCAGAAACAAGACAAAATCTCTTCTACCCACTCCCTGTGAATTGCACAACTACCTAGTATGAGCAGCCTTGTATTTGTGAGAACAGTGCCTTCTTAACTGAAAAAAAACCACACTGAAAACTAACAAAAAAAGATAATGAAAATGTGGAGTTTTAACGAAGAATTTTACAGCCACATTAGGTATTTCGGAATTTAACTTCCTGAGACTTTTCAGTTGATTCAACGACAAAATGTGAACAATTTGCATAGGGAAAAATAAATCAGGATTTCACTTTTATTTTTCATTTTGTTCTGATGTATCACAGAAGGCCTCCAAAACCTCTCTTATAATTCCAATGCAAAGAACAAATAACGGAGAGAGAAACACTTGATTCCTATCAAGTTTATCATATTTTTGCCTTACTAGAAGATTCATTGAAGGATGAGAAAACTAGAGGAGGTCTTCTCCTCCATAGTGCTGAGCAGGCGTGTCTGAAGACTGCTAAGACAGCCTTTATTCCAATTATTTGCCTCAATTCGTTGACACCATAAAAACATCCCTGAGTAAGAGTACCTGAAATAACTCTACAAAAAATATGCTAAACATCTTCCCACTCTGTGTATGAGGATTTTCTCTTGCTAGTAAGATGTTAGTGAAGTGTTAGTACAGTACTATTAAACAGTATTATGTGAGTTCACACTTCTGGGGGGAAAAAATCATGAAACATACAGGAAGATCTGGTTTTCAGAGAAAAAGAAAACTTCCATACATCATGAAGAAGCAGAAAGAGACCAACTTAATTTCTCTCTAGCTTTGCAAATGGTTATAAAAGCAAACAAAATTACAGACCATTACAACCACAGATGTTCTTTACCAAAATTACTCATTTATAGGAATGGCAACATACTCTTCCAGTTGTTTTACCAAATCTTGCAAAGATTTGGCATGTTCCTCGGCCCTCACCACCAGTGGTTCCTTGCTTGCTGATGAGAGATTTGCCACTTTTTCATTCATATCCTTCCTTGCTCCATCCAGCTGAGCAGCCAGGATTTCGTATTCCTATGGTTTTAAAAATATATAATTTTATTTGTGTTTGTACATGTTTCATTTTGTCCATGTCTGCTTCGGTATTACACGTACCTTGCAACTGAGGAGACCAAAGGGAAAAACATTCCCTTCCAACTTACTCTGCAGGTTACTGGAAACAACAGGCAGTCATTACATTATGCTTCCAGACCCATTACATAAAAGCTGAGTCAAAGCAAAGACCCTTCTAGCCTAGTATCTTGCCTCTCTAACAGTGGTTAAAAGCAACTGAAGACCCAACTAAAGCAAAAAGAAATACAAGAATAAAACAATTGCTTATGGTATTTCTCACAGATGTTCTCTCAAATTCTGACATCTGCAGCTCAGTGTCTTCCTCAGCCACATCACAACCCTCAACAAGCTTCTCTCACAGAAACCTGTACAGGCAGGCAGACTCCTTTTGCATCCAGGATGGGCTGTGAGATCCTCTCTTTCTTGACTAGCTCAGATAAGACTCATCTCCAACAAGATAGTGGGATTTTTAACCCTCTCTTAAGGTGGTAACCTTTACCTCTTTGCTTTCTTGCAATAATCCAAGTGCTCTCTTAGCTTCTGTCAGGGAAGATTGGGCCGAGCTCAGAATATTCAAGACACCATTCTGCTGCACATTTGTCTTTTCAACCCGTTTCTGAGGAAAAACAAGTAGTTGAACAACATGTGAGTGACTTAAGAAAAGGGGCAGGAAAAGCCATATCTTGAAACCAAAATTAAAACAAAACAACAAACCCAAGCCTAATCTAGCTGGCACAGTAGATTTACCAAGGGTACAGTCACTTTTTTTTTTTTTTTAATATGGACATAAGTGTGCTAAACCAGTGATACATTTCAGCCAGGCTACAATTAAGAGAATGTGTCCTGCAGCACACACTTACTCCTTGTAATCTTTTAGCAGCACTAAAATTTAAACACTGCTCAGTAGTAACAGCTGTTCCTTGTCCTGATGAGATTTCAGAAGCTGTTCTGTAGAACATTAATCCCAAATAATTTAACAGTATAGTACACATTTTTGCTCCCACCTTTCATGGTTGTTAAAGTTAAATACTTCAAAGAACTTACTATGAAAAGTACATCAGCATCAGGAATTGGTCTAGCAAAGGAAACCAGAGCACTAGTGGCAGCTGGAAAAAAGTGCTGGGAAGAGGCTCTCCTCCCCTGCTCTCATCAGAGCTATGTCTTGGTCATGCTGCTCTGGTCACACCAAGAAGCCATAAGCAGCAGTGCACTACATTTTTACCTGTCCATACACATACCAGAAGATGGAAAGAGACCCTGAAGAAAGTCTAAAGAATTAGTGCTGCTTGGCTTTGTGAAGTCAAAAGCAACAACCAAAACCACTTCTTATCTTCTGAGGTTTAATTTTTTTCTCATGAACCCAAACATTACCTTAATGTCTTCTAACAGAACTGTGTTGTCTCTGTTTAAGCCTTGAGCCTGCTTGATTTGTCCTGTCGCATCAGTCAGAGCTTCACGAAGGTCAGTGATTTTGGATTCATATTCATTCAGTGCATCCCTCACAACTTTAATAAGACCACGATTTTCTTGGTGGTACTTTTGTAGCTCATTCTTAACACGTGCCAGTACTGCAGTATCAGGATCAGAAAGAAAAGTTTTGTTCAGAGAAGAAGGGAACTGATACAAACTTCATTAAAAAGGACTTGTCACTTAGGATCATAAAGCTGTTTCTGTGTGAACTGAGCATCTTCTGCAATGGTAATTTCACTGCTACTGTGGTAAAGATACTATTCAGCATCTCGCTGGATCAAATCTACTTACTAGTTTGCTGCTGCAGACACAGAGTACAGATAAATGTTCTCTTAATTAAGTAAGGATGAGGCTGATCTGAAAATACTAATTTTCTTTTTTAAATGAAAATAACATAATTTCATCAACAATTTCATCTACAACTGCACTAGTTATCAAAGCCTCCTCTGTAATCAATGGAGAGATAGATATAGGCACATTTAATTTCAAAGAATATAGGAACACAAAAGATGTCAAATTAATCACACTCTTAAGCACGCCCATTTCACTGCTGACAAAATAGGATACAGAAGAATCACCCAGAGGCAGGCAGCAATGTTCAAGGTTGATGGAAATCAACTGTCACTCATATGGGCTTTCACATTCCTCCACTATGCCCCTGGTTAGGAGACAAGCTTGCAACTATTCTTGATGTCTCCACAGTCTGGAATCAAGTCTCTGTATGTCCCAGTCAAACACTTGCAGAGAACACGACAGGGAGTAGAACTAGTGCAACTAGAACTCCTGAACTTCCTTGTCCTTGTATGACCTGGCCTCCTTGGACTACTCTAGCAGCTTCTGAAAATCTGTTGTTAAATTAAACACACAATTCCTCTAAAATAACTCTATATACCACTGCCTATCTCTTACAATACACAGAAGTACTGCATAGGTTGTGTGAGGATTTGCTAGATCTTTATTTTACTGAAATTGATCTAGTTACAAAAGAAGGATCTACTAGGTTTCTTCCGCAGCTCAACCCATTTTCTTCCATAACACACCAAAAATGCCTTTAAATCCCCTGCGAAACAACTGCTTTCCCATTGACTAACAACAGCTACAAATCTCAGGGACACACTGCAAAAGGTTGCTCCCTCTACTCCAACCCAATTAATAATTCTTCAGATGTAAGACTGATCTTTCTGGAAAGCCAGAAGCTGAGGAGAACAAGCACTTACACCGCTGAGCTTCCGCTCGCTCCTTCTCCGCCTCAGCTTGCAGCTGGCCAAAGCTGCGGTTGCGCATCGCAGTCATCATGCGCTGAGCCTCGGCCAGCTCTTTGGAGGCATCTCCCAGGGGCAGGTTGTTCCCTTCTCCACTTGTACCAGCTATCTGCTCCAAGAGTGCTGGAAAAAAGCCACCGTCAGAGTTAAAAAACAGGAGGCGCTCAAGCCTATTCAAAATGCTCAAATGATGGGGCCAATGTCTTTTCTGAGATGGATCTGCTTCATTAATGAATTCAGGAATAGGCACACCTTATTTTTTCCTTAATGAAGCAGATACATTTTGCATTAATTCTGTTAAGATGAAAAGTATCCCATGACACACAACCAGAGAGAGTAAGATGGCATCGGCCTTGAAATTTGTCCCGAATTACCAAGTTCTCAGCAATAATCTTAAACGTCTAACTTTAAAGAGCCCATGATAACAACCCAGAAAAAAGCTAGACTTGAGTCAGGATAGTCAAATTTGTTGCTCGAAATGTCTCTCTAGTAGAGCTCCTCTGTCCCTTTTCACTTCATAGGGAAAGTACGATCCTAAACCAACTTTATAGATTAGATTTCTAATAGGAAGAGTGAATTCTACAGCTGTGACTAAGTTCTGATTTATTAAGCTGTTTTCTAAGAAACCCTCTTATGCGTAATTAAGAATATTGCAAATAAGCTGAAAAGATGCTATAAAACAAAACATGAGTTAAGGAATTACTTTTTACCTTGTATATTTTTGACCACCACTTGTATTTGTGAAACCAAATTCTTTCCTTTCTGATGAGTTTGGCCAAAATTGTTAAATAATCTCTCAGCTTCTTTGTAGTTCATTTCAGCCTAGCAAGGAAAAACCTGTTAGATAAAAAGTATTGGGACACAGCATGCTAATACATAGTCGGGAGATGTGTACTTTTAAATTGATCTGGTAAGTCACCTTTTCCTGGAGAGCATTTATATCACGACCTAGTTTAATGAAGTCTGTCTCCAACTCATCTACCTTTGAACCTTGATTATGAACAACAGAACGGTAGTTGTTCAATAAGATCTGAAAAAGAAGGAAAAAAATAATCCAGTAAATCATCCACTGCATAGCAGACAAAAGACAAAAAATTCACTGGATTCAATCTCTACCCAAGGTAAATAAAAGCAGAATTACTGATATGAAAATTGAACACTTCCTTCCCCAAACCTGGGGTTTTTATCTGTGAGTATAGAAACTGGTATTCCAACCAAAGAACATTTTTTAGAATGAATTTTGGTAATAGCAAGTGGAATGTTGGGGGGTTTCAGTAATACAGAGACATGAAGTGCTTGAAAAAGACATAGCTAGAGGGACACCTCAGAGGTGTAAGTTCCAAGGTGAGCAGGCGTCAGAAAAAGCAGAGATACTGACTCCCTTTTTAGAGCATGACATGGAAACCACAGCTATCTTCTATCAGGTGAAGCCCAGTGCTGCCAGCATCTGCTATCTGGAATCCAGGATTGAGGTGTGTCTTCTTGCAACTGACAAAGGTTCCTATGTTCACTGGACCCTACGGCAAAGGTTCCTGGGTGCATTGCCTATCCACTTAATCTGAAACCCACTTTCCTGTTTCTGTGTGCCTACCTTTAAGTCCTTGATGCGTGTTTCCAGGTCCCTCATCTGCTTCAGAGTGTGGGCATTTGAATGGATATTTTGAAGCTGAGACTTGATGAGCTGAAGCTCATCACCTATTGTGCTCAGATCCTTCAGCAGTGTAATCACACAGCTGTCACAGGCTGGAGAGAACAGTGGAAATCAATACATATTGTTGATTATTTAACAGACAGAACATTTCACTGAACACATTAGCAATGGTGGAAAAGCTTTGAAGCTTGTCACCTGGTGCTGCCTGAAGGACAAAGGCAACAATAAAGCCTACAGCATTAGGGAAAGTGACTTAAACCAGAAGTAAGGAGGAGGATTCATCTACACCTGACTAGACGAGCACCTCTTTAATAATTTTTCCAAGTATTTGGTTGAATATTTGATTTTAAAACATTCATTACAGGATATTTCAGTTATTTTAAACTATGTCACCCTTAAAAGAGTCAGCAATATGTATTCAGAGCCAACTGGAAGTAATACAAGAGCAGTTCTATTTTACCACTTACCGTCACAATCTTCATTGGGATCCACATCTTTTGGGTCATTATTGAAACATTCTGAAATCACAAGATTGTCATTAGTAAACAAAGTCTTCTTATGGAAATACTACTGCATTTTTTCTCTCACTTTTCATGTCTGGCAGCTATTAAAACATGATGCTGCCCTTTCATAAGCCCATACCCACTGTGAATGAGCTGAAATGCTCAGAAGGCTTGAGTATGCCAGAACATTCAACTGCCACTAATGCCTGGCTGAAAGCAACACCTTTTCCATCCCTCAAAGGAAACCTACTGTAATCCCACAATATATGCTACTAGGAGCAGGAGACCCTCTCACACCAAGTGTACCAAATGTATTGCTAGAATTTGCCTAGAATAACACCACCAGGTTTGGAGACAAGATTACTTTGTTCAAGTACTTTAACCAGGACATAGGTTCAAACCCCTTTAACTACTTTAGTATCCAGGTTCAAACCACAGGTTCTGATTCCCCAAAGAATGCCTTACCCACAAGGAACTGAGAAATATTTATGGCCTTCCTTCAAGCCTGTCATAGCTTGCAAGATTGAGGTATTAATCAAGCTTGAGAGAAATCCAGTGTGTGCATGGATGGAGGCACTGTACGTAAGACAAGGCATGCAGCTTGGACCATAAATGCAGCTTGTATATAACAAACATTGCCCTCAGAGTTTCCAACAAGCCAGCACAGGTGACTTCCTCCAATGCAATCTTTTGTTTGGTTTTTACAAACCCTGTTATAAGAAGCTTAACAGTCTCCAGGTACATGTGGAGTAACATCTTAGGATCCTAACTTCTAGGATGCAGGAGAGGAACTGGCTCCAAAAAATGCCAGCATGTAGGACAGGAAATCTCCCTTTCTTGAATGCTCAAATTACTTTTACAGGCTTGGCCTCACTGCCAAGCTATCATCTCCTCTTGAAAATGAAAAGGGCCATGCATCTTCGTCAAAGATTGAACCTGATGATCTTGAAAGTCTTTTCAAACCTTAATGATTCTATGTCTTTTACTCTAAAGGAAAAAGATGCACTCAGCATAGCCTGCTGCTGTCAAGAGTCAACAACAGCTTGCAACTTGTGAGGGGATACAGTGATAAAATAGGACCTGAACTTTACCAGCAGCATGAAACAGCCTGGAACAAACTGCCTAGCTGTGCCATTTCCTTTGGCACTTGCACATTAAGTCATCAGGAAATTAAACAGAATTGGTAGTGATTGCTGCTGCCAAAAGGAGACAAATCATAAAGAATATATTATTTAAGAGAATGCAGGAAATTCCTCCAAAATTCAAACATCCATGCAGTTCTGCTGTTGGGTAGTTCAGCTAATTGCAGGCATGTTTCAGCTGTCACTGTGAAGTACCAATTAAATAGAACCATTGTTACAGCTTGTGGACCAACTTCATCAGCCAAGAAATGGTGAAGTGCTGGCCATGCACCAAACATCACGCAAAAGGAACCTGCAAGAACATGCTGTCCCAATGATCATAGAGGGGTTTATTCCTAATGAAGAGAAAGGATCACAATGTGTAGTTGGAGGAAAACAAACTGGCCTGTTGAATATTGCCCTATGGATTAATTTGTCCAGCAAACTCTTGCTTCAAAAAAGAAAGGAATGATAAAACATCACACACTGCTTGGATCTGTTCCATACAACGTATAATAGAGATGTATTACTTCAATGATGAAATATGAAATGAGAATAAGCTATTGAAAAATTGCACCAGCTGCCAACAGCACTTCACATCATTTGCTGTTTTTCTAATTTCTGTGGCCAAGGAAAGACAATGGCTTCCTTGCAGTTACTGGACTCCAAGATGAACACCAGTGCAGAGAAATGAAGAGTATAGAAATATTTGGAGTTATTAGTTGGAAATTTCACTAACAAATGAGGAAAAAAATCTGTCAACAGGGAAGGAAAAGTGAAATTTTATTGGTGAATGAAAATATAGGAGAATCAAGGACATTTCAGGAGCAGTATTTCTGACTATAAAGGAGTATCCCAAGGGATTGAGGTGAATTAAGGTAAAGACACTAAAGAATGTAAGATCCGTCCCTTTACTTCAGATTTCCAATAGATAAAGCAAACATATGCCCATGGCATTATCTAACGGCTTACAAGTAGTGAAGTACATGTGTGACTGATTCTGGGAAATCATGGATCTTTTCAGCTAGAAAAGCAGTGCAGGATTTATAAAAGAGCCTCCTGTGTCTGGTTCTAACTTCCACTGTAAATGCAGACAGCTTGGATACCTTAGACGGTAGTGCCTGATGTAGACTCTCAAGATTTCACTTAACTGTGCCAAATACATTTTAACTAGGCATATTGAGGATGCTCAGTTTCCTAAATCCATAACACATACTGGCAGGATATGATTTAACCCTGTCAGCAAAGGAACCACGATACATTTTAAAAACACTGCCACGAAACAAAAACAAAATAAAGTCAGCAGTATTTATAAAGGAAAATACAGGACAAAACCATTTAGAAGGGTAAACCTGATGACTCAGGACAGCTCTTCTATTACCATGGTGTTATGTTTTAGGAAATCTTAGATTTTGTAAAAAAATTATCTAATTTTTTTGTAAGTCTAGATCTTTCCCTCAGTTCAGCTTATCCAAGTACCTTCCTTCTTTGCTTCCCAAAGAGAAAACAATGCTCCCTTTCATTCAGAACAATGCTGCATAAACAGGCCCTCACATACCTCCAGTCAGGTGGTCACAGCTAGCCAGCTGTCCATTATTATTACAGTTACATTTCTGACAGAAGCCTCCATATTTTTGTGGATTTCCAAAATATCCAGTAGCACAGCTAGATAAAGAGACACAAGTAATTTTTATTAAATAGTTGAAGCTAATTTTGTGAAATATACTTTCCTTTGAGATAAAACCCCAGTTATTCTCCTGAAGAAACTTTCAAGAACTTTTGATTTCACGTTTTGACTTAGACAGAAATAATATTTTTGGTTTGCAGTATTCTCTGCGCTATGCTAAAAATATCTTTGTGAGCACTGCAGAATTTTTTTCTAAAAATAGAAAAACTCCCACAGTTCCGGCTCTTGCAGGAACAATTCACTTGATCTGAAAAAAAAACCACAATGCACACTGATACATACATACATAGAGAATTTGACATGGCTTAACCAAGCAAACCATACCATTCTGGCCTGTGAATCCCACCAGAAAACACGTACTAATGGGGATCATGCTGCATGCACAGCTGAGATTTCAAACAGCAGCAGCACTGAATGACATCATCACCCTTCTGCTGCGTGACACCCCCTCTTGCCTCCTGCCAGCAAAGCAGTCTGTGTGACTGATCTCTAAATATTTTAAAGGTAAAATATATTGTTCAGACTGGAAACCTAACATTCCTAGAAGTCACTCTGTGGTAAGAACTATAAGGGTGATAATACACAATCAAAGGGCCAAGATGAGCAGCTGAGGTACAGCTGTACCTGGAAGAGAAAATACCTATAACCCTCAGATTAGACAGGGTCAAAGGCACAGTCTTGAAGGACAAGATCATGTCCTACTGCAGGTCCTGTCTTCAGAGCGACATCATGGCTTATTAGCTTCAATTTTCCAAACCAGACAACGCTACTCCATTACACTTCAGTTCTCTCTGGATTTGAAACTCAGTGAAATTGGTTCCACTGCCTGCCTGAAAATGCCATGCTGTTCCTCTCTTGCTTTGCCAAACTGCCGCAATGTTCCAGCAAAAGAGATGGCTTCTGTATGGTGTGTGTAAGCTCCAATTGTGGAGCATGAGAATGATTTGGGATGAAGGGTATGGTGCTAAATGTTACGTGGTTGCTGTCGGATAAGACCACTGAGGAACCATCATGTACACTGGAGGAAATGGGAAAATGTTTTTAATTTCAAAAGGGGTGAAATAAGTGGGAGTCATTATTACCAGAGGGCAGAATAAGGCAAGGCATAGGGGCAAAGAGGCAGACACCTCCCTTCAGTAAAAATGGTGCAGTTAGTAGTCTGTGGAGAATTGCTTATATTTCCCCAGGGAGAATTGAGTTTGTGACTGGAATTACACCACAGCAGCACTCTTTACCGGTTGTTCATATAAATGCATATAACACACTCCTTATGTACATGCATACGGTGCATAGGTGTATGTCCATATGTCCACATATGTCTCTCCCAATACAGACAGCACTCCTTCTATCATTGTCTTTCAAAACTCTTGGTTTTGAGAAACAGGTTACTTACTGTTCACAACGAGATCCAGTGTAGCCTTCTCTGCAGAGACACTGGATTTCTTCACCATTTGCCACACAGCCACTTGCAAATCTTTGAGAAGAAGCAAAAATATTATTGTGAGTACATGAGCAATTAAGTTTTACACTCTAGATGTTCAGCTTAATGACTTTCAGATTAAAAAGTTTTTACAACATCAAATTACTTCTCAGCTAATATAATTTCCTCTAGATAATTTTGTTTCTTGGAAAGTAGTTTCTTGCCCAGTAGTTTCTTGCTTAGTATATTCTTGGGAAATAGCTTCTTGCCCAGAAATTACTTGCCTAGTGGTTTCCTGGGGAGTAGTTTCTTGCCCAGTGGATTCTTGGGGAGTAGTTTTTTACAAAATAGTTTCCTGGGGAGTAATTTCTTGCACAGTAGTTTCTTGGGGAGTAATTTCTTGCCCAGTAGTTTCTAATCCTTTGAAGTTTTATATTTTTCTGTGCAGATTTTTTTCCTTGGACTCAAAAAATTATAATTTCCTTGCCCTGTGGACCGAGTATAATAGTTCACTACCCAAAGGAATACCTAAAATAAACCTTAACACTGAAGTCATAAAACAAGTCTGACTAGCTATTTTATCTTAGTAGGCAAGAATCTAGCTTGTGCTAGACAACATTTCCTCACGTTTATACATATTTTCTCTTTTCTTTCTCTTTTTTTTTTTAATCAATGAAAGCATTAAAGGTTATTTTTATGTGTCTAATTTTATTTAGGGATATTTTTTTATCCAAGGCAAAGTAGAGTTGTGCGCAATTTTTGGGATCTCAAGGATCTGGCCAATACAATGAACTTTTTTCTCCTTCAGGCAGATTTGTCAAGATTCAAAGTTCAATGTCTGTGAAGGAGAAGGCAGGAGTTGAAGCATGGCCATAATTGCCATTTTCATTTTTTAATCTACGAACAGTGGGATAAAGTAAGTCTGTGCATCAAATATAGAGGTCTGCACTAAGAATTACTGGATTTTGACTAGATGGAAAATTGTCAGCTCCAGTAATGCCAGGTGGCATTTCCTATGTCAGAAATTATATTCACCACCCTAATCTGCAGTTATGAAACTGCCCAGGTTTATAGTCTCCCTAGATATTTCAGAACTATGAAAGCAAACGATGACTAAAAACATGTTCAGTCAGCCTCAGGCAAGCACCTGCAGAAGAGGCTGTCAAAACCAGATCTATCAGAGAGTTCTCTGATAAATTATAAACCTGTCTATTGTCTGATGGTGTAAATCTCTTATTTAAAGGTTACGTGGTGTGTGCTAATGCACCTGGCAAATACTATGTGGTGCCTTTAGCAATTTATAGCTTAGGGTTTGGTTTTTTAAATTTGATTTTATTTACCACATTTCAGAACTGACCAATGACAACAATCTGGCTAATCATACCATGCATTTAAAATGCAATTAACTGCCAAATTTTAAAAGCCTGGCAACTTTATTAGATCCAAGGAAGTTTTACTTTTTCACTTTTCATCTCAGTATGCTTGCACTTCAAACAGAACTTTCACAGGAAAAGCAACCATACTTCTTTAGACTTAGACTTCTAGATATGTGCTTAAGACCTTAAATGTCTTTATATTATTTTTGCATCTTAATAGTTTTCTTGAATTCTTATAAAAGGCTTGTCTCACTGCTTTCCTGCTCTCTCCTAGCCAGAAGAATGGTGTTAAAGATCTTGCATTCCAGCAAAAAAGAAAGATTGTGGATGTGCCCAGTAAGGGAATAGACCTTAATCATTTATTTCTCACTATGAAGGAAGTACTGGGGGTTTTGAAAAGAAGCTCTCTTCTACTTTCTGGGGCTCCCCAAGGCTATGGGCAGTGCGCCTCTGAAGTTCAGAATTTGAATGAGAATTGGAATACTCAGCTTATTAAAAAAGGCAATGCTGTGAGACAGACCACCAAGCTCTCAATACAAGAACAGAGAAGAAGATCATTATATTCCTATGGTAGCAGAGTTTGGGCTTTGGGATTTTTTCTTCTCTCTCTCTTCCCCCCACCCCCCTCCACCCTTGACTCTCCTTGCAAGATTTTACTGTACCTGTTTGTATATGGGCAAGGGCATTCCCGGCAGGAACCTTGAGTGGCATCTCCAAAATAACCATCTTTACAGTGCTCACATTTGTCCCCAGCAGTATTATACTGACAGTCCTTGGAAAGGAAACGAGCAAGACATTTAGCAGTGCTTTATCACTCAATATGGATTTACTATTATTTAAAAAAATACAGTCTGTTTACTCAGAGAATATGTTCTTTTTCTTCCACATAATCAAGCATTCATTGCCCAAACTGACTTCACAACCAGAATAGAACAGTTTCAGTCATTTTTCTAACTGTACAAAGCACAATTTCCTCCCTCTTGTGGAAAAATAATAGATAAATAAATTGAATTCAATATATTTTTAAAGAAAATCAACAAAGAAACTCAATAGTTTGTAAAGGGGCATTCTCTGGTCTCTCTCTCTGTTTTCATATTACAATTAAAAAGCACTACATTTATATAAAACTTTAAAATTTGCATCTTAACACTACTTAGAAGGCAGATACAATCTAAAAGCACGCAATCAATTGAGCCTAAGTATATCGCTTTAAAAATCTCAATAAATAAATACAAAAATTGTTTCTCTTAGTAAATCAGACCAGAATCAAGTTTCATATAGTTTCTCCAGTGTATGTGTTTCTTGTATTTTTCTGTAGTAAGTGGAATAAATAATAGAAAGCAAAAGCTAAGAATACAATTGAAAATGATGCAGCTGAGCACCTTTTTCCATGATAAAATTGTTGGGAATTGGATTAGAAACATTCTTAACTCTGGTGCTGTGTAAGTGTCATACATTTATGACATACATTATGTACATGTTATGTACATACATTATATACATGGGTACAGAATGAGAAAGTTGCCTTTGCATTACCTAAAGCGTTGCTAACCTAAAACAGAAGTAGTTCAAATTCATAAGCAGCATAAATATACATAAGCAGTCGTAAGGAAAATTCCAAATGACTAACAGTCAAAAGGCATTCACACTCCCAAGTTCTACAACTGTTTGTCTTCTGTGCAACAGACTGATCAAATGTCCCACAGAGCTGAAGGCTTACTAACAGAGCAAAAGATGGAAAAAAGAAAGTGGGAAATCAGCTGGAAGCTGGAAGTCACTGAGCAAACTGTTTCCATTTCAGAGACCTTGATGGTTCAGGGCTATGTTTGAAGACCTTACTACCATGACTGGCAGAAGAGGGGCATTTTTCCCTACATATGAGAAATAGTTCTGTCTCTCCCATCTCCTCTGAAACTCTGTTCTCCTTAAGATTCTTCACGCCAGATTCCCTCAAACGGGAGCTCTTCCCTCAGGCGGTAACTCTAAATTTGTTTTCATTTTGGTTAAAAAACTGAATCTCTGGCTCACTGATAAAAGGTTCTGGGAAAAACAGGAGAAGCTCCAGTTCCCATATGAGCCATTTCACATGAAGTTAAACACCAAGTATCACAAAGGCAGTATGTTTGAGAAAGAAACCATTTTAAAATGCAGCCTCTATAAAAGCTGGTACATATGTTCCTGCAAAAACCTAATGGAAAATTCAGAATGTTTCTGAAAAATTACTGTCAATTTTTATAATCCTGAATAATAAATTCAACTGCAGAAAGAGATGTATTTAAAATATATGTGCTGGTTTAATCTTAGAGCAACTTCCTTCCACCCCCACAAGTTTATCTCCTGGCTTTTTGTTTTTGTTCACTCTGTCTATAGAAACTGAAACAATTCTGTTAATCACAAAGAAAATTTCAGCCATTTCATATATAAATCACCCTAAATATGCCATGCTGCTCCTCTAGCTACATGGCATATAAGGGTTGGAGCTCCCTAGGCACAGTGCAATGAAGCCAAAGAGGCAACTACCTCATGGGTCTTCCTTCAAGTTTTACAGAGATACCCCTGGAGTCACAGCATCTCCAGACCATCAAGTACTGCCAACCCCAAAGGAGCGCTTCCAGCTGACTCCATATGCACCCACACGGTACAAGGCAGTCAGAGTGTGTCAGGGCCACGGCAGAACCACCGAGGTTATGTCACGCACATGGGGCTCCGTGACATGAAGCAACATGCCATGGGATAAGCAAGTCTCAGCACCATGCTGCTGCTGAGGGAATGCGCCTTCCAGGAGGAAGGGCAGGGACCACGAGGACACAAAGCCTGATTAATGGCAGAGACATGCTTCTTCCCTTCACATGAGAACCAAGGTCTTCAGTCTTCTCCACCTCCTCCTGCCCTCCATTGTTCCCTGCCTCCAGCAGCGCAGCAGTGTGCTCCTCTCCTTCCCCAGCATGCAGTAGCAGGAGAGCGACTGCCTGAGCCAGGGAGGGCTGTGCTGCTGCACAGGGCAAGGAGCCCGCCTGGGCTTAGCCTCCCTCACAAAGCTGCCTCTGGAGGCTGTCACTGGAGGGACACTGACAAATGTAGGTACTCAGGTCTGGGGCTCCAGATGAGGAGCAGGAAGCCAAGTGAACAAGCTTTGTACTTTGGATGTGGAACTTGATGGCTCCACAGTGGGAAGGCTTCCTTGTCTTCTCTGCACCATGTCAGGTTTTTGTCCCATGGCTCCTCTAACTTGCTCTTGGTTAGGCAGAAGTTCATGACAGAAATAAAGGCCCTCAGGGCTTTCATTTTTCACCACATTATTCTGGATGACTTTGCTTGCCCGGGACCAAGGGCTGATTTAGCTCTACCTATCTAAAAGCTAATCCAGCTGTGAGAAGGATGGGATAAAGAAAAACCTAGATCACATATTTCATGAGGTGAAAGTAAAATTTGCCTTCGTAATTCTAATCTGAGGTGAAACTTCCTGATCTTTCTTGCTGTGCTGCAGCACTTTCCTGTCACAGCCTGCCCTGTCCCTCCAAAGCAGCAGCCTGTAAGTCATCCCCCAGAACGTGCTGAATTGGTTTATAGTTTCCATTAAAGCAACACGGTTGGTTGAAACAAAGTCGGGGAGAATGACATAACACACAGGAATGCACCGCAGGCAGAATGGATGCACTGCAAACAAGGAGAAATAACAGAAAAGACAGACCATGAAAGATGTTGGCAAGGTTCTTGTTTACACAGTAAACGAGAAATTAGTGAAAACTTTTTAAGGGGGAATTTTTCAGAACAAACTATTCAAAGAAGCATCATGGATATAAAGAGAAGTGCAGTCAGCCAAGTGTCACACTTCCATTCCTGAGGGCTCATCCACTCCCATGGGACTGCTTTGGGTTTGATACAGAGTGCCAGGGAGCAAAATTTACCCCATCACCTCTTCTGTAGCAGCTGAAATCTTCTAATTAATCTAACTTTATTACTTATATTTCATCTTATTTAATTCAATATTTTTTAACCCATCTAGCTGTAGACTACCATTAGTGGAGATACACTGAAGCTGATTAAACAAGATTCTGCAAAGCCTATGATATGCATGAATGTGCTGTTTGTCATCATCATAAAACATACCCTAGTACATTTGTATAAAGCTCAGGACTACATATGCCAGGGTAAGACCCATGTTTATTATAAATAACTACAAACGTTTCCTTATGTACAAGTTTGATGTCTTTTTGTAACCAGGAGCTAACAAAAATTACAGGGGAAAGAAAAAAAAATGAAGACAAGGACACAAATTATTCCAATCAGCCACAGTTACATTAAATGTACATTTAAGTGCATGCATCTTATGCTCATTAACAATATAAAATTTAGAGGATGAGACATACAAGGATTGTTCTTACTTGCTTGGAATTGAACAATACTGTATGGTCCATACTGCAGGAAGATAAATGTTTTTGTCTCCTTTTATTCCTATTAATTTACTGAATGTTACTGATTACTTACAATACATTGTCCAGTACCATCTTGACATCTATTTGAATTTCCATTGCAGTTGCAGGGCACACAGCGTCCAGCAAATAATCCTTTATTCTCACGATAAAATCCAGTGCTGCACTCCTGGACAGCAAGAAGAAAGAAAAAAAATTGGTGAGCATTAGAAGAATGTTTTACAGGAAGTGTATTTCGAAAATGCTTGCGAGTTCCAAGGAGGAGTGAAAGTGTGAATTTCCTTTCAAGCTCTCCTAAACTTATAATGTTGCTTAAATTTTTTAATGCAGTAAATAGCAATTAATGGAGCTGATGAAGTTTCATCTGAACCCTGTGCTTTAAATACTTTGGCAGTGATGATTTAATCATTTTAACTCTAACCTCAGAGAAAAACACATTTCCTGTGGCTATGTACAAAGGTGTAAAATATGATTTCTAAGCCACAGAAAAATATTTGAGTATGAGAACACTGTAGTGTGAATTTAAAGAAGAACATCTGGAAATCTTGCGTACTAATTAGTGGTTATATCTTGATAATAATTTCACTACAGTGAAATTATTTTCCTTGGAAGCAATTCTGGATACCTTTTACATACATTCATCATGACTTCCACAGTTAAGTCTACAAAGACCTAAAGCCACACCTAGACATAGCTAGGTGATGTAACAAAACATACAGTGGTCTAATTTTTAAGTACAGGCTTGCCCTGGAGACAGGGGAAGCATGAGAAGAATGTTCCAACTATTGAGGGCACAGGAGCAGAAGTGCAGCCTGTCAGATCACAGTTGGATTTAAACAGAGAGCTGAACCAGAGGAACATTCTAAATGAAGCAAGAGACATCAAATCTGTTTGCCTACAGCAGGGAGGTAGTAACTAATATGTTAAAACCAGGTCCTTGCTCGGCATGAGCAGGAAAATCACAAGGAATTCCCCCTGGGCAGGAAGCCCTTCTGCATACAGATCAAAAATTCACACCTATCTTCTCCTGGAATACTCGGGCATGCCAACCACACTAAAAATGACTGGACATCAGTCTGTCCTTTCCATTCTGTAGCTCTTTTCCCCTAGGAACTAAGCTGGTGTGGTGCAAGGAAGATCAAAGGCTTATGGAAATGGGGAGAAAGCCGTGCTCCCCATGAAGCCAGCACCTCCCAGGTTCCTGCCTACAGCAATGTTCTTGTGAGCTGTACCTATGCCTTGGCTCTGCCTCACAGGCAGGGGCTGGCCCCAACAACATGCAGAAAACAAGCGACAGTTGAACTCTAAAGCCATAAATCTTTTCTCATAGTAAGTGCACCACCAAGACTGATGGAACCGATCTGAAGAGCAATGGGTCTGTGGGACTGGGTCACAAATCACATTCCAGTGGTTAGAGGTATAAGAATTTATGCAGAGGCAGGATTAACCAGAGAATTTTTCAATAATAGAACTACCACAGGGAAAAAAATACTCATTTCTCACAATGCAGATCCCAAAAAGAATATTGAATTACTGCTGCGAAACAATCGCTACTGGCACCTTTGCCTTCTCTACATGTAGGGTATTTGGAAAAAAAAAAGTGTGCAGAATACCAATACCATCAACAGCTTTGAATACTGACTTCAGTGTGAGCAAAGACTAAATTTAGAATAGATAGTTGAAGTTTTTCAGATACATTTTTTAAAGGGTGAATATTTTCCCTGAACAACAGGGAGCCAATATGCACAGCTTCAAAGGAAACCATGGCCTGAAATACATTAAACAGCATGACTAAGAAAATATATGCTCTAATGCATATAAATTTTATTTACTTAAAGTCTCTTTTTGGAGAGAAAAATAAATCAGACATTTAAAAAATACATCTAATTGCTTTTGGAAAAAAAAATCTGTACAGCCTTTTGTTTTTCTATTTATGCTGTCTTTAAAATGACACATTTGGAGTACGTGGGCACTTTGTTTTTGAAGCAGCATTTGTGATTCCACACAAACGATAAATTGATTCCACATGAAGATAAAGCTCCAGGCACTTTCAAGGGCTTTGTAGGATCATTGTTTTCAAGTAAACAGCAATTTAAAAGAAACCTCTTGTATGCACTTTTGTTAGTAAAGCACTTTAAGACAAAAGATTAATCTTCTCATTACTTCTATAATAAGTAATATAGAGCTGTTACCAAATTAGTTTATTTAAAAACCAAGTGAAAGAAGGAAGGAAGCAAGGAAGAAAAAATGAGCAAATTACCTCTCTTGGATAAAAATCCATTTGAACTTGTTGCCATTGACTCCTCTCCTGAAGGTGGGGATAGGAGAGCTTCTGCTGCATATCCTGTGCTAGACAATGCCCAAGGGACGCTAAAGTGACCACCAGCCATCCTACATTTCTTGGCCTCTGTGCTTGGGCCATCATTTTACGTTGGCTCCCCTGTGAATATTCACTGCTCTCCCTTCAGTGCTCACTGTTCCTTCTCTTATTACGCCCCCTTCTTCTCCAGCTTCTGACTCAGATTAATGAGGTTCTGTGCCGTGATGGGCCCCACCTTTAAACTTTATCCGTGAGTCAAGTCGCTCAGCACACAGTACCGTTCCTGAGGTTAACAAGTAACTCTGCAGTTCCTGTAGCTCAATATATACCTAAGTCGGGGTGTGGCAGGCATCACCTCCTCCCCACCTAAGGCAGCCAGACAGAGCTTGGTGATTAGAGCACTAAATCACTGCCTGAGTAATGCTGCATAAACATACAGGGCTTACGAACTTCCCCGTGAGTGTCTTGATCGCTTCCTTTGGCTTTCTATTTTCACCAGGTTACACAAAAAAACCCAAACCCAACAGCCTAGTTTAACCAAGGCAGTATGTTGAAAGCAATAGGATGGCAGCAGAATTTACAGTCAATGCTCATCAATTTGTGTGTGGCACAGAGCAACTGAAGTGTGAAAAAATAAAAAATACTTCCAAAATTGTTATTCTGCGGATGATGAATTACCTGTCCTGAGTAGTGGATGCACACACAAAATGTAAGCCAGCCATATATGGCTCTGTTCAGTCTCTCTGCAGTTGCTCCAGCCTAGATATTATTCATTCATTCATTCTCAGTTCAAAAAGCTTTTGCAAGGTTAGTACAGCAATTGCTACTTTATGGTAATGCTCAACCATCTTCTGAGAGTAATTCCTCATATTTTGTGCACTTTGTACACTGCTTATTTCTCTAGTGCTTTATTCTACTACATTGGGTGCTTACACACAGCAACAGCCAAGCTCTAAGCGAAGCAAAGTGACAGCCAAAAGAATTACAGCCACAGGAACTGCATCAGGGACAAGATATACAGCTGTATTGCCAGTCTTCAGCTAATAGTAGTACTTTGCAAAGCCCGCACTATCTTTAATAAACATTTCCAAATATTTTTTGCAAATACGTTTATTTCAGATTTCACATGTTTTTCTACACAAATAGTATCCTGAATTATCTGGATTCAGGCTATTTCCCTTGGACCCTGTTAAAGTAAGAAACACCTACTGTGTATGGTCCCACAGCCTTCAATTAAGTAAATTCTGACCTTCTCTCCATTAAAGTAAGAGATTATTCAGCCTCTTAGAGGGCATCACAGAGAAATCCTTCATTACAGTGCCTTACGTATGCAAAATTACGTTTGCAGCTCCATAAGAGCAACCACGAGTAGAATAACCCCACAGCGCTTCTTAGACGGTGAAAGCACTTGAGCCATTGAAAGTGCACAGGCTTAGGGGAAGCACTCTTAATTACTTTAACATCCATCCTGCTCCTCTAGCTAACTCCAGTGCTATGTATAGCTGTAGGCAAAAGACAGGAGATAATGGCACAGTACGGAAAGTTTCCTACCTGGCATGAGTCACCGGCGTACTGCGGCGGGCAGGCACACGTCTCCACACTGAGCGCCACACTGCCACTGCCCTGGCTGGTGGCCTCCTCCAGCCCAACCTCACCGAGAGTCAGGCGCTGAGTCTCCGTGAAGTAAAGGGCCCGGATGTGCAAGCCATCCAGCCTGGACAGCACTGTCATCAGCTCTTCCCGGGATACCAGCCCACCGCTGCTGGCGTGTCTGAAGTTGTCCTGCACGTTAAGGGGTACGAAATGAGCACAACGCTGCTTAAAAACAGTAGCTTCAAAGAAGACCAGAGGAAAAGGGAGAAAACACCCATGAAACAGACTTGTCTAGTGCCAACTGGTGTGGTGTTGGAACTTTGGTGAATAAAACACAACAGTGTGGGGTAATAGAGTCCAGGAGAGTAGACACAGGATTGGTGGGAAAAAGAATAATGAGCATAAAGAAAGGGATGTAGCTTCAACTGTGCAAGCTAAGTATGGCTCTGAGGTATGGAAAAGTGAAGAAGCCTGTAGGTTCTTCTTCAGTCATCCAAATTTCGTTGAGATACCCCCCACCAAAGCACAAAAAAATGTGAACGAAAATGCTTTTATTTCAAAGAGTAAATGAAGTCCTAGAAACCAAATCTTTCAGGGCTTTCTTGCTGCTAATAAACACAGCATTGCTGAAAATGGAATTTGGCTTCAAGAAACATCTTTTTTGCCTGCATATGAATAAATAACTCAGTTCAACCTTCTGAGAACCAGTTTGAGGTAGGAATAATCCCTGCTGAATTCACCTACCTGAATGTTGGACACCCCATTCTAAACTAGGTACCTAGACACCAAGGAAAACAGATAACAATTCATTCCATCCCTATTAAGTACAGTCTGTGGTTGCAATGAATCACCTTGTACTGAGGACTGATTCAGCATTACTCCACCAGCCCTGGAGGGAGTGCTAAGGGCTACATTGAACAAGATACCTAACCCAGATGTGCTAAAATTAGGTGTCATGAACCAGAATCCTGGTTCAATGTGGCAGTAAACAGAGATAAAAAGTGTTCTTAACATTTCAGGTCTACAGTGTTTAAGTTTATATTCATCACTGTTACCAAGTATTTGGTATTTTTGCACATATTCTGCATGTGTGTATTTTTATGCGACTCTGGAAGGAAAGGAGGCCATTCCTTTTTCAGTTCTTACCTCAACCAGCTGCACTCGGCCATAATATTGACGATCAGGCAGTGGGTTGTTGGGATCCATATAAACAACTTCCATTTGTTGGCCCTATGTGAGAATGAGGATATAACATTTCTGTTTCAATACTTGTTCTGAGAAAGTGTTCAGATGCAGTAAAATTTGGTGAAGCACATTAATCCTGTTATTTGGGGGATCAAAATTAAGTAACACTAGGAAAACTGTATGTCTTTTTCTCAGGAAACTGGTATAGTGAGCACTGAATTCTGGTGCCAGAAAGGTTTTCACTGCTTTTCCCTATTAACAACCTTGTTTTCAAGTAAAACACCAAGAGAATCGAGTTAATGCCGATCAAATTTCACAGGAACTAGTTATTACTTCAGAATAAAAATGGTTTTGCATTTTAAAACACTCTCCTTTGCATCCTGGTGCACCAGCAACTATGGGTATTATGGTAGTAGGTTATGAGGTACATTTCCCAGTAAGAATCCTAGAACATTGAATTGGTATTTCTGATGGTGAGCAGAAATACTAATACTAACAAAACACCCCCTTGAGAATTTCAACAAACAGTTAAAGATTTCAATTGGCTCTAAAGTGGTTAAATTAAAAAACTGTCAACCTAAATGCCATTTTTATTTCAGTCCCTTGAAGCTTTATAATTATGTTTAGTTTTATGCTGAAAAATTCTCACAGAAAATGAGATTAATTACACACGAAATCCAGGGCATCTTTTGGAGAGATGAGGCCATAGTTGTTGACAAGTGTGTAATGCATTAATTAATTTTTTCCACAGGCATATTCTACAGAGAAAATCCTGTTTCATCTTTTTATTTGCTTTCAAATCATTTATGCTTAATAATATGTTACTTTGGCAACAGAGCCAGATGTGTTGATGGCTTTGAACAAAATGCAGTAAAATCACTTTTATAGAAATAGTTAATGGTTAAGTTTTAATAGTTAAGTGCAGTATAAGAGCAAAATTAGCCATATTGTTAAGTAACACAAAAATCATGGTATTTGTATTTCTCGTAAGAAAAAATAGTATTTTAAAGCTTACTGTTAGTCGTATATCAGGTTTCTTATCCAGAAGAACCATGCCCTCACTAGGTAAGCCAAAAGATTTCACTTGGTAACTTAGGAAGCCACCATATGAAGAAAGCTGTAACAAAATGCACAAGATAAGAGATACTTTACTGCACTATTACTTGATATGAACATAATTTTTTATGCAATTTATCTAATCTTCCAGCACTATAAGTAACACATTTACTATTTGTAAATGATGCTCAATCAAACCACTCTGTATAAATACATTATTTCAAAAAAATAAGAAAATTCAAATTAGAGTTGATTTCCTGTTTAACAAGTTTCAGAATTGCACCATTTGAGAGGTTGTTAAATTACTTATTTTTCAGTGTTTTGTTCTGTTCTTAATAGGACACTATTGGTGTTACAAACTAACTTTTGTATTCTATATGTACAGTATTTTTTTCTAAAGTCAAGAGTGGTCTATTAAACAGAATGTTAAAATAGAAAAGAAAATGGGGACAACAATGTATGAATTTCCCAATTACCCTCAGTTTCTATACTGCTATGCATTTTACATTTGATTCCTTTCTAACTTTGTAAACAAAAGAGAGAAAAGGAAGAAAATATACTCTGCTAAATATAAATGTTCCAGTGGAACCAGTTAAAAGGTTTCAGATAATGCAAAACAGTATTTACACCCTCATCATAATGAAAAATAGTTGAAGTGATCTTGTTCACATTTTCAAAAAGAGATGCTATCACTGGAAGCAGACCAAACCCTGACATTTTCAAAACACAGTAACGTGAATAATTGGTAAATTTATGAACTTGTAAACTCACAGCTAAATAGAATTTTGGTGGGACTTTCATTACTGCAGTATTGCCCGTGCTAAAATATACACTGATACACAGTGTACAGCAAAAGCAGTACCCAAATTAGAACTATTTTATTTGGAGTGCTGTCATTGTAAATAACAGTAAGGAACGGCAGGCCTAGTTAGATACTGGGACATGCAACATAAAACTCATAGCACTGATCTTAATAGCTGTGTTTAAGAAGGGTTATTGTCTGCTTTATTATCTTGTTATGGAACAACAGAAGTACTTTTGGTTTAACACTGCAGGTGATAACGTATGCTTTAACAGGAAATTTCTTTCAAAAATAATTTGTAGGCACTGAAACAAGAGCCTTTATAACATCAACAAAAAGCATCCTAACTAAATGTGCTGTTCACCTGAGATATGAATATACAGCTCTGAGCATAGAGGAGCAGGAGGAAAAATACTGCTCTAATCTTCAAAATGAGGACTAGGGGACACTTCAAAAGTTGCACCATCTTTCATGCCTTGCTGTCTACACCATTTGTTTTCTCGTGTGTGTCAGTAGGACTGCATCTGAAAAGCCTGTGTGTCCTGAAACTGGCTGTTAAGTATTGGCACTGTCAGGGCTCCAAAGAGGAAGAACCTGGGCCTGCAAGTCACCATTATCAAAGCCCCCTGGTCAGTGTGACCCTCAGGCTGAGGTACTGATGGCAGTAACTGAAGGCTGCTCTCTGCACGGGTTGACAGAGCAGCAAGCAACCCGAAGAACACAAAAGGGTAGAAAACCAATTGATGCTCTTCCCAAGCAACGTATCAAAAGCAAAAGGTTGAGGGGGTTTTGTGTGCCACTGAGCACATAAGTACCTTTTATTCTTTTGGAAATCTGCCCAGGAGAATCTAAAGAATTCAGAAGCCTTATGTGTTCTGGGTCTCAGAGCAGCCACACTGGCAAGTTCTACATGCTCTGGGATTCAGAAAAACAGCTGAAGGTACCAGTTGCTTGACATATTTGAGCCATTTGAGCCACTGAGCTCTTGATCATGCTGTTTACATTAAGACCTGTCTGGCACCAAGCAATATGATTAATTCTGTGTTATTGGTTAATTTCAAAACTCAGAAGTAAAATGTTGTGATTCCTGGCATGACAGGTAAGAGAGAAAAGGGAAGAGAGAGAAACTTATCTAAGAAAAACAGTGAGACTCTTCATCAATGATGCTGACAAAAAAATGATTACATGTTAGTAAAACAGAAGAGTTAGGTGGCATTTACCTTCTCTCCCAGGTACGATGGTGCTGCTTTCCAGTACAAATTATGCACAGAAGCTGGCAATTCTTGAACATCAGCCACCACACTGTTACTGACTGGATTGAAAGTGACTGGAATGTCCATATTTTCATCTACTGCCTCCAAGCGCCAGTTCCTCATATCCACAAACTAATGAAAAACACATAAAGGAAACAAAAGTTTTCCTCATCCTTTATTAAAACTTTACCAGCACCAAGTAAGGAGAAGAAATTGTTTAACCTCTGTAATTCCCTTAGCATGAGATCCAACCCCTTCAGAGCCAGCCTAAAGTTTGAACAATGGATATTTCTTGGACCTCAAAATGCTGAGGTGAAAATGTGAATATGTGCCAAAGCTACTTGGGATGCAGGCATTTGGTTTGGTTTGTCACCTGAAAACTAAATTGTATCTTCAGCCACAGGAAGACATAGCCTTCTGGGGGTGATTAGGAACTGTGCACACAAACCTGAGAATATAATTTGGAGATGCTTTTTAACGTCCATTCCATAATCAAACACAGGGCACTAACCTCAAAGAAAGAGTTTGGAACAGGTTAACTGAGG
The DNA here is from genome assembly GCF_009819655.1 of Sylvia atricapilla. NCBI lineage: Eukaryota > Metazoa > Chordata > Aves > Passeriformes > Sylviidae > Sylvia > Sylvia atricapilla. Next base: position 106,016,834 of record NC_089140.1, on the reverse strand, counting down.
GAGGGCACATGGCATGACATCTTGGAGAGGCAAGAAATGTGGCTTAATATTCTGCCTCTTTAATGCACATTTTATGTTTATGGCTGCTCTTTCATGAAAGATCATGCCTCTTTTTTTATCATTATGCTGGAGGAAAGAGAGCATAATGTGTATGATGTAGCAGAACTGTTACGGGTTCTGGCGGATTGACCTTGACTCGCCAGAGCAGGAAAAAACAACCCAAACCAAACTAAACGGAAAAAAAAAAAAAAAAAAAAAAAAAAAAAAGACATGTTTTCAAAAACAGCTTTTCATGAGGACAAGCAATGACTAGAGCGAATTTTCTTCTGATTTCACCTAGGCCAGATTTTCACCTTCTGCTTGTAAACAGTAGAGGGCACAATCTGGATTGCATCTACTCTATGTCTAAACCTTAAATAAATTCCTCATCCACTATTCTCACTTTCCTCTTCTCCTTTCTCTTGCTTTTGCAGCTGTTGCTTTTTTGTCAGTCTTCAACCATTTTACTCTTCATTTATGCTACTAAAAATCTTTGTTTCCAACACTTGATGTCTCTTTTACAGGGAGAGAAGAAAGACAATTTTTACAATCTCTGTAGAATCTGTCACACAAGTTCTTAAGAATGTACCTAAAATATAGACATGTAAAATGGTATGTGCTTATCAAAGCACCTTGAAGGACATCATTGACTTTAATGATGATACAGAGTTCGAAGATAAAGCAAGCAAGATAAAGGCCAGCTTGGGCCAGCTCAACTTCAGGGAACTAGTGACTTGTAAACAAACAGGTGAAAAGGGCCATTTGTGCTGAATGGCCCTTTCAGACTACACCTAATCTTAAGAAAGCTGCACTAAATCTTCACTTGGAGAATTGACTGGAGAATATTTCTCATCCTTAGAAACAAATAAAACATATTTTCAGCTTCAGAAGAAGTCTGGAATTTCCTTACTGGAACAAGTGTAAGTTCATGATAGAAACGAAAAAAAAAATCTTTGGTGCACCTTGGTTCTACGACGATCCGTGCTTCGACAGTTGCTGGTTGCCCCAAAACAAAAGCAAGGTGTGCATCCCCTGGGGTTAGAAGGGTTCAAATAAAAGGATCCTGGCCTGCAAGTGTCACATGCTGCACCTTCAACATTTTCCTGTTAAGGCATAGTTCAAAGAAATTTCAGTGCTTTTCTTTTTGCTTTGCTGAGGTCCCCAAAACTTCCTGTACATGAAACAAATCTTCTGAAAGAATATATATTTAAATGTATAGAAACTAATGAAAATATGTGATTGTCTGGATAGACTATAATCCAAATGAAAATAGAACTGTCTTGGAGGCTATCTTATGAGCTTTCTTTACAGTTTACAATGTGAAATGCGAAGGCCCGAGTAAGAAATATTAGTCAGAGACAGCTGGTTACTTCCTTGCCAAAACCCTCCTGCTGGCTTTTGCAAACCCATAATATAAAAGGTCACTTGTGAAAGTTCACATTTATCACATTTAATTATGCAGATCAGAACAAAAGATTTCCTAGCTATAATGATGTGGTAAAATGTCAACTGACATAATATGGCTAAAAAAAGCATGGGACTTGGTTTACATCCAAAAGGCGAGATGCAGATGAATACAGTGGATCTGTGCAGGGTACAGACTGCTTCAGTGATTCAATGGACATCTACTCTGCAGCTCTCTAACATCCCGCAAAACCTAAGACCACCTGCACAACTGACAGATTCTGAAGCCATTTTAAAATGGTATTTAACATTACCATGATAATCTGTGCACATACTGCAAAGTGTGATGGGTTTGTACAGCTGCACTTAATTTTTACTGAAAACTTGATAAAAAACTTTACTGATAAACTCACTATATTCACCCCATTATATATTAAATAGTCACTGGTGTGCAAATGATGCTTGTGAATGCAGAAGTAATTTGATTTGTCTGACCTTGCAAAGACAAATTCCTGTCTGGGGATCGCAAACATCTGGCTCTGTTCCATCTCTGTTACAGCTACATGGCACACAGTTAGGGAAACCATAAGTTCCAGGAGCACACTGATCACACCGACGTCCTGTTATTCCTGGTTTGCATCTTCATCAACAAGCACAGAGGAGAGAGTCAATAAAACAACAAACAGCTGGATTTTCAAAGGGAATGCATGGCTACGACCCAACTTTATGACTTCCACAGAGAAAAAGCAGCAGGTTAGTATTGTTCTCAGATTTTGAATAGTGTGACATTTAAAATGGCCACAGAACTGACTAGGAATGGATTTGACTTTGAAGGATAAAAATGCTCACAGTATACTTAGACTTCTGCAGCTATTCAGTCCTTGCAGTGCTGAACTACTCCCTCTGTACACCAAGGTGTAAAACATGGATGTTGAATATAGGTAAGCAGAGCTGGAAGAAGGTTTATAGCTGAAAAATGTGCCTGGGCATTACTCAAGGCATACACCTCGTAAAATGGGAAATTGCAAACATATGAATGATTACAGGGACCTCAATTATCCACAAAGCTTGGGTTAGTGTACAACTGTGGATAAAATCCATTCTGCTTCACACTGAAGGGTGAATAACTTAAATTTCCCATATCCTCTCTGAACATCTGGAAAGAGCATTGAAGCAAACCATTCACACATTGTTTATAACACACATAACCCAAACTTACTTGCATTGCCCACTGGTTTTATCACATTCTGGGCTTGCCACATCAACAATTCCTTTTTCTGAGCAGTTGCAGCTCTTGCAGCCAGCAAGGGGATGATAGCTGAAGTAATATTTCTCACACACTTCACATTTTGGCTTCACAGTTCGTGGAGGGCAAATGCATTTACCAGTCAGGTCATCACAAAGACGCTGTCCGCAGTTGCATACTAGATCAAAGAAATTGTTCTACAAATCAATCATATCTCATCTTACAACAATCAACTCTTATTGAATATACAACAAACACACACAACCTTTATGTATAGAAAACATTACACTTTTCTCTCACTAGTTTAAAGTTCAGGGTCATAGAAACCAACTATGTGACTGTAACAATAGTTTCAAAGAGCAGGTTTAGTGCTTGGCACTTTTCCGTGGATTGGTTGCTTAACTTCACCCCAGACGTTGTTTATCACTCGCCGAAATTGTCAAGGATTAAACAAGTAGTTTTGGTGTCAAGGGCACCACTTCTATAAAGCAATGTTTATAAACATCAATATAGTATCTATGAAAGCAGCTGAGGACTGTTGGTGTAATCTATAGATCTGCTGTTACTATCAACATCAGAATATGAGGAATTAGGAATGCTGCATCTCTGATTATCTGTGGAAAAGCTTGAAGGTGTAAAATGGGATTAAACATTAACAACTCGGAAATGATTTAACAGTCAGTGCAGAAAAAATCCATTTCACTGAAACAGTGGCAATGTGGATTTTATCCAGTTCAGCTTCTAACCTACTATACCTGACCAGACAACACATGTCAAGGCACACTTGACCACGAGCTAGGTGTGCTTTAGGGGAATGGGATTTCTTCTGCCTTTAACTGAAAGCTATGGTACGGTGAAGCTAAAACAGCTCTCACAGGATCAGACTCTCCAAAGAAGAGTCAGGCTGCAGTACACCTGCAGTGAATTCAGAGGACTAAGTAGGTGGCTGGGTCAGGAGCTGAAGGAGTGCAAGCACATACTTACACTTGCAAAAGGGGAATCCGTAGTAGCCGGTTTGGCAGCGGCTGCACTGGCGACCGATGACGTTGGGTCTGCAGACACACTGCCCTCCCAGGGGGCTGCACGAAGGGCTGGTGGCACCTGAGCTGTGGCAGCCACATGGCAGGGCTCCATTGTTGTAGAAAGCCACCAGGGACCTCACTGAGTCCTTACAGAAGGCTGATGATCGTTCTGGGCTATTTAAATTGAAATATAAATCATGTAAGTGCTGGCATGCGGTAATTGTTATGAGAGTGCTTTGCAGTGCTTCAGTAAATTAGGGTTCTGTCTTTCCAACAGTTGGACATAAGGGTGGCAGCAGACACATGCAAGGATATACTTTAATTAAATCAGGGATGAGTGGCTTTGAACATGCAGGTAAGAGGGTTTTTCTTCATAGCAAGTTCATATTAGCTGTATCAGTTCAGACATGCCAAGCAAAATACCAAATAGCAAAGATGGAAATACCAAAGACAGGAAGATGAAACAGATTTTCCGCTTTTGTATTATGAGCAATAAAGCTCTACCTTTACATTGCATTTGCAATAGAAAGTCATGGAAAAATGACTCATGGAAATTAATTGGGCCAGCATAAGCCATGAAAAGCATTTTAATGTAGCACAATTATAGGGATTTTAGACAGCTCTCTAATACATAGTAGAAGTATTATTACTCCCAGCTTGTTGTCAATGTTCAGTTTTATCGAAAGTGATGCTTACTCAGTGTAAAAACTGTTTCCTCCACATTGGCTGATAAAATCAAATGACTTGTCCACTGTCTTTTTGTCAAGAATTTTGTAACTGTAGGTGTCAGCTGGAACAACTAAGATATTTTCCTTAAAACAATAAGAAAGCTAAATTGTACATTTCAGAGAAAAACAAAAAGGCACAAGCTAAAGGCATTTACACGTTTAAATGTTGCTTCATTATACATTCTGGATTTTTTTAAAACCTCTAAGATTTTAACCAAAAATTACAAAAATAAACTTTGCATACTGCCCTCGAAGTTGTGATGTTACAAGCTGTACAACAGAACAGTGCAGAGTATCTTAAAAGTTTAAAATAAAACCAAAAGCAGTGCATAAGATCCAAAAAATCTGAAAGACAACATTAAAAAATTTATTCCTTTTGGTTTTCATCTTTGCACCTATCTCTAAATGAATGGTGAAACTGAGAATAACATTTTCAAGTACATTTACGTAATACACATACCAGAAGCAGTGTTCTTCCATCAGGTATCACCACCGTAACAGACACCATTGGTTCAAAAATGTCAAGCTCAATTTGGTTTGCTGCAATCACCTGAACCTGACACCCAGAAGTATGAGGGCAGAATGAAGCATTGAAAGTACCTAGAAGAAAAAAGACATTGGGTTTATGTGAAAAGGTTTTGGTTGTAGGGGGCTACTGGGATGGGTTCTATGAAAATCTGTAAGAAGCTTCTCCCATGAACAGAGCCAACACCAGGTGGCTCCAAAAGAAGACCCAACACTGGCCAAGGCTGTGGCTGACCACGGAAGCATCTCTGGAATAACATTTAAGAAAGGGGAAAAAACCCAGCTCAACAGCAAGTACAGCCAGAGAGAGGAGTGAGAACATATAGGAGAAACAACTCTGCAGTCACCAAGGTCAGTGGAGAAGGAGGGGGACAAGGTGCTCCAGGTGCTGGAGCAGAGATGCACCTGCAGCCTGTGGGAGAGACCCACGGGAGAGCAGGTGGATGCCCAAATGGGGTCTGTAAACCTCTGGGAATCCCACACTGCAGCAGGATCCTGGCAGGCCTTGTGACCCCATGAAAGGGACCCATACTGGAGCAGTTAGTGAAGAACTGCAGCCCAGGGGAATGACTCATTTTGGAGAAGCTGGTGGAGGACTGTCTCCCATGTGAGAAATCCCACACTAAGTCATGGGAAGAGAGTGAGCATTCCCCCACGGAGGAGGAAGGAACAGAGGCAACACGTGATGAACTGAGTACAGCCCACATTCTCTGTACCCATGTGCCACTCAGTGGAAGGAGCTGGAGAAATCTGGGAGCAAAGCTGAGCCCGGGAAAAAGGGAAAGGTGGAAGGAAAGTGTTTGAAGCTTTGGCTTTAGTTCTCAGTAACCTGCTCTGATGTAACTGGTAACAAATTATGTAAAATTTCCCGAAGTCAAGTCTGTTTTGCTCATGTTGGTAACTGGTGAGTGATCTCTCCATGTCCTTATCTCCTCCCACATGCCTTTCCTTGTATTTGCTCTCCCCTGTTCAGCTGAGGAGGAGAGTGACAGAGTGTGTTTTGTGGGCACCTGGTGTCCATCCAGGGTCAACCCAACACAGCTCCGTATCCCAAAATGCTGAGAAAGGAAGGGGATTAGGTCAAATTCAGATGCCTACCTGACCACACATGTCCTGCATTCACATGGACTTGCACAGAGAACATGGGGTGTGCCGGCTGATAAAAATGTACCACAAATACGTATCTGCCCAAGTGGGGCACTCTGCCACGCAAGGTGATCTGGTTCTGGAGAAACAAGAACAGTTCTGGTATTAAACCACAGAACAGATTTATTTTGTGAAACATTCTTGGATTTACCAGTTGTGCTCAGCGCCCCCTACCAGCAGTGAAAGAGAGCAGGCTTAGCATCTCTCAGCAAGTTCAGTTTCTTCAAGGAACACAGCATTACAACTCTGTTTGCCTGCAAAGAACCTTTAACATTCCTCTGCACTCTGTGAGACTGTTGTGTAATTCAGAAAGTAGCTGGCGTTTGGGTTTTTTTTTCCCCCTTTCTTTTTATTGTCTCTGTGGCTTATTCAGTTTGCCACATTTTCATCATATCACATCATCCAAATTTGATTCTTTTACAGCGTTTCCTCTATTTAACTTTAGTAAGAACATACCTTGTGACATGCAAAACAAAGTTTTTAAAATATGAGGTACCTGTAATGGTGTCAAGGTGACTCCATGAAATGAACCAGTAGGTAAAGTGGCACTCAATGTATCGTGGAGTATATTCTCCTGTATTTCAGAAATCTTCCCATCTTTGAATGCATCCAAAACCAAAGCTCCTGGTGGAGCTTCAAAAACTGAGGGAATGCACGCTGCACTAAACACAGAATTACAGTAATTACCCTTGGGGCCAGGAGAAAGTTTTAATCATAACAGGAAAATTAGACTGTATTGCAATTGATAATGCAATAATAACCCCTGTACCTATTTGGATTCTTTGTGAATGATCAGAAAGTAAATGAAAACAAGGGCTATGGATTTAACTTAAAAAGGGGGAAGTGTGTACACTTTTAATGTGTTAACTGATTTTATTCACACAAAATTTCCCTAACTTTAAGTTTCAGTGGAAAGAATTTTCTAAGGAAGATGAACTTAAGGGAATCACAGGTGCTAAAAATTAAACACATTTTAGTTAGTCCAGTCAGTTACATTCAGCAGAATCTGTATTAATACTGTATTCTTAGTTCTACAAATATTTACATAGGTGTATCCTTTAAACATGCAAGTTTTGCCACTGAAGTCAATATACTTAAGTACTTAGAAGTTAAGTATAGACTCAAATATTTGTAGAATTGGAGCCAAAATAAATAACAGTACTCCTTGAAAGCATCCTTATTCGTTCACTGCTGTGTTTAACTATTTCTTCCTTGGCCCATTTAATTCTGGAATTGAGAAAAGAATTTTTCAATACTGCAGGATAAAATATTTTTGGGGGTTTCCTGGTTGTATTTGTTCACTTCTAGTAAGTACTCAACAGACAATGATTAATCTTTGCTCAAGATGGGCCCAGAACTGGAATGGCAAGTATGTTTCAGGGCCAGAACTGAGATGTATTTGCCAGGCCCGTACGGGAAATCATCCACATACAATACCGTTAAACTGAGCCAAGCCTTTGCATCCTTCAACTTGATGAACTTAAACACTCTCAGGAAAGCAAACATGCTGCCAGATAACAATAAAAACAAAACTAAAACCTGCAGTAAATGATGCAAATATAACAAGAGTGTTAAAAAATACCCAACACAAAACCAAAGTTAAATATGTACCTTTTAACATTAGTTTTAGTTTGAATCATGTTTTTCACCCATCCTCTTTCCCTGTTTTACTCAAAACATAAAGGCCTGTATGTGTAAAATAACTTTGGTGCAAGGACAAGCATCTTTGGCCTTAGAAAGCTGCTTTCAGTGGTAACACTGAGCAGGAGAATTAAAACTGTGATTCAATGCATGCTTGGAAGCCAAGCACAGTCACATGTTTTTATCCTATTTACTATCCAGATTTTCCTGCTTTCTGTTTCAATTCAACCATTATATTAGAAGCTACCATTTGGAAAACTATTAGACCAAATCACTAACTCTTTTTGCCTCTTAAGTCCTGCAAATGACATTTACTTTTATTTTGAGACCCTTCCCACTGCTAGATCAGTAGGAAGAAAGCAAAGCCTTAGGAGTAGCCATCACGAGGCACATCCTGGGGAGTGCAACAGGCACTGAAATGTGGAGGTCCCTAATTTGGCAGCTGCAGTGACAGTTCCTCTCTGTCCCAAAGAACAAAAGATGGGGAGAGGAAAAGCTTCAACAGGACAGAAGAGATGCTCTGCAGAACCTAAACCTGATCACTTGGAAGGCAAGGTTCAGGTTCAGATCTCCACAGCATGAGAAGAGCTGTCAGCCTGGATCAACCAAGCAGTACAAGAATCCCCTAATTACTGGTCCTATAATGTATGATGGAAAAGAAGGATCAGCTGGCATTACTGTGTGAGGTGAATGATGAGTGCACACCTACCCTAAGGGCCCCACGATGACAGGGAAAAGGAAATGGCTTGTTTGGGAAGCAGGGGTTTACATGCTGAATGATCTGATGCTGCCAAGTTGAGCTGGTGGATTTGTGCCTTAAAGGGCAGTCCCACCCCTTGCCTAGTGACAAATTAAAGCCATTTTAGGACAGCTGAAGCAGTAACATGCAGAAGAAAACTCCAGATGGAACAGTAAGCATTTCAGGCCAATAAAGTAGGAATGATTTTCCAGCTTGCACATCTGTTGTACTGGATGGCATGTGAAAGATGTGCTTTCTCACACATCACCACTGGGTTCTTCAGATGGGCCAGGAAAAGGCTTTATCAACAAAATTCTGTCCAGATTTACACACTAACATTTCAGCTTCTTTACAAAGAAGTGGCCTACAAATCACCTGTGAGTCACTGAGCAAAGCTTCATTTAAATGAATTAAACCACCATTTATTCTACCTTTCAAGGTTGTCCTCGAATAATAGGAAGGATAAAACCAAGCAAGTTACCTTCCATCACTGTTACTTCTGTAAGCAGCTATGCACTGTACTTTAGGTTCCACGTATTCTGGAGAAAATTCTTCAGCTGAAATAATGCAAACCTTGTGCTGAAAAACAAGCACAATGCACAATTAACATCATAAATAACAGGGCCAGGCCTGAACTAGAAGGATTCCTGTCAAGGGAATATTGGCTGTTCAGGAGGGAAATAACTAAAAGGTAACTATATGTGTGTGGAAAAGGGAAAGACAGAAGACTGATTCAAAGGCTGAGACGTAAGGCAAGGAATGTAGAGAGGTAGGAGGGAAAAGTCCTCATCTGTGGTGTTAGGGACTTTTGGACCCTGGGGGAACTCCCAGACTTTCTCAAATACAGGCACAAACACTTGCTCGTGCAAAGTCCATGGGAGTGAGTTTCAGTGACACCAGGATTTCTCTCCCAGGATTCAGAATTCATCTCAAAAGAAGCGAGACCTCATACGGGATTTTTTATTTTAACTAAAAGTAGACATGAACAAATGAATCTGTGGTAGTCCTGCTGTACCCATGGTGGTAAGGACATAAGAGAAAGCTTGAGGGTAAACACAAGAGGGAAACTAATAAAATATGTAAGAAAATACATGTGCACAAGTTACAGAACTTATGCATGAGCTACTTGAAAAAGAGATGAAGATGTCCAATAAGCAACAAGATAGGTAGCACCAAGTAGTAATGTAAGGAAAAATTGCATATGGAGAATTCATTATTATGTAATGTGATTTAGTTTGGAAGCACATCCTAAGGGGGCTCAGCCTGTGTTTTAAAAGTAGTAAGCAGGGGAAAAAAGCCTTTATAAGCCACAAGGCAGAGTGCTAAAAATCCCTTTTCCCCGGCAGCCAACACTTTGCCTGTCCTGCGTGTAACAACCCACAGGGCTCCAGGCCATCGCAGCAGAAGAAGGGCACGTGTTGAAGCTTTGAACACCACTTCATGAGCAGCTAAGAGGTTAGTGCCAAGTGTGGTCTGCGTTTGGACAGCTTGTCTGCATCAGTGTGAGATACAGACTACCAAGATATAAGAGTCTCTCTTGACAGATGGCTTCAAGAGCCCCATTTCCCCTTTATTTAGACCAGGTGTTTCCAGCATTGGAGGTGGCTCCAATTTTCCTCTCTGCTCTGCATGAACGGAACACACGAGTGTTTTAAACCCTGAAACTGCTGCCATTTCCTTCATGATTAGTGCCTACATACCAGAAGCACTTCTTTTCCCTTTTCCCATTCTTTGCTAAGTGCAGCCCTTACAATTAAGGATTGTGAAGATCAGATCTCGTTAGCACAGCAGTCGCTGCAGGAAGCTAACAGAAAATGTGAAAGGTATTAGTTTACACTGGCTCATGAAATGAAGAAAGCATGTATCAGCTGTTAGTCCAAATAGTTGTTGCTAGCTGGGTTGGAGCTCTAGATTTTAACAAACCTTGTGTTTCTAAAATAGAAAACAGAAACAACATGTAAGAAAATTCAGTTTCCAGGAAAGTATATTCCTGGTGTGGCCAAAAGAGGTCAGTGAAGGCTTTTTATTTAAAACACCTTCAAACTGTATGACTAATAAATGTATTTATTACCTGAAAGAAATGCATTTATTACCTCAATTTTGTAAGAGACATGGGAAACTCCTACATGGGTTTTGAGAATTTAGGAAAAATGAAAGGTAAAAAGAGAAAATTAAAAATTAGGTATAAAAGCTACCAGAATATTTTTCCTTTGAAGTTTACTTGTAGAAGAGAAGTGGGAGCTGAAATAAAGCACAAGAAATCTAGAAAAAGCCTTGCCAATAAAGGCAAAGTTCTGTTTGTCTTTGAAACTGACAAGTTTGCCTCAGCATTCTGGGGTATATACAAAGCATGTCTAGTCAAGCATCTAAGATACACTGAGTTATAGAATGTGAATACAGGGAGACAAATATCTTTGTTTACCCTATCAAGGAACAAGTATTACCAAAGGGAAAAAAATGTCACCTTACCAGAAGGAAATTACTTGATGATGCCTTCAGACGTATCCTTGTGTCTGCCAGAAGGTCATAGGCTGCAATGCGATTCCTGCCATCAACTACAACGCTGCGGCAAAGGAAGCTGAGACAGAAAGCAGGATTAAGGATGAGCCTGCCGGCATTGCCACGTTGTTTAGTTTGTCACCTTGCTCCACTGCCTGGCTGTTAGCTAGCCATAGCATCTAGCCCTCCTGATGGATCATAACTAACCTCCCTGTGGCCACTGCAGAACACGAACTGTCCTCACCAGTGAGACAGAGGATCTACCGTGTACAAAACATTGCTTATCCTGGGTGGGATATCCTTATCCTAGAGCTGAAGCCTCCAGATCTCAGGTCAGACACCCATTTGAGCTACTGGCTTAAGCAGGATGTGGACAGACAGCTACACATAGTTGCTACCTGCAGATGTTTTCACATTGAGTAATGTGGTTTGTAACTAATATTGTCCTGCCTGGGCTGTGCTCCTTGAGGTGCCAGCACACACCGTTGCTCCTTTCCACTACCGCCATGTGCCACTGAGGATGTGAATCAGCAGCTTTCATTATTTGCTCAAAGCTTGCGATGTCTTATTCACTTACCATGTCTTATTTGGAATAGTCAAGCTCACTGAGCTGTAAGAAAGTCTGGCACAATATATTACAAATTCTACAAGTTACTGTTATCTACATGCACCTCACTACATCATTGCTTGATTTATTTTTTATCAGAAGAGGCTTGCACTTTCCTGTTTGGGAAAGATGACACAGCATCTCACTCACAATGTGACCATTCAGCTCATGCAGAATGTCTGCAGAAGGAATTTGCTGCATTGCTACATTAAAGCAGCAAGGGCTTTCTTTGTACTTCCATGAACATGTTTCTAATGTGTCAAATAAACAAGGAAGTGTGCTCAAAATCAGCCCGTAAAATGTGGGTATTTTGGAAAAAAAACCACCAAAAACCCAGTAAAATGGAAGATTTATAGCAAGAAGTTTGGGGCTCAAAGTGTTATGTAACAGGCTAAAATAAGAGCTTTCCCCAGCAATAACCTGACAAGGTCACTGCTCCACATGGCTGTGCTCTGTATCACAAACATGCTGATGGAAATTATTTTTCTTACTGAGCAATCTCATCCTGAATGTCCCTAAGCCTTCATTCTGCCAAACAGTTGGCTCACGGGAGCAAAGGATGCACGTCTGTAGTCCCCTGGCACTGGGTAGGCTCTCCCAAGGGCCCAAAAGCTCAAGGTGCTCAAGTGTTAAAAACAATCTCACTCAGGACAGACAAAACCTCTTGTGCAGAAACATCTGCAGTAACCTCATCAGTCAACAAGGATAAGGAAGCATTTGGCTGAAGACCTTGCCTACAGCCTAACAGCTAGAGGATGACTACAGGCAGAATTTCAGAGACCTTTATATTTCTGCTCCAGCAAATCTTGTTAGAAACAGTGGGAATACTCTTGTAAAACTGGCCGCTACATTTTTTATAGCCGAAGCCCCTGGACACATTTTTAACTAAGGAAAAACAGTGCAGGCATTTGCAGCAAACAGCAGTGCTCTTCCACTGGACTTGGAGATTAATAGTTTATAAGGATTTAAGAACGTATATAAAAAAGTAACCCTTTGCATAGGAAAACAATTCATTGAAGCAATAGCAATATTTAAGGAGCTGACTGCACAAAGAGAATTAAAAACCTCTACCAAATCCACAGAATCTTGCACTTGCTTTTAAATCACTCTACAAATTGAAATATCTATGTGGTAAAATGGATTCATATTAAAAAAAGGATGATTACCTTCCAAATGCTTATTCAATCATTTAGTGATTACTTCAGAAATTCTTACCTGTATTTACAACTGTATATTCTCACTCTGCCTTCAGTGACAGGTCCAGGGCTCTGCACTGTTACTTCTGCAGTGTGTATCTGATCCTCTTCGTTGGCATACTCAAAAACCAGAACATAGCGACCGACTTGAGGAACATTTATGGTCATCTCTAAATTGACCTGGGTCAAAATAATTGAAAAATAAAAAAGTAGTTAAATCTCTCACTCCCTTTTCTTGCAGGAAGCTCCCACTTCCTGCTCTTTTGACAGCATTAGTCCAGGGCCAGTCATGCAGTGTCTCAACAGAAGACACCCAGCAGAATGCAAACAACACTTATAAATATCACTTTGCCCTCTAACAAGAGTCAAACAAGTTCAAGAAATACCTGCCATTATAACAGTTATAGGAAAGTTGTAAAGTAACCCCAGGAAATGACTATATTATTTATAGTAATATAATATTATTATTATTTCTCTTCTCCCCAGCAGAAAGGGAAAAATTGTTATGATGCTAAAAAATTGTCACCATCATCTCTAAGCTATCCTTAACAACATACAAAAACTGAGTTTACTTCTCCACTGAAAAAATACTTCTAGGAACACAAAATTCCTACTAAAGCAATGCTGTATTTTGAGTCTCTGCAAAGAGTGAAAGCATCTTCTCTAGCAAACAATAACACTTTGTATCATCAAGGTTTTGTTTTAGGTTACTTGCACAAAGTGGTTAACACAATATTTAGTGCAAAATACTTCTAAGTAGTTAAGTGGTTACAAAGATTTTGCTTCAGTTGACTACATAATTATTTTTAAACTGTTTTTTTCTCAGTATTTCCTCAGGCTACAAACACTTAAACATGTAAATAATTCTGTCAACAGCCCTCTTGACTTCACTGCAATTATTCATACCAGTAAATTTTGCACATGGATCAGTGATGAAGCACCAGAGCCTGTGGCATTTGAGTACTCTTGCTGCACTTGATATTTTTAAAAGAAATATCCAAGCACAGTAATAGAGGCCGCAATCATTTCACATCACTATCACATACTCGATAAAATACCTTACTTTTGCCAAACACACTTCTAGTAGATCTTCTCATTTCATAAAACATGTTTTGCTTTCAAAGGACCTAGAGCAGTGGCATAATTGCTTCTGCTTGTTTTTCAGTAAAGCAAACATTTTACCTAAGTATAGCTATTTAAGAAAAAAAAAAAAAAAGATTATTTTAGAGTGATGTATGTACGCCATTTCTGCTGACAAATCATGACATTTCTTCTGAACAAGCCAGTATGCCTAAAGGAGAAGGATTTTTGTTTAATGAAATGCTCTTGCCAGAGTGGAATGTCCACTCCAGTCACAGTTATAAATCTGTCTACACTGATACTTTTACATAGTTCTGTGTAAAATGCAGACCTTGGTGGAGAGTCAGTTTTAGGCATGTGTTAAGATCTGAAAATGCTGAGCTGTAAATCTGCAACCATTTTAGTCTGGTAGGTTCATAGTCAACAGCACAGATGGGACTGCAATTAGCAGGCAGGAATCTGACCTCTCTTCCACTGATATGGGCCATCACCGGCTGACTGGGAGCTGGCTGTCGCACAGGTATTCTTCTGGATTCTCCTCCGTGCCTGAAATGCACTGCCTCTGAACCAAGGACACAGGAAAATCTGCCCAGGGGCAAATGCTGATAGAGCAAGCAGCTTACACAAAAACAAAAACAAAAACAAAAACAAAAACAAACACAAACAAACAAAACACAAGATTATTATTGTTTTCAAGTGCAGCAGGATGATAACAAAACAAACCAAGGCACTGGTTTACACTGTAGTTTATCTACTGACTGTTCTCCTGAAGCAGGCCCGGGATGTGTGCAAGGCTCCGTAACTTGGATCTGCAACAGGGATGCCTCGTAGTAATCACTGGGTAACAGTACCAGATAATCCTAAGAACAAAGAATACAACATATGCTAAAGCATTCAAACAATGACAAAAAGAGCATCTCCAGGCTTTCAAGAAGTAACAAGGAATGAAACCAACCACATGAACAATTTGTAGAGGGGGTATCTGCAAGATGTGGGTGGGGTTTCTTTTCTGTTACTACTTGGGCCAATAACATCAGAACGCTAACGATGTAATTTCAGATACCCTGTGATCAGGGAAACTCTGAAGCCACTCTCCCAGCACTGAAGGGAGCTTCCCTGCAGCTCAGCAACACACAGCCAGATGCCTGCAGTTTTCATCCATGAGTGCAATCCACAAGCACACAACCCAACCCTGGGTAACTCCACACAGGAGATTCATGTATCCCAGATGACTTGATTAAAATACTCCATATAACCTATTAAGATGTGTTTCAAAAGCTGGTAGATTTTTGTTCTGCCTTGCTTACTTAAAATATTAGAGCTAAAGTGTAACAACCATTAATGTGAAAATATGATGGGCTAAGATAATTAACAGATACCTTTTCAAAGATATTAGTGAAAAAAACCAGAACAATAATACTGTCACTTTCAGCAAGAAATATCTTTGCAAGCTCTTTACTAACACTTCATTTGGTATTCCATAAATTTAACACAGCCCCAGGCCTAATGACTAGAGACACTGCTTTTCATCCCTGTATAAAATACGTAAGTATTTCAGTATGCTTTGTGAGCATAGTTATTATTTAAGGTTTTTCATCAATGATCACCTCAAACAATCTCTTTCTCTAGCAATATTATAGAACTCCTGCTAGAAAATTTTTCAGTTTTTCAGTGAATGAAAGGAAAGATAGGAGGATAAAACCAGTCAGAAACTGACCTGCTCATAATGCAGCCCATTTACAATACTCTTTACAAAAACTTTTTTGTCAAGAAACTAAGGCCTTGGCATCTAGAGCAAAGCTCTAGACACAACATCTGATATGTAAAAATCACTAATTTTTGTGAGCATTTATGCTTTGTGCTGTATGTTAATAATACCTTATCATTTGAAGGTACAGATTTCAGATAGACTTAAAGTCTGTAAGGAGAAGAAAAAATAGAGCAGGAGAAAGAGAACAAATAAAGAGCAGAAGTGTAAATTTTCATAATCATATTCTATTCCTTTCACTAGGGCTGCATGTCACTTGCTTGCTGGGTTCTTTGTAGCAAACAACTCCAGAGCAATAACTTTATGACAACCTTCAAGCAGTTGTTTTCCTCAATTGTTTTCTTACCAAGAGGACTTCCTCTGCCATTATACTGACAGTCCACGTGCCTGGAGCCAGTGAGAAAGGCTCTGTGGAGCTTTTTCCTGGGATTGTGATAAAAGCTGGCTCCTTGCTGGGTGGGAAGACAAACTCTTTGCTCTGAGCAGCCCCTGCCAGAAAAACAAAACAAAACAAAACAACAACTGAAAAATGTAAGTGACTGTGTAAATGTCTCTATTTGCTTGGTGAGCTGGACTCATAATTTGACATTATATTTGGCAATAATAATCCATTCACTTTTGTTTGACAGGAGTTGATTAACGCTTTTCAGTCAATACGCATTAGCAATGCACCACATTGACCAGACACAGAGCTATGCAGTGGTTGTTGTTTTCCTTCTTATACTCTTGAGAAAATTGGTACAGAAAAGCAGAGCTCTGCCCCTGTAATGACCAGTTTTGCAATATTTTGAAATGGTCTTTCTCAGTTTCCCCTTCCATAATATTCCATTCAACCTCTCTCTGCACTGACTCTCAATATGTTCAGCTGACATATTTCATATTCTCATGTGACTTTAAGTCAAATATTTCAGGTATTGGAGGTTCTCAATAGCATCTAAAATTTTTTCTTACAGACAGGTAACTTCTAGGCAGAGATGATGGGCCATCTGTGGATGCCCCATCCTGGCAATGTCCAAGGCCAAGTTGGATGAGGCTCTGAGCAACCTGGTCTAGTGGAAGGTGTTCCTGCCCATGGTAGGTGATTGGAACTGGATGATCTTTAGGGCCCCCTCCAACCCAGACCATTCTATCACTCTATGTACTATAGAAATATAGCTGTGGTATGCTTTGTCAAATGGAAGTCATGAGGATCAACTGTGATGAATGTTAAAGGTTTTCTCTTTGAAGACCCTGGACACAGACAAAATCTGGTTCCCTGTCTCCCAGTCATTAGAACCCAGTCATGACCACAGACTTCTGCCACTCTGCTCAAAGGTGTCTGTGAAGTCTTCAGTTTTGTCTTACTTGAATTTCTAAAAGGATCTATAACTTTACTGCTCTCAGTAAGGCAGGAATAGTAAGACATAATTCTGCACATAGCCTTGGTATGCCCCTACCATTCAAAGGATATGGGGTACTTATCTTTTATCAGGGCCTGAAAGGCATCACGTTTTAGAGGTCTGTAATCAGAGCTACCTTGGTAAACTCGGTTCATCATTTTAAGCAAATCTTACTCATTGAATGAAGGCAAAAGTCACATTTGAAACTTAAATATTTTAGGCAAGTAAACCAAATGAAGTGTTGTTACCTTCTTTAAAAGCTTCATAAAACCCACAGTTTAGAGCTTCCAAGTACAGGACTGAGAGTACTAAGTGTGGCAAACATTTGAAAAAACAAATGTTGATTACTACTGCAAGCAGAGGTTTCATGCAAACACAGCCATATCAATTACACAGCAAAAATGTATAAGGAAAAAGCACAAAAGCTGTTAAAAGTGATGCCCCTTTTAAGCAACATTAAAGACTTGACTTGGGTGCACCTTGGAAAGCCTTCTCTGACCTAACATTCATCTGAGCTGTTGCACTGCTGAGTTACACCTACCTGCTCCAGGCTGAGATTGACAAGCAGATATGCGACCAGATAATGTTTCGCCTCCAGGGTTAATATACCTCAAGATAATGCGAAATAAGTAGAGGTTTGATTTTTCCACATTCAAAGTTATCCTCACTTCATTCTGAAAAATGGAAGTTAATAAACAAAAACAGCCGTAAAGTGCTGAACTGAGGAAGAGTTAGAAGCCATGCAAGCACCAGACTAAAGTCCTACAAGAAAAAGGCACATGCAGACAAGTATATACTGGAATGGCAATGCTGCTGTAGGACAGAGGAAGACAGGGAAGCCTAGTGAGAAAATTAATTCACTTACAAGTATAATTAGTGCCAATATGTTTTCCCTCAGCAACTGAGATCTTCCCTTTAGAGCTTTTTGAGCCCAGGCTGACATAGTGGAGGACTAGGTGGAAGAGCTTAGGGGAAGCCACAGTGATAGGCACAAACACCTCTGGCTGGGAAAAATAAAAAGAAAGGGAAAAAGGAGGAATGGAAAGTACATTACTTGTTACTAGCACCCAGAGAAAGAAAAAAAAACCAAAAAACAAAAAACATTTGTTGAAGACAAAAGGATTGGGCAGCTTACAAAAGAGCATAGAACAAAATCTCCTGTGGAAAAAAAACTCTTGTTGAATACGAGCTGATCCAGAAGGCTGAACTAACACATTAGCATGACACAACAACAGTATTTGCCTGTTATTCTCCCCACTCAGACCATAAAGGAGGCATATGGTATCAAGGGCTGTTAATATTCCTGCCTTTCCAAGGCCACAGTCATTGATCCTAGTCTGAGATCCCACAGCATGCAGACACCTCAGACTGTCACTGAAACTTCTGATCCTCCACCAGATCCTACAGTTGCTTAGAGCTGCAATATCAGGAATGGTGTCCTTGTCCTGGGGCTGAACTGACACCTCTAGACCCACAAAATTCTCTGCGCATTCACACAGCCCATTATTCAGTTTTCAGAATAACTACATGTTAAGGGTCATTGGTGGATTAGAAAAAAACAGGATTGGTGCAACCTCATGTGCTTGGTTTCTTTCTTTCCATCCTACATCCTAAGGCTCCCCTCACAGTCAAGTGCCCACCAGTTCACCCATCACAGTCCACTCGCTATCCCTTTCCAAGTTACTTGTGGCACAGTGACCTCCCCACAACTCTGCTTCCCCAAATGCAAACGTTTTCTCTGTTTCTCACATCTGAGAACAAAACAAAAAGCCCCTAGAAAAGAAATGCAAAAAGCAGCTGAATTAGAAAGCAGTTAAGAAATCACAGACACTCAAGAGCTGCTCTCATTTATGAATGTGGAATAATACTGAAAATTCAAAAATTATCTAGAATAAAAAAAAAAATCTGAGACCAAAACAACAAAAGAAGAAAGACTGAAAAATGAAGAACATAGAGGAAATCATTGTGCAGTGGTTATGTGTCCTTTTGTCCCGTGCTACAGTGATTCATTAGTCCCTGGACAAATGGAGGCTGGACACGACTATACCGAAGCACTACTTTCAAGATGAGTGAACAAATCCCATTTATTACTCAAATCTACTGTTTTAAAATTCTGCTTCATTTGATGAGCAGTTAACCCAAAGTCAGAAGGGCCCTTTTCAGAGAAATTATGGTGACTTTCTATTTCTGTGATTTACTTATTCCTTCAGCGATTGTTTAGTTTATTTATAGTCTGTCATGAAACTAGAATAAATGTTGCCAATATGCCCCTGCTCACAGCTTCTTTTATTGAACCACACATTTTCCTGTTTGCTGTAATGTGAAGGTATCATTCATAACAAAAGCTGTCATCTCTCTCTTCTTTACCCAATGTAAGTTCAAGTGTTCAGTGACAGCACTGTGAATTTACCTGAAAATCTTATGGATACAGACTGTCAGGGACCTGTGCAATTCAAATTATTTAGCCAAGCATTATTTTCTGCTGTTCCCACTGTTCTTCTCATGACAAGAATTTCTGCACATAGTAATATAGACTTGAAAGCTGTAAGTTCCCGTTTTACAGCTGTCTCATAAAAAAAAAAACCTCAAAGAACATTTCTGAAGAAGGTGTATTTCCACAAGCAATGTGCAAAGGACCCAACAAAAATACCGATACTCAGTAATCCAAACAGCAACATAGTGCCAAAGGGTTTGGATTAGTCAGATCCTGTCCTTTTTTTTCTGTCTTTTTTCCATGACCTTCCACACACATAGCAGTATTATAAAGACATATGTGCTGTGCACTTTTGTTTTCATTTTCACCCCAAAGCCTTGAGTGGAATACCAGCTTACTTGTATAGAGGACATCTGTGCATATCCTCTCCAACTGAAGCTAGGAAATTCCTGAGGATCGTAGCCAAACCGAATTTCCCCTCCTTGGACAGTAGTACCATCTTCAATCTCAAACTTCATGTGGTGCAGATCAGGAAAAAAATAGTTTTTCTCAGGCCTTTCAAGGAGGAAAAAAACCCGAAACAAATCAGCAAAGAATTACCAATCGTTTATGGTGTGCACCTAAAGGCAAAAAGCAGTGGAAGGGAGGTGATCTACTGATGACTGAGGAATTCTGACAGCAGCTCATAGATTCCAGGGGGAGGCAATGAGAATTTTCTTTCCAGAAGCTTTTACAGCTTTCATACTTTTTCCTATACAACTCTTGATAGATATATAGATAGATATGCAATACTATTGCAAAACTGGTATTGGATATTTAAGGGAACAAGTCAGAAAATCTTACTAAAATATAGGAAGTGAAACTGCCCAGGAAAATTGGCATCAATAACCAGGGCAGTTTACCAAGTTACTTATGAACAAACGCTGAACGAAAGCATAACAAGGGACTTATGGGCTGTATGGACTGAACAGCCGGACTCACTCCCGACAGGTGGTGCCCACGACGTGTGCCCTGCACCGGCAGCTGCCCGAGGGCTGGGAACAGGCTGGGCTGAGGGAGCCTCCAACATCACACCTGCAGCCTGGCAGGAGCAGAGCACAGGCCAGATCAGACAAAGAGTGATAAAAGTTATCAGAAAACACACCACGGCGTCACCTAATTAAACACCATTTCCTCCTCCCAGAGCCCTTTAGACTCTTTCAAATACAAGTTAATACACCTGCAGAAGCCGCAATTATTTTGAGCACTCCATGTTTGTGCCTGTTTTCTTTTTAACTTCTCCCTAGAATGTGACAGAAGTCACTCTGTCAAAAAACCTCTAACAATACACCCTGCCACATTGCTAAATGCAGGGCTGCAGTTTTGCAGAACTTCTATGCAATGTCTTCCTAGCGAGTAAGAATTTCTGCAGCAATATCACAAAGGATAACTGTTTTTAAAAACCCACAAACTACAGACTCTAAAATCTAACTTACAAACATTGCAATATGGTAATTTTTCAAAGTCTGGTACCTCGATATTTAATCTATCTCACAAAATTCCAATGTATGTGTTCATATAATATACATATTTTCAACTGACACTGTACAACAATACTGAATGACTTCCTACAGGAGACAGGATTTGTGGCACAAACTGAAGGACACCTCTAGTAATGAGATGTACTAAGAAACAAGTATGTCAAGGCTAAAAATTTCAAGCTGGATTGACAGGCCGAGTGTTCCTAAATGAGATTTATGTCACAGCCTAAAAGCACTGTGTTTTCTAAGACATGCACAAAATGTCTTCCCATGTGCACTGGGAAGCACAGTGGTAACATCTGCCTTGCTTGTTCTCCTGCTGAAAGGCAAAAGAGGAGTCACAAGCAAGGTTACAGTACCAGCACCAGTGAAAAATGCTGTGCACATGAGAAATTCAAACATCCCCATTCTAAAAGTACAGCCTAGGGGAATTCTAAAAACTTTTGTGCTACGTGCAAATGTTCCACCAGACATGTCCTTTACTCATTTTACCTTGGCAGCCAAAATAATTCTTTTCTTCAAGAGCATAATAACCAGCTTCACAAGTGTCACAGGAATGCCCACAAACATTAGATTTGCAGTAGCAAAGCCCATTTTCCTGTAAAGAAAATAAATTTCATCAAAAATGTTTCAGTATCTTTCCAGAACTTTAATCTCTCAATACTCTGAATTCCTTCTAATTCTAAAGAGGAAAAACCTTCTAATCTTAAAAAACAAACCAAAACCCCAGAAAACCCAAAAATCATTATCTAGACATTATTTCTGTCATTTATCATCTTCAGAAACAGACTAGAAAATGCATAAACTCAAGAAGAATTTTTTTTTTTTTAACTCTATACATCCTTTGGATATATAAATTTGTTTCTTTGATGTATAAAACTAGCTATTTTTATGTTCAAAAGCAATAAACAGTACTAAGATTTCTACCTTAGCAATTGTTATAATAATTTATCTTTACAATAAGCAATTTAATTAATATCTTTCTTTTAATTTCACTTTACCTGCTGACATTCTCCAACTCCACTTAGTGTTCCACTCACATCACATTGGCATGCTGCACAGATGAAAAACAAAGACACCTGCATTTCATCTTTTCAAGATACTTTACAGGGAAAAATCCCACCACCCTGAATCTGCAATTTTGAGTCAATGTGGTACAAGGTATATTTTATTCTGGAAGTTTCAGAACAGCAGCTAAGATACTGGTATGAGGTGAGAAGAAAAAGAGAAGGAGAAGGAATGAGGACTTCTAAGTACGTGTGATTTGCTAGTGTGTTTTAAAGTGACAACTCGTATTTGACAAAAAACCAGTATTGAGTTTGAATTTAAAATTGATTTGTTTCTCAGAAACATTCAGACAATGGATAAAAAACAGTGTCTTCCAGCCTGACTGGTACTTTCTATTCTGCAGTGTTACTCTGGGACCAAATCAACTCTCCATATGAAAAGATATGGAGAAAATATTGCAGGGAGCAACTGTGCTCACCCAGAAGTTTGGAGAAACCCAGTATTGACTCTGTGACTGAAAGTAGAGAATTACATGGCAACTGCAGTACTTAATATTTGAGCAGTTGTTTAGTATTTAGAGATCTAAAGTAAAAAATGCAATGATGCCATTATCAGGTCTAAAGCTACTCATCTTAAGTGGCTGTTGTGGTGGAATCTGTTCCAAAGGAAACAGTTGGAGAGAACCTTTAAAGATTTTTTATCTTTACCCTTTTTAATCTCAATTAATTATTATAATCTGCCTGAAAAACACACACTCCCTGTTGGAAAACATTGACAATCACAGGTTATTATACAGATATAAACCATAACAGATTTGTCACACCCTGAGGCCACAAGAAGCTTTAGAGTCCAAGTTAGGAAATAATATAAAGAAAAAAAGCACTTTTTTTTTCTCAAAACAGTGAGTCAAATTCTGATTTCAGGGTTACAGGTAAAAATCCTGCCTCACCCCGGTAGATCTGCCCTAGGGCCACGTGAAGTGAACATCATTGTAACATCATTCAGAGCACCCCCTGGTTCAGCAGTAGGCAAACACCCATGAAATTAAAGCCTGATTTCTGAAAGTAACTGCTGGTATCATGGGTAATTTGGTATTACAATTAAGCAGGATGAGAGACATGCTGTTAACAAGAGTTGTGATAGTCACAAAGAACACCACAGACAGTTTCAGAGAATAAAGATGACTACATTTCATAAGCCAGAGAAATATGCCATGAAGCCATACCTGTACATCCCTCGGGGTTTTCTTTGGCCAGGTTCCAGTACAAAGGTTTGCATTTACTGCAGGTAGGACCTTCAACATGCTGGAGACATTGACAATACCCCTAACAACAGAAAGGAGCTAGTATGGGTTCACCTGCTTCATCTACTGCTCTTTTCTACTAAGAAAAGCCTAATATTGTTAAGAGCTCATGCAGTTTACTGACTTTTACAGATACATGGGTCTCAGACTGATTCAGACATCTTAGATTTTTCTGTCTCATACTATCAGCACAGGATTGTTCCACCCTGCATATTTTTAATGTATCTAATTTATTCTAAGGGTCCCCAAAGAATGTTCTTTCCAATTCTTTTATAGCCTTATGAGAACTGCTGTGAAGTATTAACTGTTTTGCACAAAGAATAAACCCCATATTTCCTTAAAAAAATACTAACTTATTTTCGTGCTTCTTCTTTTCTTTATTAGTGGAAGACACACATAGCTCTATACATAGCCTACATAGCCCCTCCCATCCACCAGACTCATCCTTTAGGTGGCCTTTGCTACACATTTAGCAATGCCTGTAATTTCTGGTAATATGCAACTACTAATACCCACCATCGTATTAATAACAGTAATAGTGGAATGGCAACAAAGATGTAATGATTTTTCAAGAATAACTTGATGCTGAAAGGCCTGTTGCAACCTAGACCTAGAGGGTCTTGGAGACATGCATACACTTGTATCTTCATGTATATGTTAATCTAAAGAGTATACCAAAAAGACATGAACAGTATGCATATTCTATATATAAAAGATAAAACTCCCCCAACCCTTGACAAGGTTTTGCACTGGTATGATCAAAGAACAAAACACAAAGTTTATTTCCACTCCTGTTCTTCAAACTAGTTTGTGCAATTACTTTAGAATCTAAGAGCAGGCTTCAGGGCTTGAGCAATGAGCTGGATGTGTTCAGCAAAGGCACATGAATGATTAACATGCACTTTAGCTGCAGTGGCAGAGTACTTACAGAGTGAGAACCAACGCTACCTGCAGGGTCACACTCGCTGTTGACACCTTTATAAAACAGACACATAGAAAGATCTTTTGAAAACAGAGCTGTGGAATGTAGTAGTGAGAAGCACAATGTAGCAGGTGTGAGCTTGAAAGGGCTTTTTAATATGGTTACCTTGTAGAGACTAAAATACTTTAAACTCCAAGACACAAGAAGCCTTTTTAATAATGATTTTTTAAATGTTTGTTTAGCCTGATTTTTAGTATTTGGGTTTGCATACAAGGCAGTCACGTGGAAAAATAAAACACTAACCTATGGAACAAACAGATATTTTCTTAAAGTTCCTGTTCTATCAAAACTGAGATCTTTTAAATGAAAATATATTTGAGAAGATTTATTTTCTTCCATGTTGCAGAAATAGGAAGGAAAACCCTGGTAAAAGTAGGGAAGGCTTTTACTCACGCCAGCAGTTGGGATAGCTGTAATATCCTGGAGCACACCGGTCACATCTCAGCCCAGCATAGTTACTATGGCACAGACACTGTCCTCCAGGACCACAGGTATTGCCCAGGGAGCCAACACCATCACAACTGCATTCTGCACAGGTAAAAAAAAAAAAAACAAAAACAAAACAAACCAGATAGAATTTTCAAAAAAGCTTACCTTTGAACGTAAATCAATCATTTATGTTCAGATAACCAAACAAACCATAGTTCTACCACCAAAACTAAATATCCCAAACCAGACAATTATTCTGCAATTGCCTCCTCAACCACTGATAATCTTGGTTCTTGCACTTCCATAACTCACAGCTAAGGGACTCAGTATGATGCCTTGCAAAACACATGTAAGGGACATAAATCCATCCGACATTTGGGAAGAACGTCTCATGAGAGAAATACTTAAGAAAATCTTTAAAAAATATACTCAAAGCATGTTGTCAACTATAACATCAAACTTCTCATGAAGTTACCACTATTTTGGGCTAACAGCTGAAGACAAGACCTGCTATTTTCTTGAGATGATGCTGGGATGTTCCACATGGTCACACTTCACAGGTACAGGAATGAGACCCCATGTAGGCACCCAGCTCTCCCAGGTACAAGAGATGAAGTGCTGTAGTTAACCACTTGGATGTCAGGACTGGCAGAAATATAAAGCTAATACTGTCTTCCTTGTTACATGTTCATATTTCTGGTTCCCCCTTTTGGTTCCTCTTTCTGCTGCAGTCAAAGACATCTGACTTTGCCATGTTTACTTTAAAGATGCTTGGAAAGACACAGAGCTTGCTAGGAAGTTAGAGTAAGAGAAATATAAACACTGAAGCTTCCAAGAACAACACCTACACTAGAGTCCCCATCATTTGACTATTATATTGCATTCTCTCTTAATTTTAGTATTACGTGTTTTGTTTAAAGGCTTTGTTTTGGTATCACTTTATTTGAATAAAGCTTCTATTGAGTTCAACAAATCAAGACCAGAGAGATTAGTTCTAGTCACAGCAGCCCAAAAAATATAGATCTGTCTCCCTTTCGAAGATGACAATTCCTTACAGGAGTAGCAGGCTGGGCTGCTCACTTTCCCCCACAGCTTGCAGCATGCTGTGTTAATTTATGTTTAAACCCATGGCAGCTCACTTTAACTGAACAAACTGTGAACTGCAGCAGTTCTGAGTAATCCCACTGACTGCGTTTTCACCTATTTTTATCTGTCTTTTACAATTTGTTTTTGCATGCTCTTTTAAGCTTTTATGTCTCTTTTCAGCTTTTGGTGTTCAAAGATCAAACACATTCAATACAGGTTTGATTTGCTTTAAGATTGCTACTTGATTTTGCTCTAGGAAAAAGAAAAAACAACAACAAACTGTTATTTTAAAATCATTGAACAGCGTGTACCAATGCAGAATCCCGATTTTATGTTTTTCATTAAAAATGTTCATCTACTCCAGACCATAAAACCCACAATCATGTGGTGTTTTTTTATTCCACCCTTTG
Organism: Sylvia atricapilla; assembly: GCF_009819655.1. NCBI lineage: Eukaryota > Metazoa > Chordata > Aves > Passeriformes > Sylviidae > Sylvia > Sylvia atricapilla. Next base: position 105,990,643 of record NC_089140.1, on the reverse strand, counting down.
TGTTTGGTAACACAACCCAGTCTATCTTTGCAAGGTGCCACAGTTTAACCTCAGCTGACAAATAGGTACAGCCAATCACACCCCACCCATGGGATGGGGGGAAGAATTGGGAAAAAAGGTAAAACACAGCACTGCACACAGCACCAGGAATAAAATTAACTTTATCCCAGCTGAAACCAGGGCATGAGGGCATAAAGAATTCTGCTGTCTCTTTACAGGAGACAAACAACTGTATAAGCCCAAAGGAAGAAGACTGACGTAGCCAACAGCCAAATATGACAAGAGAGAAGAAAGCAAATCACAATGTTATACATAAATCTTGTTAATCAGTACAGGAAAGCACATATCAGAACTCTGCAATATTCTGTATTTTTTTCTCAATGGAAAAATCACTAAGGATTAAGGACCTCCCTGTCTCATTCACTTTAAAGGCAGACAAAATCTAGGGCCAAGTGGGACTTGATAGGAGTCCTTGTACGCACACAAGACCACTATGATACTCAAAAGTTATACTCCATTAATTTCCTTGTCTTGTAAAAAAGCAGGCTAGTCCTTGGTGGGCAATTCCATAGGGGTCTTTCATGTTTCATGCCTACGTGGACACAGGTTCGGTTACTTTCTGTCAGATGATCTTAAAATGAGTGAGAAACCACCATGAAAGCAAAATGAGAGCTTTGGATTTTCAGATTTACAGGACGCACCTTTGACAAGGTACCAAACTTCGGTACCAAACAAGGTATCAAAGATTCTCTGCAAAAGCAGACCAGTGCTTCATAGTTCTGCTATGCTGCTTCCTCAGTAGTCAAGTGTCCCCTGTTGCTGTGGGCCTCCATGTGAGAACAGCTCTCAAATGCTATGGTTATTAGTAAGACAGCTGTGTTGACTGAGGGTACACTAAACAGTCTGACCATGAGGGAAAAAAAAAGTCCTGAAATTGGAGAATTAAAATATATGAGGATTTCCCTGTAGAGCACAAAAGGGAGTTGCCCTGCTGCTGTGAACATTGCTTTGGCTGCTGTCCTGGAAAGCACTGCTGTGTGCCTTTTCAGGGCCCTGTTTGATGCTGTACATGCAACCAGGAGCCTTACCTTGACAGGCAGGGAACGAGTGGTGGCCAGGCTGGCAGCTGTCACACTGAAGTCCAGTGACCCCTGAGCGACAAAGACACCTCCCAAGGAAATCGCAGACTTCGGGCTGGGTGCCCACCAAGTTACATTCGCACACTGCCAGTGAGAAAAGATATTTCAGAGGCAGCCTCTGTACAGGCTCTCTTATCTTTATTGAAATAAAAATACATTTGAAAAAAAAGCAGTAAAAACAACTCCCTGCTCCCTGATGCTCAACAGGATGACAATTTTCCCATCAAATTTATATGGATTCATAACAGCTTTTATTGACTGCTCACATCTGTAACAATTCAGGAACAAGGAAAACATTAAGGAAAGAGCAGTGAAGCTGGCTCAAAATTCCATTTTCGGTGTCAAAGCACTACATTTGGCCTGGCCCCACTGAGAGTCTGATTTATCAATCCCAAGTGGTTTGCCAGCTATTGCAAGTAGTTCCATTGCTTCTGGGACAGAAGCGAAACAATTTATGGTTTAGATTTACAATCCCACATGGTAGTGGTCAAAAAACTGCCTAAAAAGACAGTACAGAGACAGCTATTAAAGTTCAAAACCAGTCAGTTTTCTAGTATTGATTAGGTGAGGTAGCATCAAAGTGAGGTTGCAAACTCGTATTAAACACAATTTTTTTAAAAAATCCCCAAGGATAAGTAACAGCAATATTTCCAAAGTTATTCTAAGTTTAATCAATGTTACTAAATCCAAACACAAACTACAGTCTGGCAGCTGCATCAAACAGCATACAGCAACCAAGGAAATGAGCATTTTTAGATCAAAATCTCCCCTCATCACATTATTCATCTTTGACTTGTGTGAGTTTTGGGAGAGCCTGTTACAAATACATCTCCATGGCAAAATAACTTCATCCTTCAGTATAAAACCTGTGGACTTGGTGTTTTGGATATGCTTGCCAAAAGGGAGTGTTTGGCTTACCATGGCAGAAGGGGTACTGAAAAAAGCCAGTTGCACAGGTATCACAGGAAAAACCCCCAAATCCAGTTCGACATCTGCACTGCCCGGTACGTCCATCGCAGTCACTGCCCAGAACTCCTGCACCGTGGCACTGGCACGCTGAAGAGCACATTTGTAAAGAAAATATTTGCAGTATTATGATCTTAAAGTTCTTATTTCCCTTGGAAGCCAAAGGTTGGCATTTATCCTGGAGCACTGGCTCCAAGTGTCAAAGAAACTACGTCACTTACGCAGACACTGGGGGCCAAAATACCCTGGTCTGCAGCCTCCTTCTAGTTAAAACAGGAAAAGAAAAAAAAAAAAAAAAAGTGAAGTTAGTATAATCCCAGAAATCCTTGTCATTTTGCAGATAAAAAAATAGATCACTACTTATTAAATATTACTCTTGAACTAAAATACCCTATTTGTATGAGCCTTAAATGCAAAATCTCACTCAAAAAGCCACAATTGTACTTAGTCTGACAGCACAAATTTACAACTTGTACTGAAACTTCCACTTAGAGGAAGCTGCCTTTCTTAGCCTTCAAATTCAGATGCTGCTCGTTGAAAGTGTAAAGAGGTCAATATCCGTTTTCTCCTGTTATATTTATTCACTTTCCTTTGGAGATTTTTTCCTTTTAAAAATTTGTGAGAGAAGGGGATATGAAACAGAGCATACCCAGAGCCCTACCAGAGCAATTATTCTGGATGCTGTACAAAGGTGAAGTGCATTATAAGTATGCAAGTGATTAAGTGCTACCTGTGATATCTCTGTTAAGCAGTATGATAATATAGGCTAAAAAATATAAGCCCACCAAGAGAATCATTGTATGGATTTCAGGCAGCTTTGCAGTGGTTTAAACAAGAAATATGAAGTTTTCTTAAAAATCAAAGTTCTTCACTGCCAAGGACAATGTACGATTTTCCAGGTGAGAGAGGACAGCCCAGAGGCAGAGGCCAGTTAGCCTCAAGAAAGACATTTACACCAAAAACCAGTGGTTGTCGTGTCAGAAAGTTGTACATGTCAGAAAGTCTTGACAGATTTGTTCTTAAGTGCACCAAACAAGATGGTCAGCCCCTCCTGCAGATGTCTGCCGGAGGCTGGCCAAAGTTATTTTGATCCATAACTCTTTCTGGAGCTAGCTCTCTAAACTGTTTGGTATAAACAAGACAATGTGATGAACTTGTGGCAAGAACAAAGGTTCTCTTGAAAGATAAATACCAACACAGGCAAAATTACTGCCTAAAAATCAACTTAATGGTTCTATGACTCTACAAAAGTGCAGGCACCACTGAAACAGTGAAAGATAGCAACATGGGGAAAAACAGTGAAATGGGGGAAAACCACCAAGAACTTGCCTATTATGTCTCCAGCCACTTCATCTCTTGGAATTGAAGAAGTAGGAGGATATACAGGAGTATCTTTAAAACGAAAGAAACAACAAGGAGCATTTAAAACAAACACACTAATTTCATGAAACATCATGACAAACAATGAAGTCATCTACCATCAATACAGAGACCATGATATTCATATGAGTCTAGTAACTCTGCTTAGCTGTCTTTAGTTTTCTTAGGAGAGAGGTAAGAGATGTGGCACTTTTGATTCCCAATTCAGATACTTCAGAGAAGTTTGCTTCTCAAAAAAGCGGTATGAAAGGCCATACACCACTTAGAAATGCCACCAGGTTGCTTTCCTGCTCCTATCCTTTTGTGCAGAAAGCTTTCTTACACTGGACAGCCTTGTGAAAATCATCTAAGGATCTTTGTATTTCTTTTACATGTCCTGCTTCCAGCTGAAGGTTCATCTTCTTCTATGCGGCATTCACACCTGCCACATGAACTGCCATAATTTATGACATGTACATCTTAGGAGCTTTTATTTGAGAGTCTCCCAGATTTCTGGATTGTTTTTCCCATTCTTAAACATTCTTGCATTGAGATGAGATCCAAGGTAAATGAGCTACAAACATCCGTGGGATCAATACTTACCTTAGCTGAACTAATTTAAAAATGTCAGGTTCCAATCAAGAAGATATATGACACATGATAATCTAGAATGCAGTGTACAGACAGCATTCTATCACAGGCAGTGCATTCAAACAACATTCAATTTTCACAGGGGTTTTTTATTTTCCTTTGTTTTGCATTGTTTTCCCTCTTCTTGTGTTTCTATTGTGGTACCTCTCTTCTAGTCAGATCTCAGATCTTGTCCCAGATCAACACTTGTTTTTTGTCAGCTGTCAGAAACACACATTTTTTTTCCTAAAGGCACAGAACATCCCACTGATGCATTTCTGCAACCTTTTCACCAAGTCAGAAGCTTTTATGCAGCAATCCTGATGCTACATTTCCTGCTCAGTTATTTATATGTAATTTTTAACGGGAAAAGCATTGTTTATCAGAGATGTAAGTTCCAAGTCCTAGGAGGTATCAAGAACACATACTCATTTTCTCCCCTCTCTGTCTTAACAGTCATGCCCTATTTCTCTGTGCAGGTAGTCTTTATCCCTAAAAATCCTGACACATGTTTAAACAATTTGTTCAGGGTTTAGGACTGGAGTTCACAACTCACTGAGGATAATCTGCAAACTTGACGTGTCAAACGATTTTTTTCTAAAACTATGTTTTAAAGAATTATGAGAATGTGGCAGAATCTCTGTTTTTCAAGTCACTATCATTTTGTTAAATAAACTCAACTCTCTAAGTATTGTTACAACTGATTTATTTACACATAAACATGTGAAGCTGAAATACCAGATTTTTTTTAACCAGGTCAAGAGCAATGAAAATCATTAATTCTTTAATGCACATTTAAAATTAGAGAAAAAGAGGCAATTTTACTTGCATACTTACAGACACAAAATGGATAACCATAGAATCCATCAGCACAGCGTTCACAGTGGTCTCCCTGGAAATTCTGCTTACAGAAGCAGCGGCCAGACCCTTCCTCACAGCCATCTGCGTGCTCCAAGTTACAACTGCAGGCTAAGCAAAAGTACCGGCAATTAGGCACTCTTTGGAAAATAATCAATTTGCCTTTCACAGCAGTGCGCTGTGGCATTGTAACAACAAACCTGCAGACGTGAATGACTCATTATTTAAGGAATTATCACTTCCCAATACACCGTATCATCAATACATCCCTTAAAAGCAAAACCCATATTAGTTTCTTAGAGAGTTTAGGAGTTTAAAATTCCAAAAGCTGCATGTTGTTCCTTCACAGCACTGCAGCAATTTTTCTGTGGCAACTACTCTTCTCTCTCCATGATCTAGGCTAAGCATCACAATATTCACTTTCACTTACACACTACGTGCAACGCTATGACCACAGCTCTGCTGACTTCCCACTCCTTTCAGTCCCCAAACACAACTTAACTGTAGTTTTCTCCTACCTGTCACATGGCTCCTTCAACCTGTTTATAATCCAACACTTTCCTTTTATCTATACCCAGTTCTTTTTCAAATGTTCTATTAGCAATTACCCTATTGCATCACTTATTAGTTAATCGGCTCAGCACTGCATAAGATCAGAGTAGTGATCCTTGTGACCTTTTGAGCTATAGAACAAAATTTTCAAGTGACCAAGGGTTAAAGGATGGCTCACATGTACATCAGAGAGCTAAGAGAAACAAGGTCATGAGAACAGGAGATGAGAAATGGCTTCCTAGGGGTCCTGAGATCCTCCTCATTGTGGGGTGTCTAGCACATCCCAGGTTTCCATGATCCTATCTCCTCCATACCCTTTTATGGCCTATTATCTATCTGTCTGCAGTTCTGAATATGCTCATAAACACAACGTACTCTTCTCATAAGTTGAGAAAAAAATAATTTAAAAGGTTTAAAGCAACACAGAAATTCATTTGCAGCTGTTCTCCAACATCTTTCGCCCACTCTTCCATTTCTTCCTCCCCAAAAGACATATCCTATACCTTGGTTATAGCCCAAACCCCTCAAGCCAGCAGGAGAAGATTCTGGAGAAGGACTCACGTATACAACCATCAGGAGCTCTCACTGGAACACCGTAGGGACGATAGTAACCTTTTGCACACTTCTCACAGTTAATCCCAGCTGTGTTGTGCTGTGCAAAATAAAACAAAAGGATAAGACAAGATAAAGAGAGGAACTTGGAAGAACTAAGAAACAATAACATCCTTTACACTGTTTCTGTATACAACTAAGAAGGGGAAAAAATGGAATATGACTGCAATAAAGAATCAGTCATCATGTGGTGTTCTTTAACCACCTGTTCTCTACAGGGCTCTGAATCATGGTATTCTCATATAAAGCAGATGAATTTTTTCTTTAAAGCACTATAAACCCCTCCTCCCATAAAAAAAAAATCTTCAGAAAAATATCTCTTTGTATCATAAAATATCTCCTTTTAGGTTACTTTCTTACCACCACATATATATTGCTCAAGAGACTGCATCATGAATTTTTTTCTTATACTATATATTAATCTTTTGAATACCTTGTGTCTCAGATCAGCAATACCAAAAGAAAACAAAAACTGAACAGTCCAGCAAGCACAAAATATATTTTTTCACTATAAAAGTGTATGGCTCTATAAATACGTGATTCGGGCACACCAGAAAAAAATCCTAAGTAATTTGAACTACAGCAGTGATGGCAAGTACAAGTTGAGTAAATCATGGTCATGAGGCACTCTGATGAGCTCACAGACATGAGAACCAGAGCAGGAAGCTCTGTCCTGGAGCAACTAAAACATTTCCTCCAGCTCCCACTCCCTGTTTAGTTCCTCATTAGGGAGTGCTGCAATTCAGAGCTGAGCAGGGACACAGCATTTCCTGGATGGACTGGTGAACAGTTCATGAGCAGGGCACTCAGGACTCTGCATGTTCATCAGTGGCACATCAGTGGCCCCAGCCCAGACAGAGTTTCAGGAAGATGCCAGAAGGACAATGCAGCAGGGTGCAAGTAATCCAGAAGTTATTTTGAATGTATGAAAGACAAGGAAACAAGACAAATAGCAGAATTACAGTTCTGGGCTTCTGGAAAGCAAACTTGTCTTTGCTCAGAGAGCTGCTTGAAAAGATACTGTGTGAAAGTGTACTGGGTGGGAAAGGGGACCAAGAGAGACAGTTGATTCTCATGGACAGACTCCTTAGAACTAGAAACGTTTTATCCAACATGCAAGCATGGCAGAAAGCCAGCACAGATATACATAGAGTTCTGATTGATCTCAACCTCAAAAAGAAAGTGCACAGAAAGTGGAAGCAGGGACAGGCTATTTGGTGGCAATACAAAGACATTGCCCAAATATGCAATAGTGGAGTTAGGAAAGCCAAAGCTTAGCAGTGTTAAAACTAGCAAGGAAGGTGAAGTGCAAAAAGAAAGATTCCAGGAGTAGAGGAGCAGCAAAAGAAAAGTTAATGGGGGTAGGGGCCCATTGCTCAGTGGGGAAGGAGATTCAGGGAACAAATTTAGAACACACAATGGAAGGTAATAGGACATATCCAGGGCAAAATATTCCCAAATCAACCTCATGGACCTCTGTGATACAACAGGTGCTGTGGGAAGACCCACACAGAAGTACATGACACCCAAGAAGAGGCTGAGATGTTTGGGTTTCTTCAGCATTAAGAGGAGAAGAGTGAATTTATTGCTACCTACAACTACTGGATTAGAGAATACAGAGGGCATGGACCCAGTCTTCTAACAGGTGCACAACAAAAGGATGAGAGGCAACAGGCACAGACTGGAACATGAAAAACTTCAATTACATATTAGGGACAAAATTTTTCATCCAGGCAGTCAAACACTGAAACAGTTTGCTGTGAAGGGCTGTAGCATTCTTCCGAAGCTTGGAAGAACAAGTTCCTGAGCACTCTAGGTAGGACTGCATGATTTCCAGAGCTCCTTTGCCATCATCCTCTAAAGAAACTGATTCTATCTTTGTATGCAACACCTTAGCTGTATCACTTCTTCATTCAGGCATCCATTCCTAAAACTTTTCTTTCCCCTGACACAAACAGAAAAGGTAAACTAAAATTCATGCATCCGTGCACTTTGCCAATGAAAACAAACAAACAAACAAACAAACACCCCCCCCCCCCCCAAAAAAAAAGAGCTAGCAATTCATATCAGTCATATAACTAGGATTTGTAGATTTAGACTAATTTTGTTCTTTTCTATCTTTGAAGCAGTATTAAAATAAATGTTCTTTCATGAACAAAGAGCTAACAGAAACAACCAACATGGTAAATCTTAGTAGACTGCATGAACAAAGTTCTGCATAGAAATGTCAATTGGAAGACAAAGAACATTTCTTCTACTCATGTTAGTAAAAATAACGCTACTCTCTCCCGACTGCCTTTCGGACAATATCTGATTGTATTGTGGCAAGAATATGGAAAATATGCTCTATACTGGATATTTGCCTTTTAATTGCTTAAATACAGCTATATTTTAAAATGCACAACACGGAAATACATAAACCATGATGCACAGATTTCACAGAAACATAGGATTGATGATAACCTTCCTGTAATGCAAAATTCTGGTCAGCTGCTTGTCAGACATCAGATGACTTGACAACAAAAGGAAGACAGACTTCCAACTAAGTCTGGATTTATTTAACCATGAGGTCACTGAACCAATGAATGACTCAGGTTGCAAGGGACCTCAGGAGGTCAAGTAGTTCAGTCCTGCTACAAGCAAGGAAAAGGCCAAGATTAGATCTTTATCAGAGTCTTATTTCATCTTTCTCATAGTCATTGCCAGAGTACAACAAAATCAAGATGAAATAAATGCTTGTTTTTTCCAAGAATCTGCTATCCATTTATGACAGACACAGTTTCTGATTCCAAAGTCACTCCCTGATTTCAAATTTACAACTTTTGATTCAATCCAGTGGAGCCTCTAAGATAGTTTTTGGTGCTCATCCCCCTATTTTTTAGGGGGAACTGAGGGAATGACTTTGGTTGGCATGGAGGGGGAAGGTGCCTAATGGCCGTTTCCTCTACTTAAGTCAACTTTCCTCTACACAAAAGACAGAACCAACTCTTCTCACATAAGCACAGCACAAGCCCAAAACCCAGCTATCACAAGCTGCAACTGGGGAAATTCCTACTGAACAGGAGTGTGATTAAGTGCTGTTAAAGATTACCAAGAGTGTGTGTAAAGTGCATCCTCAGAAATTTGCAGAATTCAACTGGGTGTTTCTCAATGCAACTGGATATAATTTTGCATCTACCCCTGGTTCAAGTGGAGCACTAATCCAGAAGGATTCCAGAGGGCTCTTCTATGATTCTGTGCTTTCCCAATCTATAACTTTCCATCTTGGTATAGTCTAGATCCTCCTTTATTTCTGCTGATGAGAGAGAGCCCTCTGTTTTGCCTCAGTAAGGAACAAGCTGGCCTGAGCTGGCATTTTATTTCGTTAATTTTACTTCCTTCTGTTGAGCAGGGAAATGGTAGAGTTTGTAACAACAGGAAAGGGGATTTTTATAGCTGATTAAATTGTTTGTTTTGATTGTGTGAGCACAGGACTGAGCATAAATACAATTTTTATGTGACTTTTACACATTACCAAGCAATGTTGAAAAAGGTAAATTGTTTTCATGCACCTTTTTCCACACTTTGAGTACAAGTAGTAACACCATCACAGAAACGGCCCTATCTGGACTGGTCAGACCCAAAACTACTGGTGTGAACATTTTTTTAAACTGATCAAAATGATCTTTTTACCTGGCAGTTAATGCAGACTCCTCCACCTTCATAATGCCCATGAATGTTCAAGCTTTCTCGATGCTGATCAACATCAGCATCATAGTAGCAATCAGTGGCATGTCCATGGCAATTGCAGGCTGAAAAAAGTAATATTCCAAGTCAGCTTTCTTTATAATGCTGGAATTTAGCAATCTCCAGCATTTCCTCCAGCAGAAGTGTAAAAGAAGATTAGATTTTTGAATGTGTACATACAGTCAGGCATGTTGGAGTATACTCAAATGCACATATTTACCTATAAACAACTGGATTTTCATAGCAGAAACACAGTGCAGTAATGCAGACATGAAGAAAACATGCAGCTAGTCTTACCAGAGAAGGCAATCATTGTACCATCTCAAAACTATATAGATATGCATAAATGCAGAAGTAGGAAGCTCTAGAAGAATGGCCACAGGAGGTTTTTTAAAATTATCAATAGCAGGCTCAAATGTTTATTTTTTCATGTCTCAAAAAACCATCTGGACTGATGCTATGTGCACTAAACCTTTATTTAAAGTTAACAATTATAGATAAGATGTACACATTTAAATAAAAAGACCTACATTGAAGAACTCTCATATTCAGCTGTCAGTACAGATGTACCAGCAAATTTGGCTATAATATAATTCCATAACAACAAACAAATAGAATATACCAAAGGGCTATACATTCGTTCAATGTCCTTTTTTTTTTTTTTTTTCTGATCTGATCTTCCTTCTTCACTGGAGAGGAAAATGGCAATTTTTTTGAAAGAATGCAGGTAGCAAAACCAGGTTTCCCTAAGCATCTGGGTGGTAGCTGATCTTTTAATTAAAGGAAATTACCTTCCCAGGAAATTCCTTAAGTTATGACTTGATAATGTCATGTTTATGACCCTATGTTTAGGGAAACCCTCCCTTCATCTGAGCCAGAGGACACAATACTCTGGAAGGCAATGGGTTACAGAAGCCAAGGGCTCTGCCCCTTCTTCAGTATGAGGGAAGCATATTGCAGGTAATTCTTCCAAACTCTATTTCAAGTTCCTAGCACAACTGGGAGCACAACTCAGGGACAACTGATTTTCCATGTCTTGCTACATAATCACAGAGACAAGACAAGAGAAACTGGATTATTCTCTACGTTCTCTCTATATCTTTTTGTCTGGAGAGTTGTGGATAAGGAAGCCTTTTCCTGGAAATTGCCAGTCATGGAGCTGAGGAGGGGCCCTTCCATCAGGCTCCCTTTATGGTCTGCTGACAAGAACTGGACTGGGTTCAAGACTGGGTTCCCTGGCCAGGATGTAACAGCCTATGAAGACCTTTAGGTTTTATTACTCCTAAAATTATTCATGAAAATAAAACGTGGCACAAATGAGATGCTGGATCAAGACATTTAGTCAGAAAAGAAAAAAAGAGACTATTTTTTTTATATATATATATGTATAATTACAACATAAATAAAACCTCCCTTGCCTCTAGGGCCAAACCATCTGTGAGCTCCAGATCAGCTATGTCTCCCAGCAATGGGAAATTATTTGCTCTGATTATAGTAACAACACTTTCACTCATAGAGGAAAAGAAATCCCTTCTACCTCACCAAGCACCTTTTCACCACTTTGGGCCATTAGCTGATCCATACATGCTGGGAAGCTCACAGCAAAATGTTGGGCTGATCCCTACAAGCTTCCACCAACCTCTTTCAATCAGTTTCTCTCAAGGAACCTCAGGCTTCTGGAAAGTTGAATAAGGTTGTTTTAATTCCTTTACTACTGGCTGCCAGCTAAAGAGGCCTGCACCTGGCAAATGCTCTCAACAAATCACCTCAAACCGCTAGGAGCAATCCATAATAAAAGGGGTATTTTTTCAAAGGTAGTTAGAAGCGAAGTGGTTTTGGCTCAGAATCTTGTAGATGATCTTCTATACACTCATTCTTCAAAGAACATGACATTATTTATGCTCTTTGTGTCTTTTCTGGCAAAAAAATGTTTTCCTTTTAAAGAGGGGGACTTGATTGAGGTTCTAAATATTTTTCAAAAACTGTGTCCCAACATGCCTACCTCCTATCAAACATTTTAATCACACACAATCTCCTTCTCCCCTCCAAAGTTTTAGTACTGCATTTTCAATTAAACAAGACATCTCTTTATTCCTCAGAGTAATTATATAGGTACATCTCTTTGACTTTCAAATAAGGTTCTCCTGACAAGAAAAACAGATTGGGCCAGACACAAAGGAAATGGTTGTGCACAGAGATTGCAATGCTCTGTTACCACCCCATGTGGTTTCTACCCAGGGGAATGGAAAACACCTGTGTGTGACAGTACAAACCCATCACCAAAAGGGGGTCCATGCTGTCGCTTTGTCTAAGAATGAAACACAGGGAAAGTGGGGGAAAGGCAAATGAATGGGCTTCTCCAGCCTGACTAGTCAATCTGTAGGGCTAACGTACTCCAAACGCCCAAATACAAGGATGGGAGGAGGTCCAAGTGTGGAATCACCAGAGTTCCGCACCAGGAGCACTGGCACACAGTCAGTGAGGGGCAACACTCAGTCTGGGAAGGGAGCGCAGCTCATGCACTGTAAGCAGTGTTAGCCTCAAACAACCTCTCTGCAATCTGAACACCAAGAAGGTGATGGAAAGGAACATTTTGGAGTTGTACAAGATGCCTGTAGCCTCTGCTCTGCTTGGACATCCACAGTCTGTCAGCAGACAGCTATGACTGAGATGCTGACCCAATGTTCTACAGAATGTGTTCCACTTTTCTCATGTCATATTCTCACACAAATTATTACTTTCACTGTTTAATAAGAAAGAAGACATTAAAAAGTATTCACTGCATTTTTGATTCTTTATTTCTGCATGGAAAGCAATTTCTCTATACAGAAAGAAAAGGTGTTAAAGCACGCTGGTTATGTTCCATGAACATGTGTGCTACAGCTAATTCCCACCCTCTTGTCAGTATTTCTTTCAACCCACCATCCTTTTGGCTACTCACGTTCACATATGTTTGTGCTCCCAGCTGTTGCAGGTTGCCACTGCTTCTGATTATATCCAGGGCAGCAGCGATCACAGGTTTCTCCACAAGTGTTATGCTGACATTCACACTGAAACCTACAGAAATGAAAGCCTCTTAAAGAAGCTGGGCTAAAAATCTTTTTCTTAAGTTTTTAAATGAAACAATTGGTTTTTTCTTTCTTTTACCTCAGTCCAAGACTTACACATCGTATGAAAAGGATAGAAAATAAGTCAGAGAGTAATACTAGAATGTTTTGGAACTATCCTCAAATTCTTCAAGATTGATATACTTCAATCATGTGACTATGAGTTGATTAGAACACATTACTTACAGAAAACCTTTCTAATTGGATAGAACAGACTGGATTATGAAACTATTTTATATGACTAAATCAAGTTGATATACAGTAGTTTAGGATGTATCTTCTTTTAGCTTCATTCCAAGGCTGAAATTTGTTGGCCTACAGTAATCAAAATATTTATTACCTTTAAATGCATGCCTTCATAACTTTTCCATTATGCTTCGTTTACAATAATTTTATCAGTGTTTTTAATAGACCAAGATTATAACTTGATCTTGTTATTTTTAAGATAGTGCACACTATTCACCAAGGGAATGTAGAGATGTTTTTGATTGATTTAGCTGATGAGCCTACATTATTATTATTATTATTATTATTATTATTAAGTAGGCTATTCAGAAGGCTATTATATATTTCTTATTCTTACTTTCTTACAACATTCTTCTCTTATGTGTGTAGTCTATTAACACAGAAAGCAATAAAACATTTGAGTATAACCATCCTATTTTCACACATTTCTCTCCTTCTTTACTTACTTTTCCCTAGCACAGATATCTGGAATGGAGGCACCCATCTTCTGCACTTACTCTTCATTAAAATTCACTAAAAATATTGCATTGTCCTGATAAAAGTTTGGTTTAATGCCATCATGGATAAGAGCAACAGCTGGTTTAAAGCAGGTTTTAAAAAACGTTTGAGACCAGCTGATTATTCAGTCACTTCCCTGTAGCAGGTGAGCCAAGAAGCCTGATTTAACTCCCAGTGAAATCAGTGTGGAGGTCACAAACTTGACAGGGAAAGGGAAAAGTCCATTCAGTTTGTTTTTATGATATTACAGTAATGATCTAAAGCCATTGGATCTTGCATGAGCTCCGTTATAGTGCTGAATATCTTCATGAAGTTCACTGATTGTGTTCCTGAGTTAGACTTCTAATTCCTGATGTAAGAAGGAACTCTTACATCAACTCATGTTTTCCAAAGAGAACTATGTGTTTCTAAGAAACTATTCAATCTACCAAACTTGTATTTCAATTAAAATGAAAAACGAAAGTAAAGACTTTCTATTATTGTATTTCACATACAATCGCTCTTGACATGTTTTCTTGCCAACCATTAGCAGGTTCTATTTCTTTTAAATATAAAGAAAAAGAATCCCTGTACAACTACATAATTCTATAATTTTAAAAAAGGTCATTTGAAAGCACTCAAATATTCTTTTTCTCAGATAAATGTCAGGCTCCATTTACTTACTGGTATTGGTTTTCAGCACTCTTTGGATTACATACTTCAGCATGGCCATGGCAAACACATCGACCACCAATGCTGATGTCCTTTATACTGTAGTAATACTGTGGAACAAGCACAAGAAATATCTATAGGTCTTTCCTTGCTTGCACTAATGTCAGAAATACCAACATCAAGTTTGCTAGACTTGGAAGGTGTCTACAATAAAAATTTGCACTCTCCTTCAGGAATTTAATAAAACATTTGACATTTCATTTATCTATCCTAGACTCCATGGGCAGATAACACCAGAAGTTCCTTACACTACAGCTGTGCTGCCTGCCAAGTAAACTGCATACTGCATTTACATCTGCCTGTGAGCAATGTCTTAAAATTTTCTTAAGGCAGTAAGGGCACTTGATGGGAGTGATGTCAAATAACTGGAATAGCTTGATGTTTTCCAGTGCAGAAACCCTCACACACATTTGTGTGGTGCCTCACCCCAGGGTTTCCTTCAATTGTTACTGAATCTTCATTTTAAATGAAAAGTTTAAAAATAGCAACACAATATGAAGTCTGAAATCTCTAAGTATATGAATTTATGTGTGGTGTTCCCTGTATTTCCTTATATTCACCCACTGAATAGGAGTGGAACTCTGGCCTTCAAGCTCTTGGATAGCCCAAAATGTACTGAAAACACCTAGGCATCTCAAATGATTTGAGGAAATAAAGCAACTTTCAAGTGCAGGCTTTGATTTCTGCTCCTTCAGAAACTCAGGTACTATTTTCTGAAAACCCTTTGTGAATAAATATCAGAAAGTACTGACAAATAAAGATGATGAGATTTAGTTCCCCAGTTCTGCATAAGGTAGTTTAGAATAATTTTGCTTTGGCTCTTTATAGCTCTCATGATGCACTCAGCTTCCTTCCATATTAGATTGTAGGGAATGGAAATGGTCTGTTACAAAATCATTAATCATTACTGCCCCTCCATAAATCCATGCTGGCCCAGTTATCTTCTTGTCTCAAACAAACCTGGAGAAAAATATGGGGATTTCAAGGTGGATCAGTGCAAATTTCATTGTCAGGATGTTGCAAACTTTAAACATTCAGACCATTTTTTGGTCCCTAAGATGCTGGGTATGATCATTGAGTATTTACATCACAGTGACAACAGTACTTACTCTACGAGTTACAGTGGGATCCCGCTGAGCTTTGGATATCAAGTGTCCAAGGAGAGTATTAGTTCTGAGAAAACGGAGGCGGATGTTTGTTGCTTTTGTGAATTCTTGAAGACCAGGGGAGTAAGTGAAGTTTTTTGCTCCTGGGCGGCCATTTATCAAAGATACTACAATCTAACAAAGAAGTAAGCACACTCTCGTTAAAATATATCAACTGCAAGTGCCAGTAGCAGCATTAATCAGCGGTAGCATTAGAGCAGAATTAATAAAAGAATCGAAAAATTTATTGTTGTTTCTGAACATACTTGCAGTAACAACTAGGCATTTCATACTGAAGTCAGGATATTGGGAAAAACAGTGTTGTTAGTCTTGGAGCCTATTGTATTCTCATTATCCATATAACAGGAAAAAAATGCCTCTATCTGTTTTGAAAACAGGAGATATAGCATGCAAAAAGTACATTTTAATAGGAAGAAAACAATAGGAATAGATGCAAGTAGTTGTTTGAACAGTTGACAGTGTCAATGGAAGTTTAGCCTGATTAAAAACATCAGATTTTGGCTCTTTCCCAAAGCACATTTATTTTTGGGTCAAGGCATAAACATTCCTGGAAAATATTATTGTTAGCAGGTCCAGTGCCTGCGAGCATATTAAAGGTCTTCTGGAAGAAAGCACACAGTGTTGCTTTAGAAAATCCCCTCACATGAAAGCAGGTTTGTTTGACTTCCAAAACAAGGGATCCAATTTTTATTTTTTTTTTAAAGAAACAGCTGCCAGCAGCTTAGCAATTGTGAATCTCTATTGAATGAACAACCTAGTTTGTATGTACAGGGCTCAGTAAAAAACCTTAATTTATTTATAACCATCCAGATAACAGACTTCTATTTTCAAATGGCTCCTATACTCCAATGCACGTAACAAGGGCATACTGATTGTTCCAATTGCAGCACAATTCCCACAGGAAAAGTCATAGAGCATGTAAGAGGGAATGGCACCAGCAGTGTTCTTCTGTGGAAATTATTCTTTACAATATCTGATTAGGAAAATTTTACAGATGTTTTAACAAACAATTCTATTTTAATATGAAGCCCTGGATCCATCTGCTCAAAACTCTGGATAACCGTTGAGGAGTTCAGACCTGGATTTTAACAACATCAGGCATAAGAACAGAATGTCAGGAGGATACATCAGCACATCCAGGAATTTAACATGCATTCAAGTAATACAAGCCACAGTTCTGCCTAGCAAGAACAATGGCTGAAATCAAAGCAATGTTTTCCAAATACTTTATTATATTATACACATATACCTTTCTTTTAGATATATATATATAAAGATAACATATATATTTTTATATATATATTTCTTAACAGCTTCTTATTCTTGAATGGTAAATATCTGTGCCTACAGCCTTTACTCACATGAGCAATTCACGTGGACCTAGTTTTGCCATGCACATTGGAAGTATTCAGAAAATGCATTCAACACCTTCAAATGCACATGGCTACAGTGAGGTACATAAATTATGATAAATATCAATGCAGGTTTCCCTGAGCAGCCCCTACCCCCTGAGGAAATGGTGAAAATTAGGAGGAGTCAGGTTATGCTCCCAAAATCTCACTGAGGTTTAGGTTATGGACTTACTGACAGAGATTCAAGCAGTCATAGCTAAAAAAGTTACTTCCAACAAACTTCTGAAGCCAATGATGTTTGCTTCCAGCATCACACATGGCTCTCCTGAAAGCACCTACCTCCCCATTTTCAAGAGGCAGAATGCGAGAGTACTCAGTGGAGCACAGGACATCGCTGTCCCTCCTCACAGCAAGATTTGCTTCCTTTCCAAAGCGCTCCAAGCAATCTGCTTTTGAGTCTAGTCACACAAGAACAAAATTAATTTTATATAAAATAGGCCCTATTGTTCTAATTTAAAGTAACAGAGAAGTATCCCCTGTGCTTTCAGGTAAATTCTCCCTGTAATAGACTAAGAACACTGACTCTGTCACTCAGCACAGAGTAACAGACATTCCTCAAAACAATAATCTCTCTTCCTAAGCAATTCATTGGGCCTGACAAGACATAATACAGTATTTCTCATATCATTACCAGAAAAAAAAAAAAAAGCTATATAGATTCTTCAAGATTTTGCATTTGTAGTTCACTTTGATTTTTGAAAGAAACTCCAGGGTCCCAAGGGAAGAAGGACACTGAAGTTCTGACATACCCAAAAAAACAAGAGAAACAAAACAAATTAGAAATTTCTAGGAAAGTGAAAAATATTCGAGTGCTGAGTTACACTTTCAAAATACCATACTCATACACTCCCACCACTAATTCACTGTGGCTAAATAAGAAAAGATAAATGTATTTAACATTCACTGTCTTCTCTTGCAGCTGAAATCTTCAGCAAGCCCCATGCTTTGCTTTTGCTGCTACTGAGGAAATGATTAAAGAAACCTGTCCCCAAAAGACCAGTGACACAAGGATTGATACTTACAAGCAAAATATTGCCAGGGAGTGTAAGTTTTTCCAAAGTCCACCGATCTTTCCAAGACCCAGAGATCTGGACGAGGAGAATTTGCAAACTTGATAAGGATATAGGCAACATGGAAGAGCTGGTAACAGAATATACATAGACATTGTCAGGAGCTTTTTCTGAGTTCTATAAAAGCACAACAATAATAAAATTAATGCAAATAAACACTTTATCTGTAGTGTACAGAAGAAGAAGGTTATTCTCTGCAGTTTCGTTCCCATTCAAATAAGAGGCCAGATTCTCAGCTGGCTGCTTCACCTGGCAATGTGTTCAAGAACATTAAGACATCTACAAGAGGACTGTGTTAAATGCCATCTCCTACATTTCAGAACAAGTCTGTTGTGCAGCTCACTGATTGCTTGGGTGTGTTAAGGGTACAGTACTCAACCTGGAAAAGTTGTATCACTCAACTAAGCTGCTTTTGCAGCACTCAGGTACATTTGTGATGTATTCCAATTACATAATTGTGCTTGTAGAGAAGGAATATCAAAATCATGTAACAGAAAATGCAAATACCCTTTACACTGTGACTCCTTTGGTTGATATTAATCCCAGCCACCTGCTCCCTTATGTTAAGGTTATTTCCAGATGAATTTGCCACTTGACAGACTTTCCAAGTAATGGAAGCAAGCCACCCCAGAGTTTATGGGTGTCAAATAGCACAGGAGAGATTTTTGTAACTGGTAGCTAATTCAGTGTCTGTCTGAATCAGCTCAAAGGGGTCCATCAGCTCAGGGTTCCCAAGATCAAGAGTTTTATCTGGGTTCTTTAGGCGCTCACTGTATATCACACAGAGGGGCTCCCAAACACCAGAGAATAAATGGATCTTACAAGACAGGAGGTCTTAGTGTAAGCCTCTTGGGATAGTCCACAGTCATAAAACCAGAACATCAATAAGAATTACCTTTACACAAAAAGCTAAACACAGATTGATTCTAAAAGCCATTAAAAAATTAAACCGTGACATGGATGGAGCTGTCAATAAAAGTGAACCAATACTGAGGTACATTCAATATTCAAGTGAAGCTGCACTGGAATTTCCCCCTCAACAACCTCAATTGAGATGCATCTGCTGGCAGGAGATTCTTACTTTGATGGGAGAGACTGCAGTCAGCAGTTTGTCAGGTAACTGCTACCAGAGCCCCCACATCAAATACACCCTAACAGTTTATCTTTGCTCATACCTCATAAATGTCATAACCCTGAAGCTAATACTTTGCAAAGTTTATTAGACTCCAAACCACAAGTGCATACAAGCTCTCAACCATGAACTGGGAGCAGCATCTTTTGGCATGCCTGGCCCTCTCAGCTGTCAGCGAGGAACAATCCAACAGCTGTCACACGAGCTGCGACCACCAAGAGGCAGATGCAAATGGTGAATAATGCAGTGAAACAGATATCTGGAAATAATTGTCTTTAACCAGCTCTGCACATGACAATCCCATGGCTACATGCAGTCTCCATGCTCACACACCTACTTCAGACATCAGCTTCTGAATATCTGTATAATGTATTCACAGCAGAAAGTAAAACCTTCTCATGGAAAAATGAGAGGAACTCAGGGACTTCATGGAGCATGATCTCATGATATACCTCACATTTCAGAAGCAAAAAAATGAAACTTTTTTGTTTTAATTTAGTAAAATTTAATTTAATTTAATGTAGTATGTACAACTACTCTCCAGGGCAAGCCCCTGTTCTACACACACACCAAGGCACCCTGTACCTTGCAACCTATTTCAGAAACTTTTGCTTTGCTGAATGTTGCTGACTTAGGTCAGTGCAGAGAGAACCAGGAGGAAAATAACTCAACTTTTCTGTTAGTGTTGAAATTTATCCTGCTATTTAACACAGCCTGACAAGCACCAGCTTCACCTCCAGAGATACTAAATTAGGTACCTCAGCAAACAGACATTATCTCCATAGGAAAAATTACTTACTAGACAACAATATGAGCACAGCATGAGGCAGCCATTCTGTTGACACAGCCATGGCAAACCCCAAACCTTTGCTCTGTGACTGCACAGGTGGAGTTATGCCCTCAAACTGCTGATGGAAAGTCTGGTTTTAGCCATTGTCAGAAATAGGTGAATACTTCAGGGACAATAGCAAGATTTGCTTTTACTGACAGTCTTTCTCTGAGTAACTTCTGCTACTTCACTGTCAAGTGTCAGAGTAGAGATATTGGCCATTCAGACATTACATGGCATCTGGTATGGTGACACAGTGCAAAGATTAGTATCCTTCTAGGAAAGCATAACAGTTCTGAAACCTCAAAAAAAAAAAAAAAAAAAAAAAAAAAAAAAAAAAAAAAAAAAGAAGTGGTTCATGTTCTCACTTTTGGTCAGCTGAATCTGGGGCATTGACCTGTTCAAACCAGGTTTGCACTAGCAGGCAACATTAATATATTATCTTCTTCCACTATGTCCTAAGATCTTTGGAAGTCCTATCTTGACATGCATGTTTAGCAGTGCTGATAACACTCCATGTGTTGACTGTACAAATTTAATCAAGACAAGTGATTAGAAAGGCTCAGAGGAAATAAGGAAGCAGATAATGTCCTGCTTTTCCAGGGCTCCACTGCCTGTAGTCACTTGTGGAGTGATTCAACATGACCTTACACCTACTCTTAAAAATGTGTATTTATCAGGAAGTCTGCAGTCTGCCAATGCTTAAGAACTGCCACTCAGCACTACTCCTTACGATTTCCATGCAAATAAAAAATTGGAATGGAAAAAACCCCATTATTTCATACACTATTGCATATAGAAACCTTCTATTCACATGACGCTCTCCCTTACATCTCTCATTTGAAACACTGCTCAGGTTGTACAGGCACATTCAGAAAGGGAAAAGGGACAGGTCTGATAAAAATTAAATTAGTGTTAGTTAATGACAACATAGTCACCAAGCCTATCATCTGTCCTGCTTCTGACTTCACATGAGTGCCCATGATTTGCTTCTGGCCTGGATCAGGGAAGTAGAATGGCACTTGGACATCTAAACTTCCACTAAGATTAAATACAGACCAAGTTGATGAACAGTCGCTCTCCAGATCTGATGAGACAACAACAGAAGAAAAATAATCCTTGGCTTAGCAAATAAATCCCATCTGAAGATAAAAGAACAACCCTGCTGACATAAGACCTAGAAAAGCAACCATTAAAGCCAATTTTAATCACATATTCTAAGCTAGATTTCACTACTTTAAATCTTGATCCCGACCTAAAACCTAACCTGAAAAAGAGGCAGACTAAACTCAAAGTAATGTTTTCCTTCAGTCATTTAGTTCTGAAAAAACAAAAAAAAAAAAAAGAAAGTGCCTTAATTTTTGAAAAAATGTTTATTTGGTTGCTTTTAAGCCAAATTTGTGTAATAAAAAAACAACCATCTCTCAAAAGGATTGCTAAAACTGCAAGTAAGCATTTCAGTATAATTATATAATACTAAAAAAAAATCACAAAAAAAATCCCGCAAATATCACTTAATCAAAATTCTGACCATTTCCTTGGACGAGTAAAGAACTGAATTTAAAAGCGGAAACAGCATTTTGTTTCCAGTAATGGAAACAATGCTCCCTGGAAGTGAATGCTTGAAAGAAGATTTATTACTGTAAGAGTCGAACATCATATCCTGCTGTAATCCAGCACCATAGGTCAAACCTGATTGATTATCAACAGCTGGAATTTAATCAATTCCACATCGATGTGACCTTTTTCCTGTTCACTCAGGTTTGCTCAGATTTAAAATGTTCTAGAAGCCAATGGCCTTAAAATCCACAAGAACCCAGAAATTTTTTTTTTTTAAAATCATCCAGTAGAATTAACAGAATGCTCTCCTCATCTGAGAATGAAAATTAAAATTCAATGTTATGCATAACAATATTACATTATAATATTAATTATAAAGAGAGAGATTTCTATAAAAGCGTTTTCAGGTGAACTTCGGATGATATTAAAAGCTCATTTAAATTGATTGAGAGCTACACTGTACCCTTACTGTTGACAATAGTCATAATTTCTAACAGCACGCACACTACTCATTTTAAACCAATAGAAAGAAAACTTCCTGTTACCCATTGCATTCTCATGAGAATGCTAAAATTTGTAATAATATTAGTTTAAAATGTCTTACCTATTTTCGCCTTAAAAGTTTAAACTACTCTTTACATAGAGAAATTTCCAAAATTTTTTTGAATCCTAGAAAGTATTAAAAATGGATAAAACTAGATATACATATATAAAGGTACAGCAGATTTTCCTCCATTCCTGACACCAATAAACCCAAACCAGAATACTAAAACACTGAAATGACTTGTTAGATGAATGCTGGACATAAACAAAAGAAAAACCCACCATGTTCCAAACAATCATGGTGTTGCGTGTCCTGCTTCTGTAGCAAAAGATTGTTCTTCCTTTTGGCTCATGGAAGATTAAAAAGCCCTGGAATGTGGTAGTAGCAAGAACCCAACTAAATCCATCTATCTGAGGCATTCTGTAGATATCACAGCAATCTTTCTTCATGTAATTTGAATGTTTCCAGCAGGGTGAAATTTCCTCAAACTGTTATTGGCAGATACAGCTGCACCATCAAAACTTCCCTCAACTTGGTATGGTGTTGTTTTAGGTTTCTTTTATTATCTTGAATAATGTGGTTGGTGTTGCAGCTTGTTCAGAAGAGACAGAAATCTGATATGATTCAGTACATAAATTAAACTTTTCAAAGGGAGGCTGATACAGGAGAGGGATCCAAGGAGTGTGACCTGTGCTTAGCACCTGCTCCAGAACACATCTTAGTGCCACTGACTGCATAGGGTTGGCGTGCATGCCCATTGGTTTCTTGGTGTAATGAAGCCTTAAGGTCTTGTTTCCTCTCAGAGACCAAGCCACAAAAGCATAAGTCTGTTCAGATGAAATAAAAATCCCACATACTCTGGCTAAAATTAAAGGCTTTGATTTCTTGATGCAGCAAAGAGGGAAGCAGTCCTTTTATTCAAACATCCCAGTAGGACTTGAGGCACCTTGGTAGATCCAGGTACTGTATAAAGCACTCCTGACAGTCAGTATTTGTCAATTTTCAACAATGTATTTTGTAACATACACGGTAATACAAAAAAATGCCAACTAGAGAGGGCTGAGCCAGCATTTCTGGAGCTTCCAGCTACTCTTCTGGGTATGTGGAAAAATAGCTGTAGCAGAGGTGCAGAGAAAATTGTGTGTGGGTAGTTCCTGAGAGGCATCAGACCTCCTGAGTGTGTTCCATCCAGCTTAACTGAGTACAGCTACACACAGCAATGACTACACTGCATAAACAGTGACAGCAGCTACAGAGGCTCCCACTGCACAGCATGCTGAAGTCATTGCTTGTGTTCTAGCTTCCCAGTCTGGGCTGCAGAAGCCAGGAATAAGCACAGGATTTTCAATGTTGTTCAGTTATCCTAGTCCATGGTGTACTCACATCATGCTTTCCTTTAACTAGCCATTGATGCTGAAAAACACCTTTAGTTAGGTAAGAGAGTGCCTTTGAATAGATACATCTGGAGATCTTTTTTCTGTCCTAGTTAATGGCAGGACCAAAGGGAGAAGCTCTCCCTACATAGCATGGGCAGTAAGTACTCTGGAAGGAAGAACTGGATCCAGAAATGAAAGGGTAGACCATTCTCCACACTCAACCAGTCATTGGTCTTTTTGCCAAGGCTGCAGGCAGCTACATCAATGAGTCTCGGTCATTTTTCCTGAAATTTCTCATGCAGCCACTTTTCCATTAGGATTTGGACAAAGACCAACTCAATTCTTGTAATTATTTCTTACATGTGGCCTATTTCTTCACAGAACACTGAAGCTATTGATATGGGAAAGGATTTGTACGATTCAGCCCTCAGTTGTCCAGAAGAAAAATGTCTCCTTATGAGGGCTGCAGTCCAAAGTAGAAGGAATACAGTAGGATGTCAGCACTGGGAAGAAACCCAGGGAAGTGCAATGGATTACAGGCAACCAGCAGAGGTTCTGCTTTTACTACACTGGATTGAAACTGAGATATTTAGAACAACATATCATAAAATTAAGTAACATGTAGGAATGAGCACGGAAAGGAGGATGGGGGAAGCAGAAGTACAGACATGAAGGGAGGAAAAGTAAGATCATTGACTGGGAACCAAGGCCTTCCTAAAGGGATGCTAAGGAAGAGCCAGAGGAAGACAGAGTCAGAAAAGCAAAGGATAATAAGACTTGTGAGGTTTTCTCCTGCCTATTTGCATTACAGTATCA
Organism: Sylvia atricapilla; assembly: GCF_009819655.1. NCBI lineage: Eukaryota > Metazoa > Chordata > Aves > Passeriformes > Sylviidae > Sylvia > Sylvia atricapilla. The sequence goes on along the minus strand of NC_089140.1, from coordinate 105,966,334 downwards.
AATCAGTATCAGAAATTAATTTGAAAACCATGATGTACAACTACTAATGTAAACACAAAAAGAAAAAAAAATGCTGAGTCATTGAAAAGGTCTTTAAAAAACAAACAAACAAAAAAAAACCCCAAACAACATATGGACTACAACTTAAAGGGAAACATATGAGCAAGCAAGAATGTATTTTAAGGTATTTCCTTGTTAAGGCTGGTAGCTCAACTCTGAATGAGTTGTCTGTAGTGTGAGCCAGGAATAACGAAACATGTATTACCTGATACAACTTTTAGAAGATGTGCTACTTCATCAGCTGAAGTGGATCTATTCTAGAGTTCACAACCAGATGCACCTTCTGGTGATATGAGCCAAAATTACAACTAACTTCAAAGCATACTGTTCTGCAGCATGATCCCAAATCAGCTTCCTAAACAAACTAAAATACTCAGAACCAGAGTTGTCTAATGCAAAGGAACACCTCTGTGCTGTTAACATCCCCATTTTTGTCCACTGTAGGGACACCATTCCACCTTCCCCAGACTTGAGCCCCTTTTCTCCCCAGTGTGAACCAAAACAGCAGAGCAGGGCTTGGTGCTGCTGTGGATCAGAGCTGTGAAGGGGTTCCAGAGGAAGGGCTTTGTCTCACTGCAGGTAGAGCCCTGTAGCACTGCAGAAGCCTCGTGCAGTGGTTCTCATGCCCTAATCTGTAGGACTTCCCAGTGTTATTACAGAGGTTATGCAACTTCATGCTAGGGCTCGGTCTGATTTCAGGGTCAGTGATAATAGAAAGTCTTCAAAAGCCAAGCACAATGAATGCAAGGACTATTTTTGGAAGCCCAGTTCAATGCAGTTTGTCATAAATCTCCCACCACCCTGAGAGTTTCTCCCTACAGAAGAAGTGAGCACAGGGCACTTTCTATTTAAAGATGACACTTAAATTAACTGTAACTTCAGAAACATTTTACATTATCATGTCAATCTTTTGCAAGTTAAGAACAATTGGTTTTACTTCTCAACAATTAGCCAAAGCTGAATAATATTCCAAACAACAAATATTGTTTGTAAATCAAAAGATTGCTACCAAATATAAAAAATAGATCTCTACCTTAAGAAAACAACTCAGAAGATTTGCCAAACTGTGAGGCTATTCACAAAATGATTATAAGCTTTAACTGGTAGAAACAAAAAAGCATGAAGACCTCCACAGGCCACACCCTTAGCTTAAATTTATGGTTGAATTGCCCTCTCCCTCTCTAATAAAAGAACTAATTTGGACATTACATTCCACTGTGTACCTTAATTTACAACAGGGACTAATAATATTATACATAAAACTATTCAACATATTAGTGCATAAGACTTCACTGAGTTTAAGCCTTTCAGCACTATATTATTGCCAAAAAGCACAGGTAGAGTAAAAAAAAATATACATAACAAAAAGCAACAATAAATATATGGACTACACTTCCTTGAACTACTTTTGTAGTTGGACAATTCTTTTTCATCATATGCTATCATGCTATCCTGAACTTTCATTTCTTCTGAAGAGAGAGTTCAGAAAAATACCTGGGGAGTGTTACAGTAATATCTGCTGAGCACTAAGCAAGCCAAAGATGGGGACACACCTGCTGAAATCAGGCAGTCCAAAGAGTCAGGGGAAGGGCAATGAAATTCAGTCAAACATTCTGGATTCAGAAGTTTGAAATATGTTGAAAACTACATTGGAAAAAGATAACCAATTAGAGGATTTCATTTGATCCAAATATTTCAAACAAGTCAGGAATAGCCACTCTGTAAGCAGGTATGTTAACAGAATGGAGAGACTGCCTCAGGGATAAACATTATAATTGTTACTCGGAAGGGCTGTGATTGATTAGAAATGTAGCTATAGTACAGAAGTCAGAAAGGAAGTAAAGCAGGGATTTTGCTTTAAGGTTTTTGCTTTTTCCTCATATTACGAAGTACAGCAAATGAGCACTCTTCTTGCAAACAGATTTAACAGCCTGAAGGCATTTTGATTTTCAAAATCACCAAGCCCTTGGAAACAGAAGCAGCACCAGGTGGGTGTTCTGTTCCAACTCCATTGCAGTGCGCACTAAAACTTCCACTGTGGTGCAACTATTCAATTAAATATTGCCATGAGACCATGGTAAGATGCTCCGCTGGGACTCTGCTCTCAGTGATAAAGGCATAATGGCAGGAATGCAGAAAATTAAAAGCTTTGACTTTGCACTATGTCCTGCTTCCTCTAATTGTGGATACTTGATGACCAGCTTACACTGAGTCATTGCTTCACTGCACACATTTGGACCTTACTCTTTGTCACGTCCTGCACACCCAAAAGCTTTTCCATTTTTCGTTTGCAGAAAAAAGTGCTTTGCATTAAAAAGAAACAAAAAAAAGGACGAATAATTAGTAAGGATAACTACATCCCTGTTATCTTTTCAATATTACAGTATGTGGTTCTGTATTTAGATACAAACCAAACTGTAAGAAGGTTTATTTTTCCTTAAAAACCCCAAAACCTTCAGCTAAGCTGAGGGGAATTGCACCCTGAAAATTTGTCTCTGTCAATTACTAACTAAGTCTGCATCATTAAGACCCACCAAGCCCTTAATATTTAGGACCATGAAATAAGGTAAGGTGAATTGGGGTCCCTGTGCTTACCTGTTCGCTTGAGTAGACTTACTCTGTCACAGTAGCTAATGTTCTTCTTTATTAATATTGTGTGCTACTGTATGAATTTGGGAGTGAAAATACGAAGCAAAATGTCAAACTGAATCTCAAGTTCAAACATTCCTGAGGTTAAGGTTTAACTGGATGAAAGCAGATATGACATAATGTCTGTGAAGTGGGAACAAAAAAATCGTATGAATCTTACCAAACCCTCATCCATCCACCAGCTAAAATGATTCATTCCTGATCCCAGGACATGGAGTAATTTTTCACCTTTGTCTTGGATTACCTTCATTTCCAAGAAAGAGGATTCAGAAATATCTTTCCAAGTAGTACTAGAGCAATGACAAACACGCAACCTTGCTCTAAGAAATTCCTTTACAACTACAGAAATCTTAGCACATAGCTGCTGGTGTCCATGAAAAGAGGGCACTTTGCTCATATCCCTCCTCTCAATAAAGAGGTTTATAAGAATTTTACTCAGCACATTAAAAGCAAGGTGTCTGTCAGTAGCTCCTCAAAGAAGGTAAAAAGTTCATAGCAGGAAAAGAAGTTTAGTATGGCCTTTCTACACTGCAGCTCTACTAGATACAGAAACACTGAATAAAGGTATCCTCAAAATGAGAATAATTTCAGCCATGGGAGGAACAAAGAGTATTAGAACATCATGTAAGACATGGTGTCTTGTACATTAGAACACTTGTAAGACAAGAGGTGAAATCAGTGCACCTGAATCCCCAGCAAAAACGGCAGCTAGTCTCACAGAGAAATACTGTCTTCATTATCCCCCACCTTGCTGTCAACTAAACTGAAGGTCTACTCAAAAAATCCTGTCCTATATAATCAGTCAATAAACAACTACTGCAGTCCAATATATATATATATGTGTATACATATATTTTGCAGGCTTACACATACATTTATAAACGTGTTTTCAACGTGCACAGTGTAACTAACCTCACTGGATCAGCACCTAATTATGGCAGCTGAGAATCCATCCCTGTGACTTAACAGATACAGAGGCTTTACTCTTAGGTTGCCTATCACTTGCAGGGGAAGTATGGGTGTTCTTGTTACTGTCTCATTACTAACTCATACTACATTGGTTTTGCTGTCCCATCCCTTTTCGACCACTTTATCAGTATTTTTCTGTCTATCTTGAAGATCTTGCTGGAGGACAGAGAAACCAGAAGGACCCCTGAGGCAAAAGCAGACTCCAAACATTATTCTCAAAATGTGTGCATGCAGAGATATCACGAAGCCTCTCCCTCTCTGAGCTCATGGAAAAGTAGACTATTAAACAGAAGGCAGAACTTCAGTTTCAACTAAGAGGTCCCCCCATGTCACTTCAAATTAACGAGTTACAGTGTCTGTGCAAGAAAGTACACCATCACTACATCTGTGTGGTCCCAGTGGCAAGAACTCCCGTCATCAAAATTCCTAAAAGAAAACAATCACTTTCAACTATATACAGTCAACTTGATAAAAAAATACAGAACATAAACCAGACAAAAAAGCTGTGACGTCAGGAAGTAAAAATCATCAACTCAAAAGTCTCTCACAACTGCAAAGTGTAGGCACAAATGCAAGAAATGATCACACCTCACCCCATACATAGCTCAGGCACTTACCTGCCCCAGATCTAAGGTGACATTGACTTCGTTGTACTTCAAGCCCACGGAAAGAGGGGGACTTTGCCACCAGCGCTCAGTGCCATCAATGGCGTTGGTTATCGGGTGAGCTTTGCTGGGATCAGCGGCATCGCAGTATCACAAAACTGGCCCTGAAACACAATCCATCAAAACATGGTCTCAGACAACATCTTAGGCATTGATGACATGTGTTGTTAACAGAGATTCTGAACTACAGTGTTGACTAAAAATGCGGGTAATTTGTCCCTTTATACACCGTAATTTTTAATGTATAAATTATTCCCCTGGTAACTAAATTACACACTGAAACACACTAACTTTTATGTTACAAACTAAACTTCAGAAATCTCAGTAAGAGAACTAACCGTAATTTTATTAACTCGTTGACACTTCGGTGAAATTACCTATATTACATCTACAGTGGTGTCTGCAGGAAACCTACAGAAAACTAGTGAAATAACGATTCTTAGAACTGGATTAGGAACAAACAAGCAATTTATCCTCAATTCTTCTAAAACACCATGAAATATCCACTATGCACACAGCCTGGTATAAATAAAACCGTAACAAAAAAGCTCTGTTACTTGGGCCATAAGTTTGGTATTAGAATTTTATAACACTGTTTCATTTTTCTTGTATCTTATAATACATTCTGATGAGAGTGTTCTACACAATACGGACTCATGGAAAATGCAAGACTGTTCCTTTAAGCTTCCCTTTAAAGAATGCCATTATATCTTCATTTCAAGAAGTACTGCCCAATCTCCAGTCCACCAACTAAAGCCACAATCCAAAGATGCCCTTTGAGAGTCCTCTTAGGCTCTTTGTACAATAACGATGAATAAACTCCAGGAAAATTGTCTTTTGATTTCATATCTTGGCTTGCCCCACAAGCTATTTTTATATCCAAGAAAAGAGATTTTACAGTCTACTAAGATTAGTGCTGAGCTACTGAAATTAGTTATTAAGGGATCTTTTTAGTGTCCCATTCATTTCTTATTCCAATCACTAGGTGGAGATAATCAGTGAAAATTTTAAACTCTGCCAGCTACAGATCTTTGTAGAAAAATAACATTTTCATTGAATGGCAGCACACCTGCCATGGCTACTTCAGTAGGACAGTTGCTTAAACCATCAGTCCGTGTGTTGCTGACACTATGTTGGACTTTTGTTTAAAATAAAGGGAATGGGGCGACTGTTACCTTATCAACTGAGCATATGTTACCATCAAAAGCATGTGACAAATCTTTTGTTGTTTTCCACAATCCACACTGCCTGGCATGAAGCACATTCCTACCCTTCAGAATTAACAGACTCCTGTCTAAGTGCACTGTTTTGTTGTTGCTGCTGTCAGACTAACCAGGGTAAAGTAACTGGAGCAATCACACTTGTCTTTACAGAGAAGTAACAGGAGAGCTCTCCCACTCTTGCTGGGTGCAGTCTTGCAAGCTTGGTGAGTTTAAGATGTTTAGCAGAATTTATTTAACATTTACCATAGTTACTAACGGATTGGAAAATACTTCATCAATCTCACGTTATATGAATATACCATCCTTTGCCTTTCAAACCTGAAACACAGATGTTCACTGAATTGATTATTTCTGCAGTATCAGTAGCAGTAATTTCAGCATCTGCATCTAGAAATAGTTCCATCCTCATCTTCCAGAAAGCCCAGAATACGATGCAGTTTCCAGAAGATATGGCTACCATTAGCTGTTCTGATCTAGCACAGCCATGCCAATATGGCTGGGGGTTAACTCTTGACAATTCAAAGAGACAAATACTCACATACACAAGTTGGTTAACTACAGCTGGGGTCATGTTGTAACACGATTCTCCTCCAGCTCTGTTAGAGAAGACAGTTTGGCTGACTTTAATACAAACTACAATATGCCAGGGCTCTGCCTGATTCAAGTGGTTTGCTGCAGCAGATTCACATCACCCCGTGCTAGCTACAGGCAACACTGCCAGTTTGTGCAGTGACGACAAAGAACATCATGTCACCATCTGCAAAAATCCATACCCTGAGAAATCAATCTATGCCCTGGCAACTGCAGCTACTACCACATCAGAGCATCTTCCCTGACAAATGCATACCTGAGTTCTGACATATATGTTACAACAGGGCAAGCTTCCCCAAATAGCTTTATAATGGGCTTGAAACATAGTCTTTAGATCTAAATTACATTCACAATGATCAGGCTGGAAGCACACAGGAAACAGTTGCTGTTACAGCAGTTTCAGCCCTGATCTGGAAACAACCTCAAAGAAGGTTGAATGAGAAGAAAACAATGGAGAATTAAAACAAGAGTTTAATTTACATGCATTACGTGATTTCAGTACACTAGAGTACTTGATCTGAACTCAAGATACCTCTTTCTCTTTTTGGGCACATAATTAAAAGAATTTCATTGCAACAGCTGGAGTTTCAGTTATTTAAATACATTCCAGCAATCCTGCCAACTAGGCAGCAAAACAAAAATGAAAGAAAAAAATTATTGGACAGAGCAGTCTTCCTTCCTTCTCACTGGCAGTATCTCAGGCACATCGTGCTCAGCCTGGCTGCTACAGGGCACGTCTCCATTCCAGTACACTGGGCCTTGAAACTTGGTTTGATTTTGGCTGCAGTTCATCAGACAGGCAGGTGTGCATTTGATGGTGAGTGACCTTGTTACCCTCCTTTCCCCGCTTCTGCTGAGCAGAGGAGAGACCTGGAACTGCATGAAAGAGTTTACTGAAATACACTAGTGTGGACCAGGGACACGAGGGGATGAAAATGTCTCACTTGTAAGTTATAGAAAGTGACAACAATGAAGGATTTGTTCACTATTTCATACCCAGCAGCTCTGTGCCCACTGGCAGGGCAGGACAGGTATGCACTTAGACTTCAACTCACGCCCGCACACCACTGTGGACAGACTGGCAGGCAAAACCAGGCATGCCACTTATCTATCAGCTGCTGAAATATTTTATACTGTTGAGCATTTCTTCACTCAACACTGTTCTTATTAAGTCACTGTCCTACATGCCAGTGTGCTACATAAGGGAAACCAACCTCTTTCCACACAGTACGTCCAGCACCACCTTAAGAGCCTTGGTTGAGCTGCCTACAAAAGGACTGGCCACCCGACTGACCACCTTTAAAAAACATCCAAATGCTCTTTCTGGATTTGCTGGATATTACAGGCTTCATTAAAAGACACATCACTAAATGGCAAGCTGAACGAGAACAACCAAAGGCAGAGCAATGGAAATGGTGCTGGGGCTGCTCTTCCTCTTTGCCTTACTTTCAGATAGCACTGGCAACAGAGCTGTCTGCTTCCTTTGCCAGAATGAGGATCACATTCTGCACCTCCTTTCCAATTTCCCTACTCATAGAGCAACTCCTGAAATCCAGCATTGTAGAGAGTCCAAAAGAGAGTGACTCAAGTGTGTGGTATCATTTGAACCTGAACCAGCACAGCACAGTGGCCATTACACCTATCACTTTGTAAAGCTACATGGCTTCCCTCACACTCTTAAGAAACAACACTTGAATATTTCTGCTGATTTTTAAATCCTTCTATGTAAGCTCATCTTCTTTAAAAGTTTAATGCCATCCTTTCCAATTTTCCACGAAAGACGAAATTCTTTTATTTACAGCATCTTTGAACTTGAGAGGTGAAGTGGCTTGAGAATATACACATGTGCACTTTCCACGTCTGGACTTCCCTGGCCTTTTGAAAGACTTTCCAGCCCTTCTCGAACCACAACAACTACTGATACACCACAGAAGCATTCATGTTATGTATCTCAGTGGGGCTTTGTTAAAACTGGAAAGAGACGCTGCGGTATCTGCGCTTACACAAGGCTCTGACAGGCACAACACACTCCCTCGTGCCAGGGCTGAGCTATCAGTAGCCCCTCTGGGAACTTTAGTCAGGCAGGAACCATAACAGCCCTCTAACCTAGGACCTGCAAATCAAACATTTAAGAACTCTCCCCTTTCTAGCCTCTCTCTTCCTTTACACAGCAAACCCTCATTTCCAGCTGAGTATTAGTATACCAAGGGAACAGCTACAAAAACCATCAATGGCAACACGCAGGCTTCGTTCCGCTTGCTTGGCAAGTTTATCTGATGTTTGCTTTGGCTGATTTTTATTACCCTGTGATTTCTGATATTTCAAGGCATGTCAGTTTGAGATTTCATTGCAGCAGTGAGCTGTAGCGAGTTGCTGAGAGATTGCTGGGTTTACAATTTACCTGGCGCACGGTTGTTTCAGGCCACTTTAAACATGGATGTTGCACTCAGTATGGAATGGGTGCCTAAACTTCAGAGGTGTGTTAGAAACAGCAAACCAAGCAGCTTCCTCCTGATCATCACAACCTTTTTTTTTTAAACCTCAGTTTAAGCATCTAATACCTGTGTCCCAGTTTCCCTTTTACTAGAACTGTATACTACTCAGCCTGTAAGCATCTCCGAAGTACTTTGAGCTTTTTTTTATGACTGAAAGCACTACAGAGATAGAAGGTAATATAAAGAGAGAGAGAGATATAAAATATTTCATTGTGAGGCAGGGAGTTATGGCAGAGGGAAGTCCAGAGCAAAGCACACTGCTGGCTGTGGCTGTCCAATGAACTGTGAGGGCAGGCTGCATGATGGCATGGTGCACGCTCCCTTCTGGCACATGGCAAGGAATATACATGCTGCACCTTCTTAGTCCTCTCCCCCTCTCTTGAGTGCCTATTCTCATTTAAAAAATGAGAAATCACTCTGTTATCCATTGCAACCCCTTCTGAAACCATATCTTAAGCGTTCTTTCACTTTTAAACATACAAACACCTCATAAGACTTTGAAACACTAGATCTTCTTCAAATATGCTAAAATATTACTTGTATCCTTTCTGTATTGCCTAAAGTCAAACAGTGCAAGTTTAAGCTTTCAAAATCCCTTTCAAATTGCAGTTTCTTTCTGGCTCTCCTCCCACTAAGAGAGAATACAATTAAAATAACCTTGGAAGGTCTGAGGCTTCAGGAAAGTCCCCTCTTTTAACAAAGCTTTGATTGAACAGATACCAAGCATCTATTGCAGTACAACAGTTCGGTGCATTTGTTTCTCCTTCCTAATCCTTGAACTAATGTGTAAATACACATTTCTTCCAAAGGAAACGTTTCCACCAATATTTCCACTAATCCTTTTTCAGAAGTTTTGCAGTTTATTGTTATCTTTCTTGCAACTGGCACAAAAAGTGTGTAGTAATCTTGTGCTATGCTAGGAAAGAACAGCATGATCCTCACTGCCCTCTGCGCTCGTACTCCCTGTCAGAGTCCCAAGGAGCCTCAGGCTTCCTCCCACAAGCGATGCAAGGCACAAACGATAAGCCTCACATTTAGTGCTTCTAAAGTAGCACAAAATACTCGACAGAAGCCAGTAGAAAAGAGCCAGCCACTCTTTCCGCGCGGCCAGCAGAGAGATGCCCGCTGTCCAGCCAGCAGCCGTCAGTGAAGTTCCGTCCCATCCGTCCCCTCAAGCTCGCTGGTTACCCTCAGCAGCATCGCGCTGCTCACCGCAGACCACGGGCTGAGGCCACAAAACACCACCCTGGGCACTCCCTGGGGCACTTCCAGGTGCGCCCGACGGGACGAGCAGCTCCACAGGGCCGGGAGCAGCCGCAGCCCCGGGGCACCGCGGCCGAGGTGCGGCTGCCGCTCGCCGCGGCCCGGGCGGTGTGTGAGCGTGTGGCCCAGGAGGTGCCGGGACACCCGAGGGCAGGTGCGCGGGCAGAGGCGCCGCTGCCCGCTTCCATCCATCCATCCTGCCCGCGCTTCCCTGACCGGGCTCCCGCCGGTCCACGCTCCCCTTCCAAGCCCGCGGCACACGCCCAGCCAGGAGCAAAACAAGACCGCGCACAGCAGGGTCACACCAGAGCCCCCCAGAAAGACACTCACACCCGCACACCCCCCGGGGATGCTGCCTGGGGAAGCGGTCCCGGCCGCCCGGTTACCTGGATGGCGCTTCCCAGCGGGGCGGCGGCCGGGCCCCCCCCAGCTTGCAGAAGAGCTGCGGCCGCCCGCCGCCGCCCGGCGCCTCCCCGCAGGTGGCCGTGGCCCAGACGCGGGCGGCCGCCGCCAGGTTGAAGTAGGGCGGGTGGAGGCTGAGCCCCGTCCCGCGGGAGGCGCCGGGGCCCGGCTGCGCGGCGCTCAGGGCGAGCAGCGGCCAGCAGCGCCCGGAGCAGCGCCCGGAGCAGCGCGGAGCCCGGCGGCGCCGCCATCCTGCGCCGGGCTCTGCCCTGGCCGCCCGGGGCGGCACTGCCGCGGCGCTGCGCGGGCGGGAGCGGGGCAGGAGAAGCGGCAGCCGAAAGGAAGGAGAAGGAAGGAGCAGGCTGGGGGCTGCCCGCACCTCTCTCACGCCCTGCCTGCGCTGCGCGGTGCGGGCTGGGGCGGGACGAGGCGCAGCCCCGTCCCCCGGGGCGTGCGGGTGCGCTGGACGGGGCGGGACGGGACTGGGGAAGGGTCTCGGGGCTGCCGGGGTTGCCCAGGTGTGTGCCCGGCTCCGTGGGCATGCCCAGCGCTGCCGCCACCCCGCTCGCTGGAGCTCTCTGAGCCTCCTCTTCCACGGTCGTATGTTCGACAGACCGTGAAGAAGTCTCAGAGCATGCCACCTCTGAAATCTGCCCACAGCAGTTACGTTGTGGATGCCCCATTCCTGGTAGTCTTCAAGGCCAGGCTGGATGGGGCTCTGAGCGACCTGGTCTAGAGGGAGATGACCCTGCTCAGGGCAGAGGGGTTGGAAAATTAGATGATCTTAAAGGCTCCTTCCAACCCAAGCCATTCTATGATTCTCTGATAACCCCTGACCTGTCATGTCACATACAGGGAGTAAAATTAAGATGCCCAAACTTTCCCCACGAGCAGGGACACCCCCTCACGAGGTATACCCTGCTGCTCTCTGCAGTCCTTAGGAGGACCCTGTGTGACTGTGCTGCAGAATTCACATCGCCTCTTGCCATATTCAGTGCCCTGAGGCTGCTGGAAACGCTGTAGCCTGGGCCACCCTCCTGCAATGCACAGCCGGTGCTCGCAGCTCCTTGTGAAAGGATGTTCCTGCTCATCCAGGGCAGACAATTAGTCTCCTGTCTTTTTGAAGCTATTTGGCCCCGATGTTGGATAGCAAGGAGCTGGGGGGGTGAGGGGGAAGGTTGGGGAAGGAGAAGGAAGCCCAAGAACCATGTCATCTGTATCAGGATTTGCACTGATTAATGGCATTGCTATCCTAAATTTCATATCTATTCACATTTCCAATTCTACACATGCTCACACATCCAGTGTTCTCTCCTCTAACAAAATTTGAAGGATTCAGACAAAAGATATGGGTTCAGACAAATGCTTACAATAGTTTAGAGTGATTCATGTGAGTTGCAAAGAATTTCATAACTTTATGAAAGCTTTGTTACATGCCACTCAGCAGTGGCAAGAGAGATCCCTGGTGTACTGTTTCAGGAAGCACCAGCCTCAAGCTATTGATTTTGCCTACAAGAAGATTTCACCACCTTGTTTGTTTGGCTGTGGCTTTAGCACACCATAGAGACATATCTGTGGGAGACAATTTTTGTGTCCTCCATAATAAAAGTAACTTTTATAAATGTGCTGTCAAATGACATATATCAAATTTCATAAATGCTTTTGGCTTCCAGGGCACCTTAAAAATATTCCCTTTTTCCAACTGTGACATCTCAATGCATACGTACATCATTTCGCTTCATCAGATAGATTGCACTTCATAAGATAGGAGAGTTTGAATACAAACAAATGTTCCATTAACCAAAATGCTGTCAGATAGGACAGACACTGGTAATTTCAAACTATTTATTAAAAAACTATTAAATTCCAAGTATATCCTGGAGTAAATCAGTTTTTACAAAAGGAGATCTGGGAGTATCTGATGGAAGTCCAGAACAAGCAAGCTGGTAGAAAGGCCTTCCCACTTTTTTTGGGTGGTTCTGGTAAGAAACCTAGCTTCAGGAGATCCTTTGCAAACTCACTTTGAAGAGAAGATTCTTGTGAGCTGTTTGGTGGGTTGCTCACGAGAAATGCCCATTCTCAAACAGAGAGTATTCATTTATTGGTAAGCATCACATGAGAAACACAACTTACATGAGCAAGAACCTAATGGTTCAGGAAAATAATGTTCTTGGATCTAGTTTCCTAAAAGTTAAAAACAGGCATGGCTCTTTAAAACATTCACCAGATTAGCCTATCAGATAGAAGAGAGAGGGAGGAATTTTCCTGTTCTTTTCCTAATAAAATGGTGTGCATTTCCCTTAATAGTTACCTAGATTTAAAAACATTGTTTTGGCCTTCTAGGTGATTTTTCTGTTTATTGTAAATCACTATGCCAACAAGGAGGTTTTTTTTAATTCAGTGTGTTTTCTAGAAATGGAGATCAAAGTGCCACATTTTAGATTTTCTTGAAAAACCTCTAGAGATCTCTCTAAATCTGTGGGCAGATATTACGAAAAATGCAATGACAGTTGTTGCCTTTGACTCAATGTGATTGGAAAAAATGTTTATAGGGGCATCCCCAGCAGCGGTACTTGATAACTTGATTCCTATAAAAAGTGACCAAAAATTTTATCCAGAAACCCTGCAGCTATGCAGAGTCAGAGATAATCTGTGCGAGGAAACAGAGCAGTAGTGTGGGTGTGTACATGGAGGTGATGATAACAGCATGGCCTGTCACTAGCAGATGGAAAACTGAAATTCTTCTGTGACTTCACTGAGTTTTGGCTCACCTTAACTAATATAGAACTTCATCCTCTAAAAAGGTCACTTTCAATAATTCATGAAATAATACTTCATCTTCCCCACGTGTCATCTTTTTTTGTAATTACAGGTTCCAGAAACACAGGTAAGAATTCATTAGCTGGCAGCTCTCTGCTATCAGCACTTATGAGACAGTGCCCCTCTGCAGAAAACACTCTTCTTCAGCTATCTGCCCTTTTTTTCCTCCCACTAAAGACTTTCCTCCTTTTTCCTTCAGCTTTTATAAGGTCTGCTTTCCTTATTTCTCCTGTCTGCAAGGAGTAAACTTTTAGTTGACTGATGTTGAGCACTTTATTGAATAATGTTGGCAATTGAAAATGTTATGGGTCTGTACTGTTATAACATAAGCAGAATACGTTACATTATTAGGCATTTACACTCCTACGAGTATGGATCATTCTTCCTATTTTAAAATATGTTCATTTAAAATCTCAAGTCAAGAATGTTTGTTGAAAATTAGCCTTGCTGAAATAATTCCTGTTTCACTCTCTTACTGATATGTGCAGTACAGCATTTCTCCTCTCATACTGCAGTTCCATGTATGTTATGTTATAACCTTCCAGTGAAAATGAAACCATCAATAGATAGTCCCAGTGAGTAATAGCTTTTATTGTTCACTGGTAATTAGTGGTAATATTTAGCTCCTACTTTACAATCACACATTGCCACACGTGATGTTATGGGAATTTGCTCTTTCTTTCTGAGATAATAATGAATCAATAGCCTACCTGGTAGCCAGAAAGTCTCTCCAGTTAGATAGTCCTGAGTCTCTGCTCAGTGACCATTAAAGATTAAATTGTGCATCTTGTTCCCCCATTAATGTTTCTTATCTGGCATTTATGTTTAGGACAATTTTAATAATTTTGAGGAGAGGCTCAATATTTTACAGGAAGACTCTTCCACAGACTAAATATCAGGTAAACACGTCTGCAGCCTAGAGTGTAAATACCCAGCCAGAAGCTTTCAAGCTCAAATAACGATCCCTACTCTTATCACAGAAATAAGCCATTTATCACATCCTGTCATAAATGCTTATGCATGACTAATACTCAGTTTGTGTTTATGTAAACTTTCTTTAGTTTTAATAGAATCTTTTTGCAGTAAACCTAGAGTAAAATAAGGTTACTTGCAGGCACTCTGGTGTAATAGTAAAACGGTGCAGTGTGCTGGCAAGACCAGTGTCCTCACTGAATATCATTAAATGAGATGCATTCTATTTAAGATGGTTTTAGTCTCTGCTTTTCTGACAAAAGTAGAAAGTTCATCTCTCAGAAATTCCTTTAGTATTTGAGGACCCTACCTTGTCTCTTTTCAAAAGATAAATTATCCTCTTTGTACCTGGAATAGAAACATACAGAGTCTAGGACTGAGGTCTAAAATGCAGCTCTATCAGCAGAAACAGTTTAGTTGACTACATTACACTTCTTAGTGTATTCCGAAACTCATTTATTCAGGACTGCACTTTACTCTGTCCTCTGGTTTGAGTTAATTTTTTCTTGTTTTTTTTCACTTGTTTCTTTCTGGATTTACACACTAGTATTACACCACCCTCCTTCATAGACTGTCTTTTTCTGAATGTCCTTGTACTATGCCTGCTAGATCTTTTATCCATCCAACTGGAGCCTCTCTTATTGTCTGTCCTATCATCTCACATGATTCAGGTATTTCACCTGATGCTTTTTGAACTTTTCTTAATTAGATGGCTACATAATGTTGCTGTACCATGCAACTGTGCTTGTTTCATGGTAGTTTAGTTGCTACCATTTACTTAGCATTGTTCTACAGCCTAATACCAGGTCTGTCTTTCCTTCTGCCAGAGAGCAATCTCATGTACTAAGATTTTCCTGTACATTCTGCTTCCTAAGTTTACTTGGCATAGTCTTATAATAGAAAACCACTGTGAATACTTTCTAAGTTTCTCAAATTAAATTGCAACATCTGAAGAGTATTCTCATCATAGCTCATTTTTTCCTATCTTTTGTCTTTCTTTCCTATCTCTTACCTTTCTTGAAATGTGTCCTGGCTACAAACAACTTAGTAGTAAGCACTCATGGCTTTGATGGGATTCAAGAAACTTTAAAATGGCTTTGCGGCAGATTGGTATATCACGCTCTTTCACTGCAGAGAAGTGCTAAGCCAAAAGAGGAGGGAAAGTGAATGTTTGCTACTTCACAACACTTTCCCCATTCATGGGAAGGCAAATTGCATTTTCCTGAGGAGGCAAATTACACTTCCAAGGCACAAACATGACTTCTCATCCCCAGCCAGTGTGTAGAACTCATGATAGTCTGATCCAGTTTTGATCTTTTTATGTTTACTCAGTGAGTATCCTGGAGCTAGGACAACCCTGGCAGTGAGGCACAATTTCTTTGCCATCCAATTCCAAAGAATAGGTCCAGAGGAACATTCTCGGTAGTTAAAGGTATAGCTAAGACTTCCTAAGCAAACTAACTCGACCATAACTCATGTGAACTACAGAAGCAGATGTATCTTTTTTTTTTCCCTTGAATAAACTTTCTAATGAACAACATTAAAATCTATCCACTTTATTGTTTTGTTTCTTAATGGATTTCCTTCTTATTCTTGGCTTCCTGTACTTTTTTATAGAGTTGCTCATGGACTTCAAAGTTCAAAAAGAAGAAAACAAGTCTTGGTCATAAAATGGCTCATGTTTTGTGAAGAAGCACATGATCCCTTCGGTCAGTACCCAATGACTTGTCACTCAAACATCTGGGGAAAACTAAAATGTCAGCTGTTGTATTTTTTACATCCTGTTTTTCTATTTGCTGACATTGGTCCTATTATTGCTACTTTGGCCATCATAATAAGGAAAAACAGCGCTCCACAGACTCTCTACCACAGTACACCAAGCAGCTACTCATAGAAATCACTTCTTTGTAGACTGCTTTTCTTAAGAGGCTTTTTTAGCCACTGGTTAAATTAGATTGGCATTTGAATTTCTCTCTCATATTTTTCTCTGCCAGAATTGTCTTTGATCTGATCACTAATAATAAGACAGTGTTTTTCCTGGGATCTGTTTCCAGAAAGGTTTTAGGTACTGCTGCTTTTGCAAACTGCCTCAGGTTTACTTCAATCTCAGCTCTAGCCTGAACCATAGTCTCATCAAGCTCTTAATTTTTAAATAGAACCTTATGTTTAAATGTGATAGGAAGCCAGAATTTCGGCAGTATAAACCGAGGAGACTCCAGTGCTATATCAGTTTATTCCAGCTGAAGATCAGGCAAAAAATGTAAGTGAAAATTCAAACATATGTAGTTTAAGAATATTGATTAATTTATATTAATTTTTGAAACTCAGAAAATATAGTCAATTTAAAATAAATCCCTTGTGAAAGTGCCAAAAATTTAGTGGAGAATACTCTGTTTTTTGAGCACAATCACAGGTTTCTGTGACACAAACATAACGTGTTACAAAACTTCTCCATCGAAGAGAATATATAATTATAAGAGTTACAGCTCTTTTTTTTTTTTTTTTTTTTTTTTTTTTTTTACCCTACTGTGGTACTATTTTGTCATCTGGGTATTTTATCATATTTGTATGTGTACTTTAGCCAATTCTTTCTTTTCAATTAGTGCACTGATTTTCTGACCAGCAGAGCATAAGAGAGAGAAATTGAACTGACTGAGCTGTAGCCAGTAACTCAATTTTTTTTACCTGACAAGACAAGTAGTTTCTCTCATATGCATAGAGTTGTCTCCTATTGAACTTAGTTGTGCCTTGTCATCCATACCCTCAGCCCAAGGTCTCACTCCCATCCTTTCAGGACCTCCACTCTCTCCAAGTGAGGATGAAATTAATCTACCAGATCAGTTTTACTGGGTAGGGTGAGCTCTTAAGTCCCAGGGAAGCATCTCAGAGTCTGGACTTTGAAAGTAATGCTCCACAGGACCTTCTGTTGTCTTCAGACAGAGCTATTGCGACAGAGAAGAAATAGCCAGACACACACAGGTCAGAATGGCTCATGTGAATGAGGTGGTGAGAATCTTACACTTCCATGCTAAATACAGAGCAGTTTTGTGGTTCCTGTGCAGGGCTAAGGAGGTGTGTCCCTCTTTAACAAATCAGTTTACTTAGGCTTTGGAGGATAACTAGAGGTTGGCCTGATTTCTTACGCTGAGGTTTTCTATCTTAGTAAATGTACACAAATCTTCCATTTAAAAGAAGTTAGTTTTATTCTGTTGGGAAAAAAATAGCAAGCCTTGGATAATCTGCTGTTTTTCCTACCTGTAGTAGCATATGGGATATATCATGCATTGTGCTCACACTCATGTGACACGTATGTTTTCAGATCCTCAACACTTCTCACAGTGAAATTATATACAATAATATACAAACAATGGCTGGGAAAAACGGAGATGATATTATTTGATTTGAATATGCCTTTCTGTTTAGAGAACTTCACTAGCCATCAAGTTTAGATTGTTCATGGACTCACCCAGTTTCATTTATGTACACCACTACCCATTAGCATTTAAGTGCCAGGTATAGGGTTAGAAAGATTGCAAACTTGAACACAGGCTCATGGGCTTCTCTCTGGCTGAGCAGATGGAAAATAGGTAAACAATTAATTTCAGACTGAGTCATAAAATCAGCATATACAGAGGGTAAGCAGGGAAAGCAAAAGGAAGTGGCAGATGAAGAAAACATACAGTCACAACCTGTACACGCTGTCTTAAAGCAATATAACTTGAAGAGAGCAAAATTCCAAGACTGGGAGGAGCAGGATAAAAAAACATTTGTGTTAAACATGAGTGTGATATACCTCTACAGATGCTAACACAGAGATGTTTGAGTAGAGCTGTTTGAAGGTTGGAAGGCATGTGAAGATAGTATGCTGCTGCTTATACTGGACTAGAAATTGGTCTTACATGGTAGTTGTCATCCTTTCATTGATTTCCTCGACCTGTCTCTTCATATCTGTGACAAAAACCATCAATTTGCTGTGAATAAATGGAAAAGAGGAAGGAAAAGAGCACACTCATTAAAAAATTCAAGTGGCAATTTGTGGAATTTGTTCTCTACTACTTATTCCAGTAGTGCAGTGCTATCTGCTCTCTGATTCCCTGGTCATTAGCCCAGGCATCAGTTCACCTGAAAAAAGTTAAAAACACTCTTGTGGTGCCCAGCAGCTACATGTCCTTACACCAGTTTATACCAGGAAATTTGATAGGAAGTTGGATGTCACAGGAGGCCTCAGCAAAAAGGCTGTGTAATAAAATGAAAAATTCAAGGTAAGAGTTCCCTAGAAAGATGAATGAATACAGTTACCAACATGCTGGTAAACTATTTCTATTAATAGATAAACTTTTCCATTTTAAGGTCTCATTTTGTAAATCCTCCATCCTCTTTTTAAAAGGTTTATGGGACACGTAAATATTTAGTACGGTTTTCCTGATAAGTTTACAAGATTTATTTTCAAAGTAACTTTACTGTTTCTAATATTATCCCTGTTCATTTCCAGGAGTACCTTCCAAAATAAAGAGTACCTCAAAGTACTTTCTTCATGCAATAGTTTTTGTAAAGTAGACCTGGGGTTTTTTAATATTATGGAAATAAGGAACAGGCCATGTAGCCATTTATTCTACAGTTTAGCAAGGGAAAGATTAATGGAAATGGTAGATTAGATGGAAAATCTTTCTCTTTACAGACTGTTTTATAGAAGTTATTGCTGACGATTTAAATGCATTTTCTTCAACATGAATAATTTAAATTAGCAGTCAAAAAATAATGAAAAGTGCAATGTACAACTTGAAGAATGTAACATTCCTGATAATTGCAAAATTGAAGTCAATCTATTAGCTTAGTTTTCCTTAATTTTTGCAATATTCCGTCTTCAAATTGAGGTAGGTCCTACAACAAAGAAATCAACAAAACCAGGTCATGTTCCTTAAAGAACCACACAAAAGTTCTTCCCAAATCTTGAAATCAGGCTCATAACACAGGGTGAAAATGTACTGGAAAGGCATGAGAGCATGAATTAACCTGATGCAATCCTGTGAATTAATCCTTGGAGTTGTCACAGTGTGGTAGGATGTACTGATTTCAGTGTCTCAAGTTGCTACTTGAGACAGATCTGCTGATCTCCCCAAAGCTATGTTATTGAAATCTTCATCTATGGAGTTCCAGGAAAAAGATTTTTGGCTTGCAATGAGTAGTGCCTTTTTTGTTCATAAAGAGAAAAATTTAGGGGATTGGATACCCTCAGCAGCAAGGTTGTGTATCTCTGTGCCCTTTCATAATGACACATTCATGGATCTGCTCTGGTGCTTTCCTGACTTAACACTCCTTGTGCACACCAGGGAAGGCTGGAAGTAAAATATCAGTTTGCTGAATTAATTTAGAAATGCCTCTCAGATCTGTCACTATTCCTCTTTTTTAAATAAAAGACAGTTTGAATTGCACTCAAATTAATATCCACCTCATAATGTCGTAGCATTTTGCGTGTAAACTTTGGCTAAGTACATAAGGAATAACCAATCTGAGACATGCAGGAGATCTTCTCTGTTGCTCTTCAAGTGTTTCAACATGAGAGGGGCAGTGCCACTCTCACTGAAAGAAGCAAACCCAGTTATTCAACCAACCCTAAGTGCTGTGAAGGAGCCAAAGGGCATCAAACCAAGAATCAGACAAGGATTCCTTTTGGGCTGAAGAATATTCCTAGTGGTATACCTACTGGATTAGGAATGATTAATACTCCCAGGCAGGGGATGGCAAGCCCAGGCACTCCAGGTTGTATCACTCTTATTGTACATGTACAAGCTGATGACACAAGCTGTTGTCAGTAGATACAGCATGCTTAGAAAGTATCCACATCCATTGTGTATGTTAGTACCATGAATTTGCACATTGTTCACCTTGAAAGAGGTCAGGCTCATCATGTCCTTGAAGTGGGTTGATGAAGCACACATACGTAAACCACACAGTAAACTACAGTGGACAGGCCTAGGATTTCCTGATGGTTTCTGTCCCATTTGTAGGTGCTGCAGAACATGTAAATCCTGGGAAATAGTGAGACTTCCCAGATTCCCACTGAATGAGAAAACACATGCAGGGTAAAGGGAACGAGCTCAAGACTTTGGCAACTTTTCAGGCAAGAAAGGAAGGCCAACACGGCGGTAGACATCTTATAAGGTACTTTTGCTGTATCAAAGATTGCACTGCCGTTTAGAGATGTCTAAGCTAGCTGTGGTATTAGTAGCACAACACAGGCTGTCTACATTGGCAAATACTGCAGCCTGACAGGAGGGAATCTGTAGAGCTAAGGGTGCTGAGGACATGAAGTCTACATTGTACCCATTTCATGTTGAGTTAGTTTTACTTCAGATTAGCTTCAATCCCAGCTGGCAGCTGCAACCCCACTGAGTCTGCTCCTGGAGGAGTTCTTGAGGTTAGTACAAACTGGATCCAGTTTGCACTTTACAGGATCTCTTCACACTAAGAAAAGAGCACCATAAGGGGAGACAATCAGGGGATTCTCTCCAGCTGTGTACTCCTCATCCAGACTGGAGCACTGAAGTAGCTGTCCAGAGAGGTCAGCATGAACTGATTTAGCCAGCCAAGCAGTTGGATTTGCTGGTCTATGCAGATGTCCATGCTGGCACAGCAGAAACTTGCTGGTGGTGTCACAGCTTGCCAGCTCAGTTCATTCCACAGCACAGTGCAGGATTTAACCAAGATAAGAATGATTTCAGCAACATCGAGAGTCCAAAGACTGTGAAGGACACAAAAATTTTGGAGCTGCTCTCTTACTTTGTGCTGGTATTGAATCTTGCTGACAAAAACCGATGCGCAAAAACCTTATGCAGAATGGAGACTTCAAAAGTAGTCTCTGTCTTGGTGTCATCATTTGAGTCACAAGGCAAAAGAACGTAAGGGAGCCAAACTGAGAAGTTATTTTGAAGATTTTGTCACAAAGGCTTCCCCAGGCCCACACAGGAGGTAATATGCAGAAACTTACACAGTGGTCTAAGAGGCAGTCATCCAGGATTTTGAAATCATGCAGAGAGAACTATAGTAAAGAGGACTTCAACCATTAGTAAAATACAAATGGAATTTGCTATTCACAGTAGCCAGGCTTATTACTGTTGTTAAGTGGGTAAAATCAGGCTTCAAAATTTGTAACTGAAACTGCTGAGGATTGCTCCATTTTACATTTTAAATTGCCTTTTATTTTCATACTTTGGATAAAGTATTATTTCTAGAAAAAACATAGAAACCTATTTACATTTTAAAAATATTTAAATAACTAGATGTTAATGGAAGCAAATGTCCAAGGAAAGAAAACAATGCAGATACAGCTGAAATCAATAACATTATACTAAGATCTCCACCACTTGCAAAGCTTCCAAAAAAAAAAAAGTAAGTTACAATCAGAGAATAAATGTCATCAATGATCTTTATACAGGTGATATTGAAAGCAGAAGCACTGACATTATTGACATGCAGCCATATGGGGAATGACCAAGCTATTTCAGAAATGTGTTTGTCAATGCACTATCTTCTGAGTTACACAGATGTAGTTGTGTGGCACACCCTGCAGTAAAGAGCTCTGAAGTCTGGAGGATGGCAGGGAAATTTAAAAACAGGTTTTTGAGATAGGGGCAGAATCTCATGTCAGAGTTCACTGAAGTTACAGAACATACATTCTCCTTCTTGTCTGCTGAAATGTATTTATCCACTTCCATACACAGCTGGCAAAGTTATATTTCTCTCTATTCACATTTTTAAATAGGTATTTGTTTGTTTATTGCTGTTTTTTAAAGTAGATAGAAATTAATATCATCTTTGCATCAAAAAATATAGAGGTTAGATCATGATCTCTGAAGGAAAGTTTTGTCTAACCCAAAATTTGTGCTACTTCTCTTAATCATCCATATTTAGATGTGCTTGAACTGTTCTGACTCAGGTAGAGTTTTTCTGTGACTTACACAGACTGGTTGGATCAGCTTTTAAACACAATCATTTAATTTGTTCGTGCAATTCATCTGAAGTTGCCTTCAGATTTGAACAAAACAACATGACTCAGGAAATTTGAAATAATTGCTGTGATGAAATATTAGGTGAGGAATGCAGGCTGCTGCCCTGCAGATGAATTCTGCCAAGCAGCTAACAAATCCCAACCAGTCTGAGTATCTTGCAATCTTAAATAGTCTGCCAAGACTAAAGAGTAGGGGAGAAGTGTAGCCCTAAAATACAGTATTCCCATGATAGTAACAGGCATTGACTTTGCAGGGCCTCGGGACTGAGCCTTGCCAGGTTTGATCTCTTTAAACTTTTCTTGACCTCCCTCAATTTTGTTTACATGCTTATCTCTAACAGCAGCTTTTCTAAATGAAATGAGAATTAGTTTGGTTGTCATATGGAGCTGCAGACCAGTGAAAAAAGAGTCAGAGGTAAAAGCATGTTAGCAAATGTATAAAACAGAATTATGTAGATCCTAGAAGGAAGAAGAAGCCATTAGCACGAACATCATAGACCCTGCAATGGACCAATTCCAGATACTACAGCTCACCATAACATCCCAAACCACCACCACCAGAATGAAAATACCATCGTGGGATTTAGCAGAGCAGGGAAAAGTTGAAGATAACATCCAGAAAAGGAGTGAAAACTAGGAAGTGTGTATTAGTTTAACTGTAATGTTATACTGATTTTTTTCTCTGTGTGGCCTTTTTTCTTTTTTTTGCTATAATTACATCTGCTCTAGTAATGGTTCTTATATTAGACTTTTAAGATTCAGTTATAATAATTATAAATTCTTGGTGTTATATATATATATGAAGTGCATGTCTTCCCTGCTCAATAAACAAGTGTAAACAATAGGCAGAGATCTGCCATCAAAAAACACTGTTTCTACATGCTTCCTGGGATATAACTTTCAAAGGATCACTAAAAAGGAGCATACCTTATATGTGTATTTCTCTATTCAGCCGTTCTGACAAATTACTGTGCCTAAATATGAAAACAGAAAGTCCCAGGAGACCATGTGCAACTGAAACCGGTGCAGTTTCAGATTTGTGGGGATATTAAGAAAGCACTTTAAATTTTTTCCCCTGACACCTAAAATAAATACAGACCCCCCCAAAAATGCCAATACTCCTTTCATCTCCTTTTTTGTTGTTCATCCAGATAATTCTTTAGGGTTTTTCTGGTCATAAAATTTAGTATTTGGGTTGATGAGTGTGAAAAGTCTGGCATGTTGTTCACAATAGAGTGAATAAACAAGGAGATTTTTCCAAGGGTCAGGTAGGGAGTGTATACAGATCAGTAATATTTTCCTCTTTCAGTGGACAATCATCCTTGTGCAACTGGATCAGAGCAAGGATGACTCTCAGCTATGCAATTGGCTGAGTTTATTTGGTATTTTTAAGCTTAAGAAGCAACCTGAGTGATCATCCAGGACTGTATGATCTCAGTAATTAAGGTTCACACCAGGCCATGCATTTTGAGATGAGCTGGGTGCTATTAGCAGCTTTCATCTGCTTGCCTCCCGTTTGTTTTACTGTATGCACAGATGCACAGATGAGCATTGCCCTCAGGAAAAAGATCTGCAGAAACCCCTTCACTTGCAGATTGTAGAATAAGCTATTTGGATCTCAGCACAAGTATTTTCTCTCAATGCACACGCATAATTTTCCCTGTGAATGGGATTTATGTGTGCACATCAAAAGAGGAAAATCCCTCAGGGCGCAGTTTAACCAACAATAGCAAAGAAATTCAGGAATCTCTCACCAGAGCATGCCCTGCTTTGCCTACTTATATCACGAAGACTTTGATAAAATCTGTGGCAGCCAGGCAAAACAGGACATGAATTGGCTTTATGGTTGTTCATTTTTAAGGGCTTAAAATTAAGCCCTTAAGAACTTACTGGCTTCCTAATGAGAGCACATCAGCCATGGGAGATCGTGTTGGTGATAGCTGGATGCTTGCAAGATGAAGGAATGCTCACCCTCAGCACAGGTTTGGGTGGCAGCACCTTGGGTGTACTCACAACAGAATCTCTGAACAGGTTTTTCCTAGATGTAAAGGGAAGAGGCTGTGAATGCAAAAGTGGTGCTATGCAAGTGGCATTAGCACCGTGACGAGGCTGGGGCTGGGGTGAGGGTGCTTCGGGTTTGGACCATTTCAGTGCTATTCCTGATCTGTAGGTCGAACCAGAGGTTGTGTGGTGTGGGTTCCCCCACCGTGGGGGCTGGCTTCTCAAGATGCTGCTGGAGCAGGGGCCCATTTCAAACACTACTACTACAATTAACACTCATAGTAACAACAAGAACAGAGCAGTAATAATTAAAAGCAACAAAAATAACGATAAAATACAATTTTTCGTAATGATACAAATTGCGCGCTGATATAATAAGTACGCGTTCGAATATAATTAACTCGGCTAAATAATAACAATAATAACAAAAACAAAAATAACAATATGATGATGATGATGATGATGATAATAATGGGTTAGTAAATGTATAAAACAGAATTATGTAGGTTCTAGAAGGAAGAAGAAGAAGAAGCCATTAACATGAACATCCTAGACTCTGCAATGACCAGTTCCAGATGCTACAGCTCACCATAACATCCCAATAATAATAATAGTAGTAATAGTAATAATAATAATAATAATAATAATAATATAATAATAATAATAATGATGATTATGATAAAACAACCAAACACTCCCCTCCCGGCCCAAAAAGAACCCTTAAAGAGGCATAGCAGTCGGAGCCCCATGAGCACGAGGTGCTGCGGAGGGAGGCGCCGGCCCCGCGCCCCGCCCCGGCCGCGCAGCCCCGGGCGCGGAGCGGTGCGGACCGAGCTGCGCGGGCGGGCGCGGAGCGGAGCGCGGCGGAGGCGGAGCGCGGCGATGTGCAGGATGTCGTTCAGGTGAGCCGGGCGCCTCAAGGGGAGAGGGGCGGGGGGATGCGCCTCGCTTGGCGCTTGTCACGCCGGCAGCCCGTGGAGTGCTCGGTCGTATGCGTGGGCTTGGGAATTGATTTGTTTTATTTTTTAGGAGAAACGAGGGTAGTGTAGGGCGGAAGGAAAGAAAACAGTCCTTCCCGGGCTTTGGGGTGCCCCGGGAATGCTGCGGTGGCAGGTGATGGAGCGGGCGCTTTTCACAGCTGACAGCCCCAAAAGGGTGCGTGCCTGGTGTTACATAAAACTGCGAGCCCCCGTGCAGCTTCACGCTGGCTCTGGGGTGGCCGGGCTCCGTGCTGTGGGTTTTGGTGCAGTCAGGAGCCTCCTCCTCACTTTTACGACCGTCCCTGCTGGTGCCGGTTGTGTAATAGTTAGGAGGCAGTCTGTATCCGTGCTCTTCCTTTCAGGCTGTGGTGGCCACTGAAGCCAGACTGGTTCGTTCCCTTTGCCAGCTGTGATTCCTGACACTTTTTGTACTTCTTCCATCCAAACCTACGCAAGAGCAGTCATTTCAAAAGATTGCCTTAAAGAAGTTTTTTAATCTAAGGACAGCATTAATAAGATTATTTGGCAAACACGGAAGCAAGCAGCAGTTTACTAATGATGTTAACAGATAATGTTTATGATGGATGTACATCTTCTCTGTTATGCACTTCCTGGATGCTGTGCTTGCCCTTCTCTTATTGATCAGCAGCTCAGTGCCAGTCCTTTGCCATACTGCTTGTGTTGCATTTTTTGACCTGGTGGATTATTCCCTGTACTTGCCTCACTCCTGTCAGGGTATCTCCCCCCTGGAATGCAGGTGTTTCAGTGGCACCGTGTCTGTTCAGTGGTGGTGCAGCAGATGGTTCCCACCTGCAGTTAAAGCCCTCCCGTGGCAGGCAGCAGAGAACTTTTGCTCCAAGGGCAGCTCCGTCTTACACTTGGTGGTGAAATCACAGAATGCCTTGAGTTGGAAGGGACCTTAAAAATCATCGTGTTCCAACCCCCCTGCCATAAGCAAAGACACCTTCTACTAGACCAGGTTGCTCAGAGCTCCATCCAGCCTGACTGTGGACACTTCTAAGGGTGGGACATTCACAGTTTCTCTGGGCAAACTGTTCCAGTGCCTCACCACCTTCACTTTCATGTCTTCCTAATACCCACCTCTAAACCTACCCCCTTTCAGTTTAAAGCCATTTGTCCTTGTCCTATCACTACATGCCCTTATAAAAAGTCTCCATCTCTCTTGCAGGTCTCATTTAGCCACTGGAAGGCTGCTCTAAGGTCTCCTTGGACTCTTCTCCAGGCTGAACAGTCTCAGTTCCCTCAGCTGGTCTTCATAGGAGAGGTGCTCTAGCCCTCTGATCATCTTCATGGTCCTCTTCTGGATTTACTCCAGCAGGTCCACATCCTTATGTTGGGAGCCCCAGAGCTGAACATAGTACTGCAGGTGTGGTCTTACCAGAGCAGAATTGAGGGAGAGAATCACTTTCCTCAACCTGCTGGTCTTTTTGATGTAGCCCAGGTAACACTTGGCTTTCTGGACTGCAGTATCTCTGGTCATCCCCTTTTTGTTCCTGTATTGGTCTCACACTGCATTTCCTTTTTTTTCTTAGTTTTTCTGTCCCTTCATTCTGTCTCTGTGAGGTTTTTTCCCACTTGCATTACTCACAAGCATCCACCCTAACAGCCCCATGTTCCTGGTGATGCCAGCTTCTTCTTGCTTTCTTATCCTTTTTCAGCCTCCTTGTTTATTTAACTTGTTCTTCAGGTCTTACTTTCTGTTCTGTCCCTATCAGCTCCTTTTCTGTGCCCTATTTCTCAGATTGTATTCCCTCAAGTATTCCTGTTCAAAGTAGCTCACTGCTTTCCCCTCCCTCTGAGGAACTGCAGATCATACCTTCCTCTCTCTGTTTTCTCTTCCTTTCTGTGACATTTTGTTTTGCATTTTCTCTTTCTCTCAGGAGATCATGAACTTAACTTGGATTCTTAGTATCTGTTTGCCACTGGCTGATCACATTTTCTATCTTATCCTTCTTACCCATGGCATAGCGTTTATCTTTCTTTCTCACACAAATATCCTCTCTTCTACCACATCTTGCCTGACTAAACATTTATATATTGAACTACCTTTCCTTTTTATCAGGATCCTTCATGTAGGATACATTGCTATCTGATAAAGAACTCTGCTCCTAAGTTGCACTATCCTTTTCCATCATGCTTGATCTTGATTTCCAGTTCTTCTTCTTCAGACTTTTTACTCAATTTCTCCTTCCCATTAGGACTGGTTTGGAAACTAAGAAAGAAAAGGGAATTTTCTTGTATTTTGCCAGCACAAGAACAAGCCAGCGTGAACTAGCATTTTCTTTCTCCTTTCTTTCCTTTCTCTTTGTCTATTGCCTCCTTTCTTTCATCTGCAAGGTCCCTGTTTAAGAACTGCACTCTTCCTCCTCCTCAGCAGTCACCCCACTGTCACCTGCCCTTTCTCTGCAAACAGCAAGTCAAAGGCAGGCCAGGGAGCAGGAGCTGGTGGTCACAGCGTTTAAATTATACTTTCCCCCTTAATATTCCCTGTAATGACACAGATACATTAGCGCAATTCATTTTTTCTGTATCTCTGCAGAGAAACAGTTTTGTCAGATATATAATACATATTTTCCTCTAAGCCATTTTTGAAAAAGTGTTTTTTCTCATGCCAATACAGTATGAATACAATGCAGCTTTTAATCTTTGGGCTCTCATAAAAGCGTACAAACAATCAAAATTATTAGCACGGTTAGATTTTAAAATAAAGCTTTAGAGAACTTGATGAAGTGAAGGAATTTTTATCCTGAAAGTTGCTTATGCTGGCACAAGTGACATAATGAAACAAGCAATTTTCATGGAAGCTATTAGCTAATAATTTTCAAAGGTTTATTACATTCTGCTCCCAGACTATCAGTGCTGAGGACCAGTTGTTTACTTAGAGGATGCTTTGGGAGCCGACTAGCTTTATGATAAGAATTGCATGAAAATTTTATCCAACTAATCTCTTGAAATTCAACATTACCTCTGCCTAGGAAGTATCTGATGGGACAAGGCTGAGTTCATAACCGAATGACAGCAGTCACATCCTGCAGCTGTAAACCCATTTATTGCTCAAAAATAATTCAATTAATTGGATTATTAAACCCAAAGTGCTGTCTTACGTTTTGCCTATCAGTGATGCCAGTATTGCTGATGAAAGTGAAGAGCACAGAGATAGAGATCCAGAGATATAAAGTGCCACGTGGTACACAATGAGGCTGTTCTTGTAAGGTGCCCAGATCACTACATGATTTTGCACTTTCATTCACCTTAGCAGGTAAAATAGCTCAGATTTGCATCTGATTTTTTAATCTAATCAGTGGATGGTTGATGGTCTGGGTGCGCTGTATACTCTACTTTCATACAAGGAATCCCAAGCAATATAGGGGCACAAGGGGAAGTAAAAGTGCTTTATAAGAGTCAGTACAAATGGGAAAAAACCTTAGTTTTGTGTCCTTGGTGCATTGAGGAGTTCTTCCATTCCTTGGGTCTGATCCAAAGTATAAGGACAACTCTGCTGGAGAGCTACTGTAGGACTTACAGGGGAGAAAAAAAGAGGCAGGAATTTATGACTCATAAGGCAAAAGTCTTTGAATTTCTCATCTTCTTCCAGGGTCACACTGGACATTTAGTTCTTTTATCTTCTCACATGAACTGGTGAAGGCAGGTAAGGAATTCCTGAGTATGGATTCCAGTTCCTGCATACCTGACCAGTGAAAGTAGTGGTATATGATGAGCCATTATAAAATTCAGTCTGCTACTGTGCCCTTGTAGTGAAAAGTGGGGTGGATTAAATAAATCTTCCCCTTTATGGATGTATTGCCATACCTCTAGACTTTCTAAAACTTTAAGGGATAGTTTGAGACAATAAAACCTAAGAAATTTGATTGTCCATTCTGTAAGGGCTAAACATAATTCTTTTGCAATAGCTTTCCAGTGAATATCATAATAACAAGGCCAATAAGACAATATTCCTAACTGCTATCTCTGTAAATAAATACCTATCTAATAAATCAGAGCAGAAAGGGCAATATGAACTTCTGTGTGTTTAGGCCAATTGTTTGCTTTTATGTAAAGTTTTATTGGTTCTAAGGGTAAAGATAGGAAGGCACTACAGTGTTGCCAGTGAGGAGGGTATAAACTGCTGTCTCTACTTTAATCAACATTATCTACAGATTCTCCAGGGAAATGCAATAGGTGTAAAAAGAAGATCAGAATTTAGCTTATTGTGCTTGATAAAATTTTCAGACTCCTGTTCCTGCGTGTGCTGGTACAAGAAATACCACTATCAATTTAAAGGAAGTGACTTATAATTTATTGAATGGTTGGAACATCCCTCATCTGAAACAGCTGCCAATTTTCCAACCTGTTAATATTAAAAATGCAGCCAATGCAAAGTGCTCACTGTGACAGACTTGAGATAGGTTCAGATTCATGATTTTTGTGTCTCCTGGTTTCAGCAAAGTTTATTGTCTTCATGTTAGTGAAGGAAGCAATTTAAACTATGCTGTATATATGCATTTTAATTATGAAGCATGAAACTATTGAATCCTGATTCCCTGCCACATTACATGTGTGCATTGACATTTAGAAAAGAAGTGCCTATGTCATTTCTGAAGCTGAATGATTGACTTTTATATCCACTATGCACTCTCCTAGGGTTATCCTGAAGTCAGGGTTTGCTGGAAAGCAACACCCCGGGGCATTTTTGACTCTGCTTTGGTGTGACTGTTGGTGAAGTGATGCTTTACTCCTTCGTAGGTGGTTTGGGCCCTTATTAAAAAAGCAGCAGCATGAGCCTGCTCTAGGGTATGTATCATTGCCATCACAGTGTTTCCCCTACACTTCACCCTTGACAGTGTTTACCTGTCAAGGCAGAATATTGGCAGCTATCTACATTGATTAGATAAAGAGGGTAGGAGCAAAGTCCATGTCTTTTTTTTCTGTCCTTTTCCTATGCTGGAGCAGTCATCATTCACTCCTACCCAGGAGATATTGCACATGCCCACAGTCACAGGGTGTTAATTCCAGGCAGGATGTAGAACAAGCATCTGGGAGATGCATGAGCATGAGCAATACTTTTCCTGTATTGGAACTTCGCGTGCAGAAAAGGAGGAAATGACAGAGAGCTAATCTGAAACCCAAGGGTATGTCCTGCAGCAGGAGATGGCAGCAGGATGCTTCAGCCTACCTGTGGCCAGCCCCACCACAGAAGCAGACAATACAGACATCCCCAAGTATGTTGTTTTCTGTGATGTTTCCCTGTGGATGTGGCCTAGCATCATCATTTCTCATTGAGACATAGGCTGCCATGGACACAAGGAAGACTTGAATTAACATGAGAAAGCACAGGAAGACTGGTCTCTTTAATTGCAAAAGGAAATGAAATTAGCTTCCTTTCCATGCTCTGGGCTTGAAAGAAGAGCACACTTAGCTGAAACTTGCCTCACTTGAATGCAGAATGTATGCAATGTGTATGCTTGCCCAATGTATTTTCCAAAGTGATTTATTTCTGCTTTCTTTTTTTTTTTTTTTTTTTTCCTTTTTCTTTTTTCCACCAGAAAGAAACACCACTTGCCAATGCTGCATTTTGGGCTGCAAGAAAAGGAAACCTGGCTCTCCTCCAGCTGCTGCTGAACAGTGGGCGAGTAGATGTGGACTGCAAAGACAGCGTATGCACACAATGCACCTACAGCCACAGCACTCATTCTGCATCACTTTCCATGGCCCACCGTGCAGAGGGTGTAGTAGTGATCTAACATGAAACATATGAATGTCTTATAGTACTTCAGGAGGATTTAAAACCTTCTCCTGTCAGTAAACAAGCTTGAAATGAAGGATAAAGCAGCGTGATGATTTACATCAGTGGCAAGAGGTTAAGAATTTGCCAGCACTCAAAAATGTGTCTTACATAGTTATTTGTGCTGCTGACATTAAAAACACAGATCCTAGCACCTCGGGCTTCTCTTTGCAAAGAAATGTCATTGTAGTAATAAATCACAGTGAAGAGTTGGCTCAACTGAGCCCAGGTAGCAATGATTCTGTCAGCTAGCAGACCTTCTCATAATTTGAACAACTGCTAGCCTCCTAAATTCTTCCCCCTCCACCCAATCTCTGGACTGGGCACCAACATGAAGGCACAAGATTGCCCAGCAAGAGGAGCCCAAATACATGACAGATGTCATGGGAATTTCCTTACTATAATTGACATGGATTGAAATTAGTTTTGAGATTAGAAGTGGGTTGATAAAACAGATAATGAATAGGTATTTCTATTCTGCCTGCAACACATGGTGAGATACTTGATTGTGCTAAGCTGAGCCAAAAAGCAAGGGGAAAAGGAGATTGAGAAGTTCCAGGTTTCTTTTGTTTGGCATTGGGACTGACTGATATGGAGTCATGCTGGTGTTGGCAAGGATTAATGCCACTTCCAGCCCGAAACATGAACTTGTTGCAGCTTCTCTCACTTTGAATACCTTCAAAGTATAAGAGATTTTCTAAGCCCATGACTTTAACCTATCTTTATCTTTTCATTTTAATTTCATTTTTTGTCCCGTAGGCAAGTATTTGTCTTATAGTAATTCTGGAGCTGATGCTATGACTGTCTTTCTGACAAGGGTCGGGAGGTTATTCAAATGGAGACTTGTAGTAAACAGGACAGAGATCACTGTGAAAAAATAAAGTCACTACTGTTCATTTTTTCCCAAAAGAAGGCTAACTCTGGACAAGAACTTTCACACTGCACTGCATTAATTATTGTATCAGACATACATATTTTCTAGATTAAATTATATTTGTACAATGAGGACCACATATTTCTTTTTTGTAATGTCACCCATTCCTTCTTTTAATTGAGCTGTTCTGTGTGAATTGTTTTGAAGGATGTGTTTCATCCTTATGCATGTGGTTTCTGCATATTGTCCATACACTGCATACATATAAATCCTACTTGGTTCACTGGAAGTGACCTTATATTGTACTGAGGGAGTTCAACATAGATTTCTGTACAGAAAGTTCTCTCTTATAATGTGAAGAGTCACTGAGTGAGTTTGCTCTCATTATTTGGATAGGGAATTACTGTTGAAATCACCCAGCCCCTTCTCCTGACTATGACTCAGAGTTCTAAGTGACTCAGCTGAGTCACAGCTCCTGTGTCTGAGGTTATTCTTCTGGAAATGATGCAAACAACTTTGGGATTCTCTGATTAAAAAGAGAGATACTTTTTTTTTTTAAAAAAAAAGCTGTTTAGGAGCAAACCCCATTATTTTTATACTTGTTGCACTTATTTAGGGACAATAAAGTATCATAAGATCCCTCCAGCTTTTTGGCAGAGATGCTGTCTCATCCAGACAGCCTGATTCATTGCTGTAGGTGTCTGTTGAAGGTACTGACTTGTTTTTCCTTACTCCCAGCTTGGCACAACAGCTCTGATGGTAGCATCTTACTATGGCCACATAGATTGTGTACGGGAATTGGTGTTGCAAGGAGCAGATATCAATCTGCAGAGAGAGGTAGGATTCAAACAGGGCTTGTTAAAGTGACTGTTGGTTTGTTATAAATAATAAGAGTGTTGTCTGCTGCCTGTTGCCAATTGTTTCTTTGTCACTTGCTGTATAGTGTATTTATAACACATATGCCAGGCTCTGTTCTGAGGACATCAGGGAATCAGGTATCTGGAGTTTGCAATAGAAAATCAGATGCCAGAGGTACATTTATAATAACTCATCAAACATTTTCAGCACACCTGGTTGGTGAGGGTCAGTTACATCTGGGATGTAAGCCCCTAGGGTTACGCCTTTTATGTATTTGCAGTTTTACTTTTTGGCACAACAATTTACAGATCTCCAGATGGGATAAATAATAAGAAGACCTTTACCTTTTGACTTGGAGCCTGGCTATTAAAATGGAGTGGATGCCATTGCTAGCACAGGGATTATTTTTTGACTCTGTATGTTTTGGAGTTTCTGCCTTTTAGTCTGAACCAACTCATCTCTAGCAGTCACACAGCTTTATCACCCATACCCTTCCCTGCATCTCTGCTTGGCATTCAAGGCATGTCTTGCACCATGACATCAGCATGGAAGGGACATCAGCAACTGATTTTTTTGGGAAGTTTCCTTTCACTCATACTCCATGCAGGTTGTTGCAAGGATTGCAGTTGCTCTGATCTGCGTGTTGGCTGTGTGAAGAGCAGAATTGCTCGGGGACAACCACCGGTTTTAAGAGAAGAGCAGTTTAAGGAGGGCATGAAGTTACATGGGATAATGGCAAGTCATGCAGAATAGAGTGTGCTCATTTGCTCCAACAGTACAAGCCAATGTTTCTTACTTTCCTTGGTTACCTGGAACCAGAGCATTAATCTCATGCTGACATCTGTTACTGATATAATCAAGTAACTGATTCAATGAATGCCACATTTGATGATGTAGGTGTCTTTGCACTTACTGGCCTAAACTTGCTCTAACTATGATTGTCAGTGTCTTTCAGTGGGGTCCTGTTCTAACAAAACATGCACTAAAGTATGTCCCTTCCCTTAGGTAAACATTGCATGGAAAGGAGCAACAAAAGAAAAAGTTAAGAACAGCTTTATGGAGCTGCTCTTGATTATCACTCAGGAAATACTGATTCAACAGGCCAACAAAAAGAAAACCACCAAAAGCCTCCAAAACCACTCTGTTGCAGAAAGGAAGCATAACAGATGAAGTTTAAGCACTAAAGACCAATGGCACTGTTCTGCAACTAAATGCAGTTACTCCAACCAGTGCTCTTGTGCTCTGAAGTGTTGTGAAGCCTGGGGAAGTGAGAGTCCCATAAATGTGCCCAGGAGAGCAGGCTCTGAAATGGTCTAAATGGGGCCATGTACTATTGTAAAGATTTTAGGCACTGGAGTGAATTTCACGTGTAGCTCCCGTTTCCCCATTTTTTCCATGGGGTGAGAGAGCCCAAAGTTAGGAAAGTGCCCTCTCTCCCTTCCTTCCTTGCTTCCTTCCTCCCTCCCTCCCTCCCTTCTCAAGTGTATGATGCTGGACAGATTTTTCAGTGCAGTGGGAAGAAGATTGAGTTAAGATACCTGGTGCCTTCTGGAGTCTTCAAAGCCATCATGTCTTTTCAGCTGATATTCAACTGATTGAGCTCAATACTTTTTAATTTGAAATGCCTGTACTTGAATCAAGTGTGTTATGTTTGTTATTCTTTCAATCCATTTTTCCTTTACAGTCAGGTGCGACTTCTCTGTTCTTTGCTGCACAGCAAGGCCACAAC
Organism: Sylvia atricapilla; assembly: GCF_009819655.1. NCBI lineage: Eukaryota > Metazoa > Chordata > Aves > Passeriformes > Sylviidae > Sylvia > Sylvia atricapilla. Next base: position 105,931,972 of record NC_089140.1, on the reverse strand, counting down.
GATGTAGTGAAGTTTCTCTTTTCCTTTGGAGCCTCCACTGAATTTAAGAATAAAGTAAGATGATTGGTCTCATTTTGCATGCTGATATATTCTGACAGTCAAGGTTGGGATTTTTGTATTCATGTGAAACATGACAGAGCAGCATTAAGATGATGAAATTTCCTCACGTGAACATTTTTTCACTAATATGAGTAATGCAACATATTGTGAAATATTAGCTTTGGACAAGCTTTGCCTACCTAGACTTAGTGGCATAAGTTCATCAAGGTGCCTTGACAATGATGCCAGTCTTTACTCATAAGCCATCCCCCAATACAGTATCAAAGTGTCTTTTTGTACATACCAGGTAGGATCCTGATTTAGGTGTTTATGTTCTCTGGTTGCATAGAACTTACATTTCATCAACGTTGGGATGTCTCTGGATGCCACCATAGGATACATAAGAGCATATTGCCTTCAGTCCTCCCTAAATTCCCACTTTGCCATCTGGGACAAGAAGATGAAATGCATCTCACAGCTTTTATTTCTTTGTTTAGGCAGGTCCTTTTCCAAAATCTTCTTAGAATAGCCAAAAGCACAGGTGGCAGGGCCTGAGTTCCTCATTCCTCGTGGGATCAACAGCAGCAAGATCAAGTTCATCACTGACAGCAGTGTACATCAACCCAGTTTCTTTGCCCCAGGTAGTATTAGCACCTCTGCTTTCAGCAAACAAGGGGGAAAGAACATATTTATCCTTGACATGCTGGCTACATTTTGAAGTGTTGCCATAGTCTGGGGAGGAGGACACTAGCAAGTCATTTGCCCTGGGATCCCTAGTGATATCTTTGAAAAAACAATAGTTCTTTACTCCACAGAAATAATTTTCTCTTTTAGTCTGTGATTTGAATGATTGTCTCAATCCATACCTGCTTTCTGGAGTCCCTGGAAATACAGACTCTAAATACTAACAGGATCGGTGGAACATCAGAAACTCAGCTCGTTATGCTCGAGCGGCTAAAAATCCTGATGTTTTGTGGCCAGAGTTCACACGTGCCTATAGAGTAGGATTCTGATACCCCAGGGAACTGTGCTTGTGGTGAGCCACTCTCTGACCACAGCAGCAATCTGTAGTAAAAGCTTGAATGAAATTGTGGCTGTTTAACACAACATGGAGTGCAGCTGTGAAAGTTGGCAATGCAGGAGGTTGCAGTGTTAAATACAACAGCTGTATCCTAAAGTGCTAGATAATCTCATGTGGGACAGATTTATTGGGCAAGGTTGCACATTAAAATAAATGTTGCTTCTCTGCCTTTTATTTCACGGTATGGATGGGGTTAGCAAGATTCAGAGGGATCATCTTCCCTTGCATTCAGCTGGCAAGTCAGAGGCTCAATACCTTCTTCTCCCTTCGGGAGGGACAGTTACATCTTCACTCAATCTTTCCAGAGCCTGAGAACTAGGAGTTTGTGACGAGGCCAAGATTTCATCCAGGAGATGAACAGCAGGCTTGAAATTGTCTGAGCCTTCATGACAATATACAATCTTTTATGAAGCATGCAAAACACATTGATGTGAAATTCTAGGACAGATAAAAGAGAGCAAAGATCTAAAGTATGAAAGAATATTCCTGTGTTCAGCTGCCCCAAATGGCTTCCATCTTTGGACAAATGTAAGTTTGGGGTCTACTGTTGCTCACCTTGAAACTTTTATTTCAGCCCCTCTTTTCTTGCCTGCCTCTGCTTCCAAACTCAGATCTGACTTGGCCCATATGCCAGCCCCAAGTGTCTTTTAAGCTGCTTATTGCTCTTCCTCTCTTTGCTGTGGTTGCTCTTCCACAGCTTTCTGCTATGTCCAGACAAGCTGGTTGAAAGACAATACCAGCTCCCAATGGACATAACACGGGAACTGGTGTGTCATGTGCATGCGAGATGATTTCAAGCAACGTCACCCAGCAAGTGCCTGAACAGGAGGCACCAGTCAGGTGAAGTACATGGACAGTCCACACCTTCCACTGGTCCACTAGTGTGGCTTTGTATCACTTCAGTCTTCTGATTTAATAATATAGTTTTCATAGCTTGGAATAATTCCATCCATGTGTTAACAGGTGACCCAGGTGACAGGCTCCTCCATCCCTCCCAAACCCCAGAAACAATATAGTTGATAAAATAAGCCTTTTCAGGTTAGAGTCAAAGCATTTTCTCACTAAGACCCTTATCTGGAAGCAGCACTGGAAAAGATATGGCTGGTCCTGTTTTTAAAGGGCAGTGCAAATTTAATCCGTTTGCAAAGAATATATATATTTCTATTATAAATTACAATGTGGATTTGGAATGAGCACACAAATTGAATGTATCCCAGAAACAGAGACTTAACTAAGGAAATACAAAGCCCAACATCTTTTTCATGCCCTTATCTGTGAATTGTGATTACTACATTTGTTACTCTCATGTGAGAATTCTGGAGAACTGTCTTAATACAGGCATGCAATTCTTGTTAAGCCTTGCATCATTAGAATTGATATTTGCTAAGGCAAGAAAAGTAAAACTATTCTAAAATAGTGTAATAAAGTAATTAACAATAAATGCTGATGTTCTAAAGAGAATAAATAGTACTATTGATGAGTAATTATTATATAATTATTACATATAATATTAGTCATTAATATTATTCCTCATTGTCCCAGTCTGACGTCCAGAGAAATATTTAGCATAGGTTGAAACTTTTTTCTTTTATTCTGATAGATGTGATAAGCATATGAGTTATTTAATAACCTGGCAGCACGTTTTCTGAGCAGTACTGCAGGTTGAACAGTATGTCAGAGACTGTTTTTCAGCAGGCAGTGATTGCAGAAGATTAGTTCTCCTCCTCTGGTACCATATTTAAGAGATGGTAAAACAACGTATAATTCTAAGCTACTTCCAGGTGATGAAGAGGATAGGGGTTGGCAAATAGACAGGAAAGTCTACACCACTTAGTGTGGTCTTACCCAGTGCTGCTGTTCCAAGTATTTTCACTGCAGATCTGTTATGTGCTGGCACTGAGGAGGACAGACTCTGGGGAGGGCAAAAATATGGTTTCAGAGGAAGAATTGCAGAGGTAGCTGAGAAAAGTCCAGCTCCTGTCTGAGCTGGGAATATTTGCCGTGCAGGATTAATAGAGGCTTCATTGTGTCAGGAAAACAGGATATGAGCAAGAAGTAAACCCAAGGCAATATGCCATCTCCTGCCCACTGCAGAAGGAGTGATAGCCCCAGGAGTACCTCAGTGCTTGCTCACGTGTCCAGCTCTCACTTGCTGCCCTGCTCAAAAGTTTCCAAGAGGCTTGCCAGTACCAAAGACGCTGCTTCAGCTTTTTACTTATCTCAGCTGAAGCCAAAAAGGAAAGAGGTAATCACATGGCTGAAATGGATGTTAAAACTTTTTTTTTTTTTTTTATCCCCCACAACTTATCTGCTTTTCCTATGCCCTGTAAAACACTGGGGTCTTCAGCTAGAGCTTGCTGGAGTAAAGTGTAAGAGAAAACCTGATGGAAGCTCAGTAGAGGCAAGAGGGGGACTGAGTTTTCTACTAATGGACCTTTCGACACTTTTGATGCCACTTTTGACGCCACTTTGACAATTCCTTGATTTAACTATGTGCTGCCTTATCACATGGTCAGTGGAAAAATTTTCTGCCCCCAGCTTCCCTTTCTTACAGAAATGTGTACATCTGATTTTTCACAGTGGTACCCCCAACTCAGAGCATGCAGAGGAATCCCACTCCCTTCTGTTGAATGTATTCAGCTTTATAAATCAGACAGACAGTAGAGCAGGTCTCAGATTTCAGTTACCTTCCTAATCAGGGACCAGATCTCTGAGCCCAGGAATTGTTACCCAGTTCTCTCTGCCACAGTAAATATGTGATTCAGAGTGGACAGATGGAATTGGAGACCATCCAATGCTCCTCTTCTAATCCCGGGATTCTGATCAGCTTGATCTAGGGAAACTTGGTTACTTTAGTCTGAAGGATCCTAATGGAATTATGGAATTGTGTTACTCTTTTAAAAAAGTGTATTTGTCTAAAACTGTTCACTGTGTTTAACCAAACACTTGGTCAGGAACCCCTTTTTGAACTAATTAGACATGTCTTGAGAGAGTGTTGCATTCTTAAATCCCAAGCTGTCACATCTCCCAAGGTGGGATCACACATTGGGATTGTAGGCATTGGGCTTCAGCTCTGCTGTGCCAACTGTGGTTAGCTTTGCAGGCCTGCTTTTTATTTGGGACCTGTCACTTGGTGCCTTACAGGAATTATGATAATAACCAAACAATCTTCTAAAAATAACAGGAGTTTGTGGAGAACACAAGAATTTTAGAAAACAAAAGCCAGACCATAAAGCAATAAACAAACTTTTCCCATATGCAACCAACTGAGCATCTCTATTTACCCTCCATACAGGGAACTTTAATGTTTTTAAGCTTCCTAAAACTTTTCCTTGCCTGCCTCTCCACAGAGGACCTTCAATCTGGATAGTGTAGTTTCTCTTCTTAATTCAGTAACCTTTCTCTCTCAACTTTGCTCAGACAAAAAGTCTTTTAAAATTTCTCTGGTGTATTTTTTTGTTGTTGTTGCTTGTAGCCCTTTGATCTGGTAAGTCACCACTTGAGCAAAGTGGCTTTCACCTGGCTGGGGAGAGGAAATAGGTTTAATGAAGTGATTAGTTTTTCCATTGTCTTCTAGGTGTGTATATGATACTTTTTAATCCAAGCACAATTGCGATCGCTTTTGTGTTTTGTTCAAGCAGTTCCCATTAAATTACAGTAGTTTAATTTGGCAGGAAAATCTAATTTCTCATAAGAGAAACTTAACTCCACTGACCTAATTACACACTGTGTTAACTCAAATAATCCAAAATTAATAGACAGTTCTTAGACTGTCACACAGCAGCCTCACATCTCTGGCTTTGCTGACACCCAAGCCTTCTTTTCTTTTCAATGCTGTAGGCAGGAAGGGTGAATATGAGGTTTGGGGGTAGCCATAAACAGTGCCTCTGAGTTAGTTCAGTCATCAGAACTTGAGTTTTCCAAGGCTATTACAGACATCAAATTGCACCATTGATTATAAATCTGATTTATACTTCTCATTATAAAAGATCCATTTGGTCACTCAAACTGTAACTTCTCTTGTGGATATCTGTCTATGTGGAATATTTCAGACAACTTCGTAGTTGTTTCAGAGAACAAGTCTATGCCAAAGCACAGTTTTGTGTCCACATTAATAACAGCTCTAGAAACCATTTATCTGAAATACTTTAGATAGTTTATCTTGTGGAGGAGAGGCTTCAGACTGGGAGAAGGCAGAGGAGGAGAGAGAAGACCCGTGGCAGTGACATTTTGGAGTGTGCATCATCTTTGCACAATGGCATGATGCCATCCCAGGGGGAAGATAAGAACTTCCTCTCCATAGCTGCATCTTAAATACTGGTGATTTTTGAGTGCAGCACAGCACATTTAAGATGGCAAGACACATGTTTGCTCTCTCAGTTGTTTCAACTGGTTTGAATCATCAGTGACACTGAGCTGTTTCACTCCTTAACTATCTCCCAAGGGAATGTTTCCACAAGCAGGGATTGATGCATGTGCCTAGGTCTCCCTTTAGTGGTGATGTGCAGCAACTCTGGCTGCCTGGGATTGATCCCACCTGCAGGGATCCCTTCTCAAGCAGAAGTAACGGCGCTTTCACTGGGGGTCATGCCTTTGGCCAGACTCACACTTCCACAGTCAGCTAGCACACTTTAAAGTACTTCCTCTCTGCTCAGCTTCAGGCCAACAATCCATGATGAGAGGCAGGACAAAACAGGGCACAAGGTTCTGGCCACAGAAGAGCAGACGATCAATGGACTCTGGGGCAGTGGAAAGGTGTGCTGTCCATCCATCGGTGGAGGAATTTGGCAGGCATGAGGAATTTGGCTGTATAAGGAAGAGACGTGGAGGAGCTTGGAGTTGTGAAGGGAACAAAGCTTCTAATGGCAAGGCAGAAGATGAGGAACAAAAACCAGAATTTTCTTAGTTCCTTTCCCTCCCTAAAAAAACTCAGGAGAAAAAAATTATGTAGTGATTGAGCCAAGTTGAAAGATTTACATGTCAACACTTGGCATTAAAGTAATGAAAGATTCAGTAGCTACTCATTACAGAACAGCTGTGAGCCAAATTCTGACAAGTCTTGAAGTTTGGCTTTTTTTTTTTTTTTACGGTGATGTTCAGCCCAGCACCTGACCTCTCACCTGACTGTACCCATTTTTTGCTTTTTCACAGGATGGAGGCACAGCTCTCCTGGCTGCCTGTCAGTATGGGCATGCAAAAGTAGTGGAAACTCTGCTGAAGCACGGCGCCAACATTCACGATCAACTCTATGTGAGTTATTTGACACACACAATATTGACAGTGGTGGTGGTGGAACAAATGTGCTGTTGCTTGGACAACAGCAGACACCCTGGCTCCAGCACAGACAGGCATTTGCCAAATGCTGCAGTTTTATAGTAGTCTGTTCCTCTAAGATGTAGATTTTGTTAACTGTCTGCTTTTCATGATGCTAAGAGAAGTAACACAGAATCAGAAAACATTTTTTGGCTGCCTTTTGGCTCATGATCTGTATGGAAGATATGTAGCAAATCTGGAAACAGACTTGTGCTACCCATTAGCCTTGGACAAAAGAGCATATCATGTTCTACCACAATTTGCAGAAGAATTAATAGCTCTACAGCCTCTGAAGTACGTTAGTTTTCTGCCAGAAAGAATAGTGAAAATTAAAATCTTTAAATTACTTCATAGCATTTTTTTTAATATCAGTTAAAATTATGTTGTTTGGTATTTGTGATTCTCCAGTTTGCCAGTGTTTTGGGCAAAGTAAGGTTAAAATGGCTGAACTGATGTTGTTTAGTTGACTTTTCAGAAAGTTGGATTGAACCAATGAAGCTCTGGATTTAATTTACTCAAACGGAGACACAGATAAGTTGAACCTTTCAGCATTCAACAGAAACGAGTAGCAGATTTTGCCTCTGCTTCCCACCACTCTTTCCTACCCCAGGGCACTCGAGACTGACAAAGCGGAAGTTGTTTCTCCCAAGATATATGAGTTTTTCCGGCTGTTTCTTGGATCTGCAGGGTGCTGTTGCACTCCCAGTTCCTACTGGCTTGCAGGGAGCTGAGAGCTGGTGACTGCAGAAGTGGTCATAGTGGGATCCCCACCTCAGTGCTGCCTCACCCCTCATTTATAAAGAAGGTTGTTCCCACCCTTGCTGTTGTGCAAATAGGAATTGTCTTTCTGATCTGAGGGCAGTGATTCATCCCTCTGCAGGGTAATCCCAGAGGCTGCCACTCAGTTTAAAAATAGCTATGCTGCCACACCTGCAGACTCTTACCCAGAGGTCAAGGCAGTAAAATAACTTCCTTGTTGTCTCTGCTGGAAATGAGCAATATTAGCAATTGGATTTTAAAATGTACTTTTATTGCTCATAGACACTGGGCAACGCCAGTCAGAAACAGTTGTGCAATAAAATAATGATATGATCTCTTGGAAAAAAGTGTTGTCTAGCTCTTTTTGTGGGCCAAGCTGCATTTGTCATGGTACCTGGATGGCAATTTCACTGGCAGCCAGATGAGAGGGATTTTGAGCATACAGTTGGATACTCCTCCAAAAACCATCAGGATCAATGTTTTAATCTAAAATTGACTTGTGAGGGGTGAGGAGAGCAAGAGACAAAATAACACCCTAAATAAATAGTATTTCTTGCAGAAATGCATTATAGCCTCAAAACAGCATTCTCATTACAGCATCAAATCAAATTAAATAGGTATCAGTGAATGCAAGGTTTTCCATCTTCATCGATCCCACAATGAAGAGCTTTTTTCAATATTACACAACCTTGTTTACTTTCTAAATTGAAGTGTTCTCTGTCTCTGGAGGAAGCCTGCAAAGGCTCTGGTGCTGCCAGATTTTTTCAGCCCATCAGAGGGCCCAGGGACAGACATTATTAGTTCCAGCAGACACCTCTTGTGTTTACCATTTGTCTTGAAATCAATGTCAAACATCCTAAATTCAGTCCCTGGGGCAGTGTATTCAGCTCATGCTTCACCAAGTCTGTGCTGTGTTTTTCAGTTAGAGGAGTAGCTGAGCACACTCTCTCTGCAGATAACAGCATTTAGTCCCAACATAGTGATATGCCAACAAGGTCAACAGCAGGCCTTCACTAAAATGCCCTGTATTTTGTGATAAGCACCTGCCTGAGCTGGCATGAGAGGTCTACTTGCACACCTGAGGTGCAGTAAAGGGGTTAATTCCTGTCTCTGTTTAAACTAAAAGATTCTGGCCTCCTGGGAAAACTTGTCCTAGCACATCCTGTGCTTAGTGCTGTGGATGCAGGATGAGTAAACACCTGTCCCACCCTCAATACAGATTTCTACTTATAGTTGGTTAGATAGATTATAATGCTCTTTGAAAATTTTCCATCAAATACCTAATGAAATATGACTTTTCATTTTTCTTCCTATGGAAGAGGTTTCTCTGAAGTAAAATTCTGAGAACAGCTGTGCTTGAAAGACCTGTCAAAGAAAAACAAAACTCTATTTGTTCACAGTTTATTCTTTCACAAGCTTTTTGCAGGAAAATTCTAATTTTTCATACAGCTACAAAATACTTTTAGATTACTGTATTACAGATGAAGTCTCTTCTATAAGACATGCCAGAGCAGAAGCATGATCGTTTCTGGGGTGTCACAGTAATATGGCGCAGGCCTTACTCCTTCAGCCTCAAAGGCAGACTTCAGCTCTGAGGTTTTCAGTTTTGCAAAATACCTGACATATTTCCACCATGTAGCAGAACACTTCTGCATGAACATATAAAAGCTAAATGAAGCTGTATTGCTTTACTGGGACTAATTTCTAGTTATGTAGCTCAATGCCTCAACAAACTAGACTCTTAGTATTCCAAGCACAGGATTTAGTGCTGGATTTGATATATGATGGGAACCAGTATTTGTGCATACTGAATGAAAATCTTGCCACAGTTTATTATGAAGTAGACTTTGCATTTTGGTAATTGTTTCTTGAGGATGGCTGTATATCTCTTGTTACAAAGCATAATGACTAAAGACTGAGAACTTAATTCAGTTTGATTTGTTTCTGTATGGAAAAATGGTATTACTTCAACACAGTGTAAGACAGATGTGTTTGTTCTTAGGATGGAGCTTCTGCAATTTTCCTGGCGGCACAAGGAGGATATCTGGATGTCATCCGATTGCTGCTTTCTTCAGGAGCAAAGGTTAACCAGCCACGACAGGTATGATCAACATTCCAGGGCAGACCTGGGTTCTAATTTTATAGTTATGAAAACTAGCACTGGCATTTTCTCCAAGCATTGGGTTCCTGTGGAGGTGTTTCATTGGAAGGCAATTTGCGGCTAGGACAACATTCTGTGTTTTAGCTGAGATTGGTAATATGATTTTGAAGTCAATACCTCAGTCATTTTGGAAGAAATTGAAATGGAGAGCTTTGCTCTAGATCTACACGTTACACCCTATTAGCCACCATCCCTGGAGGTTTTTAAAAGACAGTGTAGATGTGGCACTTGAGCACATGGTTTAGTGGTGGACTTGGCAGTGCTGGGTTAATGGCTGGACTCAGATCTTTTCCAGCCTAAATGTTTCTATGATTCTAGAACAGATCAAACCACTGACTGCTCCTTTAAATGGGTTTGAGCCACATGCATGTTTGGGTCAGGCACTAAACTGAATCAAAATAAAACCCTCCAGCTGTATGAAATGTTGATGTAAGAGCCTTGCACTATCTCTTGCAACTACCGATCTCTCTGCTTGTGTTATACCACATTACTTTTGAGCCTACAACATCCCTGAGTTCTTCTGAAAATTGTTTGAAAAGCTTTTGAAAATCTGGGAGCTCTAGGAGGAAGCAGTACTAAATTCTGTTTTTTGAAATCTCCAGACCTTCAGACGTGGTTTTGGTGTCAAAGTTTATTTTGACAAACGTTTTTATTTTTAGTTTTACTTTTGTTTATTTGTTTAATTACTTTGTGTCATTCCTGTGCACTCTGAAATTCAAGCATGAGCATTGCCTTCATCTCTGGAAATTCTTGATACATATAGAAAGCTTTTCTCCCCATTTCCAGCTAGTCGCTCTAGTGGGCCTGATATTGCAAACATATACAACCAGTAGCAGCTGCAGGCATGAAATTAGCTCCTCTGCAGGCAGCAGAGCTGCTGTTTGATCATTAAATGGGAAGTATGAGCTAGATTTGTGGCTGGTTCAGAGGTCCCTGCTAGGGGGTTAGGGGCTGGATCCACTGTGCCTCACTGGATGCTGGAGTTATGTAAGGATGCAAGTGGCTTTCTAGGTTTTAAACTAACTATGGGCTAGGTACATGGTATACAGAGACATATGTGAAAGCTCTCTTGCTTTCCAAATAAAAGAGTTGCTTAATTGTTTAGCTGTTTCTTGACTCCAAAATGAGTGCATAAACAGCCAGAGGTAGAGTTGCACGGCTAGCTTTACACCTAGCACGTAGAAACATCTGGTTTCTCTACCTGCTTTGAGAGACCTTCACCTGTGGTCTGCTGAAACCCTGCAGGCAAGGTAGCTATCCTGGGTCTTCATTGCACATTTAAAATTGATGGGATAAGGTCTTGTCCTTATAATTAGTCATGCACATCAGCCAGGTGGCTGTGATCACTGACTGCAGCAAGTGAAAAAGCAGCAGGCAAAAGCAAATGAGTGCAAAAACTCTAGTAACAGTGGACAACGTGGCATGAGACAAGCTCTGCCAGGTATTTTCAGTATTTCCTTTCATCTGCATTAAAAGCATGACAAATCATAGCCTGGCAACAGATGCTGATCTATATGCTTCTGCTGCATGTGTAGGTCTGTGTACACTCCTAGCTGTGGTGTAAGGAAAGAGGATTAGTGTTTTAAGGGCCTTAACTGAAACAGTTTTCCAGTTGCCCCTAGCCCCACCTTGTAGCACCAGAACTGTGCAGGCAACTACCCCCTGGATTGATGCCTTAGCTGCTCCTAGGTTGCCTCCACACTGTCTCCCTAGAAAAAGCTTAAGAAGTGTTAAAAGCTGTTAATTAAGTCTAAAGTCTCAACGTAGAAGGAGAGACCAAGGTATGCATTAATGCCTTTTAAGTAAGTCAAAATAGGGTTGGGGAGCTTTAGATCTGGCTGAACCCTGTTACCATTAAATCTGCGTTCTGCTATCTGTAATTATAATGCAGCTAATTCTTTCTGACACTATTTTTTTAGCTCTCTAATCCAATTTCTACAACACAATGTTTCACGAGGCATTTTTAAATCTTAGTTGAGGCAAAGACTTGTCTCTGTGTGAATGTTCCTCCTGGCTTCTCTGTTTCATCTCCAGCAGGACAGACCTTCTTTGCTTGAGGGTACCTCCGATCCCTGCTAAGATTATGCCTGGATAAGTGCATGGCATTTGTATTTGGGCCCACTGTAATCTGAAACATTTCCTTAACAAATGGAACATTTTTAGTGTTTAATTAGTCAAGTAATGGTTGGATGGGCTTCAGTCTCTTTCTTACTAACAAATGGATTTGTACTTTGTTAGAAGGTGGTGTGTTGGTCATGAGGAATGTAGCTCCAGAAGGGGCAGTTTCGATGCCAGACAACTCTCACTCTCCTTTACAAGCCACATTGCTCTCACTGTGGTAGAAAACTTTTCCATGCAACATCATCTCAAATACTGGGCTGCAGAGTGCCAGGTGTGAGTTCATCTTCTCCTTCCTTGTGGTGTCCAAGTTTTCCTTTCTACCTTGGGAATTTGGTGGCTTAATCCATGGATCTGCACACATGTGTCTGCCTTTTACATCTCCTCCTGCTGCTGTAGTGGGTATCAGTTCCCCCTCAGTCTTGTATCCCACCTCCCATCCCATGGGGGTATTTCTGACACCAAAGAGCATTTTGGGTGGGGTTGGCTGTTCATGTACAAGTCCTTCAGCTCAGCTCTCACAAGACCAAATAGTGAAGCGTCCTGGAAAGTTTCTTCCCTGGCAATGTCCTTTCTCTTGGGTTGTAATTGCCTTCTGCTCTTGCCAATGTTGAGGAGCTGGGCAGGAATTCTTTTGTCATCTTTTTGTCTAGACAGAGCTGGGGGCAATGTCTGAAGCCTGCTACAGGAGATGTTTCTATGCTTCTTCAACTTACAAAACAAAGCTGTAAGATTCTTTGCCAATGCTGTTTTGGCAGTCTATGTCCCAACATAGACCCATAGGCTTTATTCTGGCTGGCTAAGCAGATTCAAAACAATCTGAAAATTAATTACTTTTTTCTTATTACATGATATGCACTTACATACACATGTAAGGCAGTAAATCTATATAGGGTGCACTTCAGCAAGCTAGCAATTTGCTACTGGCAAATTAGGTATAGTAGTGCAAGTGGACTAATGAGCAGACCAGTGGAGGAGATGACACTGAGTAGCCTGACAGTAGAGGTTGTCTGCCCTCAGAAATACCTACTGGAAATTTGAGGGGTCTTTCACCTCCCACCCTAATCTGGCCTTTTCTACAACTTGAAGCCATAAACAATAGTTGAGATTCAAAGCTGCAAGATGAAGTAATTAGTTAATGGGTTAGTTAAGTTAAGAGAAAAAAGTATTAATAATTTCAGTCAGAGTATATTTGGAACTTCTGGCTGCTGGATATAATAAGGTGTTGTCCATATATACTAGCTTGTAACCAAATGTGGAAAAAGAACACCTTACAGACATATGGGGTGTTTAAAATTATTCTAGGAATGTAGTTATCTGCAGTCTGCTGGGTGGACAGATGGACAAGGAAAGGAGAATAGCTTTTGAACTGCATCTTTCCCTGTTCTCACTTTTTTCCTGACTCATCTCCAAGCCCTAACATCTAGGGGTTTACACATGAATCCTCCCTCATGTAACCTCTTAGTAAAATGCAGCATCTGCTTTGCATCATTCACCAACATGAAAATGGACAGAAATTTCATCTACTCCATATAAATATTACAGATACTTACATAAACCTGAGTGCTAGATGCTGTTTGCTTAAGAGAAAGAAGCTGACCATAGTCAATATGAGTCCATAATTATCTTCACCATCTTTCTTTTTTTCAGGCTAAGTCCTTCAATACAGCCACTCTTCCTCATAATGTACTTTTGTCTCTATCCTATAGCTGAGGTACTGAGGATAATGTCTGACAGAAGTGATATTACCCAACATTTGCATTTCCTTTTGCTCTTTTTCATTTTTACCTGAAAATGGGGGTTGTTCCTACAAACTTCACTGTGAGTAAGCAAAAGCTGCTTTGTTTCCTATGCTGAGCTTGTGTTTTCATTGCTTTTGTAAATACAAGCGTGAATTCACACAGCAGATTAAATTGTGTAGGCTACTCTCAGGTACTTTCCCAGTTTTACAGGCTTTTTCAATGCATCTATTGCTATTTTCTAGAGCCCTCTGGTGGGGGGAGATCAGAAAAATACCAAGTGTCAGCTTGCTAGTAGGGAAAACGCTAAAATAAATAAATTGGAGAGGGATAGTTTTTGCCATCAAACTAACATCACATACTCTGCATACAAGACAGCCTTTCTTATTTTTGAATCACAAAGGACACTTGTATTAAGAGGATATATGCCAGAGTGAGTTCAGTCACTAATTGCTATGAATTAATTTATAAAGAGATCATACAAGGGTAGGCAAAGATCATGTTCCTCACCATTTGAGAATACTGAAAATTTCAGTATGTGCATTTGTTACGTCTCAGAATCAGAAAAAGGGAAGCTCAGATTATTATATCAAAGGAAGAAATAACTTTTCTATTTCTTTGAAAGGGTTAATTCACTAGTCCATGGAAAGCAGAGAACTGATTCAACAATGGTTTTCTGGGTTGCATGAAGCTTCAGCTGGCACTGGGAAGCGAGACTATTTCTTTGATCAAAGTGGCAATATTTTATTAAATGTAAAAAGTTGATTTCTCCTGAAACTTCCCATTAAGGCTGTTTTTGAAATCTCAGTTTAGTTTTTCTTCCTCTTTCAAGCCAAGACTTCAGGCTGCAGAGGGTGGTGAGGGGAACTGGCAAGCCCTAAAGGCAGAAGCAGGCACCCTGCTTTGTGGGGCCTCACTTCTGTGTTGAAGTCCATACAGGCAAAGCCTTTTTTAAAGGCTCATGAGAATCAGTTTGGCACCACACAACTGCTGTTGTCCCCCTGGAGTCTGGAGAATCAGGCCATCTAGAATCAAAAAGAGGAAAAGACACAAAACTAAATTCTACTTGCAATGAGAAATACTTTTAATGCTTCAACTCACTTTTGTCTTTGGGAGGAAAATCCATCACAAAGTTTAGCTTACTCTGAATGTGCATTTCATTTTCTGAGGTTTTGTGCTCAAATGATTGCAGAGGACAACTTTTCCAAAGCAGATTGTTTCATGCTGGACCCCTTGATAATTGCCTTGTTTTCTAGTGGAGTTTTGAAGATAAAATTTGTGAAATATTCATCTTCACTGTAAGGCGGGATGTTTTCACCAGATTCTCTGAGAATCAATAATGTAATTTAATACTGAAAATCAGTTATCACCTTGCATTGCTCCCTAGCTTCTGTAAACAACTTTCACTCCCTATGTGCAGGCACCCAGCTGCAGAATCTACCCGTGCATGCTGAGGTTTGTTTGTGTCCTCTGTCCCATCTAATCACCTAGTGTTCAAAGTACATAGGCTACCTTTAGCCCTTGTGCTTCAAACTTCCCCGTGTATTTTAGGCATGGCTGGTGCCTTACTGGGCTTTCATTTCACAGAGCAATGCACATTTCTGGCAAACTATGCAAGAGAAGGCAGTAAAGGGAGCTCTACTCCACAAACTGAAGCAGTTCTAACTTGATACACCAAGCTACCACATGGGTTGGGACACAGCTTTGCATTTGTCTCCTTGTAGGATTTGACTGAGTAATTGAAATACATCGATTCCAGTAGGCTTGGGCAATAAAATACCAGAGGGCACAGAGCACTGAAGTGAAGACATCAGCAGTCATATTTTGTTTGCAGGACGGGACAGCTCCCTTGTGGATTGCCTCGCAGATGGGGCACAGTGAAGTGGTGCGAGTGATGCTGCTCCGGGGAGCGGAGCGAGACGCTGCACGGGATGTGAGTAGCGCTTCCTCCTGCTCTCTGTCTGCAGCTTAATGCCTCATTTGGGGGCTGTAAGTCAGCCTGGATGGAGGCTTGGTGCCTCCAGAGTCCGTGCTGTTTGTCAGGTTGCAAAGTGCCACCACAGGTTTCCTTTTTCGCGTTGTGTCTGGGACAGCTTCGTGGAATAAGGGAATGGGAATGTCCACATAGTTGAGAGACAAAGATGGCATATGGTGTCACTGGTTCATTTTATCCTGCATTTCTCACCTACCAGAGGAACAATCCTCCAGGTACTCTAAAACCAGCAGGACATGCTGTGGAGGTGCCCCCTCAAAGGTGATGATCAGAGGAGACTCTCCTCTCAGATGTGTGGAGAGAGCTGACATTTCCCTCCAGCTTTTTCTTCTCCTCCAGCTTCCCTGGCAAGGGAAATGCAGGCAAGGCATTTATGACATTCCTCTTTTCTTAAAGGATGGTACAACTGCTTTACTGAAGGCTGCCATTAAAGGCTACAACAATGTCATAGAAGAGTTGCTGAAATTCTCTCCCACACTTGGCCTGCTGAAGGTTAGTAGTGAAACACGGAGATTTTTTTTAGGCAGAACAAAAGAAGACAAGGAGTCTGATGAAAGACCTGGCATTTCTGATTACTCTAGTGGAAGACAGTAGGAGTTTGAGCCAAAAAAAGTCAAGACAAAAATTAAATTATCTTGTTTAGCCTTGATGCCACTCACAAATCTTTTTAAACAAAACTGTGAATTTAATTCTTGGAATGATGAAGCACATTGTGTCATAGAAGAAATTCTGCTTTTTGTCACTTGGTATTATTTCTACTGTAAGTAGATTACTCTTGACTGTACAGATTTAACATTATACCCAGGCTTCTATTGCATTTAGTCAGCAAAATAGTGTCCTAAAAGATCTGTTGTGAGCAGATTCTCTACTTGATTTTGTTTTCCTCTGAATTCATAAAGTGGCTTGAAAAATAACAGCTATTTGGAAGCTGCTTTTTAATGGCCGACCTAATTTTATGTGTCCATAAATCACATACTTGGATATCCTCTCATGCAAATGATTGGCAAACACAATGTACTTGAAAATGTAGGTGGCATCAACTTAGTTATTAATTTTGAGTATGAAATAGCTTCCACACATATTTGAACTGTCAGTTTGCAACCACAAACAAAAGGCCAGCCATAAACCCCCTCACCAATCAACTGCTTGACACTGAGGCCATTAATCATCAGAGAGAAAAGATAAAATGCAGAGATGGCTTCCATTACTGCTTGTGCTTCTGTTTCACTTGTTAATGACTGATTTTGCCAGGCAGAATCAAGTGCTGTGTTCATGTCACCTCTGATCTATTGACAAGGGTGATTATTAAAAGGAAATACTGCTATGGTAAAGTGCATGTGACTTTCATTTTTACTAAAGCATTTAAAATCACCTCCTTCACATCACACTCGGCTGCCCGCACCCTAAATCAGACCCTATGCTATTGATGACCCAGTCTCTTCCACGCTACTTCTTTCCCACTCCTAGGTCTATTCTTTGTGTTTCACTGCCTTTTGCTTTTCTTCCCATGCATGATACAAACACCTCCACTGGCATTTCCTAGAATGGGACCTCTGCTCTCCATGCAGCCGTCCTGAGTGGCAACGTGAGGACAGTGGCGCTGCTCCTTGAGGCAGGAGCGGATCCATGCCTGAGGAACAAGGTATGTCCTGCCAAGTCATCCTCCCAGGTGAGGAGCACAGGGGGAGCTCTCAGCGGTAGAGCCGTGTGTGCCATCGAAGTGGGGGCAGCCCATGTTTCTGTGTAGAATTCAGGGCATTCCTAACACTGGAAAAAAAATCCCAAATTACATGCATTTTCCCCATATCTTACATGGATCTGTTAGGTTTTTTTAATTATTTTTGCATTCTTTTGATAACACAAACTTTTCTATAGAAAACTTACCATGGTTTTGACCCATGAAGTGTTTTAACATTACATGTTTGATAATTTCTGTGAATATGTCTTCTTCTGACATGTTTCTGAACTATTTGCTGCTAGGGTTTGATATGGCTTTCTTAAACTGTAAATGCATGGTCTGGAACTTACTTCTGATTTATGACTGGGTGAGTAAAAGTTTGTAAAACAAGTAATTCAGCACATATCTTGTAAATATTTATAAAATCTGCGGTTGTTAATTTCCGCATCATTCCACTTGATGGCAGCACAGTTAATGCCACTCACACAGTAGTCTCTGTTAATAGACATTTTGGGTTTATACTGTAACCTGAAAATGTACAAGATTTTTCTGCTACAGTGTGCAGTACAAGAAAGTGTGTGGCTGAAATCTCTCCTTCTGATTTTTTTTTTTTTTTTTAATTTTTGTAAACAACATGCCATTTGGCAGGACAGAACTACTGATTTTCAGAAGCAGCTTCATCATAAATACTTTGTGTTACCAAAATTGTATTCAATAAATAAAAACACAAATAACAAATTCATATTCTATTACCAACCTTACAGCGTAACACTATTTCCTAGCAATTTAAGTGATCCCTTGGAGTTTTATGGGCATTAGTACATAAGGACTTGCCTCATGTCCATTGAAAAATCAGCAGCTATGCTGTCCTTTACTTCTGTGGCAGAAGCATAGGGAGCCCAAGGGCATTTAGCCTGGACAGTCCCACAAAATAAGCTGTCACTCAAATTCTATTCTGGGATTGTTTTGAAGACTTAAGTGATACTTGAACACTGAAAGATGGTCTCCTAAGGTATCTTCAACAGCGGTGGAGACAACACTAGAAAAAACCCACGTCGTTATAATGACCAGTACAATCTTCTGTAGAATGTAATGCTTTCAACTATGATTGGGAAATACTCTTTCATTTCTGCTAACCTCAAGGGTTTTTTGTTCCAGGCAAATGAATTGCCAGCAGAACTAACAAAAAATGAACGCATCCTCCGACTCCTCCGTGCAAAGGAAAAGCAAAGGAAAAGCTAATGCAGCCCTATGACAGATGCAGTTTGACAAAGATGTGCCCTGACCACAAGTAGCATGACAGTAATCCTAGGTTGGAACAGTTTGCAGAACTGATTAGCCTGTCCAGTACACGCTCCCTGAATGCACCAGGCCCTTCCCACAGGGTGGCCACGGGCTGGCACCTCCGCCCGGCATCGCTGAACGCTGGACCGTGACCAGAGCAGGGGCTGGCCCAGGAGCTGCAACTGCACTGCAGCCGTGCCTGTCCTCCAGGATCCCACCAGTCCCAGCACTGACATTTGCTCCCCATGCATCCCGGCACAGGCAAGCACCTCTGCTGCTTCAGACATGCGTCCCCACGCGGTCATGGCCACAGCCGTAACAGTGTGGGTAGGGAGCACTCGGCCCATGTGCCAGGAGGATACCCGGCCCTGGCAGCTGTTTGGATTCAGCAGGTCATGGAGCAGCCCCATGATGTCCCTGCCCTCCCTTTGCTGACTGTGAACATTCCTCTCTACCTCCAAGTGCCATGTGAGACTAGAGGTGAGATGATGCCTGAGCCATCACAACAGCAAAAGTTCTCCTGTCAGCCCAGGGATGAGGCAACATGAAGCTCCATGAAAATGATCAAGAGTATTACAAATGATGCCGAAAGCTACCAACCAAACAAAAAGCAAGGGGATGACCTCTCAATTGCAGCATCTTGATCTGCCAGTTTGAACAGCAACAGAAACACCATGGAGCGGTGATTTTGCGATGCCTATGCAGCTTATGGGGATCCTTCCCCAGCCTTGTGCGCATTTTTGTGGGTAGAGGAGGACTGGTTGCTGAGCAAACCAACCATGCCCAACAGGGTATTTTTCCACAGGTACAAGAATACCAGAAACTCAGCTGTCAGGCACAACAAACTGCACAGATGCTACGCAAGTGGTATTTGTATGTTCTGCACCCAGATATGTGACACTATGGTTTAGTATCCACAGCTACTATGCAAAGCGCTCATTCCCCAGATCTGTGGCAGGAGCTAAGGGAGAAGTGCACAATGTACAGGTGTTTCAGCAGTTGGTAGCCATACCTGAACAGGCCCACTAATTATTGCAGACATGGAAAATGAAGTCTGAACAGCAGTTTTGGCCTTTGTTGTGGTCAAGACACTTAGACATGGTACTAGTGCCTGTGTGGGGAAGGCAGTGCAAATTGCAGGTGGTTTGTGAGGACCTATGTTTTAACCGTGTTGCTCTAAGACATCCCATTAAAACCCAATCATTTCTGCAGTATAAACAGTATATACCATGCCCTGTTAGCCACAAAAGCATTAGAGATTGATTTACAGTGAGTTGAGGTAAGTTAGTTCAAGTACATAAATCCAGGCACTTCACCAAACTTTCAGACCTTGGCAAATTACTGAAGAATTGCTTTAAAAGTTGAAGACAAGGAAGACTGTAAGGACACAAAAAAATTCTTGCTTAAGAAATGTCTGCCTAGGATTCAGCTGAACTGCTGCACTTTTACTTTGGTGAGTTAAAAGGAAATCTGTAGGTGAACTAATACAAATGAATGTAGTTGATGTATTGCAAATTATCCATATGAATTATCAAATTATTAAGTTATTCTTTTTGTGAGTAAGTTAGGTAAGAAGTCTGTTCTGGTGATGAGAACAGAACCAAGTGTACCTTTTCTTGCATGCTGGAATTCCTATTCAATTTCTATTCTGCATTAAATAGGAAAGTTCTAAGTTTTCCAACAACGCAATAAGAAAAATTTAAGTAATTTATGCTACTGCATTTTTAAATTAAAATAATGTTGTGCCTAACAGAAACTTGCAGATTAACTGGTACAGAACCAAAGAATTATGCAAGATGCTTAAAGGATGACTGTATCCAGGGTTAAGTTCTGCAAAAGACTAAAAAATACTGAGCATGCAGAAATCTCAAGAGCCTTATTGGGATCTTAAATTGCACAGCATTACAAGGGACTGCACTCTAATTTATTTAACAAACAACACTGGAGAGGACAGGTTTATTTGCAGCCTCCAGTGGGCTGAAGATGAACATACTATTTTGGAGAACAGTAGAGGGACTCTGGGCAGCCTGGCATCAATTTTGAACTTTCAACCTTTCAACTTTAAATTTTCTACAAATCAACAACTGGCAACAACCATACTCTCAAGGTGAAAAGCCCTTTCATATTTGTAAAGGAGGTGAATAATCATCAGAAGGTCTTCAGTAGCTATGCAATAAATGCTCTTAATATCAGACAGGCTGTAGTAATCACACAGTCCTCCTAAAAAATGTGGCAGCATCCATTGCTTGTGAGGTTCTCCTATTTTTTCTTGATAGCAGAGGATAGGAGAGAGGACAAGGTGAGCCAACAGTGGTCCTGCAACAGCTGAAGTAAGGAAGCTGAGACAACAAATGCAGGTGTCCAGTATCTACACGGGGCCCTTCCTTTCTGCTGGGTGTATTTTTTGGGAAGAGTTGTCTCGTCCCAAAAGGAGCAGTTACTCAGCAAAGAGCTTCTTCAACTATGCCTGTCCATGGGAAGATGCATGTCTGCTCTTCACCACTTAAAGTAGGACCTTCCAAGTCCTATGTCCAGCTGCCTCTATGAATGGTCACTTCAGCTGGGGATCTCTTGAAACATGTGAAGTACACCTGGGTCCCTGTGTCCCATACAGAGCATCTGCTGACCTTCTGAGAGCATATGGTTACCAGGTCTTTTTTTTTTTTTTTTGTTTTTTTTTTTTTTTTTTTTTTTTTTTTTTCCTTGTGTTACAATGGGTTTTTCTTATTTCTGAACAACATTTGAAATGTGGGGCTAGCACAGGGAGAGATTTGTTGGTCTCTTCTTGCTCTTATTAGTGCTGGCTGATACAACACACAGGCTGTCTGGGGAGATCTGTCATGGAGAACTGGCACTGAAATATTTTGCTTCCTGATTCAAGCTGAAGTTGAATCTAGCTTCAGCAAAGACACTGTTTAACCAAATGAGACTTCTGGCATGGAAACCTTTTTGGGAGGATTTGTTTCATCTTGGAGCCTTTGGAGAGAGGAATGGTTTCAGTTTTGGGCTTCCTGTAACCCAAAGGTGCTTAAATCTGCCTGTATGTGGGCTCTAAAGTTGCAATACTGTTTATCACCATGCAATTAATGTTTTCACAAAGGAACCTTAATAATTATTAGTATTTATGTAGCTGTTGTTATCTTTAAAGTGTTCAGTAAATACTGCTGTGTTTGGTTTGTTGTATTAAAATGGAAGCCCATTTTCCCTTGGTGGGTGAAGTGATTCACTAATATTGACAGTTGTTCTTTGCATAGTTCGGGTGCCTTTTGTGTAAGGTTTTCCAAGGGCTCCACAGACACTACTGTCTTGGTAAGTTCCAAAATGCATTGTTGAGGTAAGCAAGGAAGTAAATTATTTCATTCACAGACCAGTGAAATACAGCAGCTCTTCATCAGTTCAAGTCAACAGAAAAGAGTACATTTAGACATTTGGATTTAGAAATTATGGGACATTAAACTAATTTCATAGATGACAGTGTGAAGATAGATATAATATAAAGATGTGCAATAGAACTGGGACAGAATAATACAACAAATCTTACTGAGTTGGGTTTTGGGGTTTCTTTTCCCTTTAAAGTCATATATATCTCCATCTTGGACCCAAAAAGAATAAGCTAGCACACTGATTTCAGGTTTGCTTCTCTGCACATTCAGAGCCAGAGGCTCAGCCTGCTGTCCCTTCTACATTTATGCAGGTGCTATTAGCCTGGTGACTTCCCATCAGCTGCGAGTACAACGGATGTCCAATCAAGCAAAAGACCACACCAATGAAACAAGGAAAAATATAGGGCATTTTTCTTTTATTTCACTAGTATCAAGCCATTGTGTGATAGGGATGACCAGAAGGAAAAGCCTGCAGGGTCTAGAGAGAAGTGACATCTCAGCACAGATATAGTAGTGGCAGAGCCTCAGAGGTTCCAAAATACATGGAGCTCTTCATTTAGATTATCACTGCAGTGCAGTGTGCAGGGACATCTATTCAGTAATGATACAAAAGGCAATATTGTTCCACATGACTTGCGCATGCTCTTCTTCTCCTGGAACAAAACCATCTCACTACTGATTCACCCACCTTTGTTTAGCTTAGAA
Source organism: Sylvia atricapilla (assembly GCF_009819655.1). Taxonomy (NCBI): domain Eukaryota; kingdom Metazoa; phylum Chordata; class Aves; order Passeriformes; family Sylviidae; genus Sylvia; species Sylvia atricapilla. Next base: position 105,909,719 of record NC_089140.1, on the reverse strand, counting down.
GAGCTGAGAGGATTAGAGCATGAGATCAAATAGCTGCAGGTCGTATTTAATGCACTTTACAATGATGATTATCTGCCTCAAAGTCAGAGTTAATTGCAAGAATAATTCATCCTTCCTTTTTCAGCCAGTCTTAGTGACTATTGGAAAATCCACAAGTTAACTGAATCTGGTGTCTCAGAAATTTCAGAATTTTATTACAGAAAATGAGGTTATACAAACCCCAGCCCATTTGTACTCCATTTGATATGAACACTGAACAGACAAAAAATACAGCCCTTGTCTGGAAACCTTGAGTCATTGGTATTAGAATGCTAATGTTTGCTAGGAGCCTAACCAAAGGTAATACACAAGGCTCTTTTTGCCAGCAATGGGATATTGTACTGCACGCTTGGGACTAAATGGAGTTGTGCCTTCTCACAGCAGCTCTGCTTTTGGCCCCTGGGAATGTCATGAGAGTTTCATACTGTTCTGAATTCCACCTTTTTTTTTTTTTTTTGACCTGACCTTTTATGCATTTGATAAAGCATATATAAATTTATGGAACTCCATGTGATACTAATATTCTACAAGAGGAATGTTGCTTTACTAAAATACATTTTTCTATACCATTTAAACAAAAATATACTATTCAGATAATCTTGTTCTGCATACTTCAATATTTATTTGCTTTCTTCTGTATTCTTCTTTTTATTCAATATCAGAATTATTTTCCTATTTACACAAAGACCCCTTTGTTCTATTCCCCTTGATTCATTAGACTGTTATTATTTTCCAGGTAGTCACAGATGTGATAGCATTCACAAAAGAAAAAAAAAAAAAAAAAAAGGAAAAAAAAAAGAAATAAAGAATGGTCTGGCTTGAGAAGATGAAAACTTAATTTAGCATAACATAACAAGGTTTATTTCAAAGATCCAGACATCGCTGACAAACTGCCCTTTACAAACTCCCTTTACATTGATCCATTAAGTCAAATCTCTTTGAAGGGAAGATTATAAAAAGTAACATAGGAACCAAAGGAATAAGACAGTACTTTTAGTTAGACAAACATGTCTTGGTGGTTCTGTTGTTCACAGATGTAAAACTGGCCCTTACACTCATCTGACATATTTCGGCTAAAAATGTCAACACCCTGTTGATATGCTTATTATGGTCTGCGGTGGATTATGCGCATTATAAAAAGGAAAAAGTCTACACTGAAGCCCGTATTTTGACATATTTTGACTGAGTTTGACATCTCAGGCTTTTTGCCTTATTCCTACAATTTTCTATTGTGATGAGCTATCATCATCAAAAATTCCTACGGCCATGACTCAATAAAGCATCTCACTCTATTCAGAGAATATAAAGGGAAAGTAGTGTGACTTGTTCATGGCCTAAATCACTACAAAGGATGATTTCTGGAAGTGAAAAGCTCCTCGGTTTTGCACATGAAAGCATATCAAAACAATATCAAGAGGCTGAAACTAGACAAATTCAAACTTCAAGCTGTGGATTTTCAAGACTGAGGATAATTATTTCAGAAAAAAACTGTTGAGATGGTTCCTTCATCATTTGAGTTAAAAACAAAACAAAACAATTACTTTTCATTCTGAAAGATGTGTATAAGCTGAAACATTTTGCATTTGATGCAGGAATTGCTGGATGAAATTATATGACATACAGGAACTAACATTATGTGATCATCATAGTCCCTTTGATCTTAAAATATATGAATCAATACACTTTTTGCTTCACCTCCTCTGTGACTTAGATGCTAACTCTTATGGGATCAATAACAGGACCATATGCCTAGCAACTCTGGAAGATGAAATCTGAGACACACCTAAGTTGTCTCTAGATAATCCATTTTGCTCTCACAATGTTGAGAAGGCATTTTAACTGTACTAATGCTTTAATGTCCTGCTTTTAATGTCAAGTCAGTTGGTCCAAAACTGGCACCAGAGCTGTATAGTGCTGTATCTTGCCAGGGAACAAGGATCAGCAGAGTGATCTGCTGTTGGGGAATGTGCTGTTGGGGAACATAGCTAAGTGAGGAAGGAAAGTGGGACGCAACTTTTTGCTATGGCAAATGGCTTAGATGCACAGATGGAGCATGTTACTAACCTACAGTGCAGACCTGAAACAGTCTCCAATTTTATACGGGTCGCACAGATACGTTCTTGTGCGGTATACATGCACACATATGCATACATCCAGTATACGGATATAGGCTCTCATAATCCCCTTGGAAAAGTGGTATCACAACCTTACGATCTGCTTGCCTGGAATATATTGCATAAGAGGCAGAAGAATAATTCTGCTTTCTGAAGACTCCAAAAACAGTTTCTGCAGGTGGTACCTTGGCCATGCTACTGCATCAGACCCTACTCACTGGGACAAACATAAAACTGCCAAAATGTCTTTGAACCAAAATCAGTCTGTTTCCCAGTTGAACTGTACTTCAGAAACCCATCTCCTGTTCTTCCTTATAAATTAGAGTTTGGTAGTGCCCTTAGGCACACCTCTGTGACAGTTCTGCCCATATTTTCCAATTGGACAGCAAATTGTCACCACATGGCAGCACGGTGCTATAGGGGCTCAGTAAACTGATGGTAATACAAGCCATACTCAGCTGTTAGAAAGTCAAACTTCGAATTTGTCAGCATTTCAGTGCTTATGCATAGTGTCTGGCATGAGGACACACTGCACACATTTGCTCACAGCAGTAAGTGCAGAGTGTCTGCAGACTTTGCTGCAATAATAAGCTGCGCTTCTACAGTGTTTTCCTTCAACAGCTCAGAGGTTGACACCTGGTTTTGGAGCTCTTGGGCTACGTATTGCCATGCAATTGGTACCTCTTTATAGAACAGGAACTTGCAGTGGCTAGGTTGGGACCTGCCCACTTAATCCAGCAAGTTTGTAGCAAAGCTGGAACAAACATTGAGTTGATTCCATTCAAGTCCCAAGCTTTTGCTCAAATGCAATAAATAGCTTTACCTGGGTGTAATAAAAATCAGTAAGTTTCAATGACTTCAATGAGAACTGAAGAAAGGATGTGTTTTAAGGAGTGACTATAGAATTATTGAAGGTTAAATAAGGACATACTGGCACAAGTTGGTGGAGCAAAATACACTAGGGCAGATAAAAAGATAAAAAGATGATAAACAGACTTGATTAAGCATCACCTGACACACTACTTGCATGTTTAAGTGAGTACTGGCAGCATCAGACACACTGATCTCTGCCCCCTCACTCTGATTTGATGTCACATGGTTAATCTGAAGCCAAGAGCATCTGACCAAAATAACAGGTACATTGACTTGTGTATAATTTAAAAGCCAAGCAGGCCTCCACAGCTGAGGGAGGCAGACAAATGAGAGCTGATCAAAAGAATACCATTAGTTTATAACACCAAAAAGGAAACACCAGGTTTGCTTAGTACTAGCATTATTCTGGTTTAGCTGGAAAAACAGTCTTGGAACTAGCTACAGTGGTTTTGTCTGAGTGAGTCTACAAAAAACCAGATGTATGAGAAACTGGGTGAAACTTCTCACTCACCTGTTGCAGCTTGTCTGCACACAGATTGCAAGACATCCCCATGGAGAACATCCTGCTTTCCCATGTGCTTGTGCAGGGTGTTGCTCACCATAGCTCCCAGTCCTTGCAAGTGCCTCTGGGTGTTACTGCAATAGAAATAATACAGGCTCATTATAAATTATGGAGAATAAACAGCAATGGACATTTTAATTGATTTTGCTGTAAAACAGTCACGTACTGTGTTTCCACTGGTAGGCACAAGTAACTCTTCAGACAGATTGCCATCTAGAAATTGCAAGGTCATTACCACTAGGTGTTCAGTTTCTACTGGAAGTTATAACACAGGTTTAATTTCTGCATTGAATAAAGGGATGGACATGCAGTAAAGCCTGCAGCTCTGCAGGCAATGTTCCTGACTTTCCATCAAAGACAGAACACAACAAAGTTATTTCCCATGAGTTTTCTGGCAGGCAACTTTACACCATTCAGGGTATCCAGTGAGGGAAAGAGCTGATTTGACCCTAATGGAAAATTAAAGGAGTTGTCCAATGAATTAGTAGCAGGCTCATCTTCCAGGCAAGAAAATTCTGTTTTGTATACGCTGCTGAAAACCAGAATAAGTTTGCTTATCTGGTTTCCCATAAACCTTCCAAGTCCATAACAGTTATGCATAATCCTGGGTTTGAAAGGGAACCTTATAAAACAGAGCTTGATAAATGTCCGTCTGAAGGAGCAGGCAGGAATGGGAATGTTCTATTTCAAGCTGTGTGTATCACAGACAAGGCAGGGAGCTGTTGTCAGCATGTTGACCTGGGTTAACTATTCAGGGCTACTTTTTCCCTGCCCACAAAGAAAGAGATAACCTTCAGGTGACACAGTCAATGGCGCCAGCTTTGTCATTGATAACACTCAAGCAACTGTGCTTAAATGCCCATGAGCTGCCAGGTATAGCTCTGCATCCTCATCCCCCAAATCTGGCACAGAACCACGACCAGGACCAATGGTTGCAGCAGGACTGAAGGCATGGTCTGTTCACATGGCTGCCAGGGTACAGAGGCCACATAAAAACAGATACTTGTTTGAGTTTCAGCATCTGCCATTACGCAAGATTTCAGTGTTTGTTATTGGTCTTCATACCTACACCACTTCAGCTTGTGAGTGCAAAAAGGCAGCACTCTGAGGGATTGCACTGAAGTAACACTGTGGATTTAGTCAGCCATCTAGAGATATTTATAAGAGAGTTAGATAAATATTAAAATACTACCCCTTCTCTCTGTGCTGTAGGTGGTAGACAACTGTGATGTTATGGACTTAATTATTTTCTGGTGAAAGTTGTCCTTGCAGCAGCTTCCCTCTTGCTTGTTCCACAACACTGTACATTAGTTCTCTCTCAGCTCTCATTTTTAAATCACATGTTCGCTATGTAATTTATAAAGGAAGAAAATACCATTTCCGTTCAGTCAGTTCTGCTATCCTTCACTTTTTTTTTTTTACACAAGCTCTGAAACAAGGTTCTTGCATTTTTTTACCTTGCAGCTGTGCCAACTATGCCCACTGAATTCTCTGCTTAAGTGGAGTGCCCGGAAAACGTGGCAATTAGTTCTCCTGCTTCTAGGATATTCCTGAATAAATTTATTATTTATAACATGAAAATTAAAATGCAATATATCTTTAACTACTCTAGCTTTGTTTGGCACTTGTCAAATGCCAGGTCCTGCATTTAGGGTGGAGTAATCCCACAGAAAAATACAAGCTGGGCAGTGGCTAGATGGAAAACAGTTTGGAAGAAAAGGACAGGGCAGTTGGGTGAAATGCTAAACATGAGTCAGCAAGCTGCATCATCAGCAAGAGGCTGGTCAGTAGGTCAAGGGTTAGGGTTTTTTCTTCGGGACATGTCACACCACAGCTGGAGTGCTGTGTTGAGGTTTAGGCTCCTCGAACAAACAAGAAAAAAGACCCCAAACCAAACAACACACACACAAAATAAAATTCAAACAAACAAAAGATACTGACATGGTGTAGTAAAATCTATTTTACTGCCCACCCCAACAGGCGAGGCTGCTGGAGCTGCGAGCTGTGTTTGCTCAGCCCGAAGAAGAAAGCTGTCTCTAGGGACATCTAACTAATCACCGCAGCTACAAACGGAAGGATGTGGAGAAGGAGTCGTCACTCTCTTCTCAGTCAGGCACCACGACAGCATAAGAGGCAACAGCCTCCAGGTGGAATAAGAGAAAATCTCTTTAGATACAGGAAAAACATTTTACTCCACGTGTGGTCAGTCAGTGGAAGAGTTTGTCCAGAGATGCTGTGAAATCTCCATCTCTGAAGCTATTCATTTACCTCAATTCCCTGAGCCACCTGCTCTAACCGGGTTCTACTCTCAGCCGAAGGTCGGATTACGTGACCCCCAGGAGGTTGCCCAGAGGCTCTGACACCCAGACCAGTCTGCCTTTCCGTCAGCAGATGGCAATATCAGCTAAATTACATGTGTTATTCCAGCAGCGCAATGCGCGCTACCCGTCTGGGAAGGCAATACAGTGTCGGGGAAGGCAATAAAGAGGTGGGGAAATCAGAGGCTGCATGCAGGGGAACGCCTCACGCCCTGCTTTTACTGTGCTTCCTCTCAGCTAAGTCCCGAGCTGATCCGAGTCCCAACAGGCAGAGGCCAAACACGCAGACAGCTTTGGCAGAGCGCAGCCAGCACTGCCAGAAGTGCGGATTGCGACAGCGCTCAGGCAGCCGGCGTCAGCGCCGGGAGCGGCCCGGGCAGCGGGCACGGCCCCGGGACAGCGGCCCTCGGCCGGGCAGCCCGCGGCTCCCGATCGCTGCCGCTGCACGGCACGTACGGCTGCCAGGCCAGTCCTTAGAAATCACGGATCAGTCACTTTGAAGCCAAATTAAAGCGCTTTTGCCAATCCAAGGGTTTTTAAAGCGATTTTTGATGTTTACAAACACTCCCGCGCCCGGACGATGCCGCTGCCCGGCTGCCGGTCGATCCCGGAGGGGCACGGCTCTGCCCCGACACCGGGACCAGCTTCCCGCCGGGGCTCCCCAGAGCATCGCGCCGCCGCGGCGGGATGGGCGCCCCGCCCGCCGCCGGGACAGGCCGCGCTGGGCGCTGCCGGGGGCGGTGCTCCTGGGCAGGCGGTGCCGGGGGAGGCGGTACCCAGGAGAGTGTTCCTGGTTCGGCCGTGCGGGGGGAGGCGGTGCCGGGGGCGGGCCGGCGGTCGCGGTTGGCGGCGGCGCTGGGGCCGCCCTCGGCCGCTCCTCGAAGGGGCGGGCGGCTCCGCCCGGGCAGGCGAGAGCGGTCCTTCCAGACTGCGCTGGCGCGGCTGTCTCGCCGCCCTCCTCCTGTTTCCATCCGCCGCCGCTCGGTGCTGCTGGCCACAGCGCCCGCCGGTCATCCGCTCCAGCCCGCGCCGCCATGGGGACCCTTCAGGGCAGCCCCGGGCAAGGCGGCCTCGGCTTCCTCGTCCTCCTCCTGCTTCTGTGGCCCGTGCGGGTGAGTCCGTGGGGTGGGGAATGCCGGGCCTCCCGGTATCGTGGGGAGGAGAGGAAGCGGCGGGTTGGCGGCGGGATCCCGCGGGTGTTGCCCGGGGCCGGGTGTCCCCCGCGCATCCCGCGGCCGGGAGTGTCCCGGGCGGCGGGGCTGGATACGGCGGCGGTGTCCCGGGTTAGGCCCCTGGGCTCGGGGCGGCGCGAAGCTGAAGTGGGGTACCTGGGCGTCCCCTCCTCGTCCCCTGTGGGGCTCGCTCCCCTTGTGCCGTGCCCCTGGTCCCCGTCGGGAGGGGGCTGACAGCCGGGAGCAGGCCCGCCGGGGAGCACCGCGAACTTCAGCCTCTGCACAGTGCCCGTCCCCTGCGGTCGCAGCCGGCGGCAGCGGCGGTCCCCGGGATGCCGCGTTCCCGTGGCGTGCCCCGGTTATGCAATGCCCAGTGCATGTGAGTGGCCACGCAGTCACATGCTCGGCAGAGGCTTGCAGATGTCCTCGGTGTCTGGTTCGCTTTGCCTGGGGTGTAACTTGCGCTGGGTGACAGCTTCTTGGAAGTAATGATCTGTGCGGAGTGAGAGTTGTTGTTTATTCATGTGCCAGTAGTAAGACAACATATTTCCTTAACATCGAGGTCTACAGTGTGTTGGACTTCTTGAGAGCTTCAGAAAAAAATGTGGTAAACCATTCACTCAGTCATGTTTTGTTATGCTGTAGCACAAGATAGGAGCGGGATACTCCACATTCCTCTGGAGAAACTAGGAGTGTCTTGTAAGCCTTAGTAGTTGGCTTTTATTCCCTCTCTACCTACGTTGAAAACATACTTTCTAGGTCAAGTTTTGTGATTAGCCCTTTATAAACACAGGAGTTTGTCATCTTGTGTGTGTACTATTCTCATATCCTCTTCAAAAAATATTTTAAGAGCTTGAACATAAAACGTGGAATTCATTCTTCTATTACCACTGGAGAAGGTGATTGTTAGTAGTGATTCATGATCTTCAGGTGCGTTAATAATGATACTTCACGCCTAACCATTGCACCTTTATGTAATGCTTTTTGAAGGGAGATACCATCTTGGAGCAATGAGTTGTGTCCTAGGCTGGTAAAGAAATGACAGAATGCCTTCCTTATCGGGAGGATACTGACCTACAGGAACTTGAATCAAGTTCCCCAAATATTTAGGGAAATCACTGTAGAGGCTTTGTGGTCCCTCGAAGTAAACACTGCAAAATTACTCTAACAATGCAGGTCTCAGTTGTGTACTGTGAGAAGACAGAATCTGGTTTTATTGGGTTTTTTTGCCATTAACTCTTATTTACAGCCTGACACTTCACAAAGAGGAAGTGATATCTTGATATCTTTCAAAGATAAACTAGTCGTTCAGTTAGACTGAGCCGATACAGTATTAGATGCTTGCTGAAGAGAAGCATCGTGAAGGTAAATTGTTCTCTCCCTCAAGTGTACTAGTGGTGTGATGGTTTTGTGCTTTCAGTTGTGATGTTTGTAATCCAGAGTGCCATATGTTATGGGAGTTTTTTTCTCTTTCAAAGCAGTCAGTGGACTGGAGCAGCACTTCAGCTCGCAATCCTTCTATTATGTTCACAATGAACTTGAAGTGTTCAGCCTGTATCTTCCACTCTGAGCTCATGGTACAAGGTTTCTGCCAGCTATCCATTACTATTTTATTTTCTTGTGAATGTCCTAAAGCACTAGATGGTATTTGTGTGCTTAATGGCCACTATTGCAGTTGGTCTTTGTAAAATTGTACTAAAACACAAGCAGTTAAATCACTGGCTAATCAAGGTTGGATATGGGTTTCCTATCAGCAGCTGGGATCCCAAGGTGTAGGTTGTATTTGATTTTCTAAACTCCCATGGGAAAGTGTTAGTGACAAGTGCTGCTCGTGCCAAGTGGTCTGTATTGTGGTGTTACCTGACTTTGGATGTGAAATTCTGTTTGGAGCAGTTTCATTGTCGGGGATTGCAGTGTAGCTCCAGAACAAGACAGTAACCACTTCACCTAAATTACTTCCTGGAAAATCAGGAGTGACTTGTTCAGCCTTTCTGGATGGAAAGTTGAGGACGCTGCCTTGGAAGGGGAGAGATGACTAAAGGGAGTGACTGGTAGAACTGAGCAGTACCTAGCTGGGCAGTAGCCAAAACAAACCAGGGGTTGTGCAGTGTTATTATTATTAACCTGCAGGACATCAGAGCTGTTTTGGTGCAGATGGACTTAGTTGCAGATAGATGCTAGCTGGGGCCCTGCATTTCCTGATTATGCATGCATCCTTGCAGGTAGTATCAGCTTGTCCCTACACATACTGAGTTATTACTGTTATTGCAACTTTCTCTTCCTACTTGACTTTGACTTTACTGTGACATCTGAAATGAGCTTGGATAACTCCAGAACCGTGGCCTGTTTTGCCTAGCCAGGAGTAGTAATGCTTCTGCTGGTGAGCAAAGGAACGAACAGGAGGAGCTTGGCAGGTAAGGCATGGCTCTGAACTGGCTGCCTCTAACAAGTTACTGAAAGAGACAAAGAACTAAACCTGTAAAGTTTCCTTTAGTCTGTGGACCTCTTTCCCAAACAGGAAGGGTTGTGAGGTAGTATGCAACTTGTGTGGCAGATCTTTGAACTTGACCTGGTCGCCTGTTTCCATGAACCAGACTTCCCATTTATTAAGGGCGGTGTAGTGATTCCTTAGAACTCTCAACCCAGTTGGCAATAGCAGGTATTAAGGGAGTGCAGGGGAAGAGTGTGCTATTTCCTGAATTGATCTTGCCCTGCAAGATCCCAGATACATCATCCTAGATGAAGGAAAGGGAAACAGCTGTATCTGCTGCTCTTGCCTTTTCCATACATTAGTAGTCCTAGTTTGAAGAACCAAACAGTGTTCACTCGTCATCTGGTATTTGTGAGACCACAAACAGTTGCTGTTTTTGTGTACAGCATCGTCATTGTTCTTTGTCTCCTTAACAGCTATGTATTCATTGGTGGTGGTGGTGGCAGCAAGTGCTGCTGGAAGCATCAAAATTATTGGTTTGTTTCAACCTGCAGTTGAAGAAACTTGGGCTGAAATAAATGTGTTTATGATCTGTTGGAACACTAGTTCTATTACAAAGCTCTAACAGAACTTTTGTAGAATGCCCATACTGGGGCCTTAGTCTGCTTGAAGAGAAATTTTACCTCAGGCCAACCTTGACAGAAATAGAAATGCAGTTTTCTGGACTCAGAGGATGTACTGAGAACTAGTATACTGACAGGTATATGGTATATGCTAGAGGAAGGAAGGAAGGAACAGCCTTATCTAAGGTTGTGTTGCTGTTGCTTTATGAGATGCTTAGGAAAGTTCCATTTTAATAGATGAAGTACTTAGTCATGTGATCTTAAAAGGAAACCAGAGAAAAACCAAAACCACAAGCCCTGTGTTACTTATGGAGTATTTTAAGTATTTTGCCTTTTTTTAGAAGACAGTTGGGTTCAACACAGCATTTCTCTGTTACTTTTGGGGCTAGGCTTTCACCTGTTTAAGAAACTTAATACCAGGTGAGTAATTATCTGACCTAGAAGTCTGACCCTGCAAGCAGCAGCTTTGTCAACTGACTTATTTACAACCACACTTACTCATCCCTATCTCACCCTGTCCTCGTAGGAGTGTTCTTCTGAAAGAATGGAAAGAGCCAAGTGCTGGTCTTACTCTGTAACTTAATCTAGCTTTTACTAGAGGGTTTTCAGGGAGAAGAGCTGTCAGCTCTGTCTTATCTGTGGTAAAGTAGTTACTTGTATCCCTGAATGTTGCCTCAAGCTTTGGGGACCAGCCCTGTCCCATATTTTGGGGCTGACTCAATGGTAAGTAGGCTATTAACTTGTTAATGTTCAAGAGCTGTGTTGTTCAATTTAGGCTGTTGATGTCTAATGATTTGGTGTTTTTTAGGATTATTGGCTTGGTTCAACCACTGTAAATCAGGTATCCCCAAAGCTCACTGGTTCAGGGAGCAAACTCATGCTTTTTTTAGGGAAATCCTGCTTGGTCATGGCATAAATGACCAAGCACAGTTTCAGCTGTTTCTGAAACTGTGTTCTTGGTGTTAATACTGAAACAGAATATTCAGATTTGCAGTTCTGGGCCTAAGTGCTCTTCTAATAGTTTAAAGCAGCTGTTCTGTTCAGCTTTTCTTAAGCAGGCAGAAAGTTCCAGTGGCAAACATTGTTTTTCCATTGTATGTTTTATTGCTGTGGAACTTGAGGAATGTGATTTAAAATTCTTTATCCACAAAATCGAATATAAAATAATGCTAGGCCAAACTTTGTCTTGCTATATTTTTTTGTGTTTAGCTTGATACATTTTGGTACATTACCAAGTGTCATGTGCAAGTAAGCTGTTTTATGTTCTGTCCTGAAAATGATGACAGGAAGCCTTGTAGGTAAATTTATAGACATAAGAGAGATTGCATTTTGTTTTGTATCAGTGTAGCTATAACCAAGGAATTGCTGCCTTAAAAACACAGATAATGTTTTTAAAACAATAGACCTATCAGTCAGACTGGCATGATAGCTGAAATTTACTCAAGTTTTTCTATGCAGGGGGTGCTCTGATAAGTTTTTTGTAACTGTTAACTGCATTACTAGTTTTTCCACACATTCCACTCTGGAAGAAGTTAAGTCTTTCTCTAAGTTGTAGGTTGATGAATTTGTGTGTTTAAAAAATAAGAAGTGTTAGATAACAAGATGTAATGAAGCACAGAAAGTGTTTTTTAGAAAGGATGATTACAAACCATTCTAGACTAAACACAGAAGCCAACCTGATACTGAAGGAAAAACTAATCTTTTTCTCATGGGCAGTGTGAAGCAGCTCCAAATTCCTTGATCCTTTGCAAAAATAGTGGTAAATCTGTGCTTCCTCTTGAAGAGACAATTCACTTCTGATGCTGGTAAAAACAGTAGAACATGTTTACTGCTAGTAGATTGTTTGCTATTAAAACTGGGGCAAATAGATGTGGGGAAGCAGAGTTGAAGATGATGACTTCTAAATTTGCATCGAAGTGGTATTAACTTCTTAGATTAACTTGATGCATGAGCAAATTTAGTTTGTGCATAAACAAACTAAAGTTTAGTTTTGAGAAATAGTCTACAAGTTATGGAAGTTTGACTTCTTGGCTTAGGATGGTGTTAAACATTCAGTGTTTATAAGTGCAATCTTAAGGGGTGTTTTCAAGCTTGTATCATAGAATATGATAATACTTAACAGCTGGTTGTGGGTTTAACTAGAAGATGTGCTAGAATAGACAAATGAAATGGTGATCTAGATGGCTGGCACTTAAACTGATTTTAAGACCTAGCTTGCAGTGAGTAACTTTGAATTGGCCTATATTGTCCTGGTTAGGCTAAAGAGGAAACAAGTCTTGGGCTGGATAATTTGGTGATGGTTATTGTCCCGATAAACAGCAAACTACTGATGCACTTTTTGAAGAACTGTCAGTGCATTTTTGCACAAAAATCGATGTTGTGGGGGCACTGTGTTTCTGGGTAGCTCTTGGGTATTGTCAGGACAACCATTCAGGGGCCTCTCTGGTCAGTAAACAATACTATTCATGGTCAAGCAGAAAGCACAGCAGTCTGTCCTTGCAGCAACAACATATGGTGGCTCTAAAATGCTAAGTCAAGGTTGTTCAGGACATCAAAATAGGTCAGTTATCTCTCAAACTGTACTAAGCAAACTCCTGATCAGAGCTGGCAGAAATGTACTAAATGTTTGTGCAGTCTGCTTTCTGCTTGTAGCCCAGGTGGTAGGAAAACTTTGGAGCTGTATTAAAGCTTTTAATGTAAATAACTTGTTATTGTATTAAATGTTTTAATTTTCAGAACAGATATTTTGGCTTGGTATCTCAGATGTCTCTGTGTCAGTACCACTGAACAAAAATAAAAGGCTTTCAAAGTGCTACTGCCCTTTTTCAATTTTTTAATGCACACAAAAAAAATTTCTGAATTTTTAATAGTTGCTTATATTAAAACATCTTTAAAATTATGCTTTTTTTTTTCTTAGTAACCCCATTTAAATGTTCCATGCTTAGGCTTGAAAGTGGTGATGGGAGGGAAACATTTGAGATTGTGACAGTATATGTATGACAAGTGCAGAGCTATGAATATCTGTTTCAGAATCCTCAGAATCACTGTAATGAGTTTTCAGGAAGGATCAAAAGGTGGCAGGAGGAAGTGAAATTGCACATAGGCAATGAGTTTCTCTCTCTGCACTGATTCGTGCTCTAACGTGACAGTTTAACCCACCAATTATTTTGTTGTCTTGCATGAACAAAGTATTTTCTATATCACCTTGTACTTGAAGATGCTTTTCAGGTATTGATTTAGATTTTTCTTAAGTAACTTTCATACTTGATCTTAGCTGTAGGCAGTGCACTTCCTGTTTCTGTAATGGTCAGGGGAGGGTGGGGAGCTGAGCTGAAGATGTACACCATGTCAAAAACACCTGCTTTTGTTGATGGGCGCTTTATGTAGGACACACTGATGTTTTAATTAGAAGGAAGTTATTTAATCTGGACTGCAAGTGGCTTTTGGAGTAGTAGCACACTAATTCTCCAATAGCTGAGATATCTGGCTACTATTGCAATTAATAATTTATTTTGTTGATTAGGTACTTCCACAAACGTGTGTCTGGTATGGAGAATGTGGAGTTGCTTCTGGAGACAAGAGGTACAACTGTGCTTATGATGGGCCACCGATAGCACTACCAGAAGATGGCTATGACTTAATGCAGGTGAGCTTCTTTTGGAGGTTTGCTGCTAAAAAAAATTCTCCAACACTAGAATTCTGTATTGGGTTCTGTTGGTCCTGTTCTATGATCTCTCATCCTAACCTGATGAGAAAGTAGACAGATTGTGTCTGATTTCTCAGGCCCAGCTAGGTTAAGGTAATTTACCTCAGTTTCTTTTCAGAAATATGAGAAGTCTCCAAAATGTGGTTAGAGGCTGTCACAGACAAAACCTTAAATACAGGATTTGTTCACTTTCTTGCATATTTTCCTCACTGGTTTGACTACTCTTTACTCAGATGCTGTTTTGAAGCATCTCCCAAAATATGTGTTCCACAGTTATTTCCTTCTGATCTGTAAAGAACAAGACTAAACTATTTTCCTTCAGATGGTCATTCCTGATAAAGGAAGGTGCTAACTGATACTTATTCAAATGGAGTAAATTTGGACAAAATCAGCTGTGCCTAGTGTGAGACTATATTTCCTTACTTGGGCTTCAGCTGCTAAAGGGAATGAAACGACAGTCAAATTAGAGTTTATATATTTCATGCACAGCATAGAACATTGCCAGATTTTCCATAGTTGAAAAAGTTCCATAGTTCCGTGGTTAGACTGGTGACAGGAGTGACTTCAATAAATATGTAGGTGCGTTAACTACTGTTGTGTATTTTTTTCTGAAGACTTAATGTACAATTCTTTTATGTTGCTATCAGTTATACTTGTGCTAAATGCATTTGTCTCTTCTATAGACTGAACATGAAGTAGCTCTTCCAGGTAATCAGTGAATTTATAGTTAGTGGATTGCCTGCTGAGACTTTAAAATCTGATACTATCCAGAAGGAGTATGAGAGGATAAGCTGCAGGAATACTTTCAACTTGGATAGCATGTGTTGTCCTCTTACCAATAGTCTCTCAAATGCCATTATCATTCTATATATAGACCCTGGTGACTAAGGATCATCTGAAGGAGCTTTTCAAAAGGAAGTGCTGCCTTGAATAAAAGAAGTGAAAAAAAGTGATTCTTCTCTCCGGTCTCTAAACAAAAATCTTGTTTGCTGGGCTGTTTTTCTCCTATGCGTCTCCCACGGCAACAGCTACTGTGTTCTGAAATATGCTGATGCAGAGCCTGTGATTGTAATGAGTTCTGAAGTCTTAAACATACTTTTTCTTCCTTTCCTCTTGATCTCAATGTTGTTTGTTTTTGATTTTTTTTTTTTATTTCATTAAGGAACTCTGTCCAGGTTTATTCTTTGGCAATGTTAGCACTTGCTGTGATGTTCATCAGCTTCAGACTTTGAAAAATAACTTGCAGCTGCCTCTGCAGTTTCTCTCCAGGTATGCTTATAAATGGTACAGCAGCTAGTTTTCTAACAGAGTAACAAAGCACTTGTCTTCAAGTAGACTGTAGAAATAGTGGTAATTTCATTTTAAGGATTATTGGAGCAATCTGCTGAAGTGACTTTCTCACCCATAGCAGCAGGTTGTAGTGTCATGAAACAACTGCTTGCAGTCTGGATTGACTTAGCTGGTAGAACAAACATTCCCTTTGCTTGTCTCAAGCTACTTTTATCTAATGAAACCTTCAGAAGAGGGTGGCACAAAGTAGCATTTGGTCTTGTTCTAGGTAAGACATTAACAAGTCTAAGAAGTCTTCCTACTAGCAGTAGTTAAGTTTTTTTTCAAATTCTAGTAAAGTTTGAATTATTTGAGGCAGGCAATTTTATTAGTGATTTATGGTGCTTAGAGTTGTTCATCTGTAGCATCAACAAAATTGTCATATTACTGATTAAAACTTTACAAAATTTAAATACTTTGTTCTGTCACTCTGAGCAGAATGTTTGTTTGCAAGACGTATCTGACTTGACCTACATAGCACCTTTACCTCTTAATCTGATTGCTGTTCATTGGCTTTTCTACCCAGATGTCCATCGTGTTTTTACAACTTGATAAACCTCTTCTGTGAGCTGACTTGTAGTCCAAATCAGTCTGACTTTTTGAATGTTACGAGCACCATACCTTATTATGATCCAGTTTTAAAAGAGAACAAAAGTAGCATTACAGAGCTGCAGTACTTTATTGGAGATCGGTTTGCAAATGGTGAGTAAACAGTGTGTTAGTTGTACCTTGGCTTTTGTCCAGGTAACAAGACCAATGCTTTTTCAGAAAGAATTTGGAGGGGGAATCATCTCTTTGACTGTCTTTTTGAAGTTTGAGTCATCACATAGATACAGGAGGTCCTGCTTAAAACATACGGAACACTTAACTACTCCCTGGGCAGGGGACATTAGCTGATGTTGTTAAATAACACTGTTTTAAAGGTTCAGCTGAGGATGAACATCTATATAAACGGTTAATAGCTGATAGCCCTGATGATTTAACTTCAGAAAAATAAAGTTGTTGCCAAGTATTCAATGTCCAAAGCCTACCTGGTACTGAAACAGTCTTGCAAGCATGATAATAAAGTTGGTACACCGTGTACTATGATGGCTCTCTAAGAGGCACTCAGTCTTGAAATGGATTGTCAAGTCATTTGTCAAAAGTAGATGTTTTTAGAGAACAATACATTTGGATCGTATTTTGATTTTGTAGCAAGCTTAAAGCATTAATTCAGTCTTTTTATTCTTTTTGCAGTAACCTTTAATAAAATTGAGACTCTTACAAGTCATATACATCCTACAAGTTGAAAATACCTTAAATGCTTTCTCATAGCTTTCCCTGAAAATAAGATTAGATAATGTTTGGGTGGCTTTCTCAGAGCAAGGTAGCTGTAACAAAGCATTGCAACCTTGAATACTATAAATACAAACAAAAGCATTAGTTCACTATCTTAAGATGTTTCTACTTGAAAACTGTAAGTATGTTCCTGGAACTTGGGGAGTCTGTAATATTGGAAATACTTGGAATGCTTACTCAAATTATGACATTGATTTAACGATTCTTCCCAGCAATGTACAATGCCTGCAAAGATGTGGAGGCTCCATCGAGCAATGTTAAAGCACTGGGGTTGCTGTGTGGGAAGGATGTCAAGGACTGCAATGCAACCAACTGGATTGAGTACATGTTTAGTAAAGACAATGGACAAACTCCTTTCAGCATAATTCCAATCTTTTCAGGTAAGAAACTGAATAGCCTTTGCCTTTGAAGCTCCTGTCAGAGGCTGGCTGCTATGGCTAGAACACTGATTTTTAAACAGCTGCCTAGCAAAGAAAGCCTGCAATATGAGATTAACTTTTGATTTTTTCTGCTTGGAAACCATACTTTGTGCCTTTTTTTTTTCTATACGGCTTCTTACTGTAGAAATCTCTAAAGCTCAATGATGGACTGATCCTGGCCACCTGACTACTTTTATTCCTTTGGAAATGGGCAGTACCCTCATCCATGAGGATTTCTTTAACAGGAAATTGTTGCACATTTCACCATCTGAATAGATAAGGGGGATGACAAATCATTGCTGGGATGTTAGAAGGATGTGCTCATTACTTTGACAGGCTGAAGTGTAATAGACATGACCAGTCATTTAATTATTAGACAACTGTAAATAGTTGGTACCTGCTGTGGAAAAGGCAGTGGTTTCTTCATCTGTAAGACCAAGAAATGCTGCTCTGCACAGGGGCTGTGAGCTTTCGTATAAAGGGTTAATTCACTTAACTGGGAAGGTTTGAATTTTTCCTGGTAGTAAACTGGCTCTGCGATTTGTGATCTGTCATAGATGTTCCTGTCCATGGAATGAACCCTATGAATAATGCTACCAAAGGCTGTAATGAGTCTGTGGATGATTCAACAGGACCATGCAGCTGTCAGGACTGTTCAATTGTTTGTGGTCCAAAACCTCAACCCCCTCCATTGCCTCCTCCTTGGCTACTGTTTGGTTTGGATGCGGTGTATGTCATCATGTGGATCTCATACATGGGCTTTCTACTCATATTTTTTGCACTAGTTTTTGGAGTCTGGTGTTACAGGTAAAGCCTTCCAAATGCTGAGCTCTACAAGTAACTTCTTTATCCCTGAGAACTTCTTTGTCCTGGTCAGATGCCTGTGTCGTGACTACTTCAGCCAGCCAGAAGTCATGTTCTGTAGCAGATACCACATATACTTACAGGAAGTGTTCTAACAGCTAAAACCACCTGGTAGAAAGTGATTTCAGAAGTTGATTTAGTTGATGCACATCTGTTATAGCATTCCTAGTTACAGAATCACATACACTGTTCTTCAACTTTCATAACTAAGTATGCAGAAGTCTGGGAAAACACACATTCATAACAAAACAGTCCCTATTGCAAATTACATCATGAATACTTTCTCCTAGTCTTCCATTTTGAAAAAAACTAAATGAAAGCTGAGCTTCCAGTAATTACATCATATAACCCTTGATCACACGGCTGGAGCACCTCTCCTGTGAAGACAGGCTGAGACAATTTGGGCTGTTCTGCCTGGAGAAGAAAAGGCTCTAGGGATTTCTTACAGCACCTTCCAGTACCTAAAGAAAGTCTGCAAGTGAGCTGGAAGAGGGACTTTTTGCAAGGGCATGTAGTGACAGGACAAGGGGGAATTGTCTTAAGATGAGGCAGAGTAGATGCGGATTAGATATTAAAAACAAATTCTGTACTGTAAGGGTGGTGAGTCAATGGAAGAGGTTGCCCAGAGAAGTTGTGGACTCTCCACACCTGGGGCTGTTCAAGGCTGGGCTTGATGGGGTTCTAAGTAAACTGATCTAGTGAAAGGTGTCCCTGCTCATGGCAGGGGAGTTGGAATTAGATGATCTTTAAGGTTTGTGTCCAACCCAAACCACTCTGATTCTATAATAGTTCAGTTATGACCAGAAAACTGAAATTGCTCTTTAATTAAGTCTGTCTGGAAAAGGATAGTGGGTATGACAGTATATGACGTGATCAGTAATCTTACCTTAGTGGTCAACATGAAATGGTAAGTATGTTTGAGATGCCTGGTTCATATTTCTAAGGTAAAAATCTCCTGCAAATATCAATTTGGGATAAATTTAAAGAGATTGTGTTGTTAATGCTAGTGATCTTCTAAATGTGCACAAAGAACCTGTGCTTGATGTAAATTGGAAAAGTTTATCAAGACAGCTGATGTGGCTGTATGTTCCAAAGGATCACAGAGTTGGAGATGGTTGTGCTAACAGTAAAGATGCCTTTTTGGACAAGCAGGATAACACAGCTTCTTGCCTTGCAGGAGGCGGCACTTTGTTTCGGAGTACACCCCAATTGACAGCAATGTAGCCTTTTCTGGGAATTCCCACCGTGACAATGGTATGTCTTGGATAAGAGTAATAGGTTTGTTACAAACTCAGCTGAAGTGTATCCCTTTCCTATGGATGGGCTCTGGAGTTTTAGCTTTATTAGGTTAAAAGTCCATTCTTAGAGGGCCTTCAGCTTTTTGGCCAGCATCTCTTTTCTAGGGTAGTACTTACCCCTATTTTGCTGCCTGCTGAAAGCCCTGGGTACACCCTTTATGGATCTAGCTAAGCGTCAAGAAAGTTTTGGAGGGCTTTGTTGTAGGAGTATAGGGAGGGCAACATGATGCTAAAGTCAGTTTGATCATGTTTTGAGTCATCCATGTATACATTTAAGGCATGCTAGGAAAAAATTTGTAGTTTAAGTGGTGTACCTGCTGAGGTAGCTTGTTTTATTGCTTACATATCTTTTAACTGCTTCTTCCTTTATTTGCTAGACCTGCTGTTGTCAAAGACAACCTTGCACTACAAGGGACAATGTAGGTACAAGCTGTTTTCTGCCCCTTGGCCTCAGCCAGGGATTGGTCCCAGGGTCTGACTGTCAGTGGAGACATAGCTTCTGGTGCTTCCTAAAAACAGAGCTAGAATAGAATTTCATCTTTCTGAGTGGACTGCAAGAAAATGCCACTTAACTGACTTCTCAAACATTTACTGTTTGCTTCTTGCTCTTGCAGGAAACATTACCTGTGGTGAAAGACTTGGTGAAAGGTTTGAGAATGGCCTGAGGATGACATTTACATCATGGGGGGCTTTCTGTGTCAGAAATCCACGTCCTGTTATCCTCTTCTCTGTGGTCTTTGTTGCAATGTGCTGCTCAGGCTTTGTCTATATTAAAGCAACTACAAATCCTGTGGATCTCTGGTCAGCCCCAAACAGCCAAGCCCGCAGGGAGAAGGAATACTTTGACACACACTTTGGGCCTTTCTTCCGTACTGAACAAATTATTATTCAAGCACCAAAGAGCCACCCAGACACCTACTCACCTTACCCATCAGGAGAAGATGTACCTTTTGGGCCTCCCCTTACCAAAGATATTCTCCATCAGGTAATTGGGACTTTCCAAGAGCAAAGACCTAAGCATACTTAACAGGTATAGCCACATGGAGTTGGCTTCCACCTGCAATGTTATATATCCATCAAAGCAGTCACTAGATATTTATATTAAAAATCATAGCCTTACTATAAAGGCTTTTTGATGAAAACTTTTCTGTTAGATGCTTGCAAGTTAGTTCATAGTATGAACGCAGAAATGTTTTTGTAATGTGCTTCACTCAACGTGTGCCTCTTGTCTCTGGAAACTGGCAAGAATATAGTGCTCACTTAAGTTCTGTCTTGCGAGGGAAATGCTTTCTTGTGCTGCTCGTAAACTATGGTTTGTTTTTTTTGAAGGTACTGGATTTGCAGAATGCTATTGTCAACATAACTGCTTCTTATGACAATGAGACTGTAATGCTGAAAGACATTTGCCTGGCTCCTCTTGCTCCCTACAATAACAACTGCACTATCCTGAGTGTACTCAACTACTTTCAGAACAGCCATTCCGTTCTGGATCACAGTGTTGGGGATGAGTTCTATGTCTATGCTGATTACCACACTCACTTCTTATATTGTGTTCGGTGAGCAGTACAATTGCATGGTTTTTAATCAAGTTGCTAGTTCAGCTTGGTTTGGTGTGGATGCTGGCTCTGGTTTACCTTAAACATGTTTTCAGTGTTTCTGGAGAGTTCTGAACAGAAGACCAGTTTCCAAGTTTTCTCTTTAGTTTACAGTTCAGTTGGTTAGAAGGTATTCCTTGTCTTAAAGCCTGTAAGGTAGACACCTTTAAAGCTGTATTTAAATTCAAAGCAAATGTAGCACGAGGGCAATGTACCACTGGCAGTCTTGTCCTGTTTGTCTTGATTTTCAGTTATAACACAACAGCTTTTTACTGTTTTGTGCCTCAGCTGTCAAGCAGAGGCTAACAATAATTGCTGGTGATCTCTTTTAGGGCTCCAGCATCACTGAATGACACAAGCTTGCTTCACGATCCCTGTTTAGGAACATTTGGTGGACCTGTATTTCCATGGCTGGTGTTGGGAGGATATGATGGTGAGTGACAAAACAGTATTGCAGTATAAGTCTGAGAGAACATGTGTACTGTTGTGTACTGTTCTTGGTGTTAAATGTGCATTCTCATTTAACACAGGTATTTAAATGCAGTCCAGAGAAACCAGAGTTTTGTTTAACTTTCAGTAAGTAAGGGTGTTCTAAGTAAGTTTTCAGTAGACCAGTGCTGGGATTGGAGGCAGACTACTCTGGAAGTGCAAAATGCAAGCAATCTGTAATTGGAATATACTTGTCGACAGAACAAATGTTTGGTCTGCTTTGGGCCTGGTAAAAGATCAAGACATGAAATAGCTCAGTTTCATGTGCTGGGATATGTATTTTGCTTTGAGTTAGGATAAAGTTTTGTCACTGATCTGACAAAAGTTAAATTGATAAGTGTTCACAAAGGAAATTCTCTCATAATTACTCTGAGGCCAGGATTTTGTTCAAGCAATTTATCTAATTAAAACTAACTTGGTAGTATATTTGTGTTTAATATATCTAAAAGTGTTAAAGGCAAGTCCTTCTTTATTAAACTGTAGGGGACTTGTATTTTCTTAGAGTAAAATCTAAATATGCAAGAGTTACAGTATTTAGGAAGCCACATTTCTCATTAGATGGAAAGTCATAAGCAGTGGTTATTTGGTAGCTCTTTGTCTAACCATGCAACAGTTTAATGTTGGGGTGTCATGAGCATGTCAAACAATGAATAATTACTCTGGAATATAATCTGGAGTGCTTATCAGCTTTGGTTCTTATTTCAGTAGTGTATTTGAGAACTCAGTGGTGTTCAGTGGAGTTGTAAGGATGGGATTGCTTTGGGCAATGCTGATTTTACACTTACTTGTATCTGCTATACTAGAATGTAAGTTATATTTTTTAATGCCAAACTTCTATTTTTCCTACTATAGATGATAACTATAATAATGCTACAGCTCTTGTTATTACTTTTCCTGTCAACAATTACTACAATGACTCAAAAAAGCTGATGAAAGCCTTGGCATGGGAAAAAGAGTAAGTAGCCTGTGTTCTGAAATGCATACATGACTTAATGCAGCTTTAAATGTAGATAAAAAAGAAACACCTGCACTCTACTGACAGTTTTTCAGTATAACTACAGAGATGTTTTGAGGGGCAGCAAAACCGGTTAAAAACAGATTGTGCTAGTCGTAAGACCTTCACTTTGTCTGGCTCACTTGATTTGCTTTGACACATGGGTTGTTGTCCTCTTAGTGATCATGTAGCCCAGTAGTACTTGCCAGTAAGTGACTTCAGAAAGGATTTGATATATTTTATTGTGGCTAGAATTACCCAGGTAGACTCTTTAATTTAGCGGACCATTAGCCATGAGTGGAAAGGTTGAGCCTGATGCTGTCGTTCTTTACCTTTTATTTTTAAAAATGTTGTCCAGATGAGCATCTAAGGCAATCTTCATCCCCTTTACCACCTTGAAGAGCTAGCTTACACAGGCCAGCTGCTCTGGCTGTCAGTTCAGATAAAACTACTGTACTAGAAAGTCTGTGACAAGAGTATGACAAGCATCTGCCTGTGTCACAAGCACCTCTCAAGTTGGGGAACTGAAACAAGGGCTAATAAATTGTTCCAGTACTGTGACTAAGCTGCAGTCATCCTTCATATGTGTATTTCTAGGGTTGGTTTTGAGGAAATTGTACTTAAGAGTTTGAAATAGTTGATGCAAGATAACTATTTGTCCTCAAACTCGAGAGAACATGGAAAGTATTTCAGCATAATGTATTTCTAGTGCCTAGTGTAGAGTTCTAGGTATGTGTAGCCAGCACCTCTCTTCTATGACTGAGAGTTGGTCCCTCAAAGTACTGTCTGGCCACAGTACACTCTTGTACCACACAGATGGTGGAAATTTGCCATCAACTGACTTTCAAGTATTTCTAGTGGAAGATGTTTCATCCTTTAAAGTGTGATCAACCTCTTGGTGTTGTTTTTTTTTTAGATTTATTAACTTTCTGAAGAACTATAATAATTCAAACTTGACTATATCATTTTCTGCTGAACGGAGTATTGAAGATGAGATCGAGCGCGAAAGCAACAGTGATATCAGTGTTGTGTTGATAAGCTATATTGTGATGTTCGTGTACATCTCGATAGCTTTGGGACATATCCAGAGCTGTAGAAGACTGCTGGTATGTGTAGTTTTCATTGCCATAAAGACTGAAGCTAGAGCCTGCTGATAGCTCTAAGTGACTTAACTATTTTTGCAGAATGTTGATGTTCAGTTTTTTATTAGAGCTTTGAGTCCTCCTTGGGCAGGAGTTATGGGGGGAGAGCATTGTTCTTGTGCTAGACAATTGATCTGTGTTTCATAGTCTCACTAAGTTCTTTCACTTGATGTTCAGTTAACATCAGCTTTAAGACTTGTAACTTCAAAGTTGGGGTGTTTTTTTTAATATTTGGATTTTCAAAAAAACCCTGAAAAGTTTTCCATTGCCTAGACTAAATGTTAGAATATGGCTTTTGCCTTTGCAGTAATCTATTCTGTGGGATGCTTGTTTGGTTGACGTTCAGTACAACTTTTTTTAGGTGGATTCAAAGATCTCTCTGGGCATTGCAGGCATCCTGATTGTACTGAGCTCAGTAGCATGTTCTATAGGCATTTTCAGCTACTTTGGAATCCCACTGACACTGATTGTGATAGAAGTAATTCCTTTCTTGGTGCTGGCTATTGGAGTGGACAACATCTTCATTATGGTTCAGACACTTCAGGTATTTATTCTTTCATACAAACTCTTTTGAAAATGCCTGTCATTTTTGAAGGTTGTAAACTTTGAGCAGGAAGTCTTCCACATTCCAATGCTCAGCTCAATGTGAGCAGTTCTGGAATCTCACAAGATGTCTAATGGAAGAGAGCAGAGAATCTGTGTACATTCTACCTTCACAAAAAAACCCCAGTTTATGTCTCTACATTTTCTTACTGCTACTTGATATCAAAGTAATTGTAGAACTCAACTGGTATTTTGATCAATTGTAATTTTACCATATTGTAAGCAGTAGTCATGAACTAAACTACATACCTAAGACTAGGGACTTCTGACACTAAGTATTAGTGGATAATCAGCTTTTTAATTTGACAGGTTCAATAACACACTGAAACTGGCACCACTTCTATTAAATGTGTAGTTTTATCTGAAGTACTGAACTTATATATTAAGTTATATAAAGTTATATATATATACTTACTATATTTTAAATTTGAAGCAAGACAAGAAGTTATGTTCAGGTTACTCTTGTTTTAGAGAGTCTCAGCTGGTTTATATCTAACTGTTGTTTATGCAGTAAAAACAACAAAAGATAGTTTAGGATATTTTAAAGTTCTGGATTTTTTAAAGCCACATGAAATAGCTTTATAAATTGCATGATTCCTAATAATAATAAATTATTGCCTTTAAACAGCGAGATGAACGCCTTCAGGGTGAAACTCTGGATAAACAGATTGGCAGAGTCTTAGGAGATGTGGCACCCAGTATGTTTCTCTCATCCTTTTCGGAGACTGTGGCATTCTTTCTTGGTAAGACTCCTTTAATATTTGAAGATATTAATAATATAATAATATAAAATATTAATAATATTTACTATCAAGTTAAACTTCTGCTGGTGATAGGCATTGGCATAGTTTGACAGATCCAATTCTGAATCTGTCAAGCTTCTCAGCCTGAAAGACTGGAGGTTTTTACTGACTTGCAGTGACTGACCAGTCCAAATTTGACCTTAGGAATAGATCAAATACCAGGGTGTATGAACTCCTGTATTGCATTTAGTCATCTTGCCAAAATGCCCCTTGGTTGGAAAAATGCCCCTACGACAGATTTGTTTGAGGCTCACTTTATAGTGTTTTAGAGGTAAATCTTTTTGTTACCCTACAAGTATAATATGGCCTTCTTTCATAATGGCTTTGTTTACCTGCAGTGTAATTTGTCATTGGATCAACTTGCATTGGAATGGCTTAATATCGAAGCAAGATGTTCCCTTGACAGCACTCCTTAACTGCACTGTTACAGTCTGCACCTAAATTTGGAATTGGAAAATGACTTAGAACTAGTCACTCCTTTGCACAGCCGCAGTGCTGTTAAACAGGTCAGGCAGCAGCTGTAGCCAGGCTTGTATGGGCTGTTTCCTTTGCTCTGGAAAGAAAGGCTCTTTGTGCTCCTATAAGGCTACCACTTAAACTGGATATTTGTCTAGAAAATGCCCGTGCATTTCTAGGGGAAGGGAGCTCTCTTAACAAACTGGGTCACTTCCTCCAGGAACACTGTCTACGATGCCAGCGGTTCGCACGTTCTCCCTGTTTGCTGGAATGGCTGTGCTCATAGACTTCATTCTCCAAGTCACTTGCTTCGTGAGTCTCCTGGGCTTGGACATTAGGCGTCAAGAGGTGAGTATAAGTGCCCCTGTAACTGCAGTGTCATGGGGATGATTGCATCTGCAGAACTGCCCTAACTCTGGCTTTTAATCCATTTTCAGAGTAATAGACTGGATATTCTGTGTTGCATCAAAAGCAGTGAAGAAACGGGTGGAGTCCAGCGCTCTGAGAGCATGTTATTTCTGTTCTTCAAAAATCTGTTTTCTCCATATCTGCTTAAGGATTGGATGAGACCAATAGTAGTATGTATAATCTATTTCAAGTAGGCAGTCATCTAAACTTGAGAAAAAGAGCAGTGAGCCTGAAGGCCTAAATAGGGAAGAAAAATCTTCAATACAGTGTAACAAATGAAGTTTCTAGTATTTTTATTCTCAGTATAAGAATAGAAACAAGCTTTTGTAACTGCAAAAGTATTTCAGTAAATAGAGGCTTGATCATGGATTGTCCAAAGCCCAGATTTAAGAGTTGCATTGCAGACAATCAAATTACTTCAGCCCTTGTAGAACAATCGGCATGTGTTGGCTTCTACACTTGATTAATCCAGAGCATTGTTGCTGAATCTGTGGTTCAGTTTAAGCTTACCATGCTTATTTACAGAAGGTGTTTGTAACTTTCACTACTGATTTCTAAGAATTAATTTCCTTACAGTTCCAAAGGGACCTCTGAGTAGCTGTGTTCTACTACCACTGTTGTATTAAGCCTGGGTAGCATATTTAAACTAGAGCCTCTTAGCATGGTTCCTATTAGCTTAACAAATGAGTCCTATTGCCTGTTGTTTCTGTAGAGTTCTCACTTCCATGGATTTGCTTTTTCTGCAGATAGCAGTGTTTGTGGGTATCCTGTCATTCAGTGCAGCAGTTATGCACAATGTAGAGATTGGACTGGATCAGTCTCTCTCAATGCCGGATGTAAGTCTTATGATCGTGTCACTGTTCAGCAGTTTGTGGCTGAATTGAAACCTTGATACCTTGTTGTGGTACCTCAACATTCCATAGTAGTAACTCAAAACTTTCCCTTGAAGGACTCCTATGTAATAGATTACTTCAGCCACATCAGCAAGTACCTGCATGCAGGTCCCCCTGTCTACTTTGTCCTAGAAGAAGGACACAACTACACCTCTTTGGAAGGGCAGAACATGGTGTGTGGTGGAATGGGATGTAATAATGATT
The DNA here is from genome assembly GCF_009819655.1 of Sylvia atricapilla. Taxonomy (NCBI): domain Eukaryota; kingdom Metazoa; phylum Chordata; class Aves; order Passeriformes; family Sylviidae; genus Sylvia; species Sylvia atricapilla. The sequence goes on along the minus strand of NC_089140.1, from coordinate 105,883,046 downwards.
CACTTGTCCAGCAAGTCTTCAATGCTGCGGAGATTGGTAGCTAGTAAGTCTATCATGTTTGTCTCTGTATAGTTGCATGGAAAAGATGTAGCTGAGCAGTGTGTCTTCCTGATTTAGCTCAGACTCATCTGTTGGTCATAAACTGACATGCTATTTTATTTGCTTTATTTTGTGGGTTTGAGAGGGAGGGGGTTGGAAGCAGCTGTGACAGTCTTCCAGAGTGAGGATAAAACCTGTCTGGACTGGTGGGATACATTGATGTACTTGGGTTTGGAAAAGGGGCTTGATCCTTCAAGGAATCTTGGAATGGTAGTAAGAAGCTTGTGAAAATGTCTCAGCACAGTTATGATGTTCTGGAAAATAGATGCATGCTCGGCTCTAAACCTGGTGAATAAACTAGGCTAGCCTAGGGAGACTAAGCAGGAATTTCATCTGTAACTAACAACTCAAGAAAGCCTTTCCTTGAAGTCTCAGTTCCTTCCACTGTAGTTCATTTCAGCCTAATTGAAGGAGAAGCTTTGAGTGAAAACTGAGGCAACTGAGGGTGTGGAATAGGATGGAGAATAGAGTCTATTCTCTATTCAAGAGAATAGAAAGCTGAGCTTGACAGTAGAACAGGATGCTATGAAAGAGCTACTGCTGTTTTCTAGCTGTAGTGTTCTGAGCATTATGGCTCTTGGGTGGGGTACTGGAGCATGGGACTATATAAAGAGCTGAGTAGATTTGACAAGATTGAGTTGACATGACCTAAGTTGGTACTGGGGAGATCAAGTGGTATGTTTTGGAATTAAACATAAAATTACTGATGATGGATTTGTTGTGTTGTTTGTATTAGCACGAGGATAGGCTATGCCCCATCATCCTGGATTGATGACTACTTTGACTGGGTGAAGCCACAGTCGTCCTGTTGCAGAGTCTACAATACCACTGGACAGTTTTGTAATGCTTCAGGTATTGGCATCCATCTTGTTGCTAGTGGATTAGCTTGGTTTATAAGTTTCACAGCCAAAACATTCTCATGGTATGAGTTAAGTGAATACCTTTTCTTACTCTAAGTAGGAACCTCTTGAGTTGTCCTCTTAATTTATTTGAACTGCTATTTGAATGAGTTTAAATATTCTACTGGAATGCTGCAGGCTGAAAACAACCTACCTAGACAGCCAATGTAACTTGCTGTAAAAACTCTTATCCTCCTGTTGGTTTTCTTGGAGCACACAAACTTGGTGCTCTGCTTTTGTTCAGGAACTTCAGCTGGGTGTAGTTCTCAGCAGATCTAATGGAGATAAATGCACAAGTAAGAGTTCTTTGACAGCCCTTGCTTTAGTAGCAATACATCAAATTAAGGACTACAAATCTTACATGGACTTTCAGGATGGGTCAGTTAGTTCATCAGTAAAAATGCTTTTTATGAAATTACATCCTATAGTAATGCAAGTCAGAAGTTACTAGTGTTAGGAAAAAGAATACTACATCCTGTAGATGACTTTCCTGTATTTCTTCAGTCAGCGATCCATCCTGCACTCGTTGTCGACCACTGACTCAAGAAGGCAAACAGAGACCACAGGGTGAAGACTTCATGACCTTTTTGCCAATGTTCCTATCAGACAACCCTAATCCTAAATGTGGCAAAGGGTAAGAGCCTTATTCTGTAGACCCTGCGTAGACCAGTGTGTCAAAGATACTTGCTCTGGATTTTGTCTGGAGGTTAGATATGTCCTCCTAAAAGCCTCCTAAAAGCCTTTGACATCTCATGAGTTCTGTACTATTTTCTGAAAAAAAAAAAAAAAAAAAAAAACAACTAAATGGAACAGCAGCTTTCCCCTGTACAAAGAGAGGCAATGTCTATGATCAGTCGGTTCTAGAATATCCTGTGCAGTCTTGAAATGTATTGCGCTCTGAAGATTCTACAGTTTTGGAAACTGTGCAAACAACTACCCGCTGTTAGCTTTCTAAAGGGCACCTACAAGAGAGCTGGAGGACTTTTTACAAGGGGGTGTGATGATAAACAAGGAGGTATGGCTTTAAAATGAAAGGGGGTAGGTTTGCATTAGATATTAAGAAGAAATTCTTTACTCTGAGGGCAGTGAGGCACTGGAACAGATAGCCCAGAGAAGCTGTGCCCCATTCCTGGAAGTGTTCAAGGCCAGGGGGGATGGAATGTGAGCAACTGTAGTCTAGTGGAAGATGTTCCTACTCTTGGCAGAGGTGGAACTAGATGACCTTTATGCTCCCTTCCAACTCAAACCATTCTATGATTCCATAAGATTATGTTATAAAAACTAATAAATTTGAATGGTGCTGACATCTGATATGTGCCTGTTTTTATAGAGGACATGCTGCATATAACTCCGCTGTCAACTTTATAAACAACAAAACTGAGGTTGGAGCCACTTATTTTATGACTTACCATACTGTACTGAAAACATCATCTGATTTTATTGATGCTATGAGGAAAGCTCGAATTATAGCAGACAATATTACTGAAACCATGGGCATCAAAGAGAAGAACTACCGTGTGTTTCCTTACAGGTATGGTTAGATCTTTCTTGCCTAGGTGACAAATACTTGAGCAGTGCAGAAAAGTTGCTAGCTAATAACATTAGAAACCTGAGTTTTGTCTAATTGAAGATAATGTAGGAACTTGGGGATTTCTAGCAAAACTAGGAAGATATAATTTGTATCTATAGGACTGACCTCCTGTCATTGATAACTAACTTAAATCCTTCACTACAAAGGTAGATCTGACTCCATTTTGGGGCATTTCCTAGCTTTCATAGTAGGGTTTAATAGCTCAAACATAAGCATGTGTTGACATGGGTAGTTGCAAGCTGTGATGTATTGACTTCAGATAAGTTATTTAAATGTAATGCAAATGTAATATTAATGTCAAGTATAGGAGTACCACACTAAAATTGAATTGGAGTTGGTATCTGTACATCTGAAATACTGATATCTGCATCAAAGAATCCTACCTGGACTTATAGTCCGCTTAGCTCCTGCAGTTATCACGGTGGATCTGAGCATCTGCCTTCTGGTGTCTACTGTAGCTGTTTATATTGAAATGTGGGAATTACACTGCTTTTGAGACCGTGTTATTTGAAGTTAGTGAGGAGTTAACTCCTACAGAATGCTGGGCTGTTACATGACAGTCCACTGATACAAGGAAGCCAGGTTCTGCTGGGGGCAGCTACTTTATCGTTATCACAGAAGCTAATCTTATATTAGCATATAAAAGGGAAGATTGCTAATGACAACCTCTCTTTTTGTCTACAGTGTGTTTTATGTCTTCTATGAACAATACTTGACAATTGTGCACGATGCTATCTTTAACCTCTGCATCTCTTTGGGATCAATATTTCTGGTGACAACTGTGCTTCTTGGTTTTGAAGTATGGGCTGCTGTTGTGGTTTCAATAACTATTGCTATGATAATTGTCAATATGTTTGGAGTAATGTGGCTCTGGGGCATCAGCTTGAATGCAGTTTCATTAGTAAATCTTGTCATGGTAAGTCAACAAGACCTCTCTTTGCTTCTGTTTCCAAGTTTTGAACATATGTGTGGTACAATATATAGTTGTGATACTGAGCAGTATTCTGCCACTAAACTTTGACAGGCCTTTGAACAGTAGTGGAACTATCTTAACGTATCTGGAAGAAGAGAAAACAAGTTTATTCTGACAACTAGTCTTTAGTACTAACAAGATACAGCAATTGAACTGAAACTATACTGCATCTGTTGGAGGTCACTCTTGTTTTGCAGCAATGGCTGCATTACTGCTGTCTAGGCTAGGTGCTGCTCTACATCAACACAGCTGGCTTATACTGAAGGGGAGGATGCATAGGTTTGTCTTAAGGCTTCTGCTGTAATTATGTTCCACAGAGTAGATCTGGGATGTGCTAGCACCAGTATTGTTCCTGTATAAGTGGATAAAATCATTTTGGCAAGAGAGCCTTGGTAAGGTGCTCCAGAACTAGCTCCAACAAGCAGCTTCTGGTTGCACTGGCTTACCATTCTTTTCTGGAAGTTTGTGGCAGGTCTGAGGGTTAGTGTAAACTAACATGAGCCATGTTACAATTAAATCTATGTTCAAGCAAGTCTATCTACTAGATAAGGCTAAGAATAGCTAGCTGTTCAGTTAGTTATAAATGGCTGATCAGCTAATTGTCACAGTATCAAATCAGGATGTTTATTCATTGTTATTCTAAAGCAATGTTATTGCAGCTAATAGTTGTAAACTGATTCTAATGTTCATTGTTCACTGTGTGCACTGCATCAAAGCCAGCTTGCTTCACCCTCAGGAAACTTGACCTCTGAAACAATCTGGTGTTCCACTTCCTGTATGATTGTTTGTTAGTAATGACTGGTGCTAAAACACCACACAGTGCCTGCAACAGCCTCTGGGAAGCGACACTAAACTTGTAACTTCCTGTGGTACTTTAACCCCAGGGGCTGATGACAGCTGCTGGGAATCTTTCTAGTCCATCCAGATTTCTGAGTAGAGACCTTGCTATCAAAGTGCTCATCTAACTGATGTTTTCATTTGTGTTTCCTTTCACTCTCCAGAGCTGTGGTATCGCTGTGGAATTCTGCAGTCATGTGACAAGAGCATTCACCATCAGTACCAAGGGCAGCAGAGTGGAGCGTGCGGAAGAGGCTCTGTCTCACATGGGCAGCTCAGTGAGTGTCTGCTGGGTGGGGAGGAGAAAAGGAGTAGCCAAGTGACAGCCTTACTATTTAAAGATATATTATAGGTGACAGTCTTAAATCCATAAAGATGGCCTTGCTTCTTTTTTTTGGACACTTAGCTTGAATGCTTGAAGCTCTTAAGGTCAAATAGGCCTCTACTAGTAATAGGAGTGATGAAGACTCATTTTTAATCTGATGTTACTACTACCTAATAGTAGAGGAGAGCTAAATGTTTTAGCTGCACTAGTAGTTTGGATAAACCTCAAACTGTCCCATTAAAATTCAAGTGTTTCTCTTCCAGATAGTCAGAGGTGACTAGGAAAGGTGGTTGTGAATATGGGATGCAGTTGTAGCTTGTAGAGAACAAGCAGGGCTTTGTTTAAGCAGTACTGTCACATCACTTGTCTTAGACTAAGTGACCTGTATGGGGTTGGAATAGACAGCTCTTGTGATTTTGTGTACCACACCCAGGTACAGAACTTCACTGGATTGTGAGTTAAGTAATGATTTTCACTTGTATCTGCCTGAAGCAAAAAAATTAATTAGATGGCTGCACAAATCAAGAGTGCATTTTTAATCATACTGAGCCTGTCCTGTGGGACCAAAAAGATCAACTCCTTCTCCTGAGTGCATCTTGATTTGGTTCTAGACTAGCAGGGCAGTAGGTATATGGCATATAAGAGCCTTAGATTACACAGAAATGTTAGCAAATGCTAAATACTTGAAGGAAACAGACTATCTAAACCTCTACTTAAACACCTTTTATTGCCAGGTTTTCAGTGGTATCACGCTGACCAAATTTGGAGGAATTGTAGTATTGGCTTTTTCCAAATCTCAAATCTTCAAGATATTCTACTTCAGGATGTATTTAGCTATGGTTGTGCTGGGAGCAACACACGGACTGATATTTCTTCCAGTTCTGCTTAGTTACATAGGTAAGATGTGATAGTCTCTATGCCATACTTGAAACAAAAATAGCTGTCTGTGGACTTCCCATGATATGGGAAGGTTTGCAGAGATGAAAAGCAGCACTTGAATATGCCTCTCTCATCCAAGTGGCCTGTCCTTTGGAAAGCAAAGGCTGACTGGTGGCACTGCAGGCTCACTGTTGTGGCCTTGTTGAACTGAAGCAAGCACAGCCTGGCCAACATGGTTGTACTTTGCTGTGCTTTGTGAAGGTGGCTGCTGGGCCCCTGTGGTCCCCAGAGACAGTATGATGAGTGTGTTTCAACCTGGGGACAGGATGGTGGGTGGAAGCAACAAACCTCCTGTGGGTCACCGTTCCTGCATTCGCAGAAACAACAATCTTGCCTTGCACTGAGGATGGTTCAAGCACTGTCCTCTTGAATTTGAAAATGCATGTGGATAGTGTATGCCTTCTTAAAGGCAGACTTAAGCCCATTAAGTAAGGGTCAGTTTAAGACTGATGGGGATTCATCTACCACTGCCTTTGTTGGGGCTGACAGCCATTAACAGCTGAGCAGAAGCATGTTTCTCAGTGTTAAGCTGGCCCTAGACAGTAAGTTCGTGCATGCTTCCTGATGACTGATCAGCTGAAATGTGGAGCCTTTGGATAACTGTGTTCTCTCACTCAGGCCCATCAGCAAATAAAGCTAAAACTCGTGCTGCACAGGAGAGGACCAGAGGCACAGAACGGGAGAGACTCCTCTACTTCTAGTTTTTAACAGTGTTCAGTGGACTGCTTGAACTGTGGCTTAGGCCCGACTCCTAAGAACTGAAGCGCAGCAATATTCTATGACTATCACACTGTAACCACCACAGACTTGACTCCTGCACAGATTCAACTAGAAGATACCAGCTGCAGCTTGGGACGTAGCTTTAAACTCAGGAAATGCTAAGTGTGGCGCAAGTAACAGTATTACTAAAACTAGATGTGTTAATATGATTACTAAAACACTTCTGTTTTCAAGAGGTTGCATCTTTTTCCTCCAGAAACCTAAACCAGCTGTGTAGTGAGAGTTGAATACCATTTTGTCAATGAAACTGAGGTGATGTGTATGAGAATGGACTGCTGAACTACTGACACTAATTTTAAATGCAGGTCAATGCAATTTTTGTCTCTATTTTTAGAGGGAAGCCATCACAAGTTGTAATATTTTTAGTACTATTTGCCAAAATGTCTTGTATATACTTTATTATAAAATAGCAATTTTGTAGTTCAAAAATCTACTTAAATGCAATAAATTAAGTTTATACATTTCAGTGGAAGAGTCTTTCAGAATGTTGTGGGTTTCATGAGAGCTTGTTCTCCAAAAACTTGTTTGAAGAAGGTGACATGTTCTTCACAGTGCTCACCTAAGGGAGACAAAAAAAAAGTTCACGTTCACAACTCGGAAACCAAGAACCAAGATTGCATAGTTTCACTTACATTCATTTATTGGTACTAATTCTTATTTTTAATGTGTTTGAGTACCAGAGTTGAACAAACAGAAAGCATTGGAATACTGAGTTATTTCCAGTCCTGTGACTGGTATTGTCAAGGTAAAGCAGATATTTGATCTAATTCCTGGATCTAGCTCGTGTATCTAACCAGCAGCTTCACAGCCATGAGAGCCCTTTACTGTCAAGATACAAGAGCATGGGGTGGGATTCTGTGCTACAGGATGTCTGGTGATTACATGTTGCTGGTGCAAATGATGTCTAGAGAGGCTGACTTAGCCAGTTTGGCTTAGCCTTTAAAGGAAGAACTGTAGCATAAAACAGGCCTTGAATTTTCTTAGTGGAAATAAGACTATTGAACTCAAGGGCTTCCCAGCCTGGTTGCTGACTTCAGGAGAAAGCACTAATTGGAGATAATGGCTCTGCTAAGCTAAGCCGTGAGAGCAACTGCCAAGTCAAACAGGTTCATCTGCAAGTTTATGTTTAGCTCAGGCTCTTTACTCCTGGGTGCAGAACACAAAGGAGTAAGACAAGTTAATCTGGAATCGTGCTTAAAGGTAAGTATAAAAGATAGGCTAAAATGTGCCAAGAGTTTTATCATCTAATAGAGACTCAACTGGATTGGAAGTAAAGCAAGTCTGAGTTTGTTTGCACAGCTGAGTAGCTTGGTCAAACTGCTTACTGCGTACCTGGTGTGAAGCTGGGGTTTCCTCGTAACCGCTGGTTTCTCTGTTCAAAGAATCGGAATATGGTGTAGAAAAGCATCTCGTCCTCTGCTTGTTTCGCTGCATCGAGGAATTTGCGGGCTGAAATGCTGTCATGTCCTCCAATACCCCTGATGAATCTCAAGGCAGCCAAAACTTGGTGTTTGGACAACAGAACTTCTACTATTTCATCATTTGCTGTGGAAAGTCTCTGTGAAGTCAACCACAGCTGTAAGACAGTGCTTCTAATACATGCAAATGATTGATGCTAGTTAATGACTTCAAGCCTGGTCAAGGGAAAACTGGTAAAACAGTCTAACCCACATGGGACAGAGAGTCAGAAATGCTTACTTTTAACATGTCCAGCGAGAGCTGATGTGCAGGAGGGTAAATGCTTTCCAGGGACAGTAAGAGGCAAGCCTAGGGCAAAAGCAGAAAAACCTTAAAATTCTGAAGACTTCCCACCTCCCTCACTAGCTTATTGGAGCTACTTGTCTTACATACCAAGGGCTTTGAGTCACTGAGCACATGGTACTGCAGAAACTGATGGAGCATGTAGAACAAGTTGTGTTGAACAAGGGTTTTGATGACCAGCTCATACAAGTAATGCTGTGAATGTAGGAAGAAGACAATCAAAGGTATGTCTCTATGTGTTTTTACAATCTAAAAGTGTACTGTACAGAACTTACATGTGTGACCAAGACTGGACTAAATCTGCATATAATTTTATGGAGTGGGGCAATGTACTCAGCACAGAGATTACCTGAACTGCAATCTGGAACTGGTTGAGAGAGCGAATGTATTCCATCAAGACAGCTATAGTGAACTTGTGAGGTGCTTCCTGGACAAAGAACAAAGTGTTAGGTGGAACTTGCATGGGTTTGTTAATAACCCCATAATAATAGGCATCAAAATACCCTAATCCTGACAAAGCTTCCTGCAGCCAATTTCAAGCTGTCAACTTAAAAGTCAGCTGATCTGAGACGGCTGCCAAATTAGCCCTTAGATTTATTTCATTAGCCCTTAAAATTGACTTACCTTCTTCTCTGTAAATACAGATAAAACATGTGTGTACATATCAGACTGGTCAATAACCGCTTGAGTGCGGACAGGACGTTTCAGGAGTGGATTACTTCTACTCAGGCCTGTTTCTACCACCTAGGAGGAAAAAAAAGTCTTTTTAAAAAAGAAAACTGTAGTGTAGTACAGTTCCAAGTCAGTCTCAGTTGTACAGACTGTTTTCTGTTTCAAACACAACTATAAAGTTGTTTTGTTAACAAGAAATTAATATCTGTGGTCATGTTAAATTGGATACATCTTGCTCAGTGGAGCTTTCATATTAAATTTAAAGCTGCTTTCAAAAGTTATATAAATACAGCTACTCTTATATACCTTAAAGCCAGGAGATTAACTAACTACACTGATACAGGCCCTCAGGCTTAGAAGAGTTTTGTGACTGTACTCTGAGTTAGTGCTTGAACTTGGTACTTTTAACAGAAGTAACTGAAATGTATCAGGACTGCCAGTTATGCCATAATACAATGTGCAGTGGAACCAGTGCTTTGGAAACCAAGGTATTACTGATTCAGAGTTGCTTTTTCAGCTTTTACCTTCTCTCTGCTTTCAAGCACTGGGGTATGTTAACTTATTACTCTGGAGATGAGCTATGCAGCACCTGCCACACAAGTGTCAAGAGGATTTCTTAGTGCATTTTCCATGGCAGACTTTTACTTGTGAGCCTAAGGCAATCAGGACCTTTTGGGGTAAGCCCAAATTTCCTAAGTAGAAAGGAGCATGCCTTCACCTTGATGGCACCTGAAAAGCAAATAGCATTATCCTGTCTCTGTAAGCTGCTATAGCTGTCATGGTTTACCATTGTATAGCTTTGCTCAGCTTCCAAGTACTTCTTATATTCATGATTCAGTTTGTCAAAAACAGTTGCAATCACAGACAGTGATCCTCTTTCTGGCTCACTGAGCACTGAAAAGATAAAAAGAAAGGACTATGAGAAGAAATAACCAGGCACCTGAATGTTGCCTTTTTCAAAAGGTGATCTCTATTCTCTACCTGATTTTTAACTTTTAAGAAACACTTTAAATCATGTCAGGTGTATTTGAATTGAAGTGAGGGAGACTTCAATTTTTCATGTGGTTAAATTACTTCATAATAGTGACTGAAGGCAGTTGAGACAAATGACATTCTAATGACAATCAAGGATATCCAAGGCAGCTTCAGAGGTAATCTCAAATCTAGGAACAGCTGAGCTAATTTAGGTGAGTATTTATGAATAAGCAGTATTGTACTTTCATGATACAGAAAACACACTTGAACTTACTTTGAGAGCATACAGACAGGATAACCATTTTGCATTCTTTTCTTTGGAGAAGGAAATCCATTAGTTTTCCTTTATCTAGCAAGAGGTTAACTACAGGTTCAAGTTTCACCTGAAGACTCCAGAGGTAACCTTGATTTGAAGGAGTAAACAAAGTGAATTGCCTTATACAGTATACCCTAGACACACAACTTTACCACCCTTAAATGAAAACACATCAACGCTGTTAATTTGCCTTTCTAAGCCCAAATTTTAGAGCAGCATTACCCTGGAAAAGTTGTAGTAGAGATAGTTAATCCTCTATTAACTATCACTACCAAGAGCAGTCAACTCAGCAGATGTACCTATTAAGTCATTTCAGTATTAAGCTGCTTTGTGCACTGAAAGTGTAAACTAGCCATCCTGATATTGAATATTGTAGAATCCAAGAACTCACCACTTACCTTCACTTGCACTGATGATAATATCAGGTTGAAAGACAATCCAAGAAGAAGAATCTAAATGTTAAGGTTTTAACATCTATATTACCGTTGATGCTAAACTGTTTTTCCTGAATGTACATTACTGTAGAGAAGCAGATCCCATTAACATACTTTCATTTACAGTCACTTCTACTTCTGAAGTTTTGAACCATGTTTTTGGAATGGTATCTTCAATTTTGTGGCGTACCTATTGAATAATTTCATACACGTCTCAATCAGGAAACATGGTATTATACTAGACTTCAGTATGTACTACTCTGTGAAAGCATTATGAGGCTATTATGAAGCATATTATTTTGCATATATTGAAGTACATGTGCATAATCAGCTAAAACTGCTCTGTTAAGGAGTCAAGACCACCTTCTTCCCTGCTTGATACATAGAATGAGTTCTTACTTTTTGAGAGGATTTAAAGGATACAGAGTTTACAGGGAACAGGAGCCTGACTTGTCACAGAAGCTGGGCCTGCAGAAAAAATAACATCAGGTGAAGAATAGCAGTACACTGGCAGCTCTCCTAAACCAAGTATTTTATACCAAAAAGGTAAATATTGATTGTAACACTTGAGCATGCAGTCAAGAAGAAAGATTCATTTTTGTAGCCAGATCTACAAAGAAAATCTGACAATGAGAAGGCAAACAAATCCTTCAAAACGTGGTTCTTTTACTTTTCAGTCAAGTGAAATAATGCATGCAGAATTATTACAGCTCTTGTATTGTAATTCTAAATACACAGACTCCATTTGCTGTATTTAAATGTACACTCTTTAAAAGGAAGAGTGGGTTGTACATTCTGATCCTAACATTTGTTTAATACAAATCTCCATCTGCAGATTTATCATACTTGCTCTCAGATGTTAAGAGTTTTTAATGTGCAATCTTTTTGTATAGAAGCACCTTTCTCTTCTACAAAGAGAACCTCACTGCTCTATCACCTGCTAGTGAAACTATGCTCAGACTATTTCTATACTCCCAGCTTGAGAGTAACTTCTTGTCACACTTCTTGGACTGGAAAAGAAGAAAGGTAATCCAAGAAGAATCTAAGCATTTATGTCCTAACACCGATTGTAGCATTACTTCTATACTGGTCCCAAACTTGATTCTGAGCTTGTATTGTCTTTCAGCCTTTAACTTCGCATAGTCCTGACTGAAGCCAGAAAAGCATGAAGTGCTTTTGAGCACCCACAAGCTTTGAGAGCCATGGCCAAAAAACTCCCAGAAGTCAACACTTTTCAAGTGTAAAAGCAAAGTACTATAGGAAGCATGCACCTTAAACAGCAACTCTTCGGTGGCTGACACACATTAACATTTGGAACACCAACTTCTGCTCACTTGCTTCTTACCTTCTTCCTTCCTCATCCTCTCAAACATGTATAATTGAAGTGTTAGTAACTAGCCTCCTAAAACCTGAAGCACTCCTGTATGTGAGCCACTACATTTAAGTACTCTTGCTAAGTGTTAGGTTATTCACTATATAGTGGTTCTACCTGCTACAGGTATTTGATAGGGTTGTATTGATCGAGGTGGAAGTACAAACTGATGGATGGTTGTGGACCCATCAAATTCTCCTTTTAGCTTGATGTCAAATATAACTGAAGTCTGCAATTAAAAAGAGGAAGTTAGTATTGACAAATGTGAATCACCACCCATTTACATGCATTTGGTCTTCTTTTCACATTTCCATCGATTACTCTCTGTTAGAATCATAAAATGGTTGGAAGGGATGTACTGGGGTTGATGACATTTTTCACTGATCAGGCTGCTCAAGGCCCCATCCAACCTGGCACTGAACCCTTTCAGCGATGGGGCATCCTGTTCCAGGGTCTAACACCCTCACTGTAAAAAGCTGCATCCCATCTAACTATCTCCCTTTGGTCTAAAATCACTGCCCCTAGAACTGTCACTACATGCCCTCTCAAGTCTTTCTGGCACAACACATGACTTAGACACTGCAGAGTTAAGGATGCTAGAAACTCTGAGGAACATTGTCTATCTTCCTCTGATATCCTCATACTTCTACCACTCAGTCTTGTTCAACTCAAGTCATCAACACTTCTACCCAGTATGGACCACCAGGGAAAGCAGCTTTGATTTCAGTGCCAGTGAAACTTCAATTACTGGTGTTTCCCGAAGGCAAAGTGAGTAATGTTTTCTGGGTTTCTATAGTCATGTTTATAGCTTGACCAAAAGGCTGGGGAGGAAGTGCTCTGGGTTAAATACTAATGTGTAGAATTTACATGAAATATAACTGAAACATCAACTAATCCTCCTAAGGAGGTAACGTGCCCCAGTTCTTGAAGTTGTCCGAGAGAAGTTTTATGGTTTTGTTCCTGCAAATACTCTGGCTTTTGGCTAAGCTAAGCCCAAAGGAAAATAATTTAAATTAAATTAAATTACTAGGTTATTAAAACCTGCCCATAACTTCTCCAAGTTACAGCACAACACAATATAAATAAATCAGACCTCAGTATCCTGATGATGTACTACCACCAAGTTATCCACTACATTCAGTGCAAACTTCCCAGTTCTGTTCAGCTTTAAAATATGTGTCTTCTTACAGGAGCCCTCTCTGTGGAAACAAAGAGAAATGAGAACTGGTCAACGAGCCTGTTTAGACTACAAAAGATGTCTTTTTGTCCTGGTTTTGCTGGGACTCTGTCTATTTTCTTCCTAGGAACTGGCACACTGCGGTATTTTTGATTTAGCATGAGAATAACATTGATAAGACACAGATGTTTTAGTTATTGCTAAACAGTGCTTACTCTAAGTCAAGGACTTTTTGGTTTCCCATGCTCTGCCAGTGAGCAGGTGTGCAAGAAGCTGGGCCAGGACAGCAGACCTTAACTGGCCAAAGGGATATTCCATACCCTAGGACATCATGCTTGGTATATAAAGTGGGAGAAGTTGGCCAGGAGGCACAAATCAGTGCTGGGGACAGGCTGGGTAGTGAGCAATTGTTATTGTGTCACTTAATTTGCATGGGTTTTATTCCCTCCTTCATGCACTTTTCATTACTACTACTAGTTTTTACTTTACTTCATTTACTAAACTGTTCTTTTCTCAATCTATGAGTTTTACCTTTTTCTGATTCTCCTGCCCCTCCCACCAGGGCTTTGGGGGAGCAGCTGGTGGTACTTAGTTGCCAGTTGGGGTTAAACCACAACACTGACACAGACAGAACTGCAACTAACGTTCTTCATTCTGCTCTTACCTGGGTAAGTGATAGAGCACTACTTCTGCTCCTGTACTGTTGGAAGTCCTTGAATGATGCCTCAAATAGAGAACATAAAGCTGCCCATATCTAACAAGACAACAGGATTAAAGCATTATTTTCAATTAAGAGCTCTAACAGTCTCTTAGAGCCAAACATTTTATCCTAAAAGACGAGGTAAGACTCCCTAAATCATGTAATTATTTAATTAAAAGTGACAGATGAAATAGTACTTGATAAATCCCAATGCATGGCCTATACTCATGCAAGTTAGGCATCTGTGAATGATTCCTCTATCAAAATATCAACTAAAAAAATGAAACATTCTCCAAACATCTGTGGTAATCCAGAACAATTTCATGTAAGAATTCTCCATTTGCTTCCCCTCCCCACCCTGCCCTAAGAGATGCTTTGTTTAGATGCTTTGTTCAAGGCAGTAACTGAAGTGCTTTAAAGCAACAGCACTGCTAAAACAAGAAACAAGTGCAACCATTGTAATGTTCTTGTCTTCTCCCAGCATTCCCAAACCGTCAGAGCTTCCCGAGAAAGGCCTGGATGCGTGAGATACGTACATTGTGGCCATAGCAATATCTCTTTCAGAAAGGCTGAGCTTGGATGACTTGGGTGCTGCAGGTAACTCAATTTCAAATTTCGACAGTTTTGACATGGTCCCACCCTGTTAAACAGCAAAACAGGAACTGTCACGACCTGCACCAGGAAGGGACGAGCCGCCTTTGCCCGAACGCTGTATCACCAGCGCCCCCACGGGGCGAAGGGCGGTCATAGTCCAAAAGAAAGGGCTCTGCGTTTTCTTTCATAAAAACCCCCAGTGATTCTTAACACACGCTCCTGTAACTCCAGAAGCTTTATCGTCCTGATCTTATTATTTCAGCTACAAAAATATTTCTATTTTAATTCAGTCAAGAGAAATTTGTACGCAAATTCCATGTGCAATTAGTCTGGAGAATTCAAACAGCAGTTCTTTTTCCCTCTTCCAGAAAAGTGTGTGCTCCAACACTTAAATAACTGCTTCCTGGGAAGGAGAAAATATCACTGCCTCCTACCAGTCACAGTCTCCTTTAGCTCCTACCTTATACTTACAGCATATCCCTTCTCCTGCCCAAGGCTTCTGCTCTCCTCTTCCTCTTTTCTATAAAATTTATATTTAAGCAAATTTTCACAGTTCCCAAACCTTCTACCGAAATTCACTTCCTATTCTTACTGATTCATTCTTGAGTGTGAGTGTGAATACTACAGAACTATTTCCTTTACAATATCTCTGTTTTCAAGTATTACTTTGGTACAGGACCTATCTCAGGAGATCTTTAAAGATTACCTTCTGAACAGAGGATAAAAATTATTTAGCTTCAAGCTACAACGTGACACAAAAGTGAAGGAGGGGGACCCATAACCTAAGTTGTCAAAAAGAAAACTGTGAAAGGCTAGCAGGTTCCTCCCAACCACCTAAAGGAACAATAATTTCAGGATGCAGTACAGACCCTACACATAATTAACACAAACCAGGAAACCCATGTAAATAAGATGCTTTTTAATCTCTTCCCTTAAACTGCCACAGAAGTCTTCTTAATCCATTGACAGGACCAAGACAAATGCTGTAGTTCTTTTCCTCATTTTTAAAATCATCTGACTGCATCATTAACTGAAAACAGATTCTGGTTTTCACAACACACTTTTTCCAAGATAAAAAAAAAAAAAAATACTTTCCCAGTAACAGTAAGTGTTCCTCACAGGGAAGAACACCAAAAGAAGTAACTACTCTAGACAAAGCCCTCTCTGGCTTCGGACAACAGTTGTTTCTTAAGTGCTACTGTTTTTCTTTATCTCTTTTTCATCCAGTCATATTTGGACAGTTATAATTATAATCACAAGAGAAAGGCACTTATATTTTTTACCATAATGCAAAGAGCAAATGTTCATATGAAAAGTAAATCATAAGCACCTATTTAAGTGAAAAAAATTATTCAAAGACATTCAGGTTGTAAAATATTTAGTCACCACCAATTTTTTCTTTCTTTTCTCAAGGTCAACTGTCCAGCCTCATCTGAACACACATCTTTCCAAAGAGCACATAAAAAAGAGTGAATTTCCTAATTCTAAGCCATTACCTAGGAGCTGCCTTATAGATTTGCTTATTGTCATACAAGGATATGAACACATGTACCTCTTGGAAGAATTTCAAGCAATAGAATATTTAGATGAAGAAGCAGTTTAGGAAAAAATAAAAATGACAAGTTTGGAATATATCCCTTTACCTTGAAATAGAATGGTTGCAGGACATTGCCAAGGACAGTGGTTGAAAGGAGGATAACAGAGCTCTCTGGACAATACATGTACCAATTGACATTAATACTCTGATTCTTCAGAAGCTTTAAACTTCGTTTCTCTGGCAATACCTGGAAACACAGAATTAATATGTCACCACCAGGATTCCAACTGCATAAATGGTAATGCAGAGGCGCAAGGAATATGAAGCAAGAAACAGTTAAGTGTAAAGATATTTACCATGCTAGAATTAAAAAAAGAAAAACAAAACCAAAACTGGAAATCTGACAATTACAGCTGAGGCCCATTTTACTGTAGCTAAGGAAATAATATACATCAAATCCTAATGAGCACAACGGTGCTGTGTTTTCCCACTCATCCAAATCTGGGTATAAGTTCTGTGCACAGTGGAGAAAACATCTAGCTTGATATAACTAGTGAAGTTTTATTAAAAAGTCCTTTCTACAATATTCTTGCTGCCTTCAATCCCCAGCTTCCTTAATCTATTTTAATTTGAGAATGAAGTATAGACATCAATTCCCTTCATTTCAAGGCCTTAAATATCTTCTCTTTAAAAAGACACTTACTTGATTTGGTCCTTTTACCTGCAGGGTTGACATTCATAATCCTTTCAGGTACTAAATATATATCTTCCCCCTCAATCAGCAGAAAATAAGGCTGCCTTTACTACTAGCTGTTAGTAACAGTAAGGAGAAACATTGTGTCTTAGCTCCAGGACTGAAACTACTGGGAAGTGCACAACTTTTTTTTTCGGGAAGTCTTTAGTAATGAATGTTAGAAAGGGTTATTTAATTATCAAACATCTTTAAAAACACATGCAAAGGAAATTACACAGAGGAACTCAATGAGAGCAACAGAGGAGAAAGCTGCAAGTTGCAGAAGGGTACTAGCTAGTCAATTATTAGTTCTTTGCCACCTTTTAAGCATTTACACAACTTCCCCAATGCTGATTTGTTTTGCATGAAGTGGTATTTCACATTAGATTTAAATAGTCATTTCCATGCAAGCCAAGAGCATCTCTTAATCTAGAGTTCCCAAGGCTCAGTTGAGTATTCTTTTATACAAAGTCTTAAAACCTGTAAATGATAAATTTGCCCTGCCCTAGAAATGTATTCTTCTTAAAAAAAATTAAAAATTTTAGTCTTCAAACCAAATGGCAGAAATTGCTTTTTTAGCACTACACTTTCTCAGTTACAGAGACAGGAAAAGAATTCAAATATGCTGTTACAAATTTACATTTTTCAAATCTCTAAGCACGTCCTACGGGAGTTATTTCTATTACCTGGTAGAATTCAATTCCTTGATCTGTGATGAAGACAATTTCTGTAGAACTCGTCCAGCAGAATCCTAGAATATTGGCATTCTTTGTCTTTTAACAAACAAGCAAACAAACACTCTTTTACTTGGAAAAATTAACTATTCAGGTATGCTAATATTACTAAATGAAGAACACAAGACCAAAGGCAATTCAGGTATCCAATCTCTGGAGTTAAGACTTTTGGGCAGCCAGACACCCAGCATGCATCAGTCACTTTTATAAAGGATTCCCAAACTACATATGAACATGATTACTGTATGGCCTGGATGTTTGGCAGCATGTAAGATTTACAAGTTCATTATACAGTCAAATTTTCTTTTTAACCTAGATAAAACTAAGCTTCTCTGCTTCAAACTCTGCTGACAATTCAACCAGTTCCTGACATGAAAAGCAGGAAGAGATGTTGAGAGAAACTAAAATCTAAGTGGAAAAATTTGCCATGACTTCACTCAGAACCTATTACACTCAGAAGTGTATTACTATTACACTCAGAAGTTTCATTACCATAAAGGTTTTGCTAGAATGGTTTAAGTAAACTCATAATCCTAAATAATGAAGCAGACAGTGTTCCAGCTTGAAAGACTACAAGGATCAAAGGATCTGTGCAAACCAGATGTATAAAAATTTACCCAAAAATGTAATTTGTTTTAGTTAAAAGTTGGAAAGTATCAAACAATGATAATGGTACTTGTTTCTGGTAAATAATCATCAAAAATTAAAAGGATTAGTAAAAAACAGCAAACATCATATGAAAACTAGTAATAGTTTACTATTACTTATTAATGACATTAGAAAAAAACACCCACATTAACATATCTGGCACTACTATAATCACTGTCCACTGTTTCTGTACCATCAGCATGTTATCTTTTCTCATTACCAAATCTCGACATTTGTTGCCCCCCACAGCATTTCTGCTCCCTCTAGGAAACAATTACGTTCACAAGACAGGGAAGGTTTTTTTTGTATTGTTAACACCTGTTTGTTCACTCAATTTCAATACACAGTAGTGCCTACATATCTCATTTCCTTGCTGTTAGTGTTTTGAAAGGTACATCAATTAGTTGTAGTCACCAGTGAAACTAACATCAGAGTTTTACTTAAGCATATAAGCTTGGGACATTTAACTCACCTTACATTCCTGTGTATATTCTAGCTGAGGGCTATCTGGAATAAAATTCAAAAAATCCTGCAAAAACACCCATTAAGTGTATTAGCAATTATGAAGCACAGACAAGATACATACATAGATACCAAAGAATAGATATTTGTTTATCAAATTGTTTTGGATGTGATATACATACAGAAGAAAAACTTATGTTCCACCTCGCCCTTGCCAGAGCTGGTTCCCCCTGACACTTTTTCTTTAAATGATGATACTAGCAATACAACAATGCTGCCTGAGCAGCCTCTCAGGATGATGGAGGAATTTTCACTATAGCTTTTATTAGCCAACAGACTTCTTGAACATTTGTCTCAAAGAATTTTAGTCTGGATGTAGAGGATTTCCAGCTCAAATTCCCTAGCTTCAGGGTGTAGGTTTCTTACCACACTCTTCAAAGTTCTCTGCACAGCCAGGATCTTGTTCCCTAAGGAAAATTTGATGCACTTCACTTCTCCTTTGTCCTCCATCCTATATAGAAAGAAACAGAAGTTATGGAAATATAATCTAAAATAGCTTCTTCAAAAATATACCCTAAAAAAAGACAATGACAGAGGCAAAAAAGTGTAATGCGTATGCTTTTGAATACAGATTATTACTCTTGCCTGACTAATATATTCAAGACCCAGATTGACAGAAAATGGCAGCTCACTCTTCAGAAGTCCTGAACACATCAATTACAGAATCGTGGCTGAGGTCACACAATTTAGCACCTGAAATCACTGCAAATGCTCAGCTCTGTTGGCCTATGATGTGGAGCTGGAAGACTTGTTCTTGAAGAAGGACTATCTAAACCTGCATCCTCAGTTCTGTAACACCAGCCTCCTGCAATCTGCTCCATTACTTCCAGAACTACTGCTAGTTGACACAAGCCTCCTTGCTTTCCCACTAGGACACAGTCTCTGGAAGAACTTCTGATGTTAAAAGGAGAGTGAGGCTGTTTTTACACCACTGAAATGAATTTAAAAACTTATTCTTACCAAACAAGCATCAGTACAACTGGTATGAATAAGGTATATACCTCCTCCAGCGTATGTTATTAAGTCAGGCCAAAGAGAGAGACAGTCAAGTATGAAAATAGTGGTACATCATAAAGTTTACTAAGCATTTTCAACTCCTTCAGGACTGACAAAGTATAACCAAATAAAAAAGTAAAATGAACCCAGCAACTTTCAGGACAGGCCCTACGCAATATCCAGGAGATCACAGTAAAGATATCTTGATTACAAATTGCTTCATCCATATTTGGATTGATAGGGAATAAAGGAATACTGCCTTACATATGCACAGCAGAGTACAAAATGCCATCACTCTTAACAGAGACATATATAAAATAGTTTACTGTTCTCAAACTCTGCAAAAATGTTTCCACAAGAAATGGAAGACATAGAAGAAGCCAATTCAGATGAAACAAGATGAACAGAACATAAGAAACCTACATCTAGGTTTGGACATTGTGCTTGAATCACAGACACCACTTGCTACACTGTATACTTGGATAAGTCATTGCTGCAGTAGGAATCACTCATACGTATTGCATGTTTTAATAAAAGACTGTTGTTTTAAAAAAACCCTAATTTCAGCCTAATTACCTTTTCTTCCCAGAAGACCACAGAGAGGGAAAAGCATACCCTCTTAATTGCAAGATTGTATCTAAGAACAAATCAAAATATGATCATAACTACTTCCAAGTTTTATGCCTGAATTACAGTGGATCAGGACTAAGCACCACATAATTTGAAGATTGCATCATTCTATTCCAAGATAAAGGTGCCTTACCTGAAGGAAATGGGATTTCTATCCTCCAAACCTTTAACAACAACTCCTGTAGCTCCACCAGATCGAACAGCAAAAACCTACAAAAAAAAGTTTTGAATATATATTTAATTCCTTCAAAGCCATAACCTTCACCTGCTTCATCTTCTATATGCCTCTAATATAACCTTTTCTTTTTTTTTTTTCCTAGACACAATTTTTGTTCTCCTGCAGATCTGCCAGTTCACACTGAGACAATCTGGAATTCCAAGTCTACTTAGAGTTGTCAGATTGCATAGTACTGCAACAGTCTTGTAGGCATATTTTTAACTACTGGGCAAGTTAAATCAATAAAAATCTTTATAAGCCTTTATCTTGGTTTTGTTTCCTTTATATTTTCCTAAGTCATGTACTAGTAAAAGTATCTAAGACATCAGAGCATTGTTTAAAATAAAAAGGAACTCAGCTTGGGGATTGGGAAGAGATGTAGTTCAATGACCCAGAAGCTTGATTTGTTAGACCACGTTATTAAACAGGAAGGGTTTAATGGTAACCTGTAGATTTTCATGTACCTATGGAGTTTCAGCCAACATGCCCTAGCAACTGAGAATTCCTTTAGCCCAACTTCACATACATGTACAAAACCTGCTAGAGACATGACATGTGTTGAGCTGGAATAAGAAAACAAACACAAAAAAAGTCATGCTGTTGCAAACTTTACCTAGCTTGGAAAAAGAAAGTCAGGCAAATGCCTTATTGGTACTTGTTGTATGTGCATCAGCATTAGGCACACAGATCAGGGCTCAGAGTGACAGGGAAACTGTCCTGTAATATCAGCCATGCTGCCAGTCTGCTATGGTCAGGTAGGAAACACATGTGTCAAGATTATAAATTGCAAGCAAGTCCACAGCCTTACTAGAATGATTAATACTTAGTTTAATTCTTCTTAGTATTATGGAGATAGAAAATGAAGGCAACACTCTCTTAATCTCTGCAAGATGAGAAGATTGCATGGACAGGACTCTCACCTAGGAAACGGTCATTGAAATGCTGGTTACAAATGATTCAGAGACACGCTGGAAATCAAACTACTTTAGATAATAAGAAAACACAGAGAAATAAATTTACACTGGAAAAAATGAATCTTTCAAGTGAGTTCTCAACAACCAGTTTCTATGTAGTTATATCACATCCACACTATGATACAGTGTCTCCTGATAGGGTATTTCAACTGGCCCTCAAAGATAATGGCTTATAAGAAAAAATATCTGGAAAGTTGCCCAGTGGAAAAGGACCTGGAGGAGCTGGATGATGGCAGCTGAACAAGAGCCAGCTGTGCCCAGGTGGCCAATGGCACCCTGGCCTGTGTCATCAATAGTGTGGCCAGCAGGACCAGGGCAGTGATTGTCCCCTTGTACTCCCCTGGCACTGCTGAGGCCACACCTCGACTGCTGTGTTCAGTTCTGGACCCCTCAGTTCAGGAAGGACATTGAGGGGCTGGAGCGTGTCCAGAGAAGAGCAACAGAGCTGCGGAAGGGTCTGAAGCACAAGTCCTCCAAGGAGCAGCTGTGGGAGCTGGGTTTGTTTAGCCTGGAGAAAAGGGGAGTCAGGGGTGACCTTATTGCTCCCTACAACTCCCTGAAAGAAGGCTGTAGCCAGCTGGGCGTTGGCCTCTTCTCCTGGCAACCAGCAACAGAAACAGAAGACACAGCCTTAAGCTGCACTGGGGGAGCTTTAGGTTGGACATTCAGAAAAACTTCTTGTCTGAAAAGGGTGATTAGACACTAGAATGGGCTGTCCAGGGAGGTGGTGGAGTTACCATGCCTGGATTTGCCACTCGGTGCCCTGGTCTAGTTGACAAGACTGTTCGGTGAAAGGTTGGACTCAATGATGTCAGAGACCTTTTCCAACCTAAATGACTCTGTAATCATTCTGAACAGAGCGCAACAACAAGCAACACACCCCAGAAATACTGCTCTCTCTCCAAACATGCCACTGATCATGATCACACATGGGGCAATGCATGCCAGCTATATGGGGAAGAAAGCTAGAGGGTTCTGACTCCGTGAATGCCAAGGTCAAAGAATGGTTACAGGAATTAGGCAGAAGAATGTATCCACATCTGTACAAGCCTCATGACAGCCCGTGGATCTTTTAGCTACACCGAGCTGAACTCTCAGAAAGCCATACAGATATTAAGGAGAGCTTGCTTAAAAGCACTAAAGCCAACAAACGGCCACTTGGGTCTGTGACACGAGGAAAGCTGCAATAATTCTTTTTTTTTTTTTTAATGATTATGCTGAATTTCAGGAATTGAAAGGGGTGTGAAAAATTCAGGGAAATTAAGCTAACAGCGAAGTGACAAAGTTTGCCAGTCATGTGGGGACACTTGGAACAGAAAGGAAAAGTGCTGACTCTGATGAATTCCAGAAAGACCTTACGGCAGTGAGAGTAAGGCAGGTGAAATCCAACCTAACAAATGAGTAAAGGGGAAAAAAGAAAAAAGAAGAAAAATCTACCGCCTCCAGCACAATGACAGGTCCTGAAGAGGAACAGCCGGGCTCACGCCCGGCAGCCGAGGGACGGGAGGAACCCAAAGGCGGGCAGGGAACCAAAGCCAAGCCGGCGAGCAGCAGCGGGCCGGGCTGAGCCCAGAGGCCCGGCTGCGCAGCCCCGGCCCGGGCAGGGCCCCGCCGCCCCCACCTGCTTGTTGGCCTCGTCGAAGAACACGCAGTTCACGGGGTTCGCCTTCTCGAAGTGCACGGGCCGCGCGCACAGCGCCAGGTAGCAGCCGCCGCCCTCCGCTCGCCCCTCGCTTTCTCCTGCTCCTGCGGCTGCGGCTGCCGCTCCCGCCGCTGCCAGCGCCTCGTCCTCGGCCGGCGGCTCGCGGCTCCCGGCGGCCGCCATTGCCGAGCCCCGCTGCCGGCGGCCGCTTCCTGTTTACACTCCCCCCGCGCGTGACGCGGCACGCTCCCGCCTTAAAGGCGCAGCGCCCCGGGACGGGGACCGGGAATGTGCCCCGCCGTTCCCGGCGCCAATGCGTGAAAGGTATCCGTGAGCTTAACGAAGGAAAACAGAAACCGGGGAAGCTGCACAATCTGCCTCAGGAAAGGTGTGGATGCTGGCAAGGTGGTAAAAAAGAAACACTTGGAATGAGCGAGGAGTTACAATGCAGGACCACGTTGCAAATATTTAGGAGCGCGCACATGAGAGGAGGCGAATAAGGGGCCAGGGTAAGCTCTGACTATAACCAGCGTCATTTATCAAGGCGCCGCTCTAGCTGGGAGGATTTATTCTGCTTTTAAAAGGAAAGCTAGTGGACTTTAAAATGGTTAGGCAAACAAAAACATTGTATTTCTTAACCAAGTGTGGAGGCCGCAGCAGCAGGATGGGGGTTTTGGCCCAATCTTTTACAGCGATTTTAAAACCAACCAACAAACCCAAAACTTTTATGTGGAGAAAAAAAAAGGAAACAATTACTTCTGAGATCTGCCTTTATTTGTCCACAATTACTGCGTCATTACCATCACCATTGATCCTGCTCCTCGGCAGGAAGCTGCTTTTTAGTGGCTTGTCGTAAAATAGTTCAGGAAAAATATTAATAAAGCATTATTGAAGTCAAAGTCTGGCTTTGTCCTCAGCATTTATGCTGAGCATGTATTTTATTTTGGACCACAAAAGAGCAATGGGATTTTTTTGTTGTTGTTGTTGATGCACTGGCTAATGCCTTAGCTCACTAGCTGTAAGCCCTATATTATAATCTACAAATCGTGTGAGAATATCAATTATGTATTTGCTTATTAGTTTATGGAAAGGAAAATTTAAAAAGGAGGGGGGAACTAAGATCATAACAATTTTAAAAATTTCAGATTAAAACGGTAGTACAATTTAGCGCGTGAGAAGTAGAAATGTAAGTACCAGATACTAATACAGTATCATGTAAACAACTGTTGGATGACTTGTGACCGGCCCAGTCAGTTCACCTGCACTGATTTCACATCAGACTAGAGATACGAAAGTCACAATTAAGAATTACAACAAGCTGCTTGTTCTGCAGATCCCCCTCCCACAATATCAAACAATTCTGTCAATCGGAGGTGACAAGTATATCCAAAGCTTTTAAAGCACCTTAAAGTTTATAATTTACAAAGTATCAAAATTTATTGCTTGTTAGCCAGAAGTTTAGTTAATCCGGGGTGAAAACTTAAGAAATTCTACTGACGTTTTCCCTTCTCCTACTTCTGTAAAAAACAGCATGAACTTCCTACAATTGCAATAGAAACGGAGGTATCCTTGAGGGGGAAGCAGCAGACAAGTAAATAAAACTTGAAACTCATCTGATAGAAACAGATTTTATGGTCCAATTTCAAAACTAAGATTCTATTTGCTCAATAGTAATCCTGGAACCTTTTATTTCAAAGGAATCCAGGAAAATGCTTGTTTTAGCAAATTCTTCTTTTCAACTACTTGAAAACATGCCCAGGCGTCTTAAAATCATAGCAAAATCCTGAGCCAATTTTACTGCTGGAAGTGAAAGTATATTAATATATAAAATGTATAATACAGTATATATCATGTATTTGGGCCCAGTAGCTTTAAATTAGTCTCAATGAAAATTGCTTCATTTATTTGGGGTATGTTTGGGTTTTTAAGGCTGTGCTAGACAGATTTTAGCAAGAAATTAAAAATTACAATAACAACTGAGGCTTTGGTCCAAGCACAGAGATACAAGCAGGGACCTATTTCAAAAAGTAGCTCAAAAAACACCCTCCCCTCATTTCCTGTTATTTCTGCCTTCTTCCTCTCACTAGATACAAATAGCTGTAGCAATGTCTTCTTTATACAAGAACATTTTAAGGTATTAGCAACTGTTCTGAGATTTTTTCCCCCTCTAAGAAATGTTAAGAATATTAAAACTAGCTGTAAATCAAGAATAGGACTATTCTCTTTTTTTAAAAAAAGCCTTCTCCTCTGGAGTAGATTTGGCTGTCTTTGACAGCAGCAGCAGCTTGTAGTCTTCTTGAAGACATTAGCACTTCCCTAGTCTTTTCTTTCCCAGGTACCATTATTTTGGGAATCTGTTTCACCGAGAAATTCGGAACAGACTTAGGTATCCAAAAGATACAAGTTCCTTTATTTCAAAAGTAAGGGGTAAATGCAAGATACTTGTCTGATTTAGAAAAAGGAAGAGGACCCAAGTGTTGGGATGAAACTGGCAAGATCAAGGTTGTTTACCGTTCGTGTCGTACCCACCCAAACAGTGATTTTTATATTGTTGTAAGGAATTAGTGCAGTCCTGCCCTAAGACTGCTCTAGTGAAGCACCAAAGATCAGTGAAGGCCTCCATGATGCAAAGAACCATGCAAGAATACCACCACAAGATGTTAAGATTTTACTTCACCACCAGTTTTCCAACAAAAAGAGATTAAAAAGTCACTGTCACAGCACACTGTGAGGTCACATGTAGCATCACTATATTCTGCTTGATAAAGAGCAGCAGCAGAAACTAGAAACCAGAAATCAGTTAAAAAGAAGTTGATCAGAATTCCTTAATTCCAAACTATCCCACCACATCAGTTCATCTTTAAATGTGGTTTTTTTGAGAGAAACATCAGTAAATTTTTAAAGTTGCTTAAAAAAAAAAAAAAAAGGAGACTGACATTAAGAATAAATAGACTGTAGAAACCAGTATCAGCCATCATTATTTCTAAACAAAGCTTTTTTTGCTTACAGGTGCAAAAAGAATACTCAAGATTTGTCTAGGATTATCTTTAGGGCAAGAACATTTGATGCTCCAAACTGATATCCTAGGTAGAGACAGGATTATTATAGGGTTCTTTTTGGCTTGCAGTAAGTTCTTGGAACCATTTGTGTACTAAGAGTGAGGCTACCTGAACTGACTCTTTATTATACATCATTGACTCACAATTTCGTGACATGTCACCAACAAAAGTCCTCTGCTGGTTGGATTCAAATCTGTTTCCCATGTAATACCCAATAGTATTTACAGATATAATTAGAGCCACATTCCCTGTACTTCAAATGAAAAAGTCTAGACTTTCACATTTATAAATATATTACTTTGCTAAATTAACATTTTCGTATGATTGGAGTGCACAGTTTGCTTTTCATTTTGCCCTTGGTGGAGATGGATGAAAGACATTGTGTTCATACACAACGTTTAATTAGTTTTTCAAGTTGCATTAGGGAAAAAAAAGAGGGACTCTTCTAAAAGTGTGCTTTCCCACTAAATACTTTGGACAATATAGGTGATTTTAAAATTTTTTTTAGACTAAAAGATATGTAAGCTCTGAATCATGCAAAATATGACCATCTGAGCTACATTAGTCTAATGTAACTGGGCAATTGGTGAAGTTGTCAGTCTGTTAAAAGTGGTAGTGACAGTCCATTCTCACAGTGCCAGCCTGATGTGTGGGAAGAGTTAAAAAAAAAAAGCAAACCACTGAGGCATCACCATATGCTTGCTGTGTTTTCCATTTCGGTATTCCCAGCCAACCACTCTCTTGACATTGGCAGTTGACATTTATCACTGCACCAACATAGTTAGAAGCAGTAAATGTGTGTTTTGTTTCATCAGCTGCGATAAACTCAGTGCTATTCATCACATATAGGTGGGTCTCCATCACTGGAAAACGTTGACAGTTTCTTTCCATGATTCTGCACATGATCTTCATTCATCTTCTCCAAAGCTTCAATCTAGAGATCCAAAAATAAAATCATGCTGAAATCATAAAACCATGCCAGCAGCAGAAGGCTTCTGAACAGCATTAAAAAGTAGCTTTTGAGGCCAGAGCAGGTATGTAAAATGTTGCTATTTCAAAGATTCAGTCACATGTAACAGCTCCAATGCAGCCAGAGACACCTTGAAACATCTGTTCTCAGCAAGTTACTAAAATGGGCAGCACTCCTTCACAGTTTGAAGCTACAGAACTAAAATACACCAGTTGCAGGGAGGACTGGATGATTTCTTAAGACTCCAGCTGTATTCTTCAAAGTACAGAAGTGTGCCTTTATCCAATGACACAGAGACTGTGGAACTGTGATATTGTGTTCCCTTTATCTCTTTCTTACATTGACCACCTGTCCCAGGAGTCACCCAATTTCCAGCTCCCACCTACTCCATGCCAGACAAGCACAAACCTGCAATGTCATTAGCAATTAGGGAGAGTAGAATTGCCACACTGCCCTTACTTTAATTAGAAAATATGAAACGTTTGACAACTTGTTGTTTTTTTTTTTTTTTTTTAAATCTGGTATCAGGATGTAGGCCTTGAGGAGTTACAGCCAAAGGTTGAAAATTAAAAGTGACCAAACAGTGACCAAAGATTCCAAAGTCTATATTTACATTAGCATGATTTTAAGATTCAAAATTAAAAATGTTAGCCTAAACTTTAAATTAAGAATTAACATTTAAACCATGAAAAATGAGTGGTAGAATAATTATTTTTAAGCCAATTTCCCTTTTACTGCACAACCTTTAATGTATGTAAGGTAAGACAACAGCTTTTAAACTAAAACAGCTCACTAAATTTGCCTTAATGCTGGAATGAGGCAACTATATTCAGCATGAAGTCTTTTCTGGGAGCAGGGGGATCAGGAAAGGGGGTGGAGAGGTCTACCTAAGTTTCTGTAAATGTTTGTACTAGGTTGAAATACTCAAGGTTTTAAAAAGAGATGCAGAATGACTACTGAAATTTCACTCATATTGATCACACAAACTAAATGTGGAAAGCTAAGGTATTACAACAGCTACCATAGCTAACAAAATTGAAATTGTTAGACAGAGAAAGCCATACCTCTGCTTGGAAGTCTACTTCATTGTCAGCTGTAATATTTAAACCTGAGACAGCATTGAAGAGTTCACGCTCATTAAGTGCTTCTGCCACGCCTCCTTTCTGGAAGAACTAGTCAATATTAAGAGCACACATTAAATACTTCACTACAGAGAACAAAATATTCCTTTGACTTTCCCTAGTTACTACATTTACCCAAAATTACATTTTTGTTTTTGCTGACCCAGAGAATAACATAACTGAAAGAAGTTTTAAGTTCTAGTGGGGTAATTTTACCTTTCTACATTTTGTTCACTTTCAGAGGAGGACACTATCAGCATGGAAAATGCGTAAGAGTAATCTTCTATATATCTAGGATATGTTGTATGTTAGAAAACATGCAGCATAACAGAAAATTGTCATACAAAGAGGTCCTACCTGTGAAACATTCCTACAGTCTCTGAACAAAAACTCAAGTCCATGAGGATGGGTTGGCTCCACAGACTGACTGACATCAATGAGCCAGACCTGTAGTCACAGAGAAATAGCAATTCACTCTGTGTTAGTATTTCACAGTAGATGAAACATTTTTCCCCTAAATTAAGAACAAACTCACCTTCCCATCATGCCACAGCATGTTGTATTCACTCAGATCTGCATGGACCAGGTTGCACTCCCTATATAGCTGCTGCATCATCTGCAAGGAACCAAATCAATGAAGGAAGTATGCTATACTTCAAATAAATATTACTAGCATGACTATATTAAAAAAAAAAAAAAAAGCCAAAACAACCCCACCTTTCCCTAATCACCCACATAATTTACATAATTTTTACTCAGTCTTCAATACACTTCCATTCAGGGAATTGCAGTTTTGGCAAACTGCCAGCAAACTAAGCTTTTTATCACTGAGCTTAGCTTTGGCAAAGTCAGAAGAGCTACTCTGGTAAACTCAAGTCAGTTCTGCCAAGCAATCCAAGTGCAGCAGACAGATAAGCGCATTCTCTAAACACGTCATTTTCATTTCTATCACATAGGAAAGAAGTATCGCAGTTGTAGACACTGAATCCTAACCAGTACACAAATTCACTTAAAACACAGCTGTGTTGCTCACAAGCCTCATTCTTTTTTGACCTAGACCGTTCCTGTTACCAAGCTGTGGGGCTGGTTGCCTGGTTGGGTTTTTTAGTAATGTCATAGTGAGTAGACAGTTAGCAGGTGTGTGTTTGAACCAAGAGATAATAGGAAATTTAAGCATCCACCATGCAATATTCTGATTAATTCTCCAGTTTCTTGGTTTGCTGAAAAAGGGGCAGGCCATCCACTGCAGAATGCTTAAGCATTGTAAATTAAGTGTTTGGTTAGCCCAGAAAGACTTCAGAGAATTTTCTAAACCACATACTGCTTCTATAAAAGGAGGACTACTTGCTCACAATTCCTCTGCTGCAAAACATCTGATTGTCATCAAATTCCAGTATGTTTTCCACTCAGATGAAGATTAAATTTAATTTTTTTTTTTAGTGCATAATTTCTTATTGATTCTAAGTCACACATTAAACGGCAGCAAAATAAGACTTTGGACTTTGTATCTTGAAAATTATGTAAGCATCCTGAAAAGT
Source organism: Sylvia atricapilla (assembly GCF_009819655.1). NCBI lineage: Eukaryota > Metazoa > Chordata > Aves > Passeriformes > Sylviidae > Sylvia > Sylvia atricapilla. Next base: position 105,853,281 of record NC_089140.1, on the reverse strand, counting down.
AAATAAGTGCTCATTTGTCCTTACAGTTATTCCCTTAAAAGAAAATAAAACCCAGAATTGGAGGAGAAATCAGCATCATCTTACATTAAGAATCTGATAGTAGGCCTTTTTCATATCTTCACTACTAAGTGTTACATCCTTTAGTTTAGGAGCTGGGACTTGATCCTGGCCAATGAAAGACATAACCAAGACGTGTTTCTTAAGGATAACCACTTGAGGACAAGGAATTCCTGCATTTTGCATTCTGTGGATCACAAAATTGATACTGATTAAGAAAAACAGAACAAAAGCTTCCAAGTCCCCAAAGTTCTAGTTCCCACTCTCTCTGAATACTGATCACTTTTACAACTAGAACCTGTTAACTTCATGAGCCTGAAAATTTTGCTGCAAAATCACTGAAGATGAAGACAGCTTATTAAACTGTAAAAAACCAGAGGCTTATACAATCAGTTGTATATATATTATGTATATTATATATATTTTGGCCTAAAAGTCAAATACCCAGACATACAGTATTTTCCTTAAACAGAGAATAGGAAACTGACAGGGATTTGGCAACTACACTTCCTTTTTCTTTCTTTCTTTACCTTGTTAAGTTATGCATTTCTTTCTCAGCCCACATACGAATAATTTTTCGTGGGTTCAATTTACTGAAGCGGTCTTTAAATCTGTAATCATCCTTAATGTATTTGTCACGGTTCTTGAATTCATTAAGAGTTGTTTTAAACACTTTGATGGCACATTCTGCAGGAATAACTTTATCTTCAGTTGCACTGCTCATGGAAGAAGACATATAACAAAGTTAACTATTCACATATTTACAAGCAAATTCATGGGTTTGGGTTTTTATACATTACAACATACAGCAGTTTTTAATATAAGAGAGGATCTAATTTTCTATCACAGTTAGAAGCCAACTTGAATTTATAACAATTCTATGATTAAACTTACATATGAATGTTTGGGTTTTGGCATTTTGATTATTAGTTGCTTATCAAATAGGTTATCTCTCTCAATTTGTTAAGGCACATCTTTTCTCCCCAACTCCAACTTTCTCCCTTGGCATCTCTAAATACATTATCTGTATTTGAGTTTTATTAGTTCCATCTCAAACATCACTGGTTTAAAGTCAGTTAAACACAATGCAGTCACCATAATGCACGCTAATCCTTCCAGTATGGCAGGAAGGATTCAAGAAGTGAGCAGCATCTCAACACTATTCTCAAGTTAACTGAAAGTAACAAACAGCACCTCCACTGATCTGCAAATATAGAGCTGACAATAGAGCAATCTCTATGGAAGGACAACCTTCAGGTAGCCCAAGATCCCCACAGCAGCTCTGTGGTCTGGGGCAGGCCAGTGGAAAAGAGTTTCTCAAAAATCTCAAGATTTCCTTTTTTATAAAAGGAGTACATGTTTTTCCACAGAAAGGCACAGTGAATTTGTCTCCATTCATTAATAGCCTCTAAGGAGGAAAGTGGGGAATTTTTATACTTTATGGTTGGTATCATTTGGCTTTCAGATTTTATTATTATCTGCATATACACGAATACAGCCTTTAAGTCCAAGAAATAAAAAAGGTGCAGATGTTTAAATCTTTTTGTGTTTTCTGCTTTTTAAATCACCTCTTGTACTTAAAGCAATCAGTAATAAACAATATACTCACTTTCCTCCATAGGCATGAAAAACAACAGATTCTTTTCCTGTGCTGATGCAACCTGTGATGGTCTCAAGCATCCCAGAATTGACCATCTTGTACAGAAGTAAACGTGTTTTAGGATCCACCGCTTTCTCCTACAGGACATGAACAGAATGAATAGGCAAGACATGAATACTCAAATGAATAAAACAATTCTCTGCTTTACCATGAGTTTAGAATATTTAGATATCACAATAATTCAACTAAGTGGAAAGAATAATGTATTAATAAAATTTCTCTCAATTGACAAAGGGGAAGAAAAAAAGCCAAACCAAAATAAACATGTGAAGCAAAGCATATCTGCTCCAGGACTAATTTAATACTCTTAGTTTCCCATCAGCTGAGCAGCACATAGTGTGTTTTACTAACTGGATATACAGACTGAGGCTCAACAGCACTTTCTACACTTTCAAGAAGCCTTTACATATCACGAATCACAATAACTCAAGTATTATATTTCTTTGATATAAGTAACAATAAAGCAAAGCAAAACACACAAATTTGAAGAAGTCCACATCAGGAATTACCAGAGGCCCTACTCCAAACTCACTCAATACAGTCTATCAAGTAAATTCCTAAATTATTAGGTCAGTTGGTCACCTCATCTTCCTGAAACTTGTTATGAAGACAGATATTTGGACCCATATGGCTCAGCTGCAGAGGATTAGTCCTCTGGATGTTTCTATAAATAATTTCCAGGCAGCTTATTCATTGTAGCTGATTAAGAGACAAGTTTTGAAAGACAAAGAGAAAAAAACAGTAGCTGCTTGCTCTTACTTCGACATGGCTCTCACAGCAATGCAGCTCAAACAAAGAGCCTTTTTCTAGTAGGAGTTGGCTGATATCATTTCCTTCAGCAGCGTTAACATAATGTTACTTAGCTGTTTTACTAAAAATGGAATGTTGCAAGAAGTTACCCAGCAGTGTTTAGCTATTACACAAGATAAGGAGTAGCTAGATTAAAAACATACAGCAGTGGAGTGCTCCTTCTTCTCATGAAGCCTTGCACTTCGACGTTCCTCAGAGTATGCATGCTGTTTTAAGGCATTGAAGACTTGATTTGACAGCTTTAAGTCCATCCCAATTCCATCCCCAACTTGGAATTCAGGCGCAAACTACAAGCAGAAATAATAGGAATTTAAGCATTGTTACTAGCAGATGCCAAAAGTTGGCACAAACAGAAATTTCTCATTCTGATTTGGAAAAACTCAGGATAGATTCGGACCCATGTGAAACCCACTTTGTGAAACAGCAATGTTGTTGCTATGTTAAAACCCACAGATTTAAACTCAGAACTCAAAGTTCTGCCCAAACTGATACGAGATTACCTAACATCCTGCAAAAATAGCACTTGCAGAATTTCCTTATTTACAGAAATTGCACTAGTTACCTCAAAGAAAATGAAAGGTATGTACTACAGGCAAACAGACTGAAAAGCTGTAAGTCAAACACTTGACTGAAAATAAGTTATTTGGCTTACCAGACAAAATTAATTACAAAAAAGATGACACAATATCTATGCTTTTCAAAAATAGATTTCATATTTTATTTGCTTGTGTGCCAAACTTGCTGCTAGTTTTGTTTTGCCAAAATAGTTCAGTGCAAATTCTTGAATTGCTCAAGAAAAAACTATTATTAAACAGAAAACCCACAAAACTCAAACTGCCAATGTGAATAACCAGTAAAGCAAAGACTGCATTGCTTTCATCCAATGGGGGAAAGCTGAAAGTCAGCACCCTACCCAGCAGCACTGGTGGACAAGCAAGCATTAGTTCTTTGGCTGAATTGCAGCATTCCAGTTTTACACACAAATGAATTTCCCCAACTTTTCACTTACATTTTCCATGCGAGCAGTGTTTTTTCTTCCACATACCACTTCATCATGTTTCGTAGTAATGTCTTTTCCTTTTCCTATAAAACCCCTTCTTGGTGTAGTAGTAGGTTTATCTGCCAGCAATGAGAAAAATAAACCAAACTTTACAACTTAACAAACATAACCAATGCTCATAGAAGTCCCACAAGATCCACAAAAGTAACATAATTTTATTTATAAAACAGAATATGTGGCTTCAATTGTATGATCTTAATACAGTCTTCTCTTATCCTTTGCACGACAGCTTTTTTGGCTAGGTTACAACTTCCTTCTCTGTCTTCTCTGGGGTATCAGACACATTTCTGGCATGCCATGACAGGAGTATTCAGTATCGTGTGCAGATGATATGTAACTACATCATCCAAATGTAGATGCCAGATAAGCACATCCCACAAGACTTCCCAGGTACACCAGTTATTTTGCCAGATTCAGCCACTGAAGCCAACATACTGGCAGACAGAAGCCTGAAGTTACCCACCCAATCTCCTGTTGATACCTCCCATTGAGGTGACCTGATTTTAAATGCAGCTGGTGCCTCTCCTTACATTAAAACAAGACCTAATTTAACTCTGTCATATTCTCAGGTCTATTGGCTGAAGAAATTGTATTGTTTAAAGCTGTCACATACCTGCTCTGTATGGATCATGACGGGTATCCTGCCAATCAACTTCATCCTCTGAACTGTCACTGTCATAGGGATGCACCTTCCGATAATTTTCAAAGGATATGGAGACTTGAGAAACAAAACAAATAGGCATGCCTATGAATATCAGGGATTTGCTACTTCCTCACAGCTCTGTCAATTTAAGCTAAGTGCCAAGAATAGGTCCAATGCAAAAATATTCCTTCTGATGAAGGTACCTTTGCTATCTCCATTGATCTTCTTCTCTTCACGCCGAAGCTGTGCATCATATTCTCTGTCAAATTCCATCTGCAGCATCTGAGCTAGCATGAGATCACTAGAAGTGTCAACATTTTCTCCTGTAATATATGGTCCTTCAGCAGCACTACATAAGAAAAAAGGAATTTTTAAAAAATTAAACACAGCAATCTAAGCAGAAACACTGCTTTATAACACTTTCCCACTCTATACAACAGACTTCAGCCAGAGCTGCTGCACAGAAAGGAATGGATCTCGGCTGCCTGCCTCCTCCCTAAGCCAACACCAAATATTAATAGATCATGACTTCATTTCTCTTTGCCACTCATTTACGATGCAAATTCTACTTAAGCATTTGCTTGTTTAGCATTCTGCAAGAAGCATTAAGCTCTATTTTTAAGATGTCCTTCAAGGAAAAGAAAAGAAGGCATACAGGTGTGTGCATATTATACTTATTAACACATTTAAAACATCCCAAACTGTTTTTTTTTTTTTTTGTTCTGCTTCACAGGAAAGATAGAGCTTTCAAGTAGTGGAGGATACAGGTGATATACCTGTAGACAGTTCTCAAAGTAACACTACACTGTTGACAAGAGTTCCTGGAAGGGCAGATAAAAAACATTTCTGAATTTTCTCTAAATATAGCTTATAGACTATGTTAACACCCCCAGAAAATACAAAGAAAAAAAAATAAGGATGAAGAGCAACAGAGAAGAGAATCTAAGGAAGACTTTTAGCTGGGGAAGCCATCTTCACTGAAGAGGATCTGAAGAAGCAGAGTTTGGGGCAACAAGCAAATCATTTACTATATTGCTGTGCACTGAGCACATTGTAAGAAAATGCACAAGAGAGAGAAGATGGCATCACAAGTATAGGGAACACTAATCCAGGACTTAAACTTACGCAACCACTTCAGGAAAAGCAGCATTTTCTTCTTCCAGCTGCAATTCTTTTGCCAGCTGTTCACTCATTACATCAGCAAGAGAACATGATATTGATGTTGTGCTAGGGGCTCCCCACGGACACTGTAAGTAAACATTTTATTCAAGTCAGTAATACTTGTGCAGCGGCAACACAATCATCAGGATAATTAGCTATCGCTGGCTCCAAAATAAGCTCATGTAATCTTGTAAGGGCTTTTCTACAGATACTCGAGGAACTACTCAAAGAGTAGTTTCATAAACTCAATAGGGAGAACTGGGGTTGAAAAATTGTTGATAGTCATTTACCAACGAAGGAAAAAAAGTCAGTTTGTCAGTGTCGCTACCATCTGGAGGCAGGGGTAAAGCCTTCCCAGGAGGTCTGCATTCAAGCAGACACACAACCTGCGTAAAACTTCTCTTCGAATAAGCCAACAGCAGTGGCTTACGCACAGCTTCCTCCCCCGCTCCTAGAGCCCTGAAAGGTCAGCCATGGTAAAACATGCCCTCAATACCGCAGAGGGACACTCACACCTCGCTCGGGGAGGCGGGGACTGGGGAACAACAAATCCAGGCAAGCTGGGACTCGCTGCCTACCGCCGACATAGCCGAGCTCACTCAGCTCCAGCTCCCTCGGAGGGAAGCCTCAGCTATCAGGCTGTCACAACAGCTCTCACCACCAAGGAGATAATTGCCGGCAGCCGCAAACCACGCTCGGGTCGCTCTGCCGAGTGCCCGTGACCCTGGTGGTGCCGGCACCACCTCGCAGCGCCCTCCCCAGGGCCTCGCTCCTTCTCCCGCTCCCCCAGCTCCGCAGAGCCCGGACAGCCCCTCGGTGCCGGCACGGCGCTCACCTTGCTCTGCCAGGCGGGGCCCGGCCCGGCGTCGGGCGCGGCGGCGGCGACTCCCACCGAGTCCATCGGGCACGCAGGGGCGGCAGGAGCCGGGTCTCTCCGCGGGGCAGCAACGCTCCGACTGCGAAACCTTCCGGGTCCTCCCCGGTTCTCCGCCGCCGTCAGACGGCCCATTGGCCGCGGGTGACCCGCCTTTCCGGTGATGTCACCGGGGCGGCCGCGGCCTCGGCGGCGGCGTGCGGAGCCTGCCGGGGCCGCCTGCGGGAATGCCTGCCCGACCCCGCTGCCCGGGGGCTGAGGGACAGCGCTGGGCTGGCGGTAACGCCAAAAGGAGAAATTAAATAGCTGGAGTTTGGTTTTGTCTCGGGGAGTAACCAAGGGAACGGTGGGAGGGGAAAAAAACCCCAACAAACCAAGCAGTAAGCCAGCGGCAAAATATATGGATGAAATGGAGTCCAGAGAAGGGGTACGGAACTGGTGGAGGGTCTGGAGCCCATGTCCCATGAGGAGCGGGTGAGGGGGCTGGCGGTGTTTAGCCTGGAGAAAAGGAGGCTCAGGAGTGACTTTATTGCTCTCTACAACCACCTCAAGGGATGCTGTGGCCAGCTGGGCTCGGCCTCTTCTCCCAGGCAACAAGTAACAGGACCAGAGGACATAGCCTCAAGCTGCGCCAGGAGAGGTTTAGATTGGACATTAGGAAGAGTTTCTTTGCAGAAAAGGTGATTAGACACTGCAATAGACTGCCCAAGGGAGGTGGTGCAGTCACAGCCCCTGGAGGTGTTTAAGGCAAGACTGGAGGTGGCACTCAGTGCCACGGTCCACTCGGCTTGGTGTTTGGTCATAGATTGGCCTCCGTCTCAGAGGTCTTTTCCAAATTGATTCTGTGAAATGAAATAGTTGGCATTTGTTTTTATTTCAGGAAGTAACTGAGGGATCAGGTAAAAAAATACAACAAATTGACCAAAACACCGGCAAACAAATTAATTTGATCCCAATCCTGTAAGTCCCTGTAGATGCAAATTTAAATGTGTGACCTGCTGCCTTTTACGTCTCAATTTCATATGTAATGTTTATCTGGAAAATAGTATTTTGACGAAAATGCCCTATTTCCAGGACTGCAGCAGCAGGCTGGTGTTTTGCTATGACACATTAGGTCTACTTGGGCAAGTTTCCTTAAAGGAAGGAAGCAATACCTAAGAAATCTCCTTTGGCCTGGCTCATCACCAGCTGTTGAAGGTATCTGTCTGCAGTCAGACAAATGCACCATCACAGTCACTGCTGATAATCTGAAAACCAGCCTAGGAAAGCTGGGTGGCTACAAGGGCAGAAGTGGTAAGGGATTCTGTAGTCTCTGTGGCATCCCCCAGCAGGCTGGGGGATGATGTGAGTATTTGGCCTGCCTGGCAGTATGGGCTTTGCTAGATGTAACTTCCCCGTTTTACATCTAGCAAAGCCCGTACTGCCAGGCAGGCCCAGTAAAGGCCATTCATATCAGTTCTCAGCCATGCAAGAATCAGCTTCATCGGCCAAAGTTCCTCTTATTTGTCCTTAGCAACCAGCAATGACGTAAGACATTACAATCTCCTAAGACACTGTTCCAGAGTTCATTACCTCAGAAAGTTCCCAACTAAAAGACAAACCATTTGGAAGAGGGTAGGGACCCAGATTGTTACACACAACCTGCAGGCATGACACAAGCTTTTGCCACGAAGGCATTTTGCCACGAAGGCATTTTAGGTTGTAAAAGACCTTTAGGATCATCAGGTTCAATGGTTACCATAGCACTGCCAAATGCTGGCAAGAGTGGCTTTGTCTGGTGATGCAGTACTGGCATGTTTCTTACCCTCTTTGCACTTAGCCCTGGTGAAAAAGAAATTATCTATTTCCCTTTGCAGCTGCCTTTTGGGGTATGAAGATTACTGCCATGCACCCTTCTATCTTGCAATATCAGCTGCCCTGGGAAAAATCATTATTTTTGCACAGCCGTACAAGCACTGATTAAGAAAATGGGTTTTCGTAGGTTTTGATTCAGAAAGACATGAACAGTGACTAAATATTCCTATGTCTTGTTATAGAGTTTTTAATTTTCAAAAACAAGTATTCTATTTTAGTGTCTTAAATATTTCCTGATTAAGCCTTGATCCCATGACCTCTTATATGTATGAATCAAACTTTGAATTGAATTGTGATAAAAAGAAATGTTCTGTGAAATGATGTGTAAACAAAATTATTTGCAACACAATCATACCTCCCATTAAAAATAGTTAAAATCTAGATAGAGCAGAAACTTCCCTTCATATTATCAAAATAATTCCAAAGCTCCATAGTGATTATCTTGTATGTAATTTAAGCCAGTCCTGATAAACAACATTAGCAGAAGTTTATATCTTCATTCTTAATCCCTCTCTGTAAGTGGTCTACAAGAATTCAAACTTGCTCTGTATTTGGCTGTAAGATAATATATCATTTTTGCTCAAGTCTCCCACTTGTATTAAGAAATACTGCAAAAAGCTCAGATATCACTGTAGTATTTTGCATGAAAATGATACCTCACTGTCATAAAAAGTCAAAAGTACTCTTACTGCATGCTTACGTTAGTCTTTGTAGATATCCATAAAGTTTACTTACTCTTTTTTAAAGCTTTACAGGCTGAATTTGTGGCACTATGCAAAGTGTGCCTTCGTTTGCAAAATACACTTTTGACATTGGTACATCAACAGGTGCTCTGCAAAGTGGAAATGCCCTGCCATCCCTAACACATCCATTACAGTGGCTCATCAGTGATCTCTGTGAGCCTGGATGGACCAAGCATTTCAGCTCTGGAAATCAATATCTATGTTGGGCCATTGCTTTACAAACCAGATGGGATCACGTCTGATGCACCCAAATACTTGAATTTATCTTGGTGCAGGTCAGCTGTTCAGCTCTTGCACTCTGTTAGCCTTGTCTTTTGATGCTAAATGTAGGAGGTTAGACAGGCTCATTTTATGGCCTGGATTTGACCACTTAGTGCCTCCCTCCCTAGTTTAAGCCATGCTCATAAATAAGGTTCCTTATTTAGCTGCTTTGCTCTGTCCTCTAAAAACAGGGTGTACGTGTACAGAGAGGGCACTGGACTTTGTGTTGTCTGAGCAAAGTCAAGGTTAGAACTGCAAAGATAGGGCTTTGCTAATACCAGGACCGGGAAAAACAAGGCTTACTTAGGCCATAATTAAAGATCACCCAGTAACCATGACCTGACAGGGCATGTCTCACTGCTTCTTACCTGCCTGGCATATTTATAGTTCACACGTCACCAGTGAACCATAGGAGTGTAGAATAGTTGGTTGGAAGGGGCCTTTAAAGGTAGTCATCTAGTCCAGCCCCCTGTAATAAGCAAGGATTTCTTGTCATGGGTAGGAGTGGGAGCTTCAAAGTTTATTGGAGAAGCACTCCCAATGAGCCATAAGGTGCAGAAAGGATCTCCTTGCTATCTAAATTTCTTCTCAGAGAGGAGCCAAGGTGCAGCTGGATCCAATCAGCCTCCGACTGTGTGAATGAACTTTATATATATGTATTATATATATATAATATATATATATAATATATATAGATGTGTGAATGAATTAATTATAGGAGTTTATAGATTTTATAGATGTGTGAATGAAATTATAGATGTGTGAATGAACCTTTGTACAACTTTGTCCTGTAGGATAAATGATGGCAAACCAGATCTATTTACATAAAAATGAATGATTCATTATGATAATTTATTAGACAATAAGATCTTAATCAGAATTATTTACTACAGACTATAGAAACTACTACAGACTATAAAACTACTAAGATAGGAAGGCACAGTGTACTCTAACAGAGCAACTATATTAAAGCAATTCTACTAAAACTAACAAAAAGAAGTAGTTACTAAAGCAGAGATTGATGTTACTCACCCATACTAATGACCATGGGCAAAATCTCTTTCACTCACTCAGCCTTAAGGACTAACTTTGAGGGGTGTCCCCACCCAAAGGAAGAATCTTCATACACCAAGAAGGGATATGTTAGAAGAACCAAACCATATAAAAATGGACTGGACTTTTATAGTGTAAAGTGACTGACTGCCAGTCATGTGTCTCCACGCCGGCTTAGCAGCTTGCCTGCCAAATCTTTACCTCATTGTCAGGTTGTAAATTTGGGGTTGATGTGTCAGACTGGTGTTATCATAATTCAACACCAAAACCAGCTTGATGCCCTCTCTTAGCCCACCACTGGACTGATAGCCTTGTAAATTAAGCATTGTCCTTGTAAATAAGGGCATTGTCCAAGTTGCTTGACCACATTCCAGGGCAGAGCATCCTGCTAAACATCTTCAACTAAATGAGGTTGCTATGAGCCCCGACCAGCCTGGCCTTGAGCTCTTCTAGGGATGATATATCCACCACTTGTTCCACATCTCACCACCTGCACTGTAAAAAAATGCATTCCTTACATCTAGTCTAAATCCACCCACTTTCGGTTTAAAGCTATTCCCCCTACCACTCCATGCCCATGTGAAAAGTCCCTTTGCAGCTTTTTTTGCGGGTCCCCTTTAGGTACTAAAAGGCTGGTGTAAGGTCCCTCCAGAGCGTTCTCTTCTCCAGGCTGAACATCCTGAACTCTTTCAACCTCTCTTCACAGGAGAGGTTCTCCAGCCCTCTGATGATCGGTGTATCCCTCCTCTGGACTTGCTTCAACAGGTCTTTCCCTTGCCGACTGTCTCAGGGCTGGACGCAGCACTCCAGGTGGGGTCTCTCAAGGGCAGAGGAGAGGGGACAATGTCCTCCCTCCCCTGCTGGGCACGGTTCGGCTGTGCCCGGGCTGCGGCGCTGCCGGCGGCTCCGGCCGCCCTGAGCCCGGCACGGCCACCCTGAGCCCGGCACGGCCGCCCTGAGCCCGGCACGAACACCCTGAGCCCGGCACGAACACCCTGAGCCCGGCACGAACACCCTGAGCCCGGCACGGCCGCCCTGAGCCCGGCACGGCCGCCCTGAGCCCGGCACGGCCGCCCTGAGCCCGGCACGGCCGCCCTGAGCCCGGCACGAACACCCTGGGCCCGGCACGAACACCCTGGGCCCGGCACGAACACCCTGGGCCCGGCACAAACACCCTGGGCCCTGCATGGCCACCCTGAGCCCGGCACGGCCGCCCTGAGCCCGGCACGAACACCCTGAGCCCGGCACGAACACCCTGGGCCCGGCACAAACACCCTGAGCCCGGCACGGCCACCCTGAGCCCGGCACAAACACCCTGAGCCCAGCACAGCCGCCCTGAGCCCGGCACGGCCGCCCTGAGCCCGGCACGGCCACCCTGAGCCCATCACGGCCACCCTGAGCCCAGCAAAGCCGCCCCGAGCCCAGCAAAGCCGCCCTAAGCCCGGCACGGCCGCCGGGCGGCAGCAGCGGTCCCGCAGAGGCGGCGCCGCTGAGGCGACGTGTCCCTGCCACGGCCGATGGCCGCCGCCCGCCGCCGCGCTCCGCGCTGACTGATGTATTTGAAGAGGCCGGCGGGCGGCCTCGCCTTCTGCCTCTTCTACCTGGCCGCCAGCTTCACCAACAAGGTGAGCGCGGGGCCGCGCCGCTCTCGGACGGGCCGGGCGGGGCGCAGGGAGGCGCGGGGGCGCTGGCTGCCGTCCGCGGCTGCGGGAGCGGGGGGCGAGGGAAGTGCAGGGGTCCGGGAGCAGGAGGAGGAGAAAGAAGAGAGACGGTGCCCGCTGCTTTCCCTGCCCTGCTCAGGGAGAGCCCGGAGGACCAGCCCTTTCCGGACGGGACTACCCCACGAGTGAAAAAGTCCGCGGCGCTCCAGCCCGCCGCCCATCCCAGAGCCCGCCGCTCCCGAAACTGCGGATAGGGTACCGGTTTCGTTTCTGCTCAGTGTGTGACATCTTTTATCTTTCCACGATAGAGAAGTTCCATTATTGTCTCGGTTAGGAGAGCAGGGAGGTTGACATCACATCATTCCAATGAATGAAGTGTTATAGACCCAGAAGTTACGCTGCGCTGTAACTATCGCTGATGCTGTATATAGTTCATTATTGGGTGTCTGGCAACTGCACTCATTCTCAAAAGAAGATTTGTTAACTGGAACAATGACATCAACTATCCAAGGGAAAATGTGAAATATTCAAACTATTATTTTAGTAGTTGAGCAAATATTAACTTCCATGGCAACTTTGTTCCTTTGACAACTTAATTAACCTAAAAATTAAGGACAATAATTTTGTTTTCCACTGTGTAGCAATTTCTTATTGGAAGTGCTCAAGTGTCTAAGCAGAAGGAGCTGGCTGGAGGTGGTCACATTATGAATAAAATTGTATCATTTAAACGTAATTTGAAAGTAGTTTTTTCACTCTGCTAGAAGGAGATGAGTAACTGCTCCATGCGATCCTATTTGTCAGAGAGAGTGTCTGTATTTCTGGTGCAGATTTCTGAAAGAAAAAAAAAATATTGTTGAAGCATGAATATTCTGAGGGAGGACTAGAGAAAAGCAGCATTTCAGAGGTGAAAATGAAATCTTTTCTGGGCATTGGCCAGTGGTTTCTGTTCCAAGATGCATTTGCTATTAAGGATGCCCAGAAGTAGACCAGACATGAAGCAAAGTGGTGGGGAGAGATACTGCATCTGATTTGACAGACTGCTGGGAGCAGTGATTAGTTAAACAGAAAGGGGCTAAAAGAGCTGCCAGGTTGCATCATGGATTGGGAAGGGTACTTATTTGGCTGAACAGTGCTTGAGGGGAAGTCATATAGGGACATTGACAAAGGGCCTTCATTTTCAAACTTGAATGTAGGTTTTAGTGTAATGAAGTTAAAATAACCAGGACATAGACCTTTCAGTTGTTGCAGGTGGCGCACAAATTCAAGCAGGGGTACAGACATGTAGGTAGATCATCCTGATTTAAAATGCATGTGGCAGTTCTGACAGGTGTATCTGTAAAAGGACCTGTTGTGAATTAACCTGTCTTGGCTCTGTATACTGGTGCCAGCTTCTTAGTGGCACCCCACAAACCTGAAAACTGGACCTTGCAAGATGCTCAGAACAGTTTTCTCTCTGCTGAAAGCTTCCAGCTTCTCCTTTTGCCCTTGACAGCTTCTGCTGGCTCCTGGAAGGAACAGCAGGTACCTTTAATTTTCTCTGAGGAAGCTTCAATCATTCTTCTCCTTTGCAGAATTGGTATTTATATACTTCATGACGGGAAGTTGTTAGACCTGGAAGACATGTATTTATGCCTCACATTTGCATATATACATATTTAGTGTGAAGAGACACTAGCATCCATACATGCAGGCCCAGACCAAGCAGGCTAAAGCAATGACACAGACTTTACTTTTTACCCCCATGTATTACATCTCTGATGGGCTTTATGGGCTGCTTAATATTTTACACAAAATAGTGTGTAAGCAGAATGTTAAGGCTGTGGGATACATTACTCATAAGGAGGCAATTATATTAAGATTATTGCTCTTGGTTCTGCCAAAGATTTCCTCTTTGGTACAATATGATTTTAATTGACTGATGCTAATAATGGCTCTTTGTTCCTGTTAATCCTTTTCCATTCAGTGTGATGTATGGACTGTGTTCAGACGGTAAAATGGAATTCAGATGACAGCCTTCTCCATTGTTCAACGTGTCCACTCCATGCCTCATGTACCTTAGTGTCTGTTACCTGCCACAGTGTCTGAGGCAGCATCTAGCAGTTCTGGCATGGGAAGTGTCACAAATGAGTGCTTTAGGTTACTCAGAGAATCACCAGCAAATGGATGGACAAAAGCAGATTTAATACTAAAGTGAAATCATGATAAAGTTTGTTGGAAAGGTTCACTCTATTACCATCAATACTACATTATGACATCATTATATCATTATTATATTACTACATCTTTACATTTACGACATCATTATTAGATGGTTAAAGCAGAGAAAAATCAAACTAAAATTAATCAATCAAAAAATCAATCAACCTAACAATATTTACATGGAAGTAAGAACAGGAAAGGGTAAGAATAAAAGGGAATAAGACACATTGAGTCGCAGGATTCAAAGTGGACTCTCTTGTCAAACTTAATCCCATATTTGATCAATGGTTTAGTCTAAAGGTTTTAACAGCACTTGAACATAGCAGCTCTTAATCAAAAACTTAATTTAAACAATTTAAAAAGATTAATATAGAATTTAATATAGGCACAACAGTGACTCACAGGCCTATAATACTTACAAACCTAATGTACATAAGAATCAAAGAGAGCAATATTCATAATGAATTTGCTATAGCATATTCATATTCACACACCCTCAGATCTAAAGGAACATGTACAAGGTATACCCAGGAAAAATCCCCCTCAAATTCAGTGAAGTACTCACTTTGGATGTCCTTGCATCTTCTTCATGGGCAAAAGGTTGAGTCTTGAGAAGTGGACGGTATCTGCCCAGGATCCATCATTGTCCTTCAGAGATCTTCCAAGTGTAGCAAACTTGGGAGTTTGCTGGCTCTGAGAAGTGTCCCACTCAGAGGAGGTTGCTGGTTGCATCCTGCTGTGGTTCAGGAGAGCTCAAAGGGTCTCACTCAGGACTGCTGTTTATAGGGTCACAAGAGAGCTGGGTTTAGACAAGGTATTTTTCCTTCCTGGCCTCAATTGAAGTTTGTAACTTTCTTTGAAAGTCCAATAACAAAAATGTTTTTCCACTTGTGTTGTTATGCAGGCAAGAAAAATAAATCTCCAAGGCTGCTTGTTAAAAAGCTGGAGAGCATTAAGTTCCTGACAGCAGACTGTGTTTCTGATAAGCTGAAGTGGAATTTAGCCCAGGTGCTGTTCATCAAGATTGAGGCCTATCAAACATTTCAGAGATCATAGTGCAGCCCGATGAGGGAAGGGGAAGAAATACACCACAACAAGCAAAATTACTAAATAGGTCTTTTGTCTTTTCTACCAAACTAAAGCAAAATGAAAACTTTTTGTGTATGTTTTGTTGCTTGTGATTGTTTGTTAATATTATAAACTGTAGGTGTTTGATGTCCATAAATCTGCTATTTGTTTTCCAGTATGTCCTGTCTGTCCTGCAATTTACCTACCCTACCCTTTTCCAAGGGTAAGTATGGTTTTAAGAATTGTCATTTGAAAAATGACTTTAACGTCTTGCTGTTCCATGCTGAAGCTAACTTGACCTGCCCTTGTCCTTACTGGCTTTTGCTATCTAGAGAACATGCTTCATGAAGTCTTAATAAAGAATTCATTAATGTGTCTTTGTTAATTTTTAAACATCATGGAGGTGATGTAACTGAAATATGTAGAGTTCATAATTTCTCATTTTCCTTAAAGTCCTAAGCTTCAGCATAGAAAAGTAGCAATTACAGTACAACCTCTCTTCTTTGGAAGAGAGGAAAATGTGGAAAATGTGTAATTACAGTACATTCTTTTGCTGTGCTAGAGAAAACCAACATTAAACCCATCTTTAGGCATTCACAAGTACCATGTTGCTTCTTTTCATGCTTAGCCTTGGTTGTAAGTCTGCATCACAAGTCACTATCGTACCTTAATGACTGTAATGAGAAATTTAATGTTTTGGTAAGTGTCTGTATATACCATCAGTGCTGTTGATGAGACATTTAGTGAAAATCTGGCCTTTTAGAGCCAAGACCTCATTCATTTTTGAGATTATGTTAAAACCAGCAGACACTGGATATCTTTACTTCCTTTTCTGCTGCTTAGCATGGCTTACGTTTTTGCCTGAGTCGCAGTCTCAGAACTGCAATTAACTCTAGGAATAATTGCCTTGGGAATCTCCACTTACTTTGAATATGTTCAGCTCAATTAGATAAGCAGTGAATGCTTTCTTCAATTTTGGCACACACAAAGAGAGTGTCTTTTGCACAAGACTCTTATCATATGGGGAGAGGGGTTTGAGTAATTTGTGTAAAATAGACATAAATCAACAGAAAAGCGTATTTTAGTGGCAAACAACTGCCTTATGGCCTCTGTGTTACCACAGTTATTTTCTTTTTCTATTATTTGGAAATGCATTTCAGCATCTTAATATTTTTCCATAACTTCTGGCTTTTAAAAATTACCTTTCCTTGAAATTTTTTAGTGGCTCAGATGCACTTTCATTTAGACCTTCAACAGATGAGCAAAGAGGAAAACAATGTAATTCTCAGGTCATGCTGTTACTGTTCATTGTCCTTGGTTTTGTTCCCTGTACAATCTAAGACAAACTGCATAGTCCTAAGCATCTGAAGCTGTCACAAACTTCTGTCCTTAAAACCTGAGACAAGAGGAAATTCTTCACAATAAAGTTGATGGGATTTCACCACTGGCTTGGATAGAGCATAGTCAAACCTGCAGCAAAATCAGGGAAACCTGGCTTTTAAGCTCTCATATGCTCTTCATCCAAAAAAAGGTGAAGTGAACTGTGATAGTAGCATTGAATATTTACCACATTCACGTGGAAAATGAGTTCACTCTTCTCTGACAGTGTCCAACTGCACTAGTACTGCATAGAGTGAATATTTGTTTATTTGTATGTGTGAGAAAGGTTTTAAATAATTGCTTAAATGCATTGCAATGAATGGGAATAATAAATAAGCCCACTTCTATACCTGTTATGGATGTTAATGTCATTTAACATTTTAATACAGTATCTCTGTCTGAACCGTGCTAGATATTCAAGGATTTTCACCCAAGAAACATGGAACACCTCTCTGAAAAGCACTGGCTTAAGGAAGAAGAAAGCTGATGACTTATTTTAAAGCACAAAAAATCAGTGTGCATTACTTGTTACTTATTCTAAGTTATCTGCACATATTCCCTAGGCCTCACATATTATTTCCTAGTGTCATTCTCTTTCAGGTGGCAGACATTGGTGGGTGGACTTCTGCTTCACATCTCCTGGAAGCTGGGCTGGGTGGAGATAAACTTGTGTTCAAGGTACTGTAGTCTTTTTGGTTATCTGCCAAACACTTATTTTCTGTAGCTGGATTACAACATAGTTAAGTTGGTCATGGATGTTATTAACCAGCTAAAATAGAGTTTGATGTGTGTGGGGGTGTGGGTGTTCTGCTTCACAGATTTAGGAGAGGGCTCACATTTTATTTAAATGGGTGTTTAATGACACACACTTAAACCGACTACTAATATAAAGTGGATTCAATTTAACCTTGGTAAGGCAACTCAAAACCCCTTAGTGAAAGCACTAAGGATGTCTTATCCAAACATCTGTCCATGTCTCTCCCCTGGATTGTTTCTTAGTATTCTTGGTAATGTTAGTTAAGAGCATTGACACAACCTTCCACAGAACCCTCAGGGCTGTTGTGATCTGCCTTTTTCTGAAGCTGTGTCTCATAAATGGGGCTCATTTACCTTTTTCTAACTGATGTTAACCATAAAACAAATTAAATGGTGCTTTGTAGACAAGAATCATCTGCTTGAACTGAGTGTGACATCGCAGCTCAGAAGAGTTGTCATGCTGTGCTCTGCTCAGGTGGACCCATTGTGCAGTTTAGAATGCAGCACCTTTTCTACTGTGCAAAATGGTATAATTTTGAAGATCTATGCCATAGCAATCATTGGACCTTCATCTCAGGAGATACTAAAAACCTGCCTGGGCAACGACCTGAGTAATGTGACTTGACTCTGAAGCTGGGAGAATTTGGACTAAATGATTGCCAGACATCCCTTCTAATGTAACTTTTTCTCAGTGATTCTGTATTAGCAAGTGACAACTGATGAACTTTTTGTCTGAGATTAAAACAGTTGGCTTGAAAAATTGAATCTCCTCACTTGGAATGAAATCCTGTAAGTATGTCAGAAAAACCAGACTGTGTTCTGTTTTCATGTCCATAAACGTGATTACATCACCATGGAAATATAAGTGAGGTCGTAAATGAAAATAGAATTCAGTTTCCTATTTATAGCTGCAATAAACTGAGGATATCGTAAAAGCTGTCAGTGACTTTGACAGAGACAGGATTAGGGTCCACACCTTGCTTTACTGGCAGTTGCTGGTACATATATATTATCATATATTATTATCAAATTTATATTTTTCATGTAGCTTTTGTCTTCACAAAACAGTCTAGAGGAATTCAGCCATCAGTAATGTCGTTTTACAGTTCAGCTTTTCGTCACTAATGATTACTTCTGCTTCAAATCATGAAATTGAGGAAATTGAATGTTTTTTTTTCCCAGCTTGGAAAAGATACTTTCATCTTTTCCAAACCTGGGAAGACATTAAAGAAAATAGAGGACAAGAACCACTCACTGATGTTGAAGAGATTGCTTTTATGTAAAAAGGCTGGGATGAAAAATTAGTTTTAACCCTGGAGATTTGAGGCCACTAGATGTCAGCACACTGTAGGGAAAGGGTTTGAAATCCCTCTTGAGAAACCTCTTCATTAGCTTAGTTAATACAGAATACTTGTTCTAGAATAGACTGAATGGACCAACCAGAATTAATTGATATGTTTTGGCTATAATTCATCCAGCTATGAGTTTAAACCTGCCTTTCTTCACAAAGATTAGGCACATCCTTTAATGCTTTGCAGAGGTGGGTCTGTAATGCTTATCTCCTGTATTAAAAAAATAAATCAAAGCCAAACCAAAACAACCAGCCTGAAAACCCAAACATGGAAACCCTCTAAATCTCCAAACCACTACCAACCAAAAAATTCACCAGCAAACAAACAAACAAACATAATGTGCTGAGGTGATTTTAATGCTCCCACTTGGATATGGACATTTCCATCCCCCTCTTACAAAATATCTGTCTGTTGGTTTGAGGGGAGGGTTTTGTCTATGTGCAGGATACTTAGGACTATCATAGCCAGTCTTCAGTCTCATCATGCTTGAAATAATCAACTGACATCCATTTGTTTGTTTATGTCCACAAAGTCTCCATTTTTCTGTCACATGGACTGATATATTTTCAAAGCCAGTTCAGGTTATCCCAAAGTGTCTCAGCAGAATTAAATTATTACATAGAGATCATTGCCCTTTTGTCTAAAGCCCAGCACACTAACCTCACTATAAAGAACGTATTATTTGGAGTAATCTCACTTGGGTTTTGTGGATAACCTGCTTTGCCTCTACTTCCCTCCAGGGCATACAGTATGAGACTTTCCATCATTGCTTCTAAGCAGCAAATGTTGACTGTCTGCAAAGCTTTTATCCAAAATAAGAGCTCTGTGGAGCACAGAGGAACATGCAGCATCTGCATAATGCTTCCGGTGTGCTGCCCAGCTTCTGCTTAACCTTTGTAGGCACATAAGTCTGATGTGTTCTGGTTGGCATTTCTTGTAGTTCTGCATTTCACCCACAGCTAAGCAGCAGCTTAGAGCCTTTCTTTAAATGTTGTTTGGGGGAAGCTACCCATTGCCTACCATGGGACTTGGATTTAGCCCTACAACAACCACAAATTCAGCAGTTCTTTTCCTATTTTGCATGTACATCACTGTATTGCCAACATGAGAAGCTGCTAATTGGTTTACAAATGAGACAGATTGTTGATGCTGACACGTTACATCAAACATCCGTGCATTCTTTTTCAGTCCTGAAATTTCCATTTGGCAGCATAAAATTCTATCCTCACATCATGGAAAAAGCATCTGAAGTCCTTTTCCGTTGCACTTTGCGGAATTGCACTGGAGATGAAGAGATATTTGGGATTCCTACAATTTAGTGGTGGGGAACATGAAAGAGTGATATTTTTATGTTCTGAATGGAAATTTGGTTTTCATCATGTGTTCCCTTTATCTTTCCAGACCCACTTTCTTTTCTTCCCTCCCTCTTTCTTCAATCTGTTGCTGTTCCAATAATATGGGGGTATTTTTGTTGGTATCTGATGTGAATTCATTGGTAATGAGGTATGACAGTATTAGATCTCGGTCTTGATGAAATTCCAGTTGAAGTCAATAACCTCAAAAGAAGCAGTGCTTTTATAAAAATTTATGGTGACTAGTCAAGAAAACCCAGAGCAAATATTTATGCCAGTGAAAGTATCTAAAGATTAGAGCTTGTGACCCTGAGTTTTTTATTATCTTGGAAAATTATATATCTGTAACAGAGGAAATGTAGTATTTATGGCTTTTCCTTTGTCTGTGATTACATGAATCTTTGTGCATGTTTTATCTTCATTCATACTGTTCTGATTTCATTGTTTAGTGGTTGGTTTTCTTGTGTTCCATGAAGTGTGATGGTATACCAGTATCTAAAATTACATTTCATGTCTTGCATGTTAATTGGAAGTGGAATGCAAACTAAGGAACTACAAGCAGTTTGGTTTTGTTTTGAGAAGCAGCACTGCCCTCTGACGTTTTCTCCACTTTCATTGAAAGCTTGGGAATATTGAATGGGGCAGCCATGTCTTCAGTCCTGGGAAGCCCTTGATTCAGGCCTTTGCCTCATGGCTACTCCTTTCTTCCTATGCCCAAAGTCTTACATTATTCTCTCCGAAATTTACCACCTGCCTGATCCCTTTTTTCCCTTTAAGTAACAAGATCAAAAGTAGGAAAAGTGCAAGTTTTGAAGCCCCTTCTCAGAACTGAAACCTGACCCTACTGCAGTAATAATGGCTAAAAAAAAAATTAATCAAATCAATCTGATGACTTCATTCCTCCATTACTTGTCGAACTGCCTCTAGGAGTTTGGCTTAGTCAAAGGAATATCATTAGGAAATCCCAAGAGATAGTCTTCCACAGAGACAATCTGATCTTTAGGAAGAATCTCTTTGTAAATCTGGCTGAGAAATGAATGTGTGGGTGCCCAAGTGTATTTGTACATACTGAAAATGTGTGCTCTCTGTGCAAGTGAGCCATTTTATGCCTTCATTTGTCAGGTTTCATTCCTTTCACAGAACATCAAGGAAATTAGTTGAAATGTCTCTCCTTTAATACCAATGGGAGTAATTTCTAAGGGAGAAAAAAAACCCCAACACAATTTTGGAGGGAGAGGAGCCAGGGAAAGAATAAAACAAAGCAAATATATCTGCAGTTAGTTCCTTGCTTGGATTAGACAAAATGAATAATTTTTGACTTGGACTCTTTAGTAAATGGGAGCAATCAGAGCAATCAGATACTGACTTTGATACGCACATGTTTGAAATTAATGCACATATATACATATTATTACATTACTTGCAAGGAGCTGTTGCTTTCTGTCTGTAAACACAATGTGGTGAAATAATGGGATTTCAATTGTTTTCACAGGTCTGAAATCCTGTCATGGCTTCCTGCATCAGTACTTTTTGTGGGCATTATTTATGCTGGCTCCAGGGCACTGTCTAGATTGGTAAGAAATGAACCAGTGGAAGTCAGTTCTTTATTACGTCTACTTTGTAAACAAAGAACATTCCCTTCATACATGGTATTTAATGCTGTTCCTGCGTTGAGGGAGAACCAGGGAGGAGAGGTGTAAATAATAGATCCATTGTTAATGCAGCAGTCCAAATCTACTAAGTATAAAAAAGCATCTCTGTGACAGTCTGAAGCACTCAGCATCTCTCTAGAGTACTTAGTGTTTTGCTTAACAGATCCTCAGTGGTCTGAATTGTATAGGTAGAGAAGAAGCTGAAAAAATCAGTAGCTGTAACTTTGCAAAAGGGGGAATGGGGTTGTGGGATCTGTGGGAAATCCTTCCAGGAAACTGATGGAGACCATTTCAATGAGAAGGTTTTGATTCTTTGCAGGATTTGAAAAAATAAATAGAAAGTTGGAAAGAGATTATGGGAAGGGTTAGATTACTCCATTTTATGATTCATTTAAATCACAGTAATTTACCAAAAATTTACCAGCAGAATGTCAAATCTGCTTCCATGAAACTTGAATGCTTTATGCTTAAATTATATATTCTTCCTTTTAAAAAAAAAGTAAAATAAATTGGCAAACAAGGGATTCAACCATAACCAAAAGCCATGATAAATGAACCAAAACCACTACACATTAATTTTTTTTAAATAACAATATTTTGTTGCTGTTGTGCAGTCTGCAAGCTCAGATCCTGCACTAGTTCCTTTCTGCATTCTGTCATTGCATCTTAATGTAACTCCAGAGCCAGTTTACTCGTGTCACCTCCTCAGCCCCAGGAAGGATCAAAAGGGACTTTTTTTACCAGTTTCTGATTGTAGTGAGCCCTTGAAAATCCCAGTAGAGAGATAGAGCAGAAAAGAACAGGAGGTCTCTGTCCTGGTACACAAGGCTGAGGACTTGGACAAAAATAATCTTGGGAAAGCACAGGCATGTGCTCAGAAACCCCATGTTCCCAGATCAATTCTGTCTCAGTGTGATTGATTTGCTTCCTCTTGCCTCCTTGTCAAAGGAAGTTCCATTGGGCTTCTTTGGAGCAAGGTAAGCAAAGTCCCCTAAGGAAAGCCCTGTCTGGAAGCACCAATAAAGCCTTGGCAGCACCATCTTTTCTGCTTGCTCACTTGGGTGGTGGAGGAGTTAAGAATCACATCCTCTGCGTTATTTCTTCTTACTTCCTGGCCATCTTGAAAGTTACTGTATTTACCTCCTGTTCCTGCTCTGGTCATTTATGAGTGAACTGCACTGGAATGGCAGGATTGTGAAGGGTTTTGGTTTGCATCCCAAACCTTTCTTAAGATGCATCTCACATTTCTTAATGGCTTTTGTTGTACATGAGTGGAGATTTAGACACCTAATTCTGTTGCCATTTTACAAGGCAAGACAAAAGGACACGCAGTCTTAGGCCATAATTATTTTGTGCTGCCTTGTAGTGGAACTAAATCGAATCTTGTATAGAAGGTCTACTTACAATAACTTTGTGTACAACAATTTTATGCCACAGTGAGAATGAAAGTGTACTCTCCCAAACTCATAGCTGAATTGGCTCATCTCAATAGCATATTTTAATTGTGGGTTTATTCCCAAAGCAGAAATTATGTGTACTTTTTTTATCAAATCCAATGGGACCCACTTTCAAACACTCCTGTATACTGGCAAAATGACAACTTTAATCTCTGTTTTTGCCTCTTCCTAGAGGTGCTGGCAATCTCCCCAGACCAAGGATTCAGGGCTAGAACTGGAGGAGGACTGCTTAGCTCTGGACTGTATGACTGGATAATTAAAAAAAGCATGCAGAGTCATGAGGGGAGATTTTTGCAGAGTCTATTCACCCTGCCTGCCCAACCAGTAAACCTTTCTTTTCATTAAGCTCACTCACAAATTTAAGAAAGACTTGCATCAAAGACAATAGACATATGGAGAAAGTTAACTGGGCTAGGCAAACTGGAGCCACTGTTGCCTCCAAAACACATTTGGAAGAGCCAAAAGCAGAAAGGAGGAAAGAAAAACCCAACAAATTGGCTTTCAGAAAGGGAAGAATGTAAATTCTGCTGTCAACATACCTTGTTTATGGGTATTTCTTGTATTTCCTTTTACTAAGTCAAGCTCAGAGTACTTTTATGTTAAATACTTCTGGGTTTAGGTTCTCAGTTATCCAGCAGCAGGGTTGAGAACTGGTTCTCAGTACTGGTGAAGCCAGGTCAAACAACTTCATACCAGTTGTGTTTGTGTGATTTTCATTCTCATTTTGGTGCAACTGTTATGGCTATGGATCTACTCCAGTTGTCATTATGACTTTGAATGTTTAATGGGCAGTGCTTATCTGGCTTTATGTTAAAGAAAAGAAAATTACAGAAAATATGCAAAATCACATTTGAGAGATATTTCCTGCTTATATCACCTCATACTTAAAAGTTTGGACATCATTGAGAAATCAATTAATTCTCTGCTACTGTGATTTAAATACCATATATGAATGGGGAAATACTGCTTCCTAAAATGGCTTAGTCTTTAGATTATCTTGATCAGAGCAGAGAATTGCTTCTGTTTCAATTGTCTGAGAGACCATGGTACTGATTTGGAGGAAGTGTTACGAACCACAAATTCTGGTTGGGTTACCTCAGTGGGTATAATTTCAACATCATTGGTGTATGAACTATTGCATTTCTATCCTAATTTTGGGCAACTCTTCCTAGCAGTAACTGAAAGCAATCACCTAAAATCATCTTGCCCACAATTCTGTTGCTAGGAGTCACACTGTATTCTTAGTACCAGCAGATAGAGATGGGACAACAAATGAGAACAGTTTCTGTGGAGGCTGAAGATCCTGGATCAGAGAGGGAAAACTAGAGGCCAAAACCTGGAGCAAATCTCACTGGGTAGCTGGGTGCAAACAAACTGACTGAGCACTCAGCAGTGGGAGACACAGCAAGCAGGTCTGCAGCAGGGTCTGCATTTAAGGATGCCTGTGCCCATGTGCTAGTGACTGGAACGGGTTAAGTCTCTTTTAGGGGATGTGGCATGGTTTACAGCTTCAAAAACAATACCCCACAGACATGTGGGACAGATGTCCCTAGGAGGAGTGCCCCTTCCTATGTGTGTGACTGGGTTGATTTGGGCATTTTTGTTCCCTCTCTCCATGGCAGCCAATCCCGGTGTTCCTCACTGTGCACAATGCGGCAGAAGTCATAACCTGTGGGTTCCAGAAGTTCGTGCAGAAAGAGGTAATTGATCCATTGGTCAAGGCAAATCCTGGGATAGAACTGCCCCAGAACAAGATACCTGATTTCTCTTAATACAGGCATTAGGGCGATGTACTTTTCTAGACTCACTGTAATAGCTACTCATTAATAAGACCCAGAGAGAGCTTTTTGCTGTTGACAAGTATCTATACTGATGTTTTCTTTTCCCCTTTAGTTGATGAAACACTGCAAATACATATCACCAGTCTGATCTGTATTTTTAAGACTGGCTTGGTCCTGCTTGTTTTTTGCTTTTGAAAATTAATATTCCCTCTCTCTCATGCTCCACATAAAAATGTCATTGTTTGAGCTGAGAGGAATGAGGACTATGTCCTTCCATCTAATCAGTATCACAGATCTCGTGTATTGTATGATTACAGAGAGGTCACACCTCCACATAAAATGCAGGAGGAATGGTGTATTTTAGAATTTGTTTTGAATGCTTGAGATTCTGCCCTTATGAAAGTCAGGAGAATAACTCCTGCACCCTTTTGTAAGAGCTGGGGGCTTTTTTTTCTCACAAAATGCATTGGGGAGCCTTCTTTTTAGGCTTTTTTAAAAATGTTTTTCTAACTGACTACAGAGTTGCTGTGTGAACTAATACTGGGAAATCATTCATCACAAAGTTGTTTCTACAGTGGCCTCTGGCTTGCTGTGAAAGGCATCTTCCATTCATTATAGCTGTTTTCTCTATAGAAGACAGATAAATGAGTGTTTACTTCATCTAACAAACAGAAGAGGTCACTAAGATTATGCCTAAGGGACATAGCGACATGTACCATGGCATGTCCCTGTGTCATTGTCCTCTGATTAGTGCCTTTGTCAAAGTGTTTCATATTTTCCTTCTATGTCACAGGCTTATGACTCCTCTCTTTAAAAACAGAAGTGCTACAGACAAGGATAATGCAAACACAGGCTTAACTGGAAGCTTCTCAGAAATAATATAATATCAAAGAATTGGGAAAATTTAATGAGTTTATATCAAGACTGATTTGTACAAGTAGTACATAGTAAGGAAAACTCAATATTTGAGTACCTATGTTAGGTAGTTTTGGTATAATTCAAGTCAAGTTTAAGGAGCAGGTATAAAGTTCAGGTCTGGTTTTAGGTTTACTTGCTGATAAGTAATCTGAAAATATAAATAGAGGTGAAGTAGACTGATTCATAATCCTAATTCTTCTTTAGTAAATTAAATTTGCTAAGTAGTGCTCAAATGTTGAATGTTGCACATTGAAGTTTTAATGTATGTGGTGCATGCATACATTATCTGCTGTCACTGATAATGTATGTATGCACCACATATATTAAAACGGCTGTCATCACTTTCCAGTTTTTTGGAAGGACAAAACACTGTTTTACCATTTTTATCATTAAATTTTAATGTTTTATCATACTTTCTTTTTTACAGCAGACATCTCATCTGAAAGTCTGTAGGTAAGCTTTAAAAACTACTCATATTCAGATTCAGACTTGTTTTGGCTCCAGCTTGTGTATTTGCTTCAGATAATGGCACACCAAAACAATGAAGAATGTAAGGCACATTCCTGTGGGCGGTGAGCCTAAATTGCAACATAGGAGTAATTAAATAATTTTTTAACAATTGCTTGAATAATTTTTTGGTATGTTTTTTCTCCTTACAAAAATGAAATGAATGAAAAAACAGTGCCCATAACAATGCTTTTGGAAAGGTTTGGAAGTTCTGAAGTTCCAGTAGATAATCGAAAACAGTAAGAAAAAGATAATTACTGTGTTAGAAAGTAGGTAAAAATTCCCTTCCTTAGAAATGAAAGGTAAATGAGATCCATTTCTGCTAGAAAACTCATAGCATAGAGGTGGGGGTCAGTCTCTTCTGCCATGTCTCAAATGAAGGGACAAGAGGAAGAGGCCTTTAGTTGTATCAGAGGAAGTTCTGATTAGATATTAGGAAAAAAGTTCACTACAAGAGTGTTTCAGCATTGGAATACATTGCCCAGGGCAATGGTGGAGTCACTATCTCTGGAGTGTTCAAGAGTCGTCTGGATGTGGCAGTTGGGGGTATGGTTTAGGGTGATTATGATGGCACTGGGTTGATGGTTGGACAGATCCTGAAGGTCTCTTCCAACCTTGATAATTCTGTGATATTAAACTGCACAACTACCAACCCTTGTTGGCCCTGGTTGTTTAGGCTTCAAAAACGAGATGGAAAGGGACAAACAGAAGTCAACCAGTCATATATTAAAATTTTGATTCTATGCCCCCACATCCCCTTGAAGAATGGGTATTTGCTGTCCTCCACGTTCTGTAATCTGTTAGTTATACTTAACAATAGATAATGTTGGGTTATTATTTTGTGTACTTAGAGGTGTTATCTTCCTAATTTCTTCCTGTTGTTCCCATTATCTGACTTACTGTAGCCTTGTCTTCACCATCAGATTATTGTCAAGGATACCATTTTTAAAATAATCTTTATTCTGTCTTTTCCCATGCCCTTAGATTATAGGAACATAAGCTCCAAAACCAAGTGTATGTTAATATTAATAGTGACAGTCCACAGAAATTCCATATCAGTGTATTCCATGTAGCTTGAAGAAGTACTGATTCAGCCACGGGTGAAGAATTTATTTGGCCTAAGTCAGTGGTTTAGGAGAGGACTTGTGCTGTCCTTAAGACATTTCCAGTGTAATACCAGTCACTTCCACCTTGCTCTGTGCCCTGCAATAACAATGTCTCTTGTAATGGAGTCATGTCTGCTGGAATTCTTGTAATAGGCGATTCATCTTAATGAAATAAGTTTTTGGTAGCCATTCAGCCAGAAATTTCTGACAAAGTCTAGGGAAGCCAGATGGCTAGTGAAGAAAATATTCTCTACCAAAAAAACTTGTTTTTATCACTTCTGAGATGTTTTGTGCTGCTTCTCTTCTCATAAAACTGCTCTGTGATGACATACATAAAACTACAATTGTGAAGAATGCATCATGTAAAAATTTTGATGGCAGAAATTACTTTTTAAATATGGAATAAGAAATCTAAACAAGTGAAGTGTCAGTGTAAAATTGACTGGAATTGCCTCTGTTTTGCTGAGAGTACAAATGCAGGTTGAAAGCTTTTGATCTTGTGGGTTTATTTTTTCTTTCTCTTCTCCACAGTGTGCTGTTCCTCCTGGCAGCAGCAGTATGCCTTCCTTTGTGTGACACACAGGTGAGTTCTGCTTTGCAGAGGAGCCCTAGCTAGCCCTTGATGCTTGACATCTTGTTAGCTTATGAGGGATGCAGCTTTTACTAGTAAGCTAGAGTAGGATTCCTGCAAGGCAGTTGTAAATGTTTCCTGTTGCTGTGTCATAGTCTTGCAGGGTTTACTGTGTTTGTATCATGGTAAAACCTCTGAGCAGTGTGGACATACAACTTCTTGGTGAAGGTGGTGGCTGGGGAAACCACAATTTTACTTAATAGGGCCTACAGCATATCACTTAGGTTTGAATTAATTGTAGGTACTTTCAGGAAGTTCCTGAAATAGGTTTGTATTCACTTTACACACTTTCTGTAGCTACCTGAGAAAGGAAGGAAGTACCTCCAGAGACTGCTCTATCCATCAAAGATTCATTGGAGATTCTCTTTTGGAGGCTTAGGAAGCAAGCTGCTTACTTGCCTTAGATAGCTTTGAAGTCAGATGAGTCTGGAACTTGTCTGGATACGTCTGATCAAATGTGGCTATTGCCACATGTTGCACCTGCACTAGCTCTGGTCATAGTCCATGGTGCAGAGCAGGATCCCCTGGTGCATAATTCATCTCACCTGACTGCAGACACCTAAAATATGCCAGCTGAATTTCTCTCAAAAATGTTTGGTTTTCCCTGCTGATTGTGAAGAGGGCCTACTTTGCTCAGACAAATGTCCATTTGAAGCCCTCTTGGATACTCTGTTTAGTTGGAGCCTTGGGGTGAGACTGCTTAGTGTCTGCAGAGGCTCAGAGGGGACAGGATGCAAACCAAAAATCTTTGTGGTGGTCATCTGCTTGTCTCGCCTGTCCCTGATTGCCAATACAAGACTAAATAGTCTGTGGTCCTTATGCTCAGACTGTTTAAATTGGTGTACACATATGAAGGAAATAGAATTACACTTGCTGAGACGAGCTGAGAGCCTGTGTAATTGGCATATGCCAGGTTTCTAAGTGTGAGAGGAAGAATTTCAGTCTTCCTAGTCTTCTTTTGTCATCTTCCCTTTCTTTGTAGCACAGCTCCCACTCACTGTATTTGCTCTGCAAAGCTAACTGCAGGGAAATTGCAATCTGTATGTTTACATGATCATGCTTTTTATTTATGTAGATGTTCTTTATTGCAGTTTGATCCAAATGGATATTTATGGGCTCTAATTCACTTGATCTGTGTTGGTAAGTAATTTTCTTCCAGAAAAAAGAATTAGGAAGAGTAAATGTGTTGGAGAAACTAGCTTTATTATGAAGTTACTGATATTTGAGATAATGGCACACCAAAGCAATATGTAAGAAACACTTGGAAAGAATGAAGATCAGTAAATATAAGAAAGTGCATTCTTTTTATAGCTTTTATGTTGAAAACAACAACAGAACAAACTGCATATTGCAGTCTGTTAACAGTGGATGAGAAAACACACATACAATTTTAATCAGCAGTAAGCTTTTCTGGTTGTTCTTTGATGGTTGCCTACTGAGAGAAGCTTCTTTCTGAGCGGAGAAGAAACATGAAAAGAAAACAAACAATAACTTGTACTTGGAGCTTTGTTGCACACACAGATTTTATTTAAAAACTGACAAAAATGTACTAAAATGTCATGGACTATGGTCCCAGAGGAAGGATGTTGAAATGTTGGGGGTTTTTAGGCAATCATGCGAATTTAAAAAAAAAAAAAAAAAATTAACTATGAATTGCATAACCTATCAGGTTTTCTTTTTGTATATATTTTCAGACCAAACATTGATTTAGACAAAATCATAGCTGTACCCTGAAAAGCTAGAAACAGTCAGACCCAGAAAATTTGAAGAAAACAGGAGTAGTAATATTTAACTAGGAGATTTCTGTCTTTTGGAGTATTTTGGTGGATAATCAGGGACTTGTATTTGATTTTTATCTCTCCTATATACTGACTTAACATTCATATGTTAAATCTTGTCTGTAGATTAGGGATGATTCCTTCTTTATTTCTTCTATTCATACTGTAAAATGTACAGGGCAGAGATAATGTGTTTATGTGTATTCCTGCCTAGAGAGGGCTAGAGATCCCATTTGAAATGTTGTTAACATACAAATAAGAAATAGTTGTAGGGGGTTCTTTTGAGAAATATTATATGGTAAATATTTGCTCATTGATATAAAAGTAAAAGCTATGGATTTTCCATTTCAAATTGTTGTTTGCTGTGATGTGTGATGTTCTTGCTTTCTCAAAGCCAAGGGGTCTCATTTGTAAAGCAGTGCTTGGTCACAGAGGTGGAAAATTGCATAGAGTCTTCAGAATGCTTCTTTTGTGTGTTTGAAACGTGTAGGAAGTGCCAACATAATGTTTATGCTCAAAATATAGCTGCCTTCCATTTCTCTTTCTTGTGAGAGTTGTTGATATGGCTACTGAGAGCTATTAGATTTCCTATCAACTGAAATGAAGGTGCTACAAGAAAGGGCAAACAGATAACTAACTTACTGCATAGTAAATCAAGACAAAGCATTACAGAAAGGGTGTGTGTTCTACCCTTTAACTTGTCTAATGGAGGCAGAATTTAGGACATTTATTTCATAGTGTTCTGCTGGATTTACCTTTCCATATCCTGGTTTTCTCCGTGAATCAAAAATATTACCCCAAAGCCTTGAAGAAAGGGTTTGAAAAAATAGAGCCTGAAGCTGTATCATTTCTTCCTTGAGCGCTCAAAACTTTGCCCAGGACAGAAATGGAAGTTAACGAGAGGTAGATGGATGGGTCAAGAATGTAAAGGACCTGGACACCCTAGAGCTGAGAGAACTTTAAATAAGAAAGATGGCTCAGAGCCAACAGCTCTATGTAGATGAACATATACATCATAGAACTTACCCCCAAAGTGGTGTGGGCTGGAGAACCCATTCTGACACACACACACACACACACACACACACACACAGAGTCTCTCCTTTGTTGTTGCTGTGAGCTAGATGTCCTCAGAAGGACTAGCAGAACCACAAAGCATGATTGTGCTCAGAGCTGACAATACTTTGAAAGCCATTAATTTGAAGCAGTAGGTTCATTTTACTCATGGTTTAGGAATCCTTTGTGCTGTGTTGCTAAACTGTAATTCAGAGGGGTTCCATGTCTGCTAGTACTACGGCCAAACAAGCTGTTGTTTGTCAAAATGATTGCACGAGATGGCAATTACACATGTCATTTCAATTACAGGGGCTTACAAAGTGTTTCACAAGTTGTGGAAACCTGGATCTTTAAGGTAATGTGTCTTCTTATTCTCTTATAAAGAGAGATGACTGTGATGCAGGGAGCTCTCCATGATCAGCAGGAGCTGGGCCACTCCTGGTTAATCATTAATGACTTCTCTTGCAAGACGAGCCTTATTTATTGTTGGTAACAACAGCTTGTGGTTCTTGATAATAATACTGCTAACTGGAACATTGAATTAGTTTTAAATAGTATTATCCAAGGGTGATGACTCAGCCCTGAAAAAAGAACCCCTAATTACTGGCACAAGTGTTAAGAGGAAATGTTAGTCTGTGTTCAAGTGGAAAGCTGCATGGTTTGAATCTGTCAGTATCTCCCTTTGTGACACAGTCTCTAAAGTATTAAGCAACTGGTGACTTACCACAGGATGGGAATGGCTGAATACCTTAAACACCTTGAAACCTTGCACTAATACCATGTTCATGTTAGAACTGAAAACACACAATAGAAGTCTTGGAATCAGGTGGCGTTGCATGCTCACGGAATCTGTAATCTGCAGTTTTCTTTATGGATAGAGATGGGAATGTTGACACTGCATATGTTGTGTAATATAAATGCATGAATAAGCTTATTTATTTCAAAGCCATTTTCCATCTCTGGTTAAATAGTCTAAATTTTAATCAGTCTCACTTTATCTTCACTTTAGATGAAACTCCTACTGACAGTAACAGAAATAATGTGTGGCTCCTGTGTAAATCAATATGTTGGTTTATTGATAATTAATTGATTTGTGTTGATAAAATTATTACTGTATTTTGCTTATAATGTATATAATTATAATATAATGTTAGTATTATCCAATACTTGCCTTATTATATATTGTATAAATTAATATAATGTAATATTACAGCACTACTGTATATTACTGATTTGTTACACAAAATGAAGTGCATTGCTAAAAAAACCCCTTTTTTCTTTCCTTCCTCTTCCAGTGATCTGGACCAACAGTACATCAACTATGTATTCAGGTAAAATGAATAAGTCTTTGATATACCATAGCTGGTTTTATGTGGTATACTTTTACATTTTCAACTGTGCCTTGTTGAAGAACCTTACAGCTGCCACTATTTAAATGTATTTATTTAGCAAGACATTCACTGAAAAAACAGTGCTAAGCTGAATGGCTTAGCAGCTGAATTTTTTTGGCTCCAGTTGTAGGTAGACATGCCAATATTCACCTGAGGAGGTATTGGGGTGTTAATTATGAATTTTTAAATCACCACGTGCACAAGTGATTTATCCCTTCCAGAAATAATATTTACTGAGTAACTCACTGGCAATACCCCACTCCAGAAAATAAAACTTGTACAAAATTGCCAGAAGAGGAGGTAGTGATTACAAAAGTACTGTGTGCAAAGAACATGAGCAGTAATTGATTTTTCAGAGTGCCGTTAGTGGGATTGAGTAATTCTGACTTTCAGTTGTTTTTCTGATTTGGAGATATAAGAGTGGCTTGTTATTTTGTAGCTAGTGAAAGAGTCTGAGTCACTGACCAGATTCCCCTGTTTTGCAAATCCAGTCTTTTCTTCAAAGAGCCACAAACCAGGACATTCGGTGTGCGTGGCTTTTTTTGTGAGGCTTTATTTCAAGTCAGGCATCTAGAGACTTGATTCAATTCTCCTCCATCCAAAATCACATCTAATATATTTTGGCCTCTTTTCTTGGGTTCATACTTAAAGTCGTTTGGGAACACTATGAAGTAGGAAAAATAAATTCAGAGAAATTTCTTCTGTGGTCAGAAGGAATGAAAGAGAGAGCAAAAGTTGGGAATAAGCATAACAAAAGTGAAGTTGTGCTAGTCTATTTGATTAGATGGATATATACTCCTGTCTGACCACATGAAAGATCCTTGATAGAAGTACATCAGGGACACCAGTGTAGGACGGTTGCTTCCCTTCAATTCCCATTTATCTTGTGAGCATCGTCAATATGATAACACTGTGTGTGTCTTTCTGTCTTAGTTCAATCAAATCTCCTATTTCCATGAATAAGTAATGCAGGCCTCTACTTTGCCTTTATGATTCACCAGGGTCCCATTAATGGACAATATCTGCATATCAGTTTGCTTGAGGTAGGCTCTTGTTTAAGTCAGTTGTTGTTTTCCATCTACTATGAAATGCAAAGCAAATCAATTTTACACAAAGAAGGTAGGTGTGTTCATTGAAACTTTGGAAGAATTAGTAATGGAATTTGCAAATATGCTGCCACATGAAGAAGTGACCTATGAAGTCTGGAATGAGATGTAGCTACTCTTATGTGTTGAAGGGAAATCATGAACCAAGCAGTAAAATCAACTAATTTTTCACTTGGCAGCTGCCCGATTGTTTCTCAGTTGTCATTTTAGTTGAAAATTGCATCAAGGCCTGAACCTTTAAATTCAGATTTTGGCCAAAGGTCTTAATTTTTCAGCTTTGACTGAAAAGTCAGGGCTGGGCTGCTGCTGTGTTAGTTCATGATCTTGGTCCTTTGAAGTTTGTGAACTTGTGTCCAGCAGAGAGCAGGAGTCCCACATTACACGGAAAGTATGAAAATTTATTTGGAAGCTTTTGAAAGGGAGAAACTTCTCGCTCAGGAGCTGTGAGGTGCAGTGGTATATGTGTTTTAAACTGTTCTTTTTACAGAAAGCAAACTCACAAACAATCCAATGATGGATTTATGCAAATTGGAAGATGTCTATTTTCAGCATCTGTTTAAGAGCAAAAGTTTATTGTCAAAGCTTCTAAAGCTTTTCCCCAAGAAGAGGCTTAAAGGTCAGCATAGCTTACAAGATGATGGTGCAAAGCAACTTGCTGGAAGACAGGTGGCTTAAGGGAGGTAGCAAACAGGATGCTTATTTGCTTGGTTTGGGTCTGTGTATATCTATATGTTTATGTATCTGTATGGGTATAAATTTCTATGTGTTAGAGAAGCTCACAATTTATAGCATTTGGCACTTGTCTTGCCTAGGGAAAACAAGCAGTACCATGGACAATGGGAGAAGTGACATCTGAATTATTTTAGAGCTTTGTTTACTAAAAAAAAGAAGTAGCTAATGATGTTTGAAAGAGTGTAAAATTTGGCAGAAATTCTCTCCTTGTCTGCAACCTCCATGATATGTCACCTCCAGTGTCTAATAGGGCTGAAATTCTTCTGCCGCAGGAGGCACTGGCAGGGTTTGTCTCCGAGTGAGACCTCTGCATATGTAGTTATCTCGGAGATCACTGCTGCTTCCCAAATCCAGACAAAGATCTTTAGTGTGTTTCAGAGCTGTGTGGAGCTGTGTAGACACAGCTTACTGCACAGACCTAATTTCTGTAGAAAACAATCAAAACTACCTTTAAATATCACAGACTAAAGGAATGTTCTCTGAACAAGCACTAACTCCTCACAGGCAGCTCTGGCTCAGAATAACTGTAGATGTGGATTACTTCTGTCAGAGGGGGCCCAGCACTAAAATTTGTGATTTAGAAGGTGTTAAGGTATATGCTGCTTCCTCTTCTCACGTCTTCTCAAGGACTGTTCTGGCCATGACAGGATCTCAGTTCCATCTCCAGGACAGGACAGTTTAATGTGTACTGCAGGTCTTGTCTATACAAGCATGATTGTATGCTTCCATGGTTTATCAAGGCTAATGTGGTTTTGGTGCAACTTTCTCCTCTTAACACTTATCAGTAGGTCTTTAAAGCTCCTTATTTCTAACCTAGATCAGACAGCTGACATGCAGCTGTGTGGGCACAGCCAGATAGTGTTTAGAATCATCCCATCTTTCAGGTTGGAGAAGACCCTTAAAGTCATTGAGTGCATTAACCAAGCCCACCACTGAACCTTGCCCCTGAGTGTTGACAAGGAAACTCCTAAAACATGGGAAGCCTGGACAGAGCAACACAGATCAAACCAATATGGTTAACATGACGTTCTCCCTCTATTCTATCTCAAATGGCAGGTTATATACACTTTGGTATCATTTACAATTACAGGTCATGAGAAAAATGCAAACAAACATTGTTTATCTTATTCTTAAGGGGACAAAAATGTTCACACTACAAACTATACCTATTAACACTTAGAAACCCACTATCCCATGTGCACATCTTAACATAATTTCTAACTGCACCACAGCTTCACAGGCCTGAATTTGGGGCCCAGGCTGGGGTAGCTCAAACCTTAATCCAAATATAAATCATGTCCTCGCTCTCTAAGAAATTCTGCAACACCTAAGCACCACATATCTCTTAAAAAACCACAAGGATGGTGACTCAGACACTGCCCTGGGTAACTTATTCCAATGCTTGATTCCAAAGCCTTTTAGTGAAGATTTTTTCCTAATACCTAGGAAAAATGCATAAGATTATTTTAATAGAAGCTGTTCAAAGTGTTTCTCAGTTCAATATGAAAGCACAGTTGTCCTCTACTGCAGTGTACAGACTGCCTGCATGGAGCAGATGAAAAGATCTGACACAGATTACTGGATGTTAGAATCTACCAATATGTTAGAGTAAAAAAAAAAAAGAAAAAAAAAGAAAAAAAAAGAAAAAAAAAAAAAAAAAAAAGGAAAAAAATATATAAGAAGGCTCTGTTGGATGCTTCCAGAAGAGGAACTGAAATGAACAGTCTCCTAACATATGCTGTCCTTACACACCATGCACTGTTTCTCATTTTAAAATCTGTAACAGTTTGGGAGAAAGGAACACCCCAAGTAAATGTAAATGAATGGGAACTTTCCAGAATCAAACAGATCTGAAGAAATATTTGCTGATGTTGAAAGTCTGGCGTTCTTCTCACTTCATCACTTCCAACATGATTATTCAGTGGCTTTTAAAAAAGGAGCCAGGCCTGGAACAAGTGTAGGAGGGAAAGCAGAGCTGTACTGTGCAGAGAAGGGAGGGGTAATGTTGCTTCTCAGTGCCCAGCCCCTTCCAGTTCATCCCTCTCCCTTGTGCTTAAGCATCTGGAGCAGAGAGGAAGAGAAGAGAGTCAATGTACTTCCAAGATCCTGCCTCTAATCCTCCAATCCTCTTGATCCCACCCCTTTTTTATACTGCAGTATTGTATTTTTCTGCACTCTGACTTCTGCATTAATGTTCTTCTTCCCAGTGTTTTTTTCTTGTACTCTTAAATTTCCTTTTATTCCTTTCTGCTCCCCCACTTTTTATCAAAGGAGAAGCCAGATTTCTCCCCCTTAGCTGGTGAGGGATAGCATGCGAGGTGGGGTAGTAATGCCTGCTTGGCATGTTGAGGGAGACATAAATGTCTTAGAAGCAGGTTGTACCTCCTCCTTTTGGACTTTCTCCTGTGCTGAGGCAGGTAGGGATATTTTACTTCTTGTGAGGAAGCTGCAAGAAAGTTTCAGTACATCCCAATATCTGTCCCTGTCTGAAATTTGTTCACAAAGTCGTACCCACATGGCCTAGCAGACATTGGTGAGGAGAAAACAGATACAGGAGAATTTCAAATGCTGAATAAACAGCACTGACAAAGGTATGAGGTAAAGGCTCTGCTCTATGCAGCAAAACTACATCTGGCTTCAGGAAGAGCTGCTAATCTGTCACTTTTGTGAACTAAAAATGCTGCAGGAGATTTTCTGCAATAGGGGAGGGCAGCTTTGCGGCCATAAATTGCTGTTCTTGCTGACAAAACCTCTTTTTTGCCAGAAGGGAAACCACGAGTGACCCAGCCCTCAGTGTTGAGTACAGGGGAAAAAAGAGAGGAGCAGAGAAAGCTGGCACAGGGTATTTGGTTTTGCTGCAGCCTCATATCCAGGCTGTCCTGCTAGAAACCTCTGAATCCCTAATCTGATTTTACAGCATCATCGTGTCTTTTTTACTGATGCTTCATTCAGAGCAGAGCTACAGAGCAGCTGTAATGCCATCTAATCCATTTGCCTTAACCTGCCCTGCACTTCACAATTACGGTTTTGTTTTCTCCTGTTGTTTTGTTTGGACCAAAACCTGGGGTGTCTGTTAGGGTTATCAATTCCTCTTGGTTGCAGAAGGAAGTTTCTCTCTATTTCCCAGTCTCACTGGGTTCTTGTTTAAAATATAATAATTCAAAAAGCAAGTGGAGAAACATTGTTTAGCCTTACTTCTCATCACTGTTGATACAGTTTCACTTGCCCTGTCAGTCTCCTGTTTTCTCTGTTGTTCAGTCAAAAGTAGAACTTTGCTTCCTTTTCTCTCTTTACCAGGAAGCTGAGGAATTGGGCCTGTCTATTGTGAATTACTCTTGGCATCCCTTTACATGGAGGGCACCCATGTGTGAAGAGAAGGGGTAGAGCAAATTACCTATTTTAAGTGATCTGCTTTGCCTTGTTGAATACCTTTGTGGCAATAACATCTTTTTAAAAACATGTCTAAATATTGAAAATGTGAACATACTGTACCATGTGATACCTTTCAAAGACTTATGAAATATGAAGCTAAAACACCTGCCTGTCTGTCCCTCATAAACTCTTTCCTCCTTCAGCCTACTGTGTTCCACAGCTGATTTCAGTGACAAGCCTCCCCCCAGAGCGTCCTTGGCTGTGGGATTTCTGTGCTCTTTGCAGTTGCTTTTACTGCAGGTGACTCTGAATGATGCTAAATTTCACCAAACTTGCCAAGGGCAGGTCACCAAGCATGGCAGCTTGGTCATGTAGAGAGCTGGGACCAGCTATGAGTGAACAGGTTTGAAAACAGTGTTAACACTGGAAAAGGGAGTTAGCCTGGAATGCTTGAGCATTCATAACATTAATGAATGTCTTTTTACCACTGTGAATGCAGTGCTTGCTGCTTATCAAGAAGCAAACTCTCGAGATGCTATTTTCTTCTTCTTCCACTGATCAGTGGGAGTGTTTGTCATGGACGTATGTTGTTGGTAACTGGAAGAAGCTATAGCTCTGCAGATATGCATGACTGTCCCATCTCACAGCACCCCAGAATGCAGATGAATGAGAACTTTCCAGAATCAAGCAGATCTATAGCCTCCTAGCCTTAGAAGCAATTTGGAATGAAAAAAAAAGGGAAATTTACAAGAAAAGTCAGTTCAGTAACACTAAAAAAGGCTCTATACAACCTATACTGCAAATTCAAAAGAGTGAGAAAACTGAGAAAACTTAAGTGATGATACTTCAGATAAAGTACTGGTCACAGCTGGTTTTCTTGTTGGCTTGTATCTGAAAAGTGTGACTCATTCTGGCTGGTACTTGGGGTTTTTTTTCATGTGTTTTTAAACTTGTCTAAATGCAATATTCAGCATAATATGGAACAGCCGCCATATATTGCAACTTCGGTGGTTTAAAAATGGGACAGTAGGGAAAACTTCTTTGCTAGGAGAATGGAGTGGCCCTGGGACAAGTTACTCAGAGTGGTGTGAAATCTCTGTGCTGGCAGGTTTTTGAGACATGCCTTTTTGAGACACAACCAGAGGGCATGATCAAATATTTGTGATAGTCCTGCTTCAGGCCAGAAATTTTATTAGGTGACCCCAGACATTCCTTTCCAATCAACTTTTGTTTTCTTTTAATTGATACTTGTGCAACAGTTATTCTATTTAACTGGAATAAGTTTCACCATGAAAAAACAAGCACAAAACTGAATAGTTATAGCTGTCAGCCCATGTCATGTATTCTGTAGTACTCAATTAATATTTTTTTTTTTAGTGTGGTACTGTTGGCCTCTGCATCCCATCCAGCAGGTAAAGTGAACTGAGTTCTTCAAGTTCTTCCTTTTTTAGGTTTCGATGTTGCTTTTGCTCTCTATGCATGTTTTTAGAGACCAAACCCTTTGGATTTTAGCCCTGAATATGACCAATAGTATGTTATCATATAGGAAGAGGAGAGAAGGGTATATAACTTGGTATAAGTTGCATATTTTGCAATACCATTCTTAGCTGTCCTTTGCAAACAAGCAGTATGGGACAGACAACAAAGAACAGTTTTTGAGGTGGTACATGGTAATAAACAATGATTCCCTATGTCAACATGTCCTCTTCAGAGCAATGTCCCAGCAGTCCATATAGAAGTGAGTTTCCTTCTCTGCACTGTCCTTAGTGCTATGCAGAGTTTTTGTTTTGTTGCTTTCATAACACAGATCCCATTGCTTGGGCCCATGGCACGATTTGAAGTAGCAACACATCAAGTGGTGAAAATGGAGAAATTTAGTATTTTATGGTAGCTTCTGGTGTGTTCATGATTAGGAGGGTAAAGATGATCATCTGTTGCTCTCATCAGGCATTTGTTCACCCAGAACAACGAAGAAGGAAGCATTTAAAGAAAGATAATTTCCCCTTTTTTCCTGGTGGTGCAGATTGTGTATATAAGAAACCCCCACCAAGATAGACATACATGTTAAGCAAAACAGTCCTGCATTTCAAAAAGTGAAAGTTGGAGCTTCATGCAAATCTGTAGAGCCTGAAGGCCAGAGAACTCCTGGAATTGCCACCAAGAGCAACCAAGGCCGAGGTTCCTAGAAATGCAAGTACTCAAGAGCTCTGCTTAGACCTAGGAGAACTATTTAAACCTCTCAACATGCTCTGTGTTGCAGAGTTCAAATGCCAGAGGGGGAAACAGCCACCATATATCTGTGTTTCCTGTTGTTTCAGTAGGAGCTATCACATGCTATGTAATAGAAGAAGTGGATATGATAAATGTCTGTCCACTGGCAACTGTTGCTAAAGCGAGACCTTCTGAATACTGGCAAAGGATACTCTTAGGTATCCCTTTTCCCTTTTTCAACCAAAGGCAAGAACTAGCTAGAAGCAAGGTCAGAGAGAAATCATTAAACACACCAGAAATGTGGAAAGGATCATAAATGAAAAGTCAGCCAGCTGTAAAGGCTCAAAGGAATGTTAAACCAGTAATGTTCATGTAATTGCTGTTGCATTGCTTGTAACCGTGGGTAATTTTTTTCCCACCATGTACTGAGTGTATTGCTTTGTCCCTCAGGTGATCTCTTCAGTGCCTTGGATTTTCCATTCCTGTATTTCTACAGGTTTCATAGCAGCTGCTGTGCCAGGTAACCTCTCTATAACAGGCCATGTAAATGCTTTCAAAAGAAGAGATTCCATTGACTTCCAGCTTATACCCTCAGTTAAAATTTTTGTAGCATGTAAAGCCTTATTTATACTTGTTTCTGCTGCCATAAGCCAGTAGAACTGCAAATAATAAATCTTTGCATGTCTGCATGTGCATTTGATGGCATGAGATTCAAATGTGCTGAAAGTATGTGTGTCCTTGAGTGAATGCATTCTGATAGTGAGACTTCCCAGTCACCAGTAAAATGTTTACCCAATGTAGCAAAGCTTTGATACATAGCATCTCTCAAATACTTCTGAAGTCAGATTAGCCCAAATATGCTCTTTGCAGCAATTACTAAGTATTAGTCTTCAGCAGTATATGGGTATCCATGGATTAATTTGCCTGTACATCTTGTTATTTGGCAGAATACCAGTTTGGGTAAAAAGGAAAAGCTTTAACAAGTTTTCCATTATTTTCAGTAGCAAAAGTTCACTGCATATTGTCATAACTCTCACAAGACAACATAAATCTGTTTCCCATAGATCCTAATTTTTTTTTAAAAAAAAATCCTGTCTTTCCCCCAATCTTGTACCAAATTAAAGTATTTTTTAAGATGACAAAAAAAAAAGAAAAATAAATAAAAAAGAGACATTTTCATGCTAACTAATGGCAAAAATATTTCCTGAAAATGATTTTCTGACTTATATCTGTATTTTCTGTTGAAAGGGGATATTGAGAGTGATTGTTAAGTAATTTCCAATGTACATAGATTTTTGTTGTGTTTTTCCAAGTGTGGTCTATCCACACTACAAGTAACTCTCAATTAGGTATTCTGTTGGTAGGTAAAATCTATTGTTCTTAAAGGTGAGGTCTATCTGCAGGCAGTAATAGATATCTTTCTAGCTCAGATATTCTTCTTATTCACTTCATTAGAACTTTACCTCTGTGGTAGCTTTCCACTTCTGTTTCTATGGGCCCACCTTCAGTACACGTGTAGTAGACAGCACTACACACTACAGGAATGGTTAGATGGAGAAACAAACATCTCAATTGCTCTCTTACATTTTATAATCTAGTGTCTTTATAGATATGTGGGATTTGGAGGAAAACCTATGCAATGTAAGGTAATGCAGCCAGATCTACTGGTTCTGCAGAGTGTCTGAAGCATCAGCAGTAAGGTGCAAAGTGCTCAATTTATTTAATAAAATTAATTGGTGTTAATTGTGGGCATCAATATTTTAGGTATTTTAATTTGCTGGAATTTTTATGTCTTGAGTTGCACTAAATAGCTTCAAATCTCCATGACTGAAAGCCCTTCACAGCAGGGCAGAAGATTTGGAATGAACTTAAGCTGTTGGACTCTTAAAAGTATGGGCAGTATTGGTTCATTGAACTCATTAATTTCTCAGAGTGGGATGTTCTATTGCTCAGCACTCCATCCTCTGCAACAAGTTGCTGAGTTTAGGCCTATCTGTTGTCATCAAAGCAGCATCTGCATCCTTGGCTTCAGACTTCACACACATCCTAAAGGATCTTGTGTTATGGCTCAATGCAAAAATTCCTAATGCCTTCTACTCCTGGGAAGTTATCTTACCCTGCTCTTTGGTGCCTGTATGGACATGCAGCTGAGATGGAACTTGGCCGCATGTATTGCACAGGGTACAGCACCTGGCTGATGTAGTGGAGCCCAGCACAGAACTTCTGACCTGAGAAGCCACCATTTTCCACCCTTCCTGCTGCTGTAGAGAGGGGACAAACTGTATGGCATCACTATCCAGAACAGCATACCCTCTGTGAATACCAGTGCACTTTTTGCTTCATCACCTGTCTGCTGTGTTGATCCTATCTCCTTTCCCATGCAGCTTCCCACAGCACTTTGCAATTTCTTATGCCTCACAGTAATTTGTGCCTTACATATTTTGAACTCCCTTTCTGTTGCCTGCTTGCTGGTTTACATTGTTCCACTGGTTCACAAACAGTGGGTTGCACATATGTCAAACGTGAAACAAAATCCAGAGCCAAGCCTCATAAACTCCATGAAGTCTGCTGAGATGTGGAACAGAATTTCCTTAAGGATGGATAGTCTTGGTACAGAAGTGCTGGGGACTGCTGTCCTATAAGACTTTAGAATCAAAATTCTCTTAATTATCAGCAGAAAACTTTGGAGTATCCTGTTCCCAGCCCTGCTGAACCATCTATTTGTTAGACAGTAGAGATGTATTTGACTTCCTAACTGGAATTTAGGCTTCATGAAGTTTAAGCAGCTTGAAAGCTTCAGGCAGAAACTTTCCAGTGGTTATTTTTTTCAGTTTGAGGTTCTGTGGAGGTTGAAGTGAGTTAGTTGCCAAATATGTGTGGTTCCTGCTGAAATTAGCATTGCTGTTATTCAGAGCCATTTCAATGCCTGAAGTTAATATTTCACCTCATGTTTTCAATAATCTCTACTTTTCTGATTATGCAAGTGCATTAGAGATCAGCCATAAGAACATCAGACTTACTTTAGTCAGATTCTAGTCACTGACTGAACAAAACCCTAGATGTACTAGACATAATGTAAGCTTCTTGTCCACCAGCTTTCTTTCTCCAAATGGGATTAACACTGCAGCTCTTCATTAGGAAACCCAAGATGCCTGTAAGAGGTTGTTTAGTTAAAATTAACAGATTTTATTAACAAGCTTTCCCCATCCATTGCAGTGGACTGTTGGGATTCTTTCTGATGTTGCACACAGTGAAGCTAAAAAGCAGCACAACCTCAGGGCAATATGCAGCCTGGAGTTTCCTTGCAAAGGTAAGAGAAAGACCCTCATGGAAACACAGTGGATCTGTGCATCTTCCAGGAGAACTGAGGAATTTCTGCATCTCTCTCTTGCTATTCATTCTTGATGCTTCCTTGGTCCTGTCTGTGCAACCTGCACATAGAGCTGAGGCCACAAATATCAGGTGTGTAATATCCCAGGATAATTATCTGACATGAAACACTGTGTGTAGACTGAGTCTGATGGAACTGGGATGATTATTGCAGCTAAGGATTTGGACTACTGAATCCCAGTAATACAAACCTATACTTTCCAAAGAGAATACTGGAGAGAATACTCCTTTGGAGAATACTCCTTCTGTATGTGCACCAGCCATTGTTTGCAGTGTGTCTTTACTGAGCCAAGAATTACAACCAATTCCCTGAAGTTCAATACCAGAACTATCACTGGTTTTGTTGCAGGAGAGAGCTGAGGATGTCATTTGCCTTGACATTACCAGGGCTTTTGATGATATGTCCCACAATATTATTATATAGAAATTAGAGTACTACAGTCTGGATGGCAGACAACTAGATGGGTAAAAAGTATGGTTGGAGGATCAGGTTCAGAAGGTAGAGGTTAATAATTCCTACTCTAACTGGAATCTTGTGACAAGTGGAGTGGCACAGGGATC
Source organism: Sylvia atricapilla (assembly GCF_009819655.1). Lineage (NCBI taxonomy): Eukaryota > Metazoa > Chordata > Aves > Passeriformes > Sylviidae > Sylvia > Sylvia atricapilla. The sequence goes on along the minus strand of NC_089140.1, from coordinate 105,809,688 downwards.
TGTCCTGGGTCCTTTCCTATTCAGCATCTTTATTGAAGAATGAGAAGTAAGAGAGTGCACTCACATTTCCAAGGGACACCAAATTGGGAGGACCTGTCAATAACACTGGAGGATAGGGTTGCCTTCCAGAGGGATCTGGACAGGCTAGAGGAATGGGCCAACAGAAATCTTAGAAAATTCATCAAGGGCAGATGAAGAGCCCTTCACATGGGAAGGAAGAGTTGGTGGCAATAATATAACATGGGGACTGCACAATTGGGAAGCAACTCTGTGGAAAAGGACCTGGGATTTTGGTAGACAGCAAGCAGGACATGATGCAACAGTGTGCCCTAGCAGCTAAAAAACCCCAAAGTATCCTGGACTCTACTTATAATAGGATATACAATAAATTCGTAGAAGTGATCGTGACCCTCTCCTCAGTACTTGTTAGTCAACATCTGGAATAGGGCGCCTTGGTTTAGGTACCTTAGTACAGGGAAGATATTGATAAACTGGAAGGAGTTTGGCAGAGGGTTGCCAGGAAAGTCGGGGGACTGGATCACTTGCATTTTGCGGAGTGGCTGCTGGACCAACCTTGCTCAGCCTGGAAGAGGGACATCTTTGAGAGCACCTAAGAAACAGCAGCCATGCAGTAGCTATGGAGAAACCATCCAGATCCAGGCTATTCACAGTGCTGTGTAGGGGTGTAAAATAAACAAAGAGGTTCTGATTAGGTACAAGGGAAATTTTTTTCACCCCAAGGATAAGTCAGGCAAGGGCAGAGGTTGCCCAGGGAGGCTGTGCTGCTTCCGTCTTTGAAGGTTTACAAGACCCGACTGGATAAAGCCCTAAGCAATCCAGTCTGACCTCCTGAAGTCCATTCCTTCTGGAATTATCCTATGATCTGTGGATCTGGGGTCTGGCTGCACATGATTTAAGATATTAACAACTGAGTTTTTAAATTCTCTGTGGTGAATGCAGTCAAAAGAGCGCATCAGGCTCCTTTTCCCTGGTTAGATTTTACTGAGTTTTGTCACTTTCAGCTAGGTCGTCTGAAAACCACAACCTTCTGATGTGGTTTGTGATCTCACCTTTCCTGCTGCAGTGAATGAAATTGTTACATTATCAACCCCCCTCCCCCACAAACTGTAGATTTGCATAATATGCTTCTTTAGGAACTGTAGTCAAATGAGTCTGTTTTTCTGGGGACAACAAGAGTGAAGTGATATGACTTCGTTTGTGCTTTGCAAGCTGTTCCTCACTGTACAAGTCACGTGGCATTTCTCACTAGTTTGAAGTTCTTCCAAACATTCTGACTGTTCAGATTTTAGCACCTTAGCTTTCTTCTTGCCCCTTGGTAGCAAAGCCAACTGATCTAAAACTTGTTCTTGAGTATTTTTGGTTTTGGTTTTGGTTTTTTGGTTTTGGCAGGTTTTTTTGATTGTGGGGTGGTTTGTTTGTTTTTGTTGGGATATTTTTGTTTGGTTTTTTTGTTGTTGTTGTTGATGTTGTTTTGAGGGGGTTATTTTTTGTTTTGTTTTGGTGTTTTTTGTTGGTTGTTGGGGGCTTTTTTGTTGGTTTTTGTTTAACATTCGGGGTTGGATATTGGAATAGCTGGCTCTGCTAGTAGGTGTTGTGAATGAGGGTAAATGGTTTTACATGTGGTATCTATGACCTACTGGAAAAAAATGCAGGCAAAGATGTGTTGTGAAATATATTTTAAGCAGATTTGGGTCCATCCCAGCTGAAGTGGATCAGAGCCATAAAGTCTGGACTGGATCAAAGTTTTCCCAGAGTTCAAGTATTTCTAGAATTGTGGAGGTTTGGCCATCTCTAGACATAAGTGATACAAAATTTGTTCTAGCCACCATTGTCAATGAAATTATATGTTTTCATAGCAATTAAAAACTTGTCCTTGTGTCACTGGGACAATTTAATCTGTTCTTTAGCCTTAAAAGTGTGTGCTTTTTAGTGTACATGGTTTAATTATCTTGCTTGGAAGGTTTTTGTAACAGAGCAATTAGTTCTTTTCCTGTTGTAGCTTCTAACCCAGTGCTCAAAATATATGTCTTATCTTGAGTTTGAAGAGGGCAATAATAATGAAGACATGAGATCTGTTGTAGCCCTAAAAAATTTATCAGCACTAGCAATTTCCTTAATGTCTTCCACTAGTGTTTTAAAGCTTCTATGTGACTTACTTTAGGGTTCTACCATACCCATCTAAGGATGCATGAGGAGCATGGAGGAACTGCTGGTCCAAGTACTGAAGTGCAGCTGATTTGGGGTTAGAAATCAGTAAATGCTTAAAAAGTTTGGAAGCACCATACCATCAGTTTTAGAACAGGGATCAAATCAGAGACAGACACAGACAGGAAGAAAGCAAGAGCTGAAGTGCAGCTTGCCTTAAGGGTAGGGACTGATCTACCAGCTCCCAAAAAGCTCTCTCAAGGAACTGTGTATCTACAAGGAACTATAAATTTATGTACTGTGTAGTTAAGATTTGAGTTCCATCTGTCAGATCAATACCACTTCCTGCAGGTGCTTGAAAATGTTTAAACTACATACTGATCCAGCTCATTGCCCAGGGTACGAGGGCTTTGTCAGTCACATCTTAAATCATCGTAAGTGCAGAAAAGCAGCATTTAACTAGCACTGTAAAAATCTATTTAAGTGTAAGTGTCTGGCTCCCTAAAAAAAAAAAAAAAAGAAAAAGGAAAAGGAAGGAAGTTAATGTGGATAAAGAATAAAGATAGAAAGTATTTGTATCTGGACTTGCAGAATGGGATCCAGTGGAAAAAAAAAAACCACCACCTCTGGTCACAACAACAGCTTTGCGTTCCCACATGAGCATTTTTCTTGGATTGAGTAGTGCCCTAGATCATCCTCTTAATCTCTCAGACTGACTGGAGTTTTCACCAGCAGTTGGAAAGCAGCAGCATTTGAGGCCAGAATATGTTTATCTTGCAAATGAGCCAAGAAAGGAGAATGCTGTAGTCCTCAGACAGCAGCACAGGCCTCTAGGGAGGTGCAGAGAATCGGAAAATCTGTTTTCCATTTGGATGCTTTGTACCTATGTGATGGATGAACTGGGGCTGAGATCGTTGTCACAGCTTCATTTCCAATAAATTAACCATGAGATCTGATCGGCTCGACTTTGCACAGCCGAGCACACATTCTTTGAGAAGCCCACATATTTGGCCTCCCTGCCCTCTAATTTTTCATTCACTTAAAAACTGGAGCAGGGTTCTAACTTGTTGTTATGATCTTTACTTTGGCTGCAAAAACTTAATCAATGCATGAGGTTTTTTAATTCTTCCCTGTAATGATTTCTGACAGCTTTCATGTCAGAGCATTGCTTTGTACAGAGACAGAAGAAGCACAGGTTTCATCTGGGTATAAAGTCCTGTGTGATAATTATAGTGAAAAATGCTCTCTGCACTTTTTCTGTGAAAGCAAATAGTGTATGTGTTAGTCATATCTGTACACATTCCTGAGAAATGCAAAAAAAATATCAGGGAAGTGATCTGTATAAAAAAATGTTTTTAAGAAGTCCAAGAAGTATGAAATGCTTTGTCATAACCTTGCACAGATTTAATCCCCAGAAGAGCAAGGATTTGAAGCTGCACTGAGATTTCTTGTTTTAATTTGGAAGCTGTGCTAGTATCATGGGTCATGTACTGGAAAGAAAAAACTGGAGATGCTCATATATACAGACGGAAGCATCTGATGAGAATGCTAATGAGCTCTAACAGTGCTGTCAGTGAGCTTGTTTTGATTAAGGTTGCCAATCTGTATCTGGTGATGAAACCTGTTAGGGTCTCTAAAAGTTAAGCAGCAGAATTAATTTAAATTATTAATAGAATGGAAAAATGCAGCAACATACTGGGTAAGTAGGAATTCATATTCCCATATCACATTTAGTGTTATCCTTACAAACTTGTAGTAGGGAATTCAGCTTGTTTTCAGGAGGAGCCTATTGAAGCAGATTGTTATAAACAGGGAGAACAAATGGGAAGGTCAGTGGATTTTGAATTCTCTTTTTCTTCCTCTCTCACCTGGAGAAAAAAAAATGAATACCTGAAATTAAGTTGCATTGAGATTTACTGATTTTCCTATGCATGGGTTGGAAGGAAATACAGAATAATTGGATCAGGAGTATGCAACTATTTTCTATATAAACATCCCAGGCACTATTATGTAACCTATAATTTATCTGAACAGTGTTGGAGGCTCCCTAATACATAAAAGCATCCTCTGACAGCTGCTTTGGTTCCTTGTTTGTTAACTTGAGATGTGTATGCCCCAGGTCATCCTGTGTTTAATTCTGGCTGCCAAACATTGCGAAAGCAGCTTTGCAGGAGTGTCTGAAAGCATCTCTTATCTGTGGGTTCTGTGTACCAACTGTACTTATACCCCAGCAGGTTTAGTTTTCCCCCCCAATATATAATGGCTGTTCAGAATCCCTCCTGCTATTCAGAATGACTCCTGTAGTCTTATATTTTGTGTCTGTGGTTTTGCTTCTTTGCTCCCCACGGTGTCTTGAAGAGAATGGATAGACTGGATCCCTCTTTGTGTCAGTGCAAAAGCGATTGATGTCCATCTTAATGGTTGGAAAAGTACTGATGCTTTTATTAAAGCAGAAATTCACTTTTTTCTGCTTCTCATAAAATGGAGAGGCCACAATTGCAGGTTGTCTGGGTCTCCTAGCCTTGTTATACTCACTGCACCTCTCTTCACATACAGCATTTCACATCAGAATTTTATCTGCTCTAACTCCAGAGGCAAGCCAACCAAGAGAAATAAAATGAATTCATGCTTTTCCACATTGTTGCAATCTTAAAGCCTCTGCCAAAACATGTGCTTCAATTTGTATACCTCTTAATTCCTCTCTCACTGCTGCTTAGCGTGCAAGTGCTAGAAAATATTCTGCTGAGGGCTATTTACTTGCAGGAAATTTATAAAAGAGTCCTACCGTGGGTGCCTTCTGAACTAAATCTCTCTCTCTTGTTCTTCTCTGCCTTAATGGTACAGGATTCTGGAATTTAAAAGTCTGTTTAAGAATTTTATATATATATCATAACCAGAACAAGAATATGTTTGGCTTTCTGGCACTTGCCCACTTGGTTGTATTGTAGACTGAAGTAGTGTCTTCTTTGCATGCTACTGGCTCAGGCAAAGGTGACAGTGAGATTCTTGGTAGAAAATTCCATCACTTTCTTGGCTTGGACCTCATAAAGCTTTAGGCAAAAATGTCATAAACTCCCATTGAAGTTCCATAAACACAGTGCATTTTCAGGCAGCAAAAATCCTACACTTTGTGCAAGACTCTCTCAAGATCTCTGCTCACACAACCTGGAAAAACTGTGCAGCTGCAAGCCAAAACCCTGAGAGAGGGAGAATTGTGTCCTAGACCCATCTGGGCTCTCCTGGTAGGAGCTCTTTGTGGCACCAGTGTGGTTAGAATTGCATCTCTAATCTGAGAGAGGGAGGTTCTGTGACCCTGAAGTTTTCAAGGATTCCAAGAAGCGCTTCATAAAAGTAGAATTGAACTTATTCTGTCTACACATCTTGTGCACTGTCATGCATGTTGATGTGTACACATGTATGGATAAAGACAACTAAAATTTGTAAAAATCCTTATTGCTTTGTGATTGGTCCTCAGTGTATGAAATATGTACATTTGTTCTTGCTACACTTAGTTGAATCCTGTGAGTCACCGTGGGGACTATGCAAATATCTTGGAAAAGAAAATGTATTTCTCAGCTGAGCTTCAAGCAGAGAAGGCAATCAGTGTGAACTTCACTGCCTTGTAAGGGTAGTAAAAAAAGCTAGTTGCTGAAACCTTAAAAATACCGGTTCTCAGGTAGTTTCCATAGAGACAGCTTCATAGTTACATTGTAGCAGCCAAACTAATTACACCATATAATTGCTGGGGAGACATAAGTCTCCATGACTACTTCATTGTACCCTACATGGCCACTAAGCTAAGTGACACAGGCTCCCTGGGGCATTGTTGCAATTTGAGGAAGCTGTCTTGTAAGAACAGCTGAGACTTGTTGGATATTTTGGATTGCCAGGTAATGGAAAATTTTAATATTGTGAGGGTGGTGTAAATGTCTGCAATTGTGTATTCACTGAAAAGCCAGCTACACAGCTTTTGGGCATGACATGGTCACACAAAGTTATGTGTTGTGACTTGGGGGTGGTATCACAGCATAATTTTCAGCTGTGCTTAATATAATAAATCCAGTAATAAATCAGCAGATATTAACTTTGAGCCCTAAGAGATGCTCCAAGATAGTTCGTTTCCTTTTATCTATTACGATACCCATTTGAAGTGTATGTTTGGTAGTGGCATATTCTTTAATGTAAAGCTAAAGGCAGAACCATGAGCTTGGAGTATGTCTTTGGAAGATACTTTTTCATTCCTAGCCTTGACAAACCATCTCTATATGCCTGACAGTACAAAATGACAGTTTGAAAGTAAATTTTTTTGAAATCTAGAAGAATTTTAAATTGCAGAGAATGCAGGTTTATTTGTTCCTCTGCATAATAGATTCCAATGGTCCCATGTTTTTATTTAGTCTCCTGGAGTTACTAGCATATGGAGAGCTGAGGCTGGGGAGGCTGGGAGATGAATCATTATTGTGACAAAGAGAAGTCAAAAGAATGAGAACTGTTTTGGAAGTCATTTCCGTTGCTAATGCACTGATGTAAATGCCAAAATTACATGGGAGAACTGTGTACTCTGTAACATGCTAATGTAGAATTCTCCAAAGCTAGCTAAGGCTGGGCTTCTAGAAACAAGAAAGATACAGACACATTCTTCTGCTTTGCTGGTTCTCTGTTCTTTTCAGAATGTCCCCTATCGATTTCTAAATGCCTTCATTGGTGAAATGTCTCCAGGCTGTCTCACAGATCTCGAGCCCTGACCTTTATGACAGGCACTGGGTGTCCCACTTCAGGTGGCTTCCTTCAGGAACTTTAGCTGCTGCTCTCTGAAACAGGTCTCTGTGTTTTTCTCTTGTTCCCCAACTCAAAACAACTCTGCCAAACCGCAAGTGCATTCATTTCTCAGTCCAACTCTGTGCACCTTTTAGATTTCGACTTTCAATAAAAGTCAGCAAACAGCCATAGAGTTTTAGGGAAGGCAGACTAAATGGATTGCATTCTGTTCCTGAAATATGTGGTACTCAGCAAAGTCACACAGGTTTCAGACAATCTCAGGGGATGCCTCTGGGCTGTTCTTGACCTATACACAGCCAGCATGGAGAGGAAGAGGGCAGAGTCCAGCTTTCTCTCTATGCATGTTGCTGTGAATGGTTGTTCTAAAGGACCAGAAGGGAATGGCTTGCGGAGGCTTCCCCGACTCTTTTTGAAGGAAATGGGAGGCCAGGGGTATAGTCAGCTATAGTCACTTCTGTCACTGTCTTCCCATGCATGGGATACACAGAGACTGCTGAGGCCCACAGTGTGTAACCTTATGACATTGCTCATAAAAGGCATTGCTCAAAATTGATCAGCTGTATAAATGTTTTTTAAAACATTTTTTCAAGTATCATATTTTTGTAAGTTTCTGATGGAATGTTTTGACCTTTTGTAACAATTAATGGTTAGAAAGCCCTGGAAAGGCTGTCATTTTAAAGTGGAAAAATAAAACCCTAAAGAAAACCAATTCTTCTTTGCAATCCTCAGCACAATAATAGTAATAATAGCATGTCACTTTCTTTCCATTACATCATTACTAAAACAGCATAAACACAACCAAAGAATGGCAACTCAGAGACTGTGCCTCTGTTATTATTGTTGGGTAGTACGGAAGGGGGTCAGTAGGGAGATTTAGTTATCTTCTCTGGGAATTGTTTGTTTATGAATTAGGTTTTCCCAAAGGAGCTGTGAGATGGGAAATACAATAGGAAATGGACTTTATACATGCATATAAATACCAAAACTGTAAGTGTCATCTGGGAGAGAGGTTGATGGAAACTTGCTATTTTTGCTAACAGTTTTTTTTAAAAAACTTTGATTACGCATTCCAAAGTTTCCTATGTTATTTTGATACTGCTGGTACCCTCCACAGAGTTCTGAATTAGTCATGACAGAAAAATGTTTTACATCTGATAATGTTGACAAGGAACATAGGCACTTCAGGTGTGTCTATAGATTTTAACAATGGAAAATCGCGTTGCGTTTCTTTTCACTGAAATATTTCCCTTAAGCTGGGCATCCTCATTGGTTCTCACAGTGCACTTGAACCCTTCCAGCAGCATTTGGGCTTTCCATACATAAGAAAAGGCAGCATGCACAAGGTCTGTTCTCTTACAGAAGTGACACTGGAGGCAAGGAGGATTTGAAGATGCACTCAAGAAATGCACAGATCTTGAACTGACAACAGCCTCAGTCTACAGTGTTCAGCATGAGACCTTCAGGCAATCTAGCAAGGAAAGAGCAATCTCTGAGAATGTGTGCAGCATCCCACTCAGCACCCCCCTCGATGGCAAAGGGTTCCAGATGTGATCAGTCTTGGGCTTGTCTCCTTCTGGGTCTTTGGGCCAGTTATGGCAGTGACTTCAGAGTGCACAGTTGGGTGAGTGTTCACCTGCCTGAGGCCTATGTGGAAAAGTTTGTTGTTGGATTCTCAGGTTTCTCAGAGGCCATTTACTGCTCTGAGGCTTTTGATCTGTTTTGTGAAGGTATTATCTAGTGTACACACTGTCTGCTGGCACCAGCTTTTTCTTTTCTCCTGCATGCCAGCTAAGCCACCACTGAGCTGCTGCTGTGGAGGTCATGGTTCACCTGTGAGGAGTCTGGAAGCATCCTCTCCTGCAAGGCAGCTACACTGACCATTCCTGATTGATGCCCACTCATGGGCATCCCGCACTTGGGAAGAAGACAGGCATAGGCAGATGCTGAGCTCATTTCTTCCCAAGGAGCCATCTCCTTTCTTGCCAGATATACATAGCAAGCTGTTGGTTTGGCTATTAAATTCACCACTTAAATGTGACAATGAAAATCATGGTTGTTTTATCTGAGTTATCTTCATAATCTTATGAGATGAAGAACAACTTGGAATGCCAGAAGGCTAGCTCTTGCTGAGCTTAACATAAAATGAAGTGTATTTTATTGTGGCATTTTGTGGCAGCAGAGGGTTAGTACAGCTGACTGCTGCCCAAAACTGAAAATCAATACTTCTCAAAACAGATAGAAAAAATAATTGTTTTACACAGTGCACCATATTACTGATCAGTAAAATTCAGTGTCTCTTAGAGAAGATAATATTGAGACTGAGTAGAAGTAAAGAGAGGTGTATATTTTTTACAGGCTTGGATCTGCTTAAAAGGTTCCAGGGACTGAACAATTTCAGCAATAGTAGACATTAAATGGTTTTTTTTCTAGGACAAAAAAGGAAAGATTAATCAACTGCATGCCATGTGATGTAACTTTTGTATCAACTAAGTCAAGATAGAAATACCTCCTTTTCTCTCATGTGCACACTGATGCCAGGCTTGCTGCATTAGGGTAGAATCATAAATTCTCCCAAATTCTCTGCCATAATCCAATACTTGATTAAACCTTATCTTAGTCCAATCCAGTTTTTGCCTGTGGCCCCAGTTGTTTTTGTTGCTGTTGAAATGCTTATTCTATTGCACAAATATTTAATAATTCATAAAATATGAATAAGATGATGGATCATGTTGCCCTGTCAGCCTCTGAACTTAGAGGTTTCAGGGGAGAGGCTAAATGTCACAAACCATTTAAGGCCTTTGCAGTAATGAGGCAGCATATAAGCAAAAGAGAATCTTTGACAGGCTGAAAAGATACAGGAAAAGTACAGTTAAGCATTAACATGCATGAAACATCTACAGGAAGCAGGGGGTGTTGGGTTTTAAGTTTGGTGAAATAGCAAGAATGGGCAAAATGCTTCTCGGCAAATTCAAAGAAAATCAAATTTATTTGGTATAAAGAAGCCTTCTTGTGTCCCCTGTTAAATGACTTTTGTTGTCCCCACGTGACAGAGCTTCAGCTGAATGGCTTGTGCCTCTTGTTTGCAGAACTGACCTGAACAGATGCTGTTAGGCTGGTGCATGTGCACACACCTGTTTGAATCATGGCAGATCATGTTTCCATATCAGCAAAGCATGCTTAGGGATAGCGATTACAAGGATTGTGCAGGCTATTCCCTTTGTGTCCTTCGAACTGGAACTCCAAAAGTAATAACGGTGTCTGCATTACAGATGGGCACATTTAAGAGAAATATTTAAAATATGAGCAGAGGTACTGTAAAGTTAGGTTCTGTGCTATGGCTACTTTATAGGCTGAAGACTGGTGTCACTGCTCGAGCTCTTGGTCTTAGAAGGGGAAATTGATGTTTTGGCCATTATCTCCAATAGTAGAGGGCAAATGATTCTTCTTTTTGCTTTGTCTTTGATCAGACAGTCTGATCTTTATGTCTGAGTGAAGATAGTGTGAAGTGGCTATTTGATGTTGAGAAAGAAATCCCTACCATGGTTTTCAACCCAATGTGGTGTTTTCCAAGGAGCAAAGGGTTTTGATTTTCTTTAAATGTCTCACTTTTTTTTGAGGAAAGCAGATTAAATTATAATGTGCTTGTAATAGTTCAGTCCTATCTCATCAGTCATGTATATTAATGTATTTCTGTGGTGTGTATATATAGTACAGGTTTATATATAAATGCATATATATATACACATTTATACAATGACAGATGCAGGTCTTGCTGAAAAGGAGAAGTTTTGTCTTGCCTTGTTCCTCTTTGACCATTGTAAATATAACCATGATATCCTGTTTCTCATAAGAGGAGAATTTTTTTACATAGATTCTATTAATTGCACTCCCTAATCCACAGATCTTTCTTTTCTTACCATACTTTAACATTGTAAGATGTTTCTTCAGTAATATGATAAAATAATCATCTTATCTTTGTGATGGCTGTTGTAAAGTTTAAAAAAGAGAGTGACAGTGGAGAGACAAGAAAATCAGGGCCAAGGGTCAAAATGGCTATCTATAAGCTATGTTTAAAGTCTTGGTATGGCTGAGAGCTGTAACACAGGTGCCACATACCTCAAAAGGTGGAGGCAGAGGATCCTCTAGAAGTGATTCAAAGGCATGAAATGAAACCGTAATGGTTCATCTTCTCCTGCAGCCTAACTGCTGATGAGATGCATATGGTGCAAGCACAATAGCTTGGCCACTGCTGTCTTATATGGAATTAAAAAATGACAAAGTTAGACAGCAGTTCAACAGGTGTTTTGATATTCACATGATGCTCAGGGTTAAAAACTAGTTACTGTAGCATATTAATCTGAAAGGATTGTAAATTAATCATGTATTAATCTGGTAAGACAGGATGCTCAATTACTTTAATGAAGCTTTAAGGATGCAACCACCTCTTGGTCCTACGTTGCACTTGCAGGATCAGCATCATGGTTGGAATAATGTATTTAATGGAAACAAAAAGAACTTACAGAAAACAACACTGAAAAAAATCTTCATAAATGTGATAGAAAGTAGACGATGCATACCTAATTCTTTAAATACTGGAACTGCATATGGGTACCTAGCCACAGAAATGCAGAGGATTATCTTCCCTTTAAACACATACTAGGGCTAATTAAGAAATCTACTTTCTTATGGCAGTCAAAAAGCTAATATATAGAAATAGTCATCTGTAGTACAGAGATTATTGGTTTAAGTATTTGTAATGTAAAAAAGAAAAACCACCCTAAAATATCTGATGATTTTTCTAGAGGCAACCACTTGTCCTGCTTTTGTTGTGAAAATATTTTTGAAGGCAAGTTGCTGATTGTGTGCCATTTGATCTACCCTCTGCCTCTGTTTTTAATGTGTTCTATATCTTAAACATAACATGTAGGTGATTTAAGCTTTGTAAGAATCTATTGCTGTGAAAAACAAATAGACTCATTTACACTAGAACTAAGTTTTATCATCGTTAGGCATCGTTAGGCATATCAACTGCCAAGGCATGTTGAGACTTTGGCTGCTTTTGAGTCACAATACATGGAATTAATTGTGTTCTTAAGCCCTGGAATTTACCATCATTGCTTTTATAATGCTAAAAAGCCCATAATGAGGAGGAAGATAAAGTATAAAGAAAGGGCAGAAGAGAGTCACCCAAACCTCCTTTGAGAATAAAGGTGCTTTAGAGAAGATGGAGATGAGTGCAAACATTTAGGGAAATATGAAACAAACATTCTCAAAGAAATTTACAGCAGCTGAAAAAACTTCTGTGTGGCTGGATCAAAGCTGTGTGGATCAGGAAGTTACTGACTGTCACTGTTGCCATGGTGCCACTGTTGTCATGGTGCCAGCATCACTGGCTTGTCCTCTAAGGAAAAGCTTGTATTTCAGAAGGGTTAAAGGGTTTTCTTCCTTCAGAAGAGCAGAGCAGAGTCCCTCCTATGATCAATGTGCACCTAAATATGCTGTAATGCACAAACTCCTTGCATCATCTGCTGATTTCATAGACTGACAGTGTCCAGTGAAGTCTGTCAGGGGATGAAATCCCTCAGGGCATGTCTGCACTTCAGTCAGGCTGAGGGTAACACTGCAGATGTGCTTGAGTTAGTGTTAAACTAATGGACAGAATTGATAGTGAAGCCTGTTTTGCTTTCCGCTTTCATCCAATCTATTTAACTTTGAATGGTTTCTTTCCCTTGTTTGGGCTCCTCAGCTTTTCAGGCAGGATCATGGCATTGCTGCTTCTTTTAGGAAGAGCCATTATTTTAGAGGTTCAAGGTTAAAGCTTCATTACCTTTCCTTGGAAGAAGTTGTGTGGCTGATTGAAACCCTTCCTATTATTAGATTAGATTTATTAGCAGTACTCCTTCAGAGGTTGCATTATCACCTGAAGCCCTTACATTAAGCAGCAAATTTTGTCTTGCTTTTTGATTGTTAACAACAGACCCTCAGAACAAAGTTGAAAAGTCTCAGACTTTGTTTCATTCTATTGATTAATACAACTAAATGAATATCTCAGGAGAGGAGACTTTAAAGGAGAGTTGATCAGAGGAATTTTGCCTGAATTTGCTGTATCTTTTTTAACCAGAGATTGACCTTGGTATTGTAAAAACAGTTTGTGTGGAGCCTTTGAGCTTCTAATGATTTCACTGAAAGTTCTGTCATTGCAATAGGCAATATAATTGAAAGCTTCCAGGGAAGTTTTTATTTTGTGGTACATCACCCCCCAAGTTGCCCTAAAATTAAGTTCTGTGGCTGCTGGATATCTGTGAATGAAAGTATTCTTGCTAAGGTGCAGAGAATTTACCCATCTGGCAGTGTTATCTTAAATTTGGATGAAGGAAAGCAGAGAAGACCTAGATGGAAATGGTTTCTAGACCATTTGAGATGGAAAATGTATGTAAACAAAGAGAAATGCTATTAAAAGCTTAGAAAATTGATGTGAATTAATGAATACAGAGGATGGCATTAAAATATCAGTTGCTCACTTTTTCTGTTCTGAAGACTTCAGGGTTTTTTTGACATATTTCCATTCCTGGCATAACATTTTGTGTGCACATGTTACATATGCTTACTCTGAAGGAAACATATGTACAAAAGAGATGTAACTCTGAAATCTGGGAAATTATTTCAGTGGCTCTCCCTCAAGAAATAAACAGTGTATTGTTATTGATATTTGCCTACTGTAATTTTTATCTTTTTGGTAGTACTGGATTATCTTGATGTAGCTGTTTTCAGTGGCACTAACAATGATCCATTTCCCTGGTGATTTTTGATGATTATCTTAGCAGCTGGTTAAACCATGCAGAAGAGGGACAAAACAAATATTATGTCTATAAAAAGCTTGATATTAATTCCGACAGTAGAAGGAAAACAAAGATTACGTACATCAGAATCTTTTTCCTGATGTTTTGAGAAGATGACCTGATGGTAAATAGAATTATTTATTTTGAACAGTGAGTGAACTTGATGAGCTGTTTCAAAACAGTCTCTTTGGAAAAAATACGCGTTTTTGTAAGGACAGAGGTTTTGGCAGTTTGGGGAAGTGAAGTTACAAGGATTGGCTCTGTGTACACAAACTGAAGAAAACTTTTGTAAAGCATTCTGTGTTCACTTCACAGTAAGAACTATGACATTTAACTTCTTAGCAGTTTAAAAGTTTCAGAGAAAACATAGTTTTGTATGGAATGTACAAGTAGAGTTGTAATATTAACAAATCATGGTCATGTCAGAACTAAATCCCCACCATATCTTTCCATTCCAGATAGAAAGATTAAATCAGAATCTACATTTTGAAAATGTCCTCATCTCTGTTCTTGGCTATATAAACAACATGTTCCTGAACAACTCAGAAATGCTAGATATTCAAAATCTACAGTACAGCCAGCTTCTGCAGCCTGAAAATCTTTCTCTGGAGTGATTGTAAAGTCAGGGATTGAAGGGATCCATGATAGCTTGGTCAAGAATGACACTTCTGTCTGGCCAGTGATGTGTGGCTTGAGCTGATCAAGATGGGACACTCCAGAGGCTGTGGTATAACCACAGCTGGTCAGTGGAGAAGGCAAGGCAGCAAAGAATGCACAGTTCCACATTTTTTTATCTCCCAGGATCCAAATTTGGGCATTGCCAAGGACCAAGAACTCTTAGAATGCCATCTCCTGTGTTCAAGCCACATGTCACACTTATCAGAGTTTTCTGATGTTATATGTTCAAGAAAAACATCTAACAGGGAAGCTGGCTCAATAGTTATCTTGCCTGTTATTAAGGTCTACAGCAATAAATTCTCTAGTCTTTATTTTTTATTTTGCTATCTGTAAACTAAATTAATTTCTTATTCTAAAAATAAATTCCAACCCCCCCCCCCCCCCCCCACTTTCTTAAAACAACATTTATGAGACGAATTTTACTCTCTTTTTGGAAGTTTTTTCTTATCTGACCATAAAGCGATAGGGAGAAAGGAGGAAAGCATTCATGTCACGAGTTGTGCAGTGGTCTGTCTATCAAAGTTCCTTGGGAACCCTCTAAAGCTGGTGATAATTGTGCCTCCCTCCACTTAGGAATCACTAAAGCAGGTTTAGACAAGGCAGACATATCAAAGCACAGGTTTTCTTATACCTACTTTTGTTCCTGTGCAAAGGTGATTTAATGTGATGAATTTGTCCCTACTGTGCAACAAGTTCTCCCACACATTGGGATATCTCTGCTTCGTGGATCTCAGTCTGTTACCCAGCATTTCAACGATGCCATTGTTTTTCTAGCTGCAGTAATTCAGCCCGGTAAGGAGCAAACTCTGGAGCTCTGGAATTGGCTGAATCACTTTGGGTCCTGAAGTTGGGTGCTATGTTGTCCTTGATAGGAGCTTGTTAAATGTAAATGGCAATGTAAGCAGTGTGTGGAATGTTTTATGGCATCTTAGCCTATCTTTGGTTCCCAGAATAATTGGGATGCCCAAAGTGAGGCATCACCTTTTATGTAAGGCTTGAATTTGGGAATCACCTGCAACCAATAAGTTTGAAACCTAACTGGCTGAGTTGCTCTCTGTTTTTTCTCCTGATTCCTGTTCATCCCTTGTACTAAAGTATTTATGTGAAGAATACCAGAGTATTTATTTGTTTTGTTACCTGACTATTCATGCCCAATCTCTTGTGTGGAGGAGATAAACCCATTCTCCTCAGACCTAATCCCAGATGAGTATCCATTGCAAGGATACACTGATTTCTTGCAATGCTGATACACATTGCAAAGAAATAGAACTGGTTTTGGTTGAAGTAGGAAGCACAATTTGAAATGCCAAGAGTTTTGATAATTTTTAAAATTACTCGTGAATAACTCAGTGATTGGAACTACAGAAATAGCTGGAATCAAGGCAAATAGGTGTTAATAAATTGTTCCTTTAAAATGGATCTTGTTTTTACAGTATAATGGAACAACACAATAAACTTAGACTGATTTATTTTAAGTAAAAATCCTGAGGGGAGGTTGTTTTGGATTTTTTGGTTTTGTTTTGATTTGATTTTTCATGCAAGGAAGGGTTTGAAATGATTTCTCAGGGAAAATTTCAGCTCACATGGAAATGTTTTGTTAAGTTATGCTACGCTTGAATCTTTTTCTTAATCATGGAAAGCTGTGTCAGAATTTTGTAAGAAAATTTCAGGGTATGAATGTTTTTAAAGTAGCTTTTGTAATACTGACTGGTTCCTTTAAAAGCAGGCAGAGTCCATGGATCTATTCCTGTTTCCAAAATAGTTGGTGCTTAACCATCCAGCCTGTATCATTTTATAGAATTAGTGACTGTATGTCAAAATCTTGGGGAGCTTTGTTCAAAATAGGCATATTACAGCTAATTAAAATTTTCCTTTCCACCTCTTGAAGATTCAGCATCAAAATATATTTGGAAATCATTAACTTTAGTTTTCCCTTTAATTTGCTTTCTTTTGTCTTGAAAGCTCATTCCTTTTGCTAAAGCATCTGAATACCTAGGAGGACAACTGTGACCTTTAAAGTGAAGAAAGAGAGATTACTGCACTTAGCTCATTGTGAATTTATTTTGTTGGTTTTTTGGAGTTTTTTTAAAGCCATTCTGAACATCAGTGTAGGTGGTTTTTTGGTTTTTTTTTTCAAACTAAATGTGCACTTTAAACACTTCAGATAATACTGAAATGTACTTAAAGGAAAATTACCTTCTCTACTGTGTCCCTAGAATTTAGCTTCTTCCCCTGGAACAAATTACACTGTTAGCTTCTCTGAAAACTTGTTTTTCATTTTTAAACAGATTCTTCTTTTAGATAAACCATCAAAGATAGACATTTTAGCAACGTGTTTTCTTTTGGTTTGTTTGTGATTTGTTTTTTCTTTCCTTACACACACACTTACTTCATGTGCTCTTCCAACCCACATTTTGTTTGTCTTTGGCACTGAGAGACTCTTACATAATTTCTCAAAAATACAACAGTGTTCAGTTATAATAGTCCAAAGGGCTACAGTCTGCATTTTTGCAGAGGTTTGGGATGATCACAGTAGAATGGTGTATTGTTTCTGATAGGGCCTGTTTTTGGAGGTTTTTTGAATGCCTGTTTCTCTGCTCTTGGCCACTTCTCAAGTTTCTGATAAACAGGACTCAACAAGGGAGTGGGTGACACAACTTTAACTTGTGCCACTTCTCAAACACAACACTTCAGTTTCTTTGAGGAGATGAGTTTAGGGAAAAGAACTCTCTGTACATACCACAGCTGCCATCCTTTGTTAGTTTCTGTTTACATGGTCGGCAATTGGTATTGTATATTTTAATGTAATAAGTTAGCATTAACCTAAAATAAGCTCAGTACAGTTAATTCCACAATCATTCACACCAGAGTAAATGAGAAACGGTTCCTTGTAGGTCAGTGCATCTGCTACACTGTAAGGGGAGAACCCAACCCACTAGAACAAATGTACTTTAGAGAACTGTTTTTGAACTAATGGCTAGTCAGCTTCACAGCTGGTTTTAGGTTAAATGCATGAAAGATTCAGCACCTGAATAGTTAACTTCCACTGTTTGGAGTAGGTGTCAGATCTCTCTGGCTGCAAATAACTATGAGATAGGCCACTGAATGTGCACAGTTGCAGTATGATCTTGAGTTTTGAAGCATAACTCTCTGTTTGTGACTTGTCCTTGTCCTCTGTCAGTCCTTTTTGAGTATATATGTTAAATTGCATGTTTGCTTACATGTATAGATACAAAGCTATAGGAGTAGATACATATTTTTGATTTTCCCTAGGAGCAGGAGCTCACTTTTTCTGTTGGCTTAGAGCTATACAGCATTGCCTGTGTTGTACACTGCTGTGGCTGGCAGTGTGAAAACACTGAAGTCAGATGAACTTTTTATCAGGAGGTGTGTCTGTGATTGTACTGGTACCAGGAATTTGGTTGCTGAGCAGTGGGTCTGCAGTCATGTGTTATCCTGCCTGGATCAATTCTACCTCCTGCCTCATTTCCTCTGACAGGGGCCTGGGCTATAGGCACATGGAGAACAGTCATGGTGTGAGTTATGGTAATGTCTAGGAAGAAAAAAGCCACCTGCACACCTGAATCCTCCTACGGTAGGAAACATCCCCTAAGAGGCCAGAGGAGGTACTCCTTGTGTAGTCCCCACTGAACACCCTTGCTCCTGTGCCCTTGCATGGTCTCACTGCTGCATTTAGGTTGCTGTCCCCTCTCCACCCAACTCATAGAGTGGGACACTCATAGAGAGGACACACAACCTTCACTTCTTCACCTGCCACTCCTGCATGTGTGCACTGATTACCACTGATCACTGATCACCATGATCCTGCACTGATTACACTCCAGGCAGATTCAGAGCCGGCCTTTTAAAATATGTCTGTAACCAATGTAGCAGGTATTCACTAACCCACTCTTAAGTCCAAGCTCTGGTGCACAGAATCTACTCTGAAATGGCATTTGCTTCCCTACTGCACATATAGTAATGCTTTAACAAGTAATAGATTACATAATGAAGTTTCTGCTGTCTCCCCTGGGAGTCAACTAGGCAAACAATGATTAGGAAATCTTAGCTGATAATTGTTTAAATGTTTTGTTTCTTAATTTCATCTTTTTCCTTGGGCAATTTTGTCTTAACCTAAATAGTTCCTTTCATTCCTCAGTGCTTGTGTTTCCCAAGTTTTTGTAAACCACTACCAAGTCTTCCTTTCCCACAGGCATTGCTTATCCTAACTGTTGACTGAAAATCAATCCCCCCATCTAATGACTCTGTCACTGTTCTTTGAACTCTTTCCATTTTACATTATCCATCTGGCAGCAAAACATCCAAAACTGCACGCAGGCTGCAGATGTGGTAGCTCTGTAGCTGCTGAAGCAGGGATCTGTTACAAACCATTGTATGTCAGGATTTAGCTGTTTCTGGGATCAGTACTTGGAAAGTATAAAGTCATTTGTCTGTAGTTGCTCTGCCCAGGACACCTGGGGGTAATTTGTAACATAAACCTACTGAAGTTGTGTTGTTTTTTTTAACCCTATACCCTGTTAATTTTTGTTTGGTTTTTATACACCTATAAACACGTTTCAAGCTCTCATCCTCCTCAGAAATACAAGTTTTTCCAAACCTGGGATCTGACTGCTCTCCCCAGTCTGCTGTCAACAAGTGAAAGCCAGCAGGCTTCTAGGCCAGGCCAGCTAGGATTTGTGACAAGGGATCCCCTGCTCTGGTTCCCTGCCCTGCTTCTGCTGTGTCCTGGATTCTGTCAGAGTCAAAATCGAATTGTGATGTGTGACTGTCATATTATCTTCTCCAACTAAAAGAAGAAGATATGACTGCACACATGGAAATTAAATTTCAGCCGAAGTGTTTTAGTTTTCATTTGTGATATCACAACTTCACAAAGTGATTTTCCTTCTTTTCAACTTCACAGGTTATCACTGCTAGCTTATCACCATTCTTCTTTGTCATGACTGCCAATGTACTAACAATTTCTTGGTAAGTGCCTACATGAGCTTTTTGCTTAACAGTAAAGATGAATTTTCACAGAGTGGTTCATGAGGAAATATTTTTAAATGTCAAGTTCTATTGCTGTCAGTATTATTTTGCATGTAAGGAGAACCAGGTGTGCAGTGATGGATGCAGTACAGTAATAGAAGAATGTTTCTTCTGCCTCTGTGGGAGAACACGGACATTTTGGACATTAAGCCTCACCACAATTCACTCAGCACGTTTTACAGTGAGGCAAATGGATCCAATAGGCAAATAAATGACCCGTTCAAAGTCATGCTGCAATTTAGTGGCAGGACTGGAAGTAAAACACAGGAGTCAAGGTTTGCTGACAGCATCTTTTTAACCAAGAGGGTGCATTCAAGTTTCCCTAACACACTGTGCACTGTGAATGCATGAAATTAAACCAGAGAAAAATAATGGTAATAAACTTTTTCCAAAACTGTATCTGGAATTTGTAATATGTGGCCACACAGTACAAATCACCTAACCTGAATTTTTTAGGTCATAATATAAAGAGCTGGGGTGCAGACTCCTTTGGTCAAAGGCAGTGTTTTTTATCTGTGTTTGTATGGCACACAGTGAAAGAGAATCACAGAGTGTGGCTGATGCTCCTAAATGCTTCTGGCATGCAGATAACATCTCAATGTGGGGTTAGCCACTTGTCTCTCAGGACAGATTTGTTAATGGAAATAAAAATCAACTAATTTTTGAAAAGGATTAAGCTTCCTTTTTTCCACTTGATTCATGATTCATTCAGTTTGATTGCCATCCTAAAAATTCAGCTCTGCACTGAATGGAATTAACATATCCTTTTTTCAGGTGTGATAAGAGCCTTAGAGAAAGGAGAATTTCCAGTTCAGACTGGCCCCATTTACTTATATGTGACTATGCCTTCCTATCTGTATTTTAGGCACGTGTAATCTCAAATGCTAAAGCAAGTTGTGCATTTTTTTTAGCTCTAGGAAATACATGCAGCCTGTGCAATCAGAGAACTTAACTGATATCGATGCACCTACAACACTCCTAAGTCTAGGCCATTAATTTGCTGCTCTTCACCGTGTTTTGCATGTGTTTGTGCAGGTCTGTCATGTGTGTGCTAGATTATTTGATTATACATCTGTAATCACTGACATGTGCACTAAAACTGAATGTGTACCTTTATTAATGTGTACCTTTTTTAATGTGAGCACACAGACCCATATAGTAGCACACATGCCACCTGCCCTATATGGACTGAAACTTCTAATCATGATGAACACATCTGTATATTTAAAAGATGATTTGTTTCAGCCCTTGAGCCACTATTACACTTTGAATGTTATAATTCAAAAATATTTTTTTTTCAATTTTAATTCTGTTAGTGCTTGTGCATTGGCAGTGCCTTGGCTTATCAGCAACACTCTGGAAATAGTTTGTTGGATGATAGCAGCTGCAAAACACTCATGAGAACATTAATCACTGAGGATTTTAGTGTTGCTCCAGTGTAGTCATGGACAATATAATCTGTTAATTTTTGAACGATGGGCAAATGCAGTTAGCTGTCACCCCACTACAAACAGAAGCTGGAGGATTTGCCAGATGGTAAATTGAAGGTAAAATCAAGGGTTGGCATTTAGCCATGGGTTTTGCTCTGCTTCATCTTGAAGATATAACAGTGGTTTCCATTTGCCTAGTAATTTGGACTGCATGGGCATGTAGATGCCCAAGATTTCAAATCATTCAGAAAGGGTTACTTCTTCTCTGATGTAAGATATATAATATTAATATAATATTAGTTCAGGTGCAGGCATCTTTTTACAGAACAAGGCTGGGCAGTTTATTATTTTTGTACATAAGTGCCAGTCTGATTTTTAGAATGGTATGTCAGAGATAGGTTTATTTTTGAAAGTCCCTGTTAAAAATTTAGAAAACAACGTAACTATAGAGACAAGAAAAAAAATTTCGGGCTCTGTTGATTTTTTTCTTTAAGGTAAAGAATACATTATCTAACTTTAGCTTCCACATGAATTAATTCATAGGATGTATTTATAACTTGAGTTGAAATAAGACATGGGGGTTAACCCTCTCCAGAAAAAAAGCACTCAGACGTTACTGATTGCGGGTGACCAGACTCAGTGGTTTAGACTCTTTTTGAAAAACTTGCAGCCCTTGCAGCCTTTTGCTCTTTGTTGGTAATTCCACACCAAAGCTATTCCGTGGGCTGTCACAGACTGTCTGTAGCACCTACTTTCCAGGGCTGTTTACTGTGTAATTGTAAGATGTTGTGCTGTTGTTATACAATATTTTTTTCCTCTCGGGAACAAGGGCAATTATGTGGTTTTTAAAACAGCTCACCAAAGCTAAGATTTAAGTGAATGTAATGCTCTTAGACCAAAGAGCCTTCAGCTTTGCATGGGTTTTTTTTCCAAGGGAAAAAAAAGAGTACTCAGAGAAATGAACTTAACAGAAGTTTGTTTTGTTTATAAAGTTCAGTAAGGAGCTTTTCTGTTTCATAAGCTAATTAAGCCATGGGGCTAAGATGAAAGGTCAGTACACTTAGCTTTGCACTATTATAAAAGGGGAGAAGAGTCAGCATCTTACCATATTCCTGTCAGCTGTGAGAGATAACAGAGGAGGCTTGGGGATTATTAACTATTACACGCATTGAGTGGCTTGCTAGTATGTTTCAGCGAAGGTTTCTGTAAAACCATTTATCCTGACTTGGAGCCCTGCTCCTAGGCTCACCCTTGGGGAACAGCTTTAGTGTCACAGCTGTGCTGTGAGCAGCACAGAAAAGAAGTGCCTGGACCCATGTGCCTTTTTGGCTGGGGCAGCTCCTTTCACCTCACCAAGAGAGGCAAATGCAGGAGTTTCTACTGGCCTCACTGTGCCAATGGGATCTCCCCAGTGCAAAAGGGTTTTGCCAGATTTCACCTTGTCCACAAAACCTAGGCTTTACATCTCCTCCTGATGTTGGCAAGTTTTCAGGACAGAACACAAACAGAAATTGCAGGAGGGAATCATTAGGCTAATAAGGTTCAAACTCTCTTGCCTTTCTTTCCTGTTCTTGCTAGTGTAGAGGTGTGCAGCTATTCTTGTAACTAGGGGCAACCTTCTCCATTTAGATTCCTGTCTGTGCATTTTCCCTGAATAGCACCAGCCCTAAAACACAGGAAAGGTAGTTTCGGATGAGATCATTTAAATAAGATATTTTGGGTTTTAGCATTTTCTTAGCAAGACAAATGAAAAAAATCACCTGGGTTACTGTCTCTAGGTTGGAATATGTATGTAAAATAATACCTTTTTGTATCAAGAAGGACTTGCATGACGCTAAATTTGTGATATACTTTGTTTACAGCCTTGTGATCGGAGGAGTTGGAGAAGCATTGCTTGTTTACACCGAAAGGACAGGCACATAAAGAGGAACCAGATCTCACCAGCTGGAAAAGAGCTGACTTGCAGCCTAGAGACACTATCATGAAAAAAAAGTGGCAGCAGGAATGAAGAAGTGCGTCTCAATGTGAGGAAAGGGATCTACTGGGGTTTTTTTGATTAGGAAAAGAACCGATACTATTAATAGTGCTGGTAAGGGAGCGACATGGTTGGCAAAGATGGTAAGGAGCCTTTGCCTTAAAGCACAAGATAAACTATATCAGATTCATGTGGTAAAGGAAAAAGGAAAAACTGCACTGTCTCATGCTGATGGCTCTGTATGAGCACCACTCAGTAGCAGCTTCTTGCACAGGGAACTAAACTCAGGAAAAGCAGCATTCCCCACAGGATGCCCCCAGTGTTTTTTTTCATTTCTTTGAAGCAGACAGCAGGTCATACCAAACAATGTCAGAGCCCAGATCCTGCCATAAATTCAGGATGTGGAAGGATGGATTTTGCCTCCAACTGTTCTGTAAACAGCAAGCTGCCACACACAGGTCTCTAGTCATCATGTTGTCTGAACTGGCACGGGGACTGAGGCCAAGGGGCTTGTGGAGATAATCCCCTTCTGGAACTGTGGCAGTTTGACAGCTTTGCAGAAAGGGAAAATCAGCAATAAATCTCAATATCTGTAGTGATTACTCTTTGTGAATTTTTTTCTTTCCCATTCACTGAGATTTCTCTTGAACTCTGCCAATTTTTGTCAGCTGGAGGGGGTGGAGGGACACATAGTGTTCCCAGCAGTGGTTTGTCTCTTAAATTATTGCAAGAGGAAACAAAGAACATGAACCTTGAATGAATGTCATTAAGAGTGTAAGGAAATTAATCTCAAGAGTTCTTAAAATAATTTCACTTTGGTTGCTTAATGACTGCTAGAAATTAGTCTTGATATATTAGAGCCTGCAATCTATGTGAAAGTAATATTAAATGATGAGTTGGTATTGTGGGAAAGGTCTACATGGTAAAAGGATCTTGATAACAGAGCTTCAATGAGGAGAGGGACTTGTCTCACATGATATTTGAGATATAAAGTGTAGTCTCTTAAGCTAAGTTGACCAAGTTTCCTTCATAGTCAGTGGAAAGAGGGTTGCCCTCACAGAGACAATCCCTCTTGGATAGATTGCTGTGTTAGGAGGTGCATATCTCTCTGTAGAAAGAAACTGGGTGAGTAGATAAGACACATGGTTTCTACAAGGCTACAGCTACCTTGTTACAGTTACCAGAGGCATATCTGCTTTAATCTAACAAATTCCACCCGATGGGATGAAAACATGGCTGCATTTTAATTCCAAATAAAACACCGTAGGTTAACAATTAAGGTAAATTTTACAAATTATTGCAGTCAATTTCTGTGACTGGGGAGTTTTAGATAAAGATTAGTTGGTTAAAAAAAAAAAAAAAAAAAAAAAAAAAAAAAAAAAGCTGTAGTTTGAAAAGTAACTACTCTGGTCTACATTGTACCTAAGCTTATCTCAAAACTTTTTTTATCACAAAAAGTCTCTTTATATGGGCATTTTGCCTGTGTATGTTGAGTCCCACTCTGACTTGAGTTTGGAGTGAGCCATTTCTTCTGCCAGGTGGTAAAACTCAGGTTTGGGAAGAAAGGAGGAAGAGAGGGACAAACATGTAAAAACAAGTGCCTGAACTTGAGCACTAGTCCTGAAATCAGCATGAGCCACATGGGAAGCTGGGCCCATACACACTCCCAATGAGCCATGACACAGCCAGCCATGGATCCTTATGGCATTCCAGCCTGTAAATTCAGACAGTGCTGGCAGGGATGGCTGCAGCATTCTGGCTTTCCTCAGAGAACTCTCTCTACCAGCCAGTTGTGGCAATACAGTAGGTTCCTTGCTGTGCCACCTTTCTGCTGACTTTGAAGTGAAGAGTGACCCTAGGAGACCTCATGGAAGAGTCCCTGCATGATTGCTGAGGTTTTGCAATCATAGCTGGAACCTTTGCTGTGGGAAAAGCTCATCATGTACCTCTCTTCTTGCATAACTCTCAAGGATAGGCTGTGGTCTGTTTTGTTTTTCTTCCTCTATCTTGCCTGTGCTGTTCATAGCAGTGTACCAAAGCAGAACACCCATTTGCTTTCTTGCTGGTGGTCTCACTGAAAAGGCAGAGGCCAAACCAGCAGCCAGCATTGCTGTAGTACTTTGGTCAGAGGGCATCTTGGTGTGGCTGCAGGAAGCTTGTTTGGCTGCAGCAGGCATTTAGGTTGGCTGGGCTCTGGGGGAATTCAGTCCCTGCAGACAGTGTATTAGTATCCCCCTACACAGTAAGGCAACTGCCTTTTTATTTACCTTATGTATGTTAAACAGCACTGAACTGTTTAACCTTTGCTTGCATTTTTTGTGTCTTAGTGCAATATGCTTGCATTTCTGAGACTCTGCTTGAGGTAAGTAAAAAGTGCAGATTTACACTGATTGCTACATAAGCAAATCAAAGAACCACAATTAATGATGGAGCTGGGCTCCTCTATCAAACACGACTGGTTCAGAACCCTCTGAACCACCCTGCCTGCTTCAGGTGAGGGTGATGTCTGCAGAGCAGCATGAGGCTCATCAATCTTGCTGAAAACTCAGAGTAGGGTGGAAATCGAGCTCAGTCACCTTCAAAATCCATCTTTGCATATTTGGAGTTGTCTTAAGGTGCAAAAGGCATGGTTTGGTTTCCTTCCTGCTCAGGCTGTGGCAGAGGGAGCAGCAGAGCCAGGCTCCAGTGCAGTATCTGCCTCTGAGGAGTCCTGTGAGCCAAGGGCTGGTTCAGTGCTGCTCACAGTGAGCTGTCAAAGGGTCAGCCCTGTGGCAGGGCAAGAGGTGGTGGGGAGAGAGCCCTTGGGGGGCATCTGGCTGTTGGAATAAGTGGTGCCTTTCTCAACACCTGTGTGCTGGGGTGGAGCTGTCAGCCAGGAATTGGTGACCTGCAGCAGTTTCAAAGCCCCGAGATGGCGTCTCAGCTGCCAATGCAGAGCAGCTCATACAAACCTAAAGGTCGGCTGTGGGAGTGCACCAAGAAGACCCTGGCTCCCCACCACTGCCCTTGGGAAGGTGTATGTTCCCACCAGTGGCACCCAAGGGAGCAGAGACACAGAGCTGGTTGGGCTCCCTGGTCCTCACGGCCCTGGGTGAGCCGGTGATGGCAGCAGAGGAGAAATGTGGGCAGGGCAGGCACTACTGGCTGCTTGCAGAGATTGGAGACTAGAGGGGGTGGGGTAGAGCAAAACTGATGATTTCCTGAGAAAGAAGTGTCCTGGTCTTTGATTCAATTCTGCCACAGAAGGAGGGATGCTGCATAATAGAGAACACACTTCAGGGTTGTTAAAATGATCTTCAAAGCAGGAAACCTCAGAAGATCAAGCTCAGAATGGCTCTTGCAAGACAAGTGAATAGTTATGTTAAGTAATTTAGAGAAGAAATAGTCAAGGGTAAACCATTTATGTCTAACTGACCTTTTTTTCCAGTCAGACAAAAATCCAAGTGCCAAACATACACAGCTCTGAGTAGGGGGGAGCTCCTTTAGGTTGCAGAGAAGCAATGACACTGGTTAATGCCTCAATCAAAGCAGTGGGTCTGTAGCTCAGCTGATACAAAAGACTCCAGATTTATCAGTATCCATCATTTAAGGAATTTACTGTTCTTGGGTTGTCAACACATGAGACTAGAGAGAAAAATGGGAGTGTGCTGGTCTTTCTGAGAGGCTGTTCTATCATGTCCTTTTCACATCTACTGGTTTTGATCAAACCACTGACAGAGGCAGTCCTGAATCATGTCATACCTTTTTGATCCTACCTTGCTTACACTTATTTTCCAAGTGTCTTTTTTTATTTTGTTTTATTTTATTTTATTTTATTTTATTTAACAAAGTAATTGGGACAAGGCTCGTATTATCCACAGCAGTGGCATGACTCATGCATGTGGCTGGCCTTCAACATAAAGAGCATCTGCTTAAAGCCAAGTGCCATCAAAAGAAGACTCGAAGAGTAAAGCTGCTGGATATGGACTACAAGTGGATTAGAAAAATGCAGGCTACAGGGATTCTGTTTTGAAACAATCTTCTGGATCTGGTGGTTGTAACATAGCTTCCAGCAGAAAATGTTTTAAATGAATTAAATGAACCTGATACTTAACACTGAAGTGAATCTGTTGTTGCTTATTGCTAATTGCTTATTGTGTTAGCAGAGAATCTATACCAGTCTTTCAACAGAAGCTGAAAATCTGCACAGCAAGTGATCTTAGCAAAAAGCAATAGGAAAACCTTTAAAATTATTTTTAAAAGAAGCTCTGGACCTGTTAAAATATTGGGTAAGGGATTGAATTCTGATTTACCATTACTCTTTGTAACACCTGTGTCTGAGTTGGTGGATGAGTATATATATATGTATATATATGTGCTTGTTTCCTACCCTCAAGCAAGAAGATCTAAAGAATTCAAGAAATGTGATGTCATCATAGAGCACATACTTTGAAAAGGATGCTTTATTAAGCATTGTAGAAAAGTTAGTTGCTGGGAGCTGCACTGAGTTCTGAGAAAAGGTTTCCTCCAGCTCCTGTGAGCTAAAGGAGATGATGGATTAAAGAAAACTCCATGGCAAATTTGCCTTGCCCAGAGCTGAATGAACAGCTTTCAAACAGATCATCTGCTACTGTGAACCAGGCAACAGGCTCAGTGTGAAACTTTAATCCTGTTCCAGAGGATAGACACAGGGACAGGCTCATTTGGTTTGAAAAGAAGGCGTGGGTGAGGGGAAGGAGATGGGGGGAAGGACTGAAAAAAATTGAGGCTGAAATACTTTTGTAAAGGAGATAAAATAGGATGAGATTTACTTCTGAAAATGTGTTTCTTATTCATAAGTTTGGAGGGATAGGGACTGAGGTTTTTCTTTGTGGGCTTGTTTTGCTTTTTTTTTAATTGGAGTGTATTACAAATACATGTCTGTTTAGTCCCAAAAAGGAATTAGAGGAGTCAATGAAGGTTGAGTAACTATTTCCATATTATTTGCCTGGTTTAAGAAGCTTAACCCTTTTTTAACTGAAGTGCTACTGTGTAAGCCTTGATTTCTTCTAGAAAATGGACTAGGTTTTGTAATAATGCTGGTAAAAAAGTTGTGCTCACTTCTTAAACACCGAATAGGAGAGTCTACCTCCTCTTTAATAGCTGTGATGGGAAGGATCACACTCTTCTATCTTTTAGTAATTGTCTTGGCTTCCAGAGTAGGTGAGAGTAGCCAACTGGCATGATAAATTCTTGATTTGATGGTATACAAAGACTTTCTCTGTGCCCCTGCCAGGCAATGGGTGAAATCCCACAACTACACTCACAGATGTGACTGTGGGATGCCCTGTGACCGCTCCAACTTTTCTGCTTCCTGTTTGCCATCAGCAGTCCTGTACCTTTTGTTACTCTGGACAAACATCGCTTTGAGAAGGAGGAAAATTTGCACATTCATAGGTGAGGCTGGTGAAGACATGGTTGCTCTACCCTAAGACTCATGTTCATTCAAGCACTTGAGGGCCAGTAGAGCTTGGGAATCAATGGCCAGGCCCATTTTCCTGTGGGAGTTTGATCCCTGTTTACACTTAGACTTCAGATTTCTTTACCACTGCTGATGGGGAAAGCTGGTGCACCAACAAGTTTGTTGATGCTGGAGTTGCAGGCAACCAGTGCCTTGTGATACCGTGTAAGAACAGCATCTGCCTGGAGCAAGCTGGCTGGATAAAATAACCAGCACAACCCTTTAGAAACTGATAAGGAGAAGGGTTGTTGTTGTTTGGAGGAAATGGTTATTCAGATTGAAACTGGGTCATTAGGCAATGAAGATGGAAATGAAAAGTGGAGAGCTGGGAATGCTGTTTGCCATGCATAAGCACAGAAGTATCACTAATAACAGTTAGACTAACAAGAGGCTTGGAGTTTCTGCTAAAAGGCACCTGTTTCAGCCATGAAGTTGTTGTTAAGCAGAAATGTTTTGGAGATTTGCAGATGTCCACGTAAGGGCTCTGTGGCTGTAATTAGCACACATCACAAAAGCAGAAAGCATTCACTGACTGGAGTGGGAAATGCCTCGAGGCAGGTATTAGTCAGACCTTCCTTCCTTTGAAAGCTGTGGAGACCAAGCAAATCATCCCCTCTAGTCCTGGCTACAGACAGGAACCAAAAGGGAGTTTTGCTGTTTCTCTGTCTATCTTCTGTGACACCAAGGGATGATGAGCTTGGCTTCAAACATGGAAAACATCTGTTAAGGAGTCACTTCTCCTTTACTGATCACTTAGAAATTGGTCTGTTCTTTGCCTTCTCAGGGAAAAGGTCTCTGTGCCAATTACCACCACAAGTTCACAAATTAGCAAATTAAGTTCCTTCAGGTTTGGGCAGATAGAAGAAATTTTAATTGAGACCCTTCATGCTCATAAGTCTGCAACTCTGTGGGCAGTCCAATGCCAGGAAAAAGATTATCAGCATGTTGCCAAGGATGCTCAGCATGATCAGCCCTTACTGTGAGTTTCTCCATTTAAGATGAACGACAGAAATGACAACCCCATTTCAGTGCCAGTGGAGATCAAGCTGGAGGTACTGCTATTATGTGACTCTGCAGGCTCTGGCTGCCCTGGATCTCACCTGCCAGCACTTGAACAACCCGGTCTACTTGTGCAGGAAGCTTCAGCAGTTAGTCGAGAAGATCCCCATAGCTGTAGTGTAAGAGGCACAATAAATTTCAGCAGGCAGAAGCAAACGGCATCCAAATTCTTCTCTTCTCCATTCTGCTGCCGGCTGTCCCACTGCCAAAGCCTGAGATCTGCAAATCACTCCCATAATGGCCATTCAGAAAACATAGTTGAGCTTTCTTTCAAATGTTATGTTCCTTTCAGTTGAAGTTAATTGTTTTCCCTCATTTGGTGTCTCCAGTTATGGTCAAAGAATTAGGATGTAGGATAGACACAGAAGCTAAAAATTTCAGCAAGGCAGCTTTTATTTCTTTATTATAGTTGCCTGTTC
This sequence comes from Sylvia atricapilla, assembly GCF_009819655.1. Classification (NCBI taxonomy): domain Eukaryota; kingdom Metazoa; phylum Chordata; class Aves; order Passeriformes; family Sylviidae; genus Sylvia; species Sylvia atricapilla. The sequence goes on along the minus strand of NC_089140.1, from coordinate 105,779,815 downwards.
ATACTGTCTTCAGCATGGGTGCTCCTTGGTCTTATTATTGATGATGAATAAGAACAGACTGTGCAGAGACTAACACAGATGGCTGTAGCCTCAAGACTTGATGAGCTGTTACCAAAGAAAATAAATCTCTACTTTGAAGGAGAGCCTTACACAACAGAATTTCATGTGGTTCAGCTGTATTCAAAAGGGAATATTAAAATTGCTGAGCTAAGAATTGAATGGCTCCTGTTGTGAATAGCCGTCTGTATGGGTAAGTTGCTTACTGCAGTCTCTCAAATGGAAAAAACTCAACTATAGTGTTTTCTTTTGGGTTAAAACAAACAAACAAAACCATAAAACAAACCCTCTGTGATTCAGAAATGTTTGGAGAGAAGCAGTGTAGCTTACCAGAACAAATGCTGAATTGCAAAGGCAGTGCCGCTGAAAATTTTGACAGAGGAGCCCTTAACCTCCTGCTACAGAAATGTGTAAAAGTTGTAGAATAACTTCCCCTGTCCGCTCAAAATCCCTCTCATGTTTTTTTCACTCTTCTTGCTTCTGAAAACATGACACAAAGGCAGCATTCTGGTTCAAACTCCTCTTTGAAACCACAGAAAGTCAGTTTTAAAGGGGTATATACAGTGGAGAACAGCTGAGATGGCCATGTAACCTCTTGCTGCCAGCATCTGGGACTCCAACAGATTGTGGGAAAATGGGGAGAGTTTTTTAGACTAAAGGTAACTTGGGTCTAGTACCATGTTCTGCACTATGAGCTAATAAGCCAAATCTTTGAAACTGATGCAAATTAAATCTGATATATCAGTCATGTTCCTCCCTTCACTTTGTAAGGGCTTCAGGCTAGATACAGTTCCTGTAAACAGATGGCTGTGCTGATGGGAATGTCTTAGGCTGTGATTTCAGCTAGCAGTCCCTGCAACCCATCCAGTCCATGCAATCATTTAATACAAAAGTAAAGACTGGAAAGGTTTTGCCAGTGTTTGTGCTTCTTAAGGAAAGAAAAGAATGGAACAAGCTCTTCATCATGTTGGTCTCTCTGAGAGACTTCATGAACCCACTTCATGACAAATTCTTTCATGGGCTGGAGATTTGGCTCTCTTGCCTTAGTAGGAAGGTACCAAGTAGCCCGAAATATTTTTGACCACTCCAAAAATATGCTCCTGCCATAGAATTCTATCATTATTTTCCATGTAACAGTTTTAAAACAAACAATCAAACAAGACCGTGGCATGAGATTTCAGCTAGAGCATTCTTTAAGGTTTTGGAATTAAAGGAGGTGACTGGGGGGTGGTTGTAGAATGCATTAAATTTCTGTTTCTTCCTACTGGTTTCATCTTCTCCTGTATTCTGTAGTAGTCTTATATATATACCATAATTACAGTGATACTTTTACTTTGTTGCTACACTGTTAACTGCAAAAACAAACAAAAAAAATCATAGGAGGACAGTATTGCTATTGTACCAATCAGTGGGTTTAAAAGCTGCAATTCTGCTTGGTTTTACAGCTTTTAATGTATTTCTTTTTTTCCCCTAGGAATCCCATTGCTAGGCTTTAAGCTTGGTTGGTATTTGAAAAATCTCTTCACTGATTCACTGTCTTCTGTTCATGGACAGCAGCAACCCAGGTGTAGATTGTTTTGCATGTGCCTTGATGAGCTTCTCCAATGTCTGATCAGGCTTTTAGTAAAGGTGACTTCTCTAAGCTGTTTATGCTAATGAAACTGCAGAATGTCTCCAAGATCCCTACTACTTTCTCAAATCAGGTAGGTGTCATCAGATATGTCTCACATCTTTAAGAGGTGAATAACTTGGATGGTTAGCAAATGTAACATCACAGTGATTGTGGTTCTGTCCTATGTGCTCAGTTTTGCGGAGTTTGAATTCCTGCTGGTGAGGAATATTTTAGTTTTGCAGCCCTGTGGACTTGTAGACGTTTGTTCTTCCCTCCTTGTGACCCAAGGATCTGCTTTAGGTCAGAGACTGTAATTTCTTTCATATTTGTCTGCAATTATTGCACTGCCACCATCAATTAAATTCTCCAGATATTTTTCTTCCTGGTCTCCTGCAGCTTTAATCTGAAACTTTCCATTTTCCTGTCCATGGACACCATCACAGCCTGAACAGGGTCCAATTTTCCATTAATGGACACAGCAGGCTTTTAAAATAAATCAGACAAAGGGTGGAGTCTGCAGCTCCGGATGCACCATGTGAAAGAGTCAGCTGGACTCAACTCCCAGCACTGCATCAGCTTCTTTCTGTTTATCTTTGTACTTGTTGAAATAATAAAAGGTGAACAAAAAGGGGGAGGGGAAAGGAAAATAAGATGCCTAAACAGCAGCAGTCAAGAGAAGAGCACATAACAAGAAATAAAAGAGGAAATGGGATCTAGTTCCTAATCCATCTTCATGATCCATAATTTAAACTGTGATCTGAAAAGTCTTCCTTAGAAAGTACATCTGAATGCAATGCTTCCTATGGTTCACTGACTCATGCAGGTCTGACTTGGCATATTTCTCAGGTTCGAGGAAATGAGGAAATGTACTAGACGAAAAAAGGGAACTTTTTCATCATTTGTTCTTCTGTGTGGGTTGTTGTCTTAATTCACCTCCATTCTATACAGATACACAGGCTGCCCTGGTAGGCAGATGGCTGCTTGCAGAGTTTTGTGTTCAGAAAACATTACTGAACCTCTTGGGCTGTTGTGGGAAATAAGCACTTCGCAGTTCTGGTGTTGGTTTTTTGTGCACTGCCACCTTGGCCCGTGGAAACACCCCAGATGTTGATACCATAGTCTCTGCTGCTCATGGGAGGATGTTGCTCTGGAAGAAGGCATTAAATATTGAGCTTTCAAAAACATGCTGTGCTCTTGGAAGACCTGCATGTAAATGATGTAAGTGCCTTGGGGTTGCTAATTAAGCTGAAGTTAGTCTAGCTTTGGCTAGAAAAAATGTTCTCGACTAGAAGAAACTGACATTGTCACAACCTACTGATGCTTGGAGATGTGTTGGACTTTGTCCACATCAAATGTGTGAGTCTGTGCTTTGACGTTTTGCTGAAATACTTGTGTTCCAGGAGGAGCCCCAGTGCAGTCACTGCCTGGGTTGCATGATGGGAGGCCAGAGCTCAGATTAAGCCCTCTTCAAATAGCTCACCTCAGACCTTGAAGGCAAAAGGAAGGTTGCTAATAGTTGCATTTCAGTCATGCTGGTCATTCAGCACCCTCATTCAGGACCCTCACAGCTGGTGGAAGAGAGGCCAAGTTCTTAAGAGATGAAGATGATGCTGACAGTAATGATGATGATGATGAGTGGGTAGTCGCTGCTTCAGTTCTCCTTTCTTCTTCCTTTTCCTCTGGGGATGGTCACATGGACAATTGTGGTGATGATCTCTTTCTTCCCTTCTTGTCAGGGCTGTGGGTTCCTTTTCAAGGGAAGCTGAATGGGTGTGGGTGGGGGCACAGCCAGGTCTCATTCCAGCTTGGAACTAAGAGGCAACCAATGTATCCATGTGGGAACCAGGTGCACTGTGTGCTCTTGCCCTGCACTAAGGGCAGAATTGCATTTTTCCCGATTAAAAAGGACTGCATGAAGCAGTTTAATGGACAGATGTTAATTGCTTCACAGGCTGTGTTCTCAATCACAGATGCAGAGCAACGTGAAGAAGGTGTCTGGAATTCAGGCTTGTGGTTATGGATGTGCTGGCAAGTGAGGACGGATTGGGGAAATAACATGGTCTAGACCATTAGTTCAACTCAGATGGTAACAACTCAGTCATTTCTGACTGAGTGGGATGAGAGCAGTTCAGAAATAAAAGCATCTTATATGTCTTTTTAAAACTTCACAGCTAGTATTTCTTCACTGGGCTTTTACCTTTTTTAACAAAAATCCCACGCCAATATTCATGCTTCTTTGCTTGCCAACAAAAAACACCACTGGAAACCACAGCCTCCTGTTGTTCTCCGCATATTTATAATTTTGCCAGCCATTCCTCCTTCCCTCACGAAGCCTGTCAAGACTGTTCAGCTCTGCAATTCTTCTGAATCTATTCCTGGCTTTATCTTCCCTCCCCACCCAGAGTGGCTGTTTAGTTAAGAGCATGTTGAATTGTGAAGGGCCGGGGGAGGCCGTCACGAGTGTGCTGCTTCCCCAGCCAGTGACTGCCATGAGCATTCCTTGCAAAAAGGGAGCGAACCAGCATGAAAGTCTTGTGGTTACTGTTTGGTGAGCTTGCTCTTTTCTTAGCACTCTATAAATATGTTGAGATTTGCCATCTTGCCTCTTTTTTATTTTAATTTGGATGTATGTGATGATTGGAGAAATGCAAGAAAAGGAGAAAGCTGGACCTGTGCACTCCCAGGGATTCCTGATACACAAATAGATGGGAAGAAATCTAGGGACCAGAACAGGGTTCTTTTAGTCTTCTGGTCTGGGAGATTAAAAGCTGTGCCAGTCATTTCTGTGCTGCAAAACACTACCTTTGTCCTCTGTAAAAACTCAGCACTGTTTAGCCCTGTGGGCAACATAAATGGTACAGCAACAGGGGAAGAACAGGTGGCTTAAGTTAGTCTAGATGTCTCCAGACCCTTCCTTGCTAGAAGGCTTCAGCCTAAAGAAAAGATTAGTTAAAGCTCTGTCTAAGATCTAAGAGAAAATCCCAATATTCCTAAATTAATGAAAAGAATCCATTCCTGATAAACCAGTCTTGTTTTTGAACACGGGTGATTTAATACTGGTTTGTAAATAAACCCTTCTGCCTCTTCATCCTTTTGCTCTCCCAGTTAACTCTCAAGAGTAAAAACTCTCCAGCTATTAGTAAAGGAAAACAATGGAGAAGAGGGAAATTTGCCCTTTGGGTGGAAGAAGGGATAGAAGGGTATAAAGCCTCGCTCATGGATGCTGCTGCATTGAAAATGAGGGAAGTTTAGTTCTTGTGTCAGTGTTTCTGAAAACCTGACTTGCACAGCTTCTTCCCTGGTACTTGTACCCACTGATGTTAATCAAGACAACACTGCACTACACTTGGAAGCCCCTGGGAGAGGATTTGTTTTCTTGCCTCTACTTTCTCCTTTTAGTGTCTTGCTTAACTAAATTCCAGAACTTTGTTAAGGATTGTTGCTAAGGAGCACCATGCCCCAGAGTTCACTTAGGGGAAAGATTTCAGTTTCAAGTTAAATGGAATACTAACATGAATTCAAAAAATTATAAATTGGTCAGCAATGAAATCTGACTGCAAACTGGAAGACTTCTTCAGGTTTGAGGAATTAAGACCTGGAGCATCAGTCTGAACAGTGTAACAGAGGCAAGGGTCCTAGCTAGCTTATGATGTTTAGCAAGATTATGGAAAGGAGTGTAGGACAAGCTATATCCATGTGTAGGAAGGGCAATTTATACCAGCCAATATTTAGTTTGCTGCTCAAGTCAGCAGCAACTTCTTGGTCCACCCTTGCTTTGAAGGTGTGCAGGCCATCCAGGTTCACAGTTCTGGCTTTCCCAGTACCACGCTATAAGCACCACTTCTCCTACCTCTCTGTTGGTTCTGGTATTTGCTGGTGGGGCCTGGGCAGGGTGTGTGTTTGTTGGGTTTTTTCAGGGACTGAAGAGCTCTCCTCTGAGCTCATCTGGACCATCAGGTTCCAGGCTCAGGTGGGGGTCTCCAGCTGTTACAGGTTCACATGATGTCACAGGAAGTATCAGTTTAGGATTTCACAAAGGCCTTTTTGCTGCATACAACATTCTGTGAAAGGATTCACCTGATGGTTTTTTCCCTTTTTTTCCCCCCACTTTTCAGTACAGACTTTACAATGAGAGATGAACAATGAAGTTCAAATCTGCTTCCCACACTCTCCTCCACTCCCAAAGGTGTAACTTAGGACAGATTTCAGTCTCAGCCAGTGATGTTGGCATTGTTACTCCGATTGCTCAGTCTCTCGCCTCGCTCAACTACTTTTACCTTGTCTGTGTATTTTTACATGTTTATTGTGGGGCCTGGTGCCAAAATCCTTTAGCATCGTGGGAAGGTGCAATCCTCTCTTAGCAAACCACTCCTCACTGCTTCCACACAAGTCTCATGCTCTATATTTTAGAAGGCTGGAGCAATTAGCTGAGGTTGTGTCATTTAGATATATTACAAACTATCCCAAATAAGCCACTGAAAGTTACTAAGTAGTTTAAGAAAATGCCAAGTATTTTTCTGTATGTTTGCATGTTCTGAAGTCTGTGTAAATCATGGTAATGTTTGTATTGTCACAAATATGATTTCAAGTTGTGAGTCTCTGGAGTGATGGGTAAAGGTAGGGAGGCAAACCTTTCCCATAACTTTATTAACATGGAATGGAAATACGAGTAAATGGGTGTGTTTGGTCAGACCACCTAGACAGGCATTGGATTTAGGGGGTGTCATAGGTGTAAAAAACATAGCTTGAATGCAAACACATGGTGAGGATACATCTTCCCCAATTTGGCAATTTGGTGTGCAACACATGAACGTCCAAAACTTAATTTTCAGCCTCCAAAGACGAGCTGTTTGTGAGCTACAACCGGCAGGTGGGCTGGTTGTAAGCTTTACCACCACCTGGACAAAACCAAAGTCATGTATTCCGAATTCTCCTGTGAGCAAGGGTCATGAGATATGGGCAATGCTGAAGAGGCTGCCTGTGCCTCATCCTCTGGCATACTGACAGCTGGGACTCAAGAGACTCTGCTTCTGGAAGTTCCAGGTGCTGTCAATAAAGAAGGGCTTAAAATTCCAACAACTCCAAAACAATGGTCTGGGAAGGAGGTTATGATCTTGAATGGAGGAAAAATGTTTGAAGTGAGGGCTCTGCAGGGAGCTGAACACTAGGAGACGGCCAGGGTCCTTTGACAATCCCACCATCAGCTTGTTAATAAGCAGCTGTGTGTCCCAATGGGGAGACAAAACCAAACGCATTTCCACATACAGATGAGAGAAAACATAATTTTTACATACTGTCACTAGTAGAAAAAGAGTCTGTGTTTTTTCAGTTTTTTTAGAACTTTTATTCATTTTTTTAGAAAAGGAATAAACTCTGCATGGTAGAGTGTACGGTATATAATTTCAAAACAGAACAAGTTATATGGAATGGATTATTTTCCCAAACTACTTGAAGTTGAACCTAAAATCATTTGTAAATCAACACTCATTGCAATGTAAGACAGAGGAAAATAATTAACATGGGTTTTGTTTGGTACAGATTTTCTCTACCTCTTCAGCCTGAATTTTCCCAGGGTTGGGCAAAAAAGGGAGGCAAATCCTGCCCATTGTCCTAACTGTAATTGTACTGACCAAGCTTTGTGCTCTGAGATCTAGCAACATATGGCTTTATATACGTTCCTAAGTGAACAGTGCAACATCATCATCACCACCTTAAGTGTTTATTCCACATTCAAACTGTAACTGAACCTCACTCTTCTCCACCCCCAAAACAACAGTGGTAACAATGAAAAGCAGAAAGTCTCCAGCAATCAGATTTCATCCCAGAAATCTGTGTAAACTGTAGATCAGGGTTGGGTAGCAGCACAGAAGGCAAAAGATGTGACAGCTTGATTCAATAGCATCTCTAAAGACTACTGTAAGACTGTCATTCTTTAGTCTGCATCTTGCAATCACAAATTGCTTTTCCCTTGCAATGCTATAAAGCAATATAAGAAAAAAATCAGACTCAAAAGCAAAACGTAGAAGCCTTTGTGGAAAGGTAAAGCTTCTGCTTAGCCTTGAGTGGTCGCTATTAGAAAGAGATCTCTGCAATCAGAAACGGATTTTGAATGTATATACACAATTTGGGTGGAAAGGGACACGGCCAAGGGTGGAAGCCCTCCTAGCTGACCCACAGACTGTTTTGGATTGTAGGTCCACACTATACCCACTGCCTTTTTGGTCTGAAAAAACCTGCAAGGCAGCTCCAGGTGTGCTCCAGGCTCTTGGCTCCACTATTCCTTGGCTGTGTGGGGACCAGGAGAAGGAGGAAGAGGAGGAGGGAGTAAGAGTACTGTAAAGGGCTCCCCTCCCTTCACATTGCAGCTGGCTGAGTGACGTGTGGGTTGCAGCGACATGGGACGTTACACTGGGAAGGTTTAAGTGCACATTTTTCTCTTCATCCCCTCCTCCCCAATCCTGCTGGAATGTATCTATATCAGTAATCAGGTAAGTATTAATTAATAACTGTAAGCTAGCATAGTCACCCTCCCCTTTAGAATGGGGGGAGAGGACCAGCATCAAACCAATTCCCATTTGTCCCAACGTGTAACCTTTCCAGACCCTGTAGAGAAATTGTATGCAGGCTTTTTTCATACTAGAATTAAAAAGAGTCAAAGCTGGTAAAGAAACTGGATGTTTCCTGGCCTAACTGAAGGAAATAATAAAACTGATTAAAGTAAGAGTGAAAGAAAGTAAGCATTAGTGTGTTTGCATCCTCTGGTATGTCCCACTTCTCTATGTTCTGCTCACAGGCCCTTTCCATACTCTGAGCAAGCACTCCCAAACTTAGAGAGGTAAGGCTTCAGCTGGAATCTCACAGTTGAGACTATTATTTATTTTATAATTACCACAAATGTAATAACTTGACTTTAGCAGATCCATGTGGGGCACATTGAGGGGAAGGCTTGTTAAGTGAACCAGCACAGGGGAAGATTGGACAGGAGTGGAATCCCACATGGTAATGGCAATTAAACAATGTCCATCAGCATGACATTAGCTTAGTGTGGATATAGCATCAGGAGCTTGGATAAAGCCTTTAGGCTTTCTGGGTGTCCAGTCAGAACCAGGGAAGCTGCAAGAAGTTTTTCCATAAACTCCAGCACTGCAATGTCTAAAGGAACTGAATCTCAATGGGCACAGATTTTAGGTTTTGCACAGTCAATCCTAATTAAAACCTCAAAACTATAATGTCTGATGCCCCTGCTGTTGGAGCCTTAAGACACCCGTTATACTGCTGAGCCCTACTCTTTTTTTTTTTTTTAAATAAAACACTGTTTTAAGATTGAGCACAATAAATGTGCTTATTATGCACTCTAACATAGAGCACAGAAATACAACACTACAGAGTGCAAGTCTAACCATCTCCACAGTGGGAAAAGTGCGAAGGTTAAAAATATGCATGTGGCTTAACACAAGATATTTTTAAAAAACATGACATGGAAATCTTATACTAATGCTTTCCTCTTTACCACAAACATGGCTGAAAACTTAAGGTCAGTTGCTGATCCTTCTCTCGCAGTAGTAGTAGTAGTGTAATCCTTTCAAAGGTACAATGTTGGAAAGATCAGAGAATAAAAAAACCCAAGTGTCCAAAAATTATCCCATTTACCACTTTTCCAGTAGTTACGTTCTTCAAGAAGTAAACGTGTAAGGTCACCTTGATCTTCACCATCAGTAACTGATACACTTGGAAACAGCTAAGCCAACCACCTTGGACTGAGATCAGTTCGCTGTCGCACACGCACACACACACGGATACACACACAAATACCCCACAGGAAAAAGTGCACTTTCAATTGCTGATACAAAAATAGATTGGCACATTCTTTTTGACACAGTGAAGATATCTTCTTAAAAAGCTTTTTCACTTTAAGAAGTCCTCTTGGAATTTTGCAGCAGGTCTGTAGAAAAAGCGCTACAAGAATGCACTCAGTGGGCTTCCAGGGTTTGTGTGATGGAGAGAGGGGTGGTCATGGAGGCTGCCCTTCTAACTTTTACCTACTTTAATAGCTGTAGTCCCTACAGCTAGGGTCAGTTGCCACCCAGTTTCAGCACGTGAACTATTTACCAACAGCTCAGTCTTCACCTGCTTTGAGAAAGTAACGATACATAAATTCGTCAAAGCCAAGAGTCGATGCAGTATTTCCTGTAGCCAGAAAAACTGTTTTGGGGCGGGTTGGGGAGAGAGAGTGAAGTGTTAGGAGTCTGATTTTGCATTTCCAGTAGTAACTGCGGCTCGGGAGAGCCAAGCGGGAACAGTCGGGAGCCCCTTCCCCGCAGGGCAGCCAGCGCTAGGAGTTCTGCACCAGGCGTCTGTAGTGCGGCATCACCTCGTGCTCGGGAAGGTGGAGAGCAAACTCCAAGGCCACCAGCACCGGGAACTCGAAGGCGATCAGCTCTCGCCTGTTCAGCCGGAACTTCTCTTCCAGTTTCTGCAAACACAGCCCAGGGGGGAAAAAAAAAATTAAAAAAAAAAAAAAATAAAAAAATTAAAAAAAATGGAATGAGGGTTGGCCTTTCTAGAGCTTTCCCACAAATGACATTATTCAAAACACGCGTGCTGCTGTCATCTGTCATTAAACTTCTGTCCTGATTGACTTGCATGGCTCTCGGTTTAGGAAATCAGAGCTGTGTGAACTGGATGTACTGAATCCTTACTGTGAAGGCGAACTCACAGAGCTCAGCCAGCCATGCTATTTCTGACACGTTCGTCACTTCACTCATTCCACTGTGAGCAGACACATCTAATGATCACAGTGATTACCACTGCAGCAACAGGAAATTCCTGGCTTCATGCAAACATCACAATCACTTGTGTAATGGAAGACATGCATCTTGTAATTGTCCACAAATTTCCTGCACTGCTTGAAATCACTAGTTTTCCTTTCAGCATTAGACTGTGTTATAACGCCTTGTTGGGGAAATTATTTTGCCACAATTTGACCTTAATACCTCAGAGGCAGAAGGTGTCATAAGGAGTAATAGAAACTGCTATCCTCAGGGGATGAAATGGGTTTTATAGCTGTTCTGTGCTGTAATGTACTAAACCTCCCATATGCTCTGCTGTTTTCACTGGATTTGGATGCTACAAGTAGGCAACCAGTTGCTCAGTGATATTTTCCCCCTCATCCTCTTCTTAGGCTCTTCCTGGCTTGCTACTTCTCTGCACACAGGGTCTACTGCAAAGTTCAACATCTTATGGATGGACCAACACTTCAAGACAGCAAGAGAGGCCAGATCTTTCAATTCCCACTTGGCTGATGTTTGTGATTATTCAGAGGGCTTTCTAACAAACTGACTGTCAACCCAGCTCTGTCACTGTGGGAGGAGGGCATGAGTCCAGTCCTGCCCCCCATCCATGATCCTATGTCTCTTCCATTGAGTGAGCTGGTTGTAGCCACATACCAAGACACCAGCCTAACTTTCTGTAGCATTAAATCAGATTGCTACCTTGGTGCTTGCAGAAGATTATGGCATAACACCCTCATGTTACCTCCTTCATGTGAAGTGGGTAGAAGACCAAACATTTTACTCTACAAAAAAACATCTGGAGTGAGCTGTTCTAATGGGAACGCTTCCTTAGGTTTTCTTGCCCAAAACCTGAATTTGATGAAAGAAATACAAATGTCTATTGGACTCCACCTGAAATTAGTATCTGCATTTAACTCCCAAAGGAGAATCCTTACTGACACTCTTGAAAATTATAATTAATATAATTAAATAACATACATAATTAATGACATAATTAAAGACTAATTAAAAGCAAAATTAATTTCCTGAGGGTTCACCTGTTGCCCTGTATTGACGGCATAATGGTCAGATAAAACTCAGACCTCAGAGTATCTGACACCAGAGCCTTCTATGCCATCAAACAAGCTTCCTGCACCTCTGCAGGGATCACTACTATTTCCACAAAAATGTGTAACAAAAAGAGATATTTAGCTGGCTGTACAGCTGGAAGCCTAAAGGAGAGCATGTCCAGTGACAAACAGGCTTGCACAGACCACACACTGGCACTTCATGTAGATGGAACACTGGAGCCCTATGGATACGTACATCTATAAGATGCTTGACTTCATGTTTTCTGAGGTCACTGCCAATTTTGGCTGCTAAAAGAACACAAGCTCCAGCACAAAGCTTTCTATTCTGCTTGTTCAGCTTCCCCTTGAGAGCGAGCTTCTCAAAGTAGACAAAGGCCATGGCCACTGTGGGCTCTTCAAAACCACATTCTTCTTGAGCAAGCTTGCGCATTTCTCTCTTCAAGCTGAGTAAAGAGATCAGAGAAGAATGCTGTGAGATGAGTTTTAAAGCCTTTCTCATTTCACCCTGAGAGCCATGCTTTCAGATGTCTGAAAGCATGATCCTTTTGACTGTTTCCTGTCTCCTTTCCATTTCAGTAAGCAGATCCTGCTTAGTCAAATGGAAAGGAAAACATAATTTACTGGGCAGATATCTTGATGCTGTTTTGGGGGCACTTTTCATGGCACATTTTTACATCACCTCCCCCTCACTGCCCCCAACAGACAGTTGTGTCAAATTATAAAGGCAACCAAAAAAAGCTCCGACAATTTTAGCAGCAGTATTTTATCAGAGGTCCTACGCTGCATGCCATTTGTTCAGTAACAACATTTTGATTACTGGTGCTCTGTATGCAGCTTTTGCTGCTGGTTATGGTTGGTCAAATCCAAACTGACAGTTCTGTCCATGTACTGCAGCACTGTCTGGTTACAGAGCAGTGTGGCTCAGTGTCCTTCTGGTGACTAGGGTCAAATGAAATTATCATTACTTCAGTGGAGCAATATGTACACCAGAAACGGAGATGGAACATTACAACTTTGCTGTGAAGCCAACCACTCTTTCAGCTTCTGTCAAAAGTCAGCACTTCTCTTTCCCCAGTCTCTTTTTAAATTAAGTGCTATGAGCCTAGAGACTCTGTTGTGTTATTTTTCTGGGTATTTTAATACAGTGCATGCCCAGCTCTCAACCTCATCCCATTAGATGCTGTGTTTGACACCTGACCAGTGTGTGTCTCCAAATTCCTCCATCCTATTCACTCATCCCAGTAATCAAAGCAATCATCTGACTTAACTCTGCACCTCTGCTGGTCACTGCTCCTGGAAGATCAATAAGTGCTGTGCTTCCCCTCATGTACAGCAGGAATTGCACTGACATGTGAGACAGCTGCATCACGTAGCAGCCCTATTGAGCTTTGCAACATACCTCCTTATCTTACTGAGGGTTAGCTTGATGTGAGGGAACTTTTCCTTAAAGGTCTCATTCATGTCCTTCTTGAGATCTGATGGCTTCACGTAGTCTATGACAGTGGTCTGTAACACATGTCAAAAGAGAATTACTCTTTTAGTTTGTAACAAAGAAGATCACTTGACTCCCAGAAACAAGGAACACCAAACAAGTGCCAGTCAGTCCCAATGCTTTGAGCAGACAGGAAAATTAAGTCTGAATTAAGACAACTAATTATTTGTGACTATTTATGTGTGACAACTATTTATTTGTGACAAGTCACCTATTCAGCACAACCTTTGAACAACACATATCTCATCAGTATCCTCCAAGTATTGCTATGAGTGAGTTTAAGATAAATGTGGCTGGATGAAACCTACCTGAGAAGTCTTGTAAGATTTAAAAAAAAAATTCATCACAGTAACTGATATGATGACCAGATTTTGGTGCACAGCTCCATGTGGTTCTGAGACCCACTGTGAGTTTCTCTCTGATTGATTCTTTAAAGAAACCACTGGTACAAATGCCTGACTGCTGTAGCATACATTTATGATAAAACAAGTAATCAGCTTATATGGCAGGTCACTCACTAGAGTGGAAGGCAGTAATGCTGTGGTAAGTTAGGCAGTAAATGGACAAAAGAGTCAGGACAACATTCAGAGTGTACAATCTGTTTCCTTTGAGCTTCCTATTCCTTTTTGTTCCAACCTAAGGAATCTCCCCAAGTTGCAGAGGGTTCTCCTGGCCAACACAGCACCAGCATCTGTGGGTGCCCAGCACTTCTCTTGTTCCCTTAGTCTTTGTTCACGTAGCACTTTTCCAAATCATCTGTCACCATTCACCTGGCCAAAATCTATCAGTTCAACAACAAACCAACCTTTATTTTGGGAATGTCAATTCTCTCCCAGGCTTTGGCAGTTCTTCCCACTGGACAGAAGTGGAGAGGAGTCCCAGCTTGGGGATCTGGGGGAGAGCCCGGTCCCCAGGCATCCAGCTCCCTGCCAGCTTCAAGCGTGTAAGAGAGCAGCAGTGGATAGTGCAGTGCATTCACCTGCTCATAAAATAAGATCTACCTCCTAATTTCTGGTTTTGATTAATCTGTATTATTGCAAAGGGTTGTTAACACCAAACAACAAGAGGTGGAAAGAGACACGCAAAACCCTTGCTGCATGTTATACCTTTATAGAAGGTGGAGCTCTGCTGTAATATATCCTCATGGGAATTGAAATCAGCCAAAAAGACTGACTGAACATGCTTTCAGGCTTTTTTCCTATCATTAAAATAATATGTGGAATAGCTTGGGGAATACAAAGTGCAATGGCTCTAGAGAGAAAGCAGACAATTCCCTTCATCCAACCATGTTTTCTGATTCCAAAATAAGCATGAAAGAGAGTAAAACACACCTAACTTTTCCCGCACTTTATTTGGGAGATACACTACTGAATTGTTAGGAATTTAAAACAGAGCAGAGCATATGTTTCCCCTCAATAGTGTCCAGCAGTATTTGAGGCAAACATAACAGAGAGGAAAAACCCAGGTTTTTGCCACAGGGTGTTGTTGTGGTCATGCACGTGTTTTAAAACATGGCCTATTCTGCCACTTCAACGTCTTCAGCCACACCTGCTTCGCTGCATGTGTATGGATGAGTCTGACTGCAGGTTCAGGCAGACAGTGCAGTGCCCCTGAGGTTAAAAATTCATAAGCTGCCTTGATGGTGAAGCAGGCAATGTGCTGCCACACCTGAATAAAAGGAAGAGAGGAAAAGATGGAGGAGAAGCCTTGCCCTACCCAGGATCGGTGGGAAACCCTTCAATGGAATGTGTGGGCCTGCTTGGTTTTAACCCTGCTGAGGCTGGAAGGATGTATGTATGTACCATGCAGCTGTGGCTCTTCACTGCAGACAGCTTTTCACATGCCTCATCTCACTTGGCAGGGCTCAGAGATGAACCATGAAGCACCTCTAAAGAAGAAGAATGAAATTCTTAACAACTACCACTTTTCCTTTGTTTCCCTGGAATGTTGCAGCCTGCCTGCCTGCTCCTTGGTATTGTTGCCAAAAGATCATCAGCAAGCTGGGTGCTGCTAATATGCTGGGAGTTTAATGTATTAAAGGCTTCCTCTCAGTACTGCTACAAGAGGACCCTGAAACAAGCCACATCTAATTTAGACCACTGCTGTCTGCTACTCAGGGTATAGAAACATAGGTCCATGCTCTTGCCTACAGAGCCAAGAGACGCTGACCAGATACATCCTATTAAATGTAAAGGTGATTTTAGTTACTACCAGTATTTTTGGTTGTCTTGGGTAATCCTACAGAGTGAGTGAGCTCAATGTTACCATGCAAAGCTACCTGACATCTGATTTCATGCCTCACTAACAAACTTAACTGCCCACTGTTTGTTCTTCATTACCACAGAGCTCATAGTTTTATCTTAATTAACTTGCCTTCAGCTCTCTCCAGGTTATCTTTTCCTTGTGCTTATGTTCAGAACAGAAACCACTTCCCAACAGAAAGGGTACAGCAGTGGAGAGAGCCCCTCTCCATCCTCTGGGCTCAGCTAAAGGGCTGCACAGAAGTTGCTCCAGACAGCAAGTTTCAGCTGCTTTCTCTAACAAGTGGGTGTCAGGTGGCTCTGGGGGCCACTGTGCAGAAAGGGAGCAAGCCCTGGGCTCTGCCAGTCAGCAGCAGCAGCCCCCTGGGATGCACCTTTCCCCATGGCTGCTCTGCAGGCACAAACTTGTTTTACCTGGGACTTCTCCAGCCTGTTGGAGGTTTGCCAGAATTCAGCTAAATTCTATTTGGAAGGAGAAAAGCTCTTTTTAGAAATTTCATTTAAAGGAAAGTGCTCAGAGGCTTGAGACTAAGGAGACAGCTTAAAACTGAGAACAGTAAAGAGGTATGGTTATTTTTAAACACAGAGATTTGTCAATTCTGTCCTGTTGATAAGGATCTCCCCCTCTCCAACTCTGAATACTGCTGCTTCCTGCGAGACAACAGTCTCTACGGTACAAATCACAATAATGAAATCCAGATGAAAGCTGGTGTGTGCTGGTTTTGATTCATGTAACAGGATAACAGCAGCATGTTTGAACACACTGGCTCTAAGGCAGCTGTCTCGTCTTGTCAGTGCCATGCTGGAGAGCTCACCTAACTGCCCTTATTCTCAAGAAAAGGATTTATGCAAGGATTTTTTGGTTTTGTTGTTGTTCCTTGGTTTATTTTTTTTCCTTTATAGCTGCTGCAGGAGGTGGCCTTTGAGCAACAGGATGCTGCTTGTCCAGCTGGTACCTACAGAAATACACCCTGTGCATGCAGGACCCTGCCCAGCAGAGAGACAGGCAGAAAATATCCCTAACGAATAACTGTTCAGAGGTAGTTTAAAAGCAATGCTGGATTATCACCTGTTAAGTGATCAAATCAGAGCACTAATGAGGCTACATAGGAATCTTGGTCCCCAGCACTGATCCTGCCCGGGGTACCTGATGTGCCCTGCAAACAGCTTGCCACAGAGCAGCAACCCCCACTGCTGCCCCTGCCCACCAGTAAGGGAGTGGAGAAAAGCTCTGGGATGGTCCAGCAACCCAGAAGAACCATCTGGGATCTGACAGGGGAAGGCTTGGACACAACATCATCCTTCTCTGCCTGCTCCCTGCTCAGCATTTATGCTTTTCTTCTGTTTTAGGCCACTGCACTTGAGCCGTCTGTGTCTCCCACACGAAGCTGCCATGTGACAAAAAACACATGACTGTCTGTCCAGGACAATTCTGGTATTGCCTGGGTCAGGGCTCTATCAGTACTGATGCTCCAAATTTCATGAAGGGTTTTCAAATATTTCCCTAAAAGGATCACAGCTTTTCTCTATCCAAACATGCTTTCTTATACATAGTATTATTCCCTACCAGGCGGGTACTCTGTACTCCCAGAGCTGTCAGACACAGGAACAAGGCACTGGGAACTACTAAACTGCCTCTCTCATACTCTAATCTCCAATGTTTTTAACTTCTGTCATCCAGAACCGTCTGTCTTGTTTCTCACAGCTTATTTGCACGGAACACATTTCAGTTCAGCATTCAGCAATCCTCCTTCGAGGGCTCTGTTATGTTCTCTGTATACAAATCCGTGTATGTATATTTTACTTTGGTGATGGAAGCTGCACCAGGCAAATGAAAGCCTTGATATATGGTAGCTGACAGACGCCTGGACAGCATGACAAACGCTTCGGCCCAAGTCTCTACTATGCACACTTTTTGCATGGCTGGCAGTTTTGAACTTGGAGCTCAGCTCGTGTGTTATTCACAAGTGTTTTCGAGCAGCTGCTTTCTCATAGGAAAGCTGTATATATAGTTTCATAAATACGAGAGCAGAGAGAATGCCTGAAATGGTTAGAAAGACTGGCAGGATGAAATATTGTTGAAAATAAATCCTACTTTGGCATGCAACCAGTAAGAGATGATCTAGCCTTGGATGCTTTTATCTCTTAGCTTAAGAAGGATAAAATCAGAATAAAATAGGTGAATAAAACGAAAGACGTTTCTCTTCAGCTGCTGTTACTGTGTACCCCTGATAAATCTACTTCACAGAGAGCAGACAGAAGACTGATACCTGAAACAGACTTTTGGTAGGTCACTGACAAGTTCTCAGCCACCCAAGAAGTGGAAAGAAGTCAAAAAACTCTGCAGTCTCCGACTACTTTAATGCATCCCATAGGTGACCAGCTATCAACTGCCAGAAACCTAATTCATATACTTATGGCTTATGATGCATATGTATGGGAAATCCTGAGAGAGAAGAGACTTTAAACTGTGATGGGAAGTGAGAGTGATTCTGAATTATAAATAAAATTCTAAAAAAGGAAAAGATAAGACTAAAATAAGATGTTTCTGTTGTTACAAAGTTATTAACATTCAAGGACCTTAAACTGAAGGATTTTGAATTTCACAAGGCAAACAGTCTCAAAACTGCCTCTTTGTAAATAAGTACATGGATAGAAACCAGTTTATTTTATATTGTTAACACTCTGGAATGATTCTCATAATAGTTATTTATTGGAGTCTCAGCCAAATATAGCATCAAATGCAAAAAGCACAGGATTTATATATTATTATCTACCACTGCTGTCCTCCGCTCCCTGAGACTTTTGGGTACAAGGTCAGCAGCTGATAAAAAAGCAGTCTGGAGATACTTAATACACAGCTACAGAAGTGGCTCAAAGAATAGGGTGACAGCACTGAAGGACACTGGCTGTAGTGGAGTCTGCCTGACCTTGGTGCTCCTTGTGAAAGACAGAATGGGGCAATGACAGACCAGATGCATTATATCATCATGCAGGGCTTTTGTTAGACCAAAGGGCCGGGGCAGCAAGCAGTTCTAATTTTAAAATCTCACTGGAGGACAAACATTAAGTAACGCAGCCGGCTGTGCTCACCACTAACACAGCACCTGGCAAGTGCAGGCTGGCAGACAGGCACTGCAACAGCTCTGCAGACTTTTGTGACATGCTTCTTGTATTAGTGCTGTGGAGATGTCAACTTGTTTTTATATAATTAAACCAATGCACTGACATTGTAGTTCAGTACCCAAACCTAATTCCACGTGTATCCTTTGAGCACAGATGGATATTTCAGGGATGAGACTACAGAAGGGTCACTCAAAGTCAACGTGCTGCTGATCTGGGCTTTCCTTCTGGTGCTGCAAGTTTTGGCAGCACACAGTGACCAGCTAACATGCTCCTGCGTTCCTGTGTTACCAACAAGAGCAGGACTGCAGGATCAGCCTCAAGCCTGTTGAGAATGAGTTTTCTAGATCAGCACAGAAGGAATTTCTGCTGGAAAGAATGCAGAGAGACAGGGGGGCATTGATGAGTCTGTACATATGCTAGTCAACATTCGAGGAAAGGAATTAATGCTTAGTCTGGTAGATAAAGTTCCTGTTCTAGAGAGATTTAAGAATTTGCACGAATTCCTGTTTTAGCAGTATCAGCCAGGAAGACATCTGTTAACCATGACATGATGTTTCCCTTCCCCCCACCCCCCAGCATGAATTTTTTTCTATCTCTTACTGTTTATATTATGGCAGAGATTGCAGACTCTCCTACAAATACAACCCAAAATGAAATAATTTCTCCAGGGCAAACTAGAATTTAAATACAATTAATACAATTAATAGAAGCCATAGCGTTTGTTCTGGGAAAGCACTGAAGAATATTTTCAGAATTGTCCTGAGACAGGCAATTTGTGGGTATTACTTTAAGAAATGCAACAGGGAAGTGTATGCTCTGTTAAGCCTGGGACTTCACTACAAAAAAAACAAAACAAAACAAAATCAACAACAAACAACAATGAAAAAAACCCAAACAAAAAAACCCTACAACAACAACAACAGCAACAACACCACCCCCTGCCAAATAAACCCCAAACCAAAAAGAAAAAAAACAAACCAAACCACCACAAAACCAGACCAAACCAAAAGCATTTCTGTCTCCCAGAGCTAACCTCAAGGAGGAAGCTCAGCTCCTCCCTGAAAACAGCTGAGGACTTGCAGCTAACACTTCTCTCCAAGAGTCAGGGCTACTTCAGCTCAGTAAAATTAAGACTGTAAAGTCAATGTCAGTGATGATAAACTCAGGCTCCACAAAAAATGAGCATGTAGATCCTATTTGCATGCATTTCTGAGTAAAACCCAAGCCGGACCACACATTTTGTCTGTCTTACGCCTCAGGATAAAGCCTGCAGTGTTTACTGATGCAGCATTCACGCAGACCTCAACAGAGCTTTCCCAGCAGAGAAATCCTGCCCTGCAAAGCACAAGCCAGGCTCATGGGAGTAATATCAGTGAATGCAGCTCTATCCCGCAGGCAGTGACGCAGCCCAGCGTCCACTCCTCTTCCACACCTTCCCCCCATTAATTGCTCTGACATCCATAAAGGAGGGGTGAGGGGAATATCTACAGGCTTGCAGCTGTCAGGCATTAATGCTAAATCCTGGCCAAGGAACGAAACTTTAATTACAAGCTGCAGCTCTCCACACATAAAGCAGTGCTGGGTGCTGACATCAGAGCCGCTCCGAGCCGCTCCGGCACTTGCGAGAGGCGGCAATTCCAGCCACATTCCGCCCAGCACCGCGGCTGCTCCCGGCCTCTGCGGTCGTCTGGCAGAGCTCTGGCATGGCTGCAGGGGCTGTGCACGGTCAGGAAAAGCCCACAGGTCTCTCACTGGCTCCAGACTGCAATTTGCTTTAATTGCAATGTGCACCGATTTTTATATTTGGGGGCAGGAAGAGAATGATTTGAAATGATAAGCCTATTATGCTCTTGCTCACACTGATTTGAACTGCAGGGAGAGGGGGAGGGAATGCCAGTGGAGTCAGGAAAGTCTAAACCAGATGTGAATAAAGTCTCCTACACAGCCAATATTCAGCTCTATGCACAAGTCCTTGCCCAAACTGAAAAACCTCACGTAACTAACCTGCAAGCTCCCAGGACTCCAGCACTACTTTTTCTCCTTACTCTTGGCTGAAAGAAACACCAGCACCTTATAAAATCTTTCAGTTGAGCACTGATGAACAACCATCAGCCTCTCAGTTTCTTGCAAAGCCGTGCAGCTCCTGCACAGCATCACAGCCTTGCTGCTTTGGCAAAGCCCTGGCAAAGAGAGCTCCTGGCACCTGCCTGTGATCCCCCTCAATAAAAGAAACAGAGCACATAATGTCCTTCAACCCATCCTTAGATTAGTGCCTGCCTTCAGAAAGGGAGATGGGAGTCCCACAAGCCCTCAGGCAGTGCTGAAGGAATGATGTCTGGAAGGTAAATTCAGGGAAAAAAACCCAACTGTCAAATAAGACATTATTTCAGACACAGCAGTAATTAACCCCTAGGGAAAATGAAAAAGCAGGGAGATCCCTGTCAATGCAAATATATTCTAAATAAACAATGACATTGATTTTAACAACTGCCCTTAAAGTACATTTTTCACCTTTAGGGAATCTAGTCAAACCCCTTGTCAAATCCCCAGGCAACTCCTTTTTACAACAGAAGTACAAATATAAGACTTTGAAATGCTGTGGTCCACAAACATACAGAGAAAAATGGCACTGCATACCCACTCCTGGATGGAGAACTCCCTTTCAGGATGCCATCCTGGCTGCCCCATTTTGACTCATTTAACCATGTCCATGAGAATACCAAGTCAAAAAGGGATCAAAGGTGATTCTAGGGGACTTGTACTGCCTGGCAGACACTCACAGCCTGAGGAAGGTCACAAACACAGCCATGACTGCTAGAGCTATGTTCCCTTTGGATGTTAGCTAACAATGTCTTTCACCTTGAGAGAAGACAGTTCCCTGTCCATGACAGTAACCATATCAAAACCTGATAAATATTTTCCCACTCAGATGTAGCTGCTATAAAAGGCTGTCACTTTGTGGGTTGGCAGCTGAAAAATAACTCATCAACCCTTAAAGGAAAACTGGCAGCAAGTAAGCAGAGGGCATTCTGGACTTCCCATTTGAAATCTAGAATAAATACAGCCTCAGAACTCAGTTAAGTGGTAAATGCTCTGTCTGTGTGGGACAGACAGAACATTCCTGCTAGCAAGGAGATAATCTTCAATCCACATCAACATAGAGCTTATTTTGAAGAAGGAGGACCCAAGAGCCAAATTACCCCTGGGGTGGGGGGCAGATGAGAACATATAAAGGCTGTATCTTTACATACATTAGCAGTTTCTTAAATAATGTATTCTGTTCCAAACAAAACAAGACCATGGACAACACTTTAGACCTCTGTTGGGGGTTAGGTTTGGTCCTTTTTACTCTAAAGAATTTTTTCCTCATAAGTTACCAAGGAAACTAAGTGTTAGATACTTCAGACTACTTAACAAAAAACAAAGGGGTGGTCAAAACTTGGAGGGGGAGATGACACAAGTTTTGGGGCAGGTAAAGGACAGAGCTCGAGGCAGCTGGGCCCTCTGTCTTTCCAGCATTTTTGGGGAGAGAGGCCCCTGCTCTGCTGGGACACCCTGCCATCCCAGCTACCAGCCCGGGACTTCTCCACTGTTTCCAGCTTAGTGCTCTGAGGATCCTACAAAGGCACCAAGCCAAACTGCCCTGGGTTTTTGTGAAGCAAAGTCCTCGAGGTTCTTGGTACTGTTTTTGTTATTAATGCTGTAGTTGGTTTTGGGGATTTTTGTTGTTGTTGTTTGCTTTATTATACGTATTAATAAAGAACTGCTCTTTCTATTCCCAAATCTTTTGCCTAAAAGCTTTAACTGCAAATTTATAATTGGAAAAAAAAGGGGGAGGGGTGGTTTACATTCTCCATCCCAAGGGAACTCCAGCTTTTCCCTGGCAGATACCTGTCTTCCCAAACCAAGACAACATCAGTGTTTCAAATCCTATCATATCTGTAGATAGATAAGAGTAGTAGGTCACCACTTTGGGGAATAAAAAATCTTTTCCGTATTTCCTACTATTACTCTGGATGTAAAATCCAGACAGATACATGCTCACATGTGTATGACTGCACTGCAGCTTGCAACAGTCCTGCCAAAATAATCTACAGACTTGGAGCAATCAAAAAATTAGGCTACAGAAGTCTCTCACCACAGAAAGCATTTAGTCAGATCACAGACCATGGAACAGTTATGTGTCTGTATTGTTAAGGGTTTGGATATGGTGAGAAATATACAGACTCTTCTTGTAATTGCTGCAATTAAAGGAAGGACTACCCCATGATGAAATAAATACCTGGGAAACAAAGCTGTTCAGAGGAGTGAATGATTAGCATCAAAACACAGAGTAGCTTCATGACTTCAGAAAAACCCCAATGGGCATCCTGCTATTTTGTAATAGGTGCCAGTTTGAAGAAGTATAAATTTTCCTATGAATGCCAGAGAATGAGTGCATTGTTTGAACAAGCCTTTCATCTAAAGCATTTATGAAATACAGTGGTAATAAAAGTGTTTGCTTTTGTAATACCTCCATGAGTTTGTTGTAACATGTCTTGAGAAGAAACTGTCATTTAGAACAAAGCATTCCAAACAGCTCTTATTAGTAGATTAAAAATAATAAGAGTCTTCTTAAAATACAGCCAAACAAAACCTCAACCTTCAGGATTTTGTTACTGGAATTTCTCTGTCCTACAGAGAATCACTTACCATATATGAAGGAAATATTAAAACCCGCTTATGTTTGCCACACGGCCACTGGGGATCATCTAAAAGATTTGGGTCGTATTCAACAAAGTCTCCCAGGTCGCTACCTACAAAAGAACAGTTTAGATACAGAGTTCTGTAAGGAATACATTACATCACAAAATCTCTGGACTTAACAGAAGTGGCAAATGAGTTCACACATAATGCACAATATTATCTCCATTCAAGACTTTTTAAAGAGATTAAAAATTGCTCTAAGTCTTGACAACTCTAAGTATTTCTATACCAACATGATTTGCCAAGATACAGAGGACCCAGAGCTTAGGAATTACTTGGTAAATGTGAATTTAGGGCTTAGAAAACTGCAGAATTATATAAAGCTTCACAACTACTTTTATTCCCGGCAACAAGTTTTCATCTGTTCAAGCAGATGTTTTGATTTGTTTCATTTATCACGCCAAAATATTTTAAGCATATAGTGCTTTGGCTTATGTTTTGTGTCCGGTTTTGTAAACACAGCCCTTTCCAGCCTAACAAAGGTCACAAGTGGAATTTACACCTTCAGCTTATGACTACTGTGTTGCCACTGTAAATTTTCCATAGCAAAGGAAGGTAAGGACAAGCCTGATGCAGGAGGAACAAACAACGCTGATGACAGGAGGAGGCACGCTGGGTGCCATCAGGGCTGTCACTCCGACCAACGAGCTTGTTTATTTAACTTCCATCCTCCACAGGCAAGCTTTCTAAGCAAATATGGAATAAGCTGTGCTTCACCCACAACAGAAGACTGTGGTTTATTTAATTTAAGCTAATGGGGGGACTAAAACACATGTTAGTCCTTTGCAATAACTGCCTACCACCAGGGTATCCAAGAATATTAAAAGGAGCAACTTGGGAAGTTACCTGCATCAATGCTCCCCTGGGTGCTGTTAGCTCTTCCCAAAGAAAGGCTACGATGGCTTGCATTGCGAAATTGGGAGAAAGATGAGGTGGAATCTATCGTGTTCCTCCGAGTTCCCAGAGCATTGGTGGGAAATAAGAACTGTGTATAAGAAACAGTCTAAAAAAAAAAAAAAAAAAAAAAAAAAAGGTCAGAATGGACAGACAGTTACTTTCAGCCCAGCTTGGATGCAGTGGGATGCCTTTGGTGCATTCCAACTGGAAACAAGAGAAGCCAAATTAATGGAGGATTTTCTGGGTTTCATAGTTAGGCACAGACAAATAAAAACCAGTCACCTACAGCTGCAGTCAGTTTATCCATGCAGAAAAATGCTTTTGCAAAGGCACTAATTCTTCAGCAAAACAAACACACATACACACACAAGCTCGCTGTAATACACTGGATTTACAAAATCCTTTTCAAGGGTCAGATTTAAAAATATATCAGTTTGGTCAGTTTTTTTCCAGTGGGCCTTCTCTAGCACATTTCAGCAGCTTC
This sequence comes from Sylvia atricapilla, assembly GCF_009819655.1. Taxonomy (NCBI): domain Eukaryota; kingdom Metazoa; phylum Chordata; class Aves; order Passeriformes; family Sylviidae; genus Sylvia; species Sylvia atricapilla. The sequence goes on along the minus strand of NC_089140.1, from coordinate 105,755,278 downwards.
TTTACTCAACTAGCATCATCTATATGGGTCCCTCAGCACACAGCTGCCAGAGGCAAATCACTTAAACATTGCTAAACTGAAGCACTTTCTCCGCTATTTTTCTTTCTCAGGACTTTCTCTGGCAGAGTCTTATTGCTGTAATAAGTGAGTGAGCTCCAATTCACAGCAATGGTTGTGGGAGATCATTTACTAACCCCCACCAACATAGACTAAGTGTGAATGAGTAACTTGTGACAAAATTATTTTTAGAGTGCACTGATTCTCTGCTTGTACCCCTGGCCAAGAAAAAGCCATGCCTTGCTTCTCGTTGGCTCATTTTCCAACAAAAACATTGCACTGAAGGAAAAAAAAAAACCTCTGAGTTTGAGACTCTAGACTGGTTTACGAGGAGGTCAGAACAGGTATCAAATAAAACATGTGAGCTTTCATTATTTATAAGCAGACAGATTGTCCTCAGGAATTTACAGCCTGTGGTCTGGCCTGACACCTGGTTAGGTGAGCACAACATGTGTAGCAGCATTGACCCAGGGCTTTTAAATCCACACATGACAGCAGACTGAGTAAAACTGAACTGTAGAAAGTAAATCAGGCTTTCAGGAAGAAATGTTTTCTTCTATGATTAGAACTGCCTTTCCTCTACATATTTCTTTAAAATTGATCACTTCCCTAAAGATTCATATTTTCTTATTCTATTCAAGTGAATGAGCTCCTGGAGTTTGAAAGACTCATCAGATCTGTGCCATTGTCTTCCTGCTCTCTGGAAAAACACTAAGCAAAATGTTACTAAATACAATTGAAAGCAAACAGAATTACAGCTACAACTCTCACCAGAAATTATTCTCAAGCTCCTGACAATATACCCTGCAGTAATACCTCCTGCTACAGTCAGGGGAAAGCTATGTAATTCAGTAATGCTTTACACACTCAGATATTGCCAGAGGCAAATTTCTTCAAGGATACAGAGTTGTCTGCGTTGACAGCTTGGACAGTCCTCCTGAATTTCTGCTAGGCTTATTTACAGTTGCACATACTGTGCTTTAATTACTCTGTTACACTGCACGTTACATTTGCACTTGTTATTAGTTAAGCCATTTTCTCCCCTTAGAAAATAAAATCTAAGGGAGTAGGAACTTAGAAGCATCCCCACCTTCCCATCTGCTCCGAGCTCCACACCTTCAAGACCAATTATCTCTTTCAGACACACTCCAGTAGAATGGCACTGGCGTCCACCATCCAGCTTCATATCCCTGGGAAGCAGAAAGAAGAGCAGAAGCAGCTCTTAATACATGTGGCTTTGTTCAACTTCCACCACCAAATGCTGAAATAAGGTGCAGCATCAGTCCAGACATGCCAATGCAAAGCACAGACCAGACAACCTTTCCTATGGCAAGCACCTGTGTTGTCTAAAACACTTTACAGTGAAAACCCCCACTTTGTTCAGAGTTGCAGCTCATACCCCAGCCTATGGTAAAGAGTAAGGTTTCCCCATCGCTGGGTACCTCTGACAGAACCTGGCACTGGGAAGGAACTGGAATTCATTCACACTTCAGGTGAGATACAATAATCCAGCCTCAACACTTGACTGCCAGGTATCCAGCAGAAATACACGTTCCCAGACCACATACCCACATTTCCCTAAGTGAAACAGAGAAAATTTCCTGTGGAAGGTTCCAGGAAGGATTCCTGCTCTTCCGAGATCATGGGAGAGTGGCCAAAGCCCAGTGACCATTCTGCTGGAGGCTGACAGGAGAAAGTCAGTTTTCCATGACCCTGGTATGGAAACTTGAGGATCTACTTTAGAAGGACTGACCCACCTGGCATCTTCCATTTGGAGATAAATGAGATGCCTGAGACAAGCAGGCTGTATCTCATGCCTTAGCCTCGTGATCAAAACGTGAGCAGAGGTAAAAAAGACTAGGAGCAAATCTGAGCTCCACAAATGACAGCTGCATAAAACTCCACAACATTTATCTTTTCCTGGCTGATTGTTGCTGGGATCCAAGTGTGTGCTCAAAAGTCTGTGGGGGAGAGATGCTGACATGGATGCCAGGAGAAGCCCTGCAGGCTCTTCACCCAGTTGCAGGCTGGGCTATCTCCTGCTGTGACATACAGTACAGCCTCCTTCCTTGTCTTTCCACTCCAACCTATCACACATTTTATTTCTCTGAAACATGGCTATCCTGAATCCCCAGTAAGTCATGTACCTCACTGCTGGAAAAACCCAACACATCTATCTTCTGGAAAACATACTTCAGTGACAAAGGGAAAGACTATCAAGTTTCTAATCCCAACAAAGTCCTCTTAGTTTCTTGATTGGAGTTCACTTAGCACAGTGTCACATTATCATACTTGTTTCCTGATATCATGTTACTGAGGGGTTGGACTAATAATTTTGTAAAAATAACTCTCTGTCAGAAGCATGGTATTAGCCTCTCTGCTCCTGTGCAGAAAGTGCTTAAGGGAACTACTTCTCACAGAGATAAATGCCAAATTGTAACTATTTCAGCACATCTTATGTATGAAACAAACACATAACCTGAAGAAGCCCCTAAATTCCAAAATGAAAACAAATATCTGAACTACCTGAAATCAGAACAGTGTAGTTTCTTCCCATTCAAGACCTTACAGACATAGAACAAGAAATAATGCTGTTACAACTCTGAAAACATGCCATGAAGAAATTTTTCCCTGTAATTAACAGACATGGATAGGTAATTCTGCCATTCATCAAATGGAAATCCATCAGCCTTTGAAGAGTCAGCAGCTTCAAAAAATAAAAAGCAGCTCTGAGGTCTGGAAAGAAATCTGTGCTTTTGAAGCAGGCTGCAGGGTGAGCTGGCAAGTGTGGGCAAACACAGGAATGATTCCTAGACATTAGCTGAAGATCGATGGATACTAATGCCTCCATTTCCCCCTCTTTCTGATGTTTCTAAGGAGGATTCTCCTTTCAGGACTCTGTGAACAACACTGCAGTAATTCTCCCTGTTTTGCAAAAGCTAGTTGGGGTGTTCCCCTTCTCCACATATGCTCTATATTTCTAGAAAGTATATGACTGCTTGTGTTGTAAAATGGAGTAATAAAGTGTTACTGTTTGGAGAGAAATCTGTCCATGAAACAGAGAATTAATCTCCCTCTCTTGAGGAAAATCTTTGCTAAACAATGTGCCGTTTCTTACGAGCATATAAATGGAAAGGCTCATCTTGGCTTATACACATCCTCTCTCTTGTAAAAGACCTTGCTTAACACCTCATAAGGAATTCCTAAGTAACTTTACTGTATCCTTTTTGAGTTCCTTATCAGTATGATAAACAGCAAGCTAATAAAAATTTTTGCATGAGAAGCCTTTATTTTTTTTTCCCTCACTCCTATTAAAGATGAAGAGCCCAAGAAGATCTTGGCAAAGCTATTGCTAGGAGAGCAGCCCAAAGGCTGCCAGAACATTGCTTGGGGGGACCCCAGCCAGCACAGCTGCTTCCTCCACACTGCACCAACATCCCAAGAATAACTAGGAGAGATCTGGGGGATGCTTTCCCTTAGACCTCTCCACGTGGGTGAGTCGTGCCTGGGGAAAGGTCAGGTCAGTTGTTTGGGTACAGCCACTCCATCAGTGTGGCCATCCACTGCCACCAGGTTTTCTAGGACACGTCCTTACATGGCACTAGAGTCAAGAGGTCTCACGAAGCAGGAGAACACAGAGGACAGGTACTTCACAGAAAAAGAAAATCAAGCTTTCACTGTGTTTAACTTATTTGAACTACTGATGGGACTGAGGAACGGCACAAACCAATATCCAGTAGAAAATGTGGCTCAGAAAATGCAGAGAAGGAACAACAGTCCTTGCCAAAGAGACACTTAAGTAAAGAAAACTTTCTTCCTCCTTTTCCTCAGTTTTGATTTTCCTGCTTTATTTCCAAAAGTGCTTTTTAAGAAACTTCAAGGAACTCAAGCAGACACCCAAAACCAAAAATAAACCATGGGAACTTAATTTTACTACCTTCACTTTATTTGAGCAGGGAAAGCTTGAGAAAATGAGAAGACAGGGGATAACATTTCCTTAGGAGGCAAAAAGCTAGATCCCAGTTTCTGACAAAGTTTGGGGAATAACCCTGATTTACATCAGTGACAAGCTCTAGATATTCAACTCATGGATACCATTTCTGGAAGACTGAACAGCATTAGAAACTACCCACAAAACTAAACATGTTGTCAGTTATCCATGACTGCAGAATGTTGGGGAATACATGGGGTCCAACCGGCCAGGCTCACAAACTGCAGGCTGAGATGCAGATTGAAATGCAGAGCTCTGGGCAGGAGCCTGAGAAGAGAGGCCATGGACTGCCAGCCTTTGGGATAACAGAGGGCATGATGGTGAGTGACAACACACAGGTGAATGGACAGGGAGAACACAGGAGAGCTGGGAATTGTGGCCTTTTGGGTAACAAGGGAGATGGAAACCAGTGAGCCGGCAAGGTGGATGGATGCAAAGAGGGGGCAGGAGCTGAAGACTTGGGAGGAAGAGGAGATTGCTGGAGACTGTGAGGGCATAAAAACCCAGGGGGACCTTGGCTGAAGATGCTCCTCAGAGGCACCAGCTTGGGCTGTTTCTATGTTACTGCTCTGTGAAAAAATGGGTTTATGGAATGAGACATCTGAGACTTTACCATGGGAAACCTGGTCTGAATGGAGTGTGTGAGGAGTCAAGAGGGGACCCATCGGGTCACTGGAGCCAACCATCAGGCAGTGGCTTCAATCCAGTGCTTCAATCCCGGCACTGGAAGTCTCTGGCACTGGAATGTGACCAGCAGTCTCCGGAGTAGTCAGACTGGTAGTCCTTAGCAAGAAAAAAAAAAAAGTGGAAGTTTCTCCATCTAACAGAGTTCACAGATTTTCTTGGAACCATACCAGGTGACATGGGATCCCAGATTTGTTGTCAGATGGTGAAAAGCTTTACTGAGCAGATAGATAAGGATCAAATCAAGCAATCTCATCATGTCTTTTATTAGCCAGGCCAGGATTAACAGAGTATAAATTGGATGCTGTTACCTTCAGAAATATAACACTTCTTTAACGAACCAAATGTTAGGCTTTGACATGATCTACAAAGTCCCATGCAACACTCCTGCTGGGCACTTGCTCTTTAAATGACAGTAACAGTTGAGCGCTCTAACCTGTGAATAATTTAAGAGTCCATGAAATATTAAACAGACTTCTAGATACATGAAAAAGCCTTCTGCTTATTGCAAAAAGGTATCTGATAATTGTTGTTTAGAGATGTCAGCCTTCTGTGCCTGCATTCTACGCTTAGCTATTCCTCCCCATTGCTAAGATTTATTCTAAAAGCAAAAGAGGTTCATGAGACGTCAAGAAAAGATGCCGCTCTCATCTATCAGTGTAAATAATTCCTACTTATCATCTCTGTTTATAGAGACAAGGACAATGACAGCTCTGGAAAAGATGCACTGCCAGTCAGACCAGCAGCAGATCTCCCACTGCCTGAGACTGCCTACTATAATTGATCAAGAGCTTTCAGATCCTAATGCCACTAGTGTTGCCAGAACAACTCCAGCTGCAATTTACAGGGAGAAGGAGCAAAAAACCTCCTGGAAAGATGGCTCTAATGGGCCAGCCTCCTTTTTTTCTCTCCAAAGATATTTAGCTGTCAGCATGCCAGCTCTTTTCCTGATGTTTTGCCCAACACAGAGTAGAAGTCCAAAGTTTAAACTTACTAGCTCTTGGAGATTTGTTGGTCAATTTTGATCTAAGGGAACAGGGCAACTCACAAGAATGAACAATGGTGGCGCTATAAAATTCATACATGAGATGATTAGTTTTGAAATGTCCTGTTGTGAGAAAAAAAACTTCTGATTTATATGGCTTTCTGTAAAGCTAATGTGAGCTTGGTTTCGTTTTTTGTTCAATTTGTGAGAAGCAGGGAAAAATTTGTGAGAAGCAGGGAAAATAGGCAATGGTAAAGAAATGCAGGAGTATTTCAAGTATTTCAGTTTCCCTGTTACAAGTGAAAACCAGATAGTTGTTCCTTCCCAGGTCTACAGAATGATAAATGCTCAGGAAAAGCACTCAAGATTGATGACTTAATCAAAGCTGCCTTGCATACAAAATCTGTTGGGGAAAAACAGCAAGAAACTTGGTAACAAATCTGAAGGATGTAACAGAGTATCCTGCTTTGCTGTCTGCTTATTGCTCCTATCCACATGGCAGTTTACATGCTCTCATTTCTCCTGTAAATATTGCCCTGTTTTCCACACTCACTAACCTGCCAAATAACTGATGGCAGCAAGAAAACCACACGAGTCCTTCCTTTCACCTCGTTTTGCATATGACTTTCTTACCCAGTTTAAATACTAAATATGAACAAAGATTGCAGAGTTTAGGTAAAGAAGGCTGTTGGACTAGTCCTGGATTAGTCCAGGTCTGTGGACTAATCAATCATTTTGATTAGATAGTATTTGGGGTGATAGTATTGAAAATCTCTTGCTCCTGGCATCACTGAACATATTATTGTTCTGGCCAGCATTTAGTTAAACTCGAAGTTAAATTCAGCAGTGAGTTATCTTTAGAAACTGGATGAAGCTGGTTAGCAGCATTTCTGAGAAGGACACAAATTCTTTTTATCTAATGATTTGCTGCTTTACTTCAGAAGAATGGTCTGTTTCCTGGGCTTCAATCCATTTGATTACTCATACTGCATTATTTCCTTTAGCTGGAGGCAAGTTTCGTCAGAAGAATACCTGTATTTTTGTCAAGACAGCAGTATTCAGCAGCTATGCCTGCTGCAGGTGACTTTCTAACCACTTTATGAATTCAGTGCCACAAAGAATAAAAGATCAGGTGAATTGGCCACCTTTATATGGATGTGCACTATCTGATGCTCTGAGTTTTCTGTCCTGTAGCTTATCACCTCCAGCCCTGCTGTCAGTCAGTCACTGCGAGCCCAGGTCTGAGTGCTCCATGTAAGACTAACCAGGCTGCAGTGCTGCATTTATGTCATACTGCCAGCTCTCCTCCTCCCTCAGGTCCCCCAGATTCATCTTCTGGACAGGATTTCACAGGAACTTGGAAGCTCTTAAAACAGTTCTTACAACATCACAAAAAGCATCATTGGAATAGGTATGATTTCATCTGTAGATGCTTTTGCCATTGATACAAACAAGCCTGAAAAGTGCCTTTTCCAAAACACGTTTTTAAATCATGAAGCATAATGGTGTGTGCCAAAGATAAAAAACAAAGCGCACATCAGAACTGGAAACCCAACTAACTGCAATACCTTTTATTCTTGGGGTGAAAAACAGTACCTTTTTCCTCCTTTATAACACCTCTAACAGTGACAGACAAACATTGAATTTTTTGATGGAGTACAGTAATGAGGACTGGATTGCTCTCACTTGGCTGCAAGCATATGCAGACCATTTTTTCAGGACACCACATCTTGCTGGCCACATGGAGCAACTTCGACAACATCTGTGAGCACTGCCAGAGTTGCACCATCCCCTTGGAAGAAGTGGATGGAGAAGTGGTGCCTAGAGAAGCTTCAAGAACAATGGAGAGTAGGCTCCCTTCTCCCCTGCCCAGGGTATCTGCTTTTTCCAGGGTAGGCAGAGCGGAACCTAGTTCTTCTCCATCCTGGCTGAGGCCACATGGTGGGTGCACAAGGCACCTTTACAACACATCACGCTGGGGAGTGGGATGGGCAGAAACCTTCAGGAACGTTCCCAGAGAGTCTGGCTCCTCTTCAGAGACTTGAGTGTCCAGAGCATGACCTGCCTAATGGCTAAAAGGATAATATCTGCTGTGTCTGATCCCTGTCTCCTGTCTCAAAGGGCTGAAATCCAATTCACCTCAAACCATCTGGAGCCTATCTCCAAATGAATAATTCCTTCAAGTCTTATTTAGTCCATCTGCAAATGGTTTCACTCTTTGGTTTGCCATGACACAAATCCCCTCTGAGGGCCCAGAGTGGTGAGCATGTGGGTGTACATGCCTGTGCTGAGGGTGTGTGTGCTAGGACAGCTACCTGCTGCTGACCTGAGGCATCTTCCCCTGTCCTGGAAGTGGAACAGTACCAAGGCTCAACTCCATTTGCTGGGAGCTTCCACAGTGATGACCAGCCTCTGACAGAGGAGGTGTGTGTCACAGCAGCTCAGGGGATATACAAGGTGCACCTCTGATAAAAATGGGAGGTTAACATCTCCATCCAATTTTCTGCCCACCTACAAAACTAGATGGGGATTCATGCTTATTTATGGCAAGGAAGATATGAAGGGGATACTGAGGCAGTTTCAACACCATTTATGAAGTAAATCTTATATCTTTTGGAATATTATATTTAAAGAAGAGCGAGCAACCCTTTATCCATTAAGGTTCCCAATGCATTGAAGAAAGAGAGTTAACCACACAACCCAAACCTGCAGTACTAGCACTTGCCTCTAACCTGTGTATCACACAATGACTTTCTATGTCATAAAGCCAAACATTCAGACAATCTTCCTCTGTGTCTATAAAATTAAGAACAGAGGAAATAACACTGCTACACGTATTTTCACATCACCACTTCACATCACCACCTTAGCTACCACTAAACCCTGCCTAGGGTCTGAAAACCTTGGGCTGTAACATCAAGAGATTCTGTGGGGCAAGGGATGCCAGCAGAAAATGTGCTCAGCATCTCCTTCAACTCCTGACTTGCAGTGAAGCTTTCCTTAAGTTGTTTCCACCTGCTATATCTGCTCTCACACTTGCTCTGCTGGCCTAGATAGTGGAAGAAAAGTAAGCTTTTAGGGAACTTATTCCAGGGGCACCTCAAACTTCATCCCCTCATGTACATCTACAGCTCTCTCCCCAGACCTCCACTTAAAAACATGGTTTGGAGGTTTTTAGGGAAGGTTCTTCCTGTTGCTGTTTGACCTCTTCATGGAGGACAGGCAAGTGAGGGTCACAGTCTAGAATCCACCTCTCACACCTCATTGGTGAAGGGTGAGGCTGCCCCATCTACGCAGGAGAGGTACTTAGGAGTTGTGACTTCAGAAAGTACCTTTTACCACCTTTTTATAACGGATCTGTTCCTGCAGACTGTATCTACTAGCACTGGTAGAGTACAGCTCTTCTGCACTGCCTCAAGTGCAATATGGGCTGGCAGCCTCCACAGAACAGCTGAGCCTGGACATTTCCTCACTGGCCACAGTGTCTGTGAGCTGGAGAAGCAGCAGCGACTCCACTCTGTGCTCCTCTCACAAGTTCTTCCTGCCTGCTCACTCATCCTACTCTCCCACTCCTGCTGGAGCTTTCTCCAATTCAAATTTCAGATGTGTCCATGGCTCTCTGTAACAGCCTGTTTCTGTTCATTAACTGTTCAGGGATATTTGCAGAACACAAAGCAGCTGGGACATCTTACTGGGGGACAGACATCAGCAATCCAGGGATTCAGAGAAAGCAAAGCTAAAAGATGCTGTCATTACAGCATACGAGTATCCAGTGTTTCTCCCCCTGCCTACTTCACACCCAAAATGTGCAAGTAAGCAATCACTGTGCAGCCTGAACAGAGGGGTTACAGTTTATGCTATACTGCCTCATCTGTTCTTTGCACCAGCTGTTCCTTGAAGGAGGTGCCACTGAATTGTTTCTCTCTTCCTCTGATGCTCTGGAAGAAAGACAGAGGGCACTTTTTAAAATCTTGGCATTTTAGCCAAGGAACAGGGTTGTATTATTGTGTACTGGCACTTGTTATCTTCTCATCCCATGCCCATGCTTCTTGCTGTGCAAGCACAGTACAAGACATGACATGCTGAAATAATATTTAGTTTTGCAGCTGGGCTCATTACTGCTGTAATTTAGAAGGTATAACCAGTCATCAGAATTTCAAAATATGTTCAACTTTCAATAAAGAGGCAATTTCCACAGGATGATGACCATAAAAGAATGACAGTGTACTCAAGAACAAAGAACAAATCTCCCAGTCTGTCAAGATTTTGCCTGATGTGTCATCACAGTTTAATTAAGGGAAAAAATTTACTGTAAGAGAGAGCAGACAGAGTCAACCCTCTGACAAAGGTGCTTCCTTTTCTTTGTGCATTAAAAATAATCTCCCTTTGTTTTGAATTACTGGCACACAAGGAGATTGTAACAAATCATTCTCCAGAACTAAATAGATGGCTGGAAAGTATGAGCCAAATTTGCCTTTTATAGAGTGGATAGATTTGACTGTACATGGTTTGTGGATCTTTCAAAGCCCCCTCAGTGTATCAACTGACTATTTCCCATGCATTTTGTGCTCTGCAGTCACTGAGTCAACCACAAGGACTTCTCAGGTCCCTGGCAAGTGGGCACAGTGGCCATGCTTTTCCCCCCTGTCCCAAGGTCACAGAGCTGCTGCCCACCAGCACTGCCAACCCCAGCCTTGCGCTGCCCCTCTGAAGGCACCCAGCTGGCCATCAGAGCCTGCCAGGCCACGTCTTCCAGCCAAATCCAGTTTCTTCCACTTCTGTGCTTTGAGTGGAAGAGCTAAAAGTTTTCTCAGTCTTTGGAGAATTACTTCATTCCAACTCCTTTTCTATCAGAGTTGCAGTGTCTCAGCATGTCAGGGGATGCGAGGCAGCTGCTATGAACCTGTGTAACATTATGGCCAAAGTAATGTTTTCACTGACTGAATGAGCTGACCAGTGACTAGAAGTATTAAACCAAAATGTATTCTGTTTAAATCCAAGTATTTCTTTATAGTTCTAGAAATCTAGATACAGTAGCACCATGTTTGCTTGGGAGAAAGAGAAAGCCAAGATGGCTTATACAACTGCAGTTGTGCTGTCTAAAGTATTTATTTTGTCAAAGATGAGTGAAACCAGAAGAAACAATAAAAAAGTGCATTTATTCAAGAACACTGATTTCATGGGGGTAGTTTTCTCCAGCTTCAAAATCAAAGATACCACAACACATATAAAGTGATGACTGAGAGCTGTAGTTGAAACCTGTTAATGGTCCACAAAGCAAATACACCTAAGAGCATTTATCTCTTCTCAGAGCAGACAAGTAAAAGCATTAACCTCCAACATGCTGTTGTCTGTTATCAGGTCTACATGCAGGCCCAGAAAGACTATGCAGTACACGTATAAATATACATACCCGACTTGGGTACAGTCTCGATATGGCAGCACTGAAAATATGCTACAGAAGGATCTTCTGCTGCTGATAAGGACTATTCTAAAATATAAAAGAAAATAAAAGAAATCAAAGACTAAAATTTAAAAATCCCACCACAATAAGCAAAGCAACCATTGATGTTACCGTTGAGGAATTTGCAATCTTAAAACCTCCATAACAGACGATTTCTCCGTCCTCTTTTACATCTCACAGATATTGTGCCACAGAGTCTTTACAGAAGTGCTGAAGCCCGTGCCGCAGCAAATGAGCAGTGAATGAGTAGCAGAGCCCCCTCTACAGGCTTTCTCAGAAGACTATTTTGAATATGTGACTTGGAATCCAGGACAGATGCTTTCCTAGTGAAAGAAGTCCACCCACAGAGGCACGGGAGCATTCTGTCAATGCACTACAATGGCTGAAACTCAACAGACAAACCCAACAGCAACCCAGGTGATACACACCAACAATTACAACTGATACACACTCCGGCTGATGGTTATGACCTTTCTTTGCTAAACAAAAGGACTCCCTTGATTGTCCACTTCTTGTTCCTGAAATAGGCTTCATCCATCAATCGGGCTAGGTTTGCTATTATCCTAAGCTTTCAGATCCTTTTGCCGTTTTCAAGCTTCCTCCTTGAGTCTTCTCCAGTTTTGCAACTTTCTCAGTCTCCAGGCATTATCCTTGACTTCAGAAGTTGCACATCTCCCAGTCTTACCTTTAAGATCAGTGTCTAGCCATGACACTCTGCCAGCTCCTGTGCTCAATAATCACATTAGCTCTCTTGGTTATGATGTTGCATTGACACTCTGGCATAACCGATCCCACAGCTCCCTGCCACATCTGTCTCAGTCACTGTCAGGGCTGAACCCCTCCTCCTCTAAGCATGGCTTGCCTTTGCTCCTCATAGGCAGTTAGCCAACATTTGGCTATGTGAAATCCTACATCATCTGCCTGCAGAGTGCTTATCTCAGAATCCAGGACACTCTTAGACCAAATGCCTTGTATTTCTAACCAGTCTCCAAATCTCTGCAACATCTGCAAAGTCACTGTGCGATACTGTCCTGGTTTTGGCTCAGATGGAGTTAATTTTCTTTAAATCAAATAGCTTGGAGCAACCTATCTGTTACACAGCCACACTGTTGCCTTCAGCTATCAGGCTCTGACATATTAAGCAACATCAAAACCACCTTGAAGTCAGGACCAATCTCCCATAAAACAGTAGAATGCCAGCAGCTAAGCTAAAGTTTTGGGAGATGCAGACTTGTAAAAAGCCAAGAGAAGCTTGGTCAAGAAGATATAAAATGCCAATAAGTAACTGCTTACAAATATACCCTTTTTCCTTATTACCTTTAGGACACTGAGAATTGTACCATTGTACAACTGACCATTCTTCCCTCTAAAGTTGGCTAACAGGCTGCACCATGTCAAATTCCTCTAAGATAGAGTAACAGCAATTTGTGATGTTTTCTGACCTGATTAGTGTTAGAATTTACTGATATTTAATCTCTCTAAAAATCTCCACTTGTGATGAAAATGCTAGGACCTACCACTACATTACCTGTCAGGGCTATTGCACTTCCTTACTCTGCTCTCCAATGTTGATTTTTCTGACATTGTGTCCCACAGGAGGGGGAGGATTTAACCTGAATTTTTTTCATCCTTTGTCCTGCACTGGTCAAAGCCATACAACAAACCCTAGCAAGCTATTTTGCTCTTTGTTGTCTGAAAACCAGCACATGCACCTATGAATCTCATACAGTTACACTGTTATTAGAACACTGTTTCCTTAAGGGACCAGCTTAGTCATCGTTCTTGGAAAAGGTTTAGCTCCCCAAGAGAGCTGCTGCACATAATCCTTGGAAAAATGCAGAATGATCAATTTTCCTTCTCCTGGATTACTCTGTCATAGCAATCCTGTTTTCCTCCTTAAAAGCCTGCTTGAAAGCAAAGAGGGATTTACCCCTTAATGAAGAAGGGTTTCTAATAATAAACACGCATACAGCTTTAGGAAGTTCTCCTGCAGCAGATGAAGCACAATTTCATTGCTGTCTGAATGCTGTAACACTCCTTACCTAAGGGAAATGTCTCAGATCCTACAAGATGGTCTCATGGTGTGGCAGTGAGTTACAGAGCAGGGAGGAATAATTTTTCCCATTTGAGAACAGCAATCCACAAGCAAAAAACCCTGGCATATGATTAATTTTGTGCTTGCCACTGCTTACTGCTGAATGGCTGCTACTCACAACAGCTTGCTTGTTCACTGGAAGCCTTGTTTGCTGATGTATGAAACTTGGCACAGGTTTCGAGGCTGACATCAGAAAGCATCTTTGAATTCGGAAAACCACAGTACCCACTAAGCATATTATCCCCCTCCCTCTGGTTGCTTCTGGAAATACAGCTCTTCCACCAACGCCCTGCACCTCCCTAAAAATACCACTCAACTCTTAATACTCAAAAGAAAAACAAACTGGTGCTTCCATGTCCACAAGCAGAGACAACAGTAGGAAGTCACCACAGAACTGTGTGTATCAGAAGGAATCAGACAAGAAAGGAAATAAAAAGCACCAGCCCAGCCTGTATTTTTTTCAGATTTCTTTCCCTTGGGACCCAAGTATTGCCTCTTTTTCCATTAACCAGCAGATCCTTTTCACACAAAGATCTCCCAGGCAGAGCATGAGAGGAGTCTACGGCCTCCACTGCCAGGATGCCACAAAACCTCATCTGCAAATCTGCTGAGGGAGAGTGATGCAAAACAGCTTTAGGAGCCGGACTGGAAAGGAAGCAGGGAAAGCAGTGGTCAGATACTCATCATGGAGGGATTTAAAATGGCCTTTTATGTATAGGTCTGATGACATGCATGGAGGCAAAAAAATCCAGGCAGCCTGCAATGGTCTGCTGGGGCAGAAAGTCCAAAAGGTTGCCACAAAGTATGCTTTGGAGAAGAAGTTGTGGTGGAAGTCCATTGCTGTACAAGAAAATCCAAAATTGTTTATGGGAGAAAAGTATTTTCCTGGTTTCAACTCTTCAGCAAAGAGTTGCCACCTAGACATGCTTAAAACCACTTCACAAATAGGTTTTCATTCTTTAATTCTCACATTTCCCCAAAAAGTTGTACTAATTACTATGGTTCAGGGCAACCATTGCATCATTTTGCAAGAGAATTCTGACAATGTGCAAAGGCTATAAAAGCTAATCTTCCAATTTCTTTATGAAGTGTATACTGCAAAAAACCCCTTATGAGCACAAAGCTCTCAACAGAATCAGTACTTTTCAAGACTTGAAGAATAATGCCTGCTTGTCCTAGCACCTGTCTAGGTTTGATTGTGTTTCACTAAAAGGCTGCCATCAGGCAATGTGATACACACATGATATATATCATCCATATGTGGAATACTGCAGCCTCTTTTCTCATTCCTGATTGATGATTTTTAACTGCCAAGGCTCTGCTGCCCTGAACACAAAGGTGAACACACAAACCATGGATGCTGTCAGGGCAGCAGCCCTTAATTTGGAGTTTCAGAAGTTTAAGAGTGATTAGAAGGTGGCTGAGAGTTATCATGAACTGTGGGGGTGCTGCTAGTCATCAACCTCAGTCTGCATGTGCGTGCAGTTAAGAGAGCAGCAAAAGAGACAGTGATTTCATGACGGTGTCTAGCCTTCACTTAGATGCGTTTGCTCACAAAAAACTGAGAAAGCAATGGCATGGGGGTGGGAGAGGAATGTTGTTTTACTGCTTTTTATACCGGGTATATATGATAACTCTAAAGCTGTTCTTGTCCCATTCTCACCAGTAACTGCTCAGCTGGCACAGGTTGCTGTTTCAGTGGCTTGTTTTTGCTAATCTTCTGCTTCAGTGTTTATGGAGGATATCACCAATAAACCTGCTGAGTAAAGTGGGTAAAACCATATTCTGATGGCTACCTGTGCTGCAACTACGTCAGGACTGACTTGTCTTTGGCTTTAAACGGGAAAAATTATTTTGTGCTGTTTTACAAGACTGCTTTGCTAACACAGTCTAGGAACCCTAATCTTCTAACTCCTTTAATCAGCAACGACCTAGAAATCCAAAGAAACCGGTTTATCCAGTGATCAGAACTATCAACAAGAAGCTTTACAAGGACTGGCTGATTAAGCTCCAGTCTGTGTATTTTTCTGTATGCTTTCTCTCTGTGCTAAATAGCTGAACTCCTATTTTAGCCACAGCAGGTCCTGCCTTGCTGCAGGACTGCCAAAGGCTGGACCCAGATCATTGCTGCTCAACACGTGTCATCCCTGAGGCTGAGAGGGGAAGAGCTGTCAGTGCCAGGACAAGGACACATCTCTTTACAGGTTGAGAGGTGCAAACGAGCAGCTAGTAGAGAGAGGAGCCCTGAGCTATTGCTCACACTAGGGTTTTCTTTGCTGTGACAGTCACAAGCCAGTGAAAAGTTTCTGAAAGTGCCCAGTCATCGAATTCACCACTCAAAAGTATGTTCAGGGTAGATGTTTGCAAAGCTGGGTTCCTCATCTTAAGTGAAAGACTGACATGCTGTGACAGAAGGGTCAGGGGTTTTGGAGGCAGCTCAGAGCCTGCATCCTGCACAACTATGCATGAGCCACCTGAGACAAGGAGCCCTAGGAGGGTTTTCTATCCACTGCCAACACCTCTGCTCCTCTGCGACACAGGCAACTGGGGAGGACATCAGCTTCAAAGATCTTAATGTACTCAGAAACACTGTTGATTTTAGGATGACTACATCCTAAAATACATGATCCACCTGTATTTCTAGAGGTCCTTTTCATCCAGAATGGCTATTAACACCAGTGACTACATCCAGATTCCTGGGAAAAACAAAGTCTGCAATCAAATTACTGCTAGGCATAGGGATGACACAAAATGGTAACTCTGCATTTTATTTTTAGCTATTATCATTGTGGCTCTACAAGCATAGAATGAAAGCTATTGCCAAAACTGTGTCTCTCATTCTTACTGTATTTGTGTTCTAGATAAAGAGATTTTTATTATGATTGTGGAAAGATTCTGGAAAACTGTGTCTGCTGACACAGATAAGAAGCCAGTTGAATAACAGAAGCTTCCTCACTGCTTTCTTAGCAAGAAAAATATTCAGTTATATTGTCAGACAAAATGACTGATCTTTGAATTAAGGTAAAATGTTGCATATATGTCACAAATACTTTTTGCAAAACATGGAGAAAGGAGTTTACAAATCAAAGATTTATTAATTCTTTTGCAGGTATTATTTCTATCAAGTTTATGTCTAGATTTTATATACACATCCCAGAAATTGTTCTCTGTGGAATTTGTCTAAAACCTTGTACGCATATTTTGCTGTAAGAAATTCCCAGAGCATATATCTACTTACGTACAAAATGGACTAAAATTAAAGGGCTGCTTTTCAGTGTTTGATTCCACTTGTACTTGTTATGAAGAAAATAATCAGCGGCTAGTCAGACAATAGTCAAGTCAACATTCTGCATGTGTCTGATACAAAAGTTGGGTCTAAAAGCTGTATCTAAATCTCTCAGGGCCACCTTGTACAACATTTATGTTGATTACTACCTTTCACTGCATTCAACTGTGTGAGAATAACAGTGAAGAAAACTTTTCTTGAGCCAAGCAACACCTATCAGAATTTAATTCATAAAACCTGTGGCTCAATGCAATGTTAGAATTTCTATTGATGTGGTTCCATGTCTGATGCAAATCAAAGGCTACAGGCACAAATCAGTCCATCAGAGCATACACGGTTCTCAGCCATAGCAGTTTTATGAGAACAGGCATGTGCAAGGGTCAATTCTCACTGGTATAGTTTAGTCTACATGCAACCTATTCATGTGGCCTAGTTCAAACCTACTCAGATTAGGAAGAACAAGAATAAAAAAATCATGAGGCACACAGAGAAACTGTCTTCAGAAAAATCAGAGAGGACAGGTATGTTCTTTGTAAGCAGGGAGGAGTCAGTTTCACTTCTGAGCTGGATATTCTACCACAATACAGAACCCATTTTGCTGGTGGATACACCTTCAGCTGATGGGAATACCATGCCTTTGTAGGAAGCCAGGTCTCAGCCAATGGCTGCTGTACAGGTCCCACCAGTGCCTATGGCTGTAACCTGGGCAGTCCCCATCCCAGTTCAGGGTGTGCTGCAGACACAGGTGCACCTCTCATACATCCCCTGGAAGCCTGTCTTCCCACATCTGCCATGGAAACTAGGATCCCATGCCTCCTCTTGCCAAAACCACCCTTGGCTGTACATTTACCAGCACGTTGTATCCACTAATAGATGTTGGCAGTATGCTTGAACCATTGCTAAACTTGGTCTAGGCAGGTTCAGCTGTGTGTCCCTCACACTTAGAACCTGACAACAGCCCTGAAGAAATGCACCCAGATGATGCCTAGTTTACTCCAACACCATCACAGATTTTCCTTTCATGCAGGTATTTGTATTGAAGAGACACAGGTCTTAAAATCTATGGGCTAGCACTTCCATTGACACGTACTTCCCTGGGGGACAGAGCATGTGCTGCAGCCTGCACCCTGACAGATTATTTGAAAGACACATATTGGGAGATATGTGGTGAGTGGCAATGGCTGTGTTCTTGCAGGGGGACGCTGATCCTGCCCCTTCCCTCACCTCCCATGAATTGCCCTTGCAGAGGTGGCCTTTGCATGCACAGTACCTGCCGTTTCTGGTATCGTGTTGCCGCATGTTCTTGATAAAATGAACCTTCTTAAAGTTCTTTGGTCTGGGTGATCCTGAGAGTGTCCGACATCTGAAAAATAAATCAGTTGCAAGGGAGGGGAGGGAGAAGAAAAAAAAAAAGACTCTCAGTTCCCTGCTGTACCGCCAAGAAGTCTACACAAAAGCAGGAAGGAAAGACGAGACAAATGATTCAAGTCACCCTGTGCTAGGAATCAGCAAGAACAATAAAGACAATAAGTCTGGAAACATGACAGCTCGAACAAAAAAAAAATATTTAAAATAATAGTAAGAAAAGGCAACATCCCCCTCCCTTCATGACAAAAAAAAAGCCACAAAAAAATCTCAGCAAAGTAAAACTTCCTGTAATCTGCCATGACAGCTTAGCCCAAGCTTTCAGAAAAAAAAATAAAAATTAAACCAAACTAAAACCTAGCAAACATGCAATTTTCCCCACTCGCACCAACACCCACACATTTGTATGCTCCTCAGCTATTGATTAAGGAGCCATTAAGGGAACTTCTTTCTTGTTTTAATTTTAGAAAGATTTAAAATCTCCTATTTGTAATGATAATTCCTATTTGATTTTAACACTAAATATTACTTTTCATGTTCCTGGCAATATACGAAACAACTGAAAATAAACTACCCCAGGAAAAAAATAATTGTTCTTCAAAACATTAAGCCTTAAATCTATTTTACATCTGAATGCGCTTTATAAATTGCAGCCACAGAAAGAAATTGCCAGAGGGAGGAGAGATGAGACAAACAGGAATATCCTCCCCCTGCCCTCCACCCGTGCTCTTTCTGATCAGCTGAAACCACAGAGCCTGTGAAAGCGCTCTCTGTCTCATCTCAGGGCTGTTTGTGGCCAGGCGAGGCAGAGCTCGCAGGCACTAGGGATGAGTCCTGTGCTCGCAGTGCGGCCCGGGCAGGACCGCGGCCCCTGCATCCTCTGTGGCACCTACAGGATCAGCATCCTCTGCCTGGGCATGGGACCAGCACAGTCCCTCAGTGCTAAGCTTACCTAACCCATCTTTTCCATCCTCTCCCCTGCACAGGCAGAGTTCAGCAGCTTCTCCAGCTCCAGAGGTCATTATGTTAGTCTGAAACCACAGACCACAGTGCCAGTCCCTACCACTGTACCCAAACACCATCGTGTTGCACAGGCACACCCTGAGAAAAGCACCCCATCACTGCCATTTCTGCCTTCCTCCTGCTAGTAAAGGCCTTGAGATTCCCTCACCCTCTGTTGCAATTAGCCTTGTTAGCTTCTTCACAGAAAAATGGCACCAAGAGAGACATTCCACCACCAATTCTGCAAATTAGCAAGTAAAAATACTGCCTGGCAAACCATACTTTGTTTGTATCTTTTACCAATTATACATATTTGAATCACTTATGGGAACACTTCATAAAGTGCTGGTAGGCATGCAATAGTAAGCTTTGTAAAAATAATCAAGCTTTGGTAATAAGCCAATTGGTAGAGCCTCTGCTATTCTTTGCTTCGAGGCAGGGAGAGACAGCCAATCTGCATGTGGATAAACAAGGCTATAGGCTAAACACCAATATAAACCAGCTGAATTACAGGTCCTAAGATAAAGAGGCAGTCAAACTTAGGTTGATGTCCTGCTGAACAGCTGACCTGGAAGCATTCCATGCACTGGTCAGATTACTGACCAGCCAGTTTCGGAACTGTTAAGCAGTTGCTCCATTTTCCATCACCCCAGAGGATCGCCTAGCGACTAACTGCTGTGGACCCCAGAGAGGGAAGCTGTGGTCTCCCAGATGCACAAATCAAACCACACTGAAGCTGCCAATATAATGAGGATGGGAGCAGATTTATTAGTGGGGTGGCAGTCACAAACCTACCAGCCAATGCGCAGACAGTAATGCTGGTAACCAAAATAAGATTGCATGTACTGAGAGAATAAACAGCAGAAATTTATTAAAAATAGTAGCCTTCAAAACCTTACTATATTAAAACATCTGTACATACTTTTTAAATGTACCACAGATGTTAGGATACTACTGACTAGGGGCTAGACATTCATTCTGATTACAACTAAACTTTTCAATTAAGCAAATCTGGCATTTTGATTCCTGACATTTTGTCTAAATACTCCTTTTTGTTTAATGACCTAAAGCCAAGGAACATGCAATTCACATCTGCCACCACCTCGCAGGGTGTGAGAAGTTTCAACACTTCTACTCACTATGAAGAATATCTGAATGTGAAGACCCAGCTACTTTTCAACATGAGAAGGGAAAGCAAGCCTCCCCATGCATGTGCTTTACAGACAAGAAGCCAGAGAGAGAGTAAATAAAATGACCTCCGCAGTGGGGCATTTTCCTCGATGTCCTCCAGAGTCTCCAGAGAAGATCGCTGGGAGATCAGCCGACGTCTGCAGAGAAAGCAGAACACAAAACATCACTGCTGATTAGAGGGCACAAGGAAGTCCTCAGAGCTGTTATTCAGTAAAGATCACAAACCACCCCTCACTAGCCAAGCTATACCTTTGGATATGAATCAATTTTGCTCTGCTCTGCTTATCTGAATCTATTTGACTCCACCCAAAACCAAACTTACTCCATACAAGCTGCTACAGCCAAGCAGAAGTTACAGCTTCGCAACAGCTCCTCCTCAGTTTGTGCTCCCCTTCCTTCAAGGGTTTAACACCCATCTAACACAGTCCCACATGTGCTGCAGTACAGCTGGCAATGCTACAAGCACAGAGCTTTGACAAAATAATGCAGACATAGATCCACAGAGACTGCCTGTCCTTCACACTGCTACAGTGGACACTTCTCTTTGCCCCTTGCACTTTCTACCAAGCAAGTGCCACTTGTTTCTCCATGATGCCCATCGCATCGCTCCTCTGAGGAGTGTCTAAAGTGAGATGAAAGATGATAGTGCCAGCAACACTGGTCATAAAGCAGCAGTTTAAACAGAAGCTCTGACCATCCCCATGAGCAGCACAGGTGAGCTAAGCTATTTTAAACCATTTTCCTATGTCTGAGTCACATTCTTCCTCCACCTTCAAAGAAATAGTTATGGAAATCTTAGCATTACAGGTTTTCTGGCTGTTCTAGCAGGCAGGGAAGATGCCACAGCACAGGCTTTGTTTCAGCAGCCATTGCTACTGCACAACCTCCAAACACCCTGACAGCAGCACAGAACAAGGACTGTGCCCAACCCTCTGAAAAACCACCATAAATACCAGAAATGAATGTGTAAGACACAGCCCACCCGCAGGCACATAAAGAGAAATTAGGCTGGCAATCATTGAAACCACTCTGTTGTCAATGGGCGTCAAAACAGCAGAGCTGTGGCACTGTGCCCCAGCACCCAGCTGGCAGGAGCTATGCCAGCACCCATCCATCCCCAGGGTGAGGCACAGAGCACCTCCCCAGTCGAGTATAAATGATAAAAGTCTTCAAAGACTATCACTGTTTTTTGTCCAATTCCCACTGAGCTGCCTTACTCCCTTGATCTGCATGCAAAGTTTCAAGAATGTAATGAGCACTCCTATATGCTTGGAAAGGTGCTCATTAATTTATTTCTGGGCTGTATTTTCACAATAAATTGTTTTCTCTGATGCCAGCATAAGCAGTTCCTAATCCTTCCTGCAATTCCCTTGCCCCTCCAGTTGTGCTGCTACAACTGTTCCTGCAGCCGTGCTGCAAATCTGATTACCAAAATGTTTTTCAGTTCAAAATAAACCTGAGGTTCAGTGATTCCATTTGTTATTAATTCAAACACCAAATTTCTATCACCGACCCACAGACAATGCATTTCATGACAATTTGTGCACACAGCTTTTTCTGCCCTTAGAAAATCACAGAAAACCCCTCAAACGATTTACAGATCAACTAAGTGTGAAGCATAATCCTCTTAGGAAAAATATGCAAACCTAAATCTTCTCAGGCTTTGTCTAAACTAGGATTTTAGAAGATCTGGTGCAAGATAGGATACACCTTCAAAATGCTAAAAACAAAAAGGTCTGCATTTCAGGATGTGCTGGCATAGACAAAGAAGAGACCAAACACGTGTCCCTGCACCCATGGGTGCTCCCATGGCTCCATCTGTAATCAGAGAGGACACAGGAATGCTCCTACTGGGAGAAATTCAGATCAGGAGGAGCTCCACCTTTTCCAGTTTCACTGATCCACAAGCAAAAGTTGGAAATTTCAACTACCAGCACCGCTGGTAGATGACATGGCAGAGGACAGCTGTTGGCTTTTTAATATTTCTTTACACATCATTAGCTTAGTAACACAAATAATGGCACGCTCCCATCTTGTGGTGTTACAACACCAAAAGACATACTTGGCATGTTGTTAGTCAAAGAGAGATAAGCAACGGTACAACCTTGCCACCTTCTTCATATTAAATTTATCAAATTAGTCATGCTGTATTTCCTGTAGGTGCCAGGTGCTTGAACAGCACCAGGTACATATTCCAGCTGCCAGTGAAGCCTTTTTCCAAGACTCTCTTTGCCCAAAGTTATGCACCATCCTCAACTTCATTGCCCACAGTTTGTCAGAGCCAGGTTTGAAGATCCTACATTTGCATCTGCCATGAAGGCAGATGTGCTGGGTGGCAGGACCACACACAACTGCATTTCACCAGCTGCTCATCCAGTTGCCTGCTGGAGTCCTCTGGCTTCCCTCGCTGGTCTCAACTTCTTAAACCCGGCACCATGGATGCTGCCTCCTGATTTTTGCTTGCTCACCTCAAATGCAACATAGACTGGATGGAAATCACCGCCTCCATCCCTCTTGGCATGAAAGACCTCACACTGATTTTCACCAGTACTGACTTTGGGTACCCTACATGCCAAGTGAATCAGCACAAAGGAGGGGGGGAAGCTCTTTGTTCACCCAGGCTTGGGAGAGGAGCACTGACATCTGAGCTCCCTCTCAGCTGGGGCATAATACAAGCATAACTCTGGATAAATCCATCCAGGAAGAAAGGAAGAAAACACATAAAAGGTACTGGCACAAGTAGCATTGAGAGCAAGGATAAACAGCCCAGCCCCCAACCCAGCTGAAAACTGCCACATCTTTCACCTCTCCCCAGAATTATTAGTTTTAATCACTTCAACTCCCAGCACTGTCAAAGGAGCACCGGAGGGGAGGATTTGGAACAACTCTGTTGAAATCAGTTCATACTGCCCAGGAATCACACCATCTTCTCACTGAAGAAGCTCAGCTGTAATGAAGGATGTGCAATTACTCCACTTTATCTTAAATCTTTATTTCAAGGCCTAATTAAGATGACCTAAATATCAGTATTTTATAAGCTTTCCACAGCTGGATATTATACTAGAAATGCCAACTAATGAATCTACCTGCTGTGAACAAAGTCACATCCTGTGCCACACACACAGGATAAAAAACAACTTTGAAAAAGCAAAGCTTTTGAAAAGATCTTCCTGGGAATATAAGAAAAATCAGTTTTTCATTGACTTCATTAAGAATTAATCACCTCAACTGGTGTTTAGTATTTAAATTAATCATCTTTCTCTCTTCAGGCAAGCAGCCAGGGTTTGTCTATACAACTCCTAAAAGGGTTATTTTTCAAAAATTGATTAACATGCTATAGCAGCTGGTATATGTAGACACTCGCACTGAAATAACCCAAACTGTTTTATATCACATATCACCATCATTCTGATGTAAAGCTGTGTTGATATCTATTTTGTATTTAAAAATGCCCTATTTCAATAATAATTATGGGAAAATTGTTCTATTGTGGAGGAAGAATATATGCAGAACAAAACAAAACAGCACTATGTGACTCACACAGCATTCAGGCTTTGGGATAAGTCTCTAAGCGATGCAATTTCAATATAAAATGCTTTAGAACTTTTGTGGAGCAAATGTCAGTCAACTAACACACAAAAATATAATTGCCCTTAAGAACCAAATAAGACGTTTCAATAAAAATGTTAATTTCTGCTAGTCCACAGAAAGCCTTAAAAAATTCCTCCTAGTTTAATCACCACATTCTAGGTATACCAAACTCACCCTCACTCTCCACAGCCAACGCACACAGAAAAAGGCAGTTCAGCACTGGAAAGATGATGACCTCCTTGTTCTAATGATGAGCCTCTATAGGGCAATGGTCACAGTCTCATGCAACTTACAGACTTGTTTTGTTTAAAAAACATATAGTATCACTTTCCCTTAAACATCTACCTAAAATATTTTTTGTCTTTTTCCTTGCTGATGGTTCCCTGTGCATGTCCCCAGAAATAACCAATACCCAGCAATCAAATTCCAAGTGCAGACCAAAGAAAGAAACTAAAGAGACATCTGATGCCATGGTATTTTAAACGGCTGTTTTCTAAGATACTCATGACCCTGCTTGCATAGTGGATTTATCTTTGACCAGCTGTCTGGATCTCTGTGGAAGTTGCTTAAAAAGCTAAAGTGTTGTCTTCATTTCCCCTCTCCAAAGTCAGATTAATACAGGGCTCAGTTGCAAAAATGAAATAAAATACAAGGACAAAAAAAAAAAAAAAAAAAAAAAAAAAAAAAAAAAAAAAAAAAGGGAACTAAATACAAGGAAAAATACAATAAGGCAAGTCTGTAATGAAAACAACAAATAGCCAAAGCAGCTAGACTGCAAATATATTCACTATAATCACCCCATCAATCAGTGGAATACTATCTTTGCTCTCAGCTGCTGCAAAATATTCAGCCCAGTTATGTTAAACATACAAAATGTTAAGCCACATAGACAGGAGGTGATAAAAAAAAAAAAAAAAAAAAAAAAGAGCTGCAATCAGAACACTGGATAAATTCATCCAGGAAGGAAGGAAGGAAGGAAGCCAATGATAATCCAAGAGATAAGGAAAAATAAATCCATGTGTAATGACTTTCTAGCACAGCTACAAAATCAGGAAGAAAAAGCTGCATTTTAAATACAACTAATTTCTGTGAAAGTTGGGGGTGTGATTTTCCCCCTGCTTCTCTTAGGATTACAAACCTGCAACAGCTGAAGCCAGCAGTGTGGGTGCTGCTGGCTCCCAGAACAAAAAATACCCTTTCAGGACAAGCTTCTTCACTTTATCTGGAACAACTGCATCCCTTCAGAGATGCAGTGACATGGGACACACAAGTGTTTATCATTTGAACACCTGCTGGGTGCATTAACTCTGATGGGAGAACTTGGGAGGACAAAGACATTTCCAGAGCCGAAGACTGCTGGCAGTTCCCATTTCCACTGGGCTACCTCTTCCCTTCAGGAGGAAGGTAAAACGGGCAAACCTCTGAGCTATTACCTTCTGCTCAAAGCTGTGTTTATACTAATGTGGCCTGGAAGCATCAGAAAAGCACAGGACTTCCTGACACTTTGAAAACGCTGGATTCTTTATTTCCACTGTGCCTTCATCACAAAAGATGTATCCTACACACAGAAACACTACCCCAGATAGGTGCAGAAGCAGAGTGAAAAGAAAGTAGCCATAAAACTTACAGTGATTGGGAATGAGATCAGGATTCCTGTCAGGATACCTCAGGGCCTGTCTAGAGGCGCAAGTGAAGGGTCTCCCTTTGCATCCATCCACCCCCTGAAAGGTGCCAGCTCCAGACTCAAAGAGGTCTTGCTCAAAAGCCACCCTGTCCTTTGCAAGCACTCCCTGAGGAGCTGCCAGAACATACTCTGGACTTGCAGTTCCCATAGGCCAATCCAGGGAAAGCATCACCTTGATCCTGTATGGGAGCAGCAACACTAGGGCTGGTTTTTTGGGCTTCATATTGTTCCTTCCAGCACCAAAACGGCTTGAACAGTAAAAGGAAAATAAGGAGACTATTCAGTGAGATCTAAGATCCAAGGCCTCCATGCAGTATGATGAAAAAATCTCCACTAAAAATAAACAAATAAATACATAAATATCTGTGTATATTATATATTACAATATTATGGCTACAAACATATCTTGCAGGCTAGTCTGAGTTTTGAGTAAGTTATCATTTGCCACTCTCTTCCCTAACTCATTTGGAACAGGACTTGGGTATGAACGTAAGTGCAGCTGCTGGCTCTCTTCCCCTTCCAGGGCCAGGGGACTGGTATAAGCAGAGCTGCCAGACACAGGCCATGTCCTGTCCCCAGCAGCTCCAGCCCCTTTGTCACTCCAGGGAAACTTCAATGCTACTTCTCTCCAACTCCTCCTCGGCCTGCCAGCGGAACACCTCTGCCCGGACTCCCAGGCTAAGCTGTGACAATTAATACACTCTTCTGAAATATTATACCAGACATCAGCTGTGAACGAATCCCCATTCACTTCCTGACCCCTGACTTCATGCCCCAGCATGAACCCAGATGAAAGACCCGCTAATGAGTCACCTCTCACCCTCCCTCTGAAGTTTTTACTGGGATTCTTATGTCCCAGCTCATTTTCTTCCTATCTTTTGCCAATATTACAGGAAGACAAACACAGGAAAAACAAACCCTGAGACTATTGAAAATTATTAAGGGAAATAGAATTTCCAGGAGCTACCCAAAGCAATATAAAGCCGGTTTTAATTGTGTGCTATCATAATTATGCAGCAGAGCCATTATCTGCAAAGAACATCAAACTCCATTTAGGACTTCCACACTGCTCAGTGTATTGTCAAGGCTGCCCACAACGGGAGTTCAAAGCATCTGGCACATGCTGAAAATGGGCTATTCTGTTAATTCAGCAACTCAACCCAAACACACAGAGAACATACTGAGAGCCCTCCACTTAGCTGTCACCTACGTGCAGGCAGGATGCCTGCACAGTCTAAGACCACAGCTTTCTGCAGTGGGCTGTGAAGAATGGCTCTGAAGCAGAGATCCTGAGTTAGCAGGACTCTCGACAACCTGCTTTCTTGGGAAAAGCACTGCAAGGAGACAGACCTTCAAATCTAGCGATAGCCAGGAGAATAATATCATGCCAAACATCTCCACAGTCTTGATCAAGCTTTTGGGCATAAGCAGGAAGATGGACAGAAACAAAGAGATGACAGGAGAGCTATGGCATGAACATGGCTCCATGCTACACATTCCTAAACCAGGGGTACCCCCTGCACTCAGTATTTCACCTACATTGTCATCCAACTCCTTCCCCAAGCCTTATCCTCCTACAATATCCAAGGCAGAGGCTCTGAAATACACAGTACTTGAACTGCTGCCTCTTGACCTGTCTGCATGTAACATCTCAACATGAACAACACTTACACTGCTGTCACAGAGGTAGGATGTAAGTAAGAATTAAGTAAGAATGAGATAAGAAGTTAAGAAACAATGAAGAAAATAAACACGACAATACTGAAGTATCCCACTGACCTTTCACAATGCAACACAATGCTCAGTTCACATATCATTATGTAGCTTTACACATGTGATCCTTCAAACAACACACAAAATTCTAGCCCAGCCCTGTCCCAATGCCTCAGAGGGATCATCTGGGCCTGATTAAATCAAATATAAAATCAAGATTACCAGCACTCCAAAGAGATAAGGAACTCTCACTGCAAGTGCTGAGTAGCAAGCTGTTCACTGACAAAGCCTCTGTGTAGTGTGAATGTGTACATGCAACTGCGCAGAAAAACAGAAGGTATGGGGTGGAACAGGATTTTTGAACTTTTGGGCTTTTTCATGCACAATTCAACTTGACACACTATCAGTCTTACTAGAAGACATGATTTCAAGAAATCTCTAATGAAGGAAAAAAACCACCAGTGTTGAGAGCAATCACCACATGTTAACTTGGGGAACATTTAATTTTCACCTTCCCCAGTAGGATTCCCAATCTCCAAAGATGTATCTTGTTTGAAACTACCATCATGGTTTAGTGGTGGATTTAGCAGTGCTTGTTAATGCCTGGACACAACGAACTTGAAGGTCAATTTGAATGATTCCATGATTCAATGATGCTATCTTCTCTCTGCAGGAAGCTCCCTCTGCACCTAGTGCTCATTCTGCTGGCTCTGCCCAAGCCATAATGAGGAGCTACAGCCACAATTCAGTAAGATTAATTTAAAGACAGCAGAGCTCTCACAGAAGCGCCAAAAATCTACATCCTGTTACCTTTAACCAATGACTGACAGATTCACTGCCTTCACTTTACTGACTCTGCAGCAGTGTGATAGCTTTCAGAAGGCTCCTGTGCAGTGATTTATTCTGAGTATGCCTGAACACTGTCAAAGCTATATTTTTCAGAAGAACCATTACCTCCTAACCTAGCACACATTATCACAGTAAGACATCAATGGGCATCAGCTTAATTAGAGACACTCAAAACTGGGAAAGAAGCAAGCAACAAGATTAATCATCTGACCTTACGAAAACAAGGATGCTTGCCAAAGCAGATACAATAGCACTGTACAGAACATACAAATTGTTCATCTTTACGTCCTTTTGCCACAGTAAAACCCACACCCTAATATATTGCCTTTGTTGGATTAACATGAATCTAACAGATGCTTCATGTATCATTTATCCCTGACAAAACCCTGTGCATTGCAAAACAATGAATATTTAGTTCTGTTCAAAAGTAGCATTTCCCCTTAAATATTGCATCCCAGGGAAATGAAGCATCAACATTTAAAACAAATATTTGAGAAAAATCACACGCTGCCAAGAGTGTGTGCAAGTCTCTAAAGTATCAAATCACAAAATGTTGTATTCCACAACACCCTAAGTCCTGTAATTAACTAAGAAATTCTCTTGCAAGTCAAAGCTATATGCAGTAGATACCAGAACACATGGAAACACAGACGTGCACTACTAAGTAATCTGAAAAAAAGACTTTAATTCTAGCCTGCATACATAACCATGCAATTAAAACTCCAGCCTTTTCCTCTTTCAAGGTGGTTTTTGGTTTGAGGTGTTTGCCTGGAGCCCAACCTCATATCCCTGTCTTGCTTCCAGACACACATGTGCTATCTGGGAGGACATATTCTTCAATCTTGCATCTTAATATTCTTAGAAGAGATCCAAACATGCAATTAATTGCGCTGCTAAAATAATATATCCTAGACACTGTGAATGGTCTGGATAGAGTTCCTGGCAGAGAAAGAAAAGCCCCCTGTGTGAGCAGGGCACAAAGAACAAACAAATAGGAGAAAGCTTGTTAGCATGAGGCATTTTGGGCACGAGATACGAATGCTGGCACAGGTGGTGGAAATCTGAGCGTTTACTGGTGCGTACTTTGCGTTTAGTTCTGGCTACACCTGCTACACATACCCTTGGGATCAGGCACTTTTCCCAGCATCTCATTACATACCCCAGAGTCAATGCCCTGCTTTCCCTGGCCATTCATTGCTGAAGACCAAGCTTATGTATTGTTCAGAGATCAGCTGTCATATTGGACAGCTTAGACATCTCAACTTTTTGATATCTGTGATATGGTGAGACAGTCCAGTGCCATAATTTTAAATATTATTACATCTACAGGAATTGATGCCTTGCTACTTGTTGGTTCATGCACAGTCAGTTTCAATGCCAAAGGCCTATGAGTTCAAAAACATGTATTTACTTAAAATATTGCATTTGCTTATGCTTTACTAAGAAACATACTTGCAATACAGGAAACTAGTTTCAAACCCAGTACCACAAGATCCATTATTAGGGTAAAGGCAGATCCTTACTGTCCAGGAGAACTGCTTCAATGTACCAATGGGCTTGTGGACCTGAGTCTTGCAGGGGGAGAGCTTGATTCTTTCCTGCTTGTCTCACTAGGGACAGATCCTGGAGCCACTCAGCATTTTTCACTCTGGGGAAAGTGAACATCCTCCTCTTTCCCCCATCCCTACTACCATGACTGGGCAGAGCATCTTCCTTGGCCACTTGGGTTTCTGCTGGTAACAAAGGGTTGGATCATTTTCTTCTCTCTCCTTTCCAATCCTCTGCTCAGCATGGTTACAGTTGGCTCATTTCCAGTCTGAAGTTACTCGCTACCGGTACAGAACTCTAATTAAAATTTAAATATTTTCAAAAACCAGTTTACTCCATTGTGAACATTTAGTTTTGCAAGGTGAAAGACCAGCTACAGACTGAACCCCATGGTTCAGCCTATCACAGGTGCACAAAGACTAATGGTGGTTTAAAAGGTGACATTTGAGAGACTGGATCTCCACAAGGAACCCTTGCTTCTCCCTACTTCCAGTAAGGAAGTATTGCAGGAATTCTCAGAACACTGGTAACATTTGGTTGTGTAGCTCTATCATTGCTCTCTTTTAAGGTATGGAGGGTACAGTCGTGTCCAATATTTAGAGAAGCTGGCCAAGAAGCCTCCCCACCTGTTTCCACAACAGAGAGAACCCAGCAGTCACCCTAATGAACATTTCATTGACTTGGCAAATGCAGCCTACATCTGCAGGCTCAGGAACTGCTTCTCCCAGGATCAATACTCCCCCGAGAGCACACACAGCAACTGGCAGAGGCCAGAGGCTAGAAAGCACTCCCCTAACTCTGTGCTGTGAACAGCCTCTTTCCGGGGCACCATCCCCACTCATTCAGGGAACACATGCTGCTCTGCCACCCCACAAACAGCGGGATATGCAGACTTGAAAGGCTCCCAAATTTATGGCCTTTTGCCTTCTTATATTCCCCACATACTGTCACAGTGCTGGGTTATAAAATGTGATCTGAGCAACCTCCTGCTTAGAAAATTATTGGAGAACTGAATTTCTGTAGGTGTCAACAAGTTGGCTGGCTAGGAAATACCAAGCAACGAGATATCAGTTTCCAGTCAGTTTTTGGGGAGAGAAAACCCACCAAAAAACTTCAATAAATTTGGACAATGCCCTTAACGACATGCTTTAACTTTTGGTCAGCTCTGAAGTGGTCAGGCAGTTGGACTAGATGATCCTTGCAAGTCCCTTTCAACTGCAATATTTTATTCCAATTTACTCTATAAGTGGATTCATTAACACATCAAAAGTGAGGAAAATCGCCAGAGCACTCTGTTAGACTGAGTCTACTGATACTTTATATTATCAGAATGATAAAATAGCATCTCAGAGTGACAAAGCTGGTCAACAACAGTTTAGGGGACTGATATTAGAATGCAGCACAAGACACAAATTTCACTTTTTCCATTTTCCCCTGTCTTGGTTTCTTCATGCTGTGCCAGAAGGATCAGAGGCAGCAGCTCTGGCAGATGCAAGAGCAGGCAGCCTCCTTAAAGCACCACTGACTGCTGTATCAAACAACCTCAGTGATGATTCCTGACTTGCTCAGCGATTTGCCCGCACATCCAAAAGATATGCTACATTCATATTATGCAGTGAGGAAGGGTAGATGCTGGCTGACCAACCCCAGCGTTCACAGTGATCCACTTCAAATCTGTGTTGAACCCTCAGTTTGATCCAGTCTATAGAACATATAAGCAAATAAATAGATAAGGCAATCATTAAAGCAAAATAACCACCAATTAACTCGTTGCAAACCCATCTCCTGATAGAGATGATTAATTGAGAATGGGGTCACACCCTGACCTTACAGGAAGTCTGGAGGACCAGAGTTATTGAGCTCTCCCAGCACAAACAAACAACACAACATTAAACTATGGTGAGTTTATATAACCTGTCTACATTACTTCAGACATCTATACACCACAGGAGGTGGGGGCAAAAGGTCTAAAAATAATACTGTAATACTGTATAAATACTGTAAGTCCCAGGACAGGCAGTTTGATAGTGCATCTCCTTCCTCCTCTTCTGAGGCTCAGGAGATGCAGGGATGGCTTCCATAATCCTGCATTTGATGAAGGACCTCCTCTTGTCAATAGCTTTACTAAAAATGCATTCAGAAGGGCATAAAGCACCACTCAACATTATCAAATCTTCCCAGCGGTCAAAGCTGGCTGCCTGAGGTCTCTGTCTCCAAATATCTGGGAAGCACAGGAGCAAATCACAGCACCAGTCCTGAAAAACACCTGGCATGAGACCCTGAGCTGATGCGGTGCTTGGTTCTTTCAAAGCTGAGGTGTGGTCTGCTGACTTAGTCTGAAATGACTCATTTTGAGTGATTTTCAGGACCTGGAAGAGTAGTGCTGTGGCTATAACTGTAGCCATGCTAAGTACAACCTTAGGCAGACCTTGGGATGGCAAGTGCCGTGACCGTAGATGCAAAAACATATTTAATTTTTCTCTGGTGGAGGAGGCCCTTTTTTTGCGTGTGTTTTGTCTTGTTGGTGTTTAATTTCTTTATATACATGCACTTTTTAAATGGTTTTAGGAAGAAAAAACACTAAGCCAATACAGAAATGGATATATTTGATTTTAAAGGCTCTGCCTATCTACGTGGAACAAATCAATCACACTACCATTTCCCTAGGGTGAACAGGCATACAGACAGAACCTAAGATGATATAAGACTTCTAGTTTTTCTGGCCTGCCCCTTACTTTCTTTTCTCAAAATCTCTGCACTTCCACCAGCAGATTTAGAGACAAAGGGGCTGTGACTTTTTTTCGGAGCTGCATTACTGCCTAGTCCTCCCTTAGTCAGAGGACTTTTCTTGATAACATAAAACAAGGCACTTTGTCATCTGACTCAGTGGCAATTTTAAAGCTCTGCAACGAATTGCAATGAATTTGCAGCTCATTAGCAATGAATTAAGTGATGAAAGGTCACAAGGAGCCAAGGACAATTTTTACAAAGCATCTCCAGGCAGTTTTTCCAGATCATCAGCTCTCTTTTGCTAACCCAGGAACACATCTCGCACTCTTCAGAAAGCCAACTGTCTGTTTCCCCATAAAAAAATCCCGAAGTATTGCCTAATGAAACACACAAAGAGTCCTTCTCAAGCTGTGGGAACACATTTCAGGATTCTGCTCACATGTTTTTTACTCAGGCATGCTTTGATGTAATAGCAGGGGAGAGAAATTTTGAAGGATTTACAGATTAATCAGCCAGAGCAAGGATGTAGGTTAGGACTATGAGAACCATGTTCCTCTGGGATATTATCTGCAGCTCAACTTACCCAAGATGAAACGAAACGCGCTTTGGGAATGCAAATGAATTAGGATGTCACAAAAAGTAATTCAATTTGCAACAGTGGGGTTTTGAATTTGGTTAGTTACCTACAAGATCTTTATTTAACTGTAAGCCTAGTACAATACTTACTATGATTTCTGATTTGAAATTAATTTTACTGCACTTTTAAAAATCAGGCCTGATAACCACTAACAGATTTTCAGGTCATGTCTCTATTATATGTATGTATATCTCAGTGCCCCTGCACATTTATGGATGCTCTGCAACAGATCTGCACAATAGTGGGATCTCTCACACATAAAAACAAGGGTAAGACTTCCATTCATTTCACCACAGTGGAAGAGGTAAGTGGAACAAGACAGCAAATTAGTCATTTTCCATTTCAATCCTCGATAACCACAAAAAGAGCTTGTTTTTTTACTGCAGGCATTGTCTTACATCAAACAATTTTGTAGATATGAAACACCAGTTCTCTTCCTGAAGGCACATATGCAAGTATTTTGATAGAAAAGATGAAACAGCATTAGAAATTAACTGTAACACTTCTTCCCTTAACTAGCCACCAGAGTATGTCCATTAGGACGCACTGCTAATACACAACTGTATTATCCAGACTGACAAATTTTGCACAGTCTGCTGTTTTGGTACCACAGAGCACAAGCTATTACTAGCTGACTGCCTCATTCAAATGAAACAAGACAATTATCAGCTGTAACTTACACAATTAATAATACTGCTGCCAGCATTTTCAGCAGAGATTTGATTCTTTTATAGCTCATTTGAAGTCTTTAGGGAACATGTTATTAGTACATCTGTCCTGCTGTAAACATAATTATCATGCAAAATTCCATTTATCATGCTGATCAGGAAGCACTTTCCATCAGCCTTTCAGCCTGGGAACACTGATAAACAGGCTAGGGAATTTGCCCCAGCTAGGCAGGAGTGTGCTCACTGCTGGAACCATTGCCCTTTCCAGCTAAGCCTGAGACAATTTTCTGAATAAGCATAAGACCTCTGACTTTGGGGTACATCATCTTTAAACGTAGGGTGCATCGTACTGGACACTGCTTGTTTGTATCATCAGTTGATTTTACATTCTCCTGTAATTCTTTGCTCCTCTCCAAGACCATGCTCATAGGTGGTTCAGGCTTCTGGAGCTGCTGCACAGGGAGCAGGCAGCAACTGGACTCACCATGATCACAGCCCTTAATCAGAAGCATAAATCAAGTCCATGCCACAGACAACAGGCAGCATCTGCTTCAACAGAGCATCGCTTTTAATACACAAAACTGGGCTGGGGCAGGTGTAAACAGACATCAGTCAAACAGATGTCAACGAACAAGGCACCGAATTTCGGCTGAAAAGGGTAGGAGGTTTTAAAAAGTGAATACCATCAAGACTTATCAAACCCTGATACCTTACATGCAGAACAGCCCACAAGTGCAGGTTTGCTGTGCAGAGAAACTGTCTTCATGGACAACTTAGCCCTCGGAGACCTGCACAGTGTCCAGACATCCAAGTAAGATCAAGCAAAGTAAAGGTCAGCCCCTGCACAAACCTCCTGCAAACTACAGCTTCAAATTGGTTTAAAACAGCCTTATTTATACTAATTAGCTGATGCTGTGACCAAAAGGCACCATGCTGCTTCAGCCATCTACCACCCCCTGCATCACACCAGCAGAAGGTCTCCTGTCACCAGCCAGGTAAGAGAAGCACACAAACTATTAGTGATCAGCTTCTATTGGGTTTTGTGAGGGAGGAAAAGATCTGCTATCCTCAAAGGGATCAGCACAAAACAATCCTCGAATCACAAGTTCCTGCATCCCGGAAGGCTGCTCCCATAGCTGCTGGCTGTCCTCACATCTTCCTCCACTGCAGCTATGGGTACCTCCTTCAACTCAGCCAGTGAGCAGCATCTAAAACAGCCACAGGGAACAAGCTGGACTCCTTTGAGCTCAACAGATAGAGATGTCAAACAGGCTTGTGGCTAATATTGATCACATCCAGTCTTTGGAACTTAACCTTTTTTTTCTATTGGTTGAAACATTCTTTTTTTCCCCAGTGTTCAAACATTGCCTGACAGGATGTAAGGGACCTCCAGATGCCCTGAGGTTGATGGAATCATACTGCTGCAGCAAAGGGGAAAGGAGGAGGAGACCAACTCCTGATGATATCAGAAAGCAAATGTTCTTTCCAAAAGAAATTATTTGACTGCTGATAAATATGTGATAAAGTTATGGAGTTTCTTTAAATGTGGGAGAAATTAATAAATCTAACTCAAGAAAACTGCTACTGCAGGCTGACATTGGTACATGCAGAGCAGCTGCACAACCACAGAAACTCCTAAGTTCACTATGTTAATATATTGAGCCATTATGGATTGTATTTTAGGCAACTTCTTTCCAGATCATTCTGATGCTTCATTTAATTGTATTAAGACAGGGTGACTGTGAGAAATGAGTAGCACAGTGGTTACATCAATTACTCTCTTTAAATTCAAGAATCATGCATAACCAGATTGCTAAATTTCTCCCATACATCTGCATTTGCATATCTTTCTTCTCTGAAGAGCTTTCAGAAGCTCAAGTTTTAATCAAAGCACTATTTTTGATCCTAATTTTCCAAGCTGCAGTAAAGCTGCTTCCTGACCTAATCTGATGGCAAATCATTATTATACAGTGGTTTCTAGCAAGTTGTACAATAACTAGTCATAATGTTTCTTATTTTTAATCACTGATAGTCCAGGTGCCTTGTGTCTAGTTAGAGGTATCAATCTGCAGACATGGCTTTAACTCAGACTGGCAGATGACTTGTTGGAGCAAGCACTGCCTGGGGTGAATAAAATACCCTGCAGGGCAGTATCGGCACACCAGCCCCCTCAGACACCCCAGCACACCAAAGCTGCGAGCCAAAGCAGCTCTGCCTCCTCATACACCCAGCTCTGACCTTCTGCTTTTAGTTTTGACACTATTCACAGCCAAATCAAAAAATCTCCTATTTCATGGGGAACGGAGCATTTTGATTTGCCTGAAACCAATGTTTCCCTTCAGTTTTTTGGGGTTTTTCTTTATATACACACAAGCATACATATTCATCTGCACACATGATACAAAAGATACATAGTCAGAAAAACAAAATAATGTTTCCCACTGTTTGGACATGTCTCCTTTCTGAAGAATTTTGTTTTCTGAAAAAAAGTTCAGAAAAAAGTTCTGGTTTGGCTTAACAGCTTAAATGTTGTGTTTCCAGACAGACAGAAAATCTGGCTTACCCACAGCTTCCCCCTCTCTGCTCCACATTTAACAGGTTGCTGTTGTAACCACAAAAAAGACGGCAACCACTGCTAAAACTTTAATCTCCCCCAAAAGTCGTAATCTTTATATAGCAAATGTAATGAGCTTTCTCAGTGACATACTTCAACAATGTTTAACAGGATTGCATAAGCAAAGTTATATTTAAATCCACTGAAAATGCAACCCAATTCTCCACAGTCTGCTGTGGTGATAATTAATGACAGATTTCATTAATATTCACTTATCAAATTTTTTTCCTTGTAGAACTGTGTCCTGCTAACACAAGGACAGCAGAGAAGAATTGTCTTCTATTAAAGAAGCTCTGTTAGGCATCACAGATAACATATGAAGCGTGGCCATGCTGTTCTCTATCCTCTATTACCCCTCAATTTTATTCTCTAGAAATTGTTTCAGCTGCTGGTTCCAGGCTGTAACTAGAGGAGGAGCAGGAGGTATTCTGCCACTGCTGTCAGGCAAGCCAGTGAAGGACAGAAAAGGGAAAAAAAAAAAAGTTTCAAAGAATTTTGCAAAGTAGTCAAACACTTGGAGGTGGCAAGGTTTCACCAGGTTGCACCAAATTGTCTATCCTATTCTTAAACAGGAACAGTCAAGAGACACCTTTTAATGTTATTGAAATTTCAGTTTCCCAGAGCAACACAAGGATGACACCACAAGGATGGTATCACAGCAGCCTGCCTCTCTAGGGCTGGTATCAGAAACATTGTCCCCAGCTCTGCTCTTAAGGAAAATGTAGGAAAAATCACATGAAGCCATATCCCCCAACCACTCTCAGAATCCACATCTCACCACAAAACAAGTCTTGAGCCCAAATCTCTACAGCATTTTGAGATCCTCCCAGCTATGGAGGAGGACAGGGAAGTGAAGAGGAAAGTGGGAGGAAAAAGGAAACAGCTGTTTCCCCTTCTGAACCTGGTACTTCCTCTGAAAGTTTTGATCTCCACTTTATACACAGTGTGTAAAACGAGATACTTTCTTTTCCTCTGTCCTGGAAAAAGATGGATGAAAAAGCCTTACCTTTCTTTACTCTTGCAAATCATCTACCCTGTTCCTGTCAGTTTTGCTGGGGAGCTGAAGCAGCATCTTTTGCTGGGCTGCAGAACCCTGTGCAAATCCTGTGCAGAATCCTGTCACTCGCAGCATTTAGTTTAAATTCCCATTTGAAGCCCAGTGAACTACTCCAGAGCATAACAAAATGACCATTAAACTTTTCACAGAACCAAGTCTTGAATTTGAAAAATATTTATCTTGACCTCAAAGATGCTCACTCTAACTTCCGACCCCATGATTTGACAAACCATACATACATTAAAAAAAATCAGAAATTTAAAGTAAATTCAGTAACACCAACCTCCCAAGCTATGGACTGGGAAGCTGGCCATAGAATTGCCTAATTTCACAAATATTCAGTAGGACATACGACTTTATTTCAACTCACAGATTACAACAACAACTGGAGAGAAATTCTTATAAATACGGCTCACAAGTTCAAGGAGCAGCTGTTTGTCCCATCTCAACATTAAGTGTTGGGACAATCCTGCAGTGCTACTGCTCAGTTTTCAAGGGACTTTTACTATTGTCAGTAAATGCGTTACTATCAAAGACTGTTAGGTCAACCACACCCAAGCATTTTAATCAGACACCACACAGCTGGATTCATACCCCAAAGCAGGACTGTGGGCAGCTGTCAGCCCCACAGGCACCACAAAGGGAGCAGCTGCTGTTGGGACAAGTTTCAGCAAGAGCAGGCAGCGAGCTACTCGCAGGCACCGCTGTCGGTACGACCACAAAACAGGTTAATTCTGAAAAAGCTCCAAGCTTTATTTGAACATCTCAACCCAGCAGGAGATGACACCCCACCTCACGACAGGTTAACAACCTGTTGGGGCTGTGGCATGCCCCAGAGCAGCTGGCTGGTTTCCTTGAGACAGGCAATGGTGCCCCTGAGTCACATCCACAGAAGAAAGGCATTTTTGAAACAGGAGGCAATTCCCTTGCTGAAAATGAAAAGTAATAATAAAAAGAAATAAAATCACAAGTCCCTCCTGCTGGAGTTCAGTATCACAAGTTTCTGGGAGAAGAGAACAAAAGCTGTTCACACATCCAGACCCTAACCTCAAATACACTGGATGGGTGGAGGATGCGAGAACAGTCAAGTAGCCAGAAATCCACCGCTCCCCTTGCATTTCTCTACACCTCCTCCTATAAACTCAGGAACCACACTGCTGATCATCAGGATGTGGTGGCCTGTTTTCCAGTTTCAAATCTACCTTGCCCTGGGGTCCTGCTGTGTGAGATGCCAGACAACTCCCCAGACAGCCCTCCCTACTCCTGGCGTCTGAGCTGCCCCAGCAGCTGCATCTTCCCTTGAGAGCAGGATCAAGGCAGACACCAAGACCAAGGCTAAAAGCGGCAGTGCAATGGGACCAGTTGTTCCCACTTCTATGGTGATATCCAGCATTTTCAAGAGAGCCTCATCTCTATGAAAACATATACACAAGGATTCTGCATGTGTATATGCTGCATTCAGTACTCATTGCTGACACTCTGAAAGTGGAAGGCATGAGAGACCTGTGACTCTGTTTAAACAATGAAAACAAAGCTAAGACATATTAAACATTCATGAATTTCTGTGAATCCTTAATGAATCTTATTCTCTGCCTTCTGTTATGTAGCTTTTTAGGGGTACATATTTCTAATTGTTTCTTTTTTTTTATCTTGAAAGCTAGAAACTTTGTCAAAATGCAGAATGCAAGGGGATTAGACTAAGCATCTCCACCTCTTCTCAAGCTTCTCTTGAAAAGCTTCTACCATAGACTGGAAAACTTTGGAGCTGGAAATACTGGGATAACTTTCCCTGCCACAAAGATGGAGAAGAGACATGGAACCCTTCAACAGGTCATGTGACTCAGAAATGTTGTTAATGCCTCCAACCATCATGAAAAACCATATTAAAATCTTATGCAGAAAGAAATTAAATAAAGCTTGAGTCCCTGAAAACTGATAATATTGATCTGGCTCCCCTACTCCATTCAATCAATTAAGCTGTGTACTTCTGAAAGCTGAAAAAAATTCAGCGTGGGGTAGGTAATATGACAGCAGAGGCAGACCTCTGCGCTGGCTTAACCCAGCAGCTATTTGAGTTTAAGGTGATACTTTAGGTTGTGAAATAAAAGTTTGGAATTTTAAACACATTTGCTTCAGTGAGTCTCTGCTTTGGGGCCACTAATCCCTTTAATTGCCCCAAATCACCTAGAGGCACCTCCAGGCAGAAAAATCTTTGCTCTATAAGCAGCATTACGCAGACAACAAAACCCTTAAATCTAAAACCAGCTGAGGAAAGTCTGACAGCAGCTCATCATGTCTTCGTAGATTAAATATATTAAAAAGAACATAAAGCATGAAGTGTCTTTAAAAAAAAAAAATCTCATTTTGACCCCACTTTGGATAAAAATGACTTTTTGTCACAGACTTCAGATTCAGCGTCCAGTATTCTCGCAGGCTACACTCAGCTTTCAGCATTACAAAAACTAATTGCACACTTTCATTTACAAGAAGATCTCAAACTTTCCCTCTAGGATTTCAGAATATACCAGCCTAATAGCGCAAAGAAGTTACTTATATATTGTTCCAATCCTGTAAAAACTCACGCACTTCAGTATTCTTAACGAAGGTGTTAACTGCATGACTAATGATGCACTTCTGCAGAAACCTCAGCTGATGGGGCTCATGCTCTAATCAAACTACAAAACTACTCAAATTTGACTATTTTAGGCAATGTCTTTATGAGCCAAAGGCAACAAATTACCTGGAAAAGTAAGACTGAACATATCTGCAAGTGTTTGCAGGATTAGGCTCTATTTTTATACAGCCTTTTATCAATGACAAAAGCTAATTTTAAAAACTGCCTCTTTCAGGAGATGGCACTAAATATAATACAAGGAAGATTTACTTTATAACAGCCTCGAGGGTGTGTTAAAACACACAAAAATCTATCTTTTAAAAAGGATTAAGACATATTTAGATGGCACAGACATGAAACGCAGACCGAAAAACTCCAGTACAGATACTAATCATGTGAAATGGATAACCTCATAATATCACACATCTTAGATCATCTGACTTGTGTGTCTGTCTGCATATTCAACATCACAGCCCCAAGCTGAAAAAACACAGACAGAGAAGAAAGAGATTTTTGTTTCCTGGTAAAGCTTCTTGCATTTAAGAACTGAATGCAGGGCAAAAGGCCCATTCAAAAATGTGTCACAAAACACTCCACCAGAGACCTAGGAGCTTTGTTGTGAGAGGAGAAAGGAAAAAAAAAAAAGGATTTTGAACAACAATATTGACTAATGGGATTATGTATATACAAGTTTCTCATTCACAACACCCTCCCGGGGAACTGAACACAAGCTCAATTTTACCTGCGCCAGTAACAGTTACATCATTTTATGGCAGATATTAAGCCAACAGGGTACAGACCACAAAGCTTCTACCAAAAATACTTAATCTTCCAAGGAGGATATCAGGCAGGCAATTAAAGAAACAGTAATCCTCCCCCAAACACTACGTTTTATCATCTGTAAATATACATCTGTAAATTTTTCTCTCTTTGCTTCAGGTTGGAGCCCATGAAACATACAGTTTTGCAGAGTATTTTTGGTGATTTAAAGCTTTCAAATTATATATAATGTAATACCTGGGTAAGTAATACACAGAAAATAGTATCCTGATGACAATATAACAACACATGAAGACAAACTGTTCACGCTCCTTTTGAACTTGCTTGCATAAAAAATCTTTTCTGTATTCATATGAGGGAGAGTATAGAGAAAGAGGCTCTAGAGGTATTCCTTCTCTTCTCTTTTAACATATGAACTAATTTTTTACCTAACCACAACAAGCTTTAAGGGTTTTAAGAAAAGGGAAAAAAAAAAAAGGGAAAACAAATTTGGGAGTAGAACTGCTGCAGTTCTAGACAGGAAAAACTATGTTTTAGCAAAAGCTCGTGCATCTCACAAAGAACAAATACAGCTATGAATACAGAATAAACATCCTTGATTGTACTAATAAGAACAAATATAATGTAGACACACAGCTATTGTTTGAAGCAAAGCACACCCAAAGCCATCACAGTGACAAGTCCAGCCCCCTGCCACGCTCCAACAGGCACTGTGCAGTGCAGACATTGCCAGGACAATGTCAGCAAGGAAAAGGGATGCTCAAGCAACGTGATGGTCACCACCATGTGCCTGTGGTGGAGCTTTCCAGGCAAGAAGGTGTCAGGAGGCTGCAGCAGTGGGGAGGGGAGCAGACACGGGGTTTGCAGCAAATGCTGAGGTTCCCCCACAGGTGCTGCTGTGGGGCAGTAAGTAGTGCCACCAGCAGTGGCAGCTGGGATAACTCAATCCTGACAGCAGGAAACCACCTCCACAAATTCAACAAGCAAAATGAGGGATGCAAGTGCTAACAGAGCAGCATTCAGCCACCTGTGACAGAGCAACAACGAGAACTGTGAAGATTTCCTCTCCTGGCAGGATCTGCTAACTGTTGTTTGGAAAACAGGACATTCATATGCCTTTATTTTGCATTTTGAAGCAGCAGGACCTTAATAATCTTTCCAGATATGGAACCAAAACTGCACTTCTGTTGCTTCTCCTCAACTGTCCAAGAACCCACAGCATTTTCTGTCCTTCCCACATGTCTCTGCAAAGGAAGAAGGTTGAACAAAGTGCCACTATACGAGGGGCCATGGCCCCCACAGCAGCAGGAAAAAAACCAAATTATGCAAAACTTGTACTGTTTTCCTTCTGCCACCCTTTGCCTTCTCAGACCTGAACAATAATGAGCTTGTCTAACGTGGAGGAAAGAGTGGAATGGCTTTGTGCTTGGATGGGTCAGAGCAGATAAATGCAGATATGTGCTTGCCAAACACCACTTCCATCTGGCTGGGTTGAGGAAGAAACACAAAGGTGTTTCTCACAAGGGTGAGAAGCTGCAGACAGCAGCACCAAGAGAAGATCACCACCCTCCCCCTCGGTGTAAAACCTTGGTGTGGTTCCCCTTTGCCAAATCTCTGGGGGTACACGGCATGAAAGCTCATTTGGCAGCCACTTATATAGGAGTCACAGGCAGAATTTTGCTGTGACTTATTGCTTCCACTGAAAGTGAAATCAGCTATACTTTGCATTAAAAGTGAAGCTTTTTATTTTCTTTTGATTAAAAAAAAAAATAGCCCTCCCCTTGCCAGACCACACAAACAGAAACCAGTACTTCCTCAGTCACTGCATGCTCACATCTAAAAAAAGCCTCGGACAAGGGTAAAACCATGCTGGGTATGACATCAGACCTCTACATTGATCAAGCTCACAAACTGCCATCAACATGTGACACACAATTTTGAAATTTTGGTTTTCCTGTTTCACCTTTCCCACTAAACAGACAGGAAACATGTCTGTTAATGTGAACAACTGAATTTAAAACAAAAAGCAATATCTATTTTTTCAGAATCACCGTATTACAAAATTAAAATCTAGGGTGCCCACAACTGACCAGTAAAGAGAAAACAGATGTCTCCACACTTCACCAGGGACTTGACTTGAAGTCAAGTTTTCACTACCATAACCCCTCATCTTGGGAAAGTGGATGTGAGGGTCAAGAGCCTCTCAAAAGATAGCTTCTTCTAACATATGAAAATGACACCAAAAAAACAAACAAAAAATCAGACAAGACCATGTTGAAATATTTCTGGGGAATCATACAAACAAAGAACTGCAACAACTGCAAGGCAAGTGCCAGTTACACAAAAGACCATGCCACCCTTAACTGTTGCTATCACTTTCATTTATCCAGTAAGATATTCAAGATACGCAATCGCTCCACTGGTTGGAAATAGCACCTCTGCACTTAAAATAGGAAAGACAGGACCGATCCTGTTCTCATTTGTACCAGAGCAACCCTGCAATTAATTCAGAGGTTGCTCGTTTTCAGATGCCTTGATCTTTGCAAACAGGCAGTGGCTTAAAAGTGCTTTTTCACGCCAGCCTCTGTGCTGCTCTCAGCCCATCCTCCCCAAGGGAGTGAATTCCAATTACAACCCACACCCTTCTGCAGTGCCCTGTTGCACTATACAGGTCTTGGGCTTGGGGCTTAACTCCTAAGGAATATGGAGGAGTAATGGC
The DNA here is from genome assembly GCF_009819655.1 of Sylvia atricapilla. Taxonomy (NCBI): domain Eukaryota; kingdom Metazoa; phylum Chordata; class Aves; order Passeriformes; family Sylviidae; genus Sylvia; species Sylvia atricapilla. Next base: position 105,711,954 of record NC_089140.1, on the reverse strand, counting down.
ATTTTGTAGAGCACTGAGCACAGCACCGGTACCACACTGGAAAAAACATCCTCACCCCTGCTGCAACGCTACACCTTCCAGGAGAAGGAAGCCTGCCAGCTCACAAACATGCTACAAGAAAATACATTTCCATTCACATCATCTATTCAACCTTCTCCCAGAGCATGAGGACAGCAACAGAAAACACTGCCTTGAAAGTGCCTGTTTAAGGGTGCTGGCAAATTCATACAATTTGCGGTTTGTGTTTTCAAACGTGTCTGCTCAGAGTTGCTCCCTGTTGAACCCTAGCACTATCTTTGACTTGAATAGCCTCACATCAATAAGGAAACTAATGAACAAACAAGAAACAAGCATTTCTAATAATCTCTGTAAAACAAACAGAAGCAAAAGCCTCGGACAATGAAGTCTGCTCCTTAAAGCAAATGCATGCAGATGCCTGCTACTTGCAAGGCTGCTCTTGAGTTCTGCAGTACCTGGAGTGCCTTCTAAAATAGAAGAATATTTTATCTTGAGGCAAGTCATGCACACGGAAAAATATGGATTTTCCAAATAAATCTCAATGGTCACAATGGAGGTACTTGACAGTGGCGCTTTGTGTTCTGCTGTAAATAATTCTGCCTTTTTAAGCAACCACCTCTGAGCTGCCATTTCTTCTGGATTAGCTTATGTTAAAAGATGGGATTCTACAAAGCAGCGAGCATCATCAGTTAAAAAATCAAACCCAGATTTGCTTTAGGAAATCAGCCTCATAAAATTAAGGAGGTTCCACAATGCTGAAGAGAGAGGGTTAAGTGAACTCTGTTTTTTTAAAATACAAACACAAGCATTTGTGCTTTAAAGGCCACGCTTCCAAGGCTATTAATACCAGACAGAGAGCTTTCCACACCTTTTTACATAACCTGATGCAGCACCTGCACGACTCACCTACCTAAGCAGTTAAACTGCACTTTGCACTGTAGCACCTGAAAGCCGTTCTGCCTCTCTTCCTGTCATCCAAAAAACATCTCCATGTTTTGCAGTCAGAAACGGTATCATTCACTTAACTAAATTTAGGGAACTAGGGAGTGTGCTTGTAACTACCAAACCTCCTCAACAGTGCCCACGTCCCAGGTATCAAGATGGGTGTCTTAATTTTCAACTAGCTATCACCTAATGAGGACTTCACTCCCTATTGTGCACATTCACCACACCCCATGGACATGTGGGCAATACTTCTGTCACCCTGCATTTATCTGGGTGTAGCTGATTGCAGCCTTGACTGGAAAAGGAGGAAATTAATTTCCTTTTCTGTTGGATCTGTAGGTACTAACAGAGGCGCAGAAGCAACAGGAAAATAATAGTTTGACAAAACACAAGGAATAAAGTAAAACCCCAGAAAGATATTTTCAAGACACATTTCAGACCACAGCTGACATCTAGCTTCTGCTTTATGCTACACCCTTCACACAGGCTGAGTACAGTGGGGTGGGGAGTGCAGGTTCCTAGAACACATCCTTGTGTACAGGGAGCAATGAGACCTTTATGAACTGTAGGTATGGGGTGCATTTGCACATACACAAACGCACATACGCGATCAAGCAGGCCTAAAGGCAAATGTGACACTCACCTCCCTCCTTCTCCATCCCTACGTGTGCTGGGGGTACTGTACGAAACCAGACAATCCTCCAGCTGCCACAGAGGTCCTCCCTGAGTGCCTATGGCATCCCATCACCTTGGAGCAGTGAGGCTCTGCTCTCGCCTCCTCCAGCACCATGCACCCAGGAAACTCAGATTAAGCAGACTTCTTTCTGAAGCAGGCTGGGGAAGCTCTGCTGCTTGCACCCTTCCTAAGGGCACATCACGAGGCTGGGGGTAGAATCCACTTCTCTGATAGCAGCTGTAATGGGCAAACAGACTGCTCCAGTGCTTGTGAGTTATCTCTAAAAAACAATGGTAATATCTGGTCCTTCAATTGTGATGAAACTAAATCCATGCCACTGTGCCAGCATGTATACCTCTTGTCAAAAAGGGAGAGAGCTCAGCTCGGGGTCTCTTGCCTTGTCCTCTCCAATTTCTGGTATATGAACCTCTGTGTCATCCAACTTGGTTGAAGGGCTGGGACATCTCCCTGCACATCCACCCGTGGCAGACCTAACAGAAACAATGATCCTGGAAATGCTGGAGCCATTCACATTTGTCCATTCAATTTCCTCACCAGGAGTTACTAACCCTGTCAGCCACCTCTAGTGGCTCTTTCTTCCTCCTGGAATGGGAAAGGAAACGATGCCTCACAGAAGGTAGAGAGAAACCGGTCACCAGCCTTCCCATGCTGCAGAAGACACAAGCAACAAGGACAGCAACGCTGCCTGTGGTTGGTACCTACTGACGCTGCACTGGTACCATCACCCACATCCCAGTATCACTTCTCTGTCCTTTGTGTACACAAAAAAAAATCTACAGGTATAACCTGCACAGTCATGGGTGAAGACACACACAGCAGACAGCACACGGATGGCAGAAAGAAACAGCTTAGTGCAAGCAGGCTGCTAACCCAGTGGCACTGATGAACTCTTGGTGCACAGCCTCTTACCCAAAGTCCAGAGAAAGGGAAAAGCAAGCTCAAGAACTTAATCCCTGTCTGTTTCATACAGCTCAGTTCCAGCTACATGGTGCAGAAAGAAGTCATCATAATGTCACCTTGCAGATTTTTCCTGTTACACAATAAGGGGATTTTTTTTTTCTTTGCAGGAGAATTTATGCTTCTTTTGAATGCCTTTACCTATAAACTGATGTGCCTATGTCAGATTTGCCTTGACAGCTTGTAAATTTGAAAACTTAATCATATTTACCCTGGTAATATGATTACCTCTAGGAGCACCAAAACACAATCCATTGTTGACTGAAAAAATTATGATAAACTTCTCAAAAAATGGAGCTTTCCATTTTTTAATCCCACCAATACCATAGAGTCAAATCCCTGATATTGCAGAGATTTACTTACTAACAAAACATCATACACTGGTGCTTGAAGTAACTGAGCAATTTTATATATAAGTAAACATACAGCCCAGCCTTTCAAGGATCCCTTGTCAGAGAGGACATACGTTCCTCTGTCATCCAAGACAATGAGTGGAAAACACATTTCAGTTGTGGTGAGTGAATCTTTCCCCAAACCTCAACTGCTAGCCTGATCTATAACAACACTGGGAAACAGCACTGCTTGCTAAAAACATGCAATTGTGCTTCATATTCATAGATGAGGTGAAAGGTTATTTTTAAAAAAAAAAAAAACTTCTTCTGAAAAAAAGATAGCCTTTGCTTCACTTTTCATTCATTTCTCAATTTTCCACAACAAAAAACCTTCCTTAGGCAAACACCCTGAAAAACTGCTTCTAAAAGCAGTGCTGGCTTTAAAATTCATCATGAGAACAGAAAATACATTTAGCATGGATGACAGGAAAGCAGTTGCTATGAACATAACACAGTAGCCCCTGCAAAGGGACCTCACAGTTCCTTAAATATGTATCCCCCTCAATCTGCATATTGCACATTGAAAAGCAAGTCCCAAGAGTCCTAGAAGTCTCCCACTGGCACATCACAATTTCTCCAACAACCATTAAATTTTCTTCTCCTAAACACTCTATCAACTCTATCAGGCTTTCTATCCTGCTCTTGCAGGGGAAAAAAAAAAATCACCACAAAACCCAAACAAACAAAATAAACCCACCCCAAAATTCTGAAAGCCCTTCTTATGAAAACAAATACCATTCCTTAAATTTCTCAGCATGTTATTTGCAAACGACAGGCCAGCAAGCAGATACTCTCCATATGCCAAATTATGTCATTTCCATTTTCTAGAAAGAATACTTCTCACAGCAAACTGGCAAGGGTTTTTTCAGTTGAGTTGTGAGAAGAGCCAGCTCTGTGTCTTGCTGCACCTGCTGCGTTGCTAAGTCTGCTATCTGGTGGCAGCCCCACAGCCATCCATAGCAATTCTGGGTCCAGAAACGAGTTTGTCATAAAGGCTGAGTACACCCTGGCAAACGTCCAGGAGTGAATTCTGTGGATATTTGCATATAGATTTCTGTAGACATCGGCTTGTCCCATTTGCAAATAGAATCTGCTTTCCCACACTTCTCAAGGGACAAGCTGGTACCTACAGAAGTTTCGGTGTACCCAAGTCCCAACATACAAAGCCAAACTTCTGCGTTTTTAGGTTAAATTATAAAGAAGAGCCTTTTCATTTGTGTAGTGGAAAACTTGCACTACAAGAGTAATGCAGCTGAAATCAGAGGGAGAAAAAAATTAAAGAAAATAAATAAATCAAGAGATTTGGCTCTGCTTCTCGTCTTTACCTTCCATCATACCTGCTGCACTACTGAGTCTCCAGACAGCCCACCTGATACTTACTTTTTTGAAACAAGGAAACCACAGAATTACTAGAGGATTGGGGGTTTTGGGGTTTTTTTGATTTCGTTTCAGAGAGCACACTTGGCAATCGCATATTTGTGTTTTAGGTGTTCTGAACTGTTCCAAGCTAAGTGGTATCTTCTGCCAGAAAAGTTCTCGAAGTCATAATAATTGCAGACTAAAGCATACTTCATAGGCAAAAGCTATCATCAAACTATGATCTGCCATTATCCTACTTATCTACCAAGGAACTATGTTTTTGTGATGGTCTGGAGGGCCAGTGACTCACATGGCTGCTACCAAACTTCATCATTTCAAGGTGCTTTCAACACCACAGCACTCCCCATGGCAGGGCTGGATCCAGAAAGCTTTGAATTGGCAGTCAGTGAGGACAGCCAACATAAACATGACTTTTCATGTGTTACCAGCTCAGGTTTCCTCACAGGGGTTAATGTGCACCCACCCAGGTATATCCCTCTCACTTGTCCAGCTCTAAGGCTGCCTCACTCTGAACCTGCAGAGTCCTGAGGCTCTGGCAGACACAGCTGTCTGTCAGCATCTGGCCCTCTGTGAGGCTCTCTAATTAATTCCCTAGTACTCATGAACACCATGTTCTGTCCCACTATTCTACTCTTCAGAATTGACAGCAAAGGGCTTTTTTCCTTGTCTGATGAATATTAACCTTTTTTATCTGACAGAGATGCTCACCAAATAGTATAACAGGAGCCTAAAATATGCCAGAGCAAATTTCTGGGGCATTTGTTTTTAAATGCTTGTGTACTAAGAGAACAAGGCTGCTCCATCTCTGGTGTCCCATTGGAGTGTGTCATCATACTCCAATGACTTCTCAACCACTTCTTCAACTAACACCTGGAAGATGACCCTATTTCCACCGGTTTCAAAAAAAGAAACAAAGAGAGGCAAAAACATCTGTGCCCTGAACAAGGGAAATGGCTGGTAGAGACCAGGGGTGGTGAAAGCCAGTCTGTGCAATATGGGGCTGGCCACGCTCAGCGTGTGCACAGCTCAGAGAACCCAGCAGCATCAGAGACTGCCCCTGCACAGCTCCTGGTGGGCCTGAGGACCTGGACTCTCAATGTGCTCCTGCTGAAGGGCAAGGGTGTGCCCAGCCCTCCTTACAGGACTCACGGAGGAGCTTGTACAAGTGCTACAAGTAGCAACACTTGTCCTGCGCTACTACTGCTACAGCCCTTATTACGTGAGTCTTAACTTTGCTGTTGAACATTCCCCCTTCAGGGTGGCACAGGAATTTAGCCTCCTGAAGTGACAGCTGAGCATTCCCCTCTTTAGAGCCAGCAGCTACCAGTGGTATACAATGTCACACACCTAAGAAAAGACTTTGTTTAGCATGTGCACTTCCCATTGACTTCTCAGACCATTAAATCGCTGTTTTCATGCTATGCTTGTATACATCATTCTGAAATTCAGGCTGCCCAAAGGGCTTTAGGTTCAGTGAATAGCAGAGTGTCTACCATACACAAAAGGGCTGATGTGTTTCCAGTGGCTCACAAACCACCTCCTGATGCTGGGATGACCCTACGGGGTGGACATGTGCCCTCAGCTCTTTGTTCTGCTCCCCTTTCAGTGCCTGCAAGACACTCCTTTCTGAGAGACTCTTCTTTTGTACCTTCCGTGTTCACTTTTGGAGGCATCTTCTGCTGTGGGCTGAAACTGCAGTGCCTGCCTGCCCAAGGCCAGGGGAGAACTGGATTCTGACCTCTCAGCCCTCCACCACAAATACTTAATGGCAGGATTCAGCCCCTAAATAGCATTCCTGGAGGCTTCCTCCAGCATTAACAAGCCCTGGAACTTCGCAAACCCTATGAAAGTCCAGCAAGTCAACCATTCCAGCAGCTCCCTTCATTGCATCTCTCCAGAAGATAAATACTGAGGTCAAATACAGCTCTGTCCTTCTAACAGGTAGAAAAAAAAAATTCATGAACTTTACTAACTGTAATTAATTTTAGAATTACTCAGGAAATGAGATTTATTGTATGTCAGTAAATTCTAAAGAAAAATCTATTTGGACCATAATAACCTCAGTGTCCTTTTGAGTGGACCTCTCTCCAGTGATTACTCAGCAGATACTCTCTCATTGCTTCCCAGCACCTGCTGCTTCCAGAAGGAATTCTCCTGCCCATCTCCCTTGAAACCTGACATGGTGACACACACAAATACAACTGTAAGCAATGTTTGAACTCCAAATCAAATCACCAGTTTGTTTCCTTAGGAAAACAGAAAAAAAATCCAAAACAAAACAACACCAAACAAACAAACAAACAAAAAACCAAACAAACAAACAACAAAAAAAAAAAAAAAAGGGCGCTTGTTTCTAACCACCTGGCCCACTGGAAAAAGCAAACTTCAAATATGGAAACAGCAATACGTTTCCCAAAGGAAACTATGACAACAAGAATTCTAGGACTACATAAAAACAGATACCTGGACCATCACCTAATCCACAGGATGTGAAGTTATTTTAAAGCAGTGTTGCTGAAACCTGGTTTCACAGAACTTGTCATAATTTCAGATTATGCTATTAAAAATTAATTATAATTTCACATGAAAGAAACTCTGGCCCTAGTTTCTAATAAACTCATGTCCTTGTCCATCTCTTCACCACAAATTGAAACAAACACTTTCTGCAGGAAAATAGGAGCCTTTGGCACCAACCAGCCAACTTCTGAACGAGCCTATTTTTTTGCCATTTACATATAATTACATACTAGTCTCCAAGCAGCTAGAAGCTCCATGTTCCTTTTTTATATCACTTGTTTCTTGTGAATACACATAGAGCACAAACCCAAACCACATTAATGATAACCTTGTTAAATATAAACTAGTATGCAATTATGCAAACTGCTAACACAAACAAAAAAGCCAGGGAACTCTGATTATGTGTTCACATTGGTTTCTGCAAACTAAACAAAAATAACATCATAAGGCAACCTGTCTTGCCTGATACTGTAACAGAAAAAGGTTTCACATTATAATTTACGTCTCAGCACAGAGCACTAGTCTGTCAAGCAACTCCTCAAACTCAATTTCAAGCTCACTTACTGCAAGGAGAGCAAAAGGGTAGGAGGAAAGGCAGCCAGTGCATACGTGAACTACCAAAAAGATCTGATTATCCTCTCTGCCTCATCCTTCAGATGAGCTAATGCCTGTCCCTGGGCAAGGTGCTGTGACTTTCTCTCTGTCGCCCTGAGAAGGGCTGGCTATGTGCTGGGGACTTGGCTCCCTCCTCTCCATTAAGAGAGCAGCAGAAGGGCTGCTCGAACCCTCTGTTCCTGGGCTTGTGCCAGCCCGGTGCATGCCTGTGATTTAACTTCTGTACAGCCAAGGGTGAACCCAGCAATCAGAGCTCCTACCACACCTTTTCATTAAGAAGATGAGGCGCTAACGTTCTGTGCAACCTCTCTGGTCCGCAGCTGCCCTTCCCCAGTGTTTAAAAATATTTACCTTTTCTAGAACAGAAACAGATCGATTGAATGCAGGCCAAGGTCTGCCCCAGAATGCACAAGTGCAGCATCAGACAGCCAGCAAATGCAGGGGACATTACCCAGAGCTCTCCTGTACCTTAAGTGTCAGCCTCAAGCAAGTGCTACAATGGAGAGCCTCATACTTGTCAGTGGAGTAATGCAAAGCCTCCACCGCAGCTGAATCTAGCTCTCAAGGAAACAAAACAGCATGAGAAAACCAGCATTTTCCTTGTAGCCTGCATCACAAGAAAATATCTGGCACAAATGCCAGCGGCTATAGGACTGGAGGAGCCTCCCACAAAGGCTTCCTCAGGTGACTTCCCTTGCCATGGACTTGGGTTATCCGTTTAGTTTTTGCACGCTAGTAGCACAGCTGAACTTGCAAGACTTTGAATTTCTAGGTTGTAAACAAGAACAGTAATTACCTTTCTTTCTCAAACTCCACTCTGTTCTCTCTGTTCTCATGTAATAAAAATAATTTAAAAAACCCAAAAATCCCCACACCAACAAAAACCAAACACATAGGTTGTGGACGGAAACATTCAGAAAGTGGCAAGAAAGAGCAAGGGAAAAAAATGACTGGAAGAGGAAGGGCTAAGTGAAGTGATACCAGTGAAATCTAAGCAACCTTCCCGGAACAAAGCATAGGACCAAACCATGGAAGAGAGGAAAATCAAGGATGATCCCTGAAAATCCAGAAAGGTAACACTGGAATCGTGCATCAATAATCAATTCACTAAGTAGAAGGTCGAGAAGAATCCAGCCTCTTGAACGCTAAGTAAGTTCAAGAGTAGAAAAGCAATGCCCAGATCATAGTCTGTGGGTCATTTCTCCCCCACAAGTGTACATTCTGTGGGCAGAATCACATCACAGACTGAAATTCACGAGTGTGTGTGTGTGACATAGCTGTGCAGTTGATCCACGGAGCAATTAGAGGGTTGTCACCGCAGAAAATGTTTTGAGAGACACATGACCGGGAGAAGAAGGGTGCTAATCCACCAGCAGGCATTCTGCTTGGGAATGTGGGGCTCCCTCCAGGACAGCACCTGTAAAGGGGCTCAAAAAAGCTACCACATGGAGGGGAAAAAAAAAAAAAAACAACCCAAACAAAAAAACCAACCAGCAGTGGGGCATGCAGCTAAGATAACTTTCTCCTGGAATACCTCCAATACCTCCAAGCTGGTTGATTTTGAAAGGGACTTTTCTACAGCGATCTATGCTCAATTACCCTTATAAACCCTTGCAATAACATGTGACTCAAAGTCTACCTATTTGTCCAAGGGAGAAAAAGGAGGGAGTGTGGCAAATGGGGAATGTGGGAGTGGCTGCCGATGTGGGCTTGGGGAGCACAGTCATTTCCTCCAGCTTCTTCCCTGCTTCTTCCCCCCTCCCTCCGTCTTTGATAACTGAGCATGTTGTTGAGGAAGTGAAGGAAGGTGATTTTGTATCCACAGGCATTCACGCGTTTTTACATGATTGCACCTTCTTAGCCAGAAGTCTCAGCTCGAGGGCTGAAGCAGGTGAAGTTGTTCCTTTGGGAATTAAAAGGCAATAGAGTACCCGGCGGCAAGAAACGACCCAGAGGAACACAAAGTGCTTGGAGATAAAGAGCTTATTCAGGGTGGTAGCGAGACGCTGCTTAAACCATGCGCTCGCACCGTAATCCGTGGATTTCGATGCAAAGATCTTCCCCCTTGTGGGCTACCAGACCTGGCTACAGCTCACTTGACTCAGAGCCGGTTTCCCAGCCTGCTGTCAATAGGACAGGCGGCACGGCGGGCTGAATCCACCATCAGCCGGGACAGCGGGGTGACAACCCTGCGCGGCCGGGCTGCGGCGGGGCACGGCGGCCGTGCAGCCCGCGCTGCTGAGCGGGAGACAAACTTTCAGCCACTCGAGCCCAGGCGGGACCGACCGACCGCCGGGCTGCTGCCGCCCGGGAGGCTCGGGCACCGCCGCCGTCCTGCCCCTGCGCGCTGGCACACCCCTGCCGCTGCTCCCCCGGCCGGACGGCAGCGGAGCCGGGCCCGCGGAGGGAGGCTCCCGCCTGGCGGCTATCTGGCCTCCCTTCCCCACGGCTTCCCCCGGCGGCCGTGCCAGCCCTTCCCGAGCCCATCGCCATCCTGCGCATCCCTTATCCCCGCATCCCGAGCATCCCTCATCCCCGCGGCGCGGCTTACCGGGACCGCTGCAGCTCGAAGGCGGCGGCGGAGCCGGGCTGCCCCAGCTCTCCGCTGCCGCCGATGCTGCCCTGGGGGCTGGTGCGGCCGAAAGGCGCCGGCAGCACCCCCGCCGTGAAGGAGTTGAGGCGGCCGCGGCTGCCCGCCGCCGCGGCGCCCAGGAAGGCGGCGGGCGGCACCTGCACCGCGGCGAAGGCGTCCTCCTCCTCCTCCTCGTCTTCCTCCTCCTCCGGGGGCTCGGCGGGCGCCGCCGGGGGGCTGCCCAGCCTCGGCGGCGGCTGCGCCTGGCGGGGCCGGGCGGCGGGGCCGTCGTTGCCCGGCGGCGGGGGCCGCCCGTCGAGGGAGATGCTGGTGAGGAAGGAGAGCGCGGCCTGCCTGCGGCGGGGGTCGCTGCGCGCCGGCGGCGGCAGCTGCGGCGGCCCCGGCGGCGGCTGCGGCGCTTTCCTGGGGCAGGGCTCCGCCGGCGGCGACAGGGGCCCGGCGGCGGGACTGCCGGGGCTGGCGGCGGTGGCGGCCGCCGCCATTGTCGGCCGGCTCCCCCTCCCCTCGCCGCCGGCCGGGCGCTGCCTCTCGCTGCCGGCCCGTCAGGCGGGCGGGCGGCGGGGCACGGGCGCCGCGGTCCCCGCGGGGTGCATGGGGGTGTCGGGGGGTGCGCTCCGCCCGGCCGCGCCGCGCTGCCCCGCGCCCCCGCCGCCCGCCCGCTCCGTATTTATAGGTGCAGCAGCCGCGCCGCCGAGCGCCCTGTGCAATAACACGGCAATCACGTGTGGGAAACGGGGCGCTGGAGGAAAACAAAAGCCCGGCCAGCAGCCCGGAGGAGGAGGAGGAGGGAGAAGGGTGGGTCTCGGCGAGCTCCCTCCTTTCAACCTCTCTCTCTGCTTTTTTTCTTCCCTTTCACCCCCTTCCCTCCTCCTCCTCCTCCTCCTCCTCCTCCTCTTTTTCCCTTCCTGGATGCGTGGGGGCGGGCGGGAGCCGCGGAAGGTGGAGTCTGTGCCCGTAGTACTCGGCACATGGCCCTCGGAGCGCGGCACGGACCGCCCCGGCCCCGGGGCTGCGGCTCGGCCCGGCCCGTCTGCGGCACCGGGAGCTGAGCTGGGAGCGGCTCCGGGATGCAGCCGTGCCGTGCCGAGCGGCCCTGGCGCTGCCCGCTGGTGTTCCCGGGTGGGGACTTGTACCCGGGGCAGGCGCTGGTAGTGCCCGATGGGCACGGAGGACGGTCGGGGACAGGGAGCGGCCCGTGGGATGCTCTTGAAAGCCGACGGTGCGTTCTGCGATGCGGCAAGCCTTTGCTGTCCCGGCCCCTGCTGCCCCTACTGCAGTCTGAGGCGTGCGAGTGCCTCTGTGTGTGCAAGTAACATCTCACGGGTTCCCTAAACCATTAAAACAACCTCCTCCCCAGCCTTTCCCTCAACTGCCTCCCCAAGCCTTTCCTCTCCCCTGCACCAGAGGAAGCACATTTACTTTGCTCTTTCCCAAAAGGGCATATAGCCCAAGCCCCAAATATCCGTACTCGTGTCGTCCCCAAAGCGATGGCTGTTGAGCAGCAGACTGCAGGTCCGCACGCTGCCTCTGCCTCTGTCTGCAGCTGTGGCTTGCGAAGGCGGGTGGCCCGTCCCACCTCAGCATAAAGCTCCTTCATTCCTTCGTTACTGTATTGTGACCAACCCAACCGTGCTCCGAGTGTGCTTGTCCTGTGATGATAATTTCATCAACGGCTTATGTAAGGGTTGGATAACAGATACATACACGCCGAGGAACATATGGTTGTCGCAGGATAGCAGCACGTGCTTTCTTCATAAAGCATTACAATGGCTTGTATTACATTCCAGGAATAGCTGGTGGATGATTCACAAGCCATCCCAAACTGTCACAAAATATTGTGATCTACGGTTTCATCAAAATTCTGCTAATTTGATGATTAAAAAAAATAATGATCAGAAAGGAGAACCTAATCCCATTGTTAGAGGAGCCCTGTGGAACCCAGGTATCTCAAAAGTGATATTTTAAGCATTCAAACACTTTAGAATTGAGCTCTGTGGCTTGGATTTATTCCTGAACCTTTGGCCTCTAATGAGTACCAAACCCTCCAAATTTAGGCACCAAGTCTCTGGGATGTGCAACTTTCATGGTAAAGACACTGCATGGGCAGCATCCTGAGCAGGAAGCAGTGAGGAAGGGAAGGGGAAATGATGGAGGAAAGAGATGTTTTCCAGATCACACTTTCTTAGAGAGGTAGGTGAATGCTATTTTGAGATGGACCTTCTCATTTCAGTCTCCTCTCTTGAGGTTTACACTGGTTTTGTCTTCACACTGGTTTTGTCTTTCTTATCAGAGGGTACTTCTGTGCCTGTCCCTGTGGCATGTCAAGGATGGATCATGTAGATGGAAAGCGAGTAGGCCAGAGTGCTAAACTCTCCTCTCCAGAGAAAAGCCTAACTGACATGTTAGAATCTGTTGGAAGGATGCTCTGTACCCCTGTGGTTGCAAAGTGGCTCCTTTAAACTTCCGTTTTGGAGAGGAAGGCTGAGGAATTTCAGTTCTGCCACCTTCTTTTGATGACAATGCCTTTTTCTGACCAAAGACATTGTTCCTGCAGTGGCAACCAGTGAGATGTCTGGGCATTGATGCATTTGGCTCCTGTGGAGGAGTTGCAGGCTTCTTTTGAGACTACCACTTTTAAAAGAATTCTGCACTTTTTGGAGGAAGACTCCTGGGTCACAGAAAAATGTCACAGCTCAGTAGCCTGGTAGTTGGTTTATTATTGAATGCTGATCCCTGGTCCAGGGACTGCTACCAAATGGTAAATAGCTTGTGAAACTCACGCCTCCCACCTTAGAACTGAGTGAGATATACACTGGCATATTTTTTTTTCCCTCTTGCATTTCTGAGGGAAGCAGCAACAGTGTCTTTTCCTCTGAAAATCTGTATGGCAACTGAGTGCTGGTGTGTATTTCCTAAATTCGGCTTCTCACAGTACATAGGTCTGGGAAAGAGAACACCACCAAAATGCCAGATGGAGTTCCAGAGGTTGGTTTAACTTAGGTCATTTTTTGTGAGTACAGAAATGTGCACTCCTTTCACAAAATTACTCTTGTGATGGGATAAACTGGTATCTGTTGGAAGCATTATTTTAAATGAAGCCACAACCTCTCTTCTAGAGCTCATCTACAGCTGACCCAAAGGGAAATGTTATCCCTTCCCTTGTCCACATGTGCATCCCAATAATTTTGGCACCTGAATTATACAAAACCATTTTTTTACAGTCTCTGCAATCTGGAACACTTATGTGAGTGGTTGAGCCTATCAACTTCCTTGCATCCAAGTTAGAGTGGTCAGGATAGACTGAAGGTCTTTCCTTGCCTGGCTTATCCAGCTGAGCCACTTTGTCGCTTTGCAAAGTCCTTGTCTGTGCCCGCCAGCCCAAATACTCTCATGGACCCAAACAGATGCTCCTGGTCTAATACGCACAAGCTGCCTCTGGGGGCAGCTTGTCTTTTCCAAAAATCACACTGCAGGTTAGTTAAAACATCCCTTGCGTACTGCAAGTGAAAATAAACCTGTTTGAGAAAGCCACATACAAGAAGAAAATGACTTTTTTCAGTCTGAAGTGAACCTATTTTTGATAATGAGTGGGGTACCACAGTACAGAGATAATTGGCATGTTAGAAATACCCAGTTCTCTAGACCTATTTATACATTTAGTGGCAAATTTAAATTAATGCGCACAACATAATGTGACTTTTTTTCTCAGTTCCTTATGTCCTCTTGATCTGTGCTTAGCAAAACTTTAAGTGATTGCATGAGCTATATAAGTCCTGTGTGCTAGAGGATATGTGAAAATGTTAAACAAATTGATTTTGCTGGCTGAAACTTTTTTTGTTTGATGGGGAAGCAGTGGTTGACTAGAGGAAATAGCAAAGTTGAAAGGAAAACCAAAAAGGCACATTCTGGAAGCTTGCTTCTGTGACTGTTTTTTCAATCATTTCCTTCTCCAAGTTCTCTTCCAACCAACCAGCTCTACCCAAGTGCAAGTAAATGTTTTTATTTCAGAGGTCACAGGCTTATGTAAGCAGTTAGATGACAAGTGGTAATGGGAGTGGTGGAGCATGATGGCTTTTTCACCCAGTGTGCCAAGACCTGCAAGAGAGACTCATCAGTTGGGTGTTCAGAGGCAGCGTGGAATTTGGGGGGCCTGTTAACACGAGTGATGGAGAGGCTTTCTTTATAGAGATTGGAGGGAGTTTGGACAAAAACAAAAGCTCAGAAGTTTACCATTCTGAGGAATGGGATTAGAGAAACAGTGCCTCTACATACCTGTCCTCAGAGGAAAGTTAACGTATAGAATCCTCATGTTGTCTTTAGTTTAGTTTAACTGGTGTGAGTGCAATCCTGCTTCGAGGCAAGTGTGTGGCCAGTAGGATGTGAAAATCCAAAAGGCCACAGACCTTGAGCTAAAGTCGGGGTCCTGAGTAGTTTGTCAGGCCAAGCTTAAAATAAGCTTTGCAGGTGAGTTGAAAACTTCACCCAGAATTTGAGTTAGAGGCAAAATTTGTGTTATACTGAGAGTTAACTCCGCAGGAATAACTGGTCCTGAGTCACCAGTGTGAGTCACCAGACTAGCTCTTGAGTGGCCTCTGCACAGTGCTTGCCTGCTTTGGGGACAAAAACAAGTTTCTTCTTGTCACTGGTACTCATGAGAGCTGCAGGAGCTAGGGGAAGAAAGAGTAAATGCAATTGTTTCTTGCAATTTTGACAGTCTTGTTTTCTGACTGTCAGGTAATGCTGATATGCAAAGCTCAGCAAAGATGTCTGGTGATAATGCTCCTGTAGGTGAGAACAGAGATCATTATTACCAGTGCTCTTGGATATCACTATCAGATCCCCATGGCCAGGCACTGTTCCCATAGACTGTGAGTACTCTAATCTTGCTGTGCAAGACTTTGAAGAAACAATCCATATCCAATCTTTATAAACACTTTCTTTTTCCTTTACTTTGCAGAAGAGAATTGCACTTCAAAAGGGGAAAGCAGTTGTAACATTGGAGAAAGATTTGGAATGTGAATTTAATAATCCTTCTGCTTAGAAGGAGTGTCTGGCAGAAAAAAAGTTGGGGGAGTTTTAAAAATTTCACTGAGGGCCATAGTTAAGAATGGAAATTGGATAAAGACAGTACAAATTCTTTACAAAAGACTAATACTGCATCTGGATAGCAAGACCTGTTTTAGTGCCAGGCCCAAACCTTCAGTCTGTTGTAAATTTAGTCTGATTCTCGGAAATGCTAAGTGCTTGTACTTTTCACTGGTGATTTTTCAGGAGCCTGAATGTTTTGCTTGTTAAGGGTCACTTTTGCTAATTGAAATATGGTATTTTGACACTAAGAAGAGTGTCACCTTCTTGGAAAAGCAGTGTTCCTTGGGCAGTATTGGTTCACACTGGCCTCTATGTGCAGAGCCTTATTTTGCTTGCATCATTCCTGGGTAGGTGCCAACATTGCCAAGTTGACATGAAACCAAATTCAAAATACAGTAGTGAGAAAGTGAGAGAAATGTGTGAGCATGAACATCATCATTGGAGGGGTGTTTGTGACTGTGGGGAAGGACCCACACATAGAAGCGGGGGCCCTCAGCAAAGGTGAAACAGTGTCTCCCCAGATCAGCTGAGGTGTGCATGGTCAGGGCTCCCAACCTGCCAATTATTTCAGATGTCAGAGGTGAGGCATGCATGGTGTTTGTGTTGCAGAGTTTCTGAGATCATCAGTGAGCTGGTAGTGCACACACAGGTGGTAGAGCCAATTTCATAGTTGTTTGTCTCTCAAAGAATTTAGGGCAGTCTAGTTAAGTCAAAACTGGCCTCTGTATCATTGCTCCAACTTATTGCATCTTCACTAAGGACACTCAATAATTGTCATTGTCAGATCCATGCTGTATCCGATTCAGGCAAAGCATTTATTGGAAAACTGGTTAAAAGGGTTATGTGAGCTCCAAGGGCAAGACCATGAAAAACATCACTTTGCCCACATTAGAGATTCTTATGACCTCTCCTTTGAAATACCTGAGCATCCCCACAGTGAGATAAGAATTTCGGAGGTGGGCTTTTGTGTCTTAGGTGGGGCTGGGGACTGAAGAGAGGGTGCCTTTCCTGTCAAAATCCACCCACCTTTGTCCAGTTTTAAGCCTTTTGAATCATAGCTCACATGTGCTCGATAGAGACTTATTGCTGCCTGGCAGCTAAGACTGCCAGTGCCTGTGAATCTTCATGGAGTAAACTTCAGGCTTCCACCTTTGCAGAAGGGGCTGAGCACATGCAGTGCCCTGAATTACAGGATCACTGGGAGGGATGTTCCCAGCTGCTCTGGAGCACGCTGGAGGTGGCTGCTGGGTGTAGAGTGGACAAATGGAGTGGAGGAAGGATCAGCCTGTTCATATGGGAAACAGGCAAGGAGCTGCAGGAGCAAAAAATACCATCCTTGGGTGGGATGCATGCACATGGCAGGGGGGCTGAGGGCTTGCACATCCAGCATGAATTCCTCTTCACTTCTTTCTTGCATCCTTGAATTTTTAAAGTTCCTCATTCAATTTAAGCGGGCTTTGAGGTTTTCTGTTGTTGCTGCTGTTGTTTTTTACACTTTATGTACTGTTGGATGCCTTAAAGACCCACACTAAACTGGAAGCTCCATTTTACTGGATGCTGCTAAAATACTCTCCCATCTCTCAGTGAGCTTGCAGGATAACTAGACAAAACAAGGAAGGTGGCCATGTAAGAACTGCAACTGGAATGTGGCTGTTGCTGGCTCCTACTGGCTCCTACTGGAGTGATTAAATGGGAACAGGGCCACGTAGCTCCTCCCTCCCTCCCTTGAAAAACAAAAACTGTGGGCAGTTGTACAAAAAACAACCCCTGTTTCTGTTTGTCCTTGTCTTCCTGCAGTTTTCTTCTTTGAAATCAGTTTGGGGTTTAGGTTTTTTTCAGTGTCATAATAAGCTAACCTAGGCGTGAGGTTCCAAATGGAGTCATCTTTATTGAAACAAGGAAGGGGCAAGTGTCCTGTTTGCTTGGAAATCACCTTAGGCAGTGGTGTAAATAAAAATCAACTTCTAACTGCATTAGAACAGAATGACTCGTTGCTAAGAAGAGCTGTTTTAAGGTTTTCATTAAGTGACAGCAATGATTTATCCTGTCCTTTACCATTCTGAGGCAATTTGGAATCAAGTACAGAATCACTGGACATTAAGATTTCAGAGGGAAGCCTGGAAGAACATTCATCTTTGTCACAGTGTCTGTTAATTTTTAATCGCCTCGGGATAATTTTAAAACAGGCTGCAGGTTTCTGAAACATTCATGTTGGCAAGTCTTTTTAGTTTGCTGGTTGCTGAGGGTAAGAAACCCTTAAGAAACTGTCCTCCACTTTGCAGGACAGTCAGACCAAGAAGCTGGATGAGAAGGAAAACGCTGTTGACACCTTCTCAGACACAGTCTTCAGTGAGTAAAACCACTAAATAAATAGAATCTAAAGTTCCCAGAGGGACATGCTGGTGGAGTGTTTCAGAGACTCTCCTACAAGTTCAGCTTGACTGGAAATATTTAATATCCAAGAAAAAAAAAAAAAAAAGTTCAAAGGATTTTTTTTTTTCTCCTCTTGAAAATATTCAAGGAGTGTGACTCCAAGGGGAATGAAGAAAGCGAACGGAAAACTTCTGGTGGCAGACACTGGGTTTTTGAGTTCAGCTTCTTGGCATTTTCCGGTCTGCAGGCAACATGATATCCCACGAGCACCACACTTGCTTCAGTCCAAAATTTCAGGGAAGGTTTCAGAGCCGTTTTAACTTTGGAAGATCCTCAGTGGGTAGTGTTCATTACAGGTTGGTGTGGAAAGCTTGCAGTCAGAGGGGAGAAATAGAACCTGTGCCTGCATCGTTGCAGTCTGTCACCTTGGGCCACCTGCATGGGAGTCCCAAGGGTCTGCAGCCACTTTTCCTTGCTCACAGGATAGGGCACAAGTCCTGCCTGGATCCCCTGAACAATATTCCCAGCTAAATATTTGCCACTGGCAAATTTCCAACGTGATAAAACCCAGCCAGGTCAGGTCTGCCTCTGTTCCACAGTGGTCAGAAATCTGGCACAAGTGACTGGGCTCCTGAGAAAGAAGGTGAAATGGCAGTGACTTTGGTGGCAGGGAAATATGGGTCCAGCCTCAGCTGCAGGTTGAATGGGAAGAGGACGATGGGCAGCTTCTCCCTCCCCGGACCTGTGAGCTGCCAAAGGCTGATCTGGCATGTGCCTCCCTGCAGTTCTCTTCACAGCCAGGTCAAGTCACAGGCTTGCCATCACAGCCCTCCAGAGGTCTTTCACTGCTCCCTGCAGCCCTGGGCCACGGCTGTGCTGCTCGTGTGGGGCTCCACTTCTCAAATCCTCCTGCCTGCCTTCATGCTGCAAGGGGAGGGAGTTCAGCCACCCGCTGGAGGAGCAGCAAATTTACCTCCAGAGGAATGGCCGTGGGTGCCCCAGCTGCAAAGTGGGCTCTGCCAGGACCAGGGGGCTGCCTGTAGAGTGGGGATGTCTTGCCACCATTGCAGGGGAAAATATCACCTCAATCCTACCCCAAATAACCACAGCTTGCCCCATACATGTTTTACATAGTCTGATAGCAATTAAAGCTGCTAAAAATTGGTCTGAAAAGCATACATTTGTGCTCTGAATGTTTTGGCAGGAAAATTTTTTAGCAACAAATGGAAACTACATAAATGGAAAGGCAGTCCCCTGGCAAGACAGATCCAAAGTTTTCTGTTTTCGCTGCTCAAATTGAATAGCACCTCGGTGTAATAGTTTTCATGTTGAGATCAATGAGGCTGTTAAAGAAAAGAAGCATTCAGGTGTAGAAGAAAGTAAGGGAAGAGAGAGATGACACTCAACTTGGAAGACTAAAATTCAAGTTTCCTTGAGCCTCAAAGAAAGAATAAATACATTAAGTTGTGAAGAAACAAGACCTGGAAAGAACCTGTATGATCCATTCTGAAACTTAAGACAGAATAAAGCTTGGGGGCCAGAAAGGAAACTGAAAGAAATGGCAATGTAGCAGGAGGGTACAGCTCTCCTGGTATGGCATTTGATACATATTTGGTACATCTGCAGGTATCTCTGTTGGGATGTTTGACACACTGGTGATTCCTTCTTCCTAACTAGAAAAGAATAATTTTGTTTTCACTTACTGCAGTGTCCTTGGAGGTGGTTGTTTTCTGGGCCAGTCCCTCAGGAAAAAGAAAAAAAAAAAAAGTAAATAGTTCAGCTACACAGCAAAAAGAATTAACAAAATTTTAGTTCTCTCTATGTGTGTTTGTGTTTGTGCATATGCATATATATATATTTCACTTTGCCCTGTGGGCATGTAATTCCAACTGGATATAATAGGACATAATACATACACTCAAACCAGAGCAGTGGAAGGAATACATAGCAGAATTATTCTGCTGGCTGATTTCGGAAATGTTTGAGCTGTCTCCATGTGGCCAGTGTGACTGTGTTCCTATGGGAACAGGCTCCTCCAAAGCAAGAGGGTTCTGAAGCAAGAATACATAAATCCTGGCTAAAAACTTGGTGTTTAGCACAAAATTAAATATTCTGTAATTATGAAGCATTCTGCAATATTCTAATTAAATTCACTCATTTTCAGAACGAATTGAAATAGTTCTTTTCTACTCTGCCAATGAGGCAAGATGCAATCAGTCACATTGAAACCATCATTAGGACTAATTAGGACATCCAAGGTAGTAAGAGCTTGTTCGTACTCTCCACGCAACCACAGTGTCACTTCTCAGAGCTGCAGCCTGGTGATGCTAATCCCTTACTGCAGGAAGAATCCCATTTGCTTTAATGGGACTACTGCTTGATTTAAGTACTGTTCTGTGGGAAGGAGTGCATTGGAGTCTGGCTTTATGTTAATGTTTGCCTTAAATGCAGATTTCTTCTGACAAATAATGTCTTGCGTTGAATATTTTAAGTGTTTTATGTCGTATCCATGTTGACTTATAGCAGGAACAATGCTTATAGAAGAAAAGCCTGGAACTTCAAAGCTCTCTTGGATATTGTAAACACGTTGTGGGATGGGTGAGCAGCTGCTCAGGGGTTGGGTGCAAAGGGTTGCAGTGAATGGGGTGACATCAGACTGGGCAATCACCAAGTTTGACATGTATGTATGTATGGAGTATGGAGTTTAACAAGGGCAAGTAAAGGATTGCACATGGAACAGGGCAACCCTGGATTTGTGTACAGACAGGAATGAAACTCTGCAGAGTGGCACTGTGGAAAAGGGGCATGAAGGCCTTGGTTGATGGCAAGTTGGATATGAGGCAGCCAGGAGGGGCAGCTGTGTCCTGGGGTGCATCAGGCACAGCATCACCAGCTGGACAAGGATTGTCCTGCTCTGTTCTGCACTGGGACAGCCTCACCTCGAGCCCTGTGTGGGCACCACAACATATGAAAACTCCAAAGCTGTTAGAGAACATCCGAAGGAGGCTCCAGGGGGAAGGACCTAGAGGGGAAGTCACTTGGCTTGTTCAGCTTGGAGAAGAGGAGGCTGAGGAGAGACCTTATAGCAGTGAACAGCTTCCTCACAAGGCAAAATGGAGGTGCTACTCTCATGTCTCTGGCGACCAGGACCCAAGGGAGTGGCATGAAGCTGTGTTAGGGGGGTTTAGGTTAGATATTAGAAAAGAGTTCTTCACCCAGGGGTTGGGACAGGCTCCCCAGGGAAGTGGTCACAGCACCCAAACTGACAGAGCTGAGGAAACATTTAGACAATGCGCTTGGGCACATGGAGTGATTCTTGGTGTGTCCTGTGCAGGGCCAGGAGTTGTACTTCAATGAGCCTTTTGGGTCCTTTCGAACTTGGGATATTCTGCAATTTTTGAAAAAAGAGATTCTGAGGAAGAAAAGCATTCATCTGACTAGTTGACCAGAGATCAGAGTGATTGCTGCAGCTACCTGAATACTTATTTGAATCTGTATTCTGAGTGTTCCTTCCCTGATCTGAAGCTGATCAAAGGTATCTGTGCTTTACTTTTAACTCCAAGCTGCTACAATTGCCAGCAAAGTAGTTTTTATGTCTGTAAGTGATATGAGAGACACAGAACTTCACCTGCAGTTCTTTGCCAGCAGGTAATGGAATGAATGGGCTGGAAGTTAGAGGGTGATTGGAACTCAGATTTCAAGGCAAGATTGTAATTTGGGGGAAATACACAGTTAAATGGAATGAGAAGTCCTGTACATCAAGAGTGGATCTGTAAATGAAACCCCAAGTGTGGTCTCATTGTGTTCCATCTGGTAGTAAGAGTGCCGAAATACCAGTTTTTCTAATGGAAAATAAATGAACTAAGGATGTCAGAGCTGTGTCTTCCAGTCAGGTTCTTATTACTCCCAGATAAGACCCCTCTTAACCACTGCTCAAATATCTTCTCTAGCTCTGTTCTTAGTCCTGATTCATCTACATCATCTCTGCTGACATAGCCCTGGTTTGCCTCGCTGCTGCTCTTACATCAATACAGCTTTTCTTGCACCCTACTTGAGGTTCTGAGGGGCCAGAGTGAGACATTCGGAGGGGCCACACATGCTACAGGCATGGGGACCATTTGTGAGTGACATTTCCCCTGTCACCTTTAGGAAAGAGTGTGGTGAGGAGGCCCTAAGAAGAAAACACTAAAGGTGCCTAAGAAACCTTTATGTTTAAGGCACCAGTAAAAATATTCAAGGAGGTTTCTGGTCATGATGTGGTAGGATTGACACTTGATGCTGAGAAACCTGAAGCATATTTCAGGAGCTGTCTTCACTGATTTATGTGGTACTGGTGTTTTTTGCCACCTCAGCAGCTCATGAGGGGCCTTGAGGTGCCACCTCCCTGCACAGTTTCACCTGACTGATTGTATATTTTGAGAGGTGTAGGCATGTTTGTGACAAAAAAAGTGAAGAGGAACAGGCTATAGAGAAATGTTTAAAATGGCAGAACTTCAATTAATGTTGAAATTCCTCTTTCTAACATCAAGAAATTTCCTGGTTTAAATTTTATGCTGCTCTAAAGAGTAACGACATGTTGTCACCTCTCCCTGTTTTTGTTCTTAAGAGTGCATAGGAATTTTAAGCTGTCTGACACCTAATCAGCATTGCAGTGGACCAAATGCAGTATTTGATACTATATCATGAAGCATACTCTGCCCTTGGAAAAAAACAATTTGTAGTTTTTATCTTCAGAGCAACCCACAGCTCACAGGAGAGCCACACAGTGAAAACACGGGTGTGTCAATCCTTTCTAGGCTTGATAAGACCTGAATTTGTTTGAACAGCCATCTGCTGGTCTTGAGCCTTTAGTATTTGCTTGCCAATAGAACAAGATAGGTGAGGGATATGTTGTTTCTATTGCTCTGTACAAAGCATACCTGGATTGCAAAGAGAAGCAGGAGGATGATGGCCCATAAAGGAGGACAAATGTATGTGGGGTAATCTGTCCCAGGACTTCAAATGCTCCAATTCAGCTCGCAATTGTTTCTGAAGTGGACATTTCTAAAGGGCATCAAGCCAAGTAATTTTAGGCCAAATCTGTGGCTATTTAAGGAAATACATTACAGAGCATTGAGTGACTGCCATGAAACAGCATTTTAATTATGCCCGAATCTGTGCAGTTTTGCCCCACTGTAGAGGCAGAGAACCATTGAGACAGGGCACTGTAGTGCTCAGTGCCAAACGGAGTGAGAGCCAAAGCTCTGAGAGTAACAAATCACATTCACAGACGGTCTTTGAATATTTCCTTACAAGTGTTACAAAATATAAAATCAATCGCCTGATGCGGGTGAAACCTAGGAAGAGCAAATCCTCGTGTGAAACCTGCCAGCCCATTTGCAGAATAAACCCTGCTTTGTGCCAGGGTGACCCGCTTTGAATCGGGAGTTTCCTCTCCGCAGAGAACACCAGCGTGGGTCATCAGCATTTCCCTGAGGGTGTTTTTAGAGGAGAGGAGGTGAGCAGGTGAAGAAAAATGGTTTGCAAGAGAAACGGGACGTGGTCCCTGTCCTGGGCATTGGTCCCCGCTCAGTCCCCTGCCCTCCTGCAGCATCTCCTGTGGCAGCAGAGTGGCACTGCGTGCACAGCAGATGATTTCAGCAGGCTCTTTGAAGTCCGTCAAAGCGATCCTTAACACAGTGTGACCAACTTACGGCTTTTTTCTGCTGCATCAAGTGTTTTGTGTTAGCTGCATGAGAAAGACAGCACAGCCGTCAAATGCAGGATGTGACAATGTCTTGCCCCTTAGGAGCACGGGAGCTTTATCAGGACAGACTGCCAGAGGAACATAATCTCTGTCCTGTCGTTCTTCCTGACCAGAGCCGATGGAGCTGCTTTTTCAGTGGATTTCCAGCTAGGATATTAAAATAAACTTCTCCCCAAAATCTTCTGCCTTGAAGCAGCCGCCCTGTATTTGCCTTTGTTCTATAACTCTCTGATGTTCACTGGGGCTCTCCTCTCCATGGCTATCCCCTGTGCAGCGGAAATTAACCCCTATGCAATCTTACAGAGCACTGATATCTCTCTTCAGTCACACCATGACACTATTTGAAGGATTTAGAGGCATCCTGTCTCTGTGACAGTCTTCTGAATGCTGCCCATCAGGTACATCATAACCCGAACTGGATGTTCTGCTCTGCCTCACAAATATTTTGTAATTAAGTCACTAGGCAAGAGGGTTGAGTTTTGTATTTGTTTTGCTTTCTTTGTGTTTTAATCATCATTATTTGCACCCAAATTGTAAAGTCCGTGGTTAGGGCACGTACAGTCAAATTTCCTTTCGCTCTTGCTGAGGGGAGAGCATTGAGCCATGACCTTGTGATCTGAATATAAGCAAACAATCTGTTGTGACAAACTCACGGGGAGATAAAAAATATCATGATTCAAGGCAACAACATTCTCAACCTGAGCTCATCATTTTCGCAAAGGCAGGGGGTAACAGCTGCTTGTTCATCAGAGGATTATATCTTCCTGCTGTTACTGCTGTGACCCTAAATAAAACCTCTAATGCCAGCGCAGCAGCGTGGCCGGAGAACAACACAGTGATGGCAGGAATAAGTCCCTCCCTTCTGCTCTGGGGAGGTTTCTGTGGATAGTGTTGTCTTTCTGGAGCCTTAACTGAACAATATTTCCTGTTACTTCCAGAACCCGGAGATTCAAATAATCTCTCTCCTATCACAGATCCCTTTCTAAAATCAGAAGTGAGGTGTTCCTGTCCTGCTGAAAGCGTAATTGAAAGGCATATACAAATGTAGTGTCTAATTCCAAGATTTTCCTGTATTTTGATTAAAAACCTCCTGGATTCTAAAGCTTAGGTTGTGCTAGATATAAAAACACACATTCATCCAAGAGCACAACATGAATGAATGTGAGCATTAAATTCTGCTGACCGTTCACTTAATTTTTTTTTTCTGCCGCATGTGATTCCAGGACAAATATTGATTGAATAACCTCTGTGTGTGTGTGTGAAGTGTGGTCTAACACCCAGAGTGACCTTTCTCTTCCGTGTCTAATCACCAGTGATAGCTGTAAGCTTCCTTTTATATCAAAAATCTCGTTTCATAACCCAGCTCCCCTGCTCTTTGGAACCTGAGTTTCTCCATTTGTTTGTTCAGCCAGTTGAGGTCTGCTGGGATATTTCTCTGTTTGATTGCTTGTTAGCTTTGGTTGCTGGCTGAAATGGCCCGGGGATGGTTGTTCAAGGCCTTTGTTTTCTTTTCTGGAAGAGTTGGTGGAGGGTTTTGTTCTCCCCAGGTCAGGCAGCGTTGCTGCACGTGAGGTTCCCCTCGCTGCCCTCTGCACACCCACCCGGGCAGCACACGCGTGGGCTCCAGCATCGCCCCGGCCTCTGGGGGCCTCACCCAATGGCTCTTCCTTTTCGTTTACCAAAGCACCGGCTGATGTTTTGACATGCTGATTTTTTGGGCCACAGCCTGTCTCTTTCCCTGTCTTTCCTCACAGAGGGGCTGAGCCCCTGGGGCAGATGGAGAGAGAAGCGAGGTCGGGGCTGGTGTTTGTTGGGACTGGCTGAAGCAAAGCTGGGGGAATACGGGGTGCGGCAGAGCAAAGGAGTTTGAATGAGAGACCTGCTTGCTCTCTCTTCCCCTCCCCCTTTCTTAGAGATGCTCCTTATTACAGGGAAAGAAGACAAATATGATTATTGTCCTTATAGTCACTTTCCACATTCACAGAGTGCAGTGTCTTTATAGAACATGTGTGTCCTCTGAAAGCTTCTCATGAGAAATCTGGGGAACAACTGCAGCCCCCACTCACACTTCTCCATACCCAGCCACCCTGCTTGCCTTCAGGACACAAGCTATGGTGGCAACTGGAGCCTGGATTTAGCAGTCTTCCATTTGTGCCATCATCAGAACTATGATAGTTCAGGCCTCCAGTTCCCACCAGGGGTGTGTGCTATTTGTGTGCCCACAATTGCTCCCTTCCAGCCTAAGAAATGGTATTATTTGTTCTCATGTTAACTAAAAATACTCATATTGGTTTCTCCTAAGATTGTGATTCTTACTTCTCTACACAAATATATATAAATAAACATGCACTAAATATATATTGGTAAATATATACATCTATCTATCTATCTATATGCGCACACACACATATGTATATTCCTTCCCTCCCCTTTCCTTCTCTTCTCACAGTCTGAGCATTCCCGGAGAGAGGACAGTAACTTTCCATCACAAATGCTTTTCCTGTGACTGTTTTTGTTTTCTAAGCCTGCCACATGAAAATAGACATAATATTTTCATTTTGGTTGTCTGTAAATAAATGGAAATTTGACTTCCAGAATGTGTTCCTAGAGCAAATCAAGTTGTTTCAAGATTGCTCCCTTTCTAAATAATACTTACAATTTATGTGCAGATAACCCCCTAATTTAAAAGTACCGTCATGGTGAACCGAAATCTCTGTTTCAGTGGTTAATTACAAGAGTTTCAGTTTTGGTTGGCATTTACTCCATTAGTTATTCATACTGCAAACAAATATTCCAACAGCTATTTGTTATATTCTCTTAGAGACGTGATTAAAACCAAATTTTAGCCTTCACAGATCCAAGCCTGTGCCTGGAGCCATGCACGTGCCAAAATGAAGAGACAAAGGGCTGTAGGAAACCCACTTCCTTCCCCTGTCTGTCCTATCCAGCTGGTCTTCTGGTGAAGAGATTTCAGCTGCCAGCAGGGCTTCTCTGGGGACTGCATCCTCCTCCTCAGCATAATGGCAGGAGATTGCTTTCCCTGAGGGTTTTTCAAGGAAGCAGTCTATACTTTTAACATTAGTTCAGCTGATGGAAAGCAGCAGTGCCCCAAGCTGGCACTATGGTTTTCAGGGAGAAAAGTACCTCTCTATGACTGAACATTGCACCTCCTGAGATCCTCCTGGAAACCTCCAGGTGGGTCACAAGTCACTGTGGTACTGTCAGCTTCTGCTGGCTAGCCTGCTCCCTCTCCTTGGCTTCGAGTTGTTGCTGGACTACAGCTCATACCTTCTGCTTGAGGGACCAAAGTGAGACTTAGGAGGGACTTCGCATCACCTGACACTTGGATTTTTTCTGCTGTGAACAAGCATTACCAAATTAGCCCCACAGCACAGAGGCAATCTCAACAATGTGAAAGGAAAATGTGGAAATACTTCCTTTAACATGCAGCACAGGGATCCTGCTATTGACTCGCAGCTTTAGCTCACTCTAAGCTTCACAAGCATTTGGCAGGATGCTGGTGAACCTTGGTGTTGGGGCATATAAGGTGGCAGGGTTTCTTGGAGATATTTTGTTCACTTCCACTGAGATATCTGCTTATTTCACATGGGAACAAGCCTCCCTCCTCCATGGAGGGTGAGAGCAAGCTGTATACCCAGATCATGGTCCAATGAACAACCTCTGGTACAAGAAATCTCTGAACTTCAGAAAGATGGAGTGCTGTGCTACAGGAAGAGCAGCTTGCTACACTTTACCTGTGTTCTTTTTCTAGACTCTTCCTTCAAGTCACGGGAGTGGTTTAGTGGAGCTGCTCTTCCTACTGCTACCTTTAAACATATGGGGCAAACCTTGGAGCTGCCTTCCATTCTTAAAATTTCAACTGAGGTGAAAGGGGAGGTTTGTCAGGGTCTGTCTCTGAGTGAGGAAGACTGTCCCTGCAGCATGCATGGATGCTCAGTGCACTGGTGTGGAACAGATCGTGCCAGACCGTTTTGCATTTGGGTCACTGTATTGACTGCTTACTTTGACCTGTGTGAGTCACTGTCCCTCTCCCTGGCACATATTTTAGAAACTCCTGCTCCAGAAGTATTTGCCTGCTGAGAGACTGAATATTAGGTGGAGGCCAGAGAGATCCTTGTTCCTTTTCTTACAGCGTGTAAGAGGCTGTGGTGTGTTGATATTGGCTGGATATCAGGTGTTCATCAAAGATGCTCTAACACTCCCCTCCTCAACTGGATAAGGGAGACATAATGTAAGAGAATATATAGAAAACTCATGGGTCAAAATAAGGACAGAGAGATCACACACCAACTACTATCACAGACAAAATAAACTTGATTCCAGGAAATTAATTTATTACCAATCAAGTCAGAGTAGGGTAATGAGAAATAAAATCCAAGCCTTAGAACATTTTCCTCCCATCCCTCCCTTCTTCCTGGGCTTAGCTTCACTCACAGTTTATCTCCTTCTTTCCCCAAGTGGCACATGAGGGTGGAGAAGGGGGTCTGCAGTTAATTCATCACACTGAATGTTGTCTGTGCTGCTGCTTCCTCCTATGTTGGTCTCCTTGACCAACATAGTCACTCCTTGACTCTATGAGTGCCTGTCTGCTGCTGTGCAGCATCTTCCTCCCCTCCCTCCCCTGTCTCTTGTGATTCCCTGACCCCATGTTCATGGATGCTCTGCTGTCTCAAGGAACTAAACTAAGAAGGAATTGCTTATCTAAGCGTGGGAAGAGATAAGGGACCATAGGTCTTTCTCCTTCCCAGTCTCAGGGAAGAGAGTTCAGACAAGGTAGAAATGCTCTGGCATTAGAGAGGAGATTGGGATACAGACACAAGCCAGCAAGGTGTGTGTCTTGGGATCAACTGGGACCAGTCTGAGGAAAAAAGTGCTGTGTCTTTGTGAAAAGTGTGTGAAAAGCTGCAGAATGTGACAAAATACTTGCAAGGAAAATCACGTGGTGGTATTGGGCCCTGGCAGTGTTGTTCTGGGCTCCATGTTACTCCATGCAGCTGATGCATTATCCACAGTTCCTGTGTTATGAATTTTAAGTTACTGCACTCCTCCAAGTTTTAATCCTTTTCTTATCATGAGGCTGTTGGGTGGAATTAAATCCTAACACACACCCATCTAGGGGTGAGGCGGTGTTTGTGTGTGTGAGGTTTTTGTTTGGTTGGTTTGGGGTTTTGTTGGTTTGTTTTGTCTCTTTCATGGAATACATTAAAAATCAGGAATTAATGCTTTCCTTTCCTTTCCTTTCCTTTCCTTTCCTTTCCTTTCCTTTCCTTTCCTTTCCTTTCCTTTCCTTTCCTTTCCTTTCCTTTCCTTTCCTTTCCTTTCCTTTCCTTTCCTTTCCTTTCCTTTCCTTTCCTTTCCTTTCCTTTCCTTTCCTTTCCTTTCCTTTCCTTTCCTTTCCTTTCCTTTCCTTTCCTTTCCTTTCCTTTCCTTCCCTTCCCTTCCCTTCCCTTCCCTTCCCTTCCCTTCCCTTCCCTTCCCTTCCCTTCCCTTCCCTTCCCTTCCCTTCCCTTCCCTTCCCTTCCCTTCCCTTCCCTTCCCTTCCCTTCCCTTCCCTTCCCTTCCCTTCCTTCCCTTCCCTTCCCTTCCCTTCCCTTCCCTTCCCTTCCCTTCCCTTCCCTTCCCTTCCCTTCCCTTCCCTTCCCTTCCCTTCCCTTCCCTTCCCTTCCCTTCCCTTCCCTTCCCTTCCCTTCCCTTCCCTTCCCTTCCCTTCCCTTCCCTTCCCTTCCCTTCCCTTCCCTTCCCTTCCCTTCCCTTCCCTTCCCTTCCCTTCCCTTCCCTTCCCTTCCCTTCCCTTCCCTTCCCTTCCCTTCCCTTCCCTTAAAAAGTAATAAAAATGATTAGTTTTTAAGGGAAAGTGAGAGTGTGGACCAACTACTCACACCTAGCAATTCTTGCAGACAGAAACTGTCTCAACTTGGGACCAAAAGGCAGACAAGGGGATAAGGCTGACCTGCTTCCACTGTGTCATTTGTTATCCTGGTGGGAGGACATGAGGCATCACCTGTACAATTTCCTGTCTCAGGAAACCCACAGTTGGGCAGTGGGTCTGGTTTTCCAAGCAGCATCACAGCCAACCCAGCCTGTCATCCTAGCGGGTGCTGAGGGGACATTTCTGCCTGATACCACAATGCAGGAGTCTGAAAGGGAATTTTAAAGGGTCTTGGGGATTTTAAAGGGTTTGAAAGCTTTCCATCATTCTGCTTTCAGAAGAAGGGGTTTACTGTGCTTTGATGGCTTTTACGTGGCTTTGATGCTTGGAGCAAGCACATGCTTGTTTAGAATTAGGTCTGAATTCCCAGACTTGTAGGAAATACTCCCTGCTTTATTTTGCACTGCTTAGTACCCAAAGCTAACCATGCAAACTGTCCCTGTGAAAAGTCTGAGCTGTTCCCCCACCCAGGGCACTTCTTGTTCATGCTGAGAGCTCTCTTGGAGCATAAGCAGTCAGAGACCATCTGTGCATGGGCTGGAGAAACTTATGTAAATATTGCTGCTTTGGGCTGGTATTTAGAAGGTGCTGCGCTAAATGATTTATTAGTGTGCTCAGTGCTAATGCTGAGAGGGTTCTCAGGTTGGCTTTTATCACTGACACCTCCTTATGGGGTCTCACTGGAAAATTCCTGGTAACTGGATAGTGGGAGGGACTGCAGCCCCAGGTTATGTATCTTATGAACCTGTGCTGGAAGCTGTGCAATCCCTCACAGCATGAGAGAATGAAACCCACAGGCACGGCCATCCTGGAGGCATGGCCTTGCATTAGTTAAATTTGATGGGAGAAGCTGCAACCTCTACACTAATGGCAGCTAAAAGTTTCTCCCTCCATAATTTGTTTCTCTAATTTTTGCATGGTGGCTGTGCAGCAGTCAGAAATTACTTCCCCCTGTACAGGTCCTTGAGCAATAATCAGCAGAGACTGGGTGGACTCCATGTGCTGTTAGCCTTCCCTGTATAAGAAAAAATCCTTCACTTAGAAACCCCAATACTCTAAAACTCAGTAAATATCAGACTTAAGGCCACTTATTCATTCCTGTTGCATTCAGTAGAGCAGAGACCTGGACATGTGGGATTGGAGATCGCCAGCTTCAGCAGCCCAGCAGGTAAAATTAGTCTGTATGCAGGCTGGGTATGAATTCCAAATTGGCACACACACAAACTCTGTCTACTTGTGGCCACACACCACAATCCAGTGTTGTGGTTTAAGCCCAGCTGGCAGCTCAGCTGCTCACTCACTCCCACCTGGTGGGTATTCAGTCACCTCCAGGAAAAGCCAGACTCCATCACACCTGATGGTGGCTTGGGAAGACAAACTCCATCACTCTGAACATCCCTCCCTTCCTCCTCCTTCCCCCAGCTCCATATGCTGAGCATGATGCCATATGGTTTGGGATACACCCTTGGTCAGTCGGGATCAGCTGACTCCTCCCAGCTCCTTGTGCACTCCCAGCCTCCTGGCTGCCAGGGTGCAATGAGGAGCACAGAGGGCCTTGACTCTGTGTAAGCACTGCTCAGCCAGAACAAAAACATCCTTGTGTTTTCAACACTCTTCTCAGCACAAATCCAAAGCACAGCCCCGCACCAGCTTCACAGAAAAAATCCACTCTAC
Source organism: Sylvia atricapilla (assembly GCF_009819655.1). Taxonomy (NCBI): domain Eukaryota; kingdom Metazoa; phylum Chordata; class Aves; order Passeriformes; family Sylviidae; genus Sylvia; species Sylvia atricapilla. Next base: position 105,681,009 of record NC_089140.1, on the reverse strand, counting down.
CCCAGTTAAAACCAGCACTCTCAAAAACCACAGCATTTGCACAAGCAGCACTAAAGACTTCGTCCTGTCCCCCTCTGTGTCTGATCCACACAAAGACCTGTGTGTTAGATGTACAGACACGACATGTGGGCAGGAACTGTCCTCACATATCCAATCTATCCAGTACCTACTGGCACCTGGGGGCACACGAGCCCCCAGAGGGCTCCAGCCGCACTCACTTGCAGGGACAAATACACACACACACACACGGGGCTATGGAGTCGTCCTGTAACCAGTCATGGACACCCAGCCTACCTGCAGCTGGCCCTGGATGCTCTCATCAGGCTTTTGACACACACACATGCAGACAGGTCTCACAGTGAACCCCAGACCTCACATTCCCCTCTGTGCCTGGCCTGGATGAGTAGCCAGGTCCTCCAGCTGTTTTGCAGGTAGGGATGGAGGAATATCTGGCCCAGGCTGATATCTGCTTTGCTATCTGTCTCCCAAGCCACCTATTCCGTTTGCCTGCCAGCAACAGTAGGGAGCCTCTACGCAGGGATGTAGCTGGACACAGTTTAATGAGCAGACAGGACAGATGGCAGCAATGGGGGGCAGGGCATGGCCAGACAAGGGTACTGACTAGTCTCTTATATCCCTTAACTCTTGCCTACTCATTATTCTTCAAACCACCATGATCCCTCCCTTTTGCCCCTTCTGATTCCTCCCCGTAACATCCTCTAAGTTTGTTGCATCCCAAGCCATTATTGCCCTGCACCCCATAGTGTGCCAAAGCCCTCAGGTGAGCCTCTCCTGTTGTCTCACCCCAACAGATGTCACCCTTGGCCCAGGGCAAACATTAAAAAACAGGAATTAATGCTTCCCTTCCCTTCCCTTCCCTTCCCTTCCCTTCCTCCCTTCCCTTCCCTTCCCTTCCCTTCCCTTCCCTTCCCTTCCCTTCCCTTCCCTTCCCTTCCCTTCCCTTCCCTTCCCTTCCCTTCCCTTCCCTTCCCTTCCCTTCCCTTCCCTTCCCTTCCCTTCCCTTCCCTTCCCTTCCCTTCCCTTCCCTTCCCTTCCCTTCCCTGTTCCCTGCAGTCCTGCAAAGAGTGGACAGTCCTGCAAAGAGTGGGAAGGGATCATATCCCCAGTGACGTTATCGGGGTCTCCCTACCTTTTGTCACATAACAATACCAGGTCTGGCATATGAAAACCTTTTTATCCTCTCAGGTCACTTTGAAAGCTTTGCTTAAGTGAAAGCAGTATATGTATACAATCTTTGGATTTTAGGGGCTGCAGCTTTGTTGATGTGACAACCGTGGGCTTGGTGGTGAGATCAGGACCCTCAAAAGCAGTGCAGCAATGAAAAGAGGAAATGGTCAGAAAACACGACCAAAATAGCTAATTGCACACACATAAGGGGTAAAAGAGGAAGATCTCAGAAGTGCTGGCAGTAGGCCAGGAACACACTGGAATTTCACATGTTGAAAATTCATCAAACCTCCTTGGTCTAAAGTTACATGCAGGCCACTTCTGAGCAATAAATAAGTCTGTATTATCACAAAGCCTTAAAAAATTGAATAGGCTAGTGAGTGGGAGCTTGGAAATCCTTCCTGAAAATTCTTCCCTTCAGCTTCAGCCGTGGCCAAGGAATAGCAGGTCTTTTATGTTTTTGATTTTTTTTAGCTTTCAAAAAAAAAAGAGATGTGCAAAGCAGCAGATATTCTGCTTGAGGAATGCAGAGACAGCAGCCACATTCATAATCACATTATTTTATTTTTCTACACTTCATCCTTGATATTTTTCCACTTGCACGATTTATTCTTGGCTACTGTATAGCATAAATCTATACAAAAGGTGTAGTTCCCTTTGTGTGAGTGCTAAAAACACAGCAAAAGAGGCAGTAAGATTTAAAATTCAGTAAGCCAATTCCAAGCATTTGATTCAACAGCCACCAGTTGCACAATGGCACAAGGAAAGCTACCAGAGTAGGTTAATACAGGTGGGTGAGTTTTGAAAGTGGCGGTAGAGTAGGACAGGATCTGGCCAAAATGGAGCTAATGTTAACATGCTTCTTTGAGAAAAAAGAAGATTTTCACACAGAACTCCCTGAACATGAGTCGCCCTCTGCCAGTGCCCCAACAATGGGATGTGAGTTACAGCACCTTGCCTTCTGACTGCTGAACTCCATCACATTTTAGAGCATCTCGAGTCTCTTGCCCTTTGAAATAAGATCCCCTTTTCAAAACACCTCAACTTAGTCTGAGCTGAAAGCCTGAATCCAGAACTGTGGGAGAGAGGGGGAATTGTGAGGGAAAAGATTTCACCACCAGGAATGCAGGCCCTTGATGGTCCTTGGCAGGCAAGCATCAGTTTTGTTCCTGGAAATGAATATGCATCTAGAACTTGGAAGAGCTGAGCAAAATAAAGCAGGATGCTGCCTGTAGGTAGCAAATTAGAGTGGCAGAAAGAAAAAACGTTTGGTTTTGGGAGTCTCCTCTGGGTCTCATAACTGCATATCGAAGGCAGTTCCCTCTAGAATGACTCTCTGCTACAGCTCATGGGTGTCTTTGCTGGTTGTAAAAGAGCTGCCATTGGTTTTGGGAACATGGCTGATAGCCCCTAGAGGAGGTCAAGTCTACAGACCCATTTGGAATAATAATTTGTAGTCTCTCTGGGTAAAAAATGCCTTAAATCTTACTGTTCCTATTCTCATGTCCTTCCCAGGTCAGTCATAGGATAAGCAGATTCTGCAGAAGTTTTCTTCTGAGAAAGCCCATGAGAGCTATTTTTATATATACTGAGATGGAAATTGTTGACATCGCAAAGGGAAATATATTTTAATAGCAATTGTTTCAGTGCCAGTTCACATTTGCTTTAACATAAATGTCTTTTTATAAATTAACCCAGTTCTGTGCAAAGATCATACAGTAACTTCAGTAACTTCAAAGAGCTGGCACAGCCTGGAGAGCACCAGTCTCCACAGCACATACCTGTCTTTTTAAAGAAATACTGAACACATTTTATGACTTGTGAAATAAGTCATATATTTCCACAATATTATATCAGAACAACATGGCCATTAAATGTCTTGACAAAATTTTCAAAAAACTCCTTTGCTTATCCTTGGGGTGAAGAAGAGCCTTAACAAAGTCTTGGTGAGTGGCATTCTGGAGGAGCTTTACCAGTAAGTGCCACTAGTCCCAGAGCTCCCTGGCTCAATGTTCTCTGTTAACCACAGCAGAAGATGGAGCAGATGAGACACAAATGCAGCTCCTTTCTCGGGCATCCATGATACTTTTCCAGGATTGCTAAGAAAATATTCTCTGTCAATACTCAGAGGCTGAGGAATAAAAAAGGCTTTCTGACACCCATCCTAAACAATTAACTCTTCCAACACAAGTTTGAGAAAAAGATAATCGTATTTCCAACTATTTCATGTGCTTCTCTGTTACTGACCAAAAAAGAAAAGGAAAGTATGGCTAAAAAAATATTCTTTGCAACTTTTTACATTTCTTTTTTTCCTTGCTTAAGTGTCAAATTATTAGGATTAAGCTTCAGAAGTCCCATTGGTTTCTCTGAATGGTTTGCCAAGCATTTAATGATCTATTAGCAATTAATGGACTGTGCTTGGCAGGCTAGCAAGCTGGAAAGTATTCATTTCATATCCAGCAAGCAAAACACTTTAGAGACACATATAAAGAGCACAGTGATTTCAGAGAGGGTTGTCGTGATGGGTTTTGAGTTTCTTGCCTGCTTCTATTAATTTGACAGTAACGATATAAGTTCAGTTCTAGGGCAGAGTGAAATACTTCAAGAAGTCTAATATTTCAAACCCAATTATTTTTTATTTCATTTAATGGAAAATTTTGCCATTTTGTTCCGAGCTGCATGACTACTACAATTTGAGATGCAGGATATTTCCGTGGAATAGAAATAAAAAATTAGGTTTTCTGACATGCAGCTATTAGCGTCTTGGTTGTAATTACATTCATCCTTACATTTTTGTGAAAGAGAGTACCTGTACTTTTGCAAACTGGATTAAGTAAAAGAAAATTTGAATTAAAATAATTGCCTCTTCTAGGACATCTGTTCAACATTAGAAGAGCATCAACTCATTATCTGATACACATTATCCAAGATAATGTTAGCTTTTTTTTTCATTTTATGCTTCTTTTCGATTGCAGCTTAAATTCCCAAGCTTTCTGAAATGGTGAGTCATTAGGAATGTAATTTCAAAGACTGTATTTAATCTCTTTATCTTTTCCCACAACTGATTTACCCAAGGGCACAAGTAAAGCACACAAAACATATTCCTAAAGGCCCCTAAATTGTTATTTCTTTCTTATCTAGCTTTATTTTATTCTCACTTTATTTAAAACTGTTCTAAAAAGACTCATAGAGTTGGTAATTATGACTGTGAGGGAATTGAGCGGCTTTTATCACCACATGGATTTGAGCTGACGACTAGATCTGAATTTTGTCTCCTCTGTTTCTTGTTCCATGTGTGTTTGATCCACAGCACTGGATCCTGTCTATTCCTATTGGTTTTGGAATACAGGCATATAAAGATTTTGTCCTTTTTATCACTACATTTTTTTTCTTAAAGCATTCTCCACATGAAATTGTCGTCTTAAGTAGAAGCCATGCCAAGTAAGATATTAAGTAACTGAAAATAAATTAATTCAAAACAGTTATTAATGTTAGTGACTATCAAAAATTTAAAAACCCGAACACAAACCAAAAATCTAACTGATCTCTACTTTGAAGTTTAAAATCCTGGGTAGACCACTTAGAAATAAGAAAGGGGAGAAAAGGGAGATCTTATGTTGTTCCAAATTGTTGTTAATATTATATTTATTCTGGTACAGTACCTGAAATATATTAATGTGCATCATCACCACATGTGTGCAATATCTTTGTAGTGGTGGAATGGTGTGGAATAGGGGTGGACATGGAACTCCTCCTGCAATTATTTCTGGGAATATTTTCCTCACTTTTCTTGTCTGAATATGTCATGTATGTCAACAGTTTGTATTGAAAACTTTGTTGTTGCTTTGGTCAGTTCCCACTGTAGTCACTTACCGGTGTAGAAAGTATGTACTAAATGTTACCATTCTGATTTGGTAACATGTTCTAGTATGAGGATGCCTTCCCAATAAATACACACTTCTAGCTTAAATCAGCTTTCCCATCTGTAATGAAAAAACCTTTCTCCCATGTTGACCTTAAGCTCTAACTAATTTTCCTAGTGAGATGCTGAACAGGAGCCCTGGCTATAAGTGAGACTGATAAACTTTGTTCATGGCCACAGCTGGAATGCAGACAAAAGCCACCCAAGGATGAGTGGTCTTCAAATGTCCTTCTCCAAGTTCCTGCTGGGCAGGGTTATCTCCCACCACTGCTGAGCGTGGGAGACTGACCTCACTGCCCTTGACTGGAGGCTCTCCTCACAATGAATGTGATACGGTAACTCCTCCCAGGAAGTCCATGTGGCTCTGCTTGCACCTCAGGCACTGTGCCCAGGATGCCAAATGTCTAGCCATAGATGTATCCTAAAAGGTATCCTAAAGAGGAGTAGCTTTTAAAAGAGTGGGATGAGACATAAGACACAATTCAGAAAAAAAAATCTCATCTTGATCATTGAGGGGAGATTTATATATAGGAATCATAATTTTGAACTTGATGATCAAAACAAATTGTGTATTTTTATAGCACATCCTTGTTCTGAGATGCAACAACCCAACCTGTGCTGTCACTTTGTAACCTGTAAAATAATTCACAGAGGACAAGGCTGTTTTTATCATCTACAGCATGTATTTTTTTTTTTTTACATGGCGACATACAGGAATACAGATTGCAATGCACAGACTGAAGAAGCAAGATGAATTCTGAGGAAAGCACTCTATATTTCAGGTTTTATTGAAACAAAGTAAGGCTAAAGTAAGCATGGTCTGTCTTCCAACAAGGTAAACTTTGCGCTTATTTCTGCAGTGTCTTACTCCCTCTCCTTCATAGTTAGCTATTCATACTTGCACACAGAGAACACTCCTTGAAAACTTTATGCTCTGTGCAGGAACACAACAATGACAGACTATGTTGAGACCAAGCCATCTTTCTACACTAAGAGAGACACAGGACAAAGGAAGTGTCAGCTTCTTCTTCCAAATGTTCCACAACTGATTTATTTGAACACAGCAAACCCCTTCCCCTGAGGATCAGAGTTGACATTTATTATTTCTAAAAACAGGAGTCCACGGATACTCTATGATGTACCAACGAGAACCTCATCACTCTTCTGCTCTCTCCTCTGTTCTTCCCTGACCTATGATTTTTCTGCTCTTGTAATACTTTTTCTTTAGAAATGAGTTCCTCATTATCAGCAAACAGACCCAGTTTTCCTTCTACTTCATTAGAGACAAAGCATTCATCCTTTCTGCATGAGAAAGGCAAAGTTCAAAAGCACAACTAATTAAAAGCAACTAGCAACCAAGTTTTCCTCCTAGGTGGCACAGGAAACATAGCTTGCCTGTGGGCATTTTACCAAATGCACATCTGACTTCTGTGTTCCAAGCAGGCTGCCCTTTTTTTTTTTTTTTTAAATGAAAGTCTTCCTTCTCAGGCTGAGATTTTTGCAGAGTGGACAGATAACACTTCAGAAGTGCTAAAGCCATGACTTTGCCACCTTTATGTTTTTAGGAATGACACTAAGCCACCAACTTGAATTTGTGCAATTGTTGGGTCTACACCAGTGTCTGGATGTCACAGGCTGGAATATATGCTAAGAATCACTAGGAATGTGCTGTACTCCACAGAAAATAAGCTCAGCAGGAACCCAAGAGATTTACCTTAATCTGAGTTCAGAAAAACTGACTTTCAGAAGCCCATTGCAATTTTCAACCCGTTCCAGGGAGAGTTGTTTTTGATGTTGTCAAATGGATGAGTTCCTAGATACTACTGTTTCTTTGGGGGTACCTACTACATGAGTGTCAAGTCTTCAAGCTCTTCCAGTCATGACTAATCTAACAAATCAGCATTTATTTACATAACTGCAAGATGCACAAATCCTAGCATCAATTACTAAGTTTTCCCTTATCTCATAAAACGAGAAGAGGCAGCATGAATCCTAAGATGTAGTCCCAAACAAGGACAGGAAGCTAGAAGACAGCTGTGGCTATCCTGGCTGTTCTGCCAGGTGGTGGATGCCTGACCCAACAGGCACTGCTGTTCAGAGGTTCCCATCTGGATGCTCAAAATTCAATACACCCGAAGAAATTTCTCCCACTCCCAACTTCTGAGTAATGCCTTCAGGTAAGAAGCCATTGAATATTTGGCTCACAAACATTGGTTTTAGTCCCGGTCTCCTCCAAAGACAGAAACCTACTTCAGCTTATGGTTTTTATCTGATTTTTTTCCCCCACTGCCAATAGACGTGGAAAACCTCACAAATCTCAAAGAACACAGTCCACTCCTCTTGACAGTGCAGCTGACTGCAATTACAATGTGCTGCCATGGCATAAAGAGGACAAAGATAGACACGATGTATGAATGTAACAATATTTTATGCGATTTTTTTTAGCAGACTTCCCTTGCTGGCTCTAATTGGCTCCCTTTTTTTCTTCCATCATTTCTGGGCGAAAGATACACATTATTCCAACAGTGTGCTAAAAATGCAGGTAAGTCATAATTAGAAGCTTCTGCAAATAGAAATATTTCACATTTTTAAAATTTATAAATTTTAGTACTCTTTTTGGTACACTAAGGTTGCTTAGGCTTCGGTACTTCCTTATTCTTGTTTTTGGAGGAGAAATCAGTCTGTTTCTATTCTCGTTTCTCTATTTTTACAATTGATCTCTTGCTTTCCAGGATGAAGCAAAATAGTTTTTCTGGCATTAGAAGAGCTAGACAAAAGATCTACAATTTTAAAATCAATTTAAATCTTATGAAATTGGCCAACTATCAAAGGGTAAGCAAGAGTAATTCTTACACTGTTTTTAGCCCAAAAGCAGTTCCTTACTGTCCTCTAGTGGAGCAGTAATATCCTCACAGACAGTATCCGCTCCTTTCTTCTTGTAACTAACCCTGCTGCCCCTGGAGAGCAATCCTTGCTATTTCCACACTTCATGACTTTATCAGCATCCATCACATCCCTTTTTGTGTGTGAAGGGGTTCTGCTCTGAAGTTTCCCCTCTCTTCTACATCCCAGTTCCATCCCAGAAGTTTAAAACTTCTCCCTCTGCCCTTTCTCAGAACACAAATACGCTGAATATTAGCAGAATCCCACTGCAATGTCTTATTACCTTTAAACAGGCCTCCTCTAGGAGAGAACTTCTTTTGCACCATGGCAAGTTGTAAGCTGTCAGATAAATCATAATTTGACACCTTCAAAGTATCTAAAAGGCCATCAGAACAGCAGCTGTAAAAAGTGTCATCTTTTCACATTGTATTTACAAAGCTCTGAAAATCTTGTTTGTTATACTCCTATCAATTAGCCCTGTTCCCATGACTCCATAACTCATCAGGCTGTAGTCCCACTGATCTCCTTGGAATCTTTTTTAAAATATTAAAATAATCCTCAAGGCAGAATTGTTACTGTGTTCTTGACCACCATAGCTAGTTTGAGTGTCATGTTCCATGCTACATTGAGGTACTAAGCAGTTTCTTCTCACCTTCCAACCCATGGGAGCAAGCTCAAACCCTGTCCACTTGCCAACATGCTCATCATTTACCTTTTCTGCTATTTCGGTTCCCAACAGCTCTGCAAAGAAAGGTTCCCCAGCACTTCCACAAAGAACATTGCTGTAAAAATCCCATCTTTTCTTGCCATCTTACCTTAAAATATTCTCATTATTGTTTGATCTTTTACTTTACCTTTCACTTTTACTGATAGTTTGTTCTGATAGTTCTTAAAATAGCATTTATAGTTATTTCTTTCAGAAATTTTCTCAAACAGCCTACTTTATAGCAAAATTTACATTTGATAAGTTGCAATATGCTTCCAGATGGACATAGCTTCTACTGTGTAAAGGCTCTCCCTCATTAAAAGCAGTCTCCTACCCTACTTATCTTGTTAAAAACTTCTTTTTTTAATAGAGAAATATTTATTCAGAGCATGTAATAGTTGTCCTAAAACAATTTTCAAGATACCTGCACAAATTCCACTTTTTGGCAGAACCTGGTAATTTTTTTTTCAATTAAAAAAAAAAAATTCAGGACACCAGACTTACTTTGGCAGGGGTTCTTTGACTACCTACTCCAAGAAAGTTTTACAGCATTGTAAACATTTATTGTCAGCATGTATTATTAGATATGGGAATGACTAGAGACTTTCATTGTTTTTTGGCTTTATGCCTTTGGCATGCCTTAGGATATACCCCAGTGAAATGCTGAAGTAAACCAACTAAGCAAGTAGGATGGGGACAGTGCCTACTGTTATACCTTTTTCTACTTTTTTGCAAGATCTGTAGTTTCAACCTAAAAGGATTCTGCCATTTAAGTGTTAAATTGATCACATTTGTTCTTGGGCCTATGGTACAACCTCTCCACCAGCAGAACTTGCCACCCTCCCTATATAAATACAGCTGAATTTAAATGGTTCTATCCACCAAGTTTCTACATAAAATACAAGAATAGAAATTATTGATATACACATATATAAATACATGCAAATAAACCCCCAGCTGTATCTGTACTTTTTTTTTTTTTTTTTACTTAAGGCATTTCAATAGTTGCTTGCTTTATGATCTCTTTTTAGAAGAGTTCTCACTGGCTGAACCCAACTCTGTAGCTTTATTCCCAAGGATCTTAACGGTGATCTTTGGCTTGCCTACCTGTGTAGGCATTACCCTGCCTCTCTGATACGGTATGATCTTGTTTTCCCAATGCAAGTATGGAAACATATCCCCACCTACAAAATATTAATTTAAAATCTCTGAAGAATCCTTTGTAATCTAGGTGATGACTATTGCTGTCCACTAGGAGAACTCTGGGCAGAGCTGTCACCCAAATTTAGAAATAATAATGCTTATCTCTATTAATAAATAAGACACATATATACAAAGAGCATTCAAGGAAAAAAATAATAGGAATATTGGATATTCTAATTTAAACACTGAAGAAAACATGGTGCTATACATTTAACACCAGAACTGAAGAAAGACACTTAGACTTCCTGTTTTTAACACCTCCAAACTATGAACAGTGGACACATTTCATATTTAATACAGCTTTATTTCAAGTAGATATAACCATTTTTGCAACAAGAGAAAAGAAAAAAAAGAAAATCCAGAGCAAAATAAAAGCAGCCTAGAAAATTGTCATTTCTGTTCCCGTTGACAGACATTTACCCTTGCAAGAACAATTGATTTCAGTGACTTCAAAGCAGTTACTCACTGACACAAAGTTTAGACAGAAATTGCTGGAATTTCAGCTGCTGGCCTTAAAGAAAAAAAAAAGTAGGAGACTTGTCTGACAGGTGCAAAAACGAATACAAAATGTATTAACACAATATGAAACAAACATACATTAAATAGTTTTGTTTCCTGGTACATCAGCCTTGCAAATGAATTTTATAAAACTTACATATTCAATTAAACAATTTATCTATCATTGTGGAAAACACAGTTCTTTATTTCAAGTTTATATTAACTATAAATATCTACAGACAGGAAAGACACACTTCAGGCTGGCACTCCTTACTTCCCCATCCTTTATGTCTTCTGCTCTTTGGCTTTTGTAGAAAACAATACAGCATAAGGCTGCCGCCTTTTTGGACGTGGACAGGGATCAAGATCCTCTTTAATGTAGCCTTAAAAAGAATAAACCTGAGGTAAGAAATATAATATAAAAACAGGCATAACTTTAGCTTTAACATGTGTTTATCCTCAAAAAATAACTTATTTTTTTTTCCTTTTGGGGCAACTGGTTCTGACTTCACATAAGTTTTAAGATCCCAGTGTGCAAATAACATTTATTAAAGTACACAGCTGCTTTCTAGTAGGCGACTGCACAGTAATGGAATAAAGTGGTGACAATGAAGAACAGAATGGAAACTATGAATTGTTCATCTATTCAAAACAAAACTGCACCTTTCATTTTCTTTCTACCAAGGATTTCACATAAGAGTAACAAAGCATGCAAGAACTGCTAATTCAATTCACTAATAAAAATCACTTTTAAAAATGTAAATCCTAGTCATTCAGAGGAAACTTCTGGCAAATGTATTTTGTAGGTTTAAACAGTACCTCCCTCTGTTTTAAGAGCACCTAGATTTATTAAAGATTGGAAAAAGCCAAACATGAGCCTATGGATCAAACACACCTTGAAAGCTCTCTGATAAGGAGTGTATAGAAAATTTCTATAACATGCTCAACTTAGCTAACACTGACAGCGAACAGACGTTTTATGCAAGTCAGTTTCAGCACCTGGCTTTTGTCAATTCCTTACCATTTATCAGCAACAACATCCACCAAAAAGAGAGTAGTAGATTTCTACTTCATAGTTGGAAAATTTTGTAACTCAGTTATTTAAAAAAACAACAGAAACAGATGTTTGTGTTGTTCAAGATACCAAAAAGGAGTAGAAAGTACCTATGTTATAACCCACTACTTTGGAGTGGCAAGAACAATTGCTCATCATGGGAACTCTCTCGTGTTTAATTCTTTTGCTGCAAGCACTGCTATAAAGTATTTTCTTTTCCACGGGAGGGTTGATGTTAAGTCTGCCTCTGATATGCTGTTGAGGACCATTAACAACTGGAAAACCCTACTCCAGCAGAACAAGGAGACAGCCAAGAAGCTACTTTTTAATGAGGCTACAAGCAGATTCCACATAAGTAGTAACAAGTTACATGGTTCATAAAAATCAAGGCTCCCTGTTCTGAAAGATTAAGGAAGGTACTGCACCTACACAACTCTGGTTACATTTTCCTATGCCTGACCTGACACTGTTACAAGGACAGATAAAAGCAAATATTAATGTTTCACAGCTACTGCACAAATAAAGATATAAGTAACTCAGAGAGTGCCTATAAGGCTCCTCACCCCAGCATTGCAACACTTCTGAAGAATGGTACATAGAGTACACTACAAACTCACCTTGTTTTAACATAATTTGTAAAAACCCTTTTTTTCACCAAGCTCTAAGATTTTGAAAAATTATTTAGAAAGAACAAAATTCTATGTGAAGATGAGTTAAAACCCCCAAACTAAACACCACATCTTCTAATTGCAAGCAGGGTATATGTATAAAAATCTGCTTTAACTACACCTTACCTGCAACATTTCCATTATTACCTGGTATTATGAACTCTAAAAGCACTGACAAAGGACATCAATAGTGCTGCTTGTCTCTCCTAAGTACAATCTCTTGGCCTTTGCCTCTGAGAATCCAATCTAGCCTATGGTCAAATATATGTAGGGTTCACATTCAGTTTTATGAAAATCCCAATTATTTCTGCCTTCTCTATCTAGGCTTAAAGAAATTCTCCTTATATTCCTTTCTTAGTAGTACAGGAACTGCTAAAACCAGACAATATTTATTAAAAATAAAAGCTGCTGATAAACAGACCTCAACAGGACTGGGTGAGAAAGGCTGCTATATGAACTAGAGATAATTTCAAGGGGAAAAAAATCTCAAGGAAAAAAAACAAAAAAAGACCTTTAAGAAGTGCTTCCCCCCCTGCCCCACAAACCTCTTTCCATGCAGGTTTGGGTGGAAGGAAATCCAACCTCCCAGAAATTATCAGGAGTATTTGGAGGAATGTAGCGAAATCTGTGTCTTGAACAGGAAGCTAGTTTCTTCTCTCTCTCTTCTTCTGGAATGTCTGCATAATACTGAACGTAAGGGAGGGGAAAAAATCCCAGTTAACAAATTCATACATAATAGAGTGACTGCTTTACACAATTGACATTATCAATCACTGTGTTTATAAAAACAATGGCGAGGACAGCCAGAGTAGAGATTCATTATCCAAGTGACAAACACCTGGCAATTATCCTAAAAGTTTACTGAATTTACAGACTAAGTATAACTTTATCGTGGCAGATTTGTTAACCTTCTATCTTTTAACATACCATAAGTAACAAGGTTTAGGCACGTGTACAATTACTTATGTCAACAGTTTACTGACTGATTTTATAAAGCTAAGTAGCACAGGTGTTGAAAGAGAGAGAATTTTTTAATATATTAAGTGTCAACTTGTATTTACAAATAAAACAAAAAAAAAAGGGGAAAAAACCCCACTACAAAGCTCATGCTGCAGAATTATTTCCAGTATCCAAATTCACAGTAGTAACTGCAAACTTAAGTCAAAATGCTTCCTACTTACTTACCCTCAAATTAGAAGTAAATAAAGAGTTAGTTTAAGTAGCTGACTGACACTGGGACTCCAGAAATTATCTGCCAGCTCAGCATTCTCTACAGTAAATTGGCTTTACCCTTTCACCCCTATCACCTGTACTGGGGGCTGCAATGAGAAGTATATACTCTCTCCAAACCTTTTTGCTGAGTGTTTCCCTGAGTAGCATCATAGAAAGTTAGGGTACCTTTTTTTCCCATGCAGTTTTCTACTATTTTAGTTTGTAATTCTAGCTGTATCTCCTAAAAATATGAATCTGGACCTTAGGGCACATAGAGGGTCAAAATAGTTTCAATTGTTTGATTCAAATGGTAAGTAAACAGTCACAGCCACACAAGAAACCTGACCCTTGTGAAAATGGTAAAACAATTCTACAGAAATGGCAGTGTTACAATTCAAATAGTCAAATTAAAGTTTATAACTTATTCAATCAGATGGAAAGTGACCTAGACTGGGGAAATCAGGGAAAGAACAGGATTCCTCTATCAACAGAGATTATTTCACACTCCCAGCTACTGGCAGGATTTCAGAAAACCTACTTGGAATTGTAAAGTATGCTCATTCAATTTTTACTTACAAAAATTAATAATGAGGTATTAAGTCAACCAAATTACCTATAAGAATTCTATAATGTCTGTGTAAGACAAATATGGCTGAGTTTTATTTAGGGATAATTAGTAGTGCTCCTTATTTTGTCCTGTAAACAGCTTGAAATTTTAGAAATTCATCTACTAAAAGTTGGTAGTGTGTTTCATTTTTTTAAATTAAAAATTACAATTAGTAAGGAATAACTACAGAGCCAACAATGAAAAATACAGTACAGTTTACTAAAAACAGAAAATAAGAACAATCAAAAATCAAGGTAAGTATGTTTAAAAAAGAAATTAGAAAGAAACTTTTCTTCTTTGGCTTGTTTAGAAATCTATTAGGGTTGACAGAGAACGAGAGTTATGTATGTCAGCTAAACAGCAGAAAGAACTCTCAGCTGTTTTCTAGATTGATCACACTGTCCACAGCATTTTTAATCCACACAAAACATTCAAGCTAGGCTTTCCATGTGTGAAGATACTGCAATCTCATCTGGTCTTCCCTGTAAAATAATTGTTTATAAAACTCTATGATTAGCAGTTTCAGAAAGGAAACAAATCCTAAAAACATTCCTCCCATTAGTTTAGCAAAAACCTACAGAATAATTCCTGTAATCTAAATGCATATAAAAACATCTGAGTGATTCTCATACTCACCTAAGTGTAGCTACACTTACCAACCACACTAACAAATGTTACTTTTACAAGCTACCAGTAACTTCTGCCTACAGTCTTTCTCCAATAGCATCACAAGGTCATAAAAAATCAAAACAAGACTTCTTATCAAAAGTTCCACACTGTAAAGTGAATGAGATGCTTCCACAAAGCTTTAAGATAAGCACTCATAAAGGACTTTACTATCAGCCTGCTGTGGCACATGCAGAAGTTGAATCTCAGGTATTCTCAGAGTGACAGTAACTGACCCCACTCACACCACTTGCAGTACAGGGCCAGAATCAATGTACTGATCTCTACCCACTCCCTAAATACTCCCATTAGGCTTTGGCAGCTTTTCAAACCCATATGGCTGATCTTCAAGCCAAGACTTTCCTAAAGCATCATTTATGCTTTATCCAATACTCCCTTCTTCCACAGGCATTTAAATGACAGAGTCAAGCATTCCACACATTCAAAACATTAATCTTGAATGGAGTAGATGGAAAAAAAAAAAAAATTAAAAGCTAAAACCAACAACAAACCCAAACTTTCCTAGCATCACCATAGTTACCACTCCCAACTTGACAGAAAGTAACAAGAACTGGATTTGCAGAAGGAAGATCTGTAGTTTACAGAAACAGGAAATTAAAATGCTTAACACATGGCTCCAGAACCATGTAACAGACTGAAAGTTGGAGTTGTTTTGTTTTCTTTCAAACTCTTTAAATCAAACATATTTTTAAAAATAGTATTTATAGTTGACTGTAAAAACTAAGTATTTGTATTTAATGAATTTTATCAAAACTATTTTTCAGAAAATATTTTCATTAAAACATACTCTAATAAATTTCTTCAGCTAAGTAAATGAGATTTGACTATGAAGTGAATAGCAGGAGAATCTCTGAAAAATGCTGGTTCTATATACATATGGAAATTAAGTGGAAAGATTCCAGAAAATCCACCATTGTTCAGTCATTAATCCACACTTCTACCGAGTCATCATTTATTAGATCATGAAGACTATTAATGGCCAAATAAAATATGTTCTTATTACACACATAATTACATCAATATTTTATCTCTACACCAAATATCTGAAAGCAGTTTTGTGAATAGAAAGAAGGGAAAAAAGTGTAATGTGAAACCTAAAGTTTTGTACTTTTGAACAAGTATTTTAAACAAGTAACTTTAAATATTTTTGCACGCATTTGCATAAATATACACATTGTTGCCTATGCTGGTGCAATTATCTGAAAAAATTAACCCAGAAAACAAAAAAAAAGTCAACCAAACCAAAATGAGATCTGTCTGTCTATATAAAGGTACAACAAGATATAGAACTTACTTATTTCAGCACCTATGAAGTTCAGTGGAGCTTTAGATTCAAAGTTTGGAAGCCTGTAATAATTCTTTGACCAGCTAATGCAATTTTTAGTAACAGTAATCTTACTGGAACCATGATATAAGAAGCTCTTCTATCACACAGATAGACACACACACACAAAAAATTCAAATCCAAGACTTTCCATGCTATATACAGCTACTACACTAAAAACAAACTAACCACCTGCAAACTTGGTTATCCAGCTCTGGTAAACACTTACTTCCCAGCTACTGTAGTAATGATGATAATACAACTAGATTAATAATTAAAAACAGCACTTCAGCACCTAGACACTGTTTTGAGTTAGAAGAATGACAAATTTTAAAGCACTACTTACCATTTCACATTCCTTACAAGTGTGGCCAAGTAATTTTCTTCTTTCTTCTTTTTTCCGAATAACCTCAATATGAGGAAAATCTAACACAGTATTCTTTCTGAAAAACAAAAATGTTCTCACATAATAGTACTTTTATTTCTTCTACATGACTGGAAATTTCCATTTTGTTAGGACACAATGATGGACAGTCAAGTTAAAAAAATCAGAAGTTGTGTACAAAACCCAAATCATATTGCCTTTCATAGCGGAATAGGGCAATTTTTATAAATAAAACAGTTTTCAAACATAATATGAACTTCTACATAACCAGAGATGTATATCTCATTATTATGGTTTTTCATAGTGTAAAAGTCATTTACTATATAGAAAATATTCAAATATAGATCTTCTATGGATTATTTTTGTCCAAGACAGAGTTGTGCTTGCAGTGATTTCCATGAGAGGAACATATGTTGGGGTTCAAGATGAGCAGGTTCTTTTCAACTTAACTGCTCTCAAAACAGTAAACAAGTTTCCCTCTACAAAGAAAACATGCACAGAGGTAAAACATAAGATAACTGAAGAGCTTGGTATCATTACGAAATGAAGAGTCAGACTTCCAATTATGATTATACTGGAAAGCAACAGAGGAGGCACTAAGAGGTGCAATTGTTGAACACTATTCATCTATTGCCTAGAGAGCAAGGGGCAAAAATACCAGAGAAGGAAAGGTTTTCATTTGCACAAGCAGCCCATAAGTTCTTGGATCATAAATTCAGGCATGTAAGAAACCACCTGGATTACATAACACTGCATTCACTAAAATTACAAAAAGCAGAAGAGGCAATCCTTTCTCTTCAGCAAATGTAATAGACATCTCAATATTTTCATCCCCTACTCTAGTTTTTATCTCAAGTCTTTTATCTAATGTAATAGATCTTCTACCTCTGCATCTTCAACTGCTAGTCTGTTACACACAAACACATTTCTTTTACGGAGTATCAAGTTCCCTATAGGGAAGATACAAACAGCCTTAAAATGCCCATACAGAACAAACTAAATTACCTCTCATCACTTTTGAAATAAGGCTCCACAAAAGCTTTCTGTTTGGCTTTATCTTGTTTATCCTCATGTTCTGTAAATACACACACAAAACAAAATATAAGGTTAACAGACTGCCTTCAGAAACTTCTGCACAGTTATTAACCAACTGTTAAGAAATATAAAAATGCCATGTACGTTTCAGTCTGAGACAACAGATTCAAACAGGTGCTAAAAATAACAGAATCAACAGAACCAGCAACCAAAAAGCATTACTGGGGCAGAAGGAAAACAGTAGTGAGACAAGCAAAGAAGATAACATCAAACAAAGGCTGTCTAAAATACAAAATACTGTAAAATCTTCAACAGAACCCAGAATAGTGAGAAGAAAGGAAGTAAATAACTGTAGCCAAACCCCAGTGTTTAAGAGTCACTTTGGTGTTCTGCTGCTGTGCCAATTTCCACCACACATTTTACATTTTTGTGGTGATAAATGAACTACCAAAAAAATTTTCATATTGCTTTATGCTATGTCCTTTCAAGTAATTAACTTTACAACAAATTTATGCGAAAGGAATTGGTGGTTAGTTTGGCATGTTTGTTCCTAAAGAATAGAGTCTGATTTCAAATCAATGCTTGTAGTTTAGGTAAGCTAATAAAGTCAAAACCAAATTATATCTCACCTTTTAGTTTCTTGTTTGCTGCTGTTATTCCCTCATCCTGCTCTTCATCATGAAGAGTTTCTTTTTCATCACATGTAGAAAGACTATCTTCTGCTAGGCAGGACTCATATTCTTCATGGGTTGTCTGATCAAACAGATCTGTTATTTCCCCTCCTGTTATTAAAAGCACAAAGAACATCCAAATCAGTGTCTCAATGATTTTAGTCAAGAAACTGCATTTTGACTAAGTGTGTATGAAAAGAATTAACAGTTACTAACTGCTCCAGTATCAATTAACTCAAAACCAGCTATACCTTTATTCTTGCTGTAACTTCTCTGTCAATCTTTCATATGTGCCCAATGCTCATTTATTTTTCATATACCTTGGACCCCATTTCTAAAATCTGGTTAACTGCTAAATTACTGTGTGGTACCTTTAACCTTAATACTGGATACATAAAATTTTTGTTCTTGTAATTATGGCCTTATCCAAGCAGAAGGAAATTATGTTTTGTGGGTAGGAAATAGTCACTGCCCTGCAGCCATGATTCACCACATACCATATGTTAAAAGTGATATAAACACATTTGGATTTATTTAAAACATACTAGTTCTACTTATACATCATTAAAAATGAAATTGGTCTTCTCACACAAAGTGTGATATGATTACACAGAAAACTTTCAAAGCTGTTCACTGCAGCTGAGATCAGAACTGTTACATGGTTAAGTATTTCATCCTTTAAGCACTGTAAAGGAATAGCTACTCCACACAAATCCTGTCTTTTTTTAATCCTATGTTTAAAAAAAAAAAAAACACAAAAAAACCACAAAACAAAAACAAAAAAACTCAAAACCCACCATCAATTCTCTAGGAAACAGACAGACCTGTGTAACCAATAAAAATACATCACCACTTTCTTACTGCAGATCATTTTCTACTATCTAGCCATACAGGAAAAAAAAGTGCCCTTTTACTCTTTCCTCCTCCTCTTCAAAAAACCAACCAACCAAAAAAAAAAAACTCCAACAAATCCCCCAAACCCCACTATACCACAAGAAAGCAAACCAAAGTGAAGAGAAAAAAAAGTCTTACGTGGACTGCTTTCCTGATTTTGCTCTTGATTTTTCATTTTTAATAGCACACTCTCACTAACATATGTATAATCCATATCAACAACTTCCCCTCCAACTCTGGTCTGAGACCCACCCTAGGGAAAAAAAAAGCAAATATGACAATTGCACCCAGAAGCAACTAGTGTAGTCAGTGCCAGTGCTGTGTATCTGAAACACTTTCAAAGGAATTATTGACTTCTTTTTGGACACTGATTTACTTTTTTCCTGCAGGTTAGAGCCTCATTAGAATTCCTTCTCACAACCATTTGTCTACTTTCATACTGAGAATATGACTGCTGAGTATATGAAGTTTAATCAGTGGAAATGTTTTAGGGTAAATGTAGCATGAACAAATATCAAATGAGCCAAATTCAGAATTTCATTACACAGTGGGTTTGGTCTGTCCAGAATGTTCACGATACTACTTTGCAGGCTTTTTCAACATCACAGAACATGCAGACTTATTATAAAAGTTCACCTTCGTATCAATCACAGTAATGTCCATTTTGTACTGTGAAAGGTCAGCTCCTGGGTCTATGCTCCACTGGAAGTTTTCTAAAGAGGGTTTATCTTTCAGGTCTGTATGCACAGAATATAAGAAAAAGACAAATAATCACAATCAAACTCTGCCAGAAGCATCTGATCCCCTTGTTGTTCTTTGTATGTGCTTTATGATGGCACTCAAGGTGATCTGCTCCATAACCTTCCTGGTCACCAGGGTCAGGCTGAAAGGCCTGTAGTTCCCTGGATCCTCACTCCAGCCCTTCTTGTGGGTGAGTGCCACATTTGCTCACCTCCAGTAAACTGGGACCTCCCTGGTTATCCAGGACTGCTGATAAATGACAGAAAGTGGCTCACTGAGCACTTCTGCCAGCTCCCTCAGTACACTCACATGGATCACACCTGGCCCCATGTGTGGGGCCATGTCTAAGTGGTGCAGGGGGTCACCAACATTTTCCCCTTGGATTATGGGGCTTCACTCTGCTCCCTATTCCTGCCTTTCAGCTCAGGGGCAGGGTACCCTCAGAACAACCCATCTTACTATTAAAGGTTTAGGCAAAACTGCACTAAGTACCTCAGCCTTTTACTCATCCTTTCTACCTGTTTCCCCCACATCCAATAAAGCAAGGATATTCTCCTTAGCCCTCCTTTTGTTGCTGATGAATTTACAGAAACATTTTTTACTGTCTTTCATGGCAGTAGCCAGATTAAGCTCTAGTTGGGCTTTGGCCATTCTTATTTTCATCCTGTGTAACCTCACAACATCCTTATAGTTCTCCTGAAGCTGCCTGCCCACTCTTCCAAAGGTCATAAACTCTCTTCCATCTCTGAGTTCTAGCCAATGCTCTCTGTTCAGTCAGGCTAGCCTTCCTTCCCATTAGCTCACCTTGCAGCACATGGGGCAGCCTGCTCCTACATCTTCAAGATTTCCTTCTTCAAGAATGTCCAGACTTCTGGGACTCCTCTGCCCTTCAGGACTGCTTCCTAAGGGAGGACTGTCAACTGGCCTCCTAAACAAGCCAAACTCTGCCCTCCAAAAGCTCAATGTAGCAGTTCTGCTACCTCCCACTTTTACTTCTCTGAGAAGGGAAAACTCTATCATTTTGTGACTGTCATACTCAAGATGGCCCCCAACCATCACTTTACCTACCAGTCCTTCTCTGCTCACAAAAAACAGGTCCAGGGGGTGCCTTCCCTAGCTGGTTCACTACTAAAGTTAGATCAATGACAATACAAGTGTCAGGTCTAAGCAAAGAGTACAAAAGTGTCTGGTTGTTGTTTCAAAGATGCCTCTTAATTTATCTCTGAGCAGAATATTTCAATTCTAAGCTACATGGTCACATCAACTACTGGCAAGTATCTTTTAAATTCATAATGCAAATATTTCTAAATGAAGTATGCAGTGTACCAGTTTGGCTGAGGAGTACAGAAGCTTTGATTCTACAACACTAGTTCTAAAAAGTTGGTTTTCCAACTGGGAGCACTTAAGAGGAAAGAAGATACATGCTCTATAAAGAATATATGGCAACCTGTGTTCATTGTCACTTAAGTACGAATTTCTTTACCAGATAATTACGAATAATGAAAAATATTAACAAAATGACTTATGCTTATACCTGAGTAGTTTTCAAGTATTTGATACAGATAGCTTAAACTCAAACTTCATGAGATTTTATTATTACACTGCAACAAATAACAATCCTAAACAAACAAGAAAGAACAAGATTCCTAGCCTGTTGAATGTACACCTGAATAATACTGATATATTTACTATACATTGGCAAAAGAATGCCAGGAAGACACAGACTTGTAAATGTTGG
Organism: Sylvia atricapilla; assembly: GCF_009819655.1. Lineage (NCBI taxonomy): Eukaryota > Metazoa > Chordata > Aves > Passeriformes > Sylviidae > Sylvia > Sylvia atricapilla. The sequence goes on along the minus strand of NC_089140.1, from coordinate 105,659,593 downwards.
AGGTGATCTTGAGAAATCCCAAACAGAATGTGACTGAGTTAGGTGCAGAACAAAGATATTGAAGTGGAAGAAAGGAAGTGAGGAAAAATTCTATTTAATCACAGGACAGGCTGTGGGGGTAGCGAGACAGTAAAAGGAACATTTTCATCAAGTTACCTTGCTCATTTTGCTGTGCTTTACTTTTTGATAGTCTACAAGGGTTTGGCTGAAGTACAGATGCTGGTTCAGACTCTCCATGTCCTGTCCTTGTTTTCTTTCTATTTGGTACATGGCCACTGGCAACCTAACAACATATTGCAATTTTACTATTTCCCAAAACTTAAATAAAATACTTCAAAGGAGAAGAAAAAGAGTCAGAAAAGCATACCTTTACATCATCAAAAAGCTCCTCTGTCTCTGCAGAACTCGGCAGTGGTGCAAATTTGAAGGGAAGAACTTCTTCTTTCACTGGGATCTGGTTTTTCCTGTCAGGGAATGTTTTTCCCAGCACTGTCTCTTGTACATAGGATTCCTCTTGTAAATCTCTGCCAAACAAACAGCTCTCATTGTTGGCATTTTGAATAGATGATGAACCTTCAGGAATGGCCTTCGCCATTTGTGAAAAAATGTCATGCAGAGTCACTTGCTTCAGTCTATTTTTATATGTCTCCACAGTTCCCTGTTTTTTCTCTTGCCCACGAACTCCAGAGAAGCGATCAGACAGATCCAAGGGCTTGTCACCTGTATGTTCCCCATTCACCTGCTGACCATCCGATCGAAAGGGCGCAGAGCTCTCTGTGCTGAAAGATGTTTTCTCACAGCTGACTGCATGATCAGCTTCAGCTTTCTTTCTCTTAGCACACTTGCCTTCTAGCTGCTTCTGGTATACAGGATAGACATCACTCTTGATCACCTCATTTTTAGCTGTGCAGGTGTTTCCAACACAGGTTACAGCCTCATTAGAATTCTTTTTCACAACCATTTGTCTATGGGCAGAGGCCTGGCTGATAACTGAGTTAATTTCCATCCCAAGATTCAGCGGTGCAACAAAAGCAACATCTTCAGATTTTGATCTATTTTTTTGAGACCTGGAAGTGGATGCATTGTTGAAGAGGTTGGTTTTGAGATGAGGCTTCAATCCTGAATCTAAAATACAAGGAGCATGAACTGTACTTGAGTTGTTCTTCATGCTGCTAGAAGCTCCAAATACAGGAGAAGCTACCTGAGAATCCCAGTCATCATGGGGTGGAGTGATATGAGATGGATCTGAAATACTGAATACAATGAGACATGAGAGATTTTTCTGGTGTACAGATGGAAAGAGAGAAAATTATTTTTGAAAATATATAACGTCTCCTATTGCTGCTCTGCTTTAAAGTTGTGTGAGCTGCTAGTTGTGGTGGTTTAGCATGGATGTGAAGTTTTTTTTCACAAGGAAGTTCTAGCATGGATTGTGATTGACAGCTTGGCTGACGAATGGGAGTGTTTCTACGCCTCTGGAAACACAGCCTTAAATCACAGGTTCTGGTGACTTTTCTCTTTCCTTTTCTGGCCACCAGAAAGGAAATACCATCTCATGGGTCAGGGTTCAGGCTGGGCCCCCCGGGGCCAGGCCTGATGGGCCTCGCAGGGGGCGGGGGGGCCCCTGCCTGTGGGACAGTGGCCAGGGCTGGCCGTGTCCTGTCTGTCCCCTCCCGGCTCCTCCGATGGGGAGAGGAGGAGGAGGACTGCAGACCAGCAGTCTGGCCCTGTGCCAGGACCACGGTGGCCATGCTCTGGGCCCTGGTTGCCAGAACCGCAGATCTGAAGGAGGACAGACTTTTAAGAACTTTTCTCCAGAGTCCTAGGGAGCTGATCCAAGTTTGAGTCGCTTTAGATCTGACCAGGAGTGGAGGAGGATTCGTCCATCAGCGTTACTGAGCATGTGCTCTTTCTCTCTCCCCCTTCCTCTTCCCACCATCACCTGTGGCCTTGGAGTTCCAAGACTCCACTGAAGAGAAAAAAAGACTCTGGGCAAAGACTTTAACCCTTCCTCCGTGGAAGACAGAGTGATTTGAAATGTAGAGAGACAGCATTGAGACAAAGCCAGTGAAAGAACGGAGAAAGACTATTGGAAGATGGGATGGAGGAAGCGGACCTTTTTGACCAGACTTCTCTAGATGTGAATTATGGGGAAATGGACTGTTTTTGTAATATCCTAATGCTGCTTGGGGGAATGCAAGTTCTAACCAAAGGGTTGTGTGTATTGATATACATGGGTTTTAATTGAGAATTTTGATTAGAATATGTCCCTGGCTCCTAGGAAAGAATAAAGAGGTCTCTATTTCTTTTGAGATAGAAGTGAATTTAGAGATGGAAGAGAATCTCTGTTTTGTACTAGAAAACCATTCTTAAAACGATACCCCAAACATGTGGAAACCCATAAACAGTGTGGAAAACTGTTATATGGGTGAGACTGCACAGAATCTGCCAAAATTCTGGGTGGTTGCAGATCTGTGGCCTTGAAAGCCACCAGATCTTTTTCTTGTGGCATGTTCTCCATAACTCTAGAGAGGCTCTGCTCCCAAGGTGAGGTAGGATTGTGTTTAAATGGTGACAACTGAGTGAAAATCAGTTTTCTCTCTGTGGTGAGTGGGAAAGTGAACAGAGTGGGGGGAGGGAAGGTGTTTGAATGTCTCAGAATGTCTCATTTTTTTCTCTCTCTTTTTCTTTAGTGTATATTAATAAAGTCTATCTGTTTTTACTTTTCAGTTGTCCCTGTCTTGCCTTTTTCTCCCAAAGTCCTATCTCCCAGCTGATAAACAAAATTTGGTGAATGTGAAACCACGACAAAATGGTGCATTGGCCGGGAAACCAAATTGAAACTACAACACTAATATTAACTAAAAACAAAAGGAAAACCAAAAATTAATCTGTTCTAGACATACGTACTGGTGCACTTAAGAGCTGTAGCAGGAAAATAAAATACCAATCTCATTCTTCATTTTGGTGTGTAGTGTGCAATTCTGCTCCTCATTCAACTGAGAACCAAGGACAGTGTTAAGCCTGCTTAAGTATCTCCTCTATCCAAGGACTCCCTACCTTTCAGTGAAATGAAAAGGAAGAGAGTGAGAATAGGAGCCTATTTAGGTTCTTGTATAGATCTTAAAACCACAAAAGATTCTCAAAGCTTCTGCAAGTGAATGAAAAAAGTGCAAGCTCCTTCCAGGTACTGGTTTTTTACCTGTCATCAACAAAACATACATTCAGGATAACAAATAGGAACAAAAAAATAATTCAGTTTAGACTACAATATCCTGAGGAGAGTGGGAAGGGCAATTGTTAATTGCTTTGACACCTAATTAGGGCAATAGGATCTTTGCTGCATTCCAGCTCCAGGCCCATTATCCACACGGTTATGGGCTTGAGAAGATACCTTGCAATAATGAGAAGTTGGAAAAGAAGAGACTGTGTACACAAGAAGCCCAAACCAGAAGTTTGTGAACTAAGTAAAAGTCTACAGTTTTGCATTCTAGCAGTTTCCTTGCCTCTCATGTTATTTACTTGAAAGAAAGCCCTCTGAAATACTTATTTTCATTTCTATGCCTTTAAAGCAAAATGCAGCAAGGTTTGGAATTTTATGAAGACTCAAACTTCTATAAGCCTGCTTAAAACAATACTATCATAACTGAGAGGAAACATACCTTAAATTGTTGTCATCATTTCTTGATTCAGAAGCTGGATGTTTTCTTGAGTTTTCGGGCTGCATGCTCTCTGAGGCCTGGCTCGTAACTGTATTAGTGAGGGGAAGATTCAGTACACTCTGGGACTCCTTGAAAGTGATGAGGGGAAAACAAAGAAAAGAAATGAGAAGATATAGGATTTAAAATTAGAAATATGCTTGGTTGGCACATAAATAGTCTGAAGACCCATTCAAATCAGAACATGCAAAACTCTGAAAAATAATAAAAGCTAAGAGATGAAATTAGGGCCAGCAGCTTTTAAGAAATCTTATGGAAATTGAAAAAATTAATTCACAGGCATGGACACAAAAATATTCTGCGTACTGTAACTTTCATGGTAGTTACCAACCAAAACCATAAAATAATCTCCTCTGAGTCACCAACCAGTCTCATTGCCAAGAAATATTTTTCAGTGTTTTAGATTTGATTACTGCACAAAGGGAATTTAGCAGACCCAAGGATTTAGATCACTGCACTAACAAAACTTAAAGGAGGAACCATGTCTCTACCCTCCTCCTCAAGCCCCTCAAGACAGGTCAGCACACTTATATCTCTTCTTGCTAAAGCAAGTCAGTAAAGACTTAGCAAAAGCAAACCAAAGTGAGCTTACTGTGGCTCAGAATACTTTTGCAGAATTTTAATGCAAAAGAGAGAAATACTGTTTTTGAAAACAACCGGCCCAAGAAGCTGGTTATCTAAGAAATTTGGGAATACTTACAGATTCCTCTTCAAGACTAAGTCCAATTGTTTCTGCGACAACTGCAGCCAAGTTAAAAGATGGCTTTGGAACAGGGTAACCTCCCACCCTTGGTTTATCTATGTGAGTAGAAAGAAGATCACAATAAGTTACATATGCATTATAGCATCTTGCTCGACTCATAGACATGGTAGAAACACAGAACTAAAAAGATCACAAATTAAAATTGTCATTTATGGAAACAGTTTGATCTCTGTCAGATCAAAACTGTATCTGGAAGTGATAAGTGGCAAAAGAATTTCTGATCAGAGCAAACTGATGTATCAGCACAGAGAAATACGTGTCCAATTTGAATACAGCTTGCCAAAATTAAACATCAATGTAAAGGTTATTTTTCACACTTCCAGTCCAGGGCACAAATAGTCCGGTAAAAGCATGTAGAACAGAGATAATGTGTATTTATAATATAATGCTTGTCTTGCATATTTCCTGACAGTAGCCATTATTTTTCATGGGGCTTTTTTTTTTTTAGGAAAACAAATAGATGAGTTTTCCTTCTTTGAGGGGTTTAATGTTACTCAGTTCTTTAAACTGGGGCAAGCTAGTAAGACTGGAAAGTACAAGAACAGCAACCACCACAACCCTGACTTGGCACGAATAATTCCATGCTGATTCTCACAGTCATTAAAGGATTGAAAAAGGTTTGTACTTTATTAGGTTTCTGTGTTTAAAAAAGGTTAAAGAGATGAAACCTCAGTTTTACAATATTTTTGCCTGATTTTGAATGGAATTAAAATTAAATCTATTAATTAACTTACTTGGCACAGGGGACAGTTGTGGATCACAGGTGTCTGCCACGAGTATCTCTCCTCCATGGTGAGTGTTCACTTGTGTGGAAAAGAGTGGAATTTTTCCAAACTCTAGGAGATGTGGAAACATTTTTGCATGGTGAAATTAGGTATCCTGTTGTGATAATTTTGTGTAGCTACAGACAATGACCCTGATCTTAAAAGCACTTTTGAAGGCAAGATCTCTTATGTCAGTAGAACTAGCAATCTAAATACATCTTGTAATTTGTGACAGTGATATGTCAGAATAAAAATAAAATTATAAATATTTTACATTAATCGTTTTCTCACAAACATGATGACAGCCAGTCAGCCCTAAAACAATACTAACACAAAATGACACCACCATCTAGTCTGACCACATAAAAATAGTTATTCAAGCTGTATTTGATCTGTTAAGAGGGCAATTACTATTGAAGAGTAAACCCTCCAAGGCAACAATGTCCTGCATCAGCTAAGGTAATAAAAAGGTGAAAAACCTGAGATCTGAACTATGACAAACATTTGCCATATAGTCCTTTCTACTTTGATGACCAACAGCTTTTCACAGCCGTTAGCTGTGATAGGTATTTACATAATTTCTTACATATTGAACTTTAGATTCATTTAGTAGCTCCATTTTTTAATAGAGAATATGGAGAGAGATAGGTATGCTTAGAAAGGAGAAGCTACTCACAGCACCAAAAACTTCAAATGCAACATAAAGGGCATAAATAACCAGCTTATCCTTTTCATCCCATTGTTATACTATCTTTATGCTTGGGAAGAGGCTTTTAGTCAAGACTAATATTTAGATATATTCATATTTAAAATACCTTTTTAAATGCCACAAGATAAATTGACCTGGATGAAATTTCCTGTGCATCAATAAAATACAAGTACAAAGTGCCTTATTTCACAAAAATACTTTTTGCAGACAAAATATTTTAGTTATTTCTATGACACTACAGAACAAAGACTGGAAATTAAATGCACACAATACTTCTGAACTTAAGACACAAAACAAATGCATATAGTGTAGAATACAGACAAAGAGAGATCACGTAGATATCTATCAGTTTCAGTAAAATTTAGTTGCAGAATAATTTCAGAATGTGGCAAAACATCTGTTTCACTCTCCACTAGGTGGTGGCATTGCTGCGTGAACATGTGAAACCTGAACAGATGCTTTGTCAGCCAATTTGCACTTAGAGAAGAAATATAGGCTGGAAAACTGTTATATTTGCATGTGCATGTGGGTGAATAAAAGTAGAAGGTTGAGATAAGTTCTGAGCACATCACTGATGTAACAGTTACTGCTATAGACTTTTTTCCCCCCAGACTCATGCATTATCACACAAAAAGAGAAAAGGCAAAGCAAAAAAAGCACAACTTTTTTGTGGTTTTTTTAGATTTTGCCCTTTGCAATCAAGTTTTTACACCATCTTTCACTTTAGCCCTTAATTAATCACCAAAAAAAAAAAAATACTCTTACCACTGTTGCTTTCCCTAAGTTCCAGATCTGGGGGTGTATGTTCTGTATATCGGACATGCTTATTCTCTTTTTTTCTTCTCATACGATTAACCACAGTAAATGAAGATGTTAGAACTGGAGAATCTGGAATGACTCCTTCTGCCTCCATTGCTTGCTGCTTTTGCACCCTGGAGACCAAATCAGGCGGCCAAATAAAACCCCAAGTCGGCAAGATTAAGAGTTTTCAGCAAGCAGGACAATCATGCGGTTCAAGAACACAATTCTGGAAATACAGCCACCTCAATAACACTACACTGTAAAAAAGTAATGCTCAACTCAGTCTTTAGATATTTTTAACAAAAGATTAACCATTGTTCCATCAAGCCCAAGAACAGCATATAACCCTAGCTCTTCACATTTGAAGTCAACATACAACTGCACTATGGAAGCCCTTTTTCCTGGATGAAGCTAGGCACTGTAGAGGTTATAGCTTGTCTAAATCCCTGTATATCTTCACAGTTTATGACCCTGAGATTGGCTGAGTTGGTTAGAGCATGGTGCTGGATAACTCCAAGATTCTGGGTTCAATCCCTGGATGGGTAACTCACTTAAGAGTTCGATTTGATGATCCTTCTTGGGTCCTTTCCAATTCTGAATAGACTCAGATGTGGGAATACTGTCTTAAATATGAAACAAAAGCTTTTGGACAATTTTAAATAGTAATGAACAGCACTGTATTTAAAGCAATCCCTCTCTAAAGCATTGAGGCTACCTCTAACTCAATTCAGAAAGGTCTTCAGGGAATAATATAAAAAAGCATGTAAAACAAGTAATGTTAAATACAAGATGAGTTATGAAGTTTACCTTCTCTCACACTGTCAGCTCTAGCAGCCTGTTGGAGAGTCAGTATATAAAAATACATGTAACAAATAACTAGGTCTTTTCTCTCCAAAAACTCTATCTAGACATAGTGAAAAAATAACAACAAAAAAATGACTGATTTTGGATCTTTGAATTCAAATAATTCGTGGAGTACTTCATAAGGGGCTATCTGCCCTATGGTGGTGGCAGTGAGATGTGGAAAAAGCAGTAAGAGAAAAGCACACAGAAATCTAACTCAGCCTACTTGGTGATCTTCCTGCGGTTGTACTTTCCCTTACGATTCTCAAGAGAAAACATGGGCCAAAAGATCACTTCCTAACTATAAAGAGAAGGATATAAGGTTGTGGTCCAAGGGAAGAAGAGGAAATACAGATAAATTTTTGCTTGCATTGAAGCTGAACTACAAAATCATACATAAAATAAGGCAATGGAAAACTTTAAAAAGCTGTCTGGCTTGAGACAAAAAGCATTTTTGCAGTAAGGCTTTTTACTGCTTCTATCTTTGAACATTTAATGACAAATACTGATGCACTGATGTTCTCAAGTCTTGACAAATCCTATTGTGTGATTTTGCAATTCCTCTTTTCTTGCACATTTACACAGAAAGCATTGGAAAACTGTATTATCTACTAGCAATAGCTTAAGACACAAATCAAAATAAACAACAGACCAATATATTTACCAATTTACTTTGCAAATTTAAGTCCGTTATTAGAGTTCTCTTAAAATTTACTGGCACAAGCGACCTTGTTTGACAAATGAACCTACTAAAATACAGTTTTCTGCACCTTACTTCTTTACAAACTAAGAGGTAATTTCTACATAACACCACAGAAAAAAAATCAAATTAAGCAGCTGCCATACATACTGCACATCATAACTATGTAATAAATAATTTCTGAATCATGAATTTATCTGAGACTGCAGAAGAGGTTTTTGCAGAAATTTCCTTGCTGTTTCCATCCATGCATAATGAAATCTCAATGTCATAAACGGTCAGATAATACAATTCTTCTACACTTTCATTGATTTCACTTCTATGGAGAATTCTCAGATTTTAATTCCTAATATTATAACTTGGTTACAAAACACACAAGACTGCAAAAACCTGATTTCATATCATGCACTAGAAACAATCTGCTACACTGCACCTGTGATGTGATATTATATCGATCTAAATTGTTAATTCTAAATAAAATACCATGACTATGGGTCAACCAAAACAACCAAGTGCAGTGACTGTATTTAAACAGCAGTACCATCTTTGTAAATTACTGTTTATCCACCCAACTCCACACTTATTTGAACAATCACCTAACATGCAGAGCAAATAACTTATTGTTACATTGGTCATTGTCACCTTTCCTGCACTGGCCAGAGATTTTCAGTGGAAGCTGAGGTCATGGAGTATGTTACCCCAAGAAGATTAAATGCATACAGAAAAAAGAAAGGACAATGAAGGTGCAAAGATGGGAGACAAACCAAGAAATACAAAGGAAAAGGACTACAGTCATTCTGAACTGAACTCTAGTTGTTTTAATCCCTACCAAAGTTGAATTCTGATAGAGACAATAAATAAACCACATGCATAAAAAACTTTCCCTATCAAGTCCACACATCCTGTCCCATTTCTCCCATGTACACAACCTAGTCATAGATAGGCAAAAGTGAGGTAAGTTTCAGATGATGTCAGACCACAACAAGAAAGGAACACTACCTCTGCCCTGCACAGTACACCGCATTCACATATTAACCACAACATTAGATGGTACATTCTTCCTATAACAGATTAAAATTTCACAGTCAATTTGTAGCTCATTATTTTTATGCTTTGTTTTCAAAAACTTAGTATAGTATTTTTCTTTTAAAATTGCAAAATTATAATAAGCTTATTTTAAAAATGCATTGCAAGATCCTGGGACTTTTTGACTATCTAATTAACTGCTTTTCTGAAGTCTTAGCCTAGGAGGAAACAAATGGTAAAGAGGCAACCAAGATATAAAAGTATGAGATCTATGGCTTTGCTATACACTGTCAGCAGGAGTCAAGCAAAATTTCTATGATAAATTTACTTCTCCCAGTTTTAAACGAGATGCACACAGTTAAATGAAAATAAAAACCTGCACAATAGAAGGAAACTGGGATTAGGTTGTTATAGTAGCAGTAGGCTATCTTTTCACAGTCTATCTATCAGAAAGAGGAAACAAGATTTAAAGACTTAAAAGCTAATATTTATATTCCCAGACACCTCTAATGAGGAATGGGGAAATATCCAAAACAACCCAAAACTTACTCTAGCTCCTTCTGTAATTGCTGGAACTGTTCAGTCAACTTTTTATTCTCATCCTGTAAGTTGTTTTTCTCATTCACTGAAATTTATAGAAAAAAAATTAAAAATCAATGCATACATGTTAACATGATAATCTCATCAGGTCCTTTCAGGAAACAGAAACAACTGTAAAATGTAATACCATATCCCTTCTCTACGTTTTACAAAAATGAAGTTTCAAGTTAGTTATTAAAAAAGTTGTAAAATGACATATTAGAAAAGGCAGAGGTGGTACAATAACTGTATCACTATGTTAGTTCTACACAATCATTAATTACTTTTGTCCATGTACACACAAGTGAGACTGTGTTGTAAAGATGAGTGAATTGCTCACTTGTGCCCATGGATAAAATTGCTTCCTTAGGCCAAAGGTAACTCATGAAATATAAAGCAATTTGAATTTGGTTTTAGCAACTAAAGCAACCATTAAGCCTTTCTTCCATGCTGTCTCAAACTAACGTAGTGATAGTTCCCAACTCTTCTGTTCACTTTAATTTTTATGTTCTTGATTTTATTTTGTTGTTGTCTGTTTTGCCTCTAGATTCCTCAACTGATCTTTTTCATTGTTATATAGATCTCAACCCAAACCCATGGGAGCCTACTGTTTTGCCACAGTTCAAGATTTGTGCCTAATAGGTGTCACCTAGATTTTAAGGTTCAGAGCTACATTCAGAGATAGGCTGTACCCTGTTTGCTGTTCATCATTAAACTCAGAACATTTTTATGTAAGTGCTCAGTATTAGAAGCCCTTGAAACACTGATGTATTTTGTATTAGCACAGAACCTAATATTTCCATAATTTAATTATGCACCAGAAAGCTTTTTGTCTTTATGGCATTTCCCATATTTTAAATCTCCCTTAATGTCTCCTTATTCTTGACCAAGCAAGACAACTAAATGATACAAAATAATTAATGGTAAAGATACCACTAACATTCTAAAATTCTGTCCTGTACTATTCTATGTTTTATACAACCAATCTTTCCAAACTCTCTTTATGAACATATTTGTGTCCTGCTTGTGTATCACCTGGAACAAACAGTTTAATTTGTCTCACATGTTCTATTTCTTGATTACAAAATGAGCTGGCTACAAGCTGCCTGGTATAAAGCTATTTTTTCATGGCTTCAGTTGGTTATGTGACAGTTACGGGTTTACTGCAGTTTAAGTCCAAGACCAACTACAGAACACAAGCTGAACCCAGTTCTGTCTGAACTTGATACTTTGAAATCACTAGCTCCTTTTGAAGTCAGGGTTTTCTTAGGAAAGCTGGCAATCATTCTAGCTGTAGGAATAAACAGAAGCAGTCACATTTTATCTAAAGTAGCTACTTTACAGTGTAAGATTTTCCACGTCAGTTCACTTTCAGTATCAGCACTTCAATCTAAGAAGGTGGGTCAAATGACTAGTCACTGGTATGTTACATATTTTCAGACTGCACAGTTAAGTATCCCCTGACTGAACTTTTTGGGCTTACTAAACACATCACGTATAAATTATATCAAGTTACAGGAATTACTAGAGAACTAGTTCACAGAATAGCATGTTTTGTCTTCAGACTTGGGGATAAAACTCACTAAGCTCAGTAATAAGTTTGAGATTCTGCTGCCGGATATTTTCAAACTCTTGCTGCTTCTTTCTCATATGTTCTTCGGTTACAGCACAACGATCACATAACCCCGCTCTTAATCTACAATAAAACGAAGAGAAAAAGGTCCCTCTGTTAAAAAAAATATTGCCATGCATGAAGCAGATACCAATGTTCAAAAGACCTTTTGAACAATGAAAACCAGAAAACTTCAGCTATGCAGAACACCACCACTAAGTACTGTGGTTTTAGATGTTCACATAGCAATGTTGTGAGATTTCTGAACGATCTGATACTATGTGCTCTAACATTTGCATAAATGATTGTAGGTACTGGATACTTCTAAAACATGCATTACTTTATTTAATAAATTGCAGCATGCTACACCATGCCACTGAAATCCTTTCCGAGGCATCTTACTAAGAATACTGTCAGCTATAAATCAGCATTCATGTTAGGTAAAGTTCATTCAAGAAAATACTAATAAGCAAATCACTACACTAAACAGAATTACTACTTCATCTAAGGATGATATGTACTGTCATTAGGCAAAATCATCAAAAAATAGTAATTTCACTCTGTAACAACTGCCATGAGTCCATGAGAGGCATTCACTCCACTGTCTATAATGGTTTAGATTAGCTGTTTAAAACACATTCATGATCAAAAAAGGTCTGGCTAGAATCACTCCATCTTACCTGGCACATTCATTCATGCAATGAAATATATGCTCATTTTATAGGTGATAAATGGAATGTATTTATTTCTGGTACACAGCAAAACCTAACAGTATTACCAAAGTGAAAACCAGACTCTCTTTTGCCTACTAAATAAGAAACCAGCTAGTCAAAAGTTCTGCATTGCTACTGCTGCTACATCAGGTATTAAAGAAACCCAACTAAACAAACTATGTAGGTTTCCAATTTCACAGCTAAGTATTGGAAGTAAAAGCCCTACTGATTTATTGGTGTTTTAATATTGTGGACTTATGACAAGAGTAAAACACTGAAATGCCGCTTCATACTAGCTAATCTGAATGTTCAACAAACACAGTATTACAATCTCTTTGTATTAAATCAGTTTAAACACTTCTTTTGTTTTTCACAATGTGAGTAATTCATCTGATAAGGGATTAGAAAAGTCCATCCACACCATGAATGCCTCCCTACTTACATGGTATGAAAGTTTGTACCTGCATGGCTACAAGCTTATCCCTAATGCCTTTCACAGACAAATGGAGTTGAAAGTAGGAGTATCACAGCTCTAAAACTTGAGATAACACAGGAAGAGTGGATAACCATTTACTGTGTAATGATATCCTATGCCCAGAAATCTTATGAGAGCCTATTAATAGCAAATTTAACATATACTTTCCAAAACTGGCATAGTTTTTAAAGATGAAAATATGCACTGTAATTTTATGTCTATTAGGTTTGTTTTGCTATACCAGATTAAACAGGAACAGATAAGGAAAAGGCAGAATGGATCAAAAGGTGAGAACACCTAAGACAAAAGGAGATAACAGATGGAACCTGTGATCAAATTTAGGTAAAACAGGCAATTGGTAAAAAAGACACCCTCAAATCTGAAACATTTCCTAGTGAGTTATTTCATTAGTTTCACAACATATTATAGCCTTTGGGTTTTGTACTTGTATTACATCTTAATCAATACAAAATTTAACTATACAAAGATGGATACAAAAGAATGAACCTGAAAATGTCTGTTTGCCTCCCAAGCTGCTCTATTCTAACTTTTGTTGATCTTAACTCAACTAAACAAGATAAGCACTTTGAACAATAACAATATAACAGAAATTGTTATTTATTGATATACATTATAGATTTTATGTTTAGTGATATAGATGAGATAAATCAATATATATGTTATATATTTACTGATTGTTCTTCAGTCAGAAAAATGCAAGTTCTACACCTTTCTCTATAACACTATTTGGACTGCACTAGAAAAGGACTGTCTTACTAAAACAAAAAAATAAATCAATAATCGCACATCAAAACACAATAAACTCAACTGGCAAAGTATCCAGAACTACTCTGTAAGAGTAAACTACAGCAAACTCAAAAGTGAGAAGATACTACTTCACCTGTCTTCTAAAACCTTGATAGTGTCATGAAGTGCTTTTTGCTGTTCTCTGAGCTGTTGGTTCTTGGTATAGAACTCTTCAAGCCTCTCTGCATCCCTGAAAACAAAAAGAGGAAAAATGAGTTCTGGCTTTAAACTGCAGCAATTAATTTTTCACTAGAGAATTTTCTCTGGCATGTTTCATTCATATCCTTGGGAAATGTGATTATCAGTAGCACAAATATTAAGTTGAAAATAAACAAAGCTAGTGTTCCTGATTAATAATAATTGACAAATGACAGAGGAAAGATGCAGCTAGTTTGTAATTCATAATACGGGTGATCTGATTTTTGTTCAGGTAAAAACTAGAATTGATGTCAAGACACAAAAGCTAGCAATGTTCAAGCAACAATTTCAAAGAACAAACTCAAATACTTCTCTTGCACTTTACTGTGCTGTGGAGCTGTTGGGAATCTAATGGGAGCTTTCACAATCAGGTCATTTTGGTCTTGTCTTATCAGTGAATAAATTCTGCGGCGTAGCAAACCACATTAGGTTTGGAAATCTCTGAAACGTCTTTAGATCCATTAGAGGTTTACTTCCTCAAGAAGAAATTCTCTATAGAGCATGTATTCACATAATATGAATAATGACAAGAGAAGTCTCTTTCCAAAAGCCTCAGAAGCAGATGATTCTGTGGAAAACACCTTCTCTAAAACCACAACTAATAAATTAACAAATATTTTCTCCTTAAAAGAGCTAAGGAATTAACATTAACTTCCCAATTTTAGCTCCCTTTCAGTTTTATTATCAGATCACATCATCTTTTCAAGATGCAAACAAGGTATGGGTGACAAGCACACAATTATTTTCTACAGGAAAATTCACGTTCAGCAAAAGCAAAGTGTCTGAATCTGTGTAACATGACCATGACTAACTTCTGAGAAATTCCCAGCTCTTCTTTTTATACCATGGAATCCTTTGTATATATATCCATGAAAGCAGTTTGTTTGTTTTCAGTGTGCCTGAGATGGATTATTTGTGGAAGTCATGAAATTGGCTCAGGAAAAACTGTTAAGCACACACACACACACATCAGGAAATGAAAACATATTTAGTAACTTGTTGATACAGTTCTTTTACACAAACATACTTTTAAATTGGCACTATCCCTTTAACATATGTTTAGCCAACCACATTTTCATATTGTTGGCACTATGGTAGTACAATAAACCAGCAATCATGGGTCATAAAGTGAATAAGACAGCTGGAAGCTTCTACAATGGTGTACAATCACAAGCCTATTTTATTAATCCTTAAATTTAAGTACAGATGCTTTATTTTTCTGTACTATCACATAGGCCATTCCAACTGCGTATTCAACCCATAACACAGTTACATGCAAAAAGCATGAGGAACCATTTAAGGCTTGTACTTTTACTTGGGAGGGACAAAATAATTAAAATTCTGTTACCTCAGTTCACTAACCAAGTGCAGCCAGGCCACGGCAAAATTTGAAGTCAGACAAAAGCAAGCTATATTTTCCCAATGTTTAGGACATTAAAGAAAACCTCCAAAAAACACTAAAACTGCAAAAAATTCCCACATTCTTTCTGTTTATGCCACTCACAGGAGACTTAAAAGAGCAAATTTTAAAATTGTTTCTAGTTAATTCTAAGTCATTCTATAGCATTAAGTCATTTGCAATAAATAAATAAGACATTAATGTACACCAATACTACATGCCTCTCACCTAAACCCTGTAAAATGCCCCATGAAGACAGTAAAACAACAGAAGGAACTAGGCTGCTGCTGGTTGGGAATTTTTCCCCTTAAAATTCTAGTGCACCTGATAAATGTGACTGACTTTTTTGGCTATGAAGGCACTGCATAATGGCCAGTCTCTGACCTAGGGTTTACAAGTCATTAGCTCCAATGCTGGAGTGGGATACAAAATAAGGTGCTTATTGTCATCTGATTACCAAGTTTGAAATACTAAACCCCAGGTATTCAGATGCAGCAAGGAGAACAAGACCTCCTATGTAACAGGACTGTATCTACAATGTGGCAGTTGTAGAAAGATTCCAACAATGATTAACCTATCTGGTATTTGTTCAGTCACAGCACTGATAATATTTCTCATCTAGAAAACTGCCTGATCAATTGAAGATTCCAGAACATGGAAACAACTTATGACACATGAGGCAAATATCAAAAGCAAGAGATAATTTCATCATTTCAGAGTAAAAAATGAGCAACTACTTAATTTATAAATTATACTTAAGAAATAACACACCCTGTAAAGAGCTCCATACATCTTCAGATGTCTTCAGCTGAATTATTAAAGTAAGCAGAGTTTTTTACACATTTAAAGGAAGAATCTATGAAACCTTAATTGATCTTACAAGAATTGCAGCTCATTAATGGGACTCTGATTCTCCTTTAATAAATCAGATCATTAAGGATGAGTACTTACAAGCATCTTTCCTTTTTCAACTTAGATATTTTCAGCTGTAAGCCTGAAAAGTAGAAAGAAGACATTACACGGTGCAGAATTCTGATTTAAAAAAATGAGTAAGACAATAAATTAACTCCATCTTTGCGACTGTCATCTGCAAAAAGAGACAAAAAATGTCATTAATCTGGAGAGAAAAAGGTTCCTTCTGGAATTTTTGAGTGTGTTCTACAGGATCTTGGAAACAAATACAGTCATTGTGATCTCCAGGAAATACGAACTTCTTAAACAAACACACAGATTTTCACTTACACAAGTAAACAAATACCTTTGTGAAGTAACCACACATGAATAGCCAGCACTGTCAATTTATTTTCATTGACTATGCCCACATAAGTAGCATAAAATATGTTCTGTGTGCACATAAATTCGTAATACTACACTCATAATGAAGCATCCAATCACTGAACTGAGAAATTCTTTACAGTGCAGAAAGGAAACATTAAAAATATGTGATTCAAGGCTTTAAAGCAAAGAAGGACAACATCCTTCTTAGGAGATGTGCTCAGTCAGAGCTTCCTTGGAATACCTGAAGGTGAACTGAGGAATATTTCATCTGTGGCCCTTCTCCCACAAAGAGTTCCACACTCCTAACTATATATTCTGAGCAGAAGTAAAAAGGTTTGCAAACACAAATGTTCTCAGCAGGAGTGGCCAGCAGACAGCCCAAGGGACAGAACACTGTCCAGCCAATCTGCTTGCAAGGTCTTGGGTGCATTTGTATGTGCACAGAGACAAGAAGATATTTATGCACAAAGCAGTTTAACAAGCAGGACACAGTGCTATGGAAATTTATGTGATATTACCAAACACACAAGCTGGCCATTCCTATTCCAAATAAACAATCAGATAGAATGGTTTCTTAAGCAGAAATCCAAGAGAAATTTTCATATCACATCAGAAAATTACATAACATTTCCTAGCATGGTAATTTTCTTCTAACTATGAAAAGTTGCTACCAGCTTCAGGTTGAACATCAGGTGTCTTGTAAGCTCTCTTGCAGAAGTATTATGAATTTAGGATTAGCAGGATAAACTTATAAAACCAGAACACTAGTAAGAAAACTTCAGACTGCTTTGAATTTAAGCCTAAATACACAGCTGATACTGTATCTTACTATAGAAAATGTAGGTTAAGGCAGGTAACAGACTATTTTTTCTCCTCTACTACACTCAACTAGGAACAGCTCTAAGGGAAAAATTAATTGCTTGAGAAGGTTCACTCTTCAAGCCACTTAAAATGTCAAGCCAGCCACAGACTCAGTGAACCCATACTTGTTACAAGATGGCAGTGAGACAATGAGTTAAAAATGCAGACAGACTACTTAAAAAAAATCTTAGGAAGTATAGCAAGATTTCTTTTATCTCCAAGCGTTCAGCACCTGTGAGACTTTATGTTCTATAATGCAGATCAGCACAGAAAGAGGGTTTATTTTTTTAAGTAGTTGCTATTCATCAAGTCAATTAGGCATCTGCAATTAGAACCCCTATAAAGCTTGCTTTAAAGCTGCTCCACGCCCATCGGAAGGAATGAAGCCGCACAACAATGCACCTCCTGTATGAACAGGTACTCTGTTCAGCAAGTATTTAGGATTGTAACTTTGGCAACCTGAGCAACCAATTGAAGAGGCAGGGCTCAAAAGGCCCAGTACTGTGCTCCAGGTAACACTATCTCCCCCTCTCACCTGAATTCAGAAGGAACTAAACTAGTTACTTAAAGGTTGCATTTTTTCTTAGTTCAAATGACTGCACTGAGAAGGCAGGAAACCAGCCTGTCACATTTATCCAAGAGCCTTGAAGTACTACATCTTCTGCAGTCTCTTCCTTTTGCTTTTCCAGAGCACTGAGAGTTTTTAAGCAGGCTCATTTAAGGAGCTTTGCTTTTTCAAGTTTCCTTATTTAACATAGGGAGCACATGAAACTGTAGAACTACACTATGCCCCTTCCCAATTCAATTTTATCTTTTGCACAATATTTTTATGGAATAGACAAGCTGTGGACCATATAAATGTGCATTACCTAAAGCTTGTAAGTGCATTAGTAAATGACACTCTACACCTATTAAAGCAACAGAGACTTTCTTTAAACTACCATTAGGCAGATGAATTAAACACTATTTTATGAAACTTGCTATTTGATTAGACTACATAGCTATAATATTTCAATAAATGGCTATGATAACTCCTGTTCTGATGAATTTTCAAATGTATTAAATGCATTTCCTTAAAATTGACAGTGCCTGGGAAGACTGTAGAATCTTTATCACTGAAGAGTTCTTGAAACAAGTTGGACAAGCTACTGTTAGCAATGACGCAGACATAATCCTACCTCAAGGGTACAGAGATGGACTAGATGACCTTCGAAAACCCCTTCCAGCTCCGTTTTCTACAATTATTTACTTTTGAGGAACTTCCAGCCATTTCCTTTCCTACAGCAATCCATCAATGAGTTTGCTTTATTCATAAGTTTCTCTCCTTCTATGAGTACAGTTTTTTCTCTACTGATACCCTCTGCTTTTCAGAGGTAAGCAGTAATTTAAAAAATTAGGCTGTTTCTTGTACATAAAACACTGCTCACATTTCTATGCTGCATTTTCAGTACAGAGTTTTAGATTTAAATTAATCCTCAGAAACCATCTTGAGAAGATCCACATGCAGCAAGACTATATAATTACTACAAGCAAGAGGTAAGAATTACTACCTGTAGAAATAAATCGGTTTATAAAAAGCATTATTAAATTCCTTTGAATCTTCTAGGCACTATGCAAGAATCCCACACATTCATAAAAGCCAGTAGTTTTAATGACCATTATTCTGAGCTGTTGAGTGCTTCTCCATGAAAAGTCAACTGACACTGACCATACCAAACATCTATGGGATGTAGGTGTCCTGTCCATTGTCTCAAAATGAATTTAAGTTAAATAATAGCTAATTTGGGTGAAGAAGGCTAAAATTTGAATTTTTTTGGAAGTGATCAGTTTAAAAGAAGAAGAAGCTGGATTTCTTTACATCACGGTGGAAAAACACATCCTTTACAATAATAAAGTAATATCAAAACTCAGTAAAATCCCTTTCAAAACTGCATGAGCTTGAAGTATTCTTCAGTCTACATTCTATAAGTATAACTTGTATATACAACGTCTGACTACATTAAGTTCATGTGTCATAAATTCCACTTTTCATGGATTTTAAATTAAAAAAATTCCACCATTTCAGTGTTTAGTACATTGTACAGGCAAAAAGCTTTTCCAACAACTACTAACTTTCCCTTAATCCACCTTCCACCACCTTTAAAATAATTTTTGCTGACATTCAGATTGGAAAGTCATGAGTCAATTTTAATTCTTATTTATAGACTTCAGAAACAAGTAAAGTCTAGGCAAGTCTGTGTTTGATGTTTCTAAAATATCTTCCAGTACCATTTTCTATAAGAGGATCCCCACCTCCTGAAAAAATTAACTATCCTTCAGGCATGCCTTTGATGTTATCATGGAAGACCTAATTTTGCCTAACACGGTGTGGGACATACTGACAAAGGGCTAGGCATGAAAAAGACTGCCTGGTGGCAAAATTACCTGGCCACACCCTGCATGCATTCTAAAGAGTATCTTGCTTGCATAAAGAAAACCCAAACTTGAAAATCACGTGCTGCACACCCCAAGAAACTAGAGAAAGGGTCACTCAACATAAGTCTCTACATCAGAGCTTTTTGTTTGTTAAGTTTTTGTTGTTCAGACATGCCATAGATTGCCAGATCCTATTCTGTCGGTACTTCCGCATTTATCTGTGGTTGACATCACACCCACTCCAAAAAGAATCATCAACAATTAAAAAAAATAAATATTAAAAAAAGTTAATTTTCTGTGTGTTTTGGAACACAATATAAAATTGTAGTTCATATGTTAATGTAAAGAAATGCTACTGTCTGCTATAGTCTTCTTTCCAGTTGCCATATTGGTATATGCTTTTTGGTTGTTTGTTTCATCTGGTTTTTTTCTTTTAATAATCAACAACAAAGTGTCACGGCCCAGTGCTGGAAATTGTTGAATCAAGACTTTCTGTAGGAGGCATGTAACATCTATTAATTATAAAACAATCTCTAACAGGTTTTGAAACCAAGAAGTGATGGGATAACTCGGCCAAAATGGACAGACCTGAAACTGTTTTGAGGCTAGTAGAAACAACCAAGGCCACTGAAATGGTCTGGGTTAAGATTCACTTGCGTGGCTAAAGCTCTTAAATCACAAAAACTCACCCACTTTCACTCCAGTCTAATATAAGTACTATTTCATACATAAGGATAAACTTGTTAGAAGATACAGTCCAGAAGTACAGTCCAGTTAGAACAGTAAAATACTGTTTAATTCCATCCAAAAAAATGGATCATGTGACTTTCGCAGAAAAAAATGTTAACTTATTTCATATTTTTAGCAAAACCCCTTATGAATACTCTTTGTAACACAGTATTACAGTAACAATACATATGGTGCAACCATTCATATTTTCCGAATTACTGAGGAATGAACAGACATTAACAGCCAATCTGTAGTAAAATTCTTATTACAAGTCACATAATGTAAGAGAAATCATATTATAAAAACATAATAAATTTTGCTGAAGAAATTTAGAACACTAAAATCTGAAGAAATAGTTTTCACTTCAGTGACATTAATCTGCAGTGATTCTGCACAAGTTAGGGGAAATAAACAATGCAAATAATTTTCATGTCTCTGAAGCAACTAAAGCCAAAAGTGAAAGAAAAGAATCCATTGAATAACATGGTTTGGAAATTTGCATCATAATCCATTAAAGGTAAAGTAACACACAAATATTTTGTAGGCAAGCAGAGACTCCACAGAACATTGTGTTACTTTTTTTTCACTGACCTAGCAAATCATTTATACATGTTGGTAGTTTACTCCTGTTAAATCAAGCTTAGGTGGTCAAACTCTAAGGACCATTTGTAATCATTGGGTCCAACTTTCTGCAGAACTGAAAACATTAAAAATCTATTTAGTTTCACGCAGAGTATTTTGGTTCAAAGTTTTCCTGCGGTAAATGACAAATACCAACTTTAACCTAACAAATCCAACCTTCAATGATTTACCTTGCACTTCTTTATCATGACATTCTTTCAGTTTGGACCACAGTTCTTTGAAGAAGTCTCCTGCAGGTTCTGCAGAACTAGGGCTCCCACAGCTTCCTCCAGATGCATTCATCTTGCTTTTTTCTGCTCTCAGCTTCTTTGACTTGCAAAACTGGTTCACTCTCAAACTTTGTATTTTAAATTACATAGTTATGAAACTGTTTCTGAAGAGAGGCGTAAGTCTGTAACAACAGAATGATAACACATTTAAATTTATCAGAGCATAACTTGTAGCCATGGATTAAATGCAAAGTTTACTGTCTATTCTTCTTGACAAAATATATTTATATACTTTCATACTGACAGTCACCCTAAAAGCTTGGAAAATGCTAAATAATTACAAACTAACAGAATTCTCCTCCCCTTCAAAAGCTATCAACTTAAAATTAGATTAAAATACTTTGGAGTCTTTATTTTTTTTCCTACCTAAAGATACAGTTATACCAAATCCTGTTTTCCAAAAGGATGCCATAGTACCAAAATCTGGCTGCCAGCAAAAGCATTTGTCAAAAGTTTTATCAGAGATGGATTTCTCTATATACATCCTTTACATAAACTTGAATTCAAATGACACCCTTTTGCAAAGAAAAGCTCACATCCCCTTGAAGTCTCCATAATTCTGTATTAAAATTACTCCCATTCCCTGACAAAAAAAAAAAAAAAAAAAAAAAAGGAGCGTAATCACAAAAACACACGAATCTTCAAAACATAAATACTTGAGAAGAACTATCCAAGTGAGATAGCTCTGTCTTAGAAGCTTGACTGCCTACAAAATTTAGGATCATCTTACCCATAATTCTCACTTGTTTTGAAGGCTTCCTTACCGAGATGATGCCCTCAGGCAAACTATAGGGGAAGCATGGTACTCAGATCTGAGCCAAGGTAAGATTCAATTCTGCTGGCTCTGGGTGTCCAATATTGAAATACTACTGTAATCTCTGTCCTTCAGTTCCCTCTGTGTGAAACTGGACAATTTAAGTTTTCCCCATTTTTATGCAGTCGATTTTAAACAAACACTTTTGAACAGGGATTGTCATTACCAGGTAGACAAAGCTATCTCTATGACCTTGTAATATAAAATGCAGTAAGAAAAAAAAAAAAAAAAAAAAAAAAACAAAAACAAAAACAAAAAAAAACCCTAGGTATTTTGTATACTATTCCTAAATTAGCAACTTGAGCAAGCAAATCACTATGCCTATACTGCCAAATGGAAGGAACAATTTGGTCTCAAGTTTTTGAGGTGTAAGTTGTAGTTCAGATGATACAAGGCCCATGAATAGTCAAGAAGCTGCATTTCCTATCTTGAGAGCCTTCAAACAACACAGAGTATCTGAACGTGGCTACTGGTCCTCCAGATTCATCACCATCAAATGTTCAGTCCAGTGGTCAGTAACCAAGTGTAGGGCCTGGAGGCTTTGGTTCCACTCTCCTGTCTCATCTCTATGAGCACTGTTTTAAGCCACTTTTTTTTCAGCCCAGCTGCCTTTACAATGGAATAAAAATAATGAAACAAAACATTATTCTCAACAGAAACACTTGAACTGTATGTTTTCTATAGTATAAGGATACTTAAAATGTTACACTAATGCAGCCAGCAGCTCCACATTTGCATTAACTTTCTCTGTCCATAGCAAATTCAATGCCTATTTCAGGATATGCCTTCAAGTGTGCAAATGTTATCTTCAGAGAAATCCTTAAGAGAAAATAAAATTATCCTTTGAAATTAACAATGCCTACAGAAGTTGAACAGTAATTTGCTTGCATCTTTGCAGCTGAAATGCTCCACTTTGTATGCAGCCACATTAAGCCATCTTACAACACTTTGTGGAACCAATTGCCTAGGATCATGTGACTGATTAGGAATGGCTTTAAACTTCTGCTTTTTACCTTCAACAGATGTTTCACCATCAAGCCTTTTCTCTATCAAGCACACGCCTGCTTCCACTTACTGTTTCAGATTTAAGTACGTCAGATGACTCATTTCCGCGGAAAAGTCAGCTGACTCTAGACAGTAAATGGTGTTTGTAGTGTTTGTTTTGGGGTTTTTTTCCCCCCAAGATGACTGCAAGGAAAAAAAAAAATGCACAAAGTTCCTGCAAATTATTAGCACACCAACCGAATACAAATAGAGAAAAAAAGAGCAAGGCATTTTCCCAAGCTTCAGCTGCTTCAAGATCCCAAAATGATACATTGCTTCCTACAGGTGTTCAACCTCCCTTAAAACACAGGGCCCGCAAGAAGTGTTCAAGCCGAGCCCTTGACAGGCCGGGGCAGCCGCACAGATGTAAAAGTGACGGCTTAGTCTCCAGCCCTAAGAAAGTGCTTTCCAGTCCTTAGGGGAAAACAACTCCAGAGCTGGATGTACGGACACTCGCGGGGCAGGGACATCACTGGAAGCTGCTTGGGGCTGAGGGTGGAAGCACAGCGCCAGCCCCTCTCCCGGATGCCCTGCTTTGCTGCTATCCCGCCGACTGCCGCTTTCACAGAACCACCTAAAAGCGTCCATTTCCATCTTCTTCCACAAACCAACTCCCTCCGGCACCGTAAAGCTTTCCACGGCTTCATCAGTGATTGCCTCCAGGAATCCATCAGCACCGACAAACGCGCCGAGGCTGCTTATCGGTGTTGATTCCTTCCGCCGGGGACACACCGCCCCTCCGGGATTCTGGGCAGCACCCGGCGCCTCCATCCCCACCAAAAACCACCGGCTGCTCCTACAAACTCAACTTTCCTTTACTTCTCGGCGGTGAACTTTGTTTTCCTTTCCCTCTTGCACGAACACCGCACAGAAAACTCACTCGAAAGACACGCCGGGATGCTCTGGGAAATCCTGCCATGACCAACACCTGGGAGCTTCCCGCCAGCTTGGGTCACACCCCGCAGCCGGGACGCCAGAGGAGCGGTATGGCATGTCCTACACGCCGGGAGCCTCCCAGACGGAGAGAAGGGGGCTCCCCGGGGCGGGCGGGGCAGCGCCCGAGAAGCGCCCGGCGGGACCCGGGCCCGGCGCGGCTGTGGCGGGGGCGGAGCGGGGGCGGAGGGCGAGCGGAGCGCGAGCCGTTACCTGGTTGGCTCCCGGCGGCTCCGCGCGCCGGCGGCGGGAAAAAAAGAAAAACTGCAGCGAGTGCCCAGGGAGGCGGGGTGCGCGCAGCTCTCGCGAGGCTTCCGCGCTGCTCTCGCGAGACAGCGGCAGCGTGAGGGTCTGAACGCTCCCCCCGGGTGGCCGCCGGCGGGTTCCGGTGGCGGGGGTGACGCAGCCACAGCATCACGGGATTAGCTGGGTTGGAAAGGACCGCTGAGATCGTCGAGTCCTACCTTTGACCAAACACCACCGTGTCAACTAGACCATGGCACTGGCTGCCACATCCAGTCTTTCCTTAAACACCTCCAGGGAGGGTGACTACCACCTCCCTGGGCAGTCCATTCCAATGTTTAATTATCCTTTCTGTGAAGAAACTCTTCCTAATGTCCAACCTAAGCCTCCTCTGGAGCAACCTGAGGCCACTTCTTTTTGGCCTGTAACTTGTTGCTTGGGAGAAAAGGTTGACTTGGCTCCAGCCTCCTTTTTGGTGGTTGTAGAGGGCACAGCCTTATTCATCTGAGCCTCCTCCAGGCAAAACGCCCCCACCCCCTCAGCTCCTCATTGGGACTTGTGCTCCAGACCCTTTTAACAGCTTTGCTGCCCTTCTCTGGACACGCTCCAGCACCTCCACATCCTTCCTGAACTGAGGGGCCCAAACCTCAGAGCGTCACCAGTGCCGAGTACAGGATCCTGCTGGCTGCGCTATTTCTGACACGGGCCGGGATGCCATTGGCCTTCTGGGCACGCTGCTATTTCGTTGAGGTCACCAGGTGTCTCAGCCTTCTCCTCCTCTGGCCCGTTACTTGGGGTTTCCATAGAGAGCTGCCAGAGGAAAACTGATGGGACAACCCAGGCCCTGGCAGGTGCCATAGTTCAATGTGACAGCAGGCACAGAACAGTCCGGAAAAGCAAGGGTGTGTGAGAGACCTGAGAGAGCCTGCATTGAAACAAATGCTGTTCCTGCCTTTCTGAAAGAAGTTTCTGCTGGTTTAGATATAAAGAGGATCATTGGGGTGTACAGTTGTGCCAGAAGTGGCTTTGCCTTTAAGGCTATGCTTAAGTCTGTCTGTGCCTGAGGGTTTGTAACCTGGTTGCTGGGGCTTGCGCACAGACGTATGAAGGGGGTTTCCCCCATCCTCTTGATCAGAACAGTTTCCATGGCTCATCATTTTACTGTACAACAGAGCAGCCTAGGCATATTTTTGTGTTTTGTGTGAGTATGGAAACAGTAGGCACATATAATTAATACAGTATAAGGCTGCTGAACTTTTTTGTCACTACTCTTTTTTTTCCCCCAAATTGCAGATAAATGTTCCTTCATTCATTGGGACCAGCCCTGCTGTCTGCAATGAGATAAAGCTCTTGAGTTGAGGTACTTCATAGTGATGAAATAGAAACAAAACAGTTTTTCACTATTACTGTTCTGCCTTCACATGGTTCCACTGGACCATTTTGGTACCCTATAGGAGTGTAGGAACTCTTGCAGAGACAGCTTGGTGGCATGACTAGAAGAGATAATAATGATCAGTGATAATAATGTGATAATAGTGATCAGTTTGGAAGGGAGAGTACTGCAAACATACTTTCTAGATTGTTAAAAGTAATATTTTAGAAGTTAAGTCTTTGGGTGTTTCATAACTGTTAGTAGCTGTTCCATCTAATTCTTTTTACATTACTCAGATCACTCAGGTCTCAAGAAAACATCATAAATAAGGAGCTACAGCATAAATAAAACTGGATCTGAAATACTATTTTAACATTTTTGAGGGGTTTTGAAATACTGTAAGACAGGAGATGACACGTGATTCAAGCTTCAAATCTGTTGTTCCCCATTGTTGGAAATGTACATGGTTTCCCATTAAGTACATGAATTCTGAAGTATTTGGAAAAAATCTTGTACTTTTGTGCTCATTTCTCATCATTGTTTAACCACTTATTTTTCAACTTAGGTTTAACCACTTACTTTTCAACTTGTTGTTCAGGAGCTCAGCAGCAGATTACTCATTGTAAAATCGAATTGTAAGTTTGATCCATTATCAGATCAGTAGACATATGGTGGAACTATTAGCTACGTGTTTTGGAAGAAGCTGCCATGTCATAGTAGGTTGTGATAGACACTCCAGTCTTTCTAAATAGTGCTTGTTTGCAGCTTTTATTCTGCTTTTGAAATTTCTGTAATCTAAAAGTTTGTGATGTAGGCAAGCAATCATTTCCTTATATTAAGAGAACAGATGTCTTAAATCTACACACGGATCTGATAAGTAGCAATAAAATAGCCCTCTTGCTGATTGATCAGATACTTTACCATAAACTGTACCTTTCTTACTATTTATAGGAAGAACTCTGGCAAATAATTGTGTCATCCCTTTTATTTCCCAATAAACCCTGAGCTGTTTGTTTTTGTATTCTCTCATGTTGATCTTTACAGCAATATAAGTCCACTGACTTCTACAGCGTTATCCTTATCTACTCCACAGTAAGTGAAAACAGAGTAACGCTAACGGTTGAACTTTACTTTTATCTCCCTTCCAGATTTATTTGATTTTATGTACTCCATAATCACATAGTTGGCCACTGAATAGATCCCTGGCTCATTGAACATGCTAGAAAGCTACTGGAGAGTCTGATATTCCACATTCACACACTGGGTGTCTTAAGATGACTAGTCCAACTGGAACTGCATCTCATTCACCTCGTAAAAGTAAACACACACACCTAGACAATAAAACTGTGGGAAAAATGCTTCACCGTTGCTGTGCTTGAACAGATACAAAACTTCCTGTGGTGTTATGGCTCGTGTCCAGATTTCAAAATAATCCTTACTGTGGCACATTGAACTAGGTGACAGAACACTTATCCATGGGCAATTCTGCAAAAAGGGAATTTTGTTTTGTCCTAGCCCATTTTAGACCTGGATGATCTGAAATGTTTAATCCTATAGTAGTACCTGGAGCTGTTGATTTTCAGTTACAGTTTAGTGGCAGTGCCTTTCTCCTTGATGACTGGACTATTTACCAGCAAACCAGCTAATAACTGAAATTCTATTGTAAGAGTACTGCAGTGTTGCAGCACAGATAAAATTAAAAATAGCCTTTAATTCGCACATGCCTCCCTCCCTTTTTGAGGGGTAGTACAGAGGCTGCATCAGTGTTTCCAACCACTCAGGTAGCAGCAGATGGCCTAGTTCACTGCATATGCATACAAAGTAGGGCTAAAATACATTAGCAGAAAGCTTAGGGTTTTTTGTTTGTTTCTATTACTTTAAATTTAGATGTAAACATTAAAACCAGATTTTAATTACAATAGGAAGTTTAATTTAAATATTTCATTTGCTTTATGTACAGAGATAACTATTTCATTCTTTGCATATATATACACAAATATATATATGTATGTATGTATGTATATATAAAATAAAATAGTGAGGTCCTTATCTATTTGCATCAGATTTAATAGATCACACATACATATACATGGCAAATGTATTCACAACCTCCTCGACTTGCAGATCTGCGACTGAAGGATAAATATATTATTGCTTAAATCTCTAGTCGTGTTCATTTAATGTACTTTTTGTTACAGCTGCAAATAAGAACATCAAAGGAGGCCAACTTCAGGTGCAGCAAATAGGAGTATGTGGCACAGTTCAGCTGCTACCTAAATGGAATTTGAACTGGAAGTGCTCTGAGTAGCATGATTTCTTACACCAGGGAGGACAACAGACACCACCACTCCTGTCCGTCACAGGTGGTTGCTTTCTCTGGAAAAATAGGGAGGAGCCACTCCATCACCCCACTAGTTGAATTTGATTCTTCTCAAGCTACTTGCGTAGCCACATTTGAAACTTAGCCAAGATCAAATTCCCCAATGCCAGTAACACTGTTCATTTTAAGGAACTCTGTTCTTTGAAGTGCTTTCACTGCTCCTCATCTATAGTCATAAACTAGCAGGGCTTATTCAACTCAAACTCTCAGGTCTCCTAGGAAGTATTGATGGAGGGAAAAAAAAAAAAAAAAAAAAAAAAAAAAAAAAGGCAACCTGAGAGATGCTGTTGCAGGACCCCTGGTCTTCAGGCTCTAAGCAGCAGTGCCTATTTGTGTTAGCTGCATGCGGAACTGTTTTGCTCATACTGATGTTTCTCAGGGTAACATGACCAGTTTGAGTAATTATGTGTATTTATCTCAGCTTTGGAAGGCTGAAGTAGAAGTTAACAGATCTGTGCAAAAAACCATGCCACCTACCTTTTGCTGTAGTGAACAACACGAATTCAGGGATAGAAAAGAAACAATATGTAGGAAGTAATATTTTACTTACCATCTAGGAGAAAAAAATCCCCACACAACAGCCCCTGCGCTTCCAGCCCCCTAAAAAGGAAAGGCAGCTGAGGAAAACCCAAATAAAACAGAACACATAAACTGGAGAGAGGATGGCAAGCAGCATTTTGAAAGAGTGGTTTATTTGAATTTTAATATATTCAAAATGTTCTGTGTTAAAATCCTATAGCTTTGGAAATCAAAGCTCTCTTGTAGCCTTTTGTAGGCTCTACACAGAGTTCTTGTGCAAACCATAGAGTTCAGCCAGCTGTAATGTTTCTTTGGAGAATGGTTTATCCCTTAGCAAGTTTTCCTTATGTATTTGATAGCAGAATCAACTGAGAATATAAGAAAATTAAACTTTTTTTCCTGATGAATTTTATCAGCTTCTGAGAAAGTTTTCCTATGTTCTTTTCTGTTTATCCACACTTTGAAGAAAAAAAATTTACACACACATACAGTGCTGCTAATGAGAAGTGATTTCACTTCATTGATTTTTTTAAGAGGCTCAGGAGGCCTTTTTCTTGGCACTCTACAAAAGAATAATATTAATTTTAGCATCAACCTGGAAATAGCTGGCAGTAGACATAATTGAAGCTTCCTGCTGTGTGACTACCATAAAGTCTTACATAATCCTGTATAGATATTTTGTATCTAGTGGTTTATATCCACTGATTCTGATATGGGGTTTTTCCACATCACAGAAGAGAATGGTAATTGTTTTGCTTAAAGTTAGACAAAACCAGGAATTCCTGGGAGACGGAAGTAGCTATGTGATGGTTTTTAAAAAATGTAGCTACACAGATATTGAAAAGATTCACATTTACTTAAATTAAAGAGTTATTTTGTCCTAACAGGCATGACAAAACCTGTCTTCATTCCTTTCTATTCAGCTCAGCAAGTAGTTCTGTGCTCCAGTAGTTAATCAGTTACCAGGTTCCACAGCTTTTGTTTTTACACTGTTTAATTTTTCTTCTTTGACACAGAACCTGTGAATGGATTCAGCTGCAGATACAGGTACAACTTTCAGGTCATACTCTTTATGACTAGCGCTGCTTTTTATTGCCATTACCACCACCATTACTCATTCTAAACAAGTAAATTTCTAATAAGTATGTAGAAAGAAAACAATAAGAATCACAAGTAAGTTTCCTATCCTACCATGAAATAGATAAATCTAGGCTTAAGTAGCTCACTCTGTAAAATTGAACAATTAAAAAATTAGTCTGGCAAGAATTAGTAACAACACATCTTACCCTAATAGCACTATTACACTATCACAGCACTGCTGTTATGTGACCGGGATTATAAGAACACCGTATAAAAGAGAAGACCAATAAGAAATACTTAAGTGAGCTGTTCAAAATACCAAGTCATTGGCTATAGAGTTTCTATCTCTCACTCCCATGCTAGGTTAATTGAACTGTCTCTGCAGCAAATACTGCAGACAGAGCAGATGATGTTGAGCTGCACACAGAATGCTCAAACAGCTGCAATTACCAAAATCCTGTCATCAAGTGCCATAGAGACTGGCGGTGCTCACACACATTAAGGAAATAGCCACTCTACCACTTCAAGCATCAGAGAAATTTTTTGCTTAAGGTTATCTTAAATTAATTTTAAAGAAAGATTTGCAAAACTCACCCTTCTGTTTGAATTGTGAAAAGTTCTGTTCTTGGTCGGGGTGATAAATATTTACTATTGACTTCCCCTCCAGCTATAAACCTCAAGTGTAAGTGAGATGAGGAAGCCACTGTGGACCACACTAGAGAGTGCCGAGAGGAGATCTGCTGCACCTAAGATATATACAATGTGCAATGGATAACCTAATATGCCTTTCATTTAACTGGCTGGGCAGGTTTCTGCATTCTGGAGAGCATGGAATCATACCAGAATTTGTTGGCATAACAGGCCCGTCAGACCGGTTCCCGGGGCACCCAGGAACCTGCCCAACCAGTCTGCATCAAAGGCCGGCCCAACATGCTGCAGCTCAGCTCGGCTGGGGAGGCTTCTACGCCGCGAATTATTCATGCCTCTGTCAACTCCCTTGTACTACTCAGAGAGAATGATGTAGCCTCCAGCAAAATAATTTACCGAGGGGTGGGGGAGTGATACATCCTTGTGAAGTGTAGCAAGATCTTATTGTCATAAATTTTGTTTCATTTTATATGCAGATGAACTGGGCTAGAGGTCTGCTCAGCATAAGTGCAAAGAGAAACAGAGAAGAAAATTTGTTTTTTTTTTTAAATAACACTAACAGTATAGACTTATTATAATGGAGTAACACCAAATCTTTAGTGTGACCAGCTAAAACCCCCTGACATTATGCACTAATTCAGATTTAAAGTATATTTAGTGTGTGCATAGGATCCAGCATGTCTCTGTTACCACATGAGAGGCAGCACATTAGGAGTTTGCACGTGGAATATCCACCTTGTGACTTTACTGGAGCTCTAGGTCTGTACAAGCTGACCCTGAGTTACAGCACAGCCTATTTCAAGGTGAAACAGGTCAGAGAACATGGCACATATAGGACATGCTTCCATAACTGTTAGGAATGCAGCAGTTGCCCTGCTACAATAGCACATGGGCTGCAATGGCAGCTAATGGCAGCTGTGCTGCTTCTTGTTCATGGCTGTGGGGCAAGAATTAGTTGCACAGCAGTCCTGCATATTGCATAGTTATTCAGGCTGTAGGCAGAGATCAGCATATGCCTCAACAGAAGCCTGCATCTGTGTAAACTTAGTACTTTTTTTTTTTTTTTTTTTTTTTTTTTTTTTTTTTTTTTTCAGATACAAATAACACCTTTGGAAATGTAATCAAGGGTACATATACAATCAGGCTTGTAAACCTGTGCTTATTTTTTGTTTAGACACCTAAAATTTAAACACTCAGGATTGAAAAATTTTGCTGTATTGAATGTTGTCAAAGGCAGTGAGTAACTGTCAAAAACTGTGTTTGTTCATAAAATGATCCCACAGTGATATTTATCATTTTTTTAGATAAACTTTTCTTACTTACCAATTTCAATAATAGTTACTAGACAACTTGTGATCAGAACAGGAAGTTACCATGAAATTCAAACAGTGTTGTGTGGCAGTGTTTTCACCACTAGCCGGAATAGGAAAGACAAGCTGATATTTGAATATACTCAGATGATTTTACTGCAGGAAAGTAACCCTTCCTATAAAACTGCATTGAAAGGAAGGGTCTTTAGTGAAGACAGCTAACTGAGCTGAAATGCCAGATGTATGCTGTTTGTGCTTGCAGTCACACCACCTTAGGCTATGATTGCATACAGCTAAGCAGGGCTGGGCTGGGTCAGTACTTGGATAAGGGATTTACAGAAAGTCCGCTGCAGGAAGTGGTTTTGGTGATTCAGGAGGCTGTACTGAATAATCGGGCATCACTGCCAAATGTGATTGGAGACCTTGGGTTCTGAGTATGCCCCAGTCTTGGTGCCATATCAAATGGAAGTTTTTAAAGACTCCAAAGCCCTTTCCACAAGCACTTCATCTTGAACTGTAAATCCCTATCCAACGTTAATGTACCATGTCTGCCTATGATTTGAGTTTTATGAATGTCGCATAATTGGATGAACTGTGTAACTGATTAGCACGTGTAAATTACCACCCCAAATAGCTGTGAGACTGTGCAATGCGGCAAAGGTTCTGCTCATGTACTAGACTTAAGGAGGGCTGGTGTGCTTCAAAGCTGGTCTACTTCCAACTATGTCAGCTGGTCTAATAAAAGATACTGTCTGAAATGTTTCTTTCTGCATCCTGAGTCATCATTAAACTTGGAGTCTTATAGTAAACCTGATGGTGGGTCTTTAAAGGCATTGTACATGCCTTTAAACTTGAACTCTTATTGGACTCTGAAAAGTGTAGGGGTAAAAGGGATGTTTACTACCTCTTCCTTTCACTTGAGAGCTTAAAAAAGGGGTTTTTATTCCAGACTTGTTCCCCCCAAACAAAATGCACCAGGTACACCCCTTAGAGATTCAGCAGGAACTTTTCCTTAGTTAGAGCTTCTCATACAGAGTTGCTCTCAGGATTGAGATTTTAAGTTATGCTTTTATATTCATTTCCACAAGTTACAGAAATATGGTTTTTTATAAGTAAAAGGCAAAAGTATAAGACACAGAAGTTATTGCATGTATCAACACATATTTTGAGATCAGTTGACTCTTGTTCTCAGCCTCATAACTCATAACAGTTCTAAATGTAGACTTTCCACAGATATAAATATTGTAGTATCAGGCTTGCTGGGAGTTCTCTGTAAGAGAGATAGTTTTTCCTCCTGAAGAAGGCAGTATAATTATCTGAAGGACCTATTTCTCTCTTATTTCAAATATAGTTTGCAGTGAATAGATTTCACAGATGAATTCTCTTCAAAATCAAACCTACTGTTACAGGCTTTTCTAGTTAAGAATAAAGTATAAGTTGTTTGTCATCTCCAGCTTCCATTAAGAAAAGTCTCATAATGCTTATCTGTGAACTCTACCAATTTATACAGTGATCTCATAAAATTTTCTTCAGAAGAGAAGTCTCAGAGAGGTGCAATTCTAAAAAGTAAGACAATATAAATGGTGCAGGCTTCAACTTGTTCTTATAGTGAAGGTATGCACAAACATTCATGTCTACAAGTATTCATTACAGAGAGTTTACAACATACCTCCCCGTAGCTATCAAAAGCAGTTCAGTACATTCACCAGCAAATTCAGATAACACACATGCCCTCACCCCCTATCACAGTTAGGTATTATTTCTTTCCACTTGACAAGCTGTGTAGCAGTGTAAGGTCAGGAGACTGCTGGTTCATAAAGGGCAAAATGAAAAGTAGGCCAAGTCTGACCTTGGAAAAGGAGGAGAGGTAGCAGCAGTTAATTTCTGACCTAGAGGCTAACTAGAGAAAAATGCCTTGAAGTAAGCCAAGGGATGCAACCTAAAGCATTTTTGATGGTTTCCTGAGCAAAAACAGGTTTAGAACTTGTTGCAACTAATTTGTTGATGACAAAAGTTTCTCCTTTACCTTGTCTGAGACAGCAGGATATAAAAAACTAATTACAAGAGAACTATCACTATTCTCACTACAAAAGTAAGCCTGATACAAAAGCTTGCTATTTTTCTGTGAGAGGAAAAAACCTTGAAATGTTATTATATTTTGGTGTCTTTTGGACATTTAGGACTGCTCTGCCTTTTTTTTTTTTTTTTTTTTTTTTTTTTTCAGGAAGATTAATCATTACAGAAGAGTGAGTATTTGCTGTAGATAGTTATAAAGTAGGAACCAGAAGCAGCATTGCTGTCATTGTTTGGGTGTCTGAGTAATAAATACTTGTTTGTTCTTTGTCTTCTTTTCCAGATGATACTGTATTAAGGAACAGGCTTTCTATATGAAGACCTGAAAGCATGGGATATCATGGACCTCACAGTTATCTTTTCACATGGTGAAATAAGACATTTTATTTTTCTGTTCTGCCATCTGGGCCTTCAGTCATTTTAAATATGAGAACTACTTTCCCATCCGTTAATCTGTACTTACGGTATCCTCGGCAGGCCTTGGGTCAAAGACCTGAGAAAATCCAAGTAGATTGTCTACTACTTATTTGTCTTCTGTTTTTCTAATATACCAGATAGTTTTGTTAAGGAGCTACAGTTTTCTATTGTAGGAATCTTGCTTAAATACTCTTAGCACATTAGATTTGTCTTTGTGTTTCATATTGCAAAATAAATATTTGTTTAAATCAAGCTATTACTGAAGAAAAACTCACTAAAATTTTTGATAAGTCTCTTATTTTAAAAAAGAATATTTGTTATTTGTTGCTTTCTGGTTCATTGAGTATCAGTGAGAAAAAAATATTTTTGTTTTGAAACCTAGTGTTAGTGAGACAGTGTCTTTTGTTAGAAACTTAAAATGCCACATTAGTATTGAGCATCCTCAGAATTCAGAACCTTCAAGGAAATCCAACCACTCTTATATTCTGTTACTTCATTCTGTTACTGCAACAGTAGTCCTGTTGCAGAATTTTGTCTTCCAATACCTAAAGTTTTGTTGGTCTTTCCTGGTTCTTGTGCTTAGAAACAAGATCCAGGAAGAGGGTATTAGGAAGACACTAGATGGATGTAAATGTATGTTCCAATTTTTCAAAAGCAAAGCTGTTGACTTTTGCAATTAATGTCTTTCACAGAAAATTCCAAGCTTGTAAAGTTAGAAGGAGCTTTACTAATGACTTTACTGAAGTCAGATTTTTAATTCTCTTACATTTTCTTTCTTGTATGATAAAATAATTTTGAAAAAAATATATTGTTCCAGTATGTGTTTCTGGCTTGTGCTCTTAAGGCAGCTACTGACTTTTTGAAGCAAGGGGGAGAGATAAACTTAGGCAGCCATTTCTCTGTGGTACTAGTCCATACACAGTATACAGAACCACATGTGACTGTGACTCAAGCTTCCCTTCCTGGCTGTGCAAGATAAAAATGGAAAATCAAGACAGACCCATCAAGCCTCTACCTTTGACCTTCAGCCTGTGACTTAAAACCGTAAGTACGCTTGTATCAGTTCGGGGCATCACCCAGCAGACCACTTGCTCTACGTCCTCTCCTCTCTCCCTTCTTCAGCTTCTGTCATCTATGATCACTTGTTTATATTCAGCAGCCACAACAGTCACACTGTTTAAACTGTTGTTGGCTCTCCTAGGACTTTAAAAGGAGAATGTTCACACCAGTCTTGCAGCATGATTGAAATTGGATGAACAGAGTGGCTTGTTTTTATGCCTCATTCATTATTTGTTCTTTATCCTGTTTCAGATTAGCTACTGTTGGGGAAGATAAATCAGGGAAACCTTATAAATATGATTGCTTAGCAAAAGATTCTGAAAATATGAATCTGTAATCGAAATAGAAATGAAAGCTTACTTTGAGTTGTAGGATACTGAGTCTTAGTTACTATATAACCTGAAAACAATAGCCTAACTAGCTGAAGGAGAATCCCTTTTGATTGAACAATACCTTTCTGCTGGCTAAGGGATCCAAAGGTCAATGTAGCAAAACAGAAGTCTAAAGAGTAGTTTTTAGAGTTTAAAATATAACACAGTATGGTAATATAGTAGTTATTACAGGCTGTATATAGATTCTGTAGGATTTTGTGTCTTGTGTTCGTTGGTCACTGTAAATTAGAATATTCATCACAAAAGGAGATACAATGTATTGTAACAAGGACCTCGCTCTCTCTTACCCTTCCTCTTCCCCCTACTCTTGCTCTCTCCTGCTGTCTTCCCCCTGCCACTTTGCTCTCTTGCTCCCTTCTCTCTTAGCTCTCACCCTGCTGTTCTTTCTCTCTCTCTTTTTGGGACTTCTCTTCAGCCGAGGCTGGTGGCTGAAGGCAAGGCCCTTTTACCCACGACCCTTGCAATAAAACCACATGTTCTAGAATACTCAGGTCGGCAGAATTCCTTGTCCCAGCCATCTGCGGATTCACCTACAAGCTACCTCTGGGAAATCCCAGGAGGAGGTATCTTGTGGCAGAAGTAGGGGAAGGGCAGGGAGAAGTGGGAAAGGTGTGGCAGTGCCTTTCCCTAGCACAGGTCTCGGCAGAGCTTCTGTCCACTTTCCTCTGAGACACACATCGGAAGCCCTGACATTCACAAGTGGCAAAGAGGCTATCACTCACCTTCTTGATTGATCCAGAAGCCAACTTTGTCATTGTCTCCAGAATATTCTGACGAAAGTGTTTGTGGGCTTTCTTGGTGGAGTGTATTGGTGAAATTGTCTGGTTTAAAATTTTATACTTAAACAAAAGGAATTTTTAAACCATAACTATTAAATAAATATAATAGTACAACCTCACAAAATCTGTATCAGGATAGCTGAGGTACCAGCAAACCTTGGCAGGGCAGACAAAAATGGTGGGCTCACAGGGTTATTTTTTAAAGCCAAAGGTGTTTCATTTTGAAACAAAGCAGTGGTATGTCTGAGGGGCACGTGCTCCAAACTTTTCAATGTATGAAAGAGATCCAACTTTTTGGGAACTGGTACATGCAGAGTGACCAAAACTTTACTTAATACAATATGAATGCTGTTAAAAGCCTTAAGATTTCATTAGGAAACTGTATAATGAACGGACAGCTACAGCATGAGCACATTACTGGACTAAGTCTAGAAATGATATGTAACATTTTCCTCATTTCCAGCTGCTTTATCACTAAAGAGATGGGATCAACTAAAAAAAAAAGCAAACGAACACAGAAAAGATAATTGGGATTTAACAGCATCTTTTGTATTATTTTCCTCCCTCAGGAAAACTGCATGGCTAAAACATAAACTCTTCACCCACACAGGAAAGATATAAACTTTGAAGTGATTCTTCGTTTCATGATGCCAGTCAAACGTCTTTTTGCACTGTGTTTACTGTGCTGTATGTAACACCACAGCTTTTTCAATGCTCTAGTGATTAAAAAAAAAAAAAAAAAAGCTGTGTAAAACAGACACAATGTAAGTATTGTTGTTTCCTTAAGCACTGGTGAGCTTCTGAAAATTCCAAGGGAAGCAGTAATTTGCCTCAAGGAAAGTGTATTTTTTTCTGGTGCTTCCATAAGCCCCTGATGGAAGGCAGGATTGTCAGGACTGATGGCTCAGGTCACCTTTATCCGAGCCTCCTTCTAAGGCAGGGTCAGAATCCAGCTGATAGCTAAGGACTGAGTCATGTTGTCTGAGAAAACAGATACTACAGGATTTTAGTGTAGAAGAGTTTTTTTGATGATTCACTTAAGCTAGACCAAATTAATCTGCAACCACTTACTTTGACTTCCATTCCAAATTGTCTAAGCTAAGACAGGAGGTCTGGTTTTGAATGTGAACTTCAACCAAACCAGTGATTAGACAACTTTTTGGATTTGCTCAGTGTAATCAGTTTTAAATGTTGTCTTTCATCACTGTGTCTGATATAGGCAGATTAGAGAGAAGTAAGCTAAGGTGTGAATTTACAACACACTGGCTACCTTGCCCTAGTCCCTTCTGAACAACACTTGTAGCAAGTGTCAATGTATCCTACTGTCAAAATGGACCAACTAGTGAATTCTGATGGTGTTCCCTAGTCCTTTTGGCAGTGGTTATCTTTTATAGCTGGGAGTTAATCCACTACAGCTTGCTCATATCCCACTCATGAGATTAATTTGTATTCCTCCATGATTAGCAAAAAGTGGGCAGCAAAGTCAGTAAGGCTGACCTGGAGCATGTCCTCTAAATTGGTGCTTGTACAGGTAAAGTGTGTAATTTAATTGGGTGCTACGTAATTCAGGTATCTGAAAGGAATTGTCCTAATCATCCTTTGTGCAGGTGCTTGCAGTGTGGTCTTCTTTAGAAAGTGAATGTTTTAACAGATGCTTTTTTGAAAGTAAAGTAATTGGAATATAAGCTAGTGTTTAAAAAAGCAACTTACTTATACAGTGTGGAGGCCTTGAATGTTTCTATTTGCAAATCAGCAAGGTGGTTTTCTTATGTAAGCATCTAGAAATGCAAAATCAGAGCACAGTGGTGAAACCATTCTTCCCTGGGCACAACACCTAGAAAACACCTAGAAAAATCACTCTGATGCACCCTCTAGAATTAACATAACTACATTTCTGAGGATGCCCACCCCGTGCTCCCCAATAAACTACTTCTAGTCAAAAGTATCAGGGAAACAAGTATCACTCTCCTCACCTGGCCCAAACACTAATTCTCCACCTACCTCCTTAAAACTGACTGATATGCAGTCAGGCTGACTCATATGCAGTCAGGACCAGACAGTGTGCTCTGTAAAATGGCAGCAACTAGGAACCTAAAAGAAAGCAAAGAATACTGACCAACAAATGCTTTTTCAGTTCAGTAAATAAAAGTGCGTGAGCTAAATGGGAGAACACTTTTACCCACCCCAGCAATTTAAAGAATGTATGCAATAGTCGATAGTGTATTTGTACCTTCAATCATACATTTTTTCTGACACTCAGGTCTGTAGTTCATTACTTTCTGGCCTGTATTCAAGCAAATACAGGAATATAATTAATTCTAAGAACAACTACCAGGGACTTGTATTTGAGTTATTTTTTAAAAGGCAGTGAAACAAAAGCAGAAAGTGTTAAACCACATCTAAGGTATTGATTTAGGCTCTGCCACTGTTAAAGCCGGCTTCTGTGTTAGAAACGAAGGGATTGTTATTTCATTAAGGAAGTGCATAAAATAATTTTTCATCCCGAAATGGATGATCTCACTGTGAGTGCGTGAGGAAATCGTCAGTCATGCTTTCTCCTTTCACTTAGTTGCTGCTCTTTAGGTTTTGTGTTTTAGAATTCTTCAAAGACTTGTCTTTATTTAAGTCTGTGGGGACACACAGAACCAAGGGGTGAAGTGGGTCCCCCTGTTTCATAAACTGAGCTGGCAAGGATTCTGCTGCCTGAATGCCTGTGCTGGAAGGGACATCTGCATCCCCATGTGCAGCCAGTTATCCAGCTGCTCCTCAGTAAAAGGCTGACGAAATAGATGAATGGTGAGAGCAGAGCAGAAAGAGGGGGTGATTGCTCTTTGCAGGAGCAATCTATCACTTCTGCTTTCTTCGTTGCAGCATCTTCTGCATTCTTCACTGCAGCAGCAGAGGTTAAACCCTCAGTTCCTGAATTTTGTCAGCACACGTGAATTACGTTCACCTGTTCTTAGGGTGTCAAGATCTCATCTTCCCTAAGTATTGAGAAGTCCAGGGACAGTCCAGTGTCAGCAATACTGTTCTCTAAGAATTCTGCACCCTTATATACTTACTTCTCAGATGATATCTTTATTGTTTTTCCAATCATGCTACTTATATTTTAAACACAATGTAGTAGAAGGATTAATGGAATTGGAATGTGCGGAGTGGAACATGGCCTGTTTGTTACAGGAAACCACTGTCACGCGTTCCTGACAAGCTGACATAGGCTCGATTGTCTGCACTGCAGCGTAAAACGGGAAACTTACCTTTGGGGAAATAGAAACCATTTATCAATGGCTTATCTCCAGGTTGTTTTCGTAACGTCAGTGAGAAACAATAATTCAGTGACAGAGAGAAGTTGGGTTTTTGTCGTAGGTACTCTACCCGAGTCAGCAACCAACATCAATTTCTTTAGAAAATATTTTTTTTTCTTTTCTTACATTTTTGCAGTGCTAAGCCAGAGGACTAGGACACACCCACGAAAACTGCAGACAATCTGTTCTCGGTGAATTTCAAGGCAGATGGGGTTGATTTCAACTGGTACTGGAACTGTTTTAAAAACTTAACACAGTTGCTTTGGTTTCCCCCTCTCACCTTAATTAAAGTTTCTAGATCATGTTTTGCTTGTTTCTGGGCTGGATTTTACCTGGGTTTTTACCTGGAAGCTGAAGTATGCCCTGGCCCTCTACCATCTTGTTGGCTTGAAAACAGAGCAGGATCCAGCTCAGACTCTGTCATTCAGATCAAAATACCCTTTTCAACATAAGAAGGATTGTATTGGTAGGACAAAGACAAGTCATTGAATTGCACTGCAAAGTTTATTTTAAGAGACACCTGAATGACTGAAAATTCATATATAATATTTAGCTTCAGCAAAACTGTAGGAGTTTCTGTCTGCCACAGGCATGACATAAAGGTTAGACTGAGCTCCTGGGGTGAGTAATATGGGGAGTGATCAAGTGCGGGAAGGCTGGACAGGGTGCTGAGTTTTGTTTTGCTTCAGGCTTATGACAGCCCTATTGTGCCGGAGATTTGGCATTCTTATTTTTTTTTTTTTTTTTTTTTTTTCTTTTTTCTTTCTTTTTTTTTTTTTTTTTTTTTTTTTTTTTTTTTTTTTTGTGTATGTGTGAGTGTAGGAACTGGGGAAACATGCTGAAAATCCATGTGGGATCACAGAGCAGACTCCAAAAGCACTTGGCTGGTGACCTGCAGCCTGTACAGCAGCCCTGTGTGCTGTAGTTGTTAAGTCTTGTTGGAGAAGGCAGCAGCTGACAGCAATTGATGAGAATAAGAGGAGGAGGGCATGGGAACAGCAAGGATGATAGCTGACACAGCAATAGAAGGATGGATCAGAATACAGGTGAGGGGAAGGAATTTGGACAAGAGCACAAGGTGTATTTGAGTTTGAAAGGTTTCTTCCTGTAAAAGCAAATGCCTGCTGCTACTTTCTCTAAATATACTCTCAGGGGTTTTTACTGTTGCCCAACTACTTATGAGGCAGTTCACCAGTCCTGGTCAGAGGCTACCTGCATATTAATTTTCTGGAGAGAATTAATCTTGCTTATGTGGAGGAAGTGATTAGTACCTTTGATAAGCATATTGCTATCCAGAAACCAGACAATTCCAACATCTGAAAAACAGTAACATGAATGTTTCCAATCATCTGGCATTTTCAGTGATATCAATCAAACAACATTCTTAAGAAATCAAGAAAACATTTTTATCCAAGAAACTTTCTCCCATTTCTATTCTGGTTCAGATTTTCCTTTGATTCAACTCCAGAATAACTATATTATGGCAATTGTTAGCAAGGCTGGAAGAGTTAAACCAGGGTGAATATGGCCCTTTTGTTTGTGCTATCTGTACTTTTTGTACTCTAAAGCTCAGGGTGACACTTGATATTGTATGCAGTCAAAGTCTTTCAAATGGTGCTCTCTGTATCAGATTAATGATGCTCTGAGTTACACGGGCAGCAAATCAACCAAATCAATACATATACAATAGTGCAGGTGGCCTTTTTTTTTTTTTTCTTTGTTTTGTTTCAAAAGAATGAAGGACTTGCTGTGGCAACAACACCGGAAAGATAGAAATATGTGGGCAGATGGCAGCAGGGCCTCGTTTGGACAAGTGAACGGCCTGAACTGGTGTCATCTCACCTGGTATGTGACCTGAGAGAATTTGGCTCCGAGTTCTTTTCCTCCCTTTTGCATGCCCTTTGTTCATTGTCTTTCAGCAGTGGCTGATGTTTGAAATACATATGCTACTGCTGCTTACAGACCTCTAGCACCCGAGGAAAGCCCCGGTCCCTGAACCTGAGCTTTAGGGACATTTCAGAAGCAAAAGGATATAACATCTCTCTTGGCACAGTCTGTTTATAAGTTTTGCCACTGAGAACATGGCAGTTGCCTGATTTTGAACAGCCATTACCTTACTTTTACTTTGAGGGGACACTAAGCTCAGCTGGGATCTCTGCACTTCCATTAAGGCAGCCAGCTCTCTCAACATCTAAGTGAAAACGGATGTGTGAAATATTCTTTTTTTAAA
The DNA here is from genome assembly GCF_009819655.1 of Sylvia atricapilla. Lineage (NCBI taxonomy): Eukaryota > Metazoa > Chordata > Aves > Passeriformes > Sylviidae > Sylvia > Sylvia atricapilla. Next base: position 105,617,693 of record NC_089140.1, on the reverse strand, counting down.
AAATATAGAACCTTTGAGGAAAAAAAAAAAAAAGAGATAAAACTGCCCATCTTTTGCAAATGTTTGGGTCACAAAAGAAAAAAAGGACTCCACCTGAGGTGTTTGCCAAGATTGAACTACAAACCTTCCAGAGAAATTCCAATGAAATTATGAAATTGTGGTTACACATGCTAAAATGACTTTTTTCTGGTTACCTTGTTTTATCATTCAGAAAGATCAAAAGACACACAAACACCATGAAGGAAAATTAAGAAAATATGCAAGTGCAAAGACCCTGGCAAAAGACTGCCAGGTGAGTGACCTTGAGACTGGTCTCTGGCTGGGTCTGAGATTCCAGAATTAAATTGAACAAAATGTATGCACTGGCCACTTAGGAAAGGCAGATGTAATAGAAATGGAATTTTATTTCTGTACCTCATATTCCTGTGTAACTGGAAGACAGCTAATAGCAGGAATGCTGTTGCCTCAGATCTGTACTGGAAGAGATGATTACTTAAAGCAGTGAGGAAAGATGTTGGCTTCTTATTCGGTAGTATTTTCCCCAGTTTGTTATACAGCATGACAAATAGAACAACACTTCCATGATGTTTATATGTTTTACAATACATCCTAGCAGTAGAATCAAAACCAAGTGCCAAGACAGTTAATTAATTCCACTTTCCTGTGTTACCCATAAGGTTTAAGTTATGTATGGCAATTACCTCCTTTAAATTATTAAGTGTGCAGAGAGTGGTTATTGCCTGCTGTCCTTCTGTCAGCACTGTGGCAGGGACAGTGAACCTTTCTGTGTGTGGTCTAGAGGTGACACAGGAGTGTCACACACCCTCCTGCTGCTGGTGGAGCCCTGAAGATCAGTGCCGGTGGCGTCGCTGTGCCAGGCTGTGCTCCTGCCAGCAACTTGCTTCATGAGGAGCTCCTGTTCCAGGAGGTGAGACAGGAAAGGGTAAGGCAGCAGTGCATCATCGTTGTGGCTGTAATGTGAAGGAGGAGAAAAGACACAGAGAGTTGAAGTGACAAGTCCAAGGTTGCCCTGAGGAGCTGGAGTTCCTGTAAGGAACTTAATTCCCCACGTAACCTGTGTCTGCAGCCAGGGCCTACCCACAGAGCTCTGTGTTAAATTGAACACACCTTGGAGATTTCTTTACAGTTTAGTTTCATCATACTGCTAAAACAATTCCAGTACCTGGCCATGCTTGCTCCATGTAACTTCAAGGACTCTGGTAACTTGAGCAAACAAGGAAAACCACAACCAATGGGCAAAAACATGCTGCTCCTTGCTTGGACTTCTAGTCTTGTTTTTTCTGCTGAAGGTGCCTGGTTGCTTTTTAATTATCTTAATCTGATTAGCTTTCACTGGACCTGTTTTAGAATAATGAACCTAAACTTGAACCTAGCAGTCTGAGGCTGCTGTGTGTTTCTGCAGAGTGACATAGTACCTTCCCATCTGCTTGCAGGACACATAACAGGGCCTCTGCGCAGAAGCTGGTGAAGTTAAGTGGTTCTGGTGCATTTAGTGTTTTACACCAACAAATTACCAGATGTCCTGCTGTGGGTCCCATGACCCTGACAGACGTCTCTAAGCCATATGCGAGGCTTCACTGCATCAAAACAATGTGCTGTGGTCTGCTTTGGACTGCACAGTTTCCTTCAGTGGTTCTTTCCTGAGCTTCCTAGCATGCTTTGGGATACAGCCCTGTGACAGTTTATGGGATAAAGATGATATAGTTGATCCATATTTAAAAATTAGACCATCATCCATCCCAGCAATCCATAGTGAGAAGGCAAAACCAGAGGACAGTGTACTAGCTGATGATGGATTTCAGCTCCTTCCCAGAGAGCTGTGCAGGGAAAAAGAGGTGTTCTCCAGATCACACCTTTCCTTGCATGACTAGGAACCCAGAGCAAAGGGAGGTGATAGTAATGTTGCCCAAAGCTTGTAAAGCTAGGGTCCTTGGAGAGGGACACTGCTGTAGAAATGCCTGCTCTTAGCTGACTAATAAAAGAAAATAGTTAATGGTGAAAAATTAGAGTGTTTTTATGGTTGTATTTAAAACCTGAGGGGAGCCTGTAATAGGCTAAATAGGCTACTTAGAGAAAAACCCTCATGTTTTCCTCTCTTTTGTGTGTGTTTTAATTTACTGTGTGTAGCTGCCATTATCCATAAACCAAAACTTACGACTCTGTTACAACAGGAGAAAAGAACACTTTATTGTCTGCTGCTGGCAGATCACCCAAAGTCCCCTCCCAACTTAACAAGCGTTAAGCTTCAATAAGACACAAGACACTTCAGAAAAAACATCGCCACAAGGCTAATGATGACAACAGCTGCCAGCAAACTTTCCATTGCAAGCAAGTAAAGACTTGAAACAAATTTTAGCTCAAGTTTTGTTTTAGTAGCATCAGTGACATGTCTGTACCGGCAACGGCTCAAATCGCATTCCTTAACACTAGGACTGAAGACCTATCTCCTGGAGTCATTACATTGCAATAGCCTGGTAGTCATGAGTAGAGTGAAGTCTTTAACGAATCTGACCTTTTCCTTCTTTTTAGAAGAGGTATTTATGCCCTAAAACGCCAGTGAGACAAGTCACTGGCGTCTCACACAAATGAAATTTTTGCATGACAAAGAACGTTAAGGTACCTTTTATGTTTGGAGAAGGGCATGAGAAAGAGGGTCTCAGCAAAGCTGAAGAGTCAAGAAATTTGTAATTTTGTTTACTTTTCTGATACTGATTTTCTTCGTAACAAGTTATTTAAAGACCACTCTACATCAGTGACCATACGTACATGAATAAGAGCTTTGTACAGCATGGGTAGGTGAGGTATGACCTCCCTTCATTCTTCCAGTCTACAGTACAGTGAAAAATTTATTTGTATCCCTCTCTCTCTCAGCTGGGTGAAGTTGCTCTGTGTCAAGTTGTTCTATTCAGAATGTCTTGGAGACAATTAGATGAAAACAATACAAATCCCCTGGTAAGAGTTAAATGACTAAACAACATAAATACAAGACGGTGGAACACAGGTAGTGAGACCAGGCCGCTAGGAAGAGAAGTTCACACTGTTTTTTATTCACTCTCTCTTCTCACAACAGATGTTGCCACTTTGCTCAGCACCTGCAAGAGCTGAGAAGATACAATGAACAAAGGCAGGCTGAAAAGTCCTTCTGACAGCCTTTTCTCTCCTGTGAAAAGAATCTCAGCATGGGGACTGCCTTGCCGGTGGAGGTTGCCATTAGGTTAAAATAGAACTTACTTAACAAATTGCATTTTTTTCTAAGGAGAATCAGGAAACTTTGGGCCACATAGGCTGCATCTCCCTTACCCTTGTGGGTAGAGCACAAGACAGGAAGCTGTGTGAAACAAAATGAACTTTCTCATCTGTGTGTCTCCAGTTCTGGCCTTGAAGTACAGTTCAACAGCCTACATATCCCCGGCTGTAGATACCAACCTTTTTAGAAGGCACCTACACGGCCTTTTCTGCCTTGTGTAATTTTGCTGCATGTTAACATGTTTGAATCTGAACTAAAGAATAGTATGACTCCAAATCTCTGTTTGAAGCTCTGTTTTGGGTGTTAATATTGAAATTATTTGGACATGAAGCAAGTTTGAGCTTAAACATGTGCTGGGACACAAGCTTGAAATGCAGTCTTAATGTGACCATTGTGGTGCTCACACCTGTGTAGGCTATAGTCCAAAGTCCTGTTACTGGAGCCACACACGAGCACAATGATGTGACCTCCTGCTTTTGTTTATTTGTGCTGCAGGCACACCAAGTAAAGCACATACTTAACAAAAGTACAGACCTCCTAACCTCCTTTTACAAAGTTGTTTTATTTTTGTGGTCTAGCATGAGCAGAATAGTACAAAATAGACAAAAAGAGTGTGTTGTTAAGGAGTTACACAGACTAAAGTTAAAAAAAGAGCCAATTATAAAAAGTAAAGAGGAATATAGGATTTGAGAGTTTATGCTGACCATTTTGTATGGAAAATCTGATAATAAAGCTGCAAAGAATCCTCATTTGTATTTCAGGGATGTAATCCTGGTTACTTATATACAAAGTTCCTGCCTGTCTTGATCATTTGGGATATAGTTCTCAAATTAATTTCTTTTAGAACAGAACATGACCAAATTGCTAAGTTCTTACTTCAAAGCAAAACTCCCACATTTAGCCTAAATGAAACTAACTTGCCTTGATTCTTTTAGTTATTTTCTACAGGACATGTTGTGTTATTAATTTAGGCAGAAGGCAGACAACTCATTGTTTTCACTGGAGAGTCCTGCTTAAAGCATGGATCTGCATTACACTATCCTAATGATGGACTTGGAGTAAGTAATCAGATCTGAAGGACCAGACACTCTGATTTTGGAAATGTATTACTTTTTATGCAACTTGACTTTTAAAAAGGAACAAAGAGACAACGTTCAGTTTGAATCATGCCACACAGAATTCATTTTTCCAAATAAAACTCTCTTCTCTGAGGAGGGAACTTCATTTCAGGGGGAAAAAAAAAAAAAAGAAAAAAGGGAAAAAAACTCCTGAATTGCATCCTCCCACGAGGACATTTAATTTAATAAAGCAGCCTCCTCAGGATTGCTCCACTGTTGCTTAGGCGCCTCCGGGGCAGGATTCTTCCTCATGAGGGGGAGGACCTTGGCCAGGCATGAGGGAGACGCTAAGGCTGGGTGTTAGGGAGTGGATTTGTCCCTGAGGGCAACATTCCCCTCTCCAAACAGCTGTATGAATTTCTAATGCAAATTCTGTCTTCATTATGTCTGTGAGAGGATTCATTTTTAGGTAGGTCAACTGTTTCACACTCCTTTCTGAATTCCCCTGGCTAAGCTGCTTGGTCTGGCAGTATGCAGAAGTGCCCACCCTATGTCCTGATGTTTACCTGCCACCCCCCTCCATCCTTGCCACCAGATGATGGGATGTTTGATATAACAGGGTAAATGAATTGTTGGCAAGTTATACAGAGGTAATCTGAGTTTTGGCTTTAGTGTGGCAGTGTTGGTAATCCCAGGAAGAACAAGTTAGCTCTTCTACTTTGCAAGGTGGAGTGAGTGGAGTCCCCTGCCTGTCTGTAGACAGGGTCTGCAGTGGTTTAGTCAGATGCTACCCCAGCGTCAGTCACCCACCAGCACCTGAGTCAGAGCTCCTTGTCACACTGTGTCGGCAATTTCTTCTTACAGCATCAATTTACAAGGTAGTGGCGAAAGACAAAATCCAATGTATGCTCCTAAAGAAGTGGAAAGCAACTTTGTTAGCCTCAACATGAGCAAGACTGAGAAGAAGCCTCCCCCTGCCCCCCCAACCTTTACAATAGTGCAAGAGTCTTTCAGAATGTGAAATAGATTCCTGCTTTTGGGAAGGTCAGTGTGTACGTGTTGCACACTGCCTTCAACATAGGCTATATGCTGTCCAGAAAATGGCAAAGGAGAATCTAGAGTTTTACATACACAAATAATACACTCTTTATCCAGAAGGTATATTCTAGGGATATAAAATAAATTGTTATTTGCTACTAAAGCATTTCAGGCCAAACAAGTAAAGAATGGAGACAGGAATGAGAAGATTTGCAACAAACTTGCATGGAAGAAAATCCTTACTAGGTGGTTGGCATTCATGTGTAGCATCTTGACTGATGATTAGATACATTCCAGGCTTTGGGGATTTTTGTGAAGGACTAGTCCTTTGTTTTGGTTCGGTGGTTTTGGGTTTTTTTTTGTGTGTGAGGGGGGCAGGGTGGACGGGAGTTGGAAGAACGGATGTGTGATTTTGTTTGTTTGATCTTTGTGCTCTTGCCTCCCATGGCAGTCTCTCTGATTTGTCTTACCTGTTTGATTTCGTTTTCAAGAGGAAGCCTAAAGGAGGAGAAGCCAAGGAGCTGTGAAGGAAAGGGCATTGGAACGCTCTTGCATCCAGAAGCAGGAGTGCATCTGGCAGCACATTCATGCCTTTAAGCCAAAACTTCTCTGATTAAATGTTTTTGGCTAAAAACCAGAATTGATAAGTGCACTGCATATTGAACTCCTTTCCAAAAGTATTACAAGAAAGGAGAGGAAATACTAATCCGTTCAGAAAAAAACTGGATGGTACTATATTTTAATATCTAGTTATGTATATTTATTGTAAAGCATGAAAAGTGGAGGTTGCTGGGGTCAGGGTCTCATAACTAGGCATTTCAAGAAAAAGCCGACAATGACGCCAGATGGCGCCTAAAGCCCAAAGTAACACTAAAATTGCCTTAACCACACGGCTTCCAGTGCCACCTAGTGCCGCCACCCACCCTCCTGCTTCGGGCAAGTGACATCTCAGGCAAGGGCAGCTCCCAGAATGGCTGATATACCAAGGAGCCGGTCATGCTCTCTGCGTTCATCATGTGCAACATGGGTGATGGTTTGTGATGAAGAGTCTATCTGGAGGAAACATTGCCACCTTCCAATATTTTAACTCTTTTCTTGCACTCCTCCCAAAGCATCCCACCCTCATGGATGCTGTACTGCTTTAGGTCCACTTTTCGCTGTTCTTGTGGTATTTTTTACGACACTGAAATTTGCCATCAAAAATCAGTGATGGTATCAAAACCCAAAATGTATTAGTAAAAAGAGGCAGTGTTTGAGGAAATAAATATGCCTTCTTCAGTATCCCTTTCAGAGTAATATTTTGCACACTTACATGCCTCCAACAGAGGTTTTACAAACAGTAATGGGTTGTTATTATTATTATAGCTATTGCCATCATACTTTGTTTGCTCCCCCCATAACTAGTAAGTGAAGCAAACAGAAGAGAATGATTTAGACAGTCATTTTCAAGGATTCATTTGGAGCAACAAGTCTTCAGTTTCTTCTGCTTTGCTGCTGAGCTTGCAAATACTTGCTGGCAATCTCTGTTGTTCATCACGGGGAAAAATTTTAAAGCAAATGAACATCAAAGAAGTAGTGAGAGAAGGACTGGCAGTTTCCATATTACACTATCCTATGTTAAAAAAAAAAAAAAAAAAAAAAAAAAAAAAAAAAAAAGTTGTTTTATCTCTGAATGGATGGGACTTACTCATCTCTCCACAGCTGCCTGTTTTACACAGTCCTCCAGCCTGCCTGAGCATGCATGTTTTCTGAGTGGAAAATGTCCTGTCCTGTTATATCAGCTGCTTTTCTCCTTGGGGAAAAAAGAGGGAAAAAAAAAAAAAAAAAGGAAAAAAAAAGCTGGCAACAATATTCTTTCCTTACAGTGCTATGATTTTCTGAGCAATGATTTTCTATGTTTACTGGTTTCACTGCATGCTGAACACTTGCATTTCTAGCTGAATGAAAATATTCCTAGTAGCTGAAACAGGTTAATTGCAGTTATTTAATACAACAAATGCTTACAGGCATTGCCTATTAAGTCATTATTTTGCATAGCAAGCTGTTGGCCTTATGATGTTGTTTCCCTATCCGTGCCAGTTCTCTATTCCTCCCATGGATCACAATCGTTTATCCACAAGCAAGAGGCAAATAAATGTGTTGTGGTGGGTTTGGGCATCTTTTCCCCCTTCATCAAAGTGTTTGTGGTCTGCTTTGTCTGAAAAGGACACCTGAGCCACCTAGAGGGATGAGAGTAAGGAGCCTTCCCTGGGAGAAATTCAGTGAAAGAGTAAGAAGGAGGCCCCCATGGGCTCTCTGTTTTTTTCTGGGAGGCACACAGGGGACACAAGAGAATTCCCAGCAGTGCCCCAAGTCAGACAAATGAAGTCTTGCCCTGCATTGTGAGTGTGTAACAAAAAAAGGGGAAAATTATTAATTCATCTGGAGAAAGTGTGGGGGAAATAACAGTCTTTCTCGCCAACTTACATTTTTTTAAAAAACAGAAGTGTTACATTTGCTGTATAATTAATATGCATTTTTGGTTGTCAGTGTCACAACTAAGTGCAATATGCAAGTCTCAAGCCCCAGTTTAGGAGAGGACAGTGACAAACATTGCACTTACGCCAGCTTCAGTGGAATGAATTCTCAGAATTAAATGCAAGCTAGACATTTGGAGGGTTAAGCACTTCTGTATTGTGAGATCCCTGCGTAAGTATTCTGCTGAGTCGAAGCCTGGGACACATGTGGACCCAGACTTGCATGTAAAGTAAGGACACCCAGTAGAGTAGAAGCATGACTAAGAATGTATTCCCTCGAAGACACTTGGAATGGATGTTTGTGCCTGCAGTAAAGATTGTCTGATGCTTCCCAGTGAGAAAATGGGCGCAGAGTAAGTGGGAACAGATGTGGGGATGGAGAGAGAAGCCAGGGAGAAAAAGAAGAGCAGAGTTTTCTGAAAAGAAAATACATTTTTCTTCTGTGATTGAATTGTGCTTTCCCAACTTTCATCTTTCATTTGCTGTCTAGCAAATAGCTTTGAAATACGCTCATTGAAGTTCTGCCTCATCTCCCTCCCGTGGCTGGGCATAGACAATAGTCTTCTACTGTGTCACCAAATGCTCAAGGAGATTAGGACAATCTTAGGCTGTGCTGTGGATCTAAGCTTTTGGGACCTGATGACTACTCATGAAGTTTTCCAGTACTCTGTCCCTCATTTTTTTTTTTTTTTTCATTTAATGAAATCGCATGTTAAACCTACATTATTCAGCTTGCAAGTCAAGCACTACAAAGTAACAAAATATCAGAAATAAGTTGTCTCTGTTACATTGTCTCTTCCATGTTCATGACATTTACATGTTTTTTTTCCCATAGAGTCCTCAATTGCACAGTATAGGCTATATTCGCAGAAAAAAGTATCAAGCTTCTGTCAGTCTTATATCTAGGAAAATGCAGAGGATGGACCCAAAGTTAAGTCTGGGCCACTGAAAAGTTTCAGTTTGCTATAGTAATTCTGTTAAAATCCAGCTACAAGAGAAATTTTCTGGAAAAAGAGATTTTTCTGGAAGAAAAGCAATCAAATGCTTACTGTTTTTCACCCTCCTTCTCTTTTTGATACCTATGAAAAAATGTGGGTTTGTGTGTGCTTTTTGAACCAGGGAGGTGGTGAATTCCCAAGGGGATTGTGTGATTCCTGAACCCTCTACTGCTTGGTTTGGCTGGTAATTAAAGTCTTGGGTAAATTACATGGAAAATCTGTGCTGGCTGATTCCTCTCATGGTTTAGGTAGTCCAGGTGGATCAAGAGGTGGCTTCCAGTCAGATGAGAGCCATCAAAGACTATGGAGGTTGTCACTGGTCCTTGCTGCTTCTTTGCAGACTGCATATGAAAAGCACAGTCCTTCAGGTGCTCAAAACCTCAAGAGAAAGTATATGAAGGGTTTAAATTTTATTCATGACCTTTCTGCGCCACTGAGGCTAAGTAGGTTTAAGTAGGTGGTATTTAGAATATCCCATTTGGTCTTCCCTACTGAAAGTACCAGATGTAGTTGCCTCAGGAAGGATCACATCCTGTAATAGATGTGTTTTAGAGGTTCCTGAATGGAGACCCAAGTGCCACCTGAGATTCGTCAGAGAGAAGACTTGTGCCTAAATGCCTAAATGTATATTCCCGTGTGTGCTTCTCATATTCAGGAATAGAGTACAACTTTGGGACCCTGAGTCTCAAACTTGTGGCGGACTCATCTCAAACTTGTGCCTTAGCTCATCACATTCCTTCTTCTCAAAGAAAGCTGGATGGAAATGTGTTGTCAATAGAGTTGACCTGATGAATAAAGCTTTTTGTATCTGGTGGTTACTTCTGCATCCCTGGGTAAGATAATTCTGACTTGAGGATTCATATAAAGAACTTTCAAATATATCCGTAGATCCCAGCCACATGCCATGAGTGAACAGTCCCCGAAGGAATAATCTTCCTAGGAAAAAGTGAAGAGAGGGATGCAAAGGATAATTGGTTTTACTGGCTGAGGTAAACCATAGTTGCAATATGCATGACCTCTGGTGCTTTTTCTGGGGGAACATAGCCAAAATCTGTTAGACTTAGACAAAAGTGGAAATTTTTGTGACTGAGAGAATTTCTTACAAGTTTGCTAATCCTTCCCTGTTGTAAAATTTGTCTCACCAGATGAAATACATTTTTAAATTCATCAGATGGCTTTAGTTTTAAAAGCATACACTGAATTATTTTTTGAGTAGGCAAATAAGACACTGGTGTTGCTTTGACTTGTCATGGAAGGTCTTTGAGGCCTCATCCACACTTAACAGTAAATTGATATTCACCCTCTGGGTGATTTGGCACAGAGGAGAGCAGGAGGGGCAGTGCCACTGCTGCCCTGCAATAGCAGAGGAGCTGCTGGCAAGGTTTGGCTGTACAGCCTTTACCCCTGCTGTAGAGATGTTTTATTAAAGCATTTTCAGAATTGAATATAGCCATTCATCCGTCTGCATGCTCTTCTCAATAAAGGATGTAACTACATTTTAGGCAAAAGCTGAGCAAGCAGAAGTTTTTTTCCAGGTCAAAAATGCTAAAGTGATGATTTGAATACAGAGACAAGGAAGGCTGAAACAGAAGATACGTCCTTCTTTATCCTTTTTGACATTGCCCTAGAAACCTTGTTCTTCACTTAAAGAGAATTTACTTTAAGCACAAAAGAGCTCCTGATGAGTGTAGAATTGAGATTTACTTATTTGAGCCCTGATTTTTGATGGCATTAAAGCACATCAGAATATGTTCTAAAAAATGTTTTCTTAGCTTCATTACCAGAATTACCTGAACTGAGTAGCAGTTTCACAGATCTTTTACTCTCCTCTCTCTGCTGGATTCCTTTCCTCCACTATTACAAGATTTTCTTACTTACAAAAAGAACAGACACCTTGTTTACATAAAATTGGGATATGAGAAAAAACTTGGTATTTAGAGTGCGGAAACTTGATCTGAGACAAAAGCAAGTGCACCCAAATTATTCCACTTATATTCTGCTTCCTAAAGAAGTCCATATTATTGTCATGCTGCTCAGGTGCCTATCTTTCAGGCCTCTGTAACTTTTGAATCTCGCAGAATCACAGAGTTGTCAAGGTTGGAAGAGATCCTCAAGTTCATCTAGTCAGACCGTCAAGGTGGTACCACTATAATCAAAATTAAACCATATCCCTAGAGGGGATATAATCAACCCTATACCATATCCCCAGGGGCCACATCTAGATGCCTCTTGAACACTTCTGGAGCTGCTGATTCTGCCACCTCCCTGTACAGCATATTCCAATCCCTAGCTGCTCTTGCAGAGAAATTTTTATCTAATATCTAATGTGAACGTCTCCTGGTGCAATCCTTGAATTTGCTCGCTAATTTCTGTGTATTTGATGTAGGAAAGTTGACAATAATTTCTTCTGTGTTTAGTGAAAATTAGTGGCCAAGCAGAGTTGAGGGGTCTGACTTGCTTTTCTGCTGAGAGAAAGACTTCATCACGAGCCAAACATTATTACTGGACATCAAAACATCTCCATGGGAGACAAAAGAAGCAAATAGATGCCTCAACCTCAGGAAAAGTTTCAATCAGAGTTTGCATCTTATTAAGCACAAGAGAGTTCAACCACAAGACACAAAGCCACAGGAAATTGTACTTCATTTTCTGTAGCTAGTTATTTTCTTAAATCAGAATATTTGGGGGTTTCCACTCTCTTCACTTCCAAAGAATTACTACTGTGCTGTGATCCTGAGCTTTGAACTTACAGTATTTTTATTTTTTAACTGCAGCTCTTTTTCTATTAGTTTGTAATACTTCATGAATGTAAAAGTTAATTGTGAAAGTGTGGATAGTAAGTCTGAGTATTCAAAATGTATTTGTGACATCTGATTAACTGAAGAGTTCTACTGCTTGTAAACATAGTAACTAAAAGTACTTTTCCAAGGGCTGATTTAAGTTTCCAAACAATACTGTGTGTGCAACTTATTTATAGTAGATGCTATGGTTATGGTTACATCAAGATTTTGCTATAGCTCTTGGCTTACAATTCCTTGCGGGAAAAAAAAGTACTTTTGAGTTAAACTATCTGTATTTATTTAAAGCCTTGAGGATTAATTTACTTTGAGGGCATTTTTACTGTTTATAAAATTATTTATTTGGCTTTATAGCATTTATTTAGTGAGATCTGTTTTCACTCTTGGCTTACATATGGGAGGAAAAGCAGTAACAAATAAGATTAAATACTGTTTATATATAGTTCTTCATTACAGTGTCTGTTATTTCCTAGAAGAGGCAAGAAGGGAGAGGGTAAGACTTCTTTCTTTAAGCTATTAAATTGTGTGAATTGCTTAATTTATTCACTCTTCCTTATGTTGTGAATTCCATGAAGTCTGCTGGTTGGTGCACGGCATGCTTCTTTGTATGGTAAATCCAATTCAGTCCAGTTCAAATCAGCATCCAGTTCAGTACTGCCATTTAACATTTAAATAGCAAGTCCTTAGTTTTCCCCAAAGGAAGCAATGTAGTTAAATTAAGCTGTCCCTAGCCTGAAGAGTTATTGTAAAATAATGAATATTCCATAGTAAGGAAATGGCGAAGGGGAGAAGATGAATTTTTGAAGCCTCATGAAATGTTGAAATTAGCATCTGTATCAAGACCTAATTAATGTTTCCTTTCTGAATTAATTTTCCATCTAATTGGCCAAGCTCTGATTGGGAACTGGAAATGTCATCCAAAAATATTTCCTCTTACACGACTACTCTAAACAGAGTGATTGTAGTCTGTCACTACATTCCCAGTTTATTCCCAGAACACTATAATATGTTCTGTGTTTTTATCCTTCAAGAATTTTCAGCCATAGTCACTGTGTTTGTAGCTATATAATTGCTTCATCTGGGGAAAATTTCAGTCCAAATTAAATTGTCAACTGGACTTTATTTTGGGTCAACATAACTCAGGTGAAATAAATGGTGCCCTGTGCCCAGTGTCAGTGCTGTGTGTCCATGTGAAGGATTCAGATGGGTGAAGTTAAGCTCCTTACCCACCATGCAGACAAAGCCATGGTTCAATTCCCAGCTTTGGTGAACCATAAACCAGGGACAACCTTGTTTAACATATCACTGAATCTGATTGATATGTTAATATCATCCAAGTTCAAAGCAACACGTCCTGGCAAGATAAATGCTATTTTTTTCTTGTAATTTACCATTTCCTTCTTCCGTAAATCCAGAAGACAAAATAACAATGGAGAGGGGGAAGGGGGCTGGGTCGGACCAATCCTTTTAAAAACTAAGAATGCTTTGGCAAAGCCTCTCTAACCTGTTACTGTAAACATCAGCAGTCCTGTCACTGTCTCAGCCCGTATAAATATGTTCATGGCGCCCCACCTAAATCGGTGAAATATGTACATAGTTCAGACATACAAGTTAAATCCCAAGCAGCAACAATAAGGAGTAGGAACCCGAGGTCTTTTCCCAGGTTTTATCTTTTACAGGCATCAGTGCTGAGAGCGTAGTAATGCAGTTATTAAATCCTTCTCAGCCCGAATCCTGCTTCCTCTGTTTGTGTGGCACTTCCTCCAAGTGTTGCGGCTGGGGCAGCAGAGCTGAGCCCAACACAATAGTCCTGGGCTGAGATTGTTGTCACCTGTCCTTTTTTCTCTCTTTTCAACCTACTATACCTAAGTATGAAAAGGAAAGCCCATGGACAACTGCTGCTTTTGTTTTGTTTTGTTTTTCAAAGAAAGAGATTAATTTTATTTACTTGATCTTAAAAAACAAAGTCCTGCTCTGTGCAGTCAGGGCAGTGCTCTTGTCAGTGCTCTTTCTCCCACTGAAAAAAAAAAAAACTTCTCCAAAGTTTGTGTTGCCTGAGACGCGACCCCTGTGCTCAGTGCTGCTCAAGAAAGGCCGTGGTCATTCATTGCTTATTGTATCAGTGGCTATTTTAGAACTGTGGGAGTGAAGTATTTAAAATTGAGTCCTCTGTGACTTCAAAGGCTCTGCTGGCATGATTAAGGGTTAGCATGCATTTACAGTCTCCTCCTGAACTGCATTGGCAGCATGAGGGATGAGAACTGGGATGAGAAACCAGGCTGAAGTCCAGTCCTCATAGACTGCTTGAGAGGACTGAAAAACAACTCTTACTCAGACAGGAGATATTTTGTACTGGGAGATTTCCAGTTGATGAGGTGACAGGAAAAGTTTAGTCAACACTTTGTCAGAGTACCCACGTATGTTTGGTTGTAAGGTGTTACAAATAATTTGGGGGCTCCACAGTGCTGCTCAAGTCTCTGTCTCTCCAGATTTCATGTGGATTTTTTTAATTAGGTAGAGAGCATTATGTGGTTGGGGTGATGGATTAACAGGTCTGAAGAAGTTGTAAAGTGGTGTGAGGTGCCAAAGTGGTTCTTTGTACAGTGTTAAGGCCTGGACTTAATCACACAGCAGTATGTTCTCTGGTATCACTTGTGGCCATTTTGCAGGCACATGAGGTGGCACAGCCACTGCCAAGCAGGGCTGCTCTGTTCTGCTCCAGGTGAGGGTCTCCTGATCCCAGCCAGGACCAAACCCATCATGATAATGTACTAACTGTACTAACTGGTGTGGGAGGTCCCAAGGGTGTGGGACCACTCTGCTAACAACTACACTTGGGAAGGAGCATGGCTGTCCCGCAGTATCGGCTGCCTGAGTTCCCCTGGCACCAAGAGCCCAGCCATGCCTCAGCTCCCTGAGGCCCCCTGGCTCAGGCCAAGCCCCTGCATGGGGGATCTCTGTTAGAGGGAAAGTGGTGGAGGAACATCACTTTGGGTATCTCCTTTTATCCTGAGCTGGCACCAGGGGAGCTGTGTGAAGGCTGCCCTTTGTGCTTGCAGAGCAGTGCTGCCAAGGCACTGCTGCCAGCTGAGCTGGTGGCATCTCCTGAGCTTTAATGGGCCCTTATTCCAATAGCAGAAATGGCTATGGGGGCTGGATTGACCAGCTCTGACCCAGGCTGACCCAGGGTAGGCACCTAAGGTACTGACCAGTGCCCCATCCACTTGCTCAAGAGAAGGGGGTTCATTGCAGAGGGATGACTGGCAGTGCTGGTGAGCGATCAGTCCTGTTAAAGGTTAGATGGTTGTTTGTGTTCCTCACAGAAGGAAGGGGCACAATTCCTTCTGGGACAGAAATGCTGGTAATTTATGCTGCTTGGGGAAAATGTAAATAATTACAAATTTCCATCCTACTGTCCAAGAAAGCATCATTTTATACATTTGTTTTGGTGTGCTATAATTATAATCACTGTTCTGGAACATTATTGGAAAAGTTATTGTTCTTTCTAAAATGTTAGGTCACTTTAATGACTAAAAAGTTAATAAGGGTCTGGTTATTCTTATTATTCATTTATTATCCAATTACTTCACAAAATCGGCTCTGAAAATGTAAAATGTATTTTTATGGCATAACAAATGCTACGATTAAGTTTTAAAGAAAAGATTGTTTTTAAATTCCTGTGGAGAATATTAAAACTGAATTTAAAATATTAAAAGTGGAATCCAAAAATGAACAAAAACATTAGAATAGAATGAAAACAAGTTAATAAAATTATTGATAGTACATGAGCAGGGAAACATTAACCCTTTCACCATTGCAGTTGAAAACATGTATTATCACTATTTCACAGTGAACTGACTTGGCCCCCTTTGTCTACCTTGCCTCTTGCTCACAGGTACCCACTTTAGGACTGAATATCACCCTGAAGAAATAAATCAGCCCAGGTCTGGTTCTGATCTTCATTTAAAACTGAAACAATTACTGTCATCAGTGGAGTTCTGCTGGTCAAGATCTGAGTTTAGTGCATGTAATCATTACTTTGAAATTTAATGCACTTTAAAGTTACTTGACTTTCTTTGATGCACACAGTGGATTTCTGGCTAATTACAACCAATTCAGTGTACAGATGGAATTTTGTTGAATTATCAGTCTGTAAGAAATGAAACAAAATCAACATATTAATGTTTGTATGAAGATGTGGAGTGAGTTCTTCTTCCATGAAGTGTCCGTGAAGGAACTGAAGTCAAGATCCTTCCGTGAGAAGGCTGGTGTCTTTTACATCTTGTACGACAAGACTCTGCCCTGCCGGGCTCAATCAGCCACTGTATCTTTCACAGTTGAGAGCTCTGTTGTCTTGATAATCAAAGCAAAAAAAGGCAGTAGGAAATGTGATAGGGGAAGCACAGTGCTCAGTTGTCATTGTCTGAAATCCCCCATATGTATCTGAGCAAGAAGTTTGAGAAAATCTGTTTGTTAAGATTGACATCTCCCTTGTAGGAAATTTGAAATTATTTATTGAACATTTTCATGAATCTGCCTGCTTAATACCAACAATGGTATTTGCCAACAATGTTTGCCAACAATGAATGGTCCACATTCAGTAGTGAAACTTTGCATGCAGTCAAGGTCTGCTAATTATATAAGTTAGACTGGCAGAAGGGGTGTAAAAAATAAAAAAGAAAACATGACTTTTGAACCTTGAATTTTATTTAATAGTTAATATCCCTTGTTTGCCAGTGGCATGTTCAAATTTAATGCTAATTTTTTTTGTAGTATTCAGAAAAGGAGAAGAAAAGAAAACAGTATTATTAGAAATGAATGGTGGCTCATAGCTGTGAAAATATTTGAATTCAAATTTGACTTTGGGTTCAAATGTGAGCGTTTTCCTAAGCCTTTCTTGTAATACAATTTCTAAGGCTTCACAAAATAGTTCAAATTAAGAGTTAAACTCACTGATGATCCTGTTCATGGTTTTACATTCTTTAAATATTTGCATTGAGGGACAAGGTGATTTCTTTCTCCATGTTAATTATGTTAATTAAATCTTTTAAGATTAATAAATACTCAGAGTGACAAAAGACCCAGATTTGCATGTGTATAAACTTGCAAGTTTATTTACAATTACAATGCTTTTTAGTGACATTTTATTTTCTCTCAAATATTACTGGCAAAAGAATGAATGCTAAACTGCTTCTGAGCTAAATTTTCATGTGACTAAGTCAGTGTCTGGCTAAAAGCTGTTTTGCTATACATAATATATAATAATTCATTATTGTTTCATGCTCTGGTGGCAGCTGAGCAATTGTATGTCAAAAAAAATAAGAGCCTATCTTCTGCAGAGGCCACCAGCACTGAAACATTGTCCACATGAACAAAAACTTTCCACTGGCATGCTGGTATTTCATTCTCTCAGCATATGGGCATATAAACTTAGACATTTCCTAATAGAACAGGACATAAACAGTCCCAAGGAAAAAAAAGATCAAGGAACTCAAATCAAAAATCTTTCTCATTATAGCATCTTTATTACAAGGATGGCTTGCACGCTGACTTATTAGAAAACATTGCCAGCTAATAAATTTGCAATAGCATATAATATTGTGACAGAACTGGCTATAAATAGGGTAGGTAGATATTTTTTGGTTCCAAAATCTGAGTTCAATCCAAAGTTAAAACATAATTTATCCATTTTCTCTACAGCTGTTTTCATATACTTCTGGTAAACTACACAAAAAATGTGCCATTCCATGACCTTTAGCTCCTTTTCCCTGGTATTTCCTCTTGCCTCTTGGTGAAAAAGGAGGCTGATGTTTTGCAGTCTGTGTCCAGGATGACTTGCTTCTAGTTCTCCTTATCCAACACTCCTCTCTCCTTGATTAAAAAGATTTTGTGAAATAATGTGATCTGAACAAACCTGTATGTAAGAGATCACTGAAAGGTTGCAAAATGCTGCAGAAAGGATGGAGAGAACATGAAAGTGAAGGGTTTGAAACTCTTTTTCTCACTGTGTGTGAATCCGGCAATGTCACACTCATAGTGAATACTCATCAGAGAATAACCTCATTTTCCAGTAGTGCTAAATACAAATTGCTCTCCTTTAGTTATGGGATTTAGACTATGCCAGGCAGGACCAGGGAGACTAGGTTGCCCACTCTCAACTTACGGAATTTCCTACATGTCCTTGCTGAGTAGATGCCAAATATTCTTCTAACTAATTAATTCTGTGGGTTTCTTTCAAAAATTATACACTATATCCTGCAATCCCATGGCATCACATGGCAGGAAAAAGCTTCAAATTATCCAACTCTGATTTCATTAGCACTTCATCAGCTGACTTTGCTGGTTGCTGTAATGCAGTAAAACAGTTGTTAATATGCTAATAAATACATGTACTTTTAAAGACATCTTTCCTCACCTCTTTGTCCATCCCACTGGAAGAGCAGGAATCTGTCAGCAGTACAAGCTGTGCTGCCTTGCCCACCAATAACGGATGTGTGGAGTATACAAACCTCGTTGCCTGAAAATAGTCTGGCCTGGGGAACAAAAATAAACTTTCCATTGCTCTGAGGTCCCCAAGTGCCATCTCAAGGACACAGAGCTGTTTTCCAGATTCCTGCTAGCCTTTGCTAGAGCAGTTTTCCACCTGCTGACATCATTTGCTCAGGACAGATGAAGCAGTTCAGTAGTGTACCTGATATTATCATAAACTCTACCAGCCAGCTGCAACAGTTAATACAGCCCCATCTAAAACCAAATTCAAGAAATATTCAAATTATTGTTGCCTTTCATGAAGAGTCACAAGCTTCTAAATCCTAAAGGAATGAAATTGCTGTCATATAGTCCTTCCTGTGGATGACTTCTTGACTCCAGACTGTTATCAGAAAAAAAATCATTTAAAATAGTAACAGATTCTCATCTAGAAATAACATTTTGAGTCACTTTTCCACATCTCCTGCCTGTAAACTTAATCCTGCCATCCTTTGAGACTGTACTGCAATTATTTTAACCTTGATAATTTGCTGGAAAACCTGTAGCTGGAAACAATCACCTCAAAGTCTTCCTCATCAGGGTGTTTCAGGTGGTCACCACCTTAGGGATTTCCACTCTCACAACAAAACTTTCAGATTGCAGCAAGACCACACAAAACCTCCCTGCAATCATTTGCACACCAGAGACAAATACATATTTGCATGAGAGCTGGGATTAAGTAAGCATAATTTCTTCTGTTTTCATCCTGAAATGATTGCACTTGCTGGTTGAAGGCTGGAATTTGGGCCTAAATAGTAGGACAAGTGTAAAATGTTTTTGCTGGGAAAATCCTCTGGCTCCAAACAAGGTTGAAATCATGGCCTCATCTCAGTGTGAACCCTGACCTGGCACTGCCCTCTTTGCTCTCCTCCTTGTCATGAAGCTTCTGGGAACTGACAAACTCTGTAAGGCATCTCGAACCTGCTGGTCAACATATTTGAGATGAATATGAAAGGGACAATGTACAGAACATAATACCTTTTCTTTCAAATTAAGCTAAACTATTTATTTTGGACCCTCTCATACACGCTGTACATCAGTCATCCTGCATGGCATCTGTTACATTGCACCTATGTGAGTAAACAGAACAGGGTCCAGGCAGAAATTCAGCACTGGCACACCCCTGCCTGTAGTGTTCAGCTGGTACCACAGTCCCTGTGAGGTTTTGGCCATGATGCTTTTGCAGACGACAGGCAGGCCTCATTCAGGGATGTAAGACAAGGCCAGGTTTTCCTGAAATTGGGTGTGTCAGGAGCAAAGACAGTCTGACTGAAAGCCCAGGCTAGATCAGAGCTCTTTACTGGCTAGTGGAGAAGTACCTGTAAGTCCATATGATGATAGAGAATCAGTAAAAACTCACTCCTCACTTACAGCAGGACAATCCACATACTCACAGATAAGCTTCCTTTTGGTTTTGTATTTCTCTTGCACCTTCTGTGGGTAAAATTGTACTTCTGCCCCTCCTTGAGATGTGTGTGAAATTCAGCGTGATCAAGGGTATATCTGCAAAATACTCCCCAGACTGAGAATTTCAGTTCCACAGTGTCCATACTGCAAAATGTTTCATGACACAGCAGTTTTAACCACCAGGCAGCACTGAACTTCATGTCAACTGCAGCTCTCCTTATCCCAAATCCTTCCCCTAGTCCTAAAATGTTTTCAAGTCCAGATTCTTCCTTCAAGCTACCTTTTGGTCAGAGTATTCAAACCAAGAGCAAATTTTTTACCACAGTCAATAAAACAGCTGAGTAAAGGTCAGAGGTCCCTCCATCTTTTCAGAGTATCTTTTGTATCACAGTTTAAATAAACTCTCCAGAGGAATTGGGTCTTCTCCAGTCTCACCATCAGCCTAACAGGAAATAAAGGCAGGCATTTTTCCCACTCACTCATACACACATTTTATTTTCTGTAGTATTAGTCCCTGATGAAAACATTTCCCCATGTTGTTCAGTGGAACTGTTTCAATCCACAAACAAGAGGGAAGGGGTATAAACACACTCTATTAATCAAAGGGATGAAATTCAAGCAAAACATCACTTAGCTCCAAAGAGCACACTATGATTCAAGAGAACTCCAGCCCAGACTTGACCAGGACTGTGCTTTTAAAGCAAGCTGAAGACAGCATACACTCTACTTTGCTATAAAACATACCAGAAGGTACTAAGCAAGATGTACTCTACCTTACCCTGGCATTGTTTCTCTTTAGTGCACTGAACACAATTCTTGTTCAGACAAACCAGTGAACATGGATAGCAATCATTTTCTTCATCTGTCGTCCAAATTGTTGAACTTTTTCCAGTAAGAAAATTTTAAAAATCCAGTGCAGAGCAGACATCTGTTTTGATTCAGGTACTATCTTTAAGTACTGTCAGCAACATTAACAGAGGCAAACACAGTGGAGCTCATTCTTTGAATAAATCTCCTACATATAAATTAATTTGCTGTAGGGAGTGATGTTTATTCTCCAGGTATGGATTCAAAGGAAGTTTTAGTAGCAAAGAAGTCACATGAAACAATAAATAAAAACCTACCAAAAGAGACTGATACACTGAAAAGGTACCCAAAGAACAAAACAAATCTTTGCCTTTGTCATTGTTTAATCCCAGCCAGCAACCAATGCTATGCTCACTCCCCTCACAGTGAGATGGAGAAGAGAATGGGAAGGGTAAAAGTGAAAAATCTTGTGGCTTGAGATAAAGACAGTCTAATAAGTAATGCAAAAGCCATGTCCAGGCAAAGAAAGACAAGGAATTTATTCACCGCTTTACATGAGCAGGCAGGTGTTCAGCTATCCTTGGGAAAGCTGGGTTTCATCATGTTTAATGGTGACTTGGGAACACAAATGCTATCACTCCCTTCCTTCTTCTTCTCCCAGCTCTATATGCTGACCACGATGACATATGTTATGGAATGTCCCTTTGGTTAGTTGGTCTCAGCTGTCCCACCTGTGTCCCCTCTAAATACCTGGTGCACCCCCAGCCTGCTCACTGGTAGGGTGGTGTAAGGAGCAGAAGAGGCCTTGATGCTGTGCAAGTGCTGCTCAGCAATTGCACTTGCTGTGCAAGTGCTGCTCAACTAAAGCACCCCTGTGTTACCAACACTGTTTTCAGCATAAATACACACCATTGCCCCATATCAACTACCTGAAAAAAATTGGCTCTATCCCAGCCCAAACCAGCACAGCCTCTTTTTATCCTTCTAGAAATACTGTCACTAAAATGACATTAGACTTCTGTCAGTTGTTTCACTAATGATTCTCAGAAACTGGGTCAGAGTCAAAACATTTAGGTTTAAATAAACAAATACAAAGTTGCAGTCCCAGTTCTGCAAAATTTACAGAAGAACATTTACTAATACCTCGGCTTTTCTAGCAGCACCCTTTTGAAACATGGTACAGTACTGGCCACATAGACTTAAAATGAGTCTAGAGGTACAGCAGTTGAGCAGATTCCCAGCATTACTTTCGTCATCCTCTGAGAACACTTCTTCACCTTATCACTGGGGCATACAACACACAGGCTGTCTTGTTCATGCTTGCAGATTTTGTGGTGATGCTATGATGGTGGCAAAGAGTAAGAAGAAGACAGCACATTCCCACTACCTACAGAAAAACTTTATGGCCGGAAACATAGAAACAGGAGCATATTGTGGTACCCAGTTATTTTTCATTTTTACTGACTACTAGTAATTTCCATGATTTCACTGTCTATTTTTTTTTTTTTTTTTGTGCCATTCTAAAGCCATAATGTGTTTGCCTCAATGCTGGTTGTTAACAACTGCACATGGAGGTGGTCCTAATAATGCAGATTAGTGAATCTAATTCTACGGGAGGATCTTATAGAAGTACAGACTGAAGGGCAGAATCATGTAAAGAATATAAAGAATATCCGGTGAATCTCCAAAATGCACAGATATCAGCCAATATATTGCATTATTTTTCCTCAAGGTTTTAGTTCTCCGTAATTACCAGAGCAGAGAGATGTTGGTTCTCAACAGATACAGGCCAAAGGACTTTTAAGTGCTATGATTTTTGGCTGTATGGAGCTTGATTAATTAATTGGCAGGTCTTTTTTGTAATCCAGCTAGCAATCTCTATTTCAGTGACACAAAATCCCCGATGACTAAAGAGCAGCTGCGTTGTACTGAAGTAGAGAAGAGTTGGGTTGAATCATCTTTTCCTCTTTTAAGACAGCTGATGGATTTGAATTAATAATAGTGCTTGTTCTCCCTGTGGAATATGCTATTGCCCATTTTACTAATTTTTGCTTATGCAGCATTTCCATGGTAAGAGAGGTTAGAGACATCACTAGTGTATTTCATATAATAATCATCCCAGGTGAAAGCCAGTTATTTGATACTTTAAATTACTGATGCTTCTCAACTACATGCACCTCTGTTTACACTAGCACTAAAATGAACTTTGTCTCTCTCAGCAGATAAGAGAAGAACAAGAAAGCTTCTTACCTCTGGGTTTTTAGGTGAATGCCCTGCTGCAAAGTACCCTGATGTCACTGGAAAACTCCCAGTGGCCTCAGCAGCTTTTTGGAACCTCTGGGATGGTTGAAATACGGAGAACACAAACTGGCTTGTGTACTGATCAACTTAGAGACTGTATGTTTGGTCTCTACATATACGTATCCAAAATGGACCAGTACTCATTTGCGTCGACCTTTCTCTTTGGAAAGACAATTTTGGAGTCTGAAGTCCTGATCCTGTGAGGAGATTATTACTAATGCTAACTTGTCCATCTGCAGAAATTCCCGTTTTGGAAATCATATTGAAAGACAGACCTCGAGCAATCTATTTTGTTCAACCTGTGTCCTGTCAAAGGAGATGGGATGAGGCATCTCCAGAGCCTCTGGGGACAAGAATTCTTACTCCAAGTATTCTCTTGGGTGTTTTTTCAGTTCAGGTGAGACTTACTTAAATATCAACGAAGAAGAATGCTTAAAAGCAAATTTTAAGGTCAAGATCTGCAAAATCAGACTGCAGCCAACAAGATACTCCATGACTGTTATAATCAGTGAGAACCTATCTAGCTTCAGGGAGATCCTTCCCACCTGGTGTTGCAGGGACAAAAAATACATGCTAATTACATAGGCACTTTTCAATCTATCCAATGGTAAGAATACCTTCCCGTCTTCCCTTCTCCCTTGGATACCTTGTTTTACATTAATAAACTGTGGACACCCTGCACCCCTTCCAACAACCATAACTTGTACTGCTCACAAATGACATTTCAGGAAACGTTGCATTAAATAGAGCCAAACAGCATGATTGTGCAATTCACTTGATTGAATGCACCAGGGTAGGAAGCCAAGCAGTCTGAAACCCTCGGAGCAGACAGAGCTCCCTCTTCATGCAGTGTCTCCAGATTCCCAGGCCTGGTTGAAAGCCTTCTTCTGATTTATGAGTAATGAGCCTGCTGGTGATTTCTAAGCAGCAAACTTCCAAACAGAAGTGCTGATGGGCACTGCACTGTATCATATAAACTAGACAACACCTAGGCAGACTCTCAAAGGATGCTTTCATTGGGATGAGAAACTATATGGTGATTGAGTGCTCTCCTGTCACTGTCTTCTCTTGCTTTGCACAGTATTTAACCTTCAGATGCTGTTAAACTTAGATTTTTTAAAAGTTTTTGTTTTAAAGGACTTATCTGCAATCACAGCACAGAAATATATGAAGCCCAGTAGTGAAGGTGCCAGTGAGACTGATTGATGCAAAAGTCTGGTTTTGAGGAGGGGAGGAGGGAGAACAAATTCCTTTAGTTATGCTTAAAAGTAACAAACTTAAAAACAAGACAAGAAAGCTGAGTGGAAGCTGAGAGGTTGAATGCAGTCTCTGCCAAGATTTGAAGAGTTACAAGCTAATGCTGGTACTGCATGTTTTCTTAATGATTGAGGAATCAATCATTTTTGTGCATGGAGCTCCTAGCACACAGACAGTGTAAGCTAACAGTGTACTACAAAGTCAGGGAAGTGATTAAAAAATTATTTGCTATTGGTATTTTGACTGAAAAATTGGAGAAAAAAAAATCTTAAGACATAGTTTTACTGGAGCATTCTTTGTCAAAAGTCTTCCTTACTTGAACTCTAGAAGATGTCTCGCCAAGTTCTGCCTATTTCTCTCAGATTTTTATATCTGAATAAGACTGAGATGTAGATTCTGACTGTACCTACCTGTGTCCTGCACATGTATATGTTACATCTGTGTATCTCTTGAACATCTAAAAAAACCTACCTGGGACATACATTTACCTCTGTAAAATCTCTTTGTCTCTATGGACTTTCATGTTTGCACCCGTGTGGTTGTTAAAGTAGCTCTGACAAAATCCTGCTCATAAAGGAAGCAAGACAATTAATGCTAAACAATCACCAGTCTGACTCTTAATGTGAAGTAAGTTTAGGCCAAAACCTTGTTTTTAAAAGCAGTTGAAACTTTGTCCAGATCTTGAGTAAGACTTGAAGACAGTTTTGCTGTATCTTTTAGAAGTAACAAACATAAAATGTAACAGGAAACTGCAAATGGGACTGTTTGTTATCCTTGTGGAAAAGCGGGGGAAAAGGAAAATATAATCACTCAGGATTTTGGAAGATAGGAACATTTGTGAATCAGGGAAATAAAAAATTACTTCCAGAAAAGACATCCAGAAACTGGAATCTTCTTGGAGGCTTTTAGGGCTGTGCCCAGCCTCTCATGACCACTTTGGGAATCTCACTGTTGCTGTAATGCAAATGGCTGTGGCCAGTTTGGAGGAAGAGATGTTGGATTCTTTTTTTCCTGTTCTTTAATCTGGTGAATCTGTAGCTCTGTTGCTTGTACTTTTTCTGAAGCTGTGACTCCCATTGTCATCAGGTCACCAAATGGATCCTGTTAGGCTGGCTTAAAGGTGGTATGTGTGGCCTTGGAGTTGGAAAGATGGATGAAATTAAGACAAAGAAAACTCATTCCCTCTTCCCATGGCCCACATGGCCAGATGACACAAGGTGCACCTCAACAGGGTATCAGCACTCAGAGACAGCCAGGTGACTCTGACAAAGCTGGGATGTCTCACTTTGGAGATGCTACCTTGTGGTCAGGATTGCTCAGTTCAGGTGGCAGAAGTATGGTGTGGGCTGATGGCCTTTGCCAGCGCCACAGGGCTCGGGGCAGAGCCTGGCCTGAGCTCCATTCAAACTACTTCTGATGCCTGTGAAAGGCACTGTATTTTTTGGTGCTGAGTATTGTCCAACCAGCACTAGAGCAGTTAGCTTGAGATGTCAAAACAGCTATATTTCTAAGAAAAAGGAATTAAATTTTACGCCAGACTTAGGGGACAGTTCCATTTTTATGCTTCAGATGGAGTATCAGAGTTGCCTTTTGGTGTGCTTTATTCACAAGCTGGTCTGGAGACAATTTTTTTTCTTCAAAGTGTATTTTTTTAAATTAATTGTTTGTAGTTTCGATGAAGTTGTTCCTCCTCCAGGCTATACATCAGTGCCTCACTATGCACCAGTTACTCCCTTAATTTACAAGCTGTGGTATTCATTGTGTTTTACTGTGTTTTAAATTTATTTATCTGGGAAAGATCCACTCAGAGTCAGTGTTTTTCCTTCCTCAATTCTCACTGAGGTACTGCTTTCTGTACAGATTATGACCAGAGCATAAAGCAGCCAAAGTGAGATGCCAAATTTTTCAAAGCACTTGTCTTCCAACAAAAATTCACCTAGAAAAGGGACTGATGGAGTGGCATGACACTCCCTGTGCTGCTGAATACCCTTTTTTAGATAGCAATTTTGCAGGAGCATTCCATATTTAACTTCACATTGTCTGATCAGCGCTTACCCTGTGATTTTTGCTGAGCTTTACAGTCTCCATCTAACATGTTTTGAATGTGTCTTACCTCCTTTCATACTGATCACATAGAAGAATTTTAACTTGACATTAAACTTCTCACACCTCTGTTATAAAATGGGCATTATTTCTAACTACTGCCTGTTCTAAGACCAAAACCAGGTTTCAAACAACTTTGTGAGATCTACTGTTTAGTTGTTAGTGCTAACCCAAACCCTGGTTCCTTCTGAACTTTCCACAGGCTGAATAATTCTGGCAGAGTTTTAAAAAAGGTTTTAGGGGCTTTCTTTGTGCCCAAGGAAAGCAGCATTTCTCTGTGGAGTTGGAGACCCATGTCAGGACTCCTCATTCTCATTCCAGGAGCACAATATGCCCTTTGATGTGCACTTACTCAGCAGCACACGAGGTAAAGCTGACCGACCTCTTGTTTTGTGCATAGGTAATTTATGCACTGCCTCTGGGAACACACAAATGACAGGACTTACATGTGTGAACCCTATTTGTGCATGAAATCAAGTGTAAATTTAGAGCAGATGGGGTTTTGACTCATTCATGATAGAATTTATGGCCAAGCTTAATAAAAAAAAAAAAAAAGGAAAAAACAGAGAGGAAAAAAGGGGAAAAAATTTTAAAAAAGCCTGAAGTCAGTTTCCCAAATATATTCTTAGGTACCTAAGGATCTGTTTTACGAAAGTGAGGAGCAACCTCCTATAGCTTCCCTGAAATTAAACAGCATATAGACGGGGGCTGTGTGTATATATTGTATATGTATGTGTATATGTATATGTATATGTATATGTGTGTGTATGTATATGCTGGAACTATACAGGGCATATACCTGGTGCTTAGTAGTTTTTGAAAAACAGGCTGCTCATTTGGCTGCTACTTTTGTGCCAACCGAATGGCTTTTTTTAAAAGATGGACTAAGCTGCTGTCTAATACAAACCATTTGGTTTGATTATCTTATCAGCAAGCTGTTGCTGTTTATTTGAGTGGAGGGATCAGCTGTAGACAGAGGTGGGCACGTCTGTAATCCAAGGAGTGGAGTAAGTGTCTGAATGGTGGGACAGGGTTGCCACTGCCAGACAGTTGTTCTGGCACAAAACGATTCCAGAGTATTTGACAAACTGGTCAGTCTTTAAAGCTAGCCTCAGCCTAAATCAGTTCTCTTGTTGTCCCTCCTCATCAAGGCCTTGGACAAACTCTGGCAGCTGCTGATGGTGTGGAGCAATATCTAATGCAGCACAGCAGTATCTGTATGCTGACCACCTTCAATAGGTGCAGTTCCCCAGCAAAGGCTCCTCAGGGCTGCAAGTTTGTCCTTTTTAAAAAATGTCCTTCAATTTATTTGGTGACTGCCTCTGTAAGCTTTGGACACAAGTATTGTTATATTGTAAGCAATACATAGTGTATATTCCCAAAACAAATCTTCAGAGAGCATGAGGAGATTTTAACTTCCCCACTCTTCTCTTTTGTCTTCTGATTCCTCCTCTCTCTTTCCCATCTGTTCACAACTGGGCAGGGTTCTTGGCTGTTGACTTTTCTTGATGGGTTCTGGTGTCTTTAGCTGTCCTCCAGGACCTGCTCACAAGCAGTGATGCAGCTGGCTGGGAGAGAGCTTTGTGAATATCATTCCTCCTAAATAGTTTATGATTTCCCTCAAGCCTGTGGAAATTCTTCTCGGGAGAGACAACTTCATGGCATGCTGGGATGTCCATCCTCTTAGGGAACCCTGTCATGGTTATTGATGATCCTTTATTTAAAAAATCCATCATAAGGGTGGAAAAAAGATCTGCTGGAATGAGGCAGTCCCTCTTGTTTTGCTGACTCAAGAACATTTGGTATGTATAAACTTAAATTGGTACATAATGAAGTCTTCATAGCCGAGTGCTGTGTGAACATTGTTTGGTATCCCTAAAGGCCGGTTTTCCCTTTGAGTTCCAATCCATCAGTCTTTTTGTTTGACTGTGGCCTCTCTTTATTAGCATCTAAGAAGATTTTATGCTATTTTGAAACACAACCATGTCTTAAAAACAAGCAGGCTTCTTTTTGCAGCATATAACATGACTCCTTGCTGGAGTAAGTAGTAATGAATGTGAGTGGAGGGTTCAAAAAGTTATGGGTATTGTAAAACACGGAGGGAAAAACGGGGTTATCCCTTTTCTTTTTAGCCCATCCTTTTGTAAGTCCAACTACCTAAGGCTGTTTGAAAATCCCAGCCTGAAGGACTCATAGCCACGAAACTCAAGATCTAAGTATCCAAAGTGCCATCTCGCTATCTCTGCTGCTCCCTCCCTTTCTGTGTAGCACCAATTTGTTACATCTCATATTAAATTACAGAAAGTGCTTTGAGCCAAGTCTGTGGGCTGCTATGCACTGCTCTAGAAGATTTTTTTTTTCTATAACAAAAGCACGACTGGCCCTGATATCACTGCTAAGAGTACTTTGAAGAGAGATCAGTCACCAGAAAGGATGGCCTTCCCAGAACCGACCTGTGGTTTGTACCTTTCTCCTGAGCACTTGGTTGACTCAGTGGTGTAAACGATGTCGCTTCTGGCTGTAAACGATGTAGCTCCCTGCCATGGCCGCTAAGGCTGCATCATGTTCCCCCCTCTTGCTGTGTGCGGGGCTGAAGTAAACCCACCGTACAGGGAAGAAATTTACGGGAGGTGGGACGCTGCACTCCCCGCGCACGGCAGGGAAAGCACAGCCTGCCTGCTCGCTGCGTGGCCTTGGCTGGAGCACCAGCTCCCACTGAGAGCGAGGAAGGGAAAGGTGCTGATGGGATCCCCTTCTCCTCTGCTGGCGAAATGCAGGGATATCTTCCCAGTTGGGGCGTTTGTCAGAGGGGATGCGCGGCTTCGGCAAGGGCAGAGTGTGAGCCCTCCTGCTGCTCCGTGTCTCCTGCAGCGCGGCCAGCGCTCACCGCTCCCCACATCTGTCCCTGGGCGCCGGGAGCCAGGAGCCTTTGGCGCCGCTGCGACTGACACCCAGCACAGCGCTGTCGGGGAGAGATAAGGGCAAAAGCACACACGGGAGAGTTCCCCGGGACTCTGTGCCTTGGGTGCAGCCATCTGCATAAGCCAGGCTCTTCTTTTTCAAACTATGAAAAAAAATTTCTGCCTTGATCGCAAGCCTTGTTGCCACTTGGCTCTGGCTTCTGTGGCAGCCATCAGGGGAGGGAAGTCCAGTGTGACACATTGCTGAGAGGGCAGAGAGCTGGCCCTGCAGACACCTGCCTCCGTAGGCTGGAGGATTAAGCCTGAAGGGAAAAAAATACGCCGAACTTGCTGACCACTGCCTGATTTTAGCTGGTGTGCTAAGATGGCTTGGGGCTATTGTAAACAGAGGGACAAAGAGCTGTAAATGGCTTATTTTTCTTCTCGCTTTTCTTCCAGATAACATAGCCAACAGCACTCAGAGATTCAGAAATCATAAGCCAAAATCGGTAGAGTAAAAATGTCCTGAAACTTAAATATGAGATCTAGCTTTCCTTTGCCATCTGGCTTGAGAGTAGCTTTAGTTAATATTTTTTCACTGCTCTTCACCGTTGCAAGGGATGAAGTTTTGTTTTGGTTTCTTCATGAAGCCCAGGTTCTCAGGTAGAAAAATCAAGTGACTCCAATAGCTGGAGCATTACAGAAAGCAGCAAGTACTAGTGCAACTTCTGATAAAATTCCAGGATCAGGAAGTCTCACAGAGCCTCAGCCCATGACAGAGTTTGACTTAAAAACCAAAAAAAAGACAAAGGCCACATTACCTAATGCAGATGAGAAAGCTCAATAAAATTGTGAGCCATTCCTCACAATTCCTGTTCCTTTGTTACTGACAGAGTCCCACAGCAATTTCCGGGACTGTAAAGACATCCTAATAAATTTCCAGTGTTTCCTCAAGTTGAATGAATCACAGAAATGCTGCTAGCCTTGAATAGGTTTAGCATTCACATCAACTGCTCAATGGAAAACTCAGCTGAATCACGGTGCAGCTAGGAACAGGCTGTAAATCATGGCTACGGACCATGTGATACGGAGGGCTGTTTAACAACGTAACCAGCAATAAGACTCCTTCAAGATGGAAGCAAAGACTTCTTCCACAATGGAAAATGACTGGCCAGACAAAAAGAAAGACATCACCCTCTGACTGGACTCGTAGCTCAAGTGAGAGACGTTTAGGAAATCCTTAGTAGGACAAGAAATAACCCTAGGGAATCAGCAGGTGTGTCTGTTGCTCCTCACTGAATTTAGAAGTAAAATAGTGTGGTGCATGGGAAGCACATCTGTCTAGTGAACAGCTCTTCTGTAGAACTGCAATTCACCTCGAGACCCTGTTGTCCAGTTCCTTGCCAGAAGAAGCTGAGCTTGAAAATGTTCTTGCTGCCCTAAGTGCTTGAGCATATTTGCCTTAACTGCTGCGGTATAAACCAGGGTGACTATGGAACAAACACAATTATGTTGGTACTACTGGGATATTCAGGAGGTCTAATTTGGGTTGTCAGATTTGAGACCAACTTTGGAGAGTCCTCAGGAGAGTTGTTCTTTTTGTAAGATGGTGAGAAGAAGAAGATAAATGTCTTTTGGCAGAACGTCATGTCTTTGCAGTGTTTCCTTTCAGATGCTCTAACGACGCACGGTGGACCTTGGGAGAAGTGGTAGGTTGAGACTTTCGCTGTTTCAGCTAAAATGGGACAATTGTGGGACACAAGATTCCTGAGGCTGATGGGAACTGGTGGAGGAAGTCCTTTGCTGGGTAAGAGGCAGCCCTTTCCTCTGAGGCCAGAGAGGGTGCACAAGCTCTCAGGCAGGAAGCAACACCAGTGGTCGCCTGCTTTCCTGAGAGACCAGTTAGGCCCAGGTCAAGGCAGGGGGACCCGGAGGAGGAAAAGTGTATTGGCTACTATGAGGGGATCCAGCACAAAACACAGGAGGAGGGGATCATATGTGGGGATGCCAGCTTGGATGAAAGGAGGGTACAGTCCCACAGGATTGGCTGGGAGAGTATGGCTTGGCATGG
Organism: Sylvia atricapilla; assembly: GCF_009819655.1. Taxonomy (NCBI): domain Eukaryota; kingdom Metazoa; phylum Chordata; class Aves; order Passeriformes; family Sylviidae; genus Sylvia; species Sylvia atricapilla. Next base: position 105,586,643 of record NC_089140.1, on the reverse strand, counting down.
TGAAGGCTCTCAGGAAAGAGCCTGGCATAGCTGATGGACAGAAGAGGGAGGCTGCAAAAGCAGCAGCGAGTGGGAAACCTGCTCAAAATGTGCTAATTCAGAAGCACTTTCGAATAACCAGGATAAAAATAAATGGGTCCCAGGTGTGCGGCGGGGTGAGCGTGTTTGTCGGCACAGCCTTGCCCTTCCTATCTGCCCATCTCCCGAGCACTCCCCACTAGGTGCCAGTATAAGAGCACACCACTGCACGTCCGCTTCCAGGAGGGAGAAAAAGGCATCGTTCACTTTTCAAACCTACATGTGCTTGAAAACGTGTTTTCAAATGGACATGTGTTTCTAGTGTTCTCAGTTTATAATTAATTCTGAATATACAACACGCATGGAGTAGCCAGTAGTTTCTAAACCCATCCCCGTGGACACTGTTGCTATTAAGATGTTGGGTGGAACAGGACAGAGGGCACCCAGGTGCTGCAGCCTTCGAATGGTGCCCACTGCCCCTGGGCAATTCAAACCCCAAATGGACATGGACAGAGCCTGTCCACTTTATCCAGCTGGGAAGCAACCTTATCACCTGATGGCTCTTGCTGCTAGAAGGATATTAAATTGTCAAATTAAGGGTTTTATCAGAAAATAACAAAGAGGTTTGGAATATTTTTTTTTTTTATAACCACCTGGCAACACTCATTGCTAAACTCCTACTGAGTATAAATAATTGTATAGACTGCTTTTGCTCTTCACTGTAGATGCTTTTGCAGTAGAAAGCAGGATGAGATAGAGGATGTCTGGTGGGTACCTGACTGAGCCTCAGAACTGAGCCACAAGATCACAAAACACATTATCAGTACAGTTCAAGTCTTTCTGGAAAAAAAGTGTCTCTCCATAACCTGCAGACCACCTCTGCCTGCGCTCTGCATTGCAGATTTAGTTATAAAATTAAGTGAAAAAACAGTGAATAAAATAATTAGCAGGACAATTATTTGTTACAGACCGCTATGGGAACAAAGAGTTTGTTGAAGCTCTGAAGCCTGTCAAGTCTTAAATCTTTATGAGAAGAGGTTAAGTTGCTTTGGTTTCTCTGTTAGCCATGCCAAAATAAATAGAATGTGCTCAACTGAAGAAAACAAATACTTGAAAATAAAGAAAAATCAATAGTACCCTTGTTATTCGGTAGCAGGCATACAGATCTAATCTGACAGGCTGTATTGAAAGTGTAAACTGAATGCTCACACACATGTATTAGTAATGTCAAGATGAAATGTTAGCTTAAATCTTATCAATTCAGTTTATAGGAGAGGGAGGAATTACTGAAGTAATTTTATATGAGCACCCCCCCACACACTCCACATCGTTCTGGAAAGGGTAGATCTCAATAGAGTATGTATATGTGTGTGTTTAAAAATGTTCAGATTTCAGGTACCCTTCTTCATTGCCATGAAGCTTTTAGTACTGCCTCAACCTGTCAGCTTTCCAGTCGGGAAGAAATACTAACAACAAACCTATTTTCATGGAGAAATTTAAAGGAGTCTTTCATTCTTGGCTGATAGCATTATTCCCATGAGCAGAGGACAAAGAAATATACAGCTAAGGAACAATTTCACATAAAAATTACATCCCTTCGTCCAAAAGCCCTGCTATGTGTCATGCTGTTATGGAGCACATACAGGAACTGCCTCTGCCCTTTTGTACAGAGCTGGCCTTTAGGCTCCATGCAGTCTGCATCCACCGGCCTCACTCATCTGAGAGAACTATGAATTTAAAGAGATTCCAAGCTTTCATTTTCCAAATATGTGTATTCCTTTTCCGTAGCAAATAGAAATATCTCAGGAATGGCAATGTTTTTTTCTTTTGCTAGAATTAAAAACAAACAAACAAATTAAGCAAATGAACAATCAGAGTAAAACACAGTCCTCCATGGCTACAACATGGGCAAGAAAGGATGTAGTGACAGAAGAAAGGAGGCAAGGCTTGCTTTGGTAGGTGTGACCTGCCATCCAGCAGCCCGGGAATCCTCCAGCAGTGGTCACTACAACCTGGTTTGGGGTAAAGTACAAGATGAACAGTTTCACTGCTCCACTGTTTAAACTAAGGAAATGGACTGCAAGACTGAAAACATTCAAAGAATCTGTCCTCTTATTTTTGGAGCAACATCCTCTGTGATGTATGTAAGTCATCAGAACAGAATGAATCCAGTGATGATTATTCTCAGCAATGAAAAAGTCACCAGGAGATTTGGCTTGGGAAGAGCCACAGGGAGGGACAGGAGCTTATTTTTGAGAATGTAGGCTGTATCATCATGCACTCTCCTCTGGCAGTCATGGCAGAGGCTGGGATGTCACCTGGGAAGAGCTTGTGCAGCATGGTGTGCCAAGGAAAAGAGGGACAGAGAGACCTGAATTTGTCATGTCCATTCACAAGATGCTCCTTGTGTGGACCTTGTGTTTTCTCTGTGGGACACAGAGCTGATGAGAGTCTTAATGCTGCTGAGGGTGTTGTTGGTGAGGAGCTGAGCTCTCCCAAGGTCTGTCTGTTATGTAGGGAGTGTGGAAATCACTGCACCATCCCTTGGCTTTGAGCAGGCTTTGTGCCTGTTGGGAAAGGGTGACCCAGGCCCATCAGTGCTTTGATCAGCTCGGAGCCAGCCTTGGCAAAACTTCAGAGAGCCCTGGATTACCTGGGAAGGTGCAGATAACAGGTATGAACATTGCTTAACTGCAGACACTTATTTGGTCACTAATTTAGGAGAACTATTGTCCCTGACTAAGGAGGGCTTTTCTTCTAAGGATCCCTATCTCATCACGACAGAGATTTAAGTTATATGGATACTTTCTCCTTTGATTACTCAAAAAGCATAAGGACTGTCACCATCACAATGATCTCATCTTCTAGATCTCCACCTAAGTGAGGGCTTACGGGGCATATTTCCCATTTTGTAAACAGGACAAGAAAATTTCTGAACATTTTGTATCCAGGCTTACCTGATTTGGAGCCTTTCCTCTTTGTTTCAGGGAAGCTTAGCAAACTATTATTCTTACTTGTAGTAATTATTTCCCAATAGAGAACTGTTTTGAGTGCCAGGGAGCCATCCTGTTTGCAAAGGGGATGACTAGGTTATTGGAGGCCCATTGCACTCTCCAGCCTCACTTCATGGAAACAAAAGTGCCGTGAGTGCAGCTTACCTATAACTGCTACTGATGCATGGAAATGAGATGTGAATATTAACACTGCCACATCAACTGCATATTCATTTGTTATGAACAGCGCTGCCTTTGCCACCTTTTCCATCTCCTTTGGTGTTTCCTGCTTTCCTTGGGGACATGCTCGGCTCTTTGTGGCTCACTAAATTCTGCCCTCCCGGAGCGGGCCAGGCACAGGCTGTCCCTATAATCCACTTTTGGGAAATGGCATTATACCCTTTGTGTGTGTGTGTGAGCACTCGACCCTGGAATTTTCATAGACTGCAAAATGGGTTAAATCAATTAGAGCAACACAAACTGCAATTGGTTTTGCATTAATCTATTTGCAAGATAAGAATTATCTTCACTCCTCCCGCCTGAACAATAACTGACAACATTACACTCCTTCTCAAAGGGTTTTTGATAGGTTAATGGGCCCGTATTGAGAGCATATAATTGCAGCAGTTTTGCTTCAAGAGCTGATGTGATGGATTACATCCCTCTTGATGCCTGGGTTTGGGATGCAATACAGAGAGTCTGCCTGGACCCTCTGGTGCCAGAGGGCTTAACACGGTATTGACAGGGCTGTGCATATTAAATCCAGATCAACCTTCTGAATGAGCGCAGGCACATCTGAACTTACGTGGAAATGTCCTTCCATAGTCTTAAAGGAGTTATTTTTAGTAAGGGTTGTTGAAAAAAAAGTAAGAAAAAAGCCCATACCCTTACTTACTGCTGAGATATGAGCTGAAGGAAACTCTCCTGTCAGATCTGTTTCATATATGTTACAAGAACAGTAAAACAGAAAAGTTCAGCAGGGTATTATTTTATTTTCTTTTTTCCTTTTTTTCTAATTTCTTTTAAATTTATGGGGTCTGACAAACCAGTCTGGAGGGTGCCAAGTCCAGAGGAATCTAAAGGTATCCTTCAACATCGGGTGATAGCTGCTGATTAGTTTTGGCAGGAATGGTTTCCTGATGCTCTGCAAATGAAAATTAACAAACCCTGGGCATTCTTGGAAAAAGTAATGCAGCAGTGTTTCTTGCTTCAGAGGTCCATGCCGGGAAGTGCCTCTCTCCTAGACTCAGCTTGGGTAGCTCCATGGGGTAACACCACGCTCACTGAATCTTTCCTTTGGAATGAGCCAGGATCTTCCCAGAGCCAGGTACGAAGCAAGGTGGGGTGGGTAATATTTTCTCCTACTTGCACAGCTGCCAATTTCAAAAAAATAATCTTTTTTTCTTTTTAGTATTTGTAAACTCTGATTTTTAAATGTACTGTAAAATTAAAAGCAATTGAAAGTACATAAATAAGAGTGCCTAAGACAGTCTTTCATCTTGCAAGCCCACATGGAGCACTTTTGTTGTTTAAGAGGTCTGATACCATATTCTACTGCTCCTTGTACAAAGTTCCCCAAATCCATCAGCAAATCTTTCATTCCTCCCTGGCTTCTTCCTATATGGCCCTTCATGAACACACTGGAGAGTTTGATGCAAGTCCAGCTTTCATAAAAGGAGTTGTTTTTTGGAGTTTTGCAATAGGTGTTCAGTGATATTCTCCCATTTTACGAAACCGTGAAACCTGGTATGCTTGTCTTTTTGTGTCAAAGAGATTCCTACTGGAACCAAGTTGATTTTCTAATGACACCCTCCTCTACCCTTTCCTATTGAAATAAAGTCTTGGTTCAGATGCCTGATACATTTTGCAAACTTGTGTCCATTACAGGAACTTTTCTTACTTACTCTTGTCAAGAGTATGTACAGCTCACATCTTCCTTAAAGTCCCCTCTGGGAGCTGACAGAAACAGAGTAAAGACTTCAAGAAACCTGGTGTAGTTAAGGTTTTTGGAATGTAGTTCTATCCTTCATCCCAGTCCAGCTGCCCTGACTCTCGGTGGTTTGGGGACAGGCACTTGTCTTTTAACCCGTGTTCAAGGCCTCCTTGTATTCCATGCCAGAAGACCAAAATTCAGAATTATTCATAAATGTAAATAGGTGTTTTTCAGTTATGTCTAATTTGCAAAATTAGTAACTGTTGAGGTGGTGAATGTGCTGGGGCCTTGCAGTGTGCTAGCCCAAACCATTATACTGTTCATGGTTCAGGATTTTGTGGCATCAAATACACAGGAGTGTTTTAGGAGAAAAGGAAGACCAATTTCAGAAAAGGAAAGACACTGAAACCAGTTATTTCTAAGTTCAAAACTCCAAAATGTCAACAATATCCCTGAAAATTTATTTTCAGAAGCTGTGAATCAGTTCTCCAGTTGAAACATATAAAAGATCTCTCCTCCCCGTGTCCCCCCCCCCCCCCTTAATTTCCTTTAAATGTGGGTTGTTTAAATCCCTGTTCACCTAGTGAGACATCCTAGCTTACAAAATCCTGGCGAATTCATACTGGAGAGAGCCATGCCACTTGCTGCTCTCTAGTATTTCTGTGAGTAGTCAAAAGCAGGAAATTCTGAAAATGTTTATGTAAAGTTTTATTTCAGTTCTGCATGATCCTTCTTCAGGCAGACCTTCTGACACTAACAAATTTCTCTGCTCTCTAACCTGCTCTGCTGCTGTTTGCTATCTCCGAAGTCATACTTGATTAAATTTGACATGCTGCAGCTATGTCAGGTGTATGAAGCAGGATGGTACAAGGGTTTGTTTGGCTATTTGCACTGACATTAAGGGATGCAAGTCCTCTTTAGAGGACATGGGAAATGGTCCTCTGCAATGGAGAGCCCTTGATCTTGCTTAGATGCAATAAGATAGTCTCACTTTCTGTTTTGTTTGAAGAAATTAAATACTCCTTTGCAATAATGGTTCTTACTGTTCAGGCTTAATGGTTCAGATGTGCGCACTGCAGGTGCTGGAGTCTGATGTGCTAACAACACTCTCCTTAACATGACCTTGTAAGCCTCCTCACCTTGCGGAGTAGTTTCATAGTTGAAGCATTATATTTTATATAACTAATTAAAAATCAACCTTCTGGGAAAATGCTGCCTTGCTTTCCATGTTAAGGCCAGAGTCCCCCTCCAGAATCTTGCAGTAGCTCTACTTTGTGTTATTGTATTTTGATTTTGATTGAGCGTCACCTAAGAGCTTGCTTCTCTTTCAGTTCTGGTAACCATAAGCTGGCAGGACATGCCTGCTAGGTCTTTGATTCTGTATCTAAAGAAAGCAGGGGTAATAAAGGGCCATTGCTCTGGAGATCTTAGTATTTGTTGAGTTAAACATTGCTGAGCAATCTAGCATCCCCACCCTTGTCATGAATGAATCTGGAAGGAATGAGTTTGAAGTCTTGCTCTGGTTGACTATAAACCTTTATTATACGTGGGATGTTCCTTGGGGAGGGAGGGAGGCAGTTGCCTCTCAGACGAAAGGAGCCGAATTCATCAGCTTACTCACTGCCCCGCCGAGCAGGGCGTGATGGGAGTAATCCAGGGTGCCTGGCACCTGCTGGAGCAGGGAGGCTGGCTGGCAACTGTGAACCTGCCATCAACCTTGGTGCCTGCCCTCAGTGCAGATTGTAAATAACAAAGGCATTTATTTTATTTTTTCAGTGGGGATGGGAACAGTGGTGAGGGTAAACAGAAGGAATTAGAACCGCCATGCTGTTGAAAGCAGGTGGTGGCATGTCACCACTGCAGGTCTCTGTCAGAGCTTTTTGTAACAATTTGTACTCAAGGAAAATTGGTTTGCATCTTCTGCCCTTACCTCATCTTCACTCTAAGAAGCAACGGGCACACAAGCAAATCTTCACATAAAGAAAAGATGAAACAGAAAATTGCAGAGACTGAGGATAACCACTTAAATGATGTTAACTGACAAAGATCACCTCTTGCTCCTTCTTTTCCATTCTTGCCCCCGCCCCCCCCCGTAATCACAGTTACATCAAGGGATACAACCATGGATATTTTCATGACTTCATTGAAATTTTTCTTTAACTTTGTTTATATGACATGCTCCTGTAACTGATGTAACAAAACTGATGTTTTGTTCCCAGTTAAATTCACTAGTCGGGATCAATAGTGCCTTTTTCAATCTATAAAGGGTGCATATTTGAGCTATTGGCAAATAATCCTCAGTCAGCTTGGTACTGAATACAAAGCCTGTCACAAAATGCTCACCAGAGTCACACATCCAATGTCAGCATCACAGCTGGAAATTCCTGGTCCTTATGGATATTACAGGAGTTTCACAGCTTTGAGACAGAGGGCAAGAGGGGCTGTGACAGTGCTGCTGTGCCTGGTACCTAGAGAGATTTTGTCACCTGATCATTCTGGGCTGAATCCCCCTCATCTTTTCTGGAAAAGTGACTTGGAACGTAACTTGGGTAACTTATTTTAACTTTACACAGCCAGTGATTAGAAATCCCAGGTGCTATGGATGCAGCTAAGGAGTTGAATCAAGAGTCAAGGCTCTGGAAGTGCTGGACCACAGAAACACAGGCTGCAGGCTCAGACTCCACTGACTCTACCAAAGATTTCAAACTGCTTTTGAGCTTTATTTTCCAGAGCACTAGAACATTCCAACAACGAATTTAGTTCAAAGTTATTAGATGGACAAAGGAGGAGAGCCTTTACTTTTGAGGCTGTTAATTTTATGTTTTTATATGCAGAGTTGTTTCTCTGTAGATAGACACAGGACTGTAAATCATCCTATACAACTGTCCAGGTCCTAACAGAGTATCTGACAGCTAAATGACATGTGAGAGCTGGAAGACAGTGCCTAAAGGCAGAAATTAGGCCTTCAATTAACTGGACTTACTTTCCTGTGATTAGATTTTGAAAAACTCTGATTTGCATCCTGCTGCTTACTTGCCTGGGTGTGCCCTGCACTTCAAGCTAAGCTCTTCAGGTGAAATGCCTCTGCTCCTACAGTGTTTGGAGTTTGTACCTCCAGTTGCAGTAAAAGGCATGATTCATGTTAGAATTAAAAAAAAAACCCTCCAAACATCAAGGAAATATATGTAAAATGTGAGTGTTCATAATGGTAGAATTCACTTTTACAAGTACTTTTATAGAGAACTGTTTATCCTGCCATAAAAGAGAGGTGCTAGGTGGGTGTACAATGAATTCTCAATTATTCACGAGCAGTTTATCCAGGTTGTGGATTAACTGTGCTGCAAAGGCCCTGACACTTAGCTGGCACTGTGCAAGTGGGTCCATCTGTACTCATGTGCTCAAGCACAGTGTTCCAGGACCCAGTCCAAAGCTTCAGTGAACCCTGTGTGGCAACACCTAAGTATGCCCTGGCTCCAGCAAAATTTATCCTTGTGGTTGCAGTGCTGCAAACATACTTTGGGTTGCACATTAGCTAATACACCCTCTTGGAGCAGAGTGCAGAAATACCTAAGAGATTGTGCAAACGGCAGGTTGTATCTGGCACAGCCAGGACTGAATTAGAGCTAATAAGTCTGGCTAAACTTACATTGACTCTTTCTGGAGTCAATCACAAAGCTGACCAGTCTTCACTTTCAATATGTGCAGCGTGCTAAAAGACATACAGGCTGTGTCTGAGCTGTTCTCAGGAGTGACTCTGCTCTTCCAGCTCTGGATGCCTCTCAGAGTTTGTCCTAAGCACCTATTGAGTTAATACCTCGAAATGTAGCAGTTCCCTTTTCCCTCTCATCTCTTCCTCTGGCCCTGCTTCCAAGGTGGGGTCCAGTAAGAACTCAAAATGCTCTAGCAGTGACACCACAGCAGTTAGAACTATGCTGGATACACAGTGGATGACGTGGTGCAGTTGAAGTGTGCTTATCACAGAAACAGTTCTTGGGAACTGACCATCTAGAGCCAGTGTCATCCCTTCTGCCAACACAATCCAGCCTATACCACCATGAAATGAAATCCATGACACTGGGAAAGTCCATGAGTGTGGGAGGATTTGACCCAGCAGTTTGCTAAAGCTAAAAACATTTATGTTTTTCTAACTGCCTTAACTTAGCACTTTTCCACCTTTTCTGCTGAAATTCCCCCCCTTTATATGGTAATGAAGGAAGTGAATACATCATAAAAATCTCAGAAGGGAAAAAGTCACAGATGAGTCACTGAAAATATTGATAAGATCACTAATGAAGTTGACCTATAGCTTTCAACCTTCCTGTTTTTCTATGCCCACTCCTTTTGCAGCTTCACAGACCCTGTTATGCCTCTCCTTGATGTTCAGAAGGGGACCAGAGGGATTTCTTCACCTCCCTGTAGCAAGGACATATGCCAGAGTCACAGAATCCCTTCCTTGCCATGCCAGGATGCCACAAAATCTTTAGCACCTACAACAGCCCCTAAAAATTCTCAGAGCTACTTATAGCAGCAACCAAAATGTCTTATCACACCCTGCCTTGGTGACAAATTAAAACTGCAATTTGATTATTAACATCTCTCTAAATAAAGAGCTGGATCTCACTGCCCCGCTGCTGATTGCAAAACTGGACTTGACTTCAGTGGAAGCACATCTGGCCTCAAGGGTATGTTTAGAGAAAGCAAGTAGCAGCTATTTTCCTAGTGTTTGTTTTACATTTCAGGTTGAGGCATTTGCAAGTGTGGTTTCTGCTGGACTTTGTATAGCTGGGGTTGTGACTAACAATAATAACAGGCTGTGACTTTGCCCTAGCCCCGGAACAAGAGGCTGCCTTGTCCCCAGAGTCATGCAGAAGGCACATGGTGACTCACACCCTCGTAATCCGTTTGCTGGGTTTCCCCTCACTCCACAGGAGAGGAACTTTTCTTCTCCTTCTATACTTGGCGCAGCCCATGGTCCCAGCCACGCTCGTCCCATGGCTGTGAAGTGTGTTGGGAGTGTGACTGCACTGAAACCCACAGGTCAGGGTGTTTAGCAGCCAAGGGGAGGTAAGCAAGGGCATCTAGTGGGAAACTAGGCTCCCTTTTATTCTGCCTTGAGCACAAAGCAAACATGCATCACGGTGTAAGGCAGCAGCTTGGGACAAGGGCTCCATAATGCCACAACTTTGGCACAGCTCTCCACAAAAACAGTGACTTCAAGGTGCTCTGTGATTTCCATCCAATCCCTTAGTTTCCAGGTTCTGTACATTAGTCAGCTGAATACACAAGGTGGCTCTGGGCCTTTTTTCCTGTGACAGTCTCATGCATGAGCTTCATTAATTCATTAATTAAGATATCTCCTTCCTTGCAGAGGTGATGTGATGCTGTCCAATGGATCTTAGCATGTACAAGTGTTGGGCTCCTGTGAGATTATGGCTCTGGAGCACTCCTGCAGGGGCAATCTGGAGAGTATCTGTGTGTGACCAGTGATGATTGTGAGATGGTTGGAAAACGGGATATTTTTGGTTTCTGTCAAGGCAGCCTGGCTGTGTCACTCCTCTGTGTCATGTTCAGAGCATCTGAACTTATGGCTGTTTGGACAACAGATAAAACGGAGTTTCTTGGACATGGTTTTTATTCTTTTCAGGCAAGTGCTTTCTCTTTTTCATACCTTCCAGTGCTTATCAGCTCCACTTTCATTTCTGGTAGATTTGATTCGTATTTAGGGAGCTGCCTTTGCACTTGAATTGGATTCCTTATAAAGCTTAATGACAAATGTGTTAACGGATAGCTAGATTTGGGAGACACCTGTATTTTGCTCACAATAACATTCCATGTTTTCTTACCAAAATGTTCATGGGCTCGTTGAGCCCCACAGCCTTGAAGGACCAGTCACATGGAGGTTCTTTGCCAGACAAACCCATGCTTTAAGGTGGCACAGCATTTTGAGGAGATCAGCTTCCCTCATGACTGAAGACCAATCAAGACTGGAGAAAAATCTAATCAAAGAAGATATGGCTTCTTTGGAATATGTTCAGCTGTTGTCCCTTGGGATGAAAATTTTTGAATATTTAGACCATTTAGGTTTAGATTCTTGGAATTCTTCCTCATACAAAGCTCTTAACATCACATCATTCAAAAGTTATGCCTCTACTGTTTTTAACCAGCTAGGAAACTAATTTTGGGACAGAGGACATCTGTACTCTGCAGTCACAGCAGGGACTGACTGCTGTGGCATCTGTGTACCTGAGACAGCTGCATAGCCCTGAAACTGCAGTGCCTTTTGACACCCTCATGCATGAGGCAAAAATAGTCCTCATGTGTCTAGCAAAACCTTCACTGCCTGCTAACCCTATTCCTCTGTTTCAAGTAAGCAAAACTGCCTGGGGCAGTTTTACCTTCTGTTTACCTCACTGACCAGGTATGTGCATGGTTCCTGTGTTGGTGGTCTGTGCCACAGCTCAGCAGCGGGTAGCTGGTGATTGTGGTTTCAGTACAAAAGGTTCACCTGCTAGCACAGGACATGGTCATCTTTTCTCAGCCATGTCAAAAGGGCACACTTTAATTTTAAGAGGTAACAATGTGCATATTTGAGAAAGTACCTATAATCTAAATATCTAGGACTAATTAATTCAGCATAGGAGATCATACAGACACACTTTGAAAGCCCTTGAACACCACTTTTGTGGGAATTGACTGGGGGATTTTTCTTGTGCCAGCACCCTGAGTAAGTATAGGCTTTATTCCATCCAGAAAATTTGACTGTGTGTCCTGTCAGAACTTGGATTAGATTGCAAGTAAGAAAATGCCCAAGGTTTGTGATTAAACCTCATGGGAAACCAATGGTGCTACAAATTAAAACAAATTCTAGGGAAAAATATAAGTCTTATATAAATGTCCTCGAAGTCCACACATCCAAAGCGACTTTGTGTGAAACCATTTCACCCTTCAGGCATTCTTGGCTGCCTGTTTTGCTCAGTCTGCCTCTTCTCTGATGCAAAAGCAGTCCTCGTGTGCCCAACAGGAGCTGGGGGGTGGCTGTGGAGGGGGCAGCTGGTGGAGGGGCTGCAGCAGCTCCACGCTGCACTGTGGGAGCCACCCCAGCTCCGCTGCTGAGGGCAGTGTTGGCTCACGGCACATTATCTTCTTGTGGAGTTCTTTCTCCCAGCACATAAACAATTTTGTTTTTGTTTAAAGACTTTCCCACACCAGTGTCTGCCAAGTTCAGAGGACTGCTCTTTGAGACTGATCTTAAATTTTTTGGAAAGGGAGATGAGATTATATAATAAATTCAGTTAGTCTCAGTGAAGCAGTTGGGAGATGCTGTTTGAGACTGTAATGTAACAGCCAACAGAATTAAGAAAAACAAAAGAATCCATAGTGTAAGTGGGGAAGGAACTCAATTTTCAATTTAGTAAGTGTAATTTCGAAGCAGATTCACAGGCAAATCATTTACACATCACAGGATGGTTGAAACATTCTCAAAACAGTAAACCTGAGCAGATAAATTTCTCTTACAATAAACAGCATGTCCTTTTTTAATATACAGCTTGTTGTACACCTTATTGTGTACCTATGGACTCAATGATTGTAGAGATCTTTTCAGCCTAAAGAATTCTATGATACAGTGGTTTTCAAGTAACAGTCAACTGGTGATTTAAAGAATTATCACTGATCTTACTGCTGTGACAGTATTGAAATCCTTGCTGCTTGCCAAATGTCTATGGGTACTGATACTTTTTTGTCCACCTCAGATTTGCTCTTCTAAGTAATTAAACACCTCAAATGCAACAGTTAGAAATACTAATGCAGGGAAAAGATTCCTTTTTAAATTTTAACTCAGTAACACAGCATTTCCAGAGAAACTGAAATTCAAAAGCACTGTAGAGTTGAGGAACTGGCCTGGCACTGGGACTGCAGGGAGCAGGCAGGCTGCATGCCGGAGGGGCTGGACACCCACCGTGGCTTCTCTCCGTGTTTCTGGTGGAATTGATGCAGTTGGCCAAACTAGCGTTTTCTCATGGAAATGCTGCTGGCAGTGAGGCTGAAATGGGAGGGAGAGCTGTCAGAGCAGCATCCCTGAGAGAGAGAGGGAACTGCTCACGTACTCGTCATCGCTAATCCTCCTGAGTAATGTCTCTCGTGGTCAGTGAGGGCAGGTATTGCTCTGCAGAGGGAGAAACTATGACAAAATGTACAGACAGCACCAAACCTGTAACTTTGCTGGGGTATCCTCCTGTCTCCTTTTCCTTGGATATCTTTCTTATCTTTTAGTGCTGCCTTAGTGTTTATCACACAGCCAGCTCATCCTCTTCTCTGAAAAGAACACAGAGAATTAGTAAAACAGCAGTAGCAGTGATGAGAGGGTTTCGTCTTAGGACATTTTAGATGGTACCATACAGATAATTTTTTTGTATTTATTTATACAATTAAATCATATAATGATCATTATGCTACCATCTAAAATGACCACAGGAAAATAAATTCATCCTATGTTTTGAGAATTGAATAACTCTATTTCTGTACTGAACAAGGAAATACACCAGTTTTACAGTTGTCTCATAGTTAATTATTTCTTAAAATAGAACTTGATTCTGACTGTAGAAACTATAGGGACTCCTGGGAGCTAATAAATCTTGAAAATCCCCAATTAATAGACCATATAACAAATGTGTAGTTCAAGATTTTAGTGAGATTATTTCAAGTTTTCTATTCTTTCTACAAAACCAAGATTATTTTCTTTTACGTAAGGTCTTTAATTCACACTGCTGGATGAGGCTAAAACTGTTTATGGCATGTTTCTTTAATTATTTAGGTTCTTTTCCATTACATTATAGTTCTTCCATACAAAGCTAAAAAAAATTAAAGCTGCTGTATTCTGAAAGATAAAAGTGAAGAAACTGTTTATTATCGTGCAATTATAGAATCATAGAATATGTTGACCTGGAAGGGGCCCATGAGGGCCATTATAGACAGGACATTATAGAGTCCAACTGCAGTTCCTGCACAGGACACCCCAAAAATCTCACTATGTGCCTGAGAGTGTTGTACAAACATTTCTTGAACACTGTCAGTTTTGGTGCTGTGACCAATTTTCTAGGGAGCCTGTTCAGTGCTCAACCACCATCTGGATGAAAAACCTTTTCCTGACAGCCTAAACCTCCCCTGACTCAGCTGCATGCCATTTTCTCAATTCTGTAACTGGTCCCGAGAGTGAAGAGATCAGTACCTGTTCCTCCGCTTCCCCTTGTGAGGATGTTGAAAACCCCAATGAGGTCTCCCCTTGGTACAAGAAATGCCCTTTTACTTTGGTTTCCCTTAGCTCAACAAGTGGTTTGGCTTGAAAGTGACAGTGACACCTGTTCTTTTTATCTACCAAAAAACCCCGCAAAAACCCCAAACCCCAAAAACCCCAAAACAAAACCGAAAAACTGCCCCCCAAAAAACCGGGAAGGGCAAAGAATCTAGCTAAGAGGAAGGTGCCAATAGCCATACCGTCCCTGTAGCCAATTGTGTCTCCTCAAACCTCCGTCCCCCCAGGGTCATGCTGGGTCTCACCTCTTTCACAGCTAAATATCCCAAATTCAGATCATACCTGCTCTGATACCTCATGACTTACTGAAGCATAAAGAAACTTTATGTTCTCCTTCAAGTATCTGCTATCCCATCTGTAGATTTCAGCCACTCCACTTGCCTCTCCTGTTTCACCACTGGGCTCCCACTGAAGAAATGGAATTTGCTGCCAGGCTGGGAGCAAGGCAGAAGCTGTCATAGCCTGTGGATGTTGGTGCAGGATGTGTCCAAGTCCTCGTGCTCTTGCCAATCTTCATCCCCTTGCCTGCAGGCCACCTGCCACCAGGTCCAGAGACACCATTCCTCAGGTAGGGACATCTCACATCTGAAAAGTGAGAAAAAAGGCTCCTGGGAAATCTCAGAGGATTCATGCCATTACATTCCTCAAGATGTGGAGTCGATTACTCGGAGGTGACTTCTACTTTTTTCCTCAGTCAGTACTGAAAAAGTAACTGGTCTGGCACATCACTCAGAGGGACTGTGGTGCTCTGGTGCTACCTTTTGCAAAAGCCTTAAGTCAAACCTGCTTTTTCTCAGCCAAAACCAGTCTGGTCCTGAGAAACGTACTGAGCAGCAAATGCAGCCAGCTGTGCTTATTTCCCTCAGTTTTGCCTGGTTGCTCTTGGTGGTGCCACCAAGCATTTGAACTGGGGTTACAGAGTTAATTTGAGAAATCAGTGTCCCTGTCCTACATAGTATAGAGCTACCTCTTATGGATGTTTTTGAGCTGCCTTAAATCAGTCATCTTCTGTGAGAGTCTTAGGTGGGGGTCTCATACCAGATGAAAGAAGTGTGAAAATGAGGTTTAGTGTTAGGGGGAACATGTGTTGTTCTACTAAAAACTGAGTAACAACATCTGTTACCACATGGAGGAGGAGGAAAACACTTTTTCTAGTTATTAGAAAAAGATCAGTATGATTAGTATGATTAGTATAATTTATACCTAATGGCCAAGGCTGGTAGCCCTGTGATTATGCCCTTTTGTAATGATGCACTTCTGCATCCTTTAGATGTATTTATTTATGTGGTGACTGCTAAAAAATGCATAGAAAATCTGAAAATCAAGATAGGCAATGACCTCCTTTCTCCTTTTGCCCTTTTTTGTGTGGTTAGAGAAAGTATTTTAGAGAATCTGTTTCCCAAATTTCAAACCAATCTGGTCCAGTTGTAAAAATTGAGTTATACATCACCCCCTGGAATCAGAATGAAAGTTCACACAATAATATGATCAAATACAGCCCCAATAATACTGATGCATTTCTCAGAATGGTTGCTCCACGGAAACAAAACCTTTGTTCACGTCCTAGTTTCTTCTGGACCTTATACAACAGGAATGTTCAGAAGAGGCTTTTAAAGATAATTCTTGCTTCCTGAACAGCACTCATACTGCAGACACCCACAGATCGGACCAGACGATACTGCAGTGTCATGAAAAGGCACTTCCAGAGGAATTTACATCCTCACACTTTTAGCTGCCCCCAGAATTAGTTAACAGATCACTGCTTCCTGTTTCTGGAAGTCTTGGTCTTTTGATCATGCCACCATGTTCCTGAAATGTGCAAGAAAATGGAGGCTCTGCATGCCTGTTTTGTTTGATGAGCACAACAGCCCTGAAACAATCCAAACCATGCATCATTTTTGGCCTGCTCACAGTGAAACAGGCTCATTGTTTAATCATTACTTGTAGCAGATATCAGAACACCAGGTTTGCCTCTGAGAACCCAGCAATTTATCTCATAAGTGCTATGACGGAAGTCAAAGGGGCTGATGTTGATCCTCCTGTTCTGCTGACACTGTGGTCTCCTGAGTCCACTGAATTACACAATTACTTGTGACCAGTGTCCCCTCAAAAAATGAGAGATGCACCTTTGCTCTTACTAGTAACTGTTAGTTAAACAAAATTGGAATTACACTTAGGCTAGTAACAGTGCCACAGCTGGGTGTCTTACACAGGAATTTCATACTGAGAGAAAAAGGATTTAGGTAGTAGCAAGTATTCATTGATTTAAAGGTTGATTGATTGATTGATTGATTGATTGACTGTTTCATTAGAAAATTGATTTGAGAGCAGCCCTGGGAATGGTGGTGGATGAAACTGGACACAAGCCACAATATGCAGTCAGAACCCAGCAAAGCAACCATATCCTGGGCTGCACAAAGGCAGTGTAGCCAAGAGGTCAAGGGAGGTGATTCTGCCCCTCTGCTCTGCTCTGGTGAGACTTGAACTGGAGTGCTGCATCCAGCTCTGTGGTCCATGGTACAGGAAAGACATGGATTTTTCAGTGGGTCTAGAGGAAGACAATAAAGATGACCAGAGAGAGGGAGCTCCTCTCCTGTGAAGAGAGGCCGAGACAGTTGGGTTGTTCACATGGAGAGGAGAAGACTTTGGTGAGATCTAAGAACAGCCCCTCAGTACTTAAAGGGGGTTTGTAAGAAAGATGGGGACAAACTAGTTATCAAGGCCCTTAGTAACAGGAAAAGGGGCAACAGCTTTAAACAGAAGATGGTAGGTTTAGATTGGATATAAGGAAGAGATTTTTTTATGATGAGAGTGGTGAGACACTGGAATGCGTCTCCCAGATAAGCTGTCGATGTCCCATCACCATTCAAAGTTGGGTTGAATGGAGCTTTGAGCAACTGGATCCAATGAAAGAGGGTCCTGGCCCATGGCAGAGGAGTTGGACTAGATAATATACGAAAGTCTCTCTCAACACAAGGCGTTTTATGGTTCCATGATTTGAAGTATCCTTCTCCCTCAAATCTGGCATGCTTACTTGTTGGAGATGCAGTTCATAGCCCCATGAGCCAAAGAAGTGGGTGTTATAGACATGGTTGCTGAAGAGCTCCCCAGATGATTCTGAGTTCTTGAAATATTGAGAAGAATCAAGATTGAAAAGAAAAACTTGTTTCTCTTGAAGAATTCTATAGCTCTTGCAAATTGCCAAAAAAAGAGGGAGAACTTGCCAGCGCAATAAATGTCTTTCTAATATGTTGTGACCCAGCCTGTGCTCTTGCATCACAATCCCTGTAAGAGCACAAGAATCTGCAATTCCTTCTAAAACCTATCACTGCCACAGGGCTGTCAACCAGATTTCTCCTTAGCAGTGGGCTTAATATAAAAAAAATGCTAGGGGAGCCTGAAGATGGAGTGAAAGTAAGAATCAGCATTAATGTAGTTTGATAGCCGGAGCTTTTTGGAAAAAATACAATTTTGTGTGTCAGGACATATTCCTGGTTTTTACAGCGATACCTGGGTATTTTCAGAATTGTTTCCAAGATTTTTCATGTGCAGTGTAACTTTTTATTTGCTTTTCTATCCAATTCCCACTGAATGAAGTTTTTCAAATACTGCTCCACTCCACCCCTCCAGTTCATGAGCAAGTTTACTGAACTCCCCAGCAGCTCATGTTTATTTTCTTATCTTATGTTAGAGTGCGAAATTAAAACACTTGATTTGTCCTTGGCATGTTAAAATGTGTATTATTTCTATAGCACTGTAGGGGTCTGCAGCTCTTTGTGAACAAAAAGAAACCGAAATACTGTGGTATGGGGCAATGTATTGCCAGACCTTACAGACATCCAGTCTGGGCACAATGGAGCACACAGAGCCATTCCTGGCTTAGCCAATGCCATTGGATCTTTTGCGGATACGTGCCCTGCTCCTCACACCTGGTGTTTCCAACCAGGACATTTCACTGGAAAGACATTAGAGCCATTGTGCTGTGTGGGCATGGACCCTGGGGACACTTTCACAGAGCACCTTGGTGCCAGGTGTATTTCTGGCACCAGGTCACACAAATGTCACCAGCCAAGTTTTACAACACCTCAGTTGGGCATTGCTGGCAGTCAGCTTGCAGTGTCATTGACCTCCAGGTGGAAAAACTGCCTTTATTCACCTTTGCAGGATGTTTTCTTTTGCAGTCTCCATGGAACTCCAGGTAGCTCTATCTGTATTTATAGCTGAGACAAATAGCACCAGGGTAGTGCACCCCACAATGATTCATCATGGTCATCATAAAGCTGTAATACATTATTTAAAATGCTGTTCAATATTTTTAAATGTTCCATATAGCTTAGTTAAAATCTATATCAATCAGAAAAGTTCTTTATCTATACAAATGTAATTAATTTTGACCTTCAATTTTGGCTAAAAGCACATATTCAACAGGCTGTCTCCTAGTCTGTTGACAGAGAAAAAATTTCTTGTCATTGTTGAATTTGAGGTGGGAATAGTATAATAAACTGTAAGTTTTAAGAAACTGAGTAGTAGTAAGTAAAACTTGAATGTTTCACCATTTCTTTATCCACAACTCTCTAGAGCATGTGCACACATACTTGTGAATGTCCCAGTACAAAATATTTCTCATAAAAACAGTCAGTGCCCAGCGTCTTGTCAAGTATTATCCCTTTATCAATGCCGGCCGTTTGCTGAAAAATAAGCACCATTTCCAAAGAATCAAGTCTAGATCAAGATAGAACAATTTCTTGAAGGTGGGGGGTAAAGTCAGGTATTTTAAAGCTGAAGTACTACTGTGAATGCAATTCTTTTCCATTTTCACAGAATCACAGAATCACTAGGCTGGAAGAGACCTCCAAGGTCATAGAATCCGAGCTAGCCCTAACACCTCAACTAAATCATGGCACTGAGTGCCACATCCAGTCTTTCTGATGCCTTAGGAAAGCTGACCTGAAACAGAGGCTGGGCACATCCAGGGATGGTGACTCCACCACCACCCCAGGCAGACCATTCCAATACCTTATCACCCTTTCTGTAAAAAACTTCTTCCTAACATCCAACCTATATTTCCCTTGGTGCACCTTAAGACTATGAGTTTTTCTCACAGTTTTTTGTGAGTTGCTGCCTTGGAGAAAGAGACCAACCCCCACCTGGCTAAAACCACCTTTCAGGAAGTTGTAGAGAGTGATAAGGTCACCTCTGAGTCTCCTTTTCTCCAGGCTAAACAAGGCTTTTCCTCCTTTGCTGTGATATCAGATGGAAGTTATACTTAAGGACAAGTAATTTGCCATCAGTTGTTGCAGTTTGCCCATTAGTTCTATGCCATAAACTTTAGCACATCCTGAATTAGATTGTTCCAGTTTTAAGCCTACCATAAAAGCATTAAGACTGTTTTGCCTGAGACATGGAAGAAGTATTCAGTCACTTAAATATCTCCCCCTTCCCTCCAAATATTTAAAAGTGCAAGTGGGAAATGCTCACCTAATATACAAAAGCAGTGTCCAATAGCTGGAAAAGAAGATCCTTTCAACTGCAGGTTATAAAGATGGTTATCTCTGGGAGAACATTCCTCATCTTTTCCATATGTTCGAAATAAACTGTCTTCTGTGATTCTGAAGTTCTTTTGGCAGGAGAGGAAAAGTGTTGAAATACTATGTTTCACAATTTTCCAGACCAAATAGTAACTTATCTAGATGATACATTACTGTATTTTGCAGCACATAAGCTCACCAGCTCTCTGCAAGTCGATAATCCTTTTCATTTTTCATTACTTGATAGCTAGAGAGGTATCTCGCAGAGTTATCATAGGCATTATCAGTGCAAACAGTGATAGGAAGCCAAAGACCTTTGTGATCATAGCATGTTTTCTGCTTGTATGGGATATTTTAATGCAGTCTCAGTGCCTCATTGAAAGCAGTCCAGCAGACAACAGATTATTTCCCCTATCTGTTTAGAGAGCAACAGCTATTTGAAACGTTTGACATTACAATGGTGGAAAGTCATTGGCCACAAAGTAAAATCTGTTCTCTTTATCAAAGATTTAATTTTTATATTATTTGAAAAAAGCAATATGATTGGCAGCATTTGGTGTTGGCAACACACAAAATCTTTTGTCCTACAAAGTTATGTGATTTTTAGCTCTGAGTGAATCTTCGGAAATCGCATTATCTCATTTTCACCATTTCTTTGTGCACAAAACTTACAGCATGTGCACAAAAGCTCATGAACCACTCAGCACAAAATATTCCCCAAAAGAATAAACTGTTCACAATCAATTCACCTCCTGAAGTGAGCATGGTAGAATTTCGGTATAAATTTCTTGCTTCCTTAGAAGGCATCTTCTTCTTTTCTGTGACTTCATGAGTTTTAACAATGAAAAACATTTCAAGAGTTTTGTGCTCAGAAGCTGTGTTAGATCTTTTTTATGATTCCCACTCTAAGCGCTCTGTCTTGCCATGAGCAATTCAGAAACTTTGGCGTGAGTGACGATGAGTTGTCTGACACTTACTGCCTTCTTCCATTCTGTCTGCTCCAAACAAGATCACTTATTTGGTAAAGCTGACAATCCTATTTTTTAATTTTAATTTTTTTCTTTTTCTTTGAGGGAAGGGTTTTCTTGACATTTTAATGGAAGAGCATCAGTTTAGTTGTTGTCACAGTCTGCATCCATGGACAGTTGTAATTTGAGCAAATAAAAGTATAAAAGTAAACTCATACTAGCCTTTAAATCCCAATGATTTTGTCAGTTTAAAAAAAAAAAAAATTCTTGTGTACTAGGCTGACTGATCCTACAGGTTGCATACAGTACAGGCAGTATTTGGTCCATGACATATATTTGAGATAAAATCACTACACAGACCAAAATTTTTTCCTATCCAGATTCACATTGCAACAGCTCTTTTGGTAGGTAGATGACTTCCTTAAAAAATTATTTTTATGCCCTTTCTTTCTTTTCATTCACAATGGAAATGATGGTTTTGTGAAGTTCTAAACAAGATTTAGGACCCTTTGTCATTAAAAGCCTTGCACAAGTGCATTATACAATTTAGGATCAGGAATGCAAGGCTTCATCTGAGAAAGAACATGTGGAAAGATTTGGGGAGGTTCTCACAACAGGATCTGAATTTATGAGAGACTCATCAGAGGACCTGTCTCTAAGTGAAGTGCCAGTGGAAGAGGTTATGGGCTCCATATGCACAAGGAACAATGCCAAGTTGTCAGGACCAGATGGTACTTACCCAATGGCTGTGGAAGAATCCAAGCATCAAATAACTGAACTGCAGTGTTTAAATGCACACTGAAAACTAGCCTGGTGGCCAAGGACTGGTAAGTTGGCAAACTTATACCAAATTTTTAATTGGGCTACATAAAAAAGAAATTTTGTTCAAGGGAATTTCAGGGGAACTACAGGCCAGTGATCCTGATATCCTCTATGCTTGGGCAAAGTAGTAGAAACAGTAATGAGGGCCATAAATTAATAAATAAGTGTAAATATGCTGTACTCTACAAAAGCCAACATGATGTTTGTAAAGGGAGGTCTATCATGGAAATTCTATTAAAATCTTATTTATAAAATGTCATTTCTCTGAAGGACTCAGCAAATATGTAGGGATATTCCACTGATTCAGTCTATTGAATTCTCAAAAATATTCTGTGAGACCACAGAAGTCACTCCTAGGAAACTGAAAGAACATGGCATAGATAGTCCTTGTGTTCATAAATAATTGCTTAGAAGATAGGAAGGAAAGAGTAGAAAACACAGTCTATTTTCATAGCAAGTTGTTATCAGTGGAGTTCCAGAAGTTCTGTGATAAAACCCTTGATCAAAAAGATCTGTAAAAGAGCTTAGTAGTGAGATAATGCTGGGGACATTTTTAGATTATTCAGGATAGCAAGATGATGGCTGGCTGTGAACAGCTGCAGAGGGTTTTACAAGATTATGCAGCCAAATGGTAAAATGGTAGATGAAGCTCTATGTAAATGAACATCAGGTGATGCACATGGGAGAAAATTATCTGGAAATTAAATGTAAAATGCCAAGGACTAGGTTGTTATCAATTGTGAACAACATCTTGGTGCTACAACAGCTGCATGAAAAAGCCAGCCCTGTGCTCACTAGCAGTCAGAAAAGCAAATCAGATGGTAGAGAGCATAAGGAAAAATATACCGATCAAAACAGTGACTATCATGGTGGCACCACTGTATTGATCTATAGTTTCCATGAGCACGGAGTAGCACGCAGGTCTGAATCCTCCCTTCACCTCTGCAGCAAAGGAGGAGCAGGTCCCAGCAAGGGTGGTGAAGCTGAAGGAGCGGAAGAGGTTTCCACATATGCCATGAGTGTGTGAGCAAGGCTTTTCAGCTTGGAAAAGAAACCTCCACAGGAGACCTGGAGCCACAGCTTGAATAGGCCTTGGCATCAGGGCAAGAGGAAATAGAGTCAGACTGATCATTGCCCCTCCCAGCTTGAGACCTCACATCCACCAATCTATCAAGTATCAGCTTTGAACAAAAAGGGGTTTTTTTTTGGTACAAGGTCTTCTGATAATTTTCTTTCTTAGTCCTGGTCATTGGTCTGAAACCCTGTTATTCTGAAATCCAATTACTCTAGAACCCAGCACAGCATCTTAGAGGATAGCTGTGGCACAGTACAGGAATGACACTCAGCTCCTCCTCTAACAATAGGCTGTTGAGCCTGCATAAAAATTCCCAGGGTAATATTTCCACTTGAAAACTTC
Source organism: Sylvia atricapilla (assembly GCF_009819655.1). Lineage (NCBI taxonomy): Eukaryota > Metazoa > Chordata > Aves > Passeriformes > Sylviidae > Sylvia > Sylvia atricapilla. The sequence continues at coordinate 105,563,654 of NC_089140.1, read as the reverse complement.
TAAGCTTTGCCAGAAAGGTATGGCTTGAAACAATGCTTTAAAGCAATATCACTTCAAGCCTATATGTAGGAAACCTTTTCAGTTTACAGAACCACTAATTAATATTTTCTGATCATGTCATATTCATCTACCAGAGTTGCAAATGCAAGAAACAGAAGCCTGAGGTAATTTCATATTTAATAGATGAAGTCTCAAGAAAGAAAACGTTGCCATATCCTTTTTTTATATTTCAGAGGTGTGAAACCTTTTCTTCCTAACATTGGGTTTAGTATTTACTTAAGATAAGGAGGAATCCTACAAGGAAAAAAGGTGATTACCTGATTAACAGACTTATTCACTCATTCACTGAATCTTCCACTTCCTCCTGTGACCAGTGAATGAAATAAGGTGTAGCTGAAGCACTCCAAGCCAACAACCAAAGGAAAGGTAGCTGATGATGCATAAAGGATAAAGAGTTCTCTTGGAGAAAAAGGCAAGAAATAGCTCAAGGAAAGAAAAACCCTCTAAGAGAACTAGAATAGGAGAGCATGGTAGTAGTTTTATTACTACACAGTATGTTCATTTGGGTCTCAGGTATGATTTATGGCAACATATTTGACTTTAATGTTGCAGTAGTTCTCGTTTCTCTCATTCTTTTTCTTTTTCCTTTTTATTCCCCTACGAGAGGCAGACATAGTGAATTTTCTGAAAAAAACATTTTATTCTATGCTGTTTAAACAGTTCCTAGCATACTGTCCCTGACCCCATCATGGGGATGTGCTTCGGGAAACAAGAAACAGTAAGACGGTGTAGTTGGAGATGAAATGCTGAAAGTGGGCCTTGATGCTCAGAAAAGATGTTCCTTTGGTGTCTGTTTCTGTGTGTTATCATCATTATTCTTTTAAGCAAACAAACACATTAGTTCACCTCATTAAAATCAAAGAGAAAAATTTGAGAAATGTAGCTCAGCAGCCAAAGTCTCAAAATCCACCTTGAAATCTTATTGGCTATCTTCTTGAGGGAAGTGTAAATCTTCCTTTTGTTGGCTTTTATTTCTGAATTTGGCTCTGCTCCTGGAAATCTTTCCTGAGAGGCCTCCACTTGCTATAAATGTTGCAAAAGAAGCCTCACTATTTGCAATGCCATTATAATTATTTTTCTGGCAGGCCAAGAATTGCCTTGTGTCCATCTGGGGAGATCTTTAGTGCTGCACTTCCAATTTATCCTTTGGAATCATTCTGAACATCAAGCTCTCACTGCCAATCAAAACCATTCTCCATCTCAGGGCTGGGCCTTTAGTCTGTCCATGTCCCTGCAAACTCAACTGAAGATTTCTATCTGATGGTTGTGATGAAATGCAATGGATTCCTTGCTGGGAAGGCAACAGGAAAAAGAGATTAAAAAAACAAACAGCAAGGGACATGAAGGGAGGCTTGGCCATAGGAAACTGGGAAGAATGACTGTTTCTTATTTCTTACTTGTGTTCTTCTTCTGGGATCCTGCTCTAAGAGGGGTCTGTACCCTAATTTTGGAAAAACACCCAGTTGTCAACTCCACTCTTTTCCAAACAACAACAGAAAGATTCTGGATGGAATGCAGTGACTTTTTAATATATCACTTTGCTTGGATTAGTGGATGGCCTGGGGTGCTTTTGAGAAAGAAATGCCGTCAGGAAAACACACAGAGGGCTCGGTGTCTCACAGCAGATCAGATCATTTTGCAGTAACAGGGCAGGAAGTTATCCAGAAAAAAAAAAAAAAAAAAAAAAAAAGGCAGAACAGTGAAGCTCAAATGCAACCGTTTGTTTTGCTCTGAGGTTTATGCTGAGCACAATCCAGCTTGCAGGCTTAGCAGTGGTGCTCACAGAAAGTAGGTTGATAAATGAATGAATTTCAGGGGGCAGGAAATGCTGATGCTGACTTTACTGGGAGCAGCTATAAGACTGCACTGTAACCTTTGAGCTTTGACTGGAAAGAAATGCTATGCAGCCCTGTGCGACACTATCACGAAGCTTATGAGCTGGGGCAAAGAGGAGGGAAGGGGAGACAAAGGGGGCAAATAACATCATTACTTACTTTGGTTTTAGTTCAACATTTATCTTTAAATATTTTTTTCTCCTCTGAATTAGTTTCAATAAAACGTGCATCGCTCGTGGAGCTCCTTCAATAAAAAAGTCACTGTTTGTTATACGATAACACTGAACAGACTCCAGGCACTCCATTTTCTTATCTTAGATATACAGTGGAGCATAACTCAAGCAAAGGGGAGAAGTTAATGCATCTGTAACACTAGGTAACAGAAGCAACAGTAGCATGTTAGTATAGTAATAACTCTCACATGTGCAATATCTGAAGATGGGTTTTATTGAATTCAGTTTATTTAACCAGGATAAACCCTTGAGATATGGATCTCATTTACAAGATGGTGTTGGCAAGAAGGCAGATTATTACAAGCACATGTGGAAGATAAGTATAAAACAAAAAGTGAAAGACCTGTTTATATTTTTAATTAAGACCCTTTTATCACCAAAAATGTTAAGTGAAAAGGAACATAGATAGAGATATAAATATTGCTGTTGATATTAACAGCAATGATTCTTCCTACTTCTGTAGCACTTTTTTTCCCGGGTATCTTAACACTGGAAAAAAAAATAAAGGTGAAATGTCCTTCCTTGTTGCACATCCAGCCTGGCTAAGCCTGTTTTGTTCAGGTCCCAGTGAAATGGCCCACAAGAATGCAGCAATTGTGCCAGAAGAGGGAAAAGAAGCAGTGCAGACCTGTGCAGGGTGGAGAGCCCCACAGCTGAGCGTGCTACTGAAATGCAGTCATATCTAGGTAGTGCTGACACATTAGAGAAAAAGCCAAGGAGAACACAATGTGCAGTTGAAACTTCAGGAGAATTAAAGTAGGCCAAGTGTAAGTATTCGAAGTGGAATTTGACCAGGATTACCCCTTTTAATCTTGCTAAAAATACTACATGATCTTTCATGAGCACAGGCATTCAAGACTCAACTTCAGCATTTCACACAAAAGGCATTAGAAAGTACATTTATATGAATGCATTTTTTGAAACAGTTACCTTTTAAGTGACCTCTAAACAGGTACAGACCACATTAAAGTTATATGTGGTATGCTGGTACTTGAGGCAGCAAGGTGATGGAGTGCTTTTCTTTTCATAAGGCAATTTTGCTTGATAATCAAATGTCTCTGGTAGGTAAATAAAAAACCTCTCTCCTCTGTTAGAGGAGTTATTATGTTGTGTTTACAATGTATTCTTTTGGTCTGTAGTTAACATACTTTAAATACTCTTAAAAGTAAATGGCTGCCTTCCAGCCAATGACATTTTTGGGCTATCAAGTTGCATATTTTGCTCAGAAGTGTGATGCTAAGTCTGCTGCTCTGCTATACCTCTGCACTTCAGGTTTCCCCTTCCTTGTGTAGAGAGTTCCAAGCAGCAGAGCACAGCATCTTTTTCACCTCTGGGAGTGGTAGAAGACCAAGCTTGTCCAGCCACTCAGGGGTATGGAAACTGCTGGGTTAAATGTAACAGGACATGACAATATTACGAAGGAATGTAGGCCAATGAAAAACACAACCAAAAGCCTTTTCTGAATGGGAGCCTTCAAGATTTTCTGATGAATATTCAGAAAGCAGTAGGGTGCTTTGCTGGGGCCTTCATAGCAAAACTGAGCAATTTAGTTTTGTAGGATGACTACAATGGAAACAACCTGTTTGGTTACCACTGCAAAAGCCTTTACAGGCTATAAGGATTTCATGGGCCATACCTTGATTTTATGCTGCAGCAGCAATAGAAGCTCAGCCCCTCAGCTTGCCTGTTGGGATTCTCCCTTGTTTTCTCCCATTTTCAGGAGAGATTTAATCATGGGTGGTAAACCTATAGGGTTTGCTGGTTCCCTGCACAGTTGTCCTCCATGTTCTTCATTTTATTCGAGTTTTTCTGTGTGCTTGAACCCTAGAAAGGTCAAGTCTCTTGTCTTGCCAGTGGTGGAGTGGCTGTGAAGAGCTCCCCAGTGCTCCCAGCTCCTCAGCCTTTAGAATTTTCTTGCCATTAACTTGCACAGAGTGTGCCCTACCAGTCACTGCCTGCAGCCATCTGGTGGCAGAGCAAAACGTTGCCAGGGGGTATCTGTTTAAATTAATTTGCTTTGGCTGTATTTGCACCTTTGTGTATTTGTTTACCATTTGAGCAGTGACATTTATTGGCACAAATGTGCTAAGGAAAGCCAGTTCGAGGAGAAAAGTCAATATTTGCTCTGAAAAACAACCAGACCCCGATTCAAAAACATACTTACTAAGTACATGGATGTGTCTCATTGACTTTGTTGAATGAAACCTGATGCTGGGAGCAGAAGCAATGCCATGAGCTTTCACTCACCAATTAAGACAAATTGGTCGTTGCCCAGCCTGAGCTAAGATTGTTCAGGATCTATCTTCACTGTACTGAATCTGAAGAGATAAAACACATGCCAGGGATTTGCACACATTTGGAAAAACATAGCCCAATCTGGTCTGCACAGAGTAAGAGGCAATGTGGTTGGTATGAGTAATTGTTGCGGTGTTAAGTCTCTACAAAGGCTGCAGTGAAGAGAGAGTCCAAAAGGAACATGACTGTTAAGAAAATGCTAAAAATAATTCTGGAAAGTCGTGCTTGGGGAGTCGTACACTGCACTAGGTCTCCTCCACAGGTGTATGGGCAAAACAGACCAAAACTGTCAGGACGAACCTATGGCTTTTATATAGCCTATAGTTGTCTAAACATATCCACATCACTGAATTTTGGCTGCAGAAGTGATGGGGGATTTGCAGTCCTTATTATAAGTAGATTGCGGGTTTTTTTCTGATACTTATTATGTGAATTATAACATCTGTGGAGAAACATGTTTGACTGAGGCTCCTGTCCTGTTAGAATGACAAGGAAATAATATGAGTCTGGAGGCTGAGACTATCATGTCGTATTAAGCCACAACAATAAAGACAGTACAGGAGCACCAAAAGTTCCTATATTAATGTTGCCTAACTTTTCCCATTGTAGAAGACTCCAAATTTGTTTTAGAGATTTGGAAAGGGTCAGACTTGCAATTAGGATGGAGCTGCTTGATGTGTCTGAACAAAACAATTAATTTGTTCAGAGCTGCCTGGGCCCTGTAATGAAAAAAAACCCAAACCCATTCCTTGTATTTTATTATGACCTGTAGAACTTGTCTGACATTTCTGAGCATGTGCTGCCAGCTGAGCACACCCCGGCCTCTCCCTTCAAGGACTCTGACCAAGAGAGTGGGTTGTCCAGGTTTCCTTACTATGGACAAACCCCGAAGAAGCTGGGTAGGAAGACTGAAATGTCTGTCCCCAGAGACCCCTGTGTAATTTCCTAAGTGTCATGAACCAGAGCTCAGATGGTCCCTTTAGTTATTCATGGAGACAGAGAAGTTCTTGGTCTAACCCATTGACATCCCATGCTGAATTCAGCCTCTACCACAGACTATCCCTACATTTTGCCTCTGGCAAGGTTTTACAGCCATGTAAATCATGGCATCAGACACTGCATCTCAAAAGTGGCTGCAGTGAATTCACACCATGGTTCGGTTACACGGAGCCATACTCCTGCAGAGGCCGCTCCAAGGAGGACAACCTGTCCAAATGCAGTTCACTTCTTGCTTTGGACATGGCCAAATCATATCCTACATCTTGATTTTCAGCTGAGAAGAGACTTACTTGCAGTTTCATGAAATACAACATCCCCCTTTCTCTTCTCCCCCTACTCCTGAGCATGCAGCATTGAATATACCCCTACGGCCAAGTTCAACAAATTAGCGGCCAGAAATTTTAATCAGATATTTAATCTTTCAACCATGTAAGTGAGATTTTGTGTTTACAGTGGCAGTAGGCCAGCTCAACCTCAGAGAAAAAGATTGCTAGTAGTGTCCTTGAAGGTGGGGAGCCAGAGAGCAGTGACTCCACTGAGCAGGTCTGGCTGACCTGCAGCTGAAAGGCAGCTGTAATCACCTACAGCACTGTGTGCTTATGGAGCAGTGGAGAGCCAAGGAAGTTATTATCATCTTTGGAGTATTGCTGCTCTGTGCATTCAAAATTATTTAGTATGGTAAAGAAAATAACTAAGCTTTGGTGACAGGAGGCCACAGCAGATGAAATTCCAACACACTCTGCTCCTGAATTTGCCAAATCCTGGAGTAATGGGAAGCATCTTCCTAGATCAAATGCCAGTAGTGAAGTTAATGAATCTTCCTGTTTCTAAAGTTCCTTTCCTTGTGCAGATGCCTTGCACAGATGCATGCCTAAATGTAGCCATATGCACATTATTCATTCCTGGTTGTAAGGATCTCATCTGATGCTGCAAAGCAGTACACGAACAAGTTTGTTTTCATAATGTTATCCCTGAAAAGCGTGTTACAAAGTAGAATATGTGAAGCACTTTTCAGTCATACTTGGTGATCACCTTTATGACTGGAAGCTAGAGGTCCAGTATTCTGATATTGCTTTTGCTGTGTATAGTCACACAGGTTTATACTCAAGGTATTCTTATGGTATGCCCAAGGCCTGAATGCTTTAGAAGTCTGGGAGGATTTGGTTGTCACCAGGGTCTGGGTGGGGTGACATAGGATCATTTTCTCATTTGCCTTAAGTACAAACCTGAGCTCTCTGGAGCAACTAAGCAACCCCAGATTAGGACAAGAATCTTGACTTCACCATTCAGACTTCTCACATAGAAATGTGAAACCCTGTGGGGAAAAAAAATCTTATTTCCTCAGTGCAGATGTGTCTGCAATCAGTGATTCATGTCAGTCCATCAGTGCTCCCAGTGGTGAAATAGCAGTCTGGGAGGCATTATAGTTCTGTACAAGGAGCCTAAAATTTATTTACCTTGACTATTTGCTCAGCGTTTTTCTGGTAGCCATATGAGAAGTGGATGCTAGGAGATAAGTTTGGATTGTTTATACTTCATTAGAGTCTGAAGAGATTATACCACTATGTACCAGGGTCAAGTTTTAGTTCCTTGTTGAACTCTCTGACTCTTCATTGGAGGCGCAGACAAATTCTGCCCAAGATAGGGATAGTTTTCAGGAAGGGTGTGTATATAGCTCCTGTCTCCCAGATTGACACAACCTTTGTTATTTCTAAGTAAAACACACCGCTTTATGGTCCTCCAAAATGTAAATGCTTCCTATGACTTTGATTGCTACAGTTTAATTGCAGTTGTTGTTCACATAACTTGTTTAATGTGATTAATGTCATAACAAGTCTATGGACATTCCTCAGTTCTTTACCTTGACAGTGGAACAACACTGGTGACAAAGTGCAGGTTAGGGTATAATGGATCTCTTTTTTTAAGGAATTACCTAGGAGTTTTTACAAAGATTCCAGTGGTGACATTCACTTACTGGATAATTCAGTTCATCTTTATTTCCAACAGGATAATTTGATTTCCTTGTAGAACTGTGAGATGTCTTGCTTCTGAAATAAGCTGTGTTAGCATATCTACTCTGTAGAAAAACTAAACATCCAGTGGGGAGAAAGAAGTACAGAGCATATATTGACTATAGGCATACTGTATATCAGAATAGATGTCCTGTCTTCAGGCCAGTATCTGATGAGAAAATGAAATATGGTCTCTACATTTATATCTAGTAGGGAAATTAATAAGTGTGAGAGATGGCTCAATCTGGATTGAGTCCAGGACACTGAAGTGAAGCCACTTTAGTGGCATTGACAGACGATCTCTCCTTGTCAATAGATAGAAAGCAGCCATCCATTTTCGTCCTCCTGGATTTTTCTCCAACATTTTACACTCTTGACCTGAAGATACTTCTGTTTCACTTCAGAGTGTTAACACTGGGACAGTGTAATGTAATAAATGGCCAGGTCCCTCTTGAAGGGATGCCAGTGACTGCTAGATGTAGAAAGCTATGTTTCTGCTGTTGGAAGACAGCAGCACTTACCAAGTTCCCCAAGGATCAATTCTCTCTCTTCTGCTATTCAGTATCTTCCTGCCAGTTGGATGATGTGGCAACTCTTGGAACACCCAGATAGTTCTGATCCACCTTCTTATTGTACAGTTCTGCTGTTTGGTTAATGTGACCAAGGAGACTTTGGTGCTGGAGAAGATGAATCAAGGAAACCTTATAAATATGATTGCTTAGCAAAAGATTCTGAAAATATGAAACCTATAATCGAAATAGAAATGAAAGCTTACTTTGAGTTGTAGGATACTGAGTCTTAGTTACTATATAACCTGAAAACAATAGCCTAGCTAGCTGAAGGAGAATCCCTTTTGATTGAACAATACCCTTCTGCTGGCTAAGGGATCCAAAGGTCAATGTAGCAAAACAGAAGTCTAAAGAGTAGTTTTTAGAGTTTAAAATATAACACAGTATGGTAATATAGTAGTTCTTATAGGCTGTATGTAGATTCTATAGGATTTTGTGTCTTGTGTTGGTTGGTCACTGAAAATTAGAATATTCATCACAAAAGGAGATATAATGTATTGTAACAAGGACCTCGCTCTCTCTTACCCTTCCTCTTCCCCCTACTCTTGCTCTCTCCTGCTGTCTTCCCCCTGCCACTTTGCTCTCTCGCTCCCTTCTCTCTTAGCTCTCACCCTGCTGTTCTTTCTCCCTCTCTCTTTGGGACTTCCCTTCAGCTGAGGCTGGTGGCTGAAGGCAAGGCCCTTTTACCCACGACCCTTGCAATAAAACCACATGTTCTAGAATACTCAGGTCTGCAGAATTCCTTGTCCCAGCCATCCGCGGATTCGCCTACAGTCTGGATGAGAGCAATACATAGATTAGAGTTACTGGCTGAAAGCTAAAGCCTGTCATGATCCAGAAAATACTGACAGAAGAAAAGTGTTTTTAAGAGCTGGTATGAGATGTGCTCCTCTTGGTGGGAGGCATGAACCAGAGCTGGTCAGTCACTCCCATGCACTAAGGGGGCTCTTGTGTTCCTCATTGTTCTCAGAACCTTAGGCATCACTGGACTGAAAGAAGCCTTGTGATTGGACTACAAGAGAGGAACACACAGTTTTCTGGACCATCACTAGCCCTCAGTAGTTTTAGCTTTCTGTGCCAGTGTCTAACTGGCGTCACCATTTGAAAATTTCCATTTTATCACAGAAAAACATCCCACACTGCAATTTCAGCTAACATTTTGTCATTTTATCTATCTAATGGACTGAAAGAACTTTCATTTTTTACTCTTTCTTTGCAGCTGCATTTTATGTATTTCAAATGTATTATCACATCTTCCCTCTGGACTAAACAAGCCCATATTTTTGTCATTCTTTCTCTGTAAGTCATGTTGTCTAAACCTCTGATTATTCATGACTTTTCCCAGTTTGTCCAAGTCTTTTATGAAATTTCTGTTCACTATGGGCACAGTTCTTTACAGATGACTTCTAGATGCTGCGTAGAGTGGAGGGATTTCTTTTAGTCTTAAATAAAATATTCCCTTCTAAATACCCTCATAATTTAGATGAGTTTTTTACATTAATGTCATAAAATTGACTCACCCTTAATGTGTGGTCCCCCACATTCTCTAGCTCAGTTTTGGAAGAACTGTTGCCTATTCAGTTCTTCCCTGCACTTACACTTTGGCCGAAAATGTCTTTCTAGCTGTAGTACTTTACTCTAGTCCTCACTGATAATATTATTTTAAACTCTTCAAAGATTTTTGAATTCAAATCTAACCTCCAAAATGTTTCCAGTGTCTTCCAAGAAGTGAGAAATCCTTTCTGACATTTTCCAAGTTTTTAATAAAAATGTTGACCCAAGATGGAACCCCTGTGGAACTACAAAGAAACTTTGCAGTCTGGCAATGACCTGTTCCCAGCTACTTGCTAAGTAAAGTTTTCCAAATGGCTGAGCACCTGCTTTAAAATAGTTTTGAGCTCATGTTTTCTTATAATTTCCTTAGGAAACTGTCACATGGGACAGCGTCAAAAGCCTTGCCAGCATCAGCTCACGAAGACCCGTATATGTGACATCAGCTTACAAAGACCCATATCCTGCTAGAGAGGAAAACTGAGCTAGGCTTAAGAGAGCTAGTGTTTGTTTGACAAAACCACACTCCTGTGCAGCTACTATCTCCCAAGTAGTTTGACTGCCATCTGATCTTCTGGCTATATGTATGACTATACCATATGTGTAGAGCATTACGCTCTATTAGTTTTCTGGAAATTAAAATAAAGAAGACAGGCCATGGTTCATGGAATTCTCCTTAAAAAAAAAAAAAAAAAAAAAAAAAAAAAAAAAAAGTGCTATATTTCCTCTTTTCTTTGCTCTACAAGTTCTTCCCTCTATCTGGAGTTTTTGGATCACTGATATTGAGTCCAAATTTGTTGTAGTGAATTTAATCAAGTGAAAACAGTTTGGCAAGATCAAATTCCATAAGAGGTGACAATCTGGCATTTTCTACTTTATCCCTGACTAATGGTATACCAAAACTTTGGACAAATGAGTTTTATGCTAGTGGAGTTAACTACAGTGAGTATTTGTTAGTTCATTCTATTTAATGAAGACCAAAGTAAAAAGAACCAACTTGAAACAATACATTTGCAGAATAATGCCTCATTTTTACTCTGCATCCCTTGGGAGTTGTGCTTTGCCTTAACATTTCTGATTTTCTCTCTATGGCAAATGATGCTCCTTACAGCTATCCTCAGTAATGTGCCGTGTATTTTACTTTCTTTTTTATTCATATAGAGAAGGTAATTGAAGAGGTTTAGCAAGAGTAATGACCAGTTCTATCTGGAGCTGTTTTAAGATATTTTTTCCCACTCTGACAGTCATTGGTCTGACTCCAGTTATTCATGCCTGTGCCACTTCCTGGCCAGGCTACAGCAATGCAGAAAGCCTTCAGTGAATCAACGTGTGCAGAAACTGTTCCTGCATTTTCTCAACAGCTGAGGCTATTCCAGATTTGTCATATTTGTCCTCTACTCCTTTGAATGGTGTCCAATCAGGATTTGAATCAAGTTTATGGTTTTATTAACTATATGTCCTCTTGGCCTGAGTGGGGAACACAAAAAAGGCTTGCAGTTAAGCTCTGGGACAAAAGCTGTGGCCAAAGATCCTTTAACAGGACCCTTGAGAAGAAAGGGAAAACTATACAGAAAGCGGGGACTTTTCAGGTCTTGACCAGTGGCAAGGAATTAAATGACCTCTCCAAAAGCTGACCTTACCTACACTGTTGGTACCAGTGACACTCTTTGTATTGCATCTGTCTTTTTGTGTATTTCTATATTACCTTTCCCTGCACGTTTTCTGCTGTTGGAAGAGGGATTCATTTCTGAATGCATCACTGCAGGAGGCTCATATACTCCCATGACAAATGTAATATTGGAATGTGTACAAAATTAAATAGGATAAATAAACCTTAATGCCAGCATTTTAGCATGAGTGTGACTTTGTTTTGTTCTGTACAGCTATTGTCACATTGCGATCAATTTTGGGAAAGTGGAAAAATTCTCAGATTATTAGTTTGATCTTGGTACTCTGCCACAAGACTGATGGGAATCTGGGGGCTTTGTTCTGGGAACGGGAATGGTGGGCAGGCGTAGGAGGATAATATGAAAAATCAAGGCTCATTGCTTGAAAAGACAGAGATTAAGATTAGGGGTTTATGACACATGACGAATCTCAGTGACATTTCAATTTCTCTATCTTTTTGTCATTATCAGAGGGACAAGAGCACCAAGAGGCTCATTAAGTGACTGTCAGAATCTTCAGACCATTGCAACGGGGCTTGTGCAGAGGGTTCCTGCAGACCCTCACCGGTGTCTGTACCCATGTGGATCCAGCTGTCCGAGATGCTGAGGGAAAGCACATAGCATCACTGTCATTCCCAAATGTGTGTTAGCAGCTACAAAGCCCAGCCAGAGACCTGGCCAGCCAGCCCCATGTGGGTGACAGCCCTGAGAACTACCAGCACCCTGGGGAGAGCCCGGTGTCAGATCAAGACAAAGTGCACACAATGTGGTTGAGATCTGGCGTAGCGTCCCCCAAGCTGGTACCTCTATCTGAAGACCTCCACAGCAAAAATGAAAGACTAACTCCACTGAGGACAAGCAAACATCTTAGGGAACCTTCTTCTAGCACAATGCCTATCATTTGACTCAGTTCTCTGTGACCAGTAACATCTCTCTTGTTTTCATTGCTGACAGACAAAAGAGCAGCAGCTCCAAAGATTTCTCAAGTAGTTTTTTTTCAGACTAAGCCGGACACAGGACCCAAGTAATCATCCTTAGAGGTTTACGTCATCCTCTGGTGTCTTGCCCATCAAAATAGAGCCTGCTTCAAAGAAATGACATAGCCCCCTCCATGGCAAAGTGCAAGCACTGGGAGAGAGCTCTTGGATTTCTGACTGCTTCACAGCACACGTCCTTGACTCAGAAAGATTCAAGCTTACCAGAAGCCCTTCAACCATTCTTTGTTTCATTTTCCCAGTGCCCACCAGATTAGAACACATCTTGGCAATGTCACTGGAAGAAAGAGAGAGAGAGAAAAGAAAACAACAAGAAAACAGCTGCCAGTGTTTCAACTACAAACACTGTTGGAAGGGTTTGTGAAACTTGCCATAAAAGTACTACAGACAGAAATGTTCTTTTCTTTGTATGATTTTTGGAAAGTTTCAAATTTCAACTGGTACTGTGTGCAAAATCAACAGGTCTGTGCAAATACATCTGTGTCCAGATTGACAGGTGGGGAAAGCTTGCAAGACCCTGTCAGAGCCAGAGACCTCTGGTGCATGTGTGCCAATGGAAGAACTCCCACTCTTGCTTCACAAAGATAAGGGTCTTTTATAGTAAAATGAAAACAAGGAATCAAAGGGTAAGAATCAGTCCTCTAGTATCTCATCCTGTCTGTGACTTGATCAAGGGGTATTCATGACTCCCAGCATCATAGACAGGATGAGAAGGGAAAGTGTGGGCTCATTTTATTCCCTTGCTGCTGCCTGTAGGCAGGAGATGAACTTTAATGGACACCCATGATTTAACAGAAAACAGCGCTAAGTATCATGATATTTCTAACCTCAAATTGTGACATTCTGTTAAGCATCAGAATATTTTTAAGTATTGTCAGAACGGGCCTGTTCCCCTGCATCCTGATGCAGCAGCCCACAGGAACATATAATCAAGATTTCCATTGCAAACATGAAGATGGAAAAGCTGAGATTGTCATAAAATCACATGATTCTGGGAGTCACAGCTCCCAGAAGAGAATCCAACAGGAGTTTTGATTTAACTGGAAGAATAGACAGCCTTGGCACTCCATACTTGCAGTAACATTTATACTTTATCTTGAACAGTGAGGTATCTAGATCTATACATTTCTGTATGTTTCTAACTTACCCTAGTTGCTCTTCTTCCAAGGCTCATTGTAAAACTTAAATACATGGAAACATCTACGTCAAGCAGGAAAAGCTCTTATCTGTTCCTCTTCTTTAACAACAGTTATTTGCACCAAATGGTTTAAAGTTATATCCCATGTATAACGTACCTATGGCTTGGCAGTGATTTTTGCCTTAAGAAAGACTGGCAGAAGGACTGTGTGATCATCATCAGGAAAAAAATAAAAAAGGTTATTTTGAAATCTTTGCTGGAGTTTCAGGAGAGGAGCACTCAAGAGACACTTGCTCACACTCAGTTGTACGTGATTAAAGCTGTTCTTTGATGTGTTCCAGCGGTTTCCAGAGAGAAACACGTACCCATGTCTGCTTGGACTCCAAGCTGGTCATTTCCTTCTATTTCTGTTCTGGCTCTGGGTCTCCATCATCCGCCACCCCTTGTTCCTGTCCATCTGTAAAACTCGTAAGGCCAGATTTAAACACAGTAGTGTACACAGGCAAACGATGACTTGGAAGTGCTTGAAGGAAGGGATGTGCTTCGTGACTCAAGTGTTTGTGTCGTCTCCACAGAAAACTTTGACAATGAGAGTCCTATACATGGGAAAAAGCCGTCAGCTTTTCCACAGAAAAACCTATCACCTTTAGAACAAAATGTAGAAAATCCTGTGGAGGCTTCACCCTAATGTGTTGACTGAGCCATATTTTAAAAAGTCTATAATCAAACCTGAAATTTTAAAATATTAGTGAGCTTTCAGTCAAAATGGGCAAACAGCACAGTCTTCATCACAGTGAACTTCACAAGTATCATATCAAGCCTTAGAAATATTTTGATAATTTTATTTTATAACCAGTGACAAACCTAAATTATGAGGAAAATTTATCTACTTTCACATTATAGAGGTGAGGAGAAAAAAGGGTACCTGCCCTGTGGTTATGGAGCTGGCCTAAGGAAACAAAACCAGGGTCTAGTTCTTGATACAAGAAATCCTAAACATTAAAATGCCTAAAAAACCAGTAATAACTCCAAACATGGTTCTATTGCTGTTGTCACTGCCCTAAAGCTATCTAAAAGAGGACTGTCTTTAGAAAATGACCCTTTTCTTTTAGATGAACTTAGGGTCTTCCCTTTTAAACCATGGCTTAAACTCTAAATGTTCAGAGCTTAAATCAAAGTCATCTCCTGGGTATTTTTCCTGACTAGATGAGGCAGCCAGAAGTGAGATGCTTAATGGTCTTCATGCCTCATAGAGATGCTGTAGGTGCCTTACTTTGGGCTATAGGTATATCTAAAAACTCCATGGATTCTTAGCCACTAGCTAAGCCACAAGCTACCTTTTCAATCTCTTTGAACACCGGTCTTAGAATCACAGCATTTGAGCATTCAGCAGTAAATACAGGTCTTGTATTTCACAGTTAGTGTTGTGGGTCCTGTCCCTTGATTTTAGGTTGTTCATCTCATCTCACCTTCGCCCTTGGTAAAGGGTGACCTGCAGCTTCTGAGGAGAACTAGAAAAGAACTAGAAAAGAACTAGTTCTGAGAAGAACTAGAAAAAATACAGCCTGTAGTCATAATCCTGAGGAGGCTTTTTAAAATTATTCCATTATTTTGAGTAGTTTAATCCTCATCAAGAGCTTTGGGAATGCAACACTCTTACCCATCATCTTCCTCACACTCATTGTACCTAGCAGCTAAACCCAGGCATCACTAGGCTAAGATGTCTCACCCATAAAGCACGTGGTGAGAGGATCAAGCCAATAGCTCCTAATTAGGCACAATTTTCAGTCCTTGTGAAGAAGAAAGGTTATTTGTGGTTGTTTACATTACTGTGGCACTTGGAAAGTGCATAGGTGGCTTTGTGATACAACCTGATACAAAAGTGGCCCTTTGCATCTAGTAAAGCAAGTCACCCGATGGAGGTCATTCAGGAAACCTTGAAACACTGTGCAAGGGGCACATTTAAAATATTAACTCTTTTTTCCCCTCTTTCCTACTAGGAATTAGGTTGGCAGATCAACTCTTTCTGGGTGAACTGGTATGGGTCCAGGCTGCTGGACAATGTGGTGTTTGCCACTGCTGTTTTCCACTCTCAATATTTTTGTGAGTTCCATAATGATAATGGACAACTTTGCCTAACCTAATCAAAGACAGGCAGAGTTTGCTTCATCCTTTCTGGTTTCCAATAAGACCTCAGTGATCCATAAGGGAATAATCACACAAAAAGTGAGTCTGAATGCAATGGTCCCCAAAACTCCCAAAACAGGGAGACCTCCTTGGAGCTGCTGGATGATTAAATGCGTTCAGTTGTGCACATTGGGATGACAGAGAAACTAATTACATGGATGTGAGGGAATGCCCTGCTGTATGGGAAAAAGGAATGCCCAGAGGAAAATTGAGATGATGCCTTCACGCCTGGTACCCGTCTCCTCAGGCAGAGCCATCTTGCTGCTGATAGCAGCGTTACCTGTGTGTTAAAATCCCTCCCGCACAAAGCATAAGGACACAGTCACCCCAGCCAAGCCACCAAAATTTGCAGTCCAGTGGGAAGCATCTGCCTCCGGCATGAGAAGGCTGCTCGCTCACTTCCACGGGGGCAGGGGAGGAGGGGTGGGAAAGGAGCCCCGGGGGAGCTGCAAATAACAAATAACCATTTCAGCTGTTGCCGCAACAGCAGAATAGAAGCGGGGAGGACAGTCGGGGCGGAGGAGGGGGCTCACAAGCAAGTGCCTGGATTGCGGCGGCCGCCCGCTCGCCTGTCCCCGGGCTCGGCCGTCCCCGGGCTGGCGGGGCCGCAGGACACGGGTGTCGCCGCGGTGCGTGGGGCGATGCCGGGGCCCGGGCCAGCGCCGCCGCGCTCTTGTTGTTGTTGGTCCGCGGCAGGAACTTGGCAGGGGCGCGCAGCCGGTCCCCGCTTCGGGTCCCACAGGCAGGAAAAGTCTCCCAGCCTGCGGAGGAGACAGCCTGGCTGAAAGAGCCCCGCCAGCTCTGTGCAGATAAGTTAATGTACACAGAAGGGACGTAAATTACCACGACCCTCAGCAGCAGGACATTGGCCAGGGCCTGTCAGGAGGAGGACAAGCGCCGGCGAGCTCCGCGCCTCGCTGACATTTACCTCCAGATAGAGCCGCCGCTGCCCGGCGAGGAAGGACCTGGTGGAGCCAGGGCTTCCTTGAAAACAGCTGCCTGTCCCTGACACCTACAAACTAATGCGGTTTTAATCAGGGGAATTAACGGAGGGCGGTGCACTCTTTTCCCAAACGATTTGCATGGGGACGGCAGCCTTTTCCCCCCGTCCGCCGCCTCCTCTGTGGCTCCACTGCCATTTCCCTTATGTTTCTTTATCTGAGCTGGTTTTTTTTCCTGCCCTCCCCCACCTTCGGGGAGCCAGACGTGCCTTCATCTCCACCCCCCGAGCCCTGACGACACTCACCTCCCTGTTTACACACTGACATCACGGTGCAGCCTCCCTCCAGCCCAGAAATAACCCCTGGGAATGAAGCAAACAGGAAAAGGCCAGTGCTGTTGCCTCCTTCTCAGCTACGGCCACATCACCCATTTCAAGGACTGCATCCGCATCTAGCGATGCATGGGCAGTGGGATCTGGGAGATCCTCTCCAGCCCTGTGTCACTATTGTGACATGAAATCAATCACACAAGATGCCCGGCTGACAGCTCTGCTTGGCAGAGCTGAGATGGGATAACTGCATCCAGATAACAGAAGGACTCCATGGGAGGGCCAAGGCTGGACACCAAGTCTTCTGCTTCAGCTATTACACCATGCTTCTCCGCAAAAATATGTTTGCCTCTCTCTCCTTCCCTGTATTTCATTTCCTTCATGAAGGGACACAGTTAAACGAAAAGCCAGGTATACTGAATGGACAATAGGAGCAACAATGGGAAAATGTCTGCAAGGTCACCCTCAGTATTCCGAATAGCGTCTTGTAATCCACACACAGCCCATTAATTTCAGCAGGACTCCTTGTGTGGTAAGCTCCTACCCGAGATGTGTGTGGGAGGCTCATTTGGGCCCATGGAGATTTCATTATTATTGTAAACTTCAGCTTTAGAAAGGCTCCGGGGGACAGCGCTTTGCTCTTGCTCTTAGGGAAGAGCCAGGCTTAGTCAGGCTCATTTCTGGGTCTTTAACATACTGCCTGTCCTTGCTTCCCCGAGCACTGCTGTCTTGTGGTTGTTAATTCCTCAGTCTGGACACCTGGCAGCAGTCACTGCCGTGGCTGCGCTCACTAGAATTATGCTGGGTTGTTTAGGTTGTGTAAGTGTCCCTAAATGCATAACTTATTTTCTCTGGCTTTGGAAAGGCAATTGCGTAGCACCAAGGAATGGGTAACTTTAGGGAGGCCAGACAGCAGGTGCTGTGCCCAGAAAGACCTTTTTGCTTTTCAGCTTTTCCCCAGAGATGCAGGGTACAGGGTGATGCTCTTGGACTAACCTGTCTGAATCCATAATGGTTTCATTTCACAGGCGTATCTGTACATGGAGTTGGAGGGAGCAAGCACAGGAGGCTCGTTCCCAAAGCCTTCATAACCTGTGTTCGAGACAACAAGTATGTAAAAAGATTGCACAAAACCACTACTTTTCTGATAATTATTATTATTTAAAATATATTTACTGAGGACAGGATTTCCAGTGGTTTCCCATAGGCACCACTATTCCCATCCATTTTTTGAAAGGCAGAGTCTGTGCATAATCATGACTGTGTCCTAAGAGGTGACCTGGGAACATTGCTGGGACTTCGATTTCCCCAAAGAAGTCTCTCCCACTCTGCCACCACAGACTGCCAGTGCTATAAAATCTCTCAGTGACACAGTGTGGGACACAGACTCTCCAAGCTAAAGCAATGCCCTTTGTTGGGGCCCTCTACCATTGCCTTTTCCCTTCTGGCAAGGGGTGACAGCCCTCCATGTGCCTTCTGCTTCCCTCCCAAAAGAACTATGAAGAACAACAAAAGTTGTCTGAGGAAAGCTAATGGCAGACAAAATACATGGACTGTAGAACTCAGGTTGCAATCACTTTATAATATGACTAGTTTTGGGATACTCTGGGATGAAAGAAGCATAGATGGTAAAAGATAGAGGTGATGTACCTACCATTTTGAGTGAAAATGCCCTATGAACTGGTTACTTACTGCCCTGCATGTCATTATGGCTTGAAAAAAGTAATGACTTTTAAGCAAAGAACTAGTCAGGGGATTGATTCTCTTTCCCATAAGTGCAGGACCTCATGATGTCTCCTGAAAAAGAAGACTGTTTCAGTGGATGTATACTTTTTTTTGTTTGTGTTTGCTTTTACTTTATTATTGTTGTTGTTATTGTTATTGTTATTGTTATTGTTATTATTATTATTATTATTATTATTTTGGTCTTGTTTAATTTTCTTCTTTTTTTTGATGTGTGTTTTGATTTTTTTCTGCACTGTAAATGAAAGAAAAACTAGCAATAAGACGCAGAAGTAGGCTGTTAACCAGGTATACATTTAACAGAGAGCAATGACCTCTCTTCCCTTCCAACTTACGCATGCTGGCCAAGGGATGGAAATATCCTTGACCTTGATGGAATTATTCTAGCATCACTTGTTGTAATGGCTTTTCTAGGGTTGTTACAGGGTCAAAGTGTGACCAGCGTGTAAGGGTTTGGTTGTGGCAACACCCTTTCTGCTCAGGAGAAGATGAGGGTAGCTCTCTCATGGGAGTCTGGGATCTGGGAGTGCAGCATGGCCAGATGGCCAAATCCTCTCCCACCTCCAGGAACTAACTGTTCAACATCCATCCCTGGAAAAGAGAAGGGTATGGGGTGTGTTCTTTAATGCGTTCCTTCAGCTCCTAGAGAACAGAGGACCGCAGACTGCTCTGCTGCAAGACAAAGGAGTGAATAAAGCAGCAGCCATTCCTCTGTGTGTGTGCCAAGGACAGGACCCTCCAGTGTCACTCTGTCTGAGGACACGGCTTCCCCGGAGAGCCGGCGTGTGTGAGCTGTGGCACTGGCAGGCTCCACAGCCCCATGCATGTTTTCATCTCTTCCTGCACAGAATGCCCCCCGTGTTTTCTTCCAAAATACATCCACGTTCCTGGCACTGGAAATCTTTTATCTTTATGTGTTGTTTTGAGCACACCCACTGCTTCCTGACTTAAAGCAGTTATGGCATAGACAGAGATTTACTGACATCAGATAGTGGTTTTCTTAAAGCTGCTTTAAGCCAGATTGTTCTTTTGGTGGACATGACACAACTGGGCTTCATTTAGATGGAAAATAAAGATCAGTTTTCCCAAAGCAAACATATTCGGAGCAGGAAACTAAACTATGAATGAATGTATCTTGAATGCTGAGGACTGGCGCAATTGTGGTTGGAGCAAATGCTGGTTTTGATTCCAGAGGGGCTAAAATCTGATTCTAATTTGAGGGAACATGCCTAGCTTTATGGCAGGTGCCAGTGACTTCAAACCAGGACCATAGCCATGCAAAACATATGCAGAAATAGCTCCAAAGTCCATCCACAACATCAGAAGCAAGGAGGAGGATGGACAGTACAGAAGAAGTTTCCTTTTGGGCCCAGCTCCTACAACTGCTTCACTCTTTCTCCTGTGCTCAGTCAGGACCATCCCCCCCATACTGCAGCCCAGCAGGACTCCTGACGGCTGGAGAATTCAGCCTCACATTTTTTGGTGATCTGTTGCTCTGTTCATACCTTTTCAGTGCAAATTATTTCAAAACACTGTTCTTTCAGTTTTCCAATGGCACTTTTGTAGTGAGTCGCCCCTAAAATACCCAGTGGTATGTAAACATGCCCAAGCTCTCCCAAAAGAGGGAATCATAGCTTTTAATGCTGCAACAGATAGCCTGATGAGATGCTGGCCCATCTGTGTGCCTAAATGCCCAGGCATTCTGCATCTTCAGGATGCAGAGGCCAGGGCTTACTTTTCCACTAATGTAAATGCAGATTTTGACACACAGGTGCTGAGGGATTTGGGGAGGTATCTCTGATTCAGAAAAAAAAAAAAGTTTTTTGACTGTACATAGATGGTCTCTGGCTTCCTTCAGGGATGCTCCCCCTTTCCTCCAGCCTTGCACTTTGAATAAGCATCCAGAGGCTTGGAAGCTTATCCAGACTTATCCAAATCTCTTTGAAGCGATGGATTAAGGCAGGAACCCTGGGACCCAGGCCAAGAAACCTCAACAGCACAAGTCAGTGAGAAACCAAGAGTCTGTCCAGGGGAGCTGGCTAAAGAAAAATGAAGAAGTCCATCCCAGGGAGGCGACAGGAAGGGATCATCTGTCTGGGGAAGAAGGGCTCCATGGGGAGCTGAGCGAGGGGAATGAGAGAGGGGGAAGGGCACAAGGCAGACTGGGAGGGCTGGGAGAAGGCTCACTGTGGTAGGCTCAGGCCCCAGTTGCCTTAAGCCAAGCCTGCCTTATGGGTCTGTGACCCTGGCTGCAAATCTTGCGCAAAGGAATTATGACAGGAGGCTTCTGGTGCTCTCTGGCAGTGGCTGCATCAGCAGCATTGGTGGGGCAGCCTGTTATCCCAGGACAGATTACCTTGTGGAGACATAAATAAGGGGAGACATGACAAGATCTTATGAAATAATAAATGGTCCCAAAAAAGAACATCAGAAGGACTCTATTCACCTTGTTTCATGGCAAAGGATGAGATGACATTTAATGAAATACTGATATATGGCAAAATAAGAACTGATGAAAGGAAATCCTTATAGACACAGAGTAGTCTAACCTGCTGTCATTCTCTGGTACAAGACACCACTTTTTCTACAAGTCTTGAGAGACTGAACAGAGAGTGAGATATATGGACAAGTAGCCGGGTTTTACCAATCCATTCAATAAAATCAGTAAAGGGGTTGTGGGGTTGCCTGACAGTTTGTTACAGATTTTACTGCTTTTTTATTCTGGGTGTATCAAAATATTGTCAGTAGACCAACGTTTGAACCAAGAAAAGCAGATTGAACAAACCTAAGACTTGGTGGGGGGCATAACTTGAGCAAGAAGGGCAAGGGGGAGGCAGCAGGAAAGGGGGCTGGTGGTTGCCTCTGCTGTCCTGCAATCCAGCAGCCCTATGCCCTGGGACCCATGTCTTGTTGTGGGCTGAGACAGAGCCTCGACCACCCAGAACAGCTCCCAGAGCAGGAGTTACCCTTTTCCAGACACCTAGTTTGTTGTTGTCAATGTTTGTTTGGCCTTGGTTTTATCTTAGCTGTTTCATTCATCTTTACTTTTGGTGGTTTATTTTTGCTACCCAAATTAACCAAACAACAGGCAATTAGGCTATTTTACTGAGTAAAATATATGCATGTTCCATGTCCTGAGCTTACAAAAATGGGTTGGAACAGAAGTAATATTATTGATTTACAGATTTTTTTTTCTAACAATTAATGTTGTTGTGACTGAGGGCTGGCAGCTGCCTTAAAGCAGAAAAGCTGAAGTAATTTCAGAGCAGAGTTGCAGCTCAAAAGCGTGTCTCCACATAACAAAGATAAATTGATACACAAGTAAAATAGGCAGTCAGCTTTGAAATCAGAGACTGTTTTTCATTTTTTACTCATTTCTTCATGATATGAAGACTTTTGAACTACCAAAGCTGCATAACACCCTCCCCTAGAATGAATTTCAGCTTGTTAATTGTTCCTGAGTAAAGTTTATGTGTCATGGAGCAAAAAGACATCTGCTAAAATCTGCACTTCAAACTCCTATGCTAAATTTGAAACTTGGGCAACCGCACAGCCTGTTCCCCTCTCTATCCATTATTTTTTTCTTTTTCTCCACATCCCGTGTGTAACAAGGAGTAGAAGAGGGAGCACAGGGCTGATGAGCTTCTCTGTAGCACACACACACTTGGAAGATGAGAAAGCCTGGAAATTGCTGATGAAAAGCTAGTCAGGCAAGAGCTTGCAGCCAGCTGAAACACCCATATGATTTGTTTTAAGCAAAGAGGAGGCTATCACCTGGTGGTACAGTGCTTACTGCATTTACCAAGTATCAGGAACAGCAGCGCAACAGTTATATGAGGGGAGGGAGGGTGCTGAGAGGGGAAGTCACAAGTTACATCCAAATATGAAGGAAAAAACATTCAAAATGTTTGTCTTAGAACTATTTTTCTGGTTAATGTTCAACCTTTCACTTTTCCAAAGTAATGTTCTTGTTATCAGTTCCATTGCTGAAGGTCACATATAGAATAAAAGCCATATCTTAAATGTGAATAAATAACACAAGCAGAAATTAATTGAGTGCCAGTGACTCATGCGACATTTAAGGTTTTCTTT
Source organism: Sylvia atricapilla (assembly GCF_009819655.1). Lineage (NCBI taxonomy): Eukaryota > Metazoa > Chordata > Aves > Passeriformes > Sylviidae > Sylvia > Sylvia atricapilla. The sequence continues at coordinate 105,541,008 of NC_089140.1, read as the reverse complement.
ACCTACCAATGTAAGCAAATGGTGTAAGCGTGTCCCTTTTTGTCCCATGAGCTGAAAAGAAAGCAAGTGAGCCAGAAATGACCTATTGTGTCACAAATGCACTCGAGCTCCATTAGGAAGGTTCTCGTCCTCAAATCTAGCTATTCTGGGAAGCAAACAACTGTAGGACGAAGGGGATATCAGTGCCCTGGCAGGGGACAGCTTGGAGGGCAGGGAAAGGCTCCCCACTAACAGGGAACACTGGGAGGGCCTTTGAGCTGCATTTCGCTGTAGCGAGTGACAGCTGTGATTTTGACTGATGTTTGGAGCCCTCTGATAGGGATCCAGGGGATAAAAACAACTGTTTTTGAGGAATTTGGGACCAATAAATCAATCATTTCATTAAAGCAAACAAACACGATGTATGTGGTTTGTCTCCTGTGTTCAGGATTTTCAAGAGTTTTATGTGCATTCAGGAGTCATCCACAAAGGGAATATGTTCATGTAAAGGGGAAGTTAACTTGAAATAGCAAAGAGTGTCCTTCAGATTTCCTTTATGGTAAATCCCTAGCAGTGTCTATTTATGAACTAAAGTAGCCCTTCTGTTTCATAAAGGAGAAACAGGAATAGAAAAGGAGCAAGTGCTGCCACATAAGGATTTGTGACATAGTCACCTGGCTCACTGATGAGATTCGTAAATGCACATTTGAATTGCACAGTCTGGAAGAATCAAATATTGAGGAACTTCTCTTTCATTGCAAAGATATTTATTTCTCATCCAAGATTCAGAAATTAGGAAGGAAAGGCCCTGCTTTATAATGCCCAGGGTGTAATTCTCATGATTTTTTCAATTATTTTTACATTCCAGAGTGAATCCTCTGTTGTTGAGCAGTTGTTTCCTGTAGAAAGCATAGAAGCAGCAACCACTTGTCTTGTAGATTTCAGTGAATACAAACCTTTTCTAAGATTACTGGTGAGACAATTTCTGAGATGGCTGTAAATAATTAGACAGAATTTACCCAGGCCCTTTGGTACTTCTTGTTGTGCTCTACTCTGTTGATAAAACCAGACAGTTTTAAGGAAAATGAAAATGCAGAAAGCAGTACTATCAAGAAATCTGCTTTCTAGATAATTTATGAACAACTGTCCTCACAGTGCAATAGAATCACAGAACTGTTTAGGTTGGAAAACACCTCTAAAATCATCAAGTCGAGCTGTTAACCCAGTACTCCCAAGCCCACCATTAAACCATGCCCCAAGCACCACTTCTTTGTGACCTATGAATAGCTCTAGGGATGGTGACTCCACTTCTCTGGGCAGCCTGTTCCAATGCCACGTTTGGATAGACTCACTCTCATTTAGGTTGGCTTGCAGGGGATCTGTGGCTGATACAGCCTTTGAGTGAATCAGAGGAAAACCCTTGTGTGTTGTGTGTTGGGGATGCCAGCTCATGGAGAGCTAGCAGAGCAAAATGTCAGTGGCTCGAAGAGAGGTCACTGTGGGTTCATCTCTCGTTTTAGGGACCATTGTTTTTCCCACACCTGGGAAACAGGGGCATACCTTGCTTTCCTGCTGGGATGAAGACGACTCCCACAGGTACACTGCAGTTATGGCTTCTTCACATATGCCAAAGGGTAAGATTGGCTGAGTCTCAGGAGTTTTGAAGGGCCCATTCTAAGTGGCTTGGAAATGGACTGTCAGAGCGTTCAAATGACCCATACGCTTCTTAATAGCAATTATCATTTTTCTAAGGGGACTCTCATTTTACTTGACCTTTTGCTCTGTGCTCTGCAAAGTTAAGTCAATAAATTAAAATCCAGCTTTGATGTCAGAGTTGTGGTATACTCCTGAAAAGGAAAGCAGCTGTCACAAACAGAATTATTTTTTTTTTTAGGAAATAAACATTGGCAAAGAGACAAATGAGTTGCTCTATTTATCCTAATCTGAATCTAGTTTAATTTTTAGGCTGATAATAGTAATACCGCTTCAAAGTCTGAGAAACATAAACTCCAAAGAAATTAGAGCATTTTCTTCTGCAGTAGATCTCACCATGTCACGGACAACGCTTGGATCCCTGCAAGAAACTTGCAATTTGGAGCGTTGTAGAGAGGGCTTTCTTTGCCTTTTTGAGACTACCAAGCCTGTGATAATGTGCAGAGAACCACCCTCAGGAGCATGGCAGTATTTCTCTTTCTGAACAGGAAATTCAGTATATTTTTTTGCCTACCGCAGCTCTCAGACAATTTTTATTTCCTCTCTCTTTCAAGAAGTATGTCTCTGTTTTCTAGACCAGTATCTAGAAACAGCTTCTTTTGGCATAGCCTCTGATTTCTGAAGAGAAAGGGGCTGTTCAGAGCTGATGTTGTGGTCCAAGTCACTGTCTATCACACTTCCCTGCTCTATTTTCACTTTTCTCATGTAACATCACATCATCTCGCTTAATACATTTGTTTCTGATTACAGCCTGTGTATAATGGCCCAGCACAATGCCTTACAGTATGCTATGGCTCCATGCCATGGGAAAACATATTCGTAATTTTTATGACCCCAGTGCAGCCGTGATGCATTTTTTAAAAAACAGAAGAACATATAAAGGAATTATTTTGCAGCAGGATTAAGCATCATTACTCACAGCAGACATACACATTGGAACTCATTAAGCCTGTGCTTTGTTATTCTTGGTATTTCAGAACATTTGCCCTAAGTGTCTCTTGGTTCTTTCCAATTCTGCTATATAAAATCCCTTAAAATTAGGCAGGACTAGGCCATAAAGCTCTTGATGTCAGATGTTGGGGCCAGATTTTCCCCTCCCTGTCAATTGACAGTGAATCTGCAGGCAAGGGATTTTTTTTTTTTCAGCTTCAGATGGTCCAAAAAAACGCTGAAGGAATGATAAGAAAGGTGGCAATGAACAGCAGAACAGCAGAATGGGTGGGTTACAGCAAATGAGTACACACAGCCTACAGTTCCTATTCTCATTCCATACTATTAAAAAATTTAAAAAAACCCAAACAACCAAACTGAGAAGAGCCTGGGTGGACAGAAGGATGGGGTGGGGAAGAAAATGTCAGAGCAAGCCCCTGGCTATTTCTCATTTCATTTCACTCAGCTGAAATATGTCAAAATCAGGGAGAAGAGAAGAAAGGGGAACATTGAAATTGGAGGGAGAGGGAGGATGTGTGTGAAAAATTCCATAAAATGTGTTTCCATTTTAAAGTCTTCTGTGCAGAAACGACTGCAACATTTGCATGGGTTCTTCTCCTTATTTTTCAATCCTTTTTCTGTGCTCTCAGAGGAAACCGGCTGAGACCAAAGCAGTCCAAGTGCTTCTCAGAGTTGTGCTACCCAAGGTCTAACTCCAGAAAACCTTGTGGCAATGAGACATGAGGATCAGCCTTGTTGTAACACCACTGACATCAGCAGGACTGTGCTACGGCAGAAGTTATTCCTCTGAGAGGAAGTTTTCTGCTTTAAGATGAAGAAGATACAGACGCAGAATCCAGTGAATGGCTCCATTCATGAGGATGGAAAGTTTTGGTAGGGTGGACTGCATCGTGAACTGTCATTGCTACTTTTTCTCCTCAGCCTCTGTCTTCGAGAGGTTTTGTAAGAAGATGTCATTCCATACGCACAGACTAATTCCCCACTCAACATACCAGTGGCATTACCAGCCTCTGGCCTCCCACACGCTGTCATACCCTTATCAGGACACTCACACACATGCTAGTGCCAGGACCCTTTGGTAGCTTCATAAAAAAGCAAAGCCAGTCTTATGAGTCAGGATCTGGTAACGCTAAGTGCTGGAGAAAATGTGCACAAACAGATAAGCGCAAGGCTAAGGATAGTGCCTGCCTTCTGGGACTGCCTCTGCTTTAATGTTATCCAGAAGACAAAGTTGAGAACATGAAGTCTCTGTAGGCTCCTCTTACTGGTCTGAAAGTCTGTAAGGCTTTATAGGATGACTGGGATGGAAGCTTTGAACCCAATCTGCTCAGCAGACCTTCCCCATATTTCTTGAAACACCTCCATATTTAAGGGTGTCAGATCTTCTTTACATACGAATTGACATTTGTTTGCTCAAAAGCCCATTCAGTGAAATCCATGCTTCCCATGTGGTGAGGGAAAATCGGAGCTACTCAACCACGCTTCTGCTCCATCACCCTTCTCTCGATTCTCAACTTACCATGTCAACCACTTCATACATAACTCAGCTGTTCCAGCACTTAGATATTTCACATATCCTAGGTCCAATATGTTCTTTGGGTAGGGGGCTTTGGGTAAAAAACTCTAAGTGAAAGTTTAAAAGTTAGCTCTGGAGATTTATCCTAGGAAAAAGGGATTCTGTCCTAACTGAGCTGGCTCAGCCAGAATGAGAAGGAGAGTTTCTTTTGCACTTTGTCTGACAAAACAGTTTTTCCCGAGAATGGAAGGCCTCTGCAGAGGTTCACACAGTGAATGTGATTCGGGCAGACAAATAATATTCTCATTGCCTCTTGTGTCCTAAAAAATGAAAATACTGGAAAAGATCCCACCTTCTGGCTTTGCGCCTGTCAAGAATAGGGTCTATTAGTCTTTAAAAGAAATAATAATAGTAATAATACATAGTAGCCAAGGAGAGCTATGTGAACTGGCATCTAATCAGTATTGCATGGAGAGGTTCTGGGGTTTTTTCCACTAATTTTTTTTTTCCACTTCTCAGAACTGTCATTAGCAAATGAGATTTTACTCTTCCAAGCTCTCCTTGCCTTCTCATGCAGGGATGCTCCAGTTTTCTGGGCAGGTTTTCTTTCTTCCTTTAGGATAATTTCTCTATCATATCAAAGACGGACTCCCAGAGCAGCAGCATGCAAGACTGATGAAGCCTTGTTGCCACCTCTAGAAAGCTGGAGTACTTACAGCCCCTCTGATTTTCTGTCTTTAAAATCAGCTCTGTGCATGCTCCAACTGCTCTTACAAACGTGTGACCAGCTCCACCTTGGAACCACCAGGTACTACCCCTCAGTTGCCTCACAGCCGGTGTAGTAGTTTTACAATTCTGTCAGGTGTTTTACATTTGTTTCCACCTGTTCACAGCAGTGTACACATCACTTCTACATGAGGTGATGAGAAAGCTCTGATTTCTGTGATTTCCAGTGATGGCATGAACAGTTTTAGACCATTCCTGGACTTTTAGAGCTCAGAAAATCATGTCCCCCAGGTTCATTTATTTTCAGCCCAAATTTGTGGTATAAGCCCAAATTTGTGATACTCCTGCATGGCACACTTGGAACAATATTCAAATAGTTTTCCTTTTCCATCTTGTTAGTGTGACATGGCAGCAAAGAAGCTGCCAGAGTGTGTCAGGCAAGCACCAGCTGTTATATAGATGGTGCTGTGCTCATGGGCTGGCTCTGACAGCATGGTAACCCCCATCGTGCAGTGGGGACAGATTTGGCTGGCACCTCTTCCCGCTCTCCCAGTCCTCTGGCATTTCCCACATGGGAACAAGAGGTTTGTTTTGTGTGCAGCCTCTTGCACTAGGGTTGGCCTGATATCCTTCCAGCCCAACTTCCTGCAGCCAAACCCTCAAGATGTACCATAGTTTGGAAAGCCACTTAGGGCTGGAGCTGTGTTACCATGTGTGAACTGACAGTGTCACTGTCAGTGTACGTAACTCCTAAAAAAAGCAGAAATCAATTGTCTTCTGGGCACAAGCCAGGTTTCTGACTGTTCTTATTTGTGTTTGCCTAATTTCCTTGCTGTTGCTGATGATAATTTTAGTTTTTTGATAGATAATACTTTACCTGAACTCCAAGAAAGAGTATATTCCTTTGAGAGCCTGGAATACCATGTATTCCAAGGAAAACATTACATTATAGCCACAAAAGCCTATTTTGTTTGCCTAGAAGCAGCTGATGCAGCTATTTCCCCTCTGCATGATCTAGGGGTATCTGCTGGATTATTGGAAATGAAAACAGAAAAGAGTACAGCAGAGAAGCAAACTGCCCCTTCAAATCTTCATACACATTGGCTCTAGAAAAAAGTGTGAGAATTCATTTGTGTGCCTACAGATACGTATTCTATGTGTACATGTGAGTTTTCTGTATAAATATGTGTTTGGCATCTATATATAACAGACCTATAAATGTATATGTATGTGCAAGAGAGAAGAGGAAAGAACAGAGGAGTTCCAGTGTTTATCCTCTATTAAGCAGATCATCTTTCAGACAAGAAAAAATGCTACAACCAAGCCAAGGCTCCTGCTCAATGAATTAATGCAAAGCCAGAAAATTATGGCAGTAACTGCTGTCTGAGCATGACCAGAATTTGAACTGCTTAAAATGTGTGCGTTGATGTACACTCCATTTCCAAATAACTGCATTTGTAGTTGTGGGTACCTCAGTGAGGAATGGGTTTGCTTGAAGTCCTGAGCCATCAACCTACTTTTTTTTTTTTTTTTTTTTTTTTTTTTTTCCCTAAACTGATAATAAGTATCTGGAAGATTTAAACAGCTACCTAAAATACTTTGGTATTTGTTCAGTGCAGAAAAATATTATATGACATCAGAATGTAGTCCACATGGTGAAGGGTAATAAAAGAGAAGGAAACAATTAAAAGATGGTGAAATGTCACACTTAATCAATTATTTGAAATGGTAAAGCACAAATGGGTAAATCCTAAGCAGAGTCCTTTAACTGGTTGCTTGAAGGCAATTTTTTCTGGAGACAGCAGGCTGAGATGATCCCAAACCTTTGCATGTCCAGTAGCTGAACCCATATCTGGTTTCTGTGCAAGAAGACCCCTTTGCAGGAGTCCTCCTGCAAGAATCATAGGAATTATCATCATCATCATCAGATCCTCCACGCTGAGCAGCAGAAGTCTTGTACTTCTGACTCTCCTATCACGTTTCCCAATACCCTGTCTCTCCTTCAGCATAAGCAGATGCAGCATTGTCTTCTTCCTGATCCATGATCCCTAAGCTAGACCTCCTGCTGCGGTTGTCCTCTCCCCAAAGCACTATCCAAAAATCTTTCCCCATGCTCAGAGAAGGATGGTTAGATGGCTCAGACTTAGATGCAGCATGCTCATATGGCCTAGCTGTGTCATTCCCCACTAGCACAACTTGTATCATGGGGTCTTTTCTGGTTAGGAAACCAGGTAATAGGGGCAATTCATGGTGTGGAAGCAAAGGCTTTTTTTCCCTGATGTGCCTCCATACCTCCCTCAACATCTTCCTGAGCTGTTTTCCAGCTTCTCTGTTAACCAGGAGACTTCCATCTTCAGCATTTATCAATGAACTGAGTTACTTTCCTTTGATACTTCACACGTGGGCCCCTACATTAGTCCTTTGGACTGATCTTCAATAATCTTCAACAACTTTCAATAATCTTCCATCTTGAATACACATACTGAAAATACAGTTTGTAATTATTTTGGTATCTTTCTCCCAATCCTGCCCCTCATTACCTGGTTATTTATCTTTGCTGACTGCTTAGTACTGGTGGTATTGTTTGTAAATTATCTGCCCCACTTAAGCACTGTTACCTTTATACCTCTCAGGGCTTAAAAAATTTGCAAGTAGATTGGTCAGAAAATAACAACCCTGTCCCATGTTGTTTATTATGTTCAAATATATTGTTTCAAGCAAGGAAGAGTGAGATGGAAACTCCACCACAGAACTTCTGAAGGAGTTACCATGTTATGCCATGTCAAATACATCGCTCAGAGCCCATGGTGGTAAATTGGCAGATAGTGCTTTTGAAAGAAGATTGTGGGATTATGGCATTGAAGATACTACTCATGCATTGAACAACCCCTTAGAAGAAAACAGAAATATTGGGCATCAAAATGACAGCTGCAGACACTGAAATCTCAATACACACTTCTCAGGCCTGTTTTGCCAATGAAAAACAGAAACTAATTCCAGGCAGGCTTCATGAAGAACATCTTTTCTTGTTAGCTAAAATAAACTTTACTTCAGAGCAATTTCAGTGGAAAAATACTTACCAGTTCTGCAAAAAAAGTGATGCTTCCCTCCAAAATGTTTTTAAGAAGACAGATGTATATAAACTCAAGCACGAAGTATAATAGAAAGCAACAAATGGCCTGTAAGTGGTCCAGGACTATGGTTAACTTTGCAGGCATGAAGTGTATGCAGTAGGGTCTGGATAGGATGAAGGAAAGGCAGAGAAGAGAGGTACAGATTTGGAAGTGTTTTGGGTTTTTTTTTTTTAAATTCCAGGTCAAACTAAGAGTGTGGAGATCTCAAGGCCAAATTCTTGGTTGAGATAAAAGTAGAGTAAGCCACATGTCAGACTCAAGTAGATCAGAGAGTTGGCCTGACTCTACTTTCCCTGCACTGATATGAAGCAGGACTAACTACCCTGTAGCCAGTAAATAGGTTTTAGAAGAGTGTCAGAGCAGCTCCTCCAGAGCTGAGATTGTTTAAGGGATAATGAGTCTTGGAGCAATTTCGGCTCTGGTAGCTGTGCGGAGTGATGGTAGCCTGCGTGTCAAAAGAACAAAAGGAAGGGTGTACTGAGAAAGCAATTAACAGCAGGGAATAAAATAAAGTCATGGGAGGACCAGCTTCATTCTGTACTCCCCTTTTGTCACGCTCAGGACAAATTACACTTGCTTTTCCTCCTTTTCCAGTGACTGCTGTGTTAATATACGTAACATCAGCAGTGGTACATGAACTTCGAGCATCAGTAGTGGCGTAAGCACTGTTTGCTTTGGCCCAAATTAAAGGACATTGAAAAGCAAAGTGAAAAGGAAGGACTTTTTTTTTTTTTTTTTTTTTTTTTTTTTCAGTGCAGTATTAATTGCTTTCCCCTCCAGTACATTCTAAAGAGTCCCTCTTGCAAAGCCTGGGATTAAATTTCATGTTCACAGTTGTCCTAAACCAAGATACTACCCTTGGAGTTTTATATTTTTTATTTTTGCTGGACATATCAAAGCATTTTGATCAGGCCAAGTCATTGAACTGAGGAGTGCCAAAGTAAATAGAAAAGTTTAAATTACTGCTGCAAAGGGACCAAAATTTCAGCCAGGACCCTACTTATGGGGATTTCCAAGCTATTCTATAGAGCTCCGGTATATAAATTTTCTAGATTTGACTTACCCATCAATTTTGATTATCCTGCTGATTTATTTCTGATTACCAAGGTCATCTCCACATTCAAAATGCAGTTTATCTTGTCAGAGATGTTAGTGATGGGGTTTTTCAGAGACTCAGGCCAGCTTCCAGCTCTCAACATTTTGGAGCTGCTGGCAGGGAGCCCGCTGGCCCTGCCACACCAGGCAAATACCCAGGGGTCCTCTGGGACCCGTGGATGCAGGCAAAACCCCTGGTCTCTCTTAAGCCACCTCACAGGCTGGTGGCTGCTAAAAATTGGTGGCCAGCACTGAGTGCAGCCCCTGCTACGTACACCATAACTCCCTGAAGTGAAGCTGGGGGTGAAAGCTAAGCTGAATCCATCCCATCCACAGCATGTGGAGTTATGTGACACATACTTGCACACTGTTCCCTCCTGACTGGTCAAGAGGTTCTAGTTTTGCACCAAAACATTTACTGCATGTTGTAGAACAGTCAAGGTTTAGCTTATTTGTTGCCTCACACTTCAGGCAATGCACTTTTTATCTGAATGTGTTCATTACCCGAGCTAATAGATATTTTTAACAAAAAGTATTACCTCCTTCAGATTTTTGGAAAGCCACCAAAAACTAAACACATCCGTTTCCTATTGTTGGTTTGGAGATATTTTAGGGCCCCATCTTTATTTTTAACCCTGGCTTTTTCCCCCCTTATCCAGCAGTGGAAAAAATTTAGGAGTGAACAAGAAATCACAGGCGAGAGCAAGGAAACTTCTGGGTTTTTGAACTGCACTTCTCTCTAGGTAGAAAATTGTAAACAAACGAGAAAAAACAAAACCCAAGCCATAGCTGAAAAACCTTGTTAAAGAAAAAAACCTCAAATAACAATGATCACAAGAACATTTTAAAATCCCTTTTTTCTATAAAATATTTATCAGAAAGACTGAAAACCTTTGGGACAGAAGGGTTAAGAAACAAAGATACCCTACATCTCGTATTCTGCTGATATGAGAATCAGAATAAAAAGTCTGGGTTTGGTGTATTTACTGCCTGCATATGATCAACCAGAGTTTCACCAGCAGATGGAGGTCATGGAGGAAATTCATCAGGATCACCTTCAGTTCATACCTGCACCTGCAGATACAGATGTAAAGATGGAATTGTGCTCCCCATAAAATTCAGTCACTCTCTGAAGAGTCGAGGTCACTCCCATAGGACAGAGAAGGGATGTCTGAACTGGGCAAACCAGGACATCATCAACTGCTGAGACAGGGAAAACTCTCATATGAAATACCAGCCCAGATCTTGTGAGGCATGTTAACAACAAGCTGAACTGCGGGTAGGCATGAAGAGGAGCAAGCACTTATGGACAAGTGGTGGTTGGTTACTGGCCAGACACTGAGGAATTGTCCTGGAAGAAGAAGAGAATGAAACAGGAGCCATAGCCATTGATGTGGTCTTCATCTCTTGCACTGAAAGTGCAGCAGGGCCAGCAAACCTTGATGGAAACTGCCTTCTGCATAAATAAGGGTGGGAGGGGCTGGGGGGGATGGATGGATGGGCTATGTATCCCTCCTTCACTTCTTAGGAGCAACATTGAGAGAAATATAAAATGCCTGCGTGGCTGCAGAGATGGCTGAAAAAAGCTTGAAAACACCCTTTGGAAATGCATGGTAAGGAATGGACAGAATAAGGGCTATTTGTTCTGATAATTAGTTGTGTCCCCATTTACCCAGTTGCAGCCCAATTTGTGGGTTTGGCAAGATTGTTGTAGGGCTGGCTCTTTGCTCTGCCTGACTAAAAGGGATTTTCCCCACATTTAGGAAGAACACTGGACTTTAAAACTACTTGAATAGATAATGCTTTAAAATCACTTTTTTTTCCCTTCTAATGTGGTGTGCGCTTCTTCTTTCCTTGTTTTTTATTCTTTGAATGTCTGTGGACTAAGCCAGAGTAGGTTACTATCAAAGGGTTAAGGGCACTGGCCCTGGAGTTTGCACAATTTCCCACTTTGTCTTTAAAGAAGAGGGACTGATCACTGAGCCCAGTTTCCTCAGAAACATTTCCAATAGCCTTTCAGGACCATCACCCCCACAAGCATCCCACAAGCATGAAGGGTTTCAAGACCTTTTCCCATTGCACAAGCTTGATTTTCCTTTCCTGAAGGAAAGTCCTAGTTTCTAGCGCCTAAATGCTTTTGAATATGAGGATCACAAAGAACATGAAGGCTGATCAGGCGCTGAGGTGATAAACTCAGTCTTGTTTCACTGGGAAATTAGGATGCATTGCCCCTATCAGTACAAGGCAATACCTCTTCATGCCTCTATTTAGAGTTTCAAAGAGCAAGAGGGATCAAGTGAGTAAGCAAGTGAGAGAGAGATTAAGGAAAACAATATACAGGAGCCTAAATTGAAACATCATTTTTCACAGGAAGAAGTCTTTGGCAGAGCTCATGCTGTTTCTGATGTAGTGTCTCCAGTCGGCCCCAGGAAAAGTTGGCTGCAGTTTCTCAGAACCTGCCTTTTGAGACTCAGTGACTGCTTTTCTTCCCACAGATCTGATTAAGCTAATTGCACGTTTTCTTTAATTAGAAGAATGGAGGTCATTTATCTGCAAATGGCCTGGAAAAAAAAAAAAAAAAAAAAAAAAAAAAAAAAGGAGTTTTTTTAATGTGCCTTTTTCCTCCCCACTTAATCCTTGCTTTTACTAAGGTGTTTGGCTTCTTTTCACTCTGCTCCTTTCAGCTACCCCATTTTGTGAGGGCTAGGCACGCCAGAGCTGGCATCCCGACAAATTCTTCAGGAGCTTATGAGACTGTTTTATGGGATCCAGCCACGGGGATTTATACCGTGAGGAAAACCTAGAGCTGAAGAGATCCTCCTCCAGCCACAGTCTGAACTGAAGTGTAAGTGAACTGAGACTAGATTTGTGCTTTTTTTTTTTCATTCTCTGTTAAGCCTGGCCTGCTTAGCAAAGCACACAAGTGCCATGTCAGAGAGGACCTGTAGGATAAAAATGGGGTGGAAGGGACACAGATTAGAGGATGCCCACCAGGCTGCAGGGACTTCAAGTTGAAATGTGAACAATAGTGGAAATTTCACTACCAATATTTGGCATAGTAAAGCCTCCCTGAAACAAGGTAAATAACAGCACCTTCAAATTCCTGCAAATGCCTCACGCCAAAGGTAAAAACATTCATGCTCTCAAATCTGCCTTAAAGACAAGCTGCTATACCCAGATGTTTTGCAGATTTGGATGTGGGAATCACAGAGCTATGTATGAGCCTGCAGCAGGGGTATGGAAAAAAAAGAAAGTACATTTCAGTGATTCCTCAACTTTTGTGCTGCCAAAATATCAGTTTCAAGAAGGCTGTCAAGAGCACATCTTCCATCACACTACCCCTATTTGTTCTGTAAACCAAATTAAGAGGGCACACTGGACATTTAGAGCAAAAAGTTCTTCTCATCACTCAAGTCAGTGAGAAATGCTCAAAAAAGGCAAGGAATTAATGTAGGGTGGGGGTGAGATGGGTGAAGAGAAGCTGCTAGAAATGTAGTTTAGGGGATTTCCTTGAGCAGTGGACAATTCGTCTGGACCTTTGCAATGTCTGGTATGTGCTCTATCTCCTGCAAACTGCAAGGACTTTGAAGACCTGAATAAGGGGGAACAACGAGTACCCCTACATGCTAGTACCACCATGGCACAATACCTGCTGCTGCTGAACACCACAGACTACTTACTTAGGGTTCAAACTGCCACATTTTCATTTTCTCTCCATCCCACTGAGGTGTCAACATGGCAAAGAACAAGCACAGTGAAGACTTTTCATTTTGTCTTGGAAGGCAGCAATGAATATTTTCTTAGTCTCCTCCCTCCCTGCCATGAGATGTTTATTACTGGTTGCCCAGCAAGTGATCAAAGTGAAGACCCCACCAGTCTCATGGATATCAAAAAGGAGGGATGAGAAGCAATCTGGAGGGTCACAGCAGCAGCAGCATGCCTGATGGCCCTCATCTCCCCACTCACTGCTAGGGACCCTTGTACAACCATCTGCCCTTTCCTCTTCCCAAAGAAGATGCTGGGATTTTAACACTCCAAAGTAGTACCTAACAGCTAAAGAAATGGTGTGTATCATAATGGGCTTTCCACAAAGGAAAGTGGAGGCATCAGTCTCTGCTGACAGTCACTGCTGCATCTGGTGCCTCCCAGCACAATCAAAGCAGCTGTCCCAGAGCAAGACACCATGCCGAGCTGGAGAAGGAAAGTCCTAGCATTGGCCAGTGGGATTAACCCTCAATGGTTCACTCACCCCTTGGGGAGGTCTTGGCTGGCACTGTGTGTATGTGCTGTGAGGGGTCACAGTGCAGACATGGCACAGTCTGTGCCTACCCTGTGTTTTGTCAGAGGGTGCTTCCACGTGGGTAGAGCATCACCCACCCTCTTTGTACCATCCACAGCTTATCCATAATCTCTGTGCCCCTGGTGCCTCCTGTCAGATGTCAGTCTGGCTGAGATATATTGTGAGGTTATCTCTACAGTTGCATTTTCTTACGTATCTGACCTGGAGAAGAGTGGCAGACTAAGTACATGCATCTGGACCCATAGCTGCTCATAGTGTCCTCTCTCCTCTTTTCCCCTCACCATGACCTCCCACAGCCATATGCCTTTCTGACCAACTTTTGTAAAGGTGCTCAGCAAAAATTAAATTAACCCTCCCATCCCCAGCCAATGAAAGGGCAGAAACAATATCCTGCAGAAGCCAGATTTTCCAGGTGAGGCAAGTTTTTGCAAGCAGGCAGGGTACTGGACCTGTGCTGGCATTTGTTCTTCATGGCTGGTGTGTGTGATGGGCACCAAGCCCCTCTGGAATGCATCCTGCTGGGAAGGCAGACATGGCAGAGGGCTTCCCAGTGGGCTGGGAAGAGGTTAATCACAGAGCCAGGGACAAGAGGCCATTGGGCAAAAGATGTTGCTGGCTCATGTCTGGATGTTTTAGCATAGAGCTGTCGTGAAGCCTCCCAGAACTGAAGGGTCCCTCAGTGGTTCCTATGGCTTTAAAGTGCCCGGGATGATTTAGTGGAGGGGAGGGATTCCTGATCAGAGAAGTGCCTTTTACTCTTTTTTTCCTTTTTTTTTTTTTTTTTTCTAAAAAACATGTCGCTGATCAAAGCGGTGCCAGGGAGGCTAGGAAGAGCAGGATCCTAATGGATCAGCTGTGTAAAACATGTCAGCAGACAAGCCCCAGTTCTCAATGTGTCTCTCAGGGAACAGCTTTAAGATTAGAAAGAAAACACACACACACACACATATGCATGAACATTCCGAACCCTCTTGCTGACCTTGTGTCAAGGAGTTAAGTGTTATTTGGAAGTGATTGCAATCAGCTTTTTTTTTTTTTTTCCATATAAAAACCAAAAAATATTTTTTCCCAAATATCCAACAATAATTCAAGAAACTATGGAAAGATTTATACAAGTTAGACAATGACTTATTTGAGGCAAACTAAAAACATTTGGTAGAAAAGGGCAGTGGACTCTATTGTTATCCAAATGAATCATACCCCCCACTTACAGACAGGCTTCTCTCCCCACTACCCTTACAGCTATGACATATCTGGATTTACATGACCCTGTCACTGTTTCATTTTGGACAACTTTTGGCAAGGTGTGGAAAAAATATTTCTTTTCTTTTTTTTTTTTTTTAGTAGGCAACCCACTGAAAAAGAAACCTCTTGTTTCTTTAGAGAGGGGAAAAGAAAATGGGAAAGTTACATTAAAATCAAAACCAGAAAGAAGTTTTTTTGAGTAAGTGAGGCGGTAAGTAGTGGTTAGATAAATATACACATGAAAGGTGAATTTACATAAATGTTGATAAAAATGGTGTGAGATTGGCCTGATAGTGCTTGCTAATGCCTTGTTTAAAAATAGGCTGCAGAGTTCTGCAGGAATTGTACTTATTGCATAGAAAAACCATAATACTTTTCCATGTAACCTGAATGGAAAGGACGTGTGGGTTGTCTTGGTGGGCGGTGTGAACCAGAAATGTTCACTGCACTCAGAGCATCTCTTCTGTTATTTTGGCCCATGGCACTCACCCCATCCTTAATTACGACTCCACACTGGGCTGAATCCAATGGGGATGGACAGTGTTTTGGGTGACCTTCAGATACACAGACGTTCTACTTGCACTCACACGTCCTCCTTTCCAGTGCCTCAGTGATGTGGTGGCAAAGAAAAGCAAAGATTCCACCTCAGCCGCTGTGTCAGAGTCTGTCCAAGGATGTGATATGCCTCACGACCGTCTCCAATGATTGAGGACTGAGACCCCAGACTCGGAAAGGAACCCCTGGCCTGGCTGAGGTGGAATGTTTGCCAGGTCTCGGAGGACTGGTATGCATCTCCATGAGAACGGAGTGCAAGAACAATGGACCTGGTCACAGTGACCTGAGCCAAGGCTGCTTGTCCAAACTGGTCTGTCTGTACTAGGGGTACAGTTTGCAGTTTGTTCCTGAGCATCCAACCTCAACACAGGTGGTTCCTGCTTTGGCTCTGTGCCCCTTGCTCTGGTTCCTGCCTTGGCCAACCTATAAAACCCTGGAGACCCCCGCTGACTTGTGTACACCCACTGGAGAAGATCACGTCTATAGGCATCGAGGACTTGTCCCTCCACATTGGTAGCTATAATCCCCTCCCCCCCCCTCTTTCTTTACTATTATTTATTTCTCTCCCCGCTATTGCATTTGTTGGCACTAAATAAAGGTGCATTTTTTATTGAGTAAACTGAGTTGTCCCCCACTGTGTCTTTTGCACTCTGAGATCCTTCAAACGAGCCATCAGGTGTCCCGCATATGTTTGTGGACCCTGACAACATGACAGCGGAAACTCTTCTCCTCCTTCAGGAGGTGCCCGTGCTACAACACAAGGTAGAGAGAAGGTGAATAGAGTAGAATGGCTCAGTTGGAAGGGACCTACAACCTTTACCTAATCAAACTGCCTGACCACTTTGGGGCCAACCAAAAATTAAAGCATATTGGTAAAGGCATTATCTTTTCAGAGAGAAAGTATTGCACAAATAAGAATCTTTAACTCCCATTTTCCCTCTTCCTCCTTTGTGGAACATCTATCCCACAGACCAACAGCGCAGTTTGACACTTTTAGAGACAGGAACCCTCAAAGGACAGTTTTGCTGTTTTATATCCCCTCAACCACGTGCTTGTTGTATCATCCTGACAGTAACTAGAGCTGCGGAACAAAGTTAATGTTTTCTGCCAACCAGCAAATACGAAGAGGTAGTTACTTGATAAAGTAGCTGAAAACCTCGGGTTACATAAACAAAGAAAGAGTTCACTTCACACAAACATCAGCATTTCCACTAGAATAAATCTGTGATGCTAGCTTTAATCTCAGCCTGAGAGGGGAAAAAAAAAAAAAAAAACCAAAAAAACCAACCCAACCCAAAACAGTTGGTAGGAATATACAATGATATATATTTATTTGCTTCATATTTTGTGCACATTAAGTATAGGAAGATTTCTTACGAGGTGTATATTGATTTATGGTTGCTTCTTTCAGTGTATCTTGTATCTGCATACAGTTTATAGGTTTCTTTTTTTACAGCTTTCCTGTAATCTAATATATTTTGATGAGTTATGAACTCAGTTTTATCTGAGGAATGTTTTCCAAGGAGCACAAGAGGGAAATATCCTTCTCTGCCTGGACAGGCTGGGTGCAGCAGCTGGGACACTGCACCAGGCAGCCATTCTGTAGGGTGGAAAAGGCTCCTCTGGAGCTTCAGTTTTCAGCAGCAAGGTCTTGGCTACAATGTGAGGGTCTGAATCCCTGAGCAAATGCTGGAGGTGGGGATGGTTGATGCATCTCTCTGTGCCCATGCCTCTTTGAGGGCAGCTTTGGCCACACCACGGGAGGAATGATGGGGTGATGGCAAGGCAGTCACCAGGTACCTGGGCCACCCTCTAAGAGGAACTTGAGCAGATAGATTGGCAAAGTCTTGGGAAGCTTCAGCAGCAGCATGGGGAAGAGGATGTAGCTTGGTCAACAACCTTGTGCTTTAGTCTTTTGGATCTTTTGAAAAGTTGGATCACTAGGAAAGTTTGAATGTGGAGCTGGAAAATGATGACCACCTGCGGTTCAAGGCAGTGATCAGTGAGATCTCTTCTGTATCTGCCTCTCTCCTCCACTGTTGGATGGTGGAGTGTCCCACTAAAGAGGAGATGAAATCCTATAAAGGAGTTTGGTTAGCACTTTCTCCAGCAGAAGAGATTTTCCTGTCATTTTGATAATCTACATTTGATTCAATTCACACTGTGTGCTATGAGTGAACAACTTTGTACTCTTAACAATAAATGGAGACAAATTCATCAAACACAAATCTCTATTTAAAATGCAGCTTTATCATCATGGCAAAAATATTGACTATAAGTGATCACCATGAACAAATAAGGAGAAGACAGATGCTCCCTGTTTCATCTCTCTCCAGTCCTGTTTACACTTTAACCATTTTGCCACTTGATCTTCAGCCTTGGAATAACCATGCTAACCTCAGTATTTCCTACTCAGCTAAAAATAAAGCCACATGCCTTTCTAATACATATTATATTAATGATTTCTTTCTGCATTCAGATAGAGTATTTGCTTGCTCAAAGTGTGTGTGCCAAAACATCTTCTATTTAGCAAAAGGCTGGCTGAATCCATTGCTCCAATAAAAGGTGATGTGGTGGCCCTACTTCCGAATAGAAACTAGCAAAGGGCAAGTCTATGAAATTCTGTGAATTTGGTTTGGAGAGATCACAGAGTCATAGAATCCTCTAGGTTGGAAAAGGAAAAGACCTATAAGGTCATCAAGTCCAATTGTTAACCCAGCACTGCCAAGTTCACTAAACCACGTCCCCAAGTGTCACATCTACACATCTTTTAAATACCTCCGGGAATGGTGACTCAAACACCTCCCTAAGCAGACTCTTCCAGTGCTTGACAAGGTGATGAAAGGAAGGTTCAAATGAGGAGCTGGCTTTGACTTTGGCCTCTGGAGATGGCACAGTTAGCTTGGAGGCTCAGGCTGTAGTTTCTGCAGCAGTCCCTCTGCCTCTGGGAACTGGCCATGCCTTTCTGAGGTGATGGCAGTGATTGCAGCAGAGTCAGCAGTGATTTACAGCAGCCTGTGTGAGAAGAGAACAAGGATATGCATCTGCAAATAAACGCTAATGAGATGTTAAGATTATGAAAAGCCAGGAAATTCCAGAAGTTGGGGCTGCTGCGGCATCATTAGTTCTCCTGCAGTGCTGTCTGCATCTGGCAGGGAGCAGGGAGGAGGAACTGGGGGTGCTCCCAGACAGGCCAGTGCCACCAAGCTAGAGGCAGTATACCTATGTGAATGATTGCTTCCCTGTAACTGAAGGAATTACCCTTGTGCTGCACAAAATGACACCTCTCAGGGGACAAAGCTGTGCTGGGGGAGGCTGTGCATCACCCCAGAGGCAGTGCACCACCCCAAAGGCAGTGCCAGGAAGCCGTGTGGCTGTCGGCAGCTGGGGGATGAGGTAGACAGCAGCCTTTGCCTCATCTTCAAAAGGTCGTAATCAAAATCTCACTGGCTGTGATCCTTATCATCACAGAACTGCATCAGCAACCAAATTATCATTGCTTTCACTGTGTGATCCCTTGGGTGGGGAGTATAAGGGAGGAGGAAGGTCTATGAGTCATGACAGTGATCGAAGCAAAGAAAGAATGTAGTGGCTGTGTGCCATGTTGGGCAGGGGCAAAGAGGGCACATACCACACCCAGTGACACTGTTTTGGTGCAGGATGGTGGTGAAACTGGGCTTGGAGCAACAAAAAAAATGGCCTGTGGGGACGAGAGTTGGAGACATGGTGACTGACTGGGTCAAGAGCTCCCTTGATTCCTTCTCCCATGTAACGAAACAGCCCTGGATGTGGCTGGATGTTGGGGTTTATTATAGCCCAGCATGCCCTTTGACCTGTGCAAACCTGGCAAGCAAGGTTTTGGGTTCAGAAACCAACCAGCACTGAATGGCAGCAGCCTGGGTGAGGGGTCTAATGCTCAGCCTCAGTCAATGGTCCACCCCAGCAGGGACTGAGGACGGTGCAAAGACACAGCCTCAGGACATAACCTCCTTCTCCTCTGGTTCCACACAGTCTCTTAGCGAAGAATTATTGCATCCTACAAGACCTTCCCCTGACTTTCTGTTAACCTGTTACCCAGGCTTGGTTGAAGACCAACTTCATGTCCAAAAAGAGAAATGGCTCAGCAGCCAGAGGGGTGTCTGTTCTCTGTGAAGCACTGAATGGAAATATTTGACTTAACTTGACCCACAAATTGAAAGAGCATCCTGAAAACAAAAGCTGGAACTAAAAATATGCAATCCTATTGATACCCTATTTTTCTCCATGAACAGGAGAAATTATGTGCATCCTGAGCTGTTGCTTTCTGGGTTGGAATAATTTGTTCATATAGGTTGGAGAAGGAGCATGTGCATGTAATAAAATTCCAAACTCCCTCTTTTTCCGGTTTTTTTTTTTTTTTTTTTTTTTTTTTTTTTTTTTTTTTTTTTTTTTTGGTAGATAAACATAAATGGCAGATGAAGGACTGAAGGATGTATGCAAGTATATTTCTATTGGCAGAGATTACTGACACATTGCAGAGCTGGATATTTTACAATGTTTGTTCAAACCAGTTCAGCCCCTGGTGTGAACTGACTCCACTTCACAAACAGGGACGGGACTGCACCACAACTAGGGAAACATTACCACCACTCACTTTTAGAGCACTAGGGATTACTCTCTAAAAGACCATAGAAATACCTGCTCTAACCTGCCGAACACAATCCTCTGGGATATGTAGGCAATGTTCCTTCCTAAATATTTGACCCACAGTACACCAGACAGTAAACTGGCCATGGAAACATCATGGGCATGGGGTGAAGGAGGGTAAGTGGCATTTCAAAGGCTATGTGATGCTCTTGTATAGATAAAATAATACTGATGCCTTTTTATTGACATGGGAAGAAGCACAGGACTTGGGTTTAGGATGATCTGGCTTCCAAGTCCTAGTGAATACTGTAGCAGCATAGGAGAAGGTATAGAGATAGTGAGAGACTGGAAGTAAAATACCATTCAGACATGTAACAGGGTCATAAGAGCTATTAAGGTTGCACAAAGAAACAAGACACAAACCGAGGCTAATGGAATATTGTTGCAGAAACCTGACAAAGAGTTTCTCTTAAGATATCAACAACTGAATAGCAATTAAGAAATATCTTAATAGGACGGTCAAAGGAGATTTAAGCAAGTACAAATTATTTAACCATTCATGATTAAATGATGTTAGGAGTAGAAGTTACATTTGCAGAGGGTACAGTGAGGAGCTGTAGGTGAAATAAGACTTACAGACCCCTTTTCCTTGGAGTTTTGGGCTGGGAAGGTGCCCACACACCGTACATGAGTGACCAGGGAATGGTCAGTTCTTTCCAGATTAAATCCTCAGCTAAGCTCTCTGCAAGGTGGGGGATTTAGGTACTACAGCAGCTTCAGAAGGACCAGTCAGGGCAGACGAGAAGGGGACTTTGTGTGCCTAAAAATGCTGAAGAACAAGCCTCCTGACAGACCTTCACCCCTCCATACCCTACCCCCTCCCCACAAGCTCCCATCTGTCCCAGAGTTATTCATGTCCAACCAGGCAAAGAGGCTCTGTTTGGCTGTGGCTCAGCAGATTACCACTACATTTAATAGCTGTCTTTGGTATGACACCGTTCACCTTATCTCCTTTCTCCTTTGACTCGGCCTTTGAACACTAATCCACCTTCCAGTGCAGCCTGCACCCCTGCTTGATCTTTGTTTGCCATGATTGTGTACGCCTCCAAGGATTTTAGGAGCAGTGTTTTTGCTGCTTGGGCCCACGCTTTTGCAGCAATGAAGACAATGTGGATCTGCTAGCCGCATTGCTTACTCCTGGGCTTTCTCATGGAATGAGTCACATTTCTCATTGCAAGAGCCAAATTCTGGCCTCGAGCTCTGATTCAGACCCTTTAAAATTTTTTTCATTAATTTTATGGATGTGTAGTTATTTACAAGGCAGTGCAGTACCTGAAAGTACTAGGCAGCATTAAAGTGCTCCCATGCATACGTCAACACACGCGTTTTTACTTTCCCCTTGCACATACACATACACACAGGAGCAGTGTTCCATAGCCCAGCCCCACCAGTGTTTAAAGTGACTAGGCCTCTGTTAAGCCCTTAAATAAAATCTGTTGTGTGCGTGTGTGGTTGATGTTTTTTTTCCTTTACCCCACTTCTTAGGAAGGAAAGCAAATGTTTCTGGCACTCCGCTGCTGGATTGCTCACATATTTGCTTGAGGAAAAAAAAAAAAAAAACATATAAAAGATGTTTGGCATAGTTTTCATTCAAAAAGGAATCCAGTGCCAGATCCAAGCATTGAAAACAAATGTGTGGCTTAACTGTCATTTACTCCAGGATCATGGGAACTGCTGCCTGGTTGTGCAGAGGGGCGGCCGCTAGCTGCTCTCCCGCCGTATCCCAGGCTCGGCCGCCGCGGTGCAGCTTGAACATCGCTGCTGCGCCTCCGGGTGACAGCCCGGGCGCTGATGTCAGCGCTGCCACAGCCCCCGCTGCCGTCCCTGCCGGCGAGCTGTCACACACCCGCGCCGCTGAGAAACCCTCCCCTCGCCTTCTGATGTGTTGTGACCAGACAATGTGGATTTGTCCTAATAATGTGAAGTTTCCATGTGGAGAGCTCTCCTGGCCCATGGCGCTGATGGAGCGTCATCCTGGTTGCTGCGGGTATTTGGCCGACGGATCGCTGTCGGGGTGACACAAGTGATGGGAAACACTTGATGTCGCCCAAATCCCCACCTCTTCCTAGGGTGCAGAAGCTCTCACGGCGGTCAGGCCTTTGCTGCCATCACCGCTGGCCTCAGGCAGCCACACTGCCAGGAAGGAAGACCCCGACCCTGCACAGTGCCCTCTCCCTGACATCCTCTGCCACTCCTTGGAATGACGCGTTTTGTGGTGGAGGGGGGAGCTCACACCAGCCCATACCTGAGGGGCAATAAAAGGCAATTTTAGGGCGTCTAAATTCGGGCACAAAGTGGCACCTTCTCTATCTTTACCTATAAAATGTGTCCAGGACCTGCTCAAAGCCCCAGTCTTCAGGGTTAACTGCAGGGGCCTGGCCCCTCATTCCCACTGCAGCATCCTTCCCAACCTACAGTCACAGAGGCACCTGGCCGGGTGCACCCTGCAGCTCAGTGTCTGTCCAGTGCACTTGAATAAAAGAAGGCTGTTCTGGATTTCACCAGCATTTTTGTAAAAGGAGAATTTGGTCTGCAAGACGTGCATGTAGTCCTCTGTCAGCTGTCAGCTCTGCTGTAAATGCCCGGCTTTTATTGGCTTATGTGCAGCCCTCGGCAAGGACCTGAGCTCTTATCCAAGGGCAGGGAAGCAGGAGCTAGCTTTAGAGACGTGGTGATAAAATAGAAAATTATGTACAAAGTAAAAGGGTCAAAGCCCTAATCTGAAGTGTTCTAGTCAGCTTGCCATGCTGGGTGTTCCTCCCGGATCAGAGATAACCCCATTTCCAAAGAGTTTGGGAGAAGTCGTTCAGCTGAAAGGAAAAAAAAAAAAAAAAACAGAAAAAAAAGCAACCCATGAAAACAAAAACAGAGTCAGTGACTCCAGAAAACAGCTCTTAGTCTGTCTGTTCCAGTCTGAAATAAAGTCATCCCTCTTAATTCCCAGCGCATATTGTTCCTACCAAAGAGCAAAACCTTAGGAGGAAATCACATCAGTGAAGGGAACGCCAGCTCCTTTGTACTATTTTTCAACCCTGCCTTGGGAGCCAATAATCTGTCATCCCTTGAATAAACAAGCACCTTATCATATCACAAACATTTATTTAACCCTTTTCTCCTGAGCTTTTACCAGCCAAGCAAAGTGGCTGGGGAGGGGTGTGGGTAGCCCTATCCCTAGACTGCTCTGGCAGAAAGGACAAATTTCCTGTGTATTACACCCAATCTGTAAAGTGTCAGGCTGCCCTTCTTCAGCCTCCATGAGAAGCAGCAGCTTGAATCTCTGCATTTCACATAGCACAATCAAATTTTCCTGTCCCCCCTGCCCCATCCCTCCCCCGGTACATTAACGCCTCCCTCCCTGGAGACATACTCTTGATTCCATCCGAGGGCCCATCCAAATGGAGCCAGATTTAATTTCTTGGAGGTTGGGGGAAGAGGGGGGTGCAAGGGAGAGTGTTTACATTTCTTCTTTTAACAAGAGACTGTGATGAACAGAGCTTTTGATTCCAAGTTGCCATGGGGTTTTTTTTTAAGAGATATTCTTTGACTCTGACATCATCAGAAAATGGAATCAGCAAAGTATGTGCATTTCCTCAGCTCCCACAATATCCATTTTCCCTCAGTGGATGTTTCTTGTTTTTCTTTTCCAGTGTTGCTCCCACACAATGGGGCCAATTTTTGTTCAGGACAAGGAAAATATAAACAGAGCATGGATTTGGAATATGAGCAAGGCCTCCAAGCTTACAGAACTCTTCAGCCGTGGGGAAGGGCTATGCTGTGTTAGCCATCTGCCAATAAAGCCTGGCTAACCAAGTGCTGGCCAGTGTCCCCAGTCACTTTGCTGGTGCCTCCGGAAGGCTGCAAATGCTGATGGACAAGACTGGCTCTATCAGGTAATTCCCAATTTAGACTCCATGGAGTTCATGAGCATTTGAAAAAACTTGCATTGCAGGTGAGCTTGGCTGACCATGGCAGGTGGGCAGGCAAAGCCTTTTCTCCTCTCCACTGTAGGGTATCATAAACGTCGAATTCACCAGGCACAGTCCAGCCATCAGAGAGCAGCCCCACACAGGAGACGGTCAATTACTGGAGAGTCAAACAGGCCTTCCTGTGGGTCCTGGCATGTTTGCTTCGAAAGGCAGATATTATTTTAGGAAAATAAGCTATGTTTGCTCTTAATGGGTAAAACTCAGCAGGTGAAAATGTCCTCACATGGAGCTCCACAAGTGACCTACTCACACTGGCCAGGACATCATCTCTGCTGTGTGCGGTCTTGGGACAGGGGCAGGAGCAGGTCCCCAAACACCCAGGACATCTGCATTCTCATGGATGAGCCCCTGTGACAGCAAGTCGCCCAGGTCTGCATAACATGACTTCACTAAGCTGTGACAAACTGATTTACGCTAGAAGAGTTGATTTATGATGAGTGATATAAACCAACTGCAATAAGGGCTTCGTATCTCTGGGCTCACTGACTGCAGCTCAGAAGCTGCTGGAAAATGCCCTGCAAAACATTTATCCAGATAAAATAATGTTCAGCTGCCAGCAGATGAACTTCATTGACATCCTCTGAACACATGGCCTGACAGACATTGTACCGAGCAGCAGTGACACAACTTGGATCATAGGAGGAAGTCTACAGACAAGCCCTGCCTCCACTCAAACTACTGGGGCTGTGGTTCAGTTTGTCTATTCTGAGTCTTCTCTGGTATTACAACCTTGTCTGCTGAGATCAGCAAATCTGGCAGGAGAACCAGCCCAGGGAAAAAAGAATGAATATTACCGATCAACAACTTAACTTCCAAAGGCTGCTTTTATTAACAATATTAAAATGATATTTTTTTAGCTCTTCCCATTGCTTAACAACTAGCATGAGGATGAACTACTTGGAAGTTCTAGTTTTGCCTGGAAGTTTTTGGTTCAGATGCTTCCACTCGTTAGCAAAATGAATATTCTTGCGGTCAAGCCAGACCCAGAGGAGCCCTCAGCAAAGAAGAGGGCAAACAAAAGCTTCACTTGGATGAAGCTGGGTGGTTGCCCACAAAATGCATCCATAGGTTCCAAGGGTGTTTTCCATGATTTTAGCACCATGGCAGCATTTACATTCATTGTTGCTTTTGAGTCAGCTGGCTCAAATATCTGACAGACAAATGCAAACATGGAGAGAAATTCTTAAAATATATCCTGTGAGGTCACCAGATGACACCAAAAATCAGTCCTAATGAAAAGAAAGAAAGCCTAGGATGAGTGAAGGTTTGAGTCCAGAGAAGAAATGGCAGGCAGAAGTTGCAGAAAGGCGGGGTGGAATCTGTGAAAGCTGAGTTCTGCTCCTGAACTGCTGGCAATTTTAAGGAGAAATATGCTTCTTTTTCCGCAGAAAACTGCTCAGCTCTCAAAACTCCAGGGTGGCTTGTGATCACTAAACAGTGCAATAGGATCAGTTCCAGAGCCAAATTCATGTGTAGCAAAATGCAAATTAACTTAACCTCATACTCCTAGGGATAAAGCCAGCACTTATCAGAGGCTGAAGAGACACATTGCCTGTCAAAGTGTTTTCCCCACCTGCGGCAGGAAGAAGCCAGGGAAAATGTTCTGATGCCAAGAGGAAGGCAGAGAGGAGCGCCTGGCTGGCGGGCTGTGGTTTTGCTTCAGTTCTCACAGCCATGCCTGCAGAGCCCCAGGATACACAGCATGGACTGGCTTCTTGCAATCATGGGGAGAAGGGATAAAAGGATAAATGGATAAGTGATATGCATGTAGAACTCATGCCACTGGAGAATGCAGCCAGGCTATTTTTAATGTACGGTTTCATTTTGCACCTGCTACCATTACAGAGTTGTTTTTGTTTCCATTAGAGCCACTTGTCTTGAGGAGTTTGACTCCTATGAAATGTGTAGGCCTGGGCTGGATCCTTGTCCTTAGCTAAGGAACAAAGACTTTTATCATTGAAAAACAGAAGAAGGTTAATGTGACAGCATTAAGAGTGTATCAAGGGGAATTTTGAATACTTTTATGGCGTTTTCATAATTGTAATTCCTAAAGGCCAGTTCAAAATAGCCTCCTTTTTTATACTGAAATGGAGAACACAGGCTTACAAGAACCTGCCCCTAAGGAGCTTGCAAAACCAAAATTGCATGAAGAGTCATTCTCAAGTACTTAATCAGCCACAATATTTCCATAAAATTATGAAATAAGAGATAAGAAAGCTCAGCCCTTTTTCCCACTCCCACCATGCAGAGGGCCAAGTGGAGCTCAGCATCTCTTTGGAAGGTAGGAGGCTGGTGCCTGATGCGGCTCTGCATTGCCTTGGATCACACATTCCCAAGTACCATCCCACCATCAGCACTGCTGGGCATGAAATGCACTTCAGCAGCCTGCCAGGGCCTGTGAGGATGGCTGGTGTGGAAACAGCGCCTTGTTTGCTGCTTGCCTTCTGCCACCATCTCTGACAAGCACCATGCTATGGTTTAATTGTGCTCATATTGCAGTGCGATCCCACTGAGAACACTTGTGGGCACACCAAAGCTCCTAAAACCTGGAGGTCTGTAGCCTTCTGTGGTGAGTCCCCAGGTGACCTGAAGGCAAAGGATCTGTAAATGCTCCCTGTGCCAAAAGTGCTCCTGTGTTTGAACAACAGCCATCTGAGCAGAGCCATGCTTTCTCCACAGCAGTAAGAGGTGGGTTTTTTGCAGGTGTTTTCTTCCTGTCGCAGAAAGCTGATCATCTGCCTGCTGGCAATGATCAGTCTGGTAGCGATGACCAGCACCCACAAGGCATCTGCAGCTCTGCAGAACACCCCACAAACCTGTTGGAGATTTGTGCTTTTCAGACTGGGCTCCCCAAAGACCTTTCTCAGCCTGAACCCTGTAGTGCTCAAGATCATTTGCCTGCTTTCCTTTAATGTTCAGGCTCTTGACCGGGTTGTTTTGCAGTCAGGATAATAATGATGAAGGTCTTGCGTATCACCTCCATTATTAATAGTCCTTATGAAGTCTCTTTATCCCACACATTCTTGTGTAAAGCAAGGAACCAGGGAACACATGAAGCAGGATAGCAGTTTGGAGTGGCTGCTCAGCCCTGCACCAATGTCGACCAACTTCAAGGGGGAATCATACCCTAGGTTCCCCCAAAAACAAGGTCTGGGGGTATTTTTTGCCCAGTGAGGTATAGGAGAAGTCAGAAATAATGGTGCAAACTTTCAGTATCAAATATATTTAAGACAACCGGTCCAATGTCTTCATAAATCAAGCTGAATCCCTAAATCCAAAGCTGTCTGAATTCAAGCTATGGGTTTGGGTCCTCTATCTATATTCATCTGGACAATAAAAATACATTATTTCCCCTCTGAATGTTAATTCAATTAGTTCAGACTCCCAGACCAGATTTATTTTGACAGCCTTTGCACATTTTCTCCTTGGCTTTCTGCAAATTCCTGACCAGTGACTTTGCCGGCAGTCGTCTTGCCTGGACCAGAAGCAGAAGTGCTTAACCAACTAATTGTAACAATTTCTGTCAGGAAATCACAATTAATTACACGTCCGATTACAAATTTGCACACATTTGAAGCTTGCAAACATTTTCTCCAAAAAGTGTTAACCTAATGAGATGCCATGGACGCCTGCCAAAGGGGGCTTCAG
Organism: Sylvia atricapilla; assembly: GCF_009819655.1. Lineage (NCBI taxonomy): Eukaryota > Metazoa > Chordata > Aves > Passeriformes > Sylviidae > Sylvia > Sylvia atricapilla. The sequence goes on along the minus strand of NC_089140.1, from coordinate 105,513,474 downwards.
GCTCCGCTCCCGCTGTATCCTAGTAAGGGAATCCTCACACTGCAGCAGTCCCACTGGGAGGATCACACTCAGGCCACTGAGTCCTTCTTATCACGGCTGCCTGCCAAATTCGTCTTAGGAATAAGTGTCACTTTGTGGTACCTCTATTTTCCTTCCCAATAAAATAATAATTTGGCAGTGCCTGAGATGATGATAGTAAATCAGTGTAAGACAGCAGAGGTTACTGATAAAATTCAACTGATTTATCAAGCCACATAATTTTGCTATGTTAGCTGCAAGCAGAAGTGGGCTACTGTGTTCTTAAAGTAGATTGCTTCAGAAAATGAAGTAGGTAATGCTTTTAGAAAAACAGGGAAGCATGAGCTCCCTTCATCTCAGGAGTGAATTTTGGGGGGCTGGCCTTCCTCTGTTGTGTTTGCGCATGTCGACCCACAGCTGCACTGCCTTGTGTACCAGTGTGACCATCACCAGGAGCAGCTACAGCCACTCCAGAAAGAGCAAACATCCTCCTCACTCTTTCCATTATTACAACACATTTTGCACCCCCGACATGATCTGTTGCCCAGCACTCTGAGGCATTTCAAGAGATTCAGGGATAAGTCAGTCTGAAGACCAGAGAGTCCTGCCTGGAAGATCCTTCAGGACTGAACTAGCAGCTGGTTTCCCTGCTGTACTACTGAAGGACTGCAAGGATGAGTTCTCCCAGATATCTTGGTCTCCATCTCCTTTTGTCCTGCAGTGACATCTGCCTAGTTTCTGATCCCTCATTCCATTGTGGGATTGTGACACCGTGAGGAGGATCCCATTAAAGTTAACACATGAAGTCTAAATTACATGTGCAAATCACTCCCTCTGTATGGATTTTACAGGGTAGGACAGCACAGTTTTCTTTGAACTTGGGTTTACAATTTTATTACATATTTCTTCTCTTCCAGCTGTATCTTTCTTTTGGTTCTCCTTGCATTTTCCCACTGAATTGCAGCGCTTTTTAAAGGGGGAACTTACAGGTTATCTTAAGAACAGAGCACAGACTTGAAATCTGCCCTCTGTTTTCATAAAAAAGAAAAGTTTTCAAGGAGGATAATCATATTCGGAAATGATGTGACTAAATGTTATCAGGTTGTCATGGTGATTGCAGTCTTTTAAAAAATGTCTGTATTGTGGTTCACTAATGAGCAATATATTAACAAAAGCAAACACTATTTGTCTTTTCAAGTATTATTCATATGCACTACTGAATTAAATATCTTTTTTTCCCCTGCTTTTGGACTACTGTTCTTTGTCTTAAAAACACTGGAACTGAATTCAAGCAATAAACAAGGGCAGAGATAACTTTGTCACCTTTGTTATATTTCATACCACCATGTCAAGCTAAGCCTCAGATTAAGCAGTCTGCAGTAGCAGATACTGAGCATCACATTGCCAGCAAAATTACTTGTGTAAGGCAGAACTTTAGGCTTGCAGCTTCTGACCCTTTAAATTTAGACAGTCTCAATTCCAGTGTAATTACGACCACATATCTTACTGGTGTGAGTGTTTGTGTTCGTGTGACGTGCAGAAAACGAGCTGAAACACTGAAGTGATGCACAAGTCAGACAAATTCTGAGTTCAACCCAACACTACTAGCTCAAACCTTCAAAATTCACTCTTCAAGTCTCCTAGATCTCGCGAGGATTCTGAGGGAATTTTCCCTTCTTCTAAATGGACTAAATGGTAGAGATGGAAGTACCTTTTAGCTCTTATGTACATGTCAAGACAAGGTTTGCATTTCAGAAACTTTGGACTTCAGCACTCTACCCAGCAGCTCCAATAAAACTTCTCACAGAATCTGACACAATCCAGGAGGGCATGGTAGATTTAGAGGGTTGGTGAGGTCACACCAGAGGGGAGAAAATACATGAAGATACCTTAAGAGATACAGTGAAAAACTTTGAGAGTCTGGACGTCTTCCAATCCTGAAACTCTGCCATCTTGGACTCAAGTTTGATTGAGACCTTTGCTAGTCCCTGAGCACTCTCCAAACCATTCACTGACACTGGAGGTAGCTTCAAATGATAGGATATACAGATAGCATAGGATTAGATAGAACTGAGTCCTGTCAAGATGAACATCAGTCATAAAACACATCTTTGCAAAAGTATTTCTGCTGGTACTGTTATTCTGCTGAAATGAAATCAGTTTTTATGTTCCTCATTCTTTTGACACAAGCTAAAATGAAAATCCCATATTCTCAGTCTTCCCCTGAGCCTGTTCCTGCCCAAGATCTGCAGGAAATCCATGATTTTGGCTACATCTCCTTGCAAAGCAAATTGTCTAAGAGATGAGAGAGCCGAAATCACTTTGTTCAGTTGTTTTATGTTCTATGGGGAAAAGATGACACTATCATGCACACTTAGCCTTACACTTCATGCTCCTCTGCAGTTCACACGAAGGTCCCTCTGGCATCCCATAAGTTTTTCAGGCCTGCTAGAGGAATACCACGAGTGGTACATAATGCCTAGCAATTGAATTAGTTAAGTTTTCCCAGGCATTTTGCAACTTTTGTTTATAGAGTTGTTTTATATGACTCATTCACTTTATTTTTGTTCAGTGAGTAATATTTGGTACTTACACGCGTAAGTTTTCTTTTTCTAACATGTGCAGCTATGTAACCAATGCAGCTTGGTTACAGAATCTCTCATGCTTCAACTTTACTTAGAGAAAATCTAAACACAAAAACATCCCTATTAAAACTCATCATTAATTAATTATGCCTAGCTTCTCTCAACACGGGGTTTGTGTACTAAGGGTACTCCTGGCTCTCCTCCTCCTCCCTGCCGTATTTCCCCTCCTTCCCCCCAACCAGTGCAAGACTATATTTAGTTGGAGATTTAGGTTGATCTGCAATTCCCGCTGCAAATTCCTTTCCATCAGCAGCTCCAGCCAGAAGGTCTGAATAAGGGAATGGTTTGCACTTCAAGAGGCTTCCTGTTTCCCTGGATTTTCAGGTTTGCTACTGTTTTGTAGAGTGAGGTTGGTACTATGCTTTGCAGATTAAGTGGCTGCTAACTCATCCCTGTCCTGGCACTGGCATCAGACCATCAAGTGCAAAGCATTGTCTGGTTGATGGACCTTCCAGAAATATAGGCAGCAAAAGCAAGGAAAGCATGTCTGATCCTGAAATATTTCTGGACCAAAGTGTCAGATGATAATGCTGACAGGACTGGCAATCTCCCCGAGAAGGAGAATGAAGTAGAGGAGAACAGTTTGTAAATCATTGTAGAGGAAAGTACAGCATGGGGAGAGCTCCACTCACAGAGAAACAAAACACTCAACCTTGCTTCAAATGCAGGCAAGGAAAACAAAAAGAAAAATATTGCATACTTGTGCTAGGTTTTCTCTAAGTTTTCCGATAATTCTTTTTCCATCGCTAATTCCTGTCCTCCTGGCCTTGGTCATGTCCTACCCTGCAAGCTCCCTCTCCCTTGGATTTAACCTAAAGTAAAAATAAGCAGTGAGACTAAGCTTTCACTTCTTCCAGGATCCTCACTGCACAGTCTAGAATGAGAGCCTTGCTTGAGGGCTTTGGAGACCAAGGTTCAACCACAAACATCCTGGGCAATGCCTGACACCTACAGATATTTTATTCACCTCGCTCCTAGGAATGTAGGATAAATGATTTAAAGCTCATGAGATCCTGAAATATTATGATCCTGGGAAGATTGTAGTACTGGAGATTAGCTGGGTCTGCTACTGAATTCCTCTCTCAAGATTTCCATTTTGCTATTTCACTACAATTCACATTCATGTTTTACCCACTGTGGAAGTGTCAAAAAATAAACAGTCTGGATGCTTTCAGTTTCAGCTGCATTTTAACACTTTGCCATTTCTTAAAATGAAGCCAACGCTTGCCTGCTGAGTTTGGATGATGCCAATGTATGTGTAAAATGAACATAATAAAGAGTGAAACATGGAGTATGTCCAATAGTTGGCTTTTTTGTCAACCAAGAGAAACAAGATGACTGCATAGCAAAGTTATCCCTAGAAGAAGAATCAAGGCTGAGATGTAGCAAAAAGATTAGTAGGACTTGTTCACCTCCAAAACTTTGCTTTGTGGTATTGCATTCTTGTCAGTAATTGTAATAATGACTCTAAGCCTGAACAAAAGCCAGACAATGTTGATGAACTCTTTCATGGAATTCAGCAGGCTCAGGAACAAAGTCTATGTTTAATTTTTTTTTTGCTCTTGCTTAACATTTGCAGGTTTGAGGCCAAACTTCTCAGGTGTTTACCACAAGAAGCCAAATTTTCTATGACTGTCTCCAAAGAATATCCGTGTTGCTGACCCAAAGAGTTCCCACAACAAAGGCCCAATTAGGAAGGACCCTTTGATATCATGACCCCAAGTGTCAGACCTGTCTTTTATTTTTGCAGTGTGAACAGACTAAACAGCACTGCCTCTGGCTTTCATCTCTTCCATATTTTCTATTTTCTGTCCCAGTTCTGCCATCTCTTGGGTTGCCTGAAGTTGCCTATAATCTACAGTTTATACCTCAATGATGTGGTGTTGCCACAGGGATAGATAGATAGATAGATAGATAGATAGATAGATAGTCACATTCATTATACTAAACAAATAGTTCTGATAGAGATCTTCTTTTTTAATTATACACTTTCAAATATCAAGCAATATTTCTTCAAATGTCTTGTAGTTGCAACATGTATAGCTAATTGCCTGGGCTTTTGTTTTTGTCCCAAACTTCCTGCTTTAGCAGAATGTATTTATAGTGGCTACGCAATAAGTACATCATGCTGATTGAAATGTTGGATGTGTTTCAGTTATTGTTTATGCATTATTATTCCTTCATTCTTTGTAAATTAGTGACTCTGTAAAGTGTTGGGGGTGCAGCTGGATGCAGCTACAGTGACTTCCTAATGTTTATTTCTGTTTTCAGTATGTCTGTGTTTGCTGCTAAGCTTAAAAGACCTAGTGACAGCCCCTTTCGAAAATGATGGAACCAAACACTTTGAAATCATGGAGAAATTTGGTCCAGATTCAAACTTCACAGCTTGGACTTATCTCCACACCCAACTGAACCAACACCCGAGATAAAACAGCCTTGAACTCAGATAAGGATGCTGTGTGCAAATTCTTCCCTTAAAGCTCAGATTCACAATTTTTTTCAAAAAGGGGCTTTCCTAAACTTAGATATTACTGCCTATCTCCTTTTTGCCAGTGCCTTTGGGTGGAGGTTGCCATGCCCTCAGCTGAGCCAAATGAACAGACTTGGTGCTAATCAGCTTCAGGGCTAAGTCAGCAAAGTCACTTTAGTTTAATTCAGCTGAACTGGTGATTTCTCCGGATGTGCTGTCCGTTTGCCTGACCAGACCCTGATGTGGAAATGGTAACCTCCAGTGCAGGAGCACAGGATAAGGGCTTGTTTCATTAACTGCTTCAGCTAGACCTGCAAGAACACTTCTGCCTCCATCCCTCCATGGTGCTCAAAATTATGCAATTACTTTGCTCTGAAGCAGAATTTTGTCCCGTCTGTAAATTTGCAGGGGACCAATTGACAAAGCCCAGTCTGTTTGTATCCCTGAGTATATTCGCATGGTTCGTTTGTGGATACTTTTTACACGAGTCAGTTTCTGCAAAAGGAAAAACATTGGTTTCACCAAGAAAATACGAAAGTTTGTTTTCAATACCATAAAATGTAGTCCCACTTCATTATTTCTGAAAAGATCAGATTTGTGAATAAATGGCCTAATTAGGAGCTGCCATAGCTGGCATATCCCCAGGACTGCTGTTTATTTATAATTAAGCAAGTAGGATCAGGATGTGACCTGATGACATGACTGCTAACATTCCTGTAAATTCCAGTTGCAATTCCTCTTTCACATGTAACATTGCTTTTCCCAAAGAAGCCTGTCTAGTGCTTTATTTTTGTGTTTGGGCAGACTGGTGTGTTGTCTCTGGTGTGTTGTCTCTGGCTCATGAGGAATGCTGAGGTGGAACAGACAGAACATCAACTCTAGGGGAAAAAGAAATGGCCACTGCTTTGGCATAAGCCTCCTGGCTTTCATCAGCTAATGTCCTACCTCTGGTAAAGGGACATTTTTTTCCCACCCACTTTGGTCTTGATGGAAACTGAAGGAAAACAAAATAGGTATGTACCTGGTCTGTTCATCATCGTGTCCTTCCCGTAGTTAGTAAATGTTTCTTTAATTTGCTTAGTTAGCCCCTCTCACCTTTCAGCACTTCAGGAATGACTCTTTGAAGAGAGCCATGTACAGAGATTTAGCTGACATTTAGTGACACTAGGCTCTGCAGTCTCCAAAATATGACTGATGTCACTTGTTATGTTCCCTCGGGTCTCTGGGGACAAAGTCACTCTTACCCTGAAGCGTGCATTGACAATCTCAAGATAACACTTCTTTGACAGAGTCAGGGGCCCTGCCAGGGTCTAATGTAATCTCTAGAAAGTTTCCAATCTGGGCATTGTTTGTTATTTATATTTCATATCTGGGGTTTGTGTTTGCTTTTCTGTGATTTTAATACAAAAGCTGCTAATAAGAACAAAAATTCATACCTTTTTCTGTTGGATGGGTGTGTTGGCAGGTCTTCAATGGAAGAAACCTTCTTCAAGGTGGAAAAAATTCAAACAAACCTAAGAAAAATAATCAGAGCCTGCATTCTTTATTCTGCAAGTAAATCCACTGGCACTGAGAAGACTAGGGTGGAAGCGTGAATGAAATTGAATTTTATTCTAACTAAATGAATTGTTTAAGCCCAGCTTCATAGCACTAGGAGAGGAGTTCGGAAGCAGAGAGAGATGCTCTTTGGTTTCTTCCCTCACCCTGAAAAGGAGGGCTGACTTTATTACCGCTTTATTTTGCCTTTATCCTTTTATTAATCCTATTTTCCTTTCCCAGACACGAATCAACTGAGATGGGGCGGGCGAGCTGCTAATACCCTTTCTGGCAGGGAAAAGGACTTTGATGCCAGTCCCGCCCAGCGAGAGACCCGGCTGGGACTCGCCTGTCGGAGCACACCCGAAAGCGCCGGGGCTGGGCGGCCGGGGGCGAGGCCGGCACACGAGGGCGCTCGGAGCAGCCGCAGCCCCGGCACCGGGCGGGCACCGCGGCGAGGAGGGATGGATGTGCGAGGAGGAAACCCGCGGCAAGGAGGGGATGGATGTGCGAGGAGGAAATCCTCGGCAAGGAGGGGACGCGGAATGAGGAAACCCCCGGCAAGGAGGGGATGCGGAATGAGGAAACCCGAGGGAAAGAGGGGATGCGGAATGAGGAAACGCTAGCGACTAGCCCGTCTTTACTGTTTTAGTGCACTCCTTTAGATGTTAATATACTCACCGGGGTTAATGATTCATTGGTGACAGAGAGAACTTGAAGAGGGAACACTAGAATTTTTTATGCTGCTGTTTGGTTTTTTTCCTGTTCTACCACTGATGACACTACGGGTCTGTAACTGCTATCCCCTGTCACTCAGTCCCCCGGGCTGTACCACAGCCTGAGTGCTCCCCTGCAGAAGCACAGCATGGAACTCCAGTTTAGGAGGACTAATTAGTGCCCTAAAACCACCGACCTCTCACCAAAACACCAGGTAGCAGCTGGAGGTCACTGAGAATCCACTGAGCAGAAACCTGAAATTCCTTCACTCTGTATGCATTTTTCAGACGAGAAGAGTATCGGAGCAGCTGGGATGGAGGGAGGGGTTTACATGGGGTTTACATGTTGAACAAAGTGTCTCTTGCCTCTGTCAGAATACAGGTTAAAATCGATACACTGTGTTGTAAAATATGAAATTATTTTCTTTTCTGTCTCAGGACAGAAGTCCAAGTCCTGCCCAAATCAGAATCTGAAGTAATCTGGATGATTTGAAGTAGTGCTGACAGCTGAGAACAAGTGCTAAAACTGATTCTTGTGCCTGCTGCCCAAGGGGCCTGGGTGGGCTACTGTAAGGCAGGACATTTGGGTCACTGCTGTGAAGGGACCACATCATATTTCCAGGTGAGTATCAGTCATATCTGGGCATGGTAATAAAGGCTTTCTGGGTTAACGCAGACTGTTCACAAATGCTGGCTCCTCACTCAGCTCCCCAGGAAATTTTGGGAAAGACAGGAGCAGTTTGTTCATGCCACCTTTACTTGGGGGCTACCACAGAGCCATGTGCTCCTGGTAAGGTCAATGTTTCCAAAATACGCTGCATGTACGAATATGGGCAGGCTATTGCACTGTTTGTGGGGTGGAGGTCTGGACAGGTAACCATGGAAAATCCCTTCCACTGGATATGGAAAAGCTGATCACCACTATTTAAAGTCATGTCAGATGGGAAAAATAAGGTGTGTGCCTTGGGTGACATGAAAACAAGGAAACCTGCTGCAGATTCAGGGACACTAGTGTCTGTCCTGTTTACACTTGGGTCATGAATCAGTGCTTGGTGTCCCTTTGTAAAAAAAGGAGACACACACACACATGGAATAAAGAGGTTTTGGAACAGACTCAAGTGTTTGCCTAAGCAAAGAGTAAAATTTAGCAAAAAGCAGGACGGGAGTGTATGATATGGTTTACTTAGTCAGAGATGGTTCCTTCCCCATCTTGAATTCTCAAGGCCAAAATCCTCTGTGTTTTAAGCCTGGTCAGCTGCCTGCATAGGAAATCCCTCTTTTCCACCCTGTAAAGCAGAAATGAAAGGGAGAGGATGGCTAATGTGACTGCATGCACTGGCTGAGGACGCAGAAATCATCATCAATTCATTAGAGCTTCTTCTAGGATGGCTTTTGCATGAAGATGCTATTGTGTCACCTGAAATGGAGCAAGACAAGGCACATAAGAGTCATCAAGGCATCTAAAGGATCCAGAGACCTGCAGGGTTTGACAACAGCTCAGACACAACAGCCTGTTGAGGTGCCAAGGTGTTGCCCATAGTACTGAAGAGGCATGTGGGGGTCTCAGTACTTTTCCAGCTCAAGGTCTTAACTTCTCAAGTACAGACTCCAATAATAATTCTGTCACAGAAGCATCTCATGTCTGCTTAGGACAAGTCTGCGTGCCTAGTGTTGTTTACTTCTCGGGATTGCCCTGGCTGTCCTTTCCCTGCCTGTTCACAAGCTTGCATCTCCTTTCTTTCCAAAGCACCCAGGCTCAATGTCTGGAGGTGGCATTGCATATGCATACTGGCCATGGGTATGTGAAAGTCCCTCTCATTTATATGAATGTTAGATCTTTCTGAGCAAAAAATCCGGGCAAAGAATATTTAGTGGAAAAGGATTTCCCACTGAAAAAAATAGACTGTTTTCATAAGGAATTCAGGGTTGCCTCTCCCAGAGATAAATGCATAAACTGTGAACATTCTTTTACTTGTCTATTGCCACATCAAAGAAGCAGCAGGAATGAATTCCCAGTTTAGTTGAAATTAAATTAAGATACATTCCAGCAAGGTGTTTCTGTATGTAGTTTTTATTTTTAAGTTGCAGTGCTCCCACTATCACTGGAAAGACATTTCAGTCATAAATAGGCAGTTTCCCAGCCTTGCTTCATTACTTTCTATGGACACAATTGCCAGGGACTACATTTCTGTCAAAAACACTCCTCTTATTACATTCTGTGGTTGTTTCTGGAGGAATCTGTTACTCACAGCATGTTGATCTTAGAAGGATTCCTCACATTTTCTGGTAAATACAGCACATGATTCTTGTATGATCCTGCAATTAATGTTTGTAAATTGTCTGGGATACAAACCAAGCTGTCATTTTTAGGTGTTGTCAAAATAACAATCCATAATGTCAAAACACTGTCAATCTCTTGTCCTGTACAAGGAGAAACTATGCAATGGTATGGATGTAAAGCTATTTGCTGAGCAGAACACCATCTACCTTGACTCTTGGTGAAGGGATGTTCGAAAAAAAGCCTTTTAACATTGATTTCTGCAGCATGTGATGCATCAGCAAGATTTACACCTGGGGCTGAAGCAGGAGAGTGATCAGTTGTCCCCAGTGCCACATGACAGCAGGCTGCACTGGGTAGTCTGGAAGCCATATGTTTATTCAGAATATAAGACTTAGTGAGGTTATGATCAGTCACCATCACTCATGGTAAAGGAAAGAAATGGGATGCTGAAGGGCCAGAAGTCAGGAACAGAGAGCTGTTGGTTGCTGCTGGTAGGCAAAATCTACCACATACAGAGATGGATGGGCAGGCTGAGAAGTGAGGAGAGACAGGACACACTTCATACCTGGACGTTCAGCTGAGGTTCAAGCACTCAGCACATCTGGACTTAAAAATGACTCTGAAGTTGATCCTATCATGTTGGCCTAGTCTGAGATACTTGGGACCTTGTCCTTCTGCCAAAGGGAGTAGCATTACTCTAAATAGATGTTCCCTTTTCATGGTACTTACCTTCTGCATTTATGTATAAATGTTCCCCTTGTCGGAGTTCTCCTGCTCACCTAAGTAGGCTTTTAAGTCTTCTCTCAGAAGAAGTGCTCTTTATTCCCTTATTGCCTTCTTTGCCTTTTTGAGTTCATCTTTCTGGCCCAGGAGAGGCAAAACACTTAGAAAGGACTTTTCATTGAGTCCTAAAAATACCTTGTTCAACATCATTAATACTTTACTATATTAATTTGTCCCCAGTTGGAATCTAGAGGGCTAGTTGATATTTTCACATCTCCATCACAATCTCAATGCACCATTAGGCCAGAAGATCTACCAGTATGGGCACTGCATTTTGCCCACATGCCGTTTGCCTTGATGCATAGACTTTACACAGACCTGAGACTCTTCAGAAATTCAGTTTAATACTGCATGCAGCGCAGCATGATTCAAAAGTGAGTAAAGAAGAGGTGAATTTGAAAAATTCTCCACCTTGAGATAAAAATAGACTTGTGATCTCTGACAAGAGTTCTGATAGAAATTCTGGAGTCCTCTGAGAAGAAAAAACAACCCCTTAGATGCTGCTTTTAAAATTCAACACATACATAAGCTTTGGGGAAAATCAGTTCAGTAGATGTCTGGTGCTGAAGATACCAGAAGTTCTGTTTCCCTCTCTGTCCTTCTGGAGGATTAGAGAAGGAGCATGAGAGTGACGGAGGAAGAAAGAGAGCTGAGCAGAACTCCAGGAAAGCGTCAGTAAACTTCTGAAACTCCTGGCTTACTGCAGGAAACTCACAATCCATGGTCAGAAGGAGAACATCAAAAGTGTTGGTATCTCACCTCTCTCCTTTGTTCTCCATGTTGTGGAATTTTACATGAAGCTGCAGCCATGGGTGCAGATAGCCAGTGTATGGCAAGAGGGAAAGGTGATGAGTACTCCTGGGTACTGTCCCCTGCAGCAAGCAACCCTTTCAGGTGTTAACTCTATATTGAATGGAGGACTGACCTGAGTTTGTCCCACAGTCACTTTCTAAATATACTGTGCTGACAAGACTTTATTTCCAGTGTCTTATCTATGAGTAATTCATTTGCTCTGTCTTGGAAAAGCATATTATTAATAGGCAACAATAGTGTGTGAGTGAATCATAGGGCACCAGACTTAGGGCCAAGTTTGGACTTTCAGCAGTCTAGTCTCTGCTCTTAGTTCCTGCTCTACCCCAACGCTGTCATGTAGGCAGGGGTATCAGGGAAAGAGCAATGCTGACAGCTAACTGAGGGAAACTGAAACGTGTCATCTGTACAAGTGGTGAGGGTAGACTTCAGCAGGAGCCAGAGCTTGTCACACCCCTTGCTTTTCTTTCTTGTTGCTGCCTGTAGCCTGAGTCCACTCCATGTGACTGCATTTTGCTGGGCCTGGCAGTGGTTGAGGTCAGGCCATGGGCTGAAGGACAAAGCTGTAAAGCCTGCTGGAGCTAAATTGTTTGAAAAAAGGGGAATTCCAGCCCTAACACATCAAGCAGACTTGGGCTTTCTCTTCTGTAGACTTTGAAAGTTGGTGGTTTCTTAACATAATCTTGAAGACTCAGAATGCTAAGGGTGATTGAGTCTGACATTGAAAATGAGCTTGGAAACACACCAAGCTAACAAGATGGACACGCTAGGGCAGTTCATTTTGCCAGAGACTGAAATTACAGCTGGTGTAAATTCATAAAACTTTGTATCCTTCAGAAAAGGAGAAGTTTAAAAATAATTGAAGGATATATAGTTCTCCCAATGTGCTCTTAATCATTAAACTTTGAGGCCTTGGCAAATGGAAGACTGTTTGACAGGAGAAACCAATAGACCTGTGATATCAGCAGGACCAAAGATATTCAATGAACTGGTCTATCAAAACACATTTATGGAGTTATTGATAATATGTTCCATGTTACTTGGCAGATTGGGAAATAGAGTACAAAACCATGGGGGAGTGTCAGCTATTGAGGAAAATCAACCAATGAGCAGGAGCCAGTAGAGACCTCTATTTGTGAAATAAGATAAATTCAATCTCAGGAGCAAAAACTGGAGACAACTGAGAACCCAAGTAAGAATTTAGGACACAGTGAGGAATTCCTCCATTAGGAGCTATACATAAGAAATTTTAGGTCCAGAAAACTTTGGAAGGCCACCAAGAAAGCTATGGGGAGTCATCAAATTTTAGATTCAAGTTGGGATCCCAAATTATGATGTAGTTTTAAGCTTGAATGGGAAGCAGCTGAACTAAGGAGAAATTTCCAATTTCCTGTTAACTGAATGGTTAACCAAATGCTAAGATCCAGGAGCACTGGGAATTTTTCAGAATCTTTGGTTTCTTTGGTTTGGGGCTTGTTTGAGTTTTTAAGGTCCTGGAAGCATAGCTTTGGTTTATTCTAAGGCTCCTAAACACTAAATTAAAAGTTCATTATATTCTTCAAGTAAGCATCTTGACTACAGAATGGAACAGAGCCAGGAACTCATGTGTATTATGATTTTTTTTTGTCTGATTTACAGCTGACATTGAGACAGGAGCTGCAGGTGAATTAAAATTATCAAAGCTTTTTAAATGCATGCTAAAAAAGACTGGGCGTATTTGAGTCATCAGGGAGCTAAACCTTCAGGTCAGAAAAAATAAGAGCTTGAGCCATGTGGGAATTTCAGTTTTGGGGTCAGAACTGCATGAACCGTGGTGTGTTGTTGGGAATTTCTAGCTCAGCAAACTGTCTGGAGCCTGGAGGGAGTATCGAGGAGGCAGCAGAGAGGGCGTGAGGAGAGCATGAGTCATCTGGGACTGCAGACAGGAGAGGGCAGCTGCCAAGTGAGTGGGTGCCCCTGGGGAGGTTTGCATTCTGCAGGTCTCCCACAGCTGAAGTCAGCGGTGCTTGGTACAAGGAAGAGCACTTTCCTCTGCCTGAGTGCTGGTATTTCCCAGACACACCACGGGAACTGCACAGGAATCTCCACACCTTGCCAGTTCTTAGGGCTTCATCCTGCAAACTTTTATATTGAAGTTTGCTGAGGCCATCAGGATTATTAAAGCCCCTCCCTTGTCTGTAGGAGGTGAGGTCTCCCAGCAAACCACAATCATTCCCAGTGCAAAGTGCTGGCTTCATGGATCTTTAAATCAGAGGTAAATGTTCACTCTCTCTCCCCTGCCTAAAGATGCTTGAGATCATTTGGAACAACTGCATCCAATAAAGATGGCATAAGAAGGAAGCCTCAGCTTTGAATATTTAACCCTTGTTTTCTGTTTTAATACTTGATTGTCTTTGCCCGGCCATCAGCGTGATAACATATACCAGTTTATTCAGTAAAATTTCCCAATTTATTCAGTAAATTTTCCCAATTTATTCAGCTTCATTTTCCCAATGAGCACTCATTATTTATGACTAGCAAGAAAACCTTTGCCTCCAATGGCAGAAGGAGAATGTCTCCTCATTTAATTACCATGTATAGTTAGCTGCATGCTGATTGGAATAAAATAATTCACTTTCTATTCCCAGAAGAGTTTTCCTAAGTGCTTTGGGAGGCGAGGAGGAGGCTGGCAGATGAGTGTAATCTCAAGAAGCACGCTGTAGTGGAATCCAGCACTAGGAGCCAGATGGCAAGGTTGTACTGAATAGCACATTTTTTTTTAATAGCTGTGAAAATTTGCTGTCTGCACAGGGCTTTGCTGAATGATAACAGAAAGCATTTCTAATTTATCTGGTGCTACAATTAGGTTATTCCTTCAGAGGGTTCCCCTTCTTTTTCACATAGTATGAGGGACCAGTTTCAGTACCAAGGGCAATGTTTAAGTATTTTTAAGAGTTCAGAAAGCAAAGAGGGCAAAGCTGTGGGAGGAAAAACATTTAAAAAAGAGAAAAATTAGTTCAGGAGAGGACTAAGACAAAGTAGTACCCTGGCCTTGTTTTGTGCAGCCCCCTGTGAGGTGGTTCCACTGTGTAGCTCTCGTGTAACATCCATTGAGTCTGTTGAGATCTCATGCAACATTCTTTGAATGTGTTGGGATCTCCACAGACATGTCCAACAATGGGAATGAGAACCAGAGAAAGCCAACCATTTCCCATCATCCTTTAAAATAGGGATGCAGTCATAAATGCTGTGTAAAGAAGGTTAGCCTAGCAGTAGATATATATGAGCATTATGTTAACATGGTTCTGAAAGCCACGTTGGAGTATTAGATTACACTTGAAATCTAAAATGTGTTTTCATCCATGAAATGATGACTGGACGCCAGATTTTGAGTTTTCTGACTCCATTCAGACATACAAACTCCCCAAATCCCCATGAATTAATATGATCTGTGCAAATCCAGTTCATCCACAAATGCCTCCTTGAGTGTGTAGAATCATCTGTGGCAATAAACGCAAGACAAGACAAACCCTGCTGTTTGCTTTAGACAATCAGCTAACTGGCAATGCTCTTCTGGGCAGGGGTGATGGCAGAATTTGCAAAGACCATGGACAAAACACACGATTTGAGAAGCATGGGCAGTCCCGTGGGCTTTCACAAAGTGCTACAAAGCAGTGAAGAAGGACTAGGCCAAGACCTCCTTAGAATCCACAGATACATGAAATCTCCCCTGAAGCAGGCATATGTTTCACACACTCCTGGGAACCTGGCCTGCTGTGATAGTTGTGTATTGCTCCAAATGCCTCTGGTGCACATAGTGAGTTTCTCTGCCTGAAGTCAGACAGCCCATGCAGCTTCTGTGCCTTTGACTACAAAGGTCTGGGCCACTTCTTTCAGTGGAACTAAACCCAGGGTTCCATCATGTTCTTACAGACTGCCTGCATTGGGGAATGAAGAAATGGGTCCACCTTTGAGAGCTGAATGGCTTGGAGACCTGATGACAGAGGTGTGACTCTAAATCACATCTCTTAACTGTGTGCCAAGCACGTTTATCAGCATGAACCACTAAGACTGGAAGAATTCCGAAACTTCTGGAATACAGTTTTGGAGTTATACCAACTAAAACAAAGTCCGTGTGTTGCCTATTGTCTAACTCTGCAGCTTTTTATTCTGTCACTGAATACTGACTTGCCCTGCCGCTACAGAAAATGACACTAAGAGCAAATGCCATTCTTCCATGCTGTCTGCATATTTAAAACAGTGTAAATGTAGAGGCCATTAAAACCCTGCAAGCAAAGCTTTGCCTTGTTGGTATAGTTTGCACTGTACCTAGCCCAGAGGGCACCACAACAAACCTGATGATATGCACCAGGGTGATATGCACCCAAAACTGGGGAAGAGCATCTTCAGACATAACACTGCTGCTGAGATGACACTACAGTGTCTGTCTCATCATAGATAGGGACACATGAATCTATTTGAACAGTAGAATTCATCCTTTGCAAAAAGCTGCCTTCAAAATAGGACTTCTTGTCTCTTATCTGAGCCCCAGACACTGCTGTGGCTTTCAGTGTGGGGGTCAGCCCTAAAAAAGTCATTGCTAGAACAGGCTGAAATGTTTTTGTGTTCTTCTTGCAGAGTAATGCCTGAGGATAATGCGGGGTAAATTTTTTTTCTTCTTACATTTCAAGGTATTTTTCAATTACACAAATCACTTCTGTTCCTCTTTTCAACTTTTTCTAATTTTCTGTGTGTTTTTCATATTTTTTCTTCTCACCTTTACACATTTCCCCTGGGAATGTGGGTGAAAGAGTTAAATAAAAGACAGAATTTACTTTCTATGATGATTCCAGGAATCTTTTCCTTATCTGAGTCAAAATTTTATTTTCCAGGATGCTATTTAATTCTTGTAAGATACAAACAGTTTTCTTTCAAAATAAAATATCCTTAACAATAACAGAAGAGACAATTGGATCAGCTCAGTGCAGCTACGCATGGTGATAGCCAGACTGATGATGATGTAAAATCATCTTTTTACTCTTCTGTTTGAAGACTGAATTTTCAAATGATACTTCATTGACAATCAATAAATGAGTTTTTTACTGCTGTCAGCACTACTGAGTCAATGCAGTGCTGAGAGCAAGTGGAGAGCTGTACTGACTCAGCCACACTTCAGGCAACACTCAATTCATTCTTGAGCCCAGAATCATTCTATTACAACTGAGATGAAGAAAAACCCCACCAACCTCATTTTGTCATCACTTTTTCAGGTTCCTTGTCAACCATTCGAAATTCAGATGTAGAAATAATCACAAGCTGAGCTCAATAACTTCTCATCTGACACAAAACCTTCTAGAAAGATGTCCAGCCTTGATCTGATGACGTCAATGGAGTACTCACCATTTCTCAGAGTAAAGCATTCCCAGTGACTAGTCACCCATGCTCTCAATAATTTGTTTCACTAATTCAGGATGATTTTAAAGCACATTTTTTTCTGATTCCCCAGCCTGGCAAAAGCCCAAGGCAAATTGTATGAAATAACCCAGCTATGTCTGAAAGTGTATTTCTGAGGCCTGACTTGAAAGAGCCTTCTTTTGCAAAATTTTTCTGAAATTTTTCATTGGAGGCAGAAGTTATCATTTATAAATTTTCAGTTTCTTAACTAGTTGATTACACCTACAGCTTGGGTCTAATTGCTTCTATTCCTGTTCAGAGGCACAAAAAATCTGCATCAAGATAAGTACCCTTGGAAATGTTTAAAAAGATCCTAATGTATATGGCCAGAACTGCCCCACTTGCAGACAGTGATAATCTAGCTGTCATGGACTAATGAACTGTAACCTGGAATTCTGGTTGATCCTGTCACCCTTGGCCAAAATAATCCAAGGAGGGAAGTGACGCATGTTGAAATCTTGTTTTGAGAACTGAACATTCGGATTTCTTCCAGGACTCTTCTCAAGGTTGTGTTGTACTTGCAGTGAAATTGTTTGCGAGAATTTAGAAAAACTTCAAGATGGAGGGTTATTGCCTTGATTCTGCTAGGAAAAAAACCCTCATTCTATCTGCACAGGCATTTCATACCCTTTGCAAATAATTCTACTTGGACCTGGACTTACTACAGTGTAAGATACCCTGTTGTTTTATACCTTGCAGCCCTTGTACAGGACTACTTTTTTGCTTAAAATTAAGTCTAAACTTTTGTATCAGTTCCCTTTTCCATTGTCTGCATAATCGAATGTGGCAGATTTTAGCATTTGTTTGCCTGAAAATGTTGTTTGTTTGTTTGTTTGTTTGTCTTAAAGAAGCATTTTCTCTTTATTTTAGTATTTCTTCCCCTGGGAAGCAACATTTGGAACAATCCAGGAAACAATATTTTAACAAGCATTAAGTTGCTATCATTGAGACCACAGAGGGAAGCTGATGCAAGAGGGAGGAAAAGTGGCTGCCATGTGCCATCCTTGAGTGCCATTTATAACAATACACATTCTGTCCTCCTCAAAAGAGTAATCCTCATGCTTCTTGAAATGAAAACCCAGGAAAATGAAAATTTCAAATCAAACAAGCTATCATTAAAATCACCATCAGTGACTGAAAACTAGTGAAAGCTGAGTTTAAGTCTAAATTCCCACCTGACTGTTCTGGCACACCTCATGGAGAAGCAGCGATGTGTCGTGTTTGCATCAGACCTCACTTTTTTGCCAGCTTGCTTGAATGTGCCAGGTTGCTTGCACCTGGAGAGCCAGGCTGTGAAGCAGCAAGAGGAGCTTTCAGTTTAGTAGGAAACAGCCTCAGAGCCAGTTTTGGGTCATTCTGCTGCCTCCCGTGGCTGTGCGTTTGTTCTGCTACCCACACCTTGCCACGCCAGGCAAGTCCCATAGGAGATGCCACCTCTGAGTGTAGCTGGCATATGGCATTTGCCTGATTTCCATGAAGGAGTGAAAAATGTTCAAACAAATAAAATGTTGAAACAGCCTTAGATGTGAGCAACATTTTGCAGGGAAAAAGTCGATGAGCTTTGGAGAAGGAGGATGATCATCAAGCCGTGCTCTGTGCACTGATGTTTGCAGCCAGCAGTCCAGATAACAACTTCGGGAGGAATCTGGGTAGGAGCAGTGAGTAATGTACCATTTCTGTAAGGGCTACTAAATCAAAAGTCACGCCTCTTCAGCACCGGATGCAGTGCTGCCCGGGGCTGTTGTGGACCAGCAAATCACTGCACACACGGAGGGTATCAGCCAGCAGCTGTTTTCTAGGTGCTTGAGTGCTGCCGCCCTGAACAGTACCAACTATCACCATTTAATGGGGAAATCTGAGGTGCCTAAGAACTGTTGCACCAGTGACTACGTCTTGCAGACATTGCAAAGTAGAAGACCCAGACCGGGGCCCAAAGGACTGACTTCAGATAATGCTGTCAGCAATCCCGAATAATGATTGCCCCGACAAACGTTGCTAATGAAAATAAAAGTAACCCGTTTGCCACCTTCAAAGTGCATAGGAGTTTTGCATCACCAACAATGCTACCACCACCTAACATTTCCATTCTGAGCCTGATGAGTCTGACATCCAACCAGAGTCACACAAGGGCAAGACAACTTGTAAATGGTATGAAGAAAATTGTATTTAGCAATTTCGGCAAAGCAGTGAATTCACCAATTCCCCAAAAAGTCAAACTCATGTTAATGCCTGAGCACATTTCTCAGCATCTTTTGCAAGTAGGAGGAAGTAAACATGTATATTTTAGGGGAAAACAGCATTTGTGGGGTATGATCTTTGCAGAGAGCTCCCAAGCATGGACAATGTGGGGGTCATTTCAAAGGATCCGCTTGCTACAGAGAGCTTTCCCAATTCCAGCTGAGCACTCAGACTGGCTGTGAATCTGCAGAATGAAACACGGACAGTTTCTCATCCAGATCTGCAAAGCACGCCCTGGTACAATGGATGCAGTTTTCTCCTGCTTGCTCTATCTCAGCTGCTGCCCTGAAATGTTGGTAGGAAGATGTGGAAAAGTGCAGTTTTTCTCTCCCTGTCATTTGTAGGGTTTTACCTTACCAATGGGATATGCTGCACCACATTTCTAAGTTTTGCTTTTGATACCTGCTCAGTAAACACAAAGCAGTGATGCTATTTCAGCTATATAAAAGGCCATTATCAGGGTGCTGATTACATATGATGATGCTATGCATCACATGACCTATCATTGTCTTGCTACGTGCTTTCTGAAATTCTACACATGGTTTATCGAAACCTAAGGTTTTCAAAGAATATAAAGGGGAAATGCTACAACAGCCTCTCTGCATCTACATTGATTTGAAGAAATGTGTCACTGGAAGGCAGCTTTCTAAATGGGAGTTGGTAGCTTTTCATATGTGCATTTCAAAATTTATTAGATTTCATATTTGACATATGTTCTTATGATTTTGAAATAAAAATCACATTTTAAATGTTCCAGTTTAGTTTTTGATTGTCCCATAATTTTTGTTATTCTATAAACTATGTGCTGATAGCTAGTCATGGGAAAAGCCTTCTTAGTTCTTTACAATTTGCTTTGTGGCCAGCCTGAAACACAAAGACTGCACACAAGACTTTCCACTGCCTGAAAAGTTCACACTAGAGACCCTTTCAGGAGAAACAGCCAGTGGTTCCTTACCTAGAGAACAGAAGTGACAGATGCTCTGCCTGATGAGCCCATTTCAATCATAATTTATTATATTGGAATTCACAGTAATATACAAAATTAAGAGGAGAAAAGAGCACTTATTTCTGTGAACTGCTTTTTCAAACCTCTGGAGATGAAAACCCAAGAAATTTGTGGTTGTTCGCTTTAAAAAATACTGCTGGAAGAGGAGGAGGAGGATTATGTCCAGGCAAAGAATTCACTGAAATAATTTTTCTAGAGTGCCTGGCTAATTCTGTATGTGAGTTATGGGATTTTTAAGAGCCTTTATTCAAAACTATTATCTGCATACTTTGAAGAAACTTTGGTCTGTACAAATATTACCAAATATGTTTCTACTGTAGATCCAAGATTTGATCTCATTAGTCTGCCTAAAGATTTGCAGCTCATTTCATTGAGCCCAAGTTAACAAAAACTAAATATTGTCCTATTTTCCTGTGATCGCCAGTATAAGTGAATTTAAAATTGCCTCTCCATCAATACTATGATAAAAAAATACGGTTTCAGACTTGTACTAATTAACTATTTGTTAAGCTATTAACATTGAATAAATCCAGAAGCAAAAAAAAAAAAAAAAAAAAAAAAAAAAAAAAAAAAAAAAAAAAAAAAAAAAAAGTGAACACTTCTTATTTACTCGAGATAATTTTTAAATATTCAGCCATCTCCGGTGATAAAAATGAAGGTACATTGTGTCTTCATAATGTCATTCATGGATGCCCGGCACTGAAAAACTGACATCTTATCACAGCTGTAAAGGCATTTAGCCCACGGGATCACTCAATAGGCTGAGCAGTCTGACACCAGCAGTGGGATGTGCAAGAATCCAGTTAGTAAAGTCACAGCCCATGCCCTACCATGGAAGGAAACCATCTGGTTTTGTAAAACAGATGTCTTAAAATCATACAGCCTAGAAACTTTAGCATTATCTACACAATTATTGTATTAGGGATGCTGGAATGACTACACTTACCCACTAGGAAAATCTTCAAATGAATCACAAGTTTGGCCGCATGAGAACACATCTTCCAAAATTGGAAATGGACATTTCCTCCTGAGTGGTTAGAGAACACATTTTGAGATCTCAATTTGTACTTATTTGGATAAAAGGAATAACATGAATTCAACAAGGCTTTTGAATTCATTACTTTGTTCTGCCTAATTGATGAATTTTTTCGTCATTTATTTTTCTGTGTAGATTGAAAGGCTCCAGCTTTTCATGTCTGGCTGAGAAACGTGGATTCCAAACTCCTTCACTATTTGGTCATGATTTGGGCTCCAGGCCTATCGGTCCTGCGACTGCAATCACATGCCATATAAATGTATTCAAAGAATGAAGGCTAGATTCTCAGACACTGGAAAAGTGATAACGCCATCTCACCTCTGACTTCTGACACTTATTAAGCAAAATGCTGTCCTTAGTTAGCCAGCTGACTCTCTAAAATGGAGGTCTTGAAGGCCATGAAATAACTCCAGACATATTAGTAGAGCTGAAAACAAAACTCCTTTGCAATAGCAGCCCGCTATCTTGCAGCCATGGATTTTCCACTTCACACAACCATGTACACGTGGAGACCTGTGAAAAACCTCTCACGAGTTGCTCTTGACACAAATTACTTCAGTTTGTCTGGGAAAAGACAGCATCCGAACAAAGCTCCCTCATTGAGCCCTCAGTGATTAATCACTGTTCGTGTGTGGGAGGAAGGAGCTGAATGCTCTGAGACAACTCTACCCAGCTACTGAGCCCATGAACTGGGGGACTGGACAGGGAACAAGGGGGTTTCTGCCCACAGCCTCATCCCAGAGATTTATAAAGAGGAGGTTTGGGGTACGAAAAGAAAATGCCAGAGGACAAATAGGAAAGATTACCCAATGCAGTCTGACTAATGGATTTGCACTGTAGCACTCGCAATCCATGCTCTTGGAAGGGGATCAGCCGTGTGGAGGGGAAGAGGCTGACATTTGGAGTTTGCCAGCTTTGTGTTAGTGACTGAGCCGGCACCACTGTGCGGCAGCTGAGCAGCAGGGCTGCCTGCTCACACAGGGGCATCAGGTGGGAACAGCAGAGTCTGGATCAGCATCTGTACTCTTGGGCTCTGCGAACAGCCTTAACTATTCAGGCTATGGCTGTTCATGTGGCTCAGTACACACACACACACCACTAGAAAGAGGCAAAAGCGAACATTTCCAAAAGCAAGAAGAGAAAGCCTGGGAAGTCTGGGATCTGGGTGGATCTCTGGACCAGAACTGCCTTTGGGACATAGGACTTAGCAAAACTGGCTGAAGTCTCACCACAAAGGCTTGCGAGGACTGCCGCATGCTGTGCGGAGATTGCTGCCTTCTCCTGGTGAGCCGGGCAAAGCACAGCTGGAGAAACGAGCCCAGCACATCTCAGTCTTGTTCTAAAAGGCCTGGTTCTCTCAGACTTCCATGCCCTTTACATTGTTTTCATGTTTTGTGGTAAAAAAAAAAAAAAACTACCTACAAACCTGTAATACTAAAATCAGCTGCAAGTACAACATGAATTCTATTGTTTCTACACAGAGAATATCCCACAATATTTGCTCCCCCCCCCACCCCAATGTGACTAAAGAGAGGGAAGCAGGTAATACCTACCAAGGCATCAAGGCAAGGAAAATGAAGAGGGCTTCGGAAGAAGAAGGGTGTGGCCATTTGTTGGTTACTAAAGTGCTGCTTTTCTGCCAGGCCAAACAGACAGAAGGGGGAAGTGGATGAGGGAAGCTCCTCTGCTGGAGCTCCCTGCTTGCTACAACTGCTCCCGGAGATAAGGCGTGGATCAAGGGAGATAGCGCTCTTGGCTCTGCTCTGCTCTGCTCTGCAGAGCCCAGCCAAGCCCAGCGTGTGCAGAGCTCCCTGCGTGGAGCAACCCCACTGGCAGCTGGATACCCCAGAGAATTTAAAAAAAAAAAAAAAAAAAAAAATTAAAAAAAAAGAGGCGATTTTTCTCCAGATGTGCTCTGGAGATGAGTTTTTCGCAAACAGCCTTGTCTCACTAGGAGCATCAGCGCTCCTCTGGAGAGCCCTGGTGAACGCCGGGGCCTGGCTGGGCCGGCGGGAATTTGGGAAGGTGCCCCCGGGCAGGGCTGAGCCTCACAGCTCTGCCTCATCCCCCTGTGGACCTGCCCTCACCCCGCAGCCCCAAGGCTGCCCAGCGCCCTCTGGGACACCCGCACCCTCTCCTTCTCCAGAGCTATTCTTCTGCCAAGACTTTTTGCTTTGTGAGAGATCAAAGGAGAATAAACATCTCCATCTTCCCTCCGAACATCTCCAGCCAATATGCATGGTATTTTTATTGTGGAAGGGAGCGATTTGTAAGAAGAAATGAAAATCTCCAGCGTGTCAGCTCATAGGAGCTAATGATGTTTACACAGACATACCACACTGATGGAATAGTCCCAACATCCCCTTCTGGGGGGAGGGGAGGAAAAAAAATAGTTTGGGGTGGGGGGGGAAAGGGGAAGAAAAAAAAAAAGGGAAAAAGAGAAAGGGAGAGACAGCGGCGAGAGGAGTGACCCAGGCTCCCCTCCCCCGGCTCTTTCCTGCGCAGCAACCTGTACTTGACCCTCCCGAGCCTGGCTCTGCTCAGCCTCCATCCCGCCCCGCCGGAGCCGCAGCGCTGATACCAGGCAGCTGATGCGCCGCCTCATCCAAAACACACACTTGGGGGAGGCGCACGCCCACGCCGGGCTTCGGGGGGGCTCCGGGGCCGCGGAGGGACGCGGGGGGCCGGCACCCACCTTCCTCCCTCCTTCCTTCCCTCTCTCTCCCGCCGGGCCGGGCCGGGATGTGCCGGGCCGCCGCCGCTGTTTGCCAAGCACTACAAGTGGCGGGGGAACTGGGTCCACTTCAGGGTGGAAATATTTCAAATGCTTCCTGGGATGGAGATGGGGGAGAGGCCGCCCGGCCAAAATTTGCGGGAGGAGAGGCCGCCTGCCCTCGCCCGGCCCCCTCAGCCCCTCCCAGCCAGTCCGTCCGCACCCTTTTGAAGTCCAAATTCACGCTGGTCTGGGTAGAGTGCCTGGAGGACCCTGGGACCCGGGAGCCCTGGGTGCCACTGGTCCCTTTGCTTTCCTATCCCATCCTTTGATCCTTCTGTGCACCCATGGGTGCATTAGACTACCTTTGCTGGGGGCACGTCCCAGTGGGTGCCAACTTCCTTGAGCAGGGAACACGGGAAGAGGTCCCTAGAAGACTTTATGCAGTCACAAAAGGCAAAGGAAGGAGAGGGTGAAAGGTTTCAGAGTTTAAAAAAAAAAAAAGGACTTTATGAGTCAAATTTTCACATTGTCAGTCTTTCAGGCTTGCTACTTCCAATTTGTTGCAGTGTTGTCTGATCCCTGCTATCCATGTTTCTGCTGCAGCTCAAGGGGAAGCCAGAGTCCAGCCGTTCTCTACCTGCCCCAACTGTGCGTTTTCCTCTGTCTTTGTGCTGGGGAAGAACTATTAAAATGCATTTCTCTGAGTCATAAATTCCACTCTTAAGTATTTCTTTCAAATGCCTGTGATGTATACAGTTTCCTTGGGTTTTGCCACAGATTTCACAGAAAGTCCTCAAAGAAAAGCCTTTTTCTTTTCTTTCTTTCTTTCTTTTCTTTCTTTCTTTCTTTCTTTCTTTCTTTCTTTCTTTCTTTCTTTCTTTCTTTCTTTCTTTCTTTCTTTCTTTCTTTCTTTCTTTCTTTCTTTCTTTCTTTCTTTCTTTCTTTCTTTCTTTCCTTCTTTCCTTCTTTCCTTCTTTCCTTCTTTCTTTCTTCCTTCCTTCCTTCCCTCCTTCCCTCCTTCCCTCCTTCCCTCCTTCCTTCCTTCCTTCCTTCCTTCCTTCCTTCCTTCCTTCCTTCCTTCCTTCCTTCCTTCCTTCCTTCCTTCCTTCCTTCTTTTTATTGTTTTTATTTTCCAGTCCAGTGTTTCCTGAAGTATAGGCTTGCTTTTAGCAGCAAACCAGGTTACTCTGGATGGACCTATTTCCCTCACAGCTGATTCAAAGCCCCTGGCTGGATCGGGGCACCATAGGAAGTTTCAGACTGTGCCCAAAACAGGGAGAGGCTGCAGGGAAGCCAAAGTGACAATGCTATTTGTTTTTAAATAGCAGCATGGGTAAAACTGTGTGGAGTAGCTCCTTGGCAATGGAACTGCTGAACCCTACACACCTGAGGTAGCATTGATCAGTATGTAAGCCTCTGATGCTGGTTCACAGAACCACCTTTGGAATTACACTGCTGGTAGAGAAACTGATCCCAGAGCAGCTGGGGATTGGAGGGGATATGTTTATACCCAAGCCTTATCTGAACCTTCTCACAGAAAGCTTTGTCGTGTTGTATTGGTCTTGCAAATGCATTTTGCATGTGAGATAGCTGCTTTTCCATACTGAGGTGAGAAGGTTGCCAATCTCCTGAGCTTTGGAGCCAGGCATTTTTTTTTTCTCTTTCTCAGCTTCTATAGAAAACACAGATTTTAAACCCAGCCTCTATCTTGAATTACTATTGTCTTGGTGCATCCCTTAGGACAACAAAAATGTGCTGGAACAAATGGCCACAGAGGATCTTGCCATAGTGTGCCCAGTCAGTCCTCTGGCATGGCCAGGTGTAGGCGGCTGTGAAAATAGCTATTGAGGGAAACAAGTATTGCCCGGT
Source organism: Sylvia atricapilla (assembly GCF_009819655.1). NCBI lineage: Eukaryota > Metazoa > Chordata > Aves > Passeriformes > Sylviidae > Sylvia > Sylvia atricapilla. Next base: position 105,487,917 of record NC_089140.1, on the reverse strand, counting down.
TCTCAGGATATGGCTGAATGGTTTTGTTTTCTCTGAAGTCAAGAAACTGTCCTCAAAATTCAAGCCTGCATTTTGTTTTAAAAACAGTATTACTGAAGACTGCTAAGCACATAGGGTGGCTCAGTTCTGAAACACAGCAGAATCACGGGGTGCTGAGTTTTGATTGTGTAGGGGATGCAACCATGGCACCTTTTTTAGGGTGTCCAGTACTTTCTGATTTACCTGAGCCAGTGCCTCTGCACGCATTTGCTAAGGAAAAGTCTCTTGACTCTGGCTTGGGAGAAAAGAGCAAGCTCATCTGGCACTGCAAAATAATGGCACTATTATTTTTCTCCTTAGGAAATGTCAGCAAATGTGTGCCAAATGCCCAGCTCTGTGATTGTAACCATTATACTCATGAATGCCCTTACAGAAATAATGTGGTTACTGGTCTAGTTGTCTGTCTGTGATTTAGTGCCCCATAGCTGGGCTTTGCACTTCTCCACTGTTCTCCTTATCCATAAGCTTTCCAGTTTTTCTGATTTTCTAAGTAAATACACTCCAGAGTAAAAAAAAAAAAAAGTCAAGTAGTCCTATTTTAAAGGCAACCCCTCAGTAAAACACACTCAAAATGAGATAGATTAAAGTGCTTTGATTTAAATCAGATCCCCAACGCTCCTGATTCTCCCTTTCTTAGACACATCGTAGGAGCACATTCTGTCTATATGCAGTGTCCCAGTGTTGTTCACCTCACTGATGAATAGCCTTGATTTTGTGCTCCACTTGAAAGCAGCTAAAATCACTGTAGTTTTTCTCATGTAAGAAGACATCATCCTGAATGAGCTGTAAGGAAACAAACAGGCAAAAAGCTGCTTATTGGAGAAAAATACTCACCTATCAAGTTTCTCTCCCATTTAAGACCTCGTTTTCAGCACGGAACCTGATGCTGAATGCTGCTTGGATTATTGTAACGGCTGCATGCAAGGAGTACCTTGTTTCTGCCCTTGCTCTTCCTAGTTTTTTCCCATTTTTACCTTTGTCTTCTATTTTTTTCACTGCAGGTTCAGGAGCTCAGTTGTAACTTTTGTTGTTGACATTACATGTTTGCCAAGTTTGGGTATTACAGCACTCATGCAGCTCCAATTTCATTCAGTTTTCCTTGTACGCTCTATCCCTTTTATCTTTGTCCCTATTAATGTGATTGCCCTGTGACAACACTTGCTGGAAGACGTACAGGAGGGCTGGAGCAACCCGTGTTTCCCAGAATGAATGCTGCCTTCCCAAAGGCACTGGTACCCCAGCAGGAGAGAGCAGGACAGCCCGTGCTGCTCTCCTGCCCCCTTGCCACACAGTTATCCAGCTCAACTCTGTTCCTGGCAGGGAGGTGTATGTCTTCCTTGGGGAACTCAGCTGGCCCTGTTAGGGATACTGCAAAGCTGCCCAAAACACACAGACTTTTGCAAATGGGCAGGTTTGCCTTCTATTTATTTCCCCTTTCATCCTGCTAGCGAGGGATCATCAGCATGCAGACAGTATCTAACACTCCCAGATAAACTGCATCTGTACAGGCTCATTCAGACACAGGCTATAAATACCCGCCGCCTGTGCACAGACTGCCGCCACGCTCCCGGGGTGCCTCTTCCAGGGCAGCCTTTCCAAAAGGCTTTGGGAAACATCCTTGTGCAGTGGCCAGACGGTGCTGGGATGAGACCTGAGAGCTGCGGTTAGCAGCGTGTGAATGCTGCTACAGCAGAGGCGCTGACCACTTACCTTCTCCATTTGTACCTATGTGGTGTCAGGGCTGTGATTTAAGTAGGTTCCCTGTCAGCCAGAACATAAATTACAGCCAGCACTCCAGCGCAGGACTCTGGGAGCCATTCAGGGCATTTCCCTTTGCAAAGATTTGTTTCCTCCAGAGCAACGTGCTAAAGTAATGCCTTCCTCCTTCCCACTGCCCTCAACTTCATGTTAAAGACACTGTTAACTTGGTGCTGCCCTTCTCTTAATCCTGACATAGAAAAATGGATCAGGACGTGAAGGAAGAGTTAAATAATTAATTTAGAGGTATCTCATTTTCCAAATCTTGCCTAATCCGGCTTTCCAGTTTAGCATTCATTTTCCCCACCCTTTTGTATATACCAATTTCAGCCCTTTATCTCTCCCACTTCTAAATATTTTACTGGGGTTTTGTTTTATACAGCTGAGAGGAATGCTGTTCTGATAAAACAGGGCTATAATCTCCTCAGGCTGCATTTCCTTAGTTCCCACTCTTCATCTGTAGCTTTTAAACAAAAAATCTTTACTAGATGAAAATAAAGACGGTGAATTTCAGTGGTACATTTAATAATTCATAAATCAAATGAAGTTCAAACAGGTTCAAAGTTTAAAAGTTTAAAAGTTTTGCTGAAGCTTTAAAGTTTAAACTGTCAGAGACTTTGACAAAAAACTTTTCCTGTCTGGAATATTTAAGATTGTTAAACCATATTACATGCATGGCTATTGCTACATTTTTTAAACCATAAGTTGTCTTCTAAAAGAATATTAATTTTATTTTTTTTTAAGCAACTAATGCACATGCAGTATAAAGAAGCATATTATTAGTGTAAAGAAGATCACAGCTATATAACCTGCATATTACACACTTTTTTTTCAGGCCAACTTACTTTGACCAGCAAGAAATCACTTGATTTATTAATGCTGCTATATGCTAGAGGGGTAGGAAAGGTTTCCTTTTAATGGCTTGGCCATTATAAAAGAAGAATTCAGGCAAGCATACATAACTGCAATGTCTGAAAAGCATTAAGTTTTATGCGTGGTGTCCCTACAAACTTCGGAAAACTCCTTCTGTTCTTGCTTATACCAATATCGATATCAAAGTCTAAATGCCACTGAAACCAGTGAATTTTTATGTGGCCTTATTTACGCTGACCTAATTCATTCATGTATTCAAGGATCCTTTTGCTCACATTTTTATCATTTCCAAATAATTTAAAGTATTTTCAGAAATATATTAATTTCATTCATTGCATTTCTGAATGCAGCTGTAGCTCTAAGTGACATTCTGTGAAAGAAATATATTATAAATAGCACACCAGGCAGATGCTCCTACCTAAAAAGAGGAACCAATTTCCCTTGGGGAAAAACTGGCATGGCATCTGAGGAACCTCATCAGCATATAGTGGCTGTGGCCCAGGCTCAGCTCAGATGTAAACACCACCAGTAAGCCTAGAATTTGACATCTTTCCTTCAGTAAAAATAACACACACTCTATCTGTCATTATTAGCCTCTAAAATTAATTTAGTTTCCATGAATGAGCCCATGAAGTAAGCTGTTTGTTATGGCAAAAGCAGAAACATTAATAGCTTTAAATGATTTTAACTGATAAAAGTCTGATAGATGGAGCAAATGGAAACAGGCATTGTAAATCCCTTAGTTTCTCAGGGAAATCAGGATCGAAGAGGACAAAGTAAGGCAGAAAGTTAGTCCACAGTTGCTGATGTAGTATAAGGTGATAATAAGAAATGTATGTCTCAGAGCACTTCTAAAACAGTTATTTTTGACTTTAGAGCAAACCAGTTGCATTGCTGAAAGTTCAGCAGAGAGCAGAGTCATGTTCTTCCATCAGTCAGGAATCCTTACTCCTTCTAGTAAGTGCAGATTTCTTCCAGCAAGCAGCAGGGAATGTTCTGCACATGTCACAAGACTTGTCTCCAGCCTCTCCAACTGCCTCATCCTGGCTGAAGTTAACAGTGAATAAAGGACAGCTTCCCAGCATCCTACTGCAGTGGATTTCCATATCCCCTAAGCGCTCACTGGGATAACATGTGAACCGTGGTGTGAATGAACTGCAATGTGAGCTTACAAAGTGTTGTTTTGCCTGCCAGGAGACTATTTACAAAAAGTCAATAAAGGAGAGATACAAAACTCACTAAATGAAGTTTTTTAAAAACACTCATTCGTGGAATAGCGTTCAATCAATACAATTAAGAAACCTTGGCAAGCGCCCAGACCTGGGTGTCCACAAGTACATGTAATGAGTAGTAGTGACAGAACCCAGAATGCAGAATTAGGGGTTAAACTGAACGTATCATGAGGGATGTACTTCCAAAGTGCAGCCCAGAAATCTCTCCATGCTGGCCGGGAAGATGCCTGTGGGCAGAAAGCGCTTGCACAAGGTGGATCCAGAACTTAATCCACCACCTCCCTGCCACCCAGGGAGTTTAGATATCTGCCTCAGGGTCAGTGATAAAGGGCTGCTACCCCCACAGGGACCTGTTGAAGTTGGGTGCCTGCAGCTCTTCAGTTATGGGTCTCTAGCAGTAGCCTTGAGTACATGTACATGTACAAAACATTGAGTACATGTTTTCCATCTCACAATTGCAGGTTTAAAAGCTTGAGATCTCTTTGTTTGTTTTGGAGATGCCACTTCAGCATAACAACATGACTTTGGCAGTGTCTCACCCATAATGATTTTGATCTCATTTCAATGATAGTTTAGCATCATCAACTTGGAACTGACTTACTTTGCTCTGCTAAATGCCAACGAGTTGCTGAATGAGTCTTTTATAGCTTGCTGCCTGGGAAGAAGCAGTGGTCATCTAATGATAAGGATAGAAATTACTTACAATTCATTATTTCTGTTAGCTAAAGAGTCAACATAAATAGGTTCTATAGAGCTTTTTTATTTCACGGACTATTAAATGGTATGGCCACTACCCCAGATGCTCCATGCTGATTTTTTCAAAATGAAAAGCCTCCACAAGCCCTGCAGTGAAGGGAAACCCAGCAGCTGCACAAACAATGCTACAAGATATCTTCTGCCTTATTTCCAGGCCACAGCTCTTTGGGGACTTGTCTACATTCTTCTGGTGACTAGCCTCTTTAGTACCCTCACTGCTCTAGGGAGAAAAAGGGCTCATTACTGCACAAAAATGGGTAGGGCCCTGTCAGAATGGACATTTTCACCAAGGATCAGTAAGCTATATTCTCTTGGTGCAAGGGGGAACCCTTATATTACTTTTTCAGATTACAGCTTGTTTGATTCCTGTGTTTAAAAATTTAAGGAACCTTGAGTCCGAGGCCGACCCAGGAAAGAGTGCACTTAAGTCCTATGACAGTGACAGAAAGCACAGAAAGCACGAAAATAGCTGTAATTGTGAAGAAGTTCTGACAACGTGATTTGCAATTGTTACCAGCCTGTGCAGGATTCTCAGGTCATGATGGAGATCCAGTAAGGTCAGGGTTAACAGCTTAGGGACAAGTAAATGCTGCCCCCAAGAATTGTTGCACAAATGACTTTTGTTGAATGAGGAGATTAAGTGGTCAATCTTGGAAGAACAAAAAAGGGCAGTAGCTTCCCATGTGCTACCCAGGACCCTGGTACTAGGTTGCAGAAAAGAGAAAGCAGACACCTGTTTGCTGTCCCTCAGGAGCACTCAGTTTCCTCTGGAAAGTGTTTTTCAAGAAGCCTGGAAGCTTCTTCATCATATACTCCCTGATTTTAATGCTGGTAGCACCCACCTAACAAAGTGTGATGCTGCAGGAGGACAGGACCTATCCCTCCTGCTGGCTACTGGTCCCTGCCTATTTGCAAGGCCCAGATCTGACAGATTTCACCAGGTCCTTTGCCTTCATGCTGCAGTGGTTTTGCAATGCTCCCCAGCCACCGATGCAGCAGGCGACCCAGGAGCCAAAGTGGTCCTTGACTGAGTGTTTTTAAGGAATTCTCCTCAAAGCTCCTCTACTCACGGTTGCCGCCTCTGGAGTGAGTCTGGGAATGTTCCCTGCTCCCAGGTAAGGAGCAGGAGGAGCTCAGCTGCGCTTGCTGCTGGAAAACTTCACAGCCAGCTCTCAGCTGGCTCCTGGCATTTGAAAGAGTTGAGGGATGGAAGAGTTCAAAACCAAAGAGGCAGCTTTGGATCTCCCATGAACGTGTCCTGTTGCTGTGATGTCCCAGCAGATACTGGCAATTAACTAAGAGGTTTATGTGTTGTGAGCTTTGGAGTGTTACAGTCTTTTCTGCACCACATGCTGAGACAGAGCTGTGCCTTCTGCTACTTTAATGAAGAAAATGTCCGAGGTCTTGTTTTGCAAATGCTTAGCCTGTTTTAATATAGGAGGCCTCTGGGTTTTGAAGACAAAAACATAGGTTTCCTGGGAAGAGTTTTGATTTTACTGGCCTTCTCAAAGGAAATAAAAAAAGGAATGGAAAGGAAATAATGGAAATAAATTCTGCATTCTGTAACTACTATACTTAGGTGACAAAATCAAACAAAAACAAAATCCCTAATATGTTGAGTAACAATCTATCAAATCTGAGACAAAGAAAAATGCAGTGAGAGAATTTTTGGGATTTGGCCCTCAACCACAATCAAGCATGGGGTGCCTTATACTCTAGTACTTTAGCAAGCAAATTTTAAATAATGATATTAGGTTAGTTTTTGGTTTTTTTGCTATATTACTGCTGCAGGAGAACCCTACTCATCCCCCAAAACCCCTGTGTCATGAGCCAAAGGAAGAAGCTGAATTAAACAGAAAAAAGAGCCACAGAATTTTTGTGTGCAATTTTTGTGTTTACTTGACTGAGCCATCAGAATTAATTAGGAGGTGTCAGTGAGCAGGGCAGTGTTTGATCTATCCCACCAGAAATACTCTGGCCTGCCACCAAAATGTGGGTGCACAGGGAGCAGCATAGAATTACTCTAACCCCACCCCAGACCTGTAGAATTAATTCATCTCTTCGTTACGTCCTGGGGGAAACAAGTACCACCAATTCACTCAGTTTCTACAGGAGAAAAAGGATCCCCTTCTGTTTGTCTGCTGCTGGACTTTACCCTGGGTGTATCTGACAAGGGATCTGTGCTGCCATCTGCCCAGGAGGTTTCACTGCTGTGGAAGGGTGGGCAGCCCTCACCAGCTTCAGGGAGGGCATCAGGGCTGCAATATGCTGCCCTCCTGCCTGGCCCCAGCCTTGACCTCTCACAAGCTCAGGAGGTGCTCATCCAGCTCTCTGCCAAGTTGCTTCATGGAGCTAGACCAACCCAATACTCTTGATTGGATTTGTTTTCCACCCTACGAGAAGACAAGGTGGCCATGGTCCGTCTTAGGTCAGTTTAGGCTGCCTTGGATCTGTAACTTTAATTCTAGGAATGCGATTGTTGTTCCATATAACTATTTTCACACCAGTCACTTTTCTGTAAACTAACATCATCTCTCTCAACACTTGTCTGTGTTCCCACTGGATGCAACAGATTTCCAAACACAATACTCCTGAAGATTGCTGGTTTAATCTCACTGCAGTGCTGCCAATTATAATGACCTTTGTCCCACATGCTGAAAATAACCTCCTGAAAGCAACGGACCCTGCAGAGTCATGCTCCCTACAGCATTATCAGGATCTTTCTTGCAAAGGCCATCAGCAACCCCACACATCCAGATGCATGAGCTTGCTAAAGCCAATCACACAAAACCAGGGGCAAGCCCTGGAGCTTTGTGTCCCCAAGGTCTGTCTCCTATTTTCTTCAGGAGAGTTTTGCCAGATATTCTGGCCAGGGTGTGTGGTTTTGGAAGAGGAAACATTATTTGTCTCATAATGCAGACATCAAATACAAACATGGGAGCTGCAGTTTCTGGCATGAAAGCTTTTTGTAGCAATTTACTATCCAACATCCTTATAATTAATGAGGGCTGTAACTACTATTTTTAGTACAGCTGAAATTTGCTATAAGTTACTAGAGACAGACATGTTGTGTAATATGTGACTAATGTGCCGTCTCACCAAGAATTTGTATTAGATTGCTGAAAATTGCCGGGAAATTATTTCCAGAATATTCCGACCGCTCTGAATGCTCTTTGAATGTACAGCACAAAGCAATCTACAGCTTAGCTGGCTTGCCTGGCTAATTATGTCAAAGCCTTCAGAAAACTGAATTACTATATTGTAAATTCAGTCTGCACCTTGCAAGAAAGATGCAGCCAAATGTATTTCAGATGCGACAAAATTGAAGTCACTGAAATTAATTGGGGCAAGAGGTGAAAAGTGGAAGTGGGAGAAGATTACCAAAGGTAGAATTGATGAAATAAGACGTTTCATTTACTGGGGCAATTAGCTTGTTAAAGCCCCTCTGGGTACCAGGCCCAGAGGCACCCTGAACCTGCGAGGCTCAGTCAGAAGTGGAGGAAGCTAACATGAGGGGAAGGCAGCTGAAACCCACGTGGGTCCTGGGAGAAAGTCACTGTCTCAGCATGCATTTGTTTTGTTCAGAGTAGTCTCATCTCTGTCTCCATGGGGGTGCTTGAGTATCTTGCATGATTTGCTTCTTGTCTGCAATTTGCTTCTTGTCTGCTTTCACCTAATTGCACCATCACACATAATTCAGCATCCAGTCCCCATCTTGGAAAATGGAGAGACAGAATCTATGTATGTACACTCTTTGTAACTGATGCACCATTTCAGTACTAGCTTCCCAGACAAATGCAAAAAAACTCAGCAAAAAACCTCCCTCCCACACCCCCACACCTTCTCCCCCAAGGTAGCAACCCCAAGTAACACCCTTCTTTTATAAGAAGTAGTGTAAAACATTTTTTCTCTCTTCTCTTGAGTTGGGGAACATTCTTCCCTACATAATGATGTTGTTTTCTTGTCTGGCAATGTTGTACACACTGTCACAGCTATTTGCTGTGCAATTCAATTCATAAAAGTCAGCAACCTGTTGAAGTGATTAGCTGTATTTGCTTAAGAGACGCCCAGTTCTGGAATTGCAGGGAGAGTGCATTACAGGTCGGAGTTACAATATTGACCAGGATCTGGGGGGAAGCTTGTACAATCACATTAGCCATTCCTATTTATGACTCCTGAGCTAGTTAACCTTAATACAGCTGCTACTAAGAGATACAGATGGGAAGTAACTCTGTATTAACTGCATACTGTATAAAGTTTATATGCAATCAAATTGAAGATGGAAAGATGGGGGAGTAGATCCTTGAGAAGCAGATTACTTCAGTTGCCAGGCAAAAGCACTGGCCTTGGCTGGAGCATCAAGTGTCCCAGCCCAGACATCGACATGTTCTTGAGAGAGTGCTCCAGCAAGGAGTATAAGGTCACCAGCACTGGCTTGATGCCTTCCTGCCCAGAGGAGTTTTGTCTGTGCCTGGAGAATTTTTGTCTCCATCTTCTAGGCACTTCCCAGCAAAGTGGTACAATGTGAGGCACATTTGGTGCCTCAGGTCCACAGGTCTAAGAGGCAAAACATGCAGGGAATCTCTGACTTTACCTTCACCAGAAAGTAAGACAAAGGTAAAAAGAGCAAGTATTCATTATGGAAGAAAAAAAAAATCCCTGTGATGGAGCACAGTCTTCAGAACACAAACGGGACAATAGAAATGGCAGTGGAACTTTTCAAAGCATGAAAGTAACTTAGCAACCCATATTTATTTCCTGTTTTATAAAAGGTGACATGAAGGCATGAATTCCTAGGAGATGAATCATATATAAAAAACATGTATTGTTTAGCTTTGAAATTGCATGTGGAATACCAGTGAGATCATTCTGCATATGTTCTCCTCCATTCATAAAGACCTGGCATGCCAATCACCTGGCAGGTGTGCATCCAGAGGATGAAAAGAGGATGGAAAGTCCCTGAGAAAGAGCATTTGATATATTTCCTCTCACATTTCTGTTGGTGGCACAACAGGTAGCAGCTATAGATGCATCTTACAGAAAAGTAATTCCTGTCCAAGAGGTTATAGTAGTACGTGAGAAAACTTCAGTTAGAAATTTCCTCTGTGTTCATAGTTTAGTAAGCAGTCACAAAATAGCTTACTTCCAAGAGTTCAAAACTGGAAGATGCTTATTACAGTGCTGTTTCTTTTCGGGAAAATGTAAAGCTCAATGATTCAGGATTTATGTTTCAGGGAAATCAAAAGAAAATCAAATTCTACTAGGATTATTTCCAGGTTTTTTTTCTTTACATGAAAGCCTTTCTGTTTTCACAATGGCTTTCAGTTTTCAAAACCAACAATGCTTTTTCAGAAAAAATCAAGTCTGAATGGACATAGTTTTATGGGTTGCATTGGTGACATTTATTGTGCAGTTATAAGCATGGATCTTTAATGGTCTTGAGCAAGCTAAACTCTATAACTGTGTCCATAAGTGTACAAATAATGTTCCACCCGTGTTGAAAGATATCTATTGACACTTAGCAATTTATATGAGGTCATCGACCTTTAAAACAGGTCTCTTTTTGAAAATTTTATTGCCGTGTTACATTGCTTGACTAAAAATAATTAACTATCTACATTGTTTAATGACACTGCAGCTTAATGGGTAAATTATGAAGGATGGAAGCACAGCCACAGTAAGACTGTGCTCTGGAATTTTAGCCATAGATAACAAATAAGTATGATACCTGACAGCTGAGTGAATCTGTGAAATAATACTCTTTTTAAGATCTCACAAGTGGTTCAGCCTCATTGCCTGTCTGGAAAGGTGTGAGAAAATGAGATCTTTTCATATTCTCCCCTTTTCAGAATTTTTCTTTAAAAACTTGTACTTACAATGAAAATAGCATCTTAGTCTCTCTTTTATGTTTACCTTCTCTACTGGCAGAATTAATAACCCAGTTTTAGGTAACAGAGATTGATCCCTCCCTGACAGCTTCAGTCTCCCTCTCTCCAATGGAAGATAGGAGATGGTTCGGTTCAGGGCCTGGGAAAGAGAACTGAGCATTTCTGTTGTGCCTTTCCTTACCCCACAGCCCAGGCCAGCCATATGTGTCAGTAGTTCAGTATCCAGTAAGAGAGCTCTGCAGCCATTTAGAAAATCAGTTCCCAGGGTTTCTGGCTTGCTCAGTTCTCTGCAAGTTAATGTGCACACAATTTCACAGCTGATTTCAACCCAAGCCACTAATGATGGTAATAAATGTCTTCCAATTTTATTAAGTCAGATGTAATTGGATATTTCAAAGCAGCTAGAGGAATGGGATAGATTAGATCTATGAAAATATGAGATTAAATTCCTCTTTCACTTGTGGCAGCTCTATTGTAGTATCAGAATTGGTGCCTGTGTACTACTGATTTATCAGTATCTATTTATGAGGAAATGGAATATCTGTGCACATATTTAACAGATCTGAGTACTTTTAAAAGCAGAGTTTGCCTTGTTCTCTCTCAAAGGAAATGGGAATTCATCACTCTCTTAGCACACACCCCAGAGCCTGCAGCAAACACTTGGCTTTGGGAGGCGTTTCTTGTCCTGCCTGTGCCCATCAGCTGGACAACACTTGCAAAGTGAAAATCGCTCTTTTTGGCTGAGTTTAAAGGGAAGAAAACCCAGCCCAGGCTTTGCACATGTTCACAGGAAATGGACAGCCTTGCCCTGTCTATAAAGCATGGTCTGAATGAAGGAGAAGGCAGCATGTGTGTGCAGTGGTAGGTATCAAAGCTGACTTTTGAATATTCTGGAGACACTCTGTGCACCCTGCCTGCCTAAGCCATGAGTCTCTTCCCAGTCGCTAGACACTAAGTAGATAGTGATTAAGAATCACAGAGACCCCAAAGCCCACATCTCTCTGAGAGAATCGAGCACTGTTGACGTGAAAAACAGAAACAAGAACAAATGCATATTAACTTCAGGGCTGACAGGCTTTTGCCTCAAAATTACAGAGGCAGTGACTGAAGCAAAAGCAGGAACCATTTAGATGTTAAAGGAAGCATTTCTTTGCAAGCACCAAATTGGGTGACAGGAATAAATTTTGAAGGGGAGGGAAAATGTGACTGACTTAGAAAATGTTAATAGCAGTGAAAACCAAACCCACATAGGTTTCAGAAAAGATCTGCATAGTGCCAAAAGCACATGTGCGTTTTGAGAGTCACGTTTTAGACTCACAGAGTCATACCAGCTGGAAGAGAGTCCTGGAGGCTGCCTGCCCCAGCCTCCTGGCCAAAGCAGGGTTGCTGAAGCATTGAGTTGTAGATAGGAGTCAAGGTTTGTCAGACTTTTAGTTTATTCTACTGAGCTTCCTAGAAGAATTAATAGAAATGGGAACTACAACTTGATAAGAAATTATATTATTTAACTTATCCAAAATCAATGGAAGTTGGGAATTACTAAGCTTTATTAGGATGAAAAATAAATGGAGCAGGATGGCTAGTTACTTAACCAAGGATGTTGTGTGGTAGTGTTGCAGACACTGTATGCTCCTCCACAACAGCATCCTGCCCAGGTCTGAGATCCCACTGCCTGTAAAGAACACACAAAAAATTATTAAAATGTATAAGCAAATGCCCACTGTCACTGTTGAGGCATCTGCATGACAGTCAGTTGGAGCAATTGCTTTCAGATGAACTGGCTGTCTTATCTAGGGGTAAGTCATAACATCATCAAGTTACTTTCATGTTCAAGATGATGAATCATTTGAGAGTGTCACAGATGGAAGTGAGCCTGGACCATTGCCTGTCAAATCCATTTTAGCATTCCAAGTGGGAAGGACTTACCATCACTTATCCTTCAAACAATGATATAGCTGAGGTCTCTACGTACAATTCAACAGAAAAAAAAAAACCCAAAACCAAACCAAAATAACCCCTAAAACAAAAAAACAACAATCTGCCTTCTAAAGAAAACTTACCCTGAAGGAGTTTGGTAGTAGATAAATATCATATTCTGAATACCTGCCCAGCCCCTTGCAAGTTTCTATTATTTCAAATGTAATAAATTTACAGTAAGAAAACCTAGAAATTGTATAACTGTTGGGGTTTATTTCTATCTTTCTTCATTTTAAGGACTCTTTTGATATGACATATGCACAGATTTGTCTTACTGAAGTTCAAGAGCATATTGATCCATTTGTGCCTAAGGTAGGAATCCTTTGAAGTCCTATGCTGAACACAGAATAAGTAAAATTTTTGCAGCAGTAGAGAAAAAACAACTGTAGGGCTGATGATTTAAAAGACTAAATGTTTGTTCCTTTTCCTTCAGCATGGGCTGCTCTAGCCAAGAATATTAACCTGAGTAACAAAAGGGATGGCTGAAGGGGAAGTGCAAGATGAGGCTTAACATCCTCCAGGCCTGAACCTAAAGTACTTTCTGCAGCCAAAGCTGCTATTGTTGCTAAAAAGGCTGCTGTGAGTTCAGGGACACTGAAACCTTTATCTATATTGCTTTGTCTGGATCACTTGAAATTTAAGGAGAATAAATTACTGGATTTACAGTGGGAACAGAGTACCTTGTCATATGGGAATGCCCACAAGGTGTTCTCATATGCATCTTTATGAAGGTTCATATTTTCCAAGCTGTTAAAGATTCACTGCTTAACAGCGAGTGTCCTCTGAAAGCTCTGAAGATGCTTGACTCTCATCCAGCCAGACCATTAGACAGCTGTGCTGTCTGGAGGAGTGGGAAGGACTGGAGTGGCCAGCCTTGGTGCCAGCAGCCAGGCTGGCCGTGCCTGGGTCAGCAGATCCACAGGGGACCTCAGAGCTGAGAGAGCGTCTCACACAGCCCTCCATCCCCACGAGACAGTGCGTCTTTCTCTTTCCTCTGGGTAAACCCAGAGCTTTTGCTCAGGCCCAGTTGCATCTTCATCAGTGTTGGTGTAGTGCTGAGCCAAGACCTGCCTGGTGTTGAGACCTTGTCCTGGTGCAGAGACACACAGGTGTTTGTCCCAGGGTACACCCATGACTGGCAGGGAGGGATCTGCTGGCACCCTGATTGTGATGCTGAACATTTCTGGGCTCCTCAAAGACATGCTGAAATGGGAAAAATGGTTACTCATGCAAATAATAGGTGACCTTCTGGTCAGAACATGCTACTGGCCGCAAATACGCAACCTAATGCATGGACTTTTGTTTTCATTACCCCCTTGCACGAAAGAAGCCATTTAAGGCTCAGAGAGTGTTTCCCACAAAGGCAGAGGGCAGCAGGTTAGTGGCTTCCTTCCTTAATGGGACTGTGGGGCTCCCTGGGCTGTGTCATGGCAGGGGGCAATGGAGGAAGGAAGTGGATAACACACAGCCGTCCTGCACGCACCCAAGGGGCACAGAGCAACAGTCAGAGGTTGTGAGCTGTGAATATCTGGGTTGGACAATAAAAGCTGGGTAATACCAATCTCCAAAAGCAGCCATAGCTGCCCCCCAGAGCTGCTGCTGGATCTGTGAGAACCACCAAGAGCTGAGGCCCTCCTGCACACCTTGGGCAGCACTTGCAGTTCTGCCATCCTGCCATGCAGCCATGCAGCCATCCTGCCATGAGCCTTCCTGTCATCCTGCCATCCTGCCATCCAGCCATCCAGCCATCCAGCCATCGTGCCATCCAACCATCCTGCCATCCTGCCATCCTGCCATCCTGCCATCCTGCCATCCAGCCATCCAGCCATCGTGCCATCGTGCCATCGTGCCATCCAACCATCCAGCCATCCAACCATCCTGCCATCCTGCCACCCTGCCTCTCACCTGAGCCAAAGGGCCAGGCTGTTCAGTGAGTGGCCAGTGTGTTGTGGATGATAAAATCGTGAGCAGGAGGCAAAACTCCAAAATGGAGATAATTTCAACAGATGCTCTCATCCCTCCCCAAATCCTTCAAGGAAACAGTTGTATCTACACTGTTTTTCATTTTATCTGTGGTTATATACCTATTATCTGTCTTAAAAAGAAGTAGTGGTGTCAAATCAGTGTCTCATTTATTATCTTCCACACATTAGATTGCTTTCTATGTTCAGCCTTACTATTAACTGAGCAGGGAAGCAAGTAATAGTCACTGGTTTTGGTGGGAGGCATGTATTTCCCAATATTACAGTTTACTTTCTATTTTAAATAATACAGAGAACAGGAAAAACACTGTGCCCACAAAAATTGCAGTGAAAATTACAAATTAGGTATTTTTTCAGTATCTAATTAGACTGAAATCTGAAGGAAATGAGATAACATCATGTGAATTCAAAAATAAAATCTTCATTCACAATTATGGTATGTCTTTAGTAAAATAATATACCAAATTAATTACAGGGATAAAAGCAAGGATGCGGAAGAAAAAGAAGTGGGTTAAAGTGGCAACAACTGAACAAAAGAAGGAAAGATAGTAAGCTCTTGTGTTTAAATAAAGCCTTCCACTAGGCCACAGATTTGTGTGTGAGAGACTGAGAGCACTTTTTTCTCAATTTATCTATCTCACGGTTCAAAGATGAAACACTGGAAACATATGTGCTCTTTTCTGCCCTGTTTCAATCACTTCAAGACAAATCCATCCCTGTTGTAAATGGGTGTAACTGTTCAATCCAGTGGAGTTGCACCTGCTTACACTAAGGCGAAATTTGGCTCACATTGGATCCAAATTAACTCAACATTTGGAAATGAAAACGAGAAGCTTGGCATATTCCTGCATTTCATCTGGAATCTCATAAAGCCTGAGATTAGTTTATCTAATAGATTTACAGCTTGAAAAATATTTCATGCTGCTATCAGCTCAGTCCAAAACTCTCCCTTTCCCTGCTCCCTTCATCCTTCCTCCCTCCCTCCTTTCCCTCCCTGGGCAGGAGGATTGGTGCTGCCTTGGCCCCCGTTGTCCTGCTGCAGCTGGTGGAGACCCCAGCTAATAACAGCACATCCTTTTTGATCTCCAAAGTGCTCCACAGGAGGTTGTTCCTGTTGGTAAGGCTGGCCCTGCTGCACTCATCTGCCAGCTTCTTCTCAGACCGTGAGGATGTGAGTGCCTGGGGATGAGGGACACTTCCTGCACCGGCACTGCCAAGGACTGGGACGGCAACGTCTGGCATCACTGAGAAGGAGGAAGTCTGGTTTCCTCCCTTAATTGCTAAAGAACTGCTACAGAGGCTTGTGTGGGGAGGAAAGTAATTGATTTTTTTTTTTATCTTAGTGCATCTAAGAGTTTTTAGGAGTCATAAGGGACAAGTAGTTAAGCCTGGAAACTTGTAAGCATTTAAAGGGATGTCTTTCAGAGAAATGCAAGCACAAGGAAATGTCAGAGATCCTCCACACGAAACCCACCCGTTCAGAAAAAGCCTGAGTAAATAGATAGCCTGTGCAATGTGTTGGGAAAGTCAACAAACCCAGGGTTTCTCACAGGAAGAGGGAAGTGAATTCCTGAATCAAGGATTCTCTCCTGAGGAGACCAAGCCCACGGCTCTGAGAAGTACAGAGTTACAGCCTCTTAATGCAGTTTCTTGCTTAGCCCTCCAGAAAGAGTACTCCAAAAAAGCACCCTGGAGCCTAAGAGAATCTGGCTCAACAGAGCAGAGGAACTTGTGTTATGCTTGGAAAAGACTGGCAAGACAGATTAGTCTTTGCATTTCACGTTTGCTATGTTTGAACATTGCTGTATGTGTACAGAGAGGTGTATGATACCCCAGCCTTTCAGGGACAACCATGTATGCACACTGTCAGGACCCAGGTAGGGCTGTGAAACCACTGGAAACACTTGCAGGTTTGGTAGGTGGTAGGAAACACTGCTTGGGGAAGAGGAAAAAATATATGGCTCAACTGGGAAGGTAGTAGTTTGTCATGGATTAAGTACTTGCAGAATCACAGAATGGTGGAGGTTGGAAGCAACCAAGGGTTTGGGGTGGGGTTCATTTTCTGCATAGTAGCTAATAGGGGACTGCGGTTTGGATTTGTGCTGGAAATGGCGTTGATAATTCAGGGATGTTTCTGTCATTGCTGAGCAGCACTTACACAGCCTCAGGGCTTTTTCTCCTCCTCACCCCACCAGGGAGGAGACTGGAGGTGCACAAGAAGCTGGGAGGGGACACAGCCCAGACAGCTGACCCCAGATGACCAGAGGGTCATCAAAGATCGTATGGTGTCATACTTAACTTACAGAGTTGGGGGGAAAGTTGACCAGGGGCAGCTGCTCAGAGGTTGGCTGGTCAGTTGGTTGGTGGTGAGCAGATGTTTTTCATTTGCATGACTCATTTTTTTGTGGTTTATTTCCCCTCTTGCTCTTTTCTTTTTAATTAATCTTCCCTTTCATTATATGATTGCTATTATTTATGTTATATTAGTAGTAGTAGCAGTAATATTATTATTGTGAAGTTGCTTTTATCTCAGCCCACAAGTTTATTCACTTTTACCCTTCCAATTCTTCTCCCGCTTGTCCTGATGGGTGGAAAGTGAGTGAGCACCTGTGTGGTGTTTAGTTGCTGGCTGGGTTTAAACCAGTACAGTACCTTTGGAGGTCACCTGGTCCAATCCCTCAGCTCAAGCAGGTCCATCCCTAGATCAGCATCTACCTACAAGGATCTACCGAAAATTTTATGCCTAATATGAGTTAGTCAAATCATCTACCTTGTCTTTGCTTGCATGCTGCCTTTGTCACTGTATGTTTTTACAAAGGCTGCTCTATTAAGCTTTTTTTATCAAGCAGAAGACAGGAGCTTGTTGATAGTGTTGTCCCTGTCAGGATAAGACTGAAAACATTATTTGTACAGTGGTGAGGCTTGGCTTTTCTGAAGGAAGCTGTCGACAGCTGCCATGAAAGAAACCGCTATTTGCCTATAAAAATTTCGTCAGCAATGAAGAACTTACTTTAAAACCACAAATAGCAATCAGCTCACCTTCCAGTCACTTCTAGAGTTTTCCAATTTAAAGCACACCAGATTATTTCCTAGCGGCATACAAATAGCAGAGTTTGAATCAACAACAAGCTAAAGTAGAGCACATAGAGGATTACACCACCCAGACCAGAGTAGTAAGAACCAAGAAACCTTTTATTGAAGCAGATGTAAATTCTTGTTTCATGAAAATAAGTGGGAATTTTGCCATTTGCTTCAAACCATTATGCTCTGATCCATTACAATTTGAATCTAAACACAAAACCACAACACTGATACTTTGGACACCAAGGAGAAGAAGATAAATTAGTCGTCAGCAGAAGTGAGATATTACATATTTTTTGGCTCTATTTGGGATCTTCTGGAGCCGAGAATTTTGATAAGAATGCTTACTGTTATATTTTATTTTTTGCAGGAAACAAGCTAGTTTTTCATTTTTCTTTCAAACGATCAGAAGTGATTTTTACACTCAGTAAGTTCACAGTATGAAAGATGAAAAGCCAAGTCCATTGTGGTGTACCTTGGACGGAAGATTAGCAAGGATCAGCAAAAAATTTTTGAAGAACATGTCAGATTGTTTATTCTATGATAATTCATAACTGGAAGCTAACTCCTGCCATGAAGAAATCAAGTAATTCTTCTCTCTATAAATGACTTCTAGTATCTCTGAATTTTCTCTTTGTACATGGGCTGATTCAGCCAGTGTAACTTATAACAGCAACAAATTGTGTAACCTATGTAGCTGGTATGTAAAATGCAGAAAGGAATTTGTTCTTCTTGGCTTCTGATGACACTTATGTCAGTCATGTCATCTAACTTGAGGCTGGGTTCTCTTGGTTTTTTGTATTTCATCAAGATGTGAAATAGAATCATCCAGTCTCAGCTGTCACAGAAGCCCAGGTTCCATTGGAACCACTTATTTCCAAGCCTGGATATTACCCAGAAAGTGAGAATGCTTTTGTCTTTCCTGCAGATATCTGTGTGACAAGTCTATCAATGTGTACAGTTGTTTGTGATTCCACATGCTTGTAAAAATGAGCAATCCTCTTAGCTGCCTGTAGTAGTTACTTGCTTTGTTTTGACTAGCTCCATTACTTATTTTCTTTTGTCTCCCATTCAGAGAAAAATAAAATTGCTGATAAACAATACTAAAAGAAGTGTTCAGAGTTGTGCATTAAAGAAGCAGGAAGGGAGGGGGAAATAACAGAGGGTAATTTTATCATATATCTTTGACCTGAAGCAATAATAAATGTGAAGTCTGTATAATCATAGGTGATGTTTTTATATACGTATCATATTTTAGATTGGTTTAGGAGAGAAACACATAAAATTGATTGATTGGTGATGTGGCAGTAATTATGCAAATAGAGTAACTCAACCATAAAACACTTTAAAGAGGAAAAGGTGGTTCAACAACAAGCAAGCATAAAAAAAAAAGAGGTTATTGCATCTATCCTAATGCCCTGACATCTCTGCTGCCAAAGCATGAAAGGAATGGATGTTGTGTAACAAAATTAAAACTTTATAAAATTCAAGATTAAGGTCATAAATAACTTTTCCTTATAAAAAACATGTCCTTAATTGTTGACTGTGACTTTCTTACAATTTTGTTCGGTCTTGGGCAAAGTTCAGTTTTATGAGACCAGCCTTGTGCAGCAAACACACCTTTGCTCTACTGCTTTACTGCACCATTAATGGTTCGTTTGCCTTTGGGGGCAGGGGAAGGTAAGGGCTGCTGCTGTTCTAGCCTTTCCCTGATGCTGCTCACATGAGAAATGTGAGGTAATAGTTCACTGAGTCATTCTGTGAAGTATTCTCAGTTGCTCAGAATAAGCAGTAAGTAATGGCAGAGTATTCTCTCACTGCCCACTCCTGCATTCCTGCAGCTGCATGATCATTATGCTCAAATGATGATCAATTTTTTGGCGGATGCTTGAGAAGGGCAAAAGATAAAGAAAAAAATAAATTATGAACAATGGACTGTCTTTGAGTGGAAACTCAAAAGGGTGGAAGAACACTTATCTGGGCACAGATTTGGCCTCAATTTGGCCTAGACTTGAGATGTAAGTGAAAAACCCTCCAATACCTAGGAGCCTGGGGATAGTTACCTGAAGGCAGCCATGCATTAATTTTAGCAAAGCAGAAACTTCTTGTGAGGATGAACTGGTGAGCAGCAAGCCAAGAAGGAAATGTACAACAGAGAGGGTTGAAAGCATCTCCCAAAATATACTTCCCAATCAGACGTATCAGGAACTACACTGGAATCCTGGAGAAATCCTCTTTTTTCAGCTAGCCCTGTGACCAGGCATAGGTTGAACATGTTCCTTGTGAGCTGTGGCGTGCCCTTGGTGAGCTCCTCTCCTCAGCAGCAAGTCCTGTGGCTTTGGGCAGGTTCAGGGTGTAGGAGAGTCTCATTACACTTGTGCTCTTGGCGTGATGATTTTGGATGTCACTAGGAGACCTGCTGTGCACAAACAGGCTTCCTTATGGACTGAACCACTTTTGTCCATTTTCTCTCCCAAGATGAACATGGCCTTTGATGGCAAAACACTGCGTGTGGGCAGCCACACTCCTCTCAAATAGCAATAAGCAGTGTCAGCTTGATGTGGATCAAATGCTCTTGGAGGATCCACGTTTTGAGACATTAAAGACAGTCATCTATCAAAAGTGACTTGAGAGGGATCAGCTGTCCAGAGCATCTTCAAAAGGTGGCCTAGGAACCATCAAATAAAGCAAACGGGATCACGGTTCATAGCAAGCCAAAGGGAATGTTGTTTCTTGCAGGAGGTGCAGCTACCTGTTCAGCAGGAAGGAACAGGACAAGCTCTGGACAACAGATCCATTGCAAGCTACTAGACAAACAAACTCTGATGTCTAGGAAAGTCCAAAACATTCCGAGCTGAAAATGGTCTGTGTGCAAGGGACTTTAAGGAAAATATGCATATGTGTCCTGTTCTCATGCTTCCCAAACATGTAGCCAGTTTTTTGTAAACAGTTTTATAAACAAAATGTGGGACTAAAAGGGAATTTGGTTTCAACCTGTACATTCACATGGATGTTTTCCCTGCAATTAAACTGTTAAATGCTTTTTTTGCCATCTAGGTAGGACATAATAAATATATACATAAGCAGGGTTAAATCTTGAATCTTTGACTTGCTCAAGTAGAAAATCACTCCTACGCCGATTACTTCACAACTAATTGCAGAGTCCAGCTGAAACCAAGACTGAAAATGGGAAGGTGAGGAACCTCAGCTACTTGCAGTGCTGCTTTAAGGCAAGACCAAAATCATGATAAAAATGGTCATGATCATACAGTCCGATAATCTACACGAAACCAAGAAATGTTGATTTCTCCCATGTGTAGAAACAGTGATTTGCATTCTGTACTGGCGGGTCACCAAGCAGCAAACGCCATGTCAAGGTCTGTCTGTTCCACAGAACCAGGATCTCCAGCCCTGTACATGGTGACCCACATATATGTTTTTTTACCCTATTTGTTTATCATGCAGGTTTCTGGAGCCCTTGTCAGGCAGGAAGTCACATGGACAGATAGACGGCCACAATGGTAACGACTGTCTTGGCTTCAAAAAAGACAGTAGCTCAGAGTTACCAGGTAAGATGAACAGACTTGGTAAGGCCATGTTTTATTGTTGTCACTTGCATTTAATCCAGCCTCCAGCTGGACTAACACAGAATTAGCTTTGGAAAGATGTATTTACTTTCTAACACCAACAGCCGGTAGAGCCAGGAGATAGTCCTTCAACAGAGGACCCATCAGACACCTATGAAAAGGCAACATTTCAGCCCATGTCCTGCAGCTAGTCCAAACATAGAGGCATAATTCCTGATGGAGTCATTTAGCACTTAAAGGTAACTATTAGGCAAGTGAGAAAAAAAGTCCATCTCTGATTTAAAAACAATATTTGAACCTGGCACAGCAGAAACAATAGGCTCTTTCCCAAGTGAGAACAGGTATGTTTATTTTACTGAAATATATGAGTTTGTGACAATCAAAAGCAGATGTTCATTAACAGGCAGGACATAGGTAGGCTTCCAAGGCATAAAGCATGAGGAGGGCAAAGAGGCAGAACATTCAATCTCCTGCCTTGCACCTGAATCTGCCCAGACCCTTAAATCAGTTTTCAACCATGCTTTTTGATTTTCTTGTTTTTAAGTAACAGCTATGCAGATGCTGTTCCTGCTGGCCTTGCAAAACAAGTATTTTGGAGATAATTTTGATTCTTATTTCAGGATATTTTCCATTTTCTTGCCCTTAACATGACTTAGCGTCCAGAACCAGATTTGGATTCTCATGGCTGAAGACGTGCAGAGCTGAGAAATTTCTTTTATAAACCAACTGCAACCTTCAGTCTGGAGCTGAGCTCCTTCAGGGCCTTCATGTGCCCAGATCTCACATTTGGTACAGAGGGAAGCCCATGGATGTGTTACTCCTTATATAGCTCTTTTATGTCTCCTAACAGTTTGGAACTCCCTGACTGGAGGTGAGTGATGTTGCATTAGACTGGGGCAACCTTATTTCAAGCAGGAACTGTCAGCAAAATCAGTGCAAGGTCAGCCACTCCACTTGTTCCTTTCAGGAAACTACTCCTAAAGACAGCCTTACACTAAACAAACCCCCTCAAATACATGTGTTGTAGCATTCCTCCATACGCTGGCGTCATGAAGACTGGCAAAAATGCCATGGCAGCAAATGTTAGCAGACTTCCAGACCAAATCAAGCCCCATTTTCCCTTGTACAAGGACAAATCCAAGATAACTTGCCAGTTGGCTGTGTTTCTATTTCCAAACAGTGCAGCAGAGTATCAGTAAAAAGAAAGTCCCAGGAATGTTTCTGCAAGTGAAACTGAGTGATGGAACTGGTAACTGGATTCAACACCCTGGCAAAAGAATTATTTTTATCAGCTGACCCTGAGTACACCTATAAGATCATATTTTTTAATTCTTGTCTACAAGTGCGTCTGAATCTCAGTTCCAAACCAAACTGAAGTCTATATGTTGCAGATCAGTCACTTGAGTGCTTCAAATATTTTTTTTTAAAGACAAAAGGAAAAGGGTGGATTTAGACTTGTGGAATTCCCCAGATGGCCCTCTACATCCACTTTCCTTAATGAAAAATCTTCAGACACACCTGCCTCACACCCATGTGGTTCCAAATCCCAGAACACGTATGGTCTCAGATAGAGATGGTTGGTTGCCTGCTAAACTTTGTGCCCTATGAGTTATCTTCAGTGGAAATGCTCATGAACTCACCCTGAAAAACAGCTCTGAAGGGGAAGGCACCCAGCTCCTCAGCTGCTGTGCTTCAGGGGTAATGGTCACAGCACCAGAAGCATAGTTCCAACTCCTCCACAAACCCTCCAGCTACGCAATTATACAACGTGATACCA
This sequence comes from Sylvia atricapilla, assembly GCF_009819655.1. Taxonomy (NCBI): domain Eukaryota; kingdom Metazoa; phylum Chordata; class Aves; order Passeriformes; family Sylviidae; genus Sylvia; species Sylvia atricapilla. The sequence goes on along the minus strand of NC_089140.1, from coordinate 105,464,967 downwards.
CTAATATAAAGGTAATAATACTGGATATCTGAAGCAATAATGACTAATTAGAGGTCCAAGGCTGAGTCCTGGCTCTCAACAGCAGTGGCTCCTGGGTTCCTGATACCCTGAGAAGGAGGTGGCAAGAAAGAAGCTGGAGGGAGGTTAGGGAAGGACTCCAGGGACCCCAGTGGGCCAAAGAGCTCCTTGATGTCCCCACACACATGGTCAGAGAAGAGTTTTGGCAAGGTCAGGGAACAATGGGCATGTAGGTTCCACTGCTGGCACAGACCTTGAAGCTGTGTGAATTGTAAATGGGTCTATCACCCCCATCCACAGAGGGTGCAGGAGCTGGAGTCTGAGCCAGAGAGTGGTCTCTGCATCGCCGGCTCTACTCTGCTTCCATTGCCTGATCCCTGCACTGCAGACCACGAGACAGGGCTGACAAAGTTAAAGCAGGTATTTGACACCACAGACCTTATTTCACTGTGTTATGAAAAGTCACACAGGGCAGTCTTTTTTTCCCTAGGCTCAGCATTCAGAGCAAACACACTGCTGTAATCTTTAGCAAATACATTTTTGCTTGCACAATAAATCTGTTCAGAAATCACACATTTCCATTCAAACTAGCCACTAAAGAGTCACGTGTTGGGGCCTATCTCTGCTTTGTGCTGACACTGCATGGGCAGAGAATCACGTTCCTTCATGAAAACATATCCCCAGTCTTGAGGCAGGGCTTGGCTCAGAGTCACATAAGACTCATCCACATTTCATATCAGGTTTCCTCTTCTTTCTTCACCAACCAGTCTTGAAATATGTCACTTCCATGCCAGCAGACAAACACAAACCACAAATATATGCCAAGTGGCTGTACCTATGCTGGGAAATAGAATGGGCCAGGCAAAGTTAAAAGGAGGAGCACTGCAAAGCACTTCCTATGTCCCTCTGGCTAAGCCCTCACTCTCCAAAACAGGAGGGCAACAGGAGGGCAACAATTCAAACCCTGGCCCAGCTGCTTTTCCCTAACCAGGGGCAACAGCTGGGAAAATGCTGTGATCCCAACCAAAACCACGCCATGCCAGGTAGTCACTAAGAGGAGCTGTCACACACCCCTGCCTTTGTCCTGGCACTGGTGAGATCCTACAACAGTGCCCAGCTGGGACATTGCCTAGGATCTGGAAGATACTCAGTAAATGTCTTGTCTGTGAATGACTCCTGTGAGATTTTAGGAAAACCACAGAGGCTTTCTAAATCCCTGTTGATCTGTAAAATGAGTATAATGAGCCCCACTGTATGTCTGAGCTGTGAGGAAGGACAGAGCACTTTCCAGCTCAAAAGTAACAGGAAAATATGACAGCACCCTGGCTGGACAAGTGGGCTTATCCCATTGTGTTTAGTAATTTTCACTTGAACAGAGAGCAAACACTCATTTGAGTAATTCATAATCAGAACAGAACTTTGGACATTGCTTTAAATTACAAATGAAGCCTGTCATCTGCACTGGAAACAGGCATCTTTAAGATAAACAAGAATATATACCTTTGAAATACAAAAATATTTTGCTATATTCTGAAATAAAGTGTTTTGCATTTGTTTCTTATTGGTATTTATATTTTTCACTTCTTTCATTTGCAAGAGTGAAAGATGATTATCCATTCTATTTTTATGACCTACTTATTGCTGCTATCAGGAATGATATCGTTAAATAAACTTCAGTAAAGACAGACACAACTTTCTTATACTGAAGGATCTAATAAATGAGGTGGGGAAAAATCAGGAAGTTGTTTTATTCAGTGCTGTGGATTTAAAGATTTTCCTGTCTCTCAGTTGTCCAGAAATATATGGCGACAGACCTGTAGCTGGGTCAAGAAACAAACCAAAATGCATGGGATGAAACAGAAGGATAGAGAGAGAAAAAGAGGGAAGGAGAAGAAGAAGAAAAAGAGGAAGAAGGAAGGAGTGAAAGCAGGTGAGAAGAAGGAACCACCTGGGCTGATGTTCCCTTGCTCACTTGTGCACCCACCTTCCTCTACAGCATTTACAAGCCAGCAGCTCAGCTGGATGCAAAAGACCTCTGATTCTCAGACTTCAGTGCTGAAGATCCTCCAAGTTTTTTTAACCTATTTAAAGATATATGTTTGCAATGCACAGTTTAGCTACAGTCCTTCCAACCTACCTGGCCTTTCCCTTACACATTAGATTTCCATTTGGAACCTGAAAGGAATATACCACCAGGAGCCGTATTTCTACCTTCAGGGAAGATCCAAGTGTAAGAGATGTGTGGTGGAAAGCTCTTATTTTCTGAGGAGGTACCCAGCCCCATCAGGGTTTTACCTCCGAGAAACATAGATTAGATATGTGCAGGCTCTCCTTTGAAACTTGTGCACAGACTTTTTTGTGACAAAGCTTCTGAGCAGCATTGAGACTTTTGCAAAGGCTGGTGTATGAAAGACTTTCAAATTCATATACATCATGGGCGTGGGAAACCATAAATCCAAAACTACATCCTCTGCTGCCATGGGTTCACAAAACTGCAGAGATGCTGGTAGAGGGAGAATGAGCACTTGACACCAGGTGAGGGTCGGCTGCAAAATGGCTGTTTTTGCAGGTGGAAGGGTTAGCTGGAGAGATGGTTAAAGAGCAGTATTCCATGACGTTGGTGGTGTTTATGATATGCCCTCTAATTACCCTTACCAGTAAATCAGTGTGTGCACTTTAGTACCACGAAGTAGGGCATACTTCAAGGAAAATATTAGCTCTGTTGATTAGCTAATGAATATGCTATCAGAGAACTCAAGCGACCTGTCCTGTATTGCTCGCTTTAAATAATAATGCTAATTAAAAACATACTGCGTGCCTCAAATCCAGTGCTTAACTTTTCAAACAATGAAATTCTCACATTCATTCTTTCAATTATCTGCTCCATATTTATCGATAGAAGGATGCTGTCCTGTTCTCTGGCTGCATGTTTAATTCATAGAAGCAGAACAGCACACACAGAACAGAGGAGTGAATCTAATCTTATCTATGGCTGGAAAATGAACTGCCCTTCTCCCTAGGGCAGGGGAAGCCCTCTCTGGATGCACACTGTCCAAGCCTGCTGGCTGAGACATAGCCTCGCTGCTCACGTGTCAGGGGCTGCCGCGCAGCTGAGGGTGACACCCCAGAAAAAGTTCTGGTGGCTTCCCTTCCCCCCATTCACCTGCTGATGAGGCTGAACACAGCGTGGCTAATGGGCTCGGGTGATTAAGAGAGCTCAGATACCACTGCTGTCTCTCATCAGTGCTTCTACCTTGTCTGCTTACAGACCCTCTCTGCTTAGAGGGGTTTTACCTAAATGACCCATTTAATCTGGGCTACATTCCCTCTACACATTCCCAGACTCATATGGACTTTATGGGCCAGGATATGCCCTTCTGGAGGACTCTCTTTTGGGGTCAGTTGTCTTCAGGACAGCATGTAGCCACAATGCCTGTGGGTGTCTATAAGCACTCTCTGATGCAAGCAGGGCAACAGCAGATTATGCCAAAATTACTGCAGCAAAACAGCTGAGCAAATTATAAAATTTCCCTTAGCTACAATAAGAAGTTTGCTATCAGAAAATCCACAATAGAAGATGTATTCAAAAATTAATTTTCTCAACTAAAGGCGCTCTGAAAAATATTAGTATTCCTGACAAAGGAAGACTGGCTGTAATGAAACTGATTTTTTTTTTTTTTGAAAACCAGATACTTTTAAGTCATTAATTTAGAACAGCAATTTAAATATCCTCCAAAGCTTCCATTGAAAAGACTTGCTTTTCTGATCACAGTACACCTTCTGGTTTGTCCTGCTTTTCTCTTTTGCTGCAGCTCTCTTTAATGCTGAGTCTTCTCCCTGAAAAGGTCTATTCCCACTGCCTTCCATTGCCATGCTTTTCATCAGTAAAGCTCCACCTGACCCTCACTACCTCACTTCCCTCCCACCCACCCATGCTGATTAGGCAGCACACACATCTCTTTTTTAGCCACAGGGAGTATCTGGTCTCCTTTCAACAGGACATTTTTGCTCAAAACTGAATTTCTGGGCCCGAAGTGCAAGCTGTCTCAGAAGCAAACCTAGGGCTGGGATGGATATGGAAGATCTCAGTGTAAATCTGTGGGAATAGAGAGGCAAGGGTAAGATTTCCCAGAATCATGTACGGCTGAAGCCTCAGGGTTAACATGTCACTCCTATGGGTTTGCACATCAGTGGAGCACATTGAAACACAAGTGAAGCATCCTGGCAACTTTTTAGGTTGCCCAACAGGGATAGGAAAAGTAGAGTGTAACCAATGTGCCTCTGTACATAACTGGTGTGAAATATGAGTTTCTTTCAGGTTTTTCCCTGAGGGTTTTTTTTTTTTTGTTTTTTTTTTTTGGTTGGTTGGTTGGTTGGTTGGTTTTTTTTTGGGTTTTTTTTGGTTTTTTTTATGTGTGGCTCATTTCAGAAGTCTAATCCTTTGCTTTCGTTAAGAAAGTGCTTTGCTATGTGAGAGATTTGATCCTGTTGCCCAATGCTGAAGCAAGTGCTCCAGTTTGTATCCATGGGTACCTGCACAAGGGAAAACTGCATGCAGTGGGATCAGGACTGGTTTATACTGGAGAAGGGGGACAGCACACAGCTGTCAGTGCCTATCCATGTCTTCCCTGATGAGCTCTGACACAGAGAAATTTTAAGACATCAGTATCTTGTTTACAAAGACCAAAATTGCTGCAATCTGTGTTAGGAGTTTCTTACTTTGGCTGAAAACTGATCATGGAGACTTAAAAAGAGAAGCTATTTCCCCTGAATGTCTTGCTTATACAAAGCTTTCATTTAGTCCCAGAAACTTTATCAGAGCAAAGCATAAGACTGGGTAGCAAAGTGAGAGCTCTAACTTTAAAGACATCACTGGCCTCATTCTGTCTAGAGCACATCTAAACCTATCAATTCCTTTTTTAGAAGTTGTCTTTTAATTTTCTTAGAGTCCCCAAAGTGTACAGAATAAAATTATTCCATTCCTATTCAGAATGTAGCCACATTTTTTTAAAAAACTTGAAGGTATCACTTGGTGCTTGCAATAAGAATAAACATTTTATTAGTCAAACGTTTCAGATTTTTTTTTTCCTTTGGTTAAAATAGTAATGCTATTTTTCAGTTTCTAGGCTCTTGCCTTGATCTGGTAAGAAAAAAAAAAAAAAAAAGAAAAAAAAAAAAAGACAAGTCAAAGTTACAGGATACTACAGAACATCACCTTATTGTAAGGGAGCATTGCTCCTTTAGGACCCTGTTTCAGGCTGAAAGGTTTCTAACAGTTTAAAATAAAATTGAGTCAAATGAATCTTGTGACATATTTCATTAACCCTGTGAAGAACAGAGAGTATCCTTTATATCTTGTCCATGTCATGGAAAGACCCAGGCCTATTGTGCTCAATCTCGGAACAGATGGGTCTCCCCAGATGTCACAAGCACCACTTTTCACCTCTGTCACCGATCTAGAGGAGGCTCATCATCCCCACTATCCCATTTTTGATAAACTTCTATTTAGGTAAAATAGAACAATTACAGTCAAGTGTGGATCAAAAAAAGACATAGAGTAAAAGGTCTAATTTTAATAAAATTGAGACACTACACACACACAGAGAAGGATGGGGATCCACAGCTTGCCAGAGGTCCCTGCAGGCCCAGAGAAGGCCAGTTTCAGGTTCTTGGTCCTCATGCACCTTGGGTCACTGAGAGCTGAGGCTGCCCACGAGCAGCTCCTCATGGTGCTGCAGTTGTGGCAGGGCAGATCTCCCCTCCGCCAGGCCCCCTTCCTTCTGCCCTCCCCAGAGCCCTGGCCAAACACACACATGCTCTCCTGTCAGCAAGGACACTCCTGGGAGGCACATCTCTCAGCTTGTGCAAAACCCCTTCAGAGTGGGAGCACTCCCCACCTGGATGGTTTGGGCTCCTCTCTACTGCAAAGAGATCAGATACATGACCACACAGACAGACAAAGCTCATCCCCGCCCTCTCATGCCACAAGACTGGGTCCTCTGTAAGCAAAGCACAAAAAGCAGCACTATTTTAAGTGTTATTTATTGCCATGAGTAGAACAAGTAGAATTTGGGTTCCAGTTGGGGTTCAGTGCACTAACTAAACCTCCCATTGCACTTCTTTTGTTGTTGTTTTTTTTTAATTGTCACAGCTGTGAGGTGACCCACACACCTTTGTTCCTTCTTCAGGCTATGATCTTCACAGCATCAAAAGGTCACAGACTAAAGACCTGCAGACTGCTGTTTTCAGAGAAGGTTTCCTTCCTGCTTCTCCAAGAGCAGGGGCTGCTCAGCAGCCCCTGTCTCTGTGCTGTGCTGTAAGAGGGGACAGATTTTCAAGTCTTGTTTGTTCAACTTTGAAACTTTTCTTCTATGGGACTCAGGATGTCTTTAGCAGGAAACAGTAAAGATGTAGGACAGTTTTGGAGAGGAAGTAGGACGTTTTAGATATGCAAAAAAATAATTACTTATGCTGAAACTAGGTCAAAACACCACAGTGTTTACCACGGCTCTCAGGAAGAGTGCCATGGGTTTTTTAATAACAACAAAAATTCAAGATCTCAGCATTGGGTCTCATCCCAAAAAGTAATATGGTTTCAGACCAAATGGAAACTAATCCAGCCTATAAATCATGATGTAGCAGATGCAACATGCTCAGTCCTGAACTCAGTCACTTTTGGTCAGCTAAAGCTGATCATCCAGACAGCTTTGTTGCAAAGGCAACAAGAGACTGAGCACTAGTCTTCTTCCCTTGCTATTGGTCCCACCATTAATTATGTTCATTATTTCAGCTGACGTTAAATTATCTTTTTAATTAATCCAGCTTCACCTTCTAGCCACTAGATCCTGTTATGTCTTTCTCTGCAAAGTCAAAGGCTTCTTAGCACCTATCATTTTCTCTCCACAAAGGGACTTACCACACCAGTCACATTTTAGTCTTCCTTTAAATACTCTAACCAGACTGTGGTCTATAAATTAATCAAGACCAGATATTTTCCTCAGTTCATAAATCATTTCAGTGATTCTTTTCCCTTTCTTCACCAATTTTTAAATATCCTTTTCAAATGCGGATGCCAGGTCTGGATGCAGCATTCCAAAGTCAAATTGCCTCCTTACTCCTACTCACTGTTTTCCTGATTATTTGTTCAAGGAGTACATTAGCAATTTTGGCTACAACATGGGCAACTCTTGTTTGATTGCGCATCCACCCAGGCACCTAAGATATGTCCACCAGGCACTTACAGATCAGAGGTTGGACTTGATGATCCAGAAAGTCTTTTCCAACCTAAATGATTCTGTGATTCTGTGAAATTCTACTCCCCTCTCCTAGATATGAGACCAACTTCTATCAGATAGCTTTGAGGAAATATTAAGAAGTGTTTCCAAAACACGTTACAAATATGTAGTGGAGGCCTCAAGCCTTTTGCAACATATGGAGCAGAAGGCACAAGAAAATGCTCCTCAAGCCTTCAGTTTTCTTCTTGCTGGCCCACTGCAACAACCCTTGCCCTATATTTTAATACTGAATTCCATGTGTTTGACAAAACCCTGGAATGTCCAGTGTATACAGATTTAGGAACTGGAGGATCTGTGAGGAATGAAGTTCATGACAGATGGATAAAGGAAGATCTGGAGCTGTGATCACACAGGAAGAGTTGAAGTCCATTTTGGGTTTCTGCAGCCTGTGCTCAAGAACAGGATGTCACTCCAAAATCTCTTCTTCTCTTAGAAAGGAGCCGAAGTGATATTATTTTTGTGCAGGAACAGACACTAAATTACCCGAGTTCTGTAAGGCGAATGTTACAGAGCTGATGTATGGCTTTGTCTAGCTCTGCAGCTGGAAAACAAAAATCAGATACTTTGGGTCCTCACTTCACACCCAGGTTTCTGCCCTCTGATCATGCACAGGAAACAAAGCCCACCTGCCTGTCCTGGAAACAGCCAGGCACTCCTTACTTCCTTTGGGCAGCCTGTCCAAGGCTGGTTCTCCTTGCCTGGGTTGGTTCTCTGGGACACCAACTCAAGCCTGGCAGCTGTGGCACCCACTCATACCACACTAGCACACAGCCTCACTTCCATGCTGAAAAATACCACTCTGAGCCACAGTGGGGACCTCATCTTATTTCAAGCACTTTGAACAGAAGAAAATATGATTATGGGTGAGGGTGTCAGGAATATTACTAAAACAGGATCTAGGACCTAAGGAAGTTTGGAGGCAACATATGTGGATGGGAGCAGTCTGATCTTGAGGGGCCACTCAAGCAAATATGAGCTTTCTATTGTTTGATGGGGGACCCCGAAGCAGATGCCCTGGGACATTTGGTATCTAATTTTTACTCTGTCCAGAGAAAAGGTGCAAACATGACAAGTTGCCCTATGCCTTTTCCCGCCCCCCACCTGCACATGTCAACTCTGAAGCTTCTTTCTGGTACTAGAAAGATTCTCTGGGGTCAACCTGGCTTGTTCAGCCTCACTAGTAACCAAAACTCATGGTCAAACTCTTTCTTTGCTCTTTTGCAGCCCAGTCCAGGGCTGTCACTGCAGAGAAATGGTGATAAGTGAGGAAAGCCTTTGGCTAGACCATCCATCAGGAGCAGTGAACTCAGTAATATAAGTGCCAGAGCAAAGTCTATCTCACACACTCAGAGTTGTGCTGGCTCAGCAGGACTAAAATGCAAAATAATTATATATAAAAGAACAACAAACCTTTATTTTGTCTTGGACTAGCAGGTTGAGCAATTAGCACATTTGGAGAGCAGTTTTGTAAGTATGGAGATACATTCTCACAGTCAAACCTGGCTTTGATGTCCTCAGTACCTTTTCAGTACGGCAGCAGAGTGCTGCACCCCCTATGACTCCTACAGAGGGTTGAAAACCTGACAACCCTGCTTCTGTCCAAGGAGGCAAAGCATTCCATTCCTAATTTTTTTTGCTGACAAGAAATAATTTGAAACACCTTCCCTATGAAATATTGGGGGTTTCTAAGGTGGGGTTTCTTTCTCCTAATATCACCTTAAAGAGCATTTTAATCCTCAGATCCAAAAGGAAGGTTTTCACATAAGGCATCTTTATATGCTCCTGCAAAACATATTATCTGCAGGAACCACCCTAAGATAGACCCTGGGCTAAGGTGGTGCTGAGAAGGGAGCCAGGCCTCCTAGGAGCCCTCTTGAACAGGTACCACAGGGATTCAAAGCAACATGGCCTTCCACAGGCCACCAGCAATACCATCAGCAACCAGGTGACATTTTCTGCTGGGTCAGCAGCCTGAAACTGGAACATGCTGGTCTAAACCTCCTGTTTTATGGTGACTCTGAGCAATGCAGCTCTGACACACCCAGCAGGTATGAGTTACGTGCTAAGCTTTTCAGAAGTGCCACACCAAACCTCACCCCAGCAAGAAAAATGGAAAAGAAAAAGGGAAACAAGAAAGGATACTGACCCTAGCTAAGGCTGAACAGTCTGCAACACCAGTTAGCAACAACTTTTTTATCCATTTAAGTGCCAACACTTGTAAAATGACAAATAAAGGGCATTTTAGCCAGTAGATGCTTCAAGAAGAAAGACGTCCACTTTCTTGTCCACAAAACCAGTGTTTCTCTGCCTGGCTCAATTAGCATTTAGATAGGTATTTATTTTTGTAAGCCACAAGATCTGAGCTCACATGGCCCCAGGGCTAGCAGGCCTGGGGTACCTGGCTACATTAACCCACAGGCAGCCGGGGACATGAGGTTGCCCCGCACTGAGCATGGCATGACAACCCTGCCAAGAAAGGTGAGTGACCCCCCACTCCTGGCTGGCCACAGCAACCCAAACCCCAGGCAAGGCTCAGCCTGATCCCTTTTTTGCTAAGATCAGTTTTCCTCCTGGTGCTGTGCTGCAGCATTCATCCCACAGTCCTCACAACACCTCCGGCATAAGGAGGCGGCCTCAGGTGTCAGGTTTGGAAAACCAAAAGGCAGATGCTTGGCTGGTGCAAGTCAGCATAGCTTCACTGGAGGCCAAGGAGCTCCCCCAATTCACCCCAAAAGAAGGTAGGTCTGGCACAGAGAGACAAAGAGATGCACTGTAGCCGCTCTGTGGGTGTGGAGGTTGGGCATCCTGGCTTCCCAGTCAAACAGCACCACTGACATAGCTGGAAATCACACCTGGCAATAAGTCTGGCTCCAGTGAACTGAGCAATGAAGAGTCAGAGCCAGTAAAAGATTTTCCACTTCCTTTAGAAGCTAAAATTCACTGTCTTCTCTTTTCAGCTGCAGTGCCTTCAGTTTTTGCTGCCCTTTGGCCACAGGAGGATGCCAGCAGGCACTCAAAGCCTCTGCCACTCAGCAGTTACATCTGTAATGGGTAACATCCTGATATTTGCCTACTCAAGAAACCTGGGTGACACCCTTTAACTATGGTGTGAAGTGCAAGCAAAACAACGATAGTCCTCACAGGGCATGGGCTCATTTCCTCAGACCTTCATCGCAAAAACCTCACATGTGCCCATGAGGAGCCTGTGTTGGTAGGTGGAAGCCCTAGTGTTACAGATCATCAGAAGGTGTAGTGAAGAGAGTTGCAGAAAAAGCAAACAGTGTAGACTCAGGTAGGCAGAGCAGACACTTCAGCTGGAGACCTTCCTTGCAGCCATCAGACATGCCACCTGTACCAGGTACATTTCTATAGCTTTTAATGTAGCTTAGCAATTGTGTTGGAGACAAAGGAAAAGGCACACTGTACAGAAAAAAAAAATCCTAAAATGATACCCTTTTATTTGTAAAGCTCTGATGAAACAACTTTCCAAATGACATCCCACTTAAAAACCAATGAAAACCAACCTAACTATGCATCAGTCACACTATACAGATTGCATCCTACGTTTTCAAGATGCCTAGATATCTTCTGTAGTATTTACATATGTATCAGTTAGGTAGTAAAGTTTCATTGCAATTTGTTGCTTTCCACCACACACTTATTCAATGGCAAAAAAACCCTTGGGGATGCATTTGCATTTTTGTCCAACACTTCGGAGCAGACGGCTAGGGCAATTTTCCTGAGAGAAGGCTTGTTCTTCGAAACTCTTGCTTTAACAACTGGAAATACAGAAAGTGGGTGCATTTTTGTTGCGCTAAAAAGCCTAAGGATGCCTAGTTAAGTTTTTCTTTTAAATTATTTACGTACCATTAAGTTAAAATGTTTACATTCATTCATTCGTATAAAAACCGTTGTTAAATCTTATGCAAATGATTTAACACTGATTGCTGCAACGCAAATTGCACTTCTTTTAAAAAATTATTGTATATATGGAAGAAAAATATCTGATTGCTACCCTGTTTACAAATTTTGACTGACTCTATACAGTTCAGCCAGGAAATATGGACTTTCATAAATCTCAGTCACAGTGTACTTTAAAAGTTATGTTGCAGTCTTGAAAAGTGAGTAAATATTTTAAACCAAAAAACACCAATCCCAAAGTCTCCTTAACCAGCTGGACCTTGTGGGACTTGTACCAAATGTTTGATTTCTTCCAGGGACATAGCTGAGCTCTGAAGAGCAGGGCAAGGCACACTGAATTTGGAGAGCACAGGAGAGGTCTGAGGGGGGTCTGATGTCTGAAGACATCAAATGTTCGGTGCGAGAAGTCTGCATCAACTCAAGCTGTAAGCGTTTCTGACACTCATTAAAAGTATCTCACTATCTCTGGTAATTAAAGTCTTTGCTACTCCCTCCCGACACTGACAACTTCCACCAAATTCTGTGGGGAAAAGGCGATGAGAGAGTGAAAACAACTATATAATCAGAAAGGCAGCGCTGCTGGGTAAGTCGAGGGTGTATTTCTGGAATCTATCAATAGGTGTGGGTTTATCTCTTCTTTTTTTGTTGTTGTTTTTTTCTTTTCCTTTTTTTTTTGGCTTTTTTTTGGGGGGGGGGGGGGGGGCAGTTTGAAGGGTTTCTTTGAGAGTGTAAGGCTGCATTTAGCTATCCCCGGTGGTCATTTGCTTTCCCTACATTTTTCTTGCATAGATGAGGAACTGGATGCTTCGGCAAAGCCTCATTCGGAAGTAGAAAAACACCTCTGCCACCAAGGCTCAAAAACTGTTTCAGAGGAATGGTCTTTGCCAGCACTCTCGCCTGCCGCTGCGGCCGCTCCACGGAGGAAACCGTGCGCAGATGTCTGGGGGCTGCCAGGATCCGGCTTCCCTCACAGCAGGTCACGCCAGAGCCAGGGCACACCAGGGATCCTGTCTCACAGATGCTGTCACTTCAGCCGTAGAGGTCAGGCTGACTCCTGTGTACAGCCCATCTTGACCTGAATACTTAAGGTTGCTGCTTTCGGGACTGGTGCTCTCTCCTGGGCCAGACATCACCGATGAGCTCGCCTGCAGGGACGGGGAGAAAAGAGAGAGATTCATTGAGCAGGTGAGCTTTGCACACACTGGGTGTCAGTGAAGCGCAGCCATCATCACAGGATTTCAGTTCAAAAACGGGGATTGCCCTCTGCTTGCCCCCGTGCCTTGAAATCCTGAAACAAAAAATGTCTCAGCATTTGAGCCCAGTTGCCCGGCCCTGCTGCTGGGAGTGATGTCTGTGTTTGAAGAGGTGGAAATGAAACCATGCAATGTGCAAAAAACTTGGAAATCAGCTCGTGATGAAGAAGGAAATGTGCATGTGTCCCACTGCCCCCTACTGAAGAGACACAGGTGCCAACATCAAAAATGTGATCTGAGAGTGGCAGCTTTAGTTTTCCCCCCACCATGGGAGAAGCCTGATACATCTCAATTCTCCAGAAGCAGATATGGAGCACCTCCTGGAAAGCAGTTTTCTTTTTGGGCTCTTCAGCCATTGATACCCTTAAAATCATTTCTGACCCTTCAAAACACCAGCCAAAACCGCTTTATCCCTGTAGGACTGGCCACTAAAGGAGATGCTCTTTTAATCTCCAGCAGAGAAGCACTATGCCTTCAAAGCAGGAGCATTTTTGTTCTGCTGCCTGCACAAGACAACACGCAGGGGAGCCCTGGTAGGCACGGAGATGAACCTCTGAACCACACTGGAACCAGTCCATTTATTTTAACAGAAATGGAGAGTTTAAAAGACAAAGGAACAATCATTTTTTCCATGAGGCTGAGCAGATCCGCTAAAGAGGAAAAATTCGCAGTGCCAGACAGAGAAGGGGCAACATTTTCACCTGATAAAGGAAATGTTTAAGAGCTGACTTCATGCAAAATTAACTCTTGGATATGTCAACTTTAAAACCTTAATTTACTTGTTAATGGATAGTCTCTGGATGAAATTCCTTAAAAAAAAAAAAAAGAAAGAAAAAAGCTATCCTAAACTGTGACTGCAGAAGCTTCCTGCCTGCTGTTTAAGTACGAAGTATACATATTTAATAATTTTACAAGAGTAGAGCTCTTGGCTCTCCTGGAGCTGTGCCAAGCTAGCAGTCCGGACAGAGGAAAAGCAAGGCTTCATTTATTCAAAGGTAATTTCCAAATGCTGTGATGCAGGGCTCTTGTTGCCGTGCTTGACCCAAGGAAAACCTCACCTTCTGAAAGAAATACTCACTGCTAGCAGTCATTTTTGTCTGAAATAACATGGGCTTCAATATTTTTTTGATCTTGTATTAAAATGATTGACTGCTGCTGTTCCTCCATCCAGTCATCAACCATGATCCCGATCCACGAGTCACTACTCAGAAATGCAGAGGAGGAAAGAAAAAAAAAAAAAAAACTATCTGTTCCCCAAAACCAGTTGAAATAGCTCTAAATCTAACAAATAAGTTTTATCAGTCCCTTGAACATACAGTTGCCAATTAGTAACAAGGAATCTCTCTACCCTCTTTGCCTGTGACTGTGAATGGAGAATTCAGTGAGGCAGGTTCCATGCTAACCTGTACAGTCCTGATCTTGCATCAGCCTAGCTTTTCAAAGCCTTCCTTTTATTTCTAATACCTCAAACAGGTTTCTGTCAGCACAAAAGACATAATTTTTAACAGCTTCAGTCTCCCCACAGTGGAAGAAGGCTTTAAATTACTGTTGAGCAGTGTTTGCTCAGCCTGAGCTAAAAATACTAGGAGCTGCTTTGAAAGGTTCCCATTTGCCCATATTTGCCACTGCTGTTCTGGTAGGCAAATATCTTATCAGTACCTGTTTTTTCCGGGCTTGGAAAGTGTAATTCACCTTTTCCTGATTCAGCCCTACAGAGGTGGGGTGCAGGGACCCACAGTTTCCATATGAGGTAATCAGGTACCCCTCCCTCAGGCACCCCAGAAGGGAGGACATGGAGGCACGTCCTGTTTGAAGACTGCCCATCCCTGCCTGTCCAAGGCTGGATTCCAGCCCTGTTGAGCCAGGACGGGCAGGAGCCGGGCAGGACTGCTGGGCCTGGAAACCCCACCCCGGTAATGTCATGACAAATCCAGGCAGCTTGGGCAGCTCCCAGAGTGAGACATGGAAAACAAACTTTAGCTCATGAAAAGGACGTGACGGAATCACAGTTCTGTTCCTGACCCTGCCTACCTTTGCTCTTAGTTTTCCAGCTTTAAGGGATGAGAGATGATAGAAGTTGCACTTAGTTATTAGAAGACTTTTTTTTCAGCTGAAATAAATAAGCTGAACAATGCTGATGAAGTCAATGAGGCCTAACTCACAGGTTCTGGCTCTATTTATAAAAAGGTAATGTCTTTATTTTTATTGGTGAAATCTGATAATAGCATAGATGAGGAAAAAATGGAATGAAGCCCACTGGGAAGAGCCTGCCTCCCAAACAAAGAGGGAGGTTGTGTTTGTACCTGCAAAGGTTCTTGTTTTTACCCAAACCAGGAGGAGCTGGTCATGAGTCAGCCCCCAGGCTGGTTGTCTGCATGAGAGGTGGTCTTTCTGTAGAGGACCTGCCTACCATGTGCAGAGGAAGACCACTGCCAGAGCCACAGAGACAAGGAGATTGTACCAAAACCTGCCATCAGCACCTTAGAGGGGAATGTACTCCCATTAAAGCTGCTCCAGGTCAAAACCAGGCTGCTCAGGCTGCGCTGGCCAGCACTCAGGGAGCAGCAGCAGCAGCTCTGGCTGAAAGACTTCTGCTTTCTTCCACCCACTCCTTCCTGCACTGCCTGCCCACCAAAGAGAGCCGGGAGAGGAGATGGACACTTTCCCCTCTGGCCTTTCCCCACACCTCCGCAGCCAAGAGGGAAATGCGCTGGGCAAGGACAGCTGGAGGGGGTGGCAGAGGGCCTTGATCTAGACCTTTGGTCTATCAGATAGACCTTTGCTCTATCCACTTAACATGTTCAAAATGCTCCATGAATTTTGGACATTACACTAAGTGAGCAATAAGCTGAGTCTCAGCTGAGACTCTCTTCCTCCCCAGCCTAGTTTACTTTTGCAACACATAAATGATATCTACAGTCAGTTAAAATACACTAGCAAAAAATTCTTTCACACATGAAGTGTTGTGGCAAACTGGTGGAGCCCTTAATTTTTCAGCCTCAGACTCCCTGCAATAACTTCCATCCCCACAAAAAGCACGTTTTCCCAACACTATCACTCCCTGGAATCTGAAGAGCAAGTCTTGGCACTGCAAAATGATGGCTTTTTTTACTGATGTAACGACCCTCTTAATACACAAAGTTGTCATTTCTTGCTAGTCCAATTGATCCTCTTGTTTATACTGCAGACGTGTAAGTTTACATGTCTTCTAATCTCTCCTTTGTATTATAGCAACATAAATCTGTGGTTAATACTTCATTAATTTCCTAAGGGAGGCAACTTCCAGCATGGCTTGGAAAACTGATGACCCACTGCTGTCAAGGGCTGTATGAGTAACTGGCTTTATTGCTTTGGCAATAAAACAAAACCAAGCAAAAGGTATGCGTCCATATCCATATAGAATTTTGGGATAGAAGCAAAAATACTTTTTCTTTGCTTTTCCCCACTGAAACAAAAAAGCTGGATCGCTTCCTTCTGTTTGATATAAAAATGAAGTGCTCTCTTTTGGATACATATACACAGAGTAAAGAAAATAATCCAACGTAAAAGAAAAATACTCGGCTTATGAAACTGAGTGGGGAGAAGAAAGTAGCATCCCATTTTGTCCAGGAGTGAGGACAGATGCAGAAGAGGTAGGAGACCAAGAAAGATTTAAACTGGAGTCTAGAGTATCAGATCTCCAGCGGCATACCGCCCTGTCTGCCACGCTCTTTGGTATTTTAGGTTGCCACGTTCCTCATGCCTCCTGTTGATCTTATTCCATGTGGTTTAGATAAATATTTATTCATACCAGGACTGAGGCACCGTGTTCCCATTTTCCAGGTGAAAGTTCTACCAACCATGCTGGTGAGCCTTTCTCATGGAAACTCTGTCCCAACTCCTACAAAATTATTGTATACAACTGGAATACTATCATCAGATAATCTGAAGGACCCCTGGACATTCAACTTCCCAATACCCAGGTGGTTAGCATATTGTTTTAAGAGGTCAAATCGCCAGTTCATCCAGACTCTGGGATATACTCTATGGAAGCTGATTTCCCCATAGCCAGCATGAATGTCCTACCAAGTTACTGCCTAAACAGGAGCAAACAACATCACCTCTAACCAGCTCACAAATCTTCTTCTGAAGAAAAAAAAAAAAAAAATCAAATGCAGGAGAAGCCATTCATCTAATCTAGCCCCATTTGTCCAGCATTTGGGAAACAGTTAAAACCACATTTTCCTGCCAGCTCATGAAATGCCAAGGCCATCTCAGTCAGCTCGCTCATTTCTCACCCTTCAAAACTGAAGACCTAGTCCTGAATCACTTCTCAAGGTAAACTTCTGAGAGAAGTGAGCACTAATTTTACCTCCCAAGTTTTTCTGTGGTTTGAGATTATGGTCCTTCTGAGAAAACTCCAAACTGAAGGCAAAGGACACAGGGAGAGTCTTCTGAAAAAAGAGCTCCCCTGGTGCTGATGAGCTTTTTCTGACATCAGTTGTGCCTCAAGGAGCTGCCATAAAAAGCAGATTTTACAGCAGGTTTTGTACTGTCTTTGTCCTAATAAGGGAATAAAGTCCTTCTGGTTATCACATTTGTTGGAGCCCCTGCATGGAAATGGATGGGTTTGCACTGCAGACCATGTCCTTCATTTAGCAATTTATTTGGTGGAACTTTTCCCTGTACAGCTTCAGCAGCATCAAAGGGAGAGCAGGTATAGATGCAGATGCAGGCTGTCTGAAACCTTCAAATCTTCTTTTTATGGGGATGTAAGGCAACTTCATATATCTTGCAGCTGGACCCTTTCCATATTAGTAACACAGGACACCCAGTACTTATACTGCTTAGGAAAACAGAAATAGGCCTAAATCCTAGGTCCAGATGTGAATTTGGCAAATAGCCCCTTTACAATGGGACAACGAAATATCTCCGATCCAAACATTTCTACATTTTGGGATGTTTGAAATCAACTTTGCCCCCAGAGCAATTCATTTATCGTATCTCTCGAATGTTTAAACTTCAGCTAGAACGTAAAATCAACATTTAAGGTTCTTGCTAATTTGTCTCAGAATTGGCATCATGTAAGATTCCCTTCATGAAATGGATAGTCTCAAAGACATTGCCAAGAGTAATTGCTGCCCTCCTCTTTTTCTGCCCTCCCTTCTTTATTTTGCTTTAAAGAGATAAAGAAAGGTAGGGCAAAAAGTGAATGTTACTGACACAAATGAATTCTGCTGAATTTCATTTCCATTAGATTTCTACATAACTGGAAACTTTTTTGGCAGCCTCCCACCAAAGGCATAATAAATTGCTTTTGTACCAGTAGAGGAATTTGTTTTCTCTGTTTCATTTAGCAACAACATTGCTGTGAATTTCACACAAGAGTTTCTAAAACGTCATCAGATTTCTCTGCCTAATGTCAATTTGGCATTTTCCCCCTCTTCACAGAATAAAGGCTAAAGAAGCAAAAACAGAGGAAAACAAAAACAAGTTGCCATGCCCGTTGCGTAATGCACAGGGAGCAAACCGGGTTCATTATTGAAGCAGGTGCATGTTTTTCAGCAACATCACCAGCACCACTGTCAGGAATCAACATTGGTCTTGTTAAAGTGACCAAAGATTATAAAGCCTGGATTCATCCATCTGAGAGTTTTATTTTCCCTCCTGTCATGAGCTGGAGAAGTTTATTCTCCTTGTGCAAAGCTAATGCCTATTCTAGAAAGAATTAAAAACCTTTGATCGGTCAATGAATCAACTCAAAACGAAAAAGAAAAACTAACCAAGGAAAACAGAAGTCTAGTAGAACACCTTTGCTTCAGCATGTGATCATGCAATCTGCCTTGCTAACATCCCTTCACTCACTACAGCTTAAAAGGGCTTTAAGAGTGCTCAGTCCCTTCCATAGGATTTAGACCCTTTAGAAATTATTTTGTGCCCTTTGCAGCTAGTGATCATGTTCCCAAATTATGTCTGGGACAACAGGAGCCAGTCTTGAATGCCACCACTTTCTGCTTTAAACTTCCAGTCTCCTGAGTCCTCATCCCTTTGAATTACAAATGCTTGGGCAAAGCCAGGAGCCTAGGTGAAGGATGTGACCATGCCCCTGATATATCCT
Organism: Sylvia atricapilla; assembly: GCF_009819655.1. Taxonomy (NCBI): domain Eukaryota; kingdom Metazoa; phylum Chordata; class Aves; order Passeriformes; family Sylviidae; genus Sylvia; species Sylvia atricapilla. Next base: position 105,446,383 of record NC_089140.1, on the reverse strand, counting down.
GACAACTGCTCCCCTGCAAATCCTCTTTTCATTTGCATACATCTGGGACAGGGGCACAGAGATGGGACACCAGCAGCCCTTCACATAATTTGGGATGGAGTCAGAGGGATGCCCATACGTCTGGTTGCCCCTGCAACTTCCTCTCTTCAGTGCATGTCACAGCCCCTCTCCATCACTTCCCTTCATTGAAATTTTTCACGAGGGGATATTTGCAAGGGCTTTGCATATGCAAGGCACATCTGATCAAATCATGGTGGGGGAAAGGCTGTGCAGATGTAACCGTGCTGCCGGCTGGATATGAGGGGACAGATTTTCCCAGCTGTTGTGCAGGTGTCCTCTCCCAGTCTGATCTACTATGGAAAAATCAAGGAGAACTGAAGTTCCGTCACCGGGGGTGCCATCATGTAACTAAGAGTAGCCTCAGGGTCCCTCCTGGGAGTTACTCTTAGTTGCAAACAGCTCTCAAGGAGTCTTTTAGCCCACAATCCATGCCCCTACACCACTCTCCTCTGGTACCCACACAGCTCCATCTGGCAAAACCATATTAAAAGTGGTACTATTAAAATTATAACATAAAGATTATTAATAACATGTTTGATGTGCTCTTCTAAGGAGAAATAGAAAGGAAGTCAGGTTTTAGGCAGTAAAGAAGGCAGCAGCATAGTGGAAATGAGATCTCGTCTATATGGCCTCTCCTTCCCATGGCTGTCTCCCCAGACAGCACATGGCCGTGCTGCCTCAATGTCTGCTGGGATTGTGCTTCCATGTCCATCTGTTACATAAATCTCACCACATTGCTCAGGATCACAGGCACTGCTTAAGGTAATGCAAGGAAAATTTAAGGAAAAACTGGCTACTTTTTTCCTTTGCAAATATAAGGGAGAGCTTAAAACAGTGCGTATTAGTTAACTGGGAAAGTCTGAAACTGCAATGGTTCAGTTTTCAGTTAGTGTTCCTCTTTTTTTGATGTGATCTGCTTATTTTACTGTATTGACAGGGTTTTCTCATGTCAAAGACAAGCCTGTTTAGTAATATCCTAGTCTCACAGGATCCAAACCCAAAACCCAGTGCCTCTGAAATTGGGTGGCCCTGTCAGTCCACAAACAATCGCATTTGCTAAAAAATGGGTTTTTCCTCCCCTTGTACAATGAAACTTTGTACATTAGAAATTAAACTATTGAAAGGAATTTGGATGTTGGGAACACCAAGACATACTGAAAAATAGCTATTATAAACAATGTCTTCTTTTCATTAATAAAGGACTAAAGAAAGCCACATTAGGAAAGTTTCTCAAAAAAATGATATGGCAGATTAAGGGATACAGAAGGCTGAGGAGTGAGTGTGGATATGGATAGGTACAGCCAAGGGGTTAGAAATTAATCTACATTAAGCTTCACAACTTTAGCAGTAGTATTTATCACACATGCTGAGTGAAGAAAGGAAGTTTGAGATGGTTGGAGTACATGATGTAAAATAAGGATCAAAACTAAAGTGTGATCAGCACTCCTGGGTGCTCCTCTGGAGCTCGGGGCTGCCAGATGCTGAGCACTCAGCCCCTGAAGAGCCTTCTGTGGGCAGAGGGCTGAACCCCCATGTATTGCAATCATCAGGGTGCTCCAGCCTGCTTTCAGCTGGGCTTCGATCAGGGTTGAATTGTACATTTTAGTTTAAAAGAAAAGCCTTTATGATTTACTTCAAACAGCAGGATAGTATTTTTCTGGGTTTTACCTGATAGAATAATGCATAAAAACATGTATGTATACATACATACATACATACATTCAGATAGATAGATAGATAAATAGATAGCATTGTTTCTCGAAAGGACCAGTTGGGCATATTTTATTGTCTTCTGTCCTAAAGAAGACCTTTGAAATGAAAGAACCTGAATATTTAAAAACAAAATATCTGCGGTTAAGCTGTGGCTAACAATCATAAAAATTATATAGATCTTAATCAAGAAGGTTTGCAAAGTACTTCAGCTTGTCGTTCTGTTTACAGCTATATGTAATATCCTCTGAAAATCTTGTTCTAGTATCAGCTAACAAAACTGGAAAGTTTGTTTAGATTATTATTCTGCTAGATAAGATAAAAGCTGTGATAACACTGCCCAGTGATCAGTCTGCTTGCAGACACAGACACTCACCCCAGAGGCTGCAGTCTGTGCGCCGGGAGAAGCGGTTTTGCTACAGTCGTCTGAGTTAGTAGAAGACGTGGATGTCGGAGTCATAGGAACTGCAGTAGTACTGTTACCTGAAAAATTGGGAATTGGTATTAAAAAGAAATATTTTCCAGATGGAGAAGAAGAAAAAAAAAAAAAAAAAAAAAAACTACAAACTATTGCAGCTACACTTTCTTGTATTTTATATTTACCAGAGCATGCCTTTGATTTATTTATATTCTTAGGTTTTCGTTTCCTCGTCTGAATTCCTTCTTTTTTCATAGCAAGAGGCCGAGGAACCTGAAAAAATTAAATTTCCACACCAATCACAGAGTTGTACATGTACTCTAATATCAAAAATCAAAATACACTACAGGACCAGATGTAATATTGCAAATGTCTGTATAGCAATTCAATTTTTTCTGCGTCACAGAACTAATTCTAAAAAATGTTTGCGATTTATTTGTGCAAAACAATATTTTGATTCAAGGGGAGTTGTAGCTGAACTAAGAAAGTAGGAAAACACTTTATTCTCTATGCAAACTTGGGAGTTTTTCAACCCCTCTATCAATCCACAGGAAAACAGCACAGAATTAGGGAAAACTAGCATCTTTTGGCAATAAGCCATAAGAAATTAAATTGGATGGGGTATATCTGATCCTTGATTTATTATTCCAGTCAGTTAGGAATTATCTCCAGTGCCTGATTCTGAAAAGAAAGAATGTATATGGGAAAAAAAATCTTCCTCATCCTGTGGACCAGCTATACAAACCAGATTATCATGAGGAAATATCTTAGGACAGAAGCTTTAGAGTAGAGGAATCGACTTAGTATTTGTTCCTATAAACAGTTCTACCCATAATACAACTTTATGGTATCTAAATTTATATTTATAGAGATAAATTTATATTTAAATGTGCTCAAAAATCATCTTCGTGTTCATTACAATAATAATTATGCTACAAAAACACTGGCTTAAAATTTATTTTAACACCAGTTTGAGGAAAGTCAATTCATGTGTTTTCTATAGTCATAATATTTAGACCTGTGACCTAATTTACATTTTATTGAAGGCTAGACCATGTCACAATCATTCCTAATTCCCTTGCTCTTCAAACACTTATGCTTGACTGTAACGCAATCCGCAGGAGTCTCACCCAAAACACCCTCCATCATACTCAGGACAGAGGGGTTTTTTTTTACTTTGCTATTGTCCAACAATGGCTGAAATTGCATTTAAATTTTTTTCTGGCAGAGCAAGGCTTGAATTACGCTCAAAGTTTTGGTGGCATAGCTATGTCTGTCCATGAAAAACTGTCTCATTAAAGGTCTAGGGATTTTTTTTCCCTACTAAAGACCTGGTTTAAATCCCTGTGGCAAAAACACCACTGCTGCTCATCCAGAGGTGGTTTCTTTATTTTCTTAATACGAATCTGTTTAGAGAGCTACAATGACAAACACACAACTAGCCAAAAGCATAACAAGCTAAAGTGCTACAACCATATTCTAATGTCGCACATTTTTCTGTTGTTCTACACATTTCGCTCATTGCTTTTTTGAGGACCACCCCTTCCCCAAAGCAGCATCCAAGCCAGCAGGGGATCTCCCCTGGTGAAGCAGCCACTTACCCCATGGAGCTTCATGTAGAGGCCGCAGGCATTGCAGACGGGCTCGCCCTCGGCGTTCCTGCGCCACAGGGTGGTGGTCGTGGTGTGGCAGTTGGCACAGGACAGGCCCATCCGCCGCGACGAAGGCTGGAGGCAAGCACAGGCAAACACGGGTATAAACAGGAGGGCAGGGGAGAGTGATTTATGTCTTTATGCTTCGTAAAAAGTCCTTTAACACATGGCGGCGATGGTAGGAGCCTTTTTTAATAGTTTCTGTCAGCAACAGCCCAGAATTAGAACAGAATTATCCTCATATCAGAGAGTGGAAAGATGGTGTGAGGAAGTACCAAATGTCTTTCAACCCTGGGCAGTCACAGCAGAGGCAAAATTTTCGTTTGGCAGCTGGAGACCAGGAGAAGTCTGTTCAGACCACCAGGCATACCGTTCTTTTTCCATCAGGACAGCTAGGAAATATCCCCACTACAGCTCCATCGAGCTGAAGAGAAGGCACATCTCTCCCATGCCACCTCTCCAGACAGTTCAATGCCCTCTCCCCTGTATAGTGAGTGAAGAGACAGCTCTGATCCTGCCACTGATACTCCTGACTCATCGGAAAAATCATCGGAAAACTTCCCTGGGCATCCCAGGGAAACACAAACAACGGCACTACTTTCATTAAAAAAATCTTTTTATCATCACCCATTTTATCTCCATACAAAAAACAACATGCCTTGGGAGCATATTGTACAGGGCAGAGCCTCCCTCGGCCAGCAGAAAAGCTGGTGGGGGACAACAAGGTTCCCACTGCAAACAAGCCATTTATGACACTCTTCCGTGGAGTTTGGAGCCAAGATGAAGCAACGCTGTATCAGAAATAACCGTACAACCCAGAGCTTTATGGCCACAGGCTGTATATCATAAGTGAAGGCAGTCCTCATAAACATGTGAAATGAAGGTGAATGGGTTATAAAAGTCCCTGTAACAACTGATCTCTTTTACGTTCATCACAAGCAAAGAATTCCAGCTAGATCATAAATCTAGTCTTTTTCAAAGTATCGCATTGTCAAAAAAATACAAAAAAAATATGTGCCTAGCTCTGTGTCTGGCAGCTGAACAAGTTTACACGGAGAAGTCAGTTTTAGAGGATTGCATTAATCTTATTCTGACTATAAAGTGCCCATAACTGAAATTACTAACTTAAGGGTACAATGCCCTTCCTCTTGAATCATTTACTGCTAGGTTGTTAGATGTAACTGGGTCACCTTTGATACCACAGGGCTGCCTGCCACTGGGAAAACCAATAAAAATGTTTTGAGAATGAAGAATATTGCGAGTACTGAGTTTCTTGAATATTGTCTGTTTGAGTGTCTTTAGCAGTAAACCGTCATTTTACACCACAGCTCAGAAAGAGCTCCAGATTAAATACAAATTTTGTAATCTTGAATCAGTAATCCATTATTAAGTGTGCAGGGAAAAAAAAAGCAAACCACCCAGCCAAGTGTTATAGAGGCTGAAGTACACAAATAAAATTTTTAATCTTAAAAACCCAAGTATCATGAAATCAGAAGTTTTGACCAAGTTATTAAATATGTACGGACACAGAGCTCAGATTGGGCCCTCAACTCAATACGTGTTTTACGTGATCACATTGAGTAAAAGAAAATTGGTCGTAACACATATGCTTCATTTTCTTTCTCTGCAAGTGAAAAGCTGTCAGCTGTTTCACTCTGTTAAATCTTTTTCTTTCCTATGCAGCCTGGTCTAAATCTTCATACATTTTATTTCAATAACTTTTGGTCATTCCCATATCTAAACAGACACGGAGTTTTGGCATGTTTTGAAGCTAAAACAACTTTTCTGATGCAGGAATTTTATCAGAAACTTTGGGGCAATCCAAACATGTTTAGCGTTTTCAAAACATTTTCCCTTCTCACCTACATATTTCCAACTGTAGGAACACAGAGTCATGGCTGATTTATAGTTATGGCCAGGGTACTCGGTAGGGATTGTTACACAGAGCTATTTCAGAGTTATTTTGCTGAGGTGTCAGACTGAAATTGGGCCGTAGTTTGACTCTGCTTTAGTCTTCTCACACCCACCCTTCCCTCAAAAAAAAAAAAAAAAAAAAAAAAAGGGGGACACAGAAATGCTGGAACCGGGTGTCAGCTCTTTGAAATCTGCCTTGGGCCAAGGTGCCACAGTAAGTTGGGCTCTGACCCTTGAGGCAACTGGCAGATCTGGCCCCTCTACTGCATCTGTCCCCACTAACGGGATAACACCTTGTGTCATGAAATTTACTGGACAACCAGCTAGAAAAAACAAGCAGGTAGCAGCAGTAAACCTCTGGCTTAAATTAACTCTTTGGCTTAAAGAAAGGTCTTTAAGCAGAGGTGGGTTGGTTCCCACATGCTTACTGTCCGCTCTGATCATTGTGTGTTTGGGTCTTGTTTCCCCTTGGTCCCGTAAGAGCACTAAATTTAAATGGTTGAGAAATAAAGAACTGTAGGTGTTTTTAGCCCAAGGAAAACAGGCATGGAGCAAAGCAGCTGGCATGATTGAAAGGGGCTTGAAAGGCTGATGGGTTTGATACACTGTCTCCATACACAAGGGTCCAAACATCAGCTTGGATTATTGTGGTGTGATTTATTGTGGCTCGCTCGGTAACAGCCATTACTGAAGAGCGTATTCTTTCTGTCTGCTGACCTCCACCCAGATTTGCTAAACATAATATGCAGTTCCCGCTTGTTAAATTTTCTCCTTGCCTATTCAGTGCCAGCCTGAGTTATAAACAGGGGTTCTGGTTTGTACTATTTATTTCCCCCCCTAGTTTTAGGAGTATATTTTTAGAAAAATTGCCGCTCATTTCTTAGGAGTAAAACAAAACAAAGGCTATTATCATTGTTTAAACAATTGGTTTTCTTTGAATTATATACAAAACTTGCTTACATTCCCAAGGATCGAGCTCTCAGCAAACAAAGCAGGTCTGGAGAAATTCCTAGCCCTGTGAACAAACATTTTCCAACCTTGATTCGTTTTTGTTTTGGTTTTTTTCTGTTGGAAATGTCCAACATCACCAGCACAAATTTCTTCCAAGCCACTGAATCCCCCTCACAGATGGGGTTCATAGTTTGAAAATCACGGCTGGCCCATGCCTGGTATGCAGCTCACAAGAGGGCAGAGAGATTTTGCCAGCTCAGAGCCTGGAAGTGGGTCCGAAGCAGTTCCCAAAAGACTGCCAGCCCTGTCAGCCCTCATTGTGACCAGTTTGGCCTGCAAACCTGCTCAGGAGCCCCACTTCAGTTTTGCAGCCAAGAGGATCACCAGGCTGATACTCTAATTGCTTTCCCTCATCCTTGCCCCAAATTTCTCCCTGGCAAGAGCTGACGGGGGTTCCTCGGGTGGAAACTGCTCTCTCCCCCCTCCTCCTCTCCCTCCAGACTCACCACTCTCTTTTGGGGCTTGATGAGGGGCCGGCTGAGGCCGTTCATTTTGGTGTAGAGCCCACAGGCGTTGCACAGGTAGTTTCCGGTGCCGTCCCTCCTCCACAGCGGGGTCTGGATGGAGCCGCAGTTGACGCACTCCCGGCTCTCGGACAGGTCCTCCAGCAGCTCTGGGGGCAGGAGCAGAGGGGAGAGGCGGTGGGCACGGCTGCAGAGCCCGGTGTAGCCCCGGCAGAGCGGCCCCGGCCCCGCCGCGCCGAAACCCGGGTGCCGGGCGAGCGAGCGAGCACCCGGCCCTCAGAAAAGCAGTTCCCCGGCAGTGACGGCGGCCATGCGGCGAATTTTTTTTTTTTAACAAAAATTCTTAGGTTTTTCTCTTCCTTTTTTTGGGTCTGGTTTTGTTTTCCTATTTATTTCAATCTGCCGGCCCCGGCGCCGCGGTTGCTCTCCGAGCCGCAGAGAGCCAATGCGCCCCGACACCGGCCCGCCGGAGGGCTCAGCCCCGGCCCGCCGTGCGCTCCCGTCGGGATCTGACCCTTGGGAGATTCGGCTGGGGTCCGCTGAGTGGCGGAACCCCCGCCGAGGTGCCCACAGGACGGAAAGGGAGGTGCACTTGCCCTTAGAGGGGAGCAGAATGGGGAGCGAGGTGGCTGTCAAAATAGCCATTCCCAGAGACACCCTGGGACGTGGGTATAAGGAGCTGTCGTTTTGCCCAATATTCCCTAGGGCCGAGGCTTGGCAAGAACTTTTCTGCACTAGCTCTTATTTTAAATGCCTCGCAACTAGTAAAGCTTCAAGTTTAGAAGCAGCGTTCGGGGCCCTGGTGTGCCAAGGCAGCGACGGGCAGCGGCCGCTTTGCCTCGGCTATCGGGTCAAATTAGAGCTGGTTTGTAGGAAACAGAGGAAATGGAAAAATAAGCGATATTGCGCCTTCTGCTTTCACAGTTACTGAGCATTGAAGGGAAAAAAAAAAAAAAAAAGGTTTAAATGAACAGGGAAAGGAAAAAAAAAGATAACCTGCCTATAAAAGCTAATAATTTTATCCATGTGAATCCTTGTTCTGATTCACCCCTCCATATTTCAGGGAGGGGGGAATAAATATTTTACATAGACTGTGCCACGTTGTGCAGAAATAATAAAAGGAGACGTTTGGATTTTTACAGCTTTCGAGTCAAGTCTGGGAATGTATGTTTCAGACTCAGAGCGTCATTGATTTTTTTTTTTTTCTCTCTCTCTGCTACCTGCCTACATTCATCATTGGGTTATTCTCTTACATTTCACTGCACAGCGAAAGGGAGCCCGTAAAAGTCGAGCAGATTTGGAGACTGGGCTGCGGTGACACGGCGGGCATTGAGCTGAGAGAGAAGCGGCCTTTTGGCCTGAACCCATCCAAATACATTTCTCTCCTCCCTTCGTTTGCGAATTATTAGGCGCTAAAGAGGAACGGGCACACGGCAGAGTCCAGAGAGCACAGTTCAACTTACGTTGTCAGCTCCTAGCTCTTAGGACATCGCTAAGATTTATTATTCTTTGCACTAAAAGCACCATTGAAGACTGTTACCAGAAAAATGCTTAAGGCATCAAGGACGCTGGAACTTAAAACAGCAATTTGTCTCAGCTATTTATTTTATAGCATTGCCTTCGTGCCTGCAGAAAGAAATTTTACCGTGACAATATTTCTCAATTCAAATCAAGGCATTTTCAAATACTTTTCCCCCTAGAGAATGAGTAATGCACTTATCCCCAAGGAAAGCAAAATAAAGTTTTAATTTTAGATACTGTTTTAACATCTCTACGAGTAAAGTTAAGAAAGCTTGATCAAACTGTCTAATATTTAGCCCTAAAAACATGTATTTCGGCTACAGTTTTCCTACGATTTTGAAACGGGTCAACGCGTAGCTTCGGCTTTGCTCCCCCGTTTCGCCTCGCGGGAGCAGAAAACTCGCCTGGCCCAGGAGCTCCGGGCTGCTTCACCCCGCTTTACATCGCAATGCGGCTGCCCTGGCACTCGTCCTTTCCCTCGTGGAAAGGCTAATCCCTACCCCTCCGGCCCCCAGCACTGGTGGGAGTGAGGCACGAGGGCGGGAGAGACCCGCTGGAGCAGGGGAAGCTGCTGTGCTCCTCGGCTGCCTTGACACTCCTGCCCCAACCTCCTCCAGCGCCTGGCTCCTTCACTTCTCTTACTCACCCCTCTCCTCTCGCTGCCGTGATATTTTCCAACCCCAGTTTCTCCCGACAAAATAATAAAATAAAACAATTTTTAAAAGCAACAGAAAAAAAAAAAAAACCCAACTGATTTTTTCCCCTCCATCACCTAGTTTCACCCAAAAACGTTTTTCATATTACCCTGAGATGTGGCTTTTCCTAGCACTGCTACAGCTGATTTTCTTCCCTCTGTCATGATATTAAACACCAAGTGGGAGGCTTAAAATACTTAAATCTACAAGATATCATCGAGAGACTGGAGGAGCATTGTGTGTGCAGCCCCACAGAAAGACGAAAATTCACGGAATAATTTTCTGCAAAACTGCACTGAAAGAGAAAATCATGGTGTCTATAAAATATATGCACCTGGTGGGTAGTTTATGCTTAAAATGAATGATGATCAAACTTGTGTGCATACACACATTTACATAAATATGTATATATACATTATATATTTGTGCATAAATATATAAATATATATACATAGCCACACACACCTCTCTATTTACGTATACATAAACTTATTCTAAAGCTGAAGAGATTGCAATAATTGCTAATCTCTCTGCCTCTGATTAAATCATGGCAGCTCAAGCTCCACTTCTACAATTGATTTAACGACACTGAGAATTTCCTTAACTAAAACAAAAAGTAAGGATGGGACACCTCGGAAATGAAAACAAAAACTCCAGCAGGACTATGGTCTGTATTTTAGCAGCAGTTTAGAAATTAGGTTTCCTCATTCCTATACGAGGGTTTGCCTCATTGCTTTTCTTTTTTTAACGAACCAGAGAAGTGTTTTGTAGTTGAAACAACCCAAAATGGGTTAAGTGAGCCCCTGCAATTTTTTTCTACGATACAAGAAAGATTAATTTGCAATGAATTTGTCACCGTTTCGCGTCCAGATGACTGCATTTAGAGAAAGCAGGAATGCACTGATTTGGAAAAATTAAAAATTAAGTTTACGCTGGGCAATTCGTTTTGGGATCTTCGGGCTGGTAACCCCAGTTGCCATACACCAAAAAACGCCGCTTTTTTTTTTTTTTTTGAGGTGTATTTTTCCTCCTAATTCAATACAAACGACGGGAATTACCTCCGCTCCAGAACAGCCACGGTCCCGAGACCGCCGTCCTGCCACCGACCCCGGGGCCGCCCCTCGACAGCGAACCCCTGGCCGGGGCGGCCCTACCGCGGCTCCCCCGTGCCCCCGGCACCCCCGCCGCCCCTCCAGCGGGCAGCCCCGCCATGCGGTCACCCTCCCTGCCCTGCCCGAGGGTCCTACCTGCGCTGGGTGCCCGGACGGGGATGGGGGCGGCCCGGCCCTGGAGGCAGTGCAGCATGGAGTTCTCGAAGGGCGCCGTGGGCCAGGCAGGGGCGAGCTGCGGCCCCACGTAGGACGTGTAAGGGCCCGGGTAGGAGCCATTGAGCGGCCGGGCCAGGGGGCTGTACTGGTCCCTGGCGCCCAGGCTGTTGCTGTAGGCGCCGGGCTCCCGGGAGGCCCCGTTGGCCACCGGCGGGCTTGGGGAGTAGGGGAAGCGGCCCGAGGGGTGGGAGCCGCCGCCGCTGCTGTACGAGGGGCTTTCCGCGGCCGGCTGCGACCAGACGGCGTGGCCGCCGCCCGGGTGGCTGGGCTGGGCCGCCCCGCTACCCTGCAGGTACGGCAGCGTGGGCAGCATGGAGCCCACGCGGGTCGTGGGCACGTAGACGGGCGAGCTGGGCGTGGAGTGCATGAAGCCGCCCGGAGATCCGTCGTAAGGCGTGGGGCCCTGGGCGGCCGAGATGGCGAGGGTCTGGTACATCTCCTCGGGCTGCTCGGCGCCGAGGGCGCTCAGCTTGGGGCCGCGGCTGGACCAGATCAGCTTGTTGGTTTGGTCTAAGTCCGCGAAGAGCAGGATGTCCTCCCAGCTGGGACGGCCGGAGGGGTGCGGGGTCCCGAAGTGCACGTAGGGGGCGAGCAGCGACCTGCCCTCGGCGGCGGGCGGCGGGGCCGGCCGGTGGCTGTCGTCGGTCTCCGGCCGAGGAGTCTTGGAGGAGCCGCGTTCACCCTGGGAGCCGGAGGAGGAGGACGGCGAAGGAGGAGACGGGCGCGGCTCCCTGGTGGCGAAGGGGCAAGAGGAACCGCCGGCGTCCGCAGCGCACCGCTTCACCGCGCACCAGCCGCCTTCAGCCACGGCCATCCAGGTCCCCTTCTAGCCGCTGGGTGTGGATGGGGAAGGGCGAGGAGGGGAGGAGGAGGAGGAGTGGAGGGGGGGATCCGCAGGGCAGGGCGGGGAAGGACACAAAAGAGCAGGGAAGTGGGGGAGAGAGAAATAATAATAACAAAGTTTGCAAACAGGACAGCCCGTCTCCCTCCCGTAATGAGATTCATCAGGGCTTATCTGGCCCCTCTGAGCGCTTAATCAGTCATGCCGCCTCGGCACTGTTGTCCCTCGCCCCGGCGGAATGGGATCAGGCAGCCCAGGTCAAGACGGGCCGGGAGACGCCAGTCCCGCGGGGCCAGGGGCTCCGGCCCCGCTCCCGCACCGCGGGAGGGCTGCTCCCCGCTCCTTTCGCATCCCGGCCTGCGGATTTGAACATGAAGCACGCCGGGGCAAAGGTGGGCGTAAAGGCGTGGGGCCAGAGGGGGGCGAGGGGGCATTTTTCCCTGTCTCTGCCCTTCCTTGGCTGCTGTCGTTGTTATGATTATTTCAATGAATGAGTCATTTGACTCGGTTCCACAGAGAAAAACAATTAGTAAGGCGATCCCTTTAAGGTTGCTTCGCCGGAGAGCGATGTTAGCTCTTCCGCGCATCGCCTCGCTTGTTTGACTATTTGCAGCCCAAGGTCACAGAAAGGAGGAGGAGGAAGAGGAGGAGGGAAAGGCACCCGGGAGACGGGAGATGCGCCGGGCCCGGAGTGTGCCCGGCGGCGGCGGGACACGGAGCGAGGCCGGGCGGGATGTGGCTGCCGGAGGGGCCGGCTCCGGCGGACAGCCCGGGCTGGGGGCCTGCCCCGAGCCCCCGCACACCTGGCGGGGGTGACACCCGTCCCGAGCCGAGCGGTGTCAGTCCGGAGCTGCTAGCATGAGGAAGGCCGGACAGACAGACACAGAAAGCCCGGTGCTCAGCCCCTGAAAGAAGGGACAGAAAGCGAAAGGGGACACAGAGAAGTGACAGCAAGAGAAGGCGAGGCTCTCCGTTCTCAGCCCACCTCGGCGCTCTCCAGATAACCGCAGGCACAAGAATACAGGACACACACACAGAGCCCCCTCGCAGATAGGCACCAAATACGTCTTTCCCTCCTGCGAGATAACTAGGAGATAAGGCTCGGGCAGATAAGGCTCCAGGCACCGGCATCGGATGTTTGCCCACACAGTCTCCCTCGGGCTCCCCAGCCAGGGGCAGCCGCCGCCGCGCCGCGCTCCCCTCGGAGCGCCCGAGGGCAGAGCGGCAGCGGCAGAAGACCGAGAAAGAAGTAGAGAAACCGCGGCGAGGCAAGCAAAGAGAGGGGCCAAACCTGATGCCGGTGCCCCGCATGGGGCCGGGGCGCGGGGCCGCGGCGGGCGGTAAATCCAGTGCGGCGGGGGCGAGTGGCGGCGGCGACTCCGGCGGCGGCGGCCGGCGGCTCATGTATAAAAAGGAGAGAGGAGGCGCCTCTCGCAGCCCTGCCGGAAAACTGCAGGCAGCCGGCCCTGATTGGGCTCGGCCAGCCCTAAACAAACACGGGGCTCCGCAGGGGTGCCAGTCCCGGGGCCAGCCGGGCCGCCGCTGCCGCGGGGGCGGGGGGGCACCTCGGGGCGCCCGCAGCTGAGGGGCGACGGACCCCTGCTCGGGAAGCAGGAACGAGCAGCGAGGGCTGGCTCTGCCAGATGCCCCAGTCTTTTTCTTTTCTTTTTAATTTATTTTATTTATTTATTTTTCTTTTAACTCAGAAATAATACACACGCTTCCCTCCTTCCCCATGAAAACTTTTTTTGTGGTGAATATTCAACTTCTATAAGTTTGGGGTTTTTTTCCTCCTCGCCAACCGGCATGTCAGCGAATGTCCCCTGGCAGCGGCCCCGGGGGAGATGCGTGCCTGGCTTTCACTGTAAGCAGTGCACGTATCCCTCCCTCGAATCTCCTTAGTTTTTGTTCGTCAAAATCCTAGCTATCCGAGATGAGAAAAATGTGGCTCCTCCTTGAGTTGCCCCAACTGTCAGGTGAAGCCAAAGCAAGCTGTGGGATGTGTCCATCCCAACAGCTGGCGGTAGGCATTTTTCCTCCGTTTCTTTCTTATTACCCCCCCGCTCCTCAACCCTCTTATCTCAGCTGTGTACAAACTGATATGGTACTTAGCAGGAAAGTGACTGGAAATTAAAATAACTTCGTTCACCAGAGGTTATCAGCTGGATATCTGTCATCATCAGTTTGTACAGAAAGTCATCTGCGGCGAAGGGCTGGACTAGAGCAGAGCCGGGCTCTCGGCAGCCGGCAGTCATGAGCCCTCCCGACAGAAACCGAGCCCAAACCTGCTGATGCGCAGTGCTGTCGCTCCTGGGGTAGGCACGGCTTTTCTTTCGGTCTTTCCAGGCGAGGTGAACGGGAGGTGAAGAATTTGCAGTGCTGGGGGTACGGTAAAACACTGGCTGTAGCCATCCGCTCTGCCGGCGTGGGTGAACTGATCGTGACTTGGAAGTTAATTGTGCGCGTTAATTTTTGTGGTATAGCGCGGCAGGGGTTTGATCGGAAAACAATCACTTTCCCGAAAAACAGTTTCTTTATTAAATTGTATGATTAAAGGTGATACTTCTTTTTTGTCAGTTGTCTCTACATAATATCGTTAAGTATCAGTCACCCTGCCAGGCTGAAGTGACTTTTTTTTTCCCCTTTTTGCTTTTAGGTGTATTTTAGTGAGTGCAATATTAAAAAGAAAATAAGCTTTTGCAAGAGAGGGCCGTGATTTGTTTTCTGCCCGACTAGTCTTCCGATCCTAGCTTGAAACGTAAAACACTTTTGCCGTGGTTTTTACCTGCAAACGTGAGAGAAGAGCAGTGGAAGCCGCGGGAATCGATGCCCACGCCGCTTCTCCCCAGCTTGGGTGCTGCCACTACAAATTTGTGCCCTGAAAAGCGCCGAGTTTTAAATCCCGCGTTTCCTTTCAGTCTTTCGGATGCCCCTTCTCCTGTTAAACACGAGGGTACTTCAAACAAGTGTAAAACTGGATATAAAGCGAGAAATACCGTGAGGGGTTTTTTTTTGTTGTTGTTGTTTTTTGGTGGTTTTTTTTTTTTTTTTTTTTTTTCAAGCGACGGGCTTTGCTCGCTGGGAGGGGTTTGCCGGTGCTCATGTAAACCCAGGGTGGGCGGTGGGACCCGCCCGGGCCCGGAGGGTGCCTGCCCGAAAGGTGAGGATGGGTGGGAAGGACGGCCGCGTTGGCCTGGCAGGCGCCTCTTTCCCTGGCTCCAAAGTGACCCGTGTTTTACACTCAGGCGCCTTGATTTTTTTCCCTGCCGATTAGCCTGTTTACGTTATAGCCGGGCTACAAGCTTCATTTTATTTCCTCCGATAAACACGATAAGAAAACCCGGCTTAAACTGGGACCAGCGTGGGAAACCATTCCCAGTCACCCCTTTCCTCTCCAGTCCTTTTCGTTTCGGGTTTGCTTTCTACCCGCTCAAACCGTAGACTCTTAACTCTTCATTACGTCACTCCTTTCCCAAATCCCTCTCTGCTGACGTAACTTTCACCCCGGGGCTCGGGGAGGCTCTCGGGAATCTCCCTCACCATGCCTGGGCTAGGTACCCGGGGGGTATGTGCAGGGACATACCCTGCACAGGTATGTGCGGGGGGTATGTGCAGGGACATTTTTGAGGGCAGGGGATGCTCGGTTGCGGGAAGACACCGCCGGGGAGAAGGTGCCAGGGAGGTGACCATCGCTCCTGATCGTTGTGGCCAAAGAGGGAAGAAGGCAGATTGGTTGGGGAAAAAAGTTTCGTATCCAATTAAGGCAAATTCCCTCGCTGGCACTTCAACCTCCCAAAAAAGGGTTGGGGGTAAGCCATGTGCAAGAGCAGAGCTGTTGCTCCTTCCCCCACTCTCGGGTCTCTGCAAACGTGATCCCTTACCAGGGCTGCTCTAGGGAGGAGGGGAAGGCTTGGTCCGGCCGCACCCTCGCTGCCCCTCGGCCTGGACAGTCCCGGGAGCAGCAGGCATCGCCCGCCGGCTCTGGCCTCAGAGCTCCCGTGGCGCTGCGGCCGTGGGCGCCCGGCGGGCTCGGGTGCGAGGCGGTCCGAGGGGTCACTTTGGTGACTATCGCTGGCTGGAGTGTATTCTTTTCCGAGACGTGTTTATGTAACTTAATGTACTCTAGAAACTGCTGGGGAGTTTAGGCTGGGCTGATAAGCGCAGCGGTTATTGCGGGCGACGTGCCGGCACCTCTCCCCCTCTCTTCTCCCCTTCGCTTATCCGCGCTACTTAAAATATACTTTTATCAAGGCCACTCCACGATACGGACAGTTTCCATTGCCCAGCGGCTGTGACATTGAAGGGGACATATCGATCGAGGCACCGGCGGCTCTCGGCAGCGCTCAGCCCAGGGGGGAGCTGCCGGCCGGCTCCGCGCTTCCCGCTGGCGGCAGCGCAGGGCTGAACCCCCGCCGCAGGAACGGCGGCCGAAGCCGGCGGAGCAATTCGCATCCGCCAGGGAAGAGATGGATTTCAGAGAGATAGGGGCCTTTGACATCACCCACCCGCCTCGGGCCTGGTGGGACAGCCCGGGGGGCTAAGGGTAGTGGTCAGCCGAACTGGCCCCCAAAGCATTAAGGTCCTCTACACATCACAGCACGGGCAGGAGCGAGCAGGGTGAACGTGCCCTTTGCCACAGATCATTTGCGTCGCATGGTGAGGACGGACTCCCAAACTGTCAAGGATGAGGAGGCAGTATTTTTTTCTTTCCCCGAAACTCCTAACGAAGGGCTGCCGGGTGCTCAGAGGCCGAGCTTCAGCCTCAGCCGTCCTCGCTGGTTGCAGACAGCAGGCTCTGGGCCCCGTGGGGCAGGACACCCTGACCCGGCTGGCACAACCTTGCCCGCTCCCTCCCGGCCGCTCGGCTCCCCCCAGGCTGAAGCCGTGCCCGGCGGCGGGGAGCGGGGCAGAAGGATAGTCCCTGCTGCAGTCAGCGGCCTGCCGGTCACTGGTGACATGCTGCCGCGTGCTTTTGGGTGATTTCCACCGTGTCTTTCAACACCTGAGGCTCAAATAAGCATCAGGCAGCAGAGACCCAGGAAGGACATTTATGCAATATGTGCCCAAGTGTGTGGTTTCTGTGTGGGTTTTTTTTTTTTTTTGTTTTTTTTTTTTTGTTTTTTTTTTTTTTTTTTTTGTGGTTTGTTGGTTTTTGTTTTGTTTGGTTGGTTTTTTGGGGTTTGGGTCTTTTTTTCCTTTTTTTTTTTTTTTTTTTTTTTTTTTTTGGTGGTGGTGTTTTTGGTGGGTTTTTTTGTTGGTTTGTTTGTTGGTTTGTTTGGGTTTTTTGTTTTGTGGTTGTTTTTTTTAAATAATGATCTGTAATTTTTTTTTTTTTTAATTTGCCCTCCGTCTAGTCTCGGAGGTCCGGCTGGTTAATGATTTCAGCCTTAATAAATAAATAAATGAATAAAATCAACAAAACGCGCGGAGGAGGCTCCTGTTGCCGCGTAACCTGACTCCCGGAGCCGGCGCTCCGCAGTACCCGCATGCCGAGCCCCCAGTTCCTCGGGGTGACCGGGAAGCCCGGAACCCACGCAGTACCCTAAAAAACACGATTTAGCTGCTTCTGTCCAACAGGCGCATACGCGTTTTGTCTCCTTACAGCACATACACAGGGACTTTGAAAATGAGTTAAGGATTACTTTTATTGTTCTTCGGCCGTTGTAAAGGTTTTGAGAATCAGTGACTAAAATGGCCTAATTCTGACCCTTGTATCAACGGGCATCTCATTGCCCTTGCTACAAAGTGGTGGAGCTGTCTTCCGCTTACTACTTGCGGTGCTGAATATTATGTATCATTTTTAATTGCAGTACCCCTTTCTTCGCACAATCGTGGATAAATCAAATACCTTGACTCTGCGTGCGAATCGGCTTTCACACCTAGTGAAAGAACCCGTTTCGAGACAACAAGGCCAGAGGGAAAGGCGCCCACCCTGGTTCCCGCCGCCCCGTCGAAGGGAACAGAGAGGCGGGGGGGTGGGAGCCGCCGCCGCCCGCGGCCGCCGTGGGAGCCCGGAGCCCTTCCCGCCGCAGCGTCCCCCGGGCTGGAGCCGTGGGGATCACTGTGCGTTCCTGCCTGGGTGCTGGGGAAGGGTTTCAGGGCTCTCTTCTAGTGGATCTAGCAGGAAAACCCGGGGAAAAGTTTCTTGCTGCGAGAGGTCGTTGTGGGAGAGAGCCGGGAACGGCGGGGCACGGCGGAGCCGCGCTTTTCCTCCCCAACGCTTTAGAGCCGGGCTGCTCCTCATCCTCCCCCCGTTCCCTATCACGGATGTTAGGCAATATCAAATCCGATCTGCAATCAGCTATCCTGCCTCCGCCCCCATGCCCGCAGAACAGGGAGTTAATTCTTTCTCACTTAAACCCACCCCTCCCAAAAGAACTCCAACAAAAACTGAACTAAACAAAACACCAACAAAAAACAACCGAACATAAAACATCACCAACTATTCCCTGGGTCGGTTGTCGCCACTGCCGCACACCGTGAAGGACATATGGGTTTATGCACGCATCGAAACCTGCCGGGAAACCCCCCACATAGTTGCCTTCTCACTTCTCTATCCAAGAAATAAAAGAAACCATGAGAACAGGTCACAATCTTCCAGTGAAATGTTTTTCACGGATCAAAATGAACACGTTCTCTTGGAAGCATTTTTCGGGAGTAGCTCCGTTTCGTGCGTGTCCACTCTGAGCTCCGGCGGGGCCGCTCGGTTTCTCTTGGCATTGCGGCAACCTCTCGCCTTCGCTTTTGAAACCCTTCTCCTCGCCATTTACCTGCCCGACCGAAATGTCTGAGAACGCGTGAGAATAATAATCATAATAAACACCCGAACAACGACATTCGTAACCTTTGCTAAGCAAACCGATTCCCTCCATCCCAGCTAATAATGTTTTAATTTGCTGCTTTCGTGTGAAATGTCAAAGTTTGGGGACCTTGTTCCTGCTTGGAATGAAAGTACCTTTTTAAACGTTAAAATAATATCTTCCAGAGCGAGTCTGACCAGTTCTGTACATGCAAGAGCTACTAGATTGGAAAATCAAATCAAAACAACCACATCACAGAATGAGAGATTTCAGAGTTAGCAGCTCGGGGTAATTAGATAGCCTATTAATAGCCCTGCTTCTAGCTGCTATCACAAGTAAGTGGATGGCTCCTGTCTCGGCAAGGTATGAGCAAGCATGCCACGGGAGGTAGGATGGAGACCGAGGAGATGGGGAGAGGTTTCCAACGAGCCGTGTGCGGCCCCGTGGACAGGCAAAATGCGCGTACCCCCCCTTGGCGTTGCCTGTCATCCCCGCAGACGCGGCTTCTCCCTCCTTTTGATAGATGGCGGTGTCGCAGGGGGTCGCCGAGGCAGGTCCCGGCCGGGCGGGACCCATCCCCATCGGCCCGAAGATAAGCGATGGTGCTGATTCACCTCCGGGGAGGCGACGCCTTCCTTCCCTTTTGCTTTTCTTACCCTCGGTGTTAATGGCTTCGCAGACACAGCCCTCTGTTTGCAGTTAGAAGTATAAATATATACTTTCGCCGTGGGAATACCGCAATTTCCATTTCGTTCGTGCAATCATTGCCAGTGTTTATCCATTTCTCCTAAGCCTCCACTACAGAAGAGGGCGTGCAAATAACCCGCACTTTTCGATTACTTTAGGAAAAGGTTGGGTTTATACATCCGTTATTGCTGCTCACGTTGAATTTATAATTCAATAGTAAAGGACGCCAGTACCTGCAAACAATAAAAAGAACAATTAAAAACCCTATCGTCCCAAAACTAGGCGGCTAAAATATGTTGTTCCCCTGCTGTTATTGATTGATTTTAAGAGGTCGCAGGTGATTGAACTTAAAAGAGTCAAACGACTTTCTTTTAATTCCAATTAGATGAGCAAAAAGTAGCATATCCCGGTATACATAAGGTTTTTTCTCGCCGTAATTTCTTACGTTTTTTACATACACACTCTGTAATAATTTCTCGATTTGTCTTTCTTGATGGACAAAGTAGTTTTAGTATTAAAGATGGAACAGAGTAACAAAGGAGATAGGAGAAATCCTAATGTTACTGAGGTTCAAGGTTTTTGGGGTTTTTTTGTATCCTTAATACGGATAGAGTTAGCAGCGATTTTTTGAAGTAAGCAATCCTCAGAGTAAATCAGTGTGATATATAGACTACTATTTCCAGGGGATTAAAAAAAAAAAAACCAAAACAAAACAAACAAACAAACAAAAAACCACAAAAACAAACAAAAAACCCCCCCACAACCTCATGCACTTTCAATAAACTGAGGAAAATGCCATGCAACAGTGTTACAGCATAACTTCAGAGAGTTGCTGGCAATATCCAACTAAGATGAAACCTGGGTGATGCATTTAGCATTTACCAATGAAAATCGAACAGAAGTTTAGCAGCACACAACTTTAATATTCAGCTCTGAAATAATAATCTAAAAATCCTCAAAGACACAGTTTTAGTATAAATTTACATAGGTTATTTGCTTTGCAGCAGCACATTTTCATTGGGACATTACTGTAGGTTGCTTTTTTCTGATAGGGTATGTGGAATGGGGCTTGCAAAGAAGCCTTGTTTCTGTGTGTCTGCTCATTTATCCAGATTCTAAAAAGGTCTAAAGCTACTCATTCAGCTGAAATTTGTCCTAATTCATAATGACTTAAAATGAAGAGCCAGTACCTCCATGGAAATACCTCTGAGAAATAAACTTTGCCAGTAGACCACTTCTGAGGTTACCAGCAAGAATTATTACTCAGCCCTTCAAGTCATGGTTTCAACTTCACTTAACTGGCTTTAAGCAGATTCTTATACAAACTTCAGATGAATATTTTGTCATCTAAAGCAGAGTTTTCTGCTGTCACAGCTTGGAAGCTGTTGGTCCCAAACAAACCTAATCAGCACAAACTGAGAAACTACCTTAACTTCTGTAATGAACTCAACAGTAAAGGTAATGTAGTACTCTCTGTTATTTATGTCAGGCTCTGTCAGGTTCAACAGCAGCTCTTTATGACACAGATGCTGTGCCATTGGACACTAAAGATGGCAAATCCAGCTCTATGTCCAGCACAGCCTTACAAACTTACATTGTCCTTAATTCTGGGGGACAGTGACCCCAGCAGAAAGGACAACCGCGAGCACTGACATCAGCGGCATCTCATGGCGTCACAGATAAATCCGACAGAGGTGGGGCTGTCAGAGCCTAGAAGTGCTGGGAGATGAAAACTCCAGCAGTGCTTAGCTGGCTGGAGGGCTTTTCCCTGGCTATTTTCAGCTTTCCCCCAAATGCCCCATAGGTGACACCCTATGCAGTGCCACTCCCCACAGACCACCAGCAGCTGGGCTGTAGAGACACAGCTTTACCTATCACCACTTAAAGTCTTTCAGCTTCTGCACTAAGCCAAACTCTTTCCCTCAAAAAATTTTGTATCAATCAAGACATTTCATTTTATCCAAAATTAAGATTTTTTTTTTTTTGTGTGTGTGTGTGTGCTGGTTTTGAAGTATTTCACCCTTTAGAGAAAATCAACTTGGAATAAAATGTGCAACAAGGTTCATCTTGAGAGGGCAGAAAAAGTGCTGCCTTTTTTTTTCTTCTTTTTTCTTTTTTTTTTCCTCATTCAGTTTGGTAACAGGCTCACATCTGGAGTGGTAGGAAAGGTCTGTCATGCCTGGACCAGAAGCCAAAACCTCAGCATCTCATCCTTTCTCAGCCTCCAGAAACTACAGCAAAACCTCTTGTTTTTTCTGTGGTCAGCAAGGCACAGAGAAAGCAACAACCTCTGAACTGGTTGGCACTGCTGCCTGAGCTCTGAGTTGAAGGTTATAAACTTTTTTATTTTAAAGGTAGGGGCACACATGAATATCCTCCAAGATATTTCCCTGATGGAATTGGAGAGGAGTGTAATTCAGCCTAAAACCAGAATTTATGCTACACTCTTATTTTAGTTCCTTCTGCCTAGAATAGCTACTACTCAAATCACAAAGTTTATATGTGACCTGTGCTAAGTTTTCAAGTTCAACAGAACTATTGAATGACATTTCCTTTAGCAGGAGTTTTCCAAACAAATTTACTTTGTTTCTGCTTGCAAGAAGTGGCAAACATATAATTCCCTTCTGCCTGCTTTGAACTACATGTACCTCTGAGGTCCAGAAGGTGACATATTTTTCACAAGTGATTCCTCTAATAAGCACAGAGAGGAGAAACTAATTGTTGTGAGCTCTAGTTACCAGAAGATTAAAAAAATTCTGTACTGAAATAAATAAACCATTGCTCAGCATTTGCACTTGTGGAGCACAGAGCTGACTAGGTTGAGCCTATGGAGA
The DNA here is from genome assembly GCF_009819655.1 of Sylvia atricapilla. Lineage (NCBI taxonomy): Eukaryota > Metazoa > Chordata > Aves > Passeriformes > Sylviidae > Sylvia > Sylvia atricapilla. The sequence continues at coordinate 105,424,448 of NC_089140.1, read as the reverse complement.
GAATTGGAAAGCCAACTTCTCAGCTGGAAAAGGAGACCCCCTGAATTTAATGGTGGTGGACCAAACGAACAGGGACAAACCTGGAAGACCTTGGCTGAATGCTAAATGTGAGTATGGACCCAAAACCCCACTTCTTTCATGTGTGAAAAATGCATTATTTAATGGATTAAATTATTTTATCAGTCCTCTATTTGGGAGGAAAAAATCTGCTGTGCAAAGCTGAAGAATTAAATAAAATCTAGTGATGAAGGACTAAACTCTGATGGGCATTTTTCTGGAGAAAGGCCACTCAAGTTGACATGCTTCATTAAAATGCAATGAAATGCCATTTCCTTTACATCATTACACGCTAATGTCAACCTTAGAATCACAAATTTGTTGAAACCTGAGCTATATGGTTCATCTGTGGTTACCTCTTGGTAATAAAAAAATGTAAAAAGATGCTTTTAAGGAAACATGTTTACAATTAAAATAAATTTGGTGGTCTAAGTGAAGAGTACTGACAGTACTAAAAAGGGCAATGACTAAACTGTTTCTGTTGATGTCAGTTATTCATTTGTGGGCTATCAAAATATAAACTGGGGTACTTAATTGACTGCAATATATACTGGATATGGGCCATATTATTCAAGAGAAACAATACACTGCAAAAACAATACAGAGAATAGGTAATTTGTACAGAGTTCATGAGACAATTATATAATCTAATTACAAAACTGACTCACTATATCCTTGGTTCTATTTATTAGAAGAGAATTGAAGGACATACTAAACATACTCAGAGTCTAGGAATTTAAATTTAAATCCTGCCTGTACACCCAAGCATCCAGGAACTGCTGTGATCCAGAACACAGATCATGAGTGCCAAAAGAATGGATGCCGTGATGTGGGACTCAGGATACTACTTCATTTTCCTGTCTGATGGAAATTAAACTACTGCCCCATTTTCCTGAGAAGTGCACTGAAACTCAGTCAATATCACAGAAAACCTTTTAATAAGGTTAATAACACACAAAAAGAAGTGTAATCAATTATTTATTTCAAAAGACAACAGCAGTTTGGAATCTGCTCATGTTTCACATGTTTCACTGGTACAAAGCTTCTGGAGAAATGCATCAAGAATATTTGAATGCAAGTGAAAATATTCCACGTTCAGACAGAAACAAATCACTGAGGTGCCTGAACACAAGACATTGCCAAGGCTTTGCATATGTCACTCACCCACAGAAAATCTCATCTAAGCACAGAAATGACCAAAGCAAAAACCAAAAGTTGCTGGTTAAGTTGCTGAATTATTCTGTGAATTTTCAAGTAGTGTCTGTACTGCAACAGTTTGAACTCTTTTCAGATGCTCTTCCTTAAACTTTTAATGCTTCCTAAGGAACTTAGGAATATTTCCTTTCTTGATCATGTAAGAAACTTTATTAAATAAAACATGGTTTTGCATATCTTCTGCTGTTTTTTATTCTCAATTGACTGTGCATTTTGTATTTGAATAGATTTTGATAGGTGACATCTAACCATACCATAATAAATTGTGGAGGTGGCTAGTATTCAGAATGATTACAAGGAGTATTTGTTTATAAAACAGGGAAAAACCTCAGTGTCTCTTTATTTGTTTTTATAAATGGTTATTCTGGCTTGCATGCAATAATTTTTAATGAAGGCTATGAGCATCTAGGAGGCAGAATAGCTAATGGAGAAGCCTGGGACACTTGAGTCTAGTTTAGATTCAGGTAGAGAAGTCATAATTCTGCATATTGGAAGGCACAGTTCTGCAGCACACTGCAGTGCAATTCTGCCTCCAGAAATCCTTTCCCCCTGTCAGGAGGTACTCTTCTGCCTGGAGGAATCACTCCAGTGCCAGCACAGCAATCCACTGCCTTCTCCCAGCTGTATTAATGAAATTCCTTATGGGACCACACTGGAAGAAAGACCATTGAAGTGATTACAATTAAAAATAGCTCTTCCTCTGCTCCTCCCACAAAGGGTTTATTTTTAACTTCATCACTTCAATGCGCTGATTTAAGCACTTCTCTACACACAGTGGTTCTGGCACAGCTGAGAAGGTGACAAACTGCAGGCCAGAGGTGGGAACAGGCATCTGGGGCAGGAGCTGGCTGCAGCAGCTTAGCTGGCAAAGGCAGTGTATCATGGGACTACGGTGTGATAGTTCACTGTATGAACTTAAACTTTACTTTTCCTGAGTATTTTCATAGCCCTGAAGCATCTCTGCTCCAAATACCCGGTACAGGAGAGCATTGTTTTCCTACCCCAGCCTGGTTCATTTACATCAGACATTTACAGTCATGTGAGCCAAATCACCAAGAGATACAGTGTACCTGAAGCCTCAGGTGAATCCTGAGGCTGATATCCTTAAAGACATGTAGATAGCTAACTTTCAGGCAGTGAAAGGCTTAAATGTACAGGGCTAGGAGCAGACATACCTTGGCCATAGGACAGCAGCCACCTCCTACCCACCCTCCCAGGTCTCTTCTCACAGCCTTTTATGTTTGGCTTACATTCAAAGGATCAAGCTCTCTATGGGACTCAAGACTGAGTAAGAACGTCTGGCAGGTCATTTGGGCCACAATTTAGGATTTTTCCATCTTTTCTTAAAGCACAGGCTGCGAGTCACTTCCTGAAACCTTCTTTCTTATTGCTCCAGCTTCCTGACATTTTACGGGCCTCAGGCTGTGGTGGCTGTTTGACTGCTTCTGTCCCCCGCCTGCAATTTTGGTCTTTTGAGGGTTTGGGATCTATGACCTAATTTGAATTTTTGTTAACAGCTATGTAAGTAAGCACTTGGATGAACTTGCATAGCCTTTAATTAGCCAGGAAGTCAGATAATATCTAATCCCTGTTAGGATAAAAGAGTGTCCCTAACACACTGTTGACCAATGTGTTCTAGAGCAGACAATACTGCATCATACAACTTATCCTACAGTTCCCTGTACTAAGAACAGTTATCTGATTGCCTCATGTGAAAGCATCACAGCATGACATCATCTAGAACACACTTCCACTCAGTGGAAGAAATACCAATTCAGCCGAGTCTGGAGCTCTCCTTTAATGCCTCAAGCAACTCGCTTCACACATCACAATCTGAGTTTTGAGCCTCCCCCATGTTCATCAGACATTACCTTTCTTCCAGTCTTGAACCAGCCTAGGAGCCTACATGATTTTCCTAATGATAACTGGCACTTCTGGCAGATTTAATACTTCAGCATCAAGTCCTTCAATAAAAAGATCTTGTTGGCCTTCACAAGCATACTGTTTCTCATCTGCTCCATGCACACTGTTTCAGTCCTCCATGAGGCTGAGTCCCTGAGACCTCCTTGTAATGCAAATAAATTTAAAACAAAATATAATGACTAAGTTGCCTTTAGAGCCACTCTACCTTATCTTGATTGCATAAACAAAATGCCAACCAAAAAGGCAACCTTGAAAATCATCTAGCTCACAAAACTATGATTTTGGGATGGAATGAGGCAGCCAAAGCTTGGCTGAACCACGTTGGACCACAAAAATCCCCAATCTTTCAAAAGCTCAGTGGACTCTTAGTCCTTCATTGTCTGCAGAATTAGCCTTGAAACTATTTTTCCAAAGTCTCTCACTGGTTTCAATTACTTTACCTGCACTATTTTCTGTTTCTGTGAACTTCAATCATGACTCTTCTGTCCTCACTTTGCAGAGGCAAAGAATCAAACAACCTGTACAGAATCCATACACTCGCTGTGAAGAGCACAATATTTGGTATGTAAAAAGCTTTAAAAACCCATCCTACTGTCCTAGCAATCTTTACATATCTGTCAAGCTAGAAGTTATTTCAATGAACACTCATGCTACTCATAAAAAAGCCATTATCAAAGTCAGCCAAAATTCCAATAATAAAAAAGAAAATTGAAGGGCAGGCAGGTAACTAATCCATTTTGAAGCTGTCAGGTTGTGACCTGAGGTATGTTTTCACAAGACAGGCAAAAATGAGGTTCTTTCCCTAATGAGAAAAACCACAGTGATTTAAATAAGGAAGGATAAATGACCAACATAAAGTTGCTGCCTGCACAGAAAACATTCCCAAGAAGAGGACCGATCAGATGTAGTCACAGTGGATGGCTACAGACTGCCAGACAGGCAGTGTTGAATCAGAGCTCCCACTCCTGAGTTCCCTTTCTCAGTTGCAGCTTATGTAAAAGACTATAAAGGAGGAAAACCCATGGAATAATGAAGATGAATGCAATAAATAGACCTGAGCCTGTCTAGTTGTTTTAGTGGTTAATGCCACTAGAGAAACCCTGCAGGGCTTTAAGCAATTCTTAGTGATGAAGATTTATGAAGCCCTTTTAAAAACTTCATTAAGGGGTCAGAGAGATTTAAGTGGCCTCACAAGCTCTGCACTAAGCCAAGAGATTCACTTTCCAGAAACTCAGCCAAAGGCAGCAAGGACAGAGCTGGCCTGCAAGGACTCTTCACACACTCTGGGAACAATGCTGAGTACCCTGTGCATCTGGGCAGGACAGCTTAATGCTGAGGTCCTAGCAGGGTTATGGCAACTAAGATGGTTAAAGGAAGCTGCTTAGCAAAAGTATTTCCTCTGAATAATGTTAAGGCCAACACAGTCTGGTAAGCAAGCCAAGTCTGTATACACTGCTCACCTAACTTTCTTATTCCAGTTTCCTTCAGACTGTCTGAAATACTGTAAACCTTTTTTTTTTTTTTTTTTTTTTTTTTTTTTTTTTTTTTTTTTTTTTTCCAGTTGGGATGTATTTTTCTCCCTCAGACGACAAGTGCGGCCTGAAACCCATCAAATCATAGCCCAGAATCTTACCTTCCATACTGATGCCTCCAAGCAGTTGTTTAGGACTGTAATTATTTAGATATAAATAGCAGTGCTCATTAATTTAGCAATCACTCCCAGCTATGAAAATGCAAATTGAGTCAGCTTATTTGTGTTTTTGAGAAAGAGTGAAGGTGCTGGCAGTAGGTGGGAAGGGGAATATTCCCCAGGTGCTGCTGTTTATCACCTTTTTGTCTCACCCTGAGCCAGGGAATGTTTCATCTGCACCCTGCAGAGCTTTGCTGGGCTCTGTTCCATCACCACTGAGGTGGGTGTGCATCACACACCTCTTGTAAAGTTGGTTCTTAGACCAACAACTTCGGTCAACCCCATAAAAAAAAATAAATCCTAGACTTCTTTTTAATAGGTATGCAGCAGAAATAAGCTCTGGTAGCTGGCAAAGGCAGCAAACTTTGACAGAGCAAGAGATGAAGGCTGTTTTTGTAGCTTCACAAGTAAAACTACCCCTCCCTTTGGCTTGCTGGAGCTGCCTGGCCATGGGGAAGCAGCCATGATGGAGCAGGTTTCATGATCTGTCCTAAAATTCAGAACAAACCAAAGCAGCACATCTCCTCCAAAAGCTGTGTTTCAGCTTGACTGCCCACCTGAACACCCTTTGCTAGATACTTGCACCCTGATATTCTGTGTTTCTTATGGATTGTAGGTGGTGCTACACAGCCTCAGTGCCTGGTGAGGAGGAGAGGAGCCAGAAGGAAAGAAGGTAAAAAGAGAGTAGAGCATGGAGAAAGGGAGACCTGAAAAATCTTCAGTAGGAGGAGAAATCCTGCACCCTCGAAGACCTCCCTCACTTCACATCCCATCCCTGAGAGCTGCCAGCAGCAGGCACTTACAGAGACCTCAAAAAAGGCTGCTTTTTATCCCCAACATGTAAAAAACCTTGGAATCTAGACACATCCAGCATTAATTGAAGCAAGCTCCTGAATTTTTGCAGTGCTTTGTTGGACAGATAATCTAAATTATGGAATCTGTTTTACAACTAATTTTCAGGATTTTAAGGGAGCTTGTTCATGCAAGACCTCATTCAGGAACACACTTTTTACATTCACAGAGCTTAAAGCACCTGCTTTACACTAAATGAGAGGGATGGGAGGATGGATCCCCACACTTGGGAATTTATGAATGATTCCACAGGCAACCCTCTGCTTGAAATCAAGCAGTAGCAATACTTCCCAAATAGTTATCCAGTAAATGATTCAATATTAATGAACTGAATAAGAAATTTAATCTACCATTACCTCCATCCTGCAGTTTCTCTTAGGGGCCTTACCTCACTACCCTCATTTGAGTACAATCATTTTTGATATTTTCCTGAAGGTACCAGCAAAGTCAGGAGGTGTCTTCCCATCTGCAGGAGCAAGCACAGACTCAGGAGTGAGTGGATTACAAGTATGGCTGGCAGGAAAGAGAAGCCTCCCTCATGACTGTGAGTCACAAGATTATCGCCTTGACAAGGAAAACTACGACAGAAAAGCCAATTGCATAATATCCCAAAGACAGCAATTAAGTGATTTCATTGATAGAGCCTTTGGATGAGCTACACACTACAAATAACTTCATTCAGGCCACTTCAATGACACATCCTAGAGATAGGAAAAGCCGTGACAATTATCTTTTGCCATGGCATTTTGGGAAACTGGGGATCAGGAATATTTCCAGAGCAAGAAGTTTGTTTTGCTCCCTGAAGACCTTGTTTTGATTTCAAGCACTGCCGACAATGCACTGTTGCCACATTTTTTAGATACCTTTTTTATTGCTCCCTTGATTGTAGGGTGTAGGGATATTTCTGCAGTAGACAAAGACTCTTCTGAGCAACATGCTGTAACAGTGGAAGGAATCTGCTCCAGATCTTCCATAAATACAGAGTTAGCTCACTGTATCTAAGTGACTGAACATGAGGAACATTGTTCTTGCCCTGTTGAGAGTGGAGATATAGGGAGGCAGAGAGAAGCAGGGTGGTTCAGGCACCCAGTGTCTGAGTTCCCAGTGCCAGTGTCAGCCCTGGGTGCTAGCATTTGCCCACACAGGCCTGAGGTGCAGAATGGTTCCTGTCTGATGCTCCTGTGTAGCTACTACCACTTGTGAGATGTTGCAATGGCTCAACTAAGAGAGTAAAGCTGGGTCTGCTATGCATTAACTAAAGCAGGCAAAACTCTGACCTGCCTGGTTTAGGGTAAATAGCAACTGTGGAGATTGAAAGCACTTGGACAGCTTAAAAACTGTGGCAGAAAACAAATTCACAGTGAAATGTACCCTGATCCTTCATCTGGAGCTATATTCCTAGTCTGTCAGAGTAGGAAATGTCTGAAGTGACAGGAATGTATGAATCAGGGGGCTATTTCCCATTGTTACCCTGGTGTGGCTTTTTAGTTTGGGTTGGTTTGGTTTTTTTTTTCCACATACAAAACAATAGAGGTCATCATTAAATTATTTAGGGACTTTTAATGATCCCAAATTAGCACTCCTAAACATTCTGCTTGCTTCAGGTTTGTGAGCGAAACAAAAGATAAACCAAAGAAGAATGCAGTTCTGAGTTTCCTTGAGTCAACAGGAACTTTGCCAGCACTTTTTTTTTTAAAATCTGGTTACTTCAGCTGAAGTAGTCATGTAAAATTAGCAACCTCAAGAAGGAAAGTATAAGCGTGCGTTACTCCTGTTATACCCAAAAGTGGGTTACATTTCCCATCAGTTCCCTCAAGCAAAACCTGCACACCTGGGAAGCACTGTAATTTTTCTTTTTGTCTCCCTTTGATGAGACTTTAGAGACAAGTGAGCCACCGTGTTTGCTGCAAATTTTCTTTTGGGTGCTGTCCTGGCTCTTACCTGGGGGCTGACAGCCCAACCAGCTCATCTTTCTGCAGAGAGGAAGGAAGCATTACTCTTTCCTTTCCCCTCCATGGGGTAAGAAGCCAAAGGGAACCACAGAGCTGCATCATCCTGGACTGCTATGACCAGATTTATCTGGGAGCTTTCCTCTACTGGAAAGCAAAGTGCTGTGACTGTTCATCTGCCTGTGCACATACTCCGAGCTGTGTGTGGGAAATGGGGTGGGCTGAGCAGCTCCTGCCCAGCACAGAGCTGTCCGTGGCTCCCCCTGCAGAAGATAATTATTCTTTTTGTGTATATTCCACGTGCAGAATGAAGAAAATTGAGTCATCAAGGCACAATCTCCGAACAGACTCGACTCTAGGGGAGCTCAGAGCACAAGCAGGACTGAGAGTATCTGCCAATGGCAGCCCCCTCAAACTCTGGCCCCAGGTCCCACCTGCTGCATTGTCTGGAAGGAAACTGAGTATTTCATGAAATGAAGGGAAAAGTAAGCAAGTCTTCAGGTAATGGACTTCAAATCTACAAACTTGGCTGCTGCAAAGAGAAAAGGAATATTTTGTCTCCGTTGACAGATGGAAGGTATGGGACCCACCAGAGAAAAGTGGAGAATTGCCATCACCTGCGCTCTTAAAAGGATATTAAACACTTCAAGAGAAGTAAAGACATAGTGAAAAAAGGATTTGGTGTCCCTCTGAGACCCTTCCCAAGAAAATACCTCTGTGGCTCTTCAAATGTGCTATTATCCGCATCTGCCAGTGGACATGGCAGTCACACGGGAGAAAAGTTGCATTCCTCAAACAAATGATTCATTAAAAATCAGCAACCTACCCCAGGAATGATCCACTATCAATGTTTTGCCTCAAACTTACTCATGAAGCCAAGAGGAGTTAAAAAAGGAACGACAGTGGCTCAACAATGGCACTCTTTCAATCATTAAACCTACCAATACATGCTGGTGAGTGCTGGAACAAATCTCTGTATTTCTAGAAATAATTCTAACTGTGGAAAACATAAACCGTGTCTTCCCTGCAGACACAGTCAAAACTAATCAAAATACTCTTCATAACCCAAAGGAAACACCTCTGGGCTGCGATAAGGGCAATGACTGTAGCTCTTTTACGTCCCACTAGCTCATAACAATAAGATGGACCGGTGGCAGTGTTTTCAGCATGGAGATTAATAGTCAGGGAGAAACTGAGGAGGAGAAAGTACACTTTCAGTTTTCTTTCCGATGGCTAATTAAAAAGCCCATATCTGAAGGGAAATGCTGTGGAAATGAGAGCTATTTGGATGTGCCTTCCCCCCATCTACTATCACTCTGCTTTGTGAGGAATGCTTTATTAACGCTAATCTCATCTCTGTGCTTTGACAGAAGTTACAGTTTCCTTCCTTTGCAGCCGCTAAGGCTCAGTTCTATTACAGGGTTTGTTTAATGGGAGCTTTATTATTTTACTAAATTACCTCATCTTCTGGGAACAAACTTGACCTTGAACTACGAAGCCAAATGTCTTTTTAATGATGCAAGTCTGTTTGGAAATTGTGCTTTGATGACTCTCAATTTTCTTCATTCTGCATGTTTAATATGTGGAATATACACAAAAAAAGTAATTCTTTTCTGCAGGCCTTCCTGATCCACCATTTAAAATCAATTTGCTGCAATTATTAAGGTTAAGACTAGTGGGAACAAACATTCTTAACGTATTCAGGCTCCAGAGAGGAGCCCCTCGCATCACTAGGGAACCCATCTTCAGTAAATTGGAAAATTATACAGGATTGATGTTAAAATACTCCATATTGAAATGTTTAAATTCTAAGATAATACAAATATCATTCCTACGTGCATTTTGGGATGCAGCCTTCTTATGCTGCTTTGAGACTCAAAGAGAAACTCTGAGAAACAATGAGAAGCTACCATTACCCACATGAGACAGTGATTTGATCCAGAGTTTGTAGTCAGGCCAAATGAATGTGATTTTCTAGTATAATCTGTGGGATGATGGATCTCTTGGATCCCAGGGAAGCAAAGCTTTTGCTTACAGGGCAATTGTCTGAATACAGAGGGTAAAGCAGGGTACTGGCCTATTTTGTTAACATCTGATGTACAGGAGAGGAATTACTGTGTTGGTTCCTGGTTGATTCCCTCCCAAATGCCTGTAAGTTGCTGCAAACCCACACAAAAGACTTCTTGACTCTAGAAAAATGTGTGTCTGTGTTTAGGGTGTGTGCAGTTTGGGTACTTCTGAGGCTGTATTGCTCCGAGGTCACCTCTGGGCAAAGCTGGGGGCAGTGTTTTCTGTTTGTGTCAGACTTGAGTGGGAAGAAATACATGAAAATCAAACAGAAATATGCTGTTTGCTGGTGGGGTAGATACACTGTGATGACCTATGTATTTAGAAATATTGTTAAAACTTGTGAACTTCTTTCCACATCTCCATTCAGAAAAGTCCTGGATCATCCTGCAGTAGGAGCAGAGGTCTGGGCACTGCCTCCCCTCAGTGAGCTGTAAGACCCATACAGCCAGGCACAGTCCCTCCTGTGCCTCCTGGAGACACTGAGTTGCTCCAGACCTGCTGCATGTATGCGCACACATGTTCCTTGCCTGTCACCTGAAAGAAAAGGTGCAGGCCTCTGGAATGGTTAAGGAATCAGCACTGGGGAAGTGGCAACCTCTTCCTAGTTGCACTATATCCAAGAAAAAGGAGTCCTGAAAAAAAAAATTGCAAGCATTGACAGTTTGCAACACCAGAATAGCTCATCTGTGGTGCCAATAGGTCCCCAGAAAAAAAAAATAAAAAAAAAAAAATAAAAAAAAAAAATAAAATAAAAAAAAAACCACAACTATCAGAACCAGTCAACAGGCTGGAAAAATTGTTCTGAGGGCTCCAGAGAGCCCTTACCTGCATCTGGTGGATCTTGCCAGTCTCTTATTTTCCACATTGCTGAGGATTTAAAAGCAAAGTTGTTGTGAGCAGGTCACTTTAAGAGCACAATCTTCATTCTGCCTTTCTCATCCTATGAAACAGTCCTGGCACAACATGTGGAAACAAATTCTCTAATGACAGACACAGATTTGGCACTAGATATTCCATCTGTTGTTAGACACCCAAAATCAGCAAAGAATCACCCAGAAGTAAAATCAACAGTTTTGATACCTGTTTTCTTAATCCTTGGAAATTGCAAAACTTTCGTCTGAGCTCAAATTAAGGGAACTGACTCTTTGCCTGGATGCTCTCATCAGACAATCCTCTCTTCTACCATAATGCATCCCAATCATCTCAGATCAAACTCTTTATCCTTCTTCTTGGTACCATGCCAATAAAATCACCTCTCATTCTTTCACTGTAGTCTTTTATACAGAGACTTCTGCACTTGCCCCAAGGAATGGTAGCTAGTTGACCTGAAAAGACCAGATTCAACCAAGTGCTTCCCCACCCAGAATCTTTTTATTCCCTTCAGCTCCCCCATTCCTGTAATAATCCTGGGTTCCCACATTGTTATGAGTCTCTGAAAACTCCTGCCCTACAAAGCAGGATGGCCAGCTTTCCCCCAGGCAAGCTTTCATATGTGTCAAAAAGTTTGCCAGATGAGAGCCATGGGACAACACAACGCCGTGGGCATCAGAATGCTGAGGGAGGAGTTCTGGCAAGCGCTCATTGTTTGGGGATAACAAGAATTCCCCACTACTTTCCTTTGAGATGGGGATGATTTGGACGTGCACTGGTTACAGTGCCATTTAGCCATGTTACACCAAATCTACTCCGCCAGTTTTCTTGCCCCAGCACTTGGGATTGCCCAGGAGCCCTGTGCCAGTGCAGCCCCAGTGTGTCTCTGAGATGAGCATGGAAAGAGCATTTGCCTTGCACAAGGGCTCCCCTTGGGCCATGAAAACTGCAGCTTGACCACTTCTGCTTTATTCCATCTCTAACTGTAGTGTGAAGACAAAATGCCCACAAAAAGGCACTGAAAGTGAAAAGTATGTATTTCCTGCAGATATTTTATGTGCTTTTTTTTTTTCATATTTTCCTCCCCCGTCACTCTGGTTGGGTGGGAGTTCTACCATTATAATTTTATGTCACTGCTTGGAAATTCAGTTGACAGACAAGGTCCTGCTGCACTACTAAACATAAACACTTCACCTTCTTGCTGTGTTAAGCCTTGGCTGTACCTTTTTATTCCACCAATATTTTTTTTTCCAAATGGGAATGCAAGCAGCTGAAGCCCAGTCAGAAAACATGAAAATAGATTTCTAGGAAAGTAACCAAAAGGGCTTTTACCAGCATGACAAGTTGCTTATCAAGAACTATTTTAGGAACGTGAGGAAATGAAACTTTGATGAGAGAGTTCCAAGAGGGAAGATTTACTGAGGAGCTGAGGGTTCAAAGCAGGATGACAGCACAGCTATCAGGAAACCTTCTCTGCACCTGTTTCTCCACCAGCTGCCTAACCATACTCCCCCCTCCTTTTGCTGGCAGCTGAACAGCCGAGATCTGCATCCTCTTTTGTACTAATCCGCTCCACCGTCTGTCTGGAAATGTTTGCCAGTCAACTCATCCCCTCCTCCTCCTCCTGAGCACAGACATAAGACATAGTTTCTGATTTTAATGCCCAGCTGTGCTCCAGAGGCCTCGTATAAATCCAAGTCACACTCTTGGAGAACATGCTCATAGCCTGCCTCAGTTTCCCATCTGTCGGGGGGAAATACATTACAGCTTTCTTTCCTCTGCATGTCAGTACATTACCTTGTGGGGCACCAGGCTCCTCAGGCTGCGAGCTCCTTCCTTCATCTAACACCATATGAGCCTCAGCTTACAGGAGCTGTCCAGGTTTAATGTGCCCAAAGCACACCTATTGTACTGTGAATCAGAGTCCTCCTAATGATGAAGTCTTTTCCTGTGCCACTGCTTTGCCCATGGGCACTTTGTAAAGTCTCCTCCAAGCTGCATGGCTAAACTGCAGATTTCACTAGCAGGAATCTTGCCTTCCTCCTGCACCCTCCTCTGCTGGAGAAGTGCCCAAAACCGTCACTTGCTGTGCCAGGTCCCAAGATCCCAGAACACTGCACTTCTGCCCCTGTGCTGTGATAAGACAGCAAGAATGGATGGTCTTGCTGAAGTCAGCAGAGCATCATACAATGTCTTGCCTTCACACCAAGAATTATTTTAGAGTTAGTTTAGGATGATGAAACAAGATGCCTCATGACACAGGCACAAGAGAGGCTGATATTGGGACATGGGGCATGGGAACTGCCTTGAGCAGGGTGTTGAAAAATCACAGGCAGTTTGCAGAGGGAAGAAGACCAACTCAGAGGACCTGATGGGTTGTCCACTGCTCAGCCACAAGGCAGGGACACCAGCACATCTCTGCTTTGGGTGGTGAGGACCTTGTCCAGACCTTCCTTTAAGGAATGGGCTCACTCTAGGTGTTGCAGCAGTCAGAGAGGGCAGATTTGGCTCCTGTATAAGCATGGCCCAGGGAGTTTAGAAAAAGGCCTAGGAGACTTCTCTCAGCAAAGTGCTGTCCTCCCTGAACTCGAATTATATCTCATAATGATGGATTTCAAATAAAGGATGGCCCACTTAGCACATAGCCAAGGGGCCCATATCAAATTCCCAAGCTTTTCCTCCTCCCTTACAATGAGAAGATTGTTTTTAATGAACCTTACATATCAAGCTCATGACCTCCTTGAAGAAAATTATTCTGATTTTAACATCCATCATGATGAAATGTTATTTCCATTGTGTGAGCAACATTGAGGACAGAACCCTCTGCACCACATTAGCCTCCACTTTACTTTGTTTCTTCAGCTCTTTTCCACCCAGGTGCTCCCTTTGCTCGCAGACTTTGCCCTGGTTGTTGACTGCTGAAGGGATGACACAGGTGGAAAGAGCAGCATGTCACAGATGAGAGGAAAGACATGGGCCATGCACTTGGAATCTTTAGTCAGACATGTATTTTCTGGTGTAGGGGGACCCTACAATTTTCAGTAAACTGATGAGATTGTTGCTCCTGTTACTGTTATTGTTGTTATCTCAGAAGCACCAGAGGATTCATCCCAAGTCCCAGGTTTTTGAACTGGGGAGAGAGATACAGAGAGATACAGAGGACATGCTACAGCAATTTCTAGTATGAGTTATATGCACAGTGCACAGAAATGTAGAACACATACATAAATGTATGTAGGTAAATAAGCGCACGCATTTTTACATTCACATGTATCTTACATATAACAGTGGTGTATATACATACATATATATATATATATACACACACACATCTGTAGATGTCTCCTACTACTGTACAGCCTCTGGGAAGCAGTACTGTGCTCTCAGTGCCTTGCCACTGTGAACAGGTTTGCAGTGTCTCCCTTGCATTTTCAACCAGAAGGAGTCCTTAAATTTTGGGGCTCTCATGCCCACTCTCCCCATATTCGATTGTCCAGTCAAAAGCTGGCTTTGGCTGACCTCTGCTTTTGGCATCTCTTTTGCCTGGACAGGGAGCTCAGCCTGGGATAGAGCCTGTTCCAGGCCCCACAGTGAGGTCCTTGACTGCAATGATATCTTCAAGGCATCATCACAGCAAGGTTGTTCTTTAAGCTGAAGAGGCAGACAGCACAGAGTAGATGTTATTCCATCCTCCGAAGGAAACTCCTGGGACATCAACATCAACTCTTGAAGCTTTCACCCAACAAGCTTTGACCCCTTTTGAAAAGACTGCCTTTTTCCTCTTTCCTTCCACCTCTCTCAGCAAAAGGGCTGAGCCTACCCCAGCCCTGTGGCACCAGGGCACTGCAGCACTGCAGTGCAGCCACCCTGTGACTGCCTGACGGGGTCAGTCGGCACCGGGGGCCGAGAGGAAACTCAGCACCTTTGCACACTGGAGCCCTTCACAATGACTTTTGTTGCTGATGGCGCATGTTTGGTTGTACTTGTTAAATCTTGTTAAACAGGAAACAGGTTTCAAGGCGAGAGGGTCCCGGAGAGTTCAAGCTCCTGCTCTCAAATGTTCTTACAAGATGCACAATTGGCACCGACTTACAGGAAATATTTAATTGGAGTCGGAAGGCGCTGGCTCCACTGACCTCGTATTGCATTCCTCTGGGTGCTCCCTTCACAATGATTTTCACCTATAGCTTGAATCACTGATTTATTTATACCAGCCAATGGTGAGTCCAGCAGCCCTGAGGGGCTGAGCAGACCATGGGTGTGCAGGGAGCCGAAGGGAGGAGCAAGCAGCAAGGAACAGTCTTACGGAGGAGAAGGGGCTGCCGCAAACCCGAGAGTGACATATTTATGAGTCCAGTATCGGTTGCCTGCACTGATAAGCCACGGTCATTAAAGGAAGGAAAAGTCACCTTTGTGTATATAAAATATACAAGATTCATAGTCTGAAAAGACTTGACAGGAAAACATTAGGTAAATAAGGATATCCCATAAAGCATAATGTGAAAATTAAATTACCTCATAAGGGAGGAAGGCTGTCTGTCCCAGCAGTGAAAGTGAGGAAAAATGAAATTCCTTTTTTCCATCTCAAAGCTGATTTGGCTTTAGGGTTTTGGGTGGATCTAGACACATTGTTACTGATGTCTATAAAAAAAGCATTAATGTCCATTATGTTGGACTGGAAATGCTGCAGCTTTCCATAAATTTTCACTACATCTTGCAAGGTGGTGAGAAGCATCTTAAGCATTGCTGCTCTAGGTAGCCAAATAACAGAAGTACTATCTCAGGGGCAAGCTGGACTTGCAATATTATTTTTAGTTTCCAGGTCTCATTAGATTTTATTTTCATCTGATTTTGGAAGCTGTCCTAAATCACTTGGAAATGTTTGCTGCTCTCCTCCACAGGCATTTATTTTCTGGTGAGTGAAACATATCCAGGACCCACCTAGTTTTGCTTTAACTGGTCAGTAAGCCTCCAGAGCTGAGGAAATATTGAAATATCAGGGAGAGGCAAGAGGAGGGAAATCAAAAGAGGCCACCTACTACACTACTCAGCAAAAAAGATAATGGAAAAAATAAAAGGGAAAGAGGAAAAAAAAGTTAATCCAATATTTAAGAAGTCAATAATTTAAAAAAGCAAATTTTTAAAAAGTAATTTCCATTTTTACAGAATGAACAATTTAACAAATAAGGGGTCTGCTAGTGGCTGTCCCTGTGGAAGGCACACACAGCCCCTGCCTTGCATACAAGCGGCCAACACGTGAGCAATGTATGGCTTTGCAGTCTCAGCAGCAAATCCCTGCAGGTACAGCCCTCAGCCCCTCTGAAGCTCATAACTGAAAGCCTCACTGATTCCCAGGGTCTTGTCACAATGTTTTTGTTGGGAAGGAGCTGATCCAACCTGAACCAAGCCAACCTCCTTTTTTATTTCAAACCCTTTATCCTGAAGACACAACTCAGTGGTTAGATAGACCAGATTGTAGCCACCATTATAGTCAGATTTTTTTTTTCAAGCAGAATTCACAGATCAACATCTATTTATAAATGTAACTGTCTACTTTAGTTCTGTCTCTTCATAGAAAAAGCCTGGGGGAAGTCACTTCCCCAGCATGCTGCAGGATTTTGGAGGGATAACTTTAGCAAATAGCCCCAGTTCCTTGGGTCTCTATTCCACAGTTGTGCCACAGGTGCTGAAAAACATATTTAACTTCTCTGGTGCATCAGACAAGCACAAATTTCTCTGGTGAGGACTCAGAGGCCCAGGAAGTGAGAGGCCCTTATTCAGCAGAGCCTGTCTTTTGCATGAGAGGTTGCATCAACACCTCTTCCTACCAATTCTTCTGTTCCAGATCTTTCCAGGTCTGAATCATGTTGCTGTCACATCCCGTTCTGACTGTGAGGTCCTTTGCTTCCCAGAGGCTGACAGTGTCCTCTCCTGGGCACCTCCAGCCCTTCAGGACTCTGCATCAGGAAAATGTACTGAGTATTAATATGGGTGACCATTACATAACTGAAGGGAAGAAAAAAGCCAAGAAACCTGTGCTGGGCAACATGAATTCAATTGATGAGGGTGAAACTTAATTATGTTTGCAGACTAGTAGTGCAATGGCATCACTTTTGCACATCGATATTACTATTAAAGAATCACCATAAGGACCCCTCCTCCTATTTTTGGAATGGCTGCATTATAGACCCATGGTGTTAAATTTGGAAGTTTCTTTTCCAAGTCAAAACAAACTCAGGACTTTCCTGGCAATTAATGTTGTTCCAATGACCTCCATTGGTGTGGTTTTTACCAGACAGGGCCCTCACTCTTCTGGAGCTGCCTTCCCTTTCCAAGTGCATGGGAGGAGGTCCCTTATCTTTATCATATATCTTCAAAAGGTGCCTCTGAGCAAGGCAATCAGTATCACAAACAGGTTTGTGCTTAGGAAACTGTGACTAATGAAACAATAAATCACTATTTGCCACCTCTGGAAATGCAGTTTAGTCCAACTCTGTCACCTTTGGAGACATTCCTTTATTTGGAGGGGTTTACTTTAAAAACTCTACATGTGATCCCCCCATTAGACAAACAAGGTGTGATCCAGAAGAGAGAGCAGTTTTGCAGGAAGCCTGCCTGATGAGGCAGCGTCATTTCATTTGATTGGGGATTTTTCTTTCATTCGCTCTTTTGCCCTTTGCTGATGTCTCAGCTCCCTCTCTAATAAATAACTAGTCCACATCACTAAACCGCTGCACATAACTCAGAGCAATTTGTTACTGTTGGCAATGTCTGTGCAGCAGGGGCCCAGGAACAGACCAGCATGGAAGCAGTAATACCTCCCACTCTTCAGGAGCACGATTTCTGCCTGATTACAGAAGGGGTCATTGGTAGGACAATGCAAAGAAGGTCTCATGCAATTCCCTCCACACAAATTGCGTGTGCTGTGAGAGGCTCACACAGGCTGCTTTACCCAGGAGTATCTGGCAGGAGAAATCAGACCTGTGATATCAACACCACAGATGCAGCAGGACATAAAAAACCCCCAATACATATCCATGTTAACTGAACACAAGGAAAGTGTGTGAACACTTTATACAGCCCTGGGCCCAGAGGATAGCTTAAAATACAGAAATTCCTCTAGAAGCAATGATATCATGAATCCAGTAGTCCTAGGGTCCTTCCAAAGACGAGATTATAAACACAATCTCCAAACAGTTGGTGAGGTTGTAACATTAACAATTGTGAACAATATTAAAAAGAAATGAGAAAGGACTACATGGGTTGTTTTTTTATTTTCCTCTGCCCCTCATCTGCCTGTTCTTCATGGACACTGAGCAGTACAAAGAGAACGCATTTTCCTGGTGTGGTTATTTTGATGCACCCGCCACAAAGTACTTATTTGGTAGTCAAGGAACAGGGAGAGAGGGAGTTCCAGGTTCTGGTTCTCTGCCTGCAAAAACATTTGAGGGTTAGCTAAGGGCATGTGGCACCATGCAGGTGGAGCACTTACTCTTTTTCTTCCCAGAAAGGTTATGAGGGTTGGGGGAGGAAGAACAGCAGCTCCTGGTTTGTGGGAAAAAAAAAAAATCCCTCATCCTCATACACACCAGCTGCTCCAGCTCAGTGGGGCCTTTCAGAGCTTTCTTTTGTCTACACACTTATGAGCCCCTTTCCCATTGTAGCCACATCCTTTGGGAGACCTTTTAGATGCCAAGACATGGAGGGAGAGAGGGAGCAGAGGGAACATTATTCCTATACACATTCGGGTCTTTTGCTGCCAGTTAGCAGGTCTCTGTGGATGTTGGCACTTGAGCCTGGAAACCTTGGGGCTGGATGGAAGAGCATCAAATGGAAGTTGAAGAATAAGTCATCAGGGCAACTGGAGGGCAACTGTGGTTTGCTAGGGCTGTAACATCTGGGCTCAGTGGCACCCACCAGGTGCCAGTGCTTTGCAATTTCAAAGCTGTCTTATTTGTTTCTGTGGGAATTTTGGGGAAGTTTGTTATTTGCTGTTGGGTTTGTGTTTTTGTTTTGCTTTTTAACAAAGCACCTCTCAAAAGGGTATGCTTTCCAAAAAGGCATTGTTTAAGGTAATAATACAAGAGGGAAAATGGAGGATGTGGGGGAAGGCAAGAGAGAAGCAAAGCAAACATAAAATCTCTGTAGTTGCTCTCAGTAAAAAAACTCTGAGTCTATGGGGTGTGATGGGTTAAACTCAAGAAAGCCTCCTAGAAATCTCCAGACATATTTCATGGAAGGCCATTCATCCTTGGGGGAAGAAGAAAAAAAAAAAGCCCTCAGTGTTTTCTTGAAATGTTATGTTGTTGTTTACGAGCACAGGAGAGCCAAGCAAGGCAGAATGAGGCTCTCAGAGCTCTCATGCCCAAAGGACAAAGATCTGTGGCAAACTGGGTTTTGGCTATGGCCACACTAATGACCAAAATAAAGGCCATGATGACAATTTTCCTGAGGGGGTTACAAGAACCTTGAATAAAAGCCACAGATTACTTAGGACCTTCATTTACAACCTCCACCAGTTTGGCAGAACTGGTTTGGTCATTTCTGAGGAGGCAGTCAACTGGAAGAGGTAAGTTTTATAACTCAGATTGGGAAAATTAAGGTGACTTGAGCTGCTTGGCTCCAAATGCAACAGAAACCAGCAAATGGAAGATGAGGGAGCAAAGAGAAATTCCAGGACATACCATGACTCCACTTTGTGAGCACAACAGCAGACTTCCTGCCCTGGATGCCACCAGTCTGGCAAATTTCAGGAAGGACAAGAGCATATCAGATGGATGTGCTGATGATGGACACTGCCTATGTCAGTCATCTGCAGGAGAGAACAACGCAGAAGAAGCCCCCTGACTTTGACATCAAGCAGAAAGATAAACTCTAGTATCAGAAGAAACAGGCTTAAAGGGATTGTCTTTCGCCATCCCTTTAAGGATTTGTCTTGATCAGTCTGTATGATTAATGCTAATATGCAGGTACCTCAAATAATGCACAAGGTTCAGACATCCCTGCTGGTTGCTAGTTAATTGTATGAAGGCAATAACAGGTTTTACATGAGAGGCTGGTATTAAATAAAATTATCAGTTTTGCCTGCATAACTTATATTAATGACATCTTCTTGGGCAAAAGGTTGAACCCAGGTGAGGTGAGAACAAACTTCACAAGATGGTGGCATTCGCTTCATTCTGGATGTTTCACAAACACCTGGGTACCTAACGGGATCTCACAAAGGAAGGAGTTTGTGAGGTATCTCTCTACCTGTGTAACACTTGCTGAAACCCTGAGCCCCTGCATTAGTTGCACAAAAATAAAACAGCTACTCACACATGTAAAAGTCAGACACAGCTACGTGTCTTGCTGGATCAAGATAAAATTTCTTGCATCTCCAAAATTTAACTAAATGGAACTAAAAATCACAAGTTCTCATGTGATTTCCAGTACTTCTCATATCGAGGCAGGCTACAAATCTTGCCTGATCATTTCATGGTACTACACTTTGCCAGCCAATTCTGGTCAGAGCCAGCAATGTCCCCCTTCCTTAAAATGGAAAATAGTTAGTATAAGATATCTACGCACATGCAAACTTCAAGTAAAAAAAAAAAAAAAAAAAAAAAAAAAAAAAAAAAAAAAAAAGCTGGGTTCACATCTGGGCTTTTAGATTAACTCTGCTTACTTGTTTATTTTTAAGCTGTACTCATTTTCCCTCTCTTAACATGCTTATCCTTTCCTTCGCTTGCCCAGCATTTCCAGACCTGCTAAATCTGCACCTTTTTTGTAACATGTTCCTCTGGAAAGAATGAGCGCCTGCTCCTGCCTCCCCCTTTTCCCTATGTAAGTAACATCCATCACTGTATCAACACCAGACTGAGCAGCACTAGGGAAGGGTCAAGGTATTCCTTCTTACCTTTGACAGGTGTTATAACAACAATGAACCACCTCCACTTACAAAATTTCCCAATCTACAAACTGCTTTTGCAAACTGCAAGATTTTTCTTCTTGCAATTCCATCCTCCCTAGAGGCTTCCTGGCTCTGCTCATGCCAAGGTAAAAGGCCATTCACACTTCTGCAAGTATAAAAGCAAAAGACAGACTCTCCCCATCCTGCACAGTGTCTAGAAGAGCCCATGAATGTGAGCACAGCCTCAGGCTTCCTCTGTGGTGGCCACAGCTGGCAGTGTCCCCCTGGGTTAGGCTCTGTCTGGGGCATGGTGCTGGGAACCTCCCCACCAAACAGGGCCATGCTTGGGCTGAAATAGAAGACCCAGAGGAGAAAAATAACCACACAGAGGGATAGGAATTCTTCTCACACACCAATCAGTTAGCCTTCTCTGTGGAGGGGCTCAACCCCTGCATGCACTTACAAAACTTACTTACACAAGCAACGTCATAGCCAGAGGTAGGAAATCAGGAGTGCAGTGGAATTTGAGGTGTTGGGATGCCAGTTTGGTTGTGGAGGAGGTAACAAATGCCAGTGCTAAATAGAAGCAGTAATGTACACACGCAGAGCACAAGCACTTCAGAGGGTGATCCCCAGAGGGATGCCTGATGCTCTTCCTCTCACTGCATTCCTCACTGTCCTTTTCTGCCTCTTATAAGCGTCCAGACTAAACTAGTTTAAACCACTCCCTGCTAATAAATCTCTGTGGCCATCAGCTAATTAGGACAATTAGCTGAAATGAAATATAGATTTCAAGCAAGTGGAATGAATTCCCTCTCTTATGATCCAGATGCTCCTCAAAAGTTCTCGTTTCCTACACGACACATTTCCTGTGAGCTTGTAGTTCTGAGACACAGTGCAGCAGGTCACCTGTCCGAAAAAAAGAGGAGCTCCTCAGAGAGGCTGCATTTTGGGACTCTCAACCTCATGTACACCCTTCCCTTTAGCAATGATTCTATCCTCATGCAAATCAAGCAATTATTGCAGACTGAACCAGTAGCCTGGCACAAGGATTATGCTTTGTCTTCTCCTCCGGAAATGCAAGGAAATTTGCATATCAACCTAACAGTGTGTGGAGAAAGCATAAGAGAAGGCTACTGGGGAGGTGAAAAACTGTATTGTTACTAAAATATTTAATATTATAACACATTTTTCTACATCCTCCCTTTTCCATGGTTTGGGTCATTTTGTTTGGTGTTTTACTCCACACAAACCAGCACTGTGCTCAAGGAGTAATTTTGTACACCCTTTTGCATTCAGTTGCTGATAACCAATGTGGAAAAGCTGCAGACTTGCAGCCTCAGAAGCAGCCAAATCGTTAAATACTGACTGGATCTGCTCAGATAGAGTAACAATATTTCTGACATACCAAGGCCAGCAAGCCAGTGGAGAGGACCCCAGCACAGCACCAAGAATTGGTTATTTCCACTCTCCACTGGCATTCCTGTAGACTGAAAGGTGGAATAGGAGACATTACAGCAGCCTTTTGTCCATCAGAGACATCCTCCAAGCAAAGGATTGCAAAGACTGTCTTTAAAAAGACCCAAACCAGACAAAAAACCCCCAACAAATTAATTCCTTAATTGTGATTAGTGGTTTAACTTAGTTTGGCTATAATTCATAAAGCAATCTCAGGCATCTATCCAGCAGAAACATGCACAGCTTCTTTGACAGTGGCAGCAGAACTCCTCACGTACTGGCAAAACTGCTTTCAGCAAAACCCAGAGAAAGAAGCTGCAAAAACAAGAGCAATAAAATAATACCCTAGGCAGAGGATAAAGAAAAGACTGAAGTCAGCATTTTATCTGATAGCCTGTCTTCAGGAAATGCCTGTGAAAACAGTTTTGGAAAGTAATAGCTGATCTGGCTGCAGATATTCCCTGAAATAAGAAAGGTGCAAAATCCTGGTGCCATTTATTGAGTAATTTTTTTGTTGCTTTTGGGGTGGTTTTTTAAAAGAAAACAAAATAGCTCTCACCAGAAGAAAAGTATTCTGCCACCCCAGGAAAGGCAGAGTGCTTTACTATGGGTAAAGTATTAGAAGATACAAAGTTGACAGATAAAAGAGTCGCTAATTCTAAGTGCAAAAGGAAATAAGTCTGTGTGAAAAATGAGTGAGTGAAAAGGGATAGACAAACACAAAGGAGGCCACTATGATGTTGAAGTGTTTACCCAGAGAGGCTCTTTCTGAATCTCTGAGTGCCATCATCGCAGTTTTCCTCATTCTCAGAATTTTTTATGTGCTTTGTTTGGGTTTGTTTTTTTTTAATTGACGGACAATTGTACCTGTGAAAATCTGAACCTTGATCTACTCTGCTGCATTCCTTCTCTTCTTCACACACTTGATGGCATGCATTCTGCAGGAGAGGGAAACAGCTGGGGAGCTGGCAGGTGACATACTACCATTAAAGACAAGAAATGTATCTGCAAAGCTCTTCAACTGTTATAACATCCTGCCTGACCGCTCCAATTAAGCAAGGCATTGTAATTTTTGTTCCCAAAAGCGAGCTTCCCTTCATCCCTCACATTCACACTTATTTAAAACATACGTGTCTCTTGCCATGGCAGTGGAATTGATCTCACTCTGTCAATAGCTTTTTATGGGGGCAGAAGCTGAGTGCAATGGAGCCACACATCTGCAATGCAAATGATATCTTAAATGTGTCTCCAGAAAGCAAATGCACAGCACATGGGAGCCCTGACAGATGTACTCTGTCCTGAAACCTGGAAGCAGCATAAGTAACACCAACTTCACTGTCACCACCCGAGGCCCTGGGGTAACACTACCATGGGGGCTCACTCAGTTGTAGGGAGTGCTCCCCAAACTGACACATAAGCAGGCATCTTCTATTCCAATTTATGGTTTATTCTCCATTGGTTTATAGATAGGAGAAAGCTCCTGAGGAAGAGGCATGGAGGGGTGCCCTTGTTCCTGGAGCTGGTGGAGTGGTCTGCAGGGAGGATGGCTGGAAGATGCTGCACCTCCTGGCCTACTTGGCTGAAATGGCAGCTCAAAACTCCATGCTTCCCTCAGTTGTGGTTTGCGGGTTATGGTTTCTTGGGAGGAGGGGCTCCCGAGGGGGAATAAGGGAGCTGATGCTATAAAACAGACCACAAATCACATGTCAACTTTTATGGCCAGCGTTCATAATTGTAGAAGCATCTTCCAGATTGCTGGGGCTCTCAGACTGTGGATGGCTCTTACTGAACTGGGCAATACTGAGATTGTGCAAGCAGCATAGTGGAAGCAGATCAGACACTGCAGGCAATACTGGGGTTGAGATCACAACACGTAGACTGAAATGTGCATTTGAGGGCTGTAGAAGCATGTGCATTTTACTCAGCTGTAGCCAGTCCAAAGCCCCTGAAAGTGTCTGGATATTAAATACTTGTCAGGTACTGGATACTGCATGCCTGGAAATTGTACTGCAGAAACAAAGTGGCAGCTTGCCATCCAAGTCAAGCACTCCAGCAGACATGTCTTCCTCACATCTGGTGCCAGAGTCTATCAGCCAAACCAGATGCTGATCTGATATAGCTGTACTGGCATGGAAATGGGAAGGGAACCATCTCAAATAACAGCAAAGTGAATATCTCTTCAGAAACTCCCGAAATGAATAGACACAATAACCTAATCCAACCAAAAATTAAAAATTATTTCCCTGAACAGCAGCAAGTGGAAGATAAGAATTAGCTTTTATCAAGTCCAGAGGCCTCCTGGACAGAAGGAAAAACAAGTGGAAGATCAAATGGATTGTGGGTCAAGTAAAGCACTAGGCAAAGAGGTTTGAGCCAAACCACAGGACACATTTGTCAAGCTCTTAAAAAAATAGAAATGCAGGATCAAAGCAGAAGCACTTTGCAAATATTAACATTTGTCACCTACTTTTACTTTTGATGTGCTTCATTTTGAAGACATTTCTCCCTTTTCTCTCTCTTTTTCTTTTTTTAACAGGATAATCTAATCTTTCAGTACACACACTTGCCTTCTTCAAAAGAAACACAGGGACAAAATTACTGAAACATGGAAAACTTCAATAAGAACAGATTATAAGAACCAATATATGGAAAACAAATATTAAAAATATATTATGCAGCAGTCCAGGGAAAAGCTGTTAGCACTGTAGTCAAATATTCTAATGTAAAGGTTTTCTCAATAAAATATAAATGAAACAATAACTGCTTGCATTGCCTCACATTTGAGTGGAGGAAGAGCAGTCCTGTAGCACTCGAGTCAGCAACAACATAATTGAAGAAAATCACACTCTAATCAAGTGGATCACATTCATTACTGATCCATAGGTATTGTTTCGGAGCTGCTACCCCATTGATTACCAGGATCAAAATATGGTTTAAAAAAAACCAAAAGGCAAGGAAAAAGAAGGTGGGAAACCTTTTATGGAGCGTTTTCAGTTGTGTGCTTGTTCCTGCTACACCAGTGAGAAGAGTCCTAACTCAGTGGTGCGCTGATGGTCCTGCAAGTCTGGGTTACAGCCTCGTTTTCTTCTGCTCTTCAGTCAGAAGGTTTTCATGTCTCCACTGACATCCCAAGTCATGGGACTGCAGAGGGAAACAGCCTTGGAGGACCTTCGGCATGGGTTGAGAGGAACCTGCTGCGCACCGGGAGATGGTGACCTTCTGCGGGCTGCGGCCGAGGCGCCGCTCTGCACATAACAACAACAATACCTCAGGCTGAATTTAGGAAATTCGGTAATTGTCAAGTGTGGTAAATCATCTTTAAAGCAAACACTCTTAAAAGCGGAGAGATAATGTTCATTCCCTCGGGACGAGGCGGCAGCAAGGGATACGGTTTGTGGGCAGGGTTTCAAAGCAGCCCCGTCACGCTGGGATCGAGATAGTGCCACCCGCTCCCGACGGGATTTCTGAGACTGCTGGCACCAGGGTGACAAGCCAGCAATCGTTAACAGGGGAAGTCTGTCTGCTGCCTGCTCTTTGTTCCAGCCCCACTTTCATATTTGAGAACCCTTATGGTATGCTTTCTATTCACAGCAACATTTCAGCCCTTCGCGAGTGTGGCCCCGGTGATTATAGTTAGGCAAATACAGCAAGGACCCATACATGCTTGAGCCCTTCAAAGTATCTTTTTTTCCTCCCGCTCAGTTTCCACTTGTTAATATTTGACTGAGCCTGTAGTTTGAACAAGTACTTCCCAAATATATTTCAGCTTTCAAAAAGAAAGAAAGAAAAGCCACCGAACGTTTACGGTGTTCAGAGCATTTATGGCTGAAACTCGTTCTGCAGGTTCAGCCATCTGTCCTGCCCATCCTTGCACAACCGTTCTTTTGTAAAATGCAGTCGGCCTTCTTATTGCGGAATTCTCAACACCCCTGGCACCACATTCAGTTCCTCGATATCCCACCAGGATGACTTCTTGGAAATACTAAAAGCAAGGAAGATGCTAGGAAGATGTGGCTCAAGATGCTTACAGCTGTGTGGGGTGGGGAAGAAGGCATTGAAGTGTAGATGACAATCTCTTAAGGGATCCACCTGAAGGAAGGACATACCCAAACTGAGGGATTGTGATCACCTCCCCAGAAGGATGATGATGGGATACATACTTCTGACTACATGAAAGGGAATTGCACTACCAGGAGGAACACCAGACACGGGCCAATGCAAATGTTACCCAGATTAACAAGTACGGTAATTACCACTCCTAATTGCTATCCACATAAAAGAGCTTGTCAAGGGGATCTATTCTTGTTGTGAGCCATCAGAGAAATGTACCTGGAATTTCACAGAAGCTGGAAAATACAGGGGTCCAGCATCTCCAACAACTGCCCTTCCAAGCACTTTACACAGTCTCAGCGTAGGTGACTCAGTGGGGTTTTACACAAAGGCTTCTTCATTCTGCTTCTGGCAGCATAAAGCATTTTAAAGAGGATATCAATAATACTATTTTGACAGAGGCTCTAACAATTGTTCTTATGTGAATCTGTTCAACTATTTTAAATCTCTTTAATCCTATGAGTGGACAAATGTGAAATCAGAGAATTTTACAAACACAGCTTCTTTTTTTTTCAGTCATGCACATATACCAGTTCTGGATTTCATATTTCTATATATAAGCCTATTCCCTGTATGTCGATATTTTTTGCTCACCAAGATAAGAAAACAAGAATGCTGCAATATTAATAACAAGGCAGGTCATTTTCCCTTTGAAGAAAAGTTTTTCTTTAAAAATAAGCTTTATGATAGAGGTAAATAATTGTGTGTTCTTAGAAATTATGGGTATTTCTTAACATGCAAATATTATAATAACCATCAGCAAGCCTGAAAGGTTTTCCCATGAGCAAGGAAGGAATAAGTAGGGTCATCTAAAGTCTCTGTAATTACACAGACTTGCAGGAACTGCAAAAAGGCTGTGGAAACTGCAATGTATGACAGAAATTCCACTTTCATATTTGCCTTTTGTAAATGCCATTTGTAAATGGAACAAAGTTACCATAGATGAAGCTCAGTCCCACTACCCCAATTAAAAAACTCTGGTCTCATGGGGACACCAGGGGAAAAAATGTTGGGAAGGCCGAAAATGGGAGAGAAAATTTTTCTAACAGGTTAAGTTCCAAAAAATCAATAGCTAAGGTTAATAACATTTACAAGCAGTGCTGGTTAAGTGTTTGAATCGAGCAATTTTTAACCAAATATGTCTCACTTTACCATAGAAAACCTCAGAACTATAGAAACCTTCAAAGCCAAGAAGAAAAACTAAAAACCATTGCTCTCCTTCCTTCCTGTAATGGCTGTTACAGGGCTGGTGAAGACACACAATCTCACACTGCCCCTGCAGACATCCTGGGCGAAGGCACAGTTTTGTTTAGCTGAGTTTTACACGGCCACTTAAATAAGTATAAAATTTTCCATTGTTTTCTTCCCATTCTTCTCACAGGCCATGGGTGCTGCCTGTCCACCACTGCCATTTCACAGACTGCAGATGTTAATATCCACATCTGCATTGTCTCTCCCCTGCTACCACTTTTTCCAGGTGCCCCTTTACTTTCATTCATGCTTTTTCCACTCTAGCTTCTTATCTTCTGCTTTCCCACTGGGCAATCACAGCTGGAGCTGTGTTGTCGTTTTCTCCCTGGAAGACACCCCTTTTTCTGGAGCACGTGGAAACATCACAGGTTTCACTTCACTAATAAGACCTCACCAGCTCAAGCAGGCCAGCAGAGGCAACCAGCAAACTCTTGTCTATAAGGCCTGTGGGTGCTGCCAAACAACCTCTCTTTGTAGCATTTCTTCCTCCTGGAAATGCAACCATGGAGCAGTTCACGTTTTCAAAGTGTAAATCAGGCTCCTATCTTGGATGCAACTGGTACTGTTGGAGGATGGTCGGTTTAAATCAGCTCATAAAGTGAAAACTATATAATGAATGAGCACAGAAAATTGGCTTGGCAAAACTCCACTGCAATGATTTGTTTTCCAAAGTGCAGCTGATTTACAGATTTGAGGCCTTCATTGGTGCTCTCTAGGTTTAAAGCAAGATATTTCAACAAAAATTATAGCTGAAGAGCCATTCTGCTAATCCAGGAAATGTTCTGAGGGTGACAGAAAACGCCCGAGGTATGTGCGAGAGGGGTATGTCCCAGCTGGTACTGTTACATCTCTGCACAAAGCAGCCAAGCAAGCAGAGTTCCTGAATTT
The DNA here is from genome assembly GCF_009819655.1 of Sylvia atricapilla. NCBI lineage: Eukaryota > Metazoa > Chordata > Aves > Passeriformes > Sylviidae > Sylvia > Sylvia atricapilla. The sequence continues at coordinate 105,396,223 of NC_089140.1, read as the reverse complement.
ATTGCCTTTCCAGGCCCCTGCCCCGCCCATGGCCCCAGAGCCATCCCACTTAACCCAACAAGCCAAGCATGGGCTTAGCCAGATTCCTGTAAATTCTCACCGAATTTCCACCCTGCAGCTGGAAAGGGCACGTGGAAACATTGCTGGCTCTGAGGCTCCCAGCTACCCAGCCCCAAAAACACCCCAATTCATGGGGGCAAGGTGATTCCTTGGAGGGCAGAGGAAAGCCTTAAAGAGCTAAACCATGAGTAACAGCCCTTGGAGATAAAAAAGGCTAAACAAGGCACTTCCTTGGGCCTGCTGCAGTTTCTCTTAATAAATGGAGAGCAAGATCTCCGTGTGCTAGCTCCTATCTGTGCTGTCCACCCCCAGCATCAAACTTCTATCTCATTCCTGAGCAAGGAACCAAAAGTTCTTTGAGAGACTGATCTACTACATGCTTTGTCAGTTGTAGTGTGAGTGTTATTCCTTAACAAACTGGAAAGTGACTCAGTTGTGATGACAGAGGAACTGGTAGCTGGCACCAAGTGGGATGCCTGGCTGCACACCAGCCAGCTGTGGGAAGGTGCCCACAGGCATTTAGGACCTCTCCAGGATGGATATCTTTTTTTTTCTTTGTCCAGCATGAACCTAGATGATGGAAACTTAAACCACTGAAGACATAACAAAGTGCCCATCAGAGGTAATGTAAGCAGTACAACCCCACAAATGTCAGTGTCCTGAGTATAAGGATCTTTAGCCACCGTGTCCATTTAGAAAACAAAACAAGAGCACAAGGGGAACTCAGTAGGATGAATTGTGCCCTCCCTTCAACTCCTATACTGTAATTAAATCCTCTGGCTTAAGGATGTGATTAAGGCGGTTGATTTCTCTTTTAGAGGATATTACATAGGCTTGGAAAGCCATGGGGATATTCACTAGCAGCTTCCTCGCAGATAAAAATAGGATAAAGAGTTTATTAAACTTTCAAACTTCTAAAGATGACAGACTCAAATTATTGTTTTATGTACATTGTGAAGAATGGAAAGACAGAGCCCTTCCTTTGTGGGGGAAAAAGATATCTTTGTTTTTAGCATACCTGAACTCTAGAAGTTAGGAAACAGCAGATATTTCATATTACTCATTTACCTGGGTCTATGGAAAAAGAAGCTTAAAAGTCCTGCCACGATGTTGTCATGACCAGAAATGTTGACAGTTATCAAACCCTCCTCAGGTAGCTGAGAGAGGCTTGAAGAAGAAGAGCTTTTACATGGTAGAATTTGAAAGGAGACAAACTCAAATTAGCCAACAGTGACTAGGCTGCAAGAGGGGCCTAATCAGAAATGTAAATTCAGAGTTAAATGTGTAAGATTTTCAAAGTGGCATCACAGTGCCTTGCCCAGCACTGCCTGGACCTTTGTGACACATTTTGCTGGTGTAAATCCAGCAGGATGTCCCCACTGAATGGACAGCAGGCAGTAACTGGGAAACATGGCCCTTGCTAGCCCAGCTGGGCAAACAGGGCTGGATCTGCACACTCCCCAACACAGAGCACCTGGCCAGCCAGACATTCAGAGGCTTTTTTTCCCCCAGGGTTTTTTTTTTGTTGTTTGTTTTGTTTGTTTGTTTGTTTTGTTTTGTTTTTTTTTGTTTTGGTTTGGGGTTTTTTGGGTTTTTTGGTTTTTGTGGGGGTTTTTTTGCCTTTTTTTTTGTTGTTGTTTTTTTTTGTTTTGGGGTTTTTGGGGGTTTTTTTTGGTTTTTTTGGTGGTTTTTTTGGTTTTTTTGGTTTTTTGGTTTTTTTGGTGTTCTGTTTTGGGTATTTTTTCCATTCAAACTTTCAGTATTTTTTTTCTGTTCCACTTTTTTGGCCCCAGTTTCTTTCAAACTACAAGTTCTTCCTCTTTATGCATGTCCATGACTTTCTTTTCCTCACAAGTGGCAGTGGAAAAATGTTGGAAGAATAGCAGAAAATTCTCCAAGAATTCTCTTTTTCTGGAGATAAATTCTGAAATTTTTTCTTCTTTTATTTTCAAAAATTATTTACAGATTTTCAAGCTAACTATTTTCTCTATCAAGCCTTGGAAAGACTTGATAGCTCCTAAGGGCATGTGAAACCAAACTCACCACTCCGAGTCTTAAAATCCTCAGAAGGTCAGCATTCAGCAATGCAAAGCGTGAGACTATTACTTCTTGCATTTGCACATCATTGTTATCTACTTGAAACTGTAGCTGAAGGAAAGACAGAGAAAACCACAGAGATGAATTCATGTGGCTACCAGGGAAAATTTGCAATTGCCAAAATGTGGGTAATATTATTTTTTTGTCAATGCTTGCAGGGCAGTGTAAGGGGGCAGCTTGGCACTGTACATATATTCACACAGAGTAGCAAGTTGGTGGCATGAGCAGAAGTTTGGGTGGTTGAGGGGGGGTTTTTTTGCAAGTGATTCACTTTTTTCTTTTTTTCCAATAGACCTGGGCAAAGTTTTGTGTAATTTTCCAGTGACCTTGATTATGCAAGTGGGTATGGCTGCTGCCCTAGACGACATCAAAGATGCCACTCTCATCAGGTGGCAGGCAGCCCTAGCCAGGTGAGGGACACCCCGAAGGCACCAGGCAGTGCCAGGGGCAGATGGCTCTCCAGCCTGCCTTGTTTAATGAACTTCTCCTGGGGAAGCTCTTATTGCTCCCAGTCTAATTTTTTTTTTTTTTTTTTTTTTTTTTTTTAAAGCGCGGAAGTCACAGACCTGGCAGTCATAAAACACAGAGGCATCATCAGGTAAGATGATGATTTACTGCAAATCAACTGGATTATTTATTTCCCCTTTCAAACAAAGAGAGGAAAGTCCCAATCCAGAAGCAGCACGTGTTTAATTCCAACCAGGAGCTCAAACCCCACTGAAGTCAAAGGGTTAAATTCAGCCCCCTTTGAAGTCGGCGAGGGCAGCCCTTCATCTCAACAGGGCCAGTTCTTCCTCCCAGCACTAAGTGCTTTGATGATGAATCCACACAGTAACACCCAAACGAGGTGCAAAGCTGCAGCATCTCTCCCAGGCTCCCTCCCTGATGCCGACACAAAGCTTTGGAGCCAGGCGGCAGCGGGGCTGGGACACGGCCCTTCCACCCTTTCTCCTACAAACCACCAGGAATGTCAGGTGAGAAACACCCGGCTCCTCTCGGCAAGCCTGGCCACGGGCAGACGCTAAAGAGCGATGACCCTGCACAGGGATGAGGGGAGCAGAAGTGATGATGATGTTGCCCCAGATTTTCTATGCAACGAGAGTCCCTGATTATGCTTGATAAACCTCTTCACCAACCTCACAGGTACAGAGGAAACCACTTACAGTCTCAAAGTGCAAAAATGTGGCTAACTTTACCCAGAAACCCTCCCATCACTACCAGATTCTCTTTCAGTGTTACCATAATTTTACCCTTCCCCCAAAGACAGATGAAAGCCACCTACACCCAGCGTTTCAGGTGGTTGAATGTCAGTTGTTTTTGTGGTAGGACCTGGAAAATTAAGCTATGAGAGGTTTGTACCTGGTTCTCTTTGAATACTTCTCTCTCTTTGGTCCCTTTACCACAATTTCTGTTCCCTGAAAGCCTGGGAGGGAGATCTTAGCAAGCAGATAATCTGTCTCTTAAGTGCTCTTGGATGCAAGTGAAACAAAGAAGAATGAAAATTGCCCATTAATCCTTGGTTTTCAGAAATTTTTTTTGCACCAAGAATTTTCTGGCTAAAGCAAGTTCTTTCCGAAGCATCTTTTTTTCTTCCCCACGCCCCCCTCCCCTCCCTCCGCTCTGGAAAAGGCAGAAAATTGAGTAAAAAATAAGAACGAAGAAAAAGAAAAGATAAGGTCTGGTCAATCAAGCCCCAGGTCTCTTGTCTCCAGTTTGTGATTATGTTTTATGATCTCAGACACAACAGATTGTGAGCCTGCAATGTTTGGAAATAGTAGATGATTAAACCTTCTGGCCAGGTGTAAATGCAACCTTTGTCTTCTGATGACTGTGTGAGAATTACCTTCCTTCTCAAAGTCCCCGGCTGGCCCTGCTCTCTTCACTGTTACAAACACCCCTGCTTGGAGCTACAACCACAATGTGCTTCCACTTTATTTCTCATCTATCCACAGGTACCATCACAACCCATATAATTTCAACTGTCCTGAGATAGAGGAAAAAAATGCTGAGCAAGCTACTAAAAATTTGAAAGACTGTGGCCTGTGAGTTTTTCTGCTTCTTCACCCAGGGGGATTTTGTACCAGGTAAATAATAAAAAACGTGTAATGATTGACTAGGCTTTTAAACCTGAGCTGAAGGTAAGTTTGCCTTGCTGTTCCAGTTAAATATTCTCACTAGCCCCCTTCTCTTTCTCCGGTTGGTCATGCCATGAAGTCCCATTCAGCCTGATGCATTCTTTATTCTTTAGAAATTTGGGCAAGAGTCAAATCTGACCTTTAGAGCCATAAACAAATTAAATTGTTTCACAACCAAATAATATGAAACAATATTGAATAGCTAGGCTTCCGCTGGGTTTCCTCTTAAAGAGAAAGAAGCCCTGAAACAGCACAGACGTGGGAGATAGAGGGAGAGGAAGGACAAGGGCATGCTGATACCCCACACAGCAATGAGATGGCAGAGCACTGGGGTTTGGCTGGGGACTGGTGGGTACTGGCCCTTTGGAAAACGTTGTGAGAGGCATTTATTAATTATCATCCCCTCTTGTGATAACAGAGCACACCCTGAGAGCAGTACCCCTCTGCACAGACACCAGTGCCAGCAGCACCTTGTGCTCTGGCTGCGCTTCAAGGTGAAACCCAAAAGTGGCCAAAGCAGCCTTGGTGCCACTGGGTCGGAAACCATTTCTGCTCTGCACTGTTTGCCTGAACTTTGGCTGCATGCAGCCCAGCCTTCCTGCACACACGGGTCCTGCTGACACGGGTGAGGGGCAGGGCTGTGTCACCTGCTGTCAGCTCTGCAGGGACATCCTTGAGAACAGGGCCGCTCCCTTCCCCTTGGATTGCATGCAGGAAGCTGACAGCTGCCAAGGTGGCAAGAAGTGAGTCCTCTTTGGAGAGATGCTGTAGGGTTCAGCACCTTTGTGGAGCATTGCTGGAATGCAAAGCATCTGGAGCAGATGTGGAAACGTGATAAGGCTCCTTGCTGTCCTTAAAAACACTATGAAGTGGCCGGGTAGGGATTCCCCTGGCAAAGGGAGATTCCCCACCTGGCACAGAGCAGATCTCAGTTGCCAGTGAGGCTCCGGGACCACCACAGGCAGCCCACCCTCAGGCCACCCTGGGGAGATCTCTGCTGTGGGTGGCACCCCGTCACCTGCTCACCCTCCTTTGCAAGGGGACACTCCAGCTGGGGACAGGCCACCCGCCTCCTCTCTTGCCTGTGCGGCCAGTTTTACAGTTTATGCATAAAGGCACAGACAGAGAAAGAAACAGAGCAATGAGAGGTGCTCTGGGCCAGCACAAGCCACACAGTACTGCAGCTGTATTGGGAAGGTGGCACCCACAGGCCCCTTGCTCTGCCACCACGGCTGGCAGAGGCATCCCCGTGCCCCTGGGCACCCATCAGCACAACAGCCCATCCGTGGGGCACCACTCAGCATCTACACCAGCACCAGGACCCTCAGACTCCGCATAAAGAGATCCCAAACCACAATTAATTCTTGCCCTGCATGGTGTCTGCACACGTGATACAATCTGTTCATTGGAGATGTACAAATAACACTCACAGCTGCTGCTTTTCCCTGAGGCCTGACACCTAAACTGCCATTGCTGTCAGTGATACGAAAAGCATTTAATTACCTACAGGTATGTGTCATTCGCAAAGTAGAGGCGACAGACATGAAGCACATTTAGATGCCTTAATTAACTTGAAGAATTATGAAGCCGTGCCTGTAACTGAAATATAGTTTTGCCTTCTGTAAACCATTTGACATAAGAATGATGAGTGTAAGAATTAGATGTAGGAATACATCTAAATATTTATACTGTGTTCATTACACCAGTATCTGAGCACATGTTTATGTTGTAACCTCCACTTTTACATCCGTTAATTTTTGCTTTGCTGTGTAACCCCGGGTTAGCCATTGCTCAGTGCCTTGGTGCCCTTCTACAGGGACTGACTTGGCTCCAGGGTGATTCAGGGTAAAGCTGTTTCTCTGGGCAATGCATTTCCATGCTCTTGCTGCAAGACTTCAAAACCGGGACAAAGCATTGACCTAAACCCGGCTGGCAACCCCTACATTGTACAGCCCCAACACACTGAACCTCCTCACATCGTATTTCAAAGTCCTCTGACACAGGGCAAGGAAATGCTGTGGCTGGGATCCAGTAGCTGCTGTCATCAAAATGCTGACAGAAACAGAGGTTAAGGGTACTAAATATTTCGCTGTTAACAAAGCCAATCTACCATGTTTTTTTGAAGATTGTGAGGGGAGGACTCTGCCAACAGTGATAATGAAATACACACAAAGCTCTGAAACGAACTTTGAATAAGGTTTTGGAACTCTTCTAATTTGATTAAATAAATGTGCATTTTGATCAAATGTTTTGCTCTATCTTTAATGCTTGTTTTCAACGAAAATACCGACCAATATAATGAAGAAAATTACTTTTTGGGCAATAAAGTCAGCATAGTCGATTTTGAAAAGTTCAGAATAGGGCTTCTTGTGCCTTTGCATTTTGCTCCTAAAATACATTTGCTAATAAATTGTTATCCAGAATAATCCATGTAATTCTACAATTATTACAGTAAAGAGCGGTGATAACAATTATATACTCTCTCACACACAGGAATTTACCTTTATTTTTTTTTCCCATGAAACAGAATTGCAAGTGCTGCAGTCAGAATGTCCAAAGGGGCATTTGGAGGTTTTGTATTAGCAAGTTAAATGGTAGGACATGGTATTTATCTCTTTTTCTATGAGACAACATGACACTTGCCCCTTGCCACATTCCAGAAGAACTCTTGCAGTCAGTATATCCTAGGAGGTGATCCAAGCAGTAGACTGTTAGGATGTTTTCCCTAACATCCTCGATTCTACATTTCCAGCCCATCTTCTACCACTCCAGGCAGTAGACACAGTGTCATCACAGTCTCAATGACTGACAGCTCCCTCAGTGACGCTCAGTCATTTAGCACTGTCACTTTGATTCTACTAGGCTCTTTTGTCATTTCCGTGACTGCCCTTCTTTCCCCTCCACACATACAATTTCACCAGTCAGTGCTCTAAGCCTGGCACTGGACAGTAGCAGCTCCTTTACCATACTCCTTGAAAGATGAGTTTTGCTTTGCAAGGGACAATGCTGTTTGGCCGGCTGGATGAAGAGCAGGAACACCATCCTGCTCTCTGCAGCCACATCCCCAGGGGATTGGGAGGGAGATGTTGGCCACCACAGGGAGCGGAGCCTGGGAGAGCCAGTTTAGGTGGGACAGGGATTTGTCCCCTTGACATGTGCTGGTTGGTAGCTGCTGGGGAGCCCAGGCTCCTTGCTCAGGGTGTTTGCATTGCAGGGACATCTCTCACCCCCATCTCTCTATCTCATGGCAATTTTGATTTCTGGGATTCAGCCCCAGACTGTTTCATCCTATTCCTGTTTCATCCACCTGCTATTATCTTCTGCCATTCTTGAGAAATTACTGCCAAATTATGCTGCTCTCTTTTTTTTCCTCCCCATCATTAATTTCCTTTCTAGGGTGGAGAGCTTCCCAGATCACCCTCCACCCACTTACACACATGCATGCACACACACACACACTTTATAGAAAGTGTTTACTTATGCGGGGGCAATAGTTTAAAAGGTAAATGAAATAGAGGACGCAGCCTGGATTGGCTTAGCAACACAAACAGTACCAGCAGGTAAAGGGCCCAGGCCTGTTCTTTCCCACCTCAGAATTGTTTTAAAATGACACCCCTTCATAATTAATTGTACAGCACCTGATTAGTCACTATTGACAGACCTAGAGCCAATTGACTTTTTTTTCTTCTTTTTTTATTTTTTTTTTCATCTGGCTGGGGAGAAAATATGAAGTGCCTGTAGCCACACACACAATATACCTCCTGGTGATTACATCAGGCAGCTGAGCAATTAGAGCTGGTAGGATCAGCTCAGGAGCTGGAGGCTACAGTAGCAGGATCACAGCCCAACCTTAGCCTTTAATATGAAAATGAAGAAGGGAAGCAACAAATCCAATAAACCCTAGAAGTCAAACAAAGCCAACTGGGGCTTCGTTTTTGATAAGCTGAAGGAAGAAACGGGGCTGATAAAGCCGGGCGCCTCTTCTGCTGCTCTGGTCTGTCTCCTGCATGAGGAGGATTAAACCAGTCAGGAGGCAGCACCTAAGTGAGAAGGCAACCCCAGTGGCAGAAAATAGGTCTGTGGTTCATCAGGAGTGGAGTTGAGTCAGGAGGGGTGGGCTTGTACCCCTTTCCACTTCCAGGCATCTATGAATGCTTTGCAAAGCAAATGAGTTTGCTCTGGGACAGGGCAAGGACACATCATACCAGGGGAAGGCACAGGCAGCCTTTGCTCACCTTGATCTAAAACACTGTTATCTTGCTGAAAACTTTGAAAGAACAAAGTCAGCCTCCAGCACCAGGAATGCAGTTGAGGTCCTCCATCCCCAGATCTCCAGCAGCCTTCTTCCAGACATGCTCTTCCAGATGTACCCCATTCAGCCTGGTATCAGCTCAACTCAGCCATTGCACAGCCCCGTACAGCTGAGCCCTGCCTCTGTGCAAACACTTTACTCTCAAAGAAGAGGATCTGTACAAGACCTCAGCCAACTTCAGAGTACTTCTGAGTGAGGTATTAGGCCAGTATCAGTGACTACACAGGCGTTTGCTCCAGTGTGAGTTAATCAGTTTAAACCCATACCTTTGGGTAAATACTTGTGTGCAGGCAGACAATGACTTGGGATTTGACCAAAGCTTGGTGAATACAATGTGAATGAATGTGTGCTCTGAATAAATAAATAATTAAAGACACACCTAATTAAGGCTCCTCTGTGTCCATTCTTGCTGATGAAGCACTGTATGCAGGAAACCTCTGGGTCAGCTCTAAAGCAGTTTACATGAATTTATCAGAGGATCTCTTGTTCTGGAAGCTGATTAGTTCATCAGGAATATTTTGCTCTGAAAAACTCTCCTGCATGGAAAGGCCTCAGCATAGGCTGTATTTAAACTTCTTAGACACAGGTGATTTTACAGCCTAGATGTAGTGACTTCCAAACTTAGACCCCAAAGCACAGGAGACAGCAGAGCAGAAATTTCACAGCTGACTGACAAGAATCACTTGACTGCAGGAGTTCAAGCCACCTCGGGTCCAAGGTGACAACTTCTGCTAAAGATGCCTAGCCCTGGACTGGGTTAGTAGCATGGTCCAAATGTACTCAGAATTACTTTCTCAGTTTAAATCAGTATAAAATGCAGCATAAAGTTAGTAGAAAATGCCTCAGTTAAATTAGAACCAAGTCACAGCTGTTTGTAGTTCCAGTTTAGGGTCCAGTTCTCTTTGGAAGAATGTAAATGCTGCACCAGTTGATGCCCTTAGACTGCACAGATGAACTCTAGGATCAGGGATATATCACAGAACTGCAGATTCAAGTAGTTTGGAAAAGACCTCAGATATCATCAAGTCTAACCTTTGACTAAACACCATTTTGTCAACTAGACCATGGCACTAAGCGCCACATCCCGTCATTTCCTGAATGCCTCTGGGGACAGTGACTCCACCACTTCCCTGGGCAGCCATTTCAACGCTTAATAACCCTTTCTGTGAGGAAACTCATCCTCGTGTCCAACTTGAACCTCCCCAGCTGCAGCTTTAGGCCGTGTCCTCTTGTCCTGCCACGTGTCACCTGGGAGAAGGGATAGTTCCCCAGCTGACTACAACCTCCTTTCAGGGAGTTGTAGAGTGATAAGGTCACCCTTGAGCCTCTTTTTCTCCAGGCTGAACACCCCCAGCTTCTTCAGCTGCTTCTCATGGGACTTACCCTCTAGACCCTTCCGCAGCTCTGTTGCTCTTCTCTGGACATGCTCCAGCCCCTCAATGTCCTTCCTGAACTGAGGGGTCCAGAACTGGACACAGCAGTCGAGGTGTGGCCTCAGCAGTGCCCAGTACAGAGGGACAATCACTGCCCTGGTCCTGCTGGCCACACTATTGATGACACAGGCCAGGGTGCCGCTGGTTTCTTGGCCACCTGGGCACAGCTGGCTCTTGTTCAGCTGCCGTCATCCAGCACCTCCAGGTCCTTTTCCACTGGGCCGCTTTTCAGCCACTGCTGTTGCATGCACTGTTGAGGGAGAGATGAGAAGGGCTGACACTGGGGCAGAGGGTGAACATGATGTCTGTTTCAGGCTCTGTTTGATGCCACCTCAAAGGTGAGTCCAGGTACAAATGTCTCAGGCAATGCTAAGAGAGGAAAGTCTGCCATTGTCAGAGGAGGAAGCAACCAAGAGATCAGGTCTTCCAGACTGATGCCTGCTGTTCCACATCACACTGAGTGCATACGGAGGAAGGGTGTTAGGAAGGCACTAAGGATGCGAATGCTGGGCCCAGTAACTCAGAACTCTGGCATGGGATGGTGGAAACTCTGGTCCCGTCGCTCACCTCTACACCAAACTTTCCACGTGGATTTCACATGGGCCCACTTGCCTCTATGCTATGATATCTACTTAGATAATAAGCGTCCTAGAGGTGACAATGTTGCCTTCTTTTGTGTGTGTGTGTGTGACAGCAAAACTAGCAGATCCCCAGATCCCAAGGTAGTGCAGCAGCATGAATGATCCTGACAAGGGGAGGAGCAAGAGACCACGGGGTCCTGCTTCCTCGGGACACCAGCAGCTGAAATCCATTATGGACAACGTTGTAATAAATGCTGATCATTTTTTGTTAGTGGAGGACAAGTGTCTGGGGGTGGGAAGGCAGTACATCCAGGCTGAGTGCTTCAGGCCAGATGCTGAAGAAATGCTGTAAACATGGATGGTCTGAGCATGGGGGATACCTTTCAAAATTTTGGGGAAGCCGCACCCTGATCATTAGGAAAGACCTACCAGTAAGTTTGTACTTCCTAATGTTATTTATCTCAGACATTATTATGCTTGATCTGGCTGTATTTTTTTCAGCTTTTGAGTGGCTTTTCCTCCACTGGTTTGAAGCTATGCATATGTAAGAGAGATGTGTCTGTACCCATATCAGCAGATATACATTAGCCATAGGTTATCTAAGGGATATTCTGTGTGCAACAGCTCATGGACTTGAATTATTGTTCTTTCTCATTAGTAGTGGTTAGGAATGATAATTCCTATTCTGCAGATTATTTTACCATTTTAAAATTTGGTGCCATTTTGACATCAAAATATTAACCTGAATTGCCACCTAATTTTAAATTACAAAATGGGTATTCAAGGAGAGTTTTGTTGGGATTAATTCCAGGAAACTTCACTTTGCCAAAGATGATGGTCCATTAGTTGAATCTGCTAATATATTGAAATATATTAATATTTCAATATTAATATATTTCAATATATTTCAAGAGCAAAATATTGAAATAACAGATTTTAACTTCATCCTCTAAGTAACAGAAGACTTAGTGACTTGTTTATATATACTTGGTCCCATCAGAACTGGAATTCTATTTGCATGAAATGTTTAGAAATTTCAAAACTAATTACTGTTCCACTCAGGCTTTAATATGTCCTGCAGTTATACCAAGCATCCCTGTTGCTTGTTTGCATACTTTTTCTCTCTTTGTACTTTGCTTGTGAGCATTAGCCAAGAGGCAGGGCCCAGAGGAAGATCATTTAAAAGACTCAATAGTCCATGAATAAACTATTTCTGTCTAGGAGAAACCATAAATTTTGCCACAGTTGTCCAGCTCAGGATGCTTAACAGTACTCCCACAGCGCATTGTTATTCCAGAGGACCATTAATTCCTGCCAACTTTTGCTTGTTTGTCAGTAGATATTTGACTGTTTGTTCAAACTAGGGAATGATAGTCTGAAGATACCTACACACAGGGAGCATTTGCTCTTTACTATTTGCAGTGTCATCTTCTATTGTCTTCACTCAGTAGAGTAAAGCTAAAAGGACTGCACCATGGTACTGGGGCAACGTGCCACAAATTGTCTCTGATAAGAGTTTTATCAGATAAGCAGCATGTTGATCTAAGAACTTGTCACAAAGAGAATATTTCCAAGGAAAACTCAATCTGTTTGAAACATTCCTTCCAGCAGCAGTCAAGACTCAGTGTTTAAAGAAGAAAAGATTGTAAAAATAAATCCATAATGCACCTGTAGAATTGTGCATTCTTGTTGCAGGTGAGATCTCTGCCTCTGCCCCCACTGCTTTTGTAGGATGCACTGCGGTCTCACCAAGTCTCAGGGAAGTGAACACAGCATTAGTGGACTGTGGCCCTTTTTCTGGGGTCAGCACTTCCAAAACCACCAAAATAGTGGAGAACGTGCAGGAAAATACAGATCAGAGGCAGCATCTCTCAGTCAGTGTCCAGCTTTTAAAAAGGAGGCCGAGTTGGCTTGCTGGCAGTACAAATTCATTCAGAAGGAAACTGTGTCACATAGCAAGCCCCACTTATTTTTGGTGGAAAAAGACACAATATAAAGAAGTAGAATTTGAAGCCACATTTTAAAAAAAATAAAAATATAAATAAAAATTTTAAAAAAATTGATGTGAGAACTTACAACTACATTCTTCCCAGTGAAGCACGAGCAGAATGCCAGCAAGCCACTGGGCTCACCAGGGGGACAAAATGCAGGGAGGAGCTCTGTGGCCAGTGTTATGTGGGAGACACGTAACAGCAGTTCTGTGCTGCACTCTGGCACCTTCAAACCTTCACAAATAGCACTGGAAGGACAAAAATCACTAACACTAGTGTTGAGCTGCTGATGTCAGTAGCCACCTGTTACACAATTTTTCCCGATTTCATCTTTCACAATCATTTCTATTCCTGTAGGAAAATGTTTGGAACCTCAAAAGCATCTTTTTCCACTTACTTCAGTACACATATAATTTTTCACAGAGCAGACCACCCCCATCCTCTTGCTAATGCCTTAACTTTCCCAGATTGTTGCACTCCCAGATGCTAAACACTAATCACCAAGCAGGGAGGCGTGTGCAACCGCCAGAAATAGATCTTTTACATCTCACATTATGTCATGACAAATGACTTGCCATTAATGAATTTCATCAGGACTAGCAGGGTGGGGAATGCAGGTGTGGTTTTCAGAAATCCCAGTGGCAGCTGTTGGGGGTGCAGCAGCCACAGAGACATCAGCAGGAGTGCATGCACTGGTCAGACCTGAGAAGTGGCTGTCAAACCACAGACATGTGAAGAGATGCAAGAGACAGAAGGGCCTGAGCTCCGCTTAGGCTGGTATTGCTTGAACAAATCCAGGCTGTACAAATTGATGATTTAGGGTACTTCTTCCACCTTTTCTGCTGTCGTTTTTTAATTACTCTACATCCATAACATGCCTTATCCTTTGATTTTCCACAGTCCTTTCAGTCCATAGTTCCGCTTCTCACCCCTGGCCTATTATTTCTCTCTCCGCTGCTAACTGAACCTCAAGCAGAGGCAGCGCTGGTGGGATCATTGCAAACCAGCCCTCCACGAAGTCATTTTGGTGCTGTCCCTGGGTTTCCTGAGGGTGGGGTGGGGTCACATCCCGGCACTTTCAGCAGCACTGTCGATGACACCACACTGGCCTGGGTGGATGTCCTGCAGCTTGTCAGCCCAAGGGGCAGTGGCAGCAGCTTCCCACTGCGTGTGCACAGAGCTGCTTGTTTCTTCAGTCCCTTCACCCTCCCTGGCCGAGAAACATCCTCCCTAGTCAGACATCCCATATTATGACTAAGGCAGAAGGCCACAGGTTTAGTCAGTCTGTGTACAGTTTGCAATTATTCAGCTGTTTTAATGAGAAGAAGGACCTTGAGGCCCGTGATGTCAGAGATAAGAAAGTGTGGAAAGCAACAGATGTGTGACCTTGCTGCTCTCCTATTGCTTTCTCCTTTGTTGTGTGTGCTGCAGCTCTTCAAGGTTTTAATGCCAGGAAGGGGTGAGGGGAAGGCGAGATGCAGGTTTCACAGTTTCAACTCAAACCCCTGGTTCGTGGAGCACCCCCTGGCTTTTAATACAAGGCACTAGTCACAACCAAAACCCAGCAGCTGCTTGAGAGCTGTGGTCTTGTAGGCTGCAGCCCTTTCCAGCACCTGGATATTTATTCTCCTCAGTAAGCTGGGATAGAAATTCTTAGTATCCAGTATTTTCCTGGACAGAGAAGTTTTCCAAAAGAAAAATACCAGTTAATGAACACTGGGAGTCTTTTTCATACAGAACACCATCTCCAAACACGTGGCCAGGACTGAGTGAAACATTTCAGTTTGACGTGCGTTTGTGCCCTTTGGCCTTGCAGGGAGCTGCACTGCAAGAGCTGGAGCCAGCAAACAGCCCGCAGAGGTGCCTCAACCAAACCTCAATGGCCCCAGAGGCGCCTGAGTACAAAGGTTGGGTGTTAAACTTCTCTGCCCAGGTGCCTTCAGACATCTGAGGTGTACCCAGCTTCTTAAAACATGGCCAAGCTGAGTGGCAAAATGCCTAAACTCAAGAGGTGTCTGTGCCGGGGTGTCCTCCCAGCTGCCTTGACAGCAGCATCTTTTCTTCTGAGAAATGTCTGGGCACAGGGTCGGTGCTGTGCCTTCAAGTGAACCAGGAAAACACAACTTCAATACAAAACTGGTTGGATCATATAGTTCAAGGTGCAGCTGTTGGTGGTTGTTGTCAGAAAGGAGAGAGAGACACAGAGGGGTGGGTACAGGAGGCTTGTACCCTGCTCTGCCTGGCATCATCTGTCAGAGCACAAGGGAACACAGATTGTGATGGTAAACCTGCAGAAAGGATCAGAATTTAAAATCTTAAAAAAGAGGAGAAAGGGGGGAAAGAGACATTGCTTTGATAAGAGAAAGCCTGTGGCAAAACTCAGTAGAGTGCAAGGAACTACAGTCAGGCAGAAATAACCAGACGGAAATAGCTGGTTAAGAAGCAATTCTCTGGAAAATACTCTAAATCACACAATTACCAAAACCAAAACCCAAACCCAATAAAGCAAATGTCTTGTTAGAAAGAATAATAAGAAATAAGAAAGAATATTGCCCGTACAAAGAAATGGCCCTTTTGTTCAGTGCAGATGTGATATGCTACTGCTCTTACAGGGTGGCCAGTTTTGTACAGTGCATTTCAGGAAAGATGTTGGCCTTTTGGAGAGAATCCAGAAACACCAGAGGTCTGGGAAATGTGACCTGCAGGGGAGAGCTGAAACAACTGGACGGCTTAGGTCAAAAACAAACAGCTGAGGGGGATGCAGTAATAATTCTCAGAGATGAAGGGAAAAGTCTGCTCCCCTGTTCTTAGTTAAGAGGGAGAAACACCTTTCTAATCGTAAAGGAGACCCTTAAGAACCATGTACGAACACCTTTCACAACACAGCACATGTATAGTTGTTCTCTTCTTGGGCAGTGACATGCTTTTGGAGACCCCTTCCAATCCCTCCGTCCACTTCTGTGCTCAGGCATAGGATCCCTCAACTGCAGGTAGGCAGTCCTCCATACATATCCAGCACCAAATAAACATCCTCACCACCAGCCTTGAGGCACAGTTCCCTTTGAAATTATTCCACTTGGCACAGAAGGATGGAGCCATTTGTCTGGAGTCGGGGATCACCCTTGCCCCAACCAGTCCATGCAGGTGTGGTCAGAGTGGTGTGGATTGGAAGGGGTTGTCACAGCTGAGGGTCCCTGGCTGACCAGCCAGCTCTTCCCTGGGGCATAGATGGGAAAGATAGGCTTATTTGAAGAGTATTTAGAGCATCTGTGTTACCCCCAAAAATACTTCCTGAGGGAATTTCTCTCCCCTCTTTGACTATAGAGGTAGCTAAGACTATCAGGAGGCTAGATAATCAAACTTGGTGCATTGGCTGATATGACTTCCCTCTTCTCCAAAATGTCCCGCTTGTAAAAAGTGGCATTTTTGCATACATTTTGCAAGACATTTAATCACATTGTCATCGTTTCTCTAAGATCTAGACCCTGTGAGGGGGAAACTAGATATTAAAATATATTTGCTAGACTTGATACTTAGTTTTCAAGTTAAAACCCCACAAAACAGTTCTTTATTGACTGCAGCTGGAAGTCAACCCAGCAGGCCATTCCCACTTGCAAATACTTTGCCTGACACGTCAGGGAACAACAGCTCCAAGCAAGCTGTGCCAGCCACAGCCCTGGGACAAACAGTGCCTGCTCCCAGCGCTCACCCTGTGCCTGTGAGGGGGCCAACACCTTGCCCTGAGCCACAGCACTGCCAGAAGGACAAAACAGAAGAAAAGCAACAACCTGAAGGCTATGATATTGGGAGCTGTGCCTGTGCCCATCATTACCTGGCTGCTACATTATCAAGGCAACTTTTTGGGACAAGGTGCTGTGTGCACATCACCCACAGAAACACCGTGGCCAGAAAATACCCCTATTCCAGCCATATAACAGCTTTCTTCTGCTTAACTCCCACAGCTTTCCCAGCAACCCCTCCTTCTACACCTTTGACCATATTTTAGAGGCCAGTGTGGGATGCACGGCGGGGCACAGGATGGGTTGGGGCAGCCCCACAGCTGCTCTGCTGCGTCCCACAGAGCAGGTAGGCAGGCACCAGCACAGCCCCACTCACGGCCCCCCAGCACACCATTGTAATCCTTATCGGGCTGATGCACATTTTTCACTCAAGGTGGCAAAACGCCCAGGACTGCCAGGCTGCCAAGCTCTCCGCTAAAAATACCCCTCAGACACATTTCAGACTGGGCTCGGTAGGGAAAAGAAAGAGCGAGGGTATTCTGCTTGCAATGGAAATGACGTGGAATGAGGCAGGGGAAGAGAGAAAGGGAAGGGGAGACAGGAGCACTGCCCATGTCACTAAAGCCAGGCTGAGCCTGAACGAGGTATTGGCTGTCCCTGGGGATGCTGAGTCACCTCACTGGTGCTCCATCCCCCTGTAGAAAATGTTTGTGCTTGTTGTGCTTCCTATGTGTGATGCCACCAGCAGGGCAGGAAAAGAGGGAGCACCCACTGGGATGTCCCCCAGCAGTGCTGAGAACAGGCAGGGACCCGGCATAAGAGAGAGAGAGATCAGGGTGAGAGGGCAGGAGGGAGCCCAGGAGACCAAAGGGAGCCTAGACAGCCAGGATGAAGGCAATCTGGTATGGAAAAAGAGGGAAGAGGAAGAAAAAAGTTGGGAGAAGTGGGTACAGAGCATGGGAAAGGACTAAAAGCAAAGCCTGGGTGATGCTGGGTGGGTGGCAGGAGAAAGGGAGAGGAAAAGCTAAAATACAAAAAGAGTTTTGAAAGAACAAGGGATGGTAAAACACTCTTAGCATGAGGATCCTCTGGCCTCATTCTCTGTCAAGCGGGATGCCATTAGCTTGAAGATCCTAGGGCAGATCCCTATTTTGGGAGCTCTGCACAGTGGCAAGAGGTTCATTGACTTTCCTGGCCTTCAACAAAGCTAGCTTTCATTAAATATAGCTGATTGTGTTTTATCAATATTGCAAAAGGGAAGTAGCAGTTGCGGGGGGAGCAGTTAGGAAGGGGATTAGGTTTTTGAGGGTCAAGACTGACTAATACATATTACTTTTCTTATTATTTTTAACCTTTGCCTCTGTGTTTAAATTGCATGAGAACTGACAAACCTTCACCAACACAGCCTGTACTTCTCTCTGACCTTGCAGATAACCATGAACTAAAACATGCAGCTCCCTAATTGCTGTTCCTGGTGGCGCTTTACAGGCTTGTGCTAAATTTAACGAGGAGGAGGATCTGACTGAAAACTTTTCTAAAAGTTTCTTTCCTGTGGCATGGGGAAGGATTGGAGATGCAGGAGGTTTGGAATCACTGTGTGCCTCCTGTGGCAGGGAACAAAAGTGCAAGAGATACAGAAATATCCAGAGGACCCAACCTTACTGTAAGGAGTTAATCCAACCAGAGACTGGAGCCTGCACACACTTTTATCGGTATTTACATGTCCATATGGCCATAGCAAACATAATCCCAGGGTTTTGTATTGCTGGTCACAGTCCCCTTGCTTCAGGTCCTGCCACACACCCCCATGAGGTTCGTATGACAGTGGAGGACCAGAGGGACAAGGATCCTCTCCTTGGCCAGGGCTTCTCCTGCCCCACCAGCCTAGGAGACCTTGCTCAGGGGTAAGGACACAAGGCAGCAGCTGGGTCCACAAGGACCACATGTGGCTCCTGGGAGGCTCAGTGCCAGCCAGGATGGCATTCCTGGAGCACGGGCATGCAGGCACCCATGCAGGGCCAGCCTCCGTGCCAGGACATAGCACTGACACACTGTAGCTGATGAAGGGTATTTTCTTCTTAATTTTTTAAGATGTTTTTCTTTCCCAGTTCTGTCTTTTCTGGCCTGGTATGTTCCACACTTGTGATATATCAGAGGAAGCAGATGTTGCCCTGACCACAGAACTTGCCACAGTGCTTAATTTTGTTAGTCTCTTGGGCAAAAGAACTGTAGGCATCTTTCACAACTACATATGCCAGCCTGAGAGCTGCAGATGACACCAGACAAAAGCCATCCCTCATAAGGATCACACTGTGTCCAAAGAACAAGCTTTCAACAGGAGACATCAGATCAATTACCTTCTTATCGAGTTAGTGTTGCAAGAAAAAAAAAAAAAAAAAGAAACTAACATCAAAACCCAAACAAAAACCCAACTTACCAGAAACATATAGAACAATATAAAAGTCATAAAGATGAGACTATTCACTGATTAATTAAAAGAGCTGTAAAATTCAGTAGGTGGCTTGGAGCCCTGAAGAGCCCTTCCTGAGCAGGAACCTGGTTTAACTACTCCTTGTTCCAGCGCCCATCTCCCTGTGCCTCCTCTCCCTGCCACTCTCTGTCTTGTGAGGACAGAGAGTCTTAACAGGACAGCAAGTTTCTCAGGCCAGGGACTGTTTCTCACTTCTCACTTGGGTTTTGCCTATTCCCAGGGTAGTTAATTTGTCTGGCTGTTTCCCCACTCCAAGCAGTGGCAGCAGGAGCAGCAGCAGCAACCAAAGTTTTCATACCTCATCAGATCCAGGCTGTTGAGTCTTTTCCAAAGGTATTGTATCATTTGGCTTTGGAAAAGAGGAGAAACACATGACTCGCAAGGATATGGGAGATTCTCCTATGTTCCCATTGTACATTTTAGTCAAGAAAAATTAACCTCTTCATGGGAGATGAAGATTTAGTGCGGGTAGGATTACAGTGACTGTGGTGGATGGGGCAAGGAGGAATAGAGAAGAAACAAATCAATTCACAAACAGAGGAAACAAAAAACTGCTGCAGATAATCCAGTAGGGGAAAAAAAGTGAAAGTGAGCCAGCTGCAGAGAGTTACCTGAGCTGGAAAAAAAAGACAAAACAGCCTGTGCAGTACATGAAAGAAGAAAACCCAAACCGGTTTCAAGGATTAGAGAGCCACATCCTTCTAGGTGAGTACTGCCAGTTGGTAGTGGCTGATAAGTACCACTCACCATGGCTGAGACAGAAGTTACTTCATCTACTCATGAAATATTTAAATGAAGACAATGTTTTCTAGTGTATGAGGGACAGGGGCGTGGAGGACACAGCAAGGGAAATGGCCGTGGATGAGCTGCACATGCGAGAGGAGCATTTAATAATACATGCATGTGTTGCAAAGGGCCTGTTATCCATTTATTTTTCCTGGAAGAGCATTCAGCCTTAAAATAGTGTAGGAAGCATCAATTAAGGCAAATGCCTACACTCCTGCAGTCCAAGGAAATGGGCTGTCAGCAGTTAGAGTACCTTCACTAGTTTTTTTCCCAAAGGTTGTTGTGTTAAACCATCCAGCTAAAAATCCAGACTTCTGCCCAAGTGCACTGGGTGTTTTCCCACCTTCCCTTCCTGCCTGAGTGTGCCTGGGTGTGTGGCTGCCAGCTGGGTGCTGCAGTGTGGGGAAGGGATATCAGCAGGCAGCCCAGGACAGCGATCCCAAGGTGCTGCTCTAATGCATCGAGTATCCGGCAAAATATCTGAATTCGCTGTCAGTACATTCAGGAATAAGAAACAGAGGATGCAGCTCTAAAAGGCCCCATAGGTCTTTCCTGTCTCTAGCCATGTGTGGATGTGCTGGAATGTAGTACCTGACAGATCCTATACGAACGTCTGGTTTTATTTCTGCTGGAATCTGGGCTGGAGCAATGACTCCAGCCACCTCAGGTGGCAGACAGGGAAACAGCAATACTGGCGGAGTTTGACCAAAATTATGGCACAGCTCTTGACACACGTATGTATTTCCTCCTCTCTTTGCCAACCCTGGCTCGAAAGTCAACTGCCATGTGAAGCTGAAGAAGCTCTAACTCTACTGCAAGTAGAGGTAGGGAATTTTTGCCCAGAATTAACTGGTTAATAATAATCCTTCCATTTTTCCTAACTGTTATGTTCCAGGACACTTGAATTAACAATTCACCAAGCGTGTTCACTTTGAATGACTGCATTGAAATCGGCACCAACTCAAACAGAAGCCCTATAAAAAGCCGAGGTTTTATCGTGCGCTCGGTGGTGGCAGCAAGGAGACCTGTGGGAAGGAAACAATACCCGTCTGAGTGGAGCGAGGGTTTATCTGCCTGCCATCAGAACAGCCCAGTCATGTTGTTTTTCCGTCCGTTCCCCATGGAAGCCAGCTCCGGTGTACAGAACCAGCCTGAGCAAAAGCCCGCGGCTGGGTCCTTCTGTTTGTAGGGCTTGCTGACATAAGGTGGAGTTGAGGTTATTGTGGTGTGGGACGTTTCCTGCCCTGGCCGCTGATAACCGCAAATCCCAGCAGCTTTCCAGGCTCCCTTTGTCTGCCGGCCCCGGACCTGAGCTATGTACAGCCCGTTCCCGCCCGGCCCGGGGCAGACGCGCCCGCATCCCTGTGCCCGAGGATGCTCTGCCGCACGCTCATCGCTTCTCCGGCGAGCTGGGGATGCCGAAAAACCTTTTAACACAGGGTCCAGCTGAACTTTTTACCTCCAGGGGAAAAGGAGGAGGCTGAGGATGGGTCTGTGTAGGGCAGTTCCAGCCACCGAGCATACATTCCTTCACACCAGAAGTAAAAGGATTAAATTGACTGCTAAAATCTGGCGTCATTTATACCAGCTGAGGTGTAAATGAAGACCTTGCCACGACAACAGCATTAAGTTCCCTTTGTGTTGTCCATCTCGGTGCCAGTGTGGGTGGTGAAGGGTGACACCTCCATGTCAGTGTGTCTCCCCTGCCCCAGAAGTCAGTGTGGTCGTGCCAGCTGATGCACATGAAGACACGACTCTGTGTGTGGCTCTCACGAGCAGAAAAGAAGTGCAGGGGATGTGTTTTCATAAAGAGGTGATACAAGAGTAGGTGTGGACAGTCAGTCAGGAGAAGGATGAAGTGTGGGATGCAGGAGAGGGGAACACAGGCACTGGAAGGGTTGAGCAGCAGCTTCCAAGATGTGGGCAGCACAGAGCTGTGCAGGGGGAAGGATCACTCTTGGAAAATGATGGAGCAGCAAAGGGGTAATGCACAACACAGTGCAAAACCAAAGGGTGTGGGGCCCAAAAGAGTTTTCCTGAAGCCAGGGCTCTCTTCCAGCCTACCTGCTACAGGATCACCCCAGGGACCAAGTCGTGCCTAGTGCCAAATGCAAGTTGCAGCAGGGAAGTGTAGTCACATCTCCCTACATAAATAAAATAAAATCCTCCAGGGATGTCCCCTGGTCTCAAAGCCTGCTAGCCCAGTGCAGTTCACAGCCATGTGACCAGGTCCCATACTTCTAAAAACAGACTTGCCACAATGTGCTCAGTAGTCACAGCTACTACAAACACCAGAAACACTCAAATCACAGAATTATTAGGGTTGGCCACACTCTTCCCAATGCACCTCGGGATACCACTGGCCCTCCTGGGCACAAGGCACTCCCAGCTCATAGTCAACTTGTCATCCACTGAGAGTCCCAGGTCCTCTCTACCAATCTGCTCTCCAGTAGATCAGCCCCCAGCCCGTGTTGGTACTTGGGGTTATTCCTCCCCAGGTGCAGGACTCTGCACTTGCCCTTGTTGAAGCCCATTAGGTTTCTTTCCACCCAACTCTACAGCCTATCCAGCCTATCAAACCTATTCATGGCATCAGAGCCTTCAGATGTATCAGCCACTGCCCTCAGTTTTGTCTCATCAGCAGCTTTGTGAGTGTACAGTCTATCTCTCCATCCAGGTAAATAAACAAATAATAAACTAGTTGGATAAGACTGGGGATCCCTGGGGAATGCCACTGACTACAGGCCTCCAATTTCAGCTCCGCTGATTACAACACTCTGGGCTCTGCCATTCAGCCAGTTCTTGATCCACCTCACTGTCCGTTCGTCCAACCCATATTTCCTAATTTCCTGAGCTTACCTACAAGGATATTCTGGGAGACAGTGTCAAAAGCCTTGCTGAAGCTCAGGTAGATAACATCTACTGCTCTCTTGTCATTGTCCCACCCCGCCACACACACTGGCCATGGGATGACCTATCCTCAGACTGATCACACATGATTTTCCTTTCAAAATTCCATGCTGATTACTCCTGATTAACTTGTTCACTTTTACATGCTTGATAATGACCTCTAGAATGATCTGTTCTGCCACCTTTCCAGAGATGGACATAAGGCTGACATCCAGTAGTTTCATGGATCCTCCTTCTTTCTCTTTTTGAAGATGGGAGTAACAGTGGCTTTTCTCTAATGACTGGGCACCTCTCATGAATTTTCAAGGATGATGGAGAGTGGCTTAGCAACAAAATCTCAGAGGGGTGGTAGCTGGCAAGAGCCAAGTACATGCAGGTACTTGTGCTGACAGTTCAGTGATACAAAACAGCTGTATCTTGGCCTAATTTAATTTATTGACATAGATATGGCTGATGACACAGAATCCTCTTTGCCTTTTTGATTCTTTGTGTGGGTGACAGCCCAGACAGGAGGCTCCCTGAGCTGCCCTCTACTGAGGCTTTCTACGTCCAGAGCCACCAGCCAAAGCACACGAACCATCACTCCCACTCAGTCAGGCTCTGCTGCCCTGGTCCCTCATTGTAGCAGCCATAAGAGACAAGGTGCTGGAAGAATCAGCTTAGTCTGGTAAACTGTTTGGTGCAAGGCAGCGGGTCAGGGTCTCTCCCATCAGTTGGGTAATGGGACCATGCTGTGGGAGGAACTGGGTTCAGAGTAAGCGGAGGGGCAGCACACACACCCTCGAAGAATGGCAACCCCCTGGTTTCAGGACACTTGGCAAGGAGGTGTTAATAAGCAGCAGTATTTTACCTGGACTCACATGAAGCCTCAGCAGGCCGTGCCCTGTGGCTAAGCTGTGCTGCTGGAACAAATGGCAGTCTCCCTGAGCACCCCAGGGGGCTTACGAGGCGTCCCTGGTGACATCTGTTATCCCAGAATGGAGAATTTTCTCTCTCCATCCCACCTGGTGAGCAGACCTGCTTTGCATGGAGGTTGAGGCTGCACAACCTCCACCCATGAAGAGGAAGACAAAGATATTTCTGGCTCCCTTATGCCAGTACTCTGACTGCTCACTGAAAATCTGGCTTTGGTGTGGGTCTGTGGATGGCTGAGCAATGAGTGTTGTGGGAGAAATTAATTAAAACCAGGGCTTGAGGGTCTTGGTGGGTAGACCTTACTTTGCATGAGGTACAATTCACTTCTTGCCTCCACAAGGAACCCATCAGCTCCTGTTACTGCTGGTATGGAGCTACAAATAGTGGGATGGTACATTCCTCTCACAGCAAGCCCAGCTGATGTGCCCTCCAGCTGGAAAACACTAAGGACTTTCACTTTTACACTGTATTTGCTTTACTGCATTCACACCAGCTTGGGAAAAGAGCATTAGTGCCACCAGCTACCACTGTCTGTCTCTGGTAATCAAATATCCTGCTCCCTGTTAAACTGAGACACCAGGCACCAGACACTGCTACTCCCATGAGGCTGAAAAGCAGGAAGATCCCCCGTCTCCTGAGCAAATTCAAGTGAGAAAATAAACTGAGTAACGTGTCCTACTCACCTCAATATACAGCTGTGATGCCTCACACTCACAAATTACCCAGCCATGGTAATCAGACCTGATCCCATTTAACACAAATGTTAATTTATCAGGTGTTCCATCTCTCTTTAATGTTCATTTCTCTGTTGTTGGATCAGACAACATCCACATCTTTCATTTGGTTTGCTGTTTCCCCACCCTGTGGAATGCTCAGGGCTTTCATTCCTCCCTTCCACTTTTTCAGCCAAAGGGTTTGCCCTATCCAGGCACTGCCATTTTCTCTGAGTCATGTCTGCACCTCTTGTGGGGACAGATTTCTCTGCCCAAGGATGATGCTGCATACACGGCAGTGAGTGTGGTGGTAGAGGCTGGAAAAGGCCTTGGAAAAGGATGTGGCAAACACAGCCAAGGTGGAGCTGCTCTTACGTGACGCCTGTAATGCCAATGCCATAGTGAGCCAGACCTTGGAGACTTGTCTTACTCCTCTTACCTGTTCCTCGTGCCATGTCAGAGGCCAAGCTGTGGCATTCCCAAGGCTCTTCCATCAGCCAGAGGGATTCATTGAGTCTCCTCTTGGAGGAGACACCCTTTGATCCCCAGCTTCAAGGCAATATTTTTGGTGTTAACACACCAGTAAGGGAATGCCCTCCCCTCAGCCACATTTGAGCTGGAGCTCCAGCTCTGCAAGAGCCCAGCAAGCTCCTCTGACCAGCCAGCTGTGCTGCACACCAACCACAGAGGGTGTAAACCAACCCATAGAACAGGGGGGAATAAACAGGCAGAACATGGAGGGCTGGGAATGTACAGGCTGGGACCGGAGCAGACCCACTGGCTGTGCGTGGTTTGGCTGGGCCGTGCCAGTAAGAGGGAGCACAGGTTCAATTCTGCTGGAGGGGGAGAGTGAGGGAGAAGCCTCGGATCCCACTCCTCTGCAAGGAGTGGAGTGCGGGTACAATAAGCTAGACCCAGGGTGACACGTCGATCAAGGCCAAACACCCCATCCATCTCGCTGTGCTAGTCACTGCCGGCAAATTTTCTCGCTGTGAATGTTCCACCCGGCTCCTTCAACTCGCCCGGATAATGGCATTTCTGTTCCAGTTGTTTAAACTAACAGCAGCACAATTCGCAGCCAGCGGCTTCAGCGCTTTGTGCTCATTTGCTCAATCAACATTCGCCCCCTGGTAAGTGACTTTCAGAGAAAAGTGTCACCGGCAGACAATGGGCTGGCAGTTAACAGCAGCAGCTCTGTGTCTAAATGTTTGCAGACGCTCGGGTAAAATGTCTCAACCCGAATTTATAAGGACAGTCACCTCCCCGCGGTGCGTGGGGCGGGAGAGGCAGCGGGGGGACGGGAGCGGCTTTCCCTCAGCCCTGCCCGTGCGCTGGGAAGGTCGGGCCGCGGCGTCTCCAGGCGCTGATGCTCGGCCTCCCGCCTTCCCAGCGACCTGCACCGACAGGGAGCTCTTTCTCCGAAGGACACGACTCTGCTCTCCAGCAAATATTCACGCTGCCCGGCCTTGACAGCCCCCTGCCACCAGCAGCTCCCTGGCATCGCCCCCAAACCTCAGAACTTCGGGAGAATAATTTGCCTCCCTTTCTGCGGCTCACGTAAAACATTTATTTTGACAATGAAAGCGATTATTGATTCCACCCATTGATTTATTTTTCCTAAAAGCCCATTGTTAGCCCCTAAATGTGCATGATAACTTGCCATTTGAGATACCAGCAAATGGTTTATAGTCTTGTCTACCAGGAAAAGCCACGTCAGTTTATAAACAGGCTGGGTAAGTGGCTCCCTTGTGGCAGTGTCCTTGTTTTGCTTTGACAGTAAAGCTTGATACGGTTTGAGCTGTAGACAAACCACTGCTTATGTAAATTGATATGATTTTCCTGCGCAGCTGAGACACCTCCTGGTTTTGATAATGCCTGTAGAAGTCCTGTGTACCAGCAGGTCACCTAGGCAGACTCCTTCTCATCCTTCTGACAAGGACAAGGTCCTGAATTGTGAACTTCCCTGAAACTGTTTTCAGAGTCTTTAAAACAAATATCTCTGCTTTCTTGCCTTAGG
Source organism: Sylvia atricapilla (assembly GCF_009819655.1). Classification (NCBI taxonomy): domain Eukaryota; kingdom Metazoa; phylum Chordata; class Aves; order Passeriformes; family Sylviidae; genus Sylvia; species Sylvia atricapilla. Next base: position 105,370,042 of record NC_089140.1, on the reverse strand, counting down.
AAAAAGAAAAAAAAAAAAAAGGCATTCCTAGCTATCCTGGCTGCACAGCAAACCTTTACAGGCAGGTCTTCCAAAGATTCAAAAGCCAGAAAGAGAAAAATGAAGAGAGTTTTGGGGTTTTCTCTGTTTCTTCAGGCTTAGAAGAGTCTCCAGCTCCTTAAGCCAGACCCCATTGCTGCATTTGTGAGCCTCTGCCAGCCTGTCAGGTGATGCAGATCCAGGTTTTTCACAGCCTGAGAAAAGAGTGTCTGTTTTTCACTACCGGTGTTTCCCACACAGGGCATATGGAAAACAAAAGCCATGAGGCCATGCTGACATAAATCACCTCCTGCACCTTCTGCCTGCTCGCAGGGACTTTGCCTACCCCAGGCCCTGCAGAGGTCTCTCTCCAGTCACACCACCAAGCCCCATCTCATCCCAGGGGTGTCCCCTTCCAGAACCGACTGGCAGATTGATCCCAGCTCCACGACCCGGAGCAGGGAGCCTTCCAGCGCACCATGCGTTTTGGGAAGGTAAATACACAACCAAAATATCCAAGCTGCAGGGCGGCGTGACCTTCGGGCGACCCTTAGCCTGACCTAACGCTGGTCACTCTCACCAGAAGATTTGTTTATCTTGGGACCTCGAACCTCCCAACCTGAAAGCACCGGGTTGACTCCCAGCTCCAAGGCCTGCCAGTGCTGCCTGCCAGCCCCCATTAGGATCACCCAGCGAGGGGCAGATTTTATTTTTAGTCCCATCCCCACAACCTCACTCCAGGCAAGCGGCCGCGATCGTGCTAGGAAATCTCTGGCAACTTAAATTGGAGTGTGAGCCCCTTCCCCAGCCTGTGGAGCAGCTGTGGGCATTCACTCAGGAAACAGCTCCAAGAGGGGCTTTTCCTTTTGTCAAAACTTGGAGGAAATTTTGCCCAAGGGTTTCCTCTCTTTTGGCTAGAGAACTGCAGCGTGGACCGGGAAGCAGAAAGGGCAGCAGATGCAAAAGCGGGGGGAAGATTTTCTCTTACCATAAGACAGTAGAATGCAGGGGGCAGGGGCGGCGGCAGCACGCATCATTTCGGGAATGTCTGCTATCCCAGAACTGAGTGGAAACAACCCATCTGAAATATGCAGAGCCATTATCAGGCCAGGGCTTAAATAAACTTTACTGTCCATTCAGTGATCAACCTCCCTGGGAGCCACCGGCTCCATTCATCACTGTCACCTTTTCAAAGTGACTGTGATGACAGTTCATGATCATTAACTAGTAATGGTGTGCTTTGCATTAACAGGAGGGCACATCAAACGGGCAGGCTCGCAGCTCGAAAGTTAACTAAATTATATAATAAACATTCTCCAGCTAACCACGTACAGATGGTGACAAAAGGTGGGACAAAGTGGCAGGCAGGAGAAAGCGTGGAGTAGGGGGATGCGTCAGGAGAAGAAGCGCTTGGTACCTACTGGGGTGACTTTCCCCTCTACTTGCTTTTAATTAGAAATAACACAACATGGCTCTCCAGCCAGAGGGACCAGACCCGCTTGCTGAAGTTGTAGAAGCTTTGCTGTCAGAAAACTTGCCTTAAGATTTCACAGATCCGCCATGGCCATGGGATTTTTTCTGCACTTTGTCTTTTTTTTTTTTTTTTCCCCCCCTCAAATGGTATTCATTGCGGGCAAAGCTGAGGCGCTCCAGGCACAGTCCGGATGGGAAACGTTGAAAACTGAAAAGAAGAGGATGTGAGGAGGAAGATTTCAAACTTGTCCTTCATCTCAGAGGGCTGGGATGGCTCGTTCCCACTTCCTACTGGCACAGAGCACTAGGCTCCTGTGCAGCCCTGGTGCGTGCTCAGAGCCAGAAGTTCCCATGCTCGAGTGGGCCCACCAGCTCAGCCTGGTGAGGCAAAACAGCCTTGTTCAGAGAAAAGCTTGGGAGGCAAGAGCTCCTAGCACAATTCCCAGTACAATCCCTACTGACTGAGAAGCATTTAAAAAAAAAAAAATCTGATTTTTTCCATCTATTCACTAGCAAAAAAGGGAAAAAAAAGTCATAAATCTATTTTATTACAATTTATTATATTATACTTGTAACCAGATCATTCACACAGAGAAAAATGGTGCCTAGAGTCAGGTTTTTAAGTCCATAATTCAACACTTTAAGGAAATGGAAATATTTTAAGTGGGACTTCAGCAGTAGCTGCCGGATGCTCAAACCTTTTGCAAAAGTCCAGCAAAATTCCACTAAATGCACTGCAGCAAAGGGGTCTTCTACCACAGAGTCCAGAAGCCTCTCTACTAAAATGTTTAACTATGGATTTGAAGGGGTTTAATTTTAGGCACCAATTTTTTAACCATTCATCTTAACGTTTTAAATTAGAGCAGTCACAATCAGGAAAACCTTTGTGTTCCCCATGACTTAGAAATTACAAAAAAATTCATCAGTCGGTGACAGTTTGTCTTCCTTCATATCCCCACACCTCAGCCCCTTCAGCAATCTCTCAGATTATGTACTTTTCCATTATTTACCCCTCTCTCGTATCTATGTCTTCACAGAAAAATGTCCCAGAAAAGGTAATCTGGACTCAGCTTTATCCTAACCTAAACAGATGCTGGGGAGGAGGAGCGGGAAAGAAGATGGCCTGATTTTTGTAGTTCCTCTCCCAACAGTTCCTCAATCTGCACTTGAAGAACTGACATCCCTCCCTGAAACATTTTTGGACATGCATTTTCAAAACCAGTCTATTTTACAATGCTTAAATTATCGTGGATTGAAAGGATTGACTTCCCCTCTGCTCATTCAACCACCTGTTTTCAGGCACCTCTGAGCAGGGTGACTTTCCCACTGGTTCACTCTAACTGTGGAGAGCGTTGTTAGAATTGAGATTTTTCAAGAGAGGTTTTTAAATCTGGGTTATTTGCCACTTGGGAGCATAATTTTGAAAGCATGTTGCTTGGCTGCCTGAGGTGCCCAGAGCTCCCACTTGTGTCAGGTTTGTGGGAATTCCGTGGGCATTAGGTCACTACTGCTCCCTAGAATCCAAGAGATGTGCAGACAGAAGGTTCTGTCCAAGTATTTGAGCAGATAAATTGCATTTCAGAGCACAATCATCTGTTGCTGCCACCTCCCCTGTCCCCGAGGTTGCTGGGTTCTTGCAGGAGGACAGCAGCAGCAGAATTGAGCTCTCCCAGCTCAGAACATCCCCGCTGGCTCCAGCTGCTGACAAAACGAGGTTGATCTGATACAACCAGCTGTGAACTGCTTTGACTGAGATACAGCCCTGTCTCTGCCCCTGCGTGAGATGGGTGGAGCAGACATCATTGACTGCCATCTATTTTGCCTGCCAACAATTTAAATAGGGAGGCAGTTATGGCAACACATCCCTTGAAGGCTAAGGACATGAGAGAGAACCTTAGCTTCTCCTACAGCTGCTCGTCTCTCTTTTAAGCTGCAGGAAAAGAAGTGACAGTGTCCAAACACTAGAAAGCCAGCTAGGACACCCACTGTCTTTCACCCCCCCTCTCATGCTCTGCCAGGATCCCAGCTGGGCTCTGCTGCCTGCCCAGCACAGCATTTCTCCTCAGCATTATGTTGGGACACCAAGTGTATGCTGTCCTACAAGGGAAGACAGCCTTTCAGAAATCAGATAGAATGAAGAAGCTGCATTATGTTCTCAGGAGATTTATATTTCTTGTGGGATGTTGCTTCACAAATCTTTCTGTCTCTCTTCCTTGGTTCTAAAACAATGTTTCTGACAGAAAAGAAAAGCAGAAAACTACAATTGGTTTATGGTTTGTTCTTTTATGCATGCAGATGTTTCACAAACTTCTGTAAAATAACAATCCACCCTGGGACATAGTGGGTGAAAGAGGCAACACAGCCAAGGGCTTCTGGGTCTGTTCCTGGTCTCATCTGTTGTCAGCTGTGTCATGTCACTTGAATCACCTCAGGATTACATTGTGCCTCTCTATGACTGTCTTGCAAATGAGATGTTCCGTATTTTAGGACTGACACAGTCTTTCAAGTCTATCACCCTAGAGGTGATACTGAATGGGAGCTGATGGACCCAAATGTACTCAAAGCAAAAACAAAGAAACAAATAAACAAGAGCTACGCTACTCTCTAATATTAACCATATGCCCCATACAGGAATGGCAGAGGGTTTGCACTTATTCCTGAAGGTCTGTGCTGGGCTAAAGGTTACCATATGCCATAGGAATGCTCTGCAAACACCAACAAGTGGCCACGAAATCTGAAAATTTGAAGTTACTATGCAGTCAGAGGTGGTTAATTGCAGTTTCTACAGCCTGCTTGCCCAGGTATACAGAGCGTTCAACTGCTTGGTTACCAGGGATGTTAGCTTTTCTCCTCACACATGACTGACTAATTTTCTACATACCATTCAAAGGAAAATGCAAATAAAAGTGGTTTTCAAACAGAACACAATTTCTTCTCCAGAGCGGCCTCTACAAACCTTTATGAGTGCTACAGTGACTGGTCAGGAAGGGAAGATCCAGAGTCATAGCCAAGTGGCTTAGGAAGGAAAGAGAATGGTGTTCTAAGCAGGAAAATCAAACTCAGGTTTCCAATAACTATTTTTTGGTTATGCTGTAAGGTCTCCATCTATTTTGCCAGCAGTTAACTCCTTTCACACATTTCATGCATCAAGGCAGATTCCTCAGCCTCTGATGTGGGTAAGAGCATGTGATAAAGGACATTTTATCCTAAATAAAGAGCAAGAATACAGATAGACATGAAGGAACATGGATCCATGGGGACTACATTTACAGTGAAAAATGGTGACTGCCATTCTTCAAGAACTATGAAATCAGGGACCAGCAAAATGGTGCAGGCAAGCACATCAGAAGCATGAATGAAATTTGGATTATAGCATCATATTGTGGGATCAGTGGAAAGAAAATAGCTGCATTGTTCTGCCAATATCACCTGAATGGAGCTGTGTTCAAACTGAATGATGGGTGATGGGTGTCCATCTCACTGGCACGGCTCAGTTGCAGAGGAAATGTTTCTCTGCACGAATGTGTCTCCTCATATGCAGAAAATAGATGAAAGAGGCTGAGATGAGGAATAATAAGCTAAGACACAATAAGAAAGTGCCCCTGAGGCACATATCGGTCTTCCTTTGTCACTGCAAGGTGCAAACTCACAGACACGAATTATAGAATACATGTAGGTGCAAATAGCACTAGAAAACAGTCTGAGATGGAGGTGAAGGCAGAATGGGAATTAGGACTTTCAACAGTATAATTCAGTCCTTCTCCTACAGTCTTTATTCAAAAGCAAGTGGTGATTCAGGTTCTTAATTTCGCCAGAGCCCATTGAAGCACCTCTACCTCCACCATGTATGCAGCTGAATAATCTGTTGCTAAATGCTGCCGTGGTCTCTTACTAAAGAGCTATTCCAATCCACTGGCTTGTTTGGAAACATCTGCCCACACACACTTGATTCCTTCTTTGAAAACAAACAAAAAAAAATCTAAAAAGCCAAGAAAACTAAAAGTGACAAAGCCATTCTCAGCTGGCAGAAAATATGAGCGACATCACTAGTAAAGTGATTTGAGCATGAAAGCCAGACAAAAGCAATTTTATTAATCCAGACAAACTGGAAAAGACAGGGTGCAGGATTCTGATGCTAAGCTTTGCTCTAAAGGTATGACAAGTATAGGCAGCAAAAGAGCAAAGAGGAAAACAGAACAAACCTTATATACTGAAGAGTGGAAGCAAAATGTTTCCTGACCTGCTTCATTGCAAATTAGACCCATGGAGCTGGATTCCTACTTCTCACTTTTAGGAAAAGCGCTCCAAACAGAGAAAATGGAAAGCTCAGCTCTGACTAGGAAGCAGGTCTGGTTAACATTATGAAAGGAACTAATTTCCCTTCCCCCAGCCTCTTCAAGGGCCAGAGATTTGTGTGCAAAATAACTTGAGTTTTTCCCCTTGGTCAAAGACTGGTGTTTTATTTATTTGCAGTCAGTAATGCTGGACTTCTGTCATATTTTGCTGTGGTACTCCATTATTTAATCAAGTCCCAAGGAAACCGGCCAGTGCCTTTGCTTGACAGGGACTACTTTCTGACATTGCACCTGGCCAACAAGATCACTTTTTTATTGAGAGAAGAGAGGAATTAAAAGTTCAACAAGAAATTGGTTTAAGCCTGAAGGAAGGGGAGCAGTCAACTCTGCAGTGGTTTGGGTTTTTTTTTAACACGTTAGACCAATACTGCTGCTTGTGCCACAGAGCATTTCTGTGCATAGATCAAGCTGCTTTTAAATCCTTCTAAGCGCCACAGTCCTTGGCAATTTCCCCCGTGACCAAAGCCTTAGTCTGCCCAGCCACAACTTAAGAAAAGCCTTGGGTTTTATCCATTCTGAAAGCCAGGAGTGAGACCCCTCAAACAGCTCCTCATTCCCATGTCCCAGGAAAGGCAGCCCAGCTCCTGCAGTCTCTTGTGCTGATAGCCACCCACTGGATTTTAAAGCCTTTCCTCAAGGCAAGGAACCTTACCACTGCTCACCACCAGCCCAGAGCCTTTGTTACTGTCCTGCAGATCTGAATCTCGAACATTATTAGGCTTTTAGGATGCAGGCTAAATGCAGCAGCACTGCAATACCAAGTCCTGCAATTGCAGGGATGAAGAGAGTGTGAAAACAGGGACCTCGCTGCCTTCTCAGTGAGAACATTTCGAGACAGCAGCTACTAAGCCTGGGAAAATAAACCAGGGGAACTAGACAAGAGAAAATTATAAACTGTTGAAGTCCTGGAGTACTTCCAGGTATTCAAACAGGTAATAGATTTGTTTAAATAAGTGGAAATAGTTTCAAAACGTCAACTTTGCCACATTGTCTAGCTTCTCCTTTCTGGTTCAGCTCCAGTCTGGGAGGTTTCTTCATGCATGAGCTCAGAGAAAAGCACCTACTGCAGAAACACAGCAAAATCTACAGTGTTTCAGCAAGGGGATTTTCAGCTGGCACATGCCTAATGCTTTCATGATTTCCTGTTGGACAGATAGCTCTGGGGAAACAGTTATATGACCTACTGCCCAAATATTATCAAGGAAATATGCACAGGAATAAAAAAAGCAAGCTAGATAAATGTGACACTCGTTCCTCTCTTCCCTGCCAGAGTCCCAAAGGCCGTTGGATTCTTGATAATCCAAACACATATTTTGGTCAAACTTTACAGCTAATTTCAATTAGGTAGGTGACACAATACAGCAAGGCCTAATGACTTCCAAACCTCATCAATATACAACCATATGTAAGTATATATACACAATATATATATTATATATATAAGTATATATACACAATATATTTATATAATATACAATAAATACATATATATACGATATACACATATACACCATATATATATAGACACACACGAAATATCAATCAACAGGTTCGCTAGAAACAAAGAAATATAATGATATTTCATCCAGGATGCAGCACATAAGTCTATTTGCGTCTCATGGGAATAAGGGCATTTCAAACCTTTGTGGATAGCCCATTAAACTCCACATGTGGTTCATTTTAAGACTTTTTACCTATTCAATATCCAACATTAATTTGTGGCAAATACTGCTATCTGCATCTTTCCAAAACTGTTCTTTTTCTCTGCAGCCCTGGCTAGGACAATAACAACACACTCATGATGTACAACTTCTGCCTGAAGGCATTTTATGATACAGATTGCAGTTTCTGTAGATGCTGTCCTTGATTCAGAATTATGGGAAAACAGGGCAGACAATAATTATTGGATACTCACAAAAACTGTTGCTGGTGAGAAGATGACACAGATGTCCCAATTTTCATCAATGTTCACACACTTCAGGACAATTCTCTTTATTTGTGTTACTGATAACAAACTGGCTGCAAGATTTGAACCAGTTTGCATTTAGCTCAGCATTCCTGTGGAATCAAACCTTGGGTAAACCAAATTTCACAAACTGAACTTAAACAAAGCCTGAGAAAAACAGACAACAGCGTAAAAGGGAAGAACAAGTGGGAGGGAAGGGGAGAGAGGGCGAGACCCAGAGAAAGCGGCGTGGTTCGCTAATGGAACAGCCGGAGCTCAGAGAATCCGCTCCAGTGAAAGCTGATGAAAATCTGATTCAGTTCACTCCCTTACTCAGAGACTGACTTGTTCCTCCATATGCTCTGTAAAAAAAGCACTCCTCATGTCAGTAACATGTGGAGACAGCAAATATTTCTCAATAGTGAATGATTCATTGACTTAATAAGCATCTGGCTTAAACATCTGATATATATTTAAAATTCCATCTATTCCCTAAAAGATAGTATTTTTTTTTTTTTTTTGAGTGATCAAACCCAAATGATAACAGTAAAAAAAAAGGCAATAGGATGGTATTTTTTGATGCCATTTGTGATCAGCGGAAAAGCTGTTTACCATTGGTGTGGACCAGATTGGGAGCAATTCCTTGCTAAAACCCTTCAGCTGCTCCTTTCTCAAGTGGAAGAAACTGAACATGACGCACCTGAATCTGGGCAGCAAGTGACCAGTGATGCTACTGGGGTCTGCCTCAGCACGGGAGGTGATGGTAACATTTCTGTGCAGAGGGCTGTTCCCAAGGGCAATTAGTGACTCAGCCTGCCAGGCGCACACCCACTCCAGGAGGACACGGCTCCTGGCTCCAGCTCAAAGTCACACCCTTCACCACTGGTCCCTATCAGATGACTTTTGCCACGCACGGAAACTGGCATAAGTTACAGATCAATTTATCACTTCAGAGCTGGATCAAGCACCAGCCCTCCAGCCCACTGTGGCTCCAGCCACACATGAATCAACATTTAACATGGCATTAAAGTTCTCTTGTGATTGCTTTTAACTTTTGCGCAGTGTGTGCTTAGGACTGCAGAGTGGGGGTTCTCCTGTGCACCATTTTGTAGGCTGGTTGGAGCTCAGTGTCCAGAGTGACATTCCTCCTCTTCTGGATGATTCAGAATATGACACTGTCTCCCTGCACCCATTTCTCATCTCTCTTCTGTCTAGAAACAAAGCAGCCTGAGCACAGGGTCGGTGAGCACAAACAACCCTCTGTGGTGTGCAGTACAGTCAGCATATGAAGGACCATGACACAACGGCAACTTGGTCTCATTCACTCCTCCAGCATTTTAACTTATTTTCCTTCCCTGTTTTTGCTGGATTAAGCTTTTCCAGCATAACTGGGCCGACTCTGGGTGTCTGGGCTAGATTTAAAGTTCAGTGAGGTTCTTTATTTTCCAGGAAACATTCTTCCTTCCTCTCCTTCCATGATTGTTCCCACAGGTTTTAGTTTCTTGTTGTTGGGATTTTTTTCTCCCTTTCTGGGTTTGACCTTTGTCCAGCTGCTTGTTAAACAAGTCTTGAGGGTCTCACAGCAGGTTTCAACACAGTTGTGCTTCCAGTTTGAAAGGGAACTTAGCTGGGCAGATTGGAAGTCTCAGAGTTGGAAGCTTGGGCTCAAACACTGTTTGGTCACCTTACTCCACACAGAGATTGACACCTCCCAACAGACTGTACAGGGGCTGCTGCTCTCATTAACTCAAAGAGCTCATTCCTGCCCCTGCTTACCACAAGCAAGGATGGCTACAAGAAATTTAAGGCAGCATACTGAAGCAGGAATACCTTCTTTCAAGGCTTTTCATGCAAACTACATATATATCTCTGCATGTGTATGTGCGTATGTGTGTGCATGTGCATAAAACAATATAGAAGGAATATAGAAAGAAAATCCATTGTCTTCCTTTTTAACTTCACACATCCACACGAGTCTCTTCTCCACCACCAGTTTAAGCAGTTACAGTCTAGAAAATTGAATACATATATTCTGAGATGTCTAATACCGTTGTATTGGCAGAGAAGACAAGACCTAGGACAGTGTAATTTGACCTAAAGCCTCTGCATCTTTTCTGTCTTTCCAGCACAGTTTGTTTGGCTGAGGACTGCCCTCCTTTCCTAAGTATCCCTCAAACTAGGCCAGTATTATAATGAATATTGCCCTTCCTGCTGCTGGCTCAATCATCTGTCTTTGCCAATCCAATAATGCACGTACTACACACACACTCACTGGGTTTTCTAAGCTGAATCTCACAGCTCAAACTGTGGGAATCTCCTCTTAAACCTGCAGCCCTATATTCTTAAATCTACTCTTAATTGTTCTCCCTACTATTTTATACCCATGTACACTCCTTATAGTCACTGCCCTCAGTTCCAGTTCCTCTTCTTCCCACCTTTCCCATTCTGTGGCTTGTGAGTGAAGCTGGTTTGCCCCCTCACAAGACAGGGTTGCCTCCTGGTTGTTCTGCTAGCCCGGTGCTGCACCTACCTTCAGCATGATCTGTTTCTTTTTTCCAGCTCTTCCGACAAAAACAGCCGCCCAGAGCCATGGGCAGCACTTCACATGGGGTCTCTCCTCAGCACCTGGCCCAGCAGTATGGCTACAATGCTCCCCTCTTCTCTGGAAAGGGTTGTACTGCATCCAACTTGCACTTCCTGTGACTCACTGCAGCACTCTGGTTTTCACCTTCTCGGAACCCTCCGGCTCCTGTTCATTGCCAAAATGTTTGTTATTTCCTAAATACGATGAGATCTTATCTTCTGCAGCATTACATTTCACACCTCTTCTGATATGTGATTATTCCGTTCTCCTTCTGGAGATCCAAATTCCACTCTTTATGTAAAATGCTTCCCAACTCCAGGTCATCAGCATACTCCTATACTGACACTTGGTGAAAATATCAATGCAACTCAGTTGCCAAATTTAATTTTAGGAAACTCTGCCAAGAAAACTACCTCAAATCTATTATTTCTTTTTACCAGGTAAGTCACTTCAATTTGTTGTCTGTTAACCACACATTGAATTCTCAATGTTTGAGAACAGTTTGAGTCAGAGTTCAAAAAAAAAACATGACCAATAGTTTAACATGTGACTTCTTAGCTTTGTGAGACTGAAATGGAGATGAAAAAACCATTTTCCTCTAACTCTTCCATTAGTGTTACATGTGCTAGCTCTGCCTTCATTAACCAAAGCAAAAGAAAACAGGCACCCTTAATTCCAGCTAGCTGTGGTAAAAATCCATGTTAAAAAATAATAAAACTTTTAGGTCTTTATGAGCTAGCAAGGTTTAAATTCTAATAACCCCTTTCCCACAGTCTTTAACATTATCTGCTGCAGCATCCCTTACTTGGCTAGACTCTCCTTGGAGTTGATGCTGCATTAACACTCCTGGCAGTGAGGAGAAGACCTCAGATCAGCAATGTCAAACCAAGTCTTTCACACAGCCTTTCTGGTGTGTTTGGTCCACGACTGCTTCTGCCTTCCTCTCTAAAGAATCCCTAAATACAAGTGACATGAATTGCTTTGCCAGATGCCTGATACGATTTCTCTTGGGAAAAACACACATTGGTGTTAATCTCACATGACTTGGGAGATTACAAGAGTATTTCCTCCAGGGATAAAAAAATAGAAATCATCCTGATTTTCCTACTCTGTGCTATATAAAGCTGGTTACACAGAAGAGAGAACCCCACAAGTCTCTTGCCTACCAAAATATTTAGTTCAAGACTCTTTCTGAATCAAACTGCCCTGAATTTGTGACTGTGATTCTACAGCTACGAATTGTCCATTCCGTACTTCATTCCCAAGCAGGCTCATGGGTTTGTAGACACATTATTGAACAACTACATAAAGAAAAATCTTATTTCCATCTCTTTGGATCAGATATTGTGCTGGAGACTAATATAGAAGAAAAGGAGGGCAAAAAACCCAAACAAAAAAGTGGTAGGAAAGAATAAGAAGCTGCAGCAGCTGAGGACAAAACTCCAAGGCAGGACTTACCCAACATGACCACAAGCAACTCTGTGTAAACTTATAATATCTGCATGAATGCCAGGCAAGGCAAAGACACACGCAACTTTTCAATCAACTCATTGGCACCACTCCACCTCCCCAGTAACCCAGCACACCACGCTGGGAGCTTCAAGCTCCCAGTCTGCTGTCATGGCAATGTTGGGGAGAAGGGACCCTTCTCCCTTCCAGATGGTTTTCCATGATGGCCTCATCAGCCAGGAGCAGGCCACTGAAGATGGGCACACATACTCCCTGCTGCCAATATCCATTAACAAGGACTCAATGTGCTTGCAAAGTGAGGAAAACTGGGGTCACTGAACGTCAGCGAGCTCAGCATCCTTTCTTGGGGGTGCCCAGTGCCTTTGAAGATCAGGCCCTCGGGTACTCCCTACGTGAAGACATGAATAGACCTTTCTCTCTGCCCTCACTGGAGACACTGGCAGCATTGTTAGAGCACAAACACAACCAAGTCTAAACTGGCTGCAAATTTGGCTGGCCTTTTTGCTTCAGCGTGATCAAATGGCAGCATTGCTCACCGAGTGTGAAGGGCATGAAAGGATTAGCCGCCCTCCCCCAGCAAGCAGGTGAGCTCAAACCCTTTCCAATTCACTACATGTCAGTTTACAAGTAAAACATAAGGAATAAATGCAGCTATTGTTAAGGTGAAGCAGCCATCCTGGCTGGGGAGTAAGATTAGCAATTTACCCTTTGTAACAGGATTAGCACAGCCCTATTGTTTCAGTGTTTATTTATCAATTTGCATTTTTAAAAGAGGGCATATATCTGATGAGGGCCCACGTTCTCCATGTACCCCGGGCCACACCATTTCCTTCCAACTCCCCATTGACAGAACTTACCAGAACATTTTATAGACCAGAAACCGAGGAGAAACCAAAACTTTGGCTCTGCTGTTGCTCACACAGCATTTTGTTGGGCCAGCAGGCATTCCTCCATCTTTCAGCTGAGAGCAACTGCTGGGTGCTGCCAGCCATGCAAATCAAACACCAGAACTGGCTTCTCACTTTTCCTCAGAGACCTGAGCTGAATGCAAAGATGTTTACAGCCCGTTCGCCACAGTTTCTAAGGACATGGAAACCTGTGCCAGGTTCTTCTCTCACATGGACTGCAGACACCAAAGCAATGAAGCACCTCTGTAATCAGCACTGATTCCACACTTGCGGGTCTTCAAAGCCCCTCAAATAATTTGCATAGCTTCCACTGGGCTCACAAAGGCCTGTTTTTTTCACTGACAAGGGTAGTGAAGAAATTATTCGGTCCATTAAGCACAGAGGTTAGCATCAAACATCATTTCTTGGCATCCCAACATCTCTGATGGGTCCTCAACTTCAGCTGTGTTGGGCGCTTACAGAGTCTTTGGGAGCCTTGTAAAGGGGCCTTTATTGCTGCAAGGACGGGTCCAGTCTCCACGTGCCGCAGGGACTCCTCGCTGGAGTTCAAGTTGAGGGAAGAGGTTTCACACAGAGCCGTTCTCAGCACGGCACAGGGGGAACACTGCTCACCCAGCCAGCTCCGCCAGGAGCACTGACTGGCCATTTGGCAGACAACAGCTGCTCACCCGGATTAGGTAAAAATTCCTTTGTTAGAGGGAACAGGGGTGTTTGGGAAGGTAAGTGAGAGAGCAGATTTTTTAATTAAGGTGACGCCAGCGCATTTGCGCTCTGGCGCAGCCCCACACCCTGCTTTTCCATAAGACAGCGATTTAGGAAGCTATTCTTTTAGACCATAAAAATAGTTTGAAAGACGAACAAGCATCCAGCTGTGCTAAATTATTTTCCTGCTCCCCCAGGACCCAGCAGCAAACCACAGCATGTATTTTACAGCCGTATGATTTATTTATATGGACTAACATACAGGTATTGATTTTGACCCATAAACCCCCTCTGTGGCTGGGGGCCTATATCCCAAAGCCTTCTCCCAGCCCAGGCTCCACCACCACAGCTGTGCAGGAGCAGGATCCCCATTTGTGAGAGAGGGAGAAGAAACCACAGGGTATTCTCTGGCTTTTTGTAACTCCTTTCTCGCATCCATTTCTTTTTCTTATTCCAAACAATTCTAGTCTGTTGATCAAGCATCTCACACAGGCAATTCATTTTTCCTGTTCATGGGGGAAATGAGGAGGTTCCAGTGGGAGCTGTTAAGATCTTAAAATACTCTCTGTGCTGCTGGCTTATTACAGATACTCTGATTCATGGTTGAAAAGAGAGGCCACAAGCGGACTCGATTAAAGACATGAATTTCGGAATCGTCAAGGAGCACATGAGGCAAGCAACAGATATTCTGCCCTGAGGATCATGTGCAAATGTAAAATAAAATTAAATTAAATACACACAAAAGGAAGGGAGAGAATGTAAGGGACAGACTCTGTCCCACAGGGCTTACAATTTACATTTAGATTAGCACAAGTGGAAGCAACATTGCAGGGAAGGGGGGTGAATGTTACAACAACAAAACTTTGTGGCTGGCCTACATTGTAATTTCACTAATTAGAAAAAATGAAGTTTCTAGTCAATAAATCAGTGCTATTGACATTTCCATGAATTTGAGGGAGGTACACAAATACCTGTGGGATAAACTCTTTGATTGGATTTAGCCATTCTACTCTCTCAAGTAATGGTTTTAAATCATCAGCCTTTGAGGTCTGCTTTGAAGATAAATGAAACATACCCCAAGAAGAAACAAGTCTATTTCCTAAACTTACATTCACTGTATGTCCCTGAGTAATGCTGGTGGGCACAACAGAACAAATCACATGATACTGTAAGCAATTGCTCCAGAATGACACATGGAGAGGATTGCTTGCTCTTTTTACTTAACTGAGAAAGTAATTTACCACATCCTCATGGACAGGGGCTGGCAATCTCCCTATGTGTGGAGCTACTGACCTCTCCATAGGAGCTAGATCAACCAGGCTGACTGCTGGTGAGCACTTAGGGGTCTGTGAACACTGACCTACATACAGATGACTCAACTTGAGAGCAAGTCTCCTCAACACACCTGTAGAGCCCTCAGTCATCTTTTAGACTGGACTAGCGTGGCTGCTAGCAATAAGTATCTAATCATACCTCAGCACAGCACCAGCCCACAGACATTCATCAATCACCAGGTGCCATGGCTACGGCACAACACCAGGCAGCAAAGCCATGGCACCACTGGCACCATCACTGTCCTTTATCGGTGCTAAACACACCAACTCCCTTCACGAGGCAGCAGCGTGCTCTGAGAAGGCGGTGGCACTGGTAAACATGATTATTCATGGCTCTTCCCCAAAACAGGGCCCTTTCCTGCTCCTGATTTACCAAGATTCCCCTCTCAGTATGGAAGCAGAGAAGTGACTGTGACATCTCTGATACTTCTTGACACTCCTCCAAAGGCTGCTGATACCAGCCTAAGAGCTGTGAAGACAACTGCTGATGCCAAGAACTGTACTGAAGTGTAGTTTCTGTTCAGCTCAATGCTTAAGCTTGGATAGTATAGGTGAACTACAATGAGGCATGGCTAAAATGCACTGTGTGAATACAACTGAATATATTGCCTCATCCAAAAAGAACAGAAGGGAAAAGCCAATTACTCTGCACTGAGAACACTCTCCCATTCCGCTGGCTAAAAACAGACCAGGATCTCTTGGTATTGTTAATATTTTTGCCACTTTATTTTTCTATACAAAATTACCCCCAGATTCTCAGACTAATATTTTGCTGTCATAAGCTGTCTGAATTAAAATGAGGAAACAGAAAGCAATATACATTTGAAGCCAGACAAGTATTTGGTTGGCAACCCTGTTCTGGCAATTTAGCACGTTAGCGTGTGTCTGGGGTGAGACTTCAGCTTTCAGTGCCACGCGTCAGATTCCCCTTCCTCACCCTGCTGAAAGTGCTCACTGAGTGAAGGTGGTTTCCTGAACCCAGCGACTGGCTGCAATCACGACACTTTCTATCTTAGCTTCAGGAACATCAAAAGGCAAATCACTTACTATTTTAGAGTGCTCACAGTCAACTGTTTTAAGTCAAAGGTTTAACAACACATTCTAGTTTTAAGGCAAGTTTCAAAAAATACTGTACTACCGGATGACCACAGCGTATTCCATGGTCAAGGCTAAATGGACAGCACTGTACCAGGCAAATATTCTAGAGAATACCGTGGCTACTGTTTAAAGGCAAACAGATAGAGTGAATTGATAAGGCAGAGGTTAACAAGTGGTTCTGATACAAAACATGTTAAAAACTAGCAGACCCAGGTCATGGTACAGTAACTTTTATTGCAGAGATCAGTAGGCCAGCACAGCTATTTGTAAGTACAGTACATAAAAGTGTGCCTCATGCTTATGCCAGCCTGCACAGGGCTAAAACGCAAGCATATAACGAATTAGTGTTAATAGGCAAACAGTCATTAGAAGTGCTAACAAGTGATGGTGGAGAGGCTCTGTTTTCATTTTATTACTGATCTCTAGTAAGTGTTATTATCCTCATAGAATAACATTCTATTATGAAATGCACATGCACAGGATTAAAGCCTTTGATAGTCCAATGCTTGCCAGCGGCAGCAGAACTGTAAACAAAGTGAAAGAATCATTTCTGAAATGCCAACAACCATTAGTACTCACAAAGTTCAGAGAATGCAGAGATCCAATATCCTAAAGCGTAAATAACAGGAATTCACTATGACCTGAGGATCTTTGGAATCAATTGAATATTCAGTTTCTTCTCATTTTTTAAAAGAGCCTAAACACACGTGCTTAATCTCAATTGATGTGTGCCTGAACTAGGGTCTTGAGTCTGTTACATATTTTCAAATCTTTTTAGCCAATAGAATCCCCTAACATTTTTCTCTTTTATAACACAGCAAGCAGCTGCAACTAATCATATTTCATTACGGTTTTGTATATGTTTTGTTTTAAAATAAATTCTACTTAACCAACAAAAATGCAACTGAGCAACTTCTGCTCACTGTAGAAAAAGATTTTTCTGAAGACTGGCAGAATTGGACATGACATCAGATACAATTAAGACAATGCATTTATTTTAAATTTTAGCTAGGAGGACATGGGTTGAGGGAAGGAAAAAAAAACCACCTTGAAATGAAGAAGTTTACAGGACAAGACAGACTTAATCTTTGCCTCCTTTCTATTACTGTTTACAGACAGATGACCTGAAAATTATGGATGCATTTTATATGACTACCTATTTATTGTAACCACTTCATCTTTGACATACAACCAGAACAATAAGTGAACAAGGCTTATATTTCTGTTTTGGAAATATGCAGTCTCCATGCACCAGGAAAAGTCTCAGTGGGAACTCAACCTACAACATCCTGTATCATAATAGAGTAACACCAAGTCCCTCCCAAGCCACCTTCAGCACCAACACAACAAAGCAGGGAAGTGCACACAAGTCACTTTACTGCCCTGCATAGGCTACATTGAGGAAACTTTACTGAGCTATTAAATAACCAATTATGACAATATAAGATATTAAGTACAGATAGGGTTGCGTCAACCAAGCTACTAAATTTGGGCTTTTGAAATTCTTCCCTGAAGTAATATTGGGGGTATTCAAGTAAGCATTTCACATTTCCTTCCAACATGCACCTCTTTCTTCAGAAGATACCTAAAATTCAGTGAAGAAAGAAAAAAAAGAAAAACGTAACACAGCAAAGTCCTACTGGGGAATAGGGTTTTAATGAACACACAAAGCAACTGGGTGACATCTTTATCAGCCCTCATAAACCTTGATTGAATACACAGTGATAAGGCCTGTTTAAACTGTCATCCTCACGATAACACAGGCAGAGACAACGCGGGCCTTAGCAACGACCTGTGCGAGGGAGCCCCTTCCCAAAGAGGCCACCCTTCCCACTGCTAGGCAATGTCTGTGAACAGCCCACAGCCTGGATGGCTGCCTGGCCCGGGCCATGCTGGGAGGCAGAGGGCTGGGGGCTGCCCAGGATGGTACAACCATGGCTTCTCCCAGCAGCGGCTTGGAAGAGCACCTGCATCAGAGCTCATCTGGCTTTGGGGATGGCCACCTCTCTGGGGAAGATGGTGCTTTGAGTCAGAGTGACCTTTAGCACTCAGATCTGCAAACACCAAGAATTCCATGTAAGTAGATGTAAAGAATTTAAGGAAAGGCTTTTTGGGGTTCTTCGGTGCTTGTTTTTGGTTGTTTTGTTGTTGTTGTTTTTTAAACCACCATCATCTGTGAGGTGCATAACTGCATTCAGCACTGGGAAGCAGGTTGGCATTTGGGGCCAACACGGCTATGGAAGTTGCCAAAGACACAACTTCTATCAGAAGATTTGCCTTGGCCATCTAGGATACTTTTTTTTTTTTAATTAGTATTTCAAACCTTTAAGCATCTCCAAGAAACATCTACGCAAATTGCCAAGTTAGTAAGCTAGGATTTAATCGTTCCTCTGCAATTATTTCTAACTTAAAGAAAATACAACCTACACGTGAACTTTTATTCTTTCTCCCCCAAATCGTTCTTTCCTCACTGCAATGGTTGCAGTGACACCCACTGGCTGTGGGAGGTGGAGTTCCAGAGAGCATTTACTAAAATGCTTCAGTGCACTGACAAGATCACAGAGACAGAACCTCAGAGAAATGTTGCCACCCAAAAGCTGGCATTTTGTCAGTTCACTTAAAGTTATAATTCAGTACCCATATTGAATAAAGCTCTTTCTCATTAACACTTTAATAAGGAAATATTGATCAACAGTTACTTGTTAAGTATAATAAAACACATATTTGTATATAATTATTAGTTAATTAGTAACTCCCATTGCTTGGGTGGTGGAAAGTATTAGTTCCTTTTATGCCTATTTGCTCTGTGGCAAGATTGAAGTAGCACTAGTACCTGGTTTCAGTTTTTCATCAGGAAAAGACTGAACTGAGCTGGTTACCACCGTGTGACCAGCTGGCAGAGGAGGCATCTTACCTACTCAGGAACTCCTTAAGGCTGTTGTAGGATTCCCTGCATACACCAGCAGATTTCTTTTCATGCCCCCAGGCAGTAATTTCTCATTTCACACTTAAGAAAGAGAAGAAACACAAAACTAAGTGACTCGTGTGAAGACTCACAAGAAAACCATGGAAACCAAATCTAACAAATCACAATCTAATGGTCTCAGTTAGAGGGTAACTTGTTTCTTCAACTGTATTAGAGAAGCTTCTCTATAATATATACACATAGGTTCTTAATGTTTAAACAAAATTATCCAAGTTTAAGCTGAAACACAAATAAATCACTCCTGTTACACAAGGTATTTACCAGAAGTAAAGATTGAGTTTTAATTTAACTACACATGATGGCTTGGAATGGATCAAGGGAAATTTCAGAAATACTTAGAATAAAAAATTAGAAAAAAAAGAGACCTACTTTTTAACTGCTTCATGGCATGAGCCAAGAGCAAATGGCTCCTGGCTGTGAGCATGCAAGGTGTGTTTGCTGACTTACTCAGATAAAAAATATTTTAGTCACCCTTGTGTTATTTCCCGCATATACAGCACTAATGTTCTCTCCAGAGAGTCAGAAGCACAACTATTGCATTCATGGAAAACACATTTATATGGGACTTCCCGCAGAGCTGAAAAAAAAAAAATTATCCAATGCCTTCCCAGCCAAACTTCCTCCTGAAGTGAAAAATCCTTCCCTTTGATAAGAAAGCTGTGTCAGGCCCACATTTCTGTCCCTGACAAAAGAACCACTTGGCTTGCTCCAGTTTTGGCAGCTGTGCTCAGCAGAACCAGGCTGCTCTTCCCAGCCAGTCACCATGCTTAGCAGAGACACCACTTTATCTTTCCTGAACAATAAAACAAAAATGAACTATGCACAAGCAAGCAGTAACTGTGGGTAACACTGCCCACAGCTCCAAGGCAGGCATTTCTCTGGGTTAGAAATTCCATCAATAACATAACACATCATTAAAGACCTCCCTGTCCTCCCCCCTCTCCCTTTTTTTTTTTGCCTGTCCACATTCAAAGCTATCTAAGGAGATGTTCAGTGCTGTTCACAGCAAAACAAGCTACACTTCTTAGCTTCCTTCGTTCTTTCCATATGATGAGGAAGCAAATTAATAAAACTCAGGGAAGGACACTTTTCATGCAAACATGCAAAGCTGGTGCCTTATAGATCCTCTTGTTTCTAATTCACTGACAGCAAATCCCCAGGTACACAAGCAAACTTGTTCTAGAGTTTTGGGCTAAGAGTACCAAACACCACCCAATGCTCTATGTCCAGGTTCCCTAGGGTACCTACTGACCTCATCTCAGGCTACTTACCCCTCCAGAAAAGCCAGATGTACCAACTCATGAAATATATTATGTTATCATGGATGCAGTGCACTTCTGGTCTTACTCTTAGCTCCTGTGGACACAGCACTGTGCCATGAAGATGCCTTAATCTTTATCTACCCTTCAGACACTGCAGGTCACACAGCATTTAGCATTCAGCTATGACAGAGAAGAACTTAACATAGGATGTGCTAAGCCCTTCCTTGTCTCCCCTAGAAAAACCTGACAGCTCCAGGCCATCTCTATTAATATTCCTATGAGCAGAGCTGGCTAGCTTATTGTTTAAGTACCTGTACCTCATAAAACAATCGATTTTAGGCCAACAGGCTTAATTTTGTAGGAAAGGACAGGCCAAATCCAAGAACATAGCAATGATGCCCCCATTGACTTCCTCCCAAAACTAAATGCCACGTAAAAAAAAGAGAAGGCATCTCAACATCTGATAATTGAAGATGGTCAGAAAGAAAAAGATCAGATCAAATCAACATTAAATTCCTTTCCTTGTCCTGCAAAGTTGCAGAGGATAACACTATCTCTCCCATAACCCCACAAGTGCATACTCATACCCTTGGAAGGATGCTCTGGGGAGAGGTAGTATGATGGTCAGGAACACTGGAACAGACATATGGCATATATGTTTGATTTTGGCAAATTCAGATGGCAAGTAGCAATTACGGCAGCATTTCTGGCAAAATGAAAACTGGCAAGAGAAATGAAAAACCAGCCACAGCTGCCATCCAGTAGAGGGTGAGAACAAAAAAAAAAAAAAAAAAAAAAAAAAAAAAAAAAAAAAAAAAAAAAAAAAAAAAAAAAAAAAAAAACACAAAAAAAAAAAAAAAAAAAAAAACCCACACCCAAAACAAACCAAGAGCAAATAAACCAAACAAAAAGGATAACTCTCCTGAAACACTCCTGCTAGTTGCTTTTTTTCTTTCCTGAAGATTATTTGACTACGTCCTCAAAGCTGAGAAACTCCCACAAGAGTCAGTGACTAACCTTTCCTGGAGTGCTCAACAACTGCTTGCCAAATCTTAGTGTCACCATTTGATTCAGCATAGCAGATAAAGCCTAAAATTAAATGTCTGGTATCCCAATCTTGTTAATAAAGATAGGCTTTTCAAATCTATTTCATTTCCATGCCACTTACCAATAAAGCAATGTCAGCTCAGGATAAGTAGATGCCCAGAGGGCTTGGCCCACTCAACCCTACTTGGCTGCAACACTTTAAAAGCGTAAGTGGCTCCCAACTTCTGCTTGCTGCAGGGCAAGCACCTCACACAGCTCATTACTGAGCAGTTGATTTGCAGCAGCTCCTTTATGCTGCTGCCTGGGTGCAGACAGCCAGAGTACACAGAAAATCCAAGTCAAGATCACTTACTCCTTCACATCCTCTGTGTGTGCCATGGGAAGAGAGCTGTGTTAAACAGAACAGCGGATCACAACTTTTGCACCAGGGACTGGCTTGTCTTCCTTCCCATGTCTTCCTTCTCCATGAGTGGAGTAGTTTCAATATACGACACATTCCTCCAGAGAGATTTGGTGTGCAGGGATCTATCCAGTGTGGTGGGACATACAGGACATGGCAGTTGGGTTACAGCAGGACTCAATGTATCCATGTTACAGGCTCTTCAGAGAGGGTACAGAAGAATTTTAAACTCAATTTTAGTAAATCACTCTTCTCTCTGTCAAATTTGCCATCTGAGTTTCTCACCTCATAAACTCCAGAAGAACTAGGCCTGACTATTTTAGCTTTAGGCTTCCCCATGCCCTTACTCTAACACACTTTCTATCTCAACAAAAAAAGTGTGGTGCTTCCAGATTCGATCTCCTCTACATGAAATGGTGGGAGAAAGCAGCTTCAGAGGACAACAATACGAAGACTTCCTCAGCCTTATATAGAATCAGAATCACCTGACCAAAACCCAAGATCACTGTAATTAGTCTTTTAAGTGCCATGTGCTATAAATCATAAAAACAGACAAAAAACTTGAGCATGATGTGGCTGTACCAAAAACAGCTGAACTAGGCCTCTGTGTTAGGAAAAGCCACCCTGTCTGGATAGGCCTGAAGTAATCTTTATTTTACAGGTCTCATCACAGAAGAAGACAGGAAGAATAATAGTATTCTATTTCAAAGACAACAATCTATGGCCATTGGCTCATAAATGCTATGCAATTGCTATACAGTTTATATAGCTTTTATACAGATCATGATACCTTACAACTGTAAGGTATATACACAGTAGGGGTTATGAAATCTCAGCAGAAAAGTATTACTTGGTAGGTGGCTTCAGATTTACTTTATGTAAAGAGATTGAATTATTTTCCTATTTCTTCATGGAGGCGGCAAAAAGTCCAGACCCCTTCTCTTTGCAAGCAATCCTATTGAACTTCCTCCAGGCAATGTAAGTGCACAAGACATTAGATGGAAGTTTCTCTCTTCTAGTTGTAAGGTTTTTTTAAAAGAAACCCTTCAGCTGTCACCAAAAACCTAACCCAGGATACAGTAAGAAGGAAAATTACAGGTTTTAAATTTATAGGACAAAAACACATCACCAAAGTCAAACAACCTTGAAACATTTACTTGTTTCTGACTTTCCACATATGGTTGAGATCAGGAACACCCCTATCCTTTCCTCAGGTGGTAGACCAAATCTCTTTCTTGTGTCACCAATGGAGAAAAATAAGGGATGTCAATAAATGAATGTGAAATTATGCCAAGACCAAATTCAGGAATTCCTCCCGTCAGTACATGAAATTCAGAGTGGAGTTAGGGACACGAGGACAGGGCTTCACTATGCTTATGCCAACCTCAAATGCAAAAACAAGACAGGAGGACATTCAGAAGGGATATACCAAGAAGGAATAGACACAGTTCTGCTATCAAAAATAAAGACAAAGAAAGAATTGAAATGGAGGATTTCAGTAGCAGGGATAGAAGCACTGAGGACATAAATACAAACCCCACAACAGCTGTGACAGAGAAAATAAGGGTTGCAAACAGGAAGGTAAGGAAGGCTCCTAATTAAGTTCAACACACATAAGAACCTGTGCCTGAATGACAATGACCATCTCGAGATTCCTATTTGTGAAACATGACTTTGCTACAAGAGATGGAAATTTTTGTTGAAGGAATAGCTCTCGGGTCTGTTCAGCCTCTTGGGAGAAAGATTTTGAGTTACTTCAAACTTCTGGCCTTCAAGTAACTTGCATACTCAGGGAAGCCTTGAGAAGCTGGACATTCCTTCCACCGAGCTTTGATAGGCTTCAAAGCATATTTAACTATAAGCTGTGTTACTATAGAGTGGAAAATATTAATCAGCTCTAGCCATCTAGGGAGACTGTGGTTATCATTAAGAATATGTGGGACACTCATACAAGAATTCTTTTTCCCTGCCCGCTGGACAAGCTCTTTCATATAGTTTATCTGCTCCAACTGCATGCTTTTGAAAAAAAGCTTGACTAACTGAATACTTTCAACTAGAGCTAAAGGCAAACACTCCACTGGAACTTTGCCCTAATCAATAGTAGCAATGTTCATGTCACATGAGAGTCAGAGGATAGAATATGGTGCTTACTGAAGTCAGCAAATAACCTAATTATACTTAGCCTGCTTGAAGGAGACAAGTGAGGTCTGGTCCACCCACATATTAATGCAATCATCATTATCCTTATCCCTTGTTTGCTTTCTGCTTATATTGTAATAAAAACTTGTGCCAAATGGAAGGTGCTACTGACCCCTTGTGGGAGAAATACTCACACATTTTAGGATGCAGACACGTCAGTGGGGAAATGGGCTCAGAATTAAGTTTTTCTCCTTACCTCCCACAGATTTATTTCTAAGGCAAATGCAGTGAAACATTAGTGTTTCAAGTTTCAAGTGTTTCATTAGTGTTGCAAGAGGTCACTATAGTCTCGCAAGTGTATAACCACAATTTCAGGCCATTTTACAGAAATTAAGGCTTATAAGCTTCTCTAGGGCAGTCATGTAAGCACCAATAAATCAATCCTAATTGTAGTAGATACTGCAATGACTTTCCCATAACTTAAAAGTCCTGCACTGCTGAAGATTAAAATTTATACATCGCTAGTTGACACAGTTCTTGATTTTTAATGCAATTTAAACTATTTTAATCCATCATAGCATCACTTGCTAAAGACTGCAAAAAAACACCACCTTACTATCTCCTGGAAAGAAAGGACATACTACTCTGCTGAAAAGTGAACAAACTATTTAAAACCCTGAAGTATTTCTCAGCCAAAACCTTCTTGTAATATCAAGAAAAGTTGGTATGATTCATTCTTGAAAGCGTAAGTTTTCCCACAATATGTCACCATCATGAGCAGGGCTGCAAAAAGCACAAGAACTTCAATGATTTTGTTTCTGACAACTTATATTTCCTTTCCTTTTGGTGTAAAATCAAGTCTGAAAAGGAAGGCCAATGCTTTTTATTCCAATACTACTGCTAACCTTTACTCTCTAAATGAAACAGAGTACACGTGTGAAGAACCACTCTCTGCACTTGATTCATGTCAAATCCAAAGGAAATCTCCATGCACCTCCACCACTCCCATCAAAAACAGAAGATTGCACATGGGTTGTAGCTGGAATGACTTAGAACAGCAAAGTGCGCTATACAGAAAATAACTGCATTACACAGTATTTCTATTATAAAATTATTATAGTTGTTCATATTGTACAGTATGAAACAGCCTTCTGAAAATCTAAACGCATCAATACCAAACACTAGTAAAACCTGCAGCTTCCACTGCAAGCAACAGCAGCAGCTGAAACCCTTGAAACCACAGAGATGAAGTCTTGAACCAATGCCAGTACTGCTCCCATCACGTTCAGTGAACATGTAAGGAGAAATATGAGAACAGCTTGTAAATCCCAAAGCAAAGAACCAGAGGCTACTTCAAATGTATTTCAACAATTTGCATCATTTTAAAATAAAAATTTTTCATAAGTATTTGAAAACATTATGTTTTCATACAGATCTGTCATATAAACCAAGGCCGAAGAAACTTGAAAAATGGAAACTGAGAAAGAGAGCAACAAACTTTTTATTCTGTCAGTTCCTTTTTCAACCTGTACACTAGGACAAATAAAAACACTAAGCCATATAAGTCTGGTTGGTTTTGTTGCCTTTGAGTACATAGACCTTTTTTTTTTTTTTTTTTTTTTACAAATGCATCCATTAAATTGAATCCTAAAAGTACAAACTATGATGCAGCATCTGTTGTCTCAGAATATGGAAGTTACTGTATCTGGCAGGAGATGTTTAAACGATCACATTCACGTAGCCAGATCAGTAAAGGCCATTCAATTACAAGTAAACACAGAGTCTAACATACACTTAACAGCAACTCTGGTCAGTAGAACAGTACTATGAACTGCATATTTACAGAAAAATTTGCACATAATCCAGAGATAATTTTAAATCAACCTTTCTGTTGTTACAACATAATCCACCCTTCCAACTTCTACTGTGCTGCTTTAACAGTGTTTCAGTACCTTGGAGATTCAAAGGCACATAGCACTTCTGATGCTTCCACAGACTTGTTCTTCAGGAACACATTATAAAAGAACCAGTTTTTTTAAGAACTTTGGACTGCAAAATTTCTCAATAAAGTCTGGTGAACTTCTAAACATTGTATGCCAACAAGTAACCAAGTTTGCAAATATTTTTTTTTCAGGTATACAATTTTCTAATTCCACAGTGACATCTAACATCACTACAACTAAGAAGGAGGAAGACAAATAAGCCACCACCCCTTTTCCAATGTTGTGTGCAAAAAATCAGTATTAATTCAGTCCAACTATACTTTTAAATCAAAGCTCTTGAAAAAGTCAGTATACATCTTATATGACAAGTTTTACTAACCATACAGTACATCAGCATTTCCTTTGAAAAGCTTAGACCTTGCTAAGCAGTTTTAAAGTAAGCAATTATATAATGCTATCTGCATACAGAAATACACTACATTCACACAGACAACCTTAAATTTCTCCAATAGTTATGTCAAAATCTACAGTTTACAGAAAATACAAACTTAGTTTTAACAAAAGCAAAAATGTTCGTTGTGATTCAGTGAAACCTGTTTTCTAACATGAATAGTTTGCATTCATAAAGACACTAAGGTTGGGACAAATCAAGTATTTCCTAGAAGCTCAAAATGACACAAAGTTTTCTAACCATGAAATGGCATGCAAACATACTGATTTGTTGTTGGTTATTTCTCTCTCACAAAAGATTTACTAGATCAAAGTAAAGCAAGTACTTTTACATGTTATACAATGACCTTTTCCTCACACTAAAAACATCACATACAGAAAATTTTCTCAGCTGTCTTTGACACAAAAGCTGCTTCTGTCAATTTGAATATTATGCCCTTCAGATTCTCATGACCAGTGCAACAATGAAACAGCTTTCAGAAAGCTTAATAATATCTAAATTTGCCAATTTTCCTTTACAGAAAGCTTATACAAGTTTATAAATCCATGACAAGGGCATTACTACTATATTAATGTCAACTCATTAACTGGATTGAAAAGATTGAGAAGATACTTGCATTCTGTGAAGACCATATGGCTGCTGCCCATTCAATAGCTCTATCAAGGCACTGTACAGTCGTTAAATCTCTAGTATTCTCCAAGATGTGCTGAAGAACATTGTGAATGTGTTTAAGTTGTTAAAAAGCCCTGAGTCAGAACTTGCGTATTTACCACAGGCTTAGCTATAAAAATGGCACATACTAAAGCTTCTGCAGACAACAGTTTACCTTTGTCAACACAAACAAGTTATGAAATACAGAAAAAAGACAAAAAAGTATGAATTCCAGCAACTTATACACAGGTATACAATGTACTTTGTGGCAAATTACACACTGCTATTGTATGCAATTTACACAGTAATTTTATAAAGTAAAAAACCCTCTGCAACGTATTCAGACATCAAAACTGATGAAGTAAAAGAAAACCAATGCATTCCCCATCCCTTCCCAAAGACAACGAACAGCTAGAGAAGAATTCAGCACTTTGACAGAAAGGAGGTAGCACTGCTAAAGGTTAGACTGTAGCGTTGTTGGGGTTTGGTTTTTTTAAGTGAAAACTTGACCCATGCAGCACAAAGAACAGGATAGGCTCTTCGGTTCACCAGCTGCTACTGGAAGAGTAAAATTAAATTTCTGACAATTAGTTTTGTAGAGGAAGCTCAGATCACTAGCTGAAGGCAGCTTCTTCAAACAATTTAGTGTATACACTAACTGCAGTTAATACTGCTCAAGATAAATACACATGCCTAAACCTTCATATCTAGAAAATATATACACAATAAGTACTTATTTATTTTTAAAAGACCATTTCACGTCTTTAAAAGAAGCTAAAATACCAATTGTAAGACTATGCTAACAAGGCACAAGTACTTGTGCAAAACTGCTATATTCTCACCCAGTCCAAGTTAAGAACACCACCTATTAATCAAACTTTTACATTTACAAAGTAACTTGTTTCCTATCTCACCAGTGTTATCCACTTAGTTAGCTAGTTTTTGTTATCCACTTCAGGAAAAAGGGATTTGTCCAAACCCCAATATACAAATACATAGTAATCCAAAAAATGGAAGGTAGGTAATAGCAGCCCAGATTTTGAGAAGTGCCATATAAGCTTGGGCCACAATAAGTGACGATACAAGTTCTGAGGGGAAAAAAAGTCAAAGGTAGTTATACAAAAGTTAACAATCTGCAACTATTAAATTTATTCTTTTAACCTCTTAGGTTGTTTTACACCCAAAATCACTGTGTAGTGATATGACTGTTTATGTCCCTTAATGAATGGAAAAGAAAGTATTCTACTTAAACATCTGAGCATACCTCACACTGAACAATAGAAATTTTTAGGTATCTCGTTACTTGTTTCAAGAAACAAGTGGAGACATTTCATTCCATTTAATTTCAAAATTGCTACTAAATGCTGGGAAATAGACATAACAAACCTTACAACCCTTACATTCTAGGATTTCATAATTAATTAGAGATAAATGCCCTACTGATTTTTCTAATTTTCACTTTGCTTAGGTGAAATTTAGACTTTAACATTTTGCTGAAGACAGATGCACAGTGACACTTCCTTAACTCTATTTGTTATGATCCCCTTTGGCCTTCAAGTGAACTTCTCATCCTTCAAATATGTGCTATCCAATTAAACATTCGCACTCTGTGCACACTGCAGAGATGACAGAATAAAGTGAATGAGTTTACTGAGTTCCTCAACAACACTAAGTTCACCTTCTACATCCAAATGCAAAAAAAGGGCCTGAACAGAAATAATTATTTCCACAAATGATACCAGATTTGCAGGCATTTTCCCTCATTAAGTTTTTTGAAAGGCAAACTGTATCACCATCTCCAGACAAAATACAGCTCTTCCTCCTGTCAATAAGAGACTTATATAAATAATTCAAGCATCTTGGTTAGCTTTTCTAGTTTTTCTAATTCAACTGTTTTTCTTGGCACTGAAATAGCATCAAGCTGACATACTTCAGTTTCAACTGGCACACAACATTGCTGAATGAGTCCAGTCACAAACTCCTGTGCAGTCACATACATCTGCTGTGGTTGCAGTATAGGACACTACATTTTCTCCAACAGCAATACCTTCAGCCATTGCCTCCATTTCCATAGGACTGTGATGGCATTCAAGTACTGAGGGTCTTCAACAGTAACTTACATCGTACATCCAGTTTCCTGCCCAGGATGCTTCAGAACTGTTCTAACGCAGCTGACTTATTCAACTGATGCTAATCTGGAATACTTTCAAGTAATTCTGGCTTGTTCCAGCAAAAAAGAATTAGGGAAATGCAAACTGCTATATTGATGTTTCGGTTTTGAGTTGTGTTATCAAGAAGAGATCCACCCTGCATCTGTGCAGACAAGTTTGCAGAGGTCCCCTAGAAAAATTAAGAGGACAAAATACATCTGCCAGAGACAGAGGCTATCAAGGTACAAATCTGATGCATGACAAGCTAAAACTCAGAATGGATCATCAAATGGCACATCCTATTATAGAAGTATTTCCAGGGGAAGCCTGCCAAGAACGCTTACTATAGAGAGTTCAGCTGTCTAACACGCTACCAACATAAAACCCCGCAAAAAACAAACCAAAAACCTTAGTGACACTCCTACTGGCCAAATGAAAATTGCAGTGAACACTCAGATGCACGCAGAGTTCAAGTGGAGATACCAAGATGCTGAATTGAAAACAGGCCTTGTATCAAAAACTTTACAGAACTCCTGGAAATTTTGGTATTTTAGAATAGGAACCAAGAAGCAAAAAAAGGAAAGGCTGCTTCATTTGGTGAAGAATACAGATGCAGATTATCTGAGAACAGATGGCCACTAGTATACAAAATAAACCAGACTGCTATAGTGACTCCAGGTTGTGATCGTGTCCAATGAAAAAACACTGAAAATCATGAGGAACACTTGGAATGCTGGGTGAGGATTATTGAGCTATTGTAAGGCTGTGTATTACATCACTTTATGGTGTTAAAAGCCACTCTCCATACACTTTTCCAATATCACTGCACTTGTTTCCTGGAAAACTTTATTCAGTGTTTAAATCTTATTGCTTAAATGTTTGCCTATCTTTACAGTTTACTAGTAACAGTCTTCTGAGACATTTGCAACATTTGCACAGTTCAGGCATATCAATGTATGTTTCAGAAGACAGATTGAGTTCTCTGAAAAGACCACAACTATATCTTTATCCTTACTTGGATCTTTTCCTTAACTATCCTTTTGTCCACATTTTAGACATATGCAATGAGAATTCAATGATAAATTCACCTAAGCTTCAATTAAGGCACCTAAGTGACTCCAACATAGATTTCTTCAATGTTCTGCAAGAGCACGTCCAAATGAAGTCTGCACAGTGGCAAAGGGCTACATGAACTATGCACTCGGAAAACTGTTAAATCACTTAGGAGTAAGCACAGATTCCTTTTAGCTACAAGAGACCCTTAAATCAGCGTATTTTCTACCACCAAAAAGGGTAAAAGGATATATTTGTTTTCAAAATGTTAATAGTTTGCAGTCCCTAAACCTAACAGTAGCATTTTGGGGGTCAGGAGGAACAGCTCTGTATCACATCACTGACAACAAACTCCTTCAGCCAAATTCAGCTCAGCTAGGCACAGCTCACATAATTCACTGTTCTGCCAGCAATATCTTCATTTGCAGTATTACTCAGCAATGCTCACAGATAAGTTCTGGTGTGAACACCCTAGTTAGATGGATAATCAATATTAAATATTCTCTTTTGCTGTTGACACTGTTTGCCTGGAGACAAAACTCACTTAAAAAGAAAGGAAATTTTGCAAAATCTGTTTTTTCTGAATTCACAGACCCACAATTTTTAAACAGCTCCATATGTATGTGTTTCTACACAAAGGATCAAATTCACTCACCTAAAAGAGATAACTGACCCACTTCCCAAATGTTCTCCTTTCCACTCATATTAGAAGCAATTCCATGGAAAGTCAAGTAATTTGCAGAATTACGAAGCTCACTATTTTAAGTTACTTAGCTTGAACCTGTTAGACTAAAGTGCAGTTTTGGAAATATAATGCTTCTAAAACAGATTTTTCTTTTTACTGTTTCCTATACAACCCATCCTCTGGAACAAAAGGCAAGATAAAGTCAGAATTACCTTAACATTCTGAGGCATTCTGAGGTATTCTGAGGCATGATCTTACAGGATTAGTATATTCATTACTATTGTGTATATATTTTGTATTGATTTTTCATGACTGTGTATTTCAAGACAGAAATTACTGTGAATCAGAACTGTCACAGGAAATGCCGACACCCTCCAGAAAAGCATAAAGCAAAAAAAAAACCAAACAAACAACCCTACATATTTATGTTTGGTAGTAACTGACAATATAAAAAAGAATTCCCTTACATCACTTGACATCTGATGCATACATGATACACAAGAACAAAACCAAAATAAGATTGTCCCTTTAAACTTTAAGGGGAAGAAGAAGACAGAAAAAAAAAAAAAAACCAGACTGCTTTAAATTAGCATTAGGCTTAGATGTTTTTTAAGAGTAAAGCTACAAGCTGACTGTTCAAATACTGTTTCTTTTATTTGGTGTGTTCACAGTCTTTAAGCAATTACTATGTAACAAACTTGTGCTACAGTATTAGAAATGTTTTCATCAGAACCCTTCACTGCCTTTCAAACTTAGAGAGGTTTAAACCATCAACATGTCCTTACTCTTTCACAACCTAGTAAAAGACACTGGCCCCTGTTCAGTACAGAAGGATCCTCCGTTCGATTGCCTTGCGGCATATGGGGCACTCGCTCATTCGGTCTCCACAAAGCTGACACGTTCCATGGCCACACAAGAAGATCATGTTCTTCAGGCGGTCCAAACACACAGGACACATGGTCTGGAAAAGATTTCCACAGGTTACATAATCAGTGGCAGTAGTTATACAGTACTGAATATGCAATATAAAAAATTGCTGAATTTAACAACAAATACATCATCCTAAACATAACAGATAATTGCCACAGCCACTAAGCTAAATTGGGCTTTTTTTTTGGTTCATTTTTATTCCACATTGATTAAAAATATGTGGGTTTTTCCTACTCCATCATGACACAAACAACTATGTAGCCTTTTCTCTAAATATGATTTCTAATTAATGCAATCCAGCAGTAGGCTGACATCATATTTCAGTATCATTACACAAGTTTGCAACATTGAAACATTCTAGAGAAACAGTCTCCTTTACAACATGTAATCTTCCAGGAAACAAAACATTAACAGCTGGATGTATGCAATGCTTGGATAACGATTTACAAATTTCTTCTCAGGCTACCTAGCCATTCATATACTTACCTGCAAACACCACACACTCAATACCCGCAGAAGGAAAAAAAATGTTGCATAATCAATATGATATATAAAAATATAGTACTTTGTTTATGGAAGTTATCTAGATTTTTATACAAAAGAACGCCTCAAGTTTCAAATAAACAACAGTTTAGTAAATCTGTAACCTTCACTCAATACAGCAGCACAGCAAACTTTTAAAATCAGTTTAAATTGCTGAATGTGAAGTGATAGTCAATGCCCAAAGCTCTTCAACAGCAAAATTCATTTTGTACCAAGCCACCAGGCAACAGTGTCCTACACCTTTTTTCATGTGCAGAAATTGAAGTTTTCATAAGGCATGTTCCTTCACCATAAACATATTGCAGTCATATTAGGATTTCATTTATAACAGTTTATCAAATGTTAGTAAATGAATAGATGTTACAACAGATGAAAATTATTAAGACCATTCTATAGATCAGATCAGATCAAAGATGTCTTCATATCTGAGACATACTACATGTATCTAACAATTATAAATGTTAATCTCATACATAACATGAAATACCGACAAGGCTTGTATTTCAAATACAAATTCATTTTATCACCATCTTGCAGCCGTGACTTGCTCTTGTATTTCTCAGTTGGGCTTTACTTCAATTTGTTCATAGCATGAGAGAGAATCCATACCAAGGTAACCTATTCAGAAAAACCCTAAAGCTCATTTTCTATTAAATCAATAGGTATTACTTCCTAGGGTAGATAGCTTAATTGAAGAACAAAATGAAATTCACCAAATTTCTGCTTAAGAGTTTAAATTGCCATAGAATCTGGGCAAATTACTATCTCAGTCTCCAGGATACTAGTATTATGGGCTAGCAGGAAAATAAAACTTCCAGGTAAAACCTTAGGTCAATTTATGTTTAAAAAAAAGCCCTGAAGGGGAGCATGCTCCAGCTTTGCCAGAATTTCCACAGTACTGTAACAAAACAATCTCAAACTAAAAACCTACAGAAGACTACTGACTGTCAGCCACTCCTGCTCATTTTTCCATTCACATTAAGTCGTCACCTTCACATCCCACACATCAATGGGACCTTTAAGAGTATTCCTCCTTCAGTTACTCACAGACTTCAAGTATAAGAGAAACAGCTATTTCCAATGCAATGAATACACAGCTGTGTTACAAGTGTCTAACTTGACAGCACTGGCATGATGATCTTTCACAAAGGACTGAAAAAGCAAACATCTCATCTCTGGGAAAATCCCCAAGGTGTAGCCTTTATTCTATGTTTTAGCTAATGAATTTCTTTCGTGTCTAAATATAATGCCAGAATTACTGAAGTTACAAGGGTCTGTTTATCTCCACATGTTACACCATCATTTAAAAAATAAAACATCCATTAAGGGACACAGAAAAAATACAATCTGCTGAAATGCCATTACTTCAAACTGTTTCATTCAGTAAAGGACAGAAATCCCAATATTTTCATTTTATTGATAGGCAGTATTAGAAAACTGCCTTATTTCTCCTGCTTAGTACAAAAGCAGAGTTTATAAAATACTTTAGCAGTTTAATTTCTTAACATGATACTATCTTAAACCTTAGCTACTTCACACAGTAGGAGGACTCAGCTGGCAGAACAACAAGCTTCCTGTTTGCTACACAATTCTCTTCTGACAGGTTCTTCTCAATCAGTTCAGCCGTTTCCCAGGGGGATACAAGACCAAATAACTAACTTTTATCCAACTCTGAAGGAGAATTCCTTACTTAACCACCATCTTACATGCACTTTTACAGTGAAAGAAAGCTCAACGCAAGCCTTATGCTCCATCTGGGGAGTAGAAAATAATGAGTGAGAAATAAGCAACATCTGTAACTATTGTATTATTTGTTAGAACATCCTCTGCATGAAATCCCATTTTTTATCTGCCTGAAACATTTGACTACAATCTTTTGAAGATAAACAAACAATATAAAAGAGCACTATGCCTATTCTATATGAGAACTACTTCTTCAGGTAAGTACTCTGGGAAAATGCTCATTGCACTTTAAGTATAACTGGGTTTGCAACTCAGATAATTTTTTGTCACTAACAAGGTGTTTTAAACTGCTTGAAGTATCAATCCCTCACTACTAAAAACAGGTTTTACAACAATATAGGTGCACAGTGACATAATAAATTTATTTTTAAGGAAGAAGAAAGTGATGTAAGTATGGTGAAGGAACATACGTAAGGTATTACATGGATGATGATGATTATGTATGAAATGGAGTGAAGGTATTGCAATTACAGTCAAAAGGGTTCACATTCAGGGAATCCCTGAAGAATGGTGTGGTCATCAGATGTGGGAGATTCTGTTGACATCAGCATCACTTCTGCTTGGCACCAGAAATAGTTTTAAAAGCTTGCTGCTGCACTAATATATTAGATTATCATTGAAGGTATGAGTTGAAACAAAGGCTTATACCTGCTGAAAGAGAACAAATTACTTTTAAGTAGAAAAATATCAATTGAATACGAAAACTGAACTGTTACAGCACAAATCAACAGAATACACAATTACAGTGGAATGCTGTGCATAACTTCAAGCACAAATTTAAAAGATGAGATGATCAATTTTTAATCAAATCCAACTTGCTACTCACAAGTATGATACAACTTGCCTTGTCACAAGACTAAGCACAAAAGACACTAAAGAAAACACAGGAGTCTCAAGCCAAGAGGCACAAAAAGAATGACCAGAACCATCTCTTTCTAGTCAGAGGCACTGAACAATTGACTGCTGGCTGGCAAAATCTCAAAGATTAGATAACATCAGAGAGAATAAAACAGCACCTAAGGAAAACTGACAAAAAAACCCCTGAGATCACATCTAATCAAGAAGAAAAACTGTAACAAAGTAATTTTCTTCTCACATGCCTATACCTAAGAATATCAGCATATCCAAACAGAACTCTAATCCTCTATAACCCCTAATGTACCCTGAAAAAATGTATCTGAAGAAAACAAATTACTTGCATTTAAGCATGCATCTAGCATCTTTTGCATGTATCACTTCAAATGCCAAAAGAATAACCTTATTCTTTCCACTCAATGCTAAAAATGTCAAGTAGAAGCTAAACAGCGGATGCAAGACATCAGAGATGACAGTAACATCTGGAGTTTCCAGGTAAGACAGACATCCATTTTCAAATTACAATCTTCGATCTGCATGTTCTTTACAGATAAAAAACTATACAGGAAACTGTTTTGAATTTCTATTACTGGAGTGCTGGCCCAGTGACCATATAACAGGAATAGCTCTTCACAGACATTCAGCTGAGCATATCAGCTCTCAAATTTAAGGCATTTAGAAACACAAGCCCTACAGCTGGCAATCTACACATTCTAGCCCTGGCTTTCATGCACATGAACAGCTGAATTAAACAACTACCAGGACTAGATGTGATGCTCCCATCACTGAAGTATTATGGACTCCTGTAAGCCTACCAGAGGAAAAGCCACCTCAGTTTCCTGTATCTGTGAAAAGTTTCTTCCAATTGTGTTATACACATGGAAGCAAAAAGTCACATTATCAGGGTTTTAAGAGTGTAAGCTCATTCAGTAGTTAGATGCTCCAGATCTCTTACTGCTGAAAGATCTGCAAACACTATACCTAATCACTAAGATAAACCTTAATATTTTAATTCCAAATATTTTGATTACATGTATAATAATTTCAAAGCTTTAACCTTGCAGCCACACAGTTTTTTGAAGAATTTGTTCACTATATCCTTCGTAAGACAGATAACTGTCAGCCATTGTTCCAAGCCAGCTAATGAACAGACAAGTTAAGATTAAGGTAGATACAAAACAATGAAGATGACTTATTTTTATCACAGCTTCTGCTGTTACAACATATTAAGGTCAGCTAAACAGTCAGAGAATACACTGACTGGGTAGAGCATCCATTTTTAGTCACATCAACATACATGCTCTAATAGATGGATTATCAAACATGGCACTTGATTTTTTTTTTTCTTTTAACCCTGTACACAGAGGACATACAAGCCACATCACACCAAAAATATTGGTCTTTTAACTAAAGTTTAAGACCTGATACACTTCAACATGTCATTTTTGCTTTAAATAATAGAGTATGCATTGGGTTTTTCAATCAAGTAGTTCATGCCCTTAGTGGTTCTCACAATTTTTATCCAGCATTTTTACCTGTTCCTTGATGTCTTGCAACTGTTGCTGCAGCTTCTGTACATCTGCATTGACATTAGTGTTGTCTTTGTCCTTCTGCAAAACTGGAATGTTTCCACTTGCTGTAACATTAAAAGAAAATAAAGATCCATCATTACACAGCAATCTAATGAACCAGGAATAATTATTTCCAGTTTCACGGGTACAATTTTTCAATTACCTGAAAAAAATGTTAGTCAACCATCTTTGATGACCTAATAAATTCACTACACCATCACTGCAGCTCAATAAAGAATTTCTTTGAGTTTAGTGGCAACACTTCTTGGACAAGTATTTCCGTAATAACTATGCTTGCAATCCCTTAATGTTCTCAGAATTCTTATTTGTCAGTAAAGTTCCTGACACAAATACCTTTTTGCACGTTTAAAGAAAAAAACGCCAAATTCCTTGACATTGAAATGACTTTTTTACCTACAGAGATGACTCTATTTGGTGTTCAAATTTGCCCAAGTGTCTTGGAAGTAGTTTGTTCAAAATTTGAACAAGCTCATATTAATATTCCTGTATTTGACTGATCTGGGAAGCAATATTACTATAGGAAAGAAAAATCGTCAAGACTTAAATTTCCAGTGTGAGTACTGAAAACCAATTTTAATGACTATTTCTATATTTATCTATTTCAGAACACTATGACAAGAATGAACTAATATTCCAATTCCTATAAACTCAACTGAGATACTGTGTACCACATACACACACAGAGCAAATACAAATAATTCATAGAAATTACTCAAGTCACAAAAAGTTTGAAAACTAATCAAAGGAGGAGATGTAAAAATGGACATTCTCTCAGGAAAGTTGCTTGTACCTAGATGCAAAATACTTGCCATTCCTCCAGAGTACCAGAGGTAAAAAAAAAAAAAAAATCTTTGCTCATTTGCACAATCACAGATAATCTTCGGCTTTTACTTCTTAGGGCATTAGTAAGTGGCCAAGTCATCACACATTTTTGGATTCTACTCCGAATGTTGGAAGCAATTCTCCAGTGTAATGACTGGTGGTGTTACCACATTGACTGCTACCGATGCAGAAAGTAGTGCAAACAGCAAAGCAAAGGGATACCTGGGTTAACACTGTTTTCATTAAAATTCTCTTCAGAAAGGAGAGAAACATTTAGATCATTTAAGAGAATGAGAGAATAAGTTGGTGCAGGAACGTGAAAGAGTATGGGCTCTGGAGTCACTCACAAATATCATCACTGGTATCTTCTGTACCTTTCCCTCCGCAGCACATTATGAAAGGCACTCTTCGCTCAACCACTGCCCGACACTGTACACATTTCTTCATCAAGCTTGCACAATCTGAGGGAACAGAGAAATAAATCAACTCAGAATCTTCCCACTTAATTTTTATTTTTTTTCTCTCCATGAGTTTGTTTATTCAGAGTAACTATACAGCAATGACTTAACAGATAATACAAAGAACTACTTGAGTTTATCTTCACATGATTTTCTGTAAATCACACCTAAACAATGTCCTGTTTGGGATTCAAAGCAAATCTATTCCTTAATCCCTTTTAAGATATTTCAAGTGAACAGGTTCCTCTTTCTCCAAATGAATGTCTAGTCCACAAGAATTAAAAGAAGTTAAAAGATAATTACACATTTGAGACCAGAACTTCCAAGAATGTCCTGGCTATCTGCTTTTTGCTTTAGAACAAAGGATCTCACTAACTGTCCTAATGCTCCAGGGGCAACAAGGCGCAGCTCTTTACCCTTAAGAGTAAACTTACATCTTTTGATATAAACCTAGGGCTGTATTTTTCTTTTAAAGTTATTGTCTCATAAATGCTAAAAGGTTACTGTGAATCAAGAGAGTGGGTCCTATAAAATACACAAACTTGAAGACTCTCTCGTCCTGCTTGAACAAGATGTCCAGAAAAAAATGTGGAAAGAAATGATCTACAACTGTTAAACCTTTTGCTGTCCTTGTTACAGCTTAGACTTGGTAACATGTACTGCTGAAATCCTTCACCACAGTAATCAATCTTTTTGTTGTATTCTTTCCTGGGAAACGATTCAAAAACACTTCTCTCATCATCTTTCATCTGCAGACAGTGAAAGAGGCCAGATCAGGCTAACTGTAGTCATTGATTTGACGTCAGCTGCCTCAGTCAGAACAGAGGAAGAAACCAGACTTCTTTAGCAAGTTCAAGTAAGCAGTTACTCATGGGAACAATTACCTTCCCTCTTATGTAGATCCTCATCAATAAGCACTGCTCTTCTCTAGGGAAATGACCCTTCAACAAAGCCCTGAAATGTCTGGAGCCAAGGTAATAGCTGCATTCTCATCCATGTATACTCAAAACCAAAAAATTTCTGGAGATTTCCTATGTATTTTTTCACTACACAGGACATATCAAAGTGAACCATGTTACTTCTGGGGGGGAAATACAGCCCTTGCGCAAATCTGTAGGTTAGTAATAAAGTATACTAAGTATTTATTTACAATATTTTTTAAAACTCCATTTGCATACCTGAATGCCTTCAAAAAGCTGCAACAAAACAACAAAATTAATTATAATTACTTCCAAAGTATTAACTATACACAGGAGGCTTCTATAACGTGAGAAAGCCTACTCCCAGTTAAATAATTCAGATGAAAGAGCACACAGTTTCTAAACTTTTGAAAATCTCCACTTAGTCCTCCGATTGTTACCAGCATGATAAATAATGCAAAAATTTTGATGAACACACCAGACTACCAAGTAAATTGCATCTGAAATCAGATTACTAATGAACTTTTAGCAATCTGATTTAAAACGTTCTGTTTCAGGATAACTTCAAAAAGAGGTTCTGTAAAGTTACTTACTCTCACAGGCACACATATGACCACAAGGCTGGAAGAGCACTGCTGCCTTTTTGTCTGAACACACTACGCATTCTTCAATCTGTAAAGAATACACACATGTGAGCAAAGTGTATCTCCTGCTCTCTACATTAATTTGCAAGGCACTTGGGCTTCAAGAATCTCCATCTAGTGGCATTTTTAACTACTTCAGCATCTCAAAATGCAACTTAAATGAGTTATCACACTAACTTCTAAGAACAGGTATTTGCTGGCAATTTTTATACATTCAGTATGATGACAGACACAGAGAAGCAGTTAGGACAGCATAAATTCCTTTTTCTTTTTTCTTTTCTCCATCTTTATTCCATCACAGATACCTAAATTAGGGTTCATCAGCCTGAAGATGAGAGGTCTCCAAGAAGATGTTGTTACAGCCTTTCTGTACTTAAAGGGTGCTTACAAAGAAAGATGAGAACAAACTTTTGCTGAGCCTGTTGCAGTAGTACAGGGATAATAGTTTTAGATCAAAAGAAAGCCATTTTGGACTAGGTATAAGAAACTTTTTATGACGAGGGTCATGAAACACTGGAACAGGTTACCCAGAGTGGTGGTAGATGATCCATCCCTGGAAACATTCAAGGTCAGGCTGGACAGGGCTCTGAGCAACCTGATCTCGTTGAAGATGCCCCCGCTCATTGCATGGGATTAGGTGTCAGTTACAAGACTGATTTTAAAGGCCCCTTCCAACATTCTATGATCCTATGAAATTAATTTAAAAGGCGCTTTTACTGAAATGTTTTAATATTCTGGGATAGGGTTCCTCAAGTCCTTTTATTTGAGAGCTGTACATATCATGGAATCATCAAACGGTTTGGGTTGGAAAAGACTTTAAAGATCCTCAATTTCAACCCTTGGCAGGGGCAGGGACACCTTCCACTAGACCATGTTACTTAGAGCCCCATCCTGGCCCTCAACCTGGCCTTGAACACTGCCAGGGATGGGGCATATACAGTATCATCACAGACATCACATAAAATTCCATTTATACTGGCCTGGACCACCTCTTCCAGTTCATAGAACTGTTGTCCTGATTCACTCATTTCTTAGCCTTGCAGATACTACTGTAAGTTTTTATACGAAAGTATAAGAGAAGTATTGACCAGATAGTCCAATCTCTCAAATTAATTCAGCAAAAGGAATCAAAGGAAGGTTATCCACAAAGCTTAGCTTTCACCTGGGAAAGCTGATTTCCATAGATTAACTTCTTTAGATGGGTGAATAGGGGCAGAACCCTCACTTTCATGCTCCAAATCACCCAGTGGCAGAACCCTTTCACTGACTATAAAGAAAGTCTAGAGGAAAGGAGCTCTCACTATGTTCAAAACCCAAATGTTAACATTCTCAGTGCAGAACAGTATAAGAAGAATAAGAGAGTGAGTAGTGAAAACAGTGCAACTTTTATATTTCTTATACTGACTCCAAGATGGAGGAAAAACAACATACCACAGAAGCAGACTAATCAAATATGCTTGGAAAAAGTAAAAAAAAAAACAAACCCAAACAGTTGAGTTTCCTAAAAAAACCCTAACCAAACAAAGAAAAAAAACCCAAAAGCCAAAAAACCACAACCAAACAAAAAAACCCAAAGCCAATCCAAAACCAAACATAAACCCAAGTGCTGAACACTATTTCTCTTTTTTAACAGCTAAAAAAAAGAAACCAGGACAAAATCACCAGGACTTGGTGATTACAAGGAATAAAAGAATACCCAAACAGAAAATCAAGGGGGATGTACCCTTACAGTCAAAACTATTTGGGAGTAGCCATTTGAGAAACTTTGGTCTCCAAAATAGGGCATGACTGGCTGATTCTCTGAAGGAAAAAGACAGTGTAATGAAACTTACGTTTCCAAAGAAAAAGAAAGTGAAAGCTGAAAGTAATTATTAACTACAGAAACAAGCACATATTAACTCAGTTTACAGGCAAATCATTTTTCAAGTAGCCCTAAGGAATAGAATAACTAAATATTACTGAGGGGAATGATACTTCAGAAAAAGCAGCAATTTATCCTAACATGAAGAAAAGATATCATGGCCGGGCAGAAATCATCTATTTCAACAATGCATCCCCAGGTGACTGTATTAGGAGCTCTGAGAACCTGAACAATAAAGACATTGCAAGGCAGAAAGAGGTAGGAATGACAGCCAAACAAAAAAGAGCAAGATATCATTATGATGCAAAATTAATTCCATCCAGTGAGGCATAATAATACCACATAAAAGAAGATGTATATTTCTTTGACCTCTTTTTTCCTTTTTTTTTACATTTTTACATTATAAAAGAAAAAGAACCAATAAACTTCAGAGGTTCTTACCTTTGTCCTAGACTGAACTTGTTCTTTACAGATGAGGCATTTTTTCACCCGTGGTGAGCACAAAGAACACGTGGCAATGTGGCCACATGGGCCGAACAGAGTATCTCTCTTCATGTCTGAACACACCATACACTCTTCTAAGGTTTCAGAATCATTGTTGATCATAGACGGACTTCGGGAACCAACTTGGCCACTACAAAGAAACCTTGCAGTCAAACTTTTAAGAATTAAAAAATTTAAAATGCACGTCAACTGGTTGCTTATATACTCCTGTGCACTCGGGCACCAATGTATGACCATAAAGCAATGAACTGGCTTTTCCAGTAAGTACAGTGGACACTGGAGTGCAAGGTCACGCACTTGGATAAGGCATTATAGAAAAAAAAGGACACACTAGTCAGGATATCGTGTCCCTCCCTCCGGTGCTAAGAGCTTGCTTTACTAACAGAGCCGCGGGCCTCGGCCGTCCCCACGCGTGGCAGTGCCGGGCCGCGGGCCGGAGCTCGGCGCCGCGCTGGCCCGCAGGGGGCGCGCCTGCCCAACCTCCCGCCGGCCCCGCCACGGCCCACGACACGGAACCGCCGAGCGATGAGGCCGGCACGCACGGACACACACTCCGAAAGGAAATAAGCGCCTGACTCCTCACCAGGGCAACATCGGTAAAAACAGCCTCTCTTTGTCACATTTTAAAAGTAAAGTTTTGATTTCCGTACAGGAATTAAGGACGAGAAGAATTTGCAGCAAGAGGTGTGGAACATAAGTAGGACAAGGTGAATCATCTGATACTGCATGGACCTCTCAACAGGCTATTTCACTGAAACTGTAATTCCCAAAGTCATCAGACCTACCCCCTCGTTCTATTTTCACAGAATCATACAGTTGTTCAGATTAACAGGTACTCAGTAGGTGACCTTCTCAAAGCACGAACACTGAATTCGTCTTAGTTTACATTCAGTTCAGTCATTAAAAGTTGCATAGACAGAGATTTCACAACTTCCCAGGCCAGCCTGTTTGCAGTGCTCGTTTATTCTTCCAGGGATTTCCCCCCGCCCCCCTTGTTAAGTTCTACCAACCCCGACCTGAAGATTGTCACCTTCTCATTCCCCCCTCTCCCATAATAATATGCACTAAAGTCCTCTAAGGCTTGGGTAAGTTTCAATTAATGTATTTGTGAATAGCAGTCAGTGTACCATAAAAACATAAAGAATTAAAAGTAAAAAACAAATGACCACATACAAAAAACATACAAATTTAGGGGTTTGGTGGGGATTTAATAAGCTATTGCTAATTAAAGGCTCAACATTTTAAATAAATCAGTAAATCTGTGGGAAGTAGACATTTGGAAACTGTGTATTTTACAAATATACAAACCTGACTTTTTCTTTATGACATTTAGCCAATGCTTTGCAGAGACTTGGATCAGGGCAGAGATCGAGAGGGGACTGACCCTTCTTGTTACGAATGCCGAGGTCAGCCCCATTGGCTGCCAGGAAGCAGGCAATGGATGCAGCACTCTTCTTCTCTGCTCCTTGCGTGCTAAGGCCCATTATTAACTGAAAGAAAATGAATACGTAAGCAGGAAAGACTCTCTAAACAGTTTAGAATCGTCTGGCTAAAGGAAAGCCACTTGACATACACACATGCACATATATGCATAAATGTGTAAGCCCAAGGAAGCATCTCTAGAACTAAAATCAAAACAATTGCTTCATTCTGAGTCAGCTATATTCAGCTTTCTTTTAAGGAACTAAAATTCAGCAAGGAATAGTTCTACTACTGAAGCGCTCAATCTCCTGCACGTCTATACTCACGTGTGAAGTGGCTGTCCTTTTATGTAAGCACTGAAAAGGGCAAAGTTCCAGTGGGTATATTCAGAACACACTTCAGTATATACTCAAATTGCTGAGTTCAGGCAAAATGCTACCACTGCACTTGGACTGAAAATAGAGTTGAGCAGGGAAAAGAATGCACATCTACTTTCAGTTCAGTAAGTAAAGTACCTGTCCAAGAAAGTAACCGAATTTCAGTCTCTCTCAGCCTGGTTGGATAAAAACTTACACACTGTCCATTGTCTAACCATATAATGCTACTTTGCCCTTTTACAGCTGTTACTGTATCCTCACAGGGTCAGCTAGAAACACCAAGAAGACTCATACCACAGCCCAGCTCGGAGTGGATTCCCCCACTCCAGAGCATTCTGGGCCTGCTCCCAACATCTTCTTGGATTAAAGCTCGATCAGATAACATGCATTAAGTATAAGACACACTACATATAACACAGAACTGCTGACATCACTAAGAAGCCCTCAGGAACTACACCACACTGTATTCAA
Organism: Sylvia atricapilla; assembly: GCF_009819655.1. Lineage (NCBI taxonomy): Eukaryota > Metazoa > Chordata > Aves > Passeriformes > Sylviidae > Sylvia > Sylvia atricapilla. The sequence continues at coordinate 105,326,246 of NC_089140.1, read as the reverse complement.
AAGAAGAGCTTTGGCAAAGCTAGGGGAGCTCCAATTCATGGAGACCCAGTTGTCCAGGGAAGAATTTTTTTAAACCTCAGTCTATACTTTTTTTTTTTTAATTTTAAGTTCTTATACCAATATGTATCACTGAGCTGACAAGACTCTTGAAGGTCATTTCATAAATTCAGATACTCCTCCTGCATTCTTCCTCATGATTAGGTAAGAATAGTATAGATCCAAAGGCTTTACACCTGGAAAGTTGCGGAAACAAAAATTTCATAGTATACAGGTAACAGAAAATTTTCATTGATCAATTGAGACAATTTTTGGGCACTTCAATTACAGCATTGGCTGAAGCAAAGCAGAGATTTTATCCATCTTTAGTCCTGGTACTTTGGACCATATTATTAATCCAGCCAAGGCAGTACAACACCTAGTGAAACTGATTTGCTCCAAGGTTGGCAGAGTCGTCATGGAACAGTCATCTACATTGGTCAAAAAACCCCTAGGTCCTAAAATGCCTCTGCATGCTGTGTAATTTGAAAACACCAGGACAATGTTGTATCCTATGACATTTCTCAGGAAGCATGCAACTTTTCAGGCACAAAAAATCAAAACACCACAAAACAACACATACACAAAATAGTCTCCATTATGTCTCAGTGCCCAGTACGGCTGCAGCAAGCAATTTCTGGAGGGTGCTAGTCCTGAAATGCATCAACACAAGCCAGTCCCAGCCCATTCACCAGTGAGGGAGAAGTCTCAGTGTAATCCACAAAAACTGTATAAATCATATAAGTAATTGTAACTAGTGAACTACCTTTGAAGCAGTAAACACTTTCCAATAGTTTCTTTCTTTCAAGTTAGGCAGTGGCATCACTTAAAAGCATTTTAAGGGTCAGAAAGACAACTATATTAAAATAATTTACACAAAATGACCCCGGGAATAGTACATTTATTTAGGATAAAAAGTACTCTAGGCCAGAAGAGTACATCTGTAACACAGCAATTCAAATGACTTTTTTGTAGTAGTGGAGACTATACTTCAGGAAATTTCTCCTCCTCCCAGCTGCACAATCACCATAATATGGTGGACGGAAAATTTTAAAATCATTTGAAGAAATGGGGTTCACTGCTCATAGCACTTGAGCACAAAAATGTTTTTCAGAATGGTACCTAAGATGAGTATGGCTTTGCATACTATCAAGATTTTTCACTAAATGCCTTTAAAATAAACTATTTAAAATAGTCTATCAAAAAATAAACTGAAGAAACCTGACAAAAACTGTTTTAGATGTAACATAAAATATCCTGAGTTGGAAGGAATTCACAAGGATCATTAAGTTCAACTCCTGCCCCTGCACAGGACAGGCCCAAGATTCACACCAGGTGCCTGAGATCATTGTCCCAAAGCTTCTTGAACTCAGGCAGGCTTGGTGCTGTGACCACTTTCCTGGAGAGCCTGTTCCAACAGGCATAAATGTTGGCATTCAGAAGGGACTATAAAAAATAAAAATCGATGTTAAAGAATTAGTTCACTTTAGTTCCATTTATGAAGTAAGTTAATGATAATCAGTAAAAAGATATAAAAATGATAATCAGTAAAAACAAATAATACAATCTCAATGGGTTGCTGTTCAACCAACTCGATCAAGTATGAAAAAACCCTAAAATCATGCAAGTGAGATTTTTCTTTTCAGTTTATTCAACTGAAACAGAAATAGAAATATTTATTTGTTGAAGTACTATGTACTACAAAGAGGCATCCTACAGGCCTCAGTAGGTTGTTGCAATCTCCAAGACAACAGTCCAAAATTAATTAAAATTTAGCCAAGCAAAAATAGGCTCCAAAATACTAAATATTTACAGAGATGTGTTGCTATCACATACTCTAATGATCTCTGACACATTTTCCATCCTTTAAAAGAACTAATGAAGAATAATAAAAAATATCCCAAAACAAACCCTCAATTTAAGTCATTGCATTCACGAAAAGAAAGCCTTACTGATTCCCAGGCTAAATTAGTAATCCAATTTATCTTCTATGCATCACCCGTATTTGCAATCCTACACAAGACAAATTATCAATGTGTCCTTAGATAGCTTTAAAGGTCCAGATACCTGCACATATTTTCACAGCTTTGATTCTGTCTTTGTTGATACTCAATTTTGGGCCAAAGACAGCTCAATATTTAAAACTGTTTAATGGTAAAGTCTAGTTTATAGAATTTTTACCTTACTGTCATTTAAATAAAGGTAGATAGGTACAAGTATTGTTCTCATTCATTGTTTTTCACAAAACATTTTCAAAATGGTTTGATTTGCTGATCATCTTAAAGCGTTTCCAAGTATATTTACTCCATCTTTTACACTTCACATAAAATAAAAACAAGCAAGTTATCATCTCTTCTCTGACAGAACTTATCTTCTCCACACCACTTAAACCTCCTAAATTTGTTTGGCAAAAATTCTCTGCAGCTAAACAAAGTGCAAAGAAATGACCAGTAATTTGATCATGCTAATAAGGGAGACGAGGTATTGGTTGATTAAGATTTTTTACAACTTTAAAACATTTTTAGGTTATCAGAGATACAATGATGAGAGAATTTTTTCTTTGTTGCTCATGATATCCTTTGCCTGCTCTTTGTCTTATTACTTCAATAGAAATTTTTAAAAAAACACATTTTTTGTTTAAACCAAGGATACTTCCCAAATGAAATTAGAAATAAAACTTAATTCTCTAAAACATAAAATTCCCTCAAAGAGAAGGTAAAAGGTGATGGAAAAAAACCTCGCTGCTTCTGTTAAAACCCTTTAGTTATGTACTGAAAACTCAGTACATAACTCTAGATCCACTGTGGATGCCATTAATAAGACTGGGAAGAGAAATCTATTTATGAAATGCTGAATGTGAAGAAAAGAAATTCATCTCCCTTTCATTCATTTCACAGTTAAACATACAAACACAAATTATTCTAGACAGCTCTCACAGAGTCCATTTCAGATCACAGAAACAACTGAGCTGTAACTGCTCTTCTTGTCTCATTTAAAAGGACACAAGCATTTTCTTACACATGCCAGTCGTATTTCAAATCCCTTTCAAAGCTTATTCCAGTTATTTCAGTGAGATTAAGTATCCAATTAAAAAAAAAATTGTACAGTGGAATTATTATTTTGAACAAAGACTTTTCATAAAGGTGGTGTATTTGTTTTTTCTTAACGAAATGCAAAAACAATATCAACAATTTTTTTTTAATTTTAACTCCCAGTTAAAATTAGAAAAAAAAATTATACTGGTAACTAATGGTTCAGCAGATCTGATCCACCATTATGTTGGGCATCTTTGATATCTAAAGAAAAAAACTGTCTCTTTTTCTCAATCTGAATTGCTCCATAACTTTATTTCTTCTTTGTCTCTCAGGTAAACTATAAACTTCACCTTTGCATATGGGGTGCACACATCTTTTGGGTGTGGGAGTTTCTTTTTTTCAATAAAACATTTTGACTTTTATTACCTGGAGGTTTTTTACTATTTCCTTTTTGACAATTTCTGAAATGAACTCGGTAAAAAATATACATATCAATAAACACATAAAATTAAGAATGCCTTGCTCTCACAGAAAATACTTTCAGAAAGTTATAGATGCAACCAAGCAACTAAAGCTATGAAGACATGCAAAATACTGAATCACAGAAAACTATTTCAGTCTTATTCTGTACTGTAATACTGTTAATTCTCTTTCCAAAAAAGCTACTTTGATTTTTTGGCAGCCACACATGTTTACTATAGAAGAGAAATCAGTAGAAATATTTTCGAGCTACATAACCCTCTTTTTCTTCAAAAAAGGTAATGACTTCATGTGAAAAGCTACATATAACAACATGATTTCTGCTTACACTGCAGTTTAATGCAGAATGTCTACATGAATTTATGCTGCCAAAAACCAGTCCAACAGTACAGAACTAGACAAAGAGACAAATATATAGGGGGGAAAAAAGAATAAATAAATGTGGTTTATTTACTGTGTTCTTTGATGGCTCCCAAGCAGTATCTACCTTGCCCACATCTTGCATGTCTTGGAGCTGGCGGAGCTGTGACAGGGTGTGGTGTCTCAGGGCTTCATGCAGGGGAGTATCCCCATCTTTATCCTGAATATCCAATTTAGCACCTGCACGGACTAAGAGCTGAAAAGAGAGAGAATCCAAATTAAAAACCAAAAAACAAAACCAAAAAGTCACCATTTATTCCTTTTAGAACGAATTTCAGAAAATTCTGATTTAGAATTCTCTAGAAGGTTCAAAAGGGCTACTCCTATCTTGCTACAATTCACAGTTGAATTAATTTAAATTTATTTTCTGTACCCGAAGTTCAGCCCTCAACCAAAGCATTTATCTGTCTCAAATATCAGCAAGCTTATTTCAGCAGAAAGCTAATGCTTGCCCATGCTCTGAGTGCTATAAAAGACACAATTTTAGAGGATTCTTTCTACTTCCTCAGACTGTAACTCTTGTGAGACAGCCTGCAAACAATGTAATGTATTACAGCAATACGTGCAGTATTTAAGATAGGTATATATTCTTTACTATTAGGCTTCAATGACCTCAAAAATCACCACTTTCACACCATGCTAAACTTTACAACTTAATTTACAGTGTCTTCGCATTAGCAAAGTAGTTAAGCACGTACTTTGGTTTACCCTAATTCAGGAGAACACATAAAAATCAATGACACTATTAAAAACTCTCTCAGAACACTTTGGAAAGTAATGAACTGTAAGACTTGTCTCTTAGGCTAATTTTAGACACCCGTTCCTGTTCACATGACACGAAACAAGCACAAGGCTGCACAGGCCCTCCTATTCCTATGGCCTTTGCATAGGAATTATCAACCCACCAGAACTCTGTTAAACACGCTGTTGAACAAAACGAATCAACACATGCTGACAAAAAAATACCAACCGCCCCTTAAAAATTAAACCCCATCACCATTCAGAAAGTTGTAGGCAGCAGCTGAGATTTTAACTCTAGTTTTTGAGCTTCTGCTACTCTACAAAACTGGGATTAGCAGTAGAGACAAAAGGCATAATCTAAAAACAGGAATACACTACGAGGGGTCTCCCTCTTTGGAATGCACATGCTTGCAAGGAGCTCAGTTTCTCAGAACCAAAGAAACTCAGGCTTCTGAATAGGATAAAAGGAAAATAGCCTTAAAGGAATTCAAAGCCTAATTTTCAAGGAAGTATCTGCCTGCAATTATTTGCAGCTTACTATTTTCTCCAACCTTTTCTTCCACAAGTGAAACCAAGAAAACCAGCTAACAGTCAACACAGTCAAGTCTCAACTTGTTACACTCTCTAAATGGATTTACTCTGGCCCAATTTCTTTTCTCATATTTGCATCTTGTGTCTGCCACTAGCTCTTTACTTCTTAGAGTTTCTCCTGGAATCCTTGGCTAGAACTCTGCAGAAGTGTAAAAAAATAATCGGAGGAAAAAAAAAAAAAAAAAAGGCAAATCACTGCCCTTTGTCATGGCAGTAGGACTTTTAAAAAAGCCCTGCTACCTTTGACCACTATTCCACAAATGCCTGAGGGTACAAACCCAGCTCTGGAAGGTATCCAATAGGAATTAATTCTGAAATATGGAGCCAACATGTTCTTTGCATGGCTGCATGAGCTATTTTAGGACTTCTTAAAGCTAATCCAGCTCTGAAAAACGGATACTCTACAGGGTCATTCACTTAAACATTCTCAGGAATAGGCATGTCAGTCAAATACACATGCTAGTTCCTCTACATGCCTACCTTCCTGCTCATCTGCTACATTAATACTGTATTCTCAGGTACTGTGTAAATTCCAGAAGGGCACAAGAGTTCACCAAACACAACTGCCAAATTGCTTGTAGGATGCAAATGGCACTGACTCTAGGAAACCATTCTTTTGGTAGCAAGCAGATCCAGATATAGGGCCATATCACATGTTGCACTGCAATGGGATCACACCCATCAGCCCTCAGAGAGGGAGAAACCTTACGGTAAAATAATGTTTAAAAGAATGCAGGCCTGCATAGGGGAGACAATTCTGTTTAGGCCTGAATAAGAGAGTTTTGTAGAGTCATCTTGTATGAAAAGACAAAAAAATATGCCAAAGGCCAAGGCCAGGTTGATGTATTCACTCTGAGAGCAGCGAGTGCTCTCTCTGGGGCTCAAAAGCCCACAGCAGCAAGCAAAACACTGAGCCATACACATCCTGTAGACAGTGCACACAGGCCAGAAACAGCAAGCTATGCCAGACTCACACCTCCTGTGCTAGTAATAAAGCTTTGTTAAGTAGAAATATTAGCTTCTCAACCATGCAAACAAAACAACAGGATAGCACTCCTTTCACCAATAAGGTCCTACTGTTAACTGCTTAGGTCTCCCAAGCTAAGAGCAGGGAATGTAAAGCACTCAGAGACTGAAATGTAGTTAAGATCATAAAAAGATGTTTCATGGTACGATTTGCAAAAGCCATGAGCAAGAATAATTATTCATACAGCAAGAGGCATCAGAAATGCTATTTGAAGGTCCCCTTACAGCACCACAAGATTCAGACAAGTAACAGCTGAACACACTCTTCCTTACTAAACAAAAAGGGATGCTGGAATTGGCAACCACACAGGGGAAGCCATAATGTACATGTACAAAAATTTACCATGCCTCAAGTGGCGTTCATATTGCTGACTGACCTTCTCTGAAAATTGGCAGGCTTCTGAATTAAAAAAAATCCATCAAACAAACATGCAGTGAGTATATGTTGTCAAATAATTTTTTAAATGTTCATGAAGTATTCATATTTTAACAGCTGCCATCAGCTTTAGTCAAATGCCATTAACCATATGGCTTACTGTAAATAAGATACTTACCCTAACAATTTGTGTATGCTGTCGTTCAACAGCAAGATGAAGAGCGGTTTGCTGGTTAACATTCTGGATATCCAGGTTAGCATTGCCCTGCAAGATATTCAAAGCATTACAACATTATCAACCCAGCAATTCATCTATAGGCAAGGCAGTCCATTAGAGCACTGACTATGACCCTGAATATAATTCCTAGTTGGGGATTTGAGAACAGAAGTGATTAAATACTTCAATTATTCACTGATGTTAATCTGTTGAATGAAAATAGGTATCAAATTTTTCAGTCTCTCTGCACCATTAGGCCATTTTAACAATCTCAAAGGCAAGTTTGACCCTTAGAGCTCAACACATCCTTCCCTGCTCCACTGCTTCTGCATTGCGACTGCAGGCGTAAAGCAGTCAACTATTCTCACATCAGATGGTTAATCAAAGCATGATATTTAAATTCTCCTGAGAAAAGAGTCCTTCCTACCTGATGCACCAAAAGTTCAGCCACTTCCACATGATTATTGAGAGCTGCCAGATGTAAGGCAGTGTAACCATCATCTTTTTTCTCATCAACAATCCACGGTCGTGGTAACTTGGACAACAACACACGCATTGCACTGAAAAAAAATAGGCAGAGATGGCATAAACACCCCTACAACATATGCTGAATGACACCAGTAGAACAACATTAATTCTCAGAACTATGCAGTAGTGGCTATAATAATTTTAATCTTTTTTCAAACAGAGAAAGTGGGTGAAAAGCTATACCAACAGTTCCAAAGGAGAATAATTTCACATTCACTTCCTTCTACTTAAAGCACACAAACAAATCATACAATGGCTAGAATGGTGTGAAGATCAGCTTTGTTTTTTAGAAGAATGCTATCTAGCAGTTAAAATCACATTAAAGAAGTATTTAAACAAATTCTGAAATGTAGACAAAGGAATTTTCTCCCTCAAAATCATTATCGCATCCTTTACTTAAGCATTTAATGACCAAGTTCCACTACATTAGATCTCTTTAAAATCATCACTTTATAAAGTGTTGCCATGGGCTGTAAAACTCAGTTTCTGAGAAGGAAAATGGTCTCTTAAGCACAGACAAAATAAATGCTGAAACTGTGAAGTGAGTACTAGTGGGATATTTTCTTAACATATAATGGTTGAGTATAACATACCATGGCAGTGTCTGGTAGTCGGGGTGAGGAAAAGCAACTTGATTACTACAAGTATTAAAGTAGACTAAAATCCATGAAGTCCAAAGACTGAAGGTTAAAGATACTAGCAACACAATGCTAGATAAACAAATTGCTCAATATTGTATTCTCTGAGAAATACAGTTTTCTTAAGCTTACATGTCTTCACCTAGCTTTTGGAATACATAAGTTACCAAACTTAAATCCCTTATTGTCTTATCGTTATAAACAGCATATGCAGCTCCCTTATGACAGTTCCTTAAAGACAAACACAAAACCAGAAACCGCTACAATCCTGTGCCAAGAAAACTCTTCTGTCATCTGATGTTTCCCTACTGTTGAAGGAACACTCTATCTACAGGAGAAACAGAGCTTCTGCACAAAATCCAAACTTTTAAAATCCAAGTAATACTTGCTAATGCAAGTGAAATCACTCAGTCACACAGTGCATTCATTGCAAGGCAGATAATGTATCTGAATTAAACAGTTCTTCATTACAGTTTTGGTATCAAAACTGTGGGATCTCAATAATCCTCAGAAATATCCATATAAGTTGAACCTCTCAGCTTTTACTTAAAAATACCCTCAAAAGGTATGAATGACTGCCCTGTCAAGCAATAACTGAGCTCCCAGTTAATTCCAATCATTTGTTGCCTTGAGCATCCACACTGAGGTGAAGTGCTATTCACTCCTAAGGTCTCTTTCCGAACAAGCCAACGAGTTTCCTATAAAAAAAAAAAAACAAACCTTAAAAGCTGTGTCTGGGCACAGCTCACCCTAATGAGCCCTCCTTGAAAGCAGAGAAGTCTGTGAGGTAGACTACTGTACCAGTAAGGAAGTGCACTCCTTCCTACACACTGCTAAGATACTCCCATAAGAGACCCTGCTTATGCATCTCCATATTCTCTTGCTACTGAGTGCACAACATAAACCAACTCCTGGTTTCATACTTACGCCGCAGCTGCCAGAATGATGTATTAAGTGACACTTTTCAGCCCCCAGAGTCAGAGAGTCTAAAGGAATTGCAACTAACCAACTGCATTTTCAGGCCAGAGGATCATACAAACCCACAGGAAACCAACTGCTACGTGGAGCATCCACAGCCAGGCTGTTCTCCATGTTTGTCCTCCTTAGAGTAGACAGAAGCCATTCTCAGCCTCTTAGGATTTTTTTGTTTTCCTGGCAGAAAGCTTTTCACCTCCTCACAGTTCAAATCACTTATAACACAGCAATTTAAGACAACGACACCTAACAGATTGTACATTGCTCATTGTGAGCCATCTAGCTTCTATTCATAACAGCTCTCTCACGTGCTAGGAAGAAAAGACTAGAATACTTCAGAAAAAAACAAACAATGGAAACATCAATTCTTTGAGACAACAAAGATTGAGAGATTCGCTTAGGGAAGATTTTTTCAAAATTAAGGATATAATTTAGTAAAACTCAAGTTACCAAAGCTTTATGAAATGTGGCAAAATAAACCAGTATCAGTTGCACTGATAAGCATAGTCGATTTTATAATTCAATGATGCTGTATTTTCAAATCTTGGCACCATCAGAACTGTGTTTAGCTACTTTAGGGAGGGAGCGGTCTGGAGCACTGTGGTTTGCTTGGTATCTGGGCACACCACCACACCACTCTTCAGAATGCTGGACTGATACAAAGCACTCAGTACCAACAGCACAACAAGCCTTCTATAGTGGCTTCCCACAGGGCATCATGTCATGTAAGCTCTTTATCTTCACCTGCCAGGCTCAGTGCCTCTAAAGACCCCTTCTAAGTTCTAGGGTAGCTACTGTGGATAGTCTGAGACACACAATAAAAAATTCCTGAAAATTCCCTAGGACTGAAGAAGCAATATGAGACTGAGCAACCAGGAAAAAGCGGGGCAACAATATCCTAACCAAAAAAACCCCAAACAAACGATGACAACAAAAACCCAACAAGAAGTTGTTCCTGAAACTGCAACCACAACTTGAGGAACACTATGGAAGGGCATCAACACTTTAATTACAGCCAGCTTGTTTCCAAAGTAGCTCTAGTCACTAAACAAAAAACGGTCCTAACTAACTCAATGATATTTTATATCCTTTTCTTCAGCAAGGAAATAAAAAACTGCCAACTCTACTGATAAAATTTAAAGTACACTGACCCAGTTCATCAGATGCTTCAATATATAAATGTAAATGTTCAGAAATACTACTGACATTTCTTTAATACACTTCATCTTTGAAACAAAAATAAGAAACTGACTGACCTGGTATTTTGTCTGCTGTGAACAAAAATCACTTATCTTATTATTTGTGTGAGTGTTATCCTTACCAGATCCCCTTCCAAATCTTTAGTTTGCTGTCTTATACCAGAAAAAATTTTATCTGAAGTTTGATTGAAAAGTATTTGGAGGTATCTTGCTTTCAGAGAAATAAGATGCCTGCTACATTTCTGGATCCTTTTAAAATGTATTATCTTACTGGAAAAACAGAAGGACGACCAGAACAAATAAATGGCTTCTGTGTGTAATAGATTTTTATCTTACTGTTCACAGCATATCATCCAAGGGCCAGGAACCACTACCCATTTGTTTCTTTTTGTTCAGAAAAAGACTATATCTCTCTTCCAGACCATGGGACAGCAGGATAGAAAAGACTGTTTCATGGAATGACACCTTAAAATTCTGCAAGATATTAATATGCTACAATGGTAAATTCAGCTTAGTGGCTGCATCCTTCTCCTCATTAGATGAGAGGTAGGGTTTTTCAAATTTTACAGGATTTTCTAGAGTTACTGCCAAAATTTTGACAGCTAAGTAGCTACCATTCAGAGCAGCACTCACTGGAAAGGCACATCATAAGTCACATTAGAGAATTAATGTTGCCAATTACACAGTAATTCTTGATTCACTCTTCCCCATGAAGTATCACAGAAGAAGCTGGGTTGTATTGCTCTGTTTTTAAGACCACAGCATAGATCTGGTCTTAGATTGCTTTTATCTTGTATACATTAAACAAACCACAGACTACTTTCATTGTAGTTGCACTGAAAAGATCAAGAAATCAGCAAATCTATTAGTAACCCTGATCATGAAAACAGCTAAAGAACTCTTTCAAACTATCATCTCCAGTGCATTCAACTGTAACAGATTACATGGCTGTCTGAGGAGCTGCAAAGATTATTGATGAAATGCTTGAAACTCTTCACTGAAACACTGAACTTATGTCATCACTATGCTATTAGTACTGAAGCATCACCAATAAAAAATTTTGTAGCAGACAAGCTTTGGTGTTTGTTGGTCTACAGTATTTTCAGCTTAGTGGGAAGCTCATACAGATTTTGGTCCTTTTTTAGCTGGATAACCATTTGTAGCTTCTGAAAATTTCTACTTTTGAACAACAGGACAAAACTTCAGTGACAATTTTTGAGAGAGAGATCTGTAAAGCTTTAATAGGGATAATTAAAATATTGCTTCTTTTCTAGAAGCTAAACACATGCTCAGCAAAAAAGTAACCGGAAAGCTCATGTGCTTATAGAGGGCTGAGATGGAGCCAGGCACAGCTGCTGGGGGTACGCTGACTTATACTACCCAACATAATGCACCCCCATAAAATGACACTCCAGTCTCTAATAGCTGCAGGTGATTTGGTCAAAGGAATATCCACTAATACGATGCTACATTAAATCTGAGATGTAGAAGAGCAACAGCAAATGCTGCTGTTGCTTGCATCTTTATTTGACCTCGCCACATGAGTAACACTTTTTTTTCTTTTTAAATTCGGATTTTCAGTCTAGAACCACAGCTTAACATATACAGAATCGTAGAGTCATTTGAGTTGGAAGAGATCTTACAGATCATCTCATTCCAACCTTTGCCATGGAAATTCAGCAGCATGAATTGTGTATTTGCAACATAAGATATGCCACAGATCTGAACAATACAGTAATTCACTTTTAGCCACAGAGAGCACTTGTTTCAACATCAGTTACCAACATTAGATATACAAAATATAAAATTATTCTTATGATGGAATGTTAGCATACAGTATATTATTCATTACCAACCTACATATAAAATATTGGGTTTTACACAGTACTTTGCTCACAGAATTTTTGCAGATGCTCATCAGTACTATCTGAGAATGCAACATACAATAACAGATTTATTTGGACAATCTACAAGATAAAAGTAATTGCAAACAAGATGAAGCCAGCACCTTATTGTATAAAAACAATTCCAGATTTAGCAGTCTTAACTGCAAAGTATCCTTGCACCCAGTTAAAATACGTGAACAAAAATGATAGTAGATTCTCTGCTACCAATGCAATTTGACTGCAGAATGAGGTAAATGAAGAAGGTTGAGGGTTTGTGGGATAGTGGTGGGGTGGGTTTGTTTGGCCTTTCAGGGTTTGTTTGTTAAGTTTTTTAGAAACAAACACTTAGGCAGAAAAAGTTAGAAAGGCCACTTCACAATCTGCATAAGCACATTCAACCTAAATTGCTACTGAAAGACACAATCCCACTTTTTTCCCTGCACTTCAGCTCCTGCATTATGTTGGCTCTACAGACACATCATTTTCTAGCAAGTGAAACAACCTGCCAGACTCCTGATTTGGCAAGTTTGCTTTCAGACAGATCAATGAGAAAATCCAACCTACCCCGCAAGTTCATGATCACTAGAAGCAATAGGAGTAAGGAAATGACAGAGCCAGAGCTGCGGGGAGGGCAGACCGCCCCTTCTAGAAGTGAAGTCTTAGATCAGCATAAACTTATCAGCAATCCTATCACCAGAGGTTGTAATGATTCACTGTACTTCCTATTACAGGTTCTTCTACTTTCATGCCGTTCTCCTCCCTCAACTCAGGTTTCCACTGTCTCAGTGTGACATGGTTTCATAATGTATTTTACAGTAATCCTGGCTTGAAGTATTCTCCACACACCACCTCCCACCCCCATATCCTCCTCTCCAGACTCCCAGCCCTGGCTCAGCTAAACCAGTTCACCTGCCTCCAGTCAGAGCCTCAAATACATGAGCGAACAGTTCAGATTTAAAGACAGCTTCCATGGCAAAGTTTTCTTTTAAGACTTTGTAGTCCAACGTGCATTTTATGCATTTTACAACACAGCAGAAGAAAAAACACATTTTACTAAATCCCTTTCTTATCCTGTTGACTACCACATCCGCTCAAAAAAAGGCCCCCACAAAAAGTGGTTCCAACACAGCATCTGAAAGGTCATCTCCTTCTGCTGGATTATTTCTCATATGGAACAGTACTCCAAGCCTGCTCACTTGGAAGCCAAAGAAACATTTGAACCAACATAGTGCAAGGAGCAACATAGGAGCAGGACAGTGCTATTTTTGGCAACCATACCATCGTAAGTGCACGTCAGCACACAACTTCAAGCCAGATCAGCTCCCTGATCTGATTCACATCATATTCGCTGTGCAGTACAGAGAGAACCACTGGAAGAATGAAGAAGGAAGTATCTATCTCTCAGGAACAAGCAACAGGAAGAGATTAATACCTTAGACTGGTACTGCTGAGCACAATGTAATTTAAAATTAGAGTTAAATATTTCATATCTGACCAATGGCCTAGTTAGTAAAAATTTAAGTAGGCAGGCTGTTTCCTTATTTTTGCTTCTCTGATTTTCAAGCACCTCTTGCTTTTGAAAAATCTATTTCAATATACATGTAACCAAAGAAACAATGAGGTATATACATTTACATGGAATTCACAAGAATGCATTTGCACAACAGCTTTGTCTTCAGCGAATAATTATGAAATCAAAGAGAAAAGAGAAAATGTGACTTTTAACAGAAAGCAACAGAAGTTACAGGGTAAACAGTTACCAAGCACAGGATAAAATCAACACAAAAAGAAGCAGCAAGGGAAGTATAAATCCAAGATACTGGTCTGCTCAGGACTTTGTAATTAATTCTCTACCCTACCATACTGAACTTTGTATCTACTAATTACATCAATATTAATTGAATGGCATTTTGACTTAGTAAGTTTGTTTCATTTCAGATTGAGATATTTTCACCTTTTTAATCCTTCTTGCTCCCAAGCAAAGATTTTGTTTTAGAAAAATACAGAGAAAGTCTTGGAGTTTTTGGGTTCCTGACTGTTGTATTTAAAAGTCTAAATTTCAGTTATTCTTTTTAAAAGAAACATTATATATATGCCCCATGAATATGAAAATCCTTCTTCATATTTTGAATGTGCAGTTATTAGGCTTGCCATGACATGAAAGTTTAATACAATGAGCTGTTCTCTTGATTTCTTTTTTTATTCTTTTTTTCTAAAACAATTCAGTTTTTTTAAAGACCAGTAGCACCTAATTTACATGTGTATTTATTTTCTTTAGATGTAATTCTATGGATAAGCATTACAAACAAAATACTATGCCATTATTAAACATAATGGTATGGAACGATACGAATTTACTAATTAACGTTTTTTCAAATAATTTCTCACTTGATTTGAATAAGGAAAAGCAGGGCTACAAATGGACACCGACTTCTTTTTTATAAAATTGCTGCATGATTTGCAATTGAAAACTTAGACTGATTAACCTTGGGTTAATCGACATGTTAGTCACGGCATTTTTCAGTGATCAAGAAACCAGGTTACACAACCTGCCATGGCAGCGCAGGATATTTATTGTTCTATATCTGCGTGAAGTCCCTGCCTTGTTACTAGCAGGGCTGCCTCTTTTTTTTTCCTCTCTCCCACTCCTCCCTCCACCCCCACCCCCCCCCGCCCCAAATGTTTCTAAGTATAGTGACAACCTCATCAGGGTTTACTAGTAGCAGCGCAAGCTCAGTGAAAACCTGGGAAATCTAACTGGAAACATGAGAGAGAGCTTTATTTGGCAGTGCTAAAAAAACCTGGGGACAAATGGCTAAGCGGCGGTGGAAGTGCAGGCTGCACAATCAATAGGCAGAGAGCTGGATAGAGGCTCCCTTCGCTGCTGGATCGACAATCGACAGCTGAGAGACTATTTTTTGCAATGGTTGACTAAATATGGTCAGGGAAGAGAGAGGCACAAGAGAGCCTGTTTGCCTGGGAGTGCATGTTTCAAATGCTTAGCTGCCTATAAAGCCGTAACAGTTTTGCTCGTGCCCTCTAAGTGGGAAATACGGTTGGTGACTTCTGTAGTGTGTGTGCGGGAGCCCTGACCTCGCGAGCAGACTTGACCTCTGAAGATGGAAAGTAGCTTCAACACAGACCTGCCTACAGTTAAGCCTGGAAACATAACCTCAAGCAAGAAAAGATGCAGTGCAATATCTAAGGAACTAGAAGAAACCAATATTTGCCGGGGGAGGGGGGAGATGATCGCTATTTTTTTTGGTGCCTTTTTCTAATTTTTTTTTTTTTGGAAACAACTCCAACTTTTGGGGGCTTGGTTTTGGTCTTTTGTTGGGTTTTTATTTTTCTTTTTGCCTGTGATGATCTTCATCTGACAGTGGGCTATGTCCACCTTCCCTTGGCTTCCTAGCATCTATCCTTGGAGTCTTTAACTCTCAGTCCAGCAGACATAAGGTATAATTTCTATACAACATCATCTGTATTTTAGCATTCAAAAGAAAGGAAGAAGGTGCCAATTAAGCACCCATCTTCATGCCTTTTTTTTTTTTTCTTTTAAGTTTTATCTATTTAAGGTGGTGAGGTACTGTATGCACCGACATTCGCCCCCCCCCTTGCCTCCCCCTCCCATGTAACGAAGAGCTGATTCAGCGAATAGAGTGAGAGCACTCAGGATGAGATGGCTGCTGCTGATGTGTCTCTAGGTCATTACCTCTCTTCCAACTGCAAATGCTGCATGATACTAAGCTTACAGGTAACAGAACATCAGGAGACCTGCATTATTCTGCACGTTTAAAGGATGCCTATGACTTTCTGCATGTATATCTTATTTACTAGACTGTTATTTTAATTGTTGTATTAATCCCTCTACTCTGGGAACAGCTTAATTTTGAGTGTGCTAAAGTACCAAGCATTTGTAGTGTAAAGAGCAGGTTGAAAGAAAACAACTGTTAGTCCAAATTTCATAGGAAAAAAAAAAAAAAAAAAAAGGAAGAAACCAAAAAAAAAACCAAATCCCAACTTGCTTAGTAGGCAGAATTCTTTTTAAAGAAGATAAACTAATAAATTGCAATGCCATTAACTGGTTGTTCATTTCAGTTAAATATATTCTTATCTTCCTATGCACAACTAAAAATGTACAAACTTGAAAAAGAAACAGTGTGCTAGTGCAATGCTGAGTTCTCAAATAGGTCTAGGCAAAATTTTCAAGGTGCTTTGTATCAGACGTACATGAAAACAGCCTACTTAAAAACTAGAATGTGACTGCTGTGATTCTAATGCTGCATTGCTGATTCTCCTTGTACTACTGTGCTAGCTACTGCTACACTCTGATTTGCTCTCTATCAGCTGCACTAGGTTTTTGTCATGAGCTGCAGAAATTCTTACTTCCTCTGCTCTCAGCTTTCCTTGCAACTATTACAGTTACTAATTGTTAAGCTTATTTCAAATTTACCTTCTAATGCTATAGAGACAAAGCTTACTCCACTGTAACCCAAATCAACTCCTGAATACATATGAAGCAACCATAAGCTATATCCAACAGCCCCTCAGAAGTCAAAGCTGTACTGCACATAAAATATTTAACCACTGCTCCAAACCAAGTCGCACGAAATCTTACAAAACAGGGTTGAACTTGGGCTTTGTTTCTATTAGGTTTTTTGTTTGATTTGGGCTATTTTTTTTTAGATAATTATTTTAGCTGTCATAAATATTTCAAGGGTGGACAAGACTTTGACTTGAGCAGGTGAGTTCCAGTTTTAAAAAATGAGAAAAGCTGCTTGCAGAAGTGTTGAATAGGTATTAGCTTTCGCATGTGACCTTCGGCCTAACAATCCAAATCCTGTCACAGCAATTAGAGGTTGTTTTCTCAACTCAATGCCATCATCTTTACGATAAGCAGGATCACCGGTGACATGTGCTTTTGTGTTTGGTTGGGCTTTTAGTGGGTTTTTTTGTTTGTTTTGTTTTGCTCTATTTTTGTTTTGTTTAGTTTTTCAAACCACTCTTGAAATACAGTGTAAATAAGTATAAACCTGCAAAGAGTTTGCAGAATAATGGATGGGATACAAAAAGCATAGAACTGGGAATCCGGGGTAAGCAAATAAGTTTATAACTGCTATTTTAGATCAGTCTCTGCTTCCCTTCAGGACACTAGATGCAAACTGTACTGCAGCATGAAAATCTGCTAGAAGACATGGGAGGAAGCTGAAGTTTTTACAGTGGACTACAACTATGAATTCTAAGAAAAGACATTGCAAACCTACCAGCGATTCAACTCTCTACTTAAACACGGTCACTTAGAAGAGCAAGAGGCTGCAAAAATATGGAAAAACACTTCTAACATCAGTGCCATCCCAAAACAATGCCCGGCTTTAAGACCCTGTGCAGGTAAATTGCATTGTAAAGTTCAGTTAGCATAGTAAGTTTATTTTCTGCCATCAGTTAATCAGAACTGCTGTCCTTCCAAAGGACTGTCAGTTTTACCTAATGACAGCAAGAAAAAGCAGCAAAATACTTTTCAGTTTCATCTGACAGGCAGTCAAGCAACTCTGTGTGTACCTGCTCAGAGCACATACTTCTTTATGTACCCATATGAACATACAATGCTATGGAATGTAAAGAAGTATGTATTTTTGGCAGGCAAGGAACGACCAAGTAAGAGGAAACTAAACAGCTGCTGGAAGAAACAGGTTTCCCTCTTGTTTGAATGACATTCATGTGACAAATTGGCTTGCTAAGGGTCAGCTGCTACTGCCAAAATAACTCATACTTGTTAGTAACAAATCACAAAACATAAAATTAAGTGACTATAAAAGTGGGTAGGAAGAATTGTTAACAGCTGATAAGCAGAATATTAGATGCAAACAGAATTCAAAGCAAGGCTGGAAATGAAACCTTGAAATGCATCAATTAAGACTGCAGCACAGCTGCAGAATTCATCATTACCAGTACCCCTCACTTCATAGATCTTAAACTAAACTTCAAAGCCTGGTTATCAAAATGCATCCCATAAAAACAACCCACTGTTCTAGTAATCACAGCCTGTTCTGTGTACTTCAGATGGTAGTACTTAAATCAGCATCTATGATAGAACATTTAATCCACAGGTTGCAAATGAGACAAGTATTACCAGCTAAGGAATTACAGGTGTGATGTAGAAAAAATGATAGCCAAAATAATTGAATATAACTTCTGCAATTTACTAAAACTTAAGTTAGAATTTTCTCCAAATCAGCACTTATTATGCTCACTGAGCTCTTCGATACAAAGTGCAGTGTCAGGTTTATGCACAGAAAGTGACAATACAGAGATTTCTAGGCCAGAGTTGCTAGTCAGCGGATTAAAGCTATTGACAGATTCCTAAATGGAAACACAAATGACAACTACAGCCTAAAACGTAAGTTATCTTAAATACTATTTTCAAATAGGCTGAATTTATTTTAAATCCAAATTTAAGAAAACTGGCCATAAAAAAAACCATTGTAGCATTCAAAAAATTTTAAGAACTACATGAGAAATAGCTCCACAACAGTTTCAAGTTCTAAAAGCTATATTAATTAAAATACTCTGGTTCATACCACCCCTAAGTAAAGACACTCAAGATCAAATTCAGGAACAAGGAAAAAACACGAGGAAAGAGCTCCCCACTCTTCAATCCAGCCACTTATATTCATGACAGCAGATCTCTAAAACCAGTTATTAAATAGGATATGTCCATGATAAGGAGGCACATTTGGCCCAGATTATAAAGATTCTTAACCATAGCCTTTTGCTTACTAAAATGTCTTTTGCTTACTAAAATGTCTGTGAGGAAAAAAACCCCAAGCAAAACAAACAAGAAAAATAAACAAGAGCAACGTATGATTTTTAGATGGAGAACTTATTTTTAAATACTCACATAATTCTCAAACAGCTAATAATATATATAGCCGGATAATTTTAACACCTGAGACTATGTATTAATATATATATACAAGAAGAAATATTATCTTACCTGCTTAAGAAAGCAAAGTTTCAATATTTTTTTAAAACTTTCTCTTAACGGCAGATATTTTGACACGAAGGCTACAGTATCTTAACGCCTAAATTAAAACCTGGTTTATAGTGGGAAACAAATCAAATTGCAGTAGCTTTTCTGGATAAAGCAATACTACTAAACTTGATCATGCTCACAGATGCAATTTGGTGTAACTAACAGTTTCACTGAGGGGTTAAATTGCTAAGCGTTTTCGTCTTTTCCTGAAGAGCTCCTGTGCTCAGCACCAATCGATTTAGCTTCCACTACATAATGGGACAGATTTTTTTAACAGCTTTAATTTATCTCAAAGGTTTTTGGTAACAATTTATCATACTGTGTTCTCTCTTGTATAACATTGCAATGTTATTCTGACACAAAATGACAGTTCAGAGTGATACAAAAGTTAAAATTATATGTTGACATTGCTTCCTGCTAGTTCATGTTAGCATATCTCTAAGAATACATACCCAGTCACTCTAAAATGTCACATCCATCACTTAGATCAGCTGTTCAATTTTAACCGAGCACACGTTGAACTTTGGGCATCTGCTGACACAGTTGTAACTCAAACATTTCAACTGTGTGACTGACAGGGATAACAGATGCTGACATTATCAAATGCTACACAGCTCTTTTTCCACAGCCGTTTTTTGTCCCGATATGGCCAGTACATGAAGCTGTATTGCCATCCAAAAGCACACTTGAGCAGCTGTATCTGTAAAACAGTTCCTCTATAACTGGTAAAAATAGAAACTCATTTTATAGCCATCTTGATGCTTAAGTCCAAGTGACACACCTGCTACGTTTCTATTAGGATACATAGTGTTGAGAATATATTTACATAAATCTTCTCACCATCATCAGACTATGCAAGAAACAGATGTAGACTACCCTTGACATACTCATTACTAGGGAATGGTTGCAAGTAAGGTCGTCCCCTCCTTTCCACTGCAGTCAAAGCTCAGAAAGTATGGCATAAAAAAAGCTATGTGAGCTCGTACAATTGTATTAAAGACCTTAGTTAAGAAGAAATCAGATGCAATCCCAGATAAATCTTTAAAAGCTGTGTTTTTCTTGCATTAAATGGTTTTACATACACTATCAGGGTAAAAAATTAAATCTATCCTGCTATATTATATAATCATTCCTAAAAAGTTAATACTAACCAGAGATATAGCAATGGAATTGAAAGCACTTGGCATTTATATTTGTGCTAACCAACTACAGCATAAGAGCAGCTGCAAAAGAGAACCTGCCAGAAAATGAATGAGGGGAAGGGGGGGAGGAGGGTGACAAGGAAACTGAAATGTTCTTCCCCTGTAAAGTTTAACATAAAAAAAATAAGGGAGCTCTATATGATGGAAGTTTTACAAATGCAGTTTCTTATCTATTCTAAAATTTGATTACACTAGACAGGAAAAAGTTAAAACTGTAACTATGATTTGATTTGAGACTCATCCAAAGATTCTCAAGGAAACACTCAAGGACACAACGAAAGTATACAGACCTTTCTGGTATACAGCTTTTAATTGTGCATCTCCAAATTAGGAAAGAGTTAAAAATTTGCATTGACAAGAAACAAATTGTGTAACACAAAAGAAAGGTGCGTGACCTTTGTGCACTGCTCATGTGCTTTAGAATGTGTTACTGAATTATAAGCTTCCTGCACTCCAATGCTTTGCTAAAGCTGGTAAAATGGAACCAAATCACCTCTTCAATGGATTTGGTCCCCTTCAACCAGCTGTAGCTATGCATTGATCACTACAGGATTTCTCATGTTTCTAAAACTGGACACGAAACCTGCTCAGAGCAATTAATTATGTAGTCCTCTCTACAGTCCAGCCCAACTTCTAGGCAGCCTGAAGATACAAGGTAACGAGGAGTGTAGCAAATTCTGTATTCCAAAAATCTCAAGTTTGTATTTGTAAATAAATAGCTACTGGTGTTTAACATTTTGTCCATATGCAGTGAAAATCATCTCTTACAACATTTATAAAGAAGATAGGTAAGCAGTGAAATAAACATTTCCCAATGATTTATTGTCTCTTGTATTCTTCCTCAAGTCTGGTGCCCTTTCTAGCAGAACTAATAAAAAAAACCTCAAAAGGAAACAATCATGAAAAGTACTGGTAGGGCAGATTTACTTTCTGGGCATCCCTCTCTCCTTTTTTTCATTGCACAAGGAGGGAAACTCCACAGGGCAGGAACTTCATTTGCCATTTTGTATCTGTCAGGCACATTATTTACTATTTAAAGATAATAAATTTGTCACTGACTTCAACAGCTACAGGCTAATCTGCCATCTAATAATAGGTCTGCTCATGGAGATTATATTCTTCCTCCAAACTAACTTGAACAAAAGTACTCTTCCAAAGCATTTTCTGACATAATACTTTAATAAGAGGTTTTAAAAACAGGCTCACTTTGCACTCAGCTTCAACTAAGCTTAACCTACACTTACTGTCAGAACTGCAAATGCAAAAGCAAAAAAACACTTTGACTGGTTTAGAAAATAATTGTACCACTGTAATTTCCTCGGAACTTGTCTCTCTGAGGACCTCCACGACATCACAGCCCGTGAGTCCTACAGACACTTCCTGAAGACACTCATTAACACTATGTAGAAGTGAGAAACCCCACCTCTCAATTAAATTGCTACAGTTAGAAATTTCACTGCCAACCTGTTCAAATCATCGGCAAATCTAAAACCAAATAGAGACCTCCTAAATAATAAGAAAACCGGGGGAAAAATTATGACTCTGTTCTATTTTAAACCACAATCTCCTGCTTGCCAGTTTACGAACATAAAGATAACATACTTCTTGCTATTGGAGAGCAATACAAGAAATCTGTATCTTACCCCACGATTTTAATTTTTTTATTTAAAGTCCAGCAGAACTTACTGCTCTGAAGAACTAATCATACACACGTGTGAAGTCAGGTCAGCTCCAAGAGCAGCCTCTATTTAAGATGCTAGCTGCAGAGTGAATAAAGCTCACTTCACAAGATACAATGCAAATCTAAAACTAACTGGGGCAACGGATATAAAATACGCCTACACTTCACAGTCATGTCTTCAGCTCAAAAATCTAAAGTCACAGGTATGCGAATAGATCAAACATAAGCAAGAGATGATAACATGGCAAAAATAACCAATCTGTACAGTATTTTCAAATTTTACTCTCCTTTTTTCTGTCTGAAAAAAATCTCATTAACACTGAGGAGGCAAAGTCTGCCAAGCTTTGAGGCTCACAGTGCTTTGAAAAAAGTCCAAAATAAATGCACTTTTAATATGACTGAGTCAGTTAAAAATCACAAACAAGAAACCATGTATTAAATAAAAGTTTCACTTCCCCACACTCAATTTAAAATTTCTTTTTAGCTCTATCTTCCATGCACAAGTTTAAAGCTGCCTACAGCACAAAATAATATCCATTCTACATTTAAACATTATACATCAGCACAAAAACCAGAAGTTCTCTTTCTGTACCAATTCACAAGGTACAAAGGGAAGCAAAACATGAAAAGAAGAAATATTCTACTAAGAATAGGATGCTGTCTGAAACACACTGTACCTTGACTTGTGGAAAACACAGCCAAACTGCCATGGAAGATAAAGTGCTGAAAAAATCTAAGCTATTTGACATAAATTGCTATCTTTCTTATAATATTTATCCAATATTCAAACATTTAAGATAAAACAGATTTGTTTTCATATGAAATATTAAAAACTTTGGAATGTTATCCTCAGTACAATTTGTAGGTTTTTTCTTGGGACATTAATCTCTATTATTTATAAAGATCAGAACTCAAGAAACAAGAGGTTTTGCTCTGAAAATGAAATTGGTTGCAAATACCTATTTGACATCAACTAAAAAAAAATACTAAAGAAATCCACCTCCATTTATTGTGGTGCCCATGCACTTAACACATACATTTATTTTATTATCCTCAACAAGGAAGACGTATGTGAATGTTATTAATTCTTGCATACGTAGCACACTTTTAATTTTTAGAATTATAGCAATGCACACACAAATGCATACATATTTATATACACATACCAATACGTGTTCAACTACTATGAAAAAATACAGAAATTACATAATAGATCTATACATTTAAATATAAGGGGAATTTAGCGCACTGTATTAATATAAGGCACCACATCCTGAAGCCACAATCCTTCAGTTAAGGTGGAGCAGGGAAGCTTAGATGAGGAAAGCTAGGTCTTTTAAGTAAGGTTTCAAGCAGAACCTATTACGTACTGTTTGTGACCCGCAGCAGCAACAAGCTAAAGATGAGGGGGTTATTTTTAACAGTGTTTTAAATAGCTTGCACTTAGTACACTTAACAGATCAGTAACAGCCATTGTTCTATATCACACTAAAAAACTAAGTGGCAAATACAAAACCTTTGGTTTCATTCAGAATCAGGCCAGTGGCAGAACTACAAAATCAGCAATGAAACAAATGAGTATCACTGAAGTCTTGAAAAATATAAAACTCAACTCCTAGATGAATGAAACTATCACGACAATTTTTGGCCAGGGGGGAGAAATCAAAATAGACTTATTTTGGTTTCATTTTCAATCATTTCTTTCCAGGCTGATGGGTAAAATATCTAATGCTGTGAGCATTAGATATTTTAGATAAAACTACTACTCTTGTGATGGGAGAAAAACTTCCTTTTCTGCGTGCTTGAGCAGCGCTCAGATGGAAATGCAACCAAAAAAGAGTATTAAGTATCTGGTTTAGATTCAAGTGAAACCCCGTGTATGGAGGGAACCCACACAGCATTCAAATCACGAATACTGGAAACATTTTCCAATATTTCAAAAAAAAAAACTGTGGTAAAGGAGGGAGGATTCTCATTAAAACTGCACTATACCTATACCTCACATTCTACCAATCATCAAACTGACTCAGTCTGAACTACAACTTGGATCCCTCCATCAAAGGAACCGTCTGTCACTCCTAAAACCTTGACCCACAGAAAAATCTCCAGCACACGCCTATAGAAAACATTTCTTTCTCCATACACTTTCCCTGCATCTCATAATGAGATGATGGGCACACAAGTCAACTACCACAAGAGCTGAGGGATAATACTGCAGGAAAAAACTAAGAAAATATACCCTACCTAGGTAACTGAGACAGGAAACAGTCCTTCTGGCTAATGCTGTTATAAAAAGTAAGGAAGAATTCATTTTAAAGGAAGAAGTTACCAAGTCAGACTTGAAAGAATTCTCTTCTGAATGCCAAAAATAAGCACCCTTCACTTGGTCCTTGACATGTTCTCTTAAAGACCTTTTATGAGTACTGTAGAAAATGTTAAACATTTATTCATCCTATCAACATTTCCAACCACTACTTTTACCTTGTGAAATTATTCCATTCCACTAACATAGATAATTATCTTTACTTTTTAACTATCAGTCTTGATAGCTATGTTCTAAGAGATTAACCTAAATTTTAATCTCATGTATTAATAATCACTGGAATTTATACAAATTTACAGCCTTATTTCTCCAGCTTCTCTCAACTGAAAAGCCAAATTTAGTAATAAACAAGCAAATACACACATTTCTTCTTTTGTGTAAACTATACTGAATATTCTACCCCAGGATAAAGCATTATTGAAGCCTTGTTAGCATGACAGCTTTGAAAGGTACCATTTATCCACAATGTAATAAGGAGTCAGCAACACAACTTTTCTTTAAAGTTCTATCTATGCAGTAGTTTTCAAAAGCTACCTTAACTGAAATTTGAATGTAGACATATAGAATGCACCTAGTATAAAACAAACTACGCCTCAGACTTAGTTTTTTCAGTTGAGCTGCTATATAAAAGCTGAAATACAGAATTCTTCCTAGATATACTTCTATGAAAATATAAACAACTGTTTCATATACTGACAAATATAATCTAATGCAACAATCCTAAGGGTGCTTTAGAACTGTAATTATCTGCAAATAAGTATATCTAAAAAACTCAAATCCCTTTATCAATTCCCAGAGTCAAGAAGGGAAGCACAGCAGTATTTATGATTTTTATCCCATGTCAAGATTCCATCTTCAAGATCTTACTAACTTATTTATCAAACTTTTACTTGGCAAAGTTTTACAGCCGTGACAGGAAATTTCTCAGGAATTTGGAGTTATCTGAACACAGCATTAAAATGAGCAGACTCCTAGCTTCATTCTAGCAAGGGCTTCCAAGCATTAGAAAGATGCATAGCTATGCAACATCAACATTTAAAAAATACAACTATATGCAGATTTAAGAGACTTCTGAAAGAACACCATAGTTCTACCCTTAAATGCACTTGTTTTCCTTACATGCAATTGTTTTCCTTTCACATACGATAAATATCTTTTTTAAAAAAATATGTACCTAGGGTTTCCTCTTAGGGCAGCATGGTGAAGAGCATTAAACCCATTGTTGTTGGTGATAGTAACATCTGCTCCAGCTTCTAAGAGTACAGCAAGGATATCATCACGCTTTTTACTTATTGCATCATGAAGTGGAGTGTCTCCTTCAGAATCCTAAAACCAGAAACAGCTTATGTCAATTTTTGCATGCATCCACATCACAAAGATGCTAAAATATCACTAGGAAAACTGACTACACAAACACAAACCAGCTCTTCCAGACCTGAGTGTTGTTACACTGCAGCGTTCAGAGCAAGTTGCTTCTCATCTTGCTCCAGTTTTGCAAATGCTTCAGCGGGAAACCCCACCCTGAGCTCCACCATTGTACAGTCACACTACTGCCAGAAGTATGCTTTGCATCCCAAAGTACTGAAGACACTGGGGTAGATAATGACTTCTCTATGCTTCTGACCCAGATGGAGTTGATGCCCAAATTGCAATTTATGAGTAACAGGACAGAAACAACAACTAATATGACAGAGGGAAGACTAGTTAGGCAGAAGGAGGTATGGAATTTTGAGTTACAAATGCTAAGTTCAGCCAGCAATTAACCATGTAGAAGACAATACCAAAATGACAGTGTGAAATTAAAACATAGGCAAATCAAAATGAAAAGCAATCCAGGTACTAGAAGTAGACATATCTGTTACTTTAACTGAAACGTATCATTTTCCATGAAGCAAAAGCCAATGTCATAAAGCAATATTAAGCTTTTTAACTTGTTACAGCTAATACAAGATTATATTACACAAGGTACATGGCAATACTTGACTACACAACTGAACAGGCAAAGCTTGATGTTTTATTTTTCAAATATCTCAAATAAGGAAAAAAATACTTTTTATTCCTAGAAGCATTTTGTACATTACTTATTCAAGGACTCAAATGGCTGGACTGAAGAGAAATGCCCCTAACCAACAGCAAGAAAACACTTCCATTTAAGCTTATTTGCAGCTAAATAGGCAAAATCTCCAGATTTATGCTTCCAGTAAAATTCTTGCACCATATAAGTTAGGAAGTCTTTTGTCACCAACACTGACTCAACTGCAAGCTCACTAACACAGAAACTGAATGTTTTAGCAACACACTAGTACAAAAACAGATCTCTACAGTGAGAACCAAAAATTGCCAAACAAAAAGTGCCAGAATATGGAAACACTTAAACCAGTGTGAACCAATTTGCCAGAACTAAATGATGTATCTTTTATTTGGTTTAATTTATATTTCCTGGATTTTCTGTTTACAAACTAATATATGTTTCTGTTTACACAGCGAAGAGGCCACAGTAGTACAGCGCTGGCCAGTTAAATTCCAGTCATGCCTGAGTCTTACTCCCCTGTGCTCCCATTGACAAAATCAATCACCTACTCACATTTGCACATTGCAGTTCCTCAGCACACATGCTGAATCTGAAAGTTCATTTTTTCAATAGCAATTATATTTTCCAGATGAAGCATCCTTGCACCATTCTACTGACTTTTTCAACTGAAACAAAATTCTGTCATTTAAACTCAGGCAAATCCAATTTGGCTACCCATATGTTCCTGTGTGACTTACAGTCATCTTTTCCCGGTCTCAGCACATCAGATTCCTTATTATACCTACTATTCAACAAGCACTAAACAGGATTTAGATGGACATAACAGCTCAACCTCAGCAAGACCAAGACAATACTTTAAGAGTCAGGTGGAAGGAGATAAATAAACAATCACTATGCTCACTAATTTCAAAAAAGTTTTTGCTCATCTTCTTTTATGTGTATATATAGCTCAAAAAAAACCCTGATTATTGACACGACAAAACAAAGAAGTAATATCTTATTACCGCATATCTTGATTTGCTCAGGCCACTACAGCTTTTTCTGGTGCAAATCTCTTCAAACTTACCCATTCTCATTTGTTTTACTAATGCACTTCATGAAGCTGCATTAAACAGTGTGGATACCTGCTTATCAGATAGCACATTTCCACACTACCTTCTAAACAGGACATTGCACTTATGCTACTGCTTCCATCACCTTCATTACAGATTAAATTCCCTGTGAAATTATGGTACTCGAGATCCTACGCATGAGGGCTTTTTAGATAAAAAAGCTGAATATTTGAAAGTGAATCTGACTCAATAACTCAATCTATCAATGATAGATCTGTTTTGATAAAAAAATAAAAGGTTTCTTTTAACAAAACATTCCAGAGTATCATTGTCCTGCTAAACTGTAGCTTGCAGAAGGAGCACGGAGTTGTGGGTTGCATATAGGAGTAATTAATCAGGCAGGAAAGTTAACAATTAGAAATAACTACAGATTGTGAAAATACTAGTTAGTATCAACTGTCTAGAACAAACCAGAAGTCAATCTAGTTGTCAAGAAAACAAACAGACTTAATAGCATTTTTCTTACAGTTGATCACATCACCATGTAAAGGTTGAGACAGACAACTTTACAATGTCTGTTCCTCTCAGTCCCATTTTACATAATTTTTTATACAATTCAGTAGCTCAAAAGTGACCCTACATTAAAATTTACTTTACCTGGAGACTGGGGTGGCAGCCAAAGTCCAGTAAAGTCTTGACAACTTGCAGGTGACCTTTGTTGACAGCAATATGGAGTGGAGTCTGCCTGCGCTTGTTGCGAGCGTTCAAATCTGCGCTGCCTCGGTGCAAAACCTCAATTACGGCGCCCTCGTCACCGAAGGCTGCGTGATGGACAGCCCTGTCTCCATCCTTGTCCTACAGTGAAACATTCATTTAACCTGCTACATTTCACATTTCCTTCACATTTAAACAAGAAGATTATTTCAACTAACAACTGTCCATATTCGATGTAATAAGAAAATTGAGACTACCATGATACCATTAAAATACCTAATTAAATAATTGCTTAAACTGCTGCAATAGAGAATGAAGAATCGGTTTACATATAAGCACACATGTTCTACAATATATGATACTCTACAGCATATACAACTATTGTCTTGAATCTTTGTGTGATTTGTTCATGGCTTCATTTGTGTTTTTTACTACAAAAAAAACACTGTCAAGAAAAAAAAAAAAAAAAACCAACCCACAAACAAAATCCAACATCCAAACAGTATTACACTTAATATCCTAAAGTAGTTCTTCCTGTAGCCTGGAAAGTGTTACAGATTCCAAACCATAGTGCAAGACATGAATATTTCCTTTTTCATACGATTAGGTTAGTATTTATTAGGATTTACTATGCTGGTTTTGGTCTTCACTTAATAAGCCTTTTCCAAAGGAAATTTGTGGCTGATCTGACATTAACTAGAAGTTCTGATTCTGTGTTGATGATTCATGGCATTAAAACTCTGATTCAGTTTGTTTCAGTTTCACTCAAACTGAGAATTAAAATGTGAAAGTCATATTTGTCAGTTTAGGCTATTTTAACATTCATAGAAGTTCACTGTACAACATGAAACATTTTAAAATATCAATCAAGTGATTACAGCATTAATGACAGTATATAAAAGACAGATGTAAAATGGAAGTTACACACGATGCAATAACTTCCATAAGCTATTTTCTGAGTATTTGTGCATAGTTTAATATAACCATGCATTTGTAGGATTCTATTTTGAAAACAGAGAGACACTGAAAATTATAAAATAAAATCATGACTGATCAAAGGCTCACTGCCTCTCCTAAACTTAAGTAAGCTTAAGTTTCTCATCAATTTGTTTCTTCAGCAACATCTTTCAAAAGTATTTTTTATTATATATAACACATTTCTAATATATTTTAAAACAATGCAAAAATTAATAGCTCTTGGCATAAACTGTATTTGCACAATGAGACTAGTTACAGCATTTTAAATGGTGGAAGAAGACTTATGCCTTAATTATCGAATGTACCTTTTTGAAAATATGGATATGGTTTTCAAGACAGGGTCAGGGTGTTAAATAGCAGTTTCAACAGCTTTTGAAAAGATACTTTTATTCCTTTCAAATCAACCCCATGCTACCAAGTTGCCTTCTCAGAGCAAGGGATTCCTTCTCAGGCTCATCTAACATGAACCAAGAGTCAAAAGAAGCCAAAGCCAGAGCATTTGGAAGGGGAAAAGATCAGAAAGGGAATCTTCTCTATATTTTTCATCTGGTTATAAGGATCATTATGAGGCAAACCTTATC
The DNA here is from genome assembly GCF_009819655.1 of Sylvia atricapilla. Taxonomy (NCBI): domain Eukaryota; kingdom Metazoa; phylum Chordata; class Aves; order Passeriformes; family Sylviidae; genus Sylvia; species Sylvia atricapilla. The sequence goes on along the minus strand of NC_089140.1, from coordinate 105,296,502 downwards.
TAGAGTGTGCCACTAGTCCTAAACTGCCATAAGCCTTGTACTTACAGAGCACTTGGTTTCCCAGAGGCATGGTCATTTGTCTTTTCATATTTGCAATCTGAGAAGTACACTGAGATAGTTATGGATGAAACCCCATATAATTACTGAATGTTTTAGTTTTACCATATTTCAATTCTGAGACACAATTGCCTGATTTTATAAAGTTTTAATGTATAGAACTCTTACTTTAATGAGCAGAGGTCCAAGATCATGCAGGCCTTTTTTTAGCTCAGCATCAAAACAAATCATCTCTGGAACTAAATCCTACACAACAGCAATAAACCATCTAGAAAAAGCTAGCAACTAGTAAATCATCTGTCCTTAAGACTTACATTTAGATATAAATTTAAATATTAAAAGCACTACATCTCTATACATTCCAACAGTATAATACTGTCAGTACTGTTAATATAATAACTGACAACCATTAATGTCTGCAGCCTAGAAGGTTACATATTTTTACCTTCTACATAAGGTTTTTGAGCTATGTCAATAACCAACTGCTCTCTAACTAAACAGAGGCCACTTGTAGTCTATATTAAGACATCATGAAAAAACACAGGCAATAACAATGAGGATATTCCCAGAAAATGTCACCATGAACGTATATACTCCGCATGAGTATATAATGACTGTAAGTGTAAAAATATCCCACTTAGCTATAAAGCAACGAAAGTAAGGATTTTTATCCACTGCTTCCATGCCTCAGACCACAACAGTGAAGTAAATGGACTACATTTTTGCTCTCTGCTTAATGGGATAGCTCTGCTGAATCTTTGCATTTTATAAGGAATTAATTATGTTTCTAAACATTATATAGATATATAAATATTGATAAACAGCTTACATTTTTAAAGCCTGAAAAATATAACTACTAATCTAATATTATTAATATTATAGCAACTAAGCCAATTATATAATCAAGTGGGAATATCATCTTCACTTAAGCAACACAGTTATGTGAAGACTGCTTTAAAAGTCAGGTAACATCCCTGACAATGTTTTACGCTAGTGTGATGGTGTTTCTGAAGCCTGAGCAAACATGAAAGTCTTCTCAATTCTAGTGCTAGCAGATTACCAGGTGTATTGTTTTCAAACAGCTTAAGTAGTAATTCTACCAACCTCTTTAATGCTTCTAACCCTCTCTTTAGTCCACTACTTGATTAACATGGTAGCTCTGAACATCACAGTACAGACAAGAAGCAGTTTAGACTAATTTTAACAGTATTTACTTAGTACTGCAGTGAAATCACCACTTCTAACATGGAGTTACTTCACAGCAAGTATGCATTGTATCAATCTTAGCCATCTTTAGAATCTAGCATGAAACATCTGTAAATTAATGGTATATCGGAAAATACAAAATAATTTTAATTCCAATAATTATGCTGCCTCGTTAATGCTTGATGTAATAACTTCTGCTTGATTCCATAACTTCTTTATATCAAAGACAATATAATGCTACATGCCCAAGCATTTGCAGTTATTTTTCTGTTATATAAACATCTGGGTGCACAATTAATTCCTCAGCATCCCACTAGGCTTTGGTTTTTATACTTAGTAAATCAAATGTAACAGATCCTTCTTGTGCCTCACAAAATGAGGAATGGTTCAATATCAATGCATTCTGTGTAAATAATTAAGTAAAAATCAATTTAAAATGTGAATATCACAGTATACTGATAGATAATTCTCACAAATAATTATTTTAAAAAACCTAAACAAGAGACACTCTCTCATTTTCAGTGAAGGTTAAAAAAAGGCACTGAAAAACTGGATGCAGAGCCAGCAGTTTCTACCTAAAGATACTGCTATTGCTTTCTGCTTAAATTTGGTTTAGTTAAGAATTGGAAGATTTCTCCTAACTGAACTTTGTATATATATAAGAAGCACGACAAGCATCTGGAGGTGCAGCATCTGACATATTTTCCCCTCAATGTCACAAGCAGAGTTCCTACTGCATTCTACTGTTGAAATAAAACCAAAGGACAGAAAGAAGGGGCTTCATGGCATACTGGCTTACACAGCTCTATTAGTTTACTTATATTTCATTTAATAAGAATGTTAAAGAACTAGATATTGAGCCTTTATAATACTGTTAGTAGTGATGACTTGAGAGGCTACCTAAAACAGAGACTAGACAGTGTTAAAGAATAAAGTAGGTACTTTTTAAAAGGCCTTCAAAGGATACACCTTGGGCAGTACAAGAGCCTGGCCATGGCTCCACCCAAGATGGACAGGGGGTCACTTAAGGCATCAGTAGGAGTCTAATTTGGGTACACAATTACAGTAATAAAAGCAGCTTTTCCCTCTCTCTGGCATTGAAAAAGAAGGCAAGTCAAGCAGAATTGTCATGCATGTAAAAAAGTTTAAGGACACATAAAGCATATTTTGTTTACGTTTAGGTTACCTCTGCTTCTACATCCACGTTCTGTTTCAGAAGCAACTTCAAAATGTCGACGTGGCCATTCTGGCTAGCAGCTTGCATAGCCGTGTGTCCAGCACACTGCCCGTTCACCTGGAATGCCAACACTTGCAGGTGAGTTAAAAGACACGGACACACACACACCTCTGAGGCTGTTTAGCAGCAGAAAACTTAAAGCAACAGCACACATTAGCATACAATCAAATGAACAGTTTTAAGATGCCTTCTTAGCATATACAGGTCTCCTAGGTCTTCTCTATTTCATTTCTATATCAGCTAGACTGAAGGAAAGAGGAAGAAATGGATTTATAACAAACATTAAGACATTCATGATTAATGACACTTGGATTAAAAACATTCATCTTTGGTTGACTCCTGTAAAGGCAAGATTTTTGAGAACAAGTCTCAGATATATACCTATGCTCTGCTCTATGGTACAATAACTTCCTTGCCAAATTTATGGCAACAACAGGAGAGAGTCTGAACAGAAACCCATGTTTTGTAAAATCTTAAGCTAAAAATCAGTGCTCAGAACCACAGAAGTTCAGACTCTTAACTGCTGTATTTAAAACATGTTCCCTAAATGAACTCCTATAATTACTAAGCATTCTCTTTTAGACTTTTCAGTATTAGACAAGTTGGTAAAAGGAATCTGATGGAGAACAAATTAGACAATCTACCTCTTGAGTTAATAAAACAAACAACAGCAAAAACACCCTGAAAAATCTACCCTCCTTCCTTCTATCCCCCCTGGAAAAAAGAAGATTCTTCAGTAATTCTGAACATTCTCTCTCTGCACCAACTCTGGAAGCCAGAGGTTGAAAAGTATCTTAATTCATGGCAGACAAAAGAACACAAAATCTGTCCAGCAAGAAAGTATGTACAACTCTGTGTTCACATAGCCCACTCACATTTCATAGGATAACGAACAGGAGAAGAGACACTGGAAGTAGCTGTACTACTTCTGAGAAGACACAGTACCAACTGGCAAGGAGTATTCAGAACAGCTGCACTTCCTTTAGTACTAGGGGCCCCCAAAAGAGATACTCAAAACAGAACACTCACATCTACGTCTGGCCTCTTGAGCAAGTCTTCTACTTTAGCAACATCTCCATTGGCAGCAGCTTTAACCAATTCTTCATTGAGATCTCCAGATTCCTGGGTTTCAAATAATTTTTTCAACAGCTGGGACAATCTCTCTGTAATTGTTAACCAAAGAACAACTAAGATTACAATTCTAATTACACAAGAACAGAAAAAAAACCCCCAGCTACATTTGTTGTGTTTCTAAGGCTACATACACAGTAATACAGAAACTATCATAAAAGAGCAACTATAAAATTACTAAGTTTGAAACAAGTGCTGTACCCTAGTACCCTTTAGAGAGTGGAGACTGCCACATTAGACACTTCAGAACAAAGATGGTTGAACCAAAAATAGCTTTTCTTCCACAAAACACAAAAGGGTGGGAGACAAGGTAAAAACATGAACTTCTGTATTGCTGTTACAAACACTCTACCATCAGGTATAGCCAGTCTTCTGTGATTTGAAACACTAAGTTGTATTACTTGTGTAGATAGTCTTATGGCCACTGTGCTCAGTTCCTTATTGAGAAAACTTACTGCATCTATGCCTCCTTCGGAAAAAATCTAGAAAATTATGCAAAAAGTTTTCTTGGCTTTAAAGCAAATATAGGAAGAGGAAAGAACAACTAGCTACGACTAAAAAAAAGAAAATTCCAGTTTCAACTGATCTCTGAAACTGTCGACAGAACACAAAACATGCTGGACAGTCTTTCTGCCTTGTTATTGTATGAATGACAGCATGTTCAACAAAAACGAAGCGTGATTACATAGACACCAGAAAATCCCACTGTAATTAGTCATAGGATGTCTGACCAAATTTTAAGACAGACATTTTAAAGAAATAAATTCCTGAGTTACAATAAAAAACCACCTGCAACAGATCTCTCACCTGTGCCTGCTATCTTAAACCACCTATTGAACAAGGAGGCTGCTTGTTACTGCCAGTGATAAACTCTGCATGCCTTAGTCCCTGTTTCAATCTGATGTCCCTTCCAACCACTTTTGAAGTCCTTAAGAGTGGACCTCCAAAGACACACCTGCACTGTGACCGAACAGAAGCACCTGATCAATATAACAACATCTCCATACTGACTGCAAGCTTTTTTTTCTTATCTTTCTCAAGTAAAACTTCAATTACCTAAACTCCAAGTCAATTATTAACCTTGCATACAAACAATGGATTATTACCTAATAACAATTTTTTAAATAACACAATTACTTGCCATACATATATTACTGGTTATTCTTCAAACTTACCACCAGATGCATTACTTATAGCAGATCCTGCCGATGCCACCTTTGAGACAGCTGCTGGATTATAGGTCCAAGATGTCCCACAAACCTCTACCTTCAAGTCACTGTCTGAATAGATCTGCTGAACCCGACCAACTTTACCTAAAGTCTGAATTAAAAATATCAAAAGCAAATAAAATATCCTGATTTCTAAATATTTTATTTTTAATATTATATAAATTTTATGAAGTCGATTGTTTAACAGTACAATCACCACCACTTTTAGATAGGTTTCATTAGGCTAAGCACATTGCTACACACGACCAAGTATTAATTACACTGCATTTGAGGAGAACTCAGAAGAAAATCCTTTTTAGATTCCTGCAGCCTCCAGGTACATTACCAATAATAACTAGAAATACTGTACAAGCTTTAGCCTTCTATGAATGCAAACACACAGCTACTCACCGGAAGCATTGCCTCAGCCCACTCCCCGTGACCTCTCTGGAGAAGCTTGATTCTCTCCAGGTCGTAACACACTTGAACAAGGTCACCCACTTGGAATTGAGAGGTACCTCCTTCTGCACCTTGAGCAGCATCTCCACTCCGGACAACATTTGCCTTGGTGAGAACAGCTGGATTAAATGTCCACCTAAACAATGAATCATTTAAAGTAGATATTAAACACACAAAGAAAAAATATATGTTTAAAAATTCTCTTTTGGGTAAGTTTCTGCTTGTATGCCTACAAACTTTCTGTGACTGAATACTATGGATACTATATTTGTTGTTATCCATTTTTTGTCCATAAACTTGCCTGTGGCTCATTAATTCATTACTTGTGGCTCATAAATTAATTTCAGGGATAATCTTCAGAGATATATATTTGTAAAGGCAATTAAGAAATATCCTGCCTAAGGGGAAGCAAGCTGACAGCAGTGTAAGAGTCCTGAAAGTAGCAATACAGTTGCTTTATTTTTCCAGGGATAGGAAATAACTGGTTGAAAAGCAGCAGATCCAAGCTGTCTCACAAGGACTGAACTGTCAGGAAACTACATGGGAAGAACACAGAATTTTGGCCCCTCCCTTCAGGTCAAAAGACGCAACATTAAATTATAACAATACTTTTCAATTAAATGGATGTCCCAAACATACCTCAATTTTCGATCAAACTATCCTATTTGTAGTATAAGTTTTACTGATTTAGAGGCATTTAGCTGTTTAGTCAGGGAGGAGACCACAAGACAGAGCAGCTCCTGTCACTGACTCTGCTGACATGACCGCCAGAAGAAAAGCCGCTTGCATGCCTTTATCTGGGAAAACAGCTTTGTTCTGCATTACTTTGCAATATTAACAAACAATATCTTGAAGGAAATCCTGAATGAGCAATATACTGTTAATTCTTTCTGGACAAACTGAACAGGTCAAACCCCATATAAAACTGAAATGATATTCCATTCATCAACTACTTTTTAAAGATAAGCCCAATACTTGAGAGCAGTAGAACAGAAAACCATGTGGCCATACCAGATTCAAACCCTGCTGTCAGGTGGGTTTGAGTCTTGTTACTGTGGATGCAGCTAAGCAAAATTCAAACCTAAACTGCCTGCAGGAAGTGGTTTTGGCTTCCCCAGTACCTCCTATTCTTGGTCTGTTTTTACATAAACTAACATTCCTTTGAATAATAAAAGGCTAGATATGGATCATGCCAAGGTGACTCCAGTTTAGACAAGATTCCCCCAGAGTTTGTCATCTGTCCTCTTAAACCCTTATCCTGAAAACCCACAATGAATTGTTATTACCTTGAAAGCATGGGATACACAGCTTTTAATTAAAAAGGAAGTTCCTGCTTGAAATACTACACTTTTCAAATAAGATAGTCTACAACATAATATATTATTTTGGACTCTAATTTTCACCAAGAGAGAGGCAGCAAAACTTCTTTTCCCACTAAAGCATCCTCAAAGATAATTCCCCATTACTCATCTAGAAGGAAATTTTAAAATACACAAAAGGACAAGAGAAAGCTTGAAGATAAGGGAAGCACTGAAGATAAGGGAAGTGTGATGCAACAATGAAGGCTATAGAACAAACCTGTTGCCACTTGGATACTGTACTACAATGTCATGGTCCTCATCGATGCCACAAACTGTTCCAGTTGTTGTTAAAGTTTCAAACATGCCATCAGTCCATCCTCCGTGACCATGCTGCAAAGACTGCACAATTTCCAAGTCGAGGTCAATGTTTACAAGGTCACCTATTTGCAGCCCACCAGGGTTTCTGTTACCATTCTGCTCACCTGAAAGGGAATAAGGAAAAAAAAGTTTACATCACCATACTAATTTTCCAAGTAATTTAAAGAATGGAAGGTAATTTCTGAGAGTCACAGATTTGTTCAGGTTGGAAAAGACCTTTGAGATTTTCAAGTCCAACCACCATGTTCACCATTGAGCCCTATTCCAAGTCCATATCTACAAGTTTTCAACACTTCCAGCAATGGAGACTCCACACCAATGTCTCTGCAACAGTAGTGGCCAACAGGCAAAAAAACTTTGGAACCTCTGGCAACAGAATCGGTGTGTTTCTTGTGGAGTTTTTAAGGCAAACAGCAGCAACAGTGGAAAATGCTAAATACCTGTGACAGGCTCCAATATGGGGTCTAGCTGGGATCTTAAAAGCTATCATATTGTGTTAGACATCTGGACACACAAACATTCTGGTGTCAATAAAACAGTGCTTCTGTGCAAGGAGTTAAGATTTATTACATCTCTTACTGTTTAAGCTAGGTCTGTAAGAACAAACAACTATGTTTGGCTCTTTAGAAATACAGTGCACAGGACACACAACACAGTTTATAACTTAATGAACACTTAAAAGCTCCCATGCCATTCCCTTGGCACACTGATACCAAATACAATTTAGAAAAGCATGACTATTTATCATTAGTGCATACAAAAGTTACTATTTACATTTCACTAGTAAAGACAGTCCTTTTGGATGACATTTAAAAAGGAAAGCTAGAATGAGTATAATTAATACAAACCAACATGCATTTACTTCACCCTCAACTTACCTAACACAGGACAATGGTCTCTGTAGAAAGAGCCTCCTTTTGCATCTTGAACACATTTCAGGTCAGACTACAGAGAGAGATTGAGACAACTTTAGTCCTCAGTGACCGAGTCTCCAGGTCAGTGAAACTAGAACTGAAATATTTAATTAAGAAAGGCTGAAAATTATGGGTACAAAAAACATGTCCCATGATGCACGCAATCTCAAATACTTTCCAATCCATCACCCTTGACATTCTCAAGACTTGAATAACCTTTACAAATATAAGATGCTATAAAGGATCAGAAATTTTTAGTTCAAAGACAGGAACCAACACACAGCATCTTTGCATTGTTCTGTTAAGTTATTTTTCCTTTTTTAAAAAGAAATCTGTGAACACAAGCAAGGAAACATCATTTAATGCCTGCCTGGGCCACTCACTCTTCCCAACAGTTTTTGACAGATTCATATTTAACTTCAAGAAAACTTGCCACTCTGATTCTATAAAATGAAAAGTTTTCTATTAAAAATATGCAGAAGAGTATTACTTAAAAATAACAAAATACTACACTGAGCTAAACAAATTCTTAAGTTCTAAAGCTCATCCTTCATAAAACTGTTTCATATTATGAGAAAAGAAATTTCAAGCATGGTAACTAAGTCCTATTCATAAAGCCAGATGATTTTCTAAAATTCTCCTTTCCTTTAGGTTTTTTGCCTGTGTAATGCTTAATTCCAAATAGCTATCAAATGCCATTGTTCCTTATGAAACAATTCTCACTAAACAAAGGGCATTTTTGTGCACAAAGTAAGTTGGGATGGAGATTGGAAACTGCAAAAATATGTCAGAATATTCTATGACGTGGGGGAGGAAGTAGGGGACAGGTGGTGGTAGTGATACAATTAACCACAACTGAACACAACAACAACAAGCTGGGGTTTTTTTCACAACTTGAACAATTCTTTTACCCATGCCTGAGATTTATTGACAGAATATCCTCCCGCAAAAGGATTAAAATGAAAACTCTGAACTCCTCCAAACCATCAAAGCTCTGACGAGCACAATACCACCCTTGGCAACTGGTAAGCAGTCAGAAACAATACAAAACTCAGTGTATGTCCTGATCTACAAAGAATGTGTCGCCACTTTGGAAAAATGATGAAGACAGCTAAAGGAAAACAATGAGATTTTAGCCACTCTTGAAATCCCCTGAGAAAGCAGAGAAAGAGCTTGCTCAGCACGGCAGCAGAAGGCCTGCAACAGGATGCTGCCACCCGGTGGGCAGGTGCCGGGTTTAGGTCGGCCGCAGACAAAGGGGCTGTGCGGCCCATCCCAGATGGCAAACTCATTCATTCCCCGGAACGAGGGAGACTGAATGTGCCCGGGAGCACTGGGTCTCACCCACTGAATACAAGCCCTCCGTGGCAGGCAACAACCAGCTGTCTGTGAAGGAGACAAGGAGGGGTGCACATGCAAGAGCTGCTGTCACATTCTTCAGAACGCTAAGAATAGAGTGCAGGAGAGTCCATAAGCTCTCCTCCCTGCCAGGCAAAATCAGGGTGAAAGATGGATTGTGTTACAGAAAGTGTTAATGCACTGAACAGACTGATGGCTAAAACCTAGCAGAAGAAACAAAACGTTCATTTAAAAGGCCAATCACTATTTTGCAGATGACATTACAAGGAAGCCTGTTGCAGTATCCTAAATTTAATAGAAAAAAAAATCAAACTCAGAAACCTGCACTTGTATTTTGCCCTGCCTGTACTGTGCCCTGCACACAGTTTATTCCTGGAGTATAATGATATGCTTGGTTGAAATACTAAGTGGTAGCTTGGTGTCCAACCTCAGCTTCACAACTGTCTTCCTTTCTCTTACATGATGTAGTCAATGTTACATTGCTAAAGAATAAAACAAGAGTCTGTTCTGATATTGCAAAAAAGCGAGGAAATGTATCTTCTTTTTTTTTTTTCCAGAAGTCTTCAAAAAGTTAATGGAGGACCCAAAACACACAGAAAGGTAAGACACTGTAGTACAAAATAACTTATGTATTTTATATAAGCAGAGTGCCTTCGGCAACTTGGCAAACAGCTCTACTAAGAAAAGTATTATTAACATGATAAAGGCCTGCAAATGCCTTAAAATATAACCAAACCTAAACAAGATTCTGGAGTTTTAAGACAGAAAACTGTACTTAGTTGTATTTCAGTGTCCCAAAAGCTGGGTAAGCAACTACAATTTTCCTTCTAGCACTCGGCTGTTATGCTTCTCAGAAAAGGAAAATAAGCTTTCTCCTGCTCGAATAATTTAAATAAAAAAAAATCAGGGATCATGGTAAGCTCCTGGTAACCCTACTCTGAGGAGTGCATGGCAAGAGGCCCCCCTAGTGCACATGGAGCAAAACCACACATGGATGGAGCCTGGATGCACAGGCTTTGCACTTCAGAGAACCCCACCGGGATTTCTAAAAGTTATGAGTCACCCTGAGACTTCAAAATCAATCAAAATAGCAGATTGTTTGGAGATGACATGTGCAAGCGTAAAAGGGAAAGTACCAAAATAAGGGATGTTAGAATACAAGTTTTAGCCTCTCAGTGGCACCACCAGAAAAAGAACTAACAACTGTGAAGCTGGGTGTAATGTAAATACGTGGTGGAGACAAACAAATCAGCTTTTCTACAATGATTTGATGGAGTCATTGTTTGATAAACCCCAAGTAGGATTCTCTCAGGAAACAGAAAAATAAGCTATAGATTTCATAGAATTTGTGTAAAATTACAGATAGAAAGCCCAGTTAAGCAGGGAGTCAATGAGAACTCAAGGAAAACCTTGGGAATCAGACATTGCACAGCACAACTTGCAGATCAGCAGTAACAGCTGATGCATGTGAGTAAAGGTTTTGCCTACATTGGAGAACTTTGGTCTTCTAGCATCCATACTTTAACTTCCCAAATACCTGCAATCCAGCAGTATGTGACTGTATTACACAGAGATCATGACTTGCCCAGTCAAATGGGAAATACAGTAAATGTAACACTTTACTGTGACATACCATCCAATTATACCAATGGAAATAAACAGCAGCAATATCACCTTCATAAAACTTCAGAGAATGAGAAAATGTAGAGAAAGGTCAGCACTGCTGGCAGATTGTGTAAAAGCACTATTATCCCTGACCTTGAGGAGGAAAACAAAGCAGCAGGAGCAGATGACTATAGAAAGAATTATTAAGTTATTCCAATCAATATGGAAAGCCATCCATCAAAGCCAGAGAGGGAGGGTCTACAGACTTGAAAAGAGAACTAGCTGTGCTACTGAAAAAAAAGAGCAATGTTTGATCCAAATGAACTTATAGAGCATCTAACATCATCAGCAAATATCAGGGGAGCAATTAATACTGATCTTATAGATACACCAGCAGGAATAGTGCCACAGCTGCAGTTGTTCAAAGTAGCAATGAATACATACAGTAAAAGTCACTTGAAGTCTTTAAACTCACAACAGCTTTTGGCAAGAAAATCAGCCCCTTCGAAGCAAATGGAAAAAGTTCAGTGCCATGCTGCTTTGTCACCAGATTAAGGAAACAAGAGACTGGATAAATCCGTAAGTTTTAGCTAAAGGTTTATAAGAAATGCCATATTTCAAATTTCATGAACTCAAATCCTTCTCAGCTTCAAGAAGCTGGGAAAAGTGAAGCAATAAATGGAGAAAGTAGAAGATGGTAGAGAAAGTGACTGAAATGCCAAAGAAGTATGAGGCACAAAACCAATAATAACAGTTTCTTACAGAGGAAAGCAGACCTCAGGCAAATTCTGAGTGAATGGTTTGTAACCTCACTATTTATTATAGGCACTTATAAAAGCTTTGCACATGTAACTTTTTTCCTAAAGGAAGACACAGTCTTCCTTGTGAGTTAATATTATAAATTGGAAAATGATCAGTAGATACATCTCTGCTTAATGGAATTATTTTTCTTCACAACACAGAAAGATAAAAAACTCGACTTGGTTGAGACTACAGGACAAATGTGACTACATAAAAAAGAAGCAAAACAAAGTCTACTGATGAATACAAAAAAATGCACAAGGTAAACATAAGCCTCTTTTTCCTCTCTGGATTCAAAAACAGCTGACCACCTAATTTTCTTACTGACATTTAACTTATACCACAGGTTATGTATTAAAAAACATCTGCTGCTTGTGTAAAGGTGACCAAAAAGTCTTGATTGTTTTTTAAAACAATTATGGTCAGCACCTAGAAGAAACAGAAGGACACTAAACTAAGAAAATATTTTTGTTGTTCCTTCCTAAATATCTTATTTTCTCTGTTGTGCTGACAAGATAAATGACCAAAGAACTGAAGATTTGACTGACATTACAGATCTGACAGTTTTAACCACAGTGGAAGGCGCATCTCTGTACATTTTGTAACACTCACATACAATGCCTAGTTTACCAAGACATTTACCTTGCACTTAACATTTATCATCTAGAGCAATTTCAAATAATAACTTCATGTTAAATCAAAAAGAGTTCAGTGAATGTACATTAATTACCTATCACCTAGAGGTAGGCAATCTCAACTTGCCTTATGCACTCACTATTTGGAATTTGTGGAAAAGTACACCGACACAGATGGCTTACAGATCACTGTGACAATGATGGATGATAACTACAGATACTTCTTTCAGAGGCTACACAGATGAAAGCACAATCATCCATAACAAGACACATGGGAAAGCTAATAGCAGCAAAAACCCACAAGTGGTAGCGAGCAAAGAAATTCTGAAAGAAACAGATTCCTAAATAACAAAATTGATTTAGGATACTCCCGCAGATGGAACTATTTTGCACTGAAAACTAAGGGAAGTCACCAGCTTTACATCCTCAGTTCATGTGATTCTAAGAAATAAAACCCAGACACAAGCTCCCAAAGCAAAATCATAGTCTTCCCATTAACTTTTTAATTCCATATGACCTCTCTTTATTGCAAAAGGACATGTTCACACATTTCTAAAGCAGGTTATGTGATTAACAGCTCAGTTTGGCTCAGAACTCTGAGTACATACAGGTAAGAAATGTGAGCAGTGTAACCAACCATATAAGCCAACAGTAGTTTATTCCTACTAAGGATGCAGCAAACATTTTATCTGACCTAACAGCATCATAAACACGAATGCCAATTCAGTAAATTGTGGCCTGTTGCAACAGAAGCTCCCAGATTTAAATGTCAGACTTCACACCAAAAAAAAAAAAAAAAAAAAGCAAGATGCACTTCTCAGCCACTTCATATGTAAACACAGCAAACACAAATAAAACCTCCAAGTATCTGACCAGAAATAAATGCATGTTTTCAGCCAGCACCTGCTGCCCCACCAGCCAAACCTCATCTCTCCAAATCTGGCAGGCCAGATAGATTAATTTTGAGGACCAGATGCAGCCTATCAGCTATCAAACAAGAACACTGACTTACAATAATGAGCTGTGTTTCTTTAATCAGCTCCATTAGCATGAGTCAAGTGTTATCCATTTGCAAGTCAGGGTCTCTTCCCAGCTGTATTTACATGGGTACACACTCTTGAGTATTGTTGATTCCACATTTTCTGGACCTTTTAAACCGATTTTCCAAGTACCAAAACAAGTTTGCCCTAACTTTATGTGGACTTTCTGACAGTCTCAGCTTTACATAATAGCACATAAATAGTAGTAAACAATAATAATAAATTGTACCCTTAACAAATTATTAATCAGTTATAAAATTAAGCATTACATTCAAAAGACTCTCACATATATCCAAGAATCCATTCTGTCTGAAATTTCATTGCATTGATGAAAACACCAAAGATAAAGTTAGTGTAGGAATGGATTACAATCAGGTAAGCACTACTTACACAGCCTCAAATTATCCTTTCTATACATCCACATGTACATTTTTTTCTCTATTATCTTAAATACATCTATGTATGTACTCTCACACACAGTTTAACACACTTTTTTTTAATTGACCAAATATTTCTATTCCTACAAAACTCATGTGAAAGGTCACCATTGCCCCTTCAAATTTACAGTTGCAGTACTTAATGGAGTTTTCTAGAAATACTTAACACTTTCAGAAGTGGCAAAAGTTTGGAAACAGAATGTAGTTGATTTAAAATATATATCATTTTTTTATTAAGGGAATAACTATTTCAAAGCAGAATATAACTAATCTCCAATACACTTTTCTCCTAAGGCCAGAAGGAATCTTCAGTAATTCCACAGCACTTTTACTATGTAGTCCAAAATTTTTAACATAGCAACTGAAGTCATAACAACTACAACAACAAAAAGATCAGTTGATCTGTATCTCATTCTATCTAGATTTTGTAACTGTTACTTTTCCATGCATCACAAGAGGGAAGATACCAAACATTGATTTAATATTATACTGCAAAATACAACATGCATGCCAGTGTATAAGGAATTTTCTTTAGAACTAGAGGACACCATGAAGTACATCATTTAATACTGACTCATATTTTACCCCTAGGATCTTAACAAATCAAAAAAGCTGACCCACACTAAATTACTTCACACTTTTTAAATGTAACACTAAAATATGTATTTACTACAGAAGTGGTATCTATTTCCATTTTAAGTATAAAAATAAACTTTAAGTGAGGCTATAAGGTCAAACAGTTCACATTCAACAAAGTAACTGGTCATTGTTAAACATTTTATTACTGTTACACATCTGACAAGATGACACTTCAATGTTAAATTAACATGGTTTTCCTCTGCACAATCAAACAAAAAATCATGCAGAGAAAATGCTAATTAAGATGTTTTAAGCAGCTGATAATCCAAATAACCTTTCCTTGACCCACATTAGGATAAGAAAACCCAGCAACAGAAGGCACTTAGGCTAGAGTCTGACCCATTTTCTCTCAAAAGCAGAAGTTGTTGCTGGAGAAGCTTCAAAAGGAAACAGAAAAATTTAGCGCTAAAGCAAATTAAGGTTGCAATTCAACACCTTCCCATTTGCAAAAAGGAAATTGCTCTCAATAGCATTCCAAGTGTTGACAGCAATTTAAAAACTGCAAATCCTGCAGTAATCACACCAAAATTTGAAGTGAACTGAAGATTTCAGTAGTTGAAGAATAGGGTTTTTTAAAAAGTTTGTAACTATGCTTACCGTTCTTTTCTGAATTTTAATTTAAACACAACAGTACCACAGAAAGATAAATGTCTGTGATGCAAATATTTACTATGGCAAAAAGCAGCTCTTAACTTGTAGTTATTCACATTTAATAAATTCCCAGATCAGACTTTCTTACTAATACATATGCATGACCCTTACAGCTGGATTCACAATGACCTGATTACCAGCATGCAAACTGACAAAGCATATTACAAAAGCAGGATCATAAAGCACAAGTTATTCTTACTGCCCTTCCCCCATCATGCATTTCACCCTTTGTATTCTTTTATACTTACCATGCCCTCAAAGCCAACTCTGTAAAGGTTTTTAGCACCATTGTCCCAAAGAACATATGCTGCGCTATGTGGACTCGACGCACTCCAGTCTTGGATTTCAGTTACCTATTCAGTTGTGAAAATGAGAAAATGGTTTCTAGAGCAAAGACTCAAAAGCACAATTTAAACTTAAAAACTTACTCATCTCTTCAAAATAATTAATGATATTGCAGTTTTACTAAACCTGATAAAACTTGCTCTGAAGCTGTTTTCTGCTGAATGCAAGTGCGTTAAGACAGCAGTCTGAAAAAATGCTTTGTAGGCCTATTTTTCTTGTGTATATTTGGAGGTTATCTAACTACACAAGCAGAGAACAAAATCTGAATTGCTTTGATATGTTCTTACCAGAAATGGAATTTAACCATGAAAAACAGGATGAAAATTATTTTAATTGCTTCAGTATGTCTGGTTTAACATGCCCGGTGGCTGTGCACTATGTTAAAAGATGAAGTTTTATTTCCAGAACCAATGTGTTTAACAAGAGTACAAAAGGAGAGGGAAAATGTCTTTCACTTCCTATATTGTCCTAAGCCAGTAACGTAATATCCACACCTAAAACCTGCAAAGCTTTTAATTTTAAACTGGAGAAGTCCCTATAATCATTAGGTGAAAAGCCCTAGGGTGCCAGCACTGAAAACCAAGACCATGAGATACACAAATGTGCTGGCCTACAAGCAGTAAGACTATAGAATGCAGTGATGACCACAAAGGGCTACTCTTGATAGTTCTGTTTTTATACC
Organism: Sylvia atricapilla; assembly: GCF_009819655.1. Lineage (NCBI taxonomy): Eukaryota > Metazoa > Chordata > Aves > Passeriformes > Sylviidae > Sylvia > Sylvia atricapilla. The sequence continues at coordinate 105,280,417 of NC_089140.1, read as the reverse complement.
AGCTCTCTAGTAATGCTGAAATATGCTCAAGATATGCTGATACAAGTCAATCTTAAAGAGACAACCGTAGCAAAAAATTAATGATTACAAAAGTTCTGTGCTGATATTTTAAAAAATGCAAATTAAAATGTAAAAGAACTGGGTATGGTACGGTTATGAGTATGGTTATGGCATACAGACCCATCTCTCTTTCCAAATGCTTAAGTCTTACAAGATAAGATTAAAAAAATGGCCAGCCAATTCAAATAGTAGCTTTTATGATTGTTTATTTGCTCTATAATTAAAAAGGCCACTGAGGCCATTACATGAGCAAAAAAAGGTGCAGCTTCTTGTTCAAACCAGTTTTATTTTTACCTTTCCTCTACGCCCATTGCCACCATCTTGATCTTCCCATTGCCAGTCAACTCCTCGCACAACCCTGGCACCTGCAAAGATTCCTCTTGCTGTAATTTTCTTTGATTTACGTCGAGACTCCAACAATACCCTGAAGTTATTAAAAGAAGAACCCACAAACGTCAAGATAATAAAGGAAGTCCAAAACAAATCTTTGGGGATGGGAAGGAGAGCATCTTAAAACACAAATAAGCCACAACTGCAGATTTCAGGGCATGAATCACACAAGCAGTATACAAAACAAAATCCCACAATCTTCCAAAATCTGATTTATTGAATGTTTATAATTATCTTTTTAATTCTAACTTTTTTCTCCAGACTTCCTAATACCAGCACTCATCTTGCAAATGCTCGTATACAGATCTGTACTTACATTATTAATATCATCAAAGTACATGCAGAGCCATATAAACACATTTCTGTGTTTCTGCACTCTAAGCCAATACATCTGTCCCACAACTGCCTTGTCACTCTTATTCAGAATTATGCTATTAAAAGGATCTCTTTTCCCTCCTCTCTCATTTTTATAGCATGCTTTTTATAGCATATCTTGGCAAAATTAAGTCAATATAGTAACATCCATTTTTTTTTAGTCATATTATACATTTTTTTCAAAGCAAATCTCTTATTTTCCTTCTGAATTCAACAGCACTGAAGTAGATAACCCTAAACAGAAAAGTTCATGATTATTTAACTAGAAATAATCATCTCAAAAGCCACCAATTTTCAAGCAGCAAGGCTTCTTACTTCATACCAGGAACATGTTGCCAGACAAAAGAATTTTTCAGCTGACATTTAGAATATTTCCTGACCACTTGAGGAAATTTCTCAGCCTCCTGATAACTTTTAACATCCAGCAGATGGCACACAAGGAAAAAGTTTAACTGTCAGAAAGAGCACATGAAAATATTGGCCTTTTTTTTTTTCTAAGAAAAATAAAAGTTAGCAAAAACACAAAGTAATCTTGTTTAGAGAAGCTTCTTTAAAAGTTATCAACACCGACAAAACTGAGACAAACCTACATACATTACTTCATTATGCCACGCATACGATATCCCAGACTGAAAAATAGAATAGTAAGAGCTTATGCTTCCCTTTATCTAAATGTTCTTACATGTCTCTCCCCATTTTTCCTGTGAGACATCCCTCAAATTCAACAGTGCTGTTTTGCCCTTTTCTCCTCCCTGAAACAGTTAACTTCCATCATTTTTTCTCAGCTAAGCTTGTTCCAATAGAAACAGCTCCCTGGCAGAAGAAGCTGCCTTCTAGATAAGAGCTCAGTGAGAGTAAACAATGAAAGGAAGAAAGTGACAAGATGCAAAAAATTTCCACCAATATAACACACAGTGTACAACCTATCTTCGAAACTAAAACTTGTGCTGTATTCACCATAACCAACCTCTTAAAACTACAAAGGAAACCTCAGCTTAAGAAAGAAAAAAGTCTGGCAAGCATTCTCAGAAGCGACAAGACCTCAAAAAAAGAAATAAATAGAAAACATATGTATTTTGTCACCTTTAACTACATTAAGCCAGCATTTCTAAGTCCCACTTCTAAGTCTTGTTCTGCATTCAGCATTCCAATTGGGAATAAGTTTATGATAGCCATTTGATACCTAAAGCTACTGGTGCGAGCCTCCAAAAAACATAAAGAAGTTCTTACATTTTGATTAAGCCACTGACTTGAGCATCTGAGCCACAGTTAAAACTTTTAAGCAAACACTTGAGAATGTAAACACAGACCCCATAAGACACAATTTGAGACCCCAGGTTATGTGCTCCAGCCACTTCCCTTAACTGTAAAAGAACTGATTAAAGCACACCACTAATTTACAGCAGACTTGTAAATCTAACTTCTCCAGGAATAAGATATAAATGTTGTCTTACATATGTCACATTCAAATGAGCACCACATATAAATTTATTTTTTTTTTTTATGATTTAATGAAAGAACATTCAGGAAACCTCACAGAGGTGACACCGCCTTTGTGTGCAGCCTTTATGCAGTGTTTTTCCACAGCTCTCCAAGATTTAGCAGCAGGCAAATATCACTGTTCTCACTTAACTGGTAGATAAATCATGACAGAGAGGGGCTTTGGACTGAGACAAGTTATTTAAAGTCAAGAACACACTAAATGCAATTTTGTTCAGAGTTCTCCCCTGAGAGATGATAATAGATGCTTAAGAACATGAAAACCAAGGCAAGGGTAGAACAACCCTTCATAGCATCTTTCCTCTGCTTCCTGTAGTGAGCAGTTTATGCAGTTCAAGTCCAAGTTTTAATTCCCAGACCATTCTGGTTTAAATAACCTTTAAGGAGAATGTTTTCCCTCAGTCTGTCCATGTCGTTATTGAACCTAATTAAACCTTCACATTGAGAATTCACTGACAAATCTTTTTGTGATTACACACAGTATGAAGGTAATTGCCTTTGTTTTAAAGCCACTACATGAGAACACAAAAATTAGGAAGGCCTCAAGGAGATTAAGCAAAACTGAATAATCATATCCTTTTTCCTGTACTCCATTCTTCCTAAAATTTCCATGTTTTCCAAGATCCAAACACTTACCCTAACTATCCTCCTCACAGAAACAGAATCTAACCTCAAGCCACTCTCTCACCTAATCCAAATTTCAGTAACCAAATGTTCAGTCTAAAAATTAACCACCAATATCTGTTTCTACTTGATTTCACAAGGAAAAAGTTAGTTTTTACCTTTCACTTCCGGGCGTGGTAATTCTGTAAAAACGATGCCTCAAGTGGTGCTTGTCCCCGTGATAGCAAACTGTGCACAAGTCATAATTTGTGCATTCAGCACATTTCCATCGGATGCCAATGATAGGCTGCTGTCGACACGTATCACACATAGTCCCATCATGCTTGATACCTGTGGAAGGAAAACAAAAAGAAAACTAAAAATTAAAAACGTTGCTGCATCGCTACACAGACTTGTGTTGCACACCACTATGATTTGAAACCATAAACTAGAAAGTTAACAATAAAGAAAGGCTGCTGCTTATACCCTATCAGCCCATATCACTGAGGGGAAAAGATAGTGGACTTTGCCTTGTATCTCCAGTTGTCAGTCTGTTCCTAAAATATTCTATCTTCTCCCAGCTAAAAAAGCTGAAAGGCTATGTCTGATTCCTTCCATCTCTACAAAGGAGAGAAAGAAAATGAGAAATCTTTTAACTAGAAGTTTACAAGGTCAGAAATGTGCTTATCAAAATACACAGGGCAATCTAGAATTTTATCTCTGGAGTACAGCTATCAACACACGTTATATCACAAAGGCTACTATGCTCAGCTGTGTGTGGCAGCCTGAAAATTACTGGTTTGACTCACACATTTTCTGTACTGGAAAATGCAAGTGCTTGTCTCTGTTCTTTTTTATACAGGAAAAAAATTCAGCTCTCTTGGATATGTCATTAGCTTCATGAAAATCTGTTACCATTTCTGAAGCATTTTACTGTTATTCTGGGGTTTTTTTAAAAAAAGAAAGTGCCAGAGACAGACCAGATGTAACCCACCAGCATGGGTTCCACCAAGCCTTCCACAAAAATTGATCCTCAAGGCTTTAGTCTACAGCTCTGCCAAGCTGCAGCACAGTGAAAATTATCAGCCACAGAGTCTCCATCCACCCGTTCTGAACAGCCATAAGATTATTAAAAAAAATTATCAGATTCTGCTGCTGTTTGGAAAAAAATGAGCGATAGAAGAGAGAAGCACTAACATTCAGTCTGTAGCACCAGACAGAAATGAGCACTAAGAAGCTAGAGTAACACAGAATTTTCCCAGCTACTTCCCCTTAAAAAAAACCAGATCAGTTTGAAATTAAGTAAGGAAAATGAATGGATTTTGCCCCCTCCAGCAGGGATGCTTTCAGAAATGACTGCCAAATTCACTATAAAGCTATTACTCACTTATACCCAACAGCTGAGCCATCTGTAGCAAAGAAAAATCAACAGTTGGAAAGGCAAAACTGAAGGAAATGCCTTCTTGTTTGATCATTTCACAGAAACATGTAATAGCTGAGGTTGGAACATTTGGAAGTTGTTTCTTCCAACAACCACTGCTCAAAGCAGGGTAAACTAGAGCTGGCTGCCCAGGACCATATCCAGTCAAAGTTTTGAGCACCACCAAGAACAGACTCAACGACACAGCATATTCCAGTGTTCAACCATCCCTAGGACAAAATGTTTCTTCTGTTTCAGTGGAAATTCCTGTATTTCAATTTGTTCCCATTACCTCTTGCTCTGTCACTTGACTGAAAAGAGCCTGACTCCATCCTCTTTACAACATTCATCAGGTATTTATATCCACTCTTAAGATCTCCCTGGGCCTTCTCCTCTGCAGACTAGGCACCACCAGATCCCCCATTCTCTTCCTGTACCAGACGCCCTTAAGATTCTTTGCAACACATTTGCAGTCCTTCACTTGACTCTCAGTGCGACCATACCCCTCTTGGTCCAGGGATTGCATTGAAGCATTTTACTATTTCTTTTGTTTCAAAGCCAAAGTCTTCAAGAGTGGATGCATTAAATGCACTGAAATATCTTGTTAGTGTTGTTGTCACCTTGTTTAAAAAGTCTAACTAGTTATGGTGCTTGGGGTTGAGAGGTAGTATTTGTTTTGTGTTTTTTTTTTTCTAACTGATTGCTAAATTGGTATTTCACATAGAAACAGAAGTTACACATCTTTTGATTATATCCTTTTTTAATGGCTGTTGAACTTTTAGGAAAGCATTTGGCCAAGAAATACATTTATTCTGGATGTGAAAGGACCAAGGAATTGGGTGCTGTAGAATTGTTCCATATGAGCAAACAGCAGGAAAAAGGGCAAAACAGAGGTATAATCAGGAATCATGTGATACAGAGTAAGTCATCTCACTGTTTTTACTTCAGTAAAAACTAAACACTTCTTGACAGTGAGGCAAAATTAGCTACACAAAACTCAGCAAAATTTCTTTATGAAAGATCAAGAAAAAAAAATTGTACAAAGATATTTGACTCAAGCCATTTTACTGACCATAGTGTCTGAGACGCAAAAAAAGAACAGTGCATGTCTGTACTTGAAGCGTCTGATCTAAAGGGACATATCTGTATCTCACAGATCTTAAACAACATCCTGATAGATACGGCCTTTCTTCATCCATTCCCCGACACATGATTCCAGCACCAACACCACCTCAGTGTATGCCTCACCTGACTATGCTGCTCCATTCTTTCCATTATTCAAGCAAAAGGTTTTTGCAGAGCTGAAATGCAAACTGCATAAAGAAATACACCAGAATGGAAAACAGCCAGGAGGAACAATATTCAGCAGAACTGGTTTCCCAATCCCATTCTTTGAGGTGCTGCACAACACTATTGCCATGAGAAACAAAGAATTGTAGGGCAGGTGGAGGCAAGTAATCCTGTTACAGGATGTCTAACCACTGCACCAGAGGTCTGAAGGAAGAAGCAGATTTGTATGCTTCTGGTCACCGTGGACTAAGAGACCTTGAACTTCAAATGCTAAAAAAAGAGTAAAACAAGGTGCCACTACTGATCACATAATGTGATCCTAAACTCATATTCATGGTCATAATACAAACAAAATTATTTAGATCAATAATATGTGTTAAAGAATATTGAAAGAATTAAAGTTCAACATAAGGGTGGTAGGCTGACCTTGTCTGGCTGTCAGGTGTCCACCCAACCTGTCTCTCACTCTCTCTCCTCAACAGGACACAGAGTGAAAATAAAATGAAACAGCTTTTAGGTCAAGCTAAAAGTGAAATTATTTACCAATTTACCAATCATCATCACAGGCAAAAGAGATGAGATTTGACTTGGGAGAAATTCATAGCTAATTAAAAAAAAAAAAAAAGTGGATGGTGAGAAAAACAAAAACTAAAACACCTTTTCTTCACCTTGCAGAGACAACTGCAACCCTTCATTCCAAACTCCTCTATCTCCCTGCTTCCTCCCAGGGTAGATCACATCATCTTTTTGGTTGGAAAAGGCCCTTAAGACCATCAAGTCCAACCATTAACCTAACACCACCACAATCACCACTAAACCATGTCCCTGAGCACCATGTCTACACGTCTCCTAAATACTTGCAGGGATAGTTTTTCAACCACTCCTCTGGGCAGCCTGTTCCAGTGCTTGACAACCCTTTGGGAGCAGATGGGCAATGGAGGGTCAGTCCATAACAGCTCCTCACACTTTTCCCCTGCCCCATCACGGGTCCTCTCCACAAGCTTTATTCCTTCAGGAAAACACTCTCCCCACGGCTGCAGTGAGGATCCCTGCTCCTCTGTGGCCCTCCATGGGTGGCACGGGGACAATCTGCTCTCAATAGGTTGAGACCTCTCTCACCGAGGTCTCCATCTGCTGGTTAACCATCCACACAGCAGAACTCAGCACTGAGGACTGTGGTGGCACTACAGAGACTCAGGGGGAGGGAAGGAGACATTATGTCCTGTGTTTCAGACTAGCGTGGTTCTACCCCAGTGAACTGAAGGTTCATCAGCACTGGGATCTTGTATTTCAATTTACTTTTACCAAAAAGCAAAGCAGCTTATGTCCTCCCAAACCATCCATGATGTATATCAAAACACAGGACGTTAGAACAAGAAGGAGACTGCATCAAGTGTAGACTATAGAGCCAAACTAAAATCCTGACCCAAAAGCAAAATCTGTCACATAAACTCTTGCCCTCTTCAAAAGGAAAGCTGTTTAAGAAAGCTTGAGAAACACAAATGTTACAAAGTTTATATTAGGAAAGAATGCTTTCATTAAACTACTGGAATAAATTAAAAGTGCCATAAAAACTTCAGAATTCAAACAGCAGCCCTATAGCTGATCAGCTGTGCACCAAAAGAGCACTTTAGCTGTCTAAACTGACGTAATGAAAAAATTAAACTTATAAATATTCTTTAAAATTTCCTAGAACCAGGCTATTTCGAAATCAAACAGGTTTTGTGTCACATACACTTTAAAAACCAAAACAGACCAGGTAATGAGAAGCACTTTCACTTCTTTCACATGGTGAAAGTAGTACTTTCACCATGCCTAATTACTTTTAAATAGCTGCCATTTCCTTATATCCCTTCAGCTTAAGTACACCACAAAATCCAATATTCCTGATGTCCACTTGCCATTAATGCTTTTTACTACCTGAATTTCATATTAGTTTTCCACCTTAATGCCATGGTTGTCTTCACTTTTCTCATCTCTTCCCAAATCTTTCCTGGATTACCTAGTCCACCATTCCTGTGTCACCCCTCATTTATACATCAAATTTACAGCCTTTCACAAGTTTTTGAAACCCATGCTCACTCTTACAGCTGTGAAAGGAAATAAAAGCAGTGTTGCTGAAATCGCTACCTGAATTGGTTACAAATAGTTCTTTTGTACTGAAGATAATTAGATGGCAATATACAGCTGTCCAATAAAAGGATTTTATCAGTAAAATCAGAGGTACAAGGGGTATCCACATCACTCACTGTTAAACACAGGAAACACCAATAGTGATTCCACTTCTCAGAACAAACAGAATCTGGTTTCCAATGGAGTCACCACTTTCTAAGAAAGAACTGTAATGAACCAAAACCCCTTCATACCATAATGACAATACTACCATCAATGCCACAAACAACTTTAAAAATAGATTTCTATACACCCCAATTTAAAAAGCAGTAATGATGTTTTGTCCTTCCTATTCCTTCACCCCAGACCATTTTTACACTACGGCCAGATTCCAGGTAAACTGAAAACAAAGAATTCGTAGAGATAACCAGTCAGATTCTGAAACACTGCATGAAAACTCCAGCGAGTGTTCCCACAAACATAACTCACCTACTAAATACACTGTTTGGAAGTTGCCAGCTGGCCAATTATTATTATAGATACAAGAAACCAGACTTGCTAAAGCATGCGTCCTATCTGGTAAGGGAATCACAAGATACACAGGAAGGGAGAGGATTATCGTGTAGGACACATGGGGGAAGGGCAGGAAAGAACAAAGAACACATTTATTTAAAAAAACAGGCCTCCCAAATACCACTACTCAGGAAGTTAACAGGGTTGGTTTTTTTTTAATTTTTGAGGGCTCCTGTAATTATTTACAAATAGCCACTAAAAAAATCTCGACTAAGACAATTCGCCATAACGTACACTTTTGATGTTCTAAAGGCAAGAACAAATAAACAAATACACAGGATAAATTATAGGTGCTCTGTCTTTTAAAATGTTTTAACATGTTTGACTTAGTGATCAATTATGCCACTTTTCAGGTACAAAAACCTACTACTACAAGTACAGAAATACACTCATCTTCCACAGGTAATATTACCAGAATACTGCACAGAATGCTATCCACACTGCACTGATGCACACTCCAGCTGGGGGGATAATTCTCTAACAAGATTTCCATTTCCTGCCCCCAGCCCCTCTGCCACCTCCCCTTATTGAAACACAATTTGGTAAATGCTTGCACGAGGAAAATAATATTGTTCGAACCAACTGTATAAAAAAATGAAATTAATGACAAATTCTGGTTTAAGCTCTATAGAAAGCAAATCTTCAGGAAGAGAATAAACAGAAAAAGTTTCTACAATGCTCATGACTATTACATGAACACAGCCAGATGTGCTCTCTACAAACATGCTACTTGCCTGGCGTTTATCTCAGGTTAAAGGCTGCCTTTCTTTCTAAATAAAAAACTTGGATTTGTAACTTTCTTGCTTCTCTTCAGCAACTCAGAAAACTACTCCTTTCTGTTTCTTTTCCACACCACTACCAAAAAAGGGGTACACTCAAGACTTGTAGATCCTGGCAAAAGGTTACTTGACGGAAAAAACAGGAAGTATTTGCAAGTAATTGAACACCCACACTGCACTACTGATGCACCACATCTGACCACTTTTTCCATTGAGGAGCCAGCCATGCAGGACCTACCTGAAGTTTTACTTTACTGCTGTGTGAAATTTTGATTCTTTTCAAACCCTTGGTTTACCAACCACTCTCAAGTGCTCTGTCTCATTTAAAGCAATGTAGGGTGATGTAAACATGACCACACCAAAGGGCAGCTAACACAGCAAGCCTGGTAGACATAACCAAAACAACCCTGAACTTGGTATCACAAGTCCCTCACAACTCAGATGACTACATCTGGAGCAAAGAGCTACTAAGACATAATTCACGTAAGTAAGTTTTTATTTTAAGAAGACCATCCTATTATCTTAGCACTAAGGCTATTAAAGTTTTCTAAGATGTTAACATAGGGTCACAATGCTGGTAATAGCCTGCAATCATTGAAAGACAAGAACAGTACATGCTTTAACTCTATGAAGCATATTTGTGGCATACACATATATAGGCACATAAATGAATCAAACTCAACTTGCCTTTTTTTTTTTTAATAGAATGACCTTCATATGTTACTTTTATAACACAGTAAATTCTGATGCACCACTACTGTTCCCAGCTGCACGGGCCTCAAACTCAAAGCAGCAACTCTGGCTGCAAGCATCACGTCTAAGAACTTATAATCAAGACTGGTTTTGAACACATAACAGAAAAAAGTCCCAGCAACAAGCAATTTTTATTTTTACTAGTGTACTTTTTTATTTATTTTCACTATAAACTTACAATCACGTTGTGACTGTAAATTAAGGAACCAGAGAATTCTTTTTCATTTTAAACTGTAAGAGTCATGCCACACACTCCACTAACTATCATCAAACAAAAAGCCATCTCATGCTTTATAACATTTCCTTGCTCCACATCATCATTAATACTACCACAAGGAATTCCCGTCACCTAATCCCACTAATATTAATGTCCCTAGAGAAATAGCAAATTATCATTCAAAGTCGGAGTCCCCTACTCTAAACAATGGATAGTCACCACCATGGAGAAAAAATAAATCATAACCAAAAGGTAAAGAAGGGAAGTGATTTAGACAAGACTACAAAGTGAATCAGCAGTAAACCCAGGATTTCGGTCCAAACTGACAGCACCTTAACTCTATTAACTTTGCCCTTTTGTTACAACTACTTCACAGATTTTTACTCTTCCTATCTCCAGGGAATAAAGACCTCAAAAGTAAAAGTAACTGCCTCTAGCAAAAAGCAACCCTGGGTATTTCCACACAACAGTGCCATGAGGATGAGGATGATGTTCCCCACAAACCTCAGGAAGAAAAATACCATTCTGCTCAGCCAGACAACAGCAATGTGTGTGACACAATAGACACAGTTTTATCTGAAACAGAAGTTAAAATCCGAATAGAAAAATACAAACAGAAATTAAAATCAGAAGGAATAAAGCAAAAAACGGAAATAAAAAAATGACCGTTCTAAGACTGAATATTAAGCCTAAGCTTCCAGATACAGTTAAGAGGACACCATCTGCTTGCAAATACGTCAGGCAGGGCTAGAACAATGAGCATTCGAGGCTCATATGCAACATTTATGCATATGCTTCAGTTCCAAGCAGAAGCAGTCCCACTGGTTTCTACAGGACATCAAGCACAGGTAGAAGTTTCTAAGCATAAACATCTGCAAGACAAGGGCTGACTACTTGAAAGACTCCTCTTTCTTGTTTTAAAGTCCACTGAAAAAGGACTTCTAAAAAAAAACCATCATCATCATTATGCCAGCAGAGAGGAAGGTACCCAGTCACTGAAAAATTAAATCCATCTCAAAGGATAACCATGTAATAGTTGGGGTTCTTTTCTTAGCAAGGTTTTTTTGTAATTAATTAAAATGAATTCCATTATTCTGTCTCCTCAAAAGTCTTTTAGCTTAAACCTACTGATATAATTTTCCTTGCTTTAACACTACACATAGGTGGCACAAAGATGGTCTCTCCATCACGTTCTAAATGAAAGACACATTACAAAAGAGTACAGCTCAAGTGCCTTAACAAACCAGTGCAAACACCTCATTACTGAGGCAATCCTGACCGGCGCAAAAGTCCCCTCACAATATATCTGATGAAACTTAACAATATCTGTATTTTTCTGGGCAAGTTTTCACTGTAAAAACAGGTGCTAAAATGAACATTTCCCTGCAGTGTTTGCAATACTAACACTGCCGCATAATGTCAGTGCAGATCAAATTCCATTGTCCAAAATGACTGGATTGAAAGGATAAATATCAAGAAGCTCAGCAATTAGAAGAATGAACTCAAGCAGTTTTCTTCTTCCCAGTACCTTTACTATTTTACAGTAGCTCTGGCAATACAGATAAAAGGCAACGTGCAGACTACAAGCACAAAACCACAGCATTTCAACCACTTAGCGTAACCTTTAAAAAAAGGTACTACACATTTCTTCTGCAAGTATCCCTATACTTGATTCAAGGATGACTGCCACTATTTTACAAAACTGCTCTGAAATATACATTCAAGAAGTGGGGATCGGAGTGTGAAAGCAAACCCAAACCTTGATGTATCACCCTCTCGGCTCCCCGTCTCCACCTTCTCCCCGGCACAACAGGAGCCTGCTGGCCGTGGCAGATCACTTTTGCTACCCCAATTTAGCACTCCCGGGACAACTTCTGTCCCCGCGCCGCAGATCTGTCCCAAGTTTGCGTGTACGCACCGACACACGGACGCGCACAGACAGACACGGCGCGGGGAGGGTGCCTGACTCCCCCACCCAAACCCAAGGCGCACCTCTAGAAGAGGAAAGAAAGGGGCAATCGCTCCTCAGGACGGGAAACCCCCGCACGCCGGGGCGCTGCCCCCCGGCCCCACCGCCCTGAGGGCCGAGGCTCCTCCATTCCCGCCCCGCTCACCGGTGGGCGCGCTGTCGAGGATGCGGAGGTCGTAGGCCCCGGAGCAGCGGTAGTTGGCGGCGGTGCCGTTGTCCCACACCACGACCACCTCCTCGGGGCTCTCGAAGCTGCGCACGGTGCCCACATGGCCCTCGCCGCCATCCTGCTTCCCCCACTTCCAGTCCGGGCCGCGGACCACCCGGGCCCCGACTCCTTCCACCATCACCCGGTTGTTCCGCGAGCTGCTCATCCCGGCGGCGGCGCCCTGGGGCGGATGGAGGGGGCGCGCAGCCCGCAGGCGGCGGACGGGGACCCCGATGGAGGCGGCTACCTCGGGCGCCGGGCGGGAATCTCCGTCCGGCTCTTCTCGCTCGCTCGCTCGCTCCCTTCTCTCCTCGCTCCCTACGCGCCCGCTCCCCGGCCCCAGCGGCGCCCCCCGCCCGGCCCCACCGCCGGCCCCGCTCCCGCCGCTACATCCGGGACCTGCGGCCGCGACGGCGGCGGCTCCAGGGAGACCGGCGGGGCCTCCCCCGCCCCGCTGCGCTGCGCATGCGCGGGCCCGCGGCGGGCGCGTCGCTCGAGCGCCCCCTGCGGAGCCGCGGCGGGCACTGCCCCGCTCGCCTGCCCCGGCCCGGGGCCGCTCCCGAGGGGAGGGCCGGCAGCCGAGGAGCGAACCGCGGCTCTTCTTCCCTGCCGGCACGGCTGCCTCGGGCTTCTCCAGGTCCCAGCCCGGCCATTCCTTCCGGAATCGCCGCGTCCTGCCGCCGGGGGCTGTGGCGCCGCCCCGCCCGGCCCCGAGGTGATGGTGTGGCGGCAGCGGCGGGAGCCTCCCGCGGCCGGGCTTCTCTACCCGCCCTGCTTCTCCATCCACAAGTTGCTCCTGTCGCCTACGCTTCAGTGGCAGAGGGATTATCAATTCAGTTGTATCAACTAAGCGATCTACCTTAGGTAAATCACAGAATCATTGAACGGTTTGGGTTGGAAAGGTCCTTGATCATCATCTGGTCCCAACCCCCCTGCCATGGGCAGGGGCACCTTCCAATAGACCAGGTTGCTCAAATCCCCATCCAATGCAGCCTTGAACACCTCAAGGATGGGGCATTTTATGAATCTATAGTTCGGATTTTTAACCTGTGTAGTGGTTTCCTCATTTTCGATTTACTTTTGTGTTCTCACATCCTGTTTTCTTTTCAAATATGGATATGACACTTGCATACTACCAAGGTGAGGTTGATGGGGCCGTACTTTTGTACCCAGGAGCATTTTAAGCTGGTGTTCAGGTGCTCCAGTCTGCCAAAGGGAGGAATCGGTATCTTCACCTGCCCTTCCCACCTTGGAGTACCCTTCGTGGGGAATGTACCTGCTCAAACTTTGAGCCAATATCTGCAATGCAATTCTTCATAAACTGCCCTCTTGGTTAGCCCTCTCATGATACTCAAGGATTTCCTTTAACTCCACACATCCTTCCCAAGCTTTTATAGAACATGGTTCTTCATTTCAAAAATGGTGCTCCATTGCTTTTGTCTCTCTTTTTGTGTGTGTGTGTGTGTGTGTGTCGCCTTTTTAAAAGTATCTATCCTAAAGGACAGACAAGTCTGAACCAGACAAAAGAAAATCATTTCTTAGTTAACAGGGATATGGCTGCTCTTGCAGTGGAAACCTCAAAGCCCAACAGATACCGCGCTGTTGCCAGGCAGTGGGGGTTTTATGGCAGATGCTTCTCCTTATACAAAAGCTACCCACAACTTGCACTTACTTATTACATCGGTACATGGCAAAATTTCCCAGAAATTATGGGTGTTTCTTTGTATATCAAAAGATCTAGCTGGGCTCTTGTGGGAATAATTTGTCCATCTGCCTCATTCTACTTTTTCGTGCTTTGACAGTTATGGACAAGTATAAGGTTCACACATGCCTAAGGATAATGTAGAGCATGTTTTTCTATTACTCTCTGGTACAGTTAGATAAAAAAGGCGTTTTGTAGTCAGGAAAGGTATGCCAGAAATAACTAATAAAATCTGAGATCAGAATTAGTTCTCCCAGAAATAATCTGCGAAGTTCATCCCTTACATTAATTTTCCCACAAAGGCTATATCCTAAATTACAGAGCTTAAGAGAATCTGCTGCTGCTGCAGTTCAGCAGCAATGCATGTGGGTAGATATTATCCTGGAGCTTCTTCTCTCCCAATAATCCTTCTGACAACTCATCCTCTATCACAATAACCCCTGCCTCTCCTCCTACTCGCCTGCTTTTTCTATCACATTATTTACTTGCAAAATCCAGAATCTCTAAAGATGCCTGGATCATTTCAGAGGTGTCTTATACACACAAGAGCATAAGTAATAACTATAACCCAGTATCTGTTGGACTGACTGTGACTGCTCCCTTAAAAGCTGACAGGGAGTTCTTTACCTGCTCAAAATACAGTGACTTGTACAACTTTATTTGTGTGGTACAAATAAAGGCTGAATAGACTGGTCTGATACATTCACTTGCCAATGACTACATTACTAATTTCTGCACTCTATTCTCCTGTCATTTCTACTCCTATATGGCCACAAAGTTGTGGAAGGTGCAAAATTCTCATTGGCTACGTGATTCAGCTTTCCAGAATCCCAAATATTTCATTGTATTATGTCTTTGAATCATATTCAATGAATATATGAATATTCTGGGCACCTGTTTAACCAACTAGTAAGGAAAAATATTTTTAGCTCTTGAATATTTTATTCGAATTAGCCTTTCAAAATAAGCAGTAAATCCTGTCTTCAGCTGGAAATTTAAAAAGTGACATCAGAGCATAGAAAAAGTATATAGCTTTGGGAAAAGATTTTCAAGTTATGTTGGACAGTTAGTGGTCCTATCTCGATATTTTTCTGGTATCAGCCACAAGAAGATACAACAGCATTAGTGCTAGAATAATAAGCAAGAGAATCTAATTCTGAGTGAGAACCAGAAGACTATCAGAGACTCACAGAAGGGTGAAGACAGAAGAATCAGAATGTAATACCAAAAGGAAAAAAAGAGCTTTGAGTTTTGAAAAGAAACTGAACTAAGATTACAAATTAAACAAGTGAAAGTATAACCAAGATAGAGATTCTATAGGAAGTTGGATCCAATTAACATAGTGTGACAAGAAAAGTGACAGATACCGCATTTTCAGATATGTGTCAGCATTTTTCTTCAGAAATGCAGAAATCAGCCACAGTAACACCTTAAGGAAAGAAAGAAAGAACTCATATCCATTTTTCAGCTGAAAAAATTCCCTTGTTGGCTTAAGGCCTTTTGTGAGGCAGAAAGAGTTAGCTCCTTGTCTGGCTGGTTGTACACAGAATAAATGCATTTGCAGTTGTCTCTAACAAGTCTCTGGTCCCTCAATAGGATCGTTGTCTTCTCCTGATGTATGCTGATATCTCTTAAACTTGCATTTGCCCTTGAGAGGAGAGGAGAGGAGAGGAGAGGAGAGGAGAGGAGAGGAGAGGAGAGGAGAGGAGAGGAGAGGAGAGGAGAGGAGAGGAGAGGAGAGGAGAGGAGAGGAGAGGAGAGGAGAGGAGAGGAGAGGAGAGGAGAGGAGAGGAGAGGAGAGGAGAGGAGAGGAGAGGAGAGGAGAGGAGAGGAGAGGAGAGGAGAGGAGAGGAGAGGAGAGGAGAGGAGAGGCGAGGAGAGGATTGAGCCCTGAAAAGCATTGCTGGTGACTAGTAACCAGCCAGATGTGACCCCACTCACCACAATCCCATGAGCCCTGTCCTTCAGCCAGTTCTTCACCCAGTGAAGAGTGAACTGGCTCATCCTATGTTTCGATAACTTGTCCAAAAGGATGATGTGAGGGACAATATCAAAAGCCTCACTAAAATCCAGAAAAACTGCATTCACTGTCTTCACTTCAGCCGCTAGATATGTGACTGTATCATAGAAAAATACCAAGTTGGTTAAACAGGACTGTCTCTTGTGAATCCATGTGCTCACACTCCAGGTAATTTAATCTATCAGTCCTCAAATTGTGGGGGAAAATGCCATCTAAACCCTCACTACTGGAGTTAGCAGAGAATTTATTTCTTTGTTTTTCAGGTCTATGATCTAAAAATTATATTTATAACCCTGCTCAAACCCTGTACCAGTAGAGGAATAGGACTAGGGAGTTTTTCCACTATTCAGACTGGAAGAGAAGTAATGCCTTTAAACTACTGCATCAGGAGCAAGCAAGGCTCATCTGCAAAAGGCTTATTTACAGCGCTGCTGGCCCTGTGAGAGGGTGCTTGCTTTGAGCACCTCAGGTAGTCGTGACAGAGCAGTTGAATCACAGGCTGGAAGGGAATGCACAGTGCTTTAGGCAAACTCACTCTAATTGCAAAGACTTGTTCATCCAGTGCAGAAGTTTGGATGCACAAAATGAGCTCGTGAACAAGTTCTCTTCTGGCTACCCAAAAGTAAGTATACTGCTGAGTCAGTATACTTACTTATTGTCAGTATACAATCCCACAGCTGGTGATTATGGTCTTCCTCACCACTTCCTGCCATATTGGAGCAATCCAGTCAGGGGCCAAGAGAGAATTCAGTGCTGTGCATACCCTGTAGACTCCTTTGTTTTGTTGGAAAGCAAATACTTCTGTAAGAGTGACTTTTTGTAAGAGCAGCTGCCACTCTTCTGAAGGGCAGGGCATCTCTCAAGACAACTCTCATAGAGTCACTGGAAATAGGACTTTGGAGAACATCCAGCCCATGCTTCTGTCCATCAAGGCTATCCAGAAAGCTGTTTGTCTAAACTCTACCTGGTTGCCTTTCAGATCTGCAAAATGGCATGCTCCAGCAGGAAATTTTAATATAAGTATTTGCCTGAATTGAAGAGAGGCTTTGATGGAGGTTTTTCTGGACTGTCTTGTTTGATTAAAGCTGAACTTGCAGTGTAGCATCTGGAACACATAATGGAAACAGACCACAGAAATGGAACTGTGCTATCTGGAACACAGAAAGGAGACTGTGCCTTTTGCAGGAAAGACTTCTGTATTAAAGATTTGCTTTTATACATTTCAGAAGAAAAAAATCTCAACTTCTTGGAAAGACAATTTTTAACTTGGGGAGTTATGAGGTTTTGTTTACTATCTTCCACAAATCCTGAGTTCTTAGAACTTGTCGTATGAAGGATATATATAAAAATAGCTGCCTATGAGTTGAAAAAACATCTAGTTTGGATATAATAAGCCGACTGTTGTTTTCTTTTTAAATTATTGAGGTAGAGCTTATTAATTTACACTGATCTGAATCCAAAAGATTCTGCTTCCTTAGTTCAACACTCTATTTTAGAACAAGCACGATTTTTTGGTCCTCCTATTGGAAACTGAAAGCATTCTAAATTTTAATTTTCTGGTTTTCCCCAAAAGAGATTTTACACCCTATTTCTTTCCTGTGGACAAAAGTACTAGGAAAAGAAGTAAGAAAAAGGAAGCAACTGTCTTGCTCTTGTTGAATTAGGCCTATTCTTCTCTGTGTAAGTAACTCAAGTAACTGAGGAAGACAGACGGAAATATTGGCAAAGGAGACTAAAAATACTCTTACTGAAAAAAAATGCCCCAAACGTAATATTTATTTATTTAATGAAAAGTATGTAATCTCACTCCACAGAAACTGCTAACCTGATGAACATGCCACTTCTTTAGGTGAGAATAATATGTACATAATGTATATTTTCTGGAACCCGAAGTACCAGTTAGGAACTTGAGGGCATATCCTGTTTTTCCGTGGTTTAGTGTTAAAAACAACCCTATTTCTGCAGCCTCTGCTGCCATCGCGTGGCCGTGAACCATCTCTCATCAATGCTAAAACTCACTCGTCTTCTTAACTTGTCGCACTTTCCTCTGCTTTATTTGCCAGATTCATTATCCCGGCACCATCCAATTTTCTTCCTCATATTCCAGAAATGTCATAAATAATTAGCATTGCTTTTTTTCCCTAGTTTCTGCAGATTAAAATATTTTTAATGTCAGACAGTGAGCAAGTTGTCAATTTGCACGAGAGCAAATTGCTTTGGTTGGCTTGGTCTTCACTATGCTAGTGGCATCCTCTACAAAACTGTTAATTAGAATAGATGTATTGTCCCACAATGTCCATGACACTGGATTTTTTTCTAAGAGCTTTTAACTCCTTTTCTAGAAAAGAAAAACAGCTGAGCAGAAAAAAATAATAAAAATACATAATTCCATTTTCCTGCAGTGAAACAGAAGCACTCCTACGGAAATCTGCTAAAAAAGAATGATTTTTTTTTCTGTATGTAGCTAAAAACCTCAACATGTGGAAAAAAGTGTTTTAGGATAATAATAATGAGCACCTTGGAATCTTCTTTCTTGGTTAATGTTTTAAGTTTTACTATGCTGAACTCTTTTGAGTGGAAAGAAAACAAGAAACCTGTGGAGTTAATCCTGAGGTTTTAAATATTCAAAGATAAAATAAAATAACTAAAAATTATGTAGCGATCGAAGGCATACACACAATACCACGTACTGATGTTTGCACATCAGTACAAATGTGTACAAATCATGACAAATACAAATTCTTCTACTTTAGCACACCTTAGAGGAGTAAAAAATGTATACTTACCTGATATTTCCAAGGGTTTAGCCAAATATTGTTGTTTAATTCATAGATGATTTTTAAATTAGGTGATGTATTGCAAGGAGGGATTAATTTCTTCCTGGCATTAAATTTCCTGATTGCAAAGATTGTAAAGAAAGTACTTACTTGAAATTCTAAGATGTAATCAAAACCAGCTAGGTCGTATTTTTAGACTGATAGGAAAATAAACTCTCCACAAGTCATCAAGATATTTTAAGAATGTTCCTGCTTTATGTGCATGATAATTTTTGTTGCAATCAATGAGGCTAATCATGTGCATACAATGTCCTGTGTCAAGTACAGCTTTGTCTTGTATTACAAAGGCATTCAATATTCACTAAGCAATGCCTGAAAGATGACTTCAGTACCAAAAAAAAACTCTGTTTAATTTTAACAGTCTGCCAAAATAGTAAAAAACCTTGAGCATCCCAAGTAGAATCTAAATTTTCTATGTTTTGTCCTAAGAAAATTGTTCCAGTCACATTACGTAATCTTAAATTCTAAGAAGTAGTATTTGCAGTATACTCTGATAGACTTGTTGAAATCTGTATTTAGCTAATGGCTAGAAATTTTTTTTAAAAAAATTTTAAAAATCTGTTGCTAAACAAGGCAAAATGCTTTGCATAAGATAAGCATTTAAAAGACACACTTCATTTAATTTTGTATATGATTTTATAAATAATTTCCACTCTTAGCATGCTAAAGAAAATCTAAGAAATTGCCTAAAGGAAGATGGTTCATTGAGCTTACTTCTGACTCCGCTGAATTCAGCTGGGGCCATACTGCTGAAGTACATAGAAAAAGAGTTTACCAAATGTATACAGAAGTTATTTCACTGGGGAGAGTGGTGTGACATGATTATAAAACATTCTAAGCTATTTTGGTCTTTTGTGTGAAATACAACTATTTATCCTTTTCTCCTCTTTTAAGTGATAATGAAGGAATGGAAACAGGTAATAAAACTGAGAATGCTTTACTGCAATAAATCTTCCTTAAAGACAGGAAGAAATTTAATGTGGATTCAACATCCAGCTCTACTGTGCTCTTTCAAAAAATCTCTAAGTTCTGTTGCAGCTTCTGTTAATGTTCTTAATGAAAAAAATTATAAGACCAATGTCTTCAATATAGTTGCTCACTTTCAAATTATTTTATACTGTACTGTCTCATATTGACAGTTTTCAACATGCCCTGGATCTCTGATTTCTGAACAAAGCAATTTTAAATTCATTCACATTTCTGAGAATTGTACTCAGCTATATATCACAGAATTTTATGCTTCATTTTAACTCTTCTCTGAATATTTTAGGCGACACCAAAAAAAAAGTAGCATTACTGTTATTTAAATATTAAATTTTATTATTTTGATTACAATTACCTCTATTTTGGTCTGATCCTCTAGATCCTCAAAATCTAAACCATGATTTTGTATTTAGCAGTTTGCCAGCTGCAATCAAAGCAGGGAACTGATTTCATGGAGATCAGATCCTGCAAGAGTCATCCCAAGGGAGACAAATATTGAGCAGTCTTCCTGTTGCAGCAGCTGTTGAAGGTATCTTCAGTCACCCAAACAGAGAGTAAAACAATACCTGCTACGCCTGCTGAATTGAGATACATTTAATTGAAGGAAACATAGTTGAGGGAAGAAGTTAAATCAAATTTTCATAGAATTATAGAATGGTCTGGATTGGAAGGAACCATTAATATCACCCAGTTCCAACCCCGCTGCAAGCAACAAGGCTGGCACACCTTCCACTAGACCAGGTTGCTCAAAGCCCCATCCAACCTGGCCTTGAACACTTCCAGAGATGGCACCTCCCCAACTTCTCTGAAATCTGAATCTACCCTCATCCAGTTTAAAGCCATTCCCCCTCCTATCACTACATTCCGTTTAAAGCCATTCCGTCCTATCACTACAAGCCCTTGTAAAAAGTCCCTCTCCAGCTCTCTTGTAGCCCTCCTTTAAGTACTCAAAGGCTGTTTTAGGGCTTTCTCTTCTGCAGGATGAACAACTCCTGCTCTCTCAGTCTGTCTTCAAAGGGGAGGTGCTCCACCTCTCTGATCATTTTTGTGGCACTCCAACAGGTCCACATCTTTCCTGTGCCAAGGACTCCAGAGCTGGAAGCAGCACTCCAGGTGGGTTCTCGCAAGGACAAAGTAGAGGGGGAGAATCACCTCCCTTCCCTGCTGGCTACACTCCGTTTGATGCTGTCCAGGATGCTGTTGGCCTTCTGGGCTACAAGTGATTGCCAGGTCATGTTGAGTTTCTCATCCACCAACACACGTCCCACATAATTCCTTTTGAATCCTCTGTTCCTTCCAGTTTTACCACCATAAAGGGCTGGGAAATACTTCTTGATGGAATGAAGAGAAGAACCATAGAAGAAAAAGATATGGATGCATGGGAATATGAATATAACAGTAAGGACAGCAAAGCTTAATGAAGGGACAACAGAAACTAGTGCCACAATTACTGATTTTTTTCATGAGCAGCAAGAGTACAAACAGAAACATAGCCTTTTTTTTTTCCATCTGAAATTTGAAGAGCCTCCAACAGAGCATTTTCACTGACTTCATTCATATTTTAAGGAAAGGCTAATCAATAATATGCATGAGGCAGTCTTGAGAAATGCTGAATTGAATTTTTCAAAGGCATTCTTTCTCCCATTCCCTTGCTGATAATAAATGTCACCAACACTGGGTGCCTTTTCCCCTTTGTTAATGGAAAACTTTTCAGATGTCTTATGCGGTTGGACTTCACACTTTTAAGTATCCCAAGACAGTTTATGCTGACACAAAGCTCTTTTCCCCATTTTGTTAGATGAATACTAAAGTTAAAGAAACATTAAAAGGATATAATCAAACAGAACCTTGAATTTAAAGGTTTGAGGTTACAAGTCACTTTGCCCCTCCTTAGAGGTGCTGTTCATTGAAATCCAGTTCAAGAGTGCCTACAGAGAATTGCAGCGGGACTGACTTGCAACTGTCCATTGGAATGTCAGCAAGAACATAATGATTCTGTCCCAAATGATCATAGAACCACCTCCCTAAACAAAAGATAAGATAAACAGAGTGCAGCCTTCTAGTGATAAAAGCAAATCAAACTGTGATTCTTCGATTGCTTCTGTCAATTATTATCTATTGCTTAAGCAAAGTAAATTGGCAGACAATATGAAAGAACAATTCTGTGCCCTTTCGTTTCTGCTTAATCTATAATCCATTAGTAGTGGGTTGAGGCAATCATTTTATAAAGCACTTGGAGAGAAGAGAGCATATTGCAAACAGAAACTCTCTCTGGGAATGTAGGACTCTCTTTCTCTGAAAAAAAAATGCAGTAAGTGTTCAAAATACCATAGTGACCACCTCCTTTTTTCACACATGCACAATTTGCAATGACTCAATCACTTGGAAGCGGTTGTAATATGAGCAGAATACAGCCTTTTCTTTATCAGCTCTGCAAAATGTGTTGTAGGCAGAAGGACAACCTTTTAAAGACTTAAAAAAAAACCAACACCAGAACAGGAGGATCTGATGGGGATTGCTTGAAACAGAAGGAAACTATCAATATTACTGCTGTTGTCAATGTAGCAACATGTTCACACAATAAAAAACCCAAACCCCTCAGCCCTTCTCAGTATATGTTATTTGTTTCAGTTTGCCTTTGGCATGTCACATATGTCTGACCTTGTTAATATTCCCATGAGTAACCAATACAGAATAGGTGGTAGTCCAAGACGAGATAAACCTCATCAACCTTTGTGTCTGGATGTTTTTTCAGGCATTCAATCTCTCTTGATTGTTAATCAAGTCATTAAACTACTGGGTTTGTATGACTCAAAGGCTCTCCCTAACCATCAACAGCCACTCCTTCTACTTCTCAGTCTTATAAGTGGATATGCATTTAGAAGCCTTCTAGATGCAAGGACACAGGCTGCATCTTCTTCTTTCTCAGACATTTGGGATTTTTCTTTTCTCTAGATTTTGAGAGACTCAAGGATTCTTCAGCTTAATGATGACAGGACTCAGACACAGAACAGTCTGCTGCAAGCAACAACTAGTTCTTCCTTCAGATGTAGCAGGTTCCTCTGCATCCTAAAATCTAGTAGTCAGTTCAGCCATATTATTGTCTCTGAAGATTGCTAAGTTCACACTGGAGATGAAGCCTACATGTTCTCAAACTGAGCTATCTACTCCAGCTCTCCCACTGGAGTGTCCCTTCATGATGAATCCTTTTATCTGAGGTATACAGCATACACTCCCAGCAAGTCAGAACCAAAACCTGGGTATGGTTATTCTCCGTCAGCAGAGGAAGTGCAGTGTTGATGACAGTAGGTTTCCACCCATTCAATTTCCTGTTTCTGTAACAGCTCTATGGAAAAAAAAAATCTCCAGACCATCCCTGCCTGCACTTACCAATTCCCATACTCTTTTCAACTTTGGACAGCTGACTGTATAGGAAGAATAGATATTTTAAAATTTCTTCAGATCTTTGCAGTACACTCTTACTAGTTTTTTCATGGTGAACAAGAAAATTTCGGACAGAGATGCTTTATGTCAAAGCAGAATCTCTCTGGTAAGCTCTGTCTTAGGTAGGAGGAGCAAATTAAAGGCCACATTTCTTTTTCTGCTGTTACATTTTCTTTCTCTCTCTCTCTCTTTTTTTTTTTTTTTTTTTTTTTTTTATGTATGTTTTGAAATTTGGATATAGCAAGAAAACGCAGATAAGGTAAGAAGTGAAGAGTCTCACTGAGCAACGTCTGTTTTCTCTCAGCAGTTCATGGAGCTCGGCCATAAAATAAGGAGAAGGAAAGTACTTCTGTGTACCGTGGTGCACGCTTGCATCTCAAATAGCAGATGCTCAGCTCCAGGATCTTCGTGTTATCAGCTGTGCTCCTAGGATTTTGCCAAGGAAAAGACGCAGATACTGTGCGTCTTTTTATGAAGCTGAAGGGGGGAGCATCTGAGTTAGCAAACACGAGGGCCTCTAAGCAGCAATCCACACAGCTGAAAAGGGAGCTGGCCGAAATTCTCTTAGGAATTAGAGATACTTCTACTCCTCTCTGGTCTTCACTAATGCCTTGTAACAGCAGTGATAAGCGGAAGAGCAATAGCACAATTCTGTTTCACGAAAAACATTTAGAGAGCGAGATTGCTGATTAAACACTGCTGCATTTGGAAGCTCATGTTCTCTCTTCCCTGCCCGGCAGTGACTGAGTTTCCATACGCCTGCTCCTTACGATTTTGGACGGGTCCCTTTCCTATCTGACCCCCCCGCGCCCTCCCGGCAAAGCGACGGGGCAAGGTGACACCGGAGGAGCGCCGCGATGTCACCTGCCGTGGGGCGGCCGACGCCGCGGAGGAGCCGGCGCTGGCGGCAGCGGCTGAGACACCCCGGACCGCCGCAGGACCGAGTCCCCCGCGGGCCAGGCTGCTCCCCGGCCCGGCCCGGCCGCTCCGAGCCAGCGCCAGGCCCCGGCGGCAGCGGCGGGGCGGTCCCGGGGCGGCGCTGCAGCGCGGAGCGGGCAGCGGCAGCGGCAGCGGGAGGCTGGCGCCAGCTCCTCCTCCCTTTCCTCCTCCTCCTCCCTCGGCGCTGGGGTGGGCTCGCCCGCGGCTGCCGGGGTGTGGTGTTCTGCCGTGACGACCCCCGTGTGCGATGGACTGGCAGGTGCTGACCAGGGAGCTCTCCCTCTACCTGGAGAGCCAGGTCCGCGTGGGGTTCTTCGGCTCCGGCGTGGGCTTGTCCCTGGTACTGGGTTTCGGCGTCGCCTACGCCTGCTACTACCTCAACAGCATCGCCAAGGTGAGCGGGAGGGCGGCGGGGCGGGCGGGCTCCGCAGGTGTCCCGCCGATGGGGACAGTCCCGAAAGGTCACGGCGACCCACCGCCCCTAGGCGAGGGGATCGCACCTGGAGTGGCTGGGGGACAGGGCTCTGCGGCCGCCTTGTCCTCACAGCCCTCGTCCGTCCCCTGGAGGTGCCGTCCCGGCATCCTGGCCGGCGAAAGCCCTCTCGAACCCCACAGGGGCCCGGCAGCGCAGCCTCCCGCCCCTCCCCGGGGCTGCGTCTTCCGCGGGGGCCGCCGGCGACCCCCGGAGGCCTGCGGCGAGGGAGGGCTCCCCTGGTCCTGCTGGGTCTGGGAGGGGAAGGGGCTCTGCTCTCGGCTATCCCCGAAATGCAGCTGTACCAGCTGGAGGGAGCTTGGCCGTGGGCCATGGTTTGGAAAGGGAGGTTAGGAGACTACCCTCCACAATACAAACCCGACCTACTTGGTTCGCTAGCAGGGCAGGTGGTAAAGTAGTTTTGCTGCCCTTGTGTCCCTGTCGGTACCATCCTAGGTACCTCTGAAGGCACCATGGCAGCGTTTTGGGGGCTGGAGAGCTCTTGGGCATCTCTTCATCAGCAGTAGTTTTACAGATAAATTAGGCAATCGCAAATTACTTGGATACGGTGAGCCTGATGAGATCTGAAGTGGCCCCGTGGTGAGAGCGCCTCGTTGAATGCGTAATCAACTGAAAATACGCATATCAAAAGGTTTTTGACCGTCGAGAACCTGAGTGTTGCCACAGTCCTTCAGAGAACCGCCGAGAACATAGCCTTCCTCTTCATAGAGAAGAGGGTACTTGATTCTGGTCAGAGGAGAAAAACGAAGGGAGGATGTGTATTACAGCTGTTTATGTGGAATGGCTTTCTTCAAAGCGTCTGTTATTGTCCTATTAATGCTTGCACGTTGGGGAGTCATTGTGACAGAGAGGTATAAGAAATGTTGTTGCTAAAACCTGAGATGCTTGATTTACTTTTCTCTGCTAATTGGTATACAAATGAAAACTGAAAGCAAATTGTCTGCATGCAGAGCATTGTTAGAGAGGAGGAACCGATGCACTTGTGCACTGTAGAATGAGATGGGAGAAGTCCCTACCAGGTTAAAAAAGGTACTGCGGTCAAAGTGCATGCATGAATTAAATGTAATTTTTTGTGCGGTCCAAGAAAACGGACTTGATAAAATCTTTCTTGCCTGCTAAGAAACAGTGTGATTTTAATTTGGCAGTGAAGATACAATGCTGGTAAAAGTAGAGCTAGATCAGTATGTTATTAGAAATAGGCAACAAATCCATTATGCTTAATGGGTTTCACTTTTCGCTTGGGCATTTTGGCATTTTGTTGGGTTTTCATTTATTTATCTCTCTCTCATGAAAGATAAAAGCATTGCAAATGATTATATGAAAGAAATTAGCTCAATGAGAGAGGATCTAAATAAGCCTTATTTCTTTATTTGATTTTAGTTTGTTTCATAAGAATGCCCATGTCTGACTGTAGTCTCTTTTCCTAGAAACCCCAGCTCGTGGCAAGCAATGACCGTTTCTGCCGCTTTCTGGAGGAATATTGCCCTGTTGTGACAGAAACTTATTATCCCACAATTTGGTGCTGGGAAGGTCGGGTACAGACTCTCCTGCGCCCCTTTATCACATCTAGACCCCAAGTACAGTACAGGAAGTAAGTGCCTTTATTCTGGAAAGTGATTGATTTGATGTCACACTCATTGTCAAACTCACAAGTTTGTGCCTAATTTTTTTTTGCTTTATGCCCACTTCTACAACTTTGTCATGGACATGGAACTCTCTTTATCATGGGTTCAATATGAAGTAGGTTTGGAAAGTCAGTGTTCCCAAATGGCCCTATTTTAGCTCAGGGAGTTTTGTACCGGAGAAATATGGGTGACAATATAGGAACTGATGTGGTTATATGTTCACAGGATTACACAGTGGATGAGGTCATAAAAGACCTCTGGAGGTCACCTAGTCCATCTCCCCTGCTCAAGCAGGGTCACCCAGAGCCAGTGGCCCCAGATCATGTCAAAATAGCTTTTGGATTTCCGTAAGGATGGTGACTGCACAATACCCCTGGGCAAATTGTGCCAGTGCTCGGTCACTCTCCCATTGAAAGTGTGTTTCCTGATATTCAGAAGGAACCTCCCATGTTTCAGGTTGGGCCCATTGCCTCTTGTTCTGACAGTGGGCACCACTGAAAGGAGCCTGGCTCCATCTTCTTTGCACTCTCCCTTCAGGTATGTGAACACATTGCTAACTTCCCCCTGAGCCTTTTCTTCTTCAGGCTGAGCAGTCCCAGCCTCGCCTCACAGGAGATAGGCTCCAGTTTGTTCATCATCTTTGCGGCCCTTTGCTGGATTCTCTCCAGTATGTCCATGTCTGCCTTGGACTGGGGAGCCCAGAGGTGGACTCAGCACTCCAGGTGTGGCCTCACCAGTGCTCCATAGCGGGGAGGATCATCTCCCTCAATCTGCTGGCTCTACTCCTCCTAAGCCTTCACAGCCTCCAGACTTTTGGCCAACTTTCCTGTAAGGGCGCATTACTGGCTCATGTTCATGGTGTCCACCAGGAGGACCCTCGGGTCCTTTTCTGCCAAGCTGTTTCTCAGATGGGCAGCCTCTACTGGTACATGGCAGTGTTCCTTCCCAGGCACACGACTTTGCACTTCCCCTCACTGAACTTCATGAAGTCCAACCCACTTCTGCAGCCTGTTGAGGCTCCTCTGTATGGCAGCACATTTACTTGGCTAATCAAATATTCTGGTGTTCAAATGCCATAGTTGTACAAAGGTCATGCAGTCACTGTATCTGTCCATTAAACTAACGTGTTTTACCTTAACTATGACATGGCCACATTCAGCCTTCTTTTGAATATACAAAACTTCTGGGTTTTTTCAGAGTAAGTTTTACCTGTGGAGTTTATGTTGTGTTCTTTCATGCCTAAATTCTAAGAGGGAAAAAAAATTCCCTTATATTTATTTTTTGTCCTCAGCTGATCTCTTTCACACAGAAATGAGACTTAGTCTGGCAAATGAGGCATTTGGCACAAGACCTAAGGAGAAGGACTTTTATGCGCCGGAACCTGGATGCAACACAAGTTGTTTCAGCTCTGCTTGCACGGTAGAATAGATTTAGCATTTAGCAGCTTCCCTTAGTTTTAGTAACTAGGAAACATTTCAGTGGTATGGCCATGTCCACTTTTTCTACTCCTTCTTGTGCACTTTTATTTCAAGGGTTTTGAGAGAAAAAACATAGTTCCTTGGGGCAGTGCTTATTTTGCACCATTTAGATTATGTTGGCAGTACTCACTAGCATTGCATCTACTTCCCATTACTGGAAAAGGGCAAAGCTGAGCTAATGAGTCTGACGAAGCTGGTCACCTTTAAAATCTTCAGTAGTCACTACCAAGAATTTCCAAAGAGAAATTAAATGCAAGGTAGGCTTACATATCAGTAGTTTCCACAGCAACTCCCTTGAACCATTCAAATATGTATATATTAGCTTTTATCTACATGTTTGGATATCTCTTCTCCATTTGGATAACTATTTTCTAAATTATGAAAGTAGCCCTTTAACTGTCCAAATTTTTAGGCAGTGGAAAGATTTGTATGTTTCTAAAAAAAAGAACAAAACTTTTTTGTCATTGTTTAATGCATGCATAGCTTCTGGAGATATTACAATATTTGTTGCATTATTAAGACATATGCTATAAGAGTGCCTTCTAGCACAGTTTGTTTTGATACGGGGTGAAAGATGCAGTAGTGTGTGTCCGTGTTCTGCATGTTTAAAACATAACAATCCATTATGCACTCTGCTTCTTCGGATGAAGAGGAAAATAAATGCAATAAATGTGTATCACATTACCCAGCATGCTATCAAAAAATTCTCAGATGATTCAAAGGAAATCTGCAGTACACAAAAATGCCTGTATAAAATACAAAGCAGTGCCAAAAATCACATTAGTTACAAGCTTCCAGTACATCAGCAGCAATTTATGAAAGGGCATGTCTTCATTCACTGTCTTCATTTACTGAACAGGAATAACTCTGCAAATTGACCGTTCTAACTCTTGTCAGCTGTAGGTGTAACTCTTTCTGAATGCAGACATGCCTAGTCAGGTGGCACTTTGAGCATTAAAGCATAATGAAAGATGCAGAATTCATACCTGGTAATTTGTAAACTGCATGTATGTATTTTTCAATCTAATCAGTGTTCTCTTAAAATGTACCTTTCAGTGAGCTCATTAAAACAGCAGATGGAGGACAGATTTCGTTGGATTGGTTTGATAATAATGACAGCTCATATTATCCAGATGCCAGCACAAGACCTACTGTCCTGTTATTGCCTGGCCTGACAGGAACAAGCAGGGAATCCTACATTCTTCATATGATCCATCAAAGTGAGACACTGGGATACAGGTACTGTTGTTTTTCATTGCTATTCCTTTTGCTGCTTCTGGTAGGATCCAATATCAGTATGTATATGTATCAGATGCTTTCCTAAGGCAAATGAGATCTGAATACAGTAGTTTATGTAAGAAAGTGTTATTAGTAATAATAATCACTGTGGAATTATATAACAGGCAGTATGTTTGGAAGGGCAGTTCTAATATCTACAGATGTGCCCCAGAGATTGCAATGAAAGCCAGCTAAGTCTGCATGGGGCTTTGCTGCTGCTTCTTAAGTTATTATATTATATTGGGTGTTAACCTTTACACTTTCTAGAAAGAGTTTGTATTCAGCTTCAGGACATGTGTCTGGATGGGTTGCTGGCAGTAGGCCTTGGTGGAGTTCAGCTTCTGACTGCCAAAATTGCTTGATTCAGCAGCCTCAAACTCCTGAGTGCAGAAAGGAGAGCTAGCCTACTGTTACTAATGGTGTTTGAGGGGGTCTGTCGCCTCTTCCTTGTCACTGTGTTATTTAGTTTCATTCTGAAGGCTTCTGGTCAGAGTTGGGTAACATAAGTGGATTAGCAGATGAGTAGACTCGTTTATGTAACCATATTGCTGCTGCTGCGCATTAAAATAAGTTGTCATTGCTCCAGGATCTGTATTTGGAATATTAGATTTTGTCTTTGCAGACTGGCTTCTGGTGCTGACTCCAGTAAGTTCTTCGAATCTGTATATATTAGCTTTTATCTACATTTGGCTATCTCTTAATTATATATATATAAAATATATGTATTATATAGTAATAACTTGTTACTATTAATTTTTAAAGTATTCCTTGAAGTTATAGATCTTCTTCCCTAAGGGAAGAAGATAGAACATTAAAAAGTAGGGCTTTAGGTCAGATTTAGAGAATGCTATAATTTTGTTTTTAAACAGCAACATTTGATAAAAATACCAAAATAAGGGTTTTTTTCATGCCTTTAACCTATCTAACTATGTATATTATAAAACTATTTCAGTGAGATGGTAGAAGAGTAATAGAAAAGTAATATTTATTGAGAAAGTATGGATTTATAAATCAGGGTAATACTGCTGGAAGATTCAGAGATTCCCACCAACCAAGAGAGACCAGAAACTTCTGCTGTACCAGATGAAAAAAACCCAACATTCCCAAGAATCTGCAACTTAGATCCAGCTGTAATTATCATTTTGACTTGGCTCATTTCTTCCAATTTAATAGAATTACGTGGCTTTGAGGGATGTCTACACACAGATCTCTGACGTTCTTTTCTCAGAGAGTAGCTTTAGGCTGGGCCCTGCACTGGCAGAGCTCATGGCAGAGTGCAGGCAGGACATGTCTGGTCCACTTTCAGCTAAATCTTGGGGCTCTCACCCTGCAATCTGACCTTGACAAATCCCAGAGCTCTGACAGTCCCGCTGAACTCCGTTTTGGTAGAAAGTTTGTTCCACCATAGGTCTGCCTCTAGGATCTATAGGTCTGTAAATATTTATGTGCTGAACTTATTCATAGAAGTGGCTCATTTTTCTTTATGCATTTTCTTTTTTTGTGTGTGTATGCTTATCTCTTTTGGTGAAATTAACAACGTGCACAATTGAATTTACTGTCTCAATTTTTAGATGCGTGGTTTTTAACAATCGAGGAATTGCTGGCGAGGAGCTTTTGGTAAGGATGACTTCTATGATAAATATCTCTCATTTATAAGTGGTAATTATGAAATCATTTGTGCCTATTTGTACAGTTGGATTTAAATGAGACAAAGTCAGAGCATGGGTTGAAAATGCAGAGATGAGAAGTCAGCCATCTGGTAGATCAGTCATGTTCCAATAATATTTTTTTATTTTGAAACCCTAAAGGGTCATCTCACCATTTTTTTCTGAACATTTCACTTTAGGAAATTATTCAATTAATAGTATCTGTAACATTACAGTGAACAATCCTTACATTTTCTTTCCAAAAATAGTGCAGTAATTAAAATGTGCACATCTCTGCTCAGTCATTGCAGTTTTCTCCCATTGATTTAACATACATATCCAAATGTAATCCATTGTAATTTCTTTCCCAGAATTTTATTTCTGGGAAATAAATATTTAATTATATTTATTATATTTTTGATATGGTTAAAAAAGTGTGCCATTAAAATTGATCCTTTCTACATGTTAGTGAACCAATAAACCAGCTTTATATGGATATCTATATCCTGAAGGTTAAATGTGTTCTCATATTTTTCTCCATGACACAAACTCAGCTACAGAGGACTTTTTTTGGGACAAACATATCATATTTGCTTAAAAATAACTGGCCATTCCTCAGGTGAAAAAATCTTGAACCTAAATATTTTCTGCAGCTAGGGACAAGGCATGATGAAATATTGCTGAATAAGCTTTGTTTTTTCATATGCCTTCTGTTGACAATTCTGCAGCTGGAATGAATGTAAGCATAATACTCGGTATTGTTTTGCATTTTTTTAATCCCTTGGTTTCAAACTTTAAAAAACTCAGAATGTTTTCCCATAATCAGATAAAGCATTTCAATGCAAATATTGCCATGTTAAGAGTAGTTTTCTGCATACTTCTGGAGATGGATCTACAAAGCAGTTTTGTGACACACAAAGTCCTTATTGATGAATTTCTGAATCATTTAGAGAAAAGATCCCTTGTTCGGATACATTGTGTGTATTTTACTGTAATCGGATTTACATCTTTAAGCTTTATAAGTTCTTGTGGTGCAGCAAACCAGCTGAAATTATCACATTTTCTGCAAAGAGATTTCAACGTTTTCGTATAAAATCCCTACTTAATGAGTCTGAAGCAGAGTTAAACACCACAGTAGAAATTAGTTATGTAAGCAGTTCTTTTTCTAGTCACTTTAAAGATAGATTCAAATTTACAACAAATAATAGTTATTTAAAGAATACTGTTCTCACTGATTATTGAAAGCTATTGTGAATTATTGCTCCGGAATAATCAAGTATTATATTGACCACAGCCACTGTAAGCTAAGATGGTGTTTGAAAATATCTTCATACAAAGCATATATAGCTTCAGACATTAAACTGTCTGAAATTATCTGAATTTAAAATGGAAGATACATCTCTAGTTTTATAAACTTTCATCAAATACGCTTTCACTTAGAATGCATTAGATCCTAGTTACCAAAAATAATTTATTTTTCCTTGTAAAGTTGACAATTCAATTAAAATAAAACACATTCACACCAATTATAATTAATAGGATGTAAAACAGAGAAGAGTGATTCATGCGATTGAGAAATAGAAATACAATGTAAGTGGAAATTAAAAATGTCTTCAGTTTTAATTATCTAGATTTAGCTTTTCTTTCCATTTCTTAATCTTTGATGTCAACATTTCAATATTCTTGTTAAATGGGTTTTAAGTGATTAGTTTAATGTTGTTTAAATCACCCACAAATAGCCAGGCAGTTTAAGTAAAGTAATTTTAAAAAAACACCCTTGAAGTCCATCATTGCTTCAGGCAACAGAAAAGTTTCATTAACTCATAGTTATGTATTTTTATATTTAGTTTTAATATTTCACTGAATTTTGGCAGTTCAGTCCTATAGTTAAGTCCAGGTCATGAGCATGTTAGTAGCAACTCTAAGATACAAAACTTTATTTCTCTGTAGGTGAGATATGGACAACAGCATTAGGAAAAAAAACTTATGTTACTGTGGTTCCTGTGCTGCCCAAATGGACTTATCTCCTTCATACTGCTCCAGATAGTCCCTCAAGTTGGACTATGTGGCCTGTTCTAGGTGTCTGTGCAGGGGAGGCTCAAAAGTTGTGCTTATCCTTCCATAGCAGAGAAGTGAACCAAGTCTTACCCAAGGGGTTACCCAATCTGATGCCAGCAGAAGTATTCCAAGTCTCAATTCAGGATTTAAAGAGACACCAATGATGGATAAGGAATGGATAATATATGTTTCATTGTTTTAGTTATTAGAATACTTTACTAAATTAGGTAAACCACACTGGGGAATTTATTTATCTGTTTATTTGGTTGTGTTGTATGTAGAATCTAAATATGGGTTAGTTTTCAGATGCTGACAGAACTTGAAATCTAATGCTTTCTTTTGCATTTGAATGTGAGTGAATATAGTAAAATTGTTGTCATAACTTCCTTTTCTGTAAACCACAGCCTTTATATTGTTTCCATTTCCTAGGGGTATTTTAAAAATATCAGTATCTATCTAGTTCTGGTCTAGTTCTGTCTAGTTTAGCACGTTGTTCTCTTTCAGATTTTGTCAAATGACCTGAAGGTTGCAGATACTGAAGATACCTGTACCACTTTTATTTTGGAATGATAACAAGTATAACTCCTTCCTTCACCTCCTTGTGAAACACTCTGGCTTTATATTTGCCATTTAGTGAAGCTTCACAATAAATGCTAAATTTATCTTCTTATATAATGATCCACTGTTCAGTTTGCTTTGTCCTTAAAGGATAATACAAAAGCTTATGATGGCATTTTTTTCTCTCTTGACTCCTTACAGACACCAAGGACTTACTGTGCAGCTAATACAGAGGATTTAGAGGCTGTTATTCATCATGTGCATAGCTTGCACCCCTCAGCTCCATTCATGGCAGCAGGTGTTTCTATGGGAGGGTAAGGTTGTGTAACACAAGTCTCAGCTTAACTGTGATCATAAGACTGGTGTAGCCTGATTGTAAATTATTACTCTGGAATACTCGCATTACTTACTGAACTGCAAGCAAGTTGGGTTTCTCTCCAACAGTTAATATGCAGAAGGCTTTTAGAAACTTCATATCTTTGGGGCTTTTATCTCTGTGTCAGGGATGGTTGAAATTGGCTAACATTTAAAAATTGGGGTAGGGGGGTGGAGAAAGATAGAAAACAGTGATAGGCAGATTGACAGCCAAACAGGTAGGT
Source organism: Sylvia atricapilla (assembly GCF_009819655.1). Lineage (NCBI taxonomy): Eukaryota > Metazoa > Chordata > Aves > Passeriformes > Sylviidae > Sylvia > Sylvia atricapilla. Next base: position 105,246,507 of record NC_089140.1, on the reverse strand, counting down.
AATATAGTCTTTGAAAATTATGGAGGCTGTCTTTGGAACAGAGGGATATAAAATAGGATTTTGAGCTAATGCACCATGTTCCACAGCAACCTCTGCCAATAAGATTTGTGTTCACTCTGTTTGTGTTCTGCAATGTGTGGGTAGGGAGAGGTGTGGATATCTGCTCTGTCTGGCTCAGAAGCAAGAAGTAGTATTGTTGTTCAAACCGGTATGGATTGGTAGAGCATGTGGTATTAAGACTTGCTGTGTCCTGGCTCCTCTCCAAGAAAGCACAGTGAGAACAGACAATGATAGCACAGTTTCTTAGGAGAAAAAAAAATCACTGCTAGAAGCTAGCTGAAATATTCCAGCAGCCTCCTCATCTGCTGCAATTATTTAACAATAATCATAGCAGATGAGAATTTTCCTTAGGAATACTGCAGACACAGTGGTAACTTCCTGAGACTTCCCTTTTCTCGGAAAAATTTTGTGGTGGATGGGCAGATGCAGTTCATATATATTGATATTAATATATAATACTATATATTGACATCAGTGTATCAATGACTTGTAGGAGCTTTGAGATAAATACATATTTGTTCCATACTGGTATTCTCTGCTTTTTCACGAATCTTTAATCACTAGGTTCCCTGTTCTGTTGAATAGTGGTCTCGGGAGGGAAAAAGGCTGGTCAGCCTAACTTCAGTTCTTTGGGAAGATCCTCTGGGAACCATTTCCGGGCATATGAGGAATAATGGTGACTGTTCTCATCAAAACATGCCCAGGTGATCTGATTACATTCTATGAAGAGATGACTGGCTTCACTGATGAGAGGAAAGAAGAGAATGTTGTTTGTTCTGAGGATGTTGTTTTTTCTGAGTCTTCTTTTGTACCAAAAGACTTACAGAAGCCTTTCTTGCTGCAGAAACCTTTCTCTTGTTGTCTTCCACATCCCTTGCTTGTTCCAGCTCCAGCTGAACTTCAGTTTTCCTAAGTGAATCCCTGCATGCTTAGGCAATGACTGTTTCTCCCAGGTAGACCCGCCCCTCTTCCACCTTGAAATTGATCAGAAGGGTTTTTTTCCCTCCATGTGTTCTTCTGCCACTTGCTCAGCATCCTGCATATCAGAATGTATCACATTTTTGCTTTATGTTTGCTTATCCTTTAAGTCCCCTTTGCTTATCAGGGCCATCTAATGTGAGATCTTGCTAACTAGATCCCTGAGCAAATGAAAGCCAACTCTCTCCAGTATTGTAATTCTGCTGCTTAACTTACCGACTTACTTTTCACCTTAAATATCCACCACCAGTGGCCAAGACTGTTCTGCATCTTCTCTACCAGTTCTTCCTTACATTTGAATAGCAGATCCATAGAATGTTTCCTATTTAGGTCCCTGATTGTATATCAAAATGTTGTCCTCAATACTCTCCAGAAATCTGGTCTGCTTGTGCCTTGCTGTGGCAGTTGATGCTGGGATGGCTACAAGTCCCTGTGCCTGGCAATTATGAAGGACTGAAGGTGTGATAGAAGCTGGAAGTTCTGTGACTAGTACAAAAGGCCACATCAACTCTTAGTGTCATTTCTGTCCTTGGCTTAACCTACTTATGGTATCCAAAATACTGGCAAAGTCTGTTACAATGGCACAGGGAATCTGTGTTCTGTACCTGCCTTACATGTCACCAGTACCACTGGGCTATTTTAGGCAAGGTGTTCCACCTTCCCCCTCCAATATGTTCTTAAAATCCTGAGCATATGTTTAATTGTACAGAAGACTGGAATAGTCTCTAATCGTCTACATGAGAACTATTTCCATGCTTCAAAATTAATTGGAGCATTGCATGTTTAAAATTAAGCAGGAGTAAAGATCTCACCAGGGACATACTGCAAAAATCATCCACTTGTCTTAATCTTACAGGAGTTTTTTTACCATCTATTGCTTTTCAGAATTTTCTCAATGATCAGACAATCTCTATAAGACAGATTTGCCCCAGCTAAGAATTGAAATAGATATTCACTTCACAGACGTATATAAATGTAAGTGAAATACCACCTGTTCTGCTACCTTCAGTAGGTATTATTGTGGACAGGGACTTTATTTTGTAACATTCCTAAGCCTTCTCTCTACCACATATATACTATGTGAATTCTGTTAGAGAAGTGCTTCTTCTGCTACTGCAATTCCTATTTTGGTTGATTTATTGGACTGCTGTCCTAAGATGTGGTAGGTAGTGCAGAGGGATAAAGTCTCTAGTGATAGAAGGCTGGTTCATAATGTCTTTGCTAAAGGTTACTGTCTCCTGAAGTACAGTAGATGATCCAAGGTACAGAGTGTGGCATTCCAGGGAGCCATCTTAATGTTACTAATTAACTGTAGTGGTTTGTGTTGAAGACTTGGTATTAAAATGCTTCTTGTAAACTTTATGGTCTCAGGCAATAAAGCCTTAGAGCTTTTCCATCAGTATTTTTATTTTATTCTCTTCTTGCTGTTTTGTTTTTTCTACATTTGAAGAGTAGATACTTGTGAACTCCCCCCATTTTCAACTCAAGTGTACATTAGCAGTAGAGACTGTAAGTTGCAATTGGTCAGAAAGACAAGACCTGAGCTATTTGGGTCATAATTTTGTTTCTCTAGTTTTATTCACTATCCAAGACTTCATTCTTCATACACTTTGTTCTTCCATGTGTGAGGTGAGGTAATGGCACTACCTTAATCTCAAAAGACTTCTTCATAGTGAGACAGGTGTACCAGGGGCAGGTTGCATTTGTCAGGCACACTGGTCAGATTTATCATATCAGGAAGACCAAGAGCTTCTAAGATGGTAAAAGTTACTACCACCTGTTAATACTAATACTTGTTCCATGAGTAAGAATCATTTGAATTTCCCCTCCCTTTAGTGATTTAAGTAAGACTAGTACACCTCTATTTCTAAATGCACTCCTACTCACACCCTACAGCGCGCCCTGTTCCTCTCTGGTAGTAGAGAAAGTAAACTTAATGAGTCATATGTTGTGTGACTACCTTCTAGGTGTACTAAGGCACAACTGTAGGACTCATAGGAGAAGCTATTGAAAAACAGACAAAAACATTGCTGACTGTTACATTTCCTCTAAATTGAAGCAAACAGTTTGATAGTATGTATGTTTCTGTTTTTCATTTGTAGCATGCTTCTTTTAAATTACCTGGGCAAAACTGGCAGAGACACTCCTTTAATGGCAGCTGCAATTTTCTCTGCGGGTTGGAATGTTTTTGAATCTGTAGAATCTCTGGAGAAGCCACTAAACTGGCTTCTTTTCAACTATTACTTGACCACTTGTCTACAATCCTCTATCAGCAGGTGAGTTGCCTTCTCAACTATGTAGCAAGGTGGAAGGATTTTAACATGAGATCAACAGCAGGTATAAAAATATTGGCAAAATTAATGCTGTAACAGCTCTAGTTGTTCTTTGTGCATTATTTGGTATGTTTTGAAATCAAAAGGATCTTTTCAAGAAAGTTTGTCATCAAAGTGACTAAATTTATATGCTGCTCAAGGGATTCACAACAAGCCCAATGTACTTCTGTATCTATGGATGAAATAAATGGACTTTGGAAATTTTTAGACTTCCACATATTGACTTTGAGTAGATTTGCATATATAATAATTAAGTTGGTGTTGACTGCAAAAGCACAGAAAGGCCTAGTTCATCATTTGCTTTATGAAATCAGGGTGTATTTTGTATTCCCAAATATTAAGTTGTCTTATCTTTGGCATCTTTCTCATGGCTTATGCAGATTTTTACCATATTGATGGATGTGCCTACATATGAATGAACAATTATTCTGCTCCTGGATTCCAGACAAATATTTAATATTACAGAAAATTAAAAACAAGCATGTTAGACAGTTACTTCTGTAAATGTATATGTACCTGTAAAGCAGAGAACTTCTACATTTGTTTACATAACAAAAAGAGAAGCCCTCCAGTATTTCTATCCTTCGTTTTAGGCATCGACAAATGTTGGAGAAATTATTTGATATGGATCTTGTGATGAAGGTATGTGAAAATGCTACTTCTGCTTGAGCTGGATGCTGTTTTCCAAGTGCTGACATAGTTCCCTGTCTGAATTCTGTACTTCAGGCTAGAACTGTTAGAGAATTTGATAAGCAGTTCACTTCAGTCATGTTTGGCTACCGTTCGATTGATGATTACTATGAAGATGCTAGCCCATGTCGCAAACTGAAATCAGTAGGAATTCCAGTGTTATGTCTAAACTCTGTGGATGATGTTTTCTCGCCAGCTCATGGTAAGTTTAAGCTTTTTAAAATATGTTTATCTGTATATCCAGTCATTAAGACAAACTACATATGTTTGAGAATAAACTCAGACCTATGTGTAGAAGTGTACTTAAATTTTTACTTGCACATAGGATCAAAACTTCCATAGAGGGCTCAGTCTTGCAGTTAAATTTAAACACATATAAAACAGATGATGATGGAGAGACTTGATTAGTACAGAATGCAGAAATATATGGGATGGTCTCATTACTGGAGTCTTTACAGTCAAAAGAAACAAATAGGCACATTTAGGGTGTGAGTTATCTCACTGTAAGGAAGATACCAGATGTAATGCCCTCTCAGAAGCACCTGTTTTTGTTCACCAAGTATGAAGAGAACCCATAAAAAAGGAATTTGGATTCTGATGTCTGGATGTAGACATTCAGAATTCAATCTGGAAACAAGTGGGTTTTTTAATTGCCATTCTTTAAGTTCACACAAAGAATGTCTGGGAGTTGCTTATGTTTGAGATGACATGAAATCCTCATGTGCTGATCTCAGTGTCACCTCCAGTACCTGTAAATTAAAAGTAAAAAATCCCAATTAAGTCAGATTAATTATATCTAATCATGTAGGCTGAAATCTAGGGTAAGAGAGGAGAGACACACAAGGTGAGCTCCTAGACGGGGGCATGTTGAAATTAATAAGAAGCATCAATATCAGCTAAATAACAGGCTGAAAACTCCATTTTCCATTTCATGCCAAACACGTGATGATTATGAACATTTTGCTTTTCCTCTGAAGATTAAAACCCTGTTGCTAACTATTCTGAAAATATATGCTTGTTCCTGTAGAGGAAAACCACTAAAATGAACAGCTGGTTGAGCCAACAGTCATCAGCAATGGGCACCTGGCACCTTTAAAAATGTAGTTTATACAACTGATTTATTTCAGGGAAGTTTTCTTCTGCCACCACAAGTGAAGTGAGATTCTTGCAGAATGAGTCATGAAACCAAAGTGAGCAGGCAAACAGATCAGAACAACAAGCATAAATTAAAGAATTGGAAGAGACTCTGTGTGTGTACTGTTTATCTGTGTGCAGATGTACAACACATAGAGAAACATGCATCCCTGTTACTATTTATAGTTCAAAGACCAGTTAGAGTCAAATGTGACATGAAAAGGGCCCCTCCAGTACAGGGCACTAGAAAAAGTCTGATTTCTTCTTCTCTAGAACAAAAAGCATCCATGCTTTGCATTAACAATGTAAAGAGTTACAGATACTAAATATGAGGGGGAAAAATAGTGACTCTACATTAGCCAAACTACCTATCCCTTAGATTGGCCAAAACAGAGGCTTAAAAAAAAAAAAATAAGGTCTGAGTAAACATAGCAATATTGTAGTAGAATACTGTGTGCACCTTTAAAATTTGCAGGTCAAAGGCTTTCTAAAACAGAGTTAGTCCCTTTGTATTTATTAACCTCAGTGCGATTTTTTCCCCTTGAAATCAGACAGTTGTTTGTTCTCTCAGAAGCTTATAATGTCTGAAAATGAGAATGGATGGGCTGTGACCCTAAAATCTATGTTCAAATATAAAATCTGGCTGGTGATTCCGAAGATAATTTTTATGAGTCTTTGGATCCTGGAGATGACTTTCCCCCCCATAGTACTCTAGGGAGGTGATCTGCTGTGCTATGTTTCTTTCACAGAGTATCTGAGAGAGAGAACAATGGCTTCACCTCTTTGTTTAGCACTAGGTTAAGTTGTGGTTTCTGTCTAAAGATAAGCAATAACTGTGGTAGGGTCTACCTGTTTAGCATAGTGACAACAGCAGTAAAGCAGTCAGTGTGCCTCAGTCCCTGAAAGATTTGTTAACCTTTCCTAGCCCATTATGACTGGGACTGGGACATTTGTTACCTAGATGAAAGCTAGTGCAGATACTCCATCCTCTTTTCACCTCTAGCTCTCAAGAGACAGCTATTGATCTGACCCTATGACATTCAATCTGAACAAAAGAAAACACTTTTTTACTGTGAGAGTGGTCAAATGCTGGCATAGTTTGTGTGGTCTCCATCTATTGCAATACTCACAACCTTACTGGACACAGCCCTAGAAAAACTGCTGTTGGTAACCCTGCTTGGGCAGGGGGTTGGACTGGATGATATCAAGAGTTATATAGCCTTATAGCCTCAGCAGTTCTGTGATGCATAGTTTGACTACTCAAAGATTGAGTCCCCTAGACTACAGCTGTGGTAGATATTTCAATCCTTGAACCTGTTTTGTGAAAGTAACACAAGTCTTGGTGAACACTGGGATGGTTGGTTGTGTAAAATTAGGTATCTAAACTATTGTGAGGATGCCTCAGAAGTCTTGAAGTGTAGAGGCGTGCGAGGTGGAACACCAGTGCTTCTGCAACAAGAAGTGCTAAAAGTCTATTGTAATGACTGTCCATCTTCTCTTAAAACTCTGACTGTAACCAGCCTTTCTCCATGAAGATATTTGGGTGGTTAGGCATTCGTTTATTCCTTGTTCACAGAGTTAATTCTGTTAGCTGTAAACTCTTGTACTTGTGCAGACAAGTTTACCTCAGAAAGGGCCACCAGGACAATGTTGATTTCCAGCCAATAGCACAACTCTGTTATATCTGTCTATCCTTAGCTCCTTTTTCATTTGTGCTGTGCACCCTCAGTGGGAATCTTTGTGCTGGCAGGAAACACGATTAGCAGCCTGGGATTTATGTCTGCTGCCATTTATGTCTGCTCCATGAACTGGAGTTCGTTCATCTTGACATCTTTACATCTTCTGTGAGCTGTTTTATGTTAGCAAACATAAAGCGCTGGTCTTACTCTTGGAGGCGACTTTATTCTGGCAACTGGCTTTTTTTTTTCTTATTTAAAAACTTCTGTGCGTGGACACATAGAAGCCTGTGGCAACCACAGGCAGTTTACACTCATAACTGTATCATGGATTCAAAGCCACAAAATTCATACTCATCCAAACCCCAGCCTTTTATTGACTTTAGGGACTGGGTATTTCATGCCTCATCTCTCTCAGTAATACCTACCAGCTTTCAAGCTACCTTCCAATTCTGTTGTAGGTAGCTGTAGTTTCCAAGAGCTGGGAAACCGGCCTAGAAAACTCATCAGGGAGAAAGCTGTGCCAGAATTCCTTTGTGTTTAAATAGTTTCCATAAAGCCAGGGACATCTATCTTACAGTAACAGAGCTTGAGGGATACAAAACCAAGTCTGCTTTGTCACTACATAATGTAGACCTAAGGAGACACTTCCCTTAAAAAGTGCAGATGCTGCCTTGTTAGTACCTGATCATTTCTTCTCCTGTGCTTTTTGGTACGCTTTGTACTTCCCAGCAGTTATTTTTAAATATATTGTGAAAATGGGCCATTTGATCTCAATCCAGTATTATGAAGAAGCAATCAATTTGCAGTCCTTCCTTAATGTTGCTGTTTAAAGTTCACAGAGCTTGGCAGCTGATGTATCTGTAGTTTAATTCTGGAATGCAATTCTCATATTGCATAATACTGACTAATGAAAACAAATGCTTTCTTCATTGCATGACACTTCTCTCACCATAACTGATTTAAAGAAGCCACTGCTTCGGGAAATACGTAATAAAGCCAAGTCAAACCCTTGGATTTTGTAAATGTGAAAAATAAATCAGGAGTGATAGCATTCATTATCACTGTCACGTTAAACTTTTCATCTGAAGTGGCATTTTTCTTTGAAGAGACTTAAAGCCGTGTATTAGGCATCTGACTTAAATTTCACTATACTAATGCTTAGTTAATTGCTGCTGATGAGCATTGTGCCCAAGCTGGAAGCCTGCCCTTGGAGCTAGGTACCATGCCAGCTCCCTCCTGATCCATTGTGACAAATAAGTGCATGTCTGAAGCTCAGTTATATATTTTATTGAAGTCTCTGAAGCTTTTGTGCCCCCCCTGAATCTAAACTTGGAGTAATTGCTATTAGGTGTTACTTTACATACTGTTATGTAAAAGAGCACAGGTGAATGAAGTCATCAGGAGAGACCAAATGGCCAAGGAATGGCCAGGCAGATAACTGGTTAAAAGTTTAAGGAACAGAGAGAAATCAAACAAAAAATGGAATGTCTGACAGCAGTGACTTACATGTTTTTTCTTTTGTTCATTAAGAAAATAATTTCTTTTTGGTAAAGAATGTACAACAAATTGGTTTTGAATGAAGTAATTCTGCATACAAGTATTTACATTGTGGTTCTGTGATCATAAATCACAGGTCTGTGCTTGCTGGATCAAACAGCATTAAAGATTTTGGCCAGAAGAAATTTAAGTACAAGGTTGCATGTGGACAAAAGTGAACAGAGGTATCTTTTGGCATGCCATCCTATCTCCTGGGATGCATACATCCAGTGCTCCATTCATCTGCCCTTTACATTGCAAAACTGTGGTTTTATTTAAAACCACATTGCATTGTGGTTTTATTTATTGGATGGCTAACAGTCCCTAGGAACAGCCTTGAGAAAAGCACCACACCACTGCCAAGCATCATTTGCATTTTGGCACTGAAGAGCAACACAATATACTCAATTCTTTTCCAAGAACCTCCAGAGCAAGAAACTCTGCTGGGGAGGAGTTACAAGGACAAATAGAGGGAATTTCAGGATGGGGAAGATTACATGTGTAAAGACCTGCTTGTGGCTTGCACCTTACCAGGCCTGGAAAATAATCAGCATCCTAGTGCAGGACTGGTAGGCTTCTAGGAAAGAGCCACTTTAGCTGTGTGGAGGAAGGCAGCACATGGCATCCACTACAGTACTGCCAACCAGTTTGGGAATGAACGATCTCCAGCAAACCGATTGGGGAGCTATGATTACACTGGCAACCTCTTAATGACAGGCATGCAGAGGTAATGGTGAGTTTGGCCTGTAAGGGCTTCCCCAGCTGGGTTGGCACAGTAGAGGAGACATTTATTATGATCTCCCTTTTAATCCCCCAGTACAGCAGTTTCTTATCAGGAAGGGACATTCTCTCTACACATTGACACTAGTCTGCCAAATTGAATGACTGTCGTGGTTTTGCACGTTTTAGCTAGTGAAGAGATATGTTCAGGCCAGTTAGCAGCTAATCATGAATCCATTAGGACTGATGGAGTTCTCATGCCTATCTCTGATCCTTGAAGGTCAAATCTGTCTCTCCTCATATATTCCTTCCCATACCTTTGCACAGAAGCCTATTTATTAGTCCCCTCAGTGACCAGGCAGACAACTGCAGAACGGGTGTGGAAAGTGATTCACTGGCTGAAGCAGGCATGGGGTTTACTTCTGATCCCCACTTCTCTCCTGGGATTCTGTTTAACATGGACCACAGGCTACTGGAGGGAAGAAGAGCAGATGGCTTGGTACAGATAAGTGGCAAATTTCTATGCAGTCAGCAGAAGCTGACATGAATCGCAGCCACTCTCTTTGTACATGGCAATGTGTTCCTCCACAGAATCCAAGAGAGGCAGATCAGAGATTGCTGAGCAGATTAACCCAGGCAAAACTCCAGACAAGCACGTGCTGAGTCTGAAAATGATGCATGTGTTGGATTGCAATAACTAACACATTGTTTTCTGCATCTCATGTTCTCAGCATGTGCTATTCCCCAGTCTAGGCTTTTGCATCATTGACTTTTTAGTCTGGCCTCAGTACTGCTTTAAAAGGTCCAGATCCTGCATACAGTATTTTCAGTTTTCCCACTGAACAAAGGAATAGCCAAGGACTTCTTGAAGAAACAGTAAGAAGCAGTTTCTTCCTCCTAGTAAGGAATCAGAATCACATAGTAAATGCCGGAATCTACAAACTACTTAGATGCCTGAAATTTTGAAAGGAGGGAAAGGAATGGAAGAAATGGATAGCACTGAGCAGCAAAGAACCTCACATATTTGGGAAGAGAGCCCCCATTGCTCTCTGGAGCTCAGTCCATGCTCCCCCAGGGCACGCTCAAAGTACATCATGTTATGGGCAGGGAGCTTGTAACACACCTTGACAACAGACATTAACCCAGCTCTGCAGGAAGTTGGTTTTGCATCTGTGCTGAGGCCCTGGAGTGGAACAGAGCATGTCATCCCAGGCACTGCTGGTAGGGACCTCTGAGGCAGACTGCTCCCTTGGCTCCACAGGTCCAGTGCTTCTGCCTTGATCTATTTTAAGTTGCACAGCTGTTCACTACAGTCATTGCACTCAGGTTCTCCTGTGACTTGCTCTGGATGAGGGTCCTTTTTTGGCTAAGCAAAGGGCTTAGAGTAAGACACTCTAGTTGCTAAAAATGAAGGCAAACTGGCATCTCAAGCACATGGCTATGAGTTTGCCAGCATCCAAATGAAAGTAAGGAGCACATCTATGAAGAAGGCAGTAATATGCAGAGATAGGTTCTATTGAAGGATAATGACCTTTGAGATAGCAAATGTATAAAGAGGTAAAGGAGCAGACTCCAAGAAATAGGAATGAGTGGAAGGTGTCTCTGAAGGAAGTGCAGTCAGAAAGGGCTGTGAACACCCCCATAACTGAATGTGATTCAAAATATTTTAAAGTAAATGAGGAAGTAACTTAAATCTTGTGAAGGACTTGCTGCTTAGTGTTGTAGTGAAAAGGCATTTTTAGCTGAGCAGTTTATGATTTAAAATCAGCTTTATTTTCTTGTCATAACCTTTTTTTAGACACAGTGAAACTGCTTCTACTCCCTTCTTTGGACAAAGCATTTTTCTTTCACTGTTGCTTTTTCTGTCAATCCTGAATAATCAAAAATCTGTATGATTTTTATTTTTTTTTTCCATTTCATAAGGCTTCTTACTTGAAAACTGGAACTTTGAAAGGCATTCTTTACTGAAATGTGCTGAAATTTCTGCTCATTCAGATGTCTACTTAGCAAACCTAAAACTCCAGAGGAATCTGCTTAAATAATTCAATTTTTCTGGATCTGTGGTGTTTGCAGTCTTGATATAAAGCTCCACTGCAGTGTTAACCAGCTCAAATGATAACAGGGTCACCCCATTGCACCAAGTACCCTTTGTAAAGTCATATGCTTTCTCTGGTGTCAGTCTGTGCTAACTGACCTCAATTTTCCTTCACAAAGGGAACTGCCCAGGTGGTGAAATTGATTAAGCCACACATCTATGTGTAGCAGAATCAAAACAGGAGGCACCCAAGCCTCCCTCCTACACATTTCCAGATCAATGCATATCTCAGGTGTCATTCACTGATGACTTTAGGCTAATTGTAGGCCATTGCTTAAATGGCCACCTCACTGAAGGCTCTGACTGTGGCTGTATTCAGATGTTGGCATTAACATGGGGAACTGGATTAAGGTGCTAATCAGATCAGGAAAACTAACCGAGCAAAAGAAAAATCCTCGTATTATGCAGTCTAATAATCTACATCCTAAAATAATGTAGTCACTAGCAGTCACTGTTCAGTAGAGAACCACTAATATCTTGGGTGGCACAGAGCAGCTTTCTGTGTTTTTGTAGAGTTGTTTGCCCCTTCCTCTTTCTCTGTTTACCTTGTGTCTTAGGTTATGGGCTCCTCAGGGTAAGAACCGTCTCCCAGTGTGTTTGCATAGTGTGCTCTAAACATGCAGGTGTAAACATGTGGCCGACCAGATATAATGATAATCTTATGTATTAGCTGATAGGATATCTTACAGACAAATCTTATCTTACAAACCAACCCTGACATTAAAAGTTCTGTGCTTGGAGTCTCATACAATTGAAATTGAGCTTCCAGTTCCTCAGCTTTTCTAAAGTTGAATATTGCAATAACAGTTAAAAATTAGAGGGCTAATTGTCCTTTTACTTACACTATTTATAGCAAATCCTAAGTATGCATTAACATGGGTGCTGTTCCATCAGTGTGAGTGAAAGACAGATGAAGCTGAATTTTTTACAGCAGCCAGGAAAAAAAAAACTAAACAAAACCTCACAGGTAAGGTAAGTTAAAGATGAAGAGAAAAATTACTTTTAATACAGCTGTGGTCCCAAACCCTGTAAGAAATTTAAGCATATATTAATGTTGTGCCTATTTATTAATAGATAATATGAGAAATGTTTAAGAGAAATTATTCAATGGCTGGCATTTCACAGAAGGTTAAAGGCTTAAAACATTTTTCCTGCCCTTTTAGCCATACCAGTAGAAACTGCCAAACAAAATGCAAACGTTGCTTTGGTTCTGACTTCGTGCGGAGGCCATATCGGTTTTCTGGAAGGAATATGGCCAAGGAAGTGCACTTACATGGACAGAGTCTTCAAGCAGTTTGTGCAAGCTGTGTTTGAGCATGGAAATAAAATCTTTAGCATGTAGCTTTGGACCACTATCATAGCACAGTGGCACATTCTGACAAGGGCCGTTAAGCTTAGTGCACAAATTTTAACTCCTGTAAGCCAGCAAATGGATAAAGTCCATTACTACATGCAAAAATATTTTTGCCTAAGATTTTGTAGCAAGAAACTAAATATTATGTTGTCACTTTTATATTTATTTTTAATATGCCTTACTAAGAATGACCTTAAATGAAACAGTGTTCTGCATACATCAAATTGCACTTAATCAAAACTATAAAGTAGAGAGATTATAATTCCTCAGGATTTTAATTTAAACCAGTATATATTTAGGAGACTTTATTTAGATGGCTTTTACTATTAGAATGGCGACACTCGAAATAGCTTATATTATCCTGTCATATATAGTACCAGTTGGCCCGTTCCTTAGAACACTGATGGTGAAAATCTTAAAATATGAAAACAAAAGGAGGGATCACATAAAAGTATTGATTCTTCAACTAAGTCAAAATTTCAGCATGTTATTCCATAGTATTAAATTAATACCTGCTTTTGCTGTTCTGCCCTGAGAGTATTCAGATTTAGGGCTGTTTATTGTTTCTTAAACTATGTCAATGCCATACTTGTCTTACATGGTCATTTTTTAAAGAGCTAATTTATAGTGTTTACATATAACCAAAAGATTCCTTTAAAACAGTACTGTAATAACTTATGTAATTAAAAGACATTTTGCATTTCAGAGTTTATGTAAAGCTGGGTGTTGTCACATAAGTAAGTAACACATGCATCATATAACTGATAAACTCGGTGATTGAACCTGCTATGTTTATATTACCTTGCAAGAACATTTCAGTTTTAAAGAATAAATATTAGAGCATCAGGAAATTACTATATAATCTGCTTTAAATTAAAAAAGAAAAACAAATTCAAACCTTTTGTCTCTGCTATTGTTTCATATAATTTCTGAAAAGAATGGAACAAACTGGAGAAAGTTGGGATGGAGGTCAGAGTCGTGCCTCTGGTTTGTATATTTGATCATTTGTCACCATTTTGGCAGTAGGTTGTCAAATCACTGAAGCCACTGCAAACTGACTTCTGCCCTAGTGGCTTATGAGCTGTGAGGTGGCCGAGGCATCGCTGTTCTCCTGAGCCCTGACACAGAGACAGCCAGTGTGGGCCTTGGAGGAGAGAGGACTGTTGGAACAGAATATATTCTGAAACTGATGGGAAGCCCTAATTTAGGGCATATTGAAGTTTAAAGCAGGCCCTTATGCAGCATCTGTGGAGCTCCCATCTTTTGCTGATCACTGATATGGGCCCAGCCACTTACAAGAAGTCAGGAAAGATGCCTCTGCATTTTTATTTTTATCTTTTGAGCAGGGTCAGTACAAGAAGAAAATGCAGCTAAAAAAAGCAAGTCAGGTCTTTTGTCTCAAGCAGTACGTGAACACTCCTCTTGCAAGGCATGTTTCCTAGTAACAGCAAAGGAAGAACAAAAATACTTTTTGTCTTTAGAAAAAGAAATTGGGACATGGTATACGAGAGCTGTTTTGTAAGGTAGACGGTTGAATTAAGAAAATTAAAAAGTGCTTTCAAGTTTTGACTTTTCAAACACTCATTGTGTTTGAATAATGAACTTGCCTGAATAATGAACTCTCATTTTTTCTCTAATAAGAAAAATGAGGAAAGTGACTTGCAGAAGCAAAATGAAATTTTGTGCATGCTACTACAGTACAGAAAAATAGCATATTAGTAGGGTGCCTTATTTATTCTTGTATTCATCTCCAGGTTTTATGTCCATGCAAAAACAATGAGCAATAAACAGTATATTTAGTGTTATGTTTGTAAAATTGTTTAGGTACAGTACTGTTCAAAATTCAGCATCAAGTATTAATAAAAATAAAACCACTTCCATTAAATCACACCTTACCGTTCAAATAAAAGTAATATGATTAATGCCAGAATTTCTGTCTCTGCACTGTCTTAATTTAGGTATGATCCCTACAGAGATCCCATGAGACATTTATCTTTACAAGTACATCAAAAATCTGTAAAGCTGGTGTTCCCCCCCAGATGTACAGTGTCCTTATACTCCATCAGGGAAAAGCACAGTGTGCAAGGTGGTAACAATCAAATTTTAATATGAGTATCTTGAAGCTTTCCCAGTCAGATTTTCTGAAACAAAAAAATGCAGACACCTCAGATCTTACAGGGTCTACACAAACTAGAAACAAGTGCCATAAACATTCTTGTACCTCACACACAGTTTTATAAGTAAGCCAAAGTCCACAATGTGCCCTCTATTCAAAACAGTGTGAATTCACAGGGTCTTTATTTGGCTTTTCATGTGATCTGAGTATCCAGGCATCCACAGGGATATGTAATGCTGACGGTGGGAGAAAGTTGTTAGTTCTCAATGTACTCATTACTGGAAAGATGGAGTAGAACAAAAATGAAATTCCACACCACAAACACTGCAGACACCTACCTCTTAAAAAAACCTTTCTTCCTAGTTCAGAATCCCAAAGTATCTGAATTTGGTGGGGTTCTATAGAGATTATCTAGTTCAACCCTCCTGACCAAGACAGAACATATCATATACATGCTCCAGAACATCCACCTCTTCTCATTTTTCCCTTGAAGTCAATGCACAGTACAGTTCTTTTTCCTCTGTGAGGACTTTAGTCACCCAAGAGCCACTTGTGGCCTCAGCTGTCTTAGCAGCAGATCATAAAAAACCAAGAGTTTAAGGTGTAATTTTTTACATCCATTCCTGGAAAAAAAAATATATATACTTTAAAAACCTGAAAATTTCCAATAGGCAAATATGGTTCTTTGAATACAGAAAAACTAATCCATGGAATACATTTCACACTGAAGAATTAATGCACTTTTTAGATACCAAGACACATAACAGCATAAAAACCATTTAAAGTACTTAGCAGCAAGGGCTGTGGATGAGAGTCTACAACTCCACAGGAGCTGGTGTCAAGAAAATGCCAATAAAGCGTAAGTGACTCCAGGCAGGTCAGCATGGTCCTGTCAAAGTAGCACTGAGTGTCACACCAAATCAGTGACTGTTGCAGAGTGCAGTCACCCCAAGGCCTAGACTCACCATTACAGAGATTGGAAAAGGGATCCACATTCAAAAATTGCTCCTCAGATGTGGTTCAGGAAGCTCCTCCTTACCTTCTCCATGCTGCAAGTTGGAATTTCCAGCTGAGATCTAACAGTCAACTGGTTGAGCCCTTCAAATCAACAGAATGGAACAGCTTACTTTATCTCAGCAGTTCCCAAATGTTTCAGACAACAGCCTCCTCCCCTTTTTCTGGAATGGTCTGGACCCCTGTGTACCACTCACACATATACCCACTCTCTGTCCCAGATGCAAATCTCTGTAAGCTAACTGTACCAGCCTTCCCTCCAGATGTAACCATCTGCAGTCCTTTTCCTGTTCCCCTCTTCCCCTGAAAAAACCCAAACCAAACAACTTACATGCAGCATGCAAGCAAAGTGGACAAGTCCCAGCCCAATTTTTTTTTTCCTGCCCCCCTGCAAAAAGAAAAATACCAAAACCAACTATTCAAATTCTGCCTCCCGCCATTTCGAACACGGCCCCGCCTTTTCAGCTAATTGCCCTGTAAAGCATTTTAGCTTCCAGCAGGCAAGGGCATTCTCCAATCCCTGTTGTCCCACGTGCTATCTGTACAGGAATTTCAGAGAACGGCCTCTTTCACCTACAGCTCCTGTAGTTACGTGGCTTATGCCAGTGACTCACACCTGCCAGGATGAAGACTTTTAGCCCTGCACTCTGCTTCTCCCCGGGTCGCTTCAGCTCAGTGCATCATCACCCTGAGGAAAAAAAAAAGGAAACATTTGTTCCCTGAGTCATCGAGTTGCTGTAACACATGGGCACACTTCAACCTGTGCCACTAATTTGGGTTCTCATCCCAGCATGCCAGCTGGTTAAAAAAAGCCTTGGAATGCTCAAGGTAATTAATAAGAAAGGAAGGTATAAAAAAGCCCAGGAGACTCACCCTGGGGACTTGCCACTGACCTTCAGCAATATATGCTGGGTCTCCCTACTAACTACTGCTGCAGCCAATCTGCTGTGGAATATATCAGCCGCTTTTTGGGTTTGGGTTGTTGTTTAATTTTCATTCCAACAGAAGGAAAGGAAAAATCTGCCGAGCATACAGTGGTTCTTCATGGGCAAACGTCTCTTCCTCTGAAGGATCCAATTTTCCTGTCTCATTCCTTCTACTGGAGATGCAAAAATCAGCTTCTCCCTTCCTCCTAGGATAGAGAGACTTTTTGAATCTGCTAAAGGGAGGAA
This sequence comes from Sylvia atricapilla, assembly GCF_009819655.1. Taxonomy (NCBI): domain Eukaryota; kingdom Metazoa; phylum Chordata; class Aves; order Passeriformes; family Sylviidae; genus Sylvia; species Sylvia atricapilla. The sequence continues at coordinate 105,229,626 of NC_089140.1, read as the reverse complement.
AATCGAAGCCCTGTGCTATTTCAGTTGCTCCTCCAGTTCCATAAATGCTCTCTATGTGCAGTGATTAGAAAGCCACTGGTTTAAATGAGCTTCCTCTGTGGCCTTACCTCACCTGTCTGAGGCATTCTGAGGCGCGAGCGGTGCTTGGAAGGTTAATTACCGGTGAAAGGTTAAGCAGCTCCTGCCTTTTGGTTGTCTGTCACCACTTCCTTGGTCAGACGAGATGTCTGATAAACAGCAGGGCAGCCTGGGAGTGTGTTTGCATGTCAAAGGGGGCTGTAAAATCTGCGTGCTGGCAGGACCGCTGGGATCCTGCGATCAAGAGCTCAATGCTGTAACTATGTAGTCCGCCCTAAGGCTGCGATTTCACAAGCAGCTGTCAATGTTAACAGCTCTCTCATGCCAAAAGGGGAAGGCTCGCGCTTCCTCCTCCCCTGTCTTTTCTTATCCTGATTCCAGTCATACAGCCTTTCTTAGTCTGGTACAATATGATTCAGTTTTTCCACTGGGGTTTTTTAACTGCTAGCTCAGGAGGTTAAATTTGCTTGTCTATGGGGGTCTCTCAGGTCCTAGACGGAGGCTGGCATGGTGAAGAGCTGGAGAACACTGCTGGGAGTGGGCAAAGGAAGTGGAGAAAATAATAGAAGCTTCCCCTCTCTGGTGACAGTCATCTCCCAAAGCTGTAGCCCAACAGGACATTCTCTGCAATTAGTGGACTGATCCATTATCGCTGAATTATTCCATGAAAAAAGGCATAACCTAGAAGCAAGTAATTTTTCACTTAGCTGCAGACAAGAGGCACTCCAGCAGTATTACTGCACTGGTAAATAAACATGGCTAAATTAACAAAAAATCCTCTTGGGGTTAAATTTGTCCTACTCATATGTCCTACTCACCTATGTGAATGTAGTTTCTCCTCCCTCCCCAGGTTCCCCAGTTCAACAACAATTCATGCCCAAACACCCCTGTTTATATTCACCACAGCTTCCAAGGAGAATAAATTTCTGTAAAGTTTGTGTTCTTTCAACTATGACATTCGCTAGCAAGTTCACACTGACATCAGTGCTTCAGAATGCTGCCACCTTCTGTGGAAAACTGGAAAATTACTATTCTATCCCGTGGACTAACTTTTTCCAAATTTTGGAATTTAATACTTTATAAGAATGCCTGCTACTTTACTCTTTCCCTGCTGTACAGCAAATTACTATTTCATGGAAGGATATAAGAAAATTTAGGTTTACTTGCTTCATGTTCCTAAGAAAGAGACATGGGAAACCTAATCTTAAATTTATAAAGATAACTTGAAGAAATGCTTTTATCATCCTTCAGGAAATTTACACGCAGCCTAGTGATTTAAATATCCTTCATCTGGAAAATATTCTGTTGGTTACTGAAGGAGAGCAGACCACATGTTGCTGCTTTCATTGTAAAGTCACAGCAGATTATCATGCATTAAAGAGGAGCTGCTACAGGGAGTTATAAATAACATCTCCTCCTATCAGCTTTTAAAAAAAAAAACTACAGCTGCTGAAAATTCCCATTTGTCCAGTACAAACTGTGCTTCAATGAAGTGTGTCCGGAAAGAGGACTTATCAAGGAAGGCAGTTCCTTGTTCCAGTTAACAAAGAGACAGAAAACTTTACAGGCAAAACAGTATCTCCAGGTGAATTTCATATTTATACAAACAAATTTATGCTAGTCAGAAACTTGACAGCAATTTCCTACAATTAATCCCATAAATGTGATAACAATAGAAATCACGAAAATATTTTGAAGATTATAAAACAGACCTAAGAAAGTTATTATAAAACCAAATATAACCCCTTTTAAAATAGCTCAAGCATTAACAAATTAATATTTACAGAACCAAATACTAAAATACTTCTGTGGTCTCCTTTGGAACAGTGAACTGTAACCAGAAATTGTAAAAGATCTTGATACGCTTACATGCATTTCAGGTAGGACCTACTTCATGTTACTCCTAGGAAAATAATATGGATGGAGCACACTAGATCTGCATGAGGTACCTCTGCATCAGTATTCTAGTTAGGGTCAGCAGCTCACTTTTGAAGGGAATCCTCTGATCACTCCCACTTACCACCCAGGATCTTGGAGTGTGCATAATGGATTCCTTTCAAAGGAAACCAAACTCATAGTTACACCCCCAGAAGAGACTCAATATATTCAAACTCCAGCTGTCGCTGCACCCATAGTGACAAAAGCTGGTCTGGACTGCCACCTCAGTGGTGTGGATGTCAGATCTTCAGCTTTTTCTTCAGAACTTCTCTTACTTGTAGAGAAGTGTAGACAACAGGCTCAGACACATAAATATCCTGAGGCAAAGAAGCCATGACAAAGTTAGCTGAGGTATAAACACTTTACAAGTGTAGCAAGGACTGAAATATCCCAGACCATGGCAAAAATCACAAATAGGTGGTTATGCTATAGAGTGAGTTGTGAAACACTGTGCAGAATACACAGAACAAAAGAGCTAGCTGGCACCTTCAGAGTAATTGCTGAACTTAGGAAAGCAAAACAAGTTGGACAAATGGACTCAAAAAGGTAGCTCGCTGAGTGAACTTGGTGCTCTGGAGAGAGGAGAGGACACGGCATAGGACCAAGACACACCCAAGAATCCTCTTGAATCTCAGCCACAGACAAGCGTCCATCTTGCTTTACACCCAAGTGATTTACACCGACACCGTGACCCGCCCGTACCCAAGGGAGCTGGCAGCTGTCTGCGCACCTGCACAGCTGAGCAGCAGCAGCTGAGTAATGTATTTCAAAGGCGTCTGCAGACAGAACTGTGAGAAGGGGCCCGCAAACACTAAGGAAACGCTGCTGCAAGCACATCTGCTGTAATACCACCAGGAACTTGGGGGGACTCAGAGAATCACAGAAACACAGAATCAGGTTGGAAAGGAGCAGAGAGGGTCATCTGGTCCAATGTTCCTGCCCAAGTAGGGTCATCCTAGAGCACACGGCATGGAATTGTGCCCAGATGGTTCTTGAATATCTCCCGTGAGGGAGACTGCACAACCTCTCTGGGCAATCGGTCCCAGTCCACAGTCACCCACACTTCCTCATGTTTATTTGGAGCTTCTTGTGCATCAGTTTCTGCCCGTTGCCTCTTGTCCTACTGCTTAGAACCACCGAGGAGAGCCTGGCTCCATCCTCTTGACACCCTCCTTTTGGATATTTATACACCCTGAAGAGGCCCCCTTTCAGGTGACTCTTCGGTCGACTCTTGTCATTTTACTGCGGCTGCCAGCCGTGAGGTGTCAGCCATCGACACTGTGGGCCGCCACCGCAGTCACTTCGGCCCCACTGGCTCCACGGAACGTGGCGCTGCTTTCCCCCCTTGTTTTTGGCAAAAGATTTGGCTCGGACAACCCACCCGGGCGCCGAGCCCCCGAGACATCGCCGCCAGAAGGGGAACTTAAAGATCGCCTGGCTCCAACCCCCTTGCCGTAGGCAAGGGACACCTCCTACTAGACCGGGTTACTCAGGGCTCCATCCAGCCTGGCCTTGAGCACTTCCAGGGATGAGACATCCACAGCTTCTCTGGGCAAACCTGTCCCAATACCTCATCCACTCGCAATAAAGAATTTCTTCCCAATACCTAACCTAAACCTACCCTGTCTGATTTTGAAGCCATTCCCCTTGTCCTGTCAATGCACGCTCTTGTAAGTACCCTGCAGTCCTTAGATGCGTGTTTTAATTAGTACCGTCCCTGAATTCCTTACTCAACACTCCCCTACGGCGGCCGCCCTCCCCTACACGGGCGCTGCGCATGCGCACAGCGCGGCGCTTCCCGCCCTCCCGGTTCCGACTCCCGCCGGAAGATGTCCCGTCCCCGCCGGGGGAGGCTGGGCCGGCGGCGGGGCGGGCGGGACGGGGCGGCGCCGCGGCGGTGCCCGGCTGTGGGCGGGTTCGAGGCTCGGGCTCGCCGCCTCCGCCAGCGCCGGCACGTCGCTGACACCCTCGCGAGGTAAGGTGCCGGCGGCAGACCGGGGGGGGCACTGACGAACTTGCTCTCCCCCACGCTCCCCTCGCCCCGCCCGTGTTCCGCGGGGTCCCGTCGTCCCCGGCTGCCCCGTGCCCGCTGCCCCCCGCGCCCCCGCCCGGGGCCGAGAGCCCGGCGGCGGCTCCTCCCCGGGCCTGCCCGCCGCGGTCGCGGGGGGAGCGGGCCGGCCGTGCCCTGTCGCCAGCGGGAGCCGTGGCGGTGCCCGGCCTCATCCCGGCACGTCCGCCCTGCCCCCGGCGGCTCTGGCCGCGGGAGCTCCCGGCCGGGAGCGGGATCCCTCCGGCAGGCCCTGCCCCGGGAGGGCTGTCACCGCGGGGCGCTGGGGGGGCTGACACCGGGCCACGACTAGAGGCCTTCCCTTCCCTTCCCTTCCCTCCCCTCGGGTTGTGCCGTGGGGCTGCCCGGCGCTGCCGTGGCCCTCAGCCGGGACGGCTCGGGTTCGAGCCCCCCGCGCCCTGCCCATCTGGTGCGCGGCCAGCCTCAGCCCGTGCTCTAAGGGCTGGAAGCTGTGGGGCTCGCGTTTCTCTTTTTTGTTCTTTTGTTGGTTTGGGGTTTTTGGGTGTGAGGTTTTTGTTTGGTCTGTTTTGTTTTCGGGTTTTTTTCCCCCCCTGTACTTCTTGCACCAAACCTTTGCTCGTGTTCTAGTTTGTTCTTGCAATTCTTATGTCTTCCCTGCTTTCCATAATCCGGCTTTTACTAGAGAGTGACTTCTCCGGGGCAGAGACTGCCAGTTCTGGAATGTCTGGAAAAGACTTTGCTCTGCTGTACAAAGTATTAGTAGGAAAGAAATTACTGTTCAAGAACTCTGTGGGAGGAAGAGTGTATTTTTTAGTTGCCTGAGGAGTGCCAGCGAGGGGAGTTTTGTGCTTTCTGTTTTGTACTTGAAAGTCTCCTCCGAGTGTGCCATGTCATGTCTGGAAAAAAACCAGAGAAGATCCAGGTGTATACAGTGTGTGTCACGGTATTCTCAAATTCTCAGGGTCGGTGTTGTGCTCTTAAGAGACCAAAGACCAAATCAGCAACTAGGGCTGTTATTTTCAGGATGAGTGACCACACTGCATCTCTGACGAGTTTTCTTTAACTGGTGGAAACCCAGAGGCTTGTGAGGTGTCATGGAGCTCATGAGCTATTAGAATGTAGGCACGCCAATTGTATTACCTGCTCCTTAGGGAGAGACATGAAAATAGCTACACAAAAAGTGCTTTTAGAGATTTCTTCCCTGGGTAGAATTAAAAAAATGTACCTCAAATATGGGTTATTTATCGTGTATCTTCTTTAAAGGAGAAGGTCAGAAGATATCCCTGGTGTCTGGAATCTTGAGTTTTTAATCAGCTTTTTAACAAAATTACCAGTTTTGCATGGTTAGAAATGCTTTCGTAAGTGGATAAATGAAAATAACGACAATATAAAGTATGAAGAAAAGACAAAATACAGTTGTTTACTTTTTCCTTTTTTGTAATCATCAATTATTAAAAGGGGCTGAACATAAGTATCTTTGAAATTGTTAGGGGAAGACATTCACGTGTCAATATTAGGAGTCATACTTTGGTTGTAATGAACCAATGACTTGTTCCTTTTTGACCACAAAAATGCGTCATACTTAACATCAAGTCAGTTAAGGTTTGAAAAGCAGTATAGTTTTATAGAAATCTATATGTAATCTGTAAGTCTGTCAGTTACAAAAATTAATAGGTAATTCTTGATTGAAAAAGGTAATGTGGAAGTTCTGACCACTGAATCTTCCAGTAAACTTGATTTTAATAAAGTTATTAGTAAGACTTTATTGATTATTATTATCTTTGCTGTAATACAATAATGGTGTCTTTAATAAGGGAACTGAAAAGTTTCACAAGTCAGAAGTGTGTATGAAAGGGGTGATCAGCCAAATCTGTGAAGATTTTTTTATCAAGAATCTCTGTTAGCTTTCAGACTCTTATGCAGAGTAACTTCTGCATCATTAACATCATTTCAGTTCTCATGAAGACATTGTCTTTAACTGCCCAAGGCAAATGTCTCTAATAATGCTGCTTTCTAGGCTTCCCATCTCTGATCTGTGGCTTAAGTGATTATTAGAAGGAATAATGTTGTAGGTTGCTGATGTTTGTGAAGTTCTGTTGTAGCAGCCACAAAACTTGATAACGGAGTCTAATGGATTTATTCTCTGTTGCTGTGAAGTACAGGATTGACAGTAGTCCCATGTTTTTTGCCAGCTCTGAAAGAGAGCAGCACACTGTTTTCTGGAAAAAGGTGAAAAGCTGAGAAACTTCCTTTTGAATTGAACTATTGCTTGCCACCTTTCAAAAGGTAAAAGTGAGACAGCAAAGTGGCAAAAATTTTTGGATATGGAAATAAAAAACAAAATTTTTCTGTTGTTTCTTGGTTGGTTGTTGGTTTGTTTGTTTGTTTTTTTTTTTTAGCTCCTTATCAATGAAACTCTAAAGCTAAGCATTGTTTGAGGGGATGGAAGAGGGTGGGAATTCAGAGTCTTGAGTAGGGAGTTATGAGGTGTTTACTGCATGAACATTTTCTGTTCTTCATAGGTGGCATGAAACATCCTGTTTGTAAGCATATGCATAAGGAATGCTCTTGTCACACCTTGATAAGTTACTTTGGCCTGAGCATCGATTGCCTCTTGTAAAAACCTGTAAGTAAAATGAGTGTCATTTGATTTGAGATTGCTTTAATGATTTTCTTTTTGATCACAGCATGATCTGGCTGTAAAAGAAAAAGTGAATGTGTGAAAGTGAAAAATTACGATATTTGACAAAGAGCCTAAAAGCTGAATGGTTTGGTTTTTTACAGAAATGGCAGCTCAGAAAAGGAAATCTACGTTAGTAGAGCCTTCTGCTAAACGTCCAAAGCTGGACAAGAACAGCAAACCGGCTTTGTCAAAAAAGGAAAAAGAGGTGTTGGATACAAAATATGGCTCAAATAAATCAAAGCCCAATCAGTGTGCAGTGCAGGAGAAAACTCTACTCAAAACCTCTGCCAAACCAAACAGGTCAGTGACAAAAAAAATTATATATAATTCTGTGTTGTCTTGGTAGACTATATTAGTGCAGAAACAATCTAAGCAGAGGGTATCTGAGTTAAAGATACAGCTAAATAGTTAAATAATGCTAGAAGGGAGACCAGATTTAAATCATCATGCATGCTGTCCGCTACATGGCTTTTCTCTGAAACCATCTAAGTGCCTTGAAATTCAGAAAGACCACCTTCAAAAAGGTTTCTGAAGCAAAAATAAATCTAATATTATATGTGTATATATATATCTTACACTTCATTTGAAAGTCACAAACATCAGTGATTAAAAACTGCTAGAGATGTCACAAAGCATTAATCTGTGGTTTGTAGTTCAGTCTTGCCCTGCGTATAAAATATTACATACAACACTTAAGAGTAACTAGGTGGAAGTAAACACCTTTTTGGAATAATTCTTCCAAAAATATTGAGAGTGTAAGATCTAGTGTTTTAAAAAAGAAAAGAAAGAAGCAGAGGAGGAATGAAAAGAATCTTACAACAGATTCTACTTTCTGGATGCTGAAAAAAATATTTGAATCTTTCAGTGATAACACCAATGAACCTGAAGTAGGAACACGCATGACTACAAGATCTTCAGCACTCAACTCAAATAATAAAACAATATCTGGCAAAACAGTCCAGCAGCAGCAGCCTAAATCTTCAAAAAATAAGGAGGTATGCCAGAAAAAACCAATGCAAGAAATTCCTAAGTCAAAATGCTTAATTGCGCCAAACGAGCCAGTAACAAGGAGATCACAGAGACTGCAGCAGTTAACGCATGTGCATGTTCCAGCAAGATCCCTGCGCAGCAGAGAAGTTAAAGAAGAAAAAGTTTTGGAAGTTAAGCACAGTAGCCAGGCAAAAAAACACACTCGCAGCATTGCAGCAAAACCACTGAAATCTGCTGGAGGGAAAACGGAACAGAAAAACACAAAGATCAAGCCGAACAATACAAACAAGGATAAAGAAATACATGTAGAAGTGACCAGCTCTCTGAAGGAGAAAAAGTGTAAAGCGGACAGTAAAAAGGATAATTCCAGTAGCTTTCAACACAATCTTCAAGGATCTTCATCGTGTCCTGATGATAGTCTTGGGGAAGTCAAGAAAGACCCAGTGGGCCCTGTGTCTCCTAACTCTAGCAACACAAAGAAAGTGGAAACCAATTCTCTTAAGCCAAATTGTGCAGCATCTAAGGAAAAGCAGCAAACTCATCTGAACATAAAACCCAGTGCAAAACCAAAAAACACTTCACAGCCATCTGTAAGTGAGACAAATGCAGCTGATCAACCAGAGAATGATGGAAAATCCAAAAGGGTGAGCATCCTTGAACTTTGTGAAGAAATTGCAGGTGAGATTGAGTCAGATACAGTAGAAGTGAAAAAAGATTCCCCTAGTGCAGAGGATAGCAAAGCAGAAGAAAAGCACAATGACACACAGTTACAGCAAAGTGAAATGCCTACTCAGAAAGAACCCAGTCAAAGTCCTCAGTGCAAACGGTTTTTCCCTAGCAAAAAAGCAATGCCTGTCAAATGCACTCTGAATGGTAGAAATAACTCCTCAAACAAAAACTCTAAATGGACCAAAATTAAATTGCTGAAAGCTAGTAATGTGAAGCAAAGTAACTCAAATTCTCCAAATGTCGCCAAGCTTCCCTTTTTAAAAGATTTCCCTGAAGTTTCAGAGGCGAGTCAAATGGCTGCAGAAGCAGAGCTTTCAAAGGCGCAAGGCAAGCTGTCAGCAAGACTCTTTGAGAATGAAAGTACAACTTGTGCACAGGAGAAATCAGATCCTTCGTCTGAACGAGCTGAAGCTAAAGAAGTGACATTAGAAACAAAACAGCCCACAAGGAAAGGTGCAGAAAATGGTTTGTTGCCTAACTTGACAAAACGTTTATGTGAGCCAAGACCAGATGAGGTAAGTTCTTTTAATTATGGTGTATAGTGGGAGGGTGTTCTAAACCTATTCTGTTTTCTGAGAATCCCAGGCTCAGAATTGTTTTAACAATGACTTTCTTTACAGGAACGTTAAAATTTTCAAATATATTAGAGATTTATTGCTATGTTGACATAGATGGGTGATAGTAAGCTGGAAAATTAATTGATTGCACCCTCCTAGAGTCTCTTGGTAACTGAATGTTGATCAATAAAATTTTGTGCTGGAGCTAGACATTGAATGGATTCGTATGGACACTTCTTCATGGCTTCAGCTTCCATAGCTGTTTTGTTTTGCAAAGGTGTATTAGAATACTTGTTTTCCTCTCATTTCCTTGTCTGAATGAGTTTCTAGTAAAATTTAGGATTTTAAGGACCACTGTGTTCTATAGGAAATAGTTTACAAGCTTATATATAAAATGAAAAAAATTTTTTTCAAAATTAATACCACAAACTTCAATATGGACTAGCTAATCAGTTGCATTTTGTCTGCTTAAATTAACATAAAACTGATGCTGTATTCAAAATGTTAATACTTAGTTCAGTTAGTGGTTTTGTCAGTAGGTTAAAGACATTGAATGATTTGGACATTTTTTAATTTAATTTTTTCTGTTTTGCTTAGAACTTTCGATTGCATTTGGAATCCAGTCCAGAAAGTTCTCCTGTAAAGTGTGTTACAGCTCCTAGACCACCAAAACAATTAAAAAAAGAACCCAGAGAAAGTGAACCTCAAGGTAACTGTCTACTACTGATTTATCACTTGTTTTGATGATTTCTGTGGGAAGGATAAGTCTCCCCTTCAGAGGAATGTTTCACAGAGTAAGGCACAGCTGGCACAGAACTAAACTTGGGGAGTTGGAACCATTGACCATGGGGTTTTATATTGCTTTGTGTCGCACCCAGGGCCACTTGAGTAGCATTGAAATGTACTTTCTTCCCTGGGCTATGGAGATTAAGGACGGGAAACCCAACCAAATTCTTTCATTTTCCATGTAATAAAGCAGTAAAACTTCCATATTTCAGTTGGTTTCTTGTCTTGGCTTGGTTTTTGTTAATTCTCTGCTCTGTTTCCTTTGAATAAATGTCTGCATTTCTTTCTTCTAAATTTTTCTTCTTGATTTTAACCAAATTACTGAGTAATCACTCTCCTGTTTTTGTTACCTAGTCTTCATTTATCGGTGTGTGAATGCAGTTTGTCACAGCTTATGATGAATGTGATGTGAATATTTTGACTGAAGTACATTTAAATAACAAGTACTGTCAATGGATTACTAACCAGTCTCTTCATTAATTTTTTTTTCTGCTCTTAGTGGTGAGGGATTTGTTTTAATGTATCCTTTAATCTGAACCTTAGATTGAGTGCGCAGTTTTATTCTTTAGCTTTACTAAATAGCTGGAGTTCTTTTTCCTGACATTGTAGGATACTTTTGCAGGGTAACTACTCTTTAATTTCTGCTGCAGAATTAAAAAAAAAAATCCTTCTTTTGCTGTTTTTGATTGTTTCCTTTCCTTTAGTGTTGTAAAACGTGCCTCAGATAAGAGCATGCTGTACATTTATGATTCTAATAAAATATAGACAGCTACTTATATGTATGTCAGCATAAACATATTTAAACTCCCATGTAGTTTACTGATGGCCATGCTTAGCTTCTGGCCAACTGTTCTGCAGAACTGCTGTCAAAATGTTGGAGAAAAATGCCTTTTTTTTTAAGTATACTTGGAGAAACATGCAAATACTGCCTCAAACTTGAGTATTTTTTATTGTCCATGAACAGATTGCAAAATTGTTTTGAATGTGTTTTTTTGAAAATCACTGTTTGTGTAACTCAAATTTCCTTTGCAACTGAAAACTTCATAATGAAGTTATATTCTTTGATTAATTGTAGATTTGGCTCCCATGCAGTTGATGCAAACTTCACTTACAAGTCAAACTTCTGAATCTGAGAGCAGGTATAGTATTTCATAGGTTATGAAATTACAGTAACTTTGCATAGATAGAGTTATGAGGGAATTTATTATAAACCAGTTGTCTCCTAGCCTCAGTTTCCAGTTTCAAATAAGTGACTCTTCCTTTGTAAAAACAGACTTTTATTTTATCTCATTGTTAAGGGATATTTTTGCTTTGCTAAGAAAATAATTAAGATATTTGTAGCTGCACATTTATTTCAGAAGTGTTATTTAACAGAGTTGGGAAAACATTTATACTGATCTCTTCCTCAAATCAGATGCGAACCAGAGAGTAGGGGAAGGATTTGCCACATGATTTTCACGTACTGAATTATTTCACTTATATCTGAAGGGTTTTTTTACTCCTTGTACTCTGGGAGTCTTCTACGTGTGAATTTTTTTCAGGTGGGGAGGAGGGGATGTAATTTGGAATTTTGTGATTGCTGTGAAATGAAGGTGTCAGCAGTCATAAAAAAGAAAAAGTTCTTAGTACTAAGTTTGTGTTACAGTTCAGGTTTGCATTTTAGAGTTGATCACATTGACTGTTAGAGTTTTTTAGCAGTTCTGACATAGGCTCTGGTTTTAGCCAATTACAAACTAAAGACAAAAATTCCTTTGTACCTGATACCTTGAGCAGCAGCAGTGGCCAGTGTGTTGGTATTGTTTTCTGTATTCATAATGGGGACCAGAAGAAATGTTTCAGGTAATTTTCAGTACATCTCTCTGAGGCCAGATTAACAATTCTGGCTAACCAACCATTTTGTGCTTGTTGAAAAACTCTGCTGCTATAGAACTTCACAGAAGATGGTTGGTAAGATAGATGCAGACTAGTTAAATGAGTGGTTTAAAACATGTTGATAAACATTGCCATGACTTTGATTTTTCATATTATTATTCTTAACTGCCAAACAGGTTTGTGGTATCTACATAAATTTATTACTTTTATTACCTGATCAAGTTCGTATTGCTTGACCATTATCTGAATATATATTTTAATTCTGAGATCTTTCTTTCCCTGCTTTCTGTATGATAGTCAAGATTTAACCCATCCTTCTTTCTGTGGTACTCCTGCCATAACATAATCTGTCATCTGTGTGTATCTACAGTGTAGTTCTCTTTAGGGCTTTGGTAGGGTAAGGTTGGAGCAGGAAAAGGCAAACTTCAAAGTAGCTACGATCTTGGGGTACATGAAGGGAATAAAAAAATTACCCCTGATTTAGCACAAAAATGCTGTTTTAAAAACTTCTGGCAAGAGTTAATTTTTTTTAAGAGGTCACTAGATTAACCTGTGCTGCAGGAGGTGTCACAATAAAGTTTGCTCGGAAACAGAAAAATATGTAGATACCTAGTTGAAGTGTGTGTGGTTTTCTGTGTGTTTTGCTTTGGCAATCTCCACGAGTTTTATCCAAACCTGGAACAAGTATCATGTTTTTTCCCCTGAATATAGGAGCATATTTAAGCAGCACTACTATATAGAAGTTAATAGAATGATTTTGGTGATAGGTTATTGTATTTTCCACTGTTTCTTTCAGCTGTGACAAGGGGAGGTTTAAACTGTGTGAGATTCCAGTGATACTCACGCATTTATTCCTTGGGTCTTCCTCCCTTTACTGCCACCTGTTAGAATAAGTTCTAATTGTAGGGGTTTGACACCTGACTTAGATTTGTGAGAATATATTTCCATGGTCTGCTTTAGCAGTTTGATGTATGATACCTGAATCTTACTTTGCCTAATGCTATGTATTTCCAAATCATGCTCTGAAAGTGCCTCTTTTAAATGCTGGTGTTAATGGTTGAGACCTACCCACTTGACAATAATTTAATTTTTTTTAATAAATTAAAAAAAATCTTTTAATTAGGCTAGTTACAAACTTTGTTTTTTGATTAATCCTTTCCTTATTTTTCCATTTGAGTTGCACATTAAAATATACAGGACTGTGTTTTATGTAATTAATTTGGATTTGCATCTTGGTAAAGTTTGTACTAATCACAACGCTTTGAGTATCTAGTATGACGTGTATAAGCAGTTCTATTTTTAACATGAAATATATTTGTATTTCAAGGGCTCCATTGTCAAATCCTTCATTAGCATCAAAATGCAGTAACTTGCCATCTTCTGAGGAGCATATTCAGAAGCTAAAAGAAGCAGGAAAAGATGGTGATAAGCAGCTAATCACAGTAAGTAATACCCTTTTAGTAAGGCTTAGAGTTTCTTGAAGAAATGATCTCTGAATTTGCAGTGCTGTGTTTTAATGAACTTGTCTAAAAATCATTACTTATACATACTACTTATGGCCACTGTAAGTGACTTGTAAAAGTAGAACCTGTACTAGATTGCCATTCAGTGTTGATGGGAAAATGGTGTCAGCAAGCCTTAATGTTTAATGTTTCTTGTTAAAATAAATTTCTGCCATTTTTAAATGGAATAGCTATTCATTGAAAATAGGGAGGGTGAATATGCCTTTACTTGCGTGTAAATTCTCAGTTTCTTAAAATTTCAGAATTATAGAAGGAGATGCATCTGGTAGGTTGTTTGCAGAATTAATATCAACAGATTTGTTCCTGTGTCATTACATTACATGAAGTGTCTATTGTTCTGAGACCAACTTAAAGATTTCCCAGTGCGTGCACTTATTTTTACCATAATATTTACGCAGCACTACTAGTTGGGTTATTTATTCTTTTCTTTTTGGCTATTAGCTACGAAATCCAGGTAACAAGAAAATGGAAAATGAGAAGGGAGTGACAGAGTTGTCTTGTTGTCTTGTAGAATCACACAACTTGTTTGTGAGGCAGTTGGAGTTTTTGGTTGTGTTTTGGTTTGAATTTTCAATAACACAGATGTCAGATAATCCTTCAGAAATGAAAGGCTAGAGAGGGAGAGGAATCCAGGCCATTAGAAAGAAAGGAGTGTTTGTAAGGAATTATACCTCCAACATATATAATTGGAGATGTTACTAAGTTATTATTTTTTTCATTCAATACATGGATTATACACATGCAATTATTAACTGAAATAGATCCAAACTAATTGAGAACACGCTGTTATATCCATACTGAAATATTTAAAAATCAGAGCTTCTAAGGACTAAAGTGATAAATTTATCTTTCAGTTGTCTGGGCACGTGAATGCCCAGCCACAGGATAACTGAACTGTATCTAATGTTTAAAAAGTATTTCAGTTACTGCCTCTTTGAAATCCATTTTACCGACAGAATTAAAATGAATTGTTAAATATCTTAATTACATTAAAAGGACTATAAGAATATCCCTTTTCATTTCTGTGAAACTAACTAAATTTTTACTCATACAGTAATAGAACTCAGCTGAAAAGTTGCTAGCATCTTTGACAAGATGAAATACAGAACTTCCTGCTTGGCTACTGAAGAGGGGTTGTGTAGCTCTCTGCAGTGTTTAGTATAGAAAGAGATTTTTTTGTGAGTTACTGATTATGCTAGTAGTATCTTTCTATTCAGCTGGAATTAGGAGAGTAACCTTTTCTTCAGGTATACAACAAAAAAAGTTATTTACCAAGCAAAATTTTAAAGAAAGGTTCATTGATGAAGAACAACTGGGGAAAATGATGAAGGATGGGAGAGACTTTGTGGTTTTCTGTGGGTATTTCCGGAAAATGCAAGTGGGTATTTAATTTCTAAATGTAAAAGTAACAGCTTCACAATATCTTACATATTTCAGCACTTCATACAAACCTAATTCACTTTGATTTCACTGAGTTCAGAGGAGGCTTTTTATTGTGTGGAAAGGGCATTTTAATAATACTTGTATTTGAGTTTACCAAAACATTAGGTAAGGTACTGGTCTGTTACTCTTTTATCCTAGGGAAAACTGCTCTTTTGTCAAAACTTGTAGAGGAACCCAAATGCTAGTTAAGCCACTTCGTAAAATACTGTCCTTGACCTTGTTTACAGTGGAGATGAGACATAGTTATGTTTAGAATAGTTTGTGCCAGCTTCAGGAGGTGAAAAGTTACTAAATTAACTTCTAAATTACTAGGCTTTCTTCCTACCAATACTCAGATGATTTTGGATTAGATGCATATAATGAATTAAGGTACTTTTTGTAATTTTGCTTGCAAAACCATGGTGGATTTCTGAAATGTGGATTCCGAATGGCTGGGCTTATTTTTCTATTATTAGTAGTAATTATTTTTGAAGGTGTTTATGTAGTTCCATAATGATGCTGTGAGAACAGAGAAATTAGTAATATGGTTTAAAAACTGCTGAGGTTGAAATTTCTCCTGTGTGGAGAGCAGTCTTAACTCCACCAGGTCAAATCACTTAAGCATTTATAGTGTCTAAAAAATTGTAGTTAATAGCTAGAAATCATTTTTATTTCAATGTATTAAGCGAAGCAGTTTCATTATTCTTTACCTTGAGTGAAGTTGGGAAGTCAAGCTTTTATTCTTAGCAAGAGACATTTAATTAGTGCTTTGTTATACTTTTGAAAAACCAAAATGCCTGAAAGATGCGATTTTAGGCTCTCCAGTGTGAGATCTGTTTCTTTTGGAGATGCGTCAAGCCAGTCCATCTTAATGTATGTACAGAATCCTTTTTTCTTTTTGTAACCAAGGCAGAAAAACTAATTATTTGGCTAGTCACATAATGCAAAGTCTTTATTTTGCTGCTTGTTTGCTACTGAATTTTCCTAGTTTTTTTATGTAAGTTTGACATTTGTCCTTTTAGGTTTTTTTGTGGTATCTGATGCTCAGAGTCTGAAATGTTACAGTATTGTCTGTGTATTCTAATCTTTTTGGTCCCTGAGCTGTATTTAGAGAGGTGTTACAGTAAAACTGCACTATGTTTTTCACAATTTGTTTCAGGGTTTTTATATTTAATCCTTAAAGATGTGTCTTAGCTTCCTTCTTCTCCCGTATGATTACTATAATGAATAAATTGGTTTTCTTCTTTTCGTAAGTAATGTAATCTTCAACAAGCTTTAAGGCTATTTGACTAACAGAAGTGAAAGAACACAAATTCTGTTTGTAGAAGAAGTACTTAGTTGCTGCACTTGCACCGTTCTTTTTCCTAGTACACATCACCTTGTTATCTGGACAGCTTTCAAACACAGAATTATCTTCATTTTGTACCAGTACATCTAAGTCAAACGGTGGGTTGTTCCTGTTCAGATTTGCTTGCTCTCACACATCTTACAAAGCAAGTCTTTTCAGAGTGTAGAACTTGAGCTGAGAACAGCAGAGCATCTAATGCTCCAAGGCACTTCATAAAGCAAACAGTGCCAGAAAAGAGTGAACATGTTTGAAGTGATGTGCAAAGACTTAATTTTTTTCCTCTAAAAAAGAGATCGTACTCTCTTCAGTCTGAACCTCAGATTATGACATTCCAAATCTGTGACTTGGTGTTTGGTGGAATAGTCTGTTCTGAATATTTGTGAACTGCACCTTCTTACCCTTCATTTCAGTGTTCATTTGATGGGTTGTCAGGCTGCTTGAAGCTCCATAGGAGGCTTTGCAGAGTAATGCACTAAAATTATTCTTTACTTTGTAATTACTTGAATGTGATTTGCAGACATGACAACTTGAATATGAAATCATCTGTTCCTTTAAATTCTGAAATGGAAAGAAGAACACAAAGCATGTGTTCTCAGTTTTCATCAGATGAGACATGCTGTACAAACAAGACAAGGAAAGTCAGTTGTTTTCATCTTGTAAAATTTCTGCTGGCCTGTCAGACCTAGGACAAAATTTTGACCATAAAAATAAGAATTGTTAAAAGCATTAATGCTACAAAGAAATCACCTAAATAATTACCTATGAAACACAGGGATACTTACTCCATTTCGAGGTTTGAGTTTGACTAGTTTGACTAGTATTTGAGTCTTTAGAGTTTGACTAGTATTTTGAAAATACGTCATCAGTTTTAGGAAAGAACATGTCAAATGAATGAACAGTGAAAACAAATCACTAGAGTGATAGAAGGATGGTTTTGAGTTGCAGAGACTTTTTTGCCTTTCTAGAGCTCGGAGTTAATGCCTGGATGCCAGCAAATGTGGTTAAATGTAGTTGATTGTTATAAGTATCAGCAAGTGCATGGATCAGGATTGCTTGACGGAAAGTGCTTTTGATTCTCAGGTTTAACCTGAGTTGGTGCTGTGTCTGAGTGTGATGTGCATGCTAATCCGGTTTACACATTTGGATATCATGCTTGAATTTTTCCTTACATATATTGTGATTAAAATTGAACATACTTTCCTGCTTGACTGAAATAGATTATCTATGAAATAAATCTTTTTCTCTAAGGTGAAAATACAGTGCTTGGTAGAAATAATAAGTGTAAGAGTAATTTCTTATGAGAAGAACTTCTGAAGAAACTTGCATCGCAGTCATTTAAAGTTGCCGTTTTCTTCCTTAAACTTGTATAGTCTGGTTAGGCAGTTTCTCTGAAGATTTAGGGAATGGCTTTTAGGCAATATTTCATTGTCCACAGTGGTTAAGTACTGCCTCTCTCCTGTTCTGTAAGCCCAGTGAAAACGAGACAGTGACTACTTTGTAAGCGTTAAGGGTGTTTGGTGGTTGAGAGCAGTTATTTTTCCTTCCACACAAATGTTGCCCTTTGGGATAGCTCTTTTCTTACAGGGATGATATCCTTTCTTATTATCACTTCTTCCCAGTTCTTCTCTGCAGCAGCCCAGCTTTGTCTTGCAAATTCAGGTAGGCTGTACTTGGTGTACTTTGTCCTGAAGGCAGGTGAGAATGTTTTAGCTGGGAGCTGCTACAGGAGTTCAGGCACCAAGGCCACTAACACTATGCTGTTGGTGAAGCCTGGCAGGCAGCTCAGCACCATGCAGCTGCTCTCTCATTGTCCCCAAGCAAGATGGGGGAGAGCAATTCCACAGGTAAAGCAAAAGCTGTGCGTGCAGGCAAAGCAAAATCAGGAATTCATTTACTGCTCTTCCATCGGCTTGCAGATGTTCAGCCTTCTCTGGGAAAAAGGACTTCATCATGTGTAACGATTGAGAAGACAAATACCATTCACTCCAAATATCCTCCCTTTCCTCCCTCTTTCCCCAGCTCTAACTGCTGGGCAGGATGCCATATGGCATGGAATACCCCTCTGGTCAGGTGGGATCAGCTAGTCCTGGCTCTGTCACCTCCAGCTTCTTGGCACCCCCATCCTCCTCACTGGCACAGCAGTGTGAGAAACAGAAAAGGCCTTGAATGCTGTGTAAGCAGTGTGCAGCAATAGTGAAAACATCCCCGTGTTACCAGCCCTGTTTTGGTCACAGACCTAATACACAGCACCAAAGCAGCTGCTGTGAAGGAAATTAACCTTTTTCAAGGCAAAAGTTGTGCTCATCAGAATGCTTTCTGGAATATTCCTGCTTTTATATGGGTTCAGAAGGGATTACTTGCCCCTCATAAATATTGTGCAAATTTATTTTCTTACTTTGTATTGCTTTTCATATTGCTTTAGCCAATGACCAGTGAAGATATCATTTCATGATGGATAATGACCCTCCATTTTCATTTTTCAAATATGTTAAGTAAAATTAGATGCATCACAGCTTTGAAAGTTTCAAGATGATTTTTATCCTTTTGTTAAAATAACTTTTCAGGAACATGGGCACAGTTGATAGGTTTTTGGGGTGGTTTTTTTTGTTGTTGTTTTTTCTTGGTTGGTTGGAGTTTTTTGTTCAAAATGGATTTTATTCTGAATTGGGACATGTCTTCTGATCCTCTTGGTCAGCAAGGGGATCTATCCATCAGTTTCAGTCTTGAATGCATCTTTCACTGAAATAGCGTTCTTGGACCTTTTAATTTTCTGCGGAGAGCCCCAAAATCTTTGTGTTGTTTCTTCCTGCACTTCTTTATTTCCTTTCCAGCCTGCCTGTTTCTCTGGCTGGGCTTTATTCTTTGTTCTGTGAAAAGGCTAGAGGAAAAGAGGAAAAAACAATCTTCCTCTAACTAATACTAGGTAATCAAGAAGGAGGTGAGCTAATCTGTGACTGAAGAGAGAGAAAAGAAAGAAAGAAAAAAGCCCTTTTTCATCTCCTACAGAGGCACCAAATGCCTTTTTTGCTTGCAGGGTTCCTTATTGCACATATGGAGGATCAGCAAACATGCACCTTTTCAAGGAAGATTTTGGTAAGACTTTTCTTTCTGTCTGATACAGAATTAAGAAACCCTTCTGAAGTTAAGGCAGTATGGTCTTAATGTTCTCAGTGTCCCATTACAGTGAACTGTGAAACAGTGGATCTCCTTTATTTTAGGATTGCCAGAGATACTCGAATGCTTAATTGCCATCTACACGTGCAGAATTAGCTTAGGAAATAAAAGTATTTTGTCTTTTTATTGTTATTGTTTAGAAAATGTAGTTGTAAATGTAGTAACAACATTTTTTTCTGCGTGGAGCCCCACATTCTCCTGAATATTGTTGCTCTGAAAAACATTCAGTTCTAGCAGTCAAACCTCTTGCATCTTTTCCTAGTTGTGACAAGTCAGCACTTTATTTTTTGGTATCTGTTGCTTGCTGAGAATATTCCACTCCTCCACTTTCAAATTCCGGTAATGTTTACTCATACATGGTACAGAAGGTGCTCCATAGGTTTTTGGGGTTTGAAAGTCTCGGGGGAGACTTTCAACACGAGTCAAACTCAAAGGAACAAACCTCAAAATGGGTTTTTTTACAGTTGTTTCCTTTTTTATTTTTGGTAGGTTGTTATTGATCTCTTCCCATTAGGGAAGGTCTGGCAAGCTTTAATGGGAGTATTCTCATTTGGGAGCACTTTTTTCTTCTGGATGCATGCCCTTTCCACTTTCACCTATGCAATGACATCACTTCAAAAACAGTCAGTTCCTGTAGATGTTTTGTTGATGTACAAACATGCATTTGTCATAATTCCTGACTTTATTTTGCATGTATTTTTTTGTTGTTGTGGTCTGTGTTGGATTTTAAAGCTCCTGCATTTAATTTTTGCCTTAAGCATTATGTCCTGTGCTGTGGCTTTCAAACAGTACTTCAGTTATACAAAAATCTTCTTCCTTGTCTTCTGGAGACTGTAAAGTATTTCCTGAAGGCGATATGCACATTTATCAGGGCTAAAGAGTTCAAAAGATTGCTTTAGATACTACAATGTGCTTTTGTCGATAGTTCTGAAACAGGGTTTTCATATTAACCTCTGTGGGTAGCCCATTGATACAACTAAATTTGTGTAGAATAGTAGTATCAGTGAAATCCTTAAAAAACAAAATCCAAACAAAAAAATCTCCCCCCCCCCCCCCCCCCCCCAAAAAAAAAAAAAAAAAAACCACAAAAACTCAAAAGCCACTGATACCAGCAACATCTGAGGAAGTCTGACTGTCAAATACAAAATGGCACTACTATTCCAGGGAACTGATCTCTTCCTGGCAACTTGCAAAACAGCCTTTGTATTTACAAGGCAAGATGGGGTGAGCTGGGGAGCTGGACAGCTTTGAGGATATCCCTGCCTTGAGCTTTCTGGTGACTTCCTTCATAACTACAGGGTTTTGGCTTGAGATTTTTGATAGTACAGTTGCAGGTTAGTTTAATACCTTTAGCTTCTTCACAATTTGAACAGAAATTGTGTCATGAGACTTAATGCAGTACCAATACTTAAGACTTGCTTGATGTAGCCAATTTTTTAATTTAAGTGGGGGAGGAAGGGGGGACTTTTGACATGTATTTCAAGCATCAAAGTATACTTCCTTTTCACTTACCCTAATCTAGGTATAGGGGCTATGTTCTCCATCTGCAAGTTAGGATTATCAAGTCTGGTTCATTCGTTCATCTTTAGATAGTCAGCTGCACTGCTTTTTTTATCTTTCTTGTATTAACACTTGAAATGCAGTGTCTTTTGGTGGTTAGAATGGGTGCTTTGTTTTGCTGCTTTAAAGGAAATCTGCAACTGAAATAAAATGTGTTTGGTTCGATTTTTGGACTTCTAGAAAGCTCATCTTATTCTGACTTCATGAATCTAACCTCAGGGTTCATCTTTCCCTCTTCATTCAGAAACATAGTGTAACCCTGTTTCTCCTTCTGTTGAGATCTGTACATTGATGTACAGTTAAAACAATGACTTCCCAGATTCAGATTCTTTTCTTTTGGCTGGGTTCCGTAGATGTGCTGTTAAGGAGATCTTCAGCTCTGTATTTGTCTGGCCTGCTGTGCCTTTAGTCTCTTCTTTGAAAGAAACCGATACCTACACTTTAGATGGCACTAATGTCTCTTTGAAGTAAGTTGCTGTTGTGTGGAGAATTGAACTGTTGCTTAGCTCCTAGACATGTCTTCGAAGATGGAAGGAATAGGAAATGTTCTGTAAACATTTCTTCTGTATTACAAAATGCTTTCTTCTGTAAAATAGGCTTTTTTTACTATGAATATTTTCGGCTCTTTGAAAACAACATTAAGTTCATGCGATCTGTTTCCTTTCAAATTGTGCACACAGATCAATTTAATGTTAAAAAACACCCTGAAATATTTTTTGCTTATGTAGTATACTGGTTTTGAATATAGAGTAAATTCCTGTTCCTCTATTGCTTGTGATATATTTTAAAATAAATTAAAAGTGACATTTTATTGCTGCTTACACAAGCTCAATTTCCAAATGCAGTTAAAAGAGGAAAAAAAAGTAGTTGAGCTTTAAGCTGTAATTTAAACACGCCTTTTTGGCTAGAGATTTTATTTGAACTGGTATTCTTTTGCTCTTTGCAAAAGGCAGCCCCAGCACCTGATACTTCACTCTTCATTAGGCACTGACTCCAAAATCAGAGTGTGTTTCCAGATTAATAACACTTTCAGTGAATAAACATAAAGCAACAGGTACTGAGCAGTGCCCTGAGTTTGGTAATGGTTGCATATAGAATAACAGGAGAGCCGAGAAAGTCAGGAGTGGTATGATTTTCCATTTGCAGTGTAGCTGCTATATAGTGTCTCAAAAACTACTTTGAAATACTTGGTTTTCATTAAAAACCAAAGAAGGTGGTGATCAGCTGTTGCAGACATATTCCTGATCTTAATGATTATTTCAATAACTTTCATTTTTTATGATACCCTTCCCGACTTTCAGGAAAATGGCTCACCTGTGGTCTACCTCAAAGCAGCTCACAACCAAAGACAGGCAGCAGCAGAAGTGTAGGGAAAACCAAGTGGAGTGAGGCTGGATATGGGAATTTTCTTTGTGGAAGATGTTTAGATTTTGCAGATGGGAAAATGAAGGAAGAATTCTCTGTTCTTTGTATGTCATAGAATAAAAGTAATTTGTTCAAAAGTAATGGGGGGTGGAGCTAGTATTTTTAGGTAGAGTTTACTTTGTGTTTGATGCCTGTGCCTTTCAAGGGTATATGGGTTTTTGAAAGATGAAATTTTAAATTCTGTTTTTGTTGTTTCTCCTGTTTCACCCCACTTTAGCTTTTGTGTTGAGTTTCCAGAAGATACACTATTAGGTGGGATATCTGATTCAATTAAAGTTCTGTTTAACTGTATTTACTGTGCAAGGAATTGATAAAGTCCTGTTTTGTGGGTTATTTGTTGGTTTGGTTTTGTTGTTTTTCTTTTTTTATAGGATGGAGGACAGAAGAGATTTGGTGCTATTTCCTGTAATATTTGTGGAATGCTTTACACTGTGTCAAATCCAGAGGATGAAACCCAACATCTGTTATTTCACAACCAGTTCATAAGTGCTGTTAAATATGTGGTAAGAAAACCTTCTGTTTTGAAAGACATAAACAGTATCTTTTGTTTGCTTTGTGCTAGTTACAATTCATATTACATTAAGTTGTGTTTTAATAAATTATTATCACAGTAGGCCATAAATCATCCACTTTGGAAAATAAATGTTTTTAAGAGCCATGGT
Organism: Sylvia atricapilla; assembly: GCF_009819655.1. Lineage (NCBI taxonomy): Eukaryota > Metazoa > Chordata > Aves > Passeriformes > Sylviidae > Sylvia > Sylvia atricapilla. Next base: position 105,206,850 of record NC_089140.1, on the reverse strand, counting down.
AGACAGGTTATATATTATGTATAAAAATAGTGTGATAATGATGTTTCCTTGCCATATTATTATTTCTGCTACAATTACCTGATCTTAGGGAGGTATGAGGGTAGTGATAGGAAAACAAAGGAATGTCACTGTTCTGAAAGTACTAAACACAGGTTTCTCTACAACTGGTATTTGCAGCAGCAGTTGACTTAATAGTCAGATAAAGGGCTGACTGTCCTGCTTTTGTAGCTGTGTGATCTTAGATGACTTACGAATTACTTTTCCATTATTTATGTGTAATTTGTGGAGAGACTGCCTAGGAATTCAACTGATACAACTTCATAGTGTATTGAAGCTATACTGAATTTATAATGAGAATGTGATCTCTAAAATACATATTATTTGCAAATTTCATTATATATGCTCCTCTGAGTATCTCAGATTTGAAAAATTCTGTATAATTTCAAGTATGTTGTAAAATCAGCTACTTCACACTAGCTGATATTACAAGACATAGGAAATGCCTGTTCCCATGTCTGAAATCCAGAACAGAATCCACAAAGTCTGTTATTTTCTTTATCATACATGTTACCTTCAGTACTCTACACTCGAGTAGATAAGACCTCCAGGATAACTGAACTGAGGCCACCTATTCATGTAGGCACCAAATGGCTGTTGGGCTACTCTTAAGTCTCAAGCACTCTTCTGTCCCACTGTTTGCAAATATAAAGATACGTCTTCATACCTAAAGTGCTTGAAAGTCTCTGGTGAATAGTTCTGGCATTTACTCTGTCCTTGGTTAGTTTTTTCCAAATAATCTGCAGATCTTGAAAGATCTCTTCTGATACACGTTAGCTACATCGTAGGGTGGGACTGGGCAAAAAGTGTACTGATGGAAGTCAGTACATTATAATGGCAGCATAAAACACATTTCCCCATTTTATTCCTGTTTGTGTCCCCTCTCCCCAGCCAAGTATTTTCAGATCTTGAATGTTACCAGAAATGTAAACATAATTCACAGAAGATATTTAGTTCTTTTGGACAGAAGCTCTTTGGCACATGAGTTCAGTAGCTACATAAAGCTGCTATGTTCATCTGGGTAAGAAGCTGTACAAAAGTTTTAAATGTTTTGGAAGTTGAAAGAGCTGAAGTCTTGCACTTGTGTGTATGTCTAGGGTAGCAACATAATTACCATGAAAGGGAATGAGCAGACTGCCTTAAACCAGTCATAAATAATTTCATACAGAGTTAGCTATGCTTTTTTAAAAAAAAGCTTTCTCTATTGTTTTGTCAGTTGCTAGTCATCTTCTTAAAACTTCCAACAATGTGTACTCAAGCAAATTATTTGTATTGTCAGTTCAGTGAGTAAAGAGTTCTCTCTCTGTAATCTTTTGAGGCTTTAGTCTCATTTTGTGACATTGTAGACAACTGTAGAGCCATCATTTAGGTGGTTATTCTGTAATGGAAGCTGTAGAGTAAGAGGCGAAAGAAGAACTTTGAGTCTTCAAATTCCCCTCTGATTTTTTTTTTCCCCCCGCTCTTAGCAATCTTGACACTGTTTTCTGCATGGATGAGTAACTTTTGCCATTCTAAGTAGATAAGTTTTTACCACTAGTCATTTGATCTGGAGTCAGTGGTTCTTGGTTGATAGTATTGTGACAGAAACATTCTCGCCTCCTCTTAGAAAATAATTTCAATTTAAGATAAGCCTTCTTGGCAGTGAATTAGTACACCAAGTGACTACTTGTTAATTCTTAGTCATCCAGAAATACTGGAATGATTGCTAATTATCCTGGTTTTGCTAGGAGGTTTTTAGTGGGGATTGTTGGGAGGATGGCTCATAGGTTTCTGGATGTTTGTATGTACTTACTGCATTGAAATTTTCACTGTCTTCCTTGCTATGACAGTGTTAACTGGACAGTAGCATCAAGGGATGAAAAAAAATGTACTAGGGAAAGTCCTGGTAATTTCTTGGTTGGACTTCCTGGTCCAGGAACATGTGGTCTCAGTGACCTTGACTTGTTACTTCTTTAGCTCTCCGGACACTCTTTATATGTAGTTAGTATGTTTGGCATTAGTTGTGATTCAGAGGCCATTCTAAGGGATCTTAAAAGCATTTGTCATACTCTTGTCATTCTCATTCTCCATGCCATATGATGAGGTCCCAATCTGACTTCAGACAACTTTTCTCAGTTTTTTCCTCCCTTTTAAGCATCTCTTGTTACGGGCTTAGTAGTTCTAGGAATGATTGATTTCACAGACTCAAAAGAAGTGGCTCTATATACATTGTCAAGGAGCTAGAGCTGCTTGCTATTAACTGTGAAGATGGACATTATTGTTAAGTGTCTTGCCCACCTGCCCAGAGGTGCTCTGTGGGTTTTTTAAAAAGTTTTGAATCGCCAGAAGGTACTTTGCATGTAAATAATAAACTACTACTTATCTTCAACAAAATAAAACTTTGTTTGGTGGGTTATTTTAAGGGGTTGCTTTATTCCTTGTAGTAAAAAATTGTGTATATCTCTAAAATATGACGATGCCTCCAAAAGAAGGACAGGCTAACAAAGAGTTGGTATTGGATACTTACTTTGTCATGGGTGTCTGATAGAGATGTTAAGGAAATTGTAGGCCTTAATGTGTAGAGGGGAATTTTCACAAATATAATGACAATTTCTAGATTTGGGAACAGAAGATTGGCAAGGATTGATACAGGTTTTCCTAAGGGTAACATTTGCTATTAATAGAAGAATGCAAATCAAATTAGCAAGAAGGTAAGATGGCCAAGGATAGCACTGGAGCAGGAATGAGAGATGTCCCCAACTGCAGACAAATGGAGCAGTCTCTCTCACTTTTTTCTGGTTTCAGACATCTGAAAGTCTCCAGACCAGTGATGCCATTCTGGCATGTCTGTGCACTAAGCAGTGATGTACACATTAGCTGTTAGCGCCAGCAGGATGGGCAACTCTGTGGGATGAATAAATTACTCAGTTTTATAAAATCTTCTAGCTGTGATACCACACAGTACCAGTTCTGCATCCTCTCTATGATACCACGTGGGATCGACTTAGTATTTCTGCAAAATGTTTCTGTAAGAGCACAGCATTTTTAATGGTGTTGTGAAGTTGCAAAGCCAAAGCCTTAAGTTAGTAAATGCCTGTGTCAGGTGTCATATGTGACTGCAGTTAGTGTTTGTATTTCAAGCTCATGTTCTTGGTTAAGAATATTTTGAGCTTAAGAAAATGGAGGAAACTGTTTGGGCTGTGTAATGTTGGTAAGTTTACAGCTATTCTGCACCCAAGTTAATCTCTGAGCTTCTTATGATTCTCACATTTAAAGAAAGGCAGTATTTGGCTTCTTGGCATCTGAAGTTAATAGGATATTGGGATTGAAGATGGTGCTGAACTTCATGTCACCTTAGAAGGATTTCATACTTGTCTTGATTTTCATTAATTCCAAAAGTAATGCATCCCTATGACATAAAAATATTACAAATGAAGTTCTTACCATTAGTATCTTCTGCAAGAAGTTTTAATAGAGGATAATATTTGGTAGTTATAGCCAAGGATCTTAATGTGTTCTGCAGTCAAAAACTCATTCTCTATATTCCATTCATAGGAGGGAGTGGCAGAATATCTGTCTTTGTCAGAAAGAAGAATGCAGCAGACCCATTTGTCTGCTGCAAATTGTCTAACTAAAGGACAATAGTTTACAAAATCTCACACTTGACTTCATTACTAGGGAAAAAAATCATAAATGCTTTTTATAGTAAAGACCAAGAATTATACCATGATTATAATATACATATTATTAACCATGTTTTTCTCAGTAGCTCAGTATTTTTGAGGAAAAAAGCTTTTTAAGAAAAAAACGTGGTTGGGTTGGTATTTTTTTTATTTATTTGTATTCTGTTGAGAAATAGTGAACACAGAAAAGCATAACAGAAAGGCATCAGCACCAGTTGTATTGTTTCCTACTCATATGTAAGAATTCCTAAAAACTTAGGAAATTCATAGGAAGTAGGCTATCACATCTGTTAACTTAGACTTTTAAAGACAAATCTCCATCAGAGATTATTTTAAACTATAAGCAGAACATAATTCATGAAAAACAGAGCACTGAACATTTAGTTACTGTGCTATTAATATTGGAGCCATCTTTACACGTCTCTTCTACCTCATTCTTTATATACATACATCATATGCAGTGAAGAGAATGCAGTGCACTCTGTAGTGGTAGCTACTCTCCACACTATTTCATCATCTGGTAGCAGCTGCTTGTCTGTATTGCACTTTTTGTAATTATGTGTTTTGTAATCCTATTGCCTTTGCCCCTTAATACACACACAGGAGAAGCAGCCTTTATTCTTGTTTGAATTGGGAAGAACTTAGAGGTAGACTAAAAAGGAGCTAACTGTGCATTGCAGAGCTGCCTTACTTTCTCAAGCAGTTAGAAATGCTTGTAGGATAAATAGTCCCAACGTGGAGGGGAGGAGGGTGTCGCTACAGTGCTTACACACCCCTTACAGCAGCAATCTGCCCAGCTGTGGTGAAGATCTCTGCCTGCCTTGCTGCTGCTGGCTGCAGGTAATCTGTTGTTGGGCATAGACTTGGAGTATCAGGGAGGAGTGCTGTAATCATGTGCTTTTACTCCAGGCCTTGCAGAGCATGTTTCCCTGTGGAAAGAGTAGCTTTCCTTTTAACTTCTTTGGTCATCACAGGTGATGTATATCAATGCTTGGGCATCTGATTTAACAGTAAGTAAGTCTTCATGTCCCAAAGTAATGTCAATTAAAAGAAAAGGGAAAGCAGTTTTTCTGACATTGCAGTAGGATACTATATACTGCAGACATAAGACTTCTGTTTCTGACTCTGCTGAGGTGTTCTTGTCACCTGCCTGCAGGGAGTCCCACTTTAGTTCTCAGTGACTGAAATACCTTGCAGACTGTAGTATTTTAGTAGTGTTAAAATAGCGGGGGGTTGGTTAAAAAGTGTTAATAGATGTGTTCAGGGAAATAATTTTCAGACCACATGAAAATACTGACAGTAAAGCATATTTTGTGTACTGTAAATATGAAATAGGATTAGTCCCAGCTGCTTTTCCACTTTCCCTTCCCTGCTGTAGCACTTCCCCTTCAGTGTTGCAGTATGACAGAGTTGTGACCAGTCTGGTGCATTGCTTCCATTTGTCTGCTTTAAAGGAAGCAAAACTCAGCAATAAGGGTATTAAAGGTGCAGATAAATATATGAAATCACAGGTTTTCTTTATAACATTATAAGAACTGCATATGACTTTAAAGGCTCAACATGGCTTTAAAATGGCTTCACCAAAAATCTAGATGAGCTTAGGCTTTGCAAAAACCTTTTGGAAAGCTGCATCTAAAAGATGCATTTCAGAATTCCAAAACACTTCAATTGAGAAACTATCCCTCCTCTGAATATCATCAGTCTCCATAGTATACAGATCACTTAAGATGAACAGGTGGTCAGTAATGAAAACAATGAGTCCTACACATTTGGGAATAAATTACTGCATTTTTACAGATTTTTAGACTTGTGCTAATATACTGTTGCTTAAAGGCATAAATACTGTGATGTTAAGAAGTGTTTTGTTCTTTGTTGGATTCCATTTTGCGGAAATACTTGGCTATAACATTAGCAGGATACCTTAACCTAAAATTTAGGGTTGAACTTTCTGCATTAGACTTGCAGCAGTCTGGATGCTTTAATGGCAGGATTATCAAACACATTGCATTTATATCCTGAGTGGTGATTTAAAATAGGCTGTAAAAAGCTCTTGCAGAGCAAATGGGTAGCCAAAAGGCAGAAAAAAAGACAAAAAATTTGAGAGAGGTTAAGGTTTGAAGTTGGAGAGTAGTAATCCTGATTTTTGATGCCTTTTAAAAAGCATGTCACAGTCCCACAAATTGCACTTTCCTGCTCCCCTAAATATGATGACACTGCTGTGTATTGCCCTTTGTGTTCAGACTATAATGTATTTAATAATAATATTCAAGCAGGATCTTCATTTGTTCAATTGCTACTGAGAAGAAAAGCAGACAGGGTTAAAATGGTGTCTGTGTTGCAACCATTGCCATGCTGGGTGCTAAATTAATACTTGAATATTTCAGGCTAGCAGCTAGTAGATACATTTCTAAAATTATGCTCTTCATGCCCTCCTTGGGGTAAGGGAGTAAAATCAGTGTGAATAAAATGAGGTGCAGATCAAGTATTAGAACACTGAAGTTTAACATTTTTTGTGGTAGTATATATGGCATTCATGTACAGTGCCAAATTCCATTGCTTGGTCTTCAGTCAAACATTATGGGAAGGTACAGATTTCAATGAGAATCACTCCATCAGTATTGTTTCTTCAAAGACTTTTTTATTTAAAGTTGCTTTGAAGTAAGACTTGTAGATCAGCCTTTTTAGTGGCTGGAGTTACTTCTGCATTCAGTATTTTTAGGTCCCATCAAAGCAACTTGAGTTCTATTATCTACCAGTCCCATCTTGCTAGATTTAAGTGGCTTTTTTGTTTTGTTTTTTTCCATGCAGGTACTGCTCATTATTCACCACGAGTGTGGATCTGAAGAAGAGTTAATTACCTCTATTTTTTTGAGTATGTTTATACTTCAGATACACACAACGTAGTCTCCTTCCCTATTAGATTCTTAGAAGGTAGTTATCAATTTTTTTCTAGTATCCTTCTTGTGGCTTTAACAGTTATGATCAGTAACAAAATAAACTATTCCTTACATTTTGGGCAACTGCATGCCAGTCAGTTCACTTAGAACCTCCTGGAGGTCTTTCGCATGCCAGACTTTTGAAACTGAGTGTGTATTTGTGGAGGTAACTATGTTAAAAAGAACTCTTCTAATAAAACTTAGGGCTTTCTCATTCACTGGACTTAGAAAAATAAGTATTTATGTAGGTTTGGAAATCAGTTACATGAGCTGAATTTGCTACTTCTGTTCTAAAATTGAGTTTGCGCTGCAGTTCTGGGGGAAAAAATCTAGTTGGGAAATTGTAAGACACTTTCACATTATTTTTAGATATAGTTAGGTTACTGTATAAATTACTGTATAAATAACATCATATTTTATCTGTTGTGCTCATTTTTAAAAGCTAGCTGAAGTTTCCTTCTCTAGCAAAGCAACTGCTAAATTCTGTGAAATCTGCATAAATTCAGTGTCTAGAACAATAATTTGCCACTTCTGTTTGTAAAAGTACATCTTGTATATGGTTTAGATAAGTGTTTGTTTTATTTAGGGTTGGAAAAAGGAGAGAATCTTGGCTGAATATCCCGATGGAAAGATAATAATGGTTCTTCCTGATGATCCAAAGTATGCACTTAAAAAGGTATGGTGAGAAGGACTGGACTTGTATGGCTTGCTTTGGTGTTTCTATATAATTAATGAGAATGTTCATAGAAAAGTTTGTTTCATTTACATGTGAACAGTTAAAATTTGGCTCAAAGCTGCAGTGGTTCTGTTCCCTTTTCCACAGACAGATCAGATACCTCATTGTTAAGCACTGCTGCTCACTCTCTTCATAGAGAGGCAGAGCCTGGGCACAGCTGGGAAGACTGCTTAAAGTTTGGCGTTGGTTTTGTTTTTTAAATATCCTTGCAGAATGTCTGATAGATATTTTCTGTAATATAAACTTCTCATTACATTTAAATGAACTGAAATTTATTAACTTTATAACACAGCACAAATATGGCATCATTCTCTAGGTGACTTTTTGATAAAAACAGAATCAGGTGGGAAGTGACCTCAAAGTCATCTAGTCCATTGCTATGTCCAATGCAGGATTTGCTCTGGTTATGGTGCATTTGACAACTTGCAAAAAATTCTACCATTAGAGGTTTGTCTGACCTCTTCAGACTGTATTACAGTGCTTCGCTAACCATAACATTAGGAAACTTTCTCTGAATGTCTTAAAAAGACTCTCCATACTGCGATTTGAGCTCATTAGTACTAATCATATTGCCATAGCTATAGAAAACATCTTTCTTTTCCTCCTTGCAGCAGATTGTTTGTTCAGCAGCCTGAACAAAATAATTTTTTTACCTTAAGGAGATTGACTGGATGTGCTGGTTTTTTTAGTTTATACTCCTAAATGGAGCTCCTTTAGAGCTCCATTCATTGTCATGCTCTTTTCTAGCTTATCTCCATTTGTTGCATGACTCGTATCTTTCTTGAAGCTCTAAAACTGGGCCCAGCACACTAATGGGGACTTTGAGCAGTTGGGTATTTCAGTGTCCTGCTGGCTAGCCTGTATTCATACATCTTAAAACTCTCATTGTGGCCTGGCACTGACTCTGCTTAGCTGGGGATTTGCTGTTAGGCTAATAGGGACTTTTTCCAGTGTCCCTGTCACAGGGTCACAGAATGGTTGAGGTTGGAAGGGACCTCTCGAGGCTGAATTGATGCCCAAGACAGCTCTTGCCGCTGGTGTGGCTGTAGTGGGTTCCTTTAGTCCGAGTTACTGAATTAAAAAGAAACTACAAATTTTCACATTTGATGCAGATAAGTTTATTTTTTTAGTTTTCTTTTTCTGGTGGGATTATCTTAATTTTAGTACATTTGTTGCACATTCATTTTTTTAAATATAATGGCTGATGAAAAAGAAGGAAGACTGTAGCAAATTAAGTCATTTAGGATAAGAGTTCTCTAGTTCTGTTCAGCTGAAGTTGATAGAATCTTACAGCTGTCATAACCATGGATGCCTGATTTCAAAGAATAGTTTTACTTGATGTTTCAGATAATTGAACGTGTCATTAAATAATTAGTACCTGAAGGTTAGGTGAGAATAGAGAGTAACTCATAATATACCTGTTAAAAATTATTTTAAAGCATTTTTAACACGGTTTTCTTTACTGTGCGAGTGCCTGTGCATTGGAACAGATTGCCCAGAGAGGGTGTGGAGTCTCCCTCACTGGAGATATTCAGGAACTGTCTGGATGCAATCCTGTGCCATGTGCTCTGGGATGGCCCTGCTGGAGCTGGGACCAGATGTGATACCTTCCAACCTGACCTGTTCTGTGATTCTGTGATACTCACAGCATCAGTAATCCTCCTTTTGCATTACTACTGTAACTACAACATGCATTCAAGAAGCTTATGCCATTTAATGCACCATAGGTGAGGGCACATTTTTTGTCTTACAGGAGACGAGGGATGATAGAGGTTGTTCCAATGTCCAGATGCAGGTTCAGGAATCCCTCAGTAAAAAATCAGCTCAAGCATATGCTTTCATTTACATTCATGCTGGAGTTTATCTGTTTCTTCTAAACTTCCTAATACTAAACAAAATATTATTTTTAGTTTAAATTGCTCTTTGAAAACCCAGTGGAAGAGTAGAAAGCTGAAGGAAAGAGACAACAGTTACTCCTTTAAAACAAATGCCTGTATTTTCTACTTGTCTTGGCGCTGTGCCTGCTGTCATCTGCTCAAAACCCTTAATGGATTGGTTCTTTCAAGACTTCAAAAATAGCAAAAAATCTTAAACTGCTTGAAGTTTCTTTGTATGTCTGATTTTCTTCTAAAATATTAGAGCTCACAGTTTAATTATCTTCATTCTCTCTATTAGCCTTTGTCTAATGAAGTTTGGACTTAATGGAAGCTGACTGAGGGGTCTCTACTCTTAATATTTCCTGACTGTTACTATTTAAAGAACATGTATGCAGATGATGTGTTGCAGGTTACTTAGGTTGATCCTTAACTTCTGGAATAGCTTTCAGTGTTCTGGATGCCCTAATATATTTCTGAAAAATCTGTGATTTTAATGTAAATTTATAAAAATGTGCATTTATACATGTTTCTTACACAGCATTTAAAATTATTTTGACAGGTTGAAGAAATCAGAGAAATGGTAGACAGTGACTTGGGATTTCAGCAAACTCCTCTCATGTGCTACTCTAGAACTAAAACTCTTCTTTTTATTTCTAATGACAAGAAAGTCATTGGCTGCTTAATTGCAGAACATATTCAGTGGGTAAGTGATTAAATTGAAGAGAGATAATCTGTGTCAGTGCTTAATAACTGTTTTTTCACAGCAAATTAGTATTCTGTGTATGCCTGTTCCACAGAGGAACAGGGTGATTGGGCCATTCTGAAATGTAGTTATTCAGTTTTGTGTGGTTGACACTGAGCTGAGACACATGAATGGTGTCATACTTGGATTTCTGCTGGGTAGGGAGTTGAACATGCTTGTTGTTAAGCAAGATCACAGAACCAGAGCTCTGTAACAGCAAAAGAAGAAAAATTCCACCCCTCAGCTGCAGCAAGCTTTTAGATGATGGGGTCTGTCTGAGCCAACATGGATGGAAGAGTGGATGATGCCTCTGTATGATTGAGTTGGATCACCACAGGGTCAAACAGCTCCACAGGAAATAAAGGCAGAAGTCAGAACTGCACTGGAAGGCATGACAAGAAGTCATTGCAATACTAATCACTGATGTCACATAATCTGTCTGTTCATTCCAAATCCCATAGTGTTTTGTACTGTCTGATACTTGGGAGTATCAGACAACAAGCAAAAACAATCCTAGCCAAAGCCAGGGAAATGGATGCAAACACTTAAATAGAGATGGTAATAAGAATTTGATTCTTTGTTGCTGTTATTTTAAGTGAGATAAACTTTAGAGGGCTTTTTTAAAATTTAATCTTTTGTCATCTGCTTGATTTTTGAAACTGTTAGGAGAAATTAAATGAGGCTGAAAATACAGTCCTTTTGGTAAGGTATTTTAGCAGCCAGCTATGTTTAACTGAAATAAATTAAACAATAATTATCTTCTTCAGTCATTAGTGGTGCTTTTATAAAGTGATGAATGTTTTTCCCATCATCTGCAGGGCTACAGAGTTATAGAAGAGAAGGTTCCAGAAGTCAGTTCAGAAAACGAGAAGGTCATATTTGAGAGACAGAAAGCATGGTGCTGTTCAACCTCTCCAGAACCTGCCATCTGCGGGATCAGCCGGATCTGGGTGTTCAGCATGATGCGCCGGAAGAAGATCGCTTCTCGGATGATTGAGTGTCTCAGGTAAGACAAAACCACCCCTCAGCCACACCTGGTTTAGACAGAACTCAGTGCAAGACATTGACGGCTTTGTGTGTCTCAGGCTTGTATTTCCAACCTGCTGGTGGTGCTGAGGATATGGATTTGAGCACAGCTGACAGTTGCAGTATTACCTGGAGCTCAGAAACTAATGTCAGTACTTTACAATAGTTTGTCTTTCACAGAAATCTTTGAGTGCAATTGTAGTGAGTCACCCTGGCAGACTCCCGGGGGAAATTCCTCCACAGTAATTATGAGTTAAAGACAGAGGACTGTCTTTGGTCAAAGTGTGAGATTACCGATGGATTGGGACTCAGGCATTGGCTGATTGTCCATTCCTTAAAGGTACAAAGAAGGAGGCAATAGAGACCCAGTGCATGAAACTATATGGTATAGTCTGGTGGTTTCCAGCTGTTGTTTTGGTTTTATATATACTCAGGTTCCTTATGAATATTTTTGGCCTTACATTTTCGATTTCCATGGAGCTTTAGTAGCCAATGGTGAGTATATTCCAGCTGAATGCTAAGTGCTACATCCATAAAAAGGACTCAAACGTCTGTGCTATTGTCTAGATAAATGTTAAAAATGTTGAATCTCCAAACCTTAGGTTTCTTTCCAAGAAGTTTAAATGTCAGTTCTGAGTAATGGCAAAAACTGCTCAAATCTAAGGACTGCTGGGGCTATCAGGTTTGTGCTTCCCTCATCTTCTTGGAGTTTCTAGAACAGGCACTGCTGCCTCGGCCAGTCCTCACCCTCATGGGTATTTCGAGAGCTCAGCAAAGCTGTTCTGCCCTGCGCAGTTCATCTTGCTCAGTTGGTGGAGCAAGTCATGATGAAGGTCATGTTTTGGCTGACCTACTGACAGCAAATCTGTGTTCAGATAAGCATACTAACTTCATGATCTACTTATGTTTTTGGCAGATTTTTAATAGTGTGTTCTGTAGCTTCCTGGGAACTGTTTTTAAAGGAAAGATTTCTCTGCCAAAGTGATGCTGGAGTTGCTTCCTCAACTACCTGCCCTAAAGGATCTTCAGAATCAATTTTGACTGTTTGTTACAGCTAGTGAGGCCTCAGATTTCCACTTAACTGTGCACTGCACCTCCCCTTTGGTGTGCTCTGGTGCTTGCTTGGCCTCCCAGTAGCTCATTGCTGTGTTCACTAAAGAGTTTTGCGTTATTCTGGTGCTCCATTGGTTTGTAGAAAGGTCCAATGAGCTCTAGAGCTGGTGTGGATGGGGGAGCCCAGGAAGTTGCAGAAGGTAAAGGAAAGGTGTGACACTTACTTTGAGATGGCAGTAAGCAGTTAGATATGCTCAACTGCCAGTGAAACTTCAACCTGAACATTTTCCATAGCAGAAGATAGTTGGAACAGAATGATTTTGGAAACCAGCTAGATCCTGACTTCAAAATGTTGAAGCATTGTAACAGACTGAGGTCCATTTTGAGACTGTCTGCCACAGTTCATTTAGGCTTTCACAGTATACCTTGGAGTCACAGAAATCCAGTCAGTCTAAAGAACCTTGCAAAATCATCTTCCTGAACACATGAAAGAGAAGAGATTAAAGCTGGTAGTAATTAAAAAGGATTTTCTTCCTATTATTTCTTCCTCAGTATTTAACGGCGATGTCCATGTATGAGTGAAACTCATGCTTGCTCTTCAAGTACATTTATGATTATTTTATAGAAACTAAAAAAAGAGGCTTAAGAGGATTTTTTTTTCTGTTTCTAAGGATAAATGTTACCTCCTCCTTCCCCCAGTCAGGGTCTTAAAGCCTGAATTCAGTTTTCCAAAATTGCTCACATAGCCAGCCAGAGAAGTAGAATGGTATCCCTTGATTCTCACTCTTCCTTCAAGACTAAAACATACAGGAAATAGTCTTCATGAACAAGTTAAGCAAATAGATTGTTTTCTTTCAGTATAGTTTATTAGTGAATGTGTATTTAGGAGTTGTGCCTTGAGATTGGTCCCCTTGAGGCCCCTCCATAAGCACCCCAACTTGTTTTGTAGCTTGTTTTCATTCCTGCTGATTGTAGTCACAGCCCTAGCAGTCTCTTTTCTATTAAAAAATATTTGGAATTAATTCAAACTTTTTATTTTTAACTGTGAATTTGAAGTCTTGATGCAATTGTTCTGTGCAAACTTTCCTTCTAAAACAGCAGACCCTTACAAAACCCCTCCCAGAGCAAGTGATCCTCCTTGCTCTTTGGAAGGAGGACATAAATCCCATGAATAGAGCCATCTCCTCCTAACAGAACTTCTTCCTGCTGAGTATCTGTGCCACTTAATTAATGGTTTGTGGCCTAACAGCATAAATATTTTTCATTATTCCCTAAGGGTAATTATCTTCTTTTTTTTTTCCCTTTTCCCCTCTTTTAAACAGGAGCAACTTCATATATGGCTCATACTTAAGCAAGGAGGAAATCGCTTTCTCTGACCCCACTCCCGATGGAAAGCTCTTTGCAACACAGTACTGTGGCACTGGCCAGTTCCTGGTATACAACTTCCTCAATGGACAGCACCAGACTTAACTGCTCTGCAGGAATTCCATTTTTATTGGAGACTTCTGCCCAACTGCATAGAGTAGGTACAGACCTTCAGCAGAAGCCAGGGCCATTTTTATTACAGTGAACTCAGGACTGGTAACAACCAAACGGTTGTACTATTTTATTAAAAATTGTAAACAATGCAGTAATAGGCTAACTTTGTTTTTTTAAAAGAAAGATATTTTATTAACTTTTGCAAAAGTTTGATTGTATTTTATCTAGTTAGTCATGTTTACATGCAGCAGAAAATTGTTCATAGTGGACTGTAAACTAATGCAAAGACTCTAGTCTGGCCGACAAGTACATGCTGAAGTTCTTACTGAGGTGATATACCAGTGCTTCCCAGTACTGGAGCGCTGGGCTCCTGCCCCAGCCCCCACTGCCAGCACTCGCCTGACACAGCTCCAAGGAGGCAGGAAGTGTTACAGTGCAGTCACTGTGGGCAACAACCCTCACAGGCTGTACGGTGCCTTGTGGGGTGCCCCTGTACCCTGCTCCATGTCAGGGCTGCTCCCTGGCAGCAGCACTGGAATCTTCTTGTGGCCTCAGTCCCCTTCTCCCCCAGATTAGTTTTGGAGTAAAAGGTGGAATGAAAAGCCCAAGGACTGGTGTAACTCGTCATTCTTCAAGTATTGTACTGAGTATATACCTTTGTTAGTAGACTTCACTTTGATACTTGTCACTCCTTCATAAATCTCTCCTCTTTCAAAGGGTTTGTATGTTGAAAAACTGCTGTGGCCTTTCTTGATCTGTACATAATGTAGATACATTAAAAATAAAATACTTGATAGCTTTTTTAAAGTTACTCTGGATAATACCAAGTGTGAATGAATCTTTAGTGTATTTCATACTTTCCTTGGTGGGAAAAACAACATGCTAAAAGATCAGTGCCCCCAGGAGCTCTGGCTCAAAATCATCCTGATACAATGTTTATAGTAAGGGGAGGGGGCATACTTTCTGTCTTGAATCAACAGTTTAAAACCTTAATGGCAGATGGGAAATTTAGTTAAGGTTATAGGTAGGGTTTGTTTCACTTTTGGAACCTATGTGCAGTCAGGTTGTACTTGTTTATGGTGTGCTATCCTTAGCCTTGGTCTAGAGCTAAAGCAAAGACCTTGCATCACATCCCAAACAATGCTCGAGTACTTAAAGCTGGAGTAGCAGAAATGGTGGTGAATTCTGGGCTGCAGAGGCTGTTTGGTTCCAAGCTGCCAGGTGTAATTTTCCAGGGGATTGTGAGCAGCCTGTAAAAAGCTTTGTCAGAAAAGTAGTGCAGGTGCTCAGGAACTCTAGAAGTGATCCTCTGTGGGGGGCTCAGAAAGCAAGGCAGTCTGAAATGGTAACTTAATATATTCAAATTTAATGAAAGCACATTATAAACATACCATAGCCACAACTTCAGACAGTTTCAGTTCATAAACAATAACATGAGGTAGACTGACTAGTGAAGCTAAATTCACCAAGTTTTTGGTTAAGAAAACTTTACACTAGGAAAGCAATGTTTTTAACCCTCTTCCAAAAGTCACAAAAAGCAATTACATAAGTTAAGCAAAAAGCATCTGCATATGATTCTTTAAATCTTAGTTTACATTCAGTTTTAACCTGCGAATAGACAAGAACATCTACAGGTAAAATATTATGCTGGCCGATTTTCATACATTCATAAGAATGGCCTTAATGGCAAGGCTTAAACCAAAATGGAATAGCAGTTGTGTGCCTGTCTACCAAAGCTCTCCTTGCCAGGAAGTCACAGGCAGCCAGTTCAAAGTGTTCCATGGGCCAGGCCTGTGCTGTTGGGGCTGGTGTAGTGCACTCTGGCCAGAGTGTTACCAAAACTCCTTGCTTCCATAGGGGGCAGCACTAAGGAAATGGGTTTACTATTAGCTGGTAAGGGTAGACAAATACACTGATTTTCTAAAAGCACTCTCAGCCTTCAGGATGATTTTGCTCTGCTCTACCAGTGGGCTAACTCCTCCTAGTAGTCTCAGCACCTGGAATATTAAGATTTAGTGCAAACATCAAATACACGAACAAAAAAGGAAACCATTTTTGAACATGTAATACCTGACACTTCTCTACACCGTGCTAAGACTGGGGGCTGGCCTTAAGCCCTCTGGCAAAATCAGAGCTACTGGAATACATTCAGGCATGTAGCAAACGCTTCAAGAATCATCTTTTATATCCCTACTTCTTCCCAGTGTTAAAATAGGTAAGGCAGGTTCTATCTGAAGAAAAACAAAAAAGAAATTTGCTGAAAGGCATTGTTCATGAGAAATTTGCTAAACTTACCGCATCGGAAATAATGCTACATCAAAACAGACATATGCAATCCATTTTCCTTTGGCCTCTGTCAAATATATTATGTTGATTCATCTGTAAACATCTCCACAAGATAAAGTTGCTTCATTAACACTATGCCTTAAAAAAATGCAGCTTTGGCAGGTCCTTCTGACTGCAGCTTGGGTATAAAGATGGATTGATTTCATTGCTTTTTGGGGAGTAAACTCTGATTCCTGAATAGCCTTTAAAAACACTCTGCATTTCTCTTATTGATAATGGGGGTCGGGATTTGCAAAAA
Source organism: Sylvia atricapilla (assembly GCF_009819655.1). NCBI lineage: Eukaryota > Metazoa > Chordata > Aves > Passeriformes > Sylviidae > Sylvia > Sylvia atricapilla. The sequence goes on along the minus strand of NC_089140.1, from coordinate 105,190,698 downwards.
GATCATTGTTGGGGGCTATGCGTGTGTAAACCCCAGTGAGGCAACAACCTGCTGAGGGTGAGGGGAACAGAGCACTGCTACATTCACCCCTGACAGCCAAATGCTACGGCACCGAGTTAATTCCGGAACACCTTCCCAAGGATCAGTATTGTGGCTGGAAATGGAGCCCTGTGCCACTGCTGCAGAGCCAGTATTTACAGAGGTACACGGATGGATGGCGGTGTCAGGTGCTGTGTTCACACATCTCTGCTTCTGGAGAGTCCCTCCTGAGCAGTCCTAGCTCCCTGGGATTTCTCCCCTGCTCCCCCTGGAGCTACTGTAGAACACCTTGTTTCTCTTGGGTCCAGCTCAGGCACTGCTACTTTCCTGCACATTTCTTGTTGTGTTGCTTCATATAGGGACCGGTACACCTCAGAGCTGATCTCAGTTCTGCAGCCAACTGGAGTTGGGTGTAAAGGAAATGGAGAATGAGTTGCACAGTCCACGACAAAGGCACCAGACGGACAGGAGGATAAATTTCCATACGCAAAGGAGGATGGACCGCAAGTTTCCAAAGCGCTGAGGAGAGTGAGAAACTGAGGGAAGCTACTCTGGCCTCTGACTGAAGAGAGAGCAGCTCTGAGAAGCCTTTTGCTTCGGGCCCTGGAGCTGAGGAGGGGGTGCCTACTGGGGCAAAATACCATTGCTAAGGGTGCACAGTGCCTGCCATGCGGTTGCCCATTTGTTCAGGTTTAAGTAGTAAACTTTGAACACCTGTGGAAATTTTGCCAAAGACAGTTTCAATACATACACAATTACAAATTTTAAACTAACACTGCACAGAGAACAAGACTATTCCTTGTCATACAAATATCTATTTTATATTGTAGTTTCAAACCCCTGAGTATTCCTGTACCACAGCACAGAGCTGAAGAGACACGGTGGGCTCTCCTCCACCTTATCTTCAATAAATTCCACATGCTAGGGTGCATTTCATGTAACACATTCAAGCTTACAGCTTCAAGAGGAGAGCAGCTGCTTCCCCTAACTCAGCTGAGTATAAAAAGGATTCTTCTTTGGAAAACAACATCCTCTTTCCAGAGGACGGTTGATTAGTGTCGGTGGTTGTGAATGATGTGAAAATAACTGGAATCCAGGATCCTATAAATCGTAACTGATGTGGTAATTTTATCCCAAAGAATAAAGCTACTTCAGAATGCAGGGAATCCTTTAGAGAAGTCTAGATAAATATTGGTTGCACTTTGCTCCACAGTGATTGTACTTTTTAAAAAAAAAAAAAAAGTTATTTTTTCTTCGTCGGCGGTGTCTCAGCGAAGCTTATATGTGGCGTCCCGTAAGGAAGTAGAGTGGTTCATCATCACTGCTGTTTGCAGTTTGAAACTCATCCCGAAGTCGGAACTGCCACTCATCCTCCAACTCCAGCCGGACTATTGTCTGCCGTAGCGAGCTTCTGTCTTGACATATGACACACAGGGTGGCACCTTCAATTGAAAAGCCTGTTAGATTCCCAGGGTACAAATACAACTCACCTCCTTCACTGATTTAACTAGGATATTTTAAAGAAATCTCTGCTGTAGGGAGGAAAAAAAGTTGTGTTAGAAGGGTCTATCACCAACTGTCCAGTCCAGGCTCAGATCAGCCCTTTGAGCCCCAGCACAGAAATGAAGGTGTCCATTTGCAGGAAGGCACAGACACAGAGAAGCAAGCATGGGGTGTGGGGCGTGCTCTGAATCACAGGATGTCACTGCCTGACAGTCAGCCAGTGTTAATATGCAGCAGAGAGAACATTAACTGGATCTTTAAAATCTGATTGCTAATTAGGCCCAAATAATAAAGCCTACTTTTTTGTTTGTTTATTTCATGGGACATTTGGGTTTGTAGATGCTCAATGATGAAATTCTAAGCCAAACCAGTTCCAAAACTGACTTAAGAAAATCCTCTGACTTCCTTAAGTATGAGAGCTACCCTTGGTAAAGCAATCTAAGAGTCTGTAATTAAGTCTTCTGTGACTTAATAAATTTACAAACTTTGTTCCACCTGGTCACATGATTACACATGGTCATTTAATAAGCAGGAGAACTGGACACCTTCAGGACTTTCTGTGTTCTGTGCTCCAGCCCATGCACCTGGCACATGGGAAGTTTTGGTTCAGATCCCTCCTCTGCTGGACTGAAGCAGGGAAAGGCCCTTCCTTCCACCCACTGCCTGTTTTTTTGGGAAGAAGCCACCCCTTGCCCAAGGAACAACAAACTGCCCTCTCTGGCTGCATCAGCCCTGGGGACCTGGTGGTGGGCAGCACCATCTGCAGCATCTTTGTGCCTTCCCCCTCTCTCTCTCCCTGCAGGGCCCAAGAGGGCACACGAGCAAACTTCAAAATGTGGTTCTTGGAACCGGCTAAGGGTCATCCCTATGGTCCCCCTGCACATGCAGCATCCTCAGTCAGCACGAGAGGGAAATGGCTCAGCTGTGCCACCACAGCTGCACTGGAGCTCTGCAACACACTCATCACTGAATTCCTCTGGCAATTTGCTAATTGAGAACATAAAGACAAAAAGATTTTTATGAGGTTTATCAAGTTCTGGTGGGGCAGACCAAATCATCCTCCAGCTAAGAGCTGTCCTTATTTACAGAACTGAAGATTTATTTGCCGTTATAGACTGATTGCCAGAGCAGAGTTTCCTGTCCTCATCAGTAATATCTATGCTCACAACTCTCAACTTGCTGACTGCACAATTCAATGCCTGATTTCCAGAGTCCTTGCTGATGTCACATAAAAAATAACTTAATTGATGTAATTTATCAATGCTTACCTAAGGTTCAATTATCTGCTAACAGGAACAGAGGGTTGATACACCCCTCAAAAACCACTCCATCTAATTCTTTTGAAAACAGTGCCAAAACAAACTGTGAAAATAATGGACCTGTTTAATCCAGCTGTTTATTCCTCTGCCTTTCCCTTTTCCTCCATGCTATTATTGGCAAGAGGCACCCAGGATGCCCAGCAGAGAGGTGAGGTTACCTTTGAGAAACCTGAACCGCTTAAGGAGGTCTGCACCGACAAAGGAGTCGCAGAGATAGAGCAGAAGTCCACTGAAGAACACCCCTTCACAGTTGACATTGACTGAGTGTGGGCGAGAGCTGACGTAGCATATGGCCACCTGGAACACAAGGGGGAAAGAAATGCTTTCTGTCTCAGAAATGGCAAAGGATGACTTTTATGGAATGGAACACAATTAGTGATAACAGGCAAGTCAGCTGGTGCTCTGATAAAAATCCAATTCAGTAAGATTGCAGCACTGAGCAAACTTTCCCAAAGCAACACACAGAACAAACCTCTGGATGCAGATTTGCTCACCAAGTCTGCAACACATTATTTCGGGGCTCTCTGTAATTCAGTTTGGTTTTTTTTTTCCCTCTATTAATTACCTGCTTATAATGCCTCTATAGATTATATAGGTTACTCTAATAAGGATACATTTGTCAAACAAAATAAGCAATTCCATAAGTAGGGGCAATGCTTATGCTTGTGGTTCCCAGCACTCTGGTGTCTCAGTGCTGTGATGGCTGTCATATATCAAAGGGTGTTCTCTATCTTACCACTGACCTCCATAAAAGTTGTCTGAAAACACCCTTGTTAGACACTGACCCTTCTCCAGACCAAGATCAAACTGACCCTTGGGCTCAAAAATTCTATTCTCCCCACCTACAGACATCTAGAGCATATTTTCAAAAATCTAATTTGCTTGAAACCCAGGTGCACAAAAAGAAGCATCAAAGGATGAATATGAGGTTTTGTCAAGAATGGCATCACTTTCAGGTTTTTGTTTTGTATGAAATATTATTTCAGACACACATGCCCAATTCCTTTGCAAATAATGGAATTGTTTAGGTTACACTCATCAAGATCCCACTGTTCAAATGGATCAGTGAGATCCAAAATCACTGACTCCAACTGTTAACCCAGCACTACCAAGTTTACCCCTAAACCATGTTGCCAAGCACCACATCTACATATCTTTTAATTACTTCCTGGAATGGTGACCCCACCACTATTCTGGGCAGCCTGTTCCAGTGCTTGACAAACCTTTCCATGGAGAAATTTTTCCCAATATCTAATCTAAACATCCCCTGGCACAACTTGAGGTTGTTTCCCATTGTCCCATCATTAGCAACCTGGCAGAAGAGGCTGACTCCCACCTGGCTACAGCCTCCTTTCAGGTGGTTGTAGAAAGAGAAGTCTCTCCTAAGCCTCCTTTTCTCCAGGCTAAACAACCCCAGCATCCCCAGCTCTTTCTCATCAGACTTGTGCTCCAGATCCTTTACCAGCTCCACTGCCCTTTTCTGGATATGCTGCAGCACCCCAATGTCCTTCCTGAATTCAGGGCCCCAAACCTGAATACAGGATTTGAGGTGTGGCCTCCCCAGTGCCGAGTACAAGGGAATGATCCCCTCCCTAGTCCTGCTAGCCTCACAATTGCTGATCCAGGCCAGGATACCAATGGCTTTCTTGGCTACCTGGGCACACCCTGGCTCATGTTCAGCTGAGTGTTGACCAGCACCCCCCAGGACCCCTTCCTTTGTGCAGCTTCCCAGCCACTCTTCCCCAAGCCTGTAGCACTTCCTGGGATTGTTGTGACCCAAGGGCAGGACCTGCCCCGGTCCAGCAGTCACAAGAATCCATCACAGACCTCTGGTCTCTACCCACACCAGCCAGCTGAAGACTTCACCGCCAGCTCCTCCAGTGGATTGGCCCTTTACTTCCAGCAGCAGAATCTGTTTGGGACCAAAGTCTTCAAATGTTACCCTTGATGCTGAACAAGGGCATTTCAACACAACAGAGATATTGAAGGTTTGCATTTCCTTGTCCCCATCATCCCTGCAAATCTTTTGTACCTCAAGCCCGATGTTCAGGTAGCAGTCAATGGCCAATACGGGGTTCTTGAAGTTATGAATGGCCTTGGGGAAGAGTTTGTAGGTTGCATGTTGAAGGAATTTCTCCAGGAGGAACTGAGACGGAGCTGCCAACAGTGTGTGCTCGCTGTCAGGGGCGCAGACGTACTGAAGAGGCATTATTGGTGCCACACTGTCTGAGACCTGCAGTGAAACCAAGGGGAGCCCCTTTTAACTCACCTACTCTGTGTGTTTGCTCTGCTGGAGTTCCTCTACCTGGGGAAGGGATTGCCATGACAGAGCAGGAAGAGAGGGAAGAGGAACAAAACGATCAAAACTCCCTGTTTGATTTTCACATTGCACCAAAGCACAGAAATAAATTAACTGCTTGCTCTGTGCTTACTACATACTTCTGTAGATAGCTGCTTGCCTAAAGATAAGACATAAATAAAATAGGGAGTTCAAACTGTCACAGTGGCCTTCATCCTGCCTTACTCCTGGGCATTATAGGAAATTACATACTCCTTGTGTGGACTCATCCATAAAAAATGTTTTCTATGCAGTTTTCTCATAGTCCAGTCCATCACTACAGATTCCACTGCAACCACAAGAAAAGGAAAATCAGAAAATGATCTTCAAAAATACTCAAACCCAGAGTTTAGTCAGTTAAATTGTGAAGTATGGGAAGTGGTTTTTTTTTAAGGGAGAGGGTGTGAGATGTGCTCAAAACCACCAGGAACACAAACGGTAAGATTCCTAGATTAAAGGCAATCCTTTGAAATACACCTCCATTTAAAGCTGGCACAGCTGTAACATACCCTGTATAAAATATTTGTTATTTTGATTTCCTGGGGGATTTCAGATGATTGCAGTTTTCAGAGCCTTTCCTCAGACCGCTTCATGTTAGGAAGTGCAAGGACTGAAAGTCATCCCAAATCAGCTAACAGCAGAAACTTGTGGCTGTGCTAACATCTTTAAAACTGATTCTGGTACAACTTGCCTGCCTTGGATCAGAGTCTGCAAATTCTTCCTCCATCAGAGATACCACTGAAAAGCTAGACTAAACTCTTCCCAATCTCAGTACATCTTCTAATAGATTAGGAGGATGTTTTTAGTAATTTATAAATAGCAAAATGTTTCTTGTTTTCTATTTTTGATGTGGCAACCCTACCATGGATTAAGCCACATATGTCAGGTGTCAAATAAGCCTGAAATGTATCAAAAGAACTAGAGAATTCATTATTTCTTGGGAAAACAGGTCCTGATTTTACCCCTTAAGTACAATAGAGCATAATTCCAGACTTACCATGATTTTTGGCTTAACAACAAAGTCCTTTTGTCCTCCAACCTGAATATGTTTCTTCATGACACTGAAGTTGTTGAAGCGGCAGATGAGGAGGCCACTGCTGTTGGTCCGCAGGTTAAAATCCACGTCTTCACAGAAATACCTGGACATTAAACACAAGATCACTAAACCAGCTGTGTGGCTGCTGTGCATGAGCATTCACACATCCCCTGCTGAAATGCACCAATACGGCCTCAGCAGAGATTTCTGGAGATCATCTGATGGCACCATTATGAAGTTTCTGCAGAGCTCTGAAGACTCATTCCTCCAATGTGCTCCTGGTCGAGGAAAGCAGCTGCTGGTCACACTCAACCCAAATTAGTCTTCACTTTTCAGTGTACCTGTGTGCTTCTTCCCCACACCAGACCTGGCTTGTGCTCTCATGCTCATCACATACTGGCATCAATCGTTTCCTCCCCATCCTTTACCCCTTTACTTTTATTTTGTGTGTGTGTTTGTTTGTTTGTTTGTGGTTTTTGTATTATATATTTTGGACTTGACAGAAGCTCTGCAGTGACCAACCTCCATTTCTGAACAAGCCAGTTCCATATGACGTATTTCTCATAAACTGCAATGAGGGGTAAAGTATGGCTTAACAAATACTTGGCTATGAGAGAAAAAGCTGCTGGGAAGTAACCTTAGTCCTACACTATCCATGATGTCATTGTTCACATCTGTGGGCTGACTCCCACCTCATGATTCAACCTGACACAGAATGTGAAATCAAGAGCTCCTGAAGTCAGCAGCAGGAGCCGAAGGCGAGAAGCTCCAGGGCCATTTATGGCCAGCAGAGACAGGGTTTATTTGGAACTCACTTGTCTGAGAAGAGGAAGAATTGGGTATTTCTTCAATCTGGGCTGAGAGCTAGCAATAAAGGGCCATGATAGGGGTGCTTTATTGCAAATGCTTTAGGATGAAGTTGGGGGAGGAGGAGGGGAGGAATGGAAGGAAACAGTAGAAAGTAATTTTTTCATCTGGTTTTCCTGTAAACTCAAGTGGCAACAGGGAGGACAGCTATCTCTGAAGGATAGAATGCCTCCTCCTAGGCATTCTGGAAGCTCCCCATTCTTCCTGTAACTGATGCCATTTTGTACTTTTTCTTGTACTTTTGGTGTCTCGATTACCTTTTCTCCTGAAGTTTCTTCTTTCCTCATTTTTTCAATCCTCTGAAGCCCTTCCCTGCCCTTGATCTATCTTCCCCAGGTTTTCTTGGCTTATGGCAGGGGTTTTTTGATGCCTTGCTCATTCAGATGAAATGTATTTCACACTGTGTTTCATTTTTGTGATCGTGCACTCATTACCTAAGGCAGGATCTTTCTGTTTATCTCAACGCATTCAGAAACATTGTGACAAGGTTCTTATCAAGTCAATATGCTATTTTTCCACAGATATATATGTACTGCCTACCTGTTTAGATCATATTGCACATTCTGGGTCAGGTCTATGTTGAGCAGTATAAAATCACGCACGTGGCACCTGGAGAATGGAGCCTTTGATTTCCTGGTGTTCAGCTTGCTGTTCCATTTCTGAACACCCAGTATTGCATAATGAACAATTTTGGGGGTGGCTTCAATGTGTTGGAGGACGCTTTTCAGAGACACATTCTTGCTGAAACTCCCAGGTTCCAGGGACTGGCTGCAAAACATGGTCACACACAACATATAAACATATTTTATTATTTTTATAATACATACATTGCATATATATACATACGTGTGTATAAAAAATTTCCATTGACAACTAAGGATGTTCACTCCAGATGCTGTAAGAATATATACATAAATGAAGATTTTTTTCAGCAACAGGCAACTTTACCTCATCAATGCAGCCATTCACAAAATTACCCTTTCAGCAATTTAGGACGGGGAAAAAAGTCACCTTACACATAATTTTTGGAATGCAATTTTCTCTGTACTGGACAGTGTAAGCACTGAGAAGGTCAAGAGCTTAATGCCTTCTAAGATCCCCAAATAAACTGTTTGCTCTGAGAAACGTAAACTGAATCAAAACAAAGTAACACATTGAAAAATCACTCTTGTTTCGCTAGAAACAAGAGTGGCTCTAGGCAAAGAACAAACACAAGCAGGTGGTACTGACACAGATGTAAGGGCACAGTCATGTGGAAGTGTTCAGCAGAAGGTGGCTGAATGTCGGTGGTCAACAAAACCAACATACCACTCTTCCTAGTGCTCTGAGCACTCTGCCAGATGTCGGAGATGATCCTTGGTCACAGATGTGCTGCTGTCAGTGCTGATCAGTGCAAGGACCCAGAGTGGGTGGGTACCAACCTGGACTGCTCATGGAGGCTGTGCATGTTCCACAGGACGCAGGAGTCATCCATGACCACGATGAAAGGCCACACACACTGGCGCTTCACCCCCAGCTCCTCCAAGCGGTTTCGTTCCAGTTCTAGGTTGTGGTAGGAAAGTTCCTTAATGAGAAACCTGGCAGCACCTGAGGAAATACCATAAAGAAGATGTACAGACACCTTTATTAGACTTTATCACTCTTTCCGGAGAAAGGTAACATGAATATCTGCAGTGATTACCCTTTTTGAACTTAGTGCTCATAACACTTTAGTTTAAAAACAGATCTGTATGTCCCTTTTTCAGCGTGATTAAATCTAAAAGGCAGATTCCAAGAAGACTGGACGCTTTAAGACACTCTGCAGAACATAATTTTGTGGACATTAATGGAGTAACTTGAACCAAGAAGGGGCTAAGATTATAAAACTGAAGCTACTTAAAACCTCTTGCAGAATAAACTCAGCATCCATGAAAACAAATTCCAAAGTTCAAGCCCCTAGTGTTCAGCTGCAGTTAATATTTACCTTCTGCTAACTAAAACATTGCAATCTGAATATGTGTAAAACATCTAGAATGAACATTTACACAGCCGGGTTGAGTAAAATGAGTGAATATGGCCCATAAAACTTTAAGCTGAGAAGGCAGTGATCCATGCAAACATATATTCCATGTCCCTGACAGCAGTTCTTCCACGTTTTTGCCCAGACATCACAGCTATTATCACAGCAGGTATGTGAAGATCTGCTGCAATGTTTCCTGCAACAGCATGATCCACATTGTCCAACATAGATTTTGATAACTTCACAGCAATGCATTGATGGTGTCTCTTACCTACTCCAGCGTTGTTGAACATGCCTGGCAGGACAAGCATGATGTGGTTGGGCCAGTATTTTCGGTAAAGTGGCATTTCATACTCCTTGACTACCAGGAGGTGCAGGTGGCTGATGCCTTCCATGGCATGGTAGAGGTTCAAGAGTCCATGTTCATGACGTCCACTTGATGGGGTGAAGATAGGGCTCTTGACTGCATTCAAATTCTGCTGGAACACAAGATATTTTGGTAACATTAGGTAAAAAACCAGCTTATTCCTGATAGAGACTTCTATTTGTTTATTTTATATACCAGATTTTAAGATCACTGATTATTTCAACACATACAAACTGGAGACTAGGAACGGAAAAAAAGGGTGTCTGCCCTCAAAAAACCCATTCTAAGGAGAAGATTTACACAAAGGACTTAAAAGCAAAAAGACAACAGAAAAACCTCTCCCCTTTAATTTGCATATGTATGTCAAGCTGACTGCATGCAGCAGATGGGTAAGAGCAGCACACTCACCTTGTCAGAAACAAGTGGGAGTCGCATGCTTTCAAGATGTTTTCCCTGTTTGCTGAAGACAAAATGGCTCTCTTTGGACTTGGGGATTATAAAATGCAGCTGAACCTCTTCTCCCAGCATCGAGGATGAAAATGTGAATGCATGCAGAGTGGAGTCAGACACCTGAATACAAACAAACAACAAAAAGAGATTTCCAAGCAGGTAACACAATGTAAGTATGTAAGGAGGAGGAGCTCTTACACTCACAGTACTGGAAGCCATCAGAGAAGAACATCTCAACCACTCTCTTTTGGTAATTATTTTCCTCACAAAAAGGCACATTATTTAGGCCTTGCTATTAAAGGAATCAGCTTCCTGTACTACTAATGGTCTTTGGCCAAACTGGACTCTTCTGAAGTCCATTTCAGCTAGGCATTATTTATCAATATCTACAAAGAGAAGTCAAATCTATACACACACACACACACACACACACACACACACACATGCATACATACTAGGAAAAAAACTGTCCAAATGAATTTTCCCAGAAGATTCAAAGAGCAGTGCAGCACATGGGAGTGCCTCCACAACAGCATGCACTGTCATCCAGACACCTCAGCAGGAGCATTACTATATTGGCATCAGTATAGTATTTTTCCTGTGGCAATACTCTCCAAAGTAGCTGCGTGACCAAAGCAGACCACACCATTAACGAGCCTATGACGAATTTGGGAGAGCTTAAGTTTGCACAGCACTTCAGTGAACCATGTTAGTGTATACAAATGCCTACACAGCTGGTAGATTTCATCCTACAAAAGCATCTGTCTTACTTCAAAGTCAAGTAATTTACTCTTACCAATGAGCTTTCTAGGATCTTTGCTAAAAATTGAAATAATGAGCCTAAGATGGAAAATGCAAGGGACTTTATTTAGGTTCTGTCAAAGCATATAAGAATCTCTCTCCCTTCATAATGTTTGCTATCCAATGACTCTTCTTTGAAGGTGTAATTTCCCTGAGCTTAATTATCTTAATTCTATATACACAGCTCACACTGGCACATACAAGTTGATGCTTATATTTATTACTACTAGTTATGTTTAACCACATGCACAAAGATGAGTGGAGGGAACAAAAGATGTCCTTGGGGAGGACTTGCTTCTATCAATGGACTTAATGAAGCACGAGGTTTAGATCAGACCTACTGGTGCTGCTCTGAGGGAACTGGCATTGTGCACTGCCAGGTCAGGGTGTCTATACTGCCATATCTTAATAGCAAGCTATTGGAAAACATTAGCATGCAAGGAAGGAGTGAATTGAGATAAGAAACTTCCAGATAAACTGCTGCTGATGGTTAAGAAATAATGTGTGAGCTATTAACCAGGAATAATCTTACTTGCCAGTCTCCTGTAAGCGTAACTGTTTGCTTTAGAAACTAAAAGGTTTTTAACTAAACAGATTAAGACGTTCATTTCTGTCCAGTGACTCATAAGCTAGTGGTGAGAAGGAGGCACAATTACATAAAAAATGAAGAAGAAGTAGGCCTTGCCATCTCCCATCACAGGTGTGGATGGCTGGCATTTAGGTTAGACAAGCATTTCTCTTTATTTTTACAGTCTTCTCCCGTGAGACACTGCAAACTCTCTGGGCAGGCTGAATAATGCTTTGGCTTGAGAAAACTAGTATCAATATCCACCCTTTGCCAGAGGCAGCTGCAGAGGAAAACTGCTCATTCAGAACGTGGCAGACACAGTTGATGCTCCTGGGTCTGTAGCTCAATATCTCCCCTGAGACTGGAAGAATTAAACAATTCCATCTCAGAGAAGGTGAAAGCACAGATCCTGAGATGAGAGCAGTTTGTCTGGAGAGACCACAATAAAAACCCAAGGATGCAGTTTACCCTTAGACCTTGACACCAACCTGCGCAGCAGGATTAATGTCCATGTACTGATGGCACTGCTCACAGTGATGGAAGGTGTTGTAAGCTGCATATTTAGTCAGCATCATGGACACAGTCTCCCTTTTCTTAGGTTCCTCTGATTTTGTTTCTTTGCTTGTTTCTGTGCACAAAGAAAAGAAGAAACAGAAATTTTAGGAGCGTTAAAAGCCAGAGATTGAGATCCTGGTAAAAACTGTACAGAATACATAAATTAATTTTTTCCATTTGCTTTTGGAGATAAAAGGTTCTTGTGAACTTGTGTTCAAATGAACCAATAAAAACTGAGTCTCTGTAGGAAAGTATTTCTAAAAAAGTCAACATTTTCCTTACCTTGTTTCACTCTCGAGAGTTGTTCTGTGTATACAGGACTTATATTTCTGTACTTAGGATCATGTACACTCAGGTCAAAAGATATTTTGCTGAAGATCTCGATGTCTGGCCAGTGGTCATTGCTGGACTGAGTAATTTCACTGTTCTCTGTGTGATCTGCAACAACATACTTCAGGTAAGCAGAATCAGATACTCACCAAATGGTGCTTATGTGATGGCTGCTGCTTTACAGTTGCAGTGGAACTCACACAGGCACACACACAGGAGCAGTATCTTTGGACATCATAAATATTACCAGGGAAATTACAATCCACACAAAGCCATTTCAAAGAAATGGCACTTCCATAGAAACTGCATGCAGGGGAAGGAGCCTCCTTGGTATCTTTCTACACTGTTCCTCATCATGCTGCTGAGGTACAATTCAGTCTGGTTCAAGGATAAAGTGCTCAGATGAAGGGTACTATTTATGCAGAAGACAAGGGTGTAGTAGTTTTGAGCCTCTCTGTGATGGAATGAAGAGCACTGGGTAAATGAGGACCAAAAGTATCCAAAGGCAGAAGGATGAAAGCAAGGAAAGAGGCTGTATATATTTATAAAGTGGTAGCACATGGTAAAGGCAGTAGATGACACACTCCTATTACAGAGTGAGATGTGACCAGTAAGGATGAAATAAAACTTTTCTGCATTGATCCAACAGAGATAAGTATAAAGTAGAAAATCAAGTTTAAGCAATGGGAATGGTAGACAACACTGGCCAAAGAAAACAACTTTGGAATGCAGCTTGAACATGAGTCAATTCAGATCAAAATGAGATGAAAGAACCCATGAAAAGTAGGTGTGTAACTGAGATTACTGATTTTAGAAAAGTGAATTCAGGTGAAATCAAGGTTGGGTCTACAGATAAGCACATGCTCACCCTACCCTGATGCAAGAGGTGAGACAGTAATCTACAGAGCTCTGAGTCCATTACTTTGACCTGGTAATATGCAAAATTTGGAGAGGGTGAAGGAAGTAATTAAAGATGTTGAATTAAATGAAAAATGTGATAAACTGCAAATAGGTTGACTAAAGAAATCCTGTGTTACTTTCATCATATGGCTACAAAATACCTATTCCCCTGAACAAAGGAAATGCAATGAATCTTATCCTGCTGTACTCAAATGCCTGGTATGATACTATAAGACAAATTATTAATACAGCTGAAGAAAATGGAAACAGGGAAGGGTCTGTAAATTGAAAGAGTTGACTAAATAGAAGATGGCAGCATGTAAATTTGTAAGCATTAAGGCAGGTGAGATTACCAATGAAGTTAAAAGATCAGGAGAGAGGCACACTGTTTAATATTCTCACTAATGTCACCAGTTAAAACAAAAAATTAAGTTCTTAAATTTTGGCTTAATGGCTTAAGTTTGCTGGTGGCACAGTCCTAAGAGTCACTGTCAACACGGAGAAGGAATCAAAGACCAGCTGGAAAGAATTCAATGCCATTGAAAACTGTAACAACAAAAACTTGGTGATATTTAAGAGAAAAAAATGTGAGTCATAGGTACATTCAAGGATTAATAACAAGCATTTCTGTAGCAGGTTGGGAGCACCTTGGTTGGAAATGACCAAGTTGCTGAGAAACCTTGGAGTACAAGCTAAGCATCAATGCCAGTGAAAAGGTCAAATGGAAAAGACCAGTGCAGTCATAGGTTTCATCAGTCATGGGGCTTTCAGTGGGGGCAGGGGAATACATGAGCTGTTGTAGGCTGGGTTAGTTAAACATTCAGTTCTGGTCACCCATGCACCAGAAGGATAAATTGAAAATCGGTATGTAGGCCAGAGTACCAAACTCATTAGGAGAATAAAGAGCCTGTCAATTGTGAGATCCTGTAAAAAGATCCAGACTACCTGGATGAATGCTGAAGAGGAGCTAAGACAGCTGCCTGACCACTCCAAAGAAACAAACCACAAAGAAGAGAAGAAGTATTTAAATTACTAGAGTTTTTTGTCCCAAAGAGAATGTATACAAATGGGACAGAAACATAATTGGGGTGGAGAATAAAGTAATATTTAAAATAATGAGAACAGAGGGCTCTGGAGAAGCATTCTGACAGAACTAGTGGGAGCAAAAAAGCCACAGCCAAAAACCCCAAACAAACTGCTCTTCTACTGGAGTTCCATGCATTCCTGACAGGGGCGTGACACACTGCCATGATCTCAATAGGCCAGTCAATATGATGCAGAACATCTCTTACGTTTTGATATTTCATCCTAAATTTCTGAGGTGCTTTAGTTCAAGTAATGAGAGAATAACTACCCCCAAGGCTCCAAATCAAAGGATTTTTTTTCCATTTAATAGCACTGTATGAACAGAAATACAAATTAGTCTTTTCAAAGGTTCAACAACAACTACATTTTCAGGATGCCAGTCTAATAGTCATAAGAGTTATGTACCAGAACACCATGAAGAGGACTAAATTTTTAAAAGGTTTTGCTCTTCTTAAGGCAAAGTGCTGCTATGGATCTGTGAGATCTGACAAATGAGCACAAGTCCAAAGAGGACCCCACTCCCCTTTATCCTCAACATAAAATCTGCAAACTGCAGACAGGAAACAATCTTACTGAAAATGGGTATATAACTTATAAATAAACATAAATGATGGTTAGGTTTCGGCCAGGAACAAAATGTTCTTAAATGTTGCCCTGTCTGCTTAAAAGCAGCCAGCACTTGAAAACCTGAAAGGAGAGATAACATAGGCAGATGCTGCCCATTTACATCTTTGTGCTCACTTTTATTTGAGTGTTACACAAATGTATCAACCCAAAATATATTTAATAGTTCTCAGATAAGCCCATTATAAAGTTTACTTTTTCATCAATCTGTATTGAAATATATGCAGACACCTAGAGTCTAGCTACACACCAATGAAGAGGAGGACATGTAGTAGGTGTAAATTCATAGTCTTTCAGTGAGCCTGAAAACTTACTTGCAGAATAATACACAACATAGGCTCTTTATGATACATCTGAAGAATACCTACTAAATACTTACTGGCATTAATCTCTTCTTCGTCATACACATCTACTTCCAGCAACCGGATTAGCATGCGGAAGAGAATCCTCAGGAACTGCAAGTATGAACCAGTCTTTCCAACCTGAGCCAGAGATGGAAAAAAGTCTAAATGCCAGCCCAAACTGCTACAGTGGAAGGGAAAATTTCAGATAAATGCCTCTGGGCTTACATAGCTTAAAAGCTGTGTGTTCAGCTCTGTGTGTTCAGTAATATTGCCCACTATACTGAAAACACTTCTACTAAACTGGTCTCTGAGCACAACCTGGCTGGCCACAGCCTGTGTCACTTTTGCATGCAGGGAGATCAGCAGTGATAACTGCTTCTCTCCTGACATGCTCACAGCAATGTTATGCCCAGTGGCACCCACATGTGTTTCATTTCAGCTAAAACATGACATCAAGCATCACCCTTCCTCTTATTACCACTTGCAGCATGGACTTAGCCTTAAAATTTGACTTTGGTTTTTGACCTCAAAACACATCACTGCAAACTTGGCCTGTTCAGACTGCTAAAAAGGCAGGAGGAAGAAACTGTGCCCTTACTTGTGGTGGTCCTGTCAAAAGCAGCCTCCTGGGATGAAAAGTCCTGGTGCCAGACGCCTCAGCCTGATTGCTGAAGTCCGCGTGGTGCTGTCGGGCTGTTGTCCACTGCCTGTAGTACAGAGACTGCTCTTCACTGCTCACGTCCTTGTGAAGCAGAGGCCTCAGAGAGCTCAGCCAAGACACATCAGCGTGAGGCAGCAGGGAAGAGGAGGAAGGCAAGTTCCCATTTTTCTGTGAGCTCAGGAGGCAGTAGGCAGCTTTGGACAGGATGACGATGCGTGGCAGCGCCACACGGAGGGCCTTGCTGTCCTTGGCCGACTGGGCAGGCCACTGAAAGGTCTGGGAGACTGAAGACACTGAGGAGAGTTTGGGAGTGGTGCTGCTCGCCATCTGGTTACCCAGCGAGTCACACTCTTGTTTCAGGGTCTCTCTGCCTGTAAAACTGGAGTAAGCTCCCTCATCTACTGAGCTGTGTGCCACAGCCTGGAAGTTAAGGGATGGTGCCTGCTTCTGAGACTTGTCTGCGGCACTCGAGGAGCTCACACCATTGTCAGCCAGGGAACCTGGGAAAACAAAAAGCAGACAATGAAAAGTTACTGACTGACCTAAGAAAACCATGAATTCATTTCATCTATGCACCAATTCTAACATTCAAATACTTCTATTCAATGAAAGCTGCTATGGCTTAGGTCAGTGTTTCACCATGTAAAAAGAACTCATTTACATCTGTCTGTCCCTTTGGCTGGAGAGGCAAATGGCCTGCTGCAACAGGTGTTCAATCATAATCTTTGTATGCTAGCTATCATTTCCCATCTAGGATTTGGAATTTGACGGTACAACGCTCTGAAAATCAAATTTAACAAACCACTGTATACAGAGATCAACTGCGTCTTCCTTTCTATGAATAACAGAGCATTTATTTCACTGCAACTTTGACATGAACTGGGCTATGTCCCCTCCTCCCTACTTGTCAGGTTAAGTTAGTGCATAGGAAGACCTGGTGCATAGCAAAGACCCAGTTCAGCTGTCTTAATACCTCAGACTCATAGGGAAATAAATAGAAGGAACCAGAAGTGTCTGCACAATGCAAAGAAGGGAAGGCTTGGTGGGAGTTGATGCCTGAAGAGGTAGGACAACACCCAGCCATTCTGTTGGTCTTGGCAGGGAGGCACATATCCATACTCATACATAGGTGGATGAGGTACAGAGCATTTTTTTCTATTCCTAGAATTTTATAGTAGCCCTTTTTGATCTGATTTTTAAGACCTTTTCAGAATCCACTTAAGAAAGCTACCAACAAATGTGAAATGTAAGTTTAAGAATCAAAATTACACGGGACGTCTAGCCATGGCATACCACCCCTCCCACTGAAACACCATCTCCTTTTAGCAGTAGACAGGAAAATTGCTCACTGTGTGAAGAATCTGCAACTAACAATTCATTGTCTAGCCTGCAGCTGGATCCAGCTAAGCAACCCACATTTGAGAAAACATCTCACTGTTTGCATCCAAATTCCAATGACACGGGAATAAAGACTTGTTTTTCAGACCAACAGCAGAACAACTGACCTGAGGTTCCAGTGACAGCGCTGCTGTTGCTCTGGGGCCGGTCCAAGTCTATCAGCAGCTCATCAGAGTCATTCTCACTACCATTTGCCTTCTCCTGCTCCTTCTCACTGAGGTCAAGAGCTACAATAGGCCCTCGAATTGCCTCCTTGGAGACGTAGCAGCACGCCAGACCTACTTCTTGCTCTAATGCAGTCCGAGTTAAGTAGCTGGAGTCAATTAGCCGGAGGTCACAGTATTTCAACGACCTAGGAAAGCCAACACAAATGAAAAAAGAAGTTTTGTTTTCTCTGACTTTGAAGAACACTCCCTACCTTCAATTGCTTACTCAATAGTCATGAACAGTTTTCTTAGCCCATATATACAAAATGATTTTAAAATATTCAGCACATAAGTTGTCCTCCTTGGTACTCTGCACAGACGCTTACTGACCCACACAGTAGATAATATGACTTTTCACAAACTGCACTTTCCAAACTTTAAAACAGCTCCCAACTAAAGTCTACAAAAATACACTTCTTTTGTGAAAAGACAGCTAGATGTTATCAAACCCAACTTATCTAAACGTGTCAGAGAGCAATCATATTGAAAGAGTAGTAACAGCACCTGGGAAAAGTCTCTCCCAGAGGGTCTTTGCCAGTGAGAATAACAATGCAAGGTAGACCTTCCAGATCCTGATAGGTGCGAGGAATCCAGTCATCCTGCTCATTGCCTCTCCAAGCCTGTGAACAAAGAATATTCCAGTCACACCTAAATTACATATAAATCTTCAGCTCTTTCCTTTTTTCATCAGTTCCTGCTTTTGCTCTGTATATTGGGCTTGCTTACTCAACGGCCAACAGGAAGGAGACCTTGGGTGCAGGCATGCATTTTTTTTTTCTGGTAGCCAACTGTTAGCCAAGCATTAAATGCAAAGAAAATGGGTGTATAGCATATGTTATGCTGGAAATATTCACCTGGTGTGGTATTAGTGTGGTCTGTCAGAGAAAAAAGCAGTCGATGCATTCAATTTGGCACAGATAGAAGATATTAATATAAAGCTAAAGTAAGAATTTAAAGTGGAGTATGAAAATGGGCCAATGAACCTTGTTTAATTATTTTATACGACCAAAGATTACGTGACAGAAACACATTTCACCTTTCCCTGGAAGTAATCCCCCCCAAAAGAACTCCTTACCTACAATCTATCAAGGCCTGAGACCACAAAACTGCACCATTTTCCCTTAGCACAGGAAAGGTTGGCAGCATCAGTCCCATGTCCTTACACCCTTCAGTTCCCCTGGTTCAGCAGAGCTTACTGAAAAAATTTATTTCTCCAATTTCCTGGCAGTATCTAATGACTTGGTAAAGCAGCCTTGACAGCAGAGAGAGAACTTCTGGCTCAACGATGTTAGTCCAGCTGTGTCCTTCCCTGCCTCTCCAATGACCAAAGTTTCTGTGAAAGTGCATGACTAGAAAGTGAATTAGGGGAAGAGAATTTTTCTTTTGATTTTCCTTGATTTTCTTTTCGTTACCATAAGGACCTAAAAAGAATGAGTGCCTGGGGCTTTGAGCTGTAAACTTGCACCCAGAAGATATATTTCTTGACTATCTTTCTCAGGAAGGTCAGAGACGTGCAACCCTCAGGGCCCCTCACTTCTAAATGTCTCCCAAACAGTTTGATCCTTGTTACACTTAAAGGGTATGCCATGACAGCATCCCTGGTCAATGAAATAGTTATTTAAATTGTCTTCCATCTCTTGTTTCATTCTGTACCTCTGGCTCCCTGATGGAGAGGAATGACCTGTCTGGCTGGACTGGCTGACCAGCAGGCCTGTCTGACTGAGAGGGGAACAATGCAGACATCACACACTGCAGAGACAGCTGCCCACCCTCCCTGCCCTGCTGTGGCATCACACACCCTGCTAATGCCATCTGAGAGAGGCTAATTTAAGTCACACTTTTCAGCTGGGTTCATTAACACCTATATAAAGCTTCCCACCCTGCCTCTGAAAATGGTCATGATGAGGTCTCATCCTTCCTACAGCCAAGAGTATTTACCGGTGGGACCACATTCTGAGCCTCAGCACTCACTAGCCTCATACTGCTCTCTCCCCATACACACATCAAAAAAAGGGCTGGGATGCTTGCAGTGAAAGATTCCCCTGGCTCTAGTCCTTCAGGTTCAGTACTCCACCTAATGTCAGAACAAATGCCCAGCAGCATGGAGACTAAATCAAAATTGTCTGCAATAACCCAGACTAATGAATTTTGTAATGAGAATCACTTCCCCAAACATATGGCTCACACATGTCAGAAATCTTGTGTTTTCCCAGGCACCAGACTAGCAGGTATGGTAGCACAGCACCAGCCTCACAGGTGACCTTTATTATTCTGAAATACTACTGGGACAATCCACCTAAAAAGACACTACAGGGTTATATTTGGGCAACTGAATTCCTCTCCTCACTCCCTTCATATGCATGGTTCAGATTTGAGGGCTTTTCTTCTAAAAAACAGCAAGAAAAGAAACAAATACAGAATCCTACAGCTTTGTTCAGTCCAAAAGCGCATCTTATGTTTTGGAGAGAGGAATAAGAAGAATTATTTAGAAGACTTCTCACTCTCTACCTGGTAAAATTTCTCTGTTCCAAACCAGTATCTGGGTATCACAGATACCCACCTGCAACTGCTTCACAGTCAAGGCCTCACAGGCTGCTTCAGCCCTGTGTAAGGGCTGCAACTCATTATGGCACAGCACTATTAAGAAGCCCACACAGGACTCAATCCAGAATTACTTAAGGGTAGAATTAGTGCCAATCCAAAAAAACCCACCAGCACAGAGCTGTTATCTCACATGTCATTGTCTCATTTATGATTACTTTCTTCCCTCTCCTTCTGCAGATAAAGTTTGAGAAGCAGGAGTCATAGCTTCTTGAAAGGACATTTTATCTGCTTTTGGCTGTAGGCAAGCTCTTTCAGACAGGCACACAGAATTCATTCCTCTCCTCTGTGGTTTTCAATACACTGTATAACTCATAGTAGAAGCAAAAAATTAATCTCTCTTTGAGACTTAGAGCAAGGATCAGGACAGATAACCAGTATTACTTTCAGGCTGATACCTAAGACAGGCAACCCTTTGTTTAATGTAGTGAGGTCAATTCATGAAGTGGGTTTGGCTAATTGAACCATGCTCTTGTAAATCCATGCAAAATTTTAGGCTGGTGCAGATATGCTAGGCATATATGCAAGTAGCCTCTTCAGGCTTTCAGCATGCAGGGGGTTGAGGAAAGAAATCTGTGACAAACAGCATACTTTACCAGTTACCAGAAGGGCAGAAGTTGGATGAACAGAGCAGACAACAGATACACTAGACAGACAGATAAGTTGGTGGAAATAATTAGTTTGCCTACAGAGATCTGAGCTCTCCTTTTAGAGATGAACCCTATCTGATGCATGCTGTTTCTCAACTTTAAGAAGTGAAATAACAGCTGGTGCTTGACTTCACAGACCACTAACAAATCAGGTTTGTTCCAAGCCTCTCTTTTACGCTCCAAGTACAGAAATGCATTCACAGCGACAGATACAGAACACCTGCCCATTCCCAATAGAATAATTAACCTATAAACACGTGGGAATAAACACAAAACAACTACAACAGCCACACTGACTACAGCAAGCGCACAAACAAACAAACATGGAGTTTCTGCTGACCTTGAGCCGTGTCACGAAGTGTTTCGCCACAGTGAGCTCCGAGGCGGGATTCCCAAGGAGGATCTCAAAACGATACTGCAGCCCCAACTTGTCCCTCACTTCCTGTAGCCTCTCTTTGGCCAGCATGGCCAGCTGCACCGATGGCACCCGAATGACCAGCATGTGGCCGCAGCCATTCTTATCTTTTCCCGGAGATGCGATAAGGTCATCCATGATGCTGAGTGTTTCGGGTGTGCTGTGATCCCTTAGAGAGGCCATGGTGGTGAGGGCCATCAGAGCTTGGGAATACTGCTGAATGAGCAGGTAGCAGCGAATCACCATGCTGTGCAGCCGGGGGTACCTTGGGGGAGACACAGTCCTGCGTTAGCACGTGCAAAATCACACTACCGTCTGAAAAACAGCCAAAACGCAGGACTGCAAAGGAAAGAAGTGCCTATTTTTCCCAGTAGTGCTCAAAGAACTAAAGCATCCATTTTCATAGACGAAAATTTTGAACAAAAATTCTCTGCATTTGGCCCAAGTCCTGAGCTCAAGTAACAGGAATTATAAACTTCTGTTACCCTCATCTGGTCCAAAATTTCAGCTAAAGATCTTTGACTTGATGGAGATAAGAAACACCTCAGATCTGATTTATTCCAAGAGCACACGCTTATAACTGCTTTGCTTTCCACAAGATTTTTCTTTGACAAACTTGAGGACCATCGTGGCTTCAAGTGGTCTGTGGGAGAAGTACTTCAGAATTTCACATCTCTCAACCTCTCACCAGAAAGCTGGACATACCAATAGGAATTACTGGCTCTGAGCCAAACCTGAACTTCCATTCTGCCTTTTAACTTACATAGCCAACATCTTGTTTCCATTACAGCTACATGCAATGACAACAAATATGAAGTAAGATTTTAAGAGAAATAAAATTAAAATCTACCGAAACAAAAAATCCCCCTCAATTTCTAAACATTTCCCATGAGCTCATTCACCACCATAATACAGAAAACACTACACTAACATGCCTTGAGTACTGGTCTTACGCCACATAAGTGCAAATAACTAAAACAACTAGAAGTTCCAAATTTCTCTGGTCTCTTTCTTGAGTAATCTAATAGACAATATGATATCCATTTAAATAAGGGGGGTTATGTTTAGCCAGTAGCTACAATAGTTTCTTCTGGATACCATAAGCCAGTCATAAAAGTATGTTTTTAAAATACTTTTTACTCTTCCTGCCATAAAAATACCCATTGCACTTCTGCTACTAAAACAAATTGATCCTTTCTTATAATACACAAATGTCTGCAATATTTTCAGCTTGTAAGCTTGAATGGCTCATCTGCCCAGACAGAATAGCCCAGTTTCTTGAAAACAGAGCCAAAATTGATAAACTGTGACACAAAAACATATCCTGGCTCCAAGGCAGAGAGGTTCTTCACCTGCCATCAATTTCTAGTATTATCCTAATCTCATATGATTATTTGCACATACATAAATCTCTCTTTATCCTTTTTCCCCACCCACACTTAACAGAAAGAGTGATAGTGACCACTATCTCTTCCATTGGATTTGACCAGAAAGAATAGGAGAAACCTAAGGAACTGACCTAATTACTATTTCTTATTTGTAGATAATAACAAATATTAAGTATTAATGATGTACTTAATTATTAATGTTGCTAATTTAGCACATTTGATATTGAATGTTACTTAATAAATACAGATACTTTTATGACTATTGTATTGATGTAATTAAAACAGAAAACACAGTACTGAACACAGAACAATCCTGTTCTAGTAAATATGAAAACACAAGATCTATTATTTGAAGTGCTATAAGAGATCTGTCCTGCTGATATGCACAGCAGATTAACTCCACATTGCTGGAAATAGCAGTATTCCCTTCATTCCTGAAATGGGCACATTTAATTGTATCTTGTGTATGTGCCATGAAAGTAGCTTTTTCAGGAAGATGCAGGGTACAAATAGGCCCTGAGCTGCAGAAACCAAAACCATGGCCAGCTACTGAAATAACAAAAAATATGTTTTTAAAACAGTGTCCCTCTCCATCAACAAGAGAGACACCAGAAGGGGTGAGGTATGAAACCTCTGGTACCTTCTGAGCCCAGTGAGAGCTGAGCCAAAAGAAGAGAGAGGCACAGCTGAGCCCAGACTGCTGCTAAATGGGCTCAATCTCTTCTAAAAACAAATGAAGAATATCCACTCCCTTCTTCAATTGCACTAAATTTGTTACAAAAATAAAACTGCGCATACTTCATGTTTTCCAAGATCAACATCAGATATCATGTCTTCATCCTCCATAATGGGGCTCATAAATATATATCTTTAAGATCCCAACCTCAGCACAATCCCAAGCTTCCATGTTATTATTTACCTTTCTAAAAGCGTGTTGACCATTTTTTCAAAGGTTTCATCACATCTCAAAAGGGGACTTGTGACTCCCCACTGGAGGGATTTGCTGTATTCATTCAAACCAAAGTATAGCTTTTCTTCACTTGCTGCATCATCCTGTTTCATACACAAAGAGCAAAAATTTAATGGAACAAATTTTTATTTCTTTTGTCATTTTAAAAACTAAGTGGAAAGCACTTTTCAAACCAAGAATCCTTTCTTTTTATCCATTCTCCCTAAGTGATGCTATTTATTTGTTTTAATGAATAGAATAAAATGTAATTTGTTTTTTTTACTTAACTTACTGTTTGCCTACAGCTAGGAAAAACAGGTGTAGGTCCTTGCAAATTTTTCAGTATATCTCCTATGTGCAACTGCAGGGAGTTTCTAGAATACTGCTAATTATTTTCTGACTCCCTATCTCTGGCTTTACATCTACTGACAATCTCATTTCTATTTAGAGTAGAACCTGAAAAGAGAAGGATTATTAATTCCCAAGGTTGTTCTTGATTATCAGAGCCTACATGCTTTTGTAATGGAAACCACAAATTAACAATTCTTTTGTTGGAATGTAAGTCTGTAGACAGCTATCAGAAAGGAAAAATATTTGTGTTTCAAATTTTGTGAGCCTTTGATGGAAGCATAGCATGTTCTCTAGTGCATTTATATCAGCAATAATCTCTAGGAATGTAATTAATCACCTACAGTCCTCACCTTTTTTGTGGGGTTTATTTTTTTTTTTTTGATCTGGAAGTTGAAGACTGAAAGTTGTTAATTTCTTTTACTTTGGAGAAACAAAAAATTGTCTAGACCATTTTACAGAAGGTCACCACGTGGTTTATATGAACAATCAACCAAAAAGGAAACTTATAATATTCATTCACTCTGTCATTTTACATTAACTATTTTTTACAGCACCCACTTTAAGACACTTTGCAGAAACCAACAGTCCACTCAGCGCGGTAAAGTCAAATCAGATATAAATACATCAAACAAGTAATAGGAGAAAATCCTTTTTTTTAGCAGGTTTATCCAAAATATCCTCAAAATCAGCTGGCTGAAATGATGAAAAAAGTTAATAGTGCAGAATATTCCAACAGGATTTTTCCTCTGCACCATGACAGCACCTACTATACCAAAACTTCTTAACCTAGCACACATCTTTAGTCAGGACTAGGAAAATAATGGACAGACTTGACAGGCTGTGTGACATACAACTTAGAGTCAAAAGCCGGACTGATTGAAAAGGGAAAGTCAGCTCTGGAGCTTTATGGCAGGTCTACATAGCTTTGTTTGACCAGAACACAGAAAGTGATTTCTCACCTTGCATGAGTGGATAAAGAAAACTGTGTAATTCCTGGTCCTAAATATCAGGTGCTATCTCTACCATCAATATCTCAGGGCTGTCCATCTGGAATCTCAGAGAATAAACTCCAGCAGAGAAAGAGCTCCTTCCTAACAGACACATTTTCTAGATTCTGTCAGGTGGGAATTCCACATTAAAAATCACAGTTAAAATTAACAGTTAAACACTTACCACAGTGTCAGATTGTATCCAATGTACCTCATTGCTAGAGCTGATCCTGGACTGCTGCGTTTGCAGGGCATAAGGGAAAGAGCTGACCTGAAGAACAAGGAGGTTGAATGCTTCAAGCACCTCCCTGCAATTAATAACTCTATCAGCCAGACCATGATTAGGCTCACCATGTGACAGGGAACTTGAAATGGCACTGCAGAAATAAGAATGCAAAGAATTACCCTACTGACATCCTGAAATTCAATGGATTACTCTCTTCCTACAGAAAAATCTCTAAATGACCATGACACAGAGAACCATAGCTCACAAAAATCTCTTTGGAAAGGTAAAAGACTTCAAAAAACGTTTGACTGTTCTCTGTGGGTAAACTCAGGAAAACAAGGGAAAAAACAAAACACCTAAATAAAGGATCAAAATCTGTTGACAGTGAGAAGGTGGATTAGTGTGACAACTTAAAAAAGCACTACACCAAAAATAAGCCAAAGCTGATTAAATCCTTCTCATTAAGAAACACTGTTTCATGAGGTGTGGCAATAGGATATAGTAGCAATTTTATGAAATCCAGTGGCTTTTCCAATCTGGAACAACAATTTTTTACAAGGCTGGGGAGCCTTAAAGTCTACTGATGTTCTGATGTTCCAAGCTCCTGAAATTGCCTTAGTTCCATTATATATTCAGAAATTCCAAATTCAAAGTATAGCAAAGACAGTAAAAGAAAATTTGATGGGGAAGAAATAGGTAGAAATAATGTTGCTTTTGTATATTTTCAGCTGTCCTTAAGGACAGTATTTTGCTTATTATAGAACCATAGAATGGCTTGACTTCGAAGGGACCTTAAAGACCATCTAGTTCCAGCACCTCTGCCATGGGCTAGGACTTCTTTCACTATTTCTGATATTGAAATGAATCCCACAACCTTGTACACCATGTTTAAACCACATTATTCTCCTTAGTTTACTCATGGAACAAGAACAGAATAATCAGTTTTACTCACTTCTTTCTTCTTTCAAGATGAAGTTGTGATATGGTGTGAAGAAATGTTTTTGCCTGTGTGTACATGCTGTGTTTAGACCTAAAGCCAAATTCAATACAGCTGATTTTTTAAATCATTTTCTTACAGAAGCTATGGCATCTTTCTTAAGATGCAGATTTAAATGTCTGTAAGCTTTCTCATATCACAAACAACAATATTATCAGGGATAAAAATATGAATTAACACATGAACAGCTTTGGGTTTGACATTTGGGTTTGAGGACAGAAAAAGAAGAGGAATAGGAAAATAAGACAAGAAGAACAAAGATATTTGCAAAATCCATCATTTTCCCCTTGATTTCAGCACCATAGCACATAACCCTAAAAAGAGTCCTGTTAGGCATCCAATAATCTGAAACTAGTCTCACCTACCTTCAGCTGAATCAGAATTAGGTAACAAATATCATGGGCAACCAAAAGAGATTCTTTCCAATTATAAGGCACAAAATACCTTCAAAATGCCTAGAGAAAGCAGTAAGTGTCTAAGACAGTAAGTCTTTTGAAAAACCTAATGAAAAGATGCTGGAAGAGGATGGTTTTCCTTCAGCAGATTGAAGCAGTTACCTTGTTAAATCCACATGGGCGTTGTCATGAACCAGCACAAAGAGTGTGTAAGGGTTCTGCTTCACTCGCCTCATGAAAACTTCAAATTTAGTTTGAATCTCATTGTCCAGCCGAACGACATATTTCTCAGCTCTCTGATAGGCTGTTCCATTGTCTTCTAGGCCCAAGTCCACAAGCACACCTGTCAAAAAGAAGAATACAATGAAGTTCTTTACCTTTGAGTGCATCCAAAAATGAAGGGTCAATGGGAAGTTGCCACTTGTCCGCCAAACCACTGATAGGCCCCACAAGGAAGACAATTATCCAAATGCAATTTCTCTCACAATGGAGGCCAAAATGTGCTCCTTGGCTTCTGGATTTCCTCCAAAAAGTACCTGAAGACCTTTCAAAAACTTTTCATGTTAGCAAAAAATGGGGGACAAAAAATCAGGCCTCCACAAAGATTTCCAAAGTAGCACTCAGTTGGCTGTGCTCCATGTTCCTAGGCCAAATTTGTCTACATTAAAGTAATATACTAATATTGTTTGAGTTGGAAAAAGTTATCCTGACCTTTCCTTTGCAAATATAATCAATTTATATAAAACTGATGCTCCCTTTTGACATGACATGCTATCATATCATATCATACTTTTCATGCTCTGCTTCAATGTTAGTGTTGATAAAACTAGCCTTTGTAAAGAGATATTGCTGTCGTATTCATAAATTAGGCATGGTGCAATGTATATGACTTTGAATGTCATCTGAATTAAAGGAGTAGGAATAAACTACTCTGAAATATGGGTCAATCAGGTATTTTCCAGGGCCTTCATGATTTTGTAAACCTTTTTTTAAAAAAAAGTAAAATAAAATGCAAACAAATGATATATTGGAGCAACTTACTTTTCCCCTTGTACCAGTAATGATGTAATAACATCACACACACTGAGGCTGATCAGCCAGTTTCCCCTCCCCTCCCTTTTACCTGATTGTCGAATCCGTTGAAGGGTCTGCTGCACCAGGACTTCTGAGCGGGGCACTATAACGATGAAGTCCACCTTGCTGAAGTGACCCAGATCCAGGCTCTGATTGCCACTGTCTGCTATAGCACAAACCTGGGACAAGAGCTTTCTGGCAACTATGAGCTGTGGCTGGTAAATTTGGAAGGTATCAACATCCAAATCTAGAGTGTGTTTGTTTGAAAAAGAAAACAAAACACAACAAGAAACATGTTTACTTTCCCACCCCCCCAGTAAAACATGACCCTCCAAAACAGCCTACCCTTTATTATCAGGGGAAAAAAAATCACTCACCAGAATAAATCTCAACACTCTGGAGGGTTTGGTCCAGACCATAAATGTCAACTTTCTTTCTTTGATCAAAATGTGGTAATATATCAGGTGACCTCAAATAGAGCACTGCCCATTTTTTAAAATGCCCTAAGTGTTTTAAGGGTTTCTAACAGTGGGACCCAAGGAAACCTCAATGCCAACAATGTGAAATGTATTCTGTTAAATGAACCAACACATACATAATATGCATGCACATATATAAATACATATGAAAATGCACATGTGTACATATAATAAAAAGTAGAGAGGTAATGAGGTACAAAGCTCTAATGTTCTCCTGAAACTCAGATTTATCTGGACTTAATAAATGTCAATATCACACTAAATGCAGAGAACTGAGACTGATCAGAGCATTCATGTTTCCTCAAAATAAAAAGCATGTTCCATTTCAGGATTTCCTTTAGGTAAATTCTATGTCCAGCAATCCATGCTTCATTAACCACTGAGTATTTTCAACTTGCAGATTACCAGATGAAATCCTATAATGGTATTACAGTTTTTGTTTATGCCACTTTTTTCCACTGTGTTGGTTTTACACAGGGATGTGTTTTGGTGTGTGCGTGTGCACATGTGCTTATCTCCTGTTCAAATATGCCTTAGTGTCCATTTCAGCAGATCTGGTATGGAAGAAATGTCCCTTTCACTGCCTAGGAGACTTACTTCTTTATTTTTTTCATTCAGGCAGTTTCTAAACAGCTTCAACCATTGTACAGCCATATGTTAATGACAAAACGAACTCAGAACAGTTGTTTAAGAAAATATGAAGGTTTAAATAAAAGTACACAGTAAGAAGAAAAAAAAAACCCAGAATCTAAAGACCATTTTCCCTTCAAATAAATCCTCTGAGGGAGTTGGAGATTCGTACTTCTGAAGGTGCCAGAACAAAGTGCCTGTCAGCCCTTCTAGTTGGATCTCCTGATCCATGTGGAGAAAATAAACCATTTTGCTTTCACTCAGATTTAACATCAAATAAATCAACTTAATTTAAGTAATATGAACCAAGAGCATACCTTTCTTTCACAGAAAAAAGCTTTACTGGAGGTTGAATTTGCTTTGATACTAGACCTGAAAGAATCTCAATGTTCACAACAGCTCAGTGTATCTTTTGCCATTACTGTGATATGAAAAGGAAAGTATGTTTAGAACTCTGAATAGCTAAATAATTCTGAAAAGTAGCAATTTTAGGCAGGAAATCCTTCCTTATCTTTTGCACTTAAGCATCTTATCACATTATGCTGAATAAGACACATCTCAGATCAACAAATTACAGATCACACTTGCCTAGCACTTTCAGTCCAAGATCTTAAAACACATTCCCTAAAAGTTTAAGCCTCATAGCAAAAGTCTCTAATGCATATTACCAGGCACAAAGACACCTGAGGAGATCAGAAGGAGAACACAATTCCCCTCTGCCTTAAACTCAAGGTTACATTCTTTTTCTCCATGCAAAAAGATGAGATTAATCCACGCTGCAGTGTTACAAAGAAACATCTTCTCTACTCTGTCTGATGCCTAACAGAAAATAACATGTTTTAGCTTAGAGAATATAAAAACGTCAGAGGAAAAAATTTGCAGAAGGTTATTACAGAGATTTTCTGTCTGAGCAACTGCTATATTGCTACATTTAGCTGGCAGTATTAGTGTTTTAAGGTTGGCACACTGACTGCAAACGTGCCCTCAGATTCTCCTGAGGGGTATGCATTTTGACATTTAACAAGCTACTCACTTATTTCATATCTTGCACATAAAAAAAATTACCTGGTTCTTGTGTAGAAACCATGGCAATTGCCTCCTGAGATGACACACACTCACTAACATCTCCATTAAAAGGAATAATGACACTTTCCCCCCGCTGCTGTAGCATCTTCTCCAGCAGCTTGTCCAAATCATCACCTAGATCAAAATTAGCAACATCAAATTATCTGGAAAGCATTTCAGAGAAACAACATTGAACATTACATACACCCATGTTCTCACACAGCTGATGTCAAATCTGCACTTGGGCAAGGGGCTGGGGATACAGGGAAGAGAGGGAGGGAAAATACCTTTCTCTTTTATCTACTGATTTATCAATTGGATTAATTTTTAAAAAAAGGAGCCACAGTTGTATAATTTCAGGTCTGTGGCTTTACAGCTACTGGTGACATCTGATGATTACAAAGAAACACACACCATAAAAAAACCTTGCTAAAAGCACAAATCAGAAAATACTTCTGTACTTAAGGGTGTATGACATGCTCTGCCATTACATCCAACAGCTGAGACAGTGTTAAAAATGTTTTGCCCGAGGGTTATGAGCTGCCACCACAGATGAAGGAGACAAGCACTCGTTTACACACAAGGAGGGGAGAAGAACAGAATGCCTCCCAATGGAGAGAGCAGAGCTGTATCCATGTGCATTTTAACCGATGAACAGGAGACACACCAACCCTAAAGACAAGACTGTCTTGGCTAGAACTTCTGATTTTTAGAATCACTCACCTAAAGATGTATTTTT
Source organism: Sylvia atricapilla (assembly GCF_009819655.1). Lineage (NCBI taxonomy): Eukaryota > Metazoa > Chordata > Aves > Passeriformes > Sylviidae > Sylvia > Sylvia atricapilla. The sequence continues at coordinate 105,160,359 of NC_089140.1, read as the reverse complement.
GAAATGTGATGCCAGGAAACTAACTTTCCCTGTGATGAGCTCATAACTGATCTCTTTTAAAAATTCACTGGTGGTAAGCATGCTCTCTGCAAGTGCCCGAGATTGATACTGACCTGCAGGAGAGGGGAAAAGAGTGAGAGCAAACCTTAATACAGTTGACTGTCAATACAACCTTTTCATCCTAGAAGCCTGGGGCATTCTGATCTTCAGTCATGGATCTCCACTGCCTTTACCCAGTAGACTAGGAGAGGAGTCTCAAGTCTACTTCACTAGTGACTGCAGAATTAGTTGATATAACTAATTTTAGCAGGTTCTTTGCTATTGCATATCATTTTGCATACTTGTATGACAAATGATATTCAAAATAAGTATTTATACCTTAGATGAAATGGAGGATTCTGGATAAATATGAAAAAAGTAATTATCCCTAGTGCAGGAGGAAAAAAGGTAAAAAAAGTAAAAAATTGGCATTACTGATTGATCTGCCTACAAAGGAAAGATGACTAGTCAAAGTTCATTTCCATCCAGACACACTCATTCACACACAAACAGCACAGCCAGTTATCAATGCAGAATACAAAGGATAAAAATAAGGATAAAAAGGATGAAAAGCACATTCTGTTTTAAGCAGCCTGCATAAGACTCTGCCATGTAAAATACTGCAGTTGTCACAGGAAACAAAGACAAACCAAGTATTTTGCCACTGGGTCACTTCAAGATATTTTCTAAGGCAATCACACAAACAATAAAGTCTCAGGCCTCTCAAGAAGTAGCAATGACTAGCATAAAAATATTTTTCAATATCCTCATGAACCTCAGTACTCCAAGTCTTGCTGAAGATACAGTAAACTGTGACATTGCAGTGCAACAATACAAAGGAGAATAAAAAGAACAAAAGGGATTTAAAAACCGGATCAGTAACTCCAGAAAATTAATTTGGCATTGCCATTTGACACAGTCTGCAAATATACTCACCGAGAACCACTACACAGAATTCATTTCCTCTAATCTTTGATGCACAAATGGCAACTACATAATCTGGTAGCTTTTGCTGATGTTTCATTTCATTGAGAGACCTCAAGGTCTCTGAGATGCCCTCTGCCAGGGAATTCTGGGTGACAATCACATGCACGAGATCCCGAGACACACTAGCGATTAACCTGGCAAGCCAAGGGAGTTGACCTGGTGACACAGAGATACACTGTGCACTCATTTGCAAGGATCTCTCTCTCAGAGTAAATTCCTGCATAGCTTTCAACATGATCTGCTCAAATTCTTCCCTCAGGGGTATCTGGTCAGGACCTACAATGAAAACAAACAAACAGAAGAACAGTGTCTCATATAAAAATGTTATTGAACCTGGAATAATTACACGTCTGTTTTGCTCTGACAAGCTCCTTCATCACATTTTTTAATATTTAAGAAAACCCACTTGCTACTCAGTGGATATCCACCCACATGTGTTATTCTTGTTTTTTTATTTCAGAAGCCTTTCTATTCCACCACCACTTTTTTTTTTTCCTCCTCCAAACAATGAGGTATTCCACCTCACTCCCAGCTTCAGCAACTGGTGGGACAAACAAGGGAGTGGGAAAATATGTGCCTTTTGCCTGGAGGAGAAGGATTAAGCACGCAGCCATATGTTTTTGCAGCAGAAAAGCAAAATGCTTATCCTTGTAGCCTAATCACAGCCATGCAGCCTGTCAAAGCCTGGTAAGTGCTCTTTGCTTTGCTTTTTCTCATCATGCATACTAATCAACTAAGCATGGATGCAAATAAACATGTTTAACCTCTTCCTTAGGTTAAATTTGCAAGCATCTAACATAAAGAAGAATATGCAACTTTAGATTTACATTCCCCAGAGTCTGTCAACTGTACTGTCAACTTGAACTGGAAAAGAGAAATATAAGCCATCCTATCTTGGCATCAGTCCTCCAACTGAACTTCAATTAACATTCTGTTCAGTTAGCTTTGTCTCATTGTCAAAGATATTCAGGAACAGTTAAAAACATTCATGAACACAGAGTAAAAAGTAACCATAGCTTATATTGCCAAGATCTCATATCAGTGCCAAAGAAGGCAGCTTCACACTTCAGCAGCTTTCTTTTCTATGACAAAATGGCGGGGGCTTAAATATCAGAGATATGTGAAATACTGGGTTTGCGTTTATGTTTTCTTTCAGGCCAGGAAACAGAAAGGTTGTGTGAGAAACAGGGTGTGGGTAAATAACCCACAGCGTAGAATATGTAAAAACTGCCACTTGTTGTCATTTTTGCCTTTTTGAGAAGTAACATATGGAAAGTGCCACCACCCAATTACCATAGGATGGTAAGACAACTATAAACTTTTAAGTGCAAGGCTGTTTTCATTTTTGATGCAAACTGAAAAATTCTGATGAGTCCATGGGCACAATTCTCTCTTTTAGAGTTCTCTTTTGGAAATGCATTTTCTTTATACTTCTAAGAATGCATCACACTTTCTAGGTCCTTGAAGACTTCAAAATTAAAAAAAACAAACCACAAAGCAAATAAACTAGACAAATATCAGTAGAGAAGAATGTTCCTCTGCAGAAATAAAGTTTACCTGAAACATATCAACCCCTGGAAATGATGCTACCCACTAACAGAAATAAAAGCAAACCTTTGCTGATTGAGGGAGGGTACTTAATAGATAGGCTCTAAACACAAAGGTCATCATCATGAATCCAAGAAGATGAAGATAATGGTATGAATAGAAAAGCAGATTCTCAGTATGAGATTACACAGAATTTCACTCAGATTACTTATAAGAAAGTATGGCAGTCTTTCTCCACAACTGTCCAGAAAAATAATGGAACTAATATCAGATGAGATGTAAGACAAAATAACAGATACTGATTTTGATTTGTGAACAGTTTCCTAAAAAAAAAAGTCAATGCTAAAAGAGAATATAAAGCAGCTTCTCCACAGAAATGAGCATGGAAATTACCATCTTGATTTCAAAAAACAAAACTGCAAAATAAACAATATAATAAAATATTAATATCTGAGTTACATCCAGTTGGTGTCTGGTCACAGGTGGTGTTCCCAGGGCTCAGAGTTTGGGCCAGTCTGCTTAATATCTGTATTGTTGATATGGACAAGGAGATTGAGTGAGATTGGCTCAGTTGGTTAAAACACAGTGCTAATAATGTCAAGGTAGTAGGTTCAAACTCCATGTGGGCCATTGCCTTAAGAGTTGGACTCAATGATCCTTAGGGATCCCATTCAGCTCCAAATATTCAGTAATTCTGTATGAGAGCACCCTCAGGCAGTTTGCAGGTGACAGAGGGCAGAAAGGCTCTGCAGGGGGATCTGGACTGGCTGGATCAGTAGGATGAGGACAGCAGTTCAAGGTTCAAGAAGACAAAGTGTCATGTCACAACAACCCTCAGCAGTGCAACAGGCTTGGGAAGAGCGGCTGGAAAACTGCCTGGTGGAAAAGCACCTGGGGGTGCTGTTTGATGGCTGGCTGAACATGAGCCAGCATATGGCAAGGTGGCCAAGAAGGCCAGTGCCTGGCTTGCACCAGAAATAATGTGGCCAGCAGGACCAGGGCAGGATCATCCCCCTGTACTCAGCACTGATGAGGCCACTCCTCGAGTCCTGTGTCCAGTTCAGGGCCCCTCACTACAGAAAGGACACTGACATGCTGGACTGTGTCCAGAGAAGAGCAATAAAGCTGGTGAGCACAAGTTCTATGGGAAATGGGAGCTGGTTTTGTTCAGCCTGCAGAAAAGGAGGCCCAGGAGGATCTCATAGCTCTCTATAATTACCTGAAAGGAGGCTGCAGCCAGGTGAGGATTGGACAGGACAGATGGAAATGGCCTCGGGTTGAACCAGGAGAAGTTCGGGTGGGATATTAAGATAAATTTCTTCACTGAAAGGATAGTTAGGCATTGCAATAGGTTGCCCAGGGAAGTGGTGTACTCAGCATCCCTGAAGGCATTCAAAAGACACGTGGTTGTGGCAGCTGGGGACACGGTTTAGTGGTGAACCTGGCAGTACTGGGTTAATGATTGGTCTCAGTGATCTTAAGGGTTTTTCAACCAAAAAGATTCAGTGCTGCTATGATTCTATTCTATTATTCTATACAGTTTAAGTCAACATATTCAAATGTCATCCATTTCTGGATGACTCTCATTTCTGGGCAGACAAACTTCAGGGTGGCTCCACAGAGACTACTTCTCCAACCATCTATGACAGAAGAATTGCTCGAATAAGCTCTTGCTTTCAGTTTCTGACTATCCCTTCCACTCAAGACAAAGCCTTGCAAGAGCCTTGAGTCTGGATTATATATTTGGATATTAAAACTACAAAACATCTCTGAGTGTCACAGCATACATAGTCAAAATGATTCAAATGTACCACAACAAGAGAGAAGGGAGGATGATTTCAGAATTCCGAACAGGTGGTATAACAAAGGGTCCAGAAATCTTTTTCAACCAGAACACAGACCACCTTAGCATTGAGATTGTGTCTGTAGGAATGGCAGTGCAATAGTAAAAAGCTGATGATTACAGATGATGGAATGTAACCCATACTGCAAATATGGGAATTCTGACGTATAAAAACAAAGCTTGAGAATACTTCACCATGAACGTTGCCAAAGATAACAAATATGAACTCCAAGTCAGTCCAGAAGGTAGACTAAAAAAAAAGCCACTAAAATCAAACACACTTTATCTTTTTTTATTTATTCCTTTATCATAGTCAGTGGAATTTATTTATAGCAATGCTACAGCTCACAATCACAGGTTTAACTATGTATAGTCTTCACAGAAGGTTTACAGCATCAGAAATGCATTTGTGGTTTTTTTAACTTTCATTTGTAAATATCATCACAAGTTGCTCAGCTGATTTCTGAAAACACAACAGCATCATCCTACAATTAATGCTGTCATAATTTTACAAGAAAACTGATAGGAATTCTCAGCTATATCCTTTGTTTTGTTTTGTTTTCAAAAAAAGGAGCACTTCCATAGACAATATTCTTATCATCTGGGATCACAGTCATCTGCAAATGTGTTTTATACAAGTAGTGAGATCTGAAAAAAATTAAGCCAAGACTCTGTCTTTCGTGCTTTTGCCTTCTTTTTTATCTTTGCCTTTATCTTACGCTTTCACAATATACTCTGGAGAAAAGAAAAACATTTTAGTCCTACTTTCTCAATAAAAAAAGAGGCTTACATGAATAAATTGTTATATGTGTATTTGTCTCTTCTTGTCAAAAACTTTTGAATCTGGCTGCCCTCCAATAATCTCTAATCTGCTTTAATTTAACAACATGGGACAAAGGCTACAGATCAGTGCAGCTGTCACAATTCCAACAGTTTTAAGTTTACAGCAATATTCAAACCAGCAACATGTTTTGATCCCCTCCTCTACAGAGTGTTTTTACTTTTCTCCTCATTAGGCTCTTTCAACTTACAGTACTGGCACAGTCTCCACATAAGGTCAAATAGGAAACTATTCAGTTTTGCACAGCTAAGAACAAAAGCCAAACTAAACACCTGCTAATAAGAGAACTGCTTTATGCTGAAGTCACAGTGCTCAATAAACACAGTTCTGCTACAGAAGCTTTGCATGAAGCCTCTTCTAGTTTGCAGCAAGTATAGACTTGCTACATCCATCTAAAGTTAGACCTGCTTATGGAGCATGATTCACTGACTCACAGGTTTCAATCGTTTATTTTTAGCTGGAAATGCTGTTATCAGCTGGCTACAAATTTACAAGCTGCCTCTATCAATACAGACTTTCGTGAAGGAGCTGGTTTTAACACACGCACTCTACAAACTTTCCAATAAAGATGAAAACCTCAAATAACAAATTTAAGCCTACTTAAAGAAGGTAACAGAAAAACATCCTGTAAAAAATTAAGAAACCCTTTGTTAGTTCTAACATGGCATCCAATGGACTAGAGAGGGAAAGGATGATAAACAAAGCTAACAGGTCACTTAGAGAGTATTTTGACACAGAAAATGGTTTCTTTCCTGTCTCTTACAGAACTGCAGCAAAGTGTAAGCACTCATGGGTGAAACCTGCATGGAACACGTTTGCTCCCCAAACTGTAAGGTTATCAGCAGTTGTGCTACTTTTGGAACACCTGCATATTTCATACCATTATGTATTACAGATGCACTGTGCTCTTTCACAAAAGAGCTTCTGTGACAAGTGGCATCTTTTCAAATACAAAAGTTAGGGTGAGACTGCCGTGGAAGTTTCCTAACACTATCCTGCATTTTTAACTTCTAAAACCTTGCCGTTACCACTGCTCTTTTTATTCTAAGGTAGGGAAAATGACTGGACCTGCAATAAGAGAAAAAACATGGCTTGCTGGTTTGCTCTCAAACTTGCAAAAAGTCCATTTCAAAAACATTTACAAGAATCAGATATTCATTGAATCACTTGCCTTAGTCTGAATAACAAATGTGGTTTTCATGTAAACAGCGCTGTCATGAAAACAATGACAACTATCACACATCTGCCAGCATTTGTCACAAAACTGAATAAAACAGACCGAGTGTCCTTAGAAAGGGCTGTGATAACTGATGGTTTGATACCCTAAGCAAATGAGTTATCTGCATTGCAAATCCATTTCACAAAGGTGACCTGGTCAATCCCCATATGGAGAGCAGAAGCAGTATCAGCCTTTAAATTCACTTCACTTCTTCCGTTTCAGGAACAAAGTGGCAAAGTTACACACACTAGATGGAGCCACTTGCCTCTTCCAGCCACAAAAGCAGCCAAAAAACTGGCGCTCAAAGGGACAGAAAAAGGTATGAAGAAAAAAGTACATTCTCTAATAAAACCAAGTGCTTATGACAAATTGCTTACCTAGTTGGACAAGATACTGAATAGTTAAAAGTATCATATTCTCCACACTTAGCAGCTGACTGCCGGACAAACCCAAGAGCTCCAAATCCTTGTTTTCCAGCTGTGGAATCTTGTAGCAGTTCACCAGCAAGGGACTTACAACAATATCACCAACATTTCCATAGAAATAAGGTAAAGTGCCATAGCCTATGATAAAAGAAACAAAACCCCCCCCGGAATTTACAAAATTTTCCATTACATGAAATCTTGCACAATGATATATTTCCAAACTTCTTCTTAAAGCTGTCTGACAAAATATATTGCATCAATGACTGTTCTTGACACTATAAGAGCTTAAAGAATAAATCATAGGCCAGGGATCCACTGTTGTGTTTTACAACAAGTGATCACATACATTTGCAAGAACTAAAATTAACTGCATGATATCCAGCAGAAAAATAATTATTGTTATCCGAATACAGATGAGAATATTATCTGTTTGCATCTTACCCTGACCTTTAAATACAGATTCTCCATAATACAGTGTACAAAGAAGAAAAATCAATGAAAGCAAAAGTACATTGATCTAACATTATAAAAGCAGCATAAGTCACATTAGCATTGATTAGCAGAGGCACTGTGGTATCACTGTGATTGATTTCACTTTTTTGCCACCTTCCCATTCTGTTTTTATAAACAGGTAGAATAAACATTGGCAACTAAACATGCTATTCTGTAAGGTAAAGCACATGAGCACAGGCTAACTCTACTTTTCTTTCAGAATGTTTTTCGTTTCAAAAGAAGCATTTCCACAGAGATTTTGCCAAATCCATCCTTTTGGGTACATCTGGTTCTGTACTATTAATAGGATGCTGTTTCTCAGGGCCACTAACATTTAGCCTAACCGAGGACTTAATGGCAGCTCTCCAAGAGCCTAAGGGCTGCATTCAATTTGCACTTAAGTTGATGGCTGTAGGCACCCTCATCTTTAATAAGGAAATGTTTCTCTGAAAACCATTAGAGCACCATGCAAGAGCTTTATAGTCAGCTTCCAGAAAACAACGCTAAGCAAAACAAACCAGAAGCATAACCCTATCCTTGACAGATTTATTGGTGTAGATGGCCCTGTTAATTCTCCAGGAACTGTGTGTATTAAAATTATCTGTGCAAGTGAGGATTTGGAGAACTTGTCCATTCTTTCAGGAATAGCAAATTATTCCACAGATCGTATTGATAGGCATGTTCTGTTGACACTAAAGCTATTTTCTATGACCATCTATTGTATATTGGACCTAAAAGAAATTTAGAGTGAAAAAAAAATAATTCATCAAAATTTTGGCAGCACTAGCTGACCCATTTTTTAATATATTATGCCAAAATAGCTCAGGTTGAAAGATGTATTCACATAAAAGCATAATCACACTCTTAAAGCAATGGTTTCTAAGGGTTAACAAAGTACTTTGTACAGCTAAAGGATTTTAAAAGCCTGAAGACTCATCTGTTATCTCAATTGCTTACAAGAACTATGGACTATAAATGACAAAAAGTTAGTATGATTTATTTCTGTTTAGTCAGTGCAAATCAGTTTTCTGGTTCTCACATAGAATTCTAGGGCTTCATGATCTGAACTAAAAATGCTGCAGGAAATATTTGCTTAGTTTATAAGTTCTTTATACCAGAAAGCTATTTTCACTACTTGGAAAAATCTCTCTTCTTGGGTTTTACAGAAATCTTATTTGTATAAAACTTAGATTTGGCCAGTAGTTCTGCATAAAATTTGACCTAGTGGTGACCTGTTTGCAAATCAGGTTCTCCAGAAATCGCCTGACTCTCAGTCTTAAATATCGAGCAATTAAGGGAAACTATCTGTAAAAAACCAACTTTATATGGTACTGAATGCCAGAACCAACAAAAAGAAATAAAAACCCCTTTCCTCTGTGGAGTGTGTATTAATACAAAATGCAGCATTTGATTCCCCAGTGTAAGACTTACCTATCAGAATCACTGGTCTGACTCCTGAGTTATTCAGCAGGTTTTCAGGAACTATTACAGTCTCCCCTGCTGGGATGGGTTGAGGCTGTAAAATTCCAGTTAACATGGATTGAGGAACTGGGACTGACAAAAGAGGCTCTATAAAATAAAGAAAAGAGAGACTTCCATTACTAAAAGGCTCATACTGTGATTTGGCCTTATGAGCAAATAAGAAAAAAAAAATACTGCAAATCACTAACTGTAATAAAATTCAAAAGGGCTCTGCATTTCCTGCTATGGTTTTAAGTAATTTAAATGAAGAGCCTATATCCTCCTGTAGCTCGACCTCTAAAATAAAACTTTTTCTGACCACTGTATTGTTGGTGAGGATGAGAGAGCAAAACACAGGTTTGAATATGCATCTTTAAACAAAGCCAAGTACTAAGCCAAAAGGCCACCCCCCAATACTGCCCCTCAATACAAGGGAAGAAACTGCTTCAACTTCTGACCTAGAATATATGTAGCTAAGAAAAATAAAAGCAGGCCAAAATCTCAAAGCTGCCCTTAGATAGTTGCTACAAGGATAAAAATCAGGCTTTACTCATGAAAGAGCAACAGCAAGCTTTCTCGTAAAGGAAACCAAGTGCAAGAATTTTGTAATCTGTAATCAGGTTTCAGAGTAAGGCTTGCTTCACAAGTTTCTTTGGCTTCATTTGGTGGTTTGCAACCATGCCATCAAGAGAAAAACATCAAAGGCAGGACGACTGAATGCATACATTTTAGCAGGGGAAACTGTTTATCCAAAAGAAAAAAGCACTACTCATAGAAAATGAAGTACACAACAAAGGTAGCAGATTAGCAGAGCCAAACTCAACAAAAAGGCCAGGTTGCCTTATATCATGTCTCTTCAACAGGTTTCTGAAGATAGTAATTGACAAAAGCTGCAATTTTAGGTGTTCAGATAAGCAGACCTTCACTACCATATAACCCTTCCTCCTGTGATAAATATCTCTGAAAATAATTGCAAAATATCTTAAACCCAAGTCCTCAAGAGCAGAGTTAAGAATGTATTGTGCATGTTGATGAATGGCTTTTCTCATTCCTTGGATGCTTATTCTCTCACTCTATAGAAAGAATAAGTAACTCTTTATTCCTCTTTAGAAAATATGCTCAATCTCACAACTGAACAGTACTCAAATAATGAATAGTTTTATTAGCAGTTATGAATAAAGAGGTATCTACATGGATATTGATGAGTACGCATAATTAATTCTATTTCATGTTATGGTATTAAACTCCTACAGCTTTTCCATGCACAACTAACATTTGGTCTCACTTTCAGCTTTTAAAAGAAGATGACCTAATGGATATCAGTGTCCTCTGTTAGGCCAAAATTATATAAAGCTGCTTTTCCCATGGAGAAACAGAGTGTACAGTTTCTGTAGCATCCCACACCAGACTGAGACACAACAGTCAAGGTGAAGGCTAACAAGAATCCCTGAAATATATTTATATATCCATACACCTGCACAATTTCAGAACAACTGAGTTACAGTTGGGGGACTAGGGATTTCTTTTAGCTTTATATTTTTAATAATATTTTTTGCCTCTTCTTTTCCTCTCTCTCCCCCATCAGTTTTACTTCCCTTAGATGTGGGGAAGACTTCCCTGTTGCATCTTGGATTACAACAACCAGGACCAAGCAATCATATGTGCTTTTTTGGGGGCACCTGAAAAACTCTCCATGGTGTGCTTAAATACTTCGACAAGATCAGTTATGTTTGGTGTTCAAGACTGGAGAGGTGCAGCACAGGGCTGCTGGGCTGGCTGAGTTCACGTTTTAACAAACAAAATCTTGGCATCATTCAAGTTTTACCTGTTCTTGTCGAAGGCCGGATTGTAGGAACAGGTACTGGTAAACCAGGAGGCGGGACTGGGGACCCAGGAGACCATCCTCGGTGACGTTTCTTTGGTGGTCCAGAACTGGACATAGATGCTGGAAGAAAAGCAAAAAGTAATTCTAAACCCTGTCCTCCCAAATGACCAAATTCCAGCCCACACTCCATTTCACACCAGTGTTGAGCAGATATCACATCACAGAGCACAAGAGGCTCATATCTAGATTTACATAAAACCAGATTATGAAATGAAAAATATTGCTAAAAAGTCCAGCATTATCATTAATGGTCATGCCAAAAAGCAAACGGCTCTGTAAAGACTGAATGGTAGGAACAGCTACAATCAGAAGAAGAACAAAAACACAAATTTCAAGCTCAGCATTCAATGCAGCTTAGAATAAAAAAACAGAAAGGTTTTCTTTACCTTGGTCTCCAGCTGCACAGCCAGGACTTGGAGATGTTGAGTGAGGCATTGGCCGAGAGACTGTAGAACTCAATGCGTTATTTCTTCCTCCATTAGCGTTTCCATTAGCAACATCCGTGGCACGCAGTGAAAGCGGAGCTGAGTATAATAAAATACAGTGTGTGGCTTGAGACAATCTTGAAAACAAACAAATAAAATAATACAGCCACACACAGATGCGAAAAAACAGGGCAAGATGCGTGAGTGAAGAAAACCATATTCCAGGGGAAAGCATGAAATGTATTCGGCAGAGAAACATTCAGATTGCAAAATCCAAGCCTTGAAAAGGGATGTCCAGATTTCAAGGTGGGGGGGATAGGTGGAAGAAAAAAAATCCAAAGAAAGCCCCACCAAAATACAATAAAAAATTACACACACACAAAATTATTGGGAAGTTTGTGACATTTTTTTAAATACACATCACAAATTCAGTTTGTAAAGATTTCTAAGCCACTTGTGTGTATCTACAGAATTTTCCCCCAGTCATCCATATGCTATGCACAGTAATTCACTACAAGGCTCTCATCTAAAGCCTTAGCAAAGGACAGTGGGCAGGGGAAGACAGAGCAGTTTGCTGCAAAGTGTACATGGCCTGAGCATTACAGAGGCAAACCATGCCTAATTTTGCTACCTCTGCCTAAGGTGATCCTCCAGTCCCAGCAAGCCTTGACACTCTGGCAGGATCCACTATGTCCAGGCCACAAAAGTAAACTATAACAACGGATGATCACCAGAAGTTACCATCACCAGAAGTCACCATCATCAGAAGTTACCATCATGAGCTCATCTGAGCTCATTCTCATTCTTTTTCAGAACACAGTTTTTCCAGAAGAAAATAAAATCGCATAAACTGACAACATGGAGGTCAGTGGAAACTACAGTTTCTTGCTGATATCAGCCAGTTCCACAAGGGTTTACCTCCCAAGAACATATTCCAGGAGCACAACCAGGAGATAGTGCAGCTGCTTGCTTGGTGGCAGCTGCAACTGGAAGTGTTAGAGATGTGGTATGTGGCTTAAAACAGTTCAACTTCCCAGTTGCAGACATCCTAATAAATTCTGGCACAAGACTCTCCAGTTGCCAGTTACAAAAATAACTTCACTTGCCCATTGTAAACTCCCCAGTTATACTCTGAGTCAACAATTTTGTATGGACCAAAATGGTGGACATGGGTCAGTTACAGAAGTGGCTGAAAAGCTAGGAAGAAAATTCAGTGCAAAATTGAAATTTTTCAATTTCAATTTTTCAAGGAGGGGGAAAAGGTATTTTACACAAAGAACTGTTAATGATTTATTAGATACAACATAATTACATTAGGTACCATAACAGTATATATTGTATTAAATAGCAGATCTAATATAAAGCATAATGCTCATGTGCATATATAAACCAAATAAATGGATATATTTTCTTATTCAAGCATACTGTCCTGCAATAAGTGTGCTGATTTCTTTTTTATTGCTTGAAGATTAACCAGCTAAAGTAAAAAACAATCAGATTATCCGAACAGACTGTTGGGATAGATGCCACAGTTGAGGGTTATAATTTATTAAACATACAATACAGAAATAAGCAATTGAAACAGCAGAGATATTACAACTCCTTAAAATGATACTAAATTCCACTAAATGTATGTTGAGGAACTATAATTGTTAGAAATGCAGAACTCCACACAGCTCTCAATTACTGAGGCAGGAATCAGTGTGATATCAAGATGTGACATTTATGCTCTCTTACATATCCTAGGAAGTGCAGAGAGAGATATCATTGCACCTCCTACCAGGATGTTAAATCTGAAAGCCGAGGTGTGGCTGAAGCTTGGTGACAGTACTAACTGCAAAAATTTCTGTGCCAAAGACTGCAAGAATAGGGGAGTTCTGGAGGATGCTAGTGAATGTTTTCCTTTCCCTTTTCCACCAAAAAAATTACACTCTCTTTTCTTGGCTGTTAAGCTGATGATTCCCTTGGCTCTCAGGTGTTTCGGTAAGCAAAGCCAATACCTGCAGCAAATGCCTTTCCTACGAGCTGTACTGACAGAGCCAGAGGTTTCACAACGTTCTTGTTCCGGGATGGGTCCTGCGTGCCACTTAAGTTAACAGCAGCAGAAGATGATTTTGCTGGACTGAACACTGAAGAATCTGAGAACAGAAATTGTTTAGTTTATGATTAAAATTTATATATATACATTTATCAAAACTCATCTCTGCATAAACTGCAAACAATTTTTCACCCTTCCATGTATCTTTAAGGTGTTTTAACAAACATTTAACTAGGTGTTTCTACAGAGTCTCATAATCTACTGAACCCATGATTCATCTCTTCCACAATATTTTGCACTCACACACACTCAAAAAATATTTTAACTGTAAAAAGGGCAATCTCATTGCTCTTCAAAACACTCTCATAGGATAGACAAGCAAATGGAGTTATCTCATGTTTCACATGAGGAAGCTACAACAAAGAGCTTATGGAACTTGCAGCCAGCAAGCATAGGGAATAAGCACTGGAATAAGTTGCCTAAAGAGGTCATGGAATCTCCATCACCCAAGATTTTCAACAACAAGCTACTGAATGTCTGTCAGACACAGCTAAGCTTGACTAAGGGCAGAAAAAAATTAATCAAAAAACACAGCCTCCTTACAGCAGCCTCCTTACTGTCTCTAAAACTATAAAAAGCATATGCCTGTTTATAAATCTGGGTAAAAAATTAAGGACATTTGAGCCCAAATCTTTGCATGAATTAACAAACTTCTTAGAGCACTTTACCAAGGCTAAAACTTATAAACCTTATTTTATATAAGGAAAAACTGAAGAACAAACTAATTTTAAAATTTGCGCTGTATAAAACTGATCCCAAACCTCTCAGCGTGTACATCCCTTTAACACTGGGCATTTCATAGTTGCAATTTACTTAAAAAAAAAAATTGAAGCATTTGGATGCTGATACACTGGCAAATCCAAATTCTTATAACCAGAGTGAAAGAATATTAGCTTAGCATCAGTCCAGAATGTAGTTTGCAACAAGCAGGCAAAGGAGGCTAAGTTCACCTACAGATGTCCTAGTAAAACAGCCAGCTAAAGAAAACAGAAAACAAAGACCAACTTGATCTGCCAAACACATTCACCCTCAGGCCATACACCATTTGGTGAAGGAGGGTGGGAGGAAGCTCTGCTTTGCCAGACAGAGTAACTGACATGAAGAACAAACACAGAAGCCTCTGCTGCTGCTGGGCCACCAGAAAATCTTGTCCATGTTCACAGGAAATACGCTGAATGGCTAACAAAATAGACCACCAGGTCAGTGCCCTTGGAGGGACACGCTGGTCTGTCATTAAACATGATATAGCAAATATGTAGTCTTAAAGTTTCTTCAAAGTAAACACTCGAGAAACTTTGGGGAATTTTTTCCCCATCTCTAGTTTAATACATTTTCTTGAAATTTTATCTGTGACTGTGGAAGTGGCTGGTATATGTTTAAACACCACTCTGTTACCTCAGCAGGACCTACAGTTACAAAAATACCAGCTATCAAAATTTTCATCTTTCTCTTGTAAAGCCTTGTTTCTAGTTGCTTAACACATGAATTGAATTTTCCCCTCTCAAGTGTCTGCCCAAAACCATATTTTTGAGACTGTATGCCCATAACTACCTACATGTAATTTATAGAAGTCAGAGGCTGAACTGCTCATCAGAAATATTTATACAACTTTTAAAGAAAAAAAAGGGGTATGAGTTGATGATGAACTGAAAACAGTTTCAACTATTAAGTAGTCCTGTTTTAAAATAACCAAGAAGCAAAGTCCAGTAGAAAAACCTATGCAGAATCTAGAAGGGAAGAAGCTAGAAAAGCCATCTATCATAGGTGACATGTCAGAATTATGTTACTGAATAAAAGATGCTCTCCTTCCTTCTCCCAGTCACAGGGGATTCATGTGTATGTAAGTGGCATTATCTCCACAAGAAGATAACAGTAGAAGGAGATGAAAAGGTTTTGATGAGCATGACCTAGGAGTACAAACAGTGACACAGAGAAACACCAAGCAGACTGAAAATGGCAGGGAGTGATAAGGAGAAAGCTGTATATAAAAGGTGTATCTATTAACTTGGCAGATACAATAGAAGACAAAGCTGTGTAAATATTAGAATTCCTATTCTTCCAAATAAACAGGTTCTCATATATCTGCACAGTTCTCATGCCTGGATCTGGAAGCTAAGGGATCATGCAATGAAATGCAGATGTCTTTAAACCATGCTGTCATTTAATTTTACTCAAAGCCTAAAGCATTTAGCTTCCTCAACAGAGACAAGGGCAACCACCTGAGGGAAGTGCCTCTGAAAACACTAATCAGTGATTCTAATTTCATATGAATGCCCATGTTCAGCTTTTGTTTATTTACTCCTTTTAACAAATTTTTGAGATGTAAGAAATATTTTAGCCATCTTGCTTTATATATGTATTTCATACTCCTTTAAATAAATATATGTTTTTGGACATTCATACCAATTAATTACAACAATTAGCAGGCCATTTTCTCTTGTTTTCAACTTTCCGAGAAATAGCACAAATAGACACAAAAACATACAACAGCATAGATGAAGCTGCAATAAAGCAATGTCCTCACTGCTCAAAGCTCAAACAAAAGCACTTTGTCTACTTGCAAGAAATAAACAGATACACGATATTAAGATGCTGCTTGTCAGTCAATGTCTATTTGATTTTCATATTTTCTCCTTATTTAGGGATATCATTAATAGCTTTCTAGAATAGTTGTGAGAGACCTGTTAGCTCACATAACACAAACCCACTGTATGCATATGGGGAAACTGCAATTCTAAGTACACCTTTGCATGCAATAAAATTTAAATAAATAAGGAAATAAACAAGTAAATTAAAAAAAATCTGGCTGCCTCTCCCTAGAAGGAGATTATTTTCCTTTTCCAGACAAATAGCCTAGTTTATATACAAAGTAAACACTTCCCTACAAATGTGTAATTGAAGTTTTTTGAGATGCACAAAAAAATTAATGAAACAAAGACAGGGAGGCACAGAATCAAATAAATTAATCAAAAGATCATTTAATGCTTTTACGTCAACTGTTGTTTTGAGACTAATGTAACCTTCAGCCTCACCTGGGTCTTAATCTTTGCCAAAGCAAATTTTGAAAGGCATCCTCTCCAGGGTAATCTATACATGGCTCAAGGTAAATACCCAGTTGTTTACAGCATCCCTGACCCACTGGTGTCTGAGGTAACTTACCACCCCCAATGGTTATCTTTACAGCACTTTCAGCTCCTACCTGTCTGAGTGAACCCTGATTTGTATCCATTAGCTGATCCACCCTCTGGGGTCGTGGACGGTGACACCGAAGGATTTGGTTTAGCAGAGAGGCTAGCAGCAGATGATTGCCTGCTTCTACATTCTGCAAACGAAGCAGCTACAGTACATATTAACAAGGCCTGCCTTCCAGCAGCAAAGTTCAGCAACACGGTGGCGAAAGGTGACAAAATGTTAAGAGCATACATGGAGCACGTATAACAAACAGCGGCAAATGGCAGCATTCAACGAAAATACGGATTTGCAGTTTAGTCAACTTTGTCTTCTAATTAAGAAAACCTCCCTGGAGGCCACTCAGGGGGCCAGGCAAATACACACCAGATGCTTCAAAACAGCAAGAGCCCTCAGATCACAGCTTCCAAGAGATTTGAAGAGGACATTGAGATTTGAATCTGGACATGTCCCAGAAAACACTTAGCGACTTCTGTGGCACAACCTGTGTACAAACCGTCATATGTTGCCCTTTAAAAGGAGAAGTTGTGCCAAACCCCAGATTTTTAATATGCCTCCGCAAACCTCCAGGGAGATCTCAGTGCTGTTAGTGTGTGTCTGGATGAAAACTGAGTCGAGGGAGGAGAAAGTCACCTTGAAAATCACATATTAATCCATTTTTAAAACTGAGATCTAATCAGTATTTGTCTTAAGAGAAGGGCTTAAATGTTTAAAAGCACTCTTCTTCTAATTAGATCTCTAATGTAAGTGAAGAGTGAAAGGTTACCAGATGGATGGCAGCAATATGGGGATAGAACCTATCAAAGTAATGCCTATGAAGTTGACTTTTGGTTGATTTTCTAAACTTTCATGGGTGCTCAGAACACTTGCAATTAGCACATAGCCAAAAGTGAAACCGGTATCTGCTTCTTCCACATGCACATTACTCCTGATTCTATTTGCCAGGATACACACCAACTCCAACTGCATAAGGGAGGGGTTTCAGAAAAAAAGATACCTAACGTAATTCCTTTGTCTGTATTTGGAATTTCACTACTAAATTAAATATTTGTGTCATCTTTGTGGAAAAAATGCTGTTGAAAAGCCACATGCACACTGAAGCAGTAGTTAATTATCCTTGTAACAGAGAAAAACAGCTGAAGCCAGGATCCATTTGAACCACTAACTGATACAAACTATAATCACTCATACAGCTCGGTGATAACCATCTCTTTCTGGTGTCATGCTGCTATTCACATGAGGATGTGACTCTTCAGATGTCTGTCAGTCCTCCTGCAGAGCTTCCCCTCTCCTCACATCAACTTTTTGGAACAACAGGAACCAGACTGAACTCTGCCTTCACTGAGTGAGACCACAGATGAAAAGGTCAGGTAGTCTGCACATGAAGCACCTTGGTAGATGGTGAGTAGGTAAACCACACTTTCCTTGAGTCTTTGTATGGTTCTAGCTCCAAAAACCTGCATCCTCCAGTAAGAGACCCCATGGCTATCTTGCCTTGGAGGCTCAAACATATCCTCTTGTAGCACATTACATCACACAGGCTGCTCTGGTAGTGTAAAACACTGCAAATGGCAGGAGTATCTAAGTGTTTTCTTTTCCTCAGATCAATGACCTCAGATTTCTTAATCTTACAGCATGCTAGCTATCCTCAGGCATGAGACAGATTGGATTGCACCTGCAAAGATGAATATCAGTGGAAAACCAATGTTGCAGCCTTGGCTGTGAGTCACCTTGCTTCAGGCACATAAAAGAATTTATCAGACTGAGTAACCTCTTCTACCAAGATGACTGCACACTCTAAGACGGTCAGATCTAGGGCTGACACCAAAAGTATGGGGAGATGAAAGAAGAGTGTTTATAATCCCATGGTTGTTATTAAGACTTAAACTTCTTTGGCAAAATCCAACCAAACTTGAGTGAAAACAGTGAGAATTTTCCCTTCGAGTAGTTGCTTACGAATGCATACATTTTCAACGGCAACTGCAGTTTTTCATTCAACATCATCCCTAATAGCATAAAACACACCAAATGGAATGGGCACCTTTATTACCTTTCCAGCAAATAAGGGGTCCCTTTGAAAGTACACCTTGGGAGCTTCTTACTAGGTAGTACTTTAAGTGCTTCTGCTTCTTTGGCTGAGTGGTTAATTTCAGGTTGATATGATTGGAAAACTCTGTGAAGTACCGAAATCCTCTTTCTCCACAGCCTATACAATTACCAGAAAATCCTGGAAGAACAAAGCAGAAGATGCACAAACAAATTAAATGTCTTGTAAACAAATTAAATGTCTGCTAGGTACAAAGCCATGTAAACCTACCTGTACATCCAGTTCCAAGGGACTGGAGAGGCCTCCAGCCAGCCAGCTTCTGTAGACACCTGTGTCAGTCTTACCTCTTCTGAAACTCCTCTGTCTCTGTGGGCATACTGACTTATGCCAAAATCCTACCACCAATTTTGCACTCTACAGAGTGCAGAGAAGAATAACTACTTGGCATGAGGAGAACTACATTGCCACACTAGGAAATTTCCATGAGGGGAAAAAAAAACCCAACCTATTTTTTCCATATTAAAAACCCATGGGCTCCAAACTGCAGATGTCTCTCTCAAAACAGTGGCTAATCCATCACAGCAATTTCATATCACTGAAAATAACATCAAATAAATTTTTCCTGAGGCTTATACAAAATACTTTCCAAGTAAGCTGAACCTTACATTTTATTAAAGTCTTGAAAGCCATCACTTGATGTCAAGATTGGCATGGTCAAAGTCAGGAATGCTTTAGAATAGTTTTAAAAAACCTACAGCTTCTCTCTTAAGAAAGTAACAAATTTAGGGACAAAGGCTGTTTTCCTGCAATGTTCCCAACAAGATTTCACAGAAAGGGGTGAAATTTGAGGTCTGAAGGATATGATTCAGACTACGAATTATAAGCAGTCTTGATTTCCAGTGCCATTCACAGCTGTGTTAATGGGAATCTGGCATAATGATGGCACCAGTCTCACATTTCATAGAACAAACCACAGGGCATGTTCTGAAATTGTCTGCCTTAAAATCTTTGTTGTTTGAATCAGTCCTCTATTATTTAGTGCTGAACAATTAAGCCCCCTTGTCTTACATGTCATGCTACTTATCTCTGAAATACTTTCAAAACTTAATAAAACAGATTTTCTATGGAATGTCAATAATGATTTATAAAAATGCTTACAGATTAATACCTAGTAGAAATGCTCTATTTTTGTTTGAGTTTTTTTCCATTTACTAATCAGTTCAAGATCTGTAAGAGAATCAATTTTTCATTCTTGCTATCATTATTTTCCACGATGACAAACACCCTGAAGGATGCTGGTTCCTACACTCACCTCTCAGCCAAACTAATAGGTTTATGACAAAGATATTTAGCGTTTGACAAAATGCCTTATCCATAAATAAAACTCTTCATAATTAGGGCACTGTCTTTAGCCTTACTATGTCTCATTATCAGTTTGGACGAGTATGACAAGATGCAAATTTCTTCATCCTGTTTTTCCTGGGACTGAATCATTCTTTCTTTACTCCCTTGCAGCTCACAGGATCTACTGGTGCATCTCCATTTTTCAGAAAGAGTAACCAGGGTCTCACAGAGCTACTGAGTCAGTTTTTTGCTCATAGGTGCCAATTACTGAAGCCTGGAGGCACTTTAATACATCAGCAATGCCAGAGATGTGAGTCACCAGGCTTATTATCAAATGAGGCCAGAGATGATGGAGGATACAAAGCTGGGATGGAGGGGAGGCTTACCAACAAAGCAGTACCACATTTAATGAGGTTTAAACACCTAACGCCTGTCTATCAGTTCTTACTGGTCAGCTCCTGACACTTCCCCTACTTAGCAGGGGAGAAGCTCCTCTGAATCCTGAAGTACATCAGAGTACCCCGTTTCCCCACATCCCCAGCCAAACCACAGCCTCTACCTAACTCAGAACAGGGACATTTCTGCCTTAGGCCTAAAGCTTTACAGTGTGTAGTAGCATATCAAATGGATTTAATGGAGAGGTAACATTAAAGCACAAAGCAAAGCTGTTTCCAATAGTTACACAAAATATTGCTGGTCTGGACCAGAATTTGAGCAATGCAGTTAAATCAGGGTATTTATTTGTTGTAATTTCTTTCCTGTTGAAAGGTCTTTCTGAATATATCCTAGGCAGGACAATGACTGGAGGGAGAAATGAGAGAGTAAATTCAAAATGGGCTAAAGGAGCCAAAATACATTAAATCACTTCTACTAGCTTTTTAAAAGGTGTACCAGTAGCAACCCAGGCAGGAAATCTAGGTGCACATAGGCCTGTCTTCAATTACCACGAGGCACTGTTGTATTAAAATTTTAAACTTCATAAATGTAACAGATCATGACCTAATTGGGAAAGGCAGGAGGCGTGTCCCTACATATTGGGTTTTGGGAAGCAAATTGCTCCCAGAACTTCTACCGAGGACAATGATCCTGGTGAAGCCAAGTGCAGAAATCATCCCTTAATCAAAAAAAGATTTATATAGTTCATTTTCAATATTTGCATGACCATATTTCTTCTGACATGAAAATGCTGTAAGCTTCAGCAGAGATAAAGAGTAAATGGATAGTTCACATTTAGAATGCCAGGGTTGCAATTGACTTCTGCCCACACAGAAATCTAGGCAATTCAATTGTGGTTAATTGTGGAATCAGGGACTTGTTTTAAAATGGGCTTTTAAGACAGGTTCATCTACAGATTTGATTTAATGAAATCAGTCCTCTCCTCAACATATTTCTAATAGAAGGTTATTAGCTGAAATGACATTAGATAATTTTCAACTGGCTTTTTTTTCCCTCTGAATTATTATGGCACAAAGAAAAAAAGATCTCTTACCTAAAAGTGCATTTTTTCCATGATCATCTGGCAAAAATCGCTTGTCAACAGCGCAGACTAGAATGTGCTCAGGAAGGTTGGGAGATTTGGCTCCTACTAACAGGAAGCCTGCTGGGATATCAATTTGCTCCATGCACAGAGATACTAACCGTAAATCCTTGCCTGCTTGACAAAAACCTACAAAACAAAACAAAACAAATGATAGCTCTTCAAAAGAATTCATTTAATTTTCTTTGTTTTGTCAGTTACAAAAGCAAATGGGCTTCACAACTTGATGCTGTATACTGGAGTTTTAATACATGCTTTTTGAAGGAAAAAAAGGAAATCAAGATAGCATCTCATCAGAACCACTAGCTGAGGATTTCAGAGGCAATAGATATTATTTTAAATATGCTGAACGTATACAGGCACAAAAGAAATTCAAGTGTCCAAACATTAGACATCAAATGGCTCCAAAACCCAATTTTTCAAAAACAATCAAAATAACAGGATAAGCTTGTGATTTAGTAACAGAAAACAGCTCTTAAGACATGCCAAAGATTATTTTTTCTTTGCCAAACTTTAGTTTACAGTGTTTTCAAGAGAAACAGTTTTGTCTTTGTTGCTTGTAGAAGGCTAGCATTGATACATAAACACCATTATGTAATATGAAAGACTGATAAAAATCGATGACTGAAGTTCATTAGTGGCTACTAAAAAATTATTTTATTGCATTAAAATAATTAAATATCTAATTTTCAAATTCTAAACACATTTTAGAAATTTCAGCAAATAAATAATTCACTAATTTTAGACATGTGAATCATGTTTTCGCTAAGTCTCCATTAGAGTCTCTTGAAGACTCAGTAGACTGCATGACTTTCAAGTCCCCAGTTTTTCCTCACTCATGTACACATACATACACAAAATAAGGACATAACATTGCTTCTTGGGCTTTCAATCAGTGTAGAGCTGAAGCAGCAGAAGTGGGCCAAAATGGGGACCTGAGAGAGTTTCTGCTGTTCTGTGCCCTGCAGTGAGCAGGTAGCAGGCTGGGTCACACAAAAAAGCATAGCAAGGCAACCCAGTGCAGTGTCCAGGCTAAATAAAACATAAATACAGAAAATCATTATCACAAGAATAAAGGTTACTGATAAATTTGAAATTACTGCAATAGATATTAAGACATCAGCTATCAATACCTATTACTTACACTCGATTTAAAATACTATTCATGCCACAGAATTTTAGGAAATAATTGTCACAGAAATTTTGAGGAAGAAAAAAATCCTGGAGAAGGATATTTTCTAAGCATCTGGTAATGCAATGTGATCACAGCTTGACCAAAAGCCAACTCAGGCATTATTGATACATATGTCTGTGCTCTTAGCTGCTGTACCAAAACCTACAGCAACTTCTGCAAAAATTATGGAAGTTAATGGGTTTTGGTTTTATCTCAGAAATGTAGCAGGCACAGAGCATGTGCAAAGTGGAATGCACAGAATCAGCTTGCATGAATTTTCTCACAAGCAGCAGCTTGCTGAAAACAGGGTCCAATACAGGTTCAGTCTTGTGCCTACACTCATAATCTGCTGAACCAGCTCCCGGCTGAATGGTTTCTTCAGTTCTTCCATCAGCTCAGTTCCAGCAGCTGCTCATGGAAAGCTAGCTTGGATTCACCCTCACACACACCTTTTTCCAGGCAATGAATTGAAATGAAGCACCTAAAGTTTTCATGTATGAATCAGTGGATTGTATCAATAACTTACCAATAAAATTGTACATATGTTTTAGGAGAGAAGTATTAAATCTGCATATTTAAAGCACAATTAATTATTTTCTGAGTAGGTGCCATTTGATTTTAATGGAGTAAATTCTTCTTAAGAAGAATTTAGAGAACTTATGTTCTCTAAATACATATTGATCATAGTCAAATAGAAAGCCAGGTACCAGGCTAAGTATTATCTAGACTTTTTGACGTAATTTAGAAAAAAACAGTCACTGATAAACCCTGGGGAAAAATAAAATTCAAAATAAAATTTGCTTATTCCAATGTTTATGCCACTTGGGTATTATATCCAGAATTTTCAAAACTGACCTTAAATATTTAGGCATTCAGTGAAACCTGAGTAGTTGACATGCTTAGAAAATACCACTTTACATCTAGATTTAAAATACAAAAATTACCCACTGCTGACAATGTGGGCAAACAG
Source organism: Sylvia atricapilla (assembly GCF_009819655.1). Taxonomy (NCBI): domain Eukaryota; kingdom Metazoa; phylum Chordata; class Aves; order Passeriformes; family Sylviidae; genus Sylvia; species Sylvia atricapilla. The sequence continues at coordinate 105,136,835 of NC_089140.1, read as the reverse complement.
GAAATCTGTAGATAAGGATTATGAAACAGCAAGTGCAGAAAGATTTCAACACAGATTTAAACACGTGCTTTTCACAATTAACTTCTACCCCGATCTTTACCTAAAAATGTTCCAGAAATGCCCAGAAGCACAAATGGTGACCAACAGGAGGCTTTTGAAGGAATTGCTAGCAATAGCAATACTAGCACAAGCAAGGTTGGCACCGTTGTGTGTCAATACAGACTTGCTTTCTGAAGGAGCTCACAACACTAAGAAGGGTGAGTATCACATGAGAAGCTTTGAGCCCCTTGGCATGCTTGAGGGTTTTGATGTCCCAGTGAAGTGAAGCAGTGCTCCACGACATCCCAGGTGAAAGAAATAGCTCAGCTTTATCCCGGCTATGAGCAAAACAACTTCAGCTACTCTTTGAGCAGCTGTGTGTCACCATTCTGCATCAGTCCCCAAGGGAGAAGCTGCAGGAGAACCCTAAGAAACAACATCTTCGCAAGTTTACATGCACAATTCAGTAACAGCCTGCTATCACTGGAACAGCTGCCTGTTACTTGAGAGGCCATAGATCTTAATATACTTAATATTTTCCACCATTTAGGACAAGTACGACTGTAGAAATGCTGCGTTCTACCTAATCTGCAAACAATACCTGCAATTTACCCCCAGTATCATCTCTTACTTATCCAGTGCTCCCAGATCCCTTGCACGCTCCCCCTTCTCCCTCCTTTCACAATCCCCTTTGGCATCCTCCTCTGCTTTGGCTGGCGACATCTCTGCATCAGAGAAGTATGCATGTGCAGACTGGCTGACCAGCACATGCCTCTGTGATGCTCAGCCTGTGAGAGAGCTGTAATTACTTAGCTGCCCCAGGGGACTTAAGTTTGGGGACACTGATGTCATCCAACCAGCTCCTGAACTTCACAAATCTTGCTGAAATTCACTACCTTTATAACTTCTACCCCTCTGCCAGCAACGGCAGAAAGCAGCTCTCAGCTCAGAGCTCACAGGCAACTGCCAAAACCTCGTGTTCTGAGATGGTGTGATAATAAACAGGACGGATAACAAATGGTTTCCTCTGGCTCCCCCTCTGCAGAGGGAAAGGGATCTTGATGGGTGGGCAGTGAGAGAGGCAGCACACACAGGCCCTCAGAGCCCCCATGAGCTTTTCTCTTGCTCACTGAACAGCTGCCACAGGAGAAGCAGGGAGGGCTGCAGAGCTTGGCCAGGTACAGCCATGACTTACTTCCACCAGGAGATATGGAGAGGATGCAAATCTGCTTCTGTGCAGTAAAAGGTTTGAATTTTCCTTCAAAGACATGCAGATGGTATACTTCAAGAGCCTTTCAATTATCCTTTTCCCCCTTGACTTTTAGGGCTGAAAAGCATGCTTTTAAGTTTCTGCTGCTTTTTGAAACAGAATGAGGAAATTCCACCCAAAACACACTGATTTGGAAGCAAGTAACCGACTGTGGGGAGATCAAGGGGGTATTAACCCTCCCTCTGTTTCATTGCCTTTTTCTAACTAGTAAGCACCACAGAGACCCCACCCTCATTTTCTTTTCTGTTTCACATAACTTTTGATTTGGTAATTAATTATCTGTTAGAAATAATAATTTCCACATTAAGAAAGACAAGACTTAATGTCTCAGTACTAGATGAACTTGTGCTGTCAGTGTCTAAGACTTAGAACATTTAAAATCCATTTACATTTCATAGCTATTCCTTTATAATTGTTTCTATTCATTTATAATTGTTTCTACATTTCTATGTCAAACAGCAGTAAAACATTTCCTCTAAAGCAGAAAGAATAGCACTTCAATTTACTTGTGCACTATTTATGAAAATCTAAGTACAAAGAGAAGAAAACACGAGTCAGTAAACTAAACCAACTTGTCTTTGTGAAATCTTTTATCGACATGTAATTATAAAAAGCAAAAGTCCAAAGCTGAACTACCTTAAAAAAAAAACCCAAAACCAACATGTTCTCACAGGATCTCAGCTTTGTTTCAAATAAGGAATAGGCACTTATATTTCGATCAAAGATTTGAAAATATCAGGAGCAGTCACCAAAAAATTAAAATATTAACAGCTTTTACAGATGTCTTCATTTCTTTGAAAGAAAATTCATTCGTTTTTGTTCTGAGAAGCACATCTGCATTCTCTAACACCACTTAATTTAAAGCAACCCAGTCCTATCTTCCTGGAAATGTATCCCCACAGCTGTCAACGATTCCAAGTGCTATAATCTTCTTTAAAATGAAATTTGTTATCTATCTTCCTTTCCCCACTGTAAGTAGTTCCCATGTGGGGTACCAGCCCCTTGCTGCTCTGTAATAAATGGGGTATTTGCATAAGGAATTAGCTTCCAGGAATTACATATGAATTAGGGGTCACTGTCACTCGCTATTGTAACCTCACAGTAACTGATCAGGTGTTAAGTACCCGCTTACCTAATTGCCTCTGAAACTACCTTGGCCTTTCTTTAAGCATCAGGTAAATGGAGGATTTGCTAACAAAAGAAAGGTGATACTATTGTGTTTCCCACAGCTTGCATAGAATGTTATTCCACAAATTAGAAGCAGCCTCTTTTAAAGCTACAGCAAGCAAGCGGTTCAGAACAGCCTCTTGCTAATGCAAGAATTTTGTTGCCTATTTGAGGTACCCATATGAAAACAAATAAATAGTTGTTCTTGAAACTCTATTTTCGTCGAAGTTTTAGTAACGAAAGTTTGTGTTGAGTAGGAAAAAAAAAAGCCGCCCCCAAGCCCCTGAAAATAAGTGAATTACTTTCGTGACTAATAGCAAGGCTCAGTGGACAAGGCAGTTGCTCTTTCCAATGGGCTAAGGAGAGAGTTATGAGATCTAATACTAAAATCAGCTGAGAAAGAATCTCCAACAAACTCACTTGTGAGGCACTTTTTTTTTTTTTAGCTGATAACTAAAGGCATTATGATCTACTTTCTGCACCCATGTGACTGACAAATGCATCTGAATAAAAGAACAAGTCACCACAGAAACTAATATGGTTATGGCACACATCCTGAATTCAGGAAAAGCAAACAGCACAAATACTTTAAAGGGAGAAAGATTTCACCCCACCTGATCGAAAATGTAGGAAACAAGTTTTACAGCATGCAAAGCTATGAACTTCAGGTTCTAATACCAATATTTTGTTCTTGGATAAGTAATTGAATACATGCTTAATTTAAAGTATCCAAACACAGTGAGTTCAAATGGTCTATCAGTATTGTTTAACATCTTCATAATGTTATTTACCTTTGCAATTAAATAACTAAGATAAGGGATGTAAATAATGGCACTGATCCTGTCTTATATCTCTGGAAGGTATACTCACGAGATGAAAGATGAGCTATCAGATTAATATCTTGTTGAGATAGGGTCTGCAGTGTGAATATTTGGGAACCAGGGCATTTTAAACAATTATGCAAAACTGTCATAACAGATCACCAGAAGTATTTTTAAAAAAATCTGTTTTCCTTTCCTTTTCCAGATACAAAAACGCTGCTTTCCTAAGTCAGTTCCTTGAGAACATCTAAAAGTAAGGCAGATCTTGTAAATTCAGAATGGTAAACTTAAAAATGAATAATGAACAACCCTGAAATTCTGGATATGTAACACACAAAACTTCCTTCTAGAGTGCTTTGATCGTAAAAGTCTTAGAGATAAAAATCAAAACACAAAACTGCCCTTGAAAGGTCAAACTTTTCCAGGACATACTAAGAAGTTTAATACTACATACATATAATATGTGAAGTGAAAAGCATACTGCTCCTGCTCTCCACAGGAGATTTTGCAGACTTTATTGATACTTGCCCTCAACTGAGAACACTTTCCTGGGAATACATCCTCTTATACTTTCTCCTTCCCTCCTCCTTCAAATTTGCAAGCCTTCAAAGAACAGAAGATTACACTTCTGTGTGAATAACAAATTCTCCCAACAATATTCCCCATCTTTTCACAGTAGCCAGCCAGCCCTTCTGTTCTTTGTGCTACAGGGAATGGGCAGTATGCTGTTACAGAGGGTAAACATGCTCGTGTGAGCTGCATTTAGAAGTGGAAAAGGCAAAGATGACAACACATGCCACTAACGCCTCCCAGAAATGTCGAAGAATTATCAGTGATTGGTACTTCTATCACTTCATATAACCAGATACTTCAGTAAGGTACAAAACCATTTTATAAATTACAGCTTTTGATGTACAGCTTTTTGAGCACAAGGAACTCCATGATTCAGGGGGATACTGAATAAAATGTCAAGAAGGGCATTTGGACCTGGTGGAAACAGTTCTTGTTTTCAGTTGTCTGGAGTCAGCAGGGAGATGTTTTAACAAGAAGCACTTTACTACTACTTTAATGAGTAGATCTTCCTTTTTTGATGACATTAAATCTTCAGAATAGAATAATTTTGGGATAAGATGAACCAACCATATCAAATTTTCTCTCACCAAGTAGGTACATCCATATTGACCTGGTTCTTTCTTTAAGACATTCAAACCCAAACAAATCTAGTATGGTCAACAATTTTGCTCACCTTGAGCAGAAACAAATCAGGACAGTTCAGGGTAAGGAAGCAATGGCCAGCTGGCGCACCAGGAAAACAAAACAGACAAGCTTCCTCTACCAACCTTCTTATCACCTCAGCAGCACAAAGTACACTAAGTGTCCTCCCCATTTTCTTCCTCCAAACTCTTCCTTCTACCCACAGAAGCAACTAAATCCAGCTTTGCCAGCGTTTCCAAGAATCATTTAGGGATAGATTGACAACCAGCCATACTGATGCCAACTCAGGTCATCTTTTTAGGACAGTGAATCAATGAAAACCAGAGACAAAAAAGAGCTTTCAGAAACTAATGGTGTGCCACAGCCAGTTCTCGACACTGCTTTCAAATGCTACATTAAACTTTATGTCCTCAAACAAACCCTTCTAATTCGTTTTTTGTCAGAACTAAGGCTTTGACTATATTTTCAGACTTTATAGCCCAAGAACTTGTAACTGTAGAGAGTGTATATTATCATTAGAATCAGTTGTGAAGATTACACAGTAAAAAAAAGGATACCAACCATCAGTAGTGCAAGACCCTTCTGGGGCAGGTTTTTGCGAGTATGGGATTGGTGGACTACTTGAATCTGACATGTCTTCATCCTCTTCTTCATCTTCCATTTCATTAACAGATTGGTTGGTTGTAGAAAAGTCCAGGTTTCCATTTTGTGAATAGCGATGTACTAACTCTTTATCCAACTCTTCTACCTTTGGCTTCACATCTGAAGAACAATAATAGAAAAAAATAATAAAATATAGCAAAAATAAAAATAACTTAGAAAACTGAAGTTTTCAACAGTATTTGCCTTTAATACAATATCTATCTCCTTTTAAAATAACCAGCATGCCATTCTTTCCCCTTAATGATGCCCCAGATTAAGATTTTGTCACACAATGAACTGCTGTGCAGTTCTTGCCCCCCCTTTTTTTTTTTTTTTTAAATGAAACACACCCTACCCTTTTTACACAGAGAAAAACAACTGAAATGTGCCATACTTTCATGGTTACCTTCCGGCAGGAAAGGAGGCTGGTCAGGATCCAGGTACAGCTGAGAGAAGATCGGCCGTGGGACAACGCTGCTACATCTCAGAGAAGCTTCTATGGAGTTATGAAGAGCTTCTTCGAAACGGGCAGATTTTAGTTGCCCTGCATATGAATTCCCCATGATCTAAAAACACAAAGGAAACAGCTGATAAGGGGATGAGAACATCCATGCACAGAGAATTTACAAATAAAGACAGAGGTCTTACTATCACCCATGACAGTGATATAAAGTTAGCAATAAAATATGCTGTGGAAACAACACCCCTAACTAGCACCACACGCTCATGTTTCTCTCTCAGTCTGGCAGACTGCAATCCTTCTGTTCCACTAAGCTTTGAGCACATTTCCAGCACACTGCATTGTGTCTTCTGCAGACACGATCTCTCAACAGCCTCAAGAACCTGCCTGGTATAAAAAAGTAATGGAGGGTAGATAAAATTGTAATTATTTGGGGTTTTTCAGGATATTCGGGATAGAATATAGAAGGGTAAGTAACAAAAAAAAATTTTAAAAATCAAGTTGGGCTTCATCAGCTTTTGTCAAAGAGTGTGCTTACATGATTTTTCACTTGTCAGTATGCCGTATTTGGAGAAAAGCTTTACACAAAGACATCCAACAATTTGAATTTTTGCTCTTACTCATATTAATTGAAATTACATTGAAGGTCAGCTTCTCTGTCTTTTCAGAATCTCTTCAGCTCCTGTCTTCAGTGTAATACTGTGATTTACACATAATCTGACCTATTAAAGAATCTAATTATACTCTTATAACAAAAGATAAACATTAAAAAAGAGAAATAAGTAACTTCTAAACCACATTCAGCAAACGCAGTGAAATGTCTTTATTTGAAATTATGCTTTACACTCAAAGAGAGATAATCATTTAAATATCTGCTTTGACAATTAATATTTCTGTTGATATCAATGACAAACTTAGGAACTTAATTAAATATTCAAGCATAGACAAGCCTGTAGATCATTTCTTCTCCTTGGATGGAATCACACAGCCCATAGACTGTTACATTTGTGCACCAGCACTAGGATACAGATTCTCAGATTTAAACATTTAGTAACAGGGTGGTCATGGAAGGTTTTAAAACAAGCTCAGGGACACTCACTGAAACACGAAATTTTCCACTTTGCTAGATCATTATACCAAATGACATTTGTTCCAAAAAAACAGCGATCTAACATTTTCCAGTATTCAGAACACAAGACTTAACTTTCAGAGAAATTTATTTCAACAGAGAAAAAATTTAGAATGTTAAATCAACAGACATCAAAGTATAAAACTTATAACATTATCTTTGTACTTCCACTCACTAGATGTCAGCTAGTCCTACAAACAGGAAGAGACCTTGGCCAAGAAGATAGGTTGGCATTTTGAAAACCTACAGTTCCACTCCTGCTTTATCACCAGGTTGCTCAAGGTCCTCAGGGCCACCTGTAAAAGGGCAATAATCATGACAGCCACTTCCAGCAGCCTTTGAGGTCTGCCGGTGTAGACAAATATCTAAGAGCTAATTATTACTACACCACTGGATGCACAAGTGTGAAACAAACCAAATTATTCACTTCTAACCCGGGAGAGAGGGTTAGTTCCCTGTTCAGAGACTTTATGCAGCTTTGGGAAAATAATCCCCCATCTCTGATTTAGATTGGCTTTTAATAAATTTTGTGGCATCTACACTTCTCTACCCCCACCAGAGACAATACCAGATAAAAAACCATTTCTCAATCTGACACATTCTGCTATTTCAGCAGTGAAAGATTAGTAGATTCTGTTTTCCCCTCTATAAGTTTTCATTAAAATTTGGAAACAGCAGAGACTGTGTACAAACACACAACTACAAACTGTGTTAGGAAATAAGAAAAAACTACACTGAAGCAGTATTAAGGTTGCAGTAAGTTAAGCCTATCAGGTGCCTTTGAAAAAAAGAATTGATGGAAATCAGCTAAGTGACTGAAATATTTATTTTACTGAAATTGTTAGAGATACTTCATAAATATAAGTGAAATTATGACAGACTATTATTAAATTTCATGCAATAACATTTAATTTCTCTGCTATTTATCTCAATTATGATGTGCTACAGGTAAGATTTCAGGAATCTATTCAAATGGAAAGATTTTAGTTAAAACACCATAATGAAAATGAATCAACCTTCATGACTCAGAAAATTTGCAATTCCCACAGCAGAACACCTGTGTGAAATCTATTCATTCTCCATGTTTTCTACAGCCTACCTGTTGTATAAATTCTATGACAATTATTTTAGTTCTGATGGGAAGCTATTAATAAAGCATAGCACACACACAGCAAAAATGCTGGCAATTTGATTTGCTTCCCTGGCATCTATACAAGGAGACTTGCCTGTGCATGGAGATTGCCACAGATTTACCCGAGAAAGCTGGTTAATGTTACCAAAGGATGTTTCTAGCTTGCCAAGAGAAAACAAGATCGTTGGTGGAAATGCCAGGTAAAGAAACGCTCAGGAAGCACAGCCTGTGTGAATTCTGGTCCCTGCAGGGTGGAAGCCGAGCAGAGCAGGAGGAAGGCGGGCCAGGGATGTGCTTTTGCAAGATGGGGCAGGCAGAGGTATCAGGGGGCAGAGTGGCCCCGGGTCCCGCTGGGCTGCAGCGGAGGGAGCTGGGAGCCCTGGAGAACAGCATGGGGCAGCTCATTTCCTAACACTGCCTGGGGCCATTAGGGCAGCTGGGCCTCATTTGGAGCTCAACAGAGCTGGGGAGGGGAGAGCAGGGGTTTTTCCTTTTGCAGGGGAGAGGAGGGGGCAAGACCCTCCAACAGTGAGCTACTGCCTAGTTCAGGTTGTGCCATCTTGATCCAGCCTCCCCAAAAGCCAGGAGCACTAATTCAAGGGAGTAACTTCTTAGTGTTTCTGCATTTGATTCTACCCCTAAATGCCTGGCGCTATTAGGAAATGGTTAATTTTCCTCCTCACAGTGTAAATGGGAGGCAGGCTCCAGCCAGCACACCTCAGCAGCAGCAGAGACAGAACGTGCTTTAAATGGGCTGAGGGGGCTTGAGGAGGCAACAGCGCCTGAAGGAAAAATAAACTGATGGAATTTAAAGGGAGACCAAAAAAACCTCAGCAAAACCAAAGAACATTTCTCTTATTAAGACATGTGTCTGCCACATCTGCATTTAAATATGACCAAAGCCAATGATTTAACATAACTAAATTAATGCTCACAGTTGAAAAAGTTACCTAAATAATATGCCTTTCCAACACTCATATATGAGGTCATCTGGTAAAAATAAAACAAACCAATCCCTCTTGCTTTTAGTGAAATTAGAACAAGGTTTTCTTAAAATTCTGCCCATCTGATGCATCAGTGAACTCAGGAGGATGTGGGAAAGACATTCCATCGTTGAGTTCATCTGAGCCAATCTGACACAGCGACTGAGAGAAAACAGAGCTGGACTTGACTCAGGAGCTCCTCCCTGATCTCACAAACCTGTTTTTATGCTGCCAACTCCGGCACATCGGGGCTCACCCTCGTGTCTAATTGTTCCACACCCAGCAACATGAGACCTAACTCTGCTGGAGCCTACCTGCATGCACTGAGAGGTTTCCAATGGGCAAGAAGTTTGATGAGATGGTAAAAAATTATTTCCCTGTCTACATGGACACTAACTGTAGCTAGCTCAGCACAGAGCTGGTTAGATTCCCAGCAATGGGCAATCTGCACATCTCTAATTCAGTATTCCAGCCCTCACCTCTCATTTTACCTGCACCCCTGGATGGATAGCAGTATAATTCTTAAGCGGCCTACTTCTCTTGGCAACCTTTTGAGGTCGGTTTTGGATTGTCAGTATGGGCAAAGTGTATGTGTATTTAGCTGCTAAACTTTTTCCTTCCACCACCACACTACTAAGGAAGGAGGTTCAATTTGACAACTTCTTTGGCAACTTTGTCCTTCTAAGGCTTCCCCTCTACCTCAGAAACTTTCCCACTGTACACAAATGATTTTTATTTAATTTCCTTAAAAGTGACTATGGGGATTAGAAGACATTCTCAGAATTGAATAATTTCAAAATTAAATCTGAAAGAAAACATGAAACAATAGGGGAATTTCCTAAAATTTAGATCACCTCCAGGCTCTGTCCCTCTCAGGGTTCTTCTCTGAAAACATTCAGATACTAAAGCACCACCCAACACATCTCCATTGCTGCTGTGCTTCTTCAAAGCAAATTTCCTAAACTCACTTCAAGTCTTCTTTGCAGTGGCCCATCACTGAACTACAGGATTAACCATGAGATTTGCTGGAGTGAGAACTGCCTTACAGCAGAGCTGGAAGGCAGCCCTCACATTTCAGTCTGTCTCCTTACAAAGACACATGGAACAAGGCAATTGTGAAATTCCTCTAACCTGACCAGAGGTAAAGCAGGATTATTGCTATATCTTTTAATAAAACAATTAATATGGGCATTCATTGTGGAAAGCAGAACTACAATTACCATGAGCTTCTATCAAAGCAGACAGAAATGGAAATAACAAAAACAAAATTTCAAAGAGCACTGATTTTAACACTGCCTCAGCTAACTGTGTAGTGAAGGATTCAGGGAAATTCTAATCACTCTTTCAAACCCAGAAGCTGAACTTACAAAAAGGCCTTGTCAATTCAAGCAAATTATCTTGTTCCATGTGGTCACCTAGGTTCCAAAAGATTTGTGCAGAAACCTGACATAGCATGTTTGAGAAAAAACTGAGCCCAGGTCCAGCAGTGTGTAAGTACAGTAAACACTATCCACTTTTAGATAGGAAAAAAGATGACTATGCTTCTTTAGATTAAAAAATAAAAAAAGTCACCTCTGAAAAGTGGATCATTACTCAATAACTCTTGGGAGCCAGAACTGCACATTGAGTTGAAGGCTCTGCTAGTAAAAATATAATCAGATCATTCAGTACACCAGATACCACGTATTTGGCCTCCAGGTGGGTCATGACCCCAGAGACTTTAAAGGAGAGGAACCGAACCGGAGGATGAGGGAGGGGGTGAGTGTTGTTGTTATGGCTTAAAGCAATTTCACAATTACCTGATAGCGAATGATGAATCTGATGCAAACACCCCCCATTAAGTCAGCTCTATCAAGTCCTTACTTTGTGTTTAACCTAATAATGTAATTGTGTTCTCCAAAACACATAATCTGGCTTCTGATCTGGCCTACCCCACAGAAAAGTTTCTCTTCAAAGGAAAAGAAAGCAAGTTCCTCCACAAAGGCATTGCCAGGCCCAGCACAGCTTCTGTATCTCAAAGGGTTATCTCAGGCAAAGAGAGACCAGGCCTTTATTTGTGCTGCAGAATAATGAACTGGTTGTTTCAGGTACAGCTAGTGTTTCTGATTGTTTACATCATTCTTAGTCATGTTCTGGGAATATTATTTTTTCCCATTAGAGCATCACTTCAATGTACCCTGAACATGCATACACAGAAAGAATGTCAGGTAATAATAACAATAGCAAATATTGGTTTTGCTCATTAAAAGTGCAAACTTCAAAGTTAAAAGTCTATGTACAGCATCAGCTGTAGCATTCAGTGGGGAAGACTTATATGTGACTCAAAACAAGATTGTAAGGTGGAGCAGAAGTCTTACTTCATAAACACTGTAAGAGCCCTTTCCATCCCCCCCTCACAGTGTTTTCAAGGTCTTGAGATTGTCACCTTATTAGGGATATTCAAACTCAACTGTAAAAGAGCTTACAATCTTACGTAGCAAGTATCAGATAAATAACTCATTCACATCTTTCAAGAAAAATGACTTATTAGTTTGGATTTACCCTATTTACAGTGAAGTTTCCTCTCATCTTTATTTTTCATTTTATTTTTAAGAAAATACCGTTTGCATCCAATACCATTTAGAGTCTCATCTTTCAGTCTAACGTTGCCACTGCTGTGTAAGAGTAATAAGAAGGATCAAGAACACATATTGTTTTCTTTACAAAGTTCTCTCATTGCTCAATTAATGGCATCTGTACTTGGAGTATTGCATCAGCTTATCTGGGATTTGGACAATTCCTTGGACAGAGAAAAATGCCTATACTACAGAGCCACATGCAGGATGGTGGAAGAGGGCAGCTGTTTCCCGACAACATCAAACAGAAAGCAAATCACAAGTGATCTTAATATGGAGGCTGCTATGCCCTTACTACTCCATCCCTTCCACCTCATGACTATTTCCACCATCCTTAGGAACAGTTCACAAAACAATAAGCATACTAAAGGTAAAATTAACACCTGGATGCAGGTTGGTGTTACTAAGTTGAACTTACATACATGAAGCTATCAACTTTAAATCACCCTCAAATGCTGCAAAAATTAAGTCTGAATTGCATTTTAACAAATTCAGTGACCTGGGAGTTTTCAGCTTCACAAAATGAACCAGCAGTGATGTAAAACTGAAGCTGGCAAAACCCACCAAGAAACAGCAACCAAAACATCGTCTCATCTTTTTTACCTAAATGTTTGAAATGTTTCTTTAGTTCTTTCTGTTATCCGTAGAGCTGTGCACACAAAGATCAGTTTACAACCATGATCAAACACTGAGAGGTACAATGGTACAGAAGTCACTGCAAGCTGAGTTCAAATCAAGCTTCACAAAATGGCACTGGCTTTACTTTTTTCCAGGTTATGGCTCCCACTCAGGAAAAAAAATGCTGCATTCTAGATAGGTTAAACTCTTACAATGCAGTGAGAGGAAAACTGGTGCAGGCAGTGCACCAACACATTCCTCTAGTGAGGACTGAGATGATTTAAGGTTAAGCATGTTCCAATGGCTTCATTTGACGCCATTTCCTCAAAAAAGAGATGCAATAAGCAGATGAAGGAAAACATAAAAATTTTCAGGAGTTAATTATGTGGACTTAGCCTACCCTGACTCCTAGCTTTTGGAGTCCTTTCAAATGATGTTATGAAGTGAGCAGATAATTACTGTGGAGGTTTTGTAGGATTTCCTAAATAAATTTGTAGAAGATGGAGCAAATCCTTTCGTGCTGCAGGGACCTTTCACAATATGCATAGGAAAAGGAACATTACTGTGCACCCTTAAAAGAAGGGATACGCTTCTCTTTCAATAGAAAAACCTTCAGGTGGGAAAAAAAAGGGTTATCAACCTACAAACATTGCTTTTGATTTTGCAGTTTAAAAGGCAGCATTATTTTAAAAGGAGTACATGCTCACACAGTCGTGGCAGGGATGGCACAAATAAATCACCAAAGGAGCACTTTTGAAAACCTCAGCCTGCTTCCTTAAGACATGCATGCTCATACACAGCCTTCCCCACTTACATTTTCTGTCCTAACTCAACAGCACTATTAACCACATTATTAATGCCAGTGCAATACAACCAAATCAGCAATGATGCTTAATCCTAGCTATAGGATCAAGGCATATTTTTGCTGTGTAATTTTTTGCAATTAGTTACAGACATGAACTGCAATTTACTTTTCCAACAACCTGGCATGTTGCCACAGCCAGACAGTTATGTGCCTGAATCACCTCTGTGCCCAGCAAGATCATGGAGCAGATTCTCCTGGAAGCTATGCTAAGGCACACAGAAAATAAGGAGGTGACTGGTGACAGCCAGCATGGCTTCACTAAGGACAAATCATGCCTGCAAATTTGGTAATCTTCTACAATGGGGTTAGAGTGGTGGGAAGCGATTCCATGTGAAGGGACCTCACAGGCTTGAGAGGTCATCCCACGAAAACTTCACGAAGGTCCTGCACCTGGGTTGGGACAACCCCAGGCCTAAACACAGGCTGGATGGGGAATGGATTGAGAGCAGCCCTGAGGTGAAGGATTTAGGGATGTTGGTTGACAAGAAGAGCAACATGACCCAGCCATGTGCACTTGCAGCCCAGAATGCCAACTGCATCCTGAGCTCCATCAAAAGCAGCGTGGCCAGCAGGCCAAGGGAGGTCATCTGTCTTTCCACTCTGCTCTGGTGAGAACCCACCTGGAGTGCTGCATCCAGCTCTGGTGTCTCCATTATACTAAGAATAATGTAAACCTGCTGGAGCAGGTCCAGAGGAGGGCTATGAATATGATTACAGGGCTGGAGCACCTCTTCTGTGAGAAAAGGCTGCAAGAGTTGAGACTGCTCAGCCTGGAGAAGAGAATGCTCCAGGCAGACCTCCAGTGCCTAGGAGAAAGCTGGAGGGGGACTTCTGACAAGGGCAAGGAGTGATAGAACAAGGGGAAATGGCTTTAAACTGAAAGAAGATAGATTTACAGCAAGTAACAGGAAGAAATTCTTCACTGTGAGGATGGTGAGGCACAGGGTTTGGAACTACATGGTCTTGAAGGTCCCTTCCAACTCAACCCATTCTGTGACTCCAAGAACTCATTTAGCTACCACACTTCATAATACAGCAAATAAAATTAATATAGTATGTGAGTAATTAACATAATAAAATAAGCACAAATTTGTTCCTCCAATAATGTATTCAAAATCAGTAACTCTTCCCAACGCTAATAAATTTTAATTGAAATTTTGCTATTTTTATATAATTTTTGTATACATAACTGTTCAGTCATTCATTAACAACATATATTCTGTTAATACACAGGTCTTATTGTATATTATTAGTTAACAACTATATTTAGTAGTTACCAACTAAAACAAACTATTCAGAAGCATTACGGAAATATAATCTATTTATGTAATTTACAACAATCTACAAAATAAAGTATCTTCTCAGATGCTCCAGTTAATTTAAAGCTTTGTTTCTAATGAAGATTTAATGTTAATTTCAACAGAACACTGTCTAATATTCCATCATTTAAAAAAAAAAAATTCATAACTGGGCAGCTTTGTGAATGGCTTTCCAAAATAAACAGAAGTCTGTGTTTGTCACAGATTTCAATGCTGGTATTTATCACTAATTGCTGACTTTTATGAATTATGTTTTTGTTTGGGAGTTTTTTCCCAGTTGCTTTTATCATGAGAAATTGAAAGGCAAAGTCATCAATGTTTCAAAAGAGCCATGTAATGCCATAAGAAGAAGCAATCACAATGGCATCTCAGCTGGCATTGCTCATGAAAATGAAAGGGATGATCATTTATTAAGCACTTTAGCACTGGGCACCTGGAAGCTGAGCACTTCACCTACAATCTCAGGCATACTTTAAATGCCTTCTCAATTGATTTTGTGGCCAACTCTTCAACACAACTGGACTAACAAAGACCACCATATGAAGCTAATGATATTGAAGTAATTTCCAACCACTGAGTTTGCTCAGCTGGTTTGTGTTTCATTTTTTCCCCCTGCAACTTGTCTCTACACCAGTTCTCCTGATCTGCTTCCAGAACTCAGTTATGTAAGTACATATTCACCTGCCTGGTGTTGCCTTCAACAGGACTATGAAGCAAGACTGTGCATTATGGCTTAACATACATTTATATATTATATATTTATGTATGTAAATTATTGTAAATCCTTAGGCCACTGGGCTGCAAAATTTCAAGTTTTAAACATCACAGCTTGTGCTAATTATTTATTGTAGGCAGAAGGTACTATTTGTGTAGGAACTTATGCTTGACATTTTTAAAGACTGCTCATCAAGATGACACTACTTGATAGGAAAACAGCAAAAAAAGTCACTATTAAGATACAGAAAATAGAAGCTAAAATGTGATCCATTTGTACACATCTCAACATCAGACTGCACAGCATTAAAAAGAAAATCCTTAATAAAGATCATTTTAGATATGTATATCTGCAATAAAAGTGTTTTTCCTCATGTTCTTTTCTTTCCTTTTTTAATAGGTTTTCTCATGTGAAAGTGCTGCTAAATAAGAGAGGCAAAGACATTTTTATTGCCAAGCAATATAAACAAATCGCTATTCATTTTGCAGAGACATTAATGGTTCTGAAAGTTCTCAGTTCTCAAACCACATATTAACTGACACTAATAAAAAACAAAACTTTCTGAATAATAGGCATAATGGTAATACAGATTACATTGGCTCTTAAAACTTTCCAAACAAAGATGACACAATTCTTCACAAATACCCACTTAATACTTTTCTTTTCCACTGTATTCATCTTATCTGATGCCTGTTCTGGTTTCTGACAGCTGCAACAGGCTAAAAATAAAGCACTGGAGTAAAACTTTGTTGACTCCAACCTCTACTTTGCTGCAAGCAAACTTTTTTCCCCACTGAAGTTGGCAGAGATGGAGATCTACCATGGCACTTCTTCAAATATGCAACTTGAAAGTAATTTCAGGGTTACCAATTAAAAAAAAAAAAGTCTCTGCAGCCAGAGCATGTCCATGACTCTGTACAAAGGATAACACCCTGCATCCAAGTGACTCACACATGGCATTTCCCCCTTCTCCTTCACTTTTAAAGCATATAATTCTGCCAAAAGCACCATCAAAAAGCACCACCTCTCCCTCTTCAGATAGATCATGAAAAGAATCCCTAACATAGATTTCAAGATTAAAAACTAAAATTTAACTAAGAAGAAATAAAGTCAGCCTTAAGTAATTAAACTAGCCTTCAATAATGCACTTGGATAGAAGGTGAGGTAAGTTGTTGGTTTCTCACATCCTCTGAAAAAGGATTGTTTTTCTCTCCAGAGCCCAGTTTGAAAACAGGCAAGCCTGAACAAGACTTCTCCTTGGTTTTGCAAGGCTTAGTCATCCCTAGAAAGGAACCAGCAAAGGTGGAAACAAGCCCCTTTTCTTTTGCAGGGGATTGTGTCAAAATGTTAAGTTCCCTCGGAGCAAGTCCCTGCACAGCTCTTCCAAAAGTACCATTTTCAAATAAGTCAAAATGATCATGCTTCAGCTCTTCTGGACTCTAAATATGTTTTAGAAAGGAACAAACAAGATTTTTCTTATCTGAAGCTCTATCCCACTAGATACAGAGGCATATCTAACATTTCTGCAATCACTTTTAGCCACTGATGCAGAGACAAGAGAAAACCAACACGGCAAAGCCAGCTGCTTTCATGGCCATTTCTATGCAAAAAAAAGAGTGCTCTGAATAGACAAGAAAACCTCTATAGGTCAAAAATATAACAATCAGCTTAAATCCACAAGTAATATCAAATTAATATCATTCAGATACTTTCTGCAATTTCCCTGCTGATGGGAAACTCTGTCTAAATTTCTCATCGATAATTTTAGTGGAAATGAACTTCCAAGTGCAGAGTGCTTTGCAGAGTTCTTCCTTTTCCTTTCCCTCAACATGTGTTTGTCATGTGTCAAAGCTGACTCTACTTTCTCCCTTCACCAGAATACCACAAATTCTTCTGTAAAATAAACAAAATTCTTTCCAGAATCTCTGAAATTACCAGAGGCAACCCTGTTTGATATCAAAGATACACATCACTATTGGTCCATCTGCAATATCCCAGAGTCTAGTTAGGATGAAATTTGCAGGAAACAGGCAATTAACAGAACACTTGAACACCATATCCAGGGATATGGCTAAAACAGAAGAGTTTGACATTCAAGCTACATTTTCTGGATACTTTGGAATCTCAAAAGTTATTTGTGGGATAAATGTCCACAAATGACATTTATATAATGCCATTTAGGTTTAGGAAAAAAACCCACCTTTATCTTTACTCAAAACAAAAGCTGAAATCCAAAAATTCAAATCATATACTATTAACACTTAACCGGGGAAGGAAATAATTTTCAATTTCCACTGCTTATATTGAATGCAACTCATCATCCACTATGATAAATTGAGGGAGAGGGGGGAGCATGGGGTGGCTATGTCTTACATGAAGAAAAAATCATAATAAAATATTTGATTTGTTGGAGCCATTAAATGTGCTTCTCTTCTCTACTTTTCTCCCCAAAATCTTAATGAAGTGTACAGGCTAGACTTAATTTACGTGCAACATAATTTACGTGCTAGCACAGGCAATCGTGATTCCCAAAGCTGCTATTATGGTTTAATGAGTCAGCAACACAGAATATTTACAGCTTCTATGGATTCTTAATGGCATGCATATAAAACTTCCAGTAAATTCTAACACTCAAGAAACTAGTGCTCAAAATATTTTTCTGTGACTGTCGCCACAGTAGAATATAAATACTATGCATAAAATTCTCAGTGTGGGCTAAAATCTGCTTAAAAAATTGTAAAAACCCAAACACCTGATAAATAAGCAGTTTATAAACATAGAAGAATTTTCCCCAGTAGATGGGAGAAAATTACAATAACACATCTAAACCTGTTTTGCATACTCTGAGTTAAGTTCTGAAGTTACAAACAAAATTAAGCATTGCAGCTCAAATACGTATTCTTCTAAGCAGTTTAAATTTACAGATATAGCACTTAATTCCATATAGATATATATGGTCTGTAGGGATAAAGCTGAGAATAGTCTCAGACCTCTCATTGAATTCCTACAGCAAAAGCCAGACCAATCTCATTGATAAATAAACCACTTAATCCTTTCTTCATTTACCATCACGCAGTTGCAAAAGCATGAAACCGAAGCCTGGAAAGTCAAAGCTAAGGCCTGACCTTCCATCTCTGTCCTCTGTGGCTGCTCCCTTGTGTACCCCTCAAACACATGCCATCATTTCCTGATGAGTTTAGAAAGGGTTATCAGGAGAATTTCAGGACATGTGTCAGTTTTGTGGCAACCTGAATGCTATACAAACATCTTCTGTGTTTAATAGGCGATTTGTATTTTAGTAGGTTTATCCATTCCCAACTTCATTTGTTTAAAGGTGCCTTAACCTTGACATAAATCAATGCTAAGCATCTGTATGGAGTACTTCTGAAGAGCTTAAAAATTAAACTCTACGAAGAGCTGTATTTTGCAAGGAGGTTTCTTTCCAAAAGAAACCAAACCGACTTGTCAACTTCTTTGCTCACTTTCCCCCCTCCTTGAAAATTATGCAGTTTATTCTTTTTCCCTCTTCTTACAGGGGATCTTCTAAAGATCACAATGAAACAGAGGGCTGATCACTTTAAAAACGCCACCACCACCGGCTCCCAAGTACCTTTTTCTTCCTAAGGCAACCACGAGTGTTTGTGTAAGACAGTAGGGACAACGAGTCGGAGGCCCTGGGTCGTGCCTTGCTGCAACCCCCCCTTCCAAAGGAAAACAAAAAGCACTGAACCTTCTCTGCCACATGCCCAGTCCTTCCCCCACCACCTCTGTGGTGAAGACAGCCATTATTACATTTCCTTTCGGGTTATTTACAAGGTCTTGGCTCTGACATTGATTTCTTATCTGTTTCTATGACAAATGTTAAGTGTTAATAAGCTGTCCTTTTAAAGTAAGATAATGCTAAACAAATTATAGGAATTAATTACTCCAAACCTATTCTTTATCTTTTTTTGTCATGAGCAGTGAAACAAGAACGGTAAAAATTACCCAAGACCAGAAAAAAAAAAACCCACACTTTTTTTTCAGCCAATTAGTAAGTGTTAGCAGATTAAAGGAAAAAAAGGCAGTACCTTGAAAATCTAAAGCAAATTTGTCAGGGAATATAGAACAACCAGGCGGGCACAGCTCCCTTACAAACAGTATTTTAAATTTCAAGTGAAGATTTACTTACTACTTTTTCAGATATTTTGTTCCTGGTTTAAATTTTAGGATAAAGGGTGAAAGTTTCAGAAATCTTTTCACTTACAGAACCAGTAAAATGATAAACATTTGGGATCCCAAAGTACACTTCTACTCTAACTGTCCTTTCAGACGTGCATTGACTGCACTATAATAGCTGCCAACATTTGGTAAGGATTAGCCTTTCATTTAGACAAAAGCAAGCATTCCTTAGCTAAATCAGCACTTTTTGCCATCAGACTCATAAAACCTTTTCTCAATACAGATTTTCAAGAGAATCCTTTAGGGTTTTAGGATGCTGCTCCTTTTACTAAGTAACAAAATACACCCCAGGGTGTCTCATTGACCGCACTCAGCTGTCCTTTGACCTCTGCAATTGTTTAGCCTAACTTCAGGGCCACAGAATCTGCCTCCCCCCCCCCCACCAAAAAGGCTAATGTTGCTTCCTCCTAGCACCTGGCGAAGCCAAATCCTAGAGGTTCCCCCCTCTTCCAGATTTATACCCTGTTCCAGATGTTGCCAAGCAAAATGTTCCTGCGGGCAGGTTTTGGGAGCCCACAAGCGCCACTCAGAACCCGGGCTGTGGCCATGACCCCCTTGCTCCTCTCGGGGCTGCCCTTGCCCCCAGGGACACAACAGGTCATAAAGCAGGAATAGATCTTCAGCCTTCTGGGGACGCTGCCTATTTAAATGCAACAAGAAACTATGTGAGCCCAATATTGTGTGCTGAAGGCAAGCCTCCCCCC
This sequence comes from Sylvia atricapilla, assembly GCF_009819655.1. Lineage (NCBI taxonomy): Eukaryota > Metazoa > Chordata > Aves > Passeriformes > Sylviidae > Sylvia > Sylvia atricapilla. The sequence goes on along the minus strand of NC_089140.1, from coordinate 105,116,920 downwards.
TCTCAGAAGTCAGGGGAAAAAAAAAAAAAGAAAAAGAAACACAAAGAAAAGAAAAAGAAAAAGAAAAAAAAAAAAGACGTGTGAGAATCTCAGTTGGAAGCACAAATCTACCCAAATCATTACAAAGATCTGCATTCTTCTTCCCATTTGTTTTAAACCCTTTGAGAGGACAAATAAACAAACAAACAGTCACCCTCCAAGTGCATAAAACATATATTTAGCCAGTTGCTTAGGTATTTGCAGAACTTCTAAGTAAAACAGCAGAAGAAGATTGTTACAGCTTCAAAAGAATTGTCGTTAAATAATGAAGTTGACCTCATTGTGGGTATATAAGAAAAAAATGGCAGCAGAAATCAGCCCTCTGCTGAAAGCTTTTTGATTACATGAACTGGATGTCATGATTTTTTTTTCTTTTCTAAGAACTTGGACATTTTACATGCCTGAAGCAAAAATAAAATCATTATTTACAGTCCACACTGCTCCTAAAATGCAGTCAATGGAAATGAAAGCAGAGATGCTGATCACAAACATACAGTGTATTGTCTATTAGGAAAGGCAAGTACGGTACCTTCTCAGATTCCTTTTAACCTATTTGAAATGCAGTCATGATTAAAGGATGCAGCAAAGAGTTTGTGAAGCCTTGCTGCAAAGTTGTTTAAAACTCCTGAACACCTGAAAAATAAAAAGGGAGAAAAAAAAATCAGAATGACTCATGCCAGCACTTAGTTTAGAACAAGACAAAAACCCCTTCCTATGGAAACCTGGTCTAGGGTGAAAAAAAGAAAGGCCAATGACTTTTAAAAAGCACGTTTTTCTTTAGAGGAATACTAGGCTGAAAGTGTTTGTTTGCTTCTCTATGTTCTACCAGAAGTACAAACTTAGAATTTGCACATTTTTGGCACTGAAGTCGCTATATGAGAGATTAGGAATTTATCACATTAAGATGATAAAATGAACTGTTGTAGAAACATTTTTAAAAAGATATGATAATGCAGAAGTAATTGTTTTACTATTTATAAAGCAACAAACTAAATGGTTGAGCAGTTATCTATCCTGGAGATCAATGTTCAAAATGAAATCAGAATTAGCTGTTTGCTCTCTTATCTGGCTTTCCATAAAAATATTGAAGTGAAAACATGACTAATAGAAATTGCATTTTTATAAAAGAAAATACACCTGAAATAGCTCAAGGAATGGCCAAAATGGCGTAGCAAGCAGCAAGCAAAAAAATAACTCCTAAAACACCTAGGGCTGTACAGAACACCGATTAACATCAGGAAAAGCTTTAAATTAAGTTATCATTGAGTGGACTTTGACAAGACTTTCTTAGGGAGACAAACTGGTTTAGCTTCTCGATAGCAACAGACCATATTTCGCCAGAAGACTCAAAAGGCATTTTCCCCGTTTCTCCCACATGGGATTTTAAGGCTTAAAGCCGGCACTGCAGGCACAGGCCCGCTGGCAAAACCAGCCCTCAGCTGTACGCCCAGAATTCAAACTCCGGGCGTCGAAATTGAAGGCCTTAAAGCTTCCTCGCTGTCCTGTCAGTTTTAAAAAGCAGCGTGTTTAGGCGGGCAGCTCCCCGAGCTGTGGCTGGGGAAGGTTTAGGGCAGGAGGGCTGTGCCCCGAGGAGAGGCAGCGAGGAGCCCCGTGTCCGCAGCCCGCCGCTGACGGCGCGCCAACCTCGGCGCTTGCCAACGCCGGTAATCCAATTCCAACCGCTCCTGGCGCTGAAATTGCTGTTTTTCAGACACGTGCTGAACATTTCACCTGCTAGTAATGACATTTTTGTATTTTCTTCTAATTACACTCAAAGCTAAGACCTTTGGCCCTAGGCCACAGACCTCTATTCAGGCTGCACACATTCTCTTAAAGGCCCTGAGCCTTTGTTGTCACTCTCGGTCTTTCATCTATTATTTACATCCATTGAGAGGAGAGATACTCCACCATTTGTGAAGCTTTAAAGCTTCTAATCATCTTAATTTCTTCGCCTTTCAACCAGTGCTTCCCCTTATGGACCAATGCCAACAGTGTGACAAAATAATTTTTCAAGCCAAGATCCTGCTGGACCCTTCCCAAACCTTGACACACACTGGGCTGGAAGCGCCTTTTGTCCTTTGCCGGCTGCTTTGGCAAACACAGACCTTTGCCCAGCCTGGGGGTGGGGGGTATGGATCTGCTTGTCAGAGGGACTTTTCTTGGGATTTCGGTGGTTTTGCACCACTTTCCCTCTGTTAAAAAGTCTAACTCAATCAGTCCAGCTGAATCAGAGGTGCTGCTGTAGGGAGCCTTGCCTCTTTTAAAAATATTAAGTACTTTCTGAAATACCACCGATTGTGAATTTTAAGTTTCCACTTTGTTTTTGCAAAAGCTAAACTGCTGATATGCTGCTTTGGTTTTTATACTCTTATGTGCCCATTCAGAAATGACAGATTATCACACAACATTTAAGACACACAAAATACTGTTAACCCTATTCCTGATTATTGGCAACATTAATTTGTTCTGAACATGTAACATAATGCGACAATTTTTTTATTTTTTTTTCATCTTATGTTCAGGTCATCTCCTTCTTTTCCTCCCTTATTTGCAAATGAAATAGGAAACAAATCAACAGCATTTTTGCCAAGATGCAGAAGATCTCTTCAGAATTCATCAGCCACCAATCTTCTTTTTCAAGACCTGTAAGATCTGCTAACGTGATCCACATCTTGGCTCTTTCTTCCGATGTGGTCTGGCTTACTTTTGATTTTTAACAGTGCTTCCTTGTTGTCTGTCCCCTCTGAAGACCCCCAACCCCCATGTCTTTTCTTATTTTTACCATTTGCTTCAACTAGCAGTTCACTTGAGACTCATCCATCTTACAGTGCCTAAAGTGACAGATGCTCTCAGGAATGACCATACTGTTGAGTGAACAAAAGATAACATCACCTCTAGGAACTCGGGGAGAAATACAACTTCAACCCTGAGACAGGGCTATCCTGGCAGACACAGCACCATAAACCTCTCTCAAGTGGAAAAAAAACCCCAACAACAACTGTGGGGAAAAGGAATCTGACACAATTACAAGCCAAAAAGAGTATTCTTTCTATTGTAAGCTGTAGTCAGCTTGGCGTTGATGACCTTTTTATTTTCTTTTTTTTTCTCCCTCTAATACCCCATTGAAGAATTTTGTGATAAAATTTACCTGTGATAAAATCAAGAGGAGGAGAGAGAATGGAGAAATTTCACACAAATACTGTTTCAGGACCCCTGCAGACTTAGTGGAGGAAGAAGGCACTTCGGCACAGCTTCAGCAGAAGGTCACACAAGTCCTTTGCCAAAACACAGACATTACCTTGTTAAAATCTACACATCCTACAGACCAGCTGTTGCTCAGTTAAATTCCACAGGAATTCAGAATCATGGTGCAAGCCTGTGCCCTTGACAAATGCATACTGTAACCAGAGTAAGACTACTTTAATGTCACAGCTGCTTGATAAATTTGTAATCTGCAAGTAATGGCCCCTCAGTGTTTTGATATTTGAGCATGCACCACTTTAGAAAAAAAAATAAATTAGAATGATAGATTTTCCAGCCAACACCCACATATACAGCTACAGCATGATGCCTGTTCCTAAACAAAAATCTGCCCTCTGTGCTTGTAAGACGGAACTAAAAACTGCTGATTTGAAATACACCCAAAATTCTCCATCCAGTCAGTGGAATGGGACTTGTTGAAGAGTCCTGGGTGGTAGAAAAATATTACTTTAAAAAAGCAGAGGTCATATAAGCTTATCCCTCTGACATATTTGCAAAATTGACACCACAAATGCCTGCAATGAGACACAAAGGATTTCCCTTTCAGTAAAGCTTTAAACAGCATCTCATGCTCAGTTTTCAAACAGTACATGAAATAACCATCATTACAGTACATGAGACTGAGAAAATCTGAGTTTCACATATGTAAAGTTAGAGTTGTAAAGTAAAAGACCAGGACAGGGATCCTAATAACCAAACATCTGTCCAGTGTAAAGTCAGGGAAAAATCACAACGTGGATTTCTTAAGATTTATTTAATGATTGTATTTAGCCATATTTATTAATTTGTGATGAGTTATGATTTTAGGTTGCTATTCTTATGTAGAATGTTTCTGCTGTGCTCTCATAGCAGACCACATCAAACCACCAGACTGTAAATACAGAAAGTAATGTATAAATACACCATTTTTTAATATAGGCCATTTCCCCACAGTATGGCATTCTGCAGTACCATTTTGGACATCCAACACACAAAAATTAAACTAAAACCAGTTTGGTAAGAGGATCCCAACTCTGGGCCTCAGACCACCTTGAGAGTTCCTCTCCCATTCTGAACCACTGAGTGATCTGACACTGAAATCTTTGATAAAATCCCATTCAGTTGGGAAAAACACAAACAGGAAATCTACAGAAGACCATTACTGGTATATGATTGAAAAAGTTTTATGCAAGACTGCTTTCCACCTCATATCTCTGCAACTGGCAGGGTTCAAGGTATACTGCAAGTACCAAGAAGAAAAGAAACAAGAAAATTGACTCTGGGGGGATGTATTGGCACATTCTGCTGTGTACCTGAATCCACTAACTGTGCTACACATTGAGTGTCACCATGTCCAGAACAATTTACTGAAGCTCCTTCCAACCCAAATATATCAAAGAAGCAAATTATGAAGTCTGCACTTAACATCCTCAGAGGAAAAAAGTCTTTATATATAATATAAATATATAATGTTTTCACCCAAAATACTTAAAGATCTTGGCATCAGATATGATGAAAAAGTAGTGAACTGTATCCTGCCTTATAAAATCTGTGCTTTGCATTCAAATGGGCATCTTATCAAACAGCCAGCCCTTACACATTTTATCTCCAAATATTTATCACAGTAGAGAGAAGTGTTTATAGTCAATATGCAATCTTTCTTCTGCATGCTGCTGATTTTAAACAAGACAAAACGTGAGCTAAAAGGTCAAAACTACTATAAAGAGCCTTGAATAAAAACTCTGATATTACAACCATTTTGCTGGAAGAGACAAGGTATAAAATAGGCTACTGGAGCCAAACTCCTCATGGAATAGGGCAGGCCAAGGATACTGATCCAAACAGCAGTGAACAGCATCAGAACTGTCAGCATTAATGTAACTCCAGACTGCTATGAAAATCTCTCGTTTAATTAATGAAATTCACATTTTCCGATTGAGGCTGAACATTTTTACATGCATGTATGTAAAATCAGTTCTCATTCAATGCAATTTTAACATGAAATGACTGAAAATTTGATAGTAAACTTACAGGTAACTTCTGTCATTACCATTATGCTATTGACACTGAAACATGACCTTGAAATGACAGCTTCATTTATGCAAGTTTTACCAGAGAAGGTTTCAAAAAGACCTGATTAAATTAACTACTTTTAAACACAACAGGATCGATATGTATGCAGAGAATGTACACCCCCATAGCAAGTTCTGCTTGCTTGATTGATCAAAAACAAAAAAAATCCTGTGGCTTTCCAGATCTCAGCTGGTGCCAGAAATCCACATAGAAAAAAAAAATCCATCTAAATGAAACTCTGAAAAGGTTTACCCTTCACCAGTCTATTTGCACTTCAAAAACTCCTTAAGTCCTTCAGCTAAACCCCAGGGTTGAACCATTTCAAAAATGAGAGGGGGATGGCCATGATTTATCTTCCTTCTGTGCTCTGGACAGAGCTGTAAAATCTGCTTGCTGGTGTGCCTGTGTGCTACAGGCTTCTTTTAATGAACCTTGGATATTTCTTCATTTTAGAAATAACTCTGCTCAATTGCTTACTGCCCTTTATTTCCTTCCATCAGACACAAGTACCATTTATAAAGCAAAATTTTGATTTTTGGGCACACAAGATGATGAAGTTGAATGAGCAAAATGGCCAAGCATCTGAAATTCACATTTTAAAGGAAAATACAGCAGATCTTATTCATACTCGTAAGGACTGGCTGTTGCCTTAGTGAATTTGTGCTCAGGGCACACTTGTTAAACAATCTAAGCCAAACCCTTATATTTACTAGTATCAAACACATTTTTAGTAATGAGCTCAAATAATTTTTTGTTTGTAGATAATGAATGTGTTAGGTCATCCCGGATGCATTTTCCAGGCTTCTGTACTTCAAGATACATTACCAATAGAAGGAAAATGGAGATTTCATGGGTCACAAACTTCTGCATCATGAGGACCTTCAGTGCTGCTGTCAGCCTAGTAAAACTCAATCGATACACTCTTGCTTTATTTGTCCACTATTTAAACCCCTGAACCCGAATTTCTACTGAGGGTTTTTTTTTTTTCCCTGAAGCAAAAATACCAATTCAACAACTCTACTGACACTCTCTGAACAAAATTTAATGCTGTGATATTGTTTGTATATTAAAAACTTACAGACATATAATATAAACAAAAATCTTACAGCACCAACACTGTGGAAAAGCACAAAGGAAGGGCACTGAAACATGTTTGTGTACTTCAGCTTTTCTAAAGCCTTCTTCTACTCTGAAGCCCCAGCCTTATAAACCATGTATCAGTGGAATAACTCTTACCAATCTAAATTCTTCAGACTTGGGTAAACAGATAGACTTGCTCTCGAAGTAAACAACAATAATTCAATTCAAGATTCAGTATTAATTATTTTTGCATGGAAAGGGCCAATTTATTTCCAAAGTCTTATTCAGATTTTGCTTGTATTACAGATTTTTTTCTCTCCCAATCTAAAACAACAGAAATGGAGGAAAAATATTTTATGAAAATATAAAAAAAATTGCACATCCTGCCACTGTAGGTTGAGTCTTAATTAGACTAGAGTGAAGCTTTAAAAACATTGACATTGTGCTTGTTTTTGTGCAATCTAAATACCGGCCCTAACAAAACTGCAGGACTAATCTGGAAAAAAAACCTCCAACCAACCCTAATCACCTTATTAATCCCCACTCAAATCCACAAGGATACTTAAGTAAGAGGTTGTGGATATAAGAAGGAATGGCATCTTACTCAGCATCTGACATGCTACGCAACTTAACTCCTCAGAGTCTGAAACTTTCCTTTGTTCCAGAAAAAGAGCCAAAGATGTTTTAAGAATATATCCTCTTCTGTGCATATGCTTTTCATATTAAAAAACCCTGTCCTTGTTTTTTTGCAAAAGCTGTGATAGAATATTTCTTTGACTAAGTCCTTCACTGCCTCACATTTGTAACACTGAGCTGAAGGTGTTTATAAACTTCCCTCTTCACCTGGTGTGCTTGCAAAAATTTACGATTCCAGCTGCAACCTCATTAGCAAAACACTTCAACCTCCCTACATGAGCCAACATTTGCTATTTTAATAGAGTTTTTATGAAGGTGGAAGTTTGTCTCTTATTACCACATCCCTCATTACCATGAACCTGCTTTGCATAATATATATTGTAATAAAGAAGTTTTGAGTATTTGTGTAGTCATCTATTTTTTCCATACTTATTTACAGCTCCTGAGAAAATCCTAAATGGACACACTGATCAATAGGATTTGGTACTTCTATTGCAAGCAAAAGTGAATGTCACCACACCACAGCCAGGTAAACCAACTTGAGAAACTGAAGTCCAAGCAGACAGAAGAAAAATACCATAAAACAGAAAAAAAGAATCTGGAAAAACAAAACACCAATAAGAAGTACCCTGTGGATTCATTAGCAACCAGGGTGGCAGGCTTTCCTCTAATTCCTTTTAAAAGCCCATGACTACCTGCAGAGCCTGGGAGTGCAAATCACATTAGTGGAGCCACCAGATGACCAAAGAAAGCACTGGAGGCCTGGTGAAACCAGTAAACAAAAGGCAGCATTCCAGCTGAATGCCGCTGCTAGAGTCAGCATTGTAAGATGCTTGGATCTGATAACCCAAAAACCAGATTAGCTGCAGGCAACAAAAGAGTAAAATGAGAAACAAAGGGGTCATTTTGACACATGAAGAAATCATTTCCACTAAACCATCTTGAGTTTACTGTGTAGTTATAAAAACTGCTCCTACTTGAAGTGACATTTGAAGCAATGAAGCTGTGACAGTGCAGTGTCTTGGAAAAGCTCCTGAAATAACACATCCTTGAACGCCATATAATTTAAAGAGGCAAATTGTCCTCTTTGAATCTTTATGACATTTTAAAGGTCTATTAATGATTTTTAAATCTGTTGTACAGATTTCAGTTAGAAGACTTGACACATATGGCTTTTCCTGCCATATACTAAGGAAAAGATTCGTTAGTTTTATCTGTATTTAAAAGTCTCCTACAGAGAATGCACATACCACAATATTCTCATTCAATTACATGTGAAAGCTGCCTTCTCTCCCCAGTCCCCATTTCCTCACATATGTGTCTCACTTACTGTCAACACAGGAAAGAATCATATTATATTCCTTATCAGAATCTCAAAACAGGATTTTTATCCTGAAAAAGCCCAGGCACACTACAATCACAAGGACCAAACTGCAAAATTCAAACACAAAATATTCTAAGAATATGTAGACACCAGAGAGTGAGTGTGAGAGAGAGAGAGAGAAGTCAAAACCTTCCAGGGTAAAATTGGAAAATTTGCCACGATTTTGTCTTATACAATTAGGAATTTTATACACTCAAAGCCTCAAATCTTTTTATTTCTTCACAAGACAGTAAATTGTCCTGTTATGAAATATTCACTAGGGCTAGAAGAAATTTCTGAGGAATACTGTGGTATACAGAGAACATTTCAGCCTGCTAGCTTTGCTCTCTGCATTTCTTGTTGCTAGCACACAGCACAGAAACCTGACAGACAGTGAGGGAACAAGCCTTCCTGGAACACCACATCTCTTCCCTGGGTTTTGAACACATACAGCAACTAAACCTGTTAGTGCCAGTAAGGATGGAATCTCACATATGAAGCCTATCTATCCACAGCCAACTGATTCCTCTCAGTGACAAATGCAGAGAAAACAGACCCAGAAAAACATCTCAGCAGAGTCCGGTGCGGAGAGCGTAAAAGGACAACCTGCAGCTGTGTCCAGACAAATATACAAATATATGGTATGCATTGACCTGGAAATCCTGCTATCGAGGCTCAGTGAAAGGCTTGTCAGAAAAAGTTTTGCAAACACCTTCTGCTATTTGGTGAATTTTTCAAAATACATAGCCATTAAACACTTGAGAGGGGAAAGACGTAATGCAGGCCTCTAATTATAGAAAATGGCCATCATGTGAGACATCTGTGCCAGCATACATCAGAGCCCGAAAGACCAATGGTATGGATTAGATACTGTGAACATCTGTTTTTCCCTGGTTCCAAACCATTCTGCTCTGGAGTACTACCATGGTATCCACGCTGCTTCTAGTATTTTTGCCACATACATGACCCAAGAGAAAAAGGTAGATGGGCAGAAGACAGAGAGAGTAGAAGCCCCTCTTCTTTTACTGTTCTTTTACTGTTCTTTTAAAGGTATCTTCTTATCCGAAACAGCACTCAGGCACAAACACGCCTTTATAAATCCACAGAAGGAAAACATGAAAGGTGTGAAGAACAGAGTCAAGAAGAAATGAGATTTCAAAAAGAAATATGACTTGTGGCCAAAATGTGTGCACATATGTGCTGTAGAAATCTACAGGATGGAAGGGAAACACAAGCTACTGTTGTAGCTCATCTTGAACCCTTATACTGAGGAGATTTAGCCTATCAGCATTCAAAGAAACTTGTGTTTATAGCAATCAGCCAGTCTGAATACAAAGATGGATGCAGCTAGTAATCATATAATACCATCCACTTTAACACAGCTGGCCTTTGTACTGCAAAGAGAAAAAATATGCTTGCTAGTCATGAGCAATTAGATTACAATTAGTGATTATACACAGTATCTTTCTAATAACATGTCAAAGCACTCTAAACAAAAAAAATTAATCAGTTCAGAATATCAAAAAAACCCTTTAAATATTTAATACAAGCAGAACCCATATTTCAGTTACAAATGGCTTTCCCAAGCAAGGCTGGTTTATTTTAAGTTGTGTTGCCCAAGTTCTCCCATTACTAAGATATTCCAGAAAAACAGAAACTCTGTCAGGGCTTGCTGTTTAGCTGCTGTTTCTTGTGCAGAAACACCGAGTATGGCCAGACCTTCCTAAAAATGTTAATGTTACAAGCTTTCCTCTCTTTGAGGAATTCAAGTTATTTCTACATAGGGGCAAGTACCTGACTCACAGGTCTTCCCCTAGCTGGGAATGCCATGGACCCAGTTCTGGGCAGCTGACTGAACAGCTGGGAGGTAGAAGAAACAGGTTTCTTGCTCCTAAGGTCATTCAGCAGAGCTAGCACAAGGTCTCTAGAAAGACCCCACATACACAGAAAAATGGATGGGCTCCTTACAGATCTGATAGGAAAACCACAAACAGACCAGGGCATCTTCACTTCTCATGCCGATCTACATCCTCTATGACTGCAGTTTGAGTCTACAGCTTTTCTCACATCAAAGCTGCTTTTGTTGAGAAGCTCTCTGTATGAAGAACTGCACAATACCCAGAGAGCTTCCTTGAGCACATTTTTGGACCACAAATATTGGACGTTAGAATCGTTATCACAGTAGAGTAGAAACCATTCATAGAGAAATTATGTCTAATCTGGACACTGCTCGCCATGCTAGAAGTCCAGGAATATTTACGGAAGTGGCTATTGAAGCATTCTCCCTCAGGGTGGGAAGAGAAACCAAGCTCCTCTTTGAACAATTTAAACAGAAATCCAGCATAGAGAAAGAGAAACGTGAAAGGTGCAGTACTGGGAAAGAATACTGCTCTGCATTCACAAGGGTAAGAGATTTGCTAGTGCTTTTACTCAGCTCTTCCACATCTCCAGTGCTCTGGCATGAAGAGAAAGGGACAAAATGGCCAAGGGGAAAAAAGGAGCCTTTCAGAAATAAGAATTTCATAAGAAAAATAAATAGAAAGAGAATACCTTTGTCCTCTCTCTCACAAACTGAAGTAGAGAGATCTCATGAAGACTCAGGAATAAAGAAAAGATCATTCTACTTTTGAAGTACAGGAGGGGCAAAAAGATAGGAACCGTGCTAAGGAACTCTCTCTACTTGTGATAACAAATCTGAGAGTCTGATAAAGGTGAGCTAAGGAGGATAATGGCATCTTCTTCTCACAACATTATAACCAACTTCCACTGAGCTTTTCTGAATGGAGCTAACTTTCCTATAAACTGGTACAGGGCTCTGTTTTTGTCAGAGCTTCTTCAGAACCTATCTCAAAATTAAAAGCCCATACAGAAAGATCCTGAAAAAGACATTCATATTCCCACCAGTGGATTATAATGCAATAATCACAAGTGTATAACAAAACATATATTAAAATAAGCTAATCATCTCTACAGCTCTGATTTGCTCTGAAATGGAAGTCCCCCATCTGTCCCTCTCTTCTTTCAAAGGAGAAGTCTCTATTTCTGCTAAATGTATTGATTTTCAAGGCCATACTCACACCCCAATCTATAAAGAAAACAAAATGCTTTGATGGAGTGAAAAGGAATCTTTCCACAGGATTCAAAAGTAAGGCAATTTTTTGCTCCTCACTTAAATCTACTGTTATAGTACAGGCATTTTTCAAACAATAGGTAGTGTAAAAGCTATACAGGCAAAAAAAAAAAAAAAAAAGTACTGGCTTCAATGCTTATCGCCCTTGAAATTCCTAATGTGACAACAAGCAGTACTTCCCTACCATATCCTACACGCTCCTGGTGCCTTCCAGAAAGCCTTTTTATCTGATGCTGTGAACAGACTCCTGCTGCAGATCTGAATGTCAGGGACTGAAAGTACTGTACAAATGACAGAGAGTTGGGGAAAATGAGTGGTTGAGTATAGAAAGAAACAGGAAATCAGTTCTCAGAAATTCTATCTTTGCTTCAGTGCTTCTGTTTGGCCTCCTCCTCCCACACTTGCTCTCTGTCCCTTTCCAACTTCCTATTTTACCAGCTCTTTTACTTGCTACGCACTAGTGAAGGAAGCAAAATTTACCAAGATCATCTTTCTCCTGGTGTTGCATTATGTGACTGTCTTAAGAGTACTGTCCGGTTTACCCCAGCCTAGGTTAGGCTGTCATCTAAAAACACAGCAATTCTTTCTTTCAGCCTTTTCTGCTTCTCCAAGTATCAATTCTCATCCCATATAATGACAGGGTTTGAGAGAAGCACATTTTTCTCATGGAAGCTCTGAGAAAGCAACAGAAGGATGAAAATTACAAAGTATGAAGAATAAACAGACATATTTTTTAAAAAGCAGAAGCCAGATAACAATTCCAGATAAGATTTAAATAAACATACGTGGGAGGTAGCAGGAAAGGCAGTTGGTTCCTCATGCTCAGATGCACACAGGTAATGACCTCTGTCTCTTGCTGTCCCAAAGCTAACAATGCTGGTTATTGCACTCCTCCAGTGAGCTCTGGAAAGGATCCAGTGCACTACTGATTACATTTCATTCACAGTTAGTTTAACCTTTGAAACATGACAGTCAGTGGCAGTGAGCAGGCCAGCACATAAGGTCAGCTCAACCTTGTTGGTCCCAGCATTCTCCTAGTGTTTGCACAGAAAACAACCTGGTGATCAGGGATTCCTACTCTAAGTACAAAAGACCCAAGAGGGACTGTACCAGAACACTAAATTTATTGCAAGGTGTAATTCATGGCCATTAATCTGTCAAGACAGAAAAATACAGGTTCTCCTCTTTCAAAAAACCAAAATAGTACCAGACAGAAATAGTCTCATTTAGGAAGGTAGAGATGTGACTGATCTACTGTCAGGTACCAGGCAAATGTTGCACATTACTTCTCCAAGAATAGAAAGGAAAAAAAAAAACCCAAAGAGAAAATAAGTACACTCTGAAATAATGGTGAGACAACTAGGTCAGCAAGTACAACAGGAACACTTTGTGCTCAAAGGAAAGCTAAAAAACCAATTCCTGTTCAATTGCCCATTTTTCTCAAGTTACTTCCTTTCCAGAACAGCCTCTTTTGAAGCTCACTTTGTATCTGCTGTACACCCAATTTTAAAATGAAAAAAACCAGCATCTTCAATTACCTTGAATTTCTACAGAAAAGTACAGGACTTAGCAAGATCAGATACCTTATCTCTTTCTAAATATTATTTCTATGTTTTAACAAAGCCTTTAGTCTTGGGAAAACATATGCAAAGGGAGAACAACAAAGCTATTCCTAGCTTCAAAAAGCTACTAGTTAGTTATTTAGAATTTATCACATTTTCCTTAGAGATAGATTTAAAAGCATTTTTAAGGTATTAAAATGGAAAAAATTTAGTTTTCCTCAGGAACAACTGCCCTCTAACATAATAACAGCGATGAGGATTTTTTTAAGACATGCTTAACTATCCCTTGGAGCATGTGCACTTGGATTTTTCATTATTTGTATGTTTGTGTGGATGGCTCAGGGAGCATAGGCTTTTCAAGAGCCAGTAGGAGGTGAAGAAAAGGTCATTGCAGCAGGATTCATTTTCTCTTAAATTCTCAGAGAAATGCTGCTGCTAAGAGGCAACAACAAACCCATCACCTCTTCCTCTCACTATTAGCATTTCCTAAGGTTCTCTCAGCTACGATATAGCAATACCTTTGGTTATACCCCATCAGCTTTTCATCCTCCTCTAACATGAGTTTTAACACAAATGCTGGCAACAGACCTGCTAAGAGGAGGAGCTGGACTAGACCTCCAGACGTCCCTTGCAGCAGCACCCCAGCACTGCCAGGAGCAATCTGCTCGCCCACGAGCTGCATCTGTTGCTGCTCCAAAGGCAAGGCCTCCCCTCTGCCTCCATTCACACCGCTGCAAATCCCCACCATCAAGCACAAAGTGGAAACCTTGCCCCTGGATCTTCCTGGAGGCAACTCCAGGGTCCTTCGAAGGAGGCAGAAAGCTGTGTGGGCTTGCGTAAAGGAACAGCTGTGCAGCAAAGTTTACTGTGCTGAAGTAATGTTAATTCTTGTATTTACAGCTAGAAGGAGGGTGATGCTTTAAAAGCTCACAAACAAAACAGAGCCTTCGGAAAATCCTGAGTCTTGCTCTCTGAACTCACTCCCTCCCAACTCTTCACACCTCTCCACTCCCACAAGTCTCTACAAATGGCCTGCACCAAGTATGTAGGTAAAGCACCATATAGTTTTCCAATAGTTAGTGCTACCTTGGAGCTGGCAGTATATATACTGGGAAAGATGCTGCCCTGACCTACGGATTGGCTGCTTTCCCAAGCATCCACATGGGAAAACAGGCCGCACAAAGGAATACAGTTATCCCCAGTACAAAGAAGTGGGTGCTGGAATACACTGGATAACAAGAAAATCCAGTTCCAGAGAGTGGGACCACAGAGCAGAGATGTTTAAGCAGCTCTCCTGACAGCAGCAAGGTCAGGCGAGAACCAGGGTGAAAAAAAAAGCCCTTCCCACAGCAGGGCTGGTGCCAGTGCAGCAATTGGCCACCTCTGGCTTGGAGAAGGCTCTTCCACCCTGGCTCAGGAGATGTCTGGGCGGGCTCCATGCAGCCACACTTCCATTCCTGCAGCCAAAATGTCTCAGCATATGTAAAAACACCATACAAGTGAGATGGTGAGAAGGAAGCAGAGACCCAACAAGGCTCACCAGTGCTGGGCTGGCCCTGGATCAAGGTCAGCTGCGCTATGAGGCACTGGGATGGACATTTCAATAACAAGGGGGCACAAGTAGCAGAAAACGGAGAGAAAAAACTCTCACAGTTTGGAGGTTTTTTTGAGGGCCTTGAAAAAAAAGATAAAGATCTTAGGTCTAACATTATACAGACAAAAAGGAAAAAAAAATGCTGGCAGGGAAGTGCAAAAAGAAAGGTAATACAATCAAGGTGACACTCAGAAAACAACAACCACCTAGACCAGGCATAAGGAAACATCTGCCCAGTGCAATGAACTGGTGAAGGTGGAAGCTTGATATGGTGAAGGTGGAAGCTTGGACAGTGATATTTCCCTCTCCAAATGAAAAGGTCATTCTGCTAGGTCAGAGACCTTACACAGGACACAGCCATGTTATGGGTGTCCCATGCATCATGGCAGAGAAAAGACACATGACGGAGGGCCAGGAGCTAAACATCCTGGAGGAGATGCCAGGGAGAGTGACCAAGATATCAGCTCCAGCCCAGGGAGACTGATGCACTTTATGGCCTGAAAGCACTTCCCGCCAAAGCTCACACAGGAAGATAATGCCCCCCTCAAATGAATTTACGCAGGTGGCAATTCATTTGTCAGAGGTTAAAAAGAGCCAGTTCCATTTTAAAATGAGAACGTTCAAGCTCCGCAGCAGACAGGAACAAATGGAGAGCCAGTATCTGTATGTGCGCAGCTTCTGCTCACACCTGTTGTCTGATTTTCGTGGGAGTTTACACCACCAGACCTACACAGGCCTGCTGGTCCAAAATGGCACATGATTATATCCCATTAAATCTCATACCAAGTCCATATTTCTCAAAAACATGTTCCTGCAATGTAACTTCTGAATTAAAAACAAACACTCCAAAATGGACAACTGCTACAATAATGTGAACCCAGATGCTTCAAGAAAAAAGCACTTGTGAGGCTATTAACATTTTTTCTCTTGATTTAGATTAAACCCCCACTTTACTGATGCTAAGCCTCAGTAAGATGTAAAAAAAAAAGACTGCTTCAGAAAGTATTCCTTGCCCAGTATATTAGCCAGCTTCCTGTGCCTTTCTCATATAAACTTGTAATCTTTGATAAGGTTCACACACGTAAAAATAAGGTTTTAAGATGAAAATCACCATTACTTCTACACAAAAACAGTGCATCATGTGAGGCATCTGATACAGTAGACCAAGCACAGTGGCAGAAAGATGTAAAACAAAACATTTCATTTAACTACCGCTGAAATCAGCTACTGAAACTTGTTCATTGATTTTCCTTCATTAAAAAATAACTGATTGTAGAAGAAGTGTTGCTTGGCAGGATCAAAGCCTATCCTACAGGAAACACACACACAAAGCATTTGGAAATGAGGGTTAATTTGGCATGCAATTTAACAGCATTAGCTTTTATCAGCAGCATTTCAAGGTCAGGCACAGCCAGGTTTAAAACATTTGGTTTTGTTACAGTTTCAAATACAGCATACTAGAGTTCAAAATATCTTAAACCAAAACTAATAAAGTGATGTGGCTCTTTAACTCTCCCTTTTATTAACTCAAGACTTGACGTTTGCAAGAAAAAATCCCAAACCTGTGTCAAATTAGCAGATTACAAAAAAATGCTCTTCTTCATCTGAGCATGGGATTAAGTGAGACAGATTAGACCTGATGGAAGGAATCCTTTTGCTGACAAAGTTTGTTCAAAATTTAAAGAGCTTTTGAAAATGTTCTTTTAATACGTCAAGTGACTTAGTAAAAATGACCTAAAATTTCAAGTAGTGAATTTCTTCAAGTCTACGATTTAGATTTATTCTAAGAAAAAACCCTACTTCTTCTTTTTTACCAAAATCTGATCTGCTCAGAATTAAAGCTAGCACATTCTATTTATTCCCAAAAAGATTAATTCAAAATGTAAGATCATTCCGTTTTTATATTTTACATTTAATTTATTCAAAGACATACAAATGGATGGTGGATTTAAGAAAACATAAAGCAGGTTTGATCAGCTCCAATATGGAATACTCCAAACACTCACTGGAGATTTTCCTTTTCACTGATTTATAAACTCCAAAAACTAGTGAGTGGTTGCATGTTTTCACGTTTACCATTATGCTGTGGAAAAATTTCCACATCTTTTTGTTGAAAGCGTACTCCATATAAAGAATCCCAACTACCCATAATGCTGACAGACTTTAACAGCGGTTGGCAACAAATGTTTCATGAGATCAAGTCCATACAGCACTCGAAACAAACACTTTGATTAATCAATTACTGGCAGAACTTCACAGTACTGTGGATGTGTGCCTAAGAGCTTTACAAACGCTTACAGGACAGTGATGTTAGGGGGCTGAAATCTCTTAAGCCTCTTTCTTTGCAATTCTCTGCCACAGTTCAGAAGAATGCCACCCCATTACACCAAAACCAGCACGGAAAACAACCACTCTCGCCTCTTGCATGAGCATAATTAATCTTCTGACACCTTGACAAAGCAGCTTGTTGATAGTCAAAGAAAGGATTTTTCTGATTTCCTCCCAAGACAGGAGATGGTCTTTATCCATCATCCCTTCTTCCTGATCTCTTCTTCCAGAGTCCCCCCCATCTGCAGAACTGTCTATCAGAGCAGACAGCAGGAGGGAGAGGTCTGACTGATTGATAGGGCACCAGTGCGCGACTATGCTATTTAAGTGTAGGAACCTATTGTTAGAATCTTACTTTACAGCAGTTAAACAAATATAATAGCAACCAATTCAACCATTGTGCCACTAGAGTCAGCTCAAGCTAATAAGTAAAGTTAGCTAATTACACTGATCTGATTTAAAATCCAGACAAATTGTAGAGACAGTCAGCATTACTGTGCACTGAAAGAGTAGAAATTGTAAAGAAAAAAGTTTTGCACAAACTATGCTTTCTGAATTGAATTACAGTTCCTTCTCACTCTCACTCTCCCTTGTGAGCAGGATCATAGACTTTTCATACACTGGCCAGCTAGGTATTCCCAATTAAGCAAAATAAGTTTTCTTATAATGCAGTTGAAATTTCTTCCTCTTCCCTTACTGACTCCAAGTTCTAACATATCTTACTGTTAAGACTGTGAGGAATCCCAGTTTTTGAGGGAAAAACATTATACAGTGGCTCCTAAAAGGTGGATATCATATACTACAGAATACACCAAAACCCACACTAGTAACATATCTTTGAGGATACTGATTTGGTATAACCAAAGTACAGGTGTGCTCATGTAAAGAAGATTCTGCACGCTTCTCACAAACAGATACTTAATATATAAATCACTGGGTTTGCATGTAGAAATATGTATTTTTCTTACATACACATTAGAGATATATATGTGTGTATCCAGTCTGTAGTTTTTCTCCACGCATCTCCCCCACCTTCCCAAAAAGATAAGCAAAATATTTGGGCATAGTTATATGTTCACTTAATTATTTTCTACACTTACATAAAGAGTGGACATTGTATTAATCATACCTTTTAAAAACTCTTAATTCTTTGGTAATTGCTGGTCACACAGGAAACCAGTCCAGGTCAGAGAGGACCAGGGCATGGCACTCCATGTACTGCTGCCAGCCAGGGCAAGTCCAACTCAGTTCTCGGTGATCTATTTCAAATATAAATCAGACCACAGTCTGTGTCTCACCAGTGTAACAACCAAGGCAGAGGTATACAAGAGTTAGTGTTTTCTTACTGAAGTTGCCAAGAAAAAGACCTTCATCTGGGTCAGAGGAACTTGGTAGCTCCTGGGTTTAGATACGCCACTCTGACCTTGACTTTTTCATTCAGGACTTACCGTTCCATAAAAACAGCTGCCTGTGCTATCTGGCCGAGACCAATTCTCCAAGCAATCTTCTTTTATTTATTTACACCAGAACAACTACCACTATTTACATCTGTGAGTAAAATTAGCCATTCAAAAAGTGAACATGGTGCTCTTGCCATGAACTACATGAAATTTCATGGGATACCAAGCAGGCTGGAGCACTTAAATATTGTTTGTCAGAGCAAGTGTAAAAGATTACATGTTCTTTCTCTCAAGAGTACTGTAAGCCACAACCCAGAGGAAGATCTCTGTGTCTCTTCACTGGCATTTTATACTTGCAGATGTTGAGGCAACAATAGGAACAGCCATCTGCAGTCTCCTGCTTTTCCTTATGTATTTTCCCCATCTGGGTTCAGGAATCAACAGACCTCTAAGTCCTTGTGTCAGCAGGATAGATGAAGCAGAGATAGGGAATACTGGCATGAGTGAAGAGACCATCCAAATCCAAAGACCTGTGGTTAAATGCAGAGAAGGTGCCAACTGGGAGGCAAAAGGGAGACAGGTGGAAAAAAAAAAGGTGGTCTCTGCTGCATGTTGCTAAAGAAGAAAGGGGACTTTCTACACTGGAAGGGACTAGGTTGGAATTGATGAGACACAGAGCAGCAAGGCTAGGCAATCCAAGTCCAAAGGAAAGGTAAATCTGAACAAAGGGCTGTGGAACACAAGGAGTTATGTGGAAAACAAAAGGAATATTGGAACTTCGGGGTGCAAACTTTGAGGTTATTCTCTGATTCAAGTATCAAACTCTACTAATGCAGATTGTTATATATGGGATGTGAAAATATAAGTAAGACTATCTCCTTTCTTCTCCATTCCCCCTACTATGAGCTACCAAAAAAGCTGCCTTCCTTCATACTCAAGCCATCCTTTTTGCCTCAGAAATAATAATGCTTTTTTTCTGGATTGCAGTCCCACCTATTTTCTTAAAACTGGAAATGCCAAGTCAAACTAGAGGGGGAAAAACCATAGATCAATAAATGGGGCCCAGGCCAGGCAAAGGTGAATTCCCCAGAGTAGAGGAGACGACAGAGCTTTCTGTCCATAAAAGCTCTCTCCTCCTCAGCTGAACACTTCCTCTCTTTGCTGTCAAGTTAGTCGCAAAAATTTGTCAAGTGTTACTGCCACAGTATAGAGTATTACTGGATCACAGGAACTAGACAAGGGCATCGCCAGTGAACTGCAGTTATTTTCAGTGCAGTGCCAACTATGCAAGAACCACTAGCACTGTACATCTAACAGGTCTGTATTCCCTTTCCTATTTGCAAAACCCTAAAGCAAGCTGAATGGCTGTCAGTCAGAGGTGAAGTTTAGCAACAAATACAACAATTTCTGTATCTGATGGATTAATTTTGCATTACATGCTTGAAAGCAAAGGAGTAGCTCTCCCCCAGTGGTGGAATGGGAGAGCACTGGGACCTGCAGTAGCTCCCGCAAAGATAAGACATGCCTTTGAGTCTGTTTCTTTTGTTAACAAAGCACTGAGCTGACATACAGCCCTGACTAGGCTGTATCTTCCCAGCACATGCAGAGCAAAGATATCTGGAGGGAGGAGGCAGCTCAAGAAGCAGAAAGAGTCCACCCACAGCTGCAGGCAGCTTTGTGGGCATCATGTTCTGAGCAGTGTACTGGATAGCTCACATTGCTGCCCTGGGGTCAGGGTCTATCCAAGTCCAACCTTTCTCCAAGCAATCACATTTGAGGACCTTCGCACTGCACTGAAAAAACACATGAAGGAATGCCATGTTTGTGGGTTTTATGTATGATAGAATGGATCGGGATATTTACAAACTGTAAATTCCTTATAGCAAATTGCTACTTTAAAAGCAGGCAGTGCATTTGTTACTGGTGCTGTCCCCATGTATATATTAAGTAGAAGGTTGTTAGCATATGCACATTCATTTAAAGCAAATTCATAGAGCAGAGCTGTGGATGCTTTTGTGTTGGAAGTAATAGTCACAAGAATGAATACAAAACATTTTCTTCCCCATGCTAAATACCTCTTGGAGACTTAAGCACCAGCTAGCAGAGTTTGAATGAGAGGTTCTCTTGACTAAAACACAGAATTCCTTTGGAAAGATGAGGCCAAAGGGCACATGGGCAATGAAATCATCCTAGTGAAGAAAACTCTATGGATAAAGACTTTGCTTGCTGCTTTATTAACATCTTCCACTAGTACTTTCTGGCTCACTTAAGGTTCTAAGTCATAATTTACAACACCATGACAAGCTTCAACCAGATCAAATGCTTCTTTCCCATCCTGATGTCTGAATCCCAGATTCAGTCCTATTAACACCAGGAGCTACAGGTGTAATGTCAGTATCTGAAGGAATATTGAAGGGAAAGCTATCTCCAAAAATGAAGCTCCATCCTGAAACTGAATGACTCCTCAGAGTACTGAAAAGGAATATTCTGACTGAGATCTCCATGCTGACCATCTGAGGGGGGTTTCACCAGTCAGCTGTTTGTAGGATACTATAATTTCCCTTCACAGAGCAAAGAATGTGACTTTCCATCCCTATACTGATGGACAAGAAGCTGCTATCAGCTTTATCTAAGCAGAGAATTTTACTGAGCTTATCATTAAGTTCTGTTGCATAAAAATGGAAGTCAGGTCTCTGAGCACTAAACATGCAAATACTTGTTAGTTTGCATTTTTTGGAAACAGAATGTATTTCTGTACTAGAGGTGATTGACGGCGATGAAGTTTCACGACAGGTTGTGCAAGTTTTTTCTTTGCCAGCTCATTTATATGCCAGGAGTTTTGACTTTCCACAAAATAAAAGTAGGGAAACTGCAAGTTACTAAACAACAAACACATAACACTTGTTTCAGATAGAGCAGAAAGCAACACAGAAAGAAAACATAAGGCATAGAATAAACAGATAGAAGTCCAGTACATATAAGTTTGGTAGATATTTATTTAATAGCACTAAGTAGCAAAGAACAAATTGGAAGTTTAAAATAGTTCCTCTGACTTTTTGCTTTGAGCCACAGCTGCACCTTCTGGCAATGCAGAGCCTGGCACCTGCCAAAGGCAGCCCAGTGGAGTACTCTTCTGTGGTACAGAGCTAGTAAAGATTAAATGAAGTCTTTTGGAACTCAAGGCAGTAAGCAATTCTCATTTACAAGAGAATCCTCTGTTCAAACATTCAGCTTCAATAAAAAAATCCCAATGCTTTTTAGACTACAGTATAAGACTTTCAACCATGACCAATAGTAAAGTATAATTGTTTTTAGAGATAACACAACTTTGTTAAGTCACCCATCTAATTTATTTTTCCATAAAAAAACTCAAAAAACAACCCTCCACTAGAATTATCAGTGAAAGCATTATACCTCTCAATCACAAGAGTCACTCTCGCCTGTGCTCTAAAAGACAAAACAGCAATACAAACGTTTTTCAAAGTTCTCTAAAAACTACTGATCTACAATTTAGGATGACTAGCATAAATTACTTGAATAAAGAAAATCCAAATCATATCCAAAGCTTTCAAAAGGACTAAGGACTACTCTTAGCCATACATGGTTTTAATAGTTCAGGTCAATATTTTTCAGTGTGGTCTGCATTTCCCTGAAGCTCTCTCAAGGCTTACTGCAAACCCAATGAAACAATTGGGTAGCATTGCTAAAATACTTCATGAACCTACATAATCTCTTTTATAATCAGCTCTTACATTTAGATATCAACAGTGTGAGGCAGATAATAAGGTAAAAATACAAGTTAAATAAGTTTAACACTCTTTAGGCATTTGTCACTTTATTAACATTTTATCAACACTTTATTGCAATTGCCCTTGTTTTGAAATCTCCTGACTGACAGATCTTCCGGCAATGCTCACCAGCACTATTCAAAACCAGCATTGTTCCAACCTTACAACATGCCCATTGCAGCCCTGTGACTATCAAGATTCAGATGCTCATTTAGCTGCAGCAAAATGTCAGAATCTGCAGATGTGAGATTTTCAATGCAGGCCATGTCACCACCAAGAGCAAAAGGCAAGACTGCAAATATAGACGTTTATAATTTTCAGAGACAAGACTGGTTTAGAAGAGCAAAGACTATGAACAGTTCATTCCAGAATATTACTCAGCTCAGATTTGGGCTAGTCACTTAGGGACTTACCTAACAACAGCTATTAACAGCCTATCAACAGCTGTTAGATGTACAAGAACATAAATTCTAAAAGCAGGATTTAGGAAAAAGAGGTTCTATGTATTTTTAGATTGTTACTCAACCTAATTTTGAGTCACTTAAATTCAACATGTGCAGTTTAGAGAGGTGTCTGAATGATTTGTGCTTGTTCAGTGCATTCGTACATTTCTTACCTTCAACAAGTACATTTTGTTCTCCGCCACTCAAATATGTACACTAAACCCTAAGTTACAAAGAAAAGCAGATACACTGAAATTTATTATGCTTGTTTTTCACTGGAATGAAGTACCGTAGAGAAACCAATCGTATTTTTCCTTCCCTTTCTCCACGCACATCCTTATACATACCCAAGGTAAAGAATATGGTTTATTTCTTCTAACAAGTAAGACAATATTTTTGTGTTTCAAAGATACTGTTTCAATTATCTTTTACATTCCAATACTACACAGATTTAAAGCTGCACCTCGACATCATCACCCATTACTCAGTGTCCAACCAATTAACATCTGTTTTCAAAGGGAACACAGATTAATCACTAATTGTGATGGTGGCTCCACTTGAACACTATGGGAATTGAGGCAATCCTTCATAGGCCAACTTTCAGTCCAGAACATGAATCAACATTAATACAGTGTTCTGCAAGGCTGGTAACAAGTTTTTTGTTGTTATTTCATGTGAGACATCTCACACAGGTATCAGAGCTCTTCTTTTGAAAGTAGCTGCAGTGTGGCTTGAGAAAGCAGGTGAAGTTAAGAACAAAACACTTGATAATAATGATTTTGGAAAGGACAGCTGAAAAGGATGGTTTTACAGAAAAGTGCTTTTTTAGTTATAAAGAAATTGAGCATTGTAGTAAGCCCATTTTAGAGCAAATATAGTCAGAGAGATATGACAGTACTCACTTGTTTTCTTTTGACATCCAGTGTGTTTACACTAGAGACATCTGAAGACCAATTCTATAAATCTTAGCAATGGAAGTAGAAAATACGAAGTGGTTTTTGTCAGTCATCTGCATGCAGCCTGGTAGCTTGTTTAGAGATTTATTCAACACAGCTTTCAGAAAAAGAGAAAAAAAAATGGAAACTGCACAGACTTTATCTGCAGACTTTATTCTTCACTTCCATTGTTTGCATCATGATTTGAAACTAAAACTTAGTAAATCACGTTACAATAAGAAAGAAAAGAGCAAAGTCATAAATCTCAAGAAGCTGATAAATAATGTAAGAGGATGGTCCATAGATGTGCTCTTACATAGTGAAAATTAAAATTATTACAAGTTCTCTGGAATAGATGCATTTTACATCAATGGTTTCATACAGTGCTTTAATCAAAAATCAGTTTATATCCAGTTAATAGTAAACCTAATTGCAGTAGTAGCTATCAAAGTGGCTTGTGAAACTCCACACTTTTTTCTAACCAACACAGCCTCATTTTTGCTAGCATATTATCTAGTATTGGACTCTGAAAATGAAGAATGCAAACAAGTTTTAACACTACCATTTAAAAAGATGAAAAGTTTGGATACTGCATAGCTCTAACCATTTGCAGTATTCAAAGAGTGTCAAGTCAATGACATTTAAGCCAGTCTTAAAACCAGCAAAAGTGCAGTATGCTTCTCAGTTGAATCAAGTTATCCTACCTGCCATAGGGATGTATCCATTTACTACTCTTGGCAATTTAAAAATAAACATATTTTGTAGAATTTGTATCTGCCCATGATCTACCTTGCTTACATGTGGTTCTGCCCAGTGATTCATGCAGCAACACACAGAAACAGATTATATGAACACTGCAGACACTAAAGAGATGGTTTTCATTTCAATTCAGTCCAGTCCAGCCAGACAGAAACTGAACAGATTCAGAAGGTCTCTTCTAATACTTCATGTAGCAAAATAAAACAACACCACAGCAATACAAATATTTCAGTCACCTGCTAAACATTACATAGAATTTTTTCCATATAGATTTTCCTGTGAATTACATGAAACTATCCCAAAAAGCTTGACAACAAAGATACTACTGACATATAAATATCATATGTGCTTGTTTCAAGAACATGGCAACAAACAGGCAGAGTGTGAGCAAAATCTCTACACAGAGTAAGCCTCTCACTCTCCCTACCAAAGAACAGGCAAGAAAGCTAACATAGCACAGAAAAAAAGTGGGTTTAGAGACCTAATCTTAAGAGCAATGCAACGAACTGACTTCACATCTTTTGCTCCCCTACTACAACAAGTGCTATATTGCCATGAATTCACACTGTAGTGAAAAGACTGACATCTTCAAAATCAACTTCATGTTTAAATGCTTTTCTTCCTGCTCTGTCTTTTCTGGTGATAAATACTTGGAAATCAATGAGGAAACATCATTTGAAGTGAAGCCATTCATCATGCACCAAAAAGGGTAAGTACCCCATAAACTGCAGCGATCCATTTCCTATTAGAATCACACAACAGAAGGCAACAGCGTTTCCATTAGCAATTTTTATGACCTCTGTAGGTAGGGGATAAGGCTAGGAAATGGCTTATTTTTGTCAGCTGTAAAGCAGTTGCTGGGTGGGGAAGGAAGAAAATTTTCAAGAGAATCAGAGTTATTAGTAAATCAAAGGGGAAGGGGCAGGAGGAGATACAACAAATAATGGCTGCACCAACTGCGCATCTTTGTACTTAGGAAATTTGTGGATTGGCAGTTCTCCTAATACTGAACATTATAGTAAAATTTAGTCATTAGAATGTTATTATACTGTGTATAGGCTTAAAAAAAATTGCAGTCATTGCCTGTGACTGCTGCCTAATAAACAGCACTTCTCTACAACTTAGAAAATGGATTTACTATTATTAATGTTCCTCTAAAGCCGGTGTTATAAAAAGCAGGAGCTAACAATTCTGGCTTGATAATAGAAAAACAAATTTTATTAAATTAAGCACTGTATTTTTCTCTGTTTCCCTTCTCCATCCCATCCTGTGCAACACTCTACACTCTCTGCACCAAACCAAGCAGGACTAACACACTAGGCAGAAAAAAAAAAATGTAGGTTTTGATGTGCCTCTTTACAACTGACAATATGACTGCCCTCCCAAAATACCAATCCTGGAGCAAGAATGAAGCTTTACAAATAGATAGGCTTTTCCTAGAGTTCAGGGAGTGGAGTTGGGAGGAGGAGAAAATAAGAAAGAGCTTTATTTTAAAATATTCTTTCAATTAATTTAACTGTATAACTGTATTTAACATAGAAATGCTTCTCAGATTCAATTTGATATACCAGCAAGAAATTACATTTTTAAGTCAATCTCACCCTAAACCCACAAAATTTCAAAGTCCATACACCAAAACATCATCTAGTCCTGTGACACAAATTGTAGGAAAGCGCCTTGTGTGTGCCTCAAAAGTTAAAACAACCCAGGCAAACAAACAGCCAATGACTATTAAATTTAAGAGATGGAAAACCAAATTAAATCAAATAAAATGATTATGCATCTCCTGCATTCCAAGATTTAGCGTGAAAACCACTGGGAAAATCCTCTGACCTGTGTTATACATGAACACAGTCTGAAGGAACATCAAGTCACTCCTATCTCCACTTCCTCCCCTTCCACACGCAGAGCACTGAATTAACATTGAATATTTCAACAGAATTCCTCACATCTCAAGAACTGTGAATCAGTATTTATATATACAAGTTTTTAAGCTTAATTCTACCTGAGTTTCCACCTTACAGAAGGCAGTGCAAGCCACTTGATTTGTTTGAGCCAAAATCCCGTGCAAATCCTGATTCAAATCCCACATCCACTCCACGCTGGCTACACTGGAGCCACTGATGCAGGACTCGAGTCCACTGAGTGTGCAAGTGGTGGTAAAAACATGACAGCCTAGGTGGCTGGGTACAAGTTTTCCCCTCAGGAATAACTGGTATTACCTCACATGCCACCCACAGACGAGCCCATCCCACACTAATTGTTAAGCTACTTTATGTTGCCAGCAGCCAGGAATAAATGAATGTTATTACAGTCATGAAAATGAGGGGCTAGTTAGCCTTTGTAAGTGAGATTGGTTTCACCTACATGAAACCTCACTAATTACTTTTTCTTCTTTTAGCATTTCAGACCAGCTTTCACACACAGCTCCTTCTTTTCCTCAATGAAAAGTTAATAATTCTAATTTTCTGAAACAGTCAAGTGTATAATTGTAATAATTTATGGTTTTAGCTTCTCCCGGAGAACTGATTTTACTCTCCAAACAGTGCTCTCAGGACCTTCTTCAAAAATCTTTGCAAAATCAGAGCTCAGGATGTGATTTCACCATAAAAGTATTTTTCTTCTGTCTGTGCCAGTGTACCTGCCATACACGGGAAAAAAACAAGGAAACCACCACACATTACAAACACATTTGTGGCACAGTCTCCTGACAGAGTGAAGTCTAGGCATCTGCAGTAAATTAGGGAAAACACTATTATCTTCTGATACAACTGTGCTTTGACTCAACCTGTCTTATGAAAGGAGACCCCCGCTGCGCTGCCCCACCTGACAGCTGCCCCAAATTCAGCCATACCACCACAAAGTGGTAGGTACGTCTTTACAGAAGGCTTTCTGTGAGCTTGCCAATTTTCCTAAAACTATATATTATGCTGCAGTTTCTATATTTACTCCCTGATCCTACTTTATGATACTCTGGGACTCATTCCCAGCAATCCTGCTTCACCAGCCTCGTTTTTCAGCGTTCCTGTGTTCTGGTGTGGAGTTTGAGGCCAGCCTCTGCCTCAGCCTGAACTCTGGGCTTTGATGCTTACTCTGGCACACCAGCACTTCCCACGTTCCACATCACAGCCGGGCATCCACACCCCTGCCTTGCCCTGAAAATTAATGTGTTTGTACTTCTTTGGTCTCTGACCTTGGGTTTTCCTGACCCTGACTGTGACCTCCTTTCCGTCCCAGCCGCAGCCTGACCCAACAGCTAAGCCAAACCCACCGATGTCCTGGCTCCAGCAGTGTGTGATCAGACCGCTGTGAGTATCTGTGGCGATAATTAATCCCCAAACAGGGGAGGAGGTGGGCAACCATCAGTTGATGGTCTGTTTTCAAGAAGACAAGCAGAAGTCAATCAGCACTGCCAGGGTTCCTACAGATCAGCAAGAACACTGTGGTGCTCACTTCTCCCATGCCTGCTTGGCAAATGGGAGCAGCAAAGCTCTTTGGAGCTCCTCTCCTTGAGTCAGGTGCTTCATGTGGAACACCCTGCAAGACCCTGCCAGTGAAAAGATTTACAATATTTACTGACAGTATGTATTTGGGCTGTGTGGAAAGGTTAGGGTGGTGGAAGGGTACAAGGATGACTTCTGTGAGAAGCTGCTAGAAGGTTCCTGTTTCCAACAGAGCCAATGCCAATGGAGTCCAAGATGGACATGCTGCAGAAGAAGGCCGAGCCCATCAGTGACCATCAGGCAGTAGCTCTGGCATAACAGAGATAAGAAGGGGAAAAAGTTGACGTGCAACTGCAACTGCAGTTGGAAAGAAGGGTGAGAATATGTGAAAAAATTGCAGACACCAAGGTCACAGAAGAAGGGGAGGGAGGAGGTGCTCCAGGCTCAGGAACCAAGGTCCCCCTGCAGTCTGTGGTGCAGACTGTGGTGAGGCAGGATGTGCCCCTGCAGCCCATAGAGGAGCAGAGATGCACCTAGAGCCCATGGAGGACCCAAAACCCTGCTCAAAGGAGACTGTGACCCCTTGGGAAACCCACAATGGACCTGTGGGCCCATGGAGAGAGAAGTCCATGCTGGAGCAGATTTTTGGGAGGACCTGTGACGCCATAAGGGACACACACTGTAGTCTGTTCCTGAAGGACTGCACCCTGTGAAAAGGAAACCCTCTGGTGAAGGAGAAGAGTGTGTGAAGCCCTCTCCCCAAGGAGGAAGGAATGGCAGAGACAACATGTGATGAACTGATAGTGCTGCTGAGGGGGAGCAGGGAGAGAAGAATTGCAGAATATTCTGAGTGGGGAGGGACCCATAATGTTGAGCCCAGGAACAAGCAAGGAGTGGGGGAAAGGTGTTTAAAGAGTTGGGTTTACTTCTTGTTACCCTATCCTAACTTGATTGGTAATAAATTAAAACTAATTTCTCCAAGTCGACTCCATTTTGCCGTTGTTAGTAATGGGTGAGGCATCTCTTCTTGTTCTTATCTCCACCCACAAGCCTTTTGCTTTATTTTCTCTCCCCCATCAAGCTCAAGAAGGGAGTGGGAAAATTATTTTGGTGGGTACCTGGTGTCCAGTCAGGGTCAGCCCAAAACATAGCAGGAAAGTGACAAAAAAATTGATCATTTTTTAGAGATTACATTGGACAAAATTCTGTAGAAACATATTATTCTGATATAACTCTACTGTTTCCTCTCCCAACTGGTTTGTCAAACTCCAGAGCAGCCCCTTTCCTCAATCTGAATCCTCTTTGATGCCACTCTATGCCAGTTCTTGTCATTCCATAGGGTTTTCATCCCACTCCTGTAGTTTTATCCTAGTTCAGCAACTCCCTCCCATCAACCAAAGATTCATAGCAAATTACATTGCTTTACCTTTTACAAATGTGCACAATTTGTCAGAAACACTTGGCTTCAGTACACTTTGTTTCTTCTCATCTCAGCAGTCCTCAGGTTCCTTGTCAACATATTCTCAGTGTTACTGCCCAGCTTTGCCCTCAACACCACTTCCCTTTCTGATTCTCAAACACTTCCTCCTCATCAAGCCAATCTTAATTTCTTTTCACATGTGTTTTCCCTTTAGTTTCCAAGCCCTCAGATTCTGTTATGGCCAGCCCAATCTCCTTCTCAATTTTTTTCTACAACCTTCACTCCAAGCTTCTCTGTCTTTCTCAGGCTCCTTGTTTATTCCTCCCATGATTATTTCCATTTCCTCACCATCTTCCACCAGCACATTGCCTAAATCCAATCAATAAAGGCATACAGTCACACACACACAACAGCCACCCTTAAAAACCTCCTCAGTTTCAGTGCCTGATCTTCAGAGGGGTTGTAAGGATCACAGGGGGTACAGCTAAAGGCTATACAGCTGCAGGCTGTAAGAGAACCATAGGGGAGGTGGAATCTTAGCACTGCAGCCCTAATAAGTTTCTGAGCATGAACAAACTAAAAGTTTTGGCTCTTAACAGGAATAGCTTTGGCTAATTTCTGAACGGAGAGCAAAGATGTAAACTCAAGATTAAATCTACTCCTGCCAAGTATAAAGCAATTAGACAGCAAGGATTGAAAAAAAAAAAAAAAAAAAGGAAAAAAGAAAAGCAAGAACTATGTTTTCACAGTATTTTCCCTTCTGCAAAAAAAAATAATTGCTCCAGCTGTGTGCCTGATGCCAAAAACTGCCAACAACTGAACTAAGGGGACAGAGCAGTCTTCAACAGCTGCTCAACAAGCCCAAGTCTCACACAAATGACTGAAGTGTGGTAAAGCACTGGGATACTAAATTGTGTCACAGAAACCACTTGCAAATCTCAGCAGATTTTAAGTTTCACCTATAGTTACTTAAAACAATAAAATAATATAATTTGTCTAAAAGTATTTGCTGTTTCCTGTCATTTGTTTCTAAAAGCGAGTCTTTCTTCACTGCTGGTTTTAACCTTGGCAAGACTTTTAACCTTCATTTTGCCACCACAACCCCCCAGCTCCCAAGGGAATGCAAACAAGAACTTTTAAGCTCACACTCAAACTGTCGCATAGATACATCTGGCTTCAGACCAACTCCTTTCACTTCAGACAAAATTCATATGGATTTGCTATTACCAAACACAAAGTCACTAATTGTATAATTTTCAGCCCCTTTTGAGACAAAGATTCTCAGCATAAAGTCAAAGTCCTCTTTTTAGTAATTAATCAACAATTTTGTAAACTGATAAAATTAAGTTCTGGTATCACATCTACCATACTTCTACCATACCTGCATTCAGAAGGCAACAAATTCAGTAAAGGTTCAAACTAACTAGCTGTATATTGATGAAACTTTCCTGGGTAAAGAAGGGAAAAAAAAAAAGACCTCCCCATTTAGTCTTGGCAACCAGGAAAATAAAGTCACAAGAGCAGAAATTTCACAGGAAAAGGTTAGGTCATCAATACCTCTTGTCTTCTCAGGCTATTAAGAAACATACTTCCTAGTGCTGTGTCCACTCCAACTGTGATTCAACTTCCTGATGTTGACCTGCCCTCTCTCAAAATACTAGTCTAGTATTTTACTACTCCAGAAATCACTCAGTGCAGTAATTGGAAAGTATGGTTTCTAAAGAAACAAATAATAGCATTCATGTCTCCACTTCAAATTTTTAATCACTGTAAGGGGTAATTAAACACACTGCAGTGCAGACTTCCAGTATCCCACACATGTAAGGTCACTGCATTACAGAGGAAGATAAAACCCATGGCCATTTGTCCTACAGCTGCAATTCCCTCTTATGTCTGTTAAAAAACCAAAAATATACATTAACATATTTTCAGCCATAAGTAAGTAAAGAGCTTTATTTGAACATCCTGGGCTTAGTTTGAAGATGTCAATATTCAAATTTGTTTAAAAAACTTTTCAAAAGTGCACTACAGTCATCATTGGCACTTACAATCTGTAAGTACAAAACCACCAATATTTTTTCTCCATTAAAGTTTAAACTAGAGGTTAGAAGGAAAAAAGTTATCTCAAAAACACAAAATACATTTTAAGAAGTTGATTTTCTTTTCTTTTTTAAAGATGATAATAATACTTCTTATCAAGTAGCATCTCACAGAAAAATAAACCTCGTGAACCAGTTGCTCTCGTTTTTTGTGGCAATCTGAAGAAAAACTATCCAAGCCTGAACTTACTTAAATTGGAACAGCCCAGAATCCAAGCAGTTGCTTTAATTTCATCACCCCTCACAAAGCAGGGAGGATAAGTCAATAAACTGACCCTTTAAGAACTGACTAGTTCAGTAATTGTCATCGGTATCCAGTTGGCATTAAAAAAATGTAGTCATGATCGTGACCTTTGCATTTCTGCAAACATTAGCCATTGTCATGAGGAAGACCCCTTTGGCCTCATAATTCACATGCTGTTAACAACCAGCAAGAACACAGCGTGTGTGTCAGTTACTAAATAATGTAAGAAAAATAGGATGTCACACTCACTGTCACCTCACTGTTCCTGAGAACAGCCATGAGCATTGAACTAACTGTATTACTCAAAATTTTAGAAAGATAATGTTAATCTATTTTTGACATTTATGTGACTTTTTCAGCTATATTATTACTACTTTGGGGCAAGATGAAGGATTACTTGGCTTATTTGTATAATTTCTATTCATTTCATACTATTTCTGCTTGCCTGGCTTCCAAGAGAAAC
Organism: Sylvia atricapilla; assembly: GCF_009819655.1. Lineage (NCBI taxonomy): Eukaryota > Metazoa > Chordata > Aves > Passeriformes > Sylviidae > Sylvia > Sylvia atricapilla. Next base: position 105,084,881 of record NC_089140.1, on the reverse strand, counting down.
ATGTCCAATATTACATGTTTTCTGTCAAGAACCTCTTAAACTCACAATTCCATGCAAATGAAACAGAGGAACAGAGCTCTGAGAAATATTTCAGCTTCTCAATATTCATAAGGAAACTTAGCCAGTTAGGCAGGACATTGATTGTGTAAGGGTAGTACAACAGGAAGCCATTGGAAGGGCTGATCCTAACCACATCCTAATACAGAGAACATTTGAAATCAGAGTTTATTAACAAAGGAAGAGACAAATCTTTAGGAAACTAGCTTCTACAGTTCTGGCACTCCTGGAATTGCTTGTTAATGCTCAATTTTATCGCCTGTAAAATCAACATGGTGCAGACAAGGCTTCATCTGGCTCACTGCCTGCAGAAACTGCACTGTGAGCAAAGAGCAGACCTGGAACACTTTCTGCAGCCCACCTCGCCCGAAAGTGTTTTCACACAGTGACCCACACTAATCAAAGATAAACAATGGACTGGTCAGATCAACCTAAAAACAGACACACCCAAAAGTCAGACCACAGGTCGCTTTCCCTAAGTCACACAGTGGCCAACAGCAGATACTCCGAGAAGAACACAAATTCTGTGATGCTCCTGGCGTTTTAAGTACCTGAAATACTCCCCCAACCTCCACTGATCTGCAGCTCAAGGCCCATTTAACAAGAACCATAAATTTATCCAGCTGCTTTAAAAAGCAGCATGCCTGAGACCTGAGAAAGGAGTGCCATAGCCCACCTCACACTGGTAATTATCACCTTTTGTTTGCATTCAGCATGGCCCCTGCTAATTTCATTTGATGCTCCTCAGTTCTTTTCCTACAGAAGACACAAAGAGCTCTCACCTTCTGCCCCACAGTATTTTATGGACCTCAGCTGTCTGACTTGCAGGGCTGAAGTCTAGTCAATGTAGTAGTTCCTTAAATAATGGTAGCTGTTCTACACTTGGACTGACCTTATTTCTTTCTCTCTGTTTTTTCCAATCTTAACATGTGTTATCATAGACCAAGAGAAGGAGACAAATTGCGTGTAACCTTCAAGATGTAGGTATCCTAAAGATGCATGTGCATGGTAGAATAATTTTGGTTTCCTTTCCTTTGGTTTCCTTTTTTCCCCCCCACTAATGCCTCAACATTTGCTTTTCTTTGTCTTTTCCCCCTACCATTACAGACCATTAAGCTAGCACATTAACAGCACCCTCCATTACAACCTCAAGACATTGTTTCTGAGCAGTAGCCCGTTCAGAGCATCCATACAAAACTGACACACATCCATGCACTTTCTAAGATATACACTGAAGTATTTCCTAAATAGAACATGGTATATTCCCTGAATTGCTATTCCAGTATATCACCACGATGGAAAAACAGTAGGACAAATGGAATTCAGCTCTATCCTTCCTCTTCTGTTGTCACAGTATGATTGAGTGTTCCAGTGGTTTGCAGTGAGAAGGAAGATACTGCACTTGAAAGAGAGATAATAAACCATAAGCCACCTTAAGCAGACTTGGAATTCTGTACATGGCAGCTGAACAGCCCAAGAACACTACCAAACCTCTTCATCAACTCATTCTGAAAACTCATACAAATCTGTGTTGTGTTCAACTATAGCAAGTTTGTACTAAGTAAGAGGTTTCATTAGAGAAATTTCAGTTCAAAAGAGGATTAAATCATCACTGTGTGAAAAACCAAAAGATAAGGTGGATTTCGCTCTCTTCTCCTGAAGGCTGGCAAAGATCAGTGAAATTAAACACTGCCCAAGGCAATTGTTAAAAGCAGTTTGGCCATTAAAATCATGTCATCTGCTGACCCAACTGACCTACATTAAACCCAGGCTAAAGGGCAATGTCATCTTTCTTTTCCTATAGATAGCATGACTTTGCATCTTCAGCACAGATGGAGGACAACCCCCTTGGCCTTCTGGTTTCCACTGGTTTCCTTGCTGCAAACCATAGTTAGCTGCAACCAATCTTTTGTACTTATTTGGCCTTAGTAGTACTTTAGTTTAGTGAAACGGAGCTGAAAACCACCAAATTTCCTCCCATAAGGTTATTCCACCAATACCTATCTAACCAGAGGCTGTAGCACTCTACACAATTAATGAAGAAAAAGATTAATAGGCTAATGCAAATATTACAAAAAATGTCTATTTAATTATCACTGGATACATTCAGTTTAGATAGTCTGAATAAATGAAATTTTCTATTATAACACTAAGTGTCAGATGAAGAGGCCACTCAATAATTTACTTTAGCTCTAGTGCATAACCAACAGCTTTTCCACCCAGATTTGAGACCTGCTACGTCAAAAATGGGACATTCTGTGAGAATTTTGTGTGGAAACACCACAAAGTCAATTTATAGGAAAAAAAGAGGATGAGAAAAGAATAGGTTTGTACTGCTTTTTATCAGTCTCTCTTTTATGCAGTTACTGAGGAGAACCCCCCAACTTGTTCAGTCACTGTTTCTTATATAGCAAATGCTGTTCAGGACAGGCTGCTTGAAGAAGACATAAAGTAGTTAAATCTTGCAGCCTTAAAAGGATTCTTGAAGGCTGCTTCTGTGTTCTGTTCTCCCAGAGAAAACCACTTCATCAAAACCACAAGAATATTCTTACATTTCATTCCATCCCTCTTCAGTGTGGGCTGCAAGATACAACACTTATTTGTGTTGCAAGAACTTTCTTGTTTGCCAGCAACAGACACTTTGAAGAGCTTACAGTGTGCCAGAAATTAAATGTATAGCTTGATCCTGCAATGTCTGTTCCTCCTCATCAGCCATCATTGTCAATGGGAATAAACTGGTCGGCTGCCTAATGGATCAGAAGAACAAAACTTGCATCTTCTGCAGATAATGCAAATTTATAACTCATTTGTGCTTCATACTATGCTATTAGTCTAGAAATTATATGTCTGCTAAAGCATTAAGTTGTTTTTATCCACAAAGAATAAAAGTCATTCCCTTGTTTGAGCCAGCAGCACACTAAGCATTCCAGCAACTAATTCATCTTCTTGGTTTTGCCCACACTTTCAGCCTCCAAAATCTTTTAAGACACCTGCAGAAACACAGGCCATATGTAAGAATGCAAACAGCTAAGTTAACTCCAAGTTTAACTTCAATTTGCTTTTAACAGCCAAAACATACAGAAAAAGAAACCCCTCCTGTTTTCTCTGGTGCTCAACCACAGTTGGTTTTTACTGAGGTAAATGCCCTTTACCTCAGCTGAACGGTAATATCTTGCTGTTGAAAGATCTAGAGGTAAGCAAGAAGTAAATTCTTCTGGCTGTTATTTAAAAATAAGAGCATTCAAATATCTTCCACTAAAACAAAACAAAAAAACCAAACAACAACAAACACAATGCTTTAAAAAAAATTAAATCAAGGTTGCCAAACTCTGATCTCAAATTCACTGTCAAGGCTGTCACTCTTAGTCATGAAACACCCAGCAGAATATCCTAGAATCTAATCAGTGACCAGCACATTGAAGGGAGGAGCATATATCTAATGACTCATTAAAGTATCATATTATTATTATTATTAGTATTATTATTATTAACATATTTCAGTTTGTCTGAAATAATTCTTTTGAAGAGAAAGGAGCCTATCCAACAGAAACCTTTCTTAAGATTATCATGAAAGGAAATTTTCAATAGGAATTAAAAATGGAATCTAAAATGTTGACCAAAAAGGGATTAAAGAAAAAAAAAAAAAAAACAACGTAGCAGCACTGATGAAAAACATGGGTTAAAAAATATGGTTTTGTGCAAGACTTGCCTTTTGGATAGTGGTCCAAACGAAGAAAGGAGCAAAGCTGATTTTCATTAGCAAAGTGGAAAGATCTTTTGAGGACCATACAAATGCTTTTAAATTATATTTGGTTATATTTGGAATGCCAAAGCATGCAAAAAGCACCTTGGTATCTTCTCTGCTCCCTAAAGCAGAGGCCCCCTCCAGACTCCTCTGAAATGCTCCATACATCAGAAATGGGTGGATGCTCATTCCTGCTACAGCAGGCAAAGAAGATACCTATTACAGGATGGAAAAAATCTGTCAGAGGGGTGCCACAGCCTTTTGCCACATTAGCTTTGAATGTCTATCCCAAATTTGGGAAACAGCAGTATGACTTTTCTGTTTTATTTATTTTTTAAAAAAAAGTTCTTGTGGACTCTTCTGCGTTCAAGTCTGCCCTTAAAAAACTTACACTCCAGAAACCTTTTTTTTTTTTTCCACCTAAGGAATTTACAAGCCCTCCTAGTAAGCTTAAAACTGACACATGTTGAATATTGGTAGCTTTGGATCTCGAAAGCTTCACAAAGAACGAATAATAGATTTCTTTTCTCCTCTGGTTCTACAATTTTCCAAACACTTGAAGAAGCGCTGAAAAGTATGACAACAGGTTTAAATGAGTTTCAAAAACCTCATAAAAACAAAATAAAAAATGTAATAAACAATTGTAATTCTATGATGCACTGCATAATTTTTGAGTCTTATGTCTTTTATGCATCATACATCTTTTTAAGTGAGATGGAAGGAATATGACCCTTCCTTCAGTAATCTCACAGAAGTATACCTATTTTCATACGTACATATACATTCATTAATTCAGTCTTTTGTATGTACCAGAAAAAATTTAAATCTTATTATATATAAATGGCTTATTATAAAGCCAAATGTTAACAGCCACTTCAATGTCAAATCACACCTTTGTCCAGGGCAATGTAACAACCACAAATACAAAACTATTAAGGAAATGACCTAATCAAATTAAAGGCTTCCCTACAAACACTTTAAAATGATAACTTGTGAGAGCTGCGTGCCAAGCACCTTCTGTCCTTGGTTGCAGGGACTAATTCAGTCTGCATTCGGCTTCACCCCTCTGGCGTCAGCCACCCATCTGTCACCCTCCCTTCTTCTGGGGTAATCTGCTCTGTACTTATCTGAACACTAGCCTCCTAAGTCTTGGCCACCTCAAGAAAGTTACCCCTTGCTGATACTGGGGGTAGAGATGGTTGAGGCACAAGACATGCCTGGCTGAGCACAAACCACCATCAGCAGCATCTACAAAACTGTAATAAAATGCTGCCCAACAGGGCCCCCACTTATGCTTTCAGAGAAACTACATTTAGGTGCAAATAAGCAGCAATAAAGTTGTTTCATATAACCCACCTTTATTAAAAAAGTGGTCTAAGGGCATACTCTGAGTCTTGCCCAGATGAAGATAGCATGGACACTGGTGGTGATTCACTTCAGCAGCATGGGGATCTCACCCACTGCATGGGTTTGTCCAATAAAGGGCTCTTAAGTCTATGGCAAAAGACTCATTTCAAGGACACTCAGGGAGAACAATAGCTGCATTTTCCCAGTCTAGCAGGATTCTTCTCAACTAGAAACATTTTATTTCTGTCAGGCAAAGTGGAATCATTAAATGCTATACCTCAGCTGCGCAGCCTAAATTATCATGATGTAAAGACTTCACTACTTTCACCAATTTTCTTTAAAAGACAGTTCTCCTAGCATAGATGCTAAAGATTTTTGCTGCAGCAATGTACTAATTTTCAGGAAGTCAGCAGGTAGTAAATAAATTTAAGTATCATTTACTTGGAGATACACTTACAAGCCTGACCATCTCATCTATAATCCATTTCTCCAGCGAAGATGTGAACAAGCATATTTCTGCTTGATCTAAATGGACACAGAGGAGCATCAATAAAGTGTGTTCAAGTACAAGAGTTCTGCATATAGTTAAGCTTTGTTAGAGGAAAGTAATTTTTTTCCCCAGCTGCCTAATTTTTCCAGTATGACTTCACAGATGCAGTAGGCAACACAACTTAAAAGATTTTGGTCACTGTCTCAGATGTATTATAAGCAGAGAGATAATACCCTGACACAAACACCAACTTCAGTTTCTTCACAGTTCTGTTGTCAAAAAAGGCACTAAGGCACATTTGGTACTCCTCACATCCGTATCCAGAGTTCTGTAATTAATTAGCTTTTTAAAAAAAGGATTTTCCTGGGCCTAAAATCCCTACACTTAAACCAGTGTGACATTTTGTACGTAGCTTCTGAGATGTAGCACTGAAAATTTAAACAAGGGAAGGTAATTGATTCATTACATCTATTTCTACTATATTTCTTTTTGTATTTTTTTGGTTGCCATTTCAAAAGGCATTGTTTAAATTGCCCTAATCTGCAAACAGCAACAATAAGTGTAGCAAATACTTGACAATGAAGATGTAAAGCCTCTAAAAACCTGTTACCTTAGTAACCATGGGAATGCAGGAGAATAAGAATACATGCAGTGTCAGGACATCATTTTGGATTCCACAGGGTTTGGGTTGAAATACAGTCAGCTTTCATTAGCTTTTTGTTTTTCCCAGTAGGTCCTTGGACTTTGAAACAAAACCTGAATGACAGCTATGAGCAATTCCAGCCTCACTCCTCATCAGCCACACCAAACAAAACAGCTCTTCACTGTGAACTCCCCCTCCTTTGCACCCAACATGCCTCGAAACAAACATTTATGCTGCTGACCCCTCTGGATATCACTAATAAACTGCATTCCAAAAAGAAGAGTAAAAACGAAGACCCAACTTTCATGGTACTCAGATAATTCACTTTAAGCAAATGTACTGCAAGAAAAATAAAAAGTCACCACATCCTTGCAGGGTATTTCTGTAACCCCACAGTTTATTACAGGCTTTACAGAATATGTTAATTCAACACCAACACTAAAAAGAATTTAGCTGGTCATTTAAATAACACTTTATTTCCATTTTGCTCATGAAGGGGGAAAAGAAAATTAAGAAGATAAAGGATTGAGATCCATGCCCCTACCCCCACCAATGTCTGTTGGGAAGCTTGTGGTCAAGACTGAACAGAACAAAGATCTCCCAGCTGCTGGCTTTAGCTGGTTTAATTTTAGTTCTGTCCCCTTACTCTTTGCTGCTATCTAGTCACTTAGGAAAACAATCTGAAAAAGACTCCAGGCAAAATCATTGGAAAAATGAGCAAGAAATTCAACCTCATGAGAACAATGGTGGGGAAGGAATGAAAGTATCTTTGCTCAGTGAAGGAAAAAAATGCAGAAATATTGGTCTGCTGGGTCATCTTGTGATGACAAAAATCTTTGCATCAAAAAGCCTGGAAAGTAACAGTAGTTCAGAGACACGGCTTTGCCTTGCCTTACATTTGGGTTCATTCCTCTTTCAACTGATAAGGTATTTCTTTTCCATTCACAGAAACTGCCATTCCAGGATAACATTGACACATGTAAGAGTTACATCCTCCACTTATTTGCTGTCTTCTGCAATCCTCTACCCATATATATAAAGCAGTACCAGAGAGAGGCAACACTTGTTTAACATACAATAGTCCAGATTCTCTGTTTTCATACTACATTATATGAACTGCCTGGATCATGTTAAGCATTATTAGTAAACACCGAAGTTACACTGCTGTTTTGGTCTATGAGCAGTGCTTTAAAAGTGTATCTCCTGGCAACTGCAACTTACAACTTAAATCCAAAAGAAGATCTAGATTAAATCAAATCAATTACGATGTATGGAAGAATACTTTCTAATCCACTCACGTGTTTTTTAGATAAATATGGGAGCTGCTATTCCCCACTCCTGAGTGGGAAATGGGCTCATCTCTACAAAGGAAAGCACACTCATAAGAACACTGAGCCAGCAGGTTACAAAAGAGCGTATTTTTTTCAGAAATATGCAGAAGGTAGGTTTTGAGACATTAGCTTAGGCCTCAGAACATTAAGCAAAAATTAGAGGATGAGCATAGCCCAGTATGCCCAAGGCCTGGAGCTCTTTTAAAGATGAGTATTCACCAAAGCTGTAACTTGTAACACAGAACAGGGCTGTGGCAGACCAGGAACTATTTGGCCATGTAACTCCACTGAAGAACAATGGGTTTGTCCTTTCCAAAGTTAAGTTTCGATTTTGTAGTTTCAGAAAGCTATTTGCTGGACACAAAAGGCTCTCTAAAAGCCATTTTTTAATTGCTTCCTCCCTGAAAAGCCTGTCAGTGGTGCTGACGGCCATATCTTCTTAGAAGGGAAGCTTGGCACTCGCACCTTTGATGCACATGGTTTTGGAGTTGGGGGCTTTGGCTGGGGAAGAAGGGAAGCATCATTCTTATCCTTATACCATAAAGTCATTGCTATGGTGCCCAAACTCTGTCCTGCAGACCACAAATAGGCATTTTTATCACAAGAGAGGAAGATTTCGCAAACTCATATTATGGATGTCACTGCTGTCAGTTCTGTAGATGGCTGCTGAGTCAGAACTGCGGTAGGGACATTGTAACAATTACATACCTGAGGCACATAGATGAACTCACTCAGCATGGAGAAGCACCTCATCATGACCCTACCTCTGTGCTCCCTCTCCCAAAAGGAAACCCCTGCCAAAGACACTGAATAGCAGTTCTTCAGACTCTGGCTGACTGATTTCAGATGGGGAAAAAAAAAGTACATAAATAATTCCATCCTTGCAAAAGCAACATGAGAAGGAGAATGCAAGCAGATGCCAGTCTTCTACCAACCTCCCATTCTAGAATTACTGCCCTCCTGTCTGTAGGGTAAGCCACAGGTGCTGTGCCCTCTGACTGGCAGATCTGGAGATGCTTTTATCTGGGAACAAAGGGCACATCAGATCTGTTCTAAGGGGAGAAGTGCAGTACAACCCAGGCAGAGAAAGCACAAAGACAAGTGCAGGACTGTATTCTAACTGCTATGCCATCTGCACAGGCCATGGACTCAGCTGCTTGCCCCAGATGCTGGAAGAACTGGACTTTTTGTCAGTTCCCTACAATTTGAGTCACACAGCTTAGTAATGCTCTTTTAAGGGTTCCAAGAAAACCTGGATCAGAACAACCACTCATCTTCTCTAGGTCAGACACAAAAAATGTGTTCCATATATCTATGGGCTTAACTTTGCATTTATTTCAAGCCTGAAATAAAATTTCCAGGTTTTTCTTTTCCCTTCACGAAACTAAGTCTGCAGGAAGAAACAAAATTTACTGAGTTCTCAAAACAGTTCAGAATAGCTCCTTCACTGCCAAGTTTAAACTCTCAGGTCAACACTGACCTAGTTGGCACCAGTTCTACAAATTATTTTTTTGATCTCAGTATAATCTCAAGACAGACTGAAAATAGCCAAAAGGCATGTTGGTGGTAGCTATCACTTTCTAACAAAAAAAACAGCAAAAAGCAGCACATGTGCATGTTCAATTAATTTTTACACCCGTCCAGTGTAAAATCCAAAAGTAGGCTTTCTCAACCTAAAAGAGAATGCATGTTTAAAAACACTTCACGGTACATTTGGCACTAGTGGTTTGAGGGAAAAAAAAATCTACTCAATACTGATCACTTTCACCCCATTGTGTTACACTGCACCAAGCTTGGCATGCCACTCAATGGGTAAACTGGACCAAGGAATTCATCCATCTGAAAAGTGACCTGGAAAACTATGTTGTTTTTCAAGTGGATCAGTTATTCTGCCAGATCCCAGCATGCTTCAAACAAATAGCAGCAAAGGAGGGGGAAAGGCTGAGGTTGGGGTGAGGAAATGGGCAACCAACAAGGAGAAAGGGCTGATTGAACCTGTGGCCTGTGATCTTTCACATGGTTTGATATGAACCTCCCTTACTGAGCCAACTTTCTTTTAAAAGATGCAACTTTCTTTTAAAAGGATGGAAATCTCACAGGTATCCCTGACCCAACACTTACTAAATCACTGTTCAGTAGGCATATTGCCATTGGCTTCAAAAAGAGCTGAATCCACATGCATCCAGGACCATGCTGAAAGCTGCAAACAACCTACCTATGGAAAGCAATCTGGAAAGCATGTGGGAAAAATAGAAGAGAGAAATTAAAAATAGAGAGGGAAATTAACTTTTTTAACACCTCCAAGTCTACGAAGTGACCTTTGGGAATTACCTCCAAATTTCATCTACTGAGTGACAAGTAGGCTAAACTCAATGCCAAGACATTTGTATCGAAAGTCTTTCCTTCTCACTCTCCTCTGTAACATATCATCATGGAAATACTCCAGGAAAGAGTTTCAAGAAGGAAATAACAGTGACTATCATTTTCCTACTGCATTAAGAGACTTCACTAGGTTTTTTTGCAGATATTACCTGTCTCTTTGTGTCACACATGCCTTAGGTAGATACAGCAGATACCTGGAACTATGAAATGCTTCTCTGAATGCTGAAATTCAGGGCAGGGAAGAAAATGGTATTGGAATGCTTTTAAATAATCACAGCTAGAGAGGACACACACATATTGGCATATGCATGGGCCTTGTACCCTGCATGCATAAAACTAAAGGAAAAATACGGGCTTCTGCGATATAAATAAAACAGATGACTTAAAAATAACTTGAGTTCAAATCTATCCAGCACGCTACTACTAAGCAAACATCAGGAGGCAGTCAAACAGAGAATGATTTTCTGACAATTAAGCAAGAACAATAGCAAATATTCCATTTGCAATTAAGAATCTGGGTTTTGTTTTCACAGAAACAGTGGGGATTTCTTCACTACTGACTTCAATTAACTTCTGCTCCCCCCCACTGACAAAAGGCTTAATAGGTCCAAAACCATGGCTGCTTTCCCCAACAATTTCAGGCTGAAAAAACAGTTTATTACATCTTCTCTAAAAATGTTTCAATTACATTTATTACACTCGCCTACTGTAATGCAGGCATTCCCGAAGAGCTAAAAACCAAAAAACCCAAAACCTCAACACAGATAAATAAATTCCAGTAAAACCACAGTCAGTAGCCTCCGAAAAACTGAAATCCCTTAAACATTAAAAAAAAATATTAAAATTAATAGGTCTGTTTTGTGGTTGCCACAAGGCAACCTGCTGATTCAGGGCAATGTCACCAACAGTATTCTTATCTGTAAAGGGTAAGAATCAATTGTTTGACAGAAACAAAGGAGAGCTCAACAGGAAATCAACCAGCTTGGGACAGATGGCCACTGAATCAAGTTTCACCCCTCCCCTCTCCAAAAATAGGCTTAAGAGGCATTTTCTGTTACCAAGCAACAGCCCAAAGGAAGGCATAAATCTTTTCCTACGTGTTATTCCCCTCCTCCCCGACACACATACATTTCAATCTACTAGGGCGGTATGTTTGTGGGTTTGTTTTCCACATAACAGGTAGGAGGGTTTATTCTGGGCAAGGGCAACGCTTTTCTGCACGTCCACTTGCCATGTTTCGTTTTTTTTTTTAAGGCAAGAAGGAGGTTAACTGTATCCGTGCTATGAGAACTACCAAGAAGATGGGTTACAAGCAGGGATCCAATGCTAGTTAGTAACCTCTCCTTGTTCCGCCAAGGTGACCTGAGAAATTACTCCCTACAGAGGGGAGTTCTTAATCGCTATTTTATATAAAACCAAGATGATTCTCATCATACCCTGACAAAAAAGTCACCACCGTTTTGTTTGTTTTTTTTCTTTTTAAACTCATCAGAAAACCCTGTACCTGCTTTAACCCATGAAAATCCATAAAATTTAATTCCCAAAAAAAAGCACCGTGATATCTCTAATATAACACACAGACCAGCAGGCTTTTAAACCATTTGAATTTCAGGAGCATTAATTCTCTAGTACATCCAACACTCTAAATGAGAACTGGTGTATGGGATGAGTAGGAAAGGATAATGGACATTTACTATTCTGGTGAGCCAGTGGAGGAAAGAAGGGGCTGGAGTGGGGGGTGGGATGGAGGGGAGAAAGAGACCCGAGGAGGCTGTTTGCAGAGATCAGGGAGTAGGGGGAGGGGAGCAGAGCCCGGGGGTGAAGGACAGCACCTCTGAAATTCAGATTAGCATCCAGGGAACAAACCGGTTTGTTTGACCCCTCTATCACACAAACCGGGGGAACAGATCGGCGGCCGGCAAAAAGAGATGGGAGTTAAATTTAGCAACACAAAGAGTAATCTGCAATAAATTAAAAAAAAAAAAAAAAAAAAAAAAAAAAAAAAAAAAAAAAGGTTTACAATTACAACCCCTCACAGAAATTAATTAAATGGGGAAGAAAAAGTCTCACTTCAGCAACAAACTGGGTAATCATCCTTTAAAAGCACAGAGCCTGGATTACCACTGACACATACTTAGACTACTAAAACATATGGCCAATAAAAAAAAAAAAAAAAGAAAAAAAAGGCGTGTGGGGGGAGGGGAAAGGTTGTGACAGCATGTGGTCTGCAAGAGCTTTATTTACTCCCTCCTCAACTTCTGCTTCCTCTAGCCAGCTGAAGACCTTCTGTAAGACACAGTCTATTTTCATTGGGCATTTCATCCACTCCTTTGACACCAGTGCAGGTTACCACCACTGTGGTGGGTAAACAGAGCCCTGGCCATGGGCTGCTTCACTGACCAAAGGCCTTGGACTTTCAAATCCATTTCAGCACAAAGTCATCTCAGTGGAGACGCTGCCCCAACTCTCTGTGCATGGCAAATAGTTTTCACAGGCAAACCAGAGACGGCGATGTCTAAATTCAATTAATTAAAATGAAGTCGACTGAAATTAAACAGAAGGTTTGAACACAAAAGCCAAATAGTTGCTTGTATGTATGCCAAGAACACCATTTGTTCTTTGAGGTCTAAAGCTTTCTGACAGAAGTTTCAAGCTTAGCAGCCCAAGGACCTGACCAGGAGACTTGAACTAAGTCTTGACCTCCAAACTCAGTCATAAAAGACCTTAACATCAAATCACTACTATCACACAGTGCTTTAAAAACTCCTGGGCCAACAACACTCCTGTTTTAGAGAGAGGGAAACTGAGGCATGTAGAAGCCATGTGCCATCTCTCAGTGGCAGAATTTGGAAATAAAACCAGATCTTCCACTGACCCAAGTCCACATTGTGATATCACCCTGAGTATACATGTGAAAGCAAGCAAGTTGTTGCTTAAATTCATGTAAATTCATGGCCAACATGAACATTTTTACAGCTGTTTTTCCTGGCCTCTTCACAGCTGAGTAAGAGACCCATAGATTAAATCCAATTCATTACCAAAAATAGTCCTTCCAATCAGGCAGACAAGGACAGCCACCCCAGAGTTATTCAGGAATAGATATACTTATTTTTCTAACTTATTCAGAATTTGGTTTAAAAAGACATGAAACTGCAACTCTTCTCTAATGCAAGTTAGTAATTTCTTTATAAATATTAAATTAATTATGGACTGTGAGGGGTTTGTTTCTTTGGTACATCAGTGTAAATGGTGCAAAATATACCATGGTAGCAAAAGCTCCATACTCTTTACCTGCTAATACATAGACCATCAACTGGGAGAAAAACATACATCGTAGCTTTGCATAAGCATTTATTATAATAATAATAAAAGAGGTTTTAAAAGAGGTATTTTCTCTTACATGTAAATATATGTCCTTCTCACCACTCTGCCATGGTAGGAGAGAGAGAACCACCTAAGTGGGCAAAGAAAGGTTGTTGTCTTCTCCTTTCTTAAGTAAACCATTTTGCTTTTCCTTCAGTGTCCGAAGAAATTTCCGTTTTCTTTTCCCTGGCCAAGGCGGTATCTCCAGACACACTGCAAGTTTTTTGGTTGAAATGTAAAAAGACACAAGTTTACCTCCAATCTCTGCCAATAATTCTATGATTCTATGAAATGAGGACTGAGGAGACTGCATTACAGCATCTTTTTCTTAGAAAAATCACGACATATTTTCTTTGGATTCTCCATCTCTCAAACTGCTAGTTTAGAACTCTAGGTCTTCTAACACAGTCTCTTATAATAATTAGTTTAACTTGACTCTTTACCTTGAACTAAACCACTCAACAGCAAAATAAAGCTTGTACTTGGGCATGACCCAAACAAGTCCCCGTCCTTTTTTGCCACAGAACATAATAGCAATAGGCAGTGTTCAAAACACAAGAACGTTTCTCAGTCTTATTAGAATCATAATAGCATTATTCTTCATTAAAAGATGGGTGGAAGAATAGAACAGTAAAGAACAGTGATCATCAGTTAAGAGCTCTGTTAAGTAAAAATAAGTTTATCCATAGAAACAGAGAACCAGTTACAAAAGGGATAACCTACAGGGATAGGTAAGCCAATAAAAACTGCAAGTAGATAACTGCAAACCTCATTTCCAAAACAAAGAACATCAGAACCTGAATATCATCCTTCATGTGACTATATGGTGGAATTGCATTTAACTATTTACTCCCCAGTTTGACATCAAAGTGTTAAAAGGGGACATTTCTCTTAAAACAATTTTCTGCTTATATATTTAGTTTGGGGCTATTTTTTCTGGCACACGTAATGACAAAATGGACACAAGATTCACCAGTGTATTCTCTTATCTCTGCACACTGGCTGCAAGGAACACAGTTTATGTAATTTATTCCAGATCAGAAAGGCAGTGTGACAACACAGAGAATAGACCACATTTTCAACAGGCATTTCTTAATGAGAAATTTATCAGTTTTTCTCAGCATGAACTGCACTTTTGAACAGGGAGGACAGAATTGTTTTAATGAATTCATCCTGAGGCCAGCCTCCTTCCAGGCATATGGCCTCAAAATACACTTGCTCCTGTCTTTGGGACAAAGGATTAACTATGAATCATAAAACAGTTCTTGTTTCTGGCTCTTGTTAATTTGCCAGTCAAGTTCTTCCTGAGGTGGAATTTCTCAAAGAAAATTCAATCTGCAGTTGCAAATTTCTAGTTCTTTCCCCTCCTTGTCATGTTTTTTACAAAAGCACAGTCTCCCACGGTTTTTTCATATAATCACTTGGAGCAGGAAAAGCTATTTTATCATCCAGCCTCCATTCCACTTTTCATAATTGCAACAAAAAAAGCACAACCTCCTTCCTTCCACACTTGGCTGGTTTTCCTCTACATATGGAGTGTGTTCAGCTAGAATATGGCAACCAGGGAGAAACTGCAACCCACGTACTGAATCATCACATAAGAATCAATATGTCCAGAAAAATAAAACATATGGACACACATACAACTCAACAGAAAGATGCTGGAGGGCATGTCATTGAAAACTGCAGTTCCCAAATCTCACTAATTAACAAAATAAGAAGTAGAAGCGATTGACTGAAATAACAAGTATCTCCTTTTGTGCATGTTTTATTTTAAACCTTGAAAAAGGTTTCAAATTAATAGTACTGGGCTTATTCCAAGTTTCCTTAGAGTAAAATGTTCAATTATGAATGAATGTGAATCTGGACAGACTGATTTTAGACAATGCAACAATGTCAATCCATCAGGTATCATTATTACCCTTTGATGCTCAATCTTCCATCCCAGACAGGCCAAACAACCTCTTAGGGAGTCACTCAAGCTTTGCAGCCTTCCTATTAACACATGCCCAGCGATGCCTCAATCACCAGACCATTAATGTTGCTATCCACCAACATGACAAGAGCAGCAGAGAGCTGCCAGTAGCAGAACTCATGGAGTCTCTCTGTTGATGTGTTTGACTGGATGTGAATCAGCACATATTTCTGAGGATATACAGTAAGCCCATCTGGCACATAGGAGAAAAAGAGCCAGAGGAAAACAGGTTACCAAAACAGTTCAGGCTGCCAGTTGCCTGTTCCTTGAGTACCTCTGCAAAGGCCTTGGGCCAGATGAATTGTTTCAGGAAGCTGTATCTTACCAATAGGTAATACTGCCAAGTTTTATGGGTTTTGTACCACCCCACTTTACAATCAACAACAGAATCATTCAGGTTAGAAGGGATCTCTGAAGGTCAACCAGTCCAAATTCACACTCTTGGCAGGGCCACGTTTGAAATCCCATTAAAACAACACATATTATGATGTATTTTGGTTCATGGCTGATCTGCACTGATTGTTTTGACTTATTATCCTGTCAAATCTAACTGTGAGGTTCTCAGTGATTCTCAGCTAGAATACAATGAATCAAGACCTGAAGGTCCATTTCTTAAAAATAAAAAGCCCAAGGAACAAAACAGCTTTTGTTAAAGGAAATTAAATGTTTTATTGATGCAAATACTTCAGCTGTTTCCCAACATGCAGTTTTTGCAATTTGGACAAACTGCTAGTGACCTACAAAGTAAAGATCTAGTCGTGTCAAGGTTATACACTGAGGTTCATGCTGTTCTTGTTTATATAGTGAATCACAATAGAGAACACAAGCTTAAAGTATCAGTATCATCCGACATAAGAAGTACCAAAACTATGCAGCATCTGTTGCATTCCTTTCTCTTTTTCAGCCCTAAACCCCTGAACTGCATGTTACTGAATTCAAAGTTGAGCCCATTTTCACAGGAAGATTCAATTAAAAAGCATCTGGAAGAACACTGTCTTTTACTGAAACTAAGTCCCAGATGCAATTCTCATTTATTACACTGCTGGGACAGCATCCTTTAAACATGGTAATCAAAAGCAAACATGTTTTTTTTTCTTCAAACAGACATCAAAGGAACAATGTTAGGATGAATTTTCAACTGTTCTGAATCTACAGGTTATATAGATCTGCCTTTTCCAGCAGGATGGGCTCTGGCAACACACATGCAACTTCACAAGTTCAACTCAGCAGTTAATCTGGCCGGCTTTAGCACATAATCAGAAATGGATTTACTACAGTGACAGCAAATGGAGCTGCAAACCTGTACTGCACTGTGTAGGGGAGTGCTTAACTCTTATTGCAACTCCCTCTTTCTACACCAAATCCACATGACAACTGGACTCATTCCAAAGCCAAGCTTGACAGAAAGCCAGTCAGCTGTGCTGCAGATGAAAACTGAGCATCTGTCTGCACAGACACCAGACACAAGACTTCCCTCAATAAAACTGCCAAGATGGATAGTCAACAAGCAACACTGTTCATTATGACGGCTGAGAGCAGACAGAAAAATCCCTTTTTTCCCCCCTTCCTTCTCAGGCTTTTCTGCCACAAGGTCACATCTGCTGTTTAAAATTAAATTGGGATTTTTTTGTGATGGTGGCCTTTGTTTAAAAGCTTCTAAGGCATACTGTTTTGAATAACATTACCCATGGCATATCTACTACCCACTAAGAACTTCTGGTCTATAAAGGCAAACTGTGAACACAAAAAATCAGTATAAATAATCTCAGCCAGTCAATCATTAAAAAAAAAAGAGTCTTCTTCCAAGACCCACTAATGTATTGGACCAGTAAGATACTAGATCTCAGCATTCCTAATTCTCTCTCTCTCTAATGTCTCTCTCTTTCTTATATGTATATATACGTACATGCACAAACATACACACTATCCTTGATAGTCTTGAGTATTTTGGAGGAGGCAACTGCCTCCTATGTATTTTCCATGCAGCACCCAAAACACTTTCAGATATGTCGTAAGAAAGAAGAGTATTACTAAGTTAATGCAGCAAAACAAAACAAAAAAGCACTGTATGTTTAGATACAGTCATTTCATAGCTCTTGACACAAAAGTTTGTGATAAATAATGTTTTAATCTTCGTGCCCCTGAAATCCAGCTCACCTTCCACATCTGCTATAATCATGATTGTTATTTCACCTTCTTCCTCCAAGTCCACAGTCTGGCAAGCAAGTTATCTTCATGCTGCTTAAAAGGCTTGAAAATTGACTGCTGACACTCCTACTGGGAAAAAAATATGGCAGGGACTAACTGTCAAACTTTACCGAAACTGCTGCAAAAGGGACTGTGAGGATATGCATAATTTTTCACTCTGAACTTCTGCTTTTAATATATCCCATTGGTAGTTCTGTGTGCCTCTGTTGGAGGCATTAAAATGTTCTTGAATGGCTTTGCATTTCTCATCCTTCTCTATGTTTTCTTCAAAACTGCTCCTCTTTGGGGTGGTACTGATCACTTGGCTAACCCACCTAATTTCTTATTGTTCTCACAATCAGAAACTTCCCTCTAAGAGGTTAAGATTCAAAAGAGAGTAACAACAGTATCTTAACATCTTATCTATACATATTAATTTTTGAAAGCATTTTTACAAGAATATGAAACCACTTATGTTCTTAAATGTCACATACAACATGACTGGCAGGAAGCTGTTTCTTGATTCAGTGCTTTGTAGTTGTAAAAATCAAGATCTATTTCTCAGTCTTCCCAAAGGAATCACCTAATTGCATTAAGAATTTGATTCTGTATAAGTGGTTTAAAGAAATTACAAGATTAAGCTTCCTTTATGAAACAACTGTTCTCATAGTGGACTTAAAGTGTAAAAGAGCAGGAGAATAAATGCTGCAAAGCAACACCGAGTTTGGGAGACTTCCTGGGAAGCCACAGGGAGATGGTCAGTGAGGCAGGAACAAAAGCAGTAAAAGTAGATGGCTTATTCTCCTGAATGGCAAAGCTGAGATGCAATCGTACTGTGAAACACATTATCACCACGAAGATAGCTAGTAGGGAACTAATGGCAGTGAAGTACTGTACCAGCAGGAAAAGGACACAGGGCTTAGGACAGGGAACACAGCACTTGGCTCTCTGCAAATCCCAAATCAAGCCATCAAGACAAAGTTTTGTAACATGCGCACTTCATTCTGAGCATGGGTAGGCAAGAGTAATATTCATGAAACTTTACTCTGAACAGCCCTATTTCACCAGGGATTCCAGTGTAAAGAGGTAGTTGCCCAGATTCCTTACAGCATCAGAAGCAGCTGAGCTCAGCTATCTGCGTTTGCTGCTCCTTACCACTACATCGGCTCTTTGAAGTGGGTGTGATGGAGAAAGATCTTGGATCTCACTAAGCCCAGAATGCTCTGCCACACTTCATATTTTTAATAAGTGATCATTTCCTCTTTACTAGAAAGACTTTGGAGGATCAGGCTCACAGCAATTTCCAAACACTCTTCTAATTACGCAATTACTCCTGAGTGATAACAAGCAAGGGACCATATAACTCAGAGTACACACAAGTCTCTCTAAGCATTGGCATTACAACTGCATATGACCACCTCTATATTTTAAAAGAAATATATGCAAGGAAATAATGCAAGGGAGAGGAAGGGGAGTGGCATAAGGGAATTCTACCAAATCAAAGGTTAGGTTTCCTTATGCATACAGACCTGGGAGTCTGTAAGAAAGTACATTTTGAAGTTGGGGATAGCATTATAAAATAAAGGGGATGGGGAGGGACGAATCCTAATATCTCTCAAATGATTCATATGAACATTAATGCTTCTTTATGAAGCCAAATTGAAGTTTAGTATGGCTCTAGTGAAAAACAGCAGCATAAACAGTCTTTCAAAAAAGGCCACTGATTTCTCTGAAATTTTGGTGCTGTACACTCCATTCAATAGATAAATCAGTGCTGCAGAGGGAGGTGCAGCAGAATTTGGTGCAAAAGGACAGGAGTACCAGGAAAACGTTCAGCAGCTTAAAAGAGTTAGTCATCTTAAGAAGCTTCACACTGTAGGTGCTAGGGAAATCTCACCACTTTTGGTAAGACACATAGATGAATCTTCATTTTAAAAAGGAAGACTATTAATAAATGTGTTTCAGACCACAGCTACATTCAATAATTAACTTCTTCACTTGCCTCAAAGTGCTCTGATCACATCACACCAAGGGTCTTGAAAAGAGCTAATTACAGACAGTGGTAGAGATAGGAGACAGAGAACAAGAGGATCTCTGCAGAGCATTTCAGAAAACTAGTCACTCCAGGTTGTTCATGGAATCAGTACAACAGATGTCTGGTAATCTCTTAAGTAACAGTATCTTAGGTCTGCCCACACTGTTTTCTGTTCACAGCTCCAGCAGTTTGAAAACCTACCTCAAAATAATCTCTCCAGAACCTTACATGAGAAATATTAATCAATCATATCTCATCATACTGATTCAGGCTGCTCCCTACCTTCTTACTCTTATCGTGATTTTATGTCACAACATATAGTTCTCCCCATCCTTTATATTATATGAACATTTTTTTTAGTTAGTGCAGTGTAACTTCTAAAAAAAATTAAATGCAAATTGACCCAAGCACCTGACAGTATATGATGCAAGATTTTCAGGTCAAGTATATGGAGGTTTTTTACTAAACATCTGAGGTGCCATGGAACTTAAAACACTAACTCAGTGAGAATAACATTAAATACACTTCAATGAAAGTAGTCATTTACACAATTCTTTATGGTCTCTCATGTCCCAAAAGAATTTGACAGAAGTTGCGACATTATGACATTACTGTGTGACAGAATAAAACAACAGAAACCAGCTCACCAGGCTTCAGCAGTCATCCAAACCAAACTAATTACATTTTAGAATCACAGAATCATAGAATGATTTAGGTCAAAAAAGATCTATATGATCATTGAGTCCAAGCATCGACCCAGCACTGCCAAGTTCACCACTAAACCATGTCTGTAAGTGCCATGACTGCACTTCTTTTAAATACCTCCAAGGCCGGTGACTCAGCAGCTTCCCTGTCACATTGCTGGACAAACCTTCCAATGCAGAAATTTTTCCCAATACCCAATCTAAACCTCTCCTGGTGGAAGTTGAGGCCATTTCCTCTTGTCCTATTAATTGTGACCTGGCAGAAGAGATCAACACCCATCTAGCAAGGTGGTCCCCTCTGAGCCTCTTCAGGCTAAGCAATCCTGCCTCTCTCAGTGGCTCCCCATAGCACTTGAGTTTCAGAACCACCACCAGCTCTGTTGCCCATCTCTGGACATGCTTCAGCACCTCAGCACCCTTCCTGAATTGAGGGGCCCAAAACAGAACACAGAATTAAAGGTGCAGCCCCATTCAGAGCTGAATACAAAGGGACAATCGCTGCTCTGGTTCAGCAGGCGACAGTATATGATACAAGCCAAGATACTATTGGCCTTCTTGGCCACCTGGGCACACGCTGGCTCATGTTTAGCTGGCTGTCAACCAATACTCTTGGGTCCTTTTCCACTGGGTACATTTCCAGCCACTCTTCCCAAGGCTGTAGTGTTGCACAGGGTTATCGTGACCCAAGAGCAGGACTTGGCACTTTACCTCATTAAACCTCACACAATTGGCATCGGCCCATCGATCCAGCCTGTAATTTCTGTAAGAACTCCATACTTCTGTTTGATACTTCCAAGCCAACAACAACAGTGTACAAAATTTGGCTGTCTCAATTGTGAATAACCACTGTTCCAAATTTCTGTCATTTATCAGTTCCTCCAACAGATATCCTGTGTTTTTTACCTCTGGACTAGAAAAACATCAATGATTCTATTTAATTATTAAGAGCCTAATGCTACTGGATAGTTCACCAGTGCATGCATCTTCAGAGAATGGCACCTTGGTTTTGGGTCATCTTCACTACCTACTTGCAAATTCAAATCCATTGGCAAGGGTTATAGTAGCTTGCTCAGAGTTGCAGATAAGCTTTTGCAATGACTCACTGAAACTTTATTCACTACTTCTCTCCTTATTATGGAAGACTATCTCCAGAGTTCTTAGAAACAAGATGCATTTAGGTTATACAAAAAACAAAACCGAATGTATCTCCACACAGAATACAGCAAAAAACAAAATTATCAGGTCTGGAATTTTTAAAAAGTAAAACCTGAAACTACATTAGGCAAAACCATTTTGAACACATATTCTTACAAGTAATACTTTTCTCAACATATTAAGGAAAGTAATGACAAGACAGGATTTGAGGAAAGTAACAATTTCGGAAAAAAAACCCACATAAATTGTAAAAGTTTAGTGTTGTTTTATGACTGCTGCTGTAATCTGTTTCAGGATATCAGAGATATCTTAATTGCTTACTATATCTAATGAACTCGGTTCACAGGACTAATTCTCTAAAAGACATGATTGTTAGAATGTTAAGGCTTATTATGCCTTCATTTGTTGGTTTTCCCAACAGTTCTCCTCCTCACAATTGTGTTTTAGAAACAAAAGAAAATGCATCTTTTGCACTATGTGCAAGAAATTATTATGCAAGAATAGGCAGAGAACATACATCTCAAAGAGGCTGTTCTTCTGAGGTATAAAGCCAAATATCTGAAATGGTTTTTTAATGTTATTGATTTCACAATTCTTTTCTGGTGAGAGTCAAGATGTGATGCCTTAATATCACGTCCAAGCTCCATGTTTTGTTAATTACATCCTACCTAGCTAAATGCCCCCTGTAGTTTCAATTAGACATGGTATTCTTCCTCACTTCCCGTCTTGATTATTGTGCACTGTTGCTAAGCAGTAGTTAACAGATGCCATATTTACCCAAAGTTGGCTGCCTTGCAGTGGTCATTAAAAGAATTAAATACAAAACATATGGTAAAGAACCATACAAAGCAAAAAAAGCACTTTTAAAAGCCACATGTTTAATATAAAGGGTACTACAAAGCTGGTTACACCACTGAAAGTAAAGTCCTTACAGTCCTATGCCCACTCCAAATTTCCTAGAAACACTGAAAATTAAAGAGAAATCCATTCAATCATTTTTTTCAGCTTTCACTAAAAGGTTTCCTAGAACTCATTTTGACTGAGTCTATACTGAGTCTAGTTTTACACTGAATAAAGAGCCCAGCATTCATAGTGTGACTGGCTTCCAGGTATTGACATCTTTCCCTTTAAAAAAAACCTTAATTCTCTATATCCCATAGCAACTAATTAGTCTCCTCTAAACCGGACTTCAAATTTCCTTTACCTTGCGTCTGCAAAATACTTGGAACATGGCTTGCTGAACCACCAAATATCAATGCCAGTAGCTATGTGTTTCAGAAGACCTTGAACCAAATGTGCTTTTCTTGAATACTAGACAAACTTTTCACACAGTCCGATCACCCCTCCTTTCATCTCTGGTGTCCTCATGTAATCTTAAGAAACTTCATGTAATTTAATTTTCTCAGTAAAAGCTCAGTAATCAGCTTCCCTATTACTGCTTATTTCCTTTAGTATTACATACTGGACTTAAAAACTGCCTTATCAAAAAATCCTCGCTATTTATGATCATTACGTTACCTACAGCCAAACCCAACCAATAAAAATGCCTAGTATGTACAGATTGTTTCTTATAGCTAATTTTTTTTAATGTTAAACACCTTAGGAAAAAAAAAATTGTTTTGCACAAATGCTCCTAACAGTAAGCAAAAATATACACTGTATTTTTTATCTAGTAAGCAAAAATATACACTGTATTTTTTATCTGTATTTACAGATGTTGACTTAAACCTTTAGGGCTCAGAACCCAATCATTTAAACAGGTAGGCACATACTGAGCATTATTCATTGAATTTCTGGAGCATTTTGTCGGGAATAGTTGAGAATACTATTATGTATAGAGAGAAAAAGTTTGCACATGTACAAAATCCATCAATGTTAAAAATTACAAATAACTAAATATTTCCCAACAGCTCTGAGAACCCTCACACAATCCCTACTCCTTTGCAATGAGGTATTTAACAAGCTAATCTTCCAGCTTCATAAGTGCTTTTGTTGTACTCACAAGTAAATTCTACAGCATAACGTTTAAAATTGGTAAAGATTTTTTTAATCCACTAGCACATATGTAATAAGCTTTTCAATCAACGTAAGACCCATCCTTGTTTCTCTTTAGAGGACATATCCCTTAATAAAAACCAAAGTTAGGTGTGCATTACAATATGTAAAAGTGCTGGAAGCTTTACCTGTCCCAGAAGTCACAATGTATAATTATACCTGCAACTGAACTATGCACCTATTTGCTTCACCTCTCAAAGTTACAGTAATAACTGTAAAAATAAATTAAGCAAAATAAAGCTTCGGTGATTCCTAGTCAGGCAATAAGACACATTTTCTTCTCAGCAGCATTTTATTTCCGTCTTTTAAAAAGCTCTTTGTAACAAGGTATCAATGAAGTATGAACAATATGAAGCATTATTTTAATAATACTCGAAGTATCATTCAGTGAAAAAGTCTGAAAAGGCAGCAATTCAAAGAAAAGCAAACGGAATAATGTAAAAAAGGTCCTATCTTCAGCGTATTCGAAGCAAACATGCTGACAAGCAGCAGTCATGGGAAATATTCTTCGACGGGTAACTGAAAGAGTCTCCCCCACTTCAAACACATCTAACCATCGATAATTCCTAAATTTCGGAATACGGATGACTATTTGCAGGCTAGGGGCCTAAACAAACAGCGACGCTTGGCCCACCCGCTGAGCTGGCCGAAATCCTACGGCGTTACACAAAGTTTTTATCTTTCGGAGGTTTCGGGAAGCGCTGGGAGGGAAGGGCCGGACCCGCGGTACCTAAAAGCCCCTGCGTACATCTGTCAGCTGCAGCGGGGAGCCGCCGCCGGCTTCACCCAGCCACTTTTCCCCCGTTCTACCTTTACTTCCCAACAGCAAAGAAGCGGTGCTGGTCAGCTGCCCCCGAGGTGAGAGCATCACGACCGGGCCGCCGCTGACACGGCCCGCGGGGCGGCGCGGCCGCCACCGCGTCTCCCGGGGACACAGCCGTCCCTCCGCCACAGCGACAGCCCCTCATCCCCGCGAAGGGGGGCCGGCGCCCCGTGCTCCCCTCCCTCCTCAATCCCGGGCTGCACACGCCCAGAAGCGCCCGCAGATTCCCCCGTCCCGCGGCCACCCGGGCCGGCGCTCCCCGCCTCAGGCGCAGCTCCCGCGGGCGCGGAGGGCGAGGCGGCCCAGCGCCCCCTGCCGGCGGCCGCCCGCGTGGCAGCGCGGGGCGGGGGCGCGCACTCGCCGCCCGCTCCCAGGCTGAGCCACCTGCACCCCCCGCCCGCCTCGTCCCGGGGCTCGGCCGCCCGCCGCCCGCCCGGCCGCAGCGGCTGCTTGGCTCCCGCAGGCCCCTGGCCACGGTTCTCCCGCCCCCGCCTTGCCCCATCCGCTCGGGTTATCCCCCCCCGCCCCGATCCAAGACGCCGGTAACAAAGGGCTGGAGCCCACCCAGGGACGGGCGCCCGCAGCCCGCGGGTGACACGGGCGCTGCCCGCCGCGCCGCCGGCAGCCCGCAGCTCGCCCCCGCCGCCCCCGGGACTGCGCTCCGCGGGGTGACAACGCCGAGCGCCACTCCGCCAGCGGAGACGCCGCCGCCGCCCGATCCCGCTACCTTTGTGCCCTCCCAGAAACCGGCGAGAAAGCGAAGCAAAGCCCCGCGCCGCTCCCTTACCTTGCTGGGCAGAAAGAGAAAAAGTTGAAGCACTCTCCTTCTACACCTCCCTCACTTTTTTGTTTAAATTTAAATATTTGAAATTTTGGGGGGTTGTTTTGGGTTTTTTAATATCCCCCTCCCTCCCTCCCCTCACGCCGAGCACTGCGCTCAGGCAGTCCCTCCCGGCGCCCTTGGTGCCACCGTCTCTCTCTTTCTCTCTCCCTTCCTCCGGGTCTTCTCGGTATCTCTCTCTCTCTCGGCAAGAGGAGGGGAGGGGAGGCGAGGGGAGGAGAATGGGGCGGACCCGCAGGTGCCGCCCCTCCTGCTCTGTCAGCGGGAGGAGAGGGGTCGGGGGCCGGCGGGCGCGGGCGCGGGCAGTGGCCGCGGGAGTGCCGCGCTCAGGTGCGGGGGTGTCCGGCGGCCGCGTCCCCGGCCGTGCCCCACGGGCGGCGGGGCTGGAAAGGGGGTGCCAGCATCGTGTCAGGGACTGAGGTGATGGAAGGGGCCCTCGTGTGAACGTGAGTTAGGGGAGGGGGCAGGTGGCGAGCAGTGAGGCTCGGGACTTGGCGGCCAGGACTCGACGGGGACGGAGCGAACTGGGATGTTTCCAGTCTGTGAGGGAAGCGACGGAGCCCCGCACTGAGAGGAGCCAAGCTAGGGAGGGTCAAAACCTGCCATATATCCAGCGTGGCTCGGTGACCGGTAGGGGAGAAGATGGCACCGGGTGTGCCATCTGCCCTCAGAGAGACGGCCCTGGGGGGCACGCTGGGCAGAGCTGAAATTTGGGCAGGAGGATCACCTCATGTTGTGTTTGGGTTTAGTTAGCAATGGAGCTGGCGCAAGAATGCCGAAGTAGAAGCTGAAGAGATTTGGCATGCTAGGAGGTTGCTGGAGGCAAACAGGAGAAGGGGACTCTGAGTACATTTGTGTCTGATATGAAATTGAGGTTGATAAAGATGAAGAAAGTAGAGGAGGCACAGAAACAGTGTGGTGCTGCAAAAAATGCTGCTTGGTCCAGCAATGAGAATTGTGACAGGCGAATGAATGCAAGGAAGTTCTGGAGCTCTTGGCTATAGCCAAGACTCTGATTAATGCAGAAAAAGTCTTGGTTCATTTAATGTTCAAACCCAAGGGACCTCCCAAATAAGGCTTTGCGACTTGTTCAGTGGCTACTTTTCTGATTTCATGCAAATTTTATGTGAATAGCTACATCAGTTGTCTTTGAGAGGACTATTCACACGCTTGAATTGCTTAGAGCTGGGCTTCAGCCATGGATTACCTGAAGACACGCTGCCTCCATTAGCCTAAACATCTTGGTATTTCTGTATTTATAAAGTCATTAATAGTATGAGCCTTAACAACAGGTAGGTAAAAATTTAGTTGAGTCAGAGTTTAAGAGAATTTACCAAATCAGGTCAGGCTTTAGGACCAAACTTTGTCACTTTGCCAGTTCTAAGTGGTTCATTTTTATGCTGTGTATTATGCTGTGTATAACTCTGCTATTGATACTACACACAAGTAAAATGGAATTAAGTAATGTCAGTGTCAGTCCTTTTGAGATAATGTTGCCATGGGACTCTGGACAGATTTAGATAGTAACTATTGTTGCTATTAAAGGTTTGTAAGAGACGTGAAAGCATATCAAGGTGCCTGTATAATACTGTGCTATAGCAGATGATAACTCTAACTCAGATTACTTAATTATATCTAAATTGATCCCAGTAATTGCAGTCTAGATTTTCCTCAAAATTTGTGTTTGACTTTAATTAGAGATATGTACTGAATGAGTGAGAATTATTCTGGTAGCTTTAAGGCTTTAACACTTTTCCTATTTGGACATATTTTTGTTTTGCTTTTTTGAAAAGGAAGAGACATTAATTATATGTTCTAACTTCTTATTTTGACTATCAACATTTACAGCTTGTAGGGTGGTTTCATCTGTACCATCTGTGGGCCATATTGCACATCAGATGGCAGGATAAAATCTGCAATGAGAACATTTTGGGACATAAAAGTCTTTCAGGGTTTGAAGCCATGATATTCACAACACAAATGTACAGAGCCATTCATGTATCTGAAACAGAAGATGCAGAATACCACAGCAGCTGCTGCAGTGAAATAAAAGAGAGACCACACAGTTTGGGGAACATGATGGCATCAAGAACAAAAGGACATTTGAGGGAACACAACTTCAAGCAGTGAGAAATTTGAGAAATTTAAGTCAATCATTCAGAATTATTGACAGCAGATATGCAGTCACACAGCAATTAGAGACTCACTCTGGGAATCAAGGTCAATTAATACTGAGGTAAAGAGGCAGCATCCATAAAAACCACCTTGTTTAGTAAACAGCATTTTCTGATTGCTGACTCTGCAGCATAAAAGAAAATTGTTTATCACAGGTTGGGTTTTGGTCGTTCTCATACGCACAAGGCAAGATACCATCACCTTTATTCTGTTGTAAAGGACTACTGTATAAGGAGACTATATGATACTACGCTTTGTGCAAAGATTGGTGGGTCACTGCCCAGTGGAACTACAGAAGCTGATAGGTATCATTCAGACCTGAGCCTTCATTGTATATTGCATTTCACTCTGCACATAAGTGAAAGTCTCTTCACTTTCTTCATATTTGTTGGGTTTGAGAGCAGTAGGAATAAAGTCCTTTATGATATAGTGCTCTGGAAGCCCATTTCCCTCTTCCATGCCATAAAGGCAAACTTCCAACAGATTTCAACCTTTTTTCTCAATCCTATGAGCAAAGGTTTTAAGTTCATCTTAGAGCATTCTCTGAACTGCAGCTTGTGCTTATTGTTGTCATGACTGTTACATTTAAATATTCACTGATAATCTTATGTATCCAACCTCAGGAATCAGGTTTCAAAAAACACTAAGAAAGAAAGAAATAGTCACACAAGAGAACTCTGCTTTATTATTATTTGTGAACTATTGATTTCATACATATTAAACCCAGTAATTTCTATCCTGTTTTAGTATCAATGTTTTAGTTGATCCAGCCTACAAAACCTTTGGTATTAAATTTTGCCTGAATGAAGTGTCTGAATTCCACAGACCTAGTGTTGTCATTGTTAAAATCTGATTGCAGACTTTGCTTTGATTTCTTTTTTGGGTCCAATGTGAATCCCACCATCCTGATGGGTAATTCTGGTTTGAACCTTCTAAATAACTTCTATCCTTCTATATAAATCACCAATAATCTTTTAGGGTTCATACTTTAAGGTTCATACTTTAAGGTTTATACTTTACCCCTTCATTATTTTGATGTGAATTATCCTTTTCCTTGTTGTAATATTGTAATTAGGATTAGGACTGATATTATTTGGTCTGTTTAACATCGAGACATCTATGGAATGAGCTATTCCCCCAAAAACATTTATTCTATATGGATGAAACAGGTGGATAGGATGAAACAGAAAAGATGAGATGGAGATGGGGAGTGAAAGCACATAGAATTAGATATCTTTAATGCAGACAGTCTGAGGTCAGAGCTAAACTGAGTTCAGATCTGATGCTCAGACACTGCTGTAATTCCAATTCCAAGTCATAATATCTAGGCTTCCTTATCATTATTATTTCATGTAAATGTTTTTAAAATCCATATTTTGGCATCCGTGCTTTTAGCATGAATATTTAGCACACCTCCTACCAAAAAACTTGACAGTGCACAGCAAGATGAAAGAAACAAGTTTGTGTTCCCTACAACTAATAAGAACATACTTGCTTTATCTTTCTATTACTCACTCCACAAAACTTGAGCAAGTCTTCATTAGGCTTTTCTGGAAATTCGGCAGTGGTACATAGTCAGTGACAGGCATATGCTTTCTATTCCTTTTTGATTTTCATAGGCTTTTAGGTCATTTAGAACCTGTTAATGAGATAATCACTTCACAAAAAGAAAAGGATGGTTGCAGACGGTTGTAGAAAAGTCCTGGAGTTAATCACTTAGATCTCAGTCACACTGACTCTAGAAACTATAACAGACTCTCCATTTTTCTGAAGCTTCTATAAAATATTTGGTATTGCAGTGTCAGCTCTCATTTACAGATTGGTAACTGTACAGCAACCATCATGAAAGGCACAGCAAGACAGCATTTCCTTTGCTAGGAAGCCTGTCCTTAATAGCAGCCTGGATGCCAGCTAAAGGGAAAATGGACTACATGAGAGACAGTGTGTATCTTCATAATTTTCTAAATAATTTTGTTTCAGATAAGGCAGTAAAAAAGGACTACCCCTTTTTGGTACTACCACATGTCTTGCAAAAAAGTATGTTCTCAGTTAAGGAAAACTGTAAGTGAGCACTTGTCAAAGCTGACTCTACATAGTTTTTGTGGTGTGGTTTTTTTTTTTAATACAAATTTTGATGTCATATTTCACTCAGAATTTATTGATCTTTCAGTGAATCATTTTCATTAGCTATTGATCAAGGAATCACTTTTATTACCTCATCTGTGCATTACTTCAGAATGTAGCTGAGTAAAATGAATCACATAGTGTGAATTCAGGTTTTTGGATGGACCCTGGTTTTTATACCTGTGATTAGCACAGTCCATTTTGACCTCTTTCAGTGAGAAGATAGTGACAGATTTTTTACTATACAACAAAATGTGATCAATATTACAATAATTTTTAACAGAGAAATTAAAAGCATGGTGACTGCTTAAAATGATTCAAGAAGTGTTTTCTGATTGTTGTATATTGTTGGTAGTTGTATTTGTTCACTTTAACTACATTAGAAAGAATTTCCATGTATCTTTGGATGCATGGTTAGTATATTCATGAGGCCCATAGACCAAAGACTTGTTTTTTTCCCCAGGGATGTCTAGAAATAGATTAGTCTTTTTTTCATCAGGAAATACTATTTTTTAAAAAAAAAAAAAAAAAAAAAAAAAAGGGCAAGCCAAGGCTACTTAGCTAATTGTATGTAACAAAAAGTAATGCTACCTACTGTTTAAATATTTTCAAAGTGTGAGACCATATGAAAAGCAATCTCGACAAAATGGAAAAGGCATGCATAGTACTGACTGTTCTATGAAATGCTCCAGTCTGCTCTGGCTTTTTCACCATGGGTTGCTCCTTCAGAGACACTACTGAAACCTAGATCCATTACTCCTAATTGACACATCTCCATTGCTAAACACATCTAATTGAATCAAATTATTTTATAGCCTAGAGTGAAATAATCCTTTTAAATAGGACTGACTTACAGAGGAGGCAGTCTTGCCTAACTTTCAGAGGTATAAAACTTGAGATCTAATCTGTCTTTATTTATAGACAGTGAAAATGACTTGGCAGTTTCATACCATTCTAAATGAACACCTTCAAAAGGCAATCCCTCTTCTCTTGTTCTCATTGACTTTAGAGAGTTGAGAGACCTAGGTCAGACTATGCACCTACACACCACCAATACTGGGGGAATGCTGACCATCTCCTTGGGGTCACCAGATCATTTACCACAGGGATATAAAAAAAATTCTCCCTGTTGTTCACCATTTGACTTGCACAACAGAACCACTCACAGGTTGGCTGTGAGTCCCCTGGCTAGTTAGTCATATACAACAAAAAGAGAAGTTTCAGTTTCATATAAGCACTTGCATTTAGAGCTTACAGGTGGGGGGTGGGGGGGGGTTCATAGCACTGACATAGTTTGAAGAATAAAGCTCAAATGGTTAGTTTTTTAAATTCCAAATTTGCAAGGTTTCCTGTAGTTGTTATCAGTAAGAGAAGTGATTCTCATCAAACTTGAATCATAGACTAATAGTCTCTACAGAATAATTCCATTGAAGAATCATAGAATAATAGTTTGGGTTGGAAGGGACATTAAGGATCATCTAGGTCCAACACCCTGCCATTGGCAGGGACAACTTCCTCTAGACCAAGCTGCTCAGAGTTCCATTCAAATTGGCCTCATTAGTGTTGGTTGATGTTTGTTGGGATATTTATTCTGACTACAGCTGGGAAATGGCAATTAGTTCATTTGCTACTTTATTTTTGCTGCCCTTTTCTTAGACAGACATTTGCACTGCATAAGAGGTGCTGCTTATGAACTACAAGTATGTTAAAAATAGTAGAGAAAATGGCCCTGGATCCATATTGGAGTCAAAACACGGAAATCGGTAATTTTAGAGGTGAAAACCAGTCATCTCACAATTACAGCACCCATATCTTTAGTGGACTGTCACCCCTGGCCTAAGTGTAATATTTGTAGTGCAAGGAATTTTTACTGTTTTCCACTACCTATAATCTATGCAGATTTATCTATCTAGGGTATCAAATTTTCATTTTGGTTTGTGATTTTGTTTTGTTTTTGCCAGAAAGGTACAGATGTGTTGGAGCTTTTGGGGTTCTTACAGATGGAAAATATTTTTAGGGTGAGGTAGATAAGACTGCACAAACCCTAGCTGTTCATGGGTTTGCCACTGTTCCCTTTATACAGAAAAAAATCCTACTTAAAGCAGCTTATGGTAAAATTCCTGAGCTTGTGTAGCTGCCAGAAGTAACAGTAACTCCCTACTCTCCCAGTTTTCCTACTGGCTCAACACACATCATGGTAGACCAGACTTGATGCTAATGAAAAGCTTAGCTGGTAAAGGAGCTCAGTCCAGTACTCACTGTATCTTAACTGGCTCAAACACTGTCTTAGTCTTGTGAAGGCAAACATCTAAGTCTACACAGATATCTATTCCCATATTTATAAAATCTCCGTCTTCTCCAGAATAATTTACAGAGATATGTGAATGCAGAGACAGCTTGGCTCAATTCTCTTGAAGCACAGAAAGAAAAATGGGTGTGTGCCATGGGGTGTGACCTGCCAGCAGCTGAGTTTTCCACACTGAAGGTTTCCCACAGAGCTTCAGAAACATGCTGGATACCCACCATCCCTCTCTTGGGCAGCTTCCAGGGTCCTGACATTGAGGTGTCTCAACCTGCAGTCTGCTGCTGTGCAGACACAGAATACTTTAGTTATTCATCTCCCAGCTGTTTCTCCTGTTTCTGCAACAAAAGAGAAAAAGAAAACAAATCAAGTTAAAAGGTGCAGTATCTATGCCTACAAATCTTGTTGCAAAAATAAATTTGTATGTGAATTATAGTGTATTAATTACAAATACTTTTGTCCAACTACCCATCTTTTTTTTTCTTTCTCTTTCTCTGTGTGTAATTTTCATGGGAGATTAATTTAGGTTAATGTCTCACAAAACTACTGGGTTTAATACTGAGTTGGATTCATCTGTGTCTCAGGGAAATCAGCTGTTTCATCAAATTAGTGTAATTTTCTGTCTTTTTCTGTCTTACCATCTCTCAAGAACTAAGGGTACTAAAAAAAGCACAGGGAGTTTGTTACCTTTGCTAACAACTTGCTGTAGAGCTTTTGGATTTCTGTGGGTCTTGTCGTGGCATCAGTGAAAGAGAATTAATGGAGAGGCCCTTCTAGCATTTTGAAAGCAATCTGGGGATGGGATTTATCTGTGGGTTGGCCAGCAGGGAAGGCTGCTGCACAAACTCCCTGCATGGCTTTGCCGGAGTCCATGACAGCCAATCTATGGCCCCCAGCTCCAGCTCAGACATGTTTGGATCCTCCTGACAGCAAGCTGTAGTTTCAGGTCATGTTTATTTACAATTTGCTTTTTTGTACCAGTTTCTTGGTACCTCCTGTCAGTGAAACAGACAGGATTGTGATCACTGTCTGCAGGGAAGGAAACCTGCCTGTTTGCTCTGCTGGTTAGAAATGGTTCCAAAAACAGCTGCTGTCCAGTCAGCCAAAAAGAGCAAGATAATCCTAAGGGCTACAAAACATGAACTTATTAATGCTATGGGTTAATCTCTATTCATTTCCCTCGTTATGTGTTTATTGTATAGAATGGCCCATGTTGCAGTAGCTCCAGAGAAAGGGCGGATCAAGGTTATGCAAAACAAATTCCTCTGGGTTTTCCAGTTTGATAAAAAGAGTTATTGTTCATCTGAATTAACAAAAAGTCATTTAACCCTCTTAGTACGTTCACTCATGACGTTCAGCAATCTATGAATATCTATGGTGTATTCCTGCCCTTCTTTGCTTTTCGGTTGGTTAGTTGATTGGGATTTTGTTTTTGTCTTGTTTGGCTTTGAGTTTTGTTTGTTTTATTTTCCCTTAGCCTGTGAGGAAGGTTTTTCCTCATAAGTTCAGTTTTACATAATGTTTTGTAGTTGAAAGTCCAAAGATTTTCTGGGGTTTTGACACCCCCAAATGAAAATAAGGCATACTTTTGTCTCTCTCAGCAGGAACCTCCTCAAGAGACAGCCTGAGAGTAACACTTTTCCTAAAGTACCAAATGAGCTGTGCGATGTCTTACAGATGGTGGCTCCAGCTGTGGTGGCAATTTTTAGTGTTGCCAGATGCTATTCTCTTGGTGTTTGGGTGCTGTCTACATCTGCTGTTCAATCAGCACCAGGAACGTGAACATTCTGCAAAAGTAAACTTGAAAATTGGTAGACTTTGAACTTTTCAATTCCAAATTAAGTTGAGAGTAGGAGAAAAAGCATATCACTTGTGAGGTGAAGACTCGAGGGAGAAGTCCAGTGCTGTTAGCAAATCAGAGCTGAAAACTGACAGATATTTGGAACAGTTTATAAAATCTTTCAAGAGATGCAACTAAAGAGGGAACCAGAAATCACTAAAAAAAACTGGCACAAGAAGATGGACATGAAATGGAGGCAGGTAAACACAATGCTCATTATAGTACTGGTCGAAACAGAATCTGCTTTGACTTCAGCAAACACTTTGGTCAACTACCTGGTTGTTTAACTGCCCACTGACTGGGAGAACAATGTTATTACTCAAATCTTATCTGGTTTCACTGAAGACGAGTTGCTGAGCAACGACTAAGACCAAGAGCAAGCTGAAGAATGTAAATGCCACCTCCCTGTGCTTGTCCTTCATCACATCGCCATCAAGCATACTGCCTTCTCTGTAAACACCAGTTGACACTTACTTGCCTATCAGGGAACAAGAATGGAAATTCCATCACAACACTGGGGGGGGGGGGGGGGGGGGGAACCTATCAAGCACTGGCTAATTGGAGGGACTGAGGAATCTTCTACCTTGGCATATTTACAACTGACTGGAAAAGACATAGAGCAGCAAGTGTTAAATTGGCCCTGTCCTGAGCATGGGGCTGGAGCAGGTGCTCTCTCCAGTTGTCTCCTTTTTTCTATTCTCAGTAACCGACTGCATAGTGACTCAGTAAAAAAGAAAGGACACTTTTAGGCACTTTTTAGCCTCCTGGTTGCATACACTGTGCTGCTGTAACTAAAATGACAAGAAATAGCACGGTGAGGTGTTAAGATGCAGGCAACTTGCAAATGCATAAATCCTCATACAGGGACATGGGCAAGTGTTGGCATTGGCTGCTCTGTGCAAAAGCAAAAGTCCAACAGCAAAATATGAGGGCAAAATACTGAGGTTGAGGAAACCCTTGCAAAAAGAATGATGGCAGACTTGAAAGTGCTGGGTTGATGGTTTAGTAAATCATCTTAGTGGTCTTTTCCAAACCCAACGATTCTATGATTCTATTATTTAATTTGCTATTTTCAGAAGTCTAGTGAAAGAAACAGTCTTACATTTCTCCTCAGAAGTGCATAAGGATTTCCTGTTTCAGATAACTATCCTATGGGACAAAATTTTGTTCCCAGGCACAGGTAGAAGCTAGAAAGCTTGACCTCAAAGGTATTTACTTCCATCTAGAAGAAAAATTTGTATTGAATAGTTTCAGTTCCAGGAAAGTTATACTTGATAACAACCAGAAATCAATCTTTCAGGTAGAAAAAGCTTTGTTTTCACAAATGTCAGCATCCTGTTTGCTGCATTACACCATTTTCTTGTCTATAAGAGAAGTCCCTGGATCATCAGGAGCTCTTTAGTGTATGCTTTGGGTCTAACACAGCAAAATGACACTGATCTCTCCCCCCGCTAATGTGACAACAATCCTCCCAGACCCAAGCATAAGAGGACTAGACCAAACATTTCAGAATAATGGCAAGATTAGTAACAAATCTCAAAATCCTCCTTAGCCCAACTCAAGAACTTGCCTGTACATGTAAAGGTTTCCTTATCCCTCTACATCCTCTTTCAGTGGGAGTTTCTGCTCAGTTGCTGTGCCCCTCTTTCATGAGTCTTTTCCAGAGCCACTGCTTCAAAGTATAGTTTCCCATCTTAATTTTGTGGCCTTCATTCTCTGTTCTTAGATATACAGATTCATGTTTACCTGTAATAAGGCACCATATCATATGCTTGCTTTTTGCTTACCATCTGATTACATCAGTGGCCTATTTTTATTTCTGTTCCTCTGGTCTGTTGCCATATGATGAGTTTATGTTTTTTTTCTGTACCACAGATCAAAATGGAAAATAGCTAGGAGACAATCTAGGTGGAGCTTCACTAGTTAATAACCCTGAACAATGAATGATACTGAACAATGATTGTTTAACATTAAGACTACTGATAGAGTTAACCACTGGATTGTGAACTGATATATTGATATATTATAAAGCTCTCCATCAAAGAGCTCCACAAAACTAAAGCCTCACGCATCTAGCAGCTTTATATGAAAACATCTTACTCTTCTGAGAAAGGTCCAGATTATCTCAGCAAAATCTGGTTTCTGTAAATCCATGTCACTTAGTATAAATAACATACTTTCTTTTATCTTGGTATTTATTAACACAATCATTTTGGGCAGCCCAAATTTCAAGCTATGGACTTCCACTGGCCCCACAGCCAGTAGAACCCAGGCAATGTCAGGGCTGGACATAAGTTCACTGCCTGAATTGTCTGGGTTGTTCTGTGTATCTTTCAAAATACTGTTTCAGCATGAACTTTTTTTTGACCCCCTGGAGATCCCCTGGATTTCCAAGTCTTCTGAAAGTGAGTTTTAATGACAAGCTTCTGCCAGCTCTTAGGAAGTTCTAGGGTGCTGACACATTTTCTGATGTTAGAATGTCTGGTATCAGCGGCTGTTGTTCTGAGCATTCTGACACACCTACTCTTCCTCCACAGCAGGGACTCCACTTGCTTTTACTCCCAGATGCAGAACTGAGGTAGTCACTGAAATTCCCAGGACAGGTCCATTGCAAATCTTTGTTTGGTTTACATTGTGCATAGGCAAAAATCCCGGGCAAACCTGAGTCAAAACTGAGGCATAGTCTTGGCAAATCCCCTCGAAGTGTTTCCTACTGGAGCGCAGTTATGTTTGTTGAAGCTTCAACCCTTCCTATGTCACTGCTACCCCTTATATGCTGTCCCCATATAGCAATTAATACATTATTAAAATCCCTTTGTTACTATCACTTTAGAGAAACCTCCTTCTGAGATGTTCGGTATTTATGCTGCTGTCCATCTCTGCGGCGTCCTTGCCCTTCTATAGTGCTACATGGCAGCCGCCTCTCCTGGCTGCGTGCCGCCTGTCACTCTGTCCTTCCCTGGAAATCCCGACAAACCCTCCAGTATCGGTGGGAGAGACACAAGAGAACGTGCTTCCAGTGCCTGGGGAGCCGGGGGATGCCTCGGCTCCCGGGGGAAAAAGGGACAGGGCCACCGGCCTTCGCTGCCGTACGCAAGTAGCGCCACGGACGTCATCCTCCCACGGAACCTCCCCTCTGCGCCTAAACCAATTTTTTGAATTACTTTTTTAAATTACTTTTCATATATATATATATATATGTGCATCTGATTTTCGCAGCTCCCCACAGGCGCCAGCGCGCAGCCCCGCTGAGGGCGCGGGCGCTGCCGCAGTGCCGCCCAGCGGCCCACAGGGCGCGGGGAGCCCGCCGCCGCCGCCGCTGAGGGCCCGGCCCGGGGCTGAGCGTGCGCCGCGCTCGCCGCTCGGAGTTTCCTTCCCCCCAACGAGCTGGTTGTTCTCTCCCCTCCTTGGGAGCGGGGACTGCTCCTGGCTGCCCGGGAACAGAGCTCTGCGCCCGCGATGGGGGGCGTGCTTGCTGGGCTGAGCCCTCCGCTTGTCGCCCCAGCTGCCTTCTCCGGCTCCCTGGCTTTTTTACGCGTGTAGATTTATCATCTTGCCTTTGAATTACTCATCCCTGTTGCGGGGCAGTATTGTAAAATTTAAGCAATTCCCCTCTACTTCACAGATAAGTAACTATTTTCCTTTCTGGTTAGAAATTGCATATCTGTTTTTTTCCTTCCGTGTCCGGGCCAGCCCTGGAGACAGTAAATGTCTGTGGGCGATGTCCACAGGTAAAATCTCTGCCTTGCTGGAGAATGTGACAGTCATCCAGATGTAGTTTTTAATCAGTTGAAGTCCCTTGTCACTCAAGTCAAACTACGCCACAATGCATCAGCAGCAAACGCTGCCTGAGGAGACATTGTGAAGCTGACTGTGGAAAGAGCCTGTGCACGTCTCGGGGAGTATCTCTTCTTCTGCGATCTCTCCAAAGGATACAACACTGCTGTGTCAAGCTACAGCTCATATTTATAGGTGCCGGTACACTAAATCAGGCCAGTTCATGGGAGAAATGCAGATTTAATCTAATTTCTCTTCACCAGCCATCTGTCTGAAATAAAGTGTTCTTGACGGTAGATGAGGGTGTGTGAGCACACCCCATTCAGGATAGGGTGGAACCAGGATGTTGCCTGCCTGAGAATGTGAAGCTGCCACTTGGCAAAGCACACCCCTGGAGCCGTGCCCAGAAAACCGGAGCACCCCATAAAAGAAATAAAGCAAACAAACAAAAAAATGCAAGCAGAAGAGAACTCTCATAGTGGCTTCTTTGCTTGGGCCAGGGGCAGGTTTGGGGGTTTTTTGTTTTGTTTTGTTTTGTTTTGTTTTGGTTTGGTTTGTTTTGGTTTGGTTTGGTTTGGTTTGGTTTGGTTTGGTTTGATTTCTTTGGGGGTTTTTGACATTCTTCTGTAAACAACTCCCAAGGACAGAGAAAGTACTGCCCATCTACCCATGTACCCTTTGTCTGCTGCC
This sequence comes from Sylvia atricapilla, assembly GCF_009819655.1. Lineage (NCBI taxonomy): Eukaryota > Metazoa > Chordata > Aves > Passeriformes > Sylviidae > Sylvia > Sylvia atricapilla. The sequence continues at coordinate 105,046,840 of NC_089140.1, read as the reverse complement.
CCTAGGACAGTCTCCTCAATCCTTGAATCTTTTTTCTTTCTTTTTCCTGATAAGAGAGCATTTAGGCTCAAAGTTTCAGTTTGAAATATGCCCTCAAGTTCCCATGGTATTCACTTTCTTTGGATGAGCTTGTCACCTCAGGAACCAGCAGCAAACTATTGCATCAAGTCATCAGTTCCTTTCTTGTAGTCACTCTTCAAAACTCCGTCCCTGCACTGCTCCAGTTCTCTTGGGTGTTTCTCCTGTGATATCCACACAGAAATGGCATTGTAAACTTTATTGTGATGTATGCTGACAACCTGGAACCAGGCTGAACTTTGGCAGACAGGGCTGGAAAAATGCAAACAGTGCATGTGACTTGTAGTGTGCCTCTTCACAGATAAAACCCCACATCTGCCCATGAGATCATCCTGAGTTTCTTCACTTTCTTTAGTGTATGAGTAGGGAGGCAAAGGGTGGATGCAAAAGAAGAGGTCAAAAGTTCATGCAAGATACCTGTGGCAAATTAGGGAAATGGCTGCAATACAGAGATTATCAGACTCTGACTTGAATATGAAATTAAAGGACACTGACTGGCAATACCAACCTGCAGATGACAAAATAACAAGAAGCTGAGGACTGGCTGGTGACCTTTGTTGTGACAAGCCCAAGTGCCACCTGCACAGAGTTAAGATTGTTTTAAACAGAATTCAGCTAAAAGCATAAGGTTTTTTTCCAAAATGTTTTACAGTATGCATCTGCCAACTTCTGATCTGATACTGGAAGTCTTAAACCCAAATTTACTGTGCCCCCACGCTACAGAGCTCCTTAAAATATCTTTGGTTTTTTCTTTGCATATTTCTCATCTGACTGGTGGGCTGGCACTATTTAGGTTATAAAATTCAAAACAGCCATGGCCTGAGGTGACAAGATTTTCAGGGAAGTATTTCATGTAGGGTCCATCTGCTGTATTTGAACACAACAGTCTGCATTGAGCCCCTTGATTGCACCAATATGGGACGTTGGCAAGTGTAATGTTGGCCCAATACTTAAGCTGCTTTCTAGAAACAAAATGCAAAAATGAAAACATAGAAAACTTGAAAAGTAAAAGGAATAAAAAACAAGGAAGGCATTTTTAAAAATTCGTTTAGCAGGAGAACTTTTTCAGTAACAGACACAAAACAAACAACCTTTATATAACAGTTTTTAATCTCTGCTCATTAAGAATTTTTATGAAAATTTATTATAAGCAGAAATTTATCTTTCATGAAAGAAATTCATATTTGATTAAGCTCTTAAAATTTATTCTTTATATATGGCAGATTTTTTTTATATAAAAGAGACTTTTGGTCAAAGAGTTCTGTATGTTCTGATCAACTCATGGAAATCTTTGTTACATTGAAGAAGGCTCCCTTTTGTTTTGTCACTGCCAACATCAGGAGCTACTGTGAGTTGTAGCTACAGAGTTTTCCTTCCTTGTATGCATTTTTAGATCACCAAGGTTTTTTTACTTCAAATCCTTACATCTGGTTTTTGAGGTTTGAGAAAAAATGCATGCTCAGTGCTGTTAAAATACCATTAAAGATTTCTGATGTAATTTATTAGGGCAACAGAATTCCTGACAAGTGAGGAGCTGTGGATGTTTCAGAGGGTGCCACTGAACTTCATGGATGGCTTGTGACTAAAGATTCATTCGTGTCCTGTCTATCCACTGATCGCACTCTGCAGTTACAGCGTGAAGCAGCTCATTTCTCGAGGAGTCTACAGCATCATTGCAGTGTGACTATTCCTTAGTCAATGGGACAAAGGAAAGCTCTAACTAGAAAGTGTTTATAACATTTCACAATGTCTAATGCATAATAGTAGATCTCTTAGGTGTCAAGCTGGCTCAGTTAGAAGAGATTTAAGCCTCAGGACTTGGTCTCAGGTCCTAGTTATTGACACAACAAATGCTTTGAGGGTACAGAAAAGAGTGCCCTTTTTTAATAATTGCTGTTCTTTGGCTGAAATACTTAAACAAATTGCATTTTTTTCTGCTGAGAGCTGTTTATCCCAGTGCAGATGTAGATACAAACAAACAGAAGATAGCTGGTGTTTTCAAAGCCTGAACATCTATCCTAGCTTCCCAAGTTTGGTTCTCAAACTACAGAAGCCAAGCCTTTCCAGTGCCAAACTACCATGACCCCGTTGGAAGCCACTTAGGAAACCAATAGGTTTTTGAACTCTCATTCCCATACATGAAAAGGGCTGGAGGAAAAGAATCATCTACCCTATGACTTGCCAGGAGAGTGGCAAATAACTTGTATATAAATGTGAATGGAGCCTCCATTGAAATCAGCAAACTTGAGCTACAACTGGCAAGTTAAATAAAGACTGAGTTTTACTCCTAAGGATTTTAACTATGAGATGGCCAGAGTTTAAAAGTGTGAATTTGGGCAGGGCGGAATCCATCCTTTTGCTAAACACACCTTAACGATAAGGACAGCCTATCTGCCTGTGCTTGGGTTTTTCCGTGTTTTGGGACGTGTTTTATTTATATATTTATATAAAATGTAACATCTAAAAATCACCTAAAACACTGGCTCATGCAAGCCTAGCTGTCCAATACAAAACAACCATGAAACAAGGATCTATGCTATTCATGTTAAATTTTCATGCTGCTTTCTTCCCATCTAAACTGAAGATTTTCAGCAGTATTATTAGGGAAAGGCTTTGGAGCTCTCACCACTGAAGGCAATGCCATGAAAAGCTTGTACACTGCCATGGCTGATAGCCTCCTGCTGCTGAAAGGTGTGTGTGGCTCCTGGCAGTCTCCTGATGACAGCAGCTGTCAGTGACAGACGTCATTTAGCAAAATCTAGTCCAGCTCTAGTGATAGGTACTGAGAAAATGCACAGCTGAACTCCTCTTGTTGTTTTTCTTCCCTCATTAATGTTCTTGTACAGCTCTGAAATCACTATTGGTGCATACTTTTTTCAGTTTGTGTTTTCTTGCAAGGAAAAGCTTACCTTTTCATTTATAAGCTGACTCTCTTCAACAATAATAACATGACAAAAACTTGTACCAGAATAGAGCAAAGAGTTAATTTTCTTTTTTTCTGGTTGGCCCCAAGTGACCCCTTGTTCCCACTGCTTTTGAGATTACTGGAGTTTGCTTAGCCTGAAAAATTACAGCTATAGGAAAAGGTATGCTTCACTGATCTGTTTTTAAAAGGAACAGCAGAATTTTAAAAATAGAATCCCCATTTTTTTTCTAACTCTGGCATCTCTAACCCAAGTATGTTGATGTAATTTCCAAAGCACTAAGAAATGTCTTAGGACACATTTAAGTCAGGTCAGCCAAATCCAGGATTAGTGAAAAAATGAGTTGTTCATCTCATCTGGAATGAGATCTTTCTTCCCATCATTCTTAGTTATAAAGATATCTTTTGTGTGGTTGAAGCTAAATTTAAGCCCAGCCTGAGTGTATTTGTGTACTATCTATGCTTGTTTCATGCATCAGCAGCACACTGCATTAGTAGTCTGCACATACAATTAGGGTTTTATGATCTTTGAAGTCAGCTAAAAGATTTATATATTTGCAGGAAAAAAACCCAAAAACAAACAAACAAACACCCTAGGAAGTCATAGGAATAGGTGTTTCTTAGAGCTACAGTCTGGTTCTCCTTTGACTTGTGTTGGTTTGCTCCATTATCTTCAGAGGAATTAGTCCTCTCCCTGATTTGAGCACCAGAGGAAGAGGAAAAAAATCCATTCCTGAATGTATGACTGCTTTTACAGAGAGATCTGCTTTTATAGAGCTTGCCTTTGTTTCAGATCATAGCCCTGCGGAGCGGGGAGCACCGAACGAGAGAGCGGACCCTGCCACGGGCATTAAACCAACCGTGCGGGGTTCCTTCTGGACAACGACTCACAAGCAGCTCCTGAAAGACTGGGACTGAGCCCAGCTCTTAGTGAGCGATGCCGAAGGGGTGGACCTGAGCCTGTGGTGCAGCTCCCGAGGGGGCCAGATTGCTGGAGGGGTTCCTGCCTGCTCGCTGCTGATGCTCCACTGGGCAGGTGGGAGCAGGTCACGCCTGGATGCAGGAATGAAAGTCACGTTCAGAGAGGTGTGGAGTGAATGAAGGACACAGGAAGGTGAGAACATACTGATTTAATATATGCACTTTTTTTTTTTGCAAGGAACTGTCTTTACAGGCTGTTTCTTTCTTTGTCAAAGCATTCAGCTACTGTAATAGGATTTAAATGTATAATGAGTTGAACTTTAACAGATCTATAGTAGCAGTTAACTAGCAAAGGAAAGTCCACGTCTAGCTATTTCCTGCTGCTACAATGTTTTAATAACAATGATACACAAAGACTTGTTTTGTTTAGCATGCACCATATTATTGCATTTTAGACAAAGTCTTGATTCTCTTAGTCCAAGACAAAGTCTCAATTGTCTCCACTTGAGACAAAATCTCGGAGCAAAAAATACGTATTTGAAATGTCCCAAACTACAGAGGAGTAAGGAATCAGATTAGCATCAACTTCTGCTTCTAGCTACAATGAAAACAAAGATAAAGCAAATATGTATTTTCTAACTGGAGAGACACATTTCAGAAAGATTTTATACCTCATCATTCCCTAATTACATAATCAGAAAAATGAAAATATTCTTCTCATTCTCTGCACACACACCCTACCCCAGGCAGACCTGTTCTTACTGTGATGGGATTTGTTTTCATGCAGCAGAGTTTCCCTTTGAGAGCTCACAGGCATGGAGAGCAGTTTTGTTTACCACCCCCAGGTGCAAACTTTGTTAACTAATGTTTACTTTTGTGTTTTCAGCATTCAGCAATGAGGCAGGTTGATGGATAGTGAAGATGGTGGTGGTGGGGAGAGTGGTAAGGAAAATTCAGGTTTTACATCTTCCAGTTGTGCAGGCTCGTAGGCAAAATGGCTATCAGCCTTTTAGGTATACCAAAACAAGAAACCCCAGCCCTTGGCAATGGTGACCCTTCTACCTTGGTTTTGGTTTGTTTGGTTTTTTCAGAATGGTGGGAAACAAAGCACAGCCAGCCTCCTGACTTATTGCAAGTTATAAATGCTGTACAAAATTCTAGTAGAAAAATGTTTTCTCCTGTTGTTCAGAGTGACTCCAGATACTGATGTACTTAGTTACACAGCACAAGTAACCCAACTGGAATGAAAAAGAAAGGTAATTGAGTTTATATTCATCTGTCAATATTCCCAAGGGACAGACTGTTCAGCCTGCCAAGTTTGCTCTGCTTATGCATGCAGAGCATGAACTTAAACTGACTGGAGATTCCCACAGTAGATTCTCCCTGGTGGATAGGGGATCTCTTCTGCTGTAATGTGATGGAGGTGGTGTGATTCCTTCTACCATAACCATTCCCCCATGTCTCACAGTATCAGGAGACGGGCTGGATGTTAGGCAGGAAAAGAAAGAACAAAATCATGTTAGAAATGAGTTTTTCTTCATCAATGTTTGCCTGACCCAAGTCCTATTATCAGGGGAAAAACCATCAGCTTCTTCCTAGGCTTTCCTATGCTTCTCACTATTAGAATATCTGGGAGATTCACATATATTTCATCTTTCTATTCTAGTGAAGTGAACATGGGGATCAAAGCAAAAAGTTCCTTTTAACTTTGAGTGAGCAGTCTAGGATAATTGTGAGCGAACATTTACAAACAGATAATCATAGAATATGCTGAGTTGGAAGGGTCCCACAAGGATCATCAAGTCCAACTCCTGGTTCTGCACAGGGCAAGCCCAAGGAATCCCACCATGTGCCTTAGAGTGTTGTCGAAACATTTCTTATACTCTTGGAGTCTTGGTGCTGTGACCACTTCCCTGAGGAGCCAATTCCAGCACTCAGCCACCATCTGGGTGAAAAACCTTTTCCCAATATCCAACCTAAACTTCCCCTGATACAGCTTCATGCCATTCCCTTGGATCCTGTCACTGGTCACCAGAGAGAACAGATCAGTACTGGCTCCTTCACTTCCCCTCATGAGGGTGTTGAAGATTGTGATGAGGTTTTCCCTCAATCTCCTCCAGGCTGAACAAACCAAGTGACCTCAGACGCTCCTTGTATTGCACCCAAAGCTGCCCCCAGCACTGGAGGTGAGGCTGCCCCAGTGCAGAGCAGAGCAGGACAATCCCCTCCCTTGCCAGGCTGGCCATGCTGTGCCTGATGCCCCCCAGGACACAGCTGCCCCTCCTGGCTGACAGGGCACTGCTGACTCGGCTTCAACTTGCCATCAACCGGGATCCCCAGGTCCCTTCCCACAGCGCTGCTCTCCAGCCTCTCATTCCCCCAGTTTTCAAATAACTTGCATTTTTTTACTTTACATGGCTTTGATTTGACTGTCTTCTCTTATTTAAGATAATTCCATAGGGTATCTCCATGTAGCTAGACCATACAAACAATAGCAATCTTTATCCCAAACACAGAAGCAAGTCAATGCCTGTAGTGGAGCAGACATACAAGACACATGAGAGAGAATAACCAACTATGGCCAACATTCAGTGCATGTTGGAAATATATGAAAGAAAAAACAGAAAAGATGGGAGAATCTGTGAAACAAAGGAACAAAAGATGATTTGATCCTGTGGTCCAGGAAGAAACCAGAGAATGCGTCTCCGAGGAAAATTGAAATCAAGAGCCTCTTTAGCTGAGCTTTGCATGGCAGGAGTTGGTAAGGACAAACAAAGGCTCTACCCTCTGATGTTTGACTTCTGCACCACCTGAGGAAACAGTATTGTAACCAACTCCAGGGAAAAGTGGCTCCACCACAAATTTTTTCATGTTGTAGAAACAACCCTCAGCACATTGGCTCCAATGCCATGTTAAGGCACAAGTGCACAGACAAAAGCATCTGTCTCCCACTTGGAAAGGCAAGCCCCAAAAGCAGCTGCCAGTGCACAGCAGGTTTGCTGATATGCAGGTTGGATCCACTGTATGCACACTATATAACTGGCATAGACAGGTGCAGCGAATCTTATAAGTCAGATTAAAAAGTGGAAGGACTCAAAAAACACAAGTATGGGAAGCCAGGATGGTTTATGCAGGCAGGTCATAGTTACCTTCACATGTGTGTCATGCCCAGGGCTGCTTAGCTGGGCTCCCTCTCCTGAGCTTTCCTGTTCTTGTTGCCATCAAGTGTCCCACTGACAAATCTGGCCCGGGCAGTGGCAAGCTGTATTTTTCCTTCATGGTTCACTGTGAGAACCTGGGCTTTCACCATGAGTGGTGGTGTCTGTGATGAATAAGTAACCTTACAGATACACAGAAACCAGTCCTGATGAACCGGCACTCAATCCATGTCACCAAGTGTAAGCAGAACTCGTTGGCTCAAGCCTCCTGGTCTCTCCTGCAAAGAAGAGAGGCAAGACTAAAAAGAACTGTGGGCAAGTGGGAGGGGGCCAGGCACACAAAGGAAGCCAAGTCTGAGTGCTAGGAGTTGAGACCCTGAGACTTTCTGAGCTCAGGCAGCTACAGGTCTAGTTGCTGAGACTCTTTCTTCTGTGCTTTCTGATGAATGAGGGACACTTGTCCTGGCACCAACACTTCTGGAACCAGAAAGGACAATTAAAGACGTGCCTCTTCCATAGGGATTCCATAGGGATCCTCTGTATCTCAAAACAGTGACAGGGTAGTGGGAAGGAGAGGATCATCTCCAGCTGTGCATAAACATCCTGTGCAGTGGCACCTGGAAGTAAATGCCGGTGCCTTAGTGTGGGGTATGTGTATGAAGAATGTCAGACCATGCAGTGGCATCTCCCTGAGTGTAGGGGGCTTTGAGCAGGGTAACAGGGTAACATGTAGCAAAGAGCAGATTTCCAAGGGTCCTGGGTACACTCTGTGGGGCTCGGTCTGCCCTTCCTGGTCTGACAGCCGTTGCAGCTGAGGGTTCTGCTGTTACTCCCATGCCTCAGGCAGCCGTCGTCGCCTCCAGTGAGAAACAGGGAAATGGGAGAGGCAAATGAGTGAGAATGGGGTAAACAGTATTTTGCTCAAACTGAAGTGGGGAATGTCCTTGCTCAGCAGTTGTTCTCAGCTACCCCAGTGTCCCGGGGCGAGGTCCCTTCAGAAAAACAGAAACTGATCCAGGCTAACATCTTTCTGTAACAGAGAGCAAAGAGGAGACCAGGATGGGAAAGCAAACAAATTTACCCATTTTCAGACTGTGTTCCTCAGATTCTGTTGCTCGTCCTCCCTTCTGCCCGAGGTAATAATCACCAATGGCATTTTCCTCACTTTGTATAGTGCAGGAGAAACCTGGGTTTCAAGCCTTTGGCAATTCCTCCGAGGGTGGATACACACTCTCCCAAAACAAGGGCTCTTCCTTCCTGGGAAAACAAAGCCAGCAGTCCAAATTGGAGTTAGAGAAGCAAATATATTTACATAAAATATGTAACACATTATAATAATAAAATAAATAATTAATTAAATTTATGATTGGGTAAGTTATAGTAATAAAATATGAACTATTTTTGCAAACCAAATTTCTTAACCTCCCAAAGACAAGTATTCAGTGCATGGAGAAACGCTTTTGAGGTGCCCAGCAGTGCTGACACCAAGCAGCAACTCCATACTTTCCCCAGGAAGGTCTAAAAGCACAAACAGGCCAGCAAACCTGGAAGCACATAAAGTAATTTTCCTAGTTGTTAGTTACTGTAGGTTACTGTGCCCTGCGTATTATCGCCGGCTCCCGGCAGATCTGTTGGTCACCATGCCCTAATATGCAGGTTCCTGCTTCCAGTTTCTGTTGTGCTTTTTTGCCACAGTCACTTCTTTCCCCTCCCACAAGAATTGCTGTGGAGTAAGAAAAAAGGCAGCAGGCCAGAGGGACAAAATGAAAGGCAGCGAAGAGCCTTGTAGCCTAACTGCTTTCTTTTTTTTCTCTCTCCCAGCCAAAAGGTTCCCAAGCATGAGCAAGCCTAAATGTAACTTGGCACCAGTGCCACAGATAAATGTCAGTATTTTCCCTGGCAGTTAAAAACAAAACTGTCCAAGGTGGTTTTTCTCTTAGAGGATAGCCTCCCTGATGTGTAGGTTTCTCACATGCATTCCACAGAGGGCGGATGAGTGGGGTTTTCCTCACTGTGCCTGCAGCAGGAGAGCCCCAAGAGCTGCCCTGGTGCTGGGGTTAAAGCTGCTCCCTGGTATGAGTTCCCCAAGAGGTGGTGAACATGGAAATGTACGTGCACATGGGGAAAAGCAGGCACAGCAACGTTGCCTGCCTGATTGAATTCTGTTATCACTATGGGGTATGCTTACAAAAAAGAGCAGGCTAATGTGATTCAAAGTAGTCAGAGAAGACAATTTACAGACCTGCCTCTTTTGAATGCTGCAGAAAGAAAGAAAAGCCTTATGGCAAGTTGGAGCAGTCTGTGAAGTGTAGCAGGGTAAATAACTCCTTACAAGCAGTAGTCGAAACAAAAACAGGATCAACAGCTGCTCTACCCAGCTCACAAGTCATCCTGCCTACTCCAGCTTGAGCTCCAGGCTGATGCCAAGTTATTTTGCTTTGGAAGAAAATGCTTAACAGTTTGATCAACTGAGATTGTTGGACAGCATCTCTTGCAGATAGACAAGCATTTCATGAACCAGTAGCAATTATGGAATTGCCATAATATGGCTGTTAATTCTCATCATCAATATGGATGTACAGAGCTTTGAAGTACACACTATTTTTAGGTATCTGGATGTATTCCTCATGAAGATTCAGCTTTCAGTCACTACAGTCCAGTAATTCTTCTGGTTTGATATCATTGTTTTTCTCAACATTATTTATTGATATTTGCCCTTACATTTGTTTCCAACAATTCTGTCTAGGAATACTATAGCAAAGAAACCAGTTCCATCAGCAAATAAAGTAATTCATCTATTCCACCCAGGATAAGTTTTTTTTCACTGTAGTTTGCACAGAGAGGAAACTGATACAACATGGATATATGCTGTGGATATATAAACATAACTCCCACATTTTTTTTCAGAAGACTATTGAGATTATATTAGGATTATTGCAGAAAAAGGACTTGACTTTTTTTTATTGCTGCCCATGGGAAATGCTGATCACCTACATGCTTCAGTAATCCAGCATATGTGTGATAGCTCTTGACTAATTCCAATTATTCCCTCTGAAGTTTAATCTGCTTCAGCCAAAAACAGAACCCAAACCCATGTGTACAATTTCCACAGTAACACCTACAGCAAATCAGACATGGTAACATTTGTGTTGAAGGATTCTTCTCCATCTGGTGGTAAGGGGAAATATCAGAGAGAAAGGTCATATCATTCTCCAAATGGACAAGTACTTGGCTGGTATGAGGTTAATGCTCCCCACATGACCAGCAGATCTACAATTAGCACAGTCAGAGTTTTCTTAGTATCTGGGATGAAATCCTAGCTATCAAAGTGAGAAAATTTTCTGTCCTAAATGGAGAAGTATTTCTTCTTATTATGTACACTGCTTAGGACTGGGGTGATGAATAGCAGACTTGCTTAACAGAAGTCAGATTAGGGGAGTCTTCTGTGTTTAGAAATATTTTATTCACCCTAAGTCTTTTTAATGGGCTGTTGACTGATCTCTTTGCTTCAAAACACAGTAAACAAAGTAGCCTGTACATTTGTTGGCTCATATGTCTGGACATGAGAGCTGACAAATGACATCTTCCAACTTGCAATATGTCAGGTTTGCAACCTGCAGACTTCTATGCAAAGACTGAAATAGAGGTTTGAGTTGTTTTATACAAGAACTTCACTGTGAGACTGTCTCTAAGATAACAACCTGACATTCTCAAAAGTGGAAGGAGCTACACAAAGTTACATGCTCCCCTACTGTCTGAGTGGATTTGAAGCCACAGAGTCAACCCTGGAGTTTTGTACTGACTCCACATACTGAAGCTATGAAGTTACACTTCTTCTTTCTCTCGTAACCCTACCAAAAACTACTATTTGCAAGCAGAAGACATTTTCATCTAAAATCAGGATTTCTCTCAATGCTACTCACTACTGCACATGCAACTAAGACAAGGAGTCTTTGCAGCTATCATAACTTTCATTCCTCAACGAAACTGAGATGTTTGTTAAGCTTCAAACTCCAGTCCTTGGGACAATTAACATCTTGGCAAGCCTCCTGCTGTGATATCTGGTGGACAGTCATCAGTACATCAAATTATGCATGCTTGCAATTTGATCTTGACCAACGTAATTTCCTTCCCCTCTTTAGGAATTCTTTCACTGCCTTTATGCCCAGGGGATAGATGGAAAAGATAACTGTACACAAACTACTTCAACTCTGAAGCTAATACTGAAAAGATAGCTTTATTTCTGCTTATACTGCTACTTTTCTCTACAAAAATTACCTTAACAATCTGTGAAATTTAGCATTATTAAAAAAACCAAACATAGGAAAATGTATTTCCATTTCTCCAAACTGGTCCTTTTGCAGTCTATTATAGCCTATATAAGAGACAATGGCTTATCTATGGCAGAAAGGCAAAAAGGACACAGAGAGTTGTGATTTGGTAGAATTCTCATCCTATAACTTAATGTTTTTTAAGCATTTAAGAAAGCAGATTTGAATTAACTGACTATGGAAATTATGTTAAATGTATTAACAATATCAAGAGTCAGGAGAACACATAGGCTGGTTTGCCTCTGCCACAAGTCACAGAGCACTATAGAGTTCATATTATGTAGGCCAGATTAATCTTATTTAAAAAAAAAGAAAAAAAGAAACTTCTCATGAAGCAAATAGAATTTTAATGTCAGCTAAAACATTCTGGTTTAGATTATTATTGACACTTATATGGTATCTGCAGAAATATTTTTTAGGTATTTGTGAAATTTGATATCTTTTGGAAAGTTTAATGTCTTTATTACTTTCGGCAGACCTTTGAAATTCAAAGTCATTCATCTCAGAGACCACATTTTTCCTGTGTTCTGTGAATTTCTGTGTGAGAGTCATTGAGATGGAAACTGTTGGGAACCACTACTGCTTTTCTCTTGTTGGTTTCTCCAGGAAAGGTCAAGGCAGTCTGCCAGGATAGTTATTGGGCAACATCACTGTTTTAAAGACCAGAGTTCTTGCTGACACTGAAACAGTAAGAGGAGATGAAGCACTAGGAGAAATTGTACAGCAAAAGCAGAATGAAATTTCTGGACTCAATTTAATAGAGATGAAGCTTAAAAAGGTTTAGTACGGTAGAGGAAACAAAACTTCCAGCTCCAGGGCCTGGACCAAATAACTCCTACTTATGCCTGACACTCCAAACCCAATTAATTAAATGTCTGCAATGACTCAATAAAGGGCAAGACTCTGTGTTTCTCTATACATGTCACAGGGGATTTCCCTTCGCTAGCTTTTTTTCTCTTTGTTTTTTGAAAACAAGTTAGAACATCCAATTCCCTATGCTCCAGTCATTAAATAGTGCCACTTAAGCTACAGTTCAGTTCCTGAGACATTAGAAAATGGCAGATTTAAGACTCTCTGGGCAATCTTTTTTTGTCCTTCTCCATGTGTATATGTTTTCTTACAAACCCTTCCATGACACAGTCAGATTTTAGACTTTCCCACAGGATGCATGCCTCATTCTGTACAACACAGGATAATCACACCCAGTGGCAGAAAGAAATTAGCATAGCAGTCTTAATCTGGTATTTCCTAATTTTACTAATTTCCTTATCCTTCAATGTTCGGCTGCATTAATCTAAACAATATTCTTTTAATGTAATTTTTTAATGTTACCATTTAAATATATAGGTATGCATATTTGTATATCTCTCTATCTGGATCTGTTAATGTATTGGTAAACACAAAAGAAAAAGATAAAAGTTGTTTGTTTTTAATTCTTTCAGAACTGTTTGATCTCTCCGCGCTTGTTTTAGCAGCTGCCTGACTGTTTTTCCTCATATGTAAACTTCAAAGTCAATCAGAGGTCAAAACTCTGGACAAAGACAGAATAAGGAAAACAGTGGTGACTGGCATATGTGATGGGAAGAAACAGAGGAGCTAGGTTGTAGAATATTGTGTGTTTCTGGCCACAGCAGGGGGGGAAATTATCTACCTCTTGGACATAACATTTCCTGATCTGAACGTTTGATATAGTTGTCAAGGCCTGATACTTGTCTGGAAATGTATCTCACAGAGAAATGAAGGGTACAGCCATGCACAGAAGGACTTGACATTCACTGCTATTCTTGGTTCAAGCAGTCTGAAAATAGCTTAATAGATTACTGTAAAAATGCTGCAGAAAAACAGCTGTTTTCTGTTAAATGCACAGGGTTTCAGGGGTGGGTATTGGGTTTGATTCCCAATTTGTTATTTGCTGTTTCTGGTTATAGGAAAATCAAAGGAAATGCAAGTCCTGGAGAGGCAGCTTCTGTAGCAGAGTAACGTGGAGCATTTTGGCACATGCAGTCGTGGTACAGGATGTGTCTCCAATTAATGGGTTTTTTCCCTTCAGGAGAGCATCTGCCTTTCCCTCCTTCATCTGTCTGCAGAATCAGGCCCCTGCTTGTGCAGAGCCAGGCAGAGGGCCATGAGCGTCCCTCTGGCTGGGAGTTGTGGCCTTGCAACTTGCCTGGCACCTGGCAGAACAGCCTGCAGAAATTGGGAACACCTTAGTGATTCACACATCCTCGAAGCAGTTCCTGCCAACAGAGTTGCTGGAGAGGCCCATCAGAAGCAGAGGTGGATTCCTCTGTGTGTGTGTATGTGTGTGTTTGGGTTGGAAGGGACCTTTAAAAGTCCTCAGATTGTGGTTAGATTATGGGAATTTGTTTAAATGACCTACAGAATAATTTGTTCTTAAAAGAATAAAAAAAAAAAGTTGTTGGTTAAAATAGTGTTTAACCAACAGGGAAGATGGAAGTGGGACCGGTGCCAATGTATCTCCCCCAGTCTTCTTTGTTTTCCTAAGTTTTGGACACCTTTTGCTTTTCCTACAGAAGGCTTAAAATATGTGATTTGTACCATATGGGCCAGAACCAGGTATCCCTGAACGCATCCCAGGAGGCAGGAGGCCCCTTAGCAGTATAAATTGCAGTGAGCGATATTATGGGGGGGGGGGGGGGGGTGTTGAAAATGCCAAAGCCAACCTGGTGATCCTTCTGCAGGATACTGGTGGCAATAACTTGAGTTACAATATAATTTTAATTATTGTTGTTATTAAATTATTTCAATTATTTAAATTATTTCCCTCAAATATATTAGCTTGTATTTGTTGCTTTCACTCCCACATTGAAAAAAAAATTCTCAAAAACCCAAACAAAAACACGCCTAGGTTCTAGTTAGGCTAAAAGCCAGCTGTGAACCATGGGATTGTAAGCTGTGCTGAGCAACAATGTTTTAATAGACACAAGAATGACGCTTTCTAGCTCAGGGAAGCACACAGACTTTTCCCAGCTGCGTGAATAGCAGGCAGAGGTGTAGCCTGCCGCTGGGAGGGAAAGAAGCTGTGAATGGGCTTCCTTGCAGCCTGTGGGATGCTAAATGAGTAAGAGATCAACAGAAGAAAATGTTGTGGGCCTGGCTGGCTGGTGTGACAGGCAGAACACACTTTTCTCCTACTGTGAGCCACCCTGCGAGAGCTAAGGAGAGTTTCACCCTCAAAACTCCTTCTAATTTGAGGAATATAATTAATGTGTGGCTTACTGTCCCTTGTTAACATGACCAGAAGCAAAATTATTCTCTGTAGCTTCTCATTCAGTGGCCTTTTTCTACATAGTTCAAGGTGATGGAACATCATGCTTTCCCTTAATTAGATTCCTACCAGTTTTTGTTTTAATTTACGCTGACTGTTAATTTTCAGATTTGCTTCAATGAGTTCTGCACGAACTAAAATTTTACTCACTACTTATCATTAATCCACCATTTCTCTGCCATTAACACCAAAGTGAAGAAAAAAAATCCAGCAAGAAATCAGTGAGAGAAAGGGAAGAGAAAGTGTGAAGAATGTCTACAAAAAAACCCAAAAACATGTAGGAAAGGGATATCAGTGGAGTAAAGAGCAGCTGAAGACACGCAGGAGAGAGCAGCTGGGAAACAAAAGCAGAAAGGGTGCTGGAGTAAAGTTGGCTGTAGGCGGCCCGGATGGGAGGAAGAGGAAGTGGGAGCAGAAATGGGAGCAGGGAGTTTTGTGTTTGGTCTTCAAGCGGAGGGTGAGGAGCTTGCAGTGAGGAATTACGACAGGAAGGAAGCCAGTGAGGGCAAATAAAGAGTGGAGGTACAATTTGTGTAGTGAAAAAAAGATTAGGGGTAGCACTGGGCATCATGTGCTGGTGGACTGCATAACATACAATCAGCTTGAAGCAGCAGTCGTGATTCTTCAGGAGACAACCTAGTAAAGAATACTGTGGCTTAATTTTAAGCCTTTTTTAACCCAGGGTCTCTCCATATAAAGGATGAGCATTGTGTTGCCCTGAGCGCTAAATGGAGTGCGTTGTGTTTTGTGCCTTGTCATTGATTCTAAATGCCTTTTGTGTTTCGGGGCTCTGAAAACAAAGGTCAAGTACTAGCAAATTCTGTTTTCTGTGAGAGATTTAATTAAATCCTAAGGACAAAGGCAGAGTACTAGAATCAGCTATTGAGTGTGAAAAATGGGTGAATTTGCATTACGATTTCTCTGTATCGGTTTGCACATAGCTTTGTAATTTGGTTTTTTTTATTTGTTTGTTTGGGAGGGGTTTTTTTGTTTGCTTTGATCGACAGAAGAATAAATATTTTAAAAATCAAGGTAAGTCTTACAGATGTTATTTTCTGCATGTAAGTTGTCCAATACATGCTTGAAAAAAGAGGAGACAAAGCAGAGTGAGAAAGATTATAGAGTAGGATGGAACAATTTCTGAATATAGATTTGGCCTAGTAATTCAGTGGGTTTAAATTGTAGGGCTGGAAATGGACTGGGCTGCCTAAGTGGTTTTTTTATACTTTATGGGCAATAGCAGCAAACCAGAGGGTTTCAGCAATTAATAGCATACTGCTAATAATGAACATACAACTTATTCATTAATAACCTGAGTAAATTGCTCAGGTAACTGTGCTGTGGAAAGCTCTGGAGCCAAAGGGGAAAATATTTGGTATTTGTTCAATATCAAGACATTATTGCTATGCTTTAGAGGGTCTGAATTTTGCTATGCCAACCTATTCTTTTTTCCACGTTTAAATCACGAAAGAAGAATAAACATATTAAGAAAAGCCATGTTATTGAAACTGAATGCAGCTAAATTACTGGCAAACAGAAACCGAAAGATGCCACATGGCTGCCCCAACTGATCTTTCAACTTAACAGGTGATAAGGAAGGAATTATTTTTTAGCTGGTGATAAAGCTTCTGAAGCAAAGAGTATTAGTGCATGAAATTGGCAAGATAGACACGATGAAGTCATATGTCTATGGGAGCAAGAAACCATCCAGTTTGCCCACAATTTTGAAATTATGTATGAGTAATATAGCTCCTTCTCCCAGTGTCAGATTTGATGTACAGGAAAAATCTCATGGACAGTGGGTGTAAAACCAGACAAATCAGAACATGAAACAAGAAAGGAAAAATGGGGGACCTGGAGGTGCAGAGCAGATCATGTTCCAGTGTCCCAGGTCCCACTGGGGGATTACCCTTCCAGACAAAATCTTCAATTCTCAGCAGATGCAAGGGGAGACTATTTCATAGAGGGGCAGCCCCCATGGCAGTCAGACTTTGGAAGTCACCAAGAACCCACATTTTACCTGGAAGCTGATGGATTGGCCCCTGGGGGTAACCTGCTAGGCCCTCTCTGCTCCACTAAGGCGTTCTCTCTAATAGACAAGCTTTTTTGCTGTGCTAGGGTGGTCTTCTCTTATGCTTCCTCTACGGCTCTGCACCTCTGTGCAGAGACATCTTGCAGGCATCCCTGCTGGCAGACATGACTCATTTTGGGGAGACGGCGTGTGGGGTTTTGCAATAGTCTGATCAGGACATGAAAAGAGACATTAACGAAATGCATGTTCAGAAGCACAAGGCACCCTACCATGCTCACATAGATACTATAAAGATGACTGCTGTGAAATGATCTGTTGGCTGTCCAGAGTGAGGTGGGGGGATTAAAACCTCCACCCAGCTGAGAAGAATGGTGGCAATAGCTGATTGTCTCCCACACTCCAGGAGACATACATTTCTTTCTTCATTTTCCCATGGTGCGGCATTACCTCCAGTGCTTTGCAGACGCTTGTCCTCAGACTCATTTGAGTCTAAAGAAATCCAGATGAAAGGCTGGATCTCATGGCTCACATCACAACAAACTGGGGGACTTCAACTTAACAAGATGCAGAACACACATCCATCTGGTAGAGGTTGATCTGGATGCAGTTTTCAAAACTGATTTAAGAACAGTTGCAGTTATTGCTGTGTGACTGATAAGTCTGTGATGCCTCAGTGTCTTTTAGGAGTGAGTCAAGAAGGATGTAGTAACAACTAACAAAAAAACAAAAAACCAAAAAAAAACAAAAAAAAAAAAATCATGTGGTCATCAAATAGTAGAAATACTGGCCACAATAAATTCTTGCCATAGTTACCCATACTGCAGATAACATCACTGACCACTGACAGTTATAACTACATGATTTTTTTATAATTGGACAGATTTCTATATTCAAATCACTGAAACTACAAGTACCATATCCAAACTATAGCATAGTTCAGATTTCCTTCTCTGAAAAGATCTTGTATTTATCCAACTCGAAGTAGTTCCCAGCAGGCC
Source organism: Sylvia atricapilla (assembly GCF_009819655.1). Lineage (NCBI taxonomy): Eukaryota > Metazoa > Chordata > Aves > Passeriformes > Sylviidae > Sylvia > Sylvia atricapilla. The sequence continues at coordinate 105,029,110 of NC_089140.1, read as the reverse complement.
CCTGTGGTGATAGTGCCATCATTTTCTACACATATGAAAGTAGCAGCATTATAGTCCCAGCACCATGAAATGCCCATAGGAATTCAGACCATGTCCACACCGTGCTCAGCAGATGTGATGGTGTAATCCAGCTGACTGAGGAACAGCTACATGAAGCTGCGACAACATGGGGTTTGGGCCTGGGCGAGAAACATGAAGGTCTGTGGAGGCTGATTGTGTCACTGCAGGTGCCTCAGCCACCTGGCTAGAAACTAGCCCAGGTGAGTCTGGAACTGAGGAGTTTTATGTCACTTTTCTGCATGAACATTGACAAGCAAAGGGATCATATCTAATCTGATCATATCACATCACCTGGGGCTAGCAGGTAACTCATTTTGCAGCTTTGACTTCAGCCAGCTGGATTATACAATCACGTCTGTCAACACGTTGTGGATGTGGTCTAAGTTGCCGTGAATATTTTACAGTGCAGGCAGTATAACATTTCTACATTCATAGAAATATAAAATGATGGCACAGCCACCATGAAGGAGTGCTGCAAACTCCATGCAATCAGGTAAACAAAAGGCATTTTCATTAAAACAAACTCAAACTCCATAATAATTTGGACATAGTACTTATAGTTTCAATAATCTGTTTAAAAAACCTCACTCTATTCCAAGTTATTCCATAATTTCAGCGAAGTTTGGCACAAAAAAAGGAGTGACTGCAAAGGTGTAATGGTGTAACTCTTTACAAATACTGCTTTGCATATGCATGTTCCCAGCTTTGTTTTCATTGTATGAAGGACAGCTTTGTTTGCCACGTACCTTTTGTTTCTATGGTGAAGGTTCTAGAACATCAGCCGGAGGCAATTTTGCAAGTATTAGTATGGCTGTGGGCCACGAATGAGTCAATCACCTTGTACTTTTTTTAATCCAGGGCTTTATAGAGCAGTCTCATCTATTCCTGTGGTGTGGAGGCAGTTTAGGACAATGCTGACATTCTCCAGTTCTGGTGGAAGAGCTTTATTTGACTCCGGAAAAAGCAAATTGAGTTGGCTCTTTTTCCCCCTCTGCCTAAAATCTCTCCATCTAGAAGGCATTGCTTTGCATCTACTACACTTTTGAAATGGCCTATTCCTGGCATTTAGTTTGTCCCTTGGTCAGATTATTTTTGCTATCATCAAATTAGGAGCCTATAGAACCATAGGATGGTTTCTGTTGGAAAAGACCTGTAAGATCATTAAGTCCAACCATTAACCCAGCACTGCCAAGTCCACCACTAAACCACGTCCCATAATGCCACATCTGCACATCTTTTAAATACATCCAGGGCTGGTGACTCAACCACTTCTCTGGGCAGCCTATTTCAATACTTAACAATCTTTTTGGTTTGTTGGGAAGAACTTTTTCCCAATATCCAATCTAAACCCACCCTCCTGCAACTTGAGGCCATTTGTTCTTGTCCTATCTCCCTTCTCCATTTCAAACAGGGCACTTCTGGGGATTTGAAGTAACCATAATTATAACAAATAATAATTATAATAATAAAGAAGCAAAATAATGAGGTAAAACTGATATAAAATTGCCATCTTGTGAGTAGTAAGATTTGAATTACCCAACAGGCTTGCATAGCATTTTACCACAGGAAGTAGGAAATTTGGTGCCTTTTCTGTTCAAAAGGGGAGGAAAAGAAAGATAAGAAGAAAAAGATTAATTCTTTAATGAGAAAGAGCTTGCTCACACTTTTCTGTCTACAATCACACCTATAAAATTTTCATTTCTGGGGTTTGGGTTGTTATGGCCAAATGAAAAGAGAATTATAATAAAAGTTAATATATAAATCATCTCATTTTCTAAGACTAGAATCTCTTAAACATTATAGATGTGTTCTAAGAGTAGCAGAGCTCTACAAAGAAAACGACAGTGGTAGGTAGCATTAGTATAAAATAACAGTTTACCAATCACCTAGTGGCTTGAGATTAAAAAAACAATTTGAAAATATCCCAATTGTGAACAAAATCAGGTTCTGGGATTTAGTTATGAAAATTCACCAAAAAATTACTAACTTGACTCATTTATAATTCCTGCAGTTGCAGTGAATTTGAATTCTTATTCAGTGACTAAACTTTAATTTAAAAAAAATCTGGAAGATAGTCATATGAAACACATGCATATTTTAAAACTGCATATTTAATGGCCTTTGAGTGCATTTAATTTAAGACAAGACATGTAGAACCTTGTGACGCTTCATGGTATAAAAGCAACTGTCTATAACTTGTGTTGTGAATCTTCACACTGTGAGTGTCAGGAATGGCAACATCTGCCATTCTGTCCTGAAAAGATTCATACTGAGCCCTCTGTTTATACCAGCAATGTTATGAGATGTGTAATCTAGAAGTTAATTATCTGTTAAGGGCTGAAACTGTTAAATATTTCCCAGGCCCAAGACAAAAAACATGGCTTTTTATGGATTTGTCATAGTCTTCATCAGAGCAAAGCATTTACAAGGAGTGTAGATATTTAGGACAGCATACATGAAAACAAAGCCAGGGCAATCAAAGCTAGTTTACTTTTCAACTCAGCCCAGTTTACTTTTAACTTTTGTCTTCAGAAGAACTATTTGAGCAAGGACTGCAAAACTAATCCAACCAGAGGAAATGCGATACGTGTATGTCAGGGAAGTAGGAGTAAGGTAGGGTGGGAGAAATTTGCTGTAGGAGAGAGCACTTAGGGTTATGAACTGGAGAAATAAGAAGAAAACTTCTTCATCTCATAGATGATTCACAGTTAACAGGATAATAGCAATGTAGAAAATTGGATTAATGATAGCATTTAAGAAGTCTAAAATGATGAAAATCACTCTACTTTTAATGGAAATACATATTTATTTATATTTCCATTTATACAATATAAATATATAGACACAAAATATATATTATTTCTGTTTATATCCTGGTGGATGAGACCATCAGGAGATTACTTTTTAGCTCCTGCTTTAATATACGCCTACATTTCTAAAACCTTCATTTTTTTCAGGCAATTTTTTCCCACAGTTTTTCTTTGACTTAGAGTTGAATTTGTTTGGCTTTTCAAAGATTTCCAACAAGAAGCACTTGGGCCATTTTTAAGCTCTGGTTTAATGAAAATAAAAAAGCTTTTTCCCAAGGTAAAAGAAGAATTTCTGGCATCTTGACATTTTCCATACCCATTGAGTGGCTTTAACGGGAAAATAGTATTTGCCACGGAAATGGTCCTTACTGAGGTATGAAGCTTTCAGCATTCCCGTGGAATTTTGATTTGACCAGTTTGTGAACTTTTGACATACCTTGGCTAAAGGATTTTTTTTCTGCATTTTTAAAGCACAAAAGCAGAGGGAGCCTGTGCTGTAAATGCACTTGTGGCTGATGTTGGCCTGAGCCATATGGTGCCCAGATATGGGAGCTGCTATCTATCTCTGCGCTCACAGCTCCCATCCTTTCCAGATACAACAGAAGTTACTTTGGGTGTGTCTATGCTGTTTATACAATGATGCCCTTGTCTGCTGGCAGCAAATGCATCTGTGTTTGCACGGGAACAGACAATGCCATCCAGTTTACTTCCTCCCTTGCAGCAGTTTGTTTTCAGACCGGATCCTCTCCATCAAACTGAGCCATTAAGTTCCAAAAGGTGATTTCCATGCCCTATTTCTAGCTTGTTCAAGAACATATAACAAAGATTCAGGTGTCCCATTTCTTACTCATCACTCACCACTTGCAGGCAGTGGAAGCAGGTTCTCCTCAGGGTTCCAGCACAAGTACTATGGTGCTTGAAAATGAACTGTAATAGGGAACAGCAGCAACTACCCTTGGTTAGAAAGCTGGGATACACTGGAATAGACAAGGCCATATGCCTGGAGCCTCACACCTTTATTAAATCTGGTGACATGCAAGAAAAACATATTCATGTACGCATAGGTATATGTTGCACTGTTTCAATGTCAAACTTATGTTTGAAAGATACTACTTTTTTTACCCATAGGAAATCATCTTTTGATCTATTATATGCAAAAGTGTTTTCTCATGCTAGCAGTTCTTATTGACTGGGCCTCTCCTCTCCTCTCCTCTCCTCTCCTCTCCTCTCCTCTCCTCTCCTCTCCTCTCCTCTCCTCTCCTCTCCTCTCCTCTCCTCTCCTCTCCTCTCCTCTCCTCTCCTCTCCTCTCCTCTCCTCTCCTCTCCTCTCCTCTCCTCTCCTCTCCTCTCCTCTCCTCTCCTCTCCTCTCCTCTCCTCTCCTCTCCTCCTCCTCTCCTCTCCTCCTCCTCTCCTCTCCTCTCCTCTCCTCTCCTCTCCTCTCTCCTCTCCTCTCCTCTCCTCTCCTCTCCTCTCCTCTCCTCTCCTCTCCTCTCCTCTCCTCTCCTCTCCTCTCCTCTCCTCTCCTCTCCTCTCCTCTCCTCTCCTCTCCTCTCCTCTCCTCTCCTCTCCTCTCCTCTCCTCTCCTCTCCTCTCCTCTCCTCTCCTCTCCTCTCCTCTCCTCTCCTCTCCCTCCTCTCCCCTCCTCTCCCCTCCTCTCCCCTCCTCTCCCCTCCCTCCCCTCCCCTCCCCTCCCCTCCCCTCCCCTCCCCTCCCCTCCCCTCCCCTCCCCTCCCCTCCCCTCCCCTCCCCTCCCCTCCCCTCCCCTCCCCTCCCCTCCCCTCCCCTCCCCTCCCCTCCCCTCCCCTCCCCTCCCCTCCCCTCCCCTCCCCCCCTCCCCTCCCCTCCCCTCCCCTCCCCTCCCCTCCCCTCCCCTCCCCTCCCCTCCCCTCCCCTCCCCTCCCCTCCCCTCCCCTCCCCTCCCCTCCCCTCCCCTCCCCTCCCCTCATGTTTTGCCTCATCAAGAGCCAAGATGACTTTTCTCAGCATGCTAAATTATGGCTAATACCTCTCTCCTTTCTTTACTTTCTCTCTCCTTTCTTTACTTTCTCTCTCCTATTCACAGAGCATTTTAATGTGTACATTGCTCAGAGCACTTTGCACTTCAAGCTTTCAGTCTGTAATTCCTTGAGAAGTCTTTTTAGTGCATAGGTGAGTCCCCAAGGGAGGTGAGAGGGCTGCAGTGTGGTCTCCCCTGTGACAGCTACTTACAGCCACCAGCATTCATTACCTAACACAGTCTTTATTATTCAGGTTTTGCAAGCACAGTGAAATCAATGCTAGTGTGACTTTATCATTACCCAAAGTCAGTTCAGATATGTCTGCTTGAGCATCCATCACACCTTGCCTGAAGCAGGAAGTTGTTGCACATAGCCTGTTGCACAGATGTGCTTTAGCAATGATAAAATATTTTGCCCAAGGACTGGATTTGTTGACCAGTTTTCATCCCAGGGCTTCAAGCCACACTGGCTGGTGCTATTGCCTGTCCCTAGGACTAGAGCAGAGGCTAAACTAAGCCAGTTTTGCAGGGCAAAGGAGAGAGTGTGGTGGACCAAAGGCAGGTTTAACATAGTGTGCTTTAACTGTTGAAAGTTTCATGCTGACTAAATAGGAAGCTGAATGTGAGGAGACCTCATGCATTACTAACTTGGCCTAATATGGTGAACAGGATATAGTCTCATTTCTCTCTTGTGCAATTCTTCTGAAGTCAGTAGCTACTTCAGGAACATGGATGTCCCAGCATTCTCATTCTGTGAGTGTATGCCTTTTAAGATGCACACTCTTTTTTTTTTTTTTTTTTTTTTCCTTTTACCTGAAAGATGGCCTTTGTAAAGTAAATGGCCTTTGACTTTATTACAAGTTCTTTTGCTTATTTTTTTCTTAGTTTTTTCACAGGAGGATGGGGGTAACAGTACCTGCTCAGAGAGGGCTGAGCCAATGCTTTGAGTATTCCACTGCTCTTGTGTTCTTGCTGTTTGCTAAATGTTTCTGAAATGAGCACTACTGAAACCTCTTACATGCACAGTTTTACTACTCTTATGTACAAGAATGTTATTTGCACAATAAACGGTATTACTTTAACTTTTTATAAGCATTTTATTATGGTTTAGAGGAAGCCAATATATAGTCCTTCTACAGTTTACTGATATTCTGTATTTAATGAGAAATATTAAATATAATATTTCTTATTAATATTAAATATAATATAACATATAAATATAATAATATCTGCCAAACAATCAGCTCTTAAGTCAGTGTCAATTTGCATCACACAAAAGGCAGAAACATTTAAATATCTATATAATGAAACAGGCAAGATAATATGGATATGGGGACTACAGTTTTGGTTTTATTAGGATTATCAGTTTGTTTGTTTACTTTGTATGGACAACACCTTACTTAGAGACACCTCAAGGATTAGAGACTAGATGCTTTTGAAGAGAGAAAAAATGATCTTTCAGGTTTGCATGCTTAATCAGCTCAGCGTTATCAGGTCATGGATATGTTGAGTAATTTCTATCTCGCTCAACAAAACCTAGTTTGATTCCAAAATATGTGACACAACAAACGCAACAAGAAGAAATTACTCTTTTTTAGCTTATTTATCAAGAAGATAAAACAATTCAATGTTCAACAATTCAATGCACCAGTTGGTTGTGTAGGATGGGAATTCATATGATTTTAAGGGGCCAATGCTAGAAATATGCAAGTTTCTAATTGTATAGATACAAATAGTCTGACTGAAGCTTGTGAAAATGGGATTTAAGGTCCCAGTATATGAGTGTTCTCGGGATTAAAAACTATTACATTACACTCCCAAGTTACAACATGAGTACTTTATCACATCAGACACTTCACCCACACCTGCTTTTAAAAATTAGAATCTATTACCCTCTCTTATGCTGGTAGCCAAAGCCTCCCTTTTACAGTTTTGAAGCAGTGCTCAGAGTTTCCTAGACAGCTGCATGAGTACCTCCCACACAAATTCTATTCTATTTGAGACAGACAGACAAACACTTTTAGTCCACCACAATCGTGAGAAAAGCCCAGTCTGACAGACATATTTGAAATACACGGAATCTGCAGGCAGATGAACACCAACAGAGCAGCTTTCCTCACCACAAACACTGGTAGAAGTTCTCAGGTGTATTGCTCCAGAGGCAAGATCCTTCACTGGCAAATAAACATGGGAGGCTGGGCCTGTCCAATGCCCAGCTCTTGTCTCTGTGAATTCTCCAAATTGCCAAGCAATGAGATGGTGCTTCTCTCTACTTTCTCTGTTGAATCTGCGCCACTGTGAAAAAAAAAAAAAATGCAAAGAAGCAAAGAGCAAGAGGGAGCAAGTCCCATGTGACCTTGTTGCAGGGAGACATGGAGAGGATGCAAGGTGTTTTGCCTTTCCAGGAGTATCTGTAAGTTTCCCCACAGACATTGAATAAAACACATAAATGGCACCTGCTGATCACAGTGGTGATGCTGCCCACTGAGCTGCAGATTCAGGCTTCCTCTTCCGAACTCTATTATAAGCTCATGAATTTTGCATTATTTCCAGCTAGCTGCCTCAAATCACCCTGCTGAGGTCTGGCATTTTCCCTAAAGCCTAAATCAGGTGCCCAAAACCACTGTGAATTTGGCTCCGTATCCCTAATAATAATTTTCATCTTGCTTCAGATACAAGAAACATTTTCTGTGTATTTTAGAAATTACTTAATGCATCACATATGAAGTGATCCCAAGCCTACACCCAGTAGCTTGTGGAAATGCTCTCTTTGGACTGTGGTTGCTGAAATGGAACATCTGCATTTCCAACAGCAACTAAATCATCAGAATCAAAGGCTTGTGGTAGTGGCCAGCACAAAAGAAGAGAGCAAGAAATGTTGCTGTGGCCTGTATTTTTGCTTTAACTGGACATACTTCTCAGCAGAAAACAAAAACAAAGATGCAGACAACTGTGGATAAGAAAAAAGCAAAATGCAGAATGCCATTTCTTATTTTTTTTCTGAATAAAGCAAGATAGAAAGTACTGATATCCAAGACTGAATAGCTCAAATGCTCTAATATTTGGCTACGAATTTGTTTCCTAACCATGACATCTAAAATAACTCATAGTGCTAATGATTCAGGTTTGCTACTGGCAACTGTTCAGTGACCAGAGATTAATGACTCGACAATCTCTATGCAATTTATAGTGATCTTCGTAAAAATGCCATTGCCATTTATGGAACTGCAGACGAAGTCAAAGAACCCAACCAGTACAGTGGCCTCTGTCCAGTAATATTTGAAACCATTACTTTGCTTGAGTCTCAAGCTGAGCCCAGAAGAGTCAGGTTGGACATTAGGAGGAATTTCTTCACAGAAAGGCTTGTTAAACATTGGAATGGACTGCCCAGGGAGATGGTGGAATCACTACTTCTGGAGGCGTTATCAAAAAGACTAGACATAGCACTTAGTGGCATGTTTTAATTGACATGGCGGTGTTTGATCAGAGCTTGAGCCTGGATGACCTCAAAAACCTAACTTTTCCAACTAAACTAAACTAAACTTCTCCAACCTAAGAGATTCTGCGATTTTTTTTTTCTTATTTGAGGAAAAGCTCATTGCTGTGGTCTGAGGGTAAGGTTTGAGTTGGAAACACCAACACAGGCTGCACAGGTTACGTGTTTAGTGCTGGTATCTATTAATTCTGTGTTTGGTGTGCTACCTTGTACATGGCTCTTGTCTGGACATAAACTGGAATGCTTTGAACTTCTGACATTGTGGAAGGTGGCCTCTCCTTCCCTGGACACACAGGATGGCAGAGTGGCTGCCACTGAAATGGATCTCTGGAGGCCAGCTTCTCCAGTCCCCCTGATCAGACAGTACAGAACCGCAGCATCACAGAATGGGGCAGGTTGGAGAAGTACTACAGTGGGAAATCAGGTCCAATCCCCTTGCTCAAGCAGGATCATCCCAGAGCGCATGGCACAGGATAGCACCCATATGGTTCTGGCATATCTCCAGTAAGGGATCACCCAAGGACCACCCACAGCCGGCTGCCCAGGGTCTGGCTTTCGAAGACCAGCAAGGATGGAGCCCACAGAAGCTCTAGGGGCGACCCTCGCTGCCACCTGTCCCCCCGTGCCCGTGCCGTGCCAAGGCGGCGGGAGCCACCAGCGCTGAGGCGCCTCCGGGCAGCCGGGGCGGACACACGGCGGCAACATCCCCCCACGGCACGGGGAGCCGGCGGGAAGGGGCGCCTTTCCCGGCAGCGCGCAATTCCCGCCGGAACCGCCGGGCGGGGGCGGCCGCACAAAGACGCGGCTCCCGGAAGAAGGATCCCGGGCTGTCACACCCGGCCCGCCCGGGCCGGAGCCGAGGCCGGAACGCGCTGCCTCCCGCCCGCTCTCCTTCGCCAACTTTTTCCTTTACCAGCGCAATGAGGTGGTGGAGGGTCTGGAGCGCACGTCCCATGAGGAGCGGCTGAGGGGGCTGGCGGTGTTTAGCCTGGAGAAAAGGAGGCTCAGGAGTGACTTATTGCTCTCTACAACCACCCCAAGGGATGCTATGGCCAGCTGGGCTCGGCCTCTTCTCCCAGGCAACAAGTAACAGGACCAGAGGACATAGCCTCAAGCTGCGCCAGGAGAGGTTTAGATTGGACATTAGGAAGAGTTTCTTTACAGAAAAGGTGATTAGACACTGCAATAGATTGCCCAGGGAGGTGGTGCAGTCACAGCCCCTGGAGGTGTTTAAGGCAAGACTGGAGGTGGCACTCAGTGCCCTGGTCTAGTTAACACGGTGGAGTTCGGTCACAAGTTGGCCTGGAGAGAGCCCGCAGAGCTCTTTTCCAATCTAATTCCTTCTGAGGCTGTGATTCCTTCCCAGGCGCGCCCCTCGGTCTCGGCGCGCGCACGCCGTGCTGCCGCCCCGTCCCCGCCCGCACCGGAGCCGTTCCCCCCGCGCATGCGCCCCTGGCCCGGCCCGACTGTTCAAACAGGAAGGCGGACATGTTGGTGGCTCTCGCAGGTTCTTCTGCAGCCGCCGGACCTCCCGCTCTCCCCTCCCCTTAAGCCGCCTCCTTCCCTCCTCCCCTCGCGCGCCGCAACCTCCGGTCGATCCTGAGGCGGTCCGGGCTGCCCTCCTGTCCGTGAGGCGGAGGAGCGGCGAGGGGAGGGCTGAAGCGGCGTTGGCAGCTGCGGGAGGCAGCGAGGAGGAGGAGGAGGAGGAGAGAGGAAGAAAGATGCTGCTGCGGCCGTTCCGCCGGTGAGGTGACTTGTCCGCCGCCCGCGGGGGCACTCGCCCCGTGCCTTCTTCGCTTTCTCGCCCCCTGCCCACGGACGGACCGACGCCACGGTGCTGAGACTCGCCGTTGAGAGGATTCCCCTAAGTTTTATTTTTCCATCCATTTTTGCCTTGTTGGTGTGCCTGCAGGCTTTTGTCTTTTTTTTTCCTTCGGTGTGTTGTTTTTATTTTCTTTTTCTTTTCTTTTTCTTTTCTTTTCTTCTTTTTTTTTTTTTCCTTTTTTTTTTTTTTTTTTTTTCTTTCTTTTCCCTCCTGTTGTTTCTTTTGGTTCACCGGAAAGAAAGCCGCGCTCCGGAACCTGGTACCGAGCAGCCGGCGCTGCAGCAGCAGGGCCAGGAGGAGGGACCGCTACGCTGGATCCCAGGACGGCTTCCCCGGCTGGGAAAATGGGAATGCTGAGACGGTGGGGCCCGAGCAGAGGAGGGAGGGAGAGGAAACCTGCTGCTGCGGAGCTGTGAGCATCCCGGGAAGCTGCGTGCGTGCCTGGAGGAGCGGGGGGAGAAGCAGCCTCGTCCCCCGCCTGCTGCGGGCTCTCCTTGGATTCTCTGCCCCGTTGACGGGGACTTGCCCCAGAGACTTCTGTGATTGAAGGGATCTCGCAGGAGGCGCTTCCTCAGCCTCATACAGGCTGTGGTTTCTCTTTTGTGCTCGCCTGTTCCTGTTTTTTTTTTTTTCTACTTTTAACTTTTTTTTTAACCTTACTTTGCTCTGGAATAAGGGAAACTTTTTATCTCCGGAAACATGTCGACGGGAGAAAGTTTTGAGTCTCGGTTTGAGAAAATCGACGTGACCTTGAAGGACCCCAAATCCGAAGTGAACGTGGACTGTTTGCTGGTGAGTAGGGAGCGCCGATGGGCCCCGGTCACGTCTCCCCGAATTCCTTACCCTGTGGGACCGAATCTCGCACTCCTGGCTGAGTCACCGCCCTGCTCAGCTCGGCGCTGGTGTTTTGTTTACTCGGCTTTGGGCTGAGAGTGCGTGAATGTGCCCGTGTACCGGGAGGGCGGCTCATGCCCAGCCCTGCCTCGCACTTGTCATCGTCTCTCGCTCCGCGCACTGCTCGGCGCCTCGCCGGCTGTCACAGGGGCGGTGCAGCCTTTCCACAAAGGCGGAATTCGTGAGTGCCGCTCCTCCGTGTGAGCGCAGGACTTCAAATAGCTCTGATGCCAGTTCTGTCTCCAACAATCTTTTCAAAGACTGAGGTCCTCTTATGCTGTGGTTAAGCGCTGCAGCGCTGACGGTCGCATACAGCACGATTAATAAGCCCTTACAGGTGGGGCAGGGGTTTAATAGCATTTGAAACTGGTGGTTGTGCTAAGCCAGGGGCAGAGGGCTGCTCTCTTCTGGTTTCTCTAATTGATCGTACCTGGATATCTCCAGTGCTGTCAGTCTTATAATTGCATCATAAGAAAGCAAACCATAACACTTCCTTGACACAAAACCAACCCACGTCATTCGGTAGCTGATTGACAGAACTGGATGATCTTTTAGTTCCTGTTTAGTTCACTTAGTACCTCAGTAAACTGCCTGCCAAATCAGGCCAATTTGTTTGGGATGCATCTGGGTCCTTAGATATGCCTAGAGATGTCCTTAAATAGTACCAAAGTGTAATTTGTGCTTTCACACTGAAGTAGAGAGGTTATTTTCTTTGGAGCAAGTGATGGAAGTTCTTTAGTGTGTTTTTTTTCCCCTAGCTTTCTGTTGTCAGAGAGGGGAACAAATGAATTTGTTCCTCGTATGAACTCTGACATTTGGGGTTGGAAGGGAAGGGAGGTGTGGGGGTGGAGATAGCTCTTAATAGTCATTCTTCATTTTTTGCTGCATGGTTCTTGGCAGAAAGCTTGCTTGAGCATAAGGCAGTGGAGAGATTAAAAGAATAATGCAAGAATCTGTGCAAGTTCACAGTATTGTTTACTCTCTTTAGCTTATTACAGGTTTGTGAGCTTCTGAAGTGTTGGCAGGTCATACCTACACCCCTGGATAAAAGCAGAGCCTTGTGGATGCCGCTGTCACAAAGGAAAATAGCACTGCATCTTCTAGTTAACTTGCTTCTCTTGATCTCCCTTACCCATCTGTTATCTTAGAACCACAGCTAATGAGGAGACCTCTGGTTCTTAGGATATAGTGTGTCGGTTTTGGTACCTCGAGACTCGTCAGACATTTTTACAGCCAGTTCTGTTGATAGGTGTCAAGAGTATTTAGTCAGCTGAGAGTCCAGAGTTTACATTAACCATGGCTTGGTTTGCTAGTATGTGCTTAAGTGTTGGCCATTCTTTGGGGGCCTTCCTGCAGTGATGGGAAGGAATTGGCAGGTATCAGACATGCAGTTGGTAGTATCTTTAACCGTATTCCTTAATCTTATAATCAGTTTAAGGATTTGCCCCATTTCAGTTATCTTAATTGTGATTAGGAGCTAAGCTGGAGTCAGTTTGGGAATGAACTTACTGGGATGCTTCCTGTCATGCTTGTTGAAAGTTTTAGAACACGTGCTTGCATCAGACTTTTAAGGTCCTTTGAAGTGACAATTTTTAAAGAAATTTCTTTTAAACTATTACCAATTAAAAAAGAAAATGCTGCTTCTGAGGAAATAACTTGGTAAGCTGACTTTGTATGTGTTTGGTCAATATATCAGTCTTCCTGCTGGCCGGACTTACACTTTGTTCCACTCGTTCCTGAGGTCTTTTATGTTATCCTACATTTTCTAAACGGCTTAAATATTTTACACCCACTCTTAATGGGATGATACACACTACAAGTGTCATTCTTGGCCCAAAGTACTACTTGTCTGTCAAATCCATCAAAATCTGTATGGATATGGTTTTAAAGAAGACATGCTTAGGTGTAGGTGTATTGATCTGCATTTAAACACCTTCTGAAATTAACTCCCCATTCCCCTCCCTGCAAGACTCAGTTAAAGAGGGAAATTTGACAGACTTTAGATATGGTACACTTAAAAAGAAAGTAAAATTTTTCTGATTTTTTTTTTTGATATTCTGATCAGACTACATACAAAAGTTCTTTCTAATAAAACTTCAAAAATCTAAATTATTTTTTACCTTTGGTTAGGGTTGTGCATTGATATTCCTTGTAACTGCTTTGACTTTTCCTAAGCAAAGGTGCTTATGTGAGTAGAAATACAGGAATAGCTGATACACAGACACTTCAGCATCTGATATTCTATATGTGTAGGTTTAAAATGCTGGGGTTCATTTAGGTTCAGGAAGCATTTATTTTGGCTGTATGATGAAAAGTCTCAACAAAGCTCTTGGCTTCTCCTAGGATGGTTTCATCCTCCACCTTTGCTTCATTTTTCTTCTGTCCTTATTTTTCTTCCCCATCAGTTTGTACCATTTGTAGACTAACAGGCAAGACATGGAATAATCTTCAAATCAGCTTTGTAGCCGTTTTGGGTTTCGTAAATGTCATAAGCTGTATATGCTAGGAAGATTCTAAATTAAATTATATGCAAAGTAGTATGAGAATTCCAAGAAAAGAAGATGGGGGTGGGGCCTGATACAAAGGAGGATGTGTTGCCGTGTCAGGAAGGTGTGGGAGAGGAGTGCTGACAACGGAGTGGAGCAGGCAGAAAAGACACACTGAGGGCCTTGTAACTTCGCTTTACATGCTGCAGGAACGAGATTCATAAAGCCAGAATGCACGAGGGAGAGGTGTTTGTTTTTCCTGTTTTCTCTTACACAATTGTAATAAAAAACAGAGTAAGAAAATGAATTTGAGTTGCAACTAAGTTTGTTTCTTTGGGGCTTCCGTGCGCTTGATTTAGTGCTAGGCAGGGGAATCATAGATTAACTGGTTTGTTGTTTTTTTTTTTTTCGATGAGGCATGGAGGAGGCTCAAGCCTAAGTTACTGTAGACAGTGTCACAGCGTCATGTAGTGCATTTTCTCAAGATGTTTGGTGCTAGGAGTCTTACAGTTCCCAAGAGGTCTAACAACACTGTGAAGGCTGTGTTAAGAGAGGTTGTCCCACTGTGGGGTGTGGAGTGGTCAGATCCTGCTGGACTCCATAGGGGTGCTGAGTAGGCCCAAAGGCAGTGTAAGGGGCTAACTATTAACTTGAGCTAAGTAAGTGTCTCATGAGCTTAGACACTGAAAAGCAGTATTCAGTGGGCATTATTCTACAGTGGTTTTTGGAATGACCTTGTGTTTTAGTAAATTCTTGGGGTTTATGGGCTTCTAGTTTTTGGACAGTGGAGAGGTAAGGTGTGTAGATGTGGGACACTTTGACCTGAAATTGCCGATGCTTCTGCTTCTAAAATAGTTAGTAACTTTTCATGAAAATGTATTTTGGTGTTCTCTCTGTTCTGGTAAGAATTCATGAAGAGTGTTTTCATGGTTTATACAGGCACTTGAGTTATTATGTATATTCTCTTTATATAACAATACAATATTATAATTATTCAGGTACTTAATTAATGACTTCCATAGTTGATTTTAAAAACTTCACACTTTTGGTGGTCTTGATCTTCAAAGATATCAAGTATTTCATTTGTTGAGTAGTTTGTCTTCATATTAACTGACAGCAGTAAACACTGCATGTCACAAACTTGTTTTATCTACTCTGAAGAAGTTTCCATTCTTTTGTTGCACCAAAAATACGTAGCTACAGAGCTTGATTCACGTGGTTTTCCCATGTCCTGTTTCATCAGCTAGATTAATTTACGTTGATCTGTCTTGCATAGGACAATGGCAAGATGATCTCCTCATCCTCAGGATTTGGAGTTCTGTGTGTCTCCTACTAGACATATTTCCCTTCTGCTAAATATGTTAGAAAGCACTTCTGAAGACTTTGTGATTAGGGATTTGGATAATAATTTTTAAAAAGCAGTAAATAAAAAGTGAGAAAGTACCTTTACTTTAGAGGTATCTATCAGAATAGCCGTTGAAACCACGGTTGACTGAAACCACACTAACTCTGCTTTTCAAGTCGGAGTGATTAAGTGCTAGAAAAATTTGGTATCTGAGAAGCTTGCTTGATTGCTAATGAAGCTTCTTGTATATATGTGTGTATGTATATATATTCAAGAAGCAGAACTTCATGAACATTTGCTGATTGTCAGCTTCAGAATTCTGTACATTGTTTGAGGATAGTTCGAAGTAAGGGAAAGTGTTCTAACTGACAAAATCTCCTCGGACATGTCTCCACCATTCTTCAGATCCAGGTGGAAGGTCTGCAGTTGTGTTGGGGCAATCACCACTGTCACTACAGACTGGGTGTTGAATGGTTTGAGAGCAGCCCTGTGGAGAAGGACTTGAGGGTTTTGTCTGAATTTCTGGCTCATCTGTCAGAGCCATGACCTTTTTGGCAGGGGCTGTTAGTGTCAGGGCAAGGGCTTTGAGTTGAAATGAGTGTAGATTCAGATTGGACATGAGAAAGAAGTTTTTTACTGGGAGGGCGGTGAGGCACTGGAACAGCTTGCTTAGAGAATTTGTGGATACACCATCCATGGAAGTGTTCAAGGTCAGATTGGACGGGGCTTTGTGTGGCTTGGTCTATGGGAAGGTGTCCCTGCCCATGGCAGGGATTTGGTACTACATGATCCTTAAAGGTCCTTTCTAACCCAAACCATTCTGTGATTTGGTCGTTAGATTCAAAATAAGACTCCTGGCTGACCTAGAAATGCAATTCCGTGTCTTCAAGTTACCATATTGGAATTTTATATGCAAAAAAATTTAATGTTAAAATGTTAATTAATATTAATAATAATGCTATTTAATGTCAATGTTACTGTTTCTCATCACTACAGATTATGAAATATAAAGATTGATGTTAATGATAAAATGTGTATCTTGATATGTTAGTCAAATGCAACATATCTTGGTATGTTAGTAAAATGCAACTCTAAGCTGGCTTTGAGAATACAGTAACTTGGTGGGTTTTTATTTCAGGTTGCATCTCTTAAAAATTTTTTAGTATTATGTTACCCTTTAGAAATTTAACAATAGAGATGTGGAACTGTCAAAATGTTAGCATTTATTTCATGGTGTATGGTAGGTTTTATAGAGGAATTAATAGTTAACTAAACCAATTCTTCTGCTTATAAAACTAGAGGCTGTGTAGGAATGTAATTATTTATTTTTCCTATTAAAAGTTTTAATGAGGCATGATAATAGGAAGTTGATGTTAAGACACGTTCCAACAAGAGGAATAAAACACCCAACTAAGCTATAAATGCTCTTACAAAGTAAAAATATTTGTAAACAATGTCCTTTTCCCTGGCAACTATAGAGTGTTTTTTTTGTTGCTTGAGGGAAGGAAGAGGGAAACACCTGGAATTTCTTTGTTGGTCAAATTGAAAATCAACCTGTTGGTCTGTAAATCTTTAGACTTTGAGGACACTGATAGCTTTAGGAGCCACTCACAGAGAACTTAATAAATGCTGAGAAGCCCTGTGAGCCTCAACGTTGCTGTTAGCAGAATTCTCTGGGTCGTACTTTAGTACTACATAAAAATAAAAAGCTTTTAAGTTCTCTTACCAAAGAACACTGAGATGTTTGTCTTGATACAGGATGTTTATCTTGAATTTAAGAGGTCCCAAACCATGTAATTAAATTTTTTTTGGTGGATGTTGCTTGATTTTATTTATCAAAACTCCTTTGTCGACAAGAAATTGCGGTTCCAAATGGAAATACTGAAAAACTTAACTTACTTCTCTGAGGACAGAATTGGAGAATGGTTGGTAACTTTTCTCTCTTTGCCTTAATTTGTCCAGTCGTTCCAGCAGCAATAAAGCCAGAAGGATGATGAGACAATATTGGTAAAACTGCAGGCACTATGCAGTCAACACCCAGTTACAGCTCAGTTAAAGCAGATGCAGATACCACCATTTTTTGGCTTCCTCAGCAATCTGCTGAAATTAACACTCAAATTAATGCTGAGGCACACAGCATGGACAGCAAACAGGAGGAGGGGGCGCCACGTGCAGCAGGAAAACACTGACACTGGAACATTGGCATTGGAGCAGGCTGCTCAGGGCAGTGGGGGAGTCCCCACCCCGGGGATGGACGTGCAGATGTGGCCCTTGGGGACACAGTTTAGTGATTGTTCTTGGCGGTGCTGGGGAAATGGTTGGAGTCAATAATCTGATAGGTTTTTTCCAACCTGAATGATTCTGGGAACAGTGATTGAACAAGTGCTGAAACAGGATCTTTGAGAGGAAGAGAAGTGGTTTGGGGGGTTCTCTTGTCCACGTTTTTTTGCTTTGCTGAGGTGATTGGGTTGCCTGTGCTGAAGTCTGCAGTCAGCAGGGTAGAAATGTCTCTGCAGTGTGCTCAGCATCAGCGGGGTGTAAGGTGCTGTGGTGCATCTTCAGTCACAGCTGTGTGGAGACTGTCCAGACGAGCAGGAGCTGCTTGCCTGGGTTGGCTGCCCACCTTGCGAAGGGAGAACTGGCACAGGATCAGCACCAGCTTCTGGCTGGAGCACGGGTCAAAGTCTATCCTGATACTCAAAATCTTGTAAAGGATTGGCTTTCACTAACTGAAAGGTTGCCACTCCCTGTCAATATTTATACAATAAGACTGTCATGGGGACAGTATGTAAGATCTCTTTGTTAGTAGATCCTAATTGAAATCCAACTGCAGATTTCTCTATTTTAGCTTCTCTTATGTTTCTTATGTGCATTCATTTTTTCTGTTTCTCTCACAAATCTCAAAAATATGTGAACATTTTCTTGGTTTTTTTTTGCATGGTCTGAGATGATGCAGAGACCTAACACTTGAAACCCTCTGTAGGAAACACTGCACACACTAAGGCTTTATTTTGGACTCTAGATTGGAACTACCTAAAAGTGTTTCTAGCTTGAGTGTGTCTGGGCTCTGGAGCTTATAACTGAACTGGAAACACAAGTGGAACACATCCTGGTTTTTTCTTACAGATCTTCATGAGTCACAATATTCACTTAGAAAAAAATCCTTGAGTTCTAATAGTTCTGTAAGTATTGACTAATTGTTTCTTTATATTTCTCTTAATAGCAGCATAGTTCTCAGTGCTGCACTATATTCAGATGTATGATATGCTAAGGTATGAATATATTCGGAGGAAAACTTGATGTGAGATATCTGCATAGAAAATGCATTAATAGAAGATGGCTGTTTTCCTGCGTAGTCACTGCTGTGAAAATACTGTTTCTGTGGAGGCTGAGCTTAATTTTTAGCAAATAAGTAATGGCCAAAAAAACTCCTGACTATACAAAACTAAATATGCCATCTGGAATGTGCTTTTTGAAGAAGAGGAAGCCAGAAGCTTCTTTTGACATCTGGAGATCTCAGCTAGGAAATTTTTTCCTGTTTTGTGGTTGGAGATGTTACATTTTTCAGCAGATGGTTAGTGGAGCTTGTATTATAGCCATAATGGTTATTTCCAGTGGGAAAGTGTGAAGGAACAGTGGTTTGGGTATTCATCTCCAACTGGCTACTGTTTGATCATTTGTGTCTTTTGTCTAAATCAGTTACTTTGGATGATGATTTGGAAGTCTGCCTTCTTAATTTTTATTACCATGTATTGTGGGAAAGTAGTATGTTGTTGAGTACAAATGATGTTTTTTTCACAGAATGATTGAGGCTGGGAGGAACCTCTGGGGGTCCCTCATCCCCCTGTTCTGATAGAGTGGCCTAAACCAGGTTGCCCAGGAAGGCTTTTGACAACTCTACAACTTCTCTGGGCAACCTGTAATTTTCTATTTCTCAGGAGAGTACTTTCTCTGTTGATGTTTCACACAGGGGAAAATAAAATTCATCAAAACTAAATAGAGAAGTCCTCAATACTTATTTGGCATTTGTTTGGAGAGTTTTTACTTTCTTGTTCAATAAGTCTTTTTCTAGCACAAATAATTTTTGAAAGGTATCTGCTACAGAAGACCAGAGGAACTTTCTGCATGGAGACATTTGTAGATTTGGATATTTTAAGCATAAAGATTTGTATCTGAGGGGTCAGTTGCTGTGAATTCATAAGCTCATATTTAATTTGTGACTGTGGTTGAAACAGATGTAGGTTTTTTCTGTTGGAGCTAAAAAGAGAGTAAATGTCTTGCTGTGATCTCCGGTTTGCACTCCACAGGTGCCGCTTCAGTTTCTCATGTTTATGTAGCCTTGTGTTTTCTGTACCTGTGTACACAGATCATTTTCCTCCTGACAGGCAGGGAGGGATGCTGGATGGGAGTTCCTTATGGGCCTGGAAATGTGAAAGACTTTTTGATACTGATGTGACAGGAACCTGCCCTTGAGAGATTGGTGAAAGGGAGAGAGACTGCCTGTGGAGTTTTCAGGCAGTCTCCAGAGGAGAAACTTCAACTTTGAACTTTGGCTTCAGAGAACCTGAAGTGTAAGGTGGCAGTACAACAAGCACCATCTGCCTAGAGTATGGATGACAGTCCAGCATGTTAATGCCACCGTTTAGATCTGCAAGCTTGTTCAGCTGTAAGTGTGCAGTGACTCTGTTAAGTCCTTGAGAGGGGAGGAAACTTCTCCAGCCAGGGGGTAACCAAGTAGGAGTGGATGGGGAGGATTCTTCAGGAAGGAGTGAGGTGAGGGTGGGACAATTAGTGAGTGATAGTTTTACTTGGCTTGGGCTTTTTTGCAGATGCTAGGTTGTGCAAATAATACCAGGCAGGACATGAAGCTGTGGTTGAAAATAGAGATAATACTGATGTCTCACAGTGTTCATCAACTTTGTGTTGATACTCTGCACTGCTGTCAGTGTTAGAGGTGGAATCGTAGAATTCCCTTCTTTGTTATGAAATCTGATTATATGAATGTGTTTTTATACTAATCTCTTCTTAGAACGTAGCTTTGATTGATTGTAGGCATGCAAAGAATCCTGTCAGTATTGAGCTGAGAGAATTTATTCTCCCCTTTCAAAGAGGAAAGGTGGTTCTGCTGCTTCAGTGGTTTGTTTATTACTCTAATACATCTTCTGTGGGTTGCTGTCCTCCTCCTTCGAATTAATTTACTACTCAGTTCACTGGCAATTCAACAAACAATTGCCAGCATAACAATGATACGATTTTTGGTGAGCTTAGGACCATTCAAACCTGCTGTTACATGCTATATATCCTCTTTTGTGGAAATTCAAGGCCAAAAGTAGTGCCAGCCAAGTGGTAGACTCAATAAGAATTGAAGATTTTGCTCTGCTAGTATTGGCAACAATCACCATGGCTTTTCAAAGAGGGATTGCTGTTGCCAACATTTGTGGAGCAAAGATGGTGATGTAAATAAAATATGCTCATGAAGACCTGTGAGTGAAAGCTGAACTATTGATGCAATTGTGTATTTTGTTGGGTTGCTTTTTGTTTGAGCAGTGGGTTCATTGGTTGGTTGTGTTGGGTTTCTTTTTCAATACACTGAATTTATAATTGGACATGTCATTAAAGAGCTAGTCTTTCTCTGTAGCAAATAAATCAGTAGGTTTCCTGGAACGGCTTTTGTCTTCTGTCTTTTACTAAAATGCCCATGGCTATTTTTAGCCTTTTTCATACTCTACAAACTGTTTTGTGTATATGGTTTTTGGAAGTGCATGACCTTAAAGTGCTTGGAAATAGTTTTGACTTGCAAAATCAGGTGGTCAGAGAAGTCATCAGAGCTAATCACAATGTGATTCCAAGTCAAGCTATGAGGACTCTTGTTAGAAAAACCCATATTTAGGAGAATTCTGGACTGTTTCTCTAAAGAATACAGTTGTAACACAAAGAAGGTCTCGTGTCATGTAACTTGCAAGCTCAGAGCTGTTCATTGATTCTGCCTGGCAGGTTGGATCGGAGTAAGGAAAGGACTGAAAGTCTCTCTCGCTCTAATTCTTGGGGAGTGTAAGGTCAGAGGACTCTTTGAAGTGTTTTCCTTTTGTTTCTTTTCTGTCCTCACATGCCTTCCAGCTTGGCTAAGAAAGCTTTTGTCCTTCTGAATGGAGTATATACATGACACTATTATCATTAGTAGTTTGACTTGATATTTAAGCAGATATCATTTAGAGGGAAAATTAGGGTGTTAGACGCTGGTGCTGCAGGAGCTACTTTGGGTCTGGGACTGGCAGTGACTGTAGACATCTCCTCTGTGATTTTCTGCCTTCTGTACAGTTGATTTTGGCTGGCATCAAGGAATAGTTGGGATGGGTGCGTTGTTCTTTTCTGTGGTCATCTCCTCTTTGAGTTCCTGACAAAGAAAGGAGTCAGATTAACTTCACCTTCATATAGAGAATAGTTTCTGTCATAGTTCTTGGTAAGTTCATGGGAAAGAGGGGCCTGAAAACCATAAATTCTAGGGGAGAGAGAAAGAGGTTTTTTTTTCTTCTTCTTCTTATATACTCAGTTTCATTGCAGTTTGACAGACTCATAGTTATGGTCAGGAATAAAAGTAAAGGTTGATCAAAACCATTTATTTGCAGGTTGGGAAGTTTCTTTCAAAGTTTCTGATGCCCTGTAAGTAGAAGCCTAGTTTTTCAGTGTAAGAGTCAACCAGAACAGGCAGCTGAAGGTTTTTGTTCTAATCTGGTTATCTTGTTGATTAACTCTACCAAAGTGGGACATCTTCTGCTTTCTTTCTTTTATGGTTCAACATCAAAAAACTTACCTTACAGCGATGTTACGTTACTCATATTTTGTGGGAGGAAATAACAGTGTTCTGCAAAGGTGTATTGTAGAAACAAGTTGAAATCCTAAGCTTTCTTCTGACTGATAACTTCTCTTATAGGCCCTTACATGTAATTTAAGAGTATGTCTTCTGAGCTGATGGGTTAGCAAAAGTGGGGGAAAAAAAGGAAATAGGGTCAGTAATTTTTGGATAATTACTTTAAAAAGCTATATGATATTTTTACATAATAAGGTTTTTTTTTCAGAGGAGTTCGAATCAACATAACCTCTTTCATAACAATGGAAAAAGACTCAGTCTTCAGCAAGTAACTTGCAACTTAGAGCTAAAACTTATGCTTAATATTAGATAATTCTCTGTAGATCTTGCTTCCCTTTAATTTCATCATGATAAATAAATGTATTTCAGGTATAATGAAGTGCAGCTCACAGAAATGAGCTGATTTATTTCTTAAGCTTCCTTTCTATATCCTGAAGAAGTGTTACCCATAAGAGCACCTGATTAAGTTGGGCAAGATACCCATGTCCTCATCTCTGCAAAATACAAGAATCACCTGATTTTTAAATCCAGAAGGGTGGTGTCTCTTGTCACGATTTTGTGTTCTTCATTTTTCAGATAATTTCTGTTTCACTTTTGCAGTACAAGTAAAACCAATAATCATGTTCTTATCTGAAAAGAAGAAGTAACTAATGGGGCAGCTGACAAAAATTATTTTGTCAGTAGTGCCAGACCTTTCAATTTATAATCTCGAGTTAATTCTTGAACTCGTGCCATGGGTATTTGCCTACCATAAATTACTTAATTCTTGACAGTATCCCTTTGATACTGACATTGTGGAAAGTCAGCCATTCAATTTTAATACTTGCTCTTGTTTGAGTACCAGTCAAATATCTCTTGAAAAGACAGGAAGTAAAATGAAGATTGGTGTGCCATGTAATCTTCTTGGCCTTAGTAAATAAAATATCAACAAATAGGAAGAATCAGTGCAGTATCCTTGAAACTGTGATAGAGCCTTCTTTACTTTTCAGTATTTTTAGCTGCAGAACACAACAGATTACATTGATGGTGTGGCAGGAGTAGGGTACAAGAACAAAAAAAAATACCGTTTGTGGAGAAGGAAGTCTTGTCTGTCTAAAAAATAATTATTCAAATATGAGGTTTGGAAAACAGGTAGAGGAATTACTAAGATGATAATTAAAGATGGTTTTGGTGTTGGAATTGTTTGTTTGGCCTAATTTGCCTTAAGTTAGGGTTTACTGATTTCTTCAGTCTTCTTGTGAGGCTGTTTTGTATTTCTGTTTCCTGTATCTAAAATCAGGAAGTACTTCTCCCAACCCCCACAGTTTGTGGGTTTGATGATGTGGAGGCAAATTACTTTTTGTACTCCTTTTAAGGGGTAGAGAAATTTCACTGTTAGTGCTATTAGGTATTCAAAAAGCAGACATCAAGCTACAAGGACATGTGTTGAACATGAATAGCCAACATAAACCTCCCACAGCAAGACTTAAAGTCAGAAGCCAGGTGTGAGTGGATTTAAAATTGCATCTTTATTGGTATGTTACAAACTGCTTTCCTTGGTATGTTACAAATGTTACAAATTTTAATATAATACATTGCTTTCAAATTTTAATGATTTTCATAAAATCATGGAAAGAGTTGGACCCACAAGGATCGTCCTGACCTTGCACATTTCACAAACCCTAAGGATCACACCATGTGCCTTAGGGCGTTGTTGAAATGCTTCTTGAACTCTGTTAGGGTTGGTGGTGTGGCCAGTTCCCTGAGGAGCCTGTTCCAGTGCCTAACCACCCTCTGGATGAAGAACCTTTTCCTGATACCTAACTTAAACTTCCCCTGACACAGCTTCATGCCATTCTCCTGGGTCTTGTCACTGTTCGCCAGAGAGCAGAGATCAATGTCTGTCCACCCTCGTGAGGATGTTGTAGGCAGCAGAGGTCTCCCCTCAGTCTCCTCCAGGGTGAACAGGCTAGGTGGTCTCAGCTGCTCCTCAAAGCCCTGAAACACCTTTGTGGCCCTCCTTTGGACACTCTCTAAAAGCTTTGTATATTTCTGATTTTGTGGCACCCAAAGCTGCCCCCAGCACTGGAGGTGAGGCCGCCCCAGTGCAGAGCAGAGCGGGACAATCCCCTCCCTTGCCAGGCTGGCCATGCTGTGCCTGATGCCCCCCAGGACACAGCTGCCCCTCCTGCTGACAGGGCACTGCTGACTCGGCTTCAACTTGCCATCAACCGGGATCCCCAGGTCCCTTCCCACAGCGCTGCTCTCCAGCCTCTCATTCCAATCTGTATATAGGTCTCTGGTTGCCCCATCCCAGGGGCAGAATCCAGCACTTGTCTTTTGTTATGGGCGGTGGTTGCCCAGCCCTCAGATTTGTTGATGTCTCTCTGCAGGGCCTCCCTGCCCTTGAGGGAGGAGCTGTTGAGTCCCTCAAGGGCAGGGAGGCTCTGCAGAGGGGCCTTTAGTGTCCTTTGGAGTTTACTATCACTGGCAAACTTAGTATTCGTTCCAGTCCTGCATCCTAGTAATTCATGAAGACGCTGATGAGCCCTGCAGAATCCTGCTAGTGGCCGGTCGTGACGTTCCCCCTATTTGCTACAACCTTCGCACCTGAGCCATGAGCCGGTTGCTCCCCCATCCCTTGGTGTGTTGAGCCAGCTGAATGCTAGATGTGTCCAGTAGGACACTGTGAGACAGTACTGAAAGCTTTACTGAAATCCCAAAAGATTAGATCAGCTGGCTTGCCTTGATACCTAGGTGGGTTATCTTGTCATAAGAGGGAATTGAGTTTGTTGAGCAGGACTTTCCCTTCAGGAGCCCATACTGATTGTGACCAATGACTGCATTGTCCTTCAGGCATTTTTCAATACCTCCCCAAATAAGCTTTTCTATAATAGTCACTGAAGTGTCACTGACAGGCCCTGCAGTTTCCAGGGTCATCATTCTTCTTGCCCTTCTTAAACCGGGATAATGTTTACCAGCTTCTAGTCAGCTGGAACCTCTCTAGATTCCTAGAATCATTAAAAAATCATTGAGAGGGTTATCCTTTTGAATTAGAGGTATTTTTCTCAAGTTCCACATGTTCCCACAGACAAGTAGGGAAAACTTATTTACATGGATGTGGGTTTTAAAAGTACTGTTTTAAGCAAAGTACTGTTTTAAAGTAAAGAAAATTAGATTCTCTGCATGCTAATACATATTAGTACACGAACCTAAAAATTACTGTGCTTTGATATAATAAGTAAAATTTTAAAATACATTTGCTTTTTTAGTAGCATTTTCATAATGTTCATCCCTCTCTGCATTGAACGTGTAGTAGAGAATTACTCTATTTTAGGAGGAAAATTATATACAAAGAGGAGCTTAATGAAATTTGTTGCTTTCAGTGGAAAAATGTCAGTACTGGCTGTTTGGGCTGTGTTGTGCATGTATATGAAGCTATTGAAATGAAGATACATGTGTTTTAAGTTGCACTTTAACTGCGGTGTCCAATGCTCAGCTGATAATGCTCAGTAGTATAACAGGAGATTTGTTCCTGTTTGCCATAGTTTCCAGTGGTGTAATCACTGGAGGAAAGGAGGAAGATCACCAAAATGTTCCATTTACCTAAGCAGTTTGAGGGTTGTAATAAATAAAGTTTATAACTTCTCTGAAATAATTCTTCTTCTTAGCAGCTTTACATACTGAGTAGGTAGTGGTTTTGTATCTTAATGAATTCACATGCAACTATTGCTTGCTTTTTAAATCTGAAGGCATGCTTAACAGATTTCCAGGAAAGCCTTTTTGTGAAGAGCTTCATTAATCACTCAAGATCATCATTAAATAAATTAATTGGATGAAAAGGAATTTATGCTCAGTACCTTTACAAACTTTTATATACATATATACACACTATATGTAATGGAAAATGTGAACCTATGACATTCCTTTTCCTTTAAAATAAAAAAAATCTACAAATTCAGTTGAAGTACTCTAAGCTTCAGAAAAGTTAATAGGAGTTCTTGTTTTCAATACTGTGCAATTATAATTTTCTACTCTAGATTTTGTTGGAAGGAAACTGTGATGAGAATATTTCTGTATACTGAACAGTGACACTAAAATTACACAAGGAATAATCTACCTAAAGTTTGCTAATACAACGTTGAAATAATTTTGTTGAGACATCAAATATGTACTATTTTTAAAATACATCAGGACTTGTGGTGGTCAGCAGGTTTTACTCAGGATTGCAGCCTGTTACAGGTGAGGTCTTCAGGGGTGGATACTCGATACAGCCTAATGCTGTCCAGCATCTTCCTGCATGACCTGGATGGTGGCATTGAAAGTAGCCTCAGTAAATTTGCTGATGATGCTGAACTGAGTAGTGAGGACACCCTTTGGAAGGAAGAGACATCTTGCAGAGAGACCTGGACAGGCTGGAAGAGTGGGCAGGCAAGAACGGTATGAAGTCTAACAAAGTCAAGTGCAGTGTCTTACATCTGGCATGACACAACCAAAGAGCCCGGGACAGGCTGGGATCTGTGAGGTTGGGAGCAGCCTTGCTGGCCTGGGGACCTGTTGGATGACAAGGTGGACATGAGTCAGAGCATGGCAGCAGCAACCAAGACAGACTGGATCCTGGGCTGCATCTACAGAGGGGTCAGTAGCAGAGTTGGTGATGTGATCATTCTATTCAGTGCTGATAAGGCGGCATCTGTAGGGAGGTGTCCAGTTCTTGTTCCTGCAATTCAAGAAGAGTTCTAAAGAAGGGTCACAGAAGTGATCAAGGGGCTGGAGAACTTGGTTTATGAGGGAGTAGTGAAGGTGTTTCCCCAGAGAAGGTGTGGACGACCTCATCACAGTGTTCTAGTACTGAAAGGACAGCTACAAAGAAGATGAAAGCTGTCTTTTCAGGAGGAGAAAACGAAGGTCAACCTGTACGTACACTGGGAGAGGTTTATGTACAAAAGAAATTTTTTACTGTGACAGTAGTCAGTCACTGGAACAATGTCCTCAGAGATGTGGTAGAGTCCCCATTCGTGGTGGTTTTCAGGACTCAGCAGGGTGCTGGGCAATCTCATCAAGGCTCCCTTTAGCATGAAGAGTTGGACCAGGTGAACTTTTGTGGTGCCACCAAATCTAGACTGTTCTGTGATCCTCTTTCTTTGGAGAAAACACCTCTGTGTTGTTTCACTGGTTGGTTTTCCCTTTACCTTTTCCTAGCTTTCTTTCAGAGCCTCAGAGAAGCTCTTAAATCAGTGCAACAACATGTTTGCAGCAGCGCTAGTTAAGCACAAAGTACTGGTATGTGCTATGCGTACAAATTGTTTTCTCAGCTATTAAGGTCTCATTTTCTGAGGTGACACTGTACAGGCTATGGTATCTGTGCTGAGCACCAAAATGTTAATTTCTCTTTCAATAGCAGGTCTGGTCTCATGAGACTGAGACTTAAAGAGAAAAAAGGTAGTGGCTGAAGACGTGGAAGAAACTCAACCACAGAATGCATGTGTAACAAATCTAGTTTTTAAATGGACAAAAATATAAACTGGTATTTTTTCTTAAATATTTTTCACTCTAAATGGTAACTCTAAATAGCGATAGTATCTGGATTTAAAAAAAGAGAGCAACAGGAAGCAGCTCTCACAGAGTTAATTTTTGTCTCAGTGACATTTAATACTCTAAAAGTTAAGATGATCACTATCTGGAAGGAGGGAAAGAATATTCTGAGGATTTAAACCAGCAAGTTCAAATTATCCATTTAGATTGGAAAGATACCTCTGCTAAGCTAAGAGAAACTTGCAAAATTATCAGGAGCTAGTAGTTTTGTTTTATGACTGTTTAAGGTGAGAAGTTGCTTGATTAGTGTATGTCTCCAAATTAAGAATTAGCATAGAATGAAGCTTTCAGTTAGTAGGATGTAATTCTTCTTTGTGAGTATGGAAGTAATACCGGTAATTTGGATATGAAAGGTTGTTACCATATACAGTCAGATAGAGCCAAGCAACATTTAACTTTTACTGGATGAAGATACGTAGTTTATTTGGGCATAAAATCAAGGCTTCAGGTACACTTTAAAAAAACAACTGAAGTAGTTGGTTGAATCTGTATTTCTGATGGAGCACAAAGAATTACAAAGAAAAAAGTCTAAACTGTCCTCTAATTTCAAGTGTATTTTATTTCTCAGCAGATTATTTTTCTGTAATAAAACTTAAAAGTGCCAGGGATTTGTTATAGAATTCCACTTATACAATGAGAGTGGCGTTACAGGGTTCTGTATAACAGTTCTCAGGCCAGTCCATCAAGAGTGAGGCCACAGTTTTTCTACAGCAGCCTCTTGTCTCTGTTTTGTAAGCCAGCATCTAATAAAGCTACTGCCCTCATGTTCCATTCAGCAGCTGTAGTGTTTAGCCACGGGCCTTTTAGAATTTACCTCCTCCTTATGTTTTGGGTTGTGGGCCAGGAGGACAGCTACATGACCCATAGCAGAAGGTGTATAAGATGAAATAAGAATGCATTGGAAGAAGTCGGTGGAAAGAGCAAATCAAATTCTGGCTATTGTTTATGATCTTCTCTCAGCTGCAGTTATGTGAGGCCGTTGGCATTCCACATGTGCTTTTGCAGAAATGGAATGCTCCAACATCTGTGGTGACAGGCAAATTCAGTCACTGTCACTGTGGTGTTGCAAGGAAAAGAGGTTAGATCAGGATGTCTTTTAGTCATCCCTTTACCATCAGGTTCTTATGTTTCTGCTAGTTCAGAATAATTCAGTGTATTGTTAGTTGACTCTTGATAGAAGATCTAAGCTATGTTGGCTTTTAAGACACTCAGAGGTGTCCTTCATATTGAGGATTGTTAAGGAATGTAATAAGATATATTATCCTAATTTGGCTTTGTAATTTTTAAGATCTTACTGCTAGTAATTAAAATTTTTAAAAAACTTAGTAATGGAATTCAAAATAGGTTTTTAGCATGCTCATGACATTGAACAGCCTTTGGAAACTGAACAAGTCAGGCTGTAGGATATTCAGAAGATTTTCTGCTGTTAAGATTGACTTTTGTGTAGAAATAGTATGTGAGAATTTAGAACTATTCCCCTCAGCTTCTTTTTCTGAATTTTCTTATTCTTGTTTTCTGGACAGCCATGTCCAGAAACACATGTTGCTGGACATGTGTTTCTATACTGGTTTTCAGAAGGAATAGCTTATCTATTTATAGGCTGGTTTTCTGCTGTTTTCTTAATTTTTATGGCAACATGTACAAAAAAAGGTATTATTTCTACTTGTGTTCTTATTTATAAAAGTTGGCTTTTAACAGAATCTGTCGAAATGGACAAAGTGTCATCTTCTGAGAATAAGCAGAGTAAGACGTTTTTCAGTGAGGTAAGGTTACATAAATTGGAAATCTGTTATGTCATAGTTCAGTAGGTAAAGGGACAAAATTATAAGAAATGACCAGTTCTCATACTGTCCTTTAATTCTGTATTGGAAGGAATGAAAAGAGAGCTCTAAACACGTGAATGTGACGTGATCTTAGAGTTGATCTGCGGCGGTTCAGAAAAGAGGAAATTCAGTTCTTTTCTGTTTGTTGCAAGTTACACAATGTGTTATCTTGACTAAGGCAAGTAAGGGGGATTTTGAATGTGCTTTACATGACAGAATTAGATGAAATGCTGCATTGCTTGTCTTCTCTGAAGACTGCCTTAAGCATATAGAGCTTTGCATCATGAACTACTTGTTATTTTGCAAGTGCAAAGGAGTTTGTGTCTCTGTTGAAGGGTTTGGTACTTTTTATTTCCCTTGCCAAGCAAACAGTTTGTAAAATGTGAATCTGAATGGATGTGGTAGGTCACTTTTTAAAAAAATAATTATTTGAAATGTTTGGTTGTTTGGGATGTGTAAATCTGTGTATGGAGGATGTATGCACACACATCCTGGTGTTAGACCTTTTCTAATGTCAGATAGTTGGGTTTTTCCTTTCCTAAGTCAAATTGTTTATCTGTAGTTCAATTTAGTAGATCAGTTTAGTTAAATTGAGTGATGGTTTACCTCAATGTCAGTGCGTTTTGTTTGAATATCAAAAAAGATACAACTAGCCTTTTCATTTCCTTTTCAAGTCTCTGAGGCTATATATGTTCATTTATAAAATGACATGATTGGTATCAAACATCTGTTTCCATAATTACTGTTTCCATCCATGTTTTATGTAGTTCTTCAGAAACTGGCTCTGTAGTCCAGCAGACTTCTGGCAAGGGAAGTGCAGGATGTCTGACAAAAGTGTGATTCTAAATTTTTGAACTGATACTGCTGCTCTTTAATTACATTCCAGAATATCTCATGTTGATATTTTTTAGTATTTAGAAATTGGAAACCTACTTTCCTCAGTGTTTTACAAACACAGAATTTATATGAGTGGGAAGTAGCAGATACTACCTGACCTCATTTGACATGGCTTTTGAATTACTTTGTTTTTTAATATTTTTATACACACATACAATATATCTCTAGTCTCAGTTCGTGTAGATTTCCAAGAATGCAGTGTTTTTAATGACTTAAAAAAAATCATATACTGGAAAAATGTTTTTAGAAAGTAAGTGCTAGTGTAAAAATCATATAGAAGTTGGATGGAAATAAAAATAGCCTTTCATTTCCTTTTGGTTTATTTTGTAGGAAACACTTTTTTATCAGTTTTGTTCTCTGCTTAATGAGAAACTAAATGACAACTCCTCAAAATGGTCTGTGGGATGGAGGAACACAAAATGTCATGTTAGTGTGCTCTGATTTGTCTCATGGCAGGCTTTTATGGTGTGACAAAAATATTGCCTGCCCTCATCTCCTGTAGAGATTAAGTTAATCAGCCCAAGCTCAGTCTTGCTCCCTTGTAAGGACAGGCAAGAGAGATTTTGACAGGATTCCATGGTTGTGGCAATGGTCCAGACAGCCCTGGCTCTCTTTCCTCTTGGGTTAAGATTTGTTTTCTCCCATGTTCTAAAGCCAGAAGAAAATCACGCCTTTGGAGTGCATGTATCAGTCTACTCTATCCTCTTTGGGTGGGGGGAATGGTTTTCTGAGGTTCTGGAGTGCTATGTAGGAAGAAGGTTTCAGGGAGAAGTTGACTTACTCTTTTGGTGTAGCTGGAGAAGTTGGTTGAAGAGTTGCTTTTACAATTACTTCTTAGCATTTTAGTATGTTTCATCACTATGATTGCAGTATATGAGCTTGGTGAAAATACCCAGTGTCGTAGAAGTTGAATACCACTGTTGTATGAAGTTCAGCTCTCTAACACCATTAGAAATGCATGTCTCATGCTTGAGCAATGGAAATACTGGGGAAACACTTCTTTGTTGGTGTATGGAGTCAGTGGCTTTAGTTTTCTTCAAATTTTGGTCTCAAAGCTTGAAAAGGAGCAAAGAAAAACTTACTTACATGTCCCTAACAAGCTTGTAAGCATTATAAATCACATCTTTGGACTTTCTTGAAATTAAAATTGTTGGATCCTCTCATGGATTTCTAATGCTTCCTCTCCTCCTCTAGTCTTGAAATACTGTGCTTGAAAACCCCAGATAAACTGGCTTATATTGTTGCAGTATTACTTATGGTAAAAACCTTAATGATTATAGTGAGTGACTTGCAGCTTGTAGAAAACCTAAGTTTTCATGGACAGCTTTGGTTCTGTTCTGTCATTTTTGTACTGGATTGTGGAACCATGCTTTCATGTAGGTTTTTGCTTTTATAGTTACACCTTTCTTTTTTCACATGCAGTCCAAAGCATTTGGGATTTTTGTCATGATTCTACTACAGTGTCAGAAAGGGTAAGAAGAGTACATAGAGGAGATTTGGTTTAAATGGGAGAACTGTAGGAATGATTTGGGTTGGAAGGGACCTTAAAGATCATCTAGTTCCGGCCCCCTTGCTGTGGACAGACACTTTCCGCTAGACCAGGTTGCTCAAAGCCCTGTCCAACTTGGTGTTGAAGACTTTTGGGAATGAGACATCCACAACTTCTCTGAAAGCATGTATTAGGGGAGTATTATTTGACCTGAAAGTAGTCAGTAGTCACTATTAGTGACTTGAATATCTACTTAAACATCCAGTTTTAATTAAAATTATGTTACTAGTGGCATTGTCTGTATATGTTACCATTTTTTCTTCAGGTGAGTTTTGAAAGAGAACTTGTCTCTTCATACTTTTTAAAATTAATTGCTTAAAGGTAATGGGTAAAAGCATGTTTTTTGTATTGATAAATTTGTAAATTTAATTCTTTGGGTTCTGGACTCTGGAAACAATCTGTTAGCAGAACTGTTTTGTTCTACATTAGCGGTGAAAATCTCCCAAAAATGTGAAGAACTTGCTGTTTTGTTCCTGTTAGTTACAAAATCCTGTTAATCTTAGTGGTTGGGAGTAGAAATAACTTGTCTATATCTAAAATAATTCTCATGGAATTTTTATAACCTTTTTGAAAAATAACATTACTTAAAAGTCATTTTTGTGGGTGTATCCATCATGGAAAAAAGAACAAATATAGAAAAACATTGGGTTTATGCAGACAGACATCTTTTTTATTGAAAGTGAAGTTTTTGTTTTAATCAATGCACGAAAAGGTCTATGGGCTTCACTAGGGTTTGTGACACAAAACTGTTTAATGATGCACGAATTCTTAAATAGTGTTAAATTCTTGTTTAGTTGCATATTTCAAATATCTGCTTGACGTGTGATTGCTTGTGCTGGAATGTTTATTGCAGAAATGTAGCGAGAGCTCTGACAAGAGATTGCGCAATCAGAGAAGTTTCTCAGAGTTGATTGCTTGCTTTGGTTGTGCTCAACTTCCCATATTTTTCGTTTTGCAGGCTGTTTGGCATGTGACACTAAGGAAAGGCACATTTCTATATAAATCACTGTTTCAGTTTCTACAGAGTTTTTTTAGTATAATTCTTTCATAATCTTCATTTCTGGACTTCTCCCATTGGCTATAGAAGTGTTTTGACTTGTAGAGTTTTAGGGAAGAATTTCCCTTTTGGTGGTGAAAAAGGGAAGATTTTGTGCAGTGTTTCCAGACTGCTGGAAAAATGATGATGTTCGCACTCTTTCTTAAAAGTTATTCAATGAATTGTCTGTGCTCTGTTTAAAAAATTAAGTACTTTTGTTCTCAGCCTCTGTTTCCAGTCCCTGGCTTATATTTCTGTGGGGTGGATATTATTACTAGCAGAGGTTTTTTTTTTCCTTGAGACACCTTTTAGAGTCTTTTCTAAAGGATAATTACTGAACTAGTATAATCTCCAGAGACCAAATTGTCAAAGCTAAAGAGAGAACTTGCCTTTCTATTGTTGTATAGTTTATTGTTTATATCTGTAGTTAGCACTTACTTATGTTTGCAGCAAACATAATCCAGGGCAGGTGACAACTGGTTCAGTATGGCTGAGGTATTGTTGCTTTACAGAAAAATTAGTATCCTTTCTAGTGACTCATTTTATTGCATACTTTGGTGGTAATATATTTTTATTTTTTTCATAGTAGAGGTATCACACTTCAGACAAAAGCATGGTGGGAGAGCTAGAAGCAGCAATTTAAACTGTTGGTGGGAGAACTTACTCTGATTTTCCTATAATGTAAAGCTAAGAGATCTAAAGTTGCTTTACATATTTGACAGCTTTTACAAGAGCTAGAGCACTTTTATTTATGTTGTTTGCAAGAGACTAAGGCTTACTTTCTGAAGTCAGGCTTCATGGATACCTGCCTGGAAAAAAATCTGGGAGGCAGACAGCAATTTCCTAGGCAACAGATGTGGAGGGGGTTCTGTTTCCTTTGGTAAATACCACTATTTCTTAATGGAGTCGTGCAGTTTCTTTTCTTTTGTTGAAGTCTTTCCTCGACTCCTTGCAGGTTGCTGCAAAAGAAGCCTTAGAATTTTGAGCTGGGACTGGACCAGTTTGTCTTCATTCTTTCCTATCTCTGATCTGTCTTTATACCATTTTGTTGAAGGGAAGTTATGTGCTAGTATTTGCATCCATAGTGTTAATTTTTATCCATGTTACTTTTGCTTTCTAATGAGCGTTCCTTAGAGTGTTGATTCCCATTGGTCTAAATTGGTAGTTTTAAGTGTTTGTATTTCAAATGAAAATGTTGGGACTCCCAAATCGCAATGGCAGATCTCTGTGCGGCCTGTGGAAGAATCTGCCCTCACAGGATAACCAAGGAAGCTGTGGGGACCTCAAAGCCTCAAAGAGCATTTGCTGATGTCATTTACAAGGGATGTTTGGCTTAAAAAAAAAAAAGTAGTTATTTTATATCTTAGTTGAGGGAACAGGGCTTGCCTTGTATTTTTGGTTAATACCATAACTTTAAGAAGTGGAAAGGATGTGAAGTCACTTTTTTCCACCATGAGGTATTTCTGTGGATAATGTGTCAGGTTGTCTGCTCATCTCTAGTTGCAGTTGTTACAGTAGCTGGGAACTCTAGACCTGTGAGGCATTTCCTAATGCCAAGTGCTGCCCTGGCTGTGGAATGCTGCTTCCATGGTGATAAACATCAGTCAGTTCTTTTACTACCAGTTTTCCTACTTCTTTAAAGCTATTTAAATATATATGTTTTAGGTGCACTTGTGTTAATCACATTTAGTACAGTTTTCTTGAAAAGGGCAGTTTTTGCAAGCTGTACTTAGACTTTATTTATTCTAGTGTTAGTCAAACACGGTTTGATAAATCATTTAAAGTAGGCTATCTATTTTCTTATTTTCTACACATTAAAATATAAAGAATCTCTGTAGCCTTCCAGATAGTTCTACAACTGCTCTAGTCTTTTTATGTAAAGTATTCTTTTCATGGTAGAATGTGCCACATTTGGTATAGGAGCTTTGTAAAACTTCGACCACAGAGCATATTAACCAATGCAAGTGAACCTTTTTTAAGGAAATGAAGCTGCAAGGATCCAGCGATCTCACTTGCTGTGAAATGAATCAGTATCGTTTGACTTAATGGCAATCAGCTTTTACTCCTGTTTCACATCTTTCTGAAGTATTTTCAAATTATGTGGTACCTGTTTTCTGCCTAGATCTTACTGAAGTACTTTCTTGGTGCTATGTTGGTCTGTGTTCTTCATCATCCTTGAAGACACTGCTCTCTCATCTGGTATTTGTTCCTAAAGATGGAATACTAAGTGAAATGAATTCTGATGACAAATTGAAATAATAAACAGTAGTGCAATAAATTGAAGTTTGGCTATAAAGACTATGGACCACAAGAAATTATGCTAATGTAGTAAAATTAATGTTGTAAAATACTGATAGGATTTGGAGGGGAAAGAAACACCCACAGAAACACATTTTCTGGAATGCATCTTCAAACAATGTCAGTTTTCCATAATTTTAGCCATGAAATAGTCCCAAGAATAGGTGTCATTCAGAACACATCTAGTTACCCAGGATTTCTCCATCTAGTCAGTGGACAGAGAGGGGCTCTGGTGGGAAGGAGCTATGTCTTGCCTTCTGTTTTAGTGAAGGACTGGGGTGTGTAGTGGGTGCTGGCAGTACTCGTGCAATCTTATTCTATGTAAGTTGATTTCACAGATTTGCACTACATTTCTTTTTAGTTCATTTTAGGAGATGCTTCAGGTGGTAGGATCCATTGATGGAGTGAAGAAACAGCAACACCCAGAAGTGCATGTGAAAAAACATTACTGCTTGTATGTGTCTACTGTCTGTAGACTTGCGCCTGAGATTTCCTAAAGTGCTAATATGGATATAACAATGTTGAGAAGTCTTCTGGCTCTGGTGTTAGTTTAAATGGGTATTTTGATGTATGTGTTTGCGTATATCAATATCAATTGAGATATCGGTATTGATTTACAATCTGGTGATTCATGTAGGAAATTTGTCAGTGCGAGTGTTGAACAGCTACTATTTGAACAGAAGGCAAGTACATGTACTTATACATGGAACTAGACAGAATGTGGGTGAAGTTTGCAACTACACTTGGAATAATCCTTTTAAAAGGCCAAAATGAAAGCAATAATCCATTCTGCTTTCAATAATGCTGCCTTGAAGTTTCAAGATCTCCTTATTCAGGTGTTAAATCTTCATTGAGTCAAACTCTTAGCTCTTTATCGAATTAACACCCCACCTCCCAATATTTCTTTTTGAAATATCTGTTTAACCAAATTTGCAAGAACTCCTATGAGTTTTGCAGGATACTAGGAAGCAAGGAGCTCTGTAGAGTTGTGTCATGCTGGGTGATGAATCAAGGGCCTTTTACTCAGGCTCATGTGTCAGTTTGTGTACTTTGCCTGCTCTAACAATTTAATGAAAATTCTTAAGTGAAGTGCTTTAACTCTGTCTACATTGTCTTGTCCACTTTAAAGATGAAGTGTTAAATTGCAGTTTTCTCTTATTTGGACAGCGAAATTAATGAGTGTGATTAACTTAAAACTTAATGGGATCTTTTGTGTACTTGAGAGAGATAAATGTAGCACTGTTGACATAGTTGAGCAGAGAATTCACTTAACGTATGACAGGACATTATTAGGAATTACGATGAACATGCAAATCAAGGTCAGTCAGGTTTGTTGATTTGAGAGCAAGAGGGAAGCTCATAGTGCTATAGTGACAGGAAAATGCTTACAATACAGATAATGTATTGTCTAAAATACAGATAGTTAAGGGTTGTAGATCCTAATACTTACTTTTGTCTCTTGAAAAAAGGAAAAGTGGCAAAGAGTTTAAACTTGGGTAACCTTCAGTCTGTCCAAGGAATGCAAATACTTTATGCTGGTAATACCTATTAAGTATTTTTTAGTGCTTTGAATGCTAAATAAATAGTAAAGTAATTGTGTCTCAATAAAAAGTTTCAACTGAATTTCATGTATTTTTATTTATTTTGGGCTAGATATACTACATCATAATGAAATGTGTATGAAATAAAATTTCAAAATATAAAAATGCTATAATTGTACCCTGATACTGTAGATAATATACTGCATTTTGTACTTTTTATCAGTTATGAATCATGAGATATATTTTGCTAAATTGGAATTGGTTGATGGTTTCAAATATCCCTGTAAAATATTCATTCATATATCTGAATAAAACCAGCATTGCATAATTGTAGTGAGTTTTGAGAGTAGGGAATGCAGTTGCAGAGTAAAGAAGTCTAGTATAGTCATAGTAGTACTGGCAGTTTGATGCATTAAAACTTTGGAGGTAGCTATAGACCAAAATTTGGGAATAAATCTCATTAATCTGAGACTGCTTAAGACAAACTGAAGAAAACCAGTCCATTTGAGATGAATTTAATGAAAAGAAGTTAGCATGACAACCTGAGAAATTTAGTGTTAATAGATTGTGTAGTTAATGTATGTGTTAATGGTAAGTTTTATGTTAGAGCATTCTGTATTTTCAGGAAAACTGAAGGGAAACTAATGAAAAAGGCTGTTGGGCGTGGCTAGTTCTATGGATAAATGAATGAACGGAAAGCTGGTGATCAGTCTACTCAAAACAGATTGGTATTGGAGTTTAACAGGTCTATGGTATTTCACTGTCATAACGGATCTGAAATGGTGAATAATAATGATGGTAGAGCAGTAAAAATTAAAGATCTAGCAAATCAAAGAAGAAATTAATACTTTGTGGTGCATAGCTGGTTAAATAAAAGTGGTAGGTAAAATTCATTATTAAGTGTTGGGTGAGTGCATAGGAGAAAAAACTCACTCTTCATGTCCTTATGTTATATTGAACTAGCTTTGATTTGTAATGCCTAGTTTTGTGGAAGAATCAATCTAGTACACAGTGACTATACAAATTTACCAGATATTTCAGTGAATAACTGAAAATACAATGAAGCACAGAGCAGGAACTGTTGTAAAGCATTGTGTACTTACAGTGTGCTCACAACTTAAATACAACGTGCAGTTTTCTCAAAAGTGCCCCTGCCCCAGTTAAAAAGCACATGGTGGAAATAACAGATCACCAGATGGTGCTGATGGTGGGAATTGAAATAGCTTTCATACAAGGATAATTGGAAGAGAGTTGGCCAGTGGTGAAATGCTGCAAGTGTGTAAAGCTGTCTCTTGGGGGAGATGGGTAAAGAGTCATTGTCCCTTTTTTGGCTAAAGAGTGGTAAGCTCAAAATGAGGTACACTTTTATATGGCCTATAGCTGGTGGAATTCATATCTGCACAATGCTGTAAATGCAAGAAACGAAATCTTACAAAACATTTAGACACAAATCACCAAAGAAGATGTTGCCTAGAAAATATTTATTGTAGTTAACTATGACAGTGCCCCAGTGCCATTTCTGGCTCACACATACACCTGAGCAGTACTTGTTCATATCCTCTTTCCTGGACACTTTTATTGTCATCTCCAGAGCCAGTCTATGCATCTAGACTGACCTTTGATTTTATTCCATACAACTGTACCTTTTAAACTTTTAAGTATGGTGTAGTAATGAATGAAATGAAACCAACAGAATATGTGGAATTGTTGGTTTCATAAAGAAGAACTCTGCATGTTGTAACAACTCCCTAGTGTGTCTTTTTAAAAAAATTAAGGATAAAATGAGGTCTTTTAAGTAGATAACATTGAATGAATGTGGTATAGAAAAGGCTATATCAGACCATGAAACTAACTGAAGAACATTAGAAATGAAGCTTTTCCCCTCTTCTTTTTTAATCACCTCTGAAATACTGCTACCATGTAAGTGGAGGTATAAACCAATTTATTTTAGTAATATAATTTAACTATTAAAAGGAAAATGTCTATGTAGACCTGAAAGCTAAACAGGAAAATTGCTTTGTAATGACAAAATCAGTCAGAATTTAGTGTTAGCTGAAAATACCTCTAAGCCACAATATATGTTTCCAAGAAGAATGGAATGTGCTGTATTTAAAGAAGATACATACTAAAAATACATGGAATCCATCCGAGTGGAGGAAAAATCCGTCATGGAAATGAGGCAACCTTATTTTTAATACAGTGCATGGAACTATTGGAGGTATAGTTGCCTATTACAATGGCATCTTGTCATCCTTTAAGAGGAGGAGAGTATGGCTACTATTGGTCTTGAGCGAAAGATGATGTCCCTTCTTTTCTGTCTTGGCAGAAAAGTCAGATGACATTGTGAAAGATTGAGCAAGATGAAATGAAGAAAGCTAAGAGATGAGCTATCTCTGCAGCCACAATAATGCTCATGTCTGATTTGGCCTTTACCCTTTTTCTGTAAGCCATTATTTCTACAACTCCATAGTGTATTCTCATCTCTCTGATCCGCACCACTTTGAATCAGCACTCACTTGGAGCTTGTTTGCTCCTCCCTGTTTGTCCAGCAGTAATAGCATTTAAAAATAGCTTTGCTTCTGTGCTTCCCTTTGTGCTGGGACAGCCTGTCATATTTGCAAGTTCTTCTGCTTTATCTAATGTACGTGAAATAGGCTGTTTCATGTTTTATTTTGTACAATATGTATCCCAAATATTTTACTTCCATTAATTATGATTCCATAAAATTACTTCAAGCTTAGTCTTTTTTTTTTTGCAGTCTGACACTAAAATAATACCAAGCTGGTTTTTTTTTCTTCAGAAACTTACTTCAGTTGAAGAAAATAATTATTTTGAGAGTTAAGGATTTGCAAGTCTCTTAATTATAGAATATCACCCATCCGTACCTTTTTAGAAAGGGAAGTTTGAACCAGGATAGTTTATTCTCTGAATATTGTAGAGAAGGGGAGCTGATTCTTGAAGAGGCTTTTAAAGAAGCAATTCTTGGCTTGTAGCTTTGTTACATATTGTTTGCATGATCTTGAAATGTGATTTGAAATGAATGGGAGATCAGCTTGAGTCTGTATTTCAGAGATTTTTAGTTAAATATTTTAATTTATAGAGTTCATATCTAAGAACTGGAAGGTGAGGAACAGAACAGGAAACATTGTACATGGTGAATGCTGAATTAATCAGTATTGAAATTTGCTTTTGCCTGTTAAAAGTGAATTTGTATACTTTTCTCCCATCTTTAAATTAAAACTTTTAAAAATAGCACACCAGAATACCTAACATGCCTGAGACACCAAGGAAACCATGACATTTTCTGTACTTTATGCTTCTTTTGGCATGGGCTTATGTTTTAGTATTTTGAAAGAAGTATGATGCAAAAGTAAAGATTGTTGTTATGAATTTAAATGTATTCCCATTTTTTTGCATGGTTTTGTATTCTGTGTTTAAAATTTCCCTTCCTATGAAGAAAAAGACTGTAGTTTGGCTTTTGAAGGAAGCCCTGAACTGAAACAGGGAATTGCACAACCCGAGAGCCAACCGGCATTTGAGAATTTTGTGCTTCTGCTTGACATGTGGAAGTTTTGTGTTGGCTGTTGATCTGGACAAATCAATTGACTCTACAGATTTGAAGTCTTCATGACAGATTGAACCCCAAATTTTGACAGTTCATCTTTAATTTGCTTTTAAAAATCACTGGATGGGACCCAGCAGCCTCCTAGCTGGTGTTTTCCTACTGCTACACACAGCATAGAGAGAAATGCACAGAAGCTACTGGTAGACTTTGTACTGCTATGGCAGCAGTTATCATGGTTCTCCATTGAATTTATTCAACAGAACCAAAGAACTGATTTTTTTTTCCTGGGTTTCCTGGGTATTTACCATGTATCTTTGGAAAAGATGTCTTTTAGTAGTTTGCAAAGTATTTTTCACTAAGTTTCAGTTACCCTGCCTGCATAGTTTTATTTCTGCATGTCTTGAGTCCAAGCTGTTGTTGGCCTCTAACTCTTATTTCTACTACTGTCTCATTAAATGTTGTTTCCTTGCTATTTGCTTTCTATTTTCAGCATCAGTCAGTCCAAAAGAAGATCCTTTAATACACAAGATGCAAAACCTGACTGTTTTAGAGAAGTGAAATACTGCGATGCTTTTCTTGATTTGTATAATTTTATTTTTAACATTTCTTAGTTCAAAATGAGCCACTGTATGCAGAGGTAGCTTAAAAAGGGATATTTTTATGCAATTGACAATTTGATAATATCCAGCCATTAAAGTATTTTTGATTATCCTTGCAACTACCCATTTTCAAATTGTAACATGATTTTAATGCTTATTCTTATTATATCTGAAGTAAATAATTTCTATCTCACATACTTTAAAAGTGAGGACTGCAAGCCAAGAAATAATTTTGAGTTTGATAGCACTTGGGATTTTTTGTAGTTAAAAGTCAGTCCTAAAGAGTGAGGTGAAAAACAGATTTGAATTTGAAGTGAAAGATCAAAGACTAATATTTCAGTCTATATCAAATGTGTTCTCAACTATGTATTTCTAGAAAATAAGCTTTCAAAAAGTTTATGCTCTAGCTTTTGTTCAGGCATAGTTACTTGAAATACTTAGCAAAGATTGATGACTCAGTTTTCAATCCTGAAAAAAGCATAGAAAAATCATTTTAAAAGCTGAAAGCAGTCAAATTAGGTCTGGTCAGATCTGAACTGATCAGATCACAGATATGTCCAGTCTAATATCTCACTCCAAGCAGGTTAAAGATGGGTAACATAAACACTTGGCTGTGAATGGACAAGTAAATAGCACATCTCTGGCATGCTTTGGTAATATCCATCAATTTGTATTTTAAGACTTGTGTCTCTGTTTTTGCAGTTGTCAGTACAATACTTACCTGAGAGAGAGGACTCCCTTACATGCTTTGATTCTTTGTTATGTAATTCTCTGGAATACCTGATCATTTTTCAGTGGAGGCCATGTCTGTGGTTTTCAGCCAAAAATCTGGGTTTAGTTTTTCTCCAAGAAGGTGCTACCCATTGAGGAGCCATTTATGCCTAGTGACATAGACTTAAAGTTTAAGTTACTAAGTTCACAGCACTTTATGAGGCCTTAGAACGATCTCCTTCTTTGTAGTATTTTTCTGTTGGGCTTTTTGATGCTATTTGCTTTTGTTACAGGAATGTATGCTGTGGTAGTGGTGCTAGATGGCCTTGTGGCAGTTTGGTCCTAGATTTAAGTTGGAATGTATAAAGCCAACATCTTGTTTGTGAGAATTCACACCGAATTCAATGGATAAAATACAGGGTTTTGATTCTGAGAATTAAATGACCATCATTGTCCTATTTCCCAGTTGCTAGTTCATGTTCAGGTGCCTACTGTGTGATGCACTGTGATTTTTTAATGGTACTGAACATCATTAGAACTACTGCTTGTTCTTTTTGGTTTTGGAGAAAGCAATTATTTTCGTGTGAGTTGGGAAATCATTAAGGTAATTAATAATATATAGAAGCACATGGAATTAAATTTTTATGAGTCCTATGGAAGTGAAGGAATAACAGCTGTTTCATGTAACTGCTAAGAGTCATTAAATAAATGTGAGTGATTTCTTTTGCATGGAAGATTGATAGGGACAACTGTTTTTTTTTTTTTTTTTTTTTTTTTTTTATCTTGGCTCTTCAGTTAGCAGCATGTGTAATTATTTTTCCAAATACTTAATTTTGCTTGTTGTTTTGTTTGTTTTTTTCCAGGATGGATTAGATGCTTTGGTATATGACTTGGATTTTCCTGCCTTAAGAAAAAACAAGAACATTGATAACTTCTTAAACAGGTGTAAGTATTTAATGTTTAATATACTAAGTAACAGCAATATTAAAAACCCCGCCTGTACTAGCTCTTTGAAAGGCACCTAGGGATTTGGGGTGCATTGAGTTTTTGGGTGCAAGTTGTTTTGGGTGCAAGAGTCTTATTTATTTATTTCCCACTGAGAAGTGACAGCTGCCTATGCGGATCTCATCCTCAGCAATTGAATTTCCAATCTGTTGCCCCTGTAAATGGCCTTGTCTGCAGTGGCACAAAGCCTTTTAAGAGAAAGGCCTCTTGTCTTTGTTAGGGCAACTCCCTGGATTCCCATAACTTGTTTCCTGATTTCATGTACTAAGATACCGTAAGCAATTAACAGTAAAATGACATAGTGAAATATACAATGCCATGAAATTGTATCAAGTATTTGTTCACTAACAGACTGGACATGTATTTTGTAAGCTTTTGAGTTTTTTAGTGTGAAAGGTTTCTTTTCATTGAAGTCTTACACTGCTTAGCTGATGCATTTACTTGTGTATGCAGCTGATGTGTCTGTGGAATTCTCTGCATTTGGTCTGTATTTTTCCACAACCTGATTTCCTGCACATTATACTCTGTAATGACATTTTAAAGTAACAAAGTTGATTTTTTAATAGAAATAATAGGTCCATAATTTTCATAATTAAAAAACCCCAAAACACAAACAAAGAAAACCCCAATAAGGCATTTATGAATCAAAACTTTTCTGAAGGCTGCCAAACTGATAAGTTCTGAAGATCGTGGCAGAAATGTTTGCTGTCTGAAGACTTGCTTCTGCCTGTAGACCAAATGGGCAAAACTTGCAAATAAGCTAATACTATTAGATTTTTATAGGCTCAAGTAATTAAATTGAATTCTATAATAAATATTTTTTGTGGTAAATATAAAGTAATTTGACTAAAATAATTTTTGTCTTTGCTTGGAATTTTATGTGGGGTGTTTTTTTTCCTGGTTCCACAGTGTTTTCAAATGGTTTATTGGGTGCAACTGTAATCTGTGATAGTGAATTTGTGGTGGTTTTTTTAACATTAATCTCCATTTGTGTGAGTATTGAGTCCACTAGGTCTAGTTGATGGCTCACTTGCATGCAAGCTGGTTGCTGAAAGCCTAAGCTCAAATCTTCTGTTTAACTTTTCACAGTTCAACCTGTATTGATACCATATGCTGAGTTACATGCACATTTTGTATACTCAGTTATTTACTGAGAAGGTGTGGTGAAACTCTTGGAGAAAAGAGAAGTTGTATCAGGCAAAGGAAATACTCATTGCAACAGATAATTTGAATGCAATTTTTATTACTAGTGAAATCATTAGTGAGTCTCAAAAAGCTTCACTTCTGCAATTGGGGCTGAGTGAAAGAAAACTTTTAAATTTACAACCTGATAATGAATATCTTTTAGGTATAAATTATATAGTGTGTAAGATGTGATCTGAAGTAATCTGAAGGTGGAGAACAGAACACATTAGTTCCCTTCAAATTGCCTTTGAAACATTAACTTGCAGTGTTTGCTGAAATGTGAAAGCAAGCTGCAGATGTGTGAGTAGTGGCCTTAGAGGGAACTGTGAAGTCTAGTTTGCCTTGAATTTCTTTTAGAAAAAAAATTAAAAAGACATTTTCATGTTCATTTCTATTAGAAGACTGTTTAAAATATCTTTTTTGCAGTATTAGCTGCCTGGTTTGCAACATTTTTGCAGAAATT
This sequence comes from Sylvia atricapilla, assembly GCF_009819655.1. Taxonomy (NCBI): domain Eukaryota; kingdom Metazoa; phylum Chordata; class Aves; order Passeriformes; family Sylviidae; genus Sylvia; species Sylvia atricapilla. The sequence goes on along the minus strand of NC_089140.1, from coordinate 104,985,083 downwards.
TAAAATAAATTTCTAGATGGCAAATAATATGTGAGCTTGCTTCCTTTATTTTACAGACTGATTGCCCTATCTTATCCTCTCTTTACTTCTCCTGAATTTACATTGTGTATTTGTGGAGCCTCCAAAATCTGCCTCTACCAGCTGAGGTTGTGAGGATGATTTTTGCAAATGTAGAACCTTATTGTTTCTCTACCATGTAGAATTAAAAGAATAAAGAAATGAGTATTAGAGGTATCTGAGAGCCCTGCTTTGCAGTGGTGACTCAGTTTATTTCAGGGCAGCATCTGAACCTATAAGCAAAGTTCAGGGCAAGTTGGAGAGGGTGTTTTTTGTCATGGGAGCCACCCCAGCTGTTCATACAGCATAAGCCATGTCCTCCACTGGTCCTGGGCGATAAGGAGCTGCCTATTGAAGTATATTGCAGCCTGATAAACGTTGTTTAACAGATCTTAGAATATGGAAGTTGAATTTCCAATACTGTTGTTACTGTAACATGTTGTTTGAAGACAACTGAGTGTTAGTGTGTATCTCAAGCATAAATTTCAATTTGCAACTGATCACAAGCTTGGCTTATATTATTTTAAAATCCTTAGCTTAGGTTGCTCTTCTGATATATTTTCCTTAATTCTTCGTTCATAGTCAAGGCTTGTGATTGTGCTTAGGATTTTTCATTCAGAAGAGGTTAACCTCTTGTTGTGAGATTATTAAACAAGAAGTTAACAATAGCTAGAAATTTGCTGTTACAAAGATTGCTGCATTTTGGTTCTGTGCAGCCTTGCTCCTTCTCTTCTGTAAGCCAGTTGTCACCAGGGCAAATAAGGCAATGCATTATTTGTTGGAACTACTGAATATTTTGATCCCTATTGTCAGAATTTAGAATTTTGCTGCAATGTACCAGAATCAGCCTGTGTTATCTGCATTGTACATGGTTGCTTTACATTAGATAGTAATGTCGCAGAGTATTTATTCAAACACAACTATTTGTTCCTCCTGAGGTAATAAAATCTTACTGAATTTTTATTGTAGATAGACTGCTTTTGTTTTAAGTTGTGGCCTGTGTAGGTAGAAATGTAATGATAATTTTCTGTCAACTGCTTTGTCAGTTTTTAATGTATGGACTTAAAATATTTTATTTCTCTTTCTTTTTCATCTCCTGTCCTTACTCCTCTCTAAACTTTGCTTTTAGGCCTAGATTATTATTTTTTAAAATAAAGTATCATTGCATAATTTTTTTATTAGAAGCATATCTGTTTTAGTAGAACTTCCTGGCTTTTAGAAATACTGAAGGACGAAGCTTTTCTACGTAGTCTCATGCCAGTGTTGACCCACATGGATTAAAATAGACTGTTTTAATCTTTTACCAAATTTGGAATTGGAATATCTGCCCACTGGGAGTTTGTAAAGTATTCTAGTTTATAGAATGACAGGTTTATATAAATAATTGCAATGATTCCCACTGCATGTTTTAAATTAAAATCTACTTTTTTGAGTATTAGGAATCATGAAAGTGCAGAAAAATGAAACTTTTTAAAAAAAAAAATTTTTCAAGTGTCTTGTAGTTTATTTTCTTACACACTTTCCCAGCTGTGTTGCATGTTTATTCAGCAATAATCATTTTATACTGATCAGCTTGCAAGAAGGATCATGCTGGATATGAAATTTTTGCGTAGCTATTTGTTTTTTTTTGCAGGTAATTATCTTTAAGGAAATTCCTAAATTAAGATCTCCTGTGATAGGATTGCACAGTAGAGTCATTTCATTAGGTTATGTCAGGTTTTGGTAACTGTGGTCGTGAGAATAAGGTCATGCATTCTTGTAGAGAATTTTTCACTGGGAAGGTAGGTTCTTTGAGCAGCACTTCTTCTAAAAACTGGAAAATTGAAGTTAGACAAATGTGTTTAATTAAGCTGACTGTATATGAAATGTGAATTTTGTTCTATGTAGATAAAGACACAGTAAATAAAATGAGAGATCTGCGCATGAAAGCTGAAGATTATGAAGTGGTGAAGGTGATCGGTAGAGGGGCATTTGGGGAGGTTCAGCTGGTAAGTTAAGTTTCTACTTGTACATTTGAACTAATTCTGTAGTATTTCCTCATGTGTCTGTTCAGTGTAGTGTTCAGAAGATGCAATCTTAAATATTAAAGCCTTTGTCTCAGTGAAATTTTATTCTTTTACACTTTATGGAAATGTTTTAAAAAAGATCCTATTTCAATCCTGTCCGAGTGTACAAGTACTTGTTTTGCATTGTAATCTTCTCTCTTAAAATGGAATGTGTTTTCCTCATAATTAAGAAAATTAGCCTTTACCACTGTTTACATGGACACTTGAAGAAGTCTTAAGGGCTAGAAGAGTTTCTGCCAGTTCAGGGACTACACCAGATTTTTGTGGACCTAGTTCTCCCAGATGAGAGATGTGTGTTGTTTGTGATAGGTTAGCAGCCAGGCTTGTTAATCCTGCTTTATTTAATTGAGTGCTGTTGGGAGAAACTGGAAATACAGCAGCAAGTACACACATCTGCTAATGAACTCTGGAAAATGCTTGTAGTTTTGACTTTATGGTATAAACAACACTAACTGCCAATATTTGTCCTTTTAGAGGCACACACATGCAAATTATGTGACTCATATACCTATGGACTTCCACGTTGAAACATTCTAGCAAGTCTTTTAAAAGTAGTGCATTGTCAGATGTAATTATTTTGTGGACCTACAAGATATAATCCTTTATAGTAATGTGAACAGTCTTATAAAACAGATTAAATGGTAATGCAGGAAAAGTAATGTTTTCAGTGATGCTCTTCATGTATTAGTAAGGCAAACTAATATGTTCCATATGTCACATTTGTCTTGATAGGTAAGGCATAAATCCTCAAGGAGAGTGTATGCTATGAAACTTCTGAGCAAATTTGAGATGATAAAAAGATCTGATTCTGCATTCTTCTGGGAAGAAAGAGATATTATGGCTTTTGCTAATAGTCCCTGGGTTGTTCAGGTAAAGTGATACTACTTTTAAAATATTTGCATTATAGAATGGTTTGTTTGCAAAACTGCATCACTTGGAATTATGTGTTTCAAAGTCTCTTTTTTTGGTTTTTTTTGGTCTGCTAGGGAATACATGACTAAGATAAGGAATGCTACACAAAAGAGCAGGTATCACACTTGCTTCAAACTGTATTTTGTCACATCTACAAGATAAACTATTGTTTTTATTTTTAAAAATCTTTGCCAGATATATGTTGGTGCATCTGCTCTGTAGTACTTACTTGAATCATCCAGCACACCAAAAAGATGTACTTAAGACAGAGCTTCTGTATATTTTAATTTCTATGTGTATCTCTGCAAATTATGCCTGCTCTGTTTTTTTCCCCCCTATTTCACTGTTGTCACTGACAGTTTTTTGGGAGGCACTACTGCCTTTGAAGTTGTAAGGAGGATGCCTGAACCAATCATTGAGTGTTGTGTGTGCACATGTCAGCTTGTTAATTTAAACTGTTCTTACCCTTAAGCATATAAGTTCTTCTGTTAGGTTGGACTTACACAAACTCATTCAAGATTTACCCAAGTCAAATGGGTATAACTATTTTACTATCTGTCTGGGTGTGATTGTTCAGAATAAAACTTAGGAATTTCATACAATTTTAAGTAAAGAAAAATCTGCTCACTGTTCATGGTGAACAGAGGGCCGACAACTTTAAGGGAAATATTTGTATTGTTTAAAGTTTAGGCTCATTTTCTATATAATAAATAAATGTTAACTTTAGAAAACTAAACATTTAGTGATAATACAAGTAGAATCAAGCAGATGTTTGCAACAGAGTAGTTTTATCTTTGCATATGGGCCAACTAACATCCTAGTGAGAAAAAACATTTTGTCTAAATGTAATGAGCATTCTTTGAAATTATCTCAAGATTTATTGCACCAAATTCACTAATCTTAATTTGTAACCAGGACTCTACATCTTCCAGAGTAACATAAAAGGATGGAGGATTTGACCAGAAGTTGCTCTAGAGGTTAACTTCCTTTTACAAGGTCTCCTGAATGATGCAGAGTTGCTGCAGTTGTTGTAGCAATTCTCTTGCTTTCGAAGTCAGCTTGCACAGAAATGCCTTTGGTTTGCCAGCAAGCAAAATATTAAAGATAACTGAGACATCAAGTGGCTTATTTTTTTGTTTTTGCTTTTTTTGCAGTTATTTTACGCGTTCCAAGATGACCGTTACCTTTACATGGTGATGGAATACATGCCTGGTGGGGACCTTGTGAATTTAATGAGTAACTACGATGTTCCAGAGAAATGGGCAAGATTTTATACTGCTGAAGTTGTACTTGCATTAGATGCAATTCACTCAATGGGTTTTATACATAGGTGAGAAAGAAAAAGATGTTACAGAGGGTTGTTTATTTTCTGATGCTGCCAGAATTACTTCAGTTTAGGCAGTTTTAAAGTTCAAGATATTACTTCATTATTGTTATTCCATAATTATTCCATCTTACAAACTGAAAAGTTGTTGCCATCAGAAACTGTAATTCTGAGGTGATACAGTCAAAGTAAAGGTTTTCAGCGGGCTAATATTCCTCAGTTTGGGGAGCAATAAAATTGTCCCACTTTACCAAGAGATAGCAAAACCAATAACAAATGGTATGAGCATGTTGGCCCCAAAATGGTTCTTTTCCTTTGATTAGAAAAAGCTATTTAAGGAATTTGATCACGGTAGTATCCACTGTCATTTGAAGCCTCAGTGACCCATTAAACAAGAATCTGTGAACAATGTGAGGAAAATCTCCCAGCCATATGTTTTCCTGTGAGGGGCAAGATGGAAAATTGAGATGCAGAGCAAAGGGACTTGGATTTGTTTCATATTATGTACTTGCCCTAATGTGAAATATAGTCACTTCTAGGATACGTTGAGAAGTTTTCTTTTTGATATTTGGACTTTTATCTGTTTCTAGCTTTTTTTATATTAACTAGGAGCAGAATAATAACTTTGTGAACAGAAGATACAGGAAGAATTTGAGTAGTGTGTAGTATACATATAGTATATACATTTTCAGTAAGCTGAAAATGTTCAGTAACACGTAAGCTTTTGCAAAAACTGCAAACACAAAGCAAAATAAACTACTAATCCATTGCTTGAGTAGGATGTAGAGCATCATTAATTATGTAGCTATGCTGCATCTAATGGGCAAATTATCTGGCTGAATGAACCATTTGTATGTGTGTATTGCAAGCTTTAGAAAGCAGGCATTAGAAGATGCCAGCAGCACTGAGAGGGGGTTTTTTTTGGGTGAAAATTTAGATTATTTTGACACCAGGAGAGTTTTTGGAATTTGTTTTTCCCTGGAGTTAATCTATTCAACTCTGATGAATGAAAAGGAACTTATGAAAATATGGGCCTACTGCTTAATGGGTCAGGGACTGAGTGACAGAGGACATGGGAATGGTTGAGGCTGGTGCCTTTGCCCCAGCCTTCATTGATAAGGTCTACTTTGAAGCCTCTTGGGTCCTGTGCTCAGTGGCAGAGCTTGGGAGAGGAAAGCATTGCTCTGGCAGAGTCAAGTTGAGTCCCAGTTGTGCAAACTGGATATGGACATGGGACATGCCATGGGAGCTGCCAAGTAGCTTTATGATACTGCTCTCTGTCACCTTGGAAGATGTGTGGGAATTAGGAGAATCCTGATGACTGGAAGGAAATAAATGGCACACCTGTCTTTCCCCAAGAATGGCTGGGAAGAGAGAATCAGAGGAGCTGAAGGCTAGCCAGCCTAAGGGCAGTTGGCTTAAATTGTCAGGAAACGGTTTCTCTGCATGTGGATGGTAAGGTGATTGTGAACAGCCTGTGTGGATTTATGATGCCTTCCCAAACCAATTACCTTCTGTGTTAAGATGATGGGCTTCACTGACAGGGCAGAATATGTTTGTCTTGACTTTAGCAAGGTTGTAGATGTAGCTGGGTTAGAAAGGTACGCTTTGAACGGGTAGAACTGTCTAGATACTCTTGGAGTATACTGTGCTGTCCAGCAAGTCAGCTACCAGCTACCAGTTTCCCAGAGGTTTGATATCAGGATCAGCACTGTCTCTGTTCTCAACATGAACAGTGTTCAGGCAAGACAGAAAGCATTAGTCACCAGCTGCCCAGCAGGACTTAATAAAAAAGGTGGACCAGACTTGAAGTTGCATGGTGAAAAGATGAAAGGCAATGGATGACACAGGTTGCAGCAGGGGAATATCTAGCTATTCATTAGGAGTTGTTTTTTCCACTATGAGGGAGGTCAAACAGTGCAAGAGGAAAGTTATGGACTCTTCATCCTCGAAAAAAGAAAACTTGCCTGGATTTGACCCTGTGAGTAACCTAATGTAACTTTGAAGCTGAATCTGACTTTGTAGCTATACTTTGATCAGACAGCTAACTGAGAGTCTTACAAAAATTGCTCCCAACCAGAATTATTTTGTGAATGTTACTGGTACATTTGCACTACATTTCATCTGACAGTTCTGGCCAGAGTGCTCCTTTGAGGTCGCTGAAACATACTTCCTCCTGAAATTTGTGTTGTGCCGTCTTGATAATTGTTTCTTACTGCTATTCTGCTTCCGTATGTTCAATGACATCAACATGCTGCACTTTACCAGTTACTTTATAAAAACTTCTGTAGTGAAAGTACTTGGTGGATATAATTTAACACTCCTGAGTCATGGGAAAATATTTGTTCACAATAGTAGAATTTTGAAAATGACATACAGTTGTTCTCTTAAAATAGAAGTGGTACAGAAAAGAGGCTATGTTGTCAATGCCTGTTTGACATAACCAGTGAGTGTTTTTTAGGAACTTGAGGTTCAAGATTAGTGTTCATCTATTAAATTTGGTCACTTAAGGCTATATTCTCAATTGTGTTCTGCTTTTAAAAATATTGTAGTTCAGCCATCTGTGTTGGTTGTGATACTTAGAGAAAGCAGAAAAAATTGAGGCAATAGTGATCCTTTAATGTTGCTGTTTTCCCATGCAGCGTTGGATCTGAAAAGCAGTTGACTTCCATTGTTTTCATAAGTTAAGTCGATTAAATATGCATTCTTTTCTTCTTTCAGAGATGTGAAGCCTGATAATATGCTGCTAGATAAAGCTGGTCATTTAAAGTTAGCAGATTTTGGTACTTGTATGAAGATGAACAAGGTAAACATATGTTTGTAATTTCACTTTTCTGTTTGTGAAAGGAAAACATACTTAGAAGTGAAAAGATACTGAGAAGTTTTAAGGTAGATGAGAAGAGTGTTAAGTTCCACTCTGTTCCCTCACTATTCTTCATGGTCTAATGAAAGGAACTAGATGATCTTTAAGGTCCCTTCCAACCCAAATCATTCTGTGATTCTGTGATACATGCATCTTATTAAGTGACAATATTAAGTGCAGAAATGGTTCTTCAAGTACTGTTCTCTAGAGAAACTTTCTGAAGTTAAGCCTTTGATTGTCTCTAGATGCTCAGGGTTATTTCTTTAAGCCTTTTGGTATGAACGGTTAGCGCAAAGAAATGAGATGTCATTTACAGAGTGTGCCAGAAATGAAAGAATCAGAACTGACATGCCAGTTGCTGAAACCAGTTGTACTTACTAGCCACTGCTGACAGGGCATGAGGACAAATCTGAAGGAAACAGGTGTCATAGAATTATTTACTTTATAAAAATGTATTCTGAGGTTATTAAAAAAATACTTTGCAACAGTATTCGTGTACTGTGTAGCACTGTTGTTCTCTAAACAAAACTGGTTTGTGACGGCCTGTGCATATATTTGAGGAAAACACATTGTGAAATCTGAAATATATGTACTTAGTAGAGTTGGTGTAATATGTGCAATATGTTCTCTTCATATTCCAGGAGATTTGAATAAATTACTGTACTAAACTGCTGAATAAAAGGCATCAGTGAAAACCAAGTGGAGGTTATGTGTAAACATCATGGTAGTCTTGAGCCTAGTCTTGGTCTTGAGTAGTCTTGAGTCTAGTCTTTTGAAAGAGAAAGGTTACTTTCTAGAGGAAAAACTGCTCAGCATAGGAGCTTAATTTAGGATTTGCTACATATGCAGCATTAGATTAGTAGTTATTTTGCTTGCTTAGTTATATATTTTTATTTAAGTTTTTTCACTGATCCATTTCTAGGAATGGCACAGGATTATTTCAGAAGTGCCTGAATGACACTGGAAAAGGGTGTGGGGTTACACCTTCAGCATTCTGGATGACAGCTCCAGTGTGACTGATCTCAGTTCTGTCAGCCCTTTTCAGGAGTGTGAGGAACATCAAACGTTCTTCTCACCTGTTACCTGTTTTGAAGTCTCTCTACATAGATTTTCAAAGCTTTATCTACCTTTAGTCTTCTTAGTATATTGGGTCAGAGGCCAAAAACTTGCAGTTCAGTTGTTCTGTTATCAAAATCCCTGATGTTGACCCATTTATGCTAACAGAGGAGCTTTCACTGTTTACAGTACATCCTGTCAGCAAATGACACATTTATGCTGGCAGGAGTGGCTGTGTGATGTGTGCAGGGCCTTGATGCAATCCTGATTATTTCTTGGATATAAACTGAGGTTTTTTAAGTAACTTCCATTGTTTGACAGATCTAGTCCTTTGTTCTGGCTTTTGCAGCTTAGACATCAGAAGTATAAAATAGAACATTTTAAAAAGAATGTTGACAAAATTTGATGTGGATCTGTTGATGTTGCTTAGGCTGCATAAGCTCGCGGAATTTAGTGGCAGTTTTGGATCTTGTATTTGAGCCTGGCTGTTTTCCTCTCCTTTGTAGGAAGGAATGGTACGATGTGATACGGCTGTGGGAACACCAGACTACATCTCTCCTGAAGTATTGAAGTCTCAGGGAGGGGATGGTTACTATGGGCGGGAATGTGACTGGTGGTCAGTTGGAGTCTTCTTGTATGAGATGCTTGTAGGTGAGTTGTAGGATCATCAGAATTGACTGCACTACTTAACTAGACTCCCATGTCAAAATCACACTTGTTTTTAACATTATCGCTCTTCTGGCATGAGCTGTGGTTTACAGATCCTGGCATTTACAGAATATATTTTAGAAAAATTCTAGCAGAGTTCTCAAACATTTTTGTCCTTGCCTCTTGTTCACTTGGTTGCATATGTTACTATATATGTCATTCAAATATTGCAAATCAAGTCTGCAATAATTTCGATCGGCTTTTTAATGTTTGTGGGTTTGCTTTTGCAGGCGATACACCTTTTTATGCGGATTCTTTGGTTGGAACGTACAGTAAGATTATGAACCATAAGAACTCCCTTACTTTCCCTGATGACAGTGACATTTCTAAAGAGGCAAAAAACCTCATTTGTGCCTTTTTAACTGATAGGTAAGGTTTGTGTTTTATTCGTAATGAAAATAAGCCTTCATTAAGAGTATTTCTTGTCATGTTGAAAGAAAAAGTATTTGTTTTGTGTGTAGTTTTAAACTGCTCAAGAGAAGCGAAATTCTTAGTGCCTGGGCATGAGTGCAGTGTAACAACGTGGCAATTGCCTGAGCTGTCCATGATGGTGGAAACAGAAGCAGCAGAGCTTCTTACAGACAAAAGTTAAAACCAGGCTGTGTTCTGAAATGTAGCTGCTCTGCTCATATAGAGTTCTTCTTATGAAAACTTTTGAATTATGTCGACATTTTACTGTAGCTTGAGAGGTATTTTATTGTTTTTGTTGTTAGATTATGCTTTAAAATGAGATTTTCCTTCAGAATAATTTATTGAATCTCATGTCTTTAACCAAAACACTCTTTAACAGGGAGGTGAGGCTAGGAAGAAATGGTGTAGAAGAAATTAAACGGCACCTTTTCTTCAAAAATGATCAGTGGGCTTGGGAAACACTCAGAGACAGTAAGTATAGTGCTTTTCTCAAATCGTGGTCTGGCTTACTTATGTATCATGTTAGCAAAAGGACTGGTGAATTTTGTTTAAAGGAGTTAAAAGTTTCATTTACCCTGTACCAAGCAAAATTTTCTGAGTGACTTGAGTAGTATACTGATTATTATCATACTATTTTGCATTTTTTCTAGCTGTAGCACCAGTTGTGCCTGACTTAAGTAGTGACATTGACACTAGTAATTTTGATGATCTGGAAGAAGACAAAGGAGAGGAAGAAACATTTCCCATACCAAAAGCATTTGTGGGCAACCAGCTTCCTTTTGTAGGGTTTACGTACTACAGCAACCGTCGGTACGTATGCAGAAAGCAAATTAATGGTGCATTCTTTGTTGGCATTGTTTCTGACTGTTACCAACTAATATTTAGGTTTAAGTCTATTCAGATACTTATTAATCTTTCAGAATACTAAAAAATACTCTCTTTTAATACTTCAGCAATGATAATCAGTACTGCTAGGCATCATTAGCTTAAAATATCACGTTGTGTTCTTGAGCATCCTATTCTGCATCGAGAAGAGTTTATAGTGATGCTGCAGAAGCTAAGCAAGAAAAATCCTCTGTTGCCACTACTAGGCAGAGCTGCCTGCAGAGCACTAAACTGTGTATAGAGTCATGAATCAGGGTTTGAAAGTCCATTTGTTTTACTGCATATTACTGTCCCTGAGCTGAATATGAAGTTTCCATACTTTACATCAGTGTTTTAGTGTGTGGTAAGTTAAACCTTGGCTTACTAGAAATATTTCCTACTTACCTGCTTTCTGCTTCATAATTTTTCTTTTTTTTAAATACACATCCCCTGACAGAGTAAGATCTTGATGCTTTACGGCTTTCACTATTGCTTAAAAGACTTTAAAATTACATCAGGTAAAACTGTATTAATTCGTGCTTTCAACAGTCATTATTATTGTAGGCCCTATAGATAGCTCTATCTACATTCAGAAATCTCAGTAACTTTTTAATACTTGGAAAGCTGCTTTTAATTGTGGTGTCAGTCAGGCTTAAAATGGGCTAAAACTTCTAGGAGAACTGTCAGATACTGTTAGTTTTAATAGCATTTCTGGATATAAAATCTTAAAGGAAATAAATCTGGTTTTCATCCTTGCATAAAAGAGGAAACGATTTTCCAAGCCTGTGGTGAAATTCTTTCCATCTCTGCAAAGAGATGGATTTGTTGTTACTTTTTGCCATGGTAAGGCATAGAAGGACTTTCCATACACTTTGGGTGAATTCAGCAGTTCAAGAGTTTGACCTATTGTTCTCGCTTTAGTCTAACTTTGAAAAGTTTTATTTTTTGCGTTGCATTAATATTTTGGAATATATTGTCAAGAAGTATATTAAGACCTTGTTAATAACAGAATTTCTTCTTTCCCTGTCTTCCTTTTGGGGGTCAGTATCAGGAATTTAGAGAACTAGGTGGCTGTGTTCTTGCTGTCACTGAAGAGCTCTGCTGCTCTCTGTTACTATCATGACGTTGTAGGCTATGATGCTGGCCTAGAATTGAATTTTGTCTTGTAATGTTCTGCTGGTCTGATTGTCATGAAAAATCTGCAATGACTATTCATACTTGTTATACCTGTAATCCTAACTTTTGTTTTCTTTTTGTACTGAAAATAGTTCAAGCATTAAAAGAAAAATAAATCTGTATTTGGACATTTTAACACAGATGTTGGAATACCAGCTGAGAACGCTTTGTAGCCCTATCTGGCTTGTGAGTTCTCTTCTAGATATGATGGAGCTGGTGCAGTGCCTGTCTTAAATATCACATTCTTAATGCTCAACAGCTCTGTGTGTAAAATATGGTGGCTTCTTGTACTCCAAACAGTAAGCTTGTTTCCATAGAAAACTGTTTCATTTCCACTCTGTTATTTGATTGAAAGCCAGCTTGATGTTTAATTTGACCATGGTTTGGAGATGCCTTTGATTTTACCCTCCTTGATCTTTTGGAGAGTTTTTTTTGTATCTGAAAACATGCCTGTGAAACAAAAAGGATGTGTCCATCTTTCTCAGTTCATGTGTTGGAGAGTTCTTTCTCACATAATCTGATCCACTTAATAGATGCTTTATGTCTCTTTAGATCAGTTAGCAGGCCAAGAATTCATCACATCAAATACCAAAGGAATTTGAAAACAATAATTTGTACTTATTTACCTGACTCTCCAGAATCACCATAACTAGAAATCTATGGTATTTTTAGATACATTTACATAAAATTAGAACACTGGCTTCAGGGCAAACTTCTTGTGTGTGGAACTCTTAGTAACTTTGTTGAAAGTTACACAATCTCTGCAGACTTTGCTTCATTACTGCTACTTGCTGCATAAGTGCCTGAGTAAATATTTATGGGATGGAGGCCAATGAGAGTGTTGTAACTAAGGAAAGCAAAGATTTTTTTAATGGTTATTAAAAAAAAAGAAAAGTGGTTGTTTTAGTATTTGGCAGGAATCCCTTTTTCCTGGAGGCCTTCTATTGCAGCTTTCTGCTTTAACCTTTACAATAAATTGAATTTTTCAATTAAATGTGCTTAAATCTGATTATGTTACTGTTTCATTAGCCACATTTTGGAGCAATAAATCTGGAAGTTAGACATCCTAATCTTTTTTTCATAATCTTGCCTTTAAACAAAGCAAATATAACTTGAAAAATGTTTTTGCAGGTATTTAGGTGTCCCTGCAGAAAATTCCAATGACAACAGAACAGGCTCCAGTGTGGACAAAAGTGTGGTATGTCTTCATCTTTATTGTATCCTAATAAAGAGTCTACTGCATATATGGGCATAAACTGTTTGAGTTAGAAACGTCTCAGATTATCTTAGTGTTTGGGATATGAGAACTCAACACATAATTTTTGTCTCTTTAGTATGGCCTCCCTAATAAAGTTATTGGAAAAGCAGAATTTCACTTCTTAGTAAAATGTCGGTTTTCCTGAATTGAATAAAATAGCCAAAACCTTTTGTGGTAAAGAAATCACAGTTTTTATCTTTAGAAATATCAAAGTGCTTGTGCAGTGTTTTTAGAGTGCCTTATTGATCCTGGGTAGCTTTGTGGCAACCATGGAGTCTGGACTTCCAGTGAACTCAGTGGGAGGTGGAAGACAATGAATCAAGCATGGACATTTTGGTCCTTCACAAGTTTTTCCCACAAGCTGCTGGGAGTTGGGGCGCTGATGATCTGCATTTCTAGAGCAGTTCACCTAGCAAGAAGTACTCAGGAATTCCTTCAGTTGCTTATTCCCAAGCATCTTGGCGGCCAGGTTTCCAGGAAGATATGCTGAGGTGTTTGAGACTTGGTTGAGTGCTTGGATTCTGTGTAAGTTCTGATACAAATCAAGCTATTCCCTGAGAATGGTTTGATATTTTACAAATCACATTTTTTCCAGAAAAAAAATTATCAAAAATTGATAATTAACTCTAAAAGAAATCTTGGCTCTGACTATGATTTACTTTGTTACTATTTTGTTTTGTTTTCTGTTGAGAGTAGAAAAGATACTGTTCTCTGATCTATTGATCTATTTCCCTTTTCTCTTAAACTAGCAATAAAAAGGTTTAATGACACATGGCACTACCCGGAGAAAATTTGTAACAGGGTGGGGGAACTGATTATGTCCTTTATTGGGCAACTGAATTTAATCAATGAAATGTCTTGATTTTTTAATGTATATTGATGTGTTTGATATACTTTCTTTTCCTTATAAGCATGTGACTGTTGATACAATAAAATTTAAAAACAAAGCCAGACTTTCCAGTATTTGAAAGTACTTGAAACTGTATGCTGGCTTTTGGTTGACTTTCAAGAGAGTTACTGGATGGACTTGGCATACTCAGTGGGTACTTAAAGAATCCTCAATAATCCTGTCCATGTTGTCAGACATATTCAAATGTCTTGTGATTTTAGCAGTTTTGGGAGGTGAAGGTCTGGAAGAATTTGAGTGGTATAGGAAGGTTTAAATCAATGTTAAGTCTTTACTACAAGGTATTTCCCCCCCACAGTTCTTTCTCAGCTGTTTTTCTTTCATTACATGCTGCAATGAAAACGGTAATGTTGACACATGGTTAGCACATTAATTAATTCTGAAAATATAACACAAGATGATACCTGATCTGTCTGCTTTTGACGTCTGCCTTTTGAATGTCTTTGGGGAGAGATGAGTGCCACAGATGTCCAAGAAATTGTTTTGCAAGTGTGTAAAACCTACCAGAGTTAGGCCATGATGTTGTGCAGAAATAGAATTCAATGTCCTTTTACTGAATATCATACTTCTTTGAAGATCTGATTGGTTACTTTGGTTTAGTGCTGCCATAACCACCTGTAAACAGTTTGATTTTAAGAAAAAGAAGATTAAAAGATTCTTTCGCGCTGGATCTTCGGTTTTCTTCATTGCTCAGGGACAGAACCTGACTCAGTATGCTGTAGTCAGTGAAAAAAAAAAGAGAAAAAAGAAAAAAGTATGACACTTCCAGAGGGATTTTTCTGTACTTCTCTGTTGCAGACAGGCTTTTCTGTAGTCTTTTCCTCCCCTGCTTCCTACTCAAAATGGAATCAGAGAACAAACTAAAACTTAAAGGAGTGCTTTTATACTGAGTTAATTGTAACTCAGGATTTTCTTGAGGTATTCTTTAGTCTATTGATAGCAGATTGTGCACAACTTAGTCCGGAAGCCTGTTGTCTCTACTGATATAATTAGACTGCTCAGCAGGCTCAGATGGGTCCCCTGGGGTGCAGCCTGATGTGAGAACATGCAGAGACACTGAGACGCAAGAGGATGCGATAGCAGTCCAAGCTAGTAGGAGTCAGTACAGAAATACCTCTGTTGCCAGATGTCTTTTTAGACCTGTTTCTCATCTATCCCATTTAGCATTTAGTTCCTCTGTGTACTCTGTCTGGAAGGGCTATAACACGAGTAAAAAGAAAGGGAGAGCAATCACACTGAACCTTTGTTATCCTCTGTTTTGGGGCGTTTACTGTGGTTCCTTCTTACTAACGAGAGCCTTTAAATAGTCTTGCTTCTTGCTTTACTTCTCAGTGGCTCTTACTAAGGAGATAAATCCATTGTTTACTGGTCCTTCCTTTTTCCTTAAAGTTTAGATTTAGAAGCCATCCCTTGTTTTTAACTGCAAGCATTGTGTGATCCTCATAGTGTTATGTTCTGTATCACACCAGTAATTTGTTTTCCAGAGCTGCTCTGTTAAATGCTGAAATGTCTCATTTTTGGAAGTTTTTTTGAGATTTTGGAGTTAAAACAGGAAACAAGAAAGCAAAGCATCAGAACCACTTGAATATACTGCTTTGAAGAGAGTCCAGATGAGGCATCTAGTGCTTCTCTATGCAGTTCCAAGAGTGTTGAGGGAAATGTGTAAAAATTAAATAGGCTGAAATCCTTACAATATCAGTGGAGAGGTTCATAATAAATTAACATAAGGTTGACTTGATGAGTTCCTTCAAAGCTGGCACAATCATGTTAACTGAGGATTTTGGGGTTGGAATGGGATTATTCTGCCTAGATGTTCAGTAGAAAGCAGATATTTTGAGACTACATGAAAAGAATGAATTTCTGAGTTTATCCTGGCAAACAGTACATTCTATGCAGTAATGTGCCAAATTAACATCTGAAGTGTTACTATCTTTCTTACTGTACTTGGTACAGTTCTAGCTGTAAAAATGATCTCTGACTAAAGAGATGGTGAGAGCACTTTCTCCCCATTGCCAATAACTGACTGACCTGGTTCTGCTTCCTGAACTTGTTAGGAGCTTGAAGATACATTGCAGAGTACAGATGGTGGTTCATGCTAGAAGAAATTTTGAGAATAACTAAAGTACTTTGTTATATCTTAGCAGTGATATCTTTAGTCAGATACTGTAAATACTGTCAGATACTTATAAAACAAGGAGGATTTGATTTAGCTTAGCCCTGGGAATTTTGAAGATATCCTAAAATTTCATGTGCATGTAAATGAAAAAAAAAAACTGTCTTACTTCTAATAATTTAATTGGTGTGGGGGGGGGCAGGGAGAAAGGGATAATTTTTTAATAAAGTAAAATGTCTGATTTTGGTAGAAGAAAGTAAGCTGTGAAACAATGCAAGCAGAACTGAATATTATTAGACACTATTTAAAAGTTTCTAAATTTAATGCATGTTCTTTCATGTGCAAATATATACCTAAAGCTGGAAAATATGCAGAAGATGATCTATGAGTTAGAAGAACAGCTACATAATGAAATGCAGTTGAAAGATGAAATGGAGCAGAAGTGCAGGTGAGACTTTGAACTTCAATTGTTTACATAATTTAAATATATCTAACACTTCAGTTCTGTGTTACTGCTTTAGGAATTACCAGGATAGCACTTAGAATGGTGCTGTAGTTCTCCAAGGGAGTTCCAGGCACAGGGTTAACTAATTCTAAAATTTTCCTGAGTATGGTATAAAGAAAAAAAAAATTTTTTTTCACTGACAACCATGTAATACGTGTTCTTTCTGAACACTGAAGTGTTTGACTTTACCTGAAATCTCTGTATTCAGATGTTTTATTGGACTGAGGTACACACTCACCATGCTGGGGTTTTTTTTTAAATGGGAGGGTCTGTGTATATAGCATATATTGGATTATTAAAATTAATTAGCTCTTTTCTAAATACAGGGTACTTGTTAGACAACCACTTTCTTTTTCTATGACTGACATATAAGAACAACTATTGCTTTCTACAGTTCTGTTTTTACCACGCTGAAGTAGCAGCTATGTGAGAGTTGGCATTTTTCTTGCAGTTGCACTTATGAACAAACAGTTGAGATTCTTCTTTTCTGATAATCAGAAAAGTCATGCAAATTAAATTCCCCTTCAGTTAGCTTCTCCTTTTGAAGTTTTTTCCTGAAGGATTAAATAATCCCAGGCAACACTAGGTATATGGTAGAGGAAGGATTTAGAGTTGTGAATTAGAACCAGTGTGTAGCTGTACAAGATCCTTAGGTATAAACTGGTAACTGAAGTGGTCTGGTGGGAATTTAGGTTGTGTGACACTGGTGCTTACTTAAACACAAGCTCACTGTTGGCACATTCTGATTGCTCTCCACAAGCAGGATGTACATTGCTGAAGGATATTCAGTAGCTGTCTTCCTGCAGTACTACTGAAGTTGTCAGAGCACAGCTGTGTCTTCTGGTATGTCATGCCATTCACTGCAGAGTTAGTAGATCGGAGGTATTGCTAGCTGTTGTAACTGCCTGTTTTTGTACTTGCCAGGAAGCCTTGTCTGGGTCCTCTTTGTTGTCTCTTTGAAGAGGGATAACTGTCTACAGAAATGCAATGGATGTGTCAATGTTATTACCAGTTAAATGAGATTTTCTGTGCATTTTGCTGCACTCTTTCTGTCGTCCAGTCTTCTAATACATTTTTTCAACAGAGAGACTTTCAAATAGTATTATTCATATACTTTTATCTGTAGTAAGGAGCTGTCTACTGTGGAATTAATGAACTATTTTAGATATTTGGAGGTAACAACTAGAGGAAGTTTTAGCAGCTTACCAGGGTATTTTAATCTTGAGGAAAACCTGTTGTGTACATACACTGTTTTTTGCAGATTAAGAGAGAAAATCTGGCATCTAAAGGTTTGCATATTAAATTCTGCAGCAAAGCTGATAAATACTTAGGGATGTATTTTACAAATTATTTGCAATGATTGATTGTCTTTGTCAGCTTTAAATGTTCATTATGAAATAGCATTAGTCAAAATATAAATGTTTGCTTTAGTAATGATCACAAATCATTTCACTAGAAAAACAGTACATATAATGTATCTGTTAAATGATCTTGTTTTGTTTTTAGATCTTCAAACATAAAGCTAGACAAGATAATGAAAGAACTGGATGAAGAGGTAATTTTTTTCCTCATTGTGAAGATGCCTTAATTGGGTAAAGAGTGGAGTCAGGAATAGTACTTTCATGATTCTAAGATATTTTTTCTGGGACTAAAAAATTTTGCTGTGTTCAAGTTTGAGACCTAACGATCATGTTTCAATACATAGCATTGGGAGATCACATTTTTATTTGTACACATTTTCAAAAACTTTTCTTTCTGTAAGTCATGCTGATTCTTGTTTACTAAATATTTTACTTAGTCTTGCTCATTGCAAGTTTTCTGGAGTTTATCAAAGTCAATTACTACAAAAATAGAGATGATTTTCTATTGAGTCCTTCTCTTGTCTCTTGATAATAATTTTAGTAGTTTAGATATAATTATATTAAGAACAGTTTTTCTAGTAATTGTATAAATTTGTCATGTGGAAAGTAAAAAAGCTGTGTTTTCTGTAAACCTTTCCAAAGAAGCCAGAAATTCATTCATTTAAAACAATGTATCAGTTTCCTTGTTTTATTAGTTGCAGGGATACTGGTTTAGCCATCATTCCTTAAAATGTAAATATAAAATACCAATCCTTTGAATTTCAGGGAAATCAAAGGAAGAACTTGGAAACAACAGTATCTCAGATTGAGAAAGAAAAGATGGTATTACAGCATAAGATAAATGAGTACCAAAGAAAATTTGAACAAGAGAATGAAAAAAGACGTAATGTGGAAAATGAAGGTAGGCAACATTGTCCAAACATTGACACTGAGGAGGTATGTGATATGTTGGGGGGAATAATTTCATACCATAGTATCTTAAATGCTATGCAACTTTAAAGTATGAAAAGGGATCTTTTCAAATAATGAACACAGATTTTGAATCCATTTTTATTTGAACGCAGTTTTTTGTTCTTATTTTCAAATTCTCTGCAACTCTATGCTGTGTCGTTAGTCTGCAAGCACAAAATTTGACATAAAATATACAAGGAGCAAAAAGTCAACAAAAGACCTGTCAATGCAAAACAATATTTTGGAGCATATTTATGTAAAAAAAGCAAGAATAAAACCCTAAGGATTTTTTAGTGTGCTGTGTTAATGGTGCAATTTCTCTTTAGTGTCCACGCTAAAAGACCAGATGGAAGACTTGAAAAAAATCAGCCAGCATTCACAAATTTCGCATGAGAAGATAACACAGTTACAAAAACAAGTAGGTTGTTTGTATCCCTTTTCTTCATTATTTCTTAGATTTGATCACTCAGGTGTAGCAAAACTGGTTCCATAATCTTTATGTTTGAGAATCTTCTCTGGTTTGTTTTAACAGCTAGAAGAAGCAAATGATTTGCTGAGGACAGAATCTGACACAGCTGCAAGACTGAGAAAGGGTAACACAGAAATGAGCAAGTCATTAAGTCAGGTAGAATCACTGAACAGAGAACTGCAGGAAAGGTGCAGAGTTCTGGAAAGCACAAAACTGCAGGTAGAGAAAGATTATTACCAACTACAAGCAGCTTTGGAGTCAGAACGAAGGGACAGGAGTCATGGATCTGAAATGATTGGAGAACTACAGGGTAATTATTCTGAATTTATACTTCACTAAAAAAAGTTGTGGTAATCCTACTTAAGTGGAGTTTGATGACGGGAGGAAAGCCAACCTGCAAACAAAATGTGACTGAAAAATTTCTGAAGGTTAGATTTGGCTTCCTGATCATGTTGAGCAGCTCTTGGGATGGAGAGAGAATATCAAAATAAGAATGTCAAACACTGATTGTGTGTCTGAGCCTGCACTGACTAAGGGTCTGAGGCCAGTGGTGCAAACATATATGAAGTGCTGGAGAAGATGCAGTGCTGTCTTACTGCCTTGTGCAATAGCCAAGTTAGTGTATCCTGCACTTGCTCTTCTTTCGTTTGTAAGGAAGGCTATATTTTTGTTAAATTGCATTTGTTTTCTTTCATGATGATTCTGTATTACAAGGTTAAGAGCACAATAAGGGGTGCAGAATCCCCATTTTCAGGATGCTTGAAACTTTCTGCTGTTTGTATTGATTCTTCATACTAAAAGTATTCAGATGCATTAGTTCCTGACTGTGCCTGTGCTTATGGACCCTAACTCATAACTTGCCATTTTGAACCATCTGTCTGCAGTATTGAGTTTCCATGAGGCGCAGGCTTTTGATGAGGACTTTCCTTTCCCTAATAAAAGGGAGCTGATATGATGGAGACTTTTTACCAGGGCCTCTAGTGACAGGACTAGGGGAATGGTTTTAAATTGAAAGAAGATGATTTACATTAGATACAGGAAGAAAGATTTCTACAATAAGGGTAGTGAGACCCTGGGACAGGTTGCCCAGAGAAACTGTTGTTGCCTTGTTCGTTGTTCAAACAGAAGAAATGTTTCAGGCTAGGTTGGATGGGGCCTGGAGCAATATGGTCTAGTGAGAGATGTCCCTGCATGTGACAGGGAGATTAGACTAGAGGGTTTTCAGAGGTCCCTTCCAAACAGCATGATTCTACTTAGTATTTCGTGTAAACTCCTACATCACACAAGGGTAGGTGCTATGGGGTTTGATGAATAGTTCCTTTTTCTATGTCATAGCACTTAAAATTATAGGATGATTTTGGTTGGAAAATACCTCTAAAATTATTGAGGCCAACTGTTAACCCAGAATTGCCAAATCCACCGCTAACCCACATCCCTAAGTGCCACATTTACACATCTTTTGAACACTTCAAGGGGTGGTGATTCCACACCTTCCATGGGAAACCTGTTTCAGTGCCTGACTTCCCCATGGTTTGAGTCACAGTTAGGTGAATACATGTTTTGGTAGTATCCAAAAATCTGTTTGAGAGTGATGTTCTGTGTAATGTGCCTTATCTACCCATCAATGAAGTTAGCATCACTTACAGGTGCTCATTCCATAGCACAGCATGGGTTAATGAAAGAAATTTTGAATATTAGATAATGGAAGTGATGGAAGGCAGGAACCATTTCTGCATGATTAGTTTTTGTGAATTGTTACTGATGACATGCATAAAAAGTGTCTAAAAAGGTCAGTTTCTTCTACAACGTACAGCCTTTGCATGCCTGAAACATCCGAAGTATTTGAAATATTTTATGGGCCCAGAAATCAGTAAAAGTTTCAAAGCAAATTGATCTAAGCAAAGTTATTAATATTGAGTGGTGTTTAATTTTTTGTGGCAGTTCGGATTACAACTTTACAAGAAGAAGTGAAAAACATTAAAAACAATCTTGAAAGAGTGGAAGCGGAAAGAAAACAAGCACAAGATATGCTTAATCATTCAGAAAAGGTATGGTGAAATGTTGTTCAGGCTGATGCTCTTTGTCAACTTTTGACTATATTTTCAAATATTATTGATGTTCCAAGTCCATTGTTACTGCTCTAAATCAGTCTTGTGCTTAAATTATTAACTAAGTACTGCTCATTTACAGTCTCATCAGCATGGTCTCCCAAGTCCTCAAGTAGTTCTTAGTTGTAGCATTGGGCATAAAAATTGTGTTTATCATTCATTATCACTGACTCAAGGATCCTACTGCCAGTAGCAAGGAATTTTTTTTTCTGCCCAAGTATGACTGCAGAGACTTGCCTCTGAAAATCTAGGAACTTTTTAAAAATTGGATTTTTTTTTTTTTTTTTTGCCTTTACTGGATTTTAATTTGACTGGATCAGTGCCAGGCAGGCCTTTTCAACAACTTTGGTACAGATTTTTTTTCTGTCCTTCCTTCTGGATGGTAGCAGAATATTCCCTTAAAATCTTTGATCCCCTCCATATGATGGAAAAACAAGTTAAAAGGAAATCTTGCAGCCTTTCTCCAGACAGACTGCAGAGTTAACTGTCTAGTGAGGTCAAGTAAAGACTTGCTGTGCTGTGTGGTCTGTGCAAATAAACCAGAGATATGACAGCCTGTGAGGGAAGGGGCAAGCAATTCTAAGTTGCTGTTATGTGAAGCAGCCATTCAAAGACAAGTCCTTGGCTCTCAAAACACATTTCCAGTGCTTGTTTGGTGAATTACTGTTAATGCCTGGCAGTCCTAGCAATCAAATAACCCAAATCCATCCAGGTAACAATAATTCAGATTCTTTTGAGTTATCTAGGATGTCAGTTCATTAGTTGTATGTTTCCAATTTAGGTGACTACTGATGATACAAATGGAGAAGTTTCCATTTTCTTACAAATTTATAGACTACTGGAATAAAAGTTAATAAACTTTTTTCCGGAGCACTGACTACAGTTTTGGTCTATTACTATTCTTTACTAAGCGTGGAAAATAACATTGATAATCTCTTGATAACAGAAATTTGATACTAAAAAAGGGAATAAAAAAATGCGATTCCTTCAGGTATTACAGAAATCTGGTAACTTTTTCCTTATCTTTAGGAAAAGAATAATTTAGAGATAGATTTGAACTACAAGCTGAAATCCTTACAAGACCGGTTAGAGCAGGAAGTCAATGAGCACAAGGTGACCAAAGCGCGGTTGACTGACAAGCACCAGTCAATAGAGGAGGCAAGATCAGTTGCCATGTGTGGTAAGTGTTCCCTGCAAGATTCAAGTAAATACATAATAAAATGAGTTCTGATTACGATATTTTTATACACATTATCTTACAACGTAGTACTCTTGCACAAGTGTTTGATCCCTTTTATAAAGAAAATGCATATTAAAATCTTTAAATATGAAAACTACATATTTTAAATTATTTTCCCTAACATGTATTTAATAAAAATTGTATTGTTTCTTAATGTTGTGCATACCTTACTTCAAAGCCTTCCTTGGCTTCTAAAATGCTGTTGAATCTTGAAAGTCTGTCTAATGCTAAACAGAATTGAAAGAATGCATTATCAAGAGAGATGTCTTAGAGCATTCATTCCTGTGTTACTGCATTAAAAATACCAGTGTTTTATTAGGCTTGTCTGAAATGAGAAAGTTTCTTTTATAGAGGCGTACCCATGAATCAAAGGTGTGTCTTGATCTTGTAATTGAATATGTCATGTCTTCTCTGCGAAGGTCATCAGTACCTAAGTGTGGTTTTTAGAGTTAACAATAATGGTAGCATTTTTTTTCTTTTGCTACTATCCATTCATGGAAATGAAACTTTGCCTTACTTCAAAATGACTACTTCATGAATCTATGTTTTTTATTTCTTCCACTATCTATCTTTCGGTTGTCATGATAATATTCCAGTGCTTTGAATGCAGATTGGAATTATATTTCTTTTTTAGTGTTCCTTGTAATAATGCCAGGATCTTTTTGCTTAATAATCAGTCCATCAAACAGCAGAAAAGCTTAGATAACTGAACACAAGGGTCTGAAAAATATTAGGATATTTATGACTGTTCTTATGAAAGCATGCTTGCAGATGCTACATACTCGTTTTTGTTGTTTTTCTTTCCTTAATCTTTTTTAGAAATGGAAAAAAAGATAAGGGAGGAAAGAGCAGCAAGAGAAAAAGCAGAAAATCGAATAGTTCAAGCTGAAAAACAGTGTTCCATGTTGGACTTTGACCTGAAGCAATCTCAGCAGAAACTGGAACATCTTCTTCAGCAAAAGGAGAGACTGGAAGATGAAGTAAGTAAAAGGTTCATCGCTAATAATTTTCTATATAAATAAGAAATTGGAGTTGAACTGAGAAACAGAAAATTAAATTCACTTATGCTGAGCTCTTTATATAATACCACTCTCAGTGGATAGTTGTTGGCCTAAGTAGATTTAGGTGATTTCTATTTGTTTCTTAACTCAGGCATGTCTTGCATATTTGAACCTCAGTTCAACATAATGCTTTTTTTTTGTGTTTTCTCCTTTTCTAAAGAAAAAATTTGCTTATGAATTTGGCTGTGCAGTCTGATTGATGTGGATGATTTACAGGTCTGCGTTTGTTTTGTCTAGTTTGCATTCTTTCCTTTTGTGCAAGGAAATGCAACTAGAATATTGAGTGTGAAAACTAGGTACTAAGAATAGTAGCTTCATCCTTACACTTTCTTTACAGGACAGTGGGAGTGAAGTTCATAACACCTTTCTTAGGGGTCACAACTCACGTAAATTAGTTTTTATGTAGTAGGTAAGATGCATTTTTCCTAGGGTGAGAGGTTTTTAAGATCTGAAATCCATGGAGAGGTTGCAGACAATTTGCGTTTCTTTAATTCTTGTCTTTCAGATAAGTTAAATCAGGACTTTGAAATAAACTAAAAATCGGAAAGATTTATCATCCTGCAGCATCATAGCCATAGGTTCTCAGGGCAGCAGATTTGTGTGATTATTGGACTGAAGTGTTTGGAGATTCAGGAATATTTTGACGTATTGACATGGTGTAGCATCTAGTCAGTGGTATTTGATATAAAATAATCCATATGTGAAACCTCTTCAGCCACATGCAATTGGTTATTTAGCAAAGGCTCCTAAATGGAAATATTTCTCATTTAGGTAAGGAATCTGACACTTAAGCTAGAACAAGAGACGAATAAGCGAATAATGGCACAGAATGAATTAAAGGCACAAGCTTTTGAAGCTGATAACTTGAAGGGTTCTGAGAAGCAGCTGAAACAGGAAATCAATACCTTGTTGGAAGCAAAGAGATTACTGGAATTTGAATTGGCTCAACTTGCAAAGTAAGTAAAAACCTGAAGTAAAATGGAAAAAATTGCTTAATTATACATGTACTATTTTGCCTGTTCCTGCCTAGTGAGCAAATTTCTCTACTGCATAGGCATTTTTTCCTAAACTAAAAGAGTATTTTTAGCTCCATGTTATGATTCCTATGTAGCTGCATGTTATGATTTCTATGTAGCCTTCAGTGTTGGAATATTTTTGTTATGAGCTATGATTCAGAACAGTTCTTGGCTCACCAGTCTATGTTAAGAAACACACACACAAATATACATATACATATATGTATGTGTTTATTCCTCTTCTATTTGAATGACTTCTTTATGGATTGACTCTGATGCTACTTACTAAATCATATGGGACTTTTAGTACATGGGAATCAATAGTTCCCTTTAATTGCCTGATTCATTTTCTTAATGTTTTTTCAACTAACTTAAAATGAAGACATTTTTCATTACTTAGACTTCTATTATATATTCTTTCAGCTGGTTTAATGTTTCTCCATTTAGAGTACTTCTTGGCTTCTAAATTACATACTGAAACAATCATTGTTTTAGAACAAGAACTGTATTAAATCAGAATTCTAGTATACAGTGAACTGTTGCCCTTTGTGAAGTAATATGTATGCAAATGGTAGACCATTGTAGGATGCTGTTCTGGTTAGAAATTGTCTTTTGTTAGTAGCTGACTTTTTAAATGTTTTCCTTTTTTTTTTTTTTTTTTTTTTTTAAAATTCCTTCAAAGACAGTACCGAGGAAATGAAGGTCAGATGCGTGAGCTTCAGGATCAGCTTGAAGCTGAGCAGTATTTTTCGGTAAGACTTATAAGGAATTATATGTGCTACATTTTTAGATAAAATCATTTAATAGTGAATAGTTGAAAGTAAAATTGTTTTAATGTAAGTAACAGCCTGGCATAATGAGGTATTCAGAAAATTCTGCTTGAAATACAAACAAGGAGCAAAATATTAGAGAACTTTAGATGGTGTACCTAAAATGTTGTTTTGTTGTTTGTCAAGACTGACATTATATTGAGGAACTCTTACCTGAATTATTCATCAGAGTTGTTCCTATCCTGAGTTTAGAAAGGAGGTACTTTTCTAATTCAATGTAATTTCAAACTTTGTAGAGAGTTCAAAATCTCCAAACTTAAATATTGAAAATATTCCATGCTATTGATCTACCATGTATACATTTAAGAACCATAGACTCAGTAGTATTCTGCATGTATTCCTTACTGTAAAAAGCTACATTCTCTACACTTGAATCTCTGAAGAACCTGGGAACTCCAGGTAGCAAAATGTGTATCTGTTTAGTCTCTCTGAAAAGAAACAATAACATAAGATTCTCTGTAACACCTGAACTCAAGATTCGTTTGTGAATATGGACAGACTCATTTCTCTTTGGCAAATACTTTTAAATTTGTTTCTTCCTGGGAGAGGCAATAAAAATTTTTGTATTTACTAAACTGCATATGATTGTCATTTCAGTATCTGTTACAGGGGCTTTTTGTGCATTTCTCCATGACATACACGATGCAGAGCATTGTGTTTCTGAGTTTCTTTTTTCACTAACATGTAGTTTAAATAAGACATTCGTAATTCAGTCTGAATGTTTAGCAAAAGTAGTTTACTGTAGATCAGATTTTAACTTTGAGAATTACAGGTGGTGTTAATAATAACAATATAGTAATAAACCCCAGAAGTATTTCACAGAAGTCATTTGCATAAATCAGACCTCAGCTGAATCAGTTTGTTTGTACAGAAAAAACTTAAGATTCTAAAAGAAAAGATACATGGACACAAAGAGAATGCCACAGGTGAAAGCACAGAATGGTGTTGGCTTGTAGGATGAACATTTTGAGACAAGTGACGCTTCAAGAGGGTGCAGTTTTGTCCTGCTGTGTCCAGGAGACCTGTTCTGCTGTGCCACAGTGCTTTCCTTCTCTTTTTGCAGCATGTGTATTTGTGCAGCTATGTAGGAAAACTCATTAGAAAATTGAAAGCTGATTTGGTCATATCAGTTCCCTACCCAAAAGAAACTGCAAAGAAGCATCTGAGAGGAAGGAGGAAATTTCATTAATGACAGTATTGCCATGTGTTGGGGTTTGACAAATTCAAACTAAGTAATCTGAAAACAAGGAAGAGTTTCAGTATGGAATTTGAATAATGATTTTTTATGCTTTCTTTTACAGACACTTTACAAAACTCAGGTTAAGGAACTGAAAGAGGAAATTGATGAAAGAAATAAAGAAACCCAAAGAAAAATGCAGGAGTTGCAAAATGAAAAGTATGTCCATTATCTTTCTCACATGAACCTAAGTTTTTCCATGTAATACTATCTCACTCATGAATACTTTGAATAAGATGTAAGATGTTTAAATTCCTTTAGAAAAAGGCCCCAAAAGTGTTCTGTAACACCTTGTATGTGGCAAATACATAAGATGTTAGCTATACTGACTGACAAAGCCAAATACTGTTATTCATATTTGCTTTGGACATTATCATGTCTGTAAGAAGAATGACTTCTCTAAAAATTTAGTAGGATTCAAAAAATTTAAAAAACATTCAAATTTGTGGTAATTATATTACTTACCAACTTTTAAAATTTGATTATATTATCCTGACAATTACTTAATATATTTCTATAGTCAGTAAAATAATATGAGAAAAAGGTAATGAAAAGTCTTTGAAATTTAGTATACTTGTGATTACAGCAAAACTAGTTATTATTGATAAACATTTATTGTGATATGCTATTTTCTAAGCTATCAAACAAGAAAAAGATTTTAAGCTTGTTTTTCCAATTTCTTAGTTTATTTCATGTTCTGCAAAAAGAGACTGTAGCCTTAGGCATGAAGTACAGTTTCTTCTAAAGTCTGTGTCTCTTGTTGTGCTTGAGCATCAGCATTGGAAAACAGTCTGAAAGGCAGAGATTATGTACAGTGTTCATTTTGCACAGCATTTTGGTGGGCTAAGAAAGGGAAAAAGAAAAGATACTGTGCTAATATGGTGTGGGAGGAAAATATATGTGTCTCTGTGAAGTCGTTTATGAGTGGTAACCAGCATAAAGAAATGGGGAGGGAGAAGGTAGGCAAGACTTCCCTTATTTTTCTTAGTGTTATTTATTTGTTTTCTTACTTTTTTTAATGGATTCTTTGTGTTCTATTCCCTCACTATTCTCTGCAATCTTAAGTTCATCATAGGTGTTTCTTACTTGGATATAACTATAGGATATAACTATGGGAAATGTGGGTTAAGTTTCTTTTGATGGACCACTCTGTACATATAATGTAATTTTATTTTCTGTTCTTCAAAGGCGGGAGAATACATCTTGGTGTTTCATGGATGATTGAAATGTTAATGAAATCAGTGTCAGCTTGTTGCTGTAGCTTCTGTGGACCATCAAAAGATACAAGTGTACAGAAGGCAATTTTGTAACACTTGCTTTTCTTAAGAAACTAAGATAGTGACCATTAGCTGAGGTTTGATAGTCTTCCTGAAATTTTGGCATGTTTTGCATAGGAAAAGGAAGTGTTAATGTCCTTTTTACAGAGAAACACTCGCTACCCAGTTGGATTTAGCTGAAACCAAAGCTGAGTCGGAACGACTGGCGCGGGCACTCGCTGAGGAGCAGTATTATGAACTGAATCAGGAAAGCAAAAAAGCTGCATCAAGGCACAGACAAGAATTGACTGATAAGGACATCATCATAAGAAGGGTAATTTAACTGTAATCAATATAAATCTCTTCCAGATGGAAACCACAATTCATGGTGATAATAGATGAAGTCTTACTGGGATCATAAATGATAACTAATTAAGTATCTTAAATTTGGGGTTCACTTGAAACCTTAAAAATTTAAATTTCATCATGTGACCTCCCTAAAAAACAAAATTCATTAATCTGAGATGAAACCAGAATAAAAATCAAGTGAATGTGTAAAATTCAGTTATTAAGCCTTTTGTATTTACTTGTTGTCATTGTCAATTGTATTATTTAAATCTTTGAAATTTGTGGAGCTGTGTATTAGAGACTCTTAATGCAAAGTAACCTTGTCTTAAAAAAGAAATCCACTTGAGCGTCTTGAGTTTCACAACCCAAATCCCAAACTATAATATTTGAAGACACTTTATAGCATAGCTTTTGGATGTTAGTATGAGCTTGATAAATGTCTTTAACTGAGAAGTCTTAAACAGCAAGCCATATGTAGCATAGTTATTTTATCGTTGTTTCTTCCTGTTTAACATGATTTCTTAAAAATCCTGTGGGTGTAAAATTCCAGGTGTAACTAGACCTGGCTCAGTTGCTGAAAGTTTTCTGTTAATGCTGTGGAAAGATAGTGCAAATAGTGTTCGTTTCATGAATTTGCTTTTGTAAGCTTGAGATCTCCAGAATCCCACTATTTCTTAAGCAGCATTTAGAAGACTATCTCTGTGGCATCAAAGGAATGACTTCTTGCCAATGTATTTTTCTTTTCAAGTAGTCTGATAATTTTGTCAGACAGCTTGATGCACAGTTGTTTGTATATGCTTCAAACAAAACCTTTGTTTAGGAATACAAGTATGTTTGGTTTCTCATATGTATTTGTTATGTGATCCTTTCCTGGCTGTGGCAGTGAACATACATAATCAAAGTTGTCGTGGTTTTCCTTTCTAACTTTTTTCTTGTTTTTTTGCAAGCTCTGTACATATTTGCCTATGTCTGCTTTGTCTTAGAACAAATTTGGTTTTGTTTTTATCCTGCTTTTCATGATTTATGACAGTTATCTAGTAGTAAATTCCTTGTATCTATTCTAGAGTTTAGTGCTGGAGTTCTAGTATCTGTCAGCTACTTTTCTGTCTGGATTCAAGGTATCAGGCCTCTACATATAAATTTTTCCAAAGTACAACATTTAATTGAAAATTGCCACATTCCATAACCGACAATCTGACTTTTCTTAGGTTGATTTTTGATTCCATACTACTACAGTGTTGTCAGTTCTGCAATGTTAATTTTTTTTTTCTGGGACCAGGTGGATTTTGAGCTTTCTGGTGAATCAAAACAGCACAGAAGAATAGTGGCATTAAAAAAAAATTCTCATAGGCAGAAGGTCTTCTAAGTAAATGATTATTATAGAATTAAGGGTATTTAAAGTAGTAGTATTATAGATATTCTTAGAATTTATGTCAAGTTCTTTATTCTAAAATGTGTTTCTTTTCACGTAGCTGGAAGAAACTAATAACACTTTAACCAAAGATGTTGATTTAATAACAAAGGAAAACACAGAGATCAGTGAAAAATTTAAGAAACAAGAGGAAGGTATGTCATGTGTAGAGTTTTCATTGATCTTTTCTGAAGCACAATTGAATTTGAAGCATATGTGGAGAAATGGGAAGTGGAAGAAGACATGGCAGTTTATCTTCCGTGTTATTTTGGGCTTAATGTTTGCCTTAGTATTTCATCTTCATGCCTTTCTGCTATATACTTCTGGTAATTTTCTGTCATGGCAGTAGTGTTAAACTGGTAGTTTTTGTCTGTGCAAATTGTATTTTTCTCAAAAAGGGAAGCAACAGGAAAACAGAATGGAAAAAAAGATGCACTTATAGAAGTAATTAAGTTTAAAATACTTACCTTGTACTAAAATACCTCAAAGTTGAATATTATTTTAACAGATTACAAAATGAAAAAAGAAGAGGAAATCAATAATATTAGAATGCATTATGAGAAGAGCATAAGCACTGAAAGAACTCTGAAGACACAGGTATAACTTTTTATGCAATTTAATAGCAATAATTACTTCACATTAACAGAACTATTTCAAGTGTTTTGTTTTTTTGAAGTAATTCTTAGTTTCTTTGAAATTAAGTTTATATTAACCATGATGTACAGTATGCATTGTTAACTTTACCTTTGAAAGAATAAGTTTTGATGCTGTGTACTTTTCAGTATTACTTCAGTTGTGAATAAGGGCCATTTATGTTGGTGAAGGGTTTTTTTAATCATATCCTGTAACTAGAGGAACTGAGAAATTTTTAATGAAATGGTCTGCATATATAATTTTTCTTACTGGTTCTGCTTTGTCTTAACAGGCTGTCAACAAACTGGCTGAGATAATGAATCGGAAAGATTTTAAAATAGACAGAAAGAAAGCTAACATGCAAGATTTGAGGAAGAAGGAGAAGGAAAACCGAAAGCTCCAACTAGAACTTAATCAAGAAAAAGAGAAATTCAATCAGATGGTAGTGAAATACCAAAAGGATCTTAATGAAATGCAAGCGGTAAAATAATTTAATTTTTTATCACATTGTGGAATAGATATAAATATGTATGAGTTTGTTTTCAAAATACTTGGCGGCCATGTTTTTGGTAACACAGTAACTATGCATGTATATATAAATACAGCAACTAGCAGAAGAATCTACATACAGGAATGAGCTCCAGATGCAGCTGGATAGTAAAGAGAGTGACATAGAGCAGTTACAAAGGAAAATCATGGACCTCCAGCAAGGGATGGATTCTACCAGTGTTGCCAGTCTTCCAACAGATGAAACGGATGGAAATATTTCAGGTATGAGAAAAGTAGATTTGAACTACTTGGTCGTGTTGCCTACGCACAGTTTTGGAAGGTATTGTTTCAAAGAAGTTATTGCTTCTTAAAGTCTTCGGGCTGTCTAATTCTGTATCACATCTCCACTTCTTTTCTTTGTTTTGGTTTTTTTATTTCATACCTTAGTTGCTTATTTTTAAGTTCTAATTTTTTCCTCAAATCACACTTTCCTCTGTATGGCTTGGCATTACTATCATTTATATGCACTTCTGAGGAAAGAGTATCTTTGTATCTCTTGTTTTTCAAGTACAGTGATTACATTGTGCAGTATTTGGTGAATAGAAGACAGGGCCAGCACTTCTACATTATGATTGTGTTTTATATCTTGCATGCAAAATTGTCTTGGTCTTATCTCTTCTTACTCAGTCATATAGCACCTCTGTGACAGTAATTGCTGATGTGAAAAATAATTGGAAGAATTTCCATAATAAATTTATGGTTGTATGGTACTGTGATTTAGCAGATTAAAATAAGAACGTATAATACGGTGTAGCCAGCCATTTCCATATATCAGTACCAGACACTGTACTTTAAGACACACTGTTAGACTGGTTAATTATTTACCTCTTCCCTTCCCCAGCGTTTGAAATGTGTAATCAGTTAGTACTTTCACATGATCCAATTCTAAATCGCTCAATACAGGAAAAAAATATTTAGTGTAATCAGGTGTGCTTGATAATTTCCATACATCATAGTAGATACATCTTTTTTTTTTATATGGCTAAGTTATTTTTAGAATTCCTTGTGAAGTTTTTAATATAGTTTTGAAAAGTTTGAATTTCATTGTAGAAAAGTATTTTCAGACATACAAAACCAGAATACTATTTTGGGTATTTTATGACTTCAGTGGATGAGTAGTCAGATAAAAGTAAATAGAATAATTTTAGATGTGTCTTTTCCTGTTAATTCACTTCATGCTGCTCAAATTGCCACATTATAGCGTTTTTCCAGGAGTCATAGAATGATTGAAATTTCAGGTAGGTTATCAGTCTTAGTACATGTTTTGATGTAGTTACTCCTTTCTGTGTCTGTTTTTCTTTCCTATCTTCCCCTAGTGTATTTTTAGATCTTTATTTTTAGTTAATACCACAATGAATTTCATTTTAGAATAGATTTTTGTTCAGATAGTGGTATAGTTTTTTCCTTCACAACTTGCATTTTGTTCAAGAAGACTTTTGCACTCTGGAGTTTGATCTGTAAATTGCCATTTTGTAAAGATTCTGTCTTTTGACAACATCTTCAAGGCCAACTCCCATTGGAAATTCTTAGAATTATTAATTTGGTTAAGGAACATTTGTTTTCTTAGCTGTCACCTGCTAGGAATTCCTTCAGGTATTTCTGAGGTATCAGTACTTCTCACTCATTTTTCTCTTAGATACTAATTTTCAGGGTATTCCATTTAACAGTGATAAAAAAGAAATCAGAAGGATTTTGCTTATTAAAGTGTTTTTTCCTCCCCTCAAATTACAAATGGGAATCAAGCCTTACTGTTTTTAAGTGTCTCATAATTGAAGAAGACTGTAGTTCGTAATTTTAGTAGAAAATTTCTGAACTCTTTTAAATTGGGATCTTTAGGGGTTTTTTCTACAACAAAACAGACCGGATTTATTCTACCTATAAGAGTAATTTTGAACTTCCTCACTTCCCTTCTCAGCCATTTTCATTTGATGGCTCTTTTATATTACATGGAAAACATGGATGCTTCCATCTGGCCATAGACACCTTCCCTGGTTTTTTCTTAAGGGCAATAGTGTGTCAGTATGACCCCATTGTGCCTCAGATCTTGGATGGACTGTAGGAAAAAGCTCTTTCTTTGTCTGCCTCATTAAGGAGGGGTTTTTTCAGTTTTACCTCTGGAGATATGGGTAGTCAGGCTTTTGGCTGCGTAAGCTGTCACTTCCATTTTGAGGTGGAAATTTCAGTCTGTGCAAGATCTTTTCAAGTCAACTGTTAATTTCCATTGTTAATTAGAACATCACAGTTACTGGAAGTTCTGGTTGTCTTCAGTGAGGTGTCTACTTGTTAGCCCTCAACTATTTCTTTTTTGGTAGCCTTTTGTTTCTCTTCTCTTTTTTGCCCTTTTTTCTACACATGCCTCTGATTTTTTACTGCAGTTGTCCTGCTGGTTGTACTGTGTGATACAAGTAGAACCTCTAACAGATATTACTAGGATTTCTCTAGATTTAGATCATGCTGCCTTTTTTTTTTTTTTTCCTTTGTTTCTGAGTTGATCAGGATCTGAATAAGAAGCAATTTGGTAATTAAAAGAGATTAAGTGACATTAGTGTAGTCAAATTTCACACACTTGTCAAAGAGCCAGGCAGAGGGCAAAAAAGGAGTGCAGTAGCATTATAAAGATGAAACAAAAAAAGCTAGAGTTCAGAGTAAAGATAGCCCATGCCACAGAAAGAGAAAATTATCCAGCACACAGTTATTTTCCTGCAAACCCAGTAATTAGTCTACAAAACAGAAGGTGACATATTATAGTAGCTCACTCGCTACAGTTTTGTTGTATGATGTTGGTTGTCTTCAACTGTGAGCCAAGTTCCCATGGCTTCCATAGCCTAAACGTGGCCATTCCTTCAGAGCACCTTGAATAGCATCTTGTTTAAGAGCTGAATGTCATGAGTAGTCAGTAGGATTCTCTAGCTGGTGCACTAGTTCTTAAGGCAAAGGCACTCCTTAAAAAAAAATTTTAAGCAAATAAATGGTTGAATTTTAAAATAAGTCATTATAGTATGATTTATTCATTCTCCTGTCACAATAAAAACATTGCCAGGGGAAAAAAAAAAATACAAAATGATGTAAGCATGTTTAAAACATTCCATGGTCACAGTTCTGGCAATGGGTAGTCTTAGGTTTAACTGAGAAAAATTCTTATACTTATAAAATTGTAAGAAAAAAGTTCTCTGTTTAGAGAACAGACATAGACACAAAGAAATCACATGGTAGCACACTTTACAGCTGCATTTCATATGGAGGTGTTTTCTGTCTGCCACTGGCCTAAGTAATCCCTCAAATTTTGGTAGCTCCTAGGACAACTCACACTCTCCCAAGGTGAGGATTGGCCCCTTTAGACAATCCAGGCTATTCTCAGGCTTTTGTTTACTTACATGGGAAAGATCGTTATGTGGATGAAGGGTTTTTCTTGTATTCAGTTCTAGGAGTGGTTTGTAACTCTCACTCTTGATTATTGATTCAGATAGCGGTTCATATCTCAGTTGGTGTCCCCAGTGTTAACAGAGTCCTTGCTGAAACAGCTGAGGTATTTGCTTTTAAATGATGCCTTTGGAATGCCTTTTCCTTCTGGCTGGACGTAGGGAGTCTTTTTACTTTCATGATTGTAAACAGAATTCCTCTTTGCCAAGACAGAGCATAATCAGGAATGCAAGGGTTTTTTCTCCTAATCGTTACAGGGCATTTAACCTGTTGTGAATTGCTTCATTTCATCTGATTGGCAAGATCAATGCTTAAGATCAAGATTAAGCAATTGAGCTATCCTACGGGTTTAACTGCAGCACATAATATTTTACAGCATGTGTTGTAAATCATACTTTGCTCAAAGATAGGATGGAATAATAAAGGCGGAGCATTTAAGCCAGCAGTTTTATTGGACTCGGATAAGACTTCCTGGATTACCTGCAAGTAGCCTGAATAAACCTGAATAAATGCCAAAGCAAGATCCAGTCAGAAATCCTTGGTGAAATCCACAGTCTGCAGAAGGAAAAATCCAATCTCCAGGTTTTTGGTTGCTGTGGAAGACTCTTAGGAATAGGAATTCCTGAACATTGGAAAGAGATGCTCTGCTGTTCATAGAAGCACCCCCATTACATAGCTCCTGAACAACAAAAAGTCTCATAAAGCAGTACACAGTCATGGTTGTCTTGTGTGATTTTATTGAAGTTAGAACTTACTGTTAGAACTCTTACCATACTGAATCCCTGTGAATCCTGGTAGTCTGGATACTAGCCATGAAAATGTTTAGAATGCAAATCTGCATTTAAAATATTTTCAGAGATAGCTATAAGATCTGTAGCCTTTATGGAATTCTTTTTTCATATCCTATTCAGATCCAGCTAGCCATCAGATATTTTAGAGGCCTATCTTGGACTTTCTGGATTGTAAATATGAGGTATCAATTCTGGTATTTTTTCCAAAATACAGGGAAGTTGTCAGGCGATAGTTTTGAGCCTGTTTTTAAAGACTGGAATGGAAGATTGTTTTTCATAGTCTAGATAGCCCATATTTTCTTAATTACTTAATCAGAACACTCATAAATATTAGTCTTCTGGATCAAATATTTGTGAAGTGGCCAGATGAGCATTTGTAGTTGTGCTAAGTCTGTCAAGAGAAATGAAAATGCACTATAAATACTACTTGAGAGGAACTTTTCTGGCAGGGTTGGAATGAAAGAGCTCATCTCCCCTTTCAAGAGTACATTTGGTTCCAGATGAATTTTAGCTTTGTTGAAAAAGGAATACTTTTGGAAACTGTTACTTTCTACTGCAAGATGTTATTCACAGCTCAGAAATCATTTCTCACTCAAATATAATTTTTTCCCTAAAATAGGTTTGTAGTAGAGAGAAAAGAATGTCAATGGATTAATTTGGAAGACCTCATTTACTTCCTACTTGTTTTGAAATTGTTTTCAGAACATGCTGAAATAGAAGAGAACCTAGAAAAACTTCTTCTGTCCCTATAAGCATCTTGTAAAATTCATCATCACTGGCTCTTTCCAGATTTTCTTATGCCACAACTTCAATAGATGCTTCTTTTCTTTTAACAAGTCATCCCTCCTATATTTCTTTATATTCCTTTAGAATGGCAGTCACCCATGCTTTGTTCTTTATTAGCAATTCATCTCTTTGTTTTGCTATGGAAACCTGAGTTTTAAGATGTTTCTATAATTTCTAAAAATGGAAGAATCTTCTCTTAATGTAAAAATTAATCCAAGTATTCAAAACAATGTAAGCATTATCTGTGAGGCATGTAGACATGGAGGAAATAGATTTTATTTTCCAAAGCTACTGAGTATCAATAACTGGGGAGAGTCTAGGATAGCAGAGGGGTAGGATTGAGGGTTTTGGGGACCCTACCCCTCCAGTCCCTACAGTTCTTATGCAGATGTCAGAAGACAGGGAGGTACAAATTTTCTTCATTTTTCTTACTGGAATGAGTTTTCTTACTGGAAGTAAATTTTCTAACTGGAATGAGTTCTGCTGATGTGCTTTTCTTCCAGTTGATATCAGTAGTTCAGTGGTCCTTCAGTATTTTGAAGCTATTCTATGTGGGGAAATGATTCCATATTCCTGACTATAGTCCATTTCTAAATATTGTCTGCTGTAAGGCTAATGAGGGAATTCCTAATTATAATGCCTTGCTAGGCTGTCAGTCCAATTGTAATTCTACATAGCAAAGCATATGTACAATAACTTCTATACATTTGAATGCATTTCAGAGCTTACTGGGATATACCTCACATAGAGTTATTCCTGAAGGACAAAAGGAACCAGGTCCTCAGGACATAAATGGTTGTGGAGAATGTTTCCGAAAATTTTAACTTAATGCTTTTGAAGTTTTCAGTGCTACTATTACCTGGCTTGATAATTTTTAGTTTTAGAAACCACTCTCAGTTAGCTGGAAGGGCTTTTTAAATCAACAGTCCACATTAGGCAGAATGCAAATTTTCTTGTGGCCCTTTTTTTGTATCATGCTAAATTATTTCAGTAGTTTATTGGTGGGAACATACTAAATTACATTTCTCTTTCGAGAATTTTTCACTGAAAATTTGAGTAAAACACTTGTCTCTTATTCTTTATATCTAGTTGATTCTTCCTGCATTCCTTATTTAATTATCTCCTATGCTTATCTTCTGTGAGTAATGGGACACCCATGTAGCTTTGCTTGCTCTTGTGCTCTTGCTCCTTTTTTTGTTTCCTGTGGAAAATGTGGATCTGATTTGTTTTACTTCCTGCATCTTCCTGCTGAGTATTTTCATACAGCCCCTCTGAATGTTAAATTATGTTTACATTGAAAATCTCTTAATTTAAACTGCAATGTATTTTCAAAGCAAAGTCTTTCCTGCCTGGCTCTTTGCAAAGTATTTACGTACAGTATTTAGATGCTGGCATCAAGGAAAACAGCTTTACTTTTACTGTGCAGTAACTGTGTAATCAGATGTTGGCTTGTGATGAAGCATGAATTAAAGGCTTATATCTTCATTTTATTTAGCTGTGCTTTTTATTCTGCTTTGCTGAATAGGTGATTGCCCATTACCGCATGTAGTACATCTTCCTTTCTAGTAGCAGTTTGCTTTTGTGCTATTCTGCTTTATAATTATAAACACACAAAATTATTAAATATGTTTTTTTTTTTAACCAGAATCAAGACTTGAAGGTTGGCTTTCAGTACCAAACAAAGGAAATATAAGGCGGCATGGCTGGAAGAAACAGGTACAAACGCCTTTCTTCTTTCTTCTTCAATTTCCTTGGAAAGGTTTCTAGGCATGTGGTGAATTGGTTTTACAACACGTATTTAGGAAACAAACAAAATAATTAAGAGTAATTTAGTGTATGTACATTCTTGAAGAAAAAAAAAATCCCGAAAAATTCAAGTTCAGTGTGAAATCTTTAGTAGTGACATTGTGCAGATTTACAACAGGGGAGGAAATGCTTTACAATGAGCACCTTGGGACCATTAAAAATCACATTTCTTCTTTGAGTAAACGTCTTTATAATTCTGTTACTGAAAAAGAACCTCTTTGTGCAACTTGGCAGCACAGAGTAGGGAATAGCACACTTAAATTTTCTGAAGGTCATGGAAGAGTGCATCACACTGTAACTTGCCACACGTGATTTCCAAGGATGTTTCTGTCTCCCTTACCTTTAAAATGATCCGTTTCTCTTGAAAAGAACTGATTTACTCTCAGAAACAGGATCTCTGTGCTGGAATTTCCACTCCAAACAAAGCAGTCTTGTTTTGCCTCTGCAAAGGTTATGATCTGGTTCTTTGACACATCCAGTGTTCAAATTGAGATACTTAGAATCAGTTCCTGATTCTCGTTTCTGGCTTTTCAGTTCTCCCCTTTGAACATCTTTTAGTACAACTAAATACAAAAGTGAACATGGTCTTTAGAAATTTTTTTTTTTAATTTTAAAGGCTAATTGTATGAAACAGTTTATTTTCCTTGATCTTCCTTATATTCAAAGACTGCTACTGAAAATTACTGAGTTATTCATGACCCTTTAGAAATAACTTTCTGATTCCTGTTGAAAGGCCTTTCTCAAATGTTCCTATTTCCCATTCACATTCTACAACAGCTGGAAGTGATTCCTATAAAATTTAAAGGAGAAGGGATTCCTTCCTGTGAAAGAAGCACTTGAGTGTTTGTATTGGGCGTTTAGCTGCTGTACTCCTCCCTTGAAGTACTCCTATTTTCAGGGGGATTCCATGGCCGTCTTCATACACTCCAAATGTTTGAGTTCCAGACCTGCCTGTTTTTGCATCAATATCAGATCTTGGTGATTTGGCTGTAAGTTAAAACCACCACCTATTCTGGCTTGCTGGGAGTGAGTGATAAGTTCTGCCCTAATGGCAGAACTAATGGCCAGTCACCTTCCCCCTGCCCCTTCGAGTAGGGGAAGAACAAAAGCAGAATTTATGGATTCAGTTAACAGTTTACTAAGAGCACAAAGCAAGACTAAGAAAAGCACAATAAAACTAGTGATATTAATAGCAAAAATATACAGAAGGAGAAAGAGAAGGTACTTTACCCACAAAAAAGGTGTTCACCACCAGGAACAAAAAAGAGTGGCAAATGTGTCCTGTAGATCTGTTTGACTGCTAAGGCTGCTTGAATCCTCTTGTTATAGAATTGACTCTGCCTTGCACAAATCAGGGAGTTTTGTTCTATTCTGGATTATATAAAATACTGTGTCATTTTCCTGTCAGAATGCTTCTAGCACTCTTTTATGGTTGTTTTTGAAAATGGAGATTCTGTTTTGCATTCCCTGGCAACTGAAATGTAAAACTCCTGATAAATGCAGCTTCTCCAGTGAAAGACTACCAGAATTTCTTCAAGCATGCCCAGTTATAGGCATATTTATTTGCCTCAGGATATTTTAGGCAGTTAATCAATTCACACTTTCCTAGTTTGAATGCACTTTGGAGGAATTTGAGCTGCAGATGGATGGCTCAGTCACTAAATAAATTGGACTGATAAAGTTCATTAGCTGAGGTTCATATCAGTGAGACACAGTAATGAGGGACTATGTTCACTCACATGTGCATTCTGTTGGCTGAAGTGTACTGTAGCTGAAGCAAGCTGGCAGCTAGTCAGCCTCCTCAGGTGCTTCTCTTCCAAATTCTCCTCCAGTTTCAGTTTTGGGATGTATATGAAACCTCAAATATAGGCATGCCGAGATTAAATTAAAGGAAAAAGCGAAATGACATTAGGAGCGTAATTGGATTGATGCCTGAGTTGTTACAACTTGAGCTGCTGCATTTCTGACTCAAATATCAGTAGCACTGATGTTTTAGCCCCATGCCCTCTGAGTTACATAGCTTAAGTTAGAAAGGGGTGAGTGTGGAAAACTTGCTTGAGAATAAACACTTCAGTTATACCTGAAGCTAACACTGAAATGGGTTTCCCTTGTTTTTATCTAGAGCTTCATTTCATCCCAAATAAAGATGATAAAATATGCTTCAAAAACCACTGTAAAAAGAACTACTGTCAGAAGTTTTTTTTATATTCACAACAGGATATTGATACTGTTGCATTTAACTTTTTTTTGTGAGGTTAAGTTGTTCTTTCACCAAGGCTTATATATAGTGTGATAATTGAATTCCCTTACAGTCAGAATTTGCATTTGTGATAGTTGTAATTTAAGGGTTTGCTCTTATCTCTGAAAGCAAAGGTGCACACTTCAAAGGTGAAAAAGGCATTAGTTTTCTATTGAAGTGGATAAAGGAATTGAAGTACAGTCTTTGTCTTCAATGGGAAAAAATCACAGGAGGCTCACACACAGCCTAGTACTTACTCAAGCTGATCAGGCTTTCTGTTAAAGAATTGTGACAAAATGCCCCTTCATGACTTTTTTTAGATGTATTTCAGTAATTGACATTGACAACTGTAGCTCACACCTTGCACAGGACATTTTAAAAATGCTGTTCCATAAACTTAAGGTGGTGTTCATACTCAGGTTTTGAGGTCAGATTCAAGTCCTATGTAAAATGAGGTTGAAACCTCCCTTTGTAGAAGGAGTACACATTTATTCAAATTATCAGTATCTGCATTATGCAGAAATCCATCCAGTTACCTGCCAGTACTTGGAATTCAAGATGAACTATTGTGTATTCACACTCATGTTTTTCTGTCCTTTCACCTCCTTCTGAGTTATATGTGAATCTGGACATCAGTGTAGACAGAGCTGCCAGTTTACCTCCTTTTAATTCTCTTTAGTGTCTCATATCTTTCAGTTCCTTCTAAAAGATTTGAAACTGCAGGGGAAGGAACAGCCACAGCTGTTGGTGAGCTTATGCTTGTGGACAGTTCCAGCAAAGATGTTGGACTAGCAACTCCCAGTGAAGAGCAGCAGGCAGTGAATTGCAGTCTTGAACTTACTGGGAAGAGCTTAGGTTAGAGGTGTTTATCTTAACTATCTCAGTGTATTTGTAGGTACCAGACCTCTGTTTCTGCTGATTCGTCTTGGCTCTTTATTTTACCAGACCATTAAACTGGAAGTGTAGGAAATAGCAGGAGCCATGAGACTCTGTTTTTAGCCTGCCAGCAGTTTGCTGTGAAGTACCAGTGAGTCCTGCAGGCCTGTAGAACTAGAGAAGTTTTTTACGTTATCAATAAGTGATAACTTTTGCATTGTGTCACTCACAGTGATACAGTAAATCTCATAGTAACCTGCCAGTAGCAACTGAAATTTCTGAGTTTGTGTACAGATGGACTTGCAGAGTCATCACAAGCATTTCAGAGTGATCCAGTGGCAATGTAGTCACTGCAACTGTAGCATTGCAGAGCTGTCCATAGTGCAGCTGCCTTCAGGATGATTTAAATATCTCCTGATGACAAATTGAAACCTTTAATTTACTTGGCTTTTTATGTGTGTGTGGGAGTATATTAGGATAAATAATTGCTTTTCAAAATGTAATTTCAACTGTTTTACCCTTTCTTTCCACAGTATGTTGTGGTGAGCAGTAAAAAGATACTGTTCTACAATGATGAAAAAGACAAGGACCAGTCTAATCCATCTATGGTACTAGATATAGAGTAAGTAAAGTTATTGCTAGTTTTGGATACAAATTGACAAAAGAGTGGAGTGTGTGAAATAGCAGATAGCAAATCCAGGAGCTTGAAATAAAATTTCTGTAAGTAATTTTTAATTTCCCATAATAGTTGGCAAATGTCTGTCTATCTGTATTTCAATGTACCATTAACAGAACTTCGATAGTACTTTTTCTTTGTCCTATGATTGCTAAAAGTGAAAAAGAGAAAGGATCATTTCTGTTCTACTCCAAAGCATTTCTAACTTTTCCAGATGTTTTCTGTTTAAAGTAATAACATATATTAATTGTGATTCCTTTACATTGGTTATACATGAGGAAAATTGTCAAATATTACTGAAGCCCCTCTTTGGTACATGACTGTGATGTTTGAGCAGCTGATTGACATTATGGGATCTTACAGAATAGTAATTGGAAAAAGGTTTTAGAATTCCTGAACAGATGTATCAGGGACTAACAAATACAGTGGTCTGGAAGGAATCTCAAACTCAGGAAGTGCTTAAGCTGCCAATTGCTCATAACCAGGAAAAGAGTTATTTTCTCTTTGAACTGTTTTGTACTCTTTTTTTCATAAACATCTGATACAGCTACTGGTGAAAACAGGATGTTGGGAGAGATGGGCTTAGAGTCTTGACCCAATATAAGATGATGTTTGTTCAATTTAAATAGTATTTTCAACAGCATGTGCCCCGGGTTTCCTTTTGTGATGTTTTGGCATAGGTTGTTCATCAAGCTATAACATGATTTATTAAAAAAACTTACTGGATAGTATTCTACTTAATATGGTTACTTCCGTACAGGTTTTCACTAAGCTTTTCTAGCGATAATGTTAGACTTCCTAGTGTTTTGAGGAAATAATTGAAAGCCTTTATGTTAAGTAAATTTACCATGTTTGATCTTGTCTCCATTGTAAGATAACCCTCTTTCCATGCTGTGAAATACTTTGGTCTTTTGTGGGTAGACAAAATCTATATGGTTTATGAATTAGTTCGTAAAATCATAGTGCAGTGTTGAAGTAGGTCGTGTTGCTTGCATAATTTCTAAGAACTTCAAAGCAGTTTTATAATGGTTCTGAACCATACATAACATTTTAGAATTTTCTGATTCATGTTTCTTCTCATCTAGTAAGCTGTTTCATGTCCGGCCTGTAACTCAAGGAGATGTATATAGAGCTGAAACTGCAGAAATTCCTAAAATATTCCAGGTAAAAAGAAGTATATTCTCCTGTCTATTCAACTCTCTTGAAGAAGTGGTGGCTTCTGTGAAGAGGGTATAAGAGTACTTAGTGCTTCAACAATAACACAGCAGTGTTTTTTTTTCAGATTCTCTATGCTAATGAGGGAGAATGCAGGAAGGATTTGGAGGTAGAACCAGTACAGCCTGCAGAGAAGACGAATTTTCTAAATCACAAAGGCCATGAATTTATTCCCACGTTATACCACTTTCCAGCCAACTGTGAGGCCTGTGCCAAACCTCTCTGGCATGTCTTTAAACCCCCTGCTGCCCTAGAATGTCGAAGATGCCATGTGAAGTGCCACAGAGACCACTTGGATAAAAAGGAGGAATTAATTGCACCATGCAAAGGTAATACTCATGGTTTGTTTGTGTTCTGTGTTCTCCATGTGGTTAGGCCAAACCTGCTAAACTACTGAAGGTGAATGAAAGCACTTCAGTTTAAAATTAAACCTAAAACTAAAGTTCCACAATTCTAGATGTGGAAGTTGCTGTTAAAGCAAAAGGCTGTTACACTGCTTATGAACAGGCAACTGTGGCAAACCTGTGTAGGGAGGCCTATGGTGGTGTAACTGATGGAGCTCTGCTGATGCCCTGAGAGCACAAGGTTCCCTAGAGGTTTGTGCCCAAGTACTGGGCAGCTCCTTGGTGCACACATCATTCCCTCTGCACTTATACCTGACCCATGATAGGGACAATTGCAGTGGCTGTATCAGCAAGCTCTACTAAGACCTTGCAGAGTGGTTCTTCAGCCACCTCACATACTGGAGTAGAAGTTTCCTCCTTGTGCTGCTGTGAAGTGGAGCATTCAGGGTATGTACTCTGGAACTTGGCCAGGAGGCACCCACACAACTTGCCAGCTTATTAAAATTGTAAATAATTTCTCATTTCTTGAATATTCATGTTAGACTCAAGAATCTGACTGCAGAATAACAAATAGTGAAAAACATTATATTCATAATCTTCCCTGCTATTTGCTGTCTTCCAAAAATCTATAAACAAATTCCATACAAGAATGTATATAATAGGTGCCATTGTTCCTTCCAGTGGCACAGTTGGTGTGTCATAACTCTTACTTTGACAAGGAGCCCTGGTTTTCACTGACTCATCTTCCTCCTTTTTCCTTGTAGTGAGTTATGATGTAACTTCAGCAAGAGATATGCTCTTGTTGGCATCCTGTCAAGATGAACAGAAGAAATGGGTGACACATTTAGTAAAGAAGATCCCTAAGACTCCACCATCTACTTTTGTTCGTGCTTCCCCTAGAACTTTGTCTACAAGATCCTCAGCAAACCAGTCATTCCGAAAAGTTGTTAAAAATACTTCTGGAAAAAATAGGTGAGAAATAAGCTACAAAAACTACAGATCTCCTTGGCTAAAAAAGCCCCTCTGTCTATAAGTCCTATTTCATATGAAATTGTGAAATAATTCCATAGTTACAGCTGTTGAGCTGATTTGCTCAAATCTCAAAGGAAAGAGCAGAATTCTCCTGTTGTTATGGTAAATTTATCAGTTCTTCACATTTGGTAAAGGTACCATGGAGGTGGTACCTGGCCTGCCAGGGCTTGGCAGGGAGCTGTTTGCATTTTATTTTTCCTCTTTAAAGGCAAGGCTCAGTGAATGTGTCGGTAATGGCATTTAGCAACAAGGGTGATCCACAGTCATCCCATCCATGGATTGACTCAGAGCTTGTGTATGCTAGAATTCTTTGTGACTGGGGCTGGAATAAGAAACTTACAGATTCTATCTATTGTGAAGCCAGTTCTTTTGTTGTGAGGCCAGTTAAGTAGTAATTCTGTTCTTCCTCCCTGCTTATTCATTCCCAGTTGTCTTCTATCCCAGCAGTTGTTTTTGTAAACTATTTGTGACCCTGTGCACTAACCAAGACATGATGTAAGACCAAGACACTTTTTTTAATGCTTAGGTTACTGTAATCTGATTATAACCTTTATTAGCTTTAGAATGCGGTATGTGTGTTGTTTTCTCCCCAAATAACTGATGGAATTGACAGTACAGAGTGGAAACTAGTGTCTCAGTAAGGAAAGAGTCTTCTCCGATTGACAAGGCTACCCAACATTCCTGGCATGAAATGCAATAAATGCAGACTTTTGCACATAAGAAGTCATGAGGTATATCATGAAACATCTTCCCTGAAGAAAACAGAAGAGAAAAAAATATGAAAGACAGAAAGGGCATTGGTTTTCTTGTCCCCAAGACTTCCATCCTGAAACATAAATGATCGATCATAGAATGGTTTGGGTTGGAAGGGATCTTAAAGATCATCTAGTTCCAACCCGCTCTGCCAGGGTGGATCAGGTTGCTCAGTGAAGTGCTGTATGCTTTGTATGGTACCTTTATTTCAAGGATAATCGGGATTTTAAAAACTAGTTACTAAAGGCAGACAAGGATACCAGAACTGGTTAAAGAGACATGTGACTGATTAGT
The DNA here is from genome assembly GCF_009819655.1 of Sylvia atricapilla. Taxonomy (NCBI): domain Eukaryota; kingdom Metazoa; phylum Chordata; class Aves; order Passeriformes; family Sylviidae; genus Sylvia; species Sylvia atricapilla. Next base: position 104,940,161 of record NC_089140.1, on the reverse strand, counting down.
AAGGTTTTTCAGTGAATCTTGGACCACTTAAGACTGCAAGAAAAAGCCTATCATGCTGCAACATAAAAGGATTAGGTAGAAAAACCTCCGGAACTGATGATGTAAGAATCATTAATACTGTTTTAGAAGAATTTTAAAAATGTGACACTGCATAGTGTTAGTCAATGTACTCCGCAAAATAGATGTTAAATTAAGGATCTTTTGAAGAGGAGGTGCTCTTGGACAGTAAAAAAAAGAAGAAAACAGAACAACTAATTTCTCCTAAACCAACCTACCAACCAACTAGCCAGTGGGGTTGGAAAGAATTGTTTTAATGTCTCATTTTCTTGCATCTTTAAGGTATGGTAATTGGATAATCTAAAACAATACTTGAAAGATACTGATAGTACATTTAAAAAATCATCCTCTGTTCTTGAGTCTACAGATTCTTTCCCCCCGCTGCTGATCCTTGCCTTGGTAAGGATAGTGCATACTTTTTTATTTCACATTGAGATGTTTAGAATTGTAGACTTTCTCTTCCAAAAGACTCTTTGAATTGCATTCTGAGTGAAATGCTCTCCATTTATCCTTGTGAGGTCCTCTGGTAGCTGTAATAACCAGCTTTCAGGCATAATCCTATGGGAGAAAAATCCATTTTCTTAAATCAATTAATTGATTTTTTGTCACTCAGTCTTAATAGAAGTGCTGGTTTGGAGTTGCCTCTAGCAAGGACAATTGCACAGCTAATCTGTTACAGAAAAGGTTTGGCTATTTGAAAGTTTACAGTAGCTCTTAAAGGAATGGGTATGTTTGGGGACATCAGTTACCCAGACTATTGCTGTTATTAATCCTAGTGCCATTGTCCTGTTGAGAGTGTTACAGAATCGCAGAAATACACAAGTTGGGAATGGAACATTTTTAAAAAATGAGAAACACCATTATTAAAGCTCTGTTTTAAAGATCCTGAAGATGCAATGGAGTCTAATAGCTCACCAGCACCAGAAGGAGGACAGCTGCACATTCCTGAGCTTTATCTTGAGTCAGTTCATGCTTCACAGATTACCAGAATGAACTGATCTATTTTTTAGCAGAAAATTAATCCAGGAATGTTTTTCCTAAAGGAAATCAAAAAAACCCAAAGCAGGACAACAAAAGCAATCCAACCCTAACTCCACACAAGAAAAGCTTGTGATTTTCTGTTGGGTTCAGAAGTTGCAGTGGTTTGAGGGAGAGCCTCAAGAACAAAAGGAGGAAGGGTGATGGTGATGTTCTTGCATGAGTCAATGTCAGGTCAGATCAGCTGTTCCAAATATTGCAGCCTTGTGTTTTCTCCATCTGTCCTGGTGTACAACTTCTGCTCACACCTTTCTCCACCACCCAAGAAGATCCTCCAAGTTTTTGGGAAGAAATAAAGCTCTTAGGTTTTCTGTCAATTCAGAAGCTAATACCTGCATGGTATCTTATCTCTCTAGCTTCTTGAATTTATCTGACAAGCTGTGACATGGATCAAACACTTAACATTTACATTACTCTTCTAGACTGGCAACAAATCCATTGGTGAACTCGATAACATAACTGGTATCTTGCTTCTTGATTATGTCAAATACTAACAGAGCTTCTTAGAACATGTAGTTAATTACAAGAAACTGTTTTAATGCTGCATGTTGTAGTCAGTGATTGTGGAGAATGAGCATAAGGCATTTAGAGAGGCACAGCACTTGAGCAGCAGGAGTGCTGGGTATGTGTGTGCTCCTGCCTGTCATGCTGCCTGAAAATGTCTGCAAGAGGCAGGTGGGGGCCCTTGCACCTCCCTCATGCTCGAGGAGCTCCTTGGGTGTCTTTGTGTCACACTCTGTCCCCGTCAGACAGCTGACAGTGGGCTGAGTGGAGTGAGGCCTGCATGGCACCTCCAGAGCAATGTGAGCAAACAGTGAAAAGATTCAGAGTTCACTGAGGAAAGAAGCATTAAAAAAAGACCGGCTTGGAACTCTTCATTCTGGCAGTTACACTGTGGACATTTTTCAGACAAATTTTTTGATTTGTATCTATGAACTAGACAAGTACTGCTGTGAGGGGCTATATCCAGCCAGTGCCCTTATATATTCTGTCCTGTATGTTTAAAAAGAGGAGGCGATTTATTTTAGGAAAATCCACTTCTAATGTACCAATGTTTAAATTTAGCTTATTAAATAAATTCACAGTGTAGCTTATGTACTGAACACTTAACTGATAGCACAGTATCTGAGCTCATCTGACAGCCTGTTGCTGCTTAAAGGGGAGGATTTGCCCTCTCCATCTTCTTTTCCTTTTCTGTCCTTGGATCCTAGATAAGTGCTCAGAATGATCCATTTTGGACCCTTCCATGAAGGTACACAGTTTAGTTTCCTGACTGTCAAAAAGAATGTAGACTAACTGTGCCAAGCTAGTGAGTGGGTCAGTGCACTGAGAAGTGCAGTGATTGCCAAAGCTGAGGACAGGTAAGTAGGAGGATGCTTTCCTAGGGTCAGGAAGGTGATAAAGCAGAGGAACAGCAGGCTCTTTTCCTCTCAGGAGGCAGTCAATTGTTGGATCAGCCTCTATGAACTCAAGACGCTGCATCCTCCCTCACCACTTTACGTAGATGTGGAAATCAGAGAAGCAGCAATGATTTTTATGGGATATACGTGTCTAGCTTTTACTAAGTATCTGAAAATTGTTCTCTTGTCAGACAGTATAGCAGAACTTGCTCTCGGTGATGGAGTCCTACCATGTAAGCAGGCATTAACTGTTTTGTTGAATGGATAGAGACTTGAGCACGTGCTTGAAGACATTTCAGTACATTTCATTCAGGGTCTGACCCACCTTTCTTTGCAGTTGGTAGGCAATGCTTCCTTGACTTCACCGAGAGGTGTCTCAGACCCATTGAAAGGAGCTTCACATATAAAAGTTCATCCTAAGTTCTATTCCTCATTTTAATAATTTATCACTAGTGACTGTGAATTAGAACTTCATGATGAACTTGCTGGCATTTGCAGTACTGCTTTGAGATCAAAATCGACACTTCATGGCTTACAGTCTGCTGATTATTCACGTTATATTAGCACAGCTGAGGTCTTTTGTTTTAATATAGTTGGACTTGGGCACTTGGTCAAGTTAATGCATGTTTGAAGAGGAAAACAACCAACCAGCCAAAATTCCTGTGCATCAGATAGATGAGCTCTGCAACTGCATGTGCGTGCTCTTAGCCTAAAGAGCCTTTTCTTGTCCTGCAAGTGAAAGAGAGTCACCTTGCATTTGCCATGAATACACACGATTGTTGATTCTTAATTCCTTACTTGTAAAGCTGCAGTAATATCATCTGTCTGATCTCTTTGTTTACTTAATGTTGTTAGAAACTGAGAACAGTTTGTGGAAGATGATGTAGGTATGATATTAGTATTGTAACTTGTCAGTTGAAAAAAGAATTCTGTTAAAGTTTCTTCTTCACTGAGGCTCTTGGCAAACACACACTAGTGTTACAAAGCTAATTTTTTATATTTGCTATTAATTGTCTGTTTTTTTCTTTGTTCCAGCTAACCACATGTACAGTGCTTAATGGAACTTCGTGGGATGCAGTCAGAGAAACAGGGCTTTTTTTAACCACACAGAGCAGTGCAGATGGGCTGTTGTTCCTTTCAACATAACTATCACAGGCTTCAGGGTTATGATCGCTATTACTGTCTCCTCCTTGCTTTGGCACAAAAGCACGCTGAGGGTGTTTAATTGCGGGTTTGCCTCAAGGTAGATTAGATTAATTATTACTATGTAATGCAAGTTAAAGCAAGTAAAGCTTAGCTAGGTGTATAAAAAAGGTGCTGCCTTTTTTGATTTTTTTAAAAAAGCCAATGTTCTTTGTACCAGTGGAAGAAAAGGACTGTAAACCCTGTGAAAGGGATATTTATGTCAAGATGAGCATATGAAATGGAGTAGAAGAGGAAGGTTTCTCAGTGAGAAGGTTTCTCAGTGAGCAATTGCTTTCAAGACTCTTAAGCTGTGCTCTTGAAGACTGCAGAACTAGCTTAAAATGAAGCCTTATATCACTTGAACATCAGTGCCTTCACTGCAGAGTTCTTTACAACCTTAATGCTAACCACCCACTATGGAATGTATCAAAGTGTTAAATATTTTGCATTATGCTTTACAGAATACTGATGCAGCAGGTTTGTAAAGGGGGGAAAACAAGTAATTGCCTTTAATCTATGCATTGTTGCCAAGCCATACTGAATTATTTTATTGTTAGAGGCACTAGAAACTAACAGTAAAAAGAACCACCAAGTTGGAAGCATATTCTGGGGTACATCATTTCTATTACTGTATAATATATTGCCTTACAATTTTAAGTGACAACGTACATTAAGTTAACAAACATTTAAGAAATATATGCACTGTTTGAACTGTAAATTATTCTTAGAACACTTTTACTTGGTTTTACTTTCTTCTTTTAGTGCCTTAATTTGAGGTAATTGTATTATTGCCATGTCGATAAATATGTAGAAACTTAAAACTAAACAAAAGAAACCTCTATAAAACTATTGCATATCAGTAGTTTTTACTGAACTTTAATTGGTTGAAGTATTGTAGATGCTAGATGCATTTCTAAATTAAGTACAACCTTTGGGTGAGAATTCTTCTTATTAAGAGACTGATTCTTGTTCGTAAGCCAAGAGATGTGTAGGCAATGAAAAAAAAAAGAAAAGCAAAAGCTCTGGGTATTTAGGAATTTCAGTAAATGCTGTCAGACTCTTGCTTTGTAGCAGGAATACATCCATGGTATGGGCAGTATGGTTTTATTTTATTTTATTTGTTAACCAAATACCTCCTCAGTAATTTATAAAGGCTTTGCAGTTGTGTATTAAATAAGAAGCACTGGAATACTGATAACGTCCTTAGGACTATTTGCATGTTTCAAGTGGTATTGAAATCCGCACTGATGGATATGTAATAATAAACATATCTGTTATTAATATGATAATGACTCTGTGCTCATTTAATGAGAAATAAAGTAATTTATGGAAAGACCCTTTTGAAAATGACTGGCATGGTGTTTCTCCTGACTGCAGCTTATACATCTTTCTAAGCATTCAGACATTGCAACAGTTTCTGAGTACAAGGTGCATTTGCAACATAATGCCCAGGGCAGTCTGAACTTTTTTTTTTTTTTTTTTTAAACTATTCCACATGTACAAGTAAATACCATATTAAATGTTTTCATTTCCTTATTCTCATGGCCTGCTGTAGTAGCCTAATTTATATTTATTATTCAACCACCACCTGAGCTGGCCGTGTGACTCCTTCATCCATGATGCAGGTTTGGAGTTTCAGAAATTCTGCTTATTTGTGGGAGGGAACACTGTTCAAAAGACAAGGCAGTTTCGTTGGTGGATTACCCAGGGAGATTTATGGACAGCTAGTTTCATGGGATGTACGGGCTGTTCCAAACAAGCCCCCAAAACCCCCCACCAAGGCCTGCAGAACAATAGAGCAGTAAGGCCAAATTACATGTGAATGCCTGTATGTCCTTTGAAGGTCACAGAGCTAGGGAAGTACAGATAAATAGAAGCCACTGATGTAACTTCAGCAAGTTCCTCTGTGTTGAGCTTGCTGCATCTGAAATGGCAGCAGTATCAAAGCTGTGGCTGGAACACACTGAAGACAACCTTCTAGATCACCAGTCACATTGACTGTGAGCTTGTCAAGCAGTATAAGGGATAATTATGACCTGCTTTAATCTCCTGTCACATACTGGGAAGGGAGAAATATAGTAGGATGATTAAACATATCTTACATGTTATCTTATTATAATAGGAAATTTGGAGCAGTTGGAAAGGTCTGTGGTCTCTCCAGACTTGGATTAGGTTGTGGATTGCCTTTCTGCTTTCCTCCATGTGTAACTGGCTACCTCTGCAGGCTCAAAACCTTTTGCTTGAGTAATTTATTAAAAATAAAGTAGTATCTTGTAATATAATATTTCATGAATGTGAAAAACAGCATAAGCCCTGTTAGGAATAGCTAATGACTAGTGAAAAGAGGGATTGTGGAAAAATGGGGTTTGCTCTACAGACTAGCACCTACTATAATTTCTGGAGTTTTTTTAATGCTGAAGTTCTGTAGATTTTTTTTAAATGCTGATTTTGCTTGGGAAAGCAGCAGTGAACATAATGAAGTGTAAAATTACATTGACTCGTGTGTCTGGGATAAATTGCAACTAAAATGCTGTAATAATAAAGTCTAGACGTGCAAATTACAGTTTGTGTGTTCGGGTACACTGATGTTGGCACTTATTTACTGTAAGCAAGGTGCCTGTCTACAGGAATAGCTACACTTTGAATAAAAAAAGCAGGCAAACATTTCTGCTGTTAAGAAATGCAATGCTTACAATCTCAACTGAAAGTCATCAAGAGATATGAAACGTTTAAGCCATGAAGAGCCAGCATAAATCACCCTGGCTGCCTTTATACTGGTGAAGTTGTAATTTTACAAGCTCTTTACAAGCTCTTTGAGAAATCAAGAAGTTCAGATTCTTACATCATCATTTTTCTGTTGATTTGCCTCCACCTTTTCATTTTTTATGACTGTATTCGGTTCACTGACATTGGTAGAATGTGAAAAATCTGATTCTCTCTTCAAGCCTCCATATTCCTGCGGAAAGCAACAGGAAAGAAAATTGAAAGAGTAGCTAACTGTGGCAAAACAACCTGGTAAGAAAAAGATACAGTCTCCTCCACAGGTGGGATTTTCCTACAGCAACCACTGAGGCAGTAGCCAGAAGCAAATTGGGAATTGTGCCGTGAGAGGAGGGGGCAGCAGCTGAGCTTCCCTCTGAGCTGGTGAACTCTGCTGGGATTTTTTAAATATACTAATTACAAATATAAAAAAATGCAGGTAGAGTTTTGTTCCTATTCCTTCCCTCGGCTGTACATGTTTGAAAACTGCTCGAATAGAAGAGGTAACATAAGGCTAGGAGGGTGTTGGTACTTTAAACATCTCCTGGATTGCTACATTTTCCTGGAGTGTGGATGCCTCATGCTGGTAAGTGTTCAAGGCCAGGTTGGATGGGGCCCTGGGCAACCTGATCTAGCAAATGGCATCCCTGCCCCTGGTCCCTGCCAATCCAAACCATTCTGTGATAGACAGGTTCCCAAGAACATTATGTTCCCCAGAGAAAATGAAATATATGTTAATAAATGCACCCGCCAATATATTGAATGAGGGTAACTCATCTTGATCTATAAAGAAACCAGAGATGTAAATGCAGTATTTTAAGTCCTGAGTTTCTGTTATCTAAAGTGAATCTTTGTTCTACCCCAGGCATCACACAGGTGCCTAAAGCATGCCTTGCACAGGGGTTTGGTTTCCTTCCCCCTGCCTTCTGCTGTATTACAGCACTTGCTTGTGCTCCTCAGAACCGGGCCACGGGAGCTTTCACAGCATTAAAAGCCTTTTCTGAACAGACCTGGACTTGCTCTGAGCCATCTTCCAGCACTCATAAATCCTGCCAGGCCTGTTGGCCTAGGTGCACGACGGTGCTGACAACACAGCCCCAGCTTTTGGATCCAAGCTGACCTGTATCCAACCAGCCCAGGATAGGAAGGAGCCCTGCTCAGGTGGCCCTGTCACAGGCCAGAGGCACAGCCAGGGCAAGCATTTCCAGTGTCCCCGTGCCCCCATCCAAGGTTTCCCTGGGGCATATCCTTACTAAGAAAAAAAGATGCATTTAATAATGTTCAACCAATCTTTTAGAATTTTAATGTCCTCAAGTTCATATTTAATACACAGGTTGCAATCCTTGTCTCCTGATATCAAGACTCCTTATGTCAGTTTGTGTAAGATTCAGGAAAAGGAGCATCTACTGATCCCCTCCTTTAGGAAAAAGGCACACAGTGTTACTGTTGCAGTAAGAGGCCTAGGTGGTCTCAGAGGAAAAAAAAGGAGATAGTGGTTCTTCGCCTTGCAGAGATCGGGATGGTTTTTCCTGCAGATACAAATCCCATTTCTACTCTCAGCACAGCACCCTCTAGTGCCTTTCCCAAACCCTGGAAATGCATGGTCTGTGACTGCCTGAGCCCTGAGCAGCTAAGGATTTCTCTAAAGGGAAGGATTCAGTGCAGCTTCACACGGTAGAACATTCCACTTTCATTTAGATGGCACGAGAAATATTCCCTACGTATGTCACTTTTGGGTTAAAGAGCAAAACGTTAGACTGGAGATATCCCACGTGCAAATTCACAGGCAGGCAGCTGGGATCTGCTCTCTCTTGAGTACATGATCTGCTGGATCTCACCCTAGAATTGGATCAAAAGCTTTTCTAGAAAGCTTCTTCCAGCAAGTCCAAGTAACAAAACATTCGTCACTTTTGCTGGTCAATTTAAACACTTAAATCACTTCAGTAATTGTAAACTCCATCTTAGTTCAAGATCCAGCATAATCCAGCAAAATATCAGCATAGCACAGGCTTTGAAGCTTCTCTGTGAAATGTAATCCCTGCTCCTTAAAACCTCTTTTTCCCATCTAGGAGCCTACACTGGACAATAAAATCAACTTTTACTCTTCTTCTCCGTGACAAACTGAAAAAACCAGAAATTCTAAGCCTTTCACTTTAAGGCTTATGTTCAAACCCTGGATTATTTTTATGGCCATTTTGTATTTCACCCTTCTACTGTTTGGCATGGAAAAATCACATTTGGGGAACAGCAAGGAAAAGATCCTTCTTGTTTAGGATGTTAGCTCTTTGGCAAAAGCATGGCCAGAAGTGCACAGGCCAACAACCAGAGAGTGGTACAAGCTGTGGCAGAAGCTCTTCACAGCCGCACCTGTAAGCAGCAGAGGAGTGTTGGGTTTCCAGAGATGGGAGCTAGGAGGGGTCCAAGGAAGGGATGTTTCTCTCATCTCATTCTCTCCCTTGTGTGTTAAAGCACTGCTTTGGTTTCTTTAACCACATCCTAATACCAAGAGTTTTTTGTAGAAGCAGTTGAGATGTCGCCACATCTACTGGTTTTAGTATTTACAACTTGGGGTTTATCACACTGAAGGCTTCTGGCTGTTGCCATTACACACACCCTTCAGTGCTCCTTATCTATCACTGATAAAAAAAATCCTTGCTGGTGGATTACTCATCTCTTCTCCTCCCAATGAAGTCCTTCTGTTGATAATTTTAGCTCTTATTTCACCCTTTCCTATAAACCAAACCTATTTAATTCACAAGAGCCTTTTTATTTTTTTTCTGTCTCCCCTTCCCTGCCTTGTGCAACCACAGCTTTTGGGCAGACCCCTGGGGGTGCAAAAGCCCAGCTCAGCTCTCACAGAATCACAGGATGGGTCAAGTTGGGAGGGAGCACAGTGGGTCATCTGGTCCAACCTCCCTGCTCAAGCAGGGCACATGGCTCAGGATTGCAACCAGATGGTTCTTGGATATCTCTGGTCAGGGGGAATGGTTTCTTGGATATCTCTGGTCAGGAGGAGTCCACACCCTCTCTGGACAATCTCTTCCATCGCACAGTAACCTGCAAAGCAAAGAAGCTCCTCCTCATGTTCAGGTGGAACTTCCTGTGCATCCGTTTCTGCCCGTTGCCTCTTGTCCTACTGCTTGTCACCACCGAGGAGAGCCTGGCTCCATCCTCTTGACACCCTCCCTTTAGATATTTATACACATTGGTGAGGGCCCCTCAGTCATCTCTTCTCGAGGCTGAACAGGCCCAGCTCTCAGCGTATCATCGTGACAGAGATGATCCAGTCCCTTCATTACCTTCGCTGCCCTTCTCTAGACCTGCTCCAGGAGCTCCCTGTCTCTGTTGCACTGCCGATCCCAGAACCGGACACACTCTCGCTCCAGCCCTGCGCCCTCCACACCGACACTCCCCGCCCGCGGCACCAGCACCGCCTGCACCTCATCCTGGGGTCAGGTCCGTTCCAGACGCCAACCGGGAATCGTGCGGCGGCTCTGCCCAGGACACGGGGACCCGCTCCCGCCTCCCGCTCCCGGCTCCCGCTCCCGGCTCCCGCCGCCGGCCCCGCCCGTTCCGGCGCTGCGCGCGCAGCGCTCCCCCGCTTCCGCCGAGCGGCCGCGCTTGCAGCGTCATCCCGGGGGCTGGTTTGAATGAGACCCCGAGCGGGGCCGGGACCCGCCGCCGCCGCCCGCGCCCGCCCGCCCCGCCAGCGCCCGCCGGCCTGCGCCCGGGACACGCCGCTCCGCCATGCCGCTGTTCTCAGGTGAGCGCGGCCCGCGCCCCTCCCGCCGGGCCCTGTCCGGAGCGGGCGGGCGGTGCCCCGGCGGCAGCGCGGGCACGTGCGGCCCTTCCCGGCCGGGCCGGCGGCGGCGGCGCCCCGGGAGGCGCGGCCCGGGCGGCGGAGGGAGGGGAGCGGAGCGATGCGGTGCCGGCCGGGCCCTGCTGGTGGGATGGCCGGCGTCAATCGCGGCCCGCCGAGCCTCGGCGCTGCCCTGCCTCGCTTTGCTCTGGCTTTCTGCTAAAAGAGAAGCGGTGCTGGCCCTCTGGTGAGCCAGAGCTCTGCATCTGCACTTCCCAGGTGTAGCCTCCGCTCTAAGATCCATTATATCCTGCGGGCTCCGTTGGTTGGAAGCCCTCACGTCCAACCTTTGACCAGTCACCACCATGTCAGCCAGACCAGGCACCGAGTGCCTCATCCAGTCCTTAAACACGCCGGGCGCCGTGGCTCCGCCACCTCCCTGGGCAGGCCATTTCGGTGTCTAATCACCCCTTCTGTGAAGCAGTTCTTCCTAATGTCTAGCCTACACCTAAAGTTAAAGCTTTCTTAAATTATACCTCTTTCTGCTGGCCCTTCTTGCTGTGAGGGAAGGTTTCCGTGGAAGACCTCAAGAACAAAACCTCCAGTGACACTTCAGGGACCAGTTACTGCCTTGATAATAGCTCCCAGATCTGGCCTATTTGGGCTCTTCAGCTTTTTAGGTTGTATGCAGCCTCAGTACACAGTTAATCCATCATTTTGGCTGTGGTTAGCAAAGTGGGATCCTATGTCAGTACAACAGGATTTCTCCTGAACTCATCCACATCTAGTGGCATCTCCCTCACTGGGGATATTCAAGAATGGTCTGGGCACAGTCCCGTGGCTTGTGCTCTGGGATGGACCTGCTCAAGCAGCGAGGTTGGACGAGATGAACTTCTGTGGCCCCTTCCAACCTGACCTGTTCTGTGAAGTGTATGCAGTGTGTTTTCTGAGAAGCAGGGAAAATACGTCCTTCCTTTTTCTTACTTTCCATTGTTTTCAAATGAACAAGTTTCTCTTTTATTTCGCACGAAGTTTTGGTTACAATCTCTGAAGAGAAGACACTCATGCTTTTTCCATTCTTCCTCTTGAGTGCTGCATTGTCAAAACTGGCAACACTACAGATTAATAATTGCTAACTCCTCTGCATATTTAGCAGTGGATGCATGACTGTTCAAAAATTCAAAACCCAAAAGTCTGTGCAGCTGACTTGTTCAGTGACTGAGTGGGTTGTCTTCCTGGAAAATGGAAAAAGCCTTGTGCTTCGTAGGTCTTAAATATGCAAAATAATAAATGTGGTTTTTTTAAAAAATCAGAATATTGGGCAAGATAGAAGATGCTTTATTAGAAATACTGAAAAGTCAGTCTGAGTTCCTTTGTAGACTAATTTTGTCTAGCTCATTCAGACTTGCTTTTGATTATTCTGTGATATTAGGCATCACAAACGTTGCACACGTCTGAAATCTGAACCTCTTTGGAAGGGTTTTCAAAATTATGACTTCTAAGAGTTTTGTGTTTTGAAGAGGTATGGTTGCTGTAATATATTTATGTAAAACCAAAGCACAGTAGGAGGATTTGGCTTTCCTAAAGTCTGGTGCTTCAGCTGCTTACTGTGCATGTAGGCTATTGCTACGTGCTGTATTTTACAGATTTTTCAGTAAAATCTCAGCTTGCTAAGGAGGCCTTACGTACTTATGTTGCTTCTCGTTAGTGGCCAAAGGTGTGTCGCTGTTCTGTAGAGGCACACAGCTAATTCCAGGCATTTTTTGTCTGATCTTGGTCATTATTAACCTTGCCAAAGTGAAGTTAACATTCCATTGTGCCATTCTGCCTCCCGTTTCTGCTGGTGAGCCCATTTCCAGCATTGACGTCTTACATGTTTTGTGACCAAATTTCCCTTCGCTTCTTAATTCCACTCCTGCACCTTTACTTGGGTCAATAGTCTTGCTTTTAAAGAACACTGTATTGTTTTCCTCTGAAGGAGAACGGAAACGCTACGGATAACGGAGCTGGAATCGCACCTCTGAACTTCCTTCAGAAAGTTCAGTTGTTTGCAACAAGCAGAGCCAAGAGAATGGGAGAGTTACACAAACTGCTTTTGTGAAGACCTGATAAAAGGCTTCTGATGCTGTTAGGCACGCTTATTGCTTGCAGAGTTTCTCAGTATATATGTTACTTTGGTGGTTTTGTGGGATATTTTTAGACCTGTTGGAAGTGGTATGTTCTGATGGATGAGGTGCCCTATAGTAAAGGTGTTCCCTAGCTTCATTATTGACAATTTTAAGAGTCATAAGTAGAATGGTTTGAGGCATTATGAAGTCTTGGTGATCTTGGTAATTGCATTCTTGGGTATTAGGAAATAATCAAGTTTCAAAACATTTTATTTGCAGTTAATGTGAAATGGGGAAAAGAGAAATTCGATGGCGTGGAGCTGAACACTGACGAACCTCCAATGGTCTTCAAAGCCCAGTTATTTGCACTGACCGGAGTTCAGCCAGCTAGACAGAAGGTTATGGTTAAAGGAGGAACTCTGAAGGTAGAAATCGATTTTTTATATTATGTCTAACTTTGTCATGTGTTAAGATGAACAATGACCATGTTTCGGGGTGTTCCTCTAGAAGGTCTTTGGTTGTATGTGTTAAACTGACTGCACTTCTTTACTTATTTATACAAAAAACAGCTTGGTGGCGGGTTTTTTTGTTACTTTATTATATTCAGAACCTGAATGCAAGTTTTTTCTTTCTAGCTTGTTTAAGAGAAGTTTTTCTGGTGCTTCTCTGCTGGAACCTTACTGGTATAATGAGATATAGGCGATTTTGCTGCAAAAATTTACATTTAAGCAGTGTTGAACAACATGTGAGCAACCTTATTGAAAGCACTACTTGACTGCTTTTTATTTTAGTCAGATAAGACTTGATAATATGTAAATAGTTAATATTGTGTAATCTTGGATGCAACACTATTGTGTATTTAGAAATGTAGTTAATATTAATGAAAATACTTGCTACAAGTATTTTGCTACAAGACTATTAACTTGTCTTTTGTTTTATTTCACAGGATGATGACTGGGGGAACTTAAAAATAAAGAACGTAAGTTCTGAGCAGTAACTAAATTTTACTATTCTGATTTTTTATTTTGGTGTTTAAAGAAAGACTTGGAATTGCTTGCTCTTTGTGTTCGAATGGGCAGTGCTTTCTTAAAAAGCCATATCTTGATGAAAAATAATTTTATAATATCTTATGTAAGCATGTTCAGAAAGATCTCACCATTCATTTATAAAAAAACCTTTTTTTTGCATCAGTAGGGAAATCATGCCATCTTCTCTGGAATACTTGGATGCTTATATTTATTTCTTTCATACAAGAAATGTTCTCAGTCAGAGCAGTGTTGTATTATGTGTGACCATAAAAATAAGTGATGTTATTTAGAGAGAGCTTGTGAACCTGGGCACTGTCTGCAGACCTTTGTCCTTGCAAATCCCCAGCATGGACAAATGTGTTGGTGATGCTGAAGTTACATCTCTGCTTATGTCCTTTCTTACCGACTTGCTGAAATGTGCTCTCCTGTGTTAAATAGCTGCTGTTTTTAAACAAAGCCATTAGTGATGGTAATTCATACCTTCGGCTAGTTCAAAAAGAAAACAGAAAGTGAATGTGTTTGTGTTGCTTACCTATATAATGTTGCATCAGGGTATCCCACGGGTTTTTGTTGGGGTTTTTTTGGTGTCATTTTCATTACTGTAATTGTAACATCTTGTAACAGCTGTTACAGGTTTTATTCCAGTTCTTCCCTGGGCAGGTTGAATTAGGTAGCATTGCTCTTACCCTTGTAACTAGTTTGCAAGCATCTGTTAGCAGCCTGTAGCTGCAGCTATTGTAGCAAAGTTACTCAGTAAAAAGGCGCAGTGCTAATAGCCACCTTTATTAATTTTAATAATGTTATGTATAAGTTCTAGGGATATATTTACACTGTCAAAGCAGTTTCTCTTTATTCTGTTGTTCATCCTTTTCCTTTGCACTGTATGTTTCAAGGCTCCGGAGAGTCATTTTCTCTTCCTTTGACATATCTTATTGTGTAGATGTGTTCCTGTTGAATGCTGGAAGACTCTTCTTCATATTATGCTAGTTCAGCAAGCATGGAAACCCGACTGGCTTTTTTTTTTTTACCCCTTGAATGTTCTCATGTCTAAACAGATGTGGTAGTTTGGGTTATTTCTCACTTTTCAACGAGTTTAACCCAGAACATGCCGGGCAAACTCACCAGATGTTTCAGTGGAAACATCTGGCATGGATAATTCTGTGGAGTTCTTCTCAATAGGTGCTTGCTAGATGTGAGGAATTGAGGTGCACCCGAATGTCACAGTGGTGCAGTATTGGTTCTGCTGAACTGAGAGAAGGACTGTGTTTAATTTTGGGGAAATAGCTGAAGTATGTGAAGAGCGTAAGGGTTTGAGTGGAAATAACTGTCCTTAGGTATTCATTGCTATTTTTGCTGTGTTTCAAGGGGATGACCTTGCTCATGATGGGTTCTGCAGACGCGCTTCCAGAAGAGCCGATTGCTCGACCCGTCTTCGTGGAGGACATGACAGAGGAGCAGTTGGCCTCAGCTGTAAGCATGTTTCCAACTTTGGTTTCGTGTAAACCTTTGAGTAATGGCAAGTTTTTAAATACTTGCAGTTGCTTAAAAGTGGGTTTTGAAATGGTAATGTCTGTTTAGCATCTTCACCAAGAATCACAAATTCACATTGATGACCAAACTGGGAGCGGTGAAAAGAAGTCTGGGATTTAATTTAGAAGTTGTACAATTAGTGCTGTTTTTGCTTTGAGCAGGCAGCTTAGTAGATTTTCTAAAAATAGCATTGCTGATGTTTTTAAAGATGAAGTTGTATTGCCCTTGCTGCATCAATTTCCTTTACTTGGTCTAAACAAGGCCTGTTAGATATAAAAAATTATTTCCTGCCTCTTTCATATCTATGAGGAGAGACTCAGGCTTGTTTTGGGGTGGGGTATATTTGGGGTTTTGTTTGTCCATGTTACTAGTATTAGGTCAACTTTTTGAGAAATGAAAATAATTTTGACAAACATGTTTTGTTTGCGGAAGTAAAGTCTGAAAGAGCATAATTAATCTATGATTTGCTTCATGAAGTAATTCCTGAATTTCCTTTTTTTACAACTTGGAAGGCTTAATTTTTTCACCACTCATTTGAACTGCTAGCTTTGTCTTATTAACAGTTGCACAGTTGTTATCAACTGTCCATGCAGAACAGGAATACTTTAATGCATGTCTGTATGAAAAAGGATCTGTAGTTTAGCACTGGGTTTGTGCTTCAGGATTTAGTGCTTTCCAGGCCAGCTGCAAGTGAAGGATATTTGTGTATGTTTGAGTAGCCCCATACACAGACATTGAGATAACTGAGAGGCAAGCAAGGAGGTGATTCACTGTCAGATTACATTTTGAAAAGGTTGGTCACATGGAAATTTTGTTATACATCAAAATTCAGTTGTCTGCAGTGCATGTATTTACTTGTGAGATACTCTGAGTTCTCTCTTCCTACAATAATCTGTTGGTATTGGTATGCTGTACTGCTTCAGTTTCATTAAACTATGTGTTTTCCCATGACAAATACCTAACTATTCAGGATTAAAAAAAAAAAAAAAAAAAAAAAAAAAGAAGGAAAAATTCTATTACATGGTGATTTATAGTTATTTCTTAACCTGGTTAGCTGACTGTTAGTTGGCCTTCATATTGGTCAAACCTTTAGTAATTCATAAGTTGTCTGAAAAGATCAAATTAATGATCTGTTGCAGATTTCTGGAGAGGGGTTTAAACAATGCTTTTATTTCCAACTCTGAACTCCATCATTTTCAGAGTTTTACTGAAAATGGATTTTAATTAAAACATCAGTGTTTTGTACAAATGTTTTCATGTGGAAATTTCACAGAAATAGAATTTTAAGGTCAAAACTTGAATGGAATTATAATTGAACTTTCTGAAGGACTGCATGCTTGAAGAATATGTTCATTAAACTAAACATGCACAGAAAAAACCCCAAAGCATTCCTGAATGTTCCCTAAAAGTATGAAATGGTGTAATGATAAATATAATCATTAAGTGGATCTGGAAAACCTCATAAAGTTAGATGGAATATTCCAGGTTTTCTGCATAATTCATGCAGCATTACAAGTTGATGTCACATTATAGCACTTGTACAAAAAGAGGTTCCACATCCCTCTGACCTTCAGGCACCCTTGTGATTTTTTTTTTTTTTTTTTTCCGGTAGATGGAATTGCCATGTGGATTGACAAACCTTGGCAACACTTGCTACATGAATGCTACGGTTCAGTGTATCCGCTCAGTGCCAGAAGTGAAAGAGGCCCTTAAAAGGTAGGATTCAGGACAAAAATACCGTGACTAAAATGTTTTCTTTAGCTTATGAAGTAGATATTTTGCAGAATGATCATCTTAATACTAGAATGGATTATTATAACAATCTGTTACTCTTTAGGTCTATTCAAGGTTAACACAATGATCGATTAAAGTTTATCCTATGGCTGTGTTAGTCTGTACTTTATTAAAGAAGTTAAGGCTTTGTGTTTCTTGGAATTGGCTTTTAATAGAGAGAATGTATTTTGCTTAGCTAGAAAGTAGTTCCTGTCAACATCAGTTTAAAATTCTAAAACAAGCTACTGAACTCTTAACCCTGGCTTTTTGCTGTTGATTTTTATGGTCCTGTTCTGCATAAAAGAATCATATGGGAGACCTTTTCCTTTGAGGAATATTTCTTGCAATGGCTCTATTGTACGGTATTTTCAGCTGTGAAATTCTCATATATGCTACTTGGAGGTGCAGCAGGAAGTTCCGGACATGCCTTCATGGAATTTTGTTTTGTTTGCTAATTTGTTCTGATTGTAGGATAACTTTTCGGATTTTTTTTGTTTGTTTGTTTGTTTTAATTCTAGACTGAAATGTAAAAATGGCCAGTGGTTTTTTTCTTCTTTTTTTTTTTTTTTTAAGGACTATAGAGGATATTCCAAAGTTATGAATATTGAAGGAGAAAAGAATACCTGCCAATATGGCCAGAATTTGTCCTCCAGATGAATTGTAATGAGAAAACAATGAGTATTTTTAAAAAGTGAGAATTAGGTAAAGCATTATTGCTATCTTAGGGTTAATTTAGTTCCTTTAAAATACACTGCTTTCTTGATTCCGTGGCACCCAGCTGGATATTCTGTATTACAGTAATCACTTGTTATTCAAGTAGTTTTAAATAGTTTTTCATTCTGTTAGCAGGTGAACCTTAATTATTAAGCACAGAGAACTATTTGTGAAGTACAGAAATTTGGTTTGAGGGTTTTTATTGACTCTGTTGTTGTAATTTTTGGAAAGTCTGTTTATTTCCATGTGAAAGACTCTTGAGCTACTGCACTGAATCAGAATATTTGACAAATTTAACATGCCAAAAGGCAAAATGTAGCCTGTGAAACTGGCAGACTGCAATACAAGACGTGGCCGTATTGTCTGTGGGAAGTCAGATTCACACTCGGATTCAAGCTCTGTTTTTCCCTGGAGATTTAGCCTTTTTTTGGTCTTCCCTGCTTTATGACAACATGGAAGTCTATAGGGTGCATGGCACCCTGTAGGGAGAGGTGTGAAAGGACTCACTTGGGAAAGCTGTTACAGCTTCTCTCCTCACTGTCTGCTCCATTGGGCTCCCCAAGGAACTCCTCCCTGTTCTGTAGCGTGTCAGGGGAAAGTCTCCTGCTCAACATCCAGTAATGGTCAGAATTTCAGAAGTTCTGTCCAAGGTTAGAGAATGTGTGAGACCCTCCTTTTGCTCGAAGGCTCTGGGGAGTCCATCTGTTCCTCATCCAGCTGCTAAATTAAGAATTCAGAGAAGGGTGATAAGTTCTTGTCATATAGGTGGACTTCCACACCGTTTCAGTCTAGGAAATACTTCCCCAAGAAAACATCTCACCTCTCACTTGTACTTCTGCTGTGGAGGGAGGAAGCCAGCCTACCTTCCATCTCTGTGCATTTTATCTGCCATCTCTCCTTGAAGGTGTTGGTTTTTTTTTTTCCATGTATCTGAAGAAACTGTGGCAAATGTTTCAGAAGTGGAGTAGCTTTTGTTCAGACTTTCTCAGTTTCTTTAAAAATAAAATGAGTCTTTGAGGCAAAAGGATTAGGGAAGCAGCAGTGATGTAGCCAGACTTTTTGGTCTGCCTTTACTTAATGTCTGCAAGATGCCAGTTTTCCTTTGCTTCCATTCTTGCAAAATAGCTGAAACTTTGAGGTAAATGGGAGTGAATCTTACCTTTGGTTACTTCTGGCTGGGTGATAGATTTCCTTTAAATGAATCTAGCTGCTGCCTGCTTCAAAGACCCAGCTGTCCTTCCTGTTTGTATTTAATTGCATGCAAATTATTTTTCTTCCCTTTTAGGTATGGCGGTGCCTTAAGAGCTTCAGGAGAAATGGCCTCTGCTCAATACATTACTGCAGGTTGGTGTTTAGAGTAGAGAACAGGGGTTTAGACAAGTGTGTGATTTCCTCCTAACTGCAGCTGAAAATTGCAGTTGAAACTCTGTGTATTGTTCTTTAGTGCATATGCCTTAGGACAGTCAGATCTGCTGGCACTGGAGGATTCATTTTGTCTTTAAAGGTTATTCTGCCTGCAAAGCTTTTATTTCTACACATTATAGGGCTGCAGGCTAGGGAAAAGATACTTAAGTGTGATCCAGGCTTAGATAAAAACAATTTGTATCTCTTAAATGTTTTACATGTAGCCATGAAGTAATTGGAACTTCCTAAAGCAGATTCCATCCATCCATCTATTGGTTTGATCACTTTGTGTAGAAATATTTTAGTTCTGTGTTTCACGTAGGGGTAGGCTAACACCATACTCCTGAGATATTCATTTCATTGGTATTTTTTAATATGATTTATTGGCTGAGCATTATTGTTATGATGGAAACTGATGCTTTATCAGTGGTCTTAGCCTTTGCCCTAAAGATCCAGATTTCATAGCTGGAATGGAAAGGAGGGTCTTCAAAATTGTGGTGGTCTGGGTGCTCACACTGTGGGAGCTCACAGTGGCCCCGTATCTTCAAGCTCTAACTAGAGTTCTAGTTAGACCCCTTACACTTGAACAAGGGTACTACTTGTCCACTTTTTCTTTTTTTACTCTATTTCATTGCCCCACTAAGATGCTGGGCCAGGACACTGGGATTTCTACCAGTCCATTTAAGGAAAAACAAAACAATATAAGGAAGGAAAGGTCCAGTTTGTGGGTATGCCTGCTGATCGAGTTTTGGGGTGGTAAGTTCAATGGTTACTCTATACAGCCATGCCTGCCCCTCCCCTTTTCACTGCCTTTACTTCGTGTCCCTTGTTTTCTTTTTAAGGTGACAGCTCTGCTTCTTAGGAATTTTAATAGTTTAAGTAATTTGTAGTTAATTCTTGGGTGCTGAGCTGTTCAGGAACTCCTGCATGACACTTATGGCATTTTTTTTTTTAGTTGCTGTGTCATATTAGTTGCACCTCTTATCAAGGTCAGTGAAGACATTTCTGAAAGAGGAAGCAACTGACCTTGGTTCCCTGTAATCTTGCCTATATTCACTTACTCCGGAGAACAATTCATTAGTCTCTTCACTTGTAAATTAGTGACCGTGCAGATTGTTGCCTACCTCACAGGGTTGTTGTGGGGATTAACAGGTGCCTTTGAAGTGATCCCTGGATTTAAAATGCTGTAACTTGGGTAGATAAGACATATGCTAGAGTGTGGAACAAAAAAGAAAGCCATGTGTATTGTCATGCAGTCAGTATCATTGGGTTGCACATAGTTACGAGCTCTCTGCACATATGCGTACACATACTTGTTTTCCTGGGTCTTAAGCATGGATATTTTAGATATTTTATTAAAGTTTTTTTTTTTTTCCTAGTAGCTGGTGAAACTTAAATTGCTCTAGAGGATAGATTGTGAATGGTTTCTCTTGTGAAAACGTTGTTCCTCAGATGTGTTCCAAATGAAATCTTAATTGCTCAATTTTTTTTTCCTGTTAGCATCCAGGAAAGACAAGGCATTATGTGCCAAATTCTCAGAATTGTCATCTTTATGTTTTCAAAGTTGCTTTCACAAAGGACATCTTAGGTGCACCTGTTATGTCACCTGGAAAATTTAGTTCTGCTTTGGAAAGATCAAATTGGACACTATTAAATGATCAGTCTTTAAATGTTGCTGCTGTTTTACAACTCTTTTTACGCTACCTGCCATGTTTGAATTGTTTTTGCGCTTCTCAAAGCATTCACTTACTTTTTCTTCAAGCTCTTAGAGACTTGTTTGATTCCATGGATAAAACTTCCTCCAGTATCCCACCTATCATTCTCCTGCAGTTTTTACATATGGCCTTCCCACAGTTTGCAGAGAAAGGTGATCAAGGCCAGTACCTTCAACAGGTAAACACCAATTATTAGCTTATTGTTTAAAATTCTGTAGTATGTTGGAAGTTGAGAACAAGAACATTTTAAGACTTTTCCTTCTCTTCTGAAAATAATTACTCTCTGTAAAGTGGGGTAGTTTTTCTGTGGAAAAGTTGTGTAGAAATTGAACATAATATCGAGTGCTAGTTTTGAGAATGTGTAGTGGGATTGGGAGGAATTCTTAGTTAAAGAATCCTTACATTTGGATTTATAGTTGATGGGTTTAATGTTACTGAAACATAATGCTAGTAGTCAGATTTAATGTTGTGTTCCCTTCCTAGGATGCCAATGAGTGCTGGGTGCAGATGATGAGGGTACTACAGCAGAAGCTGGAAGGCATAGAAGGTGATACAGTTATGGAGGTAATTGTAGTCTTACTCTAACCAGAAAAAGGATTTATAGTACTTCACATATGTTTCGTTAAGTATTGTCTGTTTGTGTCTGGAGTCCAGTATGTGAAGTTGCTTTCTGATGTGTCTGATCAGTGCTGCCATGGTCCTGTCAGTGATGCTGTGGAGTGTGCAAAAGGAAACTCTTCCCTTTGGGCTTTTTGTGGCATGTTGGACCAAGCTGGTGGTGACACCCACTTGCATTCGTGGCAGCTGGCCCTGATACCCTGTGAATTCAGCACTTAAGAACTTTTTTGCTGAAAAAAGTGTGCTACAATTTTAACTTTAACTGTTTCAAACAGACAACTAACCAAATCAGTCTGATAAAAGAAAGTGCTAAAAGTATTTTCTGAGATTTTACCAGAACAGCTTTCTCTTTTCTCTGTAAACTGTTTTCTGGAGAGTCTTGGCAGAGCCTTGGGAGACTATCCTGAAACATTAGTTAGATTCAAGTTGGGGGGCCAGAGATTTGTGAGGTTTTGATCCTGCTTGTTAACGTGCTTCAGGTTGGTTTTAACACCATGTTATAAGCATATTTGTTTTGAAACTTTTATGCTATGTAAAAAGATTGACTGACTAGGAGAAAATGCACCTATAGAAAGATGAAGGAATAGCCTTTAAAGATTTTAAATAAATGGAGTTAGTTTGTCTGTAGAGAAGACTGTATTTACATTCTGTTCAAACTCACATCACAAGAGATTTTGTTTTACAGACAGACTCTGGAGCTACAGCAGCATCCTCTAAGAAGAAGAGTTTAATTGATCAATTCTTCAGCATTGAATTTGAAACAGCGTATCCTAAAGGCTAAGGCAAGACATAAACAACGATGATTTCACACTTTAGCAGTTGAGTTCAGGGAGGATGAAAAGCATTGTTCAGAATAGTATGGAAAGTGAAGGTTGTAGGTTGGGGAAGAGGGTCAGTTGTTGTGCAGGAATACACAGAACTTAAATTTAAGATTCTATATGCTTTGAGAGAGAGGATGATGTCGGGAGAAAGAATGGTAATGGAAATTTACAGGGAAAAAACCCTTGTTGAGTTTCAATAGCAGATTTCCTTCCCAGAGAAGATGCACAAAAGGTAGCTTGATTGGTTTCTTAAGAAATAAATTAGGTGTCCACTGTTGTATGACTAAGAAACAAATGCAGCTGACCACTTTCTAGTAAGTTCTTTATAGCAAGAAAAAGAGGATATGACCACATGGGGCACACATCTCATGGCAAGTTACTACTCTTTTCCCATTTCTCCACCCCCAAATCCTGGCTATCATCAAACTGGGCACCACTTTTAGAAAGAATTATACAACATGCATTCTTCTTGTCTGAAATAAGGAATCAACCCTTTAGAGGAGGTACTGTATCTCATAGCTTGGTAGTAATGAGGAATGAAGGCGGTTTTTAGGTTAAGAATCGTGCATCTCTCTCCCTCTGCCGTGATGTTTGTTATCTTTAAAATAGGTGGGAATCTTGCAATGTGTAGTAGCTGAGAGGAGTGATGCATAGACCACAGACCAGTATCAGCAAGAGGACTTGTTAAGAGAGTTGCAGACTTTGAAAGTGTGATTACAGCAGCATTTGTAGAATATCTGCAGTCAGAAAAATACCTGGTTGGAAGGAGATGGATGAGAGAAAAGCTCTGGGGTAGAACTGCGAAAAGAGGAAAGGACAGACAGAACAATTAAGAGGAATATGTAGAAAATAATGAAGGAATTAATTTCATTTTAGTGCAGAGCACAGATACAAGGCAGAGAAGGGAGGCTCTATGACAGAAACAGGAAGTCTGGCCAGCAGCAGCAGTAGAAGAACTTTATTAATCATAAGCAACAATGGAGTGTAATGTTGCAGGAGGGCTTTGTAATGGGGCGTTCTCAGCCAGTTAATGTGTTCTTTGTCCTGGGGGTTGGGAGGTGGTGGGGGAGAAGAAAGAAAAAGCAGGCCTCAGCTTAAATGGTCATCAAATTATTTTACTTTTTTTTTGGTGTGCTGCCTGCCCCTGCTGCCCCTTGTCCTTAGCCACAAAGGAACAGACTGGTCTGAAGGAAGGGCTCCTTCAAATCTTTTTTGTATTAGAGAAGTAAAAGTACTGTCTGCACAAGCACAGAATTACCTAAATTACTGTGCTGCTTGGCATGTTCTTTTCACTAGAGTAGTAGTTCAGCTCTTGGTGCATGATGGTTTTCCTTAATTTTGTGAAGCATGAAATGTACAGAAGCCGAAGAAGAAGAAGTAACTAAAGGAAAGGAGAATCTCCTTCAGCTTAGCTGCTTTATCAATCAAGAAGTGAAATACCTGTTTACAGGACTAAAATTGGTAAGCTATTGCAACTTTTATTAAATTGAAATTCTAAATGGCCTGCGTATTTTTCAGATGAAATTCTGAGTGCCCTAAATGCACTTAATTTGAAGTGTATTTCATCTGTGACTTGAAATTGACATCTGCTGTCCAAGCTTTACAAAGTTTCAAGAATCTTTTTGGTGATCATTGGGAAGATGGCTGTAAAAGGAAGTTGCATGTTAATGTCAAACAGACTGCAGCAGAGCATTTTCTTGACCCTGACATGGTCTTCCCCATGCAGGTAACCAAGTGCAAGGCAGTTTGTTACTTGTTTGTGCAGCTGGGTTTCACTCCAGACTGAGCAGTGTCATGATTTATGCAGCAATCAGTTCCCAAAAGCTCCAAAAGTCAACTTGAAAGTAGGGTGGCATTTCAGTTCCTAATTAAAACCCCCTGATAATGTAACAATTAGATTTGAATGTGCAGATTTTGAAGGGAGTGTTATTTTCTGTCAGACAACATCATTCTCAAACTTTTTTAAGTAGAACTCCTTAAGGTAGTCTGTGCTTTATATATGTGTATATATTTTGAAATTGTAAGGGCTTTTTGGGGAGTCTGAAGTAGAAAGGATATGAGCAGAGGAGCTACTGCAAAACCTTTGTAGTAACTGTGTAAGACGTGGGCAGGGATGTGGTTTGTACAGGACTAAAAACAGGTTGCATGATTCTCAGATAATCTTTGTATCTCTTGGTCTTTTTTTCTCTAACACAATTTAGAAGGAAAAGTAATATAAAATAGCTAATACTCACAAATGAAAAAAACAATAAAAAAAGAAACTTCACTTACAGGCATAAAAAAAATCTGTAATCCTTATCTTGGATTGCCTGGAGCGAGAGAACTGCAACACTGAAGAACCAAGCTGGTCTTTTCTGGAATTTTGTTCAGAGACACCAGCTGTCACTTTAGATGCAGCTCTGGCTCCTTGACACTGAGAGCTGAGAAATGTGCAAATTTTCTTCTCACAGGAAACTTCAGATTTTCTTCGGTTGTGTTCCAAGCATGATATGATACATTTGTAACCAGGTCCAGATACAATTCATAATAAAATCCCATTGTGAGTTCTACTCTGGTGAAGCAGAATTTTCAGCAGAGAGAGGGCTGAGTGTATTCAGGGCTCAGGAATGAGCCTGGAGCTGAAGGAATGAATGGGCATGGTCCTTTCTGCCAAGGAATTTCAAAATCTTGTGTGTTGTAATGGCTGACAGCAACAGAAGAGACTGGCAGAACAAGATTTAGTTTGTGGTTTGTTTACCCCTGTTGTGCTTTTCTCTAAGCTGTGTTTTATGATGAACATGTGTTATTTCTTTTCCTTGTAACAGCGTCTTCAGGAGGAAATCACCAAACTCTCTCCAACACTGCAGAGAAATGCACTCTATATCAAATCTGTGAGTGATATTTTCATTCCTCTTTATGATTCTTTTAATTGTCAGGTTTTTGTTCCAAACCACAAAGTTACTGCTGCAACACTGGGATTTATGTTTATAAAGCATCTGAGTATCCACTACCAAGAAATTTAAGACAGAGCTTCAAAAAAGGAGACCATGTTTTATTCCTGTGGGATTGTGTACAAATACATTCCCAGAATAGACTGTAATTTAGGATGATCAGTGTTTAAGGTTAAAAAAAAAAGTCTGTGAATATTTGAAGTAATAGCTCTTTCTAATTTGTTTTTTTATAGTCCAAAATTAGTCGCTTGCCAGCATACCTGACCATTCAGATGGTTAGATTTTTTTACAAAGAGAAAGAATCTGTGAATGCAAAAGTTCTTAAGGTAAGTTTTCTGCATATTGAAGTTTAATTTCTCTTTGTTTTCTGTGAGTTTTTATTAAAGGTAGACAGTGAGGACTTGAAGACTACTTACTAAATTGTTTGCTTTTAAATTGCAATGAAAAACGTTAGCAGTGCAGTTACTTTGCTCAAGTACAAAGTAGTTTTGTTCCCAGTTGTGATGGTGTGTGGCAAATTACACTCCACAAAACTGACTGAGGAAGGAGGTGAGGGGCAGAAGTGAATTTGCCCCAGTACTGTTAATATTACAGGATAACAATAAACAAGATGTTTTTGGTCTTTTCTCACTAGTGCTTCTGAGAAGAATATTTAACTGAGGAGAAAGCCATGCTTTCCAACTCTGAACAGTGTTCTAATGTTGATGGGAGGTGTTTGTGCTGTCAAACACTTCCTGTATTAGTTATTTAAATTGTCTGGCTTTCTGATGGACAAATGCAGGAACCAGCTGCAAACAGCTGAATGTCCTGGTTTTGCTTTCTGTGGGCCATGGCCAACAAACCTCATAGGTTGCCCAAGGAGCCTCATGATAGATGCTCCTTCCTTACAAGAGGAAAAATAAAGATTGAAGGTACATGTTAACTATTTCACAAGATAGTTTGGATAGCACAAATTAACATTTTTGCCTGGGTAGTCAGTTTACATGCCTGCCTCTTTCTTCTTTTCCCTTAGGCCTGTGTAGGTATATCTGTAGTGTAAAAGTATGACAGCTAAAACTAGAGAATCTGACTTATGAATTATTAGTCTATGCTGAATGTAATAATTTATGATTGGGTTTTTTTATATTGAATTTGATATTTTTCTGTGAAAGCATTGTAGCCCTTTTTGTAAATACTGTCACCAGAATCCCAGTAGGTCATCAATTTGAAGAGGGCTGCATTTAATTTGATTGTGTTGTCTTCCCATGGGAGAATGCTTTAATGTGAAATACCAAATCCTGCTAATAAATCTTAATGGTTTTTACTTCCTAGGATGTCAAATTTCCTCTTATGTTGGATGTGTATGAGCTGTGTACGCCAGACCTGCAGGAAAAAATGGTTTCTTATAGATCAAAATTCAAAGATCTAGAAGACAAAAAAGTAAATCAACAGCCAAAGAACGTAAGTCTCCTGACACTTTCACTAATTCATGCATCTGAAATTGGGGTACTAATAAGGGCTACAGAAAACTTGATGTCCTTAAATCCATTATTTTCTTATATAGCAAACTCCTTGGTCTTTAGATCTTTTTATCCTGTATTTCCATGAAAATAGAGTATCTGCTTGGGTGTTTGCTTGATGAGAAACATTAAATGCTGTAGTCAGACAGCATGTATTAAATATAAAATGTATTAAATATAAAATGTAGTGCTTCTATCTATCAGTGCTATGCCTAAAAGTTTTGTGTAAGTTACACAAAATTATTCTCTTCAAATATTACTGTTTGCTGGCTGCTCCCTTCTGCAGTGGAGTGTAGGAAGCTGTTCCCTGCTCAGCAGTTGGAAAGGGGTGTACAAGGCACTGCTGTGTGCCTGACTGGTAAGAATTAGAGTACATGTACTGGTGAGCTTAAAATCAGATCTGTAAAAACTTGGAAAATGCTTTCATGTCTTACCCTGTCTACATGATTCTAACACTGACTTCCCTGCCTTTAAGTCAAAAGTAAATGAGCTAAAACTGTAGTGTTTTAGCCGTTTTTTTAAAAGTTTGCTCGTGTTTTTTCCTGGCCTAACTCCTGGCAAATTCTTTTAAACATTTGGATAAGGCTTGCATCCCCTCTTACACAGATGGGAGCAAGGAAGGAGCGCTATTTTTGGACAGAATGTACTGGCACTGAGAGTCTGTCTCTGGTATTTTCTTATTGCCACTTCTGCTGCTAGCAAGCCCCCACCAAGGAATAAATCTTCAGTTGCAGAATTGTTTCATAAACAAACCCATAAATCAGTGGGTGAACACTGCAGGCAGTATGTGCTAAAATAGTTATATATTTGCTTTAAAACTGGTCGTCTTCAGATAAGGCTTTTGTATGTCCACCTAAAGAATACAGTAATGGACTTCTTTCAAGTTGAACAAAACAGTTTAGACTTAGAAATGTATTTAAATGAATGGAGACTTGGGATTTGATATGATTGTGCTAGAGCCTTTATTAAACTGTTTCACATTAATTCAACTTACTCTCTTTTTCAGTCTAGTAAAAGTGATGGTGCACAGAAAGAAGTTAAATATGAGCCATTTTCTTTTCCTGATGGTGAGTACAGGGAAGCCAATCTACTTTAAAGTAACTTTCTATTTACTTGTGTTTAAGTGTACCTGATGGTAGGAATATTTTGAGAACACTGTCTCTTTAATGCTTTCAAAAATTAATCTTCAAAGACTGACAGGAATGGGAAGATTTAGGTAAACCAAAACGTTGAGACAGTGAAAGGCGTAATTGCCATCCATCTGACAAGCTGGTGATAATAGAAGACAGGCACATCAAAAGACATTTGCATGTAATGTGTACTTGTTTTGCAGGCTGCTTTGTCAGTGGGTAGTAGAAGGCTGAAATCAAAACAAAAACTTAAACTGGACTTTTGAAAGCTCTGTGGTGGTGCTGGTGTTACCTCAGTTTTGGGGGGGGCTTGGAGCCTGAAGACCCAAAGCACTCATCCTGTGCATTACTTTAGGAATGTTTATGGGTACATATTTATTACGTGAGAAATAAATATGAGACGACATCTTCAGTTTCCTGAGACTCTCCTGGCGGAGAGCTGCTGCTTTTAGTTCACAGTGGTTTTGTACCGTGCTGTAGCTGGGGTTTGACACACAGTTACAGTGCTGCAGCCTGGCTGCTGCATCTTTGGTCTGCGAGCTGTTAAAAATACTACATCTCTTCAAGTAGGACTCAATTGTCACCACTTCTTTCCCCTTCAGATATTGGCTCTAACAATTGCGGCTATTACGACCTGCAGGCAGTGCTAACTCATCAAGGCAGATCAAGTTCCTCTGGGCATTATGTGTCTTGGGTTAAAAGGAAACAAGGTAAAAAAATAAACGAATTGCAGCCCTTGTTAACAACTCTTCACAGCTCCTCTCAGCAAAGGGGCTGTTAAGCTTAGATTTACAAATGATCCTCTTGTTTTCCTTGCAGATGAATGGATTAAATTTGATGACGACAAAGTCAGCATTGTTACACCTGAAGACATTCTGAGGTTATCTGGGGGTGGAGACTGGCATATAGCTTATGTTCTACTCTATGGGCCCCGCAGGATTGAAGTCGTTGAAGAAGAAGCTGAACAATAGTCTTCCGTTTTAGCCATTCTGCCTAGGTGTGAAATAAATGTTGATTACTGATCACTTCTTTAACCCCAGAGCTTTAGCAAGAGGATAAATTGTTCAAACCTTCTCATGTGCAGAGGGATATTGTTTTAAAACTGATCCATGTACCAATTAGTTACTATTGGACTGGACTGCCCACTGTGGTGGTGACAATACTTAAAATAGCTTTAATGTCTTGCAGAAGATATTTTTTTTTAAATGAGCCTCTCCTCCTCCTTCTTCTCTAATGTCATCAAGTATTTATTACACACCTACTCTCACATTTGTTACTCTTGCATGGTTTATACCACAGTTCAGTAGCTGTCCATCCTTTGCCTTACCTGGCAGTTCTGTTAGGAGGGTAGAAGAAAAACTGTTGCCTTGTTGTGTAACTCAGTGCTGCTGCCCGTAGACAACAGCTGTGGCTACAATCAAGTATTTGTCCAGCCTGACCTGCTGATTCAGTCTCTTCTGTTGCTGGCATCTCATGATTTCAAAATAAATTGTGATCAACAATGTGTCTCCATTAAAAACAGCTCCTGTCCTGGTACTGTAGTCAGTATGTGTTTGTTTTCACTTCTTGGGCCACCACAGATGAATGTCTCAAAGCAGTCATGGAATAAAGTCACTTTTTTTTTAAGCTGTAGGGATGTGTCTCCTGTCCTGTTACTCTGCTCAGTAGCTAAGTCCAGTGTGGTGGCTGCAAAACGGGGCTTTGCTTATTACAGGACCTTCTGCAGTAACTGGATGTGTGTGACTGCAGTAAAACACCTTTCAGTGCTAGCCACAGCCTAAAAAGCTCTGTCAAGGTCATGAACCCCCTCACCCCTCGATGTACAGGGCCCCAGTGGTGCTGTGCCCAGTGCCCTCTGGAAGAGCTGGTCCGTATATTCATGTGAAATACTTTCAGTGCTGTTGGCAGAGTGGGGAGTTTGCCTGTGCCTCACTCAATTGGAAAGGTCCTTCAGTGGCATCCTCTCCAGCTGTCACACTCAGCTCAGCCTTGCAATTGTTACTCCAGTGCCACCTTCCCTGCACAGCTTCCTCTGGGAGCACACCAAAGGCCTGGGGCTGTATCTTAAGCGGCACAACGCTTTAAGGCAAGTTCTGCTCTTTTAAGAAAGCCCTCCTTGACAGTACCTTGACAGCCCTCTGTTCCTGCAGGCCCCACAGAAACTACAGGCTCCTCCAGGGTTAAATTCTTGTTCTGCATCCTGTTGCAGGAGAAGAAGGGATGGTGCCTGTGCCTGCTTGTGGAACTGCATCCTCCTACTGTTATCCTCGGCTTTCCCAGCACTGAAGCTGTCAGTCACACCTGCACACCTCCACTCACAATATGCTCAAGTCCCTTAATCAGTTGAAACTGTTGAGGTTCAGACCTTCTACCAACCCCTACCTGCAGCAGGAGCTAAGACCTGGGCTGTTATTTCTGGTAATTTTCCTGTATCTGCCCCTACCAACCTTCTGTGAAGCACCCTAATCAAATCCTCATATACTCAAATCACATTTAAGTCAAGTCCAAAGTGGGGCAGCAGGTACAAAACTCTTGTCAATGGCTCTGCAGGCAGAAAGTCTCCTTTGAGGTGGTAGCTGATCATGCTGGAAATTCATAGCTATGAGTGAATAGCTGAAGAAGTACAGAGAAGAGTTCAGTGAAAGTTATTTTCCAAACACTGACCCAGTAGAGAGATCTTGTTAAATGACAGAAACACTACACAAACTAGCCACAGAACAAGGTGTAGCTAGCTGCCACTTAACACCCCAAAAATATACATTTTGAGGGAAAACAGCTTGTACACATCTACAGCTAACCATGGCCTTAAAATGAAACCTTCACAGCAACCTGTGACAAAAAAAAAAAATTATCAGGACTCGGGCATTCCTACATAGCCAAAGAATGAGAAGCTAAAAACAATCACAAATCAAAACCAGCATGGAAAGCCCATGATCATTTACTGAACCAGTGCCTCAGTGGGAGAGGTGGACAGTGCTGCTTCCCTGGAAGTCAGTGCTGTGCCTTCGAGTGCCATCACAACCCTCTTACCTCGACCAGGCAGATTTTGACAACCCCCAGCTCCCATCACCCCAAAGGGTGACTGAAGTCCTTCACACACAGTCCTCCCCTGCTGTCAGGAATGAGCTTGCCAATTCTCTGTCCAGCAGGAGCAACCCAAATTCTGCTGGTGCCAAACCGTCCCACAGCCTGTCCCAAAAGCTCCCAGGACTCTGTGCCCTCCCCTTTATATTCTACCACCAAAGATGAAGCTTCCTAATGCCAGGCCAGGGTGACTAATCCTTTTCTCAGACCATTTAGACAATCCAACAGTATTATTAAAAAGCTTTATATCATTTACTGAACATAAAATACCTATCAAAAATCCGTTACCTAGCGACAAAAGTAACAATTATCAATGGCAAGCACCAGAAGAGTCACAATTCCCAACAGCCCCAGCCCCCAAGTCAGTCAGTTGGCACGTGAGGTGAGTTAGCCGCTGCCCTCGGTGTCGTTGGTGAGGCTCTCGGCCAGGTCCCCGAGCCCGGCCTTGGTCAGCGCCAGGATCAGGTTCTCGGGGGTGGCGTGGGCACCCTCCTGGTCCTGCCAGGCCACCAGCAGCTGCTTGGCTCTCATCTTCACGTCCTCACTGTCCAGCTCGATCTGCCGGATGTCAGATTCCTTCATCTCCAGGTAGGGGGCCAAGGCCTTCCACTGCTCCCCCAGCCTGATGGCGAAGGACTCGATCTGCTCGCCTGTCATGGCTTTGTCCCGCTGCACCTCTGGGCCTGGGGAAAACGGAGAAGGAACCAGTGAGACACAGGGAACATCTCCACACACTGCAAATCAACCTTCCCCAATCTGCCTCATTTTAAATCTTCTGTTTATTTACTGACTTTTCCTGCAGCTTTTCAAACCTACTAGAGCTACAAGAGATTTTTACATGTGTTTACCTGGGTTTCAAGAGCAATATTGCTTAATGCCCATAATAAGGAAAATCTTGCTTTTTATCTCCTATTATACTGAGAGAGAAGTGCTAAAGACTTAAACACATCAGAACTGCCTCCTCCAACTGAAAACAAGGATTTTGACAGGCAGACCACAGTTTTCAACACAAGTCAATTATAAGTCTTTAACATTTAGGAATTTGGAATTTTTTAGTCACCTTACTCAAGGTCAACCCAGGTTAAAAAGAACCAATGAAACAAATGCAGCTGCTTTCCTTTTTTCTCATGTTCCTATTGGCAATAGGGCTGTGACAGTAAATTTCCTGTGTAGTCAGTACTTTAAGTAATTTTCTGTCATTCTGGCATTGACATAAAAACCATGGAACACTAGGCTCTGCTGAGACGCCAAGTGCTGTAGTGATTACAGGTGGATTTGCACATTCATAGCTTATCATGGTCTACAATCTATGGCTTACCCCTCCATGTTTATTTCACAGTTTTAAAGAAAGAAACACCAAAGACTGAATTACGTAGAGAAATTAATCATATTCCTATTTTTAAATAAAATACAGATATCTTATTAAAAATTAATCTCTTTTTAAAAATTATTCTCTTCCCATGCCCCTTGAAGAGACAGTTGGCATGGAGTAAAAGTTTGAAGTCTCTCCAGTGATTATCAGTCACACTCATTTACCTGAGCTAAAGTCACATGAAATGGAAAGGACAAAAGATGCAGAACAAGAAAACAATAAAGCCCTCAGATCACTTCCCTTATATCTCAGCCAACTGAGCTGCCATGGTTGCTCTAAGATTTAAAGAAAGATGTAAATCCCATACAGTAACACCACAAAGGCTGTGGGATATAGCATTAAGCTGAAAAGAACTTCTCTACTATTGAAAAGAGACTGTGAAGAAGGTCACATGCTGGATGGAAAAGGGCAACGAGAGAGATTCACAGAATCCCACAGATGGTTTTCCGCTGACAGAAAAAAGCTTGCAACCAAGCTGCCAGAGGCACCCAGTGTTTGGCTTCCATGCCCTGCATATCCCATCCACCCATGCTGGATCCAGGAGCTGGCACACAGGGTTACAACACGCAAGGGAGAAGGTGCTGTGAGATGAAGGCATGAATGAGAAAGGAAAAGGGCAGATTCACAGACAAAGGAGATGGGGAAGGATACCTAGGAGCAGGACATGCCAGGATTAAAGCCAAGAGATAAACAGCAGTGGATTGTGGAGAAAAATGAGTGAGATGATGTTTGTCAGGAAAGGTGCTCTTCTCCCAGAGAACCTTTTGCCTTTAAGGTATTTTAAATGAAGAGGAAGTAAAGATTTCAGAGATGGAATATATCCATTTTTGAAAGTCCCACAACTACCACCCTGGGAAGGGCTAAGGGAAAGTGCTTACCCCAGCGCTTAAAGAGCAAAGAGAACAGGAAAGTGGGTGAGGAGCACTCACACAGGCTTTTACACAGCTGACATTTCAGCCATGAACACCCAGTGATGCTGGGCAACATACACCACATAGCAGGAAAGGTGTAAAAGGCTTCCTAATAGAAGTGCTAATCCAACAGCTTGGATGCTCTCAGCATTGCAGGCCAGGACACTGGGAGGCTGCTCCTGGTAGCCCATTGTCCCCAAAAGGCTGTGCTTTTTGGTGTGAATGCACTGGGGTAAGCAGGACTGACGGCCCTCAGTGGAAACTATGTTAAAATATGGATTTTGCAATACACATCAAGAGAAAAATTGAAAAGACTGAGAATGTGCAAATCTTACTTTCATTGTTTTCCTTTAATAAAGCATCATTATCTTCCTCATCTTCATCTTCACCTGTTTTTATTTCTTCAGAAGGAGGCTACAATGAAAGAACGAAACATCACTGGATGAATTTTGTGTTCAAAGATACATTCAGCAGCTCTGTGCTTATCTCTGGAATGTGTATTAGAATGGAAAGCCTGACACGATCCCATACGAAAATTAAAAATCCCCCAGAGTCTCCTAAACACCAGTAAGTTCTACTATTACTAACTAAAAAAACCTCATAAAAAAATCCACTTCACAGGGTTCTTCCTTTTCATAGTAACAACAACAAAAGCTCACTCCATAGCGAGCTTTATCACTTGCTAAAAAAACCCCAAAAAAACCCAAAACCCCAGCCAACCAAATTTAAGATCACTACTGATGAACTGTTTTTAAAAACCCCCATTATTATTGTTACTCACTAATTTTATTCCACACCTGGGAATTCCCCAAAGTTTATGGACTTTCAGACTTCTGGAAGGTGGCAAACAAATATACAAACAACAAACTTTTCACTCCCTCTTTCAGCTACTGATCAGCCAAAAGGTTTCATCTTTTTTCTACATTTCAGCCACAGCCCCTAGGTACATAGTTGTTTCTTGCACATCATGTTTCTTGCCTTTGGCACATGACAGTAGTACAATCAGGAATATTGCATACAGCCATACCTTAATATATTCAACAAATTAAAATTCCCACATTTTTTCTAAATTTGCTATTAGCATACAGTTAACTCTGATGGCTGGAGAAACAAAACAGCCATATGTTAAATATTAAAATCCAACCTTCAGACCTCCCATTACACAGAAGGAAGGCCTCAGAAGAGAAGCAGGGTTTGTATCTGCAAGATGTTGCTGGGTTGTGTGCTAATTCAGAGGTGTAGAAAGTGCCCCTTCCTCACTGGCAGCCTCCCTCATCACTGTGCATAAAACCATCTGAAAGGCCCCTCCCTGGACTCAAATTTGTACTGTTGACCAAACAAATGGTTAATGCCTTAATTTTACAGCTCCACAAGGTTTATTCTTGCTTTGCATATTTTAGAAGTCAGGGAGCTGATAGAAGAACTCTGGCAAACCAAACCTTGCTGTAAAGTTCTGGTAACACTTAGCTGCACAGGCTGCCTCTTTTCCTGCCACCCCAGTATGTCCATAAGCCATGATTCTGGCTTATACCTCCATAAAATAGGTCTACCCTGCGACATGGAACCCAAGCAGCTGGGTTAATATATATATGTATATATTCACACAGAGATACATATAAAAAATAAATATATATATATAAACTTCTGTCTACCAACAGGATTGCCACAGCTGTTTTTTTTTGTTTGGGGTTTTTTTTTTTTTTTTCAGAGTACAAGACAGGGCTCAACAGTTACTAGGTTACTCAATGTTACTTAGTTTACTGTTACTGGAATCTTCAGAGATTAGACTAATTTTATTTTTAATTTTTATTTTAGCGTACCAACTTTTCCTGGCTTTTTTTTTCCCCTCTCTGTCCCCATGTACCAAATGGACTGCAGAGGAAATAGCACAAAGTGAATGAATTCAGCATTTATTATTATAGGATAATATAACTTACAGGCAGCTCCTTGGCTAATTTGATTACCATGTTTTCTAGATATTCAGGTAAACTCTTGAATTGTTGGTTTGTTGGCTGGAAGAAGTGGGGACTTCTGCGTGCCAGAAGTCTCAGTGCTCTCCAGCCATAGTTAGAATTGTTCACAGCCCTACAACAGAACACAAGCTTGATTAGTAAAGTCTGGTATCTATTAAAAAACAGAGAAAGATTTGAGACATTTAGTAACATAATTCTGTCCAAATTTAAACAGCTTTTGTACATTTCTGGAGTCCTGCACAGATACTAGTAATGCTGAGAACAGTCTGTTTTCTTTAACAATCCAAACATGAAAGGCATTAAAATCAAGTGAAATACAGTGGAGATGGACATACTTATACTTATTTTCAACCATGTTTTCAGGGTCTGCTTGTTCAATAGCTTCCTCAAAAAATTCCTCCAGTGTTGGCATATACTCCCTAAAAAAAAAAAAATCAAATAAGGAGCTTAAAATGCTTTACAAACTTTTTGAAAATAGACAGTCTTTGTTCCTTCAGACACATCTCAGGCTCATCCACTGAAGATAAAAAAAAAACAAACCCAAATCAACCCACTCAAATTTAACAACTTTAAATAAGCAAAGAAACTGTTTGATACATGTTGCTATAAAATTATTTACTGCATAACCACTAGAGTGTACCAGCAGTTGCTAGCACTGCCTATTATATACATTAAAACCTCCTGTCGTACCAAGAGGTGATATCAACATCTGTCAACAGCACTAGCATTTCAGGAGTCTAAAATGGTTGCCAGTTTTGTGCTGCTTAGTAGCAGCAGTAAAACATGGCTGTCACCCTGCCACCCCCCACCTCAGTTCCATCTGCTCTCAGAACTGCTTGTGGTTGGCTCTGACAGGTAATCCAAGCAGCACAAAAGGAACCCTGACCTAAAAACAGAACAGAAATGAAGTTTCACACCATCAGACAGTTTGCTGCTGAGAAGACTCTAACCAAGAAACACAGATTGCACAAGAGCTGTAGGTTACTGAGAGCCAAGACTCTCAGTGGTGCAAAGCAAGCTCATAATGATCTGTATTTCTCCTACCTAATGCTGGCAGAGACACACCTGCTTCTGCAAGGGAATTTAGTAAAGGGCTGGAGCAGGGGTGAAGCACACTGGTCTATAAATTCACTTCAATTCTGTTTTGAAAAAGGCATTTTGCCCAGGGCAGCAGTGCCCCATACACCATCACTGACTACTGGAATCAAAGCCAGAACCTTGAAAACCCATCTGAGTTCTGCCATATTATCCCCAGAACAGCCATCTAAAAAGGGGACAGCCAAGCAAGTATTACCCCATTTGAATGGAGACGTGAAGAACCAAAGCAAAAAGCTACACTCACTTGACCATGCACAGTCACAAAGGCCATAATAAAAACTTGGAACTGAATCCAGATGCCATGGGATCCGTTTACTGTTTGGGCTACTATTTCCTGTTTACCATGGCATGCATTTTCCTTGTTTATCTCCATTTATTAAGGGCCTTAATTATTTATTGTTATTTAAAGATATTGCAGCACAATACAATCACACAGGGACCCAAAAGCTTTGGTCCCAAACACAACTCCACCTTCATCTCCTGGCCTAGTAAAGGCAAGTATGACAGGGCCTGTCAAAGGCACTCCTGCACATCCCAGCCTCACAAGAAATGAGGGCACTACCTCTGCAAAGCTCTAAACTTCTAGAAAAGCAATTCCTTCACTCAGGATATCTGCACAGCTAGCAGCTCTCCTCAGGCAACCAGACTTTACAACCACTACTTGCAGAGTCCTCTTTGGGAACTGTCCCATTCCTTCTCCAACTTTTCTTACTCTGTATCATGTCTGCACAGTAAAAGAGACTTTGGTATCTGTAAAAAAGAAAGCTGCATAGCAGAGTACGTTTTAAGTATTTCCTACAATTGTGCAAGCATAAGGGACAACCCATAATTGCATTTTTCTGTATCTGCCGCATGAGCAGACCTGGTATGTGCTGGAACAATGCCTGGTAGCCAATTTCCTCTTATCTAGCTTTGTTTAAAGCACAGGCCTACTTAAAAATCATAGCCAAGTAGCATGTTAACTTCATCAGAGCCAGACTTGGCAATCTTCCCTCATTATATAAGGTAATTAATTATACAATCATGCTCTACAGAAGGGGAGTTGTCATCTGGTTTTCAGCTTAGATTTTACTTTGCTAAGCAATGAAAGTTACTGACAGCATATACACTCTAAGAAGTGAAGAAAACTGTAAGGAGATCTCAAGGCAAAGATTCATACAACCACCTTCTCTCAAGAACGTATGAAATGCACAGCTCCTAAAATCATAATCTTTCCTACGCCAATTTTGTAACTCCCTAATTAGAGTGCTAATTAGTTAGCTTTAGACAATGACACACCCATTTTTTACCTACCTACTCTCAGATTTACAGGCTTCCATGTTATCAGGACATAAATTCCAAAGGCGGGTCAGTTCCTCACTGAAAAGCAAAGTATAAACACATTGTTTATGTTCATTCTACCATTCCACATTTATGGACAGTTTTAAAGAGACCTGTAAAAGATGGTTATAAGGAAAGAAAGCCTACTGCAAGTTTTAAAAGAATGATGTATCCTTTGGCAGTTCCAAAGTAAGGATGTTTGAAAACTGTTGTACAGAAGAAACAGTGGGGGTAAAAAAACCCAAACACAAAACCCCCAAAACCAAATAACTGAGCCAAACCCAGAAATTCTGTAAAGGAAAGAGAACCCAACATACTTCCCCATAAGGATTTTTTTGTTTGATCCTTTTCCTAAGAAGTCCTCTGGAGCTGGTCTCTTCCTCACAGGCCTCATTGGCTTAGAATCAGGAGGTCTAAAGAAAAAAAAAATGCTCTTTAGTATCAAACCAGTAACATCTCAAGAACAAAAAAAGCTTTTTCACCTTCACCTTTCACCTTGAGGTGGTGCCAAGTTAAATCATAAGGAAAGAACTGAAGGACATGGAGTCTAAGAGTGGAAGGAGGCAGCGGGAAAGAGGCAAAGTAGAGATAAGGAAAGGATACTGCCAGACACCAAAATTAGTTCACTCAAAAATGTGAAGGTCTACCAGAGTCCCAATAGAAAGAAGGAAGCGAATCACATTTGTGCCAGCAGCACATTATCTACCCTGCTGCTGGGATCATCTGCTCTATGATTGCAAGGTCTCTTTCCCCAGCTGCACCTGATTTCATGGGATCAGAGAATGGAGATCCCAGAGCACTGAGGTTAGGGCAAGACCTACCCAAGCTGAAACTCTGGATGAGATCTAAAGGAGACAGAATATTTGTAAAAGTCAAATTTCATAATTTTACTTGCCCACAATCCCCCTGCAACAGTAATTTTCTCTTCTAACAACCCCATTCCCTTTATTTTGCAAACAGCTTAAGTCATGAAGAGGAGGCTGCACCTCATCTCTCCAGTAAAATTAAATCTCCAAAGAGATAATGACCCAGATGCTCTTTACCACAAAGAGGCCACAGTCTGTGTGTACAATGAAGAGGGGTGGAGGACAAATGTTTGGTCATCCCCTCAAGATAGTCAAGTAGACACATGGAATCAAAGTTCAAGCTTTGCCACTAGTTAGTAACTAATAACACAGGAAACTTTCAGTGGTGAAAGCCATCTAATTGCATTTCCCTTAAGGTAAGTGATCACCATCAAGTGGCAAACTAATAAATAAATTGTGTAAGAGAACTGTTATATGAACTCCAGGTATGCTGCCCTGCCAAAGCCCTAATGCCAAAGGCTTCATTACAGGCAATCCAAAGGGATACACAGGACAGTCAGGCACTGACCACTTCAACCTGCTGAAAGCAGGAGGGGACAGAACCTGCCCCAGCCTCCTGGACCACTGGATCCTCAGTACCACAAGACAATGAGACAATGAGGAATGCTCTCATGCATTGAGAGCCCACACACGCATAACAACCTCTTCCCTGACACACTGCAAGCCTTAAGACTTTTGGTAGAAATTTAA
Organism: Sylvia atricapilla; assembly: GCF_009819655.1. Taxonomy (NCBI): domain Eukaryota; kingdom Metazoa; phylum Chordata; class Aves; order Passeriformes; family Sylviidae; genus Sylvia; species Sylvia atricapilla. Next base: position 104,901,338 of record NC_089140.1, on the reverse strand, counting down.
GAGCCTTCTGCACTCACTGAAGGGACTGTACAGATCTCCACGTTGTGTGAATGGTTAATGCTCCTATGCACCATGGGTAGTACCATACTCTGAAGTGCAACCACCATTTCAAACAAGTAGCAGAAAGCTGCTGTTTCATAACACAGTTACCTTTCTTTCACAAAGCTTGGGCAGCCCTCATTTTTCCATGAGTTCCAGTTTTCTTCAGTATTTAGTATATGCTGCAGAAAACCAGAAAGTATTGCACATTATTAATATCGCACATAAGCACTTTTAGAGTTGACCCTCAGGTTTTAAACTGAGCTATTAAAATTAACAGGAAAACTTTGTTCTAGGTTGTGTGTTTCAGTCACTATCTTGAAGATCATCAGTATAATCTTAGGCAACTGGTTTAATTTACTCAAAAAAAAATAAAATAGTGCAACCCCTCTCTTCAAAAATTGTGGGAAAGGCTTTATTTCCCCTGGTCAAAATGAGAAAATAGATGGCAGTCAAAGTAAAGGAAAAAAGCAAAGTAAAAAGACAACTCCTTGGACTTTTTGTAATTTTCACTTGTATTTTATTTCTGTGTCCTTGGGCACAGGACTCTTATCTGCAAAAACTTTAAATATTTTTTGCTTGCTAATAATCTATTGTCCTGTATGCACACATGCACATACAGGCTTATTTCCATGCCTCCCCAGAAGAAGGAAGAAAAGAGTATTAACGAAAACATGGGATAAAATATGACTACAAAATAAAAAAGACATTATAAGAACTTTTTTTACTGAGATGAGGTAAAAGTTCTCTCATATATAATAGCTGTGTTCCTAAAGCTAGTGTAAGCTGAAACTTTTTTATGTGCTATACAGACTTTGTTCAGGCAGGCATCAAAATACTCACCTCTACCATTTTTGAGAATCTTTCCCCATCTGGAGGATTTTCTGAAAGAAGCTATGAATGGGAGAAAAGGTGAACTTTTTGCATTTTATCTGTAGCAGAATATGTAGGAAAAAAACTCCAGAGAAAATGCTGGTTACTGCTTCAAAGGTGGTTGATACAATATTACATGCTTAATATTCTTCCATGTAATATGAAAGTAGTTACTGTACCAACCTGGTAGACTGCTTTTGTAGTATCTTCAATCCAAAGAGACTGTTCATCTGTTAGAACATAGTTTGAACTGGAAATGAGAAACAAAACAACACATCAGGAAGTGTGCTGAGAACGCATAATTTACACTACAGACCTTCTGAGGGGTGTTAGAGGGGATCTGAGGAAAGTGCTTTGAATGCGATGTGCTCTGGTCCCAGGAACTGACCATCTATTAGTTTGTGGAATTAATTAGATGTGCTTGGGGACTATACTTTCAATGTGTAGATTCACCCAATAGGAAGTCCATTTGAGTGATTCAAGATCACACATTGATGTTCGACCCAAAACACAACAAACATAAAAGAACGAAAAGACAATGAAAAGATTTACCTCAAAAACATTCACCAAGTGTTACACTACACCATTTGTATCTCATGCCATCCTTGACCACCAGTAAGTGACTATTTATAATGAACATTTTAATCCATCAACATTGAAATGACTGCCACCTCAAAAGGACTGAACTGGAATTCAGAAGACCTGAATTCCATTCCTTCTCAGCCACTAGACTGCCTTGATAAATAATCTGTAGAATTAGGATAATGATCCTAACCTAGTTTACAAAGTTTTTTGAGAGCTGTTTATAAAAAGTAATATACAGCAGGTGGGAGACAGCTGCCTTGCTAAGGATGTTAATTATTATGTGCACATATGGCCCAGGGCACAGGAAGTGAACAGAGAGATGGGATTTTCTTCAGAATAACGTTAGAGACTAGGAACAGATGGGGTTTGGTTCTATCCCATTGATTTATGAAAGCAACAATCACCATTGTTATTTCTTGCCATTTTAGACAGAGTTCTGCAGTACACGAAGAAAAAACAAATCAGCAACCAATGCCACATTGCAGAGTCAGTATAGATTCAAATGATGCCACACACAAGTACCTTGGATTGGTCTAACAACTTGGTGCTGCCAAGGAGAGCCTCCTTCCCTCTCATGGCTGGCACTCACTGTAAGCAAGTTTTAATGGCTTCTACTTCCCTGAGACCCCACAGCTCACCTACCTGGCAGAAAATTTACTCTGCAAAAACGAGCAGATTGGCTTTTTGCCCGTATGACCTTACTAGTTTGAGTAAGTCCAGTAAACACTAGACCATGGGAAGGCGAAGAATCAGGCAGAGGAGCAGAGAAATGAATGAGATGATGCTCTGCTTTCCTGCTGTAAGATAACTTCAGCCACACTCTGTGTTTACCAATCCAAGGCTCCAAGTTCCACAGCCTCAGACTAAGTAGGCAAACTATTTTAAAATATTTTGGCTTATCTCCAAGTTCCTAGTTCCCCATCCCCAAACACAAAATATTTTCACATTACCTTTTAAATTTGACTTGTCCTTTTAGATACTGAAATAGTATTAGGTACTGCAACAAGATGTGACGACGGAAGTTACTGTCACTCAGCTGTAAATCCATGAGCTAAACAACAACAAAAAAGCAACAGATCTTTAAATATTTACTCTCTTTTAACTTATCTTTGTAAAGGCAACAAATGAGCACATGGCAGCCTTACTGAAGCCTCTTACTCCAGAAATAGAACCCCTCTGAGTCATTAATTAACAAAAGCAACTCACAAAGAATAAAATAGAAAAAGGAATAGAATAAATCTAAATGAAGTGGCCAAACAGTGTAATGGGATACCCAGAGAAACTGTAGAGTCTCAACTGGACACTGATCAACTGCTTGAGCTGAGAGCTTTGAGCAGGGAGGCTGAACCAGATATAAGCTCCCTCCAACCTCAATCAGGCTGGATTTCTGGAAGGGAAATCACGTACCTTTTCACTAGTTAGGAACTTAGCAAAATATACATGTTCTCCTCCTGTTTTTAGTTCTTCCAACTTTTTTCGGGAAGCCTGAGTGTCGTCCAATTTGTAACTTTTGAAAACAGCCAAAACTTCTTCTGAGTACTATAAAACAGAGTTATTCACCACATGAAAACAATACTGAACCTTTGTAGTTAGAGAACTACACTAGACTTAAAGCCAAGCAAGTAAAATAATTTGTAAATTTGCTATCAGCCCATTGAAACAACCCACTTGTTACTGATGTGTAGGACCTCTCTGAACACAAATGAAATGGAAGCATTATAATGTCAGAATATTTAATTGTACAGAATATTTAAAGTATGCTAAGAAAAACAAAATTTTGGGTTGTGAACAGTGCTTTGTTGTTTAGACATCATGAAGAAAAAAGGTTCATATGAGAACAGTGCTATATTAAAAATTCCATCTGAAATACTTAAGTTTGGCCTTGATCAGTTCCTTAATTGCACCTGTGGTGGTATTATGTAGGTATTTTTCTTTTTTTTGACGCCATTAGTAGATGTCATTAATTAGATTTACATTAGGATGTCTGAACAGATGTCACCTCTTATTACCAGAACACAGAGAATGAAGATTAAAAAAAACCCTAAGCTTCTTTGAATTAAATAAATACCGAGTGACAAATTGTGAGGAAACAGTACCTTAGCAATAAATCCTCATTAATATTCATACTAACCAAAACTGAAACAGCTGGCTGAAGAGGACATTCAAAGTCATTGCTTCTACAAAGAGATTTCCTTCATTAGAAACCAGTAATCTTTAGGATCCCACTGGCATCAATATGACTACTCAAAAATAAGAGCTAGGACTAGACAGAGCTATCTGTCTTCTTGGGGTAAAAAACCCCCATCCAAACCCAAAAGTTCTGCTTTTTGCAGCTGATAAACCACAAAAAAGGTACTTCTGGCACTGTTGCAACATATAAAGTATCTCTGGTACTGACATACATTAGGGGGTTTATTGTACATTTTAACACAACATAGTCATTTACAGAAAAAGGCTCACTTTAAAGAACAGCAACATGCATTTTCTCATACACTATTACTTTCCAGTGGCCTGAACCTTTGAACTGTTCCATGCTTACGAAGTCACTGCTACTCGTGTAAACCATGACCTTGACTTAGGCTGAATGGTTGAAAGCATGAACTCATATTACCTTAAGAAACGTTTTCCATGACACCTTCTCATAGCACTGCACAGGATTTCTGAAATAATCTTGAAGCGACCAGAATTTTCTATACAGGTTATAATCTATTGGAATGGAACTGTGGAAAAAAAAAAAAAAAAGAAAAAACACCATACTGAAAAGCTATATATCATATTTAAGTTCACTCAGGAATGTACAACCCCAGAAAATATAATTCATTTTGGAAGTAAATTAGTGAGTCAGTAGTGAACCGTCACAGAGAAATCTGTAACTCATAATTTGTCCTTGTAAGAGTTTTCCATTCAGTCTATTGTTACTTTCTTGCCATAAAAGCAAAAATGGTACACAAAAGGGATCTTAGAGGACTTTTTCACTATCTGTGGCACGAAGGAGAACACAGCTTTTTCACCTTAAGCATATAAAATCCCTGAAATATATCTTACCACAAGTCCTGTGAAGGGAATTTGGAAAACTGTTGAAACCAGAGTGGTTCTCAGCCACGGTATACAACTTTTTCAAATCTATACATTTCTGTCTTCCAGGCAACTTCAACAATTTAAGACTGCCAGGAGTTTTCACTGATTAGATACACCTAATCTCCAGAGGGCAGGAGATGAGGAGAATTTGGGCCGCAGCATTTAAAGATATTTCCCAAACAGTTTTTTTCCTTTCACTTTATAAAGCTTCGCTTCAGGTTTTAAATTTCTGTCAGCTCACCAATTTGTTGGTGCTTCATCATCTCCCATTTCACCTTCTTCCACATCCATTCCTTCTTCCCTCTCCTCCGTGTGCTAAATAGGAAAAAAATATTTAAGATTTATAGAAATGCCACTACAGTTTGCAAAGAGTTGTTTACTGCAAACATTCAATTACATATTAGATCAGAAAGCTTAAGCTGGTAACTCAAAAAATCTCTCAAGTATTATTACTGCAAGATGTGCAAGGAATTCCTGCCTTAATGCAATGGTAGCCTTGCTTCTCCTGAAAACAGCTGAAGAGACAGCTCTGTCCTCTGCATACTGGGGTGAAAACTCTGCACAGTAATTGACATTGCTCATTCCTCACAATCAAACCCATCTTTTTCCCTTCAGAGTACAGTTTAATGTTCCAGGTAATATGCCTATTCCCAAAACAACAGCTTGGTCTGGTAGAGGGACAACCAAATTATAAACCTACAGTCCCAAACACTTTTTGTGCAAGCGATCTTATACGTTTACTCCAGAATCAGTGAAAAACAACCTAGGAATTTTCACCTTCTGTCCCAAAGTGCTCTCATGTTCATTGGTATTGAAAACAGTGACATTTTCCAGGTTAAACTGACTCTGTAGGTTAAGCCCTGTGAAAAACAAAGAGTAAGTTTTAAAAGCTGTGAAGTTCCTAAATCTGTTTATGAAATGCTGATACTTATTTCTCAGAGCATTCAAAACTTACATTTGAAAACAAGTCACAACATCAAGAACAGAAACAAGAACTAAGATACACTGCAAAGTGATTTGGTCCAATTGGATTTAGTCTGCAACCATCACAAACTTAAAAGTTTCAGCTTATTGAGTCCCAATGTTAAGCGTAATGAAATGCAAAAAATCTCACCTGACTTTTCTGAAAGCGGAAATAACCGAGCCAAGAACAGCTGAATTCTTCCACAAAAGACTGTGTTTTGTGACTTAGATAATCTTCTTAGGAGGTCTAAATATTGTAAAAAGTAAAGAACATTAGTATTTATCCCTTTTTTCATTTCTCATGTAACAGAATTCAAGACTTGCTAATTACATGACCTACAGAGCTAATGAAAAGAAGCGCATATTTACAAATTCAAATGCCAGTGACTCCCTCTGACCAGACATATTTCTTCCAAATGCATTCTGACAATTCTCCTAACACCTTCAACACCAATAAAAATAGGTTTGAATGAATCCTACTCAAATATAGCCTTGGATACAGGCTGTGTCATTGCTGAGGATTGATATTCTTCTATAATGATCTCCAGTGATGAAGAGAATTCCCTGAGGTCTGAATGACCTTTACATTAATAAGCAAGAATGCGTATCTGTTGAGTGATGCACCTTTTAACTTTATTACTTATTGAACAACGCATTTGAATTTAAATCAAATCAAATTATTAAACTACTTTTCATTTGCTGAGATACAAAGTTCCTTAATACTCCTCCCCCCTCCCTGAAAAACTACCACTCACCATTGCACATGCGCAGCAAGTAATTTTTCCCTGCAGAGTAAAACGTGTTCTGAAACAGAGCAAAGGTATTTAGAACATTAAGAGATCATAACACCTTCTTGAGCACATTTAATCCAATCACAAGATATGAAAGTATGAGTCACTCCTACAGATAACTCTAAATTTGAGTCTTCCCTTATGTAACAGGCAGGTTTCACAAAAAGCCAAGTCCCACAAATTCCAAGAAAGCACAAAACACATTTAGATCCACCCTCCATTAAGAAAAAATATGTGTGACAATGAACTGTAAGAACACAATCCCCTTTTTTGTTCTTGGAATTTACTAATTTTTACATTCATTTCCTTTATTATTCCATGTATGACTGAGGATAAATTTAGAAGGAAATCTTTTCCCAAACCTGTAGGTGAATGGACTACTTGAATCTGCTTTCAAGAGGGACCTCTCTAGAAGTTTCCTCACAAATTTGCCCTAAATCAGGATAATGATTTATACAAACAAGCAAAGATCACACACAAAAGAGTTACAGTGTTCAGAATACTGGTGATCTGGAAGGAGAAATTGGTAGATACTTGAACTAGCAATAAACAACAGTTTGTGAACGTATCAGGGGCCATGATGTTATCTGAAATAAACCAGCCTGAATGACAATTGCAGGAGGTTATAGTTAGAAAATCCAGGTTAGGACAACACTGAGACATTAAAATGCTTTTCAGGTGCTATCTCTGGAGCTCCTGATACTTATGTGTCAGCTACAAAGTCAGTTAAATTCTGTCCCTTAAAATGGTTCTTGTAGACAAAAGCTTTGGCCAGACTACGTAACATTTTGCAAAAATACCTACCGATTTCCATGTAGCAACATTTTTCTCCACAAAAGTGAAAATTTTGTCACACTGATCCAAAGGGAGGCAATCCAGAACATCCCCCAGAAGCACAAAAGGAGTTGATGCAGTGCAGATACCTATGAGAAATGTTTTATTCAACAAATTTGAACCAAAATACAAAACAGATGTGTTACAATTGAGGAGCATTTTATTTAAAATAGTAGAAGGAAGAAGTTCTTATAAGTTCCTACAAATCCTAACAGAAAACCTGGGCTAAAATGTGAACTTTCATTGAAACTATTTCTACATATACTCAAATGAGATTTGCAAAAGCTTTGCACTAGCATAAATATTTTAAAAATCACTGTTGTAATGACCTCAAAGTCTCCATACAATGTCATATCTTTTTGCAGACTGCAGGAGAACCCTTTGAGACTTCTAAATTCCCAGTTAGTTCCACTACACACATCCATGAAGCCTGAAAACCTTTTCAAGCACCACTAAAACAGTGCTCCAGGTCCACCCACCCATGCTCTGCAGGCAGTGCCTGCATTCGTCATAGCACAGTTCTTGTTATTCTACAGCCCACGAAACGTACACGTACCTGACCTATACTTACTACAACAAACAAGTTTTGATGAATAATGTGAACAAATAAAGAATGTGAACAAATAAACAAGAGGAAGAGAGCAAAAGCCACTTCAGAAGAGATCAGCACACCGATTTCTGACATGATCTGCTACTGAAACAGATTCAAGGATGTAAAAAACAGCCACATACAGACAGGAGATGAGCACAGATATCCAGGAGATGTTATTTCTGCCTCTGCCAAGTCATTTTACCTCTCTGCCTCAGTGGTCTATTCTCTGAAATTATGATGGGAAACTTCTAATCATTTAGGGATGCTGGACAAAGAAACTGCTAATCATGCTACAACCAAACCCATTCATCTTTCTTTATTGACAACAACAACAACAAAAAAGATTCCAACACAAATGTCACATATATAACCAAATTTAATTATATTATACTTAATTTCTCTTCTGAAACAAACCCAAGCTTACTAGCCACTAGCCTAAGAGCCATATATCACCAAAGCTAACCACAGTAGATGACTTAGAGAAATCAGGATTTTAAAATTTCCCTAAATGGTCCCTAAAACTGCCAATAGATTTGAAAGAGATATGCTCACCTTCTGTGACTCCATTAATAGCAAGGGAAATAATTGCCAGGAGATTCTCACATGGAGCTTTGTTTATCTAAACAAAGAAAACAGTGTTGAAATTCTCTAGTCTGACCATAATGTATGTAACAAAACTAAAATTCCTGTTCCAAAGTAGGCATATTTAAAACAAATATTGACATTCAACATTCCAAAACAATCTATGAAATCTGATCTATCAGTTAACTGTATTAAGTTTTATTGAGTATGAAACCTTTCCTGTTTCCAGCCACTAAAGAAAAACCCAAAAGCACAGAGAGTCGTTTACCTCTGAAACCAATATCCCACATTAAGAGTTTATTCAAATATTATTTGATCATACATTATTTGACTCCTTTCATCATTCTTTTTAGCTGATAAGACAGCTTTGTTACATATTAGTAACAAACCATAAAATAGTTTTGATTTGAGGCTGAAAGATCTCACTGTTCAAACCCCCTTGCCACGGGCAGAGACACCTTTCACTAGACCAGGTTTGCTGAAAGCCCCATCCAGCCTGACCTCGATCACTTCCAGGGATGGGGCATCCACAACTTTTTGGGACAACTTGTTCCAGTGCCTCACCACCCTCAGAGTGAAGAATTTCTTTCTGACATCTACTCCAAACCTACCCTTCCACCCACTCCTAAAGTACAGTTATTGAACAATGCATGTTTATGAATTAGAATTTTAAGATGTAGCAGACTTTCATAAGCATTACAAAGAACTGCTAGAAAAGGCTCAGACAACAGCTCTCACCGTAGTGTGATGTCTGTAAAATACAAGATTCTACCAATCTCCTTGAATCATTTGTATTTAATCTCAACTACCTCATCATTACATAGTTCCTTTTCTAAAAAAAGTGTTTTCTTACACTAAAGTAAGTTGCTGTTACATTAACATACTAGACTGGTAATAGAAATTTGAGGTTCAACAAGAGATAAGCCTCAGCAGTTTAAAGTACTTACTATTTCTTCTTCTACAACAACTCTAAAAGCTTGATCCAAGGTACACTTCTTTTCATTTTCACTGCAAATGCAAACATTCCACTTTAGTTAGTAACAACTCCCAGGCACAAGATTACTAAAAGTTATCTAAATAAGCAGTTCTTAAAAAATCAAATGGCTTTTACTTACCTTCCAGGAACCTGGTTAAATGCATTCAACAATGGCTTGATGCTTTTGTTAATCAGAGCCTCTCTGGTGGATGTCTACCAAAATATAAAGAAAAAAAAAGCTACAACACCAGTACAAGACTAAAAGGATCTTCCTCCTTCCTCTGACAGTGAACAGAAATACTAAGGAATCTTTCTGCCACACACCATGTGTTAGTTTACAGAGAGAGCCTTGTAACAAGCAGGGCAAATAACAAGCACATAGGGAATTACACACCTGAGCTAGTAGAGGATCCCACCTCAAACTTGGGCTAATAGCATGATGAAAATAGCATTTCTAAATGATACAGGGCATCACGATCTTGTGACCAACACTGTATCTATCGTTGTTTCACATGCCACACTCACAACTTCAGGTGGTTATGGTGGTCTGGGACACTTTTGGGACATCACAGGATATTATCAGAAGGGACCCACAGGGATCACTGAGTCCAACTCCTGGCCCTGCACGGACAGCTCCAAGAATCACATTGTGTGCCTGAGCGCCTCTCTGTCTTCACGGGATTTAACAGCTCCTCCCAATCTTCTACCATCTACAAACAAGTCCTGCGCTTATGAAGATGTTGAAAAGCCCATGACTCCTGCTGAGATCGTCTAAAAGTTACTATTTCCTGCTACAAAATCGATCGAATGGATCAGGTGCTTGTGCCTCGATCACTTCTGTGCAAATCCCACCCTCCTGGCTGACAACCTGGGTCGCAAACGCCGGGATCCAGAGGCCTGGGCACACAGGCAGCCCCCGGCTCTGGGAAAGGAAAAGCATCCTTCAGCAGAGCAAGGAAGCGAAATACGCCCGGGCGTTTTGCTGCGGGGGGCACGGCACACTTTCACTGTCTTTACTTTAACTTTCTCTGAAGACTGATGCTCCCCTCGGCAGAGCCGGCGTGCAGCCCGCCCTCACTGCCACACCGCCGCAGCCGCTCCACAGCGGAGCGCCCGGGCCGCTCCCGGCTGCAGCCCCGGCCGGGCCGCGGGCCCCGAGACACAGCCCGGCCCCGCAGCTTCCCGCCCGCCCGGGCCCCGTCCGAGCGGCGGGGACGGAGGGAAGGCTGGAGGAACGGAGAGAAGGCCGGAGGGACGCGGGGGAGGCTCACCGTGAAGCGGAGCCGCGCCTCGGGCAGGCTGAAGAGCGGCGGCGACATGTTCCCGGGCGGGCGGCGCTGCGGGCGCGCGCCGATGACGCCATGGCTCCCGCCTTCCCGGCGGGAACGGGGAGGAGCCGGGGCGCCATCGGCAGCGGCCGTGGGGCTGGGTTGGGTGGGAAACACCTGCGGGATGGCGGAGCCCAGCCGCTGACCCGCGCTGCCAGCCCCACCATCACACCCCGTCCCCAAAGGGACGCTTCTTGAACGCTTCCAGGGATCGTGATTGCACCGCTTCCCTGGACAGCCCGTTCCAGCGCTTGGCAGCCTTTCAGTAAGGCGACTGTTCCTGATACCCAGCCTAAACCTCCCCTGGCACAACTTGAGGCCGTTTGCTCTTGTCCTGTCACTCTTTGCCTGGGAGAAGAGGCCGAGCCCCAGGTGCCCACAGCCTCCTCTCGGGTGTAGTAGAGGGTGGTGAGGGCTTCCCTTGATGGCCGGGTTTTAGAAGGATGAATTAGTCGTCGGTAGAATTGCCGTGTTAAAGTTTAGTATTTGGCATGTTTCAATGAGCTCGGACACGCGGAGGTTGACAAAGCCTGGGGAGAAGAATATGGCAATGAGAGCGGACACAAAGGAATCCCGAATTTACAGCCGCCAGGAGGTTTAGCAGAACTGCCGAGATGAGGATGGAGTTAACAAAGGCGACTCAGCCGCTGTGCTGAAATCGGCTGGAGCTGGGTGAAAGGTAGTTCTGACACGGAGATTCTCCTGACCACCGCCTCGGGAGAAGGCCTGAGCACACAGACCAGTTAGCATGAGAAGTGAGGGAATTATTTAACCAGCAGGAGATAGAGTACAAATCAATAAGAGAACTATGTAACTTGTAGCCAGTGAACATTAATGCGTTTGTTTGCTAAAATATATAACTAGTGAAACGTTTTGGTAGTCGGCATGCTGGCTTTGTGGATTGGCCGCGCAGCACCCCTCTCTGCTCAGGACTGTAACTAAATAAAATACCTCGACTCGGTTTGTGGATTGGCTTCTTGAATATCGGGTGAAAGAACCTATTTTGAAGGACAACCTGAGTCTCCTTTTCTCCAGGCTAAGCAACCTCAGCTCCCTCAGCCTCTCCTCATCAGACTTGTGTCCAGACCTTTCACATTTCACTGTTGCCAAAGTGGAAATGACTCTACAGATGTAGCTGTTGATTATTTTTTTTTCCTGATAAACACCCCTATAACACAGTCTGCCACCATTTGAAGTAAAAATTATTAGGGACTTTTATATCATCAGTACAATCACCTCAGTGCCGACAATTTACAGGTTGAGCAATATCCTACAGATACCTCCTGGGCGACAGAAATACTTCCAGCAGAAATTACATTTCTCATGATCATAGAATCAAAATCATGGAGTTGTTTGGGTTAGAAGGGACCTTGGTATCTGGCCAAAAGCCCAGGTACTGCCAAACTCTTGTTCATAAGTGGGAAAAAGCTCAAACATCTAATATCTCGCTCATACGAGAAGAGGCGAGTAATATTAAAATTAAATTTATTGTCATTATTAAATATAAATATTTAAAATAACGCACGAAAGTTATTTAAAATGGGAATACGTGTGGGGTTTTTTTCCGGTGTGGTTTGGCTGTAGTTAGCTTTTGTACCGGGAGAGGGAAGTGTTTCCCCAGAAAAGGAAGATGCAGCTTGGACGGCTGCTTCCAGGCGCCGCTAATGTGGAGGTGGGAGCACCCTGCCAGCCCACAGTTTGTCACCTCACCATTGCTTGGCACTGCCTAAAAAATGGGCCTTATGCCAGAGCCTGCCAATTCATTTCAAACCGTGGGGAAAGGGGCTGCATAACACTGAAAATGGGCTTCACGTGGTCTGTCTTTTTGAATGAGTCACCTGCATGTGCTGTGAGACTTGCTGAATGTTGTTCATTCGGGCTTGGGAGAAAGCTGACTTCCCTCCGCCTCCCCCAGCTATTTCTCATCTCTTACTTTAATAAATTAAATCATATTATCAGCTGAATAAAGGGCCATTCATTCTAAATGAATAACTTGAGATTATTCTAGCCCCTATCTCATTCTGTAAGAAAGAGAACTGAAGAACTCTCTGAATTGATTGTAAAAGAAGATTTAGATTTTAAAAAGATGGTAGAAAGTGAAAGTGGAAGTGTTCTAAGGAGATGCTGCAAAAGGAAATAGAGTCTTTTTGTCTTTCTTGACTACAAATATTCCTTAAGCCAAGACTAATGCTTTAGGTGAACAGAGAGAACTGCGAACATACTGAGAAAAGCAGTGCAGTATATTCGTTAATGAGTACACTATGACTGAGTTTGTTTTTGTTTTTTTGTTTTTTTTTTTTTCCTTGGGGTAGGAACAGATAAAGAGGAAGAAAAATGTTAGCACTGTGATTTAATAGTGATTTATAGCCGCCTCTGGTTCTATACCGAATTTTTTCCTGCTTGGAACGGTGTTTGCTGCTTTCTTACGGATCTCATGCAGAAGGGGGATGGACGCTGGGCTGGTGGTGCTGGTGTTGGGTTGTGGACAAATGAGGCTGCAGCGCCTGAAGAGGTTCTCACCCCAGCAGCTGCTGTGCGCCCGGGCAGAGCCCGGCCCCTCAACACCAATGTCAGCGGCGTGGCGCTTCTGCTTGCCACGTGGTGGTGTCACCCTGCAACATCTGACAGCATCGCTTCAAGCCTTCCTCATCACCTCCTTAACACGGGTGCCGAACCGTGCTCTGGGCTGCCAGACAAAAAAATGGGTTTGGGGAAACTCAGTCAGAGGAGTAGTGCTGCGTGCCTGTAAATTAAAATGCCACAATTATTCTGGACGTAAAGAGGAGTCGGTGATATTATTAATATAGCTAATTATAAATATAAAAAAGTATTTTAGAAAAAGCTGTGTCTTCTAGTATGTGCTAGGTGGGAAGCTAAGGGGGGGGGAAAAAGAAGTAAATATTGCTTTCTGTAAAAGTATTGTAAGCAAAATAATTTTTCTGCCCAGATTTAAAGCTATCACCAGCTGAAAGCTCAGATGGATGAAAGCAATCAACAGCAACAGTATCTCAGGACACCTCTGTACTCAGAGGTCAGTTGATAGAACAGATATTCTATCATCTTATGTCAAGAGGCTGTGTAGCTGGAATTACAAAATACTTCACCCAGATGCTGTCTTTTGGAGTAAAATCCTGTTCTAAGACCAGTTTGTGTTTCCATTTTAATTTCTGTTACTATTCCTGTGGAAGAGGATGTCTGGAGACTCCAAAGCCTCCCGTCTCTGATGGCACTGGGGCTTTTCTTCTTCCTTAGTTGTGAACTTTCATGCTTAAGTGCTTTTCTTCTCAACCCACTTCCTTCATCACCACCTTGCACACCCTCCAGTGTAGAAGAACAGGCATGAAAGGTGGACAAATTGCCTTCAGGCCCTGGTTTAAATAGCTTACCTGTTATTTCCAAACCAGTCATGGGAAGTTGCACTAGGCAGTTTTATCTTTTAAACACTGATGAATGCAAGGTGTCCTACCTTAGGCACTTAATTTTAAGGTGGCATCCTGCCAGCCACTGTAGCTTGTTACTGCCTGTGAGATACAATTAATAATGTGTGGACTGATGAAGGAGAAGCTAGATTAACACAAAAAATAGCGCCTCAGGAAAACTTAAATAACATTTTTATAAAGTGAATAATAGAGACTCTTTCTGCATTTTATTAGTGTATTACACTTTTCACGAGAATATACATATAACTTTTATGTTTGTTAAATCTCATGATGATGTACTGGTGCATTTAATACTTTCAGGGTTTCCTCTCAATTTATTGGATAAATTGCTGGGGAATATATACCATATGATCCCGTTCTCTCATACCAGTTACAGCAGAAATGTTTTACTGATATATTTTGCATTTTGGTGGCATTTTTCGAGTAATTTGGTAAGAATGCCTAGGAAGGGTTCATTTACCTGGATTCACCTAGAAGACTGCTTCACATGTGAATCTGATTGATTTTTCTACTCCTCATCTTTTACCTGGGACATGGGACTTTCTGGCAGAGACCACCTGGCATACTGCTAAGTATTATACTTTATTTATATCAATTTATATCTAAATATGGAAATATGGTCACAAACAGCAATGGTTGTCAAATGACCCACTAAGGGCTTAAATGACCAAGACCGGGGATTTGACCTAGAGTCAAGATCTTGCAAAAGTGTTTACCATATATTGTTTGTTTTATCCCAGTGTAGAGAATGTGAGGGTTTTTCTGCCAAAAAACCGACTAAAATTCATATCTGTATGCTACTAATAGTATGGAAATCTGGCTTTTTTCAGAAGCAAGGTGTCACACATCTGGCTGCTATTCACAAAATCGTCCTATCAACAGTTCTTCCCCTCACATAGCAATATTTTCTGGATTCTAACCTAACAATACTTCTCTGATTTCAGCAGAGAACTTGTATTAGTTGGACATTTTTTTTAGCTAGAAATCCTTACAATGTACTTTTCATTTTGAGCGTATTCTGACATGGAACCCCTTTCATTCATGACTGCTTTATTATGTCAAACTTAGTTATGAAAGAATGCAGAAAGGCATCCTCTGGACCAGATACCTATGCTTCTATACCACAAGTGCCTGGGGTTACTTTCACATCTGCCAATGATATGAATTCTGAAGTAGGTTGTTGTTTTCTGATTATGCTACTGAAAAATGATACCATTTTTTGCAAATTCGGTTCCAGTGGATTGTACTACTGAAGCTTATTCCTTCCTCTT
Source organism: Sylvia atricapilla (assembly GCF_009819655.1). Taxonomy (NCBI): domain Eukaryota; kingdom Metazoa; phylum Chordata; class Aves; order Passeriformes; family Sylviidae; genus Sylvia; species Sylvia atricapilla. The sequence goes on along the minus strand of NC_089140.1, from coordinate 104,885,986 downwards.
ATTATCTTCTTGGCCTTCCTTGTCAATATTCAGGAAAAAATACATCTGTGCCCCAAAGAATTTCTAACATAAAAAAACCATACAAAAGCCAGTGGAAGAGATAGGCAACTATTTCTGGTCATAAGCTTTTGAAAACAAGCTTTTCTTTGACTACAAATTTGAAATGCGAGAGCAAAGATACCCAGCAATCCAGGCTCAGGGTAATAAGGAAGAAGTCAAGAAAGTGAGAATAAGAAGACAAGAGAGGAAGAATCCCAGAAAGACATAGATGAATAGAAGGAGTGTGATGACCCACTCGTAAGGGCAAGGAAGTGGGAGTGAGGGGAAAGAAGGGGTCAGAGTCATGAGTCCTGGAGGGTGATCTTGGTATCAGTGGAGAGGGAGATAAGGAACCCTTGGAGGAGTAAAAGAAGCTAAAACAGGGAGAGCCCATCTTAACTCAAATGTTCAGCCTTCTTTGGAAGAAACCCACCATGCTGCAGATATTTTAATTTGGATGCCCAATAGTTCTCTGTGTGGGGCTTGGTTAATGAGGAAATGGTCCCCACCAGTGTTTAGTCCAGTCCAAATAACCTCTGACATGCATAGGCAAGAGGAAAAGAAGGAATCAACTGTTGTAGTTCAAGCTACAGAGATGCAATTAGGAAAAGCCCTGCAGAGGCTGTATAACAGGAATTATTCCAAAAATCTCCCCAAACAAGGCAAACTGTCTGGGTGAAGTTTTTTATATCAGTTGAAATTGTTGCACTGTCTGCTGCCATATCTCTTCTGTACTTCAGCACAGGGCATAGTTTACTAGAGGGGATCCTCTAGTACAATTGCAGCATGATCAGTATGTACTGTTCTCACATGTTGGTTCTCCTTAGAAAAGAGTGAAGGAAGAATGAGAAAATATTTTAAAAACCATAGTGAAGTTCAGTGTAGTATCTTAAAATATGTAAGACCTACAGCTAACAATTTTATTAAGATATGTGAAAAAAAAAAAACCCAGAAAGCATAGGGAGGACCAGCAGCAAACCGTACATTTCACATCTCCCAGCTCACTTTATGAATATGTTCCTTTCTACTAAATCTGTGTTCGGGTTTTGTTTTGGGTTGTTTTTTTTTTTCAACACTGTAAACCCCCTAAGTTCTCCATACTCTAATGGAAGTTTGTAAGGTACCTTGCTCTTTGGGGACCTGTGTTTCACCTCAGCCTGCTGCTCTCCAAATGTCATTCTAGATTGTCCATGCATGGGGGTTTTGTGTCCCCCCCTCAGACGGATTGTGGCTGGAAACTGTCAGCTTACGGCCACTGATGGCATTCTTTAAGAGCCATCTGAAGACAAAGTGGAAAAATCCAGCCGTGTCTGTGTGTAAATTCTAACTAAGACATGTGTATTGATAAACTTTGCTATTGGGGCTCTCTGTTATACTTTATTTATACCAACTTAAAGCCTGAAAGAATGTCGCTTTGGCTGCCTTTCAAAACCTGAGAACTGAGCATATGTGGATTCATTCAAAGGGAAATTAGTCACTCTTATTGCTTTAGAGAAACCAATCACTTTAAAATCCCTGCAACATCAATATGCCTCCCCATGATATAAATGCCCCAGAGGTTTTCTTGTTTTGAACATTTCCTTAGTGCAACTATCTAAATACTGAAACACAGTTCACCTACTGAAGTATGGAAAGGCATTTGGAAGTATAGCTTGTTCAATCAAAACATCTGAACAGACTTGGAATCATCGGAGTGTTTACAATTTTGTCAGTTATCTCCAAGTGCTTGCTGCTATTAGAAGCTGTCCTTTTCCAGGCAGCCCTGCTTGTCATACAATACTGGAGAAAGCTCATGAAGAGATCCAGTGTCCTTTAACATCACAATTTGTAGCAAACCTAAATCTGTTTACCCTCACTCTCACATGCACATTCATCCACACCTTCGCCAAAGTGAGCTTTTTCTCTTGGTGAAAGAAGGCAGTGCAGGTCCAGAAGATCAAGTGTTATTACCATGGTGCAACCCACTGTGGTGATGCAACCTAACTCCTTTCCTGGGGCTCCTCACATCCTATGTGACCATAACGTGTGGCTAGCAGGTTGCTGAGACTCTGTCATGGAAAGTTCCCTTTAGTCTCCCAGCAGGAGAATCAGCCTGAGTGAAAACAAAGAGAATGCTAATACCCAGGATGGCAAAATGGCATTAGTTGATAGCAGAATCCTCTTAGGCTCTGAGACTGCTTAAAAGATGTCCCTAGTCATCACTGGGCAGAGTGGTAAGGCTGTTTTCTTCTTGGGTCCCTCCTAGATGAAGAGCCTTGAAGCTAAGCTCTTGAACATCACTCCTACAAAAGATGTGGGAATGGCAGGTTCCAATGCATTGAGATGAAAGGTGAGAGGTGAAAGACCTATTAATTTGTATTCAGTTTTAGATCTCATAAATAGCGCTGTTCCTTCAGTAGGGCACAGATTCCAGTCCTGTGTGGAACTAAGTGAGGAGCCCAGCCTTCATAAACTCGTCTTCTGATAAACTAAAGGGATGATTCAGGACTTAGGTGAGAAAGTGATTCTGTGGTGGTCTGTTGCCCTTACAGAGAGACTGGGACAAGTATGCTTATCTCTTAGGCACTCAGTTAAGTACCATAAATTAGGTGGGATGGATCTCAGTGACAGAAATGACTTAATGATCTCCTCTACTTCTCTTTTGCTGTGTTCTGCCAAGTGGAGCAGACCAGCATACTGGCAGGATGCTTGCACACACCCACCCCTCAGCAGGCTGCAGCCTAGGAGTGATGGCTAAATTGATTTGCTCAAGATAATCTCAGATCTGATGCTTTTCCAGATGACTGCTGACCTTAGATTCTTCTTACAAAACTGAAGAAAAATTTGATCAACCTTTTCACTTTTTCTGGGACTTGGTTATGGTCCGGAGACAGACAATCATGAAACCTGATTGCAAACTGCATGTATACAGAGATACATCTAACACTGTTGTACCTGCAATGTCACTGTGGTTCTTCTCCTTAGTTAGCTGGCTCCTCAGACTCTCACAAGTGTGGATTCTTTGCATATTCACAATCATTATATTAACAGTTTCAATTTCCTCACAACATTTGGTATTGAATTCTTCATAATGACTTAAATTCTCTAACTATTCTAATAGTCTGGCATACTTACTGGCCACTGGGCTTTTTATTGTTGAGGAATTTCACAATTATGTAATTAAAACAAGAGTGCTTGGATGGCAGCACAAGAAACTCTGGGCCCCTGAGCTATGATTTTGTATTTTAAACCAGTTGGAGCTTGTGCTCAGAGCTGTGACAGCAACAGATTTGTAAAAAACAGTTCAGGAACAAGGTTTCACTAGATTATTGTTAATAATACAGTCTGCTAGCATATGTTTGAAGCATGTAGGTAGGTCCAAATAAAAATTCCTTGACAAGTTCCTGTGCTTTGCTGAACCTTGTGATCTGGGAAAAGAGCTCAAGGAGAGCATTCACTACCACACAAGAAAGTTCCCCTGGCTCTTGGGGAAGAAATCGAAGAGGAAGGACACTGGAAGTAGTTTCACTTTCTTTACTTTCCCTTGACTCTAAGTGCCAGTTTAAGTGACATTGTGGTACATTTTCTCCTTGTTTTCAAGTTAATTTACACTCCTTCAGAGCAGGTGGGAGAAAAAAAAGAGAACTCACTGCATGGAGAAATATGTGCAAAGAGTTGCCTTACACTCAAAGTCAGTCCACCAAACAAAATATATTTCTTCCTGAATTTTTTAGAGTAGGATTAGTAATCTGAGGTACCCCAGTACTTCACAGCAGTAGGGATGCTCAGGTAACAGTGGGGTTTCTAACCTGAAGATAAAATACCCAAATGACAAAATATAATACCTGACTACAGCTTTCTATCAATCACATTGTTTCTTGTTATATATAACTCACCTACTTAAGTTTCACATATAAATTACTTCCCTGGGTTACCCAAGGGAACAGTAATAATTTTCCAAAGTATTCACCTGAAGGTTCCTAAGATTATTCAGGCATCTTTTAGACTCTAGAGAGACTAAATATAGCCACATGGAGCCTTCCTTTAAAATCCAGGGCTGGAAGAGTAATTTGTGTTTCAATGGCAGGCAGCAGGGCCATTTTCTTGATGAAGGCTGTGGATCCAAAAATGTTTTAAAACCTATGTGGCTTCTTCTCATGAGAAAAGTGTAAGTCAGAGGAAGAGGTGTTGCAACTAAGCAGAAGGTGAAGCAGAGCAAGCAGTACACACAAATCTTATGCCAGCTTTTTGAGCTGGGAGCATTTGGCAAAGGGGAAATTGGGAATTGCTGGTGGTGGGATCAGTCTTCCTGGAGTAGTGGTGGTTCTGTTTGCAGCCAGTCAGTGTTGCCATATCTCACTACTTCTGTGCCCCTCTTCTCACAGGCAGGAGCTGGACAACTTTAGTTCTTTAGTATATGTGGCAACAATGCAAGTTCATGCTTTTCTCTACAGATATAGCACAACATTTTTGCTGCTTTTAAAAAAGGAGGTATAGAGTCAACCTCTAAGGGTCCTGTTCTTAAATCCTACGCCCTAAATTCTGTCTACCTACTCAGTATAGACCTTTCATTCATTGCCTCATGTAAGGAGAAGCAGTAATTATTTTGGTCAGCTGCTGTCTGTTTTGTAAATGAGGCAAAGGGTGGTTTTCCTTAGTCAGTTACAAATATCTTGCACACTAGTGGGGTTTTTTCTGTGTGTTTATATTTCTACTCCATCTTTTAGCCAACTTTCTTAAAATATTTTGCAGGTGTTTCTGTGGGAATACTCACAAAGCTGTACTTTGGTTGACAAAAATTCATCAGCATCTGTAGTGAATAGTGAGAGAAACTGGGCTGAGGAGTCTCTTAGACATTGATCAATGGGACCAATGATCTGTTTAAAGCCAAGCAAAAATTTAAGTGATTTACCACACCAAGACTTTAGATATTTGCCAAGTGTCGTCAAGAAAATTGATAGTAGTACCCCTATCTCCTACAGCTCTGCCAGCCTCAAACTTTATTATAGCAAAATACTGTTTTATTTACTTAAAAAAACCAAACCAAAACAAAAACACCCCCACCAAAACCTGACAATCTTGGATGAAAATGAATGGTTTTTTTCTATGCTACACATAGAAATCTTGTGTGACAGTGGCAGGACTTAATCTGGTTGACTTCCCGGGAGAAAGGACTCTATAGACTGAGTGTGTTTGCAGAGAACCTGTGAATAGAGGAATGGACATCTGCTGGGTAAATCCTCTGTTGTCAGGCTATAGAGCTTTTGAAACACAAGGGAAAATTCACCTGATTTCCTGGAAAAACATTTAGATACCTCTAACTTCTGTTGCCTAAACTCCAATGGCATTCAGTTAGGGACATGGGACAGTCTATTTTAAAACTCATAACCATGGTATGAACACTACTAGAGAAAAACTGCTGCTCCATTAAATTCAAATGCTGAAGTGTTACACTCACCACAATGTTCTCTAAGTTTTTTTTTCTTTTCTCTCTGGTTGGCATGTAAATGACGCAATTTGCTCTGAGGTATTAGTTGCAGGATTAGAAGGCAATTCTAAAGTCCTCTAGCTGATGTCTCAAGTAATATATTTGTCAAGTGCACACACTTCATGCTCTAGAATTGAATGTTTATGCCATTATAGTCGTTATTATTTGAACCACACTAAATTAGGTCCAGGCTGTATGTGGTGCTGGATTGTGTTAGTGGTGTGTTTGGTGAGCACTCTGCTGTCATCTGATGGTGCCACAGGTTACTGGGTTCTGTGGGGTGGCTGAGATGTTCACACAGCTTGGCATATCTGATACAGCCAGTGACCATACCCTTGGCAGCGGGAGAAGTCAGCCCTGAGCAGTAAAGCACCAAGGAGTAAATGTCTGAATAAATCCCTTCCTCCTGGCTTTTCATTCTCAGGCAGCAATCTCTTTTGAACAGAAGCAATGGGTCTGATTCTACCCTCCCACAGGTATTATACTTTGTGTCTTCTCAGATGTGTCATCTCGTGAAGGAGAAGCATGTGGTGTGCACTCCCTCCCAGTGCCTGACAGCCCTGGTCACACTGGCAATAACTTAAAACAAATTCTTTATTTTCCCTAAGCTCCACTTATCACATGTTTTAGCTAATGATCAAAGAATTTACCTGTTCTTTGGTATAGTTTCTCTTTTGTTTTGTTGTTGTTTTTTTTTTGTTTTTATTTTCCCAGCAGAACTTCAGATTCTTCGCCTGATTTCTTCAACTTCTTTTTCAAAATGTTCAAAATGAGGGCTGAACCTTGCAAGGTGCTGCATGTGCGTTGGAAAAGAGCTGACACAATCTTATCTGGGATCTTTGGGCATGGGAACACCTCTGGCTGCCCCATCAGCAGTGGAGGCAGAGAGCTGAGAGCTGCCTCCAACAACTGTGGTGCAAAAGCCATGTACTTCTCAAATGGTGATTAAACTGTCAAAACAAGGCTTGCCTGGGCTCCAGGAAGCTTGTTCTTGGCGCTCCACATGGAAGGACTGTCATTCCTCATCCCGTACCCATGGCGTGAGTAGCCCAGAGCATGGCCAGAGTGCTGTGGGAGTCAGTTCCAGATGGGTTTGTACAGCCTATTACATGGTGAACACTCATTTTTGCTGTCTCTCTGTGCTTGGAAAGAGAGCAGTATTCCTGGCTCTTTCTCCTGCTTTCACGGCTGTTTATATTCATACAAGGTTTTTGCCCTGGCTGGTATGATCACAAAGGAAATAGTGCAGTAGCCCCTTAAATTAAGGGAAAAGAGCAAATCAAAACACATCAGTCTTCTGAGCCAGAGTCCCAACGACCACAGGATTGGGAAAAAATGCCATGCACGTGATTTTGCTGCATGCTAAAATAAATGGAAGGGAAATGAAAAAATATATCACCATGTCCTTTAAAAATTTGTACCTACAGAGTTGAAGCGACCACAAGTGATGCTGTACAGATGGTTTTTCTCTTGCCAGGGAGAAGTGCAGTGAGGCCAGAGTCTTTTAATCTGTCATATATATAACTGAAGATTTACAGTTGGAATCAGACTTGAAAATGTAAATGGCTTTTCAATTGCAGAGTCTGGTCTGTCATAATGGCTTTCATTCAAAGCTTTGTCTGGGTAGAACAACAGCTGTTCTGCCTGTGGTTTTGCTTGCCTTATTTTATTTTTAGAATTTTCTCATATGTAAGATGCCACAAGATGGATGCAGACTGGGAGACCTCCTGGTGATATCTGAAATAAATGAAGTGCTCTCCTTCTCCATAAAGAGAGTTAATTCAGCTAGTGAAGACTCCTGACCTGGACTTCTGACCACCTTCCCACTCCTAACATGGCTAATCTGTATAAAATGGTATGCAGAGATCCAAGCTACCTTTGAAATTAGTTTTTCCCATGAAATCATCAGCTGGTGACTGCTTAGAGTCCCCAACTTTTGCATCTTAAAGCTAAAAATTGGGGAAAATCAGTGGTTGTCATTTAAAAATTCTACCGTTAAAGCAAACTCAAGGGTATTTGGAATTGAAGTCTTTAGTGTTCAAATTCAACAACTGCTGGTTTTAAAAACAAAGGTATCTCCTTTTCGTATCTCCCTTTTCAGCATGTATACATTTCTGCAGCTTTTTTTTTTTTTTTTACTAGAGTTTGTTTATTAAAGATCCATGTTTGACTTCATAAAGTGCACCTGTTCAAATGTCAATACCAATGAGAATTTAGTATAGAAATAGGTGCTGTGAGTCCAAATACTGCTGTGGATCTATTTTCCACTGCACACAGTGTTTTGTTGCTTGGAGACCTACTGTATGTTCTTGCTTTTGTTCTTTCTTCCAAAAGTTGAGTTTTGTACTTCTAAAACAGATGGAAATCTAGAAAACATTCTGTATTTCAAAACTTGTGTAGGAGGAAAAAAACGTAGAAAAAACCAACCCGCCACCAAAACAAAAGCCTCAACCCAGCTCCCAGAAGACCTGGAGCCACCAGGAATTTTTGTTTGTGCTGGGAAAGTATTACATGACTTCAGGCACCCGCTGAATGACATGCCTTTCTTACAAGTCAGGGATGTGTTCTTTTCACAACTGAGAATGGGAATTACGAAAACCACGATGCTGCCCCTGTTATGTTGTTTCTGAGAAGAGAGCTCCTCTGTGGTTGATCTTACTATAAACCACGATGAGGACATCAGGGTTCATTATGCTCCTCAATCATTCTCTGTATTTTTTTTCTTCTACTTCCTGAGCTGTCCCTTTCTCTTTTTCTCTGTTCCTCTTCTGTTGTCAGCTCTTCTCACTTTACTTTTTCCCTTTCTTATCCCCTACAGTTTCTTTGAAACACAGCAGGAAAGCAGCGTTGCCCCAATCTGTCAGATGATGGACCAGTGACAAGGCTGTGCCTGTAGGTAAGTTTGCTTCTACAAGCAGATAGCATGAAGCTGTCTGTTATTCAGATTTCAGTTCATGCTGTTCTCACAGGCAGTAATCCAGGAACATTATTTGCCTGCTACAGTGGGATACTGCAGTGCCAAGGATGCTTTGTCTGATTTCCACTTCCAGGCTTTTATTTTGACATAGAAAACCAAAGTGGACAAAAATACATTGTTGCCATTCAGAAAAATAATTCATCATCTGTTTTAAATGAGTGAGGTAATTGAGATGGAATTAAAGAATGTCATCTTTGCAATATGCCCAGACTTCTGAATGAGAGGGATTCCTAAACAAAATCATTCCAAAGTCACATTTCAGACTTGTAGCTTCCATCAGTGGGACCTCTGGCAGGGCTGGCAGGAGCAGGACTGCAAATGCAGGGAGTTTAGAAGCAACCCTTAGAGCCTGGAATCACAGTGATGCCTGAACTGTGGATTTGTGCCTTGGCAGGACAGATAGAAAAAGCAGAAGTCACATGCTAATCTCTGAATTGGAGATTTTAATCTCTTGAAGATCAAGGACCTAAGTATAACCTGAACTTGGATACTACTCTGGTGTAAACCCAAGAATAAGTGTGCTTAAGCTCAGCTATACCGACTGATTTTTCAAATGCCTTATAAAATGTGTTACTGCCTTATAAAAAGCCAGGCACTTTGTAATGTACTCTAATTCAGCAGGAAACCAGCCTTTATACCTGTTTTGTTGCTCTCTGCTCTCTTGCAAGACTAACAAAAAAGAGTATGGAAACCTCCACCATTCATCAAGATGCCCAGAGTGTCCTCAGATAATCCCTTGTGGGGCTGGATGGTGGGGTCAGAGCCAGGCTCTGTCATCAGGGCTCCCCAGCTGGTCAAAGGGATGTGTTTTTCCCAACCCCTCCTTACTGTGTCTCAAGATGAATGGCTCCCCACTGACCACTACAATTACTTGACAGTCCCAGGAGAGATGCTGTTTAAGCTAAAGGACAGCAGTGGAACCAGAACAAATGTGTCTAAACTGGACATAATTGCATTCACATTGGTTATTAAAAGAAAATTCCTAATAAAGTTTTTGAAGAACAGCCAAAATGATTAAATGGACAAAGCAACGCCTTATTTTTAAAGTAAATTATTTTCAAGTGTAAGTTGGTATGTTTTTGGGAAGATTTGTTGAAGTTGAGCTGCAGAGGAGTCAAAGGTCTCAGCAGTCCTTTAACCTTCTTGTTTCTGATCAAGGAGTGTCTTGCTAATTTAGTGTCAGGTTGTTAACTCTTATCCACACAGGACATTGCTCTACTCTGCTGGTGTTCCTCTGCTGTGATCACACTGAGCTCTGCTCTCTGAAACAGCAGCAGAAATGGCTGCCTCCTATATGCAGGGTGATGGGGGAAGGACACCATTCTGTTTAATTTAGCATTGAAAAGCCCACTTCCCTAACTAAGGTGTCTGAAAAATAATTTGTTCTATGCCAATGTTGGTTTCACTAGAAGAAGTCACTTCCAGAAGTCATCTCCCTGATAAACAAAAACAAAATCTCTAAAACAAGACAGCAAAAAATGAATCACATTCTTGAAAATCTCCTTTTTCTTCAGTCACAAAATGGGGCTGGCAATACTTACGTGTCTCTGGGAAGTTCTCTGGGTAAGAAAATCATCATGGCATGCAAGACCTTCTCCAAAAAGGGCACTATTTGCCTAGTAATTTGCTTTTATTGTTTTGGTCTAAGAAAATCCCAAAACATTTCCACACAAACTTTGTAGTGTAACACTGAGTTTATTTTGAAAGCGAAATCAAAGAATGTTTTTTTCATCTCTGAGCCAGATGGGAAGAAAAAACAAACGTATTCTACCATATGAAAGAAAACAGATGAGAACTTTCCAAAAGTGTTTTTAGCCAAGATTTTTTTTTTCCCCACTAAAGAGCATGGAAAAAATGAGGTGGAGATCCTGAATGAACAAATAGGCTCTGGTTTTAGGAAGGCCTGGGTTCTGGGGAACAATGGTTTTGTCTGTAAGGCACTTTACTATCCCATTTATAGATGCCCATGGTACTTCTGAGTGGGATAAGCACTGAGAACTTCCTCCTCCAGCTCCCACCCAAGCCATGGGGAGCCCGGGTTGTCCCAGCTGGGGGAAGTGCCAGGCATGAGCAGCTGTCCCACTGCTGGCCTCTCACCTGGGTGAGCCCCAACACCTGCACAGGGCAGCTCCGAGCTTGCTCCGGGGACAGCCGGGCGCTTATGGTGGAGCCAACATCTCTGGGTGCACAGACACCCACAGAAGTGAGGGAGGAAAACCAAAGCAAGTCTGGAGGCTGTGGCTGGAGATGTCTTGTTCCCTTTGGATGCTACAGATATGTGAGCTGCTGTGCTCTTAGGCAAGGAGCCTGCACTGGGGAAAAAGTGGTTTTGTCTTCTCACATGTGAATCGTCTCAGCCATCCTTCCCCTACTCCTTGCAGATCAGTTTCTTCTCCAACCAGTGGCTGCCCTCTGACCAGCTCCTCGCCTTGCCAGTGATCAGACACTCTGCTACTTGCTAAAAAGCAGACTAGCTACTTGTCAGGAACAGAAAATTAACAGAGGAGCTCAGCCATCTGAGAGAGAGAGGAACAGCAAGACCACATCAGCCATTGTAAACAGACAATTTAAGCCATCATAATGGCTAATGTGGGGACTGATGCAATTTAGGTCAGGACATTCCTCACCTGGAGGGCCATCTGAGGTGTTTGGAGTGCTAGGAGAGTAAGCAGCAAAGGGCTTCAGCCATTCTTAAAGGTCTTGTTCAGATCAGACCTTCAAAACCAAGGCACTAAAAAATTTTTTTTTCCCGGACTAGCTGGGGGTGGGGCCGTTTGGGTTTGCTCCCCAGAGGAACCCCATTCAGAGGTTTCCTCCCAAATTTGACCTAAACTAGGACAACCTGCAATTATGGGATAAGACAGCCCCAGTCATGCTCAGAACCAGGAAGGTATAAGTGAAAAGAAAGGCTTTAATGGAAAAAAGCTTCATCAGTTTGATTTTTAATACTTATGAATGTTCTGGCTCCATCTCTCTCTGATCTCTGTATCCCTCTTGGTTACACACACAGGCAGAGTTAACAACATTCATTTCCATGTCTCCGCTTAGTGATTCCTTTATTGGAACATTTGCAAGTATTAATTATAGACAACAAAGGAAATGACAGTTGAGATTTATAAGCTCTAATCAGCTGAAGGCATTTCCAAATAAATTAATGAAACAACTCAGAAATGACATTAAGAAATCCAGAAGTTAATGTAAATCACAATGACTTTGTATGTTCTCTGCTTTTCCCTCTTTTTCTTCCAACAGTCCCAGTGCTTGCCAGGGTATATGAAATTGCATTTAATTTTATGTGAAACAAGAAAGATGAGGAGAACATGTGCTCAGTATGACAAGTTACAATATTTGTGCATAAGAAGGAATGCAAAAACTCAAGCTGAGACAAAATAATCTTTCCATACAATCTACATTATTACTCAAACCATACAGAAAAATTTGATGGGGATGTTTTCCCATTAAGGAGTGGCAGGTCTGAATTTCATGACAATTTCTTGGCCCATCCTGGTGTACTGCCTGCCCTCCTGCCAATCTGTCTTTTTTGTGACACGTTCCTGAGCTGTCTTAACACTCTCTTGGTCCTCTCAGTGATTTCAATCCTTGTTGCCATTGGACACCTTTGTTTCCTTCCTGCAGGAATACTGGGTCAAAAGGGTGGTCTGTCTCAGCACGCCTGGCTGCTCAGGCCGTATTTTAAGGATGACTGGGCACATCAGGCATGCAACTGCAGCATCCCTCTTAATCCAGTTTTGTGTAACAACTGCAGTGTTTGATTCAAGTGTGTGAACAGAGGGTGTGAGCCCAGTCATGTCTCATTTCTCAGTGTCCTCAGCTTGTCCTTCCTCTGACTGGAGGACACTAGATAACTCTTGGATAATCTGATCTCGTGTATGTACCATCACTGCTGTTGCTGAAGGAAGAGAAGGATGAAATCTGGGCAAGGAAGCAATATGGCTTGGGCTTAAACAGAGATTTCTAATTTACTTCTTTTAGTGACAGAAGTCTGTGACATCAATAAAAAGCGTGAAGAATGTAATTTGATGAGATAGGTGCTCAAAACAGGCTTATTTCATCTAGATAAGCCAACATTCAAAACAAAGGTAGCAATGCTTCTGCTTCAGTTATGGTTCTTCAATGCTCCACTTACCAGGGTTTGTGAGGCTCTCTGGGCATACAAAATACTAGTTTTGTACCTCATTATACAAAAGTAGCAGTTCAACGTCATCTCCACAGAAAATGTGTAAATATATATGCAAACACTACAGCATATGTCTACACACAACTCCTCAGTACAGCATGACAATGCATGTCAGAATCAAGTTGTATTCAAAACCTTATGAAAAAGCCAAAAGGAAAGGCTCACGAAATCCAGACTGAATACAAGCCCTGCCTTCATGATGGTGACACAGGGTTTCTGCAGTTGTAATACATAGACTTTTCCCTTTTAATTAAGCAGATGCAATTTTCATGTTGCTCCTGTCTCATATCTAATTTGAACCCACAGGACAGATTCCCAAGTGTAACATTTTGTGTATTTTTTAAAAAAAAAGATAATTGAAATTTAAAACACTGGAAGGAGTGTGAGATGTAGGGAAACAGCAGTCTTTAACTGTTTGATCTTAGGAGCAATATTTGAAAATCTGAAGTAAAAAATCTTGTCTCTTTCCAACAGAGCTGAGTATTTCAACAAACTTATCTGCATTCAGCCACAGTAAATGGCAGGTCAGGAGGCAATGGAAAAGCAGCTCTCCTTCCCAAGAAGCCAAAACCATTTCCTTCATTGTAGAGCATGTGGTCATGAGAAGGGTATAAAAACTGGAAACGAATACCAGGTTTTCTGCTAATGAATTAACCCACTAATTTTTTAAATTCCTGATAAGCAAGAGTGCTGCTTTAGGCAACAGCCCGTGGGACTGTGGAGGAAACTGGTTGGGTAATGATATAATCTCTTTCTGCTTTGCAGCACATTTAATTTTCTACTTTGTTTGGGAGAGAAGTACTGGTCCAAGAAAACAGAGAGATTGATTTATAAAGCACTTTGGACAAGTGCAAGTTTATTAGACTTTTCTGAGTATGGCATGTTTTTCTCACCAAATCTTGAAATCTGTCTTAAAAACAAATACTTCAGTGTATGCAGCTTCTTCGTTCCTCTTTTCATAAAGTCTCTCACCTAGGCTTGACCTGCAGTATGTGTGGCACCTACTGGTGTAGAATTCCTTACAAGAAGGGAGAAGGAATGAAAATATTTCAAAATTATTATTAAAAATTGGAGATTTACTTCCATGGAATTTTCTCCTGAGTGGAAGGAATGTAGGCAGGGAGGAGAAGGAAGGAAGGAAGGAAGGAAGGAAGGAAGGAAGGAAGGAAAAGCTTTTATTAAAATGGTCTTTCCATAGTACCCTGATGAAACACTGGCTGTGATCAGAGCTATAATGAGTATCTAGTCCTTAGTCAACTTAATTGTTACACATGCAGACTAGACTGCATACAGTAAGGAAAATGCTACCTAAAATCTGCTTTTAAAGTTATTTAACCAGAACAAATCATCTGGGAAAGTAAAAATATTTCTAACTGGAAAAATATTTCTCTATAGCTGAGCTAGGCCTGACAGCAAACCTTAATGAATTATTAGTACCTTTATTGTTTTCTTTGGCCCCTGTGCACTATATTTGTAAAAAAGTCAGTAAAAAAGAGAATTGTAAAAAGCAAATATTTTGTACAAAAATACAAAGTTTTAAAAGCTCTTAAAAGTATATTCCATATTATTGATAAGAGTTGGACTATATATATATATTTATATAAAATCTATATATTTGTGTATCTGTATAATTTTCCTACATTTGGGATTTTAGCAAATGAAGCAACTATTTACACAGTTGCTTTATATGTTTTTCTATATGAGTGACCAACAGTCTTATTCAGATTGATAGAATGTCTTTTCTCAGAAGACACAAGCTGCTTATGGATGTGGTTACTGGTTGGGAAGAAAATCTAAAACAGAATTAGTCCAACAGTATTTCCTGATGCTGAGGGTTGAAAGGCCTTAAATAATTACAGGATGCTGGAGAAGAGTCACTGCTGAATTCCTTCATGCTTTTAAATCAGTTTTCAGTGCTTGCTTTTTTCTTTTTGAAATTTGGAAGTCAGTGTTGCTCTTTCCCAGGATTTTCTTCTTCTTCATGTAAATTTCCTTAATATGAAGGTATCTGTAAAGTCACAGCCTATTACACTCCATGAACTTGCCCTACAGTATAAGAGAAAACAAGAAAAACGAAGAGAAAAAAACCTGTAAAAAGCCTGTGAAGATTAAACAAATTTCCAAAAAGAAAACTTACAGAGATCAAGATATGTAAAAATTTTGAGCAGACTTGTATTCAGATCCTGTAAGTCCTGGAGGATAAATATTTGTAAACCTTGAAGTTTTCTTAAAATAACAAATGCATGTAGGAAAAACAGGGTAAATCATATTGTTATTTAAACTTGGTCTTTCCCTCTAGACATCCAAACAGAATTATACACACAAAGCCTGTTCAGCACTTAGTTTTGTCCTATGGGGACTACGGATGAGATGTAATTTTGGCTCTAGCTGACATTTATGTCTGCCTTCACTGAAATTCAACTGACAAGCTTCCAATGGGAGGAGCCAGGCACCCTTGGCAAAGCGATGTTTAAACAGGTTGTATGGAGGAGATAACATTTCAGGCAGAGCCCCACCATGAACACAAACACCAGCTTTGACCACGTTCTGTGATGATGGGGCCGGGCTCTGAGCAGCCATGGGAACCACCTGCCCTCTGCTCCTACAGAAATGCCTGTGTCAACAGAAAGAGATGCCCTGTGGCAAACACCTGGCTGACTGCTGGGCCACTGGCAGTTTATGAATCCTTTACTCCAGCTGCAACACATGAGATGCTTATGGCCTATGGACCCAGCTTCTCAGTCCCATGGGACATCTCCTGGCAGTGATGGGAATTTTAAGATCTCCTTAGCAGTCACCAAGTGCCTCCTATTGCACAGACTTTCAAAACTAAGTCTTTTTAGTTTTTGAAGGTTGGTTCCTGAGCCACTCTAAGGTCAGCTTTCTCTATTGTGTGGCCACTGACCCTAAAAAGACAGCTTCCAGTGTGGAAGCATGTGCCAATTTATCATCATCATCAAAATTTTGTGCCCAAAATTTTAAGCATGCGTAAAGGCTACAGGAAATGTGGTCTTTACAAAGATGCTGAGCATGCCATGGCTATTGCCAGCTTCAAGGCAGCTTTTTCCAAGTGCAATAAATCCAGCATTTGCATCTGGATCTGAGTGGAAGTGTTCCACATGTGATTCCCCCTCTTCCTCAACAAGGCACTGCCTTAGCATTTAGTCAAGATCTCACCTCCAGCTGTGGGACATTTAGTATGGACAAGATGAAATAATCAAATCAAGGGTCTTGCTTACCTTTGTCCATGTCTTTTTCACAAATGAAATTGTGAACATCTTCACAGTAGAAGTCATTCCAGACCCCACCATAGATCAACCCAGCGCAGTCTTCCCCTAGCTCATGCCCGTAACTCCAGTTATCAGGCTGCCCAATTTTCCAGTTTCTTTCCACAAAAAAGGAAAGAGATATGATTGCACAACACAGCACACATGGCAGGTTTTCACCACAAGAAATTAACGAAAACATCATGAGATCTGTTCTGAACGGGAAATACACATTGAAACAAACAATACATGACTCTTGCTGAAAATGGAAAACAGATGTATTACAGAGAAGGGAATCTATTTGGCCTCAGGCTGCCAAAACTCAGAGACCTAAATTTAGACCAATGAACTTTATTTTAGTTTCTGAGTGTACATGCACACACACACGCTGGGAGTGCTTCATGCTCCATGTGCATTGCTCCAAGCTTGCAAAACCTGCATACCACACTCCCGCTGGCAGAAGGGACTGAGAAGAACCCATGTGCTTGGAGGTACTGCCAAAATGGCAGCAGCTTGCCCTTGCTCACTGCAAAGGCATTCAGCCCTCTGACTGCACCAAAGGTGGGCATCTTGGGAGGAACAGCAAAGATACATGTGTTTTAGGGACACGTGCTCAGATGGGAAGGGAATTCTATAGACTTTGAAGAAATGCACATAGTACATTTACACACATCTTTTGAGATCATTAGCTTTGATGGCAAAATTGAATGTAGCAAGGAAAAAATCTTGCAGCAAGTGCTTCCTCATCCTGTTTTTGTTTAACAAGTCAGAAACGCTTCCAAACTCAGGACTTAAAAGCTCCATTTTCCTGAAGAAACAGGTTGTTGAAGGGAGCTTGTGATTGCTGGCTGACACAGTCCATGCTCAGCTAAAAAACATGCCTGCCTGACATAGAGCATCCAATCAGGAACCTGGGAGGACACTCAGCTTTCCAGAATAATGAAATACTCCAAAAATCTGTAACCAACAGCTCTGAGGTTATGACAGAGCACCTAAAACCATGGTGTAGTGGAAATCTACTAAAAGCAGCACCTTAAGTAGGGTCAGTCACAGTGCTGCCATAAAGAGGAAGAAAGATGAAAACGGGAAAGGAGAAAAAAAGGGAAAATACTATGGCTCATTTGAAATGAATCTGACTTTTTCCATGTTTTTCATCTAAATGAACACCAGTGAGATCACAGCTAATCATTTCGTAACATCTGACTGACTGTGTAGCCTGTTTTTCTGAAGCACAGCATGTTCAGATGTATAAACTCTTTAGTCTACTCCTCAGTATTAAAAATTTGGGTGGTTGCAATCTGTTCCATTTAGGACAAATTAGGTGTAGCCCTAGGATTCCTGGAAAGCTGCCAATTCAGTTCTCAGCTGGACAAAGTATAGATGTCCTAATTTCATGCATTTTCCTTATGTTGAATGCTTTCCACTTGGATTTGGGCTTTATCTAAAGACTGGTCATTTTTTATCAGTACTCTATTTATAGCCAGTTGTAATGCAAATAAGGAAAATTCAAACCAAAACAGTAAAACTGTGCTTTCCATCTCAACTTTGTAATAAAAGTCAGAAGCAAAAGCTTTGGCAAGAAACACTGCACTGCGTAGTTATGTGATTCTTTCATTCAACATTCAGTTTTCTTCCTGGCAAGGAAAAGAATCCTTGTGCATGGAGAAGGAAGAGAGAAAGAACCCCAGCACCCTCAGTTAACAAATTAAATTACTGGCATCTACAACCATCTGGATCCATGAGATAATTTCTAAACGCTGCTTTTAGAAGTGTCAGCAAGAGTGATTGCTTTTTATTTACATACGTGTAAACTGGTAAGGATCCATCCACCCATCTCCATTCATTTTCCTTCTCTGAATCTGTTAGTCCAATCCAGAAGGTGCCTTTCCCAAAAACCTGCCTTTTTAGCCATTGCTGTGAAAGAAAGATCTTAGTCATAACAAGGACAATGGTCTTTGGAGTCAATAAACTACATTGGTTTAATAAGCCTCTTGTTATTAGAATAGGGAGGGCCAGAGAAATTTTTCTAAGCTGAAGATATGTTGCAGGAGTTGGCCTTGGGACCCCTTGCTCAGGCTAGAATTCCTTTCAGTGTTTGCAATGAAGGTAGAGAGAGCTAGGCATGAAAATTAGGATGACATAAAGTCGCAGGTAATATTTTATAGATAAAAATTGAAAAAACCCCAAAGAGTGAGGAATTGTATCTTGACATCCCCACTGCCATGTTGAATAGTATTAAAAACAGAGTTAGATTAAAGATACCTTTGGGTCATACTAGTCAGATAATTTAAAATTAAATAATATTTATTGCTGCAAAAAATACTTTGATAATACATGAGGATTCTATCTTTAAGGGTTCAAAACTTCTACAATTCTCAGCAGCTTTTCTGACTGCTCTGTGCCCACCACCTTCAGCGTCAGCATCAGTTCTATTCATGGTACCCTTCTGCACAGGGAGAAGCTGCTGATCAGGCAGAGGGTCGACAAAATTCTAATGAGTCAATTAATGTGTTTACTTCTACTTATACGAATTCATGGTGCTCTCAGGTTCTCACTATCTTGTGGTTTCTACAGGTAAAACAACTTCAAACTCCCTCCTTGAAGAACAGCAAGAGAAAGTAATTTACCTGCTCCTCTTTGTCGTTGATGATAACCAAGTGTGATGCTTTCTTTTCACAGAATAACTTTGCATCTTCAAAAAAATCTCTTTCAGTTGAAAAGTAATAGCATTTTTCTGTATAGTTCTTCCAACGGGGAGAACAACCTGTGATGTGAAATTTTTTTTGTTAAGCCTGTTATTGGTAACTCAATGGAGCAGTAGGGGCCAGTAACAAATGGAGAACCCATACCCATCTACAGCATGTTGGTGGCTTACCATTAGCCTCGGGTTCGGGCGTAGGTTCACTCCTTAGTGCCATTGGCATCCCTGGACCTGGCGGCCCTGGTGGGCCAGGTGGGCCCTTCGGACCAGGCAGCCCAGGGACTCCAGGTAGTCCAGTTAGTCCTCGTGGTCCTGGTAGCCCTGGGCTTCCCACCGTTCCTTGCAGGCCTTGAGATCCTGGTGGGCCTTGAGGCCCTGGCGGGCCATCCTTGCCTGGTGGCCCTGGTGGCCCAGGGTCTCCATTTGGTCCAGGCAGACCTGTCTTGCCAGGAGAACCTCTCTGACCTTTGGAACCAGGTGATCCTCTTGACCCTTTCCCTCCTTTTTCTCCTGGTGGCCCGGCTGGCCCAGGGGGGCCCTTCTCGCCTGCAGGTCCTGGTGGTCCGGGCTCTCCTTTCTCTCCTTTTTGTCCTTTTAGGCCAGCAGGGCCAAGAGGACCTTGAGGACCTCTGTCACCTTTAGGTCCCCTTGGACCAGGAGGGCCTGAAACAATGTAAGCATGCAAAGTGGGAGTATGCACAGAAAACCAAACAAAAAGCCCATGTGGGGTGGGCTTGTTTAATACATTTCTGACCAGCGCCACTGGATATTTAACAACACAGAAACTGGACTAACAGCTGCTTTCATCAGTGCTTGTAATAGTGCAGCTGCTTTCCAGGTCCTATATGCTTTCCTTGTTCTTTCCTTGATCTCCACAAAATACAGGACACAGAAAATACTCTGTGTTTTGTATGTGTATGAGTATGGCACGCCCAGTCACGTGAACTGGTGATGCTGTGCCCCGGGTGACCAGCCAAGGTCTCTGCAAAACTCTGTGCACTAGTCTATACCAGTTTATGCACTAGTCCTGTGTGCTGGTGGTCATGTTCCCTCACTCTGCCACACTCCTCCTTCTAGTCTCATCTCTCTGCTCTTAGACCCAGGACTTTCTCCTTATCCTGTTTGTTGGTCTGTCAGTAACGGCGTGTCAAAAAGAGACAAAATGATGGATAGTGAACTAAAGGCCAACTGTGGGAAAGACCAGAAGTTGCAAATTGGCCAGCTCTAACAAGATGGGGAACAATAACCCACAACAGGAAATGGCAACGCTGTGACAGCAATAAACAACAAAACAATTTGGGATTCCATTCATGGATGAGCAAATCCCTTGTCAATACCTTCCCACCCTCAGCACCAATCTACATAATTCAAACTCCTCCAGAGACAGATTTACAAGCTGGAATCATTTAAGCCTGGTTGAAATGAGAACGGTTAAGGTTACTGACATGTAATCTTGGCTCTAATGCAGCCTTAGTTTATTTGGAGCAATGGATTTATATTTGTGAATAGAGTTTTATACTGGTTCACATCTGATTGGAAATATGAGTGTTCTTTTCATTTGGGATAATATTTGGCTGGGAGGAACCTCCTAAACCTGATGCTATTTATTTCTGGAGAAAATAAAGCATCCCTGAATTAAAAAACTAAGCAAAGTAGGATGTTTTCTGGCAGACTAACAACTGGCTTAAAGTGAAATAGCAACTTGTTTTTCAGTAAGGGTGGACCTTTCTGGGAATAGTCCAACATATATTTTTTAGCCATTTCCTTCTTACTGGGGATTGGTTTCTTGACATTCCACACCTTCACCCGCTTGTTTTAGAAACTAAATCAAAAGCAGATCCAGTCAGTCAGACAGAATAAAATTTTGCTAAGTCAGAACCTTCTTTCATAATATCCCCATTTTAGCTATGTAAAAAAGGCATAGAAAAATTAGTATGAAAAATTCAAGCTACATGTAAATTTCAAAAGTTTAGGATTAGATAATGGAAAAGCCCAGGACACTCTATCAGCATGCACTAACTTCCACAGACCTAAAGAAGTAATGCAAGCAGGAATTTGGCACACACACATCATTAGGGAAGCTGCATACCTTGTAGGATAGTGAAGTTTTTGATGAGCTGGCCATGTTTGGAATCCACCAGCTTCATTTCTTCCATTATTACTGACAAATTGGCAACTTCAACATCTAACCTTGACCTCATCAAATCCTGTTGCACCTTGAGAGATGCAGAGTCTATGCGAATATTGGCTAGTGTGCTGTTCATGGAAATCAGCTCATCTGAGTGTTTACTTAAGGTGTCTGTACAAGTTGTCCTGACCTCATTGAGATTGCTCGTCAGTGTCCGTAGATGATGAGCAGTGTAGCTGATGTTGCTGATGATATTGACTATATCGGTTTCAAAGACCTGGAACTTCTCTTCCAGATGGCTGAATTTGGCAGCAGTTCTGTTTTCATCTCCTTTATGCTGTTCCTGGAGATCCTTTAGACTTTGTTCGTTGGCTTGGGCAATTGTGGTGATGTTCTCCATCTGCCCACTGAAGGAGCTGAGCTGATTGTTCATGTCTTCAAGTGTATCATTGTTGGCTTTTGCCATTGCTGAGTTGTTGGCAGCCAAAGCCTGTAAACTGTGTACTTTCTCCTTAAGCCAGTCAGTGTCCTTCCGGGCCTGAAGGACAACCTGCTGCAGATTTTGAAAGTCATTCTTGATTTTTAGAATAGCTGAGCTTGTATCTTCCACTGACTTCTGTAAGGCACTGATAAGATTTCTTTGCTGTATTTGAGTCAGGTTTAAGTTGTTCAGGCTCATGATGACTACATTATGAGAATGCTCTTGGCTTTGCAGGTTGGTTTGTATATTACTTGTGTCTTGCTGAAGATTGTTGATATAGCCAGTATATGCCTGAAGAGTCTTATTGACACTGATGATCATGAAAGAGTTACTGTCTAAGGCACTTTTCATTTGGTTCTGTCTATCATCTAATACATTTCCAGACTCTTGCAGCTTCTCCAGTGTCTCTTTGTTCCTGGTAGTTTTCTCTGCAATGTCATGAAGTTGCTGACGAAGAGCCAGAATATCAGATCTGAAGCTGGACAGTTCAGTGTTAGTATTCAAGGCTTTTTGTCCAGCTTGGTCATCTGTTGTACACGAATAAAAAAAATGGAAAAGCTTTAGGGTTTTTTAAAACACAGTATGAAACAGCACAGTGTATTTTAAGAACAGTCAGGTTCTCAAACAGTTCAGCAGAGCTTTTATTCTATTCCAGTAAAGAGAAACCACTAAGCAAAGTACTGCCTCTAGACGGAGAAAAAAAAGCACAGAGGAATTGATGGAGACCTTGTGTCTTGCTGAGGAGAATGAAACAGTAATTTTGTCATCACAAATAGGAAAAAACTATGGTTAGAAACTGATGAGTATATGCAGTCAAGAATGCTGTGTTCTGAATGAAAACTGAATGGGAAACAATTCAAAACATAAAATAAGTATCAGCAAGTGTAGGTTTTGAAGTTACAACTGGATTTTGCTGAAAGCTCAGAAGTTTATTTTATCTATTCAAGTCTTTTTCTTTCTTTTGATTGCAAGCAGAATACCTTCATTGTGATTTAGTACATATAGTTCCAATTTTTAAAATCTTGGGTTTAGTTTTAAGTAAGTTCTCATACTTATTTTAAATCGATCTGGGTTAGAGACAAAACCTTTGCCAGCAGGCTACTTCAGACATGTAAGGATAAGATATATTTCTGGTTTTCTCTCTAATACATTACAATTGCTTTTAATGACATTAATTTTGCCATTATTGTTTCCTCATGTTCTGAGTTTGAGGAAGGCAAAACCTTTCATCTTTGAGGAACATCTCTGCTTGTGCTTACATTGCCCTATGGAATACTTCTGGAAGCTTGTCCAAGTATGATAAAATATTTGAGATTGCTCAGTCTATCATCCAGGATATAGAAACCAAGGAAATAAGCAGTCAACACGTGCTTTCAGGAAAGACTCCCTTGCTTGACCTCAATCACTTCACTATCCTGCTCACAGTCCATATATTTTTGTCCTCATATAAGTGTAGCTATATTTATGAATTAGACAGTCTGAAGTCCATAATTTCAGATGATGCCAAGAGAGAGTAGTATGGTTTTCATAAATTGCAGTGAATACAGCTGTGTATGGTGCTTTTGTCTGGTGTGATTGAATGAGTCATGATGGCAAACATCAAATGATGGCTTGTGAGACTTCAGCCTGAAGTGTTTATGGAGTCTTTTGCGGATGGACATTTTCCTGAGCACAGTTCCTCTCCCTGCCACTTCTCTCACTCCCAGATCTTCTCATCTCTGACTCTATGTTTACCTCTTGGCTATAGCTCATATTATACCGTGTTCCTCATACAGCTCTGACAACTGCCAGGTCCACATACGGCTAATCCCTGAAGGCCTGTCTTCCATTCACCACATGCTTTTATCCTTCTGGCCCTACAGCACTTCTCTTACTTTCACGTCCTCTACTCAAACTGCTCCAGAGCTTTCCTAACTTCCTCCATTTCAAGTCCACTTAAAAGGGAACTGATGATCCTGAGCATCTCATTGAGCATCCATCCAGCAGTGTGTGGGCATGAAAGACGTAAAGGCGTTCCAAGTCATGAAAATTTAATCAGCATAATATAATAACCCAAATAAAATCCAAAAGGTTGCACGAGCTTTAAAGTGTAACATTCACTTCTGTGGATGCGTCAGTAAAAGAACATGTCACTGAATTACTCGATGTCTTTACTCCATGTCTTACTCCAAATGCACTGTGCAAATACTTTAGAAGCCAGATCCTTTCTCAGGGAAAAAAGCTGTAAAAATTTACAATCAAGCTGCAAGCAAGGAAGTTTTCCTAGAAATACATGTCTCAATATATGGTTTACAAAACTACATACATGTCTCAATATATGGTTTACAATATTTATTTCAAGAATCACAAGGATGTATGAGTATATTAATACTTCTACAATAAAAACTCTATGTCTATGTACATAGAAAGAAAAGTAAAGGAAGGAAGAAAAGTAAAAATGTACACTTAGAGACCAGAATCTTTATCTATGATTTTGTTTTATGTCTTCCTGAAAATTGAGAACTTGGATAGCACTTGGGAGAGACTCAAACAGATAACAGTCTTATGTCCTGTACTCCCTGAGGTGATCAAGAAACAATTTATGAAAATAATAGACTTGTCTCAGACATATGAATTTGCAATAGCTGTTTATTTGTGTACCTTGTAAAATGGCCTTCAGTTTTGAATCTTAATTGCTACAACAGCATCAGGATGACTGGGTGATAGGTGCTCATTTTATGTAGAATCTTTCGTGCTGTAGAACAGCTTCTGCTATGTTTTGTGTTGTAGAACAGCTTCTGCTATCTCTGCCTCAGAGAAGATTCTTTACTGAGGACAACATTTAAGGGTCTGTTTATTTAAATATAAACGCTTTCAGAATGACTTCAGTGGGAACTGTAAATTTTGAAGTATTCTTAAAACCCTTTTCTAACTAGAGCTGATCTGTACTATTTTTAAGTACTTTCCCAAGTACTCAAGAAACTGGAATGGAAGTGCTGTATCTTGCCATAGGCAGAGATTTTTCAGACAAATTTTCTGCCTCAATCTGCCAGGAGAATACCCCAGGTCCATAAAACAAAGGGGCTTTGTTTGTGTGTAGATTACCTAATTTCTTCAGATCACTCTCCACTTCTGTGAGCTTTTCTGTGTATCTTCTGTGGGATGTTTCCAGGCCACCTGTCACATTGTCCATTTTTTCTACAACTAGGGGAGAGAGAACAGTATGTTATGGAAAGAAGAAAAGGGAAATGATGGAAAAAGACTAGTAAACAATAAAGCAAACAAAACCCCACACCTCTACCACCTAACAGTAAAAAAAAAAAAGAAAACGCCTTAAAATTGCCTTGCTTGCCATTACACTCTGCTGTTCCTCTGTGAAATGTTGGAAGGATGAACTCCTATTTGTTGATGGACCCAGAATTCTTCTACTTCTTCAGTCAGCCAGAAGTCCCTAAACATTTTTATTGCCCATGAGCAATCTCTCTCCTGAATGAGATTGGGTTTTCATCACAAACAAAGTCCTTTTCTTTTAACAGTGTTTCCATGCTTCAAGCATAGTGCTGCATGGCAAAGGACAACTGATTGCTAAAGGCTCAGATGTCTGAAAGAAGACTTCCTTTAATTTTTGCTATGAGACATTTCTTCTTAAAAAGAACTTTTTTCTTCTTGTGCCTTTTCATCATTAAAAGTTACCATCTGGATAGCAAACTTAGGACTATGATAGTGATTACTAAATGTTTGGGGGGGGTGGTGTTTAAATATATTGATAATGGTACAGATCACTCAAAACAGTCTTGAAATGATTGTGCCTTGTTAAGATTGAAAGGATGGTCATTCAGGAAATGCAGATTTATGACTGATGTGCCCTTTGTTTTGTAATGCCTGAGAACTTTCCTTGTCACTGAGACATTCAATTATTTAATGAAATTAATATGGGAATGGAAAAAGCAGAGCAACAAATAAACAGCCCAGGGTGGCTTCCAGTGGCAAAAAATGTGAAATTCTTGCAAGGTTTGAGGTAGCCTACAGCTTTCAATACCAAACTTTGTCTAACAGCCTTTTGTATTCAAGCCACAACCATGGGTAGAAATTGCTTCTCATCATGAGATTATTTAGTCCTTTTGCTACACTGGGAGCAGAATGGGTCTGTCACAACTCTGGGAGAGGCTACGCGAGTTATTGTGCCAGCTCCTTCTTTCAAACAGAAGAAAGAAAGTGTTTCTCATTGCTGCTATGTAAAGATTTGGCTTTTCATGAAAAGTGAAATTTAGGGATCTTTTGCTGCTCATCAGCAACCACACGAATCCCAGAGTTTAAAGTGTAGTCCATCAGATGATCCTTCTTTATTAATTTTTGCATTTGTTTTTCTGATTCTAGGTACCACAGTTACACAGGAGGCTTTTGCTGCTTCCCCAAAACCAACATGAAATCCAGACCAAGACTATCTGATACAACAGCACTGAGGAGCTACAACAGAAATAAAGTCTCAGGCTCTTCAGAGAGACCATACGCCCTTTGGTGAATTATCTGCCTGGTCCTTTCTAGGCTCCTAACAAGCCAGTAAAACAGAGACTCTACTGTGTGTGCAGTCGGAGTGTGGCTTTCTATATTTGAGATGATGACAGATTGCTTGCTAAACACCAGACCCAGGCTACAATAATGGCTTTGCTTTTTTCAGAGGGACAGTTGCTCAATACCTTCTGCTTTAGAAAGCATTTTTCTCCCCATTATAGCACTATTTTTTCACTGGTTCTTCTGCCCATTAAAGTTGTCAAAATGCTACATGCCATTTTTCCTAAATGAAGCCAGAGTTGATTCTCTGTTTGTCCTGCCCTGATGTCTTCCAGGCTGGTGCCCAGATCAGCAAAGGTCCTTCAGTTACTTCTGACACTCCACTGATGCATGTTTACACCTGTACATCACATGCAGTGAGAGTGAGGACTTGGCTTTTCCTTCTGGCTCTAGGCAGCTCCTTGTTCACTGTAGTGTTCTCCTTTGTCTACTGACAGATAGTCAATGCCAGGGCATGGCTCACTCGGCATTTAGAGGGCCCTTATGAGATCATTTGTATTTTAAAAACAGGCCTAATTAAAGTGTTTCTGCTGAACCTGTGCCTTGACTATGTCACATTACCTGTGGCTCTTGTTAATTCAGAATTAGAGCAATATTTAACTGCTTTCCCCAGTTTGGACCGCGGAGTTGGCAAATGAATATATATTATCAGTAATTAAATAAAAATGTAATTTCTTCCTTTTGCTGTCCAAATGAATGACGGTTTGTACTTCAGATCAGAAGTTGATAAAACTAAACTCTCATGTAACAAGTATGTTTTCAGGATTGAATGAAATCTAACACTGGAAGCTTGAGTTAAAATATAACCCTGATGAGTCCAAAGCAAATGAAAATAGCAGTAATCCTGTCAGTAAGTAGTTGTCTGGCAGCTAAATGAGACTGAACAGAAGTAATTATACAACAGTATATGGTATTTTCATTGTTCAAAGTGGAAGAACCCCCCAAACCACGCAACTCTAGCAGCAGAAACAGAAGAGGTCTCTGCAAAGATGACTGCAGGGTTAGTTCAAGGGCTAAGGTACCATCCCATAGATAAACCAATGCATGTATTTGCTTTATGCCACTGGGGTGGGACCTTAGCCTCCATGGTCAAACAAATAATGCATTTGGGGAACTTGATCCCTGCCCAAATTCCTTCCCAAAGCAAGTTGTAGCTTATTTGCTTTTCTTGCTATTCCCCTGCAAGTGGAAAGGATGAATTTGGGAGAGAATGAGTAGCGAGAGGCCAATGCTGAGTTTTGTTTTTCTTGATGTCAAAAGAGGTCATAGAGACCAATGTCCTGTTATTGGGAATGTCTTTCCTTCCCTGGTAGGAGCTCCCAGCACCATCTCTGGATGGAGTCTTCAGTGGTAAGTGAGCATATGAAACACTCAGAAGTGAAAGTCAGCCTCTAGCAAGTGCCCCAGACTTGAACAGCCACTTTCCACCTCCTCCAAAAAAAGACAACAGGCAAATCAGCTGTAGTATCCCACACAAAAGGGGACTCTACTGCTCCCAACAATCTGCCCACTCTTAAAAAGGTGAAGTTGTGTGTCTTAACTTGTTTTTTGTTAACTTCACCTTAATTCATAGCTTGGTCTCTCTCCATTGCCATCTCAATTTCTGACAAGACCACAGTGGAAAATGTGGTGAAGATCTTCTAAAGGAAGCCAAAATTTCAAGTAGTTGCTGACCAGAACAGTGAGGACTGTCTGAGTCTAAGCCACTATGACAAAATGTGCCATCTCACCAGGATGTGTTTGCCCCAGGTAATGGCAGGCAAGAGAGATGTGTCTCTCTGGTCTGGGAGAGAGATACAGGAAGTAGATGAAAGTCATGGTGAGCATTACTCAAGAAACTTAAAAAAAGGACTGACTAGAGTATAAAAACTGCCAGAAATTCAAGCTGCAAGCATTCCCTTAGTGGAACGAGTCAGAGGAATATCATTCATCTTCAACAGATTAATCTGACACTGGCTGGTGCCAGAAAAATTATAACTTTGTATTTTTCATTGAATTTAATAAAGAATGTGCAAAAATTACAGATTACTTTATTAGCGTTTTAAACAATAATTTGTCTTCTCAGAGCAGAAGAATACTAAACTTGCCTCGTTATTCCTTCATGTTTTGTTTCCTTGTTATTCATTCATGTTTTGGTTTCAGGTTTCTCCAACATACTATGTAATTTTTACCACTAGTTTGGAGGTTTGCTCTGTGTTGACTTTGCCTCCCATTGAGCTACTTTTTTGTTTGCCATATTTAATCCACTGATTAGTAGTTTAAATGTTTTAAATCACAAAGGATATTTAAATGCGATGTAGGAATCAAAGTTTTAAAAGTAGTTTTGGGCTTTATAAACATAAGTGTGGGAGGCGAATTTAATGGAAACTTAGCTAAGAGACTGAAAGAATCCCTGATGCCAGCAGAATTCCTTCTTTCAGTGTAATACTGCAGTAAAAAAGACAAGCCAAGATACAGGGAGGAGAGTTCAAGAACTCTACACTTGTATTCTGAGTTTTGTTCTTCGTTAAGGCCTTATCCCTTCTCAACTATCAAAACTATTTCAGTAATTAATTTGAATATGTACTGTCAGCTGGGGTTTTATCTAATTTATGTTTGCCCTGCAAATTAGCACATAGGTACCCTGAAGACAAAGCTCTTAAACTGCAGGTACAAAGGACAGAATTAATGCCTGACATACGGCCATTTGCTGCTTGGTGTTACAGAAAGAATACTTGGATTCAACAAGACTTTTGTCTCTTTGCCTCTTTTCCTTGGCATTCAAATGTTGCAGTCACCAACTTGGTGAGTAGTGAAGCAGTGGTCACCAAAATGTCTTAGGGTCTGCAAGCAAGACATGCATCATCCCTCTTCCTACAAACCCTTTTACATTTATTTGTGGAAGAGGGGATTCTTTTGTCCTTATCTTGAATAGCTGTGATTTGGTACTGCTATTACAGAAAGACTCATCCTTGGTGAGTGACTGCTCATTCAAAGAAGAAGTTTAGAAATGAGTGAAGCAAAGTTTGAGCCTCAATAAGAGAGCAAAGCCTGGGGAAAAGATGGTGCCGGGGGTCCCCATAGAGAAAGAAGCTTGAAAACAAGATTGAAATAAGGAAAACAAACTCCTTCACCTAAAGTCTTCTGGACAGTTTCTTTATTGCTGCTGCTTCCTCCACACATGAAATCATTTGCCAAAACAAGATAAAGAGCAGTAGTCTCTCCAGCTTGACATGCTGCATCTGATGCTGAGTGAGGGCAGAGTCTTCTGGGAAGCCCCAGAACTGACAGCCTTATATAAAACTCCTGAGGGAAATTCTGCTAGACCTCAGTCATTTAGTGGCTGGGCTAAGTCTGGAAAGATGCCATTCTCATCTGATGTAAGCAGATCTCTGCAGATTTATATCTGCAAAAGGCCTCCCCTAATCCATATGACTAAATGATCTTATATTCATAGATCAAGAATAAGCTTTTTAATCCTGGGTTTTTGTCCCTCAAAAATCTGACTTCCAGAGACCAGTTACTTCAGGAGATGTATTTACATAGATGTACTGCATTTTTTTTTTTTTACACTTGATGTAAATTTGCCACCTTCTGTCTGCTTTGTCATGAAACAGGATTACCTAAGTCTCTCTATCTGTTCCTCACATTCTCTCTTTTCCCTGGATGAATCTTCATCTAAACCAAATAGTTTTAATTTTCTCCCACTCAAAACTGTGCCAAATCCTCTTAAATAATTATTTATCCTTTCTATTTCTACAATTTCCTTTTCTTTCCCTGGCAAAGGACCAGAGGTGATGTCAGCTCTACTATGAGTGCAGCTGTTGGCAGCACAGGATGCACTGCATGCTAATCACACGAATATTTACCCAGCTCCTTGGAGGGGTTTTGAAGCTACTCTCAGAGCCATACTCAGACAGGTAGTTTAGAGGAGCTAGTTTGGTTTTCTCTGCAACAAGCTGTGGTAC
The DNA here is from genome assembly GCF_009819655.1 of Sylvia atricapilla. Lineage (NCBI taxonomy): Eukaryota > Metazoa > Chordata > Aves > Passeriformes > Sylviidae > Sylvia > Sylvia atricapilla. Next base: position 104,856,231 of record NC_089140.1, on the reverse strand, counting down.
CCGGTTAGAAGGCTCACAATGATGTTGTTCACTTTCCTTTTCATACCAGAAATTCACATCTTATTTATTTAACTTACTATAGCTCTAACTGCGCAATAAGCAGGTATTTGCATAAAAACATTTCCATAAATGCCTAAGTGGCTACAGTTAATTAGTGATAAGGATTTATGGGAATTTTAATTTTCCCAGTGTTTCCCAATGTTCCCAACCAATGACTTGCACAAATGAAATTCTCTCCATTACCGGGTTGCTCAACTACCAAAATCTTTGAAATTACTGTTAAAAGCATCTAGGTGTCTTTGTCCATCATAATTATTGTGGATAGTCAATACACTGGCACCTCCTGGTATATTTTTCTTCTTCCAGACACTTCAAAGTAATATTGATACTACATTTTGTTCCTGTGATAAATATTACATCAGCATGATATTCCTGGCTGTTGCACATGTTACACAGCTTTGTGTCTTCCAGTACTCCTTGGTGGAGGAATGATCATTTTGTTTTAACTTTCCTTTCAAATGTCTAATCTAGTTGCAAAATTTCCTAATTATTTGAAAGTGAAATTCTAAGCTTGCAGTTTGTTGTTATGTATGTACAAAAAAGCCAACATTGCCCAAGTACTGATATTCAGGCTAAAATATGACAAATTGCCTGGCTAGCTAATAAATGACAATGTGTTCGGATGCTTGTCTGAAAGTGAAATGTTGGTCTCAATGTATACATACCTTTGTATCCCAGAATGGCTACTGTGATTGTTAACAAGGCACATAAAATGTATAATAAGATGATGGAGAACTTCAGCGCCCAGTTATTTTTACACTTGGTACATTGGCTCCCCTCCTGAATACCTGCAACAGAAGATTTAAATAAATTTAAAACAATGGCAAAGAACACATTTCTGTGTTTGTCTCCTCATTTCCTTTCCTCTGTTTTCTAAAGAGCAAATTATTTATCTAATCAGTGATGTTTACATATCAATATGTGCCTATTTGCCTATACTACCAGGATAAAACATCATGGTGGTTAAAACATGTGCTCAGTGAAACAATCACTTTGGGATCTTAGTGTAAGAGAAGTAGGTTCTGCTTCACTGGAGAACCTCTGGCTTTCCTGAGAGGTGGCTATTTTCTGATTGTGCTAACAAGACTATGGTGATCTTTGGAAATAAAACCTTTATTAGCATCTCCTTTGTCAGGCTTCACATTGTAGCAGCTCTTTTTTAGCATTTGGTATCCCCGTGGGAGCAATAGGACACAACAAATGTTCTGGCAGAAAAAAACCACAGAAATAAAAGAGCATTGGGAAAACCCGGTAAGAGTAGTTCTGCTTTGTAGCAAGCACCACAGATAGTTACCAGGCATACACTTTCTTTCCACAACAAGAGAGACTTTTTGCATATTTTTGGAGGGTTTTGGAAAACATTATTTTCACAGAAAAGAAGGGGTGCTTTACTGATACAGCCATCTGCTCATCCACAGAAAAAATGCTGGTGAATTTCTCTTCGTGGACAAGCCTAAGAAAAATGGCCTCAAATTGATGAAAGAAAGCAGAGCTTTACTATTCTATATTTAAACTTTTTTGCAGAATGGCTTGATATCTTTGAGTCTATTAGGGAAGCAATTTTCCTCTTTCGTGCTCCTTGGGAATAGCTCAAGAGCGTTGGAACCATGGATTATTAATCAGAAGCACAAATGTGTAAAAACCTGAAAACTGGACCAATGTGCTGGAAGAAATAGGCGGGATTTATCCGTCTTTCCAAGGTGCATTAAGCAGGTCAGGATTAATGTAATTTTTTGTGTCTGTCAGAAAATGCATTTCTTTGATATTTCACTCTATTTGTGTACTATTAGGGGAGTCCCACAGGAAAGCTTTAAGCTCTAATAAACTCTATGTACCAGATTACTTAACTAATCAAAACTTGCTCTGTAGCTTTTTATGGGTAACTTATATTTCCCCCGAGGCCTAACACACAGATGAATTGACTTTTCCAAACTCAAGACCTTCTACAGAGTGTTTTTTTATTTTTCTTTTTCTTTTTTTTTTTTTTTTTTTTTTTTTTTAAGAGAAAAGCACAGGCTACTTTCCCTGGGTTCAAGGAGGATGGGTGACCAACATAATGATTTAAGTCAGCTGCATTTCTCTCTCCAGTGACATTTTCCAATGACTTCCTTTAAACCTAAGGTACTTGAAGAAGGAAGGATTACCCCATTGGAACAACTGAGGAAGAGGATTTATACAAAGTTTATTTGACAAGGCATTTTCTTCAATCTTCCCTGCACATATACGTGCTGTGGCTAAGGCAGAAATGCATCTTTTGCATGTCTTTTCCACATTACATCATCACTTTTTAAAATAAACTTTTCAGGGTGACATCACATTCGGTAGCCATATGATAAAAGTGATGTCATAGATTTGGGTTCCTTGTGGTTTAGGCATAAGACCAGCTGGGAACATCTGTTTCTTTTTTCAAGAACATTATGGGAAAAAGAGACAAAGGCTTGTAAGCACAAACTCAAGAACAGAAATTCCAGAGGGTAAAGGCTTCTCTTCTGCCTTCTGTGAGGTGGGAAGGGAGGGAGCTGGCAGAGACAAGCAGTTGTTTAGCTCATTTATTGGTGACTTGGATTTGGAAGGGTGGTAAGTCCTGCGCCACAAAAGAAAAGGTGAAAAGTCCGTAATTCAGTTGTCAGGTTTGCTTATGGATCCTGATGCATGGGCTGGCTTGCTTTCTTTGGTTTACAGTCTCAAGGAGTTTGCTGGTGACAAAGCTCTAATTGCTGAAAAAGCAGGAAAGAGAAAGTGTAGATTTCTAAAGGTTTGCAATAGGTATTCCAAGACTGAAATGATTTCAATGGGAACTTGGTGGTGTCTGGAGCACCATTTTGCTGGTCTTAGCTGGTACTAATGGGCCCATTGAGCCCCTGTGCCTTAAATGCAAGGTTCCTTCGCTGAAGGGTTTAAAGTTCAGATTCCAGTTTGGTTGTCTTTGAAAGTCCCACATATCCAAAAACAAGCTGGGGGCAAAACTCACATCATATTCACTTTCTAAATACACAGATAAACAGAAAGCTTGATCCTCCTTATTTTAATGTTAATTGAAGCAGGCCTAGATCCTTATCTGGGAAGAATGATGGACTGCAGAGGTACAAAACACAGAGAAAGGCAGAAGTAAAAACAAAGCCTTTGGCAGCAATTGCAACAACGAAAAGTTTCACTTGATAACTGTCTCATACTAAGATTACTCATTTTATGACATGACCTGCTTTCTGTCACTGTACTCCAGCTTCCTGGGTAGTGTAACGAGCTGAAACTTCACTGATGTCACTGGATGTATTGCAGTTCAGCATCAAGCATCATGTATGTTCCTTCATAGGGATCCAGTTTCACTTGTCTCAACTCTCTCTACCTCTGGTTCAATAAAACAGCACTTTGGCTTTTCAGAACTTGTAGTTTCAGTGTATTTCAAACTGACATCACGACAGCACCCCAACAAAAGCCAGACCTTTCCATCCTTTAACAGTCCAGCATGGTTGGTATCAATAACACAGGCACATCATACTAAAACAATCATACAGGCTGGAGTGATTCCATTAACAAACTGGCCTGGAACTGTGTATTGCATTCCTTGCTGGGGCTTTCTCCTGTCAGCCTAAAACTACATCTGATTGCCAATGAACCCCTGCTACCCTCATCTAACATGACCCAGGTCCATGGCTGGAGTGAAAAGTCAGGAAGCTCTAACAGGCTCCTTTGTTTTCTTTTACCTAGGATGCAATAAAGTCTTCCAGAGCAATTACATTTGCTCTTTATTGCAAACATGTACTGCTTAACTCTTTTGCTAGTAACTCGTGATTTTCTAGTTTATAAAAGCATATAAAAATTACTACAAAAATGTCAAAGAAATAGGTACCCCTTAAAGAAAAGATTTGGAAGACTCATTCTGAGCAATTAAATATATCAGGCTATATGCAAAGGCAAAAGCCAGGAATGCAATCCTCTCTGTACAGAGATGAACTACAGTTTAATCAGGGCTCCCCAGCACTGACCTTGACTTCTACTTGCCCTGTTATTCTTCCCCATTACCTTGCTTAAGGATCATGGCCAAATAAGATTGTTCTGATATAGGAGATGCATTTAATCCATGTTGTGAGGACATATTTTTATTCAAACGTTGTTCAGTAAAGATGTAATAGCCAAAATATTAAGCAACAATTGGGAGACAATCAAAAATGCTTACTGTGATTACACAAAACACAGCAGGCAGGCATAAAATCATGCAGGTTTACCATAAAAGCTGAGGCCTGAAGGAAGCCATGCTCGGGCTTTAATTTGGCAGAACTCCCCCAATTTTATCCACTAGACTGCTTGCTGTTATGATGACATAAAATGCAGAATTCTTCCGGGAGATGTACCACATCTCATCTAGAAGCTGTAGACTAAATGGAAAGGGAAAGACCCTACGCACACATCCCACTGACAGAACAAACATAAAACCTGCACAAAAGGGCATTCTAGGCTGAAGTCAGCTCTTCTCCATTTGTTAATGATGCTCCTAGTGCAGCACACTACTCTCTGTGTCCTGTACACGTGTTTTCAATGTTGGTCTGCTCCCACACAATTGTCACTGACTTCCAAAGCCAGGGAGCCGGGGTCACTTCCACATGACGTGCATTTCTCACTGCTGATTCGATCAATGTTTAATAAATATCAGATGGGACTCAATGTGCCTCATCTCACTGGACATACGCTTTTTTCCATTCCTTTCCCTGACTTATTTTAATAAGAGCTCTGGTTTTTCTGCCTCACTGTTGGGAAGACATCTGGCCAAACAGACAGCAACCTAGTACAAAGAGATCCTGCTGCTCACATGCTTTGGGGACCCCCTTCTCTGCAAACCAAAATGCTCACAAAAAATATGCAAGTGAGACATCCCCCTGTTACCAGGCTTTGTAGTATTTGTTTTTATAGCATTGCATTCCAGTGACTGAAGACTTTGTTCTCACACAGGGGGTATACATCTGCAGATTCCTCCTGAGCTCTAAGAAGAGGTTTTGTTGAAGGAGGAGCTGGGTTTTTCAGGTTTTATTTGTTTGGAGGATTGTTGTTGTTGCTATTTTGTTCCATGGTTTAAAATACCTTTGCTCTTTGTAACCACCTTACAAAATGCCTGACTCCTCAACTGTATTACATGTCAGCAGCACATCTTTGAACACTGGAATATGACATGCACACACTTTTTTTTTTTTCCTGAATAATCCTCTTACAAGTATTTGCCTCTCTGTTCTTCTCTTGACTCTGGCTGCAGGATCATAGGTGGCCTCATAATATTTCTGCTAGCAAATCAATTTTGACAAAGATGCAAGGTTTTGTTCAAAACCCTGACAAGAGATAAGAATAAGAACAATAATGATAAGATAAAAAAATGTAATGCAGGAAACGAAAATATAGTAGTTTGGAGGGGTTTTCCCCAGTGTGATTCACTGAAAAGAGATAACATCTTTGAATTTTGGAAGGAAGACCTCAAGCTTAGTTTGCAGCCTTCAAATGATTGTATTTTCAAAGCTAATGTTTTCAAAACAGCAGTGGATCTAATAACTATATTTAAGGGGACTTGAGAAAACTATATAAATCTAAGTCAGGCCTCCTGCCCCAGAAGGTGCCCCTGCCCACGGCAGGGAGGCAGAAACTATAGGATCTTTGAGTTCTCTTCCAACATGAACCATTCAGTGATTCAATGTGTAACTAGGAGTCAAATACTGAGAGGTAATTAACATTGCAGAGTTGCAACAAGCTCCCAGTGGTGTCTATCTCGCTAGCAAAAGTTGGTGATCCCATGAGGAATCCATCTCTAGGTTTAAATATTGAAATGTTTTGAAAAACCTGGCTGCAAGTGCTTAAATTCAGGCACCCAAATGTAAAATGGTAGGTGTTTACTAATATGCATGACTGGCAATTATGAAAGTAAGTTTGTCTCATAGGACAGAGAAGATTTTAAAGTTCAAGCATATGAGTGTTTTCATATATATACACACACAAACACATTTATGTTCAAATATATGGAAAAATATGTTTGTGTGTTTGTTTTTTACAGAGAAGCTTTGGTAATGACAATATTCCAGCACATTATATCAGCATACTAAGGAAAAGCAGTCAACAGCATCTTTGACAACAACTTTGTATAGGTTTGAGATTACTGGATCCAGCCAGAGACAAAATTCACAGTGAGATTTTTGTCTTCTCTTTTGTATTGTGTCACAGGTTATTAACCTACCCCTCATGGAAACAATTCCCATGATCCTTCAGAAATCATGGGACAGGTTTTGTTGAAGTGAGCAAAAGTGATTATTCGATGGTTCCATATGCTGGCCTACTTTGGAAAGCAATTGTTCTTTATAATGGTCACAAATGGCAAAAACTGAAATTGCTTCATGCCTGTTTATATTATTGTTTTGAGATAAAACCAATTCCTTCAGTTTAGAGTCTACTCTCACACTGTAAAAGCTGTAATTGGAGCTACACGTACAGAGACACCCTACATGTTTCTGAGCTAATGAGTAAAGGTCAACTTCTCCTCCCACGCCACAGTTTTGGCAAGCCCTGTCTCCACAGTGGCACTGGTCCTGCTCACCCAAACAGTGCAGTGCTGGCTTGTGGGCAGGTGGATTGCAACAGCCTGCTTAACTTAATCGTCAGATTTTTACAATGCCACTGGAAAAATATTTAGCACAAACATGCTGTCATTTGTTCTGGAATTTGCTGGTTTTGCTGCTGGTTTCGTAATCAAGTAGGGATAAATGCAAGCTGTGCTTGCTTTGCAAAAGTTTGTGGTTATTTATTAGGAAGCAATTAAAGCAGCTAAACTTGAAATCCAAGCAGTAGGTATGTACTCACCTAACTTGTGCCAGTTTTCCTATGCCAGGTGGAAAATCATGAAGCATGGCAGGCTGAAACAGCCACTCTATATTTCAAGTAAACATGGCAAGACACAGAGCTTCTTTCTTACAAAATTAATAAATAAATGGACCCAACCCAAACTGCTCCATCCCCACAGGTTTCTACACTGTTCAGCATAATCTGATTGCCTTGCAACACAGCTGGCAGCTTGTGCAAATAACCTCTGGAGAGAAGAAAACACACCTCAAAAGCCCTGTCTGAGAATTAGTGCCTCATGAGGCTGTACAACCCCTACCAGGGCCAGTGGTACCAGTTCCTGTGATTTTATCCTGAACTTCACATTCAAGATTTCTTATTCACCTGGTGCCCCTTTCTTTCCAAGTTCAAGGTTGGGGCAATCCCTGGTATCAATATAGGCTGAGGCATGAACAGATCAAGAGCAGCCCTACCAAGAAGGACTTGGGGATGCTGGTGTACAAAAGCTGGACACAGGCTGGCAATGTGCTTTTGCAGCCCAGAAAGCCAAACACATCCTGGGCTGCATCAAAAGCAGTGTGGCTAGCAGTGGAGGGAGTTGATTCTGCTCCATCCCTCTATTCTGCTCTGGTGAGACCCCACCTGTGTACAGTTTTGGGGTCCCCAGCACGGGAAAGACATGGACCTGTTAGAGTGGGTCCAGAGGAGGGACGTGAAGATGATCAAAAGGGCTGGAGCCTCTTCTATGAAGACAGGATGAGAGAGCTGGGACTGTTCAACTTGGAGAAGAGAAGGCTTCAAAGGAACTTTATTGTGAACTTTCAGTACTTAAAGGGGGCTGATAAGAAAGGTGGGGAGGAACTGTTTAGCAGGGCCCCTTGTGATAGGACAAAAGGAAATGGCTTTAAACCAAAAGAAGGTAGACTCAGATTAGATAAAAGGAAGACTTTTACAATGAGTGTGGTGAAACAGGTCGCTCAGAGAGGTGGTAGATATCCCATCCCTGGAAACATTCAAGGTGAACAGGGCTCTGAGCAAACTGATTTTAATGAAGAGGTCCTTGATTGCTGAAGAGCATTTGGACTAGATGACTAACTTTAGGGGTCCGTTGCAACCCAAACTGTTCTATGATTCTTGCAGCTGTGTAATTATGTGAGACTTTCACTTTGCATTCTAGGAGAACAACAGATTCTTAGACTCCTAAAATAAAGAAGTGGGGATGAGTTGTTCCTTAAATCCACCGGGACTTTCATAATCCCACCTCTACAGAGCAGCTCTCAACACTGAGGGGGCAATGCTGGCACTGGGGCTGGCAGGGCTCACCCTGTCCCTCATCCCCTGAAGTGGAAGGGGTGCACTTTGTCTCAAAAGCCCAGGGTGTTTCAGTAAACATGAGGGATTTCCTTCTCTGGGACACCATGGGAAAACCCAGCCCTTGATGATCTGCACACTGCAGCCCAAAGCTCTGCACACAGGGGCCATCAAGCAAATTCTCCTCCACACACCAGACTGAGTCTGTTGGAGGCAGCAGCCACTTCCCATAAATCAGAATCCCACATCTGACATAATAAAGAGCCTCAGAGGGCCAACACTATTATCTCTGGAAAGCTTTCAGCGTAAGGAATACTTTATTCTATGTAATGTACACAAACGCTTTCATTAAAGGAGAGGAGAACCCTCATTTTCAGCCTGACCATCATCTCTCACTTATTTATATAACCCAGGCAGCATTTTCTCTCTGGCTTTGTTCTTCTTTGCAGCAGTCCAGAGAATCACAATGAATTGTCAGAAATCCTAATTATACACTTCAACAACCACCACCATTTAATTATATAGTATTACCGAACAATGTCCTACTGTGATTAAACACTAAATATTTTAATTGAAAGGATACAAAAAGCCCAACCACAACACAGGGTAAGCAAAGACTGCTGAGTATCTGAACTGTATGTTAGGCAAATATTACAAACAGAGCTGAAGAACCAGTGTGGTAAATTTTATGAAAAATCACGGATTTGCAATAGTTTAAGGTCCAGCCATAACAATGTGGTAAGAATATCACACCAGCAGAGGGTCCAGCATCCCATAGGCTATTAGATTTAAAGACAAACTCAAACCAGAACAAACCTCAGAAAGTGCTGGTGCTTATAAATAACTGTCTGGAGTAAGAGAGATGTGTCTGTCCTCAGTTACTGGAAATCAAGTGAGGGATCACTCAGTGCATGTCTCTGGAACTAAACCCAAAACCTAATTAGGCTGTTCGAAACATGAGAGAAAAACTAGAACAGTTAAAAGAAGATAGAAATCATGTATGAATTAAAGACCTGTTCAATGACAGGCAAGACAGCCATGATACATGACAATAAAGAGCCTCTCTCAAACTCTGCCTCAGAACAGAAGAATTTAGACTGATTTGCAAGAAGAAATATAGCCAGATCTACAGGGAGATCAAAGCCAAATTTTTGGTTTGTGAAACAGCTTCGTAAGACAACCTGAAGATACTTCATTCAATGATTTAAGTAAAAACAGAGTTAAGAAAGCACCAGCAAAATCACAGAAGGGATCTGTCCTTCAGAGTTGTGCTAGATGGCAAAGTAATGCCATTTTTTTCAAAGTCCAGGCCTTCCATTCTGAAATAAATATACTTCCTAATGAAACATAGTTAAGATTATATAATTTTATGACTAATGTACATGATTTTCAAGCTTAATTTAATTTACATTTGACGGAAAGGATGAAAAAAGGTAACACACCCAAAGTGCATATTTTGCCAAAGATTCTCTAATTTTATATACAGTATTTAGGTGTTAGTGACCCTAGTAACGGTGCTAAATGGTAGGCAGAAAAGTGGTTAACTCCATGCTTTGAGGCTTTTGAGATCCATTTCTTGAAGAGGGCAACCTGAGCTCCTCCATGGCTGTGAGTGTGGTAGGTGCCAAACCCACGGCAGTGCCACCCGTGCTGCAAGGACATGAAGAAGTCATCCAGAGCACAGGTGCAAAAATGATGCTCTTCACAGGAAGCTTTCACCTGTTCTTTTACCACCTTCTGCAACTTTTAAATTGAAGGGCAATGCTAAAAACATTGGGTCACTGTTTTAAAAAACAACAAACAATGTAAACTCCAGCCACGCACAACAAAGCAACATCTGTGTATCCACTGATCTTGCCACAAATGCTATTCCATTTAACTACAGAAGTTAAAATTTTTATGTGCCTTCACAATTTAAGTGGAAGTATTTGGCTACCATCTGTTCCATGGAAGTTTCTGTGCACACATGCACCCTTGACATGGCTGAGGCAGGTAATTCATTTAAGAGCATTGTAAAATACCATGTGTCACAGCAAAGTGTGCTTTTAAACTCTTGTAGCTCATACAAGTCTAAACCAATTTTCATTCAGTAGTCAGAAGCACAACCAGCATGCCCTTCTCATCAGGATTTTTTTCTCTTCTCTACTACCCAGTGGAACAGGGTAGTGTTTAACTTTTTTTTTGTTTGATAGTGTTTACCTTTTTTTATTTTTTTGTTAGGGAAAAATACAGAGATACTTCTGATGAGGTTTCCAGCGGGGAAAAAAATAGCTGCCTGAGATTGAAAAGTATACCCAACTTCATGCAGAAAATCAAACTTGCAGATGTATCTGTAACTACAGGTTTTGTTATGTTCCAGCTGAAATGCTGAAATCAATGCTGGCATTAACAGAATTGAAAAAAAAAATCAAGATTTGATCACTGAAATTAATATATAGACCTTTATACACCAGTTTTTGGATTTAGTGGTAATGCTCGTGTTGCCTTCATTAAGAACCACTCCAATATAAAAATTACCTCTTCCAACAGAAAAATCTGTCTGAGGACATTATTTGGAATTTAGAAGATTAGTGTGCATGAAAAAAGAAGAGGTGAGTGTTTCTGTCCACGCAGGGGACTTAGCAGTTGCTAATAGACCTCTTATTTGGAAGGTGACCCCAATAATGAAGGAAGAATGCAGTAGGACCTCAAAAAAAGTGAGCTCAGAAAAGAGTAGGTGTAAAGAAGCCTGCTGTACTCTTCTATTTATGCAAATTGCCACTTCTCATTAGCCTTTTCCCTATGATATCAAGAATGCTTGGCTGAGATACCAATACCAAACTGAGACAAAAGGATCCCCATAGGCACTGCATTGAACATAGCTCATGGTCACAAATCCACTGGCTGTAAATTCATTCCTAATCTCCTGAGGCTACATGTTCAACTACAGGAGAGAAATTATGTCTAGGTATAAGCACTGCTCCTCTGCAAGTGTGCTGCCTTACTCCCCTCAGCTGAATTGAGACTCAGCATTAAATCACCTCCAAAGGAGAGGAGCTGTCAGGACCTGGGATTTATTTTTCACCTCACTGCCCTTCTAAAACCACTTTCTAAAGGTAGGGCTTTTTCCACAGAAATATTGTAGGCTTGATGGCAGACACAATAAATCCTGTTTCCACCCTCCAACAAAACCAATCTCCCCCTCTGCCTCCTTTTCCAGAATCTTATATTTTCAAAGTGAAAGTTTTCCTCTGGGAAGCTGGATCTCTAGGTTGAGGAATGATTATGATTCAGTGCAGCTCCCATCTTTCAGTTTTCTCATTCTGTTCTTCTCTTTTGCCCCTCTCCTGTCTCTTTGTTTCCTGTAGCATCTCTGACTCCTGAGGTCTCCCTAACCCTGGCTCATTCACACCTCACTAGCATCCAATTTCCTGGATAAAAAAGCAGACTTAGAATTAATTCCTCAGGCAACCAGAACATTTTATTCAAGTGCTTGTGCCAACGTGTAATGACTGTGCATTGTAAGGAGCAAACAGCCCTGATAAATGGATTTTTTCCACCTAATACCATCACATTTTCTGGGATTTTCCCCTGGTTAATATTTACTGTTATCTAGAGAAGAAATTTTTAATCTGTAAATTACTACAAGAAGTTCCCTGTGCAGAGGTGGGAGTGTGGCTGGTGAACATAATTCGTGTTTTCCCTCCTAATAAAGCAATAAGCAAATCTGCACTATCTTGACAAATGCTGGAAAATGATGAATTAAATCTGCTTCTTACAAGTGAGGAAAAGCCATGCAGAAGTACATCCAGAGTACTGCAGTCACAAAGATAAGGAAGTAGCCAACAATTAATTAGACAACAAACGTATTACCTGCCTACACAGCACCTACCCCGCTGCCTTCCTAATGTCAATGCAATCACTGTGTTAAGTAGATGAAAACTCTACTGCAATCATGAAAATACAGAAGCTGACAAATCCATTAAATGTGAAAACATTTGCTACACTTCCAACAGCAACAACAACAGTAATAAAAATATCTGCAAAACTAATTATCTTCTTGGAACATATATCCCTTGCTATAATCCTTTCCCTGATAGCTCACGAAATCATGGAAAACCAAGCCTTTATGAAATATTTTTTAACAGAGCCTGGCAGTTTTAGGGTCTCTGTCTTCAGAGCAGTACAAGGGGAAGGCTGTTGCCATGAGGCCAGGGTCTCCTGAGATTCCACATCTGCAGATGGAGGACTAAGAATCTCAGAACCAGAGTCATTTTGGTTGAAAAAGACCTCCAAGTTCATTTAGTCCAGTCTTCGACCCATCTGCACTTTGTCACCTACACCATGGCACCGAGTTGTTTCTCAGTTGTTGAAACAACATCCAGTTGTTTCTTGAGGACCTCCAGGGATGGTGACTACACCACCTCCCTTGGCAGTCCATTCCAGTACCTGACAACTGTTTTGGTGAAGAAATTCCTCCTGATGTCCAGCCTGAACTTCCCTTGGCAGGGGACACAGCTTAAGGCTATGTCCTCTTGTCCTGTCACTTGTTGCCTGGGAGAAGAAACCAATCCCAGCTGGGTGCAGCCTTCTTTCATGTGGTTGTAGAGAGTGATAAGGTCACCCCTGAACCTCCTTTTCTCCAGGCTAAACAACTGTAGCTCACTCAGCCATGCCTCATAGGACTTTCAAGTCTTTTAAGTTTGATTTAAAGTCTGACTTAAGCCAAGACTTAAGTACAACATACTAATCTTTAGCCTGGTAAGACTCAAGTCTTACCATGTATTTCAGGTTCATTGCTACAAGTTTTATCAGGGGATTAAGGTTGACAGTAAAAGGGTTAAATTGAACAAAATAATTTTCTTACCCAGAAGACTAAATAAAAAACTTAGAACTTTTCACTATAAAATGTATGTGCTTTAATAGGGAGAAAATCCCGGGGCATTTTAATTAAGAGGCAGAAGGCATAATATAAATCTTTAGTTACAAGTGGGAATTTGTAAACTTTAATTCAGACAAAAAATTGTAAAGGTGACTTTGGGGTGTTTTTTTTTTTTTTTTCCCTAGTTGACACATTAATATGTTATTAAAATTCTTGTGAAAGGTACAACCCTATGCAACTAAAAACCTCAAACCCAAATATTAGTTTGTGTTTCAGTGAAAGCAATCCCAAGGTAACTGAAAATTTGGAGGACAAATATTCAGGGAAGAGGGAAGAAGGAAACTGAGTGAACTCAAACAGTCAGGATGTCTAAACTCCTTTTGAAAAATTATTCAGCCTGAAGTTAATGCCAAAGACTTTTGGACTGCAAGCCTGCATATCTGCTTTAGAACTTTCTTGCTGGTTTCTGATGTTCTGATGTTACACTTGTAACTTTATCACACTTTTAACTCTCTGAGGAATGTTGAAGTTCTCAAGTAATGGCTGTAATAATCAGTTTCCTTGTTTTGATATGATATACCACTAAAAATACAAAGAAAATAGTTCCTTTCTGTACTTTCTGTAAAAGGTGGAAAGAACTTGGAAAGCTAATAGAATTGACCATATTTACCATATTTGTGTCAAACCTGAATTTGCAAATTTGCATTTCCATTCTTCTTGGTTTTTTGGTGGGGTGGTTTTTTGTTGTTGGTTTTTTTGGGTTTTTTTTTGTTTGTTTTTTGATTTTTTTTTCCTCCCAAGTACCAAGACTTATTGGTCTTTGAAGGGGAAAAAAAAAAAAAAGACTGAAACAAATCTGGGGTCAGTATTTGACTTCAGGGTCAATATATCTTGCCTTTTCACTCTCAAAGAGGCCAATATCTCCTGTTATTTATGCCATACTCTGCAGCTGCTCTTTTGAACTCCAGCAGAGAAATACATCACACCCTTGACCCACAGCCTTTCCAACTAAGTGTGGAGACACTGTAATTTATTTGTTCAAAGCAAGTGTCAAATGTTTTTAGCACTAAACTGCACTAAACACTCTTGTTCTTTATCACAGCTTCAGTTACACAAGTGCAACCTCTCTGGCTTCCACAGGCTTACATGCAATTTACATCAGTGCAGGTGTATCTCTCAGCCAGGGAGCTGGAAAATGTTTTTTGTTCCATGTCAAGCTAAAAGCATAGAAACAGAAGAGCAGGTGAAGCAGCCAAAACTGACAGCTCAGTGGAAACTTTGTATTAAAAAAATTAACGCACCATCCTATAACCTATTTAGGGAAAATCCAATAAAATACGAAATAACTCTTCCTTGTGTCTTTGGAATCCACAGGCACTTTGTCCCTGTAGTGCTCTGAGGTTTTTATCTAATAGGCTGAAAAACAATTTTCACGTATTAAGAGTAAAAATATTTTCTAAAAATTCTGTTTCTCAGCAGTTTTATTTGACTTTGTACATTTATTTCTTGGCTAGTTCCTCGTATGGTAAGTTTCAGTCCAGTACAAATTTTTTCCATGGCTGAACTATATCCTCCTGAAAAGCAGAGCTGGAAATGTTGAAAACCACGAACTATAGCTAAAGGCGCGCATCACAAAAAGCAGAATTCTCAGTTCGAGCAGAACCTTCTTTGTCAATGAAATATGTACTCTGTTTGTTAAGCACACTTCATACCTCCTCATGTTTTGAATCTTACTCCTGTCTCCTAAAGGAAGAATTATTTGAACACATTTGCTGTAGCCTTTTCACTTAGGAGATTAAGAGTTCTCACTATTTTTCATGTTCCTCTTTTTCTGCACTTCTTTCCCGATCCACAAGAAAAGATGACATCTTGTTTGCTCATCTGCTGATGAACATTGCATCACAATATTTAAATAGCTCACACAAAACTTTAAAGCTGTGAAAACTAAGAGTTTCAAAAATATTTTTAAGGACAATTAATGTATTCAGTCTTCATATCATACTATATGAATACTATATTTACTGGTGAGATCAATGTCTGTAAATTTTTAGATGAACTGTGTTGTACAGTTGTGCACATGATCCTAAAATAGATTAAACTGCTTGATAAATGTCCTGGTAGTTTTTGTGCCAAAAGATGAATGAGGATATGGCCAGCAAAAACTGCTACACTCCTGTAGAAACTGGGTAGTATGATTTGCTATGCAGGTCCTTCTCTCTTCCACTCCTTGTTTTGCTGATTGCTTTGTTAAAGAAATTTAAATGCACTTACAGAAATTTCCTCTAAGTGTTCAGCCAAGGTGCACGAGCAAACCCAGGTCAAAATTTTAATGTCCATGGACAGAAGCCAGAAAACAAAAGAGCACTTAATTTTTAATCATTATGTCATTAGTTAGTAAACTGCTTAGCTGCTCCATAATATTTTGGATTGTCTGAAAATGGCACACAGCTTTGCAGGAAATCCTTCTTTGGCCTCTCTCAGTCACAGACACAAACCTTAGAGGTTTCCCAAGGGAGCACAAAACTTAGTGCATAACTAAACATAATGATGAGTACAGGGCAGCCATTCAAGCAAACTAAGTCACAGGATAAACCGGGACCACATACAGGAAAGTGAGTATCAGTGTATCTAGGAGTATGGTGGAAAAAAAAAAATCACAAATCCTGTGTGCCGTGCATGGAGAGCTGTGGCTCCAAAAAAGATAATGAGTGAGATGACAAGAAGGCTACCAGAGCATTCCTACCATGATGTTGAGGACACAAAGGGAGAGCCAGCTTCTTGGCTTGCTGCAGTGAGCTGGCAGCTGGACCAGCCTCGGGCATCGCAGCACTGATGAGAACTCAGCTCAAGACAGGGACAGGAAAAGCCCAGCTCACTGCTGTGGCTTCCAGCCTTCTCATGCTGCAGACAGTACTTGGAGGCTGGACAACCTTGGACCAGCTCTACAGCTCAGGGCCAGGCCAGTCATTCAAAGACTGAGAGAAAAGGTCTCCAGGAGCTGGTGACCAAGGGCAGCTCCTGATGGGCTCACAAGTCTTGAGGGCCACTGGATCCAAGGCAGCACATACAGGAGGGAGTGGCTTTGAGCTGATGACCCTCATGTCCCTTGTTGGGGGGCTGCAAGTCACACCAGGTCTTTCCACCACTGTGAG
Source organism: Sylvia atricapilla (assembly GCF_009819655.1). NCBI lineage: Eukaryota > Metazoa > Chordata > Aves > Passeriformes > Sylviidae > Sylvia > Sylvia atricapilla. The sequence continues at coordinate 104,840,037 of NC_089140.1, read as the reverse complement.
TCTTACCAGGAGTCTGGGTTTATAGTGAGAGGCTTAAATTGAGCCAGATGCTTTTCATACTTGGAAGAAAACAGTAATTAAAAGAAAACCAGAAGACTTGGCTGCAAACTTGGGTGCTTTAATGAAGCACTGTCACTAAAGGGAACTCTTATGAAGAGGTAGGAGTAACAACGTTCCTGGCTACAAACTGGATGTAGAGAGTCTTCTCGGAAAAAAGGCAAAAATTGAAGCAGTGGGGGTGATTACAACTGGAACAAATTACCATCACAGGGGATTCCCTGTACTTTAATGTCTTTAGATCAAGCTCTACTCCTCATTTAAAAGATATGCTTTAGCCAAAAACAAAGTCATTGGACTTTGTACAGGAGTAACTGGATAGAATTGCACAGCCTATCACACACAGGAGGTCAGAGTAGTTAAGTGCCTTGGCTCTAATCCCTACAGATGGAAATATGTGTGGCTCTGCTTTGGCCTGCTGCACAGAAAATATATGTCTCTAGGGGAAGTTCATGGTGATGACAAGATGCCTCACTGCCCCAAGGGGGATGTGTCTTTCAGATTCAGCTGAGCTCAGAATTAAAACAGATAACCCTCCCAGATGTTTTATGGCACTGGATGGAGACAGCAGATGATAAGGTTCAGTGTATGCTGGAACACAAGAGGATTTGTTTTTTTTCTTATAAAGAAAGTAGTAAGTCTGTTCAAGAAACAAAATAAATTAATGCAAAGGAATAAAGGCTGGAGGCTAATTAAAAGCCTACTTCTATTAATACAGAAGGAGAAACTGCTCAGGGATAGTTCATTATGTTGAATCATGGCCCTCTAATACTGCCAGAAAATGCTAAGAGCTTTGGTGAGTTATCTTTGACCCAGTTTGTTAAACAAAACCACTGCGTTGTTGCTTTACCCCAGAGTGGGCACAGATATCCACCTTGGGAGGCAACAACCAAGTCAAGTATATGTCACTCATGTAGGGGTGAAATGACACATTAATCATCTTGACCTCCCTTTTTTTTCTTTTTCTTTTTCTTTAAAGCTAATTCTTCCAGTCTGCTGGACTTTCTTCAGAGCTCTCAGCCAAATTCTGGAGGAAAACTCTTTTTGCTGAGGTGCAACTTTTTCCTTGAAGAGTATAGGGAGTATGGAAAAGTACAAGGGAAGAACAATATTTCAGTCAATTAATACAACCTTGGAAAACATAATCATACTAAATTTTTACTACTTTTACTAGTATGATTTACTATTTAAACCAATGAAAATTTGCTGATAATGCTAGTGACGACTGAAAAAAACACAGTATGGAAAGTAAGGATTTAGGACCAGGATATGAAACAGAAGCATTATCTAGAAAACTGAAAAGAACTAACTTGGACAGGCTTGTAGAAGCTGTTTACTGAAGTACTATTTAAGATGAAGCTCACTTGACATTCACGGACAACTTCTGAGATTCAGCTGGTCCCTGTGGTCCCTATCCTGAGCATCCCTTCTGTCGTACTTGCACCATTACTTTTAGAAAAAAATTAAATCTTGCATTTTGGCACAATTTAGTTACAACCAAAAAAGGATAATGAATGATACAATAAATCAAACACTGGAAGATTGCTAGAAGTAGTGGACAACCATGCACGAAAGCTTAAGCATTAGAACTCGTTTTCTTGCAAACTTTCCTTTATCCACGTGTGCTGGGAAGGTTCTCGGAACTTATAAGAGAACAGAGACAGAAATGGCTTTTGTCAGCTTTTCATGGCATAAGGGGAAATCAACACATCAGCCTTTTACAGCCAGGAAAACTGCCTCCCTGTGAGCTGTAACTTGACTCAATCCCCGTGTTAGTCACAGATGGGAGTGGATTGTGCTCTGCTCCCAGCCACGAGCGCCGTACTGGGGAAAGGGGTCAGGGCAGTGGGAATCTGCAGTGACTCCGCCATGGAAAGGGGACAGTCACAGCAGAGAATGTGTGGCCACCTTTGCTTCAGCACACTGCTTGAGGGATGTTCACACTCAGGCTGAGCTTTTCTGCAGCCGGTAGGTGTGTTAATCCTTTAGCACCTATTTCTAGTAGGCAGCAAACTGTGGAAGGCTGAGAACCCAGATATCCCAGACACTTATTAACAGAGAAAATGCCACTGTAATACTGAGGGTGCTTCTGAAATCAACACTGTTACATTTCAGCAAGGATGCTTAATGTATTGCAAAAAGGAACACTGAGGGACTGTGTCTTCTTAATTCATCTGAACAGTACCTGGCAATCTTACAAAGTGAAAAAATGCCATTGTCTTGAATTTTCATTAAGGTTCAGTGTTGGGATTCAGTGCCAGTTCTCCTTGACTCACCCTGTCTCCAAGATAAGTTGCAGACTAATCTATTTTACTTTCACACAGCAGTGAGACCGAATTACCTTTGTACCCGCTGTGGTGGAGCCTCACAGAGTTAATGTCATCACACAGATAAAACTCAGACCAAAATTTGGTGTCCTGACTGATGACAATGCCCTGGTTTTCCAAACTTTATCAAAAGAAAGAGAACAGCCCATCCTTCAGCTATGTGTGAAAACTAGCAAAGACAAAAGTTCCAAAATCTATACTTTTAACTTAGCTTGATTGACACTCTTTAGTAGATGTACATTTATTTTAACAGATTGAATTTGCTTAGCAGCTATTACAGACTGAAACTCAGCTCTAAAAGGTTATTACCATAAATTAAGACAATTTTCTGTAGTGGAAATTCACCTCATAAATCAAGTCTGGTGTTCATATGGCAGCACAGATGGGCCAACTCAACTTGCAGCTGTAGACACTCAGAAAGCAGCAGAATTAGTCCCTAAATCTCCAATTGTTTGATGACAAAATGAATATATTTTGCCTTTCAAGTGAACAGATTATTGGAAGATGTTTTCTAATACAGAATTTCAGGATATCTAGCCCAAAACACCACTGCTGGTAAAAATGAGGAGCTGGTGGAAATTAAAGGGTTTTCCTAGTTCTGCCTGTATTGCAGTTTTTCAAATATATGTTCCTCTGCCTCCAGTGTGCTGGTCAGCAGGAAAAGCATTTCTTCAGTATTGACACACCATTTGGCTCTATGTCGAATATGGAAAAGAGCTGGTTTTGCCCCACAGGAATGTAAAGCACTTCCAGGTCCAGGGGAGCTACTAAATAAACAGCCTACATTTCAAAATTACCTGGGAACTCCTGCTGAAATTGGGACCATTCATCAAAGAAAGGGCTTAAATACCTAGGTAGGAGGTTAACTGAAGTTGTTGGTGGTTCAGCTGTTCTGAAATTTGGTCTATTATTACTATATAGCCAAGGTCCCTGCTTTGAAGACTCTAGACTAACCCCACTTACTTATTTTTGTCAACCAATAAGTGGCTGAGATCCTGATTCCGGCTGACCAGACAGAAGAAAACCAAAAGCTCTAGAAAAAGAAGTTTGTCCCCTACATGTTTGGGATGAACATAGAACTCATAAGAAAAAAGATTCTGTGATTCAGTGACCAAAGACAAAGATTTTTTTTTATAATGATGATATTTTTCCCCAACTGAAAATTCTTTATTCACAATCATTTTTTCCTCAGATGTAAATTTTTAGCATAATGCAATTTTCAGCCCTAAAATATGCCACACTGGCTATTCTGCTAAGCTTGAGGGTGAAATTTTGACTGTACTATTTTGTATTTACACCTTTATCCTTAAATACAGACTGCCAGTCATGCTGTCTACCTTAAATAGCACAGAGACAAAATTTGTCTCCCATCAGGTAATAGTTTGAAATATGTGGTCCCTCCAGTGCTGAGATACACTGAACAAAGTCCTAGTTGCAGTTTTTCCATGGAATTTGCTGCCTTCCTGAGCAAATTGTTTTTTACTTCTGAACCAAAATTTCAACTCTTACATCAATGTGAATCCAGGCTAAGTTCAGTGTAGTAACTCTGGATCTAAATCAGTACAAGTGAAAACAGAACAGCACTAGAATATGATACTGCAATTAAAATGAAATAGACTATAAAAGTCATGTCCAAAGTTTTGTTGCTTTAATGTATTTTGTGGGATATTCAAAAGCACTTCAAAAAAAGGGGTCACCAATTCAGAACAAGAACTGTGTTAAAAATCAGCTAGCATGTTCCCAGGACCCAGTCTTTCCTTTGCCTTTCCTCCTTCCGTTTCAAGGCAGGGCTTCCAGGAACACTGTTGGAAACTCTGAAAACATCAGTATAAAGCCTGGGCTGTGGGGAATAATATCATTAGGAGAAATTAATGCAAAAGAGAGTCTTTTTGCAAATTCAACATGCACAATTGGACTATCTCCTGTACATAAATTTTCTGCTTTATAAAATGGTATATGAGGAAAATCTAAAAGCTCATCTAACAGTTTTAGGAAGTCCCCTGCATTCGGAACATATCATAATTAACACTACATCATTTACCCAAGTGAGGTTGAAAAATAATGGGATTCTGGCTCACATGCCTTCATCCTGACATAGCTTTGCTGTTTCTCATGTCCCAGGCCTCTCTTCCAATTCAGCTAGTCAGCTTGGTAGATACCAAACACGTAGGAACCAGGCTGGGATAAATAAGCCCTCTAAAGCCAATTTGAATTTTAGTAAAAACTGTGTGACTCGTGTTGTGCAATAATTCAGTTATCTCCAGTCTTCTCCACACGTCCCCACCTCCCCTCTCACAAACACCTTGAGAACTTTGCAGGTCTCTGACACTTCACCTGCCGTGTCTATCCCACACCAAAGTTCCCCAGGATGAACAGCTAGATATTACACGGTTCCTGTTGGTATCCCACCTGCTCAGCAGTTCCAGCTGTCCCTGTGAAAACTTGTGGAGTGTGAGGTTAAAACTGCCAGAAAACCTTCCTATAGGCACTTAAAGCAAAGTGTTAATTTCCCAGGTTGTTTCAAGGTGGTGCATGTCAATGGTTCATTCCTTGTTGGTTTATAAATACATCTCACATTTGCAACTCAGGCTGAAGCTGCCATTAAGTTGCACAGGTTTTTCCTTTAGAACTTTCTACAGTTAGCTTTCTCCACATTTTTACTAGTGAAATTTTGGACCCAAGGTTGGCCACCCCTAGACTCAATGATTAAAATCCATTTGCCACTGAATTCCTTACATTTTTTTTTTCTGACCTCTTCCAGAAGGGCTCCAAAGCAGCTACTGCCTCTCTTTCCCCCATGTGACTCCATATTTCCTGCATCCCTCTGCTATGTCCCATTTCCCCATCTCCACAACACACACATGGGTCTGTCAGTAACTCCAGATGTCCTGTGGAGTCATTCTCCCCTAACATCTCTCTTTTCACACCCTGTCCTTCCCTGCCCTCTTCTCACTTGTAAAACTTGTTATGCACAAGGGAATTTCTCCATTTCTCAAGAGCCAAGCATCACCTGTTCCTTGTGCAAAGAGCCCCACACCTTCTCCATCACATTCTTCTCCTTCTGACTCCCCTGCAGAAATCCCCAGTAGCCTCAAGATTCCGTGGCTGCATTGCACATGAGTCTGCCACCTGGTTGCCTTCTGGGGCAGCTCATCTCAAATACACTCCTATCTACAACCTGGAAGCCAGTCTGGACAGGGACTGCACTGAATATGTTACTGTTTGAATGGTGTGACCTAAAATGTATTACAAATGACTTGGTGAGGACAGTATTTATAGCTACTTTGCCTGGAGCCTGGCACGGAGGGCTTTTGAAACACTACAGAACAAAGTTTACTAAAAACCCACCCCTCTAAACTTCCTCCTCTCTCAATCCCCAAAAAAGCAGGAGATACATTTAATCCACTCATTTTCATGGCAATACCATGAAAATACTTCAACAAAGGTTCAGAGGAGTATCTGCCTTCCTCACATAACATCGTGTTACATAAAGAGGCTGTGAGAGAAACAGATGTTGACTGTATTTCAAAAGGAGGTTACTACCATGCTGATACACTTGTTGTCTCAAGGCAGCAGTTGTCAGAAGTTTTGTACAGGCTGCAGGCCCACCTGGCTATTGAACAATGACACATCAAAGAGGCTGGGCCAGAAACAGTCTGACGTGAAGCCCATATTCAGCACCACATCCTTGCAAATGGATGGTGGCAATATCATCTTCAAAAAGATGCATGAGGATATGGAGAATGTGTCTGTACAGCATAAAATACCTGGCAATTGTGGTGAGCTCACCCGTCTGCGGATCATGGCTGAAAACCCCACCAGAGGACAGAAACTTTGGAAAACACAGAGGAGTCAGAACTGGAAAGCAATTGTGAAGCAATTGGCTTTGCTCATCCAATACTGTCTTCCTTTAAAATATTGCCAACTAAATTAAATAGGCAAGAGCCCAGTCACGTAGGAGGGATAGGTGACCGTGTTTTAGCAAGTAGGGAAGGCAGTGTGGGTAACCACCAGAGCCTGACAGTAGGAAACCCTGTAACTGAGGAGAGAGAAAATGAAATGGCTGAGTCTGTAAACAAAATTAGAGACGTGGTATAACTATGTCTGGTGATGGTACTGGAATAGTTTATGCTCTTTCTGCATCCACTCATGGAGCAACAGAAATGCACTTGTTCCTCCTGTGACATGAGCTCCCAAGCTGAAGGTGGACCCTGGGGATGCACATGCCATGTGCCAGACACGTATGGTGAGTGATGAGCCTCAGTATGCTCTGGTGATTTCTTTTCATTTCTCTTCCTCTCTGGCCCTTTAAGGAAGGGTGGGTAGAAACTTTTCCTCTTCTACTGCTGTTTCAGGGGAAAAAAGAAAAAAAAAAAAAAAAAAAAAAAAAAAAAAAAAAAAAAAAAAAAAAAAAGAGTTTTAAAGTATTGTGAGGCAAAGGAGTGAGCCATTTAAAAGGAAACTCCTAAACGTAAAACTCAGAAAATCTGTTTTTAAAAAAATTCATCCCCACAACTATTCCAACATATTTCAAAGAAGTCACTGTGGATTAATGATGTCTGCAAACACTTTTCTTACTAAATAGTTCACTCTCTCCTTGAACACTGACACAGCTTTCATCTCACCTTCCAGTTTGCTGTGAACTCTTGTAATTAAGAAAAGAATGTTGGCTTTTTAAATAATGCCAAAAGATGCAGATTCCTTGTATTACTCCACTTGTGCAGCAGTATTAGCAAAACTCCAAACCCTCCTGAGAAAGAACGGAGAACCTGACTGGGGAGACGGACAGATTTCCTTTGACGCCTCACAAATGCACCATCCTACTGCTCATGTCTCACTGCTGATAACGTGAAACACAGAGCTGGGAGCCCAAGCCAGCACTGAGCCTCTCCCTGCACTCCCAGCTCCACAGCATTCCTGCACCTGTCCTGCTGAGTACAGGCACACCAGCTCAGCACCTTTGTTTTGTGTCCTGCTGCCTGGTATGACGAAATATATCCTTCAACATTTAGGCACCCCCTAATAAAATAAAATTTAAAAAGATTTATGCATATGCAAGTTTTGAGAAAGTTTTTAGAAAGGTACTGGCAAAACGTAAAAGGGACTTTGAAATTATGCAACATTCCTAATCCTAAAAAGTGAGGTGTCACTTTTCTCTTGAGGTTTAAACTCAGAGAAAGCTTTGTCTACAGTTATCCCATTAGCTCTGACAAGAACCGGTTTAAAACAGCATCACCTTCATCAGATTCAACTGAGTTCCTCCTCTGAGGGGAAAAAAAAAAAAAAAAAAAAAGGCTTTAATGATCTTCAAATATCAGGCCTTCTGAGGACCATAAGCCAAAATCTACTTGACTTTCCCCCTCAGCCTCCCTGTCTTGAAAAGCAAACTTCACATCTGCTTGTTATCAGTAGTTATCTCACAGCATGCCTCGGAATCATTTAGAAAACTCAAAGCACATGTTTATCCCTGCTGAGGAACCAGTCATTATGATGCTATTTACAGGCCCTTGGTGACCCAAGCTCACTACATGGTGTAGAAAACTGCCAAAGATTTTGTCTCAGGGGTTCTCACTGCTGCTAGGTTTAATTACTTGCCATCAGCTTTCAGCCAGGAGGCTGCACTCCCTCCTTTCAAGCTTCATTGAGGCATGCCTGTGTGAGGACATGTGGGAAAGCTAAGATAAATCAATTAGACATATGAAGCATGTTGCATGTGACTTAAAGCACGTTAAGTCCTCATGTGGTTACTCTTATTCAGAAGAATAAAAAGGTTTTCACTTTCCTGTGCAGACAACTTCAAAGCTGCACCATTTTACAATTGTAGTGTGTAGTTAAAAGCAATGAGGAGCTAGGAAGAGATGCCCACAGTCCTGGGCAAATGCATCTAAATCTAAAAATGAAAACACTGATTGTTTAGTAATGTGGAAGGATGATATGTCCTTCTGAGACCAAATAAGCTTCTCCCAATACATTGTGCACACAAACCTCTCCAGAGTGTTTCTTCTTAGATGGCCAGGCAAACCTTACTTTGCTTTAGCATAAGGATAAATAACTATGTCACTACAAGATACTCAAAATAAGCCAGCTATTTTTGTGGGACATGAAGGTTCATGAAAGTCTGCACTTCCCCTGACTGTTCAGAGTCAGCAGTTTTGTTCAGTATTTTCAATATTCAAGAAAACCATTTAAAGGTCTGAATCCTACAGCCAGTGTCCAGTCTGCGAGAGCTCCTTACTATCCCACAGGGAAAATTCACAACATCAAACCCAGACCTTTGCCATTCTGGAACAAAAGGCTAAGAATATTGGTTCCTTCTTGTGCAAAGAGCAGAAATCTGTTCATGTAGTTCTTCTTAATCCTCTTGAAAAATCTCTGCAGGGCTAACCCCACATGTCATTTTTCCTGATTTTGAATCAAAACGGAGCCCTATGTTTTCTGCTTTTCACTGAGTAATTTCAGCAGTGAGCTATATTTTTTAAAAAATTTTGGCTAGAACTTTTTCAACAAATTAAAGAAGTTCTTTCTAAAACCTTAGCAGGACTTCAGAAACAGAATCTGAAGACTGCCTCCTCGTCTCATTTTGCTAAAGGATCTTTTGGAAAGGTAACAACATCAGACAGGGATGTTGCAGCTTTGGCTGCTTCCAGTGAATATCTCTGTGAGGGGACATACAGAGAAGTGACCTACAATGCCAAACTCCAAGTCTTACATGTGAAAAGTCATCTGAAGCTACTTGCTGTGGCATATCTGTGTGAAGTACCAAGTACAGACAGAGCCATCCACTAAAAATACCCCAACAACAACCAAAAAAAACCCTCAAAAAACAAAAAACCAAAAAACCAACAAAAAACCAACAAAAAAACCCAAAACCACAAAAAACCCAACGCCAAACGAAAATATTCCAGTAGACCAAAACCAGATGAGTGTCACCAGTATTTCCATTCCTGCATGTGGGTAAGTAGCTGCAGCTGACAACTTCAACCACACGTTCTGCAGGCTGCCTTGTTCCACGCTGTTGGGGGGATGTTTATAAATCCACTCACATACATTATGTTCTTTAATGACATAATATACAGAACTGGGAAAATTTAGAGAAAGCACTTGGCTACAGCCAGGCCCAAACCAAAGCTGTCTAACCTAACTATGCCTCAATTCCTTGTGTTCCTGTCACCAAACTAGTATAAAATTTGACTAGACTTAACATTTCTGTCTGTATCTTGAGAAAACCACGGAAACTTGGGGTTGGATTGAAAAAAAAAAGCTTCAACTGCAGTGCAATGTGAAGCTGGAAAAAAAAAATCTAGAGGCTGTAAGTGTATACAAAATATCTGTTCTGCCTTGTAAATAGATATTAAGAGCCTGTTTAACATTTCACAGTGGTTTGACAGAATCTTTGAAGAAATCAAATCAGAAATGAAAAATATGTATGCCATTTATTTTGCACATCCTAGTGCCATAGGTCCAGTTCATTAAGTGTGAGGAGCGTGCTACATTACTCAGAGGTGAAATGTGTATTTCAAATCTGCCTTCATTTAAGCAGTGAAGTTCAGTTTCCTCTGTTTCTCCAGTTTCTGGCTCACATTTGGACTGGACTGACTCCTTTGCTGAAGAGTAGCTTGACTTGGGATTCAACTCCAGATGTCTACATGACTGACACAGAGGAGGGAAAGACAGTGATGCACTGGAAGAGTTTTTTTTTCTGCTGTTGTTGAAGACTGCCATTCTGTTCTCATGTAAGAAGCTGATGATTTTGAAGTGACACTAACCTCCTGGTTAGATCCCAACACAGTATTTGCTTCGCTGAAGGCTTTAGAAACATTTGTTCAGGCCCAGGTCCTGGCACAGTTACCCAAAGCTTTCCACTTCCATTTCATTTTTCTTCAAGATGTAATTACTGCAATGCACTCAGGCTTGGAGCTACCCTTGAAGATCAGTCAGAGGCAACAGCTGCCACACACTGTGGCTTCCCACTTGCTAGGAATTGCTCACCACAGGCGACATGTCACAACAACTCTTTCAACACACTGTACAGATTTGCATTTCTCATGTTCAAAGTTGCATTCATCTGGATTAGCAGAGACATGGGGAAGCTGGCACCACTGTGCTAGCTTGCTGAGGCTGGAAAACCAAGGGCTTGGTTCACACAAAGATTAGACACTTTTGGGTCCAATGTATTTATTTCCAAGCCGTTTGAAGATAGACCTCACTGCTTTTGTCCTGTCCTTTGCTGGTGCTTTACTCCAGGATCATCTTGATGTCACCTCCTGCACTGACCTCATCAGCGAGCTCCTCTGGTACCCCTCTGCTTTGCCCCTGTGTGCCTTGCTGTATCCCTGCCACACCAGGATGAAACACAAGCTAATGCCCCTGCAGAGCTGGCTCTCTGTGCAGGGCCCTGCTTGCTGCCATGTCTTGTTGGACTGGGCAGGAGTTGGCCATCTGTAACTCAGGCTGCGTGTACATTACTCACCTTGGGAAATCGGGACAGAACTTGGAGAAGGCACTGGAATAAGCAGTGTTTCAGGCATTCAGTTACCACCTCGAGAGGTGGGATGTTATCTGTAAGGTGTTGTGCCAGAACCAGAGAGCCAAAACTGAGCCACAGCTTCTCAGGGTTGTACTCTAACCTCCAGTTCACCTTAATGGCAGCTCCTAACAGTAAACACCAGAATGGAAAGCCTGGCATAGCTACGTAGGGATAGGGTCATTCAGACTACAAACCAACCTCTTTTGCATAAGAATGCAACCATAACTGTTTGAATTTAGCTAGCCCTTGTTTTGATCAGGACACGGCCTGTTTATACTGCTTAATTGTAGTCATTCCTGTGGCTTTGTTTGTTTGTTTACAACAGTACTCGGAAGTTTGGGAAAATGTTGCAAAAGTTTCAAATAGCAAACATGGCAGTCATTCTTTAACCTAATGTTTATAGTTTATAGGAGGACTTCAACATGCATTACAATATTGCAAAATCCCAGCACATCTTAGCATAATTTGTCAGTATAAATCTGGGGACAATTTATGCAGTGCTGAGAAACAGCTACTTCTGGTACAGCTGTAACTTTTTGCAGACACACAAGATAAACCACCGACTCAAAGATGATGGAAACATTCCCAAGAGTTTCAAACAAGTTCCCAATTAATTAAAATCTACCATCATCAAAAATGTGTAAAAACAATTCTGAAATAAAAAAAAAAAGAAAAGGGTGTGACACCACCCTCCTGTTATGTCCCCACATAGTATTTGCATCAATGAAGGACTTACAGCAGCATTTATGCCTCCTTTTTTTCCCTGACAAAAATGGGTTTTCTGAAAATGTCCTGAGTCCATATGTTGTATTTCTCATGTTTTAGTATGAGATGTATTTTATATATTCCAAAAGTGTCCCTTCCCCAGGATTTGTCAGTCTTACTGATACATCAAGCTAAAGAATCTCAACCTTTTCATAGTCTGGTTGGCCTTGGACCTGTTCACTTGAAGAAGCAAAGTCTGGCATCTAATTTAGCAAGAATCGGTAGGATAGTTTAGGAACAGGGAGTTTGAGGAGCTCTATGAGTGACAGGAACTCTAGTCCAGCAGAATTTGAAGAGAGTATTTTGCTCCTACATTCACTAGATACATACACTTGAAAATTTTCTGATGCAGGGCCCTAAAATGTACAATTCTGGTACCAAGAAATTGGAACAGTTCTTGAAGTGGGACATGTTTCTTTTAACAGCAGGTAAGTGCTCTGAGACATATCAAACCCCAAGATCTTTCTAAACAACCTCCTTGTGAATTCTTTCAGATGAGATGGTATCTTCGTACCTTTTGATCTCCTCCAGCCTAAATTCTATATTTACATGGTGCAGACAACTTTTTGCTGTGACACTGAGGACATTAACTTAGTGTGCATGGTGTATTTTCTACAAGTCATGAATATTTAATTTATGATATCTGTTCTCTGTTGCCTGAACCTGGAATTTTAACTCAGAATTGCACAGGGTCTTGCCTTGCCTCCTTTTTCCCTTTATTTTGTGGAACCTCAGTGTGTTGAGATTTGCAGCTTCATGTTCCCCCTCAGCATCAAGGATTTCACTGGCTTGTGGTGAAATATCCATCTTACACTTTCTTTCCTCTCTGTTCACATCTGGAACGAGGCATGATGTCATCCGTATAGTATGTCATCTGCCTCATCTCCCCTGATAAAAATGAGAAAATTTGCTTGATTTTCAGGCATTCATTGAAGAGTGTGAATACAACATGAAGCTGCTCAGAGTGGCCCACCTGTTCTGGCCAGTCTGATTAATCTGCACCATCACACAGCTCTCTGGGAGAATTTTAACAGCCATTGCCTTGTTCTTAGAAAAAAACCCAAGAAAACACCCTTACAAATTCTTATTCCTCTCTGCCCTTCCCCTAGCCTTGAATCCCATTTCTGTGCCTTGAAAGGTGAATTATTTTTCTGCTTCCCTTTCATTGCAGCAGAAAGATGGCCCCTTTTCTGTTTCAATGGGACCCAGGCCTTCCTGCCGCAGCTGCTCCCTCCTGGCCAGCGGCCGACTGCCTCATCCGAGCTCAATCTTACTGTAGTTTATTTTTCTCTGTCTTAGGTGTTTTGTTCTTTGCCTTCTCTTCGGCTTGGACCTCTCTTAATCAATCTCAGTCTTAGCCCTTTTCCCTTTCAATTCAGCCTTTTTTACTCTGCTGGGTTTGGGGCAAAGGAAACAAGGCTTCCTTAGAGTGATTTGCTTACTCTCTTTTTTCCTGATTTCCTTACCCTTCTCTTCCTCTGCCAGGGAGGTCAGGTGAGCTCTGACCTTCGGTAACAGTGCAAACTGGAACATTTGTGATTGCAACAGAAACCATTTTTTAATTAATTGAACAATCCAGCAGTTGCAGAAGGAAGCCAGCAGGGCTCTCCTGCCTGCTGGGACCTGCTACCCGAGGTCTTACATTGCCTTTCAGGCTGAAGTTCACTCTCACAGAACCAAGTCACGTCTCTGATACATCCCTCCTTGTCAGCCAGCAGCAACACAAGTCAAACATCCTTATTTAGGTATATTTGTTTTTACCTCTGAAAAAAAAAAAGGAAGTTAAAATTACCCCATAAAACTTAAGTTGCGTTGTTGTGAACCCTTACTTTGCTTCACATGGCTTTTGTTTATACAGCTGAAGAGTCACAAAGTTGATGAACTTGAAATATCTGAAGAATTCTGTAAGAAATTATTTAATGAAATCCTAATTGGAAAGAAGTAGTGTATTTGCTTGCTACTACAGATGGCAGCACGTACCATTGAGTCCTATGGAAACAAAATGCAGCCCTGCAGTTTCCAGCTGGAATGTTTAAAACCATATAGGCCCGAATGGGGTCTGAAAATCTGTCCTAAGCATAAGAGAAGGAAATTGTGTTCAGGAGGCTTTTTCATCTGTTTAACAGATGTTCATAGAGATTGAGCCACACTTTCTAGGAGGGTCAGGGCCACTGAACCAAGTAAATGATATGGGGAAAATACAGTACAATGTCAAAACAGCATTTCATTATGGTTATCTCACCAGCTCTCAAGCATCTAAGCCAACTTTTTCAGCAATGACAGCTTCAAAATCTTGGGCTGACCATTCTACTATAAAAGCATAGTGACTGGAAATCATGAATAATCCATGGAGAAATCCATGTCCTTAACTCATAATTACATTTCTTTAGATCCTCAAGTTTGCCATGTGGTGTTCAGTAGTCTCCTTTTATGAGTAGGCACACTTCATCATGCCATCTGCAGAAGAAAATAACTGCATTTAACAGAAGTATCTCTTTATTTAGAGCTGCAGGGGAAACTAATTAAATGTAACTGAAACCACAGATGCTAAAATAATTATATGGCATCTAAACTATTTTGGAAAGCTCTCATTGTTTCTCAGTGTGACAAAGCAGAGTAAGATTGAAAACCTACCATCACCTTAAACAACATATTTGTGGTAAATGATGTACCTAGAACTCCAGGATACACCCTAACATAAGCATGTGTAACACCCATGCATGTTTTATGTGTATGTACACACACACACATTGTATAAATGGACCTTTCTTGGTACTGTTACTAGATTCATACAGTCCTCAAAATTTAGGAGAGAGAGAGGTACTGGCATTATAAAACTGTAATAAAGAGATGTCCACATTGTTTTGCAAAGAAAAGCATTTTTTAATCACATATGGGACTGATTGTTTAGAATTAAATACACTAAACATTATTCAACCAGTCTTCAGTGAAAATACCATTTCTTTTAATCACTTTCATGTAAGAAAAAGACTTGAACTTCATACACACATACACACACACACACACAGAATGACAGTACTGAAGCTTGGAAAAAGTTTCAGATGAGGTTTGAATTATACCAAACTCAGGGCTCAGTGGGCAGCTCAGATTTTACATTTGCACAGGGATGCAGCTGTCAAAAGGAAGTAAAATCAATTGACAAAAAGCACCAGCAAACTAATCTGATTGATTGTGTCATTTGGAACTTATTCATAAGAAGTTCTTTAAAATGAAGAAGAGGAAGGATGTGCATTTGAGCTCCCTTCTTACTTTGTTTCTCTCCAAATGATGTTCATTATCACAGTGTTTCAGCCTCTTTTTAAACTGATTAATACGAGCAAGCCTGAAAAAGGCAGGCATCATCATAGAGTGATTCAAAGCTGGACCTGGCTTTAATTTTCCAAGCACACCCTTCTAACAGCCTTTCCAATGTTTATTACAGATCATACTAAATGTTTTGGGACAACAGTGTTTCTCCAAAAAAGCCATGACGAAGTGCAAAGCATGGCACACTTGTCTGATGCTGCACACACTCCCTAGCCCTCCTAAAACCCAGATCCTTTGGTCTTTCTGGAGCAAAATCCCCACACCCATCTCCATTTATTGACTTGTACTCAGTTTTGAGGAAAGAGAAATGTGGTAGTCTATCATAGTTACCACGAAGTTTATCAACAATTAAGCTCAGTTTGCTGATAGTCCTGCTCTTCAGAGTGACAGCCCAGCCAATATGCAAATGAAGCATTCAGCTTCATAAAACCAAAATATTAATTTTCTGTTATCAACAAAAACCCCAACAATGTAATTATATCCTCAGTGACATCTTAGTGCAAATACTACTTGGAAATAAGCATGAATACCATATATTAAATAATTTCCATACCTTGGAAACAACATATTATCCCCCTGGAGATGCAGAAAAGGAGATGAGGCCAACTTCTTTGTCAGGATATCAACTGACAGGGCAACAGCCACATTTACCATCTTAAATAATATTTGGTCAGCAAACATCTATTACTAAAAGACCAAAGTACAAATCTCCAACACAGACATTCGTTTTGTCATCATATGTGGATGTGAACAAGGGAAATCCATCAAAATCATAGGCAGACTCGATGAGATAAGACAGCAGAATGATTTAAAAAAAAAAAGCTTCCAAAAATACTAGGCACTAAATGGATTTCAGGGGTAATTTATAACAAGATATACCAGAGCATCCAACTACTGGTTATGTCTCGATTGAACTAGAAAAAGCCCCTAATAAACAATGACTTGTAAATGGTGAGGAAATATGTAAAGAATGAAGCTGATTTGTTTGTCATAACAAACATTGCACAGGCCAGTGTGTAAACCCTCAGAAGGCCTGGCTGAAAGAATTCCCTCCTTCAAGCCTGCTGAAGAAGGGGACTACACTTAGAAACGTGCTCAGCATGAAAGCAGGAATTTCAGTTAGTCAGAGGCTGCAATGATTCTTAAGTGCCCAAAGAAATGTTGGGTGGCTTAAGGAAGGCTTGAGAGCCAGGTGTGACAATTTTTACAAAGTCATTTGCTGCATTAATTTTTTTCATAAAAAGTTTAATTTAAGTTTTCCCATTGCCCTCTTGTACTTTACCTATTTCCCTTGACATAGTCAAGGAAAAAAAAGCCCAGGATGTTGGCCTGGAATGGACAATGTTCTTTCACTGGTTTTTACCACGGCTCAGATCAAGTCATGCAGGCACAGGCTACTTTAGGGCACTATTATTATTTAAAGATGCAGTTGCAAGTCTCCTGTGACTTCAAATAGTGCCTTAGCAACTAAATCTTGTTGAAATGAAAGAGGGACTAAAGGGCAAACAAAACCCACCACCCTGTGACTTTGAAAGCAAGAATGAATTAAAAATGCAAAAATTCTTCTGGGTCCTGTAGTCAGTCTGTCAAAGCAAAATGTATTCTACACATTTTCTTTATTTTTCCCCCAACTTCTCCCTTGTTGCTATTCTTATGGACCCTGCAAGCAGGAAGCACACAGCGAAAGAGGTATATGGAAGCTATAGATAGACTGCATGAGGCTGCTCTCAATTACAGCCAAGCTGGAAGGAGCACAAATGAAAACCAGACTGACAGTCTGGCTATTTTGTGTCTCAATGAGACCTGAAAAGTTAGATAGTTTCAAGAACATCACATATGAAGTTTGATCGATAAATGGCTCGGAGACTGAATGGTTCCAACTTATAGTCATCTTCATTCTGATCTGATTGAAAACATCCGTGTCTTGCACGGTATGTGGGTCACATCAGTGGAAGGATATTAAGTTCACCCTGTTGGTGCCCTTTCACATCTAATGTGTTAAGAATGACCCTGACATGCCAGAAGTGTTGACTGACAGTCTTTTTCACACAGATGCTGGAGAGGTTATGCAAATCATGGTGTTTATGAGCTGCTACACAAGACCCAAGCCAAGTTTGGTAGAAACCACCCCTTCATTTTGCTGGCTTGTGAGCCCACCCAGAGTAGCTGAAAACCTCAGACAGTGTTTCTTTCTTATGGAATGAGAAAATGCCACACTGAATTGAGAAACTAAGATTGACTTGGACTTCTTTATGCCAAGATCTTTATGTTTGTTTCAACTGCCTTTTTAATGGAACAGCAGATAGTTTCCATTTTCCTTGAGGCCATTTGCAAACAGGAGAAAGGGTCTGAAGAGTGAGTTACAGCCTGTGCCAGCAGAGAAGATTAAAGTTGTCAGGATACTATGATAAAAATTATGTTACTTTTACACTAGGATTTGGGATTGAAAGTATTAAAAGAAGGCCCTTACAGAGAAACTTGGGGCCTACCCTCATTTTCCCTGCTACACACTGTTCACAGCTGCCCCCCTTTGTAATACAATAATGACTAGAATAGAGAAGCTGTCGGTTTTGGTTTGGAAATCAAGCAAATGCTGATAAAATATCAAAAAGATGTAGTTGAATATATTCCCAAAATTTCTAAGTGTGGAGAAAAACTTCCAGTAAGAGTGATAGCACTGAAATGAATGCATACCACTTGTGCAGAGGTAAGGACTGGCACTGCTCAGAAAATATCTAGCAAAGGACACACATTTGTTGTACAAAATACCTCATCACTCAGCTCTGCACTCTCTCCATCTCATCTCATATCTCATCTCATCTCATCTCATCTCATCTCATCTCATCTCATCTCATCTCATCTCATCTCATGTATCTCATCCATCTTTCCTTGTATTTTGTCTACACCCATACCAATGGTGATCAGTGCGAAGTCTCACTTCAGGTGATAGAGTGATAGCAAACAGTCCTATTTATGTGTCACTACGTGAGACTGACATGGAAATATCTGGGCATTCTCCATGCTACATTAGCCATGCCCATAGGCTAATGGACAAACAAACTGAGGCACTAAAACAGACTCTGGCCTCAACCACAGGCCATTATGAAGTCATACAACTGGTTGAGTAATAAATGCATTCAGAGAGAAATATTTCTGAACAAGGAGTAAAAATACTGTCAATATTTCTGAGTAAATAATGTCTAATGACTAACTTAACCTGTAAATTAATTCCATTAAAAAGTGTTTTGGATAAGCCTGGAAGTCAAAGGAAGTAAAAGAAGGACACGGAAGTTTGGCATTTAAGCAGACTCATAAATGGAAGACACGTGGCCTTAGATGAACAACAAACTCCCTTAACGTGCTGGTTTTCTAAAGAGAAAATGGCTGTAAGTATTTTAGATGTTTTCAGGACAGGCTGCTATGTCTTCATTTTTGCAAAGTAAAAAAAAAAAAACAAAAAACAAACAACAACAACAAAAAAAACCCCCAAAAACCAAAACAAAGCAAAAAAACCCCACAAGCTGTCTATAAACATGTCTTGCAGATAAGAAGATTTAGGAATGAAGATTCCTCCTGCTATTGAAACTATTAGTGTCTTGAACACCAAGGAGAATATAATCTCAAAAAGCATAACCTCCCTGCAATGCAGAAGGTGCAAAAGAGCTGGCAGGATGTGCCAGGCCTATTTGCCCCACTGGGCTTCACACCCCACAACCTCACCCACAGGCCAGAAACATCAAAAAGTCAAATCCTGGGCCCCTCACGATGGCATCATCTCACACCCAGCCTAGAACTGATGACTTCCAGGCTGGCCCTTCCCAGCTCCTGGTCTGTAGCCAGGGGCTTGCTGGAGGGTACAAAGCCAGTACATCCTTCCTGCACATGTGCTGAGCCTCACAGGCCCAAGGAAGATGGGTCTTACCCAGCCAGATGAGCAGTAGGATAGAATGGGAATCTTGAAAACTTGGCCCTCCCCAGCTTAAATAAGAGAGCTAATAAAGAAAGCAACAGTGGCTCTAATGTATGGTAATAATTAAAATGTATGCAAATGGTGGCAAATGAAAAGGGTTGCTGAAGATTGAAGAAGTAAAATGGTAATTGTAAGTAGCTGAGCTTCTACTTCATACAAAAACAAGAGAGACACTATGAAGGATGCCATATTGCACTTGGCTCCTGTCCTAAAATAATTCCACATTATAAATATTTGACACAGCACTTAAGACTATTGCCTCTACAGGATTTAATGCAGTATAATGTAACACATCTGTTAGCTACCCACATGGCATGAAAAGAGTGAATGAGAAAGATGGGAACAAAAAGTTCAAAACCACATTGTATACTATTACTTCTGTGTTTGTGCTGATCATGCTGCATTCATTACTTATTGAACTAGAACAACAGAAAATGTTTCACAATACCTGAACAGCACAATCTTGTCCATTGTTTTTTCGATCTTGAGACTACCTCAACCCTGTTCCTGCCTTTACTTTCTGCACTCCTGGAAAGTACCATGAGAAGTCATGACTTGCATGAGTACTAGATATAATGTGAAAAATTGGAGTACCTGTATGAAAATGCAGCAGCATAAGACACATAAGTACAAGTAACTTGGGAAAATGCACCAGGCTTTTTATGTCTTCAATTTAAGTACTAAAAATCTATTGCCATCAGTTTACAGTACCTGAAAAATTGTAAATTGAAGAGACATGTTAACCAAGTTAATAAACCTTTTAGTCAACCACACTGTAGCTAAGTAACACTTTCTGCTCTACTTTGAAGGGTTGCAGGATTGCCATACTTTGACACTTATGTCCTGTGTGAGTTCTGCTCAGCATCCTTCCTGCTTACAGGGAAACTCTTCTTATGTGTACAATTCTCAGGAGAAACTCACAGAGTATCTTTCCTAAATTGAAGTGCTGTAGTCAAAGAAAAATGTTAAAAGCTACAGGTCACATTAACAAGCAAACAAACTAATGTGCGAACTACACATAAGGGTTGACATGCACTTTCAACACTGCAGGTCTGTCAGTCTCCTGGTAACAAACTCCACACCAGCCCTTGTTCTCCTGATAGCAGCTTAGATTGGTTCTGGAGTGACCACACACTGGAACAGATTGCCTAGAAAGGTTGTGGAGTCTCCCTGACTGGAGATATTCAAAAACCATATGGATGCAATCCTGTGCCATGTGCTCTAGGACGGCCCTGCTTGAGCAGGGAGGTTGGACCAGATGTGGTCCTTTCCAACCTTACCCATCCTGTGATTCTGTAAAAAGAAAGCTACACTGAAAAATTACAGAACAAACCTTCGGTTTTCTCACGGTTCCATAACAGAAGTGCCAATCTCTGCTCTGTTCTCAAATTTAACAGTTTAAAACCAAAACAGAACAAACCAAACCAAACAAAACAAATAAATACCCCAACAAGCCAAAAAACCACCAACCAATCAACCAAACCCCAAAACCCTAAGAAAGTATTACTTTAGGAAAGAGTTTAAAATCTTTCCAGAGGATGAAGTCTGTCTTCATTCAGGTTTTACTTTCATCAAAGCATTTTCATGTGGTGGGTGAAAATCCCAACCGGGATTTTCAAAACTGCAAACCAGCTTAGATGTCCTTTGGCCATTTGAAATGGTCAGTGCTGAGCTGCAGAGAGACCACACACAGTCTGGGCACTACTTTCTGTGCCTGTGCTCCAGCACTACCTGCTGGGGGCAGCCAGAAAGCAGGAGGTGGCCAAGAGCCATGGTTCAGCCAGGAGCTACAACTGTGCCAGGCTCCCAGGTGACACCAACGCTGACTGACCTCCCTCTGAGGGTTCTGAGAACTCATAATGGGTGCACTTTGGTAAGCTCAGTGTCTGTGTGACCATCTTTCCCCATGTTTAAACCACAGCGTTTTGTTTTCTCTGAAAGCTGCTGATGAAGCAAACATTAGCTTTTTTGGGAAATCGCTTTGGCATTTGTCAGAATATCAAAATGAGTAAATAATTTAGCAGAGAAAAACAGATCTAGGCACAATTTTGCATACCATTATCTTGACTCCTCTACTGTATAACTTTTCATAACTGTGCCTCATCTGGGAAAAGTCACAAATCTGTTGTTTGTGGGAAGCTAGATAATTAGACACTCTAAATGACAACTTACAAACTATAGCAAAAGCTAACCAGACTGGTAAACAGGAAGTGCAAAAATGATTTTTGCTTCTTTATCCAGAGATTCACATAGATGAAATAAATGCTTAATTCAGCCCTTCTCTAGCAGCAGTTCACAAACCAGGCGCAGTTTGTGAAACCACACAGCTTGCTTCTGGAGCCACGTTAAATGGTAACACCCCAGTTTTGTTTGCCTGCAATAGTCATCCCTCCCAGAAACTTGCTGGTTTATTCATCTACAGCTTGGAGATCCATAGGTTTCAGTCAGGTCTAATGATCAGAAATGTAGCCAGTTGTTCATAAACAATTTCCCACTCAAAAGCACAAGAGCCTGACTAGGCAGCCCTGTGAGCCAACAGCACATCTCCTGAAAGAGCTACGCAATCAAGGTAACAGCATCTTGAATAAAGTATTAAATTTTTTTACACAGGCCAATGTTTACATTTTCCCTGACAAATAACCATACATGTGTACTTGGCTATGAATTTCTGATTTCACAAACACTGTGGGCAAACCCTGTGGTCAGAGGTTGCTACGAGCGTAAATGTGTCTGTTGGTCATCACATCCTCCTGCCTCTGTAGAGGACAAAATTAAGAGTATATCATTCACTTCTTTTGTTTGAATTATGGATGGCCCTGGCTGAGAGCAGCAGGAATGAACTCAAAACTTGGGTCATGAATGTGAAAAGTTAGAAGAAGGATCTCAGTTAGTATATTTGATCTCCTGAGCTTGGAGGACAATTAGAGCAAAACTGATCAGCTGAAGTTTTTCTTTAATTAGCCTCCAGTCTGCAGTGTATGGAGCTTAAGTAAATTCTTACATAACTCAAGGTCCTCTTTTCTTTTTCCATCAATATTACTATTTCCATTGAAAAATATTTAGGTTTTAGAAAGGAGGGAAATGTGATAGTCATTTATAGCCCCCACACTGCTAAGAAATTCCATGCTTTTATGCGCAGGAAGCATTGTGTTGATGTTGGCTTCCCCATGAGTTAAAAATCTTGTTTAAATGTTGCAGAATCTAAATGCTCTTTGAGGTTTTTCTATGTTGTTTTATGGAAAGGCTTCTGCCTGATTATTTACAGATGCTGTCTCTGAGAAAGCCAAAAATAGTTCTTTACTAATTCAAAATTTAAACTAGCATTTTTATTATTTTATTGTGTAACCAAGGAACTCTGCTCCGGGGTCCTCAGTTCAAAGAGGAGAACAAGCCCTTTGGCTCTCTGTTGGCATCACAAGCAGTGACATTCCCGTTCAGCCAACAGCAGTGCCAAGCCTTGGCAGACCACAGGGTCCTCTCCAGCAGAAACGCAGCCTCCAAAGCATTTTGCAGCACAGATTCCCTTGGTTACATGACCATGAGGGACTCGCATTGTTTCAAAAGTTACTTCTCCCACAGTAGCACAGGGTGTTTAAAGCAATTTTAGGAATTATGACAACCCTTAAAGCCATGCTGCTTTTCCATGGCCACCTTGGCTGAGCATCAGCAAGGGATTTTTTCAACAGTTCATGAAGTGCTAAGATGTATCTTGAGCTTAACCAGCAAGAAACGTCGCTCAGCCAGCTCAGCAAGCAAGCATTTTGTCAGATGAAACACTCCTTCAAAGTTTGTCTTCATTTCTCCAAGGCTAAGGAGAATGGTGAACACCAACAAACAGGGGGAGTAGTACCCTTGTTAAAGAGAAGCCAGGAGCTTGGATCTCATCCTTGCCAGTCTAAAGACAGATTTTACTCTTTATTCTCTCAGCAACCAGGGCCAGAAGAGTTGCTCTTCCCTTGCTGCCTGAAGCTATGGCTTCTCAATCCTAAATCCTGTATATACCTTGTTGGCGGGTGTTTTCCTTGATCTGGAGCCCACATGCTTAACTACTCCCACCCTACGGATATGGCAGTCTCAGCAATCCTGGGAAGGGACTGGGGATCAGCACAAACCAGCAATACAAGAGAGAAGTGGGATACCAGACATTATTTCTGCCTCACCAAGAGCATGGTTCAAAACAGTTTTTCTGACCCACATGAACTCCTCAGCTTCTCCAAATCCATGAATCATGAGGTGGTTAGGAGGGAGAGTGATGTATCAGAAACCCATCATTGAAGTAAACAAGAAGACATATTACTGTTTCCATTACAAAAGGTTCTGCATAAAATATTGTTGATAAAACACTTGCAAATGTAATTTTCTGCCTGCCAGCAGGTACTCATACCAGCTGAAAGCTGCTCCTTACTCAGTGTGCACGAACCCTTGCCTACTACAATGTGGCTTTGAAACAAAACAGGAGCTGTTTGTGAACCACTACTTTTCTCAATCCCTAAGTAAAGTGCCACACAGATACAGGACAAATCTGTGGGCTTACATGGCAGATTTAGTGGCCTTCTATCAGACTGGCCTTCGATCTGGGTATCTCTATCTCCCAAACACATGGCTTGGGAGGTTTGTGTTTATTTCCTATAATTTAACTTCTTATCTAAAAATAGCACTATGGATTTTCTGAAAAGAGCAGCAAACACCCCTTGGGTGATTTATTTACAGACTTCTTTCATTGGTACAGAATTTATATTAAGTTGCCCTGCAGTTTCATTAAAAAAAAAAACCAAAACAAAACAAAAAGCAAAAGAAGACTCAGCTATACATACTTCCTCCAGTTGAAAATTTCCTTCATCTCAGAGAGACACACCTGCCAGAGAAGACTGGAGAACTTTGTACTGTGACAAATAAATTAGGTTCTTATTTACATGCAAGAAAATATTATCATTTACTTTGAATGGCAGAAATCTCTTGACCACAATGAGCATTTTAAGGTCTTAACCTTTTACAAACTATAGATTCCTATCAGACAAGAAACCACTTCAGAACCAAGATCAGATAGTCAAATTTGATCTAAAATTGAGTTCTCATCTTTCTTTCCTGAAACGCATTGGAACTTGCATTCTTACTGGTTCTGGCTGGATGCAACTCATCTTTAGCACTGATAACACTGGCATCTGCTCCTTCTAAATGTGTACTTCTTCTACAGGGAAGGCCTGTATGATATGTTTAGTTATGTCAAGTTTCTTAGGCATAGCACAACCTGGCCACATAGATACTTCTCTTATCCCTTACACCTACATGTGGAAAGACAACTTACATGACTGATAATTTGCACTGGGAATTGAGTTTGCCTGGCCTTGCTACTTTTTATCCAATAATTTTACATGCTCTAGAAATGTCCATAAATTTTCCTAACAGTGTCATTTCCTACCATTGCTGCAATTTAAGAATCTCCCACAGTAACACTAAACTTTTAATAAGTGTCCAAAATTTTTTTTGGCGCTTAACCTCTCCAGTTATAAATCACTTGTTCAATGTGTCTTGCATTCTATTTTCATGCTGAGATCATGGATCTGAAACGCAGTTGGGTAAAGTTACCTGGGTGCCCCCACCAGCCTTGCTTTGTCTCCAGCTCCTTTGCCTTCTCCTGACATCTGTGGTCTGCTGTTCTCAGAGGCAAAGAACCACACAATCTGTAAAGTGTGTTTTCTCCTTCTTATTTTTTCAAATGGAGATGATGTGGATTTTCCAACACAACACAGGCATTTGCACTACTGCTGGATGACTTTCAGGAGTTTCCTCCTGTCCCGTATCAGAGCACAAATTAATTGCTAATTTTCTACATGTTCCTCAGAAACACTGATCTGCCATGACCACAAGCAAATTTCTTGCCTTGGTCTCAGTCTCATCTCCTGCACCAAAAGGATGATGACACACACCTCACTTGGTGAAAAGATAGTGATGACTGAGAAGGGACCAGTGAATTCCTACTCTTCACCTCTCCTCACTTTGTTGATGAATACGCAGCATATCCATGACATGATACAAAAGAAACATAATTTTACTGAAGACAGTGTGATTTCTCTTTTTCTAATTAAAAAAAGGAGTAACTACCAAAATTTTTCTTTGGCCTCAGATGTCTTTAATACGTCAAATGGATGTACAAGATGTGACTGAGCATGCTCCTCTGGTGAGAATTTCCTGAAATATGGTTGGATAAAGAAAATTCCTTAATCAGTTTGAAATCTGGTTCTGAAAGAAAAATTGTGGGATAATGGCCTCTGATGAAACAGTAATAACAGCAACAATAATAATCCATATATTTCCCTAATTCTACCAGTATTATTTCCATCATCATTGTATTCAGCCCTTGTGCCTGTTGGCCTTAATTCCTACAACATTTTGCAACAGGTATTGGAAGACATGAGGTACAAACTAAAGTCCACAGCTGTTTCTTGCTTATTGTGCTGGTTTGTGATGGGGTAGAGTTAATTTTATTCCTAGTAGCTATTACAGGGCTATGGTGTCGATTTGTGCTGGGGACAGTGTTGATAGCACAGGGACATTTTCATTTTTGCTGAACAGTGCTTATGCAGAGTCGAGGTCTTTTCTGCTCCTCACACCACCCCACTGGTGAGCAGGCTGGGGGTGCACGAGGGCCTGGGAGGGAACACAGCCAGGAGAGCTGATCCCAACTGACCACTGGGATATTCCATAACATGTGGCATCATGCTCAGCATATAGAGCTGAGCTGGGGAAAACAGGGGCATTTAGAGTGATGGTGTTTGTCTTCCCAAGTCAGTGTTACATGTGATGGAGCCCACATGAGGAGGTCAGCTCCCTTTTCTGGAGATGGTTGAACACTTGCCTGACCAGGGAAATAAATGCTTTCCCAGATATTTCACAGAACATTCTGAGTTGGAAGGCACCTGCAAGGATCATTGAGTCCAACTCTCAAGTGAATGGTCTGGACAGTGATCAAACACACGACGTTGGTGCTACCAGCACCATGCTCTAACCTACTGAGCTAATATCAGGTGGTAAATTAATTCCTTGTTTTGCTTTGCTTGTGCTTTCCCTGTTAAACTGTCTTTATCTCCACACACAAGTTTTCACACTTTTCTGATTCTCTACCTGATCCTGCTAGTGGAGAAGTGAATGAATGACTATGTGGGGCTTAGCTGCCACATGGGGTTAAGCCACAACTCTTACTAAAAAGAAAAGGAAGTTTCTTTTAACAAGCATATCAACAAGGAAAGCTTGCACAATTGACTGAAAGAAACCTGAAAACTGTATCCTTTTCATCATTTTTATGGTGGAATAAAACTGCTACATTTGACCCAGCACTGATATCAAGAACATTAAGCTCCAAATGTAGTGCTTAGCTTCTGAGGGATTTTCTCTGCCTGTATTTTAACTTACACATTTATAGGTTTCCAGGTGCTAAGAGGAAATCTGTCCAAAATTAAGTACTTGAGCATGGTTACATTGGCAAGACTCACACCTAGCTAGAGTCTGAAAACCTAGCTAGAGCACCTCAGTGGACTGAATTTATTAGCAATCTGAGCCAGAGTGCAAGCCACACACTGGATGTAAGTCAGTCAAAAAATGGGCCTGGTGCTTGGTAGGGTTGGGGATTTCCCAGTCTGCCTTGGACTCTGCTGCAGAGAGAGAGCATCTCTACCCTGGATGCTGATGGTATTTTTTACTGGGTGTCCATGTGTCCCTGCATTGCACCACAGTTACACAAGCAGACTTTTGAGTGCACCATCAGCCACCTGCAGGATGAGGGGTTCCTGCTGGGGTCTGCTAATAGTGGTCTGTCTGCTCAGATTGTTTTGTTACACAGTGTCAGAGGATTCCCCAGGACTCCACAGCCATTCCTGTGACAAAGCAGAAGCAGTACCCTGAAATATTTTCTGTCTTCTCTTATTTTGCTCATTACAGATTACAAAAATCTCCTGTTCTTTTGTGCCAGGCCAGGTTTTATTTGTCATTAGTCAACACCTGCATTGCCTCAACATTTCCCCCTCATATCTGGAGAATGTTAAGCCAGAATTAATGACACATGGCTAACAGGCATCATGGCTAATATGTCACCAAGACTATATCTCCCAGAGTCTCTGCTGAGCACCAGTAATTGCCTTCGTGACTCTGCTGTACTCCTCCATGTAGTTTATTGATTCAGATTATGTGTAACATCTTTTGTTATTTAACACTAATAGGATTCAGTTGAACAATGCTTAATTACATCCAGGTCTCTGTCAATGGATGGCTTGTTCCCCCTGTCAATGATCTAATAAGTACTGAGACATACCATAAAATGGAGGATGAGTAATGCACACGGAGGTGATTATTATGCTGTGGTGCTCATGATAACAGCTGGAACAGATCACTGGATTACTGAAGCTACATTTGGGACAGCCCCTGCAAAACATTCTCAAGAATCCAGAGTTTCTCTTAGTGCCCAGGTTAACACACCCATCCAGACTGCTTCATCCTTCTTTTCAAATGACTGTTTCCTTTACACTATTTACTGCATCCTGAGGAAGGTTATTTAATCTCATCATAGATTTATCCTCGTGAAAACTGGGGAAGACTGGAAGAAGTTTGCATCTCATCTTAGTCATTCCTAAGTAATAGTCATTGATAGATCCAGGACACCAAATTCTCTTTTATCAATACCTACTTAGCCACGACAGAAGTCATCAATAGACATAAAAATGAAACCTTTTAGATTGGTGAGACGGAACAAGTGAAAATTCCCCACTTTGACAGAGCTCAGAACAAATGTGGGGGCAGCCCCAAAAGCACAGGCCCCAGCTGTTGAACCCAGGCATGGGAGGGAGGCAGTCAATCTGCTGCCCACCCTGTCACCACGCTGTCCTGAGCAGAACATGGTACCATAAGTCAGGATGCCTGAGGTATACACTGTGCAAGTCTCTGAAGTGCTACGGCCACCCCAAAAATGCTCTGGATAGAAAAGGAAATGGTGCATGCCACTCACCTGAACCCACGAGGCATCAACAAGGGTTTAATTTACACAGAATTAGACCATGAGCTACATAACTCAATATGCCCCCTCAGCATGCACAGCCAAAGACAGCTTTGCTTCATCAGTGCTCAGCAGTGAGCACACACTAAACTCCTACAATTCAATCCTTCCTTACAATTCAATCCCTGATCCCCTTGGTGATTCCCTAGCTCTTCTAAGTCATCCAAAACATTTTGGAGAGGAACACAACAGGTCAGCCAAACTCCTTCCATAGTCGACCAGAAAAAGCAAAACACTCATCCTGTTTACATCACATGTTTGGGGAGCTGGGGTGCACACTATCTCAGCCAGAACACTGCAGCTCATCAACGATTTGCAGCCAATTCCTGGACAATTCTGTAATGTGGAGCCCTCAATGCTGAGAGAAAGTGAATGCAGTCAGCTTCCACTTGAAAACACCCAGCAGGGTGGGCTGTAATTCTCAAAAAACCTTCTAAATAACAGTATGAAAAATTCTGCATCATACAGAAGCACGAGCAAGTCCAGTGGGATTTCATACATCCCTCCACATCACATTCAAGCTAACTTACACAAAAAAAAAGAACCCCAAACTAGGCAGACCTGATGGACTCAGCTGCCTGAATAATCCAAGGGAAAACTTTCATCAGATTCAGTGGGCATCCTGCCTTTCTCCACAGTGACAAGACAAAGATTTAACTGCTTATCATGGATTTCTGTCAGGAAAATCTCACTTGCTCCTTCAGTTTGCTTATTTCTGCTGAAAACTGTCTAATTATATCAGACTTGGTAAACATACTACAGCAATAAAAATGGCCTGTGCCATAATTTCAGATGACAAACAGAATAAGTTAAGTATCAGAAAACATAACTTCAAGGTTGTTTCTCATTAAAAATACGTTTTCAGCAGATTCCATCTTCCTTGCCTTTGGAGTGTTTCAGGAAGAAACAGTATCCCTGTGTTCTGGACAGGTCACACTCCTGTCACAGCTGTGAGCACTGGTTCCACCTCTGGAATTTGTACAACATGAACTGGTCTGTTTATATTTGCTTATAAGGAGCCGAGTTAACTCTCACAAATGCTGATGTGGAAGCACAGAATGTGATACCACAGAAGCCTCAAACTTGCCCAACTCCTGCCAGAGACATGTTGAATTAGCTGTAAAACCTTCCGTGATGCTGCTGCAGCAAGGAGTCTGTCAACAAGTCCTTTTTCAGCATAGAACACTCCAGGCAAATACAGCCCTGATCTGTGTGGGACACTGAGCAGTTTTATAGCCACAACATATCATATGATGATAAACCTCTGCTGAATTGAGCAGAAGAAATGGGAGTGTTACATCCCACCCCATTCTCCATCCCTGTGCCCTGTTGTGCAGGTTTTAGAGAGGTTCTTATTCTCTAAAGCATAATTTGGATACATCGAGAAATCATAATTGGAGCTCTACTACATATTCTCTTGGTGATTTTTTAAACTGTGTTTATTAATCTCACATTGCATTCTGATACTCAAAGTGGAAAAAAAAGTAACTAGAAACCCCTTAGTAAAACATCCCTGTGGTAGTTCCAGATTAAGAAGTTTAAATGAGATAAAGATGATTGACACATAAAGACCCTCCCTGCCCTGTACCAAAAGATCCAGAGGTGTTAGGATGAAACAAACAAGTAAAAAAAAGCACTTATGAATTGGAGAATAGTTCAGGCTCATGTTTACTAGCTGCTTACAAACAGGGCTAGAAGCCCTCGCCTGTTCTCAATAATTTTTGTGGCAGGCAATATAGATGAAAATACGCTTTTATATGACAGCTAACAGATTAACTAATTTCTTTATGACTCATAAAGACTTGAGGACTTAGTCATCCAGTGGAGAAGGCTCTCTTGGAACTATGAATGCTCCTAAGGGGCTACTACTGTCTATGATTTTTATTCTTTGGATCCTAAGCCTAGAATCCAACAGAGCAGATGTGTGAATTCCTGCTGGCAGATCCTTCCCTTGGCCTGCAGGTTACTACCCACTCTTTGCTCATCTCACCTGCTGAGACCACAAGATCTTGCATGATTCTTAGTATTAATTTTTTGTTGATGAATTTCAGATGCTATAAAATAAGCACCATGAGTAACAGCAAGAGCCCATCGTTTAGTCACTGGAAAGGGAACAGTTGTTCACTGCAAGCATGCAACATTTTGGTCAGATCTTCTCAGATTTTCTGTGGATATTAAATACATAGTTTCTATAAATGGAGGAGCAGTCTGTAATATATTTTTGAGCAGGGCACTGCTGATGAGACCACAGTGAAGAATGTGACACTTTTTCTGGAAATTAAACCCAGTGGAAGTTTTTACTAGAATAATGTGTCTACGGAATAAGGCAGTTCCATTTGAAAGCTTTAATATTTACAAACACTTTCAGACTTTTCTTCAATGAAAGCTAAAATAAGCTGTGGGTAATGTTTAGATTCTGGACAAAGCATAATGAACAAGCATCAAAACATTCTGCAAAAGTGAAAAATTGCACTACTCAATTGAAATGTGTTTATTTTGAGGTAGCAAAAAGGAAACACTGGACAGCATTCCTAAATAAACCACTGTGATACCCCATGCATTTCTGGCTTGGGAGCTCAGCCTCTTAGTGAAAACTGAGACTAATTTATCTAATCTGTTTTTCCCATAAGACAAAGAAACAAAATTTAAAATCACACCAGAATAATGTAGAATAGCTCAGTCACTCAGGAATTCTGAAGCTGCTCTTCAGCTGAAGACCTCAAAATAAAGCTGTATAAGCTTTTCCAAGATAATCCTTTCTGCAACTGTCCCTTGTTGGTGGGGGAAGGTGGGTGGGAATCATATGGTGCTTTTATTCAGAGCAACAAAATGAAACAAAATGAAATCCCAGCCTTTTTTTCTGGGACAAAAGAATCAAATGTTTTTGACAAGCTCTAATATTAGAGCAATACATCAGCATTGCACTAATTCTGAACAGAGGTGTTTCTGTATAAAAACAAACTTATATACTTGGAATTTAACACCAAATTCAGCCTTGTGGAATGCAGTACTATTTGCAGTATGTAACCCCACATATGAAATCTAAATGAAAGAAGCATTTGATGTTTTGAAACTTCCATATCACAAATAGATGGGCCATGAATCATGGTGAAAACAGACAGAAAAAAATATCTTTCAATAAATTCCAAATTCAGTGCTAGAAGTTATTACTAACCAGTCAGCCTCACCTCCATGCCTGGTACTATCACAGAACTGATCATCCTGGAAGTTGTGTTGAAATATATGGAAGACAGGGAGGTGATTAGAGACAACCAACATGTCTTAACTAAGCACAAATCACGCCTGAGTAATCTAGTGGAATTCTATGATGGAATGACTCCATTGGTAGTCCCTCACCATAGGGAATGGATGCCATCCAGAGGGACCTTGACAAAGACTAAGGAACAGACCCACATAACTTCATGAACATCAGTAACACGAAGTGCAAGGTCCTGCATGTAGGTCTGGGCAATCCCCAGTATCAGCACAGACTGGGAGGTGAATGGATATGACAGCAGCCCTGCAGAGAAGGATTTGGGGATACTGGTGCATGAAAAACTGGGCACGAACCAGCAAGAACCACACACCCTGGGCTGCATTCCAGAAATATTGCCAGCAGGTTGAGGGGGGATCATTCTCCCAACTACTCCTCTCTGGTGAAACCCTATCTGGAATACTGCATCCAGTTCTGTATGCCCATCCAGTTTCCACAGTACGAAAAGACATGGACCTGTTGGAGCAGGTCCAGAGGAGGGCTAAAAAAGGGGTCAGAGGACTGGAGCACCTCTCCAATGAAGACAGCTTGAAAGAGCTGGAGTTGTTCAGCCAGGAGAAAAGATTCTGGGGACACATTAAAGAAATATTCCACTACTTACAGAGGGCTTATAAGAAAGACAGAGAGCGACTTTTTAGCAGGGCCTAAAGTGACAGGGCAAGGTGAAACAGTTTTAAACTGCCAGAGGGTAGATTTAGATTGGACACCAGGTAAAAAATTCCATGCTGAGGGTGGTGAGACATTGAGACAGGTTGCCCAGAGACAATGAAGATTTCTCATTATGGAATGTGTTCAAAGTCAGGTTGGACTAGGCTTTGACCAACCTGCTCTAGTGAAAGATGTCCCTGCCCAGGGCATGGGGGTTAAACTAGATGATCTTTAATGCACCTTCCAACTCAAACCATTATTTGATTCTATGGTTCTATGACTTTAAACACCCAAAAAAGGAATCCAAGCACTGAGAGAGTGAGGGTCCAGAGGGATTTTCATTACTTCAGTGTTCTGTGCCATCATGGCTGCAGATTTAGCTTTTGGGTGCAAACTTCCTTCAAACCATCAATTACTGTCCATTTACAGTTCTCCTCATGTATCTGATTGGTCAGTCAGGAAGAATCTCTGATTTTCTCAGCTTTACAGGGAGCCACAAGGTTGCTTTAGTCAGGCTTTGGAAAAACAAAATTGCATTTTGAGAAAGTATTTTCAAAGTAGAAGCTAATCAGAGGTAAGGACCTCTGATTCTGTTTGCTTTCTCTAGAACATGTCACAAATATATGTGTTCAGTTACAGATAGACTGAGAGCATACAGACCCTCCATAACATGACCTCAGGTGCCAGTTGTCTGATGAAGACATCAGCCTATATGCCTTTATTTGCGAAGCCCTGATGTCAAGAAAGTGAAAAATGTAAATCTCCTCGGAGAAACTGTGGTAAACTGAAGGAATTTATCAGCAGTTGCCTATGAAAGGCTTATGCATTTACAAGCACAATTTTCCCATTTGTTACAGCACTCTCTACCACAGCTCACTGACCCCAAGTTATGTTCAAATGGCCTGATTGTAAAAAATGTGTGGTGTTTTTGAGAAGAACTTGGTAGAGGATTCACCATTTTAGTTGCACATTATGAATAGAGGCTATTGAGGACCTCAATTTGTAGGCATGCATGAATATGGAAGTGTCTTCCCACAGGTATGGTGTGGCAAGGGCATCCACAGAGCAGTAGGCATGGGGGGCTCTCTGATACAGAGGCAGCAGGATGAGCAGTTGACATGGAATCTTCTTTGCCCCTTCTCACTAACCACTTGCAGTTCTTGCTCTGGGGTCGTGAATTTAGGCCAAAACAAATGAGGAGAAAAAAAGCAATCCGCATTTTGGGATGGGGGATACGGGAGATCAAATTTCCCTAGACATTTTCTCTTTTCATTGGCAGGCACTGGACACTGCTCATGGGTTTGGTATGTCAGACATGGTCCCAGCAGAGGCTGCCCAGCACAGAGGCTGCAGGTGAGGCAGCTGTTTCAGCCAGGGCTGTTACCACCACAAACATGTTTCTCTTTTGCAATCTATTTGGTACTTGTCCTCATCTCACTGAACACAGGCAATATTACAAAAATCTCAAACAAAATCATATTATTATTATTATTATTATTATCATTATCATTATCATTATATTTTCCAGACCCAGTGATTTATTGTGACCAAAGGCCTGTGACAAAGATCCTATTTGGCCAGTTCATAGTTTCTTTAATTGCAGTGTAGAGGAAAGTACATCACATTTCCTATGTTCTTGATTTTTTACATAATAGAGGAAAACAAGCTCTGTGTCTAAATAACCCAAGAACCACATACCAGGGTGAGGGGGAACAAAAAAAACCACCAGAAAAATTAACATTCCACATGTTTCAAGAATGTAAACAACGTCACCAGACAGACATGCAGAAAACTGGTGTTACTCAAACCCGGCGCTGCCAATTCTCCATCTAATGAGTTGTTGAATCCTGAGACAATCAGAAACTGCTCGTGAGAGCTTAGTGAACAACAGCATTTGTTTTCCCTTCTGATTTCTCCTTATTAAAAGCTACAGGGAAAGCACTGGGCTAGAAAGACTACATCAATTACTCTTAATTGCTGTCCATTCTGATTATCCCAGGCCACGGTGAACCCGCAGCAACCAGCACAGGATACAAAGCAGGTGCTCTGTCTCTTCCCGGTCACTCCCCAGCCTGGAGTGGAAATGCCAATGGGGGAATGAGTGCAAGCTCTCCCTTCGCAGACGCTGGTGATACCCAAGACCACATTTCTTGTCAAAAGGAAGGCTTGGCCTTGCTGTTTTGCTCAACTGGGTTTTTTTTTGGTTTTGGTTTTGTTTTGTTTTGTTTTTTTATCCCCCTTTGTTTTGGGCAGTGTGTTCCAAGTAATCCCCTGAAACTCCACGTCACAGGGAAAGAGGGGTGCTCCTGCTTGGATTGGAAGGCTGAACATGGCTGTGGCAGCTCATCTACAGAGCAGGGACATGTGTATGGCCCAGTGGGCCAGATAAATAAAACCAGCAAGAAACACTTTTCCAGAATCAAGATGAGGAC
Organism: Sylvia atricapilla; assembly: GCF_009819655.1. Taxonomy (NCBI): domain Eukaryota; kingdom Metazoa; phylum Chordata; class Aves; order Passeriformes; family Sylviidae; genus Sylvia; species Sylvia atricapilla. The sequence continues at coordinate 104,805,667 of NC_089140.1, read as the reverse complement.
AGAGGATTGCCTCAAGGGAGCTGAGTGAACATGGAAGCCTTTTTTTAACAAAACAGAGGAAGTAAGATATTGCTTATTCTTGGTCCTTGCTATTTCTCCTTTGGCATAAATCTGCAAGACAGTTGGGGAATGACAAGTAACTAACAGGGTTCCTTGACACATAAAAATAGTTGGAAAACAGAGGTGCAAGGTGGCAAACTCTGAATTTTCAGTCTGCTTCTGGCAGGGATTTCCCCATTTAAAGATAAGAAAATATCAGAAACATACGTACTGTGATAATATATATTCTATATATGGAGGAGATGGATAGGGCTTCAGAACATAAATTATCATAAAATCAAGTTTAACTGATTAAACTGTTTTATCACCCAGTCATCTAGGACTACATTCAACATCTCCACTGTTCATTAAAAATTAAGAATACAGCAATGAGAACGTTGGAATGTCCATCTCAAATCTCAAAGCCTGTAGTAAAGACCAACTTACTAGTTAAGTAGAAGGAAACGAAGAGTTTCTTAGTTTCCTACCAATCAATGAGAAGACCCAGTACTGAACAAAACATTATTTTTATAAATTTCATACCAACCTGATGCAAAATTTCATGGCAAGACTAATTTAATTTCTGCAAAACTTGAAAAACTTCACAGTGATATGCAATAATTCTTTGGTGCTAAACTTTCTTATGCTCCTCTGACAAGTGTTAAAGGACTGCATGGTGCATGCAACTACAGAGGAAACTAGTCTCACTAGTCAAACCAGTGAGACCCTGGCTCTAATCCACTAAATACAATGAAAATAAATGATGTCTCCAATTATGATTTAAAGCAACATACTTATTTAGGCTTTTCAGCTGCCTGCACAAGTATTGTTTAATTCTATGCCTCCTAGCAGTGGGAGGACACAAACCTACCCAAGTAATTTCACACTTCAACACTGCTTTAATCAGTGGAGCTGTACCTATTTGCAACAGAATTGTCTGTGACCCAGGAATCTAACTCCTGAGATATAGTCACAAAATTCTCCTCTCTCCTCAGATTTCTAAAAGACATTTTAAATTACTATGAGAAAATTATGGTACAGATATCTTCCATGAATTTCAAAAAGAGCCTGAAGCAAGAAATCCCAGAAAATCCCAGAAAAAAACACACAATGTTTTGCTTACTGTACTGCAGCTGAAATGCATAATCAGAATTTCAAGGCCTGGGAAATCAGCACGGATAATCCCAAATTTCGTAACAAACCATAATCTGACAAGAATAATGGTCTGGTGTGGGTATCTCATCTGCATGAGGCAGAGCTACAGAAAAATTACAGATCATCCTCCACCCAACCCTTTCCATCACCTAAGCTTTCCCCATGCCACTGTTCAAGTATTTCAAATAAGCCACTTTGACTTAAATGTCTAATTTACTGGAAATCTGCTGGCAACATTTTATGAGCTGCCTGAAAAACAAGCAAAGTAATCTGCAAAGCTTTAAAACCAACACAGTTTTAAATGGGGATGTTTGTGGACTGCTTTTTCTCTCTCTTAGTAGTGGTCAGCTCTGGCAGCAAAATACTTTAAAAAACATACAGCCCGTGCTAGAAAAAGATCAAAAGCAGATCAGATGTCAGCACCAGCTCATGTCAGTCTTGCAAGAAAGAGGAAAAAACAAAGTGAGATGAGTTTTTCTTGCCATGCATCATTCTAAGTTCCCCATCTGCACACAAGATCTCCTGGGCACAGCACACCATCTCTGCCAGGGGATCTGGACCCGCAGCCTGAGCAGGATCATGCTCTCCACCACTGCCCCACCCCTCTCCCCCCAAAAAACCGATCAGCCTTTATTCTGGCAACACCAGGACTTTCCTCCCAGCGCTCCTCCTCATTGGGCTGGCAGTCCCGGAGAAGGCAAAGAAGCCTGGCTTGACTTGACATCGAACAGTGATAGGGTTCAGGGTGAGGGCAGCCCTGCTCACAGGCAGGCAGTGGATGCCTACACAGGGCCTGGCTGTCTCTGGGAGTGGGAGGTGAAAGCCCCTGGATTTGTGAGCAGTGGCAGGTCATGACACCGCTCTCCTTCCCTGCCCTCGCTACGCTACGTCCCATTTTATCTGTTTGCATTTGCAAGACTACACAGACTGTGCTGGGCTACAAAAGTGCAGATAATGCTCTATTTTCTTTAAGAACATGAAGTCTTGTAAATATTTTAGAGGTCAACATGAAAGAAGAGTCCCCACCAAGAATCTTAAATGCCATACTCATTTTCTATGGGATTTTCCTAAAGGGCTGTGTTGGGACCCATATAAAAAACAGTGAGTTGAGTTTATAGTCCTGGGTATCCCTTCTAGACAGGCACACAATGGCAGCTGACCAGGGAGCACCCCTTTCACCCTGCCCGCCCCCTCTCTGCCCTGTTCTCCAATGCTTGGGGATGAAGGTGGCGAGCCCCCATGGATTTTGGGCCAGGATTAACCCGAAAGGCAGCCCGGGGTTTTGGAGGCTCTCTGTGAGGTGGGGGGCAGCAGTCCATGCCCTGCTGACTCAGCTGGCCCGGCTCACTCAGGCTGGTTGGTGGGCGAGATTGGGTTACATGGCAGAAATCATAACAAAGGCAGGAAACAGATCAGTACTCCCTGGGTTTAACTCTCTCTCTAGAGACCCTGCCGGTTTCCAGACTGCAGAGGGTTTTAACCCTGTCCTGAAATGTTCTGCTCTGCTGAAGTCAAGCCTGCTACATAAAATAAAAGCAGATCAAGGCAGCAGAGGAATGGCCCCAACAGGCACCAGTCAGAGATGTCCAAGGGTTTTACATTGCTTTTTATGAATGGGCACAGAAATATGAACCCTGCTGAGCAGTGGTCAAATCAGAGTAACCAGACAGCAACAACAGAGTCCCTTGACAGAGTTTTGGGATGACCCCCTCTCTGCTGTTTCCTGCCAGCTCTGTGTGGCTTTGCCTCCCCACAGCTGCAGAGCATCTCCGTCACCTCGAGCCTGGCTCTCCTGTTGTTGCTCTCAGCACTGCACTTCCAGCACGGGACAGGAAGAAAACTCTATCTGACTTCATGCAGCTTTAGTAACTCCAGTACCAAAAAAATGGTCATGCCCTCAACTGCTTAGTTTTGGTGGCTGAGTTGATGTAATGCGTCCATTGGAAAGAGAATGCCTTTCATAAAATTCACCTCTGCAGTCAATTTTGCAGGACTGTATTTTATTTTAAAAAGGCTCAAAAGAAATTAAATTAACACACTACTGATTCTGTCAAGTACTGATTTGATTTCAGGTGGTGTTTTTTTCACTTTGCGGCAGGATGCTTAGGAACAAATCCTACCTGTGAAGTGAAGTGTTGCTCAGTGTGGAGGAGCAGGGAAACAAGCTTTGCAATCTCCAAAGTGAAGTGTTTTGGGGGAAAAAAAGACATTTCTCATCAGATCATAAAGACCACAGCACTACCTTTGGTTCCCTCCGGGAACTTGGATGTTCTGGAAACAGCAATCTTGAAAGGTGAAACATGGTCACCTGGGGGCTACAAATCCTTTTCATACACAAATCTGATAGCAAAAGGACAGAGAAGCGACTACCAAAAAACCTTTGCTGGGAATTTGCCTGAGTGAAGGTTGCAGGACTGGAGTGGTGTCATGGTTTCCCTCCCTCAAGACTGAAAAGGGGGAAATAGTCCCATAACACATTGTCCTGCAAAGCTCCCATAACTGGTGGAATAAGGAAGAGTTTCGTATTATAGTTTCCCCTGTATTAAAAGCTTATGAAAACTATTTTAAAAAAAGACATAGGAGTAGAGTATTACAAAAACCCAAACAAACCTCAAAACACACCCACCCTGGAAATGTCTACCATTCACAGCTTCACCAAGTATTTTCTTTTAACTCACCACAAGACTTCCCAGAAGAACAACTGAAAAGACGTTAGACATTATTTATTTTTCTTTTTAAAATATTGTTTTAGAAACCTCCCAGAAGGGAGAAAAATAAAGTAAATTATTATAGTGCCACATCAGCACAATTGCCAAACTCAAAATGAAGAAGGCTACAGTGATCTAAGTATTCCTTTGACGTAAGATGCTTTTTTAATTTCACAGTCAGCTGTTCTGCTTCCTTTTACAAAGACACTTCCACTTAATGTCTTCTAAGTCACCTTGAATACCCACTGAACATATACAAATTCGTAGCTCTTTCGCTTATTTTGTGGGTTTGTTTTGGTAATCTGGTTTCATGCATGGGAAAATTCATTCTCTGTAGTAAATGAAAGGCTTTCATAAGGGGTCTTCTTTCCATTGGAGGCACCATTAGAGGCCAATTGCTATTCAAACCAGCTGTAATAAAAAGGGCTTGTTGCGAAGAACACAGCTCTATTTCTTTTTATTAAAGCACAGAACTGCTCACAGTAACCTTTTGCAAGACAACTGAGAATAAAAACAGCTTCACCATGCTGTATTTCACACAGCAGCTTGCCAAGAACACGAGTTTCTCAGGAGTCAGAGCTGCAGCAGAGGAGCAGATGTGGCTCTTGCTGCAGAGGTGGGCCCCAGCCAGCACCCTCCCGTCCTGTGGGTCAGCACACACAGTGGTCACACGCTGGGCAAAGGGCTTCAAACTCATGCTGTGTCTGCATCTGCTCCTGGCCCAGAGTCAAGGCCTGCTGGAGCAAGAGGAGAGCTGTGAAGTTTACGGGGTTTATGGGGTGCCGATCGCCCTCTGACAAGGGCAGGCATTTCCTGCAGCTACCAAATTTCCCTCCTGCATCCTCTTGATGGGCTTAGTACTGAAAGGAGCTTTCCACCTTCTGCTGGGCTACTCCAGACCTAACCCACGTGGGCAGGGGGAATAATGGACAGACTTACAGCTAAACATGGGAAGGACAGGAGCCACCTCTGCCTTGCTCCTATTACCTCTTAAAAAGCAAAAGCAAAAAATGGCACCACAAACCAGCATGTCCACCAAGTCTGCAGTTTTCTGAACCTTAATGAACTTGAGCTGTGAACACCACACAAAGCACAGAGATCTTTCACAGATGTGGCCTCATGTGCTGCTTTGGACCTTGCAGAAAGGATGGTTCTGATCTGAGACCAGCAGAGATGGAGCAAAAGAGGTTTGAATGACAGGTCTCTGAAAAATGATCTTTACTTTGGCTCTCTTTGATGAGGCAAGAGAAAGACAATGAAGACATGTTTACTCTTCTTCTTCCTTTTGGAGTATTTCAGCTCATTCAGACCTTCACACATACCAAACTCATTACTTTGAACCCCTCAAGTTTTCTCCTAATTTTAGTTAACCTTGATTAACTATTTAAACAGGTATCAGTATTAAAATTGTCAATATTCTGGAAAGTTTTTTCAGCTTCTGTGTAATGACCAGAAGAATGTTATGTTGGTTTATCTGCCTCCCCTTAAAACCAAGCTATGCTGCTGCTTTCTGCAAGGCAACTACAGTAAAGAAATTTTGTGTAACACTGAAATCTGCCCGTGGTTATTTTTATAAAATTGCAAAATAGGTTAAACATGTAGTATCATTAAACAAGAAACCTGTTTTCTTAAGGAGACAAGTTACTTTCTTGGAGGCAGCGAGAAGACTTATGACTGGGGCCTTGGAATACAATGAGCACAAGAAGCACATCTCAGACTTTTGGCTTTCCAGACCTAGGAAACAATGTTTGGAGCACAAATTTCCAGATAGAACCTACATGCAATCTAATCCTACAGGTCTGTTTTTGAAGTTGTGCTGTTAGGTAGTCCTACACACTGAGCCAAATCCAGTTTGGATTTATTCACACAAAGCACAGAGGTTTAAATATAAACAACTGTGCATGTGAGCAGGGATGTGTAGCAACTTCTGGGGACAAGTGAATTTAGCTGTGCACAGATGCTGTGCTGAAACCTGGACAGTGTGTGTTTGGGTTAATCTGGCTTCAGACTGTGCAGTCTTAATTAAGGACAAGATTTCTCCCGCTCCAAACTTGAGACTTACAGGTCAGATATAAAATGAAATCACCAGTTATGTGGGGCATTATACCCCACATAACTTCAGATTCCCACCTGAAGCAATTAACTTCTAGAAACAAAGGAAGAAGGAAGAAAAATATCTTTTGGCTCCATATATTACTATTTCTTGTAACCAGACTGTCCTCTAACATATGATAAAGCAGAAATACATGTAAGGAATCTTTCAGTCAGTGGTTGTCACTACATAGGCAGATGGTCTGAAATCATACCTTCACTAAATACAAAAGTCATGGTTTTTTTCTCCCATAGAGCACTACCAAATATAGGGTATATTGATCACAACAAGCCTGGTAAGTAAAATTTGGTAGAATTTTCCATCTTCCCTGACCAAGACCTTGAAAACAAGCACACAGACACATTATGTAATGCAAATCAATAAGCATTTTCCAAATATTTAAAATCTCAGGTTCTGAAAAATATGCAGTGAAGCACTGTTAAGCAGACTCTCATGCCCAGATATCCTTAAAGGAGAACAACTCTGCCTTGCTTCTTTGTGGCATTATGAAACAGCTGCCAGAGAGGACACAAAGTCCTGCTATGCTAGGCCTGAATGTCTGCACACAACTTTAAACACAAAATCTCCTTACAAGCCTCAGTTGAGCTGAAGCAAAGTGGATCCCTGGGTCTTGCACTCCACCTACTACAGAAACTTCAGCTGCTTCCATTAAGAGTTGCAAGCTGAATCACAAAACCACATTCACATCTAATTTATTTAAGGCATCAATCTCTCTCTCTAGCGGAGTGGGTGGATTTTCCAGATGCATTCCTGACCAAGCTGAAAAGTGTCTGCAGGATAGAAACCTCTCCACACACCCACCACACAACCCATGTTCGTGCCGGCTCTGGGCACTGAGCAAGACTCTTTCCCACTCACGCCTCTCTCCTGACCTCTCTCCACTTTCCAGAGTCTCAGCCCACTCACTTAACCCAGGCTGGAACTGGACAAATGGAAATTTCTTGGCTCTTGGCTGCTTCACCTAAGGTTTACCCATACACAGAAGGCTAATTGAGACTGGGTAAAATTTTATTCCAAGCTTTAGTTTGGCTAATTTTTTGTAGTGCAGCACAGTGGCGTTTGAATTGGTTTTGACTTAGCAAAGTGGCATACTGTTTCCTTGTTAGTGTTTGCAATGGGACAAATCATCCTAAAATGCTTACCCCATTCTCCGTTTGTGCTATCCCTTATACCGATCTCTCTCACAGGTTTCTTTAGGCTTTTATAGGCTTTCCCCAGCTTTTATATAAGACATATTACAGAGATCTGGAGCTGACAATATGTATGTAGTAACTCAAAATGATCATAATGGTGATGCTCTTGCTAAGCATGGAAGTCCTTTCCTGCAGCATTGGCCTCTCCTCGCCGTTGCTATTTTAAGGAGAGGTGTCTTTATTTAAAGAGTTAGTTGCCTCAGATCCCTATGATATGACTCCTACCCTAAGTCCTATATTCAGATTTCATATGGAAGTCAATCTTCAGACAGAAAATTTTCTCTCTGAAAATTATTGAGAAATTTGTCAAGTACAACAATGTGATGTAGTTGCATCAGTGTTACCTTGCCAGGACACTGGCCAGGCTCAGGGCTGCTGAGTGTGATGGTAGAGGACAGCAGAGATATTTAGGTCTGGGTCTAGGTCCAGGTCCCACTTTCAGGTCTGGATGAATCTGATTAAGCTTCACACTTTCCTTGCAGTGGCTCCCCCAGGAGCATGGGAAACCAGGTACCAACCACACACAGAGCTACAGTACAGGTTGAGGAAATTCCTAAGGAATAAAAAGAATCCAGGATATCAAAGCAAGCAACACATGACAGGCATGTGTTTGTGTGTGCTGTTGGGTTCATCCAAAAAAATAACTTCAAGGGAATACAGCACTCCCTTTCTTAGGGAAAGACCAGTGTCCCTATGTCGCTTTGTGATGGGTAATCATTATGAAGAAGGTACAAAAAAGCCAAAGATCAATTGGACACATTTGAGCACTTGCAAGCGTAGAGTTAACAGCATGTAGTAAAGAGTGAAGTATAGTAGCAGCTGGTTACAAATGTAGATTTGTACTTGGAATAAAGCTTAAGAGGAGCTCAAGTGTAATGCTGGTGCGTTCTCCAATCCCATGGCAGTGCTGGGAGAGTCCACTTACATGTATTTTCTCATATCTGAATTTTTCATTTCTGCCACAGTCTTCCTGTGTTACTCCTTTGCATTGAAACATAATGGTACCAAGCACTGAAAACAGTGCTCAGTTTCCTTCCAAGACAGTAATTTCACAGGTAATTTTGCTACAAAGTCGAACAGCCCAGAATGCAGCCTAGGTGTTCTGGCAGCAAGCTGATGTTACCAAACATCATTATTTGTCCAGCTAGTTTACAGGGAAATAAAAACAAAATCCCCAGGTGTCGCTTACAGGGTAGCCAATGTTTTTCATTCCTCCGGTAAATACAACATGCTGTTCAGCCCACACACCTATTTTATAGCTCTAATGAAAAAGACAGAGCAAAATTCACACATCATGGTGACCACACTGCCTTCCAATTCACCCCTGTAAAAGACAGAGATTGATCAAACAGGTATTGCTCCAAGTATGTGAATGCAATATATGAAGAAGCATGTCAAGAATTTTAATTGTACTGAATAGGAAAAACCGTAACTAAGAGAAAATAGATTGCCTACATAACAACACACAGCTGGAATGACTTTAGTCCGCATGGCACTGCTAAGAGGCCTCTTTATGGGCTTGGATTAGAAGTGCCTTTAGCCAGGCACAGCAGGACAGGTTGGAGAGGGGCAGCCTCAAACCCACAGACCCGAATGTCTCGGCTCTTTCAGCTCCTAAGTTAGCACAGGACACATAGACCTGATAACTTCTTGGATCTTGCTATTGCTGCCTGACACTGATGGATTTCTCAAGGTCCACCAACTGTTCTTCACCTTTATGAAGACAGGCAGTTTCAAATTTGTTGTTTGGATATTCCATCTATCACATGTGCCATTACATTGCAAGAGACCAAAGGAACTGACAGAGGAGGGACACACTGGTGGCACAGGGGGACCTTGAGAGCTCCTCAGCATGTTCCTCTGCAATGGCAATACTGCATACAAGTCAGCATTCTTTCTTTATTTATTGACACTTCAGTTCCCTGCCAACAGCTCCAGTACTGGGAGTATGTGCTGGAAAAAAAAGACAAAGAAACCGTACATAGACAGTCCCTCCCCATGCAGCCCCTGATGCTGGGATTGAAGCCCCAATACAGACTCAGGATCCCTGAGGGTGCTAGACTCTCTCAGCTGCTCAGGGCTCACCCTAGGAAAGGGCAGGCTCGGCTCCCTTCCACCTTACTGGCCATGGCAATCAAAAGGGTCATATCAAATGAAATTTCTTGGCCTGAAATGAACAGCCACACAGGCACCACCATTCACTGGGGATTTCATACCCCAGGACACACGCAGGCAAAATCCTCATCTGTCAAATATGGCCAGATCAGTGAACTGGAAGCAAATTGCCTGACTCTACTCTGGCTTTGTGAGTGTGAGTGACCCTGTGACTTTTTATTAAGCCATATGATTACACACTGCAGGCATACAAGTGAAAGAATGCCCAGGGAGGTATGTGGTTCTGGCACCTGAAATCCCTCACTGGTCGTTTACAAACCATAAAGAAAAGTTCACAAATTCCTAAAGCTTAGATTTTTTTTTTTTTTTTTAATAGGGGCTTAAGGTTTGTGTGGATATAGCACACCACCAGGCTGATGCTAGACATTTTTTTGCTCCTTGTTACTAGAGATATGAACGATGGCCTGGATTTATTCAGAGACAAGGACTAAAATTATTCCATCTGTGCAGCGTTAATGAATAAATGCTATTCCTGAACTATTGCAAAATTCTGAGCCATGAATTTTGATCTGAACAGCTTATAGACACAAACTCCTCTGCGTTTTTAAAAATCCTTTTCAGAAAAATCTTTGTATCTTAAAGTTTTCATTTTTGCTGTAACCCATTCACAACGCTTTTATCAGCTGTACACTCTTTATCAAATGTGAAGAAAAAATATATAACTTCTTGCTGTACAAAATACTATAAAAAGTGCATGGTGAGGAAACAGTTAAATGGATCTTGTTCAGCTGTTCCCAAGCCACTCATCAGGGAAAAAAAAACCCCTAATTTTACTAATATGTTTTAAACCAATTTTTTTCCCCTCATGTTTTTAGTATAGCAGATTTCATTACTGCATGGCAGGATGATTCATTCGTTCCTGGTCCACGAATTCCTAGACTTGATTTTACACCTGGAATCATGCTTAGGAGCTAGATGGTTGTAACAGCACAGAAGATGTATCCTGACCCAGTCATATCTTATATACCCTACAAAAGAAACCTGAAGAAGTACTTGCCTTCCTTGAGAGGGCCGCCTGGTAACTTTTATCCCTCCTTCCCTGTCAGCTCTTGACCTAAGGGGTATGGGGAAGGCTGGAGGATCCAGCCTTGGTGTGCACTGGACCTCCGTGGGGACATGAGAGACAGTCCCCTACTGACAGCTTACCAGGGAAGAGGGAAGGTGAGGGTCAGGAGTACCCTGACTCACTATCTAGAGCATGGAGGTGACCAAGATGGGTGTTTCTGTGGAGAACAGGCTCACAGTCTGCAATTCTGGCTGTGTTTGCCAAGGGCAAAGGGTAACTATCTTACACAAGCTGTTTAGTCTTCCACTTATCTATAGTGTACTGGTCCTATCTTCTGATTCCTTGGGAAGCTTCTCTTCATCAGCAAGGCTTTCAGCTCATTTCTTTGAAGTCTTTTTTCTAAAACACTACAAATGTGCTTTGCAACAGTTCAAAGACTGTCTTCTCTGCTTTCAGCAATTCCATATTGTGCTGTAGCTTTGAATTATGCAATCACTAATTTAACAGGAAATTTCTACTTAGAAGACTCTATTTATTAAAGCGCAGATCTTAAGTTCTTAAACATTAACATAAGGAAACAAAGTGCACAATGAATTCTACATCTATTACCTCAGAATAGATGCCATAAGTTAGGAAGATCAGATCTTCTACCTTGGAGTCCATTTGATCCCTTCAATTTCCTTGCCTGTGGAGACGTTCACAGCTCGAATCTCAGAGGGAAGGGTCAAACCCTGCCAGAAAGAGATCTCATCCTTCTGTCTACCATCTAGAAACTAGTCTTAGCTCTCATACTTGAGATTTAGCATCCCCAAAGTGTATGACACTGGAAAAGAAGTTTTGCCCTTTCCTCATTCATTCTTTCCCAAAGTGAGTTGTGCATGAGGTGGTACAAACCAGTGACATCGATTAATGAAATAGTTAATATTGGTGGCAATCTGGTAGAGGAAAACCAGTGGAGAGGCTTAGCTTGCCATCTGGAGCAGATAACTTTAAAACAGCCTGAGAAATGGGGTTGAAGATGAAGTAACTGGGTTAAGAAACACTACTCCTCACTTTTTCAGTGCAGCAATCTGGAGGCATTGCAGCTGAGCAACTTCTGGCAGCATCCTTGCACATCTGTAGCATCCATTGAAAGAAGTAAACAGCATCAGTGAGCTGGGAAAACTATTTTCCCTACTGACTCCCTGCAGCAAATTTGTCCCAAGCTCAAAGGAGAAAAAAATCTTACATGTATTTTCCTAGCACTAGTCTGATTCTGTATTCATGGTTCTTTGATATGTTGGTGTGTTATGCTTAGTATGTTGGGCTTACTATGACCAGTTAATGTTTTATTGACTAAAAAATACAATAGGTTGACAAATTCTCAGAAATTAACTTATTTGAAAAGGAAGGACAGCATGATTCAGCAAAAGGGGAAGTGGTGCAAGACAGTATTCAGTCCTCTTTTCAAAAACTTCTTCCCCAAAATGAGAACTGCTGAAGAACGCCTCTCTCCTTTCCTCCTTCTGCTGATCTCTTCCTTCCTTGAACCAAACTACAGGCTCCAGCAACAAGGCAGCTAATAATAAACTCCTCAGCTGAACTCTAGGAAAGTAGCTTGGTCAAGGTTTTGCCTGCCAAATACTGCACAACACATGTTCCCAGCTGCCAGCAGTGACTGACTGCTAACCACGTTTCTTACAAACCAGTTATGCTTTAGCTCTCTGCCCCTCAGAGCACATTTTGCTCCAAACAAGACCTCCCAATTCCAAATGGTACTTGACTCATGGTCCACCTAACCTGTGTCATGTCCATGGAGCATACACGGACTTCTCCAATCACAATATATTAATGCAACTGGTCTTGCACTATGACTCTTGAAAGAAAAACCTCACTGCTGTTTTTATGCCTGCCCACACCAACAGGCTGTGCAGGAACAACGCTGGCATTTCTACAGTGCCAGCCAGCAGACAAACAGGACTTCTTTCAAAATTACCTTTTATCAAGGTTTCTGTAATAAGACTGGGTTCTTGCCTTGGGATCTTCCCTTATTGCCTTCTTTTACCAGGAAGGACAGACACTCAAGAGGGAACACCAACTGGTGCAGCAGGTGTAACATTTCCTACTGGTCAGGCAGGAGCTCAGCTGCATCTTGGCCCCAAGAGCAACCTCTGGTGCTTCACTTGAAACGCTGACCCAGCTGTCCACTGAGTTTGGAGCCTTTAAAAACAGTTGTGCAGCACACCTTTCTGTCTGGAGGAGCCCAGTGCCAGGTGAGGAAGCAGTGCCTGCACTGCTGAAGGCACAAGGGTCCTGCTCCCTCCAGAGGCTGCTCAGAGGCTGCCTGGAAATGCAGCAAAGACTGTAGAGGTGGGAATACGGAGTCAGGTTTTCTGAAGAAGGGGAAATCAACCCTTTAAGAGGCAAAAAAGCATGAGCACCTAGAGTCAAACAGCATGGTGCAGAGATGTGTGGAAACCAGGCCAGCCTAGCTCCTCCCTGAGCTGCCCAATGATGCTGGGAAAGATGATGAGGGTATGGGAGGAAGTTTGGGCTCCAAAATAGATAAAGAAGACTCCTTGGATTGGGACCCTACTGAATTACACAGCTCTCATCAGTGCCAACGTTACAGCTTAGTGATCCCATTCCCCCTTTAGTCCAGGTTCTTCTGTACTGCAGATATTTGGGATACCTCCCTGACCACAGCAATGTTGTTTTTCTGAGGCATAAGGCAATTATGGTTGGTTCCTAAGGGTGGAACTACCCTGACTCCTCCTCTTGTGGCGAAATCTCCTCCTGCCACTTCCAGGCTGCCAGTCCTCTCTTTCCTCCATGCTGCCCAACCAAGCACAACAGCACAAGCATTTCTGAAAATGGTCTTATGTTCTCCCTTGTAAGGGGAGAAATAACTCACCTTGGTAGCATCACAATACCCAGGAGAAAGAAAGAAATGACAGCAGGTTAGTAGGCAAAAATCCCATCATGTCACAACAGTGCACTTACTATTGGAACAGTAAGGATAATGGAGTACCCACTCCTTGCTAAAATTTTATCCACTGCAGGAGAGCACTGACCAGGGATAGCCAGCTAGAGGATAACACCAAGAGAACTTATTTTTATAGCTGTTAAAGAATATTAGTATTTTTTTACCTATTTGGAGCAGACAGAAATGAACACTTAGCATTTCTTCCTCAAGATTTCTCAAGATTTGTTGCTTTTTTGCTATTCCAGGGCTTAATCCAGAACAACAACAAAAACAAAAAAGGGAAACAAACAAAAGGAAAACAGCAAACAAAAAAGGAAAAAGTCCTGTGTGCAGCCTTATGGAGGACTCTCCAAGCCACAGATGCTGGCTCTGTGGTTGGCTGATCTATCCAAAATAAAGCTCAACAGCAGGGAGCAGTGGAGTAGTTCAGGGGGTAGAAAAGGTCATGCGAACGTGATCCTCACCTCCCAGACTCCACATCTCCTTATGTCGCCTCCCCCTGCTCCTTTTGGGATGGGAGGAATTTTTGACTTACTTATTTTTCTTTTTTCTTTCAGCCTGCCTCTCCTATCCACTCCAACTGGGGTCATTGAAAGTGACTCTTGCTGCAGCCACTTTCCCAGGACAGAAAAAATAAGGTGAACTATTATTCTGATGGCTTATAGGTGAAAAGGCACCAGCAGCTTTGATGATGAGCCCTTTTGGGTGCTCCAGGACACAGCTGTTACTGTGGGAGCTCAGAGACCACCACGTCACCTCCCCCTTGCCACAGGGACAGACATTCTCCTGCCCTGGGCAAAACTGTTGATTGCAGAGACTGAAATGTTTTCCCAACAGAAAGAGATCACAAGAGCCTTGAAAACAGGGGCCTTGAAGGCTGCTAATCCCCGTGTACAGATACTTGGCACTATGCGTGGCACTCCTTACATGAGAAGGCCATTTTGGGTGAACAAACATTAAAAAAAGAGGAAAGTGAGCGACCTCATTTTAATAATTTTTGACATCAGAATGCATTCATACCATATACTTTTCCTTTGAGAGGAGTGCACAGCCTATGTCATGGCTCAGCTGCTGGTACAACTTCTGCAAGTCTACAGGAGATTCCATGAAACCACTCTGGGGAAAACCTACAAACTCTGTTGCACATCAGTCTGGGGGCTGAAGCAATGCCCAGCTGGGCAGGGGACATGTAAGAGGCATGGTCTCTTTTTTTTCACAGCCAGCACATTCATTTCTCTTCAGGTGTGGTCTTCAACTTCCTCATGAAAGAACTATTTCGGAAGCCTTATGCTTGCCAAGAAAATAAACTATGTCTAAACATCACATCTTCCTCTGGGAGGACATTGGATGTGGATGATAGGGCTGTACCTGTATGTTTTGATGCTGCCAGCAAGGAAGTTTTTCATAGCAAGCGTTTGATTTACCTCAAGCACTATGCAAAAGCAAGCTGAAAGACTGCTGCCACTTACCAAACCTCTTGTAGCCGAAGGACTGCACCTCCTCCTCCTCTGCAAAGTCGTCTGGAGAAAGAAAGACACAGCAGCAGATTATTACTACTACCACTGGCAAAAGATGAGAAGAGGTTTTTACAGGTGCATGTTTCATGAATTAATGTAACTTTACTTGGTTTGTTAGGCATGCTACTGCTCTTCCCCTCTGCGGCTCCTATCCCACCTCTGTCTCTAAGTGCAGAAGGCAGTTCAGAGCCTTTCCCCCAATGAGAACACCCAGCAGAACTCTGGATTACAAATGGTGCAGATTTATCACCTGGCACCCATCCTGAGGCTTGCTTGGCTTGCTGAGTGCAGACCGGAGCAGACATGTCCCTCATCACAATGACAGCCACAATTGCCACTAGTGTGCCACTAGGTCAAGTTTGCCTAGACTACAGGAGTCACAGGGGATGGTTGTTTGTCCATCCATCCATCCATCCATCTATCCATCCATCCATCCATCCATCCATCCATCCATCCATCCATCCATCCATCACTTCCCATGCACACTAGCTTGGCCTGAAAATGTCAGATCCAATAAAACATGGGAAACAGAACTGATAAATTCTGATGAGAAAAATAAAAACCAAGATGGTGAACATTGTGAAAGGTCTAGAAGGGAAGCCAAACGAGGAGTGGCTGAGGTCACCTGGCTTGCTCAGCCTGGAGAAGAGGAGACTGGGGGGACATCTCACAACAGTCTACAACCTCCTTGTGGGGGGAAGTGGAGGAGCAAACACTGATGATGGGACCTGAGGAAATGGAAGCCGTGGGGAGGTTTAGGTTGGCTGTTAGGAGAATATCAGGCTTCCCAGGGAAGTGGTCACAGCACCACCCTGCCTCAGTTCAAGAAGCATTAGGACAATGCACTCAGATACACGGTGTGATTCTTGGGGCTGGCCTGTGCAGGGACAGGAGTTGGATTTGATAAACCTTGAGGGTCCCTTCCAACTCAGGATATTCTATCATTTGATGATTCCATTATGCCTTTTGTTCTCATCTGAACAGTAAGTAAGCAAGCAGTAATATGCTAATAATCACAAGATTATTTTGTCAGAAGCTGAATTTCTCTCCATTTCCTTCCGTCAGCAAACGAAAAGGCTGGCATCAGCACAAAAAATACACTCATGACTTAAAAAAAAAAAAAAAAAAAAAAAAAAAGAAAAAAGAAAAAAAGAATATGGTCGTGTTCCTGTCTTCAGCCTCCTTCCACCAAGACAACCCCTCGTTCTGCTGAGTCAGGAAAGGCAAAAGCTCTGCCTTGTCACCAGCACCAGCCTGTGCTGGGAGGCAGCACAGCCCAGGCTGTTCTCCTCCCTCTTCTGCATTTCCCAGAGGGAACATTTAATGACTAGTGGAGCAAAAGCAAGCTCAAAGCAGATAAACACATGTGATGGAATGAGAAGTCTGTGTTTAGCTGGACCTTTTTTATCCACAGACTTACTGCACATGATTGGGCTGCTCTGCATCACAGGACTGGGCTAACTGGTGCCACAGCTAACTTGGGACAGCACAGAGCCTTGGGGGGATGAATTCAAAGGTGAAGATACAGTCTGCATCCAGGCTCAACAAAGCCTAAACCATTTGCTTGCATGTCTCCAGCAGGAAATCTGACTTGTTTTTCCTTCTGAACCTGTGAAATGCAACACGCAGAGGTCTGAAGGAGATTTTGCCTGAAGCAGCAGCAGAGTCCATGAAATGCATAATTTTGCAGAACATCACCCATTACTCAGACAGCACTATTGAATTAACAGCTAAAAACATATTCTTCACCAGGTAAGACATTTTGCTTACTGCCAGCAGTGCTCCTGTCCATATCTTTAGCTAGACCCCCAATTCAGATATGTGTTTAAGAAGTGGAAGAGCCTGTGGATGCTCCTTAGGCAAAACAAACACATCCTGGTTTTGAAGACAGAAAGAAACCTTTAAAACAAACAAACAAACAAACCCTCACAGTTGTCCCAAATGTTATCTGAAGACAAGGTCCCCCCAACTAAACAAAACAAATACTAATAAACCATAAACAGTCAACAACCAACTTCTCATCCCAGCAGCGAGCTACTCAGGAAGATCTTCCCCTGTTGCACAAAAGATAACATGCTGCACAAAATAAGATAACAGCTCCAGAGACCTTAGCTTCCTGCCCTCTCCTGCTATCAGGCTGCAACACAGTCACCTCCTTTGTTTCTCAGAAGTCTAACCTGGCTTATCTGATGTACACAGCTAGGCCACCTTTAAATCCTGCAGCTTCATCCCACACCACATCTCCAATACCTTCCTCCCAGGCTGACAGCCCCTTCCCTAGTTTTCTTGTTTCTCATGCTTAGACCAACAGCATTGGCGTTTACAACTTTAATCACATTTTTGTTTCTTTGGCCATTTTGGTGTATGCAACATGTTTATATATGTACATTTTATGCATTTCTATACACACATATACTTATATATATATATATATATATATGCTTTTCAGTATTTGCAATGCTGCATGTTAATTCGTGCTGGGGATGGGTTTTTCCTTAAGCTTTGAATACATTATAATTATTCATTCACTTCCTAGTTTTGAAGAGCACTTTGTGACTATTCCAAACCAAGAAGTGGAGATGGGCAAAGACAGTTATGTCAAGTGGTGACCCATCTCCCTGATCACTAAAATCTCAAACATCATCTCTGTGAGTTGATCTTGCAAGGGACAGTCAATGTAATTTTAGTGGAAGTCTATGAAATTTTTTTAACAGACAAAGTTCCTTGTTCTTTCAGTCATTTCACTGAAATGACTGTCATGTGAAATTCTGTCATTTCACAAACCATTTGCACATGATTTGCTGAAATCATGTGCAAATATACTATACAATATTCACTGTAGTGTAAAAAGTTTAAGGGAAAAAAAAGATAAAAGCAATTAATAAAGCAAGCTTAGACTAAACATTCAGAAATTACAGCACTTTGGAAAAAGAGACTAAGATGGGTTGAAAGTCCTATCTCAGAAGAAGTCTAGGTTTGAAATATTAAAAATTAAGTTGACAAACAAGCCTATGAATTTAAGTCCCAAGGCAAAGCCCTGCACCCAGCCTGCTCCTCCCATGCCTGTTGGGCAGTATCAGCCTCACTGGAGGCAGCAGAAACTTGATCCTCAGCTCCCTGTTCCAGTGCTGGAAATACTAAAATTTTGTCACAAGTTCTACAAAAATCTCAGCACTTCCTGATATCTTCAAATCAGCAGCATACAGGAGAACCTAAGTCTTCATTGCAAAGGTAACAGCCTTTCTAGTGAAAACTATGAAAATGTGATCTGTTATGAATTACAGAGGCTAAGAAAATATACACCAAATAAGAAGGCAAATACCACGAACACCTCCAGTATGTTTTAATGACATGCTTTTAAAGGCAGTATGAGAAATCGTTGTGGCAGAAATTCATGAGTTTTGAGCACCCATGACTGATCTTAGAAATGGAAATTCTTTGTTTTCACATCAGTGGTGCCCATACTTCAGTGAGGCTGCAACTGGTGTAGGAGGGGTTTGACACTGTGAAAGCCTTAAGTTAGAAATATTTTTGTTTAGTTTAAATCTAGTCCTTCTCAATTACAAAGCAGGCTGGAATAAATGCAGCAATTCAGTTACATACACATGCATTAATATGCAAGCAAGGCTTACTTTCATGGGTGAAAAATATGAAGGGCAGACTCCTCCTTGAAGCAGACAGTAAAGGAGAATTTGTTGTTATGTCCTGGTCACAAGACTTAACTCTTTTGCACAGGGAAGATCAGCCCCAACTCAGTAATAAGATACTTGACTGAGCTCTCAGCTGTGAACCAAAAGATAGGGAATCCAGAACAAGAAAGATGAAGAAACATGAAAAGCTAGTCCCTTATTCCACTGACTTACACAGAACTCTGGCAACAGGAAGGTCCATAAAAAATGTGAACTTTGGGCAGAACAGAAACACATGTGAGCAACCAATTGTATTTAAATTAATTATTTAATTGTATTTAATTGTATTATTGTAAGGGAAGGGCCACTAGAAATCTCCTGTTTTGTTTGGTTTACAAGAGTCTCCTTGGATGCTAGAGCAGATTGCACTGGGGAGCTTACAGAAAAATGCTACAAACCACTGTCTTACTGTGGCTGAACAGCAAACATCAAATATTTTAGGGAGTCAGTGCACAGCAAGAGTTCTTGTCCAAAAAAGTAAAAAAAAAAAAAAAAAAAAAAAGCTCTGAGATATTTCGGCAATATCCATGCCCCACTGAGTACCAATGCCAATTCAACTTGCCCTCCAGTTATAAGCTATTACTGCAACACCTCTAGTAAATACAGTTGTAGAGTTAAATAAGCTACAGCACAATGCTTCAAGGGAGTGGGAATCATGAAAAGGCAGTTCAGCTGGGGATTAACACAGCGAACAGAGGGAATTCATTTAATCTAAAACAAATTAGACTCTCATTTGATTAATTTGCTAGTGGCAATGCAAATCTGTGGAGTAGAACTGTTTAATTTCTTGTTCTTGTTCTTAAATCTTAAATAAATTAATCATGGATCATTTATGAGTCATTCTGAGGTCAAGTAAGAAAGAGCTGGCCTGGAGCCAAAATGAATGCTAAATCTGCCCCTGAGACAATACAGGGCATAAAACCACGGCACCAGATCTGAGGAGCCTTTGGTGCAAGGTGATTTTAGGGAAGTTGTTTCCATTTCAGCCCTTTCCTTTCATGGGTGTCATTGTTGGCATATGGAAGGTGTTAAAGAAAACTTCTAATGTACGTGTCCAGCTGTCTCCTTTTAACAGTACACCTTGCTCAGCCATTTAAACCTAATTAACTAATGAGGCAAACAAGACCTCAAAACCTTTAGAGATGCTGGGTCATATGGTGGCCGCAGACACGTGGTATCCAATAACTTCCAGAAGACTTGTGCGCTGCAAACGTGGATACAAAGTCCTTGTTTAAAGACCTCGTCTGAAATCTTAAATAAAGCAAACAAACCAATACTCTACATTGCATTTCAAAATCTGGGAAAATCTATTCCAGGAGAGAATGAGGCATTTGGGCTGAAAATTGTCATGCCAAGTTTCAAACTCACCCCTGAAAACTCAAATTACAGTACATTAGAACCTACCCCTAAGTACCAGGCTGGGAACTCAGACTGTAAGATTAATTTGTAGTACAAATGACATCCAATGTAAGAGTTTCCTCTAAAATAACTCTCTCTGTCCACGAGCTTTAATGGGAAAAAAGCATTTCCTACTGACTTAATGGGAACTCTAGAGCTATATCCCAGTGCAATTCTGTAAAAATCATTCTAATATTATCAAGGAGCAACCTTGACTTCTACCATTTAGAAAGAAGCTGTGCCCATTAGTTGAAAATCACAATATTCCACTCCATAACCCATGAATCAGCGTGGATGAAGAACTTTACTTAAAACTGTGTAA
Source organism: Sylvia atricapilla (assembly GCF_009819655.1). NCBI lineage: Eukaryota > Metazoa > Chordata > Aves > Passeriformes > Sylviidae > Sylvia > Sylvia atricapilla. The sequence continues at coordinate 104,785,387 of NC_089140.1, read as the reverse complement.
CAAGTGCATCTCCTTCATGAGAGACTGCTTGCAGTGTGAAAAAGCTGCTTCTGCCTGCTCTCTCCATCTCAGCACCTTCACTGAAAGGCAAAATTCATCCACATGTGAGGTTTCTGTAATATTAACAACTGTTCAGGCAGACAAGAACAGCGGCACCAATATCTTTCTCGTATCACATTTCAAAAGCTTTTTGAGCTGCCACCAGATTTATATGCATTTCTGCTCACTGTTAACTGGGTCTACATTCAAACTGCTGACCTAGAGGTGAAATGGAGCCAGCAGAAGCACAGCAAGCAGCTGTGGCCCTCAGATGTTGATGACTTCATCAGTCTAATTGGTTTCCACTGGTTTTCATAGCTTTTATTCTGGATAGTCTGCTGCTTGTGCTAATGGGCAGCTCATTCCCCTTTCTCTTCACAGATGCTTTATTTCATTTGTCCTCTTGTTCTGCCTTTCTCCACTACTTTTTTCCTTATAGTCCTTTTTCATAGTCAAGTCTTTCTCTCTGCCTCTATTTTGATAAACCCTCTCTCACAAATTCCTACCCCACACTGAAAGCACTTCCTGACTGACAGGATCCCAAGCTGACATGTCACACTAAGAGTCACTGTTGTTGGCCCATATTTTCAAGTCCTTCTTTTGTCTGCTTGTCACGCAGCAAACTCCTATGGACAGGGATTACATGGATTACGCCCTTGCAGAGTACCTGATCTTTAAAGCAGCCATGGCAAAGGTTCGGCTGAGGCAGTCCTGGAAGAGAGCCCACCTCCCTGCATCCCAAAGCATCCTTTGGGATGTTGTTTGAGCTTGGATTCTGGCAACAAAGCTGAGGCTTTTCCTCAGCTGTGTCCAACTAGGACTGCTGATCTGGGAGTTTATCTGCTTATCTTAATGATTGAAAGAGGCAATGTCCTAGCTCAGAGATCTTCCCTTGGTACTATCCTATAACTTGAATGGTGTCTCCCATCACCTAACACATGCATAAAACAAACAAAACCAATAATCATGACAAATGAGTGCACTTTGATATCTTAGTCTTCATCTATTCCCCTACTGCTGTGCCCAAAAAATGTGATCACTTACATTAAGAACACACAAAAAAGACAGAAGATTGGGAAATTTAGAGGTATAACAACAATCAGTCTAGTTTTGCTTTTTAGGCACAAGATGAAGACAGTAAATAGGGGGTTTTGAACAAAACTTGTTAGCCTGTCAGAACATCATTACCATACTGGGGTCAGGAGCAGCAGCATGGTGTGGAGGATCAACCTTAGAAGTTAAAAGTTTAAATCATATCATATTTCAGAATAATGATTTAAGAGCAAACAGACATGTTCTCATTAGTGCACTGAAAAATTGTGCCTCCCTGCCTGTATGTCAGGGGAGGCAATTAACAGCAGTATTGAAATGGCACACACATTCCTAACAACACGTCTCTATTACCTCCCATAACTCATTCACTTTGTTCCCCAGTGATGTCTCAGTCTGCACCTCAAATTTATGCACCAAAAGGGGTTGCAGTTTTAGGTGGAAGTGGTCAAACTCCAAAGACAATTCATCTTAGGTTGCCCCCTCACTCTCACAGACCACACTCACATTATGAGGAGGATCAGGTTCACTTTCCATGCTTTGTAAAAAGCGTCTTTATTTTGCTTTCCAAGGGGGAGGGTTGGAAGGAGAGATTCTCTGTTCTGACATACAGAACCTCAGGATAAGGAAGGTTTTGTAAAGCTGAAGATAACTGGGTATGCATCCTTAGCAGTACTGAGCTGCTTTCATGCTTGGCATTTCTCTTAGCTCTCTTTCTTGTACTGTTTTATCTCTGCAAGGCCTGATCAGCTCTATCTCTCTGCAAAAGGGAAAGGTTTCCCTCCTTATCCTAGGAGGCAGAAGTGTCTGAACCTTGGGGCACAACAGTCTTTCAGGATCTAAGTAAACTGTTTAGTGGTTGTGACAAAAAAAAAGGCTCTGTTCAGCCCTCAGCTGAAAAATCAGTCTAAAATGCATCTATATTATCCAAAGTAGGAGAAGAAGGAGTCACAGGACATTATAAACAACTCCCTTCTTCATAGAGGTTTGTCTATGCTGTTCTTAGTCCTGTGTGGCTTGGAAAAGTAGAATTGAATCAATAACGAACAATTACAAGGTCTTTCTGAAAACACTCCTGTCATAAATAGCTTATATGCTAATTCTGCTCAATATCCTTTGTGGCTGTACAGTAATATTTCTATCTGTGCAATAACAGATTTCTCTTCTAATTTCATAGCTCTGTTTTCCTCTGTATTGTTAATAAGCACATGCTTTGACACACATTTGCCTCTTTCTCATCCATATGTTTAAAATCCTCTGTGCTACCAACCAATTCAGGACACACACCGACTGTATAGTAGCATTGCTCAGGATTTGTTCTGTGTTTTATCACACATTTATTATAACTGCTTGTGCCTTTGAACTTCTGCTGTAGGGTCCTGTGACATGTCCAACACACACCACTCAGACCTCCTGCATATGTTTCATGTTTATGTCACTATGTTCATATAACCTCTTTTATAAATGGACTGATGAAAGGTTACTGGATCACTCCACTTCTAATCCTTGGTTTTCAGATGCTTTCTGGCTTCTGCAAAGTGCTCTGAACTGGATTTTTTTGAAATTCTTGGTTTGAAGTTTCTATCCAGGAAAGACCTATTTGCAGATGACTGTTCATTTGATATTGTGCACAAAGGACACAGAGAGAGAGAAAGAGAGAGAAAGAGAGAGAGAGAGAGACTTTTGTGCTGTGTTCCAGAATTGTAACTTTTATTCCTTTTATTCTTTAAAATTAGCAGCGGCATCAAAACAGAGAGAAAGACAAAACCTGTCAAGAAGGTAAACATCATATAAATAAATTATTTAAGACTTCTCAAGGTAGTCAAGAAAGAACAACTGAACTTGCATGCACAGTCAGCTTTTGCTATTGTAGGCATTATTTGCAAATTACATCCAGGCTCAAAGTCCCACAGAAGGGACAATTTTAGCAATACAGGTCATATGTTAATTATTTGTCTGATTAAGTGTTTAGTGTGTAAGGCAAACTTGGGGTGAACTGAGCTGGCATATGCTGTGAGAGCTCGGTGTGCCCTTATCTCCTGTGAACTGTGCCCGGAGCGCACTGAGCTGCTGCTGAGGTGAAGAAAGGCTAAGAAAGGCAGAGGTTCAGGCCAGGCTGCTCCCAGGCACTGCAGGCTTCACTGCCCCAGTGGAACACAACCAAGGACACACCTGTTTCTCCCCCATGCACTTTTTAGTATCAAAGGAGAGGAATGGCACAAGACACAATATTTGGTCGCATTCCAGCTCTCAAGCACAGGATCCCAGATGATTTATCCTCCAGCACTGTTGCTATACAAGTGGTACATAGCAAGGTGCTTGTGATGGTAGAAAGAGAGGAGGAGGAGGAGGCAGTGGAAGAGGAATGAAAAGAAGCAGCTAAGCTACTTTAAGCATCAATAATTAAGAGCTCCTCTGTCATCCTGGAGCAACAGTCCCAAAATGACCACCTTGTCTTTGTCAACGCCTGATTTTGGGCATTAAGTGGTTATCCAAAGAGTATCCATATTTCAGAGGAAAATACTTATCACCAGCACTGCCATGACAGTAGTGATTACAGATAGAGTTCAAAACAGGAATTACAAAATATATTGCAGTTATAGGGGAAGAAATTCTCAGTTTTAACAATGCTTCTCCCTGTCTTAAATCAGGGCCAATGTTTTCGAACATGTGTTGGTGTTTGACTAAGAGGAAGCTGTTTTCATTTGTTTCCCAAGCAACGAGTGCTCCTTCATAACCCAATAAATAACTATAACTTAGAAGTATCATTTGATAAAGATAAATCTGACCCTAAAGCAGTCGAATCCCTATATAAATCATATGAATTATTACTAAAAAATATGACAAAGTCTGTGAGCTCAGTGTTGTTTGCTGGAAATAAAACTGCTAGCATATTGAACATAAACTTCAATTTGTTTTACTGATTTAAAACATAACACATTACAAATAGCAGCATTGGGATATAATGGAATATAATTTATTCCTTACAGATATTTAGTGATGTAATTATTTAGATATTCCTCCGTTCTCTAGAGAGAGTAGATACAGAGACAGCTGCAATCAACAGATCTTTTTGTTTTTATTGAGAAAAATGTGTAACTATACCAAGTTCTACAGTTCTACAATTATCACTACCATCAAGATTGAAGAGAAAATATGAAAAGCCAAGTCTGTACCCAGAAAAGGAAATCACTGAGTCAAAATCTGGTTTGACTCTCTAACTTCTCTAACATTGGCAAGAGCACTTGATGTGATCATTTGTTTGACGCTTTTCTTTTGCTATTAGCACAGTCATTCAAGTGTTCTTCTTTGCATGTTTTATTACTGATTTCTGTAACTCTCTGGGGGAAAGAAGTAAGATGGCTGTGATCACTCTTAGGGAAGCCAAATGGTAAGGACTAGCACTCCTTCTTGATGGAGTGTGGGGCACCAGCGAGTGCTCCCAGGAGCAGGAGTTACATCTTCCCTTTGAATGCCCCTGCTCTGCTTTGCAAAGAGCAGTGGAAGCAGAATGGAAGGAGACACAAGTCGCATTACATGTTATTTCCATCCTTGGTCCTTTGCATCCCACCTCTTCCCAAAACTCCAAAGAATGGAGTGTAAGGCTTTCGGTGGTAACAGGCACAGGTTTGTTCTACCTACTGCCAGATCCCCATTATTTTGGTTTGTTCCTGACCTTACACTTATGCTGATAATGACAAGCTGACGACAAAAATTTTGGCATAAGCAGCCTATAAATAAAAAGCATTGTAAATACATTCTTCTTAATATGCTGCATGCCCTGGAGAGATACCATGCCACAGTGCCAGAAGTAACTTAAATAGGTGTGTGCATGTGGGGGCCTTCAAAATAAATGCCCCTCAAAAGTTTTTCCTTGCTTCAGGCAGGTACTCTGGCAAGTGAATAAATAATCACATCATCTGGTGTCCTAGACCCTGGAAACTCCGTGTAACTATCATTATGTTTACTCGCCTCCTGGCATCTGGAATAAAACTCTGCAGTCCAAGAACAGGCACAGTGGTGCCCAGAAGCAATTTTCATATATGTATGTCTTTTCCTTAAGCTTGTTTTTGCCTCTGAAGAAACACTGGATTCAACTCTCACAAAGTCCTAGCTAACTCCTAAACTCTCCATAATGTCCTTTGATGTTTTCAGTGTAAGTATTCCCCAGTGTTTAAAGCCTCTGCCTTTTGCTGTAAGGCTATCAATTTTCATAAACAGAAAGCTTTCTTGCACCACACCCCCCATACATCTTTACTAGGCTACAGTGTAGCAATTTGGCAATCTGCTTCTTTATTTCATTTTAAAGCTTGTGATACCTCTCAGTGACGGCTATGTAGGACAGGGTCAAATGTTCCACTCGTTTAAAACAGAAAGAGAAGGAAGGGAGGAAAAGAGAGTAAAAAAGAAAAGAAACAAAGTTTCAGTTTGAACAGATGCAAAGTAAAGACCAAAAATTTTCCAGTCGGTGGATGTAGAGGAGAAATACGCCAAATACGTTTCACAAGCCAGTTAAGCTTCTACTGGCACCTAATCACTGCCAGATGTTTAGAAGCACCACCAAGAACATCGCAAAACGCTGGCAAAAAATAAACAAATCAACAAGGGAGAAACACAAGTTTTCTTCTCGGGGCACCGGCGAGGTGGAAGATGAAAGCTGAGTGCGGAGAGAAACCGTGCTGAGAGGAGAGCACACATGCCGGGACACAGTCACACTCACACAGGGACAGCTCGCTCCCGGACCGGGACAGCCCGGCACACGCCGAGCCGCGGTGGCGGCGCAGACCTCGGTGAGACCTCTCTCGGTGAGAGCCCCGCTCTGCCTCCCTCGGCACGGGCTGCCAGCGCCCTGCCCTGCCCGCCACCTGCCCGCACCGTGCCCTGCCAGCTGGCTACGGCTCACCCCGCGGGCACCCTCCCCAATGGCCCCTTGCTGAAGTGCCCGCACTCCGCGCCGTGCCCGCACAGTGTCCCGCACAATGTTCCCGCACAGCGTTCCCGCAGGGCGCACCCGCATGCTGCCGATCCCGCACAGTGTTCCCGCACAGTGTTCCCGCACACCGTTCCCGCACACCGTTCCCGCACACCGTTCCCGCACAGTGTCCCGCACAGTGTTCCCGCACAGAGTTCCCGTACATCGTTCCCGCACAGTGTTCCTTCACGGCGCTCCCGCACGCTGCCGATCCCGCACAGTGTTCCCGCACAGTGTTCCCGCACAGAGTTCCCGCACAGAATTCCCGCACAGAATTCCCGTACATCGTTCCCGCGCAGTGTTCCCTCACGGCGCTCCCGCAGGCTGCCGCTCCCGCCCTGCCCGCGGTGCCCGGCACACGTGTGCGGATGGCAGAGCGGGCGCCGCTGCCGTCCCTACCTTTCATCTTGGCGCCGGGGCGGGTCGCATAGGACGCACGGGGCGCGGCGGGGCTGCCGCCGGGAGCGGCGGGCGGCGGAGCGCTCCTGCCTAGTGCCGGGCCATGGCCCCGCCGCGGGCCCTGCTGCGCAGCCCCGGCCGCTGCCGCTCGCCCTCGCTGCTCGGCCGCCGGCGGCACCCGGCTCTCGCCGCCAGCCCCGCGGAGCCCGGCCCGGCCCCGCCTCCCTCCCTCCGCCCCGGGGAAGGGGCCGCGGCCGGGGCCGGGAGGCGGGGGCGGGCGCGGGGTCCCGCCGGCGGATGGGGCCGGGGGTGTCGAACCCCGTGGGTGTCACAGCCCGTCCCGCGGCGCTCCCGGGTTGCGGAACCCTGGGCAGCGGGGGCTGTCCCGGGAGAGCGGCCCTGGACGGGAGCTACGGGGCAGCCGTCAGTGGCCGGGGGAGCTCAAGCGAGACGCGGTGTAGAGCGGTCCTGACTGTGCGCTCCCCACGCCCGTGCAGGCTTTCCTCGTGAGTGTGATGTCTCCAGGCTCCCCACAGCAGCGTGCCTCACACGCGGCACGTCGATGGAGGGATTCTGGAGCGGGGTGCAGAGCTGTCTGCAGGGAAGAGGCTGCAGAATATGCGAAATTCACCCTGGTGCTGAACGAAGGGCCGCTAGTAGTCCTGTTGGATTCACACTGGGACTGCGTGCACTACAGGCACTGGAGAGTGTGTGTAAATATTTGTGGAATTAGGGATATACAGGCCAGTCATCTTTTATTTTTCTAGTTCTGGACGTTGCCAAGAATTAGGGATCATTTCCAGGCTCCTGTTTTCATGAAAGGCATGGTTTGTTTCTCTGCAAAGCTACCAATATTTAGGCAATTGAAGACGGTGATAAATGTTTATGATCCAGCTTTGAGTGTTAACATCAGTGCTGGTGAGGCAGGGCAGGTGCAATGTGCACCAGCTCTTTCTGGGGTGAACGAAGAAGTGGAGGAACCAGAGAGTCCCTCCTAATGCAGTGAGAAGGTGCACACGATTTTGTCTTTGCAGTTCAAGGTATCACAGCCTGCTGAATGTAGGAATGCCCAAAGTAATGATTATACTACATGGTCTTTCCAGAGGGTCTATAGCTCCATTAAGGACCGCAGTGTAGCAGAAAGGTCGTGGCTCAGGCTCACAGCATTAATTTAACACCAGTTCAAAAAGCATTGGAAACCTATCAAGTGTGATCTCATATCAGCAAGGAATGGAGGATTAGATCCATGGAAAGTAGTTACTCTAGAGCGAAAATGAAAGAACAGATCCAGAAATCAGTTGGTCTGATTTCTTGAGTTGACCTCAGCTTGAGCATGTTTCACTGATTTGGAGGCAGTACCTTTAGTTTGGGACTGATGAAAATATTGGAATACCAGCTGCAGTAGCCATTTGCTGCTTTAGAGCAGGGCTCAGATATCAAAGAGACTTAACTCAGCTTTTAGTTTACACTCTAGCAGTTGACTGGAATATCATGAGTAAAACACTTAAATCTGAATACAGTCATCAGGTAATTGCAGGGTCCCTGAAGTGTTGTGTTGGATTAGGACCACAGTGTTTATGAGACACACTCATGCTTACTTGGTGGTGTGAGACTCCTAAGTTAATTTAAAATTTTTATTTTAAAGAATCAATAAAATTCTGTTTTCCAAACTGAAAGCCATCGAAACTCTGATCCAAAGCCCATGAGTAGGTTTCCAAAAAGAAACCTACTTTCCATCATTTTTCATTGACTGGATGAAAGCAATAATGAAGCCCCTTTTCTCCATAGGAGGGTACTTCTGTTTGAAAACACAATGCAAAAGGAATGCTTAAAAAAAAAAACGAGGAAAGAAGAATAGTGCCTTAAATCTGTGTCATCAGGTGATGTGCAAAGAGCAGGACTGTGCAGGAATTTAGAAAATTCCTCAAAACCAGTAAATGATAACATATTCTGATTTTTTATACAGTAACCTTAATAAACTGGAGGGCAGCGACCAAAATTGGAGAGCCTGATGAGTGAATTGCTGCATCTGAGGAAAATATGTTCCTTATTAATTGAAAGAAAAAATATTACTATTTTGAATTAATATAGAGCTTAGGATTCATTCAGTAGGCCTGGGGTCTACCTTCATTCTTGTAACTTGAAAATATTTATTAATTCGTGAACACAGTGGGACACTCCATATCTCTAGAGTAAGCTTCTATATTGGGTTTTAATCATGTATTTCACGCTGGATTTCTTATGCATATGTTAGGAATGTGTAGGAATGTATATGTAAAAATATATTCATTTAAATGGCTGATGAGCTTCTGCTAATACTGCTATAAAAATCTTAGTGAAGAAATGCAGGAAACTCATGAACTGGTTCGTATGTCAAATCTTTCATTGAAACCCAAGCATTTTATGTTTTGGTTTGTGAAGTGAGCATTCTTCTTTCCTTCCCACTGATCCATGTCTGTTGACCAGAGGAAGGTGTGGATGTTAGACACCATCACCACCCTTAGCAATCCTGGGATTAACAAAGGAGAAGACATGCTTGATGGAACATGGAGATGGGGTAATTGATCAAGCACACTTAAGGAATATCAGTGGATGATCGTTATAATATACATTATTGTATATGTACTGCTGAATACATAGGTATTTAAGGTGCAGTACATTGCATAATACAGGTTTGTATTATGGTAGGAAACATAGTACTGTGTTGCCCAGTCACAGGCCTTCACAAACTTTAGCTTTTTATACACTCTTTCATAGTTTTCAAGTTTCATTTAAATCTATGGTGAAATTTGCCAAACACCATTACTTGGCCTTTCTGCAGAAAACCACTGATCTTCTCAGAAAAAGTTTCAAGTATATTTTCATGTTCTTTTGTTTTTAGGAAACTTTAGACCACATTCTAGGGAAACTAATTTCACAGAAATGCCTAATTTTAGGGGCTTTTTTGTTACCCTAGTTCAGGACATAAATTTTGAGGCCTGTTTTTTCATCCAACAATAATAATATAGCAGCAGCTTACTACCGCAACGGGCTGCCTGTCACATAGCAATCCCATGTTGCAGCCAGATTCAGACTCAGAAAAGGACTAAAAGATCTAAACAAATCATCCCTCTTTAGAAATGTTTGCATGTTGCCTTAATATGGCTTGTTTATATGGAGCTATTACAATTTATCCATCAAATGCTGAAATAAGGTACCCGAGTGAGTGCTTTGCAGTTGCTGTGGCATGGTGTGACTTTAAGCACTTACCAACCACATGTGCATTGTTTATTTTTCCCTTGCTGCAGTCTCTTCTTGAATATCAAGGAAGTTTGTTTATAATGGGTCTCACTCACTTTTACTCTGCAAAATGTGTTCAAATTCAGCAGTAATCCAAAAAAGAAGGATGTCAGTGTTTAATCTCCCTGTATGCACTTTAGAATAAATTGTGCAGGCTGTGCTAAAGTGATTTAAACCCAAGGTAATGTGTTCAGTTCTTGCTCACTTTGATTCCACTTCATAATGGACGATTACTCTCACCTGGCTCATTCCCAGAGCCTAACCTAAAATATTTGTGCTATTTGGCAAGCCTTGGAGATGCTGGAAGCCTTGGTCCTTGCACATGGGGGCATGTGTGGCATTCTCTTTTGATCAGCAGCTTTCCCATAGCCTGAACCCACATGCAATACAAAGGGCAGAAATTAAATTTTAAAATGTCTGAAAAAAATAATTGCATGCATCACTGGGGAGAACTGCATGTGACACGGGAACCATATGTGGAAGATCATTTGTCTGAAGTAAGTACCATTTGGGTTCCATACAAAATGTGCAATTGAAAAGTAAGAGTTGAGTATTATAACATATTTTAATGATAAATCTTTTTCTGCACAACAATTTCATATTGTTGTTAATGACCATTTTGGAGCTGTGCCCAGAGTGAAGACATTATCCTTGGATCTGGGTAATGAGTTTGTAAATGATCCTGAACAAATGGTGAAGTTATTTGCTAATAATTTTGTTAAATCTGCAGATGAGCCTTTTCTTAATCTGGGTAATTACCATCATAATTTGAAAGTATTTAGTTATCTAGATTTCTCTCTGGCAAGTGAGGTTGGTTTTTGTTTTTCCTTTCCTATTTTTCGATTCACTGTGAGACTGGGGGGGATTCTGAAAGCAGCAAAACACCTGGTTGTCTTTTCAGTGTGCCAGAATTACTCAGAGATACAGACTTGTTCTAGCCATGGTTTGGACATTGGTCATACAAAGAAAGGCTCATGTGCCAGTTCTCTTGTCTTTCAATTGCTGTGACCTTTTTATCTTGGAAGGAAAAAAGGAAGACAGCTCTAGAATAGACTGGACAGTCCCACTGCACTAAATTTAAATAAAAGCAAAATGCTGGAATGCAAGTAAAAGTACAGCTATTACAATCATCTGCTGATGAGATTGAGGGACCATGGTTTCATATTTTTGATATTTGGTAAAACACATCATTGTGGTGTTTTTTCATATTTTGAATGAAGAGAAGTTGTTCGCAGTTCAGAAAGTTTGTGAAATTTTATTCTGGCAATTTACAGACCAATTGCCTTGCACAGTTTTTTGTCAAAATTGCCTAAAACAATTGTAGCTGTTGTATCTGCTGCATATCCAAAGCAATGAAATATTTGACATTTGCACTCCAAAATTTCCATAATGAAAAGTAATTCCATTACTGCTAGAGTGCTTAAATGTTGAAGACAGTAAAACCAAGACCAAATAATTAGTGCCAATTTTATTGGGATCCTTGCAGAAGCAGATTTTTATACATTACTTGTGACATTTTGTTTGCTCATTGTATATGTTTCTTTCAACACACAGAAAAATAATCTGATTGCCTCAGGAATAGATTCTTATTGCTGAGGTCTATCTAGGTCAGCTCTTCAGCTGGAGTGTATCAAGATGATATTGGCCAGAGTTTGATTTATGATAGAAAGCAGCAAAGATCTCTCCATGTTTTGAGACTGTCCAAATGCCAGTGACATTCAGCTTATGGCTATCGTTAGTGGGAGCAAGCCAGCAGGAACCCAGAATTGGGCTGTGTCAGCCCAGAGTAGCATCAGTCTGGCTGTCATTACGTGCCACACATCTGGGGTTCAGCTGGGTGTGTTCTGCATGCCCCAGTCTGGCTGTGCAACTTCTCCCAGAGGTGAAGTGATGCACGGAGCTGTCTTTGTAAGGGCACTGGGCACTAGAGAGAGGGGAAGCCCAAAGGTGCAGACTACTTATAGACACCAACACAGTGTGGTTCAGCTGTGTCCACTCTGCTGGTTATGTCAACAGAGACCCATATAGTAAGTCCAAATGCAGGATACAATCATACAATCGTAGAATGGCCTGGGTTGGAAAGAACTTCCAAGATCATCTAGTTCTATTCCCCTGCTGTGGGCAAGGACATCTTCCACTGGACCAGGTTGCTCAGAGCTCTATCCAGCATGGCCTTAAACACTTCCACGGATGGGACATCCACAACTTCGCTGGGAAATCTGTTGCACTGCCTCACCACCCTCACAGTAAAGAATTATTTCCTAATATCTAATGTAAACCTATTGTCTTTCAGTTTGAACCCATTCCTCCTTGTCCTGTCATTGTAAAAAGTCTCCTGTAAAAAGTCCCTCTCCATTTTTCTCATAGGGTCCCTTCAGGTACTGGAATACCATATGTGGTTTTCCTGACCACTTGGCTGGCAGTGCAGACCTCAGAGTCAAACAGGGACTGAGTGTGGCTTGTATATTGCTTGGTCACAGGAGACGATCATAGCAAGAAAAGCAAATAAAAATACAGTGAATCCTCCCTATATTAAGTTAACATTATTGCAATGTATTTTGGCTCCTCAGCCCATGAGTTCCACCCATTAGGACTCCCTGATGCTTCAACAAGTGGGTGTAAGTAGGTCCAGGGGAATATTAAATTACAACTCTTCAGCTCTGACTTTGGCCCAAAAAGTACAGAAAAAAACCCTTTGAAAATCAGGGAACATCATGACTGCAATTGTAAAGTATTTTGCACACTATGTAGAACACATCTCTAAATTATGTAAATTAGTATTTATGGACAATGTTGAACCTTTGAAGTTTTGCTTTTTGGGATGTAGTGAAAATAAAATATGGCCACTGATTAGTATTTTTAGTAGCATATGCCAGGTTTACATTGATTTTTTTTTCTTTTTTCTTTTTTTTTACAGCAAATGGACTTCAAAAATAACAAATGTACCGAAAGATAGGTAGTGATAAATAGTTCCTCATACTCATATATTGCTTCTGAGACCATATTATCAACAGTTGCTTCTGATGCAACTGATGTTCTGCTTCTGTCTTCTTTCAGGTAGATTACAGAGCATGAGATATTCACCGAAAATACTAATGAGGGCTATGAAGAGATACTATGGCTTTTTCATTTTGTCAGGCATGCACAAATAGTTGTGGTCAAAAGACATTACTGAGGTGGTGAAATCGAGCACTCACAAGATAGGAAATGCCAGGAGAAAGTTTCCCATGGGCCTTCAATTTACCTGCCCATATTTGGAATTATTGACAAGATATATATTTTTACTGACAAAAAATACCAATATGGATACTAGTTTATAATGTTGTATTAATTTTTTTCTTCGGTAATTCTATTTATTTGGTACAGATGAGGGACTGAACTCATTTAGGGAGCACCCATTCAATATTTTATCTTTTCTTCATTGTTCCTATAGGTCACATTCACTGCAATGTTCATGCTCTTCTCTGAAAATAAAGTTATTGATTTCTTCTATGTCTGTCATCAGGGTAGCATTTCAGAAATCTTGATTAAACATTGCAAGCAATAAGGAGTAATAATACCTCCATTTTATAGGACTGAGCCACAGTAAGATTAAAGCTATTCTCTCCTAGGAAGTGAATCACTTGAAGTGCAATAATTTCTTGAGATACCCAATGTTGTTGTTGATCTTTACACTATACACCTGAAGGCACCTTCCACTTTCCAAGCCTGGACTAAAAGTCCGAGTGACAACCCTACAAGGCTCAGCTACACAGTGTGCTGCCTCTGACCTCTCTCTCCCATCTTTCCATGCATGTGAAACTTGCAAAGAGCACCCTTGGCGGGCTCTGAGTGAAACCCCATGATTGGGGATTGGGACATGAGGACATTAGGGGTGCTGTTGATTGCAGAAGACCAACAATCCAGAGCTACAGTCATGTACAAGCTTGAAGGCTACATCCCACTGACTTCCATGTCAGGGGGCAGAGCTCAGCCCTTCTGCAAATGGAGCCATAGGGTTCCTGTCAGGATTGTTGAGAAAAACATGGGTAGTGACAGACTGGGATGAGCTGGATGTTGGTGAGTTGCTGGGATGGGTTGAGGCCAGCTGGTGGCAGCTCAGCCCCCACCCAGTTGCTTGCTCACTTTCCCCCAGAGAGACGGAGGAGAGAGCTGGCAAGCCAAAAGTGAGAAAAACTCATGGGTCAAGATGAAGGCAGTTTAATAAGTGAATAGGGAAAAAAAGATCCCAACTGATGCAAAGGCAATCACTCATCACCTCCCACCAGCAGTCCTATGCCCAGTCAGTCTTCAAGCAGCAGCTAAGCACAAAAAGTCTCTGTTCTATTGATGAGCATGATGTATATGGTGTGAAATTTCCCTGGGCAATTTGGGTCAGCTGTCCCCTCCCAGTCTCTTGCCTACTTCCAGCCTACTCGTGGGGCAGCAGAGCCAAAAACAGAGAAAGCCTTGGGTGCTGTGAAACTACTGCTCAGCAACAGCAAAAACATGGATGTATTACCTGCACTGTTTTGGTCACAAATCTAAACCACAGCACTGTGCAGGCTACGTGAAGAAAGTCATTTCCATCCCAACCAGACCCAGTGTAGTTGCTCTCATCACATAGGCACTGCCTGGCAGAGTCAGAGTCTTGTTCCCTAGCTTCAGCTTTGAAATCAGAAATTTCTTTTTCCCTGCCTCTTCTCTGACCTTTACAATAAGTGAGGTAGAACTCTTAAAAGACCTGAAGTTTTCTTCACTGTACAAATCTGGGGTTGACATCTTGCTTCTATGCTGTGCAGGCTCCCAATGGGAAAGAGAAAATGTTATTCCAGGCACAAAGATCACCTACCCACCAGATTTCAGGATTGTGATGCAAAACCTGGGAAATGAGAGTTCTTAAAGGAAAACATCAATAGGCTTTTGACATAGACAACAACATATACATTTTCCCCTAGGTTTTTTCTTGGAAATGACTGAAATTTTTCCAAAAAAAATTATCAAAAGAAGTCCAAACAAAATCAGCCAGAGACATCCAGCCAGCAGGAGAAATTACAGCTAGAATGACTGAATTTTGGCAAGGTTGTAAGCTCCTTATAATGGAAAGTATTGGGTAACTTTAAGGAAAGGCCAAAACCCGTTCAGGAATGAAGAAAGAATCACCATGGTGGCCAGTGATTTTAATCTTTCATCTCTCATGCAATCCTATAAAGGGAAGACAACCCAAAATGTGTTTGGAGATATCTGTGGAGAGGACACAGGGGAACAAGCTGGTTTTGATCTTTCTTCTGTTACTCCAGGCTGTCAGGTCTTTTGAAAGCTCTACAGAGCTTTCTCCCACAATAGAAAAGTCAATTTCTTTACTCGAGATATTTGCGAGGAATGAAACACATGCATCTATACTTCTCTCAGATTCACATAAATCCACCTACAAGCCCAGCTGAGCAATGAGTTACAGCCTTCAGCTTCCAGGCTCAGCATCACCCACTCAGACGTCCCCAGGCAGAGTATAGACCTCTTTCCTCTACTTTAAAGATGACTGCTCAGCATGCAGCTGGCTTCCAGAGTCTTGTGTAAAGGGTATTCCAAACATTTCAGTTTGAAGTTCAGCAAATAAGTGCTGTTATTAGCCCGTTTCAGTGCAGGTGCTAGGGCAGAGTATTGAGATTGAAAAAAACTCCCTCCTGCTCTAGCAGGAGCACATCTGCTGTGGCTGACAGAGCTCAGTGAGGTCTTCAGCTCTGCCTCCCAGAAAGGGAACAGCACAGAGATCAAGAGCAAAGCTCCACATTATTCACCAGCTTTGTTGCTCCTTCAGAGACACTTGGGATGGAGAGGAAAGAATTCTGTTACACATTCATAAAATGACCCTTTGAAGTGCAGAGTTTTCATGCTGTCAGTTGTAAGGCTGTTTTCTTCATGGAAAGAGACCAGGCATGCCTGTTGACAGAACAATTTTTTGGTCAAAATCTGTCAAAATCAGCATGAACTGCAGAAAAAGTATATACATACACCTGTTTGTTCAAACTTTTCCCTTATGACCTGGAAATCTCTGGGGTTTCTTGGGCAATGGGTAACTGCAAGGGCAGGGAGAACTGTGAAGCATGGAGCAGCACTGTGTTCAGTCCATGTGCCACATGCAGTAAAAGTAAAACACATTTTCATGGGGAATGAAAATGAAACAAGGCACCAGAGGCACCACCTGACCATTGTTCCTGGGGGATGTTTATAAGTTTAAGTATGGAAGAGTTTGCTTCTTCTGTCACCATGTATTTTTCTGCATTTTGGAGTGTTACTGGTTTTGCTTTGTATTAGATTTCAGAAAATGTACTTCAAAATTGGTAACAGGCAGCTGGTCTGCTCACAGTGTTCCTTTTTTTCCCCTTGAGATTCTTGCCTGTGTAATAAATTCCATTTTTCATTTATTAAATGAACATAGTCAAGGTACCTGCAAAGAAATGAATATCCAAATATATGCCGAAGTGTCAGAGAACAAAACCCAGTAGGATAGAAAAATCACAACAGTGAGTCATTTATGTTGGAGAGAACCATGAGGAGGTCTCTGCTCCAGCTTTCTGTTCCAAGTAGGGTCAGCTGTGAGACCAGACCAAGTTGGTCAGTTCTTTTCCCCATTCGGATCTTGAAAGCTCCAAAGGCAGAGACTGCATGGCCTCTCTGGGCAACCTGCACCCCTGCCTGGTGTGACTCAGGCTCATCACTCAGGCTGAAAAAAGGTTCTTCTTGTATCTTGTCTGAACCTCCCTTGTTTCAGCTCATGCTTGCTGTCTCTCATCCTCCCAAGGTGTAGAGCCCAGCTCCATCTTTTCCCTAATCTCCCAGCAGGAAGCTGCTCTCACCTACTGTGCTACATCTCTGGTTCATGTTCAGCTTGCTGTCCTCCATAGCCCCCACAGCCCTTGCTGTGGAGCTGTTCCCCGTGCTCCCAGTCCCCAACCTGTCCCATTCCAGTAAGTTGGTCCATCCCAGGAGGAGAAAATTGTACTTGCTCTTCAATTTCAAAACATTTCTATTTGCCCAGTCCTCCAGCCTACTTAGATCCGGGATTGCTTCCAAGCCCAGTGAATGCACTCCCCAGTTTTGTTTCAGCTGCGGACTTAATCAAAGTGTATCCCATTCTCTCCTTCAGATCAGGAATAAAGGTATAAGATAGGACAGATCTTGCTTGTAACCCATCACCAGACAAGGTGGCAGGAATCCTTAACCACTATTCTTTGAACCTTTTGGAACCCTTGGACAAATGCTGTCTAGTTCCATCGACATAGATCAAAAGCTTCCCAAGGAACCTCTGACTCAATTCTTTCTCCTTTTCTAGTTTCTCTCTCCCTGACCGCCACTTCTAGGCATAAAGATCTGAGACATCTTTTTGTTGAAGACCAAGGCAAAAAAGCCATTGCTCGGCCTCGCAGCTGCTGACGCTGCTACATTCAGCAGTGAGTCCAGCTTGGAGAGTACAAACTGCTCCTGGCAGTGGTCTTCTCTCCCTTGACCTTTCCAGACAAGTCCCAAGAAGAATCTGCTGGAGATGTGGCCAGGTTAATGTACATTAGGAGCAGGGTATTTGTGGCAAACAAGGATGCTTTGAGGCAGTTTGCCTTGGTCCAGCTCATAGTGGAGTATGTTGTGTAGTGTATGTTGTAGTGTATGTTGTGTATGTAGTGTATATTGTCCTAAAGGCAGGACATTTGCCATGGAGCCACTTTCTGTCCACCCCTGCAAACCTCCATCAACCCAGCCAAGAACCATAACTTACCCAATTATCCTTTATTTTACATATTGATAATATTTGTATTTGCAATTAAAGAAAGCTGGAACTTGTAACCAATTTTCCTGTTCTGTTGGCCCAGATGCTACTCCTTTCACAGAACTAAAATGCAGAGTGCAAAATTTTGCTGGTGGTTGATGTGGCCCCTCAGTCTCACAGGAAAAGGGAGGGAAAAGTTTTGAGTCATTCAGCAACAACCACAGGGAAATATAGTCCCATCCACATTCATTTCCAGAGAGGAATTTGAGGTTTGGATGACATAGAAGAGGAATTACTGTGGGGAAAAGACTTCCCAGGATTTGCTGGTAGAAGGACCTTCCAAAGTGCAGAGGATTTTTATAGTCTCTGTAATTCTTCTGACTCTGTGTTTCTCATTTTATGAGTGTGAGCTGTCTCCATTTCCCTGCCCTTTCCCGTTGGGCTCATTTGTCTTTGTGTAACCCTGATTCAGCAGCAGCTCGGTGCCTCGTGGGACGAGGGTGAGAACTGGCTGCATTTGCTGGCTACATGAACGAGCATTACCTTGCCTGAGAGGGACTGAGTGAGCTGCTGCCAGCAAACAGGCTCAGCTAGCACAGCCTTGGCCATAACTTCAGCCACCTCTCACTTCCCCCTCCTGCAGGGAATGAGCTCCTTGTGACCAGGAGTGTTTTCTGGTAACTCTTCATGACCTTTTCGCACCCCTGAGGTGAAGAAAAGGGACGTGAAAGTGCAGCCTCCAATTTCAGAAAAAGAGTTCAACATAGAGTTACAGAATCACAGAACGGTCTGGGTTAGAAGGGGCCTTAAAGATCATCCAGTTCCAACCCCCCTGCCATGGGCAGGGACACCTTCCACTACAGCAGGCTGCTCAAAGCCCCATCCAGCCTGGCCTTGAACACTTCCAGGGATGGGACATCCACAGCTTCTCTGGGCAACCTGTTCCCGTGCCTCGCCACACACATAACAAAGAATTTGTTCCTAATATCTAATATAAACTTACCCTCTGTCAGTTTGAAACCATTCTTCTTTGTCCTATCACTACATGTGCATGTAAAAGTCCCTCTCCATCTCTCCTGTAGCCCCCTTCCTGTTTAGGCACTGGAAGGCTGCTATAAGGTTTTCCCAGAGCCTTCTCTTCTCCAGGCTGAACAACTCCAGCTCAGCCTGTCTTCATAGGAGAGATGCTCCAGCTCTGTGGTCTTCTTTATCACCCTCCTCTAGCACCTGTGATGAATTACTGGGGCTAAGGTAAATCACAAACATGAATTTTGCCATGATCAAGCTTTTTTCAAGCAGTTAAAAGCAGAGTGCTTCTGTGAGCCCTTCATTTGCTGCATTTTGGAGTTTTTTTGCCGATTTTGGTAGTTGGCCCAGAAAAACAATTGCTGTAGAAGGTGATAATGCAGGAGATTAATTCATCCACTGCCATAGCTATGTGGGCATCTGGTCACCAGAGAAGAAATCTTGAAATGGTTTTCTTTTATGGTGGGGTTGAACTGTGAAGAATGAAACCTTGGGACATGATCTACTCTGCTAAGTAAGTAGGCATTTTATACCACTGGAAGCATTTTCCAGGGTGGTGGCAGTTCTTGTAATGGATTGCTCTTACCCAACCTTTGATATATCATAAGAGTCTTGTGAAATAAGACTGCAATTAATGATTATTAATTGCAAAGAAAGAACAAGAAAGCTGAAAGTTCATAACTTGTATGTGTCCAGGTGAACTCTATTGAGTGGATTGTTTTGTGACATTTTAAACCCAGGGAACTGGTGGAATCACCATCCCTGAAGGTGTTTAAAAGATGTGTAGATGTGGCTCTTGAGGACATGAGTTAGTGATGGATTTGGCAGTCCTGGGTTAATGGCTGGACTCGATGATCTTGGACATCATTTCCAACCTAAAGGATTCTTTATGAAGGTAAATTCTAAATTATACATTAAAGGCTCTGTTGCTAGTTTTATGGCAAGTGGATTCTGGTCAGGCAGAACACTGTTACAAATGATATATTCAGGTGTGTTCACTCACTTGTTCACCCCTGTATTACTGAATGTCACAGGTGAAGAGCCTTGTGCACGGTCTGATGCTCTCAGCCTTCTGCAGGAATTAATTGCTCATGCAGACAACACTTTTGCTGATGTTTTTTCTTGGCAAGGGTGAGCTGAAATGGTTTGTATATAATTACACAGCTTTACTTGGGCTTGTGCTTCCTGATTATGTATGGGCAGCATTTTTGGCCAATAAGAAATCTATATATAATCTTACACTGTATGTGGCGGCGATTATATATGGATTGATATTGGAACAATGACTGAATTCCTTCATGGTTTATTAAGACCACTCTGAATTTAAACAGTTTTGATTAAATGCTCGCTTGGGCTCATGCTGTTCTATAACATGTGGCACTTTTTAGAAAGAGGAATTCTCTTTTAACTTATTTGTCTAAATATCAGTCCTGATGAAAACATGGGATGTATGTGTTTAGGAAATTTTGCTGTTGAAAATTTGTTCTTATTCTGAATTAAAGGAGAAATAACATTTGAACCTATTTTTCCTACACTCCACAGTGAAAAAAAAATTAAAAATGCTATCTACTTAGAAGACTGTAAGTTATGGCTTAGAGTTTGAAATTCTGGATTAAAATTTTTTAAATGTTTGCTGTATTTATTTTTTTACATTTTGATATTACTTTATGCTACTTTCATTGCTTTGAAATCAGTTTATGACCTCAGAGCAGCTATATTTTATTATATTACTTTAAATAATCGTTAAATCTGGCTTCTGTTTATTACACATTCAAGCATTTTATCTTCTCAGTGTAGCTGTCTCCAATTTCTGTTGTGTTGAAAGAATTTATCAGACTCTTTAGTTCCAAAACAAACAGGAAATACTTGGATAGGAGTGACATACCAGATCTTTGCAAAAAACAGGAGACACTGTGATCAAGGAAAGAGGTTTCATTCAGTGATAGAAAGCAGCACACAGTAATGATTTTAAAAGATAGTAAAACCCAGTAAGGGGATAAAATATTTCAGCTGTGATGATAGTTTTTATTGCATTGTGCTATGTTGTCATCTGCTAAGTGCAGTATCGTATAAATTGCCATAAAATTATAAAATATTATAAAACAAATTATAAAATTTATTTTAAAATTAATACAAGACAAGTAGAAGCGTCATTTCAGAATGCTGAGATGAAGTTTCATAATGTATGCTGAAATCTATTCTCTTGAAATATTTGTGCTGAAGGACTTTGGGGGTGGAGATGATTTGTATCAACATATTTTAAAATGTTTCAAATTTTGATGAAAAGAGCACTACTGCACTGGCAAATAGTTTGATGAAAAAGTCAGCCTGTGTTTTAGACACTGTTCTAAGACAGAAAGGCAGTTTCTTAAAACCTGCATAGGAAGGAAATGAACATATTTCAAGGAGATGTGCAGACATGGATTTAAATATTGCTGCTTGTTTCCTGAGGAATGGACTGAGCTGCCATTAACCTCAATGGGAAAGATGCTATTTAGTTTTCATCTCATACAGGAGTGGGTATTGTTTAGTTCTTTAAAAGCTATTAAATATCTGCTTGAACTGCAAGTGATCATTTAATTTGCTCTTTTTAGAGTAGTTTTACTGCTTTTGCACTTTCTGATAGTGCTAACTCTAGAGAGCCTGGTAATGAGGTACTTTTACAAATGTCCTTTACCTTCAGCTTTCCCATTCAACAGCTTGGAAGACCAGAAGCCATAGCTGAAAACTTGGCCTTCCTGAAATCAATGGGATATGTGCCACTGACTTCAGCAGAGTCAGGATTTTGCTGCATGTTGAGAAGATTACCTTTTTTAAAAAAAATTATTTTATTGGCAGACAGGAAAGCCGTGCAAATCCAATCCAGTTAAACAAACATCTGATGGGTTTGGATGTGTAACTCCTATTTTATGCTATTAGAGGCAAATTGTCCTGGAACCTGCCCATGCTCGCTGCAAGCAGGAGGCAGAGCAATTGCTGATTCATAGCAACACACAAAGTCTTTTGAAAGACAGAATTCCCCACAGATCTGTAAGAAATAATGTTGCAACACTACCATTGATCTATCAAAGATCACTTCAGAGAGAGGAAAATGATTTTATTGGTAAAATGGAGTAAATTTCCTTCACAGTCTTGTGCCTATATGCTGATGCTGACAAGCACCAGGAGGGGTGTATACCCAAATCAATGCATTCAGGCATCCAGATATGAGTACCCAGGTAGTCTGCCTGGGACTCCTGGGCAGGCAGAACAAGGGATGTCACCTATGAAGTCCTGTCCAGATGTCCTGGTTTCTTCTTAGATTGGTGACAGTGATGTGGGTTTGTATGTGCCTCTTTCATACCATCTAGAAATCAAGTCATCAGTTATTCAGCCTGGCCCACCTCAGTCTGGGTGTCCTGGGAAGCTGCACACAGACCATCAAAGTTCTTCATGTGCCACCAACCCAGATACTCCATCTGGGTTCTTCATGTGCCACTAATCCAGGTTACTGCTCTCATAAACCTTCCCCTGCTGATCCTTTGGGTGGTTGCCCACTGTGACTTTTCCACTCCTGCTCCACTCATAACACTCCTAAGGTTTTTACTGCAGTTCTCTGCATGTTGATGCAAAATTCAACAGACTTTTTTTGTTTGATTTTTTTTCAAGGTCTATACAAAATTGAACCACTTGTGAACAAATACAACCCCATTTCACTTACTTTACTGTGAAAGTGGCTCTGTTCTGATGCTAAGAATAACTTTCCCTTTCAGGGAAAAGATCCATCTTTTAATGGGTCGTTTGTCAAGATTGCAAAATCTCTCTGAATAATTCCTATGTTTATATATATTTTTCATATTACATCATATTGAGAGGTCTCAACAAGACATATTTTTGTGAGTTTATGCTAAAAAGAATCATCTCTTTGAGCTAAATGCTTGGCTTAGTGATTAAGAGACACCCATTTGATGAGGCCCCTGGTGCTAAGCCATCTAA
The DNA here is from genome assembly GCF_009819655.1 of Sylvia atricapilla. NCBI lineage: Eukaryota > Metazoa > Chordata > Aves > Passeriformes > Sylviidae > Sylvia > Sylvia atricapilla. The sequence continues at coordinate 104,762,906 of NC_089140.1, read as the reverse complement.
GATGAGTGAAAGGCATTACTTTTTGTCAAACTGTAAACATCACATACTTTAAAAAAAGATATTGGATAAAGAAATGAGACAGTAGAGAGTTATTTAAAATCTGTTGTCTAATGGTAAGTGCAGCTTTTGCTTTCCATAGGCAGTTGCATCTGAAAAACTGTGTGAGGTTGACCAAATTAAAACCAAAGCAGATAGCATTCTATTGCAGGAATGAATGAAGGCTGTAAAATGAAATATAAGAACAACCTTCCACCCACAGAACCCAGTCCAAAAGATTTTGATTTATTTGATTCTACACATATTTTTGTCATTAAGCTTTGTAGCGTATTCTAAACTTTTGCTGCGCTGTTATGCATGTTAAGATACTGATTCCCACATGGTGAGCTAATGGCAAAGAAAACACTTGTGTCACCAGGAAAAAGATTAAGTCTTCAGCACGGACACAGAAGATTTAAATGCTCTCTCAGACATGTTCCCCTACATGAAGATGACACCACACAGGATTTCTGAACTCTTCTCTCCTGTCTTAGGACACCTAAGTGAGGTCCTTTCAGTCACAGCAGCAGAAAGGAGGACAGATTGTAATGAAACCACATTAAAAAAGGAAAGGAAAAAAAGAGAAAAAAAGGAAAAAAAAAAAAAAAGGAAAAAAAGGAAAAGTGAGCTAAGATCTTTAATTTTAGATATCTGGGCAAACTTAGCTGCACAGTTTTGGAATAAATGAGTCAAAACCACAGATGGCCATGAAAAAGAAGAAAAGCTGTTGATAGTATCAGCAGAGTTGCATTAGCTGAGCATGTGTGTGTGTGCATGGAAACATCAAGATTTCCAGGAAAAGAGCCCATATCCTGGTACAGAGCCCATTCACATCTGCTGGAGTCCCACCACTGCCCTGGCTCCTCTCTTGGAAGGCAAGAGGCTCCTTGGACTTCTTTTTTTCAAAAAACAGGAACAGCATAATGCAATTTCTAATGAATATGCCAAACTGTTCTCATCTTTTGAGAGGCTCAAATGATAATTTGTGAATGCTATATATAAATTACGAGTTCATGATATCAACATTTAAGTAACTAATTTATTTATTTATCTCACTTAATAAATAAATTGGCCATCACATGGATTTTCTTACTCAGCTGTCCATGTCCTGGGCCTGAAGAGGTGCAGAGATCAAAACAGCTGCCATCCAGGAGCTGTTTTGAATTTTCTTCTATCTGGCACCTGCTGTTTCCTTCAGTGGTGGGAGAGGAGGGATGAAGAGATCTGCAGCAGCACAAGTCCTTGGCCATTGCCCATATCTTCTGTGTCCCCAAGAGTGACAGTTCATTGCATAATATACCAGACAGGTCCCAGCTTCTGGAGGAGAATCCAAGAGAGATGCGACTCCTTCCTAACATAAGTTGCAGCTACAGAGATGCCCATCTCCACTTCCAAGCAGAGCTATTTCATAAAATATTTCAAAAAATAGCAGAGCTTTTTTTTTATTTAATTAAAAAAAAATCTGTCCTACCTTCTTGTGATGGAAGGGCCAGAATTATTGCATTGGCTTATGGCTTTACAGAAAGGAGCATTAAAATAAGCATTCCCAAACTGACTGGCTTGTCATACAAACTCTGTGTCTATTTGTGATGTTTCTCTGTGAAGTCCTTTTACTGTGTGAGCACAAACTCCATCCATTGGTGAAATTTGTCTTCACTAAAGGTGTTTGCCAGTGTTATCACTCCTCCTTACTGAAGCACCACCTAATGGGTTGGGGGGGGGGGGGAAAGAAATCAAACCTTGCCAAGATAGTTTTTATTATGGTCAGATACTAAGGCTAGATTCCATACAGGATTTTTATTTAGTTTCATATTTTTAGTTTTATCTTCTCCTGCTTTTCCTGCTTGCTTTTTTGCATCTGTGGGAATATGTGTGTGTGTTTTAATTTTTTTTCGCAATCATTTCAGTCTCTCTTCTGATGTCCTGGAGACCACACATTAAGGAAGGCTTGGTGTAGACTAATTGTAATACTTTCCTAGTAGTGTGAATCTGAGCTTGAAATCCCTTATGCTCTTTTATTTTTCTTCCCACAAGCAATATCAAGGTGCCAGCAGCCAGGGAGACATTTTTAGTATTTTAATTTTTCATATTTATCTTGCATCATCCAATGCACTCTCACATGCTGGAAGCATAAACCCATTAGGGTATGAGACAAGCCAGTGAGTCACTCTGAAGTGGCTTAAGGGCTGCTTCCTGGTGATAACTGCAGTTGCCTTCTATTTTCCCTCATGTGGAGTAGTTTATCTGCAGTCACATCTGGACAACCTGTCTTCTGCTGAGCCCACACCAAGTGGAACTCCGAGATCATAGCTCTGAGAATTTTTTTCTGACTTTTTAATGTGCACCACAGTGGAGGCAAGATCACTGAAACACAGGCAAAGAAGTAACAAAATGCCATGGGAAACAAAAAGATGAATGTGCTTCATTTAAAAAATGCATCTTTGTGTTATGCTCCTTCAAAGTGAAGTAAATGAACACAGCACAGAAATAGTGCTTCATGTTTCTTTTAGATGTAGGATATTTGTTAACATTGTTAGATGGACACAAAGCCAGATGGCTTCATTTTGAATTGTTATATGGTGTTCTTTTTCCACTGTGCCTAACAAAAATTCATTTATGAAGCAAAAGCAAAAAAAAGCCCCAACCCTCCTTATATTACGTAACTGTTAATTCAGCCTCAAAAAGAACAAAAGAAAAGAAAAAAGAAGCCATTTGGGATCCCAGGGAAATATTATTGGATTGTTGCTGAAAATTTATTGCTTAAAACAAACATTGGATTAAATCACAACTATTATAATGGCACCTTCGTGGCCAGTACATGTATTCATGGGAAAGCAGTTAATATTCCCTGCAAAGCTACAGAACTTTTCAGAGAGGCAAAAAAAATGTACAGTTTTTTTTTTTCAGAGGCAGTCCGTGTTTTCTGAAAATTCACACTGCTGTATGTGCCCAGGAGTTTTGGATGTGTGTGAATGTCTTCTGCTACCAGAGCCTTCCCAATGGTCCCCAGCACCCAGAGCAGACACAGAGTCCATCAGAAACAGCGCTGTTGTGTGGGAAATAATGAAAACAAAGCAGAGAGGAGCTGTGCATCATGTAATGTGATGGTGGCAAGGCCAGCAATAGACCTAGACCTCCTGGCTCCCTACCTTGTGATCTCTCCACTAGACGTCTTCCTGTTTTCCTTTGAAAATGTTGACAGCTTACTGGAGAGGAAAATCTACAAACATTACACATTCCACTGTCAAAAAAAGGGGCTTTGTTATTTGATATAGGAACTCTTTTAATTATTGAGGTAACTTCACAGCATGAGGTCACAAAGGGCAAATTTGTTAGCAGCATTTATGAGTGATCTCTCCATGAGCAGCACACAAGTCCAGAAGAACTGGCTTGACATGCTGGAGTTTTTTATGCAGGCCCATTCAAGAACATTTTAAGAACAAGCATCATAATTTCTTTGACTGGAAATAGTGAAATTGGTGCTGATCCAGTAAGAAAACTGACCTGAATTCTCATGCACCACTTGAATCAACACCAAAAAACTGTCCCAGCTCCTGTTTCTTTGGATTTTAGTTTCAGATGGAAACAGATGCACACAAATCCAAAGAGACAGTTTTCCCTGTAGGAGCCAAGAATTTAAACAAAACTTTGTACACTTCCATCACACTGACTGTACTTCAACAGTTTAACTTAGCAGACAAATACAGACTTTTAGACATCTGGATAGTTAATTTGAATGCTTTCATTAGTCACAGAATATTTTTGTTGTTTCTTATTAATATTTTTATTAAATTTGTTCACAAAAAGCCAGTTTTGTCTCTTCATTATAATGGGAATATTAAAGAGATTGGAACTAAAATATGTCACAGGCTAAAACTCTTCACTCCATGTACACCAAATGCACAGTAAAAAGAAAAAGTATTCAGCCATGTAAAAATATTATATTAAAACTTGATTGTTTTTGATCTGTCTTTTTGTCTTATAACACTGAATGGTACAAGGCACATTGAATTCAGTACTGTGACACGCTGGGAGAACCTAGAAAGTGTTCTTCTTAAAAAACCTCAAACATCAGCCTACATCTGATCAGCCCATATCAGCCAAAGCACACATCTTTGGGAATTCTGCATCACGCTCAGAATTTGGTTTGAGCCTCAATAAGGCTCACGGGTTTAATGGGGTATTGTGCTGGGGTAACTCTGGAATCACTGGAACTTGTAATGAACTCTGCACCCCTTTTCAAGCAGGTTATACAGTGACTGTGATATTACAGCGGCTGTTCTACAAAAGGGTGCATTCTTTCCTTGGCTATATTAAACAGGAGCTACAGTAAGCAGTGCTGATGCAAGTGAAAACAGCAACTACAATGATGACATCGTAAATATCAGCTCTTAAAGAGTTCCACAAAGGGAGGTATAGATCTGTATCTTCATTATACGTTCTTTTCCACTGGTGGTGGAAAACCCCCAACACACTGCAGCTTCTTATATTCAGAGAATGAAAGATGGAAATTCAGTCCAGCATCTTTCCCATTTCTGGTCACAATATTCAATATATGTGTATAGGTATGTAATTCCTGGAGGTGATCCTGCACTTCAGATTCCCCTCATCATCTGCCTTATCCTGGATGTTGGTAGCTCCTGGGTAAGGCTCAAAGGTCCGCAGGGTTGGGCTCCAGGCACCACAGGTCTTGCAGTCTGCTGTGCCCATGTTGCTACTGTGGTGTCCTCATCCAAGATCATGATGAACTGTTCAGAGCTTGTTCATATGCCAGGCTGCTAGGTCCTGGCTTGTGTGGCCAGAGAGAGTTGTGACATCTCAGAAAACCCTTCTCTACAGGCACTTGTGTTGGTGTCACCACCACAGCTATGGCATTACATCCAAGAGCAGTGAGGCAGCTGGTGCTTGAGTGCCTGTGTTCTCCCAGCCTGCCCTGGAAGGGTCTCAGAAGAGCAGTAGTGGGCCACGCTCAGTCTGACCATTCCAGGCTATTAGACTATATTTCATGGCTTAATTTTCCCTTAAATATAGAAGATGCTGGGATTTGGCAGCCTCAGGTTGTAGGTGGTCTGCAGGACTCATGAAGCTCTTGAACTTTGACATCACAGTGGCACCAGTGTCCCTCTTAAGCACTTTACAGTAGCTCTGAATGTGGCCAGCATGTCCTTTCCTAGCAACATGATCTGTAAGGGTAGACCTTTATAATCAACCTTGTGCATAAAGAAGGTATGGGGGGGGGGGGGGCGCTGCACGTGAGCCTAAGAGCCTGAGCTTTAAATATCTCACCCTTGTAAACTTTCATGGTCCTCATGGATGTTTGTGTGAACATAATACTGCACCTTCAGAAGCAGGGCTTGTTTTCTGCCTTCACTGACCTAACTTGTGAAATACTTTGGATCTTCTATATCATATAGCAGGGTCAAGCATTTTAATTTATAGAGGGTCACAGTTGCTACTCCCCTTAAACACCAATGGAATTTTTCAATATCCTTGAAGTAAATCCCTTTTGCAAAACAGTAAATGCTAGTATGACAGTATGTCAAACATGGATTTGTTCCGAGATTATTTACTTACAATTAGACAACTGTGCTGGCTCTCAGAGAGACTAGTCAGCAAAATCAACATTATTTGAAAGAGCAGCGGGATGGCCAGTGTTTTAGAATCCAAGGAATGTGGTTTTCATAAATTCCACAGCCTGGTGAGATGCCACAGAACCAGCTAATTTGTTCTTCAAAGTTTTTTGGGGGAGGCTATTTTACACGTATCTGTGTTTTAAAAGGTTTCCATTTTGTGAAATGGAAAAAAACCTCTCCATTTGAAACCTTGTGAGATGGATATTTTCTCCTTTAAGAACAAAGTATTTTCCGTCCTTCTTTTATTTTCCTTCAACAACTGTGTATGTATGCACAGCTCTTGGGCAGGGCAGAACAGGGAATCAGCTGTAGCTGTAGCAGCTGCCAGGAGTGAAATTACGGAACAAGAAAGGACAGTCCAGCTCCAACCTGCTTCATGTCACCATTAGTAACTTTGCATCTTGCAGTTCTGACTCTTCTATGAAACCGCTTTTTCTTAATAAGCATTCCTTGTAAATCCTAGTTGTGTGGTTTGTTCATTCCTGAGCTGAAAACAAAAGGTAGACCCTACAGTCATGTGCAGGGAGGCAGCTTTTATGCAGACATTCTTCCTGGTGTATGTTTTCAATAAAATTTTAATTATCTTCTTTGCTAAACTGGCATGTTTGTCTTTGTGGACACAGCGTAGCTCTGCACATCCTTGTAAAGAAGGGCAGGGACAGCAGAGAAGCTGCAAAGCCCGCTTGGGAGTTAAAAAATGGGTGTTTGGACATCTTTTACGCACATATTGAGGGGCTGGCTTTTGATTTAGCACAACCCAACAGAGAGCAAAGGCAAAGTAGACATGGAGAGCTCTTTTCCAGTGCCAGAGAGAGCAGCAGACAGCAAATGGAGAGCTCCTGGGGCACACCATCTGCATGGGAAAATGACAGTGACCTGGGTTTCTTCCTTGCCTGGGTCACTGCTCAGGACACAGAGACTCGCTGCTGCTTCTGCTACAGCCTTCAGAGCAGGAGTCTTGGCAGGGCCAACCCTCCCAGGGATCCCTGGTGAGACTTTGTCCCTGCCCACCTCTGCTCTGCTGTCCCCTCGCTCCCAACAGCAGCCCTGCTTCTCCTGCCTCCTCTTTGAGAACATCCCTGGCCTCTTTGTGGCCACCTTGCAAATCCCTCAGGACCTCTGCTCATCTACTCATACCACCATTCTTTGATTTTCTCTGCATGGTAAGGAGTCTGGTTTTGTTGTATGAGAGGCTCCATATATAAGCAATATTCTGGACATTGCCACTATTTTTCAGTTTAATTAAAAATAGTCCTTGAAATCCCCCAAGTCTGATTACAGTATCCCAGTAAGTTTTACCAGGTCTTTTCAAAATTTGTCTGACACTTAATATCTAACTTCAAGATAGCTTCAGTATTTACTTATTTATTTAATTTATTTATTTACGTATTTATTTAATTTACCTCTTAGTGATGAAACCTGTGAGGAACCACATTCCCTCCCTTTCTATATTCATCAAAATCAGTGAGGACTTGGCTCCAAATGGAGGAGAGCAGATAAATGTATCAGACAGCAATGCTTCACATCAGGTGTGTCAGGTAAGCAAATACAAAAGGGAGAAGAAATCAGAATTTTTTCATGTAGATTACAAAATACTTTTCAAGTTGATCCTGAAGAGTAAAAGGGTCAGTGAAAAAGACAGCAGATTTTCTTGCAGATTTTCTTACAGATTTACACATTTGTATTCACTTGATAAGCTAGGTACAGTCTTGCTGAAACATTAAAGACATTTTTTGTGCTCGGTGTTCACATAATGCTGTGGAAATGCATGCCAGAAATAGTCTCAAGGGAGGAAAAAGAAACAGTGAACTAGGAAACCAGGCTCCTGTTAGGGCAGATAATTAGAATATCTGAAGAGTGACAAAATTCCAGTGCCAAACCAGCTTCATTTCACATCATGGAGGAGGTTTCAGGAAGATGGAATATAACAAAGGCCTAAGAGAATTTCAACTAGTTTCTGTTATGCTTTTTGCAAGGAGTCCATGTGATATGAACTTTGCTTCACAAGCATACTCCCTCCCTTTTTTAGTCTTCCCCATTTACGGCATTTGTGCCTTCGCTACTTTATTATCTATTCTTCAGAATTTGCAAGTAGACATTGTCTACCACCTTGAGCATGTGAAATTTCAGGTCTGTGCACCAGAACCACACACAAGAACCAGACCCAGACCAGCACCAGAGCCGGCTGTATATGAGAAGGGCTGAATGCTGCTGCCTGAGATCCACTCACACAAGCAGGCTCTATTTCACATGAGGAGATCTAGGGGAGCAATAACCACCAGGACTTATTTTCCCTTCAGGAAAGGAGAAGCCTGCTAGTGCAGATCTCTTCTTTACACTTGGTTGTGTCAGGGAAAGGGGAGAAGGAGGCAGCGGGCAGCAAGGAGAAGAAAAGCAGGAAAAAACAAGAGAGATGTTTTGCTCTGCTCCATCGAGCAGCCCTGCCCTGGTCCATTTGTTGTGCAATTTAAAACTGCCTGTCAGCAGCATTATTTATGGGAATGCACAGGCTGAGTCTCAGAATCAGGAAGCCAAATCCAGCTTCTCTGATATCATTCTCCACCCAGGCTATTACATTGTTAGCCTTATTTCTTAAGAAAGCGATTCCTACGTGACTTTTGCAGCCTGTTTGTATAAGAATCTGTGTGTCAACTCTCAAAACCACTGTGTCATCTTTTCTTAGACCTTTGCCCTGCAATTCATCCATTTCAATCAGATTTAGCAGAAAGACACAGGGCTCAAAGTCACTCAGTTCCCAAACATTTGATTGAACCATTTGTCCACATAGGAAAACAAGAGCCAGAGGAGCATCTGTTCCTGATGGGAATGCAGACAGAGCCCAGCCTTTGTTCAGCCTGGAAGTGGCCATCCAACTCATGCCCATGTGCACATTAGGCTGGCCAGCTGGCATGCAGTCCCAACCAGCCACAACTTCTGCTGCCCAGAAGATTTAGGGACACTGAAACATGCAGGAGGGGGCATCCATACTGCAGTGGTGGAAGCATGTGGGATGTGAGGGGAATGGAAAGCATGGGGCAGAATGGCCTGTTCAGGAAGACACAAAGATGAATTGGGGTGATTCAGCAAGAGACATAGAGGCTATGGGGTCCAAATCTGAGGTGAGGCAGTTCCAGAGAGTGCAAATCTGAGGAGAGGCTCCCTGCAGAACAGCTCAGCCATTCCATGGCTCCTGGGCTCAGCACAACCTGGCACATTCAGCTCAAGTGTGAGACAAGTGGGAATACCTCCAGAGCAGAACCGAGCATGTTTTTTGACATTTTGTGTGTTTCATGGGCTGCACAGCACACTGCCAATAAACCAGATGATGCATAAATTCACAGATCATAGTTCAAGAAGATTTGGGAAACAGGACTTTTGATAAAACAAAGGACCCAAAGGAACCTTCAAATCGGAAATAGTAATAGGAAGGGTCCAGAGACATGTTGATAGCAGTGAGGGTTACATTCCTTATAATAAACCAAGGGGCTCTGATTTAATCTATGGAATGACCAGACACAAAAGGAATTCAAGAGGAATTTTCTGCCTGCAGAGAAGTGGACAGAGCACACAGGAAAAACAGGGAAAGAAGAAAAAGGCGTAGCACGCAAGCATGGACTGAAAACTACTGTGGAATTTATCTAGAGATTCAGAAAGGGGCACACTTAATTAGAAAGGACTCCTAACTTCCTTCTGTCCCCAAATATCTCTCATTTGCCATTAGCAGCTCAGCAGGCGCTGTATGATACAATTACTCATTAGGTAAAGGAATTTCAAACCTTTGCCCTAAGACGAGGCTAAACTTGTCACTCAAACTCAATCCTGCATCTTTTGATGAGCCTGAGCAATACTCAAACAAGGATCACAGAGCTGGGCTTTATTTTTGTTTTGTTGCAAGTGCTCAGGGTTTGAAATGGAGAGTTTGCTCCTGGTCGTAAGTCTGTGTTACACTGCAGCTGTCCTGCACACACCATCCTCCTGCCTGCTCCATGGGCTGAGACAGGCCACTCTTATCTGCCTAAACTCATTTCCCCAATGAAATGCATCAAACACAGCCTCCCCTTTTCTAACAAAATCATTAGCTCTGAGTGTGATAACCGTATTTTATATTTGGGCAGAAGGGAGGGTGTGGACAATGAGGTTACAGAGGTTTGTGGCCATGTCTGCACAAATAATTCATCTTTTGTATCACCATAGAGGTGTTGCTGTAACTTTTATGGTTTAAGGGTATTATTTATTTTTTTATTAGACTGAACGACCTAATTAGAAAAATGGGCACAGCTTTTAGATTTCTGTCCTTTTTTCCCCACTCTGGCAGCTAGGCTAATAAAAGATACTTCCTCCCTCTACAAATCTAACTCTTCTGATTAAATCTCTACAAGCTAAATTCTACACTGATTTACAGCACATTCAGCATTATCCCTGTGTGCCACTCTTTCCAATAACTAATAAATAAAAATACCAAGTAAACGCACATCCAAGGCATTTAGAATAAAGTCGTTGGATTAAACAGGAACACATGTAGCTCACAAATCTTTATTTGAATAAAGTATATGGAAAAACTAACAAAGGTTACTATTTCAACTGATCTGTTTTCCTCAGAAAACTTTGCTGAGTAAGACAGTGAAATGTTAAACTTTGTTTCTCTTTCCACTTCTGTTGCTTAAGGAATTTTCTACGATACTGTGGGGTGTGTGTGTTGGGGAAAAAAATGCTGCTTTAACATTTCTTTGTAAGTCACTTTGATTCTCTTTTGTAATGCCAGAGATTTACTGTTTTATTTGACATCACAGTGACTGCTTTTGCAAGGACTGCTTGGGACAACAGCAAAGTAATCCTGCTCACTTCCATCCCCATGTACAGAGCAAAAAGTTGAGACACACCAAGGAGTTTTGACAATTGTTTGATGAACAACAAGGAATTAACAAAATCATACAAAATTCTCAGGAAGGGATTAAAAAAAAAAAAAAAAAGGAATGAGGTTATCCAAGAAAAACACCACTTAGTTTGTGACCAAACCAAAGAGCAGCATCTCAGGTTTCTTTGGGAGGCCACTGCCTAGGATCAGGTGCTCCTACAGGATGTACTCTGCAAGCCAAGTTTTCTCCCCAAGGCTTGTCAGGCTGTTTACTTTCCTCAGTGGAAATACCACCCTAATAATCCAAAACCAGACTGAACTTACTGCCTCTGATTTTTCCTAGGATCCTTTAGTGGACAGAAGGACTATCTCCCCTAGCGAAGCAGGTTATCTGTCAGCAGGCGAGCCACCACTCTGCAAACACCTGCCCTTTTACAGCAGGGCTACTTTTGTGCAACTCTATGGTTTCAGATGATTCCCACAGAAATCCCCATCAGGAGATTGCCCAGACACTGAATGAATAATGTTCTTTGCTCAGTATATTGAAATCCAAGCCTAACCTGGAGAACTGGTACTTTCCATCTCTAAATACATCCTTTTGTACAACTGGTTACAGAGGCACCAGGATTAAAGTCCCTGAGACTTCCCTAAAAGGTTGCTCTAGTTAATGAGACATAGACTGAAAGAATGGAAAAGCAGCCCAAAAGCTTTCAGAAAACATATATTACCTCCACAATCGAAATAGATATAAAGAAAGCACATTCACAAAATATGATAAGGAAAGCAGTGAAACTGTGGCCTTAGACTTGGAGTTTTGGAAAATGTGACAAGGAGTAGAAATACCTTTATTGCTGGCATGTTATACAATGTCAGTTTTCTTGTCCTGACTAACTGAAAAGAAAGAAAAATTAAGTGTGATCTAGGTATACTAAGCAGTTATTGCTGTATTAGAACCAATACTCCAGGCAAAGCAGAGCAGGCCTCATCTCTGCAAATATTCTGGGTTACTTGAAGAAGAAACTAGAGAATACAGTGAAAGTCTGTTCTTCTCCAGTTTAGGCTTGGTATGTCATCAGATAGGAGGAGGCATTTACTTAGAATAGGCACTTGCTGAGGGGGTAAATTCCTCTAGTCCTCTCTCAGATTTGTTGTTTCGATGGTGTAGGATTAAATGAAATTAAAATGCAAGATAATGCACCATATAACAAGTGCTCTCAAGGAATTAAAAGCATCTACCTTATTTTGATTGGCAATATGCAGACATTGACTGCAGTTTGCTGTCATCAACACAAAAGCATTTAGAGACAGGATGATGAACAAAACACTGTTCTGTGAAAGAAACTGAAAGAACTAGGCAAGAGGGATAGATTTACCTGTATAATGGCATGTGGTCAAAACTCTTCACCCCTTGTCAGGACAGAGTGCTCCTTCACGGGTGGGAGCATAGCACAGTCTCTCAGCAGTGGGTAATGTTGCTATTGCAGCCTAACACCTGTCCTGGTTTGGAGTAAATTAGGGAAGAACCTCCAAAAGGAGTCCCCTAAACCAAACCTCCACCACCCCTTCCACCCCCCAGCCCTGGGTTCGGGAAGGAAAATACCTCGGAGGAAAGTGGAAAAACCGGTTTATTGACAAAAATACACTCCCCAACACCGAATAGTGGGAAAGGACGGGTTACTGTGTCGATGGGGAGGGTGCTGACGCGTCTCTGTCTGGCCCGGGTCTTCTCCAACTTGTCAGGTCAGGTCAGGTCCGGAGCCGGTTCAAACCTTGGGGGGGGGGGGGGGGGGGGGGGGGAAGAGAAAGAAAGGAGGAGAAAAAAACAAACAGAAGCAGCGGGGGAAGAAAAACGGCGGCAGGGGCAGCCGGAGAGCAGAGCGAGGCAAAGCGAAGCGAAGAAGGCAAAAGCAGCTGAGCCAGCTGAAGCAAGAGCCGAAAAGCAGCCAAGCAGCCAAAAGGAGGCAGGAACTGCAGGCTCCTGCCCAAGAGGGCGGGATTCAGCTGCGAGACATAACAACATATCCAAGATATGGGATGGATATATGGGATAGGAGGCAGCTCAACCCAGAACATTCCACCCCTTATCCCATATATCCATCCAATTAAAACTTTCATCTCACTTACTCAGACCTTTAGCACTTACACATTTCCGTCCGTCTTACTTGCTCAGACCTTTGACACGTACACATTCCCTTCTGTTTCATGTCTAACTGATCTAACACGCAGACAATGGTAGTAACATTCAGCACGTATTAATCTCACCCCATATTCAGATCTCCCTGAGGTACACATCGCATTGTTCCATCTTTCTGCATTATCCACCATGTACAACCCGGTCCTTGAGCAGAGACAACTCCACGGATGGGTTTGCCCGTACTCGAGTCAGGGTTGATCCATACTGTCTTTCCCAACAAACCTCTAACATGGGCCACTGGGACTTTATCTCCATCTACTACATTAAGGTGCTGGGACTGAGCAGGACCCGCTCGGTTGGTGGAACCTCGAGTGTTAACTAACCAGGTGGCTTTTGCTAAATGCTGCTCCCAGTTTTTTAAGGACCCTCCACCCAACGCCTTCAGGGTGGTTTTTAACAGCCCATTGTACCTTTCCACTTTACCCGCGGCTGGTGCATGGTAGGGGATATGATACACCCATTCAATGCCATGTTCCCTAGCCCAGGTTTTAATAAGATTATTTTTGAAATGAGTCCCATTGTCTGACTCAATTCTCTCGGGAGTGCCGTGCCTCCAAAGGACCTGCTTTTCAAGGCCCAGGATGGTGTTGCGGGCTGTAGCATGAGACACAGGATAGGTTTCCAACCATCCTGTGGTGGCTTCTACCATGGTCAGCACATGACGCTTGCCTTGGCGGGTTTGAGGCAGTGTGATGTAATCAATCTGCCAGGCCTCCCCATACTTGTACTTAGACCACCGCCCTCCATACCAGAGAGGCTTCATCCGCTTGGCTTGCTTAATGGCAGCGCATATTTCACAGTCACTGATAACTTGAGAAATGCTGTCCATGGTTAAATCCACCCCTCGGTCTCGTGCCCACTTATAGGTGGCATCTCTGCCTTGGTGACCTGAGGCATCATGGGCCCATCGTGCTAGAAATAACTCTCCCTTGTGCTCCCAGTCAAGATCTACCTTCAACTCCCCTATCTTTGCAGCTTGATCTACCCGCTGATTATTTTGCTGCTCCTCATTAGCTCTACTCTTGGGGACATGGGCATCTACATGGCGAATCTTCACAGGTAGGGTTTCTAACCGGGCAGCGATATCTTTCCACTCTTCAGCAGCCCAAATTGGTTTACCTTTACGCTGCCAGTTCGCCTCTTTCCATTTCTTCAGCCATCCCCACAGAGCATTGGCTACCATCCAAGAATCAGTGTATAGATAGAGCCTTGGCCACTTCTCTCTCTTTGCAATATCTAGGGCCAGTTGAATTGCTTTAAGTTCAGCAAATTGACTGGATCCACCCTCTCCCTCAACGACCCCTACGACCTGTCGTGTGGGGCTCCATACAGCTGCCTTCCACCTCCGACCCATCCCTACGACACGGCAGGAACCGTCGGTGAATAAAGCGTAACATATTTCCTCTGCTGGCAACTGGTCGTATGGCGGAGCTTCCTCAACCCGGGTCACTGGTTCTTGTTCTTCATCTGCAACACTGAAACTTTCACCTTCGGGCCAGTTTGTAATTACTTCCAAAATTCCAGGGCGATTTAATTTCCCAACTTGAGCACGTTGTACAATGAGGGCAATCCACTTGCTCCAGGTAGCACTGGTGGCGTGGTGGGTGGAGGGAACCTTTCCTCTAAACATCCACCCTAGCACTGGTAGTCGGGGGTACCAGGAGGAGTTGTGCTTCCATACCTATAACCTCTGAGGCGGCCCGAACCCCTTCATAGGCTGCTAGAATTTCCTTTTCTGTTGGAGTATAGCTGGCTTCCGACCCTCGGTAACTTCGACTCCAAAATCCCAGTGGTCGGCCTCGAGTCTCCCCAGGCACCTTCTGCCAAAGGCTCCAGGACAGACCATGGCTCCCAGCTGCAGAATAGAGCACGTTCTTCACGTCCGGTCCCGTCCTGACTGGGCCAAGGGCTACCGCGTGAGCAATCTCCTGTTTAATCTGAGTAAAAGCGTGTTGCTGCTCAGGGCCCCACTGGAAAGTGTTCTTCTTGCGAGTTACCAGGTGGAGAGGGCTCACAATCTGACTATATTCTGGAATATGCATCCTCCAAAAACCTATGACACCTAGGAAAGCTTGTGTCTCCTTCTTGTTAGTTGGTGGAGACATCGCTGTGATCTTATTGATGACATCAGTGGGAATCTGACGCCGTCCATCTTCCCACTTAATTCCCAGGAACTGAATTTCTCTAGCAGGTCCTTTAACTTTACTCTTCTTGATGGCAAAACCAGCTTTCAGGAGAATCTGGATAATCTTCTCTCCTTTTTCAAACACTTCAGCTGCAGTGTTCCCCCACACAATGATGTCATCGATGTATTGCAGATGTTCTGGAGCCTCACCCTCTTCCAATACAGTTTGGATCAATCCATGACAAATGGTAGGACTGTGCTTCCACCCCTGGGGTAGTCGATTCCAAGTATACTGCACACCCCTCCAGGTGAAAGCAAACTGAGGCCTGCATTCTGCAACCAGAGGAATGGAGAAAAAGGCATTGGCGATGTCAATAGTGGCATACCACCTTGCTGCCTTGGACTCCAGCTCATACTGGAGTTCCAGCATGTCCGGCACGGCAGCACTCAGCGGTGGAGTCACTTCATTCAATGCCCTGTAGTCCACAGTCAACCTCCATTCTCCATCCGACTTGCGCACAGGCCAGATGGGGCTGTTAAAGGGTGAGTGGGTTTTACAGACCACCCCTTGGCTCTCCAACTCACGAATCATTTTGTGGATGGGAATCACTGCATCTCGAACTGTTCTATACTGCCGCCGATGCACTATAGAAGTGGCGACTGGCACCTGCTGATCTTCCACCTTCAACAATCCCACAGCAGATGGGTCATCCGATAGTCCAGACAGGGTGTTCAGTTGCTTAACACCCTCTGTTTCTACAGATGCTATTCCAAATGCCCATCTGAATCCCTTTGGGTCTTTGAAATACCCATTCCGAAGAAAATCTATGCCCAGAATACACGGGGCCTCTGGGCCGGTCACAATCAGGTGTCTCTGCCAGTCCTTTCCAGTCAGGCTCACCTCAGCCTCCAACAAAGTCAACTCTTGTACTCCCCCTGTCACCCCGGCAATGGAAATTGGTTCTGCCCCCACATGTTCTGATGGCACCAAAGTACATTGCGATCCAGTGTCCACCAAAGCCTCATGTCTCTGTGGCGCCGATGTGCCAGGCCATCGAATCCACACAGTCCAAAACACACGATTCTCCCCAACCTCTACCTGGCTAGAGGCAGGGCCCCTCTAAGCCTGATTATCTTTCTTTCTTTGGACATATGTCCTGGAGGTTCCCTCCAGGGGATCAGACATATCATCATCGTCCCGGCTGCAGACAACTGGTGCTGCTCTCTGTTTAGTAGGACTCCCTCTTTGAATCCTACCTTCTTTCAATTTACGCACCCGTTGTGCCAGAGCAGCAGTGGGTTTTCCGTCCCACCTCCTCATGTCCTCCCCAGCTTCACGCAAGAAGACCCACAACTCGGTTCTCGGAGTGCGCCTTCTCTCCCCAACAGAGGTACGCCCGCGTTGAACACCAGGGTCTCTAATTTGAATGGCCGAAATTTGGAGGAAGTCCTCCCTAATCTCTTCCCTGAGTTTTTTGTGATTTTCCTCTAATTTATCTTCCAATTTCTGCAGTCGTGTTTCCACAGCTGCAATCCTGGCGTGAGTTGGGCCATGTACTGAATCAGCATATGCTCGAAGCTTCCTTGCCATATCGAGCACGATTTCGTGTGTCTCCTCCCGCTTCATTATTGCTAGAGCAGAAGCGTATTCAGATGGTCCAAGTCGTACAAGTTTTCGCCACATCACGGGTGTACATGGTACCAAATCTGGGTTCTTAGTGTTTAGGTCATCTGAGAAGATAATCTCTGCCACTGCCATTTCTCTCAAGCGTTGAATCCCTTGTTCTATGGTCTTCCACTGGGTCTGCTGCATGTAGAGATCGTCTGCGCACAGGTATCTTTGTGCCACACTTCCCAGGACTCGTTCCCAGAGACTGCAAGGGGTAGCTACCCTCATCATTCCTTGGTCAATAACTGGATCATGTGACAGGGAGCCCAAATGCCTTGCCTCAGTGCCATCCAGAATTGTAGCTTCGCCTGCAGCATCCCAGAGACGGACTAACCAACTAATTATAGACTCATCTGGTCGTCGGGTGTAATCCTTTCTCAAACCTCGGAGGTCCTTCAGGGAAAAAGCATCAATAGTGGGTCCTGATCTTGTGCCAGCTGGTTGGACATTTGATCTTAGGCCAGTTGATCTGGCTCCCAATTGAGTGTCAGTTAGTTCGGCTTCTGATTTTACGTCAGTTTGTCCAGCTTCTGATTGGGTGTCCTCGGGAGGCCTTGAGGGCCCTTCACCTTCATCATCATCATCCTCTACTGGTCGATCAGTCTTTCGTGCTCTCTTTGCCCCTGCAACTGCCAGTGTCTTAGACTCCCTGTCTGGTTTAGCTGTTGGCTCGGAGCCCAGGATATTAGCTGCAGCCTGAGTGACTGGGGTGGTAACTAGCTTATCTCCCTGTTCCCTTTCTTCTATCTGCTGTCCTTCAGTATCTAGCAGAGTTCGGTAAACATATGCCAGGGCCCAGCTCACTGCAACAATCCTTTTCTCCTTCGTATTACCACAGCACTTCTCTTTCAAATACTTCGCCACCTCAGCTGGGTTCTGAATTTGTTCAGATGGGAAGTCCCAGACTATAGGGTCAGAAAATTCCTTTAAAATTTGGCCCATATCTTCCCATTTCCCACTCCACTCAAGATTTCTCTTTGTTGGTTTTACCCCTAAATCAGGAGTCTCATTAGCTCTTTTAGAAATCTCAGCTTTCATTTTATATAAACTGCAGACAGTATAGAAAAGACTTACTAGATTAAATGCCAGAAAGATGGTCTCTTTAACACTCAGGGGAAACTGAACATTTTCTAATAGAGATGTAAAAAATTCAAAGGAGAAGAGGGAAGACAGAGGCTGAAAAAACTCTTCCCCTGCTTCTCCCCTAACAAACTGAATGCACCACCATAACAATGAACTATACACTTCCGGAACAGATTTAAACATCTTAACAGCCCTTCTATAAAGCATCACAAGCAAGCCTAGTCCAATAAATATTCTGGTTAGTACCCCACGGCCCCAAAAGCTACGTATTAGTAGCAATACCAGAGCTTTTTCTATATAAGGGAATAACCCTAGATACCACAGAGGTATTAAAACCTCAAAAATCCCTGGGGACCAGAAATATTGGCAGGCTTTCACCACGAATGACATTATGAATCCAGAAAAAAACATCCCACTACACCCACAAAACAACTAGAACCACCAATATTATTATTAAGGTTTTTCCACTTTCTCTGGCCCTTTCCCGGCCAACGCACCAAGAAATGTCCTGGTTTGGAGTAAATTAGGGAAGAACCTCCAAAAGGAGTCCCCTAAACCAAACCTCCACCACCCCTTCCGCCCCCCAGCCCTGGGTTCGGGAAGGAAAATACCTCGGAGGAAAGTGGAAAAACCGGTTTATTGACAAAAATACACTCCCCAACACCGAATAGTGGGAAAGGACGGGTTACTGTGTCGATGGGGAGGGTGCTGACGCGTCTCTGTCTGGCCCGGGTCTTCTCCAACTTGTCAGGTCAGGTCAGGTCCGGAGCCGGTTCAAACCTGGGGGGGGGGGGGGGGGGGGGGGGGGGGGGGGGAAGAGAAAGAAAGGAGGAGAAAAAAACAAACAGAAGCAGCGGGGGGAAGAAAAACGGCGGCAGGGGCAGCCGGAGAGCAGAGCGAGGCAAAGCGAAGCGAAGAAGGCAAAAGCAGCTGAGCCAGCTGAAGCAAGAGCCGAAAAGCAGCCAAGCAGCCAAAAGGAGGCAGGAACTGCAGGCTCCTGCCCAAGAGGGCGGGATTCAGCTGCGAGACATAACAACATATCCAAGATATGGGATGGATATATGGGATAGGAGGCAGCTCAACCCAGAACACACCGTTCAATACCACGCTGCCACCTTGACTCAAAGCATTCTGTAAGGGGTAGAAAAGGTAGAAGATCCCACGAGCACTTCTCCTAGCCCTAAGATTTCCCCAGGGAAATTTTTCTCCCTGGGCAGTCCCATCTTTGCCATGCAGACAGGGCCAGCACAACTTCCTTTGGCATGGAAGGGTTAGTTAACTCTGCCAGTGAAACTGCAAGTTGATTTATAGAAAACATTTGTAAAAACCTTTTGACTGGAGAGGCTCTGGGGACATCTTGGAAAAATCTAGAGTGAAAAAAGCAGACATGTAACTGGGTTCCTAATACAAATGCCTCCAGCTGCATATGCCAATAGGGTTTTCATATAACCACAAAATGGGAGCTGTCTGGCAATAAATGTCTTTTATTTTACCATCAGTTTCTTGGCTACCTGAAACATGATGAATAAAAAATGGAGGAGCAAGACCTTGGAGGACCCAGTTACAAAGTAAGAAATAGAAAAATTATGTGCTAAGGATATAGACTTGGTATTTCTGGCAAATGTCTGCATTTAAGTGGACTTTTCACATGATGTGAATAAATGTTTTGAGTTCTTAACAAAACTAATTTTTTCAGTTTTATCCATGACATGAAAATCCTTTTTCTATTTCTGCAGTAAGTCCAAACACCAAGGATAGCAAATGTTCTTTAACCACAAGCAAACAATACAAACATTGAGTGAAGCTTTGTTTGTTTGGGGTTTTTTTGTGCAAAGAGAAACTGCCTTAAGTGCACATAACAGAGTGAATACAACTGCTTGGTTGCTCCCACTTGGAAAATTGTTGCTGTACTCTTCTCTTTAATTTTGACTAGTGATGAAATAAAGTAGATTGTAAGGCTTTATTCTCTAAACTGCTTCCTGCTGTGACAACAGGTGTACATCAAGATATATGAGGGCTGAGAGAGCACTTTCCATGGCTATTTCAGTCCTTAATAATGTTTGCTGGATTGCCAGAAGAGAATGCTTCTGATGAGGGTATGCATGTGAAGTTCTGACAACTCATATTGGTTCCTCTGAGCAGAAGTGAAAGCATTTCACTGAAGAAGTCTCTGTTGAAATATGTGTATACTCATTTCTCTGAACAAGAAAAGAAGTATCATGTATTAACTCTGAAGCTAGAACAGGAAGGAAGCTCTTCCTTGAGCTGAAAGGATGGCAAGAGAACTTCCCCATATAAAATTACGAGAAGGAGTGAATAAAGACGCTAGCTATCAGCAAAATTAAGTACATCTTTCATTTCCAAACCCACTTCCGTTCTTCAAAAAAACTGGAAGTGTGTTTTGCACACAATCTGACAATTAAAACAACCACTGTTTTCTAATGCTAATGTGTCACAGAACAGGACATTTTGTTGTTCTGTGAATGTTCTTTGGAAGCTGTTCCATTCTGAACTACTCGGGAGTGTGTGCACTTCACAAGCGACTAAAGGTCCTAAATCTGTTTGCATATGTGAGAAATCTGAAGCCTGACTCAGACATCACAATCCTTGTCATGTGTAGCAAGAGCAGAGGTTAGCTGAGATTGCAATAGTGTAAGCTATTGTTAACACAATGACCTGTAAGAAAAGTAGGGAGCCCCTGCTACTGATTTACATGAGAGCATCTTATTAATCCACCGTGCCCTTTCACATGCAGCTCTTTTAACACACACACTGCAGGCAGATGGGGAATTGTAGTGTATTTTTTTTCTCACTAATGCCCCCATAAATTTGATTTCCTCCAGGTGTCAAGACATGGCTATTTGCACCTGTAAGAAACCATTTCAATAAATAATTATACTACCAATGGGAAAGTAGAGATGCCATGAGATGGCAACAAAGGACTGTGGCATCTCTATTAAATGATTGTATTGGAACAGTGAGATCTGAGTGCCCTATAGTACCGCAGTATTATGACAGCTGTTGAGGAAATAGGGAACATTTGCCATTTGCTGCTTCCACATTCCTAACATGAGAAAAAGGTTTCAGTCATATTGTTAATATTTCAGAGGTATGGAAGCTAAAATACAGGGTTTTGTCCCAGATCCTTGTACTCTGGGTGGCTCACACAGCTGTTATCTAAAATCCAGATACTTGTGACCTTGGGAATGGTTCTCCTACTTACTTATCTCTATGGTCATCAGGATACAGATAGCAGCTTTCAGTTGCAGTTTGTTGCCTTGGCTGGTGGCTAAAAGCAATGTCTAAAATTAGTGTCAGGCCTTTTCTCTTAGCTAGAGATTTTGTTGCATTTTTATTTGTTGGGCTAAAGATTCAGAGATGGAAATATTTTCTTAGGAGAGCTCAAAGGTAGAAACTTCTGCCAGGGAAGTTTTCATGAGTAAGTGCCTGGATTTTTCAGTACTGCTGATTATCACCTAGAGAAATTATGTGCAGAAATATCTAAACTTTGACTCCCTCTTGGGAGACAAACACTTATCCATTAGAGCTGGAGAGGAATCCATCACAAAAAAGAAATTATATGCAAATGCAGTCAGTGGATGCCTTAAGTGGACTTAGCTTCTTTATACAAGGCACTGTAAGATTAAGAGACTCATGTTATGGCTGAAGGAAATGGTGAATAATGACGAAGTGTGAGTTCCCATCAATCATGGTTTGGATGAGGCTGCTAAATTTGCATTTAGTTAACCTGAAAATGTAACACCTGATTTTACCTCTCTTGCAATTTTATATCCTTCTACCATAGGACTGACAGAAACCAATAGTGCATCTGTGTTTCCCAGTAATATTAATTGCATCAGATTGCATTTAATGTCTCCACTGGCACATAGTTTAACTACATTTGTGGCCATATTTCATGAGAGTGTCAACATCACTTCAAACTCCACCTACTCAATCCGTAATGAAGTTTTCTGAAAAAGTCTCTGTTTCACTGGTCCTCACTTTTTTCTGCCTGGGCACAATAGTCCTTCCCAGACTGAAGAAATAGAATAAATTACTGTTACTGTATTTCCATTTTGGAAAGATTCATCTGATTTAATGTCTTCTGTCTGGATAAATGTACATGCCCCCAATATTCCAGACAAAACTTAATGGAATAATGATGCTGCCTTGGCTATTAATGGAATGAGTTCAGCTGATTAGTCAAGCTTAACCTACTTGTTTTGACAAGGTCTTCGAGTTTACTTCTGTTTAAACAAGCATAGAAAGCTTCTCACTGATGTTTATTAAGTATAAACCCAAATTTTTCTGTAATGGCAGTGAAAAGAAATAAATAGTTCAAAGCTGCAAAATAAGCATTTTAAAGTATACTTTAAAAAGCAGGTGACCCTTGTCTGGTTTGTTTCCTCAGATATAGTGAAAATATCCAACCTATTTAATAATAGGCGACAACCCAGCATCAAATTCCTTTGCTGCAAGTGAGCAAGAAATAATATTTTATAAATTTATGTGTAAAAGAATGGGTGCTATTTAGTCTTAAAAATGCAATTTAATGGAAGGAGCTGTATTACTACCAGGAAACTCTGAGTTGCAACTTTATATAGTAAACTTAATTAAATTTTATATAGTAAATTCAATTGATTTTGACGAAACTTCAAGTTTAAATGTTAGCCCAGGTCAGATCCACAGAAGACATTTAAGAAATCCAACCCTACTGAATTTACTTACTGAATTAAATGTACTGTCTAGATACTTTGTTTTCCATCAGTTTTCCTATGACTGACTCTGCCACATCCCCCTCCCTCAGACAGTGACAGCTAAGGAGACAATTAAACCCTTAATGGAGGAATGTCACTGCGGCAGGAGAGGACAGGAGCCCTTTTATTTGGTAATGTGTAACAGTGGCTGGCAGAGCACTGTTCCCCGGAGCTATGGCTCTTAAAAAGCTGCAGATGAGTTCCTGTACAGCTCCTACAGCTGTTCTTCATCTCTCTTGGTCTCATCACCCAATTAGTGAAAGATACATCAAGCCGTGCTTCCCCAAGTGTGTTTGGGGCTGCACCCATGCATGGATCCTCAGAGCCAGTACCTTGGCTGTGTAGGCTGTGTGGGCTGTGCAGGCGTGTCAGGGCTGCGTGGACACGGGAGATGGCTGCCTGATGCACATCAGTGCCTAACATCAGTCTGGAAACAGAGCACAGCCTGGACCCAGGAACTGGAAGCAAAGACAGCTCTGATAATTTACACATTGCCTAAGCAACCTCATCTGCAATGAAATCATTACTTAGGAGTCTGGAAGACACACAGCTCCTTAATGATCCAGTTCTCTTTCAGCCACAGCTCTGAATTGTCACACTGAGTCTTACCTGTCCTGGCTTGTAATAACAACCAGCTCTGTGGGGTGGCACAGAGGAGCACGAGCTCTGTGGGGTGGCACTGACCAGCTTCCAGGTCTGGTGGGAGAAGAGCAGAGGAGATGTCTGTGCAATTGTGTGCCCACAGGCAACTCAGCTCCTGGGAGAAGCTTGCTGGAGGCAGTTTCTAACATCTGGATTGAGAAACAGCTGTGATTTGCTGATCTACATAATTGAGATGCCTCCCTGAAACTAACTGTCTCCAGAGGAAACTCAGCATCTGAGCAAATAAGACAATCAGGAAGGATGTGGTATTGAGATACATGGAAGTCAGGTCCCCCAACTTTCTGTTTCCATGTGCCAAACATCTTTCTTGGGTGCCCTGCTTCTTCACAGGGGATTTATAACAGGCAGTGGGTTCTGCAGCCTCGTGGGATCATGAGGATCATGAGCTGCTAGCTCATGACCAATCCTGTGTCTGTGGTTATGGTATTGGAGCTGACGGACATGCATCCATCTCTGGCAGTGCATTGTTCTTGCCCAGGAAGCGTTTCAGGTCCTATGTCCAGTCTCTGTCCTCAAACACCAGACTTGCCCTTTGGACTCTATTCCAGTCCAGCAGCGCCAGGATATTATATTTAGGCTATTTTTTTTGTTGTTTTGACCTCTTTGTGCTACCCCACACTGTTCTGCTCTCTCCTCAGCTGCCAGCCCCTATGGTGATGGTTCAGCATTTCTCTCCACACTCCTGTATCAAACACTCAATTTCCCCTGCTAAGCCTATTCTTGAAAAAGCCTCTTCCTGAAAAAGCTTGTTCCCCCTGTCCTCTAAACAATATCTATTTTCTATGAAACTCCATGGGAAAGCTTGTGTATTCCTGATAAATGCCTCTCCCCTCCCAAATGTTACTTTGAGTGGTGAGGGGGAAAGGAGAGACAGAGGAGGCAGGGATAAGCAGGAAAGCAAGAAATGATAATGGAAATATTTTACATTCCTCCAAATGCATGAAACTGTGCCTATCATTTCACAATTAAAAGTGGGATTCAGCTGTCTTTCCCCCAGAGTGTTATGAAATGACAGGCAGCATTTTTGCAGTTTAGAGAATTCTAAGACATTTCTAAAATATATCACATAGCAAAGGCAGCTTTCACTGGATTTTTTTTTTTTGCCAAGATAATTTTCTGTGACTACCAATTTCTTATTAACAAGCAAACACATCACTTTTAATTGTCTTGAGTGGATGCCTCTTGCATAGGTGAAAACTGGTTTTCAGCTGTACGTGGCAAAGTTATAACTTTTCAGGAAAATGCAACAATTACAAATAATGTAATTTAAAATAAATGCAAACAAAGCACCACTCACAAAGAAGCAAAGGAAAAAATCCTTCTTATGAAAGCAGGTTTTTTTATCAGCCCCAAGTAAATTTTCCAGGTTAGTCATCTCTCTCACACATAGTCCTGCTATCTGACCAGTTGCCACATTTTTTGCTCACATGTACATAATTAGTGCTTCATGTTTTCTAATGCTTCTCCATCACACCCAGTGTCCAGGAATGTAGTCTCCTCTGCCTGACAGTGCTTGAGGCTGAGCCAGACCTTGGGCTCTCACTTGTGCTCTGCAAGGGGTCTTTGTTATCATGCCTGCCTAACCATCTACCTCCCTAATTTAATATACCCACTTTGAGAAAACAGACCCTAATCTTTATACTGTTTAAAAGTTTTGGTCTCGTGGGAATTTTGAGTTGACAAGTAGAACAGGGTTATGTCTCAAGTTACCTTTGCTTCATAAAGTCCTGAGCTTTTATATTCCACAGATGGAAGGTGTAGAAGGCAAATCTACCCACAAAGACACAAACACACCATGTGCAAATGTCCCTTACTCTGACTATACATCAATAATGCCAAGCTGAAGAGGTGTGTTATTGTAACTTGTACAAAGTGAAATATTCCTTATTTCCCAACTAACATTCCTAAATATCCTATTATATAAATAGGGTTATTTTAATGGCACACACATAACTGCTTTATAAACACCTCTCTTAAAACAATGATGACTTCCATTTATATGCAAAGATGCATCTATCTCTCAGTGGTTCTATATCACTGCATAAAGAAGAACAGGAAAATCACAGCTCAGTATTTAACAAAAAGCCCAACATTTAAACTGGGATCACCTCTCTGCCATGAGAGACACAGGCATATTAAACTTTGGTATTTAGGGTAAAAGTGCACAGTTAATTGCTCCCAGCACTCTGCCATGTCTTAGGTCTAAAGCTAGGAGCCTTCATATTGAAACATGCAGAAGCTCTGTCTTAAAACTGAAAAAAAAATATTACTGCTATGAACTAGATCCTTAGGGCTACACCAGATGTGCTTCTGGCCTAAAGCATATGTCCTTTCTCATTTAGAACCCTTTATATTGTGTGGGTTCCATTTATGTTGGGAAATGGACAAACTGTGGTGGAACAGCTTTTCTCCAGTGGCTGAATCCTGTAGGGTCCTATAGCCCATCCCAAATTTTTCCCCCATAAGTAACTATAAATACTTTTAACTTCAGTAGACTTTTCATACAGAAAGCTGAGAAGAATATCTCCTGCTGATTTCTATAGCTAATTGAGCTTTCATGCATTAAATTTCTGTGAGGATGCTGTTACTAGTCCTTTCTGAATAGCTCTGCTTGTGGTCATTTAGGTGTATGTATTTACTGCAAGCTGAGCCACATTCTTTTTGGAACCCCGTTGACTCGAGCATAGTCTGTACATTGAGTTGAAGTCTTGTTCATGCAGAGTGAAGTCAATACAAGTATTTCCAAGGGCCTCCGATGGGCTTTGATGGGCTCTAGCCCAGGACAAGAGTTTACAGCATTTGGAGCCAGAAAAAACTGAGTGAGGTCATCTGGTTTGGTCTCTAGTTAACCACAGGATATACGAGTTTTATCCAGATATGACAGTATTGAAATAACATTTTTTTTTGCCTTAGGAGTTCAGAAAGCCTGTGCCATGGAGAGGAGAAATGGAGGTCCTTCTGTCACAGTGTGGCACCCTGGCTGCTTGGACTTGCTCAGGAGAGAAGCTCCTGGATGACCCCAGCTCCAGTGACAGCCACTGAGTCACAGACTGTGCAGCACAGTACTTTCTTCCTTCCCAGATCCTGAAGGAAGCTCAGGATTGTCAAACAGTGCCAGGAAATTTAATCAATGCTGTTTCCTATCAAACTCATGAACAAAAGGGGTAAGCACAAGTCAGGCTGTCATACTTTAGGGCCAGAAAAGACTGCAAAAACCAGCCAGCTTAATCCTCTCATGATGTATGTGTTTGTATAGTACAGTATGGAAAAGAAATATGGTTGTACTAGGTTAAATCAGAAATATGTCCAGCCAAGTAGTACATCCAAAAGCAGCAGATGCTTACAAGAAATAAAAAAAGCAGGGCAATATAAAATCATCTGTCTCATAATCAGTGGTTTAGGAATCTTTTTAGCTGAAGGTTGGATGTGGACCAGTATGCTGCAATAAACTGGTGGAGGTGTCACTTCTCCAGGAACTGCCCAATTTTATTTTTTTAACTCTTTGAGTTTACTCTTAGAATCTGGATTAATCCCCTTTTTCTTTTAATATGTTAAATACCATCATAAAAACTCTATGTGAGGGTAAATCCACTCTCTTCTGGTAAGCTGTCTCAATATTTTCCTCACAGCTACAAGGAAATGTCTTATTTCAAGGCTGGATTTTTCCAGCCCTAACTTCCTAGCGCTAGATCTTATCATGCTTTTGTCAGTGCACTTGAAACTGAGGATGGAAAAGAGATTTTTCTCCTTTCCTTCCTCTATTGTACTGTATCCATTTTTAAGGAACAGCCATGCAGATTTTTTAAATCCTGGTCCAGTGGACCATTTAATCGCATGATTTACTTAAGTACGTAAGTAATCCCGTTGACTTCCATGGGACTGTTCTCAGGTTAAAAGTTAAACGCATGGTTAAATGCTTTGCTTGAATAGTATTAGTTCTTTCTAATTTCTCCTTTACTTGCTTTCCTTGCTCATGATACTTGATCTGCAGTGTTGGAAGAGCAGTGTTTCAAGTAAATTATTCAGTATGGGATCACACAGGTTACAACACAGCAATTTCCATAGCAGCTTTTGTCTAGCAATGAAGGAATTCTGACTGATGGATACCAAGGGCTTTTTTTTTGATGTTATTTTCTCTGAGGATTTAATGCTCTTCATTCCTGCTAATTCCCTCTGCTGCCTAGTTTATTTGTTCAGCAGTGCCCTAAACAAGAAAGGTTTCTTTCAAACAATAGGCTGCTTTGCACTCTGTGTGTGTGTGGTTTACTGAATCCAGACCTAGTGAAAATGTACTGGTCTTCAGCTGGTAAGAATCAGAGCTGTCTGCAGAGACCAGGGAGCTTTGCTTATTTATATCAGCTAACTATCTGACCTGTTGTCTACTATTTTAATATATAAATGTGTCTATGTGTGCAGTTATATATGTAAGACCCAGGCAGAGGAACAGGCCTTCTGCCATCTGCTCTTGGGATAGGAGATACAATATTGGAGGCACAAAGGCAAAGGCTGAAATGAAAGTTCATTACTTCCTGGGCTCAGGTATGGAAATGCACAGTACCAATAGCAAAATACTTCTGAATAATATTTGCAACATAATTATGCCTGTACCATGGACATTCAAAAGTTTTCTAGCACCTAAGGTGTTTCAAATGCATCTGCATTATTAATGAATTTTTAGTATTAGTCACTGACCATTTTTGAGCCCTACATACATGTGACTTGTGGTTCTGGCTGCTTTTGCAAACAATGTGAAGCAGCCATTTCGGATCGGCCAGGCTTAGAAGTTAAGTATTATCCAGCTCGTGGTTTCAATAAATTACTGAAGATTTCTATATCTGGTCTGTTGACCAGATGGAGAGCCAAACCACTTCTAGAAGGTGCTGAGAATATAAAGCCACTCCTTAAAATACAGTACTACCCCAACACACCAGATTTCCATACCCCAAATATTCTTCCAGCAGGTGAGATTTCATGGATTCCTTCATTTGGAGACAGCATTTTGTCCATTGTGCAAAAGATTCACAGTGAGCCTATCTTCTAGGATTTTTTAAAATTTATTTTGTCTGCAGAAACAAAATAAAAATATAAGGAATAAGTCCACAAAGTAGGATGTGTGATACTGTGCTGGACACTATAACATAGCTGACCCAAAACCTAAATAAAACCCAGCATGACTTTGAAGTGTTAAGAGCCTAATGCTAAGTATATTATTGCGCTCTGTAGGAGCTTGCCTTCATCTTTTATGAGTTTAACACTTTGATTTAAGTTTTTTAAAGGATGATGATTTAAACATGGTAGCTGCCATCTCAGCTGACTGCAAGTTGTGCTAGAAAATGGCAGACTGGATTTTTTACAACTTGAAATAATTTCTATATTTGTTGTTCTGTAAGTATGAATGATGAGATCCTGCCAGCTTCCATGCATGACAGATGTTGAACAAATCCATATTCAGCAGGATATGCAAGTCTCCCATTTTGGCCTGTATCATACATATCACAGAATCATAGGCTCACAGAATGGTTTGGGTTGGAAGGGACCCTAAAAAGTCATCTAATTGAACCTCCTTGTCACAAGAAGGGGACATCTTCCTATAGATCAGGTTGCTTCCTGCTAGCTGAGGTGCACACACTCACTGTACACACTCAAATCTGGCCTAGTGAATTCCACAATTCTTTTCTTAGTGTTTAGCATTTCACAGTACCTGAAAATGTATTGAAGTGTGGGCAAATCCCGCCATCTTTCCCAGAATGGTTTCATATCAGAGCCGGAGGAAACATGAAAAACAATAAAAGATTTCCAGAGTTATATAGTTGTCCTGTTCTGCCACATCTTCATGGGCTTCCTACATTATTTTTGCTTGCAATAACGATTTGGCTGTTGGCAGAGGATATGAATTCATATACTTCCAATTGGAAACATTGTTCTTGTTCATGTCTCCCCAGACATCCTGTACTTTGTTTTCCTATTTCACCTTCCTTTTCCTTTCTGCATTTTTTCATTCATTCCTAATTCTCATTTACTCTGAACTCAATTTTTTTTTATTCTTCTCCTATTTGTCAGACCTCTGTAACTACTGTTGGTTTTTCACAGTGCTTTAAAAAGCTTTGAATGTTGAGGCAGATGCACCGGACAGGATACCAGTTATATAAAAGGACAGCTGTAAAAACATGTGCAACAGCAATTAAGCAAGAACTCTTAGAAGCATGCAGTCATAAATTGTAATTGCAGTAAAGATCTTCTTAGAAATTGTCCTTAATATTTGAAATGGAGAAAATGCAAGCTTCAGGCAGCATTCCAGCTTTGCTTCCTCCAACTCTGTGCTACTGCAAGCAAGGGGTCTGTGTGTGATCATCAACTACATTGAGGAAGCTTTACATTCAGACATCCTTCTTTGGGCTTGCTGTCCCACAGGCACTGGAGCACGGTCCCCTTTAAATGCAGCAGAAACAAGAGGCCAAGCTACCAAGCAGAGGATTATTCCCCAACAAAGCAATTTCCAGTTTCTTCATTGAATATTATCAAGGCTCTATCCTGAATGCCTTCAATCCCTTTCCAGCAGGTTAGGACAGCTACTGTCTTCAGGAGTTGTCCCGCACCTCACAAACTTGTAACACAGTCCTCACAATTTCAATAAACTCTGGAGTTGTTTTCAATAATCAGTCACTCTTTTAACTAGGTGAGACAAGCTGAATGACAAAGACATGCTTAAGCAAACCAGATGAATACACAGAAGGAACCCTGTTCCTTTCTGTTGCAGGCTGAAAGCCGATATATTACATGTCTGCATGCAATAAAACTTTTTTGTTTTAATGTTCCTAGGGAAGCTTGAAACTAAACCCTTGAAAAACATCTGGTTCAAAACTTCAGCATTTTAATATTAAAAGCTTCCTGAAATCTGTTTGTGTAACTGTACCATGCAGGTTTGCTTCATAGCTTTCTAATAAATTGTTTCTAGCTCATTTTGTTATCCTTGCACTGACTTTGATATCTCCTGCTGATAATATAATGTCAGTAATAGTGCTTCTCCAAGTTTAATAGTTAGCTGATGCCCTAAGCACAGATTCTGACAACAACTGCATAATTTTTAGGTTTCAGCTTCATATTGTCTTTCATTCAACTCTAAGGTTTTAACTTTTTGCTCCCTGAAGTGAAATAAATTTTTGTTACAGTTTTGTCTTCCCAAACACAGCCTTCAGTATCACCATAGGTCCCTTCTGCAATGCCTCTGGATAAGCTGGGAAAAAACTTTGCATGGCCCTGTGAACAACAGTTGTCATATTACTGCTGGAGCTAATACTTAGAACTTTGTGTCAGAGCCCTGAAGGGCTTGGGAAACAAAAAAATTTCAGCAGTAAAGTGGAAGATGTTTTTTTTCCACACTGAATTGTCATCCTTATAATCCATGGATAGATGAGCAAAACGAAATCAGAAAAGGCTCATGCATTTTAAGTGAAGTTGGTCTTGCTGACCCTAAAAGCTGTAGCTTAGTAATTCCAGCTAAAGCCACATCATGATCTCAGGGTAATGCTCTAAGTTTCACAGGCTGATTCCTGCCTTCTGCTGGTTTCATGTTTGTGCTGAGCACAGCGTAGAGTCCTGACCTGGTATTGCCTGACCCTCCTCCAGACAGGGTAATTGTGTCAGCCTGACTCTGAGCTTCAGGGCTTGTGAACTTTGGGATCCTGTCGTGCTAACACAGCTGTGCTACACTGGGGGCCTCAGCTGGTATTTTTGCAAGATGTGGAGCTTAGGCTGACTGTAGCTATTCAGCTTAAAGCAGCCTCAGCTCCTCTGTCTGAGGCCTTCCAGCATGACAGAGAGCACCTCAGGAGCATGCCTCTCTCTCTGGGCTAAAGAAGGAGCCTTGGTTCCTAACTTCAGGTAACCAGGTAGAGCTCAAAGACTGAATACAGAACTTCAGGGGACCTTTGAGAGCCGTTGAAATACAGGAGAAAGCAGAAGCCACTCAGGGGCTGCTGAAGCACTGGGAAGGATTAAAACAAAACAAAACAGAACAAAACCCAAAACAAATCAAACTTTTACAGCACAAAAGTTCAATTCTATACCCTTAAAACCCATACTAACTTTTAGCAAAGCTTTGTGCATGCTTTAGATTAACCATGTAATTACACCACAAACCCCCACAAGGATTTAATTTCAATTGAAAGCAGTAGAACTAATAGTGTGCTTACAAATAAAGCTGCTTACAAATAAAGCTAATTAAGATTTCGTAGAACGAGGGACTATTTCATACAAATACCAAGAGATTTAATGCCAGAACATAGCACTTTCCATGACTCATTGAGTCTATAAATACGTACAGGTATTTTCAGCCTGATCATTATATGCCTGGCCTAGCTCAGAAAGAAATGCATAGGAAATGTGCAGCATAGTAGGAAACAACTCTTACAAACAGAAAATAGTTGTTTAAATATCTAACTGGAGCAAAATCCTATAGCTGATGTACAACACAGGAAATTCCATTTCAACATATTTCTTGATGCTTAATCCTGCCAGGTGGAATGGATCAACAGAAAGGGAGAAGTTGCAGTACATGGTGAAAAAATGTTACACATTTGTGGAGGTCATCCAACGGGACCTAAGAAAAATCCGCAAAGCAGCTACAACTCTCACTGCTCAAGTTCAGCTTGGTTCAAGCCCAATGCCTATATATCTTGCTACAATTATTTACTTTTCAATTTATCAGTATCTTGCAAAAAATCCATTTCAACTGAAATACCTTTTCAAGCTTTTTTCCAATAGATAAATATTATTTCACTTAAAATAGAGTAGCAGTGTAATAACAGGGGTAGGAAATCGGGGCACAGAAGAAGACACTTTCTACAATTAGCTCCCCAAAACTTTTTCAGACTGTCTCTAGAATGATTTAATATTAGAAGAGTACCTTATTAATTTCAACAGCATCAAAACCCACTGAATCATCTACTTGTGGAAAAAACTGAAAATGTCGGCACAATGTCATGACAAATCATGCTATAGTATAGCTTATCAAAGCTCTCAAATTCAGAAGAAAATAAAACAATAAGAGGAAACTATTGAACATGCCAACTGAGACGAAAAATTGTGTTCTCCATAATAGGTCACTACAAATCAGATTTGGAATGTTAGAAGAAAAGAGAGTGGATATTTCACATGAAATCTGAAGGTATTATTGATGAGATTTTTCTTTGATTAAATTCAAAACAGAAATGAGAGAGGAAAAGCTTTTCAGAGTAAGCATGATTAACAGCTGTCTTTCAGGAACAGTATGTTAAGTTCTTAAGTGCACTTCTAAGGTTAAGTTTAAGACCAAAATTAAATTTAACAGACATGCCAGCTCTATCAATTTTGTCCTTGGATTCCTTACGCCTCCTCTTTCAGCCATTAGATATATATGAAGTAACATCAGAGCAAAGGACTAGGATTTTGTGCTTTTGTAGAAAGGAATAGATACATTCAGCAGTGCCTATTTCCATGTGGTTACATAATGGTTATAATAAAGTATGAGGAGTAACATCTAAGATGATGCAAGACACTTTGGAACGTTCAAAATCAACTGAATTGAGAACAGGAGCTCAACACACACCAGGACTCTGTGTCTCAGCATCAGCTTAAGGACTGGCTTTGCAAAGTGTGAGTGTGTGCTTGACCAGAGACTCCCTAAGACACCTTCAGAAAGCAGACAATTCTCAAAGTAAGTGGTGGGATCTGTGCCAGAGGCATTCTCCAGCCTCTTCCCCTGGGGCAAGAGTGCTGCTCTCCCTCCCCACAGGGCTGGGGCCACCTGCTTTCTCACAAATTCCCATGAACTATGAGTGATGTGTTGAAATCACCCTTTTTACTCTAGACGGGGTAAAGCTTTCTCTATACAGAGTCAGGTTCAGAATGACCAGCAAATGAATGCTGCTAGTAAGTGAATACTAGCAAAGAGAAATGTCAAAACTGAGAGGACAAACCCTTGCCTGAAAGATTAAAGTCTTAGGATTCCTTACACTTGTAGGCTAATAGCACACGTTTCACAAGCATCTGTAATAGATTGTCTTCCTTTGTGCGAATGTATTTTCCATTTTCACTCTCTCCTGAGCCAAGCACGAGGTTCAGAGAAGGAGAGAGAGACTGCCCCTTCTGCTTCAGCCCAAGACCCAGGGATCCTCAACAAAGAGGAGCAACAGGGGATTGCAAGGTCTGCAACAGTGCCTGCTTGGTATTTCCACAGAAGAGAAATTGAAATGGTTTGGGTAGTGATGAGTCTCGGTCAAGGAGTAAGCAGCAACTCAATGAGAAATGGCAATTCATATAGATTACAACAAATTAAATATTCTATTCCATCCATCATTTTCAGGAAAACAAGTGTGGAGTTATATTAATTTTAAATGCAAATTGGGGACTTGCACTTCCCATTAGAAGTAATAGATTTTTCACTCTCTTTGATAACACGTTTAAAACTAAATCCATAAAATTCCTTGCCTAAGCAGAATTAATCATTAGCCATCAATCATCAATTGGCTTTTATTATCTTAGCCATCAATCATCAACTGGCTTTTTTGAATGATTAGGTAAACAAAATAAAACATTCTTTAGTTGCTGGTACAGACTGTGGGCTGTGACACCTACTCTCCCCATCTCCTCTTTGACTACAAGGGAGTAATATTGCTGAATATTACATGGTGGGATACGATTTGCTAACAATACCTGTCCATATTTTATATCAAGAACCTGTTAGTATTTAAATATCCTATTTCAAAGTATCCAAAACTTTGTACAAGACAGATCTCAGACATATTTCACAGACATGGAAAAACTGAAGGAAATATCCTTAAGTGGGCAAACCCCCAAAACACTGGCAACACTGTACATGTGTACAATTATGTACAAAATGCCAAAAAACATTGCTTATCTCATTCCAGAATCTGCTCATATACCAGCCTGCGTCTGGGTTCCTGATTTTATTTCAAGGTACTCCTGTACCTTAAAAAGGTGTATAAAGAAGGCCCTTATATAATGCAATGGTTTTTATAGCAAGCTAAAACTATGCTGAAGAGATTAAATGTTGGAAGCTATTTTTAGCCAAACTAATGGTATCAATTTCACTAATAACATAAGCTGCAGGTGTCTCCTAAAATAAAAACTAAGACGATGGGAGACCTAACATGACAAAAGGCTACTGACTACAGAAAATTGGCAGTTCCAAATTACATTAAAACAGGCAATTCTGCCGAACACTCCCCCTGGTGGTTTTGCCCACAGAGCTGAGCATGAAGTCGCATACACGCAAAATCCTCCAGCCTAAATACTAAACGTCCCGTTAATAGGATTAACTACCTTCTCATCAGATAAGTAGAACATGGCAAAATCCCTGACACTCCCAGAAATTAGATCAGAACACAGCCCAGCCCCTTCCTGACGCAGGGAGCAATTTTGCAGAAGAGGTCCAAAATATTAATGGTAAATATACTTATTTTATTTGATTTTATTTGGTTGTGTGTTTGTATTTCTTTGCAAAGTTAATTGGTCTTTCGTTGTAAACATAAAGGTACAATATGCATGTAACTATAGAAGTAAATCCAGGCTATAGACAAATCCAGGCATTTAATTTACATATGGTCTTGTGGCTGATAATTGCATCTCCAAGAAGGCTATAGTGGCTAACTACAGGGCACCTGAACACTGTGTTCACTTAATCAGATGAGAACTATAAAGTGCAGTTGCATGGTTTCTGAAAAAGAAACCTTTTGCCTTGCTCTTAAGAGGGAAATAAAGCAAATGGCATTTCTTTCCCTTATTTTGTAGGGATTTCTTTAATTTGCTGGTCTGTTTGTTTACAAAACTGCTCTAATTGCTGATTTCTTGATACACCTATTGCTGTGTCTCCTATATCAAGTCTTATTCTGAAGGACACTGAAAGGAATTGCATGTTTGGACACAAGAAAGGAACAGCATTCCAGAAACTCCCCTCTTTAAAACTGGCAATAGTATCTAGCATGGATGTATTTATAATATGAACTAAGGACACAATATGAGATCAATAATTAGTGTGTTTCACAAAGCAGAAAAGGGACAGACAGAGCAGCACAAGCTTTTGATTTTATGTATACATGTCCTGATTCTGTTAACCACTGTGCAAACTCAGTGGAATTCATCTAATTAATCTAAATAGAAAATTACAAATGAGGTCAAGCTGCTTACTCATGTATTTTCACCAAGAGTAGCATTTAGGTGCATGCTGTACATCTCAGAAACCATATTAAAGACAAAATCAACAGGATCTTGTTAGATACCTAGTATTATAGTTAGCATTAATATTTACTTAGTATACCTAGACATCTGAGCTTCCTGACATGTAACTGCACCAAACTGTTTTTCTCAAACAGAAAGAACATGAGGTCCTCTTGGATATTTATAATACACGTGCTGTGTCTGAAGGGCCACCAGTGTGCACCGACGAAGCAGGAGGAAATGAATCTCCGGGACAACCTCAAGCGTATGTATGGTTCTCCTGCCAGGGTGTGCTGGAAGCCCCTGGGCCCAGGTCTCCAGCTGGGGAGTGCATTTTGACTTCCCCTTCAACAAGTTCTACTTGTATGTATGGAGCTTGGAAACCATAATAAAGCTGGTTGCACACCTACATACACACGCACAAAATAGGAAGATAAGAACAAGCAGGATGAAAAAGTAAAGGGATTAGCAGATAGGCATCGCCTGCCAAAAAATAAGGTGTTAACAGGAGTTTTATAGGTTTTTTGGTTCCTTGTCGATCATCAGAATATAAACCAAACCCAAAAGCCAATTCGACAGATTTTGAACTATTTTGTTTGTTCAAATACTCTTCGAAAATATTTCCTCTGCACTTACATACTTCACTGAAAAAGGTGGCTTTTACAAGTAACTGAAATAAAATTACTTAATTTAGCAAATAGAAGCTACTCTGCACATGTACACACCTCTAAGCATGGCTTTATTTTTGGGGGATAGAAAGAGGATTAGCCATTAAACAATCCTGTGCTTCAGTCTATGTTGACAACATTTCTATAATAAACAAAAAGTTTGGGATAAAGAAGAAAGATATAAAGGAATTGATGTGTTTTTTGCAGTCTCAAGGTGATATGTTTTTACTTGTTTTCTAGTTTCTGTGATAGTCAGACATTTCCACAAAGAAAACAAATACAGATAAAGGACAGGCAATCATTCAGAGCTTCAAGGTGCAATGCATGGGCCAGCCCAGGTTTTCACCAAAACTCTATGGTCATTATTTCACAGGAAGCCTAGAAATCAAATTTTATGAAAACAGGTTGAAGGCAGTTGTAATCTACATTTTCAAAATGTAGAGGGAAGCTGTCACAGGCTTCTACCAGATCAAAGATAAAAATAAAGGTTAAGTCATTAGAAAACTGATGAGTGATCCTTGGGGATATCCCAAACCTAGGATGATGTGCTGTGCAATCTGATGTGGTTGACCCTGCTTTGAGTGGGGGCAGGGGCAGACTCAATGACATCCAAAGGTACCAGCCTGAATTGTTCTGGGATTCAGTATTCAGCAGCGGGACAGCTGAATATAAAATTTTAGTTACATACAGTTGATCCTTGTAAAAGCTCTGGGTCAGATTCTTATCTGATGGAAATTGTCTTGTCCCAGTGTTACTCAGTATTCACTGTCTCAGATTTGGCTCTGCCACTGTAAGGAAACATAGAGCTGTTTCATTCTCCTTCATCATCGGTGCATGACAATTTGCAATAGTGTTAAAATCTGATTAAGTCACTGTATAATTTGGCTTTTTTTAGAATTATCTGAAGTTGGAGAGAAGTATGTAGATGAAGAGGTAAAGAAAGCTTTGATTGGTATTAAGCAGATGAAAATTATGATGGAAAGAAATGAAGATAAGCACATAGATCTGATGAAAACCTTGAAGAAGAGCAGTGAAGAAAAAAAGGTAACATAAATGCATCTGTGGGGTTTATTCTGGGAAGAATAAAAAATTGTGTGTACATATTGTATGTACAAAACAAGCAACATACATCTTTTCATGCAGTCGCAGGATTAAGAGAAAATCTGCTTCTGCCCCTTTGTCTCACTAGCAGAGGAAAATTGCACATACTGCTTGTTTCTAAGAACCCCTGCTTCACTGAATTCACACCAAGGCAACAGCAGGCCACTGAAGAACAGTGTTTTGTGCAGAAGGTTTAGCAGCTCTGCCCTCCATGTCTCTATACTCCTGGAGCCACCTTGCTTTCCACCACCAAGTTTTCCACCTTGCTTCACTAACTTCAGACTTGCAGGAGAATATCAAAGCCACAAATGATATTGTGCTCTAAAGAAAGTACAGTGAGTCAGGGAAATTTCCAATATTTTAGTGCAATGCCTAGGCTCAGAGCCATGCGCTCAGATGATCTAAAGAAACAGAGGTTTACTGTATATTTAAAAAAAATACAAATATCTTAAATTTGTTTTAAAGAAGTTAAAGGAAAATTCCCTCCTGGCCCAACATTTGGTAGTTAGTTTAAACTATTGGTATGAGCAAGCCAAAAAGTACCTGATAGCCTTCTAACATCTTAAGGAACACCAGTGCACTCCCACAATCAACACTCTTAATAGATCTTACTGGATGATTTCATTTACACAGGACTTACAACCACAGTAATAGTTCATAAAACACTGAATAAATGTATTAGAAAGATCAGAAAATAACTAAATTATGAAAACTGCAGTCACTGTCTCCATCAAGCACATTCTGACAGAAGTTTTCTTTTATGTTAGTCTCTTCCAAACTGGAATGCTGACAAAAAGGAATAAACCTCACCAATTAAAAGGTTTCTGTCATACTTAGGGATAACTGAACATTGTTTGGAAACCAAAACTATTAAAATACATTGCAACTGGAGAGAGAAATTGATGATGTGCAATCTACTTTAACACAAAGTATTTCCATTGTCAAGTCTATTCCAAAAATGCTGCTTCTGATCTGCTCAGCTTTGAGCCCTAACTGATGAAATAAATAGAAGCAGCATTGTAAAATGCATCTTGTTGCCCTTCAGTATGGAAGGAGTTCTCACACTTCCACAAGAGCAGGAAAAAAATCCCCTTACTACCCCTTTTGATTAGTACACTAACAAACAGCAGAGATGCTGTATTTTTATATATTTCTGCCTTAGGAAATGCTAAGGCAAGCACCTACCCTCGTGAAATATCAATCTCTTAAAGGTAGAGAAAAGCAACAGGAAAGGACTATTTGTGGGACAGATGAATACTGCTCAGATGATAAGGAGAAAAAATAACACAAGTTGAACACATGACCATGTGGGAGGCTGAATTCTTACACAGAATGATGTATGAGTTTTTTTCTTAACATCAAAAATCCTGGTAGACTGTAGAGATCCATTTGTTTCTGTAGGCTGCGCCCCCTGAGAGAACAACATCAGAAAAATCCTATAAGGAAAAGGTTTTCAATTTTCAGTTCCCTCCATATGTGACTGCAGCTGAGAAGGCAACCTACCCAAGGGGGATAGGGATTAGCAAAAAAAGGAGCCATAAATAGCCAAAATGATTGATCAGTGCTGGGGTAAGTACTTAGAATACTAATCTGAAAATCGCCCTCAACTGAATCTTTTTCCTTAGCAAGCGTTGCAACTTATGGATGAAGTAAAGGCAAGATTGGAAGAAGAGGAAAGACAATGTCAAGTATCCTTGAAAAATCTATGGGATGAATGTGAATCCTGTTTAGAAAGTACCTGCATGAGATATTATACAACTTGCAAACATGGTGTGTCAACCTTTAAGAGAAAGGTAGGAAGAAGCTTTGTATCTGGAGAATACTCTTGAGTTCACCCAAAGTTTTAGAGACAGCACATCTTATTTTCTCAATACCTAGGTCTGCCTCTTGTATCAGCTTACTAAAATTAATTTGATTTGGAGGGTCTGGAAATATGATGCTATATGGTAGAAATTACATGTGATTATGGCCATGGAATGCTGAGTCAAAATGAGTTCAGTTGCACCCTGGCAAGATTCCATGGAAACTGATGATTCCCCTAACTCCAACAGACTCATTCCAGATATACAATGTTTTCTCTCACAGTGGGACTTGCACTAAGATGCTTGATAACTTTGTGAAAAATACCGCATAGATTCTTTATGGTCCATCTGAAAATCAGCAAAGTTAAAAGTGTAAATGTAGTTAGCAAAAATTATTTAGGGGAAAAATGTCACCTACTTATTACATCATTCTTTCCTGTATTTATCTTAAATAAACTCTTCAAGTAGCAAACAAAGCTTTAAAATGCTTAACCTCTTATGATAAAGGAACCTGTCAGCAAAGGAGATTCCTGTAAATCTACTAGAAAGAAAATATGATTTCTTGACTAGCCCATTATTACTACAAAATTTAACAATTGTAATCACTTTTTTTTTTTTTTTTTTTTTTAATTTGGGCATACGCTTTAAGTGCAACAAACTTCTGAAGCAAACCTGTCATTGCTGCTACTAAAATGTTGGCCTAGTAGATTCCCTAGCTTTCACCCCTCCCATGTACTTAAAAATACAATAACTTAAACATTAAATGTGGTGTGTTTCAGGCAGGGTTTGGAGAAAAAGTACTTAATATTTGTGCATATTAAAGTAATTCAGGTTAAAATGTGGGAGATATTAAATTTAAGACTGTTTGTGATACTTTTAGCCTTTTAGATGCTGCCCACGGGTAGCTCATGTATGTTTTGGATTTTCAAGTGTCTGTGGATGCTGCAGTTACTGCAGTAAAAGTTATACACTGCATTGTGACTGTCTTTGACCCTCTTGGTAACTTCCTCTGTGAGTTATTTCGTTTATTTGAAGCATTCAAGTAAGAATTTTGTTGTGACCTAATTAATTAAAAAAAAAAAAAAGGAAAAAGAAAGAAGACAAAGATGTTATCTGTGGCTGAGGACACACAGATAGCAGGAGCAATACTGGCTTAGGCTGTTCCTACAGTGCTGTTTCACACTTCACCTTCCTCTAAGCTGCAGTAGTGATCAGATCAAGCAGATGATTTGGTTTTTATTTTTTTTAATTGCTATATATAACTATTTTTATCTATATCTGTCTATATCTATTTATACCTATATATGTGTATTTTAGCAGAGTGCTTCTTAACCCTTACCTGTTTTCTAATGCCATGGAGTGTGGCTCAAAAAACCACTCCATTGGCTCAGGCCAAAGTAGTGCCTTAAATTAGAGAACAGTGACCAGTGGCTGAGACCCAGGAACTGGAACTCTGCAACAGCAGAATTGACACTTGGTAATTACATGGTAAAACCATGGGCTCAGAGCCACTGCTTTACTGATTTTGCTGCTTTCCATTCGCACAAGGATGTGACGATTTGCCCAGTAGTGAGAGAGGGCAGGCTTTTTACAAATCAAGGTGAGAACAATCACCTTCTGCTCCCTACACCACACATAAACAGACACATCTTTGCACCATAAAGACGCATTTCACACCTTTACAACATAAAGTCCAAGCTGTCTGTTAGAAGAAACCCAAATGCTGATGATAACTTTGAGCCCCCACAGATTAAAAGACAACCAGCAGACTTCTTACATCAGATCTGATTTGGAACTAATTATTTAGATTGAATGCACTTCCCCTTTTTGGGTCTAGTGTCTTAAATTACTTCAGAGAACATGCCGTGTTGGCAGTTATTAAGAGGGCTTTGTTTCTATGAGTATTTGAAAAAGTAAAGTTACAGACACTTACCTGAGAGATGAGAAACTAATACCTTGTCTGTCTCCTGATCTGTCTCCTTCTTATACACAGGTTGAAGATTTTTTGAGGAAAATACCTCCACTCATATTTACTTTTCCTAAGGACCAAGGAAGAGACATTCAGTCTAATGAAAAGCCTGAGAAAGAGGATACCCAGCTAGTAAAGATGGAAGATTTATTTAGCCAGCTATTATCGGATGTGGGCTCAATAGTTGACAGAAGTTTCATTTTTTTCAAGCACATGCAAAAAGAATTTGACCAGTCTTTTCAGACATATTTCATGTCTGACCTGGACTTGATTGAGTCCCCCAGTATGCCAGCTTTACCTGAGGTAACCACCAGAACTGATGGCTCCCAGAGAGGCTGGGGCATGCCTGGCTTCTTACAGGTAGTTTTTGATTTCAGTAGGACGGTGTTCGAAGGTGTCAGTGAGGTGATCACCGACGTGTTTGATGAATACAGAGATTATAGAAGAGATGTGCCAGAACAAACCAAAGGCAAGTGTTAGAAGATGAAAATTGACTGCACTGACAATGACATCAACCCCTTTGGGATGGCTAAACTACAGCGAATTACTCAGTTTTCAGTATGTGAGTGTGAGATACGTAAGGAAGCTCTGGAGGCTATGGGTCAAGGATAACTAGTAATTAAATTAACAAATAGAAGTCACCTAGAAATCTCAGAGAAAGGGATTTAGGGGTCCTACACAGCCTGATTTTCATGGCAATTCTCAAAATATTTGCAGGAGCTCCTCAGGAGCACTTAAATTCAGGGTGGATGCAGGTTTTTGTAAGGCTGACTGGCAGATTTAATCTCAGCATTTGTCAGGATGTGGTTTGTATCATGTCTTATTGACATGGTCACCAATTCTAAAAAATTAGGCTAATTCTGTGAGATGTCAAGGCATATCCCTGCCCTTGCCAAATGATGCTAAATTCAGCTTGACAGCTGCAAGTCTTGTTCCAAGCTACAGCAGCAATGTAATTTGACAATCAAATACCAGCCAAAGACCAGATATCAGAGTTTCCAGTAACCAGAAAATTTGGGGCATACCACTGGTGATGACACTCAGTGAAGGAAAACGACTGAGGCCAACTTTTAGAATACAAATAAGCCTCATATTTGACTATTGCAAATGGAACAAATACATGCTGGTCCTTGTTAAAGAAACTATAGTGAGCTCATGCCATAACTCTGAGTGGCAGGTAACATAAACATTACGTGATCATCAGGAAATAAGAAGTTAAGTTACTCTTGAATAGTGTGGTGGGTTTGTTTTTTTTTCTATATCATGAGCCATGTTACCTAGAAATAAGCTTTAGTACTTTGTTCTCATCTAACTGTATGTGATTATGAAATATTTTGACTTCTAAGAGTCAGAATGATCTTACCAGAATTCACATGTTGTAGAAATCATGTGTAATAGTATTAGCAATTGGTTGGTTATGTCTGGGGAATACACTTCTAAGTCTTTATAAGGGAATATAACACAGCAGCATGAATTCCTTGAAAGAAAACATTATTTGAATCTTCTCATTACTTCTACTTTTTAATAATTTATTCCTTTTATTTTTGTGGGAGGAGGGGAGGGGAAGTGGAGGGTTAGGGATTTATTAGTATTTATGCAAAATACTTTGGATTAAGGGCAAGAAATTATATTCTAGCACTCAGGCTCGGTAATGAATGCATACTTACAAAGACTCTAAGTTTAACAGCAGTCTAAAAATACTATGACTTCATTCTAGATCCTGACAGAAGTGGCATGTTTTCAAAAATTGTGTCAGGGCGCCAGAGACTTCAGTGCAGGGAGCTCCGGGAGAACTCCTCTGGATGCCCACAATTTCATGAGAGATGCCAGAAATGTCAAGACAATCTTTTGCACGGTAAATAACTATTCTCCTTTTTTTTTTCCCTGTAATGCATTGATCACTGGTTTATAGATTTTGACATTTTAATTTTCTACTGGAATTCACATTTAGTCACTGAATTTTTACTGTAACTACGGCTACAAAAAACCATTCCTCATTCCAGATGATTTCAATTAGCTTTCCCCACTGTCTCCACAGAGTGTCAGTATAGCTCAGTTGTTAACATACCGCTGGTGCCCAAAAGAGACGTCCCACAGCCTATAACAAAGGATACAGGTATTTTGTTAGAGCTGCCATCCTGCAGAGGAGCGAGATGTCAGGCAGCAGTCGATCCCGCCTGGGTGCAGCAGTGCTGAGCAGAAAGTGAGGAGAAGCTCAAACTCCTGACAGTAGCTTCTCCTGCTGACAATCAGGTGTCACCTCAGGTATCATTCAGTGCCTCGCAAGGAAAGCAAATGCTGAAGAGCCTGTAATCACTTTTTGTAGAACCCTGTCTGCAAATAGATCTGACATGAAGGACAAAAAGGGGACTTCTTGTCAGGGTATAAGGAGATGGCAGAGCTCTGTTAGGACCATGCATGGGCATCTGAAAAACCTTCAGACTGATCACCTAGAACAGCTGTCAGGACTGCAGTATAACATACATATCTTTACAGAATTACTTAGATTTTAAAATAAACCTAAAAGTCTTCAGAATATCTCCAGTGTGGCAAATATTAATGAACAATGAAACACTTTTAAAAGAATATCTGACCACTAATCTTTTTATCTACACCCATGTACTACAGAGACCAGTTTCTTACTGTATCATCAGCTTGAAGGTGCCCTTTGATAATCCAATTTGACAGAAAAGAAATCGAATTTTTACAGAGCAATTATTGTATAGAAATGTTTCTTGTTTAAAATCCATGTTTTAGTAAAGAAAAACCAGCAATCTGCAGTTCTGAATTTGCAGCAGATGGTACTAGTCTCATACTACTGTCTAGCTATTGTAAGATAAATATTGGGTCTTAACACTCAACAGGAATACAGGCTTTCTTGTAATAACTCTATCACAGAACTATAGAATAATTTGGGGTTAGAGAGACCTTTACAAGTCATCTAGATCAACCTCCCAGAAATCAGCAGGGACATCTTCATCTAGATCATATTGCTCAGAGCCCCGCAGAACTTGACCTTGAATGTTTCCAGTGATGGGACATCATCCAGTTGCTCTCTGGGCAACTTGTTTCAGTTTCACCACCCTTATTGTAAAAAACTTCTTGCTAAAACATATAGTCTAAATCCACCCTCTTTCAATTTAAAATCATTACCTCTTGTCCCCAGGGCCTGATAAAAAGCTTGTCCTCATCTTTCTTAAAGGCACCCTTTAATTGTTGATAGCCACAAATCATATGCAAATGATTCTGTCCCAAATCACCTCCCTATCTTCCATGTGCCTACACAGAGCGTACTGGAGGATCTGTTTCATGATCTTTCCAGGCACAGAGCTGAGGCTCACAGAGCTGAGGGTGGCAGTCCTCAGGGTCCTTCTTACAACCCTTTTTTAAAACCTTTTTTAAAAATCAGAAATATTTCCATTTTCCCAGTCATCAGAGACTTCACCTCTTTTCCATGACTTCTCAAATATCATGAAGAGTGGCTACATCAGCCAGTTCCCTCTGGACTCATCAGGTCCCATAGACTTAGATATGTTAAGGTTCCTCACGTGGACACAAAACCGATCTTCTCTTACAGTGGAAGGAACTTTGCTCTCTCAGCCCCTGCCTTGTAGTCTATACACCTGGGATTCATAATGGAATATGAGCCAATTAAAAAAAGCCCCATAATGTATAAGAAGACAATGAAGTTGCTATATGTAAAATTTAGCAGATCTTATTTAGCATTAACAGAAAGTCTATTGCTATGAAATATGATATAAACCTTATACTATATGATATAAACTTGGTAAATCACTTTAATATAACAAATAGGATAATGCATTCAATTAGTCACTGAGTCTAAA
Organism: Sylvia atricapilla; assembly: GCF_009819655.1. NCBI lineage: Eukaryota > Metazoa > Chordata > Aves > Passeriformes > Sylviidae > Sylvia > Sylvia atricapilla. Next base: position 104,718,290 of record NC_089140.1, on the reverse strand, counting down.
CTAAATTTACTATAATAAGTCAGCAAAAATTATTCTCCTTTTTTCAGCATTATTTAAAGACCCATCCAAACCATGACCCCTCATTAGACTTTTTTTACAGTTTTCATTTCTTCAGACTGAAAAGATGAAGTACAAGACATAACACTGTCTTTCTAACAGATTGCCCAAACGTTCCTGAGCTGCACATCAAGTTTGATGAAGCCTTTAAGCTGGTTAATGTCTCAGGGGAGCAGTACGAGCAGATTCTCCAGGTGGTTCGGCATCACACGGAGGACACTTCCTACCTGTTGAACAAAATGAAAGAAAGATTTGGGTGGGTGTCTGAGTTATCCAACATGACCATTGGACCAGAAAACATTTTCAACATAGTTAAGGTAAGAGTTGTCTTCTGAAGGGAGCAATTGCTGCCTTTAACCTGCATTTTGCTCATGTTTATGCTCCTGGGGGTTGTGGATGTTTATACATGTGTAATGTTTGGGTTTACAACACCACATTCCTACTCATCTTGAATTTCTGTACGCTTCGTAATCCCTCGATGAGCTGAAACTCCTGAGATTAGAAACTATTTTCCTCTAAATCCTTTTAGTCTGATGGATGGCTGACAGGCCAACCTGAATCACTGTCTGATAAGAGTAAATTGACACTAGCAGCTTTGACTGGCCTCAGATTACCTTCACAGATAAATTGCACTGTGCCAGCACTCACACATCCATATTGGATCGATGAATATCTAGCTATCTGTGTCTGTACTTACATATTCCAAAGTTCAAAGAAGGCAAATGTTATACAGATTTTTGCAGCGGAAGCAGCACATGCTTGACAGCATCAGTCAATATTTCAGTAAATAGGTAATGATTGACTGTATCTCACACACAAGGATATATCCAAGGTAAATTCAATCCATTTTCCTGGGCAAGGGACAAATCTTATTCTCTCTTCTAACTCAGAAATTCACTCATATATAGTGAATTAGTACTATTACTACCAGAACTTTACACAAAATGATGGTATGATCCACCGAAAAAAAGCACTTGGCCTTGCTGAACCTCATGAGGAAAATAGAAACAGGAGACAGGCACACTTTCTCAACTGAGTCTGAGATATCTGTTGTTGGAAAATAAAACTACAGGACTAATTCTGATTTAGAAAAACACACAGGAATGAATAAATTCAGTCACACAAACGTTGTTTTGAACTTAGTGGGACAGCTCAGAAGTTTTTATCAGGAGAACAGAAGCTCTTTAGAGATGTAGCTCATGGTATAAATATTAATATGCAGTTCTTTAATACGGTCTTGGCAGTGCCATGTCAGCTCTTTCCAGCACCTACATAAATTCAGACACCCACTGTCATTTCAGAAGAAAGCACTTTAAAGAAAGTAGACAAATCTAAAATATTCCCCTATTTAATTTTCCCCTATTAAAGAGAGTGGGCACAGTGGGTATAAACAAAACTGAAAGCACACAGCAGTTTGTAGTGTCTGAAGTACTTATCTCTTTTAGGTGGTACCTGGGGATCCCTCCAGTAAAGACGAAACTGTGGTAGATGTGAACATTCTGACTTCACCTACTTTCACCATTAAAGTTCCTCCCAACTTCGATCCCAAGAGTCCTGAGTTCATTGAATACATAGCTGGGAAAGCACTCCAATTGTACAAGCAGAATTTTTAAGTGGTAAGTTCATTCTTTCTGCTTTCACAGAGAACACAGTTCTTCATAAGAGGTGTTTATAGTGCAACAAACTTTAGCTGGAACAAGATTCAATCATAATCTATACAAGACTGCCTTCTCAGAAAGGACACATTGAGAAAGACACAAGCATTATGGAAAACACAAACAAACATTCAATGTTCTAGCCTGCAAAACATAGACACGATGATATTAAATTATTTGACTCATTTAACTGTGAAACCCTCGATCTTTTACTAACAGCTGGGATGAGGTAATACAATGATAAATATTTCTTCAGAAAAGAATTGCCTCACAACCACAGTCCAGTGTCTTGGCATTGAAAACCATGTTGTTGTGTTCATTCATCATGAATGGATTGGAATTACCACTATTCATTATATTGTTGGGTTTTTTTTTTTCAGTAGTGTTTGAGAGCATGCTCATATTATTTTTGATTATAAAGGAGTGCAAAGTGAGAAATAGAGGCTGCAGTTCAACTTGCAGGATCATGCAAAGAAAGATCCTGCTCATGGGCTTCAACCAGTTTTGTAGAAGGGACACAAAAGAAGCCTCTCTCCTTGTTTAACACATTTCAGGAAAATGGAGGAAGAACCAGGCAGAAAGGCAGGGAGGAAAAATGCCTCATATTCTCTAATCCCACAGGGAATTTCCAGGAAAGATGGAATGGTTTTAGGTGGCATCACACTGCTGTGGAACTTGTATACCACCTTTCTCTGTGTCTCCCTGCCCAGGGGACTCTGGAATGCACAACTTTAGTGCAACTTTAGTCCAACAAACTTTAGTCCACAAACTTTAGTCCAACTCTCAGAGTTGTCTCTTCCAGGGTAACAGGGCCACAAGACACATGAGACTTTCAGGCAAATCACTGCAGTGTCCCCAAATCTTCTGAGAAGGACCAGATTTGGACATAGTTTCTCTTTAGGTCACAACTGATTTCCTCAGCTGAACAACTGAAGCATGACCTGCACACAAAGGGAAGTCTCAGGAGGCAAGGAAAGAGCATTCAACATTAACAAAGCAGATGAAGATGATTTCAGCATTTTGTATTAAACTTGCTTATTCTTTTGAGGTCAGAGGCACAATTTTTGAGCTGATGAAAGAAATCGCTCCCACCAGAGAGGCTGAGGTGGGCTGCAGAATTTAGGCATAATAGAATACACCTCACCAGGTACTTTGCTTAGGTAAATGTTGGTGAAATTACATTTTAATATTTATAAACATAGAAAATAAAATGCTCCAACACTTTTTCACTTTATCTACAATTTTCCTTCAAAATTCTGTATAATTTATATGCAGTTTTAAATACAAATGATAAATACTCTTTCAGATCATGGAATACTAATCTTCAGGGCCTAACGATGGCGATAATTATTTCTGTAGTTTGATGACCATTTTTAGCCTGAATCTTAGTCTGGTTTTCCTGTGGACATATTTTGTGTAGCCATTTCATACCTAAGAAAAGTAAGTGGTGTTGATTTCAAAATCACACCACCATTTTATGCTCAGTTTCACAAAGCTTAATAGTACAGGAAAATATAATGCATAAAAAAGAGTTAAAATTCTACAAGAAAACAGAACAGATCTGTAAGAACAGAAATGGAGAGAAAAAAAAGTTTCTGTCTGGTTTTTATGTTATGCATGTTTCTATAGCAGGACACTGGTACATTCCACATATACTTATTTTTCTAACATATTTTTCTTCATTCAAAACCCAAAGGTATAATCTTTCTTTTTTTTTCCTCCTAGGAAAGAAGAAGTGTGAATTCTTTCTTCCTGAAATAAAGCTCCTTAGCTGAACTACCCCTATGCTCAACATAGCTAACTGTTAAATTGCTATGGTTAAAATAGTTGCATATAAATAAAATGTGGCATAGTAAATACTGTGACATATAAGCTATTAACCAAAGACTGTAGAAATCTTTAAACTCATCCCTAAAACAAAATACATTTCAATATTAATTTATTTAAATAAAATGTTATTTATGGTGTCAGTAAGATAATCTTTGATAACACGCTATGGCTCCTGTTACCCAAAGATTTAAAGACATAATCAGCTGTAAACATAAAAGTAATTTCTATTTGCATACTTATATTCAAGCACATTTTTAAGCCTTTTCAAGACTGATCCCTACAGATGTTGCACATTCAGCTAAGTCTGAATCAACCAGATTTCCATCTGCATGTAGCATATTATTTTGCAATGAAAATATTCAATTTCTTCTTCCAGTTGCTTTTGATGCTTATTGTGTACATTAAATGACTTATGTGAATATGCACTAATGAGTAAGTCTTCTGCCTTTGGCATTTCTTACAAACAGTAGTTTGCCTCTGGATTTTATTTCTTAATGAACAGCCTTTATCAGTAAAGAAGCTTGTTTCTCCCTAAATTATACACATCAGCTTTCGATGGTATTTGTAAATTATAATAAATGTTAAGAACTGATGTATCTCTCAGCTTGAAGCAGACCTCTAGGTGATTTGGTATCATTTGTCATGCACAGCTTTTCTAAGCTTTTTTTGCACACAGGTATATGCACCATTTCCAACTGTAGCTCTGCTAAATACATCATGTTAATTTCAAAGTGCACAAAAACATCTATATTATATATGAGCAGAGAAAAATATCCACAGCCTAGCTGTACTTCATGTTTTCCTTTACTTCTATACATACAAGTTAAGTATACAGATTTATATGAGAAAAAAATAATTTCACTCTTTTAATTAGTGGAGATGATTTTCTGCCTGCAGCAAAGAAAGATGGTATTTTCGAATCCACAGTCCTCTATGCTCCTTTATTTCCATCATGTATACCTGTATTCCAGGCTCCTAATCATGAGAGATTATCAGTCATAACTCCTGTAAACACATCAGTTGTCAGAATGCTGGGCTTTATCTCAGAGATAAGTGACTCTTACAAAATTCTTGACTTCCAAGAGATACCAATGAAGAAATATTCAGTGAAGAATCAGTTTCTTCTGACTAGCAGAGATTATATCTAGAAAACTTTCAGAGGACACCATGCTGGGAACAGTTGTAATTACACACGGGTTGGGATGCAAAATAACACTGAGACACAGGAGAAGCTGAGATCAACACGATGACACCTAATAAACCCAAATGACAAGTACTAGCCATGATGAGCAGCAAATGTGCCAATAAAATATGAAGCAGGAAGCCGCATGGCAGCTTTAAAGCCAGGAGGCTGGCTTTAGAAGCGCAGGTCAGGGTGACACTGCCGGGCGTGGAAGGCGAGCTGTGCATGGGGCACGGCACTGCGGGGGAGACACCAGGGGAGACGAGGGAGCCTGGCACAGGGCTCTGGCCAGCCCCGGATTTCCTGGATGGGGGATCCAGTGCCAGACGCATGTGGCTGCCAGGCCCAGCTGAAGGCTTTGGTCTTGTTCAGCTCCGAAATGGGATGCCTGAAGCTGCAGAGAGAAGGAGAAATATGAGAAATGCCAACGACACTTTCCAGTACAGGACGAGCCTTATGGTGAGAGGGCTTATGGTGCCTCTGGAGCAGAACGAAGTCACAGAATCACATAATCAAGTACGAAAAGATCTCTGAGCCCACTGGCTCCAACCTTTGACGGAACACCATCATGTCAATTAGACCACGGCACTAAATGCCACCTTGTCTTTCCTCAAACACCTCCAAGGACGGTGGATCCACCACCACCCTGGGCAGCCCATTCCGATACGTGACCAACCTTTCTGTGAAGAAACTCTTGCTAACACCCAACCTAAACGAGCCGGTGTGTCCCGGGGCCCCGGCTGGGGCCAGCCCTCCCTCAGGGGAGAGAGCTCCGCGGGGCAGCACCGGGAGCGCCTGAGCAGGCGGCGCCGCTGAGAGCCCCCGGGAACGGCAGGAGGAAGGGGAGGGGGGAAAGGGAAGGGGACGGGCGAGGGAGGAGGTGGCGGCGGTGCCGCTCCGCTCCGCCCGCCCCTCGGCGCCGTTTGGCGGGAAAGCCGGCCTTTGGCGCGAAATCCGGCCTTTGGCGGGCTCGGGAGCGCAGCCGGAGCGCAGCGCGGCCGCAGGGCCGCCAGCCCGCCATGCCCGCCGACGGGGAGCTGCTGACCGCCGCCGCGGCCCACCCGGAGCCCGGCGAGCAGCAGTACCTGCAGCAGGTGCGGCACATCCTGCAGCACGGACACCGGCGGGAGGATCGCACCGGCACCGGCACCATCTCCGTGTTCGGCATGCAGGCGCGGTACAGCCTGAGAGGTGGGCACCGCCGGGACCCCCTGCTCCTTGCCCCTGCCCCTTGCCCCTGCCCCTGCTCCCTGCCCCTTGCCCCTGCTCCCTGCCCCCTGCTCCTTGCCCCTGCTCCCTGCCCCGGCTCCCTGCCCCTGCTCCTTGCCCCTGCCCCTTGCCCCTGCTCCCTGCCCCTTGCCCCTGCCCCCTGCTCCTTGCCCCCTGCTCCCTGCCCCCTGCTCCCTGCCCCTGCTCCTTGCCCCTGCTCCTTGTCCCGGCTCCCTGCCCCGGCTCCTTGCCCCTGCCCCTTGCCCCTGCCCCTTGCCCCTGCTCCCTGCTCCCTGCTCCTTGCCCCTGCTCCTTGCCCCTGCTCCTTGCCCCTGCTCCTTGCCCCTGCTCCTTGCCCCTGCTCCCTGCCCCTGTCGCCGTGGCTCCAGCGGCACCGCCCCGAGCCGGGCTGAGTGTGGGGGTCTCACACGCCGGGGCTGTCCCGTTCCTCCCCACCCGAGGGATGTGAACATGGGAGTTACGCATCCCCTCGCAGCTCCTTGCTGCATGTCCCAGCCTCACAATGCCAGCTAGTGGCATTGCCCTCCATGCGGGGAAAGTATGTTCGCCCTGGCAAATGGCTGGCCCCCGCTGACATTCTGGAACTCTTTTCCAGGTCAGTTTCCACTGCTCACAACGAAGAGAGTGTTCTGGAAGGGAGTGCTGGAGGAGTTGCTGTGGTTCATCAAGGTTCGGTATTTGGGTGTCTGTGTGGGTGGTGGGCCCGAGAGAGGCATTAGCAGAATGAACTGGTGCACGGTGGATCCAGGCATTTGGGTAGCTGCAGATGCTTCTGTTCCTATGATAGAAGTGCAGCCCCTAATACTGTGACCTCAAGTGGAAGGCCATTATCTTCAAGATATTGTGCATTTTAGTGCAGACTATTGCTACCAGTGCCATCAGAACAGTTTCTCTTCTATTTCTTTTTGAGGAAGAAAATTTGAAATAGTGAAGACTTGGACTATAAAGCCTAATGCAGTCTGTTTTCTTGGTGTTTTAATCAGAAATAATAATATGAGATAGATAGTGGGCAATTTAATGATCTGCTTTGATAGCTTGATTTGAACAGAAACAAGCAGTGTGGAACCACAGGTGAAGTAAGACTGATGTAAATGCTAGGCATTTTAGTAGAAAAAGAAATCTAGCAGAGCTATTCTCTGTACCTTGTGTAATAAAATTCAACAATAGGTGGTTCATTACAATGTAAGTGTTCCTTTATACGTTGTGATATTGCGCAGGAATAGGAGAGTCTACGTAACCATTTGCTAGATAGCGGAACTGAAATATGCATTCATTTTTTTAAAAGTTTTTGGTTTTGTTTTGTTGTTTTTTTTTTTTTTCAATTGTAAAAGACTAGACACTCCCTAAAACAGCGTAACTTCTGTGTTGGATTTTTGAGTGTCCTGATTTGGACCTCTTGCAGGATTCAGTGACATTTTTCTGGGTTATTTTCTGATTTTTGTCATTTTAGCAAAAGGGTTTTTAAGATCTTAAGCTTATTATAAATGGTTTTGCAAAGACAGTGCCTAGGCCATACATTTTTTGTTAGTCTGTTTTCATCAAGCTGTAAAGTAACATCTTGTTTTCTGCAAATATGAAATGTCATTCCACAGTTGACCTCGAAGCTGTTTGTGCATTCACAAAGTGTGAAAATCCTGAGTTACATAACAGCAGCATGGCACTTCAAACTCCATCCCAGGATGTTGCTCACAAGTTTTGTTCTGTCCATGTGCAAGAACCTCATCCATTACATTAATTACACTATTCATCCTTTATGAGTGGAGAAATACTGTTTACTAGCAAAGCTTAATACAACTGTTTCAAATCGTGTCCTCTGTGTTGGAATTAGGATGCAGACTTCTCACTGTGTTTTGTAGGGTTCTACTAATGCCAAAGAGCTCTCTGCAAAAGGTGTGAAGATTTGGGATGCTAATGGGTCACGTGAGTTCCTGGATAAGCAGGGTTTCAGCACCAGAGAGGAGGGTGATTTGGGACCAGTGTATGGTTTCCAGTGGAGGCATTTTGGAGCAGAGTACAAAGATATGCACACAGGTAATGGCATCTAAATACAGTCTTGAGTGCTCAGTGAGGCAGCTGTGACACATCACTTCCAGAAGTCTGCATGGAATGGACTGTTCTTAAAGAGCAAACTGATAACCAGAATAAAGAGTTGTTTGAGAGAGTTAATTTAACCGTTTTTTCCTTACTCAGTCTTAATTATCCTGAAAGATGTAGCTTTGTATACTATAGTTTGGTATTTGTGGAACAGATGAGTCGTAAGGCACACACTGTTACTCTTTCACCTAGAGCAGATGTGGTTGCTGATAGCTGGAAGGATGTGTGTGCTTCAGTCCAGAAGCCTGAGCTAGCTCCATTTGATAACAGTGGAACAGAGGCTGCCATCTGTGTATACCAGTGCAGGGTCTGTGAGATAGTTGTGCTGGAAAGAACTGGCATCGGTGCACTACATTTACTGGAGGCAGTGGAAGAGAAAGACTTTCCATTCTGCATCAGGAACAAAGTAGGATGTTTCCACAGCTGATAATGCTGTGGACAGAACAGCTGGGGACAAGTGATGCAGTACCTGTTGGTATTTTCAGTGGAACTGGTTCATTAAACTGACTCTCAAATATATTGATTCCTCTTTTCCAAGTCACTGAAGGAGAGGATTGTAGAAACCGTTTAAAGGATTACCTTTAAGAAAAGGGGGTCAAAAACCTTATTATCTGGTGTGACTTTTTAACTTGGATTAACAACATGTCTAGTTATCTAGTATCTTGATTGGGTTTTTTTTTTTGTTGTTGTTTTGTTTTCAGTACAGTCTCAAATTGAAGCTCACATTAATTACTGGTAATAGACTTAAGTATTGGCATGTTGGCTACTAGCAGGATACAGCTTTATGATGACACAAATGATGCAAATTGTGAGCTGACACTTCTGAAAACTTACAGAGTTTCTCATCTTAAAAGGTCTAAGGCACAACTTAGCATGGAAAAAAGAACAACATAAATGGCCATAGTTTTCCTTACAAATAGATTTCCTTAAGTTGCATTATTTAAGGAAAGGCTAGGTAATTAGCTTCAGGAACCAACATAACCATTTGACAAGGGTTCTGGCATGGTATTGCTGGCAGAAGAGTTCCCTGAGATGCTAATTGTGTATTAACTACTTTGTTTGCCATGCTGGGTGTCCCTGTAACCATAATTTGGTGTTGCTGCAATATGAGTTATTAGAAAAAAGTAGTTACCAGCCATGCTGATTCACTGGCATGAGTCAGAACAATGATTAACAACTAATGACTTTGTTTATTCTGAAATCCATTCCAATGGTCAGTTAATTTCAGAAAATTTCTTGCATAACTTGTATTGTGCCTAAAATTCAGCCTGTGAGTGTCATTCGGTGAAATGTAATAACCTGTGCTACACATGATTAAAGTTCCTTTCTGGAGCTAAATGCTATGGGAATTTCGTTTTCATGCATGACCTTGAGAGTGCTAGATGGATGCATTTATTCATCTGTCAAAAACTTTCTGCTTTTGAGTGTATAAAGAGTGTTGGCACCTGGCACACACTGGTCTGGGCATAATTTTTTTACATATATATAAAAGAAGGAGCACTGTAGCATGCAAATTGAATGTCTAGAAAGGCATTTTAATCCAGAAATGCAATGAGCAAATCAGTCTAAATATCATGACCGACTAGGTGGTAACATCTTGTCTGTTCCAGTACAGTTCTTATCCTATTTAGGTAACAAGTAATCATAAGTGATAAAATATCATGTTTTGTCCTGATAGTTCTTTTGTATTGGAGCTTTTTTTTCTTGGGGTTTAGTGATTATACAGACTTTCTAGTTGGTGTTATAAAAAGTCAAGTTGTTGAAAATGGAATAAATAGGAATGGTCCTATTCCAGTGGGTCCTAAAGGTACTCAAAGCACACAAAAGATTTGGGGGAACATACGAAGATATCATCATAAGAATTTTATGGGCTCTGAGAAGCCTAAGAAAGACCAAAACCAACCTATGTTTGGATGATGTCAACTTGTTAATCAGTTTCAAAGTTGCAATAAAATCTTCAAAGGTTGTCGTTTGGATATCACTTTTCAGTGGCACATGGGCTGGGTGTTAAAAAGATACCATGACTTGAATCTGTGTGATTTAGTTTTTTGTTATATTTTTTCAGATTACTCCAACCAAGGAGTTGATCAGTTGGAAAAAGTGATTGAAACAATCAAAACCAATCCAGATGACAGAAGAATCATTATGTGTGCTTGGAATCCCAAAGGTATTGAACAGCTGGTGTAAAGTGAATGCAGTTGCACATTATATTGCTGTGTGCTAAGTTATGTTCTGTTCCTGTGTCAACAGTGAGTTCCATTTGGCGTCCTTGTTCATTCTTTATAAAACTACCAGGAGCGCAGTAAAAATGGCCAGGGGTTATGTCTTGCTTCTCTTTCTACTTTATCCTCATGTTCAGACCTCAAAAATTATGAATCTTTTCTTCAGAGTGTTCCTCTCCAGGTTAAAGTGAGGGCTACACCAGTGTCTTTGACATACAGTCTATTCAAAGACAGTAACTCTTATTTTAAGAAGATAAAAAACCCCAAACCATAAAAAGTATATTAAAGCAATGTGTCTGGCCTTTAGCCATGTGGCCTATTGTAAACTTAACCCTCAAAACTAGAGAACAAAAGTATTATTTGTGTTGTAATCTTCTCCTTGAACATGGGTCATAGGAATGTGTACCTGTATCATAGAAATGATAAGGTCTTTTTATACATAGATATCCATTCACTCTGTAGGGCAACTTCTAAACAAGAGCTACTGCAAGAGAATGTTTAACTTCACTAGTGATTAGATCTGTGCTGCAAAAAAATCACACAGCATTTTCCAGCTGGTGTCTGAAAGGGTATGCCACATGCTATTGCTGTTATTTTCAAGGTTAAACATTCTCAGAAGATATCTGGTGAAAGTTTTCCTTGCCAAGCTGTAATTTTACTTTAAGCACTTTTTAGGCATAGAAGAACACTCAAAAGATCTTTTAGTTTCTGATTTATTATTTTTTTCTTAATGATCATTACTTTTATATCTCAACAAGCAGATTGCAATGGGAAGAGAATCAGATGAAGCAGTTGGAATTCGCTTTAGGGTATATGCTTAATTTTACTCTTAATATCTTCCTTTAGGGAATTCAGCTCTCACCAAGGTGAGTAGAAATAATCTGCTGTGCAACATTATGGCATAAATCTGTTCTGTGGAATATCTGTTTGGGACTTTCTGGTCACACAACCCAGGAGGCAGTTTGTCATGACCTGGACTTAATTGCTTGGGCAGCAGGTGCTTATAAATAAGAGAAAAAGCAACAGAATGACAGTGCAGTTGGCTCTCTACTTCATCTCATTACATGCTTGTTTGGGTTTTGCATCTTCTACATTCAAAACACACTAATGCTGTTACTGTTTTCTCCTCCCTCCCACCTTCTGTACCTCAATTCCTAGATATTTCCCTGATGGCTTTGCCTCCATGCCATGCCCTTTGCCAGTTCTATGTTCTAAATGGTGAATTGTCTTGCCAACTCTATCAGAGGTCTGGAGACATGGGACTAGGAGTGCCTTTCAATATTGCCAGCTATTCACTGCTCACATACATGATTGCCCATGTCACAGGGCTGAAGGTAGGCTATTCAATCATTTTATTTATGCTTGTCTGAGAAACGAGGGACTAAAAGATAAGGGTATTCATGTCATATCCAAGAAGAACTGGAATGAATATACTGTTTGAAATCTTGCTGAAATATGTGTGAAAAAGGGCCGTGTGAATTTGATGTGAATTGCCTCTGGTTTGTATGGGCGGTTAGGATCAGCAATGTAAGAATTTTTAAATTCAGGTCAAGCAGCAGATCCTTTCAGGTCTTGACTGTGTCAAGACTGACCTGTTCACTGGTCTTAGAAATCTGAACTGCTTCTTCTCATGGGATAGTAATATACAAGTGAATAGGTTTTGTAGCATGTATTCATTGGAAGTGAACAGTAGCTCAGCAGTTGGTGTAGAGACTGTAATTTGGATATTCTGCCCACCTTACTTCCAGCTATAGTTTTAGCTGTGGATTTCTTTGATTTCCTGCTGTAGATGATTATGTAGAGTGGTGCTCAAATAGCTCCTGCCCTGACTTCAGAACTGTATTTTTTAATTTGGCAGAAAAATTTAAATGCATGACAATCTTGTACAAGGGAAACCCCCTTTTCTTTAGGGCATGTAAAAAAATGTTACTAGAAAGGCCTTCTGCACCTAATCCTCCTGCCACCAGCAACGTGAAGGGAACTTCTTAAAATAGGGCAATAGGGAAGAATCAGGCTTCACAGCAACTGCAGAAATTAGTCCAAAATACTAAAAAAAGTGAAGTTTGAAGTTATGTCCAGCTGTTGCCTCTCAGCCACACTTCCTCTCGTGGCTTTGGCGGTTTTCAGTGCAGCGTATCTGAGGGCTGATCAACAGTGGTCAGAGGCCTGTAAAAGAGCTGATGAAACTTCCCCACAGTAAATTTGATTGCTCAGGGGCTGCTAAGTCACAGAACTTGCAAGCTTGCAAACCCCATCTGGGTGCTTGCCTGCGCCTGACACCTCCAATGCTGTTTAGCAGGGGCTGAGGCAAATGCTCTGAAGGCAGTTTTGGCAAGTTGTACTTGCTAGAAGTGGAGTGGGAAACCTGGATGTCACTGCTGCACCTATTTCTGTCTCAGTGAGCAGATCAGTATTGCTCCATTCATTTACCAAAGCTACTGTCATAGCAGAATTTGAAAGATACATTTTTTTGGTAAACTAGTGGAAATTTCATGATATTTCCCATTAATTATGCATTGGTCAAAGAAGCTTGTGCCCTTCACAGCTTTCAAGGATACAATCCAGTATGCAAGTTGCAATTCCACACTAGCCAGATGCTGAAAATCAATACTGTAAGCATTTAATGTTTTGCTTTCTTGGGACCTGACTGTTTGAAAACCACATGCATTCTTCCTTCTTTTCAGCCTGGAGAGTTCATACACACCTTAGGGGATGCTCACATATATCTGAACCATGTGGAACCTCTAAAAGTCCAGGTAAGTACTTATTCTATACTCTATCCTTTTATCTTCCACAGTGCTTATTCAATGCAAAATCACCTTGATATTTTAAATATCCTTTTGCAGATATTAATTTGTGTGGGTTTTTTTCTGGTTTATATCCTAATAACTCTAGTATTTTAGCATCAGTTCAGGTTGCAAACAGAAATACAATACAAGCATGATTGAAATGTACATCACTGTACTACCCCAAAACCAAGTTAAAAATCCAGAATCTGTACTTTTAACTTTGAAAATAATTCCACCTAATCCAAATAACACAAAATAAAATGTCTTTGTATTATATCAGAAAAGGATAACTTAAAATTCACAGTTAATCAGTAATACTGTTTGGCTGAGAAAGGCTACATTTTCTTGAGGAAGTAATTTGTGGCAGTAGGATAAAATCAATGTTTGATTTGATTAGACTAAGCTTGGACTGAATATCCTTATTATTAGTATGGTTCAAAACCATCCAGAGAAGTAATTATTGATTCAGACCTGAAAGGTGAGAAGTGGGAAGCTGTAGAATATTTGATGCACGTTTGGGTCAGATTTTCCAATTTAATTTCTGCTGGAAGGAATATAATCTGTAGCCACCAGAACTGATTTGCCAACTGAAAATACTTGCAGTGCATTTGGATGATCAGGGAATTCACCTGAAAATTATGCTACTACTCCCTGTGAAAATACTAAGGTAGATTCTACCTAACTGTATTTACTTCAATTTTTTTTCTTAGTATAAGTCTTCTTGGTGGGAAGGGAAAGCCTACATAGTGTAATCTGATTTGAGATTGAGAACACAAAGTCTCTGCTTTCAAGTGTTAGCTTTATACAGTAAGCTTGCTTTTATTTCAGCTTCAGAGGGAGCCAAGACCTTTCCCCAAACTCAGAATTCTTCGTGAGATTAAAGACATCAGCGACTTCAAGGCAGAAGACTTCCAGATTGAAGATTATAATCCTCATCCACCTATTAAAATGGAGATGGCTGTCTAATGCTATAAAACAGCACTAAATAGTAGTGTGAAAATGTACCTAGAGCTACTTAGTTTCTCTAAAGTGATGAGGCTTTTATATACTTCAAAAGGTATTTGCTTTATTGTTAAATAGTCACAGGCCAGATTTGCCTTCAGGACAGATGATTATTCCTGATACGCCATGCGGATGTTAACCCAGTTTTAAGTTGTTAGAGAGCTACTTTTCTACAAGTTGTTTCAGTTGCCAGTGGCCATTTCTGTTAGCATTCAGTTACTGTGTGTGAGTAGCCCAGGCTTAAGTGCTCGATTTGGTTATTTACTGAAAATAAGAACTTGTATGTGTGACAGAGGATTCCCTCAAGGTGGGAGAAATCATTAAATAGATTCTAAAGAGTGTATGTTTAATAAAGCTTTTTTAAAAAAATCTTCTGGAAGGCATGATACATATTTAATTCTGGTGTGGGTTTTTTTATAGTTAGTAGTAAAAAAGGGTCGGAAAGCAAAGTGTCTTGGAGAGGAACATCTGGCAAGGAAAAATAAACTTCTCATGGTCTTCGCAGATGAATATCAGGAAGGCAAAAGATTTTAATGTACCCTTCTTGGAAATGCAATATCTGCATAATGTCTCTTGCAGCATTTTTTTTTATTCCCCAACCCTACATGAATTACTAACTTGATATAAATCAGAGAGATTTGCAGTTAAATGGAGGTTACCAGATAATATTAGTAATCAGCTGTCTGTCACCATTTAAAACCAGATCCCACAAACATATGGACTAATTTTGCAGCCTGGAGCAGTAAAACCTAGAGATCATAGTATTTTTAGAAATGGAGGTCATTAATTCTAGCAGAATTCAGCTTTCAAGTCTCCTTGTAACTTCTGCAGTAACTTAAAAATTTCCTCTTCGAGAATTTAATTGTGAATAGATGTGTGGTTAATATTCAGACATAGGACACGCGGTACATACTTGAAATGTGGAAAAATGCATAGTAAATTTTAAAATTAAATTTTAAGTCAATAAACTGTTAAATATTGGAAAAGTGTGAAATTTCAGATAATTCTAAAAATTTAGTAATCAGTGTGCTTTCATTCTGGGTCCTGCATAAGAGGACCATTGAATCTTAAACCAAAGTGATTATAACTTTGAAAAGCATACTTTGTATAAAAATTATTTGCATGTCATTATGCTGATTTTCCTTATACTGTTCACTGATATTCGCACTAATTTTTTTTTGTAGCACAAAGTTGTTCTCCTGACATTTAGCCCAACACAAGAAGATCGCACAAAAAAAAACAAAAAAAAAAAAACCACCACAAAAAAACTGGTGTGCCTATTATTATAAGCACATCAGATGTAAAGAGACCACTGCTTATTAGAAAAGTTCTTAATAGAGTGCATCATTCTTGAAGAGAGATGATCAGACTATGTGCTCTTTCAGCTTAGATCCTTTGAGAAGCTTGGTATGGTCAAACCTTATCCTTTTCTGAGGCTGCATTAAAGGAACACTCAGTAGCCAGCCTGTAGTTGAACACACTTGGGTCTTTTCTCAAACTGCTTAAGTCACAGGTAGTAGCAGGGTTCTTGTTACCACACCCGAGAGCTTTATTATGTGCTCCTCCTAATAAACTTCATCTCAGCTCTGCTACAGTCTGATACACTAAAGTCACCTAGTTCAGATGTCCAGGTGTTACCTTTTCATTAATGGTGTGTCCCAGCTGTAGGCTGTCAGCCACTTTTACCATGTGTATACTTTTATAAGTTAAAGTTTCTTGAATGTTCCTACAGTCCTCTGAAGTACAAGGAAACAGATTAAGCTGCACATTCACTTAACAGTTCTGCCTACACTTAGCAAGTAAAGTTCCTTCTGCTGGAAACCACTTTATGTAACACTGCAGATAAGGTGGATTCTGCAGGACATTTTAGCAAGCACAGCGAGAGAGGATGTGGAATAAAGCTGGCCTTAGGACTTCACTAGTGGGAATTAGCAGTCTCAGTGGTTATCCAGGACAGGAATACCTGGCCAAGAGAAGAATTCAGAATGGGAATCATTTACTTCTCTTCATAAATTACAGAGGATTTAGGGGTATACATAGCACACATAAGCAGATCAGTCTCTAGCTCTGGAAGAGCTCCTAGTTTTAAGTATAGGAATTAGTTACAACTTCACTGTTTCCCTTTATCAGCAAAATTTACTATGAATAGCAGTTGAAGTGAAGCTTGTACCTTGAAGACCAAGAAGGTTTATGGTGCTCAAAAGATCAGAAATATGTGAAAAGCATAACAGCACACTTAAATGTGAGTAAAAATACATTTTAAAATTCATAGGTATGAGACTTTTAAGAGCTTTCATGCAAAAATATGAATATTCAGAGAGTTTTAATACATAGATCTAAACAGGAGGCACTCAAGGAATTTTGATTTGCAGAATATGAGTGCTGTTCATGCTGCAAAAATGACTACTATGACTGCAGGTCATATTCAGAGCAGTATTTTATACAAAACATGGGACATTGCTTGATACTTTCAAGAGATGCATCCTTGTATCATTTCTCCATTTTCCAAAGGCCATTCAACAACTTGGAGATTGCAATGAAATTTGTTACCACTTTGGTCAAATACCAGCTTCTACATTCCACCTTATTAGGCAAGTTTCATAACCCATATTATTTCTGACATGTAATTAGGTATGTTGCAAATTTTGCCTTACTGCAGTACCACAAAGAGTATTACTTATCTGATTATGGTAGATGAAGGGTCAGAAAAGAAAGAACTGCTGAATTTTTGAGACAAACATCCTTCTGACTGGCCATCAAAATCAAATCTTGTAATGAGCCTGACTTGGTGAGTTTGTCACCATAGTGACTGGCACCTGTGAAGTGTCTGAATATGGAATGCAGCCCAGCTTTCAAGTGACTTTATTAAATCACAAACGGTTCACATTCACCTGCTTGAAGTTTAACCCACCCTTCTAACTTCCCTTTGCAGCCCACAGGAAGGTGAGCTTGTGGGGTAACAACACAAATACACGCTGCAACCACCATGCAGCAACGTGTTTTTTAAGGAAAAGAGAGAGCAGTTGTTACTGGAATATTTTATATAATTAACCTGTTTTCAAGCATTTCAAATGCTTGGATATGATCAAACATTATCAAGTGCTAGACTAATTGACAGAGGCCCCCAAATCCATACTAGAGATGATTGCTACACTAAGACATCCAAAGCCTTTCGGCGCATGACATGAAACAACAAAAATTACAGCAGTGCATGCAAGCTTATGCTCAGAAATCACAATCATGACAGCTGAAGAAACCAATCAGACTGCCCTGAAGAATGGGGAAAGAAAGATTTTCTCATTCCTGCTGCATTTTGCCTTTCTCTGGAACTTTTTGGCTATCAGCAGCACAGACAAGCTTTCATTCACACTTTCCAGCCTGCAGCTGTCAATTTGGAGACAACTCAAGGCCTTGGTGTGTAGAAGATGTTTAAATATCACTGTTGTGGTGGTGCAAGGGAGAAAATGGAAAGTCGAGACCTGGGGAGTCCCAAATTAACATAAGAGCTACTGGCAACTCATACAAAAGCATTTTTACAGTGTCCTTCCTATAAAGGACACTGTAAAGTGTGTTTCTCTATAAATCCAAATTATTTAAATTTAAATGAGAGATCACATAAGAATTTGGATGAACTTCAAGGATGTTGTCAGTATTAAAAATCAGCTTCTACTTGTAATGTCAAGAACACTACCCCTGACACAATGAACTGAGGTGCACTGAATAAAAATCAATGTGTGCCAGAGGGCATAGTTGTACTGGATTGAGTCTGGAAGTTACTGCCACTTAACTGGATGTTGAATCTCATAAGGGAAAGTGAAGTGAAAATGCCAAGTGAAAATGGCTGCTCCATTCCAGGCCACGGACATGGGCTTAACATGCACCAAGGCATGCCGAATTTATAGTGAGACTATTACGTAATGCTCACACAAACTGATTGGGCAGCTCTGCCAGATAATTGCCTCATACACTCCCTCAAAATCTTTTTAGTGTTTAGGCTCCTTTGGGAGCCAGCTCACACCCCTCTGGTCACCTAACTGTGTCCACAGGCAGCAAACTAGGGGCACTCTGGGGACAGGGTTCAGCATGCTTGGAATTGCAGTGCCTTGGGATGTGCTTGCCTATGTGAATGAACAGCTATTCCCATTTTGAGGCAGCTAAAGTGAAAATAGCAGTGATTCTGCTGTAGGAAATCATTCTTCCTCCCGGAGACCAGTCCAGCCAGATGAGAGATGGCCTTGTAGCTGAGATACACTTGGATAAAAGTCAGGATTCAATTTCTAGCTGTGCTACAGATTTCCTGTCTCGAGCTTGACATAGTTGTTTTGTCAGTTCAGGCGTCATATTAATTTCCTATGTTTCTAGTACAGATAATTGTATTCCCTTTATTCGCATGGGATTTCTGTGAATAAATACATTAAATGTTTATGTGGTTCTCAGATGCTATGGTGAAAAGAAGAGAAAGGTTATAGAAAATATATAATAAAGCCAAAATTCAGGACTAGCCTTTAATTTGTGAAGCAAGGCTATACTAATGGGTAATTCAAACCCATACTATTAGAGAATCATTATAAAACACCCCTGTCTGCAAATGAAATGTCCTATCTACCAGTAGACAACAGCTGAGAGTGTACAATTAAATGTTTATAGCAGGACTTGGCTTGAGGAGCTAGTGGCAGAGAAATTATGCTAATGTCATCACTGTTGTTTCCAGTTGCTGCGGAGAACTGAGAATTTGTTAATTCACATTGTTTGGCTCTGTAGATTTGGTGTCAATACTTGGCAAAAAGATGGGTGCAATAAAAAACAATTTACTTTAATCTGGAGACTGGTATTCTAAAAAGTATCAGGTGTCTGCTGACGCCTCACTATTTATGATGTATCTGAGAGTTAGTTCTGGTCTTTGACCTCATTAAAAATATTTAATGCAAAAAGTATTTAAATATAGCTGATGGCAGTCACTTACTACTAATGCTAGCAATGCATTTCCTTGGGGGAAAGGACAGGTTTCACCCTTTTAAAATAGCTGTAAACATACCAAATTCCTCCTAAGGCCAGACAGGGCACTGAGTGCACTGACAGGGCTCACCATGACCAGTCTCACCTGGGGCTCACACCTTCTGCCCACAGGCCTTAGTTTCTGCTGGGTTGCATGGCAGGTGTACCTGCCTCCAGCTGTGCTACAGCTGTGGACGTGTCTGGCCATGGAACAACAGCCCATCCTGGCTGGGCACACCCCAGGCCATGTCTGACCTTGCTTATCCTCACTCCTGGCCTCTGCTTATCCCCATCCCCAGGGGCTGAGGCTGTGGCTGGAGCCACCCCTGCTCCCGAATGGAGGTGGGACAAGCCTGGCTGGGAGGACTCTGCCCTGCTGCCCCATGGGGCTCCCCAACAGCCCCCAGTCCTTGGGAGCAGCAGGCCCCCATGACATCGTGCCTGCCAGCTGTCTCAGGCTGCCTCAAGCCCGAACCCAGCAGTGCAGAGCCAGGCCTGTAGCTGGACAGGACCTTGCCCAACAAACCTGACTCTGACCCTCTGTTGTGGTTTAACCCCAGCCAGGAACCCAGCCCCAAGCTCATTCCCCCACCATTGGGACTGGGAGTGGAATTGGAAGGGGAAAACCTGGAAAATTCATGATTTGAGATATAGACAGTTTAAAGGGGAAAGCAAAAGCCGTGTACACGAACAAAGCAAAACAATGAATGAATTCACTGCTTCCCATAGGCAGACAGGTGTTAAGTCATCTCCAGGAGAGCAGAGCCCCACCACACATAACTATTATTTGGAAAGACAATCACCACCACTCCAAATACTCCCCTTCCTCTTTCTTCTTCCCACTTTATACACTGAGCATGACACCACATGGTCTGGAATATCCTTTTGGTCAGTTTAGGACACCTGTCCCAGCTATGTCCCCTCCCAGCCTCCCAGTCACCCCCAACTTCCCTGCCAGCATGGCAGTATGAAGAGCAGAAAAGGCCTTGGCTTTGCCCAAGACCTGCTCAGAATAACAAATACATTTCTATATTATCAGCCCTCCGTTCAGCACAAATGCGAAACATATCCCTTCCCTAGTGTCCTGGTTTGGAATAAATCAGGGAAGAACCGCTAAAAGGAGTCCCCTAAACCAAAACCTCCACCACCCCTTCCCCCCCAGCCCTGGGTTCGGGAAGGAAAATACCTCGGAGGAAAAGTGGAAAAAACCGGTTTATTAACAATGAAAAAGAACACTCCCCAACACCAAAAAAAAAGTGGGAAAGGAACCGCCTTACTGTCGGGAAGGGTACTCGGCTTCTCTTGCAGACCCAGGACCTCCCCAATTTCTCAGGTCAGGTCAGGTCCGGAGCCGGTTCAAACCTTGGGCGGGGGGAAGGAAGGGAAAAAACCAAACAGAAGCAGCGAAAAGCCAGCGGCAGGGGCAGCAGGAGAGAGAGAGGGAGAGAGAAAAGCAGCAGGAAAAAAAACAGCAGGCCAAGCAAAGCAGCCAAGCTAGAAAACGAAGCAGAAAAGCCGGCAGCAGCAGCAGAGAGCGAGAGAGCAAGACAGCAGCAAAAAACCAGCAGGCCCCGCCAGGGAGGGTGGGGCAGCTGCCAGACACAACAATGTATCCAGGATATGGGATATATGGGAGACAGGTCAACCCCGAACACCTAGGCACTGTGAAAAAATGAACTCTACCCCACCCCAAACCAGCACACGCTCCCACAGCGCTGGCCCTGCCCAGACACTGAGTCTGAGCCCCTCACAAGGGAGACTCGATGCTCTTCAGGGGCCATCTGAGAATCCCCACTTTGACCCTCACCCACAAGCCTGCCAGGACTCTGGGGCTGCACAGGGTCTGTCTGAGCCCTCCACCTGGCTCCAACAATCCCCGTTCTTTCCCGTGCTCCTGCCCTGGTTGTGTGTCTCCTGAAATGCCCCCTACACCCCACAGCAACTAAGTCCCTCTTCAGCAAATCCCATCAGAGCCCACTTCTCTACTGGTTGAGAGGACACCTCTGTCCTGGAGGGAGCTCCAGGCAGGGCACTGAGGGCAGGGGCAGCCCTGATGGCCCTGCCCAGCCTCACAAGAAGCCCTGCCCCACCAACCCTGCCCTCAGACCCATCTCAGCTCAGGACACGGCCCCAGGCCCTGCCTGAGCTACCCCAGGGGTGACTGCAGCTGTGCAGAGCCATGGCCCTCACTGATCCAGACCCTGAACTGCAGGCTGAGCCCTGCCTGACCTGGGCTGACTTCATCAGCATGGACAGGCTGGCAGTCCCCGGGCTCTGTCCGACCCTGGTCCCTGTCACTGGGACACACCTTGTCCTCACAGCACTCGGCACCATAACCTTGTCTGGTAGCCTTCTCAGTTCTGGCTGTTCCCTCAGACCTGCCCTGGCAGTCACACTCCTGGCTCCCAGCCTGCCTGCACCCCTGGCAGTGCCACTGGTGCCACTGACAGGATGACTTGCAGATTGCTAACAGCATGATTTCCTGGAATTTTGATATTTACAGCTGGGTTAGGACAGCACAAATAGAGATGGTACAATTAGAGGAGCCTGGAACCTCTCCCCTCTAAACCTCGCTCATATAGCCACTGCAGGGTCATGTCTACACATGCACTGCTGTGCTGGGCAAAACACGAGCTGAAGCACCCAACCCACAGAGCAAGATGAAAATGGGAGCTGGATATTCATCCTTGGGCTACAGGAGATATCAGCTTCATCAGCTCTTCAGTGCTCCACAGACCACATTGTCCAGCCTGCACTGCTCTGCATTGATGTTATCCAGGCTCTCATGGACCTGCAGTGAGCTCACAGAGCAGCATGGGTTTCATCTTTGTACCTTGCTTCTCCACTCTTCATATGGGCAATCACAATCACAGGATGCATTCTTTCACATTTCTCACTGATGTAGGAATATGAAATTTTAGCAATTACTTTCATAAAAATAGTGAAAAAGAAATCAGATATTTCCAGGTTGTTCACAGAAATTGCACGTGGAAAGATTGAAGGAAGAAGATTAGGTGAAGAGAGGCAACCTTGGTAGGGAATAGCTGAAATAGAGACCAAGTAATTTTCAGCTTTAGTGCATAATTTCATGTAAAGGAATTTTGGCACCTGCTCCAAAGGTCATGCAGTAGATTCATTAAACAAACAGTAATTACAAAAAAGCCCAAAGCACTTATACATATACTCACATGTTCTCTGGTTGCCACACCAATTCCTAGCACTGTTAAGGCCTGCAAGGAAATAACAAACATTTGAGACTTGCTTCTGGTTTTCTGAATTCCCAGTGGAATTACTCAGTAGCACAAAGGATGGAATAACAGAACATCCTTTGCTATGTGTTTTATAGAAAATGTAACACACATTATAAAACTTTTTATTGATTTTTTTTTCTGCTTTCTCTTGTCCACGAGCAATGTAAAGAATCATGTAACAGGGTGTGTCGAGCAGTAAAGAAATGCACATACAGCACATCTGGGGGTTTAACAGTATAGCATGTTTGGAGCACAAATTCTGAACCAAACTTCCTGTTTCACTAGAAACCACACATTTTTAAAAAAAAAAAAGTCCATTCCCATTTCATACTAAATGTTGGATGCCTTCCTTATGCAAGCATTGCAGTCCTTCAATATATTTTTTAAGAAAGAAACTATTTATTTAAACTTAAGGGAATACAGATGCAGAATATGTATCAAGGTCCCGTAGCAAATATATTTAATAGTATTCTGAATCACTAGTTGAAACTGAACTCTGAATATGTGAAGGAGCAGTATCAACATTACATCAATACTGACTGGAGTCACTGTAGTATTATTGAAATAAAATATTAAACCTCCAAGCTTTGAAACAGTTGCATGTTCCATCTGGATATGCATATCCTCATCTGGAAAAGTTGGCTCCTTAATACATGAGGGTTTAAACTCAGCTGGTTCAGTGACCCACTCTATTGCTTCCTCTATTTCTCGTTTTTTGCTTTGCACTCAGCATCTGGGAAAAAAAAAATCAAATACAGTGAAGGTTTCTAGAGAGTTATTTTTCCTGTCAAACTGCAGAATTTTTATGAAGTGGTAGAAATTCAGGAAATAGAAAGCAAATGAAAAGTTGGAATTGCTGTTCTGTCTGTACTGTACTTTTGGCTGTACTTATGCAGAATTGCAATGAGTATGTCAATATCCAGACTAGGTTCAAACTAAGCAGATCAGGACCTGTAGGAAGTAGAGCAGTCTTCTGTGGGAATGAGTATATCTTTGGCAGCACATACTTAAGTAAAGCACCCTAAAACAGGGACATGGCTGCCTGGCTGCCTGAAATTTTCAGCAGAAAAGCTTCTTTACAAAAAAAAAAAAAAAAAAAAAAAAAAAAAAAAAAAAAAAAAAAAAAAAGTGCAGTAACTTAAATATGATGAGTTTTTGAAGCAGCATTTCTCTCCCACACAGGGGAGATTTTTCTTTCTATAAAATATGAATCATCTGAAAATTACATCATAATTCCTCTGCAGGCTCTTCAGGTCCTTGCCATCCTATACTGACTGAGTTCCTGGTTCAGCATTCCATGATTTATGGCATCCTATGAAAGCTTTGTGCTGCACTGCAGAGCCCGGAGTAGCTCAGCAGCAGTGGTGTGTCAGTGAACATATGGGGCAAAGAATCTGACCCATAGCAGTTAACAGAGTAACATTTCAAAATAAAAATGACTGACTTTCATCTACTTTTTCATTTTCACTCAAATATATTAGTTTGAATAACGTTTTTTTCCAGCTTATTTTTGGCCAAATATCCGTTAAAAATTATTAACAGGCTCCACTCTGCCAGTCTCCCTGGATATAAAAGTCACTTTAAATCTTCTAGAAGACAATCCTGGTAGTGGGGTTCCCCTGAAGACTCAAATTTCTGGCGCAGAAATGCGGGATAAAATTCTTAGTGATGCATCTACATTGGTCATATCCAATTCTGCTGTTCATTGAGATATATCAACATTTGTTGATATCATTATTCAGGATTTGAAGAAGGAAAAAACAATATTTGTCAATAAATGCATATAAGAAGTATTTAATCTTGTGGTTTTAAATAGAAAATAACATAGTATAGAAGCAAAAAGTGCTATTCACAGTTATTTTGTCTGGCCAATCATTTCTTGTATAGATCTCAGTCTGTAAATATCCTGTAGATGAGCACTTGCTTTTACTTTGAACGTATACTTGGAACATGAAATAGATCACTTCTAAATTATTAATGGAGCCATAAACTGGAATCCATAAACTAGATTTTACAATTTTAGCATCACTGTCTTACAGAAAGAACTTCCTTGTTACTTCTCCTCCCTTGTGAGCAATCTTCATCCTACTCTGAAAATAAAACAGCGATGGCGTTTTATAAGTCAGCGGAAACACGTTTATCTTCACTTGTGATCAGCCCTCAGCTTTCCCACACCATTCCTGTTTTCCTGCAATGCAGCATTATGCAGTAGTGGAAGGGGGGAGTGTCTGGGAGAGATACAGAAGCAAAGTCATCACTGCCCATATCACAAGAGTTGGACTAGGCCCAGTTTGTCCTTTCAAAGCATAAACCACAGAAGTGTAACACTCAATTCAAGCATTTACTATACATTATCCAGCCTTCTCTCAAGGCCTGTGTGTGCAACTGCAAGGAAAGTTAGATCAATTAATTATACATCTCCAAATAACTCCACCACACTGCACTGGAATAATATTAATTTACATGTAATTAGAATAAGCTTTTTATTTCTTCCTCAAAAGTAGCTAGAAGAAACCATCAGAAAATGAGATCAGGTATATCAGTAACATACTGCTGAACCAAACTCCTCAACCCAGTTAACTGTAACAAATAATAAATTATTCTAACCCAGGTATGAATATCCCATAACTTGGCAACAGTATTTCTAGGTATACCAAGGTATATATTTTCCAAAAGAAAAATATCAGCTGGATTAATTTGATCTGACACCAATAAAGAGACAGAAAGTCAAACACGTGCAGCTCTCTCTGGAAATAGGGATGCTGTTTATGAAGGAAGCCAAGGGCTCTTTGCTACTGACAGTTCCCTTTGAATATCCCTCAAAGTGATGGCAACCAGAATTTCTAGATTAAACTAGCATTTATCAAATTTTGAGGTTCATGTTGACTCTGAAGAGGACATCCCCATTTCTCATCCATGGAGTTACCATGGGTTAAGGGTGCTATGTTTCTCAATGTAGCTATCCAAGCACAGATTTTATGTTCTTCCATTAACACTCCTAATGATCATACTTTTGGCTAATTCACAGCACTCCCCTGAGAATCCCTATGTGCATAAGCCCCTTGCATAAACCAACAACAGCTGTACCCATGCAAACTCACTGTTACACACAAACCAAACAAAGAAACTTCTGTTTCTATGTTAGTTCCATGGATATATCTTCATTCATAAACACTCTGCTTAACTGGGAAAATCACTGGAATGGTATTAAGCCCACCTTTTTACCTCCCCAAATGAATCTGCAATGATACATTTTCAGTCAGTCCAGCAAAACTTCCAAGTGTTTAGGAGCAAGCAGTGAGACTTGATCGTCATCTGTTAGCATTTCCCACTTCATGTACTATTTAAAATCTTACAGCTATAAAATTGAACATTTAAAACTGTTTTAGCTGCTGGTCTGAGTAACCCAGCCAGGAATAGGATCCTGAATAAGCCAGATATCCATATTCTAACATTTTCCGTTCTGAAGCAGATAAGGATTATTAGAATAAGTCAGGTTGTGTTTTAGTCGACAGCATATTTTTTTGTTAAATAATGCATTGAATAACATTATTTGGGAAAAGTGAAGGATTTGAGATGTTTTTACTTCTTTATTTTTCCAAAAGTCTGGCATTTTAGTCAAATAGATCAATCTAGCCAAATACACCCTTCCCTTTTCTCCCTATCTATTCTATTGCAAGAGAACTGCAAAGCAGATGCATCCTTGGAAGAAGCAGAGATCAGCACAAGCTCCTTGCCAACCCAACACAAAAGTTACATGGTAAAACATCACCAACATGGCACAAACCTGATGTTTGACATTGCACTCCTGAGACACACAAGAAGATGCCAGCAAACAATAGGCGCCATTTTCCACAGTCCCCTTCCCACTCTCTAAGACATGCAAAGGAGCAGTTTTCATCAGATACAGATGTATTTAAGCTCACACCTTTCTTTTTTTTTCCCAAGCAGACCATTTGGGAGTATTTCAGTAGGGGAACAAGAATATCAAATTACACTAAACTGGATCAAGTTCTCCTCACATCCAGATTTCATCATTACCATTGTTCATCCAGCCTGGCAGCCTCACAGGCTGATGGTTTGTTCCTGACAGAGTTACTTCCATCAAAACTAATGGGACAAGTCCAGGATTATGAAAATGGAGGGTACCAAAATTCCAGCTTTGAAGGAAAGATGACTTACCACAAGCTTCCTCTTCTGGTAGCACACCACAAATACATCTGTATTCCATGCAGAATAGCAAATACTTGGTAGCTTGCTTAAAGCATGACATAGAAAATAAAAAAAACCACACAGCATGATAAAATAATATCATGAAAAAAAGATTAAGTAATGCTAGTCAGTTGAGGAATGGCTGTCGATCTTTTACCTATTGTTTTGAAGAAAGCAGGGAGTTGAAATAGCAGATATTCTAAACCTTTAGACCCCCCTCCTTCATCAGCTTGTGTTGCACTGCCAAATGTGTGTTTGCCTAATTTCATGGCTGTGAGTCGTTGATAATAAGCCCTTTTCAGCTTCTTTTTAAACTCTATCCAAGCAGGAGTAAAAGATTAAACAAGAAATCCAAGTCACACTATTTTAGCTGTCAAAATAGAGAAGAACCCCTATTCTCATACCTCCTGCTCTCAGAAAAGGCTCCTAATGTCACTGCCTTCACAACCAAGTTATTTTAGAATAGGATCTTTTAGATCTTAATACTGAAGGGAATTCCCCCCAAAAATACTGATCAGTTCAGCAAACAGATCAACTCATGAAGGCCAGGTGTTTGCTGGCAGACAAGGGTAGCACAGGCAATTAAATTATTGAATTTGTGGTTTTCAGTAAGTTGTTGCTTTTGTGTAAAAGCCCCCAGCCATTAGAAAAACTAAAACAAACTCCCAATTATCCAGACTTAAAGAAAAGCAGCTTCTTGTCCAAACCCTAAAGAAAGATCTACAGATTAAAGCACCTTCTTTAAGTACACAGCTTCCTATAGTGTAGACATCAGTCCCCACTGCCAGCTGTGACATCGGAGAGGGCAAAGACATGGTGTAGAGCTTCCCCAGGACAGGGGTTGGTTTGCATTTCTGCTTGAGAGCAGACACTGGAAGAGGGTGTGTTGGGAGGGAAGGACTTCTCTGGGCAGAAAGCAGCACTCACTGCCAGTTACACAGCTTCTGTCTGAAACGGGCTATAAGACCATTTTAGTTTGGACACCAGCTAAAACATGCACTCTTCTAATAGTTTCTTTAGACTTTCTGACTGTGTTGGCCTATAACTTTCACATAAACTAGAAGACAAAATAAATTAATTAAGTGGAACCACAGCGATGCCGTAATACATGGATGCTTTTTTCTTTATAATGAAATGTTACAAAATGCAAATCACACTTATATTTGGCATGCAAAATTAATTCCTCACACCAAAGCAAAGTGGTTCTCAACACCGAGCAAGAACATTGACACTTTCTCCTGAAAATCATTAAGGATTGAGCATCCTTTTTAACCTGGTTTCATTAGGGAAGTATTGGCAGAGTGATTATGAAAAAAGGTGTGGAGAGATAATGACTGTGGGTTTGTGGGAATCTGTAACACAAAAGGACATGAAAGCTTTGCCCACTAAATTTCTTTCATTTATTACAGATTACCACAAAAACGGCCACTAGAAAATGTATCTATGGTTAATAAAATGAATATGAATGAATAAATATCAAATTATTACAAATTAGTATCTGCCATCAATAATATATATTTTCAAACAAGAGCATGGTATCAATTAATGATATAAATTAATGATAACAACATGAATCAGTACTGTGGTACAACCAATGACAGCAGCAGCCAAGTAATTATATACTATTTTAAATTACTGTTTATCATGGATGAAGCAGATTTATCAATGATATAATGGCAGATATTTTTATGATTACTTATATTAATATTTATGTATTGATATAAAGTGAAATAGCCAGATTTCAAAAGCTGCAAAACCATCTCAAAAAGTGGGAACAACCTGGAGGACCAACCCTTCCTGAAAGAGAGGAGGACAGACCTAGTGAGAAAGAGAGCTGGTAGAGTGCTGGTAGTGCTGGCATTTCCATAATAATCCATATCATAGACTCTTTTTTTCTTAGTCAGATGTCTCTGGCTAAAAAAGTGCCTTTTTTTTTTTTTTTTCAGATTGTTTTCCACCTTCACCTGACAAATTGTTGTTACAGTCTCCTTGTTTGGTGCTTATCAGTGGTATCTGTGTATGTTTCTGGTTTTTAGATACCTCAGCTGCACTTCAAAGAGGCCAGCTGGCCTTTTGAAGGATGTTTTTCTGTAGTTCACAGGGCTGGTGCCCAGGCTCACAGCTCCAGGCAGCCCTTTCTATGTCATTTTTTTTTTGAGCAGAAATTATCTTTTGTTCACTAATTTTGCTTTCTATCCAGGGTGCCTTATGGCTCTTCACATCACTGCCTAAAAAGGCATTTTTTAATAAATAATAACATATTAGGCATGCAAGATTTGGCTCCCAGATCAACAGCATAATCGGTAGGGATGTGGCTAAAAGGTGAAAATTTCAGATTAAAATATGCCAGTAAGAAAGATGAAATCAAGAGAAGGGTATATGAAGAAACAGGACTCGGCAAAAATATTTTCTTTCAGAAATTCCAGAGTTCCACAAAATTACTCTGTAATGTTCGGAGCAATTCCACCACTAAGTGCTGTGCTACAGTTTTCCATCCTGCAAAATTAAGCATGAGCAGAGTCTCCAAGAACTCAGCGATGACTGCATTTTATTTGATATTTCAAAGCCAATCAGATTACTTCAAAATCAAGACCATATGCAAACGGGGGCAACCAGGAGCAGGGAATCTCTCTGAATTAATGACTGTTCTTCCACTGAGGGCTCATGGGTGTCACCTTTCCCTCTTGTTTGACCCACAGAGCTTTCAGGACAGCAGCTACAGCCAAGCGGACAATGCCCTTCTCTGGTCCAATCTACTGAGGAAAAAAAAAAACAAAAACAAGTAGACCCCCTCAGTGTCATCCACAGTGGTTTGATACTCACGAGTTTCTGTTAAATGATATTTTGTTCCCCATGGTTTACAAGACTGCACTGTTGATAACACAGCAAGGGGGAAATTCACTGATACTGGAGGAAAAAAACCCCAAAAAACAATTAATACTAGTTTAAAATTACGAAAAAAGAGAAGTTGAAGAAATATGCAACCTGCATCTAATACCCCCATGGAATTCTGGCTGGTCACTTGCACACTGGCTTGCCTGAGAACCACATGTGTTCCAAATTTCTAAGAATGCAAATGGAACTATTTGGTAAAAATTCACAACTTATATGTTTGTTACAATCCTTTTCACAATAGCACCCTAAAACATGTCTTACAGCAGAGCTGCCTGTTGGTGGCAAGCTCTCTGGAGAAGCCTTCAAAGCTGTTGACAATTTCTTCCATGTCTCTATTGACCACATGAATAAAGAAAGCCTTGACAGCACATACCACTGCCAAACATAGCCGAATTTACTGCCACATTACATCCAGAAGGACTGTGGGCCCTTTCCTCAGCTGGTACTTTGAGAATTCACCTTTTCAGACAGTCTGTGAATTTGGAGTACCAGCATGGAACCTTTCACTTTGTGTCCAGACTTGGGTGGCCACTGTAGTTTAGTTGAGTGGCCATGTTTCATCTTATACTTCCTGTTTTCAGATGCTCACCCTTCCTCAAGAAAATTAATAATGCCAAAGGGCTTTCAAGATGAAAGTTATTCTGTATCACCTCCCACTCCACAGAGGAAGAAAACAGCCACCCTGGACTGGCAGTCCAAAACACTGTTAAGGGGACAGAGGCCATCAGATCCTATTATCTCGTGAGGAAAACAGCATTTCTCCAAAATAGACAGTCTTTACATACTATCTCTTTCCAGCCACTGCTGCATCTCCCTGAGTTGTCTTGCTACTTGCAGTCACACTGAAGTTCTCATTTCCTCATAAGGCATTCTGTTTCTGGCAGTGAAGTAATGGCAGTTGTGCTCCAGCTGTTTCAAGTCCCCAAGACTCAGGGCTGCACCCGAATTGTTTTTTTTTCCAGTCCCACATACCACCACTCAATGTCTACATTTATTCCAAGCAAAGGTATCTGCCAGGGTAAACTACATGCCAATCCTCTTCACCAAACTGCAGAGTGTCGTAGAAAGGACAGACAGAGCATAAGCCTTGTGACAACCATCATCTTCTTCAGCAGCATGGAATAAACAGTTTTGAGGGTTAAGAAACAGTGATTCCAGTTCTGTGAGTTCTCCCCTGCTTAGGGTATTTGCTTAAGCTACTAGTAACTGCTGTCTTAAACGGTTTTGTGAGATCTTCTTTGTGTGATTCTGGCTAAGACATTTTCCTTGCCTGTGTCTCAGTTCCTCTGCTGTTCTCACCGGCATTGTGGGAGCAACATCCCATCCCACTATTCTTGGAGGTGATGAATCACATACTACAGTGCCTGAGGTCATTTATGTATCTAGGCAGGTTGTACTACGCACATTTCACCCATGACGACGGGGAGGGTTTTCAGCATCGTATAACAAACCAGGTGATACACAGACTCCAATCACAGGCATAAAAAGATAATGGTTTGTTCCTAAAGAAGCTTAAAATAACTGACTACGAACTTGCCAGATTCTAAGGAATAAAAAAAAAAAAAACCAAAAAAAAACCAAATGAGATGTTTCTGGGAGAAACAACTGCAAAGGTAGGTTGAAGGAGGAAAAGGAGGATGATATCATCAAGTCAGAGGTTTTGTAGGTGTTCAGCTGAGTGCTTAGAGGGTTTTGACATATTCTCAGTGTCAGTGAAACAGACTGGAATGCTGCCACAGAAGGAAGTGCTCCTTCTACAGTCTAGAAAGGGCACTGCTGCAAATCAGCGATGTCTGGAACCTCCGCCGAGGTACAAGGAGGGAGCAATGAGAACCGTAGGGGAACTCATCAATGTGCTCACTGGGCAGTGCTTGTGGAAGAGTCACAGAAGCTGTGTCCTGTCCAAACTGCCTAACTAAAGCCTCCTGCTCCCCTGGCCTCGCATCTTGGATGCGGCAGCTCAGTGACCTGGGAAGGCAGATCCCATTGACAGTCACTGCTGCTCTCAGAGGCCAAGGTCCAGCACTCACCCAACATGTGGGCTGTCTGAAAGGTGACTATGTGCATCCCAGGGTCTCCTGGGTGAGCCTCAGGCTAGAGATCCATGCTCTGTGCTGTCTGCATGACATAATTTGTACACCGGCTTTGTGGCAGCCAAATTGCTGTAGAAGGCCCACAGGTTTTATTCAACTTTCTCTCTCTCTTTGGTGTTGTTTTTGGTTTTTGTTTTTGAGTAGCTCAGGTGTCCTCTGTGAGCAGTAATGGGAAATTACTGCAGCTTTTCTTCTCCAAGCTCAGGATCAGGGCTCAAGGGTGGTGGGTGATGCTCAAAGATGTCCATCTGAAAGGAAACATTCAAGAAACTAAATGTTAGATTCTGGCTGCTGCTTGATCAGGGTCTTCAACTTGACCCTGGATGAGTCAAAACACCCCTTCTCCCCTTGATAAAGGATAATGACAGAGATAATGACACTGATCTCATTTGTTTGAGAGTGTGCGAGAAATGCTGTGTATTAGGCAATAAGGGTTGTTGGGCAAGATGGTAAATGGCTTGGAAACCCCTGGGAGAAATGCTGCCTATCAGTAGATTTCTTTTTATTGCCTGGCATAATAGTGTCTGTCTTGGAACAAGGAACAAATGAAGTCCAGGCTATTTCATCGATAGACCAAGAGAATTTCCACAAGATAGGCTGACCTGTCATAGTGGATGTGCATCCCACTATCCTCCTGAATGCTCTTTGTCATCCCCAGGTCACAAAAGGAGTAATTCCTTCCTACTTTACTGATCAATTGAAATCAGGGGCATGTCTATTGCTTTGCTCTTCAGAACACTTAGTTGCAGTCTGAAAAGGCTGTAGCCATTCTAATGACAGTGGCGCCAGAGCTCATATTTAGCCTACTTGTAATCTCCCCATTATAACCTTTAACTCACTGAAGCAATTGATTGAACTTCAGTTCCATGTGGGAAAAACCCCCAGAACAACCCTCTCCTTTCAAACAGCAGTTCTTTGATAAAGATGTCAAGAAAATTAAACGGACACATTTTGATGCAGTCACTTTAACAAGTAACACTAGACTAAAATGTAAACATGGAAATTGTTTCTATTGTACTTCTAGTTCTTTAGCACAATGGAAATAATACACATTTGTGGTAGTCATAAGCCACTTTGAAAGACAGAGTCATTCCAGAAGTGAAGAGGGTAATATAGAACAAAATCAAAACTCCGGTGAAAGGGGTATAGATCTGACCTTGCTGTTAAAAAGCTGATTAATTTGCCAGGCATCCTTCACTTAAAAAAGAGAAAACAGCAACTTGTGAATTCTCATATGTGTCCATGCTATTGCTGCACAGCCACGATGGACAAACAAAAGCTGTTTGGTTGTGAACATCCTGGCTAGAACTGAGAGGAGAGGAAGGAGCAAAGAGGCATGTAAGGAACCTAGTCACCAGCTTTCACTCTTAGGAATGTGAACCAACACTCTTGCCTTTTCCTGGGAGCTCTACAGAAGGACAGAATCACTGACTTGGCTGCCTTGGCAGGACTAAACAGGCTGCAATTTAGCATGGTCATTCCCTGTTCCACAGCACACCATGAGCATCTCCCTGAGTAGCATTTTCTACACTTGCTGGAGAGAAAAGTCCTCACTGTTCTCATGATGAAGCAGTCAAATGATAGATGTTCTCTTCACGTGCGGTACTTTTATCATAGGAGTCATACTGAACTGAGATTTATCAAATTTTGTTTTTGAAAGAGCAGAAATGCTTCCTTACTGTTCCTTACCTCAGCAAATATGCCCCTGGAACTGACAGACACTGAAGCCAAGAGAAGGATCAACAGCCATTTAGCCTCTGGAAGGCTGCCCCAAATGTGAATAAATGTGGGGAGAGAGGGGGCAGTATTGAATAAATGGTGAATCCTGCAGCTGGCACCTGTGGAGGTGCAGGAAGGAAAGGTGAATCGTTAGCACGCCTGGGATGGATTTTCAGGGGCAAGGGTAAAACGCAGAGATCTATTCATTTCCCAGTATGTACTTACCAGCAGCCTCAGCTAGAGCCTCAATAATCTAGCAGCAGGGCACGAAGGAAGGGCTCCTACTGGCAGAAGCTTTTTGATTAAAGAAAGGAATGCTTTCACAGCAGTCAGCTTTCCAGTTGGTACATGACTAATTAATCAAGACTGCTTGTATTCAGGTTTCCCTTTTAGATTTCCAGTCTGTTTCTCAGATCCTGCTGAGTTTAACTAGGTATCTGTCCTGTCTACTTTAGGAACAAAACAAAAACAACACAATGGCCAACATATTTCTCTTTGCCTACAGGAAATTAAATATTAAGAGAAGATGGACAGTGTGCTGTAAAAACAGACAGTGCTATAAACACTTTGATACCCCAACAACAGTGGTTGTAACAATTTGACAAAAACTGTGCCTTTAAAGAGAACGTTAAAAACATAATCGATGTGCTACCTACAAAAAGCACATTTGAATGCAGAACTAACAAGGAAAATAAGCTCAAAGAGTAGGACCAGAGAAGAACATGGGTCCCATGGGTAATGTCTGAACTCTGTGAAGTTCCTAGGCACACCATACCCATACATGGAGAGGAGAGAAACCTGACAACAAAATCCTACACCTACACACATTCACTAGGAAAGAAATGCTAAGTTACCTCCCAGAGTCTGATATGCTGTCTCTTTGGGATCCAGGGGCCAGTAACTCTCTGGTCAGTCTCTCAGTTTCTTTTTTTTTTACATATCCTGAGAGCTGATCAAGGTTCATTCTTCGAAACTTCTGAGAGCAAAACAATGCTTGGGACTCCCCAGCTAACATGAAGCAGCTCTGGTAGAAACCAGCCAGGATGAGCTGCCCAGAACCACCAGAGAGAACAGAAGCAGCACTTGGCATTAGCCTTGCTCCATTTCCACTGTGCACAAGGGAACAGATGCTCTTCAGTCCCCCCCGTATTCCTACCTCCTTTTCAAAATATGACAGAGACAAGAACATATGACATCTGCCATGCCACACCCCTGAGCCTGCTTCCATCTCCCCAGTGATGAACTGTGGTACCTCAGCTGCTTGCCTCCATCCTTCCGTCTCACTCTCCTCCTTTTCCTCCCCCAGGCTAAGGGAGAAGGAATCAGGGAAGCTGTTGCTGTTTCTGTAGCTAACACTCTCTCAGTGTCACTAGGAAAAAGTGCAGAGAAAATAATCTGGTCCTTCAGGAAATGTTGAAGTCTGCAGCAGGTTCTGCTTCCAACTCTCAACAACCTCATAACAGTCTCTCACAGCTGACACCCAGCTAGTCAGGATTCTTGATCACAACCTAGGTTTTACACTCAAGGCTGTTGCATCAAAAATAGACACGACCGCCTCATTTCCACCTCCCGACACTTCCTACCCTGTCCTGGAAAGGTGTCTGTCAGGGATGCATATCCAGGGGGGTCCTCCCAGCCCCACACTACAGTCACGCTCCTGCAATGTTTGGAAGGTCAAAGGCAGTTTTGTTCCTGTACTACAATGAGGCTGAAGTGGGAGCAGGATGTGTGTCTATGAAGGCACCTGCACTTTCAGACATTTGCACAGAGCCCAAGTACCCACTGCAGACAGCAAGTTACTTGGTGAATCACACCCTTGGACTTAGGAAGTGACCCACCCAGACCAGCTTCTGGTGCCCCGATCAGTTGCTCCAATCTAGCCCTAAACTCCTTATGCCAGGTGTGAGGATTTGAGTCTCCTGCTTGCAATGTACTGCTTAGCTTATGCTGAGTGCTCCTGTGGTTTTTAAACCCAACATTACTGTGTAGCTCTAAGCCAAGTCATGTCAGGGAAACACAGGCACGAATACAAACATCTACAGCATCTCCATGGAAAACTTAAAAACTGAGAAGTTTATTGAGCAGTTGAAAATAAATAACAAAAGTGGGGGCTTATTAAATTTACTTTATACTCACTTATACTCACTCCAGCTGTAGAAAACGTGTTTTAGAATAAACAGAATGTAGAGGACTGTGGGTGAGACAGCATTTTACCTTGTTTCTGCCCATTAGCAAACTCTAGAAGTCTTTGTTCAAACAAAAAAACCCCACCCCAAACCCAACCAACCAAAATACCCACCAAACCTAACAAAAAACCCTCCAAACCTTTCCAAGGCTACTTTTCAGTTATAAGGGCTACTCTCAAGCCTGGTGAAATGACAATTCATTGGCTGCAATGATAAGAACACATAAGGTTCTTTTCATAATGCTTTATGCTAAAGTAGGAATGTACTTTATCTGAACAGTAGGATCGTACATATGTTTATGTTTGGAAGTTTACTCAAAAATACTATGAAAATACTCTTTAAAGTACTACAGCTGGAAACAATGCATGACAGAAACAGACTGCAGGCCTAGCATGCAGAATGGGAAACACAAGGTTCAGATGGACAACAGGGAGGAATACAGATTACCAGAAATTACATGATTGTTCTCATTAAAAATAGTAAAACATTAATTACATTACAGGAAATACTGAAAATACAGTAAACTTTGCAGTTTGTAGGTTCTGTAAGAAGAATGGTTTTAGTGCTGTATTAGTTATTATTGAAACTCAAACAGTACTAGCTCCTTGACTTACAGTGGCACTGTATATACATGCCAGGATCTGTACTTAAGAGTTGTACTGGTCGTTGAGACAGGTAACATTCAATGAGACTGAGATAAAACATTGGCTATCACAAGAACAAATGTAAAAAATTCCCTGAAAAATTAGACAGAAGTGAACAGTGGCTGCTAATCCCAGAGAAAGCAAGAGGGAGGCTATGTGCCTGCCTTACAGTGTGGCACTGACTGCCAGCTGAGAGTTTAAGTTGGACTTGCTCTCACAAGAATCCCAAATCTGTCTGTCTGTCCACCACAGGGGCTTGTTTTAAGCCCAGGCGGAATTGTTCTTACCCATTCCTGTCAAGGACCTGTGAACCGGTCTAGAAATGTCTCTCTTTTAAGAACAATAATGCACAATGAACTCATAATCCTGTATGGAAGTACAATTTTACAAAGGATAAAAAGACCTTGTGAATGCTTTATTCCCAGCCTTCACCCCACAATGTGAAGGCTACTCTGCTTTTGTCCCCTTCCCACCTTCTCCCCTCCCCCACCTGAAATAAGCAGATGCAATCAAGGTGAAATTTATTTTGAACCAATTCTGCAAAACAGTTCAACAATGCCATACTTTATAAAAATACTTAGTTACATAATTAAACTTATTACTATTTATATAAAAAGTGTGAATGTGAATTTTAAACTCTGTTAGGGTAAGAACCACATCAAGGTCTTCAGGTGAAACATAAATTTTCATAAACATACAAACTCTTTTGGAGAAGTTTTATAATACACAACCATTTACAATGAACATGTTCATTAAGTTAGTGTTTTATTCCTTTACTATACAAGTGTTATTACAATGAACTGTTCCATTCAGTAATTAAAAATCCATACAATGCCAGTGTCATTTTTGGCATTTTTTGTTATGACTGTATTAATACATAAACTCATATGATTGTGTTATTAATTTTAAAATATTTAGAAAAATTAAAATTTCATAATATTTTTGGGTTTTTTGAGTATTTTGCATGTGTGGTTTTTTTTGTTTTGTTTTTGTTTTTCTTACAGAAAGCCCTTTTAAAATTTGATAACCACAGATGTATAATTGATGAGCAATGATGAGGGAAAATGAAAAATGATGGCACTGTTCCTACACAGATCTGTTTGGTAGTTGGATTCAATGTAGTGTAAACCCATGAATGTTAACTTTAGTACCAGAACTATATTACCAGCTTTTCTGAATTCATTTGTTGGATAGTTTTACAATGGCAATATGAATTCCAAGCTGGTAACTAAGTAAGAGTGCTTCAAAATTAAAGTACATAAACTTGATCGGAAATACAAGAGCCTCATGCAAATTGTTGAGTAAAAGACATGATGTTATTGCTTGATATGTCAGTAGCCAAAGAAAATAAATCTAGATGTAGTGTCAGCTTGGCTGAATGCCAGCAAATTTCATTACTTGGAAAATATTAAATATATTTTATCCCTTTACTTTTAAAACTTTCACATTTTCTTTCATTTATTTTTAGTTAAATAATTCTGTAGGAAGGGCAGAAGACAGAAGAGCAACTGCGTGTGTGCCTTAATAGTCAAGAAAAGCAAAAGTGCAATCAAATCCCTGAACTAGTGACAGATAGCACTTGTGGCACCCACCCTCATTAACACTTACAAGCCACATACAACAGTACCAAACCTGTCTCTGAAAAAGGACTAAAAGGTGGTCATTTACCAGCTTCAGTCTTGCTTTCCTGGTGAACTTTGTTCAGGTAGTCTTCCCATACAAAAGCTTGCTGTTCCATTGGAGCTTAAAAGATTAAAGGCTTTCCCTCCGTGATTGTATTACATAGGTTCAAGTTCAAATATCATCATACTTTATCAACACAATTTTATAAAATATTACCTCATTTTCTAGTTACCTTCATTATTCTTAATTAGCTATGCAGAAAGAAAAAAGGAAAAATCTCTCATGCTACTTTCCAGTTATATTAATACAAGTATTAACACAGTGCATTATGCTCTCTAATCTCACTATTGAGGTCTACCATTTAGATCAAGTTTCTCATTCACTGTTCCAATTTCTCTTTTTACCTGCCTACCCTAATTAAGTCCATGAAAGTGGAAGCTTAAAGATCGAGAGTATAAATCAAATACAGTTGTACCATATTTTGTTTTGCAGGGGTGGGGGCACACACATGTAGTTTTAAACACAAGGAGTTTTACTGAACTGGAATAGAATTGCTTGGTCCCACAAAGTTCTTCTGCTTTAAAAAGGCCTTACCCCAAGATCACTATTTCCAGACAATTCCCTCATTAGTAGATTGATTAGCAAATACTGGGAGAATAAAGGATTTGAAACATTGGTTTTTCTGCTATTGTTCACACCAACGCTCATTTTTTCTGCCCCATATTTTCAATAAGCTTCCCTTGGACCCTGAAAATAAGTTGGGAAAGAGGAAAAAATAAAAACATGTCATTGGTAAATCAGAGTATAACACTTTAAAAGTGGTTTTGTGCAACTGCATTATGAAATTCCAGTTTGCCATTAAGAGCATGCAAAGTAGCGAAGATTTTCTTTCCTGTGATTCCTTAGAGACTTCAGGAATTCTTTGCAAGTCTTTTACATTTGGCAGATTTGTGCATGTTATATAGACTGTTGGCTTATAAATTGTCTCCAGGCTGGTACTGTGGTTCTGTAGCAGTAAAGTAGTCCTCCAAGAAAGACTGTATATACTCAAATGTTGGTCTCTCATCAGGGTCCTTCTTCCAACACAGTTTCATTAACTCATGAAGAGACTCTGGGCAGCCTTGTGGACAAGGCATCCTATACCCACGTTCCACTTGTTCCAGAACTTCTCGATTCACCATTCCTGAAAGGAAAGCACAATACCTCTGAATGACATTATGCAAAGAAGTTTCCCAAAGTTTTTCAATACCCTCTGTAGCTGCAATGCATGTTGTTCTACCAAAACAGAACCTTTAATGAACGTGCTTTATAGTGAATGCATTTTTTTCATTTTGCATTAAACACATTTTCTGAAAATTATTTCAGTACACTGATAATTCCTCAACACCTTGTCCTTTTCTGTTTCTCCCTTTCCCACTGCCTTGGACCTGTCCTTTCAGAAAGGAGACTCAAGCACAAATAGCTTCTCCCCTGCCTTAGGTTCCACTCAAGGACCACTTAATTTGAAATCAGGCCAAGAATAAAGCTTTATATATCCCTAACAGAACTACCTTACAAATTCCAGATCCAGCAAAATATCTCCTGAAAAATGTTTAGTATCAAAAACTGGTTTAGCAAGGTCAGTGTACTGATGCTCTCTGTAGCCTGGGAAAATGTCAAAAAGTATAAATAGCAGGAACAGATAAATAGGAAACATAAGGATACTCAGTAATCTGAAATAAACTATCAGTCACATTTAGACATGCTATTATCTTAAAACCCTTCAAAATATGCAGTATTTAACCCGAAAATAAGCCAAAGTATCTTTGTGAACAAAGAAACCAGTGAGGTGTGAGTAAGTTTTTATCTCTGCTTGTCAACTGTGGGCTCTGAATGAAGGGAAAAAGTACAAAAGGTAATTTCAGAGGCACAGAATACAACAAAGAAAAGAAAAATCTATTAAATATTCCTGTTACCTGGATATGGCACTCTCCCCTTAGTTACCAGCTCTGTCAGTAAAATTCCAAATGACCACACATCCGACTTGATTGTAAACCGACCATACAACGCTGCTTCTGGAGCGGTCCATTTAATTGGAAATTTAGCTCCTACAAACAATGGAAAGAAAGACAGATTCTCAATTTACCCTTGCTAATCCACAATTTGCTTACAGTTGAAAATATTTTGAAGTGACTAATGCACTAAAAACATTTTTATACTTTGCTTTATTGATAAAATTCAAGGTATAGTATTTTAATATTTCTCAAACTAGGACAGCAACTACTGGCTACAATATGTGGAAGCATTAAAGACATCTAAGAGTCTTACTTAAATATGTTTGAAAAAGTGAACTGATTAACAACTTCTCTGCAATCTCCCTTCAAACTGAAGCATGGTTTATCCCCCCAAAAGAATTAAAAATGCTTTTTGAAAACACAAATAAACTGGCACATAACTTTGAACAAAGGAAGTTTACTAGGATTACACTTAGGCAAGGGGCACACCTAAACACAGCTGTGAAAGCACACTTCCGTGCATGATCTTTATCCGTGAACACAGAATACACAGGCATGTTCTGCTAAATGTATTAGTTCTGAACAACTGAAAGGCAACTGATCTAATTAATTAAATAAATTTACTGGCCTTACCTTGTCTTGCAGTGTACTCATTGTCCTCTATTAACCTTGCTAAACCAAAATCTGCTATTTTACACACAAGATTGTCTCCTACAAGAATGTTAGCTGCCCGGAGGTCCCTGTGGATGTAGTTCATTCTTTCAATGTAAGCCATGCCATCCGCAATCTCAAAAAGAAAAGTGTTACAAAAGGTTATTTTTCATGACTATACACATTTCTCCCAAGCATTAAGCTGCACTCCCTTATTTTAGCTCCATTCCCATTGTATAAGTATAGGAATTACAGCATAGCGACCAAGAGCTTGGCACTGATTAGTGTGTCTGGTTGTGCAGTATCTGCTAATTGCAAACCAGGCCGTTTCCTTTCTGACAAATTACAAACCCACTACAGAAGGTGTAAGAGCAGCATACAATAGCCAAAGCATTCTATATTTATGTTTCGTTGACATCTGATACCTCTTCCCTAAACACAAAATACAGTTTTTCTGATACCTGAGCAGCCATATCGACCAGCTGTGGGAGTTTTAAGTATTTTCCTTCCCCTTCTTTAAGGAAGTCTAGCAAGCTGCCTGTAAAAAACCAAAAACATTAACTTGACCTGAAAACACAAATGAGATTTTTTTCTTAGACATTATGATTGACATATGATTTATCTCATGAAATCCATATTTAAAAATCCATCATTTACCAGAATATGTGACCCAGTGATCATGCCCATAGTTACCTCTGTACTAGTAACTAGTCAATGCAATTCTATTCAAGTGGTTTGGAATCCACTTCAATCATGCAAATAACTAAACACTGATAAAACAGACTGCTGTTTTTGCCAATACATTTTGCCAATACATTTTCTCCCATTGCTGTTAGTATCAGTGCTCCTCCTAATTGGAACTTTCTTCCACTGTGAGATTTATAAACACAGAACAAAAAAGCCTCTATCCCTTACTTACATTCTTCTGCGAGCCTCAATCATAAATTAGAGAAATTATTCTGAAATTGTTGCTTTTATTTTGTTGCTTTATCTTTCCTATGAGGAATTTTCCATTCTTTACGATTCCTTATTTTCTCCCATTTACATAATGCAATCATACCCAGAATATTACATGAGCAGTATCTGAAATCAGTTCCAAGGACCTGTGCTTCAGTTAAGACAACGACCTTTACTTGTGCAGTAAAGCTTTGTCTCTATGTCACAGTTTTCCCTACAGGTGGCATTAAGTCACACGAGGTAAGAATACAACCTCTCTCCTAAGAAACTGGTGAAGCTTGGTAACTAATCACTCTTGTCACAGCCAAAATTACAAATGTGGCCATGGTGGGGAAAGAAACCACTTGAACTGCATATCCTGAAGTTGATTCATGGCAGTAACTGGATTAGATTTCTCCAACATAACTTGTTGTGGTTTTGTACAGTGAAAGTAAAAATGGGGCAGGCCAGATCCACACTGCTGCTGCTGTTTGCTGTGTGTGTTTGCACAGACTATTTCTGACCTTGGTTCATGAGATCAAAGGACCGAAGAGGAGCAAAGATTTCACACTGATCTCTAGTAACCTGTCCACACTGCAAAAAACAGTTGGATACTTTGCAGTTTGTACCTGCCTCTTTTCCTTGTAAAAGGGGAAATATAAGTTAAGAAATATTGTTCTACTAGCTTAGAACAAAGAAGTTCTATGGGTTTTTTGTAAAATGTGAGAAGTTTGTCAAAGGAAAGCTATAAAAAGAAGCTTCTAATAGCATTTTGAATAATTTAGACAAATTACAATTCTTTACTTCTGCTTTTGCAAGGTAACCATTTCTAGTAGTAAGCTTTGCTTTTCTTTAGACGGTTATAAATATTTTTTTCCTTACTGCCTTGCTGAAACCTGATTTCTAAACAATGAAAACTGATTTTGCATGGCTGTCTAGTGTTATTTAGGAACAAAAATGCAGAAGGAACTTTTTACATTTTCTGCTCCCTTTTAAACTTATACAATCCTTTAAAAAACACCCATCCAAACAAGAAAAAAACAAACCCATACATTTGTGGTGCAGTACTGAACACAACTAGCTATTCCCTTACTTCTGTATCTTACGAGGATAGCAAAATTTCTCAATGAGTTGAGCAGAAGTCTGCATTTTATAAAAAATATGGAATAACTGACTTGGAAATCTGCTGCTTCTTAACACTAATATGCTCATGATGTTTATTTCTACATTCTGCCTAAATCTCTAAATCTCTGTTTCAGCAGTAGGGGGAGGGGGAAAAGATATAGAGCAAAGGAAGAAGGATCAAAGACTGAAAACAAGGGGATAAAGGAGAGAGTCTGGAGAAAAAAACCCACTCAATCTTTTTAAAATTTACTGTTACACTGCTGGGAAAGAAACACTAAAGAACCCAAAGCTGAATATTTTGTTGTTAGTGTGACCTGTCTACAGGCAGCCATAATCTCACAATAACATTCCCAGTGATATTGTTCCATTTAAATGTGATGGACAGTACACATTAAAAATGAGGAGGAAAAAAACCCTCAATCTTGTACTTGGAAGATTAGCAAGGGTGACACAGATGTGCAAAAAAAAAAAAAAATCATGTGTCTGTCCATAATCTAAATCAGAACTGCTCCAAGTAGGTCAAGCGTTGCTCATTTTAATTAAATCAAAATTAACACATACTCCAGTTAGCTTACACCTAACATTAATTAAACATCTGATTTATTGCTGAGGTCTTAAATAACCTTTAAAATGTAGTATTTCTAACTATTGTGTCCCATACCTTTTGTCATGAATTCAGTGACGATGTAGATTGGTTCCTCAGAAACAACTGCATACAGCGGAACGAGCTTGTCGTGTCGTAGTTTCTTCATGATCTGAGCCTCCTGCAGGAAAGCCTCTGGCATCATTGTACCAGGCTTTAGTGTCTTAATTGCTACTTTTGTGGTTCCATTCCATGTTCCTAGAGAAACAGATCAGGTTTTATTCCCCACTGTAAAAGTCAGGAGATTTTCTGCTGAAACTTTTTTTTTGCTTCTGTTTTCTTAGCTAACAGAATAATCATAAACTAGAACTTTATTGAGTATTAATTTTACCATTACATGCATGATTGTAACTGGTATTTTTTCCCTTCATTTCTCTATGATCTTATCTATTCAGATCCTGATTTACTTAAAATCCTATTAAAACTTTCACAAGAACAAATGAAATGTGTTACTTTAAGCTCTTACCCATCCATACTTCACCAAAACATCCTTGGCCCAACTTAACTTCCAGCCTCAAAGATTCTCTAGGAATTTCCCAGGCATCTTTTGCTAGTCCCTGTGTTTGTGGTTTCACAGTGGGACACACAGTTGTTAGCTTATGACACAGCCCATCGGCATGCTCTGGAAAACAGAAAAAATAGTTAACAGCCTCACAGTTAAGCAGGGGTAAAACTGTGACAGAAGTAACATCTTAATGTTGGTAAAAAAGAACTAGTCCATTTACTTTTTGTTAAAATAAGAAAGAAATTTTACAGCTGTGAATTTTAAC
Source organism: Sylvia atricapilla (assembly GCF_009819655.1). Taxonomy (NCBI): domain Eukaryota; kingdom Metazoa; phylum Chordata; class Aves; order Passeriformes; family Sylviidae; genus Sylvia; species Sylvia atricapilla. Next base: position 104,674,491 of record NC_089140.1, on the reverse strand, counting down.
AATAAGCTATGTACGCAATCCTTCTTCCTCACAGTAGGCACAGGGTAACATTGGGACACTGGAACTTGGGCTTACCTCTGTAGTGCTTCACCAACTTCTGTAGAGATTCAAATTGTGCTCTGGTTGTGATATAGTATCCACCATTGTCAAGTTTCCTGATTTTGTAGTGTTTTACATTATCACCTCTGACCTCATCCCAGTCACGTATAGAAAGGGAATAAGCACCTAGGAAGAAAGTCACATCTGGTTCTTCACCAAAATATAAAAAGGTATTTAACATCTCTCCTCAACAGTCATTGTACACATACATGGTGTGCACATTGATGTGTAAAATGGGACGGGCATAAAAATGTTCACCTTGGTGGTGGGGAGAGCAGGGAATGGGAGAGAGAAGAGACACACAGACACATACATACCTTTAGTGGTTTCACTCTCTCTTACTAAGAAAATACCACGCTGGTTCCCAGGATTTAAAAGTAGCCTTTCTGCATCCTTCCTGCCCATCTTACCAAAATACCACCTAAAAAATTTGAAAGAAAACATGTAAATTAAAGCTTCCTATGCTTTGGTACTCATATAAGCAAAAGATTTCAAAATCTCAAGCACTGACAAGCTGTGCTAGGCTGTTTGGATAAGCAAATACCACAGCAGATACAGATCAACAAAAGCAACGACATCCATATAATCAAAAGATTAAGATTACCTATTTCTATATGACTCAATTCTATTATTTACAAAATACATGTAAAAAGGCCTGTATCTGCAAATACTATGGTTTTCTGCTGGTTTAACAATGGACATCAACTGGTCTTAACACTGAAAGGAACACCCTCCTCAGGCTAAGTTTAAAGGCAAAGATGAATCAGATGACACACTTTGGTAGCACATGCAACACTGCAGCAGTTGAAACTCCCTTCTTTAAAAAGTTCTGGCTTTATGTTAGAAAACAATATTTAATGCAAAGTGAGTGTGCACAAGTATCATTGGATGACAGGCTCATTCAGGTTGGAAGAACCCTTGGAGTTCTCTGGTCCAGCCTCCTGCTGCAGGCAGGGTCAGCAGTGGCATCAGACCTACCTTCTCAGGATGTTGTCCACTTCAGGCTTAAAAACCCTGAGGGACAGACCAGCAATCTGGGCAACCTGTACCACTTCCTCGCTGTCCTCACGATAAAAAAGTTTCTTATATTCAGCTGGAAACTCTCCTGATTCAATTTCTGTTGCCTTCCACCTTTCTACCTCGGTGGAAAGAGCACTTTTTTCTACTGATCACTTAGGAACAACCCTATGGTAGGTGTCATTTACTTTTCTGCAAGTAACACTTCAAATGGCTGTATCATTCTGATATCAAAAAGAACACAGATGTCTTAAAAGACTGGCATTTTTTCTTGCCTTCAGCTCTTTCACAAAAGGAGTTTTTTCTTCTACACTCCCATATTCATCCTGATGAACAGCCTACACAGTGCTGTCCTGAGCCAGTGATAATTTTAAGGTCCATCTTCATATGAATCCCCAGATTTTGGAATAAGACTTATTTCTAACTACATTTTATTTTTATTTGATGCCTCAGAAGTTACAAAGTGACATAAAGTGTAAATTTCAAACATATTTGTCTGTCACTACCTTATCATCAATCTAATTTGGCTTCATGAGTGATGGGAAAAGCAGCACTGGAAACCGCTGCAAAACAATGGCTCTGTGGGTGAAACATTTTCTGGGGAAAAAATGTAGATAAAGAGGGATCACTTTGTTGGCCATGAACAGAATGGCCTATGCAATCACATGGGAATTTGAAACATATTCTTACATTTTTTTGTATTTGCAGTTTGAAGTGTTGAAGGAGATGTGCAAACTTAGAAACAGATATGAGAGAGAGACAATTTGGATGTAACCTATGATCTTACAGAAGCAAACTTGAATCCTAGTTCATAACTTCACATGAAAATGCCCCTTCCCCAGATTACAACAGCATTTTACAAACTACATTGTAAAGTGCTATTTTATTTCACTACCTCTAGAAGGGTTGAACAGTTTTTTTTTTTAGAGACAATTAAACATTTATATTATGATGTCATTAAAAAACCCCACACAAATAATATAGATCCTGTCACAAGCAGCTTCTGCTATAAATGCCCCCAGGCTTAGAAAAACCCAGAGACAAAATCTTAGCAAACTGGGGTTCTGTATTGCATTTGCACTTGTAACTCTAATTGCAGTCACAACACATAATCTACAAACACTATCAAAGCACAGGGCTAACAAAGTCTAAACAAATGAACTTTATTCAAAATGCTGTGGGGATATATCATAAAATTAGCACTGGTGCTTTAAAATAAACAGTTTTTAAAAGCTTCCTCATTCATTACCCTTTACTCTCACCTCTAGTCATTACATAAACCTATGACAAATCTCATCAACTCTGTTTTGGCCAGTGCGTAGGAGCCATACTTTCTTTGTAAAAGGCTATGATTTCCATTTTACCACCACTGCAGTTGTAATGACATAAGCCTTTATTGCATAGTTTACAAAAAAAAAGAAATCTTTGACTTTTTTCCCCCCAGAATACAAGCTAATAATTTTAAAACCAGATGAAACTCGTGGGTATAAAATAACAGAGCATCTTCAATGCAATCATTTTTTTCATAGCAAAGAGCCAAGTGAGAGCAGCAGCAGCAACATGTTAAAGTCTTAGCTTGAGATTCAGGAAACATCTTGAAAATCAGGCACTTTTCCCAGACATGCAGTAGCAAACAGAGAAGTGCACAGATCACATATAAGGGAACTCCTGATTGGCAGTACCATGCCTGTATATTGAAACAAGAAGTGTGCAACTTTATATTTCTAGTACAACAAATACAATGCCTTGGAACAAGCATAACCTAAAACTCTACTCCAACCTATGGGTTCCACAGTCATTTTATGTGATTATCTAAGCACTCCAGGATGCTATTAAATAAATGTAGGAAGTACTGGTACACTGTAAAAGCAGTATAATTTTCCAAATTCATAGCAGTCCTTAGCATATCAATTTTGTGACCAAAACGTTATGACAGATTAATAGATTAGCAGTAATTGTGCACACAAATGCTTTTTTAGAATGTAAGGTTAGGTCATACTAAGTATGTAGCTGATCTTGACTTAGGGTTTGGCAAGCAAAAATAAGGATAAAAACCTAGAGTCGATGGTGTGTGAACTCTCTAGCTAAAACCCATCTATTTTTGCTTTATATCATACACATGGTGTGTCCTCCAATTTTTATCATTATTTTATTCTCCCATCCTTTCTCCTTTAGCCCTGCATATAGCAATCAAGCATAAAACATCTGCATGTCTTTCTACCTCATGCTTACCAATAATTATACCTATGACATAATCCAAAAGTAGCACTGCTATCCCTTCATTAATAGTATTCTCCTACTTTACACCCTTAAATGTTACACAAAATGAACTTTAAAAACAGTACCACCACCGAGTATAAAGTGTGTAAGATTGACAGGATACAGTGTCTTACTCTTCTGCTTGAATGGAGTCTGCAGGAGCTACATAATTGCTTGGGATGTAGCCTGTCTTCCCGGTAGCAATGGATCTTGCTTCCCACCAGTCTCCTTCCCTGCAAGGAAACATCAATTACCTCTTCCACATATAAACAACACATCGTTCTGTAGTACTTATAAAGTACTCACATATGAAAGGCAGGTAAACTTAGGTAACATGTTATTTTAATTCCGAGGGTAACTTAAACAGCTTGTGCTGCATCTACATAGATCTTGTGCTGCCCCTTTAAAGATTCGGGGCTTTTTTTATTTTTAAATATAAAACTAATATGCTTTATGGCAGAGATGTGTAAAACTTCTGAGTTGTTTAGTGTTCATCTGGCTCTCCAGATCAGAGAGTAACTCCAGGTGCAGAGTCTGGGATGGAGCAGTACCTGTCCCCATCTGTGCTGCCCCAGAGGGGGTAGCTGTGCCTTGCTGGGGCAGGGAAGGGAAGGGAGTCACACAATCAAGAAGAGGCCTGGGGCTACCACAGTTGCTACAGTTCTACATCTGCACCCAAACCCTGATCTCAGCCTGAAAAGTTACTGTCTTAGCAGTATTATATATTTTAACCCCATGCTTCTTGAATATTGAATGTATGAAAAAAAAAAAAAAATCTATCCATCACTAAACTAGGGTAGACAGATTTTCAAAAGAATTAAGGACCTAATTATTCCAAACAACCCAGTGAGGTCTGTGAATGAGAACACTTACGTGTTATTTATTATCTGGAACCGTTCACCTTTCTTAAATGAAAGGTCATCTGTAGTTCTAGCTTCATAATCATATAAGGCCACAAATATAGTAACACCACCTTAGGAAAAAGAAAAAATATCCCATGTGATATAGCAGTAGTGTTGCAACACTTGATTTATGGACTTGTCCATGAAACAATTCATCAATTTTGATTTTGAAGCAACTAAACACTCTGAGTTGCATCTCATTTTGGAAGACAGATCAATAACTAGCTAATTTCTTACGACAGAGCAATGCCTATAAACAGACATTCTGAAAATACGCTTCCACACCACAAAAGGCCACTAGACACATCACTGGAACTACATTAATAATTACAGCACTTATATACAGAAACCTGCATGATGCATCATCAGTAAAAAAAAAACCAAACCCACAGCATCTTTATTAAGCTTGCTTCTTGTTAAGAAGTGCAATTCTGGAAGAACCTATACCACCACAATGATGAACTATCAGCTGCTAACTTTCACAGAAGTAAAAGTTCCTGTTGCACTTAGCTATAAATAACTGATCCATTCCGAACTTTTTGAGGTTACACATCGAGACCTACCCAAGGAACTGAACCAAAAATATAGTTTTCTCTTGAGGACAAAGACATTGGTCTGCTTTAGCACTGATGGTATTTTTTGATTCCACCAAGTCTCCCCACCTGTGAAGCAGGCCCTTGCTGAGAATGATCCATCAGTGCATTACTCCAGAGAACAAGGACCAAGACAGGTCACATGAGGAACAGCTGCACTCCACCAACCCTAAGGAATCTGTTTTCCCATCCCACTTCTGGTATAGGGGACACTGTTGAACATGTTCCCCAACTAGGACAGATGTGAAAGAGGTGAATGGTAGGAAGGTTTCTATGCTTACCAGCAGGAAACCTTTTTCTATATGTCAAAGAACTAATTTATAAAACTGGGAAGAGGAAGAAGAGGGAAAAGAGAACAGGCTGTTTGAGATGTACAAGCTACTAGCAAAAAAATAAAGAACCATGTAGCATAACTGCGAGAAAGTTAAAATAGAAAAATTGCAAATAGGCAATTCAGAAAGACTTTCTAAGCCCTAGAAATACTTGCCTAATGAACATTTAAGAAGCCTAATGATTGTCCAAGCAAGAACATATTTTTAAATGTATAATACTACATCTCTAATATGCACATATAGATACCAGGATTTATATGAAAGTATACCAAGAGAAACACATTGCATCTAATTTTAGATCTTACTATTAGCATGACAGTGATCAGAAAGGAAGAATACATAATGCAATGGGGGCAGACTATATGAAATATTCTTTTGCAATGTACATTTTCTGACATAAGAGCTCCTAATCACCTAAATATTTTCATTTGATTTGAAGTCTTCCTGTGGTTACAGTCTCTCAGTACGCCTCAGTTGGAAATGAATTTACAGTTCTGCTAGGAAAAACAGAAGAAACCCCCCACAGGAGGTTAGAGTAATTGAGTTGTTTTTTGTTTTTTTTTTGAAGTGTGATTTATGTACTGAAAATGAATGAAAATATTCCTTACAAGTTAGCAGCTCCTAATTTAAGTTAAAATGAAAACAGGTTTACCAATTTTTCTCTTTATTACTACGTTATTTTGATGACACAAAATGATATGTGGAGCAAGAAAAGAGTGAGGATACAACGGTATTCACACAAACAGAACGCAAGTGTTATGGAAATAAGCCATCCCCAGAGAGTTCTTCAGCAGATGAATGCAATCAATACTCTCAAGTCACAGTATCACTAAAGTTTTTAACTGCATATAAAGAAACTCGGAAAACTTCAGCTACCATAAGACCTCTTTTTATTCTCAGTCACAAGTATTATTTTTTCATAGCAAAGAATAATAAAATACTTGAACAGAACAGCATCAGCACAGACTGATTCAAACAAAGATACTGTCAAATGATATTTCATGTCTCTTGCAGCTGTTTTCTTTGTGAACTACAGCGAGGTGGTCTCGTTTAGCTGCTCAAGCTATCTGTAGCCACAAGACTTCACTTAAAGATTTCCCTCTTATCAGGTCAGTATGCCATCCTCTAATCTGTGACTGGTTTTGGAGAGAAGACTTTACCTTCTTGTTCATCATGGGGATTACAGAGCACTAGCACAGCTTAATGGAAGGCAAGAACAGCAGTCCATTTTTCTGTTTTGATTTTCAGCAATATTCTATGAATTCAAAGTATCTGAAGACAGTGTGTAATACAGGAGCAGCGTGACTAACTCAGATTTCTTCTCCTTTTCTGCTCTAGAAGAATAAAAGATGGCTCAACTCTTTTCAGCCTCACTACAGGCCATGATGACAACCATATCATCCTCTTGTCACACATCACTGATCAACTGGATAAGTACTACTGACACTTACATCCTGTTTGACAAGCCCATCTATTCTCCTCTCTTGTGAAGCAAAGGGTGACAGAATGTGATCCAGTGTTTTATTGGTGACAAATAAAAAAGCTTACAGCAGATGAAGGCTGTCATTTCACTCACTCTTTACAAAAACACCCAATTTTGATTTATCTGAAAAGCAGTACTGAATATACCAAATAACTGTTAGGGCAATTTTACTTATGTATGCATGCATTTATTTAAATGTGTAGGGTTTTTTGTGGATGGGCTAGTTTTACAGAATGAGGAGAATTTCATATGCAGTATCATTTCAAATTGCAAAACAATGAGAGCATTCACACAAATCAGCTTGCCTGCTGATAACTGATTTCACACTGATGAGATATCAGACTCTGTTTTCATGAGAAATCTCTCTTGTTGACTCTGGTTCAAGACATAATATGCTCAACAACCAGCAGGAACAGGCAAGAGAACATCCCTTCTGGTCTCTGCAGCAAAGGATTTGTGATAGCCAGTGTGGGCCTACATCCTTGATGTCTGGTTACACCCAGGACTGCCTGCAGGCACTGCTGGAGATTCATACATGACCAAGGAACCAGATCCAGCAGGAAGAAATATGCCAAGATTCTTGGGGAAGATGAAATACAATAAATTTTCCTCAGCAGAGCTAATGAGAATAAATAAATGCTGCCCTTACTTAATTGCTGCATATGTTCATCCAAAATGGGGATTCAGAGATGACTCAAAAATGATACAGGCTAGATGTTCATTTTAATTATTTGGTTTTTAATGTACTCCCAAGAAAAGGACTACAAGGTGATCATTACCTGACAATTCATATTTGGTTTTCTAAATTGCTTAATGCCAAGGTCAGAATAGGTTTCCATGGATCTCAAATTTCTTGTGTTTAGAAGACTTTAAATGCCACTGGAATAATGTAAACACTTAGGCACAGTAATTGTGCCAACATTAGAGGTTTGCAGGAAAGCTAGAAATAGACTAGTAAGAAATTACTTACTCTGTTTTGTGAAGTGTCTGTACAGAGCGTCTAGAATAAATTGCTCTGTCTTTTTAGTGTCTCTCTCTCAAAAAAAATACATCACAGCCTCCTCTCAAAAATATCCATCAAAACTATGAAATTAGTTATGTGGACAAATACAGCATTTTTGTAAGTTTTAAGATTCTGATATAAAGGTAGGTTTAAATCATCAAACATGCATGTTGCTTAAAAATGCTGTACCTTCTATACATCAGCCAAGAAGATCTCTGTGTGTTGCAAATTCAATTTTTACACTTTCCATTTTGGTTTTAATATGACCACCAACAATGGGAATTCTCCTCTTTCATTTCACACATATTGTTCCCATAGTAAAGTACATAGAACATAATGCAAATCCTGTTTAGCTTTATAAATTGATTCACTGTTGTATTGATATAACTTGAAAGTAATCAGACTTGAAACCAGTTTAAAATATCAATTTCCTGAATCTGAAATGTTTTTCATTTTGTACATCTCTCCTAGTTTAAAGCCATTATCACATATGCATCCTTTCAACAGCTTAAAACTTCTAATCTAATTTTATCAACTATTCCTATTATTGCCTTTAGTAAGTCTTAAATTTCTCTGTGCTGTGATCCTAATTGTCTCCAGAAAAATAAAAGCCCAAATACCCAACCTTCATGCCCCAGTCACTCGTGAATACAGGCTGAATTATTATTGGAGCAGTAAAGATACTGAAAATCAGGAATCTCTAAAAGGCAATTTATTTTAAATTTGGAATTTATTTCTCTGTGGCAAGGTGTCATAGTATATTTTGACTATGACTTTCAAGCAGCTATAATAATAAGAAACAATACCACCATGTTATGCAGCACTCACCTGTTAAAGTACTAGGATATGTACTTGGCACAGCTGAAAATGAAGATGATGCTCCTCCAAAGGGTGTCATTCCTGAAGGCCCTCCAAAAGGAGTCATGGAATGACTATTAAAATTAACTGCTGATCCCTTTATTGATGGCGACTGTGTTGCTTGGCTGGAATCTGATCCATAATGACTGACATGGGAAATAACAGGTTCTGGAGCATTTTCAGTTCTGTATTTCATGGCTGGGCCTTTACCTTCTTTGCTTTTAATGCACCCCATGGTTGCTTCTGTAAGAATGAGAGGTAAAAAAAAAAAGAATTCACTTTCATGTTGTGTTTTTTGATAGACAATGCAGAATATTCACAAAAAGTTAACCCAAATGCTAATTTATTACTGTCAAACCCCATGCAGAGAGTAAACTCTGATGATAAAGTGCTCTGGAATAAAATCTAAACTATTACAAGACCAGGGAAACCCTAATTATTTTCCCTTACAACTTAACATAATAACAGAACATTTAGATTATTCTTCATCCTGGTTACTGTAAATGGTAACAAAAGAAAAAAGGGGGAATCAGGCAACAGATGAAGAAAAGACACTGCAGTCTTCTAAAGCAAGGTGGAGGGGGAAACAGATGTGACAAATCCAGACTCAATTATAGGAAGCAAATCCAAAGCAATTATACGAAAAAAACTGACTGGGGCATTCCTGCTTTCTTTTTAAGCATCTGTGCAATGAAGTCTAGCCCAACTGGTGACATCTTTAAAGACAAAGAAAACTTTTCATCCATTGCCAGCTCCCCAAATACAGCTCACAAACAAACCCCAGATATTCACAGCCACAGGATAGGGTTAAGCTTTAGAGTAACTAAAACGGCAAAAAACCCCAAGAGTAATTACAATATCCTAAGGGATTTAGAAGCTGAACCGTGCCCAGACAGGTGACAATTTATATCCCTGATGGTCCAGGACTGCCACCAGCTCCCACTAGAGGCAGACAGCGCCAGAGCTGTTTACCGTGGGGGCACCTATTACCTGCTGCTAAAGGGAATCAGAGAGGAGACCTGTCGCCAGCAATTAACACCGACTGAGCCTTAAGAAGTCACCACCTGCCATTTATCAGGTGGTGACAACTGGTAGCAGGCTTTTCTTGGCTTACCCCAGCTGGGAAACAAATCAGGAAGAAAACAGCAATGTCTATTAGATGCAGCACTAGCCTGGCATTAAAATTCCTGCATTATTCTCAGGAGGGGGTTTAAAAATCTACTCTAACTTCAAAAGTAAAACCTCTACAGACACAGGAAATCAACTGCTCCACATTCTCTAATGAATCAATTAAAAAAATAAGCAGCAGGAGTCTGAAAGCATGAAACCCACATATTTTGAAAAGTACAACAACAATTTCATGGACTCTAACAATTAGGGAAACACAGTATTTCCCAATGTGTGTCTAATTCTTTTTTTCCTTCTCAATTCCTTCTTACCTTGTTAACTATACATAGAAATATGGAACAAAGTCAATTTCACTAAACAAATACTGCGTTAATGTAGTTACACTGAGAGAAAATAATACCCTCAGTATAACTAATTGTTACAAAAATAAAGATACTGTAATTTCCTCAAGAACCATGAATCAGAGTTCCTGGAAAGAACAAGGTCCACAGACAGTGAAAGACCCTACAAAATTTAACGCTCAAAAGGATTAAGTATATTCACTCTGTCATTTCAATCCCTAGTACTGCAATATAATACAATTACTGATGCAGAAACAAGCAGCAACAAAGTCAAATAACTGTCCTGTTACAAATCACATTTAAGGTTTTCCAAAGAATAATGAATCATCACGAAGCACACCTTTTCAATTATTTTTACTTCTCATACTATTATTGCCAACTTTTTAACCATGAACAAATGCTAACAGAGCAAGGCTCAAACATGCACATAGGAATGCAATGTGCCTAAATACTTTACAAAAAAACCTCACTATCAATAGTAGAAAAGCCAGTTATTAATCCACAATAGAAGTCAAACATCTAGAATCACATCCTTTTAATTTCTCTACCACTGCAAATAGATACAGTAATCCAAAATACTTCCTTTTGGCCATGTGACTGCCTATTGTGAATTCTTGTCTTCCTCCGAGGCCTACTTGACAATTTTTAAAAAACTTGAATCAATGTTTTCTGCTACCATTAACGAAAAATCCAATCACCTTTACAAAAATCAGTAGCAGTGATTCCTTGTCTTAGGCTAGAAGTTGAACACTCAATTCAAAAGTCCAGCACATGACTAATGTTAATCAAGTAGATTAAAAGGGAAGTACACAGACATCTGTCCAAACGTCCATCACAAATATTTTTCCTCCCTTCTGGCATTTGCCTAATTTGTAGCAGGCTGATAAGACCTCAGCATTTAAATAAATAAATAAATAAATAAAAGTAACTAAATAAATAGACAGTAAACAATTTACCAAGTCCGGTAAAACTGCTGGATTCTGCCCAAGGAATTGGTGACTTGATCAAATGGCTGGTAACTACTGTCACCCGTAGTGCTCACCCGCTAAGGCTGTGTTAGCAGCAAGAACTTACTATTGGTATGCTTGAGTGTCACAAAGAAAAGCCCTTATTGAAGATCTGAATTCATTCTAGAAAAACAGAATCAGCCTCTCCCTTGCTTCTCCCCTCCCCAGCCACTTCACTGTTAAGGTAATCTTCTTTCAGGGGTTAAAGAGATTAACAGCAGAGATTCAATCAGCACTTCAAAGAGAAAGACATTCAGAAATAAGCAGACAAAAACGTAAACTACTTTTATAACTGCATACCCACAAAACAAAATTAAGCAAGCAGACCCCTTAGCTTTCGAAAGCAAAACCTACAGGTGTGAACTGCAGTAAAATACTGTATATGCATTTGTGAGGAGGAATTAGAGGCACATGAGGGGAGGGAAGATGACATAAACCAAGAGCGAGTAGTAAAAGAACCCTGACTGCCCATCCTGTGGGGGGAAACCCCCAACAACTTAGTACTGTTTAGTCTTGTAATAAATTACTGGATAAAGAACAAAAAATCCCTAAGCAGCTGGTGTGCAATGTTGGATTTGATTATTCTGGTACTGCATTTGTTATCAAAAATGTATGTATCTGAAATAACTACAACTATTTATAGCAACCTTTGCCTGGCCAGCAAGAACATATTAAGGAATACATTTTTATCATAAAAAGCCAACAACTCTCTTTTTGACGCACTGAACTCTTTAGAAATAGATTCAGATGGGAAATTCCTGGTTGCACTGCAGAAGTCCATCTATTTAAAGAAATGCTGGCCCAAGGTATCTTATTCACAAGCCACAGACTTCCCATTAGTTAGATCATTATTTCACACCAGATCGGTATCTGAGGCAATCTACTTGAATCTTCAGCATCTTGTCTTTCTTTGAAACAAACATTCACCTATTGATTCTGAGCACTGTGCCCATACATTTCTGTTCAGAGAAGGGTTTCAGTCAGCTTGCTGGAGATCTATCAGAAAAGCATGTTAAGAAAGGCATGGACTACAAGCCCAGCAGTCTTGCTCTGCCTTCTAGAGGAAAACAAACCTATGTTAAGATGTTTTCAAGTAGAAACAAGTAAAAGCTAAAATAATCACTGTTAAGGACAGTTGAAGGTTAACAGGTTGCCCACAGAGATCAACAGAAGAATGAGAGTACTCCAAGAAGTAGATATAAAATGAGATTTTAGTAGCATCTCACTGGATTTGTGCTTTTTGGAGAAATCATATAAAGGGCAACAGTTAATTGTCATTCAATACTCTACAAACATCTCAGACAATGAAGAAGATGCTTAATAAACACTCTGACAAGATGAGAGCTCCAGGAAAATCAATGCTGCCCTCTTCATCTTCCCAAATCTTTTTTATAACAGAGTGCCAGATCATGAGGAAAGTTTTGTTCAACAACAATTGAAAAGTGTGGCCAGTAAAGTCTTTATGTTGTCTTTTTTCTGCTTTCCTTTAAGGATGAGCTATCAGACCAAGAAAAACAAGGTGTTTTTTTTTTCCCTAAAGCCATTGTATCTTAGTATACTGATAAATTCCCTCAGGGTGTCTGCAGCCTTGTCCATCCAGCCCAGAAAGGTGTTTGTCCCAGGGAAACCACTCATTTATCCAACGTGTCTCTGCCCCTTCAGTTGGTAGTTACAGAACTTACTCCTTGGGGCATAGGATTGTCAGGAGTGCTTCAAGGAAGGTCTCCTACTGGCATGAACGAAGATAAAGTTTTCATTGAAAGAGGTGATGTCAACTCGGGTGGATAAACTGTCTGTCCAAGACACATGCCTTAGAGCAAAGCTGCCAGCAAATGCCTCTAAAGGCTGTGTTCCCTCTCCCCCATACTCTACTCATCAGCACTTTGAGGACCAGATGTTAGCATCTGAAACTGAAGACCAAGGGCTGGGAGAGCCTCATGTTTGTTTCACTTGCTGTAATGCATTTGATAACAAAACCCATTCCTTATTAAAAACAAAACAAAGTAAGAAACTAAAAACAAAACCAACAAAACCACCAAACAAAAAACACCCAAGAAAATTGGTAGTGTTTCCTTTAGGGGCCAACTGAACACTCCTCTGATCTTGCTCTTCTGTTACAATACAGCATGTCCCAGTCGCCTTCTGGAGACTTCACCATGAGGTAATGCCAGGAGTGACAGTCACATGTAACAGTTTTGATACACCAGAAAGGGAAAGATGCTCTAGGGACTTCGTCTCTTTTCACCCTCTCATATAAACCAGGTACTGTACAAAAACTAACAAGTACAGCAAAGGAAAATCACTAAGGGAAGGGCAGTTCGCGACATTTTGATTTAATTACTTTTGATTACTGAAATTGTTCATACAGCTAAAACAGAGCACAGAAGTGATTTTTCACTACAAAGAGTAAGTTGGAAGAACAAGAAAATCAAGTCGCTTTCCAGAAGGATAAAGCAAAACTGCAAATATTTTCCCACCTAAAATATACAAAAAAATCCTCCAACTAAGAAGTAACTCCTCATGCCACCTAACATAGAAAGATAATTTAATTTGAGGTTCACGAATGGCTAATTAAAAGATGAAAAAAACATTGAAGATTCCCACCGCTACCACAGCTTCACTTCTCAGTGTTAGCATAAAAAAATAAATTGTTTCTGTCAAGAAAAGACATGCCTTCACTTCTGTGAAACAAATGCCTTACAAAAAGGTCTTCCAAAAAGGTCTTCTTACCTTTCAACTAAAGTAATGATTTAAAGTCATTAAAATTTCATGCAGTGATAAAGACAGGATATTCTGTGGGAAGTTTGCTAATGGCTCCATTAGCTGGCAGCTGTCTATTTGCTCAAACAAGTGCGGAGCTGATTCCACATGTCACCGGAGACACAGAACCTATACTGGCTGTTTGTACATTGGGCAAACAGCATAGAGCATCTGCCAAACAGCTGGTTTCAGCTGGTGGTATTGAAAAATCATTTATTAGATGTGACATAGACTGAAAAAAATGAAAACCACTAGTAAAGAGGCTAACGAGTTTCTAGCCAATACTATAACATTCAGCTAATTCAGTCCATCTTTAACAGGTCACTGCTTTGGTATGAAAACAAGAGTGGGCTTTCTTGTCTACCAAACAACCTGCCTTGTTTATAAAGGACAGTAAACTAAAGAATTTCCCTGTATTCTTAGCGGAGTACATGCAATTAAAAAAAAAAAAAATGCGGCTTTTATCATGGGATATAATTTATCTTTTACGAGCTGTCATAAATAACAGGGTTTGCTTATTTTACCATGAACAACCCATGACATTTCAAAGAAAGATGTCCCACTGTATTCAGTTTTATAATTAGCAGTAACATTAGTATAATGAGGCCTTAGAGAGTCTGCATCATTATGCATTTAAAGTGCAACTGACATAACCTTGCAATTAATGACCTAATAAGGAGCAAAACGTGAAGATAAAGGAAGAAGCATTAAAAAAATCCCCACTGAAGCATGCATTTATGTTACTTGAATCTCAAGGTTTACCACACATCTTTCTGCGGTTTTACACCAAAAAATAACTATAAACCAGTACTATTAGACCTCAGCTTGCCCATATAGATATTTAAAACCATCCTCTTTATTACTAAGGCAACCTGAACTTTCGAATCCTAATGATTGTACAGATCTAGTCCTTCTTTGATCATGACTACACAAATATATTAAACAAAAAAATCTGGGGCTGCTGTGGAAATCATTTTGATTTCACAGCAGGAGAACAGACCCCAGATTGTTTTCTAATAAAGGTACAGTTAGAAAACTCATTGTAAACCCAAACAAGACTCTGTACAGAGAAAAAACAATTAGTACAAAAATCCTTTTTAGGTGGACATTTTGCATTTCAGAATCAAAACATATTTCTACATATATACTACATATTTCTATTCTGGTTTGTGTTTTTTACAGGACTCAAGAGTTTTGAATTTGTTTTAAATTAATGATTGATACTGATCCTTCTACTGGAGGAACCAGTTAACTTGCTTACAAGATCATAACAACCGTACTCTGAAGGAATACCAGACTCCAAAATGCTACCTGAAAAACAAGGATAAGCAGAAATTGCTAAAATAACAAGGTCCTTCAATCCTTCATGTCCTTCCCTTATTTCCTGATTTTTTTTTGGCATGGGAAAGTTCAATGGAAGTTTGTTTTCTCTGAGGTTTGAACGACTTAGATGTGGGAGATTTGCCCAGATGTATCAGACTTTGAATATTGTACCTATGCAGGAGTCTAAGGATTTACAGTCCTGCAATTTGGATTGTCCCAGACAAAGGCTTCACTACTAAAGAAACACCTACTGTCCTTGTTGGAACTAACAGGCAGGAGATGGAAGTGTCCCAGCAGGTGGTACAACCCTCATACCAGCGTACAACAGGCCCTAGCAATCCAACCACAAGGTCCCATTGGATGCTACGTTGGAAAATTAAAGGAAAAATCAACTATGGCAATGAAAAGTTCTAAAACCAGAAGTGGAATTAAGGGTATCAGTAAGACAAAGTTCAGAGAGATGTGAACACTGTCTGGTTTTCATCTCAGTTGCATTCTTCCTTTTATCTGGGCCAAACATGTAGGATCTCCTCCCACTCACCCTGTACCTGGACAGCTAAATCTGCAGAGGTATAGATTTGTGTACCTCTAAAGTGTCTTTCACTTTAGAGACAGGCAAAGGCTCCAAGAGCATACTGGAGACAATGACCATGTCATGAATGATATGTGGCTGGCTCTGCAAAACATACATGCTCATAAATCTGTGCATATTTACAGTCAAGAGTTTCACCTACACTATCTAGGGTAGTCTAAGGTGGCTCTTCCAATCAGACTAGGAGGTGACAAAGAATGACAAACTAGAGGAAGAAGTAAGCAAGCCTACTGTAATTTTGAACACGCTTCTAGTCAAAGTAAACCTAGTTTATTATTTTGCCTTCAGTAGTGGCCTTTGCCTCTAACCAGGAGTTCTACCTTCACCATGTGTCTGGACTGTGACAAAAAATAAGGCTGTCTCTTGTTATAAAGAGCCATCAGCAGAAGATGCCTTGGAACATGAGACAAGCAGGATGAGTGAACACTGCTCTGACCTCCACCACCCTGTAGCTCAGAATTCCACTCAAAGACTAAGGACTCAGCTATCTAAAGAAAACTCCAACAGGTATGTCCCAGCTTATGAATTTAAACTAATGTTTAAACATAATGTACTTATGTTGATACAACATCCGCACAGGAATTGCATTCTAGTATGTCTTCTCTTGAATTGTTCTATGCTTACTGGTTTAAGTCAGAACAATCTTACCCAAGAAAATAGAAGCAATTATTAGTATAATGACATTGACTTAAACATCAGAAACATTCTGATACAGACAAGGCTTAGGAAAACCCACAGGGGGTAAGTATCACAGGCAAGGCCAAGACTAAGATCTTGCAAGTGCAACTGTAGCAGCCCGACTTTTAGTCTGGTACACCAGCCCAAGGCTTCCTCATCTAAACTGCTCAAGCATCTGAAAAAGCACATTCCCACCATCAACCTCCTTGTCTTCCAGCTGCTCACAGGAGCAAATCTCCACTTCAGTTGGAAGCTGCGGACCTTGGGTGCAAGACAATGGAAAGCACAAAAGAAAGAAGTTGCTGGGTAGGAAAAAAATCCCAAGCAAACAAAAAAATACCTAACAGCCCAAACCCACCTGCAGCAGGCACAGAGCCTGGCTGGGGGTATCTGACTGACATCCAGAGGGAGTTGTTTCTGACTTCCAAAGAAGAGCAAAGAAAATATGGCAAACTTAAATAGTTAAAATTAATTTTTAAAACCCCTACCAATGGCCAAATAAAACTCCTACACAAAGAAAGTTGGTTTTCAGGACGTATACTGGATTTTGAGTGAAGTCAACATATTTTTCACTTTCAGAAAGGGTGAAAAGGCAGATGATGCAAAATATGTAACATTGGTGGAATAGTTTTCTTTATTCCAGCAGTCAAGATCACAAGGAAGAGATTAACTAAAATAACATAATTGCAAAAGCAGTTTTATGTGATGAAATATATAATACATATACATGAGACCAGCTTTAAAATTTAGAAATACATTGTCTAGCCATACAATTTCAAGCCCTTACCACACAAAGACATTTTCTCTGACAACAGATGATACCACAGACAAAACAACCAATACATTGTCTAGACAATATTACTCTATTGTCTTGAACATTTAAGTATATAGTCAATAAATAAATGCAGAAAAGGACAATTCTCCTGTTTTTTTTTTAAATTGGTGTAACGGCTATTTTTATTAACGTGCAAATAATTATATGCATCTTAAAAGCTAAAAGTTCAGTATGATTAAGAAGTCTGGCCAAAAGATTGTTTCAGATTCCAAGGCATGTCATACCTTGTCAAAGATATCCAGGATATTTTAGACAGGATGTAGGAATCAATTTATAAATAGAAATATTTTGTTTCTTTGAATTTTATTTGGAAAACAACAAACTTATGCCTGTTATCATAGACCATTTTCATACAGTCAGTTTCCAGACATTCTATTTAAGTATATTTAAAATTAAAAAAAAGTATCCAAAAGTTATTTAAAAAGCCGCTTTTAAATTTTGTTTACTAAAGTAAACTAACATTGCTTTCTGGGTCTCACAGCATGAAGCATGCAAAACACCTTCCCCAGGGACATCTGCCTCACAGAAAAAGCAACATAAAACTTACATGGTAGAAGAACAAATTGCACACTTTTACTCTGAATAGGTAATTTAAGAAGCAATTTCTTTCAATGTTCTACTATGAACTACATATGAAAAATGGACCACAACATTTGCAAGCACCAAGAAACTCAGAGATATTGAAATTCTTATGAATCATTTTCATCTTGTCAGCTGGGCATACTTTAAGATGACTAGGACTTCACTATCAGCAAGTATCCTCTTGCAACTTCATTAGTCAACTTAGAAATATAAAGCAAAGGAAGAGTCGCAGCAACTTCAAGAGATAAATCAAGGAAAGACCCTGTAATGTTATATCCACTCAAATTATAGCACAGTGTCACTGATAAGAAATCTCATGGAACTGATCACATCATTTATTTGCTGTGTGTTTGATGCACTGTAGTTTAGTTTGCCATTCCTGCTTTGCAGACATGAATTTCCCATCTATTCTTTGCCAAACATCACCCAAAGATGAAAACAAATTCTCCTTTATTCTCAATGCTGTTTTATCCTAATACACTTGACATGATAATCATGTTAAGAAAAATCTGTAATTAAAATGTTTAAGTCCAATTACTGACAAAATGTTGCAGCTCCTTTATTTAAGGACCATATACCCAGACCTCGCTCAACAACTAGCTCTTTGCTGAACAATAGGATTTCAAGAAGACAGCTGGAAAATATCAACCTTTGGACTAAAACAAAAAGTGAAAGTATGTATAAACAATTACAAACACACATGTATCTTGTTCTTCATTAATCAATAGCTTGTGTTTTTCCTTTGCACATAAAGAAAGTGAAAAGTACAATTAAACTGTAAAGAAATTTAAATGGAAACAAACAAACAAACAAAAAAGATGACACCTGCTAAATAACATCCTTATGAAAAGGAAAGGGCTGGATGATGTTTTAACTAAACAAGAATTACTACCCTAACAGCTATCATTAGTGCTGTTCTATTGTTTCTCTATGAATGGATATAATAGTGTTCATAGGCAAGAAGACCAGGAGAAATTATCTTAATTAGCTTGTCAGGCATCTTGCACAATAGAGGCCACAGGGCTGCCCTAAATTAATTTTTTCTTTTATGGTCCTGAATGTACACACATGCTCAAACTCATTTGAAATGACTGTTACGGAAAGCTCACCCACAGTCTGGACAAATCCTACATTTTGAATGCAGTAACTATGTGTCACATGCCATCTGAAACTGTACATGCCTCACATTCCATCTGAATTTAATGCCAACAGCCAGAAAACATCTTTGCCTTGGAGCCCTACCACTACCCTGTTCCTGTTTCCTGTGTAAGAAAGATCACAGCTTGCTTAAACCTTCCCTTTGGTAAGACTCATGCAGTCCCACTAGAAGTGGATCTTCAGTCACTCACAATCAACCTCATTTTCTCCAAGATCGCTCAGTTTTTTCAGAAACTCCCACTAACAGTGATCACCAGGAAAAGACATTGGCATTCATGCTAGGAGATATTCCTTAATCCTTCTTTCATGTAATGACAGAATGTTTTGGATGGGAAAAGACCTTCAAAGATCATCTAGCACCAGCCCACATGACTCAGAGCAGGGATATCTTTCAGGTTGCACAGGGCTCCATGCAACCTGGCTGTAAACACTTCCAGGGATGGGGCATCCACAACAACTGTGAGTGATTTGTTACAGTGTCTCACCACTCTCATCCTGAAATATTTCTTACTTGTATCTGATACAAGAAAGCTATGGTCTTTCAGATTAAAACTGCTACCCCTTGATCTGTCACTGCAAGCTTTAGTAAAAGTCTCTCTCCGTGCTTCTAACATGCTCCATTTATATACTGAAAGCACACAATAACTCTCCCTGGAGCTCTTTCTCTCCAGACTGAACAATCCAAACTCTCAGCCTGTCCTCACAGGAGAGGTGCCCCGGCCCTCTGATATCTTTGTGGCCTCCTCTGGACCTGGTTCAACACCTCTACACTGTTCTTTTGTTTGGGGCCCCACAGCTGGATGCAACACTCCAGGTGGGGCCTCACCAGAGCAGAGCAGAGCAGAGGGGCAGAAGCCCCTCTCCTGACCCTACTGGCCACACTTCTCCTGATGTGGCCCAGGAAATGGTCATCTCATTTTTCATTCACCAATATCTACATACTTCTTTGCAAGGATGCTCTCAATTAATTCCTCCTCCAGTCTGTACTACAACTGGGGATTTCCCTGATCCAAGAGCAGGACCTTGCACTTCACCTAGTGGAAAATCATGATGGCTCCCTGGGCCCAGCTGATATCTTTAGTATTTATTTTGACAGAAGCCTAATGATTCTTAGGTCTTTTTCAGCACTGCTCTTGAACAGAAATTTCCACATCCTGAAAGCATGGTGCATATCTTTCTTGCCAAATGTATTATAATAATTTTTCTGTATAAAACAGGCATGAGTCTCAGTTATTTCAGGTAACTTCAATCCTGGAGCTGTGAGACAAAGTTGGATAAAAATTAATTCAAAGTCTATCACTCATCTGAAAGTGGAGACACCAGGACACGGTAAGAGTCTCACCACTACCCTACCCAGCCTTTCTCAGGATTATCTCCAACACTCCACTGCCTTGTTCATTGTCTGCCCTGCAAGCGCCCGGCCCTGTGTTTTTGTGCGTGGATCTCAGCTATGCAGCAGTTCTACCTTCCAAGTTCATCTGCTTCTGCAGGATGAAGGCACTTCTGCAGCACCCCAGCAAGCACACCACGACAGGAAAGCACTCACATTCTTCCTGTCTTTGTAAGCAGGACTGGTTATTTGTAGGTTACAGTCACTTGTCCTAAACAAGGGCTGGCTCTTGGAAAGTAGGTGTATCCTCTGTCTCCAACAGAAAAGCCTTGCTCCAAACGTGGGCATTTCACTAGTGACTTCATTAACTTGCTACTGGAAAAAAAGAGTATTTCTTTGTTTTCTAAAGCTAGGATACTACCTTCCCTTACATTCATGTTGTTTCATTTGCTTAAGGGATCAAAATATTCAACCCTTTCCAGCTCCAGACTAGCCATTAGAGAGACTTGTACCAAGCCTACAATGACGGCATGTAACGTGAAACATGTTTGCTTCCCATTCTCTGTTTGTTTTCTACTCGCCTTCTGCTGATTTTCACTCCACCACTTAAAACCACTGAAAGGGCTGTAAACACAGTTCATAAAAGCATTTCTGCAAAAGATGCCAAAGACAAACTTTTCCTAAGGGTGTTCTTATTTGATGGAGCGGAACAGAGGGAAACCATCTTAGTATTTCTTGTTATTGAGAGCCTTATCAACATACATCTCAGAAACAATGTTGAAGTCTTCTAATGATATTTTAGAGATTACATCAGTTCTCTGTTTCTCTTTTTAAAAGGTTTTCCATATTAGTCAATGGGCCTTCCCTCTAATTTAGCATGTTCCAAGCGCCAACAACATGAAACATACATCATCAGTCCCTACACCCTGAACATGAGCAAAGTGAACACAATAGAGAATTTTGCTAAGTTTTAGCCGTGGTACATGATACCAACAGTAACAGATGAGAGAAGTGCAAGCAAAGGAGAGAAGTGATCCTGGAACAACAACTAGAGGTCTGAAAGTTACCTCTGAAAGAGAAACAAAGCACAAATAATCGAAGAGCAATAGGAAATCATTTTGACACATTTTATGTAAGTAAATACTGCTAACTTCCAAAAGGGTAAAGCACAACACAAAGACACCCTTCAGTTTTTATTGCCCAGTTCAGGCAATGCTCTTCTAAACAGGTAAGCAGAAGCCTTGGCCATTTGGTGTTCTCAATCACTCTGGTACCTTGTTTTCAGGAGTGCACAACGAATGTTTAAGAATTCTCTTCAGGCTAAGTAACTGCTGTTTAGCAACAAATTTTCTTGTTTCTAACTAGTACGCAGGAATTTTTAAGACATTCTTTTGACTCCAGAAGTCCTGCCAGAAGGAAGGACAATTTCCATTCCAATTAAATGTTAAATTGAAGGGTGGAGGGAAGATGTCAGGGATTTAGCAGAAGCATGCACATCCGACAACTTACTCCTCAGAAACCTGCAAGAATTTTTAAAATTTTGGTCAAAGGTCAAATTTCAGTCATCAGTAACAAGGAAACAATAAACTTACACTATTCAAAAAGAACTAATGTTGCCTGATAGAGGTATTTCAATGACAGAACGTCTGATCTTCAAAAATAACCAGCACGATTAAAACAGTTTACATGAAAATACTTTGCTGTCTATTTGACAGTCTCTGACCAAAAATTTCAATAAACCCAAGAACTTATTAAAAACAAAATAAAATATACAAGCATTTAAAATAATGCCATTTTATCATGTCACCCTAAAACAAGAAAAAGGAAGAAGTCTTGTCATTATTCTGTGTCTCTTCTGGAGGGTGGGGGAGACATATTTTAAGTCCTTTTACAGAGTGTTCTTACTCCCTTCAGCGTTTTGGTTCTTCTTATACTGATGATTTACAGATATACAAAAACCTTTTTTTCCTCACTTCTCATAAGTTGAAATAGGAAGATATATCTTAGAGAAAATTACACGTCATCCCTATCCAGCAGAAAAGGGATTTCTTTGCTAAGCTCCTAAACTTCCAAAATTCCTTAAGTCCTTACCAGCTTTATAAACTTAATACTTCTAAATGTCATCTTTCCAGCAGGAAGCAATGCAATACTCTCATTCCACAGGTTAGCTTTAAGAATCAGTTTTGCATATTTTTGAACACTGTCTTTTGGACTGAAGCCAAAATTAATCTGCTGAAAATCTAGTTCAGCTGTTCAGTGCAATCTGTGGACCACTCACCAGAATCTACTGCAACTCACAAACAGTAGCACTAAGTTGGATAACCCTGAGCAGAACTAGAAGTACCCGTACCTGCAGCCACCTAAGGAGTGGCACAGTTCACTGGTGACTGGCCTAAGGTAAGATCTGCACAATACAACACTAAACCCCAAATACATAGTAAGAAGAAAGGAATAACCTGTTTGGAACTGTCTACAGGGAAGCAGTAGGTAGCACTTCATATTTCTACCAAGTACTGGCTGTAACTCAACAGGAAGAAGGGATATTGTCCCCAAGCAAAGTCCTATTTGACATCAAATGGAGAGTTCAGCAATTGCTCCTTATCACACAAAATGACAGGTTTGCATTTTCTGCTCACACAACACCCAGCATTAAACTGCCAGGCTAGCAATGGGGAGAATTACCCAGCCACTCCCAAATGGTAGAAACTAATGGGTTTTTTTATGTCCCCTCTTCAACGGAAAATATTTTTTCTAAAAGTGCCTGGCAATTTCTATTTGATAAAACCTCTGCTAGTGCTAACGGCTGGTGATGTGTTTTACCTGCCCCTCATACCTTTCCATAGCATGACATAGCTATTCTGACTTTCGCTATTTTTGTTTAGAGAGTTGAGAACTGCTTTACATCCTTGTTAGTACAAGTAAGAAGCCCATACAATATCTGTACAACATCCAGTTCTCCCAGTTAGGAACACCAGTAACCTTTTGGGCCCAAGTTTCCAGCCACTGATGTCCCCCATAGCTCCTAGTGAGGAACTCCTCTCCTCACCATGGTTGTATGTGGTAGAGTAAAATGTTCAAAGGATGCAGTTTTCTATTATACACAACCTCAAATGTTCTTGTGATTTATTTTTTAACCCCAAACTACTTTTCTAGAATGTTCAGGCTGATGTAGGAACTAAAAAAATGCTCATTTCAATGCAAAAAAAACCCCAACCCAAATTCAACAGACCTGACAGATCTCTACCACCCTCAATATATAAATGAGCATAAATATAATAAATTGTATACAAAACCAAAAGTAGCACAATAGCAGTGGGATTGTAATAATTTCTTAGTTTTGATTCAAGTAGTAGGATAGAATCTAATGGAAGGACTTGATCAGCGTAATCATGAGGAAAAAGTTGCCACAAATCATGACATAAAAAGCAGAGTTTCCAAAAGGGAAAAAAAAACCCAAAAAAACAATAACCATGACAGGAATCAAGACCTATAAACAGGAAAAATGAAAAGGGGCGGGGGGGAGGAGGTGGGGGCAGTGTGTGTGTGTGTGAGCATGGCACAGCATGAAAAGTACTTTAAAAGGATACCAGTCATTCCAAGTGTCTGTTCTAGGCAAACAGAAACAAAAAGGGTATTTGCACTGCCTGCCTTTTGTACCTGAAAATATGAAGGCTGGATCACCTCACACAGACTTTGTGTATAACCACTGCAGAGACACAGGGTCCTGTAGAGGAGCAATGGAATGGAATGGGACATGGAATTTATTTTTTTTTTAATTCCTAACATTTAGCAGAAAGTTCCAAGCAGAAAGACATCTTTCTGACTTTCTGACAACAAGGACTACCACAACGAGAAGAGTAGGTCAAATAATCCTGTTGTTACCCCCTTACTCCAGCAATCAAACCAGTTGTCAGGAAGAGTTAAGATAGCCTGGCAGAGTTAGATACCTAGAAATTAAGCATATGTGAATATATCTGACTTTTAACTTTCAAACCTGCTGTAAAGGCAGAGCAGCTCCAAACAACACAAAATATGAAACAGGCTACAGCGTGCTGATTTTAAACCTCTGAAACACAAGTCATGGAAGAAAATAAAAGACTTCTACTCAATTGCTGTGCCAGTCAAGCTAGTGTCCTTTAAAAATAATTCCCTAGCTTAAACTAATGACATTTATATTTGGTAATGGACTTCAGGTGGAATTCATATTCCAAATTTAGACATCCATCTGGGGGTGAGATGAATCATGCAGTGAAAGTGCTTATTTCTCTCCACTGACTATAACGGGAGCCTACAGAACCAGCTCATCTATAGGCAGGCAAAGCTGGCGTTAACCAACCTGTATCCTGACAGCTAATGCACAAGTTTAAGTGGCATGGCATGCCTAATGATCATCTCCTTCCACTGACTCAAAAAATCAGGCTAGAAAAGTTGTCCTTTAACAGAGTGAGAAGCAGCACTGCCACAAATTAGCAACTGGAATTAGCTTAAATTGCATGTAAATATTAGCACCCACTATTTTCCCCCTGCACAACAGATAGATGTTTGTTGATGGAAAAATAAACCTTTCAAATAAAATTACACATGGTTCTGACATCTTTGTAAAAATCTTGATATCTGTTGAATATGAAATAATTATTTTAAAAAAAGGCAACCATATAAGGAAAGCTATCAGGAAGTCCAAATCTTCAGAAAATTATGTGTAACTGGATGAAAGTATTTTATGATGTCTACTAATTCCTTAACCTCAGTCTCAACTTCAAAACCTCAGTCTAAACTTCTAAACTTCAAAAATGTTTCTACAGAAAGAAGAAACTAAGCATTTAATAATCAGTTACACAGTAAAGTATAGCACTATATCAAAATAATCTATTATGATTTAACCAAACAGTTAAAACCTGTTATTTGCAGAGCTGCCACCTTCACAAAAGAACAGAGCAGCTATACTAAATAGCAGTCTCTCGTTTGAAATAGTGTAAAGACTCTCAAATGGAATATTGCCATCCAACATAGTACTACTTCTTAATTTACAAGTAGTGAGATCTCTCAATTATTTCAATAGTCATTAGAGACACAAAGAAGTGTATTCTTTTTCAATAAGCATGTCTGGAGGCAGAAGTGCAATACAAAATCACTGCAAAGGAGTCAGAAGGGAGAGCAGAAATAATCTGACTACAGTCAGACCAGGCAACGCATTTGCTCGACCTATACACACCCAAAAACACCTCTTCCTCAGAACATCCATTACATGACCAAAATGTTCTATGCACCAGTAAGAGGATTAAGTCTTATGAAATTAAGCCATTGACTGACATGTACCTGCAGTCCTATCCCTGGTCTCACATGATCAGATTTTATATTTTGGAGATTTTATATTTTGGTGGCATGCACAAGGTTTCACAAAGAAAAAAATATGTAACCAGTGGCCCTAAAACTCCCCTTAAATATCTGCATCCCAGTGCGGGCCAAAGTTTGAGTGCTACTGTTAGAAAGGATTCTGGAAAACTAGTAACAGAGAAATAAAAATACAAAAGGCAAGATCCAGAGGTCCACGTCCATTCAAATATCCTCTCCCTTATAGCAGCCAAGAGTGGAGCATGCAACAATACAATCAATACACAGCAATGTTTCCCAAGAATATTCCTTGATCCCCCAACAGTATGCAGAAGCAGGATTTCCTGAACAAGAATAGGTAGGGTATTTGATGACTCTTTCACGAAACAGCAGTTTCCCTCTACACTGATGTAATGTTTAGACTCCTTAAATTCCTGAGGCAAGAAATTCTATAGCTTAATTACACGTTCTGTTGGGAACCACCTCCTTTTGTCTGTTTTCAATTCATCAGCTGCTATTTCCATTAGATACCTCTTAGTGTGCATGCACTAAAAAAAGACAGTGAATAAACACTCCCTGGTTTTGGCCTACTGGTTGTTGAACACTTAACAGGATGCAGTTTTTGGTCACCATTTCTACCTTAACAAATTCATGCTGCTGCTCTTACAGAAATTGTTACATATTTCAGATTTTCTCTTCCTTAAAACTTCAACTATGCTCTTTTTACAGCAATGACAGGGATCGGTGTAAGCAGGGCAAAACTGCATATGATGATTAAATTTCTTAGAAATTATAATCATTATTCTCCCTTTCTTTCCTAACCATTTCTAGTGGCAATAGCCAGCTTTGAACTCATCTTTTTAGATGAGAAGGCAAACTTGTTCTTCCCCACATCCGAAAGAACACATGAAGCAATTTATGGGAAATTTCATCTGCCATTTTAACGTTGTCTGGTTGCTGAGCAGTGTCAGGTCCCTGTGTAATGCTAGGGTCTGCCTTTGCATCTGCTACCCATCAGTGAAGTCTGTGAGCTCATTTTTCTCCTATACATCTTATTAACTTGAACATGCTCTGTTAACATAACCCTGGAGAATTGTTACCTGCAGCCCTTCTCTACTCTTATTTACTCCAACTCTTCCTCTTATATTTTAGTCATTAATTCAACCACATAAAATCCTTTCCCCCCATCCTTGGTTTCTTCAAAATTCTTTGGTGGTGGTCCTTGTCAAATGTTGGAAAACTGAGGGAACTACTTCGGTGAGATCTTGCTTATTCATGTACTTGCCTTCAAAAAACCTCCAGTGAGTTTGAAAAACATGACAACCCTTGATAGCAGGCTTCTAACTCTTCCTCAATACATCTCATTTATCCATGTTATTCTCATTATTATTATTATGACTGATTACATGCAACAGATGTCAGGTTTAGTAATCTGCAGTTCCCCAGATCTGTCCTTTTTTTAAAGTAGTGTCACATACAGATTAGGACACTATAGATCACATGTACACTGATTTATATCTTAGCTAGGTGTTGTACTTCTGGCTCACAGTCTAAAATACAGTGATCCTTGCTTGCTTGCTGTTTGGAAAGCTGTACTTCTCAAGTGCAAAGCAGGTGTCTCTAAAGACATGAAAGTGGTTTTCATTATTTTCACAGAAGGTTTAAGCATTATCTTTAGGAAGATCAGTACATGATAAGAATGTACTGTAACAGTAATACTACAAACATTTATTTGCATCAAAAAGTCTCTCTTATCTTTCCAGTCTGTAAATAATAGTTCCATAAATATATGCTCCTGTACAGCAGTAGCCATTCAACTATGTAATAGCTGTCCTAATTACCAGAAAACACAAATGAGCTTGTGAAGACACAGTTATTCATTTGCAAATGAGACAGCATTCAAAGAGAAGTAAAACTTTTAACATCTTTCTGGAACTGAGAGAGTCTGTGGAAATCACAGCCAACAAACAGGCAACTTGAGATAAGGACTACAACAATGTACGCAAATATTTTAAGGCTCACCAATTTTGTGCAAAGTTGAAGTTTTACAACACAAAGTTTTCAAGCGCCATCTAAGCTTCCGGTTTAAATTCACACCATTTTTCTTCTAGTGTCAACTTTCATCTCTTTTAACTCACATATTCAAAGACAAAGGATTGAAAATTAGTCGTACAAAGCCATCAAGCGCTTTTCCGTGGTGCAAGCCCAAATGCTAGGTTCATTGTGACAGTTTTTCTACTGGCAGGATGTTACAGTTACACATAACAGTGTGTTTAAATCCACATGCAACTGTTTCAGCTCCCTTTTTCACCTCCCTATCTTGCATCAATCTAATAGCTTGTAGTTCTAACACCTACAGAAGAGCAGCATGGATTTATCAATTCAGTATGTTTAAATCAAATGTATGGAGAAAAAACCAAAACAAAACACTACCAAGATTGGGAAAAAGACCATTGGAGCAAGCATAGTGTTCACATCCTATGTTCACAGCATTAGGCAGAAAAAAAAAATTAGCCTAATTACAGATGCAGAAAAAAACACCTTTCCAGATATGAGATGAAAACTTTTCCTTGTCTTAAAGCATCTGGTGCTGCTCAGTCTTCTGGGCAGCAGAAAAGTTAACAGTAGCCTCAGTGGTGCTGCTGGGGGAGTGAGAGGACACAGCTGACAATAAAGCCATACACAGCCTTGATATTAATAGCAGAAAGCTAAGACACCCAAGAGAACAATGCAGTTGCAAAGAGTTCTCTCTCTCTTCCCAAGCTGTCTTAAGAAAGCTATGAGGAACAAACAGAAAAACAAACAAACTTGTCTGTGAATACAAACAAAAATATTCTGCCTTTCAACACCTGTATTTTGTTTTATTTTAACTGCCACACTTATCGGTTTGGCCCTCTTAAGTCATTTAGTGAAAATCACAGAACAGCTGAAACTGGAAGGGACATCTGGAGGATGCCTACCCCAACCCCCCTGCTCAAAGCATGTCAATGACAGCAAGTTGCTCAGGGCTGTCTCCAGCTGGTTTTTGAGTTATTGCCAAGGATGGAGAATCCACAACAGTTTTTGGACCACCTGTTCCAGCGATCTATCACCCTTAACATAAAAAAAACCTCCATTTTTTTCTGATGTTTAAATGGAATTTCCTGTATTACAATTTGTGCCCATTACTTCATGCTATCAGTGGAAACTATCGAGAGCAGCCTGACTCTATCCTCTTTATTCCACCTCATTGGGTTATTTACACACATAGGGTGCCCCTGAGCATTCTTTCCTCCAGGCTGAGCAATCCTAGCTTTCTCAGCTTCTCCTCATAAGAGAAATTCTCCACACCCTTAGTCATCTTAGTGGCCCTTTGTCTTACTCACCCCAGTATGTCCATGTCTCTCTAGTACTGGGGAGCCCAGAAGCACATAGCACTCGAAGTGTGGCCTTACCAGTGGTGAGTAGGGGGAAAGGATCACCACTTTGATCTGCTGGTAACTTTTCCTAATGCATCCGGAACACTTCTGGCCTTCTTTGTTGCAAGTGCACATTGAGGGCTCACACACATCTTTCCCACCAGGACTCCTGGGTCCTTTTCTGCACCTTCTTTTCAGTTGATTGGACCCTACCACATACTGGAGGGCTGGAGTTGTTCCTCCCCAGGATCACTGAATTTCCCTTTACTGAACTGCTGGAGGCTCCCATCAGACAATTCCTCTGTCAATGTCCCTCCAGATATCAGCAAGACCCTCTTTGGTCTTATCAGCTCCTCCTGCAAGCTTGCTGAGAGTGCACCCCTGTGTGACCCCCATGTCAGTAACGAAGGTGTTAAACAGGATTGTCTCTGGCACCGAGTCCTGGGGTGCACTGCTAGTGACTGGCATCAGCTTTTGAAGCACTTGTGACTTGTGCCATTGATGCCAACCCTTTGAGCCCATCAGGTCAGACAGTTTCCAGTCACTTTGACTGTTCACCCACCTGGCATGCACTTCATCAGTTTGTTTATGAGGATGCTATGGGAGACCATGCTGAAAGCCTCACTGAAGTCAAGATAAACAATACTCACTGCTCTTCTCTCATCTATCCAGCCAATCTCATCACACAAGGTGTTTATAACATGATTTCTTCTCCATGCTATGCTGACAGGTCCAAATGAACATCTTGTCTTTCATATTTGAAAGTTATTCTAGCTCTTTTTCTTAATCACCTCCAATCTAAGCTTTTTTTTTTTTTTTTTCTTTTGATGTCTACAATACACTTACTAATAGTTGCACATCTACTATTGGAGATGTCCCTAGAACAACAGTCTCAACAGAACTGCTTAACAAACTACTTATTCCAGCCGGGCACTGAAATAACAATGCTTCTTTTTTTCTCCACAAATGTATGTAAGCTAGTAGCAATGTTGTTGCAGCTGTAATGGCCTAATGACCTCAGAGAAGCAAGGAAAACACCCTCCTCCCTGCCCCCAAATATACTCACTACTTACTACCGTGTCCGTAAGAAATTTTTCCTCCTTTAAACTGACTATTTTGTTAACAGCTTCCTTTCTACACATTTAGGATAATAACCATATTTTGTCAGGCTCTTGACAAAAATAACTCATTTTCTCAGATTCCCTGGCCTCCCTGAAAAAGAAACATGAGAAATTTTAGGGAGCATCATCTTGCGTGTTTTTTCCTTCATTATTTTTCACTCTCTCTCTTCCTGTCAGAAGTGAAGAAATATCAGGGCCCAAATTTTGCTTAGGAAAAAAATCCTTACACTATAAAGAATTAAAGAAAGCACAGCACTAAACCCTCTGCACTTCAAGCGATGGTGTACCTGCATCTTTTCAAGCTCCACTAAAACTAAAAATGCACCAAAAATTTTTCTCAGCAAAGAAGCGATGCAATTTTCATAAATTCTGTCCACTTTTAAATAATTCCAGGTAATGGATAATCCAAGTAGCTGGTTTGGCTAAATGGTAGCTCAGCTCTGTAGGCACTACAGTAATGACAGGCTACAGCTGTGGTTTTACACTGTATTATACATCCAACTAAGTGTTTCAAACACACACTGTGGCATTAAATGGAACTGGAAGAGCAGATTACAACATAAATCCTGTATTCTTCCACCAATTTAGCAATGTACTGCCAAAAAAGAGTCCACTTTAAAAGCCGTGTTGTACATTCAGCCAGGACACGTCCGCTACAGTTCCGACAGACCACGGATAATTGTCTAACAACCACTTCTGGGGTACTAATGCTCTCTGCAGCCCAGTGATTGACTAAAATACTTAGAACAAATTTTGATGTAATCCCAATCAGATTATAAAAATTTTGAAGCAGCTGATGCTCTGGGCCAATGCTAGTTGACAGCACCCATTTAAAAACTCTTTCACACCCGTACAAAGTTAAATCAACTTGGCACTCTCTCTGGTAGACAATTGTCTCCTTAAAGTATGAACACTATTCATCCAAGTGAATTGCTGCATTAAGGGGGCAGTTGGCTGGCATGGGGAGGACTGGACTGATTGACAGTGCGTCTTAGTCACAAAGAAGTTTTAGCAAGAGTTTCTAAAAACTAAAAAGCAGTAAGGACGGTGAATAGATGAAGCAGGCTGAAGACACAAAAGTACAGGATGTATCCAGGAAGATGCCGGTGCTTCAATAAGCTTCCTAACTATGACTAATCTTAAAACGGTTCTCGTGTCTTGTTTTGTAAATTTAGCATCTCAAGTGTTTCAGAGAATTTCATTTACTACTTAACCCCTTAACACCAGCTAAATATTGCAGCAACAGTTATTTGTGGAGGGTTTTTTTCCAGAGCTATGTATGCTAAACAGCTAAGAGTTCTGTGAAGCTTCCTAGGGAGCAGATTTTATTTCACCTCTGAAACGTTAATAAAGAAATGCAGAGCAGCATTTAAGGGCTCATTCTCAAATTATTCTAAGGAGATTACAATACTCCCATCCCCCTTTCCCTTGAGAAATTTCAAAGAGGAAGTACAAGAAACCTGTACAGAAAGTGCTTAGGTCATAATATACACACAGACAGTTGAATTTATTAATGATTCCAACAGATATCAGAAGCACTGGAAGAAAAACTTAAAGTGCAAGACTCCAAATTATATATTTTACAAGTATAGTTGAGTATTACATAAGTAATCACTACATTTGAGTTAATTTCTCAAATATTATTTTGTCATCATTTGTGTACACAAAACCGATACCGTTGTGTAAAGCAATAATGGAAGATGCCAAAAGCGCTATTGTCTACTGCGGAACTCAATGGGATTACTCCAGACACCACCAGCAAACACATAGGATACATCCAGTTCAATTTTCAGTCTAAATGAATTACCCACTTCTGATCTCAGCAAGACTACATAAAGCCACTCAGGATGCCAGCCTGAGGCTGAAAATACAAACGAGGCTCCCCAAACCTCACACAACTTGTCATATAAAGCCTAGACGTAAACAGCAATTTAAACATATTTCTTTCATCTATTTAAGGATAAACTCCTCAAAAGTTTTCCTTAATATTTACCAAGTGCTTGTTTTCTCATGATAATTCTTACACCACAAAAAGAGGTTCTAGTTTCTGTAAACTATTTGTAGTCAAGGTTAAGTGACACGTTGCTCAATGCAGTGAGCTAATATAACTACAATCTAATTGAAAAAGGGCAAAAATCTTTGATTCAACTGCTAAATTAACCTAGCTGTTTGAGCTAACAGATCCAATTTCACTGCCTGTTAAGGCAGGCAACACTTTTTTGTCTTCATTTTATACTCTAATGAAGTCTACTTCATAGAATTGCCTCTACTTATCCCAGAGGACAATTTAGTCCTTTTGTGTAGAGCTAATCCAGCTCTCCCTGAAGTCAAGGGGAATTTTGCACTTGACTTCAGTGTGAAAAAGGATCACATCCTAGAATAGCAGCACTAAAATATCAGAATAAAAACAGGTTCAGATTTTCCACTTCCTAATTAGCCAAAAAATGCCTCAGACAAACAAACTACCCTGAAACAAATCTTTTAAAAAGGGAAAAAAGTCTAATTTCCATTTCAGGTTTAAGCATATGAGAAGTTATTTTACATGGCAATGTTTTTCAAGAGAATAATCCCATTCAGATATTCTGACTGTAAAACTGTACTATCTGCATCTGTTTTGGCTTTCAGTTTCAGGGGAATTCGAGGGAAAAGTAAGAATCCACCAAATCTAAGAAATATTTTAAGAGAAGCAACAGTTTAATGGCATGGTTTCCAAGCTGTAGAAATCCTGCAGCAGTAACACTTGCCAACCTTTTAATTTTCTGTCAGAGCAATCAGGGTTTCCTCAAGAACTTCTTAGGCTGTGATATACTGACAGGATCAGTAGCTTTGGCTGGTTACTCTGTTGGCCTAAATATGATTTGATTCCATCACATAAATTATCTGGTTACCTGGCTACACCGTACTGCACATAATGGAGTAAACAATGTTTACTTCTAACTATTTGTATAACAGCAGAAGTAGAGTACAATAGACCTGTGAAGCCAAATTAAGTCATATGGTGACTGACCACACGTCATATTTAGTTACAACAGTAAGTTACCCTTCTGATGACATTTCTTTAATATTTGAAGTAGAGAAGGATTTTTTTTTTTAACTGAAATTTCTATAAAGGCACAGATTTACTTTTAGGATAACCTATACTGAATTTAAAAAAAAAAAATTCAAACTATGCTGTTAGTCACCAAAACTTTAAACAAAATTATCACCACATTGACAGAGCTAATTCATAACCAACTGAAATCAGAATTTGAATACCCAAATATCTAAAGTAACATAAGCTGTTGCAAGTGTAAAGAATATGCGACCCCTCAACCTTATTTAGTTATCAGTTGACTAGAATCTTAGGAACATTTAGGGAAGGCAAGGTTAAATGACAAATGAGAGATTTTTTTTTTTGTTTCTATTTTCAAAGAACACAAAAACTTGGAACTATGAGATCTATCCACTCTAATGCCTTAGAGGTTGTGGTGACCAAAAATTATTCACAAATTAAAGCTAATATTCTCTTTAGTAAATAAATCTATCAGATTTAAAGCAAAATGCGGTGTGCAACAGAATTATTGCCCTCTATATTCTTATCTAGGAAGCAACATATTCACTTGTACTTTAAAATCTAACACTGGTTACTTATATGAATTTTAATCAGAATTTCCATTCAAATGCCACTGAACACAAACTAGGAAGAAATAAAAATGTCTTGCATAGAAATTGCACTTTCATTGTTTAAATAATTAGGTATATAGCCTAAAAGATTCATTGAGACATTTTATTATTACATTAAATATAGACATAGAAAATCCATGCCCCTGGCAAAAAGCTAACAGGATTAGTGTAAACCTAATATGTAGAGTCAATATATTTTACCAACTAGGAAGGCTCAACCTCTTTCTTTGGGAAAAGAATGAAGAAGCCCAAGCATGAAACTGAGGTAAAATAGTAATTTAAAAGACCCATATAAAGCAAAGATGTCATGCTTGTTAATGTAAATCATGTATTAACTTGGCTGTGATTTCACCATGTATGCACTGGATTTAAATAGTATTCTGATGATATGTCAGACCTAAGCAAAAGGGAAGGGGAGGTAATCAAAGAGTCCTAGATTTAATAACCAATGCAAATGAATTCCAGAATATTTAAATACACCTACTATGCATGAACAAGTCAAACGTTTCCAGGGAAATAATTTTTCATCTATAAACTAACACTTGTCTCATTTTACGTACATCATGATAGCCTGAATCAATCAGTTCTACGGTTTCTACAGCGTACAAGCTAAGAAATAATTCCTAAAATGAAAAAGATCGATATTTTTAGCAAATTATATAATGTGCAATTCAGCAAGATATTTTGAAAGCTTATCACTTTAAATAGCCTCAATCACTATGATTTATGAATTGTGTTTTAAGTGTGTAGCTGTACTTAAAATAAGTACAGAATTGTACTTGAAAGTCAAAAAAAAGGTACTCATATTACTATTGCATCCTAGCCTCTAAAGCCATATACAGTTAGCATTTAATTTTAGTGTTTTCTGAAGCCAAAAACTTTGCACTTGCATTCTGCTCTCTCACTTAGAACCACAGAAAAACAACAACAAAAACAAACCCTTAAAACCCACCAAACAAAAACAACATAACCCTTTTCTCCCCCACCAACTACAGAATGTTAACATAATGCCTACTTCTCAGGCTTGAGAAAACAAATGTTACTCAAGAAAATTACAACTGACTAGTAGCAACATCTCAGGAATTATCCTTGTTTTCCCTTCTCATTCTTCATCAGTAATTGTTTTCAATAGGAATAGTATTTTGCTCTAAGTGTTCCTGAATACAATATTTAACTTTACTATGAAAACAGAATTCACCATGGCTCTCTACAGTGAGACTAATATAATACTCTTTTTCTCTCCCCAGTGAATGTTTTTCAGTTAGGTATGGATGAGCTGATGTGGCCAGTGCTACAATAGCCTTTAATCATCCACTAAACAAATATTTAACACTAGTATCAACTAAAAAAACCCATCCCCTCTTTGCTTTAAGGGCTTTGTCATTCTATAATGCAACTTCTAATCTAAAATGTATGGCAGGGGGAACCCCCCAAAAAACAAAACAAAAGAACATGCTTCGGCAAAAACCCCATATACCACGTCTCAAAAGCCAGAGAGCACACTTAAATTTTAAGACATTGCTGCCGGTAAAAAAACTTGAATACTTCTTATTTAGAACAGGCAGAATGAGAAGTGCCATCTGTTGCTCAAAGAACCCACACTGAAAATGAGCCTCTAACTAAACTTCCAAAAACTTTTACATGAGACATTAATAATTTATCCTGAATGGAATGGATTGGAAAAAAAAATTAAGACAACAGGTATTTGCCTAGATAGACTTCTGGTCTGATTCATAACAACTGCTCTTTCAGTAGGCTTCAGTTAAAGAACGTGTACATCAGAGAGGCTCTATTAAGACTTATGATAAAAACCCACAAACAATCAAGAAAACTACAAGTCTTTTGTCCCCATTCAGTAAGGGACAGCCGTCTTTTGAGAATGATACACAATTCACCTGGGCTAGCCATCACACAGAGCAGAGAATGGTCTTTTCCTTTCAGAACTTAGTAAGCTTTGCATAAATTTGCATTGGGTAAAAGAAGGCAAAACCCCATATTTTCACGTTCACCTGTCACTGAAGTATTGCAGGATTTTTTATTAGGAGAGATCACCTATGAGCCCATAAGATGCATTAGTAAGTATGTTCACAGCTTCATCAGAGCATTGCTACAAGTTCAGATCTCTAAGGAAAACTGGAGTATTTCAACTGAACTACCACAACCGGAGCTGGTCACTAACATTAAATACTAGGTATCAACAAAACACTAGGAGTCGCAAAAAATATACTGCTGGCATGTTCTGTTTTCAGCTCAAGAAGATACAGGAAGAAGGACACAAACCACTTGCTTTTATCACCATAACCTTTCCTCCCATTTCATCTCACCCCTGCTTAGTCTTCACATGAATGTAAATGCTGTATCTTTACAGATTTTTAAACCACAATTTTTTCTGCTAGGTTTGGCATGGATCTGTAATTTTTAAGATATTTGGAGACCCCTGTTTTATACAAATTTCAGACCTAAATGTCACACTTAACTCTGTGTTTCTCACAGAATAAGTCTGACCAACTTCTAACTGAATACTATTTTTTCTCTTAATATTCTTCTGAAGACCTTGGTTTGGGAATCAGTAATGTAAGGTCTGTATTTCAAACTGCAGACCTCCAGAAAAACAGACCAAAATCAAGGCGAAGAAAAGAGATACAAGAGCACTAAAAAGATGTATGACTAATCTTGGTGATTTGTTTTAAACACTTTACAATGAAGTTATAAGAAACTACCTTACTTTTGTAGTTATTTTTAAATTTCTTCCCTCAACCTCAGCTTTGATAGTTTTCTTTCCTAAATTTGGCAAACAAATGCTAGTTTCAAATAAATGTGTACTTCAGATAAATGTGAAGAATATTTTCTAGATATTAATTCTATACTCATTTTTCAGTGGAGCATACTTAGACCAAAACTTTAAAAGCATTGTTCATCTGTGAGGCACATGTTAAACTAAGCCTATTGAGAGACCAGTTTTTATGAATTAGACCAGAAGTCCATCAAGCCCAAACATCCCTGAGTAAAACCAGAGGTTCATCATGGGCCCCCAGCATCTGAAATGCTGGGCAACACTGCATTCTCAGGAAGGCAGCCGAAGAATCAGGAAAACCTGTGATCATGCTGTCCTTGGTGCAGCTTCTGGACTTTGGGGTACCATCACTCTGGGGCAAAATAAAGTACTTGTGTTGAACAGCCTGAGCTGGCAAAAACCAACCAGAAACAGCAAGAGTATGTAAAGAAAGAGATGGACTTTGGAGGGTTTTTCTTCTACTCTTACAAGTACACGTTACAAGTGTCAGTCATGATTTTAGTTTCCAATATAATGTTCTTGAAAAGCAAGAAGATACACATAATAACTGAGACTTGTTTTTCCCTTGTCACACTTTAGGCATAAATATTAATGTTGTTATTTAATCATACTTAAAATAACTTATTAAAACTGGATTGTTCACTATTAATTTGTTTTAAGACTCCCTTTTCTGGCTGACTGCCAAAACAGTTATAATGCTATACAATTGCAATACACAAGAGATCCATGGCACCCTCTAATTACTCTTTAAATACCTCGCACAAGCACTGCCTTTTCTTACAATTGTGAGGCCATTAGGTAGGGTTGAAAATTTCACAACCTTTATCCCAGACACTTAATTTTATTTCTAAATATCTTATTTTATTATAAGTTTGCATGCATCATCAAAATGTTTGCCTGAACTATGGGCAAACATTTGAAACATGAACACCATCCTCCATGCCAATCCTTCTTTTCTACAGGGCTGTCAGTCCTGGGAAGCAAACCTGAGGCCTGACTGCATTTATACTCCATAATTCACATCATGAATAAAACACTACTACTGCCTCAGTTTTGCAACACTAGGGAGTGCTTTTGGGCATGTGCAAAGGAACTTAACCCTACTAAATGAAACACCTCCAGTACCGAGACTGAGTTTAAATGTGTGAGTAATGCCACAAAATTCTCCTGAAAGTTTCTCCAAAACAAAGTTAAAAGCCCTGATCTATGAAGATTTACTTATGTGGGTGTGTTTATTCAACTTCACTGTCACTGGAATTAAATAAAGTTATTCATTCTTGTAAGTCTGGTCTAGATAATCCTAAATTTCAACTAAAAGGGCTCATCACTTTTGAAGAACATGAATTTTTCCCAGACTTCTCTAGACTTCTGGTGTGAAGAAAGCCACAGACACATTTTAAGCCAGAAAAGTTTTTCATCTCCCTGAAGTGACAAGTCAAGTGACAAATTATTTAATGTTCAGTAGCACCATCAGAAGTCAAAATTTACATAAACATTTAAGATATAGATGCAGTCAATACTGATGTGACACTACTATAAAAGCACCTGCCTTCCAAAAATACAAATAAAAAATACCACCTGGTTAGCGAAAGAAAGTTATCCAATTCCCTACTCGACAACTAACAGTGTTCAAGAAGCTAAAATACAAATTATTCCAGTCTGAGGTTTTACTTCCTCAACATACCCCAATCATGCTCTGTAACATTACCTAATACTACAGTCAAGAAAAATCGAAACAAAACCCTGTTCTTGGCCACAACAGTCAACACAGCCTTAAATGCAGTTAGTGAAGATCTCTACAGCAGTATCCCACTGAGCTGTGGGGCTTGGATACAAGCCAGGACTAGCTAGAAGTCCAGCTTGAGGGCTTGATTTCAGCTGTGCATGGCTTTGGTCCACTGACTTACAGGACACAGCATGAAACCCAGGGCTCTATGCAGTGCCTATCCAAAACGGCAACAGAGAGCGTTTCCTGTCCTATTTCCAGCTACCCTTTACATTCTCAAAGAATATGTGTTTAAATCTCAAGAGAACAAACTTGATGCATAAGTGTTTACTTACTCAATTTCTAGCATTAAAGTTGGAAATCATCTCCGATCCTGCAATCGGCTGTGCATCTTAACATTACCTAAGGGTGCAGTCCCACTCATTTCAGTACTTTGGTGCTAATTTCTGTTTTGATGCACAGGCACCATCAAGGATAACACCCCCATAAGTGAAAAAGGCAGTAAGAACGACCTCTTACAACCTAAAATGAAACTTGTCCTACAATGAGTCGACAGCATCTATTCCTTGTTACTTTTTCCCTACTAAACTCAGCATACACATGGGAAGTTGTCCAGGTTTACCTCCAAAACCTGGCAATTGGTGATACAATCTGGAACCCTACAGCTCTAATCATTGGTGCGAATCCATAAAGCCAGGGACTGTAGCGATTGAAAGAAGTTCCCATATGGCAACTGTAAAACGGTTTGTATTTCAAAAATTATAAAAAATAGTGGTTCCTACATCATAAAATCCATCACTATAAAACAGCTTCCTACTGGCACTCTCAAGGAGAACAGAAATTAAATAAATCTTGAGACTGAGTTATCTACTTGTATTTGGAGGTAGTTCCTCCAAAACAAAAACTAACCCATTCTGTTACAGTAGTTGGAGAAACTGCAGTTCTCCCTCATGGATCAAAATGTTCCACCCACAGGGACAGGGCTTTCAGTACTAGAAGCCTGAAACCTTTCAGGAAACCACAGGCTGTCTACATATGCATGTAAGGTGTGCTACCTGAAAAAGGCTGCTTGATGCCACACAGCAGAATAAGGACATGTTCCTAAAGTCATCTTTGTGTTAGTACTGACACCAATTTTTAAATTAACATCAAGGTACCTTACTCAAACTGTGATCAAACTACACAGCAAAACAGTTGGGTGCAAGTAGGGAATATGGATGAAAGAACGCACTTCCTTTAACATTAGTGCATTTAACGTTTTGAACACAAGGAACTACTGAAAACATACAGGTTTTGTCCACAGGTAGCGCATATGGAAAAGCAAAACTACACAGCCAAGTTTGTTCATAAAGTAAACTTTGACCACATAATCTGACATGAGCCACACCGCAGACTTTCGCATCGCTGTCACGTGACGGCCATGATTTATTAGACCTAACAGAGCGACAACTTCATTCTTCAGGAGCTGAGAAGTGCACAAAGCTCAAAATAAAGACTATTTCCTTGATGTACAAGAATAGTTCTTTTGCTCTGTTGAATGAATATTGATAGAAACATCTAAATTGTGAAGTTTTTCAATAATCCCATTACACAGTACGCAGCACACCAAAAATGTATTAAGTATTTTTCCAGCTATTTCAAAATAATGCAGCATATTAAATATACTTTCAATGCCATTCATTTTGTAGCTGGAGAACTGTTGTTGAGTAACAAATATTCCCGTGAAAATCTCTCTTTATAATATCAAATACAGATTAAAGCTACCTTGGGCTCACCAGTCTCATTCCCCATAGAATGGTACTGGGGTCCAGGTATTAAATAACTATCAAAAACTGGACCAGCAGCTCTGCAAGCAGCAAAACCAGGTAGGCCCTATTTCCTGCATCAATTTCCAGCTTGAGGTAAGTGTTGCTATGAACTCTCTGGTGTACAGGTTAAAAGCTCCGTTCTACCTGGCTTCCTTACTTCCAGAAATTTTGTAGAAACTGCTCACCTGGGAGACCTCTGCTGCCAAATTTATTTGAAATGTTCTAAGAGCCAGAAGACTTATTAGAGGGACTGAAGGCACACAGAGATTATAGTTCTACTTGAGCTGCACCTGCTAAAGAAAGAAAGCTAACAAAGCACGTGGAATAATTAATTACTGGAAATTGCTGCTACTAACTACTGTCACACCAGGTACCACTGGATCTTTTTCTTTGAAACTGAGCAGAAACACAGTGCCCGTGCGGCTGTCTTTGTTGCCATCACAGATGCTACCTTGTCCCAAAATTAACTACAACACCCTGGCTGTGCAAAACACACACGTAGTCTCCACTCTACGCTTATGCTCAGTAGAAACCTCCTATAACTAAATTTACAGATATACATCAGAAATAAGAGTGGAAGTGCAAGGTTTTGTTGTTTGGAAACGTTCTTCTGTGAAGCCTACAAAAAACATGGTTATGGCTGAGATGTACTACCTAACAACAGAGGTACTGCAAGGATAATTGACAAGGCAATTTTACCCCTCTTCAAGGTCTTAGTTTCCAAACAGGAAAGAAAAAGACTCTGAAGTAAAGTTTTGTATCTCACTCCCCCAAGTAATGATCAATTTCACTTGCAAAATCTGTCTGAAATATCATTCAGCTGTCTATAAATTATTATGTGAAAACCAATACACTTTCTTTGTCAACACACCCCAAATTTCAAAACTGGTTTTGGAACATTCTGCCACTTTACGTAAACCAAAACACCTTATTTTTAATTAATGGCAAGTCTCTGCCAAGGGTTAAATCCAGCAGGTACACCTGAATACACCTTAACAACATGAGTTTCAGAAATATTTCTGCCCTAGTTTTCGCAGTGCCAAGTGGACCGTACCCAAAAGCATACAAGACACCTAGAACCCCATATATTCATGCAATAAATAACCACATAATAAACTTCGCATATTTGTAATACTGAGTATTGGAGGAATCACACTAGCCCTTGGCCTGAGCACACAACTTTAAGCACATCAAGCCTGCGGGTCCACGCAGAGCAGAAAGTTATGGGCAGACTCCACAGGAACAGGGGCCTGTATGTGTCCAGCGTATTTTTTTTTTTTAAACTGTAAGGAAGACAAGCAGCCTTGACGAAGTGCGATGACCGAACATTTAAATTAATGACTCAGAAATGTAAAGCGGTCGCGTCCCAGGCTCTGTAATGGGATATAAACCAGAACAGTAGGGCGGGAGAAAGAAAAATCAATAGAAGATAAAACCACGCAGACTAACCTACAGGCGACTGCTGAATTTTGCCCTTTTACATCCTCCGGCCCCGCGCCGGGAGCGGAGCCGGGAGCGGCTCACGCCGAGCGCCAGCCCGGGCGCGGAACGCCGCCAGCGCCGGGGGACGAGCGGCCGGCCCGCGGCAGCCCGGCGGGCAGGGCCGGGGGACCCGGGCCGAGCGGGGCTCACGGGGCCTCCCGCACAAACTTACTGCCCGCAGCCCGCCCCGCGCAGCCCGCCCAGCCCGGCCCGGCTCCCGCCCGCCCGACCCCTCGGCCCCGCGGGCAGGGGCTCGGGCCCGGGAGAAAGTTGCCGAGAAAGTTTCTGCAGAGGAGAAGGGGCCGCGGGTGCGGGACGCCCCCCGCCCCTGGGGCGCGGCGGCGGGGCGAGGCCGGGGGCGGGCGGCCGGGGCCTAGCGCCTCCATCGCCGCCGCCATCGCGGCCGCCGCTCCCGTGGGGCGGCGGAGCGGGGACGCGGCCGGGGCCTCACCTGCTTCTCCTCGGCGTGGCGGGTGGGAGAAGGAGGGGGGGAGGGAAGGAAGCGGGGGCCCCCCCGCTCCTCCCGGAGCCGCGGCGACCCGGGGAGGGAAGCGGGGAGGAGGGGAAGGGAGGAGGGACGAGGAGGAGGGAGCCGAGCGCTCCGGTGCGTGCGGGGAGCTGAAGCCTCGCTGCGGGAGGAGGAGGAGTAGGAGGAGACTCCCCGCCCCTATGGCCGGGATCTCCGGTGGGCACCGCGGCCCCTCCTCCGCACCGCGTTTCCCTCCATGCGCTCCGGCCCGGGATGGCCGCACCTCCCGGCCGGGGCAGCGCCTTCGCGCCCGAGCCGGAGGCCGCGGGGAGGAGCCGGGCGGCCCCCGCGGAGCCGGGCTGGCGGCGGCGCTCCCTCCTCCGCGCCGCTGCGCACCGAAACAACATGGTGGAGGCGTGCGGGGCGGCGGGGGGCGGCGGCGAGGGAGCCGGGGCTTGCCCTGCCCCGCGGCTCGCCCGAGGGCGGCCGCCGCCAGCCCGGCCGTGGGTGCCGGGGACCCTGGTCGGGGGAGATCCGGCGGAGCTGCTCCTGCCGCCGTGCCGGGCCGGGCTGGTGAGCTCGGCGAGCCTCTATTGCCAGAGAAGCTGAACGTGAAAGATTCCGGCAGCGGAGCGCTTCGGCGTGGTGCGTGAAAAGCGAGCAAAAATAACTTTAAAAACTCCTCGCCTGGGTATCTTCAGGTGGGCCACGGCTTAGGCTCGGTACATTTAATTCGCTGTGGGTCAGACAGAAGCAAGATGGCCCGTCGGCAGCTCGGGAATGCCCAGGGCGACAGCACGGAGCAGACCTGTCCCCGAACACCGAGCAAAGGACCAGCCTGTAAATTACGCGTCCGTAACTCCGGGGGATGTTACCTTACGGGTTTCCCACTAATCGCGGTTCCATAAGGCGGTGTTGCATATTTTAAGAAATAAAAAGTCGGATTTGTGTCAAGGTGGGCTGCGTGGAAAAAGATGGTTCAAATGCATCTAGCCTTCAGAACTGCAGGCTGCAGGAAGGAGCGAAAGAACAAGAAGAAAAATGAACCTAAAGAGCCAAAGTTAATGAAGCGTACATAGCAAATCGGTGGTTCTCATTCAGCATTATCTTTTATTGTTTCCAGCTCTCTAGTAGTCAAATTTACATCTCTCCCTGCTTTATTTTCTTTAAAACCTGACCATAAAACAGTAATTGTATTGATGACTAATGATAACGTAATATAGTTTATTCTTTAGAAAAGTAATTGATTCAGGATGTCCCGTTTATTTTGCAGGCAATGCTGCAGAGTAAAGCCATTTGTATTTTTGAATTTCAGACAAAGCAAATACATGTATTTGCTTCTAGAGGACCTTAGATACACTTAAACAGTTAACAAAATAAAAAAACCCTGAAAGTGTTCTAGATTTGGAGACTCAATACCATAAATTGTTCTCATGTAACCCTCTTAGAGTGGTGGAGTTTATAATTTCCTGTTCAGTCAGAAATCTAACTTGCATTATACAGAATTGATTTTTAATTTCAAAAACAGTGGTGAATTTTACAGACTGACCTTGACAATGAATTACTTAACAGTTTGCAGACTGGTTGAAGCTCTAGGTCAGCCATGGCTTCACAACTCCAGCTGGGTTTATGGTAGTCTTGAGAGAGCAAGGTTTGAACTCCACTATCATTTGTAAGGTTTTGTATACACAGGCAAATGTTACTGATTGGCTAATTTTACAGCACAATGTGTAAATGATAAAATGTGCAGTGATAAAATGCACAATGCACAATTATAAAATGTGCAGATCTGAAAAACACGAGACCTAGTTGTGTTATCATCTTCATTACGTTTCAGAATGACTCAAGAAATTTCGTGGCATTGGGCTGAAGCTTCGTAGTTAGAGACATACTGGCTCTTGCCAGCTGTCGCTGTAATTTGACTTCTGGGTTTCAGGTTCAGTGTTGATGGATGGGATTATATAGTACTCCTTTCTCACGGCACCTGGCAATGCTTATGTGGTACTGAAACGTTTGTTGGGATTCTCAGTTCATCACTCCTCTCCTGTTGCTTTCTCTCCTAAAGACCAACAGAAGGAATGATTTGGTGGGTTTCTGAAAGGCTGAGCTATTAGCTGTGTCCTCTACTTGCTGTCTTACGTGTATGTGTGCTATTGACTGCCACAGACTACTGGAGCTGCACCAGTGATTGACTTGGTCGGGAGTGGAGAGACTGTCACGCCTAATTTCAAGCACAGTGTGATTAAAATAGCAGAGCAGTTGGGGAGAAGATGAGCTGACCAGTCCCATAGCCGAGAGCAAGCTCAGACTCACACCATATGGGTGTGAAAGAATAGATGAGGGTTTGAGTCGGGAGTCTTGGAGGCTAGACATGCTTTCATTGCAGTGGAAAAATTGGCTGCTTCTTAAATTGTCATGCACTTGTCCCTGATAGTTTGAGTGTTCCTCTGAG
The DNA here is from genome assembly GCF_009819655.1 of Sylvia atricapilla. NCBI lineage: Eukaryota > Metazoa > Chordata > Aves > Passeriformes > Sylviidae > Sylvia > Sylvia atricapilla. The sequence goes on along the minus strand of NC_089140.1, from coordinate 104,629,967 downwards.
TGTGCCTTTTATAAGGAAATGTTGAACAGGTGACTTAAAACAGTTAAACTGTTGGTGGTTCAGCCCGGTTAATCTTGCACAGAATGGGACTCGGGGTGTCATTGCCACCTTTTGCCTGGCAGCCAGGCAGCCAGCAACCTGTCTGCCACATAATACCTGGGTAAAGCTCCCTTACCACGGCTGTTCCTGAGTGGGCTCTCAAATGTGTTGCGGTGCAGGTGGACGGACACAGCTTGGTGTTCACTCAGGAGACAGAGTGAATCAGCCGAAACTACCTCAAGTCTCAGCTGCTATTTAGGCAAGGCCAGTGCCTGCTTCTAGGAAATTACCTCCCTCTCTTTTTTTTCTTTTGCTTTAAATTAATATTTTTGACCTTACTCGGGAAGGAGGAGGGAGGAGCTACTCTCAGATGCTTTAGCATGGCTGGAATATAGTGTAAGAAACTACTGATGCAGGGGTTCGTTGCTGCCGTTTGCTGGACGCAGTTTCCCAAACAGCCCTTCAGACAGGCTCAGCATTCACCAACTCATCATCTGTGTTGCGTGGTTGGTTGGTATTAACTTAATCTTGAAGATCTGTGCAAAGAGCCTACATTTAGGAAAGCATTCTCCATGTACTGTCTTTGAAAATTGTTGTATATTTGAATCACTTTCTAAAGTAAGTAATCATTTATGCTTATACTATCCTTAATGTGTTTGAATAATTTGAAAAAAAAAAAAAACAAACAAACCCAAACCCAACCAAAAATGTATTATAGGATCAGGTACATATTGTGCCAAATAAAGTATTTTTAGGGTGATATGGGGGAATACAAGTATAAGAGCAGAAAGAAAGAAGGAGGAACAGAGCAATAGAGATGGAGAAAGGCAGACTAAGATACTGCAAACACTCCTGTGGGTTCAGTGGTTTGTAATTGGAGCATATGGGACTTGCACCCTGAGATGTTGAAGGAGATGGACAGATTGATTCTCTGAAGAGTATTAACAATACATGCCAAAAGTTAATGTATGGGACTCATGGTAGTAACCTGAAAACATTGAGACCTTCTTGAAAACACATGGTAGGATTGCTTTCTAACAATTCAGAATAAATAATAAAAAAAAATAAACTCTAGTGGTTCATGGACAAAAAAAACCTTTTATGAGAAATTAAAAAAAAAAAAAAAAATCTGGTCCTAAACTAATTCCCTACTTTTAAGAAATAACTGAGGTGGTCAAGGCCTCATCCTCGCTATTGCTCTTTGAAAATGTGGAAAACAATGGTATTTACAGCAGCACCTCCTAAAATTCATGTGCAAAGTACCCACTCCTCATTGTACTGTATGATCACATTACAAAAAGGTAGTTAATCTTGGAATAATATTAGTCATTTGCTTGTTTTTAGCTCTTGGATCAATATTTTAAGAACATGGTGTTTATCAAAACATAGGTATTTCTTTTTAATCCCAAATACATTTCTTTTGAATCTGAATATTCTAAGCATTAGTCAAATAACTGGGTAGTTTTTGTCATGTTAATTTGTATTTAATATTCCAAAAGCTATTAATAAAATCATTGATGTTTAAAAGTGAAACATCTTCCTTGGATATAATGCAAATCACATACCAGTATAGTAGTTCGGTAAGGAAATGGAGTGCTAAGTACTGTGTGGTGGATCTGTAATTATTTCCTATTCTGAGGCATGTATCCTATTTAAGCCTGATGTTAAACTTAAAAATTTTAAGATGTCTCATTTTGCCTTGAAATGCATCTGCATCTCCAAATGGCCAAGATCTCGGTGTTTGGTGCCCACATCTATTTCTGCAGTTGAATATTCCGTCCTTTCTCAATTAGCACTTCTCTTTGATCTTGGATAACGTGTCTAATTATTTATGCATATTATACTTCTAGCAAGTATGTGGAGAGGTCTCTTTGAAAAGCATTGTTTCAAAGATTGTTTTTGAACTTACTAAAAGTTATACTTAAAAGCATGTCAGACTTTGAAAACCCTGTATTCCCAAACCTGTTGCTATTTACATTTGTGTCACATCCAGTTACATCAGACACGCTGGATTACATTGTATAATGAAAGCCTTATTGCTGTACTCTAATCTTTATCTCTTTATATCCGATCTCCTTTGAATTGCACATGAGTATTGCTTATGGTTACTTAAAATAACTACTGCTTTTGTTCCAAGGGCAGTACTATATATGATGAGCACTTCGCACTCAACCCTGCTTTGGCAGCAACTTCACATCCTGTGTCTTTGGTTCTTGCATGATTTTATTGGGAGGCTTGCACACATTCTTTTTTTTATTTTTCATTTACATTTCATATTTGAAAAATCTGAAACCTGTGAAATCACACGTGTTTGGAAAAAAAACATGACACGCTTACTTGTGCCACTGTGCTCTTCTGAGAGATTTGGAGCATATGCCTTCCTCCTCACAAAGCAGGTCACGTACTCTTAGGGAGAGTGGAAAAGGACAAAGAGTAGGTGGAAAAGCAGTTTGTGCAGTAAAGCTGGCCTGAACTGGGGTTGGTTTTAACATCATGCAGAGTCATTCATATCCTTTAAGAGATTTCTGACCTCGTTTGATAGCTAGTATAAAGAAGCAATTTCTGCTGGCTTTGAGAGACTTGCACATGTACATAATAGTTATATTTATTTTATTTTTCTTGTACTGGCTACCTAGGACATCGTTGTGGGAGTAATGCTTAATAATGTTAGTAGCTGCAGAATCCAAGTTAATATGGCATTTATGAGGCACTGGAAGGGGATTCTGCATCAAAACGTCCACTTTTCCAGGGCATCCTGAATTTTTACTGTTGAAGACAAGTGCTGTTGCGGTGCTTTTATACATGACTTCGTAAAACAAATCCAAGTGAAATAGTATTTAAAAAAAAAAAAATCTTATTCCCCTATCATTAGTAGTTAAACCTTACTTGGGACTCTGTATGGTCTTTTCCTCTCAGCTATCACTTTGCCTAAAGATGAAAAAAATCCCTCAGGCTGAGTGCCCTTTATTATGCTTTGATGCTTAACAGATACTTTGAATTTTCTGTGACTGGTTGTTTTTCCTGCCCTGATGTTTTGAGGATTATTGTTGTTCACAACCCTGAGGATCAGAAAGCCTTCCTTCTTAATTTAGAGATGAATGTGATGAAATTTATTACTTTGAGAATAGTTCCAGGAGTAAAATCATCCCCTCAGTCTGTGATGTCAAACAATTCCTTGGAATGGAGCTTGGATGAAGATGGGGTTGCTCACCATTAGGTGGGCATAACTGCTGTGCACCATTTAGAGATCTGAGAAAACTGGACATATGTCAGATATATGGGCTCATTTTCTCAGCAGGCCCCCTAATTCTATTGTTTTCCTCATGATTTTAATTTTCTCGTCACCATTCCTTCAGATGGAGGTTACAGTCCCCTCAGGTCTGCTGGTGTAGCTACAACTGTAGTTCTTTTCCTATAGTTTTTCAGCACGGCCAACATGGTCTTACTTTACGTCTCTTAATAGTTATCTATAAACCTAGAACATATTGATGCAATTTTGCTAGGGAATTATATGTATATATACATTATTGTGCTCACTGCCATGAGGAAAAGGTAGTAACATAGGGGCACCAGTGAGTTCTTACCCCACCTACAGCCAGAACAATCTGAATTTTCTGAAATTTCAGAATTTTGGAAAATCCAATGTGATTGTATTAATAGATGAGGAGAGCAGTGGTGGTAGGGAATAGGGAAGACTAGATGGCTCTGTTTTCTTGATGTTTAACTGTTACATTGTTCTTTCTGCATGAAGTTTTTCAGCTCACTCCAAGTAAATACCCTTTGGTTTGCTTATCACTGTCTGCTTTGTTCCCGTGAAGAAGGCACAGCCTCTTCCATTCTTACCTGAGAATCTGTGTTGGGGCTGAATGATGGAGTCATGGAGCGAGCTGAGGCAACAGCTACTCAAGGGACAGCACTTGTAAAACACATAACTCTTGACATCTGAAAAAGACATGAAGAGATGGAAAAAGCCTGGGTTTATTAAAAGCAGAGCTTGCATCGTTTCCTTGTTGTTAATTTCTATTATTGAGTGTGAGAGTTTTCAATTGCCTATAACCACCCAGCCTCCAATTTTTCTAGGCAAAGGTTGTTGGCAATTGCCTGCCTCACTGCACTGACATTTGTAAAGTGAAAATCTGCTGCTTTCTCATGTTAGAAGGAAGCAACTTTGCCAGCTAAGTTGTAGAGCAGCACCTCTGCTTCCAAACTGGACACAGCCATTTGAAATGTCTCAAGACTCCCATGCAGATGTCAGGGATATGCATTTTGCAGTAGGTGTTTATAGTACATTCTTACCTGAGCTAAAGGCAAGTAAGCCTCTGCACAGTCTCACTTCTCATGTAGAGGCTTGGTAGGTCTAAGGTGACTTCTCCAAAAACTCTACCTGCATTTTCTCTCACAAGCCAAGGAGGTTGGAGATGCTCTGTTTTAAGGCTTCAAAGGCTAAGCCAGCATTTCTTTGCAATTAGGTGGGAACACAGAGCTGGAACAGACCTCCCACCATGCAATAACTATTGTGGGAAAATGTTAGCAGCTCTAACCTTCTCCACCCCTAGCTCAGAAAGAAAAAAAATATACAGGAATTAATAAAGAAGGAAAACTACTTTTGAGTTACTCTTCTCTTTGTTTTGCAGTCTCCTGATTTGTCCTGATGTTTTATCACTGTGCTTCTTGGGCATCTGGCTTTTAGGAGGAAAAAAAAAAAAAAAAAAAAAAAAAAAAAAAAAGGAGCAGAACAGAACCAAACCTGAGCCTGCCTTCATGAGTGCTGAGCCTGCTGATGATACGTCACAGCTGCCCTTTTTGTTCATATTCTTCAAAAGAAAGAAGAAAAGACTGGTATAAAGGTTCAGAAGAATGAAGTATTTGTCATGAATTCAGAACTGCAAGCTCTAAGAATGAGAAATTTATTTAGAATGGAGAGGTTTTACCAACATATATTTATACAACTTTTAAGTTATTCCAAGAAAGGCAGCTGGCAAATAGTCCTTTCCCCCCTCTACTTACTTCTTTGAATATGCAAGTAATTGATCCTGTTGTTCCAGATAACTGTAAAACTTTGGAGGGAATGTTAAAATATTTGCCTTTTTTTTTTTAAAGCAACATCATATTCCACTATTTTCTCTTTTTCATACATTTCAGTAAACAGTTTGTTGAAGCCAGATACCATTGTGTGTTGGTATTTCATTTCTCATGGAATAAGTTATAAATGATGAGATAAAAAGATACCTTTATAATTCTCGTAGTGTATAATGCTAGTTAATTATATGCAGAAAAAGTGTAGCTAAATGAAAGAAGAAAAATACCAGCTAAAGACAAAAATATAAGGATTACATTAGTATGGCTCACATGCTGCTTCTTTCTGCTTATTTTTCCTTTCACTTTTGGTAAAGTGGGATTTTCCAAAGCACAAGAATTTCCTGGTCCTCTTTCTTTCAAAATGGAGCCTATTGAAAAATCAGACTGTGTGTTCAAAATTGTCCCACATTTTTGCTTTTGTTTTCTAACTGGGAAGAAAAACAAAACACAGAAAGTTTCAAAATATTTTGGTTTTAAAATATGGGCATGGACATCTTTGATGCATCATCATAACCGCTAGAAGGGACATTATTGCTCTTGATGGAAAATGCAATCCATTCAGGAACCTCAGATGATGGGGGGAAATGGAGGACCTAAACCATGACAAACTGATGATGAGTAATGACAAACCATTTTGAAGCCAAACATTTAGATTTGCTTGGACAGTTCAAAACGTTTTGAATTCTTTTTATATTTTCCCAAAGGGACATTACATTGTTTTGACACAACCAACTTTTTCCTGTGGAAAAAGTATTACAGCAACCACTTTTCTATTAAAAACTGTGAACAGAAAATTCTGGAGCAGCAATAGAGGGAAGTAGTCAATCCAAAACCAAGTGCATTTGAAAATACCCTCTCAGGAGAATTCTATGACTGCTCCAACCTAGCAATAAGGATTTTATTTGAAGGTAAGTGTATTTCCTAGACAACGAACATAACCTGATGAAATCTGTGTAGCATAACTTGGTGTATTTCAACACATTTGAAATATGTTTCAGAGAGTCACTTGAGAACTGTAAAAATGTGAAAGAGCTCTGGTGGAAAGCTTGGGTCTTTGACATCAAAAGTCACATCTGAGATTTCACAACTGTTTTGCTAGGACTGGGCATTTTTAAAAAGACTGAACACCTCATTTTTTAAAAAACAGTCTCAGTCTACCAAGCAAAAATTTGTACATTTAAAAACATACTTTTATCTTTAAAAAGATGTAGCTAAATTCACCATCATTTAATATTTAGAGGCATACTCTTAAATTTGTTTTTAAAAAATGGGTACAAACCTCTTTTTAGTGACAGCGAAGTATTTTCAGGAAAGATAAGGGTTCCCATACTCTTACTGAATTTTTAGGATACAGATGGTTAGGATAACCTGTCAGGACATTTTATACCTGTGTAAAAGTTGCCATGAGTCGCTGACTTGCTAGAACTGATGGCTATCTCAATGCTTATTTGCACTTTAAATGTGACAAACTGTGTGCTGGCTTCTTCTACATCAGAGCAAGCTTCATCTTGTCAAGAGTGGGTAGGAGACAGAGCCTGTTATTCCCTATTACCCAAGTTAATCACATGCTTTTCTGAGTATAAACAGGTGATTCACCAAGTTTAAGAGCAGAAGTAACCAACAGACCAGCCAGAGTTAAGCACCCAAGTGTCCCATAGGGATAGAAGGCTGTTAGAGATGGGGATTGCAGAGCTTTGGGCAGAACAGGCTGAAGGGACCAACAAAGGAGAGCAGAACAACAAACAAAGCCTGATGGGCATTTGAAGATGATTGTTGGCATCATGCCTGTTGGCACATAGATCATTTGGTCAGTGAGGTTATGTGAACTTTCACCTGGCTCTTGCAGGAGTGTGTCATTTTTTTATGTTCTTTGTGTGTCCAGTTCTCACAGTGAGATGCTGGTCCTTACAACGGGTCTGTTAGAGGCTTTCATCATAAAAAGTACAGTAAAATAAACATCCTTTGCTAGTCCAATATGCAAATTGACCACTGACAATTCTGAGTGTCACCACACCACAGTGAATTCAGGGTGAGCTCTTGAAGGGCCCAGGATCACTGCAGATTTATCCTGGTAAAACCAGTAAATGCTCTATTTGCTTCATGATGTTTCTGGGAATGTCTGGGAAGTCAAATTAAAATGGAAGAGTGGATTTCATAGCTGGGGGCTTCCCCTTGGAATTCTTGTGGCTCTTCACTGGTTCAAAAAAAACAAATTACAAATGGATCCCACAGAGTTTTGAAAGGCCAGTTTTTATATTCAATGTCACCTGACAGTGCTGTTTATTAATACATTCAGTGTGTTTCAATATAATTTTTCTCATCTTTCACCACATTAGATTTTTTCCTATGATTGTTTTGTTAGTCATTTCTGTAGGCAGCCTGGCAGCTGTTGCTGCAATCGATTTATTTACTGTGGTTGGCTCTGGATTTAGCGAAATGCAACTGCACCCTCTTGTGGAAGCTGCTAAGTGGATTATTTTGGTTTTCTGGTACCACCTGGTTATTTTTTTTTCTGAACCAGTCAAATGAAAACAAATAGCAGAAGTGTCCTAGGGCCACACAGCAACAAAGCTTCCTGGAGAACTTCAAAAGAATAAGCTGCAGCTTTGGAATGTCTGATCTCGGAGAACTTTTGAAGACAAACTTCTGTGGGGAAGACCTTCAAAGGCACCCTGGGAGACCTTCCTGCCCATGGCTTTTGAGGGAATCTCTGTCATAATAGATTTTCAAGAGAAACAGTTGGGATGGCTATATGCACAGAAATTGTACATTTGCAAGTAAGTCTAAGGACAATAATTAAATATAAGTATCCAGCACGGACCTGAAAAATAGTTTATATTCTTTCTCTATTTGTACAAATCCATGAATATAGATGACAATCTCTCTGCATATGCTTATGGGAACAGTGCATGTTTTTGAAGGCAAATACTCTTGTGAAGGGAGTAGATTAGGTTGCACAAAGAAGATTTAAGTTTGAACTCTCGTAAATCTCAACACGTCGTGTTTTTCATGCAACTGCTGCGGACACTCTGGATAAAAGAAGTGCCTTTAAATTCATGAATGCATTTGTACTCGGTCTGTGAGGAGTAGGGGCAGGGGAACCAGAACTCCTTTAACTGCTGAAGCAAGTAGATTGGCATATCCACCCCCTACTCTGCATTATATGGGCTTGCACAGAGTATCATACAATATTTACCTTAGTTATAAAAACGAAAAATTATTTACAGGAAATAAATTTGCGTGAAAAAAGAAGCATCAAACTTTTTTGTTTGTATGTTTTTCACTGTTAGCGTGGACACAAGGACTTTCTGACTAAAATAAAATGAAGGAAAAATAGTTTAAAAAAATATCCTTCAATAGTAGCCTTCATAAGAAGAGACACTGACAAAAGGGTAAAAAATGCCCCAAAAGTATCAAGGTATTTGTGAAATTATCACTTTCCAGGAGTAATTTTTAAATAAATGATACTGAAAATCTTTTATATAGTTTTTAATACACAAGTCATTCGAATGCATTAAAGTCTGATGTAAGCAGCACTGTTTTTTATGGGCCACAGCACAGCTACTCTTTCTCAGAGCAAAGAACTTAACCATAGTCTGCTTTGGTGTCAGTTAGAAAGATGAAAGAATTTGTCTTGCTCTCTGCAAATGGCTAGTTAAAAAAAAAAAAAAAAACAACCCAACAAAACCACAAAACAAACAGAAACCCAAAAAACCCCATAAACAAGTAACTGTCATATAGCACGAATGTATGTATCCCCTATGTAGAATTTAATGAGGTGAGTCGATTTGCATTTTTGTGTCTGAACACGTTCTTGCACTGCCAGTATGTCTCAATGGGCAGTGAAATAGACACCTCTGGGCGGGGTAACCCAATTCAAGATGATGGTCTGAAGCTGAGTCCTGCTCCGATGCTAACATTGTCTTGTGACAATTTTTTGAAGTTCCACAGTGCTTAAAATTTGTATTTCTGCTTGTTTCTCCACTGCACTTGTGCTCTGTGCTTTAAAGGAGTGCCCTTATGCCATCCTGGGATGGTGCATGTTTCTGCAGTCAGTAACATGGTACTTTAGCCCAGAGGAGGGTAAAGCCTTATTTTACTCTCTCTGTTGGGTGTCTGCTGCACTTTGTGTATTTCTGGCAGTGGTAACCCTGACAGTGTGCCAGCTGACCCAGGAGGAGCAGCTGTGGATGCTGGTCTCCAGAGGGGGTGGCTCACACAGCCTGGTGTCCGTGGGCTATTACAAAGGCAAAGACACTGGCCAAGTACCCTCATGATTGTCGACTTTATAATTTTGTTGCATCTTTCCTCAGGCCATGGAAGTACACACAGGTTGGTGGGAAAGAGAATTAACAAGCATCCTCACGTATGAGGAAGCTGCTTTTTGGACCTCTGTGCGCACGCTTTGTGCCGTCAAACTCAGAAAGAATCCTCTTAGCCCACTAGAACCACAGGAACTTGCTCCTTCTCTAGAGCAAGTGTGGATGTGAAGTTTATGCAGCTGTATCCCCCTTTCAAGTTAATTATATCACTCTGAGCACTTCAGCTATGATCCCACACTGCAGTGCCTTGAACCGGCCTGCCTGTTTCCCTGGGTGCCTGCCATGGAGGTTGCCTCCCTGCTGAAATCCTGGCACATCACCTAGTGCTCTGTAATCCAAGTTTCTTTCAAGCTCACGTACCCAGAATTCACTGCTGTAGCCATGCCTCATGTCTCTACATGACTTCAGCTGATTTCCCAGTCTCCGTTGGGGAAAGGAGTACATTCAGCCTCATTTAAAAAGAAACTCACTGCTGAAAACCAAGAATCTACAATCTGCATTATGAAGTACTACCTAAAACAGTTCCTGCATGGCTAGTGAATAATATAAAGCCATTTCCAGCTCCTAGTATTGATCTCCCACTTTATAATCCTGAGCATCTGTAACAGATACAACCCCACATCCCTGGCACCAGCCCCTTATCCCACACTTCAAGTGTACTGAAAACAGTGTTGATAACACAGAGATGTCTTAGCTGCTGCTGAGCAGTGCTTAAATCAGAGTCAAGGCATTTTCTGCTCCTCACATCCCACCTGTGAGCAGACTGGGGATGCACAAGGAGCTGGGAGGGGACACAGCTGGTAGAGGTGAACCCACATACCCAGAGGAATATTCTATATCACATGGCATCATGCTCAACATATAGATCTGGGGGAAGAAGAAGGAAGCAGGGGAGCATTCAGAGTGATGGAGTTTGTGTTCTCAAGTCACTGTGAAGTGTGATAGAGCCTGCCTTTCTGGAGTTGGCTGGGTACCTCCCTACCCATGGGGAATGGTGAATGATTTGCTTTGCTCCTGTGCAAGACTTTTGCTTTACCTATGAAACTGTCTTTTTTCTCAACCTATGAGTTTTTTTCACATTTACTCTTCCAGCCCACTGGGAAGAAGTGAGCAAGCAGCTGTGTGGAACTTAGTTGCCAGCTGGTGTTCAACCACCACATCCAGTTAAGATAATTGGGTGTTCCTAGTATTAGGCTTTGCAAATCTCAACAATCAGCAAAATCTCTCTCATTTCTTCTGAAACACTGACTTGAATATTAAACATTCTCTGCTACATGCAGCCTACCAAATCTTGCAGGCATTCCTCATTCCTCACAGCAGAAGCTCTTACCTAACACCATGCACTTTGGAGGGACTAGGAATGTATGTTCTTCATCAGTCTCAGCATTACTGGTGAATTTCAGCTCTAATTGTAATCATCATGCCTTGCATCATGGGCCCAAAATCCCTGACTCCTTACACCTAAACAATCTTCTTTCCTACAGTAAGCTTAGCCCTTCTCCACATAGAAACTGCAGGATATTGTTCAATTTCTGCATTCTTTGCTGTCACAGAAATGGGACATGGCTGAAATGGGAGGTGGCAGGGAAGAACTGAGAAGGTTCAGTTCTGAGCCTAGTGTTAGGATTGGGGTAAAGATTTGTGTTTTTCAAAAGAAAGCTTGAAAAATCAGTGTTTATTGTGTATCTCTATGAGAACATTAAAATTAGAGTGGGGACTAGGACTGGTGGGGAACAATTCAGGGTAACAGGGCAGGACAGGATATGGGTCTTTTCAGTGAAGGTTGGAGTTGCAGATAGAGGTTCAGATGGGAAGGGCTGATCAGAGAGGTAGCAGGAGATAAAGATGCTAGTTTCCAACTGTAGATTAAACTCTGAGTTCTGATTAAAACCAGGGTTAGAGTTTGACCCTAATCCAGGGTTTAAGAGGGCTGAAGAGTCAAATGACTGCTAGATTGAAGAGATGTTTTGAATCAGGCTGCCTGACCCTGGTAAGGGAAATTAGCTCACTGTTTGGGCTGGTGATGGAGGGGACTAGTAGGGTATATGTCAGCTCTGTGGTTGGGTTAATGCTAGAGTTTGGTTCACAAGAATCTGAAGAATTCAGGAAAATGCAGGAACTTCTAAGACCTGTAGGATTATGATGAAAGTTAGTTTCTTGATGAACCTGGTACATGTAGATGCTAAGATGGGGAGAAGTATTAGACTAATTCAAGATTGTTTTGGTTAGTGCTTGCTTCTGGCTATATTGACTCTGTCAAAGAAGGCAGGCCCTAATGAAAGTTCAGCTGTTGTCTTTTTGGGGAGGAATAGGATAGATTATGTTGGACAAAGCCAATTTTGATAAGTTTACAGTTAGAGCTAATGCTGAGTAAATATTATTTGACTCCACCAATAAATGACACTTGAGAGTTCAAAGGTTTTACTCAGGTGTCAAGTATGCTGGCTAAGACCAGCAGGAAAACAAACAAACCTACATAAAAAGTGTATGTACAAATCAAACATTAACCAATGATGTCAGTGTCCCACACTGGAAATGCACATACATTGCATACACACACACACACGCACACACGCACACAAGCATGTATGTGGTTAAATGATATGTGGTTAAATGTATGGGCTGTAAGAAAACTGAGGAATTGAGATATCACTGTGAGAAGGTTTCAGAAAAACAGAGTACTTCAGCTGAAGGCCTAGTTAATAATTTTACCAAAGATAGTGGCTATCTCTTAAATTCTCATTAAGTCCTGTAGTTACCATCAGAGAACTCAGACTATAGTTATTCCAATTTATTTATGCCTTTTCCACAGTTAATTTGAAAGTAAACCATTTACCCATTTTACTAAGTATTTTTAGTTACATCTCTTTTTAACAATTGCAGAATCACTGAATATTTTGAGTTGGAAGGGACCCACAAGGATCATCTAGTCCAATGAGTGAATGGCCCATATGGGGAACAAAGATGCAACTTTGTTGTTATCAGCACCATGCTCTAATCAACTGAGCTCATCTCAGATTATTCATAATGGATAAGGAGCAACATACATCAATAATAAATTGCATAGTGCACATTGCATAGGGGAATGCAGTAGGCTATGCACTCATGCAATAAATTTTGTGGGAAGTTTGGTTTGGTATTTATAGAAAACCACAGCGGTTCCTCAAAACTGTTGAATCAATATTTCAAGAATAGAAATAAAAGTGCTCAGAGTGATCTTTCATATTGGAATATTTAATAATGTACTTTGGAGATATTTATTCAATTTCACATGAAAACCAGAAGTCAGTTTATGTATTATACGTCAGAACAGCCTCTGGTATCATTGAGATACCTTATAAAACCTTTTTCAAAAGCCAGGAGGATTTTCCACTTGTCTTTTTTTGGTTGTATTCATCAAGAGGTAAATCCTACATTGACTTCAGTGGAGCTGCTCATGAGAGAAAATGCTGTTGGGGAAGAGAAAACCCTTTGATAAAAATGAACATGGAAAAAGTACTGAGGTTAAGTTACACCCTTCTCATTGCAACAGACACTTTTGCCTCCAAATACATCATTACATGTATCACACGTGCTTCTTCTAAAAGAGCTAAATAGCAGACAGGTGCATGAAAAAGAGGGGGCCTTTGGCATCTTTAAATGTGGAGTTAAAGAAAAGCCAGTTGCTGGGATGGGTGCTCTAAGGTGCTCTAAAACTGGGTGCTAGGGTCTAGAAGGAGGAGTAACAAGTTAGCCTCCTGTCTGTCTGTAGTGGCTCTATTTTTAAGCAGAGCCTTTGGGAGTTAGTCTTCAGACCACCATTCCCTGCATCTGCTTATTCCTTAAGGCTCCTTTCCTGCAGAGCTTGATGCTTGAGGAAGTACTATGACAACCACCCTGACATTGATTTCAGGTGGGAAATCTGATTTATAAGTATGTGCAGGTCTATTGGTCTTCTACGCTGCTGGTAATCCCAAGAGCAGGGCTTCCTCCATTTCTGTGATTTGCTTAAGTCATGGGAGTTCTCCTGTCAGTCTGAATAAAGCAATTAATACCACTTAATTTTATTTTGCATGCCTTTGTGCCTTACAAGTTGCAATTAGAAATGATAAATTAAATTACATATTTAGAAGAGTGTATCATTTAATATGACAGATATTTTCAATTACAAGCGCTTGTTTCAGTATGAGTTTCTTCCAGCAAATGATAATTGATGAGGGCAAAGATATTTGTCAGGAGATTTCTAAAGATTTGATTCTAGTTTCTTTTAAAAATTCCCCAAATTTCATGCTGAAAAAATACTGATAGAGAAAATGTTGGGTGGCTTGGGTTTTTTGGTTCTTTTTTAACAGCGTGCTGAATTTCTAAACACAGGATTTTTTTTTCCCCGCTTCCTTTTTAACAGAAAGCTTTAGAAATATATATTCTCAAACATCCTGACAAGCTCTAACTTCCAAGTGGAAAATCTATTTAAATTACATGTCACAGGCAATTGCATTCCTAAAAGGAGGACCAAAACTAGAAGCAGAGCAGTGCAAGGGCAAGTCTGCTCTTTACTGTGACATGAGAGTCTGGATGAAGAAATGCATTGACCATAACCTGCCACATGCTGCAGGAATCAATGACTGCAGGATGCGCACAGTGCTGCTCCACTGTGGACTGAGGCAATAACCAACATTGGACAAACCTGAAAAATAAGTTTGCAGAAAGTGAAGCCTGAGACTTGCTATGTTTGCCCAAACAAGTTAATGATCGTTCTTGAAGCTTCTATCCTGGAAATATTGCGGTTCGTGGAAGGTCTTTTTTCTGCGCACATTGTATTTCACAGCCATTTCTCGGCATTTTGTCAGTCTTTTGGTCTCTCCTTGCACACGGGGTGCTTATAAACTGTGAATGTTTACGGGTTGTTCCGGTTAGTCTGTTGCTTTAAGAAGTTTAATCAGATTTTCCTTCTGTTTTCAAAGCGGATCATTTTTTCTCTGGGATGCTCTTCCCTTGGGTGTGAGATGGGACGTGCATGTGGAACTCCTCTCCGGCCTTTCCTGGAGGCTGCTCCTGTTTTTGGTACGTGTCCCCTCAGCCTGCCTGCCAGCCTTTTGCTGTTTCCGTGGATTACAGGAGACATCTTGTGGTCGTGAAGCAAAATCACAGAGCATGGAGGGTGAAGTCTGCGAGGGCTGAGTACTGACAGGCTCCCACTGTCTCCCAAGTGTTTAGTTTTCCTTTCCCTGACGGGGAATAAGGGAAGTAGGAGTCATCCATCTGTCTGCAGGGGCCTTTTGAACTAGGGCAGCCTGGCTGAGCTGCGACAGAGCCAAGATTTGGGGCTGTGGGGTGACATGTGGGGCATGGTCAGCCTTGTGACCTATGAAATCGGCTGCAGCTGGCTCAGGCAGATGTTTCTTAGCTGAGGCCTTGCTAGCAGTGTGTCTCCTTGCTTGCAGCCACCTCTCTCCAGGCGATGCAGTTTGCCACAGAGCATGGGAAACGAGGAAAAGCACAACAAAAGAGAGCACATTTTGTATTTAAATTCAGCACAGTAGTATTTCTGGGACACTGTGGAAATGGACATCATTCAGCCAGTCACCTAAACCTCACTTATGACAGTCTGTGGAATTAGGATGCTGTCAGCATTCTTACCAGATCGATGCAGAGGGAGAGTTCCATTGAGGGAACCTGTTATTTAAAGGTGTCTGTTTAGGGGAAGAAAAAAAAAAAAAAAAAAAAAAAAAGTTTAAAGAAAAGCAAGAAGGAAAATAAGAACACAACGGGGAAGCAGAAACAGAAGGCTAGATGTTTTTCTGATTAGTAACAGGCATCTGTGTCTGATGATAATTACAATTTTTGTGTAATTATATAACAACATCTCTCAGCTGGCCTGAACTTTCACTGTGGTTGGTGCCATGCCCATGCATTTGGAAAACGACAGTGTGTGCCTCAAAGAGAGCATCAGCTATGAGACAAGCTAGAGCAGATGAAGGAGAAAAATAAGTGGATTTTGAAAGGGTGATGGAAGACATGACATCTACCAGTAGTAAAAGGATGGGTACAGTTCTAAACTTACCACCATACCCTATTATGCTATTAAAAACCTTGTGAGAGAGCAGAGAAATAATGAGTACCCATGCTACGTGAGCTGGGGACTACAGCAGCAGCAAAAGGAAACTCCTAGAAACTAACTCAGAAATCATTCAGTAGAAGATGTGTCAGGACAAACAATCTGGTATTGAGACCATATAGCAATGATTTTTCCCCAAGCTGCTGTTATCCATGGTGAGGAAATGATTCTTGCAAGTGTGCAATGAAAAAGAACATGATCTTCCAGACCCCATGGAGTCACAGTTTATTAGCAGAGACTTGCTGAAGATGGAAATTCTATTTGGCAAGAGACTGCCCACTCATCCTCATTAGCTATGGCACCAGTAACTGCACAAGTTCTATGCAGAACGGTATTTCATAAAGGATTAGTGTCAGGTTGACCTGGATACTTAGTTTTGAGATGTGGAAATTTAATATTTTATAGTAATATATAAAATTAAATGAACAGTCCTTTTGGGGAAGAAAAACAAAAGAAAGTTAAAAGAACATCTCAGAATGTTTCTACAAGTGACAAAAGGACATTTTGCAAAATTTTCACAACTCCTCTCCTTTTCCTTTCCCCTTTGTTGAATGAAATTACTGAGAAAATTATGCTATTTTTTGCAAAGGTGTCAATGATAAGGAAAGTGAATTCTCTGTTCTGACATTGTTTTTCCAACAAGCTCAATTAACTAGTTCACTTGTCTTTCAGAAGTAAATTTTGTTCTCTTCCTTGAAAAATTTGTACAATTAATGCTTGGCCCAGCTGTAACAGCTCTGCGCACACTGTCTCAAAATAGAGCAGCACTTCTGCAACCAAATGCAAATACAAATGTGGGGGCCAGTGCATCTCGGGCAAGATGTCCTCTTGGGGCCACACTGGGGAAATGTCACAAACACAATCTAGTCCTTCTAATCTCCTTGGAGCTTGCAGGAGCAGGGCTGCACTTTGTGCAGTGTACACCTGCCCTAATTTAAATCATAGAATCAAAGAGCCATGGAACAGCCCAGGCTGGAAGGGACCTCAAAATATTATCTGACCCAAGTTTTCTTGGGAAAGGGAGCCTCAATGAGATTCTCTAGCAACCTGACTAGTCTCTAATTAAAAACCTTCTGTGATGGGGATTATTTTCCTGGTAAGGTTGTTCCACTGAGTTGTTATTCTCCCTGTAAAAACTTTCTTTCTTATATCAAGATGAAATATCTCATAATACAACTTGTACCCATTGCCTCTTGTCTTTTCCATGTGTCTCCTTGTGAAGAAGGAACCTCTGTCCTCCTTGTATCTGTCCTCCAAGTACTGGAATACTGTCACGAGATCTCCATAAGCCTTCTCTTCCCTGTGGATGAAAGATCTAACTCCTTCAGCCTTTCCTCATGGGGCAGGTCCTCCAGCCCTTTAATCATCTTTGCAGCCTTCATTTGAACTCTCTCCAGTCTGCTTCTGTCTTTCCTGAAGTGTAGTAACCAGAATTGGACACAGCAGCTCAGATGCAACCTGACCAACCCTGAGAGGAATGATCACATGTCCATCACTGCCAGTAATGCCCCTAAGGCTGCAGCCCAGCATCCAGTTTGACTTTGTTGCTGCAACCATGCTCTGCTGACTCATGTTCAGCTTTTGTTGTGCACTAGAACCCTTCAGCAAGGCTGCTCCCCAGGCACTCAAATCCTAATTTGTACTGGGCTCTTTAGTAATTTTAAATCTCTGCTGCCTTTTCCTTTCTTGGCTGCTGAAATATCTGGGAATGGTTGGCATAAGAAAAAAACCTGTACAAACCAAAATCTGTGTCTTCTGAAATGTTCTTTGAGCTAGGGTCTCCAGGAGAGGATGAGATATGGCCTGAGGGTTTTTCAGTAGTTTCATTCCATGTGCCTCTTGGCCATGATTTTCTTCCTAGCCAGCACTGACATTGAAGTGGATGGTCTAATACATCTGGAAAATGTTCTTCAACCCTCATCCTTACCTGCACAATAGTGGGTAGATTCACATCAACTCTGGGCTTTCCAAGGACTCTTTATAAATTGCAGGTGGGAAATTCCTGTGTCTCACAGATACCTGCATGTGGCCCAGGGTGTCAGACTTGTCAGAGTAGAGGAGGCACCATGTATTGCTCTGATGTAAAAACTGAAATGCAGTTTTTTCCATTTGCATAGCAGGCTAGTCCAGAACTAACATTATAGTCTACAATATTGAATGAATTTTGCTTATAAACAGGCATTGCTGACACAGTATTATCTGAGAATGCTGAGCCTGGTCAAAAAATTAGTTTATCTCTTCCTCTTGCCTGGTAAGATGAGTATAGCCACGATCAACGTGGAATACTTGCACACACCACATGCTGGCATTTCACATCTGCCTCACTTGCAAGCTATAGTTTAAGTTAAACCTGCTTGGCAATAAATTCTAAGCATGTTTGTCTTCAGACTCCTGCAGGTACCCTTTTGCAGTACCCAGCTTTTGCAGTGCCCAGTCTCCAAACTTCACTGTGGCCTGTGGTTATGTTGGAGGGACAAGTCATTACCGTTAATGTGTAGATGAAGCACGTAGCTGTCATCCACAGAGTGCAATTTCAAATTGCCCGGTACACCAGAGTGTCACAGCGAAGGGAAGAAATGGGTAGAAGTTCTCATTTCTTAAGTGTTGAACTTTGAAATTCTAGTCACATTTGAAGTAAGATTTCAGCAGGGCTGTGGGGGCAGGGTGGGGACAGAAACTTTTAAGTTCAGCCCAGAATAGACACTTGATTTGGCACAACTACTAGTTAGGTGTGAAACTCGTTTCAAGTAGCTGATGCAAGTCAAAGGTATAAAACTGTTCAAAATACAATTAGACACATTCATAGGGAAAAGTCAAACAAAGAGAGAACATCAGAATGAGGATACACTTAATACCTCAATAATTCCTTAAGCCACAAACAGCCAGAAGCTGTAAGTGCTTGAGGGGAAAGTGCCAACGTAAGCATGTGCTGTTCTTATCGTCTTTCCTAAGCATCTGTTGGCAGGTGCTGTTGGAGGCAGGCAAGCAGTTTTGATGAACCACTGGTCTGAGACAAAAATAAAAGTTTTTTTGCTTTTACATCGCCAACTCTGCTCACTTCAACTCTTATGTCCTGCGGTCCCAGAGACTTCCATTTGAGTGTTCTGCATTGCAGGAAGACACCTCAAATGTGGGGCTGTATGCCCTTTCATACAAGTATTCTAAGCAGAACAGTTTTCGTAAAAGAAAAAAACAAAAACCCACAGAAAATTATATATAGCATCTATAAGGTCTTGTGTATTTCCTCCTGTGTCTTTACAAGCAAATTCCAGAGTGCTCTTAGAAAATCCAAGCAGGGTATCAAACTTACATCTCAGCAATCTGCTATTAATGTCTGCTATTGTTTCTGCAATAAATTCCTCTCACCAAAACTTTGGCTTAGAGTAGGGGAAAGCCTAGATTTTGTCAGCTGCCATTTTCTGTTGATGATTCCTTAAACACTTTAATTAGAAACACACCTGATAGTTCCTTTCAAACACATGGTGAACAGCTGCCACATGAGCGCAGTAAAATTTCTGCACAGCAGTTTTCTCACAAGAGACTCATTGCTAGTATATTAAAAATACTGCTAAAACTGTAGGCCTTGGGCCATGTAGATTACTGATACTGATGCTGGTGAAAATTAGTTTTATGAGCTTATGTCTAATAATACCAACAAAAGAGTGAATCCAAAAATGGGATAAATGCTCAATACAAACTCCGCAAAGTAACAGCAATATGGGATGTGTTATGTGTGCATGGAAAAGAAGCCAACTGATTATTGGTATTGTGTCTGAAAATGAGACTATTGAGGGACTAATTTCTGGTAATATTAATCATATCTTAAGTATATTTGACCCCCTCAGATCAATTGCTGTTTTCAGGAACTGAATGCCACATGACATAAAAACGTTCCCAAAGGAAATCTATTCTTCTCTACCCCAATGTCATTATCTAAAAGTGGATAAAGATTATTTGCATAGAGAATGTGAAGAAGATATTTTTCAGCTATTACAATGCTTCTGGGATTAGCGCTTTTAGAAGAGATGATTCCTTCTTCCTTTTAGCTTTCTTTTTAAATGGAAGAATAAGTCAAATTCTCATTCTGGACTTTATTTTGGTTTTTATTTTCCTGCAGGTAACCACTGGCAAAACCTCCTGCTTTCCACAATTTTGTTTTAATGCAAAGGTATTGAAAACAATTTTTTTAGGAGTGGCAGGAGCAAAACACGGTTTTATTCCTTTTTTTTTTCTATTGTTTGGACTACCAGAGGCTCATGCTGCAAAAGACACATGTGGTTACATGTTATGTAAGAAATATGGATAAGATACTGTTCTTAACTCTATAGTGCAAAAACCCTTCCTCCTAGCCATAGCAGAAATAGGAATTGTAGAAATTGACTGTGTTAAGGATTTTAATAAATATTCTCATCCGATTTTTTTGTTGAAAGGCACCAAGTGTATCTAGGCCACTGGCAAAGATATTTGTCAAATAATTCATGAATGCCTTGAATGGAGAATGTTACTCAGAATTTCTCTACCCCTTGGTTCTGAGACTCGTTGTCTTTACAAAGAGAAAACCCACCACATATGTAACATAGTTAATCTTTGCTGAAAAATAAAATTATTTCTTTTTGACCTTCTTCCAGCTGGTCAACAGCACTCTTGTTTCACTGAACAGCAGTTCACAGCTTGCCCCACACCCCTCTTGCAAATCATAGAATGGTTTGGTTTGGAAGGGACTTTTTAAAAATCAACTGTTTCCAAATCCCTGCCATGCCCAGGGTTGTTTTCCACTATCCCAGGCTGCTCTAAGCCCCACCTAACCTGGCCTTGAACACTTCCAGGGATGGGGCATCCCTATTTCTCTGGGCAAGTTGCTCCAGTGCCTCACCACCCTCACAGTAAAGAATTTCTTCCTCGTATGTAAATCTAAACAATATCCCCTTTCAGTTTAAAGCCATTCCTCCTTGTTCCATCACTACATGGCCTTGTAAACAGTCCCTCCCCAGCTCTCTTGTAGTCCCTACTGAAAGGCTGCAATAAGGTCCCTCCAGAGGCTTCTCTCCTCCAAGTGGAACAACTCTAATTCTCTCAGACTTTCTTCATAGGAAAGGTGTTCCATCCTTTCCAATAAAGCCAGAAGTAAGGCTCTACAGTCACCCCATATCAACACACTGACACTGCCCTGGTGCCAGCACCACCATGGAGGGTTTTCCAGTTAGAACAGACTTCAGCCCTAGCAGAAACACCTGTGGGAACCAGAGATACTCCCTGAACTCCATTGCTGCTTCTCACTCCTGATGCAGCCTCAAGATCCCTGCGTGTTTTAATCAAACAGATTGTTCAAGAAGACTTGCAAAGTCCAAAAACAAGCCCAGGAAAACCTCAAAATGATCTTGTTCAGGCGGATCTGAAAGGGTGCAAGAAGCAGGACTGGGCTTGGAGGGGCTCCAGCTGCAGCAGATGTTGTGCTGCTGCTGGGGCACATGTTGAAGCGGCACCACAGGGAAGCCTCAAAAGCATATATCTAAAGTTGTATTGCAGCTTTCTTCATGGGAAACTGTTGAAAAATGCAGTGGAATTTTTGCATGTTGGAAAACCCAGCTCATCTGACAGGAGCTGTAAAATTTATCTCCCATCAGGGCACTGGCAGGACCAGGATCTCCCTGGGGGCTCTCTGTGGACTGTGAGAGCTCCCTACTGGGTCTTCCAGGGCAGGTTCTGGCAGCTGGAGCTCATCCCACACCACAGCCAGGCGTATTGGGCACCTCCCTGGGCTAGGGACAGGCCAAGATGTGGACCTGTGGGTTGAAGCAGGGCAGCTGGGAGCTGGACATGGCCCTGCTGTGGTTTTGGGACAGGGGGCTGATGGCCACGGCAAGCTGACATGAAGTTCTGGGCTGTAGGCAGGGTAGGGGGAACCCTGGAGGGGTGGAAAGGGACAGGCAGGGCTGGCAGTCCCTCAGGGCTGTGACACTACCTGAATTTTCAAGCTTGTTCTCCTCTCCATCCTTCTCAACCAGCTGCACTTAAGGCACAAAAACCTGGTAGATGTGAGCTGCTGATAAGTCTTTTGAGACTGACCAGTTTGATACAATCCTTTGGCACGAGTGCCATGACTAGTGCACTATTTTATCTGTGTATCTCAAGGCAGAGTTGATTTCCATAGAGAGAAACTCTGTCCTTATCAGTGCAGTTATCAATTAATCAGTCCAACTATGACCTGGATAAGTTTTAGGTTGTGTTAGATTTCCTTCAAGGTTTTGCTAGGATTTTTGGCACATGCTGTGATGAAGAGACAAGTTTACGTTCCTGCATATCTTCCACCCAAACTCAGAACTCAACAGAATGTGTATCTCTTTCTTTGGCCAAAATGAGGTTGGGTAAACTCAAAAGTTATTTGGTTCAATATTTAATTCAATGATATTGAATAAGTAAAACTAAACAAATGAATTTTGCCGTCTGATGTGAAATAAAAAAAAAAAAAAAATGGATCAGAACTGCCAAAAGCAAAGCCACAGTTCTTCCTGCTCACTGCTGTGGGTGTGAAGCACAGTCCTTCGTTCCCAAATAAAATGTGGGTTGAAGAAATTCACTTGTGACAGAGATGCAGCCCCCTCGGTGAAAGCAGAGCCTCTCTCAAAACCTGGTTCTTAAGTTTCTGTAGTCACAAATCAAGGTTAGACATGATGTACTATCATCTGCCAATGACAATATTTTTCTCTCCTCTCTGGCTTTTTTTTAAATGAAGTATGAATGGACTAAACCCCAAACTGACTGTTTATATTTACTTGTAAATAAATATCTTGCCATTAGAGACTATTATATGTCTGCAAAGAAGTCTATTTTTTTCTGATGTCACAAAAGTAATTTACCAGAATAATTTTTTTTTTTTTTCTCGGAATGGTGGTGCTTAATCATTTTCCGAAAATGTGGGAAAGAACTGTCATGTGTCCTTTGCCTTGCAAAGAACCATTAAGCTTTGGACCTATTATCTGGTATTTGGAGGTTTCATTTGTCTCTCTTTGTAGTTATATAATGAAATATTTATTGAAAAAGAAGAAGTAACCGTTAACTCCCTTCCATCAGTAAACAAGTGTCTCCTTCACCTTGTGAAAATGTAGGCTGGACAACTCTTCAATTAAACTACATGGGTTTGCTGAAGACATCTTATGTGGAAAGTGGAACATCTGTTCTGCCTCTCACATCTTTCCTCAAGGAATTCCTCTTTTAAGCTATCACACCTTTACATTCTGCCAAGGATTTTATTTATCACTCTGACACGTTCAAAACTACCAACTTGAAGTCCATCCAAACTGCACCAAAGTAACTCTGGTAGCTGAAGGATTTTATACTTGATTTTCTGTCTTAAAGTTACTAAGCACCTGTTTTCCTCCATGTGCACAACTTACATAATTCATTCTCTTGTGTCCTTTCTCATCAGACACATACAGAAGACATTTGTTAATAGTGTCTCATTTTGTCTTAGGCATCTCTGTCTTGTAATTCTTTATATATATATATATTTTTTTTTTAATATGTGGCTTCCATTTCAATATTAACTGACACTGCTGTGATGTGTTTCAGGCTTTTATGATGCAATTAAGATACAACAGAAAAAAAATAGGAATGCTAACCCCTGACTGTTCAGAAGCTTAAGAGAGTTACAGATGCTTTTAGTGCAAGGCCATGTCAAATTATTTATCTAGTAATGTGTTATTATTTATTTTTCCTTATGTACTGTTTTGAACATACTCATTTACAACCACTTACTAGGAGACAGATTATCAGAGACTCAGCACCCACCTGCAAAGAGATAATGATTGCCAAGCCCTTAAACACTCACCTTTGCAGTACTTTTAGTCCAGACATTCAAATAAACCCGGAACCTACTTCCAAGTGTGTGAACATCCGGAACCTCTTCTGATGTCCAAGTGAGAGGTGAGTATTCCGAGAGTCTATTCACAAGCACTTTTTCTTTGACATCAGGCTCCTAAAATATGATGTATAGTCCTGAAAGAAAGCAAACTGGCAATGTTATTAAACATAGTCAAAATAAGTCCTGGGTTCCATTAAAAAAAAATCTGTTGCCATGCATGGAAATCACCTAAAGGTCTGACAGTCAAAGCCTATATTACCTCTGACTGATTTCTGATACAGGAGTGAGTAGCACAAATCTTTCACCAGACAGGCCAGATGAGTCTATTGCATCAACACCAACCCTGTCGACACACCTGAGCCTGACCTCCAAAACACCCAGCCTTTAGCTGTGGCTCCTTTTTTCACCAATCCCACTATTTGCTAAATTTCTAAATTTCATCATCCAGCATCTTGCAAGCGTTTTTGGTTGGGGAGGAATGGGAACTGAATTGAGCTGGTGAGGCATTGAAAAAGTCTCTCAACTGGAGGTACTCATGATCACATTAGGAAATAGTCCAATAGGACCAAGTTATGTTCCTTCCTTTGTGTACTTTAAGTGTTGCACTTGGACGGCTTTTCTCTGTTCTTTTTAATTCATACACTTTGGCTAAAATTTCAAGTAATAAAATATGAATAGAAAATTCAGCATATTAAAATATTTTATTTTTATTACTTTAGAACATCAAAGCAGATTTCAAATGGTCTAAATGTGAGAACTGGGGCCTCCTCATTTATAGTGTGTGGAGGAAAGGTTGAATGCCCATTTCTTGTGTTAAGAGAATTTTGCAATTCTGCTTGCTTAGTTGTTTTTCTCTTCCCACAGTATCTTCTGTCAGTAATGAAATTAAAGGCAAATGAAAGTAATATATCTGATCTTTTAAGTGCAATGTATAGAGGAAAATGTTCTCTTAAATGTGAAACTACTGCACTGTCAAATCTTCCTCCTCTTCCTTCATGTTTAAGGACATCTGATTTCAAACTACCTTAATCTGTAGTCTCTAAATAATAGAGACCATAATAATAATAATAGCATTTCCCTATTCTTATATAATAATAATAATAATAATAGCATTTTAATAATAATATATTATATATTAATAATTATAATAATTATAATAATATATTATTATAATAATATATTATTATAATAATATATTATATATTAATAATTATAATAATAATAGCATTTCCCTATTCTTCCCAGGAGAATAGGGAAATGCTAACAAGTATAATGATGTCCATTATTCTGGCAGTATTGGTTAAAAAGGATTTTGGTAAGTATTCTTATTCATCAGAAATTTGCAATTTGAAAGACTGCAACAGACATTTACAGTTTCATAAATTTGCTTCATTTCATGTCCTCTCTTTCACTGCTGGGTCTGATCTTTTCTTTTGCTTATCACTATTCAGCCACTCAGCTCCCAAATCTAGTTTCATGTGTCATTTAAACACAGTGTTTGACTTGCCCAAAACAGGAGACAATGCAGATCTGAAATGAACCATGAGGAGCTGGATCAAAGCAATTTGAAACAAGATTTCAGTTGGATGGATTTCATCCACCTGTACTTACCCAGGCACCTCTAGAATCTCCAAAAAATTATGAACTTGCACAATAAAATCAAGCTTTTATGACAGTTTTAACAAGAAAACTGAGAAGGAATTTTTCATGCTGCCATTCATGCATCTGCAAATGTGTTTCCTTCCTAATTTTGCCCTTATGCAGCTGCATGTTCTCCCTAATTAATGAATTGCCCTCAGGTTACTCACCCAGACACATCTAATCTATCTCTGTCCAAAATGACTAAACTCTGTGCTGCATTAAAGATGTAAAAGGCCACAAATTACTTTCTTGATCTTTTCAACTAGATCACTGCTTACTGAATGGCATTCTCTCCATGTGGCATTCAGGGTGATTTCATCACCTCAGGGCTGAAGCTTTCAGTAGAAGTGAAGTAAAGCCTCTGTTTCTAAAAAAGCTTCTCAATTCAGATTCCAGTTCAACAGAAGAAATGTCCACTTCAGGCTTATCCCTATAATAACATCAATCCAATAAAACGTGCAAGTTTCATCTTTAAAGCACTTTGAGCCAAGTTCCTTGAGAACAATTTCCAACTAAAATTATGTGATTGAGATTAATTTGTTAGAGAAGGGTATTTTTCCCAGACCTTATAATAAACAAGTGTGTGCAATTAGCATATAATGCATATAAAGCATATAAGAATAAGAATATGTCATCTTTAATACTGGCTGACCTCCACTGCAGTGTACGGGTGATGCAACAAGGGTGCATGCAACTGTCATGTGAATTTTACTGTTTTTTTCCTTACATTTCTTATTTTTTTTCCTCCTTATAACCTCTTAGAGCAAAAAAAAAACCCCACATTATGCTCTTCTGCCTGCTATGAAATGAAATATCAACAGTACTTGGGCTAAGGAATTGGAAATTATACTGCTGGACGTGAATTCCCTGCAGGAGTCCAAGCAGCAGGCAGGCTTGCTTATCACATTGAAGACAAAAAATTGTCCATATAATTTGACCTCTCTTTCAAGTGTGAACACCACAAGAGAAGAAGTTATCAGCACAGTAATATTGAGGATTAGGTAGCAGGCACAAATTTGGCTGGAGACTTGCATTTAACAGAACACATTTTCTGTGATCTTTAGCTGGAATTTGCTGATGAGACCAAGGTTTATAAATGTCCAAACTATGAAAAAAAGGAAGAGAAAAAACCTAGTTGTGTACTTCTAAGTAATGTGCTGAAAGAGAACAGCAGATGTGAGTTTATTTCCCACTTGACTATTGAGACCACTTTTCCTGTATAATCACAGGGAAGCAGTCTCTCTTGTGCTTACCGTTTCTTTTCATGCCTGTGCTCTCTTTTTAGATTATCAAGTCTCTGGGTAAGAACCATTTCCAACAAGTGCTTACAGTGCCTGACATAGCTAGCACTGCCTGTACTAACCTGCACAGTGGGATTTGACCACAGTAGGAACAAAAATGTGAGGAAAACACTGAGGAGCTCTCTGTCAGGGTGATAAGGTAATATAGCAAAAACATTTTCTGTCCTTTGTTTGGTTTAATGTAAATTAGAAATGTGAGTGAAACAAACTCATCACTTACTTAGAATGCTTATAGTCTTTTGCTAGCTTCAGAAGTTTACTTTTCAAGCATACTTTGATTAAATCATGTGTGCCAGATAAAACTAGAACTTCTTCTTAAAAGTAGGTTAGAAGAGAATGGATTCTGGAGAATGGTACCTGAAGCCAATTGTGTGAGATTCAGCAAGGCGAAATGCCAGGTCCTGTGGAGCACCAGGGTGAGAGGAAATGGTCTCAAGTTGTTTCAAGGAAGGTTTAAAACAGATATTAGGAAAAAATTCTTCACTGAGAAGACAATTAGATATTGAAAAAGGCTGCCCAAGGAAGTGGTGGAAGCACCATCCTTGAAGTGTTCAAAAGGGGTATGGATGTTGCACTTGGGGATGTGGTTTAGTGGTGGAATCGATGGTGCTGTGTTCAGAGCTAGATTCAGTGATCTTAGGTCTTTTCTGATTTCAATGAGTCTGTGATTCTATGAATTTTTTTTCACTCAACTACAAAAATCATCATTTGGGGAAAAACAGATGTGATACTGCCATGCTTTCTAGTTTTCTGAACTACTTTTTTGCTTCTGTTGTGAAAGGTGCCTTGAAAATCATAAAGTCAGCAGCTGGCATGCTCTATCCTTGTTTTGCTACCACTCCTGAATGATTTTTACTGTAATGCCATACTGTATGTTGACCACCACTGTATGTTTCTGCTTTTCTAATTGTGTTTGGATTCTTGAGGAATAACTTCAGTGTAAAGAATTCTGGGCCTCGGGCACTCACCCAATATTTAGGACAGTGTAATCAACCCCCTGGGAAGATAATACAGGAAAGCTTGATTGCTGGTGCCAATAGGGTTTCTTTTCCAGGTCACTGCATGAAGTGAGGACTGGAAGGTGGTTATTTTCCAATTTGTTTCTTTTTCTAGTCATTAAAGAGGCTGGATTAGTCACCTGCATCTTTTAGACCTTCCTGCAGGATCCAGAATTAATGTTCTCTGATGCAGAATGTTCCATATGGATCTTTTTGTAGTCTTCAAAGTTTAGTACATTGCAGTATTTGCATAGGTCTTCAGTATTGATGTAGGTGAGCTCGTTTTTGTTTATTCTTTGGATATGTTGTTTTAATCCTAAAAAACCAAACCAAAACAAAACAAAAAAACCCCCCCAAAAACCCAAAAACCCAAAACCAACAAAAACAAAAACAACCCTGAACAACCACAAACAAATCAAACAACCACAGTTGAATTTCGTATTATGCATTTTGCATTGTTTATAATCATAAATTATCCTTACTGAAGGATATTCTCCAGTGACTACCTCTGAGTACCTGATAGAAGGTCAAAGTATTGAAGCTCTTTTGGGATCTGTTACTGCATAGCACTGCAATGTAACTCTTACTGGCAGATGTCAGGGCTGGCACTCAACCTGAGCTCCACAGTCTTCTGGGGAAGAATTGGTTCTGAATAGCTGAAATTTCATTTTCACTAGCTGTCCAACCAGGCTGGCTAATCTCTGCTGGCCAAGGCATTGATGCAAGCTGTGGATTGCCATCTTTTTAGAAATTGAAAAAGTTTTGCAAAGCAACAGATGACCAGTGGTTTTATCACTTGCATGATTATTTCTGGAGGCAGAATATATTGGTGCAGAGTGATTAATTTTTAGCTGTTAGCATATTTGATGCTTCCTATTGAATGAACAAATAAAAAAACCTTTAAAATAAAAAATTAGCTGCTGTTTGGTACTATTCCAAAACAGTGAATGCTTCCTTACTGTAATACTAATTTCTCCCAGCACAAAAAGTGACTATGGCACATGATTCCTTTTCAATAGTACCAACCGTAAGGTTTTCTAGTTTCTTCTCCTTAACTGAATGCTGCAATGGCCAGAGCAGTATGTGTTTCCAAAAATACAGAGGACTCATAATTTATAAACTAATTGCCTAATTTCACTTGCAAATTTCTGTGCTGAAATTGCTCTATAGGAAGCATTTACGCAAGTTTTACAGTAATGAGATGATCACAATGAAAGCCAAAGAAGAAGTTGCAGGAGACAGAACTCTGAGTTCCCATCCTATTTGATCAAAAATTGCTTCTCTAGTTGCTGAGAAAAGAAAGAATGAAAGTAGTGGCCCATCCATATGTTTTCCCAGAGACAGCAATGTCAGCAGAGTACTTAAAGTATGTGAGATGGGTGTGTTGCTTTGTGCAGCAATTTGTCTCTTAATATTATCAGAAGCAGAGGACAATCTCTGTTAGCAAAACCAGATTTGTGCATCCTCTCATCCAGTGCCAGGATGGTGATGTGCATGAGAAAAGAAGAGAAAAAAATACAGCAGAAAACTGTGACCACCTGATGACATGATCTGAGGCATGTGCAACGCATACGAATGGGTCTTGTAGTCCTCTCAATATGTCTGATGAATTTTCCCTACAACAATTTTATTTTATCACTGAGGCAAATATCAGTGTTTATGTGTTTTAATATCCATTTTGGGGAGAATACGTTTACAAATTGTTTTAATAGCAGTTCTGTGCATTAATCTCACAATGCATTTTCTTACTGTAATGCAATTACAGAAAACATTTCTCTGAAGCCTTGTAGTACACCAAGATTGGAAAATCTACAAAAAAAAAAAAAAAATAAGAAGCATTTTTCAGAGTTTGAAGACTCAAGTACTTTTAAAGGCAACTGCTGTCAATGTTGCTTTTGTGTTGACAGAATCCTTTTAAAAGGTTTTGTGGTGCGAAAAGCACCTTTTAGTGGGTTTTCATAATGCACTGGGAGAGAACAAGAAAACGTTTTTCTCACCATGGCCAGTCACGGGGCGCACTTAGAACATCGCGTCCCCCAGGCGGGAGGCGATTTTCCATCGGGCTCGCAGGCACAGCCGGGGGGATCGGCACTCACGCCTGCCCCTGCCCGCCTCGGAGACTGTTCGCGGCTGCCCAGCGCACCTCGGGATGACTCAGGCCCCTTAATGCGCCTGTAGGAGATACTCGGGGACAGGGCTCACACCCGCCCGACAGCGAGAGGCTGACGTCCCCACGGCTTGCGGGAGGCGAAAGTGCTTTTATTGCAGGAGCGTGGCTCGGGGCAGGAGGGGTGCGGCCGCCGCAAGGTGGCACGAAGGCTTCGCGCTCCTCCCGCCCGCGGGCTGCATTCCCCCGGCCAGCGGGGCTGCCCCTGGCGACACCGAGGACGTTTTGTGGGTGTAAAAATGCAGGGGTTTAGAAGCGGCTTTCGGTGATTTTGTAAAAGCGAAGAAGCAGCTTGTACTGAGAACACGTGGAGGATTTAGCTGTTAAGCTTGGTTGTTAGGTAGTTACTAAGTAGAAGTCACACAGGTGAGATGTATAATGCTGAAGCTCAGCAAAGCGGGACCTAGGTGTTTATCAAAAATTGATAAAGAAGATCTTTGTGGCTTGAATCCAGCCAAGTCAAGCTCCTAATCTTTGGCAAGTGAAAAACAGCCAAACCTCCACTGCGCCTGCCCAGAAGCAAAGATCAGCCTTAGGAAGATGACATCTTTCCTCCCAAGACTCCAATTCACGACCTCCAGGAGGCATGACAGCTATTTAGAATACAAAGCGAGAGAAGGTGGGGAATGGGCGGGTGAGAAGGCGTGGGTCTGTAGGATCAATGTGTATTTTAACCTGGACCTTGTCTTGACCAGGTACACACGGTTTGGAGGAGACATCCCCCGCTGTGGGTCCCAGCTGGAAATAGAACATACCTGCTTTACAATTTCTAAATGTAAAGTCGTTGTTCTACGCTTCAGTGGGACAGCCTCTAAGGGCTGTTGTGTGCTGTGTCCTTGAGGCCGCTGTTTCTCAGTCTGGCTAAATGAAAACCAGCCTGTGCATGCACCTACTCGTGGGCAAATCCTCCCTGTTGTCTCTCAGATCCCCTCAGGAGAGCCATCTCTTTTTGTCTTATATGGTCCGTGGCATCGGGAGATGCCTCTCTAACATGTAAAATGTCAAGCCCTCGGCTAAGATGGCCAGACTCCCAAGTGTCTGGGGGATGAGTGCACACCCTGCCCACTGCACTCATGTGGCTACAACAGGTCTTATGCAACAGGGTTGTGAGAGATCAAACAAACAGCAGAAATTCCCAACTCGACTCTTCTAGTCCTGCTGCTCTCAGCCTAATCTGAGATCTGAGATCTGTAACAGATCTAACAGCCAGGAAAATGAGAAAATCAGGAGTCTACAGAGGAGTCTGCCACAATCTTCTGCATTGGCACCTTGGTGATGCTATGGTGGGAATAAAATTGGGTTTTCTCTTACAGATGAACCTTTCATTGCTATATTTGTGATGTATTTGTTCTAAAAGATGCATCTGTGACACGGCTTTCTGGGGGTGGACAGGATAGGACAGGACAGGATAGATGGATGTATCTCATGCTGCTGTAGCTTTTGCCAAAGCAAAGTGAGTGACAAGGATGTGAGAGAAAGAGAGAGAATCTGGCACTGAGATATAAAAAGGTGCATTACAGATTTTCTTTGCAATATGTCTGTGTGAACGTCACTAATTTCTCTGCAATATTGCTTCTTTCACAGATGGGGTTTTTCTTATAACTTACGTCCAGATGCTTTGTGTAAAAAATGTTGAAGAAGTTTCTATCAGAGGTACAGCTTCTGCTGGTCCCGTTGGGAAAATAGTGTGAAGGTGTCACCCTTAAATTTTTTCCTTTTACCCTGCCTTAACATTTTACCTGGAAGATAATCTAGAGGTTTAAGATACTGTGAAATAAACAGTTTCTACAGCCAGTATTATGCAGATGCCATTAACAGCCCAGTCCCAAAGAAGGCAAACATTCAGAGCTCCTATTTGCTGTATTCATGTATTTAAAGCCTACTGCTTTTATGAACAGGACTCCAACCTATGTAAGGATATTAGTGACATGCGAGGCAGCAATTGTGAGCTAAAGCAACTGTAAGTGCTCTGCTCACAGCCTTCTGGGGAATTAAAAACCTGTACCTGACTTTAATCCATCCTGCCTCTTCCAAAAAAACATTTGAATGGAGAACCCCACCACGCCCTCACCTTTTCTCCCTTTCTTACTGGTTAATAAATTTCATTTTAATATCTCTGTGGCTTTTCAGTTTTATATTACCAAATGGGAGCAGAGAAAATGTTTTCTTCTTCAAGTGCAGCTTCCCTTTTGTTGCAGGAAACAAAATACCTCCAGGATGTAATGTTTTGCAACACTTTTCCCAGTTAACATCCCTGAATTTTATAACCACGGATAATGCATTCTGGGGTGGTAGATCCTGTGGAATCTACACAAATGGTGAGTAGTGATCCTAAAAAAGGATTTATCATAGGTTTGGCTCCTTAAACGAAATGCAGATGTTGAAAACAAGAGGAATCATTGGGCATTACACTTTTCTTCACATCCTAATAAAAGTTTCTACTTTTTATCTGTGAGTCAATGCACTTCAGTGACTGTGCTGACTTTACCTGTCGCTGCTTTCCAGAACAGCTATGTGCACCATTTTCATTAAGAAAAAATATGAGGAAAACTTGTGATTCAGCTCTCCTTACTGCCTCTTCTTCCCCCACGAAAATCAAGGAAGAACACCAACTCTATTGAGTATAATGACTAGCAGTATTATTCACTAATCAACACTGGAAGATGGGGAAAGATTTCTTTTGAAGGACAACTTTTACTCAGTTGCAATGTCTGCTTTGATTACCTTGTTCTCAGAGGATGAGTAATGTTGTTTTAATTATTTTTACTTTAGTTCAAGGTTATTAATCATCTTCAAACTAGCAACAAATACATGAATTCACTAGTGTTTCATGTCATTGACTGTATATTTTCTTTTTCTTAGAGATATTTTCTTTGCCATGTATGTGTCGCTGATTTCTACATGCACTGATGGAGACCATCACCTAGTGACTACAAGCTTGGGGGCTGGGACAGGAATATCTTCAATTAAAATCCCTCTTCACTGGGGCTAAATACTAATCTCCCTCGAATCCATGACAGACTTCACTAGCAGAGAGTTACTTTATAGATTAGTGGCACTGAGTTTTTGGAGGCATCAAAGGTATTATTTCTGAGTGGTATATACCTCTAACACTGGCAAAAAATCGGGAGTCAAATTACCAAAAGTGACCATCTGACCCCACAAAAGCAATCAGGATCTTTGCCTTTGACATCAATGGGGTCAGGTATGTTTTTTAGAACAATTCATGTTTTTTAGCTATGTGCTCCCAAGAAACTCATTGAATTTGCTATATTTTATACTTTACTGGATAAAACAGATGTAATATGTTTATGATTTATAAAAATTATTACTTATAATTCTTACTAGAATTATATTCTGAGATTAGTGGTAGTGCATCCAGATTAAATTTATTGCATGATTTTAGCATACTTTATAAGTATGAAGAGCACACATTACGTAAGGGCATATACTCAGATCACACGCAGCTCATCTTTCATCTAAAATAAAAGATATTATTTTCTAAATCTGTGATGTGGGGGGTTTAGCATAGTGTTTTTAGTACTGAACAAATACTTTTGCCTTTCATAAACAGAACTTTTTCTCCTATTCCAGTATTTATCTTGTAGTAAACAAGGTTTACCTTGTTGTACCTCTCTGATAATTGTACAAAAATATTCTTCATTAGGAATGGGAAGAAAGAAAGACAGGGTATGTGGAAATGAGCAGTACATCAGAAGCAATCCCTGTCTCAGAACAGAACTGGTAGAACTGATTGGAGGAGATAAGGGTCAGGAGCTGTATTAAAACCAGAATTATTTACTTTCCATAGAGGAGATGCTTGAATAAATAATGTTCTTGACAATGGCTTTCTTTTGAACATGATTATTTTTTTTATCCCAGAAAGGTATGTGAAACATATACAGGTATCTCGCTGTGGAGAGCTTGCTAAAAATATCAAACCAGAACCAAACCCAAAAGCCAAAAGACCTTTAAGTGTTAGCATTAGATGACATAATTTCTGCATTTCCTTGCTCAGAGTTGCTGTTTATTGTGTTTCAGAGCAAATTCATGTGACACTCAGATAATTCATCAGAGAAACTAACCAAAGTTACTTATGCAATGGTAAAACATTCTTTACAGATAGTTAAAACCAACATACATTTTAGAACAATCTCAAGTCTCACTGAGACTTAGAGAAAAATTGCGTTTGTGTTGAGTAAAATATGTCAAAGAGTCACCCCAAATTATATGCAAATAGCTTCTTTTTTTTTCTGAAGGCACATATCGAAGTCAATAATATACTTGCACTTGGAAGAGAGAAATCCACAGGATATTGATTTTTGCTACAGAGAAAAACACCATATTTAAGTTTCAGGACTTAAAACATTCCTACAGAGTATCATGGTTTATCATTATGTTGTTGCTATCGACATATGGAGTTACCTCTGGAGACCAAACACATATTTGGGAATCAAAAGAGAGAGTTCAGTCTTGCAATGTCCCAGTAATTTCTGGTTTGTGCCGGTGTGTTTGTGTTTTCTATATTTCAAACTCCTATGAAATTCAAAACTGACTAAAGACATCAGCATTTACATAATGAGCTCAATAGACATGTACCTGGAGTTATGAAATCACATAGGAGCCTCTGCAGACAATCTTCGTTCCTAATGAGAAGGGTCAATAAATCCAGTGCAGTTCTGTCTGAAATCAGTGAGTGGCATTACAAGGGTCAGAGACCGATTTTTGACATTAGAAGAGGCCATTACGAACATCCAGTCTGACCTTTGCATTCAGCAGGGCAAAGAATGGCTCGATAGCTTGAGATCTTTTAGAAAGATAGCAAGACTGACTTTAAAGATTTTCTAGTAATGGAGATTGTAATCCGATTCTGTTTAAGTGATTAATTGCCTTGGCTGTTACAGAAATGCATTTTATTAGAAGATAGAGATGGATTAGACCATAAGGCCACACACAAGAAATTCTTTGTGCTATCTTTAAATATAAAAACTAAGAACCGCACGTTTTCCTCTAGGCTAAGTAGACTTGAGTACTTTATTGAAGTTATGACAGCAGACAAAGATTATGTGCTATTTCCTGGCCCCTATGTCTGGCTGGTGGCCCCAGTCTCTGCTGGGGCACAGAGGCCAGAAAATTGAGCTCCCCTGTCTCACCCCATACCCCACCCCACATTTCTGGAGCTATGCCTTTGGTGGAGCACAGGCCCTCCTGTGCTGCTAAGGGATGTGGGGGCTTTCCCTGTTGCTCTCTATGCACAAAACAGGGAGGTAAGCCACGTGAAGGGCTCCCACGCTCAGAGCAATTTTGGCTGTCTCCAGCCTGTTCTGCAGCCCCGCAAGGCAGAGGCTGCACTGCAGGGTGCACAAGCCACCAGAGGCAGGCTTCTACACCCAACCAAATGTCTTTTTTCCTTAATGAGAAAGACATTGTTATTCTCTCATCAAAATATGTGGTTCTGATTGATATTTACTGGGCTCTATGTGACCTGTCTCTGTCATCTTTAGCGTGGTTAATTGGAATTATTGAGCGGTGCCCGGCTCTGGCAGGCTGGGATTCACCCCTGTTGGGATGGTCCTCACCTGCCCGCCCTAGACTGCTTCTGTGCAGCCTTGCTCCCGTCAGACTGAATTAAGCTGCACTGTCAGGAGCCAGAGACCCTTCAACAGTTTTCCAGCACAAACAACACTAAATTAGTGTTTGGTAATAGGCTGCACACTGTTTTGTAATAAGAAAATATGGATGGTTCTATTTATTCCCTCTCGCTCCCTGCGATGATAAGAAATGTTCTAATTCATTATTAATTTGTTCCAACTATTTCTGGTAAATGTAAACTATGAATAACTTTAGCTATGCCATTAGCAATACCTCAGAACTACAGATGGATTTTTGTTTCTGGACACAGGCACATGGCAGTCCCACTGTTTCTAAAGGTGTACCCAAAATTCTGTCACATTTGGGTACAAAACCAGAACTTGTCATTCACCTTGGGCTACAGCTGCATCTAAAGGAACCTGGAACACAAAGATGTTGTGGCTGTTATTTGTCCAGTATAAATTATTGTATCTTGGCAGTACTTGTGAAACTTTCTATATTGAATCTGCTTAAGGGTTTACCCTCCCCCTGAACACTGGACCAAATGGAAATGAGAATGAGGATAGACCTGCTGCCAGTGCTAAAGCCTTTTATTCTGCCCTGTGGACTAGTGAGATCTTTAGTGGCATTTTATAGGTTGCTGGCTTTAGTGTAGAATAGGCTTTTGGAATATTAAGTCTTAAAAGAAGTCCTATATTTGTTGTTGTTTTTTGCCTTTCATAATTTATTTTTCTAGTTTTCATGTATATGTGATTGATCAAAGAGCCACTGTCAGAAAGCATCAAGGACAATCCTTTTCTTCTCTTGCAGCATATGAATTTATTTGGGTGAAAGACAAGAGATTATAAATAAATCTATTGGTCATCCAAGGAAATTTTCTGTAACAGGCATCGCATGGTGGTACCTCCTTGTGAATCTGAGTCCACTGTTTGGTCATTCATTTATTTAGAAAGTGATTTTCCTGCCTTTGTGTTTGGATGGGAATGACTCTTCCTTTGCCTTTGCATTGTCGTAGTCATCAGCCTTCCTTTACTGAATAGGGGGAGGAGGACACCCACGGGGTAAGACTGAACACTGAGCTTCTGTGTGGGCAATCGTGCAAGACACAGGCAACCCACTGGCCTTGTCTCTCACTGTGAGTTCTAAGCAGGGGCAAGAGCAGAGTGACTGGACTGCTGGTGCTCCTACACTGCTGCCCTGGCAAGTTCTGCGTGTTCTGCCTCCTCAATTCAGAGAAGAAAAAAAAAGAAACACAAAAAAAAAAAGAAAGAAAGAAAAAAAGGCCCTTCTTTTAAATTTTTTTTACTGTTTGCTTGGAAGTAAGGTTATAAAAGGTAGCAAGGAATTATCTGGAACATTCTCACAGACGCTTGCTTATGCTTGGTGGTCTCATGCAAAGAGGCTGGCAAGTGTCCTGGCCACCAGGTGAGGCTTGCCTCTATCATCTCCTGAGAGATTTTTAGTCCCAGTACCATCCTTGGTTGTTGTTCTCTGATTTTGGGTGTGTGGGTTGGTGGTGGTGGTTTTTTTTTTTTTTTTTTTTTTTTTTTTTTTTCCTGTTGTGTGTACATCCTGCCCAGAACATCCCTGAGTGACCAAGCTTGTCTGGATTGCTGCTCTGTCACTTTGGACATGAGAAAACACACAGATGTTTGTGCTTTCTACAGCGTGCCTAAGCATTTTGCTGCTTTTACCTAAAGAAAGCATGAGAAGGAATGGTTTAATAAAAGAAAAGCAACTCTGTGAATGAAATATGTCAGACGTTTCTGTCCCTGAGTGGATTGACGTCTAGCCTACTGGAGGAAAGTGGGGCTTTCCCACCTCTGCTGCAGGTCCCACATCTCAGCTGGAAGTGCTGAAATGTCCTCCAAGCCATGCTTGAGCTATAATACCTTCTGTTCTGCTGCCAGGCTATCCCTAATTAGCCTTTTTCAGATGACCACAGCTACAGCTGAATGATTTCATGGATGGGTTAATCTCCCCTCTGACAAGTTCATCCTTCCCAGGAGCTGGCCCTTGAGGAGGAGGAGGAGTCAGGAAAGGCAAGAAAAGATGAAGGCTGGTATTTTGTTTGTGAAACTGATGCAGATGAGTATTCATTGGGATACTGGTTAGCAATAGGTTCCTCAAGCCACCCTAGTAAGAAAGGAGGCATGGCAGAGATGGTTACATGATAGATGATAAATCCATAACGTGTGTGTGTGTGTGAGAGAGAGAGAGAGACAGACAACAGGTTTGGCAGGATTGCTTGCTTTTGAGAAAGAAGAATTCATCCTTTTCTATGTTGGCAGAAATACATGTGTCCTTTCATGATAAGATGATGTATTCCAGCCACATCAATTCTTCCAGGTTCTTCTTAAAATATGCAGCTAAGTTGGGACATACTGAGGAAATATGAATATAGTGGCTGGACGTCCAGCCAGTGTGTATGAAGTATCTGGCTTTATGGACCAATAGAGTTTCCTGACAGTTTGATAAATTACTTACAGTATATTTTATGAAATGTGCATGAATATAAAAAGGGGGGTTCTGAGGAGTCAAAAAGATGCCCATCATGGTACACGATGAAATACGTTCATTTGAATTAGAGCTATAGCAGCAAGGTTTCCAGCAGTCAGTTGCAGTCAGCTGCAGTCAGGCTTGAAAAGGCTCACAGATGTAAGCTCCCCTAGAAACTCCAATAGAATTATAATGCTCTAGTTAATAAAATAGATATTTAAAATAGAATAGTGAGATAAATTAAAAGGTGTAATTTAAGCTGGTAGGGAGAAGATGAAAGAAATTCTGCCAATAAAAAAACCCCTGCTTTTCTTCAGATGCTGCCTTAGGAATTTGCCCTAGAGGCAAGTATTATATACCTTAAATCCCTCTCAGCCTTGAAATGACAATTATTGAGAAATTTACTTGTACACAGAGACCAGATTAAAACTTTTGCTTCCTCAGCCTAAACCAGTCATGTCATAATCATATTCACTTTGCACACACAACCCTGTGACGTAGAGTGAGATGCTTTGGAACTTTTATTGGCGTGAGCTGTGTGTGAGTTACTCACCATAAATGAGAGCTTAGAAGATGCATTTTTTTACAAACCATCCTGACATTGCTGCTGCATGCACAGTACTACCAGGGTGGCACAGGGTCTCTGTGTGGGGTCTGCAGCTTCAGCTTTGTTTTGTGCATATCTCTACCGCTGTGCTGCTGATGCCTTTTATTCCAGGCGTCTTCATACTTTCTGTAAGGATCTAGGGGAGTGGGGATGGAGGAGATGAAACGCAGCTATATCTATCAAAAGCAGCTGAAAGTAGCTTTTCTAAAGTGAAAACAACCACAGCTTTAAAATGTATTACCTGTGTGTCTCTTGTCTCTTTGGAGAGAAGGAATGTTTTTTCCCGTTCTTTAGGCGGAGCGCGTTCGTACTGACGCCATTCACACAATCCTTGCCACGCGAGTTTCTAGAGAAGCCCGTGTTTACACCCGCTGCCGCCGAGTAGCGACTAAGGAAACAAACAAACAAACAAAACCCCACCACAAACCCCACCAGCGCCCAAGGCCAGGTGAAGAGGAGCAGCGGGCAGCCCTCTCCCGCTCCCTGTCTCTCAGCCGGGCCCGGGAGCCCGCGGCTCGGCGCGGGTTGTCCCCTCCCGGCCAGCGGGGCACGGCGCGGCCCCGGCCCCACGGCGGCCGCAGGTGCGCGGCTGCCCGCGCGATGGCGCCCTCCGCTCACGGACCGTGCGGGGCGCGGGCAGCGGCGCGGAGCCGCGGGTGTCCCTGTCCGGAGGGAGCCGCCGGTGTCCCTGTCCGGAGGGAGCCGCGGGTTGTCCCTGTCCGGAGGGAGCCGGGGGTACTCCTGTCCGGAGGGAGCGGCGGGTGTCCCTGTCCGGAGGGAGCCGCGGGTGTCCCTGTCCGGCGGGAGCCGTGGGGTGTCCCTGTCCGGAGGGAGCCGCGGGTGTCCCTGTCCAGCGTGGAGCCGCGGGTGTCCCTGCCCGGAGGGAGCCGCGGGTGTCCCTGTCCGGCGGGAGCCGCGGGTGTCCCTGTCCGGAGGGAGCCGCGGGTGTCCCTGTCCAGCGTGGAGCCGCGGGTGTCCCTGTCCGGAGGGAGCCGCGGGTGTCCCTGTCCGGAGGGAGCCGTGGGGTGTCCCTGTCCGGCGGGAGCCGCGGGTACCCCTGTCCGGCGGGAGCCGTGGGGTGACCCTTTTCCCAGGGGGAGCCGTGGGGTGCCCCCTTTCCCAGGCGGAGCCGTGGGGTGACTCTTTTCATACCGGGAAGCGGTGGCTGTGACCCTTTCCCCAGAGGGAGCAGCGGAGTGACCGCTTCTCCGGCAGCCCCGCGAGCTCTGCCTCGCTCCCTCTCCTGTCGGCTGTCCTTCCCGGCCCGAAACGCCCGGCTGAGAATGCCAACAGGGGTAGCGTCCCGCCCAGCCCCTAGTCCCGCTCTGTCCCTAGTCCTGCATCCCCGCCCGGGATCGCGCCGTTGGCCATTTCTACGGAAATCATTCATTCACGTCAAATTTCCTTTATCTCCGGAAAATATTGAAACCTTAAATGACCGTAATAGGAATGTAATTGTATGGTGTGTTTTTTGTTGTTGTTGTTTTTGAGAAATCGATTTGGGCTCAAATAACTCATCCAAGCATGTTACACCAAACCCATTCAAATAGGAAACAGGAGAACTATATTATTGCTGCTTCCTGAACGCTCTGCTTATGATCCCAATAATTAAAATGTCTAGTAATGGCTCCTGCAGCCTGGATTTCTTTGGGTAATTCTCGGAAATGAAGGGCACATTTTCGGTCGCGGAGGGAGGGGAGCGCGGAGACGAGCAGCAATTGCAGCGGCTGCGAGCCCGCCGATGGCCCGCGCCCGGCGCATCACTTCGGGGGAAAATTATTCCGGCGGCGGGGAAGTCCCCAGAGACGGGATTTCCTTCCCGGTCCCTCCAGCAAATCAACTACTTTTTTTTTTTTTTTTTTTTTTTTTTTTTTTTTTTTTTTTTTTTTTTTTTTTTTTTTTTTTCTCCCTCATGGAAATGATGCTCTTCCCTCCCTCTCTGCCAAGCGCTGAGAGCCGCACATCTGTCTCCGCACAAGGCGGAGAGACGAGAGGGTCGGGCTAGGGGAGTGGGGGGAAAAGCCGCCCCCCTCCTCCCCGGGCAGAGCCTCCCGAGCGTGGGACCGTCCTTGCGGCGCGGCCGTGGGGCTTGTCCCCTACGCCCCGCGGCTTCAATACACGCACAGTAGTCACGGCGCTGCTGGTTTCCCCGCGGGGGGAGCCTTGTGTAATGGGAACAATATTAACAATCCTAAAAAAAAAAAAAAAAAAAAAAAAAAAAAAAAAAGGTAAAAGAGAAGAGAAAAAAGAAAAGAGGGGTCTGGGAAAAAAAAAAATAGGCATTTATATTCTTAAATCCCCGCGGAAGTGGGGGGTTCCGCGGCGGGGCTGCTCCGCCTGCGCGCTCGGAGCCTGGCGGCTCCGCGGGGGCCTGCGCCCAGCGGCGGCCCCGGGCTGCGTGTGGGGTGAGCTGGCCCCGCGGAAAGACCCGGAGCAAAGCCCTGGGGGAGCCCCACAAGCCCGGGGACCCCCACCCCTAACTGCTCTCCTCCTCTTCCCTTCCCACGTCAGGTAAAACTTTACTGTGGCGAACATTCTTTTACGTTTGTGCGGTGGGGTTTTTCTGCGTGTCTGTTTGATTGTTTGGTTTTCTTTTTCTATTTTTTTTTTTTTGGGAGGGGGGACGGGGGGGGGGGGAAAGTGTGAGTTGGTGTTTATGAGAAGCTTTATGACTCCTGATAAGCTCATCTTTGAGGACGACACAGAACTGTGTTCCTTGAGGAATTGGGGTGGTGACGTCTTTTCTGATACCCGATTATTACGTGACTGAGGAAAAAAAAAAAAAAGGCATTTGATTCATGAATAAAAATCCGGACACCACTACGGGGGCAACAAACAATATTGCCCGTCCTCTAAGGTAACAAGCAGGCAAATGTTTACGAAGAGGGCTCTTGCTGAAGCGGGTTGTTTGCAAAGATTTTCTTGCTAATTGCGTATCAGACGGAAGGCTGTGGAAGGCTGGTCAAGTTTGGAGCCACCGAGCAGGAGAAGAAGAAAAGGCTGAAGGCGCTCAGTGAGGGGAGAGATCTGGGGAAGACAACATCGCACGCAGCCAGCCCGCGGCTCCCGCCTCCGCTCCCTCTCGGACTCGCTCGCTCTCTTCCCTCTTCCCCAGCGCTCGGTTCTCCGGCGACATCTCACTCCATCCCTCTTTCTCCATTCCCTTGTAGACTCCACTCCAGATCCGTGCTGCTACCTGCAAACTTTTTTCCTTTATTGTTTTTTTTTCCCCTCCTGTCTCTCTTTTTCTTTTTGGACTGGATTGCCCTAAAACCAGCAAACAACTAACTACTGCCGCTTCTGCATCTTCTGCATCCTGCCGGTCCTTCGCCCATCGGAGAGGCGATGTCACGAGGGTTTTAACTCCTTTTGGACGCAACTTGGGAGGGAGCTCGATCTCTCCCCCTCCCCATTTTGGGTCTTTATTTTTTTCTCCCCCAAGACCTGCCGTTTTAGTTTCGCAGCCAAACGCTCTCAGTGCCGGGTGTCTAGACTTTAATGGTAAGGACACGAGGTGGCTCGCCGGGCCTTCCCGCAGCGGTCCCGGGGCGGGCGGGCGGGCGGACGGGCACCGACGGGGCGGGCGGCGGCCGCAGCTCTCTGCGCCAGGCAGCGCTCTGCTCCTCTCCGTGCCGCTCAGCGCCGGCACTCCACTGCCCAGGAAGCTTGTCCCCCGGGGCCGCGTTGCCTCATTTTCCGGCAGGCGAGGCCGGGGGGGTTGGTGAGCCGTGGGGTGGTTTCTCAGGGTTTTTGTTAGCGAATTTTTTTTTTGTTTGTTTGTTTTCGGTGGGTATTTTTTTTTTTTTTGACAGCAGTTTCCTTTCCCTCTCGCACAGAGTGGCAATGTGTAGCAAAGCGATCCTAGCACTCCTGGTCTATGGCATAATAATGCACTGCAGCGTCTACTGCTCACCTGCTGCCGGACTTCAATACCCGGCGCTCAGGTAGGTCCGTCAGCTGTCCGGGACCTCCGTCGGGACCACTTTAACCCCCCTCAGCCCTAGCTTAGCTAAGGGCAGTAGAATCTTACCGGGGAGGAAAATGAGAGGGGATGTGGACTAGAGTCACCAAAGGAAATCCCCTCCACTTGGGCTATGTGCCCACCGCCTCCACCGCAGCATAGGATCCCCTCTGGCTGCAACGTGGCATCCCCCAGGTCGGCTCCTCGGGACCCCGGTACTGTAACCCATGGCCTCTGGTCCCCGGTGGAGTGCCCAGGAGTGGGGGACCTGCTCTCCTGCGTGTCGGCGAGAGCGGGCCGAGGTCCCGGCTGCATGTCGACCGGGCCCAAAAGCTCCTCTCCCGTTTGGCCCCCGTCCTGCGGGGCCCTTGGCAGCCTCAGGTTGCCCGCAGCTGGCC
Source organism: Sylvia atricapilla (assembly GCF_009819655.1). Lineage (NCBI taxonomy): Eukaryota > Metazoa > Chordata > Aves > Passeriformes > Sylviidae > Sylvia > Sylvia atricapilla. Next base: position 104,587,405 of record NC_089140.1, on the reverse strand, counting down.
CAGGGTGAGCGCCGAGCATCGCGTGTCCGGCTCGGGGGCAGCGGGGCGCGGGGACGGGTGCGCCGCTGTCTGCAAGTATGTGGGAGCTGTCATGGTTCGTGTAGCGGCACTGGAGCTGGTGGAGTGTCTTCCCTCGTTTACCAGTCTGTGTATGACAGCCTTTCTCAGGAGGGAAAGGGACTGGCACACACAAGGTTGTTTGGTTTTCTGTGTTCGGAGTTGTCTTGCTGGGCTCCAGCGCAGGCTGATGCCTGTGCTGTCCCTTTCCAGCTGGGAGCCGTGGGCGTCTGAATCCCTCTGTGTTTGGGGCAGGAGTAGAGGACACCCAGAGGCAACAGCACAAGGGAGTTTCCTACGCTGGTCTGCGGCTGGGGGCTCAGGGCACCTGGTCCGGGACGGCTGATGGCAGCCTGTTCTCACCCTGCTTGTCGCCTGCTCGGGCGACCGGTGCTGCTTGGCTTGGAGGGAGTTTTGGGCTCGGTGCTGTCGTCCTGCCCCACCGGCGCTTGGCTCTGTTCCGGTGTGCCCTGCGGGGGTCACTGCCGTGCGGGGAGCGGAGATGAAGGTGGGGGTGGGTGATGCCGGGAACGCAAGTTCGTCCGAGGTGGGTGTCCTTTTTCGGGCTCCGAGGTGTGTCCTTGCAGTAACCAGGAGCCCGTCGGAGCTGGCTCGGAGCAGCCCCCGTCATCTTCCTGGGCAGTGCGGCTAGAGGGCAGCGGGCTCGGTGGCCTAAGGGGCCATTAGCCGGCAGCAAGCCGGCTTTCTTCATTCAGACGCCTGAATTAGCAGGAGTGAAACACTTTAGCGGCATCTATTATTAATACCTCCGCTAAAGCTCGCAGACAAAAATAGCTGCCTGTAACGTGCAATGACCTACATCGTACTGCAGAGAGGGAGGCAGAGAGCGGGGGCTGGGGGGGTTGGGACACACACAAAACTGGCGAGATCTCAAAGGGCAGAGGCACCGTTCAACGAAAAACAACAGGCGAAGCCCCCCCGTCCCGGCGGGCGCGGCGGGGAGGAGCGGGGCGCGGTCCCCGGCCCCGGCGGCGGGGCTGCCGCTCACCGCCCCGTCTCCGCCGCGGAGGCTGCTCGGCTCCAGCCCAGCCCCTGGCACACGAACGCGTGTGTGCGCGGCCGCCTGCGCGCTGGGCGTGCGCTCCTCCTGGGAAGCGCCAGCCGCGGCTGTGGCAGAGAGGAGATGTTTCTCGGGCCGGGGCGTGGGCCGCGGGGGGCGGGGGGAGGGGGAGCATGTTTGGGGGGTTTCTCGGAGCACGTCTGACGGCGGGTGTGTTCCTCCTCCGTGGTCCTGCCCCGCAGAGGAGAGGGCGGGGATGGGGAGCGGGCGGGTGCAGGGAGGGGATGGGGCAGTCGGACGGGGCTCCCGGGACTCCCGGGTCGGCTCCGCCGAGGGGTGGCCACCGAGGCAGCCGGAAGCCGGCAGCGGGGAGGGGAGCGGAGCGCCCCACGGAGCCCGGCTGACTCCTTCTCCTTGCTGCTCTCGTTGCCAGGCTGGAGGATGAAGTCTACGACGAGGACGGGAACACGCTGCAGGACTTCGCCTACGACCACGAGCCCCTCGGTATAGCGAATCCGTCCTCCATGATCGGCGAGATGTACACCTTGTATTACCCACCGGAAAAGAGGTGACTGCAGCTCGCGGGGGTGTCAGGCGTGAATTTGGAGTAGGGAGTAAAACGGGGCTGGCAGAACCGATTGGGGGAAAAATAGTAATGATACCTAACAAGCAAACAGCAACAACATCAAAATAAAAATCCCGAACCCAAACAAACGACAATGTTGCCCCGGTCCCGGTGCCCAGTGTGAAGCTCAGAAGAAATGGAAAAGCCGCCTTACCTCCAGCAGCGCGGGGGAGGGAGCGGGGGATCCGCCCGCGCCGAGGAGGGCCAGCGATGCTCCCGCAAACGGAGCAGAAATGCCCAGCCGGCGCGGAACCGAGAGAGGGCGGCGGGGAGGGATCTGGGTGGGGACGAGGGGTCCCGGGGGACACGGGGAGATGCCGCCCTCCGGTCGCCGGCGGAGAGGGATGCTCACCGCTAGCGCCCGGGCTCCCGCAACCCTCCGCAGCCGGCTCGCGGGCCTCGCCGCTCACCCGCGGGCTCTTCCTTCTGCCCAGGCACGCCGATGGGATCTTCAACAAAGCCTACAGGAAACTCCTGGGCCAGTTATCTGCCAGGAAATATCTGCACTCCCTGATGGCCAAGCGGGTCGGGTAAGGCTCTCTGGTTGTTCTTTTCCGCGGTGGGCGTTGGTGGTGCAGGAGGCGCTGGAAGGGCTGCGGCTGGGGGGAACAAAGCTGCCCGGCCAGGGTCGGGAATGTGTTGCGCCCGCGATGAGTCTGGTGGAGTCCGGCTCCCCCAGGCATCGTCCGCCCCTGGCCGCTCCCGGCGCAGCGTGAGGCTGGCTGTCAGCGCGGGTGTTCGCGGAGGTTTGTTTGGGTTACTACTCTCGGGCATAAAGATATATATGTATTCATACATATATATATAGACAGACACATGCATGTGTATCTATCTATCTATCTATCTATCTATCTATCTATCTATCTCTATCTCTATCTTTATCTCTATCTACATCTATATCTATATCTATGTCTATCTATCTACCTGTATGTCTCTATAAATTTTTATGATCAACCGATTTAAAATTGGCAAGTTGGTCAGCCCTTACGGTTTGCTGGGGGGAGCAGCTTATGGAGAGCGATGATCGAGGGCTCAGCTGCAGCGGTGGAGGCTCGGTTGCAGCCCTGCGCTCCCCCAGCCGCCGGGAGGGGCTCCCCGCCGCCGGCGGGGCAGGGGCGAGCCCGGTGCCACCCGCTGCCCCTTCGGCAGAAGGTAACACGTTAATGAAGCCCCAGGGAGAGCAGCTTTCGCGGCCGCAATGAATAATTCATGGCGAGGAGATATTGTCTCTCCCGCCGCCGCCACTTGCGCGCACAGCGTCGGCACCGGGTTTCGGCGCGGCCTTTGTCTCCCCGCGCATCTTCAGCGCAACGTGTTGCGCCGGGGGCAGCGGGGCTGCGCAGGGCAGGGGCGGTGCGGAGGGGCGCGGAGAGGGGCGGAGCGGCCCCGCCTGATGCAGCTTGTGCTTCTCGGTGCTTGCAGCGGTGCCAGCGGCGGCCTGGGGGACGATGCGGAACCGCTGACCAAGCGGCACATAGACGGCATCTTCACGGACAGCTACAGCCGCTACCGGAAACAAATGGCTGTCAAGAAATACTTAGCAGCCGTCCTGGGGAAAAGGTATAAACAAAGAGTTAAAAACAAAGGACGCCGAGTAGCGTATTTGTAGCGATGTGAGTAACCAGCCACTCCTGTGTATACAAAGTCCTAAGAGAGAGAGAGAGAGAGAGAGAGAGAGAGAAAGAGAGAGAGAGAGAGAGATAAACCCAACAACAACAACAAAATCTAAACAAAAACAAAAGTCATTTCCAAACTGACTGAACAATCACCGCTCCTGTGTTATCTAAACATGTATTTATGTATGAAGTAAAGCCATTAAATGAATATTTTGATAATAATATTGTTTTTCTTTTGTACAAAAAGCACTAGAGAAACGCACAGATCTACTTTGTGGACCAATCATTAAGTTATATATAATATATAATATATATATATATAAATACTAAGAATAGTAAAGAACAATTCTTCATGAAAAGCCTGCACAAGAACAAGAATTCGCCTGAGCTGTTTATGTTTTTATATAAAATAAATAGAAAAAAAGAGACAATCATTGTTTTGAATATTACTCCTATTTTTGTAACAGAAATTAAAAGGATAGTATTTTTATCCGCGACAGGGTCGAAGACATTAATTTTCACCATTTGCTACTGTACATAGAGAAGGATGACCTGCTCCCAGGGGGATTATGAGGAAATTGATTTGAGAGAATTGGCGAAGCAGATTCTTCCCCTGGTGAGTCTCAAGGCAGGCTCCTTTGCCACTAGCCTCTCTGAAGGGGCAGCGTCCCCGTTCTTCTAGATTTCGATTATTTTTTTTTTCTCTCCTGCTTTCTTTGATTCCAGTTGTATCTCTATTAGTGTATCCTCAAACAATGAGCTTAGAGGATAATTATCTTGTGAAAACAACAGCTCGATCCAAATTGTACATCTCTGTTGCCTATTGGAGGGAGAGATAGTTAAAAAAACCAAAACTAAAATAATAATAACAACAACAATAAAAAAAAATCAAAATAAAACCAAAAATAGTCAAACTCAAAACCCCAACCCCCAAATCCCAAACCAGCAGCAAGGGTAGTAAGTACTAAGCCCCGTGCACTGCTCTTCTGGCTGTCTGGGCAGAGTTGCAGAACAAAGCCAAAGCAGAGACAGGACCCGTTTGGAAAGAGTGGAGATGTGAGCGGGGGCGGCCCCCGGCGCGCCCCGGGGCCGGAGCCGGTACCGGAGCCGGTGCCGCAGGGTCGAGGTAAGACGAGGCGATCCCACCTCCGATCCGCTACCCAACTGCCCCGGGCAGCTCGGTACTGGACCTGGATGCAAAGTACAATGTGTTACTCTCCAGTGCTGTCCATGCTTCTCATCATGTGTAATAATGAGCAGGGTTCTCGCCTTTGCATTTTTTTGGTCGGAGTTGCTCTTTTCTTTGATTGCTTTTTCTTGTAGGACCTCCCGCCTCTCATCCTCTCTTCGAACTTTTCCGAGCTCTGTTTAACCCACTTGAGACACCTTTTTGGGTTATGTTCTTTTTGGAAAAAAAAAAAAAAAAGAAAAAAAAAAAAAAAAATAAAAAAAAAAAAAAAAGAAAAAAAAGATTGTGAACGCTCTCTCACTCCTTTGTTCTGTTTTATGCAAGCTCTTATTGTACAAGTTTAGGAACCCCTGTTGTAGCTACCACTAAAGAATTATGCACTACTACGAAAGTTTTTGTTCCTTGTTTATTGAGTTTGGAGGTAAAATGTATTTTTCTACATTCTGGCTTATTGCTTAGTAAAATTTATTTCATAAAACAAACTTTTGTCATAAAAGAATGTGTAGTGTTCACCTGTGGTCCGGTTTCTAACGAGATAAACCATTTTCACCTCATCTCTCTATGTACGGACTCCTATCTTACCGTCCGCCCGGGGGCTGGTCCCGTCCCCCGCCCGGGCCGGGAGCGAAGGAGGACACGTAGGTACCCGCTTCCTTCCAGCTCACCACACAAACCTTACAGGAGTCTTTCCAAAGACACAAAACGAGCCCCGCATTCAAGACGTCGGAAAGCGACCCCCCAACCCCCCCAACAAACCCTCGCGGGTCAAACCTTCCCTCCCGGGCCGGGAGGAGCGGGGCGGGCCGGGCAGAGCCCGTCGGGGCGGGCGGGCGCTGCCCGGTGCCCGGTGCCCGGTGCCCGGTGCCCGGTGCCCGGTGCCCGGTGCCCGGTGCCCGGTGGCCGCACCGCCCGCGCTGCCCCGGCGCGCTCCCGGGCCGCAGCGACGCGGGGCGCAGTGTGCAGCTTTCGTGCCTTCTCTTCACCTTGTAAATCGCCACGAGTTTCACGGATGGCTATTTAGTGGCCCTACGATGCTGCAACACATCGGCTTGCGTTTTAGTCGTCCTTCTGTTCTTTGGCCATGGGCAGAGTGCGCTGTGTTTGTGTCGGCTGTGGTATAATGACATAGGGCTCTCTTGACGTTTTGTTTATGACCTTATCAGTTAGAGTTCAGTGGCTAGTCGCAAGCATTATGAAGTGATCACCTAGGTTATTATCCTTTGTACGATTTCTTTTTTTTATTTTTTTTTTAATTTTTTTTTTTTTTTTTTTTTTTTGTTCAGAAACGCCAACAGCCTTACCAAAATTTGAGCAGATTTGAGATACAGTCATAGTAGGTAGATGTTAGTCTTGGAGAACTTATTTTGTGTGCAAATGAATATAAAAAGAACTTAAACAAAGTATTATTACACACATGATATCTATAACTAGGACTTTGATAACTGTTATATAAAGTGTGTAAAGTTTGTATTAATAAATTTTTGTAAACAATGCAATTTCGTCTAATGTTTGGGGGAGAGAAATCTAGAACCTAACAGTAACAGCTGCATTTCCTTTAATTTATTTTTTTAAATTAGTTCATTATTAAGCAGAATTGTTCTGTTTCATGCCTGGGATATCTTTTCATTAAGTTTCCACATTTTCTCACCTCTACTTTGTTCGAGTAAACTAAACAGAACTGCCTGAGTAAAGAGCCCAGTCCCACACACATCAGCACAAAACACCCTCTAAAAAATGCAAACCAAACTAGTCGGCGCCTATGGTCCATTTCTGTAACTATTCCTGTGCTTAGAAGCCGTTCATTTCAAGCGGAATTGGTATGTTTGATGAGATCTTTTCCTAATCCGCTTTTAATGAACATTCTGTATGCGATAATGTGCTTCCAAGTGTCACCCGGCTTGGGCAATGGCAGCATCTTTCTTGGGATTAAAGATGTACTAGCTGTCCTAAAAAAAAAAAAAAAAAAAAAAAAAAAATTGCACTGCAACCCGACAAAAAGTTCCTTGAGTTTCTCAGGATAGTAGGCAGCTACAGTGAAAAACACAGGGTAGTCTGTCGGCACGAAGTGGAAGTCAGAACTTAAATCTTCACTTTACCTTAGCAAAAGCTGCTTATGTTAATTATTTTAATTGTAGCTCGGGGACTTCACTTAAGTATGTTGAAAAGTAACAGCAATGTAGTTTAAACTGAACTCTATTTCATTTCTAAGGTTGTACAATTAAAAAACAAAGCATGAGAATTTAGATGACAACTTCCTAACAATATTTTTTTCAAAACTCCAAGTCCAGGATTTGAGAAAGGCTGCTCATATCCTCTCTGCCATGAATTCACCTTCTAAATGGGTTTCAATCACAGTATTTTACTGACAGACTGGAGAACACTGAGAGAACTTAGCTGATGATGTCAGTGGTACATGTCAGAAGTCACTGCAAAGTTAGATAGAAGTGTTGATTAAATGCAGATCGGGTCAAAGGAGAATGCCAACCCCCCAAGCTCTCCAAAACATACCTGTTGAGGGGAGGGGAAGATGTGAGTGATTTCCCAGACTTACAGCATAACAAAATCTAGCCACTCTTTCCCAAAAGCAGAATGCAGCAAACACCTGCTCTTAAGCTTCTTCAGGGCTCACACATATAACTACACTATATTTCCTGCCCAATAAAACTGAAAATATGATTAAGACAACCAAGCTGAATACCTTCTTTGTATTCGTAGCTAGAGGATGAAACTTAGGGTTGGTGCATCTGAAAAGTAAGGTCTTCATCAAGTCCTGGTATGTGTTGAAGATGTGCAAAAGGTGGAAATTCTGCTGTAAATCACATAGAGATAGTCCTAGCCTCACTCTACTGAAATTCCTCTTTTCCAAGTCAAATACAATTTCATGGAAAAGTTCGGCTCAGTTCCCAATGATTTGAAGTGCCATCTTAAATGATACTCTTGGAAAATGTGGAATACTGAGTCTTACAGTATGAGTTTTGTGGGGATTACTGGAGTTCTGTATGCTGCTATACAGCTAGGAGCAGAATGAATAAAACTGGCTGAGGAAAGAATGACTAGGCAAGTCATGGTTTTGGAGCCTCACATTGTGAAAACCTCCTGGCATTCAGTCAAAGTGCTAAAACGCAGTTAGGCAGTAAAGGAGGCTGCTGTAGATTCCATCCCGTGGAAATGTGGCGTCACATCTGTCACAGAGCTACATAGGTCATCAAAACCAGAAAAGCCAGTTTCTCTAGAGCCCTGTTGTAAACCCAGATGCAGCCAGCATCTGCCTTTTGCAAGATTTGCTTGTGAGGGTGCTGACCTCCTCTCCAGGTGCCTTCAGAACATTTCAGTCTTCTTCAAAACACAAAGTTTGTCTATTGTCTCTACATGTTTTCACCTAGAATTGGGGAAAATAAGAAAACAGGAGGAAATTTTATCTTTTGGGGGGATTGCTACTTCATACCTTTGCAGCTTACTTTTCAATTATCGGATAAATAATTTAGTATTCAGGAAAAACCTTCAGGGAAAACTCATCCTGAAGAATGTAAGGCTTAGCCTCTAGAACTACATGTCCTCTGAACTACACTCATGGATTTTAAAGACCTAAGTGGACTCTCATGATCATCTACTCTGTTTTAGATAATACAGGGCATAGGATTTCTTGGACTCCTTCATTCAGCATTTAATTTCTGAATGAGCTATTCTGTATGACAGCAGTATTGATTGCAAGGCTAGCAGGGATGGCAAATTTACTGGATAAGTTGTTCCAAATGTGGCAGTTTTGCACTCTGTTCTTTGCCTCATTGTTGAGTCCAAGAGATTTGTAGACTGCTGAAGAATCTCTAATGCCTGTAGATTTCCCCCTCCACATAGGTAGTCCTAGGCAGTGATTCGCTCTCCTCTCTGCCCTTTATTTGAAGTTGATCTTTAAGTGCTCAGCATGAGGGAGATTTTCCTCAGGTGGCACTATGTCTGGACCATTAGTATTTATTAATATCCTTGCTGAAGTGTTGAGACTAGAAATGGTTACAATACCTAGCAATGACCACCTTGAGGATGTGACAAAAAGTAGCAACTTCTTCTTCTTCAACTCCTATTCTGCAGGTGCTGCTCATTGCTAATAAGGGTTGCATTTGCTCTCTTGGCCACTTTCTCATGCTGTGAGATCACAACGTGTTCATAATCCTCTCCCACAGCTAGCTCCTTTTCCAGATGATTACTTCATATGCACAGAAACCATGGCCGGGAAGTGACACCGTGGTTCTTGATTCCTATTTTGTTCTATTATTTTATGTTGTGTTGAAGCATTCTTTTCCCCCAGGTTATTTTACCTTACTGAGCTATTATTTTGCAAAACGTTCCATTTTTTCCCAGTTTTGCACCATCTCAGCTGTCACCTGGCACCCATTTCTGCCATTTTTAGAAGGTAGATCCTTTCTAGCAATGCTGCTTGTGTATTTGTGCATTTTGATTCATGGGCTCAATCCTGCTGCAGTGCAGATCTGTCTAACTATTCCAGATAAGGATGTGACCCAGTTGTAAGTGCAAATCCTGTGATAGAGCAAGTCAGAGTGACTCATAGCAGGTTGCTGGCCAGATCTTCTTCTGCACTTTGGTTCCTAGAGGCAATCCCATACTACCGTAGCTGAGGTCCCATTCACTAAACCTGTGTGGGACATCTGAAAGTGTTTTTTTGATACAGCCATGGCTCAGTTACTCACCTGGAATACACAGACAAAAAAAGTAGTTCATGATGCATTAATGGTAATGTGGTTGAACATCTAAGGCAGAATACGTGTAAATCCTAATTCATCTTTTGAAATAATAAGTTTCTTTTTTAGCTGTTGCTAAGATTAATCCAAATGTAAAAATGGAATTTAGTTTTGAACAAGGATGTTTGAGCACCAGAAATAGGACCGTTTAAAAGCAGTGTAAACTATGTTTACCATGTATGCATTAGTGTTTGTTGTGAAACTCCAGTAATGAAATATTTATCTACAAATATCTACAAGAGATAGAGGTATGGTTCCTTGAAACAGCATAATTCTGTTGTGAAGACCACAGCAAGAAGACTTCTTTCTCTTCAGGCTCTGAGACGAGTTCCAGATATTCCACTTCAAAAATAACATCATGGAGATTTATGGTAGTATGAAATAGAGGAGTGGGACAGAAAAATGACAGTCACTTCTGGTTCTTCTATGGTGTTGCCCAGTGTCTCAGTACCAGGATATCATAGAATATCACAGAGTCATAGAATCATAGAATATATTGCATTGGAATGGACCCATCAGGATCATCAAGTCCAACTTCTGGCCTTGTGCAGGACACCTCAAAAATCACACCATGTGCCTAAGAGCATTTTCCATACACTTCTTGAACTCTCTCAGGGCTGGTGCTGTGACCACTTCCCTGAGGAACCTGTTCCAGTACCTGAGCACTCTAGGTAAAGAACCTTTTCTTGATATCCAACCTAAATCTCCCCTGACTCAGCTTCATGACATTTCCTTGTGCCCTGAAACTGTTCACCAGAGGGAGGAGATCAATACCTGTCCCTCCACTTCCCCTCGTGAGGACGTTGAAGACTACAATGAGGTCTCCCCTCAGTTACCTCCTCTCCAGGCTGGATAAGCAAAGTGACCTAAGCTACTCCCTGTATGGCTTTTCCTCCAAATCCTTCACCATCCTTGTGACCCTCCTTTGGACACTCTCTAAAAGCTTTGTGTTATTATTATCTTGTAGTGCCTGAAACTGCCCCCAGCACTGGAGGTGAGGCCGCCCCAGTGCAGAGCAGAGCGGGACAATCCCCTCCCTTGCCAGGCTGGCCATGCTGTGCCTGATGCCCCCCAGGACACAGCTGCCCCTCCTGGCTGACAGGGCACTGCTGACTCGGCTTCAACTTGCCATCAACCGGGATCCCCAGGTCCCTTCCCACAGCGCTGCTCTCCAGCCTCTCTTCACCATCTAGACACACAACCAGGGTTGCCCATCCCAGGTGCAGAATCTGGCACCTTTCCTTGTTCAACTTCACACGGTTGGTGACTGCCCATGTCTAATTTGTTGTTGTCTGTCTGCAGGGCCTCCCTGCCTTCGACAGAATCCACAAGTCTTCCCAGTAAAGCTGGCAAATTTACTTAATATTCCTTTCACTCCTGCTTTCAAGTAATTTATGAAGATGTTGAAGAGCACAGGGCCAAGGATGTAGCCCTACAGAACTCCATTAGTGACAGGTTGCCAGTCAGATATCACATCAGTCACTGTACCCTTTGTGCTCAATCTGTGAGCCAGTTAGTCACCCATCATGTACCATGGATATCCAACTGCATGCTGGACATTTTATCCAGAAGGATTCTGTTTCAGACGATGTAAAAATCTTTGCTGAGGTCCAAAAAGATTATATTACTGGCTTTCCTAGATCATCTTGGTGGGTTATCCTGTCATAGAAAGAAATCAGATTTGACAAGCGGGACTTTCTCTTCAAGAAGCCATGCTGGCAGTGACTGATGACTGCATTGTCCTTCAGGTATTTTTCCATACCTTCCAGAATAACCTTTTCCATTATTTTACTGGGCACCAAAGGGAGACTGACAGGCCTGTAGTTTCTGGGGTCATCCTTCTCATTCTTGAAAATTGTGACAGCGATTTTCAAGAGGCTATGAAGAGCTCCATAGGTACAATTTCATGGGAAAGGATGTAGCATAAATAAACACCTCCCAGCTGACATCTCCAAAATGGAAATACGAACTGGAGAAAGGAGAGGGAAAATGAGAATTAACAGTTTTACGAGAAAGGAAATTTCCATTGCCATCTTCTGCAGACATCCAGGTGGGATCCTGTTTTTCCACATTTCTTGGACCAGCCAGTTGGGAGTGGAGGACCTGCTGATTTCAGGTACATGTTGAATGATAGGGATATTTTAACAAAAAAAAATTACTATATATTTTCCCCCTCTGCTACACATTTCTGGAAGTCTTGAGCTTTGTTGTCTGACTCTGCTTGTATCAGAAAGATTGGTCATCATCATATCCTGTCCATGTTAGCAGGATTAATATGCTTCTCTGATAGCATATATGCATTCTGATATGCATATTTATAGATGGAGAGGGCAGACCGAGGAAATAGTTAGCCCAGGCTAAAGGGTTTGCTATTCAAGATTTGACAACAGATCTAAATATATATTCATTTTGGACAGATTAGATTAGACTCAGCCTATGGATGGTCTCTGTTTTGACATTTATCTCCATGGTGAGAAGAATGGTTACTTTTGAGTGGTAGAGTTATGAATAAATGACTGCCTTTCCCCCAGGAGTGAAGATTAGTGTCACAAGAAATCAGCCATCATGTATGTTATATGCTGAATGTGTACTCTCAGCTCCCACTTCTCGGATGGGATTGAAACTTTCCTGACAGTTTGAGAGAGTGAAGAGTGCTTGGGCGTTGTGGCAATCAGGCTTCTCTGAAAATGGTTAAACTTCTGATCAGCTGTGAGCTCTTATGTCACCAGCAAAATAACAATATATGTAAATGAAACTGTAAAAATAGCACAAGGAAGTCTTTCTCTCCCTTGCTATGTATATATATGAATATGTGCATGTGTATACACATCTTTCTTAAGCAGACAAGAATGAGAACACATCAGAGTTCAGATATTTATGTATTGGCCATAGCTAAACTTAGACACAACATCTAATTTACACTGACGTCTTTCTTTAACAAGTTTTGTAAGAAGAATGATTTAAGTTCAAGGAAGTGCACTGAGTCATCTGCACGGTGGGCCAGTGGCTGAGCTAAGTTTAGAATCAAGGGGAAGTTTGGATCTTCTGGCTCTAAGTTTGTCCCTTTACATCTCTGCTTTTTTTGTTCTCAGTGCTTAAAAAAAAGAATCTTTCTTCACAATTTCTGTTCTTACTCGTTTTTTTAATGTATCTCTGGTTCTCTAGTCTTTTATAGCAAATAAGAGAGTTTAATTTAATGAGCTATCTGAGATTTTAAAGTCAGGTTAGCTGATGACCTTGCAAATAGTACCTGGAGACATCTCTCTTTTAGGAATTTTAAGATTAAAAAGTATAAATGAAAAACGTGTGGTCTGTTCCAGTGATACCTGAGCAAAGCAGAGTTCCCTGGTCTCAAGGAAAAAACAAAAACAAAAACAAAAAGACAGATAAAGCTGAGAAAAGTCAGTCCAACCCAGCACACTCAGCACAGCCTCTGTTTGTATCTGCCTGATATAAAACTACACATAGGCACTCTCTTCAGCCCTCTTTCCTCCCTAGACTTTCTATGGGCCAATGAGTTTCCTGCCAGCCCAAGGGTTCCATACAGGTTATGGCACACTATATCCTGAGGAATCGGGCTCATTCCTCCTCTGAGAGACACCTCTGAAACCAGACTCATGGCCAGAATAAGGGAAGACCAGTGCATTCTCTCCATAAATGAGCTGCAGCCGGGCAGTTCCCAGGTTATGAGTATTTTTCCTCTGTGTCAGACCCAGGATACACTTCTTGTGCCACGTAGGTTAGAGCTTCATGGGCTTCCCTCCAGTCTTTTTGCATCTGTCCCCAGCACAACCCAACTGATAGATACTGCAAAGCGCAAGTCTTCTGTGATACAAATCGAATAGTCAATCTGCTTTTGTCCAACTTCTCTAGATTTTACTTATTTTTTTTTCCTGGATCAATGAATACACAAAAACTAAGGAAGGCTGGCCTGACCCTTCAAGGTTATGCATGTTTAATAATTTCTGGTGTGCTAGTTGATTTGGTGCGTTGCTGTGTTTTGCATTAGGAAAGATCCATGACACAGCCAAGAGGTGATTAAGCCCAGGACTTTGTGTAGCATGCTGTATGAAGGCAGATAGAACAATTAGACTGAAAGGAAGCAGTTTTCTGATTGTGTTTCACTTGCTATAATAAAATGTAGCTATGTTTTCTTACCAGTTTCATTTTATTCCTTATACTTCAATGACAGTCTTATTACACCACCATTTATGCATTTTTTAAAGCTTAGTCATTGTTAAATCTTATAAACAGAGAGTCAACTTCATGCCTGATAGTTGCTGCACCTCACTTCATGGTAAAAGTCCTCCCAGGGCAACCCCATACTGTTGTTGCTTCCCAGCATAGCGGGCCGCTCACAAAAGATGAAAACATTGGAATCTATCGAATCTATTGAAATCTATTAATTATCAATTATTACCACACCACAGGACCACAATTGCATTTGCATTGTATTCAACTTTATTTTACTAATAATGATAATGTTAATGTCAATGGGGCAAAAACAAGAAGGAAAATGCCTGCCCACTCAACCTGAGTGAGCTTCATCACAATCTGACCCTGTCTTATTAAAAAAGACTTTTTCAGCATGTGCAGTCTTTTCATATTCCAGATCAGTGTTTCTTAAAGGGTGGGCTTCAGAGTCAAAAAAATCACAAAACTCCCTTGTAACTTCACAGTCACTCTGTTAAGATAAATGCTACCTTTTATAAGCTGCAGCTACTGTTCACTTTTCTCCACATTCCTTGTATCGCTGCTTTGACCTAGTCTGAGTCATTCCCTGCATGGGAAACGTTTCTTCCTGTGGGCATACATTATGGCTGGGGTTGCGTACTGATAAAAGAGGCATAATGCATCCTCTGACTCCTCAGTGAAATGCTTCTGCCTGGAATTAGGATGCACACACATTGAAGAAAAAAGCCAGCAGAAGTTTTTTAGATTCCTCTGCTATAGGTAGACGACAGGTGGAAAAGTAGTTTTTAAGTAGCCATGAATACAATGCCTGTGCTCAGGGACAGGCAAGCTCAAGCTGGGAATATGAGGGAGGAACAGGGGGTGTCCAAAGGCTCTGCTGCATCAGTGTGCAGAGGACTTGAGAGGGCACCAAACAAGAACTTTGCTCCTCCACCTTTGAATTGTGAGAAATCAGAATGGATTACTTTCCTGCTCAGCTCTACTAGCAACACCATACGAGCTTCCATATGGACCAGGCCAAAGGCTAGCCCAGCAGCCTGTTGCTGATGGTCATCAACAGTTTAAGAAATGTCTCCAAATCTGGGCATGCAGAAGGGCCATGTTTGCCAAAATGAGCATCTGGCCATCAGTAAATTAAGTACTTGCTACTCATAAGCTGCCTTTATATAAGTGTTTAACAGACCAGGCGGACATCCATTGATTTAGTGTCTACCTTTTAAAGTCCATTTTTTTAAACTTTATTTTAGCAACTAATATTCCCTTTTAATTAGGCACTCTACATTCCTGTGTTTTGATAAAGTAGATTGCTACATGCATAACTACCCTCTGAAGACACCTCTGAGTATCTATAGTTAAAGTATCATTACTTGTATATTCCAAGACAGGATACATGTTGGCTGTTGGAGATGATGGAAAAAAATCACAGCTCATTGAAATACACAAATCTTATCTGAATTATTATTTTTCTGTCCATTCTTCCTGCCTTGTTTACAATTTAGAGATTTTTTAAAATTTCTTGCTATGACTTTCAAGCTATTTATAAACTTTGTGTTTTAACGCAGTACAGCTTTTTGTGTCTCAGGAGCATTCTGGCTTCTGTTTCTCGAACAGTGCCTTTAGAATGAGCACTATGAGAAAGCACTGTGTGGTAGCTTTGTTGTGCTTTTCATATAGCTCCAAAGCCTGAGGTTGAAACCTAGGAGTGAATTTTTGCAAGTTTAACCACAAGTAAACCCACCAATGCTTCAGTATGCTTTTGTAATACAAAGCCACATATTTGAACATCAGCTTCAGGTGTTTCCACATCTTGCCAACAACTTGTAGTGATTACAGTGAAACATTGAAGAAATCACTTTTTTTTTTTTTTTTTTTTTTCCCCAATCTGAGACTTTCACCAGCATTGTCAAAAATTGGAATTGCTTTTCTTTTGAAATTTTATCTTTTTCATATATATACACACCCAATTGTACAGAGACTACTGCGTAGCCATGCAGGCAAAAAGAGATACCCCTAAAACACCTGTCAAAATTCACAATACCCAAAGAATGACATATTCCTTTGAATCTCACAGAGACATACTGCTGGGGCTTGCTGCATTTCATGGCTGAAACCCTTTCAAGTACAGATTCCCTCTGGCTTTCAATGACTTTCTGCATGCAGAGAAATCAGCCCAGGCTCATTTCTGAGAAGGGGCATACAGAAGGGGCAGGAAATGCTGCTGCCTTTCTCTGACCACTTGGAATCAAGATACTCTGCATTACAGCGAAAGACATAAGCCAGCAGAACTTTGTTAGAGTCTGGTTGCCATAATAAAAAAAAAAAAAAAAAAAAAAAAAAATCTGGTGAGCTGAAGATGTCCAGAAGGGTTTATAAAGACATAAATAATAGATTATGTTCTTTACCCCTGTGACAAGAAATAATTCCATGTTGGTGATGCCTCCATAACATACCACCTCTGCTGTCACCTGTCAGGGCAGGTTGCACAGCAGAGAGCCTCTCACAGTCATGAGCAAAGGCAAGTGTGAATCCATGAATTCAGCAGGAGATCTGCATGTAGCCCAAAAAGGGGAATACTGCTGCAGAATAAGTAGATACCTATGGGAAAGAGGAACTCAAACAGCAAAGTTCCTTGGTGCCAGCACATAGTCAGGTAATGGTTTGTATTGGCAAGGAGCTGAGCTTCAGCACTGGGGTCCAATCTAATAGGGATGCACACTTATTAAATTGCCTTGTGTTGACAGATCCATCACTTTGTTGAGTAACTTATGCCAACCACATGGGAAAAGCCAAGGTGATCAGAAAGTGATTGTCACTCTGTAAGTGAGTGTTTCATCTTGGTGGAAAAGAGGGTGCAATTACTATCAGATTATTCAAAAGTGACATATACACCAAGGTTAGGTTGGTGCTGGGGTTTTGTTATGTTTCCAAGCCAGCAGATCATTTTTAAGGGGCATTTTCTCAAGAGTTTTAGTAGAGAGAAGAGAGAGTTATGAGTTCCAGTTCTGCTAGAAGTAATTGTAGTAATGACTGTGAGCTCTGAATCAGATACCTTTCCACAGTGCCCACAGTTACTTCTATGCCTCTATCAGCCTTGGAGCAGCCAGGCCCTCTGCTTTCCTCACTCTGCACATGGAAAAGTCTGTGAAGGAAATCTGTCTTTCCAGTTGCAGTAAAATTTCAACAGATTTTTTTCACAAACCCTCCTTTTTGCTCAGCTTAATGTTCATGGTCAGTAGAAAGGGGGGAGCTCAGTGAGGCTTCCCTCTCGTGCTGCTGCCTGGAGGGGACTGGAAGCCACTTGCAAATGCAGCAGATGAGCACTTGCAGACAGTGATTTAATGTGGACATTGATGTAGAATGATACTGAACACAAATGCTATTCTCTTTAATGAAGTTTCAACAGGGAAACCTGGAAATGTTCTTGGTGGATCAGTTCTGCAGGGGTGGCCTCAATGCCTTTGCCAAAGGTGTAGAGAGAGGATGGGTGCCTTTTTGGTAAGCCATGCTCTGCTCAACCAGAAAGATTAGGAGTAACCCAGCCTAGCCTGACAATTTGGGTTATTCTCTGTGTAAAGCTGATGAAGGAATCCACTTGTATTGATTATTCTAACTCTGAATAGAATGTGCAGATCCTATTTCAAATCTTCATTTTTTTAAGCTTAATGTTTAAAAGACACAGGTTTGAACATTAATTTTGCCACTACTTACCATCTCAAAATTTGACTCCCTAACCAGCAGCCCTGAATATTTTTGCAGCTTTAGGAAGATAAAGATATGCAAAAGATGTATTAGGCTTCTCTTTTATCACATTGTCTGCCTTCATTCCGCCCCCCCCCCCCCCCCCCCCGACTTTGGATTTTCAATACACAGAAAGACTATTTTGGGCAAAAGTTGGCACTAAAAGTGTGCATCAGGTTACTGATGCTAAGAAGCAGCTTGTCTCTTTTACCTGTGGTAAAGCATGGACTGGATGATCCTGGATCTTTGTGCTTGTCATGATAAATTTACTTTGTTCATTGGTGGTAGATATACCCTAGGGTTTGACATTGAGGGCTGGAGACATCAGGAGGAAGAGATGGCCTGGTGCCTGAGAGAGCACTGTGTTCATGTGCCTCCCACCCAGCTGTACAGATGTTTGAAGTTCACTGGTGTATCTCCTTGTCCTGGCAACACACATCAGTTTTCTGTGAGCAGGCATTTTCTGTGGGCAGACATTTCCACTTGACTGCCTAATGTCCTGACATGAACAAATGTTGGGCTGTTTGGCAGGATCCATAAAACAGATGTTACCTCACCTACTTACTGTTCATGGTGTTGTCTGTGAGGTGTGCTTGTGAGGGATGTCACCCCTGTAGGGTACAGAATCAGGCAGAAGCCAGTGATTAAGCTGTGAGCTGGAGAAATGGGGGTCACATCCTACTGCTCCCCCCCATTGCACCTTTGGCCACTTGTTTTCCCATGGCAGAGTGATCTTTCATAGCCTGCTGTCTTCAAAAGTGCAGAATGTCCCTTTGGCTGTGGTTGAACTGCAATTTAACTTTTCTCACAAGTAATGTCTTTCAAAGAATGTTTGTTATGGTATACAGTCATATTACTCTCTGCTGTGCTGCTGCTAAGAAGATGTGAATTGGAAAAGTGTCTTCTGTTACCAGAGGGTCTGGGAAAAGGTAGGATTTTTTTAAAAAATTCCCATTCTTCCCTTCTGAGGCCTGCTATATATATAAAAAAAATGTTACTGCTGTTCTTTAGTTCTTCAGAAACGTTTTCTGTAACTAAGAACTATTTCAAAATAAGTCACTTTTTAAAAAACTTGCAGTAGTAAGCAACGGCAATTCCCATATGTCTAGGTTATTGCTGGTCCTTAGCCCTACGTAGTACCATATGTTGCAAGGAAGATGCAATAAATTATCAACCTAATTTTTTAAGGTTTGTCTTTAGAAACATGAGCTTCTTTTATATCTGCACATCATCAGGTCTTTATACTATCTCTTAGCACTGTAGATTTAACTTCTCTCTTTGCAAGTCAGCAAAGTTGACATGTTCTATTTTTAACATTTAATTTTTCATTTATTTTAGAAATGTGTTAACAGGCAAAAAATGTACTTAAACATTTCAATGACCATTGGATCTACTAGGTATTACAAGACACGTCTGTTACTGCAATAATGAAGGTTTATACTTATTTTCTAAATAACTTAGCAGCAGTTTGTATGTAATGAATACACATACATATGAACATAGCTATTTATCCCTGTATGAACTTGTATCCCTGTATGAAACTGTATCATTTGTATAGGATTAAATATAATTTTGTTTCAATAAAAATACAAATCTGAAGGCACTTCATATTCTACCACTATTTGTTATTTCCCCCTGGAAAACAGGAGGAAAAGCAGCTATTTTTCTGCATGGCTTTTATTTCTAAAACTGATGTTCATCTACAATGGAAATGCATGTTATACATTAAAAAAAAAAAAAAAAAAAAAAGACATTGAAGAATCTCATAATTTGGAGATTATTCAGGAAACATCAATTCTCCAGTTCTTTCAAATGTAATTCTTGATCTACAGCTGCACATTGCGTCTTGGCCACATGAGCCTAATTACTGTTATACAATGAATAAAAATATTTTTAGTAGGAGTATAAATGTAAATTACAGGTATTTTGTGGCTTGTTTTGAACATCTGGAGAAGTGTAAAATGTTCTTATGCGAATGAGAGTGGACATGTAATGGTATTGTAGAGAAAGAGAAACCCATGAAGTTACTGGTGTTCATATGTGCAAACTCACTTGTTTGGACATGCCTGGCTCTGCATGTGCACTCACACATCCACACATCCACACACACACACACACCTCCTCCCAGGCACACCTCTGGCAACATGCAAAATCATTACCAGCACTGCCAAAATGCTGCAGCATTACATGGTAGAGCCACATTACCATTTTCTGGCATGTACAAGGCCTGATAGTTAACAAGTGTTTTGGGGCACCTCAGGAGCTCAGAAATGTTGCTCAGAAGTGCTAAATTGTAAGTAAGTGCACTTATTATAATTATGGAGATCGTGCTTACAAAATTCAGATATTTTATTCCAATGTATTATTTTTACTGTTTATTTATTACTTGTATTGCCATAGCAACTAGGACCTCAGCCGCAGTCAAACCCCCCACTTCGCTAGGAACTGCACTAACAGGAAAAACAAATGAGGAGCTCACACTTGCATTAATAAGGTGTTCTTAATTTTAAAAGGTCTCTGCGGTCACATAGGCAGCTGCAGACAAAAGATGTAAAGCAAGTTCCAATATAAAGGATAAATAAAGCCACAATCAGCTTCTCAGTGATAAGTTGGCTGTCTGCTAAAACTCCTCAGAGAAATGCTGGCATTATCAGCAGACCTTGAACCATGGCCTTAAGGAAATAAATTCAGGCTCCATCAAGCCAAGAAGGGAGGACCAACTAAGGACCTCATGCTGCAGCATGTCTGCATTTACTGTGTAGATGGCCACTGGGAACATCTCTGCTGGTCCATCTGAGCACAATCTCCTCATGTGAGGAAAGCTACGCAAAAGTCTTTGGTACAGAATTCAGGGCTTTAATGAACCTGGCACCTGGAAATATTCCTTTCATATTATTTTGCCATTGACCTGACAAAATCTTCTTGTTCATTAAGAAGAGAAACTGTCAACCTTCCATAAGAAATTATCATCCTATGGGGACACCACCGAAAGGACTGTGATTACACAAAAAAAATGACCTTCTTAAATTCTACTACATTTCAGAGCATATTGATCCCTGGCATGGTATTCAGCTGTGTAATACAAATGCTATTTTACATTCCAGAAATACTAGCCCCGTTAATACCTTGAAATCTTGCTTTAATTTTTTGTGCCCTATAAAGACTTCCATTAAACTCCTTCCCTTCCTTAGTATCTATTTATTTTATTTTCCTATTTATTCTTCTCTCTTTCTTGTTCCTGACCTTTTTTCCTGCAACATGTTACTCTCACAAATTGCTGCCTGAAAGAAGACATAATTTATTATGTCACTTTAATGCAGGGAGTTTGCACAACGCATGTAGTTTTGGATTATTTCAAAAGAAGGAACTACAAACATGTAAGTGCTAATTAAACACACATTACTCATCATGTGGTAGTGTGTGGCCCTCATAACTCTGGCAGCCATAAAAAGAGTCCTGAGGGGGCAATATTCCTTCAGACTAAATTGCTGTAGGGATCTTTGCAGGGAGGCTCTCTTTTATTTCTGAAGGCACTGTGCTGGTGGGGGGATGTGCTCTTGTGTAATGCTGACAGCCTGCTGCCCCTGCCCTCTTTCCTCTCCGTATTAAACTGCTGATAAATTTTCCTGGTCATCCTGTAAAGTAGAAGGGAGAACTAAAACCACAGTGTTTCCAACCAGCAAGACTGTAGAAGACAGAGATGTGTGTGATATTGTTGCAGAAGTGGGATTCAGCTGGCGTGAAGTGCAGGTGGCCTCACTTATCATCCAGGAGGCAGGGTCTGGTCTGGTCCACCCCACGGGAGCTGTGGTGCCTGGAGCCTGGCTTTGTTCATGGGCACAGCTGGCCAGAGCCACAAGCTGCACCCTGGGCTGTGGGAGCTGCCCACAGGGTGCACCTTTTGAAGCTGGAAAAGGGCCTAAGCTTTCTGTGAAGGCATAGTCAGTGATATTTATTCACTTCTTTTTGACAAGGATGAATTTATAAGCATCTTGATCTGACTGTCTGATTGGACATGGGCCTTACAGAAGCAGAGTGGGTGAAAAGCATGGCCTTTTGGATACCATAAGGATAATCTTAGTTTTTGTCCATTCTCTTGCATGGAGAAATTATACATAGCAGAAAGAAAGAAATTTAATGAAAACCATTTTCATCACAACTGAAGCAGGGCAAACCTTTGAGGTGTGCTCAGTTCCTATTTGGACAAAATGCCTGTTTCTGAGTATGAGGTTTTTGTGCCAAATGTCTGGACAATTTGCTATTAATGGGCAAATGAATGGGAAACCAATTCAGAATTGATGCTAGAAAATGTTCAAGGTCAAATGACAGTATTTAGCTCTCATAATTTTTTGTATCTGCATGCATCTACAGACTAAGTAGCTTAAGTCTCAAATGCTGTCATTTGTTGATATAAAAGGTTCATGTTCAAATGAGGTAAAGGTGCTCTCAAAACTGGATCCTGAATTTCCCAGATGTGCAGCAGAGACTGAAGCCCAGGCAGGTGAACAGCACTGATCTGAGAAAGGAAGGATGAATGAATAGATAGGCTGCGTGCACAGCACAGTTTGGCTCTAATGGGTTGGGATCTAAAGAGCCTTTTTCAGCTGCCTCATGCATGGTGGCTGCCTGTTGTGAATACTGTTAAGAGGACAGTTCGAAAAGGGCTAGGAGGCTCACATACTAACTGCTTTGGAGAATGTATTTTGGAAAACTCCTCCTGCTGTAGTCATTGACTCAGCTCTGACTCTGGATAAAAAGTGCCTGCTAGCTGTACAGAGGTGATGTGTTCAAGTATTTGGATATCGTTTGGCATAGTCCACCACAGACTCAGCCCTGCTGGGCTGTCTGCTACCAACACATCTTCGAGCTGCAGTAATATCCATCTTCAGCTTTTTAGGGACTCTTCTGATGGATATTTTATGACTGGGGACAGAACAAGGCTGCCAAAGTCAACCTAGGGACTCTTTGCCTCTGCTCCTGAGCTCAGTCTTCACCATTCACTTCTGCCTTCTGCGGGGGTGATTCAGAGGGGTAGCCTCTTCTTGCTTTATCCTGCATGAATTAAACTTTCTTTTGCTCTCCAGGTTACCAGAAAAAATAGGATAAGTGGCTCTGTTGGCACTTGGGCACATCCCGCTGGCTTCATGCAAAGGATGTTGATTCACCTCTCCTCTACTTTTGGCCCTGAATGCCTGTTCCTGCCAAGTGTGCTGTGGGAACGTGTGTTAAATGTTACTGTCACTTTTAGTATATGAAAGATGATAAATACTGTGGAGACAAGCTGTGAAGAATGGAGACAAGAAGCTGATGTTTGGTGTGAATGAAGAGGGGGAAGGCTGTGAAAAGTGAAATCACATGCTTGGAGCAAAAGGCTAGGAAACTTTTCTTCACGGTAATGTTATGAATGGAAATAGGTAGCAATGTTATATTTGACAAATTTGTAGAAGATGATGTTAGTTGAGATGGGTGATGGTGAGAGCCTGGAGGAGTGTTTTCTGTTATGAATGGGAATAAAAGTGTATAACATATAACTGTAAAGTAAAAAGATGGAGTAAGAATCAATTGGGAATTCAGCTAAAGGCTGTGCCAAAGCCATGGACCTGAGGAGCTGCAGAAGAGGCAAGATAGTGGTATTTCCATAGTGACAGAAAAAGAGGAACACGATAGAGGGAAAGATGAAGAGCCCTACTCTGACTGTGCCACTCTTAAGCAGCTGGCTGAAACATAGAGCAGGTACATTATTTATTTATTTTGCAGATGAGATTATCTGGAATTTGATTATTTGCATAATTATCTGTAAATGAATTATCTGGAGACAACATGAAAAGAAACAGAGACAGAGCCCAGGTGTAGAAGGCTTCTGTGGAAAACTGGAAGGAAGAATGCAAAAAATCCTTTGAAATGTACATTGGAGTGTGGTTAGAAGGAAAACAGGAGAATCAAGACATAGATGAGTCAAAGTCCATGGAGAGCAGCTTTACAAAAAGAGTCTTACAGGCAGATTGGAGAGGGTGACAAGGGGTGTCAGTTCTGGCTTTTGGGAGGAATGATTTGTGAGGCACTTTGGTGAAAATGTGTCTACTTCACTGGAGGGCAAAGAGAAGAAGTTAGAAAAAAAAAAAAAAAAAAAAGTCTTAAGACTGACCTTAATTGGAAGAGCTCCAGAATACATTTGCAGACAAAAAAGGTGGGTGGAATGCTTGGTAGAGAGTGGAGTCAAAGATGGTTTATTTTTAAAAGTACATTTATGTTGTGAGGTGGAGCATTTTGAGGAAATTGAGAAACAGGGATACTAAAGAGGGAGTGGAAGAGTGCCAGTGAGATTAAAAGACAAGCTTGAAAGAAGCATATAAGATGCTTGTCTGCTCAGAATGAATATTGCAGAATCTATGTACTGCATGTTGTGCAGAAGAGAAGGAGTTCTGAAAAACCTGACAATTCTCTTGACAAGGAGAAATGTATGGTTGGGAAAAGGAAAAGATGACTGAAGGACTAATCAAGGGTGGTGGTAAGATATCTGCTCAGAAAACATGGGATGCAGTTAAAGTATAGAAACATAGAGGGCTTTTTTTAGCAGGGGTGTAGCAGAAATGAAGAACTAAAGGAGAAAGGGAGGACAAGGGAAGGAATTCAGAGTGGAGGGATTTGCCCAGGTTGGGGAGAGGAGGAAGAGAGGAAACAGGAGGGGGACATACCTTGCTGTGGGATGGTGGGGAAAAAAAAAAAAAAGTGTGAGTGGAGAGACACAAGGTCTGGAGAACTTCATGAACGTATTATAAGAAAGGAGAGAGAAAGAGGGAGCAGGACACACCGAAGAGCAGAGGAAGGGGGTATCTGTGCTGTGATCTGGACAAGGTAAACTGAGGAGACAGATGATTAATGGTCATTTGTCAAGACTGATAAATCTTCAAGGCTGACCTGAAAATCAAATGGAAATGCAAAGCTGATTTATGGCAAAAGGAATTAGGTGTACTATTAACACTATACTCCAAGATACAGAGCATGGGTGAGGAAAAATATTCTATGATTTTATGACAGCTGGAAAGAGAGAGATGTGAGTTCAAAATTGTTAGAAAGAATGGAAAAGTTTGTAATTTGGAACACTTGTAACTGGCATGGCGTTTTGTATTGAAGTTGTAACTTCTGATAATGCTGTTGCCATTATAAGGCTTGATCACAAAGGCTTGCTTTTTAATGTTAGGCTTAATGTTACTCTTGGTTGTTTTTGTTTGTTTGTTTGTTTCTTTCTTTCTTTTCAAAATTCAAATAGCTCACTCATAATAAATTGGAGTTATTTTCTGTGCACCCCTTTAATATTTTTCCCAGAATACCATCTCCTTAGTGCAGAGCCTATAATATATTCATTTATATCCAGAAGCTCCTTAGAACTTTAAAATATTAAGCTTAAAAAGCAATGTATTAGCTTTAATGTATTAGTGAGTCAATTAGTAAGAAATTATGAAGTGCTTCCTGAACCAATAGGCACTGTGAATTAATAGAAAAATGTGTACTAAAGAAAACTCTGAATTGAGTTCTTATGAATGCCAGAGAATTGAGTTCTTATGAATGCCAAGGTGTCTTGGTTTGGGAAGGGAGGTATTTGCCAGGGAAAGCTGGAGCTTCTCTTGGAATGAAGAATGTAAACTACCACCACCACCACCCTTTTTTCTAATTATAAATTTGCAGTTAAAAGCTTTTAGGCAGAAGACTTTGGAAATAGAAATAGCAGTTCTTTACTAGTATGTGTAACGAAGCAAACAAAAAACCCCAAAACAACTACAGCATTGATAACAAAAACAGTACCAAGAACCTCAAGGACTTTGCTTCACAAAAACCCAGGGCAGTTTGGCTTGGTACCTTTGTAGGATCCTCAGAGCACTAAGCTGGAAACAGTGGAGAAATCCCGGGCTGGTAGCTGGGATGGCAGGATGTCCCGGCAGTCAGGGGCAGGGGCAGGGTGTCCTAGCAGGGCAGGGACAGGGGCAGGGTGTCCCAGCAGACCAGAGTGTCCTGGCAGGGCAGGGCAGGGTGTCCCGGCAGGGCAGGGGGTGCAGGGTCACACTGCAGCAAGAGGAGCAGTGCTGACCAAACCATGATGGCGGGGCTGGGCTGGCCCAGCTCTCGCAGGGCGGCAGAGAAGCTCAGAATTCCAGGGCAAGCAGATGATGGCAGATTTCCCAGGACTGGACTCCTCCAGAGAGAGCGAACTCAGCGAGCAGCAACTCAGCTGTTCTCTTTCCCCAAACGCCAAAAAACCAGCGTGCCAAGCTGCCTCAAGCCCTGTCCTTTACCTGCCCCAAAACTCGCGTTATCTCCCCCTCCAAGTTTGACCACCCCTTTGTTTTTTGTTAAATAGTCTTAAGTATGACATTTAAGTCTCCTTGGTAACTTACGGGGAAAAAATTCTTTAGAGTAAAAAGAAACAAACTAACCCCCAACACAGAATAATAATGATGAAGGTCAACACTGGACCAGGTATTTATATATATATTTATTTCTAGAGCTGCATGTAGAAGATATATATTAGAATAAATACCTATTATTCTATTACTAGAATAAATAATAAATTGGACCTCAGATACATACGCACATGCACATTTATACCATTCATATCTATATTTATATCTATCTATGTGTATATGTATATGTATTTGCATATGTATATGTATATGTATATGTATATGTATATGTATATGTATATGTGTATCTATCTATACCCATATCATCTATATCTATACCTATATCTTTATATCTATATCTGTACCTATCTATATGAAATCATCTCAAATATGCCTAGTTAGGAGTTGCGTGATTTCTCAGCAGGTTAGAAATTTTTGCTGTGATCCTGCAAACCCTGAAGCACATTTTTATTTTGAATTTCTATTGATCCAATAATGCAGAAGCAACAAATTGCTTGCTAAGCCAGGCACTTTATTTATGATGAATGTCATTGTCATTTTCTAATTAAAAGAAGCTTTTTTTCTCCATTAAAAGCACTAGATTTCACTTCCATTGGAAAGGATACCCTTAGTCATCTAATGTTTTCTTATAACCTGGCCATTTCTTTCCAAAACTGCTTTTCAGCTTTATTAGAGGTTTAAATAATGTGTCTTATTTTGGTGTTTACTCTTCCAGCTTTCTCACAATAGTTGTTAAAACTTCTTGTGGGTATGATCCTTATTTATGGAGGGATTATTTGATAATGTAATATTACTGCAACTGAGAAATAAATCCCGTGTATGGCACTGCCAGCCCCTTCTTCATGGGCAGAAATCTGTGTAAACCGGAAGCATGGTGTCAGATCTGAGTTGTGATGCTTCTTTTTCAGTGTTTTTCTTAAGCAAAAAATCCTTAATAACCTTTAAATGTAGGGAATGTCAGCAGAAAGACAAAGAGGTTCAACCACTGTAGAGTACAGAGTTAGATGTTGGAAAACTCTGACTTTCAGAGGTGTGAAAAGAGGATGAACTTGGGCATAGCTAGGCTGAGCAGACAGCTACATCCATGTCAGGAAATTAAGTGGTGACAGGGAAGGCCCCAGGGCACAGGCACCTGGTTGTCTGTGCTATTATTTCTGCAACAGCCCACAAATGTCCTGCTTGTGACCCACAGAAAATAACAGCTCGCAGCCAAGTCAGAGTGATTCAGGAGCGAGTAACTCCCCAAAGGCAGTTTGGCCTCTTGGAGACTTGGAGAGTTTGAAAGCATGGACAGGGCTAGTCCATGCCTGTAGGCCTCAGTGCCAGACTATAGACCAAGAAAAATTTAATTAACCAGTGTGAAGAAGCCTTACAACACTATACATTACATGTGTCCGGAAAATCTGGAAAAAGAGCCAGTGGTCTGTTGATTGCTCAGAGTAAAAAGGTGAGCTGAGTCAGTCACTGATGGAGGTAGGGACAGTACTCTTCACAAAAGGATCTATATTAAGGCAGGAATCATTTCTTGAATCTTCTTTTTTTTTTTTATGTCCAAATATTTGTCCTAGAGATGAATCATCATTCTTATTGAGCTTCATACAAGCCATAAACTTCTTCATTTTATGGCTTCTGCAGTAAGAAAATATTAGAGTAAATAGGCTTATGGGTAAAATATAACAACAGATTAATGCAATTTTTTTCTATTTATTTCCTATGGCTAGCCATTTCTAGGAAACAAGCTAAGAAAAGCAGGGAGTCTGTGATTCCCTATGTGATTTTTTACAGTCTTATTAGCTTATAAGGATACTTTTGTCCTTTCTATGTGGTGGTTATATCTATCAGAAGGTTATTTTTTTTTTCAATTTCAATGAACTCCAAGGAGTGCTTGAGGGATAGGTGAATTGACCTGAATTTCCTCCTCACACTTGGACAAACATTCAATGGAGCCTTAAAAAGTTCAGTTTATATTTAGTTTTTCTTCTGTCTTAATAGGTTGGAAAAAAGCAACTTTTGCATGATCCTCTCTGCTAAGTGCTTTAGCAAGCCAAATACCATCACTGCATTAATCAATAGTCTCATGGTATAAAAAAAAAACCCTCAGGCAATGACTTGAAGCAAAGTGGCCAACTGTCTAAGAACATGAGCAAAAGCTTTCCTAAACAAAGGGCAAGGCTGTTCTAACTGTTCTAATGTAATTACTACTTGGTGCATGCTGACTAGAGTGAACAGAATTGGGTATTATATCCAAACACAAATCTGTCCATGCACGTGCACAAAACCAGATACAGTTCTCAAGCCTAAGGAGAGAACAGAGCAAGAAGTTATATTGTGACCAAGACATTTGGAAATTATTTTGACTTTGGGATCTTCTGTGAATTTTGATGTAGGTGTTTTTATTCATTAGAGAGGAGCTCATCATTCTCTGGAGCTCTGGACAAGTCTCAGTCTGGACAGAACATTATCATTTGAAAACCTCAGCCTTCTTGTAATTTTTCCAGCCCATGAAGTTTGTTTCCTGTATACTTTTGTACGTACTGCATCACAGGAGAGTTCAGCTGCAACTGCATTGCAATCCACTTTTGAGGGCTACAAGGAAAAGGAGTGGGTCTGCATCTGGACTCACGTTGATTTTGCGCCTCTGTCACCCCACTGCTAGGAATGAGAACAGTGACACCAGGGGTAATGACACTGCTCTTGATTTGCAACTCTGAAGCTATTGCAAGCTTGTCTTGGGTCTGGTGGTAAAGTTTCAAGCATCTTTTACTAACACTTGCGGAAGCATATCTGAAATTCTTGCCTGCTTTATGTCAAAGCCGCATCTGCTAGGAGAGCTTTATCTATGAAAAAGTGAGTGAGGTTTCAGATAACCTTTGTGACAGACTCTTATACTATATGTAGGCTCCCAGTGTTAGGAGGCTGTGAGGCAAAATTAGATTAGTGTGGACTAAATATAAATATACTGCTCACTTCCCTGAGCAGTTGATGTGAAGAGGTTAGACTCCTGCCAGAAATAGGACCCTAAGTCCCTGCTTTGTACTGTTTTTCTTTGAAGGCTGGGGTAAATCACTGAGACATCCAGTGCATTGGATGGGATCCTTGGCCTTCACTTCCCATTTGTAAAGTAGCACAATAATACTTAATCGCTGAATAGGGACAGTTCAAAGTTGTCTGAATTAGTTTGATAGCTAGAAACATTTTAGCCACTGAACCAGTAAGCAAGGTATGAGCAGTTACCTTGACATGCGGAGACAAGTTTTAGTTGCAGGACCTTTGCTCCATTACATGTCTGCTGTGGTTGAAAGACAAAAAGGAATTGATTCAGACATTTGGAATTCAACAGGGCACAAATATAAAAGTCACAAGGAAAACTACTAATTATAGAACTGAGAAATTTTAAAGGGGAACCAGTGGAGGCCTTGGACGAAGGATACGTTTTATGCTTTCCTGGAGTATAACACAAAGGTGAAGGCTTTACATCAGCAGAGTTAAACACTGCATCTTTATTTCTTTAACATTTATGAGGAATATACAGGAACAGGGAATTCTTACAAACTGATGCTGCAGTTTGGTTCACAGTGTTCATTTAAAGGCTCTCTCAGGCAATGCTTTTAAACACAAATGAAACTCACACCTCTTCAGGAAAGCACTGAGTCACATACCCACAGGCCAGTATCATTTGAGTGCTGTTGACTTCAGGGGAATCTGAGTGAGTGTGGCTGCACCCTACTGAAACGGAGTGTCACTCAGAGCAGGACCTGAAGGTTGATTTTCCCTGAAGATGACAAGGCTGTGTAACATTTGTCATATTTGAACAAGCTCTGCGTTTGGGTGGCTCTCCTAAGACTGTGTTTCTTGAAATAATGTACTTTGTTGCATTTGTGTATTCCCAAAGATATTTTGGTAAGTCCCCAGTCATTAATGATTATTTTGGAATTATTTTTCCATGCTAACTAGATTTTATTTGATTAAATTCAATACCTAAGGTTATATAAGAATTGCAGTGCTACTATTTAAATTACTTAGGGAAGAAATTTTTGTGTGGTGTTGATTAAAGGATAGCTTGAACAAGCATGCTTTTCCTTTTATATTATTTTTTAATAATGTATTTTTAAATTTTCGTGCCAGGGAGAAACCAAACAAACATCCCAAGATATTCATAATGGAAAGTGACATAGGGAACAATTTGTTCAGAACTCAAAGGCAAGTCAGGCAAGTCAGACTTCATATATCTGTCCAAAGAAACTGCAAACACACAAAATGATTTTCCTTGACGTTAGCTTTGACAATGCAAGTACAGGAAAAAAAAATAAATTCCTTTGTCCCCCACATCTGTGGGAAGAAATCTGGAAGGTATTTTTCCTAGTTTTAAGACAGGAGCTCACAGGGAGGTGAGGATGAGTATTCCTGAGTTTTGGTGAGAGCAAATACTTCATTCATCTGACAAACTTGAGTACAGGCTTCCAGGCTATTTTTTTGTCCCCTGATATTCAGGTGATAAATGAAAGAAAATAGCTCTTTTTTAGCTTTTTGTGTAGATAACAGGAAAAGCAAAGGAGAATCCTTAAGGGTCTCTCTCAGTGGGCTAAAACTTTCAGCACACCTATAAAATACAGCACAGCCATTCCTGTGAATATGGATGAAGAACATGAAAACATGGAGCAGCATTGTTCTGTACCCCAGTCCATACCTTGAGGCTTTGCATTATCAAGCCATTGTCCTTGTGATGTCCCCAGAAATGTGAAGGATATGTGCTGAGCATCCCACAGCTCTCTTCCTCTCTAGGGCAGGGGTTCCTCCCAGCCCCACAAGGAGCTGGACCATGCATCAGGTATGGGGATCATGAGCACAGCCTCAGGAGGGCTGCAGAGCTGAGAGCAGGGCAGTTACAGCTGCCAAGGGAGGGATGGACAAGAGCACAGGAGGAAGATGCACCTCTCTGAGGCTGTCTCATTTGAGGGAAATGAAGTGTAGGCAAAGGGGGCAAGCACTTGGTCGCAGTTTTATTTACCAGTACTGATACAGACACAGAGACCTTAGGACCATTCCAATCTACAGCTACTTATTTCTTGTTGCTCCTTTGGCAAGCAAGAAGCTTGTTTCTGGTGTCTTTTGTCTTTGTGAGTGATTTAGTCATGGCAGCTCCTGAATCTGCTGCTGCTAGTTTGGCTATGACCTTTGAGGTGAATTGTGGATCACGAATATATGCTTTACTGCAAGAAAAAAACAAACCTAATTTTGTGCCTCAGGCAGCAAAGCTGCCTGTGCAGAATGGTGCTGAATATTACCACCTCTGTTATGGACTGGGAGCATTGAAAGGGCACCTTGATCGCAGGAAGGGGGAATATGCTGCCAACTCCTTCCACTGGCCACCTTGAAAGATAAGGACATGTTAAAACAACAGCAAAAAAGTTAGTGAAGATAAGGTTGTCCTCCCAACAAAGTGTGAGGGGATTTCTGCTGCTAGTTCACAACTGTCATAGGTTGCCTTTATATTGCTCACGTGTGGCAAACTGTGTTTCAGGAAAAGCACCTTGTTTATCTGCAGCCTGTCTGAAGAACAGAATGTGTTATGTGGCTGATATAGGGAAGATATTAAGCACTGCTGTTAAAAAAACACTTACATTTTGTTATCAAAGTAAAATGTAAACAGACTTTGCTAAGACAAATAGCTAAGTAAGCAAAAAAGAGCTTACAGGCATGGTGAGTGCCATCCAAGGTAAAACTACCTGCTCTTAGAGGAGTTTTATATTCTGTGCTGAGTGTCCCCCATTTAATAGAAACATCCACTACTAGGAAAAAGATCAATGGGCTAAAGATCTGGCAGATTCAAAAAAGGAAAGTTTGTGTATCCAGTTTTACCTTTTCCAATTTTGTTCATGCCTTCCTCTCTAGTTTTTGTTGGTATAGTGCTTTCTCTTTTTCTGCTGACTGTTGAGTGAGACAGACCTATAGGTTTATATCCAGGAGTGCTCACCCACAAGGCTTGGTCCACTTGCCTGTTGCAGGTAAATTCTTTCAATTGCTGCCAGTGAATTTCAATGAATGTTGTGCAACTCACATGACAGAAATTATTTATTACTCATGTATTCTAATGTAAATTCAAAGATACAAGACGAAGATCATTACTCAGGGACAAACAAACCTGAACTCTTTGTCCAGGAGCCTGTTTGGATTCAGAGAATTTCAGGAGATGAGAAGCTGACTCCTGGGCCTCATTTTATGGTGCAAGAGTGGCCAATATCTCTCCACTTTGTCTAGTGTGGCAGCTTTACTCAGAGACTTTTCTGCCAGAGCTTCAGCTGACATAAATCAAAGATGTGTCGTGGCTAAAGATTTTGCCCTGTGCCTCCTCACTTGCCAAATACTCAGTAGTTGAGTGGTCATTTTTCACAGAGTCCCATTGTTTGGCTAAAATGTGTGGGCACAGTAAAATGACAGAATTTTCAAGTTTTAAAGCCCACTATATTTACTGAAATTGCAAAGACTACATGTACAGCAGGAGTTAAATCTTTTGTGGGTGGACACTGGCTCCTGTTCCATGTAAGACGCTTTTTCCAAAAGGGTCATGGTAGCTTTGACAATCGATATCCTTCATAATTTCTAGTCCTGGACACAAACTTTAAGATGGATCAAAGCCCTGAATATATAATTTGATACCTTCCAAACTCAGCCAAACTGTGGCATGATCCAGTAGGAAGAAGCCTACCCTTACTCTCTAAGGAATTAAAATTGTACTGCATGAAAACTAAAACTTACAAAATAGGACTTTATGCCTCAGAATCTGAGTATAAAAACCATTTCACAGTATCAAACCTTTCTGGCAGTTAAAGGATGGAATTGTTGCTTTACTTTAAGTGTATAATTGCTTATTTCTAGTTTTTACTGATGATTGTTTATGTAGCACATAAGGGTGTGAGAGCCTGAGCTTACACATCCTTCAGTCTATTCTAGAGCAGTTTGGAGAGGGCTGCATGCAGCAGCACAGTACCTGAAACTCATACAATCAAGCTTCAGGGATGATCATTGCAGACACTTTCTCTTCTCATGGTTCTTATATGAGATAGAGAACCATCGATACCATGATGGGTTTGTGAGCCTGAGGTTTACTGTGCTCATAAAATAATGTGGTTGGTAAATTATTCTGTGGATTTTCAACAACAGGATGACCATATTCATGTTTTTATATTATGATGCCTCCAATAAAAGAGAGTTGCAGCATTACAGAGTTCAGAGTTACACTGCTAAGAATTGTCGCAAACTGTGAATATCAAAGGGCAAATGACATGATAAAGGGAAGTGTGAAAAGAACAAAGCAAAACCTCACTTTTAAAAGCTTTAATTTGTACAACTATGACTCAATTTCAACAAATTATTTTTTTTCAATTAACTAGGAATGAACCATATGTACTGTTCAGAAAAGGAAGAGGCTAGAGCACAGCATTTCAAAATAAACAGCTGTTCAAATATAAATTTTCTGTTTATTGAGATTTCAGTTGTATCAGAGTAAAGCTCTCAGAGTGGCTGAGCAAGTCAATCATTATATACCTTGTTAGTGTGACAGCCCCCTGTGTATTGTTTAACTGGAAATAAAACACAAATACTCCAGACCCCTACTGTGTCTGCTTCATGGTGCATAAATCTATTGTGTGTCATGTCACTTGGAGTTTTGATGGCAGACTACCAAATGGCAGAGGAAGATACACAATCAAGCCTTCATTTTCATAAATGAAATTAAAGTACACACAGGAAATACAGAACAGGAGTGTTTTCATTAGTGCTGTTCCAAGGGTCCATCACTCAAAACGGAGACTTTGCACGCCCCACGAGCGTTTGAATACATATGCAAATGAGTGGTTTTCCCAAGTATATATTGTTTTCTTTTCCAAATTTGATGGTATTTTGGTAATAATAAACCTATGCCAAGTAATTTTCACTAGTATTAGGTCTTGTACCTGATTGGACTGAGAAGGACAGAGCCCTTGGTCACTGGTGGGCTCCAAGGGCCTCCTTCACAGAAGGCTTGGAGGTGTTAGAGATGCTTAAACACCCAAATCTATGGCCTGCAAGGTCAACAATATAATTAGAATAAATGAGAAAATGAAGATTAGGTTAGCTGCTGTCTTCAAGCCCTGACTCTTCTTCACCCAAATACTGTAGGGTGTTTCTTAGGAAACACCTACAAATAATTGACGATTTTGTTGGGCGTTGAATGGAGGAAAAGCAAAAAGAAGGATCTTATCCTTCAACCTTGTTATCTAAACTGGCATGTGTGCTGTGCTAGGCAAAGAGTCAGTTTTGAGTACAAGCATAAATAAAGACGTGCCCTAAAGATATTTGTTTACTCTGCATT
Source organism: Sylvia atricapilla (assembly GCF_009819655.1). NCBI lineage: Eukaryota > Metazoa > Chordata > Aves > Passeriformes > Sylviidae > Sylvia > Sylvia atricapilla. Next base: position 104,553,441 of record NC_089140.1, on the reverse strand, counting down.
ATTTTGGGATCTAATAAATACAACAAGTAAATTTGAGACTTTGAGAAAAATGATTTGGTAATGTGTAGTATAAAAGGTTGGCTACTAGTATTTAGATTTAGCTAGGTTTTGTCAGTATTATCACTCTATTATTTATGTTGTTCCACTAATTTCAAAACTTGAAACATCTGTTTGTTTTATTTCATTGAGCCCTGGGAGTCCCATGATTAAAACTATGCCTAACTTTGGAAACTTAGTCTCCAAAGAGGGTTCTCTGCAACACTCCCCAAAATAAAAGGAAAAAAATATAATCAAACCAAAGAAACAGTGTGTGGGATCCAGTCTGCTGAACCTGAGCACTGGACTTGTTTTGAAATGCCAGGTGCATGGTGAAGCAGTCTCGGAGCAAGTGACAAGTTTCCTGCCTTGTCTGTGATAAGAATTCTTGTGAAGGTCTCCAAGGTATTACTGTCTATGTAATGTAAATGCTACCCAGCTTCAGAAATCTGGTCTCACTACAGGCATTTCCCCCCTTTGCTGCAGAAGATCAGCCCTAAAGAAGCAGCAACTGGGACAAGCACAGACAATGGAAACATATGTTCAGTCTCTGTGCTAAATGATGAGTGACCATCAAGAGATGTCTTCTTCTAAGACTCCAGCACTGCTGTGTTATAGTCAAGAGAAGCTAACGGGACTTTTGGGGTTACCTGGAGAACATCATGCTGCTGTCTAACAGGAAAGCAGACCTTAATTCCTTTAAATGTCTTGGGGGAAATCTCAGCTGTAATTCTCACTTTAGATAGAAGGCAAACATGCTCAAACTCAGCCACAGAAAGTGCACAAATGAAAGTTTCTTCTGGTGTGATTTTATATGTACATTCTGACTGTAAGAGTGTCATGGTTTGACACTGGCCCAATGCCAGGGACCCACGAGAGCAGCTCGCTCACCCTCTCCTGCCGCAGCTGGGCAGAGGAGAGAAAAAAAATAATAACGAAGGGTTCATGACATTAGGACTGTGAGAAATCACTTCAATAGGCTCAACTTAAAGTTACAAAATTAATTTATTATTAATAAATCCAGAGGAGGATAACAAGAAGTAAAATAAGCCCTTGAAACACATTTCCCTCCCCCAGTCCCTGCCTCCTTCCCACCAACAGTGCAGAGGATAGGGCAAAGGGGTTTTTGGGTTCGTTCATCACCGAGATTTTCTCCCACAGCTCTGGGAGAGGAGTCCTTCCCCTGTGAGCCGTGGGGTCCCTCCACAGGAGACAGCTCTCCGTGAACTTCCCTGGAGTGGGTCCACTCTCACAGGCAGCAGCCAAACTGCACCTGCCGTAACAGGAGTCCCTCCCATGGGCACACAGCCCTCCCAAAACTGCTGTGACGAGGGTCACCTTCCACGAGGTCCAGTCCTCCAAGGACAGGCTGCTCCAGCCCGGGAGCAGAGCCCTCTATGTCCACTGCACTTCCACTGGATCACAGCCTCCTCCAGGCATCCACTGGTCCAGTGTGGGCACATATCCCATGGGCTGTGGGTCATCTCTGCATTCCCCATGGATCCCCATGGGCTGTGGGTGGATCTCTGCATCCCCCATGGATCCCCATGGGCTGTGGGTGGATCTCTGCATCCCCCGTGGATCCCCATGTCTGCAGGGGCACAGCTGCTTTACCGCAGTCTCACCACGGCCTGCAGAGGAATCTCGGCTCTGGCACCCGGAGCAGCTCCTGCCCTTCCTTCTCCACTGACCTTGGTGTCTCCATGTTGTTTCCCTCACATGTTCTCACCTCCTCCTCTTCTCTGACAAGAAGCAAAATCCCGCGACTTTATTTCTTAAATATGTCATCACAGTGGCATTACCAACCCTCTCATTGGCCCAGTTTTGGCCAGCAGCATGTCCATCTTCAGAGCCATCAGGGATTGTCTCTGCCAGACATGCTGGAAGCTTTCAGCAGCTTCTCAGAGAAGCCACTTCTGTGGCCCTGCTGCTACCAAAAACCAGGCCATGAAAAACCTATACTGAATGGAAAAAAATAACTTTCCATTAATTAAAATTAATTCTGCACTGATCAAAGCATTTCCCCCTGTGTCATACTGTGCTCTTTCAACTGTCCCATTAGAGGTGAGAATTTCAGGAGGGTACCAGACAATTTTGACTCCAAATTTTGTGGCAAGATAGGATATCTTTCAATGCTTTTCCTTGGCAGTATCTTATGATGAGCATCTATTTTTTACAGATTTAGGCTGAATTGTCCAAGTCTAAGAAGCAAGTGCTGCATTTGAATACCGTCTTCTTTTCTGGGTAGAAAAAGTGTGTTACTTAGATCTTTAAGGGCTGTAACAGGCACAGGCACAAGTTATTCATCCTCTTGAAGGTAAGAAACCTAACAGAGGAAAAAATGCTTCCCTGAAAGAGAAATTTCTAATGCATATTTCTAGTCTCTGCACTTTGAAGAGTTGTTTTAGTTTAAAACAGCATCAATAGTAGATGGATATAGATAGTAGTTTGTCTTGCTGAATGCTTATTCTGGTCAGATGGATGTTTTCTGCTTCACCTTACTGTTTTTCCTGCTTTAGTCTATGAGCATTGCTCTGAGTACTTATTATCAATAATCTCATTGTAGTCAACAGTTCCTATTTTATAGCCAGATGCCGCTCACTGACAAAAAAGTAATGGTCTGGACGTCCAAGAGGTATAAACCTCTGCCAACACTGCTGTACTGGCTGTACTGAGAGCTACCCATCCAAATCTGTTAACTCACTTTATGATTACAGCTTAAGCTCAGCAGAGTCCCAAAGGCTACAGATGTGATATGACTTAAAACTTCATGGTATTGCTGATGGAAGTTCCCCACAGAGGCAGTTTGAATTTTCTGCTATTTGTTCTTGACTCAATTTCTGCTTTTCAGGTTTTGAAAGCAAACAAAAAGGGTGACAAAATCTGTTTCTGGTTGACTTTACTGATGAATTTGATCCCATTTTACTCAAGAAGGTACACTACAATCTGGTCTAGCAAGGACGTGAATTCTAAGAACGGAAAAAAATGATCTGTGAAAAAGATCAGATTGACAACTCTGGGAACTTCAAGCTTGTACTCATTTAGTCAATTGAATATGAGCTGTAACTGTGCAGTTCACCCTCTCTTTACCACACTGAAGTTCTCCAGTTGTTTAATAGGGAAATCCCTACTGGTTAGGGTTTGTGCCAGATCGGTTCTTGGCTTGTCTGATCTCCTACACTTGGCTTCTCTTCTGCTCAACAGGGGACCTGTACCTTGCGGTTGAGAAAAGGAAATAATTGGAGAGAGTTTGACCAGGAACCATTGATCTGTTATTGCATGGACTTAGCTTTTCTGGACAAGCAGGGCCTGGGAGCTTGTACTTCAGTATAGATCTCAAGCTACCACAACTGAATTTTTTTAAAATCCTGCTCCTTCTTCTCCTCTCTCTCACCACACCATGGCATATGAAGGTACTTAAGACTCACGCAGAGGAACATTGAATGTTTAAGCATTTTGAATCACTGACAAATCATATGTATATTTTGAGGGAATATCAGTCCTCCAGAAATTGGAAACTTGGTCTTTTGAAAAAGTCTTTTGGCTTCAATAAAACACTACTGACCAAAAGAATATTTGATGTTGGGATTTATTATTTTGTAAGACTGGAAACACTAAAGCACTCCAGCCACATTTTAGTTAGCTATATTTATTTAGCTATAAATAGAAAATTATACTGTAGACTTAATTTCAGTTAGGTCAGTAATAGTAGGAAGCTATCAACACTTCTGACCTCAAAATAATCAGTGTTATTTTACAGCTAGGAGGAGCAATCAATATGCAGGACCTGGCTTCATTTTGGATAAATTGAAATCTTTGACCTGGTAAGAAGTGATGCCATTCTCTTAACAAGACTAGAGTTTCCTGTGGTAGTCTAAATTGTTATATCAATTTACCTAAAAGTAGCAAATATAAGGATGTATCAGTTCACTGACATCAAGTCACACTTTCATGGCAATCCACGATAGTGAAGTAGTATTTTGAGGGCCTCCAGTTCTGTCTTGAAGTACCCAATTTTAGCTGAGATTCAGTCTTCCATGCTTCAGAAATCCTTTCTTTCATTTGTACTGGAAAAAAATCACAGTGTCCCTGTAAAACACCTTACATAGCTTGTCATACACTTAGTTCCTGCAGGTAGGCTCTTGCTGTGTCAGGGCCTCCGGTCTAATAATAATCCTGCAAATCTGTTCTGTAAGTTCTCTGGCTTGATAGGGGCTTTGCTGATTAATGTTGTCAGATTGGGATGTGCTGAAAAACACCTTTTGATGCATTACATGAAAGGCTCAGTCTAACAGATGTATGAGATTGGGTTATTGTCATGCTCTTTTACCAGAAAAAGTCAAGACTTTGGGATAAATCAGTGGTACAATTTGCTTAATGTGAAGTTTGATTTTGCTTCAGTCAGACCTCAGAGGTCTTTTCTTTCTCTGAGGCAAAATAACTTTCTTTTTTAAGTGTCTGATTTCCTTTATTTTTTTTCTATATTTCTCTCCTGCTGTGAGTTATTTGAGGAATATTTATTCATAAACTAGGTTCTTTCCTGCCTGAACTGAATGAAAATATCTTGTGGATTCTCCTGACTTTTTCAGAAGTATTTTGATCCTAACACTTTGTGTACAGCAAAAGTCTCACAACCATTGAGCTGGTGCATTTGCTTTGATGAAACTTCTAAATCTTGCATTATGAAATATGGAAATGCTCTGCCATCCAGGTGGAAAATATAAAGATACTTAGATTTAATATGCAAGAAATCTGCAAAATCAACACTACATTTTTGAGGAAAATAGAGCTTTATCTGGAAACATCACATTTAAAGGATCTAGCCTAGAATATGGATAAAAGAGGTGTCTATGGTAATTTGTGTAGAGTTCCTGGTTATTAAGAAATGATATATGCAATTGCATATTCTGGAATGAAAGCGGTGGCACTAACTGTTCCCTTTTTGCAACTCCTGCCTGGTTATCCCCACGCTGTTTACAACCAATTGGAAGGGGGTCTTCATTTTCTGTCATGTTTTCCATGGTGTGGTTGTTGTAGGTGCTGGCAGTGGGGGCTGGAGGGGTGGCCTTTGGAGGAGTAGCCTTTGGGATGAAAGGCTGAGGCTGCCCCATGTCATACACAAACAGTTTCATATGACTCCAACCAATTTACTGCAGGGCGCAACTGAGCCCCTTAACAAATACAGTGGCATTTTGGGGCATTTTTTTATCACTCTGTGCTTAATTGACAATCAAAGAAATTCATTCCCCCTAAGATGAGACTGTTTTGCCCATGATGGTAGCAGTTAAATTATCTGCTCACGTTTTTCTTGACCCATGAGCTTTTTCAGCTCATTTTCTTTCCCCTGATGGTCTGTTGAGGAAGGGAGAAGAAGTGGGTGGCTAAGCAGGCATTTAGCTACTGGCCAGCCTAACCTTCCACATTTGGGCATGTGGGACCCAGAACTTATTTGATTTAACCTTCATTTATTTCGGTTTCACCCCTTTAATTTTAAAGTTTGAATCATTATTTTCTGGCAAAGCAGAATGTACAGATGTTTCTTCATTGAGTCTGATTTTCTGTACTAGAGAAGTACTTGCTGTTTAAATACACTCAGGAATAAAACAGAGGAAGAACGCTAAAAAATAAAAATCTTGTCTCCAGTTTGGGACACACATGTTTTCAAGATTTTCTAGGACTAAACCTCTCCTATGGGTGTTGGAACCCCACCCTTTATTTACTGCAGTAATGAGGTCACTGTAAAGGCAATCATCAATGATAGCTAAGTTGGTCAAATGCATCTCCAAGGTAATGTGACTTTTAATGAAGGAAACCCACCTGCCCTAGGCTCCAGAGACTCGGCTGCAGAAGGACCCTACACCCATTCCTCAGTGCTGGGGTTGGTTGGTGTTGTGGTTGGTGAAACCTTGCAGTCAGTCCCTGAGTGGACATTCCACGTGAACACCATGGAGCATCCAGCATGCCTGTGGGAACTTGTCTTCCCTGGACTTGAGCAGAGGGAAGACACTGCTCTTTACTGAGCTCATTTTTGTCAGGTTAGAAAGTATTTTGTTCTTCAGTATTGCATCAGTATCTTCATGAGGCGGTAAGTCCACATATCTGTGTTCTCTGTGTCTCTGTGTCTACAGATCTATCTACTGCAGCTCTCCTGGCTCCTTCCCAAGCTGAAGAACTCCTGTCTCTGTCTGCTTTTCAGGTCAGAGAGCCAGCTGCAGTACTGACGCAGGATCTCTCTTACTAGAAAAATGCATAATTTGTACATATAGCTTTTGTGGGTCTCATTGGCTTCCCCTAAACATTATGGTTGTATGAGCTAATGTCAAAGACACTGCATCTTTAATATGGTTCCAAACTCTGCTACTCTGTCTTGAGATTTAGGATTTGTCCTTGTCTCAGTTCCTCGGCTGGAACAACCATAAATACTAATTGACCATCACCGTATCTCACCCTTGGGCAGAATGGAAGCAGGTTTTACTTGATCTGACCCTGGCTTCCCACATCCCAAATCTTTCTACTGACCTTGTCAGCACTCACTGGTTATCTTTAATTTGGCAAGGAGTGCTGGAAGTGGATCTGTGGTAAGAGATGGTGTCGAGAGCCCCTCGTCCTGATGCCCACATGATGGCTTTTCAGGGGTTTTCCTTTTGGCTGGTTCTAGCCTCGTCCTGTGGATTGAAAGCTCATTTGTGGCTGGGTTACTTTAGATGTTCTGGAGAGTGTGTCTGGGGTTGGGACTTCACCTCAAAGGGATCTGGTTCATGTGCTCTGCTGCTGCGTCACTGTGCAGAGAGCAGTGATCTTTGAGAATTCTTAGCTTCAACTAAAATGCTGATGCAAATGTACCATAGGCTGTACATGAACAACTTCTCCAAGTTGTCGTAAAGAACTTCTGGATTTGCTGTGTATGTAGGTATGACTCAGAGACACTTTTATTTTGTGTGTCCTAGTTTTCTGATATTCTTCCTCAGAGGCAAGAAAGAAGACTGTTCTTATTTAATTTCAGAAACAATGCAGTCTGATAAGAAAAGCACATGCTATCGTAATTTTTGTTCCCTTTTTAAAACCTGAAAAAAGTTAAGTGTTCTGTGTGGAGGAAAACCAAATGTTAAAAAATTAAACAGAAGATAGAAAGAAATGTTGTAAGAAGTGTTTTGTTGCCCTGGCAAAGTTCCCTTTACAAAAGCATCCTCTTTCCAAATATTTGTTGCATTTGTTAACTGGCCAGATTAAGTATTGTAAAATGTTAATTAGGCAGTTTCTAGCAGAAGACAGGTAGTATGTGGGGAAAAAGATGGGGATTGTCTACTGTTCAATGGATTCCCATTTTAAAAAGAAGATCTGCTGTTCCTGTTGACCACAAATATTTCAAAAACAGCATTTCTCTGTGGACATTTCACAATTTTGGAACCATATTCCATATTTTAAAATCAACCCATCTCCTGCTGAAAACATGCTTAGTTCTTGTCTCTTGTGCCCTGGATGCACTGCTGTAAGCTGCAAACCATGTAGCAATCTTGGAAGTGAGGTCAGCAGCCTCTTTGTCAGCACCATGGAGCTTTGTCATCCATCAGTAAATATAGCAGTGAGGAGAGTTTGCAAGATTCAGATGCTTTTCTCTGGCCTGCTGTGCTTGGTGTCTGTCACATGGTCCATTAATGGCAAGATGCTCACATTCTGTCATTTTTCACAAAGTTGTAGGTGAGGTATGAGCCAAGAGCAGATAAAAAGACAAATTAACTGATGCAGCATGTAGCACCATGACCATGATCAGTCTTTCCTGCCTAGACAGGGGCAAGTCTGTAGCAACATTTCGAAAAAGTACTCATTAGCGTTCAAATTTCTCAACACAGCAGTTTTGAAGTATAGTTGTATAATATTTATGCAATGTTTTGTTAAGAGAAGTGCTTATCACAGACCCAAGGCTTCAATTTGGAAAAAATAATGATATTGCATGTTTGATTAATGCTCTTCTCTGATACTGATCAACGGCAGTGCAGGAGGAGAAGCGTGGGCTTCCTCAATCTGCCAACAAGAAGGTCTTTCAAGCTTGCCAAAAGAACTGCTATTGTTTGTGCCCAGGCCCTGGTTTTGCAAGCTGTTGTATGCAGGTGGGCCTCAGTGCTTCACAGAGTCCTGGTGGCTTTGTTGACTACTGCAAAATGGAGAACTTCACAGCAGGATCACCACAAATCCCCGTTTGCTTGGAAAATGGCCTTCAGACCCCTCTGAAGGACAGCTCAGCCCACTGGTATGCAAATGGATTTCTTGCCACAGGAATTGGATTTGATACTTTTAAAAATGGAGTCTCTGCAATGTAAATATGGAGACAACACGTATTCTAACTAGAATACGTGTTGTCTCCATATTTACATTGTAAGCTGAAATTCAAGGAGGGGTGTGATGGAAGGGTGAATTTTTTAGCAGACTCTGCCATATCAGAATCACACAAAAAGTATGTCCTGCTTGATGGGCAAAGCTTAAACTGTCAAGGTGAGCAGAGCTCAATATGTCTTCTTTACATGTGCTATTTTTATGAGCAGAATAAAAATACTGTCTGAGGAGCCTGGCTAGCAGGCCAGGAGCCCTATATGCTACATAGCACTGGACACAGTGGACACAGAAAGAAGAATTAAGAGCCATACTGAGGCTGACTTTTGGTTTGCTAAAACTCACATTTCTGTGAGAAAGACGGAAACAGAATTTGAATCTATCACCTAGTGTTTGGGTACATGTTGATGTTTGTGAGTGTGCTGGAGTCTGAGCAAGCACTGGCACCCCCAGGCTTTGGAAATACTTGCAGGCTCAGGGATGGTGTGAAGCCTCTGGAGAGCCTTGGTACCCCACTTCCCACAGGATGGTGTTTGGCTGAATATGTAAGAGCAGTTTAGACACAACCACTTCTGTCTCTTGGCATGTCTCTCTTCTGTCTCCCAGAGCCAGGCAGAAGCCATGGAAAAAGCAAATCAGATGTAGCACTCAACACTGTTACCAAGCACTGTTATCCAAACCTTGTTCCTGTTAAAACTATAGACAGCATCCAGGAGAAGAATCACATTGAGACAACAAACCAGAACTTGCTCTGGCCTAAGCTTCAGAAGGATGTTTTTTTCCATTCCAATGAAGATTGAATGCTTAATTATTTTTCCTTCCCCCTCTTCTCCCATATTACCTAGCATAACAAAGTCATGATTTTTATAACTGGACACTGAAAATACTGAAAGGAAGGGGATGACCAGGTCTGCTCAAAAAACTTTTTTTTTAAAAGCTAAGATTTGAGAAATACAAAAAAATGTATTCTCAAACTGAAGAAAATAACAGGTTATTGTGCCTGCAAACATTTGCATTTATCTGCCCTTTTTGTCAACCAATTATTACAAGAAATTGTGAGAAATTTTAATTGCTACAAATATATACAAAGAGCTGTGAAAGCAACACTGGTTTATTTCCTCAAGCCATAACTGGAAAAATATATATTTAAACGTGGGTTCACCTCCATCTGCAGAGCTCTAAAATGAATTCCCTCAGGATTTTTTTATGGTTTTTGGTTATATTTCTCATTTGCATTAATTCAAATAAATTATTTAGAACTAAGTTTTTAGGTTCTGTTAATATATATTTGCAGTTCCCATGCTGTAAATTAAATTTTTATTTTATTTCTATACATGCTTCCTCTTTTACTTTAATGCCAAAGGTTTCTCTCTATATATGTCTATATAATGTCTATATAATGTCATAATGTCTATAATGAAAGCTTTTACTGCTAAATAAAAATAAAAGGAGTTCATGGGTACCCAGTGACTTGTTCTAGTTAAAATATGAATCAATTTGCAATGACCACTGCTTTGGGATTGTAGCACATGTTTTGTCCTAGACAAAGTCTAGCAAAAAGTGTGAAATTTCACTTCTAAAAGTGTGGGTTTTTTAATGTGCTCTTCTATGAACCTATTCATAGTTTATTTCACTTACCAATAGCCTTGCCACGCATTATCAGCTCACACAAAATTTTCAATGGTAGATAATAGCTACGGACTGAATTCTTACAGTGGCTTTGAAAACGGTTTAGACATTCAGAGAAGAAGAAGAATTATTTTATTTATTTAAAGTTTTTAAAATTTTATCCTTCATGGTGTGAAGCAGCAGTAGATTTCTCCAAAGGAACATACCTATGGTAAAGTGACTTTTACTATTTCCATGAGCATCCTCTCAGGTATGAAGGAAATAAGAAATTAGATCGAACAGAGCAGATTTAATTTTAAGTGTGTTGCTTTAAAGTTAAAAATAATGCTGATTTCCAGAACTCTGACTGTGAATCCCTAATTCTCCTTATTATTGTTTTGTGTGAAACTATCATGGGGATGGAATTTGTATTATACATATAAGCAATTACAGGGATGAATTCACCTTTCTAGCTTCATGCCACTTCCAGCAGGAACAGGTCTGAGTCCATTTGAGCTCAACCAGTTTTAAAAAGATAGCACAATATATTGTGATAATATTTCATCAGCAATATTTCACATCAGTAAAAAGTAAAATATCACACTTTTAGGAGCACTTGGGTGGTGGTTTTTTTTTTTTTTTTTTTTTTTTTTTTTAGGATATGTGTATAATAACTTCTTTGTTATGTGCTGAAGTTTCTTAGCATATAAAGCAATGGTCCACAAATTATCTCCACTGTTTCAAGGTTTGGAGGTTTGGAAAGGAAGGGTTGATGATTTGTGTACTTCACAGCAAGTTCATCTTTAGGCAAAGGAGGCAGAAGGCACCACGCATCTCTGCACTAAGCTCAGGAGGGGTCCTGAAGCAGCCATGACTCCACAGTACAGAAAAAGTCCCCTGCATTTAAATGTCTGGAGTCTCCTGAGAAAGCTCTAGAGAAGCAAGAGAGCAGCTGCAAGAGAAAGTAATAAAAGTGCATGGGGTCTGAACCTGATCCTACCACTTACACCTGCGAACCTGTAGTTAGCCAAGTCAGACACTCCTTCCAGGCAATTTAAGAGGCCTTGTCTTGAGAAGACCTTGCACTTCCCCATGTCAGATCTTCCAGCTGTCACTGCAATGTCACAGAATCATAGAATTGTTAGGTTTGGAAGGGACCTCTGGAGATGATCCAGTCTAACTCTCCTGCCAAGGCAGGATCACTTAAAGCAGGTGACACAGAAATATGTTCAGGTGGATTTTGGGCATCTCCAGAGGTGATTCCATGGTCTCTTTGGATGACTTCCCTGGTAATGTTCCACTATTCTACCACACTCAGTGTTAGGGAATTTCTTCCTCATGTTGACGAGGAATTTCTTGTGGGATTTTTTTATGTCCATTACTGCTTGTCCTGTCACTGGGCACCACTGGAAAGAGTCCAGCACTATCCTCTTGGCACCTGCCTTTGAGAGATTTATATGCATTAATGGCATCCACTTTCAGTCTTTGCTTCTCCAGATTAACAGTCCCAGCTCCTGCAATCTCTCCTCATAAGAAAAAGGTTCCAAACTCCTCATCATTTTTGTGGCCTCTGCAGGACCCTCTCCAGTAGGTCTATGTCTTTCTTGAGCTGTGGAAACCAGAAGTGCACAGCATTTCAGATGTGACCTCACTAAGGCAGAGTAGAGGAGGAGGATCCACTTTCTTGACCTGCTGGGCCACACTCTTCCTGATGCACCTCAGGGTGCCATTGGCACTTCTGGTCACTGCTGGTTGAGGGTCCATTTGTGATCCACCAGGACTCCCAAGTCCTTCTCCATAGTGCTGCTCTCCATTGGGTTGTCCTTCAGCCCACACTCATACTTGAGGTTATTCTTCCCCAGGTGCAGGACCCAGCACTTGCCCTCATTGATCTCCATTGGGTTTCTTCCCACTTGACTCTCTGGCGTATCAAGGTCCCAAGGAATGGCTGCAGAATTGTCTTCAAGTGTATCAGCCACTGCTCCCATTTTCGTATCATCAGCAACCTTGCTGAGGATGCATTTGTTTTCTTTGCCCAGGTAATTGATAAACAAGTTCAATAAGGCTGGACCCAGTATTAATCTCTGGGAATACACTGACTACAGACCTCCAACTGGATTCTGCTCAACTGATCAGAATCCTCTGAGTTTTGCTACTCAGTTCTTGATCTACCTCACTGCTCATTCATCCATGAGCTTTGTTAAGAGAAGTGCTTATCACAGACCTGAGACCTCAATTTGGAAAAAGTAATGGTACTGCATTAATCCAACTGCATGTTTGATTAATGCTCTTCTCTGATACTGATCAATGTCAGAGCAGTAGGAGAAGTGTGGGCTTCATTTCCACATCTCCTGAGCTTACCTAGGAGGATATTATGGGAGTGGCAAAAGCCTGAAATCGAGGCTGACAACATCCACTGCCCTTCCTTCATTCACCCACCCTTTTACACCATCATAGATGGCATGACCAATCCTCAAATTGGTCAAGCATAATTTCCCCTTGATGAATTCATAATGACTACTCCAAATAAGCTTCTTGTATTTTACATGCTTGGTGATGACCTCCAGAATGATCTGTTCCAGGACTGGAGGTAAGGCTGACTGGCTGGTAGCTTCCTCTGTCCTTCTTCTTGCAGTTTTTGAGAATGGCAGTAACGTTGGCTTTTCTCAACTCATGGGACCCCTCCCCTGTTCTCTGTGATTTTTCAAATGATGGAGAGTAGCAGAGCAACATGTGCCAGCTCCATCAGCACCCATGGGTGCATTCCATCAGGGCTGATGGATTTATTGGCGTTAAGTCTGTTTAGCAGACTCTAGCACAGCTCTCAACAACCAAGAAGAAGTCTTGCATTCTGCAGCCTTCCTCTCTTACCTCTGAAGTCTGGGAGGCCTGAAGACCATCCTCAGCAGTCAAGACTGAGGCAAAGAACATATTTAGTAATTTCATGTTCTCTGTGTCTTCCAGTACCAGGAAGATGGTACCGATCTGATTGAGCAGCAGCCCCACTTTTTTTCTTATCTTCCTTTTGCTGCTGATGTACTTTTAAAAACCCTTTTTGTTGTCCTTGGTATTCCTTGCCAGACTCAATTTCACTTTGCTCAGTTAAGAGCTGTTTAGTTTTACACAACCATATATTCTGCTCTGGTCTCCATTTGCATAGGACGCATTTGCCAAAAAGTGGAGATAATATTTTATAGAGAAATCATGTGCAAATATACTAATGACCTCAAATCAAGATTTGCAACAACTCAAATTAGGACATTTATCCACAGACACTGGAGTTTGTTAGGGAACTGGCTCTTTAGAGACTTTATGATGGGAAAAAAATCTCAAGCTGATGGTTTACACTTGAATTTATGGAAATATATAAACATGTAGGTACATTTGTATTCTGTGGTCATTTTTCCAGTAAAAATGCATTGGCAGATATGCTCTAAACTCTCTAAAGAGTCTACATTCAAATGCAGTGGGAATACCTTTTTCACTTGGAGCTTAAGAAGATATTTGTATTAGCTAACAAATATATCTAGATGAATCATTTATTTAAATCTGGGAAATAAAGCATATTTCTTTGAGTAAATTATATATGAACTATCGTATTCATTAGTCTACCAATTACATGGTTGGCTGACACATTATCTAATGATGTATTAGATGATGTCCATCAGCAGATCAATACATTATTTACAAGATGTAACTTTTTGCATTACTTAGCCATATTTTTTAGCAAATATGTGTAGTGAAGTCACAGAACAATTTACGCTCAATGATATTGCAGTGATTATGCTGTGATTTCAAGACTGCTTTGCACAGCAATACTGCAGAAAAAATAATGTCCCCAAATGCTTGGTCTACAATTTTTGTTGTTATTTTTTTCCTTCTGAGTTCATAAGGCATATGTCCATTTATGTTTATGCTTCTGTATATTTCCATATGAAAACAGAGGGTTATGGCACCACTTGAGGAAAACAGACTAATCAATGAAGTTATCAAGGGGTTATAAACACTGTCTGCATTCCAGTAAACATAAGACTTCCTCTTTTTCTGTTGGAAGAAAAACGAAATGCTAATTAAAACACAACTGAGAAGACTCTACCTTTAATCAAATAAAACCTGTCAGTTACCTTGGAATGGCCTTTTGACTTATTGTGGAGATCAGATTTTGATTCCTCTGACAGTTCAGAGGGAGAAGTGACAGACAGTGTTAAAAGAAGATCACAATTTCTTCATTTTTGAAGAGTTTTATAGTGTGTAACTTTTTTTTTTTTTTTTTTAATTGTAGACAGGATACAAGAATGAGACTCGACCTCTTGCCTGGATGCCTGCTGGCATTCAGCTCTGCTCCCAGCAATTAGTTAGTCTGCTCCTGGTGAGCTGTGCCCAAAGGAGAAAGTCATACTAGATGTCCATTCATCCAGTTTCACTAACTTCCTCTTTTCTCACAGCACCACTGTGGCTCTGATCAGCAAGGCCAGGATGCGGATCCAGCCTGTACTGAGGAATGGAGTCAGGGCATGTTTCTTATAGGATAGTCTCTTTATGACCTGAGGGGCATTGTGATAAAGTTGTGTCCATCCTCAGAAAGGAAACTTGCCTTGCCAGCATGTTTGGAACTTTTTCAAGCATATTGCTGCCTGGAAAATTCAGTATTTATTCAATTTTGATGGGCTCAGCATTTGGACTTCTCAGGGCCACACACATGACAGTCCCTGCCTCCCATTTCCTGGCAGTTGGAGAACTCCAAGAAACACAACTGCTTTTGGAGGAACACCTCTGGAGGGTGAGAGAATTTTCATTGCCCCACAGCTCTGAAACAAGTCCTTAGGGTCCAACACTTAACAAGGAAATCCCTCTGCTATAGACTTCTAGATATTGATTTAAATTTCCATGGATGGGATACTATCCTCTAAGTTGTTCTACTGGATTTTTACCCAAAGAATATACTGTGCCCTTCATTCAAAATCCAGCTGAACCTAGCCTTGCTCTGAGACTGAAATTCAGTGTTGAAGTTTGTGATGCTGGCTCAGGGGACCAGATTATTGACAGAAACTGCCCTCAAGGTTTGGAAGCTACACAGCTGAGGCTTTGCAGGAGCTCTTTTCATTGATTCATTTGTTTTAAGGAGGAGCACAATTAATTTATGCATAGGTATTTCTTATCCCTTAATCCTCTGTTCTGGAGCTCTTTAGCTTTTTCTCATCTTCCAGTTCCCAAGCCCATGGGCACTCGGCCACTTCCAGCCCTCCCCAGTAGGAGGGCTCCCTCATCCTTATCCTGGTGTTGAACCCTGTAAAATCCAGTTCCTTGCCAGTAGGAGAAGTTGTTACATTTCAGCAGCAATTTTCAGTAAATTCAGCTACCACTGGCTACCTGCTTATGCTTTTCCCTCTGAATGCCAAGCCAGGGAGACTGGCACTTTACCATCACCGAGCTCTTGCCAAATTCATGGTGTTTCTGACTCTGTTAGCAGTGATAATAGGAAATTGGATTCAGTAACTCAGGAGGTCCCTTCCAGTGCTACATTTCAGATGAAATTTGCTAGAAAAACTTCAAACAAAAACCAGTTCCAGACATCTCTAGTATTCCCATAATTGTTCATCTGCTTGTATTGGGATTATGACTTCCTTTTGAGTAACTGCTGTGAAGGGCTGCCAGTCATTTCAGGGTAGCTTATGGCCGTTGTTCAAATAGTTTACAATTACCTCTAGGTATGTCTATAAATTTGAAAACAATAACAGCTGTATCCTCAAATGTAGCATCTTTCAACTCACTGTAAATAAGAGCTCTGACTGGTTCAACAATGTGCACAGAAAGGGGAATGCATTTTCCAACTGCTATGGTTTCATAGCAGTTACCAAGAACTGATGGCCTTCTTGGTTATAAGGTAAATTTTTATTAAATTTTCCTTTTTTAAAAATAATTTTCCTTTCTGTTCTCAAGGAAGTGAGCTATGAGAATTCCTCATTTATCTTTTGATATTTTATTTTTCATTTTGCATCATAAGTATTTTCTCACTAAAAAATAATCATTCCAGTTTTGTAAAGCAGGCAAAATATTGGCAGGTTTGTTAATCCTTTCTTCAAACAGCACAGAACAAGAATGAATCACAAATCATTTATTCACTATATTAACACAGGCTTGGGTTGTGAAGCTGTACATTTATTTTGCTGATCCATTTACAGAGATAGCTAAAACCAGCCTGTTCCCTACTAAGATCCAAGACTGCACAGACACCCAGACTATGGTCCATCATGGATGAGTATCCTTTTTCTCCATCAGCAGAAAGACAAAATGAAGAGCCACTGTCTGAATCAAGGATCCACCCTCCCCACTGGCCTAGGAAGTTTTTGCATAAACTTAATGGTGATAATGCTGTGCTTGGCCTTATTGACTTGACTTTCTTGCTTGCTCTTGGACATGCTCTTGCCACAGAGAACATGCTTGGTGGCAGCCAGGGACTAAAACAGGGACTGCCTCCTCGCTGGATCTCGTCTGCTTGCCTTGTGGGATTGAACCCTTGCTGGAGGGGCTACTGTCCTTCCCCATTGCCAGGGAGCTGTCCCACTGTACAATCTTCGTGTAATGATCAAATACAAAGTAATTATGCAAGGGAATAATCAATTTTATTTTCTTTCCTAAGCCTTTCTTAATCCCATAGAGATGAATAACAAGTGTGCTAACCCACTGCCGTGGGTATCGGCTACGGATGTAGGCCATGTTCAAGCTGTTGGTGAGCCTGCAGAGATAAATGGCCACAACAACAACAACAACAACAACAAGAGAGCTCATATTTATGTGTTTTGCTGCAAAACTGACTGATTGCTTTTTTCCTTGCATGATCTAACTACTTAGAGCGTTGAATGCTCACTAATGGAGTGATTTAATTGCAGCAATATCTTCTTTATAGCTTCTCTTTAATTATTTTGCCTTGTCACAGAGGTAGGTAGCTTGTCTGGTCATGAAGCTAGTGACAGAGGTGAGTTATTTAATATCAGCGGAATTTTGACATTATCTCTGGCTGAGGTTTGTAATTTGTAGAGCACTATCCATTTGAGTTTGTTTATCCATCTGCTGCATTTGTTCTCACTCAAACTCTAAAAATTATAAAAACACCTTGAAACACATGAATATTGATATTGCTAGACCGATTTTTATTTTTTTCTGGATTAGTCTGATCTAAGTCAACACTATATAGATAAGTGGCTAAATGGCACTTTTGGCTAAATGGCACCTTATTTGTAGTCTAAAGTGCATACTAACGTTTGTGTTTGATTGCCATAATGCTTTTTTCACTTTTATAAAAAATCATTAGTGAGTAACCATGAGGTTAGTTTAGCTTTAAATGCTACTCTTGTGGTAATATAGTCATTTTTTAAATCAAAATTTGAATAAAATTAATGTCCCTATTAGGCTCTAACTAACCAAGTTCCAGAACTCAAATCTGCAAACCAAGTTTACACTAGAGAAACAACAAGACTTTGTTTTCTAATTTATGGGGATTTTTTTTTATTTTTCTTGGAACTTCTTGGTTGACTCTTCTTAATTCAGATAAATTCTGAATGTCCTAAAGCAATGAAATTATATGCTAGGTTTCATTTGTTAATAAAAAGTAAATTTAGGATAGGCAACACTAAATGCTAAAGGTAGCAGATACCTCTGGGTTTCCCAATGATTCATAGACTCAGTCTCGTGTTTGCTGCTGGAAAATACTAGAATATAAGAAAAATGCAGAGGTTATCTGAGTGGTTGACAGAAAGGAGGGAAACAAATTTATTGGAAAAAAGGAAGGATGGGAACAATGGTAAAAAGTGGCAGGACAAGAGAAAACTCAAATTGTGGCTGCAATGGCTTAGTATTTTAACATAAATTCCCAAATAAATGGTACAGATGGGAATCTGTGATTAGAACGCAGATCTGTATTACTGCACTAGTAAAGAGTGACTCATTTTACACATGGTAAAACTTCGGCTAACAGAAATGAATACATTTTTCATTTATAAAAGTCCTCACTAGGCTGATGGTTGGCAGAGCTCTCCGCCCAGGAGAAGAGCGGTTAGTATTTAATTTCCATATCAAAGGCAAAGTTTGGCTGCAACAATTGCACATGCGAGCTGGTTCCAGTTGGTGCTCAGGCTTTTGGGTGGAAACTTTGGTGGAAGTTCTGCCAGTTCAGTACCAGCTGTGCACTGAGGAGCTCTGTGATGGGTTGTTCTCCTCTGGGCCCTGCAGCAGTGGTTCAGAGGCTGTAATGAAGTCACATACAGTCAGTCAATGCTATTAGCGCAGACACCTCTCATGTGCACACTTTCTGTGTTGCTCTTCTGTCTCTGTGTTTCAGCAGAAGGATCCTCTGTTCCATAAGTGACTTCAGATCTCTGCCTCTGGAGCATCAGAGCTGTTTTCTTTTCCTGTTCCTACATCCTACAATTGTCTCATTTCTTGCCCCTCATGCCCCAGGAATTTCGCTTTCCACTTAGTCCATCACTCAGAGAGTAACCACTGGGTTGATGTCAATAGGTTCATTTCAGCACTCCTTCTCCAAAGGCCCCCTGTAACCCCTTATCGTGCAATATACCACCATGGAGTTTGTCTTTCTGCTCTAAATACCACCGTTTGAGTTCATGCTCCCTGCTCCCTGTTTTAGTGGAATGATATTGGCCCCATGGGTTAAGAACTGCATCTACTCATATAACAGATCAGAAAATAATTTTTACTGCTTGATTTGCAATGAGTACGCTTAACTATAAAGCTTCAGTTGCTCTCCATCCACTGTTCTCATTCTCTCCTACTCAAATGGTGTGTAGCACTTTTTCTGACATCCTTGCATGCTCTCAAGGCCAAGCTGATCTTGATTCTTGTGATTTGGTGCCAAAATATGACATCAGCATCAAGGGGAAGCAGAACTGGGCATCAGACAGAGCAAGTTTTATGCAGTGAGTAACTGTATAATAGTTACTTTGTTATTTTATTCTACAGAAGGTTTTCCTGTGCCTCAAGATGCAAAATAAAGAACAAAATTTTGCCTTCAAAAGAATAACTGGACTGTGCCTTCTGTTTGTACTTCTTCAGATTCTGTATAAACATTTGCTGATCTTACCCAGGCATTTTTATTGCTAAAAATCAAAATATTTGCAGTTAGGAAAACCACATTAGAAACCCTTTATTTCTTTTTTAGAATAAGTTTGAAAGGCATCTGAGAATGGAAATATGCTATATTTAAACAACAGACAATAATGAAATGATATCTTTTCATTCTTGGAACTAATTTAGTGTTGTAGTGGTGTACCAGTAGCTCTGCTTTTTGGTTGATGATACTAAGACATCTTTGGCATCTGGTTTCTAGTAAAATGATCCTAATTAATAGGCATTGTTTTTACCACTGAGAATATCTTCATTTTTATGAGAAAAGCTGTAGATTAATGTCAAATTCCTTATCAATTCAATTTTAAAACCTCGAATGAATTTCATAACATATTTGTGTTTTGGTTGACAGTCTAACTGTGCAATTAAAACCAATAAAAGATAATTCATGTGAGATTAATTACTGTAAATATAGAAAGTTGCATGGGGGTTCGCACTGACAATGAATGTTTTAGCTGATTTTCCTTCTGCCACAACTTTGCAAAGGTTTGATTTTCATGAAGCTCTAAAAGATGAAGTATGTGTCTGTAAACACGCAGCATGTTCTGCCTTCCTCCTGCTTTTCTACCATGTACTCTCTTTGTAGGCAGCTTGCACCCTAACTACGAAGAGCCAGCCTAGATTAACCTTCTGTATCATATGACTGTGTAAATCCAGACTTGCACAGCCGTGCAAAACCATGGTTATGCCTGAGCTGTTCTTGGAGGCTTGCAGTCTCCAGGGTCCACCAGCCTGGCCATGAAGGTGGATTTACAGATATACAAAAAAAAAGCCTTGATGATCTGCATGATGGCAAATGCATGAACGGATCTCAGTCTCAAATTTTTCTTCTCAAAACTCTTATCAGCTGTCACCTACCCAAAATGTTCCTAGAGATCACTGTTCTGTTTCAAAGTTATATTTCTGTGCTTAATATGAATTTTGCCTCTAGTTACATGGAGAACTCTGTTGTCTTGGCATTGTGGGACAGATCCCAGCAACTCGTTATACGTGGCTTTGTTGGGCTTCAGACTCATTTCCCAGGGCCCATCACACAGTTCATTGAAACCCTTTGTCTTACTGCATAGAAAGTACCTTTGCATCTATATCAATGGCTTCTCTGCTCAGAAGCACACAGGACACTGAAATGCATGAAAGCTCTATAGGGATATATTTGGCATGAACCACAATTCATGATTGTAACAGGCATCCTGCTTGGAGGGGTGAGATCTAAGTCTCACTGTTATCCCATTTTTCTCTAGCCATCTGGGATCAAAATGAGGTTGCACTCGTATATCAGCTACCTTGGGAATATCTAGAAAATGAGAACTGTTAGTTAGAATCCAGCCTAAAGTGATTTATGAGTTCATTGATTTTGTTCAGCTTACTTGTAACTTCTAGTGTTCTACAAAACTGTAGCTGTTTCTATACCTCCACCACTTTACTTCACCACTTTAGGAACATTGCACAAGAGTTATCTTTGTCACAACCTTCCAATCTTTTTGGTTTTTTTTGGTATTGTTCTTTTTAGAATGGTAGTTATAATTTGGGGCAATGAAAGATTTTTTTTAAAATTTTTTTAATTTTAATTTTAATTTTAATTTTTTTATTACTCTACTTCTATCCAACTGTCCAGAAATTATTGTAGGCACTACTATAAGTCTCATCAGGAGGCAAAGTAGTTCTTTTAGTTGTCTAAACACCTTTTAAAAGCTGGTAGCACATGTATTGTTTGTCTGTTCTGCTAAAAGAGTCACAAGGCTTTACCTGTTGCCAGCTTCTCTTGATTACTTTGTAGACCTCATTTTCTTTTCAGGAATCATATACCTATAAATCAAGAAGACAAATTAGTGCAAGTTCCTAATTATCCTGCTTCTGCTACCCTATTTGTCCACAAAGACATTCAGGAAATAATAGCTCACTATTTAAATTTAATTCCTGTCTTCACAGCTGTGATGGATGATGCCTGGTTGCCCGAAATCAATAATATCTCTTCAGAGGTCTCATATTACCAAATAAATACATGGAATAACAATCAGAATAATTTAATTTAAATGGATACAATTAGCACTGGAGATGAAGCTATTAAATAAAGTCCATTGATTGTTTATCAGGCACCAAGGTGAGATAATTTAAACATTCTCAATGCTAAAAATGATAGAAGAATTGCCAGCATATTTATATGCAGCTACTACATTTAATCTTAATTAATAATTCAGCTTATTTTTAATTTCAGTGACAAGGGTAAGGAGAAAGAATTACCTGAAATTTTTCTTCAAAAATAACCCAAGGACCCTGCAGAAGCTGGTCTGACAGACACAGGAGTGCTAACAGAGAAGGAAAATTTTGTTTTGGAGGTTATAGAATGGGAACACAATGTGTTCAATATATGAAGAACCTTCTCATTAGGTATGCCCATATATATTAATGTTTCAAATGCATGTTTTATTTATCAAAGCATCAACATGTATCAAACTTCTTCCCTAGTAAAAGATTTCTCTTAGAACCATGGAATCGTTGAGGTTGGAAAAGACCCTTAAGACCATCAAGGGCAACCTTAAATCTAACACCACTGCCATGTCAACCATTAAACCATATCCTCAACTGCCATATCCACACTTATTTTGAGCACTTCCAGGGATGGAAATCCATTCCAAGGATTTATAATCCTTTCCATGTAAAAATCTTTCCTAATATCTAATTTAAACCTTCTATGGTGCAACTTGAGGCCATTTGCTCTTGTCCTCTTGGAGGACCTTTGATTTTTCACATGAGCAAGTATTTAAAGTTCAGCCTTCTCTCAACCCAAGACTAATGAAAATTGATATAAATCTTTTCACCTATTTTAAAAGAACTCTAAACCCGTTTTTATATGTACTTTTATGTATTCATATTCTGGAAATATGAATACAGAGCAAAGCTCAGTATGAAAAGGATTTACTGAACCTTTGCAAACTCTTCAATGCTTTAGTCTTGTAAAACTTTATTCTTTATAACAACATTGCTTTCTTGAGGAGCTTGTGAGAGCAGACTCTTGGCTGCCACATATTTTTCCCAAAATTGACTCATGCTCAAGGACATTTTCTTGCAAAGCAATTCAGTTTTAGTTTTTCTTCTCAGAAGGCGAAGAAGATCAGGAAGGTCCTGGGACTCGTTCAGTTTTTGCTAAAATTATTAGAAAAATTCCCTCTGGCTCAGATGGCAGAGGGATAAAACCTAGGAGAAATTTCAGCAGCTTTTCTGTGGGTTGTAGAAGGGGCCCTGGGTCAGGTGGTGGAACCAAGGAAGAAAGCTGCTGTTTCTTACCAGCATTGCTCTGTGACAGGCAGTCCTTACAGGAACACTGAGAATTTTGAAGTCATTGAATAAATTATTTATAGGAAATCATTTGCTGTGTCTAGTCATTCCCTAAAACACTCAAATGCATGCCTCTAATGGGCTTATAGAGTCGTGATGAGGACAGACATAGGAAAAAGTCAACAGTGTGTAACTGAAAGGGCAGATAGTTTGAGCTGGCTGAAGACTGAGTTGCAAGGTTCTTTTGAGGAACAGTTCTACAGAAGAATAGCCTTTTTCATTGCACTTAATATTTGGAATAAGAGTCCCTAGGAGCTAAAAACCCTCTCTAATTTATTTGTTTCAGTTGTCTTCAGCCCCCACTTTCTGTTTGCCACAGAAGAAGAAAAAAGTTGGGAAATAAAACAAAATACAAGTAAACTTTGCCTCTTATGTTTACAAATAGCTTGAAATTTCTGATTTTATTTTCAGGATCACATTCCTCTGACAACTTGAATTTAACTGGGAAGAAACAGCTGAAATAAGCTGAGAGGGTTATTTACATCCAAGAAAGGGCAAGATCCGTTCTATGTGCCACTTCCTGCGGTTCTGCTTTCTAATTAAAGAAAAAGCTAACACGAGTGAAGACACATGCTCACGGTGCATAATTTTTGGAAAGACAGCAGCAATTTAAAAGTAAATTTCACACTAGTTCTGAGACTCATGTCAGATGCTGCCTGCTTGCTCTAGTTCATGAAGGCCATTTATATTCTAAATGTAAAAATAACTTGGTGCTGGCACATTCCATTAATAAATTAGGACTAGAATTTTATGTTTTCAAAGGATATGGTGAGGTATAAATAGACTTGCTAAAAACAGCTGAAACTCTGTTGGAGTGTTTCTCTTTCACCTGCATTTATTTCAAGCTTGTGTTCCACTATCTGCCTTCCCATTTCTGAATGAGGGTCTAACTCTGAAATCCCTTCTTCATGGTGATAGAAATTCTGAAGATATTATCACCTTGGAGAAGATATTTGGTGTACAGGGACACCAGTAAATCCACTCTCCACCTCGTTCAATGATGGAAAGGTGCTACGGAGGTCTCAGGATGATTGATGGTTAATTGGCTTGTGCAGTCATGGTGTTTAAATGCCCAACCAGAACAGATTTGCGTGCCAGTGGCTTAAAGTGCACACTTCTACTTGCAGTATTTTTATTCAATGCAGCTCCTTGCTTTTTGGCCATATGCCTACACCACAGTGAATATTTCAGTGCTCTGCTTTCTATTTTTAGGTGAAAAATTGTAGATATCTGGTCTAACCTGACAGATGCCAGGGAGCTTTTCTGTACTTAGAGGATGGTTTCAATTTCATTCATTTCAGTCATGAGAGCTGGAGACAACACCCGAAGTCCACAAAAACTATAAACAAATACCAAAATTAACTATCCCTGCCTCAAACAAATAGAAAAAAAAAATTATTTTTTCAACAAACCACCTCATTTAGAATTTTGAAACATTTCCTTTGAATCCTGGCCTTTTCAAAAGACACCCTCTTTGTTGTTCTGATGGAATTAAAATATCTCACAGAGTTTCTTCAGATCAGAAATTCCATAACATAGTCCAACAATTTCTAAGTGCTGAAAACTGTGAACAGGGAATTCTTCCACGGGCAACCATTCTGACAAAATGTTTTTTCTGTTTGAGACATACATCTCCATCCATCACAAGAAGCTTTTGTTCACACTTGTGGCAGTGCATGTGAATCCATATGTCCATTTTACATAAGTATGTATGTCCATACATACATAAGTATGACTTCTCCAGACCTTACAGACCAACTGATCAGAGACATGCATTCTTGGATGTTCCAGAATTTTCCTTGAGAGAACGATTTTCTTTGAAAAGTACCCATAATCCATGTGGAACAGATTAATGACGTAGAGAGATGCTGATAAATAAATAAATTGTGATCAGAAGTTATAAAACATCAATTAATAAAACCAATTCTTCAATAATCATTACTTCACTCAAAAAAAGTGTTTCCAAGAAAACATGCTAAATTCGGTGTCTGGATTTTGGACTTTTACCAACCTTTCCCTTTTAATGTCTGAAAGAATGTGACTACTTTCAGTGAATAGGGTGGGACAAGATATAAGGGCAATGAAAAGAGAAGTCTCCAGTCTGAGATTTCATCTTTTGTTTTCTACATTCTGGGCAGTGCCAGGATCCCAAGAAGATGTAGCCTGTAGCAAAATTTGTATCTACTTTATCTGCACATATCTGTGAATTGGAAACATTTTAATGAGTATCAATGGAAGAAAAACAATAACATGTTGGCTGACATAAGTAAGCGTATCATAAAGAAGCCAAAATAGCCTCCTCTCTCCTCATAAAAAGTCTTAATTGTTGTTCTGTATGTGCTTGAAAAACTAAAAAAACCCATAGGCTTTCTAACATGCTATTCATGGAGCCAATGGGCAGAAATACATATAAGTGCCCTTACAAATGAAGATTATTAAAGTCTACATGGCAGTGAGCCAACACAGCTTGTACATTGTGTGACAGACATTAGTTTTCCCTTGAGTTTTCTCCAGACATTACTTACAGTTGGGATTTAATGAATATTGTTTAGTTAGTGCTCTGACACTTCGAACGACTGCATCATGGTAGATCCCAGAATAGTTTATAGTCTGTTCATGATTAAAGCTTCACATCAAAGGCTACTTTCCTTTTAAGAAAGGTTAAAATTGAGGTGTCCAAGTTATTTTAGGGATCTAGAACAATATGGTCTTTATGCAACCCATTTATAGTACAGCCACTCATTTTCCTATTAGTAAAAGCACAGAAGTCTCTATGGAGCAAATAATTACTTTAAAAGCAGTCCACATGAGATGTTTAAATGCATCTATTTGTGTCTCTAGGGCATATATGGATCTCTCTGAGTCTCCAACTTGCACATGTCTGGTTTGTGGATGCAGCAATACAGTGAGACTGCAGCTGTGGATGGAGTGTTGAGTCTCAGGTCTTTCTCCCTCTTTGGGTTTAATTGCAGGAGTCTGATGACTTGCTTGCACTTGTGCAGTTACATGCCTTGCTACTACTGGGTGTCTTGCTGAGCAGCACACAGGAAGTATCTGATCAGCTGATGCCGTAGTTCCTCTGCTAAAATTCAGCTTGGAGCTCTTCCGCCCCCGCATGCAGATTGTATCCCAGATACTCTGTGTCTGCCTTTTGTTACAGCAGTTTGGGCTATAAACAGCTTCCTTTACTCTGTATGATGTCAGGAACAGAGCTGAAGGGTGTGAGAGGAAGGTAAGAACTGCGTTGAGTGGCTTTGTGTACAATCTGCTTGTCCTAAATAATAGTAGAGAGCTGACCAAATCATATCTCTGAGGTTTTTTTAAAGCAAAGAGCTACTTTTAATTTATGCCATGAAAAAAGGATGAGTTCAGCAGTACAGCACTCTGTGTGCCCATTTATCAGTAAAGATAACCAAACAGTGGAAGTTTCCTTTAAACACAAAATGTAAGTTGAATGAGGGAATGTCAACTTCACAGGAAGAAAGAAGCCAGTTTAAATTCGTATTTTGACCCATTTTATGTGTCTGGAAAAATCTACTTTTATGTAAGATCTCTTCTTTAGTGTGTTTCTGAAATCCACCCTTTTAAGGGCAGATCAAAGTTGCCTGAATTCTAATGGGTGGTCATCCAGCCTTTCCTGTGCCTACAACCACTTCTCACTAGCTGCAGAACAAGAAAACTGCAAGATTGGCACAAAAAGCCCATAGCCAAATAGGACCTGTGTAGGGTTATGAAATTTGAAAGGTGTAGGGAAAAGGAGAGGAAGATGAAAGGAGAAAAAGATGAAGGAGGAACATTTTATTCCGTAGTAGGAAAAGGACATTACTACTCTTTATCTCAGGAGCTGATCCACAGGCCTTTAAATCTATAAATCAGTGAAACTGTTAGCTCTAATCAAACTATTTCTGGATCTACATGGAGGTGTTATGCAATATGCAAAAGAGAACTCAGCAAAACAGGGGCCTGCAAGTTTGTCACACCTTCCTTTTTGTTCATTTATTGAGGAAAACAAACAGAAAAAAAATCAGAGGAAAACTTTTTGGTTTTTTCCAAACATTTAATGGCAAAAAATGACAAGACTATTTGAACTTGCCTTCTTTATGGGGGAAATGCATGGTATTTTATTTCATACCTTCTAAGATGAGTGGAAATCTGTGAGTATAAACATTATGCATGGCTTTCAGAACTAAACATACATTATCTCCTTAAATCCTGCCCTTTTGACTATGGTATTTCTCTCTTGTTGCCAGGCCCTTTTTCAAAAGAAAAGCAAAAATATGTTTTGAAGGATCATAACTAGCAGCTGGAAAACAAGAAAACTGCTGGCTTTTGTTTTCCTCTACATTGTTTAGCAGATGCCATGCACTGAAACTGGGTCTGCGCGAAATTCACCCAGGTCAAGTCACCCAGGGCCAGTACCATGCTTACCCCAGTCCAAAGCAGATGTAACAGCAGTTGTGTTGTAGCTCACTAACTGTGATGTAACAGGCATCATCACCTTGTCATCCTATCCCAGATGCAGACTCAGTACACAGAACATGCTCTGTTTCAGAGGCAGCTACAGGATTCAATCTGGGTAGATTCCTGCTTAGGTTTCCTTACTGGTTTTGTTAGCAAACACTAACAATGGTGTGTCATTTCCTCATTGTCAGAAAATTTTTCTCTGGGCCCAGATCTGAAGAGTCTGGGCCAGAAAAATCTCATCAAATTAATAAAGAGAGCAATAATGATGCACTGAAACTGTTACTAGAAATATTAATGTAGTAGTAATAGTGGTAATAGGGACAATGGCAATAATTTATAATTATGGAAAAAAGAGTGTCTTGTAGAATCATAGCAGTGTGGATTACTTTAAAAAGGAAATTTGAATAATTTTTGACCATGTCAAATTTGTGCAAAATTTCTAAGAGTGATGCCTACAAGACATTGCATAGAGCCTTGTGTGGATTAGGAAGGGATGTGGCTCTCTCTTTCCTGAGCTTTTAGTGGGAAGCATATTAGTGGGTTTTAAAGGCTGACATTATTCAGTGCTGCCCATTCTCTCTACTCTCTGGTGTAGCAAGCTGAACCATTTCAGCCAAGGGAACTATTTCCTTTCTGTTTGTCATACTGTGACAGTGCTACACATGCCCTGTGTATGAGAAATGTAGTTTGAGTCAGAAATAAACATTTGCCAGCTCTTTGTAAGGTGTCATTCCCCTTTCAGCCCCTACCCCAGCAGCCTGAGTGGCTCTCCAGCTGCTGGAGGGAATAGGCACAGCCTCGCTGGCTACAGAGTGGATGTTAGATGATGAGGAAGAGGAAATGGAACAATTTGTTCCATTGTCATTGAAAACACTGTTTCAAATTTCCCAAAAAGCTGTTATGCCAGTTCAGTGGTGACCAGCATAAAAAATAAAAAGTAAACAGTGTAATGAAAATGTCATTAAGGGGAATATAGTCTAAAATATGCATAGTAATTTATTCATTGTTGCTTGTGCTTAAAAAGGGGAACATCTGAAGACACATTATGAATTTTAAACCACATCCTTCCATGTCCTTGATAGAGAAACATTCTCTGTTAAAGCAAATGATTCCCTTTGCCAGACTCCAGAATAAGGGTCTGTGAAGCTTTATCCACTTCTAAATCTTTGTTTGATACCAGTGTATGTATTTGCATGGCTGGAGAGCTCGTTTACTCTGTGCCAATGCTATAGAGTTGTAACACCAGTCAGCTCTCTGCTCACAGCCTTTATCAGTTCAGTGACAACCTGGGAACCCACTCTGTAATGTCTCTGATTTCTAAGCAGGAATATTCAGGTGATTGGGAGCACACAGTAACAAAAATGCACTTTTTACCTGAAGTAATTGCAAAACCAGCATTAATTTCTCTGGTCTGAAGCTGCATTATTTTTGCAAATAAAAGAGTCTTCAATTAATTTGCACATAGAAGCAAAAGAACATATGCTTACTCATTTTTACATGTGATTAGGGTGCTTTGAAAGGAAAGATTGCTTAATATTCCGATATTTTTAAGCTTCAGATTGTCTTCCATATTGTCCATGTCTTAGAGAGTGTGTGAAGGGACAATGTTTATTAGAGCAAGTAATATAACATAGCTGGAAAGAAACTGGCAAACCTCTGAGACTTAGTCATTCTTCAGTTCCACAAGGCTCCTGAACAATTTTGAAGGATTGTAGAAACAACTCGTATCAATCAGCCATTTCAAAATTTTAGAGAAAAAAAAAATGTAATCGGGTTAAAAACCTTGGGAAACTATTACTCATGTCCCCACAGCAGTTTGCATTAATGCCTCTCTTTTCTTAGTCTCTCCTCCTTCTCTCTGTGGTCTTCTTTATGCACTGCCCCACTCACTCCACCACATGCACATGCAGAGCAGAGGACTACATATCATTTGTATCCAAAGAAGGAGATACTCTTGATCAGAGAAAATGTTTCTTTTATTGAGGAAACATAAGCCTTGTAACTCACCACTGAAGAGTTGTATCTGACAGACATATGTTCTTTATGGAGGAAAAGCTAACCAGTATTTCGTTTCTCAGTGGAACAAGAAACTTGCAATGTGTTGAAATTTGCTCTGGGCATAAACAAGTGTTTAGAAATAAGGTAAGAGATCTAAACCTATTCCTCTGTACACACTAAATTATGCTTAAAGCAAAGTAGCCTGCCTTTGTTTAAGGTGAGAGGCTCTTCACAAATGTAGCATGTATAAGGGTTAGAAACCCCATGGCAATTCTTCTAGTAATATAGAAAAACAGGTGCAATTTCTAGTGATCTAAGAATTATATCTAGAGAAAATGCCATGGATGGACAGGATAAGTAAGTGCAAGAGATGAAATGACCATGAAGGAGTCATGCATAACTGCTCATGGACAGGCATACCTGCTCCTTCAGCTATTTGCACTCCCCAATTCTGGGGAAAAAAAAATCTTGTTCCTTCTAAGAAAAGAGGTATTTGGGAGGTTCAGATCATCACCTGGTGTGAGGTGAGGCTGTTTCTGCAGGCCCTTTTTTAAGTCTCTTGAAGCTAAACTTCTGCTGTGGCCTGCAGTGGTGTTGGGCTGGTGATTCTCCAGCAAAACTCACAGGACTACACAGCCTTTTGTTTACCCAATGTTAAACTTCACCCAGGAAAACTAGTTCAAATATGCACACTTCTCATGGAGTAGCACCTATTAGGGATTGGCACAGATTCAAAGAAGTTATTTCCTCTCTGTAACTGGTTACTAAGCCCCAGAATTTTCCATTTTACAGGCTTCAGGGGAAAAGAGATGATTATTGTTTTTACCTCCAATAAAGGTGTAATCCTGGGGATTTCCTGGTGGTATGCACAATACTCTTAAATGAAGCAGGGTTGTACTATAAAGCATTGTATCAAAACCAGTAATTAAAAGTGGTCTTTATTTTATGTCTTAAAAATGTTTTCTCACTTACTTCTGAACTATTTAAAGAAAAAGTATGAGATGCAGTGCCACCATTATCCCTGACGTTCTGACTTTACTATAATGGCTGGTGCATTTCTTAATGCCTCAGCTGCTGAAATTGTAAATGAAAAAGCAAATATTCATGTATTTAATAAAAAGTGTGCACTCAGGTTTGCTTTTAAAACAAAATTGTTTCTGAACTCTGCCCTTGAGGACAAAAAGCACAATTCAGAAGCACCTTGCAATTTCAAAAGCAGAGGACAAATAGATAGTTATATACTAACGAAATTGAAGTGCTTGGAGCATTGTTAAATTACTAAATTAAAATGAATTTTGTCTCCTTACTCTGTGAGTACTGAGATTGCTAAAACTGGATTTTGGTTGGCAACCTAACTTCCCCACATATAACCTTTGCAACCTCCAGTATTTTGCACCATTTCTCTGCAACTCGTAGATCTGTAAAACTGGATTATGCTTCCATACTTCATAGAAGAATTGTGAGATCAAATTGTGGGCATGTACATGGATTCTTAATATATTTGATAGACAAATAGTGAAGTGTAGGTGGGTGAAGAAGAATCCAGATAGACTATGCTAGTTATTTAATTTAAAGTTTTAAAACATTTTCATATATTCTCTCATATGTGTATTAAGAGTTTGTAAGCTTGTCTTTATGATCTTTCTCATTTTTGTTTTCTGCTAAGCTCTGGTTTTATCTAGTACTGCATTTTTGCTAAGATAATTGCTATACAATCTCACTCAAATAACGAAGGCTAAGAAAAATCTTATTTTTCATATAATGAAAGATATCATGGAGAATCATGTCACTTTGATTTGTTTGGCAGGTTTTTGTGGTGTCTTAGGCCTGATAATCATATTGGAAATGTTTTCCTTACTAGTTGCATTTCAGATTTGTATTTATGGTAATCTACAAAGCACCTAATTTAGACACTTTTGACATTGTTTAAGAATAGATTGAATACAAGTTGTTCTGCATTTGCATGAAAGAATTCTGCAGCTTTGATAATTGTCTGGAAGAGCATTAACTTTCAGGATTCCACATTAAGAAGGCACTGAGAGTCTGATGACTGTTACATGGTTGTTTCCTCCTGTGCGTGCTTTAAACACAGTTGAACATCTGTAATTGTTCAGTCATAACTGAAATTGTAATTGTTAAATGTTAAATTGTAAAGACTGAAAATTATGTGAAAACACCAGTTAAAGTTCAATTTATGAGTCCTTAATTTCTACTGTAGTGTCTGATGAAACCTGGGGTTTCCAATTAATTCATCATGCTCTGCCTCCTTGTATCTTCCATTCAATTCCGCTGTTGTTCATACTGATGATCCAAATAAGCAATTCCCACTCTTACTCGTTGCAATGCATGGCTGTCTTGGAGAGAGCTCTACATTTCTAGTCCTGTTAGCCTTTCCTTGGACAAGTGGCTGCACGGTGCCAACCAACCCCAGGACTTGGAGGTTCAGCTCTGCAAAAAATTGTCTCAAGGTTGACTTAAGCCTGGGCTTCTTCTCCACTATCCATCCCTCGTCCTTCTAATGGACCTTACCACTCTCTGAGACAGGAACGCTCAATATATGCATATCTCTTAGTCCTTCCAACAATTTTAAGATGCCAGGCTGCTACCTTCCCCTCTGCTGCCTTTTCTTAGGGGGTGAATCAGCTGGCTAATTTTATTTCCCTAGTACTGTCTATCATGCTCTATCTCTACTAGAAGTTTGAGATGACAGGCAGATCTTACTCTGTAAGTAAAATTAAGAAAAGTCAAACAAAGCTCTTAATGGAGGGACAGAGTGTATACTGGCTTTATCTCTCAGTAACATATTTCTTGGTCCTGTTGATTAAATCAGTAAGTTGGCTAGAATTTATATGAAATAAACTCCATTTCTGAAAATTATTTTTTGGAGCTGAATAATTTCTATAACATAAATATGAAACAAAAACTTTTTGTCTTTTTGTGTCAGTACCGGCTCAGTTTGAACACTCTTTAAAGACATAAAAGTGGAAAAACTCTAGGATAAACTTTCATAGTTTAAGAGTTGCTTGATAATCTTGTTTCCTTAGAAGATTTATTCCTTATTTAAAACTCAAAAATTTAATTACTCACACATAGCATTGGATAGAACAAGACGGCAAAATTTAAAAATTGGCATAACAGAATAATGTACAAGTGCAGAAAATTTTATGCTTGTAAACATTTTATTTTATTAAATGTGTCGAGCTGATCTTTTACATTAAATTCTACCAAACAGGCTTCTCCCTCAGTGATGGCCATTTGAATTAATTAGTAAAAATTGGCTGCCATCCATAAAAAGTGTTTTGCAGAAGGCTATTGTTATTCCTTTTGTTTTTAAAGAAAGCTGGAAGGCAGATTTAAATCCTGCTGCATTATTGCCATTCTTTTTGGTTCTCAAATAATAATGTGACTTCAGCAGAAAAAAATAATCAAGGTCTGTCATTATACACTCTCTGATATGTATAAAGTGCTCCACAGAAAGTGAAAACTTAATTAAAACTGCAAATAAATCTAAGCATATTTAATACTTGAAGTATATAGTTGCATAATGCCATTATTATGATGCTTTTTTCCATTTACGCTGTACCTGATGCAGCTGAGGATTTGTGACGGTCTGTAGATCCAATGTGAATGTACTTAGCAGCTTGTAAATTCACATTTCATTATGTTTTTAAACAGATATTCAAATACTTGATGTGAAACATCCCAATTTGAAGCATTATTACCTCTTCATGTAAATGTGATTTTGTTTTCATAAAGTGTGTAATTTCCAAGTTCTGATGATTTTTATTATTTATATAATAATTTAAAAACCAAGGCTCTGTATCACAGTATTCAAGGATATAATCAAGGTCAGCCTGCTGGTCACAGAAAGATTTTGAAGATAAGATTTTCTGCAACTGTTGAATCAATATGGAATATGTGAGAATTTATGTGTAAGTCAGTGCATTCTGATCTCGTTGCTCTAGTACTTCAGTGTTTCTGAAACTGCAATTTGAACACCATTCCTTTGCAATTAATATTTTGTGCTAACTTTAGTGAGGAATATATACATACAGTGTATATACCTGTGTGCATAAATCTGTAAATTTAGGCAAAGGCTATTTAAGTCAATTAAATTTAAATTTTCTTCCTATTTAAACTAATTTTCTTTATGTACTATTATTATTATTATTATTATTATTATTATTATTATTATTATTTGAATTTCAATGGAGTTCATAGCATTCACAATGTTCAAAATGTAGCCATGCAGTGGCTACTAAGGGTAGCATAATTATGTATTTCCTGGTTGAAGGTAAATTCAAACTAATAATGTTGTATTAGACTACAATTTTGTGTTTAATTTCCTTTGTTAAAAAAATCGTACAAAAGCATCTGTTTGAATTTTTAATCTCTTTTGAACCTGATAAATTCAGTTCGTGCTTTACCCTCTTTGCTGTGGGTATAGAAAGGAATGATAAATTGTTCTCATTCTCACTTGGTAATGCTTCCCATTCGCTTTGCACAGGTGTAAATGACTACATGGGGACAGGGACAATGATGGGGCAGGAACTGAGCTTAAGGTAGAAACACAATTTTTCTGGCAGTCACCATGAAATTGGGCTAGATTGCCATATGTCTCTCAAAGCCAGATGCTGGCAATTGTAGTTAGACTTTCATGTATTCTCCTCTCTTGCAGAATTACAGTTAGACTTTAGTGCTTCATTTGGTGAATTAACTGGCCCTTGGACTATATATGTAAAGTGCTGAGTGAAATTCAGGGGCCACATTTGAATGCTTGTCTTAAGAGTGTTAAGAGAAACTCTGCCCTGTGTCTTTCCCTCTGTTACCAGGTGGGGCTTCCAGAAGGCAGCTCAGTGTTTATTTAAAAGCTTTTGGAAGTGATGATCCTTTGTGTGTGTGTGTGTGTGAATGTGTAATGAACAAAGGTACCAAATTGCATGTAATTTTTTTCTTCCTTTCTCGAATCAAGAGTAAGGCAAAGGAAATGCCTTTAGCCTGTAGAACAGCTAATCCTTGCTTTCATTATTCTAAAGATTTTGCACACTTTTCCTTCAAATATTTAAAAATGAAGTCACTGCTACCAAAATCAAATACTGAGAAGTGTTTTGGTAGGAGGGCTCAACTACTCTCCCATGAGTTTATTTCTCTTTATTACTTTCTCCCATTTTATCATCAAATTTAATGTCCTTTCCTTCTTCCTTTCCTTTCTTCCTCCCCAAAATTTTTGAGAGGTCTTTTCTGATTACATCAGAATGGATTACCTTTCTTTTTCAAGCAGAGATCAGGATGTTTGAGGCTTTATCTGACAGTAAAGCACATTGGGGCATGGAAATGCTGTCTTGGCTGGTGAGGGAGAAAAAACCCAGATGTGGCACAACACAGTCTGTTCTGCAAGAAAGGTCTTTAGCATAGCTACTGAGGCTGAGCATAGGAGTCCCTGAACTCAAATCCACCTCTATTTGCTAAGCCATGTTATTCTAAAATAATTACAATGCTGATTGTGTTGATTGCCTGTATTGGGGTTGAGCCAGTTTGTCTTTCCTGGCTTTGATACAGGATTATCCCTTGGCTTCAGTGGCCATTCAGGCTTAATATTCTAATTAAAATAGGGAGTCCTAAAGGCCTTCTGAAATTGCTGTGGGACTCCAAAGGCCATCCTCACTCTGCGCTGTGTCAGCAGAGCCCAGGGGTGCTCCTTTGTGGGCAGTCCATATGCCAGGCCTGGCATGGTGCCAGGCTGCTGTCCCTGCTGTCCCTGGAGCCCAGGGCAGCTGTGGGGCCGGGCACTGGCACTGCCCTGCTGTGCTCAAGGCAGAGCTCCAGAGCAGGTGCTGCCAGCTCCTCATCCTCAGCTCTACTGCCAGGACAGCAAACCAGCTCTCTGCCCTGCTCTGCAGAGGCACTGCCAGAGAACCATATTCCCTGTGAAATCCTGGATTATAGCTCTCTTGCTGGAGAGAGAGATGGACTTGGCTCTAAAAGGTTAGCATTTACAAATGCCCTGGTATGGTTTATGTTCAGTTTGCAATGGTTTAGCAGGAGATTTTAATAGCTCCACTTAATATCTGTTGTTCTGAAGATTTCACCTAACTGGGACAACTGGTAGATCTGTAGCCGGGCCAACTAAGTGATCCTAAAGTGTCATGAGGATAATAAGAGAGATAACATTGTTATGAATAAAAATATCAGGGTAGAAATGTCACAGTGTATGCAATCTATTATGCTCTTTATTTCTTCTTTTAATCTTTACTTGGATACAGTCTGTATTAAGAGATTACAGGGCAGAATTTAATCACCTAGTGAAAGCATCAGTTTTCACTCTCCAGCTGCACCCTCAGTATGTGTAATTCAATAAATGCCTTGATCAAGAAGCTGTCCTAGCCACTCACCATTACTGTGCAATATCTTCTCCTTGTTAGATGTTGCAATAGAATCACCATCTAAATGAAGGATAACGTAATTAAGTGGAGTGTTAGGTACCATCAGAGGCAGAGGCTTTATTTTCTGGAGAGGGACTTACTCTGCCAGAGCATATATTCTAGTTGTCAGTAATCATAACTGTAACCAAAGGGTTACAACTTTATTCCAGGTTATTAAACAATTAAAGCACCTATTAAAAAGAGTTTCTTAACACCAAGGCAGTGTGTGTGTTAGTAACCAGCTTTTAATGTTCTTTTTCTTCTCTTCAAAGTTGTAGGGAAGAGGATCTTATGCATAAAAACACCCAAACAAAACATTAAAAATCTCCTAAATTTCAGTTGAGGAAATAGAATAAAATATTATTTAGTCTACTTAGACTAAATGTCTCTACACAGCACTAGAGGTCAGGTTTCTACCCTAACATATTGCAGGTACACATAAACTCTTAACAACCAAAAAAAGAAAGAAACAGCAGTGCTTTAATTAGAGCACAAATGCATCATGTGTTCACTGGGAGACCTTTTCCCACTACTATGCCTTCTTATTATAAGCTTCATACCTTGGTCCTCTTGAGGACTCCTGGAGTGTTCAACAGCCTCACTTCTGCTGGTGGTCTCTTAAGAACTGTGCTGCCACTGTGACTTGAATGTGAATCAAAGCAGAGATCTTTCCCAAGAAAGGCTTTATATTTTCATTAAAACTTCAAGCTTTTAATTAGGGTGAATCCCTATTAACTCAATCTGTTGGAAAAACCAGTTATTCTATTGCTGGCATATGCAGTGCTAGCTGTGTCTAATTACGTCCCTTGAAAAGATGGAGCTGCTTTCCAATATCATAGTGCCAGTAGTCAGCTGGTTGTATTCTAACTCAGAAGAAGAAGAATTCTCAGAAGAATTAGCAACATAATATTAACAATTTAACAAAAAAAAAAAAAAAAAGATGATGCAATATATTGGACTACTAGATCTGTAAGATAAAATCCAGTGAGTAGTACGGAGTAAATAGGTATGGCACAGGAAATACAGGGGTGAAATTATAAAGGCAATAGACTGAATAATGACCAAAAAATACCATGTCACTCTGCAGGCAATAAGGATGGGGACAGAAAGGACTGTGCAGAGTTTTAATATCTTCTTCAAGTTCTTCCACTATTCAAATATTAAGTTTAATATTATAGAATTTACATCCTATATACTATAATATAACATTCTGTCTCTGAACTGAGGGCCTCACACTTCAGGGCCTCACACATCTAAATATAAAACTTCCCACTGTCTTCTCTTTTCCCTCATACTGTGTTCTTGACCAACAAAATGACCCACCTTCAAGAAGAAGACTACTCAGTATTCCAGAGTCCACCTCAGTTTCCAGCAGTGGTTAGCCTAGGGATTGGGACATTGTGGGAAATGGGTACTGTGGAATCCCCGCTCCTGAGATTTAGGAATGCCTTGAATATAGATTTCCAGTTTCGTGGACAAATGACCCAACAACTAAACAACAGTCTTAAAAACAAAGCATCTTCCAGTTCTGATGTTCATATCATCCTAATAATTCTGCAAGTAGCACACTTCACTTTAGTAAACTAAGGTGTAAGATGTTCACAAACTTTAAAGTTTATAGTACAAAAATTCAAAAGGAAACTGAGATTTGTTGTGTGTTTTCTTTTTAATTACATATTTTTTTCTTTTTTTCTTTTTAACAGGGAGCAAATTAGCCTATAAAATAACCTAAATGAGAATTGTAGTGGATTTTCCATTACTTGAAACCTGAAAATTGACGTTGGACATTTTAGTAAAAAACAGGCTTGAGGTATATCACAGCTATTGAGATTTGAAGCAGTAATTAATTCAGGGAAGTCCCATGACCTGTCAGACTAGATGATCACAGTGGTCATTTTTGGCTTTAAAGTCTATGGAGTTCCTGGCTTCTGTGCTGTGAATGCCAATGAGACTGCCAATTAGTGGGCTTTTTTTTTTTTTTTTTTT
The DNA here is from genome assembly GCF_009819655.1 of Sylvia atricapilla. Lineage (NCBI taxonomy): Eukaryota > Metazoa > Chordata > Aves > Passeriformes > Sylviidae > Sylvia > Sylvia atricapilla. The sequence goes on along the minus strand of NC_089140.1, from coordinate 104,516,122 downwards.
TTTTTTTTTTTTTTTTTTTTTTTTTTTTTTTTTTCATGTGGACACGTGTTCACTGGGAGCTAGGCTGAGACTACTAAATTAATTTTAAAGTCATTAAAATGCTTCATTCCCTGAATAATGATTGCCACAAAGCACAATCAGAATGTAAAAGAGAAAGCATCTTATTCTTGGAACAAAAAAGTAAGCATAAGGAAGCAGTATAAATATAATGCAGCTTTTTTACCGTCTCATTCTTTCCCATCACTGAATGCCATATTTAATTTGTCTAATCATTCATTTCATTGTTATTTTTATTCCTTAGAATAGAAAGAACATTACTAAGACAGTGCTTGAAGGGGGTTGGGTTTTAATGCCAAAGGCAAGGATAAAATATCTAAGTAGAGCTTGATCCCTGATCTCTTGGGAGAGACAATGTCTACAAAAGGCAGAGACAAATATGAATAGTTAATCATCTTTAGTCTAGATGTTTTCTCCATTCCAGGTACATTGTTTTGCCTTCACTAAAATCAGATGAACAAAAATTTCTTTATAAATTAATGGCAAGTTTCTCATTTAAAGAAAAAGGCATGAAATACTGTTCCATGTTCAGAATTAAAGATGGGAAAAAGGGGAAATGGGTTGCACATGATTGGGGGCTTTAGACATGAGTTAATATGAATGTTTAGAAATATGAGATCAGTGAGTGTATTTATGTCTCTGGTGGGGCAAGTATGGCTCCTTGCGAGCAGTGAGGGTGGCAGTATTCCTCAGGTGCAGCACAGGGCTATGAGCTTTCTTTAAATGTTTGTTTCCATTTTAGTTCTACCAGAGAGTGTTGATGTGCTTGATACCAGTGGGATTTCATAGCAACATTTCAGCTACTCTGGGGTGGAGTTTCACCCTAAGGTGCTAAGGTGAAAAGGTTCAGTCCTCTGCAAAATGAAATTTAAGTTAATACTGTTCTTTTAACAGTAAAATACAGGCCTTCAGCTCTGGGGCCCCCAACACAAGAAAGATGTGGACCTGTTCTATTGAGTCCAAAGCAGGGCCATGAAGATGATCAGAGGGTTGGAGCGCGTCTCCTGTGGAGACAGGTGGAGAGAACTGGGGTTGTTCAGCCTGGAGAAGAGAAGGCTCTGGGAAGACCTTGGAGCACCTTTCAGTACCTAAAGGGGGCCTGTGAGAGTTGGAGGGGGATTTTTTACAAGAGCACATAAGGACAGGACAGTAGAAGAATTCTTTACACTGACAGTGGGTAGTTTTGGATCAGATCTTAGGAAGACAATCTTTACTGTGAGGGTGGTGAGGCCCTGGAATGGGTTCCCAGAGAATTTGTGGATGTCTCATCCCTGAGGTATTCAAGGACAAGTTGGATGGGGCTTTAAGCAACCTGCCTAATGGAAGGTGCTCCTGCCTGTGGCAGGGGGCTTGGAACTGGGTGGTCTTTAAGGTCTCTTCAACCCAAATGATTCTATGGCCTATGGATTAGAGCCTATAAACACAGTGTTATTACAAATTCTGATTTTCCAATCCTTCTTTTGATTGCTAATTTTACTCTTTCTCTCTGTGTTTGACATCCTGTAAACAGCACAATAGAACGCACATATTAAATGAGAATACCAGGTTTTCTGTATTTGGTGGCAGATTAAACTCTGCCATGGTAGTTTGCAAGTTTAGTTTTTCTGTATATTTGTAAGTGAATGCTATCTCTGGGGCTCAGTTTCTGCAATGCAATCCTTCCTCTTTATTAAGTCTAATATTATTGAGTGACCAGAGAAATAAAGAGCACTTGTGATTGTCTTGAACTTGGCAAACTCCAGCTTGCAATGTGCTTGCTCCTCGAAGCCTGTTGACATTCACTGCACTAAAATTGAATTTGCAATTACTGGATGAGAAAAGCATCCCCGGTATTTTTAAAATTATAATCCCTTAGCATAATGGGGCCATTCACTTTTGTTTCATGCTGGACCAGTTTGTGAGGGACCTTGAAGAAATGAGACAGTTATTTCCCTGTTACCAACCATCTGAATGGGGAATAAGAAAGGGGAAAAGTCTATGCTTTCAGTCAAAGAGATTTCCAAATATACCATCAACAGCTTGTCTTTTCTCTGTGCTAGATTCTAAAAATTTATAGAAGGAGAAGGCCAGCAATCTGGACAGTACTGGGATGCTGCTTGGAAGAAGCCTGCCTCAGTTTGTTAAACCTCTGCTGTGAAGTAACTGTGTGTCACAGATCTCACTTCAGAAATCCCAACATAAAATCCTACTGCAGGCCTTAAGAGGGCTACCTTAATCCAAGCTTCTCAGTGCTTTTATCTCAGGGCTGTGTTGTCTAGGGATAGGAAAAACGGGATGATCTTGTGCATACTCCTGCAATATGTTCCATTTTCATTAGACTTGAAAAAGCTATTTTGAACATTTATTACTTTGATTATTAATTGTTTTCTTTACTTGCTTACATGTTTGAGAATGGTGTAGAGAAATGATGCTTTATTTTCAGGTTTTCTGAACATCATTTTCTGGTGTTTTATAAACCATGTTACTTTATTATTAATCACTCTCATAAAATAACAAGAGAAGTAGCTTAGTGGTAAAGGTTACCAAGATGCAACACAACAAAATTTGAGGGGCTGCATCAAATAAATCTTAGTAAGGGAATAGACCCTAACAAAATATATGGAAATAACCACCAGTTTCAGTTAACTAAACTATTTTCTCTGCGTTAAAACAAATTGTCAGGAATAATGTGTAGCAAATTAGCATTTTGGTTGACATCCTTCATGCACTTGACAGGTCAAAAGTTTTCATCAATCTGCTTTTAGCATGTTCATTCACACACTTGGGCTGTCAACAGTTGTAGGGATATGTATGCACAAGTAGATATATATTAGAAAAAATTGAAATACCAATTTTCCGATATAGTTGGAGATTCACTTTTGCATGGATGCTGTGAAAAGCTTAGTGTCAGCTCAAGGAATTACAAAATTTCTTTTATTTTCATTTATTCTTTGGGAGGAAAGGCTTTGATCAAAGAAGACCTATCAGGTGGTTTTATTAGTGTTGTTCTAGAGTGTTCTAGAGTGTCAGGTCTGTTTCAAAGGTTGGAAGACTAGTTAAATTGCCTGCATGGATCCTCCATTTCCATTTCAGCTGCTTTTAACTCCTTTTTCTTTAGAGAACTGATCTCTGTTCTGAATGTTCTCTCCATAATAATTTCACTCTCTTGGGATAATGTGTGATAATCTTGTTTAAAATTGACATCTGTCAACTAACTAATTGTCAAAATGCTTGTTTCTTTTGTCTGAAGAGTGTCTCATACTACAATACTCTCATGTGACTTGCCTAGGTCAGACAATTCTTGTGAAAATAAATCAGAATATTTGTCTGCTTACTACAGATGAGAGAATACCTCCTATAATAAAATGAAATGTTCTTTGACAGTACTTAGTAAATATATCTGCAATACAGAGGCAAGAAACTATTGTTGGCCACAAATAGAAATGCAAATACAGACACTCCTTTATTCTGTACAAACTCTTGGGCCCCATCACATGCAAAATGGGTTGCAAAGAAAGTGCACTTCAGTATTTCAGTCTCTTCTAATGCAAAGAAATATCAGAACCTCATTCAAAAGAAATCAAAAATTAAGCTATACCCAGCTGTTTTTTCCTAAATGTCTTGTTAGGTTTTGAAAGACAAGTATCTGCCAAGGAAAGCTGGAACTACCCTGGGAATGGAGATTGCAAACCCCCTCCCTCCAAATTATTATAATTTTGCAGTTAGAAGCTTTCAGGCAAAGATATAGGAATAGTACTAACAGTTCTTCAGTAGGAATATTAAAAATACAAATGTAGTAGTACAAAAAGCAACCAACTAACCAACTAAAAATCCTAGAAACCCTGACAGTCAGAAATACAACCTGGCACCCAGTTGGTCAGAGTGTTGGAGTCAGTCCAAATAAATCCTCCTGGAGTAACAGTTGTGGTTCTGTTGGAGTAGAGATGATCCTGTAGAAGGGTCCAGTGACAGCAAGATTGGTCCAGTCTTCCTCTGGGAATCCAGTGGAAAACAGGCTGCCTTGGTGTTCTGAATTGCAATTTATATCTAGGTAGGAATGCTCTTCTTGCTGGATGGAGCATCTCACAATGGAATTATGCAATTGTATCAGTCATGGGGTGAGCCTTAATGGCTCATTAACAGAAGATATCCCCCAAGAGGGAGGATGGGTCATGGAAGAGATAAAGAACACTGCCCCATCTGGTTTTAACAGCTGGCCCATTAACAGAAGGCATCAGGGTCATAACCCCCAGGGAGTTATGAGGAATGGGTTATACAAGAGATAAAGAAAAACACTTCCCCACACAGTTTCAACAGATGGCAAATAGAATACAACCCTTGGTTATATATTGCAACCTAAGACACTAACCAATACAGTTTTCACTGTGGTAAATTTTACGTGCAATATCTGTAAGTCTGAGTTCCTGTTTAACCAGTCCTAAATCACCCCGCCGCCCTTGAGCAGCCACTTATTTGGGCATTGCAAGAAATTTAGCCATTTCATGGAGAGAATTGTTGATGTCCCTAAAGGAGGCTTTTAACTCCCAAAAGGCCTAGAAAATCGACACCACTTGCTCTGTTGCAACACCAAATTGGCAGTTTAGATTTTGTGTATGCAAAGAAAAAGTGAAAAGTACAAAGTTTTACCACCTAATAAAAGTCCTACACAAATACAAAGTGTAGTTATAATTAAGGGGGACAAGTAATTTCCTGCTTGTTTCTGGCCTGCACAACCCCACACATCTGAAAACATTTGGACTACTCATGGGATTATCTTTCTACCCAGAAGGAACTAAAGTTGATCTAAACAGGGAAGACAATACAGTTTTGATTAGAGGATACCTGTCAGGCGGTGGTAGGCTAATTTAATAGCACCCACCTGAAGGGCATTAGCTTTAATCTGGGATGCATCAGGAAGATGACCTAATGACAATTTACCACTTATAACAGTATTTAGAGTCCCCAAGTAAATATAAGTATTTAAAGCCAGCATATAAATACATCCAGGGAAACCACTTTCCCACGCACACCAATAAACAAACAGCAGAAGTTCTGTATTCCACAAGCAGTACTGGCTCCCGAGGTACCCACTTATTCTACCAATATCTTGAAAGAAAATTACAGCAACGTGATTAGTGAATTCATTAGATTCGGATGAGAGAACGATTCTGCTTGCTGCATTTGCAATGTTCTACTTTATCACTGGTCTGTGGTGCTCTGAGAAGCCTCCAATCATCCTAATGCCACCTCTCAACTTTGCAACATAACCTGATAAAAGGTAATTTGGGTTTATCTTTTATGTCTGTATCTTCTCAGTGAAGCTGGCAGCAGGTATGAGTACATCTGCTGGTATGATTTAATTCAGACAAGATGATCCTCAAGTCTACCCTCTCTCCCTACATAAGACATTCTATCTCACTCCCCCCTTGTTGCCCCTGCTCTCTCCTAATATATTTCACAACTTGTCATTTCTACCTTCTTGCAAGAGCCAACTGCCAGAAGCCAAAGGGGACTTTGATGTAGCAAAAATGAGTTAAAAAATTCATTATAAGCCTTCCTTGTGCTCACAATCTATTGGCACAGTGCAATTTCAGTTCATTGAGTTGCCTCCCATACTGTCAGGACAGGTAAAAGAATTATTCAGGGGTGTCCCTGTTCCAGTGGGGTGTATAGGGTAAAAACATGACCACCTGTGCATGACTTCAGTGGGCCCCCTCTTTTTTTGAACTGGATTCATATTTTTCCTGTCATCTCTTAAAGATATGGAGGCAGAAAAACTAATGAGGATGCATTTGAGACCTTGCATTATTTTGTCTTCTGAGGCCTCTTCTGTCAGATGATTTCTGTTAAAGCATGGTCAGGCAAAACAGTAGTTTTACAAATACCTGCTATGGCTATCCCATAGCAGCTTCAGAAATGAATTACCAGACCAAATATGCTCCTGCTGCTAGTGGCAATAGTGGGATAACTAAAATTTAGAGTGAGATTTTCCTACTATAGAAAGAAAGGGCAGTAGTAAAGTAAAGCCAGCAGTAAAATAAAGCCAGTTACAACATGAGTGAGGGGTTATAGAAACTCATTTCCATCTTTTACCAGTCATCTTGGATATACTTTTTAAAAGCTATTTATTGTCACAATTAATGAAAAACAGATTTTGTTCTTTCATGTACAGAACCTGAAAATGGTGTCATAAGCACTGTTGGGTAATGTGCCAAATTTGAGGCCTCTCAGGCTTCTCACATAGAGAGATGAAGAGGCCCAGCACTGAAGTTTCCCTGGATGGGCAGGGATCTCCACATCACAGGCATGACTCCAAGTCAAGAGAGCTGACACTTATATGCCACCTAGTAGCTGCACTGAATTGGGAGTGTGGAAATACCTGACTTCATTTAGGTCAGCAGGGCATGTGGCAGGAGTACTTTCCAGCATATTCATTGAAGGAAGAGACCTCTTCTGTATCAGACTGAGTTTAGGAATTATTTAATAAAGACTGCCAATTTGGGATAATTCGATCAGTGTGCTAATGGTCCCACCCATCCGCAGTGGTGAAACAATCTCTATATTTCATGCCATACATGAAACTCTTGGTCTAATTTTAGTTCCTAATGGATGATGTCTACCTGTTCAGATGAACCAGTGTGTTCAAAAGAGGCCTGTAGTTTTAAAATGAGTGCATCCTGCTGGTCAAAATTCAGATTTAGTTTGTCATTTATCATCACAGATACCACTTGGTACTTCGCTCTGCACTTCAAAAACTGCAGAGGAGCTGTTTTGTAAGATGAGACAGCTCTTACTCCTGTTGTTAAACATATTTGGATTATGGAATAAGGGTATAGCTTTCAAGAATATGGGTGATATTTCATAAAGAGGGATTTTTGTATCTCCTAATATAGTCTTTTTATAAAGGCTTCTCTTATGCCTGTGAAAGTCAATGGTGATTTTGCTTGGAGTGTATTTAGACCTTTTGTATTTGCAAACCTCAGGAGAACTTTCAGCAGAGAGCAGACAGGCAGACAACTCAGTATTTGTCCACAGTCTGAAGAGAGCACTGAAGTCAAAACATCATTGTTAGCATACAGTGAGGCCTCTGTAGTGCTGCTGCACTTAACTCTTTCTGCTCAACAGCAATGATCTCAACACTCTGTAGTGCTTTAGAAAAGGAGATCAATCTGTGAAAATTGCTGCAAAAGTACTTCTCAAAATTTCAAAGCACTTTTACTGCTTTGACTTCAATAGAGCTTATCTACTGCCTCAACTAGGGAAGGAGAGCATCTATTTCTTTGTAAAATAGTTATTATTATTTCTGAGAAGGACTGTATGCTGATGCTGTGCAAAACTTCCCACTTTTTTGCTGATCATGTGGCTTTGGCCTGATCATGTGACCTTTATTCCTGTGAGTAATGTATTTTTCTTCAAGTAGAACTAGACGAGAAGAGAGGTAATTTTGAGGTGGCAGAACTCCTGACACCACAAGGTTACAAATCACCCCAGGAGTAAGAAAGAGCCCTAGTTTCAGGCTGATTGTGCTGAGAAAGCCCACAGTATTAGGCTTGGGCAGAGGAAGAGGATGTTGAGGAAGTCAAATACTCATGGCTAAAGTGGAAGAAATCCTCTCTTTTGAAGATTGCTCAGCTGTTTTGCCAGGAAAGCAGAAGATACTTGTGTGCAATGAGGACCAGGCTATGTTTGCAGGCTGGCTGGTTTGGTGGGCTAGACTGCTTTGCACTTGGTTTCTGAAGTGGGGGAAGACTCAGATAAAATGGAACGGGATTGGCAAGGGGCTGGTGGCCTACATGGTAAGAAGGGAAATCATCCTTAAATAGTCAGGATGGGGAGGTATACCAAAATGCAAATGCCAAGATTTTAATCCTAAAGGTTTCATTCAAAGGTTTTCATCCTAAGAAGCAGGTGTCCAAGTATTTTAATGTCATTTTCTACCTTTTGTTAAGAGCAGGGCAAATGTTAACACATTTTGAAAGAACAGATCACAATTTTTCTGTTCTTTGTTCAAATTATGCATGTTTTTATCTGAAAAATAATATTTTACTATTAATTTTCTTCTATTATTTATTTCTCATCTATTTAGCATGTTGAAGCACTGTATCAAAGGCAGGATTTTATAGGCGGATTTTTCTTAGCAACATATTTTCTTCTATTTTCTTATGTATTTTTTTCAAAGCACACTCATCTATTTTTGAACCCTGTATGATGTACAGGATGGAAAATGGACACTTCCAGAAAAACGTCACAAAGTACTCTTCTTTATGTCATTATCATTCTCCGTGCCAGTAGTTTTGGATCTTTTATTGTAGTGGTTTCATCACAGGGGAGCCTCTCCATGAAAACACTTGGCTTCTTAAGAGTCCATCAGCATCTGTGACTAATTCTCCGTTGTTTGCAGTATCAAATGTAGTTCTGGTAAAATGACTGTCATCCCAACGAGTATGACTTCATGTGGGTAATCATCATGAGAAGAGACAGACGAACTTCTGAGAAGCGAAGATGTTGCTTTTTATATCAATGTGTCAAAATGGAAGAAAGATGAAATATAGGCCATTTGGCAGAACTTCTTCTAAGCTGTAGGTTTTTCAAGGTTTTCTGTGAGCATTCAGCTACTCCAGAACAGGTGTGTTCATTTCATGAAAACTTTATTGAATTGAAGTCAGATTTTAACAAATCTGATGACTGCCAGATCTTCAGAGCTTCCCTGAAATGGATTTTGTTCCCTTGAGTAATGACTTTATTTCCTAAGGATTTCTTAATCAATGTTTCACTTCAATTTTTTGAATAATTCCTTTGCAGCTTGCTGTAGGGAACCTTGAATAAACAAATCTGTAATACATAAATGTTCTGTTAATTTCAAGTTTTGTACCATGTAATTAGATGGAAAGTTAATAAGCAGACAAGATTAAGAATTAGCTGATTACTATATTGCATTTCCACAGTGAGCAGAAATAGACAGTAATAAAATGTCAGTTCTGCAGTCTGCTGTCTGCTAACTCTGCCTCTGGTCTGTGCTGTACATATTGATGCCTTACTCTTCATTGCTAAAATTCTTTATGCCTTTCTCTCCTATACTGTTTTTTCCTTTGTGTCATCAAAACTCAGATCTCCAGACATTGTGTGTGCTGATCAAGGCTGCTTTTTTTTCCAATATGCAAAGTAGAGCCACCACATCCACGCCTTCCCTTGTTCCATCAGTGCCTTCAGAATGCTGCCTTCTATGGCTCCTCCTTTTTGTCTTGTGTGGCACTGGCTTTCCACCTCTCTTGCCTCAATGCCAGTGATTTAGGAATAGGAACTGCCTATGCAACAGCCAATCTGTCTTCAAGCTCTACCAGCCCTTCACTGCCTCATGCCATGCACAAATGCCTCTCTGTCTCTTGTCTAGCGGCTTTATTTCCCTCCCTCCCACAGTGACTGTTCTGACACACCTCTGACAAATAAGGAGAGCATGAAGAAGAAGGGAGGGTGCAACTGCCCAGGTCTGGCATACCAAGTCCACGTTGGTGTGCATGCTCTCCTTGGAGCAGGAATTCTCCTTGCGTCTTGTTGGCCTGCAGATCTGCACAATTTGCATTCATGGCCCCAGCTTGTTCAACCCACAGAGCATCTTGCAGCACAGAATGTGACAATATTAAATGAAGGAAGTGATGACCTGGACTGACAGTGTATGCACTTGGTATTTAAATATTTGTCATGATCAGGAAGCCAGTTTAAAATCAGCCTTTTATAGCAGTGATTTGAATATGGATAATTTTAGGCAAGAACATCTACTTAGCATCATTCAGAAAAAGGCATGGTTTTGATCCATGAAAGAACAGGCAAAAGGTAATAGCTTTAACCTGACAGTGGGTAGGTTTAGGTTTAAGGAAGAAACTCTTTACCATGAGGATGGCGAGACGGTGGAAGAGGTTCACCAGAGTGATCATGGATGCTCCATCTCTGGAAGTGTTCAGGACCAAATTGGATTGGACTTTGAGCAACTTGGTGCGGTAGAAATATCCCTGCCTTGTGGCAAGAGAATTAGAAGTAGATGATCTTTAAGGTCCCTTCCAACCCTGACCATTCTATAATTCTACAATTCAATGAATAAAAAATAATCATAATTGCATTTGTAACAAATTGAGCTCTAGAAAGATGTTTTAACAGAGATAAAATTGCAGTTGCTTCTTTCTTGAACTTCCAGGTTGAGCTATGATGATACTGTATAGAAGTTTCTCTAAATATCTTCAGCAGACTAATGCCTTGATTACATAATGGCATGATCATGTATTTAGTCATGATTTTAAATTATAAAAATTGTCTCTAAAAGGGTATCTTCTGGGAATCCTGTGCCAACAAAAGATTTGGAAGGACCTGTGTGCTGCTTGATATGCCAAATTTGCCTCGCTCTTTGCATGTTTCCACATAAATTGCTGAATGTGTCTGTGGAACAGTAGAGGTGTGTGTCATTCTGCAGGCAGAGCTGACACAAATATGGAGCAAGAGTCAACCAGGCACAGGAGATTTCTTTGTCCAATCTCTTTGAACGTATGGTTTTCATAGTAAATTCTGTGAATGGAGCTGTGGTGCTATAGTGAGGCTGAAGTCCACAGGAGGCATCAATGTAATTTTTACTGGCAGGAGAAGAATTTGATCACTAGGTGACATGCCAGCCATATGACAGCACTTAAACAGTTCCTGTCAATCATCTGCTATGTGTCAGTACCCTTATTTATCCTTTCAGGGTATCTATCCATTTACATTATCATCATTTGAAAGAGCCTACAGCATTACTGAAAATAAAAGACCATTCTGGTAACCCAGAGAAAGGAAAACAAAAGATTTGTATCACAGTAACATATGCATGTCATGGTAGGGTTTTCTGGTATCAGTTACAGGAGAAGATGTCTAGGGGAAAAGAACCCCGAAACTGTGGAAACATTTTTTAAAAATTTAAATAGGAAACAGTAACAAACAGAGATAAATGTGCACTAGAACTTGAGGCATCTATCACTGCCTGATTATTCTAACCTTATGTATTAAATATCCTCATCTATGAAGACATCCTTCCAAACCATTTGCTTGATTTTCCACTGTAGCCCAAGTTCAGAGAATCACTTAAGCCTATGCATAATTTCAAGCATGTATTGTTAAGAGATTAGAAAGCAATTACAGCTTGTCAAACCTCCTCAGATGTGGTCAAATCCCTTCTCTTCATCACAGTCCTCTAAAAATAGCTGCATCTAATGAGGGGAGAGATTCAGGACTGCTAGACCCCAGTTTTGTACAGGGGAAGGACCTGCATGGGCACCTGTCTGTATCTCCCACATTCCTTTCTTTCTTTGTGAGGGACACCTGCACATATAGGCCAGAGGGCAGTGACACCATACATTGAATACTCAGGATGCCAGGGGTCTTAGGAAATGTATGTGGAGGTTGGTTAAATCTCTGAGAAAAACTGGCTAAAAAAGATGTGCTTCCAAAAGTTTTGTCATTTTTTCTGTTCTGTGAAGACAGTGAAGATGGGACAGCATCTTCTTTGAAACACTTTCTTCCTTCTAATTTTTTTTTTTCTTATTGTTCAGATAAGTCATACTGGATTCATATACTGAGTTTAATATGTACATTTTCTCCCTGTTTGCAGTCATGTTTCATATATAAAATAAACCAAACCAAATCAAGAACCCTCTCTCCACCTCTCAGCAGAAGTCAGCTCTATATTTCAGCAGTGTCTTTCTATACAGGTTTTTTTTGAGAAATGGAGGTGCTGAGGGACACAGAACTATCTGTGGAACAAGCTGTTTGAAGGCGTGATTGACACTCCTGAGAAGCTTTATGTATCATTCCTTACCATGTTGCTGAAAGAGTTCAGTCATGCAAGCCTGCATTCAAATAGTAGCCAGGTAGTTAAAATTGCTTACCAGTGGGTCACCAAGTAGATTCAGAACACTCTGGCCTCATTTATTAATTTCTGGTATAAAAAACACAGCAAATGAGCTTCACAACCTTTACTGAGCAATCAACTGAATCACAGGAACAAAGCTGTTTCTTGCAAATGAGGAAAGGTTATTTGACTCACTCAAACTATTTAATCTTATTGTCCTAATAATGTGCTCACCTAGCACTGAGTAGATTGTTGCACTGCCTTGCCTCTAGTACTTCATCCCCCAGACCATTCCTTACATCTCAGTTTATCCCCAGTAAGTTCCACTGGAAAACAAATGAAAAAAAATAGCAAGGAGAAACCTTTGGAAAAAAAAAAAAAAAAAAAGAAAAGAAAACATCACACCAAACCCCACAGTTACTTATATTCTCTTCAGCTTAACAGAGGGGTTTCTGTTAGTGTGAAGGTGGTATTATTATTGTTCTGAAACAGTGTTGTTTGAGATGAAAAGCATTATGTGCCACAGCCACATCCAGCCACAAGGAGTGTAGAATGGGATGAGGTAAAAATGGTGGGGCCTGTTCAGAGCAGAAGTGGCATCTGTAGTGACCTGAAGTGCTCCACTGTTATCTGTGATAAAACATTCCTCACCATCAAAAGCAGCAGAGGACAAGAACAATGAAGGCTGACATCTCGCTATCACTTCTCAGGTCACTTGATATTTGAAGTCTGTAACTTGTGATAAGAAATTCTAGCAGAAACTAAAGGGTGAGACAACAGCTAAGTCACACAACAGTAAGGGGAAAAGGTGAATTACAAAGTGAAGAAAAAGTTGCTTATAGGTAGGAGAACTGCCTTCAGAATCATAGAATCATTAAAGTTCAAAAAGATCTCCAAGATCACTGAGTTCAACTTTTGACCAAATACCACCATAAAAATAAGACCATAACACAAAGACCCATGTCCAGTTGTTTCTTGAGTGCTTCTAGAGATAGTGACTTGACTACCATTCCAATCCTTGACAGCCCCTTCACTGAAGAAATTCTTCCTTATTCCAAACCTGAGTCTCCTCTGACATAGCCTGAGGCTGTTTCCTCTTGTCCTTTCAGGCAGCTTACACTGATTCCGGAAAACCTGACTCTCTGGCTACTACTAAGAACTCAGCTACTACCAACCCTCAGATCATGTATTAATTCTGATTTTGGTGTTCAGCTGAAGGGTGTGCTGAACTCTGGAAAGCAGCAAGAAGTGCTTGTAAGACGTGCTATAAGGTGCACAGCGGATGCTGCTTCTGGTGTGTCAGCTGACCAATAAACCATACTGCCTTTTATGCACTGGCAACCTGAATCCTAACCAGCAGTCTACCAATATGAACAGTTGAGGTCAAAATTTCCAAATGCAGTTGCCTGAACTAAAGCATTAAGAGAGGACAGGCTGCTTCAGCATTTTCTAATTGGTTAGTTTTTACCACTTTGCAGTAAAGAGCCAGACACAGTCTCAGAAACAGAGACAAAAAGTGGAATTAGAACACTTGAAGGGAATGGCTGTAGTAGATCAAACCAAAAGTCCATGTATTGATCCTGTCTTTAAAGCTCAATGAATTACAGGAGAGTAAGAAGAGGTCAAGTATACAAGATACTTCTTCTATTGGGCTTCTAGCTCCCCTTTACTTTCAGCTGTGTGAATTTGCCAAGGGAGATATCATCCTCTTAATCCTTTATCTTGTCTACTTAGGCTGCAAACCCTTAGGGTTTTATATGTGCTCAGTTACCAGCCCTCTGGTGGCACCTGTGGATACGCTAGATGTGCATGTATGTGTGGGGGTGTGTGTATAGACCTGTCCTGGGAGAAATAGTGATTGCGCTTTTCCTGAGATGAAACATCTAGAATTTCACAGAGCCAGTGAGGTGGCATTGCTCAAAGCAGAACAAAATAATATAAAGCTTGTTCTGGCTCAGAGTATTAGGTTTTTTCTTTCCCTGAAAACCAATAAACAAAGTATCTTTACTCTTGAGTCTCCATTTGCCCTTATGAAATATCAATAATAGTTCTGCCCACTTGCTTGTCCACAGTTATCTCTTTATTCTTTTTCACTTAGGTCTTTAGGGAACTCATTTAATGTGCAGTAGGTAAAAGGAAGAGAAGATTTTGGTAAAAAAAAAAAAAAGTTGAAGGTATTTTGATGCCTTTCTTGTCTTTGCTCCATTACTGATCTTCACAGGGAGAGAAGCCTGAGGACTACTCTTTCACATTATGCAGCAAATATTATTTTAGCTGCTTTGTCTGTGTGTTTCATTCTTCTCCTCTCTTTGCCGAATCATTTTCTAATATTTAGCTATTCCTTGTGCTGAAAACTTCTATGAGCTGACTGGAGCAGAGCCCTGTGTAGATGGGCTGATCAGGAGGGTCTTGGCATAGTGATGTTCCTGCTCCACTCCTGCTGCTTTCTCAGTGAGCTGCAGAGGCTGGGCAGGGAGAAGCTCTGTCCTTCCCACACATATTGCACCCTTTGTCCTCATCTTTGGCAGCCTATACACTGTTTGCTCTGTGCCTAAACCCAGCCTCACCTCGGCCCTGAAAAAGATTGTCAGAGATCAACAGTATCACTCTAAATGAAAGTCTCTGCACTCTTTATCACACCTTTGTGGTCAAGAATCCCATTCAAGCACAGGCAGGTGTACCGGCATGAAAAAGGAGCTACCAAGAGCCTTGCAGCACAGAGAGTTACACACAGAGCAAGGGAATGAAACACCTTTGGTAAAGCCAGAATGCCTTTTGCAAGTGCACTGGAACATCAAAGTAATTTCTAAAAACATAAAGAAAGAATAGAGTGCTTTGGTAGTCTTACCACAAGGTTGATAGATATGTCACCAGGATAAAGGGTTACCTGACAGATGTTTGTGAAGATTAATACTGAATTTTTGAATGTCTTGGTATTTTGAAATCCAAATGTCAAAGTCTGGAGAAAACAGTTTGCTATTGACCTAGGCATTGGCTGGACGTACATAAATCAAACATCCCTGCTCATAAAATAAATGTGTTGTGGCAGCAGTTTAGAAAAAGTAAATAAAATGGAGCTGATGTGAATGGTTGCCATAGAGGATATCTGTGTATTTTAGGATACAGTTTTCACGGGTATTTGATACATATATGTTTGGGTTTTTTTCACAAAAGTTTGTTTAAGGAATAAACCCTGCCCTAGAGGTAAGAATGTAACAGGAGGCACATCAATCAAGATAATTCAGCTTTTTCAACATGAATAAAAGAGAGGAGCCCATGAGGCTTAAAATTAGTTTTAAAACCTGAACTATCAAACCAAATGCTTCTTTAAATTTTGTTCTGTTTGCCTTCCATTTAGGCAGTGAGTAGTTTTTTCTATTCAATTCTGTGAGAGGCTGTGTGAAAGGTTCTTGGGTGCCAAACCTTAAGTCTCTGTATCCCAGTCTCAGTGTGTGGGAAGCACACTGTACAAACCCTATTATAGTCTTTCAGACTGCTTGGAAAAGGGGCTCTTCTCTCTACCAAATTATTCTTAGACATTTGATTCCATTGGAGGTTATCAAAAGCAAAAGCTTCATTTGCTAGTATTTCACCATGTATTTGAATGTGACTCTAATCTGAAGAGTGAATTAATATAATTCACTTGCCGCTGCTGCTGTATGGCATGCACTACAGTATTTTCTATGCATGATGCCTTCTGAGTCACCTTTGTTTAGGGAGAATATCCTTTCCCTGATGGGGATATGTGCTGGGATGAGAAGTTCCCTATCCTCCTCTGCACATCCTTTGTAATACAGGAACAGTCTGCTCCTCCCAGGCCCAGAGGGTCCAGAAGAGCAACTCATGACATCTGAAGGACATCATCATGTCTCTTCCTATATCTGCTGGCAGTGGTTTGAGGAGCTCAGAGGATTGATGGAGAAAGGAGCAGCTGGTCCCTTTCCTCTGAGATTGCAGCTGAAAGCAAGTTAGTGGCTGGTATCAGGGATAAGGGAAAAACAAAGAAATGGAGAAAAAAAAAAGAGACTGCTGTGAAGCATAAAAACCCTCAGCACAAGGCAGAGATCATGCATTGGGAAACCATAGTAAGACATCAGGTTGAACAGCAGTTGTGGAAAGAAATCATCAGTTTGCTGACTTCAGTGATGGAAACTGAGAGAACTGAATATTTGAGATATAATCACAGCATCATAGATTCAGTTGCACTGTACTCGGAGCTGTCTACATTGGCAACATTCTTCCTGCTACATCCTTAGTCCCTAACGTCCAGCCCACTCATTTATATAAAGCAAAAACAATCTCTGAACTTTCAGGCAAGAAAAATTGCCATGAAAGTTACTGAGAAAGTGTAAATGAATGCTTTACTTCTGATATTCCCAGAAACGAATAAATTTACTATGCAATTAGTTAATTAATTTCCTAGCTGGACAAAGCATGCACTGTGGTGATCCTGCTCACATAATAATTTTCCTCTATACTTTGGGAGTTGAAAGCTGGGATGCCCAATAAGAACATTAGAGGAAGCCTAGGGATGTAAGAAGTCCTTTTTTTCTGCTTGAATTGATATAGACAGAATGTGAACTGCATGAATCCCTTCAGAGATTGACTGAAGTTTTGCTCTTAGAAATTAATATTAATATTGTTTCCTTTCCAAGCTAGCAATTAGCAAGAAATTGTTTCCACAAACTGTTTTAAAAGTTAATTATATTAGTACATACATTGTCTGAGGAGTCATTTTGAAAATGAAATATTTTGTAAATTAAAGTGTGTGAAAAACCATTCTGTCTCATTGGCTATGTTTCCTGTAAAAAACAGGGAAACTTCCAATGTGGCAATGCTCTTCCCCAAAACATTAAAAAGAGTTGTGGAAGTGATTTATTGGTTCAGAAAATTGCTTGCAACAGATTACTTTCTTTATTTAACGTTTGTATGTTACCTTACATGGTTCAGTCAATTAAGGGCTTTATTTCTTATGGTAAGCAGTGTTGCTATGGAAATTATATAGGATAGAAACAACTGATTGTTGCTGCAAATAAACTTTTAGGAAAACAGTTTAAGGAGTAAAATTATCTCTTTTTCATAGTTGGGAGAAAAAGATAATAAATGAGCTAGCTCCCTGTCTTCAGATGACTGTAGCTAATCTACAAAACTAAATATATGTGAGATTTAGTATGACAAAGATGTACTAGTAGGTTTACAGATGTAGTAAACAGGGAAAATGTGTCTCCTATCAATACAAATTGATACTGACTCAAAAGTTAGGTCACCATGGGATAATAGTTGCTCAACACAGTTTTTTTGGTAGATATTGCTATAAAAATGTCAGCAAAATGCCATTGCTGCAAACATATTTATCTTTCAAACAGGAAAAACATTAATACAGCGTGATATCTTCACCTAAAGTTGAATATATTCAGCTGATATGTTTTATTAAGCACAAAAGGCAATACATAAAGTTGTTTCAAGTTCCATAATTGCAAAGTTGCACTTGCTTAAGTAAGTTTGTGCTTGTGACAGCTGAAAAGTTCCTGTGACAGGCACACCTTTTCTTTGTGGAGCTTGTTACTGAAGCTTCTTTGGTGAACTTTGAAAGTCCAGCCTGGGCTTGCTTAACCAGTCAGGCAACAGCCAGGCATATGGGAGCAGGCTTCTTAAAGGCCTTTAAGTGGACTAGTCTTTACTCCAAATGGATGTTCATTGCCAACATTAATAATGGAACTGCACCAAAGACGAAACTTTATGAGACTCCTGTTCTTCATGTTAATCTGCCGACAACTGAGTGAGCGTGTCCGACCGCAGCCTCAGGGGAGGTCACACCTGGCTGGGGACTGCCCCCAGCCCTCTGCAGCCCTCTGCTGCATCCCTAACAGAAGACATGACAGAGCATTTGTGCCACAAGCATTGCCTTGTCCCACCCACGATATTTTGGCAGTCAACTCCTTCTGCCATCCATTAAAAGTGTCATGTTCGGCTGATAGATGACCCACCTCAGCTGCCAGAGCCTGGAGCCATCAGAGCCTCCTGTCTCCTCACTCTGATATCAGCTTTTCTGGACTGCTGCCAAGTTCATTTAGTCACACTTTTAACTTGTTCTATTTCTTTCCCTTTCTCTCACAACCCCGTTATCTCAGCTCTTTAGAAAGGAAAGGGGGAAGGGAAAAGGCACAGGAAATCGAAAGAGCAACCCATAGAATCCATAAACCCATGATGATCCACCCTGCAGTTACTGGGAATTGTCTCCCTGGCTTACATTTTCTTTCATGTAATTATGAATTAAACCCAGGAAAATGGCTTTGTAGTTTTGCCTTCTTATCCAAGTCACAGCCTCATTTATTAGTACCAGGTAGTGCCAATCTGTAACAATTAAGTTTTTAATTCTCGTTCCCAGTCTTTTTGCTTTCTGCCTCCATGGGTGTTCATTTTAGAGCTCTGTAAGTGTGAGTGGTTATTAACTGAATATAACCTGTGAACAGAAGGATTCGTTACAAGGCACATGCTTTGTGCAAGATCAGGGACAGCTCACATTCAGAAGGGCAACATGTGTGTCCATATTGACTTCCTTTGCCCCCCTGATGATGAGTTCCCTCTTGAATGAACTTCTTTCCAGCCCGATTTTTTAATATACCTGAGATACAGCAGTGTATAGCAGAGGTTGCCTCTTGCAAAAGCTATTGCCCACAGAGCTTACAGAAATCTGGGTGAGGAGTCAAACTCTGACTTTGAATTTTTGAGGTTGTGTGCAAGTAATGCACTGAAAACAACTTTTCCAACAAAAAAGTAAAAACCCTGTTGTCTAAAGAGCTTTTTTTTCATGATGTAATTATTTATCACGGTGTAATTATTTATCATGGTGAAAGAGAAGGGGAAACTACATTAGGAAATGTGTCGTTGTTTCTGCACTCAGACTGTAAGCATAACATTAGCTTTGTCTTGAAGGTTCAATGCTCTTCAGTAGGAATAATAAATATTATCTGAATAACAAAGCAGCAATGACAAGATAATGGATAATGACAGTATAATAATATTGAAATATAATGGACTAGTCTCCTTGAATACCTCTAGCAGTTGGATTTGAAAATTGAGGTTTTAAAAGAAATAAATGAAGATTATTCCTGACTGGATTCCCTTAGAGATTTTTCCAGAATGCTGAACCGGAAAACTGTTTCTATATAGGTTTTTTGGATTAAAGTACTTTTAATAATCTATCTAAGGTGGTAATATTTTAAACAGGCACTATTGCCTCTGGTGTGTATGTGTACCTGTTAGTTGGCATATATTTCTATCTATGCTTCCCTGCATGAACCTGATGAGAAGGTTTCCCACAAACAACTTTTTAAATGGAAACCTGTGGCTATGAGCATAGCAGATATGCAGGAGACTTCATTTCTGTCTGGCATGTCTTCTGTCACACCTGCATTTTTTACTGATCACGATAAATTTTAAGTTAACAATGTTATAATGTAATCCAAATTATTAATTGCCAGTAAAAAGGGATAGATTGCAGGAAGTCTAAAGAACACATAATCCATGTTCAAAATTTTCAATTATTCATGTGCCTCCTGTGTCATATGTCATACCCAGAGAACTATGAGTACAAAGTGATGGAAGGTGTCTGTCAAGAAGGAATTGACTTCTGTAGTGAGGGACAGATGAACATGAGATTGAGGGCTGAAAGAAGATAAATTCTGCTATTAGACACAGGTGCAAAAGCAAAGGAATAAAGGTTGAAGCATGTGGAATGAAGTAGGATTATCACTTCCTAAGCCAAGGCTTTCTAAGAAAATGACCACCCAGCAGGTATGATGTCAACTTGTTCAGATAAAACTGCTAATTGCAAAAGGAGGCTGGGGAGAAAGAATGGTATCAATTAGTTGCATTTTGAGAAAGAATGGGATCAATTAATTGTGTTATGTTTGATTTGTTTCTTATGAATCAAGTTTTCACCTCTTTATTGCAAACTAACAATCTTTTTCTGACCAATGGACACTAGTGCAACCTTATCAATGAAAATGAATTCGAGATGCAAATCAATGCAAAGTTTGCATGAACAGTATCTTTGAAAAGTCACTAAGTATCTGGGTTTTGAGGAAGACTAGGTTTAAATTTAATAGAAGACTCCAACTTTTTTTTCCTGACACTTAGAAATTGTGTTCTTATATCCCAGTGTGCTGTTCTGTACATAAGAATGACATCAAGAAGATGGGGCAACAGGAACTGCAATAGTGATCATGTTATTACTGTGGTGGCGCCATTGTAGGTAGAATTTTGTTTCGGTGACTTTCTGTAGGTCTCCAAAAGATGCTCAGATCAGTTGTAGCTCAGCTCTTTCTGTTACTACAGTACCAATTGTGTGTTATTCCTAAAAACTTAGGCAGTGAACAGTCAGTGGTATGGATGTTTTTTGAGTGATTTACACCAGTGTCTGTTGAAAGCAGTAAC
This sequence comes from Sylvia atricapilla, assembly GCF_009819655.1. Classification (NCBI taxonomy): domain Eukaryota; kingdom Metazoa; phylum Chordata; class Aves; order Passeriformes; family Sylviidae; genus Sylvia; species Sylvia atricapilla. Next base: position 104,495,778 of record NC_089140.1, on the reverse strand, counting down.
AACCTAAAATGTGAAGGAAATACTCCACTACAATCTTACAGTGTTAGGTCTGTCTGCTCACTAGGTAGGCATCTTACATAGTACTTTGCAATGTAAGGGTGATTTAAAATGAGTTCAGAATGTTCCAAGAGGAAATGCGGTTCATGAGATTGAGTTTTGATTCCTGTCTTCTCAGTTATTAATTAGAAAAATTTGTGTAACGCCCTATTACTAGATATTGCTGCTGGGACTGCAATCAGAAGAGTTGTGACCCAGAGATTGCCAGTAATAAACTCTGTATATCTGGCTAGGTAAATGGCTCATGTGGGATATTCAGAAACAAGTTGCTGATTTTCTGTTTAAGTTAATTTTTTTTCCCTGTGCAGAGGGGAATTTATGACTGATCCTTTTTAATTACAGCAAATCCTTTTCTCTCAGTGCTGCTATTATATAACTATTTGTGATTATTTGTGATAACCACAAAATGGACATATCAGAAGTGAGAAATACACCACTCCAAGTTGGCATATCCTTTTTGATAGCATGTCACTGTTAGGGACACGAAAGAACGAAGCAGGCAGCAGGAGATCAAGCAGGAAAGCTCTCTCTTTATTTTTCTGACTCCATCTTAAATACCTTTGACAAGCAGGCCAAAGATTGGCTACACAGGTACCCACCTCTTCGAGCTCATTGGTGAACATCACCATCAATCATCTTTCTCCTCCCAGAGGAGAAGTATGTAAACAAATAGATAAATTCCAAAAATATGCATAGTTTACTTGAAGCTGCGTGAGAACAAATGCAAACAGTAAAAAATAGGCAAACTTGAAGCAACAATAGCACAGTACTTAATATGCATATTTTGCTGCTGAAATGTTTATAAAATCTCAAATCAGCCTTTGTTATGAGAGTTATTACTTGACTACCAGCTTACCAACGTTCTGACGAAGGTCAGCTTTAAGGTGGGATTTGATGATGTAGAAGATGAGTTCCTTTGTTTCAATGAACCCAGAGAAAGCAGTACTGGAGCAGCAGTGTATGAGGAAGCACAGAAGAATGAGATGACTGCAGTGTAGAGAGCTTTTTAATTTGTGGAAAAGAGATATACAAATTAATCTGAGCTGTATGCAGGCATAATTATGAGTGTCTGCCACTCCATGCCTCTAAAATCACAAATCATTCACAGAGCATGAGAAAAAAAGCCAGTGATACTAAAGTCAAGGGCCAATTCACAGCTGAGTTAAAATGCTTAAAAATTTTGCAAGGATTAAACTAGCTGATGGTCTAATAACCCATGGTGTTTACAGCTTCACTATTCATTTCATTTTCTAAGGGAAAATAGTGGATGCACTCATATTGTTTGTTATCCTTCCTTCTTCCATTTCCTGACCATGTATCAGCTTCTCCCAATAACTTGTCTGCCCACTCCATTTGTATTCGATAATTTAGTTGGATATGTCTTGAGGTTTGAGGATAACAGAGCTTCTCACTGCTTTCTCTGAGGCTGCAGCTTGCAGTCAGTGAGGAATCCACTCACTCTCCTCTCTGTTTCCAAACAGCATAATTTCAAAAACTGTAATTGGGCTGCATGTCTTGCTAGATCACAGAGAATCCACTCAGTGGTCAAAGATTTTTCTTCATTAACTAAGGTCAGACTGCAACCTAAATAAATACATAAATAAAAAAAAAAAGCCCCAAAAATAAAAAGGAAGCCGCCAAACAAAACAAAACAAAAAATATATATATATAAAGGAAAAAACTGACGGGACATAAAACAAAAGGATTTTTTCTACATCTAAGTTAACATCAAGGATTTTCTGCTCTACTTTAGAGTTAAGTGTGTAGAGGGCTAGATTTCTTTAAAAATATCAGGATAATGCGGAAGTTTATTTTTTACTTCTATTTTTTTCTCTTTAGTATAACTTTGTCATTAAAATTGTAGGCTATCTAACATTACAGTATGTGTCTGGGGGGCAGGTGGAACACTTCAGCCATTCCACCATTTTAGTAAAAATCCTAACAGAAACACACACAAATTCATGCTTAAAACAAATGTTTAAATAAGATTTGAACAAATATGTCTCATCAACACAGTCTTTAAATACAACACATATTGCATTTATATTGCTTCAAATGAAAACTTAATACAAGAGTCTGTGTTTTTATATGTGGTGTGCCCACTCCTCTGAATAATTGGATTATGTTCCTTGAGTCACAGGAACACAGATCTTGTCAAAGTGAATTACATCCATGATCCATCTAATCCACCATCCTTTTTCAGAGTGGCCAGTGCCAGATGCTACAGAGCATTGTACAGCAACCTCATGCTAGACAGATGTGGTATAGCCTGGCACCATGCAGGTCTCCTTTCACCTCTTAATGACTGGTGGTTGTTTTTTTTTTTTGGCTGACATCAATATTTCTTAATGTCATGGGGACAATACTATGACAGTGAAATGAAAAATGTCAGTTAGTTTTGAAATTATTTTGCCCAAAGATGGGAAGAGAATAGGAGAAAGGAAGGAAGGAGAAAACAGACACTTGAACATCTCAATGTACTTTTCATTCAGATGTAAAATAGTACTTTTTACCATTATCCTCCCTGTCTCCCTTGAATCTGTCAAGGGTTTTTCCAGTAAGATGTTTTCAAACATGACTGCCAGAGACCAAGCAGAAATGCATGTGGTCAAGTGTTGATTAAAAACTGACAGAGATTTTTATTCCATCTCAAGATGTTTGTGGATAAAATTTTGACCATATGGACTGTATTTTTCTAAAGGAAAAGTAGAGAGTTGATAAAAAAAGGGGTAAGAGGACAAAGAGTATATATAAAATAAGTGCTACCAGGAGGAAATTTTTGTGAATGGGGAGGCTACATTTCGTTTTGAAGCCAGGTCTGGAGCTTTTAATAAAATGTCAAGATGTTTTTTATGAAGATTTCATATGACACATTTTATAGCATTGCTCTCTCATAAAAGCTGAAGAAGACAAAGACTAGACAATTTTGCTGCACCCATGGCAGTAAAACTAATTTTTTTTTCATATAAACTTGTCGATCAAAACTTATTCTGCTTTTCTTCATAGAGGGCATCTTTCTCTGCCTCAGTATAATGCTGCTTTCCAGCTGCTGCAGTGGTTCATGGGCTTTACAGATCTCCAAAGATGTGAGTAATATGATTCTACAGATACTGCTTCTTTTATTGGTTTTATTTGCTGTACTCTATCTTATGGCTTTTCATCCCCTTCCCTCAGGCCACATGTAGTAGGTGGAGAAGAACTACCTAAACACATTTAAACCTGGAATTGTTCAACTTGCTGCTCAAGTTAGCTGCTTTACAAGTACTTGACTTCTTTACTCAAACCAGTAAAAACCTCCTTCTTGGCTCAGAAGCAATGTAGGAGTTAGCGAAACTATTCTGATTTACACTGCCTGTCCCAAACAGACCTTTTAGCACTACTTTTTTATTTCCTTACAAAGTACCTTTTGCTTTTCTTTGAAAAGACATTTTTAGATATTTTTATAAGGCAGATAAAAGTGCCATAAATATTAAATGCATAACAGCCCCAGTGTGAGGCACTTGATGGCAAATCTCATTCCCTTCTCTTTATGTAGAAAAGGATATGAGAATGCAAATGAAACTGCAGGTGTTACAAAATTCCATCCAACTACAATGAAAAAAGACCTGACTGACGAATTAGCCATTTGGGCTTTAATGTTTACTGTTTTTGCTCATTAAAATCAGGTATCCCAAATTTTTGTACTTATTTCTTTATACACATAATAGAGGAAATCAACAAATACAGTCAAGGGCATAGAAGATGGAATAAATTTACATTTGAATAACATATTTTATCTCCTTGTTGTCTGAAATATCTAATTGGCAGTTTTACCTGTTTTTAAAATTTCTCTCAATAGCAACTTGAAAATCCAGATACAAAAATGTATTGCCAAATGTTATCTCTTTCTATCAAAAGTCAGTGAATTTAGACAAGTTGATCACAGCAGAGAAAGATGCAGTAATGAGTCAGGCAAGGAAGTAATCAGAAATTATCCTAAGGAGTAGTAAATGTTCTGTATTTTAAGTGTTATGCATCATGCAGGAGGAAGAATGAAGAAAGAAAGTGATAGTGATAACAGCTGACAGGAAGGCACAGAATGGTACCAGTCACTCATACATAGCATTATTGCAGGTGGTGGGTAGGTCTGTAAGAAAGTAAGTCAGTGCCCAGCCCAGAGGCAGAACATATAAATCCACCTCCTGCTGCTTTTTATCCAGGAGGCCTGTTGATATTTCAGATTTTCTTCATTTGGTCTGTAGGAAGATTGTTTGACTCTATTGCACGAGAAGAAAACTGTACCCAGCAAATGAGGCACAAGCCAAAGGGAATGAGCCTTAGCAGGCAGTCATATTTTTCCAATAGTGCTTGTTAAACCTACTCTTTTACTCTCTGAAGTCTTCAAGAAAATCTGCCATGAGCCCTATGGAGCCACTTAACTAGTTCTACTAGAATCACTCTCTCCCTGTTGAGATGTAAGGCTAAATTTATTGTACATCTTAATCTATTGATTTATTATGATTATTTTTTTTTGTCAGCTCTCTTGCACAAAGTTGCTAAAATAATTCCATGGGTTCTCAGTGCTGTATTTCACATATGCTGCCCAGAATATCAATCCACTTAAACACAAACAATGTTGCTTGATTTTAAAACAGATATAGCAAAAGAAAATGCACCATGAGATGAAGCAAATTTCTGAAACAGGAGGTAAGGGATCCTCATGGGATTACTGCAGAGCTTTTTAGATTTAGAGGTGTGCTGGGTATCTATTAGCAGCTCTAGCCACAGGCTGTGGAGAAGCTGCATATCACTCTCCTACAAGAAACTATGTGTCTAAACAGCTCACCTCAAGTTTAATGGCCAGTAAAACCTATTTTGGGAATTATTTTTTCCTCTTATTTTTTTCTTTTATTTCTTTTATATCTATCGCCTTCTGAGATTTTTGTAGTCATACCATGGCTGCGTGCAGCACACACTGTTTTTCCTTTTTTGTATTTTGCACAATCCGATTTGAACGCTGCTAAATATGTTTTGATTCCAAAGGTTCAGACCCAGCAGAGCAGTAACCCCAGCTTGAAAGCCTTAAGTGGCCATTTTAAGTGTAGCTCTCTCACGAACACAGTTGCCTGTTGCTGACTAAATGTACAAAACCCCTGTTATTTCCCAGGGTGAGGCATAGTAACAACATTGTGGTTTCAAAAGGGTGCATCCAAGAGTGCTAACTTGGATTGTTTTAGTTTATTGAACACATGAAAATGTGTGCAACCCAGAGGCTAAAATGTAGTTTAAGGAAACAAAAATGCTGAAAATATAAAACCTGGATGAGCCAAACACTTGAAAAGCAGTCTTCCTCATTTGAGGAAAAACAATCTTTTATGAGGGAAAACTCTTCTATAAACAAGAGTCAATAAATTGGCTGACAGAGCTGGTGGACAAAGTACAGGTTACAGTGGATAGGCCTTTTCTGTTCTGGTGTATTTCCCTAGCTAGATATATTCCCCAGGCAAAGATCTCTCACATTTTGCAGAAAAGAAATGAATTCCTTAAGAATATCAACTAACGTTTAGTGTAGTTGCTTTCTCTTGTGCATCAGCCCACTTCAGATGTCTGTGCTCTGAAATAGAAGGTCTTGATCAGCTCTGCAATGAAGTATTCCTATGGTTCAGCACATACTACCCAACAATTTAAAAATAATTAACTAGTCAACTCAAAAAGAAAAGCTCGCACAACTTTTATGTCACAAGAATGTTCAAATTGTTATACATCAGTATACTTTCTTATGTAAGTCACTGAAGAATAATGGTAATTTCTCCAACAAGGCAGGCTTGTTTATGGTGTAAATGAATTGCTCCCATAAATTTATTCTAGACCCCAAAGGAGTTAATTGATAGACTCCACTGATCTAAACCCAAAACTACTTACCAGACCTTTGGGCATTCTTTAGACAACCTTGATACTTTTCAGCTGTCTTTTTATGTTTCTTCATGGTTTGACTAAAGTGATTCAAGCCTATAATCAGAAACATCTGGATTTCTTTGTTAATAAGACAGAGAAAATTAGGCAAAACTTAGTCTGTCTGAATATGACTCAGTCTGTGCATAATCATGTCTATTCGAGACAAAAATTAAAAAAGAAAAAGATTATTTTAAAATAAAATTGTGATCTTTCTCATGAAATGAGAGAGCTGCTTTCTGGATAGCAGCTGTCCTGAAATAGCTTTCAATTTAATTGCCGTAATTAAAGATATTATATCTACATAAATCTTTATTTTTACAGGGAGAAGATTGTTTCGCACATTAGATTTGTCACTGCAACATGACAGCCTTTCCTTATTTGAGCATTCCCCAGTAAATCTTCATTCACAACAACAACTGAAGCATGACTCCAGATATTATACTAGACAGCACAAAATGAAAACAGTTTCACACAAAAGCATCAAACTCATGTACTAAATATATATTAAAACCCCAGATACTAAATGGCAGTATTTGACACAGCCATAAAACTAACAGGTTCTGACAAAGAAAGAATAAAATATGTAGCTGGTTTTTTTTCTGCTCTGTATGATTTATAAAGGGACAGCATGGTTCAAAGATGGAAATAGCAGTAATAGAACAGATGTCTTGATTTTTTGATTGAACAGATTTTGTTCCAAATTGTGGACAATAATTTTATCTCCCTCACCTGCGACATTTTTATTACTGCAATTTAAATCAAAACAAGCTTAGCTTAGGTCACCAAGTAAAGTTGCATTTTATTTCCAGCTGCATGATTGTCCCTTAATTTTGTCAGCAAATGATGGATTTTTTTCCATTAGATATTGTATTTCAGCCTAATATTAAGGCCCAAATATGTTCTGCATTTACAACAGTCTGCATTCAGATGGGTTCCTGTTCTGCTATTCTGACTGAACTAGCTTTGAAGCTGCAGTCCACATGGATTTAGGGATTTGGCTACCAAGCTAAGTAGCCCAGATGCTTAACCCTAGATTTTTACTGTCACTAGTTCAAATTGCATTAATTTAAAATAGGATCTCACTCTTCTCTGGTCTTCTTTTTTAGTGGTCTATACATATCAAAGCTGACAGCTCCATACTTCTTGCACCTTGAGAAGAATTGTGCTGGAGTCAGAAAAGTCCTTAGCTGCAGGTTATGCAGGCCAGGAATGAGGTGTCAAAGGAGAAAAACTAGCCAAAATCCATGGGCAATGCTGTCCTGTGCTGCACAGTGATACTCCCTGCATGAGTGAAGAGGTAACTCGCCCTGACTTTTGGCTGAATTTCTGTGCTAAGCCAGTGCTTCTATAAATTTTTCATCCATGTTTTCTCAAAATCCTTTGGATCATAAACACACATAAAAGTGGTTCATTTAAGTAGGGAGGCAAACCTCAGGTTACACAGGTAAGATGTGTCTGGACGCACAATGATAAAGCTCTCCATCTTTTGTCGCTCCTTCTTACAGTATAGCGGGTAAAATTGCAGGAAGAGTACATTGGTTGGTTCTGAAACCAAAATATGAATGCATATGCAGGTAAGTGATTTTGAAAGTCTGCCTTTAGAAAGATTTATTAGACCTGAAAGAACATTATTCCTTTATTTGTTACGGTATCGTTTCTGTTAATTCCAATGGAAAACAGGTATTTTGCTGTTCAACCTGAAATGTCATTGGACCATGTCGATTTTTCAGAAGTGAAATGTTTCCTTTCCAGTCATTCCTCCCCTCTTGAGATGCAAAGTTTATTCAAGGCTTTGGATATATAGATATATCACTTCATTGTAAAGACCAAGAGAATTTATTGTAGTTGCATGATAGGTCTGATTATCGAGAGTGACAAAAATGAACTGTCCAAAATAAATCTGAAAAAGAACTGTGAAAATCTATTTAGTCAAACAAATAAGACTCGGTTTCCTCAGTGTATGAAAATACATTGTATGTGTTTGTTTGTGTTTTTCAAACACAGACAAATAAGAACTCCCTCAACTGCACATTTATCCTTTCCAGGTTTTTAGACTAAAGAATCTGTCCTAAAAATCTGGAGTCAAAATATCTCTTACTGTGAACATCTAGACCATTTAAGGCTGATATACTTTAGAAATTATGGAGAATAGGGTGATACCTCTGTCTTGAATGGCTGAAGGTTCTCCTCCTAAATTCTTTGCAGAGTTGGAGCACACTGCTCTTCTTGTAGACACAAGACAAAAAAAGGCACAAGCATGTCAAAATGAACTGAAGAATACTGAAATAAAATTAGACTTATTTCAATTTTTTCTCTTCACCAAGTTAGGAAAAACTCAGACATACTAAATCCAAATGACTGTGTGTGCTTATGAACAAGAAATTGCATCTTATTGCCCCTAAAGGTGCTTTAGAAGAGCAACCTTCTTCTCCAGCAATAACTTAGTGTGGTGACATTTTTCTCAGAAAGTATGTGATTCAAAATAAAATAAAATAGTTTTTTTAAAGTTATGTGCCTAGTTGCAGTGTTCCAAATTTTTAACACAAAAGAATTTTAGTTGGACTCTACTTCTGCTGACTGTCTCTCATTTAGTTGAAACTCAACTGACTATTTGGTATAAATAGGTTGATTCATATGTGAAAAGTTAAGCCAATTTAATTACATTCGAAGTCAGCTTATGCAGTAAGTTAATTATGAATATTTATTACTAAAATATTATCAACAGTGTCTCTGATTGACAGAAATATTACCACTTTAAATTAGTTACAGCCTGGATGAGGAAAAAATAAATATAACTCTTGTCACATCTATTACATGACTGTGGGTCAGCTGAACACTAATTAGGAAATGAAAACAAATAGTGGTCCCAGTCCAAATAATGAAGAAGAAGAAAAACTTCCAGCAATAGACCTGTCAAGCAGAAGACAAAATATTGCTTGATATGTCTGTAGTTTGAGATAAAATCAAATCAACCACAAAACAATAGGAAGTCTGAGATAGAGTTTATCCCCTCAGACTGAAGTATTGATTGCATTAGCTATACAAGGCAATCCTTTGAGGGTGGGGAGAGAATGATAACACTCTATAGTACATGAATGAGTGATTGAAACATAAATGAATGTAAGCAGCAAATTAATTCCTGAAAAGGGCAGACTAAATAACATATGGAAATTTACAAAATAATGCTCTCCCACCAGTATTCCAGGGCACACTAAACAATGGAACAAACCCTTTTTAGAAATAAAGACGGTCTCAAATCCCAAAATTACAACAAACTATCTGGTTATTAACCCCAAATCTTTTGTTCTTCTTCTGTGTACTCATTGTGATGAACAAAGCTTTAGCACTTTCCATGATAGCACAAGACATGGGAAAATGAAGCTTGCAGCAAACCTCAAGGACATTCCCCAATTTAGCTTATGTTTCATAAGCTTCCATCAGTTTCCAGTTAGAGAAAAATGCTATAATTTTGTTTTATTCATTTTTTTGAAAAGCTCCAATCATGACTTTCTGACTGAGTTTGCTTATTGCAATTTTATTTCCCCACTGTCTGTCTAGTACACAAAATAAGTTTGAAATAGCATACACTTCTTCCTCAGGAAATAGCACATATAAAAACAAGGAAAGTATCAGGAAAACAATGGCCATTTTTCACCATTATTCCTTATTTTTTTTTCAGACAAACTTTGCTAGTATTTGTCTGTCAATAGCACACATAGGTGGTGGTTTTTTTTTTTTATTATTATTATTTTTTTTTCTGGAGAGTTTGTTGCTTCAGAAAACAGAAGTAGACAGAAATTTCCTTATATTAGTTGTTACAGAACTACTGCTGCTGCTGAGTAGTGGAGCTACTGTCTTCACTTACATGGTCTGTGCTCATTTAGGGTTTGGGCTACTAGTGCTTTGTTGGAGAAGTTGTATGATTGTCTCTAGAGTTCAGGAATGTACATTTCCCGTAACAAACTGCTCATTGTCCTTCTAGCTAAAATGATCAAGTATTTTTCTGTTGTTAAGGTACATATGTCCCAGAAAACCTAATGAAAAGGCCATACTGATACAGTGCACACTGACAGCAGGTGTGCTAACTAAATACAAAGTGTAGTTGTTTAATGACTGTTACACACTTGCCAAACATATGGTAATCAAAAACTCCCTTGGCACTACAAAGTCAGGCTATCACAAACCTGTATGAAACACCAGCTGGCTTAACCAGAAACTGAGTAACATCTGGATTAGTGTACAGGAAAACTTAGTCCCTTTGAGGATTTGCATTGATGAGGATAATATTGACGTTGTCTTTGTTTCAGTATTATTTTTGAACTACCTAGAATGTGCAGTGTCAACGGCATCACAATCCACATTTGAATTAGGCAGATTGCAAACTTTTCAAAAGCTCATCTCCACATTTTAGAGGTATTTATGGCTTCAGAAATGCTTCCACATTTATTTCCTTAATAATCCACTTAATGTAATAGCATTCGAGAAAGCTAAGAAGCATGATCTGCTTTAATGACCAAATCTGGAAACGCTTAGTCAGTAATTCACACTGCAAGTTCAAAATACCCATCTTATGAGCTAAGGGTGAGACATGATTGACAAATCATCAACAGTGTCTTTTTGGAGACCACTTCTGTTACGTGTCTGGCAGATTTAACCCCCTGCTGCCTTATTTCCAGATCTTCATCGTGATCCCAAACTACAGGTTTTCAGTATCTCTCTTCCTTCTGCTTGTACAACAAACCAGTAGTTTTCCCAGTCATCTCTTCCTCTCCCTGCTGTCTGTCATCTGTGCTGCTTTCTCTGATCATCCCAGCATATTGCTCCATCCTTTTTGCCAGCTGGATTTAGGTGTAACACTTTGCTATTGGCTTTCCCGGGACTGCAATTTGTCCAAGTAGTAATTGCTCCAGTCTGCCTTTTCTTCAGGTCTTCCCCCTGCCCAGCCTGGCCAACAGCCTGTGCTGAACACCCTCCTCCATCCATGTTCCACATTGCTCTGCAGGTCCTGGCACTGCCTGAATTCTCCCTGTATCTCCACCCAGTCTCCCTTCTCCAGCTTCTGGAGCTTTCAAGCTTCTCAGTTTTTTCTCTCTTTTTTTTTTTTTTTTTTTTTTTTTTTTTTTTTTTTTTTCTGCTGCTGAGGAAAATCTGCCTTTGGCCATTTCTAATCACTTTTTGGGGGAACTACAAGGGAGTTGAAGCAGATTAGTCTCTTAACTGTGCTCTCTCAATGTAAATACTAGTTGATAATTTTGCATTAGTTCCACCTATCTTTGACAGAGGCTGAAAAACCACCCAACAAAAAAGTATCCTGCTTTTCCATTTGCTGATGACAGCGACATCCTGAAATTTTCTCCTAAACTAATGGACCTTCCACTCACAGACACCAGCATATCAACCACAGCTCATTTCTGTAGAGACAACAGCTCCTGAAGCCCTAGGGCTGGCATAAGAACAACACTTGTGTTCTGAAGAGTCCTGAGGGAGGAATAACGTGGCAGAATAATTACCTCTAAAAAGTTCTCCCTAAATGGGCAGCCAAATGGCTTTCTTGCAAAGCATGCACAAGATTTTAAATGTCAGAAAACTGAGCTACTTTTTCACATCTTACTTGTGCCCACTACCTTTTAATTTTAGCAGACATATGAAGGAGATCTTTGTTAGAGCCATCACACTCGGCCTAGCATCATTGCAATGGTATACTCTTTTATATATGCATAGGATCATTTGAACATTCCTTAGTGAATGCAAATGTAAAGAAAACTGGGTGAAATAAATCATGAATGTGTTGAACTAACTAGATTTTGGGATATATCCAGCAACGTATACTCTTTTTCCTCTGAATTAGAGGAAGTGCTCAGAGGAAAGAAGAGCTGATGGTCAAAATATGGATGGAGTCCTGTCTTGCTCCTGGGGAACATTAAGTAAAGAGAAATGTACTGAGGTTCTGCAGCAAATTTTCCAGCTCAAGGAGGAAATGTGTCAGGGAACTGAAAAGTTCAAAAACAACAACAAAATCCTCTGCCTGACATTGGCCTCTGCTGCAGGCTACAAACACTTTCCATTATTTCAAAAGGCCTGTTATTTAATTCCTCTTGCTCTCCAACATGGTGTTCTTATGCAGATGTACCCAGCATTGCGCTGTATGAGCTCAGCAGGAGGCAAACCCACATAAAATAGATCAGCAGTAAGAACCCTTTTCCTTTCTACCCAAACCCACTTGTTCCAGCGCACAGAGCACTAACACATAGGCACCACTCACTGAGCTGGTTTGTTCAAGAAGATGCCAGAAGGCTAAAAAATGTGAAAAATTATATTCTTCTATCTGTAGAAAGATTAGATAGTATTGTCCCACGGAATGTGTTAAGATGTGCATGAAGTAGTTTGAGAAAGAATGAGTTATCTGCTTCTGTAAGACATTCTGAAGGCATCAGTTCAACAAATTGATTCCAGGAATGGAATTCCCAGAAGGGCAATGCATAGTTGGGGTAATTTTCAAATCTTACTCGAAAATAATCTTGAGAAAATTTCAGTGAGCTGTATTTTGATATTCCTACGTGAAAGAAATGATGACCTAGTTCATGCAAATTTCTACTTAATTCCACGGATATGCCAGTGGGGTGTGTTGCTGCTAGCTTCAGATTATGGTTTAGAAATTGGCTTGCTGAAGACAGCCTGGCTCTTAAAATCATGCTGCTGGGGTTGAAGGGAAGCTATAGGTTATAGAAAACAAGGTGGAAAGATCAGTTTGGAAGTTTTGTCATTTAACAGATCTGAAGAACCATTGTTGTGGTAAAGTTAAGTATTTTCTCAGGATTCCACATGACTGAGGAAATTTAGAAGACTATATTTTTCACAGTGTGACTTTGTTCAACAAACATCTTTGCATTTAATTTTTTTTTTTTCATTGTGCCTTTGGACTGCTAACTCACTGGTTTGGAAAAGCCATATTTGCAGGAACTAGGTGACTGCTTGGACTATTCCTGATTCAGATTTCATGTCCGCTAGCATATATCAAAGAAACTGCACAGAGTACAGAGAAATCACTCCAGAAAATAGGATTTTCAGGCTTAAAGCTTTCAGAGAGTAGCCATTAGCTGGTGTTGTTTGATGATATTTAAGAAAGGAACTTAAAAAATGTCATATAAAAAATGTGTGTAGTGGGGTGGTTCATCAATTACCTTGTAAGAAACAGTTGAATTTGGTTTACAGAAAATTTCAGATATTTTATTCTGAATTTTCTTTTTAATATCAAAATTTGCCATGCAAGTTCCTGGTCTTCTAATAATGAGGCTCTACTGCAATGTGCCACAGAGCACTGTTGTGGTAAAATTCTTGGTAGTGTGAACTAACGCTCTCGTAAGATAATGCCAGAATTAGGAAAACGTGCTTGGATTTGATTAATTTAAAAGTTTGAACAAGCATATTACTTAAGTCTTGGCATTTTTTAACAGGAAGAAGGTCACATTATAGCAGCACATTCTTGCAGCAGAACTTTGCAGCATATTATAATGAATCGCTGTCAAAGGGCAGGGTTGGTCTTCCAGCAAAATCTTGTATTTTTGGAGATGTGAAAAGGCCTAATAGACATTATAAGAGTCAGACTTCTGGAACCATAGCTTTGATTTAAAGGAGTTACGTGAAGAAACATCAAATGGAAGTTAGATGAAGCAAGATCCTAAATGGACATTTTGAGGGTGCAATTTGACTTCCAAACGTTTTAAGAAGGCAGAATTGGCAAATAGTTGTTGTGTGAAAATGTTTCTGTTCTATTTCCTTCTTCTTCTACTCTCAAAGTCTGTTCTTTTTTATGCATAACTCTGTGTCTATTGCTTCCTTTGTATTTGGAAATTATCCTCTTTCACTTGTTCCATTTTCCTCAATGGCAGAATTTAAGGAGAAGATGGCATAGTTAACTCTTTTCAAGTCTGTGTATTCCTGCTGAAAACCAGGAAATAGCTATATTAGTGAATGTCCACAGCTTCTTTTCAATTTATGTTATTAGAGCAGGTGTGCTTGGCTTTTCTGAATATCAAGTAAGACCACCGTGTTCTCTTACCTGGTGTGTATATCAGTAGAAATTCCTGGTATTTTTAATATCAGAATTACACTTTATTTTACAGTTTACCATGATGTACAAGAGAACTTTGTATCTTTTTGAAGTGGAAGTTATTATGATTATATCTGCCTGAAGTAAATCTTCCATACTAATACATTTTCTGATACATCAAAACATGGTTTGATGACTTGGCACAGAGGAATTTACTGCAAGATAAATACTAAAGCCCATTGTTCTGAACCAAAAATACATACCTATAGAACAGTTTTTAATGCATTTGGTGTGTCATAGTTGAATAAAAAATGAAAAAGTAAATTGATATTAATTTTGTTTACTTTTCCTACTTATTTCCCCCAGAAATTTTGAATAAAACCAATATAAAATCATACACTTCACTTTAAATATGAAATTAAATGTGAACTGAACAACTTGCAGTTGAAATATGCATTGACTTTTCATTTTCTTTAACTCAGAAGAGCTTTTTGTACAGTCATTTTAGCTGTAGTGAGCTTTTATTAAACGCCTCTACAACATTTACCATGTTTTCATTTTCAGAGGGTCAAAATTTTGATTCTTTTTGGTGCAATATTGATTTTGCACAAGCATCAGTGTGGAGAATAAAGCAAATAAAATGAGGATGACAATAAATAGGTATTATTTTTACATCAAAGAAAAGACACAGCTATGTTATATTTAGAATCACAGATTGTCCTGTCTTTTCAGCGTGATGCCTTAAGTTTAGGAGGCCTTATGTAGGATGAGTGCTGAGACAAAACCTCTGATTGCAGGCTGACAGCATGAATTCCATGCTGATCCTGTGCTCTTTGCTGATCCTCTGCTCTGCCTGAGACCTTTTTTCACCCATGCTGGAAATCTCCTGGACGAGTTCTGGCATTTTCTCCTCCTTGCCTGGTGGAACAGCGCAGTGGGTTTGTGAGGAATGTATGTCTGACGTACACACACGACAGCACCAAAAGTAGGGAGAGGAAAGCTGAGTAAGTAGGCTACGTGAGCAAAGGGCTGAAATCATAGCTTGGGAGGCAATGAATTGGGGGCAAGGGCTAGGCAGAAAGTGCTGTTGTGGTTGTGCTCATTCAACAGTCCTGCTTTCCTCCTGTCAGTGAGATGAAACCATTGCCTATCCTTATGACAGAAGGATAAAGGATAACGGAATCTGGCTGACGCAATACCCCGGTTTCTATTCCTGGGATTTTTCTCTACGCAATTGCAATTGGACATGCAGTGCTTCAGAAAAAAGAAATCTTATCCAAAATGCCTGTGAACCCTGGGAAAATTCACGGAACCCATCTCTGGCTTCTCTAGCATGCTACTTAGTTTGCATTTGCAACACTTTAGCTGCAAAGGTTCCATAAAAAGAATTTGAAAAGTCTTTTCCAGGACTTTGTTCAGAGTGAGGAATGTGGACATAGAACCCTAGAATTTTTGCTGTCTTCCAGACATTTTCCTGCCCATCCCAGGCAGATTTAATCAGATAGCTTTAATGACCTGCTAATAAATGTGTTTTCTTTGTGCAGGCAAGTGAAGTGGAGTGAACAAGGAATCTTGAACAGACAGGAAAAAGAAGTGGCATTTAATTTTTAAAGTAGTAGACCCCAGGGGCAGAGGTGTCTGAATTTCTTTGCTGGACATCCATGTTTGGGGGCAACATAGCTACAGTGAGTTCAGGAATGCTGTCTCAGCTGAGCACTGCCTAAGAATCCATGCACTGTATTTCCGTGGGGTGGGGTGTTTCCCAAACTACAGCAGTGCACATTGCAGGATCTTTGCTCAAGTGTGTGCTGTGCTATAGTCTTTCACAGCCTGATTACTTGCACCTTCCCTGCAGGGCCAGTGCTGCAGGTATGTGGTAAGGTGAGTGAGCACAGTGAAAGAACTGCTGCTGGTGCTTGCTTGCCCAAGCCTCTCTCAGCTTTGCTAGGTGTGTAATGAATGAGTAGAAGAACTGAAGGCATAGGAAGGACACTCATTCTGCATCTTTCCCCCAGAACACTTTCTTATTTACTTTAATGAGCAGATGTGACCAGGACAGACCTTGTTCTTCCAGCATTAAAATTGAATTAAAAGGCTCTTAATTTAGAGGGATGTTCTAAAGGCAGCAATAAAAAACTTATTTCAAGCCATTTTAAGCTTTGCTTTAGTTTTCCATAGTGGGATGCCAGTAAAGAGACCAGAGTTTCCAGTCCCATCCTGTTTGTGGAACCTTGTGCATAGTGTGCTGCAGAACAGCACAGGGTTATTAATGTGACTCAAACATCATTATGCTTTCCTCAACTCTTGAAACATGTCTTCAGAAGAGATAAAGGAACATATGACCATATCTGAAAAGGGGCTGCAACTCATTCTCTGTGATGGATCATTTATAAATTGCACCTAGGGAGAAAGGAGGTCTATTGGGTCTTTCATTTTTTGTAGTGTATGGCTGTCTGGGAAATACAGGCTCAACTGTCCTGGTAAAAGAAAGCCATATCTGAACTGCAAACACATCATCAGGAAAATGCTCATCAGGAAAGGAAGTAAAATTTCATAATGCACATAAAATTTGCCTGCTACAGCTCTGGAGTATTTAAAATGTCATCTGCTGTTCTGTGTGGGATTTACTGTGCAGAAAGAGGAACTGTGTGTAATGACCCTGAAATTCTTGTGAGCAAGTAGGCCAGGATAGATGGATAGATGGTGAAGACTCACAGGCTTGTACTTTTTGTTTAAGGATCAGCAGACATGTCCCTTTTCCTGAGCTGGAAGCAAAATGAGTGATCCTGACACAGGGCACAGCCTCAGTGCTGTTGTTTTGCTCAAGCACTGCTTTACTGCTCCAGCTGTCATGTGGATTTGGGCAGGGTGGGTCCCAGCAGGCCAGAAGATGAAGTCCTGTGCACATCAGCTGCAGAGACTAACCATGGACTCCCCATGCTTGTCTGCTCCAGAGCCTGGCAAGGTAGGGAACGTAGTCTGTGCCTCTACCTTTTTAAAACACTAGAGAGGAACGCATTCCTAACTGTCTTTTGGCAGGACATGATACAATGAAAAACTTCATTGTAAGAAATTATTTGTATGGAAAAACTGTCACTATCTGAAGCCCTTTTGGTGCAAGGGGGTAATTAAAGTTTGTCATTGGTGACCAAATGTTATGTTAAAAAGCACAAAACCCCATGAACTAGTTTACATGTAAAATTAGAGCCTAACAAAAGAGGGAATGACTTCAGTTGATAATAAATAAACTCTCCCTGAGAAAATGTAACATTTTGTTACTTAATAGTGAGCAGAACATCTGGAGGTGATCTATGATGCTTCTGTATGACTCAGCTAGCAATGATGGAAAACACAGGTAGTATTGGAGGACAGTATGCAGTAGGAACAGGATAAAGCTGGAAGTTTCAGAAGCTGTTTTCTTATGTGGTGAAACAGGCTCTTACAGAGCTTGAGGAGGTATGATTGACATTTGGAAAGGGATGGGCTGATTAGGTGCAGAGCTGAAGCAAAGAGGTTTGAGTGTTGCAATGAATGAACCCAGCCAGAAATAGACAAACTGAGTGTAAGCAGCTGGCGCAAGCACTGAAGACACGGGACATAAGTGACAGTGGGATTGGTGCTGCTGAAATGTGGGGCTGAAGCTAAGGGGCTCCCCAGTTTCAGGTGCCACCCCATCCTTCAAAGAGTCTCTGGCCTGGCCAGCTAGGCACCCAGGACAGGCACTTGTCCAGGACTTTGCATGTGATGTCTGCTGTGTCCCTGAAACACTGTCAGCCCTGCCTGTGTTCCTCACCCTGCGGCCACCCCACTCTGCCCACAGCTCAGGAGCCCATGTCAGTCCCCTGGGGATTTCAGTCCTTGTCCTAGTGATGGCTAGGGCTGGTCTCCAAGTCCTCACAGCTCTGACCTTCTTGGCCTTGTGCCTCCTGAGCCAGGGCCACCTGCAGGCCTGCATCCCAGCCTGTCATGGTCCCAGGGACACCCAGGAATGGGGCTGCCCCAGTGCCCTCTGTCTGCTTCTGGCTGAGACGATGGGATGGGCCTTGGCTACCAGAACCTGCTGTTGGATGGATACAAGTAAATCCCCATGACTCCTGGGGAGCCCTTGACCCATGCAGTGTCCTAACACTGTCTTTGAGAGCATTTTCCCAAAATACTAATTCCTCTCTCTCTACTTCGATCACCTAGTCTCAATAAATCTTACTTAAATGTCTGTGGGTATCTATTTACTGACTTTGGGGAACAGTATGAAGTCATGTATAAAGCCAAACAAGGTGTTTGACTTTATAGGATGTTTTTGATCATGAGGCTCTGTTTCCATCAGTATGACTTTGTGGATCCAATTCTCTTTCTTTTCATGGATTAAATGGTTTTATCGAAGTTTGACAAGCAAATTCACAAATCCCAACCACAAAATAACTCATCCTACTATCCTGTTCTCTTTTCTCCATGATCAACTGCAGTTAGGTGTCTATGGCAAATGTAGACAGGAATAAAACCTTTTGTCAGTCACTAATCTAAATGAATTTCACCAGAGCACAACGACATATCCATGCATGAGCTGTCTGCAAGTCTAGGAAGCAGATGCTCTCCCTCCTTCACTTGAGGAGGGCTAATCTATGCTTTGTCCTCTCTGTGTTGCAGACAAGTCTGAGTGTAGACTTTGGCATGCAGAAGCAGCAGAGAGCAAGGTCCCTCCATTACCCCATTCAAATGTGTTAGAAACAATGGGTCTTGCTTCAGGGGAAATGGTTATGTTGTATGCAATTGGCAGGGGGCTGTCCCTCTTGCCACTGTTCAGAAATAAAGCACACGCTTATGGCCATGCTTGTCCAGCTCTGTGGCCAAGGAATGACACTTTTTCGCTGCTCAAGTCTGTGTTAATATTGTTTTTATAATGAAGTGTGGGCTGAATGAGACCCTATCTACCAGGATTTCTTGTGTAGACAGATTCTCATGAGTATTTCTTAGAGCATTCCCAGTTCTATCAGCTGGTTATCTGCAGCACTGCAGCTTCCTCACCCTCTTATTAAAGTGCAGGGATTCATGTGTGATGGGCCATATCTGGTTACACAGCCATGAAAGGCTATTCCTGGGTTTTCTCCTAAGGGAGGAGAATTTTCTTATAGTTTCTTTCTAGTTTTCCTGACCAGTTTATTCAGATAAAGAGATATTATTCAGGGCTGAGTATGATCCCTTCAGTAAGAACTCCAAAATTGTTTCCTATAGAAAGCACATAGCAGGCTTTTCCCCAGAACTGAACAAAGCCTTTTCCACTCCAGTAATAACAGCAGCAATTCAGTAGGACTGATCTTCACATCTCTTTTGAAGGTTGATGGCAATGAATTCTGCTCTGCAGTTCAATATTCAACAAAGTAAATAGCTCTTTTAAAATTATCCTGCTTCTGTTAAAACAACTTTAATATAAAATATATGTCTAAATTACAGGATAAAATGCTTGATATCAATTACCTCCAAAAACTACCTAGAAATTCAGCGATGTGATAGACCTATGTTAAATAAAGCACCTTCATCAAAATCTTCAGAAAAAGACAATAATGTGGGTTTTATATACAACCACCCTACCCTTCTGTTTACTCTAACACGTTAATCAAGCTGAGATAGATTTCTCTAGTTCTTGAAGCCAAATATTTTTTTATTTCCTTTATTAGACACTTGTTTGCAATGCTTCTATTATTCTATTTCTCCATTTACAGATGGGGTTGCAAAGATGGCTTACAGAATTTATCATCTCCTTCCACATAGCAATTGGATGCTTATGACTCAATTTCAGATTTAGATACGTCTCTGAAGGAGATTCAAAAGGAGATTCAAAGAGAAATCCTCTGGCCAGGAATGCCAGATGCAATCTGCATCTAAGACATGAGTATGTGTTCCCTCCACACAGAGAGATTTCTTACAATCGTGGTTTTACTTGTATTTAACAAAATGTAGCTTTCTCAGCTCATGCAGATTTAATTTTCCAGACTTTTTAGTCTTGAGTGGAGTTGTGGCTCAGCTGAAATAAATGGAGAACTATCTGGTTAACATGGTATTTTTTGTGTTGGAAGATGACATACAGAGATGGTCGGACTATCAGGCCTTGGAGTAATGAAATCTGGTTTTAATACATTTAAAATACATGTATTAGCACTAGAAGTTTTAATTAACAATTAAAAAATATAATTTTCAAAAACCAGCAGCTCAATAATTATCGTGGTGGTAGTTGAAATTTTGCCCACTCAGTCTCCTGTCTAAATCCTCTCTATCTTTTTTTCTCTCTCTATTTAAGTTTTTTTAGTCCAAGAAAATATTTATTATTAAATGACCAAATGAGAGAAAAGAACTGACTTATTTTCCTATAGATAATTGTATTTGGTAATTTTCTAAATACAAAAATTATTATATTGAAATTTTCTTTTATCTTTTGAGTAAGAACAAGTCAAAAAGAAAATTTTCGCTTTCAATTTTAGTCTAAAACCTGATAAGTATTATTGTTATTTAATGCCTTTATATATTTATCATTTATTAACCACTTATTACAAGTCAATTAAATCTGTATCAGATAATTGAGTATGTTTGACATCTTGTTCTTCTGTGAGGAAGTCATGCCTAAAGAGAATCTCAGAAAATTTGTATCAATTTCCACGCTAACATGCAGTACCATAATGTATATGGCATTTTCTAATCTCTCATTGTGAAGACAACATTAGGAATTTTTGTAACTGTTGAAACTTGGCTCTAAGGATGTTTTTGTTTCCCAACAAATGAAATATTTAATTAGAAATACAAAGTGTTGCTTCTTATTCTGTAATTGAATTAATAATGTATTGTGGAAACTGCTAGCACAATTATTATTGAAAAACAAATTATGTTTCTTTTAAATACAAAGAAACAATTACAGTAGTAAACAAGAATATTCTGGAAAACAAGGATGGATAACTCACACAAAGCAGAACTTTTATTAAATGAGGCTGCTGAAACTCAAAATTGATAAACATGAAGTCACGCATATGGGAAAAACAAACCTAAGTTTGAATATGAAAAGATGAGCTCTGAGCTCCCATCATCACCCAGGAGTGAAATCTTGAGGTTATGACTCATATTTCTGTGCAAACATGAACTCAGCGCTTGGTACCAGTCTAAAAGCAATTCAGATTTTCACAAATATGAGGAAAGGAGCAGTGACTAAAATTGAGAACATTATTATAGTGATTCAGTATAAATCCGTGTCTCACTTGTGGCAAAGGTCTATGAAGCATGGAAGTGTGTAGAGTGGGCAGAGAAGGACCTGCTGTTCATTATCTCTTCCAGACTGGGAACAAGAGGCTGTGATCTGGTCCTAGAAGCCATAATGAAGACAAATATCACAAGTTTGCTTCTCCCATGGAAGGCAGGGGAACTGTGTTGCTCAGTGAGGATGCTAGAGGCTCTCATCTGCCCCAGGGGAGATTTGAGATGCTCATGAAATGGAAATCTGTGGGGAATTGCTGCAACTGTAGAAACCCCAGCAAGCTCAGCACCCTTCTGAACAAATATTGCTTGGATGGAAAAAGTTTGACATACTTAGTTTGCTTTCAAGTGCCTCCACAAGTACCCTTATATGGCACTTGTGGGAAAAAGCACAGTGGGCAAGATGAACTTACGGTCTTACCAAGCACAGCCACTTTTATTGTCTTATGTCCAAGGAGGTTGCAGCTTGAATTGCAATTGCATTCAAAGTTTTTGGTTTTGGCATATTTAAAAATCTTCAGCCTTCCTAAGATTCCCCCCTTTCATTTCTAAATCACAATGCCTTGAATGTTACATAGTATGCTCAAAACCAAGGGGAAGAAATTCACAAAAGGTTCAAAAATGAGCATTTGTAGTATTCTGATGTTCCTGAGTGCCATTCAATGTTTGACCCCACCCATTTTACACCAGCATTAGATTATAACTATAGTGTTCAGTGTACAAACCCAAGAATATTGACAACAAAAATGTCCTGCTCTATGTCTCCCTTTGTCTTTAAGAGATCTTTTCCCAATGTGTAGACTCAAAGCAAAGCAATGAGCATAAAATCTGGAGAAGGAAATGCAGCCATTAACTGTTGTCTGGGAGTACACAGACCTGCTTTCATATGACATTGTGGTTTTGCTTGTGTTTTTAGTGCCCTAATCATATGCTAATCTCCCAGCACATCCAGCTTGCTCTGGCTGACATGTCTGATGTTTGCCTAAGGTCACATAAAGCACCTTGAAGAACTGAGCATGAATTTCCTGGCTTGGGGCATCCTGCTCAAAGCAGACACTGACACAGTCTGCAAAATCTTAACTTCCAAGATGGCCTGTAGTCCACCTTGACTTTGGCAAAGTAAGTAGCAATCAGACTTCTTTTTATGGAAGCATATTATTGTGTAGGAAAATCCCCACAAAGCAGATGACTAATCCCTTCTTGGTACAGAGAGGCAAACTAAAAAGAACTCATGTTTTTCCTTTTTATTTTTTCCTTTAACTTTGGGTGCAAGCTCTCTATGAACAGGGTGTACTTCTTTGGTGTGTTGGTCTGCTTTGCAAAGATGCTTTTTGTGAGTGAGGATCTTACTAGCGTTCCTTCATGGTTCTGGCTGTGGTGTGGTGATTCACCTACCCTCTATATTTGGCAGTTTCTTTGGAGAGACAGGAGTCTTAAAATCAGCAGAAACTTTGAAAGTTGAATTCAACCTGAATTATAGGCAGTATAGGAGTGAAAATTCCTTTTGCAAGGAATGCTTTCTGAATTATGCCAGAAAGAAATTTGATAGCAAACAGTATAGTATTAAGCTACTATACATATGATTTAGATGTATATTCTGTATTTACATTTTCAGACATTTTAGATCACAGACCTTCCAATTTCTTTAGTTTGAAAAATCAATCAATAGATTTGGCTTTTCCTTTAAACATTAGCATCTAGCCAAGGATCCTTGGTCTCCAGCAGAGTCCAGCCCAATTTCAGTTATCACTTATGAGCCTTTTTCAGGCAGCAAAACAATCCAATAATGGCTAGTTCCTTGCCAAACAATAACTGCCCAGAACCTAGGACTTGACATTAATGATCTTAGAAATCCTTTATTACCATAGGTTGTTCAATTTTGTTGCATTATATATGTGCTTTGTGACCATTGGACACACCTATATGCCCGTAGGGTCCTGTATCAATGTAGCTGAAATAGTCATCATCTATTTGGCATGTTAATCTATGACACATTTGGAGTTATTGTACCAAGGGCATTATTCTGTTTATTATTCTATTTTGTACACTTATCTACAGTAGTTCTCCTGCAAATAATCACACACATCTTTCTGTGGGCTATTAAGTTCATGTTCAGACGCCTTGCAGGAAATATGCTTACCACAAATGTCAGTTCTGTGTGGACTCAGTTGACACAGGCCACCTGAGAAATGCATCTGCACTGGCTCTGTTTCTGGGACCGTGGCAAAATCAAGGACCAACTCTTGCACCCCAGGGTTTGGTGCTGAGGTTGGCAAAGTGTCCAGAAGTGCCAATATACCTAGTTCTGGCCTTATGACATGATTTTTCTTGCTCTTTGTAGCATTATGTAAATGTTATCTAGGAGCATGTATGACCTGGGAGGAAGCTGAAGCAAAGTCAAGCTAGGAACTTGTGTTTTGAAGGAAAGTTTAGGTCAAAGTGAAGGAGTACTGACTTGAACCCACTGAGTGGTAGCTATGCTTGGTATATTTCATATACCCTTTAAGGGAGGGTAGAATTGCTTTTCCTCTTCCATTATGGGGGAAAAAAAAGCCATTAGCAGAGTGCTCTAGTGGCTAGATTAAAGAGAAAGATTAATGTTGATTTCTTGTGTTCATCACCCCTGAGAAACACTATGAACTTACATGACAACTACATAGGGATTACTGAAAATTCTTCATTTATGGCCAGGCCCTAGTAAATTGGGTGAGTCACACACAGAGGGAAATTATTACTTTTCACCCCGTGACATGAATGCTTATTTATCCCAAGCAATGAACATGGCAGGAAGTAAGCACCATTCATTTCACATCTCTGCGTGTACCCCTTCATAATCTCCCAGAACATGTGACATTAAAAAATGAAAGAAAAAGAAAACTTGTCAGGGAAAGGTATGACCAGTTCTGAGAAGTGATTTTTTTCAAAGTGCAGTGGTTTGAACTGAAGCTAAAACGGCTAAGTTGCTACTGTTTGAGAAATTTTCTTGTATTTGGCTCAAGCAGTCTGAGATCCGAATTTATGACCCAGATTGTCTATGGCTCTATGTTGTCATGTTAACAAGATATGACCTCTTTGCCTTCTCTTTTTTGACATGGGCAAAATGATTATAATGTCTTTTTCACTGTTTGACTTACAAGTTCTTTTGGGTAGTGACAGAGATGGTGTCTGGCTGTGTATCCGTAATTTGGTGCCTCTGGGTGTTATAATTAGAATAATGTTCCTGATGCCAGAGAGAAAACCATTCAGTAGGAATGAGAATAATTATTTTAGCAGTATATTACTGTACAAAAGAATGTTGCCTAATTCCTAGGAATAGCTACTTGGTACACCTTAAGAGGCCTGTTTTAATGAAGAATCACTTGGTAGCCTGAGTTCCTTCAATGGGCCTTACCAAGTACAGTAAGCCTCACCATCTGCTGCACCTTCTAATTACCAGTGAGAAGAGGAGACTTCTCCCTGCTGCACCACACAAAGAGATACGAGTTAAATGTGTATATTACTTATTCAATGTAACATACATCTGTTGAGTCCTCTCATGTTTTAGAGGCCAATCTGTGAGGAGGCACAAATATCCTTGCCTGGGAGATGTACATCCTTTCTGCTTGATTTAATCTTACATTAGGTAAATCTACAATTTCCTTTCCTCCTTTTTTTCCTCAACTTAAGTAATTTTGCTGGTGATCTCCCCCTATGAAACAAAGTGAAGTGACTTGAGTGAGTTGAATTGCTATTTCATAGACTTCAGAGGATTATTTCAGAGAAAAACAAGTCAACCCTGGAAAGTCTTGGGCCTACTTGTAAGAAATGGTGCCTAGAGGCAGAAAACAAATGAGAGGCAAAATAAATCACAGCCCTTGTGGGACTTTTCCTTTTCTCTGGCCTCAGTGTGTCTATGGAAGGGAGAAAAACCCTCTGTAGTTTCATAATCCAGGACATGGTGGCAAGAGATTTGACTTGGTTTTATCTCTCCTTTGTATGTGTGCAGAGGGGCACTGAACAAATAAGAAAAAAAAGACCCAGGGGAAGGTTGTGCAATGCCATTCCCTCATCCTCCACCCGTTCTGTCTCTTAGAAACAGCTGAGAATTGTTGTGGAAAGGACGTGTTTTGTTTCCTTTTGCAGAGAAAGAAAAAGATATAAGCCCAGATATGTGGATACATATGACAAAAAAGAAATAGTTGGAGATCCTTGTAGAGGCAAGGAGGTCAGCCAATGAAAGCAGCTTGAAGATCAAGGTGACTATTCCTTCTGCAGCTGCATTGCTCAGCAACCTTTGCATTGTACTTAGATTCCAGTAAGTGTGGCCAGTGGAAATGTGTGGCCATGCTCCAGCTTATCAGCTCTGATCTCTATGTGGAGAGAGGTGCACTAATAGTTTTTAGGCCTTTTCCCCAAGAAGATAAAGACAAAGGTGCGGAGCATGAGGATTTATCAGCAGTTCTTTAGCTAGGGCTAACAAAGAAGAAACTCTGCTCCATGGGATGTGTGCATACTTCTCAGGCTTTGTTGCTCTAGAAGGCTGCCTGTTTTTCCCAGTGTCCCATAAATTCAGCTTAATTTCTGACCTTCTTTTAATAATCACCAAGTTTCACCATAAAAGGTTCACACAATGCTTTCAGGATTTCTTTTTGCTTGATGTCAGGAAGCAGGATGGTCCATGAGGAAAGGCAGCCTGGGAGCCGAGGATCACAGCAAGGAGTCAGAGCCCTGAGAAATGGAGCCATCAAACCCTGCCCAGACTAGAAGGACAGAGAAGGTCCAGATGTGGTGCCCAGGGCCACTCAAGGGGTCCATGGGTGGGTGCCTAGCAATGAACAGGTTGCATAGCCAAGTCAATGGTCCAGACCAGCCAGTACCTGCTCTGACTGCAATTAAGTCTAAGTAGAGGCCACAGGAGAGGACTGGCCTTGAGCCAAGGCAGCCAGACCCCAAGGCTTTGGAAGGACATGGTGTTATAATCAAGCTCCAGACTCTCGGAGAAGTAAATGCGGATCTTCCCTGCTACACTTTTGGTGGGACAAACTGATGAAGATGCAGCCAGACCCAAAGCATAATCCTTGTAAAGCTGTGAGGGAAGTACACTCTTATTCAATGGAAAGGAAAATATGATTAGCCTGGAATAATGGCATGAATTTGCCTCTGAACTTCCTCTGAATCAAGCCTTATCAATATTAGAGAAGCTGCTCCATGTTTTTGCTAAGCACGTTTTCATCAATGGGCACATTGATTTGAGTATGTTCCCACATCAAAAGTGCATTTGAATTACAAACTTAAAAAAAAACAAAAAAAAAAAAACAAAAAAAGGAATATGGCTTTTAAACCTATAGTTTTAAATGTTGATTGATGTCAGTCCAGAGGATGACTGGTATCAAGAAAGTAGCTCATGGGCAAACAAACCTAGATGTTTCAGAGGTGTTCATTCATGATTCAAAGGTTTCAGGGGTCCTGTGATGCAAAGGCAAACACAATCTTTTTCAGTGAATATTTAATATTGCACTGAGATATGCTTTGAGATCCAATAAATTTACAAACGCAGCAAACTTTAGGAATCTTCCTAATCTTCTAATTCTTCCTTTAGTCTGCTTATCTTTCCACAATACGAGCACAAGGCCTTCTTCCTGTCTTCTTACTGTCTACGTATATAAACCTATTTTCCTTTCAAATGCTGATGGATTACTGGTCCTTAATTACTATCTGTAAAGTGTCATATATTGTTTTTGGAAGTTTAACTCTTCTTTGTCATGCTGTTTTCTGACAAGCTGTCTATGGTCAAAACTATAGTGTTGCAAAATCTTACTTCCTGTGACATCTTATTAGGCTTAGCTGTTCATATTGTGGCACTGAATAAGATCTCTGTGGGCTAAAAAATACAAATATTAATCAAAAAACCCTAAAGGAAGAGAAAAGGCTCTTTGCTTTATATTTAAGCAAGCAGCAGCTGACATGGTTGTATAAGAGTAGTTTTTATGGACAGGCATACAGTTTTCATTTTTTTTTTTTAGATGTTCTTTTTTCCCTGTAGTGGTAACCTCTGTGTTCTGGGAATGAGTTCTAGTTGTAGCACTGGAGCTATATGAACAGCTTATAACTCAGTTCCATAGTCTATCTTCATAGTAAAAAGACTTGGGAAATGCTGATATTTCTCTGTTTGTTTATTTGCTTATTTTTTTGCAAAGCAAACAAATTACCAAAAAAAAAATTTAAAAAAATAATTAATCCAGTCTATTTATTTAAGTTGTTTTACTAAGAGCATTGTATTGGGTCATCTATCTTTCCAAAATGACTTTTATTTTCTTAATTTGGTTAGCATCATTATTTAATACTGAAGGGTTGGGTTATTTCACTCACACACACAAATTAATATCTTTTATATATATATATATATGTATGTATTTTATTTTATATCTATATATATAACATATATTTTTTTTTATATATATATACATACACACACTCACAAATATATATATTTCTTATATATAGGAAAAATCAGAAAATACCAGAGCTTGCTAGAGTCCTGAACACGAACATGAGAAATAAAGATGACCAAAACCATTTTAAAATTGCATTGATAGAAAAAGGAAGTGCTGAACAAATCCCATTGAAAAGACAAACCTATGATTGGATATTGGGAAAACTGTGTTTTAAGTGTTTAAGTGCCTTTTTGCTTCAATTTCACTAACCAGGATAAATGTGGCCAGATGGCTAACACAATGAACATTGGTGACAGATGGGTAAGTGCTCTAACTAGCACCAGAAAAAATAGGTTAGAGATGCTTATGAATTGGCAGGGCCTGATGAAACTCACCCTGGAATACTTAACGAGGTAACTGAGGCTGTCCCTGTTCTTCAGGATGGCATGGAGGGTGGGTGAGGTTCCAGGAGATAGGAAAGGATGGCTGTAATCATGGTTTTTAAAGAGAAAAGGGGAGAGAAGCAGAAAAGTAAGAGGGGACAAGGAGTCAGAAAATAAATGAGCAACCAACTTAACTTCTGAACCCAGAGAAAAATAAGAGAGCCACCTCTCAAGACCAGCAAATGTTCCTTGAAAAGAATAAATCATACCAAAGTAGCCTCATTATTTCCTGAAACATCACAGAATAGAGAAAAGCGAGATGATTCTAAATAACAGGTCTTTAATAAAAAATCTTTTGGTATTGCCTCAGGTGGAAGTCTCCAAAACAGCCAAGAAACACAGCCTGGAGGGATGTACTACAAAGTAAATGTGTGACTGGTTGGGAAAAATACAGTCCCAGCAGTTACCAATAGGTTATGATCAAATTGAAATAACTGATCTTGTGTTGGTCATGGGTGTGTGCAGTATTTTCATCTGAAGTGTAAGGAATAGGATAGGAGATACTCATATTAACTATTCAGGAAACGAGGGGAGAGTAGAAGCACTTTAAATGGTAGGTGTGTAATTAACAGCAGATCTTCAACATCTGGAATGTGGTTAGGGAAAAAGGAGGTGGAAGGATTTGTATGTAATCCAACTCTCTTCCCCTAACTAGGGTAGTGTCTGCTACCTTGCTTATTTTTGACAGAGGTTTGTGAAATCTGCTCCCAAAAGACTTTGTGGCTCCCTGCAATGCCATAGAGTGCTGGAAAACGTGTATAACTGGATAACAGGTGTTACACTGACGGGCAGAAAAATTCATTTTATGTAGTTTAAATACTTTTAACTTTTCACTGTGTTTTAACTTAGACTTTACTGGGGTAATGCACTTCAGACAAGGCCTGGACAAGTGGCAGAGAACCCAGAAAGAAGTAATGTGAGAGGTCTAGGGCCTTCAAAATTTTTGGAAACATGGAAGTACTGTGTGCTAAAAAGTACAGGAGTAGATTTGCTGAGGGAGGCTCTGGAATTCGTATTAGTGGAGGCATTTAAGAACAGCATGACTAATAGCTGCTGAGGACAGTTTAAAGAGGATCTTTTCCTGGGAATTAATATAATCTGTGATCCTGAGGGCTCAAAATAAAAGTTTTAGCCAATATTGGAGCATTCAAGGTGGTTTTTTTCCCCCGTACCATATGTCTTTCCAATTCGAATCTAAATAGTTTTAGTAATCTTTGTTAAAAAACCCACCCAGATCTGGTCAAGACTTAAATCTGTGTTACCTCCATGTTATGAGAAATCACTACACTGCAAACTGTCATAGTTCAGAAATCTTTTTGTGCAGTGGTGTGGTTTGCAGAGTGGATGATGTGATTCTAGGCACCAGGGCAGCCTTTGCCTGACACGAAAACTGTAGCTTTCCTTCGTTTGGAAGAATAAACATGGCCTTCCAAGGTAATGTGGAACACTGACTGTCCTTTTTATACCATTTCTGGTCTACCAAACCTGCCATGGCAGTCACTAGGACATGCTTCTTCTTCTTCTTCAGTGTGTGTCTTAGAAAACACCAGATGAATTGTATTGAGTACTTCTATGCCAACACCAGCAAGAAATACATTATTAGCTAAGAAAGCACACCCAGCCACACACTCTCTCTAAGTATAGTTTCTGTGGCATAAGTAGTGTTTCATAATTCAAATATTTGGTTTTTTTGCATTAAGAATAAGACACATATTTATGGAGTCAGAATACAACATTAATAGAATTAAAATTTGTCTCAATACTCACTGGAAACAGCTGCTCTTCCTGAATGCAAATAAGAAATGTATTTGTTTCAATGGCCGAAACATTCTTAGAGTAACTGAGCAGACATCAATGTGGACAGCAATTTTGTCTTAATATGGCCAACGTAGTTTCTCACTATAAACAGTAGACTTAGAAAAATGTGATGAAATCTAAGCTGACAGCAAGAAACATCCAGTACCAAAGGGAAATGGCATTACACAGCTTTTGCATTTCCTCACTTTCCTTCTTCTCATAACTTGCTGTTTGTTTGCACAGAATAAATGTCTTGTCAAAACAAGATTTCAAAGCTCTTAGAGCTCATAAGTAAATTTTTTTACAGTGGTTGGTTGAATTTTCCATTCTTCTTTGCTTTATTTGACAAAATACACACAAGAATGCAACACAAGAAGATTTAAATTTACTTTTGTGCCTTAAAAGTACAATTCCAGAGGCATCTGGAAAGGTATCAGACTATTAAAGTGATGTTCAGATCCTTCTCCCCCCTATTTTCTTAACTGTAATTTGAAATATAAAGCTGGACAGTAATTTACCCATTGCTCATGCCCTCTTTCTTGTATGGAAGTAATTTTCTTGTACTTTCAGAAGGCAAATATTCCTTGCCACACTGATACCTTTTTTGTGTTGCACAGGTAAAATTATCTGCATGATTACAGACTGAGTCTTTTCTCCAGCTTTTACTAAATTCAAAACTTGTTCTCAGACATTCTGTCCCTAAAATGTAAGGTGCATGAGCCCGTGTGTCTGTGGAATGTATCTTTCACTTTACCAAAACTTAGAGGTGAAGAGCTAGTTAAAAAGTGATCTAGAGGAGAGCAAAAAAAAAAAAAAAAAAAAAAAAAAAAAGCAAGCAGCTGGTTGGGAACCATGTAGAGCAAGGTTATTGCTTGCTTTTTCATTTATATAATGCACAACATGAATTGTAACGTTTAAGTAATGTGCAGCCTGAGTTTTCCAGCCTGAAAGAAATCTCCACAAGTTCCTTGTTCCCCTCTTCAGCCTATCATTCTCTTTTCAGACTACCTTCAAAAATTGATTTTTGTAATTCAAGAATTCTTAATTTTTAGAATTTTCTGAAGTGTAAAGGAATTAATTTAAAAGAAATTTTGACATTTATTTCATCTACCAGATATTTTTGAAATCTTTTGCACTTTAAATATTACAGAAATTTTACTAATGTCTTTGTCTCCTAGGCAGGAATTTTTGTACTGGTTGGTTGATTGATTTTGTTGGAGCTTTTTTGTTTTGTTTTCCTTGACATTAAGCTTAAGAGAATTTCAGAAAAGTAGTGGTAGGTCTCAGCTATACCAAATCTTCCTGCCAACCTGAGAGGAGGTGTTTGTAGTTCTCATAAGTTCTTCTGAGGAACAAAATCCCACTTGAACACTTAAAAGGATTCACAGAAACCTAAATGAATAAGCAGTTGAGTGGCTGATAGAAAGAAATCATTAACAGTTCAAGTTTCAAATGAGCCCACCTGTCAGGGGACCTCTGCAGGAAATTGCCCTCAATTTTCATATAGGACTTTGGCAAGAGAGTAGCAGGTGACTCATGAGAAAAGTCTTTTCTGAGTCTGCTATCTCGTGGCAAGTTAGAGGTAAGAAATAAACAGAGCCTTGTGAAGAACTGTGCGGAGAATTAGATGCGAAAAGAGTAAGAAAAGAGTAAACCTGAATTTGTTTTTAATGATGAGAAAAATTCCTTGGAATAATTAAAAAAGGAGCTCAACAGCAGCCAAAGACTAGGTAAAAATTCCTTATTTTAGATTCTCTGAAAAAAATGGGTAAGCAATTGAAAAAACAGATAACCAGCTAATTGAAATAGGTAAGTTTTGGATTATTGTATTTTCAGTAAAGGCAGAAGAACAGAGTAGATTTTATAAAATGGATCTAAGAAAATAATCACCAGAAAAATAATAATGTTTAATATATTTAGATACTAAGAATATAGATTTAGATACCATACCTAGGCCAGTTATAAATCTCAAGTTACCCTTAAAAGGTTTGTCTTTCCCAGGTCATGGTCCATTGGATTGTTGCACTTAAAAGTGAACCATTTTTGGCTTCAGCCACTTTTCAGCTTTTTTTTTTTTTTTTTTTTTTTTTTTTTTAACTATGTTTTCCTTAGCTATTGAACTACAAAATGTATTCAGACAGTATATCCCTGTGCAATACATGAATATATTCTAGCAGTTATGTTTATAAACAGATGCAAGTGTCTGGCAGCATGGATCATTATTTGGGGGCTCAGATGTTATTAATTAACACCAGGAATGTTGTGAAATAAGCTTGAAGTCAGACCTCCCCCCTCCTGATGCAGTGTGAATGGATAAGTACTCTTCCTTTCAAATCATAATGGAACTCCTTCTCTTACTATGATTTGAAGCAGTATGTGAATAATCAGCTGGTCATTAGTGCATGTAAATATGGATTCTAAAAGATGCATGGAAAACCCTGAAAATGCCACTGTTTTTTTTTTTTTTCTCTTGCTGTCAGATTTCATTTGGCAGAAGGTTTCAAGGCTCCAAACTCCATACTGTTTTGCTGAACAAAATCAGTACCTAAAATATCTTCCAAAAAAGCTACATTTTTACTGTCCTTTCCCTCTCCCTCACCCACACCAGTACTTCATGCTCTGTTTATTTTCAGTCTTTTGTTTACTATTTTGTAGGTAATGGGACCTGACAGAGATTCTCCATTCAGGTTCTAACAGATTTATAGCTATTCTGTCAACAGATAAGGGGGAGGGGGAGTTGCTCTATACAGACAAGAAACTGTTGCATGGTGTCAGACCAAAGACTTGTCTAGCCTCGTATCCTACACTTTGGTGAGGCTGTTTGGAAAGGAGTTGAAGATATGGACCTAATACTGTGTCCCTTTAAGGCTCTAGCAAACAGCTGTCAGGGTCTACTTGAACTGGTTTCAAATTATAATTATCAAACAGCCTGAAGGATGTATTTTCCACAAGTCTTTCAGCACTCTTTTATTAATTTGGCCTCAATGTGGCGCTATTATGTTCCAAACCTGATTGACACACAGTGTGTTTAAAAGAATAATTAAAAATAGTGGTTTTCTCCTTTTCTGTTTCTTTTTTTTAAATTGTAATCCTGATAGGAAGCAGAAATAAGGAATAATTTCTCACTATTTTTTCATTGTGTAGATTTTATCAATCTGGATTGCTTTCTAAATTAAAGACTATTATTTTTGTCTCTCTTCACACAAACTGTTTTCTTTATGTCTCTGATAATTTTTGCTGCCCTTCTCTTACTGTCGTGGGAGTTATTCAAGATGGAATAAGTGGAATTACCCTCATGATGCCAAATGTGCACCCTGCAGAACACCAAGTTTGATTTTTGTCACCCACCCTTTATCCACACCGACTTGAAGCTCTTTCACATGTAGCAATTACAACGTCAGAGCCCATTTGCTGCACAGAGCTGAGGATGCTTTGCTCTGGGTGAATTTCTTTGTGTTTGCTGTTCCTGGGTGGGATCTCTGGCCTTTCCTTTGTGGGCTCTCCCTCTCACTAAGGATGCTGTGTGAAGGTGGCAGGGAGACGAGAGGCAACCTCTTGTGGCAAAAGATCTTCAGTGCTCTGCAGTCCTCAGTGTTCAAGAATAAGAAGCAATTTAGACAGTTCACTGTAGAGGACCAATTCTACTCATCCATGCAGTCTTTTCTTATCAAGTACTACCTGTCAGGAAGGTTTTCAAGGTTCCTGAATATCCCCTGATACAGAAACAGGCTGTCTTGTTCTACCATCCTTTCCTGAACTCCCGAGAAGCTGTCTATCAGCTGCATCTGAATTTGAAAAACACAAAAATTTACATGACATCACTGTATGAATGAGGACCTCTTCTGGTCGTTTCCATGAGCTTTCCCCATGAAGAGGCACACTGAAAATATCTGGGTCAGAAAAGCGCACTTGAAGATAACACTGAGTACCAGAATGATACTATAATAATCCTAGTCCCTGTTGTCATGCTGTTAAAATGGTTGGGTGAGCGGTCTCTCCGGTCTGCATATTTAATATGTTTAGTTTTCAAGACACCTTGTATTTTGCTGCTTGTTATTAGCAGCTCAGATCTTATTTTCTTTGCTAGGTGTTCTTGTAACACCTAATGTAAGGCAGTCGCTGTGCAGAACACTTACGGAATTCAAAGGCAGTGACCTATGAAAGCGACCTAGCTGTAGCCTTCTAAGATATAAAAACAAAACCCAACCTCATGTCTTGTGTATTATCTACCACACCTCATGTGGTTTTAAAAATTTTGCAGAATGTAAATATGTGTAAGCCTTTGTAAAGCAACAGAACAGAATCAATTTGCATAGTTCAAGGCTGTAATAGAAAGTAAATAACACTTTTGTCTTAAAATAGAGCTATTTATGAAAGTAAGAGGAGCAGGATTTTGCCCATTATTTATGGCCTCAGAAACTCCACAAAGCATGCATCTGCTACAGATAATTCAGAAATTGTTAGCATAATTTACTTGGACACTTCTTTACTGGCCTCATGACAGATGGTGGCATGACAGTGTGGCATTTAAATGATTTGCTTTCCCTGTGCAGGCAAAGCAACCTGTGTTTAAGGAGCTCCTTTTTAGAAACTCCTGAGTTTTTAGCCTGAGATTGAGGATTCTCTGATGAGTTACGGTTCCTTTCCCTCTGGCTAGAGATTGATTCGTACACTGAATACTTCTTCTTTATGAAAGTTCAAGGTACAAAATTCCTTTCAAAGAGTGAATCACACAGAACTTAATTTTTTTGTTTTACCATTATTATAGTTTCCTATTAACACTGATACCGCATGCAAAGGCTTAAACCAGATTTTGAACTTTTTTGTGCTGGACACCATATAGACTTGATTAGAGGAGTTTTTGTCTGGAACAGGACAATGAGGTCACCCAATAAAAGGATGTTTTTATTCTGTTTATTCTCTAACTTTTTTTTTCTAAAAAAAAGCAACCTATCTGTTGTGTACAGCAAAGGAATGATTGGTCATTTCTCATGAATACAAAATTCAGTTAAAAATGGAAATAGGGAATATTTCCGAATAATAAGTATTAACGAGGCTTCAAACAGCACATGGTAACAAACAATCAGTTACAAGTTATTTGTGTCTTCCTTAATTAGAGAGAAGTCAGAATTGCAGATTCAACTTGTAGCTCACAAACTAAAAGTCATTCCTCTGCTGAGGCTTCCAATAATATTTGGTGAAACACTCCAGCTTCTCCCCAGCTGGTTGTTTTACAATGATAGCACAGCAGTAGCATCAATGGATTAGTATTTTTATTAGACAGTTGCAAATATTTTGCCCATATGGATCATTAAGCTACTGCGAGCTGGGGATAACTTGTTCTGCAGTCAGAGGTTCGTGAAGCATCACTCTGTATCCAGGCTTAGTTCCTAACAAATGTAAGAGGGAATAAAAGTTACATTGGAATTCCATTGCAGAACGTTGCTTTTGAGGAGGTTTTCTGACTTCAGCTTTCTGGGTTTGTAGTCTTCATTATATTAAATTTAATTTAGTCAGTCTTTACATCCCTGTTCAGTTGCATTATTTATGTGCAGATGACAGGAAGGTAGTTGGGGAGATAACAGGAATGAAAAGCCATTTCCAAGTAAGAATAGTAAGTAACAGACTGGAAACAAAACAAAAAAGAATATGTTGAAAAGGACTGAATAGGAGAAATGTAGGCATGAAATGCAGTAAACTCTCATAGAGGAGGCAAACTCAAGTCAGAATTGCTTGCCTTAGGGATGGAGGCTTTTTGCTATTTTTTGTCTCTAAACTACTGAGCTCTTCTTTAGAAAGCATTCTTGCTCATGCCTTTCCCATTCTGCTCCTTTGCCTGTACAGATGGGGTTTATCCATGGGCTCTATTACTAGTGGGCGAAGCATTGCTTCAAGTTAGATTTGGAGACAGCAGAAAGGAGGATGCTGATAGACAGGAAGTCTTGTAGAAACCAGTCCAGCAGAGCTAACCTTTAAGTGCTCAGATTTTTTTCCTACTGGATTAATTATTTCTTTAAAATTCCAATTTATTTAATTTGGCATGCCAAACATGACAAAGTATTTTTTTTTCCCTAGGAATAGTTTTACATATTGATTAGATTTGCCATATTTTACCACTCTGCTTGTCAAGAGTTTGTGTATGTGTTTATGCACACACATGCATAAGTGTGTCTAAATTTTGGCAAAGCTACTCAAAGATGAGCTGCAGTTTGAACAGCTGCAAAGTCTCTGAACACTGGAATTATTCATAGCACATAAAGGAAGTAAACCTCTTGAAAATAGTTCAAACATAACACAATTATGGGAAGATCAGATTCGAATTTTTTATTTGAATGAACCAACTCCTGAAGGAGTCTGTAAAATGGGAACATGGGTAAATGAAATTATTACATAGTCCTTTTTACATTAAAACAAGAGACCATAATGTGGTAAAAAATCACTGAACACAGAGAGCTGTGTTTGAAATTTATCTGTTTACTTTCGCTGGTGGTGTGAAACCAGGAATACTGAGTAGTGGCTGACTAAACAGTGAAATATTATTGGGATGACACACTGCAGGCTAAAGTCTTCAATGTATAGAAAGGTCTGAAAGCACATGCATGGTTCAACTGTGCTTGCTTTTTGCTGGGGGCTACAGACTTACTTACATCTTAATGACATACTAATTCACAAATCATCCTTTTTGGCACAGGGATTAAGCCAGAGGGTGTCTATAATCCTGAAAAGACTATATCTAAATCTAATGCTCTTGCATAGATTCTGGGTAGTCAGATTTGTGTGTGTGTAGTCCAATGGTTTTTGCACTTTAAAAGATAATGTGAAGCTAAAGAATGTAATTCTCTGAGTACAGAGGTTAAACATTTAGAAAGGAAGATGTCTTCTGTGTTAAAAGTTATTGACTTGCTACATGTTATGCTGTTGTCCACAACTCAACTGTTTGCATTCACCCCATCGGGTAGGAAGTGACAATTCTCAGAACAAAATAACACTTATGAACATATTTTATTCATAGGGAATTCACATGTTCAATTTTGGTATGCCTCAGGCAGTCAGCTGGAGTGCAAAATGAGTTTTCTGTGGTTTCCCCTTACACCTGTTGTTGCAGATAGCAGCAGGTTCCTTCTCCGTGATGCCAACTAGCAATATTTCTGATCAGGCTTTCCATTCCCATGAGGCTTTTCTGTTCATTTAGACTGGGTCAGATAAGGAGTAAAACAAACTTGTTCAATCCACAAACTCAGATGTGTCTTTAGAAATATGATGGGTGAGAGAGAGTGCGTGACACTGTTGTGAAGGGAGCAAGAGACAGAGAGAGAGCTGAGAGTCATCACAGAGCTCTTTGCATGTGTTGTGTCATCAGAGTGCAAAATAGAGTACACTAGAAAATCCTCAGCTAAAACTTTTCTCACTGGAGCAAGAAAAAGATACTTTTCGCCTGCAGTGCAATTGAACTGTGAAACTCTCTGACATGAATTTTTTTAGGAGCTATAAGAGTGAGTACATTAAAAAATAACTAAAAAGCATAAAGAAAAATAATACATGTCGGCTGCCTTTTTGTATGCAATGATCCAGATGTGACTACAGAATAACTGTTCCACTAAGCACCTTCTTTGCATCTAACAATCAGTTCTAAAGACTGATTTCTAGATGTGAAGAAGCTGTTTAGTGGAACAGTTATTCTACTTGACTTAAACAAACCTCTGAAATATGTCTCCTGGAACATGAAATCCAAAGATTGCTGTCTGGTCCTTCCAGAAACCACTTCCCCCCAGTATCTTAGCTGATTTTAGTGAACTAGCTGCTGCTGAAGATTTCACCTCATTTTTATGTAGTTGTTTCTTAAGCTCTGTACCATTCCTTTATAGAGATCCAGTGATGACCGGCATGCTTTCCAGCCACTTACTTGATCCAATGTTAAATACAAGACTGAGTGCTTGATATTTTCCTCAGCATCTGCTATTGGTTGCTGCTGGAATTAGCAGTGAAAGTGTGTTCTGTTTGTTTCAGACCTTGATTCACAACCCAGAGGTCTGAGTACATACATCTGGTTTATAATAGTAGACAGTTTAGTCTTAAGAGGATTGTTTTTATTGTTAGTAGTGATTTAGTGGGCTTGCAGTAGAAGCAGAGAGCATAGCTGTTTTTTTCCTAAATGCAAAATTATTTAGAAGGTATTAAAATGTATTTTCATTGGGGAGGAACATCTTAATAACCTTTTAATTCAAATTGGAAATCAACTCTGGATATCAATGGTATGGACATCAGCTTGCCCCGCTCAAAGCATAGTCAGGACAGAGCAGGTGCTCTGTGTTTTGAATAAATTTAAGGACAGATATTCCACAGCTTTTGCAGAAGACAAGAACCCTCTTTTGACCAACACTATGATGTAAAAATCTCTTAATATCTAACTGGACAAATGCACATTTCTGGTGTGTTCAGCTTGTATTCCACGAGACTTGCATATCCTTTTCTTTGAAGCTGCTCTTCACCCAACTGATCCTGTCTGTACTCTTGCATGGCCTGATTGCTTCCACAGAGCAGGATGCTGCCTTGGCCTTTGCTGTACTTCCCAATGCTGCTGTCAGCCCACCCCTTCAGCCCCCTGAGGTCCTTCCTCATAGCAGCCCTGCCTATCACAGCTAATATTGCAATGTACAAAAAGCACCAGATGAGCTACTTTAGGTAAATGTTAGAAATCTTTTAATGAAGAAACCAAAAATATATACTGGTATGGTTTTTGTGGGGAAAGAAAACATGAATAATCTTTTTTTTTTTAAACTATCTTTGCACTGGGGGACCAGTGAATGCATCAGCCTCTTTTCAGTCCTGGTCAAGGTATTTGGATGGGAAGAGGAGTATGATTCTTTTAATGAGACACCAGTGACTGTGGCATATCTCACACTCCCTGTGGTATGTAAATACATTATAGCTGAAGCACATATCAGGAGCTGTTTCCAATGTCTTACTACATTCAAGGTTAAGAGCATGATTCAGAAACTCAGCAGATGCTGTGACTCAAGCAACTGCTGATGTACTTGGCAGGATGTCTGTATGTGCAAACACTAAGGAGTACATTTTCATTTCAGTGTACATGGAAATTGGGCATACAACTTCTCTTGCCTACCAGAAAATGGTATCCTAAAATTCTCCATGCACTAGCCAGGAACTTAGGAGTCTTATGAGCCCAGCCAGTGAAAAATGTATTTCAGTTACAGTTATAGTGTCACATACCCTAGATCTTAGTAAGCATAATAGAAAAAATCATTACTTGTAAGCTGCCCTTCTTTAGAAACTAACCATATACAAGTGTGTGAAGAGGGCTGCAGTGGGTCAGAATATGGCCTATTGGCCTAAATACAGTGTCTGTGGCAGCACCCATATAAGAAACTTGAGCCAGTCCTTCTGTAGTCAATAACCTTCAGTAGGATTTCTTCTCCGTGATGCTGGACACAGTTCTCCTCTTGATCAATGGCATCTTTACATCTACAACAATCAGTGACAGGGAGTTACCGAATCTGATTATACCTAGTTTATGAAGAACCATCTTTCTTTCTTTCTCATCCCTCACCTCATTTGCCACTTCCTAGTTCATATCTAAGAAGAAACCGTGAATTGCCAGACCACCTCAAAGAAATGGAAGCTACTTCAATCTGTGCCTTCTGCTTCACCTTTTCATTGATCCTGCGTAATAGTCTTGATCAGTCCTCTAATCACTGAGCTATGGGAACAGAGAGCCTCTTCTCTGACGGGTTTTGTTTTTTATTTCTATTTGAACCATCTTTTATTAATAGGAAAGCTAGCAGGTCATACATAACAGTGGCCACAACAGAGAAGAAAAGCATGTGCTATCAGAAATGTTTTAATTTGTTGTGTTGGCAGGCTAGAAACACACCCACACAGGACCACAAAAAGGCGGAGAAGCAGTCTCATGATTGAATACAAAAACAATTCCTGTGTGGCTCAGTCAGGTTCCTGGTATCTACTCTCAGAAATGGGAACACCATGTGCAGTGTAGTGTTGCTGTGGCAATATGGCACTGGTAGGACTCAAGTGCCACATGTGTTGTGGACATTTGGATCTGAGTCAGCTAAACTCAGTGCTAAACTCAGGTGGTTTCTTCAGGTAAGCAAGAATACAAGTGCAGAATGAGGGTCCTTGAAAATGCTTTGCATTTACTGACATTTTGGATGCATCTAAGTCACTGGGATAGCTCTGTTTTGTTTTGCATTGACAGTTTTATGGAACTTTGATGAAAAAACACACTCTGCTGCCCTTTCAAGTTTTTGCTACCACTTACAGAGGTAAAGTAACACATACATTTTGGTTTAGTCTTTGGGTTGCTGGCACTGTTGTATAGGTATTTATAATAGGTATTTATCCTATTTTTACATCACAGTGAGAAATTTTGCTGCTCTGTGAGCTATTAAAAATGAAGAAAAGTATCCAGATGTCTGGTCCCAAGAGCTGCACTGAAAAAGTAGCAGTCCTGACATACCATAAGAGATGTACCATTGCGTTAAAGCTATGGACAGCACTTTGGCTAAAAAGCTATTAAGTTCTGAAAAGGAAATCATGATGTAGTGTTAGCTGTACACCAGTTTGACACTAAAGCCACAAAAATATGTTTGTTAACGTAGAGTTAAAAATAATTAGGCATCAATAAATGCTCCAGGCTTTATAAAGTGGCAACATATCTCTTGTGGCTTTTACACATCTCTGTTGAAGGTATAGCTCATGTTGCTCTCCTCTGATACAAATATAAAAGAAAGTTAGCAAGGAACGTGTTAAAAACATAGCAACACACATTTGAAAGAGAGTGAAGTAAGGCAACTCGTAATTAAGATTAATATGAATCTAAAAGTGTAACTCAGTCATGAAGAAAAAAAGTCTGACTTCTAGGGAAAACTGCCTTAAGGTCTCTGACAAAATTGTTCATACACACGTCAAAAGTCAAAGTTGTCAATATGGTAGACCTAAAAACTATGCTGAGTTATAGTTCCCTGTACAAAGCCTCCTGATGTGAAAGATCAGGACTGGGCAAATCCTGGGTAATGGCACTGTGCCCCTAGGCTGTGCTACATTCTCCCCAGTTCGGTGGGGAGCTGGGTTGGAGAGTCTGACTACAAAGAGAGGAAAAAAGTGTAGTACGTGTTTGGACAGACCAGATAATGCTAGCTACTGAGGAGAGAAGAGCATAGGAAACCAGTAGTTTTTGGAATATTAGCTGAGTCATTCATAGTCCTGGGAAAGTAAGCACATGGCAGGAGGAACACCAGGGTGAAAGATTAAACACAGATTAAACATTTTTACATACAGATGAAGGCATGTACAATGATTTATTTGAAATACTAACAAGGTGTAGTTGATGGCATTCTGGTGTAGCATTTTTTTCATGCAGGATTGCCTTTTTCTCCTGTACTTCATTTTGCCTTTTTTAGTAGAGATCATTCTTTTGTGTAGTGCTTCATGAGGGAATAAAACTCCAGTCAGTTCTGAGATGCTCCTCAGATTTTAACCTGTTAACAATGTTAATAGTTTTTAGTGGGAAGATAAACTTCATTCTCTGTTCTAGATTCTTCTTCCAAAAATGTAGGAATAAAATTCAGCCAGTGTGGATCCCTGTGCAGGTGTTCATATGCCTGAGCCATTTGCATTATTCACCAAGTGAGGGATAATTTGTTGCATGAGAGGTTTTTTCTTCTTCATCTTTCTGCCAGAGATTCAGATATAATATATGAATTTGTGATAATCTCTGATAAGAGTATGAAATGGTGAGCAAAACGATACTTTTAAAAGTGTTTTGCTTAAGATTTGTTGAATGGTTTTTAAGAGACTATACGGTCTAAATATTATCTTTTGAAAAATAAATGCAATGCACATCAGTCACAAAAACACTGGTGTGCTTTATTAAAAAACCCTAATCAAAACTGACAGAATAATAAAATTTAAACTTTCACAAGTTATACCCGTGGAGTTCCTTTCAGTATATTAACTTAACAATTCCAGTTGTTAAAGCATTCTGAAAACAAAAAAATATGTGTGAAAATGTCCAGTAACATCTTTAATGCTGGGATGTTACTGCTGAAGCCAATGCACCTCATGAGAAGGTATTTGATTGCCTCCAATCTCTCTTGCTGCTGCCAGGGGCTGAAGGGGAAATGAAGCAGCTCTCTAGGATCCTCCCTAGAGTAAAGACTTCCTCAGGGAGGATCTGCTCCACCACGGCTGCAGCTCCTTTCCCTTTTCAGGTTATCCTGACACGCACCCTGGGCTGGGGCTGTATGGCTTCCAGCACTGAGGACACTGACACCAACTCAGGGGAGCGTCTGGGCTGCTATGGGACATAAGGGCTGCATGTGAAAACTAGTGGTGAGGAAGCAGTGATGGCTTTGGACAGGATTCCCCACTACATCGAGTGAATTCATGGCACTGGACAACTTGGGCATTAAATCCTGTCTCTAAGTGAGACTGGAATTTTCTCAAGCTGGGCGCATCTTGCTTTTTTGGCAAATAAGCACAGATATTGTAA
This sequence comes from Sylvia atricapilla, assembly GCF_009819655.1. Lineage (NCBI taxonomy): Eukaryota > Metazoa > Chordata > Aves > Passeriformes > Sylviidae > Sylvia > Sylvia atricapilla. The sequence goes on along the minus strand of NC_089140.1, from coordinate 104,453,322 downwards.
TTCTGGATAAGAGTTTTAAAAGCTCTCCCTAAATTGACGCTGTTGTACACTACAACGACACAGACTCCAAACTTCAGAAGGCTGAAAATCACTCTTTTGTTTCTGGGTTGTGTTTCTCTTATATACTATTTTACACAGACCAATCTGATTGGTGACAACAAGACAAACCTCTTCAATCACATTGGTCAGACTAGAGGGACATCAAGAAGAAGTCTCTCCCAGGAAAAGGAATGAAAACACAGGTACAGTTTACAAAAACAATTCTCTTGTTTACAGAAAATTCCATGAGAAAAGAATTTTAGAAAACCAAAAACACCTCAGGCACGAAATTAGGGCTACACCTAAATCATATGTTTCTAGTAGGAACTCCTTGGCTGGTATGGGAATTGATGAGGAAGTTGCAGTGTTTCAAATTTTATCCAAGGACACCAGAAAATGGGCAAAGGTAATAGGAAACTCCCAGGAGTAAGCAGATGGATTATTGTATTACAGATGCTACCGGAAGATTGCAATCAAGACAAAAAAAACTTCTGTCAGTTGTCTTTTTACTTGCTATTTCTAATTGCAAGACTTATCTCTCTAATGCTGGCAGAAAAAGGTATGTATTTAACCTGACAAGATTCATGGTGAATAGATTAATATGTTTTCATAATCCATATGCCATTTTTCATAGACATGGGAATATGAAAACACAGAAAACAGTGAGAGAATGATGCAGCAGAATATGATGTAATTTTTCTATTTTTATGAACTTCATGCAGTTTAAGGCAGGATGAGTCTATAAATGTAGCTGTTCCACTGCCTTGAAATCTGGCACACAGCTTGCTGAAAGCTATTCAGATTTAGCTCCTACACTTATTTTTTTTTGTTCTTTCTAGAATATAATTGAGCTTTCAAACTATTGATAGGAGAGTCCTATTTTTTTAAGTTTTAAAATTTTTTTAGGTTATCTTGAAAACATAAAGGTAACGTTGGTCAGAAAAGCAAAGAGTAGGTGCATTCCAAAACAAGGTCAAAGTGTCTCAGGTGTTTATTGTGGTACATTTGGCTCAAAGTATCATTTTTGAGTACAATCAGGGAGAATTTAGGGATTTCAAAGATTTAATGAAAAGAAATGCTAGTTTTTGTGACATACAGACATGTTGTGGCAACCATTTATCTATGTCTTTCCATTTTCTGGAGTTTCATGTGTGTAAACTTTTAATATTTGTTCTTGATGCCATTGATTTCTTTTCAGTAAGTATTTAAAAATAAACTTCTTAAGCTCTTGGAGTGACCTAGCTAATTTTTTTGTAATGTAAGACAGAACTAAACACTGAATGGTTTACTTCATTAATTAATTGTAATTACAAGCTTCACCTAAAGAAGCTTCATTTTCATTTTAAAGTGATTTGCCATATGGTAATAAGCAAGGGAATTGGCTTGTCTTTGTATTAAGTATTCTTGTATGACAAGGTAGTCAAGCTGCTTTCCAGAATGTTTGCAGAGTTCATGTTTAATATCACCGATAATATATAATCTTACATTGCTATTGTGATGCTAATGACTATATATTATATTGAATATAATACAAAAATTGCTAATGAATATAATTTACAAATAGCTATGTGCACTATGAAGCTTGGGGATAAGAGCAACCAAATTTCCAAAGAGATAAGACTTCAAAGAGCTCTTGCCTCCTTTTTATCATGTTTCTGACAAGCCAAAATAGAGTCTTTATCTATCTGTGAGCTGCTAAGCTATCAACAGTGTCAGGCCTTACCTACTAGATAAAAATAAAACATAAAATTAAAGCTTGTCTTGCACAGAAAAACCCCCACAATGTTTTTTATTACAGTCTTATGTGATTACTTAGGCCAATTATCTAAATATATTTTCCCATTTTTACAAGCATATGATAAATGCATAGGCATCAAAAAGGTCTGGAAAAAAACCCCAAAACCAAAACAAAACCAGATTTAAACAATGCTAAAATAATTCACTTCTTACCAGGCTTTTAAAATATTAGAGTGCTAAATGTAGTAGAGAAGAGCTTAAAGTTGACAGTAAAATTTGATTAAAAATACCCAAGGTCCTGAATGAAATATTTGATGCTACTGGGATACCTTCACTCTTCCACTTTGTATGAAGCCTTTTGAAAGGGCTGTGCAGAAATGACTGAGTAGAAGTGGCTTCTTTCTCTAGGCAATATTTTGCCAGGGTAACATGATGTCTAGATCTGTTTTCTAACACTCCATAATCACAATTCATTGACTCCAAGTACAATGAATTATAAAACCCCTGGAATGCATCAGTAATGTGGAAAGTGTAGAAGGTCAATCCCACTTATTTTATGCTGGCTTTGTAGAGGTGATGGGTACAGAGAGTACTTGTGAGGGTTAAGGGCGATGTGCTCTGTGTGTCCCGATTTGTGGAGCTTTGAAAAATTCTGATCTTATCAAAGGAAATTCAGGATTTGAGTTAATAAGGTGGCAAATAGAAAGAAGCTGGAGCCGTGTGCCTTTGCATCACACTGGAAGTATTTTCATATATTAATTTCCAAGAGTGCAGACAAACTGAAGTTCTTCTTTTTCTATATGAGTAAGTGGCAGGACAAGTGAAAGTGTACCTGCATGGATAAATCATTGGATCATAGAATGGGTGGGGTTGGAAGTAACCTTAAAGATCATCTGGTCCCAACCCCCCTATTGAGGGGCAGGGACATCTTCCACTAGGTCAGGCTGCCCATCTAACCTGGCTTTTAACATGTCCAGAGATGGGATATCCACAGCTTCTCTGGGTCATCTATTCCAAGTGCCTCATCACCTTCACAGTAAATAATTTCTTCTTACTATCTCATCTAAACCCACTCTCACTTCAAAGCCATACCTTCTTGTCCTATACATGCTCTTGTAAAAATTCCCCTCTATCTTTCTTGTTGGCTCTGGTTGGTACTGGAAGTCCACAATCATATCAGCCCAAAGCCTTCTTTTCTCCAGGTTGAGCAATGCCAATTCTCTTAGACTTTTCTTGAAGAAGATATCCTTCATCCCTCTAATCATCTTTCTGGCCCTCCTCTGGACTTGCTCCAGGCTGATCTCCTTCCGGTGTTGGGGACTCCACAGCTGGTTGCAGTGATCATGGTGGTGTTTAATGAGGTCACTACCCAAATATTAGAATTTAGTTTCCTTTTATCTCATAATTTTGCCAGAGTGTCACCTCCTGCTTATGGCAGTGTGTGCTTGGTTGCTTGGAGATGTTCCTTTTGGTTTATCACTATGGTTAGATTGACTTTGCTTTACTTTTTAGCCTCTATAATGTTACAGATTTCAAACTGCATCATGTGTGGGAGAGGTTTGCCTATGGCCAATGAGAAAAAGAGCTCTTCTGTTTCTAGTGATGACATGGCCCATTGCAGTAAAGATTTGTTTTATTGCAAACTACTAGAACTTAAAGACCATTTATGGCTAAAAGAGTTAGGTCACTGGAACTATGCAGACAATAAAAACGTTATTGCTCCATTGGTGCCTTTTATTGTTTGTTAAGAGAAACACTACTCTTTCATTTTCCTCCAAACACTTAGAGCATCCCTAATTATATCATTGCTCAAGCTACAACTGCTGTTCTCAACATCACATAAATCTTGCACTAAATTGATTTGTGGCTGAATTGTGAAAGGGATCAATGGATTCATTTGCACTGATTTGCCACTCTGTTACTGAGAACGTGTCTGTACATGTGAAAGATGGGATTATCTGCGTTGATTCATAACCTCAAAGATGTCTTAGAAGCTGGAGTGTACGTGGGATACAGGGAAAAAGAATGGGGGAATGAAATTGGATGTTTTGTTTGATCTTGCTGCTCCTATGGTTGCTAAATCTCCAGTGTGATAGAGTGAGATGCTGTGTTGTCTCCAGCATTTTGTTCCCAAAAGCACTGTTAACTCCTTGGAGACAACACCTTACAGTTTTCTACAGCAATGACATGACATTCTCAAGTATCATAAACAGTCTGTTACTGAACAAATGGTGGCTATGTCTGAAAGCTCTGTTTTCATATAAGGCAAGGTCCTTAAAGAATGAAGTCCCAGGTGTGAGCACAAAAATCTGCTACCCTTAATAGTATCTGCTTTTGCTACATTATCTGGGACTAGTTCACCCTGTTAGCAAAGAAAACTGGCATGGGAATTCTCAGTATGCATGAATAAATTAGACTGTAGGACTAAGGCCTTAGATAGTAAAAGTTTTGCAAAGAAATATGTTTTTCCTGTGTCTTGCATAGTCTGATATACACAACACACACAAGATTATGGTTTTCTGAGTGTCACTCTGCCAATATAAAACAATTGCTTATGCTGCAAACCTGTTTCTGCTTTATCAGTGTCATCAGATTTGTGTCAGCAGAATGTCTTTGCATACGGACAGTGTCTGTGAGTACTTCTCTGGCACTTCACCTATACCACTTCCACAAAAACACGGACTGGGTAGGATTCTTTCCTTGATGTAATTTTTCCATACCAATGTTTCGGCCCAAGAGATAAGGCTAACCAAAGAACTTGCAGCCTGACATGTTCCTGTCTTGCCAGTCTGCTATTGCTCCTATCACAGGGGAAGTGCTGCACAGAGGAAAAATGCTTCTAGATTCTGACAGGCACCGAGAGCCATTCCTTCCTTGTTTGGTAAGTGTAGCTCTACAAGAGATTGGTCAGTCTCAGAGCTCTGCTAAAAGGATTGTTTTATAAGATTACAGTTTATGTTTACAAGGATGATTTTATTTTGTGAGTCAGACGGAATAAGGACCAAGCTTTGGCACAATGACAGCACTGTTGCTTCTATATATCATTCTGTAAAGCATACTGTCTGAGCAGATGGGCATAATTTTTGTTAACATGACTTTGAAAAGGACAGGCCTTACCCTCACCCCATGCTTGTTTTTGCTTGGAAGAGTTGCAGGAACAAAGGCAACATTGAACAGATGACTGAAAAGAAGGCTGATAGTCCAGGATTCCTACCTGTGCACAGGTGTGTGATTTATGATCACCTCTTGTGGGCCCTGGATGTTGCCCTGGCACCAGTGTTAGGTAGCAAAGGCTGCTCAAGGATCTTGCAAGCTTTTCTGACATCAATTTTTGCATCATCAGGTCTTGCTTATACCTGCTTACACAGCAAATATTCCTTGCCTGAAGATTATTTGCATAGAATAATTTGGCCAGATTTTGGCTGGAGATTGGCTAGGCTCAGAGAAATGAGTTTATTTTCTGCTGTTGTTTTTGTTTTTGTTGATTTATTTTGGTGAAAAAAAAAAATAAAAATTGAAGAATTGAAAATTACCATGAGGAAAAGCAGAACAGAGAAAGAAACTGAAAAAATGTGGGGAGAAAAGGGACACACTCCTTAAACAAAGGAGCCAATTAGGCATTTAAATTGTGCACGGTCAAGAATTCAGAAGCAGATAAGAATGCAGCGAAGAGATGTTGGAGACATGATGAGGAGGAACAGATGAAATCCCAAGAGAGGAGGTGAGTCAGGCATCATGTTCCTGTGATATGGACCTTCCCATTTTGTGTTTTTTTTCCAGGTGTGGCTGTCTGGTCTTCAAACTTCTGTGGCACTGAAGTTCTGTGATCTTCCTCAGACACACTGTCTTTGCATCTCCCACAGCACCTGACCATCGTGCACCACCACTGTCCCAGTTTCAGGATTCAGGAACATGACCTGACAAAGTACACATTACCAGGTGGGTCATACATACATCGTATGTGTCAAAAAACACATACAAAGAAAGCAGGAAAGAAGGAGATGGCACCTGAATGCTTCTCAGTCCAAACCAGAAAAAAGAGTGTTCAACCAAAGATCGAGTACTGCTCAGCAACATCCTGAGCAACCAGAGACAGCACAAGGGAGAGACCTATTTGGTTACCAACAGCCTCTTTCCAATTCGAAAATAAGTACTGGATGCTGTGACTCAGAGTTGTTTACAATGCAGCTCACAACATGAGGTAGGAATGCCTGTTGTCACCATGGGCAGAAATTTTACATCTCTAAGCTGGTGAGTTAGATGTATTTTATATAAAATTTTTTTCAGGAGTAAATATGTCGAAAACATTTAAACATCCACTTTGATAACAAGTAAGGTTAGCAGACAAAGAGACTTCTAAAATTTGAATTGTCCTCAGTTAATACTGACATGAGAGAAAGCTGAAGTAAAAGCTATTCCTATTTTTGTAGGCTTTATTTGCTTGCTTGTTGGTTTGTTTTTGTTTGGAACTACAAATAGTATCACCTAAGCTAAGACTACTAACTGCTTTATACAAGGGTAACAAATTGCAAAGTGTGAGAAAATTGTAGCAAATTGCAATTGACGTAATCAGGATTGTAAGGTAAGTAATTAATGCCCCACTCTGCTGCTCAGCATCATCTGTGGGGGCAAGGAAGGAAGGAAAGGAAGGAAACCTTACAGACTAATTCTGTCTCGGGATATTTGCAGTCCTTAGGGCTCGATGGTAGTTGTACAAGTATATAACAGCTAAAATCTGTCCATGAAGTAACTATATGCAAAATTATTTGGCCATCTCTATAGGAAGGTAATGAGTTTACTTTAGATCCTCTCTAAATGCTGTGTCTTCTACGCTTAGTTTTAATGCTGTTCTGACATTTCAGAAGTTGTGTTGTAGCAGAAAGGACAGGCTTTAGAGGATCTGTGTGTGCCAGTACTGCAAAAAACAGCAACTCTGGCTGGCTTAAAAAATACTAGTAAGTTGATGCTTCCTGTCTCCTATCCCTGTTCTTTCTCCCTGAAATTACTTTGCTTCCTGCTGCAAACTAGATTTTGAACCATTCATAATAATAATAATAAAATGACACTAATTGCTATGTGTAGTGGATGCTCTGAATTGAGCCTGAGAAACTGAGTGTAGGCTGTATAAGATACCAAACATAGCAACTTTGCAAACAGGGTAAATTAGAGTCAAGAAAATGTTATATAACAGAGCATGAGTGGTAGCTTAGAGCCTTCATTTTCATTCACACCCACAATTTGAGCTCTTTCACAGAAGGATTCTTACTGGGAGGTAATCCTTTGGAGAAAATTAATCAAAAATATGCCATCCTTCTGATGTTAACTGTGGCAGAAAATATCAAAATAGAAAGTCTATTCAATGCAGTCTTTTCTTTAAGTGTCAAGGGCACATTAAAAATATTTAATGACACTTTAAATAAATATATATCTTCAATGTAGCATGTAATATGCAACTGTGGATAAGTAGTTGTTACGTGAAATTAGAATGACAGTTTTGAAGGCACCTAAATTACCTGAGACTCCAAATCTGGTTGTTCAAATGTGATGGGGATACCTGGGGTTTCGTGGGGCCTGGCAGAGTTTCCTGCTCTGTATCTCAGACCAGAACCTTGTAGTGGAACCTCAGGCTTCCTCAGGAGCTGGAAAAGCTTTTCTGTGGCTATACAGCCTGGTGACTGAGCTCTTTGGCTTCAATGATGATAATTTGTGATAATTGCAAAGCTGCTCTGGGGTTTGGAATTGATCCTCACTCGAGATGGTGTCCCTGTGCTGGCTTCCAGGGTTAACATGCTGCAGTGCACTCAATATGGTGGTGCCCCTAGCGTCTAATACCAGCATATGGTTTGAAATGACTTGAGTTTCACAGAAAACTGTTATTAGGTGTTTTTCGGACCATGTCTCTTACAGCTATGTGTTCCAAAACTTTCGGGGTAGCAATACTGCAGGGCTTTGCTATTGCTAAACCTGCTGGAAGTGAGGGTGGATGAAATGAAGTCCAGGACACACCAGAGAAAATCTGCACTGGGATTCCCAAGAAGAAGCCTGCTGTGTGGCAGGAGTGGTGCAGAGCGATGCCATGCGAGCTAAGTGGGGAGCAGCCAGGGTTTCCCTGCCCTGGGGCGCTCGAACTGGCTGCACACATCCATCCCCCTGCTCACAGCTCCCTGATGGAGTCCCAGTCTGTGCCGGCCAGGATGGGCAATGCATCAGCATCCCTGCAGCAGTGATCCCCTGGGAATCATGGCAGGCGGCAGGAGCCGAGCAGGACGTCTGGAGTGCCCTGATGAACGCCAGAGAGAAGCCGAGCTCAGTCCCTGCCTGCTGCCAGGGCACAGGCTGCTTGCTGGTCTGGACAAAGGTTGGCTGCTTAATTTTGTTCTGTTGTTGTGACTAAAACTCCACATAAATCTTGTGCAGTACTTGGTGTCCTTTTGAAAAATGCTTTGACCCCCAAATCTAATAATGTTGCCTGAGAAGTTTTAAGGAAAAAAAAAATGTAAAAAAAAGCATTGGGAAACTGAACAGTATTAAAAAACTGAAGTCACTCATTTCCTAGTCTCTCAAAATGTGTGTGGTGCTAGTAGCAAGCTGATTATTCAACAGAAAGCATAAGGATGTGTAAGAAAATAAGATCCTTGCCTAGCAGCAGAAAATAGCTCCTGTTGTGGCAGTGAATGGGAAAAGCAGAAGTGGTCCAGGGTTTGTGTCTGCCCTTTTCCTTCCCTTCTGCAGCCCATCAAGACACATGAGAAATGCTCCCTCACCAGTGTGAGAGCTGCAGCCCGTTGGCCTTCCTGCAAAATCTGTGCCCATGGAAGTGTCCATGGTACTGGCTTGATAAACTCAAATCTTGGCTTCTTTCTTTAGACAATAAGTGTACGATGTTTCACCCTTCAGCAGTTTGTTCTTTAATACTTTTTCATCTTCTTCAATCTTAGTGATTCTCTCTCTTGCCAGAAACAAGAAAACAAATGAATGCTGTAGCTATAATGAAAGGTCTGAAATTCTGAGATTAAATGAAAAGCATGCTTCGGGCTGAGCTGTATCCCTCATAAAGTATATGAACTCAATTTCATGACCTATGCCTGCCCATTCAGTATCCTTTAATATCGCATTTGCCTCTTCTCCTGCCTGTGCCTTATGCTACTTGCTTCAGGAAGTGTGATTGTAATTCCTTGTAATATAAATCCAGATAATTGATCTTGTGGCTAATAATTAATTGAAGACAGAAGTATGAATGAGTATAGAGTGAAATGGGCACAGCCTAGTATTTATCTCAAGTCAAAATTAGGGTAAATTTTTTTCCACTGAAGCCTTGGTGTGGATATTGAAGTCTTCTTTGTCTTATTGCAGAAAAATAATGGATAAACTAGATGATGCTATTCATTTTGTTTCTGAATTGGAGGTAATTTTGGTATGCTATTCAATTTGTTTCTGAATTCGAGTTAATTTAGGAATGCAAAATGAAAGAGGTCTCAGTGCTGATATATGTGGTTTGAACACCTGATACTTCTGCTTCTGAGGGAGGTGGCACTACAGCCAAGAAAAAAAAATAAAAAGTCTTTTGGAGCAGAGGATATCTGGTCAATTGGGATTTTCTCAACTGGAGAATTACGAATTTAGGGGTTAGACCTGAAAATACCACTTAGGTGTGTCATTGTGTAATAGTTTTGCTCAAATTACTCATATACACAACACTACTAACATCTATGGGATTGGGCTGCCAATGCATACACCTTAATAACAGTCTCTGTTGGGTGACTTGCACAGCAATTAGGAAAAAAAGGCCTGAATAAAATTATTTTAATTTATTTTTTACATATTTAATGGCATAATTAGCAGAAATTTTTAATGACAATAAAAGGTGGGGAGCTCATGCAGCTGAATCTAGACAACAGATCATCACCTGCCTGGCTCAACTAAGGGCTGTTGTTGGCACTGCTGAAGCTGCTCTTGCAGCTGAAATATCAGTACATTTTTTTTCCAGCAAAAAAGATGAACTTTCTATTTAGAGCAAAAGCACACATATACACAGGGGAAATGCATACAGGACGTACATGTTAATTGTGTACCGAAGTAGAACAGTTTGGGATATAGATGTGTAGCAGGTGCTGATCACAGTTGCTCTGTGTGTGTGTGTGTGTGTGTGTATGTGTACATATGAAGAGACGCTACTGTATGTAAATTATACCCTATTTCATTATTCCAAAATGAAGTTTTCCTAATGGGTGAGATGCTTCTGGTCTGTGTCTAGTCTAAAATATTAGTTATTTTGTCACTTTATAGCTTTTTTTGGTGTTTTATTACCTGTCTGAGTGGACATAGGAGTAATGACCATAATTATTACCATTTAATAAGTGCGTTAATAAATCATCATCATGTTTTTCCTTTTGCATGAACATGTAATTTCTTTTTTTTCTGTGTAGATTTTCTTTCTTTTCCCATCCTTTCTTTTCCCCTTGATAACTAAGACCTTTTTCTTAATTTTCCGCATTCAGAGTTACTGTATGTGGGTACAAGTTTTGCGATGCCACAAACGCAGCCTGTTACCCAAAATCCTCTTCTGCAGGGACTCCAGGACTCAGCAGACCCACCCCGGTCTTTGTGCAGTGTGTTGCCTTGGCTGCCTTCTATTACTCCCTGCTCAGCTCTGCAGAAGCTCTTAACTCTTCTCTGCTTAAAACCAGCTAGAATTTAGAAAAGCTTATTAAACTTTGTAGCTCAATAGTGTTTTATTTGAGCTGATAAATGCTGCAATAACAAAAAATGAAGGCTTTTTAATTATTGCTTTTGAATTGGATGTCTTTCAATTCTTCTCTTTTTCAATGTTTTTGCCTCTGTGGTTGGTTTTTTCAGGTTTCCCCTTTGTTAAGAGTTTAGTGTAATATCCACAAGGATGAAACATAAGTCCATACACTTTCAGGCATCAGAAGAATTACATTTTATTTATTAAATATTTATTCTAAAACAAATAAGTAGTTTTCTTGTCATTCAACAGCCTTGTTATTCTGTGATATCCTATAGACAATTAGGCTTCGCCTATACTAGTGAACAAGACTGGGTGAACATAGACTTGGGCACTTGTTTGTGATAATTCATACTATTGAAATATGGATTTGCTTCCCTGCACAGGTAAGTATCTTTTCCTAGAGAAATGAAAAAACTCTAAAATGTATTTTTAAACAATTCATCATTTTCCCATTAAGAATAGGATTGTCATCATATTTCAAAGTTTCTACATGCACATTTGCTTCTGTAGAGCCATGCTGCTTATTCAATATTTCCAGTGATCATACAAAAAAAGTTCTTTAGAAAAGGAATGGTGCTCAACAATTTAAAGAGTGTTCTATCTTTAAACAGTGAGTATAGGTTTTCTTCCTTTTTGATTTCTGAGTCCTTTGAGACACTATTATGTACGGCAATAAAAGCTTCCCTATGGATTGAGAAGCTGGAATCTTCAAGACAAGCTTATAATTACCAAAAATATGGAAATTAATTCTATGGTCTAACTACACATTGGAGCCTCTACCAAGAAAAAAAGATCTTGAATTTACAGTGTATTTCCTAGACCTCATTACTTTCTGTGTGGACACATTTACTATATGTGAAGAATGGCTCTGGATAAATCAGAGGCAGAAAAGTAATGTTCATATTTATTGTGGCAAAATCTAGCTAAAATCTCAGGAGGGGTCTATGTACATCTTAATTCATCATCCCTAGCAGGCTTATTTATTGATTTTATTAGAGTCATAGAGACAGTGTGAGCTGGAGAAGTGAAGCCTTTGCCTGCCTCTCAGTAGAACTTGATTCCACAGCAAATTGGTTTCTGTTGGTTAACCCCCAAAAATCAACTTTGTGGTTGATCAGAAAAAGAAAATATAGAAAATTAAAAAATAGTTTTTTTAACTAAAAACTTCATTATTTCTAAATCCTTTTTCTAAGTTCTTACTATATCTAAACTTCTTGTCAATTGCAGATTGAACTCAGTCATGTATTAGCAGTTAGTCAAAACTGCATTGACCTGAGTTGGTAAAATAAGAGCATTTTCCACATAGCTGCTGTTGCACCTCTGGTCCTCAAGGAACATCTATGAAAAATTTTCAAAATGGCACTAGAAACCATAATCTTTAAATTTTCCTTTATAATCTATAAATCCTCCCCCTTCCCCCCTCCCCCCTCCCCCCCCCCCCCCCTCCAGTATTGATAGAGATACTAGTTGTATATTATTAGAGGTGCAGCTTCTTCCTTTGGAGCAAGTTTAGTCTACTGGGAGAAAAACAGCATCCCAGTAGGAAAGAACTCTTTTATAGAGAAAGTGGCCTGATATTCTGATCAATTATTCTTTCTGCCTTAAGAAAATTCCAGGGATAAATAATAGTAAGTCCAGATATTTCAGCAACAGTATCTATTTTTTGGTGATTGTTTATACTAACAAGCTTATTCCAATCCAACCACTTAAGGCTTTCCACCTCTTGGAAAGGTGAGAAAGTACAAGAAACAAGCTGAAGAAAGTGCATCAAATGCTTGACTAGAATTCAGGAGGCCTGGGAGAAATTAAGGCCTTCCAGAAGGTGGAGATGCCAGGATAAAAAGTACTTTGGAACATCAATTCTAATAATCAAACACAAATTGTTGCGTGACTAGTACAGAAAGATGGTTTTCATTTGTCTTCTTAGATTCAGTTATGGTAATCACTGTACTACTTATGCTCCTGTGTGTTTGATTGATTGCTCTTTGCTCCTGCTGTTCTGTGCATGGAGAGCTCTGACATTTGATGAGGCTGTCTCAGTTTCAGGGTGGACTGAGAGAGAGATTTTGAGGTCTTTACTACAATACATTTCTAGTTATCATCTTCTCATAGAAGCCTAAGGCAAATGCTGCAGTGAATATGGAAATAAACAAAGAACAAAGTAAACTGCTTGATTTAGAAGGAACTCATTACCTTTATGTGTAGTGCCAGAACCCAAAGATCTCTAGGCTAAGATCCTGATGTGTGAGGCAGGGAACATATCCAGTGTGCCTGGTGTGTACACTTGGAGCTTTTATAGAATATCATTACTCTGACAATACCACAGATTCAGAATGACACTTCTCTATCTGGTAAAAAACAATTTAAAGTTCTATTTAAAGGCAAATAGTAGATTCATCTCAGGCTTCGTGGATGTGCATGAAGAGTGGGATGGTGCTTAGACATGCCATGAATGCATGATGTCATCTCTTCATTACATTTCAGTAGGGACTAGTGATGAATAATTTCTGATATGGATGATATCATTGCTATTTAATTTCACTTTTGACTATTGCCTGTATGATTTTTGAACCCTGTTGAGAACAAGTTAAGTCCCATGAAATTCTAGCATTTTACAGCTCAGAAAAAGGGGAGAAAACTGCTTTCTTTTTCAGTTGAGTGCTGTGTGCAGCACGTAGCAACAAGGCTATCCATTTAAAAGTGCACTGCCCTGTCCAGCTGAACATTTCCTCTGTGTCTCATCAGGAGGCTGCAAGATGCATTTCTACCCTTGTCACCTATCACCAGGAAGGATGATTCCTTTCTCTCTTTTAACCATAACTGAACCATACAGTATAGCTTTTTTACCTCTTACCAAGTAAAATTATAGGGAAATATTTCCAGGTCGACTGAAGACATTCAGTTACAGATTATGTAGTTGTTGGGTTGGTTGGTTGTTGTTGTTTGGTTGGTTGTTTTGTTTGTTTGTTTGTTTTGGTGAAGGTGTATTTTCTGTCGCTTTAGTGCAGAAAAAAAAAGGAAACCAAATCTAAACCAGGAAAGCAATGGAGCAGAAGGGCTGCTTAGGTTAGAATGTCTGGGTTTGGTTAGAATGTCTGCAGGATAGGAGATGTCAGGGGGCAGAACATGCTGGAGGTAGTTTTAACACCCATCTCTGCAGAGCTGGAGCTGCCTTCAGTACTGCCCGTTGGAGAACCCAGACATGTCACCATCTTGTCCAGCTTGTCCTTTGCATGTGATTTGACCTCAAACTGAAGGTTACTGTGTACAGTCATGTGTGTGAGTTTCTAGGAAATGTATGATAAATGATAGGAGTTTGTGGTTTGCATCTGGAGTCTTGTAGTGCTGTCAGGAAATTAAGTCCAATACTGGGTTTTGCACCTAGGACAGAGCAATGCTGGGCATAAGTACAAACTGGGAGAGGAGTGGTTGGAAAGCAGCCCCACAGAGAGGGATGTGGAGGTGTTGGTCAGCAGCAGGTTCAGTGTGAGCCAGCAGTGTGTGCCTTGGCAGCCCAGAGGCCAAACTCCATCCCGGGGTGCATCCAACCCAGCATCATCAGCTGGTCAAAGAGGTGATTATCCTGCTGTGCTCAGCACTGGTGAGGCCTCACCTCAAGAGCTGTGAGTAGTTCAGGATCCCAAAGTTTAAGAAGGATGTGAATGCAACCAGAGGAAGGCGACAAAAGTGGTGAAAGAGCTGAAAGGCACATCCTGCAGCTGAGGAGCTTGGCTTGTTAGCTTGAAGAGAAAGAGTCTCTCATTGCTTTCTACAGCTTCCTGAGGAGTGGAAGCAGTGAGGGAGGTAGTGAACAGAACAGCTGGAGTAGCCCAAAGCTGTGCAGGGAAGGTTTAGACTGAACATTAGGAGCATTTCTTTACCAAGGAGGAGATCAAACACTGTAGAAGTCTTCCTGCAGAAGTGGTTGATGTGCCAAACCTGTCAGTAGTTAAAGGCATTAATACAATGCCCTGAACAGCATGCTTTAATTCTTCTCCAGCCCCCTAATGCTCAGACAGTTGGACCAGATAATTGCTGGACATCCCTTCCAAGCAAAACACTCTCTTCTTCCACATCCCAGTCCAAGGGACAGGAACAATGTCTCCCAGTAGCTGACAGAGCTGTAGCTTTTGCTGTTATTTATGCGGCTGATCTGTTGCTATTTGTCACAGTCAAGCACTGTGGCACTCTGCCAAGGCTGCATGTAGGGGTGTATGTGCATGTCTGTGTTTTGGTGGGCATCTCGTTTGCTTTCACCAGCATCCATGTATCAGCGTTTGTGTGACTGAAACAAGTGTGCAGTTGTATTGGGTTTAATTTATTGTAATATTGAAATGAAAAAAAAAGATGCACCAAACCCAGCAATACTCTTAAAGTATCTATTTTTGTTTCACTGTTATTCTTGTTGAGATGTGGAACTTATCAGTGGTGCAAAGCAATGGAGCATCACTTTAACAGCCCTTTGCTTGCTCTGGGGACTTGAGTGTATCTATCACAAGGCCTAACGCTACACAGTGCAGTCACAATGTTCATAGCAAGAAGAGACAGTGTCTCCAGATGTCTGATTATTAATCAGGTTATAATGGCATGTTAATGATGCTGTGCTGCTCCCAGGGTTGAAGCTGGATGGGTGGCTGAGGGATTTTACCAGTACTCTGGATTGTATTGGAAAAGATGTATCTGAAGATTCAGCAATGCAACTGGTGACAGCTGGAGGGAAATTGGGAGGGCACAATTGCACCCAGTGAATTATCTCTGCCTTACTCAGCTCGTGCTGAGTGAATAACTACTACTGAAAATGCATTGAAATTCGTCTATCTGAAGCTGAACTGGGTTCAGCTAAATCCCAAACTTAGATCTGGGATTCACCCAGCTGCAACAGTTAGACCTATGCCTGTGCTACCATCAGAGAAAGTTCACAAAAAGTGTCTAGTCTGCCTTTGATTAAAAGAGCTTCATTTTCAAATTTAGGAGAAAAAAATAACACCTAGAACTGGTGTAGATGGGACTGCCTGCAGCAGTGTGGTCAAACTATGGAAACAGTGAGTTTTGAAAGTCAGGAGTGAAGCCAAGACAGCCTCTCAATCCAACTGTTTTTGTTCTCCTGTTACCAGCATAACATGCTGTCCCGTATGTTCTTTTTCTTACTTGTATCTGGTTCTTCTGCCTCCCACTCACAAGCTGCATTTCTTAAAAATAGAAACAGGATTCTCAGCCCAAGTTTAATGATATTTCAGAGGGAATGAATGGCAAGTTCATTGGGCCAAGCAGTCCTGGCTGTGACTGTTTGCTACTATGGATTTAGGCAATGATTATCCCTCTCTCTTTTCATTCTGTTTGGGCTTTTCTTTTTTTAATACCAGTGGAGGCATTATGGGAAATAGTAACTTCAGAGGAGGCCCAAGGGAAGAGGTAGATGCATTTTATAGCTGGTTGTATTTGCTTCTGGTTTTGTTCAGATATTTTTAAAGATCAACACAGAGAATGTAGGATAGCTCCCCCAATAAATTCCCCCAATGAATTCTCTTATATAAAAAAACCTGGATGTTCAGAGAGTCTTTGGGTAGATAGCTATCCAAAGGCTGGAGGCTGTGCTTCAGGCCCCATTCATTAAAACAAGGATGCTGGGCAAATTTGCACAGCAAGTTGTACGTGGGGCTACTTCCAAGTTCAACTGTAAAGCTCTAATACCTAAACAGAGGCAGCTGGAGGGTTTTGCAGCCTTATAAGGTTGGGGAGAGAGGGGTCAGCCTGCTTTGTGGAGTGCTGCAGGACTAAATGGGAGGCAAACCATAGTGGAACATCAGCCTAGAAAACTAACTCATCTGGCAGCTGCTTCCAACAAGGGTGACCTGGGTTATAGTATAGGGTGTATTCTATCACCATCTTCATGAACTGATGAATCCAGTTGTTGGAGCAGTGTCTTCCCAGACCCCCCTCCCTCTGGGGTGCCTTCTGTTAATGGCCCATCAATGCCTTGCCCATGACTCATAGATAACTCCCTCCAGGAGCTATCTCTCTTTAATGGGCCATCAAGGACCCCCTGTATAACTCATCATCCCATTGTGAGATGCCCCGCCCAGGGGGAGGAGCCAAGCATTCTCACCTGGATATAAGCTGGGATTTGGGGCAGTTCAGGCAGCCCTTACCCACTGGATTTCGAGAGGACCAGAGCTACCAGACCTTTCTACGGGATCACTGCTTCAGGAAAACCACCTCACCTGGACTGCTTCCATCACCCTGCTCAGGTTGTATTCTGACTCTGTCAGTGGTCTTTTTGTATTATTGCATTTATTTTATTTTATCTTTTTTCCCTTTTCTTCTCATTAAATTGTATTTCTGACTTGCAGCCTCTTCCTTGTTTTACTTTCAAACCACAACAAAGGGCAGCCCAGAAAGTGCTTGAAGACTGATCTCTGGGATCTACTGTTGCTCTCTGTATTAGAGACACAGATATTCAGCCACTGGGCTGCCACCATTAGCTGTTCAATATAAATATTTTGCTGTGTTCAGTCTGCTTCCCAGGAAAAAGAGATGAACTTCAGTACTCTGAGCTGGGCAGTGGGACACAAGCACATCAGGCCAAAGTCCTTGGAAGGCCCAGTGTGTATAAAGCCTCAAACAGGTTCTGACTTGTCCACTTCAGTTATGATTTCTTAGCCCTTTGATGGCTTCAATTGTGAGATTGTTTCATACATCAAACAAGTAGTGGGTACATCTTGAGAACCACTATAGATATGTAATTATTAAATATGACACTAGGTATAGTCCATTTGTGAATGTTAAGTATTATTGTTATTATTATAATGAAAGCAGAAAAAGCAATCTCTGACTGGAAAGAGGGAGTGGCAACAGGCATTTTTGTGTTCCTTCAGCTAGCTAAAATATCACTGCCAATAAAATTCTGTTTGCAGAACATATATATTTAATGAATAACTTTGCTTTCCTTGCCAGAATACTGGAAAAGTTTGATTATGTACGATTCCAAAAATAAATGTATAAAATACTCCTGAGCTCTCTTAACTGTCACTTTGTATTACTGAAAAGCAGACTGCTCTGTTCATGTACTGTGCCAATGACGTCATCTCTACTCACTCTTCTACAAAAACAGGGACACCAAATTCTCTTATTTACGCAGTCTTGCACTTTTCAAAGATAAAAGAGCTCTTCATAGTTTGGTTAGACCTCACTTAGGTATTTCTTATGAACATTCTTTTGTACTGAAAATAAATAACCATCCAGTGACTTGGTATGAAAAGCTGTGAGCCAGCAGGTACATCTTATATTGTATATTCTATGTGCATTCCTTGTGGCCATGACAGCTCCTCTTTCTCTGCTGAAGGTGGCCACAGACCCACTAATCCTATGGATTCAGCCTTTAATTTGAACCTTTCAGATTAGTAAACTGAGGGGCATTTCTGATCTCTGACAATGTCATCCCAGCTTTACTGGAAATAGCTCATTTTTGCAGCATTGTATTACAAGATCAGTACTGATATATAAAACCTCCTCACACTTCAGTAAAACAGGGTTATGATTGCTTGTGTGGAAACAAATCCAGTTCATTTTAAAAGCTGTTATTGGATCAGAGTTGCAGGAAGAAGAAGGTGATTTTCAAACCCAGGAAATAAAGATGTCCCAAATTTTTTCTTCCAGATCCCTTGCCTCTATTTTACTGCTTGACTTCTTCACACAGTTGAAAAATTTGTGAAGGAAGATTATCTGAAAATGCTTGATAGAGTGTGTCTGGAAAGGATTGTACTGTAATTTGCTCCCCAAGGTGTACAGCCCAACATCAGAACACTCTCTCTCTGAACAGTAGACCTCATGTCATTGGAGTGCCTCTCTAAAACACAAAACCAGTAAAGAAAAGAATCACTGGTCTTAAAGACTCAAAAATGGAACTGGATCTGAGCTGAAAATTTCTGAGCTATCTTTAGAAGTAATTGAAGGATAGAAAATTGGATAATAATTGTACTTTGCAATCTACAAGCAAGTCAGAATTTTTTCTTCAAGACTATTTTTCTCATGTGTTGTAACTAACAGTGTAAGGCTACATCCTCTTGTCTTCCTGCATCTCTAGCCTCTACTTAAGACATCCTGTGCATTGTGACTGGGAGATATCAAGTCTTGGATCCCTTTTTAATTTTTTTTTTTGTAGAGTCCTCAAATACTTGTTACAAGATCACTTTCCTTTACTGCTCTTAGTTACGTGAATATTATACACTGATGGGAGCTGTGTCATGTTCTGCATTAAAGGTCTCTGTTGCAATCCATTTTTTTCCATTTTTTCTGCCTTTGAGGCTGAGCAGCAGCATAACTTCAAAACCAGTCTGACTTTACAATAACATGTTTGTTCAGCTGGAAATAGATAGTTCAAATCAAAGTCCAACACCAAGGTTCAAGCTTTATATGTACCTATTAGCAGTCATACAAATATGCTATTGATATAATTATAATAATATTAATAATATTTCATAATATTTTTTTTCTGTTTCTGCTCTGGCATTGCTTTGTTTTCTGCTGCCGCCTGATTGTACAAATTAGACTAATTTTTTGTGCTTTTTAGAAATACTACAAATAAGATGTCATTAGAATTCATGTATGTCCAAATGCACACATATAACAGCATGAATGCCAGTTTGATGCTAGTTCTAGTTTATTTTTTTAAACCTGCCTGGCTTAGACTGTGTCCTGAAGGCACAGTTTTGTTGTTAGAGTAATGCATATCTGAATTAAGACACTGAAAGACCATTGGATTGTTTTTTTTGATCCAAGAAACGTTTTATTAAAGCAGAATGAATAATTCACAAGAGGAGATACATTAAATTTATTTTGCTGTGTATTGTATTAATCTATGAAGAGCCTGTGAATTCAGTTGTATTTATTAATTATTTAAAATTGTTTTCAGAGTGAAGGCTTTAGGAAACTGGGGAAAAATACAGACAGACCTTGCCTGGTTACTTGAAAGGAATAAGTGGATCATTTTCTTTCTTTGGGTCAGAAAACATCTGTTTTCTCACTGATTAGATGTAACTCCTGTTGCAGTTTCGTAAGAAGAGACTGTCCATGAATGGACTGACAGGCATCCCCAACAGTGCTTATGAGCTTGATGTAAAAGGAATACCTACCATAAAAGATTAATTTCTCAAATGTTAGCCCCTAAGTAATTCTATAGTAATTGTTGGCTTTGCAAAGTGACAAACACTGTCAATTTTGATTTTTTCCAAGGACGTAGGAAGAAAAAAAGCACGTCAGGAAAAGATTTGAGCTTCTTAGCTTTCTGATAGAGGATGTTGGTTTTGATAGCTTAAACTGGAAATGATAGAGGATTTCTAAGATTCCTCGTGAAATTCCTATAGTTTTATTATCCCCCTAGGGTTTTACACTGTTATTTTGTCTCATCATAAGTCAGATAAAGCAGGTGAGTGGAAAAATCCAGCACAGAAGAGCAATGTGCTTGACACACTGGATCCCCTTCTCTGACAAAGTAAACTGCTTGGCTGATGAGCCAGCAGTGGACATTGCCTGGGTTTTTCCATGCTTTTGATACACTTTCCCACAGCCTTCTCCTGCAGTACCTGCTGTGTGATGGTCCAGTCCTATGGTCTGTGCAGTGGGTGGGGAACCAGCTGACTGGTGGCACCCAGAGGGGAATGGCAAACAGTTCCTTTTGAAACTGATATCCTGTCAAAAGTGTGGTCCTCCAAGGATTGATATTGGGCCCAATGCCATTTAACATCTTCCTAAGTGACCTGGATGATGAAATTAAGTGCACCCTGATGAAGTTTGCCACCAAACTGATTAGGAAAGTGGATGTTTCAGAAGGGAGAGCCACTCTGCAGCAAGACTTGGATAGACTGGAAAACTGGATGCATAAGAACCTTATGAAGTTCAACAAGGACAAATGTAAGCACTTGCAGCTGAGAAGACATAGTCCAGGTGTGCAACACAGACTGGGATCTACTTGGCTGGGGAGCAGCTCTATGAAAAAGGCCCTGGAGGTCCTAGTGGACAGCAAACTCAGAACAAGTGAACAGGATGCTGCTGTGGCAAAGAAAGTGAAGAGGATGCTGAGTTACATCAAAAAGGGCATCCCCACAGCAGAGAGAAGGAAGGCATTTTCACATTCTTCTCAGCTCTTGTCAGGCCATATCTGGAATCCTGAGTTCAGTTTTAGTTCCTGCTGTACAAAAAAGATGCAGACCAGCTTGAGAGGGCCAAGAGAGAGGCCATGAAGACATCCAAAGGACAGAGAAGCCTGGCTGCCATGTGAGGAAAGGCTGAGAGAACTCTGTTTGCTCAGCCTAGAGAAAAGAAGGCTTAGGGCAGACTTATCATTGTGTTCCAGTATTTAAAGGATGACTGCAAAGAACATGGAGACTTCCTTTTTACAATGAGTCACATGGAAAATATGAGAGGAAACGGGTACAAGTTATGCATTGAGACATTCCAATTAGACAAAAAAGGGAATTTTTTTCACGATAGGAACAATCAACCATTGGAATAATATCCTCAGGGAAGTGATGGATTCCTCAGTGTAGAATTCTTTCAAGATTCAGCAGGATTGGGTGCTGGGCCATTTTTTCTGGATTGTGATTTTGCCAAGAAA
Organism: Sylvia atricapilla; assembly: GCF_009819655.1. NCBI lineage: Eukaryota > Metazoa > Chordata > Aves > Passeriformes > Sylviidae > Sylvia > Sylvia atricapilla. Next base: position 104,432,185 of record NC_089140.1, on the reverse strand, counting down.
GTTTGGACCAGATGATCCTTGAGGTCCCCTTTCAGCCAGGATATTCTGTGATTCATTAAGACAGAAACACCTATGAGACTACATTTTTTTTTCTTCATTAACAGCTGATTCTAACACTCTTCTCAAGTTTTTAAGCAGCAGAAGATTTGAAGTGTAGTGTTTTGCTGTAGCTCTAATTATTTATTTCTATCAAATTCATGTCCCAGTTACAAATTATAAGAGCTTTAACAAGAAAGTGTTTTTAAATAAAACAGACAAATCATAACTTAATTGCATTTTTTGACAGAATTAGAATGAGTTTTAATAAAGACAGGTGTCCTATTCATAACCCCAATGTTTAAGAAAAAGGTGAATTGCAGACAAGATGTGATCCCACATTATATCTCTTCTCTAAAATGCTGCAGCTTAGGTCTCAAGTCTGGGTTACATCAGCGTTCTTTCCCTGGTTTCTTGAGCTCTCTCAGGGTACATAATAGACGTCAACAGAAATTGGAAAGGAAGAAAAGGAAGTATGTCTGTATAATTCTCTGGTTAGGATCAGGTCCATTCCTTGCTTTAGAGCCTTCTTATTTCACTTATGTGGGATAAGCTGTTGACTAATGGTCATAAGTAATGCTTTGGGATCAATAAATGCTTCTTCCACACAATTTAGTGTTCTAATCATGCTCTAGAGTCATGCCTGGTCTTGGGCAGTGTCTGTTTCTTGCCTGCATGGTCACAAAGCTTTGAGTGTCTGGAGAGTGAGGGCACCTTAGAGAAACCTGGGTCCCCATGGCTTAGGTTCCCATGGCTTCTCTACCACTTTTTTATATACCTTTCAAAGTGCCCCAAATAAGGTTTCCCTAATTTCTTCTTTCAGTATAAATGCTAAATAGAAGATTTTTTTTATCACATTGTCAAAACTTATTATATAGGTGTGTGAGAGAAACAGGATAAATCTGTCACACTTACCTGCTAATGAGCCAAACCATGGAAAAAGTGCGTGGAAAACATGGGATTTTTAGGGGCTTTGGCTGCTGAAAGAGGAAGAGTCATTAATCTGGAATAAACCTTACCTTTCCTTCTACAATTTTTTCTAGTATGGACTGTCGACCTTACTTTTGCTACTACGACTTTAAGAATTAAGTGATATTTTACTTTCAATCGTGGCTATAGCAAATATTATAGTCTTACTACTGTAGATAGTAATTGTGTTTTGGAAAATGATCTATCAGTCTTTTGGCAACTGACTGTGTACCTAGCCCTCTAGAGTTCTGGAATGGTTTGGTAAATTACTTTTTGTGGTTCCATGAAAAAGTTTGGGCCTCTGGGCTAAATGTACCAGAGATGTACCTTTAAACATATACAGAAAAAGACTGTACTGACTGAAATATCTGTGGTGGATCTGGAGGTGCAGCAGAGCAACTTGAGGAAAGAAGCCTGATGGTCAGGAAGTTCATATGTGAGCTCAGGAAATAGTTGTCTAGCAAAACTGAAAGCAAGAACAAATGAAGATTTAAAATGAACCAGCAAACAGGTAAGAATTATTTTATAGTAATGACAAAGACTTTTAGCTGTGATGATTTTTGCAGTCTGTGGGATTGTTTTTTGTCCAAAAAGAGCTAAAGGCAAGACATAGGGGAGAGTAAAAGCGAAACTAGAGCAAAGCAGCAAACGAAACCTCTGGCAAGCCATAAAAAGGATTTTTCTACAGAAATATACTTCACTTGTGATACATCAAACAGGTACAAAGAAACTGTCTCAAGTATCAGAAGAAGGTCTACTTAGGTCAAACAAAGCAGGATGTGCATAAACTCTTTACCTGTTTTTCCTCTACTATTTAGTTCTTCCTAAAAAAGTTGTTTGTTTGGGTTTTTTTATTTGCTTGTTTGTTTTAAAAAAGCCTTTATTATTGCATAAAGAAGCATACTTACTTCTGGAGAAAAGACCTGGACTGACTCAGACTAAGCTGAATCTGGAGGGGGCAAAGTTTCAGGGAAAGAGCATTGCACTGTAATAATTCCCCACCAAGGGGAGAAAGCAGAAAGTTAAGTGCAGGCAGCAAATCCAACACTGGCAAGGATAAAATTGGAAGGCTCAGGAATACAATAAAATGCAGATAACATCTTTCATCTGCCAAGTGAAGGTGTTGTACCAGCAAGCTCAGGGCAAGAAATGCAAGTAAACTTTGATTAATTGGTAAAATGTAGAAAAAAAAGTTGATGATGTGATGCCAGTTCTAAGCCTTGCACTGAGAAAGAGCAAACCTCACTACAAATTTAATTTTGTTGGTTTACTTTTGTTGAATACTTGCTAGTGTCTTTTTAATCACAGAGTAAACCACAGTGCATTTAAGTAAGCAACTGGAAAGAGACAAGCTAATTAAATAGTTCATGTTTACTGCTCTGACAACAATTATTAATTGCAATTAAATCTTAAAAACATTTTATCAGCAGTAGTAGATGAACTTTATATCCTTAGAGCTTACATACATCCTGACTCCTGGGAACAGTTGCATTTTGCAGTTCCAGCTTTCAGTAAGCCTTGCACTGGTAAACCGTAATTTGCTCATGTTTTATGTACTCTTTAAATAATACTTTAAGTATTTTGAGTTTGGCAGCCTTCAGCAGATACTTTCAAGTTTCTCTGGGTTTGTCAATTAATTAGTTTTAAACACCCTTTATTTAATTAAAGTTATTGCTGCTTCTGGGATGGTTCCATTGTGAAGATTGCCTCTCCCAGCTCTGTACCAGAAAGTGTTCTATACTAGAGAAAACTTCGAATTTCTTATAATGCCTCTTTCTGGATGTATGCTTATTTTACAAATTTAGAAACCTATCACTCATTTTTGTTATAATATTGAAAATAAACCTTTTTTCCCATATTGGAATTTTAATATGATAAGTCAAGATGATGCATCTTTTCTTTCTATGATGGAGCCAGTATATGATCCTGCCTTCCTTTTTGCAGTTATTCCTGTGACAACCACATATTTTGGTGAATAAGTAACACTTTGTCTGGCCAAAAGATTTTTCTGCTGTCATCCACATATCATCATTACAGACTGAATACTTTTTGGAGTAATCATACAGGCTCCAAGTCACTAACTGATTTGAATTTATAGTTCCTGAATTTGGACAGCTATTAGATCAAAGTTTTAATGTTTTACTCACTTCTGCCAACCAAATAATAATCCCTTACCTAGATCCTAAGAGTTTGGAAAATTTTGTATTTGTAAAATGCTTCAGTGATGAATACATCAGTTCATGGGCTCAAAACAAAACAAAAAATCAGAACGCTCCCAATTTTGAGCTGAAAAGAACAGGAAATGATCAATGTCTTACCCATGCTTCAAATAATATACTGATGAGTGGAATAAACCTCTCCATCTGTACCTGAGTGAGTCTCAAAGCAGTGAAACAGTAAGACTAGCAGAGAAGATGCCATGGGGCTCTTTCTTTGTAACTCTTATAGAGTTCTTGGTCAGCTGATGTTTTGGAAAGCCAGAACTATACCAGAGTACTTAACATTTCTGTAACTGCTTGGAAGTTGGAAATCAGCTGAAAAGAAAGAGATGAGTTTGGGCTTCTGAATTGTGGAGAAAATTCAAATACTAAACAAAAATAAGTCTCTGGTTTGTAAACACTTGGGAACAGCTCTGATAAAAAAGGACAAGCCACGTGTTAAGTGTTGCTTCTCTTGTCTGCAGGAACCTCAGTACTTTTTTCTTCAAGTATGCATCTGTCTTGCTATCTGTGTTCTATCACATAGCTTAGGCTCAGCGATATATATTTATAAAGTGTAGATGCACATTAAGTCTCATGAAAGCCAATAGTAACAACTCTAATCATAATTCAGTGCACAAATTCAGTCTTAAATTTTGTTGTTGCAGGGCTGTCATTACACTTCTTGGCAGCATGCTCATACTCATGAGAAAATTATCTATAGCAGGCTAGTAATTAACTTGAGCATTTTAAAAATAAGACACTGAACTGTGTGAGATCTCTCCAGTGGTTCCAGCTAGAAAAACTATCTTTAGAAACATAATTTTTTTTTATTTTCCTATATGTCTCTTCTCTCAAGAACAGAAATGTGGAGAATCCTGTCTACAAAAATAATGCAATTGTAGTGCAAATTTAGTGTCAACATATTCAGTGTCATGGATTTGAAGTGTTGTACATCAGTGGTAATACACTCATTTTAAATGACACTGGAACATTTCTGTAATTCTAACCTTGCAGCTTGGCACTGAAAAGCATGATGATGCTACCAGTACTGTACAGTGCCATCTTCTTCATTAGACTTGCAAAGTACTTCACTTAGAAAAAAAATTCAAACCCTAAAAATACAAAGAAAATAAACCTCACCCAAATTCAGTTGTGAAATGAATCTACTGTTAATATAATTCAGCGCTATAGATTTTTTTCTCCATAAAGATGATCTTTTGATATCTTCAGCTGGACTCTTTTCTTTCAATCAAGATATATTAAGTCATGATTTTAGTTAATAAAAAGATTTTCAACTTTCATGGTCTCCAGGCATTTTCCCTTCTGTAGCCTAGCAGAGATGCCAAATTTTAAAAGGAACTTAAAGATTTTGGCATGTCACTCATGGTAATTTGCTGGAATGATAAATCAATGAGATTTATTTTTATACAAGTAATGGAGATATAGTAAGCAAATTTTCTTGTTTTAGAAACCTTTATATAGCACAGACATTTTCTCACTCTATTTGTAGTGATGGGGTGGAAGATGAATGAAATAATGTTGGATAAATGACTCCGATGTTATCTGGCTACTAGTACCATTATGTCTCCTGGATCTGTCAGAAATATTCCATTATATAAGACAGATAGTGCTCTAGTTACTGGCTAGAAGACTGAAATATAATGATTATACTGGCTAAAACTAGCCTTTAGTTTCCTTCATAGGAAGCTGCTATTTCAAGAGACTTAGTTAAAATATGTTATTTCTTGCAATTGTTATTTTTATAGTGAAATGAATCACCGTTCAAAAAATAAATTTTAAATCCCCATGATGAGAACACTGAGGTTTTAAGCTGTAGAAAATCTATATGTATCTATATATATGTATATGTAGATTCACATTTTCATCTTCATAATGTTGAAAATAATTTGAAATTAAAATACCTCTCTTATATATGGATTGAAACTAGTGCAACATTTAGGTGGAAGCAGCTAACATTTAGCTTTGGTCACAGTATTTGTGCACAGCAGAGTTTATATTTGCAGTTCACCTATGCTTTTGGAAGCAGGAATGCAGACTCCAGTGTTCATGCATCTTTTCTCTGCTTGTCTGCAAATGTATGTGACATTACACTTGTATGATCAGCTAGTGAGGTTGCCCACATGTTATTCCAGTCAAGGCCACACATCCTTCAGACCATGTGACCAGCTTATTTATGTGGTAAACATTAGTGGCATGCTGCTAGTTTTTGTTTAATAAAGCAGTGTTTGCAATGGAGAGCATTTAGCTGTTAAAAGTCATGTTTAGGCAGTATATGATGGGCTAAAGTCAACACCAAGTTTTCTCTGACTTCACTTTGACTTGCATGTTTGTGTTTTAATCACAGGAAATTGCAAAAATACTTAGATAACATATTTATAAATTCCTGACTGATCCAAAAATATTTGTCTCTCTAACAGAGTCAGTGAGACCAGACCATTTTTCATGCGGGTGTTTTGTATGATTGTTATTTATGTAAGTTCAGGTGAAACTGGTATTTGAACAGCAACCTATCCTTATCTTAAAACACATGTTTACACAGATACCAGTGACTTTACACTTGGCTCTAGTGTCTCAAAGTGACACAATGCCAAAATTACTCCTTTCATGGGAGCCCTAGAACAAAGAATTTGTGATACTGGATAACCCTCTGGCCTTACCCTCTCCCCATCCTAGACCCGGCCAAGTTATCAGTATTTTACAGTGTTGCAGTTATAAATAAACCTGACTTTGGTGCTCAGGAAGAGATATTTACAGAAACCACTCTGTGCAGCCTTTGGATCCATAGCCATACATCCGCTCACAGATGGGATGAACAAGGATCCCTGCAGAGGCTCCCCAGCCACCATGCCAGTAAACATCATGCTGTCTCATTGCACTGCTTGCATCTCCAATGAGAAGAAAGCAGTTATTGTGGCATAGGGCCCTCTGCACAATCACAATTATAATGATCTTCAGTTTGGCTTTTTTTTTTTTTTTCTGCTCAGCTCTTATTGTGGAATTACTCTCTCTTTGCACTGATGGACAGCAAAAATTCTTCTGCTCCCATGGTCAAATAAAAGTACTGAATAGGTTACCATTAATTAGCCTTCTGACGTCAATATTCTGATGTCAATAGTATGCCTCAGTATTCCTTTTTCAGCGATCATTTACTTCTCTCAGAGTGAAGATGATAGAAGTTGTGCAGCAAAGAAACCAGTGTGCTGAAAATTATGTATAGTGATTTGCTATACAAATTGTTCCTATCTCAAATGTTGCTCTAGCATCACAATCTCTTTTTTCTTTTTGGTACCATAAACCTTGATGCTTTAATTCAAGTCACATGTTGCAGGCATTGGAATTCACTGTGAATAATAGCCATTCATTGTCCAGTCCATTGTCCTGTTCATTTGCAATTAATGAACTATAGTGATTTTTTGATGGAACTTTTGGTGTTATTTATGTTTTTTTAAATTAATTTAAGCAAAATTTTTGTGCCTGGATAGCCTAAGAAAAACAATTGCAGCCTGTAAATTGTATGTAGTACTGCCACTTGTTTTTCAGCAGAAGACTGATGCTTTTCAATTCGCAGCCTAATAAGTAGGAAACAGGAAATCATTAATTTTGCAATTTCACAATCGCCTTTCATTGTTATACTGATTCATGCAGCTTTTCAGACTTTCTTGTAGTCTGATGGAATGATAGTAGTGCACTAGTACTCATAAATCAAAAGTAATGGCTCTACAGATAGGGAGACTGGAAGTTGTCTTTCATGTGTGAGCCAAGATATTTATAGCTGGCTTCTGTCCAGCTGCAAAACAGAACACACAAGTGAGACAGAAGTGACTTCAGGCTTTTAAGATCATCAGCACGCTCAACTTATACACCTGTTAGAGAGGAATTATTTAACCAATGGTTTAAGAGTGATGATGATGACTATTGCTTGTTTTTATTTGAATACTTGACTGGAAACAGGCAGTAGAAGTTAATTATGATCTAAACAAATACCTATTTAAACAGTATGCTTTTGCTTTCTTTTGCTGGTCATGTTTGTGAATGCAATGTAAATGGCTTTTTCTTTGGTAAATAATTAATAAATAATTCATGGTACTGAAAACCTTTTAAGTAGATGGGAGAGAAGGAAACCCAGTGGTGGAAAATATAGGGTCTGTTCCAGAGACTCAGAGTTCAGAACATGAGAGCAAGGGATACAGAAAGAAGTGCTCCAGGCCTCATACACAGAAGAAACATGCAGGATTAAAAGACTCTGCAGTTTCTTTTGGACTGTAGCTTGAGTCTTCTTCTCACATTTATACATAGAACAAGAAAAATTTACATATCCAAGTAACAGAGTCTAAAGCTGTAGAAGGATGAGGCAGAGGAAATATTCTGGCTTCCTTGTCATACCACACAAGAGCAACATAGTTTTTAAATCATATTTCAGAAATATTTTGAACAGAATGAAAGGTTGGGATATGGCTACCATGACAGAAGACCATCGAATCACAGAAATCACCAGACTTCAAGAAGTCAGCAAGTCCAAACCCATGTCCTAACTCAGGATCAGCTGTACCTGGGTTACTAATGAAAAATGCCCATTTTATGCATTCTTAAAGATGCTTTATGCATTCTTATAGCTATGGACTCCACAGCTTCCCAGGACATTGTACTCCAGAGATTACACTGCCGCTAGGAAATGCTGAAAATTAGACTCAGTATTTCTATTTCTGTTCTATAACACAGAGGCAAAATGCACATTATTTCTTTGCAGTACCTCATTGTATGTTTTGTGATTGTTATCACATCTTCCTTCAGTCTCCTGTAGAACTAAACAAGCTTAAATCCTTTAACCCCTCTTTGCAGCCTTGCAATAATCAGCTGCTGTAATCAAGATGAATGAAATGCAGTAGTTGACTGGTTCCTAAGCAGATGGAAGATAGTTGGCCTCTTTTTTGAACTCTGGACACTGCTGGGAATGCTTCTGGTCCCTCAAGGTGACACAAAGGTGAGGAAAAAAGCCCAAAAGTTAAGCAAAGAGCTTAAAAGGTAAGGAAGCAGTCCTTTTCTGAATATGTGCTGGTTTACCCTTTCTCTTTGGCTTGCAGAATACGCAGCTTCAGCCTCCTTAACTGGTGTTTGTTGTCAGTGCTGTGTTTTCTTAGACTTTGAATGTATTTCATGCCTCAAAAAAACCAGTATCTCCTCCATGGAGTTTTAAACTAGACAGCAAGATTAGTGAAATAAGTGAGCAAATGAATGGAAGAGTAATCCTTTTGAAGATACATCTCCTTGAGACTAGAAGAGTAACTCAGAGGCATGTGATGCTGTGCTTATCCTCTTCTGATGCTCTTTAGACATTTTAGCTTACCTACTGGCCCCTGTCAGAGACAGGGACGTGGTCTGTGTAGACCTTTGGGGTGCAATTCACACCAAGGTAACTATTCAAATTTAATTTGCCATTCATATTCAGAACCTGGTAGACTCCAGTCATGACTCTTTGTCTTGTTACTCTGTTATATTTCACTCACTCGAATTAAACAGGAGATGTTGTCTGCAGTGTATAGGAGAAAAATAGAGCTTTGACATAGTGTAGATCGCTTCTTTTTTGACTGACCGCATCACTTTTCACTGTCTTATCAGAATCAGGCTTAATGAATTAATAGTATGGCCTTTGACCTATTTCTCAGAAGGTGCTTTTTCATGTCTTTCTTCCTTGTTCCTCCTTTAACTACTTCTGGGTCTAAATATTTATTTGTAGCAAATGAAGATATCCCAATACATAAGCTTAGCAGTTCTTTCTAATGTCTGTTTTTAAGACTGATTAATCAGTACATTATAATAAAGTTACTTAGTGTAAGTGATCCATCAATCTCTCCATAACAGAATTATCTCTGTGAGTCTAACAATACAACCCTGGAAGACTCAGATGTGAGATTTGACTGGAGAATTAATATAGATGCTTTCTCTCGCTTTATATGAAAGAGGGATTTGTGCTTCCTGGTGCTTTGCCTTGAGCTCTCAGGTTCCACTCACAAATGAAGCAACAGATTCACTGTCTGCAGGAGATGAGGGGTAGCAGTGCCTCCTACTCCTGCCCAAAGGCAGTCTAGAGATGGAGAACTGCGTTTCTACTTTGTGGAACTTTATGAGCATTTTAATGATTTTGCTTTAAAACTCTGAGGTTCAAGTATGAAGATGTTTGGTTCAAGGTTCTCTTGAAATCAGTTCTCAGTCTGATTGAGAATTTGGTAAGCTTCAGCTTAGTGATTCTCCTTGGCTGAGGTTCAGATACCTATGGAAATCTTGAAAACAGAGTAGTTTTGGCAGTTTTCAGGCTTGTAGTGGGGCTACTGTAGAAATGTCAGGTGTTTAGTGAGTGATAACAGCAGAGATACTAAAAAAATAGCAAGAGAGATAACAACAGAAATAATAGCAAGTGATAACAACAGAGATACTAAAATAATAGCAAGCCCTTTGCAGAAGTTCTGATCTGCTGGCATCTTAAGAGGATACTCAATGAACTGAAAAGCTTTTACTCTTTTGAATTAACTTTCTTTTTTTCATCACATCCTTTTAATTCATTTTTAATAGAAACCAAAGAAGTCATAAGGATACTTTGCTGCATTTCAAGGGGTAAAAGTCCATACTGAGATTATTTTTTTAAGTGTTCTGACAGCTTTCTTTTCCAATTCATGTCTAATAGCTTCAAAAGGACAGAGCAGCTTGCATCTTTGACAATCTGTTGGTCTACACTTACTTATGTATGAGGCTGACTCAAACTCACCAAGAATCACATAGAGTTTTATAGCCTTTGCAACCAACATCAGTGAATTAAATTGGCTAGAACAAATAAGGTGACAAAGGGTAATGATGAGTGGCAGAAGAAATGAAAATAATGTGATTTAAAGACTGACAAAGTCCTTGGTGACCATCAGCAACAGTAAGTGTGTTTTCAATGAGATATTTTATAATTTAAGGCTTTTAATAGCAGTCTCAATTTTACTGTCTTGTTCAAAGGATAACAGGGCATGACGACCTTTTATTTGGTATTGCACTTCCAGGATCGATCAAGACTTGTGAGATAATGCTGGTTCTGGAACATCATGAATAAACTGCTTCTGACCATTTCTCCATTTCTGGCACACTTCTATTCCTCTTTCTGATGCAGCAGAATATACAGATACCCATGCACCATTTTGACTTGTATTTGACATTTTAATTTTGCTTCTAAGGGGGAGGGACGGAAAGTCTAATTTGTCATTTAACTGTATTATTCTCATAGCACTCTCACTGGCTGCTGTTCAAAATCAATATTAACAGTCCAAGGATTTTATTTGCCTGAGGAAATTGACAGGAACCACAATTGCTTTCCCAGAACAGCTCTTCATGTGGATACTCAGAACTACTCTTCATTTTCCTGTGTAGGTAAGGTCTAAGTCAAACACATGGTTTTTGTTGCCTCCTTACAAAGTCCTAGAAAGTTAGTAGAAGCCCAAAAAAAGTAAGGGCTGTGTGCAATTTATGCACTATGTACAATATACTACTATTTGCACACTTCTCAGAAACTCAATATTCTAAATCTAAAACAATTCCTTTAGTTGAGTAGGGAAGGCTGGAGATGGCATCTCTTCTTCACTCTGCAGTTAAACTAACACAAAGTGTTTGTTTGCCCTCTTGTTTCTCCCTGTCCTAGTCCCTTTTCCTCCCCTGGTCTTGGGAGAAGCACAAGATGAACAATGCCTTGTACCCCCAAAAGGAGGTACTTAAGGTTTTCACCTCAGGGGCTCCTTAAGGTTAAACTGGGATAAACCATTCCAAATTTGAAAGAGATGAGCCTTTCTTGAGAAACAAAACTGACTGCAAAATTATATAAATGTTTTCAATCCAGTTTTAGACACATGGCCTAGCTTTGATATAATCAGACTCCATTATAGCAACTGCTCATTTATAGTAACTCCAGCAGAAAAACCCCTTTAGTCCAGTGGTAATTTGCTTTGAGAGAATTAACATACCCCACAGGACTGATCCTGAAGACAGTAATCCTGTTCATCTTGCCCTTCCCAGTGAATTCTATATTTAATATCTAAATACACATTTCTCCTTATGTTCCTACTGTTTCAATGTTTAAATGGAGCTCTGCATATGAAATTATCTTCCTAAAAATACTGAAAAAGCGTATTGAAGTGAAATTTGATCTGTCTTTATAATGTTGATTTGGCAAATTCCAAGTCCATGATTAAGAATAGCTTTCCAAAATAACAAACATTTGTTCAGATGTCAGGAGTTTGCTATAGTGAAGCTAGGTGGTTTTTGCCTTCTTTCAGGCCTTACAACTTTCTCTGTGGTGACTCATCTGGTTTTTAATAGCTATTGCATAACACTGGTTTTCATTGTGCTTGTTTTGTTTTCCACCATATGGAGTTTCTCAGTAAGAATATACTTTAGAAGAAGGAGCTGATGTAAATGCACTGTTCCTTTACAATTCTTTGGTTTTTGGAAAGATGGACAAAGACAAGTTATTATTCATATACAAAATGACTAAGAGGCTAAGGGCAATTGAACTGTCAGCCTTTAATTTTATATGCTTTTCTGTGGGAGATTTTGGTATGTGTGAATATCTCAAAGAACAGTAAATAAGTTAATTTCATCTATCACTAGGCTAAAAATAGTGGGCAAGATGTAAACTAAGCAAAGTTCTCTCCTGTATATAAATAAATAGAGCTCTGAGTATTCGGTGTTACCGAAAACAGAAAGTGAGCGTCAGACTGGAACAATAGATGACTGTATTTAGATGTACAATGCATGACTTTTCTTTAATACCAATTTGAATTTTGCACTATTTTCTGTTTTGTGCATGAGTTTAAAATCAAAATCAACCAGAAGTCTGATAGAGAGGAAGGTGGTGCAGAGAGAAACAAGGACCAGTGCCAAGTTTGCTAGAGTAAGGTGAGCTGTCTTTTAGTTTTTTCCAGAAACAAGCTTGTGTGCCAAGCAACTCCTGTATTAAGAAGTTAGAGTATCTGTAGGGTTCTGGGGGTCTACTAAGCTGAGAAAATGTGCTTTCTTCTATCTCTACCTCTGCACAGCACAGCAGCAGCTTGCTCCTCTCTCTCTTCTCATCCACTCCTAGTCCTTGCTCAATGCTGTAATGTGTTTTAGCTTCACCCTTCCTCAGATTCTTCTTTTGGTATTTGGCCCATGAGTAATCTCACTTGAAATCTTGAATTTTATCTCCAACTGTGTGACAGATCACCTTCTTTTGAACGCTTTATGTATTTTGAAAATAAAGAAAATTTACAGCAAAAATTTGAAAAAAAGCTGCTTGCTGTTGTATGGCTGTATTTCAGAGCTGAACCAATGAACCGACAAAAGCACAGAAATTTCAAACACCTTTTCATACCTCATTTTCTCTCTAACCAAAACACTCCCTGAAATCTTTGAATTCCAAAGTCTTCTTGAAAAACTTGGATTCACAACTCGTGGAAATGATTATTAGAAAATGTGAATTTGTTTCAGTATTTGTTTGGTAAATAAAAATATTTTTAGAAATAGTTTTTAAAATATTACTGTTAGCTATTTGATTTATGGAAATATTTAGTAAAACTGAATCTATGAAGCAATGATTTGTTAAGATGAAACAAATGCAATTCTATTTATGGATTAATTCATTAGATGATTCAGCTGTTTCAACTTTGAATGTTGAAACATTCAAACAGGACAGTGAATTGAGGTAATGAAAGCAAAACCTCAACAATCTTTCATTTAAATAAAAGATTTTGCTTTAGCTCAGGTGAAAGGAAATAAGATCTTCTTAAAGGAAATTGACAACATACTCAAAAGTTTTTTTTCCATTCTAAGAATATTGTGTCGAGTAGGTATAACCTACTTATCAGCTCTATTAGAGTGCCAAACTGTAAGGCTCTTTTCAAGTTTATAATGCCATAATTAATTAACTAAATATCTTGCATTGGTTTTGCCTCTGGCATCTTAGTATGAGTTTTCATAGCCCTTTATTCTCCTCAGTGCCATCTGACCTGAGCTTTCATTACCCACGAGAAAAGACTAGGGAGTTGTGTTTAGCCTTTGCTTCAGCAAAGCCCATTAAAAGATAAAGCTTGAGCTTGTTTCATTATGAATTTTCTTTTGCTTTCCCCTGTGCTAAATGTAATAAACCTGAAAACAGGTGCACTGGCTCAGTTGGCATATTTTCTGCTTGCTCTCAGACAGTCCTTAGTAAAGATGCATAGCATAATGGTACACTGTCTCCTATCCAACTGTGTGGTTTGAGTTTTCTAATATCCTGATAAAATTGCCAGCAGGTAGAATTCTAGTTCTTCAGAGCAAGCAACAATTTACTTCCCCATGCAAAGATAATTTCCTTGCTGTGCCCATGAGTAAGACTAAAGTGAAGGATGCGATATGAAGTTGGCATAAATTCACCAGAACCTCTGTACTTATTCTACTGTGCTGTGAAAATCTCACCCTCCACTAACATGGACAGCAAAATCGCTGGGTCAGTTATGTCCTGTGTTTGCAACAACCATTCCTTTAAATTTTCAGCTAAAGCAACATGTATGTACAACAGATCTGTCATCCATCCAGGCTTATATTCTCAGCTTAGAAAAACAAGGTTTAAGGAATCACTAAAATTTCTGTTAATTTATGTCATGACTTAGCTTCCATTGGTAAAGCCTTAGCAGTCCACAAGAGAGGTTAAAATACATTTCCACTGAAAATGACAGGTTTAAATTTTTATTTACGAGTGAAAATAAAAGTGTCTTGTTTTTTAGGAATTAAAAAATTTGATATATTTAGACATTACCTAAAAATAGTATTCTACAATAATTATGTCATTAGAATATATGTGATACCACTGTAATATGACTTGTGTGGTACAGCTTATACATTTCTATCATGGGCAGCTGATATTTTACATTTAAATTAATATTTAAAAAAATCCAAAATAGAGAACAGAAAAAATAGAACAAAGTAATAGCCATAACAAGAAGAAATTCTGAGGATCTACCATCTCTAGTTCTAATAGAAACAAATATGAACTCTTTGGAATAAAGATAGAATGTAATTTTTATGATATTGTGGTCTTTCACTAGTAAAGTTTTAAAAATTAATTTTTCTATTAGGTAGAGACCATCTTCTGGCAGGGCAAAGTGATATTCTGGAAGAAGATTGTGATATTTGGACACAGAAGTAGAGACAACTCAATTAGAGTAGAAAAGACTATTTAACTCTCTAGAAAATGCTCTACTGCCTCTGGAGAACTGGCTTCTTAGAACCTCTGTATTTTTTTTTTTTCAGAAGTGTGATGGGCTTTGGGACAGTATTTAGGAATCATTTGATGTCCAGAAAAGACATGCTAGTCATCTAAGGAAACCTAAGAAAACTCAAAGGGATTCTTGCCTTGAAAAACAGGTTGGAAGCTTACATGTTTATTCTTTTAGTATTTACCTTGTAGAATTAACTTTTAACAATAGGCTTTTATTATTTCTAACAGAGAATCACATAATGAGAGCCAAATGGTAGAAAATATCTTCAAAGCAGAAATGTGTACAGCTCCTAGTAGAGAGGGTAAGCAGCACTGGACAGCAGAGTTTAAAGGCAGTTAAGGTTTTTCATGGATTTCCCACTCGATTTGGAAAGTAGGAACAGGCTTTCTCCACACTGTGTATGCTTTATCTTACAGTGATTTTTCATTTTCCCTTTAGATTTCAAAATGTCAGTATCAATGACAGAAAATGCCTTCCCTTCTCCCTCTTTAAGGGTGTACAGAGCAATGGTGTTACCTTGAAAATATCTTGATTCTAAAAGAATCAAGACAAAATACTACTAATAATAATAATGATCTACAAAATAATAACAATAAAATAATCTACGAAAGCTTATGAATTTTTCCATTAAAAACAAAGAAAAAAACATCACAATGCATTTATATATTGCAAATGCTGGTTACATAAGAGCCAAAACCCCTTCAACTCTGAAATTCTCTGAAACTGTGATAACTGGGAAAATGCTTAAATTTAAACCAAATGAATTGATTTGGTAGGAAGTGAATCACACAGACTTGGATGTCCCTCTGCTACCCTTCAACATTGTTTGATTATTTTGCTAATTCTAGAATGCTGCATTCATTCTCAGCAGATGACTATTGAGCATCAATACTGATTTGTTTTCCTACCTGCCGGGCACTTGCTTTCCCAGCCTACTCCTTTTCAGAACTGTTAACACCTTTTGCTCCTTATCTGCTTTCAGCTACTGTTGCCCAAGAAGCTATAAATGAGAGTTTTCCAGCAGTGTCCATTACAGAAGATTAAATTTAAAGGGGAAGATCCACTGTAACTTGTCACCACCACCCCTTTTACAGCCCTTGTCAGCATCCAGCTGCAGCCAAGCAAGCTTAACTCTTCCTGACATGCTGAGGCTTGCTGAGGCAGACCCAGGTAAAGGTGCAGACTCCTTGCTCCAAATCCAAACTCAGACCTTTTTCAGATCCCTCTTGTGAAGGGAGAGTCCTGGCCTCCCCCAAGGTGGGGCTAAACGTCCTTGGACACAGCACACACTCACAGAGGGATGTGCAGCATAGTCTCCTCTCTACATCACCTGGGTTAGTTTCCTTGGCCTTTACCAGGACAGGCTCTGCCCTACACCCCTGTCAGAAACAACTGAAAGAACTACTGGCCACAGAAAGACAGCCTTCTTTTCCCCTAATCCTTCCTTTTCTTTTTTTTTTTTTTTTTCTTTTCCTGCTTCCCACTGCATTTGCTTTTGCTGTTTTCCCTCAGTCTGAAGAATCATGAAACAGCAACAAATATGGGAAAGGCTTGGCTTCTCATCTCATGTCTTTTTTCCTGTCCTTCCTTCTACCCTGACAACCTGTGGGAGAGGAATCTATATGCCAAGTTGATGTCTACATAAGCCCAGAAGGGAAATTTCATGTAGGACAAATTAGACCATTCATCTTCCAACTCGGTACCTTTTTCTAGAAGGAAAAAACTGCATAGTGGTCTTTCAGTATTGTGGATGATTAGAATCTAAAGAGATCCTGATCTTTGTAACAAATGCACATTGTCAGATGCTTGGGATAGTTCATAAATAATTTTGTGCTATGGCTGCTTTTTTGATCTCTCCTAAAGAGGGTGAAAGTCAGCTTTGATACTTCAGAACCCAAATCCACTTGAAATAGATATTACTATTTCACATTCTTTATTTGTCCATGTTACTATATGTTATACAGTTGTAAATATAATAGTATACTTGACTTTTATCAAAATAAAACTTTTTCAAATTCTAAAGAGGAGATTCAGTCTGGATCCCTGACTTCAATCAATTTGGGTTAATGCACTTTCTTCCTCTTTCAAACCGTAACTCACATCACAGCATCTAGAATTTTATGCTTTGTGAAAATTTTTCTACCAGGGGAAGCCTCACATGCAGGCTGAGCAAGCACACAGTTTTCCTGGGGAGGGCTCCATTCTTTATCAACTCAGGAAATTTCTGCTATTGAAAGATTTCATGCTGGAGCAAGCTGCACACATCATTACCCTCATGCAGTTGGAAAGCTGCTTGCTGAAATCCATCGCAAACCAAACCAGAGTCGACCTGGCATGTAATGAGCTCACCCAGGGGCAATGCAATACAGATCTGTATCTTGAAAGCTAAACCTATCCTGGTGCTAACATTTATGTTTCAATATAAAACTGTGACATTACATAGGTTTTATACTCCCTTGATTTGTGTTTATAACACAACAGGGGATTATTATTCTTTGATGGATTATGCCCCTTGGTATTCTCAGGTATGCACACTGAGCTAATTTTATGATAGCACTAGTAGTTTTTAGGGTGCATTTTATTTAAATGCTGTGCATTATATTTGAAATTTTTTTACAGTTTCTGAATATTTACAAAATATCTACAAATTATTTTTAGAATACCATCTGATACAAATTGATTTTGATCTGTATTTCAATTAAAGGAATTGTGTTGTAAAGGAGATTATAATTTAAAAAAATTGTGACAGTGCACTCACATCTGATTTTGCAAAGGTATAAATAATTGAGGGTTTTTGTATATTTGTTTTTCCTTTCTATCCAAAGAATGCATATTCTTAAACAACAGGCTTCTCTGAACTGTCTTTTCCTACATCCCGTTTTCTGGAGAGCAGAAGGGGTGGTGGGGGGAGGGGGCAGGGAGGGAGAGTTCAAAAATACAGGAGAAAAAACACAATGTAGAATAATGTTTCTGGTTCTTTTAAGAGTCTGCTTTACCATTGACTGTGGCAGACACTGCTGGGCTTTTCTCTTTTTCATTTTCTCATTATATTTCACCCTCCCTTTAGACAATCTTAAGTTTATAGAAGTTCCTACATGTTCTGACAAAGTACTGGGATCTGCTGAGGACTCACTGAAAGCCATTTTGGAACAGTGGGATAATCAACCCAAATTTCTTCTGACCTCTTTTAGTTTTATTAAGGCACAATCAGGCTAATAGGAATCGCACACCAAGATTTTAGTTTAGAAGTGGGAAATGCAAGCATACTGCAGGGCTTGTGGCTAAAGTGCACACAAGGCTTAGAAAAGAAAACATACAACATACTGGTTATCCCCACATCTGTGGCTTCAACTATGGCTTATGGCTTGTTTAGGCTTTCATCTAAGATTCTATTCCAGTGATTGTCTTTTCCACGCTAACTTGCTTGTTGGCCCCAGTTTAGTGTGATTCAACTGATTTTTTAGTGAGAAAGCCAATGAACAAAGCAGAGAAAGAGTTTCATGTCAACAATTATATTTTCCAAGGATAGATGACCTAAGAGACTGGGGTTTTAGGGGCAAGGTAATTCTGTAGTGGAATCACTTATATATCTGTAAGGAAACATGATGGATGAGGAGGTCAGAGGACCCAGGGCGCAGGAGGAAGAGCTGAAGTCAAACTGCTAGTAACTGCTAGTCTCTTCGATTTCAGCATTTCAGGTTTTCACGGGAAGCAGGTCTGCCAGATTTTCATCTAACCTGCAAGACGTTGTCCCTTGCATGTTAGGTCAAGTTCTGACTGTCCCCACTGGATGAGAAGTGAGTTCATTGTGTTTGCCTGTTTCTTGATCAGGAGACTAGTCCGCCATCTCTTGGTAATCTGCAGTTGTGTGTTTGGGGTCCAAATGCAAAAAAAGCCTTCTGAGGTAAATTCCTGTCAACCTCTCTCTGTTTATATAGAGGGCACCTATGGAGACATTTCCAGTATATTAGTGAATGAACCTTTGATCTATGACTTAAGACACATCCCCCCACCTTTTCTGCTGTCTCTTCCACGCACATCTAGTCCAATGTAATTTTTGGGGCTCACTGAGAAGGCAGCCAGCCACAACATTTTGTTCTGTCACGTGCAAGTGAGTAATGGCCTTTTGTTTCCAATAATTTCAACCACAAATTTTCATCAAAGCAAAATTCTTGGAATAAATGTTTCACTTCTAGGTAATGGTGGAATTTTTCTTTCTCTTCATTCTGGCAATTGGAAGCTTTTTATACATTGTGAGAGGAAGAATCACAAAAAGGTTTTATTCTTCTCTAAAATTACACAGTGACATTTTAGGCTGAAAGTTTGCAAGATGCTTGGTAATGGTAATCAAAGCAGACTATGGAAGGTTAATATGATATTGGCATTTCCATGGATAGTCTTGTCAACAGCCCACAAAACCCCATGATGGATGTCCTAGGGAGGCACAGGCTTTTGTTACGTGCTCTGAAGTTTTGCCTATATTTCAAAATTGATTATAGGTAGAAAGCTTATTTAATTAGAAACATGTTAGATATATCAGGGTGCAAGCCAGAATTTCTACTACATGTCTAATATAATAATTAATTATATATACCTAAATTATATATACAGACAGCATATTTAGAAGATTTGCTTCCTATGTCACAAAATTCTTTGTCATATTAGTATGTACTGACTGCTTCATTTGTGACAGGACCTATAAATATGCTTCCTGACAAGAAATTAAGCTTGCCCATTCTGCATTGGAGAAACATCTGTTTGGTTCAACATCATGATGGAGGCCAGGAACAAATGTTTCAGAATATCGAAGCTACCAGACATTACCTAGACACGGGATAATCTGCACTGCAGCGTTAGCTTTACCCTGAGCTTTACTAGAGACAGATATGTGTAAACCTCAAGGCAGGTGGTTTCATACCCTTTTGGTAGTTAGTAGAGTATAATAACAAGAACTTTTAAGGTTATTTGAATGTCACCTTCCCTCTTGAATCTGGGTAGGCTTGCCAGGGCAGCTCCTGTCCAATTAGGCAACTGCAAACTATGAGAGAGCATTTCCATTCTCGAGTTTTGAACCTATTCCCTTTCAATGCCATTAAATTGCTCTTCACTACCTTTCAATGTCATGAAAAAGCCCTCTTATTTTATTTTTTCTTTTTCTTGTATTATGAAGTGGAGAACAGTAACATTATATGGAATGCAGCTTTCAATCTTCGATCTTCCATCTCAACAATTTCAGGTTGTTCCCCTGAGGAAGATACCTTTCACAGCCTCAACTCTTCAAGAATGCTCTCTCATGTTGTAGATAATTGCTCTGGCTTATTGCAATGGATCCTTAGATGAGCCCTGGCTCCACCAGCTGCCGTGTGTAGTATTCCTAAAGACTATGGTATATTTAGCCAGCTTGTGAGCACAGACATTTCCTTCATGAGCCTGGGTATTGAAATGCATTTTCCCACAGCTATTGTTTATACTTTCAGTGGGTGCCTATGTTGATGTGTCTTTCTAAAAATAGCTATTAAGTAAGATGCTGAATAATGTTCTTTAGAGCTGGCATGTATGGATGGCCAAAACATTCCAATCTGAAGGCAAATTTAGGAAGTTTGTGTGTGGGTGTCTGTTCATAATCTTTTCCCAAGAGTAGTACTTCCTTAGAGTGGAATTTATGGGATTTTAAAAATAAAAACCTGTGAAAACTTTATTTTGAACTGCAGGAAGAGAAATTATGAGATATATTACTTGGAGATTATTGTACTTACTGTTGTAGTGAAACTCAACATTACTATTTTTTGCATTGTATATTTTTAGTTTTTTCAGTGTTGATTTTTTTATATTTACGCTTACAGGTTTCAGCTGAAACCCAAGTCTATGACTATGCTGAGGCAGAGGTGACATTTATACAAGGAATAATAACAGGCTAGATTAATTCACTGGGCACTGCGATCTGCTGGCATGGAATGGTTCATGTTTAAAAAACCATCTCAAACTCCAATCCAGAGGGCTGCATAAAGCCCATTGGGAATGGTTCCTGGACCACTCTGACTGGTAAATCATGCCTGAAATTTGTTTATGGAAACTAGTGATTCAAAACAGAATGCAATTTTTAAAATTATTATTATTAAAAAAGTAGTATCTATTTAAATGGTTTGAGTGATTTTAATTAAGGACATTATATTGACATTCAGATAAATAAACTATTGATATTATGCTGGATTGTGGAAGATAAAGTTTCTCCAGATTGCATGACATCAGTCTGGACTTTGAATTTTTGATTAAGAATATGAAATTGAAATACAAGAATTTAAATTAAAAACTGCTGCTCCATAACTGTACTGCTTTACGAAATAGAGATGCATTTTGCAAGTAGCAGGTAGTTGTGCTTACTGCTAATGCAGTGATCATATTATGGTGGACATTAGGGCTGGAAGGAGTGTTGAGAGATTATCTTGTTCTTTCCTTGGGAAATGATGGCTAAATACTTCCAGTGATGGAGAGATTCTAGACACCTCAAATACATTTTGCAGCACCTAAATACAGTTTCATTGGGAAATTTAGGAAAATATTTCTTTTGCTTCACTTTAAGTCCTTAATTATATAAAGAAAAAATTAAATCTAAATAGCCTTTCATTTAATCTGCTCATTTTAACTGTTTCTTTACTCCTGTATAATACATGACAATATTCATGCAGTCAAACATTCCTACGTAAGGCCACTGAGCTCCTTTTTATTTTAGAAAATTACTCTATCATTTTAGTTATTTGAAAAGCTCATAACAACTCCTCATTTGGGCAGGATTGCTTGAAAATGTAGTAAAAAAGCTTGCTATTCTCTTTTTCAAGGCAGACATAATTGTGATATGGGATTATGCTCAGAAAAGACCCTTTAGAGATCTGTTCAACACAGCCTTCTAGTTATGTAACGATACAAGTTTGTTAACTGCTCTTTGAACACATTTTTGAAGCAACTAAGCATATACTTAGGGCCAGTTTCCCCTAGAGCATTTTTTTTAAATTTGAACACTCAGTCCTCATCTTGTGCATCCAGAGCCCCCTGTTAGTAAAGCTGAGTGTAGGATCAGGATGTGCAGGACAGCAGCTATTGCCAGGAAAACTCCACAGTACCTGGAATGAGATGCAACTGCAATACTGAATAATTGCATCCAAATAATCTCACATTTGAAGATGGAAAAATTTATCCTGGTTTGAATGTTGTGGCTGGATAAATGATACAGGAGAAAGATTTCTCAGAGGAGAGAAAGCCTTCCCGAAGAGGCATGGGTCCATACAGAGGCTAGCATAAGTGAAGAAACTGAGGAAAGAATGTTTGAGGGGGTAGGATGTCTGGGGGGACCTTCAAGGAAGACCAGACTAGAAATGTGGCATCTCTGCAGTGCCAGGAAAGAGAAATTTCTACGGGTGATACTGAAGGACTGAGGGGATGTGGAGAAGAAGATATCTCCACTAAAAGCATCTTAGAGCAGAAAACTTCTCAGGTCTCTCCAACAAAACCACCCCAAAAGCCTGAAAATGCCCTTTGACTTCCTTAATCCTGACCATTGCTTACAAATCCCATCAAAAAATTCATCTGTCCAAAAGCAATTTTGACCATCCCTTTCCAATAGCATTTCCATTCTCAATACCAGAAAAATGTTGAGCTGTACTGCCTTCTACTTTAGGTACTTTGCCCTCATGCTCTACAAAATATTTCAGTTTGTCTATACTTCTAAGCTTCCTTTGAATCACCTTAACAGCTGGGGCAAAGAATGACTTTGGGCCTTCTTGGGGCAAAGGAAGCAACCTGGCAGCAGATGAACTGTAAAACAGAGCTCTTCCTGAGAATGGCTTGAACAGCAGGATAAAAGTGGCTAGGTAGAGAAAACAGCAGTGATATCCTGACTGCTCTTAAAATAATAATGTGAACAAACAGAGAAACAAGTTTTCCCCGTTGCTTCAATTTAAACATTTCCTTGTACCATCCTCAGTGGTACTGAGATAATAATATATTTACAATGTAGAAACTTGTGCATAATTGTGGCATTTTCTTCCTTTAATCTTTTAATTCCAACCCCAAAAATTCCCCCTAAACTCTTTCAGTATCTCCTCATAAATGTTTCTTTTAACACTAATAACTAATCACATTTCAGACCAAATTAAGAGTCTTCTTTTAAACTCCAGGGACCCTTTTCATTGTAAACATTCAAACTAGGAGGATATTATAGTAGCATAAAGAACACTTACATAAATTTTGCTCCATGGAAGAAATATAAAGGGAATAAACAATAAATGATGAAGTATTTGTAAAGAGATCACAGAAAGCCTGCTGAGTTGGTGCCTTTTTTCCTTATTCCAGAACAAATGTAAAAAAATATTGCTGGATTTAGAATACACACCACAGTCCTGGCATGAGAAGTGGGTTTTTTTTTTTTTTTGTTTTTTTTTTTTTTTTTTCTCTCCAGTGAAGTTTTATTATTTGTATCTTCATGTATTTATTGTTTACTTGATTCTGCCTGTGACTGACTCACAAACAGATGGACACAGTGAATTCCTGAAGAAGTCCTGCAGTTTAATTGGGTTGTTTATTTGCAGATTTTGGCTAAGCCTAGGGAAATATAACAAGGAGAAAAGTCTGAGGTCAAAATTTAGATGCAGGTGTTTTCATAAGCTTTCAGCTCTAGTGCTGCATTTCCATATGGGTGTGCATTTGTTCCCATATTTGCTCACATGGCCCCAGTAATTTTATTTTTATTAGCAATAACCTTTCTTTCAACAGCTACACTACACATTATTTGTTTGGGTTTTATTTGAGAAAGAGTATCCAGTTATTATAAAAGGCATGAATTCACCACAGTCATGCAGAATTATTATAAGACATAATCTCAATTGTCCAATGATACAAAGGTATATATTTTTAAAACTTAAAATCTGTTTTACCAAATCACCCCAGGTTTGGGCCAGAACATGGGCTGAAGCATGACAGTGTGTCAACCAACCAAACCATTCTGTATCTCCCAGATAGTTTCCTTTTAGCCTGTGTGCAAATTACTAACCCAGTTCATTATACAAAGCCCTTCCTCCCAGCATTGTTGGGAGATTAAGAAGGACTAAACAAAGTGACTTTGTGCATAGTTAAAGCAGTTGTTGGCTGTTTCCTTTTCCATTGTGCAGATGTTGTTTACCTGAGGACGGTTGCTGTTTGTCACGCCACACTGCTAATGGGTGAGCTTTATTGTTTTGGTTTCTCCCTTCCAAGAGGATTCTGGCGTGTAGATTCATGATGTGCATGAACTCGCTTCCTGAATCCCTCTTGTATCACTAGCCCAAACAAATGTTACTCCCATGGAGCTCTGCACACAGCTGCCAACTAAATTATAATGAGGAATCAGGTGGTTTTCCAGCTACTGGTTCCTCTAAATAGAGAAGACATTGCATCTCACTACCTTATATCACACTGAAAGATAATGTATTTTTATATTTTGAGTATTCTCTTGGGAGCAGAGGATATGAGTCCCTGGGTTAAAGACATATCATAATTTACCTTGGCAATTTCCAAATCATGTTTTTGTGCTCTAGAATTTCCAACAGTCAGTAAAAGAATCCAGATTACAGTCTCTGTGTATGAAAAGTCTCTACTGAGAAGTATATTTTTTCATGTGTATCCTTCTAAATGTTGAGTTTTTATATAAAAAACTATCTAATCTTGGATCCTAGATATTGCTGTGATAAGGAAGCAATGCAATGGAATGGCATCATGCATAAGGGATAGTATGTAAATGAAAACCAGGATTTATTTTCCTAAATTAGATCAGTCATATAACACTTACAAGTCAATATCATATTTAACCAAAAAGAACTATTTTGCCATTAGTATCTGTTATTTGTACTATGATTTGGCCTGGAATTAAAAATCTTCTGCAATAGAGCGTATGGTCAAAGACAATTCCAATTCCAGCCAAGTGGGGGGAAAGCATGAACGAAGCATTAGAAGGAAGCTTTAGTGCTGCTCTTTAGATGAGACTGATGAGCTTATCAGGAAGATAAAAACATCAGGAAAAATGGTAATTCTTTCTGCTGTGGTTATCACTCCTAGAGGACGCTTTGCTTTCCTGGGGTTTTAAGAGATTTTTTGGGTGCCAGTCCCCATGGTCATTGTATAAAGAAGAACAACAATTCTGTCAAATCTAATTCCTCCAAAGTTGTTCATGTGTGGCCTGTCAAGATCCCTGTAGTTGTCTTAAAAATAGTGAATCTTTGCAACGATTAAACAATATCTGTTCTAATACAAGGTTTTGAGCCTTCAAAGTAAATTTTCACTTCATTCAGCAGGACTTGATTTTTTTATTTTTCATTTTATCCCATGACACTGTGAGTTCAGAAAAAAATTAAATATCGTGACACAAAGCTGTGAGATAATGTCTTGGATTGCAATATATATAACCAAAAGCATGTATTCTATTCCCAGTCTGTTGAAACCAGTTGAAGAGGTATTTTTCCTTTTGACTCCAGAGGGCAGGGGGCGAGTGCCTTCTGTTAATGTGTCGGCTGTTAAAACCAGGTGGGGCAGTGTTCTTATCTCTTTCACATCCATCCTCCCTCCGAGGGATATCTGCTGTTAATAGGCCATTAAGGCCACATGACTGATAATATTATATCATCCCATTGTGAGATGCTTCACCCAGTGGGAGGAGTCAAGCATTCCTGCCTAGATAAAAGCTGAAATTCAGCACAGCAGGATATTTTCCTGCTGTTTCCTGTTTCCCACTGGATTCGCAGACGAAAGACCAGACCCATCTTGCCACCACTAGACCCTCCGACAGGATCATCTCCACTCCAACAGAACCACATCTGTTACCTCAGGAGGACTTATTTAGACTACTCCCAACACCCTGACCAGGGTGTCAGGTCGTATTTCTGACTCTGTTATTGTTTCCAGGATTTTTAATTGTTTGTTTGTTTTCTTTACTCCGTTTGTATTTTTTAATATTCCTGGTAAAGAACTGTTATTCTTCTTCCCAAACCTCTGCCTGAAGGCCCTTAATTGCAAAATTATAATAATTTGGAGGGAGGGGGGTTACATTCCAAGGGAAGCTCCAGCTTTTCCCTGGCAGTCACCTGTCTTTTTCAAACCTAGACAGATAAAAAACCCCTGAACTAGACCTGGTAAATTTCAGAAGATGGAACTTGTATGTTGCCATTATCCTATACCTTTCCAAGAATGTAATGGGTATGTCATACCATAAAGAATAGGAAAAAAGCACATTGAATGCTGCTGAACTAGGACTGCCGTGTTGAGCTCATAACCACTTACTAAAAACCTCGTATATCACACCCACCACTCTAGCCATGGAGGGAAAGATGGTCAATCACCTTCTCCCAGCTCTTGCAGTTTCTGCCTAGGAGGGGGCAATGAGCCTGAATCGACTGATGCCTGACTAATGGTCTTTGCTGGGCCTCATTTCTGCCAGAAAAAGGTAGCTCAGGCTCCTGTCTCTTGGCTACAAACAAATAGAGGAGGAGCAGTATCTTAGTCTTGCAAGGAATGTAATAGAAAACAAAATAGCTTAAGAGCTTTTGCTAACCATTTACAGCAGTAAGTAATATAATATACTTAAAAACATTTTTTCTTTTACCTTTTAAAGATCTTGATACTAATGTTATATTATTTTACATTTCCATGTCAAGATCTATAACAGCAACTTAAATCCTGGCAGGAAGGATACCTGCCAGAGATCATATAAATCACATCTAGAGCTTGGTGTGTTTCTCATGAGTGATATATACTCTCCAGAGTTGATGCTGCATGGTGTTTAAAGTGCCCAATGCTTATTTTCCCTTATTATTCAGCACACATCCAATACTGGTTTGAGGCAATACCTTGCAGGCTGATAAAAGTTTAGCAGCACTCAGAAGCTCTGTATCTCTTGCTTGCACTCAGAAGCTCTGCATCTCTTGCCTCTGCTTTATGCTTATCAAAGGCAATTTCAAGCCAGCAATTGGGTGAATTAGGAAAAGATACATATGCATCCAAAACTTGCTCCTAGAAGATTGCAGCCTGGGATTTTTCAAGCATGGAGCCATCCTGCCCTGGTAGACTGGCATGTGCATCAGCAGCAGACCAGGCACTGTGAACACTTTAGAGGGCGAGCTAAGCAAACACAAGACTATGTCAGCGCAGATGTTCTTAACATTTATGCACTGTGGCTGTGTTCACAAGATTAATGTCCCCAGAAGAGATTCATACAGTAGATAAAGATATCTAGCTGAATTTAGAGGTTGAAAGCTGATCTAAGGCATGCCAAGTTATTATGTACTTATCTGGAATTCTTGCTGTAAGGTTAAGGCCACAGAAAGGCCATGTGAAAAATATTTCACTAGAGGTGAGTACTGGAAGGAAAACTAGATGTGCTACAAAAGTGAATTAATGAATGTGAAACTTGTAATGATGATACCTTTCCAAGATGAGGGTGGGTGGAAGGCAGGAGGACGATTTCACCTAGCAGGAAAGAAAAAAATAGTGGTCTTTGCCAGTGGTGAAGTGCTCTACAAAATCTAATGCTGACTCTTGACAAAGCTTCTTCTTTAGACTGAGAAATATTAGAAACACCAGCAACACATTGCACATTGGGAGTGTGGGCTACAGAGACCACTCTGTCCTATAGGTATCTACCTGATGCTGAAGGACTGAGCATGCTGATGCCAGACTTCATCAGGCATGGCTGTATTTCTGCAGATTTACATCAGAAATGAATTGATAGAGCTGAGCTCAGTATGGGAGACATCACTCAGGTAAGTACCCACTCACACCTTTAGCTTAGAGCAAGCTGCCCTTTTAATCCAGCTCTCCCTTTTGGATTAAAATGCAGCACTATTTTTTTTTTTCAAACAGGAATAGAATCTCTTCAGAAGAAACTCTTGCAGCCTTGCTAATATGGCCACTCATTTTCCATGGTTTATGGCAGTTTCTGGAGGAACAAGTTCTTCTTATATTAGACTTGAAATAATGAAAGTAAGAATGAAAAATAAGTCATGCGCTGCCTCTCTCTCAGCCATACATTCCATGCTGTTTGTTATCTCTTCCACTACGCTTAATCCCTCTGTGTTTTCAAGACAGAATAGGAAGAAAGTGATTCTATTGATTTTTTTATTTTTCCACCTGGGTGATAAAAAATTTAGCTATTTACCTCTGCCCAGTAAGATTTTTCATTATTTAATTATTGTAATAAAAAGAGTAAACAAAGAAGTAAAATTCATTGAAATCCACACAATTTTTTTTATTTAAAAATACAATTCTAATTTAGCTCTGTTTCAAACCTCTGTACAACTGTATGTTATTTGAAGATTTTATGGACTTGACTTTATAAAAATCACAGAAAGATCAAAGCCAAATAGTGACAAAATTTCCTAAGGAAAGCGAAAAAGGATATTATGTTGCTACATTTTGAAATATTAAAAAATGAGCATTAAGTTTTCAGGTTGGAAGAAAGAGATTTCAGGGAGAAAATGTTATAGGCTGCCAATACAAAGAAGCCTTTCAAGAAAATAGGCTTTAAAAAAACAAATGAGAACTAGAGGTGAATAGCTTTGTAGGGCTGCATTCAGCAAAGAAGGATTACACAATGACAGGGAACAATGATAACTGCACTGCAGAAGCATGAGACACTTCATTCCAGTTCTGTGTAAACACGAAAGTTCAGGTAACAGCTCAGTCTCTACATGAACTTGAAAACCTGGGAGAGAATTCTGGTGGCAGAAGATTCAGTCATGACAGGGACAGTTCTTCTTGCCTGTGACCCTGCATGAGATACTGCTGTGGTGGCTTAACCCTGACTGGACACCAGGTGCCCACCAAAGCCACTTTATCACCCCCCTCTTCAGCTGGACAGGGGAGCAAAAATACAGCAAAAGGATTGTGGGCAGAGATAAAGACATGAAGAAAGAGTACTCACCAGTTATCATCATGGGTGAAACAGACTCAGCTTGGGGAAACTATTTTAGTTTACTACCAATCGAATTCTTCCCCAGAAATGGAGAAGCTTCCAGCAGCTTCCTCACAGAAGCTACCTCTGTAGACCCCCACTAACAAACCCTCTCCACGCAAATGCAATACAATTGTGGACTCTCGTACATTAGACAGGGACTGAGGTAATGCGATACATGTCAGAAAATGGGAAAAAAAGGAGAATTATTGATGATTTTGGCTGCATTTACTAGCATGTTTTCTTAGTTAAACCATACCAACCAAAATATATCTAGCAACTCAACAGAGTAGGAATATTTATGGTGAGAAATCAGCTGTAATATTTAACAGTATGCAACTCTGTGAGGATATATATTTCTCTGCCACTTCAAATTTTACTGTGTATTTAATTTGAAAGTGAAATCATGAGTCAGAGACTGACATTAAAGGTACACACTGTAGTGCTGGGAGCTGAGGGTACCCTGTAAAGGCTGGTCTCACAACAGCAGGCTGAGGGGTACCAGCAAGGCTTGGCCTGTCAGCCACAAGGCTTCACTTCAGACAGGCGAAGGGCAGCTCAGACCAGAGAGAAAAAGCAGTCTGTTTTTCTTCAGATCACCCGTTAATGACTGAGGGATGACTCCACAGAGAAGAGTGGATAAGATTCCTTAAAGACAAGAATGCCTTGTGCACATTTCTCAGCGTCTCTTTCCAAAAGCTAGCCCACCATACCTCCTGGACTAGAGGTATTTTCTATTTTCTATCTTACTGAAATTCTCTGTGCTTAGTTTCAATGCAGAGCAAGGATCATCTGACTAACTGTTTTCCTGGAGAACCCATGCACTTTGCTACCCTGCCAAAAAGAATTTAAGCTCCTTTACTGAGCAGACAACCAAAGCACTGGGAACTATGAATCAAAATGCATGGCAGCTGCAGCGATTTGAACAAGGTGGAAACAGGCCTCTGCTGGAAGGAGATTGGACAATGTGGGACAAACTACCAGGAAAGGAGGCAGGCTGAAGTCAGCAGAAACACTAAAGAAGCTGATGGCCAAGGCAGCAGAAAAATCAGAGAAAAGTTTTTAGCATGACTTAAAGGCAGAGTTTATAGGAAGAGAGTTGTTAAGGAAAGAGCATGGAGAAGTTAGAAATCAGCAGCATGAGGGGCAAAGAGTTGGTCTTCATTCTCCATAAAGAAACAGTCCTTGGCCAGGAGTAGCTAGGGTTTGAGATCCCTGGCAGTGCTGGTGTGACAGCTTAGCTGATCGATTACCTCAGGACCCAGCGAGTTGCAACAGCTCAGCTAGAGAAGACCTTATATTTATGACATATCAGCTCATCTGACTTGCTGTTATTGAAGCAGAGAGCGCTTGACTGAATAGTTATGCCAGCAGGTCCACAAGTCAGTAACCCCAGCAAACAGTGCAGATAAACAGCTGGGAACAAGCCAGGGCTGGCAGTGTCTTCACTTGGCTCTGCTGCAGTCATATCAGGATGTGTGAGCACAGCCTCAACACAGTGATCATCCACTCAGGTCAAAAAGGGTAACTACCTTTGGAAATGCTTTGTTATTTGGTGCCCATGTGCTAAATTGTGAGAAAGCAGCATGGCAGGTTTTTCTCCTTTACTTGATCACTTTATTAAGAAGATCCAGAATAAATTATTGAGAAACTTCCTGCAGTTTTTCTAAATGAGCCTGCTGTTTGCAGTATGTCAATCATCATCAACTGCTAGAAGCTTTCACCACCCTTTCAATTAAAGTTTGTCCTCTCTGGTTACCCTTCTCTGGTGGTGGGAAAGGTGATGACCTTTCCATGTGAAAGTTGTGCCCTCTCTGTCAAACTCAGGGCTCTGCATTGCTACTGTGGAAGCACTCAGGACAACTTTTCCTTTACTCAACTTTCTGGATGTGTCATGTTCCATGACCACACTTACTGTCCCCCTACCATTCAGACTTCCCTTTTCTTTTGGCGTGTATGCATTTTCCCCTGCAGCCTCAACTTAGTCTTTTCACATCCCTTTCAGGATTATGTGGTGCTGAAACTGTGATGACTCAGAGAGTCACTCTGGGCAGCTGGAATTGCAGCAGAGCTGAGCACTACCGGGGGAGGACAGAAGGCTTAGGAAAGGTGTGATGCTGAGCTTTGGGGTTGGAGGACTGCCTGGCAGCCTTACAGGCCACCAGGGCAGCCTTGGAATTTCTGTCCTTGTTTCTTTTGATTCTGGCTGAGCCCTTTCTCCCAGTCAAGTTTTTCAACTTTCTTCTGCAGTCATCAGAGAAAAAACTGAGGTTTTTTTCATATGGAAAAAACCCCACCAAAATGTAATTCCTCAAAAAAGGCTCTAGGAAATAGTTATCTATAATGATTAAATAATAGGAACAGAAAGACCTGTGCTGAGCTGGTTGTGAACTCTTTGTTGGTTAGGTAGTGTCCGATAGGTTTTGGATTTGGAGGAACTTTGTCCTTCCAGAGGAAATAAGAGGAGTTACAAAGAAGTTTTTCTTCTTTTTTTGATACTTGCTGCAAGTTATTCTTGTTGATACCCAGAAGGAAGTGAACTGGTTGGTGACCAAATAAAGGTTCAGATACATGAAGTTAATGTAATATGGTTCAGATATAGAGAATCTGAAAAGGAAACTACCATTGTCATTTCCCATGGCTTTATTAATGTAAAAACCCTTTCATATATTAAAAAAGTTTGATTTTCAAATGTATGACTGAAATTCTCTGTGCTTAGTTGCTACTGATCATAGAATACTTCTTTATCTGGGTTTGTTTTAATAATATCTGAAGCTGAAAATACAGCTCTTCTGTAGGAATGAGGCTGTTTGTCCCTTTTATTACAGGA
This sequence comes from Sylvia atricapilla, assembly GCF_009819655.1. NCBI lineage: Eukaryota > Metazoa > Chordata > Aves > Passeriformes > Sylviidae > Sylvia > Sylvia atricapilla. Next base: position 104,400,898 of record NC_089140.1, on the reverse strand, counting down.
CTTCTCTTGGTCCCAGATTTATGGATCAGTGTTGTTTTCTTGTGTGGGATTTACTTGCAGTCAGGCTACTTGTCTGAACTTCTTTTCCTATCAATGGAAGGTAATACAATTTGCTGAAGTATGAGTCATCTTGTCCTTCAGCAGATTTCTCAGGCAGGTCAGATGAATCATTTTTCTTGGTACCTGCTTCTCCCTGCTGACAATAAAGGGAATCTAACAGAGCAGCTCTGATATACCCCATACATGTTGTAAGTGTCTAAAGCTACTTGAGATGAAACCCACTTCCAGCGTTTGTGCAAAATGTACACAATCTATCAACACTAATTGGCTTCTGGATGAAATGGAAGCTGTGGGTACATAACCTTCCAGCAGAGGTCTGTCCTCCATACGGGAGTCCACGTAATCACGTTGTCTACAGTCGTGACTTTTGTCTCTTCAATAGGTTTGTTGTGTACCAACCAATGCCCTATGCAGAAAGGCCTCCTGCTATGTTTCAGGGGAAATAAAAAAGAGTATTAAGCCTGATTAATTTCATCAAGTGTGTGGCATTTTTCCAGCAAAACCTCTCATGCCTATTCTATTTAATTGGAAAAATCATAGCCTGCTTTAATTGGGGCATTTACTACCATGTAGGAGCAGTAACATTGGCTATCCTCTGAAATGGGTTATGAAAAATGTCAGCTAGGAAGAAGATAATGGGCTATACAAATTAATATAGATGAGATAATCATGTCCTGATTGCCTTTCATGGAAGTATCTACTTTTCTTTATGGATTATATAAGGAAGTTAGGCATTTAGCTTTGGTCCTCTGATTTAAGTCTGTCTGACTTAGATGTCTGCCATAACTTTGAATTGCTGAACTTGGGGCACCTGCATGGTACCTAATCAATGCTAAGAATTATGTTGTGGGCTTAATTAAGCAGTAACAGACCATTCAGTAATGTTAATGCACACACACAAAGTCAAAAAGACTAATTAATCTGACCTGCAGCTTCCTCCATCATTTATTATTAAACATTTGAGAATACAGACAAATGCATTTATAATAATTCAGCCCTTTAAAATGAAAATATGTACTATGTGAACTTAAGGCCAGAACTCTAAGACTTGGACCATTCCTGTTTGAATCTTAATCAACACTGGCTTCTAAAGAAAATGTGATCTAACTGTCAAAAGAGCTGGAGAATTTTTAAAAGTCACAGTCTTAAGTGTTCCTGGTAGCAATCAAGACATCCTGCTATCAATTCCATTCACAATTAGTATTTTGCAGTAAAATTGTTGCATTTTTTTCCCCACACTGTAATTTGTAATACTTTTCATGGATTTGTTCTGCACTTAGACCTTCCTTAAGCAGATGGGAATATATTCAGTGGCTTCCATAACCCAAAGCTAATCATGAGAGAATTTGGAAAATGGCCTTCCATGGGATCTCTTAGGTTAGAAGTGATCTCAGGTAGGCATCAGCTCTAACATCCTGCTCAGTTAATAGTGAATTCAGCATTTAGACCAAGTTGCTCAGGGCTTTGTTAAATCAGGTCTTTAAAGCCTCCATGACAAAAACTCCACAATTTCCTGGGCAGCCTGTCCCCAGTGCTTCGCTGTCCTCACAGAGATCCTTGGACAATTTGCTGTAGTTGGAACTTCTCTTCTTTTAGTCTGGGACTGTTGTTGCTCATTCACCTACCATGCCCTTACATAAGAGGAATTTGCATTCTTGCTAATTTCCCCGTGGATATGGGCAGACTGCTGTAAGGTGTTGCCAAAGCCATCTTGCTGCAGGTTGAACAACCCCTCTCTGGCAGTTTCTGCTCACAGGGGAGGTGTGCCAGCCCTGACCATTCCGTTGGCGCTCACTTAACCCACTCCAGTTTACCAATGTATTGCACTGAGAACAAAGACTGGGAGCATTCAATATGTGATCTAATGAAAATCAGATAAAGATGAGTAATCATTTTGCTTCATCAATTTGCTGCAATTTTGTTAGCAAAGCTTGGTATGCCAGGACACTGCTGACACATGCTTAGACACAAATATACATTGATGTAGTTCCAGACTGTTCTGCTGCACCTCAAGGATCTGCAGGCAAACACTGGTTTTGAGCCAAAAATAGTATCTTTGTCTAGACAATCTTGCATTTTTTGTGACAAAATATGTCAAACCTACCTTGCTGTCTGACTTCAACCCCAATAAATCAGATGGTCTCACAGTGAGCAAATCTACTGTATAGCACACCTGCCAAGTTTATGTTTACTATGCAAGTATAAAATTACTTTGATGCTTCCCATTTTTCTTTGGCTAAAGGGTAAGATATACTTAAGAAAACCTTTCCTAAATAAATAAAATACCTCTCCACAGAGTTGCCTCTTATTCATGAAAACTGGCTAGGAAACTTTTTAAAAGAAGAAACCCAGAAAACGCTGGATGAGCTCTAATTATCTTAAATGGAAAACAGTGGAACTTCCTAAGCTCTTTCTTGCTGCCAAGCTGTATGGCCCAGAGGACTGGGTCTGGAGCATTCCTAGTGACACCAAACTCCTCTGTTCTCCTTTGTCCAGAGCAACACAGAGGCCGTCACACTGCAGATCTGGCAAAGTCTCCTAGCTGGGCTTTGTGCCATTTTTCTAAGGATTTACCCACTGGTAGGTAATATAAATGTTTCCTTTTCACAGATTTATTTAGTAGGTATTTTAGTTCTATTCATAGGTGAACTCCCATACATACCGCCAATATAGCAAAGCTGTCCATTTTTTTACTTTCTCTGTGGCTCCCAGTGAGGCTATCACCTATTTCAACTGTCACCTATTTCAACTCCAGCCACAGGCTAAAGTTTTTTTCTTTTTCCACATGTAGTTGGCCTTCAGAAGAGCATAGACCTGTGTCCTACGTGACTTTGCCAATTTTTCCAGTTATTTATTATCTCAGACTTCTGAAAATTCACTCCTAATTCAAGATTGGGTATGTTCCCCTCCATACAATGTTTTCTTCTCTATGTTTACTACTTAACTATACTGAGTTCTATCCTTCTGCCCTTCACACACAAAGTTTTTCCTCCAGTGCTATATTCCACTTTCCCTGTGGACTCAGTATTCGTATCTCATTCATTTTCAGATTCATAATCCTTAGGTTTTGGCTACAAAATTATCCACTTTTCTGGTCATCATCTGCTCATGCCTTAAGTGTGGCACTAAGGTTTGCAAACTCTGGCAAATTTGGTCCAATAGTCAGTGTGCCTCTCTTTCCAACACTTGATACTCTCTTAGATCATGATGTTTGCCACACTGCATTTAGCTCCAGCTGTAGCTGGGAGACTCCAACTTGGCTTCTCATTGGCTTCTCACTGGCTTCTCACTCTTTTTACTTCGAATGTCTTTTTGTTTTCATGGCTGGCTCATATGTTTCCCTCAGAAGACTGATTCACATTCTGCAAACCTAATTTTTAATTGAGTAACTTAATTTACTCTGCAAGCTATAACAGCTTGCTTAAGCATAAATCCTTGACACTTTCCTGTAGGTTATCTGGTTTTCCCTCAGGTTCACCCCAGATCAGTAGCTCAGATTTTCTGTCTACCTATCTTTTCACTGACGTCTTGCATTTTCAGATAGACTGAAAGGGAGGTTACTTACATTTTCTCCAGCAGTCTTTGACATTTCCAGACTTCTTGTTACAGCAGGCCTTTTACCATTCGTCTACTCAGGTTTGGGTTGGTTTTTGGTTGGTTGGTTGATTGATTGTACTATTGTACTATTTTATTGTACTTTACTTTTGTACTTTTACTATTGATTGTACTATTTTATTGTACTTTACTTGCTCTGGAACAATTTGAGGCAAGAATTATAGTAGACGTCTAATGCTTTCTTAGTCATCATTATGATGTGACTTAAATTTCTGGCTTTGAATATTATTAGTAAAAGCTGGTTCCTGTGAGAACCATTAGGGCAACAACTATATTAGGGCAACATTGATGAACCTTCCCTTCCCTTCCCTTCCCTTCCCTTCCCTTCCCTTCCCTTCCCTTCCCTTCCCTTCCCTTCCCTTCCCTTCCCTTCCCTTCCCTTCCCTTCCCTTCCCTTCCCTTCCCTTCCCTTCCCTTCCCTTCCCTTCCCTTCCCTTCCCTTCCCTTCCCTTCCCTTCCCTTCCCTTCCCTTCCCTTCCCTTCCCTTCCCTTCCCTTCCCTTCCCCTCCCTTCCCTTCCCTTCCCCTCCCTTCCCTTCCCCTCCCTTCCCCTCCCCTCCCCTCCCTTCCCTTCCCTTCCCTTCCCTTCCCTTCCCTTCCCTTCCCTTCCCTTCCCTTCCCTTCCCTTCCCTTCCCTTCCCTTCCCTTCCCTTCCCTTCCCTTCCCTTCCCTTCCCTTCCCTTCCCTTCCCTTCCCTTCCCTTCCCTTCCCTTCCCTTCCCTTCCCTTCCCTTCCCTTCCCTTCCCTTCCCTTCCCTTCCCTTCCCTTCCCTTCCCTTCCCTTCCCTTCCCTTCCCTTCCCTTCCCTTCCCTTCCCTTCCCTTCCCTTCCCTTCCCTTCCCTTCCCTTCCCTTCCCTTTCGAAAGACAAAACAAATGCAATGGTAAATGGGATGGAAATTCAATGAAGTAATTTATATGTTAAGCCATCTCAGAACTGGGACTACAAGTAAAGAAGATGGTGTAAACTTTTAACAGCTGCGTTGCAGAAATAAACCCATCAGAATTATGAAAAAATATGACTATTTTCTCAGTGCTCATTTGATAAGAGTATGGGTAGTTTGTTCTCTGTTCCCAAGCAGAAATAGGAGGGATGGAACAATATTCTGTGGCACCTGTGTACTTGCACCCCTGTAAGAGTGTCTTCACAAGAAAGGAAATCATAAACTGAGCCAAACAGTTTGGGAGGCATAATATAATATCCTAGGTTACACCAAGAATGGGTATATATAAATATATATATAGGAGAAAGAGCAGTAAGCCTTGAGTGTAGTCCAAGTTCCCTTTACTGTGCAGACCTTTGATGCAGGGAGCCAGCAGGGATAGCTACTGACTGAAGGATCCAGCCTTGACTGTAAAGGAGAAGTGACTTAGCACAGCTATGGGCATATTAGCTAGTGAATTCCATTGCCTTTTTGTACTTGTATCTTCAAGTGCAATCCTTGCTAAGAAGGATAGTTTCAGATATGTTTCAGAAGCATTTGACCAAGCCGCAATAAGCCTCAGAATCTTTTTTTGTCAGGAGCCCTGCAGCTCACATTGACTTTATACATACACTACATCCTCATGCTGCATGGATATTATTGATGTGGGACAAGAATATGAAGAGCAGTTTGACAGTGGAAGGTGAGAAATTTGCACTTCTTAGTTTTCAGTTTTGGTAGCCAAAGTTTATGCAAGGTAAAGTATTCCTTAAAGAACTTCAGCTCTCACCATATAAGAGTATCCATGAATAAATACCATATTTTTACAAAACTTGCAGCTTGGGGAGCTGTGACTTAACACAAAACTACACATAAATATGTGTGGCTGAGAATCAAAACCCAATAGACACATCTGCACCAGATGCAGGTAGTGGGGTTTTACACAGTCTTTTTCCATCTTTCAAGTACCTTTCTAGTACCTTTTCAGAATAAGAGATAGATTTCCTGCTAAAATATAGGTAGAAATTTAATAGTCAGTCACAGCTCTTAAAGTTCAAATATTTTCTGCAATTTACACCTCCCTTGAACCACTTAGAAATTTTTTACCAGGTCATTAAATCAAGGGAGACATATCTTGTTTCTTCCCTGTCTTGAGATTTTGATGTTACTTGATCAGAAAGTTTGTAAATGTCAAAACATTTAATGGCAGTACTGTTTATTTCTAGCTTAAAAAAAAAGGAACTCTCTGTTTATATCTGCTTGATTTTGTGAAAATATAATAATTTAACTTTTCTGTATAATAACATTAAATTTAAATAAAATAACATTCAGTAAATGTGTATGCTGCTATTGGAGGTAACTAAAGGCACTTTCCAAAATAACACATCATCTTCAAATCCCACCTGAGGGAAAATATTTGGAATATAATTTTTTGACTATTTGAAGCATGAGCAGCTATAAAATCTTTGGGATTTCCCCAAGAATAAAATTTCACATTCTAACTTGATGCTCTGATTTCTTGCAAGAGCATCTGTCTTATAAACTGTGCTGCCTATGCTAATTTATGCACCATTTGACTAAATAGATCCCATCAATGAAACAGAGGAAAATATTTACGTCTTTTGCTCCAGTGCATTTGTCTTTTTGTTTTGTTTTGTTTTGGGTTTTTTTTCCAAAGAACTCTCATAGGCCTAGGATTTGCAATTATTCAAATAAATATTGGCACAGGTAGTCCTCAGCCAGGTTGGAGACTTGTTGTGGATGCTGCACAAACATCCAGTGTGTGCCAGGCTGTGTCCCAGAACAGTCACAGTTTGAAAACACAAGCTGTAACAGGTGGATGACAAACAAGGAGAGAAGTGAAGCAACTCTTACAGCAGAAGGCTTTAGTACAACTAATTAGTTGTGCAACTGAAAGCCCATTGGTGACAGCAGTGAAGAAATGTTTCAAGAAAGACACAAAACTCAGTAATTCCTTCTGTTTGAGTTTCCTGATAATATACACAGACCTGCTGTCAGCAATACTTTACTAAAAATTGTCAATTTTTTTTTCCAGTAACGAGGTAGTATGATCTACTCTCCTAAGTAACAAGCCTTTGGAAGACTACTGAGAGTTCATAAAGCTTTTCTAAAGCATGGACTGTAAAATAAAAATGAAATATTAGTTTAATAACACTAGACCAACAGTTTAATGTGCTTATAATTTTCAAAGACCCTAAGCAGTAGGTATCAAGAACTTATATTAAATTCTGTTTTCTTCTTTTAAAATTATTTTACATCTCCCAATGGAGACTTTAAAGATTTGCTGTAGCATTCCATCTGAAGAGAATCATGGATGATAGCACATATGAAAACATAAAAGTTACCACAATCAGGAATATTAGAATTCCCAATATTTTGTTTTTCTTCAATTTTGTCCTAGACTTCCTAAGAATTATTGAGTTAATGCTTCCAGTAAGGGGTAAGTTCTCATCCCCCGAAAAATCTCTCCTTCACAGAATTTTTGAGATATATGTTTTGGTTTTGTGTGTTTTCCGTTTTTGTTTGTTTTTGGTTTTGTTCCTTTTTTTTTTTTTTTTTAATGCCTGATGAAGCCACGTGGGTTTATAGAACATCACAAAATTTGAGGACTTTTACTCTTTTGTGATGTCTTTGACAAGTCAGTTGTAGTAGGACCATGGAGATGTCTTCTCCTTCAGCACCTGACTTGAGCTGTGGGTGCAGACTCAAAGCATCCCTACCACAGTAATGTTGCTTCACTGCAGCATTGCTTTGCATAAATACAATTGTCAGATTCAGGTCTACCTTCTAGGATGTGCTTTTCAGGAACAAAGCAAATCTTCCCGATTTATTTTAAATCCTGACAGAGAGGACCCCCAATAGGAACAATAGGGGTCCTTATGTGAGTGAAGTAAACCTACAAGCTAACTGATAGTTTCTAGGTTATAGATTCTGTTATATACATAGCTTTACTCTTAGCCAAATCTATTTCTTATTCATACAATTATTTTAGTATAAATCTATACCATTTTCATTTGGCTGTACAAATAACTCCATATATTTTCTGGAAAGTCACTAAACATGTACATGGAGAGGGACAAGCTTTCAAGGCTATGAGTATTTTCATAAAATAAAAAAGTACGATTTAATAGAACATCTTTTCTCTCCTTCAGTTTACTTCATGTTTTCCCTTTGCTAAAAGTAATATCTCTTTCTGCATCAATCTTTATTGATTCAGACAGCACAGGTAGTATTTACAGGTTTTATATTGAAGGGCAAGACCTCATGAGTGTAACTCAGGAGACTGTTATTCTAAACTTTGGGATGATCAGAATCCTACACCTTTTCAGCCTCATTGATTTCCAAAGTTTCCTTGGCTTTTCCTCAACTTGCCAGTGAGCTCTTACAGGTACGTGTCTTATAAAAGGCACTGTCAATTCTTTTCCCAGGCTCATTGCCCTTTTCTTGATGTGAATGGCTTTCTGTTTTTAAGAATGTGCCCTCTTTTCTAAGAAATAAAAAGCAAGGAACAAAACAAAAACAGAGAGGAGGGTGAATTTGTCCTTTACTTTTGCTCTCTGGTGCTGTTGCAGGGAGAAGGAGCAAGACCTGAAGGGTTGTGTGAGATCTAAGAGAGGCTTCTTTCTAGGTATTTTAATTCTGCCTACTTTGTGAGTAGGACTTTCTTTCATTCTACCACCCACAGAATATTTTGCACATTGGCATTTTAGACTTTTTTCAATTTTTGTTGGTTGTGAAGACTTCTAAATGATATAATGTTACTATGTTATACACAATAAAATGTGTGACACCGTATTCTGTGATTACGCTGAATTTTTACTGCAGAATACTACAATGAAAACTCTATCATGTACATCCAGGAGAAATTTTGCTTTCTGATCACTAAGAAAGTTTATGACAGTTTATGAAAGTTTATGACAGTGCCTGGAATAGGCCTTTACACTATGGACAAGTAATGTAATAATTATTCTCTATGTCAACCAAACAGTAAATAGTACTGGGAATCAGTCTGGCCTTTTAATTTATTATGCATGGGGTTTTTTTGGCAGAGATCTCTCTGGTCAGCTGGGTTAGAGGCCAAAGTCTATGTGAGGAACACCATCTAGTTCTGATTCTTGCTGTGCACTCTCCATTTCCTTTTTTCCTAACCACACCTAGGATGAGTACAGGGCGGAAATCATGCATGCAATGAATTTTTCTTTCACTGGTAACCACCCAGTTAATGGTTACTAGTAGCTTTTATTTTTCCAGGATTGTTTTGACATGTTGATTGATATATTCCATCACCCAGCTGGACAGGCTTTCCTAGGAAAGACAAGAGCCAAGTGCATGCTGATGCTGACAATACAGAATCAATTCAGCTCACAGCTTTCTTTCAAAAGACTCCCTAGAAAAGAGGTTATATAAAGTCTCATTATTCAGATGAGTTGCCTAGGCTGATTGCAAGTATCTGAAAGAGAATTGGTAGATCCTCTCATGTATGTAATAAAATGTATATATAACATATATACGTCATATGAAAATGTTGGGGAAGAATTTTGCTCAGGAGGGAATAGCCATATACATGGATCTGTTTGATACAGGGAAATTAATTTATATTCTTCTTCCTTCTGTTATGAAGAACTAGGAAAGACCTTTTTTCTCCACCAAATACTTTCATGCTATGTTAAGGACATTTCTCATTTGCTGCATTTTCATTCATAAAAGATCACTGTACTAATTATTGGTGTGACTCACAATATTCTCAGCTGACTCTCAGCTTCTTAAATTCTGGTGGAGAGTGGCATCACTCCAGTGCCCCTGGGCCACTGAGAAGCTGTGCACAGCATGGTGGCTCAGGGTCCCAGATCCTCCATGAAGCTACTCAGTAGGATTTCAGTGTTTCGTGTAAGGAGTCTTCACAACATAAGGCATCTGTAATGAAAAAATGCATTAAATCTTTACTTATCAAATGGACTGTCACTACATTTGTCATTAAGAGATGTTTGAAGTAGACAGGAAACACAGGATCTCGTTTTGTAAGAGCTTTTTTCCCACACTACGTTTCTGTCATTTGCCTATTTAAAGGAACTACATTTCTACTTCTCCAATGGTAGTTGAGGGTATAAGTGTCTTTTTGATCTAATGGAACATTTGCTATTCCACCCTATCCTTTTCATATCAGTACTCTCATTTCCAGTCACAAAACATTCCACTTCTGAGTAAGTAGCCTTTTAAACTATACTTCACCTTCACCATCCTACCTAGTGATGATAAAATGGATGGAAACCAGAAAGACCAAAGTGATTCCACCTTTCTATACTTCATCTTTTTAGTTATCTCTTCTTTCTCTTCAGCCCAGTAAAATAAAATAACTTATACTGTAGTATACTTGTTTTCCTGGCAGGCTCTTGAGAGGCAGTTCTTTGAAACAGGTTTCCATTTCTTGATTTGCTCTCTAAAATGTTTATGGGCTCTTAGGCATTAACTTTTTCCACCAATTAAAATATATATAAATGCTTCTAAGGTAATTCTCAAATATTATGGACAAGTATCTTTTGAAAATGCAAAAGCCCTCAGGTTTTTTTTCTTTTTTTATACAGGTTCTGCATCCCAAGAGATATAGAAATAATCAGTGCTAGACAAAAAGTGTTCTACTTAGCTGTAGGATGAATCATTTGCCATGTCTCTTGCTCCTAGATCTTTCATCGTAAGTTTAATAGCTTTTCATACTTTAATATTTTCTTCCTGATAATCTATATTTATCCTTTCATAAATCTTATGCCTTGTTAAAATCCATCCCCTTATCCCAAACCTGGTGATTAAATTGTACTGCTAAACTTCCCCAGAAGTTGGGCTATGCTCATAAAGTCTACTCTAAATTATAGTTGTTCTCAGCACAGATGGAAAGGGTAAGATCTGAGGTAAAACATTACTTGCAAAGGCTCACTAGAGTGGTTAGGAAGAGATCAATTCTCAGACTTGGACTAACCATAAAGCTGAATCAGAAATGGATTTTTTAGCTTGATAAATTGAACTGGGATATAAATTAGGTCAGAGCAGAAACTTTGGAGAGTTTCAATGAAAGTCTCTGTTGTACCAAAGTTTCAATTGCTCACTTTGAGACTAAATAAAAGATCTAAACTGTCAGTATTTACTTGAATATATTTTTGTGCCTTTTTTGCCAATTAAAGATGAAGCAATTTTAAAGTGAAAATGAAAGTTTCAAGAAGAAAATGAAAACACATTAGAAGTTATAAAATAAAGCAATTAATTCACAATCAGTTAAAATTACAAAAAAAATCTGTATTTTCTACATTGCCCTCTCTGCTTGGGTTTTTGTTTTGTTTTGTTTTGGTTTGGTTTGTTTGTTTTTAATTTTCTATGACAATTCGATATTTTCTCAAGTTGTTGCTTTTCTCAAGGTTCCATTTAAATTTCATGTGCATGCTAATTTTGTGGTTGCCGAAAAAAATAGTCCAGTTTACGTCAGCCAACATTCTGGATTAGATCTCTTGAAGTTAGCTACTAGGATGCACTGAGTCAAGATTGCACCTTAATTATTGTTTTACTGCAGGACTGAGATGTCTTCATGTGGATCTCAAGAAACGTATGTCCTTCATCTCATGGTCCACAGTCTTGAAACATCTTCTGGACTGTGCTGCCTTTGCTGTTCCTTTTCAAACAAAATTGGAGGTCAGTAAGTCTTTCACAATGCAATCACACAAAGAGGAAAGGGTGATGTTCCTTCTGCTTTTAGACCACTGGCTGCTTAGTGGTTCACCTCTAAACTGGAATGAGAGGAAACGGAGTGATCTCTTTGGAGTGATGGATAAAGACAGGAGGACAGAAATATCAGAGAGCATGAAGAGGAAAGTTTAGTCAACAAGGAGACCAGCCACCAAATATTTGTGTGTTCTGGCATTTCTGAGAGATTGGTTTTCAGAGAATTATGAGGAAATCTTTCTGGTGTTACAGGGCTGCTTAGCAGCATTTTAGGAAATGCAAGCAGCATTTCAGGAGCAAAGCATTTCAGGAATGGGAAAAGGCACCATGATGTCTTTCAGAAGCACAGCAAGCCAACACGCTTAAGGCAATGACTGATCAGATGCAGGAGACAAGTTCTTGCTAACAGACCAGAGATTCTGGGCAGGATCCTAAATAAATAATATGACTAATGTCCTGCACTGTCCTTGAAGGTAAAATCAAACAGCTTATATTTGATAAGGGAGAGATTTGCAAGGTTTCCAGAACGTTTCATGGAAGTACCACAAAGCACCTGTTTGCTGGCAAGACTGAAGAGAAAAATCTATAAATTCATATTTGTAAAAAAAGCTGTGTTGAAATCCAGGAAGCCAGGCATAAGCCAGTGAACTACCACAACTGTTAGCAGTTATCTCATGCTTTAGAGTGGCTGTTCGGTACTTATGAAAAGCTTTTGTAGTGGGAAGGAAATTCCAGAGCTCTCACCACTCAGACACTCAATTTCAGGGTGGAAAATCAGGCCAGAAAGGATTCTGTTGGCGTGTAATAGACACCTTGTCAATTTAAAGGTAGAAAGGGAGATTTTAGACATTGTCAAAAAATCTGACAAATAAATGAAGATGCTTTTCCTGGAAGAGTGGCAGGTTTGTGGCAGTGGTATTTGAAACACGTATAATGCAAAAAGAGCTGAGATCTCCTAGGCTACTCAGACTGAATTCTTCAGAAAACATAATTTGGGTTCTTACTTCAGGCACAGATTCATAAAGACTCTTCAGCCCGTGCTGAAGTCAATAATTTTTAAACATGAATTTGCAATTAGAGCATATGTTTTAAGGTTCCTGTTACTTGAGAAGCTTAGCCTTTTCCTGATCAGCCAGCTGGTAAGTTATCTATTCAGTGAATGTAACTCATTTGAAAATGAAATATTACATAGTAAAAGCAGTATGTCTCAATAGGGCTTGCTGTATATGTATTTATTTTTGGTCCCCTTCAGCTTCTTGTCACCTAAATAAATAGTCTTCTGCTGCCTATTGCAGCTGAAAAATCAGATATTACTCAAGTTTATGCAGTATTTGCTACTAGAATCTTCACTACTACCCCATAAAAGAGGGAGTATCAGTACTACTTTGCCTTGGAACTATATTCACTTGGAACTGTGAATATTTTATTAATAGTTCATTATTAAATTATTTCAAAGTTTTTTCAAAATATTTAAAAACTATTTCAAATTAAATTATTATTTTTTTCAAAATGGTGTAAATATAATCAATTATTAGTAAATTATTACAAAAATATTAGTCTGTATAATTACAATAATTTCAACTAATCAAGCTGTTGCAATAGAAAATTATAGAATAATGTAAGTTGGTTCGTACACCTTTAATTTCCTTAAGGGAGTAGTAGAGTGAAAACCTGGTATCAGAGAACAAGTTCATCTTTCAAGGTGGGCACAACTGTTGTTTTAGCAGTTGAAGGAAAACAGACTGGATGACTGATGTGCCATTTCTGTAACTAGACAAATGAATCACTCCAATTTGTAAAGTTCAATAGCTTATTACAATGCATTAGTATATTTCATTGTGCCTAATCCTTTTTACTTTCATTTGATGGATTTATCTGTGAAAAATTGTGGTTTGAGATTTTTAATTTACATGGAAGCAGCATCTGCTTTGCCTCTAAATGTTTCTGATCAGCAAGTAAAAAAGGAATAGCATAACATTTAAAGAGGGTTATTATGTTTAGAATCCCTTAAGTATTGACAAAGACCTTCTCATTGGTTTAAAGCTGGTGGTCCACTGTTTCCAAAGAGGCATGTGAACGTGAAATGGCTTTTGGAACATCAGAAGTGCATTGATTCCTGCCCTCATACAGGATAAGTCAATGGAAATAGAACAGAAAATAAAATTAATACTGCAAATTTTCATAAGGATTTTTCACTCCATAATGAAACTTTCATGAACAGCAACTAATGAGACAAGAACTGATGAAATGTATCAGTGGGTCTAGACACATCTATCTTTGAAGTGTGTTGGAATGTAATTCCTGAGAAATTGCAGCTTCTGTGAAAAAAAAACCCAACAATTGAAACTGAAGTATGGTTGAAGAGAATATAGAATAACATAATATTCCTCAAAGTCTTCTTCAGAATCAATCCATGTAAAAATTATGGTAAATATGTTTCTCTGTATGTATTTCCTAGTTCTCTTCAAATGTAAGTTCCTATTAGAACTTTTTGGCTTTATGTAACCTTCTTCTGCAAAGGATTTCCAAAGTTCTGTTCCAGCACAGTAACCTTATGAAGTGTTAGTCATTTCTGATATTTAAAGCTTCTGGTAGAATGATAGCTTTCCTATAATTAGATCAATGCAAAAGACTGAAAGGGACAATCTAGGAGATTTTGTTCTCAGTTTAAAAGTCAACCTTCTCTCTGCTTGCTGAATGATTTCAGATACACACCAAATAAATTACTGTAAAGTGAACTTTATCATTATCACTCTATCGTTATATTGCAGTAGCCCTTCACTTCCCGCTGTACCAGGCACTCTGCAGATTATCACCTCCCTATAGCTTGAACCCTGAGCTGTCAATATAGGGAGGAGACAGGGAAGAAGAGGGATAAGTAGCCAAGGTAATTTTCCTTGTAGATTAGACCTTTTTAAAAATGCAAGAGATAAATTGCATTTAACAGTGACTCAGCTCAATGCAGAAGGTGCAAGCCCTGTTCTGGGATGAAAGTTTACATCATGTCATCAGCCTCTTCTGCTTTTTGGGATCAGGGTACTTTCCAGGATGCTGGCTCTTGGAAAGGAAATGGGGAAAAATATCTCTCCAATGAAAAATCTGGGAATATGTGACAACCACAAGACTTCTGCATGCCGTAGCATTCCCTCTATTTAGGGACTATCTTTGCTAAAACAAAATACCTCATTTCTTGAACCCTAGATAAGCGTTCAACCTACTATATTCAACTATATACATGTTGCCACTATATATATATGTATATGTATATATACATATAATATATATCCATAATTATTACATATACATATATATGTATGTATACATATACATGTGTGTGCGCACACACACAGACACATAAATATATTTATATGTAATAATTCTGAAGTCTTCTAAATTCTCCACATAGAAATGCACCACTATAGAGAACAACCCAGGCTGAATTGTTGGGTTTTCTGCATCTTCTTGGTTGTTGTGCTTGTGTTTAATAGTGTTCACATTTATGACTACGCTAAATATTATAAACCTTATTGTGGAAAGACCAGTGTTGTCTCAGGCAATTGGAAACAAAAGTAGAACAAGAGCAGAAATTATCTTCTCATAGCTCAGATAATGACCATACTTTTTGGTTTAAGAGGGCTTTAACAATTATTGTCTTATATCTTGTTTGTTGCTCTGTCTCCCAAAACATTCTCTGTTGAAGAGAAAAACATACTAATCTACATTTTTCCCTTATGTGTTTCTAATCCAGACAAATGAATATTAAATTGCACAGGATGGTACAATAAATAGCAAGGAATAACTTGAGGTAATGTGATAAATGATAAATAATTGCAATGATAAGCAATTCCATTAAGACAATCAAATAGTTCATGATGTCACCATAACTTTGAGCCAGCATAGATTTCAGCTAACTATAACCATACAGAAGTACAAATTTACTGTGCAGTGAGTTTCTTCACTATGCTGGGTTGGAGCTGTGGAGGAGGACAGTATAAATGGGAGGAAGAGCACAGGAATGTGCAGGAATCTGAAAAACCTCACTCCGTGTTGCAGTACATTACGCTATAACTGTTCATTTAATTATCAGGTTCATGTAGTGTAAGTGTGGTAAGAATAGATGGTCCCCATTCATTTAACTGCTTCCCATCCATTTTCAGGCAACTGTTACACATCTCCACAGCTTATTGCCTGGGCCCTCTCTCCCACATTCCCTTCTAGCTCCTCTGAGTCACAATTAGATTTTCTACCCTTTAGCTGCAACTTGTTGGCAGATGGTTTTGGCTGAATTTAGACAGGCACAGATGCCTTCATGCTTGCTGTCTTTGCAAACAGAAAAAAAAAGCGGAAAAAACTCCCCACGATCATACTCCATTTTCTTTTCCTTTACTCTTTGTGTGTATGAATTTCTCTGTGTTCTGTGTCTCCATGAGCATCTTACCTGCCCCACCAAAGAAAGAGATAATGGCAAAGAGACCCACTGTACTGACAGGTAACAACAACTGATGTCTATATTTGTTGATTTGTCTTCAGAAGGACTAGAAGATTATAGATCTCTTATAGATGCAAGCCTCATTTAGTATGGAACATATTTAGAAACTGAATTACAGCTAGTAAATCCTTCCCATGAGTCTATCACATCTGATGATGCTCTGTAGACAAATTATAGCTCTTTTTTTCCTTCTTTCTTTCTTGCTTTCTTGTCTAGAATTCTATTCCTCTTAACTCTTAATATTTAATGCAATGAAAGGAGGGAAAGGTCATTAGCATTTAGATAACATGGAGAGAAAAGAATTACCAGTTTTTACAGCCTAAATTTTTGCAGAAAAAATTCATTCCTCATAATAGTTAAATATGCTTCTGTAGTGAATGCAGTTCTTAACTCTTCCCCAATGAAAGCCAATCTATAGACAAAATCATAGATATTTTAACACAACCCCTAATTTTCTGTACAAAGAGTGAACAAGAATTTAAAAATTTCCCTCATTAAAAGACATTCTTAGAAAGGAGTAGAGAATATATAAATCAAAACAAAACCCTGGGATATGAGTTTAAATTTTGCCTCTCTAACCTACTACTTGGTTTCTATACGTGAAGATCCAAAGAAAAGAAATCCTCCTATCTTCTTGTTAGGATCTACAAAATTCATCCTAAAACTGAACTTGGCTACTCTCTTATTTGTAAATTTTTTGCATTTCTGTATTGCTACTTTACCATCTTGTAGAATTTAGTGTGAAAAACTATGCCTCAAGGCATGCATCTAAAATAAGGATAAAGAAACTTCAAGGGACATAAACAGTGCTCATCTTGACATCTTTTTCCCAAGTAATTCAACAATTTTTTGAGAAGCAATGGAAGAGCCAGTGGTACTCTTCAACTAGTCTTTAAAAGTGTCAGAATCTACAAGTCTCCAGAATCTGGATCTGCTAAAAATAGATGATTTATTTAAATTTATTTAAATAAATCAGATGATTTATCTAATGTTTTACCAGTAATCTATAACTAAAAAAAAAATCTTCATAGTGTTTTTGTTCTTGTGTTTCTGTGCCTGTATAAGTGATAAGAGCTGAAATTGAAAGAGGAAAAGGGTGTAACATGGATCATTAGAGGCAAACAGAAACCTACAAGGCAATTTATTGTGCTGGTTCATGTTCAATTTGCATTTGAATAACGTTCATTTCACCGGAGCATCTTAATCTAATTCTATTTTAAATTCACATCTAAATCTAATTTTAGCAAGAGCCAGATAGCTTACAAACTTGTTATTTCTGCTGAGAATTTTATCCAAAATGTGAAAAATTATAATTATAGAGAGATTATTTTTATTATAGGATTTGCTCCTGGTTTAATAAAAGTAAATGCAGATCACTAAATACAGTTTTTTTGAACTTGTAGGAAACAACCAAAGTTAATTTCCTGTAGACACAGGGTCAATACACCACCTCTGTAGTAGATCCCTCTTCCAGAGACTTAGCACAGAAAATGAGGCAGCTTTTGTGTGAGAAGTCATTAAATCAAAACACATTAGTTATAAATGTTGCAAAATAGATATAAACCTCCAGCAATTGTGAAAAATAACACATCATGTGGATGACACACATGGGTAAAACAACACTAGTGCATTTTTAGAAGTATGGTTACTTTGAAATATTTGTCATCTGCAGATTTGCCACAGTATCTGAGGGTTTCCAAGAGAAATAGTTAATGTTAAGGAGGTGCATGAGAGTTGCAATGACCTTCTGACCTTCCCTCTCTATTCACAGTGAAAATATCTGTATTCTTTTGAGTTAGAATATGGCAATACTTGGAAGAGGACATCTTTTATTGTGACTCTTAGTGAAGCAAGATTTGACTCCTACCACAGGATCCAGCATCTAGCAGTTAACAGGAGGAGAAAACTAAGGAAGGAGAAAACCAGCATCAACAACTAACCAATACACTTAGTTTGAGCATTGCCTGCGTGATTTTTTTTTTTTGCCATGTTAAACTATTAGGGGAGCTATCTTGTGCAAGCAAGTAGAAGAAGAGATTGGAGAACTGATGATTCAAGAAAGCACTTCAGTATTTTGTATTTTTTGATGTATTTTCCATTAGACAACACTTGCCCAGCTGCAAAAGGCTTTTAACATCAACTGGAGCTGGATGCTTGATATAGCTGAGGCTATACAAAATTCTGAGTGCTCCTGCCTCTGTTGGAGCTTGTGTTTCCTCTCCCCAACACCTAGTCCCCAAGGATTCAAGTTCATTTTTCTTCAAAAAGATTTCACTGTGCTAAAGGCACCAGGGCTGCCTACAGACACAGCACCGGCAGTGTACAGGAGAACCCACCTGTGTGGCAATTGCATTGTTTGCTCCTACTCTATGGTAAGCAGGAAAACTTAAGTCTCTTCCTCCAGGTATACTAGTGGTTATGTGACTGCACTTGGGGTTTCCGTACAAAGTAAGAGACCACTCATCTTCATTTTACCGTGACACTCTGTCTTGGGTTATGTAACCAAAACAAATTCCATCTGTTGAAATCAGTTAGGGAGGTGTTTTCTTTATCTCTTGTAACTCCAGGAAGGAGGGGGTGGGTGCCTTCTGGTAATGGGCCAGCTGTTAAAACAGGTGGAACATTGTTTCTTGTCTGTTCCATGACATGTCCACTGTCCGGGGGAAACCTTCTGTTAATGGGCCATTAAGGCTCACCAGTGACATGACACATTACATCTTCCTTTTGTGAGATGCTCCACCCAGCGAGGGGAGCCAAACCATTCCTACCTAGATAAAAACTGAAATGTAGGAACACCAGGCATCCAGTGTTCCCACTGGGTTCCTGGAAGAAGAACAGACCCATATCGCCATTACTGAACCCTTTTTCTACAGGACCATCTCTACTCCAGCAGAACCACATCAGCCACTCCAGAAGGGCTTACTTTGGACTGCTTCCAACACCCTGACCAACAGGGTTTCAGGTTGTATTTCTGACTCTGTCAGGGTTTCTAGGATTTTTGTTTGTTTGTTTGCTTGTTTTTGTTTTTTTGGTACTACTATATTTGTGTTCGTAAAGAACTGTTATCTCTCTTACCAAATCTTTGCCTGAAAGCCTCCAATTACGAATTTATAATTGGAAAGGGGGATGGTTTACATTCTCCATTCCAAGGGAAACTCCAGTTTTCCCTGGCAGATACCTGTCTTCCTAAACCAAGACACACTCTAAACAACACCTATGTTTAAAAGCAGCACCACTCAAAGATGTTTCTGCACCTCCCTGTAAGTGCAGAATTTCCCTGCGTGGGAATAAAGACTACTAAGTTCCTCCTCTGCTCACTTGGTGTACACTCTTTTTTATTCTCCTCTTTCACATTGTCCCAGAAGGCTTTTGCAGCTCTTCTTGGGATGTGTTTTTTGATGACCGCTTGCTGGCAAACAATTAGCATTTTGTCTATGACATTAAAAAATGCATATATATTTCATGAAGTATTTTTAAAAGATTTTGATTTATAATTATTTATGCCGTTTGACAGAAATATCCTCCTGAAAGAAGGAGAGAGAATGGAGATGATAAGGGAAGGGAGGGAAAAAGAGACTCTAGTTAAGTATTCACAAAATTAACAACAACTTTAAAAAAAAAAAAAGATAAGATGATTTATATTTTGATGTTATTTCTGCCTTTGAATTTCAAATGTTTCCTCCTTATGGCCTCATTGAACTCTATATTGTTTTAGAGCATATGATGGCCATAAAATGCAGAAGTGATCCCAAAGTTTAGTTTAGTTTAGTTTAGTCCCAAAGTTTTTGTTTCAAAGTTTCACACAACTGGAATTGCCTACTGCTCACTCCTTGCTGCTGTAGTTACATACATGTAGCCTGATCCTGACTCATAGGGATTTGGAGTGACTTTAGTGCTTACAGACAAAGATTGCCTGTCCAGTGTCCTACCAAATGTCTGTGTAAGAATTGAACAGTTGAGAATTCGAGATTCATATTTTTTCTGACTTTTACAGAGTAGAATTATTTGTTTCATTATTTTCTGTGCTTTTGAGATTCTCAGCTGACTTAATAAAAAATTAAGCAAAAATCTACACCAGATAGTGAAATATAGATTTACAAGCTGGTATGTTTTTCAACATGTGAAGACTCCCACATGTGTAGAGGTAAACACAGAAACTGTATCAACAGCATAATGCTTTTGTTCCTACCCCGAAGACATATAATATAAGCAGTTCTTTTCTCCATTGAACACATTCTTTAGTGCATCAAGGAGTTAATTCCTTGTTCATGAGGGTCAGTAATTGAATAAAATTTTGGCTTTTATGCAACAATTTTTCAAGCAGAGGCAGACAAATAAGATGCTCATGGATGAAAGTTGTTGCTAGGAGGATCTATCAAAGAGATGTATGGTTTTTTTCCTAGGAAATGTACTAAGCATGAGAAATATCTTTCCAGGTGAGGAGTTCTTTCATTTTTCCTGCCACTTGCTCAAGGTGACAAGTTTGTTGATACTCAGTCCCCATTTCTTCATCAAATATCTATTTCTGCAAATAGTACAGTTCACAAAGGACAGATGACAAGTATTGTACTGGAATTTCTGCTCACTTAATGCTTATACTTTCCATTCCTATGACTTTGTCTTGATTATAGACAAAACTTGAAGGACTTTATCTTGGAAAGGAAGAATCTGGTGAGGGATATAGGCTCCTGGGACTTCCCAGCAAGGAGCATACTTTGCCCTCAAGATGATTTATCTTTTAGAGTCAGCCTGTGCTCCCCTGTAGAGTGTATAACCAAAATACTCTTACCTCATCTCCATTTACCTGCTTTTTTCTAATTATTCTTCCCTTATATTTTTACAATTTAATATATCATTGAAAAAAAAAATTAAAAAGCACAATAGATAAGCATGGAAATTCATGGAAACTCCTTGAGCAGCCTTTAACCAAATCACTGGGAGGCAAATATTTCCTGGCACTTTAAACTGAATATGCTTATTTCTGTCTCATCATTCTTTTTTCCTTATAAATGTACTTACTAAAGTCAGAATTCAAGAAATATCACAGAAAGAAAATATTCTTGAGAATGGATATGTAGCTGGTGAAAATATTGCATTCCATTTTATTCTGGACAATAATCAGTCAAATAGACCCACCTCTTTCACCCCATCTTTTAAGGAAATGAAATGAATAGTTTTGAGAAAATACATAATTAGAAAATGTTTTAAAGGCTTAAAAGACATGAATATTAGTACATTTTCCCATTTGTGAATAAATTAAATCCATTGGTAAGAATTTTACAGAAAAAAGGCTTTCATGTTTCCATTTGCCACTCTGAGACTCCTGAAAACTCTCTGAGTTTTGAAGTAAAAATCCAACAGTAAATAAAGGAAGCAATGTAAATCTTTATCCTGCCACTCAGTGACATTTTTTTAACTATTGAAAAAGTTTTGAAAACTGGCAAAGTGATTAAAACAAGAACAGAAAAAAAGGAAATCTTACAAATGACACGATAGATACCATTCATTTTATTTCATTTGGACACAAAAGGGAAATAAAGGAACACTACCAGAATTTTTTTGAATTTTATTCCATTTTTTTCAACCAGATGTAACTGTAAATCTCAGAAGATTTCAAGCAAGGTGTTTAAAATTAAATTAGAATTGGAGTAGAATGTATAAGAGCAATTAGAGATTTTAAAAGTCCTTTGTATAGTCCTACTTGTAATTCTGAAGAGATGGAAATTCCTGTTGATAAAATCAAGACTATATCTGAATATTATCCTAGTATTTCCCTGAAATGAATCCACTGAATTTTGGTGATTTTTATCCAACTTTCTGATTAGATTATCAGTAGGTTTAATTGCTTTTAAGTTCCTGAGTTTCCCATTTGGCATAGCATTGCAATAACGTTGACTATTGAAAGTGTCTAGAAAGCACAGCAACTATTGGACTACCACACATAGTGTAGTACTATGAGTTTGATGCAATGAAAAAATTTAAGAGATGCTTAGATCTCTTTACCTCAACACCCACAGTATTGCTGAGACAAGGATTTTTTGTAGCATTAACATGAAGTTTAACTTTTTTTAAACAGGAAACATGAGCTAAAGATACTGATTACATTTTAAAAAAGAAACACTAATAAGTTAGGAAATATTAAAATTAAATCAACCTACCTGATCTTCATTTTGCCCTGCACTCCGAAGACAGAAGCACCTTTAAATCTTTCCATAGATGCCCTGCCTCATTTTGTTGCTGGCAAGTGATGCTCAGATCAGAACAATTTATTCAAAAAGCCCCTATTTTCCTCTAGTCTTCAATATTCTCTTTGTCCCCACATCTAATGTACCAAATACTGTTTGTGCACTGGTGTACAGACAGAATTGCTCCTTTTCTTACATGCTTCTCAGAGGCATGTGTCGCTGTATTGCCCCAGTAACTAATCCACTTATCTGGTAATGTATTAATAATTAATTTCCTAATTTTCACAACTCCTGTGAGGTATTATCTCACTTTTATTGCTGGGAAGCCAAGGCAATGAATATAAAACCTACTTATTTCCTTTGGACATCAAATTCCAAACTTTCCAGAGGATAACAACCTAAGCCCTCAGTTTAGACATTTAAAGCGGATTCGCAGCTGACACGTCTGTCTGTGCACTTCAGAACATCAGGCACAGGACCCCAAGTTTGTTCCCTCAAATAATCAGCTTCTTAAATTAAAGTACCTTTCCTTAGTGTCATATCTGAGGCAATGCAAGGAGCTGGTTCTTAGGAGCAGGATGCAATTGATATGTGAGGAAACAGTCCTGTCCCCACAAGCTGTCTCCCACCCTGTTCCTCCCTTACCTCCTTGATTTTGCATGCAGCTGGCATTTTCCTTCACTTCACAGCCCCCAGTAATCCCCTGTCTGGTGCAATAAGTGAAGCAGGGAAGAAGCAGAGTGTGTGATCAGGCAGTACAATGTGACAATGTCAACCCACAGACTTGGACAGAAGGGGACGGATTCCACATACCTACCCCAAACCTAGTGCAACCCAACATGGTCCAGAGCTGGGAAATGTCCTACTTAGCCCAGAACAAGATGTTTTCATGGAGTGAATAGCAGAAACAGTTCAGAATGCTTCTCTGCTACATGTGTGAAACAAGGGTTTTTTCCAAAAAATAAGTCTTTCTCAGCTAGGACTTTGCAGAAGTTAAAACCAATATATTTAGCATGAACTATACCCCTTTGTTATGTATTAAGTGCAAACTCCAAGGTGTAAAGATGTATTCTTTTTGTGACAAGGTTGTTAACATGCTTTATGCTGGACAAAAATTAAGTAGATTCCTGTCACAGTCTCACTTTATCTTTTTCCTGAAAGAACTAAAATATTCAGCTGTAAGAGTAGCTGGTGTGTCAGAAAGCCGTGTGTGAAGGTATGTATGTCTGAAAAATTATTCTGAAATAGATTAAAATGCTTCAAAATTTCGGTTCAAAACTTTTCAAGTATTGTAAAGTTATCTGCAAATGAAAAGAAGCTCTGACACAGAGAATGAAACAGAGGTGAAATGCATCTCTACGAATGCAAACTTGTCAGTCTGCTTATGGAAGTGCTACAGAGTTAATATCCTCTTTTAATGTTGAGGACAAGTAAAACCCTCAAAAGAATGAATACCATAATTTACAATGATTCAAGCAGTTTATCCTGACATATTTCTTGCTATTTAAGCTGTGAAAATAATTGATTTTTCTGTGAGGAATGTGGGGAAAAGCAAGTAGTGACAATGTAATTACTGCAATATAAATACGTGAAAAAATGTAATTTTGTTTGACATAATGAGCCTTTTGATGTCAAGTGTAACTTTAATTTCCTGGTACATGTAAAACATCAAAATAGTAATAGTAACATAACGTCAGATAGATGAATGCTTATATGTCTTCAAGACCAAAATCAGTGCTGTCCAATAATGATTAATGGACTAAACACGTGGAGCCCACCAATTTTATCTCCAATGCTCAAATGTAGCAGGTAAAGGTGTCCCACCCTGTCCTGGATGTGTGTCCTGACCCCTCACTGCTCAAGGCAAAGGTGGTTACACTCCAGCACAGTCAATCTGCACCGCTGTCCCCTTTCAAATTATTTCCCAAATGCTAACTGGATTTGATCATAACCTCTGCATAATTGAAAGGGAGATGAAACCCAATTTTCAACCAACTTATTATTCTCAAATTAAATTATTCTCTTCTTGCTCCCATGCTCTCTTCAAGTAAAGCTACCTTGCATATAGTCTTTAATGAAATAGTGCATCTCAATCAATGCTTGATGGTTGAGCTTTCTTTCCTCCCTTTTTTTGGGAGATCTTTCCTATTTCTCTTTCACACCTTTGGTCTTTCACACCTTTTATCACTTCACACCTTCGGAATTTTATGTTCTTTTGCCTCTCTATTTCTCTAGTTCATCAGTTTCTTGTAACCAGCAACATGGAAAAAACCAACTAAAAAAGAAATGAACCTGTGCTATTCAGCATCTTCTATTGTTTGAACTGTAAAAGCTTTTTGGGCTTCCTTCTATAAAACTTGAAGTTTTTGTCAGTTGGACTATTTTCTGGGTTGGTTTTAACTGTACTTCAATATTTCTGCTTTTGTCATGTGGGATGAATGGATAAATGTGTCTGGACAAGCCTTTAGCAATATCAGTGTTGAGGAAGGGATGATAGGTCCAGTGCCAGTATGGGATTTTATTAATTTTCTTGTAACCCTCCCATCTGTCCAAATTCCCCTCAGATCGAGCAATGACTAATTGTTCATTAGAGATTTCTTCATGGAAAGGCTTTTCTCTTATGTTTTTGACAGTAGTTCCAAGATTAAAAGAGGAAATGCCAGTCTAAGTGACTAAATTAATTGCTTCATGTCATGTTGCAAATATTTAAGACACTGATTTCTTGACACAAAACGATGCAGACTTCGAAAGGTAAGAAGTCCATCATTAGATTATATATATATAAAGCAGCACAATCTGAATTTATTATCATATTTTGAAAAATATTCTTAAAATAATGCTTTTTACTGAATTATAAATGAAGCAGGCTCCCATTCGGAATGCTGAGCACACCACAGCATGTATTGTGTATCCCACAGCCCAACTATGAGTGACAAATCAAGTTGCTTAAGGCCTGGGCAATTAATGGAACTGGGAAAACTAAGCAAGTAGCAGGAGGAAGAGGTTTCTAGAAGCACTATGGCAACAAGATGTACCCAGAAGTTATAAACCAACTTTTTAAATTCTTGTTTTATTTGCACATCCACATGCATTTGGCCCTTGTTACTGCACTACTTTTCAAAAGTGTTATTTCTCCTGCAGTTCCACTATTTACTCCCTGAAAAATAAAATACAACTGTAAAACTTCAAAGTATTGTTCTGTTGTGAGTCAGCTACACCTCAAGGCACCCTGCAGGGACTATTTCCACAACCATTACCATGATTTATGATAAGGTAGAGTGTAAGGTGGATAAATATTCCACCCTGGACAACTCATGAAGAACCTAAGATTCTTCATGCACTTAGAAAAAGTAGAGCAACCTTACAGCCAATATGTCTAGGTGCTCTGAAGGACCGGATAATCAGTGAAAAATATAAAACAGAACACAGTTAGGACTATTAAAGCATCTTAGATTTTTTCCAATTTCCCCACAATGTCCAAACCTCATCTTGGAAGCAAGCACTGGGTTGTTGGTAGCACAAGCCAAAGCTGTGACTGTGGCTCTCTAAATTTGTGTACAAATGTTTTCAATAACCCAGCACTGAATCTGTGGCAGGCTAAGGCTTCACACCTGGGTAAGGCAGCAGTCTACTGGGAAAAGCAAAATATTATTATTCTGCTTCCCAGTTTGGCACACCTGAATTGCTAGAAATCTGGGATTTCTGTCTGCTATCTGCTCACAGGGGAGTTCCTGGATTAGCAAAAGGGTGTGAGGCCACAGCTCTTGCTGTGGGTGGAAAGGATCTTGTAGGAACTTATTGCTATCACAGTCTTCTTACATATCAAGTGATACAGAGCAGCAGAGCTGTCTCTTAGGTCTGAACAGCCCATCTTCTGCCCTGTTCTTTTCCCTGGGTCTTGATTTCACATGAGTCATTTCACATGGAATCTGTGCCAGCATGGGGCATCTGAAGGGGAATTTGTATGTTGCAAAGTTCTATCAAGCTGCTAAGTGACACTAGGACTGCCTGAATGGCCCTTAATAAAAATGAGTTCCAGTTTTTCAGTTTCTCAGGAAGTTTTCTGACAGCCATCTTTGTTATCGAAGAATTTTAAAGGTGAGCAAAGCAAATTAGCTAAATGCTGTGAAAGTCCTTGTTTGGACACTTGATTTCCAGAGGCTTACAGGCATTCGTGTTTGTGTAAGTCAGTAGACTGAAATTTTAGATTAGAATAGGTTTGCAAAACTTAGTAGCCTTATAATGAAAAACATCTATGTAAAATTTTCTAGTGTAAGGTCATAGGACTGATAGACAATTACTACAAAGTTTTTTAAAAAGTATTTTATGAACTTAATAAATTTTAAGTGAAAGAATAAACTTAAAATTTTCTTTTTATGAACAGCTGTTTTCTTCTTTGTTAAAAAAATGACAGACAGCCTAAGTTCTCTCATGGACCCATCATAGCTGCAGGATAAAAATCCATTTGAAAGTGAGAGGATGAATTATTGGGCACTTCTTGATAAGCTTGTAAGATCAGAAGTGCAATTTCAGAACAACATTAGCCTCATGCACTGCTGCCTGTGTGTGCTTGCCTGTTCCAGCACAGCTTAAGGGATTTACTGGGGCCTATCTACTTTGACACTGCAGTCCTATTCTAGAATTTCTAATATCTTGTGTTAAAGCTCTGTCTCCTGACAATTGTCATGACAATCTGTTGCCTCACCCAGAGATCATGAAAACTGATGATCCAAGTAGAAAAGAAAAATGAAAAGGAACATGGGTTTTCCTCAGTGGATTTCTACTTCGATTACTAAGAATGGGAATATTTTCAATTTTCTACATTGCCTGCCAGCTGGTTTGCCTCTCAAGCTGCCAGAGTATTTTTTAATCTTTGGTTTGGCTTTTCTGAAACTTTTTCAGGAAGAGTCCGTTCTTCAAGTGCCACTCTCACTTGTTCCAATTATCTCTCTAGAGACCAGAACCCTAAATCTGGGGTAAGAAAAAATGGAAACCAATATTTTTCGCTTTTGAAGCCACTCAGACAGGAAAATACATTGTCTAGATAGTCTTCATAGATCATAGAGATTTAAACGACACAAAAGAATATACTGATTTATAGTAATTATCGGAAGATCCAAAACACAATGTAATAGCAGAAAGTGCAAGATAAACAGTTCCAATTAAGACAATAAACCTGCTATTAATCCACAGGTATTATAGATGATACCAGTAGCAGGTACCTTTATCCTCTGTTTCATGTCCTTATCATTGTATTAGATCAGCTTTAGGAGGTTGATTTGAAATTTTCAGAGACTCAAAGGATCACAGAAAGGCTAAGACTGATGGGGTTCTCTGGAGGTCATGTGGTCCAAACCCCTACTCAAGCAGGGCCACTTGAAGCAAGTTGCTCAGCACTGTGTACCAATGGTTTTTGAATATTTCCAAGGAGGGAGAATTCACAGCCTCCCTGGACAACTTGTGCCAATGCTCGTTCACCCTCACAGTAAAAAAAAAGTTTCCTGATACTAAGAGGGAACATGAATGGTTTTAGTTAGTGCCTTTTGTTCTGTTACTGGGTGCCACTGGAAAGAGCCTGGCTCTATCTTCTCTGCACCCTCCCTTCAGCTGTTTGTATGCATTGACTATTTCACCCTGAGCCTTCTCTTCTCCAGGGTGGAAAGCAACAGCTCTCAGCCTTTCCTCATGGGAAAAATGGTCCAGTCTGTTCATCATCCTTGTGGCCCTTTGCTGGAGACTCTTCAGTATGTCCATGTCTTTCATGTACTGGGAAGACCAGAACTGGACCAAACTCCATATGTGGCATCACCAGTGCTGCACAGAGGGGAAGACAGTTCACCTGACCTGCTGGTAACACTCTTTCTAATGCAGCCCATGCATTAGTCTTCTTTGTCATGTTCAGCTTTGGTTTCACCAGAGCTCCCAAGTCCTTGTCTGCCAAGCTGCTATCCAGCCAGTTGGTCCCCTGAATAAACTAGTAGTGACTGAGATTGCTCGTCTCAGGTGTAGGACTTTGCACTCCCCCTTGTTGAGTTTTGTGAGGTTTCTGGCAGCACATTTCTCTAGCCTGTTGACTCATTCTGGACCAGGGAACAGCTCTGGTGTACCAGCAACTCCTTCCAGTTTTGTGCCATCAGCCCCTCCTTGCTGAGGGAATGCTCTGCCCCATTAGCAAAATCAATAAGGGAGGTGTTGAATGGGTTTGGAATCCAGGGATACACTGCTAGCCACTGGCCTCTGATCACCAACCTCTGGGCTCACATGTTCTGCCATTTGTCACCTCACTGTCTGCTCATCCAGTATAAACTGTGAGGATCTTATGGGAGACAGTGTTACAAACCTTACTGAAGTCTGCATATTCTGTCTGTGATCCCAACGGTTGACCAGTTCTACTCTTTATTTTTCCCTTCCCTTTTGATGCTAGCAACAAGCCTATGCAGGCATTTTATTTGATAGATGAAAATAGTTATGTGCTCTGCAGAAAGCTGAGTCTTAAATCTGTATTTTCTCTTGCATTTTCAGTCAGTTCCAAACCAACAGGAATGGAAATTTCTACTATTTAGAATTTACAAATAATAGTGTAGCACGCTATTTCCTATAGTTAAAATATTCAATGTTCAATTTACTCTTCATTGTATTTTAAAAGTCTGTATTAATAAAGTTAACTTTTCAGGAGCTGCTGGAGGAAGTATAAAGGTGAAAGTTTTGGCAACAGGGATAGGGGCACTTCATCAGTTATCAAGTGTGGGAAGCTTGTAATGGAATAAGCACATGAATTGCGTATGTCTTGCTAAACCTGCCATTACTGACATTAGAGAAGTCTGACATTAATTAATCATCAGTGAGTGCAAAAAATTGGAATTTACCAATTGTTTATGTTATGGTTTCAGGCACATTGCAAACTCTATTTTTTGATTTTAATTTTTTGGGAGGTGCTAACCTTCTACAAGGAGAAAACTTGTTAAATTCTTCAGTTTTGCAAGAGTCTACAGGACTCTGCCTATAATGAAATATAAAAGTACATAGCATTTTCCTTGGGAATATTTCATAACCTGAAGGAAATCCAGGAGACAAGCAATTTTTCTTCTGGCAGGGAAACACATTTTAACTTGTTAATTCTCATACTTAAGGATCATGAGGAAAATTAAGACATAGATCAAATTAGTGGATTACAAAGAACTAAGGAAGGAAGGAAGGAAGATACAGATAAAAACCAGAAAATAAAATGCCCTTAATCATAAACATTTTCCAGAAAGTCTTCTTTTCAAGTTGTAAATAGGAACTATCTAACTATCTGAAATAAAGAAATCTGGATCCAACCACTGCATATCTCCCACAAACAGCATTTTCTGTATGTGTGTCTACATGAATGTAATTTTAATTTAATACTGAAGTTGCCTAATAATATGTAATTTATTCTGAAACCTCATCTAATCTGTGTGTTCTGCATGAGGCCATCATCTGTATGTGTTAAAACTAAGTGAACTTACCTAAATAGTTTTTTATACAAGCAAAGAAAGCCAAAATGTTGCAGATGAACTCTAAATTCTCATCTTGGCTGTATTATATGTGAGGTAACAGTCTTGTTACAGAAGTAATTGAAATCAATATGACTGGAATAAAAGTGCTTTGCACACTGTGTCTCCTTCATGGAATGGAAGAGTTTTTATTCTTCTGATTTTATAACAACATTTATATGAATGGTGTTGAAAAAGTCATGAGTCTCAATCCAATAAAGACAGCAATGATGCTGTAAACTCTATGTCAGCAATGTAATATAAGCAACAATAGCTTTCAGAAAAGGGAGCAAAAGGAAGGTGTATTGACACCACTGCTCATCTTATTAACCATTATCTAGGTGCTAAAGTAATTTCAATATATATTAGAAACATAAGTATAGTCCTCGTCCTCAAGAGCTCACAATTCAGCATCCTCACTCTGCTGGACTGCTTCAGGATACTGTGCTTTTGGAAAATCGTGGTTGCTTGTATCCTTTGAGGAAAGGGAACTGCCAAAACAGGAGCCATAGAAACCTGTGTTAGGCAGGAAGGTGAAAGAAAGGTAGCAGTTTGAAGGGAGAAAGTGAGAATGCCAGAAAGAACTGCAGACAGTCACCTGTGTCATGAAATAACCTGTTTGAGGAAGAAGGAAAGAAAACAGAGAAGTAAAAATGATGCAATGGAGGAGTAAGAACAGAAAGGGAGATGGCAAGGCAGGGCTGAACATAAGAAACATTCTATGAAAAATACCCAACTCTGAGCAGATTATTGCACAGGCACACGTACATATCCTTGCATGTCTACGTTTCTGGAGAAACTGATTGGATTGTTTCTTACTAAGTTGGCTTGTCTAATTAGAAATAATAGGCCAGATTGATTAGCCTTTCCAAAAACAAGGCAAAAACAAGGATCATTTTTCCTCATTAAAATCTTGTGTATTTGCTTCTGAGAAGCAGGAGGCCTTCTGTGCTCTCTTTTCAAGATATTTGTTAGTCTTGTACACTTTGCCATTCTATTAAAAATCTGTTCATCTTCAATAAAGCTTAAAAAAATTTGCAAGTCGTTTTTCATTTTTGGCCCCCAACTCATAATGACTGGAGCCAGGACTGAGAGAAGGGAGGTGGATATTTTTGCACAGTCTAGGACTCTTCCATTGGTACCCAGGATTTAGACAGCAAAATTATGTCCCCACAGCAGGGCAAGGTAGAAAATGAGAAAAGAAACACAATTCTAGGCTCAGGGGAGGTGGATGTTGGGGGAGGAGGAGTTTCTAATTACCTGTTTTGAAGGATTTGGAGGGAAAAGGTACACAAGACCTGTGGATATGAGGATTTTGAAAAAGCCACAAAGAGATAAGATTTGAAAAGTTTGCTAGGACTCTGAGCACTGTGATTTTGCGGCAAGGAAGACTTATGAGCTGTGCAGATGTGTCTAAGGCCGAGAGCGACTTGGTGGCTGTCCCTCCCCATGGTAGAAGTTGCTATGAAGCCATACTAATGTGCTCAAAAATTAGGATGAAGGGAGAAGACAGAGGCTGCCAGTCCCTGAGCAGACAGTTTAGGATGAACAGCTTAGGTCATTTCTGGATCCCAACTGGGCTTGGGATAAAAGACAATGAAACTGTAACTGGAGGGACTGGAGAAGATTGAGTGGAATGGACACAGCAGTAAATACCTGAGAGAAGCTGTGGTCAAAAGGGGAGTCACAAAGAGATTTTAGCTTGCTTCATTTTTTATTTAGTCCCTTACCTGCCTAGTCTTGCTTTTGTCACTTGCATCTTTTATTAGAATTCATCTTTGTGATACATGGTTTTTCTCTGAATTGGAATGATGCTGTAAGCAGCATTAGCTCCCTAGTTGCTGTGTGAAGGTGAAGGAAATAGTCCCTTAGCATATGTATAAAGGGATTTAAATATTTTTTGCCTTTTAAAAATCCATTTCATAATGGTCACTTCTATTTTGAGTGTAGAGATACTTCAGGAGAAGCAATCTCTTGGTTATAAAACAATGGGCTGAAGCCCTTGCTTGTAAGGTTAGCATGTAAGATACGTACAACCACAGTTACACCTGTTTGGCAATATTAACATCAAATTGTGTTTCTGATTATGATTTGCCTCTATCTTTATATCAGATTTTTTTCTTTCTCCAGGAGTGAATCAACTTAAACAAGAATTCTTAATCTTATAAAGTATAGCAGGAATGATAAACGCACAGAATCGCCACTTCTAAAATCCCCGCGATAATCACAGATGTAAGACCTCTGTGGGTATTGGTCGTGTCTGACAGCTCTCTTTGAAGACGCGGAGATGTCTCCCCCGGAGTTCAGGTGTATGTCTCTTATACGTGGTTGATATTCCGATTGTAGTGAGAACAATATCCAGGCAAACTTATAATGAAGAGAAGAAAACCTAGCAGTGCCTCTTAAGCCTCTCTTTATGTTGGTATGTGGGCAGCTTTTCCCGGCCCAAGCCCTCTGGCGGTGCGAGGGAGCGGAGCCCTGCCCGGGAGCCGTCCCCAGTCACCGGAGCAGCTGATGGAGCACGGCAGGAGCTTGGCAGGGGCGGACAGAGAAGGTAAATAACTCCATCCTTGATTGCAGGCTGCTTGCGGCTACAGCTGAGGGCGGGGAGAAACGATTTCCAGAGCACCCTTCTCCTTCTGAGCTGGGAGTGTCCTCGTCTGGCGAGGACACATCCTCTGCCCCCTCTCTCCAGGCTCAGCGTTTTCTTCCCCACCAACCTGAGGTGCAGCCGCAGGGCTTTTCCCCTCCAAAGTGCCGCACAGCTGTCCAGGGTGGAAGCCGCCGTTCCAGAGGTCGCTGGTCCTCACTGAGCCATGGTTTCCACAAGACCTGCAGCCTCTAAGTGACCCACGTGGGATGCTGGGGAGCCTCCTTGGCAAGCTGGGAAAGGAAGAGGGGAAAAAAATGGGGTTTATAGCCTGAAGTGGGCCATTTGTGTTCTCCTAACCCTCTACGATTTCTGGAGGAGCTATGTAAATTTTGGTCAATCATTCTAACCTTCTTCCACTGGATGTTTTTCCCCTAATTAGCAACACTTGCAACCTTCTCCTAGTATCTTACTGTAACCATTTAAAGGCATGACCTTTTTTGTCTAAATATATTCATTGAAAGAATGATGCAAAAACTGTAAGAACATCTATTTACATAAACGTGGCTGTCAACACTGTTCTCTGATGATCGGAGAACCCTGCCACAAGTCAGGGAGTCTCAAGTGAAATGACAACCATGTGATTTTGGGGATCAGACCCACTACACAGATAGCAAATTGTGAATAATGATGATGATGATATAATAATAATAATAGAAAAAGTCTCACCTGTGCAAATCGCATGTTTACTGAAACCACTTATTGAGGAATTTCAAATAACAGAAAATTTGGGGAAAATTTGCATCAGGAAAAGATGCTAATGCATATAATTGTTTTTTGTTTGGTTGGTCTTTTTTGTTTTGTTTCGTGGTTTTTTTTGTCCTGGCTGTAATTAATTTGTTTAGCTTTATTAAGTAAAGCCTCTATGTGCTGGTGAAAAGCCTAGCTGCCTCTTATATTAAAGGCAGCCTGGAAAATTCTGAGAAACATTGCTGAGAGTGTTGAAATGTCCATCATAACAAATTGTCCTTGCCACAGCAGGCATAGGGACTGATGGCTCTCTCAGAGCAGGGAAAATCAGAAATAATTCCTCCTACAGGGGGGGATGACAGTGTCTAATCTGCGAGGCAGGAGAATGAGGACAAGTGAGTTCAGGTCCCAGCGGGGGCTTCAGTGGGCAGCGTCCCTCTGGTGCCCCCACAGCCTGGCTCTCCGGGTGACTTTGCTGCAAGCCTGGCTCTGCTCCATGGTTCTGGCTGAGCCAGAGCATCACAGAGAGCACACTAGGCTGAGGAGATTAAACCCCAGCAGGAATTCCAGGTGGGGTCTCCAAACTACAGGTCAAGCAGTGTCTCTAGCTGCAAAAAAAGACAAGGTATTTCCAGATTTTCCTGTGGACATGACTGAGTTTAAATGGGCTCATCTGCACTTGATTCAAAAAGCAAACGAAACAAAAACCTTCGTATGGCACAGCAGAAAGAAGGCTGTAGTTTAATAAAATTAAAGTGTTCTGTGATACTCTCTATGAAAATGAACAGATCTGTTTTCTTAACTGGACTGAATGCATTGTTTACTGAAATATTAAGCTTGGCTTATTTCTTCTGCTTTTGCACAAGTGTAAATCTCCTTTCAGTGTAACCAAACTTCAGAGGTTGTTTGGTTTTTATTGAGTTTAGAGTTATCTTTAATTTTAGATGCCAATATTATGGATTTGCCGTGCTTATGTTTTGAATATATTTAGCCTTTCCCCCCCACACATTTATTTAATGAAAACAAATTAATATCCAATATCTACCTACACAGTCTCTGTCGTTAAACCAGGAAAAAGCAATGCATAAGATCCACCTAAAGACAATTGTTGTCATATGAAAACAAATGGAATGCAAAGAGGCAATTTGTAGAGGAGGAGGAAATCTATACATAAGTATACCCTATTAGCAGGAAAGTGCTGTGTTAGAAATCTGTCAGAAATTAAGCGATGTAATAAATAACACCACAATCCTTTCAAAATTTTATGTTTTAAAACATAACTGGTTTTGTGTTTAACCAGTATCAACAAGATGCATTTAAAATATGTCTTGTGTGAAGAATATCCTTCTTTTCAAAGATACATATATATATAAGTGTTGTGTGTTATAGTTTTATTTCAATTTCTCACTTGAGGACATAAGACTTGTCTGGATACTTTCCAAGTTTGCAAACCATAGCTTTAAAATGAACTTCAGTGCAGCTATGCTGTGTTCAACTTTATGATCTGGTTAAATACTGCTTCATTACAGTGGTCATGAATGGTTCATGTCATTGAATTTTTCTTCTTCCTTTTCCTCCTATAAGACTTAGTATAAAAAAACTGAATATATGAGTCAGATGGTTTTAAAAGAGACAAACAGTTCAATTTACAAGTTATTTTTGTCCTTTAAGAGCCCATTTTTTAGTTGTTTTCATGGCAAGGAACTCCTTTGACCACAACATTGATTTACCAAAGAAAGAAGTTAAGTAACATGATGGTGTAAATACTATCTGCTGTGTTGGGTCATCTCATCCCAAAAGGTCCCCAGGCAAACAGCAGCATCATCTCATGAACCAGAAGCATGAACTGCTACTGGGCAGTGAAGAGTGACTGAGGGAAAGATGGAAATACCTGATCATCCAGATCTGTCACTGCCTTTCACTGTGGCGTCAAAAATTGCAGCTGACAGCAACAGGTCAGGTTCCCAAGAGTGGCTTTTTTTTGCCTCTTGGCCTTTTTGGAGCTGTAAATCCAAAACCCAGATGTAAAAAGTCTTTCCTTGGCTTGAAGGTACCACCCAGGGTCCTTCACCCAAGAGGCGCAGCCTTGGCCACACTGCCAGCTCATCTGTCACACGATCCCTCCACATGTGCCCCACATAGGAAATTCTCTACTGGAAAGCATTTTTTTTATTAAACAGAACTGGAAGTCCTGGTTCCCTTTGGATGGAAGACTACCCTGCTCTGTTCTGGTAGGGTCCCTGTCTGCTATGTAGAGCTCCCTCATGTATCTGCCCACACTGGCTATACAATTATTCTGCTTGTTTCCCCCACTGGATATTTAAAGATGCCAACAAGGTTTTGCCTCATACATTAGCAATGGCAACTAGCTTTCAACAGTAGAAAACCAAACCACGTATTTTATAGCAGGGTGATTAGGGCAGTGTTTCAGCGTTGAAAGAGATTTGGACTCTATTTCTTTTAGGTAAAAAAAAATGCTGCATTTTTTAACCTTTTCCTCACCTACAGCCAGCAAGCAAGCATGCTGCTCCTTGCATGCTCAGCTGCACTTGACTGTCCAGATTTACAGCCAAGTTCCAGCCCAGTTCACTTTGTAGAACCTGCTCCAAGCAGGGGCACCTTCTTCCATATGAGGAACATCCATGAGTGCTCTGTGGATACCCTTCAGCCTGCTCTCATCTAAGACATCATTTACTGCATAGAGTGAAAGGTAAAACAAGTGCACAAACCAGTCAGTTTTACCAGCCATGCCAAAGCAAACAACTTTGCTTTGGGTAAGGAGATATAATTAGGCAAAGCAATACAGAGGTGCTATGTAATTGTTTTCTTGGCATGTGCTGTTATTCACTGTCAAGTTGTATAGGCACACTAAGAACAAAAGGAATTAAATAAAAAAAACCCGATGTTATTTCATTTTTTTTTTATTGCATGGAGAGAAAATGAAATCTTGAGGAAGTGGGTGTCTTGAAAAAGGAGGAGGAATATAAAAATCTGTGTGTCTGCCTCTGAACCGCAGAAATAATTCTTGAATTAGATTTATGCTCTGCCATCCAAAAGTAGAGATAGAAGAAAATATTAGATTATTTAATTGTGCTTTAGTGTAGATATTTCAGAAGTCATGTGATGTGGTTTCAATAGACAAGAACAAAAAATCCAGAAAAAAGATCCCATCCCAAAGAAACTGAAGTATATGGAGTAACCTCCTGCAAACAGTGTTTAGAAAACTTTCCTCAAGAGTGAATAATTCTCTAACAAATGTCTACAATTCTTGCAGCAAAGCATTATAGTTGTAGTAAAAGGGATGCTATTTCCTTTTCTGAATCGTTTCATGTTGAATATTGCTTTTATTTATGCTGGAAATGCCAGTGTGATTCCATAGCTATGAAATCGAAATGTTTATCTCAGTGGCCAATCTAAGTAGCTTGGTCTGAGACTGAGGGATTCCACGGGCAGAAGGAAAGAAGACTGTGTCCTCGTCTTTGCCTTCCTCCCTCTCTCTTTCTTCTTTCCTTCCCCTTCCTCCTTGCACTTGTCTCTCCCTTTCTCTACCTTCAATTCTTTTTTGTTTTTTATGTCCTAAGACAAACCAAATTTCTTCAAAGCAAAAGGAAGAAGCAAAGGTCAGACCTGTCAGCCT
This sequence comes from Sylvia atricapilla, assembly GCF_009819655.1. Lineage (NCBI taxonomy): Eukaryota > Metazoa > Chordata > Aves > Passeriformes > Sylviidae > Sylvia > Sylvia atricapilla. The sequence continues at coordinate 104,364,409 of NC_089140.1, read as the reverse complement.
CCCCATTCCTCTCAGCTTACTTTGGAGTGTGGTTGCCACAGCTCACACCAAATGTGTCCAGTCCATCTCATCTTCCCAGTAGCTCCAAGCAGTTTTTATTTCTCTTCTGATGCTCTGCCAAATGTAACACAGGCTGATATGTGCCAGGCTTGGGCACAGTTTCCAAAGGATGGAAAAATACCTCTCTGGGGAAGAAAAGGACCATAAATAAATGTTCCTGGGGATCTAATATCAAATGGCAATGTTCCATTTGTTATTTTTAAATCTGACTATTGGAGGACTTTGTGAAATGGCAGGAGAAAATGAATAGCATGTCGAGTAGCCTGTCAAATAATTTGAGCTCTAAAGCAGTGTGCTACTTCACCACCGATTTCATCACTTGCTTTGGGTCCACACACTTCATGCAAATAGGAGAGGCATACTGGGAACCAGCCACCAGGAGAACATGGCATGTACTAATTTATGCTTTGGTACTTCGTTTTAGCAGGTGTGAGGTAGTGTCATTGACTTGGATGAGGCTGCTCTGTGCCAAAAGTTAAACACATCTGTGGGACTGAGATTTTGTTGGAATATTAACCCACAAACACCCTTGAAACCTCAAACCACTCTCCAGAGCATATTATTTGTGAAAACCAACCTTCTATGACTTTTGAAACAAAAAATTTCAGAAAAAGAAAAAAAAGTTAAATTAGCCTTTCTCATTTACAACTTGTTTTTTGTGTACAATCCTTATTACAGCAGATTCCAGCCTTGCAAAAAAACTATATAATTAGCTTTTTTTACTCAATTAAGAGATTGTAAGTTTGCCAAAGAAAACATATTTTGAATGTATCTTTTATCACATGATCAAAGATCACATATATCTTTGCCTATAATGAGAAGCTCATGTGCTAATGTTCTGTAGTGGTCCAAAACTTACAACTGCAAAAACCTTTGATGTATCACTAATTGGTTTTAGCACCATAGATTAGGTGCTGAAATCAGTAGGCAAGAAATTGTGAGTAGTAGGTGGAGAAGGGATAATTCTGATTCTCACCATATGCTTTGAGAAATTTAAATCATTACAGCATAAGTAAAAAAAAATAAGGCATAACTTGTTGCTTTTTTATTTTTAAGAGTCTCATAGATTAGCTGTATGATCCAAAAATATGCTTTGTTCTAAATCATTAAAAAATCTCCATTTCACAGTTTTTATTCTTGTAGAAACAACATCCATCTCGCCTGCAATGTGCTGTGCATTCTAACACCTAATGTGTGGTGAAGAATGTAGTAACAGGGGAAATATATCTTCATAACACATGAAAAGTGCCAAACCTTTAATTAATTTCAGACACTATGTCGCAAAATAGCAAACTCTAAGTATAGACTTTATCTACACCACACAGAAACAGGAAAAAGAGGAAAGTGGTGTTGTACGTGCTTTCATGATGATGCTGCATGTTACATCTTTGATAGCTTCTTGGTTACGAGGACTTGTTATTTCACCAGCAATGAAAATAATAGATGGCATGGATCATTGGCAAGCTGGGAAGAGAGAGCTCTATTCTGGATTAAAAGCTATGTGGCTGCTCTACACAGAGGATGCTGCAGAAGCACACTGCAGAAGACATCATCTCTGGCTTTAAAATATGCTCAGTTGTTCAGTGATTGGGGTTTTCTTAATGGAAATTGAGTCTTTGTATAATTCTACACAAGTATGTATACACTCTCTTCCAGTGGGCCTTGTTACCCACTTTTTACCAAAACTCAAAGTTTTGTGTTCACAGAAAAGATATGGTAAATATTTTATCTCCATACTTCTTAATTCAAAAAACAACCAGGCAAACAAACAAGCAATCAAAACAAAACTCTCAAAACATCCAAAACTAAACCGCACCAAAATGCAACCCTAAGAGAAGTAACAATTCAGGAACATTTCTGCTCTTCACTACCAAAGGTCTTTATTTAAACAATTTATATTACTTCGAGCTTTTGGGGGTTTTTTTTGTGCGTGCACATGTGGAAGTTGAGACTCAGAGCTTTTAAAATTTGTTTATTATAACCGGGTTTTTAATGGCATGTTCGAGAACCATTCATTTTTGGAATCCCATCTAGAGTAGATTAGGACTCCTACTGTTCATTCCAAGGATTTTCTCCCTATGGAAAGCAGAGGATGGAAGTGATTGCAAATGTACATTAAACCAAGGTGTCAACCCCTTTGTATTGCTAGAGCATTAGTGAGTGCTTGATACTAAATAAGAATTTGGTCCACTATTTACAATTTACAATCATATTCAAAGTGGATTTCCAGGATTTCCAGCTTCATGCACAATAAAAATTATTTTTAATGTTACTGCAAAGGAACTAAAAAGGCAACAAAGTGCACAACATTGCTGTGTGTTTCCCTTGAAAGTGAACCACAGGGTGTCCTCTTTTGATGGCAGAGTGAAAGCTGAAGGCAACTGAGATATGGATCCTTTTGGCCTTGATTTAAATGCTCCCTACTGACTTTGATAGTGTCCTGAAAGTGCTGTTTCTGTACTTTGGTGTAGTTCACTAATTTAGTGTAAGACTCTCATACATTTTTCACATACATTTTTACCCAGATGCTCTGCTACTTTTATCTCAGTATCAGAGCACCACGTTCTCACATCAAACAAATCCTCTTGGAAATAACTTTTCATCATCATTAGTCTCCTTACATGTATTCATTTTAAAAGGATTGACACCTTCTCCCTCTCCCCGCCCCCAAGTTCTTAAATACACACTTACAGATAACAATATTGATGACTTTGTGTGAGACAATGTCAGTATTGTTAGAACACAGCCAATTTTTTTACACAGTGGTGGTTGCAGCATCCTACAGATCACTTATAAACTGTTGAGTTTCTCATGATATTTTGCTACTTTAATAGAACTAACCACTCTTATGTGTTGTCCTGCCACAAGGAGAAAGGAGGGAGGTGATGGATTACGTTGTTTCCTACAAATATTTTATGTATTCCTATAGAACAGCTGGGGGAAAGAGTTAGGTTTCTTCAGTTGTTTTTGTTTGGGTTTGTTGTTGTTCTTTTACTTTGTTGGGTTTTTTAAAAATAAATGTAAAATAAACAGTGAAGGTTTAAGTCTAGAATAACAAAGTCATCATGATCGGTGGGTGAAGACAACATGGCAGAGAAAAATTGTTTTGAAAAATGGATTTGATTTCCCACGTAGTTCTACATCTACTTCAGGCTGATTCATTCGGTTTTGCTCTGTTCCTGTTACAGTGATGGTGCCTGAGTGGAGCTTGGCACTGACTGCTTTCCTCTGGCTGACTTTCACTTGGTTGTGCTGATGTGCTGGATACGACGTGCCAGTGTTGATGCTCATTAGCAGGGCAGCATCTGGCTGGATAGGGACATTACAAATCAACATCTGCCAGGACACTTTCCTTGTAGCTGGGGAGTCTGCTGCATAGGTCAGCAAGCTTTCTTGGCATCTCCTCCTCTTGCTAATCATAAAAAGGTCTGCTCAAAAGTAGTGAATCCTTACTTGCAGCAGATTTCCTTGGTTTCTACATTCCTGTAAAATTAGCTTTAAATGTGGCTGTTGACTGTTGTTCCCTTTCCCCAGTCACCAAGGATCAAGTATCCATGGTAATGGCCTCCTTCTATTAGTCTGGATCACACAAGGATGACCTCAGAGGTCAGAATCCTTTTTTCTTCTCAAGGCTGTAAGAGAGAAATGTGTCTATTATATTGGGCTTTACAGTGAAATTGTAAAGAATATAGGAAATAAAATTATCACTGAAGGCACAACTCTTGTTGAATCTTTGCATGTACCTTGTTGTTTCAGAGACTTGCTTTAAAAGAAAGCCTTTAAGATACTCTCTAAACATGGTGTTTACAGTTGAAAATTGAAAATGCCTCTAAGATTTCTATAATTTATGTATCCAGTCTGGTTGTAAATTAAATGACTTTGCATGGGTTGTACTGCAACAGAAATTGCATTGAATCCAAAATACACCAGTTACTATAGGCAGGGAAGTTATTAAATATGACCTTGCTAATTGAGAAACTTCCTTGCAAAGGAGACTTGCGTTTGCTTCTGACAAAATACCAGTGTGATGTAAATTGCCATTCCACAGCCACTGACTATCACAGTGATGAAAATTGCACTACTGTGCCTGTAGATTTAAAAATAAACCTAGTGTGAGCATGGAGGGAGGGAAAGGAGAGATTTCCCAAAATAGGTTGTGCAAAGTGTTTCCATTTTCTCTTTTTGAGGTGTTGTCAATTATGTTAGTATCAAAAAGATTTCAGCCTTCTCAAGTTACTCACGATGCTTTGCTCCAGAATTGCTGTGCTTACAGATTGACTTACCCTCAGCTGCCTATGGACATATTCTTGTGCTATAAATCAAAGCAGAGGCTGTGTGAAAAAAGCTCCTGGTAGCCTCTATTATTGAATATCATCATAAGACAATGAAAGCAACATTGCTGAACAGTGAAAACAAAGAAGAGTGGATTTTAACCTTATATATAGCAGGACAAAGCCCCTGTTACAGTGAGAACAGAAAAAAAAACCTTTTTCTTTAAAACTCAGACAGAAAAAAAAAACCCACCCTGAGCCGTCAATGGTAAGCAGAGCACTTTCAGTGACAGATCACCCAAAGGGGTGGTCTTCTCTCACCTGTGATTTGCAGCTCATTATTAAATGTCAGTCTCAGGCTGTTGTCTTCAGCATCTCCCCAGACATGAGCTCAGCAAGTGTCACCACTCACTGGGAAACCTTCATTCAAGCACGAGCTGCATGAGCCAACAGCCACTTATGACTCAGAAAATGATGGATCAGCTAGCTGGGCTGTACCTGCAGTAGATCAAACACAAGAGGGATGCTGGATGCTAGATCTCATTCATCAACTGTGTGTGACACCTTGTAAAGCTAGAAAGATTTTACCTTGTCCTTCCACCTTGGAACCAATAAGGCTTAGAGGGTAGCAGTGTGCATCTTAAAATAGAAACAGAATTGGTTTGCTCTGGGAAATGTTTTTACTATGGGAAATGCTGCAACACCCAACAGCAAGAAGTGGGTTGCCAACATTTAAACAATGCCCATTCTTGGACCCTACCTGAACTAAATTTTCTGGAGAGATGTGCAGGTGCATGATCTGATCTTCCCATCTCCGTGGGGCAATGGAAAAAGCACTTGCTGCCAGTTTTATGGAGGATTTTTTCTCCCATTGACAGGGCACATCTTTTGCTGGGGTTTGCCCAGCAGATACTGCAACCTGTGGAAGGTTCAACACTGATTAACAACACACCCTCTGAATGGTCCATTCCACCATGTAGATCATGGTAAGGTCATCAGAAAAGCCAGTAATTGATAATGTAAGAAATACTGCAGTGCTCTCGAGTTGTGTCTGTCTTAAAATTCCTGCTAGAGGTTTTTTGGGTTTTTCCTCCAGTAGTTCACAGAATCACTGACTCCGTAAGGGGGAAAAGGCCTCTGCCATTGTTGAGCCCAACCTATGGCTGAACATCATCACATCAACTAGACCAGAGTGCTATGTCCAGTCTTTCCTTAAAGACCCTCAGCGATGGTGACTCCACCACTGCCCTGGGCAGCCCATTCCAATTCTTAACAACCCTCTGTGAAGAAATTACACCTAATGCCCAAACTAAATCTCCCTTGGCGTATCTTGAGACTATGTCCTTTCATCCTGTCTCTAGTAATTATATTCTGGATTGAAAAAGGAATTGTTGCCTCGTCAGTGATCTCATTGCTTTTTTTACTTATTGACCTTGAAAGAATGAATACAATTCTGAAATAAAGAAAAAATAGCTTTTCATCAAAAATAAGATGTATATTACAATTATATGAGGTGGGTAGCATGAAAAGATTGTTTTTGAAAGCAAAAGAATAAAAGCAGAAACAATATTTCTAGGTTTTGAAAAGTAGGATGTCTATTCTCTGAGTGTTTTAGAACTTCAGCTGCAGTTTCACTATTTCCTTTCCCTCATTTTTCCTGTGATAAGTAGGAGAAAACAAAAAGGGAAAATAAAATACCCTCATTTTTGTGAGTTCTTGACTGTAGAAAAGTTGGAAAAAATAATGTTTCTGAATGGAAGACATAAATTATATAGATTATTACCATAATTATTGGAAAATTATTATTATTGATAAATAGACTTTCAGGTTTTATTACTAGGAAAGTATTAGGCATTGCTGCTGTATTTTGAAGCACAGTGCTGCTGAAACTGCTGATGCTTTTGAAATTATTTTCATAATGGTCTAATGGTGGCTTGAAAACATTCAACATTGTAAAAACATGCAATATATGAGATAGATGCCTATAATTTAAGTGTAAGAAATTCTACACTCATTCTGAAAGTGAGCACCCTCCTATCCACTATTAAAAAAAAACAAAACAAGAGGACATTGAGACTATCATCTATCATCATGTGATTTCCACAAAATATCCAAGTGTCTTTGTTGGACTAGCCTTAGTGATCTTACTTCAACTGTAGCCAATAAGAGTTTAAGACCTTTGGTTTTGCAATGTCAATAATCTTTTATAAATCTAATAAAGACTGATGACATCATTTTTCTAGGTGTCCATTGGTAAATGTGCAAGTTGAATTTCACAAATGTAGTATTTTTCTTCTTCAAATACATAGAGTTCAGATTTTGTATTTAAATATTTGGGTCATATTCTTGGTGGGTGCATAGGGTGTACAAACTCCTGTTTCTCCTCATAGACTTCAAAATATTGAAGAATTTTTTTAAAAAATCCTTTAATCTACAAAAATTATAACAAGAAGTGCTGTCTAGTAAGAAATGGTAGAAACCACAATGGTAATGTGCTTGTGTGGCATGGTATTTTCAAGACGTCTTAAAAACCTGATGGTAGCTAATCTAAAGATGTTCTCAATCTCTCACCAAAAATAACACAAAGCTCCTGTGGACAATGGTATGATAAAATAGAAATCAAAAAGGTCCTAAATCCTAATCCAATTTGATAAACTGATTCATTTTGAGACCTCAGGCAGGCCATTATAACACTGTACTCCTCTCCCAGCTTACCTAAGGAATGTACCAAACATCTTAACTATCCTGAAGAAAACCTCAGGTGCTAAACTGGCCTCTTCTTTACTTTTTAAATAGAATTTGAAGTAGCAAAAGAAAATCCTTCATCCTAAATGTATTTGCAGCCTAAATTCAGAGTCCATTATTTTACTCATTTTCAGATGATGCCACAGAAGAACAAAATTGTTACTTTTAATCAATATATAACATGAGTTGTGGGGGCATTTTAATAACAAATATCAGCTGCCACAAAAATTGCAGATTTCAGTGTATTTTCCACAGTATACCCATTGAAACTTTTCAGTTTTCTTCATATTTGTTTTTAAGAACTGAATTTGGATATGTCTTAATATTTCCTGTGTCCACAGGAAAAATAATTATTTTCTGACCTGTCCAACTAGCTGTAAATCTGCCCTCCTGAGTGTCCTCTCCAGAAAAAGGCTGATAAGTATGCCATAACCACGTCCTAGCTTTCCAGGTGATGCTCACTGTCATTCCAAACTTGTTACACCTGCAGCATTAATGTCCATTCTCTTTTTCAGCAGTATGAGTGACAGAGGGAAATCATTTTTATGTCATCAGCATAATTTAGACGTAAACAGTATTCACCATGGACCTGAATGACCATGCATGAAAGGCATTTCACCAGGAACGGCATTAATCTAGGGATCTCTGTCCCACTCTACCACAGGCATTCCTTGTTATCTGAGAAAAAGCATTTGGTCTCTCCAGGTCTCAATCCTACATCTGCCAGGAGGATAGGAGGCATGTCCTGACCTCACAGGGGTTTTTGTCGAGGTAAATATATTACAGTGCTGAGATTGTGTCAAGGGTGTCTCTGATCTACTCCCCTAGGAAACTGCAGCTCAGAGTGAGTGGAAGGACAGGATTGCAGTCAAATAAGAAGGGAAAACTGCAAAGTAATATGCACCTTGTACTTTGGGGATGTTTTTGGCTTTTCCCCCCATTTAGTCCTATTTCAATTGTCGATTGAAAAGTTAAAAGAATCTCTATTTATTCAAGCTCATCACAGTCAGTAACACAGTGTGGAGACAGAAGTCAGGTTCCCCAGTGTCTTGGAAGATTTGTTACTGCTGAATTGAAGCTGATGTAACAGTCACAGTCCACAATGAGATTCATGTCAAGTTCCATGACAACTTTTTGATATTCACTACACCAAGGACAGGAATAAATGCATGTGGAGCAACAGTGGTAATGGGATTTGATGCTAATATTTTACCCTCCATGAGATCAAGGACTCTCCTTAAGTTTTCCAGAAACGTTTCCCACTTTGTGGCTCAGAATAAGAAAAGGCTAACAGGATCTGGTGTGTTCTGGGAGAGTGCTTCAGAACAGGAGTTATCTGGTACTTCATGTGTGCAAGAGAATAGGACCAAAATACTGTATGTCACTGAGACAAACAGGACAGTATTTCTGGAAGGATTCTGCTGATATTGTTTCTCTGAAACACTGAAGGGATAAAGAAAGAAGACCAGTCAGCCTGCAGAGAGAAAAAAAAAAAAAAAAAAAAAAAAAAAAAAAAAAAAAAAAAAAAAAAAAGATGATGAAAGGAAACCCCCCTCCCCAAAAAAGGTGCTGTATACTGTAAAGAAATCACTAAATCTCTCATGTTACATGGTTTATTTCTTAGAAGTAAGAAAGAAATAGGAATCCTGTAAGAAAGGAAGAACAAGAGGCAACTTTTGCCTGAAACCATAATGTGTTATTGAATTGTGGAATCCATTTTTTCCTCATTTCAGAGCTTAAGAAGAAAGAAAACAATGTATTTTTCTTCCTTGTGCACAAAAAAGTTTCAGACTATTCTGAGAAACCTTCTTTCAGCTGGGCATTCAAGAAACATTACCTATCTATCACGTATATAAAAAATTGGCCAGAAGGTCCAAAACTGTGGTACAAATGTTATAAATCTTTGTAGCAGTAGGATTGCTGTAGTTTAAAAAGCTGGTTTTCATTCAGAGGGTTCCACTGTGTGTCCCATTCTATCACAGTGTATTTGGTTTGTATGGCAAGGTTATGGTATTGGGAGGGACACACGGGTGGCTTCTGTGAGAAACTGCTGGAGGCTGCTCCCATGCCAGTCTTGACCAAGGCAGACCAAGGCTGAGCCCATCACCGATGGTGGTAGTGCCCTGGGGATATCATATCGAAGAAGGGATGGGGGGAAATTGCTGCAGAGCAGCAGGCAGAAGAGTGAGAATGCATAACAGAAAGAGCTCTCGAGTTCTTTCTCATCTCTTGCGTTGAGACACGCAGGTCAGTGAAGAAGGAGGCAAAGGAGGTGCTCCAGGCCCAGCAAGAGAGTCCCCTGCAGGCTGTGTGCAGGTGAAGCAGCTGTGCCTCTGCAGCCCATGGAGGACCCTGGGGGAGCACAGATCCCCCTGTATGCCCTGGTGGTGATGCCTTGGGAAGGCTGACCTGAAACAGAGACTGGGCAGAGATAGAGAATAAAGTAGGTGTTTATTGAAAGGCCTCTAGGGTACACCTTGGGCAGGACAGGGCCTGACCAGGGCTACACCCAAGGTGGACTTAAAATGGTCACAAAAAAGTGACCAGTCATGAGATCTTACATTTTTATGAGTTTTAGTCCATTTGCATATTGGGGTTTAATTGTTCAATACAGGTTCAGGTTATGAAGTCTCCATCCTTCTTGTTCCTCCCTGCATAAGCCACTGTTTATGCTTTTGGGCCTGAAAGTTGTCCTTGGTTTTCAGCAGGAAAAGGATTTATTCTATCTCCTTACTCTCTGAAGAGATCTTGCTGGCACTTAATATGAAGCTCAGAACTACACCCCTAGGCAGCACAAAATCTGGAAAACATGAAAGCTAAAACTTAAGGCATCAGTGGACCCCAGGTTGAAATGGGTGGTTGCTTGAAGGAGGCTGTGACCCATGGGAAGTCCACGTTGGATCAGGCTCCTGCCACAGCCTGTTACCCACTGAGGGAGGAACTCAGGTTGAAGCTGTTTGTCCCTGAAGAGCTACACCCTGTGGAAGGGTCCCACACTGCACCAGGTGAAGGGTGTGAGGTGTCCTCCCCTGGCAGAACCAAACTGCGATGAGCTAACCACAGCCCTCTTTCCCCATCTCTCTCCACTGCTGCAGGGAAAGGAGGGAGAGAAAATCAGAACTGAATTATGCCTGGGAAGAAGGGAGGGTTGGCAGGGAGGTGTCTGAAGATTTGCTTTTATTTCTCATTACCCTACCTTGATTTGATTGGTAATAAATTAATTTTCCCCAAGTCAAGTTTATTTTGACAGTGATGGTAATTGCTGAGGGATGTCTCCTTATCCTTGCCTCAGCCCATGAGTCTCTCATTACATTCCATTGTATTTTTTGCATAGCACCAAGCCCCCATCCCTGGCAGAAAAATATCCATACCAGGGCAGTGGCTGGTGCTACAATCTGCCAGCAGAGCAGAAAGAAAAGCTGTGAGAGTCATTGCAGGTCTGTGTTCTCCAAAAATAAGTTCTGTGCAAGGAGCACATTTAGGACATCTTCTGCCCAGTTTACACATCACAAGGGACTTGAACAAAATCTAGGAGACAGCACAGACTGACACCTTGGTTGTGAAATCCATCTGTCCATCACATGGGCTCCTCATCACCACTGTGTGAGCCACAAAGTTCGGCAGCACTGTGAGATCCTGCATTGATTACAGGGAGCTAGACAGTGTTACAATATTGGATGTCTACACAAGCCAGGAATAAATTAAATCACGGACAGACTAAGGAGAGCAAAATATACAACCTCAGTAGACCATTCTACATCCAATGCAGCACTATTGCAGTTAAAAATACTGTACAGCAGCATGCACTGCTGAATGAACCACAAAGGAATGTATGTTTTGATTGCCAAAGGAACAGGGAACCCGTGCAAAGCTTTCTCTCAGTGAAGAGGTTTGAGGATTGGGAAAAATAGTCAGTTGTTCAGGAGAGAGAAGCATGAAAATTAATGGATGAAAATGGGCAGGGAGGGAAACTACAGCATGTTCCAAGTCAAATTAAGTCTTGCTTTGGTTAAGGGGAAGCTAGCTTTTAACTGGCAAATGTTTATATTAGGTGGGTTTTTTTGAGAGTTTGCATAAAGAACAGGCAGGTTTACTGTCTTGGAGTATTAAAAAAAATATTGACAGTATTCTAAATTTTATTTGTTGTGTCAAATACATATGCACAAGTCTTCTGTGTTTCATATATATTCACCTTGTATGAACTTCTGTCTAAATTTTCCATCAAAAACTGACTGAAAACTTTTCATCCAATAACCTGGTCTTTCACATGCAATATTGGAGAGCTTTACCTCTGCAATACCTCCCTGCAAGTCCTTACTAGCTAGAGCTCTTACTTGCACTTCAGATGAGAATTAAGCTGGCATCAAGGAATAAAGGGATGATAGCAGAGTTGTATATAAAATTGCTTCAGAATCTTCTTACCTATCATAGCATCCTTAGCACTGAGCTCTTTATCGCTCTTAAGCAGTGATCCTTGTGTGTCCTGCTCCAAGGAAATATGCATTTGGAGGATAAAGTGCTAGAATTCTTTTTCCTGCTTGCCTTTTTAAAATTTACCATAGGAAAATATTGTAATGGTTAAGGTGAAGACACGTTAAAGTCTTTAAAAAAAGCTTAAAAAAAAAGCCATCCTTCATATTAAAAATACACCAGAGGTTTCAGATATTTTATGAGATTGAAGGACCTATATCTTCTGGAAGACAAGAAACATTGCTGACAGTTGGAAAGGATTTAATCACAGGTGCTACTACAAAGTGAACCTACAGATAGTATTACATAGCAATTTATTCCATCACTATAAACTCTGCATGTGGGATAGCAGCTTTCTCTTCTGCTACAGCATTTGCAGAAGCACTCTAATTCATAAATGTCATTAATAAAAATAACTTCACAATTTCTTTTCATTAAAACTGTGCATTAGTCAGTGCATTCTACAAATGTTAATGGATTTGTCTCTTTGGACTGCTCTCTTGCAGTGCCTTTCAAATACTCAGTACTTAAGATGCAATAGCTGTTTGCAATTGGCTGGATAAGTCACAAGGCAGTATTTTTGCACATGGTTTAATAAATGTGTTGGTGTACATACTGGTGCTCATAAATGCAGAATTTTATCACTATGTGAATATTCATGTTTTTTATATTGATATTATCATCCTGTAAATAGCTGTGCCAGAAAAACTCTGTTTTATGAATATTTGCAGAAGGAGAACAGATAAAAGAGACAGTATGTTGGAGGTAAATAATCTGAACATTTGTCGTAATATTCAGACTAAATATTTTGCAAGATTTGCCTCACTTTGCTGAAGAACATCTTCCCTGTAAATGAATAACGAGTTTCTCCTATTCCCGCCTCCTTGCTTCTACAAGGAAATGGAGAAACCCTGTCTTTCCCAACATATGTTTTCAGGTCTGACCTACTATATCTGGCAAATCCAACCAGCTCTCCAGGGGACCCCAGACTGCAGGAAAAATGTCAAGAAAGACAGCCTATGTGGATCATAAGAGGTGAAACAGAAAGCCTTAGCGTTACTTCTAATATACTCCCAAAATAGAAATTTCCATCCCAAACTGGCACATTTCATATCCACATGATTTTGAATATTTGATGTCTATTCCCTTGATGCTGACCTTGCTCCCTACAGTTATATACAGCCCACTCTTTCTGCAATTTGTAACAGAAATGGAAATGTAAAGCAAAATCACATACTTTTATGTGTACTTGTGTGCTAAGCTCGGCTTTGCACTTGATGTGCTGCTACAGCTGTGCCATGACAACTGCGTTGGATTTGACATCCTTGGGGCCCAATATTTGTCCATCCAGGGACAAAAAGCTATTAAATTTTCTGAAATTTCTGATAGAGTCCTTTGGAGAGCAGGTGGACTCTTGTACCAGGGCAGCCTCTGTGTGTTCCCCATCATTTCATCTGTGGTATTCAGTGTTGCAGAGGGAGGGTAACTCGATGCTTGTGGCTCTCTACCATAGTTTCAACACTAAGGGGCTCCTGCTGGGCATTTGACTCCTGCTCTTGGATGGGAAGGAGCTGTGCCCAGGTGTCACTGGGGGAACAACAAGGGGCATGAGCAGCTTCTGCTGCACCTCTGTAGTTGTAATGTCCTACAGCCAGCTTCTAACAGTGAGATCACAATGAGTGTCCATTAGCTGAGAGCTTATGGACGATGCTTCACTGTCCAGGATGGACAAATCACCTGACCTTTACTTGCAGCCACAGGGAATGTCCCAGTACCTTGTTGCTGTTCATTTTCCTCCCTCATCTCCAAGTAACTATAAGCATTTAATAAAATGCAATTTTATTGCTGGGCAGTGTCTCCAGGGGATGAAATGGCACTGTGAAATCCCCATGGGAACCACTGCATGCTTTTTCAGGCAGGCTGAGTATAAATGTGAGGACTTTTTAATTTTTCTATCTTTCCACAAATTAATAAGTTTCCAAACTACACTGCCTGTCAGCCCTTCAACAATCATACAGAGCCTCAAATGCACCATCCTCTTTGCCAACCTCTGCCAGCCAACTGGGTGTCCTTCAGCAGCAAGGAGGGAGCACATGTATGTCAGGGACAGAGGAAAAGCACACAAAAACAGTGCTCTCCAGCCAACAATCTATTCAAATGCTGGAACAGAATTAATTTCCTTCTGAGCCCCTATCCCCTCCAAGGAGGATCCTTGCCAAGCACAACCTGGTGTGCAGGACCAGGTTGCCTGCCTACCTCCTGCGGTTCCCTGCTCAGGCAGAAGAATTTGGGGGAGAACGAGAATTAGGAAATCAAAAGTCACGAAACAGCAGTGTGTGAAGAATGCCTGTTTGTGTGGCCTTTCACTGTTGAAGTCAAGAGCTTGTGGATTTGGATATGGGGAGAGTAGCCATGACACCTCTTCTCAGCTGCTGCCTCTCAGCTGTTGAGTGCTTTCTCTTCCCAGGAGACATCACTGGGTAGGAATCACTGACCAAAGCAAATCTTTTCGCCTTTGAAGCTGTCTCGTTTGAGCACATGCTTCACCAGTCTTGGTTAATTACACAAGAAGTAATTGATGAGGAAGCACAAGAAATATACGAGCATGGTGTGACACACACCAGAGAAACAGCCTGGTCTGGAGAGTGATCCCCTGTTTTGCTACAATCTCACTTGCTACAACCTTTAATGAAATAAATCACTCCACTGGCAATGTATAATGCAGTCAAAAATAGAATGGCTCTAACTGTTTGTAGTTCAAATTGGATATGCCCTTATTGCCCTCTTTGTCAGAGCTATCAAGGACTTAATAGCCTTCTTGTGCTTGCATGATTATTTCAAATTACCTTTTTATTATTTTTAGATTTTAACCGTAAGATGTGTTTGATCATCTTTGAACTTGCAAAGGTACTATCTAAAAGCTTTACTTCATTTCTTGATAACAGATTTTATATATGATTTGCAAAATGAAATGCAACATCTATCTCTTTGACCCTGAGACTAGCGCCTTTTCTTCCGTGTTGCCTATCTCCACCTCAAGAATTGTCTCTGCCTCCTGCATAGCTTTCATCTAGTACTCTCTTTTTGTTATTTCAGAGATCTGTGAGCATTGGTCACATCATTCTTTGAACAGCTCTGCTGGCTTCCACACTGCTTCTGCTCTGCATACACAGCAAACGCTGCACCAGCCACACAGTGACCTCTTACAAATCATCCCTGCTCTGGTGAATCCTACTGTGCTGCTGACAGAGATGATGTTGCTGTGCTATCTGACGGCTCTACTCCTCACGTACTTCTGTGTTTCTGGTGCAATTTTGCAAAAAACACACCAGATCTGCCTGATAAACCACTGGGGTTCTTTTACTTGGTGAAGTTCAGTATGCTGCTCCTTGGGGTGATGAGCAAACATTTGGAGCTTCAGTGCAGGAATATGTTGTCAGTCTGCTTTCCCCTCTCCTGCTCTTCTTTTAAATGATCTTTCTAATCTCCTTGTGTTTAATTATTAGCTAGAAATTCCCTGTTTTCACATGAATTTCCCAGTGCAGTCTTTATTTCCATTTAATCCCTTCAAGGCCTGTTTGGGAAGACAGATAATTAAACTGGTTATTGAAATAGTACCAGGTTTATACCCCCTTGCCATGACCTGTCCTGCAGCCATTGGTGTTTCTCCAGGCTGCCACTGCTTCTTTGATGAATGCCATGGCAGAGGCGTGGCTCAGTGGGCAAGCCAATCTCTATCTATCATTTCTTTCTCTTTTGCTCAGCCTTGGATCTGAGTGCCACTCAAGAAAGATGCAAAGAAACTGTATAATTCACTCCAGGCTATCTCTTCAGAAATAATTGATATTCTAGGACAACACAGCCCTACCTCAAATTTCTCCTTTCTGTCAGCCTGATCTTTTCCCCCCTGTAACCTTCAAGTGTTGACCCCAGGGCTGGTCATAGTGGGTGAGTCTGGTTGTGATGGCTGCATCTGACTCAAAGTGGATTCAGGGGAGACAGCACAACGACCAAGGACTAATTTGGGCAACTTGCTCACTTAAACATAGTGCTGCTCAAGGCAATTTTGGAAGAAACTAACATCTGGATTTGATATGCAAAAAAACCTGAGTCAATTATCTAACTCCATAAATAGTGGACAGTACAAGCACAGTTAATTGTGCTGCTTGCATTGCAGTAGACTGCATGCCAGAATCTCCCCTTGAGGAGGGATGCCTCTCAGAGTTACTTCTTGAGGCTGAGAGATTCCTTGCTGGAAGAGATTTTTGGTAAGTAATTATCAGTGTGATAAGCTTTAAAATCTTAATTAAGTGATATAAAGCACTGTTTATGCATAAAAAATCCTTTAGACATAAACCACACTCTGGGACTAAGTCTGGATCCAGACACACTTCAATTCCTCTCTGAGAGGGAGTTTAGAACGCAAGGGATTTCTAAATCTCATGACTCAACAGGAGGGTCTCCCTAAACGGTTTGGCTGACTTTGTCTGCTGTGTAGTACCATGCCATGGAATGCTGCAAAACCACACTAAGATTTATTATCAAACTTTGCTAAATCACTGGTGTGTATCAATGAACATATTGATACTTCTCTCTAATGAGTGAAGTGCATCATTCCATCCATGCCACTACAAGATTCAGCAAGAGAAGACATGAAGAAAATGCATTTGCATGGGAATTCAATGGAATTTATCTGCTCTTACTGGTGAAAATCAGTTCCACTTCCATCTGAAATAAGCCAGTGAGGACCAAGACCCAACCTTGTGGGGCTCCCATAGGTGTTTCTACATCCTTACAAAATAACCTTGAATAACCAAGTCTTTGCAGGATAAAAACTACTTGTCTTGTGATTTTGAGAAACACCTGGCTATTATACCAGTAGCATAATTGGGAAGCACATTACTTCTAAAAACAGGGCTGTAGATATACACCCTCTTCTGCCTTTTTCCTCATCAATATTTATGTGCCATAATCCTGACTGGACTCTCAAACTTTTATGTTGACATTGGGTTTTGACCCATGGGTCTCAGAGGTGCAGAGATGCAGCACAGTTGCTTGGCAACGCAAACACACCAGTTCATTGGGGGTGATGAATATTTTTTAAGGGAACATTTTCTTTTTTTTGTTCCTGAATGGATAAGAGCACAGATGACTCAGACCTTGGGTGTCAGGGACATAATTCAGGGTTTTATAGATGCAGATGTCTGGTTTGCATGGGGGAGAATTTGCGCCCAGGCTTGACTTTCATTAACCCTGGGGGTAGAGTAATTATGTTTGGATGTCCAAATATTTAAGATTTGGGATTTTGCCTCAGACAAAAAGACTCTTCTCTTAATTCCTGTTTTTAAGCTCTTTGTGAGGGCAGAGTGTGCAATTTCAAGCTTTTGCAAAAGGGAAGAAAGGGAGGATATTGTCTTTTGTGCAAGCACAGAGCTTGTCTGTCTGCTCTGAGGAAGATCAACCCACCATCTCCATGCTCTACATTTCACAAGTCCAGGCACATATGGTATCTGGGCCTTGGAAAATTTTAAGCCATATAATACCATGATGACCTGCCATTTACCAAGGTTTCAGACTTGCCAAACTTGCAAAAGGTCGACAGCTTCATCACTAAGGTAGCCAAATCTCTGTGCTTTTTTTTGTCGAGCACCTGTTCTGGTACAGCTCCCATTTTCAGTTCAGGAGTTTCTGATCTGACTGTTCCTTCTATAGTTCTCTGTAATTATAGTTAGAAATTTCATTAAAATACATTTATTAACAATTACAATTTTGTAATTCTTACAATTCCCTGTGTAATTCTTCCCTCTGGGTTTGGTTTATAAGCCTTTCATAAATTTGCCTCCCTGCTGAAGTAAGAAATTAGGTAATTCAGTAAACTCAGAAAAAGGTAAGTCCACAAAGCCCTCGCCTCTATGGAAATTTCAGGTAGAGTTAAAGAAAACTAACAATAGTCCATTTTTGGAAGATCTAGATGTGTTTGACATATGCAAGTACCTCCAGTCTTAACTTAGAATTGATGCAAGCCACAGTAAATTAGACAGCCTCCGGGCTTACTTACATTCTGAATTTAGTCCTATAACGTTATTTCCTCCAAAGCAGCAATCAAGTCATCCATCAGGATGTCAGCAAATTTTCTGTGTGTCATATATTAATCTGACTTTTCATATCCTGTATTCTTCCATTTTAGTGGGAATTCAGTCACAAATGAAGTCAATTTAAATACAATATCCTACAAATAATTTAGCCCAAGAAAGTGTTAACTAATACCAGAAATAGTGATATCTAAGCTGGTGGTCTGTGGTTATATGTTGCCAAATGAGTGTTGTACAAAGAACTGGAAATTCTCTCTTAAAAAAACCCGAGCAAGTAGAATTTGACTTTTTTCCTACTAGGTGATCAGCAGTAGGCTTTAAGGTAACAGTGAAATCAAATGGTTTATTTAGATCTCAGTTACAAGGACAGAATTCTTAGTGGAAACAAGCAGGCAGCCTACATTGACATATTGAAGAGAAGTCTGCTTTCACATTACTTGGAAAGCACAGAGTTATCTCTACTAGGAAGCAACAGAAAAAAAATCCCGTGGAATATTTTATTCAAGACCCTTGCTTTTGTTCTACATTTCCTGCAGGGAGCAGTGGCTTGTGTTGCCACCAGAGACTGTGGATTACAGACAAAGGCAAAGTAGATTCAAAAAAGGAAGCAGAATTTGTGCAATGCTGCCTTTCCTTATGTTTGTTTTCTAACAGCAGTCCAACAATACAAAACAAACCTTTAATGATACAGTGAATGAATCAGTACAGGCCCATGACATAGGAATCTTTCCAGCTTGTTTTCTTTTAAAAATAAAGTGAAGGGAAATGTGTTTAGAAGCAACATCTTTTTATCTACTAGTAATGGTCAGGGAGAAAATAACAAAGTTATGGCAAAAGAGAGAAATTGTTCACAGAGCTGACATAGGGACAGTTGAATCTTTTCATTTTCTGTCTTTGCAGTAGGTCACATAGAGTACTAGAAGTGAAAAGCTGGAAGGTGATAAGGTTTTTTTTATTTGCTTTCAGCAGATAGTGCTTCTCTCTACATATAGAGATCCCTGTTGGTTAAAGAGAATTCAATAAGAATATGCACAAGTTTCCTGTGGTTGAATTTTTGTGTGTGATGCCAGGTGCAGGCACACTTACTTGAGTTTTTAAATCAGTTTATTCTAGAAAATACAGTACTGATAACAAACTGAAAAACATCTTCACCAGCAGAAGGGGATTGCTTACCTTATGGTGGGAATTAAATCACCCAGTGATACTGAACTAAAGCAAGACATGCTTTTATATTTCTTCCCATGAAGCAAGTGGTCTGACAGGGAATTCACCCAAGGCACATCATATCTCCAGACAGGTCTGAGTGCTTTTGATCCTAAGGCAGAACCTGGTGCTTGTACCAGCATGAGTTCTGGGAGGGCACTGCAGCTTGCTACAAGCCCACAGTCCTCTGGTGGACTGCAACTGGAGCTGGTTACAGCTCCTATCTCCCCTGGCCAAACTCCTTCTGACTAAGTGCAAAAAAGAAGGAGGAGAGTCACTGAGTGGCCTGGTGCAGAGCCAGGTCTCAGTGCAAGGTAAGGATGAGGCTTGCCCTAAAGCTTGGAATCATCCAGATTTGATATGATATGATATCATAGCAGTGATATGATATGTCTGTATATCTTTATGATTATTTGGGTATAGAATATGTTTTTATGAGTCACCTAATCTTATAGTTTCATTTTAGGTGATTTGTTAAGGTTGAAAGGCAGGGAAAAAAAACCTTTAAAAAACTCTGAGATGGTACTTTCCATTAACCTAAGCTCTTCATAGGCAGTAAAGAGAAAAGTAAGAGAATGTCATTTTTATTTCCCTCTTGGATTTTTTTTGATATCTACGTCTTGTTGGCAAAGCCTATGTCTTTTTTAATGCTTGTTTTTTTACGGTTTTTTGGGTTTTGTTTGTTTTTTGGGAGTTCTTTGTTTGGTTTTTGTTTTGTTTTTGTTTTTGTTTGTTTGTTTGTTTGTTTTTGTACAAGAAACTTTCAGGAGGATTGGATCAATGAAGTTTCTGTGAAACTTCATTGCACTGGGGTCAGCATGGCATTGAGATCTTCAGGTTTAACTCAGGTTAGAATTTTTTTTTAAATGAAACAAAACAAAAACTGAATAACCAGTCAACAGGAAAGGACAGGAAAATAACTTCAGACTTTCAAAATAAGGAGAAATAGCTTAATCTGAGGTTGGAAGAAATAAATCAATAAAAGTAATTTTGTGCTATGTGTGAAGGATTCACAGACCTAGCTTTCAACTTTCTGTCAGTTTTATAGTTTGAATTCAATTATGGAATTTTAGATTGAACCTATTTTTGTCCAGTCACGCTTTTTCTTACGATAGTTTATCAAATCTGATTTTGAGACACCTCATCCAAATAGCAATCGTCTTTGTAGACCACTGGCCATGTCACATGCCATGAGAGAACATTCAGAAGGATCCGGGGAAATATATAATGTGTTGCTGGATCTGGAGGCATTGGGGATATGGGCTGAACTTCTGCTGGGCTTTACAGGTGAATGGTGTACATGCAGTAGTCAGAGCAATGTGAGTTTGAGCTCTGTATGCCATTCTCCCAGGTAAATATTGTAGCAATGCAATCAAGCAGAGATGAAGCATTTTCTTTTCTCATCAGGCATTTGCCTCCCAAGATTTGGACACCTGACACAAAAGTGTCACTTTTCATCCAGTGTATCTACAGGTGATGGTGCCTCAGACTAAAACTTTTCAAAAACATCTGAAGAAAACATAAACCAAAAAGAGGACATTTAATAACTTCACAAACTGTCTGGCTTAGGGCAAGTGTCAGTGAATATACCCTTCAAACTTCAGTATTTGCTGCATGCCTTGCAGTAATACTTGCTGTAGGAGTGCTTGACTCAAAGTTTGCAAAGTTTGTGACTCAACCCATTCCCAGTTATTTCCTATGACAATACCTCACAACTTGCTGCTCTGCTGGAGCAGCTGTGACTTGCCAACACACACAGCAGTGTCCCTGGGAGAAAACAACCGGAAAAAAGTCCCCACATCCCTGCAACTCCACAGCAGTGTCCCTCTCATTGCAACAGCCCCTCTGCCTGGCTCACTGCCTTTGCCGGTTTTTATAGGCCAATCAGAGCAGTGATAATGAAAATGTCTCTCTGCATGTGACCCTTGGGTTACTTAGTTTCAGCCACTTGTACCCTTGCAGACCTTGTTGAATATATCCAGCGGGAAGTGAGCTCTCTGCATGGGCAGCCTTTGCCCGGAGGGGACGGAATGAACCCCGGCTCTGCCTGTGACAGCTTTGCAAACTGTGTAGTGGCTCGAGGATGCCCCAGGGAGGAAACCCTGGAGCTACTGAGCGGCCTGTCCAGCTCACTCATTGCCAAAAATAACTGATGGACAGGAGACCTGGTAACTGGAACATCTTCCTCAAAGTTCTCTACATGGTAAATATTTTTAGGACTCAAATTCCTTTCCCTGTAACCTACAAAAATATTTTCCAGAGCACATTTTTCAATTTCAGATGTTTCATGAACAAATCTGAAGTGGTGGGACTCTCCAGGCAGAATGGAGGGGCCAGTTTATATCTATCAGCAGATTCCCCAAAGGGAATTTTGGGAAAAGACAGAAACAGTTTATGAATCTTAAAACGAGTGTCAGAGATATTGAAAGCAACGATATTGCTGTTTAAGAAACCAGTGTTTCTTAATCTCTCTTTCTAGAAGCCTACAAGAAAATAAACGAACCTAATAAATATCATCACTAGTTCCATCGGCCCTCTCAAGCGCTATCAACACCAGCCGAAGACAAGCGAAAGCACCGCAGCCCCTTTGACCTCATATAAACTGATCTGGGGGAGAAGTGTCAAAACAAGGTGCCCCGGGAGGCTGTCCTCCCTCGCTCCCCGCTGTCTGCCGCTCCGTGCCTCCGCCTCCCTCCTCCCGAGGCCGCCAGATGGGGCAGCGGAGCTCCGGTGCCCGCAGAGCCCGGGGCGCCCGGCCCCGCGCTGCCGGGAGCGCTCCTGGCAAACCGGGAAGGAGCGCGCTGCTTCCGTCCTCCTGCCAACTCGGGAAGGCGAAACAGCTGCGGCTTCTTCTTGTGTGCCAGTGGTGAGAGAAGAGATGGGTGCGAAGCTCCCTGCAAGGGTGGCTCTGTGGAGCCGCGGCCTCGCTGGTGTTTGTTTGGTATCAAAGTGCCCCGCCCCAGCGCCCGACACTTCAGCTGGGGGCTGGAGCTTTGTGACAGGATCTCGGCATCATGCCTGTGATTCCTGCATTTTCGCGAGTGAGGAAATGTGTTAATAAAATGCAGCCTCTCCCACTGATAAAATTGCAGCTGACCTATACTACAGAGGTCGGAAGACATCACCGTTTTTCAAATACTACAATGTGAGAGGATCTTAAATTAATCTTCCCTCACGAAAATCACTGGCATGAGGAGGAAAAGGTGGGAAAAGAGGGAGAAGAAGCCCAGTATCATATGAAAATCTTCCTCATAAAGCGAGTGAACTGCTGCCCACAACGTTTTGCAGTTTGTTTACTTGTGGCTTCATTAAAATTTCATGCAGAGCCAACGACTAGATTTTCTTAATGGCCCACAGAGGGACAATCATTGCTGAAGCCTGAACACCGTGATCCATTTTCCCTAATTATTACTTTGTAACCGTTTCTAATTTGACAGCTCCTGCTGAACGAGGGTTCATTTATTTTGTTCCATTGTTTCATATAAGGAAAGATCAGATAAGCATAACAGCGCAGCGTTAATAATAAAACCCATAATTTGAAACATGCATTAATTGCATGTTAAGTGCACATAATGGCCTTCGTTGTAGAATCCCCTTTAGAGGGTATAAAACACAGGGCTGTGTTGCACACTTAACAATGAGAAGTGAGATTATCTAATTTCTTGTGGCCTACATGTCAAGAAATGGAGAGAGGCTAAAAGGTTTGTTTTCCTCCTTAGCTCTGTTTCATAACTGTTAAAAAGATGGAATAAAGATGGATATATTTGCTCACAATGAAGTGGTTTCTAAATTTGTCTGTGAGCTTTGGGAGCTTAGCTGCTTTCTTTAGAAAAGAAACATCTGGGGTGGTCAGGTGTTTCTAAAAATCCAATGTAGCTCATGGCTTTTTGAAGGCTCTAACATAAGGCTACGTATTTCTAAAGAAGCAAAGTGAGAATGTTTAGCTACAAGGGTCAGCCAGTCCATTCTCCTGCTAGTTCAGTTAAATGTATCAATATTTCTTTCTAGAACCCATGCAATTCTATTTTAAATATATTAGGGGGTTTAATTTTGACCCTTTTTATTGCTGTAACCTAATTTTAGAAGTCTATTCCAACACTCTATTTTATTGACTTGCCTCAAATTTTGTGTCTTCAGGAAATTTCATTATCTCATCCTTCTACTTTCCATTAGCCTTTTCTTTATTCATTTTATGACATAACTGGTCCCTATCTGCAGTTTTAAAGTATTTGGCATTTGTACATTCGGGTCTTTTATATACCCGTCTCTGCTACTACCATAGCAGGTTTTTCTCATGGTGTTTACCTCTTGTTTGCAAAAAATTCGTTCAATTTCAAGCTTCATTTTACTAAGTAAACAGAGAAGACTGTTTCAGTCTCATTATTTCTTCCCTCCATTCCAGTCTGACGTTGTCTTTTTTGAGGGTGAGTGATTGGAATTATGCATTCTTTTATGGTTGGAATTTCCACAATGCTTTGTAAAGCACATCAACACACCTTTATCTCCTCATTTCCTCTGGAAATGGTGCAGATGATAAATCCATGGAGGGTTATTTTTTTTTTTCTGTTGCAACATATTGGTAGACTCTAGCTCTCCTAACAATGCTTTGCTTTGCCCAGACATTTTTATCATTTTTAGCTCTCAGCTGATGATGAGTCAGCTTGGAGCAGTCATTTTTGCTATCTTTTACTAAGGCATGATTTGCACTTTTGCACATTGCACTCTTAAATTTAAACTATTTCTATTTTTCCAAGCCTTGTGATCATTCAGTTATTCCCATAAAATATTCTGATCTTCCTCAGGTATTGGCAATGCCTCAAAATTCATGTCACCTGACACTCCTTTGCATTAGCCAGTTCTTTACTTTCTCTGTGATTTAAATAGCTCCAGTGTGTTCTGCTTTAAATGTCTCACTGAAGTTCACATAGATTAGGTAGTTCTGCCTGCTTACTCTGGATCTTTAATTACCTGTTTTATACAGCTATGGAATTGGCCTCATTTAGTCTGCCACAGTTTATGCTTCTTCACCTTTCCTTTCCATTCTTTACTTTTTCCTTCACAGTTTGATCCAGAGCCCTGTGTAGCACAGGGGTCAGACTAATGGGCTTATGGTTGTCTGAAATATTGCCTATTCTTAAATATAGCTACTAAATTTGTCATTTTCTGGTTGCACAGCAATATCCCTTCCTATTGTTTCAATGCCTATTTAGGGAACAAAATCCATCAGTGGTCAAAAGCCAGGAATGCCTGGGTCTTACCTTCACCTGAACTTGTTCTGTCTGTATTTTCCTTCTCTTTCTCAAAACATTGTACAGCTGGGTTAGAACTGCAACTAATGTTAACTCGCTTTGGATGGACAAGGTCCCCAAATGGTCACTGCCATCTCAGAGAAGCCTGTGCAATGGCCACGGGGGAAGTTAAACAACCACCTCAAATCTGAGCTCATCTTAGAAGATGAATTACTCTATAAGGCATGGTTTGTGAAAAAAGTCTGCTTGAACAACAGGAGGATTTTTTTCTTTTATCCAAAATTTCCCCCACTATTTCAATGCACTCAGGTCTGGTAGGCCATGCTGTCCCCTCAAGACAATGAACACAGTAAGTGTTACACTCAGGAAAAGATGTAACAGATGCAGTATTTGCTGTAAGAATGCAAATTTCCTTGCTCTCTATGTTCACTCTGGACACTACTCATTAACAGCATGATACTAAAGTACTGTACAGTTGTTTCACTCAGAGTTCCCCAGCTTTGCTCTCACTAGCTGTGTTCTTCTGCATTACTGACATTTATGCTTCTTTTCTCCTTCCAAGTGGCCCCATTCTTCCTGCCTTCCGGTTTTCTTCCAACCAGTGTTGAATCACCTTTTAACTGAATTTCCTCATTAGCTTCTGTTAGCAAGCTTCTCCCAGACTTCTACACACAGAAGGGTAAAAGGGAAGAAATCAATCCTTGTTCATTCTGGGCTGAAGATATCACAATACAAAATTTTGCAGGTAGTGAGGGGGACTGCACAAGCAGCGTGGCAGGGTGCTAGAGGTGGCAAGGTGGTTAACTGCGAGGGTTCTGCTCTCTCATGATTTTCAGGAGTGAAGAAAGATACCAGCCCCAAGCCAAATGCATCACATACTCTGCATCCTTTCTGCCAGGGAAATACTGGCAAAGCAGGTAAGAAGTTGTCTTTGCTTTGCAAGAACCATGGCCTGCGTGCCTCAAAAGAGGCACAACAGAAGAGCAGGAATTGATCAGAGTCCACCACTCTTTTTTTCCTGGTGCCACTGTCCATATGTAATCCCATTTTGTTTGATTTTCTCCAGCTGGCATTCTTTTCAGCCTCCCCCCTGCCTGGCCAGGGTGTGCAGCCTCTCAGTCAGTCTCTGTTGTGTTCTGCCAGGAGCTTCCTGCTTAGCTGTAACAAACTGTAACTGAGCAGTGCTTCCCTGTCTGCCTTCATCTTTAAACATGACCTTTTTTCAGGTAGTAGATTCAACACAAATTGTTAATAATTGAGCTGGGAAGCAAATTTTAGACCCAATTTTCCATACTCCATTTAGGTTTCTATTCTGGTCTCTGCCTCACCACCTTCCTTGGCTATTATTGTAAGTACGTTATTACCACAGGGCAGGAATATATTCGTGCCTTAAAGAACTGAAGCAAGATAAGCCATAAGTACTCATGCCATTTTTAAGTAACAATTTATCCTGTAAATAAAACTTTCAATACTTGCATTTTTTGGTTTTTTTCTGTATATTTTTAGAGCAAGTCTTGTCTTTCTTATGTCCTTTTAAGTGGTGACTCATTCTGATTCCTGTTACACTGATTTACATTGTTTTAACTTACACTGTTTCCCCCCCAAAATTTACATGAAAGACCTCCCTACTTGTGCTATTTATTAACAGGTTATATGTCTAGACTATACTTTCAGTTAACTTGAACACCCTTTCCTCCTTTTTTTTTTTTTTTTTTTTTTTTTTTTTTTTTTTTTTTTATTTCTTAATTTCTTGGGCTAAAGCTCTTTTAAAGCTCTTTAAGAGCATACCAGCAAAACAGAATGTTGAATCTGTACTGAATCTCTAGGTCACTTATTCACTAAAGCAGATACTTTGGGGTGCAAACAACATCTGTGTGTTTGAGTAACCCACTAATGAAAATGAGTGAGCTCCACATGCAAATGAACTCAGGCTCCAAGTCTGGCCTTTTTCCTTTCTTTATTCTGTTTTATATCCCAGACAACTTCTGCCATGCATTTCTGTCTATAAAAGCAAAGCTGGGCCCAACCCAACAAATTCAGAAGCTGCCTGAAAATCTTTTCACAGCTTTCCATCTTCTGGTTACAAGCTCAGCGTTAAAATTATCCCTCTTCTAAAAATGTTAGTGTTACCCTTTTTTTCTTTTTTCAAATATATAATCTGCAATTTTAGCTGTTGTTTATTAAAAATCTTGTCAGATCCAGATTTCCTGTAATACCATAATGTTTTCCAAAGCCTAATTTCCAATAGTTATCTTTTTATATTGACCTGCATTATTTCCCTCATTAATTACTGCCATTCTTAAAAACAGCTATGGCTTTCAATTTGTGTTGATTTCTATGAAAGTCTTCACTTTGATTAATAACCTGCAGCTTATTTAAATTGTTATGGCCTCTTGGGCATTGTTGGACTGAAAAATAAAAAAAACTAATGAGAAGTGCAATGATGGTATGAAAATAACTATATTACATGAGCAGCTTGACATCACTTAGATAAGAACTTTATGTTTAGATTCCTGGAGGATTTGAGAAGATAAAAAATATCCAACCCATAGAAAGCCATTAAAATAAAAAAATCGTGGGGTGTATTCATACAATCTAGCACCTCACATTTTCATTTTCATTCTGAAAAGGGAAGATGAGAGAATTTTTAAAATTATTTTTGCAGTAAAGATTTTCAGTTGCGTAAGAGAGAAATAAGAGGTCACTGTGTTCAGGAGTTGGGCTATAAAATAATTGTTTGCAAGCATTGCATATTTGAACATTCCCCTAAAATGGAACATCACAGAATTATAGAATATCCTGGGCTGGAGGGGACCCACCAGAGTCATTGAGTCCAACTCCTGGCCCTGTGCAGGTCTCCCTACCTAGAGAGGCTGTCCCTCATGCCTCCCAGGACACAGCTGCTCCTCTCGCCAGGGTACTGCTGACTCAGATTCTACTTGCCATCGACCAGGACTCCCAGGTCCCTTCCCACAGCGCTGCTCTCCAGCCTCTCATTCCTCAGTCTATCCACACACCCAGGGCTGCCCCCAGGTTGCTTGTTGCAGATGCAGATTGTGGCACTCGCCCTTGTTCAGCTTCATGTGGTTGGCGATTCCCCGTGTCTCTAATTTGTTGATGTCTCCCTAGAGGGCCTCCCTGTCTTCAAGGAAATCAACAGCTCCTCCCAATGGCATCACCAAACTTAGTATTGCTTTGATTCCTGTGTCATTAGCAAAGCTCATTAAGGTAGATGCTGAAGAGTGCATGGCTGAGGATGGAGCCCTACAGAACCCCACTAGGGACAGGTTTCTCTGTAACTCTTCGTGCCCAACCCCTGTGCCAGTTGCATGATGTGTTTATCCAGCTGAATGCTGGACATTTTGTCCAGAAAGGCACTGTGTGAGCCAGTCTGGAAGGCTTTGACAAGGCCCAAAATGGTACATACATTCAAGATGTTTGAGGCTTCGATGTCTTTGGGTGAAATTGTACTTAGATAACATGTCTTTCTAAGAAGCTACTACTGCAAGTGTAAGTTATGCCAGAATAAAATACTTATGGATAGTTGCCCTTGCCAGCTGTGGTACAATTTGGGTTTCTTCTTAGAGATTTCTTCTATGCTACCAGCAATCCCACAGTCAGCCTTTGAAACAGAGATCTTTTGTTCTATTTCTTCTTTTGCTTTAGCTGGAAAGTTGTTTTGTGTTCTTTGATGGTTAGTCAGAAATAATTTTTGGTTGTTTTGTTTTGTTTTTAACATAATTGTGGCGAGCTGTTTTTTTCTTTGTTTGGGATTTTTGTACTAGGTAAAGAGATTCTTACAATCAAATCTTCATGTGTCAGAAATCTAATGATCAATACTGGCTTTTGGGGACCTACTTTGCTTAACAAAATCAGACGTTAAAATGCTTTATAATATATCATAGATGTTTTCACTGATAAATTCAACATGATCCTGGAAGAGATGGGAAATGATTCTTTAGTCTGTACTATGGGTTGACCAAATATCTCTGTAGTTTTTCTGACCTCTGCTTACAAACTGTAGTTTTTCTGAGTTATGCGTGCAAAATCTCTTTCTAAAATGCCTTTGGAGAAGGAGAATTTACAATCTGTGTATATTTTATATCGTATGGCTCACAGGGTGTCCCTTCATGACTGGAAAATTTTCTGCTTCTTCTTTGACTCTTACTAAGTTATTTTCTCCAGAGTGTTCAAAACACCAAAAATGATTAAGCAGTCTTAATAAGAAAGACCTTTTTTTAAATTTACTGGCAAAAAATTTAGATGTTTAAATATTCCAGTTTGTACAACCCAGATCTTCCACTAATGTGAGGACTCCATTTAAATGTGCCAAGTGATCCTTATTTGAGTGCTTTCCCCTCTTTAGCTTACATATGGGAAAGGAAAATGGATCCAGTGATGATTTCACTGTAATGTACAACCACATAGTTTTTCCCATAGAAATCTGTCTTGTTCAGTGATCTCTTTTTTTGTTGGGTTTTTTTTTTTTCCTCTAGAGTGAGTCAGACTGGTGTAATGAATGAGCCTCGCTGGTAATGCACCTACTCCATTCATCTGAGGAGCTAGAGAGTTTAGTGAATGGCTGCTGGGAAGAGACTTGTACGTAATGCTGTTAAAGAGCCCTGCAGTGGCAACTGAATTGTTTCCTGACCTCCTCCACACAGTCACATTTTTTACAGGACTTTTGCTCTCCTTTCTGAGTGCCTGGGACTGGTGAAGTGGAGGTGCTGACTACCTCCATTGACTACTGGAAGAAGAGAGAGATGGAAACTTTCCATTCAAAGTGCCTCTCTACCCTGATAACTGACATGATTTTAAACACACCAGGTTTTCCATCTTTATTTTTATTTTAATTTCCATTTGGAGCTAAAGCAAATTTGTCACTATAAAATTTCTTGCAGTCAAAATTACATTAGGACCACCTCCGCAGATCCACTGGAAATGTTCCTTAGGCACAATTTTTTCCAGGTGTCAGATTTTATATTCTCAATATTTGCTTGGTTTTAAGTGCATTTTGCGGATATATTTGTACACACAGTTTTAATTAGTTCCTGTCTCTTTACAGATTTTAGATAAACAATAAATAATTCCTGCAGGTAACTATCTGATCCTGTATACATATGATTTCTATCAGTGGGACTTGAGAAATGCCTACTGTTTGATTTGAAGGTATTTCAAATAGACAGTTTCTGCACTCTTTTGAGCCCTGTAGTTAAGGAGTAGACCATAATGTTCTGAGACTTTACATAAGAGCTTAGCTCTATCAACAGGATAGCTAAACATCATCAGAAATAGATTTTTCTTCACCAGTTCCAAAATAAAATGTCTGCTGATTAAATATGAAATTCTATTAAAAATTCCCATGTCATTTAAAATCACATTACTTTTGGCATCTGGGAGTGAAGTGAGTATTGTATTTTATTTTATTTTTTTAATGAAAAGTCAGAAAACTCTGAAACCCTGAAAAAGTTCTCTCATGCAGTTTTGTTTTACTGGAGGAATAATTCTAGCTCACTCTCTTCAAAGCATGTGGAGAGGGAAAGATATATTTTAAGGATGTCAGACTTCCTTGCAAATGATTGAAAGAACCTTGCTGCTCAGGTTTATATTGGGCAGCTTATGCCTGTCTGTTTTTTGATATATTTTCATTTTTCAGAAGCAATTGGACAAAATTACCACTATGCTACAATTTCAGATTCCCTTGCTGCCTAAATGTTGCGGCTTCAAGTTTGGTCTAATGGAGCCTCTTGCCTTTTTCACATAACCTCTTGGAAGAGGAAAGCTAATACCTTCCCTTGAAGAAAATAAACCCTGCCGTTATTCTAGGGAATATGCTTCCACCTGCCATTTCATCTTGGGGAAAAAAAGACAGGAAATCAAAACATTACCATAAATGGCCCGATTTATCTACTTATGTATCTGTCAAAGCATCAGCAAAGTTTCACAAAGAAATCATCACCGACTTTTTGGGCACTGGGTAAATCAATTTAAAGAAATCTGCATTCCCAGTCTGTCTCTGCTCTCAAGTCCTGAAGGTTACTCAGGAGAAGGAAGGGTGTGCATGGTGCAACTGATTCCTGAGTCATACAGCCTCAACCCACAATGTCAGTGCCTGCCTGAAAATGCACATACTGATTACATTATATTTACTGAGAATTGCACTTTCTTGTAAGTCACAGTATTAATTTTAAAATACTGACATTTTCCTCTCTTTTTAAAAGAAAATGAACCCTTTGTTGGGATTTTATTCTTTGAATATAAAACAATTAAAAAAGGTCAAAAGCTATATACATAATCTTTGCAGTTTACTGTAATTTTTGCATAATTTTTCATAGGCTGTTGCATTCTGCCATGTCACATTTTCATTATCTATGAAAATTTCCTTGTCTTTTCAGTATGATGCAGAAAGTACTGACAAACAGAACTGGAGGGCTCACAGAAAAGGATGATTGAATGCATAAAAATCAAGTCTGTTCCATGAGCTAATGTAAGAACACGTAGTTGCTTTCAGAACTGCTGTGCCTATGAAAAGCCATCACACCGAAGCACTGATGGATGATAATTCAAATTCAGAACCGTCCACTACTGGAGTTTTCTTTTCAGCTCCCTGAGGCTCAGATAGCACATGAATGGATGGGCTACCATTTTTGAATGTTTGTAATACTCAGAAAAATACCAGCCTCCAGATCCCAGCTGGGATTAGAACACAAAAATAGTTGAGCAAGGTCATAAGAGCTTGTGCTTTTTGAAGAATAATCATTTTATACCCAAAAGAGAAGAAAACACAGTTGAATTTAAAGCTGTGTACTTATCTGTGGCTCTTTATTCATGCAGATAGCTCTACTCACTAAAACAATGGGAAGACTGTGGGACAGACAGATCATCAAAATATGAATTTGTTTTCTTTGAAAATTCTTGAAGTGTCTATTTTCCGCATGTATCTCAGCAACCCACCTTGCTAAATTTAAATGGTATTACTTCATTTCCTTGCAAGCTAATAGCAAATTTAGACCCTGAATATTGCTGTCAATTCTCCATCCTCCACTGTGTCCGCTGTTCTGTCTTCCTTCTATTCCTCTTATATCTTTTACACCTACTCTTTTTTCCACCTCCTCATGTCTCAACTTCACCATCAGCAAATATTGCCTGTGGGCAATTGTTCAAGAGTTTAATATTCATACAACTTCTTTAGTTTGTAATTGTTAGAATCTGAACAGACTGATAGGACTTTCTCTAGAGCAGGGAACATTAAGTCCGTATATACTTTTATTTCTAAAAACACTATTTTGAAATCTACATCTTTGATTTTTCTTTTATGTGAGAAACAGAATTTCTCCAAAAATCAGAAAACAGCAATTGCATATTTCGAAGTATTTCTTTTTCCTTTTCATCTCCTTTTGATTCTGTGTTTTTTCTTCAAATTGTCCATAGATTTAAATTCTCTGAGCTCAGAAAAGTCCAGAAATTCAAGAAGTTAAGGGAGAGCTGCAGTAGTGGTAATTTCCAGAATCACTAAGGCAGATTGCAGCACATACAGAGAAGAAAGAAATATATTTGTTTAAAATTACTGGATAGATAATGGACTGCATTCATTTGGTTCTTATTCTAGTAAGAAGAATATATTAATCAATATTAAAGAAACAAGTAAAGCTTGTGGAAAATGAGCCTTTTTCTTCCAGTAGAGATGTGAAGACAAATACCTTAAGCAAACTTTGAGTAATGTTTCTCTTCCTGTATGGTTTCCTTTGCACACAGAGGATAAAACTCAGAATTAAGAAGTTTGTCTCAGAGTTGTTGACAGATATAATCAAATTTATTTTTCTGGTAAAATGCACTATGTCATAGGTGTGTTGACTCTATCAGCCATCCTGAACTCCAGCCTTTCTGCTGACTTGCTTCATGTGAAGTATTAATTAAGCTAACCTGGAGCTCTGCCCAAAATGATGAAATGAAGCTAGTGTTTGTAAATCATAAGGAAATAGGGCAATGTGTTTGCACCCATGGTTTTCACAATAGGTAGGATTTACTTATGAGTGGCTGCTCTCCTTTCGTTCGATTTAAACTGGAACAGCCACCTATTGTGTAGTGCCATCCTTTCATCATATTAATACAATATGAGAATCTAGAAAGAAGCAGTGAGAAACATGGTTGCCTTGTTAACCCATCACCCAGGTCCACGGCACATCAACATCTGAAATGATGAACACAGTCCTGCACCCCCACCTCAATAAATACATGGTAGACCTGGGACATGTTTAGAAGGAAAAGGGGCAAGGGTGGTGAGAGGTGTGGGATGGCACTCATGAAGAGTTAATCAAAAGGGACTTTGCCAGTCAGAAAAAGAGATGAAAAGAAATGCAATGCACATTTATGAAACCTGTATCACAAAGGGTGAGATGAGGAGCAGAACAGTTTACTGCCTCTCTCTGTATGAAAATGAGAGAGAATCACATATAATTAGCAGTTGATGCGTTTGAAACCAGCAGATGGGTGTGGCCTGTGACACAGCTCCCAGATAAGCTTGGGACTCTGCTGCATTATACGGTTGACATAAAATATGTGCAGCTTCAAAAAGGAAGCAGAGAAATTAGTGGGGAATAAAACCCCTTTGAGCCTCTCCTACATAAATAACCCCCTATGGCTCAACCAAGAACCACTGAAGACCTGGAGACACTTCTGGGGGGAAATTCATATTTCATGTTTTCTTCCATTCTTTGTACTTACCTCAGTGTCAGGGGACAGTCCTGATAACCTTCCATGGCTTTTTACATTTTCAGAATTTCACAGATTTTCCCAGCTCTGGTTTTTGTAGGTTGTTATTTCCTTGGTGAACAGTCTTCTTGCTGATAATTAAACCCATAGTTTTAGTTAGTTCCTTCTCCTGGCTGAAATTAACTAACTTTCTGGTAGTTTGACATTCAGGCAGATGAAGTTGACTTCATAATTTGTTTCCATCAAAGCACACTGAAGACACTAAGCCAACATGCCAGTGGTGCACCAAACTTGCATTATGAATGAGAGACATAAAATGTGTATTTTTTAAAATTATATACTACTATTTTTCAAAATAATATTCTAACAAAAAGTGATTTTCATTGTTTTGGGTTTTTTTTCTGGAAAGTATTTACAGAGAATAATTATGGAATTTCTTAAAATTCAGAAATATTTATAAATAAAATTTAAAACAAATATGGAAATTATATTTGGGGTAAATGTAAATAAGAAAATCAATATTTTTCAGCTATAGAACTGCGTGATCAATTTTTGCCACAGTTCTCTGTAAGACCTTAATCAGAACAACTTAAGTATTTAATTTCCATTTCCTATCACGCTAACTGAAACAATTAATATAGAAAAAAGATTTTTCTTCCCTAACTGGCAATACCTTCTACAGCAGATTACTCTGTCAGCAAACTCCGTTGTGATTTCTCACTATTTGTGTCATTCCTTTAGTAGAATTTATTAATTCAGGGTGATTTAAGAATTCAATGAATGTCAACATTTCTTTTTATTTTCAGCAAAGTATTTAAAGTGTTTAGTTACAGCAATAACTAACCTGCTCTCCTGAGCATGCAGGTTTTCATGTCTTAGCCAGAGCAGGATGATAGCTGGAACTAGAGATATCTTTATTTCAAATCAGAGATCTACATTTGGCATCACATTATGTTTGCCATACAGTAAGTCAGTTGACCTCAATGACAACAAATAGGGTGATATTAAGAACAAAACAATATCAGAGAACATGAGGTAAGCCTCATTCAACCTTTTTATCTCAGACAGTTTATCTCAAAATCAAGAAAAAACTAGTTTTGTTGACTTTTTTTCTGTTGTTTTGTTATTTTGCTTTTTGGGTTTACTTTGAGTCAAAGAAACTTAGATGTTTCTGAAAGGCTTTTGAGCTTTAATGTTTGCTCTTTTCTAATTCTAAAGACTCTAAAGCAGTAAAATAAAATTTTAGTATTTCACCTTCTTGACCCCTTCTAACAAAAATAGAAATACTTGCAAAAATAACATCATGTGTAAAGAAGTTTGGGTACCTGGAAAGAAGAATTTACAGCAAAATTTCATTAAAAGGCTAACATCTGTGTAGTCTAGGCTGGAAATAGTCTGTAATTGCTTTTAGGGACTATGACTTACGAGTATTCTCTACTGAGAGTTCTGGTTATTTCTGGCTCAATTTCTGTTTTCAGTCCCAAATGGGCAGGCTCAAAACAAATGTGCTAGTTACATGCTTAGACAAAATTTCAACTTCGTCCTTACGCAGACTTCTGTGCTAACTTCATTAGCGGAAAGGAACCACAGACTTCATTGTAGCTCTGTCCTCGCACATGAAGAAAGGGAAGAGAGACATTTGTAAAGGTCCTTTGGCTG
Source organism: Sylvia atricapilla (assembly GCF_009819655.1). Lineage (NCBI taxonomy): Eukaryota > Metazoa > Chordata > Aves > Passeriformes > Sylviidae > Sylvia > Sylvia atricapilla. The sequence goes on along the minus strand of NC_089140.1, from coordinate 104,329,948 downwards.
GGCACCTGGCTGTGGTCACTTGCATCAAAACCTTGCTCTCACAAGAAATGTCTCTCAGTGCTTCAGTCTCCTCATGCATATAAGATTCAGTTTTATATTTTTGTACATACTGTATGAAACCGTAGTATGTCTTAACATGCATAGTATGAAAACCCTAGCATGTCACAACTTTTTTCAAGGATTCTAAGCTTTTGACTCTTCTTTTTACGTGAACTACAGACTGCCTCTTCTTTAATTGTATTTTTGTTTTAGTCACATTAGTTTTAATAACTGGAACAGGCTCCCCAGGGAAGTGGTCACAGCACTAGTCTGCCAGAGTTCAAGAAGCATTTGGAAAATGCTCTCAGGCACATGGTGTGATTAGGGCTGGCCTGTGTTGGGCCAGAAGCTGGACTTGATGATCCTTGTGAATTCTTTCCAACTCAGGATGTTCTATGATTTTATGAACTCATTCAAACATATGTCAAATATATTTTTTGTAATGGGCAGCTGGCTTATCTAGGGACTTCAACTGCTTAACATTCAAGAAATTATAAACAGTGACTATCTGGTCTGGTGTTTGAAAAAAAAAAAAACCCTCAACATAAAATGAATGTGATCATCCATTTTTCTTTTTACCATCCCGTTACAATAATAGAGAAAATGTGTGTATCAAATTTTATAATATTGGAAGAGTGTTTGAGAAACTTCTATTTCACAGATCACAGATCCCTTTCTTAAAATATGAAAATGAATGAATGGATGAAAAAATTGTCTCTTCATGCATACTTGCTTGTGTGTATGTGTGTAGATATATAAATACATATGCATATTTAGGAACTCCACTGCCATCATATGACAAAGGTGATCTGAAATGTTAATTGTGAAGAAATTTCCCTCATCAAAAAGAATCAAAGAGAGAGAAACCTGGAAGAAAACTCTACTTACTGTGCCTATCAAGGCAGCAAAACTTTTGAGATTGCTAACAGACCTTATTGACGGTTCCTGTAGCAAAGGAAAAGTGCCTGGGTCAGAGCAAAAGGATGTAGGCTGCCCTGATGAGGCTGAGGGGTGAAGGTCAGCATGCTTGCTGTCTGATCATGCAGACAGTCCCAATCTGTTATCCAATATGTGTATCCATGACAGGCTTATGGAACTTTGATGAGATATTTCTGTGGATCAGTATGAATGCTTCGTGCAACTGCTGTTGGTTATCATAGATGATCTTTAGACATGGACTTCGTAACATTTTATTGATGACTGGATTGTGCTTTTTGCTGCATTTCATGATGTACTTTTTTGATTATAGTTTTCTTGCAACAGCTACAGGTTGCTTACTCACAGGTTGTAAATTCTTCATGACCAGTGGCAGAACAGGCCTTCAGGTAAAAGTTCAGCTACAGAAGAAAGAGTAGGATCAATTGTCCCTCAGCAGCAGAGGCCAGCACCCCTGTTTCCCCAGTACTGAACACAGCCCTGGGCTGGCAGCTGGCCATGAAGGAAGGATGTTTGTGCTCCTGTGCACCAGGACTCCACGTTTAAAGGTGAGTGCTCTCTGCTCAGCTGCAGAGCTTCGTGCCATTGTTGCAGCCTCATGCATCAAAAGCTCTCTTGTGTCTTGCAGCATGTGGCAGGCTCCTGTGATCAAGGCACACGTGCCCTTGCAGACCCATATTCCCTCACACTGCTCTGCTCAAACTTTGCTCCTAAACAAAAAAAAAAAAATATACTCTGCTGTGAATATAAGACGGATCCCCACCCAAACTAAATGAACACATCATGGTATTTGGTTACTTATTATCATTAAAATAAGAGTTGCAGATATATTTATTTGCTTCCAAATCTGGAAGGTATTTGCAAAATGTGCTTATTTGTATTTATGGAAAAGAGAGAAAAAAAATTCTTTAAAGGATAAGATACAATTCTGCATTTTTTTTCCTTTTCTTTTTTTTTCTTTTCCCTAGGTTATCTTATCTTCCTGAGTCTCATGGTCATGTGAGTTGTTGTTACAATGGGTCATGTCAGCAACATTCTTTATTTTAGCTTTTTTAAAAGTCTTGTTGCCGTGGCAACTGCCATATCACCTCCTTGAAATACCATACACAATATAGAATTTGATCTTTTGAGTTGTAGAATATTCAAGCAAAAATGTTCAGTGTTAAGCACTTTTTTTTTCAAATTTTAATGAGGTTTCAATGATATTTTTAACTATCTATCTGTTTCTCCCATTTAAAATTCTTTTATGAAGAAAACAAATGGGTGCACCAAGATGTGCATCCATTCCTACTGATGCCTAAAAACAGTAGCAGAACTGACAGTATATATTATTTTCTATACTGATATTTTAAAAGTTGCATCAGGGATTTGTTTTAGTCACTGCACTCCATTTACTTAAATTCCCTTAATTAATTAAGACAATAGAGTCATTAAGCTAAGTCAGACAGAAAGGTTTCCCTTCATCTCACATTTATTTAATATATTTTGTTAAATTTTTTTTTAGGTTTTAAGACCAGAAGCAATCATTGTGATCATCTAGTCTGGTGTCTTGCACAGCACAAATCAAGGTATTTAATCCAGCAGTCACTCAGCAAGCCACAAATTTCTTGCTGAACTTTTAGGAACATATGCCAACTTAATCACCCTTGTGCAGCAAATGCAAGCAAACATCCAGGCTGGGATCAGCTTTTATTATTCCCAGGGTAAAGACAAAACATGTATCCCATATGTTACAAACTTTGCCTTGTTCTGGACCTTCTCAGGTCTGGCCTTTGGAGTAACTTACTGTGCTGTGATTCTGTGTTTGGGCTTCTGAAAGTGTAGGAGACTTAAAGATCACAATTGCCTCAAACACTATTAAGATGACATAACCATATCTTAGACAGAAGGCACATAAACTTTCTGGCTTCTAAGTGTGCTGAGGACAGAGGTTGGCAATGCCTCAACAACAAGAAGAAGATAGATTTTTACTCAAAAATTATCAACTTTTGTAAATCCACTAAGTAATATAAAAAGCTAAGCAAAGAATTTTTTTCCCTCCAAGAAGTTATGATTGTGCTATTCCTGTTCCTGGAATTATCAACAGTGCAACCCCTCCCTCCCCCAGCACACACTCATTTTCTTTGCCCAATTCTGTTTGTTCTTAACCCTCATTGATTTCCTGTCAGTCATTAAGCCCCCAGTTATGTCTCTCAAAATCTCTGCAGATTGTACAAGCCATCTAGAAATTACTACTATGAAAGAGATACTGGTAGTTCTAAAGGAGTAAGATTTATCATGATAACAAAGATATATTTCTCCAAGAGTACATAATCCTTTGCTCTCCTAGTTAAGTCAGATAGCTGGCAACAGTGTTTGCCAAACCTGCATAGTGAACACCTCAGTGCAAATTAATGTGGTCAGATTTCAAAGGAGAGATTGTTGGCATAGAAAGTACCAGGAAAAATATTTCTGTGAAAAAAGTCTTCTCTGATTTTTCTTTGAAAAATGAAAATCCAAGAATTTTCTGTGGCTTCTTTTGAATTTTTTTTTTTCTATCTGTGAGACTATGTTTTCCTTATTCTCATTTTTACTAAAGAATTTTGGAAAGCATGAGATTTACATTTACAAATTTACACTGTTAGTTTTATTTGCATGCATCACACACAAAAAATCATTTTTCTTTGACAGGTAGCATAAGTCTGCTAAATTCCGTGAAGCTACACAGTTGGAATTCCAAGTTAAATGAGAAGAAATCCAGCTGTTTCTAGGAAATTTGAGAACACTAGGGAGTGAGTGCTTCTACATTTTAAAACAATAATTTTTATGGATTTTAATACTTTTTATTTATTGGGGAAGAGAATCAAAAGAAAAATATCTGTTCATTTCTTCAAGCCTGGGTATTCTAGATCTGGCTGAATCAATTGAGGTTGATCTTAATGCTAATAAGAAATGTATATGTTTCAGGATTGTTTTGCTGGGCTGCATGAATAGTTATGGGAATTCTGTAAAAAGTTAGTTGCACTTTATAAAAAGCAAAACATGGTACTCAGTTTGCTCAAGCTTGGACAAAGTGTATTTTCCACTTGTTTTAAGCAATGAAATAAGAGGCAGAAAATGCATCATGCTGGGAGAGTAGAAGGAGACAAACTGCTAATAAAGGAAAGTAGTGGAACAAGGCAAGTCACACTGTTTCTCCTCTCCAGACTGTTGAAAAAGGTATCATATGTCTGATATTGAAAAAGGTATCATATGTATGATATTACAAACTCTGGGCTTCTGAGGAGCTAGGACTGGTTGTATACCAGTAAGTGAAAAATACAGTCTGAAATTGGCTAGGTTTTAAAAATTTCCTCCTCAGGAGTAGGCACTGTTAGACCCCCTACAATTATAAGCTAAAATTCATCTAGTTTCAAACTCCATAAAAATGAACAGATCTTAAATTGACTGCTATAATCCCAATAGAAGATCATGCTCATAAAGGTTTTACTCCCCCAGTCCTCCAAAACTGTAAATTTAAATTTTCGTAAATAAATAATAAATTATAAAAAAATTTGTATATATTGGTTTTTTTTCCCCGTTTGCAAGAAGGTATTGTTTCAATTTAAAATTTGTTTCCTACTTCTCTGAGGCTAAGAGGTTATGAAATAACAATTATGTTCGCAAAATGATAGATCTTTAACACTTTTTCTGGAGTTGCATTTTTAGAAGTATCTTTGCATCTCCTCTATGTGAGGTATAGACAATATGGGAACTGTCATTGAATTCACTTGGAATTCTCATCTTGCATCAGCTAAGAGGCTATGAAAGGTATCTCAGAATATCATGGTTAGGATCATGATATATATTTTTATCAGTAAGGTATAACTTTGATCACTGCTTTACATGTAGACGTAACAACCTGCTAAAACCAAGGAAAGGCACTTCATATTATAGTAAAATTTTCCATTTGTCATACATTTTCCAGTAACCAGTGGAAACTGGGAAGTGCAGTGGTGTTCAACCATGCCATGGATTTCTGTCCTGGTGGGCAAAAATCCTGGAAACTCCAAGATGAACTTCAGCTAATTTGGTAGGCTGCATGATAATTGAATGTGCTGGGATTTCCTCCAATAAGCAGGCATTGTATTGTTTCATTTACATCTTTATATTCCATTTAGTTGCAAGGTGACATGCCTGGTCATCATAAAGTCTAGTATCACTGCCCAACATTGTGCCTATAGAAAAATCTTTTCTTGACTGCCCCTTCTTCTCTGTCTGTATGAAAGGTGAATTTGTCCTAATGAACCAAATACTGATAAGCGCGTAGTTATGCTTACAGTAGTTGCATAGCTAAAGAAAGCAGCACGATTCAGGAAACCTGAGCATTTAAATTGATTCAGCACCTGTATTTCAAATTTCCCATCTTTCTGTTACTGTCTTAGTCTAGGTAATTTTGAAGTCTATTGTGACACTTTCTGGAAACAAATTAAAATATAAACAAATTAAAAAATACCAGAGCTGTCAGATCTCTTGGGATGTGAATACTGTAATAAAAGGTAACCTTTTCTTGTCAAATAAATAAATAAAATTATGTATTCATAGAAGAGACACGTAAGTATTGAGATAAAATAGCACAATGAGGCTTGGTGGTGAACTGCTGTGGTTTAACCTGGCAGGCAGCTAATTACCATATGGTATGGAATATTCCTTTGGCTGCTTGGGGTCAGCTGTCTCATCTCTGTCCCATCCCAACTCTTTGTGCACCTCCAACCTCCTTGCTGATGGGTCAGCATGAGAAGCTGAAAAGTCCTTTACTTAGTGTAGGAAGTAGTCAGCAGTGACTAAAACATTGCGACCACTGCTGTCATGCTAAATCTGAAATACATCACTCGTCCAGGAAGGTACCAGAAAGAAAATTAACTCTATCCCAGCTGATGCCAGGACATGGATATAAGGATAATGGGGTTTGAATATGTATTTTAGTTCCTGAGGTTCAAAGGGAGGTGTTCTATATCATCTGTAAGCTCATGGAATCTGGATCCTTTGGAATGGTTTCATTTTTGGACATGGCATGAGTTAGATTCAAGCATGGTCTCCAAGTAAGGGTTGTTTTTTTGCATTTGGATATGTGGGAAATGTCAGTGTGGGCATAATATAATGTTGTGTAGGGATTTCATAAATAGCTTGGCTTGCTGAAGCAATCTTGCTGATTTTGCTTGGTACTTCATATAGATTGATTCACATTTCTCCTTAGACAGTGAGGGATGTGATAAGTAATAATGAAAACAAGTGCCTAAAAGAAGCATAAGTGATAGGATCAATCTTAACTCCTCCAGTGTGGTAGCCAAATACCTCAAAAGCAGATGATCCACTGCTAAACAGATTTGGATATTTCAGGAAATGCAAAATACCAAGGAAATAGAGAAAGCCATTATCAAAACAAATAAAAGTCAATAAGTTGAGTGTCATAGAAAATCAGAGGTGTGCTAAGATCCAGTTATTATGATTATTAGAGAGATGCCTCTACATGAATTAAGGTACAATCAAGACCATATGCTGAAGTCAATAATATAGATTTTGTGTAACAGTAAATGTGAGCTAGAGAGAGAAACAAATAGGAAAGAGAGGGAAGGGAGAGAAGAAGAGTGAGCGAGAGACTTAATAGAAAGATATCACCACTCCATGGATTCTGATGGCATCTCATTTGTTGTCTTCTTCTGGTCTTCCTTCGGTGAACCTAAGAGTGCTTAAGATAATTATGATTTTTTAAGTCTCTTCCAAGGTGATGTATTTGAGTTCAAGGTTCTCCTGCCCCATAAATAGTATTAAAATATGAATGGACATTGATGACTCTGAAATAAAAGTAAGTGTCTGAAAGCTGTTTCCTATGTAAACAGCAGCAAAACTTCTCCTGGCCACAGTGCTAAAAGATTGGTTACAAAAGGAAATCTGTTGATTTCTCTAGCCACAGAAAGCTATATAGACTTTAAGCAGCAGGAACACCAACGTCAGTTAACTAGTAAAGGAAATATCAGATCAGGGAATAACAGAAAGAAATTTGGATGAGGGTCCAAATTGGAAGCCCCATTAGTAAAGCGAAATACTATCCATGATGATTGCTAGTATTAAAAAATCAAAACAACCAGGGCTCTGAAATGAAAAAAGTGAAAGAAAAGATGATTCAGTGAACAGATTGAGGACCAAGACAAAAGGAGGAAAATTACTTTAAATTGAAACTTCAGAGCCTAAAAGGCCTTTCTATCTCTTTTTAAACTAATATTATAGAAATATAATGTAATGTAATGTAACATAATGTAATATAATGTAATGTAGGCATTATTACAGCAATTATGCACCCACCACCAATCTAAAAACCAGAATAACAGCATGGCATCAAGAAACCTTATTCTAATATAAAGATGACAAACACTTTCTACTTATTGCTTTGTTATTCTGAAAGGCTACTGTGACCCATATTAGTAGATAAAATTACATTTACTACTACTACTCAATCCAAAATTACATGTAGTAAGTATCTCATTCCAGGAAAAGAAAGGAAAAGAGAAATCCAGTATGTGGTTTGTTGGCTTTTTTTCCTGAAATGTCATTTATAAGATTGATAAGAAGTTCATTTTTCCAAAATTTGGAATGCCTTCTTTGTCATGGCAAGTTTCTTGTTTGTCTGAGACCATGCTGCCAAACAGCACTGATTGCTAATACCAAATGTTATCCTAGGAGTCTGCTACAGGAGGTTTGTTAAAATCTTAGCAATGTTTTTCTCTTAGTGAAACTATTGAAACCTTAGAAGATTCACTATGGTCAGACAAACTTAGCAGGAAAGCACAGTGACATAACTAATCATGGGGCAGGACCTTAGTAGCATGAGCTGTTTCTAAAGACACCAGGTATAGGCTTTGGTAATATGCTCAGAAACAGAGGATGTTTTTCCCCTTTCAAAGTGGAATTATGACAACTCTTCTGATTCCAGAAGGAAGTAAAGTATGTACAATAAGTAATCACTTGTTTCACAGGTGCTAACACTCATTTTGTCATTTAGTCTAAAGAATACTTTTGAAGGAAAAAAGAGTCTGTGAAAACTAGACTTGGCCTTCTCTCGTTATGGTCAATAGTACTTTATTTACCAAATTTCAAAGCAAAATTAGTTTCATTTCATTGTTAGAGAAAGAACACTAAATGAGTCTGTTCTTGCTTAACATGAAATCTGTGCATTTAATAAAAAGAAAAAACATCAAGTGTTGAAATAAAAAGAAGAAAGATCAAGTGTTGTAATTTTGCTAACATTTCTCATTTGTAGGTTTTCATATGCATCTTGTTCTTTGTCTAGGAAACTTCAAGGATTTTAAGAACAGCCTTTTATGAGAGAAGAAAATGTTGTATTTTACTTTTAGATAGCAAACTGAGACATGAAGGATGAAAGTATCTATTCCAAATCCTAACTGGAGGCCATTGACAGCTTTGGAGTAAAGATTTTAATAATCTTCAATAATCTGCCTTCCCAACAATCACCGAAATAATTAGCTTTCTATACAGCTAGCCTTCAATTGAACAGTCACTTGCTGATCATATCTAGTAATCAAATGACAAAGAAATAGTTGTAATTTTTAGTCTGGAGTATCACCAAGTACATGAGATAGCAACCTATCCAACTATTTCAGCTGCTTATTTTAAGAAAGGCTTCTGGATTTATTTTCTTTCTGAGTGTTGGTGTCTCTGGTTTATGCTTTTAATGCAAGGTACTCCATTCCTTATGGGATTCTGTGGCAGGCATTTGAAATTCCTAGGACCGTTGCTGATCTACCTAAAGGAATCCCATTCTGGGGTCATGACTGTAGGTTCTCTCTGAAGAGGAACCTTGTTGTGGTTGCTTAGGAACCAGACAAAGGGATTCAAGGGAGAAAGAAGGTGTAATGGTAATAAATGAAAATATAATCTGTGTCAACATCTGACTCATATGGGTAACTGGAAGAGGCTTTGTGACTGTGTATACTTGATAAAATTATATTTTCATTTCTGTAAATTCATTCTTGTCAGATGAGTCCTAAGTCCCTTAATTATAATTTAGTTGTAAATTATGCATCTATTCACAAAATCTGGTTAGAGTTTGTACATATCATCTGAGGGAATCAGAAATTAAGAAATTCTTTCTGAGAAAAACAAGTTAATGAGAATTGGAGCCTTATTTGTAACTTTGTTTATAGAGTTGTACTTGGGCAACATTTGTCATGGGATCTGTGATTACCGTCAGGTACCATAGATTAAGGCTGATGATCTCAGAACCACATAAATAAACTCCTGGCTTAATTACTGCACAGAGCTATCCATGCCTGGAGGGTACTTGTGATTCAGCCCCCAGCTGTCTCTTGTGTGAATGAGCACACACCAGCTGTGTGGCAAACGTCAGTGTAGGTGACACAATGCAGTACAGAGTGCTGAAGGTACCTCAGCCCTTCAGATATACATAAACTGGGCATGGCAGCACGATGTGCTGGTGGCTGGGTGTGTAACAGATGCACCCTGCACAGACCAGGACAAAAGGTGGGTGCTGGTGGGCTGCTGAGCTGCCATCTGCCTGCCTCCCCCAGCTGCACCAGGACTGCACCTGCTCGTCCTCTAGAACTTGTGTTCTGGGTATTGTGTTTATTTTGGAGATGGCATGCCTGAAGTGAACCTCTGCAAAGCCAAGAAGTGAAATAAAGCACACAGCTACAACTTCCAATGAATGCAGTCACACCTGGGAGTGCACCTGGCATTCCATGTTCCCAGTGCCACTGTCAGGATACTGCTCTTGGCCCTGCAAAAATAACCTGGCTTTGAAGCTAACTTGCCCTGATTCTTTTTTACGACAAACACTTTTCAAACACCATAAGGTGAGCAAATTTCCACTGCTGCATGTTAAATGCCTCTTTATATGCACAGACCTGTGTGAAAGGTTTTAGGGTGTTCTACTATGTCTACCCCAGCAAAGACACAAAAGCTGATTGTGAAATCCTTGTGGAGGTGTTGCATAATAAAAGGCTGTCATTCCTGCTCCTGGCTTGCTTTCCCCAGCAACCTCTGCTCTTGTGAGCCACTGTGCTCTTCAGATTTCTTCTTATACTTCCAAATGTGGAACAATTTTGGGAATGGAAGTTTGACTCCTTACAGTAAGGGTTATGTTGACCATATCACAGAAGTACAGAAAAGCTGAGGTCAAAAAGGTTATCTGGAGGACACCCAAGCCGAAACCCCTGCTCAAACAGAGCCACCTACAACTGGTTGCTGTTTTCATCTGCTGACTTTACTTACTAACCAATTTTTTCCCTTATTTTAACTTGCCCTTGCTTTGGTTCCTGAAAATTTTGGGAACCCAAATTCTTCAATTCTGGCTGTTTTCTTTCTGCTGAAGGCTTTTTTTTTTTTTTCTTTTCTTTTTTTTTTTTTTTTTTTTTAATTTTATCTTTATTTTTATTTTGGCTTTTATAAATATATCCCTCTCTTTTATGCTTTTCCTTTTTGGTAAAGTTTACTTTTTTCAGCTTCACCTCCAGTTTCCTTATCCAGATTAAAGGACAAGCCATGATTTGAGTCTCTATTACCTGCATCTCTCTGGCTTTTTCAAAATGAAGTTTTGCCTTATTCACTCACATGTTTTTATTCAGATCATTGTCAAAATCTTCCTATAACTTTTGTTCATTCAAAAATATTTTTACATATAGAAAAATTATTTAAAAGTGCATATATTCACAACTGTCCTAACTCTTGCTCTTATTTGCAAGTTCTGGTCCACTCCCATCATCCCTGTTTTCTTTTCATTCTGGGCTTGAATAAAAGCTAGTCTTCTGTTGTGTTCCTGTCTGTCTTCAACTTCCTTCGGAATTCATTTGCGTCTTCAGCTGCTGACAATCAGTTTCTCTCAACTCCTTTTCTGATGCTTCTGCATTCATTAATATTTAGTACTGCCTTTGATCCCAGGGTCTCCTGTCAGCTTGATAAAGCCAGGCAAGAAAAAAAAAAAAAAAAGGGCCATCAATGAATCCTCTCTCACTGTGTTCACCTCACTCTCTTGCTCTCCTTTTCCTTTAACTGCATTGTTTTATTTAATCCATTTTATTTAATTACAGAGATAATTTCAAACACATAAAGTAAGGAACACCAGAAAGTTATAAAAGAGAATTTTGTCTCCATTCCAAAAGCCAGATAATCGCAGAAAACATTTTCATATTACTGTATACTAGCTCTAAGTTAAAATAAATAAACTAAAATGGAATTTTTCATGACATTTCATTTCTTGGGGTTTTTTTTCTACGTGTCATTTCGCTATTCATGCAGATAAACCTATTCATCTATGAAAGGACACCTAATGGCACCCAGACAGATGTTTTATGTCTTCCTGTAAAACATAACAATGTCAGTAATATGTGAAAGTGTTACTGTTACGACCCACCCCCAGAAAAGCAAGAGCAACCCAGGTTCTTGGTAATAGATCCCTTGGGGTAGATTAGAGTGAAACGACACTGAAGGATGGCTGTTTGTGAATATGCATATGTAGGGTTCATTTCAGAACAGTTCTGTTCCAATGCAAAGCAGGTATGTAGCCATTTTCTTTCAGAAAAAGAAAGGAATAAAAAGAAGGGATAAGAGTAGAATGATACATGGATCACCACTCATGAACCTACATGACGCTTGATTTGTTGCAGCCTAGATGTCCATGGGTTGAAGTGATGATTGCCATCTTGATCTGTCTGGGGTGGGGAAAAAGCCCACAAAACACAAAGTTCGATGGCTTAAAATGTGCTAAGACTCAGGTGGGAACTTCCTGGTACCTTGTGTGCATGTGTGTCTTTCAGTCCTTTGGCGGAAGGCCTCAGAAATTAGTCTGGAGGCACTTTGGGGGTATTTGATGGTGTTGGACACACTTCTCAGACAAGACAGCTCCCTTGGATGTCAGCAAAATTGAGCCAGTTTTGCCCTACCCAATCTTCCCGAGAGGTGGGGAAAGAGGGGGCATTTTACACCTGAGTGAGTTGTGTACAGAAGGACAATTACTATGATAAAAACCACCAGCTCACCCTGCAGGATTTGCCTCCATTGACCTCAATATCCCTGGCTTGTAGTCTCCAGATGGTGACAGCTGACTCCTCAGGGCAGAGGTTTGCCATTACACACTCAAACACTCGCCTCCTCCTGGGGGTTCAAACTTGGCCTCAGCAAATGGGTCTGTGAGCTATGGCCTCCCCCCAGCTAGAGCTGATTTTCAAAACATCTGATGAGAGTGGCTTCCTTTGTGGATACCTTCTACTCCATCCAGGCTTGTTTATTTCTCCATAAACCTGAGATATATAGAAAATAGCACCACATTTATTTTATTTTATCTCATCTCAAGTTCCCATCAGGAGGCTTAACTCACAGCCCAGTTCCGTTCAGGAAGCATACTCAGGATGGGGTAGGCTTTGGTGGTCACAGATGAGCAGTTGCTTGTTTGCACAGTTTGCTACAGTGGACAAAAGTCCTTTGGTGATTTTAACAATGTTTAAGCCATAACACTTCAGTCTCTCACAGAGACTAATCCATAAACATGAACTCTGCAATTTGCATAGCTCTAGGATTTTGCATGTGCCTTAAGGGTACATGAACAACCCCACTGACTTCACTGGGCCCCTAAAGAAACATGAAACCCCATGTTGAGTTCTTTGACAATATCCAGGTATTCAGAAATAACATAACCAGGACACCTATTTTGCTTTTCTTTTCTGTTATGTGGTCAGTATATTTTCTACAAAATATATTTTAATACATGGATTTTCTTTGTGAACTTGGTCTGAAATCTGTATCCTCCCAGGAGATAAAAGTTTATAGCATTATTTGTCACATTATGCATTTGCTATGAACAGTTTAAAATTACAGGCATATTTATTGTAAGTACTGGAGCGATGAATTAGATGTTGCATGTTTCATCTATACTTGTCATGATGCTATAGAGCTTGTTAGCGGCCTAGGATATACAGTGATTTAATGCTGGGCTCACATTCAGTATTCTCTTTCAGGCTTAGAATTTACAATTATCTTGTCAGTGTATTTCAAAATGTCAGAATGCTGACTCCTTGCAAAAAAAAAACCTCAAACCCTCTGAAAAAAGGAATTCACTTAATGACTTAATGAGTATTTTTGTAAGAAGCAATGATCTTTTGTAAAGGGGAAGCTTTTTTTGTTCTACTGTCCTATTCAGATATCTTCCTTATAAAACAGCTCACCGGTTCCTCAGATCACCTCAGTTCCTCGCTTGAACTAACAGCTGAGGCAAAAAGATGTGAATTTGATCCATGACTTGTGTGCCTACAATACATAAATGTATTTATGTAGATTTTTGTGACTTATTTTTGTGATCATTTTCACCACCTGTACACTGTAGGGAGGTTAGAAATTTTACATATTCTGTCATTATTTTGTAAAGTGCTTTGCTTTTCTTGGCTGTTATGTGTACAGAAAGGATGCTCCCGTACTATCATTTTTTGTTTCCATTTGCAAGTTAGTTTAGTTATCCATTTCTCATACATTCTATAAAAGAGATGAGAATATGCAAGTTATGCTTAAAATTAAAACCTCATATTTCATTGACTCAAAATTTCTATCTCTGTCACTGCCTGCCAACATTATTATTTTAGAAACTACCACCCATAAAATGGAAATATCCCAACACTGTTAGGGCAAAACACTTCCAAACCTGCCAAGTTATCACTGCATGCCAGTGGTTCCTGTGGTGCTTGACTTAAAGCATTCACAAAAATTATAAAATCGTTTCCTCTAGTAGGAGAAAACCTTGATAACTACTAGGATTAAACTAGATATATGAATGTCATGACTGTAATTGTAATCAATACATGAATATGGGAATGATAACTAAAAGGAGTAGAATCATAACCTGGAATTAAGAGGGAAGAAGTTTTAAACTTTCACTAGAAAAAATGCTGTGGCTGCTGCAGTGGAACCAGCTTGTGAAGGAAGAGTGAAGCAGAAGGAGTGGTTTGGAGATTCACTCAGAAGGTCTCACTTGATCTGGGAAGGATGCTAGTTGCAGAAAGGGTGGTCTAGTGGGTAAGCCTCTGGTGCCATTTGAATGATACGTGTACAGCTGAGATTGACAGCAGTTTGTCAGGCCCCAGTTCCTCAATTCACCTCTGATCCCAGTTTTCAGCAACATAGGTGATCGATCACGGGAAGAAACGTGCAGGATAAGAATCATGTCTGTGGTGAAAAATAAGCCCATCGGGTTAATAGGAGGAACAGGAACAAAATACTGCAACCACCAATTATCTGTGTCCAGCTCAGTCTTTTTCAACCCAAATCAGACAGCAGTACCACCATTTCTGTGTATGACTGCAAAAAAAAAGCCAGAGGCTTGCCCAGACTGGACATGAAATAACTCGGCAGGGAGAAAGACAAGGTGTGAGACATCAGGAATGAGCACTGAAGGAAGACTTGTAGGCTTTATACTAACACATGCCTGTGATGTAATTCACAAACACATTGTTGTGGAAACCTCAAGAAACTCACCTTTCACTTGTAATCTGGTTTTCATCTGCATTCATATGTCTTATAATTTGCTGCAATATGTACTGGTGCCATATCATACAGGGAGATGAAAGGATGATTTATTAAGCACAGGATAATTATAAAGTTCATGGTGTAATCACCTGATCTAAATCATTAATATCTGCATCTTTTTTACTAGGAGATAATGGCAGGGCTTTTTTTTCTTTACTGGCCTTTCTTTCAGTTAATATTACATAAAGGATGCTTCAGGCTCTTTGCTTCTCACATATCTTACATTCTTCATGATACACTGTGGGGAAGAGAGAAGAACATTATATAAGTTCTGGGGCTCTCTTTTTACATAGCCAAAGCCATATGAGTTCCCCTCTGACACTCAATATTAGCACAAAAAGGAGAATAACACTGGAAGAAAACTTCATAGTGTAGATCACAGTTACAGTTGAAAGGTCAGCAGAGAGCGGCTTTTGGCTACAAAAGCCAATAATTTCCCTTTTTGGTTTCAATGAAAATGCCTTTATGAGAACCCCTTTATCTGCCCACATGCTTGCAGTCTTTTCATAGCAAATATGAAAGCCTATACATAAAAATGAAAGAAGCTGGACTTTCTCCCTTCCTGTAAAGTTAACAGCAAAAACATCATTTTGGTTTTGTCCTTCAAGTATGTGGTCCATGTTTTCTCAGTATATTTAAGATAGATTACCATTTAAAGCATTGGAATAAACCCAACTCGTTAAATAAAATTATAAGAATATAAAGTTCACATACATTTTATAATTTGTCACAGAAATAAGGATTAAATGCTCAGATGTCAATATATATCAGGTTTAAATATTCTTAGCAGATGCACTTTTAAAATACAAAACACTTGAATACAAAAAAATTGAATACAAAAAGTGGAAAAATACTTGAAATACTTAAAAATTAAATACAGTTTTAACTTTAATGATTATTATTAATTTTTCCTTATCTGCAATGATGACACAGCAAGTAAAAAGTCTCAATTAATATTTTACTCTTGGAGGAACAGGGCTAGGCCCTGCCTAAAATTTTTATACAATATAAATGTGATGTTTTTATGACCCATTATAAGGGCAGATGACAGGCACAGGAATAAATAAGCTCCCTCATGACCATTGTAAGTGCCAGACTGTCAGCTCTTAAGGTCTTTTTGCAAGCACACACAATGTATGCAAGGAAAAGAAAGCAAGAGGCAAAGAAGGGACACTTTAGGCCCATGTTATCACATTTGGGCTTTCAGGGCTGATGCCTGAAGTACCAACTCCCTTACTTTTTTCTGGAGCAAGCCCCAGGCAGGTATCAACCAGAGAGATCTTCCTAAAGAAAGGATGGTAGCTGTGATCAGACAGCTCATTCTGGGTAAACCCAAAAAGATTTTTTAGATTTTGCATGTTGAGCTGATCACAAGTTCTCTGCAAGTTCCCCACACAGCCCTGGCAAGGAAGGGACATCCCCTGAGGAATCAGGCCTGCTTTTGGGTTGCAGAGAGGAAAGAGATGCTTGGTTGCAAAGAAAGAAGACGGTTATGGTGATTTTGTCTTGTGTCTTTTTTTTTTTTTTTTTTTTTTTCCTTATCCTGGTTATATATAAGTTGTTTTCAGGTATTTGTGTTGGCTGTGATGAGTAGTAACCATATCTGTCAAAGGGAGGTCTTAAGTTCAAAGAAATTTTTCTGTGTTATGGGAACATAATTTTCAATTCTGTTTTTATCTCTAACTCCTTCTTTAGAATCTTATACTGATAGGTAACAATTACTTAATTAAATTTAGGGAAGTGGGTAGTGGAGGTATCGTCTAGGAAGTCTACAGGAGACCTTCAAAGGTGAATGATTGAGTGTGCTTGAAGTAGGCATACAGAAGTGAATAGGATAAATAGTATGGTTATGGTGTAAAATGCAAATATGGTGCTTTGGTGCTTTAAATATCAGGACAACATGGATTAACTTTAATTTTAACCATTTTTGGGGTAAGCCTCAAAAGGCCCATGGTTTCAATAAAAAAAGAACGAGGCAACTCTTTTTCCTATTGGATTTAGAGAAAGTATGCTTGATTCTTCCCCCTCTGCTAAAAATCCTCTTCCTGTCAAATATCAAATATGAATACTGACCTTGGGTCAAATATGAGTACCTCATATCTACAATATTATATAACTGGTGATGTACTTAGTATTCTGAATATTCTCATCTGTTCAAGTAAAAATTGCAGAAAGTCTGGATTAGCAGAAGAAATGTTTCTGAAGTGTCCTCAAGAGTGGCAGCAAACACCAACAAGCTTTACTTTCTGCTGCTTAAGGTTGTGTATCAAAATGTAGAAACATGTACATTGCTTTCTTGAAGGTTAAATCCCCTTTATTCTTGGATTAGAATAGTTTAGTATAGAGCAATGAATTTAAAAAGTTAATTGGGAGGGGACAGATTTCTAACATTGTCCTAACTGAAATGTTTTCATTTGAAAAATAAACTTCTTATTCTTTCACAAATTAATCTTGAAGCAACATCTAGTTTTAAGTGTTTGCTTTAATCACAGAACATTTGGCAAAGAAAGGTAGTTTTTTAATTTTAAAGTAACTGTATAATACCTCTTGGACATACTTATAACAGTGCTGTAATAGAGACTAAATTGTCTATTTTTTTTAAACAGCTCATTTTGATCTCACAACAGGATATTCTGAAAACTGTGTACAATGACAAAAAAAGTCCTTTACGTCACTACTTCTGTGATTCACTTTAATAGAGAGGCTCTTTTGTGAGGGCAAAGCTCAGGTGTACTGACTCAGTCTAACTCTGTAGGAAACCATGCACTCAGTTTGATTAACAACAGTAAAAAATCTCGGTCTAGTTAAAGTAGAAACTTATGTTTCTTTCCCTCAGAAAGCAGAAGGGAAATTTTGTCTCAAGCAAATATGTAACTTAAATTTATAACTCCAGAAGAATCTCACACACAGTAAAAACTCTAGACAGCTAATGAAGACAGGAAACAAATTAAACATAGTTGTTTTAAGAATCAACTTTAGACAGAATAATAAACCACGGGGAAAAAAAAGCCTACACTAAATAGGATGGTATTATATTAATTCTTTGTAAACCATTTGTACTCAATGGATGGATAATAAACTTAACAAAAAATCTGAAGGCCCTTCACTTTGGCTACTTGATTCCGAACAACCAAAATTTGAAATTAACAAAAGGGAGTACTCGGTTGTTTAAGGAGATACATGGCAATTTTTTTTCTTTAATCCTGCTGTTTGTTTTGAATCTTATGTTCAAGTGAAATGAAAGTTTAAGATTCCGACTTTTACAATTCTCTTTCTCTTTACAATTTATCTTTCAGAGACAGTACTAGATCTCTGAAGGGGGGAACTTGAAGTCAGCACTAGAATTATCTCTGGCATAAAGCTATGTTTTATTTATATCCCAGCAATCAAAAATTTATACAGTTTGAAATATGATAATGAGAAAAAAAGGAATGAGCAAAATGGGAAAGCATCCATCAACAGTTTCAATTTCAGTTTCCTTTACTCATGTATTTGGTATCTTGTGATTACTACTTATATAGTAACTAATAACATACTGATAATTCTGTATCTGGCAAGAGATCCTCTTGAGAGGAGGATCCTCTGAGAACTTGATCCTCTATTGAATACAGCTTAGTATTCAGCCTAATAGAGTTGCAAGATGCCAATTCTAAGTGATAGCATCTTCCAGGTACTCCACATACCTGCAAGAGATGTACAAGGTATGGGGAGATTTCCAGGTTCTGCTTTTTCTTTTCTGTGTTCTGCTCTCATTCCTCAAAACTGACCTTGGAAAGACAAGGAATCATTTCCCAGAGTGTTTAAGAACATTCTTCCATATTTTTCATTCTAGGTTGTAACTTTGGCCCTGGTTCATATGTGATGATGTAATGTAACACATTTTTTTGTAATTCCCTGTTTCTCAAGTGAAGTTGTCAAATTTCCCCGTTATACAAGTTTTAGACATGGAATGGATTCTCATTACTTCTCCTGGTTACTGGAAAAAGTAGGCTTTTTCTTTGGCTTTCACTGTTTATTAGAGTTATGTTGGGTTTTTTGGCTTTTTTTTATGATAAAAGACAAGTTCCTGAAGATGTTTTCTATCCCTGTGTAATATTAAATGTCTCTAGAATTATTAAAGCTGTGACTGTCATTGACCCCTTGGCTTAAATTGGTTGTATTCACTACTCTAGGGTTCTCATTAGTTGGATGTTGTATTACATTTTTTTCCTTAATTTGCCATTTGTGGCAGGCTGCATATCTGAGTCTAATTTGGAGGATTCAAGAGCTCTTTTTACCAGAGGTTTTTCAAGATCTGCTCAGTATCATACTAGCATAGTCCATCTGTATAGGACATTGATCCCATGACACATCTGAGTAATATCTAAAATAAAACTAGAAAAGTTTCCCTCAGGAATTATGAACTCACAGGTATATGCTTTTTCTTCACTAATTCTTCCTGCCTACTGATATCAGAATAATAGGATATGAGATATCTGAGTGAACACAAAGCCAAAACACTTCTTACTTGCAAGGATGTATGAGACAATATCCCTACAGTAACACCAGTAATCTGTCTTTAGATTTTTACTGTCTGTGACCAAAATCAGAGTTGGGTCCATGCATGTAGTGGGTATGTGCTGGCTAGGCACAAGGCACCCACCAAAGCCTCTCTATCACTTCTGTCCACAACTCGACAGTGGGGAAGAAAATGCAATGAAGGGTTCACGGCTTGAGATAAGGACTGGGACATATTATTCACCAAATACTGTCACAGGGAAAACAGACTCGAACTGGGGACATTAGTTGAATTTATTACTGACAAAATCAGAGTGGGAAAATAAGAAGTGAAAACAGACTTTAAAAAACACCTGTCCCCACTTCTCCATCCCTCCCAATTCTACCTACCCCATGCCAGCAGCAAAGGGAGACAGGGAGTGGGGGTTATGATCATTTCATCACCTGTTGTTTCTCCCACTGCTCAGGAAGAGGAGTCTTTACCCTGCTCCAGGTTGAGATCTCTCCCAAAGGAGACAGTTCTCCATTAACTTCAACACAAATCCATTCCACAGGCAGCTGTCCTCCAAAGACTGCTGGAACGTGGGTCACTCTTACATGGGATGCAGTCCTTCAGGCACAGCCTGCTCCCATGAGGGTCTCCTATGAGGCCAGAAGTCTTACTAGGAAACCTGCTTCCATGCAGACTCCTCTCTCCGCATGCCCACAGGCCCATGATAGGAGGCTCTCCAGCATGGCATTCCCATGGGCTCAGAGCCTCCTCTCAGGCATCCACCTGTGTTCCTCTATGGGCTGTGGGGGCACAGCTGCCTCTCCACGGGCTGCACCACTGGCTGCAGGGGAACCTTAGCTCCGGGACACGTCCGTCCCCTCCGTCTCCAACGACCTTGGTGTCAGTAGAGCTGTTCCTCTCACATATTCTCACCCTACTCTGACCAGAATTTTATCTGCACAATAACCTTTTGATTTCCTTCTTAAATATGTTATCACAGAAGTGTTATCACCATTTCTGATTGACCCAGCCTTGGCCAGTGGCATGTCACTCTCAGAGCTGCTTTGGACATTGGAATAAGCCTTAAGTAGCTTTGTACAGAAACCACTTCTGTAGCTGCCCTGCTACCAAAACCTGGCCATGCAAACCCAACACAATGCAAAAGGAGTCTTCTAAGTAAAAATTTTCAGCTGTCAATGAACAGATTTTTATGCATTTGAAATAGACTCAAGCTACAGCCAAGTTCTTCAGGATAGCTGGAGATCCATTCAGATGATTTCATAAGGATGAGCAGCCCACAAGTGTTATGGTGGAAGACAAATTCTTTTACCATTGGTTTCCTAAAGAGATAGCTGGCCTCGTACCTGTGGTGCATCTGCTCTATTTTATAGAAGACTGGAAGGCAAGAACTTCTAAGTTTTACATATAGGGCATTTAGAGCCATTATGGCAAAATTGGTATTGTCCAGCATTGTGCATTCTGATGAGGCAGCTTAAAAAAATTCAGCATCTCAGCTGTATTGTGAAGGTGATGAGAAGAACCTGCTATCTTTCTGTGTAGGTAAGGTAGCACATTTGGACTAGCAGTAATTTGGTTTGTGAAAAAGCTGAGATGGAGACTTAAAGGAGTAAGGCTTTAAGATATAAGACTACAATGCAAGCAGAAACTGTGTTGACGTGGATGTCATAATCTCAGCAATGGATATCAAATATCCTACGGTCATAAGTTAGTTACTATCTGTTTATCTTCAATAAAGCCCTCTTTTAATTGTAACATAACGCTACTATGGGTTTTGTGTGGTTTTGTGTGAGTACACTGACCTGGAAAGAGAGAATTGCAGATCTGGATGCCTTCTGTTGTTCATTGTCATAGTCTTGTGACACTAAATGCCCAACCATCTCCTCTGCACCATGAACAGTCAATTCAATCTACTTGGAAATCAAAATTTCCTCAGCCAGTTAGAGGATGCCTATAATATGGTCATCCACGGTCATAGGCTAGACCCCAAAATGAGCCATTCACTTAAGAGTTGGATGCCATGATCTTTGTGTGTCGCTCCCAACTCAGAATATTCTGTGAGTCTGTGAAAACTGGGAGAAGTCTGATGACCCTAGGTAAAGAAACATTCAAGCTAGCTTTGTATGTCCTGCAGCAGAGAAACTATGTGGGAGGGGCAACATGTCTGAAGCAGTAAAAACTAAGAGAAAGAGATTATGATATGCAGCACTATTCTGCTCAGAGGCAGGTGTTCTGCTTCAAGATTTGACATATTAAGTCCCCATAGCACTGTAATGTAATGTAATTCTACAATTATATTAGCTTCCTGATGGAGGAAAATGAAGCATAAAGATTGTGTAATTTTCCCCAGGCAAGCCAGTGCCAAAGCTAGAAACAGCATAATAATAGACAATGGTATTGTAAGAATTTTAGGAATATCACAATTTGAGTTGTCCACTGTACTTCAGGACAACGGAACTATGAGACATTATGTCAGGTGACACTGTGCTTAGCAGCATACAGTGATGTTGGCTCGATGGCTGTTGTGCTACAGCTCCTAGAGCTGTCCAAGCAGTGTTACAGGAGGATGGCTGAAGCAGTGTCTTGAACCCTGACCTTGCAATTGGTGTTTCCCTCCCCCTGCTGGTGCTGAAGTGGAGTCCAGGTACTTGCACATGTGAGTGCTGGTAGATCCCACTTGGCATGTAGATGGGCTAAGGAGGCAGCTAAGCAGAGGATATTGGAATTGGAGGAGATTTCAGCACCACTTTGCTCTCTGACTGTTTCCACCCTAAAGCAAGTCCGTCAGGGGTCAGTACAGATGCCAAAAAAAATCAAATTGTCATGATACCTGGAATGAGAAAAGACTGAACAGACTCACTTATTGCCAATCTTCTCCTGTCCACTGACCCCTTGTGAAAGGAATGACAATGGCTTGGCTGGCATCTCTCTACTTTTAGGATCTGGTCTGGTAAATTTTCAAGCAGCATTGTTTCTTAATTGCATCAAGTTCAGGTAGGCCAGACCTTTCACTCTTGCTGGTATTTGTATTTGGTAAAGTGTCACTCGTGCAACAAGTAGAGAAGGTGGTGGGATATATGGGACCAAGGTGCCTACTAGAGATCTGCATTCCTGGATGTCTAAGACCCAATTAACACTGTACTAGTCATCAGGAAGGAACAGAAGAAAATGCTCAGAGAAGTGATGAGAAGGAGGAATAAAGAAATGAGGGGAGTGTAGTGTTTTAAGAACACATTGGGAGGTTTCATATCTCAGTTTCAGTCTCAAATCAATTCTTCATATAATGAGACTGTGTAGCCCATTACACAATTGCCAAGCTTCCCCAGCACGTCTCTATTTCTCTTCTACTTCCAATCTTCCTCAGTGCTGACAATAAAAATATTGTAGTGCGACTACAAAGCATCATGTAATGAAGAGATACGTATAGTTGTGGATGTCAGAGCTCCACATTCAGTCTAATCAAGGAAAAAGTCTTTCCAAGGGAAAAAATTCTGAGAAAATTCCTTGTCCCTCATTTTTCACTGTCACCCTTTATAAAAACCAGAACAATTATTGTTGTTTAAGACATCAGTAAAGGCCATTTTCTCCTTGGACAGTAATTGAAAGAAGGAAAACAGAAGACCTGTCTTTCTGATGCCATCTCGTATTATTCTTTTGTGATGATACAAACCTGAGTGCCAGTGTTCAGTTTAAAAGACAAAACACAATTGTCCACAGACCATTGTGGTTTTGATGGTCGTGTGAGGATCATTGCGTTAGATGTCTATTATTAACAGGCATCCTGTCATTTTCCCCTGACCTTTCTCATGGGGATAGCACCCACTGCACATGGCTGAGCAGTTGGCTGTCATTATCCCTACACTAAAACTTGGTTCTCAAACTCAGCTCGTGACTTAATAAGATGTTTTGAAAGAAAGAATTCTTTGTCATATGTAATAATGAGTGTTTTTACTGCTAGTACAAAGTCAGAGGTTTAAAAGATTTTACCAGAAAGGAAAAAATAATCATTCCCCTGATTTAAGGTCTGAAATGTTGGTTGCTACTTAGTTCTCTGGATTTCAAGAATCTTTTTAAAACTCCAAGGTGTCTTTCCAAGAATAGGATTAATTACCATGCTAACTTTTCTTTATACCTTCTTAAAATATATTTTAAATGTTTATAATTAAATTAAGGCCAGATTCCATCTTTTCTGTTTTTTCTGTTGAATAACCTTCAAAGCTGTATCTGGTATTATATAAATCAAAGGCCCACTTCTTGGAATGAAGAAGTAATTGATGGGAGAAATCATGAAACAATTTGTTTTTCACAGCTTAATCCTGTATGTGTAGGTTTTACAATGACAAATCACTTTAAGTTCAAGGAAGTTGCTTCTGCTTGCTGTGCCCTGTGACTTTCGGATAAACAGAAAGGCTTTCATTCCAAAAATTTTGGGCAGAAAAACACAACATGTCCATATATATTTCCTCTAGAAGATCTGGCTTTCCTGTGCAAAGGGCTTATCAATACCACAAGAGAATACTCTGAGGCCATGCTTCACTTTGCCTGAAGAGTTTCATTTACAGGCATATTTGCCAAAACCTAGCCACAAAAAACCAAGACAATGTTGCCAAAATTATCTTACAAAGAAATTGAAGAAAGCAGTAAAGAGAGAAATGATGGAAAAAAATAATTTTTACTGATATCTGGAGTAGAAATGAAAACACTGAAGTGATGAAAAATGATACAAATACAGAATAATCTCATGAAAATACATTATCTGTGATATAAAAAATAAATGTTTCTAGAACGTGACTTTTCAGTTTAATTTGCATTCCCCACAATTCCTACAGCTGAGATATTCAGCAGTGCAAAGCAACTGAAAGAAAAGAATTAAAGCTGTATATAAACCTCTTTTAGTGATTAACACTATAAATTATTTTCTTCAGCACTCAGATTCTTAACATGTTATTGGTCATGAAAGAAATTATGGAATGCATTTATTTTGATGGTTATATATATTATTTCAATCTCTACAATACATACGGTTTTCATTTAACTCTGCATTCAGCAGTGACACAATAACAAGGAAGGCAGTCAGTTCTTCACTAATTACCAAATATTGGCATTACTCAATTAATCTACCTGTTTAATTTTTTTGTTTAGAACCAGCTGTTCCTGTTTTTTCAGAGCTTGTCTTTAAGCTTAGATGCTCAAGGCATGAGCAAGAATGCTGCAGGAAACATTTGAGAGACAAGCTTTTTGAGGAGCTGTTGATTTCAGAACACAGTGTAAGTGAATTTGCCTAGACAAATTAAATGACCCATATCAACTTCTAGTGCTAACAAATACTATTTGTGAGTAGTGACACAATGCATATTTCTACCCCTTAACCATTAATGAAGCTACACAAGTAAATTAAGTTATGCCATTCCATCTTCATAAATTGCTGATTCAATAAATCACACTTGAGAAACAGCTGGGTAATTACAGGATGATGCTTGAAGCAAGAGAGGTTTCATTTGCATATTAACAGGCATTTATTGCAATAATTTCTGTCCTGGACTGGTGGATGTTAGATGTGATTAATCCTGTGAGCACTGCAGTTTAACTTCACAAGGGTTGCAGTATGTGTGTGCTCCACAACAGCAGCAATAAGGCACATGGGTCTAATTAGCACCAGGAACTTGCCCAGATACAGACACCTTGGAGAATATTTATCTGCAACATCTTGCCATGCAAAAGGTCTTGTGAAGCAATCTCAAAAGACTGGAAGAAAGGGGAAAGCAACACATGAAATCTTTTAAGCACCAAGTAAGGCAGAGTTCCTATTTCTCAAATGCTCAAATAAGTACAGAAAGAAGATTTAAGAAGCTTTCCACACAGGTTTAAGCATGGTTTTATTTAATTTCCAAAATTTTGCAACGAATGAGCTTTTTTACCTGAGGATTTTGCTTGGTCTTGTTTGTTCATACTAAAAGGAACAGAAAACTCGATGAAATTTATAACACTCTGCTTTGTGAATCTTGGGCATAACACATCTAATTCACTTTAGTGAAAGTTAGTTTGCTCTCTAATGATTTTCTGTTCTTCATTTGTACTTAAAATTTCTTAGGAGGAAAATTCAATTCTTACCTAACCAATTTAAGTCAACATCCTTCTGTGTTTGTGCCAATAAATAATAATTTAAGGGACAACAAGATACAAGAAAGAGGTAAGAAATGTGTATGAATGGAATCTGGAACTGACTTGACTTGTGGGCCAAAATTATGAAATGTTACTCAACCTCTCCATAAAGATAATGCAGATGAACCAAAATACATTGTTCTCTGACCTGGTTACAGAGCTGTGTCCTGTTTCTGTTCCAGCATATGGAGTCTCCCACCTTTCTATGCATCTGCTGTGATCACAGTGGTTGGGGGATCCAGGTTCTTCCAGGAAGATTTCCCTTCCTCTTCTTTCATAGAATGGGATTTATCAGATTTTTCTCACTACAGATATTAATCACTACAGTAAACTGTCTAAAGAATTATTATATGAATCCACATTAGAACTATAAATTGTTTTCTGGTCCTAAAATCCTTTTTGAGCAAAAGAGAGAAAAGGAGCCTCATTTTCATTGACTCAATTCCCCTATTTGTTCATCACCAGAGCACATACTTAGGCACCTCCAGGCTGGAAAAGCAGCGTGACTCAGACCACCTGTGGGAACTCCTCTGCCTCCTCCTCTCCTCAAGAGTTCAGTGCTCCTGAAGTGCAATGTACATTAGGGGCTGCCTTCATCTAGACAATGAGGATGTTAGGAAGAAAGGTATTGTCAGACCTCTCTCCTTCTTCTGAGGCATCATACCACAGGGACAAAGCCTCTGCCCCACTGAGATCTAATCATTGGTGTACTGACGTTAGTTGTGAAGAATTACCCGCATCCAAAGAGGATGTGGAGACTCCTTCCTAAATAGGTGCCTCATTATGTTTCGGTGTCACTTAATTTTTCCCTGTTCTAATGGAAAGACATTATTCTATAATAAAAAGTTAGGGTGCAAAGTCGGAGTTCCTCCTAACGAGGGTGAGGTGTTATATCCTTTCAATTCCTAAGCTATAATGCAATTTCTGGTGCTGTCAATGCAAGCTCTCTTCATCATCTCTATCCAAAAAAATACAAGCTTATTCATTTGCTAGAGAAAGGTGCCTTTTGCATAGGGCTTTTCTGTCTTCCAAGTGGTAATGCAATACATTCTGTAAAAGAGAACAGAGCAAATCAACTTGAGACCTAATTACCTCAAGAAAGCACAATTCCCTTAAAGAGCAAACAATCTTACAAGGATACCTAACTCAAGCATGTAACAAATTGCCTTTGCCTGTTTTTTGTGGGCTTTTTAGGTTTGGGAGTTGGGGGGGAATTAAGGGAGGGGAGGTTTAATATTTTTGGCTTTGATAGCAAACATCTAAATGGTTTCCAGCCTCTCTATTTTATAATAACACTATCACAGTAATAGTCATCAGAGACAGCTGAGTTGGAAATATCTTGATAAATATAAATAACACAGAAGCAGAAGAGAAAAAAAAATCAAAGAATATTGCAGTTTGAGACAGCACCTCACATTTCTCCAGGTGTATCACTCTGCTTATGAAGATGTTGCTCAGAAGGCACCAGAGATATTGGTGCAGAATGAGAAGTTAAGCCTTTTGCACTATGAATAGTATGGAATAATGTTAACTTTTTAATGGCTAAAGTGAGTCCTGTGGTTCTCAGTATTTATATTTCACATTAAATCATTTGCTGTCTTATGGACTCAGAGTCACAAATCAGAGAGTCCTTGAGCACTGGGGCTCATATTTAGTTCTTTTAATTACCTGAAAGATGTATAAAAACACATTTGATGAGACAGCTTGATTTCACTCTAACCATTCATCTTAGAGCACATTGTTGAGATGACTAGACAAATGGCAGCATTATTTATTTGTTTGTTTGTTTATTGTCTCATGTAACACTAAGAAGAAGAAATGCAAACGTGGATGCTAAACAATATCGGAAAGAGTTCTGATGGTCCCCAAACAACACAGACCAGTGAGTAAAATATAGAGAACCAGAAATATTGTGGAAATATCAAGAACTGAGTATTAATCAAACTGTAATGGACTATTGCTGTCCCTGCATTACTTTCCCTAACAAAGCTGATCCCACAGAAGATGCCAAGAGGAAAAAAACCTCCATGCATTCTCTTATATCTTGGAAGGTGTAGCATTTCTTACCCACAGACATCCAAAGATAAACATTTACAAAAATATATAAAACCCTTTCCCTTCAGGAAATAGACAGAAGTTCAGGGAGTTTGGACAATCTAATCCATATTTGTTTGTGGCTTATGGAGTATCTACTTTATTCCTTCTTTTTAAATATAAGCAGTGAAGCTTCAAGGGGAAAATTTGCTTCTACCAGAAAAAAAGGACCTCCAAAAAATGAAGAGTTCTTTTTTTTCTACTTATTACCAAGACTTCAAAAATGCAGTCGAGTGTTAGATTTCTCTTAAACTCTATTTTCTTT
Organism: Sylvia atricapilla; assembly: GCF_009819655.1. NCBI lineage: Eukaryota > Metazoa > Chordata > Aves > Passeriformes > Sylviidae > Sylvia > Sylvia atricapilla. The sequence continues at coordinate 104,302,382 of NC_089140.1, read as the reverse complement.
GCTTCTTTATTTTTTTGCCACTGTCAAAAGTAACTAGGTAAAAGCAATTCTATCACAGATGTAACCAAAGCAGCAGATTAAGTGTTCACATCAATTGAAACAATTTTGTGGATCTTCAGTCACAATAAATATATGAACCACACAGCCTAGCTTCTTGAAATACTAGTGAGAAAAGGGCAATAGAGAAAAATTAAATTAAATTGAGTTCTGTGCATACAATTTTTTACTTTGTCAAATTGCATTTAATGATTTTTATTCAACAGTTATTTATATATTAAAATGCAATAAATTACTATGTCACTACAGATACTCTCTCCTATTGATGAGAATGTTGAACAGGGTTTCACAGTATCATGAATTTCCTGAGTTGCATGATGCAGTTTATTGCAGGGTTCATGCTGCTTTATGAATTGCATAATACAGTTTAAAGGCAACGTTTTTTTTAAAAAAAAAAGATTTATCCCTTGAGATCCATATTTGAGTATTTGTCAGGTCAAGATTAACTGAAAACCTATATAAAATATAGCTGCCCCAGAGTCAGGGAAAACATTTACTGCTGCATCATACCTTTCCAGGTTATAAAATTTAATAAGGCCATGTTGTTGCCATCTGCATCAGTTCCCCTTTACATCATGAACTTTCTGCAAAACTGTTTCTGCAAGGAAGATACAAGTGTATGTTTAAGAAACAGATCCAAGCACCAAAGGGTTGGGAGTTCCATATAACAGGACAGATGGATCAGTTACACTTGTGGTTTATCAGATTTTGGAGGGGACAGTGTTTGTACAGAACAAAATGTGTGATCCCTGAGTGTCGGGGGAGAATGCATTTCTTCCCATTGCTATTTCTGCCTGATGAGCTGCACACAGTGATTCGGCCAGCAGCCACCCAGCCCTCTGGCAGGGTGCACAGCATCAGGAACTAGGCAGCCATCCCTCTGCCTGCAGGGCTGGGATGGGCAGCCGCAGCCTTGGTGCAATTCTGTGAAAATTAGGGATATCCTAGGAAAATCAGTAGCAAAGTTCTCCTCAAACTGATCGATGTAATATTGTCTTTCACAGTTTGGTGTCTTTTATGTTAGGGAGCAGGGGCAAGATGACTGCTGCTCTGGGATTATTTATTCTAGTGATGCAAACCTAACTCTTCTGGAAGAGACCATCACCTTGCCATCAGCTGCTTCCTGCTGACTCTGGACTCTCATTTAGCAATACTTTCGAGCTCACAAGCTGGTGCTGGAACAGGGGGCATTAGTTATGCTCACATATATTGATTCCCATCATTGAACCTAAACTGCATTTTCCCACCAACCAGGGCTGAAGCTGTCTGTTTTTCTCTTTATTCTTGTTCTAGTCCTCTTTTGTGAATGTCAAGTCAGTGGCAAATCGTGCCATCTTGCAATTCACCTCTTTTCTCCCAGCTTTTGCAAAAATGCATTCAGGACCATTAATCGGAGGACTTTTGACTCTCCTGGATAACATACCAATGGATTCGGCACAGTTTCCTGACTACCTCTTCATCACTACCAGACTAACAGATGGGGACTCACCACATCAGATAGGTCTATCTGCCAAATACTTCCCAGAGGGGATTCTTCCTCTTTGCAGCAGTGTTACATATCCACTTCTGTCTTTGAGTAAGTACTTTCAAGTCCTCCAGAAGACTGATTTGATTTTGTTCTGTTTACAGGCAACAGAAATAGTTTGATGAAGACATTTAAGAAGCAATAGTACGCTTCAATCTGGATTATTTCCTATTTCAGACTCCCAGCTTTTGGGAGACAGATCCTGGATAGAGAGACATTAGTATGATTAAGGTCTATACCCATATACTTTTTCCTGAATTTACCTCCTTACATTTTGTTTCTGGTAAAGTATAAATTAATGGCCATGCATGTATCTCTTAATCTTTAATAAGATATTAAAGTAGATAAAATATCACTTAAAGATATCATTAAGTAACAAATGAACATGTTAATAAGTGAAGTCAGTAATTTACTTTTGTGGGAACTGGTCCAGAGTCTTTATTGCTCCGATATCTCTAGCTATTAATGTTACCATCCTGTCTTATGCAGCCTGACATTTTCAGGTGGCAGACGCCTAATGCCAGATACCTAGTTTCATTTTGCATACAATAAAAGTTTGGAGTAATTGAGACAAAGCAAGATTGTGTGCTTGAGAATGTAGAAAAGATTTATTTTTTTGTTATGTATATATACATATATGTAATTCTTAAGAAAATTGTGAAGACAAGCACTTCTGAAAGATAGGTGTGGAGTGGAAAAGGGGAAGCCTTCACTATTCATAACAGACTTCAGAGAATTAACTCCTAAGTGCAGTACCTCACTCATTAAATACCTCTTTCCTATGACATTGGGAAAATGGAATTTGCCTGATTTATAGGTATACTCCAGATGCTTTATTTGCTGCTGATTTTTTTAAATATTTGTGACACAAGCTGGGTGCTATGAAAAGGATTTAGCAATCAGTGCCTTACACACACTTTGGTGAATATAGAGACAAGTGGAACTCAAAACTCAAAATATTTGATTCAGCAGGTCTCCTTTCTGAGATGGAGGTGTGTCTGTGGGAAAAAGAGAGCTGGAGATCTTTAAATAGCAGCCTGGAAGTACCACTAGTTGTCACTTGTGGTGAAAAGTTTGTGCTGTTAAGAATGACCACAATACTGCAAATTAAATCTTGGTGGTGAAGAACATTGTTTCCTACCTTACAAGGCAGAAATTAAAGGTTTTCATGAAATCTCTCTCTGAGCCAAAGAAAACATAATGATCCTGTAAGTCCCAAGGGCTCTCTACCTATCTCTGAATGGAGAAGAACAAAAGATAAATATATTATATTTCTTTAGATTGAAGTGGGAAAATGAAGTTTGTGTGGCTTGAAAATAATGGAAAGAAAGTCTTGGTTTAAGAAGAGTTAGAGCCCTTAGGGAGGCATTTAAAAAGAATTACATTTCCAGGGCCATCCAACTTAATTAATCTTTCAAGCATGAAGGATTTTAAAGAGCTTCAGGTGCAACTATAACAAAGTTTAGGCAGAGCTGATGATCTCCTGTAGAAACTGTCTCTATATGGAGTAAGGTACACACAACAGAGCATCATACAGCTGTACTCCTCTGGGAAATTAAACACTGTAATTGTAGAATGTGAATAGTTTATCAGTATCTCAAAACACTCTGAGATCAGGTTGAATAACTACAACACTAAGTTTCTTATGTTTCTTATGTTATCCTTGGATTCATTTTCTACCAATTTCAGGTGGTTTTTGCAAATTTATTTTTCCCTTATTTATAACAGTGAGAGATCTGGCTACTGAAAACTGATTGTGGATCTCTGATGCTGAGAGTTTATACAGTGTTTTTTATAATGGAACTCAGTTTGTTAATGTTTCAGACACTATCAATACATAAATGTACTATATTAATGATAATATGATGCCATTTCTTTCTCTCACATAAATTCATATATTTCTATGAAGACTCTGTTCATTCTGCTTGGCTCCACTCATACATTTGGCATATGATGATAAGATGTAGAGATTTATGTGAAATCATTTCAGTCCATTTACAATGCAAAGTTCATTTGGCATAAACACAGTTATAGGTAACATAAAATGCGACACATTTTGAAGGGAGGATGGGGAGTAATGGGCTCATTATGCTCATCACTGATGCTGGTCTCCTTCATTCTGATGTACACTTCTTAGGGACAAGACAAATATGTGGATTTTTCAGTTCTCTTCCTTGGGAGGACAGTGGCATGCCAGATAAAAAAACTGGAAGAAACTGTGCAGAGGGGATGAGAAAGACCACTCGGCAACAGCACAGTGAACTAAAACAGCTTTCCAAGCTTACTGCAAAAGATTTTATGCTTTGAAAAAGTTGCAGTAGACTTTAGGGTTATTAGAAATGACCTAGCTCTCTACTGCTTTGGTGAACGTGAATGACATGCAAAAAAGTGCAATTTGGTTTACAAGCCTGAGTATCTTTCCAGTCGGTGCAGAAAGAGGGCTCTTGTGCTGTAAAAAGCCTAGATTAATTTTTCCTGTCCTGTCAGACTCTTTATGCTCTGAATCGTGCTGTCTCATCTGGCATTTGTCACAGTTACAAAGCTTTTTTTCTGAGGAATAAATAAAAGACTTCTGTCTCACCTCTTAGAGGACCAGAAGTCTTCTTTTAAACTATTTATATTCTCTTCTATCTGCAGCCTGCTGAGCAACATATAAATTTTAAACAACATTTTACAAATACGTCACAACCTTTCAAAATTATCTTGTAAAAGCCTGACATGTTTTAGCTGTTGACTTTACAAACACTTTTGTTTAACCATTGTTCTTTAAGTTGATGGCAAATCTACTAGTTAAAGGGTCTCATTTCAAGAACAGATAATAGACCTTCTTGCTACTATTTACATCTTAACTTCCCTAAGGATTTTCAAAGAAAAAGGATTGAGTATTTCATTAGCATAAGCATATCCTGTCTTTATTCAGCCTACAAGATGTTCTGTCTTTCTGAAGATAACTTATCTTTCCAGAAAAGAACAGCATGGTAGTCATGGCAGATGTTACTGGTATGATATTCAGCACTGGGAAAATTTGCAGTTTTGCCATATACATCACAAAAAATTCATCATGACTGTTTGTCTTTTCGAAAGTTTAAATAAACAACAATAATCATGGTAATAAATATTTAAAGTAACTTTTGATAATGTGAGGCTGCATATGGGAGGAAGTAAGAAAATATAAAGGAAAAGCCAACACCAATAGAGAATGTCAATTTTGTTTTACTAGAATTTCCACATAGGAATTTTTGCAATGCTTTTAGAGGCATTTATAGTAGGGAAATCTGCCAAATTTTGGATTTTGATCCAGAAAATGTTGGAACTCATTGGTGTGATCTGTTTCTTTTGGAGAGTATCCATCTTCTGTTTTTGCTTCAGCAAGCTGTTTACTTTTTTGCCATCTCAGAGCTCCATTCATCTGCTGCATCTTAGACAGTGAGTAGGCAAAGTTTCCTGTTTAGAACTACTTTTTGGGTGGGCAATAGGTTATTGTTACAATGTTCATTCGTTGCAGGATGGGACTGATCAAGCAATGCTTCTGAGCTGCCTCAGAAAAGTTGCAAAAAGCAGGACAATTTCTCTCTGCCCATAGCATTACACATCCCACCTCTTTGGTTCCTTCCTGTCTCCAAAACTGAAGTGGGATGCCCATGCTTGTCACCATTATTACTATTGTGCAAAAGTGAACAGTGGCCCATTGCACATGGAGCCTTACCACGCCGGTACTGTACTGCCAGGTTTGTTTTCCTGAATTGTGGTGTACAGTGATCTCTTCCAACATCATCAGGCTGGAAGGAGCTGAGGGCATCATTACTGTGAGTTTGGCAACGCTGACAAAGAGGTTGTTAAGTCTGCATGAGGAGATGAAATAAGAGCTCTTTTGTGTTATACTAAGGAGACAGACAATAGTTGTGGTAAAGGTAAAAATAAGGATGAAAATAGTTTTGGGTGGGGGGTTTTATCATAGGGAGAAAAGGGAGAAAAAGAACAGGCATTGTCAGAATAGTTGACTGTTCTGTTTGGAAAAACACTTCTAATAACCATATAGTTCTGGGCAGTGGACGTTCCCACATATCCCTCTATGATCACCAAGGATATCTTCATAGGACCATTTCAATGTTGGTTTTCTTTCTAGCATTATTCCTGAATGATACTCAGGTGTTAATTATTATTGCCTTTAATAATAATAATGATCTTTATTATTGTTAAAATAATAATAAAGTGCTTTCAGAAGCAAATTTATGCTTAGTCTTGTTGTGTATTTTGCAATGTTGAAAATGAAAACTTTTTTTCTCAAGCCTAGATGTCACCAGTCTTTCTGACTTCTGAACAAATTTGTATCAAATAATGATAATATAACTTAATCCTGTCCTTATTATTTATTTCCATTAATTCATTTGCCTTTCAAGCTTCTGATTTAACAGTCTTACTATTTTTATATGCTGAGGTTTTTTTTATTACTAAATATTGATGTACATAATTTCTTCTTTGTACATATGTTATTATACCTAGTAATAGTATTGTGATAGTCTTCTTCATTTAAACTGGGAGAATCAGCACATTGAAATCTTTTTGAGTAGAATATGGCAAATTTGAGGAACCTGAATCCACTAATATTTCATTTACAATTCAGAGATTGCTATGAACAGCATAGAAGTCCAAGACTGCAGGGAAAACTGCATCTACTTCTCAGTGCTCTTATTTCCTTATTTGAAAAATTTTTGCAAAATTTTCTTTCAGTCAGACTGAAGAATTGTTAGTATGTTGGACTAAATGAAGGCTGTGGTAGGTGTGTGCACTGGTTTTTGTACCAGCTTTTGCAAGCCAGAGGCAGCTGAACTAGACAGGCAGTTTTACAGGTAAAAGGAATGCCACTTAACCTATGCCTGGAACTTGGAAGAATTTCCAGACTGTCAAGTGCAAAATTGCTGCAAAATAACATCACAGCAGTTTTCATTAACACATCCACCTCATAGTAACATCTGGCAATAATCTGCATGTGCTTTGGACAGAGGAACATTTCAGCTGTATATATGCTACAACTCGCTCCTGGAGTCCAGCAATGCCAGAATATCAACTTGGTTTTAAAGCAGAAAACGCATCTGACTTAGGTAGTTAAAAGCTGTTCTCTGTGTAAGCTAGTTAACAGCCTGAGGATGAGGAAGGACTTTTCTGGTTACTGAAATGAGATCATTATCCTTAGGGTGCTTTCCATCACTCTGCTCACAGGTGCATCCCAAGTCATAGACATGGAGAAGACAAAATGATGCTTTCCCAGCTGAATTGCAATATTTGGAAGGAGTAAGTAGGATGCAGTTTGTGGATTTGAGTGGGGGTTTTATAATTGTTTGGGGTGGGACTTCTTACTCTTTTTCTTTTTTTTTTTAGTGGGTACTGGCTGAAAAAGTGTAAATGCCTTTATGAATTAATGGTTTAGATTTGGCCTTTAATGTTACTATTGTAAAAGAAAAGTTTCCAAGTGAGTAAGTAAATCATTTATGAAATTGAATAAGTTGTTGTGTGATGAATTAGTAAAGTAGCTGCATTGATTAATTTATTCTTGGCTTTGTCATTAATATCAGCCAACACAGTAAATAGCAGCTGAGCTAAAGATTGGAACAGTACTAGTCTACAGTGCAAAAGGAAGTAGCCAACTACACAACACATATGTAAAATATTTTTGTACGAGGTAGAATTGGATGCTGTGAATAAGTAAATGTCTTCATTTGACACTGGTGATCCATTGGCATAATACATGGGGGTTTTATTACAATGAGAAAAAGTAAGAGATACTCTGAGGAAGTTATGTACTGGAAGAGATGACATTTGAACAAAATAGCACTAGTCTGTGAACCAAAATATGATTACTCAATTAAAGAATGAAATCAAGAGGACTACTGCTCTACTTGATTACAAGTTAGAAGACACTTTGTTATACAAGGGATTTCAAGTCTATACCACTGGTAATGATAATTACATGGGATGGTAATTCCTGTGTAGAAATCCTTAATGAAATTGAATCTTGAATAAAGTTGCTGATTTCTAACCAGAATTTAATTTCAATTGAACATATTTCATTCACCAGGCTGACACTTGAGGCAGACATAAAGGGTCAAAAACTGCTTTTTGAAGGTTTGCAAAATAAAGTCTTATGTAGCAGCAAGGCTCTCTCACGTGATAACACACAAAGCTGTCACAGATCTTGTTATCATCTTTTCATTTAATGAAAAAAATATTGCCCAGATCAACAAAGACATATTCTCTGGTTAATATTTTGCTTTGTACTGTCTCTAGCTATTAGCAAGATAATAATTCATAGCTAATTCACAGTCATATAATTTTGTGTTAACACTGACCTCCTCTCTCTCCTTAATATTTACCTCCTGAAATATTTATTGACTGCAATAGTATTCTCCTCTCAGGCTTCATTTTTTTAGGTGAAAGAAGTTAAGCACTTTCACTGTCTTGCGTAAGATAGGTTTTAATGCCCCTTTCTATCTTCACAGCCTCTCCACACACCTGTTGCAGACTGAGAAAACTTTTGTAGGAGGTAACGCCTGCCATAAATGAGGTTTTACAAAGAAATTACACTAAAACATTGTTTTTCTCTTTTAATCTGGAAAATACTTTAGTTCCCATCTTATGGTTGCAATTTTTGAGGTTTTGTCCATAGCCCCAGAGCAGGGCTCAGAGTTACTCTATTATCCACAAATCTGTTCAGGTCTTTTTTTTTCTTCCACTTTTACTACTAATGGGTATCTTCCCAAGTTGTAGCAAAACTTTCCAGTTTGCAAGTGCAAATATCTGTACCTCAACTAGACATTGGAAGAAGGATTAAAGGAAATTAAAGTTTCTGTGGTTCATGGCTGTGAACACTTTTCTTAGCTTCTTTCTAACTTTGTTGACATCCAGTCTCTCTCAGTATCTTCCTCCTCAGTACAGTTTAGTAGTCAAAATCAGTTTCACCACCTGCCCAGGTAGGGAACTGGAAAGTGACCTCTCAAGGACAACATTCAGAAACTCTCTTGGGTCATCCAGTTACTCCACTGGAGTTCCCAAATGGCTTTCTGTGGGGTGTCCTGAGGATATTTTGGTACATAGATCATACATTCCTGGTAACTGCAGGAAGTGGGCAACTGGATGAAGGCACACTGTTCCTATCACCATCCTTCAGAAGTGATCAAGAAGTAACCAGAAGAAGCTTTTTTGCGTTTGTCATGGAGGGGGGTGTTTGGAGGAGACGTTGGCACTGTGAGCAGCTACTTTCCTTTCAAACACTAACAGAGAAGCTCTCGGTACATTGCTGATGTGCAGTAATTGCCTGTGTGTCACCTTACTCGCATGTAACCTGGGAACTTCTGAAGTTCTTGATTTTCCATACTTCACACTGAAACGCCAGAATCTGATAATGTATCTCCTGCTCAAACCTTCTTGAAATTCAAAAGCCTTTCTCTGAAACTGAAACTGAACAGAAACCTAATGAGTCTTGATACAGTTACCAAACACAGATCAACAGGATCAAAATTAAAGATATTGTGATTTTCTTCAAAACAAAGCTGATTATTAAATCTACAAATTGTCCTCAGATACTCAAACACTAAGAAACCATTCATGTTTCTTATCAATTCAAATAGAATTATGCAGCACCACAGGTATTTTCAGTTTCAGATTATGAATATTTTGCAAACAATTTCCATTATTATTTATAACATGTCTGCATTGTGCTGTCTCCTAACACCACTTGTTACACTTTATATTTCTGCACTCTAACACCTATGCTACACATTAGAGTGAGAAGAGTATTCACTGTGGATCATTCTATCAGCTCCAAATAATCCTGTTGATATGTGTGACCTTGACTTTAATAATTTGGTACAGTTCTTTGAAATAGCACACATATAAGCATGTGTGTATAAATTAAAGAGAAAGAGAAAAAAGGAAAGGGAGATTAAAGATAAAGAGAAAAGAGAGAGGAGGTCTAAAGATCAAGACACAGCTGATAATATTTAGTGAGCATTACAGAGAAATAAATGTGCACTGGACTAATCACACACGGGCAGTGAATACTTTAAGGTCTTGGAGTAGCTTGCAAGATATTGTAGTAACAGTTTTGAATCAACTGCAATATGATTATCTAAATGTGCAATGGTATTTTGATTTTCAACATATTTTTCCATTGCTGATATTCATGCCACTTAATATGAATTTTACCTTATTTTGCAACTTTTGAAGGTGTTGGGTATCCTTAGAAGTGTGAAATAATAAAAAAGGCAGTAATAGTATATTGAGAAAGAAATAAGGATGTTTTGGGTTATATAACCAAAAAATGTTTAATCTATTCCATCTGTTGAAACCGGCTGGGGAGGTGTTTTCTTTATCTGTTGTAACTCCAGGGGGGAGCGGGCGGCTGCCTTCAGATAAGGGGCCAGCTTTTAAAACCGAGTGGGTTCCTTATCTTTTTTCACCCTCCGGGAGATATCTTTTGGTAATGAGCCATTAAGGACATTACATCATCCCATTGTGAGATGCTCCACCCAGTGAGGGGAGCCAAACCATTCCTATCTGTATAAAAACTGAGGTGTAGACACCAGATTCTGGTTTTCCACTGCATTCCTGAAGGAAGACCAGACTCATCTCGCCATTACTGGACCCTTTCTACAGGGCCATCTCCACTCCAATAGAATCACATCTGCCACTCCAGGAGGGCTTACTTTGGACTGTTTCCAACATCCTCACCAACAAGGTGTCAGGTTGTATTTTCTGACTCATTTAAGGTTTCTAGGATTTTCTGTTTGTTTTGTTTGATTGTTTTTTGTATTACCCCATTTATATTCTTAATATTTCTAGTAAAGAACTGTTATTCCTATTCCCAAATCTTTGTCTGAAAAGCCTTTAATTGCAAAATTGTAATAATTTGAAAGGGAGGGGTCTACATTCTCCATTCCAAGGGAAATTCGAGCTTTCACCGGCAGATGCCTGTCTTGCCAATCCAAGACAAAAATAATATAATTTTTTTTCTTTCCTGAGGAGACTAGACACAGATGAAGTGTGTCACAGGTGTTAGTTTAGCTCCTGTGCTTTTATATCCATTGACTGTTGCTTGTGAAAGACTTATATGCATGTGGCACTGATACGGAGAAAGTCAGTGCCTGTTTATTGGCATGGAAAAAGGTAGAAGCAAAGTTTGCAATCACTATGGAAACTGACTCACTGGTTGCTGTGTTGGCACATCTGTCAGGGACAGCAGCTGTTCTAGAGGATTCCTTCCAACAAAGCTTTTCCTGAGACTTGTTTCTGGGACTGGGCCCAGGACTGCTGGGTTTCAACAGTCTTCACAAGCACAATTTTATTCTTCACTTCACCCTTGTAAGGCAACTCTGTTTTCTTTTCAGTGTTTAGAAAACTTGCAGAGTGAAACACCTGAAAAGATGACATGCAAATCCTTTCAGCTGTGTGGTCCACAGCCTAGATATTGTGGCAAATAAAGAGAGTCCAGCTAGGAGATAATGGAGAGCTTTGTTCTCCTTCAGTCTGGTGTGTGGCCTCTTAAAAACCTTATGGCTTCTTAATTTAAAGTTTGGGCACAAATTATTTTTATAGCGGGATTTTTTTTTTTTAATATGTGGCTACTATTTATAGTATCACATCAAAATACTTTCTGGCATCAGCCTCAGCAGAATCATTCTGCATGAAAGAAGAGGATGGGGTGTCTGGGGATGGCACCACCCTAAGGAATCTAGCTGCCAGAAAAGGCATGGATACTTTTAGGGCTGACACATGAAGGCAGGTTGAGATTTTCATAAACCAAAGGATCTTGGTAAGATAGTATTTGTCTTTAGATAGGCAAGTCAATTTGAAGCTCGTTTTGCTTAATTTGGAATGTTTAACCTTCACTAAATTAGTGTTTAGAACACTGCATAGACACATTGGAAGGAAGGTATAATTTTCATTCAAGGTATAAATTTCATATAAATTTCATTCTCAGGTATAATTTTCCAGTGCCAATGACATCCATAAGGCTGCTGAAATATATGCTGAATTTTTGTGAAATCCTGTGTACTCAGTAGATAGTAAACAACTGGAATTCAAGCTACTGTGTACTAGCCCAGTTCAGCTGTCTTGATTGATACTGTTAAAATTTAATGTAATTAATGGGTGAGAATAAGACAAAAGAAGAATGACAAAACCAGCTGATTCATCACAGACTCACACAAAATTTTTAGTAATTTTCCTTTCCTGAACTGGTGTAACACCACAATCTCTTTCAATATTTATTTATCTATTGTGGGCATGCGGTTTGTTTTTTTGTTTTGTTTTGTTTTTGTTTGTTTGTTTGTGTTTTTTGTTTGTTTGTTTGGGGTTTTTTTTTGTTTTTTGGGTTTTTTTCCCCTCAAGGAAATATATGCCTTGCATCTAAAACAAAATGACACATCCATGAAAGCAGGTTACTGAATTTTTTGATCCTGATGTATTTTTCTAATTGTACACTTATCTAATATATTAATATCTGGTTGGAAACAAACTTTTAAGTCTTTGTTTTTATGATTTATATTACACCAGAGTCCTTAGTCTGTTATAAAAACCAGTTACTTGTTACCTTTGTTCATATATAAAGTCCATTTGTGGTGGTGTGTTTTTGGTTTTATTTAATATGTTCCTGTTTTATTCACATATTGTTTTCTGTAATAGTTTATTCCACGTACCCCCTCGGTTTACTCCCCTAGATTTCTTTCCTGTTGCAGTTACCCATCAATCAGAATGTTATGTAACTCCTGGATCCTGTCTGTCACTTCAGGGCCTCTCCCTGCATCTGGAATTTCCAGGGAGAACCTCGAGTGATTGATCAGGATCCTGGATCCCCCCTCCCACCCCCCTGTGGCTTGTTGCTGTAACTGTCTGTTATGTTCCGAGCTACTCCCTTGTTTCTCCTGATTGGACCTTGGCTGAACCTATCCCCTAGTTCCACCCCCAAATTAAAGTTCCTGCATTCGGGTGCTGCTGGCTCTGCTGAGGCAGACAGCTGGGCTTAACTTGTCTCCCCTATGGGAACAATAAGCCCAGTTGGTTAAACCCTTTGTTCTTTCTTTCTCCTGCCATCTCCAATAATCACCTGAGGTCGAGCCAAGACTCACAGGATCAGGAAGGTGTGATACCAATCACTGGACTGTGCCTTGCTTGCCGTGGTGCCAGAGCTGGCCGAGGCGAGGGACATACCAGCACCACAGCATCCATTGACTTTAGAAAGTAGATATTACTAATTTTTCAGCTAAGAGGTTATGTAATTAATGATGCATTTATATACAAATAGTAGCCTTCTCATATTTAATCCTTGAAAGTTACTAGGGAGGCACCTTCTGCAGTGGTTAGAAAGAATTCAGACATGAAGATCATTGAATTTTTATTTGATAGCCAAATCTTTTTAAATACTTCACCTCATTTATTAAAGTTCTAAATTCAAGTGGAAAGCCTATTTCTTTGACTTTAATGATCACTGGAAAGGAAAAACTGAAGGAAAAAGGTATTTTTTGCCTGACAGAATGCTACTTTGGTCGTGGAAGAAGAAAAAAAGGAAGAAGGTGTGTTGCATTTGGCCCAATGCTTTAATTGCAAATAAGTTTATAGAGTAAAATCAGTCCTTTCTGGTGGTCTTTTGCCATTGCAATGGGGGATTATTCAGATGGCACACTTCATGAAGAAAGAATGCACCTGCTAAATGTAGTTAGTCTGAAATGAGGTTTTACCCCTGTTCACTATTGTTGTCCTAGAATGAGTTGAATCTTTAGGTCAGGAAGACCTTACTGTTTGAATTCTGTTTCTCTGTAGTTCCAGACCAGCACTCTGATTCCATATGCGAGCAGATGCATGGAGACACTCCACAAACACGATGCTGGTCTGGAGCACAGGCGCACAAAGGTAGCTCTGATGCTTTTATTTAGCAGTGGAATGAGATCAAGATCTGAAGTGCTGCAGGGCATGGTCATGCTTCACTCTCAGGAACCAGTACTGCCAAAGAAGGTTCAAAGAGCCATGTTTACAACCATGGAACAAGCCCCCTGTTGATTTCAATATCTGACATTACACAGATATGCAAACTCAATATAATTTGTTCCATCTGTCCCTCCTCATTACTATCTGTAGCAGCAGCACAAGTATTCCCTTCTCCCAGCATGCTACATTTCTACTGTGAGACTGCAGAGAGGACCAAGCAGGGACAGAGGTGGAGCAAATAAAAACCATTATCTTGAACTTTGTTACCCACCATAATACACTGGAGTAGTGCTGGATTGTGTAATTTTTTCCTGGTGTGAATTGCTTCAGGTGAATGCAGCTGAAAGACAGAAAGAGTAGTTTGTCTTCCCAAAGCTACACAAAGAAGTGAATATTACAGGTACGGCTTCAGCTTGGGAGATCCTGGAATCCCTGTGTCTTCGGGACAGTGTCATGCTGTTCTGTATGCTGACAGGTACAGCTGGCTTTTTATTATTCTGCAAAGATATTATTATATTGTTGGGAAGGCTTTTTACAGAAAGTTAAATTAACCACTGCAGTTAGGTCTCTGTAAACACCCACTGCTAGAGAGCCAAAGTGCCATAAAGTTGTGTTGTCTTCTTTCTTTTACCAGCATTTTCTGGAAATGTTGCTCAGAGGAATGAAAATGTCCCAAAACACAGAAGTACATTTATTCAGAAAGACTGGAAGTAATTTGGTTGCAGAATTTCAGAGATGCTGCAGGAATCAGGCTGTCCAGAAGGAATTGACTTATCACATTTTTAGACCTTTGGGAAAAGAGAAAATTAGCTATCAACCAGTTGAATTACCATGTTATACCACCCTCTTTCCTTCATTCAGTTTACCTTCAGGGCTATTCAAAATTGCAACAATATTAATTTTCTGTTGAGTTTGATTACGGAATAAAGCCTGTCATTATGCACAAAAAGATCCTTTGCTTTGGACTGCTTCAACCACTTTGTAACTGTACCAAGTCTTACCAGAACATTATTATCTGTCACTTATTACATATCCATAACTCTCAGCTTGCTGCATTTCAGATTTGGCATTCCACTTTGATTCCATGCATTGACACTTCTCAAAAATCACTCGGTTCTGGTCCCTTTTTGTGAGGTCTTTCATTATACACATGTTTTTCACCAGACTTTACTTAGTGCTTTTAAAATGTAAACAGCATATTTTCCTGTCTGCATTAAACACATTCATGCTCCCTAGTTTCTTGTTGGTAAGAGTGCTCCCGTCAGGGAGGTCTTGGCTCTCAATTTCTTCCTCTTTTTTCTCTTTTTTTCTTCTCTCAAGTTTATTGCTCTGTGCTGGGTATTTTTTGTCTATTGACTTCTAGTAGATAATGAACTGATGAACATTTTCTCCCTGATGAAGGCTGTATAAACCTTGCCTTCCATGGCATCTGCCAGTTAGAAAATGCTTAATGGATTTTTTTTCTCGGTAGCACTTAGTCTGTAAACTACCAGCAAAGACATTAACTTGCAGATACAGAAAGAAGTGAAAACATTATAAAGATACTGTGCCAAATTTGTTGTCAGCGACTCAACAGGGTTGTTAAAAATTTGCAGGAGATGTAGATAAAAGCTGTAAGAATAAACAAAGGGCTGAAAACCATGCTTTATAGAAAGTGGTGTGAAGTGTTCAATTTGCATACCCAAGGAAGAAGGTTGGAGTTATACACCGAACTTAGGCCCACTCTAGGTGCAGTTAACTCAGATTATTTGATCTATGAATCAAGAAGATATTCAAGTTGCCCAATTTCCTGGCTAAGCCAAATAATTCAGATTTTAAAAGGTGTGTTACAGACAGGGAATAATGAGTCCGATTTCTGAGTAGTGTCTTCAATGGGAAGGAAGTGGTGCAGTTGACATGTCTGAAGGAGGGGATGCCATCCAGAGGGACCTGGACAGACTTGGGGAGAGGGGCCAGGAGAACTTCCTGAAGTTCAACATATCCAAGCACAAGGTGTTGTACCTGGGTTGGGACAGTCCTAGGCATGAGTTCAGACTGAGAGAAGAACTCATCGAGAGCAGCTCCATGGAGAAGGGCTTTAGGGATCCTTGAGGATAAAAACCTGGACATGAGTCAACAGTGAATGTTCACAGCTCAGAAAACCAATCATGTACTGGGCTGCATCAGAAGCAGCGTGGCCAGCAGGTCGAGGGAGGAGATTCTGCCCCTTGGCTTTGCTCTGATGAGGCCCCACCTGGAGTGCTGCATCCAGCTCTGGGGTCCTCAGCAGAAGAATGACATGGACCTATTGGAGTGAGTCCAGATAAGGGCCACAAAAAGGATCAAAGGGCTGGAACATCTTTCCTACAAAGACAGGCTGAGAGAGCTGGAGTTGTTCACCCTGGAAAAGAGAAGGTTCTGGGGGAGATCTCACCTTAAGGGTGCTTATAAAAAGGAGGGAGAAGGATTTTTTATATGGGCAGATAGTGACAGGACAAGGAGAAATGGTTTCATACTCATAGAGGACAGGCCTAGATTAGATGTTATTAGAAGAAATTCTTTACTCAGGGATGATGAGGCCCTGGAACAGGTTTCCCAGAGAAGTGGGCAGGATGCTCCATCCCAGTAAGTGTTCAAGACCAGGCTGGATAGGGCTCTGAGAAACTTGATCCAATGAGTGGCATCTGTATCCCTGGCAGGGGAGCTGGAAATATGTGATGTTTGAGTCCCCTCCAACCCAAACCATTCTATGGTTTTATGGTTATATTATTCTTTGAAATGATCAGATAAATTAAACCAAGATAATTCCAGTGGATGAGATGTATCTTCTAGTGCACCAGAAAGCCAAGAAATTGAATAAATTAACCTTATGCTCCATCAACATGACAAGGAAAGGAAGTGCTGTCCAACTGGTCAGACTTGAGTATGCCAGCAGACACACCAATGACACAAATTTTCTGCAGAGTAGTGGGCTAAATGTTCTATTTTTATGTTGCCAGCCACTGATGCTTCAGAGGAAGATGAGAAAACGAATAAACAAAACCAGGAGGAAGTTTTTTTTCTGATGCTTTGTAAGTAGTTAATTGAAAACTGTAAGCCCTGATTAACATAATTATCTTAAAACTTAAGCATTATGAGAAGAGTATTGGGATAATAGAAAGGATTCTGAAGTCAGATCACAAAAAAGAAAGGGAGTGAAGAGACACAAAGGGGAAGAGATTTCATAGTTCATAAAGAAGAGGATGAAATTTGGATTTATTGACAATTACAAAGAACAACAGTACAGACAGGTGGTCCTGGAGCCAAAAATCTCTGTGAGGTTGCATAAGTGCATTTTTTAAAATATAGCCTGTAAAGCCCAAATCCATTTTTTGATAAAACTTTCCACTTAATCATAAAATTGAATTTTTTTTAATTTCTACTGCTGGACACTGATCCTTGCACTAACAATAATGACAATATTGCTAAACATCTTCTGTCCAACATTTGCATCCTGTATCACAACCAGATTGATGAAGTATCTCAACTTGTTTAAGGCGCAGAATACAACCAACTACTTCAACAACACCACTATCACAATATGGCTGATTTTCAAGTTCTCTGATCACATTTTGGGCTCTTCATTTTAATCTTCTCTTCACCTTTCTAGTTGTGATTACCATATCTGGATGTGGCAGCCAGTTGTGAATTAATGGAAGGCTGTATTTGTTCATGCCAGCATATGGAATATTTTATCAGCTACTGTCAGTCTACCACACGAGGGTGAAATGTGTATCATACCATTATTAATGTAGGAAAAGCTGATCTAGTTGTTTGCTAAGAATGATGGTATCTGAATATTTCAACAGTTTAATTGAAGATGCGATAATTTTTCATCAGCAAAATTAGTGTGGTCAAGGTTCAATGAGTGTCTCCACAGAACATGGTAGTTCCCATTGCACTGTGGAGGAGGAAACAGACGTGGAGCTTTCCAGCTTTATAATTTGTGAGACAAAACCTTCAAGGCCCTGGATTGCTATGTGCAGATGGCAGCCCTGTGCTGATGGCATAAAAGCACAATGAATCTCTCTCTCTGTAATAGGTAAAAGAGACTGAGATCTTCTACTAGAGCAAGAGCAGCCCCCCTCCTTTTCTGCTTTGTTGTAGACACATTTGTAGAATTGTATCTGTGGATCTGCAAATTTTCTAAAATTGAATGATACTTGTACCTGTGTAAGCAGGACAGAAACTTATTTTTGGTGGGGTTTTTTTATGAAGGTATCCTGACTGATTTGTAATCACTGTGAGCACTGCAAAGGAAGAACAAAATAAGCGGTTATCAAGAAATTAAGAGGAAAGAAGAAGACAGTCTACCTAGTGTTTTGCAGAATGTTTGTTGATGTGATGAATATACAAATGAAAATTATTTGCTTTACAGCAAATCGTGCTCCAAGCACAATCTATGTGCTTTGCCCGCCTATCACTGCAGCTGGAGCTGCCAGCAGAGCTAACTGGTAGGTAGGATAATTTTGAAATATTTTACTTCAGTAAGAACCTAATTTATGCAAGGGAAACAAAGAGCTAGCATGTTCAAAGAAATTGTGTGATGAGATACTGATTTCCAGTGGACAACAGGGACTTAAAATCCTTGAGAAGACACATGCTTCAGAAACACAGAGATATGGACACTCCTTCTCTGCCTCCTTCAAGACATACATTGGGTATATTTCTCTAACAAAGAGAAATTTTGTCTTCCAAAACAAGTCTACTTTTTTTTTTTTTTTTTTTTTTTTTTTTTTTTTTTTTTTTTAATTGTGGTCTCAATTTTAATTGTGGTCCCAAAGACTTGTGCAAGCAGGAGACCACAAGCACTCATGTTCTTCATTCAGGAATCTCCACTTACTTCTCACTTGTTTGTCTGAATCAATAGGCAGTAATTGTTGGGATTCTTGTTGGTCCAAGGCCTCAGCTTGCCCTCACTTAGAAGGTTTACTTTAGAGAGTTACAGTAGGATTCCTAAAGCTTACTTCCTCTGCTTCATCCTACAGAGTAAAGAGATACAGAAATGGGGAACTAAGAAATAATAAAAAACCTGTCAACAATATTCTGCTTTTGGAATGAATATGTATACAGAAGTTGCTTTACTCTCAATGTAATGGGGCATAAAGGTTCCATCTACTTCCTTTTCACTGTAAAATGCAGCCATGGTGACTTGGTGTAACTAAGAGTCAGGCTCTCCAAGTATGCTAATTCAGAAAGTTTGGAAAACGTGTGATTGTAGGCAAGCAGAGAGATGTGTGCGGATCATTGTTACGAAGCTGAATATTTCATATTTTGATTTATTTAAATTTAATGAACCCCAGAAAGCACTTTTAATGTTTACTTTTTCCTCATTTGACTCTAATTAACCTTTCCCATGATTCAGATGTCTGACAAATGTGTAGGGCTGCAGGGCTAAGTGCTTTTTTCCATGATTGACTTTAATTAAGCTTTGTCTAGGCTTGAAACCCTTGTAAACTCAGAGAACTTTATTTTAATTGCCTTCTGCCAGATTTACTTATGCTAGACAAATATTATAAATCAAATACAACACTATTAGAAGTATGATGAACTGACTTGCAAAACAGTAGTCTGCCACGGTAAAATGCATTACACTCACCAAAAGTGCTGTGATGGGAGAAAAAAATTACTTATTTCATTAAGGTAACTTCTGGAGCATAAGCAGCTTTTCTTTTTCTGTAGTGTAGTCATGTGAAGACACCAAGTTTCGAAGTATTGTTATTCTTCTCCAGTTTTGGTGGTATTACACCACATTCATTCATACTAGAAATTATCAAGGGGATCCTTGAAGAACTTATTTCTTGTTTTGGATGGATCAGTAGGTCTCTGTTGCAGCTGGTGGAATGAGTCAGTTCCATCCAATTAGGGGACTTTGTCATTTATGTTCCCTGGCTCTGTCCTAAAAGGGTCATCAGGAGAACCAGACAAACAGGCACTAATGCTTGTACAAGTAAATGCTGTAAAATACTGCACACAGAAACACAGTTCAATTTGCAGAAATAAATGAAAGATTGTCCATAAATTTTAAGTTCAATGTAAGTTGTATCCATACCAAGGTTTGTAATCTCTTTTTTAGTGCTTCCTCTCAAAAGGTAGCACATTAAGTTGGCTCATGGGTTGGAAACATCCCTTCTATTCAAACAAATGCAAACCCTATTTTCATCCTATGTTGCATTGCTATAAATTGAACTGGGAAAGAGTCGCTCTGAATAGCACAAAAGTAGTGTGCTGCACATTTTGGTTGCTTCTCCCTCATATATTATGTTCTGTAGGATTAACTGAGCTGTATTTCCTTAACTACACTACTCCTGCACCATCTCCTGGTGCTTGATTGGAAAGGTGTGGCTCTCATGCCAGAATGTCATTCTGAGAAAGCCTGTTTCATTTGCTGTGGCTGAAATGCTTACCCTTAATAGAAAAAGTTTTGGGGAGCTTTTGTTAGAACCAAGCCCACCAAAACTGTCTTTGGGCTTAATTACAGTATAGCATTGGTCTTGAAATAAGGATCAACCTTTTCCTACAGGAACCAACAACATGAAAACAGATAACCACAGCAGTTAACCATACGGTATCTATTGTGATAGCTCTGTTTCCTTCCAATTTTTAACACCTTTCTAACACAATGTAGGATCTTCTAAATTATGAACAAGACTATTATGAATATGGCTTAGATCAAGTTAATTCACAAAACTGAATCCTTACACCTGAGCTCGCAAAAAATGCAAAAAAAGTCTGAATATTCAATTATATTATATTAATATGATTAATGTATACATAAATGTGTGTGTGAAACTATACATTTATATATGCAACAATTTAAAACAACTACTTTACCTGAATACAAATCCTTCACAAAGCAGTAGACTGACTGCTCCATTAGTTGCATTTATCCAGCTAATATGTGTTGCTAAAGCTGTTGCAGCAAAAGGGTCTCCATGGGGATTAGCTTTGGCTTCGAAAGAATAATTAGGTTTCTGTACCCTGTTGATACTCATCTTCCAAGAGTGCTAATAAAAACACTCTACCAAGGTGTCAACTTTCAAACCCCAGCCCAGGACAACAGAACTCCTGAAGCCAGTCAAAAAGCAAGTGCCAGAGCCTGAGCAAAGCTGTTTAGTCAGGAAGATAACTGTTAGTTTTCCTAGATCGTGCAAAGATGGTGGGTTAGCTCCTGAGTTTGACATATTGCTGGTCCTGTTGGAGGACCTTGGAGAATTTTCAATCTAAGCGAGGATGTAGAGAGATCCCCAGTGAGGAACTGGTGCACAAAATCATTTGCTTTGAAAGTATTCCTAGCCCTCTAAATAGTGAAGTATCGTTTTTTAAAAATAGAGATATAAACTATTTGATGTACTGAGGCTTTTTTTATTCTTGTGAGTCTTTGTTTAGTCAGAGTCACAATTATTCATAGGAAAAATATCTACAGCCATTTCCTAGTTTTAATTAATTCTATTTTACATCCTGACACTTTAATTTTCTCTTGATCAGCTTCTAAGTGATCTGTTTGACATGTCTATCTTTAATTCAAAGTAATTGTCCAATCAGTTTGCAATTTATCAGCAATGTGAAGAGTAACTCTAGCCAGAAAGACCTATTTTTCTTTTTAGAGTGAAAGTAAGCTATTACAAAGGGCCTGGGGGATTTAAGAAAAATGGTACTGTCATCTGAAATTTCTGAGTGCAAGAACCCCTTCAGATTTCTAGGAAGAATTTCAAGTAATTTCTGTATTCAATAAACATGACAATTGTCTGACTTGAATGAAAAATGTTTCCTAAATTCCATTGCCTTATTTAGACTAAGCTGAGAGCTCTGCAATCTATTACAATCTATCCCATGTGCTTGTTCTGTGGAGCTGTTTTCAATACCATGCTTTTACTGGGTGAGGGTGCTGACAAGCGGCATTGTTCTTAAACAGTACTTGCAATTACAAACCAAACACTAACATGTCTGCCTCAAAATTTCCTTTACACATATTTAAAAACCTCTGCATAACAATTATAATATCCAATAATAGAGCTCTTTCTTTCAGCTTTTTTGCTGAAAAATCCCAGCTGCATACTCGTATCTCTTCCCTACTGACTCATTGTTACTTCTGCATAACCCTTCCTCCAGCTTCTAGCAGTGAGAACAAGGACCTTACATGGAAATGTCCTTTTCTAAAACTTTTTAAACAACGATGTCTACACATTTATGTTTCTTCTCCTGGGCCTATGAAATTAAACTAGAGTTGCAACTGAGCCAGACATTTTAATGAATTGCAGGTGTACAAGAGAAAATAAAAAGGGCAGAACTAAGATAATTTTGCAATTTAGTGAAGCTGGCCAAAACTGGCATGAAGGAGGAAGAAATGAAGGAAATACTTTCTATGAGTATTTAATTTTAAAATATACACCATACAATGTGAATTTTCACAGATTTTGTTTGGAATTCTCTGATTTCTTTATAAGTATTAATAATTATTTTTAAAAGCACAAAACATCCCTGGCATAAAAACAAAACACAGCAGATTTCTCTAAATTATATCCTTCCCATTTTGGTTGGGATGCTGAGTAGAAAATCAATTAGTTGCACAGAAGCTCCCTGATGGGCAGAGTCTGGTTATTTTCAGGGTTGTGAGCATTAGTTATTACTTAAACCATATGACTCAAAAGTCTGCACAAAAAGAATGAGACTTCATATATTGGTATTTCCAAAGACTGAGCAGAGCTAAGTAGGGCCTATCGGCATATGTTCATTACCCATCTGGTAGGCACTAAGAATATAGGCATTCCTATGGCTATATGATTCCTACATAATTCCCTGTGGCACTCACAGTTTGACTTAATGATATTTAGAGGTGATGGGTATTGGTACAATTCCCTCTGCTTCTGTGACTGCCATGCTTATTCCTCAGTGTAGATTGCCCATTCCCCTTTTCAATGCTGCCAGCACAATCCCTGTTTTATCCCTGCTGTAAAGTCATTTGTACCCTGGTACACCTCCCATCAATATGAAATATTTGGCATAAGAGCTCAAAAGCATTACTGTGAAAATAAGCAGTAAAAATGGATCCTCCCATACCTCAAGGCCATGGGTTTCACCTGCGGTACTCGGGCTTAGATTGTTCCTTTCTTTCCAGAGAAAAAGCAAACCCAAATAAGCCCCAACCAATCAAATAAATAAATCACCCAAACAAATAGGAGAAGAGAAGAGAAGAGAAGAGAAGAGAAGAGAAGAGAAGAGAAGAGAAGAGAAGAGAAGAGAAGAGAAGAGAAGAGAAGAGAAGAGAAGAGAAGAGAAGAGAAGAGAAGAGAAAAAATTAATATAATGGAGGGTATAAGAAACCCTACCAAAGGAGGACATGATGGGTAGATTGTTTTCAATTTAGTGCAAGGATTTTTAAATTTTTCTTGAAAACAGTGATTATTTGAAAAAAGGCAAAAATATGAAAGCTTGTTTAAAGCATTTCCTTGTTCCTGGATTAGTGGGTTAGAATAACACTTGTTGTTGCTCTGCTTTTGCTTGTATGAAACATACCTTCATAAAGTAACTTGCCATATTACTGCAGCTGCTGGATAATGTCTGTTCCTGTGTTTGTCATTACCAAGCAAAGAGACCTGCCAAATTATTCAAAAGTGTATTGCAGTCCCAGCACCTCTTATTATTCTGTGCGCTCCTTGCTCCCGTTCCTTTCATGTTCTTCTGATACACAGGCATATAATGAAAAAGTTACATAACTAATTAAAGCAGATGTATTTTTAATAAAGACTTTGGATTTGATTTTTTGAGAACTAACAAATTCAACTCTCAAGTGTATCACAACCCTATTTAAAAAAGTGATTTATTCATTTTAGCTTTGGGGAGTGCTGCTCCCACATGGATTTTTCCAAAGACTTATATTCTTACCTTGGGTTACCTGCACTGAGTGTGGATAAGCCATGACTGTTTAAGCATGCTGTCAGATCAGAAGCAAAGGTGTAACTAATGTTGCCATCAAAGGATCTCTAAAACTGACAGACTCTCTCTGCAGGATTTTGTAATCTGTTTTATTCATACCATTATTAAGATGTAAGTATAGCTTAATTTTTATCACAAAGTGTATAAATGAAAGCAGTTGCAATTCAGGCATGGGGCTTTGATTTGAGGGCTCATAGAAATCATTGAAAAGGCTCATGCTGGTGCCACTGATCATGGAGGAATATCAAACACCACATGGCATCCTACTGTGATTTCTTGTTTTAATGAAAAAATGTGATTAATTTGTGAAAATTTTGTGAAGATTCATAATGTGTACAGGAAAGAAGGGTAAAGAAAACCAGGAAAGTTATTTCTTATATAAATCAAGGTTTTTCTTGTGTGGGAAATGGAAGGAGGGAACATTTGTAAATTTTCTTCTTTCTAAACAGAGATCCCCAGTAAATAACCTTCAGTTTTGGATTACTTCATTTTTCAGGTTGGATGGCTGGTGGTTTCTTGTACCAGTCAGTATTTTTTTACCAGATCTTGATTTCTTTTCTCTATCTTGTTCTCATGGTCAGAAGGGATCAACTGAGGAGAAAGAAAAGGAAAGTTGTATCTAGCTATATTTTGGGATCAGAATTCAAAACCAAAGAAAAAGCTCAATATATTTTTTCTTGCATGGAAATATTTGTAACAAAGATTTCCATGATCATTATCTACATTAAAAAATCCTCATTATTAATAACAGTTGAAGCAGTGGTATTTGAAAAAAAAAATCCCCTCTAATCACTTATTAGATGATAAATCTTTATGAAATGTTGAAAACCAAATTCAAAGAACAGAAAATATGCTTAGTTTTGAGTTGCCACACTTTGAGTTCTGTGTCTTTTCTATTTATATTCAAAATATTCATCTGCATTGGAAAGCTTGGTCTCAAATAACTATTTCTCCATAAAATTCACTTTTTTAGATTACATAGTTTCAGATTTGGCGAATTGACTCCAGGATTAATTATTTTTCCTCCCTTTTAAAAGCTTACATGTCACTCTGCATCTCTACCCCTGCTATGTTCTGTTTGACTGGAGCATTTAATTTCTTCCACACAGATTACCAGTCACAGGGAAGGAAGCTGGAATGAGATTAGACTTGATCAGTAGTGACTGATGATGTATGGGGGTACACAAACACTCTTTTTGTCTACGTGAATGACTTATTGACATTGCTTGTATTGTTCCTTGCTTGTATTGAGCAAAAATTTCCACTTTTT
The DNA here is from genome assembly GCF_009819655.1 of Sylvia atricapilla. Classification (NCBI taxonomy): domain Eukaryota; kingdom Metazoa; phylum Chordata; class Aves; order Passeriformes; family Sylviidae; genus Sylvia; species Sylvia atricapilla. The sequence goes on along the minus strand of NC_089140.1, from coordinate 104,277,597 downwards.
GATCATGGACTTGTCTTTTCTTTAGCCTGTGGTTATCTAAACTTGGAAATACCAAGTGACTGAGTGATGAGCAGTGGGGATAGTTGTAAGCAATCTCCACGTACACACATATGTACGCGTGTGTGGCTCCCATTCACAGACACAGAATAAAAAACCCTTGAAGTTTCAGGTATTTTTACTGGTGAAGTAGCTGCAGAGTGACTGAGATGATTCAAATTACTTGAAAGAACAAAAGTTCAGGGAAATAAGCACAGCAATAATCCCTGTGATTTATGAGCAGAGTGAAGGATTTACCACATTCTTGCATCGGTTCACATGATAATTTTGCTTTGGTCACTGCCTTCTGACTCACTATGAGAACTAATTTACAAACATGAGATATCTGAATCTTAAATTATTCTGTTTATTATTCATGATGAATAGAAAACCATTGTACAATCATTCCCTTACTTTTATTTAAGATAAAATTGACTGAAAAGGAAAGCTGCTAAGTGTCCAAATTGCCCAAAACCTGGCATATATTATAAACGAAGGAAAACTTCAAATTCTTGTAAAATCTGATGTCCTCTGCCCAGCAACAGCTGTAATTTCTCCGTTGTTGATGTTACTAAACACTGAGGGTTATTTTCTCTTCCCATCTACCTTTGCTTTCTGCTATTCCTTGCACATCGAAAAGTGTGTTGATTACCACAAAGACAGGAAAAATGTGCAGGGAAATGATACAAAAAAGCCACTTAGATGTCTCTGAAATATTTTGGAAATTCTGTAGCAGGAACACGTACGTATGTCAGCTTCTGCCATAAGTAAAAATTGCTTCCGCTCATTTCCTAGTTAAAGTGTGAGCTGTATTAATAAGGAGTGAGTTTAAAATTCTCGTTGTTATTTTAAAGGTCAGACAGCACATACAAGCAGCATACCAATGACAGGAGTTAATTATTTAGCTATCAGAAGATAAAAGCATTAACTCACATGAAAGACAGGGACAGCATCACATTGACAATAGTTTTCCTTGGGAAAGCAATATTAAATTTTCATGTGGGTCCAGCTACCACAATCAAGAAGTTGAATCAAATGTGAACTTGCAGTCATATAAGACACTTCCTGATAAGTTCATGTGTATCCTGTGATAATTTCACACATTTCTGGTAAATGAGAGGCACTCTGTACATCCTTCATTAAGGGACAGCAGCTTTTCATTTACCAGTGCACACTGGAGGACTGTGACAGCAACTTCTTAACTCAGTTTTACTCCTGATAATTTTTTATTCTACCTGTGTTCAAAGTATGTCTTGAAAACTCATCCCTTCTAGTAAGATAGGATTGAGTAGACACTGCCATTTTGTCAATGTTTGGACAAAAGTGAGAAGACATCTTAAATGGCACAGCTCTTGGAAAAGGAACCGTGCATTACTTATTTTCATGTTCTTTCTACTTCTGGACCCAGTCTGAAAGACTGAGAATAAAAATCTTTATGTGTTAATAGTACACTGCCTGTTTGACTTGGTCAAAGGTTTTCTTGGTCAATATTTTAAAAATCAGCTAAGCAACCCTCTTTTCAGAAGGTGCTAAATACTGGTTGAAAAATAGATCAAGAAAGGTATTTGAAACCATAGATGTCCAAAATGAAAAACAGAAATCCTGAAAAATAAAGGCTAGTTTTCTGGAGCTACCTCAAAATCTATGTGGCAAACAGTAGATTTGATTTTTACAATACAGGGAATCACACAATTGCCATTTGCCTGCCTGCTGTCATCTGTTCCAGTAGTGAAACTCATTCCTTGGATGGGACAGGCAGCAATACTGACATTGCTCCCTATGAAAATAGCAGCTTTAAAATCTAGCTGAGATTTCATAGGAGTCCTGTCAGCTTCCTGAAATTTACATTCCCAGCCATCCTTGGCAATACTAAATCCAATTCTCTTATTGGGGGTAAAAAATAGAATAACAAAGTAACAATTATAATCATAATTTTCTTTTCAATTCAACTAATGTAATAAAACTTGCCAGAATAGTCACAAACCCTTGCAGAAGTGATGATTTTAAGGAACTTTATTTGTCATGGAAGTTGAGACTATGTTGGGAGGTAAATAGGATGGTAAGAAAATGAGAAAATAATTCAAAACACTGCATGACAACCCAGACCTGTGCAAAATGCACCAGTGACTAATTACAGGTGTGAATTTATACAGAACAAGAACAAAATGAAAGCTTTCCCTTTGAAGATTTGCTTTCATGTGTGACTGGGAAGACTTGGCTTTTTGTTTCCCCTGTAGTGGTCATTTAGTCCTTGAAGGATTGGGTCAGAATCCCCTTCCCATTCTGGCCTTGTGCCACCGTTTGCCCACAGGCACTGGCATATGCAATGGGTGCTGCATTGAATCGAGATCCTCCTGTTTCCACCCAGAAAGCAATCTGCTGATTCACCCTGAACTCTGCCAAGGGGATGAGTGTGATAACTTTAATATACTGTGCTTTTCCACACCAAAAAGTATTATCTGCAGTGGAAAGAGTGACGTGAAAGAATGGAGTGGGAAAGACTGTGTTTCACAAAAACAAGAACCTGCTGTGAAGAAAATGTTTGAAATGTGTAGAAGGACATTGTCAAATCACCAAGACTAGATATTGCATCTATTATAAAATTATAATAATACAGAGGGGATTCCTTTCTGCTAAGGAAATTACTTGCTATATTGCTAATAATTAAAGAAAAAAAAAAAAAAAAAAAACGACAGACTCAGCAATTCAAGCATCTAATAAGCTTTGATAAACAGCTTCTGTAGAGCTTGTGCAAATACAGATTAACTTTAAAAATGCTATTATCCCCAGCAGACAGATGTTCAACTACTGAAGTCGAGAGACAATTACAGATAGTAGATTGCATGTTGAGTGGTACTGAAGGGTTGTCAGTGAAGATACACGTTGAGGACTTCGAATAGCTCTCTCTGGCTCTCTCAGTGTCAGAAGCCTCTTTCTGACAAATCTGCATTGTATTTGAAGGAACAGAGAGGAAGTACCTTACCCAGTCAGTCTCTCCTGGGACATGTCACGCTCCTGGGAAGACACACAGTTTGCTCATTTGCTCATGAGTCGGTCATGGCTTGAAGTTGACCTGACGTTACCTGAATAGTTTCTGTAGCTTCAGTCACTCTGTGCAATGAAATGCTTACAAAAAATCTGAATCTTTATGTTAGGCTGTCACTTGTCTTTCTGAAGCTATACTAATGCACATATACTAATGCACAGAGAAAGATTTTAGAGTCACAGAGTTTCTTCTTTCCAGGGTAAATATTTAGTCCAGGGATCAAGATAAAGAACAAAATCCACTTACCTGTTGTAGTGAAAAAGCTTATAGTCTCACTATATGCTTAAAATTACGATACAGACCAGGTGGTACTTTCCCTAATAATAATATATATGGTAGGTCATTACAACTGCTGGGGGAAAAAATAAAGTTTCAATTACTTCTCTTGGTTAATGTTTTTGCAGGTTTTTAATTTTGTGGACTGGAAATAGTCAAGTCAGCTCTCACTTTAGTTTACAGTCTTGTCTGTATGCTCTGCAATAGGCACAGAGGCTGACAAAGAGTTTCGAGAAGCTGGATGAGGAGATTAAATTTTTAATGAATAATTAACATATTTATATATAGAGGGAAAAAGGAAAAAGAAAAGTCATGTATGGTTGAAAACCTGTCTTAAACCCTACATTTAATACAAAATTATCCTGTTAACGTCCAGGCAATTGCTGTATTAAAAAAAAAAAAAAAACAAAAAAGTTAAAGCATTACTATTGTTTCAGTTCTTCAGTGTCCTGAATTATTAGTGGAAGCTGAAGAGGAATGAAAAACTGAGCCCCAGACGGTGATGAATATTTCTATGAGAAGTGCTAGGCAATTGGAATAAATCATTATGAAAAGTGGGGAACGTGTGAAACAGGCAACAAATAACTGGAGGGCACTTTTTTGTTACCAGTCTGTATGAAAGTCTGCTTGTAACCATGGCAACTGGAAGGCCACATTTACAGCATTACTACCAACAAATATTGAAGAGTAACTTACAGCACTTTTCTCATTCAAACAATATTGGCTGCTTTCCCTGTTGTGCCGTACAGACCTGTCCTCTGACCCCAGGCTTCTCCCTTCATATGGACAACCTGCAGTAGGGCCAGTTAAGCCCTGCAAGTCTGTGTTCCTCACTCTTGTCAAGTAGACTGGCATGCAACATTCCATTTTTCCCGTTATGTACTCTATTTTCAGTAATAACATTGAAGTTTTACAATGTGACCCGGCTAACCTGCATGAGAAAGGAGGATAATTCTTATTTAACAAAGTAGTAGTGTCATCTAGAAGAGCAAAAACCAATGTGATAATCAAAGGTTAAATGATGCACTGAGATGTTCATGCACATCTACTTTTGATCACTGTACCAAAGCATTCTGGAATGCTTTGGAACAAACATTCTGCTGCAAAGATAACAAATTTCAGTTTCTTTTCATTTTTTGTCCATAGACTCCATAAGTGATGCCTGTATACGTGTCTTAAATTATATAACTACAAGTACTTTGCATGTAAATGTACATTTTCTATAGCATATGGAATTATTCTAAATGTTATTTTAATTCTGAACTCCATATTTTTCTGAGTTTTTTGGTGGTGGTGCTGGTCTTTTTCCTTATTGACCTGGAATAGTATATATCAGAAACCATTACCCGTTCTCACCAAACAACTCTTCAAATAAAAAAGCTATGAGTAGAAACCATGTTCCTGGCAATCTGCTTTCAGAGGTTTTGGTTAGTGGAGGGGAAGCAATAATGTGTTTCTGTGATAATCTATATCATGTATATCTATCTGTATCTATATCTATATCTATATCTATATCTATATCTATATCTATATCTATATCTATATCTGTATCTATATCTGTATCTATATATCTATATCTATATCTATATCTTGCAGCCAGCTGTTTAGGTCAGAGAAAAAGCCTTCACTACACCAGACATATTTGCCATAGGTACTGTATTTCTCTTTACAGTGATGAAGAGAAAAATAAAATTTTTTACAGACTAATAACTTTCTGATAACACAGAGATTCTAATACCACATTTTGGGAAATGGAGAATCATAGAATATCCTGAGTAGGAACCCACAAGGATCATCGAAGTTCAGCTCCCATCCCTGACAGGACAGCCACAAGAATCACACCATGTGACATGGAATATATAAACGATTATCATTGTTTTAATTTTTCTGTCAAAGTACATTGAAATCACTTGTATTTGAGTCAGTGTGAAGTCATAAAAGTGAACTAATATAAACAAATGCTGCTTAGTACTATTATTCATTCTTCATTGTGAATTTTAGATCTTTCTGCTGCATGAATTGTTATTAGCAATGAATTCTTCATCCAGAAAAAAATTTCCTATATAATAGGGCTTGTTTTTTTATAATGTGATAGTCAAAAAGAAAAAATAATATAATAGTTCTTCTGATTTTTCCACTGACATCAATAGCTATATTTCATCAGAAATCCAGTGCCTAGCACTTACTCTGCATGGGTTCTCAACACTTGTTACTCTGTACCTGTGTTTGCCTCTGTGGTATAGAACCTATTGCTTAATCTTATGAGAAAAAACAAAAATATTGTAATGTTTTAATAGATGCCAAATTCACAATCATTTGTGGGAGTTTTTTTTACTTGAATGGCAGCCAAGTTCCATAAGCCCATCTCTCTCATCTGCTTTGATGCTCTAGCATCAAAGTTTCCTCAGCATCATGTTTCCTCAGCATCATGAAATGCTCACATTTGGCATGAATAAGAATCTATCAAAGTAAATATTTTTCTAAAATCCTACTTTGAAGAGAAATTGCTCTGAGTTAGGAAACACTTGCTTCAACAGTTGGCAATTCCACTCTCAAAGTCAAATATACTAGTACCAAAAATTCTTTCAGTTTCTAAATGCTGATTTGATAAAAACAACATGAAGGAATGAACTGTGATTTTAATTTTCAAGGAGCTGAGCCCTCTCAGTTGGTGTGGATTTAATTTAAAATATTGAGTTTTCACTACTTTGGGGGTCCAGGCTGTGCTGTTTTCTATAATTGCGCTGATGAACAATTATCTAGAACTAAAGAATGCAAAATACTTGAAGGAAAGCAATGAACTCAAGTTAATGTCAAAATCATTAAATCCCCAACTGGGAGGAAGAATCACTCTTCTCCAGTTCAGGGAAAAGAAGTCAAAGCTGCCACAAAGAGCAAGTCTTCCAGTTGCCTGAAACTAGTTACTACACCTTTGTCATGTCAAGAGCTATGAAGGACAAATGCAAACTAGATACTTCCTGAAATGTTTGGATTCAAGGGATAGCCACATTGGTATGGTGGGTTTTTTAATCTGTTTTACTTTACAGGAGAGCTGCTGAATGACCTGGGAGACATCCTGCAGGGAGACACTCTCATGCACTCCCGTTATGTTGCACTGGTTCTTCTTGGGCAACAAGGTAAAGTAGCTCCTTATAAATGAGCACAAAAATGCTGATGGTGCACAAAAGCCCTCCCTCAAATGTGTGTACAGAGACTCCAGTTCACCTGTTACTCAAAAGCAAGCATAGTACGAGGAGCATATTGAGTATTAGGCTGTTGAATCAAGGCCTGCACCATTAGATTAAAAAATACATTTTCTCTTCCAAATACCAAGTCTTTGACTCTTACTTGTAAGCCTAGTTCATTGAAAGGATATGTCCCTCTACGTATAGTCGGGTGGCTGATGCCCTTTCATGTAATTTTTATTTTAATGTTTCTGAATGGGAGCTGGCCGGGGTATTGCGCAAAAACATTTCTGTCTCCCAGCTTCCTATTTCATATGACTGAAGCAATGAATTCAGCACAGCATGATGGAAAAAGGGCAGATTGAACAGATGATTCAGAGGTGAGATGAGGACAAACGTATGTTTGAACTGGGGGATGGGGAGGGGGTGGTGCTTGAGTTAATTTATATGAGGCTTTCACAAATAATGAATTTTTTTCTTGTTTTCAATGTCTACTTGTTTTTCTGAGCATGAAAGAATTGCTGGAAAATTTGTTTGCAGCTATTTTAGTACTTAGCAACAACATTTCATTATATTAATTCCACACAACTACTACTTTTTCTCATCAATGTTAAATAGTTTAGTTGAACACATGCTATATATGTCCTGATTTGGTTGACTTAAATACATTTGCTATATTCTGTACCAAAACAATATGGAAAATTCAGCTTTGACTCAGCAGAGAATTTAGTAGTAAACAGCTCACAATAATTACTTCAGACAGGTTTTAATCTGCTTGATCATGAAATATTCATGGTCATATGTAAGAATAAATGTCAGTACTGCAACATCTTCTTTTGATATCTAGGACATTACCTGTGAATTGTTTGAGCAAGTATTTCTCTGCAGGCTTAAGTAACCTTTCTGCCTGCAGTAATGTGCTAAACAGCTTTGTGTGTGGTGTTATCCTGCAGTAATCAATCCTCTAGGCTGAGGTTATAATTATTATTCTCATAACTGGCTTTTGTAAGACAAGGGTAATGCTTGCTCGTGAGCAAGGATTTGACATTTGAGCCCTGTAAAAAATGGGCATGATACTCAACATCTTACACTTGCATGTAAAATTAGTACAAGACAAAGCTCTTGCTTGCTTTAAAGGCAGTCTATTATACAGGCACCATATCCTCAAACTACAAATAAAAAAATTAGAAGTTTTGTGTGAAAAAAATATAAAAGGCTACCTAGTTGTCAGAAGCATATTAATTCTGGATGTTGCTTTTTGGTGAAATTTGTACGTAATATTAAACTGCATGTTTACATCCACATGTAAATAGTACACTCAGTAGGTAGTGAGATTTCACGTAGAGAGCATGGAGGTTTGCAGTGGGCTGCTTAGTAATAGTGGGCCAATTCCCAGCTGGAATTAACTGGAGTAGATCCTAATGAACTTTACATCTACCGTATGTGTACTAGTGATTATACACCTCCAAGCATCTGCACAGACAAGTGTCAGGAGACAGCATGAGGGTAAAAGAACCTTTGGTCTGATTCAGTGCAGACATTTTTATGTGAATAGGGAACATTACTATTTTTCACTATCGTTATATTGTTATTGATGGTTAATTTTTTTATTGTTATTATTAAAGAAAAGCCAAGGTAGACAAAGCCTAGGCATTATGACCCACAGATCAGCTTCTGCCAGGGGATGAGATATCATGGCACCACTGGAACTGGGCTTAGCAAGTACAGAACAGCTTTGCCCTGCACACATGCATCATTGGCCTGTGTTTCTGGCATCCTCACCCTTTGGAGTACCAATGACTTTTTAGTGGCACCAATCTTATATCTTGTTAATGCTGGAAGTTACTTGATGCTGTTCTTGTGGGCTCCACCTGAACCTATTCAGATGACACATGAGGCAAGGTTTGCATCCTTCTCAGCCCAGGCGTTGCAGGTATGACCCCCACCCGAAGGCTCAGTGTGAATAATGCACCCCCCTTCCGTCTGGACATCAACTAGTGAACACAGCGATCAGAATGGAGCCCAGTGTTTCCAAGAGGAGTTAGGCTCACAATTCACTGAGGTACTGAATGAGCAGTTTAAAAACGTGCTCAGAGTAGCAGCTTCCATCATCTCAGCCTTAGTAAATATCAGAATCTGATGTTCTAACTCTGATAAGAGATACCTTTATCCACCAGCAGGTTTTGTTAGAATTCAGAATGGAGGGTTTTTTCAGATACAGTATAAATTATATACATTGTTCCTCTTACACAAGTTAGAATATCAGAATCTAACCCTGGTTTTGCTAACAATCTGTTGATAATGAAATAGAAAATCACTTCTTTCAGATCTACATTAAATTGTCTTTTTTTGGGTGAAACTAGTTGGTCACATATCTGTATAATTCTCGGGTCTCATGGGAGGCTAGAAACATATTTTGTTAAATACTTCTACATATGTCAGAGGAGATTTGTTCTTATTAATTAGCACCTTCAGAAGACTATTTCAGGAATGTGTGTGGGAGTGGTCTAGTTAATTAGGGACTATCAGAAGCCTTAGATCAACATAGTTTGGATGTATATTAATTTTTTGATGTCTATTATTTCATCTAGACACAGCATTTGTTAAAATACTTGACCTAGTTCTCAGCTTCAGAATCTGAGGCTAAAGGGACTCTTCATATCTCAGCCAATTTAGCATGTTGGACATTACACAGTTATCAAGAGCATCAAGATTAGGAATAGAAAAATAAATAAAAATATCAAGGGAATATTGTGATCAAGTAGACTGGCTAGCAACATCATATTTCCACTATGGTTGTGCAAATTAATTAAGATGAAAGTAGATATTTAACACTGACCACAGATTTTCTTTTTACTGTTTTATTTTCTCCTCCCCCCCCCCATTTTAATTCATTTGCCATAGTTATTCCTTTTGCTGGTGGTGAAAAATAGATGGACACAAGATAAATTTTAGAGTGTAATAGCACCCTGGGATAAATAAACTTCCTATGTTTCCTGCCTTCCTCCTGAAAAGAGGATAATTCATACAAGGGATTCCAACAGACAGAAAAGTACCATAAATGAGACTGCATGTTTCCCAAGTTAGACCGCCCAAGGTCTCTATCCTAGTGATCTAGTTTTTGGGTTAGTGTCTCAGGTGATAGCCTCAGAGATATGTCACCATGTGTTTTCTTGGAATTTTCAGAGCTGTGACAGAATTTTGTTCTTTTTATTCACCAATCCTTTCATTGTTCTCTTTGTTTGCTTCCTATTCCATATTCTGTTTCTATGCAATCATTTTAATAAAAGCAGTAAAATACAGAGTAGTCACTATTATAATTTCTTTTTATCTTTATAAATAAAAAAGAAATTTAATTGTGCAGTTGATTAGACACTTGAGCAGGAAAATCTAGCCCAGTATAAGCAAGCTCAGACTTTTTACTGTACCAACACCACTGTTATAATAAATTCCCTGCTCACATATCCTGCTCCTGTATTAGACCCCTGCCTCTAATGTTCCTTATTTCTGCTCCCAGTTGTGTTGGTTCTGTGCAGGTCCAGCATAATTTGTTGTCAAAGAAGGGTACTTTTGAAGTAGGATGGATCACGTGAGGTGCACATGATATGTGTGGAAGGATGTTATTTCAAAAACATTCTCCTTGCTAGTGAATATCAGGAATTTATCTTTGAGACATGGAGGCAACTTCAGATGGAGCAGATGGGGAGAGAGGAGAGTGGAGTGGAAGGGAAAGAAGATATACAGGAAGGATGTGTAGGCTGATTTCTGGCTTCCCGACTCTAACATCCCCAAGGAAAAGGATTTACTCTGTGTCCTACTGTATGCAACATTTTAGAATTCTGTATTTCTCTAAAATCAAAGCATTTTTGAACATCAAATCTTATAAAAAACTGCTGCACTCTCCATATCCTCAGATTCTTGATACTGGTGGTCATGGTTTCTCAATGGAAGCTTATTCTTATGCGCAGTGTTTATAGAGGAAAGTCTTTACCAAAACCACAAACCTAAATATTTAATTTATACAAAAAATTAAAATATAATAGGTTTTTCTAATTTTATTTTATTTCTCTTAGTATTTTCCAATTAGTTCAGCTATTAATTTGGTTAAGTGCCATATCCAGAGACATTTAAGAAATCCTGCATCCATCTTTTCAACAATTTCAGTTAGATGGACAGCAAACTGATCTGAAGATATTTTTCTCAGTCTGGCTCTGCACAGCATAATGTCATGAACACATTTTTTTCTAAGGACCAGGTTCAGACTTTTAAGGAAAATTTTATTCCCAGTAAGAAACCAAGCTTTTAACGGCCTATTGATTCTGAAAATTTCTAAGAATTAATCAAATGGATTATTGGATGGACTTTAATCGAGAACACACTGGTTTTGATTCAAAGCCAAAACATTTCTGTTCATACCAATGAGTTGTTTTTTAAACAAGGATGTGATTCAGTGATTTTATAGAAGCCTATGAAAGTTCAGTTAACTACATAGATACCTGTGAGGGTATTTGCTAACCATGACTAACAGCATGTCATTAGAACCAAAACCTAGAGAAGTTTTATTAACTTAAAGGAATTATAGAATCATAGAATCATTTTGCTTGAAAAAACCTTCAAGATCACCTAGTCCAACCGCAAACCTAACAGGCCAAAGTCCACTACAAGAAAGATTCAAAAAAATCTTGTAAACATGAAATGCATCATTGATAAACTAATGAAAACTTTGAATAAAATAAAACAAAACAAAATAAAATAATTATGAGAATATGCATAACCGGCTCTTTGAATGTTAGTTACGTAGGACAGGAAAAGTACTTATGTGCTCATCTCTATTCCTAGCCAATAAACATTGCAATCTCTTATGTGTGTTTCTATAATCAAAAATTTTGTTGTAAAAACACCCAACTAATGTAGTGGAAAATTTTTTCCTTAGTCTTTTGTACTTCAGTAGTAAAAAGATAATGCATAGAATGTGGAAATCAGGCTAAGGGAACAGCAAAGAGATACAAGGGGACAAACCTCCAGGGTGAATATGTGCTAGAGAAATATTTATTTTAAAATAGGTCACCTTTGCATCAATTCTTTGATAAATGTTGTCATTATTAAGTGTTTATGATTGTGCCTAGGAATATCAACTCAGAATGGAAGTACATGTGCAGCTTTTTTAAAAACTCCTGTCCCTTCTTTAAGGTATTTACTATCTATTCTGTCAGATGGCTGAGGGGTAGAGAGACAAATAGAATGGAAATAGAAGGAGAGAATGAGATGATTATATCAAAAGACTTTAGCAGAAAGGGGGTGTGTTCATTTCACTTCTTTTGTACTAACACATTCAGTTTATACATCTGCTTGTTTGCTGGATAGTACTCAGGAAGAACAAACCCCATTTGCTGTTGCCACAGTTTCTGTTTCATCTTCTCTATGAACCTATACAGCAGAGAAACTCTTTCAAGAGAAACTCCTGTCAACCTGGACATAAGCGTTGACAGAAGAAATTCTGGATTTTTTTGCCAAGGTTCTTGTCCCACAACCAGAAAGCATGGAACCCTATACTGTGTCCAGCTGTTGGTACTCATAATGTGAACAGAGAAGATTACTGTATAGCTTCCAAACTGGTAAGGCACTGTATAATATATTGTATTACAATGTATTATTATGATCTATTAACACATGCAATAATACATGCAGCAGTGCATGCATCCATAGAACATTATCATATAGATAGATCACAAGAAAACATTCCTGATAAGTACAATTCTTTGCTTGTATCCTCAGTGTGATACAAGCCATTTGAAAAGAGCTCTGATTCAATGACTCACAAAAGAATATGAAAGAAATGCACAAAAGGCATGCAGCACAGAATATTTTACTGATATTCTGTAGACTATTCTGTAGGATATTTTACAGATAGTTGAGTATTGGTAAGTTATCCCATTGGAACAATATCTATAAACATATCCTAGACCTACATCAAATTAGAAGTAGGTTATCTGACCGATATCCCATCAGAATGCAGAAAAAGGGGCACGTCACATTATACTCTAAATATCCCCACTGAAAATTGTAGACATTTTCCCAAGCCTTCCCTTTTTTAACCTTAACAATGACAAAGAGGAAAGAATTTTGATGGGAGACATATTTTTCCTGCTGACTTACCCCTTCTGAGTATTGGTAAACTGCTTACTGCTTACTGACTGAAAGGACTGATCTGCTGCATGCTTGCAGGCCTGGAATTAGTCAAATGACACCTGGGGAAAGAACTGGGAATGCTTTCTGGTTTTCCATGCCTCTAAATTAAAACAAGTAAAAGTTCAGCTCATATTGCCCCCACTTAATAACCATCAGGATGAGATGCAGGTAAGAGGTATTTCAGACTGAAATGCCTGTGCCTAATACAAAAGACAGCAATCTGTTTGCTGCCTTTTCATTTTGAACTGAACATTGAGTTATTTGCACATCCCTGAAGAATTCAATGCATCAGACCGCATCATACCATGTATGCTTCCCTTGTGCTAATCAGAACGGAGGAATTTTTCTCTCTCCTGCTAACTGTGATATGTGTTTTATCCAGACACTTAAGATATTACATCTTTAATGTTTATTATTTGGTCCATGATTAACTACGAAAGGTAATAAAAAAGCACCACCTATCACCTTCTTCACAGATCCTTCTTACAACCAGAAGAAAATATTTCTTCTATTTTAAATGAGGAAAAGCCTTCTTGGAATAGTCCACCTCAATAGCTCACTGACTGGGCACGACTAAGAAACTCAGTTTAGAAATAGATTAGATTAGATCCTTAATCAAAGCAATGTGAAGGCAGTGATTGAATCAATAATGGAACAAGCACACAACAGGGTTTAGATCTGGAGAGGCAAGGAGCATGTCCCTTGATCCCACATCCTTCTCACGCATTTCATGAGGACATGCGTGAGCCTGAGGGGATAAATAGTCTTCATTTGCTCTGGCAAGCAAGTTGAGGGTGAGATATGAGGGAACCCATGGGCTGCACAAGTTTTTCAGAGGTAGGTGACAGGTAAACCCTCCCACGGCTCATTAGAGAAACAGCCCAAAATTATGCCAAGGATTTGAACCTCCAGATGTGCGTTTTCATCTGTCTTCGCATTCCTCCTCATAGCAAGGAGTGTAAGATTCATTAACAGGATGATTCATACACGGACTGTCAGGGGGTTCATTGCATGGCAAAAAGGTACTTAGATGCCTGAATGGGAAAATTAAGTATTTCGGGGAGATTTCTCTTCATAACATCAACACTAACAAAAGTGTTGACCCATCACATGGGATGAATTTCTGTAATCTTTTTTTTGTTTTGTTTTCCTGCACATTGCCATCCTTGATTCTGTACTAAAGACATGCCTTCCGAGTATAGGCTATTTTAGTAATATTCTATTCTGAAATGACTGAGCATGGAAAACTGTAACTGGAAGAAAATAAAATACTTTAGAATATAATGAATGTCTTTAAAACACTGTGCACCAAAAGATGTTTTGTCTTAGGACAAACACGATGGGGTCTACAGAAACTCTGGGATGCACAGATGAAATAACAACTGTATTGTGTCCAGACTACTCTGAATACCTGAAGTACCTTGGCTAGTAGATGATCCTATCAATTTCACAAAGTATTTGTGAAAATTTCACAAAGATACAAAGTATTAGAAGCAGTACTTGGAGTAAAAAACTGGGAGTCTCCTTGGATTTTTCTGATAGTTGCCAAAGGATGTTTGACATGATCCTCATAACTTCTGCTCCAGTGAGAGAAGAATACTTCACTAGGATTTATCTCTAGCACCAAGGACCTGTCTAGAGTACTCTTGAGTCGCAACAATAATATCTTATTAGGCAAAGTTATGAAGAGGTACCATACCTTTGATCTCCATCAAAATAACATTTTTAGAGGGTTTCAAGTGAGTAAAAGTCTGGGATTTAAAATGGAAGCTGATTTGCAATGTTTTCTATATCAATATTGCAGACATGTCTGCTCCTATAATAATGGCCTTGTTTCATATTTCTCTGTATATATCGAGTTGTATAGGGTGTTAGACACATATACAACTATCTAAGTTTTGCAAAGATAAATGCATTTTTGTATTCAAAAAACATTGGATGCAATTCCAAGCTTTGAGCATTTTTCAAAGCTTTAGTTGCCATATCAAGTTAATAGGTAATATGGGAGGATGACAGGTAAAAAGAAAAAGATAACAGAAAGAAAAAGAATCAGTTAATAAAAAAAAATAATAATTTCTTATGAATCCACTTGCAAAAAGAATCTATTCTGTAGGATGAGCATTTGTATATTGGCAGAAATAAAACACATGGTAATATATTTTTGAGAAAGTGAAATGCATATTCTTTTAAATATGTTTAAAAATATGGCAGATAATATACACTTTTATAAATGCCTATACATATTTATTAATGAAATATATTGAAACATATACTTGTGAAGTATATGTTTTGTCTTTGAATAAAGAATTCATAATGTGAAATGCTTAGCAGTCTTACTACATGACTCAGAGGAACAGGATATCTGAGCAGAATGTTAAGCGTGTGACTTCCGTTGACTTCAACAAGAGAAGGATTTTCACTTTAAAACTACAAAAGCAATACTGTAACTTATATCAAAAAGCATCATCAGTTAGTCACCCTCACGCTGGAACTCTTTATTAGATCTGGAGTCTCAGTAACTATCCAGACAGACAAAAAAGTTCTTTTCAAATTTCTTCCTTATGTATCCAAAACTACTGTGCTCTCAATCAGTTCTGACCAACACGTCCTTTCTCTGCTGGGAAACAGACAGTTTATCTTCATCCTTACCCAAAAATAGAGAAGAGAGCGGCAAATGAAAGGAGTATGGAGAGGTGATTATTTACCAATTTGCCACTGTAGTGGGGAAGTGTTTTTGTGTGGGATACTGACTGTCAGTGTGATTTGTAGATTAAGCTAATTAGTCCATCCTTGATCTCTGTAGAGACTGCTTAGAAATAAATGGCTACTGCTTTTTACTCAAAACAAGCTAAGTAAATGTGTTCCTCTGTTTGTGGTTTCTTAAGGCTGAATGCAAGAAAAAAGACCACCAAATTGTCTTGTCCACCTATAAAACAAAAAATGTATTCTGAGATAATTGTCCCTTGGTTTCTCTTTCTGTCTGGATAGGAAAGATGCAAATCAGATATACATCAGGCTTTATTAAAATTTTCTAACTCTCGTGACCCAATTTGAATTTCTGAATTTCAGATGTCTGAATTTAAGGTGATCACCTCTGTTTAGTAATAGGAAAAAGATGGCTGTTAGCTCTAGATCTATCTCTTCTAAGACACATTGTTATCCAGCTGTACTACTCTTTATTCACCGGTTTCTGTCATTTTGGGTAAGATTGGGGAAGACTGATAACAGCAAAGATCCAGAAGCAAATAAATAAAATTATGATGTACTAAATAGAGATAGAGGAAAATCCTCTGGGAAATATGTCATTCTATTTTTTAAGTTATTTTAAAAAGGAGGAGGAGGAGGAGGAATAGGAAGAAGAGGAGTAAGAGAAAGAAGAGGAGGAGGAAGAAGAGGAGGAGTAAGAAGAGGAAAGGAAGAGGAAGAAGAGGAAGAAAAGGAAGAGGAAAGGAAACCTCTTAATCATCAGGCTTCCCTTTCCCTTATTCTTTTTTCATTTTTATTCAGATCTACAGAAACTTTTATTGCTGTACTGCTTTTGGCTGGGACAATTTTATCCGTAACGGTTTATGTATGGTGTTATATTTTGGACTGGCAACCAAAACAGTATTGATATTTTAGTTGTTGCTGAGCAGTTGTTGCTTGCATTGCATCAAGGGTTTCTCTGTTTCTCACTCCATCCCGTCAGCCAGCAGGCTGGGAATGCACAAGAAGTTGGGAGAGGACACTGATGAGACAAGAGACATCAACTGATCAGAGGGTTATCCCATGCCATATGATGCTGTACTCTGTGATAAAAGCTGGGAGAAAGAGGAGGAAGAAGGAAAATTCAGACTGATGGTGTTTGTCTTCCCAAGGCACTGCTAATGCATGATGGAGCCTGGCTTTCCTGAAATGACTGAACATCTAGCTGAGTATGGGATGTACTGAAAGAATTCCTTGTTCTATTTTGCTTGTGTATGGCTTTACCTATCAAACTGTCCTTATCTCAACTCAAAAGTTTTCTCACTTTTACGCTTCAGATTCTTCCCCCCATCCTGACGTAGAGGAATGCATAAGTGGTTTTGTGTGGCTTAGCCATCTTCCCAGGGTTAACACTCAACAGTGTTCTAATCAGACCATCTTAGATGGTGGTTTATCAACATAGAAAATTCCTGATTTTTTTTTTTTAATTTAAGGAAAATAGCTCCCTTGAAACTTTGGTTGTGTTCTGGAATTATACTGTCATCCAGAATTTTAAATATTATGAAAGCTGCATAGAGTAATACTCTTTATGTTCAGCAGTTAATTTTGAACTTCATTATCTTGATAGATTTAATTTTCAAATATAATTAATTAACCACGTTGCCAAAGAAAAGTGACTTTTAGAAATCCAAAAATATGTCCAAGGCCAATATAGCATAGTAATTGATCTTACTTTAATGTAACTTAAAATACATACTAAAAGAAAACTTTCACTGGGAGAAAAAAAAAAGCTTCCTGGCTATAAACACATGTCCCCATTAAGAAGTTTCTGAGTTGATTTTATAACCTTTTAAAAATAATCCTGGAAATGCTGATACACCCCCAGTGAATCAAGCACACAAAACCTTAAGCTAGAGGCGCTGCAGCTCTCTGGGGTGGCCTTTGCTTCCTCACATGTCACTGTTAGCTGGTAGTGACAGCTGTCTTGTGGGGAGAAGAGTGTTCCAGAACAGAGAGGAGTTCCATCACAGAGCTTCACCCTATGGCACTGGTCCTTCCTGGGAAAGCAGTTGCTTACAAGATGCCAAAATGCAAGAATGCATAGATATGGCTGAGAGTATCTACTGCTAACTGACATAAAAGATTCTGTTTCCTCTTCTGCATCTGGTGGGTTTAGGTGACAGGCTCCACATGGCAGCAAGAGCCAGAAGAAAATATCCTTGACAAGTAGGAGAAAAAAGTAGGAGAAAGCACGGCCAGTGGAGTGGATTGTATAGGTGCCATTTCCAGCCATGTTCTAAATGGATAACAGCAAGATCAACTTATATTTGTCAAGGCAAGGAAAGTATATTTCCACGATTGAAAAGTGAGCTGGCAGAGTGCACAAAAAATTTCAGTTTTGATGATGGTTGGAAAAGAGTGCATTTGAGGCCAAAGTTTCATTGGAATCGCTAGTAGAACAGTGTAATTTGGTTTATTGGAAAGGTACATTACACCTCAGCCAGCTCACTGAAGTGCAAGTGGTAACCTCCCACGCAAGCACAGTGATCAGCGTGTGCTGTACACGACACATTGCAATTGCACTCAGCTATCTTGGGGGGAAAGTTTGGGTCTCCATATTGGACTGAGGGAAAACAAAATCAGAATGACATTCTGAAACTGGTATTTTCTGAATCTCTTTCCTTTTCTTTCACAATGCTGAGAGTGGGGATTCTACTAAGCATCTGTGTTTCTGGCCACCTGCATAACAAATTAAAGGGTAAGTGGAAGCTGCTGTGTATCTTGAAGAAAAACTTTCTTGTTTTTCCTTTCAAGTACTGCAACATACTATGCAATAAACAAACAATAGAGATTTTTTGTGTTCTATTGGTCATGCGTGGTGATTAGGAAGACAAAGAGAATATGGAACTCTCCTGGTGAGTCTCTGTAACAGTGTCCTGAAAGCCTTCACAAGCCCACGGACTTCCCCAGGCCTATTCCACATCCTTGGAAGCAACTCATCAGGAAGGGAAAAATAAATCTACAGGCTGATGGGTTCATGATTTTTCATCATTTGCAGGAGAGAGCACAGAAAGGTCCTGTAGAGATACTAATGTATGTGTTTATGGACTGTTTTAAAATAAGTTCATCCCACAGGAAAAACCAGCACTGCTCCAGCTGTGAAATGGTGAGTAAAAAATGTATATTTACAATTGCTGCCACCAGATTACAAGCACAGTTCAGGCCCTGGAAAGTATGCAGACCATGTTTTGAAAGGAGGTAAAACTGAAATTACAGGAATATGGGGCATGGCCATGAGGATTAACAGTGTTTTGTCTTCCATGTTGTGAAAAAAAACCAAGAGTGATACAGATATATGCCACAGAGGAAGGTTTGTTCATAGAGATGTTGTCACCCAGTCCCTGCTACACTTTCTGCTTTGTCATGTCACTGCCAGATGAAGAAATCTTGGCAAAGAGGCACTGCAGGCTCTTTTCTAGAGATTTTTAGCTGTATTAATCTGAACCCCAAACCACCTTAGTGAAAACAGAGTAGGTAGCAATGCTGCAGGGAGGTTCTGGAGCACAGAGCCCTTTGGTCACATACCCTTTTAAGGGCAGCTAGGACTCCTCTGCTGCAACACAGCCAGCTGTTGTTCCTTCTGATACGCTGTGCTTTCTTATGGATTTACTATGCTGGAGGATGAAGTAGTGTGAAAGCATTTCATTTTCCTTGTGCCAGGATGTTAGTGTCTTCGTGGACTTCTTACAGATTACTGAGTTCTGTAATATACCTTTGCAACTGTCAAAAAATATCACTTGGGTGTTCATAGCTATGTCTCCATAGACAAATTCTTATTTCTGTTTTTGATAGAATCTTGCACACATACAGGTAATACAAACAGGATTCCAGCCCAGCAGCTTATCCAAAACGGGAGGATGCAAACTCAAATTTCTGTAACTCATGTCTTTTTGATGCTTAGTGCTTGTATGTGTGTTTTCATTCCTCTGCTGTCTTTGTGCTCTTAATTTTTTATTTGTAGGTAAAAAGTTTGTTTTAATATGTTATATATAAACTGAGGAGATAGAGCTGTCTAGCCAGGCCAGTGTTGTGCTAGGATGTGCAGAAAGTATCAGAAGACCTTGAGATAGTTTATGCACAATAGCTGTTGTGTTTTATTGGTTTGCATTTAATGAGGTACTATTGAAGAATTTGAAGCATGGCCTTGAGGATCATTTAACGTCATGAATCATCCAAATTTAACCTAATTATAGAAGCATATGAAGAAACTAAAAGTGTTCCACATTGGACTGCAGAAAATAGTTTGCAATTTAACACAAGATGAAATGTCCGCAGGTGTTTTATGAAGAAAGTGACTCAGAGACTCCACAGAATAAAAGTCAAGCTGCATTCCAAAAACTGGATATCCATAATGAGGTTGGCTTTAACTATTTTTTGAAAAAAATCAAACTATTAATACAATTATTTTCTTTATGATATATGAAAAATTATTCAAGATGACATTCCATTCATGTTCATGGGTAAGGATGTTAGTAGATTGGGAATAATCTACTAATATGCCCAATTATATATGGGCATAATTTATAAAATATATGCCCAATATATATATATGGACATAATATAATTTTTCAATATAAATGTCTCTTACATGATTTTTGATAACAAAAACCAAGCTTAAATAAAAATCTCAATTAAATATTTTATGATTATATCCTTGGAAGAAGAAACTTCATTGTTAGTGTGTAGCAATGAGCTTCAAGGCCACTTCTCCAGGAGCACGAGAAGCATAGAAGAAAACTGGCTGTTATATTTGGGCAGTTTCTACTTTTCCATAACTCCCATTGTGGGTCTACTGCAACAGCCTGAAGTAGCTCCAGGGACCTCAGCCAGAACCTCAGGGAAAGGACAGTGGCAGAGTAGGAGAAATGGAGTCCAAAGCATGACTGAAACAAAAGCATAAATAGTATATATTTTGATGTGTAAATGGAAGTGTCACATATTGGCTATTTGAATCCTTGGATAAGGGTCATATTCTCAGCTGTACCCTTGTCTGATTTTCAGTTCTGTCATTCAAGATAATCACAACATACTATAGATACTTCAAAAGAGAACAATATAAAGTGTTATGACTTTCTAAAGGAAAGACGAAAAAATTTTACACAGTTCACAGTTCAGAACAAGATTAAGGTAGAACATACTGCAGTCTTTAAATCTATAAATGGATACTGCAAAAAGGGAAACAACCCATTCTTCATTATCCATGGGGAACAGAGTAAGAAGCAATAGGCTTATTTAAAATAAGACACATTTCTAATTTAAAGGACAGTTAAGCCCTGGAACAAATTTAAGCAAGTGTTCCATACAGGAGAGGTTTTCAGTAGCAGCCATTTGTCAGATAATAGATAATCCCTCTGGATGAATTTTGTAATATCTTAAGCACTGCAATTTAGTCTTCACTATCTTAGATGGATGCTTCTTTTCTGTGATTGCATATCCTTATGAAAAATGTTTAAAGGTATATTTTAAACTCATGCATAACCAGTTAGAATTATACATACATGTTACTTTGTTTTGCCAAATGTTTTTCTGCAGTGTCATTCAGAGGAACAGGGTTTACATTTTGCATTCCAAGGGGGGCTCTGCCTGTCCTAGCAGGCACCTGTCTTTCAAACTAAGACAGCAGTGAGCTGTTGAATTAGACAAATCAATAATTGATTTGGATGAGAAAGGAGAACCTTCTGTATTAATATTTTTCAGTATTACAAGCAAGAATTTTATGTTTAAATGGAAGTTAAATATCTTTGTGACAGAGTCACAGGGTAAGAATTGGCAAGACTCCCTCAGTACTTCAGAAATACTCAGATTCCTTAGCTCCATGTAAAAGCCTTCTGGGGTCTGCTGTCAAGTCAGGAGGGGATAACTTTAACTTTCTGAAGAAATACTCCTTTAAAGTGAAAATAAGTGTCATGGAGCAATCATAACAGTTAGTTCATGTCTCAACAAAGGGTTTGATGACCATTGACTCAGCTGTTGTTAGAAAAAAGCACAAAGGAGGAAATGCTGCTAAATATTTCCAGAAACATCAGCAACATCTTGCAAAGAATTGAAGCAAACCAGATCAAGAAATAAATATTTCCATATTATTAATGTTTCCTGTGAATATTATGTATATTTATCCTCTGCAGTGCACAGAGATTGTCTGTAAAATGTTGTACATGTGATAATGCTACAGCAGCAGAAAACTATTAAGAAAGCTCAGGCAAAAGAGTGAGTCATGCTTTTGCCTCAACTAAAAATTTTGGATCTTTGAAAGTGCCCATAAATATTTAATATCACAGTAATAGGATTCTATTTTTCCACACATTTAAATGAGTCAAGTTTCAGAAGGTTAGCTTTGAACTTGGGAACCTCCAACTTTACCCCTCCAACTTCACATATAAGTGTGCTGCAGCATGCATTGGATTCCCAGATGGCCTGTACATGTGGAAGGACTTCTTAGTTAATGTAGTAGTTAATGTTTCTCTCACCAGTGAGGTTTACAACTTTGGTAACAACTGGTTACTGAAGAACTTGCAATTTCTTCATTTATTAGTCACCTCGTTTTGGTGGAAGTTCAGTTTTGGTTTTCATCAATAGATCTGATTCAAAGCCTAAGCAAAGAACACACAGAAAAACCATACATGTCTTTCCTTTTCCTAATTTCACCACTGATCTTAGCTTTGTGAAGTCGGAGCAAGGCAGATGTCTTTAGGGAAAAGCAATTAAGAAGCAACTCCAAATGTACTTTTGCTTGTTTGTTTGTTTTGGGGTTTTTTAGGTTTTCATTTTGTCTGGAGTTTTTTGTTCATTTTTTTTCTTGGATTTTTGATTGTTGTCTTGGGGTTTGGTTTTTTGTGTGTGTGTGTGTGTAAGATTTCTGCAAAGCAAACATATACTCAACGTAATCTTTTCTCATGTGTGGAAGAAGAAAACCAAAAGGCTGGAATCAAGCTGACTTTACAGCAGGTTAAAAACAGTGTCTTCTCATCTAGTATTTATTGTTGGGTTCCTCGTGACCTCACGTCCGTGGAATGACATTGTGCCAGAGGTACAATTCTTCTGAATACTAGAAGTGAGTGTATTTAGCTCTTTTTACTACTGTATTTTTCATTGTAGTTCTATGATGGAGATTTTTCCTTGAGTACAGGAGTAAATAATTTTAAACTATACTTATATTTGGGAAAGAGCAGAAGAGTGTAACTCAGACTGCAGATTATGGCTGCCCAGTGTTTAAGAAAGCCCACCTGAGCTCAACATTTTCTGGAACTAAATATTCTTAGTTGAAGGAAACTTCAGATCCTGTAAACTGAGAATATATCAGTGCAAGGGAACATTTTGCAGGCTTATTCTTGAGCATTTGGTGGATTTTCTGATTTCCCTGAGGGTGACCTTTTAGTCATAAGCCAAACCAAACAGGACCTACAAGCTGAGCACAAAATCCTTGTAATGGAAGCAGTGGCAGATCAGTATTCAGGTACCAGAATCTGGAGTTCAGTGAGAATTCAGTGGCAGATATGCACCCGATAAAGATCACTGGCTAAATCAGCAGTTAGCATAACCAATTGCACTCATATCTGAGGGATTTGTGGTGCTGTTCCACCTTTTTGACAATAAAAACATTATTCAGTAAATCAAAGCCGGGAAATCAGTGCTGAGGTAAATCTGTTTGTTTCACTGAGCAAGTCATATATAACATAATCAAGAGGCAATAATGTTCTGTATGTTAATTAAATAACATCCATAAAATAAAATTAAAATAAAATAAGATATGTGGACCAAAACATGCATTTTGCATGTTAAATAAAGAGTTAAATAAAGAACTGGGTTTAGCTTAATTCCTAGTGCAGATAAATCTTGTGACTAAATAAAATGTAATATCAGATGTGATTGTGGAGTGGAGGCCTTCTAAAAAGAAGGATAGTTAAACAATTTTCTAGTCCAAAACTGAAACCCCATTGGTTTTCCCAGACTTGTACTGGTCCCAAATGCTCATATCTGTATCAGAAAAACTGGAGGAAACCTGTAGGTTTACTCTAGCCCTTGAAGATTAGAGGTGACAGTGTGCTGCCTGGGGAGAAGGGAAGGGCTAAATTTAAAATGGGACTGAAGAGTACCTTTGGTTTCCTCAGACCTCTAAATTCCAGGCTAAAATCAAACATGGGTTGAAGCTGAATGAGTTTTTATTAAGCATGTAGAGGCTGCCTACATTGCCATCCGTTACTGGGTCCTGCATTGAGTCAGAAATGCAGTTCTGGAGATGAATCTCCCTCCCATGGATGATTTTTTGGTCAGATTGATGAGCAGTCTCATAACATACACAGGGGACGCCTTTTGGATGAGGGTAAACTGAATGTGGATTTGGAGTACATTAATTACGATCAAATGGAGTTGTTTTGAAGTACTTCCCAGAAATGTTGTAGTTGAACCATCATCCTGCACAGGAAATCACCAGTGCTGGGGATTTTGGTTGAAGGCTCCAGAATAATAGCTTGGGTTTAAATCTGGTTCATGGGTCAAGTTGTCATTTGGACTATATTTGATTTAAAGCCATGATAAAATTAATGCTTTACATAATGGCACTGTGTATGTAAATATATACTGGATGCACATTCTGAGTTACTATTTTACTGTGATTTGGATCTTTCAAAATACATACTTATGCATGAAAACAAAACAAACCTGCATTTCAGCTAAAAGCATCAGACATTTGAGTAACAAATTATTTCTTATTGCAGAGACGTGATACTGTAAAGAAACATTAGCAAGTCATCCTAAGAAGTCTAATAATGATCAGATTTAATGAAAGGGGATATTAAGTTGGGTTTTTTTTGTCTCAAAATATATCTGCCTCATGGTTTGACTCGCAAAATTGATACTTGAAGCAAATTTTATATTCTTCTTTATAATGATCCTGTAGATAATGATGAAGAAAATTGTCTCTAAAACTTTCTACTGCTTGGTACTTAATTTGCTATGATGAAATTTATATATTATTGGGATTTAAAAAGCTCTGAAGGAAGAAAAAAATTCTAACAATATGAATTATTTGATTAAATTATTGTTACTTTGAGATTGGAAGTAAATAGTATTTAAGGTCTAAAACTGTCAAACTAAACTCTAACAAATTTTATTTTTAATATTTTCCACTTTCATGTAATTAACCTTGTGGTTTCTCTGCCTCAGAAAAAGCATCATTATCTTCAGCACTCAGATGCAAAGAAAGAACAAAACTAAGTTCTGACAACCACAAATGGGCTCTCATCTTTAGTAGTTTTGAATGTATCAAAGAGTTTTTCTTACAGAGAGCATAGCTCTAATGGCAAAGTAGTTTATCATTATAAGGCAAACCACAGTAACAAACATAAAATGTACCTACAATGTCCAAATTAAAAGACTAAAAAGCTCAGTCTAGACTGCTCTACCCCTCCATAAGAGATCAATCTCCAGAACCTCAATGAGAGATTTCTCTTTGCCCATGTGTCAATCTATCTCCCTAATGGCATTGATAAGAGCTGCGTTTTACCCCCTGCATGTTCCCTACTTAACCCCATCCTTTAAACAACGGCGTGACAAAACTTTAGGTTTAGGTTTTTTATTCACTGCTCAAAAGAACATTATTTGACTCAGAAGACACAAAATTAGTCTGCATGTCCAACAGAGATTTTCCTGGTGTACACAATACTCCTGAGTTACTTGTCTATTTCTTTTGTCAGCAGAAGGGGATGGCAACAGGCATGGCCATGCTATGCCTTATTTCATAACAACAGTCTTGCATGTGAGTGTAAATCCTTTGAAATACTGCACCAGCAGAGGTTTTCCTGTTTCTCAAAATACGACTTTAGGTGTGGGAGACATTTTCTCTTGATCTACAAACTGGGTAAAAGAATAAAGCTAAGCTAGAGCAGAGGGAATAATAGCTTGGAAAAAAGTGTTTTTATCAAAGGATGTACATAGTCTGAAGGCCTGTTATATGTGAAATAAACTTTGAAACTCTCATTCTGCGGTAAATCATTTTGATACTTTGCATTAGCATGAAGAGGGTACACTGGCATTTCTGTATGATCAAGGTGAAGACGTCAGATTTTTTATTGATGAGATGGCTTCATATTCTTTAAGATTTGGACTTGGTCCTTTGCCTAGCTGGATTTTCTGTTTTTCTGGAAGTTTATCTTCTCCTGATTATTCAATTCAGTAACATTTGAAGTGTGTTGGAGATTATTTCAAGAAAGCCTGTTTATGAAACTTGACTGGAATGAATGCAATCCTAGCTGGTCTCTGCAACTCACTTGCTATACAATGGGACACTCTTCTGGTACTTGTCAGTAATGTAACTTTTCAAAGAGCAAGGAGATCACCTTGACCCCAGACTGAATGTTGATTCATGAGTCTAAAACTCACAGGAGAAAGGATGGCATTGAGCTTTTCCATCAGTATCTCAGTGAATGATGGTGCAAACTTTCCACTTTATAACAACACCCTTGAAAAAATACTGCTGTGTGTTTGGCAAAAGTGCACATTTTGCCTTTCCACTGAATTGCTAAATACCTTTCTTTTTTCTTAGATACAAAAGAAGAATATAGAGATGAGATTTAATGATGTACACTAAAAACCTTTCCTCTTCTGTACCTTAAACGAGACTATGCAAAGGTCACAGATTGTATAAGTTTTCTGTAAATCACAATGCTTAATGCAGACACTGTGGGTGGAATTTATCTCACTAAATGACGAAAAGTTAAACATCTTGACTTTCTCTGTAGTCAACAGTGAAAGGCAAGCACCTTTAGATGTGTGACTCATGTTGTCCTTAGTGTCTAGAAAAGAAGGATAAATTGTCCCCTGAAAATCTGCAGCTCTCTCCATTGACTTCAGAGGAAGCCTAGGAGATGAGCTAGTTGATGTAACTTCTAGGTGCCTAAAGAAAAGTGAGATAGATCTGAGGTGAGGAATATCCAAACAATTTTAAAATTAGTAGCAGTAGATCCTTCATGTGCCCAAACAGCTACACAAGCTATAATGCTATATTGTCTAAATGAGGATCTGGGAGTCTGAAAGTCTCTAGAGATAGAACCACAATGAAAAACCACTTCTCTTACTAGAATGTGCAGCAGCATTCAGGCTTAACATAGGCATAACTCAGACTTCTCTTTCACAGGTTTAGGTCAATCCCTTTTCTTTTTTAGAGTGTTTAGGCATTTTCCTCAGTTTATTATTGCTCACCAAACAAACCTGTTTCCTCTGGAGAAGCTGAGACGTGCACTGTAGGGTGCACACTTTAATCTAGTGGTTAGAATATACACTTTGAAAAATATCGTCCTCCTTTTAAGACCTGTCTTAAATGTATTTGCTTTTCTTCTGGATGATTTGCAAAGTGCTTTCTAAGGCCTTTTGCAGTCAGACAGTTCTTTCTACTGACTTGGAGAGCGCCATGCAGTATTAGAAAGAGAATACATTTCTACCTCATTTCTGGGAAAGGGCTGTGATTCCTGATGATTAAAAAAACTATAGGGATGACAGCCAGAAGAACACAATTAGAAAGACAATAGATTCTTTCTCAAAAAATCCCATAGATGTCTTCAGTAGCCATAGGATTCAGTTCAGGGGCCAGGTGGCCCAAATGAAAATTTTCCAATTACAGCTTTTAACATGAAGCCCATAGCTGCTCGGAACAGATACTTTACCAAGCTATGAAGCATCTGACAGGTTTTATTGTCAAGATTTGCATAAACTTTTTTCGCCTTTGAGCCTGCAGCATGTTTGAAAATATTTTCATGATAATTAGCAACTTTATATGTGTCCAAAATTATGCCCTAATTCTAATTAGAAGGGTCATTAGAGAATCCAAATCTGCTAAATTATCTTTTGAGTTGATTAACTTTCCCCTTCCTATACCTGATTTAAGGTAGGAATCTAATTATCATCTCTTTCCTGATTCAAAGCTCTGAAATATTATATGTTCTTAAATTACTTACCAGGGAATGTGCACAGTGATGGTGCTGAATGACATATTTCACAAGTGTTATACTTGCCATATAAATTATTATTAAATTATATTCCCTGGAGTGTATGCTGTGACATCTGGGGTTGCTTCAGGCATTTGGAGTTCCATGTCTGTTACCAGATCACTATGGTTTCAGGCAGCTAGAGTAATACCATCTGTAAATTAATAAATGTCACCCTTCTGTGCTACTTCCTTTCAATCCACACTCATATCACGGCTTTCATATTTGCTCTGCTTCCTGCAAATGTATCATATAAATACATAAAAATTCACTGGGTTTTTTCTGTTTTGGTAGGTTTTTGGGGTTTTTTTAATGCACAAATGCCATATAAGAAAATTAAAGCTCTGCTCAGAATATTAAGCAGGTACAAAAAGTGATTTCATTATGTCTTTTTTTTATAATGTAGTGATTTTCTCATTTGTGCCAAATTTCAAAGTAAGCTGTAAGCTGCTGATTACCTGATGTTTCAGAGATAGTGTTGCCTTCCTGGAAATAAGAGAATTGACTACTTTTCTGATAGGAATGAGGGTTTCACAAGTGCTTCCCTCAGCAAAAAAGAATTTTTGACGGGAAAAAATTACAGGAAAATAATCAGTTTCTTTGTGCTAATCTGACTAAAGGGAAATCCTGCTTCATGTTTTGGAGAAATGTGCTGTTCCTTTAGCAAAGGCATATTGGCATGCATTTTAATGATTTTTTAGAGCACGTAGCTTCATAGATAAAGTGTAATTTTAGCACAGCCAAGATAAAATTTATTCTTTACTTAGAATATAAGAGGAAAGGCTTAATGCTGTCATAGACACACACGGCAAAACCCACCCCTTTGCAAAATCTTGTAGCCTTGCTTGTGCACCCATTCTCTGTGTGCACCCATTCTCTGTGTGCACCATCTCTGCTGCACCTGGACACGAGCAAGCCATCATTTCTGCTTTGCTGGGAGCTGCCACATGTCCACAGTATGTGCTGAGGTTAAGTTATGGTTTGAATGAGCTTCAAGAAGTCCAAAAGCGAGAAAATTCTGGCCCAAGCTATTCCACAGTGTGGAATAGGATTGTCTTTTCCTCCATATGCAGCTATAGGTTGTCTCTCTGTGTTTCACTTCCTGGAAGTGTATCATGCAGCCAGAGCACTTTCCAGAGAAGACAGCTGGTGCAGAAGCAATGTGAAACTGGCAGTGTCCCATGGCTGAGGTCCCCCCTCCGTCTCTCTGGGCTTGTGGTGCAAATTTAGGGGAAGTTGTAATTTTGAAGACCTCAGCTGTCCTGTCGGCCTTCATCTCCTTTTCAAAAGAGCCTTACATTTAGATATAACTGTGTTCCCTCGAAATTTCTTGTGCACCCCTAGCCTCCTCACTGGTGGGGTGGTATGAGAAGCAGAAAAAAGCTTAGATTCTGTGCAAGCTTTGCTCAGGATTAACAAAAACATCTCTATATTATCAACCTTGTGGTCAGCAGAAACCCACACCTTCCCCCTGCCACACTTGCCAATGTGAAGAAAATTAACTCTACTCCAGCCAAAACCAGAAGAGGAGCTTGGAAGGTGAGCATGAAAAGAAGTACAGAGGGAAACACCATTTATAACCTAGGAAGAGGTTTTCGCATAATTAAAACATCATACCTCTTCAACTAGAGCAGTCTGCAAGGATTTTCCAGCACACTGCTCTGATTTTATTTTTCAGCTTTAAAAGTGTTCTGATTAGGCCAGATGAGAATAGAAAATAAGGTCATCATAGCCTTGTTTCCTGAGCACCATGTGAATTTTCAAGCTATTATTCGTGCAACACCTTTGCTATTATTTCCCTCTCATTGCTGCCTTCCTTCTTTTTTTCTATATTGAATGCAAATATACAATAAGGAACTATGGATGAAGAAGCATCTCAGTTGAAGCTGAATACAAAGAAAAGTAAAATTATATGCTTGTTATTTTTAATTCCTTACCTACCAACCTCTAGTCCAGACTAGTCTAAGGCTGGCCTAAGATAGGCACTCTTATGTTCAGGCATCCTTTTTTCTTGCCTCCCTGCCCTTTTTTATTTTGTCTTTTCTTCAGAAAAACCCACTGTAGCAAATCAGAATGATGTCACCCCACAACACACTGCTGTGAGGAGAAAGCCAGAGAATACTATGCTTGACCTCTCTATTTCCTTGTCAGTTCCAGCTGAAGTTTGACTGGATTTCACTTTGTAAACAGGTTTCAGCACACCTGTGGGAAGCTATATAAGAGACTCTACTTATATAAGAATATAATTCAGTATAACTAATGGAAATCCTTTCTTAAAGTGGATTAATTCTGGAATATATATACTTCTTTTGCAGGTCACACTCTTCTGCCATATTGAACCCATTGACTAGGTCTTGCTTTTGGTTTTATTCATAAGCCTTCACCAGGACACCAAGCTCTTTCATAGCATCA
Organism: Sylvia atricapilla; assembly: GCF_009819655.1. Classification (NCBI taxonomy): domain Eukaryota; kingdom Metazoa; phylum Chordata; class Aves; order Passeriformes; family Sylviidae; genus Sylvia; species Sylvia atricapilla. Next base: position 104,247,730 of record NC_089140.1, on the reverse strand, counting down.
AAGATTAGGCTGGCATGATTCATGGAGCAAACCGCAGGACCTAGCTGAAATCTGTAGCAATCTGGAATCAACAGGGACTCTATATATCATCTAGCTGTGGTACCCTGCTCCATCTGCAGTGCTCAAGGGAAAACTGAACCTGAATACAGCTCATGTTAAAAAGACACACTGTTGCAGAAGGTGGACAGAATACTTGGAGGCAAGGAATAAAGTGCTCAAGGAGACACAAGGTTTGCTGGACCAAAACTTCATGAGTATAACTGAGAAAAAACTGTCTATTGGAATTGATCCAGCTCTAATAGATCTCATACAAAGGGCACCAAGATCAGTAGGATCCCTCCCATTTATCTTGATAAAATTGGACTCTATGTCAATGCAAGCAGCAAGAACAAAAGGAAGGAATGTATTTTAATAAAAGGATGATTTGGTGTCAGGTGTCCTAATGTACAGCAAAAGTACTTCCTAGATGTCCCTGTAAGGTACCTGCACCTACTTCGAGAAAATGTATGCAGCAATTAATGGCTATAGTTAAACAGACTCATCTGGGGTAGCCTGAGATATGTAAATTTTTTCCCCCAAAGTTCTCTATTGTTTCAGGGGCTAAATATGTTATTTGTGCTCCATCGAAGTTAAACAATTTCTAAGTGTATAACTGGAGATAGAGTTGCCAATTTCTAAATTTAAAAAAGAAGGAAAAATAGTTTATATCTGATATTCAAAAGAACAGTATGCCTTGCAGACAGCATTGTCCTTCATAAAAATGTTCCCTACAGTGGTGCCTTTTGGTCTCAGAAGCTGATAAATCCTCTTTCAAATTCCTCTTATATGATACTTCTGCACATTTGCTCTCCAGAAGCCTGTCCCTAAATACTTACGCCTCAGCAAAGTAATTCAATTTGCAAGCCAGTTCTTCAGCTGATGTATAGCCAGTATATTTCCAGTGAAAATCAATGGAGTTACTGTGATACAAATTGGTTGATAGTAACTAATAATATTTATGTAGGTGTTTTTACAGGCTCAGTCCTGATCATGAGATAGAGTACAACATGCCCCAGCCAGAAACCTTTGCAGCAGATGTCTCTCATTGTAGGTGAAAGGCGTGTAACTGTTTGATTAGTCTATCCCAAAAGTAAATTAGAAATTCCTTGAACTGGCCCAGCTGTCTTGAATGGTGCAGTTGTGGAGGACAAAGCCCAACATCACCCCAGTCTTCTCATCCTTTCTCCACCAGCATCATTTTAGCCTTCTGGTTTGCGGATTTTGGGGTGTAGGAGAGGTATTTCAAAGATCCATAAAATCTGCCTCTCCTTTAGCACCCTGTTCATATCCAGATGGCCACAAAGGAGATGTGAGAATTTCTGCCTCCCTTTAACACCATGAATACACACTCTGCCCAAGTCACAGTCCACAAAAAATATATGCTCAGTGTAATAGTAGCTAGAAATATACAGCAATTTTTTTGGTGTTCTTTGTCACAAGTGTTTTTGAGCCTACACTTTCTTTCCTTTTTAAAAAAAAAGCATAATTTATTCTTCACAGGATAGAAACCAAATTAAGTAATTCATCCAATAAAGATAAAGCACAAGAACTCAGGATAGAATCTTCTACTATGCATGTTTCTAGTGAGTGATATCTTACTCTTGCATAATCTGTTGACTATCAGAATTGTTAGTATTATATATATATGGGTATATAATATGGGTATATAATAACCATAATAACCCATATGGGTATATACCCATATATAATATGGGTATTATATATGGGTATATAATAACATACAGTAAACAATTTAAAGGTAATTTATTATATAAAATATGGTAGTAATAATGGAGAACTCTGGTGATAGCCATTGCTTTGAGATGATAGAAAAGATACAATCATTTTTGCTGCCTCAGATTAGACTTGTCAGTGAAGTTTTATTCATCATTATACTGTTTTCATAAAGTTTAGCTGTTTGAATCCCGCTATGACTTATAACAAGCAGTTTTTATTTATTGCATTATCAGTATTTTCATTGGCTGTGTCTAATATCTTTTCAATTTTTTTTTAAATGAGATAACTCACAGCTTTTGACAATGCTAAAAGCTTTATGCAAAGCCAGTCAAATGAAAAGAAAAACTCCTTTTTTCTTCAGTGGGGCTTTCATCTAACTGTGTATCCAAGTGCTCATCAAAGTGTCATTAATGCTTGTTTTGCAAGATGGCATCAAACTGAATCCATGGCACTTTAGCAGAATTCTCAGGGGCCAAGGCTAAGACCTCAGCAGGCAATACAGAACTATGTGCCTTGGGGAAAATATTTTGAAAATAATATCATTGAACCAGCTAATTAAATTCTTGCAGTTTTCTGCAGCTTTTTGCCAGCCCATTTGTACTGAATAGAAAGGAATTACTCATATGCATGCCCCCAGCAGAGCAGAAATTCCCTGAAGGATAAACAGACACTCCTGTGTAATAAAATACCTAAGCTAACAATGGGTGAGAGAGATGTGGAGACAGAAGTAAATAAGCACTTGGACTCTATGCCACATTAGCACAACTCTTTCATTTCAACTCCAAACCAGTTTATCTGTTCAGCTCTACTTTCTCCTTAGAGTTGCATTGGTTCATTTGGAAATAGTTTAGGGATCCCTGTCACACCGTGATGGACATTTCTGGTGGGATCATTTGCTGTGAACTGGTTTACCTAAAAAAGAAAAATCTCCTGGCTCATGATGTGTATTTCCTTGTAGCAATATCAAAGTTATTTTTTGCCTCAGCTATTTGAACTTCATCATATATTAGGCCAAGCTCCACACCCTACTCCTCTGTACTTTCTGGATTATAGTCTGCTCCATGAACTCACCACTCAGAGTAGCATCACCATCATCCAGTCCAGCAGGAAAGATACTAAAGCCTACAGAAGGAAAGTTTTCATCTAACCTAATCTTTAAATCTGTGAACATGGCTTATTCATGTGTCTGAAGGATGAAGAGGATGGTTATCCATCAGAAGGTATATGTTGCTGGTCATTGTGCTATCCCAGTCCAGTCTGGAAGAAATAAATGCTGGAGCCTGCCTTTCCTCTAGCAGAAGGAAAGGAGCCAGGGACAATCACCCTTTGTCATGATCTCTGAGTGATGATGAAAACTAAGCAATTAATCTAATCCCATTAACTGAGTCACAGAAAGGTGTCTTCTGAGTTTATTTATCTATCTTTCTGTCTCCATAGAGGCGGAGAGGAGGGAAATCAAGACCCCATGTTTTACTACCCTGAAGATTCTACATATGAGTCAATACAAATGAGAGGATCCATGGTTTCACAGGACAGGACACACTCCTGCAGAGATCAGAACAAGGAATGAAAGGAACATAAGAAGAAAAAGACAGCATGAAAATATGTACTGAATAAAGCTGTTAACTGTGAATCTGTAGTTGTGTAAGGTTAGTCCTGTGCTTGATCACCTTTATACATAATTTTATAAAATTAGCATTAGAAAGTCAAAGAAAGCAGGTAAAAAAAGGACTTTTTTTGTTTTCAGTGCCATGCAATTTAGTTGTTGAATTGATTTGTTTTCTGAAAAAGTCTACTGTCATACTAGAATATTTAGTGGAAGACATCATAACAATAAATACTGTCTGCTGGATGTTCTCAATTACCTTACTAACCAGGGAATCAGAGAGTATTCAGGGAATTATTAATCTTTTAATGCTGAAGTCAGATATGACAGTACAAAGTATTTTAGTGTCTCCAGTTTTACGTCTTATGACTCTGGAGACAACCCCTGATTGCAGAGTAAAGCTACTTTGGGCAATATTGCTCATGCTTTCATAGTACCTCTTCGAGAAATCTCATTGCTGAGTTAAAAGGAGACTGACCAGTGAACTTCAATAACACATCTGAAAGTAATGAACTTATGCTAACGCTAATGGTAGAGATTTTTTCCTTAAGTGGATTAGTAGGTATGACTGATAGGTCTGCTCCATGGCTGGAGCACCTGTAGGATCTGTTGCCTTAGGGTGCCCTAGAGAGTATTTCAGATAATGTGTAGCCAATGCATTTTCTCCATCACTAAAGTGTAGGCTGTGCGCCCAATGGTACATATTTGTAATTTCTTCCTCTCTTATTTTTTCTTTCCACTTATTTTTCTTTCTCTTGAGGAAATATATTCTGTGTATAAATTAAAATGCTAAAATTCATTCAGCTAAATGCAGACAAAGGACTGGGAGGTGAGCAAAGAAAAGAGAAAAACGAAATTGTCCTATTTTGATGATGGTTCATAAAGAGAAAGGAATTCATGTTGTTTCTTAGACCCTTACTATCAAAGCTGAGAAGCACGGGGAAATATGATGACTGGAAATATGTTTCTTCTATGGGTTTGTAACTATGCTATTCCAGCATTTTTCCCAGTCTTAAGCTGATACCAGACTGACCTCCAAGGCAAAAACTGTATCTGTGTGGAAAACTTCTAACGACTTGGGTTTATGACTTAGCTTCATATTTTACTAAGGATTCCTACCTACCCTTATTTATATAATACTCACACTTGAGAACTTTCATATTTTAAATGTCTCTGTGAAGAGACTGAGTGCATGATCAGGGTATGAATGTTGTCATCTCCCTGATTTTATGTTTTCACATTAATGAAGAATTTTCTCAAATTATCAGTGAAAAATGTCAGAGATGCCAACACCATAACTCTGAAGTTGTTTGTCCCAGCTACCAACACTTTGTTCTGGTGTCCTCCAAAGTTAAGCACCTTCATTTGACCATGAATTTGACATTTTTCTTTAGTATAGTACATTAATTTGACTTAAAATGGGGGGACTGCTACAAGTCCTTCTGAATGAGGGTCCTGAAAGAGAAATAGGGGAAGTCTTGTGGCTACTGAGATCTACATTTTGAGGACCACTGGATTGTAAAGATAATAATATTATATTACACCTTTTCAGGCTATGTATTAATAGGACTTAACTTGCTGTGTGCTTTATAACCTACATCAGATTAGTGCAGGTGCTCATGTGAGGTTCCCTAACTCTGCCCATGAAACAAACCTGAGCCACAGTTACAAAGGAGTTTAATGGCAGGCCTCAACTACTGTCTTCTCAAGGCAAGCCCAAAGTATTTAATCTCAAAAATAATGAAATTCAAAGTAAGATTTTAAAAGCTACTACCCTTCTGGCAGTTCTTTCAATTCCTGGAGATGTGTCTGCAAACTATGAGAACAGTCTTTGAGTTCTAAGAAAAATTTCAGCAGTAGTATCAGCCTTGGCATGATTTCTTGTTTGCCATTTCAAAGCATTGAATGTTACACTTTCAAAAGACTTCTTATATGAATGAAACCAGAGTGGGTTTTGTTCAAATGAGTGAATAAAAAATTTAGGTTAGGTAAGTGATAAATTGCTTTCTTTCACTTAAACCTCAGTTATCCATACCTTAAAAAAATGCATTTAATACCTCTATAGCTTTTTAATTAATTCAGGCCATTTATTACTCTATGTAAGCAGTGAATTGAATGGCAAGTCACGTTAATATTAAGATAAAGTACTGGGGAATGTGAACTGTGGCTGTACCTTGATGGCAAAGGCAGCCAACAGTACACTCTGAGGAAAAGGGTCATCAGACCATGGAGGGATGTGATTCTTCCCCTCTACTCAGCACTGGTGACATACACCTGAAGTGCTGAGCCCAGTTCTGAGCTCCCCAGCAGAAGAGAGACATGCTGTTTGAATCCAACAAAGGGACATAGAATCACAGAAATTGTAAGGTTGTAAAAGATGTTTAGGATCATCAAGTCTGAGAGTCAACCTAGATATACCACCATGTTCACCAATAAACCATGTCCTAAAGTTTTCTGAATGCTTCCAGGAATGGTGAGTCCACCACTTCCCCGGGGCAGTCTATTCAAATGCTTTACAATTCTTTCTATGAAGGACTGGATCCTAATGTCTAATCCAAACTGCTCCTGGAATAACTGGAAGACATTTCCTCTTGTCCTGTGAAGGTGTTTCTGTTTTCCACAAAGGTGCTTTCTGGGACTGGAGAATCTTTTATATGAGAGTGATAGAGCAAGAGAAGGCTCAGGGGTATCCCATCAACATATTTAAATACCTCGTGATCTTCATTCATCCCAATGAAGATGAGGGAGCCAAGCTTTCCTCACTTGTGCCCAGTGACAGGACGAGAAGCACTGGGAACAACGTAAAAAAAAAAAAAAAAAAAAAAAAAAAAAAAAAAAAAAAAATTGTATCTGAACACAAGAAGGCACTTTCCATATTGTGGAAGTGGTCAAACACTGAGAGTTCATGCAAAGAAGTTGTGGAGTTTCCATCTTTGGAGATACTCAATAGTTGCTTGGACACAGACCTGGGAAACCTGCTCTAACTCTGCTTGAGCAGAAGGTTGCACCAGATGATCTCAAAATTTTCCTTCCAATCAAAATAATCCTGTGATTTTAGAAAATGTTTTACATTAATCTATGCCTTAGCTTCAACTTGCACTAAAAGTTCTGACAAGCTGTCTCAAGTAGTTTCTTTTTTAAATATATGTCATTAGGAATGTGCTGCTTGTAAGCCATCTGAGGATGTCTCAACATCTCAGGTTTTCTGAATGAGACAGTTTAAAATTAACTACCACTTTCCATTGCTAGTCACATTTACATCTCGGAAGAGATGGACAACTTTGCTCTGCCAATGGAAGAAAAATAACATTGTCCCTTTAAAGACACTGTGCTTTGCATGACTAAGATGACTGGAGAATTCTGGCCATTTGTGCAACTACTTCACACAGACAATGCCAGAACAGCTGATTTAAAATGCATTAAATGTCAAAATTTGGAGAAACAAATACAACATGAATATTAATTTCAATTCCTAATCATAATCAGGGGGAATCAAATCCAGTAACATAATTTTGGCAGAGTTCCACAAGTTTCTCTTTTTTTAGAACTTCCTGTGAATTGAATATGCCAATAATTAAAACCAAAAAAATCTGGCACCAGCGCAGTGATTGAAAAGTGTCTCCTACCCCCAGACATTTAGCATATAGCAGCAGATCAGTGTAGCATCATTTTCAAGAAAAGCAATCTCTGTTTAACAGCCTGTTATGAATCTGAACAATATCTAGAACAATCTGCATTTTCATATGCAGCATACAAATAATTTCTATTAAATTTAACAGCATTTTATTTTCTTAGGCTGAAATAAATTATCTTATTCAGTACATAGCACCATGGTAAGGATGCTTGTATCTCATCCAGCCTGGCTGAGAAGGGAGATACCCTACTTTATGGGGTTCACAGTGGTAAGGCATATCAAACCTTCCCTTAGAACAGTTACTGCTGTGTGATGACTGAAACAAGTCTTGCATTTTTGAACTACTGCTTTAATACCTTGAAACTCACAAGTCTGGTCCCCTACTCTCTGGTCATCCAGCAAGCCCAAGTATGTTCTTCCAGAGCCTTTTTACTCTTGGCACTTCACCATGCAACAGGGAAGTCATTATGGGGCCCCAAAGTATTTCACCACTAAAATCTTCATTGCTCAGCGCTGGGGCCATCACAAGCATTATGACTGAGCATTAGAGGCCAGAGAATGAGCTAATGTTTCTGGAGCTGGACAATGAAAGATGAAGTTGAGAACATCAGCTTTTGAGCACAGGGTCTCAAGTTTTATGTGGTCTTGTAAACCTGAATGCCTGAAGATGACTGTTGGCAACATCTTCTTCCTAGATCTATTTAGAAAGTTCTAGCAAGTACTTGTTTTAACCTCAAAATGCAATGACACCCTATAAAAGCTTTCTTTAAGAGATACAGGTGGCTCCTGTATGACTGCTCCAGTTTAAAATGGCTTTTGTGGTTGCTATTCATCCTGTTTAATTACATTTTTAAACAGCAGCTTTATTTTTTTCCTTTGACAGGACTAGTTTTTATATATAAGTGTCCTGGCCAGTCAGGGCTCACGAAGGGGGATCAGTGGGCCAGTGGGTAGTGAGAAATTGCATTGTGTTTCACTTTTCCCCCTGCCCCTTTTTATTGTTATTACTGTATTTTACTTTTTCCAATTATTACTGTTCTTATCTCAACATACAAGTTTTACTTTTGTTCTCCTCCTCATTCCACCAGGGAAGAGTGGGGAAGAGCAGGGGTTGAGCAAGAAGCTGTGTGGTGCTTAATTTCCAGCTAGGCTTAAAACCATGACAATGAGCTAATATATATTGTACAGACAGTTTAATGTTTTATATCAGATAATTAAAATAACATATTTTGAAAATGTTTAAATATTCCCCAATGAACAAAAAACCCTGTTAAATCTTCCGTGTTTACATAATTTTCTTCATAATTAGTATTTTTCATCTTTATTTTAAGAAGGAACAGTTTTGAAATTAAAAAAAAATCTACAGAATGATTCTTGCCTTCCCCTTTTCCTTCTGGAAACCTGTAAGCATTATGTGAAATCTTGAACCAGTGAATGGCAGTCAACCATACTGACACACCTACTATGATTTACTATGGGGTTATATGCCTTTTTTTTTCCCCCCTGCAACAGGTTATGATAGTGAGTTCCCAAAATGTTAACAAATGTGTGGTGTGAAGAGGCAATTTGAGAAAGAGAGTCAACGAACAACAGATTTGCATGTCTCCTTCTTAGACCTCCATACAAACATCTCCTCATACTGGAAAAATACCCAGCATGTGTTACAGAACCTCGTTTGAGTGACAGCATGAGCACCATTGTTTTTTTATTATTTCATGTTATACTAGAAATATTGCAAGAGGACTGTGACTCATCATTTGTTACAGATGTTGATATAGCTTTGCCTGTGCCTTTAGCTACCAATATTTCCTGCAGATGTCAAGATCTGCTGTGGTGGGAAGCCAGCATGATTGTTTCGATACAGTCACAAATTCTCATAGACGTTAGCACCACAATGACACTGCGAAAGACTTAGTTGAGCTGTGGGATCTGGAACTGCCAGTGGGAAGAAACAAGCTGGTAAAAGCTACGACTGACTGCAAATCTTCCTGCAGACAGCTATACCCTGAGCACCTTCTCCCTCCACACATTTCCTCACATGCCTACACCATATGTCAAACGAGACTCTGAGGTGATTAAGCCAGCAATGCCCGAATGCACAAAGTAGACCTAAGTAACCGTTTCATAAACAGCTCCTGCAGTTTTGTGCCTTGCCCTGAAGGAAACTAAGACGCCCTTTCATTTGAAGCAGATGATTTCACTCAGCTGCCCATTGTCATGTCTGTCTTTGTCCTGTATTGTCACAGTTAATTTACATACTATTGACAAATAAGACTACTGCAAATTGCTTGTCCCAGTATCCATTATCATGTTTTTATCCTGTCAGTGTGATCTGCTGTCATGTTTACCAAATTCTCTGGCTTTGTTTTATCACTTCATATTTCTTCAGCATCCTATTGATTTTGGCTTGGAATAACTTACCTTCACCAAGAAAGCTGGCCATAGTGCCCAGCCAATGCTACTCCCTTTTGGTTAGCACCATCTCAGTGCCACTCACTGATGTATGGACAGCAAGGTACCTTTGCTTACCATCTTCCCAGACAGAAGACAGAACTTTGCCTGTCACCACATACTTTAATTCCCCAATAGCCCCTGGTGAGCTACACTACCAAAACTGCTCTAAGGCCCAGGCAATATTTTCAAATCATTTTCACCTGTCTTAACACACTATACCCACTATTTTGCTTGAAACACAGGGATCACATTTACTGCCAAAGTAGTGATCTATCATTCTTTAAAGGAAAGGTTTGATGGAACATGTATTCACAATGGCAGTGGATCTTAGTGGTCAGTTTAAGTAGTTCCTTTTGAGAGAGGCAGTGCATTAAATTTGTTACAAGTGAGAACTTGTATGGAAAAACTCCTGTGCTCCTCCTGTTGGCCAAGTGTCATGTCGTAGCTAAGTTCAGGCCCAAGTATTTGTGTTCTCATGACAAATGCCGTGCCTTGTAATTTTTCTTCAAGATTTTGTTGCTCAGAGACAAATCATCCACACAGCATCTCTGAGACCAGGGTAAGTCATCCAAGCCCTGAAACGCAGAGATCCCTTACCTGGACAGATCTTGCTGTCTAGGTGGCAAAAAGGTCTTGGCCCTGTGCTGATTTTCCAGGTGTGTTTATCCTTTTCCTATGAGGGTGCCTCAGAGCTCAGCAACAGATTGCACCTGCCACAGGTGTTGGGGTCCAGATGGCCAAAACATTAGGAGAAGATGGTCTTGAGTACAGGCTCAGGTCTGGTCTTGGCAAAAGTCAGCTTTTACAGTGAAAAAGCATGTGTAACAATAATAAACCCTATTGCAAAGTTGTGATGCCTAGTTCAAAAAATACAAGGTCCTTCATCAAAACTAGAGAATGCTTTTTGATTTTTTTTTTAAATTCAACAGCACAAGTATTTATTATTTTTAGTCACTTTGACATTTCATTGAAACTGGCATAATCAAAACTTGTTTAATGTCATAATTATCTTGGTTTATGTTTTTCTTATGTGGTTGTGGTAATTAATTTACAGTTAAGAAAGAAGTTTTCCTTTTATTGAATGCCTGATTTTCATACTCACAGAGAGATGGTTTTCCAGAATGTCTGTCTCAGTTCCTGCCAGTGTTGAAATTTTGTAGGGGGGTTAGGAAAATCAAAATAAGAGTGAGTCAATCTCTGGGATAACTCAGCCTGCTCCCTTGACTGCAGTAAAGGACATAGTTCAATATTTGTCCCAGATTAATTTTCTTAAAAATCCAGGCAATCTCAGATTTAGCATTGAACAGCACTGGATCTCAGAAAGCTGCTTCTTTTATTTTTTTTTTTTTCCTAGGTTGGAGAAAGACAACTTAAAAAGGGGCGAATAAAGGGAACATTACAAAACAGTGGAAACAGGAGCACATGTAGCCATATACTGGGGAGGAAATCTGGGTTTGCATAGAGCAGTGACCTGAACCACTACTTTCATGTAAGAATATTTTAACTGAAGTTTAAACACATAAAATTTGTGACATAATAAATAAAGGATTTTAGAGAGAAAAAATCCCCTCTCTGACCTCAGTTCAACTGAGAAATATTTATTTGCATCAGCTGATTATCTTGTCCCTATCACAAATATCATTTACTATTAATTTAAAGGGTGTTTTCAAAAAAGACAGAACATATGTTAAAAAGTCCACAGTTAACAGATACATGATGAAATATCTTTCAGTCTCCCCTGATATGTGCCATTTTGTTACTGCAAACAGTAGAAAGCCTAGAGATGAACTATGATCCAGGCACCTCTTCACTGCCATATAATCCTTCATGCCTCATTAACCTCAATATCATTTACATAAACTGCTGAACCTTACCACTGCCTTCAATAAAATTTGCAAAAACATATGTAAAGGTCAAGATAAATTACAAAACTATGAAATCAATTTCTTATTTAAATTGATGATTTGCCAATCATCTCATGGTAATTTGCATGCCATGGGGGAAGAAAATTATGGCAAGAATGAAGTTATCCTGTCCCTTAATTGTTCACTTACAGATTTTCATGAACTCTGCTTTTCTATCAGTGAAACGTTCTAGGTAAGCTGGAATATATTTTCTAGGTGTGTTGTGCAGTCTCCTTTACAACTTAATTCCATTGTTAGGTACTATCTGATGGAAGATGCCTCTTCCCCGGTATGAAGTGAAAGGAGGCGTTTCATGAGCAAGTACTGTAAGTTGCTTATCTTGGAATAGCATCCTGTTAGTGATATTCAAGCCAGAGTTCACCTGCTGGAAATATATTAAACTAAATATTTTTCAGCAACATAGATAAAAATAAAGTCTTCTAGGTTTTTTTATACTGTATTGTCATCTACCTATGATCTAGGGAAAAAAAACCCAGCAAGATTTCTTGGTAGACAATTTATCACTCTATATGGTTCTTACTACATTGATTTTGAAATCCAAATCTTGTCACATGCAAATACAAAAGTAGATGTCAAGATATTTTTAGAACTTTTCTAGAACATTCTGGGACCATAAAAGAAAAGTGAATGTTTTTCAGGCTGCATATTTTGCAAATATCAGAAGTTAAATTATCACTAAGGTAATGACCTACTGTTTAGCCCATATGCTTGTTGTTTAAAAATGTTGAAAAATAGGATTACATAATGAAATTTTAGACTCCACTGCCTAGTCAGGCTGTTTATTTGAACTGATATTTTGAGACAGTTTCTTAGGGACCAGCCTCCTGTTATTTCCTGTTTGCATGCAGCATGACTCAGTCCTCATGCCAACTTGAAGCTTTTCTACTTAATTTGGAAAGTTCAATATTAAGACTGCTCTTTTGAAAAGGCTGCATGTACCTTATATTCAACAACACTTTCTTTATTTTCGAGTTAACACAAAACAAACAAGTGCAAAACCAGTTGCTGCTGCTGGATATCCCTCTGTGCCAATCCAAAAGAGTTGCTTCCCACTACCCTAACAGGACCTGGGTGGTTTGGCTGGATGGAGAGCACAGAGTCTGAAAAGCCATGCCTTTATCTGCCAGGAAAAAGGGTCAATATTCTAATAAGTATACAGACCTGTCTGTCTTCTGAAGGACACCTGACTTCCTCTAACCATCTCCAGCTAGACGCTGATGGCACAGCCAACACTGGCATGCCACCACCAGGGAGCCAGGATGCAGCTCAGAACCTTGCCAAACTGACAGCGCAGAGACAGCCCATCTTCACAGCCTTTCCCAGAAGCTCCCAAGCTTTACACAAACCCTTTTTCAGTATTCAGGGCTTCCATAAATACTTTGGTTCCACATGAAATGTTGGTGCCTGAAAAAGTGAGGTCCTGGTTTAGGGCAAATTTGGGAGAAAACCCCTGAATGGGTCCCTCTGGGAAGCAAACCCAAATGGCTCCTCCCCACAACTGGTCCAGGAAAAAAACTTCCTCGGAGAAAAGTAGAAAAAAATATTTATTTAACAAACAAAGTGCCCACAGACGTAAAGAATGAATAACATGAAACAATTAAACATTTTGTTCTTCTGAAGTGAGACAGTAAATTCAGAAAGTCCTTGTTGTGGGTAGCTCAACTCTCTCAGTCTCTTATCAGTCCCTTTGGAGGTCCAGGCCCCAGTGGGACTCAAGTGCGAGCTCTCGGCGCTCCTCTGGGTTTTTCAGTCTGGAGTAGGTTTAAACAGTCCCCAGAAAAAGGCAAAAAACAGTCCAGGGAGCCTCTCTGCCCTAGCTAGCTAAAACTAACTAAGAGCAAAGCAGATCTCTGTGCTGCTGTCTCAGACAAACACAGTCCAGAGAAGAATGCAGAGGGGGAAGTGCTGTTTTCAAAACAAACTCCACGCTTCTTCTTCTTCTTGTTTCACTTTAAAAACCAGTCTTAAAGGAACTGAACTCAACACAGAGCACAAGCAGACAGATGATTGGGGATACAAGCATCATAAAGTCACCCTAGGACAGACTCATGCTCTCATAGCTCCCTGTAAGGGTCTTCACCAAGGCCTGAGGACACCTTGTTTTCAGTGAGGCATTTGTTTTCTTCACTACTTCCATGCTGCCAAATGTGGCTGAAAGATGCCCAAGGGCTGGAAACAGAAAGGGCAGAATCAGGAGTGAGACAGACTAACAGAGTTATGCAGGAATTGCTTTTTTTATAGCAAACATCTGTCTATAGGAGACAATTTATAAAACAACTGAAGTGAAAACAAAGCAAAGTAAGTTGAAGTGGGCTAAGGCAGCATAAAAACCCAACCAGTTCTTTGTGTTTTGAAGGAAAAAATGTCAGGTTGTGGTAAGATGTGATCTGTTGAAAAATATTATGGAAGTATTTTATATGAAATTGAGTGTTCATTCATTTTACAGTGAGATGATTTTTTAATTAAAGGGGGGGTTAACTTTGTAAAGTAAATAAAATTCTCCATTTAAAGAAGAAAGTTCTTTTATTTAAAGATTTCTCAGAGTGAAATTTTTTTGTGCCTGAGTTTTTATCACCCTTTTTCTGAATCCTATGTGGTGAAATTACAGGGTTTCATAAGAAAATTATTAGAAAGATCTGGATTTCCAGATATATCAAACTGAATTCTTTAAAAAATACAAGAAAGGAACTGCATATCAGAACTTTGATGTTCCCTGGGGGGACACCATCTTATTCTGGAAGCAAAGGTTTGCTAAACTACATTTACTGACATTAGAATTAGTGTTCTCAAAAGCATCAGTTTTCAGTCGATTTAAAAAAATATAAATTTTAAATGGCTTTATTTTTCTTTGTACTGTTTACACAACACTGTCCTGCAATGGAACATTATAGTCAATTACACCTGGAACTCTAAATATTTCTATTAAAACTTTTCTAAGATTTTTTATTATTAAACAAAGTTTGTAAAGTTGGCATAAACAGAAGTACACTTATCCCACACTTTATTTATCTAATAGTTGTCCTCAGACAGATCCTTCTTATTTCTGATAATCATTTTAACTTGCCTTAGTGTCCATCATAATTTACTTTTCTAGTCTGTATGAATGGAAGTGGGTATTTTTATTTGGTTGGTTTTTTGGGGTTTGGAGATTTATATGGATAAGCTAACTTCATCATTCCATCAGGTATGTATCAAGACCAAGAGTTTAAAAAAATGTTTTTTGTCTTAATATTTTCCAGTACAATGTTTCTATTTCCAAAATCCTTTCTTTGATGTTTAGCTGGAGAAAAACTTATGCATGTGTTTCTCCTGAACAAAACTGAAAGCTGAGCCTGTTAAAAATTCAAAAGTTTAGGATTCTTTTGTCTTCTTATCTTACAGCACTATCCTGCAAATAAATTCCTCTCTTTCTTCTCCTTCCCAGCCCTCTGAGTTCTGGCACTGTCACCTTGTCACCTTGTCACCTTCTCTGACAACCAGAAGCTTGGAAGTGTGGTATAATACATTTTTCTATCAGTGAGTTATTTAGTGAGGTAGAGGGAATTATAGATACAAAGAGAGCTATGTTTTACAGTGCTTGTTTAATTTCCTACCATACAATGAGGTTGATGTTTCTTCAGATTAAATATATGCCTTATGAGGACTCACAAGAAAAAGCATAAAAATGAGCAATCTAATTGTAAGTAAATAAAATTCAAATCACACCAATGTCTAATTCAGACCACACATACTTTAACCTTTTTCTCGTATACCTCAGAGTGAGGAATTAATAGCATCTCAAAATATTAACAAGATGTTTTATAAATCCTTTCCCATAATCAAAGCTATTTCTTCAGTGTGCTTCCTCTGTAGTTCAGATCTTGGAAAGGCAAACATGGAAATGATGAGATTTGCTCTTACTAGAGCTCGCTGTCTGCCGCATGTGTGGCCTAAATAGCTGAGCAGTGTTTTCTGTCCATTTTGTGCTCGCAGACAACATACACCCTAGTGAGCAGGCATGTCCAAAAATACAAAGAACATTGTCTTATTGTTGCACTGTTAATTTCATTCTTGATTAGAGTCTTGCAAAGGCTGTAAATCAGTGCTAGAGAATTTCTTTCATTGCAGTCATTTCACAGTGGTTTTAACTCTTCTTTAGTCTCAACGGTATGCAAGAGATAAAGATTTTTTGTTTTCGCTTTCTGTATGAGAACATAATGTTCCCTCTGTGTCTATCAGCTGGTGTGATAACCAGGGATTAATTAAAGAGCCACTTGTTGCTTCTTCTTATATGCCAAATAGCTTTAATCCCTCAAGTTCCAAAGTAATAAAGACAGCAATATCATCCTGCACACATGGGACAAGAAGAACCATCCACCTTTGTTCTCATGTCATGTTAAACCACAGAAAATAATAAAATCATAACTTAGAAACTTCCCTTGTGAGCAGTAGTGTGTACAGAGATATAGTGAAGATTCTCATTCTCCGTGGCTTCTCCACAAGATTCTCTGGCTATGGAGGGCAAATGCTTTACTGCAGAGAGTGGCACAGACCCAGCAGAAAATCTGGCCTCAGCAGCAAAACAAAGATCACTGATCAGCAATTCCAAGTAGCTTGTCTTGGAAAGAAGTCATGCATATTTCAGCCAGCAGAAAGAATGGAAGCCTAAAATAAAAAATAAGATATTAATAATTTAAAGACGCTTAAAGAAACTAAACAAAAAACCACCCAAACCGAATGAAAAACAACAACAATAAAACTTAGGAAGCAAACAAAGCAAATAAACAAAGCAACAAAAAAAAAAAACCACCCAAGCTGCTGAAAATTGTTAGATTTCTGAACCTTGGATGAACAAGTGGCAGACTGGCACTCTGATATTTTCACTGTGCTCATTTATGCAGTGTGTAAATTTCTTTCCTCATGCTGCTGCATGAAGGTACCTCCATAAGAGGCAGGACACCTCAGAGCACAACTGAGCTCTCTCAAGAGTTGTTCTGGCCTAAGTTCAGATGTACGCTCTGGGTGTGGCTCAGCTGTAGCTCCTTGTCTTTTCTCAGTCATGGAAATAAGAGCCCAACCAACACGTTAGAAAAAGGCTTAGACACCCCAATTCCCTGATCTTGGCACCTGTGTGACTGAATCTCCATGCAGCACCTCATAGTTCAGCTCCCTGCGTTTTGTTTCGGATGTACCCTGAGACTTCAAGACCCAGAATTTTTTAACTTGTCGTCTAGGGACTACCAGAAAAACTGTGATGATTCAACAAATGGAAGACACTGAGCAGAAGCAAAGGGAAAAAGTTAAAATTCTGCTAAGAGATTCCATTGGCTTAAAAGCAATTCACAAGACCCTGGAGAATCCTGTGCTTGCAGAGCTGACCTCCTTCAGGTGTGATGACACAGCATTACAGAGTGCTGTGTAGGCAAATCTGTAGCACCAAAATGGAAATAACAGAAGGAGGAAGCAAGCTAAATTAAGGAGGATAATTTGGTGTCTGAGGTAGCATTATGCCAAGAAGTCATAAGATTTTTTCCAGTTACATAATCAGTAGAAAATTATGTTACTTAGGTTAATGGCTTTGAAAATAGTTTTACTAATCGAGCCTTCAAAACCTCACTAGAGGAGTTTTAGATGAAGATAATTTATACAAAATACTTCCCAATACCCCGCCTCCTTTCAACTCAGGAAGAAATACTTCAGCCATGACTAGAAGCCATGTGAACTAGGGTAATTTCCTGCACTACCCCCTGTTCATTGTTCAAATATTTTAACATGGGAATTGACACCAAAAAAAAAAACAAATAACCTTCTCTAGAAATAGACAAAAACACAGTATCTGGGAAAGATATTCATTTTAAAAACAGAGAAGAACATTGTGAAATCTTCTAATTTTGCCATCTAATACAAAACCTTGCTTTAAACAGAATCACAGAAAAGGTCTATATCTTTTGGCAAATAAGTTTGTCCTAAATGCATTAGACTCAAAAGGTCCTAAGCCAAATTCTCTGTACATATAAATGGCCATTGTAATTGATTGGAGAGTGGAAGTTTGGCTGTCTCTAAAATTAAATCAGTTATAAAGAAACAGTACCCAGCACCAGCTTACGTAAACCAAACCAAGGACACGATGCAGGAAGGTCTTTTAGAGAATCTCAGTCATCAATCTATACTTGTAAATTCCAGTGGAACAAAAAAAAAAAAAACCAAAATAAAACAAAACAAAAAAAAAAGGATTCTCAGAAATTATTTTTGAAATTTCTCTGAAGTCATTTCTGTTTACCAGAGGATGCAGCAGCATTCAGAAAAAGGCCAATTCATCTCCTTCCAATTTAGAGGTGATGCTCAGTTTTCCACTGTTGTCATCCAGTCTTTTGGTAGCATGAGGGGTCTTGATGAGTTTGCTGGCCTAGGATTTATGTTTGACTTCTCAGCAGGTAATGTATGAGACAGTCACTTCTAGATAGACCTGACCAATACTTTCTGTAGAAACATTTTTATTAATGATTTCTGAGCTCTTTCATCATACTGCGTACCCAAAAGGAGACCTGGCAGGACAGAACATTTAGATTAAATGATGTCAGTTTGAAGAGTCAGACCAAGAGGGTTGAAACCACTGCTGCCTAAACTATTACTCTTGCAGAATGAAAACATCTTATTTTTAGAACATTGAAGCATGTCTCACCCTGGAGCTCAAGCAGCACTTTAATAGTTATTAATGGCAGCTGTCAGGTATGCATCTATTGACCAAGAATGAGTCACACTGGCCTTACTAGAAGACCTAGTTAGCTGGAAATCTGTGGTGCTTTTTTTGCTGATTTTCTTTTATTATACTTTTTCCTTATTTTTATTTTAGCAGCTCGTTCTTCTGCAGGCAGTATGATAGTGAAATATCAGAGTGTTTATCTGCAGTAGCCATTAGGACAAACTAATGAACTTGTTTTGGAGATACAAGCAGGTCATCACCTGCTTTGTCAGTAAATAATAATGTTAAGGAGGCAATTTCCATCACTGTAGGTACTCACAGGTTAATTTAGAAACTACCAGCTTTTAATTAGTAGTGCAGACAGCATACTGTGTGGCAAAATTTTGTGGAAAATCTTTCAATTTGTAACGAAGCTAGAGAAATAAATAAAAAATACTCTTCTTCTCCACTAAAGAGTGTTTTGAAGGTGTCTATTTCCAATATGATTGACATTAATGGTTAAAGGGTAATAATTTAAAATTGTATATTACTTTTTCTCCCAAAATTAAATGACTTTCAGACACATTTCACTTTCATCAGGCTGCAATATTTGCATAGGTTTGACAAATCAGCTGCTGCAACTGTCTCACTGTAATTAGTACAGGCATTTAATAGATGCTTTCCCAGCCAAATAAGAAAACTACAAATAGTATAAAATCTGCAGCAACAGTGCCTATGAGGCCTCATGATCAAGCAAAGTCTGCTGTTCAGTTCTTTTTGGCAGGAAAGGTCTGCAAGGGCATGCAAGCTGCACAGAAAATCCAGCACATAGCTGCTTGCCTGTTGAACAAAGATACAGATACAGTGTAGGTCTGCTTCCTTTATTTCAGAATGCAATTAAAAATCCTGGTCCTTGCCTAAAAGGTCTGTCAGACAGACACTGCTCTGAAGAGATAATGATACTGACAGAGCCAAGAGGAGAGGTCTCAGGAGATCAAGCTGAAGCCCAGAGGGAGTAGACTTTTGTGACTGAAGACACTCCTGCCTGTGTAGGATTTGTCTAATATTGCTGCTTTCAGGTCACGGTTTAGGCCATATATTTGCAAATGCCTTTGCAGTAAAAAAAAGTGGCACTTTAATGAGTGAGAAACATGAAGAAAGAGAAGAAAAGATGACAGTGGAGAAAAAGAGAGAGAGAGGAGACAGAAAGAGAAATAAATAAATGAGGGAGTATGAAGTCCCTTTGTTCAGTATTGTACTAACCTTAGCACAAATTCCCTACTAAGATCATCTGATAGATTGTACATTCCCAAATACATTAGCAGAGAAAAAAAAATCTGCCTGAGCCACAGATTAGCATATATTCACTTATTATATGCTAGACAATGTCCAGTAAAGTGTGAACAAAGTGTACAGCCTCTAGATCTGAGGCTATGCTCTTCTGTCTCCTGATAAATAAGGTGATGATCAACATTGAATGATGAGCTCTTCTGAATGACCAGATTGGCTTCTGCATCTGGTATGTCCTCACCCCTGCACTGGCACTGCTTGCTATTGAGCCAGCTGCTTCTTTGAACATGGTTTAAGGCAAAGCAATCTCCCTCCAGCCTCTGCTTCTGCCCATTTAACCAGAAGTCCCAAATGGGATTCACTTTTCCCACTTGAGAACTTTGGAAAGAATAGGCAATTATGTTACAGCTGTTCTGCTTGCCAACTTTGTTTTTGTCTACGTGCGTGTCCTAGTCTGTTTGTTTTAGCTCTCCTGAGCTCTCTCTTCAGCTGTTTTATTTTACCTCTCTCGAACTTTCTTGGGATTCCACATCCAGAAATACGGCTGCTGTGTGCACTTCTGGCCCCTGTCCCCTGTTTCTTCAATATCATGACACTTAGTATGAAAAGTAGTTCTTCTACCTTGAAACAGTCTTTGATGAATTACTAGTAATAACCCAACATTTAATCCTAAAAATTGGGCTACCTGTCAAGTTTCTCTGCAAAGCAATTTCTTAAATTCCCACTGATAGTCCTCTCCCCCAGATCAATATCAGCTTAAATGTGATTCAGCTTTGTGATCTCTAGGGGCATTAGCTTGTCCACTTGCTGTGCTCAGAATATTCCATCTTGTTGTAGCATTTCAGCTGAACACAAAGCATCAACAAGGTGGGTGTTATTACTGACTTGCCTCTGAAGCTGCATACTGGATGGCAGCTGTGGAACACTGGCACACAGGCAATCCTATCTTCAATAACTTGTCTTTCCAATGAGTCCATGGTGTGCCATTCACATATTTTGCAGAAAAAGTCCCTTGTCCTCAGTACATTGCTAGGTCATGCATTCTTCCTGCCATGCTGTGATTCAATCATCTTTTCCCAGGAACTCGTGTTTACAAAATTTCTCCTTTAAGCAAGATGTGTCTGAAATGCTTTGGTAAATGAGACCATAAAATGCATTCCTTACCTCTTCATTGTGTGGGATGGTCTTCTGGTTTGTCACAAAGTCCTGTGCAGATCATCTGCTTATAAAATGAAGAGGAAATGTTTGTTTTTCTTATGTAAATACCATTTTTTCAATATAGGAGAGTTTCTGCACAACAGCTGTTACAGTCTGTGGAGTTCTCAATTGAATAGGAGATATATTTCATTCTTAGGTTTATGAAGGCTTGAATGAGATTTTGTGCATTTTATTGTTCTTTCAGTTTCCTTTATTCCATTTGTGACCTACATACAGGGAGCTGCTCCTGGTATTAATTTATATTGTCAGGTTTTGGGGCTATTTATTTGTTTATTTTTCTAATAGTGTCCAACTTGGGCACATAGGTCTGATCCTCTAATTAAGAATATATCTGAGATGCCCTGTGACAGTTTCAAACAGCAGGGTTGCATGATTTCTAGACAGCACTTATTCCTTATCAGAATTACGAATTCCTGATTTCTTACTTCTATATAGCGAATAAAGAAAAAAAATTCTAAAATATCAGGACATCAAATTTCAGGAAAAGTCAGCAATCCTGTTAAAACTCCAGAAAGAAGATGCATATTTCAGCATAATGCTTACTGATAAGTAAACATGGAGAGAGCTAAAGAATATGCTTCATTACAAGAGAATTGGGATTTCAAACTATCTCAAAAATTTAAAAGATGAGAATGACTTTAGCTTCAAAGCTGAAAGAAGGTAACAGTTCCTTTCGATGACATTTGATTTTCCAGATCCTTCCCATGACAATATTTGATTTTCTAGATCCTCTTTTCATTCCCGAGTCGAACCTTTGTAGTGCTTCTATGGAGGCAGAATTGTGCTGGACTATCCTGATATCCAAACGTGTACTTCAAAAACATCTGGAAACTTGAAATCCTTTTGTCTTGTGAGTTTTCGAAGTGATTAGAGTGTCAAGTAAATTCTGATGACCCTGGCTGGGAGCTTTTGACTCCTTCCTTTAAGACTGAGCATCTCCTGGTAGTTCTTTCTGAAATGGACAGAGTGAAGGTAAAGCCTCAACTTACAATCACTGAAAATGTGATTATCTTGCTCTGGTCATTTCTGAGTTGAGAATCCAGACCAAAAAATTTCCTGTTAAAAGCGTCCTTTTCTACTCTTATACTGTTATTCTGTGAACTGTTTTGGCCTCAGTGCAGAGAAATCGCATGAAAAATGTCTCAATCAGTTCTTTTCAGGAGCATTATGATGTAGTCTTTAATTATAAATGTTCATTTTTCTGTTCTCCATAGTCCCAGAACATCTTGAAATTACTTGTATTGTATTCATATTTTTATTGTTAGAGTGCTTTCCAGGCTGAAAAGCATATTTTTAAGGAAAAACAAAATAAATAAGGAGAAAGGGCTGCTCTTTGTTAAATGAATTTTAAATGGTTGGTATATTTCAAAATAAAAATAAAATATTGGCATTTTTCACACACAAAGAACTACAGGAAAGTTGCAGGGTCACTTGGTGTATGGGCTCAAATTTGTTAAATGAAATTACATTTACCCTTTTCCTTTTGTTTTTACGGGTAGAGGAGCACAATAAATCAAAACCAATGTTTGACAATTATAAGTGTTTCTAGCAACAAGTCCATTAATTTGAAAGCCACTGGACTTCTACTTTGTTGTAAGTATTTCTGTTGTGATTTTATATACATCAATAACTATCCTTTGAGTTGGACAGGAAGCATTACTTCACTTTGTATTGTGCTCATAAACATGCATAAAGGAACATATCTATACATCTTCTATGGTTAGGATAATATTAATCTAGGGTCTTCCCTACATTTATTCTTACATGTTTATAGAATCTGCCCTATATACACACAGGTGTGTTTATGTAAATATGCCTCCAACCAAGATGCAAAACTCAAAAGTTATATTTTTCTTTAATGAAGGTAAGAAAGACAGTAGGCAAGATGTAACTATTAATATCATTCAAGACACAAATACCCTTTCAGATAAAGCCTCACTGCTGAGCAAGAATTTCGTGATGTAAGTTCAATATTAAACAGATTTCAGTATGATGATGATGAGAGGAATGGAGCACCTCTTCTACGGGGACAGAATGAGAGAGCTGGGGTTGTTCAGCCTAGAGAAAGCTCTGGGGAGACCTTACAGCACCTTCCAGTACTTAGAGAAGAACTACATGTGAGCTGGCAAGGGACTTTTTACAAGGGCATGTAGTGACAGGACAAGGAGAAATGGCTTTAAGATGAAAGAGAGTAGGTTTAGGTTAGAAAGTAGGAAGAAATTTTTTATTGTGAGGATGGTGAGGCAATGGAACAGATTGCCCAAAGAGGCTGTGGGTTCCTAATCCTTGGAAGCATTCAAGCCCAGGTTGGATGGGCTTTGAGCAACCTGGTATAGTGGAAGGTGTTCCTGCCTATGACGGGGCAATTGAAATGACATGATCTTTAGAGTCCCTTCCAATCCAACCTATCCTATGATTCTGTGATTCTATGAAAGTGTGTGCATAGACAGCAATCGTTTGGTAGTGTTACATGTGGCTTCACACTGACAATCCTGGTTGTGTTTATCAAGCATGCTCTCAGATCCATGCCTTCAGTGCCATGTCAGTTCCAGGGCAAGGTAGATCTGGACAGGGAGATCCCATTCTGGATCAGATGGATGAACAAACTCCAGGGACTTGCTGGAACTCCAAATAAAAGGCTTGGATTCAACTCTCTGAAATGGTTCACACCAGGACTCAGGGATCTGAGAACCAGTTAGCCACTTGGGAAAGATGCAATGGAGCTGAGGTGGTAAAGCTGGCCAAAGCACCTGGAGATTGCTCTTATTTTATTTTACTGACAACGTTGGTTATTCACACTGGGTTTGAGGGATTGCTGGAGTACAGCCCCCATCCTACCAGACACTAGCTCTGTATTCACCTTCCTCCTTCTGCTTCCATGCCACTGGTCAGTCCATATGGAAAACTTCTGTGTTCGTGGGCTTTTCTATGCCAGTTGGGTGCAAAATTCTCTGCTTCTCATGATGTCAAGCAATTGATATTTAGGTCATCATATCCAAGATGCAAGAAGATTTTCTGTGTAGATATTACACAAAGGGTCAGGATTTCCTGAGATCTTCTAGTAGAAAGGTGGCACCATTGCTATAGCATAGAATACAGAATATCCAGAGAGGTAGCTACTGGTAGCAATGCAAAGTGAGAGTGTAACCTTGCAAACTCAGAAGACAAGATAGCTCTTATCACAGGTGTGCAACCAAGGAAAAGATGGCCTATGAGACCCTGTGAGATCATACATGAAATATGATAGAAATGGGATCCAGATTCCGACTACCCCAGTGTTTGGTTACTCTTTGCAGTAGCGATGTATTTTTGCATTTAAAATAGAAAAGGAAAGGTATGAAACTGAGAAAGAAAGGATTCCGGAACAGATAAAACAGCAAGAAGACACTTCTAAAGACCCTGAAGAAAGGATACCTTTTCTCTTCTTCCTTCTTCTTTACTGTCAGAAAAACATGATTTCATTAATCACTTCATGCTGATCTTCATTGCAAACTCTTATGTTGTTTTTAATGCTCTGAGAGTGATGCACTTTCAGTCTGGGACCAGTGATCCCTTTGAACTCACTTGAAATAAGAGATGACAAATGGAGAAACAGATTTTAATCTTTGCTTCTTGGCAGTAGATGGTGATGAGTATTCAAAAATGAAAGATGAACTGTGAAAATGAGAATTGTGTTTTCTTTTGTCTGGAGCTCCTTGGCCCCCAAATTATTCATATTCTGAGGCTGATTCATCATCTTCCTCCTTTTGTTTAATTTTCTTCTGACTGTCTGAATCCAGTGGGAAAGAGATAGAACACCTTTAAAACTTTTAATCCTTGATTAATTTTAACTTGAAGGAGATAGAAAGAATGAGGCAGTTTTCCCAGGTGCCCTCATTTTGTGTTCTTTCCCTGGGAGCAAAGACACAGTGATAACAGCTGGGCAAAATTTTTAGAATGAAAAACGCAGGTGTTGTGTGTGAGATGTTGGTCTCTAGTGAGAGTGGTCATCAGTGCCATGAAATCATTCTCTTGAAAGCTCTTGATCCTGCTGAAAGTTTGACTTTTTTTAATACGTCCTTGAAAATACTGCAAAAAGTGTTGTGTCCCAAATTTTTCGTAAGGAAAGAAAGGTAGGTCTGCTCAAAAACAACCCTACAATACCCTCCATATGCTCTCTAATTATGGTTTCCATTTTCCTTGAACTAACAATTTCTACCGCTATTTTGTCAACATATTCACTTCAGGAATTCTACAATCTAGGTCATTTGAAGTGTGATTTTCTGCCTTCTTATCAGGCATAGAGAAGAGCAAAAGGGTCACATCCATCTCCATATTT
This sequence comes from Sylvia atricapilla, assembly GCF_009819655.1. NCBI lineage: Eukaryota > Metazoa > Chordata > Aves > Passeriformes > Sylviidae > Sylvia > Sylvia atricapilla. The sequence continues at coordinate 104,222,848 of NC_089140.1, read as the reverse complement.
TTTTCTATCTTCTTAATTCCAAAATCTGGTTAAAAACTTCCCCAATTAAACCATGCCTTCTATGGTTTACCTCTGCTTATTAAAAAAACAGTATCACTGTAGACCATCTTCCTTACACTTTTGAAAAATCAATAATTTTCTTACTTTTATATGTATGTATGTTTAAAAATGTATCCTGCTCACCCTGCACTCTAAATATCTTTTCATATTTATCTCTAAGAGCTCTCTATAGAGTATTTTGGGTATATTCTGCAGAAAGGTTGCTATCTGTCTTGTCAGAAAAAAGGAGTCTGAAGTAGATGATGCCATTGAGAGATACTGCTGCTTTTCTGTCAGGACAAAGCGGGATTGTGGAAAGGAATACACAGAGAAGTAATGCAAGTAAACCTATTAATTCCTAAGCTTTAAAACCAGTTTAATCTATATAGTTTCAATTTTTTTCTCACTTGCAAATTTACTTCAACCTTTGAAATACTCTAAATCCCTATCCATAATATTATTTTTCTTTATTGATACAAAATTCAAGGTCATTTAAGACAAAAAGGGAACAGTGAAATGTCTAACTCAGTGTCCCCCTTTTCCTCTTCAAGGCTTCCTTGTCCACAGCATGGTTCATCCATCACTTCTGCTCTATGTCACCTGGTGAACAGCAGCACTTTCCTCACAAAGGGAGAAATAAATATTATGTCTGTTTTCTTCAGAAGTCCATGGGACATTTTTAACACTCACCATGTCTGACAGCCAGGAACCTGCTTTGTGAGTGGCTGCACACATCTTGCTCTGCTTTAGCATTCCATTATTATGCAATGACATGCACAAGAGTTTGATCCCAGGCAGACAGAAACTTGAGCAAGAATTGTCTGTATATCATGTCCCACAGGTGGCTTTGTGCTGACCCTGTACAAAGACATGATGGTAAAAGTAACAGTCTTACACCTTTGGTGTTAAGCAGCAGGCAAGTACAACCACAGAAAAAGCAAAGGAGCTTAAAGCAGATATCTAAAATTTTTATATCTACACTTAGAGGCAGTCAGTCTTCCAACAATTCGTTCAGCATTCCCAGAAAGAAATAACAACTCCTAAAGTACTATTTATATGAAAGTAAACTGAGTACCTATAAGACAGATCACCTTTATGAGTTCCTTGTGTCTTCTTATTGAAAGTGATTGTCTTGGGCTTAAATGGCCAGTTTGCCAATGAAAAAGTGAAGGAAGATTCCCCCAGCTCATATAGCCTGGAGATAGCTGTACCCATATAACCTGTCTATTTTACAAAGTGGACTTACCTGCAGTAAAAGGAGAGATTCAAGGTTTTGCCTGATTCTTGCAGGATTTGTGCTTTGGGAGCTCTGTAAAAGCAAGCATAATTAAACTATTGCAAATGGCCTGCCTGTATATAAGCTGAGCCGTGGAATTTCTACAGGGTGACATGTTTTATACACTCGGTGTTTTATATAGCCCAACATAGTCCATAGTTAATTTAATAAATAACACACATATTATCAAGTTTGACACATTTAAAATTTTATAAGTTGAGGCTTTCAGTATTGTGTGGTGTTAAAAGTTGTGACAAATCTGAGAAAATAGTTATTAGGAAAGGCAAAGAGAAAGCATGTGGGAAAAACCTAAGCTAGTGTTGTCCCAGAGAGCATGTTTAGATTTTGTTTGGCATGTTCTTTGCTGCAGTATACCATGCGTGATAGATAGGGAGAAAATTTACACAGATTTTACAGAAAACTGAAAAAATTTACATATCTTTTTTTGGATACCTAACTACAATTTTCTTCTGTATCTTCTCTCATGGCAAATTTAGACAGTTCTGTTATGAGGATATCCAACATGCTAACCCTGATCCTCCCAAATCTCTGCCTTTCATCACATTCATCAAGTTGTTCTGCCTGTTGTTCCAGTCACTGCATGTTTCAGTGTGAAAGCTCCTCCTTAGTTACATGTATGGGAGACAATACAAGAGGCAAACATCTCGAGATCATTTGTGCACATGATATTTATGATAGCCAAATGAAAACAATCTCACTACTGTGAGAAGACAGACTGAATATTTGTTTTTACAAGATTTTGTATGCTCAACTGGGCATGAGGCATGTTTAAAAGAGCTCACCTTGAAACAGAGAATTACTGGTTGCTGACCTATGCCCTGCAGATCGCCACGACTTTTCATTGAAATGTTTAGAAATGGGAAACGGATTTTCTTCCACTTTCTAGCACATCAGAATGTTTTGGCCATATGAAAAGCATCTCAATTAAGTCAACAGCTTTTCTTGAGATTTTGGGTGCACAGTTAGACAGATTGTAAAGCTGATTTGACAAGTGGCAGTACTAACATCAGTTTATTTTTTTTCTTCACTTGAATAAAATTAATGGGAAATTTTATGTATAACCTGTTCATATTTGTAAGTCTAACTCACCACTGCATGCTTCAGTTTTATATTTCCAAAGTCACCCATTTTCTTCATGTGTAGTATTTTTGGGCAATGCATCAAAGCCTAAAGATTTTAATAATTATGCACTTAATATTTGCTTCAGCTCCAAAATGCATCCTGATATCTTGTTCTGTGGTCTTCCAAAACTGCCTTTAAAATCAGTGCCAACTTGTCTACAAATTCTGTGCTCTCAAAACATTTTGTGTGGGGTTTTTTTTTGGTAAGTCTAATTTTAAATCCTATGGTCTTTGATGGATGTACAAATTCATTTAATCAGTCACTTATCCTGCAATATAGGCATCTGAGTCATATGCTCTCCAGCAGCCTTTGCTTGGTTAAACACCAGATGGATGAAACAGCTGTATAAATCTTTAATCTCTGTGACAGCCTTTCTTTCATTTATTTTTTGACTTATGTGGTTAGTTTCACTTGTGTGTTTTTCCAATTAGGGAGTTAACCAATCTCTGTCATTCAGATCTATTTAACACACTTTGTCTTTAGCGTAGGAAATTTTACTTTTACATTGATTTTTCAATTTATGCATTAAATATTTAGCCCGCGTTTGAAGTAATATTGATGTCGTTGGTATTTCTGTTCATTTTCTGTTAATGTATCAATGTTAGTGATATAATAACATCACACATTATCATGACAATTTGTAGTTACAGTCTCTTTCTTTGGAACAGTACTTTCTTGTAAGATAATCATCTACCTCAAAACTATTCACTTTCTAATCAATTCTGCTTTTTTCACACTGTTTGGGTTTGCGTTTGCACTATATCTTTAATCTCACTATTTCAACAAAATAATATAAATCCAAACTGAGAGACAGAGTCAGAACTGTCTGTTGCAGTGTACATATTTTTAAAGGGTAAAATTAGCCTTTTTATAGGTTACTGTCATGTATGAATATAAATTTAGAAATACATTTGAGCTCTCTATAGAAGAATAAAATAATACTTTGTAACCATGATTAAAGGAGATGCTTGTAAGAAAGCATGCATGGTACTAAACACTAAGGAGAATTCCTAAGCAGATTTGAAGAGACACAATGCATTTCGTCTCTGTGATCCAAAGACTGCAACATGGGAAATTTTGTGCAAAGACAAAAAACTGTTTAATGTATTTGAATATTGAGAAGACATAGGAAGAGGGTCTAAGCTCCTTTAACCATGTGGTTTAAATACACAATAGAAAAATTACCCTGTAAGAATGAATTCTGAGAATTTTTTTAAATGAAAAAAGCATGTTCAGATGATTGGTGGAGTTAGAGTAGAATCCAGACAAATTTGTGTCTTGTCTTGTCCAGAATTAGAGTAACACTGTAATATTTTTTTTTACTTAAACAAAAGAGGAATAGAAGGCAAGTGGTGAATATAAATGCTGAGTTTGGAAAAGCTGTTGTGGCATCATCATTCTGTAGAGTGCACCAGCAATGCTTTGGCTAATTTTACCACTCCATGTAGGAATGTAATTTCTGAGTTCCAAAAAAAATTTCTTTCCTGGTCATCCAGGGCACAACATAAAAATCCTGAGATTTTGCAATCAGAAAAGAAATTTGCATGGGGAAAAGAGCAGGAATAAACAGTGATAGAAAAATTAAAACTTTCATAACTGTTATGAAAAACATGCCTCTATACTATAATAAAGAATCTAAAGCTCCAGGATATCACTCGAGATGCTAAGAGGACAATGAGACTCAACAAGCTATCTCATGACCCTGAACTTCTTTAATGCTACTAAGTCCTAAGAGATGCTTGAAATTATTTCATTCTTTACGTTTGCGCTTGTGTGTTCAAAGCCTGTGGAATAGGTTAGGAGTTGGGAACAACTATTCATAACTAGCCCTCTTCTGCATGTGAATAATACACTGTCTAAGCAATGTAAAGTGAGTGCAGTTGTAAGGATGTGAGGTTTCTCCCTTCACCTTGGTATTTCAAGGATATGATTTATAATAACCTCATCATTTCAAGGTTGGAAGTTGACTGGATTCACTCTCCCTTCTTAATAGCTTTTCAGCCCTGTGTGCTTTTGTCATTATGTCTCATATCCACACAAAGTGAAAGGAATCAGAGTGACCACAAGTGTAAAGTAATTTTGTCTAGAGAAGAGACTCTTGATGATTTCTTCTTTGCAAGGTAACCCAAAATACAGAGTGGTTCATGCCCCTGTATAGAAATACAATCTCACATAACCAATGCTTTGATGTTTTTGATGTGTTTCAACCATATCTGAAGTATTTCTAAGCATATTAGCTATGATATATGAATGCATTCTCAATGTAGGGAAATAACCTTGAACTTCAACTATATTACTGGAAGAAAGGATCTATTCTTCATTCCAAAGAAGTGTATAGGAGTATTTAATGTAAGGAGCATTTCTCATTTCAGCTCTATGGAAATGTAAATTGCCTATATCTGTATAGAAACCCCCCTCTGAACTTCCAGCTTGATATCAATACTTATTTTTCTTGCAGTGTGATGCCAGTTGCATGTCCCTTGTTTGTTTTCCTCTGCATCTGCATGCAAAAAATTTCTTCCTATCAGTATCAGTTACCTACATGTAGCCAGAAGAGATTGGATCTCACCCCATTCCAGCAACATTTTTCAAACTATTATAGCTATGAGATGAAATCTCATTTATTTCGTGGCCACAAATTCAAACAGGAAACAGGAATAATTTCTTTTTCATGGAAAGAATTTCTAAGCCTCTGAGAAGATGCAACACTGCCTTTCCCAAGGAAAGTAGCCAAAAAGCTACTAAATTCTAAAAGAACTTAACCTAGAAGAGGTTTAAGTGTCTTTTAAAATTGAAAATATTGTAGATATCAACGTATCTGGTCTTCTGTTGCTATGGAACTAGGAAGAAACTGAAATCTCTCCCTTTACTTGATTTCACTGGTGTAAGACAGACAGTGACATATAGGAACACACTTTCTGCATTAAGATTTGTAGAATTTTCCTCATATTTTATCTGTGTGGTTTGTACTGGTTACTGCTGTCCTGTCATTCCAGAATAAAAAGAATGACAATCAAATATTTCATTAGATTTAGGTAATCCTTATTAAGCAAGACAGACTTCTGTGCTTCTACTCCACACAGAAAGAGGTACTTGAAATTAATTAATAATTTCTCTGCATGTTTTCTGCTTTTAAATCTGATAACTCTCAAAACCACATTGAAATATATTAAATATATTAAATATATTTTTAATAATCCCATTGTGATTATCTTTGGACATCATAATTTATACAGCAACCATACATCATTCTTGATTTTTTTTCCCTAGAGTTTTGGAGGGGTTCATTTCAAGAAAACTAAAATCCAAAACTCTGATATTATGTCAAAACAGACAGGAGACTTAAATCCGGTTTTTTTAGGGTTGTATTTTGCAGGAGTCAATCATGTTTATTACTATCTACAAACCAGTGGCAGGTGTTCAGAAACTGCAGTCTGTACTTTTTTATTATATATGTGTGCATCTACATATATGCATTTTAATTTCTACATACACACACAGACATATAATGTATGCACCTACTGGCTTTTATGTGAAAACATTCATGACTATGACTTGCTGATTGTTTTCAAAAACAGTGTAAAAGATTCACACCAATATTTTGCCATATTTTCCTGAACACATGCACGCGTTCAATAAAAGTGTTGCTGATAGAGTCTTGGAAAAAGCCTCTAAGCCACAGATGTTTCAGTACATGACAGCTGGAATAATAGTTTACACAGACATTCAGCATTAAAATAAAGCCTTTTTTTTTTTTTTGAAGATGGAATAAAGCATCGTATTCCAAAGGAATTCCTTGGAGAGGCACTTCCTATTTTAGTTTCAAGGAAGTAAGCTAGCAGACAACAGATAATCTTGTGCATCTTTGTGAATCTGAGAGCACTGCAGTTCAGTAGTGGGACAGCAACTGTTTCATTTGCCATAAAATGTAAGATGAAAAACTCTATTTAATGGGGAAAAAAAATTTCAGTGTTAGTTCAGTCCTGAAGTTTTTTCTGTAACTGAGAATAGGTTGAAATGAAACACCTTAGCAGTCCTAGGATAGTTTCAACACAGCCTGTTACCTGATTGTCTTCACCTGCTGATTGTCTTCAACTGATATCACATATCACATAAAAATCACATATATATATATACATTGAATTAAGCTTGTGTTTTGTGTGAAGGTCTGTCATCTTTTGATTGCTCTGTTTTCCAGAGTTTCATGATCAACCAATTTAAGCCATTTAAGATCCACTTCTTATGCTAAAGAATTTAATTCTCTAAATTTTTTGTTGCACATGTTAAGATAATAATATCCACGTAGGCAAAAGTATCTGCCTTGTACAAACATTAGTTATCCTGCCACAGGAACATGATGTGACAAATATTACTTTTACATACAAAATCAACAGTCAATATTTCTTGATACATGTGCAAATGGGAGCAAATTATTACATGATAGACTATCCCACTTTGTTGTTTATTTTCTCTTCTGTTACTTAACATTTAGTTCTGTAACTTTCCTGAAAAATATAACTTACATCACCTTGATCAGTATTTTGAGAAAATATATTTTGAGATGAAGGTTAATTTATGAAAAAATGATTCAGATAGAAGCATACGTGTGGTACAGGTGCACAGAATTCATGGAAAAGTGGTGGCAAACACTACCTGGAGCCCCTTTGTAGTACAGCCAAATGCAAGGAGTACACATTTCAGTGAGACCACCTCACAGAGACAGAATATGCCTTTGAAGATAAGTATGACTAACCCAAATTTAGCAACAGGAACCTCATTCACACCCCCTTTCCTACAGCCCCACCACATTTCTGCAGAGTTTGGGTTTGGTCTGGTCAGTGGTAGGCTTGTCCATGGCATAATACACCTGCCTTACCTTTCACCCTGACTGTGAAGACTCTCTCAGTGGCGATAAGGAGACCAAGAGTAATTTTTCAATAAATAAAATATGTGAAACATCTTTTAAAGAATTAATATTCTAGGCTACGGTGGTCAGTCTCAACTTTCAAAACTATCTTGGTCTCAGTTACAGTTCTTCAGATCAGCTGAGTCACTGTAGATAAATCTCTTCAATAACCAGAGTTTCATGGAAATAAGGTAATGATGTTAATTTGGTCTGAGAGGTATTTTGTGATCTTCTGATGAAATGTATTCTGGGATAAGCAGAGAGTTTGTTACTCAGAAAGTATAATAGTTTTTCCATCTGGAAATATTCTTGAAAATCAAAGAAACTTTCAAGACCTGCCTTTCTACAAGTCAGGAACTGAAAGTGTTTTTGCTTTCCATTGTTTCATCTTGCTTTTTTGAGCCTGTAAGAACCAAAACAAAAACAGGGTAGACCATGATATCCATAGATGTTGACAGTCCATTCACACAGGACAAGGTTGATGAAGAGGGGAAACAAAAGGATTTCTGGAGAAGCAAAGTCAAAAGTCAAAGAGATCAAATAAAAACAAACTGCTGCTCAGTCCAGCTAAATAAATGATAGCAATACATATGACAGATTATACCAGCCTGGATGAAACAAAGAGTGACATTTTTTCACACCTTGTTTTTTTCAAAACTCTCTTCCCAGCCAAAGCAGATAACACTCCAGCTGAGAAAAAATTATTTGCCACGAGTCTTGACAATATGGAAAGGGGATTTTACATTGAGAAATTCTTGGCAAAATCTCCTATTTTTGCTTAAGGAATATTATTTGGCTCTAGACTGATATGATATGGATGAGAGAAAGACAATGAAAGAGTAGATGATACAGAAGGAAAAGGAGAAACAAAATCTTTATTTTAAATCCAAAACAATTTTAGTATTACTTATATGTTTGCAATTGTGCAAGTTGTCTGCTTTGTAAGCAACACACATACATTAAATACACTTTCTGTGTAAAGAAACTAACACTTTATCAAAGTGCACTTTATCAAAGAACTTCATGACTGTCCACTTCTACAGTGCAGGAAGTATTAGTCTGTAAGGTCTTTAGGCCACAGGCTGGTCTCTCTGCTCTTGCTGCTTAGGGAAAGCCACACAAAAGCCAAGCACTATTTACTGTGATAAGGTCTCTGAATGATGCAGAAGAAATTGTTCACTCAAAAAGAAGCAAGCAGTGCATACACAAGATTATTCTGTTACCATTATTTAGGCTTCAGTTCAACAAAGCGCTTGAGTATGCTTTAAATCCATAAATTGTTGTTAATTAGTTGACACTCTCAAGTAATATTGACAGCTTACCTTTGAAGATACACTATGCAAATTCTCCACACTGTACAAGGAATAAGACTTTTTCATGGGCTTCATTTTCTGTCTCCTCTTGCTTTTGTTCTTTCATGCCCAGAGTGAGGACTGTTGCAGCATGCTAGAGGTAGAAAGAGTCTATAACCTGCACCTTTTAGCAATCGCCTTCAGTTTTATTGTTGAATTTCTGGTTTTCAGTTCTGTGAAGTGCCTGTGCTGGGCTAAAATTAATTGTGACTGAAAAAGAATGGCATTTTCAAAGTTGTTATGACAATCTGCTTCCTTCATTGAAATGCATAAGGCCTAGATATTCCATTTTTTTCCAAGGCCACTTGCGTAACTCTTAGCAAATATATTGGCTATGTGGTTGATGACTCAATTGTCCTGGAATAAAATACTGCATTGACAAATCTACTTGTACTTCTGAGTGTCATCAAGTAAGTGATATTCATTCTTAAAGCAAGCATTTCCTGTCAGATCCTCAATCAATATTATTAGTTACAGTTAATAAAAGCAGCTCTGTGGGGACTTAGGTACCATTCTCCATTTTCAAGTTAGAAAGACTTTGAGTCAAGAGATCAATTTTACGTATTCCTGAGCACCTAGTACTGATAGGTCAGATTAACATACTGGTCAAAAGTTTCTAGTTCTTCTGAAAGAAACACAGCTCTTTCAAAGACTAGCTTTTCATTCAATTCACTTTTTTCCTTTATTCTTTGAAGGAAAGAAGCCCAAAGAAACTCCATCAGTGATTTTCCTTTCTTCAGTTTGAGCACATGTGAACTGAAACTTTAAATTTGAATCATTCACCATGAACAAAAAGAAATTTGCATTATATCTCAGTGCAATCTATTAAAATTCAAACTTGATTTCTACCAGCCACAGTTTTCTGAGAGGCACAGGCTGGTCTTTGTCCTCTTTTGCACCAGAGCAGGCATGCCAAAATAGTTTTATAAACCCTGTGCTTCTTCTAAAGCTAGAACGCAAAGCAGTGCTTCAATAGCTCCTATGAAGACATAAACCTACTGTTTGTGTGTCGTTTAACTTTTCCTTTTTTAATTTTTCCTTTTTAATGTTTTCTCCTTCATCAGAGTAATTTTTTTCAGACAATAAAGTAGATGTGGGTGGATTTGGATTAAGTGATGCCTACATTTAGTGTTTTAAATAGCAGTCAGAACCAGATCCATTGTTAGGGCTAATGGGAAGAGGCAGAAGGATGGAGAATTTCCCTAGGCTGCAGCAGCTAAGCTAAAGAGATGGAGTCAACCAGGGAGAACAGAGGAGAGATTTTTGGATAGACTGAACAAGAATAGCCAGACAAGGACCATGTCAAATCAGGCCAGAGTGTGAAGAATGAGAATGAGGATTGAAGGACTGCAGAAATGTGGAGAACTTGAAGTTATTTTGTGACCCGGCAAGCCAAATAAAGACATGGAGATTTGGATAAGACTTGGAAGAAGTCAAAGAGGAAGCTTCGGAGCTGTAGAGCTTGTGCTCTCCAGGATAATGGAGGGCTTAGAAGGAAAAGGATCTGAATGAAGCATCTCTTGTCAGGGCAAGACTAAAATCAGAATGAAATAGAGGCTAAGAAATGTCGAAGAGGCAATAATGTGAAAAGCCTGTGTTTGTCTGGCTAGCCAGTTTTATTAGGTCCCTAATATACAATGAAAACTGTTACCAAAGCCGTAATATGTACAGACTACAGCTGACTTTGGAGAGATAATGCCATAATCCTGACATGTCTGAGATGAAAGGTTAAATGTTTGATCGACTGGTGAGTAGGTGCCACCATGAACTGGGAAATGTGGAATCCTCTTTTTGTGGTTTAAAATAAATGATAAAACAGTGTCTAACTGGAATTGCATACCAAAACAACTTAATAATATATAAATGCAATTTTACAAATTATTGTACTTGTCTGCTCTGCAAGTGGGTTGGCACTGTCCAGGAAACAAATTGGCTATGTTAGGCTAGGTGCTAGCCATGCTATGCGCAGACCTTATCCAGGCTTAGAGTTCTTTGGGTCTTCTCCTGATGACAATCTGATGACCATCAGTTATCTGATTTGATAGACAAAATCAAATTCTTGGTTGTGTCATGGAAATTTGTGCAATGCCCAAAAACTGTCACTGTTGCTTGGTGCTCACAAAACTGCTTGTCTTAAAGGCCGCACAACAAGCATTAGGTTGCTTACTCTCTTCTATCCTTAAAATGAAGTTACTCCGCTATCCTGTTGAGTTAACTAAAGTCCATGTGTTAATAGTGAGTCAGCAGGACCTAACCTGTGTGAACTGCTACACTTCCACTTTTTGTTGTGTTGACGTGCCCATAAATATCCATATGGATTATTTCCATGCATTGCTGCTTGTGAGACTATATATACACATTGAGACATCCTCCAGATCTTAATGTCTGAACTGATTGTTAATGCCACTGATATGCGGATTTGTCCGAGTAAAATTACTCATTACAAAGGTGGCATTATTCACATTCTTACAATTGTCTAGTTACTCGCAACCTAATTTATCATTGTCAGTGCTGTTGAGCTCCAGAGTCAAGATTAGGTCTTTTGTGGAAGACACTGCTTGCCACCTAGTGCCTTGCCCATAGGTTGTTACACATGTATTTTTGTACACCTGTCCTACTGCAAATCTCACCACTCATTTTCCAGCAGTCTGTTGTGAGAGTCATGGTAGCAGAAGTGTTTGTGGGTGGATGGCATATGCTGGCACTACATGTAGCACATAGCAGCCCTCTAAGCACAGCAAAACAGATTTGGTATGTCATTATGTCTTTTTTTGACCTTGGTGTCCCAGATGGGTTACCCAAATATTTCCATCTGCGTTTTTTCTATTGTTTAATTCATTCCCACACAGTACTGGCTGGCATCCAGGAGTTGATATGGACATCCAGTGTAGTCCTGGCAATTAGGACAGTAACTAAAGTGCTTATTCTCTTCCTAGTACCTCAGTTGCTTTAGGGACTCCAGCACAGGTGTTGCAGATCTCTTTCTTTTGGGCTATGTGGCTAGCTTCTCATCCCCAATATCTTCAAAATCCCGGTGATTTTCTTCAGATTCCATCAGCAACCTGCAGAATATTTTGTATTCTACCAGCATCTCAAATATGGCACAGGGTCACGGTTGTACTGCAACTTTTTTCACTTGTTGAAAGGCTTACTGTTATTTAACTTTGATTTGTGCATGGATCGCTTCATCCTTTCTTGTTACTCTCTTGCCCTTTGGGGATAAGTAAAGGCTGTATTCTAAAACGTCTTTAAACAAGGCCTAATTTACTCTAACTTTTGTTTGGTGGAAAGTAAGAGGGATTTTCTGCTGCATGCAAGGCTGAGGGTTCTTGAGACGTCTGTAAGACAAAGAGAGGGTTTTGCATTGAGAGGAGGTTAGATCAGGTGTACTGCCTCAAAACGTGGGTGTTTACAGTCAGGACTCTTATTTCAAGAAAGTGGTGCAGAGGGGAATTCTCCCCTTCCCTTGCTCCACACCATGCAGGAGAACTTCCAGTTTCTTTATCCTTTTGAAAACATAATTATAACCCTGGAAATACAATAGGCTAATTATCATAAGGCTATTGGGTAATATGAAAATTATATTAGGCATGTAACATATTTTAGGCTGTATGGTAAATAGGCAAGTTCATTGAGGGTGGTTGGGCAGTGAAACAGGCTCCACAGGGAAGGGATCACAGCACCCAGCCTGAAAAAGTTCAATAAGTGTTTGGACAATGCTCTCAGGCACAAGCTAAGATTCTTGAAGTCATGTGCAGGGCCAGGACTTAGACTAAAATGATCCTTTTGGGATCCTTCTATCATTTTGAATAAAAATTGATGGTATTACATTGCACATTCTTTCCAGAGGATTTATTCTCACAGTTGAAATTGACTGCAGATAAAGCATCATATATGGATACCAGAAACCTCAAAGAACAAAACCAGAGCTACTTTGAATCACTGACAGTGAATGATACAGCAAAGCTTAAGAAATTTTCCTGAAGAGTTTCAGAGAGGAACCAAAGTTCTGGAAAAGGAAAAATCTGAAAAATGTACCGGTTTTGTCAGCTGAAATGCAAAAGGCATTTTGCCTGGTGAATTTTAAGCATGTATGTAAAAAAAAGTTTTGCTCAGTTTTGCTCAGTTTGGCAGTATTTCCTCAAGTATTCATGTGAGTTTTTCTTTGTATTCCAAAATTTATTAAAAATACAGACTTGTGCAAGCCATTATTAGGCATCAGAGAAGCAGGAGGTTTTGGTCTTCAATAAAGCTGCTGACAATTTCAATTAGATTTCTCAGGCTTTTCTTCCCAGAGCCATAGTGTTGTAGTAAAAGAAAGATTGAATAGTTTATTGGATTCAGCTCCATATAGCTTTCAGTGTGTCAGAATAGATTTTTAAAGTGCAGAAAATAGAGAAAACCTGATGAGAAAATGATGAAATTTTCACTACTATTGATATTTTAAACCCAGAGATTTGCCACATGTTCAGTATAGCTTGGCTTAAAGTATGAGGTACTTTCTTGGTGTGTAGGACTGATCAATTTATCATTGACCAAAGGCAAGTACTTTTGACCCAATGTAGTAAACAAAATGTTATCACTCATATTTAAATTATTAGATGACATTTCAATGTAAGAATGTCCTCACACAGAGTCCTTGTGGATTACTTGGTTTCTTCTTATGTTGAAGGGAATAGTCTTAAAAACAGAGTGATTATCATCTTTGGCTAAATATTATTTTCACTTCCTAATGACCTTCAGCTAGGGCATCACTAGTGGCAGGTGACAGTTCTGTGAAAAAAAGCACAGGTTTTAAAGTTCCTTTTCAACTAAATGAATACTTTGTAACTGTAAAGGCCTGCCTGTTCCCATCAGAAAAAAATTTGACCTCTGAAAACTGATAAGAATTCTGAAGTTGAAGAAATCACTGCTGCCATGAAGCAGGTGCTGAACTCTCCAATCTCCACTGGTGTTCACATTGTTTCCCTGGAAGTCCAGTTTGGCCACAGAGGTGAGGAATGCCCAAGCATTTTACTTATTTGTCTTCTCCAACTGTATTCAAGTGAGGAAACATCTTTATGGCAGGCACTGTAACAATGTTAATGGAGATAAATTGAACTCCCTAGCAACCAGAATCTTCCTCACTCTGTATACAATGTGCTACAGGACTCCCATCTCAAACTGGGAAGCAACAATGCACACTGAGTATGTGCAATAGCCAAGGGCTCACAAACAGCCCTCTGCAAAACATTTCTGCACCTCTCTGCAAAACTGAGTGCATTCAACAACCCCTAAAAATGAGGCCATTTAGGCTAATTTTTAAAAGATTCTCTCATATTTCTTATTTAAAAGATTCTCTAATATTTTGTCCTGGGTTGTAGTATAGGATGTATTCTATCTCCATCTTCAGCTACTGGCCCATCAATGCCCTGCCCATGACTCATAGATAACTCCCTCCGGGAGTTATCTCTCTTTAATGGCCCATCATGGACCTCCTGTATGAGTCATCATCCCATTGTGAGATGCCCCGCCCACGGGGAGGAGCCAAGAATTCTCACCTGGATATAAGATACAAACTGAGATTTAGGACAGTGGAAGCAGTCCTCACTCACTGGACTCCCAGAGGACTAGAGCTACCAGACTTTTCTATGGGATGACTGCTTCCATCACCCTGCTCAGGTTGTATTCTGACTCTGTCAGTGGTCTTTTCTGTGTTATTGCATTTATTTTATTTTATCTTTTCTTCTCATTAAATTGTATTTCTGACTTAGAGCCTCTCACTCGGTTTATTTTCAAACCACGACATATTTCATCCTTCATTTTTAGGCCATTAAATAGGAAAATATTTGAGATAAGAATGGAAGTTCTTATTAGCATTTTGTACTTATATGCTTCCTTTTTTACAGTCTTGTGTTATCTTTGATATAGAGAATATTTTTTCAAATTTTTACAGTTTCTGTGGTCAAAAAATACACTATCTTCAGAGCTGTGTGTGAACAAATGTAATGGTATGACACTGATGAAGGAGTTTCATGCCTGTAGCTCATAAAATCTCACCAAAACTTCTCTTAGTGGTCAGCTGATTTCCTTTGATGATAGATTTTTAGAATGGAAAATCAGCCATGGTCTAATATAACTCTGATTAAAAGCTACTAAACATCCCATAAGAATAGAAAGTGGAAATTAAGGACATTTCTCTTCCACAGGAACAAACATTCTTCAAAACTCTTTGCCCTAATTAACTGCTGTGGTTTAACCCCAGCTGGCAATTAAGTACCATGCAGCTGCTCACTCATTCTCCCACCCTGGTGCACTGGGGAGGAGAATCAGAAAGAGAAGGTAATCTTTGCTGGTTGAGATAAGAACAATTTAATAATAGAAACAAATCAATGTTTTCAATATTATTATTGTTGTTGTGTACTTGCTAATGTTATTAATAATAACAATAATTGTAATTGCAAGGAGAGGGAGAGGGAATAACAGAACCTGAGAGAAACAAGTGATCACCAAACTGCTTACCACCAATATCCAGCCTATCCCCACTTCAACCCTCTTCCAGGTAGCACCCCAAACTTATATGGACAGCACAGCATTCTATGGTATGGAGAATTCCTTTAGCCAGTTTGGGCTGTGTGCCCTGGCCATGCTTCCTCATGGCTTTTTACGCAGCTCCTCACTGGAAGTTCATGGGATACTGAAAAATCTTTGACTTTAGGCAACCTCTAGGCAAGAGCTGAAACATTCATGTGTTTTCAACATTATTCTCATACTAAACTCAAACCACAGCATTGTACCAGCTACTAAGAAGAAAATGAACTCTGTCCAAGCCAAAACCAGAACGCTAATCTATCTAGCCTGAGTGTACTTTTCTTATAAGGCATTCTATAGGGACATTTTTACTGAAAAGTTTTAAACTGTGAGACTGATGAAGAGTGTAAAAATCCACTTTTGAAGGCCAAAACTAGTGAAGGAAGCATACAACACAGATGTACTTGAATCTGAGTTTTCACATGATACTACCACGGGTTGGTCATGTTACTTCCTTTATGAAGTACTTATTTCATTCCATCATGTACCTAAAGACCAATTTCAGCTCTCCTCTTCTTGCCCACACAGTAACTTAAAAAACATCTCTGTGGGATTAAATTGATTATGTTTATGTGCAATCTTCTCATTATTCAATTTGTAAGTTTTCTACGAGATAAAACAAGTTCACTAGATGGGAGAGACCACTCTTCAATCGTGGTAAGTACTAATTAAATCCCTTACTGCAAATGAACAGTATTTCATTGTCTTTGCAAGCGTTACTTTTAGGAGTCTATACCTGCAGTACTCAAGATAAATGTTTTTAATTCTTCCCTGCTATTTATAACAAGGATGCCTGTGATCTTACTTTCCTTACAGTCTCCAAGATGAAATTATTTTTTGGTCATTATGAGTCAAGGTGCATTACTCACCTGGAATTTAGGGTGATTTTTTTAATACTGTTTAAAGTGCTCATGGAATAGCTTTGCATTTATTCTCTACTTTTATTTGGATAGGTCTTGGAGCCTTGATTAAGACTGATGCTCCAGCTTCTAAAACTTGGCCAATCATGTACAAATCTCCAAGAAAGTTTGAAATATCAAAGATACTACTTCAGACAGTGATTATGGCCAAGAGCAGAAGAATATGCAGAAGTTTTGATTCCTGTTTCCTGAACACATACATCAAGATACAAACCAGACAGATAAATGAGAATCTGTGACCTGCATAACACCAGTAACTTCACTCAACAGGTCCTTCTGCAAGAGGCTGCACATTTACGAATGATGTTTTAAAAACTTAGATGAACAGACTTTGCTTCCTTGAATGCTCATTCATTCCACTGGCATCTTCATTAGAGATTTGCATTCTGTTCCAGATTAAATCGTTTTCCTTTCAATTTGAAGAGGGACTAAGAGGTGTGCAAAATTAATCCTTTTAATTGGTCCTCTTCTCACAGTTAAAAAACATTTGTCATTCAGGATTTCTGAGATGGTTTGCATGAAAACCGGCCTAGACAGTGCTTACAATCTAGCAGATGCACTCGACTTTTCAACTCTTCAGTTTCTGTGTCACAAAGCTGTATGCACTTGTAACCTGCACTTGCAAGCACCTGATTTGAACGCAAAATGATATATTCTTTTATTATTTTCTTGAAGCTAGTTTTCTAAAGCTCCGCAGACTATGAGGGGCTTTTTTCAGACTTTAGAAAAGGTAAACATATTTGATGAATTATTGTAGTTTTACTAAATGTCACGTGAAGGATATTACAAAAAGTGAAATATTTTCTTCAACTTAGAAACTCTTTGTTCAGCAGTACTCAAAATAATACTTTCTTTATATTCATTAATTGTTTCAAAAGATAAAGCAGACAGTTTGGGCAAGATTGGTATCTGATCGTAGGTTAGGCTTAAAGAGTACTGGCAATCTGGATTCATATATCTTTAGTTTAGAAGTGCAAAATTACTCTAATTTTCCACAATAGTAAATTGACCTTCTTAATTTAGCCCTATTTATTGAAAAACTTTAGATATATGATGAAATTTTAGCTTTAGAAGTCATGTAATAAAAAACTTAGTTTGATGGCAAGTCCTGAATGTGTAAATCTTTCATTAAATATCCGGATTTGATATGCAGCCAAAAAAATGAATATTTCACCTATAAAAACATACTGTATTCTATCCTTCTTAAGCATACAAATCATAACTACAGACAAAACGAGACTTAAAATAGTTTAAAACTGATGTGAGAAAAGACTTGGAACTACAAATGTTGCACTGCCATCCACATAAGTATCTTATTTTAATTTAATTAAATCTTCTAATTTAATTATAATCGTGATCTCTGTATTTATATCAAAATATCTAAACAGACTGTAAATACGTGGTAATGGTGTGCAAAAATAGAGTCTACACATTTATGGAGAGTAATGATAAAGCTCATTTGTGAGGAAGTTGGAACACATGGAGTGAAAGATGTCCTCCCACTATACAGTTAGGATTCAGATGCCCATTAAAATCTCAGCAACACAAAGGATACAACGAGAAGCATTTTTCTTCCGCTGTTTCATCCTGACAGTTTGCAACAGCATGGAATATTCTGAAGTGTACATTATATATAGAATGAGTCATTCCGGTCGACAATTTTTGCCTGGTCTCCCTTTTGATGGCTTCACCACTCAGTATTTCATTTAAGATCTACCCATAAAGAGTTTGATTCATGCATTCTGAGCTATCTGACCCTGGCTTCAAGCCATGACCTATCATGCTTTACCTGTACAATTGAACAGCAAATAAAAGAATCTTTAAAAAATCACATTAAAGGGAGCTGAGGAAAAAAATTATAAGATTAATTAAATGAAAAACTGTTTACAACAAAATATGACAAGAGAGATAAATGAAATGCTGATCATTAATAAGAGATCTATAAGAAAATTTGGCATATTTAGAAAAATCAATAAAATAAAGGACTAAGCTATCTTTTCATTACCAGAGTAAAAAAGAAAAGCAATCAAACTCCAAATGCTACACGCTGTGTAATTAATTACCCACTTCTACCACCTTGTGGAGACACAATATTAAACAATATGACAGGTCTGTGTAGGAGAGAAGAGCCGTCAAGTGACTATATAATAGACTGACACCTGACAAACATGTTTTATGAGCTATTATGACCTTCCTCTTCCTGAAGAAGGGACTCCTCAGGACTACCACTCCGAAGTGTAAACATGGACAGTTGTGGAAGCTTTACACTGATTAAGTGCTGTGGATCATTCAGCATACATTCTATTTTCAATAATAGCACCTTTGCAATTAAATAAAATGATCTTTTAAGGGAGTATGGACACTTAATTCTCCCACATGTAATGAAAAGTCTCTGCAGTTATCTTAGTATCATGATCGTACCTGGAAAAGATAACAACTATGGATGCAGATAACAGAATTGACTTTTGTTTGTAAATTGTCAGCAGTCACAGACAAAGTCCTGAATTAAGAATGAGGGGGATTACTTCAAATGGTAGAAGACTTTTTTAGCTTGAGAGAGGTAGCAGGATCTATGCCCATATTCTCCAGAGTTTTTCCCCTATACTCAGCACTGATGAAAATGCAGCTCTAATCCTCAGTTTTCAGCCTCTCAGTACAAGAAAGACATTGAAGTTCTAGACCATGTCCAGAGAAGCATAATGGAGCTGGAAACATGTCCTATGAGGTGCAGCTGAGGGACCTAGGAATGTTTAGCCTGAAGAAAAGGAAGCTAAGAGGGGACCTTACTGCTCTCTACAAATACCTTAAAGGAGTCTGCAGCGAGGTAGGGTTGGCCTCTCCTCCTGAGTAACAAGTGACTGAGCCAGTTGAAATGCTCTCAATTCACACCAAGGGAAGCTTAGATGAGATATTAGGAATTTTTTTTCAGAGGTTGAATGGTCAAGGAAGTGGTTGAGTTTACCATTCTTGGACATGTTTGAAAGGCTTTTGGATGTAATAGACTTGGCAGTGCTTAATGTTTGGATTCAATTATCTTGGAGGTCTTTTCCAACCTTAATGGTTCCACATCCCAGTGCAAAGCTTGATGCCCATGCCAGCAACATTAAAGACAAAATAGTTTTCCGTGATTTTGTGTTTTGAGAGCTTCTATTGACAAACTGGCTTCTAAACTCTTGCCCTGATCTTGTCAAATGATATTATGTAAATATGAAAGCTCAGAAACTGAATCAGTGGGAAGAGAAGGGAAAGGTGATCTCCATTCCTCATTTCTGCTCTCTTATTGCCCAGCACATGAAAAGACCATACGAGCTTAATTCAAAGTTGCATCTAGTACACATCATACTTCCATTAATCTTTTCTGAGGTTAGTATTCATTACCCTATTACACAGAAAATTAGACTGATTTACAATAGGAAGCAGTACTGATTTCAGGATGGGAAGGTGAGGGGTTTTGTTTAATTGGTTTTTAACACTGGGCAAGATTTGGTGTGGTCCCAGGGAAAGAATGTGCCTTGGTGACAGGTGTGCTTCTGGAAAGCATCTGGAATGAACCTAACCCACGATATTTTAGAGAACACCATTCTGTGGTTCAGAGCATGGTGAGTGGGTAGAGTCAGATAAAAAAATGCACTGCCAAGGGCATTCCTGAGTGGAATAAAAGCTGTAGGCAAGCCTCAAGATTAGTCTTCTGGATGCCAGGAAGTTTTCAACATCAGAGGAAGAATGTCATTACTACAGAGGCAGTTTCCACACAAAATTCAGGCTACCCCAAAATGCAAATACTCAAAGGATGTTAAAGAAAACCTGAATCTGTTACTCCAAGCTTCTAATTATCTCCATAGCACTGGTGTTGCATCCAGCAGTATGAGTTCTCATATCAGTCCTATACATTTTTAGTTCAGTTAATATGTTTTTAAAACCTACAGGTATTTCTCAATACTGGGCTTTTTTCATGCTCATTATTAAGATTTTGCTACTGATATTTTGCCAAAAGTATTTCATAAAGCAACTGCACAATATGTTCATATTCAGTATCTCTCGCAAGAGATCTCCCCCCCTGTGGCAGCTTTAATATGATTACGTCTTTTCTTAGACTAATTAATCTATCATCTAAATCCAGCATCATCTGCATGATCAAAGTCCTTTATGCTATCTGATTTTCATTCTTCAGCCTTGCTGTATTCCAGCATTGTAATAGGTTGTGAAAATACCCATCAAGGATGTAGCCAGCAGGTAGTTACTGTTTTTGTAATGCCTTTCACTCCCCTTAGTGTCTGTTGGTCATGTGCTGCCTGACATTTTGAAATTACCTTATTTCTGTTTTTTGTTTGTTTGTTTGTTTTTGTTTTGGTTGGTTGGTTTGGTTGGTTTGGAGTTTTTTGCTATTTGCAATGATGCCATACAACAAGAATTCTTGAAAACCACAGTTTGTTCTTTTATGCCTAGCTTCAATCACTTTATAAAATTCATATGAATAAAGGTCTATATTTGACATCCTTCTGACAGCAAGTACAAAATCTCTACAGCAGTGCTGAAGGTCTGCACTCAGTGAAATTGCAAAGCTAAATGTTTAAGGCATTGATCACAGCACCAAGCCTGCCTGAATTCAAGAAATATTTGGACAGTGCTCTCAGGCACACGGTATGATTATTGGGGCTGTCCTGTGCAGGGCCAGGAGCTGGACTTTGAGGATTCTTGTGGGCCCCTTCCAACTTAGGATATTCTGTGACTCAATGATTCTGTGATTTTAATCACACTGAGTCCCTTTCAATTCCTTCACATTCTGGGGCTGGAAAACCATATGAATATCTGTATCTCTACACCAGAAAAGATGGTGGAAAATGATGTCCAAGAAGAAAACAAAAGGGAATCTTTTATCCTTCAGTATGAAGCACTCATTAGATATGTTTTGCATAACATGAGCTATTTTTTAAATTCAGATGAAAATCCATATTGACACAAATTGAGATGTATCTGTATCTTTCAATGTCAGAAGCCAATTTATCTCCCTAAAACTGATATTCTATTTTGCTTAATGAGAATGCTCTTCCTGTGGATAACAGCTGACAAGCTGGACTAATTTAAAAATGCTTTAATGTATATCTATCTCAGTGAAAGCTTACTACAAGATTTTTGCCATGGAAACTATTGTAAAGACAGTTGATAAAGTTTTGAATAATATTATACAACAAAATCACTTAGATCACCTTAGGTAATTTCTTCATTTTACCACAGAAATTAAAGGAAAATTAAATATATTTCTCAACCTATTAATTTTAATACAATCACAAATTTCAATTTAGCATTTTTCTTAGCAATAAAAACCTGATTTTTTTACAATCATAATAGAGCAATTTTATTCTGCATTTGAATTGAATCATCAGTATAATTATCACTCTAGAAATTTTGTGAAGAGAGTCGATGTTCTTTTAGATATCTCTTTCACTAATCATATCTTAAAGATATGATTAATCAGACTAAATCAAAATAATTTTTATTTCATTTTTCATCAAGTATTTCACTTTTCATCAAGTATACATAATGTGGCAGCTATCCAGGATATGAAAATGAGAATTTTTTTGGAGTATATCTACATTGATTTGAAATTGAGCTGTGAATAGCATCAGTTTTCCTAGTAACGTGAAAAGGGGATTCTTATTGTAAACTGAAAATTGAAAAAAAACCTTAAAAATCTGTTTATGAGCAATTTGTTTCTCATGGGGACATTGTCATTGTTCTTGTTCTTGTTTGTGCCTTACAAATCAACCATATCCAGCCTTTATATATTGACTCAAAAATTAAGCAGCTGGCCTTAAAAGACTACTAATGAAAGTTGTTCTGTTCCTACTTTCTTCATCTTTTCACCAATTAGTCTTCCATTCTGCATTATTCCTGATCCTCGTAGAAATAAAATTTAAGAAACAGCATCATAATAACTTACTTTTCTAAAGTAGCTGTGTAATTCACCTGTTGTGCTACTGTCTCAGGTGGCTTTTACAAATGAATGGCAACAAAACTGCAAGTCTATTAGTGGCTATTTCATCAAAGACAGTGTGAAAATTGACTTTGATTTAAGAGTGAGTAATTAAGGAATGCAGCAGGCAGAGATCAAGCAATACACTTGCTTACAGGGTAGCGGACCACAGAACAGCAAAGCAATCACACAACACAAAGATATCTGACCTGTGTCTTCATGCAGCATTTTAATTTCTAAGGTTTTCAGCCCTAAGCTCTTACACCTGAAAAATAGGACTTCTGCCACACGTATTATTAGCAACAGGCTAACCTGTTGCTCATGAAAACAGAGATTTTAAGGCTAGTAGATGCAAATTGGAGGCAAATTCAAAATTGCCTGCTGAAACCAGAAATGCCAACCAGGTGATAAAAGCATTTAAAAAAATGTAAGTGCTCTGAAGGGTATAATTCAAGTCCTGATGAAGTTTTGGTCATCAGTTCTTGCTATTGCCAACCCAGTAAGGTGTGTGAGTGGCTGAAAGAAATCATATGTCCCACACCCAGTGCACTAGCAATCATTCTGCCATTCTGTGATGGTTGAAGAGCCCAATCAAGACCACAGAAATTACAGACAGCCTAGAAATCATAAACTTCCTGAAGCTTTGGTTTCTTGCTTTTTGTTTTTGTTTTTTGGTTTGGTTTGGTTTTTTGTGGGTTTTTTTGGGAGGGGTTGTTTCTTTGTTTGTTTGTTTGTTTTTAATGTGATAAATTCTATGGCAGTCTAAGCAGTAGGAACTGAAAGAATGTTTTAATGCAAGTTCAGGGATCACAGAATACCAGAATGTGCTGACTTGGAAGACATCCACAAAAATCACGGAGTCCAACTCCTGCACAGCCCCCATCCCCATGTGCCTGAGAGTACTGAGATCTCACATATTAAAAAATAAAATAAAAGAGTAGAAACTTTGACCAGGTGGGTTCCTGCTTGGGAACCTACATGGCTGTTAGTGGGGACACCTCTAAGGTATTGAAGGTATGCCACCTGTCATCTAATCTTGCTAAAAATTCAAGAGCCATTTCCTCCACACAGTGATAAAGTTGATTTCTTTGATAGATGTAACATTTCTGTTTTAGAAATACCTACTCTTCCCCTGCGCCTCACAGTGAAACTTCCTCTAATATTCTCCATGCAAGGGAAATGTTGGTTTCTTATTTGAAGCACTAAGTTACATCTTTCCTCTTTGATGGGTAATTAAAGAAAATGAGGACTATTCCACACACTGCTAAAAGTTGTTGAATTGAAAAACTATTTAAGAGAATGTAATTAACTGCTTGAAATCTTGTACCAAGTACTGAATTTTCCAGTTTTGCTACATTTAATTTTTATTCCAATTAAGTGTCTTTTCTTTTCTTTAGTAGTTTTAGATAAGATATGCTAACCAATAGTTATTTTAAAAAATGCAAAATGACTTTAAGAAAATGTTTGGATTTTTTTTATTTTTTTTTTAGATTATATTTTACCCAATTCCACGTGTCTCTAATCACATTACACAACTAGGCTCATTCCTTTTCTCAGGATTAGTCCAGCATATTATGAAGTGGTGTTATTTTGTCTCCAAAATAATCTTGTGGGAAAAAAAAAAAAAAAAGAAATCTTGAGATGCTAGAAGAAATCAAGTAGGCATGTTCAGCCTGAATTAAAACTGAATAGAATGTCCAATTATTTACAATTCGCATTAGGAAATGCACCCTTGTAGACCTTCTAGTGAAGTTAAATATTTACACAGCTCAGATGATTTTTTCATTAGAATTGGGGAGTATTTTTGGATGACTCAGTGTACCATGACTACCTATTAGAGGGCAGAAGCCTGAGAAGTTTCTTTCTCAAGTAAGAATCAAATAATTCTCATCTGAGGCTATGCACAGTTCAGGATTATTAATGTCCAGCAATACAACCCTGCAGAGTATGGATGAGAGTCCAGTCATAGAAATTTAAATTAATTTAGGCTTTGAATACTAAGCTATTTTTCTTGCTCTATGGGTAGATATATCGTAGAGATGCTTGACAGGTTTCTTATATTTCTTTACTGGGATTAATGGCTGGGATCTTGGTGATGTCAGAATGAAGTCACAAAACACAAGAGTCTATCTGTGCAGACACACGTAATCAAGCTGGGCATCACAGAACAAAGGTGAGACCAGTTCCTGCCCAAAGAACTGGCAATATAATTAAGATAAGTTAAGAGAGATAATACAAGGTATTCTCGATGTCATAAATAAACTATGTCATAAACTCATTGACTTCACCCCCAACTATGTAAATTTGATTCATGATCCTAACCATGAAAATGCAATTTTGTACATCAATAGTAGCAGGATAGGGATCTGGATAAAGCAAAGAGTAATATGAGTTGCACCCCTCACTGCATCTTGCAATTCAGAGAAGCCAACATAGAAAAAAACCCTAATTCAATGCAGATTGGTTTGCCATGCCATAGAGATACAGTTTAATAAGTGAACAAAGTTTTCATGTGAAGCCATTCTTACAAAGTGGATTTTCCTCAGCCTTTCATAATCTTGAGGTTTTAGGCAGTAAAGCTGTTTTTCAGGTTCGTTACACTAGCTTCTGGGCATATGACTGACTTCACTGTCACAATGGAAAGAAATAAATGCAGATCACCAAGGTTTAGATGTTAACATACAGCATGTCCTTGGGAAAATCAACATTCAGAGTAAAAACTACTGTGACCCAGCTTTTGTAGGAGTACTCCATAGTTCCAACAATACTGCAGCAGGTTTTTTCGCATTAATCCACACAGCCATTCAAAGTGCCAAGCAACAGTGCCTCCAAGCAGATTTTTGACGCTGTTGAATTTGGTTTAGTAATGTACAGCAGAGTAAAATTGTGTATTACAATAATTTGGTTAATTTTTTTAGATGAAGTAACTCATTGACTGAGTTACTCTTTTTTAGCTCTGCAAGCTTTTTTATTTGAGTGAGGTGGGAGTGTGCTCTTCAGCTGAGCAGAGCAATGTGTGACTCAACTCTGCACAAATTGTCAGATACTGAATTATGTGCCTTGTTTGCATTATCATGCACAGGGATGTTTACCACTTCATACTTGTTTTTCCTAAGAAAACTAATATACATAATATCAGCTGTGCTACCAACAAATGTCTCACCAAAAACTATAGTTAAGACAAAACTAACATACAATATTTAAACTCAGTGTTTTTATATATTTACATTTTCTAGCAAGATGTTTTTGAAACATTTTGTGCAAGTTAGATGTAAATGAGCAATAAAAGTCTTCTTGTTCTTGTGAAGAAATATCTCCTATGACACATGCATTTTCTCAATTGTGAAAACATTTGCTTACTGAGAACAGCTCACATTTGCCAACTTCTGTAAGATTATAGATTACCCACATCAAGCCAAACCCCGGACTCTCATTCACTGGGCTACACTTTTCATTTACAGAAGTAAAAATCTAGGAAATTCCCTTATAGAAATTTACTCTGATGACAGCTTTACGGTGCTTTACTCTGAAAAAGATTTTTAAGCGTTTCAAGCCTCTCTTCTAATCCCATTTCCAAAGCATTGCTGAGATTCTGTTGCCCTCAGAGAGGAAAGAGTATAAAATTGTTAGAAATTGTAGGTATTCCTCATAAAGATTTTGAGAGCACTTATCCCAAAAGGTTGTGTGAAACAAACAGATGTTTTAGAAGTCTAGGTACTGACTTACCTAGAAGATCCCATTATTGACTAATTTACTTTCCCATTATGCTGGACAAAATGAAATACCACACTTTATTGATTTGTCTGTCTCTGTTTTTTAAGGAAGACAAGCTGGCATTTTTCACATGTAACTTGAAGTGGTTTGACCAGCAATCTAAGTGCAACACAGAATGTTTTTTTCATACCTAGACACAGTAAAATATTTGAATCATATGGGGAACATTAAGAAATCAAAAAGATCTTGAGCTTTTGGCATGTGATGACAAAGTATTAGCACCAAGCAGAAAGCAAAATCATGATTTAAATGGAAGTCAGTGGTTCACACAAGTTGCAATGGGCCAAATCCTGCCTGTAATTGGCATCCCAGACCTGCCCTGGGTTCCCTGTGATTCTGACACTGCTCAGCATTTGTGATGGCCAAAGAGAGGACAGACTGGGACAGTACCATGACCATATCATGGTCCATTCATTACATCTGGGACCATAGCACAAGAGAGACTGTCACGGCCAAATTCTCCATTTTGGGGCAACTCTCTGCAATGGGCTCTAAATTCCATTTTCATGTGCCTTCAGTTCTGACTGTAGTTTTAAGCACCAGTTTGGGCTGTTGACTGATTTAACTAGGTTTCAATGAAGACAGCAAAGTTAAATCTAGATTGCAGGGGGTGTCAGCCCCACAGGTGCCAAAGGCATTCCCTAGTTGCCAATGAAGAGAAGAGAAAAGAAAGATCAGCCTGCTGGAGAACTGCAGGTGTTTGTTGTCACTGTGAATTTTCAGGAAAGCTCTGAGGAGTTGAAATGTCAGTGCACATCCTTACTCCAAATTCTCCTTTTTTCTGTTGAACAAACTCTTAGATTTCTTAAATAACAAGTTTGGTACCAAGAGGGAAGGTCAATGATGCAATCTGAGCACTACAGGCATTTGCCATTTAAGGGGAAAGAACACAAATTAGAACATGACAGAAACAGAAACATAAAAAAAGTCATACTATCACAAGGACAGACACACTGAAAGGCCAATACCAGCTGTAGAGGGCAACTATCACCTGTAAATATGAGTAAAGAAAAAGCAGGAAAGATTGGCAGGGTAGTGAGAAATTAGGGGAACTTTGAGGTTGATACAGAAAGCAGTAAACAAGAAGGCTGAGAGATTCTCATTGCTATTCTTTAGTTAAAAAAAAAAAAAAAAAAAAAAAAAAGAGAGAGAGAGAGAGAGAAACAATGGTATAATATTTTTATGTGTGTATTTGTTGGCATTTAAACAAATTTGCATAGATAAGACCCTATACAATCAAATCCACAATAACCATAACCACAAATAATCACAAATAACCATAATTTTATCCTGGCTTTTGGATTTCTCCACACACAGCTCCTAAGAGAAAACAAACTTTCTCCAGTTAGTTCTCGTGACCTGCTCTTAGCTTAACTGTAGGAATTATTACTTCATATCAATTGATCTTTCATTAAATTTGTTATTTAGCATTAACAGCTTTTCTTTCTTTCTTTCTAATTTCTTTCTCCTCCTTTACTCCCAGCTCTTTGTATACCTATGTATATGCACACAGGTAAGGATCTCCCATTGTCAATCTTTCAGGTAACTAAACAGGCCTATTTCTTTTTAGGTATTTCTCAAAAGACTGACCTTATTCACCCTGAACCTTT
This sequence comes from Sylvia atricapilla, assembly GCF_009819655.1. Lineage (NCBI taxonomy): Eukaryota > Metazoa > Chordata > Aves > Passeriformes > Sylviidae > Sylvia > Sylvia atricapilla. The sequence goes on along the minus strand of NC_089140.1, from coordinate 104,195,284 downwards.
CCTCCTATTCCCATTTGACCTTTTCTCTTCTGAACACAAATGTCCCTCAAATTAGGGGCTTTGTTAGATCCCTGTGGCAAAACTGAACTGATCACATATGAGTAATGTCAGGGAAACTCAAAGCGAGAGTGAAAACTTTTTATTAAACTGTGTGTGTAATAACTGCCTCTTGGATCTCAGTCTAGAGCTTCAGCCCAGGTAGTTTTATGCCAAATGCACAGTTATGATCTCACCGTGCCCAAGAAGTACCTGCAGATACTCGTGGTAAGCCATGGCCATAAAAAAAAATAGTGAGAATGTAGTCAGACAAGGAGCAACTGCTTTAGCTGTGAAAAAAATCTCATAATGCCTATAATCTATACTTTTGGAGTGAGATCAGCACATGTTTGTAGGCAGTTTAGTGGCAGCTTATCTGGTAGCATAGGACAAGTCATTCCTTTTTGTCTTACATTTTGAGATGTTTTGTTGTGAGTCATCAGCTGGGACGTAATATAAGACTGAACAACTATATTTTATTATCATTTTCACATTATTCCCAACTCCCAAAGGTTTAAAATTATATCTGTTTCCCAAAGGAAAAAAGAAAAAAGAGAGATATCACTTGCCAATGAATGAAGTATGTGAATCAGGAGTCGAAATCTAATGTTACAACTAGTGGTAACAGTTGTAACTGTTGTAACAGTCTCTAATGGTGTGATTCTCCTTGGAAGAAGTGACTCAAAGCAGGCTTTTGGTTTAGTTCGCATGAAAACTAGTGAATGAGATTTCTTAACAAAATTTCCTTTGTTCCTCACAGCTAGAAAAAAGTCAGAAAAATGATCAGTGCATAAGTAGCTCCTGAAAATAATTTTTAGGATCAATTCTAGCTTTACAGAATGGTAAATGAATTGGAGCCAATTGAGTTATATGACAAAAGACCTGTAACAAATGAACTGACAAAGATCTCAGACAAGCAGAAATAAGGGCAGTTCCAAGAAATTTTGAAGAAAGAGAAAGATGGGGAAAAAAGATGGTTCCAACAGTTAGTTAATTGAAAACTGTGTTTGTGGATAGTGTAGAGTGTACAAAATACAGATTCTGTATTTTACATTGTTTTCATTTAAATTGGTTTATCATTTTTTGCTAAGTGTTTTCTTCCTTTCATATTAATGTAGCCATGATTTCCCAATCAGGTCAAAAAATCTTCCCCCCTTATTGAAGGTGCTTTTTTAAAAAGGGTCAAGCAAGTGTTTCAGAAAGCTGGGATGAGAAAAGAATTATAGATGGAGTAAGAGAGATATAGGGTGACTCTGTTATGTGGCATTTCTGCCATTTAAAAACCAGAAATGTATGTAAGATAATTAATAAAATGATTAATTATTCTTCTTGATTAAAATAATTTGATTTCTAATTATAATCAAGGACAGAAGAGAATTTTGTGCCCTTGCTCGGCTGAGCTTTTGTGCTCAGAGAGAGACAAAAAATACTCAAGTGTGTTCAAGTGAAAAATGTCCAGTTCCAAAGCACCAATTTTCCCAAGACTTTAATGGTTTTAAATTTTAATAAGGGAAGGATTTTTATCACTTTGAGGACTGCTCCCATGGCACTTCTAATGTTACATCATATAAAGACTGTCTTAATAAGGAAATTGGCCAGCAGAGCTCTAGTGGGAAAAGTATATCACCCAGCTATGGTGATGTAAGTCCCTATGCAGGCACTTTCTGCAGGAGTACCAGTGCTTCTTCAGTATAGTTCCTCACTTTACCAAGTAATACTGAAATTCTGCTGGCATTGCTGTTACAAAACAGTAACACCTTTGGAGTTCTACTGCCAATCTGTCCTTAAAAATAGGACCAAAATACTTCTACCTTTTTGGTGATGCAGTTACACCAGGGAACCCTGATTTTGGCATCACTTCTACTGATCTACAGTACAGAAATCAGTATAATGAAACTAATGATGACACTCTACATGCAAGATCCCAACAACTCTCTTGTTACTTCCTTTATTTCTTTTATAAGTCATTTTTGTTATGTATGTTCATATATAGATGCTTAGAAAACCAAACTATGCTGGAAGTAATTAGCATCTTCATGGACTAAAATAACTTAGCAGCAAGATAATCCCTAATTCAGTCAGATGATTCACTTAAAAACCTGTCATCAAGCAATGAAGCAAGATGAGATACAAAATTATACATTTACAGCAATAACAAAAAAATTTAAGATTTTCAAACAATAAGTGATTTTGTCAAGTTACAGTAGATGCTGGTGAAAGCAAATAATGAATATATGGATTAAATCAAAAGAAAATGGTTGAAATACAGTTTGAAAATGTCTGAAAAAGAAATAGAAGTGCATAAGATGGGCAGCAGGAAAAGAATAATTGATCAAGTTAATGAAGCAAAAGGAAAAGTGAGAGTTCTGGACTAAGGGAGAATGAAAGTTTTCTTCTGCTGGGAAACACTGAGAGAGATCAGAAGTGGGAACTTTACTACAAATGGAAATGGAATTCATGTGAAAGCTCTTTAGGCAACAAGAAACAGAAATTATTTTCTGCTTTGAAAACAGAAAAATGGAGAAATTTGAAAAATAAACCAACAGCAGGGGAAAAAATCTCTTGATAAAGTGAACAAAGGATCAAAAGTGTTCTAGAAGGAGCAACTGAAGAAGGGAATCATGTGGGTAATGCTAGTTCTTGGAAAAGAACTGTAGAAAATGGATAAAACTATACTTGTTTCTTCAATATAATTGATAGAACTGCAGCATTACTTCCTAGAACTAAAGAAACAATAGGAAAAAACAAGTTGTCCGTCCCTGACAGATTCTGATTGTCCTGTAGAACTTAACTACCATGTAAATGAGCTAAAATTTGGGCAGCCACAGTAACATCCTTTGAAACTGCTAATTATTTGTACTGTTCATGGCAAGTGTACTCCATTGGGTGCAATTATGATTGTTTATTGAATAATTGCTGTCCTTGTCAAATGCTTTCTTGAATATTTGCCTGCACTGTATAACATTTTTACTGAGTAACTGTCTGCTGTGGATAATAGCTTCACTCAGTAATTGCCTACTCTGAATAATGTTTTCACTGAATCATTTCCCATTCAATGTAATGTTTTATGGCATAATTTTCTTTTCTTAGTCATGTTAATGTAAGTTAGTTGCTGAATTACATGTAAAGTTACTGTTGGATCGAATCCAAGTTTGTCTAAGTACGGTGCATTTCAATAATTTCAAAGCTTGTGGTGGTGATGGTGTTATTTCTCTTTTAGATAAGGCAGAATGGGGTAGAAGTTGGAAATTAATATTAGAGAGTCTGGAGAAATAATGTGCTAAGGAAATTTCTTTCAAAGAAAGGCGGGGGGAAGAGCAACAGTGGGCAAAAAGAGTAAGAACATAGGGGAGGTAACTGAACTTTGAGAAAGGAATCCTAGGAGAAAGGAGAAACAGACAAAAGGAAGAAATGAACACAGACTGTAAATGAGTAGGCTAAGAACCAACCCGAGGGAACAGTAAAAAGCAGAATTAAATGAAAGTAATACATACCAATGATGCAGACATAATGGTCAGCCTGATGCTCTCTCACTTTGCCCTGCATTAGAGTAACCTTATAAATTAGCAGCTAATACTTTGCAGTGGAGAGAAGAATAAAGGTGTTAAACACATCCTAAGGTAAAAATGCCAGTGTTCACATCACAAGGTTCATTCCTTTCCCTTTTTCTTTATTCAGCCTTGGGCTCCACTTCTGCAACATAAAGAAACTGGGCTGGAAAACAACCAGGCTACTGTGCAAATAGTGAACCTACTGAAGAAATTTTCTCTCATCTTGGGAACACTGGGCTCTGACTTGCCTCTGTCCGTGTTGGTGGTCAGACGGGAGCCAAACAAGAACAGAAGTTAACATGTGAATATTCCTCCACCTAGGCTGATGTGTGTTCATAGGAAACTTCTGTAAATTCTACTAACTTGTTACACTTCTTGTGTTTGTGCATTTATTCCCTTCATCCCCTGTAATTTTTCAGTAGATTAGAGTGGACTGGATCAGCTTCCATAAATATGTTATTCTTTCCTATTCTTTTCAAAGAGTGGAAGAATAATCCCTTCTAATATATAAACATGCATTATTATGGTTTATAATAATAACGCATGTTTATTATATTACGGTCCTTATTAGTTGAGATCTATTCCTGATATAGGTTAATTGACCTTAAATGACCTTACATGAAATCAAAAATAAACTTGTTCATTTCCTGCTCTGAACTTCTGTTTTGCATGTGTTTTTGTAAATGAAGTCTACTTATTTCTTTGTCTCCTATCAGGGATGATGTTCCTCCAGTTAGTTTTCTGATGTCTTAAATCTATATTGCAAAATCACGTGAAGAAATAACTAATATCTGAATGTCATTTTGAGAAACAGCCTATTAGTTATTTTTTTCTTTCCATGTCTACACACTTTCATTATGGATGTTCTGCAAATACTTTTGCACAGGAGAATTCTTTCATTGTATTGCAGAATTTAAAGATGATGGCTGTATAAAACACTGAGAATTGGAGGTACCCAGGGTGTCCAGTTCTCTATTGTTATCATATTGTTTTATAAATCACTTCCATAACCCATATGAAAAGAGAACAATGGCAATGTGTCTGATGAAAAAGGAGTTGTGTTGATATTAAAACTGCTGCCTATTTCTGCCTAATTCACATTTTATGTGATGGATTCAATATGCCTATTATTTTTGAATGACATTAATAAGTTGTGAGAGCAGGTCTAACAAGACAGGTTCTGCGAGCTTTGAAAGAGTAAGATTTAAGACAGAATATGCAATAAATATCTCCGTATTACCTATATGAGAGCACCTGGTACTGTATTCAATAAAAGAAATTGTATCAGTCTTCTGTACATTGGTCTTCTGTGCCAAGGGCCACAAAAAACCTTCTGAAATACACATTATGAAGTTGATTATGATTTTGGTCTTGCTTAAAGCTGTTGGATAGACATCAGTAAATGTAAGAAAAAATGATGCAAATTTCTTTGAGTTTTCTCTGCTTCGATCTCTTTGGGATAACTCATTGGAAGTCAATCAATATGTCTTTGTGTTATGTAATTTTTTAATAAATAATGATAGCCATTGAACATTACCTTTATAAGCCATGATTTAATTGCAAAACTGAATGTTTAGAAACGTGTCAAAGTCATGACAAAACTTGCCCTTTCTCACGAACTCGACCAGAAATCTGTGGTGAGTAGACACCACATACCCAGGAAGGAGACTTATCACTCCCCTCCCCAAATTGCACAGGGGAGAGAATAAAAGATGGAAAATTACTCATAGGTTGAGATAAGGATGTTTACTGAAGCACAGTGTTCGTTGTACCACAGTAGGCTCAATAAAATAGTGAAAACTGACATACAGTGCTTCTCCAGCAAGGTTCTATCTCCACAGAAGAATAACATTAAAATAACATTTTATATTGTTGAAAGGCAAGAACAGAAATAGAAAATGCCAGAATATTCCTTCAAACATGATATAGTTCTCTACTTCTCACCTAATCCCATCATTCTCTATGAGGTGAGGACACGAAACAGACTTTTTGTAGTGTTCAAAGGCAAGAATAGAAACAGAAATTCTAGAATGCTCCATCAGATCTGCTACAAGTCCCCATTCCTCATGCCACACCCACATAATTTTTCCTGCTGCAATAATTCAATGCACAATTTCTACATTTAGCCTAATCATATATTTTTTCAGAATACCATATAACTTCAAAGTCTATGTCTAGGACACAGAGGCATTGTGTATGTAATGATTCCCTTACTAAGGGTATAGGATAGAAGAGGCATAACCTCTACCTGAGGGACAAAGGCTTTACTTCTACTCAGGAAGTCCTTGACACACAAGTCACTGAAAACTAGAAAGTAATCCCAGGCAAAAAAACACTGTATGAGTTTCTCAGTTCCTGTTTGCCTAAATTGAATTTGGCTTGGTAAAAGTATTCTGGCTAAACACTTTCAGTCCTTCTTGTAGGACCAGAAAAGGACCACATTTCTTGGCTAATTCCTGCCATAGGAATTTGTTTCATGTATATGCTAGATATGTTTAATTTGCACTTGTACAGGAAGTCTAGGTGTCCTGAATAACTCTGTGTCTATACAAATCAACTATTCACAAACCTGCTTCTCTGTTTTTTGGGGTTTTGTTTTTTTTTTCTGTTGTTTTTGGTTTTTTAAATTTAAATTAATATTGTTGGATAGGTTATATCCTGCAAAATAGAGAGTAATTTAAAGGACCCTACAGAGCACTGTTAGGCACTTTCCTCTTTTATTTTGTTTTCTTCTTTGGTATTCAAGCTTTTAATGTCTGGCTAATAAACAAGACTTTTCAAAAAATGTTGCTACTAAAAACTCAGATTCAAGTCTTTGGAGTCTACAGCACTGAGGTGAAGTCTAAGTACTTTCCTCTCCTTCTCTTCCTTTCTGTAGTCTTCTCTGTTTCCCTGGAAATATAGGTATCGTGCAATCAGCTTTTCTCCCACATAATTACAGTGTGCTTCTGGTTCTAGTTAGAATTTGTTTATGAGTGAACACAATAAGAAAACTTGGGAGTGATAGGGTAGCCACATATTCTAAACTTCAGAACTTTAGTTAACTTTATTGAACCTGGTGATCTCTTAAGTTACTTATGAAAATAGGTTCCATTTGAGACTCGGGATGTGTCCTGTGACACAAGTCTGTATGGATAATTAATGCACAATATGACAATGACACTTTTGGGAAATTGCTTGCAAAACACCTGTTTTGCAAGAGAGTGTTAATTGAAGTGCTTGGTGTGTTCACTTAAAATTATTCTACAGTGGAGCTTCAAGAATAGGTAAAGAATTAGCAGAAGTGCCAGGTGATCATAGAGCAATGGCATTGGCAGATGTGGTAGCATGTCCGGTCATACAACCACTCATCCAGCCCATGGCTGGATTCAGCTTTGCATAGTCCTAAAGGGAAGTGAAGAGCCAAAAAAAGGAGACCTTTGTATCCTTGGCCACCACTTCTTCTCTGGTACCAGGAGTTACTTTCACAGTTGTTTTGAGATATGCTCTTTCTAAAATAATCTGCTCCTCAGAAGTTCCTTTCTGATAAAAATAGATGGCAGTGATTGTCAGTGGGCAAATTCTGACTTTTTTTATCATCTGTTAAATTAAAACAAAAACAAAAAAAGTCCTGCAGAGAAGTTCCCTGCTTTTTTGTTTGGAGATTCAAGACTGGTTTTCTCACCAGCTTTGGAGGCCTGCTGTGCCACTCTAATAGTACAAGAAAACCTCGGAGTTTGTGAATCCAGCTGGCAAAGGATTTTTCAGTCTAAGGAAATTTCTTACTGGCTGTCAGCCAGTGTACACAGAGCAGAAAGCAGCATCGGACAGAGAATGGAAGATTCACAAAGGATTTTGGTATCTTGTGGCATTTCCGATTAGTAGTGCAAGACAGTATGGAATTCTCTGCCAAAGAAAAGTGTGCCCTGGATCTAAGGCAGCCCATCAGGATTGCTGTAAGGGAGCTGGGCCAAGTGCCTGATGATGTTTGATTGGAACACCATCAAGATTGCACCATCTTATTTCAAGTTTGATAAATCAACTTGATAAATCAACTGAGAGCAAGTTATGCTTGACTCTTGCCAAATACAGCAAATGTAGAGCTTCCTCTTCCTTTGGCAGAGCGGGAGTGGGGAGTGAGATTGTTATTTGGTATTTTGAGCATCTTTTACACAGAATTATTAGGAAACTTCTTGTGAAACCTTATTTGAAATGCTCAGTGTTCATTGATAATATCTTACTAATAGGTCTGTTTAAGGTTAAGACTTTCCATGAGGTGTTACCTTTGTCTCAGTCAAGACCTTCTTTTTATCAATTAACTTGGACTCATATTTATTAGTTTCACAACCTCATCCACAATCTGTCCTCAAGGGAAATGTCTCCACTTCAGAGAAGACAGATTCAGCAGCAGATGGTTAAGTGTTATTGCCATCCAGCAAAATCACAGCCATGCGAACCTCTCGAGAACTGACTGCTGAACCTAGGCCTTTTCTTAGGATACAGCTGACCTCTGTATTGACATGTCTGTGGCAGTAACCAGCTTTCCTGTGTGTTCATATAATCCCTAGCCTATAGGATTCATATAATCCTGATCCTGCCTGGAACATTTCTAATCCTGTTAGTAATATGTAAGGGGAGTAACTTGAAATTATATGGATTAGATGAAGGGGGGAAATAGTATAGATTTCTGACTCCACCTATCTACCCACATGTTGTAGGTAGAAAATTAATGGGTGTTAATTTCTCAAACAAAAGTTTACTTTCAATCAAATTAAAATTTTCTGTACAGCTCCTTACTGTTCATCAGTAAGAAAATTGTGCTACACTGCTACTTGAGGATAAAACATATTGCAAATGGCCATCACTTTATTATAAGTCACAATAATGATGTTTTCTTGGTAAAGAAGACCTGCATTTAAATATGCAGGAGCTTGTGCCTCCTAAGGCTATATATAAATCTGAGCAGTCTCAAACAACTGAAGTAGTTATCAAACTGACTATACGACCATTTTTCTTAGAGATTAAAATGGCATATTTATGATGATTACTGTAATCTCATTCTAAGTACCTCATAAAATGCTTGAGAGGTTTGAAGCAATATTGACTTCAGAAGTTTTCTTCTAATTACAAGCCCTGTATACAATTTGCTGAAGATGATCTACTGTTGTTTCACTCTGCCTGGAGAAGGACGATGTAAAGTGAGAAGGGTAAAGGAGAAACATTCACAGGCAGATCTGGATTCAGAAACGAGCACTAATATTCATCTTTCACAGAATCTCAATATGAATAAGGGTAAAATCCTCCACTTTTCTAAGGTTTGGACAACTCTTCCAAGATCAGTGGTTCAAATCACTTCTAAAGCTGTCTAAGATTCCCTGAACAAATTCACTCATTTTAGTGAAAAGATAACTGAATAATATTCAATGGCCAGCATCCTTGCCAGACATGGTGATGGTCATCATTTTTCCTTAGACTATCTATGTTAGCAGACTGCTGCTTACAGTTACCACTGGTTTTCCCTTATCCTTTAATTTCTGCAAGTGTCCCAAGATAAGAAGCTGTTCATGTAAGTGGGTCAATTTTCTCCAATAGGCAGAAAATCTGGAAATGAGCATAGCCTGAAGAACATAACATAGGAGATGCTAAGCAGCACAGATGAAGGTTCACCCTGGTCTTTGCGTAATACTACTGTATCAGTAAAGAGGTTTTGGACTTGCTCTTACAAGTCTTGCTCTTGAAATTCAGAGAAGTTCAATGGAAATTGCAAATTTTCCAACTACTTCATCCCCTGCCCACCACAAGATGGCCATTTGGTGATATGAAAGTCCCCTTTTGTATTCAGTTCACTTTACTGAACTTGCTGCAGTTTTACTGATAGCTTTCCCATATTTGGCATCCCAAATCTGAGTGCAATACTTCAAATGCAGTTTGACAAATCTGGAAAGATATGAAAAATTCCAGGCATCATGATAAAAAAGTGGAAGAAAGTGAGGGAATGTCAGCTTGTTACTTTTTCTGATTACAATATCATTATTAGTATAGTTACTGCTGCATCCAGACTCTACTACAACTGCAATCAGTTGCTTCATTCTTCTTAGAATAATGCCTTGATCAAGAAACTACCCTATTAGGATCAAAGACAAAGTAGAAATCTTAAAAGTAACTTAAAAATCCCTTCAAAATATTGCTCAGGAGTAATATGAAATTCTAGAAAGTTTATGATTTGAAATTTCAACCTTTTTTTTTTTCTATCTTGTGTCAGATTTTCACAGATGACCTTGTGGGGCTCATCTCTGCAATAGATAGTAAGCTTTGCAGCTAGACAGGTTGTTTTCATATTTCTTTAGAGCATTGCATGGTCACCAGGCTTGATGTCAAATCTTTGGACTTCTTGCACTGCTACTTTAATGAAAACAACAATTATTTTGTCTGATGGAACTCTAAATTCATGTAATGTATTTAAATTCTGAATAAACTGAATTCTGTTTTGACATTGCTGCATTGTAACAAATTTAGTTTGCTGTGCATTTTCCCTGACTGATAACTTGAGAAAACTTTTTTGACATTTTGAGGGGTTTACTCTTTTACACATACAGTTTTATCACTTGGGGGAAAAAATAACAAAGAAAAAGCCAAGGTCATAAATCTCTCTCTAAAATCAATAAAAGCAGAAGAAATAAATGATTCTGGACCGTCATTCATATTAACATGATACTGTTTTCTATAGAAAAGAAGATTTAAGTTTCAGTGGAATCCTGGCATAAAAGCTGCAGCATCATGGACAGTATTGGAATAGTATAGAAAATTTGCAACGTAAACTGCAGAATATTTATGCATCCTTTGGAATTATTATCCATTCAAGAACTAGATATAAAGTATTAACTACTTCTGGGCAGCTTCCTTGGGGCAAGCTGTTCCATGGCTTCAGTGGGTTTGTATAGCTAAGGTTTTAACTCTCATGAATGGAAAGTCCCTATCACAACTCTTCAAAACCACAGTTTTTTTAAAGTGGTAAAATACAACAGTATCTTGAAAGGCAAGATATGTCATAAGTCAAGGTCAGCTCATGTGGATTTCCCTCCAAACTGGGCTCTGGGCACTCTGTAATCTGACAGCCACTTCTGCCATTCAGCATTAAGCCCTGTTTCTTTGGTGTTTGAAGATCAGCTAGTGATGCCCACCTTCCCAGCCATCCCAAAATAACAGTAGTTTTTCCAGCACCTGTTAGAGTGAGATTTGTATCTGAAAGTTATGTATATGCAATTGAACTGTGTTCTATACATGAAGACAAAATAGTTAAAAGTACAGAGACTCAGGCATGAGCATTGAACATAGATCATGAATTCAGTTGAAGTCATGGATGACTGGAAGTCATGGATGACTTCACAGCATATCTGTTGTGTTGTGAAGTCATCTGGGAAGTAACTCTAAAAGGAAAAGCCCAGGGACTTTAAAATTCCTCAGCCAGTGCAAAGCAAAGCTAAAAATATTCATCTTACATAAATACATTATCAAAAGTCTGACCATGGATACATTTCTACACAACCTAATGTGTAGACTTGAAGGGATTGTTTAGCATGGAGCTTGAAAGCTGAGTGGAAATTCTCTTACCAATCTTAAGAATGAGAATGGAACTGAGAACAGAGAATGTAATATAACTTACAGGACTGATATTCTAAACCTGCTTCCCTGAGAAGACATTAAGCTACACCATACGTTATTCTTTGCTTGACCATATTCGAATATACCTCTAATATCCCCAACAACAGCCAAAAGGATTTGCCACTTCTCAAGAAGAGACTTTTGAAAACTAAACCCCGTGCTAGTAGCTGCTAAAAATGCTCACAAGAAGAAAAACACCTGTCTTATCCCTATATCTTCTTGTTTCTTCATGGGTTTTGTTTTGCAGTGGATTTTCGGGTTTTTTGGGTTTTTTGTGGGGTTTTTTTTGTTTGTTTGTTTTGTTTTGTTTTTTGTTTGTTTTTTTTTTTTGTTTGTTGGTTTTGGGAGAATTGTTTTGCTTTGGTATGTTTTATTTATGCTCAGCTTTGTGAGCTATCTGAATTGTGCTCACATCTGAATAAATCTGAGAGGTAATAGAGATGACTTTATAAATGTGAACATTTTTGTATGGAGAAGCAAAAATATATGAGGTAAAGATTCTCAAAAAATCTTACAATCTGAGAAAAGGATAATAAAAATAATAACTCTCAAGGGCAGTCAGGGTTGGCAAGGAAGCTGAATACAGGGCTAGGCTGACTGAAAACCTGATCCATGGAAAGTAAGGTGAATTTAACGGTAATATTTTTTTGCTTTCATTTTAAAAAATGTACTGAACAATATAGCACGGCTCACCCAAGCTTGCACAAATATACAATTTAGGACTGTACCTCTCTGATCAAGTTCACTATCAGTTCATCAGTCCAATGTGTATTAAATTGCTTTGTCTTAAGATTCATCTTAATTAACTAATGTCATTAAAAGTTAAAAATTAAATTTAAAAATATTAACTGTAGGTTTCTCCCTAATGTTACTAGAGGAGCACTGGGGATTGTAGCTGTGAGGGTGATGAGAGAGAGAGAGAGAAGAAAACAGCTCAAATCTCCTTCCTATACTCAGAAATCAGAGAGAAGACAATATCTCAGTTACCTAGGATCATGGGAGTGTTCACAGTTATATTAATAAAGAGATAAAATGAAATAGGTGGAGAAGAAATACAGTTCTCTCCCACCAAATCTGCACCTGAAGAACTATTGTGGAAACATAGCCATAACTATCTGCTCACTTGTGTGGGGAAATTTTAAAGGAGACAGAGAAGGTATTAGTCAGTTAGACATGGTGTGGGTGGGGGACTGGGACTCTGAAGTACTGTGTGTGTGGGTTAGAGCACAGAGTCCTGCATTAGTAACAGGGGTTGATACCATGAAATGTCCTGAGAAGGTGAGGAGGGCAGCAGTGCACTGAAAGAGTTTCTGAACCATTCAAAATATTCTGACACTGGCAGAAAGAGAAAACGGGACAGGATATGCTGATCACAACAAAAAATGTCATTTTCCATATTGTTTGCATGGTGTTGGTACTCGCTATTGGCATTGTATACCTTTGCTAGAAGATGCAGAACAGAAGATATAGAACTTAGAAGTTCTAAGGAGTGTCAATAGATTGATCAATTATATGCCTAAAGATAGACTGATTTGTGTCTGTACTGTCTCCAGTCATGAGTTAGGAAGGCACTGTTGCTAGGAAGCCAGGAGCACTGAGATTTCAGCTGCTGCAGGAAAACCTGGATACACTGTACTTCACTCTCTGAATCCCTTTTAAGTCCTCAAAGAAAGCACATTTGTTTTTCCAATCTCTATATTTGTTTTTGGGTTTTTTCTCTGACAGGTATAGAGAAAATCACCAAGGTTAATGCATGATCTTATAATATAATATCTCAGCTTCAATTTTTTAAAAATTATTAAATCTTCTTCTGGAAAGAGCACTTGTACCCTTGTTCCAAAGATGTGGTGAACCTTTTCAGCCCTACATCTGGCAATTATTTTAATAAGCTGATACCAGAAAGAACAGAATGACCTGGGGTCTTAAACCCACTCTTATGATCTAAATAGGGGTATAAATTAGGCAGCTGCACTACAGGTCAAAGAAAGAGCTCTGAAAATGAAACCATTCATGTCAGTACATAAATATGAATCTGAAAATCAATGCAATATTTGAAAATCAATAATAAGAAAATTTTAAGTACTTTTAGCCTAAATGTTTAACCTTCAGCTCCTTCCAGATATGACCTGTTTTTCTACAGGTCTTATCTGAAAGAGCTTGTGTTTTCACAAGCTTGTGTTTCTTATCTGAAAGAGCTTCTGAGCACCCATTGATCCAGTCAACCATGCTTTAATTCATGGACAGCCAGCTTTCCTCAGCAGAAGGCCAAAAGTCCCTCAGATCAATGTCACAGAAGGACATTCTTATCCTGAGTTTTGAGAGATTTTTACACTGAATTGGAAATTGTGATTTTCTTTTGGCCATGATACCTCTGCTGCAGCATTGCCGTGGCAATAAGTGGAACCTGATAATACCTGAAGAGGATATGAAATCTGGCAGAGGAACCTGGACCATCTGCAAAGGTGCAGTACAGGTCCCACAGGGCAGATCTGTAATTTCGTGCAGGAAGCATAGATTCTGGCCATTTCCAAAACACATTTTCCATTGCAAAACCATTTTCAAAGGCAAAGATTAACCAGTCATAAAATATTTGTCCAAACATTCTTTCCCAAACGTCTTCATTATATTCACTGTCATTGCTCAAAACATCCTTTAGATCATCTTTTACTTCTATTATCAAACTCTTAGCTGGAAATCCTCTATAATCTACATTTCTGCAAATTATCTTGGAAGGCATTAGTCTACATCTTTATTTGCTCAGAGGCTCTAAATATCACTATTGAAAGAAAGAAAGAAAGAAAGGGGCTGAGCAAATTAATTGTCACTTTCGTTTTTATTATTTCTGTTGTGAGACATTAGGACAAGTACTGTAAAGAAGTGGGAAGGAAGGAGGGTTTGGATTAAAGCATAATTTCAAGGATATATTAGTGTAGGAAAATTTTTTAAACTAAGCAAACATGTAAAATTTGCTTTCAAGTAACTACACAAGAAACTGCTATTGTATTTATTTTATTTATAGAAATTTCCAAACATTTGGATCATCCAACACTAACAGAGAATGTCTAGATGTCTCTTAAAAGTTTCTCTGTGAAAGTTTGTATATTAATGTTGCATTATTTTTTAGAGCAAAATTATGAGAAACTAAAGCTAAAGGCAAAATAAATCATGTGTGATCTCCACAGAAGCTAATTTGAGTCTGTACATTTATTTTTAAAGGATATTTTGTAGCTTTTCTAATCCAGATGGGCCATAGGCCAAGCTGAATCCCTCAACCTTAACTGAAGCCCAATTAACTAAGATAAATTGTCAAATCACTCTGGAGAGGTGATCAGCATTACTTAATCTTCAAAGTTGATGCTGTTGGCCAAAATAGGTGTTCCACTGAGTATCATAGAGCACTTGCTATCAAATCCAACACTTTTGTAGCGAAAGTATTTTGTGTCATAGACAGATCCCTAGAAGTTGAGAAACTTCAAAAATGCCAGAGTTCAGATCAAAGCAAAACAACCTGATGGCTCTCTATACACCATGCCCAGTTTTTTTTTCTCTGAGGACTTATCCTTTCCAGCTAAATTTTTAGTCTTTCTCAGACAAATTTAACAAAAACTCTAGTCCTGCAGCATTCCTATTCCAGCCATTGCTTCAGCTGCATCAGTGCAGCTATACAGAGTTGGGTAAAACAGTGTTTTATTTACTTTTCCATGCACAGTTTTTGATGTTCCCAGACTGAGCTGTTAAATACAGGCATTTTGTCAACTGCACCTCCAAGAGTAAATTTGAACCCAACTTTCTTGCCCAACCCAGGAGTTCAGGTCAATGCTGAGCTACAGGAAGCTGTGGGACTCCTCAAATTTTGCCATTCAAACCTCTATGGGCACTGTGCTACATCTCCAGTAGCACAGTTGGGACTGTCCAACGTTTATCACTGTTAATGGAATGGGACTGAAGGATTTTAACTGTCCTGGTGTCCCTGCCTCTGGCTGCATCACTTTTAAATATTAAATACTCCAAGCCAATTGTGAGTAGAAGTATAAATTTCTCTGTGTTATTTCTAGAAATCAAAGAGTTAAATGCCAGCATCTCAAAAGACTGAGGAACTTTAAAGATGGTTTATCTTTGGCACTGTGTCTCTGACTATACTACCTCCCTTTTAATTTTAGTTCTTGTCTCATATTTCCATTATAAACCCATGAAGTTATGAATATCAGATACTGTAATTGGGATTTGTTACATAAAAAGAAGCTACTGTGATTCAAAGCTATAATCTTAGCTGCTTATGCTGTTTATCTCTGTATCTATCAGGGTGAGAAGCATGTTTATCAGGATTAGCTGTAGTATGGAAGGTAAAGCAGCTGTCTGTCATGCATTTCAAATGCAGTCTTCTCACCAATAAAATCAAAATTCTGCAAGGAGAACATGTGAAAAACAGTGCAAAGCACCTTTGAATTTAACCCTTAAAAATCAGATTTCACTAACATTTCCTTATGTTTGTGCAATACTCCCTCATTATATAAATATTCACATAAATTTCGTGTTCAAATTATTATTCAGTGGCATTTAACAGGAAAACCTATGAATGTTTTGCTTTTTCAAAAATTTTGAAAAACTGACAAAATCATGTATATTGGACAGGATTTCAATAACTCCTCAATGTTGAAAAACCTGGGCCTACATTTATGTACACATGGTCTGTCATGGATTTTTACACAGAGGATTTGTTTACAAATATCCAAGAATGCTCAGGCTACAGAAAGGATGCTCTTGAACTATTGAGTGAGGCAGAAGGGGTGCCAAGGACAATTTTTTCTCTGTGAAGATAAAAAAATGCTCTTAAACTTGCATTACTGATTATGTGTATAGAGTAAAAGAAACCCATCAAGGTATGAAACAGTTCTGTTCATCTTCATCTAGAGAAAGTGATAAATGACAGCTGAAGTACTAACATTAATATTGATTTGGATGTGCCCTGATAGACTAGAAGAAATTCTGAAAACAAAACATAGTGTCAGCCTAGGCTAACAGTTATCATTAAGTGAAATGTTGTCTTTTCTCCTTTTATTTTTTTTTTTTCTGCTGCAGCAATGGGATTCCTTTCACCTAGATTTTCTTACTAGGAAGTAAACAGCTCATTTCAGCTAAGCACTCACAACTTCTGTTCAGAAGACTTTTCCTTCACTGGAGGAAAGAAGGCACAATATTCTTCAGTTGCCATACGTTTAGGATTGAGTAGTCATCTTCTGCCTTTAATGAACACAGATGAAGGGTAGATGACTGGCTTAATCTATGGTGAGATGAATCTCATTTTCAGTGTATGAATACCACAGCCCAGAACAGTCACTGAGAGCAAAGTAAGTTGCAGGGGCTTAGCACTTCTGCAACATGAGGTTGTATTGTTCAGATCAATTTTTTTCTGAGAAGAACACACCTGTTTTGAGAGTCTAGTTCATCAGAACATGTAAATAAAATGTCTAAATACAGCAACAAAATGTGTCAAAAAAAAAAACTTTGCAAGAATTTCACCAGTAAAAACTGTACATTAAGTTTTCAGAAGAAAGTAAAACTTAAATTTAAGAAAATAATAATGTTGTATTTAAAGAGAAGAATAAAAAAAACCATAAGGTCATAAAGTCAGTGTGAAGAAGGAACATGTTCCAGGCCAACAAGGTAGGAAAAAAGAAGGCTAAGAGTTGAAAGGGCAATAGAGTGTTTTGTGTTAACACATTTAGGATAAGACTGGTAAAAAGAACAGGGAGATTCAGAGAACATAAACTGTGATGTAGGTAATTTCAGACATCTGGGGAAGGGCAAGTCATAAAAGATGATAATGAGAATGACATATGTAAGAGAGCAAATGTTACATAATGCAATACAGTATTAGAGAACTCTAAAATTCAAAATTTCTCACCTTAATAACTATTCTATTAATAAGGAAAGACACATCTTAGACTGGTATATGATGTGGTAAAGAGCTGCTTCATTTAATATGACTTGTTCTTTGCAAAGAACAAAAGCCTTTTGCCTTTATGATTAAATACTCTTCTTTTGACAAAAGCAGCCAATTAATTGCACTTATGTGGTATCCTACTGACAAAACCCAAATAGCAAATGCTCTCTGGGCAGACACTTTATGTAAGAGGAATAAAGGGTCTCTTATATATGTAAAGACAAAAGACTTCAGTGTCAGCTTCAATTCAAAATAACTTTTCCAGAGATTGAAGGCAATCGTGACTCAGGGAATGGAAGGATTCAGACCCCAACAAAGAATCTTATTTGTCAAATGAGAGATGTAATACAAATGTCTGGAACTGAAACAAAAGACATCAGTTGAACTTGCCTTTTAAAAAGTAAATATAATAAAAAACTTGTAAATAACAAGTATTATATTTTCCCTTTATCCAGACTTTACATCAACAAGGTAGGCTAACTCCCTGCCAGAAATGTGAAAGTCCACCCTTACTTTCTTCTGGACCTCATGTGGGTGAGTACTGATTCAACTACTGAGAATAGCAAAAGGATTGTTTTAATTAGCTCTTTTCTGCACCTGTTCAGGACATAATTCTTATTACATTTATAGCCTACTGTAGAAAAAAGGAAATCTAAAATCTGACTGAGATGAGAGGGAAAAGAATGGCATTTTCCCATGCCAGACTTGAACGATATGGAAGGCAATACTATTCAAAATGCCAACAGCATATGCCAGCTTCAATTAGAACATGAAAGGAAAATCTGTTGTTAAAATATAACAACATGCTTTGAGGACCATACATGTGCTTATTTAAAACTTATAGGGTTGAATATCCTTAAAAAATTCTAAATTTTGACATTTTGTTGAAGCTGTTGTTAAGTACTAGTCTTAATGTGGGAGTCTTTGAATGAAATACTGTGTCCTGTGCTTTGCAGAATTTCAGAATATATTATCATAATGATCACTTCTGGCCTGAGAACCTTTCAGAATAGTCTGAGAAACTATTCATTAAAGTTATTGCATATTGTCCTTCCATGTCACCTTTCCCAGATAATTGCCTACAGGAGGAATGAGATAGCTGCTTTCCAAGTGACTGTATGTGAAGGCTACGGTGCTCCCTCACATGCTGGAAGGACAGTGAAGTGTAAAGAATTTTGTTCCTGAGAGCATGAGGTCAATCCACGTGACATGGCCCAAACTACATCAGGCAGAAAAAAAGGTTTTCCCTTTAGTTTCCAGTGCTGCTGGACAGTCCTCACAATGTTGCTGAAACAGCCACACAGCACTGTAGAATCCTGTTATGGTTTAACCTCAACCAGCAAGCAGGCACCAGGGAGCCACTTTCATTCCCCTCCTCACCCCCCTGGTGGGGAGGACAGTCAAAAAAAAAGTAAAATTCTTGGGTTGAGATCAGAACTTCTAAATGATTAAAATAAAATAAAATAATAATAATTGTAATGAAGAGGAAAGAGAAAGAGAGAAAGATTTATAAACCCCAAGAGAAACCAGTGATGCACAATATGATCACTCACCACCCACTGACTAATACTTAGCCCATCCCCGTGATCAGCAATCAGCAGCTCCTGGCCATAAGCTCCCCCAGCTTATATACTGAGCATGAGTTCTGTGATATGCAATTTCACTTTGGCTGGTTCTGTCAGCTGTCCTGGCTTGGTTACCCAAGCTTGTCCCCAGCTCCTTGTGCAGCTCCTCACTGGCGGAGCATGGGGAAATGAGAAGTCCCTGACCTAGAGTAAGAACTATTTAGCAAGAACTAAACCATCAGTGTGTTATTTTTATTCTTATACTAAATCCAAAACAGAGCACTGTTCCAACCACTAAGAGGAAAATTGACCCTATCCCAGATAAAACAAACACAAATCCACAGATTAACTGATGTATGACAACCTCATGTGAAACCCTTGAGCTGCGTTTTAAGCCAGGGACAGCTCAGAAGTCCTTGTTCCTGCAGTCTGGCACTTCCTTTGATGGCTTATTCCATTAATTGGAATTGGTCAGGAGCCACGATCCATGTCTTTGAACATTTATTGTCTTAGATACCAAAAGTGTCTTTGAAATAGGCTCAGACTTCATATCTAGAATCGGTACCTGCTATCTAGGATACTTTCTAGGAAAAACTTTGATCTGAAGAGCTTCCAGAAAGTTTGTTTAAAAGAACTAACAGCTGCATGGACTGTGGCTTAATTCAAGCATTCCAGCTCCTAATAGCATTTATAATGCAAGTGCATCTTAATTACAGATCTTTTCCTATTATTTTTATGTAAAATACACACTGGCCACTTTCTCTGCCGTGCACTAATGTTCTGTGACAATAAAATATAATTTGTTTTTTAAGGGCCCCAAACTAGTCAAAATTGTCTTAGTTATCCCCTTCCTGGTATTATAGGAAAATTTTCATAAAGTTATCATTAATTACCTTTAATAGTCTAAAAATCTAGAACAAAAAAAATCAAATTTGAAGTAATTAATTACATAGTTTTTCTCCGTAAGAAGTTTATAAATGTGTCAAGGGACAGAAAAAGTTATTTCTAAGACTTTGATTCAACATGACATTGAAGATTCCCTTCTGGACCTAATAGGAAGAGCCTTATTCTTGTCTGCTAACTTCCCAAACTCTCCTTCAAAGACCTCTTGGACAGCAAATATGAAGAAATATCAGTGGAAATATAAGCAGAAACTAGATATTCCTGTCTGAATATACACTGGAATACTTTTTGTCAACATTTAGAGAAAATAAGCTCATTAAAAGATTTAGATTTTAAAATAAAGCAATCTAGTTTCCAGATCTCTGGCACACAAGACTTTTAAAATATTTACCTCCACATAGGGGCTTAACATCCCTTAAGCAGAAGCTGCCTGACTTGCTCTGTAATTGAAAAATATGTGTGATCTCTCTCAATCTCTTTCTCTATGTGATGTTAGCAATGGTGCTTTTCCCTTTTTTAGTGGTATATTCTGTTTGTCTGGTCTTATTTTATTTTCTTATTTGCAAGATATGTGGGTCATGCTAAGGATGCAAAGCTCCTGCATTTGCAACAGTGACATCAAATGCAAAAATTGAAAATAAGGCTAATCAAAAATCATTCAGAAGTCCCTTGCCTTCCCCAAAGAAAAAGGAGATTTGAATATAATAGTCTGTAGAATCTGACTAATGATGCCATTTTTCTTCTTTCCAGTAGAAATAAATAAAAGAGAGGAAGAAGAAGATATTTTGTGGGAGCATATTACCACCAAAAATCTTATTCAAAATATAACTCCTGTGTCATACTGAGCTATCCAAATCGTTCAGGATCAGAATGTTATACTCAACTCCTGATTTAGAATTCTGGCCTTGTGCTCACTTTCTCATCACTGCATATCCTGAGTGTGTCTGCTTGAGCAGTCTCAAGATTCTGTTCCCCAAATCTCCACAAGAACCCCTAGGAGAAAATAAACAAGTTGAAACTTCAACCAGAGGATCAGAAAGTCTGCAACTTCAACTGCATGTGGTCTCCAACCATCATGTTCAAATTCAAAGTAAAACCACTCAGGAAAACAAAAGCCCTGTTCTAATGAACATACAGTCATGTTCAATGCAAATCACTAGGAAGGACATGCAAACCTAAGAGCAGATGATAACTCTGCTACATCTGATTCAGAGACAGAAGACAGCCAAAGAGATGAGCATTATAATTTTAAGTAAAGGCGGTTATTCTGCAACCAATTTGGAAGTAAATGATTGTGTGTTACATACACAGTGAGAGGAGGTCTCACGTACAGAGGTACAAAGACACTAAAAAACCCATAGGAACAAAAGGAAATGAACTTAAGTATAGTCAAGTCTAATTTGCATCCAGTATAGAACATTCAGACAGGTCCCAGCCAGCAGAAGGATAGGTGGAGAGGATCATGGCAGCAGGGAAATGGTGCCCCCTTCAAACTGCAGCAGCTCCATTACCAAGAGGGTCTCCTCTCCGAATGCAGGGCTGGTGCCCTGGGAAGGCAACCAAGAAGTTGCAACAGACAGAAAAGTTACCCAAACATCACCGATCAAAGCACAGAGTAAAATCCTTCTTCAAGAAAAAGGAAAATTTTAAATACTTAAGAAAAACAACCCAAAAGTAGACAATCAGGAGTTTTTAATGAACTTTATTATCAGCATTTTGTTCAGCAACAACCATTTTGAATCATAAATTGGGATATCACAGGAGCATAAGATAAAGGTATTGAGGGTTTTATGTAGAAATCAACAATTTATCTGTATTTGAAGTCATGTTACTACATCCATGCTGGCGAGGGTTTAGGATGATTATTTTTGTTCTGAATACATGAGACTGTCCTGTAGCCTAGAAACATTATGTTGGGAAATGTTGAAGATGGACATCAATAAGCCAATAGAGCATGCATGTGTGTCACGCTATACCCTAATACCACAAAATATTATGCCAAAATTAGATGTAATTAGAACAGAAATTCTTTAAGTGTAGAAAGCACACTGAAGCAGTGTTGTGAAAGTTTGCAGATATCCTTGTATTTGTTTCGCGTGAATTAGAGCTGTTAGTTCTTCCCTTGCAGGAACCTCCTATTTCCCCAGTAGAAAGAAAAGGAAAAAAAAAAGATACAGACAAGAAACAGTCAGTCCTTTTAAGTCCTTTTATAAGGAGTACTGAGCTGCCTTGTCAAGAAGCTGCAATGACTTACTCTTTTCCAGAAGAAAAATATGTGGGATGAATTAAGACACTCCCTTGCTTCCAGGACAGAGCAGTTTCATGTCATTCATACTGAATATCCAGATGAAAACTTATCCTACTCTTGTTGTTTTCCTTTAAATTTGTAGGAAAATTGGATGGTGTTCTCAGTTACTAGAGGTAAAATAAGCAATCTGGGAAGACCTAATGAAGGTTGCCCTAAAACATCAGAATCCTCTCTATATATACTCTACATTGTTAAGGGAGAAGAATAAATTTGATAGTTCATTACCAGGCTTAACACTGTGAAGAGGAAGGTGATGGAGCCCAGAGACAGTAACAGTAGAAATAACCACAGAATAGACTAAAAAGAAGATATCAACCCAAAATAGCCAGCTTGGAAAAAAATTAGTTTTGTTTTCATGAAATACAACAGGAAATAAAGGGCGGAAAAGAGTACATATGGGTTTATTATTGAATTTTCAAATAATAAAAAAATTATGAAATACCAGAAAATATATGCAAATCACAGTTGATGGCCACAGCATAAATTTGATTCTGGAACTGGTATATGAAAATATCTTTCAGCGTAATAAAGCATTTTAAAATTTTAAGAATTTGTGTTGAGTAGAAACAAAAAAAAAAAATCAAAGACAAATAATTACACTAAATCAATTTGAGTATTTTATTATAATAATACTAAACAAAAAATAATTTCTTATTATCTTTGTAATTCTAAGCAAGAATACTTTAAAACAAAAAACCCTCTAGAAATTATAAAAAAAATCATGATCAGACATTGAAATATCACCATATAAATATAGCTCTCATCTGTCACCAAACAGTTTGGTTCCACATGCAAATGAAATAATATGAATCAGCCATGGCCTGTTTTTTTTACGGATCAGATTGCATCCTATGCCATGAAGTAGAGGTCCAGAATACTCCTAGTGGAACATCCTTGCATAACCAAAATTAGTTCCACAGATGGCACACTGAAATAGAAAGAGAGAAAGATGCTCTGTGAAGGTCATGGAGCATTATGCTAACTCTTCTGAGGATGACTTTTTTCAGTAGAGAATGGAACCCATCAGAGGGAGCAGAAAAATCTTGTGAAATAATTGTGCTATACTCCATTTCCATTGAAAGCATAGTACAGCATAACATTCATTATAAGCTCTCCTAAAAATAAAACCTATATCTCAGAAATACTAAGGCATCACATGAAAGAACTTTCTGCATTAATGAAATGGGTGAAATCAGATATGGCTACAATGTGTATACAGAACACACAGCAATGGTGCCATTGATTTTTACTGATCAAAGTAAAAATCAATGGATTAATGCATTTCAGTCTCAGTAAAAAACATTTTGTAAGTCTTTCATTTAATACATAGTACTCTAAAATCCAATGGTTCCCTCTCTAAGTGGTCTTTTATTTCCATAGGACTAATTAAAAATATGTTCCTGCATTGCAAAGTGCATCTGTCTGAACTCCAACTTGCTTGAGAGCATACTAACACAAGCCATTCTGCACAGCAAGTATGGTGGAAAAAAATCATGAGGTGATCCATTTAGTTCTGCCCGTGTTCAGCCTTGCATGTACAGAGTTAGGATGACTAGAGGATATTCATGAGGACTGAGGACTATTTGGTATGATCTAAGTGAAGAAATCTTGTAAATATAGTCCAGCACTTTCACATTCTACAGTTCCTGAATCAGGAAAGAGATTCTATCACCCATGTGATATGTTTTTCTAGTCATATTTCCTTTTATAAGCCTGTAAATCGTAAAAGCAGGAGCATGCAAAGGAAGCAGTTATTTTTAAGTAATGCTAAATACACTCATTGACAACTCTCGTTGGTGTCTCTTTTTCTGTACATCCTTGATGGATCACAAATAGCACGTAGAGTGCCTGATTTGGAAGATGCTTGGAAAAGGAAATAAGGAAAAAAGTAACATTGCATCATTTTGGGTCTGATGTCTGTAAAAAACCAATTACTGCATCGCTGATGTATGGATCTAATGTCACAGAGTTCAGAGCATTTTAAGATCACAGATTTTAGAGTGCTTTAAGACATACATTAAGGGGATGTTCAGAGTAAGAAAGGACATCCTTTCTTACTAAGCATTAGGAGAGGCAGGAGGACTCTGGATTTTGGAAGTAAACATTTTCTTCCTGTTCCTATGAAACAATGTAACCTTCCAACTAACACTCTGTGATGTTAATTATAATGCTCCTGAAATAATGGAGTAAAGTATTGCAAGTAGATTCATAAAATGACCAAAATACTGAAGAGTAATAAACCTTGTTTTCCCTGGAGTACTGTATGGGCTAACTGCTCTATTTTACATTATCTTCTCAGCTAAGAATCAGAAGAAAAATAAACCCCGTGGCTCACAAGAACCTGAAGTCAATACCACATAAAGGTCTCTGACAAGAGAAGAGAGTGAAACAGTAGAAAAAGCATGTAGAAAGATAGAACTAACAGCATTAAAAGAATAAAACAGGTAGTTTTGTCAGAATAGAAGATCTTATTTGAAAAGAACATCATTCCATCTGAGGGAAAAAAGCATTTAATTTCTTTTGATGGAGTTTTTCAGTGGTAAGGTGACGAAAAAATATTAAGACTGGAAAAATGCTCATGAGGACAGTAGGGCATGGAAGTACTCTTTAAAGAACATGTAATGAAGAGCAATGTGATTCTGTATATCTTGGGGAAGGCCCTGCTGCCATGACCCCTGCTTCAAGCACTATGGAAGCTCATGGTGACTGCAAAGCGCCACAAAAGCACCAGCAAATGAACCAAGAGTTTGTTTGTCTCCCCTGTATTGTTAGCAATAATTAAAGTAAACATTAATCTGTGTGCATGAATTGAATAGTGCAACGAACCCTGGGAAGAACACACATGAGAGAAAGCAGAAGAAAGCAGACCCCTGTAGTAAGGCCTCCATCTACCTCCCTGAACAGGGTCCTCCTCTCTGTGGGGATCTTGAGCAATTTTATTTCCCCCTGATTTTGGTTAGGTCAGTTTTTCCAACAGTGTAGCAGTTCACTCAACAAAGATAAAATATCTTCCTATTCCACCGTCATTTTTATATTTTTCAATTTTCTTCACTTTGTCATGCTGCTGTCTTCAAAACAGGAGCCAAAAGGAAGTTCTACTGAGTTCTCCTTTGGAACAAGCTTCCATTTCATCTTTCCCCTTGCACGTAAGATTTCTTCAAATGCTGCACAAATAGGAGTGTGCTGGGTTGTGCTTTCACTTCTGCAGGAGAGGAGAGTAAGAAAGAACCACTGACTTCTGTCATTAAGCTGTATCAGGACCTGAAATAACCACCTGACTCAATGATCCATAGTTTTGACCCCTTAAAATAGGAGTGAATGTATAAATGGAAAATAAGAGTTCCCAAAAATAGAAGGAGACTCTTATAACCATCTCTTCCTATCTTGGATTTCACCAAGGTTTTCTCTTCCAAACTGAAGTGGTGTGTAACTTCAAGATGACATTGTGGTGAGATTTGGAATGCAGATCTTCGGATTTGATGAGAAAATAATCTTATTTTTTGCCCACTCTTATTTAATGACTTAACAAATTTTATCACAGAAAGAGTGGTGTGAATGATAGAGTGCTTCAGTTTGCCAATAATTCATAGATTTTGAAATACATCCTAGTTCCAGATGGAAAGGAAACAGAACTTTTAAAATTTACAACTGAGAAAAAAAGTCTAGGAATGTTGGGCAGAAAAAAATATGTTTTTCTAGTAACTGGAACAATTTTATTTTACTATTCAACTTAAAAATGTTAACTTGTTATGAAAAAAACCCAGAATTTTAAAATGAAAACTGTTTTACCAAGCAAAACCTGAAAAACTTTCATCAAAAATGCCAAATTTATTTCGACATTGTTGAAACTTTGTCCCTTCCCTGCTCTTTTAAAATTAAAGCCCAGCTAGAAATGCCTTATTCCATTAAATAATTGGATTTTAAGAGAGTGACATAATATGATAGAATATGCTCGGGTCTAAGTCTCTCTCAGCTTGTCTCCTAAGTCCAGACTAATAGGATTCTCAAAGCAAATACTGAGAAACACCCAACAACAACCCTACGTAATTATCTGATGGCCACTTTGAAATTTACCTTCCTCACACATTTAAATCCTTCTTTTAATTTAAAGATTAAAAGGCGAAGGGTTGGAAATTTGATATCTACATTGCTCAGTGATTTGAAATGAATATATTATAGTCTATCTGATTGCCTTGTAGCAAGCTCTAGTGGCAACAATGTGAAAAATCAATAAAGCAAAAACATAAATGCAAGATCTAAACAGTAATCTGACTTTTAGGGTGATCCACTGGTAATTTATTCCTTCCTGAACACCACAGTTAGGAAGTGTTTTTTTCAAGGGTAGCATTTAAAATTTGAAATGCTCGGTAGCTCATTTAAAAGCAGTATATAGTACTGCACTTAAGTCTGTGTTAAGATCTGCACTTTCATCTGTGGTACATTTTAGGAATTAAACATGGTCCTAAATTTGTCCCAGTAGATAAGGAAGAAGTCTATGTATAAACATGCATAATATATATTACTTGTACAGTGGAGGCTTTTTGACTGTTTGCTTTAAATGTATTTAAAACCTGGTCCCAGCTCAACATGCCATGAACCTCCTATAAAAAGTCTCCTGGCTTTTTCCTTTTTGTCCTCCTTTTATACGTACAGATATCAGGCATCTCCCCATAGCTGTGGCAGTTTTCAGAAAGCATATCTCATTTCAACACAGAAACACAAAACATGTCCTATCCTCCCCTACCCTGTATTTTTTTATTCCTGTTTCCATATGGAACACGCTCCACTGGCAGTTATGGACAGAGCTGCTCTCCTCACAGCATCATTCCTCCCACTGTCTTGTATCCATTGCTGAAGTGAAAGGAGTTCTCCTGTGCACTGATGTTTTTAGGGTAGATACATTTAAAATGGCTTTCATATGTAGCTGAACCTGTCAACAAATGCCATGCCAGTCATGTAACTGAATTGTAGTCAATCCCTCTGTGGCTTCTATTCACAAACTTTAATTATAGGTGTCTATTTGTGGTCTGTGTCTTTCAATGTACTACATCATCTGGCTTTTGGTACAATTAGATTTTAGAATTCCCTCTACTGAAAAGTAGAAAGTTTCAAGAGAAACTGGTTTGTGGTTGTCTCAAAAGTAAACCTGCACAGGGCTGGTAATAAGACCTCCATCAGTACCTGCTGGGAATTAAGTTTTGGAGACTTTTGTACTGCAATTTTAGATATTGAATTATAGTGAACAAAGGTAAGATTCTCTTGGGCTGAATATTACAATAGCTAGAATTGTTTCAGTCTTCACTTCTATTTAGAAAAAAATATTGTGTATGGAGTGTGATCTCTTCAAATTTAAAGTTTAAAAGGTCACCGTATTTTAATTTTCATTAAAAAATATGAAAGTCAACGAAATTTTCAATTTTTCACGGGTTAGGAAAAGTTAGAAAACAATAAGTTAAATAGATGAATAGGCATTAAGGAATTTGGAAGTGACATTTACTGTGCTTTGTTGTGGGAAAAGTTCAATGCTTCATAATCTTGCTAATCGCCTTTGTGAATTTTTTCTGGGGAAACAATTAATTAGTAAAATTTATTTCATTAAGCTAAACTATGACACTAGCATGCTAATAAATAAAAATGAAATAAGGTCTTCAGCAGGTCTTCTGAAACATGAAATTGAGCTAGCCCCTTGAAGTAATACTTGAGCAGGCAATTCATATTTGAGCTGGCTTCCAACATCTTCCTTAGGAGACAAACAGTGAGTTCATGCTATGTTTAGAGGGGGAAATTTATCCTGTAAATTGTTAAGATTTCTTTTTGCTGCGTCAATCAGTCAGCCTGGGTCAACAGGCTCAACAACAGCCAGTTTTCCCCTTCCACCAATATGGTCACTCTCTTGGTAATCAATAAAGAAAATAGGAAGATTAAGATATGGAAATAGTTACTGTTTTCTCTGTCAGATTAAAGTATTATTATTTTTAACTAAAAATATGAATATTAAATCAAATCTAGTACCCAAAAATGACTGAAATAATTCTGGAAATGTTATTGACTCTTTCTGTTCATCAAGAACAGTTTGTTTGTGAATTTCATTATTTTGGAATGGCCTTTTTAAGTATAGAAGCTGTTTTTTGGAAAAACAAACTTCTGCCAAGGGTGTCTATCAACGACCTGGGTTTTTTTTCAGTTGAGGAGTTGAGAGTCAGGAACCAAGCCTCAACAAAACAGCAGAGCAAAGGATCTCAGAGGCTGTTGCCTCTATGATGGATGGTGTCTTATTATGGATGATTTCACTTTATAAATTTGATATCTTTTTTTAAGCCAATCCCTTGGGATATTTTGCAATTACTGTTGTAAAATACTGATGATCATCATGATAGTGATACATTTATTATTATTACTATTTCTAGAAGAAGATGAATACATTTTCAATGCTTGAAAAAAGCTGTCCAAAGACATCATCCTGGGAAGCAGGAACAACTGGGTGTGATGGTTCTGAAACGGTGTCATATTTTAATCCCAGCCATCAACCATGCCCCATGCAGCTGATCACTCACTCCCCAAACACCAGGACTGTGGAAAGAATTGGAAGGGTAAAAGCTGGAAAATTCATAGTTTGAGATATAGATGGTTTCATAGGATAAGCAAAAGCCACACAGGCAAACAAAGCAAAACAAGGAATGAATTCATTGCTTCCCACAGGCAGGCAATCGTTCAGCCATCTCCAGGAGAGCAGGGCCCCATCACACATAACAGTGACTTTGGAAGACAAAAAGCAGCACTCAAAAATAAAAACCTTTCTCCTTCTTGCCTTCATTTTATATGCTGAGCATGGTGTCAAATGTTCTGGAATATTCCTTTAGTCAATTTGGGTCTCCTGTCCCAGCTATGTCCCCTCCCAGCCTCCCAGACACCCCCAACTTCCTTGCCAGCATGGCAGTATGAAAAGCAGAAAAGACCTTGGCTTTTTATAAGCTCTGCACAGCTATAAACAAAAGCAAACAAAGCAAAAATATCTCTGTACTATAAATCTCTTTCCTAGCCACTGTGAAAAAAATTAAATCTACCCGTGATCACCACAAAGAAAATGATCTCTGGAACAACGAGAATGAAACACATAAACACAAATTAAGCTCAACATGCTTCCATCAACACTGCTTCATATTTAGGGAAATGCAATTAGGTATGTGAGGGATGCAGGGAATAGAAGACACCAGCTTTCCATCCCAAAGCCCTTCAGAGTATTTGCATATGACCAAGAAGCAGCCTGAATGTGAAGTCATAGATGAGCATCACTCTGCACAAAAATGAAGCAAACTGAAAGAATGCACTTTACTCCCAATTTTAGCTCTGTCATTATTACCTGGAAGATCTCATCTGCCTAATTCAAAGTATTTAAACACACTAAAGAGAAAAGAAAAACTATGCTGCTTCATAAACTTATCTTCATCTGCTAGTGCCTGCTGGGAACATCTTTCTGTATTGCCAGATTATGTTGCCAGAAAACAAAATCTTTTAAGCCTATTTTACCTGACTTAATTTTCTCCTCGGTTATTGTCTTATAAATCAGAATTTATTATCAGGCATCTCATCTACAGAAATGCTAAAAATATGAGCCAGGCTTTAAAAAGTATTTCTGACTGTGACTTTAGAAAGGCAGATGGGAATAGTTATTGGAGTGAAAGGCTTTTTGCTCATCCCTTCCCCTCCTCTGACGCTGCAGAGTTCTGTGTCACAACCCACTTGATGTGTAAACTTCCAGCCACCACAGCCCCCACCTCGACTGTTTGAAACAGCACATTTATTTCCAGCATTTTCTTAATGAGTTTACTCCTCCTGCAACCATTCAGAACTTTTCCTCTCGTCAAGCACTCATTTTGTTTCTTTTTATTCGTTTTTACCTGCATTAAATATAAGCTGTTTCCTTTATGCTTCAAATATCAGTACTCACATATACATGCACAGATAAATATACATATATATATATATAACTATATTAATCTGTGTATCAGCTGAAAAACAGAAATGGCTTGATGTGGAGAGGCAGGGTGACAGAGTTTGGGTTTGTAAATGCAAATATCCCTGCCCAAGCTATACAGTCAACATATAATAATCCAGATGAGCAAACTTAATTTATTGGTGAAATCCAAATTCTGCCAAGGGAATCTGAAATATTAATAAATGATGATAAAAGGGGGCTTGAGGGGGTAGAGAAAAATGCTGGGAATTAGGTCCCAGCATTGTTATTTGTTTGTTATAATTTGTTTTCTATGAATATTATAATTTCATAGCAGTCTGCTGAATTCAGTAAGTTTACTGTTGTGTAAGTGATGTGTGCCTTAGGTGGAAGGGGCACAGTTCAGGTCTCACTTAACCTTTAGCATGATTAAGATTTTGCTTTTACAAAACCTTCTTGTATTAAATTCACATCCTATCCATATGGACAGTAAAAGTACAAATCAAACTTTAAAAATTAAATCCCATGACAAAATACAGCAACAACAATATCTTGATA
Organism: Sylvia atricapilla; assembly: GCF_009819655.1. NCBI lineage: Eukaryota > Metazoa > Chordata > Aves > Passeriformes > Sylviidae > Sylvia > Sylvia atricapilla. The sequence continues at coordinate 104,164,824 of NC_089140.1, read as the reverse complement.
GCTTATGGTAGGATTTTTTTTTTTTTTGAAAGCATCATTGCTATTTCTGCTATGCTCACAGATACAGAAATAAGTAAGTAAATATGATTTCATATGGCCACTCCTAGGAACATTTTTTGGCTATTTTATGAGGTGGAGCTGCATGCCAATAAGAGAGCCTCCATCCCTGTGTCCCATCCTTTTTCACCACAGGTAAATAATAGACATAGACCATATCTCTTTTTACATTACTTGGTTTAAGGCCCACATGGAAGAGCTGACAGTAGATTAATTAATCATGAATGAATAATGAAATAGTCATTGTAATTAATATTTTGTTCTGTCCTGTGATTTTTTTTCAGATTTATAGCCCAATAAAGATCAATCTGACTTCAAGTACCTTTCCTGAACTAAAAAATGCAATCAAATAAGAAGAAAACCAGCAGCTGCTCCCCACTGAACAGTAATCAGTACATTAAAAATTAAGCTAAGCAATATTCCATTCCTGATAAAAATATCAGTCATCTTCAGCTCCATTTCTCCCTCAGAACTCACTAAACAACCAGGCTTTGCAGCAAACAAACAGTGACATGAAATCCCATCAGATTAAAATGCAGAGAAAAATTCAAACTACTAAAGCTTAATTAACAAAAAGACTACAAGAAAACATGTTCTTTTCTAAAAAAGACAACAAGACAAATAAATCATGTGGCACAATGGCACTTAGCTCTGACTCATTTCTTTAATAAGCCTACCTAAAAAAAAAATAATTATCTGGGCTTTATTTTCCCCAGCACACCAGGGGGACCAAATGTCCCTGCTGGGCCCAAGCACTGATGACCACGGGATCCTGTCACTGGTGTGGCACACTGTCACCCGCGACCCACTGACTCTCATCATCCAGGGATGCTGAATCTTGCAAAGCCAGAAGCCAAGCCTCAGTGGCACTTGCTCTGCCATTACTTTGTGGCCAGCCTTTGCATTCCCAGCAAATTCATTACTTCTTTCCTCCTCCCACCAGCCTCTTTCCCTCGCAGCCACCGTGTCCTCACTCCATGGTTGCTGTCTCTTTTGAGCTGATCTCTGCCACCACATTACAGTGCTGTCATTATTTCCCTCTACTGGTGCCACAATACATGCACAAAGTCCCACATTATGCTGTTGAATATGGTTTCCATCAAGAGATTCTAATTATTTTTTTGGAACACAATGTGAAACCTTTCTCTCAGTTTAGCTATTTCATTACTGTGGCTGTAACCCTTTGGCCTTTATACTCAGAACCGGCTTTCTTCAAAATGGGTAACAGAACTTATGTTTTTTGTACAGCTATTGGTTTCCTAGAATGTCTTAGAATGTTTTTCCTCAGTTTTCACAACAGCCTTCAGTGTCCTGGGCAATGTTCTACATCTGTTTTACACCATTTCTCTCAACAAATGGCTGCATACAGACCAAATATTGAAATGTTGCCTCTAAATGAGAGCCTGTTAGTGCTAATTCTATGCTATTTACATTCAGGTATCTGCTAGGAGGTTATTACCATTTGGGGACTTGCTTATTGCTCTTCCTGGGGTGTGAGGTTTTATGATAAGTACCAGTTGGTTTATTGATATCTTAAAACACAATCTGTCAAAGACGGGATGCTATACACATATCAGGCAACAGCAATCCAAACATTAAAAAAGCTAGTGGAATAAAGTTTTCTTGTACCAATTCTCTTATCATTCTTTTGACCCAGTTGTATAACTTCTAAAATTAAAATAGTTGCTACTAATAATGTTTTAGGGGTTTTCATGTGTCTATTTCAACTATACTGATAATGTTTAACTGCAATCAAACTAATTGACTTGTACAAGCTTTCTTTCAGTTTACTTCTAAAATCTTCATGGATCATACCATAAAAGTTATATATTTTTACAAACTTTATAATTTTGTTCTGTAAAGCTTAATGTGGAATATTTGCAACATTGGGAATGTTTACTAATTCATGGTAGTGTTGAGGAAGAAATAGCTGGCAAAACCAGGCATCCTTTGTTTTATTGTCAATATAGATCTTTACAAGATTTCCAAATAGAGGTAAAGGTGTTTTGTTGTTACCCAAATCTAATTTTTTCATGGTAAATATTTCCTAGTGTAAGGAATGTATTTCAAGCAAAAAATTTCATCTAGTGTACTTATCAGCCACCTTTTCCCTGGACCTCGTATCTGTAATATGCAGATGAAAACCCCATCCAGGCAAAATTCAGTATATGATCACTCCAGTGACATATTTTGTATTAAATAATCAGCAGGTAAAGTAAAGAAATAGTTTTGTCAGCAGGCTTTCCTTTTTAATGGCTGAATGCCAGGTTAGAGCCATATTTCTTCTGTTTATCCTCACAACAAAATGTACATAACCAAAAAGAACAGTACGTGGAAAGCTCATAGAAATGGTAAAAATGCTGAAAACTTTAGGTGCAGGAAAAGATTAAAGAAGAGAAAAGTAGTTAAGCTCCACAACACCTAGTTGCAGGACAGTAATTTGTATTTCTCACTTCTGTGAGAATTTCTGTAACTAACTGAGAGAAAGAGAAAAATATTTTTTCCCCCTCAGAGCTTTTCTGCTCTTCTTCTTGCAAACACCATTGGGAGTTTGTGCAATTGCTAGTGAGAAACAGCTTGTGCCAGTACCAGAGATTGGTCTTGGTAAACCCAGAGCAAGTGCATACACACCCTGTCTGGATTCCCAGGTTTTCAACAGGGTCCTCCATGTAAATTTGAGCCAGGAGTATTCCAGTGAGGACCATAAGTTAGCTGGCACGCTCAGTCTGTAAATCAGGATTAGATCTTATCTGAGGAAGGCAGACAAGTAATTTCACAGGCAGTAGAAGGGAAAGCCATGGTCTGCTCTGTATTTGGCCACCATCTATGTAATTATAGCAGTACTTGTTTATTTTTAAAAGCTATGAAAAGCCAGTCTCTTTTAATCTGAGGATACAAGATCAACTGTTTTCCTGGCAGTTTTCCTGCTTGATTAAAAGAATACAATCCTCTTTAATTTTGCTTGACATTCTATAACTAATAATGAGACTCTTTTTGAATCACTAGGTATCAAGCGACACAGAAAATCAAAATACTCACCATGGGACTAATAGGTTTTCCTTCAAGTAAATATTCCAGCTCTGATGTGTCCAGTATCTGATTTTACAGAAAAAAAAGCCAGCATTCTGCTCAAAAAAGGTGAATCTAAACTAGAAAATGTGCAGAAATGGTTACAAAAATTGACATAGGGAAGAGAATCTCCCTTCAAATAAAGAAACTTGGCTTTTTCAAAGAATATGACTGCATACCACAATGTATTAGGATTATGAATACATGGGATAGGCAAGATTTGTTTGCACAAATAAGATAAATCACGTAGCGGTTTTATGATACTTATTTTCAACAACATGCCAGCAACATTAATGAAATACACAGAAAATGTCGTCCATATCAGGAATGAGAAGAAATGATGGAGACATATCCGTTGATAAGCATTCAGAACAAAAGTTTGAGCTTGTTTGTAGGAAAAAAATGTCAGATGTATAGATATTGCGTATGAATTTTGGGCAGTGAGATACATACATACATGAGCAGAAGCCCAGGAGGGAAGGGAAGGACCTAACAGGAGGAAAGGACTTTGTACACAGGCAAAAATGTATTTTGAGAGAGTAACTTTGAGAGCAGTGAGGTATTTGCATCAGCAGTGCCAAGGACTACATCTGAACTTGTTTCCCAGGGAGACAGGATGTTTTCCAAGAAGAATATCATCACACCTTGAAATAGCAATAGACTCCCCTCACAGAGTAAGACAGAACAGCCAGAACAGCTTGACCTTTATGGGGGCTGTTAGGTGACAGAGCTACTTTTATTTACCTACTTGCTTTTGGTTGTGTAAGAGAAAGCATGATCCCTTATTTGCAGAACTTTGCAGAGACCCCAGATCACAGACACAAAACATCTGTTTGCCTTCAGACTTCAGCTATAAACTCCAGCAAAGACTTCTCTTCGGTAACAAAGTACTTTGGCTTTTACAGCTCTTCTTTAAGAGCAGCAAACCCTTCCTAGCAGACAGCAGGCAGAGAAAGCACCGAGTGCTTGTTTGTGTGAGTGCTGAGGGGAACAGCACTCTGTCTTCTAATGGGGTTCCTATGAAGTGAGGGACCTCACAAAGCAGGTAGCCCTTAGACTGATGCACTCTGAATGCAGCAGAGCATACTGTGATGCAGCTTTACTTTTCCTTAACAAAATCCATCTCTGAAACTCCAAGCAGTTATAATCAGATCTAGCTAAATTAATTGCCTAATTGTCTTTCCTTTATGTACTTGTATATAAAATAAAGGTACAATAATGTGTGAAATCTAAGAGTAACTCACAGTGAACTGCTGCCCATTTAAACCATGCATAAAATGGGGCAGTGTATAAGCTACATATTACACCCGTTTCTTCAGCTTCTGCCAGCCTTAGCAAGTGAAGGCTGAGTTGAAAAAAGAGGGGGGGCAGCATTCTCCTTAAAAATTGTGGACTTAAAGAGAAACAGGGACTCTGGGGCAAAGCAAGTACAATGAAATGTAGGAGGCTACTTAGTCCCTCTGTTCCAGGACAAAATGTGCTCTGTTCCTCCCTGGAAGAAATATTTCTGACCTGGTTTAAAAATTCTCAGGGCAGGAGGTTTAGCATCTCCTGCAGGGAGCTTGTTTCAATGTTTCACCTCCCTAACAGATAAAAAGGTGTTTCTAGTCTGCAACTCACTTCATGGTTGAAACAGACAACCAGAAACAGCGTGAAAGAATGGATTCAGCAACACAAGCTGAGCTTTTGTACTGGCAGGTTTTGAGATATGAGACATCTGAAATGGATGAATTACTCAGAGTAAAAGCAAAGTGTCCCTCTTTTATGTAACCCCAAAGTCTACCCTCTTCATGATCTTTGTGACAGACCCTACACATTATAAGAATATGAGAGCAAGCACATGGGGTCAGAGATCCTTCCAGCCTTTATCCTCTCCTCATCACCTGCAGCATGTGCTGTATGAAGAATATACGACCAAGGCAAGTGCACACTGACATGGCCCCCAAGGAATCATTTAAATTTCCATCAATCTTTGTTTCAGTGAACAAGGGTTTGGACTTGTGGGGTTTTGTCACTGATGCATTTTTCTCCCATTAATTTAACTAACTGCTATCAGACTGCCTGTGCAACAACCCTGTAACAATGAGTTTCACGTTTTTACTGCCCAGTGAGTGAATAAATAACACAGATTCACAGAATCATAGAATGGTTTGGATTGGAAGAGATCTCAAAGATCATCTAGTTCTAACCCCTCCTGCCACAGACAAGGATGCCACTAGATCAGGTTGCTCAGGGCCCCATTCAACCCGGTGTTAAACTCTGAGGGATGAGGCATCCAAAACTTCTCTCAGCACCCTGTTTCAGTGCCTTGCTACTCCCTAAGGAAATAGCTCCTTTTCTGTTCTGATCCTGTTGCCTGTTTCTTTCTTCCTTCTTCCTCTTTCCTACAGAGGAGCTGCAGCTTCAGGACATTGGCAAAAGAGAAGAGCAGAGTCAAATCTAAAATAAGGTATGTCTGTCTGTTTTGTTATGCTGAGCTATCTTGCACAGAGACAATAATTCACTTGTCATGCCACTTGTCATGCCACATAAAAATTTCCATTAGCCACTTATTTGCAAATAAAGCTTTTTTCAGCATGATATCTTCTGAGGATGTATGACTGGGATATTTGTCTTCATCTTAACAACTTAAAGAAAACAGCTATGGTATCTTCTTCATTGATGGCAGTCTAACTCATGACTTCATAGTTTGGAAAGGCAAGAGTGTATCTGAGAGACCTTTAAGCCTGTTTAGTATGTCATTCCTGCAACCCATGCTTATAGTTTGAGGGAAGTGGCATGTGAAACTAGACTTGCAAAGTAGAATGGGTACAGCTAAAAAAAATCTGTAGTGATTAATGGGTCGACAAAGTTGTGACTGACCGCTCAAAGCCTGAAGAGCATCTCCAGAAACACGGGTTCCAGAAGTCACAGTGATTCATTGCCCAGGAGGTCAAAAAGAGTCTAAATATGTGGTAGCCAGTTCTGCCTATAAGATCGTCATGCCATGACAGAAAACTGCCCTTCCGTCCAATTCACCTCTGACCATTATCAGGGAGGTTCAGCTACAGACACAAACACCTCACTGTTGCCATCTGTTGAATGATAGGGATCACACTTAAGCAGCTAACTTTGGTTTTTGAGGTTGGGAGGGGTTTTTTTTATTTATTTTTTTTTTAGTAGAACTTGGGTGTTCATCTAAAAAAGTGTGAGTTTTGTTCTTTCTATTTACAGAAGAAATCAAGTTTTTTGTATTCTCTTTTGGCTGAAAACTCATTGGAAGCCTGAACTCATGAATAATTTAAAATTTTAATTGCATCTGCTTTACTGTAAGTCTTTCTCTCTATGCATTTTATGATCCCACCCAGAATTAAGCTTGCTATGTGCAAGAAATAAAAAGAAACATAATAAAATTATGTAATTATCTCAAAAACTTTTAAGTTATAGATTTCTCATAATTGCCTTGACATTTTCTATAAACATTAAAAATTCACAGGACTAACTTTATAGTTTTGAATTCTTCTTGAAATGCAAGAATATAATAGTACCTATTGTTATCTATCATTAACAATGACTTCATGTTAAATAACACTTTTCTTCTGTAATTATACAGATCTTATTCCAATATTTCTACTCAGAGGCACAAGCACATAATTAGCCTTACCTGGTGGAGGCATTGTGCTACTTTCAGGGTTTTTAAAATCAAAGTTATACCATAAAATATGTTTAAGTATAGCAGTCATCATCTGTGACATCAGAGGAAAAAATCAGTTTTTAGACTATAAAAGACTTTCTAAAAAAACATCACACAGATCTCATTAATTTTGAAGAGAACTAAACACCTCTATTTTTTTAAAATCCTGCTATGAGTCAGTGCTTTGTGAAAGTCATTGCTGAATACTTTCTGCAAGCTGAAGTTGTTCTCAGATCCTTTGCTCAGCCCTTCTACTCCACAGAGCCTCTAAGTGTTCATTTAAATCACAGTAAGCTAAGTGAAGAGCACACTCCTAGTGCAAATTATCAGAAAAATAATTATAGGCAAATATTTTTGAGACTAGCAATAAAGTGGCCAGTTACTACTGCACATAATAGGACTGTGTATTTATCAGCAAAACAACTTATTTCATGGGTTGTTTGACTGTTTCTTTTCTGAATAAACACATAAATATGTACACAGGCATATTCCCACCAAAGATGCACAAGTACTAATCAGAATTCACATTTACTCTAAATTTAAGTTCACGTATAGTTTAGTGAAGTTCTACTCTGCTGTAAGGAAAACTCCACTCCTTTGAAAGCGATATTTAATATCTCTATTTGCTCTAGAGTTTTCAATAGAATATACAAAGTTACTCAGTCCTTCAAAATAATGTTGAGTAGTCTTCTCCGAAAATTCCTTTCACTGTTTTCAATGAAAAATGTCCTGCCCATTGCCACAGATATCAGGCAACTTAATAGAAAGTAATTTTGATTATCACAGGTAGAAACCAGTTCAGGATAGTCTTGGGTGAAAAAGAACAGTGAAAAACCTGAAAATATACCTGATAGCTGAATTCTGTATGGAGGTTGGTTATTCTGACAGAATGTATAAATTTGAAGTGCATACTTTCATCACACATGAGGGGTGGTAGCTTTCAGTGCTCACAGTATCAACGGATTATTCTTTCCCCTGTTGTTATGGTCATTTAATAGAGCACATATTTTCAGTCGTCATTAAGCCTAGCACTCCTGAGGCAATGCCCTCCTGACAACTCAAAATTATTTTGAAAAATGAAAATGATGGTCGTCTAAACATCATACTCTGAGAAACATGAGAAACTTAGTTCTGAGAAGCTACCAAATCCAGTGGCATTCTTCATTTTAACTGCAGAAAATAGGACAGATTAGCACATTCTCAAAGGAAAGATTTCAAAGAGTAATCATCATATAATTGAGGAGATAGTAGCACCTACACACACTACATCACTTTCTTATTGTCCATATCTCTTGTACCATGGACAATTATTCCAGGTGGGAAACTAGAAAGGATTATTCCACAGGAGAAGCACAGACATGAGAGATGGCCTGGTGGAAAGCTGCATTAGGGAAACTGCAGTTTCTTGCTTGAGGTTGCTTTCATATAAAAAAAAGGCTTTAAGTGTTGCTGTAGGTGTATTATCATTGCCTCCACTGCCCTGGGGAAGACAGTGGAGAATAATGAAAACTAATTAAAAACAACAGACTTTTCTGTCTTGACTTTCAAAAAAAAGGTGGGAGGGGGAAGGTAATTTGAAACAAGTGAGCATCATCAGGTGTCGTTACTTCTTCCTCTGTTTCAGTCAAACCATCAGATCTTGGGATTCTGACATTTCCAGAGGCACAGCTGGCCATAGATTGGCAAAGAGGAAAGTGGGTTCTGTCCCCAGGAACTCATTGTAATGCAGAGGAATTGCTCCATGCAAAATAACACCACTGCAGTTTAATGCAGGTTGTAATTCTGTATTCTCACCATGGTGTATTTGGAGCCGTTAAAGAAAAAAGAGCAAATTTGATGTAAGGTGTACAGCACGTCTGGCAAGAAGGGCAGTTATCTGCACCAAGGCATGCAGGCCTCTGAACACCCATAAATCAGGGGTCTTCCCTTCCCTGTCAGGCAGCCAGGGCAGAACTCACACAATACACCGGTGTCCCCAGCATGTGTGTCCATGAGCACATGTGTGGAGGGGGTGGTTTCTTTTGCTGTCCCTCGAGAGAGCACAACTCTGCCAGCAGTGTGTTATGACATCTGTTTTTACAAACCCAATAACGCTCAGCATGCTGAGAAGCCAGGGCGGTTTTGATGGATGAACCCACTATAGCAGCACGATAACATTCTGCGAGCATGCACAAGGGATTAAGCAAGACACCAGCCCACTCCAGCGGGGTCAGGCTGTGCTCAGAATCTGAAAGGATGTAATATTAATGTCTATCTAATTGGCGAATTTGTCAATGCAGTGTTGCCATTAAACAGCCAGCCATCTGGACCCCAAGGTTTATGTGATCACAGCTGATTGTCAAAACAATGGCATTTCACTGACCTTAAGAAATTTAATTAAACTGTTGTATTTCTTTCCATGCAGCAAAGGTACACAAACTGATAGCTAAGAATAAGGTTGTTGCAAGGGCTGCTGCTTCTGTTTTTGACAGTATAAAATCATTTTCACATAGGCACATATTACTGGTAGATCTAAAATAACACATGCAACTGCACTGACACTTTGAGCCAGTCACGTTTCCTTGCTGTGTGTTCTAATGATTCAGCAACAGCCAGAGGAGATTTTTCCAGAAAATAGTTCTCTGCAATTCCATTCATCTTTTTTACTTAGTAGCTTATTTAGGACATTCATCATTCAAATTACAGCTCAGAAGCTGTTAGAGTGGCAACTCAGTAACTCTTCCCCTACTATTATTTTAACCAGTGTTTTATAGGTCATGACCAAAAAAAAAAAAAAAAAAAAAAAAAAAAAAGAGCTCTTCTTTTTCCATGCACTGACCCCTCAGTTATAGCAATATGGGACAAAAGAAGCTCCCTGTGTGACTGAATTTCCCCCTCCATATTGCATAGCTCTTTTAATAAACAGGTTGAACACCATCTTAAAACAATGTATTATTTCTCCTAGCCAGACTGAGAAGTTGGTTGAGAGCTTCAGTGTTCTCGTGGTCACAAACCTTCCTTTAATTTCCATCTTAAAATTATTCTCGGCCAGTTCATACTCCTTTATTCTTATGCCAACATTGCCTTTTAGTTTAAACAGCTCTTCCCTAGTGTTTACCCTCCCTGTGAATTTATAGAATGCAATCACTTTCTCTCAGCTTTTTTTCAACCAGAATGAAACCCACTTTCTCAAATCTCTCATAAAATATACTGGCTGTTCTCCTGGACATGTTTTCTCATCTGCTCCTTTGACACCATGAATTCACATTTCTTGAATGGGGGAAGCAGGGATGCAAGCAGCACTCCACACTATCTCTAGCAGATGCCCCTAAAGAATGACAATGATATTGCCTTTCTTTGTGAGAAATCCTCAATGTAAGATTTTGCTTCCTCACAGCAGCTTCACACAACCATTTTCTCATCGTGCTGCCAGCTGGAACCCAACTCATCCTCAGCAGTCCAGTTTGTTTCTGTGGAGGGTCTGTAGCCCTTAACAGCTTTTACAAGAATTACAGTGCTTCACTTTGTGCGTTTTAGAGTGGGATTTTCTTTGTGTTGGTCTTTAAAGCCACTTAGACCATTTTATACATTTTTTCTTTTTGCCAGTGACTTTCAAGTGGGGTCCTCACAAATTATATCAGCAAATTCACCTGTTTTTGTGCAGGGCAGTAAGGAGTTTAAGAGGGACTTCTGTCATTTTCTTACAACATATCTTCAGGATACCTGCTGTGTCTTCTCCTTGAGACTTCTTCCTACACAGCTTATGCCTTTGCTAATAATTTTTCACACAATATCTCATCAACTATTTTGTTGAAGATAAATAGGATGTACTATTAGTCAGGGGGTTAGAAAATGAAGGATTTTTGATTAATTTAGAATTATAATTTAACTTTTTAGACATTTTATTTATTATCTCTTCCATAATTATTATTTTAGATATTTCTTTTATTTCTTATCTCTCCCATAATTATTTATTTTCAAATATATTTAAAAGCTTCATATGATAGTGAAGTCTAAGAAGCAGACTCAGTGTCTCATATTTTCGTTGGGTTTTGAGGGTTTTTTTTGACATGAAAATTATATAGTTACTATTCTTTGGTCATGTTGTGCTGCTCCAAATTTGATAATTTATTTTCTAATATTGCATTATCTGGAGTTCAGTTTCTTCCCGTTACTCTGTCACTTTTTGGGAAGCTTATCAGCTATTTCCCTTGAACTTGCTGTATGTGGTGAGTGCATACCAATAGGAAATGTTCAGCCTGTGCAAGAACAAATACATTTAATTTCTCCATAATTTTCTATTGTGCCAAGACGAGGTTAAAATAGATATAAGCAAGAAATTTCTAAAGCAACTCAGCTGGTAGTCTGCATGAAAACACAATGAAATAGCTTTCCAGCACATGGAGGTTATACAGGTATTTATAAAATGTGTCAAAAACAGAATGCCACTGATATGTTGCTTTCACCATAGTGTGTAAGGTTGAGAGAGATGCTTTCAAATGCTCACTGGGCAAAGCCTGTATGGCAGGCTTATTGTTCTGTCGCTTGTGAATAAAGCACCAACTGCAACTTCTGGTGACATGTTTGTTTCACTGACAGCTCATCTTTTAGTAGCAGAAGCTCCTATAAAATGAAACTCCCATCCTGCAGTTGCTACCATGTAGCAATATATCAGTGCTTGAATCTACTGCATGTACATGGGCATATCCTTCTTCAAACTGTACTGTAGGAAGCTGGTGAATGTTTGATGTTTTTATACCCTCTGCTAGCTGCAAAGGACTGACATTGTTACAGTCCAGTGGGTCATTTGTAATGCGCCATTGGTAGAGTGTGACAAAGCGATTTGAAATCAGACACTGATTAAAATGCCTGATCACATACTGGGAATATTGTTAGTTAGTTAGAACAAAGTTTTCTTCACTGTGAATCATTCCACAAAGCTGAAAGTCTTGAAGGTTAGTTGCAGTACATTTTTTTAATCCCAGTCCACCAAAAATGAACTGCAGACACATTTCTCATCGGTGAATTAATTATCCTGTGGAGATCAACCAGTGAGTGCTAGAACATGCTATTTAACAACCTTTGGGGAATTGGATCCTTTTTCAAATTCACATCAGCTCTTTATTAACATGGAGTTTGGTGGTGGGAAGGGGGTTTGTGATAAAGGTCAGAGCTGCTCGTTAGAAAGCTAAATGAAATGTGGTAATGCAGTTCATTCCTCTAACATTACAGCTTATGCAAATGAAAAAATACATAAACATATATCTACACGGTACTGTAAAAGGAGGGTAGTTGTACAGTAGCTTTATGTTACTCTCAACTGCAGATTATCAAAATACTTTGCCACAGCCCTTCCAATAGTATCCAGTTTCTTCAGGTAGGAACTACTGCACAGGCCAGTTAGGTTTTTCGCTCCCAGAAAAAGCATTCAGACTAAGTGTTTAAGCCAGTACAAACAGATGGGCAGATGTACTTTCTGCTCTCAGAAGCAGAAAACCATTTACTCCAAAACTTGAGCGTAGGACAAGAACAAGGTGGTATTGGGTTATGTCACATAAACACTGGTTTTTCTCAGCATCTGGGCTGTTGCAGCCCTGGAGGAAAGGTTGATGACAGCTCTCAGCGTCTGAAGCATTCACAGCAGTTAACATTGTCCTGTATTGAGTCAGTCCATGAGGATATGAGGATCCAGGCCTGCTTTATTTGCTTGCAGGCTTTTGATGTAGTTAGGAGTATCAGGTCTGTAGTAAGAGCTTAACATGCACCATGGAGCCTGGATGGCTGCACAAGGGAGCTCAGATGCTTTTCAGAGAAACCTACTATAGCTTTTGACACTAGATATAATCTCCTGGTGGTAAATATTGATGACATATTTATATATAAATACTGACACCAGTTTATCTGCTTTGAAGAACTTCTTTTGAAGCAGGAGCCTTGATGAAGCACCACGTAAATGCTGCTGGGAAGTAGCTACCCTCATGTTATCATCCCAACCCTCCTGTATCAGAAGCACAAATACTCTGCATAAAAATATGAATAAAGAAATATAAAAATCTTACAAACATGGAAGATGGCAACAAAGAAAAACAATGTATCTTTCCTTTCATACTGGGCCAAATCTCTGGAAACTTCAATTATGGGAATAGGCCCTACCTGGAGGACTGACAGGACTGCAGTGGAACTACTCCCTGAGGAAGATGAAGTCACATGTGTATGAGTTGTGAGAAAGAGTCCATTTACAGGGCTGATTCCAGTGCTTTATACCAAATCTTCACTGTCTCCCCTCTCTAATTTGTATCAGCATTTGACAGCTTGTTGACAGCTCATTAGGGAAAAAAAAACCCACATGTGACCAAAGCACTCAGTGCAAGCAGGGAGATCTGCTCTCTAATTGTGAACTGTATTAAAATCTGAACCAGATGTGGCACTGCAGATCAGAAACAAGCCCAATTAGCATGTTTATTAAAATATTTGGAAATTTATTTAAATTATTAGCCAGTATAAAACATAATAGCAGTAGCAGCTCTTGTGGGATAAATAAGTCTAAGTGGCAAATCAAAGGAAACCAGAGAGGTTTTTTTCTCCTGAAAGAAGGTGTGGTGCCATATCAATGGCTTTAAACCATGTCAGCTCTGTCATTTAACAGGAGCCATTTGGGGGAAGGTGCCTCTCGTCTCAGTCCAGACTGCCATCAGCACTGAATGGGAACATCAGACTTATTGCAAAACCAGAGCTGTGGTAAGCACAGTAAAATTCAGCCACATTTGGCTCTTGGTATTTTTTTTTTTGACACTGGTTAAATTTAAATTAACCATTTGAGCTTATATTTCTGGGTTTAGATTGGCAATTCTGTTCATTAGTCTCTGTTCCCAAAGAGAATTCTTGAATTAAGGGTGTCAGGTTTTCCTAATATAATGCAGACACTACAAATCAAATTACTAGATTTCAAGTTTCTCCAAGGAATTGCTGCATCTTTAATCTGAAGGAAGTTTTTCTGAATTTGTTTTCGATGTCTGAGAAATGGAAAGATAGGCAGGTCTTCATGAAATGAAAAACTCTTCTTCTTTTTTTACATTACATTATTTTTTAACTTGTCACACTGAAACATCAAAGCAAACATTCAGACTAGGAGGGATTCAATATATACATGCAAACAAAGGCACAAAGCTTAGGTCCATTAGGAAATATTTGTAACTTCTGCTGTGCAAGGACAAGCTGGCTGAATGTTTTATGGACCCTTCTAGATGATGGGTTTATGTCACGGAAATGGCAGCCAGGGGTTAAGATGTAGGTAGTATTTTCCAGCCCTGTACTCAACATAAAGAGAAATGCTTGCACAGGGCTGAACTAAATTATAACCTGTGCACACCATGGGGTAGATTCAACTATTGCCCCCACAAACTTCCCTCAGAGTCCCAGTAATGGGCTGACCATTTGTTTTTAAAAGTCTTTTAATTACTTTCGAAATACTTGGTGGAAGGCATGAGACTGCAGAATTTTCCACCTGAATAAACTTAGAAGAAAAAGACCTCTGTGAGTAACAGCCAGTGCTTCATCTAAGGACACTAAGAGAGGCCTTTAGAGCTATAAAAGTGGAAAAGCACATTTTGCAAAGCAAGCTCAGTAGAAAAACATTCCAATGAAACAATGGAATTGGAACATTCCAATGAAACAATTCACTTTTAAATCCATGAGAGTGATAACCTGAATAAAGTCACTCAGAACAGGTATGTCTATTCAAACAAGAGGCCATCAGGAGAATCATCTCACTAGAAAGTATAACATTTTAAGCAAAACAGCTAACAGCTCTGTGCATACACTGTTAGCTAACTGAATCCAAAATAATACATTTTTTAGTGACCTCTGCACCTCATTCCTTTAATCTTTTTACTGGCTCTTGAACATTTTTTTTCTTCTTGCTTTTAGAATGAGTGTAAATATTCTTATTTGCATTCTACAGCTAAATGGGCTACAAAAGCCTTGATTTGTTGCTTCCTGGATAATTGATCTGCATGATGCACATTTCATAGACTATTTTTTTTAAATCCTGCAGTAATTGCATTTATGTGACTCTCCATGCATTCGACAGGGTAGGGAATTTTTGCACTTTATTGCCGGCATTGCAGGTTCGACTTTTCATTCTGTAGATCTGTCCCTGTCTGTCTGTCTGCCTGCAATGAGATGTGGTATGTTGTTTCCCAGCAACACATGCTCAGTGGTGCTTTAGTATCTAGTGCTCTGAAGCTGCTGGATCACTCACAGAAAAAGAAAAACCAAAACCCAAACAAAACAACCCTTAAGACCCTGGTTGCTAAAAGGGAAACACGCACGATATTTCACTGCCATTGAAGTGCTTTCACTTTGGCTCCCTTTGGAAACATGGCAAAACCAACAATACAGCAACGACTCTGAGATTCCTGCCATCAAGAGAAGTTTTTGGAGTCTCTTGGTTGAGTTTGCCAGGTATTACTTCATTCCTACCTCACAACTGCCTGAGCTTTTGCTAGGCTTTGGCAAGCCTTTCACTACCCCTGCTTTCCCTCAGCCACAATTCCTCTACATTTTGAGCATTACCACATCATCTATAAAATGACATTGAAGTGATTCTATCATCGGCACTGTGCAAATGGATCAGTACAGAGGTATTTGTCTCATATTTGCATAAAATGCGTCATTATTATAACCACAATGGAGATAACACCCAAAAAATGAGGGATTGGAAATATCTCTCTGATGTTTGGGGTTTTTTAATCTGGTTAAAGACAGTTTTCTTCTCCTTCAGGAAAATAGATGAGAATAGAACATGGTTTCCTTTCTTGCTCTTGGGGAGTTTCAGTTGCCTGCTGGTTGTGGTCATTAGCAGCCAGCCTTTTAAGCAGAGCTCTTCATCACTTTATTTCATCAGTTGTAACAACTGCCTCACTGCTTACCCAATTATTTTCTGTCACAATGAAAATCTTAGTTTTATATTAACTACTTAATTTAATAACCTTCAGATGTGCTAATATCATAGTCTGATAAGAACTGCAGGATATTTACTCTGATAGGAACTGCAGGTATTAGACATCTCCAGGAAGTTGATTTAATCTCCTGAATTGAATGCTTTTGAAAATGCGTTAAATTCTGTTCACTTCATTTTAGCAATTCTCAACTTTACAATGTTTTTTTCTGATTTTTAACTATTTTCAGTCTGTCTTTCCCCACTATTTTTAATCCCAGATTTCTGAAGTTTGTTCTAACATTTCTTATGCACACTGAGTCCCCCAAATCAGCAAGAGACATGAAGTGTGTTGACCTGTAATCATATCTGTTAAGATAAGAAGCATTATTATATCATGGAATTTTATGATTTTCAGGAATCACCTAAAGATTTTTCTTCTTGGCACCATAAAGTAATGGTTCTCTCCATCAGTGACTAACACTCATGAGGTGATGTCATAGCCCTGAGTAGTTGCTTCTTTATTTTTTACAACCATAGCATTTAATGAAGGCATTTATACACAAGTCCACAGAAACAGTTACACAGTAAAATTGAAAAGTACCAATCAGATGTTTGTATTTACAAGCAGTATTATGTATACATGCCCATATACTGTCTTAATGAGGAAAAGACTTAAGAAAGACCTAACTCAGCATGATGAAAGCCACATGTTACATCCCCAACTGCACTAAATTAGGAGTCCAAAATCTTCCCTGTGAGAAAAACAACTCTGCTCAGCTTGGGAGAAAAATTGAATTCCCAAGGACTCTATCTGCCTATTCCCAATACAAAGTTGTCAGAAAGGTGCTTAAATTTGCATTACATGTGTTTCACAGCATCCTCAAAAAAACACTTCCAGGTAGACAGTTGAGCTTTCTCCCTTTGAAGCCCTGCCCTCTCACAACTTCTTGGGATTGTTATTTTGGTTTCATTCAAGAGCTTGTGCCTAAATTGTTGGTTGTTTGAATGTTTGGCAGGGGCCTTCTTGTTATCAGTGATGTTAAATCAAAGCACTTCATTTGGACTTTACCTAGGAGAAAAAAAGATAAAAGTAATGGACCCTACTGAGACTTTAACAAGCATGTTGGAGAAGAGAGTGGAGGTGGAGCTGCTTGCAACCAGCATCTTCTCTTTGAAATGTTCATGCCCAGAAAGCACGTTCCAGACCATTTTAGCGACAGCGGGGGCGCTTTCACATCTCAGTGTGTTCAAAAGTTCAATCAAAAACAATTTTGAAATTTTAATATAAACTGAAAATAGAAAGGAGCCCAACTGCCCTCTGTTGATCACAGCAACAAGGAGGATAAAAGAGAAATATTGCCACTATGAAACAAAAACAAGCACTGCAGGGATTTTCACGGAGGATCTTGCTGTTGCTGCTAAGTAATTTTTTCAGTGATCTCTTGATATGGTCTAACAGGGAGTTTTAAAACTAAAATTCCCAGTATTTGCTGGTGTTTCACCCCATCTTCAGACTGTGTGTGCGTGGATTTTTTCAGTAAATATTAAGAGGCGAGGTTGCCTATGTCACCTGGATACACAGAATATTGTTGGTACCAGAAGAGTTGAAAAACTGAGTAGCAAAGAGAAATCCCTTCAAGTCATAAAGGAATATAGCACTGCCAACATTAAAGCAAATGCTGCTTTTTTGAATGCAGCCAGGCTTTCAGCTCATAAAGGACATTCACACTCATTACTCATTACAGGTTTTAGCTTTGCCAAATGATCTTGAAACTGCTGCTAGCAATCATCAAATTTAAGGTCACTTGACTGGATTCCACTTCTGGGAAAGGATGCCATGGCCACAAGTAGGTGACCCACCACACACACAAAACTTTAAGTAAACAGAGTCTATCAAGAGATATTTGCTAAGAAAAAAAAATCTTATTAAATAGCTTTGAAATTTTAATACATGTCTGTGTCAGATGTGCTATTTTCAGTTCCTGTAAATACATTACTATGAAAAGATAATAACAAATGCTTCAAACAGAGAAGTCTTGATTATAACAGAATTTGTTAATTGAGTGTTGAGATTAAGAACATATTAAGGTTAATTAGAATTTTTCTGAAATATCATATATTATAGATAATATAAGTTAATATCAAAATGTGTGTTGGTTGACACCAGTAGGTTATATATTTCATATGAATGTAAGCACACTGACTCACAAAAATAAGCATCTTATTTGAGACTAATGGTTATTTTAAATACAACATAGTCATCTCATTTCTCTCATCCCATCTGTTGCCAACAGCAAAATATAAATCATGAATGGCACTTTTTGCCTTTTATTCACTGCTTTACAAACACAGCAGACATTTCATTGAAAAGTTTTATGCCTTTGGTAGGTAAGGATCACTGTGCACAACAAATTATTTCACTTCTTTTCTATCTTGGTGAAACAAAGCAAACTAAGGGCAAAATTTCTTTCCTTTTTTCCTTTCTTTATTTTTAAATAACCCACAGACATTGCTTAACGCTATTAAATACAACACTTAATTTACTCTTTGGAGTAAAAAGGTAATCATGTATTATATTTCCAATATGAAAAATCACAAACCAAAACAGTGTGAGCTCCAGCGTCATCAGGGACAAAAGCCAGGTTTGAATTTCCTTAGAATTTCTGGTGCTTATAGAGAGTTGTGCCTGCAGACCCCTCCGCTTGCCAGCAGGGACTTAATAGTAACAGCTTAGTTAAGCCACACTCAAGGAGAGGAGTGGGCACTGAACTGAGGGCAGTTTGAATTGTTGTTTCCTCTGCTCTCAAAGGAAAACAAAAACAAGGCAAAAGTTTGGAAGAAACTGGCGTTCATCAAACACTGTCTGGTCAGTCAATTTTTTTTCACGAGATTATAGAGAGTGATGAGACAGTCTCAAAGATGTCACACAGCTCTTTTGAGGCATAGACCAGTATTGTGGCTGGATGAAAACAGTGTGGTGTGGTGATCTCCTGCACTCCCATTAGAGTCAGTTGTTTGACATCTGCTTAAAGAAATCTGAGCCAAACTGTCTGAACTGAGCTCAGGTAAATCTCTTTCTGATAAGCTCCAAACACTGTGCCAGAATCAGCCGAGACCTTGGTGGGACAGTATAAATTCTGCACATGATGGACAACACAGAAACTTTTTGGTAATTTTTTCTAGTGTGTCTGCAAACTGTTTAGCTGAAAAAACAGCAAAGCTTAAGACTGCATCTTTTAGGACTGCATCCAGTTTTAGACTGGATCTGTATTTGTTTGATACAAAAACTACATGAGAGAACAGGTAACATAAGTGATCTTACTTGTATTAGCATTTTCTTATTTACCAGGTTACATTCATTTTCATTAATAGGCTAAAACAAAGCAATTTGCTGGTACACTAATGTATATCAGTAAATTAAGAGGATTTCAGAATACCTCCTTGGCTGCTTAGTGTTCTATGCTGTCTGCAACCTAGTAAGAAAAAAAAAGATATTTTTACCTTCTGACACTTCATCTTACCAGTTCAGCCTGTTGCCTTACTGGAAGAGCAGTGAGAAACTTTCACATTCCGTACTTTTAAATTACTGTGGGTTTTCTACCTCTTTGATTATTTTCACTGCGTGGAATCAATCTCTGACTGTGCCTTCTGTGCTGATGTGAGGTCTGCTGAAACAGTTTTCTGTCACTTTCGTCAGATCTGTTTGAGAAGAATGACAGCTGTAAACTGGCAGCCTAATTTTCAAGCAATTGAAAAACATGTCATTCAATACGTCTCTACAGTCAGTTCAAGTTTTTCTAGTAATTTATATTTGGTGTTTAATTAGCACAGGTATAGCATAATTCAAGAGAGATGAATATTTGTCTGTCAATGCAGCATCCAACTCTGCATGATGCATGCATGCCTGCCTTACCATGTATCCCTGAAAAGAAACAAAGATTTCTTCCACACAGGGGTCTTATTTGATAACGTTTTCTGACTCCAGGCCAAAACTGCAGATGAAGGTTATGCTGAATGACCCCTGAGATAACAGGGAAGCTTCCAAACCCTATTCCATCAGAAACGTGGAGTCTGACCCAAATACCTTCAGGATGAACAGAGGCTTTCCAGCACTTTCAACTCACTGAGAATCAAGTCTGCAAACTGCAAGATGCACTCCAAGGGCAGAAACACAGACTAAGTCAAGGCAGTATAAATTCAATAAGTTTCTTTTAATATTTGTAGAAAAGTACAATTAAAGTAATGTGCCCCAAAATTCGAAGCCAAAGGAAAGTACTCTTATTTTGTGTTTTTTCTTTTAAAAAATCCAACTAATTTAATTCCTGGTAATAAGATTAAGTAGTTGAGCCAAGAATATTTTCAATCTTTTCACCGTCTTTATGCTTTGCAAAGATAAAACACTGTATTATTTGGTGAAATCTGTACTCTATTGTGGCTTCAACCAATAAGTTTACATATGTAAAATGTCTTGACGTTGTAATTCATCACTCATGGTTAATTACTGAGAACAGGCAGGCCTAGATATAGTGGGGTGCATTTTAGTAAACTCAATGCCTACACTTTGATGGAGTACTTATACACAAGACACATAGTTCTGCCTAACTCAGAAACAAAGGATTTCAGAGCCCAATTTTCAACATTTAATTAGATAACAGTCAGCAGCATTTCAATTTCTAACTGTTATCAGGTAAAAGTATGATTAATTGAATGATTTTAGTTCAAATAAAATGGATTGGAAGCATTGCTTTTGTAGGATGTATTTTCAATATTCTATATTGAATTTGTCCAAGGCAGAATCTAAATACTATCTGAAAATCACAGGGATGTCTTCTCACATTTAAATCTTTATTTTTCTTTGACAAATTCTGATCGTAGAGCTCAGGAAGAAAAGGCAAAACTACTACTTTAATTCACACTGAGGATAGCAAAAAAATTTTGTTTTAGCTGTGGTAGTTTCTGATGCAATGATTCATGAGAGAACACCAGATCAGAGCAATTTAATTTGGAAGAGCATTACACAGAAACACTATTATTATTAGCTTTCAAAAGGTCTTTGTTTTCTTTATTCTCTGTGCATATAATCTATATATCATATTTATCTGCAGAATGTGTGCTTTCTTTTCCGCATTATCTCCTCATCCCAAATGATTTCTGCATTGCTTGGTGTTTTTGAAAGTGTTAGTCATGTGAAATGGCACTGAAATAATTGTGCCTTTCCTGTCAAAGGAAATGAAAGCAAAAAGATTATTACTTTTCCATGTTACAAAATAGTATTGGTAATGACACGAAGCAAGCTAAAGCAATAACTCCTGATGATGGGTTAATAAATAATATATAAGTTTATATACATTGGGCCTCTTTTTATATCACTTCAAACCTGAAGTAACTTCACTATAGCCAACATATTTATAAATAAGAGAATACTCAAAGCCACTACATGTCAATGAATTATGTATTAATGGCAAAAAAAATTTAATTTATTGCATGCATGTCTTCACTGATGGGTGAAAATGAATAATGATGAAATGCTAGAAAGGGAGCAAATCTTAATCTTACAATAATGAAACATTTCCTGTGGCAGCTTGAATTCATACAGATCCTCCACTGTCCCAAGCAGTACTGAAGCCAGGATAGTTTTGGCAGTCATGTCAAAGAAATTTTCTCACCCATTTAAAAGCAGGCTAGAAAAGCATCTAAATATTCTTTCCTACAAGTCTTTCTGAAACTATATAGTTGATGATACAAACATAATGAGGAGAGTATTATGAACAGTAATAAGTTCAGACGGTTTTGATGCCTTAGCCTGATGAAATCGTCCATAGATATGTTACCTCAAATGCTGCTGGGTTCATCTTCAGAGTCAAGCAAATTCTTCCAGTTGTGCTTTCATGGTGAAATCTCTCAATTGTTGCACTATGACATTAAAGAAAAAGAAGTATCTGACTCCTCAAATCCTGCTGCTTTTGAATGTTCTTCCTTGGCTATTCAGGGTAAGTAGACTGGCTCCAAACCTCGCAGGAGGCAGATCCAAGTCTGGTCAACTGTTCTCGCTGCCTCAAGAGAGGCAACACAAGTGCATCACCCCAGGATGAGTTCTGATGGTGGCTGCTGGAGGAAAAAAAGGAAGAGTTCTAGGGCTGAAGGTTGGTAATCCTGAGAACAAGAGAGGACACGCAAGGATTGGAAGAAGACCGGGCATATGTACCAAAGTACCACCAGGTATTCCACACACCCTAGAGGGGCAGTAAATCTGTGCTAACCTGATAAAATGGCCAACCTCAAATTTAGCTGTTGTTTAGGAGACACTCTCTGTGTTTAGCAGCAAACAATTAAAAACAGTAAGGAAGGAAGCACTATGTGACATGAACTACCTTTCATTCAGACGAAATGGACTTGTGAGTTAAACACTAAAGCAATGAACACAGTTATACTCCCTAGTTCTAAATTTGTATTTCTTAAGCCTTGTTTACATGCAAAAGGTAATTTCTATTAAGGTAAAGTATGAACTGAAAAATACAGCTGCTGTTGCTGAATTTCCCTTAAGAATATCTGTACATGGGCTTACAGATACATAGAAAACTCCAGAGGTAAAAATACCAGAGAAGAGGGAAGTCAAATGGAAGAAAAAATTATTTTTCTTTACTTGACTTTTCAATTTTGATCTTAAATAAGTTACATGTTATGTAATTACACAAATTACAAAGTCAAACCTTTGATTAATTTTCTTACTTGTAGAACATGGCAAAAAATGTACATGCTATTCCACTATGAAACATAATTATGTCAAGATATTTTAAACTCTCAAATTTGCTAATTTTTCAAGAACAGCTAATCCATTGTCTGAAATGTACTAGTGACCAGTGCACGCTTATTTGTTAAACTAACATATTTTTGCAAGGGGACAGTCTTACCAGGTTCCAGCCTGACTTATGTGGCAAAAACTTAGGCTTAACGTGTCCTTTCAGAGATCCTCCACATTTACGTACATTTAATTCATTTACTCAGCTGCTGCCCTGGTTGCATGGAACATGGGTAACACAGAAATGAGTGTGAATCCCTGTCCACACTGGATTCTGCAGGAGGACATGGTGTCCTCTGTTGTTCAGATCAACAAGTTCTGTGTTCATCTTGCCTCTGCCACAGGCTACTCTTAAAACCTGAATTTCGGGGCTTTCTTTCTTCAACACTTCCTTCCTCTTCACATAAACATACAATCACTCTCAGTGTCCACTCAATAACACTAAACAGTTTTCTTGGTGACAACTGTAAGAGGAAATGTGCCCTGGCAATCAGGATGTTCAAATGCTCATTGATTTTTTCTTTGTAATAAGTAATTTCCCTAAGTTCCAGGTTAACTGATGTGTTCTGCTTATTAAAATTTGTTCTATTCAGAAATGGATTTTTTACTACCAACTCACATACAATAAAATTTTCCAAGACACATAGTGTGGATTTCATCAGATCAGCATTTCCAATTCCTCACAACATGTGCAGGACTCCACTTCTTCACTTAAGTGAACAAATATCTGAGAACGGGGAAAATGCATCGTCTTTAACATGAAACAGATGACAGAATAGGCAGGGACAGATACAGAATTTCCTTCTCTCAGATGTTGCAGAGAACTTGCAAAAATATATGTGGAAAAATATATTTGTTGTTGTCCTAGGGTGACTAGGGCAAACGTGAAACCACTACAGTTGTACATATAAATTTCACATTATCCATGTAAAGAGTTAAAAAAAAATGTTTAACAAGATTTTGGTGGCTGTCTACGGGCCAGATTGGAGTATCACCTGTTAGTCAGGCACTGATCTTTTCCTAACAGAGACAGAGTAATAGCAGTGCCCAAGTAGGGATGTAATGCAGGTGAGATCCTGTGGCATGTTCATCTAACTTTCCAGGCAAGTTTTTTCCCCCACTGCATATTTTAAGACATTAAAAAACTAGAACATATTGTGGCTGCCAGGTCTTGTGATACTATTACAGCTCACACAATTTGGCCATTTTTTTTTTCTTAGAGCACAGGCTCCTCGAAAGATTCAAGAGACTTTCATTTTATATCTCTGGAAAAATTTAAAACAACAAACAAATGAACAAGGAAACAAAAAACCACTCAGACCTGTGTAGCTGTCAAGACTCCCTGTTACAATGATAATTTTGCAAATGCACGGGAATCAAACGTATTTCACAGTCTTGGAAGGCAGAATATAGAGGGACGGGTAGTGGCATTGGCAGAGGCAAAACTTTAAGCTAAGAAACAAGAGAAAGAGTCAAAACTATTTCTGACTCTTAGACAAGCCTCATCAATTTTGCTGGCTTGAATCATGGACTTCTGAAAAGTAGGAACTGATGACTCTGGGAGTCTGCTTTCTCCTTTCATTTTTAAAGGTAAGCTCGATGTTGTCGGGCCTGAAAGCAACATGAAAACAACATGACAACAACATGAAAACAAATCTGATTTCATCAGCTCTCTGAAAGCAACATGAGGTGTTGTCACCGAGCTGGTGGAACTCCCCTGAGCCACGGCCAGCGCTGCCGGGACAGCCGCTGCCTGGCGAACGCGGGACCGGCGGCAGCCCGGGCGGGCACCGAGGAGGGACTACAAGGTCTGATGGGATAAGAAGAGAGAATGGACGGGTTTGGTCATAATCCCTCCTCCCTGACCTCTAGAGCCACTCCTACTTCATGTACAGAGCTAAGTCCTTTGTGCCTGTGTTTTGGTTTTCTTTCTGTTTGATTTTTTTTTTTTTTTCGGAGCCTGAGGATGTAGAACACACTTGCCTTTCAGACTAAGAGAAGAAAATCCCCCTTGTGGGTTTTGCCAGCCCCCTGACCTTTAGGGCTGCTCATTCGGGCTCAGAGCCGCCCCGGGCGAGTGGTTTCAGAGACAAACGAGCTCCACAGAAACACCCAGACAGATATTTCTTCCCAACTAATTTAGCCAGTGGGTCCCTGCTCACACCCGAAGCTCCGCAGCAGCCCAGCACTTGCCCTCTGTGCTCACGGCTGCCTGTGCCTAATAATCCTTGGGAAACCCGATAACCTCATTAACTGTCCTTCAGCTTTTTGCCAGGGCAGAGTTCATTATCCTGGTTTTCATCATTTAAGAGAAACAGGCTTCTCCAAGGAACCTTGCAGGGCGAGAAGCAATAAGTGAGGGAAGGCTGTGAATATGCTGCCAAAGGAGAGGCTTTTCCTTGTTGGAGCTTTTTTCTGTCGTTCCAGCTGAATTTGCGGGAGCGGCTCCCATCACCTTAGTGACCAGTAGGTTTGTTAGTAACCTTTTCCAGGTTTTCCTTCCCAATGGACGCTTCTCCCTCCGTGATTCAGAATAGTCCTCTGGCGCTTCCTCTCAGCCACAGGTACACACTGCCACCACCAGATCAAACGGATCCGTGTAACAGATTCAGGGGGGCTTAGGTAGACCAAAACTGTCAGCTTCATCTGTTCCTTAACAAAATAATGGTTTTTAGGATGCTGCACTCTGCTGCTTGCAAACCTTTAACTAGAGACGAGTGGGATTTTCTGTCAAATTATTTCTTGAGCAAAACCACAGATATTCATAGAAAGTTCTGATTTTGCTGTTCCCTGAGTTTCTGCTGGGAAACAATTCTAGATGGATTTTTGTTTACTTGCTTTTATTGTTGTTTTGTTACAAATTTGAATTTTCATTTTTTTAAATTGACTACAACCTATTTGAAATTAAGTTTCATAGTATATGGAACTGTTTTGCCAAAGCAAAGTGTAGAAATTTAGAAATTTACTACCACCTCTGTTTGTGGCCAGTCTCTACTGTGGGTAATGTCTCTCCTAACACATTCTAGTTTTTCATCTGCCCAGGCTGTAACAGTGCAGCACCGAACACGCAGTTCAGTCAGGAGGTCTGATCACAGTGCAGAATATATTCATCAGATCTCTAAAAAACATCTGCTGGTGCTTTTGATCAGGCTGTTACTGTTACCTATGTCTGGTGCAACCAAATATTCAGACTCCAAGTATCAGAAAACTATGAATTTCCTACACTTATCATGATTACTTACTGGCTTACAGGAAGCAGAGAGTCTGTTCATGATCTAAGTTCAGGGGTGCCAATAATTGTGTACTTTAGCTGGCAGTTTGGGTTCTTTGAGAATCATTGCTGCAGATGTGCTGAAATCACTCAGTTAAGCTATGGCATACTCCAAAACAAAAAGGGTTCTTGCTCTTTCTAGGATGCAATTAGCATGGATCAGTAAAGAAAGCAGTAGTGGCTCAGAGCTGGCTGTCATTTTCTAAGTTACTCAGGGATGAATGTCAGATATACGGCAGAATGAAAGCAGGGCAATTCATTAAAGGAATTCTACTCTAGTTGCTAAAAGCGGAGTGCTCAAAACCTTTTGCTGATATGGAACTGTGAAAATACAGAAGAAAATTAGACTTAAAAATTAGCTGCCTCCAAAGATACAAAATTGTACCATAATGTTATCCAAACCATTTATGGTAGCAAATTAAATACTGGTGGTTTTCAACCTTCCACTGTAGTTACAATGGTAAGTCTTAATAGATTGAAAGAATTCTGTATTGCAAAAAAACATGCTAGAACTTCATTCAGCTGAGAAAACAATTAAAGCCTTGTTTGAAACGGGGATTTTTTTTCAAGCTACACAAAGAACAAAATATTTCTCATTGTTGTTAGCTGCTGGGCAGCTGAAGACAGAATAATCTTCCATGTCCTTGATTATTTACCAGAAAGCAAGGACATGCTGTAGGAATATTTAAAAGTAAGTTACAGTGAATTTGTTTGAACTTTTGAGAACATATCATTCTTCCCTGATGACAGCAATAACTTTAACAAGAGTAAAATCTACAATATCAACATAGATTTTCGTTTATTATTTAGCAAGTTCATATTCTTCTTAATGTAACAATACATGATAAAAATTGTCATTTTATTTTAAAGGCTACAATGTGAATATTTTGATCCTTTTCTGCAGAATTATGGGGGATATTACACTGTGTCAGCCCCAAACAGTCAGGAATGCTGAGTATACTCTATGAAACAATACTGCTCAGGCTGACCCAGAAGGAATCTTTGACTATTTTTCAACTATTAACATATCCTTTGTATATTAGAAATGGACACCTAGACAAAAAGTTTAAGTTCTTTAAGGCTGGGAATGATGAAAACAACCACTTTTCAGTTACTGCATACTGTATCTATTTCACAATACACTAAAAGACATTTATGACAGTTTTAAAATAGCAACTCTTTTTCTGTGGGGTGAAGTGAATGACATAAAGCATGCACTGATGGCTAAACTAGAACAAAGAATAGATGACAAATCATTTAGTCATAAATATGACTCTTATCTGAAAGCACACCTTGGCAAAGCAGAACAAACAGCAATGTCATTCAGTATTGTGTGCTTTAGTTCTCAGATACCTAAGTTCACATCACTTCTGCAAACAAAAATATTTCAGCCTGATTCAGACACTTCACAAATAAAAAAAAAAATAATAAAGTGAGCATTTTTAAGAGTTCTAAGTCCTTTCTAATGAGATGGAATTTGAAAAAAAGTTTTGAACATAGTCTTGTACTTGGAGATTAATAGATTTAATAACAATAAGCAGATATTTAATAAATTAGTCAAAAGAATTATTTAATATTTTCCTTTAAAGTCCTAGTTTTTCAGTTTTAAGTTTTAGAAAATCAATGTCATATCTTGCCTCCCACCAAACAGCTCCAAAAAGAATGCCTTCTCTCTTTATACAGGACACCTCAATAGTTTGGCAGAAATGTGCCAATTATTGCTTCTGCTAAGGTTGAAACTAAATCTGAAGTCAATTCTGGTCTGACAACCTGGTCTGTAACCATAAGGTTGTCTGCCCTCCAGAGCCACTGGAGCTTGAAAATTCATCTTTCTAATCTTCTGCAGACAGTAAGGCTGCTAACTGGCTGTAGTGTTCTTCATGTTCCTCTTCGGCAAACGCTTCACTCAGTGGTGTCTGATGTGCCTGGTATTAGAGTGCCCTCAGTCTCCCATGTTTGGCAGCATCCTGAGTCCATGTTACAGACATTCTGAGATATGGAAATGTACTTTACCCCATTCTTAATTTCTGTTGGAAGGCAAGCAGCTTGTCCCCAGTTTTCTACAGCCCTGATCCAGGTAGTTGGGAACCTCCATTGCACTGCACTAGCTCTGCACTGCTGACCTTTATGTATTGACACAGGACAGTTTCTGATTTCTCCTGCTAATATTTACTACTTTAATTGTATAAAATTAGCACAAAACCTATGTTCTGACCCTAGATATTATCATTAGTTTCAAATGCTAATGTATTTTTTCTTTCCCATTTAGATTTCTGTATTTAAATCTCTGGCTTAATCGACATGAGGAGAAAGCTACGATTTCAAAGACAAGAATTCCAGTGGTAGAAAATGTCAGGTTTAATGCTGTCTGTACAGCATTAATCTACAGGCTTGTGCATTCTGATACAGCCTTCAATTATACAATCATTTGCTTCATGCAGTGCTCTAAATGAACAGTGAGAAGAAAGGAAGAGCTGCAGGTAGGCTTGTTAAGTCGGTACTCAAGAGGTTTGAGGCTGAGAATCATTGCGTGCTATTGTATAAACTCTGTATTAATTAATTTAAAAGGCCAAGACTAGGGGGTGGGGGCCATCTTCATTTGATGTTTCCTAACTTTTACATCATTTGTCTTGCCCAGGATTTATTTGCTTTTTGTTTGGTTGTGGTTTGAGGGGTTTTTTTGGTGAGTGTTGGGGTGTAATTTAAGTCTTTATTACGCCTATTATAGCAGCATGCAGGAGGTTCATTGCCCTGGGTAGTATGCAAATCAAGTTTACAGCCATCAGTTACTTTTATCTATTATAGACAGTAAGGCAAATAAAGTTAATATTCTTTTCAATTTAGTTGCCCTTTCCTTTTATGTCTCTATGTGTCTTCCCTTACAGCTTTATCTCCTATTTTTCTTATTCTTCATTTTAATCAGATGTTTCCCTTGAACAGCACATCCCAGAGTTTCTTTGTAGCCAGAACTAAATTTATCATTGTTGTTGATCACTGCTAACTCTCTTAGGACTGATATAATTTTTTTTTTTAAGTGAAACTACCTGCTTTAGGTTCTTCTCCAGTGAAATTTATGATTGTAACAGTTGAATTGATTCCCTGCCTCCATTTTAATCATTATGCAAGTGGTTGGTTTGGTTTGTTTGGGGTTTTTTTCCTATAAGTTTCAGATCTTTATTTATGCTTATGCTTTCTCTATTCTGCTTTCCTACAGCTAGCTAAAAGTGGTCATGGAATGTGAAGTCTGGAGTTCAGTATTTGGCATAGGCTTTCCTTTGGAGACTAAGTGGAAACCACACAGAAATCTGCAGCATCCTCACAAGAAAAAGCAGAGGGAAAAGCACTGATCTTTTCTTTCTAGTGACAGGACTTCATTCAGAACAGAATGAAGCTTTGTCAGGGGAAGGTTAGCATGGATATGAGGAACAGGTTCTATACCCAGAGGGTGGACAAACCCTGGCTCCCAAGGAAAGTGGTTACAGCACCAAGCCTGACAGAGTTTAAGATGAATTTGGAGAATTCTCTCAGGCACATGGTATAGTTCCTGGGGATGTTCTGTGCAGAGCCAGGAGTTGGACTTTAATGATCCTTGTGAGTCCCTTCCAACTCAGGATATTCTATAATTCTTCCAAGTATGTCCCAGTACTTCGTCTGCACATGCCACACTTTGTCGCATGCCACAGATTTAGAGTTGATTGTCCTGCCTTCTTTCCTCTGAAAACTTATGGTCAAGAGCATTGCAAAGGCCCTGGCTCAAAAGACCATGATAGTTTCAGGCGATAGAATGAGATTAATCTTCTGGCAATAGATGGGCGTTGATTCTACATTTGGGGACAAGAAAGAGGTAGACACTGTATCCAGTGTCCAGGGTAATTGTTACTGGAGGGACAGCTTGTCTGGGGAGAGGGTAAATGTCCTATGGCACTTTTTTCTCATACTTGCTCCAGTGTCTAGTGGTAGTCCCAGGTTTCCTGGGGCTTGAAAGTGAGGGTGGGTTGCCTGCACTTCCGCTACTGCCATGTGGTTAGCTTGCACTTGCATTGAGCTGCCTCCTGTGGTTTGTAGGGCAAAGCATGTGCATTTGTGCACAACTGGTCCTACTGAACCTTTGATGAACTTGATTATTTCCAAAATTGGAATTCAGAGGATTGTATTGTACATTATATTCATATTGTGGGATTAGAAGTTATTTAAAGACTGGAAAGGATGTGCTGGATAGTATTTAGTATGAACCACTGCGGTAAATGGTACAGTAAACCCTTTACAAACAGTCATTAAAATAGGAATCTTATTACCTCATCCTCCTGGGTGCAGCACTCTGCAGGGCACTCTCATGCCTGCTCTGCAGGGACAGAAACAGGAATAAGCCAAGGGTCATTCCTTGTGTGCAGGAGGAAGCAAACCTCTTAAAATAGCTGGACTCAGGACTTCCACTGCTTATGTTAGTGAATCAAGAACATCAAACAAGCCATGGGCTGCCTACATGAGCCCATGCTCCAAAAGCATATTGCCTGATGTAGCAAGGCTTTTTGGATCATTAACTTTTTCTCTTTTATATTACACTTGATATTTTCAGGTTGACACTCGGAAGGTAGCAATCACTTGACTCTAAATGGTGGACTGAAGTTCATTTGTCCCAGGCTTTTTTTCCCTGTCGAGGCAGAAGACATTCAAGTATGAGTAGATCATTATTTTGCACTAGAAGCCATTTCCCTGAGGATTTTCAGTATCAGGATTTAATCCCCATTTGGCACTCAATGAGATAATAGAAACCTCTTACATGACTGCATGATATACTTGAAAACCACTGACACCAGCATAGTCTCCAATCAACAGGGGTTTATCTTCACTTTTCTTTTCAGTGATAATGGGGTTCCCACAGTTAAAAAACACCATTCAACAAATGAGAATACTTCCCCGCACATTATCCTGCTCATTATAATTTCCAAGCTTAAGAAATACGATAATACTGTTCACTGAGAATAACACAAAGAAAAAAGCAGTGATGGAAAGTCTCTCCTAGTCAGTTCAAGTTGCCTAGCTTGGATTCTGTGTGAAAAATGTTGCTACATTAACCTACACAGATAACACATTGGCTCCAGTATTTTCTTAATATCAGCAAAAAAGTAGTTCTGCACAAGCTCAGTATGATTGCTTTTTCTTCCTATTTTGAAGTTTTACTATAGTTGTAAAAAATGTTGCAAGCTCTGAAGCATCCTTAAAGCTTTACTTTGTGCAATTTTCCTTGCAAATGTCTTTTATTTTTGATGCACCATCCTTCAAATTGAAGTGTGGTAAAATATAGTGGTGAGCAACTCAACATCACAGAAAGCAGGGGTTCGAGAAATTGGGGTGAAAGGGACTTTTCTTGCATAGTGTGAGGTGAGAAGCCCTGAACCATCAAATTTCTCAGTTTCTACCATGAAAGCCATGACAAAAGACATTTTTGGACTCAATGATCCTTATGGGTCCCTTCAAACTTCAGATATTCTGTATTCAGTGATTTTTAAAATCTTGACAATTATTTGCTGTCACTTTTTTGGCTCTTGTTTCCATTGTTGGATTGATTGTTTGTAACAAAATCTCTTGGAGAAACAAGGGTGTCAGACCCTTTGCTCTCCATGCTGTACAGCCTCATGTGCTTTTGGTTAATGCTGAGCAATATTAAGAACATCTTCCCCAAAAATTGCCCTGGTTCACAAGTTCTAAAGAGCACTAAAGAGCTTAATGGAACATCTTATTGTATTTTAGGCTCATGGACACCAGCAAAATTATCAGATTCCCAGGTCTTAAGGATATATCCTCTCAGTAGAAATTAAATGCCTCCCTGTTTGATAGCCATCTCTAACACCAGGGTAAGGTATCATGGGAAGGGTAACCTGGAAATAGACAGAAACACAGTCTTCACTTAGGGAGCCCTACAGCCACAGTGTGAAATTTTTCTTGGGAAAGTACAACTTTGTATGTATTTCTTTTACTCATAGTCTTCCCTAGTATTCTGGTTTTGATCTCTGTACCTGACCCTTCAGAAAGGATGAGGAAAAAGAGACCTATTTTGCAGGAAAGATTTAAACACAATGCAAACTTTTCCCAGGATACGGTATAAGTGTGCATAAACTTATTTAAAAAAAAAATCAAAATGGAACAGAAGTTTAAAATGTATTACTTTAAAAACCAAAATTAATAGGAAGACCAAATTCTAGGATGTTTAATTTCCTTGAAGGTATGCACAGAGCTAGTAGACTCCACTCAGTACTTTGCCCTCAGACGTGAATGTACAAAGCAACCTTTCAAAGGGCTCCTTTGCAAAGCTTTCTTCTGCTGTGGCTGGGAACAGCTAACTTCAGGAAGATGAGGAGCAAGAGGTCTCAAGATTTCCCTGTGTCCTCGGTATGGATAAAAAGATGTGAAGGGAAGTTTAACCTGCATAAAATTAGATGGAAAAGCTGCATCAGCCAGAGCCCTTCAGATGCAGAACTCCTGCTGCACAAGGTACATGGATCAGAGGTGCATACACCTTAACACTCCATTCCCAAATAGAGTCCCTGAAGACCTCTTCCTAATGATAACCCAATGATAGCCCATGCCATTACAACAGAATGGGGCTTAGCCTTGCCCCAATACTTTGAAAAGATATCCCAGGATTATTTTGCCTAGAAAAAAGAGGAGGTGCATTGTGCATATTTGTGGTTGATTAGCGTGAATATGAGAAGTGTTTTTTCGTAAGGAAGTTCTAGCATGGATTGTGATTGACAGCTTGGCTGACAAACAGAAGTGTTTCTACGCCTCTGGAAACACAGTCTTGAATCATAAGTCCCAAGTGACTCATTCCTTTCCTTCTCCGGCTGGCAGGGAGGTAACATCACCTCGTGAGTCAGGGTTCAGGCTGGGCCCCCAGGGCCAGGTCTGCCGGGCCTTGAGGGGCTGCCCTGCCTGTGGGAGAGTGGGTGAGGCTGTCTGTGTCCCCTCTGTCCCCTCCCAGCTCCTCCGATGGGGAGAGGAGGAGGAGGACTGCAGATTTCAGATCAGTGGCCTTGGCTCTGAGCCAGAAGCCTCTGGTCCGAAGGAGAAGAGACTTTTTGAGAACTTTTCTCCGGAGCTCCAGGGAGCTGGTCCAAGTTTGAGTCACTTTAGATCTGACCAGGGGTGGAGGAGGACCGTCCATCAGCATTCCTGAGCAGCTCCCTCTCCTCCTTCCTCCCCTCACCATCACCTGTGGCCTTGAAGTTCTGGGAGTCAGCTGGAGAGGAGGAAAAAAAAACTCTGGGCAAAGACTTTAACCCTTTTCCCTCCTCCATGGAAGACAGAGTGATTTGAAATGTAGAGAGACAAAGTCAGTGAAAGAACTGAGAAAGACTATTGGAAGATGGGATGGAGGAAGCGGACCTTTTTGACCAGACTTCTCTAGATGTGAATTATGAGGAAATGGACTGTTTTCGTAATATCCTAATGCTACTTGAGGGAATGCAAGTTCTAACCAAAGGGTTGTGTGTATTGATATACATGGGTTTTAATTGAGAATTTCGATTAGAATATGTCCCTGGCTGCTGGGAAAGAATAAAGAGGTCTCTATTTCTTTTGAGATAGAAGTGAATTTAGAGATGGAAGAGAATCCCTGTTATGTACTAGAAAGCATTCTTAAAATGATACCCCAAACAAGTGGAAGCCCATAAGCAGCTTGGGAAATATGGGTGAGACTGCACAGAATCTGCCGAAATTCTGGGCGGTTGCAGATCTGTGGCCTTGAAAGCCACCAGACTTTTCTTGTGGCATGTTCTCCATAACTTTAGAGAGGCTCTGCTCCCAAGGTGAGGTAGGATTGTGTTTAAATGGTGGCAACTGAGTGAAAATCATAGTTTTCTCTCCGTGGTGAGTGGGAAAGTGAACAGTTGGGGGGAGAAGGTGTTTGAATGTCTCATTTTTTTTCTCTCTCTTTTTCTTTAGTGTATATTAATAAAATCTATCTGTTTTTACTTTTCAGTTGTGCCTGTTTTGCCTTTTTCTCCCAAAGTCCTATCTCCCAGTTGATAAACGAAATTTGGCAAATGTGAAACCATGACATAAAGGGTGCATTGGCCAGGAAACCAAATTGAAACCACAATATCATTCAGAAAAGACTGCAGAGCAGAGACCTGCAGGAGGAGCACCATGAAATCCAGAGGGTATGGGACTGCTTTCCCCCACAGTCTATGGGCCACTGTTTATAAGTGCCTGTTACCTTTATCCAACCCTTTGAGATTGAGAATCCTTGAGTTGAGTTTTCATCTTAGGAAAATGATGATATTCACACATGCCTTCTAATTATAGAGTTGCAATGTCTTCAGAGACGATTCTGTGCAGAAATAAAATAATTTATAACAGCCCATGCTTTCATCAGTTCCAAGAGAGTTCTCAGTCTCTGAATCAGTCAGTGGTCAGGATATAAGTACTGTTTCCCAAGGCTGGGGACAAACTTCTGATTCAAGGTCCTCAAGTTTGCCATCCTGGAAGACAATCTGGATATGGGGATTTACGTTCCATATCATAACCCAGGCTCTTTGGTGTGAGCAGCTGATGTTCACACTTCTCCCAGCTCCACTCTACAAGGATTTCTTAACTGTTTAAGTAGTCAGATTATTAGTTTTTTACTTCTACTTAGGGAACTGAATGTCTCTTTTCTTTTCCTTAGGAACTCTCATAATTTTAGATACTGACTGAATAAAGTAATTTTCTACTAAAAATGAAAATTTATCCTGTTACTGACTGTGCCACAAGTTGGATAACTGCAAAGAAATACAATCATATAATCACATACTATGTAACTCATTTCTGAAAATCACCCAGCTCAACTCCCTACTTAAAAGGGGGCTAATTTTAAAGTAGGATTCACCTTCAGAGTTAAATTAGACCCTTGTCAAATTGACCTTTAAACAACTCAAGATAGACTTTACATAACCTCTTTGGGCAACTCGTTGCAGTGTTTGACTACCTGTAGTGTGATATTCTTTCTAACAATTAATTTACAGTTTCTACACTAGAATTGGATGTGCTGCCTCTTTTCCTTTTACTCAACTGTCTTTAAACACCATCATTAGGTGAATCATTAGATGAATGCAGTTCAAGACAGTTCCAGTTCCTTAGATATTTCCATTTCAGACTGCATAAACCTATTTCTGTCAGCCCTTCCTCATTCATCTTGTTCTCCAGTCCCCTTAGCATTGTGGTGTCCCTCCATCGAACTTGCTTCAATATATGAGGATCTTTCCTGCCAAGATACCCAAAAATGGGTAGAGTACTTTAGCACTCTGTTCAGGCTGCTGATCTTTGCCTCAACCTGTCAGCTGCAATCACAATAGTTCACTTGGAGGTGTGGTTCCTTTGTCACAGCAAAGCCATGCTCCTGATCAGTACCCAGACTGTACCACTGAGCATTGGGACTCCAGGGCTTTCTAGCCGTTCTGCTCCACACCTATCCTGTTGTACGAAGTTATTCCATCACTTGTAGAATATTTTGCATTTTTATTCACAAGACAAATCAGTGTTGGCTAGTCCAAGTAAATCACATTTTCCTAGTCTTCTTCAGAACCCTGGGTGTGATTTCCAGGGAGATTACTTCCCAAGAACCAAGATTAGGCAGACCAGTCTGCAACTCCCAAGTTTTTTGTGTCTTTCTTCCAGAACAGGTGGATGAAATTTTCCTTCCTCATCGGGGGGATTCCCCAGTTGCTGTGACCTTTCACAGGTGATATGAAGCAGCCTTGCAATGACATTGGCCACTTCTCGTGGGACCTTTGGAACACAGTTGATTTGCCAGCCAGTGACTAACCATGGCTTGTACTGACTCCTTTTTAAGTGAAGGGTATTAGAATTTATTTAGATGAAATAAATATAACGGCATGATCATCATCTCTGGCAGTTAGTCAAGTGCAAATTTTTAGGTGAGTGATTAATTATTTTCCTACAAGAAAGAATGTCTGCCAATTTGTAGCTAAAATTAAGTTACCTCATGCAGCCTACAGAACACGCTATAGTCAAGAATTACTGTTTAGGGGTGGTTTTTTTATCACCCCTGTAGGCTGCAATCCATGAAATGCCATGTAGGTTGCAGTCCGTGAAATAGAGATTTTTTTTTCTCTACGCAATTCACATGATCACTTATCTTTCTTGAGGGGTCAGAAAGTCAGGAACAAATGTACTTTAAGTCTGTACTCTTTCAGTTATTACAATGATAACCCTCAAAATTTTGGAGGACTTATGATCCTAAACCATCCAAGATTCCGTAACAAAAAACAGTCTATGAAAAGGAAAAAAAATGCATCCAAATTTCTACCATTCTCCTTTTGGAACAAGTTAAGTTTTGAATTCTCATTGCATAAATTCCCAGCAAGCTTCTGTCAGGAAAAATTTCTATTTATTCCTCCTTTCTCGCTTCTCATTTCTGAATCTTCTTGCTAATCACCTGGATTCTTACTTTGATACATAAACAAATAATTAAAAATGGTTTACTTGTATGCCCTTTTGTTCTTGTAAAGGGTATTCTTAGTGAGGGTTATGACTGAGTATAGCTTGCATTTTCTTTTTCTGTCTTCTGCATTCTAAAAGTTCTTGGCAAGTTTTGAATTTATTTTTTAGCTTATACAAAGCAGTACTGCTTTGAAACATAGCTAGCAAATAAAAGCTAAAGAACTAACACTGTTGATATTGTTATTATTATTACTATTACTATTACGACTTAGTGTCTTGAGAGAAATTGATTTTTCGTTGGTGACGAATAATGGAATATTCTACCCTAACATTGAATGTACTCCTTTGTCAGGTAAGCTGTTTCCTTTGACTGCTTCTATATTACTGTGTAATGTCCATGATCAGGTGTTTCTACTTGAGCATTTGATTTGATTTACATACTTTTCTCAAAATCCTGTGGGTTTTTTTGTAGATGTTGATTTCTTCACTGATAGCTGTATCATTAGCAGTTAAGAAACTGTGCCCAGGTCTGTACACACACACACTGTGTTAATGCTCTGTACGGTGGTCTGCAGTCTCTCTGCCCCCTACCTTAGCCCAATTCTAGTACTTTAAATTAGATATTGCAGAAAACAGACATAGAAAATTGAATTCCCAGCCTGCTATTCTTGCAGTAGCCATGAGGACCAGTTTTGAGAAGCAACACTTTTTAAAATGTAACTTTTAGTGAAAATATAGTACAGGGAATGTTTTCACACAGTGTAAGGAGGACATGGAATTGGATCGTATCTACTGGGAGAGCCTGTTGGGATCTGCAGAGGATATTGTGTCTGAGCATCACAAGAAGATGCAATGTTCCTTTACCACAGGATATGAAAGGGTAAATCCATGTCTTTGCTGCAAAGGGGTGAATTGGCCTTTATCCATCCTTCAGAAGTCTCTGCCCTAGCTCAGAAGTGCAGTTATTATCAGTATTTTTCTCCCAAGCTACATGAGAGTACTGGAATGCTAAAGGCCAGAGGCTGGCTAGTTTATCTGTCCTATTATTCCTTCTAACAGAAGGTCCAGACCTATCTGATTTCTGTCTTCAAAGGCTGTAGTTTTTCAGATACTATCAATAGAATCAGACAGCATTGCTTCTTTCTACCTGTACTGTACACACTGATTTAGCTTGGTCATTTTCACTCGAAGCAACACATTTCTTCTTTAACTCCCTAAAGTCTCCTAGTTCTAGCCAGCCTTGGGGTCCTTCCCCTTCCCTTTCCCTTTCCATTTCCCTCTCTCTGTCTTGCCCCAGAAATAATAACTGCTGTTTTCATTCTGTGGTGCACCTCAGACACAAAATCAGGATTTATTCTGCATTAGATGTAGCCCCGAAGATGAACCTGTATTGAAATCCTGATATTCCACTGACTGTATTATAATTAAGTAAGTAAATTCAAGGTGATACTGCCTGTAGATTCACCATGAAAACAACAGATGTAACTTCAACAAGAAATTTTGAAGATGTTTATTTTAAACTTGCTACTGTATGGGAATGTTTTTAGTGTATTAAAGGTGTGCAGACTGCATTTTTATTTACAGAGTGACTGAGAGTGAGACATCAGGAGCCAAAGTGCCTCTGAAATGTAAAACTTAAATTGCAAATAGGATCCATACAATCAAAAATATTTCAAAAAGGAAACGTCAAACTTGAAAAATTAATAGTGAAACATCTGAATAGTCCAACTCATTACCCCAATTCTGAGGCCTACCAAAAAATGAGAGGTAGAAATAAAATCTAGAACTTTCAGTTTCAAGTCAGTCACTTTCTGGGGCAGCCTGCTGCTGTAGTCTTTACCTCAGAGATGTAAAGTTCCCTCCTCCAAAAAGAAACTTATGCTTAAATTTCCGTAAATTATGATCTCTCTCATATAAACATTCTTCTTCCACTAGAACTGATACCCCATTTCTACAAAGCTCAGCCCAGTCTTTTTTTCATTAACACTTCATTGATAATGGTTTCATAACAAACAACAGTAGGTGCCTGCAGCCAGATCTTTCTATCATGTAATTTTAGACAAGGATTTAACCTGGAAATAAGTATTTCTTCCTTCATACCAGTCAATCATACCAGGCATAAATCTAGACCAACACAGCCAAAATATTTTTAGCATCTTTTTTCCTGGTGATTGTTGTGAAGGGCAGATTTCAGATAATTAATTTGAAGAACAGCATGAAATGTATTACAATCTTTTCATTACTTCAGCATGGCCTCTCCTCCCTAATTGGATGACTTATCACAGGTCAGGAAATCTAAGTTTGTCATGAATGGAAGGTAGCCAACAAAATCTTCCTAATGAGGGAAATATCTTTAACTAGCTGGCATCTCTCTATCTTGTGATAACTGCTGGTGTGGTGTTTAGGCATGCCTCAGGGGAATGAAGCAAATAAGGGACATGAAAGGCACTTAGGGACTTAATATCCGAAGTCTAAAAACCTCTTTAAGACACAAAATTTTCCCATTACATGTATTTTCAGATGCCAGCATTCCCTGTGCCAAGCTTGCTGTCGTGAGACATGCTAATATACAGTCTAACACAGGAGTTTGGGGTGGGATGATTTATAATCACCACAGAAAGTGTTTCTGAAGATCAAGAGTCATTCTACACAAAAAGTATCAAGCAGTTGGGCATGAAAAATGTGTGGAATGAAATTTAGTAACTTGTAGTTTCTAGATGCTGTGAGAGTGTAAAACTCTTACTGGTCCCCTGTTTCTCATTAAAACTCCCCATGTACATACGAACATTCTGTGTGTATTACTTTGATAGTTAAACTATAATGGAAAAAGCAGCTGTTCTTTTCCCCTTCAAGTTTTCCAAATGGAAAAGGTCAGTATTGACTGCATGCAAAACAATGATTGCTCTAAGTCGATATTTGAATCACCTCAGGATTTCCCTCTTCTCTTTTTGTTTGAATAGTTGTCAGACAAGGATTGAATTACAGAGATTTGGGCAATACAGTAGGACTAAACTATTTGGGGAATAAATATAACCAGTAACCCTGAAACATGTATGTTTGACAGCAATGCAGATGTGCACAGTACGAGTGGGGCAGCTGCTAGGGTAACAGCTAATGGTTTCAGCTTTTCTGCAGAGTGCCAAGAGATATATAAAAACACACTGTTAGAGAAGAGGTAACACACCCCTAAGAATAAAAGCCCATGATTTCTAGATTGTGCATTTTTCCTTTCTTCCCCTTCACGTTTCTCTTTTCTATCTCCTTCTCCTTCTGCAAACGAGAATCACAGAATGGGTCCAGTTGGAAAGGGTCACAGAGGATCCTCTGGTCCAGTCTCCCGCACAATATTTTATTCTTCTTCATATTCAGGTGGAACTTCCTCAGCATCAGTTTTTGCCCCCTTGCCTCCTGTCCTTCTCCTTCTCCTTTCAGAAAACTAAACAATAACTGAATAAATATATAAGTAAATGCATTCTAGGGAACGAAGACTTCACCTTTGCAATGAATGACCAAGGAGCTTAATACTTTTCTTCTTCAGAATAATTACAATGTAGTCGAGAGCCTTGATTGCACCTGAAGAAACACAAAATTAGGAATAATTTGTCCGCTTTACACTTGTTTTCCTAGGCACACTAAAAAGTTACATCTCTGGCTATTGCAAGCCTGTATCTTTTAATTTCTTAGTTAATTTCTATATATCTTCATACTTCTCTTTTCATCTGCAGTATTTCGTGCCCAAATGCCCCTTTTTGCCTTTCCTACTTTATCTTTTGCTTATCTACCATGCCTTTCTCCTTCATTTCATCTTTGCTCTCTCTCCTTCCTTAAAGCCTGCTTTTGAAAGTGCATCTCATTATCTGTTATGTGATATGACAATAACATTTCTTTCAGCAGGGTAGACTCTAGAAATAGTCCTTTGTGAAACTCTGCAAAAAGGACACTTTTTTTCTTATTGGTGAAGTTTGCAATCTAAAATTTAAGAAAAAAATATCTAAATCAGTTCTTTCTTGGAAAATTATTTTGCTCAAAAATTGAGGTAGTTCATTCTTTCTAAGTGCCAGGTTTCAAAAGCTTGGACTAAAGTTATGTCTTGTGTTTTCAATTACCTAAATTCTTAATGGTCAATTTCACTTTTCTTAAGAGATGTGTATCAGACAACAGACCCTAAAAAAACCCCAATCTTGGACAATCTTCATATTTAACTAGTCAGGTTGTTGATTTGGTTTTGTTTGAGGCTTTTTAATTAGGATTCTATCTCTTTAAAGGGCTGTGCAGAAAGTCAGTTATGTAGTTGGTTCTTCCCACAGAAGTCTAGTTCAAAAGAACCTGGCACAGAGGAATCTGGAAATCAAGAGTGAGTCAAATACCTTCATATGGCCACTTCACACAAGCCACTGTGCTTTTCAGTGAGACCTGAAGTGAACTACACTGTTGTAGAGAAGCATGGCAAAAATAAAAATAAAAATAAAAAATAAAGTTGGTGTCTGAAGGTAAGTCCCATGAGCAAAAGATGAAAAGGGCATATTTGCTCACTGCTGCAGTGTAGGCTTCCCAGAAAAATGCCTGTGACCCGACTCTGAGGTAAAACAACTTGAAACTCAACAGGCAAACACCTTCCCCTGACAACCAGTCATGGCTTGTCAAGCTCTTCATCCCCATATATTGTCTCAGCATTTCTGAGAGTGTGTGATGGCAAAGGTAGATTGTATTTTTATGTTAAATATTAGGTCAGGGTTTGTGGCTTTTCTCACTCTGGAAGGCACTCTACATGTGTTATTTTTATAAATGTTCTCCAGTTTAACAGCCACCTCAGCCCACCATGCCTTACAAATGCATCTATGTGCAGAGCTGTGTAAACAGCTACTGCTACATCAAAAAATGAAAAACACACATGTCACAGGTTGCAGAAGGTGAAAGTAATTTCCAGCTTTCACAAAGCAGAAAGCAGTTTTCAAAGGTGGAACAGTGTCATCTTCCCATTCAAATATTCTCAGAAAAGACATTAAGTTCTGGAATATTCCTGTTTGTACAGTTGAGAGCTCTTTGCTACAGCTCCTGAAGTATCTGTTGATTCAACATTCACACAGTAAAAAAAATCCAGTTTAAAAGTGCCTATGCATTTGGATCAAAGGCTGAGGAGGTTGAACTGATTTCAGGATAAAATTAAGGTCACAAAGTTGGCATTGCCGTAAAAAACAAACAAGCAAAACTTCAGTGAATTAGTATTCACTACAGATATATTGATAGAAATGAGTTTCGTGAATTAGCAAATGCAGAGTGGGACTTCAGCAAAATCTCTGGCAAAATGACACAGGCAGTATCTGTGATGGCAAAGTTTGCCACTGTTGGCCACCCATATCTATAGATCCATAAAGGGAGAAAGAATAAAATAATAAATAAATGAATAAAAAGAATAAATGCGAAGCATAAATTATGTCTTGCAAATACATCTCTTAGCCAGCTGCAGTTTCACCTGTACACAAATGTGGTGTTGCCCTGCCAGCTTGTCACTCTGGTGCTGTCAGAGCAGTCTTGGCTGGTGTTTTTCCAAAGAATGGCTTGGAATAAAAACTTGTCCTTCCTTGATGTCAAGGAAGGTGCAAGTTCATAGCTGTCTGTGTGCATTATGAAACAAGTTCAGCAAACTTTTTCTGAACTTCTTCTTGCTATGCAGATATCGTGACAAAGACCAGAGTGATTGTTTTTAGTCTCTTTCATATTTTTTGTAGAATAGCTGAAGTGGAGGGTGAAAGAATAAAATCTCAATGGAAAGACTTCCTATGTAATCCCATGCAGTTATCCTGTTTCTGTGTTGGGATCATCATAATATCTGCAGTGTCCATAT
Source organism: Sylvia atricapilla (assembly GCF_009819655.1). Classification (NCBI taxonomy): domain Eukaryota; kingdom Metazoa; phylum Chordata; class Aves; order Passeriformes; family Sylviidae; genus Sylvia; species Sylvia atricapilla. The sequence goes on along the minus strand of NC_089140.1, from coordinate 104,122,747 downwards.
AGAAAATAACATTTATGGATAACCAAGAGTAATTTGGATTAATGCGCCACCATTGTGAGTTGTCTGTATTGTATGCAACAAGAAGGTGGCTTCAAAATAGAAAAAAAATATTAGTTTTGGACACTATCTCTCCTTCTGTGGTTTCATTTATAATCTTCATATATGGACTTCTGCTGGGGAATTCTTCAGAAAAGAAGAGAAGACAATGTACATTTGTACATCAGTTTTCTTGGTTTTCTTTTTTTTTTTAATCTGAGAACTAATGAATTGATTTTGAAATAATTTTGAATCTATTTTCCTTATTTGATCTTTTGGTAGTGAACTAACTTATTGCACATCTTTGTCTCTAAAAGTTATTGTTGAGTTTGCTTTTTAATTAATTTGTGGTCTTGGATTTAGTTTCCAGTATTTTTTCAGAATTTGTGCTGTTCATAATGTGCTAGCCATTGATTCAATTCTACTTTTTATGTACCTCAGCCAACAGAATGACAAATCTTCTTACTGAATCTTTTATTTTGAATATTTTAACATTTGATATTCAAACCTTGCTCAAAGCTGTGAGGAAAATGAATGTAAACTATTTGTGAAAATATTTTGTAGTGTATTTTTGCCATTTGCTTAATGCTGTGCTTGGAATCCCTGTCGCTGCTCAAGAGAGACTGGTAAAAATGGGTCTTAGATGAAATGAAAATTCATCTTTTCAAAGAAATTTATGTAAAAATAGTAAATGGAACTAAAATTTCATACATAACAGCAGCCACATAATCCCATACAGCTTCAGACACATCCTCATTGTGCCTTGTTTTTCTCCAGAGGTACGGTTTATTTCTTTGGTCACTCTCTCCTAAGAGAATTGGGATAGACACATTGCTCTGACCTGTGCTGATCCCCTCAGTCAAACATTGGACTTCTCAGTATATCATGAAAGGAAAATGTGTGGTTTCACTGTGTGGTTTCACAAATTATTGTTTGACTAGTACTGAGGGTCTCACACTAGCAATACTAAAATATTATCTGGATTTCCTGAAAGTTCTGAATGAAAACTTTCACTGTAAGTATGTTGTATTTAATTTTGTGTACCTCTTGGGACAAAGGAAAAAGTTCATCAGCGATCTGATTAAATCAGTGGTTACATTTATTATATTCCAAACAGAACATTGTGCCAGCCAGTAGCATAAACATTCAGTTCTTTTAAAAAAGGGTAGAATTTAGTACTTGAAAAAAAGGGTTTGCTAAGCTAAAAAAAGTTATAAACCTAATCTCTTGGTAGGCCTACCAACATTACCAACCATTATCAAAAGTAAACAACAAAAATTTAAAATGTCAGAAAAATCTGAAGAATATTTCATTTATTCAAAATTTCAATATTCAAAATATTCAAGAAGAATATTCAAAACAGTCTATCCACTCTCTAAATCTAGAATCCAGATGTAATGTTACATTGGTTTAAAAATGTTTTTTAACCAAAAACCTGGTTTAGAGGAAAAGTGGGAGCAACTGCAACACATGTATATAGGATGTAGAATGAAAGACAGTTTTTAATACTATAATTTAGAAGCTAGAAAATTATTAAAGGAAGCCAGTGAATGCATAAAGACCTATAAACTGATAATTAGGACCAGTTAGAGGACATCTTGGAACTTTGAGGCAGTTCCTAGTTAGTTTTTTCTTGATCTTGCAAATATATATTCAAGAAAAATCTAGTTTAGCAGGCCTTTGGGCAGCTGTGCTCATTGCCCCTGGGAGAGAGCACAGGTCCATTAGCAGAGGAAAACTATACAAGCAATTAATAATTAGGCAGAAAAATGGAAGTGTTCAGCAAACATTTCTCTTTTGTATATGTGGGAAAAGGTGATGATTTTAATGACCCATATCATAATGCTGAAATAAATTCCTTTACAATAGTTACACCTTAAAATGTAAAATACCTAATAAAACTGTGATGTTCCGTAGAGTTTTTTAATAAGTGGACATAGTTTGAAATCCTCTCTTTAAAATGCTGCTCAAGCTCTCTGGAACAGTAATGCCAAATTTCAAAAAGTCCAGGAACTCAGCTGGTGCCCCAGAAAGCTGCAAGAAAAGAAACGTCAAACATTTTGAAAAGGACAAGCAGGATGATCTATCCTAACATTGATCACCAACTAAATAATGCAACAACCGCTTGAGGAGAGTTAATAGATGGTAATATAATTAATATCAATCAACATGGCTTATGGAAAATAAATCTTGTCATATTAACTTTCTTTTTGAAATGAAATTTGGCATTTGACCTAGCACTAGCTGACATTTTCTGGTAAATAGAGCACTCTGAATGGATTAAAATCAGGCTAACTTCTCAGTCCCAAACATCTTCATAGACAAGCAATTATCCCTGAATGGCCACGTTGCTCTCAGAGTTCAATGAGAATTCATCTAATCTAAAGAGGATTTACACTCCAGCATAGAAATTTTGTTCCTCCGCTACCTGGGTAGCACAAATAAGCCCCTGCTCACAATATCCCAGCAACACAAACATAGTAATTTGCTACTGCCACACCACCTACACCACATACCATGCACATCACACAAGACCATGGATTGCTGGCAGTTTGTACCCAAACCTCCAGTGGTGGCAGGAGAGCATGGAGAAATGCTTTTCCTTTGAGAAATGTATTCCAAACTACAAATGAAATGGAGGATAAACAGCCTTTCACTTAACGAGAAAGTGGCTGACATGGACTAGATAGTAATCAAAAAAGGAAGAAACATCTGTTTGTTGATTGGGCATAAAAAATACAATTTATAAGACAGTAATACAAGCAAAATCACAAATAGTAGGAAAGAGATATTTGGATATGTGAGCCAGGTGATGTATGTAGCAGTTCAAAAGAGATAACCTTATTCCCATCAATATGTGTGATTTTAGAGTATATTGTAGGACTGACTTCCAAGCTTTCCTTCAAGAACAGAGATTTCAATTCTGAAATGCAGGTTAGCCAGGAAGCACAGCACTGTGGCAGAAATGAAAAATATAATCCAAAAGGGCTTGTCTGCTAATTTGAAAATAGAAAAGCATAGTGTAAAACTCTTTTGAAAAAGTGTTTTCTAAATGAATGTTAAGCTCCAAGGGGTTACCCAGGGAACTATATATTACACTGACATTAACACCAAATGGGTTCATCTTGGTTAATGTTCTTACAGTGAATGCCAAAGTAATTCATCACTAGTGGTTACATATGGTAAAGTATTAACACATTTCATCAGGAAAACATTCTTTGAATGTCATGGTTCCGGCACTTGGGACCTGAGAGTAGTTCAAGACGCGTGACACAAGCCACTATCACATTTTCAAATGCTATCTTACAAGTTATAGATTAATCTGGTGTCTGTTAAGTAGGTACGCAAATATTTGATTACTTGACAGCAGTTCACTGTCTACTCAGGACAATCACTCATAGAAAAATTAAAGGTGAGTTCATTTTAATGCAACAATTTTTAAAATGTGGGGGTCCACCTTTTTCCCAAAAATCAGGTTTGGGAATAAGTTTGTTTACCCCCACCAGATATTCTCATATAGTCCAGTTTTTATCACTGTTGCCTAAAGTGGGAAACAAACTCATTCCAGAAGCAATAAATACACAATGAAAAGAGGGATCTGCTGCTGTCTTACCCAAAAGCAAGGGAAAGATCATAACAGTGGAATTGTTCCTATACCTTCTGGAGCTGAGGGAACACACTGGATGTCAGCATTGCCCACCAGAGAATAGAGAAAATGGGTCTGAGTCACCAGTGACAGTGCAAGCCTGTAAGTCTTCCTGTGAAGAGGGCAGTTTCACCTCATACTGAGTCTCTGGCCCAAATTACGACATTCTTATTGCACAGAACCATATATACCCATGTGTATGTCTGGGTTAGCTAGTGGAGACTCTGGAAAGAAGCCAAGTTTGAAGTCCATCGAAAAAGGGTGGAGAAACTGTTAATGACTGTCCTGTTTGCTCAGATTTTTCACTCTTCTACATCTTCTGTGTATATGAAAACCTTCTGTGAATTGTCTTCTCTGATCCAAATGGTGTAAATGGAGGTGTGGTAACTGGGGAAGAAACTAATCTCGTCATCTTAGGTCATTAACATTGACTGTAAAGACATTACTCAAGAGCTCTGGGTGGCAGAAAGGGATTTTAGATGTTGCAGATGCACCATTCTGACACTTTTCTCTTTGCTTACTCTACTTGTGCTGTTCCTTTACAGGGTTTGACCCAATGCACAGGTGTTACATGTTGTTTTCCCTGACAGGGGATCAGGACATTGGAGACAAAAAGAAGAAGAAGAAGAAGAAGAAGAAGAAGAACAACAACAACAACAACAACAACAACAACAACAACAACAACAACATCAATGACAACAGTATCAGGCTGTGGTTATTATTAACAGCAGAAAACTATCCCCATGGTGCTTATTCCCTCATATAATTTGCTCTCACTCAGTGCTGCCCAGCTGGAGCAGCAGCTCAGAGGTCAGACCCAGCTGTTGACTTTGAGGCAGAGAGACAGCAAATCTTTCAAGAGGTCCCTTGTTTCATCAACATATGTATAATCCTGTATTCTTTCCCTAAACGGAGCACATAAAATCCTTCTTGGATGTAGTCAGATTTATACAAGCTGTGGTTGCTGGTGGCCTTGTGCCAACCTGGATCACGTGTGGTGTCCTGACTTTATAAGCTCTGATGAATCCAATAAGACAACTAGTCTGATAAGCTAGTAAACTCTTAGCAGGCTTTCGTACAGTATCCCTCAGCATGTATTTTTTTCTCTCTTTGACCGGTTATTTTTGGTAATTTTTTTCTCTATCCACACCCTACATCAGTAGAACTCAGTTACACAAATTAACAAAGGCTCTTGTGGCACAAAGCTATCACTTCAGACATATAAAATATTTATAATCAGTGGAGGGCATAACAAGTCATAGCAAGCACTCTCACTCAACACCTTTATTAAGTTACTTTTACTGATAAATTACTATTTCTATATACTTACAGAAGTCAACTGATGTAAGCAGTGAGCAAATTAAACACTGCAGGGGAAGGCAGTTCATCCATGAACTGTTGTTCATGTTGTAGAACTTCATCCATGGTGAAGGTGAAAACATTTCTTTTTATATTCTTTTACCTTTATTACGGAGATCACCTATTATGCATTATTTGGGCCTGTCATGGTGATACTATCTTTATAGAGGGAAGAGTGGGTGGGACATTAGAAGGCCAGAAGGAAATGATGAAGAGAGAAAAGAGTAAAGGAAGGAAAATTCTTGGAGATTTTCTGTCTCTTCTTGAGCTCAACTCATTATATTACTCCTTGTTTTCAGAACATTTCAGCTAGTCGTTTCTGGCCCAGGGAAGGAAACTCTAAACCTCTAAACAAACTCCCAAGCCCCAGACAAGAAACAATAGTCTCTCCCCACAACTCTCTAGGGCAGCTTGCTGACCTTAACAACACAGCAACACCCATGCTTTTGAAGACAGAGTCATCCCTGAGTCTTTTCTTTCAGCTTAGAGAATCCAACATGTCATAGCCATGGCCATTCTCGCAAAAGAGAAGCAGAATAGAAGTAGCTGTCAGGTTTCATCCATGTGTCTGAAGGAATGAACTGACACTGAAGGGCTCCTTCATATGCATAACTTTCTGTATGCAAAATGTCCTTATACTTGTCCTTGGATAATAAAAGCATTCATGAGAAGTTAGATATGAAATGTACATTTTTTTTTGTCTAACAGTCAAGCAAGTGATATACAGCTTTCCTGTCATGTCAGATTTTGAGGAACAATGACAAAATCAAAAAACTCCAAAATTTTTCTACTGCTTTTCATCTGTGGCAAGTTTGACTTGATGGCTTTGGAAATTATAAAAGAAACAAGACACTGACTTGCCCCCAGTGTAGCCCTTGATTAAACCAGTGCTTTTCAGATACTCAAGCTTGGCAGCACCCTCTGCAAAAGATGTCATATACACTCTGCTTGCAAATCTTCATCTGACTGAAATACATATTCATTAGCACCAACAGTATGGAAGGCTGCTGTTCTCCATTTTCTCTTAAATCACTTTCAATGGCTATGAGTGAAACTTGACTTTTCTTCTTTTCTATTCCTAGACCTTACCAGAGTGCCCATATCCCCATCTGAAGTAGCAGTTGTCTCAGATACCTTCTTTGGACCTAGCATTTTTGTACCAGAAGCGCAACAACTATAAAAAGTATAAACAGCACAAGATGAAGAAATTCAGTATTTAGAGAGAGTCTCAACTGGTTCTATCTGTGGGCAAATGGTTCCAGAGGTGTGGAAACTCTAGCCACAATCAGACATTTAATTCCCTTGCATTTATTTGAAGATGTAATAGGTAAAAAATTGAAGTTTTGCTCGTGCTCATTCCCAAACCTAACGTTTTCTCCTGGGTTCTTGTAGCTATAACTGGGGAAAAGAGCTATAACAAGGGAACAACCAATCATCCATGCTGGGAAAGAAAGGATGCACATCTGTAAAGAGCTGCCGTGATACTCTCCTCTCCTTATTTTGTGACCTGCTTACTGCATCGGAAATACTCTATATTTTGGCTGACAGGAACTGTGTTTACATCATGCAGAGGTGCCAGCACCACTTTTGTCCAGGCTGGTGTGTCTAGACAGGGTTTTGTCACACTGGCGAGTTAGCTCAGGACACACAGCCTGGCACTGTGCCTGAGGCAATTCATCTTGCTCTGTAGCAGCACTAATTAATCTGGAGGAAGCATGAGGTTGACCAACACACCAGAGTTAGATTATTCCAGGCTTTTGAAGGTACTGTTGTATGGTGCAGTGCTGGGCAGCATGAACATGCCCACAGGAAAAGTGCATGGCAAGTCCTCAAGGCATGAGGCTGTGGGCCTGAATTTCATCATCATTAAGGTCCTGGAGAAAAGTAGCCTTAGTGTAGGCATGAGAGTATTTGTCTTTGGGAGAAGATGCTAACAGCTGAGAAGGGGAAGAGCCTTGGGGGCCCTTGTGCTTAAGGCCCTGGGATCTTTGCATGTAACTTTTAGAGAGCTGAGCTCAGCTGAAGTTTTTTGGACAATATCGACATAATAAACAGCAAACCAGAAAATTGACTGTCCACTTCTAATAGTGAGGATTTTGCAAAAGTTTGTCTGTCTGAAAATTCATCCCACTTTAAAAAAAAAAAAATTAGTAAAACCCCAATATAATTTTGTGAGACAGATGAGCAACCTGAGCCAGCTGGCTGTCCAGACACCAGATTCTTTGTGCTGCCATAGGGGAATGAGCAGGACAGGGAGCAGGCAGGGAGGCAGAGCTGACCTTTGGAGGCAGCCTGCAGTGAGACTGAGCAATGTGATTTACAGTCATGGTCATCTGCAAGGGATGGAAACAAACAAAAGTGAGCAAACTGGGTGAGCAACTTTATTTATAAGCCTCCTCCTACAAGCTGAAATTCAAGCAAGACTTTCTGACAGAAATCACCGTCTCACCATTTAACAGTGACACACAGGACTTTTCTTCTATCCCATTTGACTTTCATTTCCCTGTAACTAAATATTGATGTGTTTATTTCAAACATTGCCTCAAACTCCTTTCCACTACTTTTTATTTTAAATGGAGAAGTGCGAGAGATACAAGAGTGGGGTTTTTTTGCTGTTGTTTTTGGCAGGGGGTGAGATGCTTTCTTTTTGAAGGAAAAAGGAAGAAAGAAAAAAAGCAGAGATGTACAAAGGATCAAGGAAGGCCACTGCATGTTAGCTGAAAATAATGGATTCACTTAATCCTGCTGAGGTAAATGCAAGCCGACTGCTAAAGAGAGCCACTGCATCATAATAAAGTTGAATGAACTTGTGTTTCAAGTCCTGGAAATGTTTTGAGGTAAAACTGTGAGCAAAGAAGGGTTTATTTGAAAAACAGGATATGTAATTTGAGTCTACATAGAAATAAATGGCATCTCTCCTGTTGGAGTCCAGGGCATTCCTTTGAGCACCCTGGAAGGCTACAGACCTCAGCAGAGAGGTCTGGGATCTGTACAGGGGAGTAATAGACCCTGGCACAGAGCCCAGGAGGACACTGCCTTTGACTTCAGTCCATGGGAACAGCTTCCAACATTGAGAGAAGAATTACACACCACAAAGATGTGAAAACAGTAGTTTAGTTTAGTGTAGGATGAAAAACTATGTCGTTTTGAGTCTTTAGAATGTGTGTACACGGGGAACAAGATGGAGGATTTAGGGTGGTATCCTTGGTTCTTCCTTCTTCTCCCCTGGCCTCCATCTTCTGGTTACAGTGGCACAAAGTATGTTAAGGAGATTGGGTCAGAGTAGAGTGGACCCTTTCAGTATAGGTGATAGGTATTGGAACATAACTGTGAACAGGGGATACGTTGTTTTCTGTATAAAGGGGCTGCGATGTCCCACTGCAGGGAGAGTCACCTCGTGTCCCAGCTGCTGTTCAGATCTCAGCTGGGCACGGAGAACATTGTGAGATATGAAATAATAAACAACATGGAAAATCGAGAAAACAAGACCTCAAAGACTTCGCTTCTTTCTTGCGACCTGGGTCAAGGTTTTCAGAGGCAAAAACTCTAAGCCACCTTAATCTCGTGCACAGAAAGCCAACTCGGAGACTCTCCCCATTTAGGAATCACGCTTTATCTCATTTCTGGAAAAGTAATCGCTTAGAGGTGGCAAAGACACATAAATTTCACAGATAATAAATAAGAGACAATGAAAACTTATAGAGTTGTCATCACATCATTATATTATTTGCTTGCAGATAAGATAAAACAGTGTTCTAAGAAACGGAGCAGGAGAAATGAAGGCATCTGCAAGTCCAGTAGATATCTAAAGTTTTCCAATGGATCTCTATCAATTCTTCCTCATGAACACCATATGAGTCACTATCACAATGATGAGCTAAATTACGCTCACTCTCTTCTCACTCTTTATGTAAATTCTGTCAGAATTTTAGTTCTTTTTTTTTCACCTTGCTTAAAAGTAATGGAGAAAGACCACAACCAAAATAGTAAGTCATAGATGTAAACTGTGATTCTAATGACAGTGGCCTCTGCCAGGTGTCAGGGTGGCTCACACAGGGCAGAGCTGATTGGCAGATTTGTGAGCAGCAATATCAGAAGAACACAAACAGTTATAATTTTCTTATCTTTCCTGGTGGCGATAGAAAATATCCATTTTCTCTCATCAGCTGGGATTTCCACCTCATAAATAAATCTCTTTCAGTTGCAAGGATCTATGACACTGGCAAAGATAGATATTGTCACACCTTTCTGTGGTGCCTCATAGTCATGACCTTCTGGGCCTTACACAAAACTGTAGCTTGTTGGAGTGTGCTTTATACAGCTGTGAGTGAGGATTTGGTATTTGATAGTGATTCTAGATCAAACATCTTTCACAAGATAGCCTGAGGAGTTTGTTTGTCCAGTCAGATCCTGTGTTCACAAGAAATGCATTCAATGATGACAATATACTTTTTATCTTTCCTCTTCATCTTTCTTTATTGACCAAGCTCCTGTGTCACCCTGTAGTTTCACAGGTTCTTGAAGAAGAATTACAAACAAGGGATTTAAAGATTCTCACATCAAAATACATGCCACAATTGTGTCAGTCCTACAAAGGAGTATCAAAATCATCTCTGCCACCCCACCAGCCTCCCAGACCAGCTGTTCTGCTGGATCCTTGTGGACTCCCAGGGCTGGCACACGTCTGCCTTGTGTTCTACAGTTAAACATTTGAAATTGTCACTGATAGAATATGATAAGATCCAGAGCCTGTTCCAGACAAACGGTATGGATGAGATCACACCAGGGCAAGGAGGGGAGGATTTACTCCTTCAAATGGATGGTGTTGCTTCTCCTTGTCCCCTGCAATGTCCCCTGTCCTTTCAGTCACCAGCCAAAGTGAAGGTAATAATGAACTCTGCTGTCCACGATCTTTCAGCAGGAACTCTAAGCTCACCTATTCCTCAAAACCTTCAGGGCATATTGGAAGTCTTAGCCTTCCTGCATAGATGTAGACTACTGTAGCTGTCCTCAGATTCTGTGACTGTACTGCTGCCTCTCCTGGGAAAGAGGACATGAGTGGCCTTTTGCTGTAGGAGGGAGAGGCAGGAGCACCCGTACTTCTTATGAAACTACAGCACTAATGTTCTTACAGATGTTCTTCCTTGTCAATTTGGGGTTGGTGCACACTGCTTGTACCTTCAGAACCGCAGAACTTCTAAATAGCAGGACTAGAAGACTAACTAAGGAGAGAAAATGCCATGGCAAGTGTGACCCAGAAGGGTATTTGCTTCTGTGCACATGAATTCTTACATGGCACCAAGAAGCATTTATCTTCTGCCTGAGTAGCTGCAGAATAATTGCTGGAAGATTTAGAAGACTTGAATGGTGCAGCATGAATAGTCTGGGTGTCAGTAACCAAGTATTAATTGTGTTGTCACTTGCTACACTTTGATTATTTGTGCAATAAAAAGAGATGTATCACAGTCAAGGAGCCAAAACGGGGCAGAGTGATGCTGGTTTACTAACAGCAGACTTAGTGGTAATTAAGAAGAATACATTAGTGCTGTATGACTAAGGCAAGCCATTAAGAGCACACTGTGCCTGTACTATTGTCAAACTGTGTGCTGCTTTGTGTCAGCTTGTGAGCAAACTGCACTCAGCCTCCGTATGATTTTGAAATTAGTTGCTAATGCCCTTTTGGAACCTTAGGAAAATAGTTTGATTTTGGAGGTATATGGCTGTTTTGCAAGACAAAGTAAATAACAAATAATGATTTTTCATAAGATAGACATGGCACTGAGTAGTCATAAGGAACAACAAAATCTGATCTTGCAAGTGCTATCAGCTGCTTTCTAATAAAGAGGCACTGTAATTTGGTAGATTAATATCACTATGACAGAACAAGGCAATCAACCCAGAAATATCCACTTAGCATGACAGTTTGCTCCTGAACTACTTCTAGCATGTTTACTGGGTTTCTGGCAATACAGTTTTGTGGTGTTCTTTCTGATGCAGCTGTTGGTACTTGTGCTTCTTTCAAGCACTTCTTTCCCCTCACAAGTTTCTCACCTTTGAGGAGCTGGAGAGATTTGAACACATACTTTCATTTTTCCACTTACTCTCTTCATCAGCTCTTTTGCAATTATGAAGGAAATGCCTGTCAAATGCTCAGGGCACCACTAAAATTACTAAAGATTTTTTAGTAATTTTTTTCTTAGACTTAAGATATATTATTAGAGGATTTTAAAAAGTTACATAATAACAAACTTAACATATTTAATTTATCATAACCCCAGCATATGTTCATAAGGCAAGATTTGCCTTTCAGATGACACTCAGGGAAATTCATCTGCTCCCAGCATGTTTAGGTGGTGAGAGCATTTACTTAAAATTTGTTTTCATGATGAATGTTCCAAAGAAGGGAAAGAGAAATGACCTCCAGGTAATATCAAAATAAGCCATTTAGCAACATCTCCTAAAGTTCATATGGACGGAGGTGATTTTAGCTCACATAACATTTCTGAAGGCCCTGGATGCTTAAGAAAAACAATTGCAATGGGGAGGATTCTATTTGTCTGTGAGCCAACATAAAGTTGCCTTTCCCAAAAAACTAATGAAACTGTTAAGGAAAGGTGTCCTTCCTATATGAGAGGAACAAAATAAGTTGGGTTCCTAAGCAATAGTAGTCTGATACCTAGTCTGATACTAGGAGGGTCCTTCATAAAAGTGTCAGTCTTATGGCCTACAAATGGGAAAATGAGCCATCACCACAGGCTTCTGCAAAACCAGCTCAGTAAGAAAATTCCCTTTCTTCCAAAGGGTTTTTCTTAAAACTGATAAAGTACCAGTTTCATTCATTTTTCTTTTGAAATAAAAATGTGCTTTTTTTGCTGAATTTTTCTTCTGAATTTTGTTTAAATGTTGTGTGACCTACTTCAGTGTAGAACTCTTTCTACTTACACTATATTGGTTCATTCCTGTAGAAAATGTGCTTACTGGCTTGTCAAGAACATGTCATGGTTATGTTCCCATTGTTTAAATTCACTTATCATTCATTTCAGCTGACTTCCAGAAAGCACTTTTGACATAAATAATGCAGTGTCCATGAGAGAGTTGTTCCCGTGCAAAATGGGTGGCAGAAGATTTTGACCTTTGAGCAGCAGGCTAATCTGAGTGATACTCACTCAGTTACACACACGCAGGGGACCAAAAAAAAAAAAAAAACAAAAAAAAAAACCTGCAAATGAATGCAAGGATGTGTGAACTAGGTCAGACTTGCAGGCAGAAGTGTAAGCAGTCCTGACATGTAAGCAACTTACTCAGGAGACAGGTGATTTTAGTAAATTACAAGACCTCTCACACTTTCTCAGTGCAAACATAACATGACTACGAGTATACCTTAGTCTTAAATATCAGATTTCATGAAAAAAGACAACATCTTCTCTGCAAATGTCATGTTCCTGTCCATCTCTAAGCTCTAGTAGGTTGAACAGTTATTACATGTTTTCCATAGAAACAGCTTGTGACCATTTGGAAAAATTAGGCAAATCAGAAACAAATAATAGACTAATTTTCTAGTGATTGAAACTGTTGTCAAAGAATTAAGGAATTAGCAGGATCCAACCATAATGATTTTGTAAGCATAGGATCTTCACTGGACAACTGATTTCACATAGTATGCAAAACTTCGTTCATCAATTCCATCTCTTGCTTATGGGGATGAGCTTCCAAAAAAACTGCTGTTCTTAAATCAGCATTATTCTTGCATTGCATTTCAAATCTCCTAATCAATATTCAGCCTTTGCCCTTTTTTTACCCTGCCTTTTACCTTTAGGACAACTCTGTGCGTGTGTGTCAGCCTATTATAATTTTAACAATGTATCACAGTTGCAAATCTGATTCAGATCAATGGCTTGAAAGTGACAAACTCTAATGATCTAATCTCCTATTAAATATTCATGAAGGAAGCTTGGAGAATACACACTCCCCTCCTTCCTAATGGATGTAAAAGAACCGACTGCATTTTACTGATTGATCATGTGCATTTTCTTATTACAGAAGCTCATTACAGAAACCTCTACGTTGTGAAACTCTTATTTCAAAATGCAGCATTTATTTACCATTAAAGAAAATAGCAACATTATTCCTTTGATAGATAGATAGATAGATAGATAGATAGATAGATAGATAGATAGAAAAATAGATAGATACGTCAGAAGTATATTTATGCTAAACATTCCTTAAAGAAATTTTTCAGGTAAAATCCTTTGTGGGATATAACCCATACAGGATCCACAAGGATCCAGAACTCTGGAAGCCATGCAGTCTGAAGCTCATGATGATTTCTGGGTAAACAACCAAGGGCAGCAAGTGCATATGGAAATAACGAAAGTCCCTACCATGCAAAAATGCTCCAGGAAATGCATAAGACTGTAAGAAACTTCTAGTTTCAATTGATCTAAGTAAGGAAATGTATATAGTAATACATGCACTTTTCCCCATATCATCTTCTCCGACAAACATGTACTTTAGATTTTAAGCTGGAAAAAAAAAATGATTGCAAAGAAGCTCTGACAATACTAGCAACTCTTCACAAAACGCTCTAGAATATCAACACTTTGGTCATCTCAAGAGGCTTCTGATTCTTTGCAAACACCAAGAAATGGAATTAAGTGAATAATCATCTTCTTCTGCCTTAATTTCTATTCCAATTTTTTTTACTTCATTTTTAATTATCACACTTTAAATGTTAGGGTGGGGAGGGCGATATCAAAAGCCGCAACATTTACAAGCAAAAAATACCTTCCCACAGTTTCCAAACTAACTGCTTGATAGAATAACTATATTTGAGTCTTAGGCTGACTCAGCACTCAAATGGGCCTGATTCGGAAGTTGTTATGCAAGTGATGATCTCTGCTGAGATCAATGAAAGTATTGCCTGTGCACATCCTCTGAGATCAGGGCTCATCTATGACTCAGAGTCATTCTCACTCTCCCCTTTCTTCCCTTCTCTCAAAAGATCCTAAATTTATTCCAGCCATAATGTCATTAGTTTTAATCTATTTTGGTACAAGCAAACAAAATTTAACAGCTTTCCATGTATATTTCTGTTCTGTCCTGACTAGAAAGGTTTTACTGCAGCAACCCTTATATTCCCTCTTTCATATTTAATTCATAGGACATAGCAACACAAAAGGCTCGCTCCTGTATTCCAGACAAAGGATAGTTTCTAACAAAGTCATATAAAAGCATGTCCTTTTCTTCCCTGGAACACATCAGGTAGATGAATTGTGACTCCCACTGAAAACAGAGAAGGCATCTGAGGTGTTTTGCAGATCATGGTTTGACCCCTTGGCTCTTTTGGATTTGCAAAGGTCAGACAGTTTAGGAGTATGAACCACAGACAGCGGGACTTCACAGGAAGGAATTTGTCTCAATATATGCAGGTTGAGTCTTCTCTCTGGACATGCTGGTGTTGAGCAAGAAGCTAGTGTTTTATAATCTAATAACAATGATATGCAATGATTTTATGAATAGCGGATGCAATCTAGTCAGGGAAGTGACGTTACTGCATAAGAAATTAATAGTCTATTCAGCAAAAGTAGGGGCTAGCTAAATAACTCAAAAAAAAAGTGAGGATGACTCCATTCACCTTGGCAATAGCATAAATGCCATCAAAATAAACAGGAAGGGAAAGAGCACTTGCATCAGAGCAACTTCTTCCAAGCTGTGACACAGATGTTTGACCACTGCAGAGAACAGTGTCACTAAGCAACTCAGGCTTAGTGACTTCGCACTCCTGAAGGGAAAGGAAGGTCATAAGAGGGTCCTGCACAGTGGGAAAACCTTTTCCTTGACACTAGACAAGAAATGTCTGGTATGAGACTACTGCCTGGATCCCAGCTGCTATGCAAGTGCACTGTGAACATGCGGGATCACCATATGGAAGACAGACAGATGCTATACAGCCTACACATAGCTACAGACAGTTCACTGAATCCTTTTTTTTTTTTTTTTTCCATAAAGGCTTTTGCTCTCAATAGATTATGCTCTACTTGTAGCAGACTGTTTGTTCACACAGGATCTGTGAACAGCCCTGTTACCCCATGTCTCCTGCACATTTTCAAGCTGTCATGGTACGGGTAGAGTTACACGGAGCTGAGTGAAGGCTAGGAAGCCAGCTTGAAAACACAGGTAGGTTTGGATGCTGGTAGCTCTCTGCAGGGTCCGTGTTCCTGGAAATACCTTTCTACCTTTGACTTCAGTATGGACATTCCCTAGTAGGTCATATGCATAGGCTGAACCCCATTTCAAGAATTGCATTCACTAAGCCCCAGAGACAGCCCCCAGGCCAGTTTGTAAGGACAATATCAGTTCTCTGCAGAGGAAGAGGTCTATTTGATGAGGGAGACTATTGGAGGTGTTACAGGCCCCTTTTGAGTCAACTTGCTATGGTGTCTTAACCAGGCACTATTTTAGCCAGGATATATGCAAGTTAAAAGTAGAAACCAATTACCTGGTGGTTGACTCACACAAATGGCAGCTAGTATTCACCAATCCATTGAGCTAAGCTTCAGTGTGCTCTCAGCCCTGACAAGGCACTGGAGTCTTTGTCAGACAGGCAGGAGAGGAAGGGGCAGCTGCTACAGCCCCGAGGGACTGACAATCAGCATTGGGGAGTGTTTAACCTCATCCAGCAACTAAGCAACACTCAGCCATGCATTCTTTACCTTGCTAGCAGCATAAGGGAGAGATTAAAAAAGAAAGATGTGAAAAAACTCTGGGTTCAGATAAAGACAGTGGACTAGGGAAAGGAAAAGCTGTGCGTGCAAGAAAAGCAAAACAAGGAATTCACTGTTGTTTCCCATGGTCAGGCAAGTGTTCAGCCCTGCCCAGGAAAGGTAGGCTCCATCATACATAGTAGTGACTTGGGAAAACAAATGTCGCAATTCCAAGAGTCTCCCCCCTTTCTTCCTCTTCCCCCAGCTCTATATGCTGAGGCTGATCCCATTTGTCTGGGATATTTCTGTCGTCAGCTGGGATCAGCTGTCTCAGATGTGTCCTCTTCCAGCTTCCTGTGCACCCCCAACCTCTTCACCAGCACAGCAGTGCAAGAAGCAGAAGAGGTCTGGATGCTGTGCAAGCACTGCTCAGGATTAACTAAAGCATCTCTGTGTTATCAACTTTGTGTTCAGCAGAAATCCAAACCATAGCCTCATATCAGCCACTGTGAAGGGAATTAAGTATCCCAGGAAAAACCAGCACTCTGAGTTACCATCTTCGTCCTCTCTGTTAATGTAGATGGTACCAATAGTTTTGCTCTGATGATTCCCTCTTTATTTCTCTTTAGGATTTCACACTTTTTCATATAAACCCTATCCCTTCTGGATCCTTGAGCTGCTAACAACCTCAAATCAAAATGCTAATTTTTGCATTCCTTTGCCCCATACTGACTTTGTCATAGGTCCTTCTGGCTGCCCTTACTCAGCAGTCTGGGAGAAGGTTGGACGCTTGTGCTGCGTCACAGCTGGGTCCTGGGCACTTGATCATGAGGGAGCAAAAGCCCTTGGGACAGCAAAAGGCTTTCACAGACTGAGGCAGCAGAGGATGAAGACCTGAAACTGGCAAAGGGTTACCCTGTGAGAATAGCAGCATTCCCTGTGGCTTTGGAGGAACATGCACTAGAAAACACAGCTCTGCATCCTGCACTGTCTGGGCAGGGATGTTTTCTGCACCACCAGCAATCTATTAATACCTGAACCATTCCCTGTGATGAATTACACAGCTGGTGCGTGGGAGGGTGTGTACGAGTTAGCATTCTTGCTAAGGTGTCATTTCCAAGGTGCTCCTGCCTGCAGGCTTCCAGTCTGGAGCTGAATCTCAGGGATAATGAGGAAGTGAGGAAAGCAGAGCAGAAAGTCAGTGGTCACAGCACTCATCCCTGAACAACCTAGAATTTTTATGATGTCACTAGTGTTTTATGAGATATTTTATTTTCATATAATTGCTATTTCTTTTATAACAGAAGTTTCTGACATCACTGCATCATCATTTCAAGAGTTACATCAGCCTTCAGTGTTGTTAGATAGGTAAAAATAGCATATAGCTTTGTATGAGCCTTTCCCACAGCTCTAACAGTGGAATGTCTTCTCTAAAATTCCCAGGAATTGAAGAACATATAAGAATTTGTGTACCAGTTTCAATCATCTCCCCTCCTTTAACTTGCCAGAGTCATTCCTGAGATCAGCAAAATGGACCCAAAAAAAGGGCTTATCTGTTTTGTGATTTCTACAGCTCTACAAAAAGTAAAAAAAAAAACCCCAAAACAAATCCTTCAGGAAAATAAGCAGTGGAGTCTGTGATAACAAGTCACAAATAGGCTGGATGATTTAGTGAGGACTTGTCAAAACTCCTTACTTGAAGAAAAAGATATATTTCCTAATACTCTAAATATATGAAATATTCAAGGGCTTCTTATGTCAGTGGAAAACCCTGGACAACAGTCTTGGGTTGTATAGACACCAATCTTATCTATAACTATGCACAGACAAGAGCACATCATTACGTATTTTATGGTACAGTGCTAAATCCCACACATTAAACCATTCCATTACAGATGAAATGGCAAAACTTTTCCAGTGGCCTGCAATATGAACACTGCTGTTTCATCCTAAATCTGCTTGCACGAGTGAAAGTTATTCCCATTTTGGCACTAGGAGTAAGCCACTTCAGAAACTTTGTTCTGCTTTCTCAATTGAACAAACCACTTTTAATAAACAGCCATATAAAGTTATGTGTGAAATGAGCTCAAAATTTTCCTCATTTACCTCTTCTTTCATGCAGAACCAAGGCAAGAGTATTCTTCATCCAGCCAAATTAGAAATATTCTGGGTTATCATTTTGTAGTAAATAGACAGTAAGAGAATTTGACAGGCCAGATAAAGTAAAAAAAAAACCTACGTTTATCTGCTTACATTACAAGTTCTTTTCTGTGCTAAGGAGACTTTTATTAAAAGCAGTCAGCCCCAGAGCATGTAAGACAAATCTATAAGTAGACATAGTTATACAAAGATCATCTCAAATTTAAAATAAATAAATAAATTAAAAAGTTCTACTTCTTGCCTGCAGGAATTTATCTTTTTACTTATGATAAAATACCCATTTCTAGAATCTCGAAATAGAAGCCAATGTTGAACATCCAGAACCATAACAAAACCAAAAGGTTCAGCTAAGCTTCCTTGGTCTGTCAGACTGGAATGACTGAGGAGTCCCTTGGCTGTAAGCAAAGGTGTGAGAGGAGTCTCCAGAATCACATTTGGCCACAGATGTTCCCAGGCCCTGAGAGCTCTACCGTGACTCACAGCTCAGCTATTGGAGGGTGGTCTTGCTTTGATTTTGATTTGAGGCTTTCCTTGGCCCTTTGTAAGATTTCTAAGTTTCCCCATATGCCTGTTAAAAGAAAAGTCTGTATTTTAACTCAAAACAGCATTTTTAGGATAATAATTTACTTGAATCTGGTGGAAGTTAGGATGAGTGGAAAAAGCTATAAAATGTATGTTAAAATGTAAATGTAGACTTGACCCAGTAGTGATAATACCATAGTCCAACTGCTTTCTCTAAGTTATTGTTGGACATCAGGAATACTAAAAAGGACAACACCCATGTAACTTATTTCTCCTTCTAATTGTTTCTCATAAATTGGTTTAGGGAATTACTGACTGAGAAACCAATGTAAATATTTGTTTGTTATTTAAATAAAATTGTTTAACTTCTATTTTAAAAGTTATTTGTATTCTAGGAGCCATCCAGACAAGTGAAGCAAAAACCAGGAAAGCGTTTAAGTGACCAGCTATCCAGTACAAGCAACAAATGAGGAACAGCAAATAGTCAAAGTAATAATGTCTCTCCAATCTTAGTGAACAATTTAAAAGCTGAAAATAACCCAGATTTTTTTTTTTTTTTTTTGGTAATAACTTAAAGTAGGAATCTGATTTAAATGTAATGAAATGTAGGCATATATAGCCAGTGAAAACAGTAGATAATTCTGGATCTAAAGTGTTCGCTGCAAAGCCTGGTACCTAGTCTATTTATTAACATCATTTTAGTGACAGTATCATTATTACAGGAATGGTTCTGAAACTCACAGAGAGTTAGACATTGAAATAATTGCCAGCAAGATGGTCAGATGGCAAAGGGAGTATCCAGAACAGTTGAAGCATCCTGAGTGGAGTTAAAGCAGCCATAAACAGACTCTCAAGGGATTTTGATTAACAGTCTGAAGTAGGGGAAGCTCTCAATAACTATCTGACTTTGATGTTTGTTTCTTTTAACCCCACTGCCTTTGTTTGACACAGGTACAAGTCATGCAATTAGAAGCTGTGTT
Organism: Sylvia atricapilla; assembly: GCF_009819655.1. NCBI lineage: Eukaryota > Metazoa > Chordata > Aves > Passeriformes > Sylviidae > Sylvia > Sylvia atricapilla. The sequence goes on along the minus strand of NC_089140.1, from coordinate 104,103,341 downwards.
CCACTAAGAAATTTGTTACAAATGACATTGAGCTCATTTTTCAAGTCAGAGTCAACAGGCCATGAAGGTTCTTTCAATCATCTTTAGCATCCTAAGAGTTAAGACAAAGCACAGTAACTAGTATTTGACATTAAGAGTGCTTGGAGGCTTTCAAAGTGACTTGTAAATAAAGACTACATGGGAATATATACTTTAAATCCCATATAATTTAAAAAAATGTGGGACCTTACAGAGCTGTTTCTTTCCAAAAAGAGACATAATCAACTTTTATTCATTATTTTTTAGGAATTTGTGATCAATAGTTCAACAAATTACATTTCTTTTTTTCAGACACATTTACAGAAGGACTGTAGGAGAGAAAATTAAACAATTTTAATTAAAATTACATTGAAATTTCATCCATATAATTCTCCAGTCGACTGTTAAATGAAGAATCCATCTGCTGTCTTTCAGGGTTAGAAAAAATGAAATCCATTATTGTGTATTGGAAAGTGGCTGTGGGAAGGTCTCATGCTGTTTTACCTTGCACACAGAGCTTCATCTGTTGTTCCAAAGACTAAAACCCTTGTTGATCCAAGTCAAATCTTCTGTTGAGCTGTAATGGGGTAGAACCAGAGCTTAGAATTATAAATCTTTATGAAATCTTTGGGACTTATCATGCAAATTATTCATCCCAGTAATTACTCTTGTTCTTAGTAAATAATAAGCATAAAAACATCCTCCTGAATTGTCTATAAAAGAATACAGGGAACAAAGGACAGTTTGACTTTAATCTAACATTTGCAGATTATTTGCTCTTTTTTTGATCTCACTACACTTCCAAAATGCAATCAAGAATAAAGCATACAGAGCAAAGAAACTGAAAAGTAAAATGCTCAGTGGATTCTAGGAGATTTAATAGGATAACCTAGATATTTTTAGCTAATTATTTTTACTATTTTACTCTGCCACACTGTTAAAGACTCTCCTAATTCTTCATGTATTCCTCTGAAAGAATGCCTAACATCTTATTACATTATTTTTAGTGACAATAATCAATATCACAATGCAGATGAAAGAAAAAGCTATAAAATTTAAATTAACTTCAGTCCTCTTTGCCACATCGATCAATTGCCTCTGTGTTTTCAAATGCAACACTCCTCTTATTGAGTTTACATTTCACATACTTCCTATTTTTCCTAAATATATTAAAGAGCAATTAAAATATTAATTTCATAACTCAGCAGCTGTTGATGAGTACACCATCAACCTAGTTTGCTAATGTTCATAAAGAATTGGAGATAAAGTCAAGGAGAGTTTCAAGCAGATAGGGTCAGAAGCAATAATAAAAGATGCTACAGATATGCTGTGGTCCTTTACATTGCTGTCAATCAATATAAGAAGCATTGATTTCAAAATATTAAGACTTTGGTATTCAAAGAATTCCCCAAACATGCAATACTACTGAAAACGATCATGACTGACAGACACTGATAATGTATTAATTTTTCTGTGCAATTCTTTAGTTCTCAACAAATAAGAATCTATAAAATGAAACCAAAAATTTATTTATTTTAAGTAAAGGTAAAATTAACTATCAAATAGCTTGCAACAAGAATAATATAAAATTCCTGACAGAAAGCTGTATCATCTTATTAATGTAAAGTTGTGAGTTTTCTACACAAAGGTAAGGTAAAACTGAACAAGAAGAGGAGAAAAGGCCACATAAACACACACCAAAATATTGTAGAAATCTCTAAGAAAATTGAGTCTGACAGGTTCTTTTAAGAACCTGGATGTGATGAGACTGAGTGTAATTGTAGCTGAGCAAAATGAATGACACCCTCAAATGTGTGTGCCTATTGTCAGAGCAAAAATCCTTAATTTGGGTTCTAGCTCTCACTGCTTTGGAGGAGGCAAGGAAAAATAACCAGGTTCAAAAAAAAACAAATTGCTATTACTGACAGAGAAAGATTAATTAGAGATAAAGCCTCCTAGGGAAAAAATGAAGATAAAAGGTATTTCAAAAAATAGATTAGAAAAATCACAAAGGTTATTATTAGATCTGAAAAATATCACCTTAGAATGCCCAAGATGGGCTGTGGATTTTTTGAATCACAGACTAAAAAAGAACTTGCTGGTTTGTTCTAAATCTCACTTTACAAAAAAAAAAAAGAAAAAGAAAAAAAAAAAAAAAACCAACTCTAGGAGAGAGAAAAGTTTCAGGCTCAAAACAGTCTTTGATAAAATAACAATGGTTTCAGTTGCAGCAAGCTCTCAGCTGATTTCTGAGATGTGTTTGTGTCCCAGATTCAGTGGGGAAGAAACTGGTGAGTTGGATACTCACAGATGAGGGAAGACCACAGCCTGATGTTTCTGTCAAACAAAATGTCAGTCCCAGGTCCCATTTCAGTGCTTACAGGCACAGTTTGCAGACTAGAGTTTTTGTTTAGATGGTGGCTGTTCCTCTTGCTTAAAACCACAGCAGTAAAGGTCAGCCAATGAAATTTAATTCAGAACAAGTCATAGGGCATTTTGCACAGAAAATTCCAAGCAAAAGAAAAATCAAACAATAGGATTTTAAAGTTCAGTGTGTTGAAACACACAGTTTTTAGGGTATAACTAGTTTTGCCCCACTCTACAAGATTTAAGCCCTGTGTTTTCAGAAAACTTTATGATCGAGAACAACGTTACACTACGTGCCTTACCACAACAATGATGATTTTTGCAGTCGTTGTGAAAAGAGCCACACTGACACATCACTTTGAACACATTTTGATTTTGCATCCCCAGCTCAGCTAATACAGACTTCTGCTTTTTCACTTCTTCTTGTGCTCAGAACATAAGCATGATCAATACCTTCAAATCACAGATAAATACAACTGTTTACAAATTGCTTCAGAGATTATTTCCTGGACAACAGCTTCCTAAGTGGTGCACTGCTTCTCTGACCCTTCAAAATCTAAAAAGAAATTGCAATGTGTGAAACCGCCAACAACAACTCTGACAGAAAATAAAATAATCCCTCCAGACATCACTTAAGCTTGTACACAACCGTATAATTTTCACTTACCACAATCAGTTTGGATGAGAGAAACCTTACTTTCAATAAGAAATAATATTTTTGAATCAAAGGTAAATACTCAGCAGATTATCTGAACATTCTGTGCATTTTTAGCATTCATGTCACACCTTGCCGTATGATATATATATATACATATATAAAATATATATGTATTTTTTGGTATAGAATCCTATATGTACCAAGGAAAAATTCAACCTAGTGCCAGCTCCAGTACTTGCCAGTTTCAATACGTAGCTCTCCTAGTTTTGTCCGAGAGCCCACTTCTCACTGCTCTGTGACAACTTCAGTGAGTGAAAGCAACTTTCTCCATTTAAACATCACCCCACTTCAAGCAGTCAGGGGCAGGGGAATCAAGCTGCAAAATTTTGCTGTTGAATTTTGTATCAATCAATTAGTAACATAATGAGATGAAAGTCTGGTCCATCACCAGGATTTTAACTCAGTGCAACACATCAAAAAGTCATTTCACTGTAAACACTTTTTAGAACAACTTCACCAGACTACTTCTCTGTATATTGAGATACAGATTTTGAAACCACAAAATCTTCCTTTTAAGTGAATCAGCACTTGTTCAGGGAGACAAGAAAAACAAAAATTAGTATGTCAAATGTCGCCCTGATTTTTTCAGCCTCCTGACGTTTTTACATTTCTATACTGGAGTTCTCAGGCTAGTAATGTAAACAAAGGCTGATGTTTTATAAATTCCTTTTCAGGGAGAAAGATAAATTGATGGACTGCTGGTTTGACCAGTGGGGTTGGGGAGGTGTCAGCCTCATCCCCCCAATCGCTGGTCAAAGTCCAAACCCTATTTAAACCCTGAACCCAAACATGAACTTCCTTCTTCCTTTCTCTTTCCTCAATCTGATGGGTGAGTGCGATCCTTTCATGTCCGTCTAGTGACAGTCAACCAAAACATTATCTCCAGTTCAGATGATTTACTCTCACATTTGCGTTAAGTAGAGGTAGAAATAGAAAAGCTAACTCTACCTTCAGGATTTTGCTTTTGGGTTTTTTTCCCAGGTTATCTTCATTTGATTGGCTGATTTTCAAATACACGTAGGATGAGTATATAGGTAAGAGCCAAACTCTTGGAATATATTTTGGCAGGACTACTTTCTGATTTATGTATGGACTCATCCAATGCCCTATTTACTAATTTCTTTTCCTAAAGAATTTTTTAAAATGCCTCAGTCATCTGGAATTAAATATTCTTCATCTGTGTGTATGTTTAGTTCACAATGTGTGTTTAGTACACAAGTTAGAGGCAGCAGTGGCCAAACAGGTTCAATATCCTATATAGAGCAAGATCCAGACATCAGGACAATTTCCACTTATGCAGTCAAAAAGTATTTATGAAGGACCAGTATCATTTGTAGATGGCAAATCCATAAACCTAAAAAAAACTTGCATAGGTTTGTTTTGAAAATAAAAGGGGTCATTTTCCACATTTCTACAAAGCTGGGTTTCCTAACTGTAAAAAGCTAGAAAATAATAAAAATACTGGAGGGAAAGATGTTTTCCCATGTTTAAAATAAACTCTCATGTGGAAAGCCTATTCTCACAGGTGACAATATTTGCAAAGACATTTTCTCATGGACCTGTTCCTCATCACCTCTGTCTTTCACCTCCAGTTTGGTGGCATGACAGGTGGCAGCACACCTTAAATATGTCAGCAACAGATTATAAGTCTGCGTGGAGTTCATTTCTTTACTTGCAATGGCCCATGGAGACTGAAGCCTTGCTGGAAACAGCTGAGGAAAACCCATGAAAAGCTGAAAACCATGCTATAAGCTCAGCCCAGCCCAGCCAGTCTTCCAGTCAAAGAGCTCAACAGTTAGGCTGTTGTAAGGTTGCAGTCAAAGATTGCAGAACACACGCCATTTGCAGAAGTGAGCCTCCTAGGAATTAATTATCCATGCAAGGGGAATCTTTCTGAAAATATTGACTTTCTGAATCTTACTGCCAATGTAAGTGAAATCTCAGCTTGTTGCTGAAGCTCCCTTGGACTTACTCCACTTCAGAAAGCTCCTTAAGGGTTACCTTTATGGCTTATTTCGTGGGTTCTATCCCTATACTGGCCCTATGTCATGAAAGGAAAAATATTTGGGGCAGAAGAACCCTTTTCACTAGTACCTCAAGAAACCTAGAGCAGCCTTTAAGTGGACATCTTGGGACTTTGTCCAGCCTGTCCCTCTTTTAGCTCATCAGAAAGCAACTCCTACAGGCCTGGTGGCAGTCCCCCCACAGCACTTCAGGGAGTTTCTTCCCTCATCCCCAGTGGGACAGGGCTGCCCTCACTTGCATGACCACTAAGCTGTCCCTGAATCCCAGCAGACAGCTGTCTCAGGGTATGGGTGGGATGTTCTCCAGACCCTTGGAGTGGTTTGAAGGCCCCTTGCAAGGGAAAGCATCCAGAACAGAAGGTCTAGCTCCTCAGGAGAGATGTGGGAGGAACTGTTGATCCCAGACAGGATGTGTGATGGAGAGAGATCAGCAAGCATTAGTTGAAAACCCCACAAAGGACAGAGATCATCTCCACAGCTGTGCAGGCCAGCCCTGCAGCCCAGCAGGAAGGACTCCAAACACCACAGCCTCAGGCAGTTTGTGGGGAGCAGGGAGGCAGGGCAGGGAGGCACTGAGGTCCCCAGACACCACAGCTTCTTGCAGCACAGGCTTCTGCCCACAGCTGTGTTTACTATGCCCAATGTACTTCAAAGGATAAAAGGAAATAAATAATCTCCCTGCATCCAAGCCAAACGAGCTAACTTTGAACAGATCACTGTATTTCACTAACAGCATGGTGATGTCCACTGCATTCAGACCCCCACTTGATTTTTACTCTTTTGGGTTGGTTTATCTTTCTGAGTAGAACTGTAGCAGACTAAAGAATATTTATGGGTTTCTCAACTCTCTTTGTAGAACTCTATCTTTACACATTGAAAAAAACATTTAACTGGATGTTCCGTGAAAGTATATCAGCAATCCATCATCCATACCGCTCCGATTTAATTTTTGAAGATCTGGTTCTTTTTATTTTCTTTAAGAAATAAAAATTAACATGAGGCTCCAGGTGTCTTGCAAATTTTCCAAGTTCTTGTGAACCTCAAAGAACCTTAAACTCCTCTGTATTTCCTAACTTACTAATGTTTGTTTCAGATGTGATGAAAAGTCATCGCTATTTTGTTTGGCTTATGCAAGCCTAGTTTTGTTCAATATTAAAAAAAAAAAAAATTGGAAAATATCCAGAGACTGAATTGTTGCTCGAGAATTTAATATAAACTGGATTAGTTAAGGGACTAATAAATATATGTATTCTGTGGCTGTATTGAATTTTAAGTAGATGATTCTAGGTCCTCTGAGAATCATTCTGAAAATACAGAATTATTTGTTAAGATTTATGTCAAGGTTGGAGAGGTTAAGGGTTAAAATGAATTTAGAGATGGATTATGCCAGCCATCACTGCTATGAAATTTTAATCTCAATGGCAGTGTCAGTGAGTCTTGCAATTCTCTTCCACTGTTTCCAGTGCTTTGTGCTTTTGTTGTATTCTGCTCCTACACAGCATCACTGAACTTTAGCAGGAGCTGACATAATATTTTAGAAACAGTAAATTTTAGAATCAGACAGGTATTCAGAAATTCACTAGAACTAAAGAGAATCAAGACTTCATTTTTCAGTAAAATACAGAGTGAAACAGAGAATATAATGAAGCTTAATCGTGTGTGAATATGTTGATAATTGCTTGTGCTCTAAGGAAAATTTTCATACTGAGTTTTGTTTGAGGAAATAGTCAGGTATATGGGAGAGAAACAGGATAAAGATAACTTCAGCTTCTTCTCTTTACTTTAACGGTGAACTTCACTCACATAAGTGTGAGACATAAGGGTGAAGTACTTTCAGCCCCTTGGATTTAAGGGGTTTGAGCTGTACTGTTTCTGCCTGGACATGCTCTCTAGGTGATACTAATGCCATGCAATATCCTGAGCCTATCTGTGGAAATCCAGTACCCTTTGTGTAACAGATCACCATCACTCTGTCCCATTCAAAACTGAGTGCAGCTCCTGTCCCCAAAGCCTGATAGGGATGCTCTACACTAAATAATAGGTTTAAAACATTTTGGTCAGGTAAATGCGGCTTGTCCTTAGCTGTCACATGAAGTTCCCTTCTCAGGGTAAGCTGACACGTGATATTCTCTAATTTTCCTCTGATAAGAAGTGCACATGTATGGAGAAAGGATTTGAAATAAATAGTTCGCAAGAGCTACTCAGAATGAGTAAGCGTGGTGAAATCTGGTACATTTAGAATCCAAATGAACACAGCTGTGCACACTACACCACATAAGGAGCCCTGAGAGAATGTTTCTCTTTTTCCATAAGGATTATAATTTTCCCCAGCTCCCCATGGAAGTGGACAGAACATTCAAATGCTCTACAGTTTGCATACTGCATCCCCTATTTTAATGCCATTTGTAGAGTTCTCAGTTCACCATAAAATCTACACTTTAAGACAGAAAACAACGTCTCCTCTCTTTCAGGAGCAATTTAAGGTAATATCCTCAGCTGCCTCCACTGGACAATGCACTAGATCACTACATGCCTGCATTCAGTTCCCTGTGTAATTAATATGCTCACATGCACAGAGAATTCAAGGTAAATGTAAAATAAAAATGAAATGTGTGGCATAAGATCACCTTGTAAAAATAAATAAATAAATAGATAGATAGATAGATAGATAGATAGATAGATAGATAGATAGATAGATAAATAAATAAATAAAGGAGGCCAGTAATGTTCTGGTCACATCTTACTGCAATAAAAGAAGCATACTTCTGAGATCATGAGAAACACTGATCACAAGCACAGTTAAGCTCCTGATGTTTTCTCCTGGTTCAGATACCAGAATTATCAATTATAAAATAGACATGAGTTGGAAGAGAATCAACATTCAGAGGAGTCCAGTTAAAGGTATTTTGTACCTTGAAATACTGTATGCAGTTTATTTCTTTAAGCCAAGCAGTGGTGTGAAGTGAATTAAGTGAGTTGAAATACCTACCTTTTAAATCTTTAATTATGACAATAAAAATGAAAGCAATAAAGCAAAAGAAAGCTTAAGATTAGCTTAAACCCACAATAAAGAACAGTTGAGCTAATTTAAACCTGATAAGGAAAGGTAAAGTTCATCTGGAGCAAAATCTAACAATATGAAGGGTGGCAAGGAAAGATTCTACACCAGCAAAAGGAAGACTATAGAAAATGGGAGTTAGCTGATGTCGTTGGGAGGACATTCTCTATTGTCTTGGAAAGGTCATGGTGATCAAGGAAAGTTCCAGAGGACCAGAACTAAACAACCTCATTCGTTTTTTCAAGGGCAAAAAGGAAGACCAAGGACCTATAGACTGCTTGGCTTTACCTTAACATTTAGGAAAGCAGTAAACCAAATAATACTGAGAGCCATTTCCAAACATTAGATAGACAAGAAGGTTTTTGGAATAAGCAGTACAGATTTGTAAAGGGGAGCTCACACATTACCAACCTCATATTCTTTTGTGAGGAAGCAGTTGACACGGGAGATGAGAGGGGAGCAGGGGATGTGGTTTATCTTGAAGTATTAGCTGGAGGCTAGTGGTGAATCCCAGGGCTTCATAGATGTGCACTGATAAATAACCAGGCTCAAGTCACCTGATATATATTTAGATATAAATATAATCACATACTTGCAACAGTGTGAGAAAATCTTCAAGAAAATCTTCAAGAAAATCTACACTGTTCAACCTTGCTCAAGATTTCCCAGAAAAAGGAGCCACTCTGAAAACTGACTGCCTGTGGCCAAAGGAAACTGGGCCCAGGAGGATGCTAGTATGAATTTTCTGTAGGATAAAGCCATTGACTGATCAGCTGAAGTGTAAATGAAGATTAACAGAATAATTATTTCTGCTAAAGATATGATGCATGATTTAAATTACTTATCTGCATCTTATGATTAAAATCACTAAGTGCTTAAAATAAAAAAGGACACTTTTGAATCTGTAACACACATTGAGGGAAAAGAATACTTGAATTCAGCCAAGCCACTGACCCACGATTTTATTTAGGAAAACGATTGATCTATGTTTGTGTAACTAACAACCTCTGATGTGTACACAATTTCAAAGCTAAGAACATTTCAAAAGATGGCTGGAGGGGACAAATCCTACATTTCCTTTTAGAACAGCTTTCCTCCTCTCCCTCTTTCATTAAGAATAAAGGCATTATTGCTTTATTGTTAATGACAAGCAGCTGCATGGTCCGGAGAATACAGCCATGAAAGCCTACCAAAGCTTTGTGGAAATGTTTCTTTTTTGCCAATATCATAACTGATAAGAGGAAGAAAGGCTTTCCCCCCTTATCCCTTTTTTAAATTCTATTATCATCAGACATTTCCACATAACAGAATCTCACTTTCTTGAGGTGTTATCTGCTCCTACTGTTAGTACATGATACCCACAATCCTTTCTCTCTGTGACCTCCAACCCAGGGCCACAGTCAGAGCTCATAAATACAGCTAAGTTACTCTAATGTTAACAGCAAATAGTTAATTCCCTGAAGGAAAAAGCAGCAGGCAAGATGGCAATCTTAGAAACAGTATATATTTTCTTATTGATGGTTTTCAATTCCTGGTATAATGTTGGTAACCTCATTGAAAATTGACCTCAATGAGACTTGACATGTCCAACAGGTACGCTTCATCAGTATTATATGGGGTCACATTTGAAAAGCAATGTGTGTTAGATTTTCAACCCCTAGGATCCTGTTAAATCTTTCCTATCCCACTACTTCCATTCCTCTTTGACCTTCCCACCTCCCCTGCACAGAGTGTCTTGGGATTTCAGCCAGAGATGAGAAGGTAGTGCTGCCCCAAATGGTGCTTAATTGCTGGCTGGGGTCAAACCATGACACAGGCTGTGACAGTTCCCTCCCAAATCTGTCCCAAACAGACACATGCTGAGATGGGTTCCTTCAGCTTGGAAGAACCAGCCTATGTAGAAAAACAGTGGAGCCACAAGGGTGGTTTAGAGGGCCTTTTCAAGAAACATATATTGTGGTCACAGCTGGTAAATGGAATACTTAATATTTTTACATTTTTAGTACAGCTTGATGATTTTTACTGATTTGTATGTTATGGAGTTGCTGATAGCTTTTAAGGTATTGTGGGTTTTATGTATTAGTTTGTTTATAAAGGTACTTATTACTTTACACTTCTAGAGAAATGTATTGAAGTGTATCTAAGTGCATTGAAGATTTATACTCTGCGCCATCTTATATTGTAAAACCACATGTTCTTTAAGAAACTGATCATATCACCAACATTCCTTTCATTATTAAATTTTCATATGGCTATCAACACATTTGTATCCTCTTCCTCCTCCTTATATTCCACTTCCATGATGATCCACATTATTATGCCATCTGAACTGCGGCAATAACCTCCTTCCTTTGCATCTTAATAGAGAAATGAATGCACAGAATAAAAAAGGCAGTTTTGAGGCCTGGCCTAGCACAGACAATTTAATCAATGTCATGAATTAGCATTTTCTAGTTGCTAGGAAATGCCACCTTGACACATCTGACAGGCAGATGCACCTAGACTTGCTCGCCACGACAGGAGAGGTTTATTTGCTTCCAAACACTTGCCAATAAAAAGGGAACCTATTTGTACTCCTCTGGTCAGCAATAGCAACAAGACTTTTATCATGGCATTTCTTCTCAGATGCAGGGCTTTATTTTCATGAATTGTCTACAAAATACATGTATTATTTGGTATCCAAAATGCACGCCTACCATCTTTCAAATTAAGAGAGAGAGCCCCTCAGATTATTTCACCACTTGTCAAAGGGAATAATCTCTCTACACCTACAAGCACTGCTCAGCTTTCCTCGCTATTTACTTAAAATAAAAATTTTTAGAACGCCTTAAAAGTAATCACCAGACTGGTTAGGGTGAATTTCCCTGTTAAATTGTATTTATAATTGTTATTCTATTACAAAACTGCTTTGGAATATATCTTTCCTTTTATTAGAATATTAAAGAAAATGAAGTTTGAGGCTTTTGAGAAATGAAACCCTGTTTAGGACTATCTAATGAATTTACCTGAGGCAGCAGAACTTCCCAAGAAATTATTAATCTTATTTCTAAAAAATGAGTCTAGGTGTTATTAAATCAAGAACTGATGTAATAAAGTCACTTGCTATATTTTCTCCAGTGGAAAATTGTATAGAACCTGTGTGAAAAACATGCTAAGAGTTTGCAAGATACGTGCCAAATATTTTTGCTGAAGTCCATACAAGTTCCAATACTTTCCTATACAAAATCCTATACAATCTAGTCACAGAGAGCTAACACCAAAAAACTCAGGAAAAAAAAAGGATTTAAATGCATGAAGTAAATTGTTCAGAACTCAAGCTAACAAGCTGACTAGGAAAAATAGTGTATTTCAGACCAAAAGGTTGAAATGCAAATGCACAAATATCAGATGGAAAGCTTTTAGGGCAGAGATTTATTAGTAAGATGATTGGATTTGGTCTTTGTACATCTCTACTTGAAACTAACCTTTTTTAATGAATGAGGGGTGACCTATAAATAATGTCTTTTGGCTGCATTTTTATGTTTCTTTCATGGTTTAATTATACCAGTTGTCCTTTACCAATTACGCCTCAGTACCAAAACACTGCTTTCTCATAAACGTGAACTGCAATGTCACAAGTGTGACTTTGGAAAATAAAAAACCTCAAATTTCAACTATCTTATGCCAGTGAATTAAAACCCAGAAATAAATGCAGCCCAATCCTACTGTAGTTATCCAACACCTTTGACCGCTGACTTTAATAAATGGCAGTTTTGACCATTAGTTGATTGAGGAGGGAAATACAAAGTTTTGTTTTCATTGTGAAGAAAGAAATAGAGATTAAAATGGGGAGCAAGAGAAAGGGAGAGAGGAAGGGATAGAGTGAAAAAGAAAGCAGCTGTAATGGCCTTCTGGAGGCATCTATAGTAACTTTCTGCTGGGAGCAGGGCCAGCTGCAAATCCAGGTTGTTCATGGTCTGCTGAGTTTTGACTACCTATCTCCAGCACTGTGGAACCCACAGTATGGTGCCTGTCACAGTGCTCAAGGCTCTGAACCCTCCCCAGAGAGAAGCAGTCCCACAGAGAAACTCCCCAGCAGGGGACACCACATTCAGGGTGAATGTGGGTTTTTCAAATGTGCCATCCCATCCAGGCTCTTCAAGTGTCAGAGCAAAGAGCAGTGCCTACTGCACTCACTGAAGCCTGGTAAAAGCAGATGCAGTGTCAGGAACTGCCTTGAGAAATGGTTACAAATGAGTTTAGAAGTAATAAAGAATACAAATGGAATAAAGAAAGTTAAAATTAAGGGGAAAATTTCCATTGTGAAACAAGAGTGGCAGGGTTGTGCTGATACATAAGAAGAAGAGCACAGCCTCACCCAGCATCTCCTGATTCACCAGCAGAGGAAAATGAAGCTCATTTGGCTGTCATTTTCACACCATCACTAGTCTTGGAATTTCACTTAGAGGTTAATTTAAAGCATCACTTAATGAGGATTCATGTCAAAATCCTGTCAAATTACGAGGACATAGTCTTCAACCAACACAACCTGGTGTAATTCCACTGAGGCCAGAGAACAGGGGAGGAACCAAAATCAAAAATTACCTGATGGAGATCATCAGAATCCAATGTAAATTAATATTTGCATATTCCATTAACAAAAATAACACACACCTAAAGGCTCTGAAGGAACATAACACTTTGAAGCTGCTAGTCTGCCCCATTCAGAAGAGGTTTTCATATAGGGGCCTAAAAAGATTTTTTGAATCAGTTTGTTCTGTCCAGAATAGTTGCTCAATGAGGACAAAGAGTGTGTGATATGGATTGGTTTTGCCATTCAGGGAAATTCTCCTTTTTTCCTTTTCATATGACAAAGATGCTTGGAATAATACATTAGTCTTGCATATTTTCCCAAGGAATGTTTAGGTGAATGAAATAGCTCCGTGCTCTCTGTCAAGCTAGTGAAGTCTTTCTGAACCTATTAGGGCAGGTGCTGAAAAGGTATCCTGAATATCTATTACAAATAATTAAAGCATTTCTTTATAGCTGCATTTTCTCTAGCATTCATCATTTACACTTCCAATCCATTTCTATGAAAAATTATTCCTAAAGTAATAGTGTTCCATAGATCAACACTGTCCTCAGCAGAGGCCACAAAAGCCTAATGGTCATATTATGCAAGCAGAGTGCTGCTAACACAAGAGGGAGCAGGTCGAACAGTAAGAGAGACAATAAAATGCCCTGCTTTCCTGAAAGTCCTATAGCCTCTTAGAAAATCCAAATTTAATGTTAAATACAATGAATATTTTCTAATCTTCAAAGCATAACTGGACCAGATTAAAGAGCATAGGCAGAGGTGCTGAAACAAATTGTAAATAAAAGTTACTTCCAAAGCAAAGTCTACAGAATGCAAATGGAGTGCCTTTGTTCCATGCATGTAGCCTGGAAATAAAGTGAGATGTGAGCATCTCAAGGCTGTTACTTCCAGCTGGATTTTCAGAATGGTTTTATGATAACAAAGATAGATGAAAAGTTAATAAACCTGAAAAGCGCAAAGTTTTTATACAATTTTGGTAATAGCAAAGAAGAGAATTTCAGCAACCCACAAGTCAGGAAAAAGAAATCAAATTATATCCACATACTGAAATGACAGGGTGAGCACTGAGGCATTTATGAAGCATCAGCTAGACACGGACCAGATATATGTGAAACTCAAAGTTATATTGAGAAAGAGAAATCTGGAATGAGAAAAGCTCAAAGAGAAAAGCTGAAATGCAATGAGCTATACTTTAAATGAGGCATTGAAAAAATATTTATTCTGGGTATGTGTGATACGAGTCAGAGGTCAAGCAAAAGCTGAAATTATACACTTTGTCATTGTTACAAGGAACTGAGTACTCACCAAGGGAATGAAAACATACCATAGAAAGAGTGAAAAAATGAGAAAAAGCAAGCTATAGAAAGAGAAGGGGTCAGGGAAGGAGCCATGGCACTGGCTGAAATATAACCATGGGGAGAAAATGTAACCAGAGTGGCCATATGTCACTCCCACAAATCCACCAAGGCCAGCTTACCATGTGCTTTTCCTAGGGGAAACAACCACTGGATGGCTGGAAAGGTACCCTGTGTCCAGTGCACAAAGAAAACCTGAAACAGTATCCGAGGCCTTGAAAACCAAGTCATCCTAGAAAGAATTGAGTCAGTCAACAGGACTCATTTCTAAAACAACCCCATAAACAACTAGGCTAAGAAACACAGCACTGAGACTGTCACTTTCCTTACCATGCACTAGGCTCCAGAAAATTTCAACAATACTCTCAATGGTTTCTTAAGACTGAACTGAAAGCAATAGCTGGTGGGGTATTCAGGCACAGAGATTTACATTTAGCAAAGGCCACCTGGCCAGCCAGGACTTTCATTCCCCTTGAAACACCATGAACTGTTAGATCTGTGCACCTATTCTTCCCTCTCGTGAAAGATTTTAATTGCTTATAAAAATACCTTTTGTGACTTCTCCTCTTTTATTTGAGGAAATTGAAGGTTTTATTTCTGCCTAATTTTGACAGCTCGTATTCCATGATCCGTTCAATTTCCTTCACTGTCTTCTTTTGCAATTACTTTCCCTCTCTATGTAAAGATTAATAGCTTGTTTCTGTCTACTAGAATATTTTTCCCTGGGTTACAATATCTATAGATTGTAAAACTCAGCTCTAACAAACTAAATGGATCAAACTAGGTATTGTGGTTGGGTGATGTTTGTTCTTACAAGCAAGTTTTTTTTCCAGTTTGTTGCTAGTGAAGAGTTTAAATTCAAAATTGAAACTGCTTTTAGGATTCATCTCAGTCATCAAAGAAAAGTCAAGATTCCTTCACATTTTAGTCACTGCACCAAGCCAACTGGTGCAGTAATTTTTGGGAGCCAGGATGTTGCCTTTACTCAGAGGTTCTCAGGTTGTAGCCTGCTACCTATGAGCATGGAATTTTCCCATAAAAATAATGGGTGATTCCTTCAACTCCATGGCCTTTCCCCTCTGTACATATCTGTGACATCCCTCTGATACCTCCAATCTGCCAGAAGCTGTCACTGACAACGGTATCCTTCCAAAAAAACACTGATAGTAAACATCTCAAAAGTAATTGAGAGGTTAAGTTTTCAAGTAAAACTCTGCAGTCCTGTGTCGACCTGTCACAAAGGAGGCACAAGCTTAGGAAATATGTTTTTTGGGATTTTGTGTGGTTTTCTCCTCTGAGGGTTGAAATTCAGAAAACCCCCATGCTTATTAGTCCAGCCTGAGGCAGAGCAAGGAGCTGCAGTGAGGCCAACGTGAATCTAACTTAATTGGCTGCACTAAAACCATATCAAATCTGCCTTGCAGCCTTTGGCCTGAGCTCTGGAAAGCAAGTAAGCAAAGAAAACAGTAAAGGGAGAGACAACATTTATCCTTAAAAATAGAACCCAGGAGGTTTCTCCCCACAAGAGCATCTTCCTCTAAGTGTGCTCCTTCTTCTGCCATTCCTCATTAGCACAGTTAGTAGGGGACAGAGTCCTGCTGGTAAAAGCAAGGGCTTCTGCTCAGTGGCCTAGAGGAGCCCACCAGGAGGTAAGGCATCAAAATCAATGTTCACTCAGATATAAAAAGCAGCAAAAAGTCCTGCCCTGTCAATATATGCTGAGGGAGGTCTGGCTCCCAGTGTTTAACTCCTGGGTTTTCTCATTTGTGTTTGCTCCTGAATATCTGAGATTTTAGAGATATATGTGGAAGCACAGCACTGACATATAGGAAAAGAAAACAATCAATACTGTGCTTAACCTGACCTGAAGAATATACAGCTCATTCACTTTTAGTCTCTTGGTTTATCTCACACTGTGGGAAAAAAGTAGTATTTCATATTAATCCAACAGCAGGTCAACAGTATTGAGAACTAAAATGTTTTCAGTCAGAGGTTTTGGAGTTAGAGTAGATGGGGCTTTACCAGTGTTACAGATAAAAAACATATGTTTTCCCCTCATATAATAGCAAGTCCAATGCCAGAAATCTAGCAATATGTTTGTAACATATAGCTCATTAATACAAAAACCATGAGGAAAATGAGCCCCTTTATGTTATCTGTGATTTTTTTAGTCTTTCTAGCAACTAGAAAATCTATGATATTAACAATACTTCCAAAAATGGAAGGATCTGGACCAACAGCAAGCCTCCGTGTTACATCTGCTCATGTTTGCTATCAGTGAAGGAAGAGAGAAGTTTATAGGAAATGTCCCCCACCTGTAACAATCCAGCTACCATCAATGGTTTTGTGATTGCAACTTGTCAGTGTTACAACCTTATATTTTGGAGTACAGAGTGACTCGGATATATTCAACAGAAATGCATGTCTTAAAGTCACTGATGGAAAGCCTTGTATAAGGGATCAAATCCAGCTGTGCTACCCACCAATAGAATGGTCCGAAATCATGAAACAAAATGTTTTCCCCATAAAATATTTTTTCCATTAGAAAAAAATGTGGCTTCTCACTTTTTATTTTCCAGTAATGTGAAAAGAGATAAAGAAGGAGTAAGCTGAAAAGAAAGAAATTTTCTTACCAGAGTAGAATAAAATTTTTTCAAACAAAACAAATCTAAATTTATTCAAAACATTTTAAAACACTGAAAAATATTTTTTACAATCTATGGAACATTTTTTATCTTTGTTCCACTGAGAGAAAGAACTGTGTTTGGAAAACATGCATTAAGAAGGTTGTTCCATATAGTAAAACATTCACATAAATGGATACCTAACTTTTCAATAAAACAGTGGCATCACAAATATTATTCATTCATCATGATTTACTGCATGCTAAAAAGGAATTACTTTAATTTGGAA
The DNA here is from genome assembly GCF_009819655.1 of Sylvia atricapilla. Taxonomy (NCBI): domain Eukaryota; kingdom Metazoa; phylum Chordata; class Aves; order Passeriformes; family Sylviidae; genus Sylvia; species Sylvia atricapilla. The sequence goes on along the minus strand of NC_089140.1, from coordinate 104,086,312 downwards.
GTCTTCAGAGCCAGCCTCAAGTATTCAACTGCATGTCTACTAGAGCAAATAACACCTCAAACTTCTGCAGGAATATAATGACTGACTGACTGATGAAAGACTGTTTCTTCTTAATGACTCCATTCCCATGAGCATGTCCAACCAATTTTCTAGGAATTTCAAAGCTAGATATTTTGTTGGTTTCTTCATTACCTCTCAAGGTCCCTGACTGCTATTGATCATTCCAGGTGCTTCCTAAGATTTCAACCAGACATTTTTCCACAAAGTCAAAGTCGTAAAAAGTCAACAATGACAAGGATATTTGAAATTATTTAAATCCTTCCTCGCTCCATCATGTCAGAAGGCAAACTTTATTTACATAGCATCCTTTGAAGGAATGCAATTATGTCATTAATCAAAAGCAAACCTTGAAGGCAAACCTGCTCTGTAAAAGATCCTTTTTTATCCTTCATATTTATAGCTCTCAAGAGAGACCATGTTGCCTAGGAATAGAGTGGGCTGATTAAAAATAAAGTCAAGGACCAAGCTACCATATTGCCATGGGATTGTGACTCATTTTGCTGTGTAGGACATTCCCTTCCAAAACATACCCTTACAATGAAACCATTTTCTAGGATATTCTGTTCTCCTTCTTTTCTTTGTGCAGTAACTGCATTTGACACACAGTGACTAATTTGAGGTGGGTCCCACTGCTGGGTTTTAGGGTATGCTTCCACTGCTAATGTTGTAATTGAAGAAGACATGTCATAATTTAGTGACTATGTGATAAAATTTTGTCACTTTGGGGTTTAATGCTGCTAGAAAAAAAAATATTGGACATGTTGTCATTTGTAACATTCACATGACAAAAGCTCCTCAAATCTTCATATACCTCCTTCTGTTGATTATTTAGAAACAATTCTGTAACAAAGGCTCTTGCAGGATGACAAGCAACAAAAGATAACGAAGGAACTCTCATTGGTTCTGTACAGTAAATGAAAAACACTTTGATTATTTTGTAGGAACTGAAGGATGTGAAAGATGCTCTCAAATTCATTGCTGTGGTAACTAACTTTATTAAAGATGTTTTACTATTGATTTATTCATCATAGCAGCAAAAGTAAAATATTGTTCCAAAGTTAGCACAGTCATCAGCAATATTATTTTTATTAAATAATACAGAAGCAGCAAAAACATTTTTAGGAAATTTACCTAGGATTGATGCACATAGTCTATGGAAATTCCAGTTCTCTTCACAGATGTTACCCACATTTTCACTCTTTTCATGCTTTTTGATGGACTCATGACTATAAAGTCATATGTGACTTTAATATGATTCGCAATATGAAAATCATTCTTTCAACCTATTTTTTTTTACTTATTGTAACTGCAGTTTTCAATCATATTTGTTCAGTTTTGTAGCCAAAACACAGGCTCTCTGGAAGAAGGCACAAAGAAAGCAATCACTAAAATGAAGATTGACTCTTGCAGTGCAAGTTAATTCATTTTCAAGAGACCTTGAAATGTAAGATGAGGTGCATTGGATTTGCCTGAGTTTTGCACTATGCTTAAAATAAGTTTACAGTTTTGGGTAGGAATTCACTTTTTTAGGGGAGTGCATATAATAGCAAACAGCACAGCATCACACTGCTCTATAAAATGAGGCTCATAAACAAAATAATAATAGCAATGTGCCCTCTCTGTAGAGGTCTAGCACAAGACTGAAACAACATTTCTAAACTTTATTCCATGACAATGCTTCTAGGGAAGAAGGAATATCAGCGTTGCCCTAGACTAATTTTTCATGATCCTAATGTTTGCTGGATGCTGTTTCTTGGAGATTTAAAGAAGCAGCTACAAGAAAAACAACTCTCTGCTTTAAATCATGAAAACCTAAGGATAGTATACAGGTACAAAGCTGACTTTAATATCTACTTATTGAATTTTTCCAGATTTTAGACATCTTGACAATCAAAGAACCAATTATGTACTTTGCATAATTTCCAAAAGAATGTTAGCCCCTCTTTACCTTCTACACACTACGAGCTGACAGACAAGAAAGGTTGATAATGCTCTTCTCCACATCTGCCTGTGAAAGCTGGTTTGGCTGAGCAGAGCACACCTGGCTCCACAGCTGCAAATGAGGGAAATGTGTGTGTTATGATGGTGGTGATGACGAAGAGCAGAGTTCCCCAACAACAAATGGAAAACTTTCCTTGAGATGAGGCTCCCTGTTGAGTATGCAGCAGTAACTCAAGGAGTGTTCTGAATTGTGGGTGATTGAATTTCTCACAGTATAGCTATGCCAACTCAATGTGTCCCCTGTAGAGTGATCATGAGACCTGACCATGTCGAAGATGGCACAAAATGTATTATCATTTATTCAATTATGATTATTTTTATTCCTCTGTATTATCAGAGTCAAAGCACACTTTTTGACCAGAACAGCTAGTTCTGGCCTCAGACAGTTACCACTCCCTGCTGTGCTGGTTTTCAGCAGGTCACAGCAAATTAAGGCAACTGAGGGCTATTAGCCTTTTCAATCTCTTTTTAATATCAGGCTACACTTACAGATAGTTGCTAGGTCTTTTTGTATAGACATTGTGTTTTCCACTGGCATAGCTGGGATTTGACAGAGCTGTTGAAATTGAAACCCCAGCACTGGCATTTTGTCGTTTTTCAGTTCTGAAGCGTGTTTGCAATACACCGTCCACCTCTGTTAAGGTAACAGCATGGAAAAGCAATAAAATACACAATTCTTCCAGACTATGTTTCTGTGGATTTCTGTCAGCTATGGATGCCTAAAAGTGGCATTTCAACAGGTGACAAGCCTGCAGTGTCTTTCAGAAAATTGAAATTACTAGCTTGCACTTTGAACTCAGCCACTGTGAGAGAGCTGCTGCTAAAGAAAGATATTGTGTGTAGGCTTGACTATTGTGAGAGCATTTTCACCATTCAGTTTCTTCTCGCAGTGATATTTCACTAGCTTATTTTCATATCATTCAAAGTAGTGTGTAGTTGCATAGCACTATCAAGTCCTTTAGGCATCCTACAGTCACACCTCACTCTGGGTGCTGGGAAGTCAAATCACTGTGAGAAACCAGGTTTATAATGTACTGAAACTTCTGAGATGCTAAACAATGTTCAGATGCTCTTCTAGAAATTCTTATCTGTGACAGCAATGCTTTGCTTTGGACAGAGTTTGAACAGCCATAATTATGGTCTCTGTTTCTTAGATAGTACCATTAACTAAGGTAGCCAACATTCACAGCCTAAGTTAACACTGCAAGTTCCTGTAAGATAATCATTAGGCTGAGAGGAATTTCTAAATATGGTTTTAGCAGACCCTCATTTCTCATATAAAACTTATTCATCACCTTTATATGTGAACAGAATCCTGCTGGTTTTGTTTGTTTGTTTGATTGATCTCATATTGTTTTCACAGAGATGTTGACAATCACTTAACAAAAATCTTCTGGCACCCTTCAAGGCCATACTAGGTTAAACTGCTGCAGTGGTGATCTCCTTATTTTATCAGTTGCAGTAGTCCTTCTGTGGGGAAGTTTTGCATATTGGATAAGGTTGCCTGTATGCCATATGCATCTTTCATGTGGAAATTCAGACACAGTTCTTTTAATTCCAACCTCTGCTGACTCTATTTTGCTTTCCTTTGGTGTTGCGGGAACCTAAAGCTATGTTCTCTTTTCCTCAGACCTTTCATTTTTCATTTGCTCAGAAGTTGCCCTATCCAAGCTCAGAACAGGCCACCAGGCAGAGCAGACCAAAACCTCCAGCTTCTCTAGTCTGACACAGGGAAGAAAAGAAAGTGGGAGAGCTCTGATAGGTACATTGACTTTGTCTTCAAAGGACCCTTCCTGGTAAACAGTGCTGTATCTAAGAGAAGGGAAGTGGGTTGTGGGAAGACATTGATAGCCTGCATTAAAATGCAGCAGGAGAAAGTCTTCCTTGTTAGCAGACTGCCAATGTTTGCAGGGCTGAGCTGTGTGAAAGATATTTCACCTGCAGGTCTCATGCATCAAGAGGCAGAGAGAGCATATGTAGTGCAAGACAGTTGTGTTCTGCTCTAGTGCGCTGGGAGCACATTTATCAGGAATACTTGCCTGTTTGACAAGAGGAACGCTTCAGTGAATAAAACACCAGCCAACACAAAGCCACTTTGTAACCTCAAAGTAAAAATCTCATTAGTGAGGTGTTTCAGGAATGAGCAATGACCATGTCTGAAACTGGCGATGCCCTTCTGGCCCAATGAGAAATGCACACATCATGCTAGAGTATTTTTGAATGAGTTCCTACAACAAGATTAGAAAATTTATTCTAAAAGTCAAAGTACTATGTGAATAAACATATAATTATATTGCTGAGGGAAAGACTGAATAGTTCAGTAAAAATAAGAAAATGTTGAGTAAGATAATCTCCATTGCCTTAAATACTATTATTACACAATATATGACAATTTCTTACCTTTCATTCATAAAATAATTTTGAGTAATACTGTATCCTTTGCAAGAAATCTATTATGAAAACACACTCATTTTGAAAACTGAACTTATATTTTTGTCAAAAAATACCTGCAGTTACAGGTTTGTTAAAGAAAGCTTTTTCCCTGCAAAGCACATTGACCTGCTTTCATCAAACTTCTGTCCTTTAGTTGGCCACTACTGGTTTGGACACATCTGCCTCCTCTGTGCTTTCACATGAGATATGCATGGCTCTTTCTCATGTATCATACCTGCTAGCTTTGATTACCCTGGCTGCCAGGAGACTTTTAAGAGAAAATTAGCTCATGCTGCAAAATTTGTGGGCCTGAGTGGAGAGAGCAGCTAAGAAGACTGATGTAGGTTCAGATATCTGCTCCCAGGACTCTTTCTGCACTCTAGTGGAAGGAAACATTAGTACAAAATAGGAATGACAAGTAGGCCCAAGAAGATGGACAAGGACAGATAGTGATAGACTGAGGGGAAATTACACTAATTTGAAAGAGGAGAAATTTAAGTTAGATCTTATCAAGATGACCTTGTCTCAGAGGGTGGTAAAACACTGGAACAGGTTGCCCAGAGAAGTTGTCAGTGACTGATCACTGGAAGTGTTCAAGGCCAGGTTGGATTGGGCTTTGCGTAACCTGGACTAGCGGATGATGTCCCAAACTATGGCAAAGGGTTTGGAACTGGATGATTTTTAAGGTTTTTCCCAATCCAAACCACTCAGTAATTCTATGAAAGTGCATAGAGTGATGGGGGGGAAAAAACCCAAACCCAGTGCATCAGCAAAGTCACCTTGTCAAGTGTGTAACAGAATTTTCTGGTGTCCTAGAGCTGTGTTTTGATTCAGCTGTGCACCTGAATTTGCTCCTTCTAGGGAGCAGCATTTGTTGCAGAAGATCATCCATGTGGTAGGACTGTCTCCTCTATCAGCCAGTCACTAGGACTAGCTGAAAGGTAGTTTTGAAAAGCAACCTAAAAGAGTTTGTGCTGATCATGCTATACCAGTTCTGCTGTGATTTGTGCTATGAAAGGACTCCTTTTCAGGATAAATGGTGCTTTGCTAGAAGGAGATAAAATTTGCAACAGGAGACAGCACTAAATAAAGCTCCACATTCACCCCAGGCCAGTAATCAAACATAAAAATCTCTTGACTGTGATGGATTTGCATTTTTGCACCGATTTCAGAATACTGGGGTGGGAGGGAAGATGTTCCACTGAATGGCATTGGTCTTGCTTGAACCTGTCTTTTCTTTCTTTTAATTAAGATGTTCCACCAAACACTGTGAAGCATGGAATTCAATCAGCTGCTTTAAAAGGGAACAAAATGAAGCATGAAACAACCATGTAGAGTTAGCTTGTGATTTCAGCTTGAAAGAAAATGATAGGGGTGGTAATTTGTGTGAAAAAGAAAAAAAACTGCCACTACAGCCAGAATTTAGCAGTCAGGAGGCATAGGCTACCCTAGCAGCCTGAGGGCATGGAGAATTAGAGAACATGTTCCTTGGAGCTAAAATGATCACTACATAACAATTTTCTGGGGCTCTATTCTCAGACAGCCATTTTTCCAGAGATGTAGCAAATAAGCACATCCACAGTTGCCTTTGTATCTGTTTATAGGTGCATGTGGGCTACAGCAGCTAAAACTGTTTCTTTCTTAATATTACATTAACCTTTTGCCTGTGAATGTAAGCTGTCTTGTTTTCCTTAAATTCAACCTTCCTTTCATTGAATTTGTGCATTATATTTAAAGTTGGTTTTATGGTGTTGCATAATTTATTGTGGTACCAGGTACAATGAAATATCAAAGATCTGTGACCATATATTTATTGATCTGTCTACTGTTCCGGTCTCAAATAGAATTAGGTCCCATGGCATTTCTAAATATTAGGCAAACTATCAAATTTAGACTTGCAGAACATTCCTAAAATGCTGTAATATATTTACCAACTCAAAGATCTCGATCCTTTTGGTAAGGCCACATCGGAATAACAACAAATTCAGAAAAAAATAAGGCAAGAATATATTTTTCATGCTGATTAAATATAGAAGCAGTAAAAGTGACTTTCTTGTAGACAAAAAATTATTGGTGAAAGAAATAATTACATATAGATTTTAAGTGCCCACCATTGATCAACCTGATCATAAACTCTGAGGTTAACATTATCACTGAGTATTGACATCACTAATTCATCTTCACACTTTGGTTTTGTCACAGGTTCATTTTTTTTGCTAAAGAATGTGGAGGATTCAAGTGTTGTATGTAGAGAGAAGTAGAAAATCCAAGCCAAGCCAAAAAAAGGTCAAACCAAAAAAAGGCCATTTGTCCAGGGGAAAATGAATGAAATCCATTTACTTTTTTGAACCTTGCAATACATTAATTTTCTTTAGGGTGGGGGAAGGGAAAGAGATGCAAAGAAAATATTCATGAGCTCAATCACTCACAGACACAACCAGATTAAAAAAGATAGATTTCTCCTGGGAGTTTTAATTAACAAGGCACTGATATTTTGCCTTCAAATCAACAAGCTTAGGTTTTTGTATTGAAGCCTGAGAACCTTTTTGCATTTCCTCCCTGTTACACTCTCTTGAAGGATCTACACTTTCTTCAAATAATCATGGAGGGGAAAAAAAGGACTATAATATGAAGGGGGGAAAGCACCTTGTCAAACCTCCTAGTTCACACAGTAAGATAATAAATATCCCACGGAATGAGAAGAACGTTCTGGATGTAGGATTAGACACTTGTACACTGTCAGATTTCTGAAATGGAGACCGCCAATGTAAGGGCCACACCAGGTCACTGCACCAGCACATTCACGCCTAGAAGGATGCTTCAATCAAGCACAAGCCCAAATGACTAAAGGGAAAATTCTAAATTGATAGCTCTAAAGGTCACGAGGAACAAATTCAAGTTGGGAAGGAAAGTAATCAAAAAGGCTCAGTACAGAAACATTGTCATTCCTCAGCTTAATGAGTCCTTTACAAGAGTAAATGAGGGGAGAAGGATAAAAGTAATTGCTAGTTATCTGTTGAACTCACTGTGGTTTTGGTGCCTCCTAGGACAGCATCTGGTAGAATGGCTAGCTGTGATTTGGAGGAAGGTGTTATTGGTGATTTTCATTTTGATTAACCCTTCCCTGGTTTAAGCCATAGAACATAACCTCTTCAGTGAACTATAACATCAGTATTGTTTTACTCAAGTCAAAAAAAAGGAACAGTGCCCATTTTCCATCCTTTCTTCCTCACTCCTTTTCTTCTGTTTGTTTGGGATTCTTTTATTGCTTGGATTTTCATGTGCATTAAAAAGACCAGAAAATACAATAGAAACTGGAAATAAACTCACATGAACCTCTCACACATAAATAACAGTTACTTGTTACAATTCTTGGGCTTAGCTCTGTTTTGGCTAAAAAGAAGGAGGTAGCTTGTCCTTACATACAAATAAATACCTTTTATCCCTTCTCATTTGGTTTAACATTGTGCTGTTCTTACTTTTCAGACTGTTCAAGACTGAGACTAAAATGAGGGAAGAGAACCACAAACTATCTTAGCTTCCTGAGAAAAGAAGAGCTATCAAACATTGAGGTACATAGGTATTTATCTTTTCTCGTGCTTCTGTTGACACATAAATTTATTTGGTTTAGCTATTTTATTTATTCAGGGAAGTGGCTAATATAGAATGCAACAGATGAGAAATTCTTGACAGCACTGAAGTTCTTTGTTAGAAGAAAATCTTCAGCTGGCATAAGCTGGCAAAGCAATACCAAAATAGTGGAGCTTTTGCCAACAGAAAGGCCATAAATTGTACACATAGAAAAGCCTTACTCAGGTTTTCCTGCCTGAAGGTGATACCACTTATCTATGCTCTGTAGTACTTTTCAATATGTGATGTGGGTTAATGACTGCGCAGGGTGCAGAAAAGCTGCCTGAAAGCAACTGCAAGGCCTTGATGAACTGTTTTGATGAACACTGTGCTTTCTTTGCCATCTAAGGGTCAAAAATTACTATTAAAATAATAAAAAGTGCTCACAATGGTGAGCACATTTGTACTCTTTCTGAATTAAACTCCAGTGGAGAGCAATAAAGTATTTCTTTTGCCTTAATTACAAGTTGGCACTATCTTCTTTCTAAGCAGGTACACACAGATGAGCCTTCTCCAATGGCATCATAAATTTTTCGACATGTAAAAATGACCTTTAAAAGTGGAAAAAAAAAAGAGAAACCTGACAAGCCCTGCAAGCTGCACACCATTTACACAAGAACTCGGTAGAATTTACTCTACCTGTGCCATCTGCTTATGCTGGTGTCTAGAGGGCTGCTTTTGTCGAAGAAAGGGCAGAGTTGACAGAAAATGGCTTTTGTCAGTTCAGAAGAAGATTCATAGAAAATAGTTTGGACTTTTTCAATCCAAAGTCACACACCTTCTCTTATTGGATAAGGTCAGAATGACACCTTATGGAAAAAAGAATTGGCATTTCATGAGATCCCACTACTGGAAAAGTCCCTTTCCATGTCAATTTACAATGACAATTCAAACACTACTATAAAGCCTGATTTCTGAAATAGTTCAGTGCAAGCTCATCAAAAGAAATATAGCTGATAAGGCTTTTAGTTATTGTCCTGAATTTTTCAAAAAATACTCAGAGGTGCGTAGTTACTCTGACATAAATGTTACCATGAAAAAGTCCGATGTGAAAAGAGGCAAAACAACATTTTTGGACATTATCAGCTTAAATATTTTAACACTTTTGTAACAAAGTGATGCATCCACGGTACTTAGAGAGCTGGTGGACACCACAGAGATGCACCTCACAATCATCTTTGAAAGGCTGCAGAGATCAGGAGAGGTGCCTGAGGACTGAAAGGGAGCAGATGTCACCCCAGTCTTCAACAAAAGGCAAATAGGAACTACTGACACATCAGCCTCACCTCAATCCCTGGGACTCTGATGGAGTGCCTTATTCTGGAGGCCACATCTACCCACAGGAATGAAAAGAAGGTGATCAAGAGTCACCAGCATGGATTCACTAAAGGCAAATCCTACTTGACCAACCTGATCGCCCTCTACAAAGAAACAACTACCTGGATGGATAAAAAGAGAGCGGTGGATGTTGTCCACTTCAGCTTCACCGAGGCTTTCAGCACTGTCCCACAGCATCCTCATAGGTAAACTCAGAAAGTGTGGGTTACATGAGGGGACAGTGGGGTGGAGTGAGAACTGGCTGTGTGACAGATCCCAGAAGGTCATAATCAGTGGCATGGGGTCTAGCTGGATGCCTGGCACAACTCACAGTGTTTCAGAAGCACTTAAGATTTATGGCCACAGGAGGAGAGTCCTCTGAGTTGATTAGCTTGAAGACAGTGTTAGTTAAAACAGGTGAAGCACCAGACCTGACCTTCACAACATGCTCTGTTTCCTGACACTTGTTTGGTTTGGCACCCAAAAACCCCATCTGAATAACCTGCAGTAAAGGTCTTCCTCACCTCAGCTGTGTTCATATCCTCAGTGCATTCATTTCCTTCTTTCACCTCCTTGTCTGAGATTTTTCTGTTACCAACCCTGTGTACATTTTCACAGCACAATCATTTTATTCAGATCCCTCCTAAAACTCACTGTTATCCATGATGCAATGATCGTAACCCATGCCCAAGTATCAACACATTTTCTTTTCATACTACTTCTAAGAGTGGGATTAAGAAAATCGAAAACCAAAAAAGTACCACAAAGATACAAAAACCTCTGTATTAATTCCTTCCTCAGGCTTTCCCAAGGCACCTTATTTTATCTGCGTGGTTTTTTATGATTAATTCTCTCCATGTCACTCAAAATCTTTACTCATACTGAATGCAGTCAGAATATCTCGCTGAAGCTTAACAATATATCATAGTAGGTCTGTAAACAGAGACAGCAGGAATTCTGAAATATCAGCAAGCTCACTGATTCCCAGGATTTTGTTATTGCCCACAGATATGCCAAAACTGAAATTACTTTTTCAAACTAAAAAAGAAAAAAAACATTACAATCAGAGTTTGCTGCTTTAGATGCTTATCACTGTAATATATCACAAGTATCACAGAACATATAATTCTGGAAGGCCAATCCCAACTAAATTTAAAGAGAAAGGATTTAAAACCTTTTGTCCAAAAACTTTCTAGAGGATATGTTTCTAGAGGGCATTTGCTCTGGACTTGAGCAAATCCTAAGTCCATTAAATAGAATAATTCAGCTCTGTTTTCAGTTATTTTCTTTCTTGATTAATTAATCAGCTATGGTTGGCCAGTCAAAGTTTGGATTATGATTTCACTTGACCAGACACAGAAACTTCAGAGCTTTTCTATCTGGCACATGATTGGGAGTTTCATTTTTTGGGGGGTGAGACCTCTTTTGAGCTGCTGATTGTTTAATTTCTGTAATCTTTTAATAGCTTCCCATAAACTGTTTGGTTCTGTCTCCCCCTGTGGGTGCTGGGCTGGATGAGGCTGGGAGCTCCTGGCACTGGGAATTCAGGTTGTCCTGGATGAATGCATACGACTTTGAATCTCGAAGTAGAAGTATGTTTTGAGCATGGGCGGGACCACTCTGATATGCTAAATACAATTAAAAAGAAAAGGCTTGGCTTTTGTTTTACCTAGGGTCAGCCATACAGACAGAGAAGGAGTGATAGACATGTATCACACCAGTCACATTCTGGCAATTACATCCCAGCAATCACATCTGGTCAAGGGGAAAAGTAAATATTCCTCTGATATAATAATATTAAATGTTCCGGAGTTCAATAACTTCACTTCATTGCTGACGTAAGAGCTGATGTGCAAATGATGTGGCAACCAGGAATGACATCAGTGGTAGATAGGAATCTTTTGATTCCAAGACTGAGCAAACCTGCATAAATAGTCTTGCCATGTGTGGCCAGTAACCCCATGCTGAGTCAGAGCACAAAGCCACTTGTAAAAGCTGAGTATTTCTGCAAGTGGCTTGACTTGTTCTCACCTAAACCTGTTATTGGATTCTGGAAGGTCCAGTCCAGTCCAGGGGCATTTACAGTTGGACTCAATGAGCCCAAAGGTCTTTTCCAAGCTGGTTCTATTGCTCTGTGAATATCCTTATACAAATACCATCAGAGCCAACAGGATTAAGGCTGTATTTGACCTGTTATTCACATACAAGGAAGAAGTGATAGCAAATGTGGCTATAGATAACAGTTTGTGTTGCAGTGACCATGCAATTATTAACTTGGGGATGCAGAGGACGTCTGGGAATAAGAACTGAGTTAGGAGTTAGGGGTCTGATCTTGCAAATTTAGAGAATTTCTAAGTGAAATACCCTGGAAAGGAGCCATGAAGGAGTTTGGTGCCTTGGTCATTTGGGATGATTTCATAAAGAAACTTACTGAGAGCTCAGGAAAAGTCTATTCTGCTGGAATGAAATACTGGGAATCTCCATGGAAAGTTCACTTGCCTAAATACAGAGTACCTCCATGAAGTAATATCCCAAAAAGAATCACACAAGAAGTGGAAATGAGGATGAGCAAAAGAGAAGGTTGTAAAAGCATTTTTCCAGCACTTGTGGACAACATCAGAAATGACAGTTCTCACATTAAGGTAAATATTTGGATATATTGGGTAACAGGAAAAGATTTCTCAGGGTTGCTCTCAACAAAAAGTCACAGATGATATTTTGCCATTGACAAATGGGAAAAAAGCAGGCTCATAATGGCTGATACAGAAATAGTTGTAGCCAAAGCCTGCTCCCAAACGTCTCATATACCAGCCTAGTCAAGGAAACAGAGAGGCAACCAGTAGTGGAGGGCCACATCTTTAGTAAACTTGTAAGGAACTTGGATGCATTCAAATCCATGGGGTCAAGTGGAATTTAAGCAAGGGTATTAAAAGAGATGACTGGTACACTGCCTACCCCCTCTGAAAAAATGGCTGTAGAGGGAGGTCTCTAATGGTTGGACAAAATAACAACACGCCCATCTTCAAGAAAAAGGAGAATCCAGGAAACCACAGACACATCAGCCTTACCTGCAGCCCCAAAAACACCCAGAAGACAAAAAGGCAATCAGAAATTGTCAGTGTGGGTTTACCAAAGATCAGCTATGGTTGTTCAGCTCAGCCCTGTTGCCTTCTACAGTGAAATTGCTGTCTCTGTGGGCATGGAGGGAGCTGTGCATGTCATACAGCTCAAATATTGTAACATTTTTTATGTCAACAAGTGCCTCCTAAGCAAGAAGCAGTGATCTTGGGCTGCACAAAGTGCTAGATGGGCTGCAAATTTGGCCAGATCATCAAGTACAAAGAGGAAAGCACCCATTTTATGGCTGGTGACTAGAAATATACTTCAGATATCAAAAGTGGGGCAAATGTTGTTCACTTTATTTGTTGATCATGTGTACAATGAGACAGGATGTAAGTCCAAGAAAATGGCATCCTTAATGAGGAGGAGTGGCTGACAGCCCAAAGCCCAGAGCTTCAGTCTGGAGGAAGCTTGCAAGGCAGCAGAACCTTACAAAGCTCTGTTGACATTTTGTGATTAGACTCATGTATTGATTTTTGTAATGTTAGGAACCTGTTGTTATTTTGAATTCTCTGGAATACATTATCAGCTTTAATATAAGTGATCATTTAATTTATTGGTCTTTTTTTCAGTTTAGATTGGAGTTATTTTTAAAATGTAACTTTTAAACCATTTTTTGACCAAAATTAGACAGTCCTTTCTGAGTTTTCATGTATTTGGGTTTGTATCAAAAAGTCCTTTGTGAGTACTTTTTTTCACGCTTGAAGTACTATAATGAAATTTTAGATTCTACACATCAAGCTTGCTCTTTTCAGAAAGACCCAGTTTGGTCCATTTCTTCGTGTAGCTGTCTATTGCCACATGTCTAATTGGCTCCCAGTATGTCGAGGTGAACTTTTACAATGTCAAGCTAATTTCTGAAAAACGTGTGTTTCCTTTAGCTTTGTCTGCAGCCTTGAGAGAGTGGACTGAATGTTGTATCAGCTACCAATGTTTCTCTGAATAAAAGAAAAATCAACAAGTCCAGTAGTTTGAATTGACTGGTTTCCTGACTCCATTAACTCACCTTGTGTCTTGAAGCCAGCAAAGCATTTAAGCATGAATATAAATTTAAATGTATTAGAAGACTCATTCAGTAAGAGCTATAATCACATTCTTATACATTTTGTCTTTATGAGTTTAAGTGTGTTCTGGATTAAATGTAAACAAATATATGGGAGGCAAAAACATTATCAAACACTGTACAGAGATTTTAAGTGCTTTGTTATTGCTTGTGGACAGAGTTACCTGATTTTCTTTCAACACATCTGCATCTAAGAAGATGGAAATTTCCACTTTGAGAAGCATACCTTGTCTGAAGCATTAATTTCAGTGTCAACATCAATCATAGGATGTTACTCAAAGTGTTTTTTCATCACTGTTATCCTCTAATTAGATCTCTCAATTTTGTTTCTTGTTTTTCTCTTGGGAATTACAACAACAAACTCAAAGGTTTTGCAATTGCTATTGTCACAGATTTCTTGGATAACATTAATCCAAATCAAACTGTTAAGAGATTTCTTTCATGTCAATTTCAATCAAGTCCTTTTCACCTTTGTTACAGGATCAAACCCATCTCACCTGCACCTCAATTTACAACAGCTGTAACCCATGACATTTTTACATTTCTAAGAGGAGCAGTCATTATTCCTCAGAGTTTTGTTTGTACTCTGAAAGTTTCCCTTTTTTTTTTTTTAATATATAAATGCCATTACTACTTCCTTGAGGTGGTGGTCCAAATACTGTGAAATATTGTTGCTCAGAGGACCACACTTTGAGTAAACAGGAATCCATCAGATCATGAAGTAAACTCGTACAAGGAAAAAATAGCTCCTGTAATGGCATTCTGTATTCCAGCAGAGAGAGTTGCATTTCTTTTTTGTATTTGAAGTGCCATGCGTGTGTCTGTGTGCGTGCAGAGAAACACGGAAAAAGGCAGCGAGATTTTAAGCCATAATTTACCCTTCTCATGATGTAAGCATTTATGTCATCACTGAAAGCATTGCACTGTATCAAAATTGTAAGAAAATACTCTAGGGAAAATCTTAACTGAAGTCAAAACTTTTTGTGGATCTGAAGAGGAACATAATATTATTTTAAGCAGAAGATTATGCTTTGCATGAAATATACAGAGAGCTCTTGACAGTAGCATTGACTCAGAGAAACTGCATACAGTTTAAAGACATGAAAGAGATCAAAGAAGATCAGGAGATAACATGGACAGCCTTGTAGGGCAAGCATTTTTCTCCCCTTCTGAATAGAAGAAAACTAGGAAATTCCCCTAAAATCATCTTTCACTGATCCCAGCTTAACATTGGCTGTACCCTCCAAAAACTACATACTGGTATCAAAAGGCAATGGTGCCCCTTTAGAAATTTGCACCTAAAATGCCAAAATCTTGTTAAGAACAAGAAGAAATACATTAAATATTTGGCAATATTGACTAACCATGACAATGAATTTGTTTACCTAGGCTGTTTGATACAGTAAGGCTTTATCAGTGGGATTTCAGTCATATCTAGCAGAGATCTCAGGAGTATTTCCTTTCTGGTATTTTGCCATAGCATGAGCATCATAATGTATATGGAACATGTCTTTCTTGTGTCTTCAAGACAAAGCTGAACTCTGCTTTTGCTGCTGCAGAAGCATGACACTAAGATGAAGAAAGTAAACTCAGGGGATGTGTCTCAAAAATACCTACCTATGAAATGTATCTCTTGGACACTGGTAGAATTAGAATGGTTATTATGTACTTTAAACAGTATAAAACTTACATACTAAATAACCTCAGAAAGGCTCAGGGCCCTACACATATCAAGCTGCTGTCACATCAGGATGCCCTGCTTTACCTTTTACTGCAAAGTAGAGCAGGCTGGGAGGCCTGATCCTCTGGGGAATTCTTGTGGATTACATAGCAGATACTCCGGCCCAAGAAACTCCCAAGAAGGCTCTTTAGTGAAAAGAGAGAATTCAATAAACCTTGAAATATAAAACATAGTTAGGAGCTACATAAATTCAAACTCGTACAAATACAGTATTTCTGCAGCTCTTACTGAAAAACTGTGTTGTTTCCAAATTTTTAAGAAGCATGCTGAAAAAACCCCAGAGCATTCAGAGAAAAGCTATGTCACTCTGTAAGAAAAAATTCCAAACCCCTGCTCTATTTACTGCTGGAAGACAGTGACTAGGTTATGCCCCAGACTCACCAAAAATGACATGTTCAGCACAGAAGTTTCAAGGTAAAAGGCCCAAGGCAAGATGTGTCATGCTGTTACCAGAGGACCAGCCTCTAGGTATCAGGAAATCTGACAGATTTCTGCTGCTCAAAGGGGCAGGTGACACACTTCTCTAGATGAATCAAATGTCAATATTAAGCGTAGTGTTAAGATGGAGCCTTTCCTATCACTCTAGTTTTCAGGATAGTACTGTCAGGGATATCACATTCTTCAGTTCCATAGTGTGTGTGTTTCCCCTGTCAGTTCAAGAAGAGGTGGTGACCATTAGGTTCTCTTCCCTTGCATGCTAACTGGGCATAGGACATGAAAATTGCAGGACCACAGACACACTGGGAGGTTATGAGTCTCATGAATTCTGTCATCAGAGCATATTTTGTAAGTGTTTTCAGTGGTTTGTGTCTGTTTTCAACACATGTATTTCATCTTCTGAAAGTCCTGGCACCTATTTTTACTAGTTAGAAGTGCAGCCTGACTTCCATAACTGTTGAATAACATGTGTTTGTCAAATGACTGCTAAGGACTGCAGGCAATTAAAACTAGGACCTGAAAAGTATTTCTGATTCAAGCTGCTAGAGAGAGGCTAGAGATTTATAATAACAGAATGTGGCAGAAGATCTATTTAAGTTTTGCAGACACCTCAGCTGAAAAGAATATACGCATGGGTGCTCACTTCAAGGCATGGATTGATCTGTTTTGTGGCAGCATAACAAACCAGCGCCTCTCTCAAGCTGTTATTTTGTTCTGATTTCTCAACTTTTGATTTTTTTTACTTCTTTCTGGGCATTTTTCCTTTCCCTCCCCCCCTTTTTTTTTCTGCATAGTCCTAGTGGTTATGGTTGTAAAAGAAAATGTTCAAATTTTTGCCAATGCAAACTTTGCTATGTGAGCTTTCAGGTATCTCAGAAGAACAGCGACAAGCAAAGCTTAAAAAGCCCAGAGAAACCAGAGGGGCCCATACCACTATTCCTTCACAGTTAAAACAATCTATCTTGAAGGATGCCTTACTAGGACAAGAAAAAACAAACTGTATTCTGATTAAAAGTTGAGACCATTCCTCTGTTTGCTCCTTCTAGACTTCTGGTTCACTGTGGATCATTTAAAATTAATTGAAGCCAAAGACAAAATTCTGTTCACTCCTGAGCTGAGGGCTTATTATCTGGAGATAGGATAAATCTTTTGCAGTCAGGTGGTGACTGACTTCTTTTCTCTGTGACCTCTTCATAGATTTTTTCCTAGCAATGTGTCAGAGCAGATGCAGATGTATTCCTAACTCTTAAGATGTGACAGAATTAGATGCATAAGTACTCTCCAGGTTCCCTGTTACGGTGCCAAGCATTCAAGAGCAGCTGAGCCTGGATTTCAGAGACAGTCTAAACCCCTCCAGAGCTGTCAGACCTGAGACCATCATGCTGAGAATGTAACCTCCAAGCAACAGAAATGAGAAGACTGGACAGGCCTGGAGCAAAACCATTGTCAGTTCTCTCTAGTCTTATGAAAACAGGTGGATTTCCTTGAAACACTTAGTTTTTAATGAATCTGCAGTTTCTAGGGGAAATTCCTGACAAGCTCTCACCTCAGTCTTTGTTGGTGCTTCCAGGATCAGTTTTAATACCAAATAATACCACTAGAAAAGGAGTTTTCTCATTCCTGTTCTATCAGATTATCTACTCCCATGAAAGCTATCATTTAACAAACAAAATACACATCAGTCTTGCATCAACCCAAGCCAGCAGGCCCTTTTTTGATTTAAAACTGCATTAGGTAACGCTGTGTGATTATGTGGGATATAGAACTTGAGTGGGTGAAATATAAGAATTATCATCCATTGTTCTTCCCCAGAATTTGATCTGTTAAGGAAATTCACTGTACTCTAACTTTAGTCTAGCTGTAAATCATATTTGACTATTTCCAAGCATGTTCTTATTCGAGGCACACACAATGCACAGAAGCACACTTTTCTTTTATATTCATTATGCCAAAATATGGCAGTATGTTTAATTAATGTTTTCAGCTCTTTTTTTTAACTCTTGATGACATGCTGAGTTCCAGCAACAAAAAAGCCAATTAAATTGAAGATTAATGAATTTTCTTCTTCTGAAAGTTTTCTTGTTAAACTGTAGCCACAAAGTTATTGAATAGGCACCTGAATTTCCACACTGCAAGTGAGGGATGAATTATTATGCTGTTCAGCAAATCAAGGGCATTTGGTGGATTGGTAACTGTCAAGAGTTTGTGCTCAGGGTGATGAAGTCATAAGGCATAAACATTACAATCTCAGTATTGTCATGCAAATGTGAATTTAGGAGATGCTTATATTGCCATGCCTGTTGTGTTTTTCCTGGAGTATTCAAAAAAACATGGCAATAATGGGAAATATTAACTTCTGCTCTGAATGGAAAATCTGAATTAAATCAGAAGAACAGAATCCTGGCTAAACCTCTTCTCACTCAGGCTTTTTCTATCCCCAAGCTGCAAGTGAAAGATGGAAAGTATTTAACATAGCATTTCAAAATATGCCTTATATACAACCAGACATCCAGTGCTAACTGAAACTGGGAGTCCACTGAGATTTTTTTCTTCTCCCACAACAAAACAGTAAGAAACCATTGCCTAAAGTGAAAGATAATAAACATATATATATATATATATCACCAAGAAACATTCCCTTTAAATGCGTGACTGGACTGTCAAACTCATTTTACACAAGACTTTACTTAGCCCAGGCACAGCAGCCTTCAAGAAGATTTAGAGGGCTCAGGCCATTTTGGTGATGCATACACATTGTTTCAGTGAAAGAATAACAAATAATATAACAGAGAGCAACATTTTTATTTTCAGTGCATAAAATAAGGTGCCCCAGGAAAGCTCTCCTGAAAAACCTTCCCTTGTTATTTCTTTGTTCTGTGCTCTGAAAAACCTTAGCACTCAGCAGTAGGTAGGGAAAGGCCACTGAATTGAAGACCACTCACTCGAATCAGTCTGGTGTTTCCCATATTGCCTTTTTATGTCTTTCTTGTCAATTCATTCATCATTGTTAGTGGTATTTCTATCTCACTTTGTGGTTTTCAGCTTGTGGTAGGTGGACTCCTGGGGCCCACCTACTGCTTTCTGTGGCATCTCAGAAGTTACCCACCACAATGGGATTGATTTTTTTTTCCCTTACTGTTTTTTGATTTGTTTATATTACTGCTGAAAAAATGCATATTTGACTGCTTGAAAGATGGCAACCAATTCCAGAGCTGTGGAAGCCAGGAAAGTGAATGTATCCTGTATTTCAGGATAGAAACAATAGAGCAACAAGAGCAATAGAGAAACAAGAGTAACAAGAAGTCTGGCAGTGTTGGAATAACATAATTTCTAGAGGAAAGCCCTGGACAGATAGAATTAGCCTAAGCAAGTATATTTAGCTATAGAGAGGGAACCTGAGGTGAAACCTTGTTCATTTGCCTCTTGCCACTTGCTCTGTCTGTAAAAAAATGCTATACTTGACAGTCTTTGGATGCCAGAACGAAATTCATGTGAGGGAAGTAAATAACAGTTTTCAATGAGGAATGGGCTTACGTGAACTAGAAAGGCACTTTATCTGAATACAGAGAGAGTTTTAACCTGGTCACATCAAAAGCACAGTGAATATTTACATCACTTGTATGCAGGAGACAGCCTTAGACAGACTGGAAGCAGCTTTACCTGAAATTCAGAACCTGCACTCTCCTCAGTGTGAGAATTTTAATTTAGCCATCAGTGGCAGTTCAGGACTCAGAAAAAGCTATGCAGCCAGAAGAGAAAGGAAAGAGACAACCAGGTTGGAATTCAGCTTACCAGCTGAAGGATTCAAACACTACACCTTTACCTTTTTTTTCACAGTGCAGAATTAGTTTTCTTTTCTTTTCTATATTCTTCCTTTGATTTCCCTGTGGGAAAGAAAAAAAAAAAAAAAAAAAAAAAAAGGTCATCAGCCTGAAAATAATCAGTCACTGAAAAGGAAAAATCTTTTTGCTTTTTCTTGAAAATGCGCAGGGTTGTCAGGAAGCACACAGAACTGATTTTCACCCCCTTTCACCATTATTCCTCTTATAACTGATGGATATTTTGCATTTGTAACAATATCTGTGAAAGCACCATCAGGCCCATATGGTTCTAAGTTATTTCAGTGCATCTGAGGGTCTTATGAAAAACAATAACCATTGTAATAATAGAATATGAGCTCTACCTAGTGTGATTCATCAGGGCTCAAATGAAATCATTGCAGCCATATGTACTTACTCTAGGGGATTTGGTGCTACCTTATAGTTCTGATGTGTTAATACATAGGTTTAACAGCTTTTTCTCTAATTTTACCTTTATTCTAGACTGAATAAGGAAATTGTACACCAATCAAATGACAAATGTGCACTGCATCGCTGTCTCTCTTTAATAATTCTTAATATTGCCCCTTAATACTTAGTATTAAAGAAAGAGTCAGTTCCTTTGCAATCAAGGAGATGATGTAGTAAAACTCCCAAAATCAAGGGCCTTTCTTCTTTACCAGTGTTAACAAGGAAAACACATAGTCATGGAAATGATTATGAGGTGCTTTATTAGAGCTCTTGGAGTCGGGGTACAGACCCAAATCCAACTCCAACGAGGGTCCAAGAAAGCCCCAGTATTATACCCCTCCATTACACAATTCTATGTTAATCATTAAACCCTCATTGTTCTATTGTATACATCCAAGCATGAATTTTGGTAAATATCTTCCCTTATGATTCTCACAATTCTGGTTTAAGGTAATAATCACTTTCAGCTACCAACAATCATTACAATTATATCATCTATCTTATGATGATTAGGTATAGTTTCACCCAACCTAGTAGAGGATAGCTTTATTTCTAAAATACATAGCTATAAGTACAAATCGTCCTAATTTTCCCTCCCCCCGATTACCCAGACAAAGTTATACTTGATTTGGTTAGAACAATGGAAGCAACATCCTGGTTGCAGTAAAGCTGAGGTTCTATTCCCCAGCTTTGTGGCCACAGAAGTTCTTAATCCTGTCTTAACACCAGCAGTGAGCCATAGCATTCAGTATGAATGGCAATTAAATATACCTGTGTCTCTAGGCACACTGAGGATGTTAGGAATAGGAAAATGAGACTTTAGACAGAACATTGAGGGTAAAATGTTTTCTGTTTAGAAGAGAAATTATATTGTGGTGTTGCCCAAGATAACTAGATTTAATGAAAAAGATGGAGAAATTTTGGGTTCCCAGAGCACCATTTTTTGCTAGGCCAGGAGTGTCCATGTGCCCTTTGCAGACATGTCCATTAACCTGAGAAGTGCTTGAGACCTATATTGTTTCTACTTTCTTCACAGAGTCACAGAATGGGTAAAGTTGGAATGGACCACAGTGGGTCATCATCTGGTCCAACCTTCCTGCTCAGGCCGGGTCATCCTTTGACAGATGTCCCACAGCTGTAATAAGAAGGTGTTGTTGAATACATATCATATGTATATTAGCATAGGTTGAACAATTTTTATCTTACTAAAGTCTCAGAAAAGTTCAACATATTCTCTATGCTGTCAGAAGGGAAAGAAGTGCACACAAGTATAAATATTTTATTCTTCCGGTGCAACGGCAATTAAAATAAAACACAGAGTGCTAATGTGTTCTCTCTGTCACTATCATTATGAAAACATGATCTGGGATTTGGGGGAAGCTTTTTGTTTGGGATTTTTTTTGTTGATGTAGGCACTTTTTCATTAAGATATTCAATTTGTTACAATAAAAAAAGGAAGGAGTTGGTTTGTTAAGAAAATTAGATGCTTTCCTACAAAGCTGTGACTTTGCAATGCAAAGGATCATGAACTCAGAAGTTCTAAATAAAAGAAACTCAGAAGGCTCTAAATGAAAAAACCAATGACTTTAGGGAAAAGAGTAAAAAAAACATAAGCAAATAAACTTGTTAACTTTGGGATTTCATTAATGAAGTTCTCACATGAAATTAGTCATGAGAGCCTCAGGCTCAAGTGGCTACTCTGAATCAGATCCAGTGACAAACTAGCTACTCCATCAGAGAGAGGGATGTTTTTCCCAAAAGAAATGTATTTTGTCACAATGATCTTCTGAGCTTTACATTGCAGGATGTCAGTGGACTCACTACCAGTGAGGCTTTCCCAGCCTGCCAAGTGTCACAGAGTTTATCAAGGATTTTGGTGCTGGGAGCATTATATCTGGATCTTCAGCAGAGATTTGCAGGATTCACATCACGTGCTGTGTGACATTGTACCTAAAACATAAAATAACTGTGCCTGCACTGTTTTCCTGGACTCGATCTTTAGATTGCTTTCCAGTCTTCCCTAGAAACCCAAAGACCATCTGTGAAAGAAATGCCCCTGAGGTTTTGTTCCTAAGCTGCTTCAGAGGAAGGTTTCTGAAGTTACTATGTCTCCATATGACACTTTGGAGCTCTGGGCAAGTATGCGCTAAGTAGATTTGAACCCAACCAGCTGCTGATCAGACACCTCCTCCATGTACTGTGTTGCAAGGAGCAGCACCAGCATCTCAGGCAGTGACAGAGACCATGTCATGCTTGTGCCTGCATGTGTGTCTCTCTTCCTGCCCCATAGAAAAAGTAAATTTTCTCATGGTCTTCAGACTGTGAGTCCAGTGAGACCTCTAAAAGCCAGGAAAGAGCCATAATGCTCCTGATGTGGAAGCGGGGGATGGATGGTGTGCTCACCCTCACATACCCCACACAGGATCCTCCTCCCCAGCACCCAGCACAGGGGACTGGTGGTGTGACTGCCTGTCACATTTGACCCAGCAGGGAGAAATACAGTGTGGAAAGCCTTCCAGAGAGGCACCCAGGATGCTGTTTGTTATGCTCTTCCTGCTGGCAACCAAATTCATCAGAAACCTTGGTCACATAAACATCTGCTTCTGCTACCTGTGCAGCTACACAGTTTCTCCAGT
Source organism: Sylvia atricapilla (assembly GCF_009819655.1). NCBI lineage: Eukaryota > Metazoa > Chordata > Aves > Passeriformes > Sylviidae > Sylvia > Sylvia atricapilla. The sequence continues at coordinate 104,063,584 of NC_089140.1, read as the reverse complement.
CCAATCCTGTTCACAAACTTCTGTGTTTTAAACCTCAAGGAAGAATCAGCTGACAGAATAATGTGTCAAAATTACAAAAGCACAGTAAAATAGATATTTTGAGTAACTGCTTTATCACCTGTGACACCTCCGTATTTCATTTTTTCAAACAAGAGTAAAAGCATTGAGCTCCAACACTAACAGCAGTGCTGATGTTTAGGAAATGTTCAGAAATGCCCCTTGGGCAGCGATCACTGAAGTCACAGCCTGGAGCAATCATAAGAACTCTGTGCAAGCTCTCTGTGCTCACTTATTCATCATCTTCTTGTCTTACGTAAGCACCCAGACTGGCCTCTCCAAATGACCCAAAACTGACCCTTCAAATATTCATTTTTTAGTCTTGCTGGAGTCTTTGCCTGGCTGTAAAATGTTATAGGCTGATTCATTAACGCCTGTGAGATGTACTTTTATGGAAGGGACAACAGAACTATGTAAGGATTCTTGTCCTTTATTAGCTATTTTTTACCTCTCAGTCTTGAGCAGCTCAAGTCTCCCCATAGCAAGAACCGTCAGAAGTTGATCAGGACATAACCTGAAGAAAGGTGGGGTTTTTTTCCCAATTGCTGTATCAAAAAAAATGTGAGTTTGGTCAGACAGGAATTTTCCTTGCCCTCTCAGCTCAGCAGCTTTATCGACTCAGAATGCAGAAGTATCTGCCACCAAACAAAGGCTCAGCTGCAACAAGGACATGCATTTCAGGTTCAGCCAAGACCAGAGGGTTTTTATCACCTCGTGCAATAATATTTTATGGTAACTGTTGTTTGCCCATCCTGTCTAGAGGCCTTTTAGCGGTGTTTCCTCCTGGATATTCTGGAGACAAGGCTGGGCCAGCCATCAATACCTGCCTGACCTCAGCCTCACTTTGACATCTACGGTGCTGAGGCAGTGGCTGTCATGCCTTGTGAGTTAAACTCAGATTTCCCATCACATCACTCCTTTCAACACAAAAGGATGACCCTCATCTCCACAAAGCAATTATAAAAATTCACTGCAACCAAATAGCATGATTGAATCCAGAGCTAAACTAACAGAGAAAAGGCATGGGCAGGAAGCAAGATCACACTGAAAATTTGTCCAAAATATAAACTGAGCAAATCAGATCATGGAGATTGCTCACCCCACTGAAGCAGCACCAAAACACAGGGATGTTTCCAAGCATGGTAAAAGGGCTGAATGGCATAAGAAGTCTCCTGTGCCTTATATCTTCTGCACCCACCAGAATGACACCCCTAGATAGGTAGGAACTGCTTTCATGCAGCTCCTTCGGTCCTCGTAGCTCTCTGCCACTGTAAGTAGACAGACTACCATGGAAGAGCACTGATACATGTCAAGGAACTGGGGCTGATGCTTGTCAGATATGGGAGATCAGGCATGGCATAGAACATGGGATATATGTGTGCAATTCCACGGTTTCTACAGTGTTTCATGAAGAGGTGATGACGCCAGACTAGATGTCATCAGGAAATCCCATAGAGATTGGACAGCATGTTCTTCCTCCTAACAAAGCTCCCTCGATGAGTATCTTCACTGCCCTTGTCATAAGTCAGTGGGTCCTGGTCAAGAAACACAAGATATGAACCCACACTGCAGTCTGAATGCTTGTCATCCAAAACCTTGCCTAAAACCATCATATTAATTCCAGATGAACTATCAAAGTGCTCTTTAGCCTTGTCAAAACTCACTCCCTGCCTTGCTACAGATTTCAGTGGGGTTTGGAACTGGAAGAAGAAAAGCAATTGCAGGACTAGCTTTGAATTAAGAGCCCAGCACTGAAACAAATCTCCAGAGCAGATTTTTATCCATTTTTGTATGACAGGCTACCATGGGATGCAATTTTGTTTGGTTTGTTTTTTCATACTGAAATTCTAGACTTACACCACCAAGTAAAATACATTTAGAAATACATGAGAGTAATGTGAATAGAAGCAGCACAAGGAGGAAACAACTTCCAGAGAATAACATAATGTGCTGGTTTTGTCTGGGGTACAGTTAATTTTCTGCACCTAGGCTAGAATGGGGCTTTCTTTTTTTGGATTAGTGCTGAACACAGGGTTTACAATACAGTGATGTTTTAGTTACTGCTGAGCAGGGTTTACAAAGAGACAAGGCCTTTTTTGCTCCTGGGTGCTGTCTTCCTGGTGAAGAAGTGCATGAGAGGCTGGGCTGAGACACAACCAGGACAGGTGTGTTCTGATCAAAGGGATATTCCAGACCATGTGACATCATGCTCAGTAAATAAAGTGAGGAGAAGAAGAAGGAATGGGGACATTTGGAGTGATAATGTTCATATTCCCAAGTAGCCAGGACATGTGACAGGGCCCTGCTCTCCTGGAGATGGCTAAACACCTGCCTGCCCATGGGAAGCAATGAATTAATTACTTGTTTTGCTTTGCCTCTGTGGATGACTTGCTTTTCTTGTGAAAGTGTCTTTGTCTTTCTCTCAACTCACAAGTTTTCTGGCTTTTGCCTTTCTGATTCTTTCCCCAGTCTTACTGGTGGGGGAGTGAGTGGGTGGCTGCATAGTACTTGGTGGTTGGCTGAGGTTACTCTATGACACACCATTGCTTAAATACTTTCTTCTTCAGGGTTTTTTATAGATCAATAATTTCATTATTTACTGTTTATTTCAGAGTGACTTTTTATGTTTGCTTATTGCATCCATTAAGGGCTTCAGTATGACTCGTTGAAACTTGTGCTCAGAAATTTTGATCTTAAGGATTTGTCATTCACAGCTCAACAACAGTGACTTTAGTTATCTGTTTTAATGTGTTCTGATTCACAGTTAAATGCTTCTAAAAGGATGTCTTAGTAAGATGCATCCACCCTGTGCAGCAACATTTAAGACAGAAAGGTGACAGACCCAGCAATCCCTGTGACTGTGCTGCAGCTTTGCTGCGCAATGGACTGGGCAGAAGCCCTGTTTGGAGAACCCCATTAGCACAACTGCAATGTCACAGAATCATAGAAAGGCTTGGGTTGGAAGGAACTTTAAAGATCACCTAATTCCAAACCCCCTGCCATGAGCTGGGGCACCTTCCACCAGACCAATTTGTTCAAACCCCATCCAACCTGGCGTTGAATACTGCCAGAGATGGGGTGCCCAGAACTCCTTTAGACAACTTATTCTACTCCCCCACCCCCTCACAGTGAAGAAGACCTTCCTAAAATCTAATCTATAATTTTTCTCTCTCAGTTTCGTTTCCCCTTGTCCTATCACTGTAAAAGTTTCTCAGTATTCTTAGGTACAAGCTAAGCTGTGGATTATGGAGAGGGATAATACTGGCCGGTACAGCAGCTGGCATTGCAGGGCCAAGCCATGCCAGTGGCTGCTGGAACCTGCTTTCAGCTGTAGAACAAATCCCTCCAAGAGCTGCCTTTCTTGACGCAGCTTTAACCAGAAGATTCACATCTCATGGAACTATTTTTGGTGCCTTTCTTGCAATGGAAACATATACAAACCGTGTCAAAGGACAGACTGGTCAAGCAGATCCTGGAGAGGAGTTACCATTTCCTGGCATCTGGTTTCTCCACAAGATTCACATTTTACTGGTGATTTGGGGGAGTTAAGTCTTCCAAGGTCCAACTCTTCCAGGCTAACCTGGAGTGTCAGAGGGAGTTTTAATGTTCTTAGTCAGACTTGCCTGAGGAAAATGAATCATGGCATCTTTTTCTCCAGGCCTTTATATACATAGTTTAGCTAAAGGCAAAATCTCTCTTTCTCACCTTTCTTGCCTGTGGCTGTCTGAACTTGATATTATTTAATTTTTAGCAAATTTACATATACATATATAATGTAAGCAGAATGACCAAGATGATGAAAAACATGAGATCTATAATATTTGTAATCTGATAGCACATAGGCATCCAAAGACAAGTCATAAAACACAGTTGCCCAAGGTCATATCCTGTACCACTTGAGCTCTTTCCATTTCTATTTCTCTTTGGTACACAGGAATGCTGCACCTCTTGCCCAGGGCACTAGCCATGTCATTGTCATTATTGAGTGGGAATCACAAAGAGACTTGAAAAACATCTGTGTTCAAAAAAGAAAAAATACTTCGTTTTCCTAGTCTGATTTTTTGTTCTACAGGATGTACGGCAACTACAGAAGAAGCAGTTATTTGACTCCATTTGTCCTCAGTCCTGGAGAGTATCTCACTCATATGTACTTTCTTGAGTCTGTGGCACCACGTAGTATTTCCCAAAAACATAGTTTAATGTCAGTAGAATAAATACCAGCCTAAAAAAAATCTTTACATCAGAAGAGTTTTGCATCCTGTTTGATTCAAAGAGCATGGATGTAAGAAATATTCAGGCACAAACTCAGCCTCATGGACAGGGGTAAGATTGAGTCAGCAGAGAGTTCAAACAGTGTCAAAGTTTGAGTCACATATGCCACACAAACCTGCTCTTAATCAGAGGCTTCCTGCCCTTACGTTCATCGCCTTGTACTTAATAACACAGCAGCAGGAATATTTTTACACAGCTGCAGCTCTCTTTTATTTGCATTTTGGGGACCATTAAGTGCTACCAAAAGGAGAGAAATATGGTTGCGTCCCTGTTTAACTCTTCAGGTGAGCACTGGAAATGGAAAATACTCTCCCGGAATCCTGGCAGAGCTCGCAGAGGGAACCCACCCGCCCCCGCTGTGAGCGGAGCAGCCCAGCCCCCGGCTGAGTCACTGGTGCCTCTGATCAGAGGCTGCCAGCAGGGAGAATTGCCTCTCCTGGATTCACTTCGCCCTCCGGGTGGGTGAATGCAGATCCCACTTCCAGGATCATGGCTGTGTAGAGTGGCATTAAGGAGCCCTTACACCCCAGAATAGACACACCACCCACCTCTCCATCCCACTCTGCACATGCTGTGACAAGTATCCTGGACCACTGCTCAGGTCCCACCAATGCTGGGATTTGAACCTCCATGCAGAGCTCAGGTGCCATCTGCACTTTCTGTGTATTTGTCACCGAAATTAGTTTCCACAAGGTCTTATGTTTTCTTGTGTTTTGCTCTGCATTTTTGTATTGTTGATGGCTTGGGAAAAAAGCTAGCAGGAAGAAAAAACACAGAAAAAAAAATAAATCAAACCCCTTAAGCTGACAAAGTTACTCTTAAATTTACATAACACTGTGCCCACAAGGGAATTTAACCACGATGATGACAAACTCAGGATCTCCAGACTTGAAAAAGATTGATTAATTACTTATAGATTACTTATCATTCAAGTATTTTTCCTTTTTTTCTTTTCTTTTTGGGGGATGTTTGGTTCTCTTCTGGTTTTTGGTTTGGGGGGGGTTTTTTGGCTTTCTTTGTTAAGGATTGTGTTACAGCCTTTATAGAGGTAGAAGCAACCCTTAAGGCATACCTTGCTACCTCTTTGCTTTTTTGTATTTCTGCACCTCATCTTTAATTGCAATGACTGCTGTCACATGAGAAGAATTTTGCTTCATCAAATTGCTTTGGGTTTTTTGATTTTGTGTTTGTGCATGGCTACTTTTTTTCGTTTGTTTTTGGTTTGTTTTTTTTTTTTTTGTAAGTAGGCTGGGTACCTCTGTATCCAAAGCAACCGATCTCTGGTTAATAGTTCTCTAGAATTCACTCCAGAAGGTTATTCTTTTTCCCAAGAAGTCATAAAAGAAGCTTCTTAAAATTAAAAGAAAGATCCACTCTAACTTATGAGCTAACCAACCCAAGGAAAGCTCACAGCTAAATTATTCAAAGTGGGGTTTCGGGAGGTTTGGGTTTGGCCTCCTCTTATGGGAAGGAACAGCACCCAAAACTGAATGCCATAAAAAAGCAGTATCAATACTTGCTGGAACTGGTTTAGAATTTGACCAGCTGGCAGAATATAAAGAGAGAGAACAAACAGACAATTTATCATAAGAAGAAGAGAGTGTCCAAAGATACTGGCTTTATTTAATATATTTACAGTGCTCCAGAAAAATAAAAGGAGAGCTGTCACAGCAGCACAACAATCTTAAAAGATTATTTAGGTTAATCATGCCAAAGTAGCTCTATCTAGTTTTTCACTCCAGCACAAAGAGTTCTTCACTACAGGGCCCAAGGGAAGAGAAGGGCCAGAAGAACACCAGACTCTCTGGTCTCTGCAGCAGTTAGTATTCACATCTTTACTCTCAGAGAGCTATCATTCGCCCAAGATTGAGCCATGCTGTGCCAAGGAGAATCCCCTACCAACATAATTTGTAATTACTGGTGACAAAGCATAGGGCTTCTAGTCCTCTAGGAAAGAGAATGCTAAAAATTAGGATAGAGGAATTGGGGTTTATTCCTCTTCTCTCAGAAAAAAAAAATTACAGCTCAAATTTTCCAGAATGCTGTTGCTTCAGCTACATAAGCAGCATGAAGAAATTCAGTTCAGAGATGTAGAGTTTGCCTGAGATAAAAACAGATAAAAACATCATTTGATAATTGGAAGTGTGAAAATTGCAAATATTGCAAGTAATTACAGAACAGGTGTAAATTATTTCCCCAATGTAACAGGGATGTGATGCAATTATAGAGAGGAAGGCAGAAAGCTCCTCTTGCTGATACAAGTTTCTTTTCTTCTGTTTAGTGCTGACTGTATAAACCATTACTTTAGTTATTTCCTGAAAGTTTCCTTATATTTCAACAGCTCAGTAGAGGCACTTAATCCAGCCGGAAAAATTTACATGTCACCTTATGCATCATTCTTCTGAAAGGCTTTGCTCAAGTATTTTTGGAATCTGAATTCTCCATTCTTTATTAGATTTCTAAGCACTTCTGGAGAATTAAAAGTGGTCAACCAGGCATAAATTTCTACCATGGAAATCCTACTGATATCCTCCAAGGGATCATGCTCTTTAGGCTTCTTATTCTTAATTATCTTTTCTCCTCATTTACTTGGTACTAACATAAGACTCACCAACACATTATTCCTAGTATATTTTGAAAGGAAATATGATTCCCTTGCCCTTTCTGCTATTATTAGCTCATTTAATGACCATTTCCTTGGTCACTAAGACAGCTGCAGAGTCTGACATAGCTCAAACTTCACAAAATAAATAATTCTTTGCATTTAAGTCAGAACTTCAACTGTGGCTTATTCCAGATTTAATTACTCCTCCAATTTGTAAAGCTAGGGAGATATTGTCCTATGTTTATTATAATTCATTAGAACTAATTGCAGAAGCCTGTTTTCCCACACTGCCAAAGTAACCCTCAGTCTGAACTTCCCTCTGCTCCCTCTCAAAGCCATTTTATTTAAGAGCCTCTCTAAGCTCAATCTCTGCAAAATCCATTGGTCCTATTAACTTCACTGGAGTTTATTCCACTCTTGGCTGGCAGCAGGTGAAGAACAAACACTGTTCTCATAGGCACTGACTTATCACTGAGGTCACCAAATAAGATGGTACTCAGACAATTTAAAACTGATGCAAACTTGGTGGACATGGGATGGATGGAAAGCAGACAACGTCCTGCCTGATGGCAGCAGAGAAGAGCAGTGAGTACTGCCTGCTCTCACCTCACCTGGGTCAAGCCTGCTCTCCAAGACAACCTGCTGCTGAGGATCAGGTCCAAGCATGTACCACCTGCTGCTGCTGGTTATACAGCATCCTTCTGGATTCTGTTCCTCCATGCTGACATGTGAGCATTTATGGTTCAGGGAAGTTTAAACTACTGCTGAATAACACAATTCTTATTATTCACAGCAGCACATCTGACGTTCAGGCCTCTTTCTCGCTTTGGTTGTTTTTTTGTTTTGTTTTGGGTTTGTTGGGGTGTGGGGTTTTTTTTGCATCTTGTTTACTACAAAATGAAGTAGCTTGTTAGGAGGTTTGTTTTCATATCTCCTTGACATAATCCTTGTCAGTGCTATTTAGGTGTGCACATACCTTCATTAGAATTTTTTTCTTGACAACCACAAGCCCTGAACAGATGCCTACAAATTAAAAATTAGCTTGACTACATTTTTGGTTGCAACAAAGTGTATATCAGAACAGTGTGAACTTGTCTTCCTGACTCTGGTTTTCATATTACATATTTCAGCTCGACAGAAAATATTGCTGTGTTCTGTAAAACTGCTGAAAACAGTAAACAAATAATTTCCCTGAGATTTTTGTTTGTGCAATGAATCTTACCCAGTTCCTAATTGCTGCGCTTCATGCAATCAGCCAACTGAAGAAGCTGTTTATTAAAATTGCTATTAGTGTCTGAAGGGATAATAAAGGCTATCACTACCAATTTACACTTTTAATGTTCATAGCTTTTTCTCTTATTTTAGTGCCATATTTCTACAGCTGCTTGATGCATTGAAAAACATTTCTGCTATTCAGCAAAGATCACCATAACAGCCATCGTTCACTTCAGCAAAGCCAGACATATATTGTGCGGCAAAGGGAATAAATCAGCCCAAAAGACTTGCCCAAGTATCCAAGTCCAGGCAGACAATCCCACTCTGAGGCTGCCAAGGAAGACAAAATCATGGAGATTTTGAGTCTAGATCTGCTAAATCTCCAAACACAGGAGGATTACAGAGACAGCTCTGCTATTCTCAGACTTTCCACGACTCTGGTTTGGCACAGGGAAGTTGAAGTACTCTCCATATAATGTTGGAATAAAATGTACATTCATAAGCAAGGAGCAATCAATGCCAACTCTAGACTGCTGAAAAATGGTGACGGCTTCAAACTTCTAGAGATTTATTAGTACAGAATATTAAAATAACGCCTATTTCTCTAGATTGCTTTATAGCTTTTCCTGAAGCAGAACACAGGTGTCCACTCCTGTACCTGTACAGCAGATTCTCTTTGAATCTGTTTTTTATTCTACTCAACGCAGAGCAGTTTCATTACCTGCCAGTTTGTCCATAGCTGATTTCAGACCACCTGGACTAGAGGACAGCTGATAGAATTTCTCTGAACTTGAGTGGAAAGCACTACTACCCTGACTAGCAGCAATATCCTCATAGGTTGCCCAGCCTCAGGACACAGGAGAGATCTACAAACTTTCCCTGCTGCCCACATCATAGTCAAATCCTTTTAGCTGGGAGTCACTATTGCCCAAGAAAAATTAGGCAATAAAATTTTCATGTTGCCTTTCAGAACACTGTTGATTAAGCCATACTATCACCTTATAAAGTAGTAGGATCTGAGTGACATAATTCACAATGAGTGGAGATAGCTGAGCTTCATTTGACATTATCTCATTTCTAGACAATCAGGTTTCCGATTACAGCTATGCCTGAAGCTTTCCATTCTCTTTCCTCTGGATGCTTGGCCACCCAAAACAATAGTTTACTCTTGATCATGTTTCCCTTGCTGAACAAACACAAGTCTGTTGCTTAATTTATGAGCAAAAATGCTGCAGGATGTGAAGATGCATGAAATAGGAACATGAAAATCAACAAGATATAATTTCTCTTATAATAAGTAGTCCTGCAGGTTAAAATTTGCATCAATTAGGCCCAAACTTTAGCTGCACTAACTTGTCTCAGCACCCTTCATAACCCTACATTAAAAAAAATTAACAGGAAGACTGCTTTTAGTGATGTATCGCATTGCACAATTAAAATACATTTCCCCTTTCTGTGTTCCAGAACACTAACAGTATTTTTCCACATAATACAAAATTTTTCTGCAAGTCCTTGAAATAAAGATCAAAATTAGATCTTCTAGAATGTGACAAAATTGTAGCTCCTTTACTCTTCCTATGAGAACCCTACACATGCTCTCATCAAGCCCTTAGTAAAACACGCTATAATCATTGAACACATATATGGAGGAGTGGTCAAAATCTTCTAAAAAGAGCAAAAGGAACACTCTGTGGTAATTTACGAGATTGAAGAGGGTTCAAGTGTAACAAAATTTGAGGAATGTGCTGGATTTTACCCTGAAATCTGTGTATGTATCTTGAAAGTGGAACTACAGCATAAGAAAGGAAGTTAAATGCAGCTGAGGACCCAGGATATGCTGTTCCATTTGCAGCTTAGCTCTAGTAGCTCCCTGACACAAATAACCTTTCTCCTGCAAAAGGAATGGCTGAAACCAAAGGCAGAGACTTTTTCTCTTCTTTCCCCAAATGACAATTACTGACTTCAAACAAAAAATACCAGTCAGAGAGGAACTGTTCCATGTGAAACTTCCTTATTTTAGATGTAGTGGCCAGAGTTTCTCCACACTACAGCTGCAAATACTGGCTTGACAAAAGTGCCCACCTAGACCCTCCTTAGAAATATGGTGTGAAAAACAAAGAAAACTGAGGTTTCAGAGGGGAATTAGGACTCGCACACAAACTTCCAAAACCAGACCTAGGAGTAGCCAGGGCTGGGAAGAAGTATCTGTTTCATTTTTATGTTTTAAGAATAAGTTGGAAGTGCTCATAAGGTGATGATGCAAATGAAATTCTGTGTCTGTTATTGAGTCGTCTGACTATTCATCCTTCCTCCAAACGACATATGCATTTTCTTTATCTCCTACCATTGTCATTTAAAATAACACAACATGAGAATTTGTTTCTTGTGCTATATTACCCCTAGTATCAAATGGCTTAAGCAGTTCTTTCTTTTAAAACCCTTGTTTCCTGCATTCAGATTATCTTCTTTTTCTTTCTTTTTAAGTATTCTCCTACAGTTTCAATTCAAGCCTCCTTCTAAGTACATTTCATCAGACTGCTCAAACAGATTTGCCTCTTAAAGCAAATAGGAAGATATATTAATACTTGGGCAATACAGTGCCATTTCATCTAAAGCGTAAACTCGTTCACATTGATTTCCCAAGCTAAAATAATAAATGTTCAGAAATTGGTAACAGTGAGGCAGCAGTGCAGCAGCAAAGATGTGGCAGCTGGGGACTTCACAAGTGGTTATCAGTGAGATGCTAAAGTGGTGTACACACTCCATGAAGCACAAGCAGCAGGGAAAGGCAACCCCACTGTAGCATGGCAAGGTCTGGAGTGGGACAGGGAAAGGGTTGGGAAAGAGAGATGTGAAAGAAGAGCAAAGGCAAATCCATAGAAGATTTTAAAACCGAAATAAGAGCAATAGTTAGTAGTTAATGAAATAGTTAATAAAACCAATTCCGTGGGGGGGGAAGCATATGTAAAAATTGCATCTGTTCTCAAACGACTTAGACTGCAGTAATGTGAGCAAAGAACTCTTGAGGACACTGTGTTTGTTTTGTGGATTGCTTCCTGTGTCTTTAAACAGCTCCAGGTATGATAAAAAGATAGGAAAGGAGTTTATTTTTCCAATGGAAACTTTCACTCTTCTTCACTACCCTTTCATCTTGTGCAGACTTAATTCTCTTTACACAGCAGGACATTTAACTTGGACTTTTCTTGCTTCGATGTTGTTACAAAGGCTGTTTTCCACAGGAGGTGTCCTATATTTTTGTCTGAATTTCACAATGAAGAAAAAATTTTTCTGAAAATTTGACAGTATGAACCATCCTGTCAAAAATTTATTTCTGAACGTTAGTTGATTCCATTAATTGAATATTTCACAAGTTTCTTTTCTGGTTTTGGGGGTTTAGCAAACATCAGAGCATTTTTTATTCAGCCAAAGATAAGGAAATCTAGTTTGAGATCTTGTCCCCCTATTCTCTCTTACTGTTTGAAGGCTTTTCAAGGAAGTAAATGAGAAATAATACAGTGATTTTCAGCAGTATGTTTCTGTAACTGATAAGAAACATGTTAGGTTGGAAATAAGCCTGAGAAAAATGGAAGAAGAAAATAGGAAATAGTTGTTCTTTTGAGCAGGAACCAATACTGATAGGAGCTGATGCTTCTTTATTTCCAGCTCATCCTCTGTTAAATTTTGTCTGAGCTTGTAACTTCATCTGAGCTTGGAATTATTATTAATTCCCCCTGTGGAGCAAATATTGCATGACCTGCATGAAAATTTTTACACAATTCCCCCTTTACATGACACATCTGCTTGAAAGCTCATGGAGATCTATAAGACTTCTTCAAATAAAGTCAACAGATTTTGCATCAGGTCCAAAATGTTCTAGTTCAAAACAAATGACTGGAAATAGCCCAAAGACCATCTATGTTTTTTGCCTGTTAATGATTCCCACATGAAATATACTCAAATTACAGGTAAAACAATGTACTTCTTCCTTCCTTTTTGACATAAAATCTCTCCCTGTCATCTCAAGTAATTTTATATACTTTCTATAAACATTCTGAAAGTTTAGGAGACGAAACTGGATCCTGCTGGTAATGACATGAAGCTTCATCACCAGTGTGGTATTTCTGCAATATTTAGCTCTTGAAGGAAGGAAAGGAAGAAGTGCTTATTACAGTCCTCCTTTTCATTCGTTGCCATGAAATCTGTGCATGAGTAACTGGATGGGTGATTGTGTCTTACATCCTAAACAGACACTGGGAAAGTGTGAGACCAACAGAGATGAGGAGGCCTGCAGTGGGTGCAGCAAACCCTGCTTGTTTCCTGGCCTAGGAGCAATGAAACAAGTTATAAGATGGCCCATTCCATCACCATGATTGTGCTTGCAAAATGAAGGTCCTGCAAGCTGGAATCTGTGAGGCACGGTGAGTTTAGTCCTTTCAGCAAAGATTTACCACAGTGCCGTACATCAAGTGACTTGGGGAAGTAAGAATAGGTGGTGGTAGATGAAAATTAAAGAGAGAAGATGGAAAGAAATATATTAACAGAGAAGCAGAGCTGAGAGAAAAAAATAGCCCATGATTAATAAGTACTGCTGGTTTCAGTTGTCAGCACACACTACACAAAAATCTCTCTTTAGCAAAGAATTATGAGCAGCAGTAAGTGAACTAATGTCTTTGCCAGGCTGATGGCCTTGGAAGGGTGGTCTCCTAGGAAATAGCATATATTAGCAGAGATTTTATTTTGAAAGAGTGTAAAGAGTAAACCTTTTTCTCCCCACTTGTGTTTTAGCTACCTACCAACAAAGATTTCCACAGGATTATAAATTTTATCCTGAGAGAGCTTTATAAAGAGCTTGTGGCAGCCCATTTCCATGTGTGACCAGCCTTTGATGTCTCAAGGTCACACAGAAATGCCACTGAAAAATGACTGTAAAGACAACTCCAATCAATAATGTTACCATGATTGATTTTCACTTGCCTTTGATCCCATGTATAAGTAGCCTGTACCCATTCACATGGATCCTTGTGGAAGAAAAACCAAGTACTGCAACTTCTTTTCCCCATGATTTTTTTTATACTGGAGATTTGATACCTCAGGTAGTCACCATGACCAGCATTCTGTGTTTCACCAAGCAGAGAGCTGATGCATTCTCCTCTCCCAGGGCTGAGCAGCAGATTCCTAACCTCATGCTGCTCAAAGATATACTAAAACAAAAGATTTTTCTGTTTTTCTTCTTTGCTCTTGTATCTGCAATACAGGAAAGTCAGTAAAGTGATATGGAATTAACCATATGGGCTGAATGGACAGCAATTTTCATATCTGATAAACCTTTATCTTTGATAAGTGCAAATATTTTTAATCCTGGAGTTCAAAACAAACCTGGAACTTCCTCAGATGAAAGCAATCAATTAAAGCAGATGAGCAGTACGTAATGTATTTCCCTTTGCCCCAGATGAAAGGTCTTAGTCTCTCCTCTGTACAGTGCTCAGGGCACTTCAGGGTCTTCGAAAGTTCTTCATCAATCTTCTCTGACAGGTCCCATGGCTGCAGGTGAATCATTCTTGTTAGATAAGACCAGAATCTTTATTTGAATTTTAATTATTGTTTTTGGCATTTAGGCACTGCACACATACCTAAATCAGGAATACAGTCAAGCTACCTGCATGTTGGAGTACCAAACCCATTGTGTTAGCTCACAGATATTTTCATTTAACCTTCAAGGAATCTGGATTTTTACACTTAAATTATATTTCTATACCTTTTCTCCAAATACTTCTGATCATTCACCCAACCCTCTTCTCTACTCCCTGCCTCACTGTCAAGGATAAACTGAAATTCTCCCAGGCAGAAGTAGAGTAGCAAGTGCTACAGGGGTAAGAAACTCAGTTTTCTCAGTAGTTTGCACTGAGATCATGCACAATGCAAAGGTATATTTTGTGGCAACTCAGGGGCAACTCATCCACTTCATTGTAAATTAATGCACTACTCTGGCTTGAAATATCTTTCGTTTGTTATTTTTCAGTCTGCAGAAAAAAAAAGGTGACATTTTCATAAGTGTTCATTTTGATTAATGTCTCTAGGTGGAGGGAAAAGGAATCAGTTGTCTCCCTCTGCATTATTTTCAGATTGACTTACTATGAAAGGGAGGCTTAAGCTGTGACACTTACTGTCCATCTGCCTATTCATCTGTTGAGCTGCCTGTCAGTCCCTCCTTCTCAGTAGTTTTTGAGCTCACTAGCCACTTTCAGTCAAATTTGACAAATGGCATCATAAAATCAGTAGTAGTTACCAAATGATGAGAGGATGGCAGCAGCCAGCTGGCCAACAAGCATGTGAGTACTGCCGGGCCAGACAGTGAGCAAGGGACACCGTACACAGGCCAGCAGGCAGGAGACACTGGGGACGCTGCTCTGGTGATGTGTAAGACATCTGTGCCACTTCAGCTGCTAATGGAATGCTTGTTAGCGTGACAAATCCACTCTGTAACTGACTGGCTGCTTGGTGCATGGCTGCACACAACACCTGCCTTGCTACGGGCATGAGAGATCTCCTGCTGGAGAGGAGGACAGGCTCTCCTCTGTGTCCTGCACTCAGCTAAGCTTAGGAGAGCATCTGCTTAGGAGAGCTCTGCACCCATTCTGCCAAAATGCTGTGCATTTTGGAGAGGAGGAAAGCTGCCTTCGCCTCGGAAGACAGGAGAGATTCTTCTTTCCCTGGAAGCAACCAGGCTCCCTTCAGTGGAGGAACCCCCTCATACACGCAGAGGGATGAGGCAGGCAGGAGAGCAAGCGGGAGAGGCAGAGGTAGGAACTGAAAGAGTCCTAGGCAGAGCAGGGAGGCAGTAAAGAGGCAGGTACTACACATGGGGAGAAAGGCACTTCCACAGGGCCCAGAGTAAGAACTCTGTGACATTTGTTGCACCAAACAGCTGCTGCATCACAGTCATTCAGCCTCTGGCTCAGGAACAGCCTGGAGGTGAGGATCTATCTCACAAAGGCACAGCGGTACTTGACTGTACATCCCCTTCCTATTCATATTCTGATTCAGCCTGAGCTTTCCCTAGCTTAAAATGTTCCATGTTGTAGTGTGTGTTCCAGTAAAACCTTTTTCCTGTTGTTCAAAGGCCATCTGGTACTGCTAACATGCTTGGTTTAAATTAATGGCTTAGGCAGAGTCACCTCAAGGCTGACTGGCTCTGAGCGCTGTGACTTTGTCCAACTTTTTCTGATTTCCTACCTTCCTCATGCATCGCCCTACCTGCTGGTCAGGGTTTGAAACATCACACAGGGTCCTTGCTTTCTACTGGATGCAGCAGGAGATATGGGGAGAGGAATAGGTGACAGGAGTAACATTCAAGGATTGCTGGCGTTGGCTTCCCTCATTTTTTATGTCATCTTCCTTTGCATTCCTCTTGAGTCCCAACTGCCTTCCAAGTCCAAATGCCAGCCTGCACAATGATTCCAGCTACTCCAACCTGGTTATCAAAACTTCCAGAGCCATCTGGAAGCATCTACACAATATATGCACATTGTCTGCCGAGACACTTGTAACCACACACAGAATTTGAAAAATAAAAGAAAATAAAAATTTAGGGCAGAAACTATAGGGGACAAAGCTACACAGATTCATAGATGGGAGGGGTTTATTATATTTTATTTATAGTTGTTTAATTTGTTTATATTTATTTTAATTTTTATGGATATTTATGTGTATTTGTGTGTATTTATATATTTATTTTTATAAGAACATTTTTTGCTGTTCCTGTCCTTTTGTCACTAAAATTATTGGCAAGGTGTTGCAAGCAGCCAGGGTGGGGAGAGAGTGTTGCTATCTATAAAAAAACAAAATATAGGAAGAAGCTAGAATAGGAAATTAGAATAGTAGGCCACCAATAAAAAAGGAGATTTCAAAAACTGAAAGAGCAGGAAAAGATTGAAAGACAACCTGTGGGAACAACAAATTGGTTGTTGGTTGAAGAACTTGGAAATTGAAAAAAAAGTACAGCTATGAAAAAAGTATAATATTATATCATTCCATTAGGGGAAAAGGATGGAAATCATAAGAGGAGACCAAAATAGCTGTATTAGGTATTTTCTAAGCATCTGTAAATATTGATTGACTCATGTAAAAGAGAAAATAAGAGTAAACAACTTGCTGAAAAGCTTAAGGAGACATAGGTTGTATCATCTTTTCTTCCATATTCATAATAAATAGGGGTCATGGATGCAATTAATTTTGATAAAACAGACATGCACACTAAAACAAGTTTTGAAATGGTCTTGAAAGTATTACAAAAAAAACCCCAAAAAACCAGAGTTTTTCGACATGACACAGGCTGATGAAATCCACTCCTGTTTGAAGTGTTATCCAAACTGATGCTAACAGATCTGCTACAGAAAATGTGGGAGCTGCAGTAAACACTGATTTGGGATTTTCTTCCACAGTACAATAGTCCCATCAAAGTATCAAGATCCCTGTAGTATTACCAGGACTGACATGCCCAAACATAGTAGAAGTCATTGGTTTGCCCTACTCAGTGCTATTTAGGACACATCTCTAGAGCCTGTTTTCTGGGAGAATAGGAAGAATGATAACAGACTTGAAAAACACAGCTTGGGAGAAAAAGCTGGAGGAGCTTTCTCAACCTAGGAAAAGGAAGAGGAAGGAAAGCGTCTAATATTTGGAAAGGTTTTGTAAAGAAAATTCTTACAGTCTTTTCCAAATTTACTGGGGATACGACAGGAAGAAACTAATTGGACTTAAAACAAAGTAGATTACAGGTAGCTGCTGCAAAACTGTTTTTAATGATAAATAGTTTTACATTGGCCTACACACACCTAAAAAGTGTATTTATATATAGATACATACATAAATATACATATGCAGCAGCTTTGAGGTATTTTCTCCTTTGGAGATTTTAAGACTGAATAGATTGAAATTTGTTAGGGACAGTGTCTATATTTTTGACCGTATTTTTGCAATTACATGGTCTCTTGAATGATGTCTTAAAGCCTTTCAACCCCATGATTTTTTTACTTCCATGCAATCATTAGGTACAGACTTTTTTCTTGAGAATCAAACTGTGGCATTTTCACTCACTTTATTTAAATTGGGATTGGTTTATGCACTGTATGATGGCCACGCTTCAAGGACTCTCTCAAGAGATTAAATAAAGCAGGTTTTGCTAATAAGGTATCCATCTGAATCACTGAGATTTTTTTTTTTTTTTTTTTTAACAAGGTCTTGACCTCTGCCAATACTCAGCAGAAAGAAGAGAAAAGCTTTGAAGAAGTTTGGCTTTAAGATGAGGTTTAGCAACCATAAAGTACATTGTGCCTTGATTTAGGCACGCATCCTCTTGGAAATGGCATTTTGGATTCAAACCCCAAATTGCAAACTTTATGGCAAAGGAAGACCCACAACACTGTTTTACAGCATTTCTGTGAGTATTGCCTCTCTGTGGGAGTTTGTTTATTCATTATCCTTATGCTGGCCTGGTAAAGATCGTGTAAAGCTAATTGCTCCTGATGCAAAAACAAAACATCCCTTGGATGCAGAGAGTTCCCTCTAATGCTTGTTCTACTAAAAGAGTAACTGGTTCTTAAGTTTCAGGGCTCTTAATTTCCCAGGCTGCAGCACACCAGGTGTAATTGTATCAGCCAGGAGGTAGGGGGTTCCCTGGTGGAAGGTAACTCAGTGTGACTGAGGAAAGCAACTGGGATGTGGGCGTGCACCCATCAAACATCCCTCACTATCAGGCACATCAAACTCTTCAGCCCAAAACTTCCTTCCATCCTATGCAGTCCTGACGTTACCTTCTCTTCAGCATTAGGAATTGAATTAGCCCTCACTGGAGGCTCAGGCCACAACAGTGTTTATACTCACAAAAGGAACCAAGCTCATTACACTGAGATTACTCTTCTAGGAGTTTTGGTTTCATCTCCTCTCTAATGCTCCCTATCAGCCTTTTGGGCTTGTCGTAATTTGATGGTCACACAGTCCATATCATACTAGTGGCAGAAATAAACCTAAAGTGTAACTGTTATTCTTGTTCCTCAAAAAAGGAATCTAATTGGGAAATGGAAGAAATGCGTTATTTACTCAAAAAAAAAAAAAAAAAAGTTAAGCTGGGATCTTAGTCTCCTGAAGTTTTGAAATACTCGAAAACATTACATTTTTGTTCTGAAATACTGCTCTGGCACAATCTCCAAATGCCATAAAACATTGAGGAACAAGAGAGAGATTAAATCAAGGAGATTATGTTTACAGGAATACGAATTCTATTCATTTCAATGCACCGGGACAAACTAAATGAGCAGACAGAGCACTCACTGAGGATGTGTTCTGCTTTTGCTTATTTTCTTGTGCACTTCATTGTTTTGAATCACTGAAATTGTTGGCTCTTCACATTTTACTTTCCTAGAAAACCATAAATTAGTCTAAAAAATGCATTTCCTTCAACTTTAGTTTTGGTACATTAACCAGTGTAACCCTTTCAATGTTTTCTAATCTTCACAGTTAAATACAGTAAAGCCATGCACAGCAGTCCATAAAATACTGGATTGTATTCGCAACACAGTGATGCATAAGTCACAATTCCCAAAAGGATGGAATCAGTAATACAAGCAAGAGAAAAATAGTCCCTATTAAAACACAAACTGCCTGTACCAGTAGTTTAGAGGAAACTGTGGAACAGGCTTCTGTCATCAGCATCACTGCATCTTCAGTCATCCATGTATTTTGTGGGCTAAGTGCTCACTGAATATTTAAAAGTTATGCTAAAACATTTAATAAATAATGCACTAAAGGTCTGATGATCTGTCAATGCCAACTACATTGGAAAATGTTAAGAAAAGGTAAGTGCTTTTACCGCAGATTGCGCTCTCCACCAGTTTGTTATTTGCACTCCATGAATAATTTGTAATTCTAAAAGTAATATTAAAATCCTTTTCCCAAGGGTGTCTACACATATTGCAGTGTACTGCTATGTTCTACAATATGAAATATTTAAATAATTTGAATATTTTCTGTGAGATGGGAGAAGAAGCATTAGCAGTGGGGGAAAGTACAGTGTGTGTAAAATATTTCATTGTTTTCTAAGACTATGCAAAGTACAGCAAACAGAACAATGTATCATCAATACTGAAGTAGAAAGGTAACTTACTAGAAGGCCATTTCCTTGTGCTCTCAGTGGATTTGTTGCTCTTTTTTTTCTTTCTCGAGTTTTTTCTGGTTTTATTCTTATAAATTCTCTCTGTCTACAGATTTAATTCTTTCAGATAATAGGCTGCACTGCTCAAGATGAAAATGCATCAGTCAACAGAGAAGTTGCCATTGGTTTCAGTGGAGATGCCATGTTTCATTGACTGCACAAAGATTTACAAGGCTAATTGTAAATTAGCACTGATTTTTGCTAATCAGACAGTACTGAGCAAGGGCATTGGTTCTCTGGCTTGGAAATCAAATGGCATTTTGTAAATTTTTTTGATATTTCAGTGTGAAAATTCCAGCAGTTTTCAAAACAGCTTTTCCTTAAGTACTTTGGCTCTAAAGACCTTGTAACACCATGAGTCCTGGTATAGTCAGTTGAAATTTGGCAGTGTTACAAGGTTTAGCAGTTCGGATTGCTCAACACCAAAAGCTTCCTGAAGAGTGATGAAACATCTAGGGGAGCTGATAACCCCTAGATAACCTCTCCATTAGGCTTCCAAGGGGTGATCGTAAAACTTGCAGGACTACAAGGTGTTGCTGCAGATAATGTAGATACATCTTGACAGATGCTACTCAGTCACAAAAATCTGGTCCCATCTAGTGAAGGATTTCTCTCTTCCAGTGACCAGAAGCCAATTTACTAACCAATCTTCCCAAACATTACCCCCCAGAAGTTCAGCACATTGTAACAGGACACTCTCCCATCCTTCTGAATAAATTAATGTGGGAAATGAGAAAGACCAAGAAGTTCATTAGCAACTCAGATAAAAGGCTTGGATCAGAGAAATTTTTGCTTTTCCATTTAAACACTTATTTTCTTCTGCAGCCTTTTGTTTAGCTCTGTGGGCAGTAAAGTCCTCAGGGCAGAGGAACAAAACTCTTTTATGATATACATTTACAATGCTTCACTCAATGGGACCTTAATCTACTAATAAAGGACGCTCAAATTGTAAAACTGTCACATTTCTAAAAATACTTTGTTCATTAAATGTAGTACAGAAAAAAGTCATTACACACATGCTTGACCACTGACTTGAACTGATGCTTGGGTCTATTCCTAGCATTTTCATGAGGTGAGGGTTCTTCTTTTTCTCCTTGCTTTTCCCTCCCTTACGAAAACAGAGATAATATTCTGATTATGGGCATTGTTTCCCTCCTAGGCCTGCATTTACTGCTTAAGCACATATGCCTTTGTGATTTTATTAATAAGAAATTGGGGGATACTTAGCAAAACCTTGAATATGTGCGTGTGTGTGTGTGTGTGTGTGTGCATATTCATATACACAACTTCACATTAAAAAGGTGGATCTGCAGAATGATATGTTATGACAGCTGTGTTGTCAAGCTACGGAAGAAATGCCACAGAAAGATGTAAGCTGTGCTGAATGGATGAGATAATGCTGTAAGACATCTCCAGGAGCTTTTAAAGAACACAGCTGACAGAATATATCAAAAATTACAATGAGCTAAAATAAAAGGAAGAGCACAAAGCAGGAGCAATGCCCAAGGATGAAGGGTCTTCTGAGAGGCATTTGTCACCCAGTTTAGACAGGGACCCCACAAGAAATTACTTCTGTTCCCATGGGACTCTGTGTTCAAGGGCAGGTCTTCCACCCTTCCCTTCTGCACAGTGAGTCTTCCCACTGGAAGCTGCATTGATCCAATGCTCATCTCTTACTACTTGTAAGGGCATGCGCTGAGTCTTATACTCCTCTTACATTTTCCAGCCTGTTTTCCTTCTTTCACAACATTACTAATGACTGTGGTAAATGGACAGAAGATACCCAAACTGAAAGAGTAGAGAACAGAGGGAAAGCAAGTGATTAACTCTTCCTAAAATTTACAAACATTTCCCAAGAAAATTCTGGGGTCATAAGACGGACAAGAGTTCTAATCTACATAAAGTTTCCAAACAGACAGCTGTAAAGACCTCTGAGGGAAAAGGAATGTTAAGTGGCTAGCAGCTGCCATAGTGCCTTAGATGTGACAGGAGAGGCAGCAAGCACTGACCACAAGTTGCCAATTAAGATTAGCTTTGCCACAATCTGTGGTTCAGGCATTTTCTTTACTGGAAGAGAGGAATTGAACCAGGAGCTTTGCAGCCAAAATTGCAGCCAATAGTCTTTGGTAAGGCAGCACAATCAATACAGCAGAGAGAGCAAAGGCACTTTGGACAGCGACATTTAGGAGTAGCAGAGAGACAGTGGCAGCAACAGCGAGTATAGGTAGACTATTAAAGGAATATTGTCAGTTTAAATATCATACTTCCTAAAAAATTGCTTTGCCTGTGTTATAAAGAGATTATTAAAATCAAAAGAGTTTAAAGAACCTAATTTACTCTCCTCAGTCTAAGGTGTTTACTTCCTGCATTGCTCCCAGCTTGCACTATTAAACTAGTTAAAGCATTTCACTTTTAAAGCTAGTTTCTTGTTGATTTTATTTTGGACTCTAATTCTATCTTATTGTAAATTGCAATAAAGCCTCAAGGCTTCTCAACAGGTCATGGGAGTCTACTACAGAGCACAACACAGATGTAATGAAGAGTACAGACAAAAATAGGCTTCTATAGATTAAGCAAAGGGGCAGGAAAAAGATGGTGACTGCAGGAAGACATTGGTGATAATAATATAAATACTATTATATAACAATATATATTTTATTTCCCTTATATTGTGATTATTGTGTGTTTATTAAAAATATTTATTGTCTGTTCATCACATCTAGACTACTGTTAATTATAATTACAGTCCACTGTTCTCTTTTATCAGCTGTCAGTCACAAGACTCTACTATCAAGTTGTATTTGATCTTAAAATGTGGTAATACCAAGAAGGCTCCAGGGGTAGACCCTTTATACCCATTTCTTCTCCAGGACAAGAAACATGTTATAAAAATGTCTTACAACTTGCACTGAAGAGAACTATTTCTTTTTGCTTCTCTTTTCAAAACAATTTATGTTTTATTTTTACAAGACTTAGCACTGGAGACTTGGGTACAAAAAAATCACTTCTCCAGCACTGGATCTGATCCTCTCAGTGGTCCTTTCTTACTCAATACACAGAAATGGCATTTTCCCTTCAACCACTGAGATGTTATGTACATCATGTATATTGCTAAAAGCCTTTATTGCTTCAGCATTGGCATGAGAAGACTCGGATTCAACTGGCACGTGACATGCCCCTTGGTTTCTGCCACTGCACCTTCTATCATCACATCTGCTACCAGGTCCCCTCTCAAGACTTCAGGGGGGACCTTCAGGGACCTTCAGGGACCTGTTCTTTTTTTATCCTAAAACTCTTTTCTGTTCTTTTAAACAAGAAAAACAGTTCACCCATTATTTTAATTGAAAGGTTTTCTCTTATTTATGGATGTGAAAGTCTCAGTTGGACTTAGAACCATTTTCCATACCTATCTTGTTCATAAATGATTGCTACACTTCAGTAAGATATTATAGTCCCCTGTCAGCTTTTAATGCCTATTTGGCATTCTTCAGTGCAGGAACCTTTCCTGGAACTTATATCAATTTATAGATCAAAATCTTACAGGATAAAAACAACTAAAAATATTTATATGTCACACATTACTGGCTATTGATTGAAGCCAGGCATAGCAATGATAAAATGTTTGGTCTACTGATCTCTAACTTCTACCTCAAAGGCATATTCCATAATCATGTTTTTATAATATCAAGAATATTAATGAATCTGTTTAGAAAGTTTAAAGCAAAGACATGAGTGGCAGGTAAGATAAGAAAGGATGAATACTAGAGATGAATACTGAAGGTAAAAATCCTGACAAAAATCCTGACAAAAATCCTGAGGTGCCATAAAAAATAGCACTTAATTTACAGCAATATACTTAAAGTCACACAAGAATAATTTTAGTAACTATATGGAAAGCATTTAGGGTTTATGAAAAATAGCACATACCTGAACAAATTTGATTCCCAAACTTTGGCAGCACTGCTGTTTCATATGTGAATAACCTAGAGTAGTACCAAGTCTTCACAGAGCTCACCCCAGCAAAATTAATTCTTACTATCTCTGAGGTTATCATATTGATGTGTTTCACAATGTTTCTCCTTTTGACATCAGTGGATTATGCATTAAATCCAGAAATTATTGACCGGCGTTCAAATCTTCTCTCCCTCTTCTTGGCACAGTTAAGAATAAGTTAGGGAGCAGAAGTCTAATTATCCTACTGCATGAGAGAGTAACCCTAGAAGCAATTTACTGATAATAAGCCATAGCTTCAAATAAGATTAAAAAGCAGCTAAGTACCATAACAAGTTGCATATCTTCCTAAAGTACACACTAATTTCTATCTCTCCAGATTCCAACCATCAGTATGAGCTAAAGGAATTTCTCACTGATGCTTCTGTTGTGTCTCCATCTTCACAAATAGGTTAGCTAGAGAGAGAATGAAGAGCTGAGCTGACTACTTTCCATTCAAAGGTTAGAAGATAGATGTTTCAGAAAGCATACTTTAGCAGAGTGCCTGTGGTTATATTCTCATGGTATTGTGTCCCATAAAGTGGTGCTGCTCCCTCAACCTGACTGCAGCATGAATAAATGGAAGAGGCATAAATTCTTTGGGACATGGTTAAGAGGTGGACTTGGCAGTGCTGGGCTAATGGCTGGACTTGACCTTAGAGGTCTTTTCCGACCTTAACAATGCTATATTATGGGAGCCTTGAAAGAAATCATGGCAGTGTAATTAATACGATTTTCTGCTTGCCACCTGCCAAATAGAAGACTTGACAGTGTTGCAATTGGCAGGATAGCTCATAATATACATTGAGTATGCAGTAATAGCACAGAAAATATTTTGGTGTGCTAGACTTGGAGACTAGGTAAAACTACAGTGAGAAGAAATAACTTAGTCATGCACAAACTCCTTCCAGTAAAATATTTATTTAGGAGAAAATATATTGTTGACAATTGGAAAGTGAGCCTATTCACTTATGTCAACAGTGATAGGTATGATTAGAGAAGGTTTGCTTGGCTAGGTCCACAACATCTGACAGAAAGTAAAAGTAATGATGTTACAGTTGTTCTGATAAGCAGATGCAATAAACTATGCCATGTAGGTAGTTTCAACCTATACACAAGAGAAAAATTCAAATAAAAAATAGGTATTGTCTGCTATTGTGTTTTAAATGTGTTGAGATTCACAGCATCTCCTCTGGCTGCAGGTGTAACAACCACCTGCTACAATTTACCTAAGTATTTGACTGGTAGCAAAAAAATAAATCCTGAAAGAAGATAAAGACCTGAAGTATCTCAGGCTAAAGCCACTAAATACTGAAGAGTTTTTAAGTGGTATTTTTTCTCCTCAGCTTCACCTCCGTGAGTTGGAGGAATACATAAACCTCAGTGACTGACTTTGCATGGCTGAATAACCATTGCTAAGGTCCAAATGCCCACCTAGCCACTCAGTCACCTCCTACTTCAGTGGGTCATGGAAGTACTAGGATGAGAAAATTTGGAGTTGAAGACAGAGAGATTGCTTAGTCACAATCTCATCAGTTCTTAAATAGGTTGAAGTATCCAGATCCAGTCCAGGTTGCTGTCTTGCTCTGCTACTCTGATGTCCCGCTGATGTGAACACACAGTATCTTCAATTCCCTTCAGCCTGGTTCAGCCTTCAGCTCTGCTCCCCCCATCACAGTTGTGGGGCACAGAGACCCCCAGAACAGAAGAGCAGGCACAGCTAACACCTGATTTCCACACAGAATTTTACTTTTCTACAACATCTCCTGATAGGAGATCAACATCCACAGACCAGCTCCCCATTGCTCTTTCCCCAGAGCCACCCCATCCCTAGAGCTCTGCCATTTGCTCTGGCCTGTCTCGATTCCCCCTCTTTACAGAGTTACTCAGCACTATTTTTAAGCTCTTCAATTGAGCAGAAAAGTCCTTTGTTGGAGGGGTTTTAGAGCATCACAAGGGTCATCACCAATTCAATTCACACTCTTCCCTTTTACTTGCACAGACAAGTCACTACCCACCAATGGCTTCAATCAGCTTCAGAGCACACATCAATAAGGATTTAGGAGACACAGGTGTTTGAGCTCATCCTTGATCTTTTCTCTATCAGTACAAAGACTGTTTGCATTGCTTTTTCCACGATCAACTTGTACATATCACAGGTATGTACAGAGAGGATGAAGAGATTATTAAAGTTTTGGAGAGAAGAAAAATATCTGTGGAAAGGAAAGCAAACCTCCAAACATCATTTTAAATGGACATAAAGACACAAGACTGAATGCTGCTGGTCTTAATCCTAGAATCCAGACCACATAAACACAAACTAAGGCATCGTGGCTGAATAGTTGGCCATTAGCAAGCCACAGAAAGCAAATTCATCAGAGGATTTTTTTCCAGTCTGTTGTTGCTGCTGCAGTGATACATATGGGAAAAGGAAGAGAAGATTAGCTAATTGTTGACCTCAGTAGTCATTCAGTTGTATAGTGGATTGAAAACTTACCCACCAAAAGTTTCTTTTGAAAATGCAGCTGGGTCAATGTAAAATTGCTGGGGGCAAATTGACATCTCTAGCTTAAAAGAAAATGTAAGAATCATTGTATGTTTAAAACATTTTTCTTTCAGATTTGTAATAAACGCAAAAAAATTCAGGGTTTACATTCAAATTGAAAGAGTTTCAGTTTATCAAATAAAATGTTTTCATTGTCTGATTTTCAAAATATTATTTTGTTCCACTTCACAAACAAGTTATTTGTTTTCCACACAGGATGAACATTTTACTAAACAAAAATATTCTTTATTCAATAAAAAGGGGCAACTTTAAGGATTTGTCCTAATTATCATTGTGTTCCTCCTTTACTTTTCTAATTTTCAATGCTCTTGCTAGAGTAAAATGCAGACAAATCTTCATTGGTTTGCTTTCCTCTGTCTGGATTGTTTTCAGAGCCATCTTGCTTATTTCTAAGCTGCTGTGCTAGTTTTGCGGTGGAGGAAGGGAGAACTGGACAAAATTTATAACAACATTCTCTTTGGGATGCTGTTCTCATAATGAACACAAATTGCTCTCATTTATCATCTTGTGATGTAATCATATAAAAGGCTTTCTCGTCCTCATCCCTATAAGGTAGCTGTTTTGCTGTATTGGATTATAATGACAAATGACAAAATCTTTTGCATGACTTCAACCGTTCAAGTCTGAAGGGATTGTTACTTGTAATGCCACTGTGGATTTCCGATGGATGAACACATGCTGAAAGCTGCAGGTGGAAGTGTACAGCACACCAGTAACTTAACTATGCAATACTGGCTCTTAGAGGGGCAAAAAGAGAAATAAACCAACCCAAAAAATCAATCCCAACAGTAGTCTTTAAGAGAACCCAAGAAATTTAAGCATCACAAGGAGTAAATTGTGGATATATGTTAGATCTGAATCGGGCATAAATCCAGGGATTCCACTTTTTGGAGGTTTCATTCAATAAACAAAACCAGTTGGATTTCTCAAGATATCAATGTTCATAGGGTACAAATAACCATGGAGTTTTCTGCAGGATTCATTTGCCTCATGTCTTTTGGAATCTGATGAATCCATTCCATTCAAGGCTGCCAAAACATGCGGAGTCCAGTAACAAGTGATGCAAGTAAAGGGTGCAAAGCAATGCGTCATCATTGGCTACCACTTCTCTGTGTTGGTATTTCAAATAGAAGAGACAGAAATCTTTCCCAGTGTTCCAGGAGAAAACTTCACCATTTCATGTGTCTCCAGAGTATGCCAGCAATTTAGAATTCATGATGTACTATTTGCAAATAGTTAAGTACATAATTAATACACACTTGGAACTCCGAAGCATTTGCTCTGTTGAGCACAGAATTTGACACATGAGTGAACTGCCCTTTCAGGAAAATCAAGGACAGCCATTTCCATAAGACACACAACCTGCTTGAGTCCTCAACAAGTACCACAAAGAAGTTGAGGTATGGTTTTTCTTTTGTCTTCCACAAGTTTGTTTTTTCCTGGAGATTTTGATTGAGTACCGTGGAATCTTACATCCTTACACATCAAGTGATAGAAGAGTTGAGTCAGCTTTCTAGAATCATTCTTGTCTTCATTTATGCTGCCTGTTCTGTATGATTAAATATTCAAATTACTTATAGACTATACTGTTTTCTTTATTAAAATGAATGGCAATACATTTAAAATACATTTAATCAAAATTACATTGTGCACATACCTCCCATTGAAATAATTGAAATATATTGAAAAAAAATTATATATATCTACTCTGCATTTCATTAAAGATTTTTTGTAGGCTTAATCAGCCTTGAATATACCTGTGCTTCAGCTCTCCAAAAGATTAAAATAAAATAGTAGCATACTACTCTAATTATAATACTGACTTAAAATCAGCCACCAGCTCTACTGAATTCGGTGAATGTAATGGTGATTTCTTTTATATTGTTATCTGGGGAGAGAAGTAGTTGACACAAAGAAAGTTGATGTCTTATCACCCAAGAAAAAAATGTTATGTTTTCTTTATTTACCCCCTGCATGAACATAACAACAAAACCCTTGCTTATAACTTAGATGCTTCTATTTATATTAAAATGACTGAACAATTAGTTTCTCCCAAGTTTAAAGGGTCTGTTTTGTGAGGAGTCAAGCAATAAAGTGATGGAAAATTGCATGTCTTCCATGAAATCTGCTTTGCCCCATACTATTTTGGCATTTTTTATTGAGTGCATTTAATACCATGGAGAGCAGCACATCAATGACACTAACAGCTGAATTGACTAGGAAATAGGAACAGGAGTACCATAGCTTTTATCTGATGTTAATCTCCTGCTACCAATGAAAAAGTTTCACCGCCATATTCCCTGAGGTTTTCAGTTCATTAAATGATATTGATAATATATTACTGCAGAGTGGACATTTCAGAAGAAAACCACAGGCACACATACATGGGGTTCAAAGCAACTCTGAGAAGTGACACAGTCCATCCCCTACCCCAGTTCAAGTTGTCTACAGCAGTCTTGACAGGTTGTGTCTAAATAATTCTTTTAATTCCCAAATGGAGATTTTCCAGTTCAGCTAAGCACTTGATTGTTGAGTTTAAATATACTTAATAAACATAAGCCTTGTTAACACTGAAACTGGACCACCATGGCCATTGTTTGAATTCAGTATCAGAAAATGCTCTTTCTCTTAGCAGAGACTTTTTATATACTTGAAGACTGCCACAAGCTCCATCAAAGTCTTCTCTCTAAATTAGCCAAGTTTATTCCATTTATCCGTTTATTCTGCTGAAGTCACATTTTCTACATGTCCTGTTTCTCTCTGCAGGCTCTCTCCTGCAGCTCCATGAAAGCCCATGGGTCCATAAGGGCAACCTGTAACAAACTGTCAACAAATATTTATCACATCACAAAAATGCATAAAAAAATCACTGTGGAAATAATATCTAGTTCAGCTTTTCTTCCCCATAAGGGACAGATACAAAACCCTGCATAGAGGAGTATGTGAAGCACTTAATCAACATTAATTTTTAACTTACTTTTATTAATTCACTTTGATGGAAATATTTAATTAGCTACTAGGAAGTAAAAGAGGGTTGAGATCCAAGAAGCATGTTTTTTGGATGACTTTCCATTTCAGGGAGTTCACATTCTGCCTACTCCAGCTGTTGGCACTACCAGGTATTTGTCAGGCATTCCAGGCTGTTCTCAGTACAGCACAGGACTCTCAGTGGGTACAAAGGGTTGGAAACAGCTTACACATAGACAGAATCCACAAAATCCTTTCAGATTTTCAGAACTCTGTAGTACCTGTGGTGACAATGTTATTCTCTTGAAACAATACACTTCCATAAGAAATAAAAAATGTAGTTTAGCTATTACTCAAGGTCCTCATTGATTATTTGGAATCTGAAATATTTGGAATTATTTTGCTAGTTGAGCTATGAAGGTACACTTAGCTGTGGATAAGTTACCCTTTATCTTTGGCTGAAAGCTTTGTATAACAAATTATACCCAAACTAATATATTTTCTTAAAATACATCTACCTTTTCAACAACTGACTTTGAGGCTGTCAGTTTTTCCTAGTAAGTGATTCTCTGACCTTCTTGTAGAATTTTTCTTTTATTATAATCAGTTTTTATGGTCATTTTTATGATTATAATGCATTCTTATCATAACACTGAGGCATTTGTCATTGTCATAACATTGTCACTTTTTAGCATTAGTACCCAATATTGAAATTAACTGGAGGCTGACAAAATACATATTTTTACAAATCTTACTATGATCTGTGCAAAGCATCACAGTAAGTTCTCAGATTCTGCCCATCTTCCTCCCTGCTTGGGGAAGGTGGAGGGATGGAGGTTTTGCAGGATATCTCAGTTTTTGAGTCTCATCCACCCTGAGATTTGCATTGATGATGTTTGTAAGAAATCACCAGCCTGTCTGGGTCTTTGCTTTCAGTGTCAATTGCTCTTCAGCCACCAGCCAAATCCAAAGCAAAGCATGGTAAGGGTATCTTAAAAAAAAAAAGCAAAGCAGTTTTTAAAACCTGATACTGCTTCTTCTCCATCACCTGGGAGACACAGCCAAATGCTCACATCTGTACAGGTCAGGTGCTCTCAGTCCTTACAGCTTTAATCCATTTTGCCTTCCTAACTCTCTGGAGAAGGTCAAAACAAATGGTATTGACCCCAGGCATGCAAAATTTCAAAATCTCATTAACTTCATTGTTTCAGCACTTGGAGATTTTCATTAATTACCCTTCTGTGCCTCTGGTGTCAGCAAGAAGTGTCCTGTGGGTTGCTCACAGCTTCATGAGCTGACAGATCATCAAAGATATCCTTATAAAGCTAATACCATAGAATAATTGTGGCTCTCATACCAGAACATTTTCAATTTCAGTGAAAACAGTTCCTGTCGCAATTGATTTAGTTTTATATTTTATAGTTTTATATTCATGATTCCTTATTAGTACCTGATTTTTCAGATACTCTTCTTAGCACCTTTGAAAGTCAGTTCCCGGTTCTTTCACTAGAACATCATCTGCCCTTATGCTGATGGAACACATGAATATGAATTGTGAGGCTTATGTCTAGCTACATGTCAAAGGAATCAAAAAACAAGATGTTTCTTATGTGAATAAATAGAACAGTGCTAAATTATTATGTAGTCCAAAGCAAAAACAGCTATTGGCTGATCTAATTAAGGAAGTTGGAAATAAGAAAATACCTTTCCTCACTTCTCAGCAAGCTATTTGGTTCTGCTCAGCAATTCAAACAGCCATACCATTATCTCATGAAATCAACAGCTTGGCCTTTCATACCATTGCATGTAATGTGCTCTCTTTTCACTTGATGATGTGAAGCAGTTCCCAGGCAGAAGCACACAAAAT
This sequence comes from Sylvia atricapilla, assembly GCF_009819655.1. Taxonomy (NCBI): domain Eukaryota; kingdom Metazoa; phylum Chordata; class Aves; order Passeriformes; family Sylviidae; genus Sylvia; species Sylvia atricapilla. The sequence continues at coordinate 104,032,836 of NC_089140.1, read as the reverse complement.
TTAAATTTTTCATTATTTGCCTGCAGGCTAAAGAAAGAGACTGATAAATTATACAATTTGGAAAAAATCATGCTGTTTTTTCTGGTTTTCAGGAACATGGATCTTATTTTGACAGTTTAAGTACAATGTGTGTGAGATATCACATGGAGTTGGGAGATACAATATTTTGGAGCTGCTTTGAAAAAATGGTCCCAAGTAGGATCAAAGTACTTAAGAAGCAGAATTAGCATCAGAATTTTTAGAACTATTACAATCTTTTAAAAAAATCAGATTATACAGATGTTTTTCAGGCTTTTGGGAAAAGTTGTTCTAAAATGGCATCCTTACTTGTGCAAGGAAAGACAGTTCTGAGATCTAGTTCTAAATTTTGTTATTTGTGGTTTTAACAAAATAAACCTGAAAACAAGACATTTTTTTACTATTAAGCACTGGGAATATGAACAAGACAACTTTAATTCCTTTTTAAGCACGGTGATCGGTGACAGAACCCAGATCAGAACAGCATGGAGCTCAGTCAGGGGAGATTTAGGTTGGATATTAGAAAAAGGTTTTCCACTGAGAGGTGGTGGGGTACTGGAAGAGCTCCCCGAGGAAGTGGTCACAGCACCAGCCTGACAGAGCTCAAGTCTTTGCAAAATGCTCTTGGGCACATGGTGTGATTCCTGGGCCTGTCCTGTACAGGGCCAGGAGCTGGACTTGATGATCCTTGTGGGCCCCTTCCAACTCAGCTTATTCTGCGATTCTATGATAACTCAAGTTCTGTATACACTCTTTTTTCAGGTAACAGCCTGATCTGGTTTCCCTGATTCCCTGTTCACTGCAGAACAGATCTGTATCACCATTGTTAAATAGTCTCTTACTAGAATTTTCATAGCAAGCAATATTTCCACATGATCTGCATTGAGATGAACAAAGTTTCCATAAAACCATGTATTTATATCACTGCACTGACAAAAAATATTGAAATCCATTCAAGTTAAGTTAGGGGGAAAAGGCTCATAGGTATTGAAAGCTATGGTCTGAATTTCCCAGGATTTTATTAACTACCAGGAGATAATAAGAAGAACAGAAAAGTGAAAAGAGAAAAAATATAAATAATATCTAGTATAGAGACAGGAATGAAATCAGAAAAAAAATTTTTCAGGAAAATTCAAACACCAAGGTTAACTGGTGTGAAGTACCTCTGTACATAAAAAGAGAGGTGGAGAGGAAAAACAGGTAACAAATAAATGAAAAATAGGTGAAGAAAACAGAAACAGCTTCAGCCAGACACAAACACATCTGTGCCCTCCTTGCCCTTCAAGAAAGGGCTAAGTCCTTGGGGGTCGTTGTCATCATATTCCCACCACGTATGAGCAAACCTCAGCATTGGAAGGGAATCTTTGGGTCTCTCACTTGCTGCTAAAACCACCTAGGAGATATCTAAAGGATTTTTACTTGCAGCCCAGGAAATCAGCTGTCCAACACCCTCTGCAGTTATCTTTGTAGCCTGTGAACATGTGACTGAAGTCAAGCAGGAAAGCCAATATCTGATCCTTGCCCAGGGAGACCTTGGTGTCATATTCTGTGTACATACACCTCCTATACCTGTCAGAACTATCTCTGGGCATTCACTTCTTCCCTAGCACCAAAAAGTGGTGCTTTCACATTGCACCTCATTTCACACATTTCAGGGATGATGGTGAGAGAAAGCCTTTCTTCTGGTGCAAAAAAATTCCAGTATCTGGTACTCCAGCTACTGCCAAAGCCCATGTTTTCAATATCTGCCCAAATCATTGAAGAACTACTTGACAAAGAAGTGCTACTACTAAAATGAATGGTGTGAAAGAGATTAACTGGTCACCAAATGGAGTGAGTGAAGCATTCACTAAATTGTACAGAGGACTGGCCCTATCTGAGAGGCACTGTAGATGAAACTGAAATAAGGTATTTCCACTCATCTTAAGGACCTTCTACAGCACTTCTTCAGCACGCTAGAGAAATCCTTCTTACAGCTGACTGCGTTCCAGCTGCAGGGTGGGAGTTTGTGTGTTTATTCCCGCACAGTTACTAAGAAAGGCTTGTAAATTAACCAAGACTTACTTGCCGAATGTCTTCAGTTGGGCAGCAAAGGTTCCATAGATTCAAGCTAATATGTCTGTGTACTGGAACATTTTATTCCAGTTCTATAGCATCACCTCATTGTGAAAGTCTTGGTGTCATTTAATGAGTACGGTTTTTTCAAACATCCTTTTTTTGAAATATTCACTTTACCCCATCTCCTGAAATACTAGCTACAGGATCTACTAGCTGTTCCTGAACATTCACAAGTAAAGGAAGGTGTAAGAAAGTCAAAACAGACTTGGTTAGTATAGGCCATGAGTGATATTGTGCTGTAAGTCAAAACAGCACACCACAATACTCAGAGAAATCTATAAAACAGAGCCAAAGAGACTATTTATGTTATTTCTTCACCCTAAGAATCAACTGTCTTCCCTGACAGCTTTCCCTCCAGCCTGTACTTAAAGGCAATCTGGCAGATTCCAGCATTCTCCTGGCAATCTATCTCAGCACTTCATTGCTTTGTTACCAGAATATTTTTCATCCTGAAGTCAATTCCTTGACTTAGTTTTCCCAGTCTTCAAAAAGCAAGAGACGTGGAAAAGAAGTTGATCCTCTTTCTTGTCTCTCCCTTTTTTTGCAGTATTGAATTTGAAACCTGTGGGAAGACATTAAAAGAAAAACAAAAAAGAAAAAATATAAGAGAAAAGGAGAAATATGCAGTAAATTCTATTACTTTATCTGGTCAATCTAACATCTTACATGATTCTTTGGTTTATTTAGATACTTTTTGAAATTTTTCTCATTCATACACTTAGTAAATGTAATACCCATACAAGCCACATCTCTTCAGTGGAGGCTGTGCCAACACAGGATGTTATTACTTCATATATCTGAGGGGTAGTGCATTTGTTTATATGCACCATAATGTGATACTTTCTTTACCACAATACCACAACTCATGTTCTCCTATTCTTCAACAAGTTTGAAATCCTTAGGAACTCTAGCTTTAGTAACTTCTGTGTTTAAGGACTCTTCCTCCAAAGATAAAGCTTTGCAGTCCTTTGAGATCTTAGTCTCATACTCTAAAGGTCTGAGGAGAAAAAAATCCCAAACTGATGAAGTTGCATGTGTGTATCAGACAACATTCATATCATATGAAGTACGGAATTAAATATTCAGGCATGCTACAGCAATACTTATTAATTGAGTCCTGAGAACTAAACTAAAAGCAGATTTTGTAGACAAAGGCATATTTTCTTCCACCCACAAACCACATATAAATTCTTTCATGGCATTTCTCAGTCAAATGGCTCATCCCTTGAAGACAATCAGAAAATGCTTATTTTCAAACACTGAATATGTGCCAATGCAGTATTTCTTTGAACACATAAGGAAGATAAAACCTCCAATTATAAAACCATGGAATGGACCTTTTTAATTCTTATGATGATTTGTCTTATTTTGTAAAAGCAATCTCATCCAATTTAAGGGTAATGTTTTTCTTTAGATGCCAAAAAGAGTGTGAGTACTGAGTATGATCTCACTTTCAAACAGGAGAGGGGGGACAGGAAAGCTGATTATGAGCACTGAACAAAACATGATCCACTCATGATAAAATTCTACATAAAAATGTCTTTTTTCCTTTCATTAAAATTTATTCAAAGAACAGATGGGCATGGAGTTTTTTAACATTTAAAATGGTCTCAGGTGTTTCGAAACAATGATACATGGAAGCTTGTCAACAAATGGCCTAAGGGGTAAAGAAGCCTGACAGTAATAGAGAACCAAATATTCTTTCAAATACTTTCAGAAACAAGCAAAACATTTTTTACTTTAGACACACAGGACACATAAAGCAGACTATACACTGTATTTTTTTTATAATTTGAATGTGTGGCTTCCTGAACACTGAGGAAAAGGGGATTCTTCTTGGATTCTACTTCTGGTTTTCTCTACAGATAATTTCTACTTGTGCTATTCCTCCATGACTCCTTTTCAGATATTAGCAACGTCAGTAGAAAGGAGAATTAGTGAGAGCTGAAACATTTGTTCCTCAGGCTGCAAGTAGAGGAGCCCTGCATTCAGTGCAGACCAAACACATGAGCTCCTGTGTATGAACAGAAAACACTCTGGAATAAAGTCTCACAAATTGACTCCAGAAATATCCTAACCATGACTAGTTTATTTAAAGCTACTCATGATTTCTCTTTAGCATAGTCTATCTCATCCAAAGGAATAAAATTTTCAACCACAAAAATGCCAACAACAGCAGGGGATGGGCTGTTTAAGTGGATGACTCGGATGTATTGAGGGCAACTAGGTCTAAAAGAAGCCTTAGGAGTGAATTATTTGGATATTTCTGCTTCATATATCAAAATTAGCAAATGTGACTTATGTGTGAATGCAATTCCTGTTCTCTCTCCACTGAAGAAAAAAATCCTTCTTCTTTTGGAAGAAAAAAGTCTTTCTTTACACTCCTGCAGTATCATCAGGACTTTTGGTGAGCAGTGGTCTTGAGCATATGCACATGCTGGCAGGCTATAGTGAAGAATAAACCTCAAATTAAATCAAATCTTTCCAGCAGGGATATCTAGGAAAATCACTAGGATCACTGAAGTTCCATTGCTTCCTGAATTTCCCAGAAGACACCCAAAAACCTATTACCTTCAAAGTCAGCTGAAAATTACTGCAATATCAATATTAATTTTGGGAACACCTAGGAATCCTTCCAGCACTTCGGCTATACTGTTTCTCACTGTCACACCGTGAGAAACATATTTTTTAAAAAAATCTTAAAAGGTAATCACAGTGAGTATGAAAAAACCAATATTATTGAGGCACAATAGAAGTTGCTATTAGTTTGGTGTATGTACCTTTTTAAAGACTTTTTTTTTATATATATGCAAGAAAAGCATCCAGATGTTACCACAGAACCGTGAAAATATTTAACTATTCTTAAGGGGTTAATGAAAGGCAAAACAAAGCAGCTGTAACTTTAAATCCTGATAATTTAAAATATGCTGCTCTGTCATTATTACAACTCATAAAAAATGTATTGTTGCCATAACAACCACCTCATCACATGTGAGATTGCCTGAAAAACTCAAGCTTTCTTTAATCAGACAGATACATGAGCCCAAACCTGAAAATACTTCACCAATACCTTCATGACATTTACTCTCTTGTAAAATGAACTTTAATGCACACAATTATTTTTTAACAATCATTATTATAAGGGAAAAAAAAAACCACAACACTATTATGAGAAGCCTCTAACAGATTCTATTTCTCCTCTTAGGCAGAAAATATGTGTCAGGGAATGATTGCATTTCTTAGGATGGAATAGGGTCGATGAAAGCATTCAATGTACATTCTCTTCACTGCCATCATTTTCCTGGGGCTGCACCATATATCACCTGAGTAACAGTCCACATAAATCCCAGATGCTGGCAGGATTTGCAAATGATCTAATGTGGCAGCCCCTGCCTACATGCAAGGACTCACTGAAGAGAATTGCATTTTAATGGTAGTAGAATGTATGCCACCTGGCTCCATCTGATACAATCCTACACAAAAGAGCAACCACATTTCCCATCCCATGGGCCTGAGACCAATAGCTGAATGCGGGACATGCTGGTAAAGTTGCACAGTTCAAGCAGAAACATGAAGCTGGCTGGAAGAATACAGAGGGATGGGCAGCATGTCCCCATGCCCTGTGGCAGGCCCCTGCACAGTTGCTGCACGGCACAGGTGTTCTGGTGAGATGGACAGCAGTGCAGTCACACTGCTCTTGGCTGCCCAGAAGTCATCTCTGCAGCAGTGGCCACATCATTCCTGTCCCTCCACAGGAATAGTGTCCTCAGTCACACACTTGGGCTGAAGCCCCCAGACTGAAGGAGCCAGCAGAAGGACCTACGCCTGAAATCCCATTTCATGGGAGCCTAATCACCAAATTTGTAGGTATCTGGGGTCATTAGCTGGGCTTAGAACAAAAAACTCAGCTTTGATGAAGCAGGGCTTTAAGTTACACCCTCCAAATTTTAGTTTCCACAAACTGAAATTTTCCAGCAAAGTCTTATTTTCTTGGATTTTTGTGGGTCAGCTCTCCTCTGCCACACAAAGGTTGTTTAATGTGCTACATTTGATAATAAATGTAATACATTCTTTCTTTCCACATGAGTATTTTCTTCAAGTTTTGCTAATTTTCAATCTTAATTCTTTTTTAGAGACATTCAGCAAGTAAATGCATTCCTTTCTAACATATTATCCTCTTGTTTAATCATGGCTTAATCTGATTTTCTGCTTTGGCTTTAGGGGTTGAAGTGCTTGACTCAAATGCTATAGCAACCTTGCTTTCTGTGCTTCCTTTGCTTTGTGTTTCTTGATTTTTTTTTCCAGGATATCCCAAAATATCCTCAACATGCTCATACAGTCACTGGTGCTAAGTGCCGAGACTAGCTGTATAGGTGGAAAGAGTGTTGTGCTCTTGTCATTATACCATTCAGGCTTCAGAAAATACCCTTCACGAAAATGTAACAGCCCATAAATATGTTTCTCCTTCAACTGAAACCCCATTGTAATCTTCTACTACATCTTTTTCTTTTTTCTCATACTTCCACAGACTCTGCTAAATTTACCTCTAAAAAGGAGGAGAAAACAGGAAAATAGCACAGAGAATTCATATGGTTCAGAGGAATATGTGTCTAATGTCAGAGAATGGTGGATTAGAGAAACTACTGGTCTGATTCATTCTGGCAGTTCCTGACTTTCCTCTGTTTTTCTGTAGAAATGCACAAACAATTGGTGAAAAGCCAGTCCTTGGCACACACCTGCCTCACTGATAGCTCCCACACACAGAGAGGAGGTGGGGATTACTTTGGGAGAGCTTTCAGGAAAAGAGGAAAAGAAAAAAGAGAATGATAGGACAAAACTGGGAATGAATTAAGACTGCAGGTTCAGAGAATGGTTAAAGACAGAGTAAGGAAGAAAGATGCAATCCCAATAAACCGTATCTCTCAGGAGTCACTGCTAGAAAACACATGCTGAGTCACACGCTCTATAAGCAGTAATTTTAGGAGAGATGATTATTGGCTAGTTGAAGTATGGTGTGAAAGGTCCCTTAAAACACTTATCTGCTTTGGAAATATTTTAGGTCATTCAAGAAATAAACAAAACAATCTTCCGTGAAACCCATCTGTCTGTCCAGACAGTTTTGGATCATGCAGATTTAGATGTTTATTTTGCTCATATTTCTATTAAAAGGTTATATGTAAGACTTAGCAATAATGAGTGGAAAAATAATGGCATTCGACCTCCACCCCCAAATGAATCCCCCCTAGAAGGGTTTCATGTTAAATGTCGAGATCGTTATGCAATTATATTTCAAATTCACACACAGACGTACTAGTCTTGCATATTTAACTATGTTTTCCTATACAAGACTGCTTTCTGTCTTACAGACTGAATCACTAGCTGAAATGTCCCTTCTGGCCACATTTGAAATCTTGATTATAATCCTTGATGAAACAGGGAAGTGAACAATCCTTGTATTTAATCATAATAAATTAAACTAATGAGCTTTCCTGGCAGATTTATTACTTTCCCTATGGATGAAGTTCCACTGGCTGATCATATGCAAGCCAAAGAAAGTCTTATGTAAGGGGGAGGGGGAAGAGGTGCAAAATATTTTAATTGGAAACAATGCATTCCTCATACGTTCCTAAGAACAACTAGGTTTGTGTTTTTCCTTCACCCTTGTACGAGAACCAGAGAGAAAGAGTCAAAGGCAAAGTTCAGATACTCAGCAATGGGGTGGCGAGATGCAGGATAGTGCCAGGAATGGTTTTAGCCAATAGCAGTCCAATCTGACACAAGAAGATAGACTTTAGTTCTTTGCCATTGTGTTCATGGAGTACAAGACAGTGACTCTTTTAGCAGCACTCTAAAGTATATACTCCAAAATTGCAGATATTGTACTTATTTAAGATTATACATGAAAGCAGGTAATATTTTCCACTTAAATCCAAGAAGCTTTTGAAGCACTTTTCCTTTTTCATCAGGAAAAGCAGCTTAAGGGGTTTGGTTCTGACCCTAAGAGATTTTTCCCTGTAATATGGAAACAAAGCCTGGATCCTGAGCTGCAAGCAGAACCAGAGAGGAGGGCTTTCCTCCTTGGGTTTCCTGGCCCTTTTCAAAAGTAGATACAAAACAAAAAGTGTGCCCTTCTCTTCACATTTGTCTCAGGGCTGTACTAATGGTGGCTGGTAGCAAATGAGAAAAAGGCATGCCCCAGAGTGAGGCGACACACCATCCAAGAGAGCTGTGACCATGCATGAACTTCGATGGGCAGTTGCTAGCAACAGGATCGTGGATGGTGTAGCAATAAAACAAAGTTCAGTGCATGAAAGGACACAAAAATCTCCATATCCATGTAATAGTAATTTGCCCTTGCAATTCCCTTCTTGTTCTCCTGACGATCAGATAAAATGTGGGAGGCCATCTGTCTGCAAGAAGGCAGCAATCACTGCTCTGCAGTCCCCAACAGGATGAACTTAGTCACTGCTTAAGGAGAGTCACAGGTCTGAGTGAATTACTGCAGACCTTCAACACACTTACTTCTTTACTCCACTGAGAGAGAAAACTAATTTAAAATGCAATCCTGTAACTGTTTTCAGACCTCTTGTAATAAAACAGGAAGTGTTTAATGTCTCTACTTCTGAAATTTTGGTCATTCATATTCAGTCACTTTAGACATGCTGGCCCAGGGACATGGCTAAAATTTGTTCAATCTGCAAGCTGATCAATCTGATCAATCTGCAAGCACCTTGTTAAAAGAAATTATTAATGTTGTCTTCTGTCGCAGATAAAAATTGTTCCAGACAACAGCAACCAACTCAGGCATCAAAGAATTTCTCGTCCAGCGGAGCCCTCACAAGCCTAATCAATACTTCAGTTGGATATTGCCCAGCAGGACACTAGCTCTGTAATAATTTTCTTTTGACTTTCTTCTCACCCCCTGAAATATCAGGTAAGAAAAATCTCCAGTCCAGACACAAACCAAGACACAGAGATATATAGCAAAAACTATGGTGAGAGAGCTGGGTAGCTGCTTCATTACAGGGTTACAGGCTACTGACATTTGACTGACATTCCTACAGCAAAAGACAAACAAGCTTTGGCGACTAGCATTCATTTTGCTCCCTCCTGCATACCTCTCTCAGAAGTGGTAATCCTCTGATAATTGCTGCTGGATTCTCCTCTAAGAAATGGGTAAGATGGGGCTCCAAGCACACTGTGCAAAGGCAAGCACAACAGAAAGAGAAGAAATTGCATTAAATTGCAGTCTTCTTAGTTTCTTCTTGACTAGGTTTGCTACTTCTGGGTCACTATGGATTCAGCATAGTATACATGGGGAATTTAATTAAGGAGGGCCAATGAAAGCAAACCTTTCCCTGCTCAGCACACATACTCTGATTTTGGTTTTAGAAGCTTGCATGATTTCTGCAGGAAGCAGTTATACAGAAAAGTAAATTTTAATTGTTCTTCATTCTTAAGCTCTGTTTGATTACATCTGGTAAATATTGTGCCCTAAAGTCATTTAATTATTCAGCTTTTCCACTTCAAAATAATATTAGTGCTGTATGAAAGGTTACCTGGAGGGCCAATTTTAATGGCTGAATACATCCTGAATAAAAATATTCAAAATTATTTCCTAATGTTTACCAACCCAAACTTTATGAATACTCTTCTACAAGCAGAGTTAATTTTCAGTGTGCCCATCAAACTTCATTTATTTTTCTGATTTAACTGCTGAGTTACTCCATTTGTGGATTTCTGGATATTTTGGAAACAGGTGGCTGTTAAACTAAGTTCTAGTTGAGAGGACAGTATTAATCAATATATTGCAATTTGCAAGACACTTAAGACTTGAATCTCCCATTCAATCCAAATCTACCCTCACAAGACACTAATTATGGAAATGCATTCATATATTTCAGTGATATTAGTTACACATCAATATCTGCCTCAGACAGACAAATTAAAAAATACTGTTGCAAGTTAAACATGGAGCTCTTAGGCACATGAGAAGGGAGAGGCAGCACCAGGCTACCACCCATCGCAACAGAATTTAATTTCTATACACTTACAATTGTTTCAAAGATGATAGATTATTTCCAAATACAATCATGGAATAGAAACAGACGAAAATCAGATGTTAGCTGAAACCTTTCAGTATAAAAATCTCATATTTTTACATTGATTAAAGTTCCAGACTGAGCAAATATTTATTTGGAGTCACTAGACTATACTCTCCATCATTTTACATGCTGCTATTTTGTGCAATAAAAAGTATAGGAAGCACAGCAGTATCTGTCAAAAGTATTGGCAAAAATAAGGTGCTCAATTTCAACAATTTTGCTAGTTATAGTATAAAAAATTGTCCTATTGCCCTGCTTATAATAAATAATTTTCTTCATAAAGGTTTGAAAAAATAATATTACAGTCATGTGAATCCATAACTCTTGGGGTATCTTAATGCGGGAATAATATCTAAGGTAAGCCAAGCCTTCTGGACCCTTCCCTTACAAAACGCAATCATTCAGTAAAGACAGTGCAAAGTTCAGCAAAGCCAGCTGGAAGGCTTCTGTGAGCCTCAGAAAGGATTGATCAGACCACGACAAAAGCACTTCAGTCAAACATAAATTGAACTCACATTCATTCAATAATGGTATATCACTTGTTTAAAAGATGAAGAGCTTTTCTGTCTTCTAAAAAAGAACATCTGAGTCGAAAGTGTGATGTAAAAACCCTCACAAGTAGATGAATCAAAATGGATTTTCACCATCTATTTGGTCACACATCCATAACCCAAGCCCCTTGGTTCCCACAGATTTAGTGTCTGTTCCAAATCATGAGGCACCTTCCTGTTTAAATTGCTAAGGCTTTACTTTTAGCACTGCAACCATATGGGTGGCTTAGGCAGAGACAGATTTCTTCACAAGAAAGACGATCTGGTACAGCTTGAACATCAAGGAAAAGGAAAAGGAAAAGGAAAAGGAAAAGGAAAAGGAAAAGGAAAAGGAAAAGGAAAAGGAAAAGGAAAAGGAAAAGGAAAGAGACAGGGAAGGGGGAGAGGAAGGGGAAGGGGAAGAGGGGACAAGAAAAAGAGAAAAAGTGACTGACTGACAACAGCCATGTAATTTTTCAAAGTGAGAGGCAAATATTTGACAAGGTTATAATAGACTCAGACTTCTCCAGACTCTGCTGTGATAAATATATCTATTTCTTCAGGCCTCACGGGAATGTGGGTCTGGGGTTGAAGGTGTTGGTCTCAAGCTGAGGTCTCACTTGGGCTGGAGATCTGGTTTACAACCACACAAAATCAATCAACCAAAACCCACCCAGACAAAAGGGACATGTCTACACATTTGTCTCTGAATTGAAATTCCCTGAAGTGATTTGATGTTGTTGAGCTTCCTGGTCAAAGAACGGACTTTCCTTGAAGTATCCCTAATGCCCATTCTGAACAAAACAAGAGATGCTACAGGCAAACAGGGAGTTCTCTAAGCAAATCCTTGCCGAGGCCCCAAGTAATCAGAACAAAATATGTAATGGTCACAGCCACTTCTTCCCCAACACACCTTCTCATACCACCCTCTTCAAAGAAAGGGGGAGAAGAGGAAAATCCTCAGCCACCAGAACTTTTGATGGAAAGTCCATCTGGTTTTGCTGGCATGAGAGAAGCCAAAACTTGGATTTCCTGAGGGAAAAATTGTGGTTTGGAAACTACACCCCAAAATCTTCATTGTGTTAACACCTAATTCAGGAAATAAAAAATAATAGAGAATGAGTGTGAATGCTGTGCTTCACCAGCTGTGCAGTCTTGGAAGTGATTCCAAGAACTCCTTCATATACTTGAGAGTGCTGCTGGCACCAAAATTCTCTTGTTTTACTGTGATGTCACTTTCATGTAGGTGGATAAATGTTCTGCTTCCAGTTTCCAAACAAATATCATCTCACTTGTGAGGTTCTTTGTCTTCCAAACAAAGCTTTAGTGTTTTGAGTTTTTTTCCTGAAGAATTTCAGCCTGATGGATATTGGCAGTTGAAGGCATATTAAATAATGCATGAAGAAAAGGATGGACACAAGAAGTGTCAGTTTTCCATTTTATACCCTTTTCCCCTGCAGCCTTTGAAACATATTTTATGCAGTTTCTTTATAATTCATACAAACATATAAAGGCTAACCCTTCACATTAGGCTCTTATTCATATACTGTGCAAATTCATATGCAAAGTAGATGTAACCCTCAGGCCATTGCCACATGCCCAGCTGTAAAAGAGGTACCACTGTGTCAGGCAGCATTTTTTTGTTTCTGGCAATCCCTCTGAATTTAAGTCAGGTAGGAAACAAAATGGAACAGACAAAGGCAGTATATTTTACACTCCTTTACACTGGAAGTACAAGTACAGATCAACACAATGACTCTAACCTTGTGAGATTTTTAACTGTCTCCAGGGTAAATACATCAGCCTCTACCTTTGCTTCTTCTCTTAAAAATGCCCACAGTTCTGTCAATGATTTGAAAGTAGTGGTGTAATAAGATAATATCTCAAAAACTGATTCCATATGTACAGCAAACGTCTTTAATTTCAAACATACGTATATTTGCATTGCTTGCTCAGAACTAGACTGTGACAAAACAAATGGATGATCTCATTCAAGAAAATTTTCTTTCAAACGATTCATGTTGGCATCATATATTTTGACAAAGAAAATACCTTAGCTTACTAAAAACCTGTCATTACACTAATGTCAATATGAAACTGAAGAGGAGAGTCTGAAAATGTTTCCTTCAGCATGATCCAAAACCAACTGAAATCACTGGAAAGGCTTTCACAGTCTTTGCTGAACTTAGTCTTAATCTCTTCCAGGCATCACACTCTATACTGCATAGATTCTCCCACTTAAATAAAGTTGAAATGTTTGTGCATCAAAGAACAATTAGTCTGAGAAAAGCAAGAACAAAAACCACTTTCAAAGAACAGTTTATACTAAAGTTTTATTATTAGTATTTTACCACTAGGCTAAAACAGCATAATACAACTATGAACGTTGACATAAGACATCCATTAAAATCTTAATTAAAGCACATTCTGCATAACAGCAAGTCTTGGCACTGCAAGTCATCTACAAAACACCATGAAGTGCATTTGAAATTTGAAAAGAACATGTGCAATTCTTTTTAAAAAGTACATAATTTATCTCAAGAGAGAAGGAAGTTTAATAGCATTCAAATTGCCCAGTACTTTAGGTTTGCCTGAAATTAAACACACACATCATATAATTTGGTCCCTATAAATATTATTTATCCTACCCAAAGCTATCATGGTATCTAGGTTGAGGTCCCAGTAAACTGGTGTTTTTGCAGAAGGACTTAACATTTGTAGCTCTGATGCAACAAATTCTCTCCACCCTAATCTCTTTGGAATTAATAATTTATTATACTTAATGAGACTTCTAACATGCAGAAAATTAGACAAGTCGTTATGTCTTCAAAGGATCATTTCCTGCCAGGCAAAAGTAAGAAAGCAGCAGACACTCAGTAGGAGGGATGATCGTTCTGGCTTAGAAAAACAGCTCACTTTTTTCCTTTTAAAGGTATGAATTAATTATCTCCAGTTACCTCTTACGAAGCCATTGCTGCTGAGTTTTTTATTTAACTGTATGTATCAAATCTTTATATTCAAGTGTTGCACATCTGTCAGTTAGCATAAATGTGATACAAGGCTTTGCTTGTTAGGCTTTATGAGAGCTTGAAGTAGTTAATTTCCTCTCAGGTTGCTCCTAAGCATTGAGCTTAACTTCAAAACACTAAAATCTCACTTTCCCCTCTTGAAACATCCTCCATTCATCTTTTTGTCAGCAGAGATTCTATTTCTTTTAAACAAATACTGTTGTTTATTGACACCATGACAGCAAATTTGCGCAGCAGTAAAAACATGACCCTTGTCCTCCACTGCTTCTTCCCTCCCTTTGGATCTCATGTGCACCATGCTGGATCAAGACTTAAAGGGTCGTCACCAAAAGAGACTACCCCAGACATCTTTCCTGGCTAAGGCCAGCCGGTTCAGATTAAAACCTCAGATTTAGACACAGAAAATTGCTCTTGCTTGAGCAAACTCATCCCCATAACACATGGCCAGAGGAGGAAGTAGCCCTTGCCACGTAAGAAGAGCTATTGCACCCTTGTGAAGAAGTCATTGTGTTGTCTGTGTTTGGTTATAGTTTTATTTTAGAATGAAGCATATTCAATTAACCTGGTAAAAGGAAGCTATGAGAAAAATAGGAAGATGTTAAATCAGGGTTGAGGTCAGCAAAAAACAGATGACAGTGTAAGAAAGGAGGGCCAGACTTAGAAATGATGGGATATAGGTTTACTCTAGGGAAACCAATTATGGTAGGATTCAATAATGCAGGTGGGAATATGACTCTGGTGTGAGCATTTTAGATTTTCAGTCCTTTCTTCTCTCTAGAAGAGATCAATTTTCAGTGTCTGATCTGATTTCCACTTTTCCATTCTTATATGACAGATCCTGGTTTCACTTCCTTAGGCTGTGGGACCAATCAATGTGGAAAAAAGAAAACTGGAAGATGAAAATGTTGTTTACCCACTGTAAAGGCTAAATATTTGCTCAGAACTGGCCATTCTTTCCTTAGGGGACTTTGGAGGTAGAGACTGGAATCAAGATACACGATTCATCTTGTTTGTATCAGCCTCTCACACTGCTCGAAGATAGGAAAATCATGTGCAGAATTACAGGAGATCTATTGAACCACCAGGTTTCGTGACCAGCACGGAAACCGTGTTAACTGGGTTTTTTTTCTTTGGGGCTGAAGGATGGGGTTTTAGCATCTGGGATGGGTTGGGGTTTTTTTTGTGCTATGATTTCTTTAACTACTGCCTTTGCAATGTATCAAAAAGAATGTGAGTGCCAACGCTTCTTTAGATTTCCTCTGCATTTACCTTTTCTCATTGGAATTTATTTTAATAATCACACATTACTCCAGAGCAGCAAAAACGAGCCCTTGTTTCTGTCAGGAATATTGCACTTGGTATGCAAAGTTGTTTTTAATCTTCAGATTGGTCTGCATACGTACACATAGCGCCTTACAGCATTGTTTTCTCAGTCTTAATGGGGAAAATGTACGCACTGGGGCAAAGTAATTGGATTTCGGCTGAGAAGCAGCATTTGAATGAAATCAATAAAGATTCTGCCATCTAATATTTTAAGTTTGGTACAATGTGTATACTGCAGGTCAGTGTAAATTCATTAAAAAGATCAATGTGATGAAATTTGTCTTGGGTGCCTTGAAATATCCTAGGGTGACTTGAAAGGAAGTTGCCAAGGAAACAAGAGATGCAACTCAGAGAAACATTTAGGTGCTTTAAGTTGATGTCTGAATTCTACTGAGTTTCTGAGATAGTATAATATAGGAAGTTGTCATGGAAACAAAACTCAACAAATGGTTAATGAATAGCCAGGCTGGGCAATTATTGCAGGTGGCTGTGTCAAAGAATTTGGACCAGAAGACCCTTAAAAAAATGAGAACTCTCCACAGGTCCTTGGTTGGTTTTTTATACCAAGAGGAAATTATCATCTTTTTACAAAAAGAGGAAATTATGCTTAGGCATCAAAATGGTAGATGCATTCTCAAAACTGCTAACAGATAGACATCTTTATATCTGTGTTAATTTTGTATAATATAAATTATAACTCCTTAGCCAGCATCTAGAAGCTGTCCTACAGGCAATCAACCTGCTTTGAAGTACAGACAGCAGTACAGAATATTCTGAAGTACAGAATAATTCTCTTGTATTATTGTCCATATTAAATGAGACATTTTAATTAAAAAACTTTTAAAGCTCAATTTGTGTCTTGATTGGTGTCTCTTCTCTTCCAAAGGCTTTTTGTTTAAC
The DNA here is from genome assembly GCF_009819655.1 of Sylvia atricapilla. Taxonomy (NCBI): domain Eukaryota; kingdom Metazoa; phylum Chordata; class Aves; order Passeriformes; family Sylviidae; genus Sylvia; species Sylvia atricapilla. The sequence goes on along the minus strand of NC_089140.1, from coordinate 104,016,813 downwards.
ATGATGTTTTGGTTTTGCTCTTTTACCCTAGGTTTAGCCCCATGTCTACTTTTCTTCAACAGGAAATCCTTGCCAAGATTATTTTAATTTCTGTAATAGAACATAACAGTAATTTTCCAGGACCATGCAAGCATCAATATTTTTCTTCCTTTATTATTCCATTTCAGGTTCTTAATTTCCTGTCTCATTAGGTCTGAGGCACTTGTTAGCATGTGTACAGTGCTTTAGGGTCTCAGCACTCACGTGAAAACTCATAACTTCCCATCAAATTTAAAGGAGAAATCTAAGAACACATACAGTAGCACGCAATCCATATTCTTTTTTAATGCATTGAGGAAACCATGGCATTGGTAATCTCAAGGAGATCAGCTGACACGGGCTCCATAACTGAACATGCAGAAGGCATTTCATTCTGTTATATACAGAAATACATATATGTACATCTATACATACTTATATATACATTCTGTTCTATGCAGACGGACTACACCTCATGAATAAAGTAAGATAGACAAAGTAATCAAAATCCTTATGCATGGGAACTCCTTTCACAAAGCTACTTAAAATTCACAATAATTTTGCTTCCCCAATGGAATGCCCTCAAAGAGTTGTTCCTGGGAAATATTTCCTATCTAACACTCATACTAAGAACATCATGCTATTTAATTTGCTAAAAAGCTCCTGGTCATTATGTTCTAGCTTCAGCCTCTCACTTGTTAAAAATAACGGCTTTTTGAGACATTTCACAAACATTTTTGTCTGCCTTAAATAGCACAGAATTAAGATGCCAAATACTGGGTGACAATATTTGTAGCTACTTCACCATTTCAAGTTATAGCTACAATTGTAAAATTTACATAATGTCATTTCTGCCAACTACACACACACACAGACACACATATGGGGCATTTCAAAGCGTATCTGTGCTTGCACAAGAATGAAGGTAAAGAAAGCTTTGTGTCATTGCATAGAAATGCCGCACACCTTTAACAAGGTTTAGCTTTTTCATGAACACTGAAAAATTTTCCCTTTGATTCCTTCACCTCATCCTCACTGCTGTACCACAAGGGTGGCAGAGTGATGGAGTGTCCACACAGCCTGTGGTCCTGTCTCCCTCTGCCTGCTGCCCAAGGTTGTTCCTCATTTAGTGCAGCTCCACTGATGGTAAATAGGAAAAAAAACCCAGGAAATCCGATCCAAAAATACAATACTTCTAGCCCAGCAAGACCCCTCCAATTTGCTATGGGGTTTTTGTGGGTTTTTTTGACCTAAAGAAAGGGAACATAAGATGGAGCATTATTTTCAAATCCATCTTAACATGAGCTTCACAAGGTCCAGATAGATGCTTGGATATAAGAAAAAAGAGAATCCAACTTTCATGCTCCCATTAAAATTCTGGAACTATCAGCACTTCCCCAGACTTTTGAATAAAAATTTCCAGGAGAATTTCACCTTTTATGTAAGTTTCTGGACTTCATGATTATGTAGAAAAGTGCTTAAAAGGTTTAGAAAGAGTAGACAGAAAGGCTAAGCTCTGTATAGCATTTTTGTATGGTTTTTTAACATCTACACATTATTGAGAGGCTTCAAGCATTATACAGGAATGATTGAGACTGGTCAAGAATCAAGACCCCAAATGTGAACCATGATTAATATGAATGCATGCCCTTGGAAACCACACACAATTTCTTTTACCACCAATCCTTCTAGCAGAAAATCTAAATAGAACTAGGATTTTGCCAAGCACTAGATGATATCCCTGAGCTGTGAAGGGTACAGTAAGATAAAGACAAGAAAAATAATTCATTGTCATTCCCAATGTAGTAGTTAAGCCTACCTTGCCCTTAAATGTATTTTGCAACTTGTATGATTTTGTATTTGTACAGCTTTGTGCTAAAGATAATACAATAACCTTGAATTGTGCTTTATAGAAACACAATCAATTAACTACTTACATATGGACAAACACTTGAATATATTGTATTGTGTCTGGATGCTACGTTACACTTCTCTTGTAGACTGCATTCAATTAACTCAAGGCTATTGCGACTTCCTGAGCATGCTGCAGAATAAAATCCTTCAGAGAAAGGGCATTTGCCTCTTGTGTGTCAAGACACTCAAACTTTAAACTTGAATGAATCCTCTGAAAGTTTAATTTCAATGCTATTAGTGCTAGAAAGTATCTTTTTAGGGCCTATTGCAGTTTAAGGCTGCTGAGGAAGTGAATTAGACTCTGGCTCACTGCTCATTGCCCAAAGATCGTGTAGTCAGCCGGATAAAGACAAAAACGCATCTTTGTTTGCTATGCAGTCAAATGCCTTATGTACTCCGGATTTTTTATAGCATCTATTAGAAGTTATCAACTTCTTGAGATCATAAGTAAAGGGGTATGAGAATAAGGAACCTTAAAGTTGGAGAGGGGGTTTCTCTTCTCTACTATTTGTATTAGCTAACAAGAAAAAGGTGCTCCATTGTAACAGCAGTATTTTCCCAGCAACTGATTTTGCTTCATGTTCTGAAAATACAGGCTGAAGAGATATTGAAGCTATGGGAATCCTAGGATACAAAGTTATGCTACTTTATTAAGCATCTGTCCTTCTTAAATGCTGACGTATGTTAGCATTTATTTAAGAATCATTGGCATCACTTGATTTCTTTCATAGTTTGTAATGACCAGTGCTGTTATGTTCACTCAACAGGGTGAAACAAATTATACTTTACCTATGTAATACAATCATCATTTCACATTTTGACTACTCACGAAAAGCTATCTGCATCCCATACACAAATTTAATGTACCTGTGAAATTTGCAGCAGTTCTATAAAGAAAATTGATTCCTTTTGAATGATTTTTCAAACTGTAAATGTGAAAACTCAATCTTAAAAAAATTCAACAGTCGTTTTTTCATTAATATAACTTTGAAAACGAATAGGTTTGTGAGCTTTTTATTCTTGAAAAACATATTGGAGAGAGGGCAGAGCTGTCTTCCCAGGAGAAGTTTGTTAAATAATAAATATAAACCCCAATAACTTTCAGGCACTTCAAACAAGGCACAAAATACAGAAAACACACAGTAGTTAGTCAGTACATCAGCACCAGGGATTCAAGTAATTTTTATCCACTTGCGCAACTCAGGGCAGTTTGTCTCTCACTGAACTGCTGTTTACACAAAGCATCCACAGCAGAAAAACATTTTAAACATCTTGTGTATGGAACTTCCCACTAGGAAACACAGCTTGTGATATGGCAATTTAACAATAATAAATTAAATCTATACATGACCTCTCAAAGGCAGAGCAAAGGAAGGCTTGGCAGTGCTTTGGGGAAAATTCTCCTGTTCCTTACATGCTCTCAGAAATTTTCAGGTCTCTTCTAATCTGCAGACCCTCCCTATGTCTTCACAGTATGAACTCATGGGTAATTTTACACCTATGGCCAAAAGACCTAGCAGGGACTGAGCAAGAAAATAGACATCAAAGGGTACAAGTTGGGACAGGGAATCCAGCCAGCCCCTTGCTTAGCATCAAGGCAACAGTCTTGCGCTGTAGGATGTGATAGTGCACACCCGTGAGCCAACTCTGGCAAAGTTGGTGTGGTCTGCTCTCAGTGAACCTCATCCCTTGCTGGGGGGCTGCAGCGTCTGGGCTGAACACCTCCAGCAGTGACACCTGCTTCTCCTCCAGCTGAGAAACCAGACCACCTGGTATCAAACACATCTGGTGCAGGGTGTGCTAACCCAGATTGTGGCATCCTTCATTCCAGGTGGAGAAATCCTGACATCATCTTTTCTCACCCAGCACTTTTCAGCCATTCCCTGCATTGGAGAGGCTGCATTGCTGAGTTGAATCACCTTTCAGCAGTCACCTTGACTTTAGACTGTATCCCTCACTGGGCCAGCAAACATCTGTCCAGAGCTCACATAAGTCCAGGTGAAAAGTTTAAGTGTGCTGCAGACAGAGAGATTTGCTCTAAAATGTAGGTAGGAGCCTGAGTTAAGCCTGCGGTGAAGACATGGTTCTCAGTCTAAATATTCCATCACAAGAATGACAGTTCCAGCATGCATCAATGCACTGTCCTAAATGACATTACTGCTAGTGTCAGGAAAGGAAAGCAAATAAAGCAAAGAGGTAAGGACAAAACACAATGAGTGAAAATACATATGTGCATCCATAAGCACACGTGCCCACCCTACACACGTGCTGCATAATATAATTGCATTTCCCATTGATAACACCTTCAGGGAGATAGTTCAATTTCGGCCATGAAATATAGCTCAATTTTTATAGGTATGTCAGATTTCAGCTGGCAGTTTACCAGTTGATAGTTTGAGGCTGAAGGAAACACTTTCATTCATTTCACTGAGGGTAATCATGGTGTGCAAAGCCACTGATTAAAATGATAATCTGAAAGAGGGCCAGAAGTGAAAGAAAACCTCTCTGGTCCCACCTGCCTCTACTCGCTTCCTGCTCCTCAGTGCTGGATTCCTCAACCTTTGCCACAACTTGCTGGTAAACAGTCTGGGCTAAAATTAGGTATATAGCAAAGGGTAGGTGTTACCATCTGCTGCATGTTGTTAATCCTTGATGGCCTGATAACATCTATTTTTGATGTTCTTTATTGGCTTTCTGGGGAGGAAAACAGAGGGATAGGGCTCTAGTGCCACCATCAGTGGTTTGCAGTATTTGCTGCTTTTCTTCCTTTAACAGACACCTCTGCCACAACAAAGGAGTTTTAGAAGAACATACTAGGTAATCTCTTACCATGACAATATTTGAGATATTATCCTTCATTGCAGTGCTTTGAAATCATCACTGCATTTTCTCATCTGGTTCTGAACCCTCCATTTCCATTCTCCACCTATATCATGCTCCCAAAGACGGAGTAAACAAGCCAGATAATTGACTTAGCACACATGACGCTCAGCCACTTACTAGGTAATAAGCATGTAAAAGATGGCTCTTTAAAAACAACAGCTGAAGCCCTGAGTTGCTTTTCTGATCTTGTACATTATAGATGGCTAAGCATTTTGCATCATGCTTGGCTTTTGCGAACAAAAACTGGGAAGAGAAAATAACTCAGAAATTAGCTCAGGCCTCTCAAACTAAGGAGAATCTTCATCATAGGTCAAATTTTCAAGTGAAAAGTTCATGAAATATTTAAAGGTTAGTAGTGGAGGCTACCTTTTTAATACAAGTTTGCCATGCATTACAAGTTTTCACCTAGAATCCTAAGCTTTATACTTACCCGTTACTTTGGAATTCCAACTTTATGTAGACTTCTTACTCTTATCTTGCATATCCTCATAAACACTCCTTCAGTGCATGCTACCAGTCATCTCTTCCTAGAGTCCATGCTGGTCATACTCAATAATTCCTTCTTCTCCGAGGGGCCAGAGATTCACTATGACACCACCTGTGACAATTAAGCGCTTCATCCTCTAATGAAGCAGATGATGCAGCAGTCCAGCTCTCAATCCCATTGAGCTGCTGTCCTGGCTGGGTGTCTCTGCCATCTTGACCTGTCTGCCCAAAGCCCTTCCCGAGAAAGCTTGGCTGTATTCTTCCAATTGCATGAAACAGCCAATGAGCCAAACACTGCTATCAGGACTGGCAAGTATATTTGTTTTCAGCATCTCTGTGGTGAGTCAGTGAGACAGATGTACTCTTGAGGGCTAGCAAAGTCACACTGCCTTCTTATGAATAGCTGAGATATTCAAAACTGCAAAACAGCTTCCCAGAGGAGGCAAATGTGCCCCAGCCTGAGTCGGCTTAGGCCTCCTGGAAGGCTCAGTGTCTGGAAACATTAGGAGGTAAGAAATATCAACAGCAACTGTAAATGTCAGCAAAGAGAGTTCCTACTCATAAGTGATACATTAAAGATTCCTATCCAGTGGGAGAACTGTATCTGATATTTAGCTCTCCCCAGACACAGAGCTCTGCTACATTGAGATGGAATACTTGTAACTGAAAGAGATAAATGCTCTGGCTGCTTCTAGAAAGCCCCCTGAATTATTTGCCTTTTTCAATCTAAAGACATTTATATCATATATATCATGTTAGATAACATAAGCAGGCTGTACTAGGACAAGCAGAAAAAAAGGGAATTTCTGCAGGTGAAAGCGTTACCCAACTCCAACACTCCATGTGACCTAGAGGCAAGAATTATTAGATACTTAGCTCAGTATTTCTAAAATTGTGGTCCATTATGTTTCTAGAGGTCAATAAAAGAAACAAAAGAAGTTAAAAATGCTAGATATCAGAAGCAGCTGTAGTTCATTTCCAAAGGAGATGTGTTATGGATACGAATTGTAACACCAGGCTACAACATTCACAAGATGGAGAACTCAAAATACCCTTAGCTGCTATCAGCAGCTCAGTTCCTTCAAGGCAAAGTATTAATTAAAATCACATGTAGATGGCAATTATGGTTTGGGTTGATACCCCAGTAAGACGTGGAAGGAGCTATATCTGATGCAGTGAGTAAAAATACTGGGATTACATGGAAAAAATGAGTCAAAAAATAGTCACAGATGGTCTAGAAAATACTACGCCTGCCTTATAGGGAGCTATCTGTTGTTTTCTACAGTCTGAATAGGCTGAGAAATTCACAGAAGGGATGATCAGCGATGAGAGAAGTGGACACCAGAAGCTGTCAGGCAAAGGCTTTGTTTGTGTAATCTAGCACCATTTCACCAGCATCCAAGAAAATTCACAAGTTCATAATAGCTGAGGACAATCACGTAATTCTGCTATGAAGAAATGGAAGAAAGAATAAAGGTCTTGCAAATATGAAATTATCACCTATAGTACCCATTCTGAGAAAGAAAACTAAATAGTTGTAACCCTAAATCTCACTCACATACTCCCTTCTCACACACACACAGAGTATACAGAAGGGTAAGAACTGCTTTCTAATCGCTGGCTATTGCAAAGGAAGATAAGTAATCCTCTGTAATCAAATCTGTATGAAGCTTTCGTTTTTTCATAATAAAGCATTCATGTTACAGATGCCCTGCCAGATTTTACCATCTTGCCATTATATTGATTCTTAAATAGGAAAGCTATCATACTCCTGACTGCTTCTCATGAGGAGACTAATTAGATTATTTCATCATCTGGTTCATCAAAGCAGGAAATACTTAAGTGTCACAGCTGGCCTCAAACTAAATATCTAGTACCAAGATTTTAAATGAAAACTATTACATCTTCAGTGGGTAGCATTTCATAAATGGCTAGACAGTAAAAAATGATGAAGATAACAGATATCATTTCACATCTTTGGGCTGCAAAGGGAGTCTTAACTCTACAAGTGCATTTGGATTTATTTTCTCTTGGTTTTGCTAGTACTATCATCAAAGACGTTTTGCATAATGAACAGATCCAGAAAACTGAGAGAGCTATTTAGATTTCTGGCAAAGATTTGTGACTGAGAATTAAAAACTCTGAGGCAACATCTTCATTTTAAGTGAATCTCCTGCTATTGATGCAACCTTTCCAATCAGAGTACTCACCACTATGGAAAGATCAACTACAAGGAAGCACATCTCCCTTGCAAAGGAACCATTCCACTGTCCAGTCACTATTCACTGCCCATCATTCCTTTCTGAATTTGTAAAAGATCTTCCTCTTGTGCACACACTCTATATATTAAGCAAATCCTCCTGTAAAGAAACATGTGTGTCAAAGCCACGACTTTGTTGTGCTTCTCCTTTTATATATACACAGAGGAAAAGAAAAGACAAACTACTCATGTGAAAGAGGTTTGTTCACCACAGCGATTTAGAGTGAAATTGCCACCTATCACCAGCACTTAGGTAAAGGCTCAGGCTTTGCAGGTCTATTTAAGACCTCAAAAAGAGCAGCGTGATAATGTGTAAATCATTTTCTTTAAAGAGTGTTCTCATGAAAATCATATGTAAAAGCAGAGTCTCCATATTATACCAAAACCTTAGTAACGTTGTTATGGGATAATATAATCCTATTTCTCTTACAGACCTATAATATAATTATGTAAATGGCTATACAAAGCCATGATTATATCAACAAAATGAAATTGTTGTGTAAGACAGTTCCCATTCTCTGCAAATGAGGCTTTTCAGCACTGTAAAACCAGAAAGTTTCCTCCTATAATGCTAGAGGCAATGTTAACACTGTTGATTCCTGTGGCATTTTTTACTTTGAAGTTTATCACAATTAACCTTGAAGACCACAGGACCAAAAAGAAAAAAAAAAAATATGTGGAAGTTACATCATGCAGTGAAAATTGTAATAATATTTAGATTCCTCTTATGTTCTACACTTCCTTGACCTTATTAGAAATTCAGACATCCTTGTAACTTTGCTGGACAGTTTACTTGGTCAAAAATAGCTCTTTGCAAACTAAATTCTCTTGGGTTTTTTAAAAAATTAAGCTAGAGGCCTCATAAAATTTTCAATGGAAGTTTTGACTGGGTCACTTTGCTGTGGAAAAATATAATTTTTATGTCATAACAATCTTTCTGAAGTTATATGAACCAACAGATGAACCATGAACCTTAGAAAAGGACACATTCTTTCTGAACTCAGCCTAACTTTTAGAGAGAACAGAGCAATGAAAAACACAAATAGTTTAAAACACATACAATAGTTTGAGAGCACTAACAGTGTCATAAGAATATTTCAAATAAGCAGTCTCCTGAATTAATAGCATATAGCTATTAGCACAAGACAGTGCTATTAAATAAAATGGTAAAATTTAGCTACAAACTTCAGATAATCATCCTGTAAAATCATGACCCGTGATACTGATACATTTACATTTATTATATTATTAGCTATTCTTAAATTTCTAACTTATTTCGGCCTTTGTGCTGGTTTTATCTTGGATGCATTTCCTTTTCCACACAGTAGCCAGTGTGTGGCCACACTTTGTATTTGTGCTGCAAAAAAAGCCAGAAATTAAATTTAGATTTTTATACAATTCTGCAGTTGACCTGTAACCAGCAGTGGCAACATCTGCTGGGCTAAGAATGCTGGCCAGGGGAACTGCACCCACTCTTCTGTGTTGAAAAATATCTCCATCTCCAAAAAGGTGAAGAGATGGATCTTTACAGATCTTTATTGTAAAGTCTCAAGTGTGTGTATGAGCTTGTCCATGAGCAATGGTTTAGAGAACCATGAGCACTGCAGTGGTACTAGCTGTGAAGCGTGTAATTCTCATTATTCCACTGCATTTTGGGCACTGTTTCCCACTTTGTTCTTTCCTCTTTTACTCTTTACAGACCCTCATTTTCTCATATGTAACTTATTTTCTCATCTCATAAATATGTGTTATAGAAATACTCTTTAAAGAAGGACAGAGAAGGGAAAAAAGAGGTCTAAGACAGGCAAAAGTGAGTATTTCGCTGATCCCAGGTGATGAAAGGATTGCAGGCTCCACAATCTGAGGCAAATGGAGGCAACTTACAGACAAAATGAGAATGTCTGACCTTCTCACTCGGCAGAAGTTATTATCTGGGTTTTACACAAGAAAAGGAAAACTGAATGCGGGTGCCAGACATTCCAACTAGTGATAAGCAATACTGCTATTTTATTTTAAGACCATTTACTTACTGACACGGAAAAAAGAAGACATGTCACTGCATATTGAACAACAGGGGAGGAAAATCTTACTCAAATTTTGCATTTGCAGCATTCATAACATTTTAGTAGTAGTATTTTAACCATGAATACTATCTTCCTAGCTATTTTGAAAAACGTCTCCTGAATTCCATCAGGGCTATCATTTCCATAAAGGTCATCAAATGAGGCCTTACTTTGTTGTTTTGTTATTGAACAGGTAGCACCAGAGAACTAATAAATAAAATAAAAAAAAAAAATCCCTTGTGGAAAGTAGTTCTGCTATGGTAATGTTGTCCTATTTAACTTTTTTACTTACCACAGAGATATCATACCTTTCTCTCATGCGGCTTGCACATTTTTATGTCCTTGTGGCAGCAACCAATTATGCTACTGCCACAACTTCCCATCCTCCTGCTTACATTTACTAAGCAGCCCCTCCTTCCTCCCTAACCACCAGATTCATGTTTCCAATCCCATGCCACACTCTGTTTATGGTTGGTTGTGGAAAGAGGTAACAAACAAATTTAAACCATGCAATTTTACAGACAAGCCTTCCTGAGTGTTAAAAGAAATCTAAAGGCACCTCCAGTAACAAATAATTAACAAAATAAAGTTACTAATTCGTAAATTAATATTAGATTGAAGAAAAACAGTTGAGAAATAGAGAAGGATGAAGGAAGAACTAAGCAGCAAAAACCAGAGCATATGGAAAGTCAGACTTACTTTGTTGTAAGTAAATGCAAACTACTAACAGAAATATAAAAATTCTCTGAAACAAGTAATGGAAATTTCAGATTTGCTCATCGCAGGGAAAACATGAAAGATGATGCATTTGTTAAGAAGGTACTGTGATTTCAGTGTCAAAACTCCAGCACCAACAGTACCTCCCAGCCCTTCTTTTCATAACACAGGTAGCTAAAAAAGCCAAAAAGCTGGAGGGGAGGGCCACTACAGAGCTTTGCCTGCAGTTTGGCAGCCAGAGTACTTCCAAGAATGCCTGGATGTCTGAGACTAGACGCATTTTGAATTTCAGCCCTCTGGGAATGGCCCACTCTTTAATCCCAAAATAGCCCATGTGGCAGGCTCAGACCCCAAGCTGAAAGCCCAGGTTCTGCAGCACACCAAGAATTCAGCAAGTTGAATAAAAAATATTTGCAAGTAAAAAGCAACTTTCTTTAGAAAATTTTACTTTACTTGAAGAATAACCCTGACAAGGTAAAGGGAAAACCTCAACTCCATTATGCCAGCAATGTAAGTCCTCATAGCTAGGCTCAGAAAAGTGACCTGGCCTCACTAGAGCAGCTCTGATGTCATTTTAGTGATGTCAAGGCATGTTGAAGCAGCCAAAGAACCAGTGCCCAAGCCCCTGCAGGCTTCCCATACTTTTGAGATGTGGCCAGGGTCATGGGAACACACCTTGACAGCTGCTATGCTGTTCACTTATCAGTGTCAATATTATATTTCCAGTAGACTACCAAGCAAAAATGTATCTATTACACAGCCCCCAGGCAAGCTCTCAAGCCGTGTATGGTACTGGGGCATCTCTAACCAAATAAATAGTACCTTTTCCTCACAAATTGGTAACATTAGGACACTTACAAGTAAAAAATAAAAAATCAATTTCTAGCAATACACATATCATTGTTATTCAAAGCACTGTATATCACTGATTCTCACTACTCCAACAGGTCAGCTTTGCCTCTACACACACATGCACATACACAATTCTGTCTTCAAAAATGTGGCGGACCCAGCCCTGGAAACATTTAAGGTCAGGTAGGACAGGGCTCTTGGCAACCTTGATCCAGATGAAAAGGTCCCTGCTCATTGCAGGGAGGTTGGACTAGATGAGCTGTAAAGTTCCCTTCTAAAACAAACTATTCTATGATTCTATGAAAAAACCTGCCAGCTGGGACACCACAAGACTTCTTTCAGCAACTGGAACATACCTCATTGCCCTTGGCTATTCTCTAGCCACCTTCCATTCTCTTCCTGTTACATCCAATCCAAAATAAACAGTAGGCAAAATTTTAATGGTATGTTGAGGCTAATGAACGCAATTATCAAGGCAGAGTAGCATTTATCTCCTGTAATTTATAGGTGTTTATGAACTTTGGCAATCTATTTTAAAAAGTCAACCCTTTGCTGCTGCTGACACCTTTCCAAGCTGATTGCTATGAAGAGGCACGACCTCCTCACTTACCTCGCCTCTTTAATAATGTTTAATCTTGCAAAAGAAGTTTTGCTGCTTCCATAGGAGTACATGCCTAGCAATCATTATTCCAAAAACATATCTTACTGATAAAATTCCTTTTACTTCACAGAAGTTTAAAAATACAAGTAAAGGTCATATGCTAATTTGACATTTCAAAATCATACTCAAACCTGAAGATTCATAAAAGTAAGTTTGATTATGACACTTGATGTACTCTATGTATAGAAAAAGCTTACAATTACTTCTTTTTATAATGTAACTGAGGTTTTTTGCAATAAGACATAATTTTAAAAGGCTTTAAGTAGTAGAGAACACCTAGCCAAAGAAACTTTTACCATTGTCCTGCTAAAATAACACAGATGTATCAAATAATATACTTTTTTGAAAATTCTTGAGTAATCACAGTTGTAACTTCTCCAAGCTGCCACAAGAATTTATAGCTTAAAACAACTTTTTATTTTGTTAATGTTGTAAGTAAAATACACACTCCAACTATTTTTTATTTGAATGTGTGATACCAGAATACAAAAGAAGAAAATCCCATTCAAAAGAGGGGAAATAACCATACAATTCCTTAGGAACACTGAAGATGTGCATAATATCTAGGCTGATATTTATTAAATACACCTTTAACATCTCATTATGTTCTTGTGCTCCTCTATCCTTATCTTCTCCCTTTTTTTTCATTTCTTACCAACTTTGTAAACTCTTCAGAGTAGCTTTTCTTTTTTATACAAGGCTTGACACAACAGAGGGCATTTTTCCCTCTGAGCAACTGATATATATAACAAAGAGAAAGTGGATCTTAAATTGTCGTGTTATATTAGCAGGTTTCACTCATCATGGATCTTTCAGTATGCTGCAGATTCTGTCTCAGAAGAATCTTTTGACAGATACTGATGGCTGGTTAGGAACAGCTGGGGTCTTGGACAGCTGGAAAAGAGTAAGGGACTATCTAAATTATTAATTAAACGTAACAGGCAAATACCTATGTTTAAAAGATGACCCCATCTACGGCTAATACCACCATGAGTTTTCCAAGTTAGCAACAGGCTGCAGATGTGGAACACCACTTTTCTGTCATATTCACAAGATTTTCTTCATGGCCAGAGCAGTAGAAAAGCAGGAAACAGGTATCCAAGGCACTATTTTGTAACTATTTAGGACTGTATCAGGTATGATACAAGTTCCAACTTTCAACTTGACTTAGCCTGAGAAGCTTAGAGTCTGTGTGCACAAGTCCTCTACATACAAGTCATACTTCAGATGGATTCCCAGGTGCTGGAAGTGCTCAGATGCTTTAGTTTAGTGGTGAACACAGTGATGGCAGGTTAACAGCTGGACTTGATCTTAGAGGCCTTTTCCAATCTTAATTATTCTAGGATTTTAGAAAGCCACTATTTGCAAAGGACTCCACAGAAAAGACAAATTAATAAGGTCATCAAATCTTAAACAGTCCAAAGAAAGTTATTCCCTTAGAAGGGTTCTACTGCTTAGCTCAAAGCAGAAAGGTGGTTTCCTGATCTCTAAGACTGTTCATCTTTCTTTTAGTTGTAATTAAAGAGATAATCTGGAGTTGTTCATAGCAGCGGATGTGGAACAGACAATATTGTCATTTCTTGTGCTGTTTTGTAGAGTACAAAGGGAAAACAAGATAAGTGCAGCAGTTATCATTTATTCCATGCTTGAGTCCCATACATCGTTTAGTACTAGATGAGAGCATCTTGGGAGGGCAGGGGAATTCTGACTGGGGAAGCAGAAGTTCCAGGTAGGAAATGTCGTATAAAACTAAAAGCAAATAAAGGATCTTCTATCCCTTGTAGCTGTAGCTAAGATTGCTTACCTACTGCCAGTTTAAAATGCAAAATAAACAAAATCGTGTAGCAAGAAATGTTTTCTTGGGTAACTACTGTTACAATACTGTTCCACTGTTACATTATTTATGTATTTTGAGTATATGTTTAACTGTTGTAGGAGGGAGAAAAAAGAATTTTCCTTGTTTTATTAACGACACTGCTCCAATAGGCAAAACATGAAACTGAACAGTAATACAGAAACTGGGTCTGCAAATAAGACACAAGATTTTATCTTCATTTTTATTACAAAATTATAAAAAAATCTTCTGCTAACATTTGAGGTTTAACTTAAAAAAATCTTCACAGCTCACCATGCTATCAAAATGGAAATGAAGGTAAAGAAGTTAGGCAACGCATTCTGTTCTCCACTATAAATAGTCAGAACTCAGGAGCCTACCATAAGGAAAATCAGTTTGTCCAGCACCTCTGCCTCTACTGCTGCAAATGAGTAAGTGGCAGAGGCCTTATTACATTTTCTTTGTATTTTTCAAACTAAATCTAAGCATAGCAAAGGATACACAAAGTGTACTATTCTTTAATTTTTTTTTAAATGGATCATTCTTATGTTAGCTGAAAAATACAGCTCACTGGCATGACTTTATAATGTTCCAAAACATAAAGAGAGATATTTCTTTAAATATATACATTCTTTTAAAATTTCAGAATTTTTAAGATGTTGAGACCAATCATTTACAATGTATTCAACAAATTAACACCATATACACAAAGAGAGAATTGCCAATTGTTTTAGAAGTATAATTATACATAGATTATGGTCAGTCAAGAATTCATATGCCAATAACCATAAGCACTGCTCCTTTCATTTTCTCTGAGGCAGACAGACACAAATAAACAAGTAGGAAAATACACTGCCTTCATAACTATTTTAGTTGAAAATCCATTGTTTTGCAAAAAAATCTTTAAGAAAACAAGCATCATTCAGAACTGTTTACTTCCACTGACTCTTTAAAAACAATACATTATAATTCTTTAAAAACAACAGAGCTACAGTACAGCTGTATCAATGTACTATCAGCTCAGATTTGACAGCTGCAGTGAGAACACTTTAGAATATCTTTCTTTTCTTGAGGTTTGAAAAAGAACACAGATGAGCTTACACTCTAACATTGTTGGCAGATGAAGAATTGTTTGCCCCTGGCGGGTTAATGTGATTACTCTTCAAAAACCACAAGCCTATAGAACCACACAACCCTTACTCTCTAGGGTCATGTTAAACGTTGACCAAGAAGGAAAACTGCATAGTAACCAGCCCAGTTATGCCAACATTTTACCAGTTCACTGGATGGTCAAATATGATTTTGGGGTGACTGACCACCAGGAACCACCAAAGAAACCCCTGAGACAGAAGAACACATGTGCAAAGAGAGGGAACATATGTTAATGATTTTGGAGAAATTATTACAATCTGTGTGCTATTCAGCAAGGTAAATGAAAGTATATGTAAAATACAGTATATAAACAGAAGCTTTCTCTGCAATCAGCATACACAATATTTCAGAGGAGATACTTCCTCATACATCCAGCCAAACAAAGAATGCCAGCTTCTTAATGCTACACGGCTGTCAAGCAGTTTTATCTTTGCTGATTTTTTGTAACAATATCAGTATTTAAATATGTTCAGATCATCAAAACAAGGGACCACCTTGCACAGAGGGGTGATAGTATTAAAAAGATATCCTATAACTTAAAGAATTCTAACTAAAATGCAATTGGTTTTACTTTTGTTACCTTTAGGTGCACTATCAGTAATAAAGTTAAGTTCAAGAGCCCCCTGGGAAGATGTGGGATTTCAGAAGGTATAGATATCAAAGACCCAGCTCAGTTTTCATTCTGCAGAAGAGTGAAATAATCAATGTGCTGAAACTTCAAGACCTCATTTCCCCAGCTGGTCCAGCCAGGCTGCAGGTTGCGAGCAAACAACTCCAAGCACTCCACATCTGGCTTGATAAACTCTGCCAGAACTGCTGTGCAAGAGAAAAAAAAAAAGAAAACAACAATGACAATGGTACAAATAACAACAGTAAACAAGTAAAAACTCCCCCTGTGATGCTAGCAGATGAAAAAATGGATGTTTCATTAAAAAAGGGAGAGACAGCAAATTAATTTCAGAGGTTTCATCAAACAGCTGGACTATTTATAGTGAGAAAGTAATTTTAAATAAGTGCCCTTGAGATTCAGAACAGTACTGTCAAGGCCTTCAATAGCCTTGATTTATTGGTTTTCATTTAGAGAAAGGGAAGGAGGATTTATTTCAGCCTCTACATAGATGAGTTCTGAATTTTTTACTAATATCAACCAAACACCTCCTAAAGCATCACTTAGCACCAATAACATGGGGACAATACTTCTAAAAATAAATAAATGAATAAACCCTTTTCTTAATTACAACCGCACTCTTTTCCCCAGTACTTTAAAGAGGTTAAAAGTATTTTTGTAATGATAACTGTTAAAAAATAAAATAAGAAACACCAGTTAAATAATAATAGCACTAGAAGTGCTATAAAAATGCAGAAACTTTTTACCCCAATATCAACCTGGCAACTGAAAAGACATTTCTAATACTGTTACTGTTATTCAGTAACATAAATCTCAAACTTCTTTTACAGTTAGACATTTTTACTGCCTAAATCCAAGTATAAAAATGCCTGTCACTAACATCAACTGAGTCACTGATCATGACTGGTATTCTTGGAGTGATAGAACAAGATCTTGCATTTTGCTTGAAAAGATCTTGAAAAGATCTTGCATTATTGCAAAGAGTTTATTGTTAAATGTGTTACTTGTCATACAGAGCCATTTAGTCTGTGGCTGGTTCAAGCAACTCCTTAACTACATTTCATGAAATGTTTACAAAAATATTTTTGTGTACAAAAAGAAGCATGAGAAAAGCAAGGGTTTAAGGAGCACCCAAGACAGAGAAGGCAGAAAGACTGAGAAACTTATCTATATTAAAAATTGCATGTTAAGTTTTTTGTTTTGCTGCTGAAGATAAAAGAAGAAAAATTATGGAAACATATCCCTTTCCAAAGGATACCTTGGTCACTTTTGAATCAGATCTGCCAGTGATTTCTGAATCTGTGTCACTTAAAAATAAAGCTTATTAATCCAACATTTTGCTGCCTCATTCAGTCTCTTCAGATATGATCATTGCAAAAGCAGAAACAAACAACACATCCAGTCAGCATACACTGAAGTATGAGAGAAGAAATTTTTTTTTTTCTCTTTTTTTGGTGCAATCCAAGTATTGACTTTTTGCATCAAGCTTGCCAGTCACAGATGTCCCATGTGAGACCCCAGCTGATCAGGTCATGGATCGCTCCTGTTGCAGAAAGATGAGCACCCACCTCACTTTCTAGTGCTGGCCAACCTGTAGGGGCATCTGTGGACAGCAGGGAGAAGGAACTCTGCAGACCTGAGATATTCTAGAAACATGTGGCTTTATTACAAGGGTCGTGGGTAACAGGGCCTGCTTTCAGCCACCAGCCTCGGCTGAAGCAAAGCCCCAAAGAGAGAGGGAGAGAGAGAGAGAGGTGGTATGAGGTAAGGGAGGCAAAAAAGCTAAGAGGGGTAAGAGAGGTAAGAAGAGTGCTGGGGTCAGAACGGTAAGAGAGAGGGAGGTAGAAGAAAAAGAAGAAGAGTGAGGACCTTCTTACAACACATTATATCTCTTTTTGGTTGAATACTCTAATTTACAGTGACCAACCGGCGCAAGATACAAAACCTACAAACTTTGCAGGCAACTTATGAGAACTACTAAATTACCATATGATCCTATATTCTAAACTCTAAAGACTACTTTTCTTATCTACCTTTTCCTTGATGCCTTGGCAGGGTGGAGAGGGGCTGCATTCTTGGGTCCTTTTGTTTTCTGCCTTTCAACCCACCTCCAGTTAATCACCGTCTTCCTGCCTGCCATGCCTACATCTCAAAGCTGACCTTCATTTCTATTTCACTCACAGGTTTTACATCTCCAGTATTTCTCACCAGACAATCATATCCATAAGCCCATCCTGTCCCATCTTTCCCAACACTAACCCCAGATACATTTCCTACCTACATGATCACCTCTTCCAAAGCACCAATATACTAAGAAATTTTCTGTAAATATTTTTAATGTGTGTTTCCAGGTTTTATTGTATTTTGGCATGGCATAATAAACAATTCGCCTTCTCCCAATCTTTAACAAATGTCCCATGAATGTCTCAGATGGGTTATCATCAAGGCAGCTTTTAATCTAAAAAATACTGCTACCAGAAGGAATCTCATTCCAAAAACCTGCTTCTTTTAGAGGCAAGATAAAATGTTTAAACAAACCTAGCATTCACAGAGAAGAGTCTGGGAAGTTTAGAGGAATATGTACATTCTGACAGAAAACTCATGCACTGTTTGGTGTCATGGGAGTTCATCTAATTAGACACCACTTATGAGTAGCAGCTTAATACCATTTTGCAAACCCATCAGAATAAAAAAAAGTGGTAAAATTTATTGTTCTTTTCACAGCTCCATTAAGATAAGAATTTCTTGTGCATAATTTGCTGACGATTTGATCAGAGGGCTGAAGCACCTCTCCTAGGAGGACAAGCTGAGAGTTGGGCTTGTTCATTTTGAAGATGAAAAGGCTCCAGGGAGACTTTACTGTGGCTTTTCAATGCTTAAATGGGGCCTATAAGAAAGAAGGCAAGAACATTATTTGAGCAGGGCCTGCAGCAATAGGACAAGGGATAAATAGAGGTTTTAAACTAAAATAGGATCAATTCAGACTAGATATAAGGAAATAATTGTTCACAATGAGGGTGCTGAAGCACTGAACAGATTTCCCAGAGAGGTGGTAGATCTTAAAATTTGTAAGTTAAAAATGTCATCATGGCACTAGGTTCAGTAATCCAAAGCAGTTTTAATAGGCACCAACAACTTTCATGCCTAGAAGAACAAATTTGAAAAGCACACTTCAGACATTCAACCAACCTCAAAGACGGGCTCACCAGAAAGCAAAAAAGGAGTAGCCAAGAAACCAATCAGCTCAGCAGAAACAGAAAATGTGTGCCAGTCTTGCTATCAGTTTGGTTACAGAATTTAAAAATGAAGTCGCAGGAATCTCTCCCTCTCCTTCCAGCAGAGACAGCATCTTTTTAAACTTAGAGGACTTTTTTAAAAAAAGAGATGTATTACATGTAATTTGAGATCACATTATAGTACGATTCTACAATGCTAGATTGTAGGCATTTACATAATCACATCAGGCAGCAACTTGCGCTGCAATGAAATTACCATACCAAAAGAGCTGAATTTTGTTGGCTTAAAATCTCATTACATTGGTTTCCTTCAAATATGAAAAATCAGTGTTTGAGTTACAAATTATGTCTTCTCTGTTAGACCTTTACATCACCAGTAGGCTATCTTAACACACATGGATCTGATCTGCAGCCCCCAAGCAAACCCATGGGGTTTCTTCCCCTGAAAACAGCTTAGAGGAGTTCAACCAGTAGAAAAATTAAGTATTGAGTTTTCCTACCATGGCACAAATTGAAAAATAAAACCCAGCACACTCTTGCTTCTATCCACTTACAGATACCACTGACAGGAAAGAGGTTAAATAGATGATAAACAGCCTATTCTTTATCACTTGCAGGTGTCACAAACACTATGACAACAACTCAGGTACTTATACTTGAGCACCTAATGCTCTAAGACGTGAAGCAAGCACAAAGCCAGCTGGCAGACACGACAGTTCCAGAAAACCCATTTCATTCTGAAGAGCAATCCAGTGGTCAGGCAGGAGACTTACTTGCCACACCTGCATACTCCTAATCCCAAACACATACTGAAGATGCATGCTCCTAAACATGTTTAAATGAGCAAAAGAAAGAATTACCTTTTAAAGAAGCAACAGTTTCTCCTTATTGTTTGAACTTACACTGCCTAAAAAGCAGGTTCTGCATTGACAAATTGAATATATAAAGTGAAAATAACTGTCTGCTTTTTCACCACTAGATCAGTGAGCCATGCAAAGCACAAAGCATAAAGTTATCTCAGCTTAAAATAGCCCTTCAAAATTGGAGTTTGCAATATAGAGGTCCTTATTGCCCACTTTGTCTAAACCCTGAACAGAGTGGGACCAGAAAACAATCTGAAATCCAGCCCAAAGATAGTTTTACAGCACTGCATCTTTCTTGAACTTCAAGTTAAACCTAGATGCTGATGCACCTATCAATTAGTCTTACAGCAAGGGCTCACAAGGTATATAATGAGAAAAAAAGCCTTAATTTTTTTTAGTTCCAAGAAAACCTTTATAACATGGCCTAATAAACCATCATTGCTACAGGACAAGGGAGTTCCCATGACTTTTCATTGCGTAGCTCTGCTGAATATATACAAATTTGTTAGAACATAGGCAAGAATTAATTCCAGTGCTTTTAGGCAAACTCCTACACAACAGTATTATTTCCTAACAATAAATGCATATACTTAAAAACTGGAAGAGCAATGGCTATAACAAGAGCAATCTATATAATACAGGAAAAGGAAAAAAGTTGAAATGAAGTTATGTAGAACTTGGTACATATCTGTAACAGAGTATCTTTTGTGCTCTCTAAGAGCAACATTGAATTGAATTAGGAAGAAAACCTGCTGTTATTTGAATCAAAACTTGGAGTAATAAAATTTCATTTTAACACATTTGCATAAAGCAGCTTAAGTACATTCACTATGACATATTAGAGCTCTAAGCATTGAACACAGCACATGCATCACCAAAAACCCCTACAGTTGCAATTTCACGGTTAAATGCACTGTAGGAACACAAACATCTCTTTTTGATGGCTTACTTTAATTTACATCTTTCTCTTCCCCCAGAGAGATAAACTCTTATAATCAGTCATTAAGTGGCTACATATGTACCAACATACAAGCCTTATTGTTGTAATAAGAAACAAAGTGCCAGACAGCATCAGTAAATACTAATATTTTTGGCTTTGTTACTACTTAAACAAAGCATAAAGAATGTGTGTGACTCATCAAGTATCCTTCTCCCCCCTTGCCAAATCTCTGCTTCTGTTCGAATTTCTTCTGAACCTGTCTAGGATGTAGCTCAGCTGCTCTCTACTGGCTGCTTGAGAATATTGCCTGGTCATGAAAGCAACACCTTTTTACAGCACAGAAGTCAAAGCATCAGCGATCAGCTTTTGCTTTATGGTCTACCTTTTCATTATATAACCATATTTTGCACAGACCTGCCAAACAGCTGTAGGATATACATGTATTTTCACAAAAACCTTTTACATATTGCTCCACAGCAAGTTCATTTTTCAAAGAGAAACACAAACACTGCACAATGGTATCAAATCCCATCACTCAAGTGAAGATTCAAGAAATACACACAAGAAATTAGCAAGGACATTTTCTTTCGAAGTCCACTCAGGGTTATTATTTATAAAGTTATAAATTCTCCAATATGGTTTCTACATTCTGCCCTACAAAAGCATTGCTCTGAGGACCATTGTTGCACTAAAATTTTCTGTGATACATCCAAACTGCTGGTTTGCACCCTTGGATACCTCACGAGTTTCCTGTTTGTGCCCAAGTTTGCTGCTAATTATTGGCTTGCTAAAGAAACCCTAGGTGACAGCCTCATAAATAACCACCCCATTGTTCATTACCTTAAATCAACATATATACCTCCTGCTGTAGCCCTAATTCTTAAAAATGTGGCTTCAGGATGGCAAAAAAGATCCTCCTAGAACAGCCCATCTTTTTTTTCTATTTTTAGCTAACCAAAGTATGTCCTTTCTACTAGTTTTTTAACAAGTGTGTACGTGTGTTTGTGTATGTATATATACATATACGGTAATTTAATAAATGCAAGCCCCCAAATACAGATTTTAAAGCATCCCTGGAGGTACAATTGCTCAGATCAAAAGTAGTTCTACCCCTTGGGAAGAGAAAAAGGAAAGCATATCAGAGGAGCAAAGAGTGACACCTCTCCTCTCCAAGAGCATTAAACATTTCTTCTACCTGCCTTTCCTGATGTGAATTTGAAACACCTGGAATGTTTGCAGATTCATCACGAGCTTCCTCTTTGGTGGAGGATGAAATAGTTTTTTGAGAGGTATTACAAATATTTTTTACCAGTCTTGTAAGGTTCTAGGGTGTTGTAATGATGAAAGTAGTACCACTTCCTATTGATGAAATTAGTCAAAATGCTCCAGGACAGTTCTTTGGACTAACTCTAAAAAGCTGATTTTATACCCACACTAACTGGCTGGCTGGAATTACTGCATCAATTTCAGTGAGTGAAATACAACTACTCATAAATAAGCAGGGTATGCCTTATTTGTTGCCTCTTATTAGTGGTCTTAAAATAATTATTTTTTTGGATTTAAAGGCATAATTGCACTGCAGGCATATCATTAATTCATGCAGCTATGTAAACATTTATTTCAGGAAGACATAATAATGAAGGAGGTTCCTGCTTTCCTATTTTATGTGTTCCCAAAATTCTCTCCCTCACAAGGTACTTTAGGTCATTTGTCACAATTTCATATATGACACATTTGTAAAACTCTTTTTGCAGTATTTAAAAGAAAAAAATTGAAAAAGGCAACATTTTTTCTACGTGTCTACCCAAAATGTTCACACAGTAATACATGAAGTCCTAGTTTTCACATTCATTTTTTGAGACCAAGGCTGAGGTGCTTTAGAACACTTTTAGAAATGTTGAGGAACCACAAGTGCTGTTGAGTAAAATTGCTTGGCAAATGCAGAATGAGATGTTCAAGTCCACTGTGCTACAGAAATATTAGGCAAAAAAACCAAAACATACCAGCAAGAGGAGGTTTATGTGAATGCAGACTGCAGGGTATGCTGACAATTAACTGATGCTCTGGAATTGGAAGAACACCTTCAGATTTCCTGTCATATGTATCAGAAAAGAAAAGAAATATGAGAATGAATGCTACCCAGTGTGATGCTACAGCTCTTGCAGAGCTACTTCAGATATATTTGAACACAATATATATAGGAGATAACACATAGGATGTTTATTCGCAAACTTCAGGGAAGTTAAATGTTCCTCAGACATAACATAAAATGACAGTTTACGAAATCATTGAAGCTTTAGACAAAACATGGTTAACAATAGCCATGCAAAGCCACTGAGAAGAAACAATGCAGGCCTGTATGTCTTCATGTGTTAAACAACAGCAGCAGCCCCTAAATGGAGTCAGCCTGTGCCAAGGATTCGTGGTCCAAGAGAATCTGTCAGCAAAGGAAGCCCTGTCCACAAGGCTTCCACAAAACTGTCTTTTGTCCAAGGCAGCTCCCCAAGGCAGTAGATGCAAACAGAGAGAGGGCCCCATTCTTTAATCTCAGTAAGGCACTCTCTTATTCCAAAGCTAACAAGGGTCTTTTTAGAACCACAATCAGCCAAAAGATTTTGGGACATTATACTGCATTATGAGCAAGTGATACTTACAAAGAGAATCCTGCAAAAATAGACATTTACCATAAATATTCTGACATACCTTAAGGCTTCCTTTACATCTCCTTGAACTCTCCCCAGTACAAGAACTTCGTAGGGTTTTTTGTGCAAAGAATCCAAAGGCAATACAAATTCTCCAGCTGTAGTAATCTGACACAAGAGAGTTAAAAACATACAGTAGAAGGTTTTACTATCTGATATTTTTCCAAGACCTTTTCCTTTATAAAAAGGAGGATACTGATAATATCATAGCTTTCAAGTACAGAAGCACATGGTAGTACATAGACAAATTAGAAGAACATGAAGTGTCACAGTGTAAGTCTTCTCAGTCTTCAAGAAAGCAACAAAACAAATTGAGAACTTACTTTTACCCAGTGCCACTCAGCAAGTGTTTTCACCGACCAGTGAGGATAAAGTTCATCCTTAACAAAACGTAAGTGCTTCTGTCTATTAGTCACCCACATGACTACAAGACAATTTGGAGCAGCTAGTTCTGGTACAGGAATCTGCTTGATTTGCCACGAAGACAAGTGGCTGTACCTATGCCAATATAGTGAGAAAGCAAATTAGCATATACCAACCATAAAAATTGCAAAGCAACACAAATGGATAAAAAAAAATACACAGACCAGTCACTTCAAGAATTATGTCCTGACAATCTAGGTCAAAAAACAGTTCAAGACTGACACCCAGTGGACAATACTGAGAGATTTTATATAAAACTCATTTGTGTATGTACCTAAACTTTATTGAGCAGAACCTTGAACTACATATTTGCACTATCCCTCGAAATAAAGCATTTTGAGGTGTCACTATGAAGAAGTTTAGAAGCCCATGTTTCATTTAAGAACTGTTAGCTGTAATTCAGTATTCTCACCTTTGTCCCAGAACTAAGCTATTTAGTGAACACTAGCTTCTTGGGCAATGTAATACTATTCACATCTTATAATAAACTCTTTACTGAATGAAAATGACAGGTGAGTCACAAGGGCAACACTAATTTGAATGGCAAGTTTAAAGGTCATAAAATACAACAATTTCTCCAATTATTTTCAGAAGTTGTTCATTTTTTTAAATTATCTGCCATGGTAGAAGTTCTCTAGGTTATCCAAAACCATTCTGCATTTTTCTGAGCTAACTGAATGCTACACCAGTGAACTGAGGTTGATTTCCAGATCCTGTCCCATTCCACCTTTTTTTTATCATGCAATTCTACATTATTAATAAACTGCAGTTCGTGAAACTTACATACTGCAGCACCAAAAATACTGGCACACTGCCTAATGGAAACCAGCAGCCACTATGTGCTTAGCCAGGACCCTACACAATACCACAGTGAGAAAGAGTAAACAAGGATAAAATCAAAAATACCTCCTGGACTAGAACATCCAGAGCAAAAAAGATTCACACAGGTGAGAAATGCTTTCACAATGATCAGCTGCCAACAAGATAATTACGAGCAGCAATAGCTCCTCCACATTTTGCCTTTATTTTATAAGGGAGACAGGATCTTGGTGACTAACTCATGCTAGTAACTACAATTTTTCTCTGAGTACCTTATATACTCAAGAAAGACATTTGAATGAGAGTTTCTAGAGGTTTCTGAAGGCTTTCAAAGGAAAGCCTACTCATCAATCTCTGCATCTTCAAACTATATCTTCATAACTAGCTTCAAAAGTTACAGCAAACTTTATTCTAGAAAATTGTAAGGCCATATTTCCTGTATACCCTTCTTTCAAATAGACACAATTCTATGGTAATCAAGAGGACTCCACTGGCATAAACATGATCTTACTCAGCAGTGGAGGAAGCCCATAAAAATTTAAGTTAATGACTTCATAAACTACAGTACTCAGAGTTCCTACTGCACTAGAGGATTTTACGGCTGCATTATGATGTTCTTCTAAATATTAGACTGAAGCTTAAGCTACACCTCAAACTAAATAAAAACCCACTAAAACTTGTGAGCAAGATTTCAGCCCTGCAAATACTCACACATTTATCTAGCTTTATGCCCACTGAGGGAACCCTATTAATTACAAAGTAATATCTGCATGATCTGGACCCTACAAAACAGCTGAATCCATACATTCTTTGTAAAGGACTAACATTCACCAGCTAGGTAACTTAAGACCTACTCTTGCAAATATTTTGCATGCCAAGTATCCAACACATTTCAGTGAAGTACCTAAGACAGTCCATAGATTTGAAGGTAAGCATGTGTCAAAATATTTAAAACTTTAAGCTACAGCCTCACCATTATACTGGTCCTGGATTGGATCAATATATTAAAATGTTAATTACCCTTTGTAAGCTATGATGGCAAAGTTCCTTTGATTTTACTATAAAAGATACCTGTTACTCCTTTTAACAGACTTGTTCTCCCATGGTGGATCAATCACAATTACATCATATTTTTTCTTGTCTGGCAAGTGAAATTAAAGAAAAAAAAAGGCAAAACAGGAAATTAGCATTAAAAATATCTATCTATATATATATACAATATATATACAGATATACAGCAAAACTGCAAATGTATTCTATTCTTTCCAAATAAGAAATTAAAAGACTTTTGACATGCTTGTTTTAATTCAGATAATTATATCCAGAAAATTCAGTATTTTTAAGCTGATTACCCACCAAGAAGTTTTGAATATCTTTAGGACTTTCAAGAAAATAAAAGGATAGCAGAGTGCAAGTCTCAAAAATAAAAATGTTACCAGGTTTCCCAACAGAAGCTATGTAATAAAGTACCCAGCTGAGTGAAAAGTTATGGCCCTGAATGCAAGATTCCTGTCCTGTTTGGTCTTTTATCAGGCCAACATGGACGTGTAGAGCTTCAAGCCAGCCCTAGAAAACTGTTTTCCACTACTGGAGGTAAGGAGAGATAGATAGCTAGACATATCGTACAAAACAAGAATCAATGAACAAGAGTTAAAGAACTGAAAGAGTTTTCATGGGAGAAGCTGAGTTTATTTTAGCTGGAGGATAGAAGATACAGAACACATCTATAAAAAAACAGAACTCCCCAATTTTATTTCTCCAGAGAATGTATCTGTTCTTTCATTGACTCTAACGGTAAGAAAAACAGCTTAGTATTTGATGTTCACAAAATGTGATTACTGCATCTTATTCATTTAACACTGGAGGTGTTATCCTTACAGTGGACTGACCAGCAAGAATTATTTGTCTTTTGGCAGGTGAAAGGGAAGGAGAAAAATAATAATTAGAATGGACAGCTGACTTAGTCAAGTCAGGGTCAAAAAGGCTACAGTCAGGGCATTATGTTAACATTCACTGTTGTTTATTTCAAAAGCATTTGCTCAGATTTCTTGGACTGCTCTGTAACTCCTTGGAGAATCTTACATGCTCAACTGTGCAGAGTGGCAGCAGAGTGATAATAATATTCTTTCTTTCCTATACATGAAAATATCTAACTAACTAGATTCTGGACTTCAAATGCAAAATTGTTAATTAGATAGCAAGATTCTACCTCCTGAATATCTTCTCAATAAAAAAAAATTAAAAATATGATATCTAAGTTACATATGCTTCCTGTCTTTTCATGCGCAATTAAAAAAATCTCAAATTACTGACTAGAGGGCAGAGCAGTAATGCCCAGCTCATGCTCACAGGCAACATCTTCCATGTAAGACTGTCTGATAAAGCCTGTCTGTGACTGATAGTAATAAAAATAACAGTAATAATAATAATAATGAAGGCAAATTTGAAAGCTAATGCAATGGCACTGAAGACTGATGCATGCTGTCAGCTTAGGGCTGAGGATAGTGGCTCAGGTAGCTTTTGATCCACTTTTACAAAGGACTTATTTATTCTAAAATCCCCCCATTTCCCTGTCACTGACTTTTGCATAAGCCAATACCCTCAGCTGTGAAACACAGCAGCTGAAGAGTCAAGTCATGCGTGCTTACTGGTGGTCTTGCTAAAGTGATGCTGCCCTCCAGCTGCGTGCAACAGCCTCTCAAATTGTTATCTTCCCTGAGGGATACCGGGCTTTGTTCCACAACCAGTTTATTCCAATCCAAAAAGACCCTGCCACTGAACAGGATGCGTCTGTAAGTGAAGATTTGCTTTAAGGTGCATTATCTCATCTCTCCCTCATGGTCTAATCTAGCTAAAACACAAGACAGCAGGACCACCACTTCAGCAGCAGCATGGACCTACCTATGCTAAAGGCTCATCCCATGGGACAGGGAATCAGCAGCACAGCTAGTCCCAGTTCAATGTGTTCATATGACTTCTATGCAGACAGCGGCTCAGAACACCCTCACAAACATTTTGGATGAGATTTCTAAAGGAGCCTCCTGGAGACAAATAATTCCCTCATGACACAATTTCCTAATCACTCAAGATTCCTTGGAAAGTCTTTGCAGAAAGTTAGAAATATCACCCTGAAAGCCTGCAGCAGCATTTGCTATCAGTGTGATGCTGTATGTTGAAATTAACACATTGAGTCATCTTGACATTAAACTGCCCCTCTTGGGCAGGAAAAAGGGGGTAAATTCTAACACCTAAAGATACTTACAGTTCAGCAGAGGATGTAAACATGAAATATCAGATAAGAGGAAACTGCTTTTTGGTGGTACCAAATATTTCTGCCCCATTAACACAATTATCTTTGCATAGTTTGAGCTGTTTTCCATAACACACGAAAGCAAGTCCTGCTCTGCACTAGATGTTTCCTCTTCTAGGACACATACAGCTTGATGGTCACTTCCATTCACAGCTGGAAACTGCTTTGCCATTTCACATAATTCAGCCAATCCACACACAATGCCTTGAGGAACATTATTCTTCCTGCAACTGAGTTCTGCAGTAGTATGGTGAAGAAAACCACTTTTGAGTCCCTCTTGGACTAAATGCAAAGTGCCTTCCCAAATTAGCTTCCTGACCTGTATGGTGCCAAAAAAAAAAAAAAAAAAAAAAAAAAAAAAAAAAAAAAAAAAAAAAAAAAAAAATCTTTCAAGTATCTACTTTACCAGGGAATGCAACTGAAATCAAAACATTTTCAATCTGCAGGCAGGGAAAAGGATCCTTGCCAGTTACTGAGATCATTGGCTCAAAAGCTACAAAGGCATGATCATAAGGCATGTGCTTGGTCTAAACTCCAGCTGGCATCCACATACCACACAGCCATTCACTCACACCACATGCCTCCAAATCCCTGGTGGGGAGAAGAATCCAAAGATAAAAGCAAACCTTGTGGGCTACTATAAGAACAGTTTAAAAATGGAAACAAAATGAATTATTATCAGTATTTTCATTATTAAAAAGTGAGAGAAAGAGAAGTACGACCCAAGAGAAACAACTGACGCACAATACAATCGCTCACCACCTGCTGCCTGATGTCCAGCCCACCTCTTAGTAGCAAATCCATGGCTCCAGGCCAACTCCCACTGTTTATACAGTGAGCGTGACATCCCATGCATGGAATAACCCCTTGGCCAATTCAGGTCACCTGTCCTGGCCATGTTCCCTCCCAGCTTCCTTTGTGCACCTGCCTGCTGGCAGAGCATGGGAAACTGAAAATTCCTTGACTTAGGGTAAGCACCGCTTAACACACTGATGTTTGAATTGTTGCTGTCAACATAATCGTCATGCTAAACCCAAAATAACAATCCTTGATGTTTTCTGATCTATCCTGATCAGGCTGGAAGGGACAAAGCAGCTGCAGCTGGGTGCAGACATTTGGGCAACTCATCTACCCTTAGCTTCCAATACATTGGCTCTGGGGCTTTTTAAAAAACCTGGGTTCATTTTTCATTTGGAGCATTCCCACTCTGCATCACCTATCCAGCTATCAAGTAGAAAACTAACTCTATCCCAGCCAAAAGCAGGACACCGTGCTAACTTCTGTTGTTGGTTTTCATTTTTTGGTAAAGTTACAGTAATTAGAAGGCTGGAGAAAGAAAGAGCAAGAAACTACTGAATAAAACATTTCAGACAACAGATGTGGAATACTATTGTCTCAACCAAACACACATTTCAAAGCAATTATCTGAAGCCGAATTTAAAATTCTAATTTAATTTCCAGTTACTGTGCCCATGAACATATTTTCAATTGAAATGTATACTGGGATCTAAAAATTAGTCCTTTTCCACATTTCAATTCACTTCATAAAACAATAGTTTATGCATTTTTCAGTAATACAGAAGTACAACCAGTAAATCAAATTAAAGTATCAGTATTTGATTTTTGCAACTTTTCTAAGTGGAAAACCTCTCAAGTAGCCTGCTAGTCAGTCCAGGATGACACAATTCTTGGATCTATATACACTGTCATTCACTTCAGCACCTTCCCTTCACAAAATTCAGAGACCCATTTTATTTCAAAATCATGGAGCCTTTATAATATTGATTGTCAGTGAGGTGGGTTTATCCATTTGTCCACTGTCATTTACAGTGGCTTTGTTAAAGGCTTCAAATACATACCATGGTTTCAAAAGCTTCTGATTACAGAATCTTCAACATTACAAGAAGGTTTTACAAAATATGCTTTATTATAATTCCCAGATTAGTGGCAGGGGGAAGAAAAAGATTTTTTTTATAATTGAACAGTGCCACCTCCAGATATCAGAGAGTACAGAGTCATAGATTTTTAGTAGCTAGGTTTCTGATAAGAGAAGCTCATACTGCTTCAACAGAATTACTAAACATATTTTTAGAAATTATACCTTCTTAGATGCATGTGTTAACTTACAGGTGGACAAAGTGGACAAAGTCTCTTGACTATGAAGCAATCAATGTAGGAGTTTTAACAAATGGCTGCTGAAGGAATTTAGCATATTTTGTACTGTTCCCTACATTGACACTGACTGAAATTCATAAATGGATTAAACTGAAATTCATAGATTTACTTTCAGAAACAAAATTGGGGTTGTTTGGTTTTATTTTGTCAAGTCTACATAAATAAGTGCCAAAATAATCTCGATTGACTTGCAGAGCTATAACCTTTAACAACACAAATACAGTAAAAATCAAATACTTTCTAATCTGTGAATGATATAAGAGGCTAAATGAGGTCACAGATTTTTCCAAACTCTGTCTTCTCCACATATTAATCAAATATCATTTGAAGTTACACAAGCCTCCGAGACATCAAACTTTTTCTCTTCATTTCTTTCCTTATTTCTACTGTTGAATGATTTTATATTAGCCTTAATATCTTCATACTCATGTTGATGCTGAACTCCAAAGTTTTCTCTTTTAAGGTGATTCTGCACATGCACAGCTTATTCACAAAAATAATCACAGGACCTCTACACTGTATCAGCAAGCTGTACTTGTTTACTACAAAATTGTTGCCATGTAAAAGAAAAAAGTGTAGTCATCCAAATGTAGTTCAAGTGGAATGGATTTAAGCAAAAAAGCCCAATATGACTAAAACCTTTGTCAAAGGAAAGAAAACAAGTGTAGCTCCTAGCTCATGTTCACACCACTATTTGGGAAAGCAGTAGAATACATCAAACATGACCTACAGATCACATTTCCACAATTCACAATTATGCTTCAGTGTAATTCACTTGTATCTTCACATCACTGACATAAGCATACAGACTTGAATTCCAATTCATTCGAAATGAACACAAAATGTCAGTGAAAGTTGTTTTTTTTTCAGTTGCAGAATAAGGTATTTTGAAGCACATTTGGTCTCAAAGACATTGAATAACTCCAGCACAGTGTCCTGAAACAATGAGGAGCTGATCTTCAGAACAGGTTATGCTGCCAATTTCAAATCAGTCACTTCCTAATATTCAACTCATCACAACATAATGTTCAGATGTCTATAACAGTCCAATTTACCTAGTGAATGCAGCTTCCAGCTCTTTGTAACGTCTCAGATGCAATTTCACATGTATCTACATAGAAGATCTACTCTGTAAGCCTGAATTCAAGTAAGAATTGGAGAGACTGACCTTCCTTTCCCTTTCCTTCTTCGCGCCAGTGAAACAAGCTACAAAAACAGAACTTGTTTGCAACCATGCCCTCCACTCTGCAGACGCCCAAAGTGAAGTAGCACGTACTTGCAAAATACAAGTTTTTTCCAACTTACCTTTGAATGGTATTCCAAAGCATCCAGCTCACCTTGGTTAAATACACATTTTCTTTTACGTTTCTGTAGAATTTGCAAAAAATAACAAAAAAATCCATATCATTTCATGATGAAATAAAAGGGAGAAAAAAATCAAACATACAACTTAACTCTTTAAAAGTGGAAGAAATTTTCAATCTCTTCTTCTATCACAAGTACAAATCAAATAAGCAAAAAGATCTGAAAATGCCTAACCTGCTACAGGCATCCACAAGATACATAGCCTTAAAGCTGTTTTAAATTCATGGCTCTAGGATCTGAAGGTACCTAGTCCACAGTTTGTGCTCACGCCTCCTTTGGGACCATACTAAAAGTTTCAGCTGCCAAGTTCAGTTTACCAATAAAAGAAAAAAAAATTAACTATGTCTTCATGATTACACTTACTGGTTTAAACCAGTGACTCTTTTATTTGTTTGTCCACATGGAACAGCACTGAACAACACTGAAAGAAAATTCATATTGTCCTTCCCAACTCACTAATCTGCACAATCTCAAGAGCCACCACAGTTTCAGGCTGTGTACCTGACCACAACCAGTGTCAGATTTTGGGAGCAATCCACTGCTTATGAGACACAGAAGGCATATTACTGACATGAGGCACACAAGAATATCCTCAAAAGTTCCCACTCTTCTACACTACCTCAAAAGACTCAGGCATGCAAAATAATATTAGTAGTATATTAGTGATCAAGGGATTACTGTAACTTACTGTGTTACAGAGAACATACCTTCCTAGCGGTGGCAAGAGAATCTCCAGTGTCACTTTTTGCTCCTTCTTGGTGTTCCTCTCTGTCGCTGCTGGCCTTTATTTCTGTCAGACTCACCTCAGGGCATCCCTGACACAGCTGCTCCTCAGGAGCTGCAGCTATATGGGGCTTAGAAATATCAAAGAACTCCTTCCGAAACACGTATCTCATCTTTGCTCTTTTACCTTCTGTTTCTATGGCATCTTCAGGACCATTAGGAGGACTATCACTTGTTGAGGGGGCAGCAACAAAAGTAGGAATACTGTGACAGTCTTCAGTAGATGTGACAGAAGTACTGCGAGTGACACCACCAGGGTGTGCAAAGGAGTCACAGATCTCATAGCCACACTGGTTGATAAAAGAGAGATGATCCACAAGCCATCCCGCTGTCAGACGATGTACCACGGACATCATAAGTCCCCTTTTCAGGAAGAAAAATCAGCTCCCTGAAACCACAGCCTTCACCAACCATCCACACTTCTTGGAGCAACCTCCTCCTGTGGGAATTTTTTATAAAATTCACCTTACAGAATTATCACTGTTTAATAACTTAGCACCTACCTTCTGACAGACATTCCCATGCACACACAAAGCGCACTGCTGAAACTTCTGACTTCAGTCGGTTTCTCCATTATGTATGTCCCTATACCACTACTTATTTCATAGAAACTAGATTTTATATGACTTTTAATACTTTTATACGGTATGGACTTACTCTGGGTATATAAGCATTTACACTACGTATCTACGATGTATGTTACACACATGCTATATAGACTACATGTACCATATATATGCACACACTATATACACACACATACGCTATGTGTAGTCATACATAAACACACATCTACATGCATATACACACACAAAAACACACTACATACATATGCATACACTGTATCTACACACACACACATATATATACACACACACCATATATACATATAGAGATATGGATCACTATGACGGCACCCGGGAGCAGTAATACAGGCACAAGGGCAGGGGCAGCCGCGGTCCTACACTGCTGAGGCCAGGCGCCCACTCCCATCCCCGCGGGCATACAGGGACCGAGAGCTCGGGCTTTTCCCCAGGAAAACTCTCAGCAGCTGGAGAAAACCCCAGGGCTCGCCGTGGCCCGGCAGCGCCTGGCACCCACTCACCGCGGGCGCCGCCATGTAGCAGTACCGCCATGGTCCTTCCCCAAACCCTTCCGGGGGCTGGGATCCTCCTCCCCTCGGGTCCCTCCACCCCTCGGCTCCCTCCGCCCCTCGGCTCCCTCCGCCCCTCGGTTCCCCCCGCCCCTCGGTTCCCCCCGCCCCTCGGTTCCCCCCGCCCTCGGTTCCCCCCGCCCCTCGGTTCCCCCCGCCCCTCGGTTCCCTCCGCCCCTCGGTTCCCTCCGCCCCTCGGTTCCCTCCGCCCCTCGGCTCCCTCCGCCCCTCGGCTCCCTCCGCCCCTCGGTTCCCCCCGCCCCTCGGTTCCCCCCGCCCCTCGGTTCCCCCCGCCCCTCGGTTCCCTCTTCCCCTCGGTTCCCTCTTTCCCTCGGTTCCCCCCGCCCCTCGGCTCCCTCCGCCCCTCGGTTCCCCCCGCCCCTCGGCTCCCCCCGCCCTCGGTTCCCTCCGGCCGCGCCGCCCAGCCCGCGGCCGCCGTGACGCAGTTCCGTGTGACGCTCTGGGGACGTCCGGGCGGGCGGATTTGAAATTGCGAGGAGGCGGCGGCGCTGGCGGTAACGGCAGGGCGGGGAGCGGGAGGGCAGCGACACTCTCAGCCAGCGGGACAAGTGTCCGTGTGGCAGCGGTGAGTCCCGGGCTGGCCTCGCTGCTGAGTCCCCCGGTCGCCTTCGGTATGCGGTCTCAGGGCGAGCGGGTGGAGCTGCGCTCAGCTCTGGCGCGCTCCTACGCTTTTTTTTTTTTTCCCCCCTCCCTTGCTGGCGTGTTGGCTCTGGCGACCTGCTCTTAAATCTCTGCTTAAACTCTGCTCCTTACAGCGTCGTGGCTTCTGTCAGCAGCAGCGTGGCCAGCCCTGTACGTGTGGCCGGGGTGACAGTCCCGTGTACGCGGCGCTGCTGAGGCCGCTCCTCCAGCGCTGCGGCCGCTCCTGCGCCACTCCGTTCAGGAGGGACATTGAGGGCTGGATCGTGTCCGGAGAAGGGCAGCGGAGCTGGGGAAGGATCTGGAGCACAAGTCCTGTGAGGAGAGGCTGAGGGAGCTGGGGGTGTTTAGCCTGGAGAAAAGGAGACTCTGGGAAACCTTATCACTCTGGAACCACCTGAAAGGAGGGTGTAGGCGGGTGGGGGTCGGCCTCTTCTCCCACGCAACGAGCGAGAGGACACGGTCTCAAACTGCGCCAGGCTTTGGTGGGACAGTTGGAGGAAATCCTCCGCAGAGAAGATGATTATACACTAGAATGGACTGCTGTGAGTGTGAATGAGTCTGTTAAGCTTGCTTAAACAACCACCACACCTGCCCGACGTGGTGGTGGAGTCAGTGTCCCTGGAGGTCCTTAAGGAAAGGCTGGATGTAGCACTTAGTGCTTTGGTCTAGCTTACAAGGTGATGTTTACTCACAAGTTGGACTAGATGACCTCACAGGTCTTTTCTAGCCTAATTGATTCTGTTATTCTGAAGCTAATCACTTCCTAAGTTTGTGAAAAATCAATCTCCCTGTGTTTGGTCCCAGTTAAAGTAATGGAACAATGCAGCTTCTTCCCCAGACACAGTGAAGTCAGGAATATGCTGCCCTATGAATTGAGCTTGAGTTAAACTTCTGTTGTGGTTTGTGAGCAGTGGGACTGGAAGCAAAATGAAGCAACAGTTCACATTATTAATGTGTTTTGGTAATATTTGTAGTGGAGGGGGCTTTTATTAGTTATAATTCAGTTATTTAAGACAGTCCCACAAATGAGATAGAACCTCTGTAGACAGTAGAAGCTGGCTTTTTTTTTTCCCGAGTTATTTCTCTTTACTTCAAATTCCCCCCTTAATGCCACTGTGAGGACAATGGTATTAATATTCCAGTTTGATTTATATTCTGCATACATAATCTGAAGAGAGCCATAATATTATCTCAGAATAGGTTTTCCAGTTATTGTGCTATGGTACTGTGAGATCAGTTGCAAATGAATGAGTAGGCTCAGAACGAGCAGCTCAGGGGCTGATGTATGGCTGAAATGCTGTAAGCAGTACTTGTGGTAGTGTGGCCTTTTTCCCAGTGGACTGAACTGGAAAATTTCTCAAGCACTTTTGCTTTTGGAACCTGGTGGTTTGAAGTGACCAAATATAAAGAAAGGCAAAATAGTAGCTTTGGAATAACCACTTACCTTTTCATCAATGAAACAGTTGATTTAAAAGACTGTGGCTGCTCATATGTATTTCTGGAGTCTAAACATAATCAAGCTTGCCTTATTTTTTTTTTTTTTTTTTTTTTCCCCTCCAATGTATGAATCTGCTTGTTTATTCTGAACCTTTGGAAAATCGACGTGGCATCTAGAAAAGAAAATACCCTTGGATCCTGGATTTTCTCATACTGCTGGAATACTGAGGGATTGTAATTAGCACAGAGCCACAATGAGGCGAAGCTCAAGTATTGCTGGAAACAGCAGTCGACAATCTATGATGGCACTGAGAGTGCAGGACAACAACAAGATGGGTCTTCAGACACCTCAGATGTAAGTCTTGCTGGTCATGTTGCTAAAAATAAGTACGTAAAACTAATTCTAAAGATATTTATCATGGTGTGTTTGAGTGTGTGAGTAGCAACTGAGGAAAAAAATTGAAACAGTGAGAAGAAGGCTTCTTACAGCCAAGGATGTTTGCAGGAGTGCTCCAGTTTTGCAAAAATAGTTGCTTTAACCTTTTGTGTACTTGTGTCATGTTTCAAATGGTAACAATTTGCTACATGTTTCCTAGTAGGTGGCTGGGTGCATCAGTTGACCTTTCTAAGATGTTGCTGTGATGAAGGTGCTTAGGAGTATATGAGTGTACAGTTTTTGTATGAGCAAAAGATGAACCGGTAGAAATAGCCACTTGAGTCCTTCTCTCTGTTCCTCAGGAAGGACAGAAGCACCTTTGGGAAGCCAAGCACAAGCAGACCTACATCTGGAGCTTCAGAAAGAAAAGTCAGCTGTTTTGGGAGCAGGTATGGATAGATTTTGTTCTCTGCACTGTAAATTAAAACAAAAATGGTCCTACATTTTTTTTGGAATTTTTCTTTCTTGACAGATTTTCATGATAGGGAATAATGGATCTGAGGCAAGCAGATTTTCAGGTCTGCTTTCCTCCAGTCCTTGCTCATTAAGCAATAACGCTGTGGAGCTGGAATTCCTTTGGGAGCTTTTTTTTTCCTTTTGGAAATGATGTGCATTGCAGACCTTAAGACTAACTCAATATATTTTCTTGTTTAAGGAAGAATGACATCTGAAATATACTGTTAGTTTCTTCTCTCTAAGATACAAAACTTCCAGAAATCTATAATTTCTCTGCTTAGCTCATGACTTCCTGTGTCGTAGGTATTTTCTTTTATAGGACCCCAATGTTGCAGGGGTTTATTATTTTTAAATATTCCTTAAATATTTTGATGTTCATTTACAGTCACTAACATGACTTTTTCCTTCATCTTTGGGGTATTTTTCTGCTCTCTGTAAGTTTTCCTTTCAATAAGATGAAGAAAGTATTCATCTAGGATGCAGTAATCCCTTTGTTGTACATGTGGCTTCCAGGCTGATGATGTTTTTCCAATCACCTTTAATGAAGAGAAAACTTCAAGTATCACTTTGTGTAACAAATGCAAAGAAAACATAAACACAGCAGTTGCTGTGACTTAAACGTGAAGGGAGTTTTCTTTGTGTGTATTGTTACAACACCTGTATTTATTGCCTGTCTTTAGGGTGAGTGGGGCTGGAGTGTCACGCAGCAGTCAGTATGGGGTGTTTGGGACAGAAAAGATAAAGGATCCCAGGCCCCTTCATGACAAGGCATTCATCCAACAATGTATCAAGAAGCTTTGTGAGGTAACACATTAACTTATTCTGCATGTATGCTATGAGGTGTAAAATGTACTAATCAAAATTATTATTTCTCCTGACTTCAACTTTTATGTAGTGACTGGTACTCCCTCTTTCTTTTGCACAGTTCCTCGTTGAGAATGCTTATGCCCACAATGTTTCCATGAAATCACTACAGTCTCCATCAGTTAAGGACTTTTTAAAGATCTTCACCTTTATCTATAGATTTCTCTGCCCTTCTTATGAACTGCCTGACTCAAAATTTGAAGAGGAAATTCCCAAAGCTTTTAAAGACCTTGGGTAAGATGATTGTTCTTAGTCTCCTGGGCTGAATAAGTATGCTATGGTTAGAAATTTAAAAGCTAAGAATTCAGCATTGATAGTTGGGGAGAATGGACTGGTTTCTTTATCCAGATGAGACTCTAAAAGTACAATGTTATTGTTTTCTTTCACTTTTGTTGAGCTCAAAGTTTACTCACTAATTTTCAGAGTCTATTATATACTTTATATTTGAACTTGCAGAATTATAAGTTCTTGAAATCTTGCTTTGTAATGTAAAATTTAATTGATTATTTGTATAAAACTTTGAAAGACAAGACGGAATTTTCTTTTACAGATCTTTCTGTTCATTCTGTTAGAATCTAACAACTGAAATTTCCAGAATTTTGGATCAAGTTAATTTAGTTCAAAATATGTCTTCCTTCAATTTTTCTCCTTCTGCTTTCAAAGCAGAATGTGGAAATAACAAAAGTGACTGTTGAGGTGAAAAAAACACAGGTGGCTAAGTGATTTACTGCTGAATTTGTTCAGTGTTTGAAATCATGACTGCCTCAAAACTTTCCAAGAAAGAAAATCGTCTGCCTGTTGATAGTGGTAAATTTTCAGTCTCATTAAAAAAAAATAAAAGTGTATTTTACTCCCATAGATTTAAATCTGTGATGGTGTGAAAGTGTCAGGGCTCCTTAATGTACGTGTAAATCTGTTTTGTTCACTTCCTGGCATTTTAACATTTGAAACTGCTGACCTAGCTTGAAATGTGGAAAAGAATTACACTCTGCTGCACCAAGAGTGTAATTTTGGATAAAATTACTAATTCTGGCAACTCACTTGAAGTTGTCTTTTGGGAATTCAAGAAGCATCTGGATGACACTCTTGATCATATGGCTTATTTTTAGGCAGTCCTATGAGGAGCAGGGAGTTGGATTTGTTGATCCTTAGGGGTCCCTTTCAAATCAAGATATTCTATGAATCAAAAAAGGAGAAACCCATGATAATTGAATAAAATAATGCTGTAAGAACTTGACTTATTTCTTTTGAAGTACGGTATAAAGTACAATTGAGTTTGCTCTTCCTTCTGTGTATTCATCTACATATAAAAATGTGCTGCTTTATTTTCAAGATGTGCTGGTTTGTTTTCATCACTATCTGCCACAGCTAAATGTAAAAATGTATCTTCTTTGGCCTTACAGGTACCCCTTTGCTCTGTCCAAGAGCTCCATGTACACTGTGGGTGCACCACACACCTGGCCTCAGATTGTGGCAGCTTTGGTTTGGTTAATTGATTGTGTCAAGGTAATGTTTGTCTTAAGATTAAAATTTCTACTTTCCAGGCTGAAATGTTAGTTTCAATACAGATCTAGTAAATATTTTCTACAAATCTCCTTGTTTAACATGTATGTGAAGAAAAAGGTGGGTGTTCTTAGCTGTCATCTGGGAGCTGACCCTTAGCCTTGTTTTAGTAACTTTTAAAGTGAGCTTTTCATGTTACATTGTGATAACATTTTTTTTCAATGTATGCGCTGGATAAATTAATGTATGAAGAAAGGTGGGGAAATGCTGACTTATACACGCATTAAACATGAGAAGTTAATGGGTAAAATCACTGAATAGAACATATATCTTCAGTGCAAATGTTGTGACATCTGCCATTCTCTCCTAAATTTGAAATCTAAAGATGGAATTTTCAATTGAAATTATTCGAATGTCCTGTAATTCTTATGTAGAGTGGCAAGTTTTGTGTTTGGGCAGGGTGTTTTATTTAATTTTGGTTTTGTTTGGTTTGTTTGGGGTTTTTTAGTAACTGTCGTTGCTGCTAGCTCAGGTCTGAGCAAAATTTGGAATCTGTGGCAGAAGTTCACCACTGCTGAATTGAGCACTCATGAAAATCTTGTCCTTTTTTGCCGAAAAGACGACACAATTTGGCAGTGTTGACTGTCCAGTTTATGCCTCTTTACCTGTGTGTTTAGTCAACTCAACACAGGCTCATTCCAGCCTGCTTGCTGAAACCCTAATCCAGTGTTACTCTGCTTCTTATCATGAAACCAATGTGAAAACTAATGAATGTTTTCACATTTGCTCTCCGTGTGTGCCCTCTGCTTTCCAGCTGTACAATGCAATCAGGGAAAATGCGCCATCGTTCGATGACGGACAGAGCTGGGGAGCGGAGACCGATGATGAAATTGTACATAACAAGGTACCGTGGAAAGGAAGTGAGGATCAGATTTCTCAGCTGAATTTTGCCACATGCTGTAACAACACAATTTAAATACAGTTTAGATTGTTGTGTCGTGTATTTATAGATTCTGTTCCCTTTTGAATTCACAATGTTTTCTAGGAAGTAGAGTAGCATTATATTAAAAGCCTGATCAACTATTTCCTGAGCAGGCATCATGCCCAGTCTGTTGGTGACGACTGGGTGTTAAACAGAAATATCTATTGTTTCAGTTCTCCTTTGTGGAGAAAGGGAATCGTTATGCTGTTTATTGTTTGAAGAGTTTCTGGTATATTTTCCTTTAGCACTTGAGACTTCTGAGGTTCACAGCAGGGCTAAGACAGTGACTTAATTCTAAATGTAGAGGCTTCTGCCAGTATCTGCTCAATTCACTATGTAAAAATTGGTTGTAATGTTTTATTTCTGAGCCACAGAATAGGGTGGCAATGTAATTCAGGCTCTTAAAAATCCAGCAGCTTGCTTTCTTTTTAATTTATCATAGATTATTAGTACTACTCAGATTTAACCCAGTGTTAACTTGCAACAGGTGTTTGGAAGGGTTTGCATTATAAGCTAAAACATTTAATTAGAAAATTGCAAAAATCAATTTAGATCATAATTTTGGTCTAAGGTTGCAACCTGATGGTTGGCAAGTAAAAATGCTTTTAAGCTAAATATGTTCTCCTACACTGACTCTTAGACATATATGTTGATACAAAATTCACAACACTGGTGTAATTGCTTCTGAAACATCTGTAACTTAGTGTCTAGCAAATTCTTTTGGGGTAGCCTTTCTTTAATTCCAGATTAGTTCTTTGATATCTGCAGATCTGAATTTTAATGGTCATATTTACTGAAGAGGTCTGTTAAACAGATCACCAGTTTCCATAAACTAGCCTGAGAGAATCAAATGTGTCAAGATGAAAAATTCTTAAATATGGTACATTCAATCCTTGTTAAATATCCCAGAAAAATAGAGCATTTCTAGACTTTTTTGTAATGAGAATGATAGGTACTTCCTTCTGCCTGAATATAATCTGTTGACATTCTTTGTTCAAAGGAAGGAAAAAATTTAATTTTACAAAAGTCCAATTAAAGCATTGGAAGATATTTTTGGTATCTGTTTAATTCCAGTGATTGAGTAGCTTTACACTACCCAGATATTTTACAAGCCTTGGAATTGTTGAAATGAAAGATTTTTAAATTGTTTTCAGCTTTTCATGGACTACTGTGTGAAGTGCTATGATCTTTTCATGAAAGGGAGAGATACTTTTGAAGAGTTGGATGCTGAAGTGCAGTCAAAATTAAGTAAGTTTTCAAGTTTTAAGTAAGTATTCATTTGTGTTACTGGTTTCTTCTAGTATCAGTTTGTTCAATTTACAAATGAAGGTGATCTAAGGGAATCTGAGACTCCTAAGTACCTTTCAGTTACTTCAACTTAATGCTCTCCTTTTTATATATATTTTGGCAGTATAGATGGATGGATAGGTCATGACCTGCTATCAGCTGTGGCTGTCACCTGGTTTTCTAATGGCTTTGTCACAGAAAACCAGTATAGAATTCTTCAGATGTGAACTCTCTTTATGCAGATCATTCTTGTTTCTATCTGACAAAGTTAACAATTAAAAGAAAAAGGATTGTCAGAAGATGCACACCTGATAAGTAAGAAAGTGGTAAGTAAGGAAGGAAGTTCAGCTTTTGAAAGCTCTGAAAACAGTCTGCAAGAGTTCCAAACTTTATTGAGAGAGTTCCTGTATATGACTCAGCATTCACCTCTTTGTCTTCAGGGAGGTGGAAAATTATTAGATTTTTTTGACTCTCTCCTTTCACCACCTACAGAAATGTAAACAGAATGTGAGAACAAGGAAGAGAAGCATTTCTTACTTTCTTTGATTTCCTATAAAAAGCCAGACTAAGGGACCTTTGTTTGCAAACTGGAGCCACCCATTCGAGAGGAAACAAGCCATCACACTGTACTGGATATTAGGAAAAAATAATCATCCTATTCTTTGGCGAAGGCCAAGGGAAGTTAAGGAGAAGATGTCTCAAGAAGCAAGGAAGTATATGGATAAGAAAGAGGTTGTTAAATAAGTTTGATCTGTTCTAACTTCACAAGGTAGTCTTATTTATACACTCTCCTGTGGTGTGGGCTGTATGAGAGTTTGGAAACTCCTATCTCTGGGGAGTGACTTTGAACTCTTTTTGTCATGAGGACTGAGAAACCTGTTTCTCTTCTTGTTTGTTTTGGGGTTTTTGCCTGGTTGCATTTGAATGAAAGGTTTTACTGGTAAGTTTCTTATTTGTTTATAGCTATTTCTTTAGTGTAAAATAATTGTCCAGATAATGGGTATTTACTGTGCTGAAGCTAAAGTTCAGATACTCAAAATAGGTGGTGATATTAAGTGAAATTAATTTGTAACCCCACCCTCTCTTCTGCTCTCCCACAGAGGATTTATTTAACATAGATCAATTCCAGATGGAAAGTTTAGCAGCTGAAAACAAAAGACTCCAAGAAGAGATTGCAAGACTAGAAAAAGAAAAGGAAAGTGAGCCGGTTAGTAAATTGTGTCTCTGTTTTTGTGGTGGAGTTGAATTTTATACTATTGACCATTTCTGAATGAAGATTACACATAACAAAGGGAATATTATTTTCAGTGCTTTGAGATTTTAATTAGGCCAGGTTTTTACAGACTATACCATTAGAGAACAAGGCTTTTCCTGTGGAGTCTTCAGTCACTATTTGTTTGATAACGTGCAGATGTTTCCAGGTAATAAGGTCTTGTACTGACTGAAATATTATTAAAATACTTGAACCACTTTTTTTTTATATATATAAATTTCAACATTATTTTTTCCAAGTGTATTGGTATGAGGCATGGGATTCAGTGTTGACAATGTATTTTATGGAAACTATTTTGCTTGAAAAGCTGGATTGTGCTTTAAAAGTATAATGAGTTTAAAAATGGGTTCATGGCTGTGCAGGTGGCAAATTAAGACTCCTGTTGGCTGTGCAAAATGTGATGGGTTTATTCCTGGCTTTCCATGCCTTAGTTTTACCTGCCCTCTATATATTAGAGTTAAGTTGTGAACTACCTGTAGTAAGAATTTTCTAAATGCAGTCAGTGTCTGATGCAAATGAGAAGCCTAATGCTGAAATGCAAGAATCTTTTCAGCCTTCTTTGCTTAAAGATGATTGACTTGACTCAGCTGTCACAGAGAGAAAAAATTTTTACAGTTCTTTAGTTTTATATTTGTGCTATTGATATTGGCCAAATATTCTACTGTCTTGTCTGGAAAGTGAAGTCATTATTTTGTATTCATCTAAGAGTGGTTGTTCTTTTCACCCATTTCCTAGGATCGTAGAGTAACGCTACGAAACGTGAAATCATCTCTACAAGCAGACGTCCAGAAATACCAGGCTTATTTGGCTAACCTGGAATCTCATATGGCCATCTTTGACCAAAAACTGCAAAGTGCTAGTGATGAAGTTGAGACAGCAGGTAAGGAAGCCTTGATCACTCAGAGCAGTGAAGCTAGAAATAGTCTTCAAATAACTGTAGTTCTTAGCTTGAGGACAGAGCTAAATACTTGGAGTAGGATGATGTCACAAAATAAACTTTCCAGAATGGATTGCTAATAGAGATTTTTTTTTTTATCTAATAGCTCTTTGCAATGAAACAGAAATGATATATAATAATAATCTTATTTACTCATAAAATACAGAGGTGAGGTTTATGTATATGGGCTGGTATTTTTTGTCCATTTCACAAATGTTTTGTGAACTTAGAAATGGAAGTAGAAGCAATGAAGCAGGAGAATGCCCGGCTCCGGCACATCTTAGACAACCAAAAGTACTCAGCTGCCGACATTGAGAGAATA
This sequence comes from Sylvia atricapilla, assembly GCF_009819655.1. Lineage (NCBI taxonomy): Eukaryota > Metazoa > Chordata > Aves > Passeriformes > Sylviidae > Sylvia > Sylvia atricapilla. The sequence goes on along the minus strand of NC_089140.1, from coordinate 103,973,416 downwards.
AATCATGAGAGAAATGAGCTGCAGCAAACCATTAACAAGCTGACTAAGGAACTGGAAGCAGAAGAACATCAGCTGTGGGATGAAGAGCTAAAATATGCTAGGAATAAAGAGGCGGTATGTGAAAACCCCGCTACACTCAGAGGTGGCTGTCAATTTTCATCATGCAAGCTTAAAATTGGCATCTTGATAATTTCTTTCCTAAGTAATCTACCACCACTATTCATGGTATCTAACCAGGCAAAACTGACAAGAATGGCCTCTGTTTACAATATCTCTGAAAAATGTTTCCTTTGTTTTCCCTTTTTCTGTTTTGTGCTTAATGGAAATGTATTCTCTCTTTTTTCTGCATCATAAGTGATGTAGCTAGAATATGAAGCACTGTCAGCTCTCACTGCTGTAGCGTTTAGAGCTTTGATAACATTAGCATGCCATTGCTTTGATAACACTAGAAATTTCAGGCCAATAGTAATATTTTGTAGCAAGGAAGTAAGGCAAAACTAGTCAATTTGAATCAACAGCTTTGCATGCATTTAGGGCCTGATTAGTTCTTTGTGTAGAAGTTGTAGCATCTTTCAAAGGCCAAGTTCAATCCCTTCAAACAAAATGAAAAGATACAGTCCTGTAAGTGATGGGATTTAAAAGCTTCTGCTTTGCCAACTGGAGAACTAAAGAAAAAAGTTTCAAATATACTTGGTAGGGTTACCCTTTATCAAGTGCTTATATTAACTTAAATCCTCATATGCAAGGATGAAACACATAAAACTGGAAAAAAACCCTGGGTTCTTTAATGTTTGCATATAAATAGCACTCATTAATTAGAAATTAGAGCATTTAATCAGCTTTCTTTAGGGGCATACTCAAGTTAGTTTGTTATAATGATGTGTGGGATTTCCTGTCAAAACTAATGAGAGAAGGCATATTGACATGATGACTGATCATTGGTTTAGTATTATTTTCGAGCATGTTTTTAGTTCCCTATCAGCTAATTCTCAAAACCTTGAGGCAGGAAGAATTGTGGCAGATGAATATGGAAAACCACAGGTGAAACTGTTCAGTGTCAGCAGCATACACTGAAAAACCTCACTGAGCAAACTCTGAAAGAATCATAAACCAGTACCTGATGCAGCAAATGCTGGACTGGCATTACATACAGCTTTTGAATACTGAGGTGTAACAAGGCATCACATCTATAGAGAGGAACTCAGGAACTTGTTTAAAGTACTATATGAATACTTATTCCAAAGCTTTTCACTCGTATCTCTTCTATGATTTCTGCCCTTTTCTCCTCTGAGCAGATTGAAATGCAACTGGCAGAGTATCATAAACTGGCTCGAAAGCTGAAACTAATTCCAGTAAGTGCTGAGAATTCCAAAGGCCACGACTTTGAGATTCAGTTTAATCCTGAGGCAGGACCAAATTGCCTAGTCAAATACAGAACTCAGATCAAGGTAAGTAGAGGCAACACTGAAGGCTTTAGTTATCACTCCCAAAAAAGATGTGTTTCTTTGGAAATGCTGGAAAGATCTCTCAATCTCACAATGAAATGTCATTGAAAAGCTTGTGTGATGAGTCACCATAATGACATTGTAGTATATAAAAGAAGTTTGGTATTGGAGAATACAGTAACCTAAAAAAAATAGAAGGAAAGGATGTACTGGGATGTGTCTTGGTTCAAGTAAGCAAATTGCATTTGTCGGATCTTCTTGTATGTGTATTACAGGCTCCCCTAATGGAGATCATAAACGAGACTGAGGAAGAAATTAGCAAAGCTACTCAACGGAAAATGACTTTGGAAGATACTTTGGAACAGGTGTGGTAGTCCAAATCTTCATTAACCAAGATACTTACCCTAAAACCTTATCTGCTGTTTTCTTTCAACCTTTTGCATGGGGGAAGTGTGGTGTGGTGGGTTGGTTTTTTGGATTGGTTGGGGTTTTTCTGAGGACAAGTAGAGGGAGAGGAGCTGTGACAAAAATGCTTTAATTGTGATGGAACCTAAAGGTTTTTCTCAGAATTGGGGTCTTTGTTGGTTGAAATATTGTGTATTGTCTGAATTAAAGTTTATGTAGCTTACATATATTTAACCATAAACATTGGAAATATTTGTTTTTAATAAGTTTCCCATTGCAGTTAATTGTGTGGCTTACCATCACTGACAAATTGTCATCAGGAAGGTTTTTACCAATATTGGGTTTGGGACAGAATGAAAGAAGGAGGATTTTATTTCCTCATTCTTCTATCTTTACCTCAGTTTTTATGGCTAAGCATGATGTTATGTGGTTTGGAATGTCCTCTTGGCCAGCTGGCCTGGCTATGCACCTTCCCAGTCTCCTGCCTATCCCTACCCTACTCAGTGACAGTCCCTGGGAGGGATAGATAGCTGGAATGCTGTGCTAGCACTATTCAGCAGTAGCCAAAACATCAGTGTGTTCCCAACGCTAGGTTAGCCCTCATCCAAAACAAAGCATAATACAGGCTGCTGCCTAGCCTAGCTGAATTGTTTTTTCAGAGCTACCAGGTGTAGTTTGTGATAGCATGGATTTATATGTTGGAATTTTTTGAGCCGTATTTCCTTGGTTATGTTTTCATCCTAGGTGAATGTAATGCTAGAGGACAAGAAACGCAGTGTGAAAATGCTGACAGAAGAAGCTGAAAAACTGGATGATCTTTATCAGCAGAAGCTTAAGGTGGAATTTCTTACAGCTTGATAACAAATTATCCTTAATCTTTGTGTTTATAGATAAACTTTGGGGTTGCGTTTTTGTTTGGGCTTCTGCCTTTGCCTTCTCTCCTTCCTCTTACAGGTTTCTCTCATTCTTTTCAGAAAAGTGATTTGACTGCTACCTTAACTGAATCAGTTTTCACTTTCTTCTAAGAGAATCTGGCATCATACTGTAGCAGAGCCTGTAAATCATAAATTACTGCATCCAGTAATAAAAGCAGTGGCAATCATCTGACCTCAGGATGTCTCTGAGCGTGGGCTTGAAGGAGATTTTAGGATTAACAGAATCTGCCTTGTCTAATCAATTTGTGTTTAATAAATACCTTTACAGTTTTAAGTAAACATGTTTAATTAGCTTCTGTAAAAACTAAGGAAAACATTGATTGACCAAAAGCATGTTAAATTGCTTTAGTGACTTCAAACTTGCTTGCTTTAGCTTCCTTTCCCAGCACCGGAACAGTCCCTATCCTTTACCCCACTTGCAGATCAACAACAAAACACAGCCTTCTCTGTTAACAACTGAGTGGCTATTTTGGTACCTCCCAACTTCTCTGGAAACATTGCTTTGGTGGGGCTGTGGTGCCCTGCAGAAAAATGTTCTGCCAACTAAGCTAAGCTCTTATAAATCTAAACTCCTGTGCTATAGCCATGAAACAGGGTTATTTCACTGTTAATACCTGCTGAGTTGGTTAAAGGCAATTAATTTAGTTTATATTTTCCAAACCCACATGAAATTTAGCTTTTGATCTGTGCTCTTGCATATACTCTTCTCTGAAGTTAAGCTCCTAAAATACACAGTTGCCACTGGATGTTTATAATAAGGCATAGTCATGTAATTCCTCCTGTAATTTTTAAAATGCTGTAAGTCTTAAGTATTAAAATTATTTTTGAAGGATAATGTTTCAGTAATTTACTAGAATTGGAGTTGAGTTGATGGCAGAATTTTGTTTAGTTTTGTGGCTTGTATAGTGTCAACAGTGTCATTCTTCTTGAAGAGATGATTACTTGGAATTGTACTCTCAGAAAAAAAAAGTGCTATTTTCTTACTCAAATTTAGTTATATTTTTTAATCTAGAAATAGTTGCTCATGATTTGCCATTTCTAAGCTATTTAGACTATCCTAAACAACACTTTCTGAGTTTAACTCTGAAGAGAAAATAGCTGTAACATTTAGGAATAAAGGATGTGTTGCAACATAGAGGAATAAAGAGATGATTAGGCTTATTCTGGGATGGGGATAATACAGAAAACAGCTGAAAGTTTAGGTTTGGGAGGGGTGTCCTTGGGATTTTTTTTTCAGTTCTGAACTTGGAGTCATCTCTGTGAATTTTGAATTTAAGCATTGGGATATAATCAGGTAATAGAAACAAGAAGAAAAAAATCAAAAACTATTCCTGAGCAATGCAATTTTTTCTCCTCTTTCCTTATGACTATAGGAGATAGAAGAGGAAGAGCAAAAATGTGCAAATGAACTGGAATCACTAAAGAAGCATAAACAGTTACTTGAGAGTGGTGTCTATGAAGGCCTCAGTGAAGCCACAAATGAATTGCATGATCTCCAACGACAGTAAGACTCTTAACTTCTATGTTTGCTGTGTTTATTTTGGTTTTAAAGGGTAAAGACATTCTCTTGAATGTAACTGAAAGTTGTTTCAGCATGTATCCATCTCAGTGTATTAATTTCCGAAGTTGACAACTGAAAATGTTTCTCCTCAACAGTATTTTGCTAGAATATTTGTCTGCTGAATCACAACTCCTATTTTCAATGTAATTTTTTTTTATATATGTGGTTGTAGCAAAGAAATTGGTTTGTTTCCAAACTAATGTGACAACTACATTTTATACCTCAAAGTCTGGAAAGAGTATTCAGGCTCTAAGGTACATTATTTTTTATCAGCACAATACAGTTCGTTTTTTGGGGGGTTTTTTTGTTGGGTTTTTTTTTTTTTGTTTGTTTGTTTGTTTTGGTTGGTTGGTTTGGTTTGCATTTGGGTGTTTTTGTTTTGTGTTTTTTTTTTTAATTGAGTATTAACATACTTGAACTTGGTTCAAATTAATACTAATGGGAAAAAACTATGGCTAAACATGATGATAAATCCGACTTGAAGTGATTGTTTTAAATGTCAGGAATTCTCTAATTACAGACATGACCTTCTGAGTATCTTTACCTTTTAGATATCAAGTTGTTTTGCAAACAACAACAGAAGAGAAGAGAAAAATTGGTGCTAACTTGAGTCGTCTCATAGAAACAGTTGCTATTCACATAGCATCTATAGTGGTAAGCTAAAATTTGATATTCAGAATTAAATTTCTTTAGAGACATTTGCAGTCAAACATTCAGAAATTAGAACTTACTCTTTCTAAGGAAGTATCTGTTATTTAGCTGCTGGATTCTAGTTAAACTTTCTGACAAAACCTTTGGTATAAAACGGAACTGATTGTTAAGTTTTCAGCAGTAACATCCTGTCAGGTCAAACCTGCTTCTGGTACATGTCTGTCAGGGAAGTGTTTAACTGAAATCAGTTGACCTGTGGAATGCCTGCTTAAAATGCTTTAGCTGAATCAGTACAATACAGACCATGATAGAGCTAATAAACCTTTCTGTACCTCTTTTCTAGAAATACCTTGATGAACAGAACACAAAAATTTACAGAGACTATGAAGAATTCATGTCTGAAGATCTATTGTCAGACTTGACCAGCATCCTAGACAGTTATAAAAAGAAGGCTGAAAGTTTCTAATCACTAGAAAGGTGAAGAGAAAAATGTTGCATTTCTGAAGCTCTGGTATGGTGCCTTCCAAAAGGATGGTTACTGCCTGTGTTTAGCACTGAAACTGGTTTTAAGTGGAAGGAAGTAGTTATGAACATTCTTTGTTCTGTTGACACAAATATACTATAGAATTAAACAATATATTTGCATTTTTTTAAAAAATGCTTTGCTCACACCTCATACTTCCAATAGCATATGTATGCATTTAGGGCACACACGACAGGCAGTTCATATCCTTCCCAAACCTTATTTTACTACCAAGACTAAATGTAAATGTCTGTCTCCTGCTTGTTCAGTTGCCTACGAAACTGAACTCTTACATGAGTAAAAAAAAAAACCAAAACCTGTTTTGAAAATATGATTAGTCCTTATATAGTAGTCTTGTAAATAGTTTAGAAAAAGAAACGCAATAGTTTGAAAACCAAGTTTTGTGTTTAGCTGCTCATACTCCCAGATGAAATTTCACTGAACTTCTTGAATATGTGTACCAGAGAAAGCTCTAAGTAGGACATCATATAAATTCTGGCAGTATATCTAGTAACTTGTAGGTTTGATTCATGTCAGATACATCAAAATGGTCTAAAATGTCTGTATTCTTCTTCTTAGGCCAGTTGGACAAACTCTATTTGCCTTTTCTTCCTCAGGAAAGTAACTGTAAAATTAGTGTATGGGCAGCTCTGGTCCAAATGCTTTGAAGAAAGCAGATTGATGCTATGTGCAAGTAATATCTTTTTATCTATTCTGTGTATAATTTTGTGTTTAAAAAATTAATAAATAAACCCCAGCATTTGTATCTTGGATCGTTTATGATGTTTTTTCCTACATTGAAGTATTTGAGTGTTGTTTTTAGAGGTTGGATATTCAAATATACAGAGATAAAAACAATTTTGCAGTTGTTTAAAGGCTTTTAGCAGCTTACAGATAAAGGAAACACCTCCTTAATTGTACAATTTTTGAATGGAACATGGATCCCTAGCATATACAACAAAACTTGAGATTGACCATCTAAATACAGACAGCAAATAAAAATTAAATTGTTGACTGTAGGAGAATCTGTGGACGGCTGGGACAAGGCACTCTGCTGACCTGAGATATTCTAGAACACGTGGTTTTATTGCAAGGGTCGTGGGTAAAAGGGCCTTGCCTTCAGCCACCAGCCTCAGCTGAAGGGAAGTCCTAAAGAGTGAGGGAGAAAGAATAGCAGGGTGAGAGCTAAGAACCAGAGGGCAGGGGGGAGAGAGCACAGGTAAGAGAGCAGGGAAAAAAGAGAGGAGGAAGAGGTAAGAGAGCGAGGTCCTTGTTACACTACATTATATCTCCTTTTGTGATGAATATTCTGATTTACAGTGACCAACCAATACAAGACACAAAATCCTATAGAATCTACATACAGCCTATAAGAACTACTACATTACGATAGTGTTATATTTTAAACTCTAAAAACTACTCTTTAGACTTCTGTTTTGCTACATTGACCTTTGGATCCCTTAGCCAGCAGAAGGGTATTATTGTTCAATCAAAAGGGATTCTCCTTCAGCTAGCTAGGCTATTGTTTTCAGGTTATATAGTAACTAAGACTCAGTATCCTACAACTCAAAGTAAGCTTTCATTTCTATTTCGATTATAGGTTTCCCTGATTCATCTTCCCCAACAGTCTAATTCTAGGCTATTTTTGCAGAATCAGTTTGAAACGCAGTTGTCCTTAACATAGTACATGAATGTTCTGGGTCTGGTATAAGTATTTTGTTTCAGAAATTATAATGATGGCATTATTTAAGCTTCTAATTTTCTGTTCCTTTTTTATAATCCAGAATTTTAATTTGACAGCTAGAAGAGTCTGACAGGTGGGAAGTTTTCATGCTTTCTTTTGTTGTCCTCTTTTCCTCTTATCTTTACGGACTCTTATTTTTTGTTTTCTGTAACAAACTAGTCTTTAATATATCTCAGTTCCTTCTCTTTAGAAGTTTTTTCCTTTTGTGATCTCTTTAACATTTTTGTTGTCTAAAGCAATGCAGCAAAACTAGGAGCTGTATATGAGAGCCACATTTGTTTCAAGTATGTGCTTATTTAGGGGTTATGCTCTCTCTTGACTCCCCCATACCTGTTGGTCTCTGCTTCTATAACTGATCTTTGTTTCTTAGTATCTGTTGGATCCTCGCTATGTGCAGTAGTCAGTTGATTAAAGAAAAGCAAAATAAATGGCATTTCCAAGGACTTTATATGAAAACTAAGGAACATGGGTGAAAGAATCCAAATCACAGTGCCTTTGCTTAATGCACTGGCCAGTGTATAGTCTGAGAGTAAAGTAATCTAAGTAATAAAAAAAGATCCATGTTAGTAACATTGGCAACATGTTATTGGTCTGTATGTCAGTTAAGCTAAACTGCCTTTAGAAGCACCTCAAATTTGGATCTAGGTTCTGTAAAATACTATGTGGCTGTTTGTTGTAATCTAACAGATTAACATCAGCCAATGTTTACTAGGTACTATGTCTTCACGATTTAAAAATTGTGAGGAGAATTTTTTAATCTTTGTTGGAACATGTCTCCTCTGTGATATTGCAAGTCAGGTATTTAATTTTGATTTCTGCTCTGAAATATGGCTTTTAAATTTAGGTAGTAAGCACTAGAACATAATTACTGCTTAGTCTTGGTTTTGGTTTTGTTTCTTTATTGGAATTTAAAACCTTAATGAGGAAGTACCATGGCACCTGTACGTTTCAGTAAAATGAATCATTTGTAAATCTTGGCTTTTGTTTGGATACAGTTGCCTCATTTAGTGCTAGCGTACCTTTTGTGCAGTTTAATGTGTCAAATTTTTGTATTCTTATGCTCAACAAAATTTCTTATGCCTGTTTCTATAAAGGACTGATTCTTACTGCAAGTGTAGAAACATGACACAAAATCCTAATTTATCTGACTTTCCTTGAGGAACTAGATAATCATCTTAGCAGCAGATACTGACTCCCTGGCTCTCCTTGCTGTTGAATGTGCATTGTGTAGAGGAAAAATAAAATGCACACAAACATCTTCATATGAGTTTTAGAAGACTAAAAGTTGCTTTAAACTTTTTAAAAATAGATGGCTTTTTAAAAATTCTTAGGGACACAGGGCCAAGCTGCTTTCACAATGATTTATTTGGTGTCCTTTTGACACTAATCTCACCGACCAACCTTTTGCTATCTTAATATGACCTAAGTATTTCTTTTACATGACCACTCTTGCATCTGCTTTTTTATTGTAATTATTGAGCTATAAAAAATAACGATGCTGTAAAAGCATGCTGGAACTCTGTAGCTTTCTTCTTTTTCCTATGGTATGTTGTTATTTCATATTCTGTTATCAGAAACTCTTATCACCATCAAGAACGTGGTAGTTCTTTTTTGTGGAGTATTTCTTGAGTGCATCATGTAGATTCATGCAGATTGGAAAGAGCTTCTAATTTCATTGAGTCCAATTGTTAACCCAACACTGCCCAGTCCACCACTCAATCAAGTCCCTGAGTGCCACATCCTCATGACTTACAAATGCCTCCAGGGCTGGTGATTCAACCACTTCATTGAGTAGCCTGTTCCAGTGCTTGACAACTCTTGCTGTGAAGAAATTTTTCCTAACAGCCAATTAAACCTCCCCTGCTGCAACCTGTGCCTGCTAAGGCTTTAACTTTGCAGTGTCTGTTCAGCTCACTTGTATGAGGCTTCTGCAATGCTCTTTGTTGGTTTTGCCAACATAAAGCATGGCATGCCTATGCAAGCCTTTAGTTCTGAGCTGGAAACAATTTGTGCTCTGTGGTTCTGTAATACTTCCAACAGTTTGCCTGCTCTGATGTTTTATGGGAGTTCTCCTCCCTGCTCCAACTTCTGTGGCAGAATTAAAAAACCACCTATATTTTTTATCTTTTTTTTGAAAGTGTAAGAAGGAAGAAAACACCAATAGCTGAAGACATCCCCTCTTCACTAACAGAGGCAACTCCCTCAGTGCAATGCTCTAGTTAAAAAGGAAGACTGTGGTCTCTCATACTAAGTGACTGTAAAGCAATGGAGATTTTGTGAACAAGGGTCTTGCCTAATCTACAGGTTATTTCGTATACAAGTATTTTGAGCACTGCAAGCAATCTGAAGAGATTATATATGTGATCTTTCCATTCTTATTTGGAGTGCACTTGTTTGCTTTAATACTGGAAACCTTAATGTGCCCTCTAGAGCCAGTTAACCTTCCTCTTTTGGCAGTAGTACAGAAGAGGGAATTTACCTGTTTTTTCAATACTTCCTGTCTACAGATTTTTGACTGAAAAGGTCCTGGTATGATGAAATTGTGTATTGTGGAGTCTTTTTTATTTGCAAAGCTCTCCACCATACAGGGCTATTGAATCTTCATCAGGATTTTACATTTTTAGACATTTGTTAGAAGTTTTGATGGTAGTCATTCCTTTTTAAGAAATGGAAGAAGCACAGAAGACACAAAGGCCTCAGTGTCCCTCACTGCATGAGGGACTATCAATGCCTTAGCTAATGTCATATTTAAGGGATGTGCACTGACATCTTCAGTCCTGTATCAGGAGATTGGCAGAGACCAATCACACAGCCTGAGCAAACTCTTAATTTTGCAAGTTTGGTGTTGGTTGGTTTGTTTGGGGTTTTTTTGGGGGGGTTTTGTTGGTTTGGTTTTGGTTTGGCTTTGTTTTGGGTTTTTTGGGTTTTTGTGGTTTGGGGGGTGGGGGGGTTGTTTTGGTTTTTTTGTTGTTTGTTTGATTGTTTTTTGTAGAACTTGATCTGTTTACAGGATTTTTCTAGACAGCACAGATGCCAGGTCTGTTGTCCACTACCACCTGCCACTGGAGAGTGGACCTTTTGTGAACTGTGGTTTATAAAGGTCCACCAGTCCCAGTATTTGCCAGAGGTAGAGGATCACATGTTTGTCTACAGGAGGATTGGCTGCACTGTCCCTCCATTCCAGAAGTTCTTTTCACCAACTTCATGATAACAAGGAGCCTTTGTGATGTGTGGTGTGTATGTTGTTTTCCCTAGCACCTCATGCATGCAATCACAGTTTTAACTGGCAGTGACTAGATAAGCATTTTAATCTCAAGAACCCTTTGCACAAGGCAAGATTTAAAAGGCATATGAAATTCTCTGTTACTCCAATTTCACCTCTAAAGAAACATTTATCGTCTGGCAAGACTCCAAAGCAGAAGCAAAGACAGGTGGTCATGGAATGTGTGTAAGTATTTTGAAACAAGCAAGATGTATGTAATTCTATTTCACTTTTCCTACAAGGATTCAGAATAGTGAATGCCTTTGTATTGGTAGAAGTCATGTGATTCTGAGAACACTGAATACTAGCACAGTCATGCATGACAACTGGTATGTCCAGCTGAAAGACATTCACTATTCTGCCTGGAAAAGACCAACTGGAGCTACTAATTCTAATTATCTGGAAGGTCTTGATTAACAATAGAAATTACATTACATTTGAAAATGCAGAGTGAACACCAAAGAATGGGGTCTGCTTGACTTCTGCTGAGTAGTGACTTACCGTCCTCTTGCCTGCTTCCAAGGGTTAGGCCATGACTTGTAACAGAGTCATAAGGAAAGCTGCAAAGTTGAGTCACGTAAGACAAAGGGAAAATAGAGGTTGCATAGTTCAGAAAAGTTTAGGTATTTTAAGAGGAAAAACACTAACTTGAAAGATAGAATTTTAAAGGTATAAACAAAAACTCCATTAATGTTAAGTTGTCATTCCTTAAGATCTCTCCCAGCAACTGCTGGATAGTTTGATTCCTCAGAAGCTACTCCTCAGGTGTTTTATTATGGGTGGTGAGAACACAAACACCTGGCCTAGAAGCTTCTCCAATATCATCTTTTGTGTGTGCTTGTATTGGGTTTGCATGACCAAGTTTTTGTAGCAGGGGGACTACGGGGTAGCTTCTGTGAGAAGCCGATGGAGGATTCTTCCATGTCCAGCAGATCCAATGCCAGGCAGCTCTGAGCTGGATGTGCTGCTGGCCAAGGCTGAGATCCACCTGCAGCCCATGGAAGAGATCAACACTGGAACAGGTGCATGCCCAAGACAAGACTGTATCCGATGGGAAACCCAGGCATGAACAGGCTCCTGTCAGGGACCTGTGGTGAGAGGAGCCCGCACTGGAGCAGGTTTCTTGGTAGGACTAGTGATCCTGTGGGGGACCCACACTGGAGCAGGTGCTGCCTGAAGGACTGCACACTGAAAAGGTGACCCACATTCCAGAAGTTTGCAGAGAACTGTTTCCTGTGAACGGTTGTGAACCCCCATTCCCTGTCTCCCTGGGTCACTGAGGTGAGGAGGTAGAGCTGGGAAGGAGAGAAGCATGAGGGGAAGGTGTTTTTAAGATTTATTGTACTTCTCATTTTACTTCTTACCTGCTCTGATTCACTTAGTAATAAATTCAATTAATATTCCCAATTCAAGTGTGTTTTGCCCATGCTGGTATTTGGTGAGTGATCTCTCACCATCCTTATCCCACTCAATTAATTAACTGCATTTTCTCTCCCCTGCCCAGCTGCAGAGAGGGGAGAGAGAGTGGCTTTGGTGGGTGCCTGGCATCTGGCCAGCATCAACCCGCCACAGAGCTACAACGAAAACAGTGATATATGCTTGAAGATTCTATCTATGCATTGGAAAACACGCCCACAGTGACAAAGACAAGGCCATGGTTTCTGTGTCACCATCCCAAAATCCAGAGTATGAGTATGCATGCAATGCCATGCAGAGACTTATCATAAATAACTAAGCAGTCAACTGAACTTGCCTTGGCTTGCTTGGAGTCCATGATGCCACTGCTACTGCAGCTGATGATAAAATCACTCCTTGAAGATTGAGGAGAAAGCAGCCAGGGCAAGAGAAAGTGTAAAAAGAAGAGTGAAAAAAAACCGGTGTTAAAAGCAAGGCAATAGGAAAAGGGAGGAAGCAGCCTTCCAAAAAAAAAAAAAAAAACAAACCACAAAACAAACACAAAGAAACAAACTTCAGCTACAAAAAGCCTGGAAGACACTCAGCTAAGACCACAGAACAGCAATAGCAATTTAATTTGAACGGAAAAGGATAGGGTGTTACATGGCAGGCTAGGGACTATGTATTTATCAAGTTTTCCTATTTCTTACACATTTTACAGGAGAGAATGATGTATTCGATCCCAGTCTTTTAAGAGTGTGATTGGAGGGACTTCTTCAGACATGATCTTAAAATTCTTCGCAATCATAGCATCAACAGTGTTTGATTAGAATAGTAATGCTTGAAGACATAAATCCTATAATCCAACAACCTTTCCACAAATTAAAAACTCTTTTCTCCAATGTGCATTTGCTAGATCCATGTTCTCTTGCATTTGTTCAAGAATCATTCATGTTTCTTTTTCTACCGAGGAAGAAAGTTTTTAAGGTTTGGTACATCCTTATTAATTTCCCATGAAAGAGTTGACTCTGGTCACAAGGTGCAGTGGATTGCCATCAAACTTATTTCATGGCCACTGAATATTTGGCTGCATTCATTTGCCCTTGTCAAAGGTGAATGACAAGAGCTTCTTGCTGGTTCCCTTTTCAGAGAAGTTCCCTGCTATTGCCATGGTTTCCCTCAAATAGTTCCATAGCAATCCTAGGAGAGCTGACAGGCTAAATCCTACAAGTATCCATCTAGTGTGGGGTCCTCCCTCCAAATATGGCTCTGGAAAACAGTGCAAAAAAACTACAATGAGCAGATATGGCATAAATTATTTTCCAAATTAAACTCTTCTTACTCAGTAATATTTGGATATTTTATTCCAAGGCCAAAATATACAATTCGTATGTCTCCTAGGAATAATTTCATTCTTAATTTTTCTAGTCCTTTACCTCTTTTATATTCATATGAAGAAAAAACCTCACTAAAGTATTCATTCTCATTACGTATTTCATAGTTCAATCAAATGTTTTATGAAAAGTATATCTTCCTGTCACTTCTGCATGTTTCTTAATATAACTCCATGTTTCTTCTTGCTTTGTGAGATTTCCTATTTTTTATACTTTAACTATAATTTTTTCTTACTTTGAAAATCCCAGTCATCTTAGGCATGTGTTCTACAACTATTTATGGACTATATTTAGTTATCAGAGCCTTTATTTCTACTGGATTTTAATGAGAATGTCGCTTTGTATTTTTGTTAATGAAGTACATGATAAACAGTGAGACTTTACATGATTTTTACTCGTAAAGCCCAGCTTGATGGAGTTAATTTGGACCACAGGAGACTGAACTAATGGTTTGTTGTCCTTCCCCTTTCTTCATCATCTCTCTCTGTTACCTCCAATTTTTAAGCTTTAATTTAATCACTTATCACATCAGTCAGCTGTTTCAGAACCATAGACTTTGTTTACAGTCCTCTCCATTTGATTAAATGGATTGTGTTTCACAAACTTTGTCACTTTATTTCCTCACTATTTTTTGTCAAATTACTAAGAAGCAAATTTAAAAAATTACTACACAGCACTTCAGTAACCCACTCCTTATCTACCTTAGTTTTCATGTTATGATGATAATTCATCATTTAGTTCTATGATTTGGTCTCTCTCTCTCTCTGAGATGGCTTGGTTTTCTGAGTACTGATGCTGCTGTTTCACACCTCAGTGGCTCAAGTAATGATGTTATTTTGTTCCACACCTCAGGGGTTCTCACTAAGGTACTTTTTCTAACAGGCTAGGTCAAAGGTACAAACAGCTCTAAATCCAAGATGCCACCTCTTGTTACATATAAAATTTTGTTATCTTAAGGAGGAGCAGCACTTTTTCTTGGATCATTTGGAATTGGTAGCATTGCACCTACAAAGCATATGTAGGCAGTAGCATCCAGTATCACTCAATAGACTGTGCCACTGCAACAAGCTAATACAGAGGCTGTGCACTTTCTTAGTAAAGACACAGCAATTTTCATTATGTGTATGCAAAATATCTACTATCTAAAAATGTCCTGTGCTGGAACTTAGTTATTAATATATATATAATTAATTAAATTAGTTAATATTTGCCCTCAATAAAAAAAGAAATGAGATATCTAACTTATTCCTTGAATTAAAAAAATTAAATACATACAGGATATAACAATAAATACATCCTTGCGCTCACACACACAAAAAACACTTTCCTGAGCATCATCAAATGGCAAGATGAACAAATTATTGATTACTCTACTGCTATTAATTTTGAAAAATAACATAATCTCTTACTTTAAAATATAGTAGATCAATATAAATTCCTTTTTCCAGAAAAGAAATTGTTTTCCACAAGGATGAAAATTATTATTCAGTTGTTCAAGAACAAAATACTTCATACTGCAAAATGAAAAGTTTGCAACTGCAGGCACTCTTTAAACCAGATTGAAGATAGGCTGAAGGGTGAGGAACTTATTTTCATGCAAATTAAGTGCCTGTATTTCAGGTAGAACTATCTCTTCCTCCTTTCAACACTAATTTTGAAACTAGATTAAATAGTTCATCAAGTTTTTTCTCCCAAAGGACTTAGCATTATAAAATGGAAGTGCTGTCTCAAGGATAGAAGCACAGGTACACAGCAAAACAAAATTGTGTTTGATAAATTCATAAAGTAACAAGATTTGATACACTCTTCCAAATTTCATCAAGTCATCATTTAGAGGAGCTCAGAGTCACAGCCTATATAAAAACTCTCAAGAGACCCTTCCTCTCCTAACTGGTTAGTACAAATGCTCTTTATTCTCACAAAACTCCACACTGCTCAATTCCACCATATAATTTGCTTTCTTGTTGTCCAACTGGGCCCAGAGAATGGTGGAGTTACATCCAGATGATGGCCAGTCACAAGCAGTGCTCTGCAGGGCTCGGGTTGGGGCCTGTCCTGTTTATTATCTTCAATGACAACCCAGGCGATCAAGTGAACCCTCAGTCACTTTGCACCAATGTGGAATCCCTTCAGCCACTCAATGTAATACCTAGGGTCTGGCCTTGGCAAGACAGACCCTAGCTACCCCTCCTGCCTGAGGGGATGCTTCCGGTGTGCTCTGTACACAGTGGTGTCAGTTCAGCCTCCCCCCAATGACCTTGGCCTGTGGTTCCTCCCCCCTCAGTGTGTCTCCATCGGCTTCAGGTCAATGCCCTTACCTGCCCTTTGCTCCGTCCCCAGACCCTCTGCTTAAGGGGAGACGGAGGTGGGGTTCCCTCTCTTGACCTTGGGTCTCTTTGTCTTCCTCTCCCTCCCTGACTCAGGGTGGGGTTGGGAGAAAATAAAATGGACTCTCAAGCTTAACAAAACAGAGATTTGTTTCGTCTGTTCCCCTGCCGATAGCTGTACCTCCCTGGACACAAGGATCACTGTTGCCACATGATGCAGCACACCGAGATGTGCAGAAGTGTTGATCTGCTGGAGGGGAAGAAAGCTGCAGAGAGATCTGGACAGGCTGGATTGATTGGCTGAGGTCAATGGTCTGAGGCTCAACAAGGCCAAGTGCTGAATCCTGCCCTTGGGTCACAACAACCCCAGGAAGCACTACAGGCTTGGGGAAGAATAGCTGGAAAACTGCTCAGAGGAAAAGGACCTGAGTGTGCTGGTTGACAGCAGCTGAACATGAGTCAGGGTGTGCCCATGTGGCCAAGAAACCCATTGGTATCCCGGCCTGGATCAGCAATTGTGAGGCCAGCAGGACAGTCGACTCTGTACTGGGCACTGGTGAGGCCACACCTCAAATTCTGTGTTCAGTCTGGGCCCCTCACCACAAGAAGGACATTGAGGTGCTGGAGCATGTCCAGAGAAGGGCAATGGAGCTGGCAAAGGATATGGCCCACACGTCTTATGAGGAACAGCTGAATGTGCTGGGGTTGTTAAGCCTGGAGAAAAGAAGGCACAGGGGAGGCATTATCTCTCTCTACAACCACCCAAAAGGAGGCTGCAGCCATGTGGTGGTCAGTCTTTCTCCCAGGAAACAAGTGGCAGGTCAAGAGGATATAGCCTCAAGCTGTGCCAGGAGAGGTTCAGGTTGGACATCAGGAAGACTTTCTTGACTGAAGGGGTGGTTAAGCACTGGAAAAAGCTGCCTGGGGAAGTGGTGGAATCCCAGTCCTTGGAAGTGATCAAAACGCATGTGACAAGATTTTTATGTTAATCATTTGTCACCTCTACTGTTTTACAAACCTCCCATATATGCCATCACAATCCTTTCCTCAAATCCAGCAGCTACACTTCTGTGAGGGTTGGATGAGTGGACACCTTTTTGTAGAAGCAGATACACTTTTGTGAGGGTTGGATTAGTGGACAGTGGGGTGGATTGAGAACTGGGTGACTGGCGGATTCCAGAAGGTCATGATCAGTGGCACAGGGTTTAATTGGAGGCCTGTCATTAGTGTTGCCCCCAAAACTCAATACTGTCTAACTTTGTCATCAGCGACGTGGATGAAGGGACAGAGGCCTCCTCAGCAAGTTAACTGATGACACAAAGCTGGAAGGAGTAGCTGAGACCCCAGAGGGCTGTGCAGCCCTTCAGGACCTCAGCAGGGTGGAGAGATGGACAAAGAACCTCCTGAAATTCAACCAAGGTATACACAGGTTCTGGCACAGGAAGAATAACCCTCTACACCAGCACAAACTGGTGTTGACCTGCTGGAAAGCAGCTCTGCAGAGGAGGACCTGGTGGTCTTGGTGGACAACAAGCTGTCCATGAGCCAGCAGCGTCCTTGAGGCCAACAAGGCCAATGGGATCCTGAGGTGCATTAGGAAGAGAGCATCACTAACACATCAAGGAAGGTGATCCAGCCCCTCTACGCCCCTACTTGGGGCCACAATTGACATTCTATTTCCTCTTCTGGGCTCCTCAGTAGAAGACATGGAGCTGCTGCAGTGGATAGAGTGGAGGGCAACAAAGACAATTAAGGGCCTAGAGCACCTCTCTTACAAGGACAGGATGAGAGACTTGGGCCTGTTCAGCCCCAAGAAGAGACAAGAGAGATGACCCCATCAATGCGTGTGCATATCTAAAGTGGTCTGCCAAAAGGAGGCTCTCCTTGGTGGTCCCAAGCAATAGGACACCAGGCAATGGGCAGGAACTGACACAGGAAGTGCCACCTGAACACGAGGAAGAACTTTATTGTGCAGGTGACTGTGCACTGGAACAGAGTGTCCAGAGAGGTTGTGGAGTTTCTCCCACTGGAGACACTCAAGAACCATCTGGGCACAATTCTTGCTTTAGGAGAGATTTGACCAGATGACCCACCGGCGGTCCCTTCCAACCTAGCCGATTCTGTGAATATGTGGAACAACAGTGTTGGGATCTGGATTGGCCGCTTTGTTTTAAGGCGGACGAAGCGGGACTCGACACCTCTGGTCCCTTTCCCGGCCGCTGCCCGGGCCGGTGGCAGAGCGCCGCTGGTCCCGCGCCGCGCACAAGGGCCGGCGGGGGGCGGCCGCGGGCCCAGCACGGGCTCCCACGGCCCAGCCCGCCTGCGCCTCCTGGCGATGATCCCGATCCCGCTCCTGGCCCACCCGGCGGCAGAACTGGCGCGAGGCGGTCTCAAACGGTTCCGAGGTCGCAAGGCCGAAGGAGCGCCTTCGCTTCCAGGCCCTTCGCCCCCGCCTGCTCGGCACGGCCTCGCAACGGCCGCACCACCGGCAGCGCAATCGCCGCCATCCCCCCCCCTTCCCTCCCTGCCTCCCACTCTCTTCTTCCGGGCCTCCACGGCGCCTCCTTCCCCGGCTTCCGGGCTGGCTCTGCCTCCTTCTTCCCCGGCAGTGACGTATTTTGCCGGGCGGGGGCGCTGGCGGGCCCGGCAGCGGGAGCCGTCGCTGCCGCCATCGCTGCGGGACGGTTTCCTTCTGCTCGGCTCCCCGACATGGCAGCAGCGGCGGGAGGCGGCCGCGCGCCTCGCAGGCCGGCGCTGCTGACCCCTCGCGGCAACGGGGACCGCACCGTCTTCCTCTTCGACCGGCGCCAGGAGCAGGCGGACCCGGAGGAGAAAGTGCTCAGCTACGGCAAGGACAACTACCGCGCTTTCCGCAGCGCCGTCTGCCAGGTACGCGGCAGGGCGGGCGGCGTCGGGCGCGGCGGTGGCGTTGTTCCACAAGTGACGGTGCGTCGCTGCGGCGCTGGGGGGCGGCCGGGGCAGGGCGAGGATGGCACAGTCTGCCGGGGGCCGCCGCGCCCGCCGCCCGCCCGCGAACTTTGTTGCCGGGACAGGTGGGCGGCCGTGGAGAAGAGATCGCGGCCGCCCGGTCGTAGTGGCCTTTCTCCCTTGCCCCGAGAGGCCGGTGCGAGGCGGCGGCGGGAGCGGCCCCTGGCGGCGGGCGGGAAGGCAGCGGGCGGCCCCCGAGCGCCCCCGCGCGGGGAGCGGCGGCGGCGGGCGCGGTGCCGCGCTGCGGAGGGTGTTTGTGTCTGACGCGGTGGCGGGTGTGCGGTCACGGCGCCGGCCCGGGGCTCTCAGAGCTCTCCTCCGACCTAAATGGTTCTGTGGGCCTGTTCCTGTGGGCTGTCCGAGGTGTTGGCGATAAGCGCCGTTTCCCGTCCGCAGCCTAGCTGCCGTTTAAATACGCTGTCTGGTGGCGCCTTTGCCCCGTCGCGTATGCTTTCGGTTCTGTTTCCCTGTTGTAGCGTGAAACGAAACTTACTCCGTCTTCCCAGCTCGGGGAGGTGGAGATGGTTTTCCGCGTACGGGCTGTTTGCTGGCGCTACCAGCAGGCATCGCCCGTTTCTGTCGTGGTTTCGTTTTTCTGCCGAGTGATAAATGCCATAAAATCTGTTAGCTGCTTCTGTGTTTTGCCATGTGAAATGCGCAGGAAAATCAGCTCTAAATCTCTGCACGAATTTAGTTTGATTAAAAAGACAATAATTTCTTTATCTAGTATAATTTGCACTCAGTTTTCTAGCATATAAATTCTATGTTTTGCATACAGATGGGATATAATAAATACCTGCTTTACATTTGAATAAATAGAAATGTTTCTAAATTTTATAAAATTTATCGATTATTTATGAACAATATAAATACTACCGAGTATCACTTTTATATGTAATACAACAATGTCACGATGAAACATGTAATTAATATAATTATAAGTGATAATAAGCAAGTATATATAAGATAAAGACGAAGTACTTGTTGAGAAAAAATAACTAAATTAGTAGTACGTTCTGTGCCTGTACAGTGGCTAGTGTAATGGCGTCCTGCTGTGATGGAAGCTTGCATTGCCAATGTCGGCAGGGATAGCTCCCTGTGATGTGATTGCCTCCTCCTTGCAGAGTTCTATTTCTGTGTCCAAAACGGCATAGCCATGATCCACTAGGGGCGCTGAATCTTAAGGTGGAGTCATCTTTGCTAGATGTATCCAAAGAAGGAGTAGAGATGGCACTTTGTGATAAGGTTTAGAGAGTGTGGTGTTACTTAGTCGAGGTTGGACTTGGAAGTCTTTTCCACCTTTTTGTTTCTGTACTCATAAATAAAGGAGTTATGGAGTGTTAGTGCGTCATTGGTCTGATCAGCACCCCTGAAGTTCATCAGACTGGAAGAAACAAGTAAACGAGTGGAATAAAGGAATGACTACACCACAGCATAGCATTCTGAGAAGCTAGACAGTAGGGTGGGTTTGTGACCTTCCAGGGTCTGTATCTCCTATGAGTGTTACATAATTTTCTCCAAGAATTGTCTTATTGGTTCCTTTTACAACTGTACCAAGCAGATGAGTTGCAAGAATACTAAATATTTTAAGCAGTCAAGGCAAATATGTGCGTGATAAGCCCACCCCTCTTTTCTCTTAGATTTTGTAATTAATTGATGGGCTGAGTTTAGCACGTATTTACAATTTGTTCTAGAACAGAATGTCTTTTCTGGTTTCTTTTATATATACTGCACACTCCAGTCACTGAATGTTTCATGCGTCCTCATGGCGTTCAGTAGTTCACAGAGCTTTTGGCATATCTGCAGTTTTATTAAGAAATAAGCCATCATCACCAGCTGTGACAAATCTCAGGTACAGCTTTGGGGATTTTTTTTACCTGCAAAATGTATTGATGTTTTGAAGTTGGTGCCTTAATGCTGTTAGGCAGACTTGTCACATGAGCAGTAGAGCATTTGAGAAGCCCGGTACTGCAAAGCAGACCTTGCTGTGTTTGAATGTAGTGCCTGTGAAAGTCAAATTTTCAAGTATAGGTTTTTTTAGTATGTTTAATATCACAAGCCTAATCAGCAGTCCTGATGGCTTTTTGGGGTGTTTAAGGATATTAGGGCGTGGGCTCTTACGAACTTACGTAGCAAGAACCTTGGCTTAATCATTCTCTTAAAGAAAGACCTTCTTCAATAACGTGTTGACTGTCTGTGAGAGCAGTCAGAGGTGCCTGACTATGTCACTGCTAGTTTCAGTGTGATGACTCTTTGCAGTTCGGAGCTTTCATCATCTGACATGTGGGACATCTGAAAGGATGCTGAGACAGGATTGGCATGACCTATAAATGTTGGTACAGTGAAAACTGGACAGGCAGAGTGTTGGGATGTTTGCTGTCTCCCACATCAAAAATATACAAGTTCTGGGACTTCTGGAAGAACATTCTGGCGTCTCGGTGCTCCAAGAGCTTTGTAAATTGTGTTTTTCTGAGTGTTGTACTCCAAAGTTCTCAGTTTCTGGCATCTTGAAAGTTGCAACTAATTACTTTCTGAACAAAGCGATGAATGGGTTCACCGGCTTGGGACAGACTTTCCTAGCTTCGTGGTGCTGAAAACGTGGCAGGGAAGTGATGAATACTCAGGAAGAACTATTCTTTTGTTAAGCAGATTTCGGGTTGGTTCAGACTAGGGCGAAGTGGAATGTTTTCGACAATTAAAGCTGTTAGGCACTGTCAGACTGCTTGATTGGGCAGATAGCGCATATGCAGCTGTGTTGTTTCCACGGGTCTCCTGTTCGGTGGCTCAGCCTCAGTACAGGCTCAGCTTTCCGTGGACTTTCGTTGGCAATTTGTCACGCAACTGAGTGATGTTACTGCAGCTGCAAAGGTGCTCCCACATGGTCATGGGTGACAAGGATGCCAGAAATACTAAGCTGTTGTAACTGTTCATGTGGTGAACGTCTTTCTATGGCACAAGAGAGTTCTTTTCTATAGAACTGGATATGTAGGAGTCAAATCCTGCAAAAAACTATGGAACTAAACCTGATTGCAGCATGTGATGATCCTTAGTTGAAAATACTTGAGCATTTTCATGCCTGAAGGCATGGTCTTAGGCTCTTACTTCTGAGACTTAGGGGGTTTTTGCATAATGAAGAGAGAACGTATTTTCTTGTTTGTGTAGCAAAATAACTGATTCAGCCACTTCAAAGGTTAGTTTAGGAGCTGCTGCATGTCGTGTCTGTTGTCATATAAAATATTCCTCTACTACTGATAAAATATTCTTAATGAATTTTTTTTAATTTTGGGGTAGTTTTTAAAGCAATTTTTTTTTTTACTGTCCTCTAAGCACTTAATGCATGTCTGTGTAGTTGGAAGTGGCTTTGCAGGAGGGAAGATTCAGGGAAAAAATCTTGTAAGAGGGTGGAGCATATATGGTCTTCACTTTTCATCCTTGTAATGATCAATCCTAAACAGAAACCTCTTAATTAAGAATAATGCTTACTTGAGTATTCCATTTGTGTGCTGTGGAGCAGTCATGTAATTTCAGTCTACAGAAGCATGAAGTTTTAAGGTGAATAAGTGAATTAAATACTGTGTTTTGCTTCTTGGCAGTACTGTTTCTTGTGTACCTTATTGATAGGTCTGTGCCCCACTGCCTGTCCTGATATACTTAGTGGCAATAAGCAGAATGGAGCTCAACTGTTGGCAGCTGATCTGAGATTCCTTGCTTATGTTATCCAGGTACAAACTGGAGCTGGAATGCTTCCGTTTGTTGCTGGCAGAAATTCTTCAGGTGCTTAGAGAGGTCATGCTCCTTTAAAAGCAGAAAGGTGTCTGTGCTGAAAACTGTACAGAAGTTTTGCCATGTTTGAAGGGATTTTTTTTGGGAGGCTTTATGGTGATCTACCACTCTGAAGAAAGTTAATGGTACTAAGATTAGTCTTATTACTTACATAGCAGCCAAACTCATTGGTAAATGCTTCCTTAGTTCTGCTGAAGCTTCTCCTCATTTTTGTGATTTCCTAGTGTAAAAAAAAAAGCATAGATCTGTAATCTGTATAAAAAGTAAATATCTGTAATTAAAGCAAATAGGCAAAAAACAAGTATCACAATAAAAATTTTTTTTCTTTTAATCTTGTCACATCTTTTGTTGAGTTTCCCATTGTATCCTAACCTGTCTACTTACTGTTTGAACAGATTATTTTGCCAGTCCACCTAAATAAATTTCAGTGTCTCAATGAGCCAAGAGGGAGAAAAGGATGTTCATTTAAGATGGTGTATGAAAAATAAGCATAAGTGTAGTATCAAATCAAGACAAGAAATAAGTGAAATATTTTGGTGAATATTTGCTTAACACTGCTTAATAAATAAACTATAATCAAATTATTTGCCATCAAAGAAAAAATATTAGGAACTTCTGCAAGTTTGTATCACCAAAACATCATTCTGATAAATGCTCAATAGAGATACTTGCATTAATGATTAAATCAGTCCATCTTGCAATAATTGTATTTTTGTATTTTAAGCCCTATGTTTGTTTAACAATTTTAGCAATTCTGTATAACCAGAAACGAAAAATAGGTATATTTTAAACACATTATGCATATGCAAAGCAAGTTTCTCCTTGATTTTTAAGACGGTGTTGGAAGTACTGTAAGATCTGTGTAAGATGCAGCAATGCTGTAAGTTTTTTCCAAAACTATCACACTGTGTTTCAGACTTCACTGAAAATCTTGTGTACAGCATGTTTGTTACTGATGTTTTGGATCCGTTTACATACCTTGGTGCACTGAGGTACAGCCTTATGATTTATTAGTTGATTTGGAAGGCTGAGCGGCTTGTAGGTTCCTGGTCAAATTTGAGTGTTGGCAGTCAGATGCAGAATACCTGCAATCTTTAGGATTAGTTATCCAGGTGTAGCTGTTAGATGTGACCAAGTATTTTTTTTGGTTTTAAAGAGTGGTTTCTGAATTCTTGTTCCTTTAATAGGTGGTGCCATACAAAGTATGTTGGTAGGAGAAGCTGGCACTAAGTTAATGTTAAAATTTTGGCTGGCAGCTGCACTGAGTATTTGTGATTGTGATTTTAGACATGGTAGTTTGTGATGGTCTTGTAGAAGTCATTTTCTAGACTCAGACTAAGTCTAGTAATGATGGCACGCTCTTTGTAGAAATTCTGGGGTTCCAAGCTTCTTTCTGCTTGCTAAAAGTTGCAAATCTTGAGAAAATGTCTGAGTTACCACATCACTCTGGACAAATACACTTGTGATTTCTGTAGAGATCTTGTGTCATATGGTTTGCCTCTCTTCTTTTTCTCTCTGCCTTTCCATCAATATTGTGATAAAACTTTAAGAAACCTAAAAAGCCTAAAGTTCTATTACTGGATCTTGTGATACAGGGCAACGTTCTAAGTGGTTCTGTTAAACTCTCAGTTCACTTAACATTTTTTATTGATTACTTTTTGTAAATATGTAGAAGTGTATCAACTGAACTTCTAAAAGTAGTGAAGCTTTTAAGTACAACAGAGAAAAAAGACTTTAGAATAAAGAATAAAATAATAACATTCTGCAAATGTTATTCTCTTTAATTTGTTGTTTAGGTGGAAGTGGTGTTGTCAATCAAGGATGGCTGGAAAATGTTTTAGAATGTTAGGATTTATTGCTAGTTTTTGTCTGTAGATAGTGTATAAAAATTATTTGACCAGAATATACAGGCTCCTGTGTTTTCCTGTATTTCTGTAATATATAAATTTTTGCTTTGAACTCCAAGAAATGCTTAGAAATAATTCCTAGGTTTTTTTGGTTGGTGGGGGGTTTTTTTCCAGCTACTTTTCTAGAGACTTCTGGATTCCTCTTTCTGTTGGTGTCCAAAGATGTTACATATACGTTTGTGTTCTGACATTAGGGAAGCTCATTCAGATTATGATTAGAGATAACTGTTATCATACTTGCCCTGCTGTGAGTGCTTAGTCCCAGGTCCTCACTAAGAGATCCTCAGCAAGTTGTCTTCATGTTGAGAACTGTTCTCACAGTGGATTGGAGGAGTTTATTTGATCAGCATTCTTATGAGTCATATGCAGTTGTTCTCATTTACTGCTGGCAAGGTCTCCACTTAGTATTTTTTTATTTTAGTTTTTGTATTTGCTACTTTTATTAATTACCTTAATATTACATTGTTGTATGAATAATTGAGCGAGATGATACAAAAGACAGTTCTTGGCTTGAAAATCTGTGATTTTAGAAGAAATAGTTTCCCTTAAATGTGTTCTGTCATTTCATCCATTTGCTGATGTAAGAGACTTCTCTCAATTTGGACTGGTAATTCTTCATTAAGTGGGATAGCTAGCTGATAAATGCATGTCTTTCAGATGGTAATTTGGTAAATAGCATGGGCTATTCAGTTAATCACGTGCAAAATTACAGAAGGCTACAGGCTTCTCAGTGTTTGGATGTGGCTTTTACCTTCATTTTTTCAGATTCCTGGACAAGTTTTTTGCAAAGGAGCTGCTGGATCAGTTTGAAATACTGAAAAAGCTATATTCCTTTTTGCCATACTGGGTAGCTAAGTAAATAACTGTGAAGGACAGCATTGAAAATGGTATTATCAGGCTTCCTTACGCTTAACTGATGCAGTTCAGGGTCCCTTTTAGAGGTTTGCATTAGCAATACAGTTCTAATAGTCAGAAAAAATACTTCTTGGCTGTGGAAGGTGACTCCATGGATGTTCTGTCTTTGTTATCCTTTGTTATCCTGCATCACCAAGCTCTGAGGCCATTTATTCTAATCATTTTCATGCACTGTCTGCTTGGATTGGTTATGATAGGAGGATACAGAATTTTAAGAGTACAGAAGTTGCATATTATGGAGAATTACTGTTTTTGTTGGAAAGGTTTGGATTCCAAGGGGTTAAATGTCTTTTCTAAAGATCTTGTAGTTTTGGCTTCACTGTTCTATATTTGTCATGTTGGGGAGTGTTCCATTCCTTCAGTTTTAAAAGTCACCACCAGAAGTTTGTATTTTATGGAAATAGACTGGCAGGCCAGAGGAAGCAAGCCAATGACGTTGTTCTTACAGCATGTTATTTCTCCTTCACTTACCACTTCAAACTATTCATGTGACTGCAAGCTGTGGTGGTACACACACACAAGATAATATTTGCTTGTTGAGCACCTTTTCCAAGGCAGATAGTAATTCCAGAGGCAAAATCTTTGCTGACTTCATGCTGAGTGTTTTAGTTGCCTCAGTAGCCAGGTAAGCCTTACTGTGCATGTGCAGATCAAGTAGCAGTAAAACTTCTGAGCTTTTGTGCTGATACGTGGAAAAGAAAGAGAGGCCTGTTTGAAGGAGTGTAGACTGCTGAGGAGTTATTTGTGATTTGAGGGGTTATGTTTTGAGGTTAGTGGGGTTTTTAGTTTATAAAGAAAACCTGTGAATGAAGCTAGTACATAAACTGAACCTTGCTTCTTGATTCAGATTTAAAGGTTAAAGATATCACAGTTCATTCACACTTTGATGTGTCATACCTGTAAAGTGCTCTGCTGAAAACTTCTTGGGCATATGACATTGCCTTAAACTCCTTTAGCATTTTATTAATTCCATATTATTAACATCTACTAGCAAATTGAGAGCCATTGACTTTATTTATCCTGAAGCACTGGTGGGAAGCATAAGTGGTGCTTCTAGACTGATCCTCCAGTTTATAAAGATTGGCGTTTCTCTTGTTTATACAGACAGCTTTTTTGCTTCTGTACCATTCCATGGGTTTAAGGACTGATACCCTGCTGTGTGCACAGCAGGCTCAACTCAGAGTTTTTGTTTTTCTTAATTTTACTTACTGCCTGTTAACACAAACTTCTGATGATCGACTGGGGGGAAATTAATCGCTTAGAGAAATGCCTTTTCCCCATTTCCAAGCTCATCTTGTGTCATACACCATTCTTTCCCCACTCCTAGTCTAATTTATCCTTGTTCTCCCAATGCCCAGGGCATGGTCAATCCCAGTTCCTTTGGTTAGGCAACAGGTGGTGTGACACATCAGGGCATGTACAGGGCTTTATTCTGCTGCTCTTACTGGGTTTTTTTCTGCTATGATGAATTTGCCATAGGTCACAGTTCCATGGGAGTAGGAGGACAGAGAGAGGAAATTCTTTGCCTTGACATGGGTCCTCCATGGGCCTCAGCACCTTTGGGACCATCCCTGCTCTGGTGTGGAGAACGTCCTTTCTATGAGTCTGTCCCTGGCAATGTCTCCTGATGGATCTCCTCGGTTCTGGCAAATGCTTCTTATTTGTCTCTTCTGTTTCTTCCCTGATAAGTTTGAGCAGAGAAGCGCCATGTGCCCTTCTATTGGTGGAAATCTAGGAGAGGAGTGAGTTGATTCCATGGATTTGAGAGCTATCTGGAACTGGCTGTGGCTGTCTAAGGGCAATTGATTGCCTCTTCTCATGCTGGTTGCCTTCATAGCTCTCCGACATCAAAGCCCGGCAGTGTACACTCAGCACGCTTCCAAGTGTGGTTTAACAACTGACTTGGTTTTCAGTCAACAATTATGGTTGTTTGTCCAGAATACTAAAAATTTGATTTGTTGACATAATCTATACTTCTATGCACATAACTGTTTATCTTTTACCGTTTTAAGTCTTCCATTTGCATGTAATGATAATATGGAACCAACAGTTAGGCATCCTTGCCTTTTCACATGTCTGCCTTTTCTAGCTTGTGGATTTACTTTTGAAGCTTGTCTCTGTTTTTTCTCTAACATCTCTTCTTTTGTATACAAAAAGATAAAAGCTTTCCACTTAGTTGTTTGAATACAATAACCTCCAAATATGCCTTCACTGTCAATGTGCAGTGGCATTTCTGAGCATAGTGATTGTGCCCTCGAAGATTTTGATGACAAGACAAGCTTCATCATATTCCTGTGTCTGTGTCTATCATAGAATACTCACAGATTTATCGTATCAATGTGCTTCTGGGTTGGCTCATGAATCTTACCAAATTGAGTTGTGTTCATCTTCAGTACTTATTTGGAAAAGGGCACCATGCTGGGCTGAAAAGACATGGCAGTGAAACCTGAATTTCTTACCAACGGAAGATATCATAATGTCTCTTATATGCACACATCTTACTGAGAAATGAAACATTTGACCAAACATTGTCTGTCAGAACTGAATGAAAATCACAAACTCTACAAGTAAACTATCCAGTAGGTTCACTTTAATTCAGGAATGGCCAGCAACTTCTCTTTTGGGAGATCACATCCACATACTGTAACAGCTCTGCAGCCCATCACTGCTACCTGGCATAGTGGGAAGAGACAAGGAATAGGATGACCAAGAACGTGGGCTAGAGGGAGAGAGAAAGTAAAACAAGTAAGTCTTATATAGAAGTGAAGCATTCAAACTGAGTAACCCCCAAAGTTTACAAAGGATATGGCCTTTTAAGCCATGGCATGGATAAGAGAAAACAGTTATCTGCAGTTCAGATTGCCAAACTTGATTCATATACCTACCTAGTAGCCTGTGAAGTGGAAAGGACCTGCTGCCAGTGGTCACAGAAATGCTGGGTTCACCCAGGAAATTAAAAGCATAGCCTGCCACACTATGCTTGGGGTTGGTTTAGTTTGGGCTCATCCATGGAATGGGAGAGAGGACCAGAAGGATGAGGCTGCCCCTACTCCTGTAGAAGACGGTTTTGTATATGCACTAGCTGATCCTAACTTCTTGCTGCCTTGAATACTGCACTGTTCATAAGGGTTTGAGAGCAGAAGAGCCTTTGGGAGATTGAGAAAACAGGGAAGCTGTAATTATAGCTGGAGGGGAAGATGCTTATCTGTGCTTTCAGTTGTAAAACTCTGCAGTTACTCTATATTAACCACTGACCTCAAATGGCACAGTAGGAGGTTAGCTTTCAAAAATCCATGTATTTTAATGCTTACTTCTCTTTCTCTGAGCAGTTATATAGTTTTTCCTACACAGATCTGCTACGCGGGAATTTGTGTAATGTGAGAGGCAAAATTGAAGTGGTCTGAATGTAGAAAAGTTAAAAAAGTGTTACTCCAGGTTCTTAAGTCTGAATGAAAGTCTCTGTGTCATCTGCATTTGTTTTCACCAAGTGCAATGAGAAATTCAACAGTTTTTCTAATTTTGCTGATGGATAATAACTGCAACTTTAATGTGGTCACGGGGAGAAAGTAACTGAAATGTGTAAAGTAGGTTCCTAATGAAACCATAAGCAGTGTTTAAAAATATTTTCGTCTGTGGGAAATGATGAGGACAAGCTGCTGCAGGGAATGCTAGAGCTTTCTTCAGGGAAGATTTTGTCTAAAAGTACATAAAGCACCTGTCTTGAGTTGTCACTGCAAGACTGAGTGGGTTGATGAAGTTTGGTGAGACCAGGGTTGACTTTTGCTTGAGTTTCAAAGACTTGTGGAGGTGGGAAAAAATACAGATACTTATTTTATTGTTTTGGGAAAGAGATTAGTGTTGGACGTCAGGGTGCAAAAATGTAGAGACATTTAAATGCATGTAGAAAGCAGGATAAAAAGTCAGTAAACACATTCAAAAGGAGGCACCAAAGTGGCAATGATTGTTAAGGTTCAGAGGAATAAACTTCAGTGTTCTAACAGTAAAGATTTTTTCTGAAAGAAATCTTAATTATTTTTAGGTGTATGATATAATTGAAGAACAAAGACTGTAATATCCAACGTTAAGAAATATTCAGTTGATTTGGTGTCTCAAAAGTGCAGTTAAATATGTGACACCATCTAGATCATAACTATTGCTGTTGTAGTTTCACAGTCAGAAGTAGAGCTGTTCAGTCTCATTCCTCTGCCCTCGAGAGGCTTATCTGTAAAACAGTTCTTCTCCCTTAAATTCCTTTTGCTCGCTAGACCATACTTTTATTTTATGCAGGTAAAAAAACCAAACCAACCTAGTATGGACAGATTTGGCTAAATTGAGAAAACAAGTGATCCTAATTTCAACTGTGTTCTAAGAGATTATGTGATTACTCATAAGTAACTTGTCACAAAGTAAATAGACCACTGCGGGTTTTTTTAGTTTAATGTATCTGAATAGTTTTTGGATTACTTAGTAATCATAACTAAATAACCTTCAATTTCTGTAGGCATTTGGCATATCTTCTAATGAAACCTTTGTTATCACCACCACAAATAGGACGGAGATCACAGAAGAGAACTTCAGTAAGTATTTTAGATGGCAAGATAATTACAGGTATTTCTTATATTGATCGTAAAGGTCACATGATAATTGTTTGTGCTCTGTGACATACAAATTCTGTAATAGTTTGTCAAAAATTGTTAAAAAATTACTTCCACAAACATGTTTTTGATGAGTTAGTATCATGATGATTATGCTAAGTATCTTCCAAAACAAATTCTGTAAATGATAGGAAAAAATTATATGTACATAGCTGTCACCTGAGAACTTGCATTATTAAGCTTGGAAATGTGAAAAGATATTAATTTAAATGTTGTTGTTAAATGCTAAATAGGCGACACCTAGGAAGATACAGAGTTTACCTGTGGCTAAACACATACTTGTTTTGAGAGTGGAAGTTGCCTGATGCAGTGCTCTTCAATGTACTTCATATTTCATCTTCACTGCAGGCAAGCTTGTTCACGATGGAGTTACTTTGTATCTGCTGCAGTCAGTTGATCAAATGTTGCTTTTGGCAACCAAGGAACGAATTGAGTTTCTGCCCCACTACGATACACTTGTCAAAAGTGGCATGTACGAGTACTATGCCAGCGAGGGCCAAAATCCTTTGCGTAAGTACCTGCAAAAGTAATCTTGTGTAAGTGATGTGAATATAATGTGGTTTTGAGCAACTCAACTTATAATTATAGCTGCTAAGAAATAATCTTTAGAAGAAAAATTAATGTTCTTCATACAGATTCTTCATTTAAAAATTATTAAAATTAGCCACCTAAAAATCCAGATTCATAGAGGTACCTTCTCAAATACTTGTTCAAGAAGTTTGAGTATTTTAGAAGAGAAAGAATTTTAGCCTGAGTGATCCTGTGCATGATGTTTAGACAGATCAGTATTTGTGCTATCAGGTTTTTCTCTCCTGTACTAAACTGTAGCCTTTGTGTTTGAATTTCATTAACAGTTTTTGTGTGAGCTACTATAGAATTTTGTGTGCCCTCCCATTTGGGGTGCTACAGGGCTTAACTTATCAACAAAAACAACTATTTCTTTAAAAAGATGCCACTTTAATTAGTTTTTATCTAAGTGATGCATGAAATATGTAACCAGCATTTTGTTTTGTTTTCTTGAAGAAATTACTTTCTGTTTATGGCTTCTCTGAAAATTCTGTCTGTGACTGTGATTACCTTCTAAGTACTATGTACTTATTAGGTACAACAGGTTCAAAATTGCACAGAAAAAATGCAAAAAAACCCCAATCAAGACTCAAGCATGATACCATTCCTGTTGTTTACAACAATCAGAAATGTCTGTAAATAGCAGCTGTATTTTTAAGGACCAGTTTTCCCCCTTTCGTCTATGTGCACATCATTTGTTCCAAGCCGCAGCAAAGGCACCGTTTTCATTTGGGATTGGTGGTACTGTGCTCAAAGTGCTGTAACAGTTGAGTCAGTGGTACATCTATCCCTGTACACAGGAATTGCTGTGTAAGGTTCCACAGAGCATTCTGTGGAGATCTGTGCCTTATTCCTGCAGCAGCCATAGTGGACCTGTTGTTCTCCCAGCACAGAGGAACGGACTGGAAAGGCTAAGCGGGGCCTGAGCTGTGGTGACCACACCCTGGTGGAATTCGATTAAATAGGCAATGTGTAAAATACTCTTAGGACTCTAAACTTTAGGAAGGGACCTTTCAGTTGTTTAAGGGCGTGGTGGATCACACACCATGGGAAACAACCGTGGGGATAAAGGAGTAGAAGAGTGTTTATAGTTATTTAAATGACTTTTTAGAGCAGAAGAACTATTGATTTCTATGTGAAAGAAATCGGGCGTGGAAGGCAGGAGAATAGCATGGCTGAGTAAAAACCTCCTGGTCAAACTAAAACACAAGAGGGTAGGGAATTGCATAGGTGGTGGAAGCAGAGGCATGAATACTGAGAATAATACAGGAATATTGCCTGGGAATGTACAAATGAGATCAGGAGCACTAACGCACTGTCGGAATAAATTCGGCAAGGGATGTGAGAATGAATAATAAGGGTTTCTGCAGGTACATTAGAAAAGGATGACAAAAGAAGTTGTACCCTCAATAAATGAAATGCAAAGTTAAGGGGGTCTAGTGGCAGCTGACATGGAGAAGACTGAACTACTAAACAATTTTTTGCCTAAGTTTTCACTGGCAGCAAATTGTAGTTTTTAACCTGTGTGAGTGTAATGCAGCTGATGCTTCCTATATCCAGCATCTCTAAAGGCAATGCCTAACCAATTTCAAGTGTTGATAAAGGACCTTATTTTTTAATATGGAATAGCAAATACGGATCGCATAACTGATGCTCGGCTACTCTGTTTACAATGAAGTTGCAAAAAATGCAGAACTGTTTGTTGTTTTTTTTTTATACTTCAATAACAGCTTGAGGAAAAACACCAAATACTTCAGTGTTGCTGTGTTATACTAATACTCAAGGGTTTTCTTTTACTGTCTGAATCTACTGACCAGTGTAGATTGCAGTGTAGCATTGTGAAGAACTTTGCAAATTGTAAGAAATAAGGTTTCCTTTTTAGAGAGACTGAATGTAAATGTCTGTTCACTGAGGCTGGTCAATCAGATTGAATTAATGTATTATTAATTAATGTATTGATGTATTTTTTTCAGATTAAATGAATTTTCCAGTAAACTTAGGTAGTTTAATTAGGTAAGAGGTCCAAGCATTAATGGTTAGAAAAAACAAATTTGTGCAAATGGCTTGCCTGACTGTTTCTGCTGTGCACTGCCATGGATCTGACAGAATTCTGATTGTATTTACCATTCACTGAAGTCCTTCAACCATTTCTACAATTTTCTTTATGTTTTTCTGAACAAGTAACATTGTAATTTTAGATGTTTCACAAAATTTCAGAGCAGGTTTCTTCAGTTAATTCATTCTTCCCTCAATATTTTAAGAAGGCAAGGTTCATTTTTTACATATTTTTGACCCTCATATGAATCATAAAAATTAATTCCTAATTGTGAAAGGGACAGATCTGTCTTTTGGTAAGGAGATGGTTAGTTCCTCATTGTTCTTTTCAATGATTGTGTTCTTACTATTAAGAGATGTGAGAAATTCAGTGATGAAACAAATCATAAAGTACATGTACAAAAGCTATTTTACTTTTTAAACAAGATATATGTGATTTTGATTGTTCTGACATGTCTTAGGTCTTGTCTGTGTTCAGGTAATGTGTTATCCTAATTGCTTGGAAGAAACAACTATAATTAAGTGTCTATTTTCAGAGCACTAATAGGGTTATTTTTCATCAATTTCTTTAGCATTTGCCCTTGCTGAATTGATTGACAATTCTCTGTCGGCTACATCTCAAAATACTGGTATTCGGAGTATACAGATAAAGTTGGTAAGATAGAAATCCTTTAATTTTTTCAGATGTAGTTTGCGTTATCTGTTTTTTTTCTAGCAGTTGCTCCTTGTTGATTTGTGCTGTTTGTTTGTCTTTCCCCAAACAGTTATTTGATGATTCCCAAGGAAAACCAGCTGTTGCTGTGATTGATAATGGAAGTGGAATGACTTCTAAACAGCTTAACAACTGGGCTGTATATAGATTGTCAAAGTTTACACGACAAGGAGACTTCGAAAGGTTAGCAAGTTCTAAATATTTCTACAACAATTAGCAAGCTCTGCGAAGGTCCACAAAATACCTTTTTAAGACATAGCTGTATACCAGCACTTAGCTAAACCCTGTCACTGTATGTTTACATAAATAGACCCATACTTTTTTAAAAGTAGGAAATAGTGAAGCTTCCTAACATGAAACTGCGTTTCTATTATTGAGATACACTGAATAGGTTTTTGTTCTTGGGACCTTTTCTAAACTGTCTTTTGCTTGCATGCAAGCATGTAGGTGGCATGCTATGTCCTGCAGAGGATTTTTGTACTTTGTTGATCTGTTCTCTGCTTTCAGTAATTCGGTAAATGATGTGTTCAATATCTTTCAAGCTACTGGAATAACAGATAAACAGATACATGGTTTTAGTTGATTTTTTCTTTTTTTTTACTTAAATCTTAATTCTGTGTAATGTATTATAAATTATACCTGAAAATGTCCATTTCTTGATGCAAGCTATACAAAATAAATCTTTTGCATTTAAAGAAGAAAGTGGAGGTTTTATGGTGGGTTTTGCTACTTAGATGAATTAACTTCACACTTTTGAATCTGTTCTCAAGAGATGTTCCACCTGCACAGCAAGGCTTAATACTATAATTTACCCAGGCTTAATATTATTAATATTTTTATTAATTATTATAATATTATTATTATGTGTATAAAATTCTACAGGATTAGCTATGTAGAATTTTTGAGCTTCAGTGACATGTTAAATGCCTTAAGCCTAGTATTTTAAATGTGAAGATGAGAATTACAGGGTCAGTCATAACTAATTTGTCGTATGAGTAGGTAGTGTAAAAAATAATGGAGCCGTGGGAAGTGATAACATAGCTGGAGAAAGCTTTTTTGCATTGAAAGCATCTCCAAATAGAAAGTCAATGTCTTTAAAACATCTGGAGATAAGTGCATAAAAAGTAATTCTGGGTCATTTGTAAAGAAATTCACTGCTTTTTCAAATTGCTGTAGGTGGGTTTAGTAACAGAAATGCATAGTATTCCTAAAATGCAGATTTAAACTGTGGATTACTACCACTTAATGTGGGAACAAAGGTGTAAATTATAGCAGGATACCATCTACACCTTATTTTCATTTGAGACTGCTATGATTTGAAAATATATGTTCTTCCTAAACTAGATAAAACTGTTCAAGGTGACTTAAAAGACATGGAATTTCACTACTGATAGCATATATCATCTTTCTAAGTCTGCATTTAATAGTTGATTTGCATTATTTCCCACTTTGACTTAAAAGTATTTTTATGAAAAGATGCTGTCAGAAAGATCAGGCTTGCTTTCTAAGCAATTTTCATTTGAATAAGATTTGGTTTGTGAGAAGGGATAGAAATGTTTTATAAGATGACTTAGGAAAATACTTACTCTGTGATCATCCTTTTGAGAAGAGTACGTCAGGGATTTCAGGCACATATATTTCAATGTTGCTGTTTTAAAAGATAAAAAGTGAAGCTTTTTTTTTTTAGCAAAATATTGGGAGGAAAAATTTAATAGAAGCTTTAGATCAGAAGTATGTTTGGCATTTTTAATTACTTTTGTCTTGGAAAAATTTATTAAAGACACTTTTTATTCTCAGTGATCATTCAGGATATGTACGCCCTTTGCCAGTGCCTCGTAGTTTAAATAGTGATATTTCATATTTTGGAGTTGGAGGCAAGCAAGCAGTGTTCTTCGTGGGACAGTCTGCCAGAGTAAGTCAATGTCAGACTTTATTTTTATTTTAGAACATTTGCACCCAATCAGATTGTTACTTCCTAGCTTTTAATCACAGCAGTCGAGTATTTTATGATGTTAATTTTAAGTCTTATTTTGATTTTAAATGCTGTTTCTTTAACAAAATCAGATGATAAGCAAGCCTGCAGCATCTCAGGATGTTCATGAACTTGTCCTTTCTAAAGAGGATTTTGAAAAGAAGGAGAAAAACAAAGAAGCAATATATACTGGATTCATTCAAAACAGAAAGGTAAATACCCTTAAGATTCTTGCATTTCTGATTGAAGGCCTTTCCCAGGTTAATGTGATTTAACTGTGTAATATTCTTTTAATACTTATCTGGGGATATCTTCATCTCATTGAATCATTTGCACCCTGGAGTGTAAAAGGAAGTAACTGAGAACTTCAAGATGCTGTATCATAATGCCTTATTTTTATGTGATGCTTTTTCCTCTTTTCAGTTAAGGTTAAATGACAGAAATGCTTTATAGTTTTGCCCATGAGGTTAAGAAGAATATTTAAAAATACTTTCCTAAGCGCAGCAAATTTTTTTGTTATGTATGAAACAAAAAAAAAATTCTCTGAAGCAGTAAGGAGTGAATTAGGGAACCAAATTGTACTTGTTTAGAATATGTAAGACTAAACAGCATCTGGGAGAAAAGTCCAACCAGACCAACAAAATGCATTGGTTTTACAAATATTCATCAACTTTGTAAAATGAATGAACTGTTTAGCTGAAAACTAAGCTCAGTAGTTGTGATGCTTTTCATGAAGAAAAAGAGCCTAAATAAAAAAACTGTAAGATAAGGAAGAAGACTGAAAAGAATTGTTCTTTAGTCATTTTTGGGCAAGGAGAGAAAGGCAAAGATGTTGCTAAGGATGGGAGGAAAAATGATTGGTGTGCATGACAAGGTAGTCAGACCTTGAGCACGTATCTAGTGGGTTATATCAGTGTTCTTGGTGTTTTGTATGGATGGGAAAGGAGCAGGAGAATTTTTATCATGCCAGTCTTGGGTCAGTGAGTTGTGACAAAAAATGAATTGCCAGAGTTTTGTTTCTATTCTCTGTACAATGTCTTTAAGAAGGTAGACTCACAAAAATGGAAACTGAAAGTAAAAGCAGACAAAATCTGCTTTATTTGTGAAGCGTGCGAATGCTTTCCCTCCCTGTTTGTTATTAAAGAGAAAGGGTGGATGATAAAGTAGCAGGCATAAATTGGAGGAAAGAAGCTGAATGAGATGCATAGATACTACTAAAGAGTTCAAGGAGGTGGTGCAATCAACTGTTTGAAAAGTTGTGGTAATAATATAAAATTAAAGTTAAACTGACACTTAAAATTAAAATTTAAAAAGGCAACTAAAGTTCTATTAGACTTAAAAGATAACTTGTAACTATCCAAGAGGGAAGATATGATGTGAAAAACTCAAGTATTAAAAGTTAAGTGTTAAGATAACAGAGAAATAACTCAGGTTTAGGAATTTTTTTGCAAATCGTTGAAATACCTAGGCCAGTTCATTATATTGGTGTGAACTAAAACGTGTGAATTCATCTCATTAATAACTTTAAAAATGGTCTGCACTGCACATCCATCAGCAAGAGGATACTGTGGCAGAAGTAGAAATTGTAAATGGATTAGTAGTGTGAGAAGAATAGTTGAGCCTTTGAGCCATTCAGTTGGTGAAGGAAGTTATTTTTGCAAAGAAATCAAGATGTAATTAATACGAAACAAAAGGGACTCTAGAACAAGACCATAACACTGAAGAGAAGTGACATGAATGGTATCCCTGCTGGTCATCTTTCCTTAATGGATAATAGGCACCTGTCTCCACTGCAGTCACTTCTTTGGACCATTTAATATTTCAAAGGAGTAAATAGTAATTTTCTAGTTGAGATAGATGCTAGGAATGTAGGGGAAGGTGCCGTGGTAGTTTGTCATCTGTAAGTGGGAAGGCAGCCAGAGAATTTGGGAATGGTATTTTGGAGGTTCTTTCACAATGTAAATTTCTTCCACGCTGTACAGAGTGGCACTTGTTCAGCATGAGTGTTCAGCAGCTTCTAAGTTTGTCAGACCACTGGAGATGAGGGCCAAGCAGCTCTGGCTTTTCTTTATTATCACCAATCCCATCACTAGCACAGAACAGTCCCTTGTTGACATTAATTCAGCAAGACTGTTATGTTTAAAAGAGAAAGAGATGAAGTGTTCTTTGATGAAAGGTCTCAAAATTGGTTAAATTATCCTCTTTGTTAAGGAGAGATCTTTGATTCCCTGTGGAAAGTAAGCCTTGACAGAACACCCTTAGTTAACTATTTCACCTAAATATGGTTGGGTATGACATGTCTCCTCTCATGCCTTAGTGATGTGGGGTTTGTCTGCTTTCCTGCAAAATAAGGCCTGTTAGCTGGATTTACTACAAGGTATCTTCTCAGTTGTAGCAATTGTTTGCATTCACTATAAGTATCTTAATCTTTGTTTTAAAAGTAGCTTTTTTCCTGGATGTATCAAATGTAAGGGATTACTCACTGGTCCGTTGTGAAGCATGACATCAATCCCTGTGTCTCTGCAGTTTAGAAACCTGTCAGAAGAGCGAAGTGCATCCATTCAGGAAAAGACAATCAGTATTTTCTGGAATCAGGAATTTCTTTCTGTTAGACTGCTCAACATTTCATCTGGAATTGAGGATTCACCTTTTTTTCTTTTACAGCAAAAGTGTGTCTTCCATTTGAGTTTCTGTTATAGAAAGCAGCCTATCCCTTTAAAAGCCAATAATATTTTTGCCTTTGTTTTCTTGAAGAGGACATAATGTCTTGCACACTTAATACTTCCACTTGATGGATGAGAACATGGATATCACACAATGCTACATTAAGCATGGTTAAATGCATTTCTAAACTGCACACTTCAAGTGCTGTGATGAAAGTAAATTGAAAATTAACTGGATCAGTGATGTCATATTCTCAGCTTGTTGACTTTAATTTCGAAACTTTTACTTTAAGCTTTAATCCTTTGTGATACTTAGCATCATGTGTTCTGTATTGCTTTTCTGTTATATTTTTTAATTCTTTTCAAGTTGATGGTAGTTCAGAAATTCAGTTTACATCCCTGCTGTTATTATTTTACTCTTTTTGTAGCCATCCGATTCTAGTCACATCACAAGTGATGATGAAAGATTTCTTCATAATCTCATACTAGAAGAAAGGGATAAAGAGAGTTTCACAGCAGTTGTCATCACAGGTGTACAACCAGATCACATGCAGTACTTGAAAAACTACTTTCATCTTTGGACAAGGCAGCTGGCGTAAGTTGGTGATTTAAAAGATTTGATTTAAAAGTGACCTACTAACAAAGTCAGAGAATTATGAACTACTTTGTTTTGTACTTTGACTTTGGCCTTATTCCTGTTAAGGTTGTTGATACTACAGTTAGCCTCCCCATCTAACCAATTGAGTGAGGGCCCCCCAACCAAAGGTGTGCCTTGATGATTGATACATAATTATCCACTGTAATTTTTAGTAGCCTGTTCAACTTAATGGTGTATTACTAATGTAATAAGTTGTTAATCTAATTAGTAATAACTTCATCAGTTGCTCACATCAGTTTGCTCACAGCTGTGCTCCTAACCTTGGTACCTAGCTTTGCATTTACAGTTTTAGGGGTCTTTTGGTTGGTTGGTTTTTTTAAACAACAGTAAAAGAAAGTACTGCTGCTTCATCCCAGTTTATGAGGGAGAAGCATATATTGACAGTCTGCTCTGTACTGTAATAATGTCATCAGTGGGCCCAGAGAGCCTGGAGATACCTGTCATAGCTGTGAATAGTTTGGGCTTACCTGTTAAAATGATGGATCCGTTTGTGAATGTAAACTGAAATACAAAGTCGAGGACCAATTTTGAAATCTGCAAACTATAGAACTTTGCTTTCAAACTATGTTTTTATTTTTGTGATACCTATAATCTGGTAATAATAGATACACCTTAAAAGAAGATTAATGTAAGAATTAAATAATACCTTACTATGTGAAGTGTCATTCAGTGATACACGTCAAGGGTTGTTGCTGAAACCATTTTTAACCTCATGAAAATATAGGGTACATCCACATGCATAGAATCACTTAGGTCCCTCATTAGCTTCCAGGCACTCGTCAAGTGAACACTCACACTTAAGTGTGTGTGTTAGTTCTTTCTAGCCATCTCTTGAAGTGAAAGAGCTGCCTCTGTTTGAGATGGAGCCCAGGTGCAATTATTCACATATATGCCCTGTAGCTGTTAAAGTAAAACCAGTTATTTAGCCTACCAGTGCTACACAGTCCTGAGTCACTTTTTCAGCTGTAATGGCTCTTTTCCCCTCAAACACCTCTCCGTTCTGTTCTGCCACATTTCCTTTTGCCACACATGCATGATAACAGTTTCATTCTGATTTAATGTGCTGCAGCACAGCCCTCATTATTTGGATGCTTTGAAATCGGGATGAACCCCTAAAAAAACAATGTCTTTAAGCCAGGAGACTGCCTTTTTAAGTCTGGAAGAAATTCTGGCAAACTACTAAGCAATTTGGACATGCCATAAAGTCCTGAGTAATGAGACCATGAGGAGCTTTTTTCTGGAAGCCAAGATTTCTGTTTGGGGCACATTTAGTGCGGTAGCAAAGCAGTTATAAACTTGCAGGTGCATTTGACTTTTGTGATGCATTCAGTCCCCTTGAACAGTACAATCTCATTTTTCTCCAGACCATCCTGCACAGGTTTAAGGATCACTCTTTGAAGTTGGAAGAGCCTAGCTAGCTTCCTGAAAAGTTGAAGTAAATGGAATTAAGTTCCTCAGCTTTCTCAAATTGCATATCTCTGTGAAACTGTTTAATCTATCTGACCATGTGGATTTTTTGAAGTTTCGTTAATGAGGAAAAATGCTGATTAGATAGCAATGTTTACAACAGAAAAAATATTTCTCTTACGCAGATCACATCCATGACTCCTACCTATATTCAAATTTTTGTAAATATTGTTAAGATAGTGATTGTTTCTTATATGTTTCTCTTACTATTAGATGATTGACATAAAACTGGTAGAGATAAAGTGTGGAAAGATCCGTGGCTCTAGTTCTTTCTGATTTCCAGAGTGCAGAACAATCTATAGTAGTTTTTTAAGTCTACCCTTTGATGCAAAGGATCTGTAGCCATGTAAAAAATGTATTACTTTTGATTGATGCATTTTTTTGTAATTTGTTTCAAATTACTTTACCCAAAAATTGGTCCTAATGTGATTGTGCCTGACAGAGAGAAGAGGAATAAAAAGGAGTCCCTTTTCATTCATCCCTTTAGTAAATCTTTTGTACCATGTGTATGTTGTCAAGGAGTTGATTTATAACAGTGCAACAAACCAGGTGTATTTTAATAAAATACAATCTTATTTAGACTTCCGTAAAATTATAATGAGCAATTTTTTAATTTCACTTGCTGGTTTGGTTTTTTTTTTCTGAAATGTGTTTTAGACATATCTATCACTATTATATCCATGGACCAAAAGGAAATGAAGTTAATGCTGTAACAAAAGAAGTAAGCCCATTTAACAACATTGACATCCAGGTAAGAGATTTTATACATGTTAGTCAAAAGTCCTCTTTGATGGCACCTTATTTCATATTGTGCCTGTTTCTCTGTAATCATGCATTTTAAAATACAGCATTCAAGATGTGTATGTAGTTTAATTTTTTGAAGTACTTCTTTTTAGCACTGCAATGTGGGAACTAACTCCTTTGCTAACAGTCATTTGTCAAATTGCTTGTTGGTCTCTTGCTCTAAGGGTAATCAACTTGTTTTCCTTTTTTCCAGATTTCAATGTTTGAAAAGGGAAAAGTACCAAAGATTGTCAATCTGAGGGAGATCAAAGATGACATGCAGACTTTGTATATAAATACTGCAGCAGATAGCTTTGAGTTTAAGGCACACGTTGAAGAAGAAGGCATAGTCGAAGGCATTATCCGATACCATCCCTTCCTTTATGATAAAGAAACATACCCTGATGATCCATGTTTTCCATCACGTAAGTGAAATGTCTTGCTGCTTGTCAGTCCTGTCATAGACAGTCCTACTACTCTAAATGTTTTAATGAAATAAAAACCAGAACAATTTTAAGTTGAAATGCAAATCACTGCCGGATTTAGGCTGTGTCAGAGGAGAAAAGTTTGCATTCTGTTGAATGAACAGGTCCTGTGAATAAATTGGCTGTTGTGGTAATTCATTTCTGTAAACCTGGTCTTTGGCATAACACCATCTAATTTCAAATTATAAACCCTTATGGAATGTAGTCCAGTTGAAACTTCGCACTTTCCTGACTGCATCTTTGCTCCAACAAAGTAATAAAATATGAGCAGTTAGATTCAAGAGGTTCTAGTATCGAAATACTGCAGAGGACAACATGAAGTCTTTTGTTTAAAATTAGTTTTATTTAGTTGTGGTGAGTTTTCAAATGCTATGGGTTTTAAAATATCTGGTGTTGGATTTTTTGTGAGTTTGTTTGGGGTTTGTTTGTTTGGGGGCATTTTGGTTTTTTTTGATGAAACGAATCTTGAGTTAATTGGGACAAGGTTTTATGATACTAGAAGAACATCAATTGAAACTAAGGAAAAGTAACACTCAGATTTGAAAATTTCAAATCTGGTAGATTTGGTAATATTTCACTTCCATTTAGAAATTTTCCTTACCTTTCTCAGTTTTTCTGCTTGGTATTTCTAAAACAGGAAAAAAACCCTAATAATGTATATAATGAGCTTGATATAATGTGCTTACTTCTGTGCTGAGCTTAATAACAATAGTACTTCTTCATTAAGATTGCTATAGGTTTTGGTATTGTAATAGTTTTTTTATGGAAATACATTCAAGGAGCCTTTTTTTTTTTTTTAATCAAGGATTAAATGATGATGATGATGATGACTGTTACGTAGTAGAAAAAGGTGCCAGAGGAAAAAGGCCTATTTTTGAATGTTTTTGGAATGGAAGATTAATACCGTACACAACTGTGGAAGAGTAAGTAGTAATCTGTTGGTACAGTCTCTTTCTGTAATGTAAACCTCTCTTAATAAGAAAGGATTTTAATAACACTCTCCTTTTAAGTTTTGACTGGTGCGCTCCTCCAAAGAAGAGAGGATTGGCACCAATTGAATGCTACAACAGAATTTCTGGAGCATTGTTTACCAATGATAAGTTCCAGGTCAGCACAAACAAACTCACTTTCATGGATCTGGAGCTGAAGCTAAAGGATAAGAATACTCTGTTCACGAGAATCTTCAATGGACAGGTAATTACTGCATTCTGTTAAGTGTTTCTTCTTGGTCAACTTCATTGCATGTCATACAGAAACCTTTGCTGGTTATGTGTTCATGTCTCTCTGGTTTAGGGAGTAGAAAAGCTGAATCCTGAAATCTGAAAAGTTAAGACTCAGTATTTTCTTTTTATTTTCTTAAACAATTACTTTATTTAGTTGTTAGATGATGTTTTTTGTGGAAAGACCCTCTTCCTAGAGGAATATGGCTGCTGGGGGAAGCACTTTTTTTTTGATCCAAAATGTAGCTTTCCTAGAATTTTTTAATGTTTTTAAGCTGAAGAATACTTTTTTCTTTGTGTCTTGGTTTCTGTTTCTTTCTTTCTTTCTTTTTCTTTTCTGTTTGTTCTTTTGTTCTTTTTTTGTGCGTGTGTCTTTTTGCTTTTGGCTTTTTTTTGTTTGAGTACAGTATTTCTGTACTCATAAAATTGTTCAGGCTTCTGATCTGGTCGCATTCAAATTTTATAATATATTGTTATTGTGTACATTGTAATCTCTTTATAGGAGCAACGAATGAAAATTGACAGAGAATTTGCTCTGTGGCTCAAAGACTGTCATGAAAAATATGACAAACAGATAAAATTCACTGTCTTTAAAGGAGTAACTGTACGTACTGATATACCATCCAAAAGAATGCAGAGCCCTTGGGCAACGTATGCTGCAATAGAGTGGGATGGAAAAACATACAAAACTGGACAGCTGGTAAGTTAGTTGAACCTAAAAAAGACAGATACTGTGTGTTTGATGCAGGAATAATGTATTAATTGGTGTCTTCTGCTTATAGGTGAAAACTACTAAGACTCATCCAATATACTATGGAAGCATTGAGAAATTTTACTTGTATGGGGACCATGATGGGGATATATTTGCCACTGGGGGAGAGGTTCAAATTGCTTTGGTAAGAAAAAATACAGAAAGAATTCACACAGCTAGTGTTGATATTAAATCTTTAAACGTAATCCATTGTCTGACCTAATTACCTTTAAATAACAGTTGAAAATTCTGTTGTTTTTGACAATCAGCAGTCTAGAAATACTCAATTTTAGCTTTAATGTGAATATATTAAAATTATTATTCTTCATGAACAGTCTGATTTATTAAGATTTGCATATGAAATAAAGTATGACAGTTAGCATCAATAGTATGTTGTTCATTTGTTTGTAGCCCTTGTGATTTCACCAAATTTTAAAACAGTATCTTGTGGTTTTACCAGATAGTCTTTGTTAGCATATTGCATTATATCTCTGTTAGCTTGTCTAGTCTCTTGATTGGGTATTTTTTTTTTTGTCTGACATATTATAAAGTCTGACCATTTATAACTGTGCTGAATTTTTATTTCAGGAACCACAGGCATTGTATGCTGAAATGAAAATTATTCCAATCTCAAAACTTGACAGAACAGTGTCTGACAAAGTTGTTAAAAAATACATAGAGGATGAAATGGCAAGGTAAGTGCTAAATGGTAATTATATAATCATGGAGTTCCTAACTACAGTTTTTGTATTTAATCAGGAATCAAACAGAGTTCAGTTTTATTCCTAGGTGGGAAAGCAGTCAGCTGTTTCAGTGGAAACAAAAAGAAAATAAAAACAAAGAAGAAATAGCTTGGGATTTGTTTTTTCTTTCCCTACCACAAAAATAGCTTTATGTCTACTTAACTAAAGATAAATTGCCCTTTATTTTAACTTACTGAAAAAAATGTTCACTTTTTATTTTTTTATTAGACTACCTGACAAATTATCAGTAACATGGCCTGAAGGAGATGAGTTGCTACCAAATGAAACAAGATTTGCTGGTACACCAATAGGTATATTTTTTCCTTCCAAATGCTAAAACATTAAATGCCAATTTAAAAATGCATCGTGCACCCTTGTTAAAAATACAAGCATACAGAAATATCTGATCCCTTTTAATCCACAACATATTTTAAAAGTCTGTAATTTTTTGTTTTACATTCAGGAGCATTAAGAATAGAAATTTTAAATAAAAAAGGAGAAGCAATGCAAAAACTTCCAGGTACAAGCCACGGAGGTTCAAAGAAACTTCTTGTTGAACTCAAGGTTATTTTGCATTGTGAGTATTTAATTAAATTTAATTGTATCTTTATTATTTTTATAGTACATAATGGATAATAAAGTATTTCATTGTATAATATATGTATATATCTAAAATACATACTAGAATTTGATAAATTACAATACTCCCATCAGTGCATGTAGCATTTCAAAACCACTTTTCATGAAATGACAAGTGCCTCAGTGCCATGTATTTAATGTCTTAATGCTATATTTTGATTACATCTTCTGTCACAAGTAAGGAGGGCCTATCAATTTCAGCCTGTCTACTTAACATGCATGAAAACATGGGTAAAATGGATAATGTTTCTGTAATTAGTCCAGCAAATTATATGAGCCACATAAAAGTAGGGATCAGACTTGTTTAGTATCTGACATAAATTCACTTCAGAATT
The DNA here is from genome assembly GCF_009819655.1 of Sylvia atricapilla. Lineage (NCBI taxonomy): Eukaryota > Metazoa > Chordata > Aves > Passeriformes > Sylviidae > Sylvia > Sylvia atricapilla. Next base: position 103,928,476 of record NC_089140.1, on the reverse strand, counting down.
TTTAAAAAATCAAGTTTCTTTGGATTTCCTGTTTTGTGGTTTCCGTTTTGTGGGTGCTTCACTTGATGTTCTCACATTGCCTTGTTAAGAATTGCATTCTGTCCAAGGCAGCTGACATTCAGTTGTGTTTTGAACACATAATTAGAACACTGAATTCTCTGAAAACTCCAATTCTGCACCTGTCAAATGTATTTAGAACTTGAAAAAAACCTATAGTCTTGTTTCTTTCCATATACCATAGGAAAATCCAATTCCTTTATCTGTTAGGAGTAGTAAAAATAACTTTCTGAGGTTATTGTAGTGATGCATATCAAGGAAAGCAAATGGAAGTATCTTAGCTACAGTTCAGTATACATATCAAGAGACTACACATGGTATTTTAATGGCACTTGTTTATTATCCAGCATGATGCTGGGGCATAAAGAAGTTGGAATTGAACAAAAAGCATTAATTTAATATAGGTTATCAAATTAGCTCCTATCAGCATGTGTGACAGACCAGTGTTTTGCAAGCTTAATAAAGTTCAGCATCCTGATGTCTGGAAGTATGTACTTGAGAGAGATCTGTTGTTTCTATTGTTCCGTTTTGTCAGGGTTGTTCCTAGGAGCACTGAAAGAACCTGCTTTCAGACCTTTCATGTCTCCTGACCCATTCATTGATGGAAATTTTACTTTTAACTGTTTCTGCTGCTTCCTGTGTTAGCTTTTTTCTCAGCTCAGTTGAAGAATCAGTAGTGTAATCCTTGTGTTCTTCACCAGAATAATGAATAAGTCCTATGGGTGACAATTTGGGCATTGCATACCTGTCAAACTCAAACCCCTAATTTTATTAATAAGAGAAATACGTGTACACCCATGCAAAGGCCAAGAGCAAATATAATGTTTTAAATAAATAATATTTAATAAAAAGTTTCTCTTCTCTTTTGGAGAGTGGAATACTTGGCAGACTGTACTATGGACTGCCAAGACAGCTGAACTATGAGAAACCTGATCTGTTACTGGAGAGTCTTATTATCCAAGCTTCAAATTTAGGATTTGAATTAGGGTTAAGAGAATGATAAAGTTTGGTTGACAGCTCTTACTTTATCTTGTGTATGCCATTTGGTGCAAGGGCAGGGTCTTGAAACAGTTTTGCTTAGCTATAAAACAATTTGTATTTCTACAGCATTTCTTTTTATTCTGTGTAGTCTTGCTACAGTCACATTTTAGATTGTGAAGTCTATTTTGGGGAAAAAAAAGTATAAATGCCTCTTGACACTTCCAACAATAAATCTTACTTCTGTGTTTATCTTAGGTTATAGAACCAGTCACTAAAATGGCCTCAGTTTCAGTCTATTCTGTTTTTGTATGTGTCTTAATTCTGTAGAAGTTTATAAAGACAGATAAAACAATTTGGAGCAAAACAGGAATGTTCTTTTTTTTCAGTTACATGTTCTGTCAACTGCAAATTTTTATCATTGATCTCGTTTAAGCAGTTTTGCTGTGGTCATTTGTCAGGGTGATCCATTGCCAGCATGGAGTGCAGAGTGCTCATACTTAACAGGGAACACACAATCAAAGAGCTAATAAAATTCAACTTTACAAACCTGCTACTTTCAGTGCAATGTGCCCAAGGCTAGCAAGTTTTAATTAAAATGGGATTAGACAGAGAACTCATTTTTTTAGCTGTGATCAGTGTGTTTAGTTGTGAAGCTGAATTGATGTTTATTAGATCTAGAAATGATAGTAATACTTATTATTTAAGTGATACCAATGCTTGAAAAAGTTAAGAATTATGGTGTAAAATTTAAATACGTGTAGCTAAGTGTTTGTTTTGCAGCACCTACTGAAAATAAAGAAATCATTTCCCATATCAGTCAGCATGGAGGCAAGTGGCCGTACTGGTTTAAAAAAATGGGTAAGTTTGCATATTCAATATCTTCAGTTTATTTAATTTTCTTTCCTTTCTAACTGTATTTTTATATCTGTTTAGAAAACCTTCAAAAACTTGGTAACTACTCCTTGAAACTGCAAGTAGTATTGAATGAAAGTAATGCAGACACTTACGCAGGAAGGCCTCTGCCATCTAAAGTATTTAAGTTTACTATTGTAGGTAAGAATTCCAATATTTTCTCCTACTTTTAGTGTTTCTGTTTGATTCATAGTATACAAAAATATGTCATATTCTAGTTGAGAGGTGGTTTTCAGCCCTGAAACGTAGCATTTGCCTGTCAAATTTGAAGCATTTCCAGGAAAAAATGGGGTTTTTGTGGTGGGTTTTTGTCTCTGATGTAATGTGTTGGTTCTGTGGCAGGCAGTTTTGCATTAAATATAAAGTTTTGATGGAATCTAAAGGTCCCTGATGTGAACTTCCCCAGTTGTACTTAAAAAAAACAAACTTCATTAGTATCACCCTTTTTCCTCTTGCCATTGACATAAATATTCTTTCATAAAACTAGTATTCATTAGGCCAACTTTCATGCATAAACCACAGAAACTCATTAAAAGACAGGTTAAATGTTTAAAATAAATGTTGAGATTAAAGACTTTCTAAAATTAATTAATAAAGGAAGAATCTTATGCAAAAGTAAATTCTCATTTGTATGTAATGGATATGTCTCTTTGGGGTTAACGATCATAAAATACTTACTCCAGTGCTTACTAGAATACTCACTTCAGAAAGAATCAGTGTGAAAAGATGGGTGGTGGGATAGCCCAGGAGTGTTTAGACTTTCTGGAGCTTGATGATAGTGACAATTAATGTTGAGTGTGGCTAAGTGAGTGGGGAGGGCCAGCAAGGCACATACTGTGGTCCAAGTCTGTTACAGACCACCCAGCCAGGATGCAAAGGCAGATTAAATACATAAACAGCTGGGAGAACTGTCACAATGACTGGTCCTTGTTCTTGTGGGGGACTTTACCTTACCAGATGTCTGCTGAAAATATAACACAGCAGACAGGAAATGGTCTAGGAGGTTCCTGGAGTGTGTAGAAGAGAACTTGCTGGCGTAACTGGTGAGGGACCCAGCTAGGGAGGGAGCCCCTTCTCCTTTGTGACTTTCTCTTTGTGAGCAGAGAAGCACTGGTGGGTGGTTGGAGGTTGTCTTGAGCACATTGATCACAAAATGAAAGTTTACTGTGTTTACTCTTCTTGAAGTAAGGAGAAGTGTTAGCAGAGCTGCCACCTTGGACTTCCCGAGGGTAGAATTTGGCCTGTTTAGGTGAGTGGTTGACAGAGTCCCTTGGGAGGTAGTTCTGAAAGGCAGAGGAATCCAGAAATGCTGGAAAAAGAAGAAGAGCAAAAACGAAGCTCACAGCCTGGACTTCAGGAAACAACACTGGCTTCTTCAAAGATCTGCCTGGCAGAGTACTATGGAAAGAGGCCCTGGAGAGACTTGGAGATCCAAGCAAGTTTGTTAATATTCATAGTTCATGTCCAAGCCGAAGTCTGGTTCATCCCAATGAATAGGAAGTCAGACAAAAATTCCTGGAGGCCTGCATGGATGAACAAGGAGCTACTGGCAAAACTCAAAGAGATATACAGAAGGTGGAAATGGGAACAGGTAACCAGCGAGGAATACAGAGACACTTAACCAAGCATGCAGGAATGGCGTTAGGAAAGACAAAGTCTAATTGGAATTGAAAATGGAATCACTAGCAAGTGATGTCAAAGTCAACATGGGCTTCTTTTAATACATAGGTGACAAAAGGATGACTGAAATAAACGTGATGCAAGGAACGCAGGATGTGGAAAAAGCTGAGATACTGAAATAATCTGCCTTAGTATTTATTAGTAAGAAAGACCTCAGGAATCTCAGGCCCCAGAGACTTGTGGAAGGTCTGGGGCAAGGAAGATACACCCTTGGTGGAAGATTGATCAGGCCAGGGAATACCTAAGCAAACTGATGATACCGAAGTCCATGGGCCATGATGGGGTGCATTCACGAGCCAGAGAGAGCTGGCTGATATCCTTGTGAGGCCACTCACATTAATTGAATAATCATGGCAACTGAGAGAACTGCCTGATATTTTGAGGGAAGCATCACTCCCATCTGCAGAAGGAGGACACACAAAGCTACAGGCCAATCAACTTCATCTCAGTTTGTGGGAAGGTGATGGAGCAACTCATCCTGAAAACAGTTTCCAGGTACATGAAGGACAGGAAGATCATCAGTAGTAGTAAGCATAGATTCACCTTCTATGTTGGAAGGACTAGCTTAGTAGATGTTGTCTATCTAGACTTCAGCAGGGTTCTCATCAGTAAGACCCCATAAGGTCCTCACAGAGAAGCTCATGAAGTTTGGACTGGATGAACAGACTGAGGTGAGTTAATGAACAGCTGAGCCCAGAGAGTGGTGATCTGTGGCTCTAAATCTAGTTAGAGGGAAGCAAATAGTGGTTACCCCAGGGGTCAATACATGACTTGATCCTGCTTCATATCTTCATTAATGATCTGGATAACAAGACAGACTGTACCTTCAACAAGTTTTCCTGATAACACAAAACTGAGAAGAGTGGCTGATACACCTGAAAGTTTGCCACCGTCCAGAGGGACCTCAGCAGGCTGCAGAAATCGGCTCTCAGGAACCTTATGAAATTCAGCATGAAGGGCTAAGTCCTGCACCTGCAGGACAACCCTCAACCTGCCACCCAAGTATCTGGAAAGCAGCTTTGCAGGAAAGGATCTGCAAGTCCTGATGGGCAGCAGGTGAACACAAACCAACAAAGTGCCCTCACAGCAACAAGCAGCAACAACCTCTTTGGGCGGCATTAAAAGCAGGTTGAGGGAGAATTTCTCTCCGCTCAGAATTGGTGAGGCTAGCTGGAGTACTGTGCCCAGAACTGGACACATTACATTACAACACAGAGGCATGGACATACTGGGGAGAGTCCAGCACAGGCCCATGAAGATGGTGTGGGGACTGGAGGGTGCTGAGGCAGTGAAACAATTTGCCCAGAGAAGTTGTGGTTGCCCCATCCCTGGAAGTGTTTCAGGCCAGGTAGGATGGGTCTCTGAGCAACCTTGTCTAGTGGAAAATGTCCTGTCCACGACAGGGAGGGTTGGAACTGGATAATATTTAAGATTTTTCCAACTCAAACCATTCTGTGATTCCATGATCTCTTACCTGAAGAGAGTCTGGGGGAGCAGTCACTGCTCTGCCTGGAGAAGATTCATGGGGGGCTTATCAATGTCTATAAACAACTAAAGGGAATGTAAAGAAGGTGGAACCAGGCTCTTTCCAGTGGTGTTCAGTGACAGAACCAGAGCCAATGGGCACACACTGAAACACAAGAGGTTCTTTTCAAGCATCGGGAACTAGGATTTTTTCACTATAAAGGTGATGCAGTGCTGCCAAAAGTTGCTCAAGATGTGGAGTTTCCTTTCTTGAGGATACCAAAAATTGTCTAAACATGTTCCGGGGGAACTGACTCTAGGTGGTCCCACTTGAGCCAGGGGCATTAGATAAGATGACCTCCAGAAAACCCTTCGGATCTCACCCATTCTGTGAACTTTATCTACAAGGGGAACGGGAAGAGGGAAAGTAAAAATTGCTAATTTCTTTGCATTTAATATTAAAATGGATAATTTTGTCACAATTTAGGGAGGTATAGCTAACATCTGTTTTCAGAAGATCAAGGGGAAAAAAATAGTGTTTTCTGTGGCCTCCTATTTCTTCCACAAAATGAGAGGCTTTGAATGCAAATTCTTGAAGGCAGAAAAGAGTTCTTTGTAAATAGCATATTCTTCTAAAAGCTTCTGCTTATTGACAGAGAAGAAAGAGGTATTCTTTTATAAAGGGAAAAAAAGTTTGGCATTACTTGAAAAGAGTAGTTATTTAAACATATGTCTGAAGACATGCCATTGAAGGCTCAAGATATTTCTGTGAACTTGCAAGAATAGAGAAGAAAAAAGAATCTGGTTCTCTGAACAAAAATGAACCTTGTCTACTCTTTTATCTCTATCAAAGTGAGATAGAGATACTCTCTACTACTTTTCAATAGTAGTATGGCTTCCCCCAGTATGGCAGCACTCAATTAAAGATTTGTTTAGCTATAACTGAAATGAACAAATCTCATTGGAAAGGAATAAAAATTTTGAAAAATCTATAGTTAATAGTATGGTACTTTTAACACAAGGGATACCAAAATCATCTTTAGCTATCTATTTCTGCTTTTTTATTTAATCAGAAGATAATTCAACATTTTAAACATTGTCAGTTTTTAAAGGTATTTCAAGTCTTTATTTTTGCAATTCTGTTTTGTGTTTTCTCAAAAAGCTTCACACTTGTTATTTGTGGTACCATTTATGATGTAGATTCTAAAAATCCAGAAAAGAACAGTCTAAACTGAAAAAGCATTTTTGGCTGAGAAACAAATTATTCTATTTCTCTAACAGCAGGTTTTCACTGAGTTTTTATAGTTGTTCTTGGTACGCTAAAAAATACCATAAATTAAATTTTAACCATTGGTTAAAACCAATTCAATCTACAAGGTTGGTGAACCTTCTGAACTAAAACTTCTTTTTAGTTCAGAAGTGTTCTTTTGGTAGTTACTCACTTTAAATATTGAGGAATTTATTCTGTTGTTTCTTAAATAATTTTACACTTTTATCATTCACTTATGGTAATAAATAAAGTTATAGACACTGTAAGGTTGAGATCTTGTTACAACCAGTACCTAATTTTAGCTAATGCAAGGTGTTTATCATCTCTTGTGCAAAGGAAGCTTCCTGATAATGGACACCCTTACGTTTTGAAAATAGTTGTTAGTTTCAATTCAAAATTGTTTGACAGAATATTAATTTACCATTTAGCTCAGCATGTATTGCTTCTTTTTTCAAAGGCCACTTGATCAAGACACTTTGTTTCCACAAAATATGATTCTTGATTTATATGCTCCACTTGATACGTGCTCCATTTGTTACCACTGTTTGGTCTTGTTTGTTAGTGCCTAACTGAAGACAGTCTAATGGGGCCTGGTTTCAAAGGAAAGATACACTGACATTTCTTTTTCTAATACTTGTCATTATATATCTTTATCTCTCAAATTTAGGGCAGTTGTAGAACAAAAATGTTCTGCTGCATGAATTATTTATCTTACTAGAATTAAAGCAATTAAGTATTTAGAAGAAGTTGTCCACACGGAACTTGTTCACTTACAGGTGCTGTATTGATGTTTTGAGTACTTTGGGAATGTTGACTATGCTCTTACGTTTCTTATACTGTAGTCTCCTGCTGTTATATTTTGTTTTTATTTTAGTGTAAGTTAAAAAAAAGAACATCAGTCAATAAAGCATAACTTTGGTTAATAACAGTATTCTGAACAGCCTGTTCACTTTGCATCTGAAAAGCACTTGACTTAATTGCAGCCTTAATCAAGAAAAAGCAAAGGAGCACACGTAGTTCTTTCTGAAAATGTATTATTCTTCTCTCTTAGAGGGCAAACCAGAGAAATTTGTGGTGGGTCTCTTGGAGCTTCCTTTTCGAATTGGAGTACCTTTTAGCATTCCTTTGGAATTGCAGGATGAATTTGGTCACGCAACACACTTGACGTATCGCATTAGACCAGTTCTAGAAGCTAGGTAATTCGGCCATCTTTTTTTTTGCCATTTCTTTGTGTGACAGTAATATGATAATACTTTAGGGTTTATCTGAATGATATACTGGGAATTTCTCACATAAATTAACTGATATTTTTTCTTTTATTTTCATAAGAATATCTGAAATTATCTTGTATACTAAAACACTGTGTTTGTTTTTAAATTGATTCTCTTGTGCTTTCTGTATATTTTTCTAGTGGATTAACATTGAAGCATGAAGACATACCTGTGGCAGCAAAGTGTGTCATTAAGGGTGTTATTGCTAAAGGCTGTGTAAATAGTTGCCAGGGCAAGGTAGGCTAATAAATTTAAGCTTGAAGTAACATATTAAAAAAAAGACAGAAAATAATTTTTGTGTAAAATGAATTGTCACATGGTGTTAGCTTAAGTTTAGTCCACACTAATGACCATGGATATTTCTTGGCATATTTTCAAATTGTCTCTTGGAGCTTTATGTGGAGCAGTTTGTATTTCCCCTACCTGCACTGTTTTCAGCTGATGGAACTGGAGCTGGAAGGGCTGAACAACACATGGGTGTATGCTACACTGTACCCAGCATGCCAAATCAGCTATCTTAGTTTGAACTGGTGCTGAGATTGGTTTAAGCCAAATAGTCCTGGTGACTTCTGCACTGAAAGATGATAGGGAGCTAAAGAAGATGAAATTTTCCATTCTTAGTTCAGATGGTGAGTAGTAATAGTCAATATGCAAGGTGTCTGCTTGAGGTTCTTTAAATGTTTCCAGTTCTGGTTGAACTTCCACAGTGAATATATTGTCCAAATCCAACCTGTTACTGATGGATTCTCAGTACCTTGTCAAGTTTCTACTTTACTGTTAAGCCCAAAATGTACATTGCATGCTAAAAAGATTTTTTTTTATTAAACAGATCTTAATGCTTTTGATAAATATAAATTAAAGATTTTTTAAAAGTCATTTTAAAATTATTTATAAGGCATATTTACACAGTATTTTAGCCAGGTCCCTATCCTTTAATTTAGTCTCCTAGTCTAGCATGGTAAAGACAAAGCTAGGAGATGAGGTATCCCATTGTACTTGATATTGTTGCTTAGAAAATAGCAAATAATGTTGCTGTGGAAAGATGTGTAAAGAGGAGAAAGAGCATATACCTTCTAATTGAAAATAAAAGGATGTTCAGTGTAGTAAATTTTGTAGGCAAAGTTTAAAATTCTGGATGAAGGGCAAGAACGATGACATAGGATGGAGTGCATGATGAGAAATAAAGTGTATAGGAACAAATGTGTCAGACTTCAGCAAGAGTTAAATTTGGTGAGGGGCAAGACCAAGAATCACTTAAGGAACTTGCAGTACAGAAATAATACTGTACCATATTAATTAAAAAAGAGAGGGTGTTACTTTCTTATTATTATTTTTCATTCTCTGATTTTAATGTGAAAATTGGTTTCAGTGAGGCATGTAAGAAAAATAGAGTAGTTATTTTTCTTACTTCTTTAATCAAAGATGAGATGCACAGTGGTAGTGGTGCCTTGCTAAGGAATAACAAACACAGAACTTGCAGACCCTTTCTTTAAACCTACTTTTTTTTTTTTAACTGCTATATTTTTTCCCATTAAAACCAAAAGTTATGATAGCTGCTTTTCATAGTGTCAGAATCATGTAGTTTAACATACAAGTCCTGAATTGAATGTCTCTGGTTATAATAACATGGAAAAGACAGATTTCAGTACAGGAGGGAAAAAAACCCTTTATTTTTTGTAGACATGCAAGACAATTTCTAGTGACTTCTTAAATTAACATATATACAAATTGACATGATTTTGTGAGATTATTGTATGGTTTTGTTTAAGGTTAATAATGAAAGTATTCTTTTCAATAGAACTTTAATCTGAAGATTACTCTTCCTGGTTTGAAAGAAGATACACAAGTTATTAAAATAAGACTGCAGCCTGGTAAGTATACTTATATCCTTAAATATTTAATGAAATTCTGTTAAATTTTATTCTGACACTATTAAGGAAAGCTTCTCCCAAGAAAGTAAAATATTTTGTGAGGCATAAAAAAGGATCCAGGGGATGACTAGAAAAGAAGTCAAGCCAAGAACATGTTATGTCATTTTTGGCATGAATGTCATTGTACTCACAGCCCAACCTTACCTACTATTCTGCGAGATGGAATTTTTGTCTACTTATTTGAGACACATTTTTCTCTTTTAATTGCTTTAAATCTTCTTCTAATCTAGCATCGTTGAACAAATGAATTTCTTATCTTCCTGTTTTTCTTTAGCATTAAGACTTTTTTCCTGTGCTAATCTGCATTGAAAATTAGTGTTCACCCTGCAGAAAACATCTTATGAATGAATAAGCGCTCATGTAGTTTCATCCCCCAGTAAATGGGGATGCTTTGGCAATTGAATTGTGTTTGAAATTTTAATGTTACATGTTGAATTTATCGTAATGAGAGACAGGAACATAGAGGTCTGTAAGGACACTGCCCTTACCAGAATTTTATATTTTGTGGATGTCTTGATTCTGAGGATTCCCTTACATGAGATCTGTTATCCCTTGTTACTTGGGATATAAGGTATGGTATGAAAGCTAAGTTTTGGCTCCCAGATTACAAATTTCAGTCTTGTCCATCTCGTTTTGCAGCAATATAGTCTACTACTTTGTAAGACCAATAATGCACAGTTTAGTCCATTATTCTTTATCTTTTGGGGAGTTAAGGGTTTGTGTAGAAAACAGTGAAAGGATTGGACATGAGACAGACTGATGTGTGTTGTTGCTGTTATTTACCTTGAACTGATGGCAGCTTCATCCTTCATTTTGCTTTTGACAATGTAGAGATGCTTCACTACCTTTTTCTTCTCACTTGAGTTATATCCTTTGTAAGCTGTTTTTTGAGGAAGGAATAATAAATGCTATTTCAGTCTCATTCTTCAACTAGTGAGTTTGAAATAGAAGTTTTAATAAATCATGCATAAAGGATGCTTCTGAAAAATTGCCATCTTTGTTCCTTTAGAGCCTTTCTTTTAATAGTAATCTATCACTTCCTTTCTCCTTTTAAAAACTGATAAAATAATTATGTTTTCCGGGAGATAGACTTACTTGAATCACTTCACTTCATTACCTAAGTAATGACAACAAATTTTGTTTTGCATTTCTTTGCGTGCAGATTGTAGCTGTGATAGCTTTGGTTATTAATTGGATATCTCAACATTAATATTTTTTGGGTTTATCATGTCAGAAGAGAGCTCCAGGTTTCTTTTTTGATGAATGTGAATCCATATAATATGTAAACAGAACTGTATCGTGTGTTTGCATGTTATATATTCTGAATTTCATCATGTTTGTCTAAATGTTCTCTACTAAAATAATTCAAAAGATTGGCAGATGGTATGTACTGAAGGACAGAAGATGTCTAGAACTTTTCAGTACAAACAAATATATATACCTGAATTGTTTGAAATAGTTTGTTACCACAAATATCTTGGTAGCTTGGCTTTAGAAACTCTTTGAGATAGCAGAAACTGAAATTGAATGTCTCACAACTTATCTAAAATATAACTATTGTTCTGTAATTGTGCATTTTTTACAGGCCCTCCTCGTCAATTGAAAGTAAAACCAGATTCAGAAATTCTAAAGATTGAAAATGGTACAGCTTTTCCCTTTCAGGTTGAAGTACTGGATGAATCAGGAAATATAACAGTGCAGCCAGACTTGATTGTTCATTGTAAGGTAAACTGCATTTCATAGTGTGCCATAAGGATTTGGATTCCTGCTTTTTAAAGGGCTGGAAAAAGAATTTGTTTCGGAATCTGTAGAATTTAATATCTTTAGCAATGCTTTTGAAGTTTCTACAGCTTGCTAGCTGTAATTGACTCTCTTACCTTGTATCTATTGTGAGCCAGTCAGTAAGTTTTAGAATCAATGGAACCTGGCCTTAGAAACAGAAGAGAAAATTATGTTAGGATATATAGGTTCAAGTTTAAGGTATTTTGGCCATATTTATTATATACAATACTAAAATTTATTCAGAAAAATAACTTCAGAAAGCTTACTTTTGGTATTTTTTAAGGTGAACATTCAAGTCTAGTGTGTATAACTAATATTAGATGAGACTATTATCATAAACACAAATATAAGCTCAGAAGGGAACATGTATCTTGTTTTGACTTTAGGAAGTAAGAAAACTTCCCCTTTTGGTCCTCTTTTTTTGACTCAAGAAAGTGACTTTCCCAATTCTAGTGAAATCCAGCAAGGATATATAAAATTGCTTTCCCACTGCAAAGTAGTCTGCACTCCATATGCGCTTTATATGTGTGCACCCTCTTCCTGTAGACTGGGTCTGCAGTGGTATGACAACGTGTTGAACTTGAAGTTTAAGTTCCTTTAATGTGTGATGTTTAGTAAAATAATGAAAAGAAAGTTTATTTCACAAGTTAATTGAATTTATTGCATAATAGCAGAAGAGCCTAATTATTGTGTTACTAAAGCAAGTGAATAGATAGTATATTTTACTTCCATAACTTACTCCTTTCTCCCACACATCCATTATCGACTGCAGAAAAATGCAGGTTTTGGTCTTACAGTTGTTGAAAAACTGATTTTTTTTTTCTGTATATAATTATATCTATATATTTGGACTTGTGCAAATAATAATTTCTGAAATGATCGTGGTAGTTCTGTAAGAGAAACTTGATGTTTAATCTTAAATTTTAAATAGTTTTTAGGTGCTTCAGACCTTCCTGTGTATTCTGTGGATTGCAGTAATGGAGGAACAAACATTTTAACTGGTCCAGTTATACATGTACAGAATATCAAGAAAGACCATATGCTGAAAGCAAGGTTTGAAGTACTTGTAAGTATTGGTTGGAATGCTTCGACTAAGAAAAGATTAAGAAGTTTATTATACAGTGTTGCCAGCATTTTTTATGAATCAGCTTGGCTAGCCCAAAGGTACTGGCTTGGGTATCATAAACGTCATAATCAGGTGGCTATGCTTTTTTATCACTAGAAAATCATAAAAAAGCTAAGAGTTTTTTTCGATTTTTTTATTCTTTTCTTACTCTTTGTTAAATCCCTGAGATGTTTTAGAAATATGCATGTTTTCTGGGATTTTTCTTCCCCTTTTTAATTCCTGGATTGTTTAGACAAATTGCCCTCACTGCATAAACATTTAGTGTAAGAATAGGTATGGCAATCAATAGTTTTTTGTAGCATTTCAGTTTCAAATCTCGTGAAGTGTGATTTTTTTTAAATGCTGCTGAACATTCCAGTTCTCTGGTAGTCAGGAGAGTCACACTGCTGGAGAAAATAAAACCCGTGTGTGTTTTACCCTGGAAAAATGTGTGAATAAATACTAACATGGCAAGGTGAATTCTATAAAATGATACTTAAGATTACACTTAAAAAGTATTTTGTGAATTTTATGACTTGTGGAATAGAAAAAAGTCTAAACAGCTAGCATCAATTCTAGTATCTGCTACAAGTTGTAGGTATATTGGCATTTCTTTTTTTTCTTTACTTTTGACAAGTCAAGGTGATTTCATGTTTGGACACCTGGTCATACCTGGTCACCCTGAGTAGAGCCATAGGCTATTATGGCGTTACGTGTATGCATATATAAATTTAATATTTTAATTATATGTCTTTTTTTTTTTTTTTCCCCACCCATGAATAGAATTGCAAAGATGTGCCATCAGTAGAAAAGATTATAAAACTTCTTCCTAGCAGTCATGTTGCAAGACTACAGGTCCTAAGTATGGATGGACAAAAAGCACTTCAGATTAAACATCAGGATGAAATCAGTTGTGTTGCTGGCCAAGTCATGAACAAACTTATATTTCAGATGTATGATGAAGCAGAAAGGGAAATACCCATAACTGCAGCTACTGCAGAAAAAATCAAGGCAAGTACTTTTAAGTAAACAGCAGCATAATATGGGGCAGAGACACAAAGCTGATACCCTTAAAATCCATAAAGATCAGACTTCGAAATAATATTCCTCAAAACTGTATTAATAAACATTAAATCCTCCTTAATATTTTTTAAAAATATTTTTTAAATTAAATGTTAAGTAATGCTTCAGGGTAATATTATGAAAAGCAGCTTAGTATTTCCAGTGCTTCTCCTAAACGCATAAAATAATTATGACATAGTTATGATCCCTCAGATTCAGGGCCTTCCCAACATTTAGGAACTCTGAATAGGCCTGTTCCCCATGCAGGCTTGTCTGTGTGGAGCCTAAGACAAACATAAGAGATTCACCAAATATATCACACTTGTATCTTTCCTAACTCAGGTTCAGTGTGGGAAACCTAATGTAGATTTTGGTCTGCTTGGGTTTTTTTTCAATTGACTGTATTTCAGCAGATAGCACTGGTTACTGCTGGGAAATATCCAGGCTTTCCATTGAAAGCTGCTATTGCCTGTATGTTGTATCACCATATTTAGAATGGCTACAAGATTTATTATGTGGCTAGTCATTTATAAGTAAGCTTTTGATTAATTTATACAATTTTAATTTTAGGTAAACTGGACACCTAAAATTGACAGAGAGTTGTTGATGCAGGGATTATTACCTGATGTAAAAGTACCAACTTCAGTAAAAGATGTACGTTACTGTCTGATTACTTACCTTGATGAGCATGTGTCTTTGGAGAGTGCATTCACTGTCAGGTTTGTTCATTTGATATGTTTCTTTATTAATCATGTTATTGGCATTGCATTGTAGCTTTCATTACTTCGGGGTAAAACAAAAGTCTTTCTACAGAAGCTGAAATGATGAAAGTAGTTGGGAAATTAATAGGAGAACGTAAGCTTGGGAAGTGGGAAGGGTTTATGTAAATTTATTATATGTGAGAACATTACCTGTGTGAAAGACTCCATTGTGATATATTTGCATGCAGCCCTGTAATCAATTGTGTAAGTATACATACACTGAAGAAGAGTAGTGATGTTTTTGTAAGCTTGCAGTAAACATTAGCTCCCAGAATAACTAGTTTTCCTGAAGAGTTAGGTCACTGGTGACTGAGGAGAAATCAATATCACCGTGAACTTTGTTCTCATCTGGTTTTTCAGTCAAAACTGACAGCCTGTAAACTGAACTTTAAAATTACCTGTTTATCACTCTTAGTGAGCTTAGGTCTTGTATCTTACAAAGTTTATTAAGAGGTATCTGATTCTAAATTACTTTAGTGTAATTTCATGTGATTTTAATAGGTTAAAATTAACTAATTAATTCACAGCACTCTGATGCCAGGGTAAATTTGCAGCAATTAGTCATTTCACAGACCTGTAGTAGGAAAATAAAATACACTACATGACCAAGCATTAAGATTCTTTAAGATATTTATCCTGCCAGCTGTTATTTTTTATTTACCTTGATGAAATAAATAAGTCAATTTTCATGTGCTCAGACCACTTCCTGATGAACCCAAACACATTAAATGTAAACTGAAAGGCTCAAACACACTGAAGATGGGTGAAGAACTGGAGAGTGAAATCGGTGAGTGTTTTGCATATTCTTAATTTTCTTCTAAGATACATTTATTTTTCTTGGCAGTTTGTTAAGGCTGTTATATATACAGATGTCATCAAGAGTAAATTACCTTCAACTACTTTAATATAAAAACCATGATTACATTCTCATTCTCGCAGAAAGATGGTCAGACTTCCAAATTGCCATTTTACAATTCTGGAGTTAGTTTCTGATAAAATTTGCCTCTAACTTTGTACATCAGGACATTCATCATGCTCAGTTCAAATTGTTCATAAGTTTTTGTTTAGTTCATGTATTTTGAGCTTCAGAGTGACAGTTTTTAAGATTAACTTTAACAAAAGAGGAAGGCATGTTAGAAATCAGTCTTCTCATTCTGCTTTTGTTTCTGTATGCAGTATGACGTAGTGAGAAATTTAAAATTCTTACACTAGTTTTGGGACATTAAAAGCTTGTCTGTGAATGAAGAAAGCACATAGAACAAACTAAGGTTGAAAAGTAGCTTTCAATTTTAAGATTTTTATTCTTTAGTTTTTTGGTAAGAAATAATACGTTTATTAAGAAAAAGTTGGAACCATAAATATGGGATATAGCTATAGGGATTGATATAAAAAAATATAAAGGATATATATATACTTATATATATATACATTGTGGTTTATACCCACAAAACTGGGGGTTCTTATCAATGTATATAAAAAACCTCAAGAGAGAATAAAGAAATTGGAGCTGAGCTTTTCCTACCTTTTTCCACACTTTTTTTGGTGTGTTCAGAGATAGTAAATAGAGGCAGTGAAGACCAAGTGAAACATGGGATGTGGCCCCTGAAACACTTTTTCACTGTGAGGGTGACTGAGCACTGTCAGAGATTACCCAGAGTAATTTGTGGAGTCTTCCTCCTTGGAGATGCTCAGAAGCTGCCAGTCTGCAACTGGCTCAAGGGCACCATACTTGAGCAGGGGGTTTGAACCAGGTGACATCCAGAAATACCTTCCAACCTCATCACCCTGTCTGCAATTTAGTGATAGTTATTTAAATTTTCTCTGTATTGTGTATGTTTATATTCCGTGTGTTGTATAATGTTTCATTAAAGCAGCTGCTGAAATAATCATCCTAATAATTGTTTTAACCATCACCATCTTTTTTAACAGATGTAATGATTACAGATCAGTTTGGAAATCACATTCAGACAGTGACATCTGCATGTGTAAATTCCCTAGGAGTTTCTGGGCCTGGACTTGATAAATCAAATTTGAAAATAACTTGGCAGGTATTTATAAGATGTCATATAGTTTATTTCTTTGTGGCATTTGTGTGGTAATTGTTTTAATTCTGTTACACAGAATTGAACCAAAATTGTGGAAAGATAGTCAAATTACACACTTAAGTTGGTTGCTTAAAGCATTTAAATTGTATGATCCTGTTCTAAGGAGTAACAGCTGCATCTTTTAAAAACTTTATCACTGCTGCAGCTATACAATGTGGAGGCCAGTTCACTTTGTGCTTGAGTCAGGTTTTGTTTGTTTCTAGTTCCTTGTTCTTTATGTTTTTTTCTATCTTGCTTTTTATCTTTTCTTCTGTGGTTTTTTATGTTGGTACAGTTGATTTTAAGATCTTTTGAAGAACCTTGTAGAAAGGACTAGTATCTAT
Source organism: Sylvia atricapilla (assembly GCF_009819655.1). Taxonomy (NCBI): domain Eukaryota; kingdom Metazoa; phylum Chordata; class Aves; order Passeriformes; family Sylviidae; genus Sylvia; species Sylvia atricapilla. Next base: position 103,911,772 of record NC_089140.1, on the reverse strand, counting down.
ACCTTTTAAAATATGCTGGATATAATTTGAAAAAACAGGTTTCTGAGAAATTCTTGAGTTTGAAATTAGTCGCTTCTTACTCACAAAGCTCATTTAAATTTTGCAGAAGGAGTAAAACTCATAGTTTAATTTTTAGTCCACTGGTCCACTGTCTCACAATAAAACACCAAATAGTATGTATTGAATAATTGCTGTATTGAAAAAATACTAATAAATTTTACTTTGCTTTATTTGATCTTGATAAAATCTTCTCCTTGTTTCTCAATAGGAAAGTACTCAAACAATGAAAGTAAAAGGTATTCGATACAAACCCTGTTTACTTGGAAGCAAAGAACTGTGCTTTGCTTGGCGTGAATTTTCTGATTTTATCAGAGTGAATTTAGTAGCAGGATCCCCGGCTAAATTGCAGATTGTGGATTGGCCAGAGTTAGAAAAGGTAAGTTGAACAATTTTGGTTTGAAAAAAAGCAATATGGTCTCTAGTCAGGTATTTTTATTCCACTTTTTGTGCAATAGCTAACTACATCAGGCTTTTAAAAAGTAAACTTATTTTGGAGTAATCTAACTCGTGTATGTTCACAACCTTAAAATTTGTAAACTTTATTCTGTCCCATTTGCATTTCTACAGATAGTGTAATTTTTCTTTGGCGCAGTAATTACACTGTGGGCTGGATCGTGGCACCCATCTTCCACTGCAATTTTCTGACAATACAGTCCTTAGTGGTAGTAATGGCTGGATCATATCTCCATTTCTTATGGGGCTTTTTTAGTGTTCAGAATGTTAGATGGCTGTCCCAAATTTACTTCAGTTTACAAGTGTTTACTGTCAGAAAGTAAACGCTTAAAGAGAATGGAGTACAGGACTTAATGGAAATGGCTGGAGATTTTTGGTGCTGTACATCTATTTGCCTTAGGGTTTTAAAATTATTTTTCAATTATTTGCTTTCGATAATTTTTCAGTTTACTTTGGCTATTCAAATAAGTGCGCTTAACTTGCTGCAGACACCAGAATAGAAAATTGAAAGCAGAAAAAATAAAATCCTATCTCTGAATAGAGGACAGGAATCAGGATCGGTGGTTTGAGAAAATGGAGAAGGAAGTTACTGAAGAAAATGTAACAGAAGGTTCAGGGAGTTGTATAACTATTTTTGTTCTCTAGGCAGTTGTTTAAGTATATCAGAAAATAAAAGTTTCTGACCTTAACTCTTCCTACAACAAGGACATTGATAAGGCCCTTCAGAATCATGTCCTTCCTTTTAGTCACATCAACATGAGTAACCCATCCCATTTAATTCAAGTAGTGCATTTAATTCTAACAATAGAATATGAACAAACTCTAGAAATACATTGCTGCATACCATTCAGTCATGGTCTAGCTGTTCTGGGAGACAAATAGTATGGAAAAGGTGTTGTTCTGGGGCTTCCTGAACTGCCGTGAATGTCCAAGGTACGTAGACTTGAATAGTATCATGCATTTGTATCTCTTCCAGCCTGTTGCAGTGATTAATGGTAGAGAATTGCAGAGGCCCCTTATTGTTCAGTTGTGTGATCAGTGGGGAAATCCAGCTCCGGAACCTAATGTCAAAATCAACCTTACAAAGAGTAACAACTTAAAGGTAAGTGTTGGCCTTATTAGGTGAACTTCGTTTAACGCAAGTTTTGTTGTCATGTCTACAGTATCTTAATTTTCAGGACATTTTTGGAAATGTTAATAAAATATTGTAAGAGCACAAAAGAATAATTAATCTAGTATAAGAATAGTGGCAACAAATAATATAAACAGGTCCCAGGACAGCAACCACAACTATAACAAAATTCCTATAGGACAGTGTCTGAGTCTAATTCACATATATTCCAGATCTCCTACAGAACCTTTTTTTGAATTTTGCATGCATATCACACCACCACATCCCCCATGTTATCAGAGGTAATTTACTGAATGATAGTAATGACAGTGATACTGTCTCAACTGACAACCAAATAATTTGTCTGGTGGTTCTTTGATTTTGATTCCCGAATGTATGACTTACTGGTCTGTATGTAAAGCTGGTCAGCAGGTTTGTGCCCTGCTTGATTATCCTATGTAAAGCATTGGCAGGATAAATGAAGTTAAAACAATGAGGATGCAAATCTAGCCCAAATTTAAGTGGTTACGGGCCATTCCGTAAGTTCCATAAGGTATGAGTAGCAGATGGTTTTCTCATCAATATGTACAAAGGAAGGACATTGACAGAATGTTCCACTGGTTAAAATTTTTATTCCTGTATTTGAACAAAAAAAGGAAAGTCAAGCTCTCAAACATTCCTACCTGTCAGTACAGGACTGTCAGACTGTTATATTGAATATATGTGTTATCAACACAGGATATATTCATCACCTCTGGACATAACATTTTTTCCAGGGGCCGGTCCTGTTCCCTTTTTGTTCCTGCTTGCTTGTGTTCTTCAGTTTTCTCAGAATACACAGCAGCCAAGAACCTTCTTTTGCTCACTCCTCCAGAGCTGTGCCAGAACTTAGCATTTGCCCAATTTAACTATCCTATTATTACTTTCTTAAATTGGATTTTTTTAAGTAGATTTCTTGATATCTTCAATGTTTTTCCTCTTTTCTTTTTTTTTTTTTTTTTTTTTTTTTTTTTCTTTTTTTTTTTTTTTTTTTCTTTTTTTACTCTCTTACCATAGCAGTCTGCCTCACAGTTTGGGGATTTTTCCCTTGTCCCAGCTACTGCCTTTATGGTGTCAGCTGAAGCTCACTGTGGGTTCTGGTTATGTTGCTCTTGAGAGAAGACACCACCTTGGCAGTAGCACTGCATGGTTGTGCTGCCTGGTGAAAGAGATGTGGTGGCATGCTGTGTCTTTTATGCCTTCTTCCAGGAAGCACCGGCAGCATGTCTTAGAGTCCACATGTTCTTTATCTTAGTGGGATGTGTCCAGGAGAAAGTGTTCTGAAAGCCAAGGCGGATCAGTGTTGTGTTTATTACAGCGTGCTCTGCCTTGGCATTTCCAATAGGTTGTATGCACACTCTCCCAAAAGGAATGAAAAAATTTTGGGAACTGAAATTCTCAAATAAGATGTTCTTTGTATTTCACATTCCACCCTCTAAGTCTAAAGCCTGATACTAATCCATGCATTTTCTCTACTCCTTTGTCTTAGAGATCCAAAACTAAATGAGAACTGGAGAAACACTATAACAGGCACTAAATAGTTTGTAGAAGGCTTTTGGATCTGAAAATACACTCAGATTAACATCTGCTATGGATGATATGATAGCATCAGTACCAATTTAAAAAATAACATTTATAAAATATTTGAACATATTAATGAAGGAAAATATCGTAGTTCAGATGATTGCTTTTAAAAACTGGCAGAGAATTTGAAACTTCTTCCTTAATATTGTCTTTATAACAGTATATCTTTCCCTAATTCACAGTGCCAGGTTTTAGCTGAAATCAACAGACAGTATGCAGGCAAATGATATAAACATTTTATCTTAAAACTTGATATTTCTGTATCATTGAAAGAATTTTTTTGGTTTTTTCTTGACAGCTTGTTCCTTCAAACCAGCAGCATAAAACAGATGACACTGGTAGGGCTAACCTGGGAGTTTTTACTGTTCATGCACCTAGGTAAGTAGTGAAAACCAGATGGATTTCATAAAGTACAACCAAGTATTAATCTCAAGCTAAGATCAAACATTTATTATTCATATGCAGGTGGTTGGCCATGTAGTATGTTCTAAAAAATTACATGTTTTACTAAATTAAATTCAGTAGCTGCTGCTTCTTATCTACTGAGAAGCTGCTGCTGTAATTTTCTGAATCCTGTTTTTTTTTGTGATGGTAAACCTCATCTTACTAGTGTCAACCTGCACCAAGTGCAAGTGGGTATTAAAAACCACTTTAAAGTTTGAAATGTACAGTCTTTAGGTGGCCAGTTCCAAACACTATGCTTTTAAAGTAGGAACGTATTTTAAGAAGGTTTAAATCTCACTTTCTCTGCTAGCTAGACACGTTTTTAAAGGATTACCTAATCCAAAGGAATTTTAACAGATATATTTCATTCTTCCTATTTGCATTGAGCTGCTGAAGTTACGTTTCCAGCAGATGTGTGTCCTGTGGCTCCTGCTCCTTCATGTTGTGCTTCTTCATGCTCACTTCATGTATAGCTTCTCTTACACACTTCTGTCCCATATGGCTTTTCAAATTCATCATTTCTGTATCTTCCTCATATTCACAGTTCTGCAACCCACTCCATGTATCCCTGAGTTTTCTGAGCAAGACAGGGTTTGCTTTAGGTTATTTTGAAACTAGCAGTAAGTGCTTGTTCTTTGCATTCAAATATGGAGGATTTGCTCCTCACCATTTTCATTGCTTTCTTCTTTACTGTCTTCTGCTACTTGAAACTATAGTTGCTAGTGTCTTACAGGCAATGAAACACAATCAAAACAATGAAATACTAACACAAAATTAAATTTAATAAGTTAATATCTTAAGAATAACTTATACTTGTGACTTTACTTGTCTAACATTGCATTAACAGTTTCATTTTTTTTTTCTTCTGTGTACTACTACTTTATTAGATGTTGTTTAGCATGCTTTCATGTACATTATTCAGACTTGAAGCCTGTTGAAAACTGTCTTTTCAGAAGAGATTTTACATCTGGTTTTATGATTTCTGTATATTGCAGGGGAGAGCACATTTTACAGCTTAAAGCCTCATACAACAAGACCATATTAGATTGTCTTGTAATCACAATAAATGTCCTGCCTGATCCTGAGAAACCTGTCTGCTTGCATGTTAAATATGACAAAAGTCCTTCTTTTCCAGCAGGAAGTACCTTCCCTGGTAAGTATATGGATCTTTGGTGGAAACCAGTCACTGAAGAGCTTTGAAAACCTATGAAAAACTATTTTGGTGATTTGTGTACTGTATTTTTTTTTCTTTTTCTGGCCTGTTTTCTTAATTCTTTGTAACAGCTCTGTGTGAGATGTAACACTTGGACAGAAGAGATATGTAGGTCATCTTTGGAAAGCATTTCAAAAGGCCTCTTACTTATTTGTTCAAAATGGCTCCTTTTATCCATCTATAAATGGTAAAACTACAGAATCTCTTTTCTGTCTTATTAAAATATGATCTGAGATAGTTCGTGTATGTTTTCCCTCATCTGTTCCTGTGGAATAGTAACAAAGGAAGTAGCTATGAAATTCTAGATCAACTGTGAGCCAAGACAAACCAAAAAGTAATCAGCAGGAGGACAACACAAAATATTTTCTCCTGCTGTATCCTCTCACAAAAGGGTTCATTTCTTGGCTATCGTAGCATGATCAGCCAACATTTTTACGGCAAGAGGTTTCAGTTTTTTAAAATACTCCATACAATGTTAGGACCTTGATTAAATTCAGAAGTTTTGGTTTATTTTAATATTTTAGTTTTGCCTAGAGGAATCATAGAGTGACACAGTGGTTTGGATTGGAAGGGACCTGTAAAGATCATCTATCTCTAAACCCCCTGCCAAACAGACTTTTTTCTAATGTAGTGTGTACTGTAAATCAACCAGGTTTTGTGTTAAGAAGAGAATTAAATGTCCAGCTTCTTCAGGACAATATAATATCATATATATAGTATATATGAAATTAAAATTTTTAAATAAAATGAGATAATAAATTCTATATTAGCAGCCTCATATTATTAAATAAATAAAATACCTTAACATCCTAATTATTTGATTTACTGGTAATCTCAGGTATACCCAAGGGCAGGCATTGTAATCTTGGAGGGGGTCATGCCTGGATTTTTCATGCACATGAAAGCATAGTCCTTCCTTAAACTGCAAAATTCAGTTCTGCATGAGCAGTGCAAGTTCATTTACGTGCATTAAGTCCTTGTGCTTTGTTCACATTTTGAACTAGAAGGGTAGCTTTGTTCTCGTTTGGATTCCATTTCCTTCAGATCACTTTCTATGGGACATACAGGAAAAGTGAAATTTTTCACACTGGGATATAAAGTGGCAAGTATTTTGACTGGCAGAACTAGTCAACAGAGTGAAATGTCTCCCTATAGCCTATTTCTAACAAATGCAACTGTGTGATCCTAGTCTGTAAGAATTAGCCAAACTCAGCTTCAGATTCATAATCTGATCTCTGGGGAAAATGGTTGTGATGTAGGTACAGTCTTTTTATGGCTTCTGTGCCTTTCTGTCCAATAATTCAGGGGCTGAAACACTTGTGAAGGAAGAGAGGGATTTGTATTTCCTGTACTTGAAGGAAGCAATCACCTACGTAACTAGCTAATGCTACTTATTCCTGTGAGCAAGAAGCAGCTTGCATGCTGTTTTAATAAGAATGATAATTTAAGAAGGGCAGACTTGAAATTTTAGGATTTTTTTTAAAGCTGTCATTGGATAAAGTGTGTGTTTGGTTATTCCTTAAGAATTGTTACCTGGTCTAACTACAAGGATAAGGAGAGAAGGTTTTTCGTATCTAGTTTGAAATCCTTAATGGTTTTGGCTCTTTCTGAAATGCTTGTTTTGTAAGATTTTTTTCTCTTAAATATGAGGAAGAATCAAAAATTCATGAAGTTTGAATTTCTTAATTCTGAATAAAAACAATCATCCAAACGTGTTTTTCATCCGACAGATTTTATGGTTAGTGTTCTTTCTGAAGATAACACCATTATTAAAAATATCAATCCAGCACGGATTTCTATGAAAATGTGGGAAGCACCGAGCAGCCGGGTGAGGACACCAGTTGATGTAAGTCATCAAAATACATTTTCAAAATGGGTATGAAAATGCCAGCATAGAACAAACATAATAGAAGCTGTCTTTCATTTGACTTAGATCCTCATCCTGTTCTAGATTTTAAGCAACAAATATTGCAGATCCAACCCTATGTGTTTATCAGTTTCTGTCCTGATACAAGTTGTCAGACTGATCAAGCATCAATACTACAGTAATGACAAAAATTTTGTTGGGCTGCAGAAGCTAACTCATAGCAGGGAGAGTATTAGAAGTAGCCACATTGAATTTTGCATAGAAAAGACTGAGAATTAAGAACATGGAATTAGTGTCTAAAATATAGGCAATCTCATTGACTCACTGTGGACTATCAGTACTTCAAATCATTAAGTCTTGGTAGCATATTACAAGTTAAGTCCTTTCAGTATATTGCATTAAATTTTTTGCATCTTTCTTTACAGGTTACAACATTTTGCTGTAGTAAAGTGAAGGATGACAAGGAAGATGGCTTCTTCTACTTCAGGTATAATAGCATTTATTCTATAATTACTCATGGAACTTACTGTATTGCTAGAGTACTTACATACTTGTGACTTCAGTATTGACTCATGTTTGCTTGGGTTTTATTTTTGTGGTTTTTAGGGATAAAGTAGTTCCAGAGAGAAGGGGCACTTACATTATCCAGTTTATCTTCGCAATGGATAAGACAAATATGCTCAACAGTGAACAGGTTTGAATCTGTAATTAATTAATTGCAGGTAGCCAAGAACATGCAATACAGAATTATCTGGGTACAGTGTTAGGTTTTTGTAGGTTCAGAATGCAAATACTTTCACTCACAAATTTTGAAAAAAACTATTGTTATTTTTGATAGTTACTGATTTCAAACTGTTGATTATCAAAATATGTTTTCATTACCTTCTATAACCAGAATTTGATGGTATAACAGAGGTGCATCATTTGCAACCTAGCAGAACTGCTTAATGGTTGTGCTAATTTATTTTGGGTCTGTCCATAAATTTCACATACATTTGTTTCAGTGTTTTTTGAGCAACCCAAGTGTGCAAATGATTTGCAGTTAATTATATCAGTCTTTATTTTATTTTATTCTTCCTCCTTTTTCTGCTAGATTATGGTTGAAGTTGTACCTAATGACCCTGTACGCTTGTTACCTGATTCTTTACCAGCTACTCCAGCAGTTTCCAATGTTCGAGCTCTTACCAGCCGTACACTGGTCAAGGATTTATACCTCCATTTAATGGTAACTATACTTCCATACAAAGTCATAATTAGGGAAATATAGATGACTGCTAAAACTATGTTGAATTTTGCTGTAAGGCATTGCTACTGTTTCTTTGCAGATTCACTTCATTAAAAAAAGATGTTAACCAGTGACTTTTCAGCATGTGACTGGTCCATCTTGTTTCATTTACATACAGGTGACAAAACTGAAATGTTTGGTCCTTGCTGTCAGGTATCTCAATTGAAATCTGTGTCTTGTTGCCACACGAAAAAATTGTTGTAAGAATAGATTGTGATGGGAAAACACATGTACAGCAGATGTTTCTCTCCATGATTTTTCTTTCCAGTGACAGTTTCTCTTAGAAATCTTATATTAAAAAAATAAGGCTTCTTCAACTTTGAGTGTTCACAGGGATAAGACGACATTATTTACCAGCTACCACAATAGCAAAGCAGAGTCAGCTTGTGGAAAAATAATTTAATCACCAGTTAAAAAAGATCTGTGTAATAAGAAACAAAGATCAAAAAACTAAGCAACGCCTTCTGCCCCACCCTTTCCTAGGCTCAACTTTGTTCCAGATTCCTGTACCCTTATCCCAGCAGTGCAGGGGAGTGAGGAATGGGGGTCACAGTCAACCCATGACAGCTCCTCAGCTCTTTCCTGCCAGTGTTTTTTCCTCACAGTTTCCCTGTTCAGTGAGGGTCCCTTGTGGGCCACAGTCCTTCACGAACTGGTCCAGTGTGAGCTCTTGCCACAGGCTGCAGTCCAGGAATTATCAACCTGGTTTAGCATGGGGCCCTCCGTGGGCTTCCATGCAGGTCTCTGCTCCACCATGGTCCTTCAAGGGAAGTACCTGCTCCAGTGTAGTTCCCCTGTGAGCTTCAGGGGAATTTTCTGCTCTAGTGCCTGGAGCACCTCTTCCCACTGTTTCTTCTCTTACTCTCTGCCGTTTTCTCTGTTTTTTCCCCATTCTCACCTGCCTGTGCATTTTTGCCCATTCTTAAATATAAAGACACAGCATTTTGGCTGAGGGGCTCAGCTGTCCCTGCAGTTGATCAGATGGAGCACTGGCCATGTCCAGCCTCTCCTCACAGAGGAGATCTCCTCTGCAGAGACTGCTAGCACCTTGACATATAAATCCAGGGCAGTACAGAAGTTGATTATTTAGTTCAGTCCCAAGCTAACTTTAATTTCTTTTTACTTACAGGATGAATACAACAACCACACTGGACTCGATCTAGTTGGCAAGATAATAGCAAAAATTAAAAGCCCCAATGAAGAAGATATAGAGATCCCGCAGTTTCAGAGGAAAGTCAGTACAGTAGAGTTTCCATTGGAGAATGGATCAGCTGAAATTGTAAGTGTGACTGAAATACACAGCTCCATGTACAGTGTGTCTAATGAGGCTTATTTTCCTGCAGTTTTAAAGTTATCTTACCTCACTGTGTTCTGTGGAGATTTAGTTAATATTGTAGCTTTCCCTTAGAAATAAGTAGATAAATTATTTCTTCTCTCTTTGGTTGCTGATTTTCAAAAAACCTTAAGGAAGGACATTCTTTAAACTGTTTATCTTTGCAAAGTGAGGGAAGTGTACGGGTACTTTCAGCTGGGAAGTGTACGGGTACTTTCAGCTGGGGACTAGGACATTCAGGAAGATCCAGGAAAAATATTTTCTCTATTTGAATTTCACACGTGAATAACACTTTGTGAATAACAATTTGTAGTTAAACCATTAATATTACCGGTATTTTACATTTTTATTTATAATATTGTCAGGCTGTAATATTTTAAGATCATTTAGACTGACTGCTTCATACAGTTATAATTAAATTTTGCCAGGCTCTCTTTACATTTTGTTTAAGTAGTGGGCCTATATATACTTTGTAGAAAAGCATCCTACCATCATTTGAAGAAGATAAAACTACCATTTCTCTTTATGCTTTGTTTCACTCATTAATGTACATGGCTGTTAAAAATGCTTTCCTTATTTTGGTTTGAATCTCTGGCATCATTCATACTCTGAAAGTACTGCATATTGTAGTCACGTCACTGCGGTCACTTTTTCTTCAAAAAATACAGGTTGAATTTTTAAAACCTTTAAGTTCCATCTGTCATAGTTGCTATAAAATACAATACAAAGACACAATGTAAAATGTGCACATGCACAAAACCAGGAACTGTTCAAAACACACCGAAGAAAATCCAGCTGAATTGGAGTTTCTTCTGAGTGGAATGGTCACAATCTCTCTCTTAAAAGCCTACACAGAACTTCAGTCAATTGCTGTGGTGAACCAGTTGTATAATGATTTTTGTTTTCAACTTGAAATATCATAGAAGAATGGCAGAGCAAAATTATACCCCTTCTTCATTTTGTAGTCACATATTTTAAAAGTCTGACATCTACATAAGTCTTCAAACAGTTAGAAGATGTACTAAAGGAGGATCCAACTTCTTAAGGACATTTTCCCAACCACCTTTTCTAACTCGATCTTTGGAGGCAGCTTTATGACAGACCAGCATCAGTGTGTGCCAAGTGGAGACAGACACTGCATAGCAATCAAAACATATTCTCCAAATACATCTTGGAAATCACCACCTTAAGACCCAGACAGAATCCTAAAATCTACAGATCCTATATAGAAACTTCGTCATAATATATTTTATTCAGTACATTGACTGCTTTTATGGAGCTACATATGTGAAACTTAATGACACAGCATAAGCTGTTTTCTGTCAATAAAAGTCAAGGACAGAAACATCTAGTTAACACATCCAAATGTTATTAATCTGCCAAATTCTGGTCTATTCTAATCCATACAGAAAACTGACAAAATATGTGTGAAAAACAAGCTAGTAAAATAAAATGCAGGGACTGAATAGAATTATCAGATAAGATAATATACTTTACACTCTTGGGTTTCTCTGGTTTCCCTGCCATGTTTCAGGAGTAATAAATTAACTGGTTTGGGAGCACATTTTTCCCCAGGCAGGTGGGGTTAAGAGAAAAGGTGCAAAAGTATAGCTAGAGGATCAGCTAAAACCACTGGTCTAACAAAACACTCAGCAAATCTTGCATTTACATCTGTGGTAACAAGGTGTAAATTGAACAGCTTTATATGGGCAAAAATAACGTCATATACGGCCTGTGACAGTTCAGATTAAATTACTGGATAATTTCTAAGACTCCTTGCTAATGCAGAAATAATTTTTTTTTTTGGTTTATCTCCATGTAGTAGTAACCTGCTGTTGCATAGTTGGTACCTAAATTCTCCAGTCTTCCATCAGTGACAAAGATAACCTATGTAATGGAGGGGGAGTGTGCTGAGTTTCATGGTATTAAGGGGGGGGGGGTGTCTGTTTGTCTTGTGTGGCTTGTTTTGCCCTCCCCCTGCCTTTGGGGGTTTTTTTCTACTTATTTATTCCCTGGTTTGGTGGGATGTGGGGGGTCTTGCATGCTTCTTCTTTTTATTACTACAGTCTGAAGAGATCCTGCTCCTTTTGACAGTAACTTGTGTTCCCCAGTCATCCAACTAACTGCATTTCAGTGAACCCAGTATATTTTCCCCTCTTCAGGTAGTTTTCAGACATCTGGTTTATACTGAGTTCACTGACTTCAGACTACTGACAAAACCCATGTGGAAAGGATTTGTTGGTTGTGATGCACTGTCCTTTTCATATGACTTGTAATGGGGAGGGGAAGGGACATACTCTTGTTCTTCAAGTATTTTGAAATTGTTCCATCTTGTTTATAAAGACAGTTGTGTGCAATTAGCATGAATAATGAAAGTGATAATCTGGCATGTTTATTACCCTTAGTCACAAATTCAGGAATACTAAACTTGCTTAATGGAAAAATGTTTAGATTTTTGTTAGCATATATTTTCTAAGGAAAAGATATTTCCACTACAGACTTCTCCTGATAAAATATATAGCTGCACTATTTTTGAAAGCCATGAAGCCTATCTTTGAAGGTTATATATCTCTTCTTTTAGGCTGCAACCACCTCTCTCTTGATTTGGCCAGTTGAGTAGCAATTTCTACATGTTAAAGGTGGAAACAGTATGAGTTTTATTATAAGCATTTTTCATTTTATGCATGATACCTTTCCCAAAGTAACAGTGCATTTAGATATTATCTTTACTAATTTTATTTCTGTTTACCTTTACGGTTTTATATTTCTCACGTTTATAAAGAAAGGCAAAGGATTTAGTATGTCCTTTCAGTAAGGAATTGATAAGATGTTTATGATGATGTTTGGACATATATTGTTCATTCATTTGGGATCTGCTGTCTACTTCCATGGTAACAGCAGTAACTTTAACTAAGCACTGGGAATAGTTTGTTTTTCCTTCTCTGGGTTTATGCATTGCATAGGGTTTTCCTTTTTAATGATCTGTTTGCATTTCACATACTGAATGAAGTACACCTGAGGACATCTTTGCTTCTGAGACAGTGCAGAGGATATTTTTTCTGAGCATGTGTCTCTGAAATAAAATACATAATTTAAAATAATAAGACTTTCTAAACAGGTAAAATGACAATCTTAATTCTTAAACAATAAAACAGCTATATCTTTTTATTTTACTTTTAATTGTTATAAGAGAATTTTCCAAGCCAATACTTAAAACTGTAGTAATTCTGTGTAGACATCCTGTGTTGTGTAACTTACAAGATTTAGTATATGAAGAGTGTTCGTTTTGTGTGTAACCTCATGCATGGGCATAAACTTCGGTTTATTTATTTTCATAGAATTTAGTGCTGGCTGAAGACAGTCCTGGAAGAGATAGCACAGAATATATTCTTGTCTTTGAGCCGCACCTGCCAGCTTTGAAAAAACCTTTGGAACCATATTGTCTCTCATTTATGTTTTACAATGGTATGTTTCAAGTGCTGTAAAATACTTGCTTTTCCTTTGAATTAATTATTTTTAGATCCATAATAGGTTTTCAGAATGATGTAATAGCTTAGTAGATTTTTGCTAATGCCTAAACCAGTTAAGTATGTTACTATATTTTCTTCCAAAAGTGTATGTGCTTATTTCTCAGATTCCAAAAAGCAGCAGCTGATGGCAACACTGACCAGGGAGAAAGACCAATTATCTAAGTCCATAGATCTCTACAGAAAGATGTTTGATACTACAAATCAGCTCATAACTGAAATAAAATGTAAGTTAAATCAAATATATGAATAATTTTTCTGTGAATTAAACTTCTGTCTTATAATGATTTGGAGAATATAGATAAGAGGCAAAAAATCAGTATCTAAATAATGAGAGACAGTAATTAGAGGGTAGCAGAAGGGGTGTATATCTTGCAGGAAAGCATCTAGTTACTTGGATGAACATATCTATAAAGGGTCTTGATTTGATGTAGAATGTCTTAAGTCAGAATCATCAAAAGGAGAAAATAAACATTGAAGCTGATTTTCTTTTTATCCATTTTTAATGGACTGCCTTTTATTCCCATCTTTGCATGCTCATACATCTGTAAATTCAACAGTTGTCTAGAAACAATTTGAGGAGAATGAACTATAGATAATCCTCTTTTAAAAAAAAAGTTAGTTGTCAATTTCAAATTGTTGCTATTTCAAAATGTCACTTTTCCCCCATGTTTGACCTCACTGTATATATTATTCAGAAGTGTGTCATTGTTTATGTTCTTCAGCAAATGTAATCCTTTATGAAGTTCTGTTAAACAGCACAGTAGTGTGAGGGCACTGGTTTATGGGAATGGGAGAAATGAAGGAAATGTTTTCTTTGGGGTTTCTTTTTTCATTTGTTTGAATGATCTTGCCTGTTAATTAAAAGGCTCGTTTCAATAATTGCATTTTGAATTTTTATTTTAAATAATCATCAAGTGTAAATAAAGTAGACTGGCAGAGAAGATGCTGCTCGCTCTTGTAATTTTAATACAGCATATTTCCATTATGCATGGAAAATCCTGAATTCCAGGCATAAAATTTTTGTTTCATATATGCATATCTGTAGAGAGTAGGTTAGGGTGCAGCATTACACTTTATGCTTAAGTAACATTTTCAAATATAAACGTGGTTTGAATAGAGGGTAGAAAGCAACTCACCTGTTTACTCATTTGTTTTTTAAATTAGTTCATCTATAAGAGCTGAGGAAATAGTGTCCAGAAAGTGAGGTCTCATATAGCAGAGAAAAGAAGGTACTGCCAGCCACCACTCTTCTGTCTTGCCATTTCACCTGTTGGAGAGCCATTTACAATGATAATTGAGCATGAAAACTAAAACCAGCTGATGTTCTCAGACTGATAGACGGTCTAGGCCCCTTTGCTTCTTGAAGCTGAGGTTGTGGCATCTGTTAAAATTGTTTAGAAACTGGACAAAATCGCAAGATCTTTGTGGAAGTGTTCTGATATTCTGAACTGAAATTAAGAAGTAAATAGGGTCAGTTGCAGCTGGCATAATCTTGAAAAGTTGTAAGAAATCCTGTAAGCGTCCCATTGCTTTCTGTCATTTCCTCACTCTCTTTTGATTTTCTTTCAGGTCAGGTTAGAGAAGCTGAAACAAGAGAAGCTGTCCTGAAGAATGAACTGAAAAAGCACCAAATTGAATTACCACAGACGAACATAGTATGACTTATTTCTTACTAAATTCCATTAACATCTCTAAAATTGATATCAATAATATATCAATACTAATAGTGCTGAATCACACCTCTTACCAAAACAGTGAACATTTAAACTGTAGGAGAAATTGTGGATTGATGTCAAACTGCTAAAGAACGAAGAAAAAAACTTTAGCTTTTATATCCTAGTGTTGTTTTTCTGCTGGTCATGTTTCTGCATGAAAGTAGCTATCACTGATAACCTTTCTGCTAAGGTTACTAGTGTTACTGGTACTGCTAGATGTTACAGTGGGTTTTTGGAGGCTGGTCAATATATATTGGATGTATTCTGGCATAAGTAAGCCAAAGGAAAACACTTTTTAGAGAATCAGAGAATTGCTTATGTTATCACCAAAGTTCATGTGAAATTAAGTTTGGAAATGTTCAGGGCAATGTACTCCATTGCTAATTTCCCTTAAAGATCCAATTATATTTTAAAGAAACCTTTTCAAAGTTTTCAAACTTACTAACATTTGAGGGGAAAAACACCTGTGTAAATATCTTTAGATCAAATACGACCAAGTTATAGTCATTAATAGTCATTAATCACAAATCAGTAGAATTAAATTGCAGTCACAGTACTGAAATTCCCCCTGCTGGCTAAATTTTCCAAGCCTGGCCATAGGCCGCCTGAAATGGTTTCTTTTTGTGCTTTTGTGATTGTCTCTTTCTGCTGTTTTAAACTTTCTTCACTTTTATCTCTAAAAACTGATAGTTCTTTGTGAAATGCTCCTTGAAATCCTTAAAAATGAAAAAAGATAAAAAAGGAGTTACTAAAAGTTTCATCACAATTGCAGTGAGCTTTCCTTTTGCTCTTCTCTGGAGATTGTGCACAGTGGTCTCTTATACATTAGAAGTCTGTTTCAGATTATTGAATGTTTATTGTTAGAAAGTTAATTGATGACAGATAACAGTTTCTGCTGCTCAGTCCAATGGTACATGCTTGCTGATTTTAAATTTTCATTCTCAGCTTCAGTATGTGGATTCTCTTCTAAAACAAAAGATGTTGGAACAAGAAGGAGTAATGAAGCAGCCAAGGAGAGCTTGTACCCTTCCAAACTATCCGAAAGGCAACCAGAATATTCTAGGCAAGGTGAGTTTTCTCACAGGGAGCCTTCTAATGAGTTCTCTTGGTTTCAGAAAGCTGTAATGATGAGATATTATCCAGTGACCAGCTCCTCTAACAGAGCCATCAACAGGGGAATTAAATGTCTGTCTGAAGTTGCAGGATTATTATGATTACTATGAAAAGGAGACGTGGTCTTGGTTTCTGTTTTGACTGTTGTAACTTCTGTGGTACAGATTGCACATTTAGCTCAAATTGAGGATAATGAAGCAGCAAAAGTTATCTCTTGGCACCTGGCAAGTGACATGGACTGTGTAGTCACCCTGACCACGGAAGCTGCTCGTTCTATATTCGATGAAACTCAAGGTCGACAACAAGTGTTACCCCTTGATTCTATTTACAAGAAGACACTTCCAGATTGGAGCAGGTAGAGAAAAAACAATGAAAGTTCTGCATTTGTATTACATACTTCTTTAACTCTTTTTTCTTGTCTAATTTGACTTTTAAACGTCAGTTAAAGATTTGAAGTATCAAATTTCTGTGTTCATTATTATAGCAATAGTAATGTCACCTGAAATGTTAGCTGAAATCTCAGATTTACGTCTAACTGCTTTGTGATGTTCTTTATTTAATAAGGTGTTTCTATTAAAAAATAAAACAATCTCTTTTTTCTTCATGTCTGCATGTTTTCTAGAACAGGAATTATAGTGCTTCTAATCAGATTATAACTTTCAAGAGTCCAGTTTCAGAATACATTCCTAAAATCATTTGTAGTAATAGAAGTTTGTTTTGCTATTTCAGTTGTCTGAAAAAAAACCTGAACCCACAGTATTTCTGCTCCTGAAAATAATTCACTTATGAAAATGGCAGCTAATATAATAAGAATGCCCTTTAGAAAAGGTCTGATGTATAAATGTATTTATAATGTTCAAATTCTCAGTTTTCATCATACAGTGCATTAATACTTATCCATAAATCAATCATATGAATTTGTTGGAAATAAAGGCTCATAACAATTCACTAAAACACCTTTACTATAAATGGAATTTCAGATAATGGTGGGATCATTTACCTAATGTGGAAGTGTTAAGATGCATTCAATTCAGTTGGAGATTCCTGACTAGAATAAGGACAAATTGCTTACTTCTTTTCTTCTCCCTCACTCTCCCCTTTCTTTAACCAGACCTTTACCTCACTTGAGAAATGGAAGAACATTCTTCAGGCCTATTGGAAATCCTGTATTTGCCAGAGATCTGCTAACATTTCCAGATAACATAGAGCATTGTCAAACAGGTAAATGATAAGAAACAAGTCATTAATAACTTCTTTTTTCTAAAAAATGAAATACAGAAACATCACAAATTATAATGTATTCAATAATCTTCACTGATATGTTTGCAAATACCAGTGTACCTTCATCCTGAGTTCTGTTGGTAAAAATAAGAGGGTATTAGCATTAATTATTTTTAAACAAAAGTTGTGAAAATTTCAACAGTGACCACTTTCTTCTGCTTGTTGTCTTAGTTTCATTTTCTATACTTAGAGATGTATGGCAGGTTTTTTCTTTTTTAAATTCCTGCAGCATGACCTTATTCCCAAGCTCTTTAAAGCAGGAACTGACCACCACAAGATTAATTTTATAATCTCATATTGCAGAAGTTACTACTTTTGTTAGGCTTTGTTTCCAGTTCTATTCCTCTCAAAAATGTGTAATGCATATATGTAAGTACATGCAGACTGAACTGTACATGACTGTGTATGTTATGCTTAAACAGTTTAATAGTTGTAAGAAATCTTCCAATTTTTATGTAGATTTCAGTTTAGGAAACTATCATCCTCTTGCTCTTTCTAACAACATAGCAATCTCTACCTATTCTTACACTTTTTTTTAAATTAAGTAGATCTGCTCCTTTAAATGGAGAGCTGGAGTCTGTAGTTTCTTCAGTAAGTTTTGCATTTTATTTCATGGCTTCCTGCTATTGAAGGATTCCTCTCTACTGGTTATTAAAGACCAATTTTTAATCCTGTGCATTTTCAGAAAGTTAGATATTGACAGACTTTTAACTATAAATTCTCCTTCATGCCCCTTGGGGAATTGGAAAACCACATTGCTTGACATATCTCATGCGTGACTACGTTGTTAGATTTTATATGGAACAGACTTTTATTAGCAGATTCTTATGCTCAGTTGGATCATTGGCCTATGAATATTTTTTCTTTGATAAACCTTCATTGATAAACCTACATATTCATTGAATATGAAGAAACATTAGGAAACGAAGAACGAAATTCAACATTTTGAAGATTTTTAAGGAGTTTCCAGGAAGATTTTAAAAAAGTTTTCATTTACATAATTTCATGAAACTTGGGATTTTATTTTGTGTGTCTTGATAAATGTCAAGAGAGTATTTTATTGGAAAATAACAGTTACACCAAAGGCAGTTAAATGTACTATTTTTTTTCTTTATGAATTCTCTGATTCATAAAGAGATCAAAGCAGAGGATTGCATATCTATCTCAACCTCAAGAGAATTTTGTTGAAACAAAAAATTATCTACATGCTATTTCCCTTGCACTTGCCTTAGAAGATGTAATAATAATGCCTCAGAATTGACTTTTCAAAACTCAAGTTATTTTGCATCAGAGAAATTTCACATCTCAAAAATTTCTGTTTTTCAGTGTTTGGTATGCTCTTGGGTGATACTATCATTATAGATAACTTGGATGCTGCCAACCACTACAGAAAAGAGGTATATTTCAGTTTTTCTTTAAATTTTGTGATACAGATATATTGCAGAGCTTCATATTTAATACATTAAAAACTTAGAGTAATTGCCAAGTTTAATGCTGTGGTAGCTGTAAGTGTGCTTACTGTCTGTGGGTCTCAAAGCACTTACCAGTGAATGAAATCTCTATTATTGGCACTGACAAAACTAACTCAATTCAACAAATTCCATTATGTGAATGTTGCCATGGCACATGGGACCATGTTCCAAAGATAAATAAGCATCTTCAGTTTTGCTGTTAGTGTTAAACACTGGTTCTTCCGTACTTTCCTAGTCACTCTGTATGTAATAAAACACAGGAGTCTAAGGCACATGATGAAATTTCAGGTCCACTTGACTAAAAACTTGATGTGAAACTTACTAGATCTCTTTGGACCAATTTTTGTATAGGTTTAATGCTACATGTTTTAGCAGACAAGAGTCTCTGAGGAAGTCCTGACACTGGGCACCTTTCCTTTCGGCTTATGCGTTTGCTAAAATAATGTTTGAGCAAAAGAATGTAGAACCATACTGATTGCCACTGCTTCCTAAAATATGTTGATAATCAGCTTTTTCTGGGTGTAGATCTACATTCTGCCTTCAGAGTTCTGGTAAAATGTAAGAACACAAAACAAAAATCGGGTCTTCATAATTATTGACAATACTGCTTAATTTTAATATATGCATTCTATTGCTTGAAAGCAAAGTCATGACATAATTTCATAAAATACATTTTCATTTGGCAACAAAGTTGCATTGCAGTTGAAAAATACAAAGGTTCTGAAAACCTGGATTTTCTGTGGAGTTACTAATTAATTACCAATTTTTATACCTGTGCAGGTTGTAAAAATTACACACTGCCCTACCTTGCTAACTCGGGAAGGAGACAGGATTCGCAGCAATGGAAAATTTGGAGGCCTGCAGAATAAAGCTCCTCCAATGGACAAACTCAGAGGAATGGTATTTGGAGCACCAATGCCAAAACTTTACTCTACTTTCTCTGCACAGATAGGTGGGTTAATGAAGTCATAAAAATACAAAACTTACAAAATTATATTGGTTGTCTATGTTTTTAATTCTCTGATGTAATACAGAAAGGAAGACTTCAATTTAGCATAAAGTTATTTTAAGAAGTAGGAGCTGTACAGTGTTCTGTTTATAAATTTGCCTTTTCTGAAAAGATTATAGCTATTACATTTTCTGAAATACAAAAATAATAATAATGAGATCATTCCCTTTTTTCTTAGTCTTATGAAAAAAGGAATATAAGCAGTAATAATCATTCAAACAGCCAGCCTGAGAAGCTTTAGCTGATTGCACTCCAGCATCACTGAAAAACAAGTGTTAGGTCTTTCTACTCTGGAAACACCATTATCAATTTAGAATTTCTTATGTGCAAGTGAGCTCTATGAAACAATGGTAGAAAAATTCTTCCGTGTTCTCAAGAGAGAATACCTCATAAGCTAACCTGTTGCCTGTGGGATCACTTCCATTTCTTTATGTGCTTAGATTCTTCATTTTGGAATAAAGATTAGAAATTAAGGTGGAAGATGCAGTTTCTGACACATAACACCTGACCTGACTGATGGGTAAAATGATGAAAAGTCTTACTTACAAACAGGATTGTTTTTAAATACTTAATTTTAAAAAGAAAGGACATGAGGTTTATCCCTGACAGTTTATCCATGACAGTGCAATGGAGAGGTGTGGGGAGAGAACACATGTACCTATTAAAGTATTCTTATATATGAGCAAACTACTTAGCACTGACCAATTGAGTAGGGAGAAAAAATAAGGACTAAAAAGATCTTTCCTTGGCATTTCAGTAGAAGATATATTACGTGTAGGAAAAACACAGTAAGCATGTCAGTTATAGACCAAAATACACTGGGTTAATCGCACTTTGTCTATCATCAATTGTTTTCAATTGTTCAAAGGTTTTCAATTGTTGAACTCAGTTATTACCCAATACAAATTAAATTGGAATTTTCTGTAATTCGGTACTGGGACAATCATGATACAAGAAAAGGGTATGTTTTAATTTCACTTAGATAGGTACTAGACATTTAAAGGAAAATCATAGTAAAATTCCACTTAAAGGACAGCATCTCATTACACAGGGCTTGTTTTGAACTTAATTTTACACTTAGCATTAGTTCTGACATGCTCTTTCAATGTTGGTAGGATAAAAATTTCTTAATGTGTTATTTCACTGGCAAGGTACTTATAAAGTAAGCTGTACTAAGAGTTTGCAGTGCCTTTTGTCACTCTGCAGCAGCTCTGTGTGTGAGATCTTTCACCACATGGCAAACCTAAGGTCATTTAGTGTTTAGTTAAGCTTTGTGCAAGATACCTCATACCTCAAAGTAAAGTGATTAAATCCAGGCTAACATACTTGAACCCTTCCTTTATTACTTGACATATTTTTTCAAGGCCTGGATGTGGAAAAATTTTTTTGTCTTGTATGTTTAAAGAGGAAAAAGGATTGTCAACAAAAGACGCCTTTGTTTATCTCAGTCTACTTGATTAGATTTCCACAGGGACAGAGTGAAACTCAGTAAATGTTCACTTGGTCCACAAGGTGGAATACAATCCAAGTAAGTAATACAAGCTTCTGCTTTGTAGCACTGAGAACACAACATGCTACAAGCACTTAATGTCACCAGAGGTAGAGAATTTCACTTGGAGCCCACAGGCAACAAAATGTACAGCGATACCAGTCTCCCACATCGTTTTCAGAGCTTGCAGGTACTTCACTGTCATCTAAGATGTGGACTCAAAAAAAAGAGGAGTCAAAATATTGGATATTATTTTTTTTAGTCATTTTAATAACAGCCACCAATCCACAAGTTTGGATGTCTTTTTAAGTAATGTTTTTGAAAGATGTTTTCTTGTGGATTTATACATTGCTTAGGTTGTATTGGTAGCATTTAAATCCAGAATGGTCATTTACTTACTGTTTCATGATTTATTTTATTCTTCAATTAGATCTTCTTCAGCAATACCGTGCAGCAGTGATTAAACTTGATAATGTGAATAAGGACCTTGATTTACATATGCAGTCACTGAATACTCCAGAAATGCAAAAGAAAAAACAAGAACTTGCTGAACAAGAGAAAAGCCTCAAGCTAGTAAAACAAAAATTGGGTAGGTTATTGTATTGTAATTTTGGTGTCCTATAGGAGGAGAACAGTTAACTGCAACCAGATGTATTCTGCTCTTACAAACTATGAATGAAAATTGTGAACATTAACTAATAGCTTAGAGATGTCATATTGTAAGGAAAGAATAGAAAAACTCTATGTAGTAGTATGATGGTCTGGATATTGCCTAGAGCAGCACTGCCCTGTATTGTGTTCAGATAATAAGAATGTGGTCAATCCGTGTCCTGTGAGCATGAAACTATGATCTCACTAATAAGAGATTATATAACTGTTAGTTGGCTGGCCCTGTGCTACAGAACATTGGCAGGCTTTTGGAAAGGACTGTGGAGTAAAGACCTGAATTGCATTTGCTAAGGAAACACAATCAAAACATTGTGCTATAAAAAGAAACACCCTGCAGTCTGCAAGGATTGTCCATCTGAGTTACAAGGGGTTTTTTATGTCAATATCAAATAATGTTTAGAAAATCGGCATTTACTCTTTGACAGTTATAAAGAAAGCAAATAGTTTTAACTATCACCTTTGAACTCTGTTTCAGATATAAGGTAACCATAAAATTTATGACATTTCTAAAGTCTTACTTCAAAGGTTTAACTGTTGTTATAGGGCCCATTTATAACCAGCAAGTTTAATTTTTCTGTTATTGGTTCTTTCTTGTAACTGTTTCATAGGTATGACTCCTGCTTTATCAGATAAAGGTGCTGAATCATTGCTTCAGCCTATAATGTTAGATATATCTGACACCCCCATTCCTCCCAAAAGAATAAAAAGAGATACAGTGAAAAAATTGTATAGGTAAGTAATTTCTGAATCTAGTCATTATTTTCCCATAATCTAAATTCAAAACAAAAACTGGTTTATTCTGCATATTTTTAAAATTCATATTTGTATTCAATAAGCAACAATGAACAGAGCTTGCATAAAGCTGAATCTCAACATAATTTTTAATTTCTTTAAAGTTTCAGATGTTATTTAAGCCTCATATAAAGATTTGCTTACTAATTCTAATTCTGTTTCTCTTTATGAACTGATTGATTGGCATCTTTTGTGCATCACATTCCCCATATTTTCTGGTATATTCCATACTGTTACACCCAGAACTATTTGAGATAGTCTAAAACCCTTAAGGTCTGCTGTCAAATAGTGGATAGATGAACACAACTGTTCATCTAAGAAATAATTGTTCTTATGGAATAGAATCGTTCTTACACTGTTTTTTC
Organism: Sylvia atricapilla; assembly: GCF_009819655.1. Taxonomy (NCBI): domain Eukaryota; kingdom Metazoa; phylum Chordata; class Aves; order Passeriformes; family Sylviidae; genus Sylvia; species Sylvia atricapilla. Next base: position 103,888,948 of record NC_089140.1, on the reverse strand, counting down.
TAAGTAACTATCTGAGGTGAACTGGTGGTAAAGTGTTTAACACAGTTATCTCTTTATCTGTGTATGTGTTCTCATTCCCTCTTTGCTGATGAGCATTTGAACACACACACACACACACAAATTTGGGAAATCTGTATGTCTGTATCTTTAAAGTGACATGAAACTGCCATTTCTCATGTTCCTCCTCATGACTACATCATTGTCTTTGAACTATAGTCATTTTTCTGAGATTATATAAATCTTACCCAGTAGTGTTCCGTGAATCTCAGAACAAGTGTTCACTACATTACTATGTCTCATTATTTTTTATACTTGTTAGTATTTTAATTTTTTCTACATATAAAACTAAAGTGGTTATGTAGTTAAATTATTAATATTAGCCTGATTTTAACAAAATAAATACATTAATAAGAAGCTGTGTACAAATATGGGGTTTATATTGTTTATACTTGTGGGAACTCGATGCTATATATATAAAAAGATATAAATATATAACATATATTTATAAAAGAAAAGCTTTGTTTACAAGCCATTGTGCTATGTTTTGTTTAGCTCAGAAGATTGGATCTCCTCTCCTGCAAAGCAGCAGCAACAGCAAGTGCTGCAAATGGCCCCTTCAGAACTTAATGGAACTCCACGAAAAAGAAAGGCATAGAGATCAGACTTGCTGGGAAAAGCTGTGTATTGAAAATGTTAATACATTCAGTTAAAGGAAATACTTGTGATATTACCATTACTCTGAAGATTTTTATACTGATAGAAGATATAAATGTATTTCAGTTAGTAGGAACAAAAGTTTAAGTATTTAGCATTGATAGCTCAATTTTTGTATAGGTATTTTCATTTCTAAAAGCTTTCAGAGTTTTTATGTTCATGTGTGAAAAAAAGTTAAAAATATATTCTTTTTTATTTATGAAGAAAAGACGTTTTCAATAAAACTGCTTCAGTACAAAGCACTGACAGTACAATCACTTGTGTCATAGATTGTGTCATGAAATGAGATTTTAATTTAAAAAGCATCCCAAACTGTCTTGAGGAAGACAGTCAAAGGTCATCTTTAGTCATCTGCATTGTAAAGATTTTAGTGATGAAAAGGGCAGAGAAGGACCAGACATGATTAAAGATAAAAATTCAGCCAAGGTCAGAGCAAGCTGGAAACAGACTTGATTGAAAGAAAAAGATAGGGCAAGAGTAGGAAGCTAAACTTGAAAACTATAAAACTATTAGTTGAAACCCTGTGAATAATATAGGAGGCGGTGTTCAGGGGGGTGGATGTGTGGGTTCACATCTGCCTCAAAGAATTTCTGCCTAGGAGTGAATGTTGACACCAAATCTACTGATCTGTACTCTGAGCAACATGCATTTTATATACATACTCCTTTTCTGGAAAAGGACTTTAAACTTAAAAAGGCATGGTGGCCTCCTGCTAGAAGTTTTGGAATGCTGATCACTGGTGCACATCTCAGTGACAGTTCTAATAAAATGAAATTTCTCCAGACTAAGGAGAAATACAGCAGTGTAATTTGTGGTTGAAGGTTTTCCAGAGCTTCATATTTTAAAGATAGGTTAAACATCAAATTGTCCTACTCTTAAAGAAAATAAATATATTCATGTATAACATGTAACACTAGCAAGAAACTAAGCTAGCCCTACCTCAGTCCTTTTTCCTGTTTTTCTCTCTAAATTTAGACATCAACAGTTGAATCAGGCAGCTGTCATGACAGGTTTGCCATGTAATGATGTGTCCCACTACACCAAGTTACTTGATAGTAAATGCATTCTAAGTTACTTCTTTTAAATGCATTTCTTTTAATTCTTATATCTGCCTTGTCTCAGCCTCCAGCCTCTGGATAACCTTGAATCTTATTAGATTAAATATGTGTTCCAGCAGAAATGTTTCCTTTTGGAATTCATCTCCTGTCCTTGGTAGTCAGTGTAGGCATATCATGTGATTTATCTCCCTGGTGGAAGAGGCAAACAGAAAATTAAGGATGGTTTCCAGCATTGTACAATAGCTATCAGGGGTTTCAGGAAATTTCACCAGGGAACTTGCAGGATTTTCCAGCAGAGTGATGGCAAGTTATTACAGTGCAAGCTGTTGAGGGCAGCTAATTTGGTCATGACAACAAATTGGAGCCCTGAAGGGAAGTGTCAGATTTTTTCCTTTATCCACTCTTTACTCTGTAACAGACAAGAGCAGGGACCTCAGCCATGTGTTGTCCTCACTGATTTCGTGAGGCGCTGGTGGAAATCCACACAGGAAACTGGGAGAAGGTGGTTGCGGTTTTGGTCTGGGCCTGCTTTTAACTAGCACCCAGGGCTGCAGACTGTGTGTCAGGTGAGTGGGGATGGATACTCCATGTAACCTGTGGGGTAGGTTGGATGACGAGGCCTTGCTGCCAAACCACACTTGGGGTGTTACAGCCCCGCCATCAGTATCGTGGCCCCGACTGTACATCTCTACAATCCCACTACCACCGGTACTTCTCTGGCCATGTGTCTCATCTGGGACTTCCTCTGCCTCCTCCAGGGCCAAAGTCCCCTTGTCAGCCAGGGCTGCAGTTCAGGGAAAGAGCAGTCAGAGGGAAGGAGGAAAGGATGATGGCCAGGAGAGCAAAAGGGAGGCAGGGAACCACTGCAGGATGTTGCCATGTTACTGCTACAGCAGTGGCCTGGATGAAAAACACACACATTCCAAATGTCCACTGAGATACTGTGAGTAACTACTGGAAGTTTTCTGCTGAAGTCACCAGAGTAGGTGCATATTTGATTAAGTTAGCTTTATGTTGCTATCCTGAACTCCATTTCAGCTAAGTTAATACTTCAGTTAGTCATAATGGGAAAAGAGAGGTAAGTTGCTTGCTTTTAACAGCAAAGGTATCGGCTGTTCTAAACACTTTGATGATGATAGTACATTGCTGGGGTTGTGGTAGTGTCATTTTGTTGATACTTAAAACATTGTCAATGAACTGTCATTAAAACATTGTCTGGCTTCATGCACCAACATTTTCTCCCAAAAAATTCTGCTCCCAAATTGTACAGTTTAGGTGTTTAAATATTTAGGAAACATAACTCGTTAAAGTTGCATTTCATGATCACAGAGCAAGGACAGGTAGCCATGACAGACCAGATCTGCAGTAAATCCTTCTCACCTGCCAGAATGCAGTAGACCATTGGAGAAGCCCAAATCACTTTTAATATTTCTTTTTTAAAAGTCAGTTTGCTTATTATCTAGGAACTAGAACATGTCTTACTGATGGTAGCAGTACTAATATCAGTAGAAAACAGCTATTTGCCTGCCTTTCTGCCTGTGACTAGACAGGGTCTATCCAGGAATTTTGACATTCCTGCCATACCAGATCATCTCTCCATAGGAACAAGCATCCTTTCAGTTTCATAAATGTATGGACATGTATGTGCATGCACACGCCAAGTTATATATGTACATGTGTACATATAGTCCTCTATTCCATATTTCCATAGACAAGCTCTTCCACACCCACTGTGACTGTGGAAAAATTCCAAGAGAGCTACTGTGGTGACTAGATGTGCTTTAGCTTCTTCTATCCACTATCTCTGCCTCTGGTAAGTCTTCTGTGCTATGAAATGGTTCTAAGAGCAGAGTAGCCCTAGCTTTAGCAAAGAAAACTGACTTCAGAAAAGTGTGCATGTAAACTAATTGAATATAATTTTATTTTAAACCAGCCTACATATATAAAACTAAGGAAAATTATCAGTTATTAGAGGAAAAAAAATAGCACTTGCAATTTGTAAGTATGTAAATTCCACAAAATTTACAATATATGTTAATGGATTCTTACTGCTCTTCTGAGCTTTTATAGGACTCAGTATTTATGAGGGCTCAAAAGAAATCTCCAGTCATTACTTTGGGGGTTATTATTTTATAATAATAAAAATATTATTTTGCTCTTTATGATTACACTATTTAGGCCGTGATTATATGCACACCATCAAGCACAGGTAAACTTTGCAAGAGAAATGGGCCACTAAGACTTTCCTTCAAAAAATTGAAAATATTTTATGTAACAGCAGAACTATGTGTTTTGCAGTCTTACCTAGGAACAAAATATGATTTTTTTAATAATATAGCCCAAGAATCTTTGCCTAAATCATATAGTATTCACCCTTTTTAGAAAATATATGTTGCTTTCTAGTTAAAAGACATTTAGTGGGCTCTCATTTCTTATTATTCACTCCCTCTTTATCCCTCATGCTGGAACTTTGGTAAATCAATTAAACCATGTCATGCAGCAAATATTGCAGTCAAGGCTAATTTCAAGAACAGAAAAATTATTTTATTTTTCCCCAGTGTACTTAAAAGTTTCAAAAAATAATGAACCAACTAACTGCAGCAACCTCTGATTCATCACTTTTCACAAAAAAAAATAGGTAGATTACAAAGTTACTGAATAAAAAACTGAGGTATTGAATTAAAAGTTGCTGCTACTTTGTTTAATGGAAAATGGGAATGATCCCAAAAAAATTAGAAGTTAACTTTCCCCAGTAAAAGCTAGTGAAAACAAATGTTTCATATTAAATACATCTCCTGCTTTTAGCATGTTCTTATAAACAAAATATAATAGAGAAATGACATGGCAATGTCATAAAATTAGTAGCTAAAGACTGCCTTATAAGAAAAGGGAAGGTGGACTGTCTTACAAAGAGCCTGTCTTTGTAACTAAGGGTCTCTTAGCACGTGCATGCTTCTGTGTGGTGGTATAATATTAACCTAAGCTCACTGCTTCAGAAGATACAGATCAAAGGTCCAGCTCTGCTCAAACTGGAAGGGCTGGTTGAGCAAGAGGAAGATTCATGACAGCCTGAGGAATGCAGTGAAAAGAATTATTCTGAAACAATGGAGGAGGCCATTCTGCAAGTTGCTCAAGAGTTTCTTTTCTTCAGCAGTCCCGGGGCAATTCTAGGACAGAGACTGTCCTGTGAAAAGTGAGAAAGGATGGTTAGAAATCCTCTGAATACTAAAGACTTCTGGCAGAAGCAGCCATGAGAGTAGATTTGGTAATGCCTGCCAGAGCGAACTCAGCAGTGATGGGAAGTCAAAGCAGAACTGCTGAAGTGGAAGCGCACTGAGGGCTGGGTCACACGTGAGAGGCCTCACATGCTGAAGATGAGCCTGCCTCTGTTGCCAGTGATAATTTTGGCAGATAAATAGCTTATAGAGAGCTGCCTTCAGCATAGCAACTTCATCTTGCATTATTGATACCTGAACTGACCTGAGGCATACAGCACAGCCGGTGGAGTCAAACTGCTGCAGCAGCACGGCAAAAATGAGACTGGTGGGATCACTTAGTGAGTTTGGTGTGTTGCTGTTGCAGTGTGGTGTTGCACAGACATGTGCAAGCTTGCAACTAATCATGTCCTTCACTGGCATTTTAACCACAGTTTTGAAGTTTGTAAGTACATTCCAAGTGGACAGCCTTTGGATGCCAAAGGCAGTTTATTGTCATGCAGAGCTTGAAAGTAAAAAGTCCCTCTGAAAGTGGGTGGTCGGACCAAGACTGACTTATCCAGTTGGTCTCTTGATGGAGATTATATCTACCTCCAGAACTGAGTCCATGTCAGAGCATCCGAACTGTACAAGATCTGACCATTCTTGTCCTCCTTCCTCTGGAAACAAGACATTGGGAGGCCAGACACAGTGCTGTGCTTGTCCTGCTCAAAGCCAAAAGGGTCTTTACTTCTTCCTCTTAACTGTTCCTGGAATAAGCTTCTGATGCTGGTAGAGTCTCGCCACCCTACTAATCTTTAGCACCCTCCTATGCCAAGATAAACAAGACTCAAAGATAAACAAGAGTCCCCAGAAAAGTCTGAATAGAGGAGTGAAGGGTAGGGAAGGGGGAAGTGTGGAAGCAATAAGAGCATAAGGAATCAGACATCTTTGGCTTTGAAATTTGGGTCTGAAATTTCACATCTCCCAAAAGGAGGCCTCAGAGTTTGTTAGACCTCTGTCATTGGATGCTTCCAAGACTGAAGCAGTTTGGGATTAGATGTGAACCAGCCACGGGGGCTACTGGCACATGACTTGAGAGCCCCTGGAAGACTCTGAAGTGTGATAAGAGTACCCTACAATTGGATGCTGATGGCACAGGGAAGATGAGCAGAAAAATGGAAACTGCTGGAGTTCCCAAAAATGGAATACCAAGTATGCAAGGAGTAGCAGGAGAGCTGAGCCATCTATCAGGAGAGATGGACACATCTATCAACATAAGAATGAGAGATTTATGGCAGATTTACAGATGGTCTCACCAGTGCAAATCTTAAAGCCTATTTCTGTTTCCACGCTGACAGGTAGGCATGGATTCAGGATTCTATTGAATATACATGATAAAACATCTTTGCAGTGGACTTGAAACTTATGCCAAATACCCTGTTCCAAAAGATTTTAAGGGTCACTTTTCCTCACCATTGTTATCAGGTAACTTCCCTGGGTTGGTGAAAGGTCATGAAAGCAGAACCAACTTTTAAAAAAAGGGTTTGGTGCTTTAAAAAGCCCTATTTTTCTTGTGGGAAGGAAAGCACTCTGAATTTTTTAGATTTTCCTTGTGAGGTATTTTGTGGCTCCCAGAGCCATCTAATTCCCAGTTACCCAACCACCCACTGAATCACAGCATGGGAACATGTGTTCTAGGCTATGAAGGCCTGAGTCATTTTTGATGTTAATATTTCTTAAGTATTCGTATTTTCTAGAAAAAGAAGCAGGCTTGGATATACACAAGCCTGCTATACATAAGATTTACATATAAAATGCCAAGTATTCTGAAGAATAGTTGCTCCTTATATATTGATATGCTGATTCTTAAATGCCATAAATAAATTTTAAATGTTTGTTTTACATTTTTTTTCCTGAACAGCTCTACTTTCCCTTATCTTAGAATTGTAATATTTACCACTTCTGGTGTTAAGAAAGATTGGAGACATTATTTTAACCAAATGTGTTGAAGTGCAAATAACAAGTGAACTTTTGAACTCTCTTGCATTCTCTAAGGATCTGGAGGGGTCTCTGCCAGGCTTGGAGAAAGAGCTGAACATGGATACTTTTGTTAGAATTTTGGCAAATAGAATAATCTGGAATTAGCATGGTTTATGCAGATTCCAGCTTATCACTTCAAACTAGATTTCTCTTTAATAAGAGTTACTCAGTTTCTCTTATGAAGGGTTTCCTGTATGTAAGAGGGTAATTGTGGCCCTGTGTCAAATGCATGATAGCATTATCAAAATAGAGGAATTTGGGGTCAAAGAGTTTGCTGGTTAGCTTTGTTGCCAAGACGGACTGTTCCAGATCCTTATAAAGACATGCTGACACATCAGTGTGGTGTGTCAAGGACCTGATGATATGGAACATTTTCCATAACACCACTTCAAATGTGAGCCTTTCCTTTGTTGAAAAACTCTCCTGCATGTGGAGCGATTGCATGCAAAAAATAATAATGACAAATATGCCATCCTAGGGGGGAGAAGGGGAGGAGGCAAGAAGTGGAAAGAAATTTGGGCTCTTTTTCCTGAGTTGGAAAAGCACACAGCATTCAGCATTCTGGAAAAAAAATGTATTTGGGAATCAGTTTAGTAATTTTACCTGGTTCTCTTTTTCTCAGTTTTCAGATGTTTCAACATCACAGCTATCACTTTTAAGTCTGTTCTGTCTTTGGAATACGTTTGCCACATTTTTTATGGACAACTGTATATCTGCCTCCACTCTTTCCAGTTCTTCTGATTCCTGGGAAAGAGGGAAATTTGTGAGAACATTCCTCAGGTTTTAGGCAATGCCAGTTATTGCTTTTGGAACACTTTGACAAAGCAACTACATAGAGAGATACAGAAGTAGTCAAATCCTGTTCAGATTTTCACTTAGGTGAAAAATAAATAATGCCATCTCAGAACCCATAACATACAGAACTTTCATCTGTATTATTTCCCCCTATCTTTCCAAAAACAACTTCCTGTCCACTTACCTTTTTAAAAGCAACTGTCTTCTATATATACTATATAAATTTAGTAAAGATTGAGAAAGATTTGTGAGTAGTAAATGTAAGCTTCTCAAATAAATAAGGAAAACTGGACTCTCTAGTATGAAAAAAAAAAAGAGTTATCAGATTATCTTTGCCAAGGATCTGAAACTCTTCGAAGATGAAATGCTGGATGTCACTTAGTAAGATTTTTTTTTTCCTTCCTAAAATTCAGGTTAAGTCAGCTGGTATAAATTTCTCTAGGATGTTAAATAAAGACGACTAAATAGGATTCATTGCTGTAAGCAGAGAAGCAGTAGACTTCTGTGCAAGCTGCTGGCTATTTTGTACTGCTGGACATGAAGCTACTGGATTGCCGCCCTTAGAACACAACATTGTGGCTCTTTCAGTATCCATTTGTGTACACGATGGTGATGGCAAGTAAATTTGATCTGCTCATCATTGACTGTTAGAGCAGCAAAATCTGATTGCTTTGGATGGTATAACTTCTCATTTTTCACAAAGTTAAGTTTTGATAACCAAATGCTTTCTCCCTTTGTTTAATATATCAGAAAAAGATCCAAAGTTCCAATGATGACTAGAGAGCAGCTACATATGGGTCTTACCATTTTTAACAGTCTAATCCTGTACTACACTGGATAAAAGACTTACTCATAGGCAGAAGCCATCATTCATTTAAATGTGTACAGTTTTGACTGCTTCAAACATCTGTGTTTGCAGCAGCAGCAGGAACCTGCAGAGGCCCTGTACCTTCAAAAGGCCCAGGCCAATCTTGCCCTTAACAGCGGTGAGGTTTTGCGTAAAATGTTTTGTAACCACTTTTTGCCAATTGAAAAACAGGACCAGACCCTAGAGACAGTCTGTAGAAAAGGACTGTCTTGTTCCCACCCCTAGATGTTGTGTCCAACCTATGTTGCAATGTTTGGCTGTGGACTTCTGCTTTTTTTTTTTTTTTTTTTTTTTTTTTTTTTAACTGCCTGAATACAAAAGACTATATCCCTGCAAAGGATCTAGTCTTGAATTTTAAGCTCGCTCCTCACATTTAAATTGCTAAAGCCTGGAAAAAATTATCAACACTTACGTGTCTCACAAGGGTTTTTTGCAAGTCACCAAGAAATGAGTCAGGCATGAAGTGCTGTCTGTAGGTTGAGAGGGTGACTGAAATGCAAATACCCAGTTACCACAGACAGAACTGAGGGGAAGGAAGGAAAGAGTCTCACACCAGTAACTCAATCCCAAAAAATGACCCTTACCAGAGAAAGCTACCCCACAAGGAAAACAAAATAAAGTAATTGTAAAGCAAGGCTAATAAAAGAGTAAAGAACTCTGATTCCATAACTGTATAAAGAATCTAAAAATAAACAAATTAAAGTCATTGTTGCCTTTCAATATAGCAAATAGTGCTTTAGGTAATCTGTGTTGCCAACTCCAGACAGCAGCTCCAGAGGACTGCTGAGAGTCAGAAGCAGTTGGACAAAGACAGTGAATTACTGCAAAGCTCTAACAATAAAAAAAAAAAAAATCTAAAAATCAGGAGACTGACTTAAAAGTCAGATTTGAAAATGATACCGTTATATGTACTTTCCTTTTTGTTTCTGAGCCTGTAGGATGGGTTTGAGTCAAATTTTCAAATTACTCTCTGCAATGGAATGCCAGAACTAACTTTCTCTTGCAATACAATCTGAAACACTCAAATCGTGCTGGAATTCCAGGAACTGGAGCTGAAATGAAAAAGCAAAATGTAGATGCTGCAATACTAAAAAAAAAAATCTTAGGACAAATGAAGCATAGTAGATAGAGAAATTATTTTTTCTGCCTCAGTTTTTAAAGAGAATACTGATGTAACAAAATACATCCTGTAATCTAACAATGATAAGTCATTCCTTCTCCATCGAGATTTCACTGTTGTAAAGTCTACTGAACTGAGCAGACCTCTCTAGGAAAAAAGGTCTTGGGAGTATTCCCATTTTTTTCAAGGGAAAAAGGACAACTCATGCATGAGGCAGTGGAGTTTTTGGCTGTCTCAGGATACACTCAGTGAAGTGGCTCTTTGTGAGTTATCTAAATCTCTCCAGTTACACACAGCTGATATTTCTAGACATTTGGCTTAATGTTTCTCCTTTGGATATAAATGTCTTCTCTGTGAAGAAGAACTGTCCCCATAACTTGTGTTAATCTGCAGCACTACACTATTTGCAGTGAAATTACAGTGTAATAATTTGCAGTGGCATCCCTGACCTCCAATTAGGAAATGTCCTACTGTGCTTCAGGCAATTTATTTTCTCCTAGCACAGTTTAAAAATATGTTTACAGTCACAGCTTCTGTGATATTATTTCTCTATCTAATGACAAACTTTAGGGAACAGTAGGAATGAACTGGTGAGATTTACTAATTGAATGTTTGTCTTCAAGTGGCCTGTTGTTGGTAACACTGTAAAACTGTTCAAACTGAATGTGTAGACTGACAAGAAGCAAGGCAGATTCTTAAAGGTTGTCCTATTTCTCCAAAATCAAAACTAAAAGGAGCAAAACAGTAGCCAATTTATTTCTAAACAGCAATGACAAATATAGGCTTTTCATTTCTCCCAGAAAGAGAAACACAAAGCAAAAGGAAAGACCAAAAACCCCCTGCTCCTTTTCTGCATTCTCCCCACTCCCTCCCCCTCCATCCTAACCTCAGCTGCCCTGCAACACTTAGTGTGGGTGCTGTTATTACTGGAGTACAGGAATTTTCATCTGGTACAGTTTAACCACTTCCCAAATTAAAACAGGCTATCTCAGCATATGCACAATAACCTGTATCTACAGACCTTTTTCTGGCTTTAGCACTGTTGGTGTAATTGGAGTGGCAAAATTCCCTGTAGAGACCAGGTCTCAGCACAAAGCTTGAGACTGTGACACTGAAGACAACAGAGCTCTGATTCTGTTCATATACTCTAGCATCACTGACAGGTACCTAAAAAAAATTTATCCTTAATCATTCCTCATCCTAGAGCAGAAATGACTCCATGTTCTTCTGTAAATGGCTAAAAGGAAGAAAGAGAAAAGCCCAACACCAACAGGAGCAGAGTACCAACAATTCCTGACAGAGTTCATCCTAAAGTTTAGATTTAATTTTAACTGTCATAAAAAAAATATTTTAAATAACATTCTACAAGCCTGAAATTCTGTGCTTGTTAAAGTGAATGCTGTAAATAATGCCAGATGCCCTGAACTGAGTCCATGACTGAGTTCATTCTTGAACATATGCTCCTATACATAAATTCTTCATATTTGGTGTTCACTGAAGTAAATTCTGAAACCACGAGTTCATTTTACCACTACTGCATACAGTCTTGTCCAGTGGAAGTATTAGTGTCATTTGATCCACCAGTTCTCAGTCCCCCACACAGGGAACACACCAGTAACATTCATCTTTAACTTCTTCCCCCTGTAGCCAGGGCTTTTCCAAGAGGATATAAAACCACACCCTCTTTTGGCAACAGACATTTCCTTTTAACAATAAAAGACAAATTAAGGAGAATACAAGTCCATGGTTGATCAAGAACACTCGTCTGTACAGCCTGCAGCAGGAAGGATGCTGAAGTGTAAGATGTGTCTGGAAGAATCAGAGGAAATGGTGTCACCATCCTCACCAGGAGGTTTTGATCTCAGGTGGGAAAAAGGAAATTCAAGACTAATCTGGACTCATCTCATAGACAACTTCAGGATACTGCTGAAACCTCTGAGATGTTCTAAATTCTGAATATTTACCAGTTTACATAAACACTCAGTTAACTGAAGGATATTATGATACAGAATCGAAATGTCATGGTGAGTGAATTTAAAAGCATATTTAAATACTCTGCACTGTCTACCAATTGTAATTCATGACATGGCTACTGCTCAATAGAAGGCATGTATTTAAATCTACCTAGTTTCTCCCAGTACTGGAAAGAAAAAATCAACAAGGCCATTGTCTGTGGAAAACATTTCTGTACTTCCCTGTACTCCAAAGACTTTGCTACCCAAGTAATGGAATTACTTTAAACCAGCACATCTGAAAACAGAGTATTTGGTGTTTTTAAATAAACTACTGATCCTTGCCTGAGATTTTCAAGACAAGGCAGCAGAATGAGGCAGAAAGTGCACAGAGATGACACCCAGTGATGTTATCCAGCAGAGGTTTGACCGAAACGAATCTTGGGTGCTTAATTCCTAGTTTTCACATAGATGAGGGCTGTTGATTCCCATTGACATTGGTGGGAGTGAAGTACTTACCTAATTTGAGTACGTTGCCCTCAGCTCATTTAGATTTCTTAACTGATCAAACCAGAGCATTGCTATCACTAGTTTACTTATTTGCAGCCCTGAGAAATCCAATCAGGTTTGCAATCTGATTAATACACAGTTGGACACACAATTAGGATGCAATGCAAAACATTTATCAAGAAAAATTTCTTGTAAAACCTGTATAATAAACAAAGGTAATTATCAAGTAAATTTTTTGAATGTAAAATAGATAAGAATCAGAAGAAACATAGAGAAGGCTTCCTTCATTTTTTTCATTGGGAAATAATTAAGCCAGGAGTTATTTTTTCCAAGGAAGCAAGACTGATGTTGTGAATCACAGTATTAGGTCTTACCAACAATAAAGAATTTCCGCTCTTGTTTTCAGGAAGACCTTCTTACTTTAATTTTAAGTGGACTGACAGCATTTTTAATCAATTCCTTTAAATAAAACAACAGTTATTATGCCTAAAATGAGATTATAATGTCTGCATAGAAACTTGCCCTGTTGTAGTTAGACTCACATAACTTTCTTGCTTAGTTCAAACTCCAGGAACTTCAGCAAGAGAGTGACTGGATGAACTGATAAACAAGGATTTCAAGCTTCAGAATAATGTTATTTTCTATCAAGAGCAATGTAATAGTTTAAAAATCTGCTGACAACTTTGTCCCAAACACTGCAAAGCCATGTGCCACTCCCTTGCTCTCCATTCCAGCTCATCTTTAAAGTATCATGAAAGCTGGAATCTGTCACTTTCAATCAGAGAGCAGCATGTTGAGAAGGGCAGTGCATGCTGTGAAACTTTGGAAGCTGCCCTGTACCACAGGAGGAAAGGACTGCACAGTAATTAATGCCCTCAGTTTTATTCTTTATTCTGAAATATTGCACTTCCATCAAAAGTGAAATACCAAAATAAGTATGACAACTCTTCATTTCATAAGAAGCAAGATTCAAATAAACTCTTTACAGCAAGGGTAGAGTGCATAGTTTAAGGCTCAGCCTTTCAAATACATTTCGGCAATTTGCCTGCCAGTTTTTGAAGAGCCTGTGCACATGTAGCAACTGTAGTTTTGTACAAACCAGCTTTGTCCTACTGTATGTGCAGGTTAGAGAAGCAGTAGCTGTGGAAAGAACAAAAGAACATTGTGCATCTTCTCCCTTGAAGTCACCTGGCAATTTCACTGAATCAAAGATAAGCTGACACAAAAGAGATCTCTTCCCCCTACCTCCTCTACCCTCTCACCAACATCCCATCTGCCAAGAAATGCCAATCTCCTCTGATTTTATTCCAGTACTCATTAACTTCTTCACCCCTTACACGTGTTAGCCAGTCTTGGGCTCTTCACTAAAAGATATTGTGGAGCAATAAAATGTTTTCTTCTGATTGTCATCCAATATTGAATGTCCAGGCTTGCTGTGCTCAGAAAACCATGGTAACAGTGGGTGCTATGTCAGCCAGTCCTCTCATGTTATATAATAAGTGATATAAGAGAGCACTTATCTTTTGTATGGGAGGAGTGCAGACCTTAATCCCACTATTTCTTTAGGCGTCACAACCCTTCAATATGAAGTAGACAGGCTGCTCCACAAGTGTGGCATACTTGAGGTTTACCGTGCTCCTCCAGCCCTCAGATCATTCTTCCAGGTTAATAATGTAGTTTGATCTCTTCTGTCCCACTCTCGGGCCTTGGACAGATGCAAAGGTGTGCTGAGAGCTGCTCCCAGGGAACAGTCTTTGTTTCTTTTGTTCTCCAGCTGAAACATACCTGTGACAATAAAAAGCATCAGTTTCAACACAAACACTTGATGCATGCTGCCACTAGGCAATGTTTGGGCTCTTTGTACTACACCGATTTATTTTTCTGTTTAAATAAATGAAATTAGCACAAATGTTTTTCCCCAAAAAAGGAAATACCACCAGGGAAGAAAGGCAGGATTTGTCAGGTTGCCCACCCACACACTGAAACATCCCCAACACCACACTGCCAGTGCCTAGATAGGCAAATATGGCACTTCAGAAAGGAGATGTAGCTGAGAACTGGTTGGAACCACATGGGCTGTTTTACTGCATACTCCAGAGTTCCTAGAATGGTCTCTGCTTTTGTTGTGGGATGAACAAAATCCTTGTGGTTGTGTAACTGTTATTGCTCTCCAGTTAACAGAAAACCAAAGTACTCTGCCCTCCCTTCTGTCATTTATTTATTGATTTATTCCTGACTAGTGCTCCTTCGATTTCAATCTAATTTAAAGTGTTTATACAGAGTAATTTTATTAACATCTGTTATTTACTTTTCATTCAGTCATTAATTTTCATTAAACATTCAAAGCTAAATATGTGTCTGGCAGACTCAAGTGAGGTGAATACACATAAAAATTTAAAAATTGAAACCCATTTCTTCTTGTGACAGGGAACAATTTTTTAAAGAAATTACAAAGAAAGCTCATGCTTTCATCTAATAGTGGGAAAGTTGCAAAACACCCATCCTAGATTCAAGTTAGAATTTTTATGTTCATGTTAAGATTGGTATGTAATGACATATAGGCCAAATGAATGGGACAGGGCTGTATCATGTCCCTACAGAACAGGACTCAAATGCCTCTTTCCCCACAGAGTACTTTTCCTGGTGTAGCCAAGCCAGCATGCGTCATACACCTCCATCTGAGCTTTCCCCTTTTAGTCTGGAGTCTCCTACAGCTTCCTTTCAAACTTTTCTTTGTTCCCTAATACGAGTTTCCTCTTTCCAGAGGGACACTGTGACCTGCTTTGACTCATGGACTGAGTTAACACAGCACCAAATGTAAACCCAGACTACTCACAGCTGTAGGCTGGCTCCTCACGTCTGATGGCCAGTGAGAAGCACCTGAAAGACCTTCTGTGCCACAGACAAACAGTTCATTTTTTTTACTAAAGAGAAGCACCAAGGCAGCAGAAACATCTCTCTGAAAACCATTCACCTCAGGTTATTTTGGCAATGTTTTGAGGCAGTGAACCTGAAGAAAAGGAACCCAGAATCCACAAAGCAATTTGTTGATGAAATCTACATGGAAAAAAAAAAAAAAAAAAAAAAGAAAAGAGTTGATGGATAAGGGTGGTAATTTCAGAGAAAACACCATTTCCACCCCATGCACCACGCCACTACAGACACATCCGACACATTTCTCTCTTGAAGGTCTTCAGTAAATACTCTGGCAATGGTTTTGCAAATTATTCTGTTATTCTGCCCACCTGCTCTGTGCACTTTCCTGGCAGGTCCTTGCACATGGCTCTTGTTGTTTCCCCATCATTATCCTGTTATGAAGTATGAAAGTACGATAGATCTTGGCGCTAGAAACACAGCCAGACTGCTTAGTAAAGACATAAGAACTTTAAAACATTTCAAAGGATTTATGGACTCACATTGCTGAACTCGGTCTTCCAAGGATGTGTGCACTGAGCTCACCAGTCACTGAAGCTGTTCTCAGTGCACTCACAGACTAGATGCTCCATTTGTAGGGAGGGGTGCAGGGATGCTTTCCATGTACTGTAAGAATCATCTGTCTTGGGATTACTGTCAATTTTAGAGATGAGAGGACACACCACAGAAATACAAAATGTGAACATTTCTGTCTCCTTGAGAACGCGATTAACCCTCATACTTACACTGTGAAATAAAACCAGTTACACCCACAGAAAAAATGCAGCCATGCACAGAACTTGGACCACATCTTCAGCATGCACCTGAGCTGAAGATTCTCCAGGCAAAGCCCAGTTTCTGTGCTGGTCAGTGTTGATATCACACTGATAGGCCCAGTGTGAATATCAGAGGAGCTGAGATCAGCTCTATGCACCCACCCAAGTTTATCCATTTCTATTCAGCTCGACACTTGCAGCACAAGTCATCCTCTGCTGATACTCCTTACTAAGCCATCATGCAGCAACACTAAAACTTCACTCTCTGAAGCAGCACTCATATTCAAGTTCCCATAGAGCTCTAGTTTCAGGGAGAAGATGGGACTGGTCCTGCAGGATTTAGTTTTTCATTGTTATGGTTTATTTTAAATGAAACAAACTCCAAAATGCACTGCACTTTGCAGCCTTTTAAAGAAATGGCAGCAAATGCTGTGAAAGCCTTGTTTCATAATATTTACAAAGTAATTGATCCAGACAGTAAAGGGATAACTATATGTCAGAAATCAGGAGAGATTTTCTCACATAGTTCTCGAATGAACAAACATTGAGAGTCCTGATGTTGCAGGAAGCTCCTGACTAATCTGTCTTATCCATGTGGTAAGCAGGGGCTCTAACAACTCTCCTAATGGTGTCCCCATCTTATGTTTGGTCAGGCAATTGACTCTGGGGGTTCACAGGTAAGTTGGGTGCCCTCATGGCGAATCAGGTAACATCTGCTTCGTCTTCCTTCATCAAAATATAAGCTCAGTGTTAGCATATCAAAATATACTGTTGGTTCATGCTCATTTTGTTTAAATCAGCCTATTAATTTTTGTACTATGCAGTCATTCTCAAGACAGGCATGACCTCAGTCTTTCATTATTTAATGACTTTCCCTTTGTGGGACAATGTACAGCTCTTCCATGTTGCTCATCACTTTTGGAAAAGGACCAATTTCATGAGTTCTTTGGCTGAGTGAGGAGGGGGGAAAGGAGGAAAAAGCCTTCTTCACTGCTTTTTAGGGACTGAATTCTAGTCTTGCTCTCTACAGGCTTGGGAAACTCCAGATAATTTCTGCCAGCACAAATAATGAAACCTGAATTACACGCTTCTGTGAATGGGAACAGTGGCACAGGAAATCGTTTACCCCTTGAGAAGGTTAAAGCATAATTTCTTAAGACAGCCTCACCTTAAGTGAGGTGTTACCCTCTTCAAAGCACCTACAGAGCATTAGAAGGGTTTCAAGTGAAATGGGACAGATTGAAGCCCCAGCCCTCTCCTTATTTCTTTTTCTTCAGGAAAATGTTATTGACCTCTCCTCATTTAAATTGAAAATTCTGGCACTGGAGTGCCCTTGGCATCTCCACATTTCCAGTTCAAACTGGGATCAGGTCCCTGTTGTATCCCTCTTCCTCCTCTCTGGGAGAACAAGATTTTTAAGAGGAATCCTGTTGTTGCTCCATTGTTTTAAATCTTACCCCTGCTCCAATCAGTGCCATGTCCTTCCCTTTTCCTCCTCCTCTTGTTTCCCAGAAGCTCGGGGGATGAGGAGTGAAAAGATGAATTTTTTTAAGAGAATCCTGTTGCTACTCCAAAAGATGGGGCTTCTCATCTTTTTCCATTGCTATTTATTGCCAGCGAAGTGTTCCTATGCATTTGTAATGGCACACATTTCTCTAGGGGATAGGAAGCTTTAGTGTATGTTTCCAATGAAACAGCTTCTAAAACCAGCCTGAATGCATCATTTCAGCCTCAGCATTTAAAGCTTATTTCCCTGCAGACTTGGAGGCAGAGTGAAGTTGCTGGGTGAGACGCACAGTAAGACTGGCAGAGGAAATTTGCCTGTTTCAGCAGGTCGGGGCAAATGATGAGGTCAGCAGGCTGCTGCCTACAGCAGAAGGAAGAGCCCTGCCCTGCTGCTGGCTCTGCCTGCATGTGAGAACTAGGAAAGCCTGAGCAGCTGCTGTTGGCCATGGGAGGCCTTGGGAGCGTGTGAGCAGGGTTGGGGCTGGTCAGGCTCAGCAGGAGCGGCCCACACTGTTCCCAAATCTCCCACCCAAACTTTTCTCCACCCAAACATCGCTCTCACCCTTTCCCTCCTTCCCACTGGTGGGAGAAGCCTGCCCTGGCCCAGCCTCGATGCTTTCTTCGTTCAGTGTCGCTTCAGCCCAAAAATTCATCTCACAAAAGAGCAGGAGCTTAGGAGGATAGAGGAAGAGCCCTATGGTCCTGCCCTCGGTTGGACCCATTGCTGAAAAAGAGCAGCAGCTGAGGAGGATAGAGGGACTCCCTGCGGTCCTGCCCTCGGTGGGATGGCCTCACCAGGGCAGGCCACTCACTCAAGGTGCTTGAGTTGGATTTCAACAGCCAGGCGAAGCTAAATGCCCGTGTCTCACTTCGCCCAGTGAACACCTCTCCTTAAAAATAAAGGCTTATTGTACATCCCTCGATCAGGTAGCTGCCAGCACCCTTCCCATGACAGCGGGCAAAATGAGCCGTCATCGGGCCACGAAGGGAACACCGCCCACCTCATGGCAGCGGTGTCCGGCGGGAGCTCAGGGCTGTCACAAAGCAGCAAACCAGCCTCAGCCTCCCCCGCAGACACCGGGAGCTCCTCACGCCTGCATGGCCCCACCTGGAGAACCCAGCGCCCCTTCCCCGCGGTTCCCGGGCTGCCCTCCGTCCCAGCATCCCGGCTCTCCGGGAACGGGGGGATTCTTCCCCAGGGCCCGGCCCTCTCCTCCCGCCAGCTTTCCAGGGGGAAAGACTGACTTGGGGCCGGCCGGCTGGGCAGGGGCGAGCGAGGCGCGCTGCCCGTGGGGAGCCGCTGATGGCGGCCGGGCGGCACCTGGGCCGGGGGCTGCCCCGGGGCCGGGGGCTGGAGCGGGGCGGGGGCCGGCCGGAGGGGAGCGGCGCCTTGGCCGGAGGGGGGTGCGGAGCCGCCGTGGAGGGCGGAAAAGGGGTGGGGGGATTTGCGTCAGTGAGGGAGCTGAGAGCGGGCGGGACGGACAGACGGACGGAGGGAGCCCGCGGAGAGGCACCGGCCCGCTGCGCTCGCTGCCCGTCGCCCCATGGAGCTGCGCCCGGGGCCCGCGCCGCCCTCGGGCTGGGCGCTGCCGCTCTTCCTCGCCCTGGGCGCCGCCGGGCTCAGCCAGGGCACCCCGCACCTGCCGTACTCCCGGCCGGGCTCCCGCAGCAAGTGAGTAGCGCCCGCCCCGGGACCAGCCGGGACCGGCCCGGCGGGCTGCGGAGCCCGGCGTATTCCTGACCGGCATATTCCTTCTCCCCCAGGAACTGGTGCGCCTACATAGTGAACAAGAACGTGAGCTGCTCGGTGCTGGACGGGACGGAGAGCTACGTCCAGGCCCAGTACAAATGCGCTTGGAACCAGTTCCCCTGCGAGCCCACCCTCGTGTAAGTAGCGCCGGGGGCGACCTCGGCTGGGACAGCGCTCGGCCGCCCATTGCCGGGCGCCGGCGGGGAAGCGGCCGCCGCCGCTGGGGTGGTTCCCGGCAGAGGGTGCGGACCGGCCCCGCTCCCCGGCGCGCCCCGAACAAAGCGCTCGCTCATCGCGGACATCGGGCTGCCCGAGCTAATTAGAGCCAGACCGAGCTGCTGCTCCGTGCCGCCGACGGGGAGCTGCGCTGGCACACCTCGTCGGCTGGGAGAGGCGTGCAGGCGGGCGGAAAGCACGCGGGCTGCTTTCCGCGGGCGGCGGGTCCGCACCTGAGCGCTGCTGGGAGCGCACCTGGCCCGGCGCTGCCGCCCTCTAAACCGGTTTGATGGCGCTCCCTGTTGCCGGATCGGCGCGTAAAGGGAGAGCCAGGAACGCGAGCCAGCACCTTTACAGTCTGTGTATGCGTGTCTGATATCCAGCAAGGGGAGCGGCCAGTGCAGATTTTATGGGGGGTAATGTAAAGTTGCTCGTTTGATTTTAATCTCCGTGCGTGTGACCACGTGGTAATGTGTGGAGTGGGCACCTGCGGCAAGGTGTACTGCAGCAGGTACAGCAGGCATCAAGGAACAGATGGATCTCGCTCACTGCTGGCTAATCACAGGCAAATCTCCTTTCCTCGTTTTTCCACTTGAAAAGCAGTGATATCTACGCGTTTCTGTGAAACCCTTTTAGCAGTCCCGCAAAGTCACTGGAAAGACACCCATAGATTTTTGTAGGCTCAGACTTGGGGTTGAGACCATGATGAAGAGTGTTTTTACAGTAAAGCTACTAGTTTTTATTTTGACATGAAACACTGCAGATGAGACAGATACTGCTAGATCCTGGGTACTACTGAAATAGAACTTCAGACACCGGTGACGCTGCCGCCCTGGGGCTCGTGACAATAGGTGTTGGGTGTTTGGCATTCAAATGTGCTGCTTTCTGTTTGTTTGGGTTGGTATTTTTGTTAAAAACCCAGGTTTTCTCTGTATAAACACTAGAATTTGAGGGGAAGGAACAAAGAACAGCCGAGAGCTGAGTAACAGTGTCCTGTGTAACTTCCCTTGTTTCTGTTTGGAGTCTTGAACTGGCCATTTTGGACTTCTGACTGAGTTTATGGATGTGTAATGGGGTGTGCCCTCTATCCCAAGAAGTCTCTGTAGTGCAGCTACAGGCGCATGAGGAGGGGTTGAAACTGAGCTCTTCAAACACATAAATCACCAAGCATTAAGATAAGGAATTTCAGACGCTGTAAATTAGGACTTTCACAGACTAGTTGCTAGTAGATAGTGAAGAAAGTGCAAAGACATTGCTTCTAGCTCAGGAAATTTCCTGCACTGAGAGTGTGAGATTGTTGGCAGAAGTAACAAGGGGAAGCCCAGCTCGAGCAGGGGCCTGGACTGCACGACGTCCAGAAGTCCCATCCTTTCCAGATTTCTCTGTGGTTCTCTGAAATGGCATTGTCTGTCCTTGTGCTTCTAAACATCTGGAGTTGGCTGCAGTCAAAGAGAATACGGGGCTGAACAGACATTTGGTTTCACCAGCTGTGTCCAGTCTCATGGGGTTCTTTTTGTTCTTTTGAGAATGGAATTAGATGCTTATCATAAGACTTTGTTTTCTCTGTTTGACTTTCTTTGGTGAACATCACTGTTGTTTTCTTCATAACCATAATGGCAACTGCAAAGCAGTACTTTGTTCTTAATATAAAATATTCCTTATTCTTACCATTAAATATTTTTATTGTGTCACAGCACCAGCAGACTAATGCCAAGAGAAGGCAGAATGTCAAAATCTTGAAATTTTATTGTGCTCAAAACTGTTTAGAGGTAGTAATTTTATTTTTGTGTCTGTTGCATATACACTCTCTTAATGGCAGAGTAAGAAAGGTGCTAATCCAAAAAATTTGAAACACATGCCTCAAACCCTGTAAATCCCTAACTTGATTCCTGTGAAAAATATTGCTTAATTCAGAAGGAGTAGTGGTCTGAATAACAAAATGTGCTGCTATGTGTTTGTTAGCTAACATTCACAAAAACAGAACAGGAAAGAGCTGTAAAACAACAAAGAAATGACTGTGAGGTCTTCGTGGAAATTATTCTCTTTTTTTTCTCCTTTATAGACTTGACCAGAGAACTGAAAATTACCTAAATAGCAGATATTCATGAGAATAAAGTACAGTCCCTGTGTAGTCTCCTCTTGATACCCATGGCTTATCTAAGAGCTCATTCAGCTGCAGACAGTGGGGACAGTGAGATACAAACCAAACAAAGAGTTCCTTTACTTTATCATGGATGTGTGTGTGTTTTATTAGTACTTAAGTACTATTTGGTCTATTTTTTAATCAGTCAGTGAATTTACTGTTGGTTTGTATTAGTTTAAGACTAGATTTAAAGAGCCATTCTAGCGTTTAGGTACGCATACCCTAGTCTAGGTTATGCATAGCAATTACCTAGATTGCCATGTATAGGAGAGCATTTCACTGCCTTAAACTGGCAGTGTATTCCTGAATTCCATGTGTTCTTTACAGACAAGAGGGTGTGTGTTGCAGATATGGATTATAGTCAGCCCTGATTTGATCTTTTTTGAGAAATAGAAAGCTCTGGTGATTAAGCCTAAAATCATATGCATGCATGAACCCTTTTTATCTACCCTTTAAGCCCATTAAAATATAATTTGTCTGAAGACAAAAACCCTAAAGCCCCCTGTTGGAATGACCACACTTTCATGATTGTTAACTGTAAATTCACACTGGCTGCTGGGTGTATTTCCTGAAAGATTAAGTTGAAATTCAGGAAAATATGACGCTTCACTGTTTAACTGTTTTATAGGTACTTGGGCTCGATAGTGCATTTCCCTGCTGAAAAGTTTGTGAATGCTTTGGCTGATTGAGGTGTCAGGGATGAATGAGATGAAGTGTGGCTGCTTAAGAGATAGGAGGAGAGGGAGTAGAAAGAAAGAACAGAAATGCTCTTTGAAGTATGTTCCCTTTGAAGTGTGGGGGGCTCCTGATTTATTTTTCTTAAAACTCTGACTAGCAAAGGAAGGAGAAACTTTGTTATTAGAGGGTCATTGGGCTGCAAAGTACAAAAATATTAGTGTTTATACTGACTAAAAAGAACTTGGATGTTTTGAAATTTAATATTACTTCATGAATAACTGACCCCTCACTGCTTCTTTTGTCACGAATTTCCATTCCTGGCTTTCTATGAATGGTTTGGTAACTTAATTTGCAATAATAGCAATTTGTAACTAGTGGCATTATCTATTTCTAGAAGGAAAAACATGTTGCCCTTACGCTTGGATCCTATACATTTCTTAGGGTTGTGGCTTGTTTGGGACATCCTCTGGTCGCTATAGCTGGTTCAGAGTAGGATGTTGCCATAGCAGTTGTTTGTTTTGCCTCTTGTTCTGTAGAGTGTGTGGGCACACCTGGCAGTACCAGAGGTGTGCCAGTTTATGGCCCAGTGCTTTTTGGGAAAAGCTGATTTCACTAGTATGGTTTTGATTTTAAAGTCTGAAGTGGCTGAAGGCTGAATATTTTCTGGGATGTTTTCTGGACCTCTATCTTTACTACAGAGCTGCAAACAGGACTTTCCCCTACAAGGCAGTAAATAAAACAGAAAAAAAAAAATAGCTTAGTAAGAACCTCTGGAGGTCATGCAATTCCCTCATAGCCCCCAGCTAACAGCAGAACCAGTTTCAGACTTAGATGAGGTTGCTCAGGGCCTTGGAGAAAGGATGTTTTATCAGATCTCCTAATTCATGTACCAGCCCCCATTAATTACGCTCATGTGAGTAAAGATATTTGTGTGCTCAAGTCAGATCATCTGTCTTTACCTTGTGAGGAGTGAATTTTATGATTTAGTGTAAGCTTCTCAACACTAACGATACATGTATATGAAGTAAGCCCATTATTTCATTAAGAAAACGACCAAGAAAGTGATGAATGAATCAATAGCTAAATTAGCAAGCCTCTCCAAATCTCTCACTGAGCAGTATTTTCCAACTTCTTGTCATTTAATACTTTCAGCTGATCATAAATAAACCCAGTGCCAAACTAATTGTGATTTTATTCGTGGCCCAGAAGAAGATTCAAAGTATGAGATTGAAATGACTTTAGAGACTGTTATTACGAGTTTTCTACATTCATAAACATCAGAACAAATTACTGCTACAGAGTAAAACGCTGCTTTTAATAAGCAGAGTTCCACATTTACTAACAATATATTACTGGGTAAAAATGGTAATTTTATAACTGCAAACCCTCACACCAGACATCTAGTTCAAGTTGAATGGCTTCATGCATCTGGCAGCCCCAGAATGACCTGGGTGGAGCACATCATCCCCAGCCTAGGAACACAGAGGAAATCCCTATGTAGTTTTCAGCCTTTTAACAGTCCCAGTGTAGTTTTCTCTGAGACTGTTCTGTTGCTAGAAATCCAGCATGTAGGTCAGTGTCAGAGTGCTCAGCACCAGGCAGGATCAAACCTCAGATATTCAAGTCAGCACGAGTTGAGCCTGTGTTTGCCACTGGCCTCCAGCAATACGTACCTCAAAGAAAAACTTTCAGGATGCACAAGAACTTGAAGGGAAAGTGAGAGCTGTTCAGTGTTTTCCCTCCAAGTATCTATAAAGGTCTTTGGTACTTTCTTTCCAACTTTGTATATTTTGTATGAAGCAGAATTTCTTTGTACAGGCTCCAGCTAGCTGACTACATAGGGAGGTTAGCCTAGGGGCTTGTGCATTGAAAACAGTAAGGAAACTTAAAAATCTTCAGTCTCCTGGTGTGCTTGTTTGAAAACCTTTGAGATCCTGCTGGGTGTGGTAAGTTTTCCTGGCTGTCTCCCCAACCCTGAAATTGTGCATCTCTGTCTGCACTGAATGCAGAGAGTCTTTTTTTCTCTGTGAACTGGACAGGGAATTTTCATTTCACACATCATTGTAGTTTGTTGCAATAATGAAAAAAAAAAAAATCCCACGCTGCTCCTCATTTCACATTAATGTAAATACTTAAAGTTTCATGCTTTTCTGGTTTGAGAAATGTGTGACCTGGAGGTCTGGGGCCTCTTCTGTTAAGCACCAAACTGTTGCCAAAGCAATAAATTTTTATTTTCAGGGAGCTGCTGACCCATTTAAGTGCATTTCATCATAAATCACCCAAATAATCAAGGAACATTTTGTACCATTAGACAGTGGACAGTGCCACTTTTACTCATTGGGGATATTATGACTCCCATCGGATTTCCTTTTTGCATTCCCATCTCATCTTTCCTTTCCCTTCTGGTTCAGTTTTAACTTGGTGTCTTGAAAAGTAACAGCTCTCAAAACAACGCTCAATTTTATTCTCAAAGTTGGGGTACCACTTAATCCCCCAGTTTAGCTCTTGTCTTCCTGAAAGTGTTTCTTATTTGTTTCATCTGGGTATATTTTCAAATAATCTCTCAGCAACAGCTCTTTCTAGAGCATTCTAGGAAACAGCTTATTTCATGGGCAGAGAAGCAGAAGAGATACAATTGGAGCTCAGTTTTTTCAGGCAGCTTCATCAGCAGCAGTGCTCTGCATCCTCACTTCATCTCTCCACTTGTGTAAGGTGAGAAACTTGGTCCCTGCTGCTGGAGAGGCAGGTGGTGATGTTGTGAACATATAACCTGCTGCAGAGTTGTTCCTGTTCCATCACTGAGTGCATCATATTGCTGCTCTATAGAACTTTGCTGCAGTCCTGTAAGGACTGTATTTTCAGGGTTCTCATATCCCATTCTATTTAAGTGGGATTTTAATTGTTTTACTGTTGGTCTGTTACCATGTGTTTGACTGGCATTTCAACAGTGTAAATCCCAAGACTGAAGCTCTGCTCTGAGCTTTGTCAAAGGCTGTCTGTGGCTCTGAGTAACTTAAATTCATCCTGTGTCCCTGTTTTGCTGCTCATAAGAAGCAGATGCCTACCTAGTGGTAATTTATGAACATTAGGAGTATTAACATTTTAAACTTCTGGGTATTTCCTACTGGACTTTAGTGGTCAGCTTTTTGAAAATAAAATCCTTGGCAGCCTAGAGAGAGTTAGACAGGGAGGTAGGTATTTGTGTGTGAAGATTTATATACAATAAGAAGACATTGCTAGTGAGACATGAGGTTGTATTTCAGAGTGTCCTTGGTTCTTTCTTGATGAAGAAACGTTTCTCACACAGTAGTTTGAATCTCATCTTTTTTTGATAGAAGAATTCCAGCTGAGTGGCATAAAATCCACTGTATAAGTAACAAACAATGGCACTTTTGGAGACTTTGAAATGAAACCATGTGGTGTTGCCTGAGAATAGTTAAATGTTTTTGTCTTCTACCAGTTCCTGTGATCTTCTGCCCTTCTTACTGAACAAAGCACGAACTCTGCAGTAAATTTTAGCCATATGCATTAAAATGATGTTCAGTGTTGAAGACAACAAAGTACCAGAGGCTAGGCTGTAGTGAGCTGATTGGGGCAGCATGGTTCTCTGCTTCTTCCCTGGTACCACTAGATGAGATGACAGTTTTATTTTGGGATGGACAAATACAACTTTTTCCTTCCTTGTATGAAGGAGCAATACAATCACATGTGCCAGGTCTCTGCCCACTTAGCAATTACTTCCAGATGGAAAGCCATCTTCTCCCATCGTGTTTTCCAGGTAGCGTGAAGAGACCAATTAAAAACAACCAATGGAAAAAAGTACTGAGTCTCTAAATGCTCATTCCTGTTCTATGAAACATGCAGCAAAATTACCATGTTTTCACAGTCAGATACTAAAGCACTCTTTGCACTGACCTGGATGGGTGTGTACACAGCGGGCAATTGTGTTCCTGTGGATGCAGAGTGCTTTGACTCATTCCCTTGCTTTCCTTCAATTTCTTCCCTGTTAATCCTCTCAGCCAGTAGCAGGATTTTGTTCAGGATTTAGCTCAGGACAGATCTGGTACAAGTGTTTGGCCATGCTGTACATGACTGCAGACTGCATTGAGAACTCCCTTGTGTGCCTGTGTAAGCCCAGAGAAGCTGAGTTTCCTTGGTCATATGCAGTAGTGGTGCTTGTTGTAACTTTATATTTTCCACAGGAGTGCCTCAAAACTTTGTTTCTCCCAGCACAAAAAATTTTGAAGCGTTCTCTTCTTCTTATGATATATATTTTGTTTTGATTATTATGTTATCGAAAGGCCTTTGAGGAACTTCAGTCTAGATGGCTGTGAGTGGGCCAGGCACTGGACTAGTGTGTCAGGTCAGCAGCATTTTTCTCAAGAAAATGTAATTGCCTAGACCCTAATGCCTGTAAAGGCATTTACTGACCTATTTTATATAAAATTTGGAAAGAAAAAATGCCAGGTAAAGAAGGAATAGCAGTGTAAATATAAGACTTGCTTAAGTCCATCTGTAAGAAGCAGCTTTATGTCTCTATTGCCAGATAGAAATGGAAAATTATTTTGGGGTGCAGTAGGATTTTTCTTAAGTAGACTTTTGCTGCATTGTATGATTAGGATTTATTATGGCTTTGGTGGTTTCACTGAACACCTAGACTTCTGTAGGCTCATCTGTTCCTGTCAAAACATCTTTTCACTGCTTGCTGTAAATGCCTTAAGGTAAATTCTTAGTAAAGATGCATTTTTCCCAAATGAAGCTCATCTGTGGGCTGGAACACAAGCTAGCTGCTGGTGCTGCTGTGTAGTGGCAAGGTAATAAAAGAACAAAAAACAAAGGTGGGATTTGATTCACCCTGACCTGAATTGTGTGCCCTGTATGCAGAGGGATGAAGCTGAGCGTAGGAGCTTAGACGTGCAGAGGTGGTGACACAGATGCAGGTCAGTGGTGTCCAGCACACTCTGTAGGTAATAGGATGTAAATAATGACTTCAGGGTGAGATGCAGCCCTGTTTTGACTCTGCTGGCTGTGTGGACTATCGCTGTTGGCCTTCATGGAAATACAGACAACTAAAACCTGTCCTTACCTACACACAAGGCACCTGAAATCCAGGTGTGCTTAAACTCACTGTGACAGACGACTGCTAAATTCTCCAAATATTTCAGTGGAACTAGGATTTCTGCCGCCATTTGTAGGGCATACAATTAGGCCTGCATGTTTGGGAAGCAGAAAACATAGGATCAACTGGTTCTAGTTCAGTGTTTGTGTAGTATAAACAGCCGATAAGGTCTATTTTCAGCAGAAGTATTTTCAGTCTACAAAATAGAAAATGTTTGGTCAAATTATGATTGTTGTTAATTACATCTTCTATGTAGTGTTTTCAGGTGGTGTCTGTATGCCACTTCTTTGCTCCAATTGCAATATATTGGAGATTTGGATGACTGGGACTATATAACTATAGTATAACTGTATAAATATAACTACCAGACTATGCAATTTACAAAGAATGTGTCTGCATGCAGTAGAAATGTTAAACAGTGTAGATTTGATATCCTCTATTTTATAAAGACAGAAATTTGCAGGCTGCTGAAGTCATGGGACTTGTTCCAATCACTACAGAATTTTGGACCAACCTTGAAGCTTTGTGCTCAGAGTAAATATTTTATATGCTGCTTATGTAGAAACATGCTGATTCTGCGGTCCCTTCCTCGCAGTGAGGATGTGGTGGCACTTATCTCATTGCATTTCCCAGAAGATTGAATGTTAATATCCAGTTACAGAGCTGAGCCATATGTTTTCCCACCAATTTTGTCCAAATGTTTCTGATTTGTTTTATCACTATTAGGTGACATTCCAAATATCAGTGTTAACTGTTTCCTTCTGTGGCTTAGCACCATGAGAATATTATAGCTCATTCCCTAGTCAAAATTTCCAGCATTTGCAGCAAACATGAATTTTTAATTAAGCGTTTTCCTGTAGCGGTACTTCTCTCCCAAAGAAGAGGAATATTTGAGTGCTTTTCTCACCCTGTGCAACTTCATTTCAGCTGTGAAACACTGTAATATTAGAAGTGAAAGTTTGTATTAGCGTTCTGGGTGTTTGATCAGCATGTAGAGTTTATGGTGAAGGTAGTAGCCATGGATAGTTACAAGCCTGTTGTCGAAAAACTCCTAAAAAACAGCTATTCTTATGTTCTCTCTTGCAATGAAAGATTAGAGATAGTTGATATTAACCTTTATTTATGCTTTATAGAAGAATGATTTCAGTATTTAGCTCAGTTCATCAAGAGATTATGACCGTCATCTTGGACTTGAAGTTCACGGGAGAGTGTAGTGACTAGGCACAGTAAATGCTGGTGTGTTATATGCAACTTTTAACCACATAAGAAATCACTATTTTTAAAAATAGTTTTGAAGTATACTTGTAAGAATAATCGTGTTTATTATCATGTATTTGAATAGCAGAAATCCAAGCCAGCAAGAGGAAGATTTGATGTTTTACTGTTTTTGAATTGTGTTGCAGCATATAAAGGTATGCAAGTGGAGCCTCAGTTCTTAGGGCACTTAGGAAACTTTTGTCGAACCTTTTGACAAAATTCCCTCACTAGATAACTCTGTAGATTCACACCTGCCAGATACATGAAGTAAAACTTGATGTTACATTTCCACCATGTATCTTTATTCAGTTTTATAGAGAAGGAATGTTTTGTCACTCTGGGTACCCTGAGTGCAGATTTATATAAAGACATGTATAATTTGTATATTTTGATAGTTCCCAATCTGTGTCTTTCATATACATAGAATCCCAAATTAGGGATGTGGTCCCTAGCAGAAATTTATGGTTTATTTTGTTAGAACTGTAACCAACAACATAATTGTGTTCAGTGCTGTTAGACTGCTGTATCTTAGCAAAATCCTGGAAAGTCTCCATCTTCTCCACTGAAATTCACTGAGTGATCAAAGTTCTGACTTTAGAAAGCATCTTGGAGGATTGAGGATCTCCCTGGGGCTGGGTGCATGCTGGTGACTCATTTGTCAGTGCAGCTGGATGATGCTGTCACAGTGACACTGTTATTTGCATGGACAGCTTGCACAGCAGTTGTGCTTGAACAATGCCATTGGTAGAGAAGCTGTAGCAATGAAGCTGTGATTTTTAAAGAAATTTTTATGTGATTGGATTCAAATTAGGGAAGTGCTAGTGTAAGTTCCTGTTTCCCAGCCTTACATGACTAGCCTTCCTAGAGGAAATGGGAGTAGCTGTGATTCATTCAACTGGACTGGGAGTATAGAGAAGTAGTTCTTGGTAAGTAAATCCCAATTGAATTTTTGAGCCATCCATGAGTATAGCTGTCTTGTTACCACAGTTCAAAGTGTGAATATGAAAGCTGTTCTGGATCCAGATTTTGAAATGTCCTGATTTTAGTGTATTTTTGACTCTAGGAGAATTATGATTTGTGATTCAGGTTAATCTGTATTTGATGTACCATATCTAAACCCAAAACAACTCCAATTTGTGTAGTTTCAAATTTGAAAGATTTTTTTTTTTTAGAAGTGGACTGCTTTTAATTTTTTAAAATTAAATCATATTTAAGCATTTTATGCCTATTAGGATCAGGCAGCTATAAAACAAAGAAGAGTGAGAATGTGAAATGTGCCTGTTTTTTTATTTTTAAGACAGAGTTTGGAAAAGTTTTAAATTTTTGACATAGGAAAAATATTAAGCTTGATTTCTTTTTTTTGTTTGTTTATGTACTTCTTTTGTATTTGGTTGTGTCATGATTTTTCTGACTATTGAAGTCATCTGAAAGTGCCTGTATTGATATTGATGAATATGACTGCAGAGAAGATGTTCAAAGAGAAAATTGTCAGAAAATCCTCGTTCTGTAATGTGAACAAAGAAGTGCACAATTTGCATATGAGTAGTTCTTATTTGTTTTATAAAATCAGTTTTAGTTATATTCTTAAAACTTTGTTGGGAAAAAAGAGATTTGGCATTTGAAAATAACCAAAATACTGTCTTCTTCAGGAAGGGGTTTGGCCCTGGGAGTAAAAAAAGGATCACACACAAAGTTAGGAGCAGTTAAGTGTTTTATGGAAATCCTACAGAAATATGTACAACCATTTCCGGCATGGGAAAACTGATCTGGAAGTTCAAAGTTTTCATTTCAGTAATGTGGTGGTTGTGAGAGGTTGTAATGACTCTCAAAACCACTTCAAAACACTAAAGCATCTCACTAATCCTGTTGCTCCTGACTCTGGCAGCTAGCTGGAAGGAAAGGATTCAAACCCAGATTATCCACACAAGATGTGGTTTAATACTTTAGATAAGGGAGAAAGAAGAGGAAGTTTCTGGGTGGCCAAGATATTGTTCTTCTCAGTTGTGCCCTCTACATTGCACTCCTCTATTTAATTTTTAAAGCACTTGACCATAGGGATTTCTGTACTTTGTAAACAGAGTTCAGCAGATGTTTAAGTGAAAACTGTAGAAGAAATGATGAGCTGGGAGGCAGTCTACAGCTGTTTCATATATGGTGTTCAGAAGGTATGAAAGGATTGGAAACCCTCTCTGAGTTTATGTGCTCCAAGTCAGAGACTGAAAGGCTGACAGCCACAGCAAACCACTGCAGTTATGAGCAGCTCATAGACAGAGATACAGCCTGACCCTGCCTTCCTATGCAGATCCACAAAAGAATGGAATCCAGACAGGCTTATTAGGATAAACTACTTTGGAGCAGAAACAGTTGGAAAAACCATGATTGTCTCTAGTGAAAGTAGCTTTTCCCCTTAAATGAGAAGTCATGGACAAAGTGATAATGCAAAACAACACTGAGTATTTTCCAAGAGCAGAAATTAGACTATATTGTGTCAGAATTGGAAAGGATACATTTGGAAAAGAAACAATTTCATAATTAGTAGTTTATATTTTAAGCACACCACCACAAGTTTGTTAACCAGCTTACCAAAAAGAGACAGCAAATGGCTGTCAAGTGGGGGACATTATATTAAAATTATGTATCTGAAATATGCTGGATAAAAAAATGTTAGAATTATTTCAGCAACTCTTTGCACACATGGCAGGAGAAGCTTTGAAGGGTAACAGTAAACTGATTCCCACTCTGTGACTTCCAATAGGAAATCTTTCACACTCTGTGTAACATTTACTTCTTTCCATTTGCTAGCTGATGACTGATTTTTTTATTTTTTTTTTAACTAGTAGGGAATTTTGTATATTAATTCAAGGCCATGCTCAATGAAAGAAATGTTTTTGTGTGATAGCATGGCTGCTTCTGGTGATGTTTTGTACTGTGTTCTCTGTCCCAGGATACACCCCCTGTGAGCCCAGCCAGGCTATGGCTATTAGAGCTCCTGTAGATTCCTTTGCTGCTGTCCTGCATTTATTCTGCTGGTATTACTGTTTAAGGACACCTCAGCTGGGAAATGAGCCTATCATTCATTAATGGATGCAAACTGTTCTAATCTGAAATAATCTTAAGGAAAGAAGATCTGAAAAAGCCTTAGGGAAATCAGTAGCGTGATGCTAGTTTAACAGAGAGAAAGGAATTCATGTGAGAAACTGGGATGACTTTTTTGTTTCTGTGTGTTCCAAGAATACCATTTTATAGAGCTCAGGTGGCAAATCTCTGCTTTACTCATTTTCCTCATCTCTCAATCCAAAATGAGCTGTACCTTAAATTGATCTAGTTTTTATCCAATAGCATAGCCTCTGCTTACGCTCTGGTGGGATAGCAGTGTCTGACCACAGCTGAACATGTGGGATGTGTTTCAGGGGAAGCCATGGAAAAGTCTATGGCTATATACAATCTGAATCAGTCTATGCACAATCTGAATCAGTTTGCCATTTATTAACTTCTGAGTGGTTAATCAAGGAAGCTCAAGATTGTATGTACATAATGTGTGCATAGGTTTATCTGCCAGACCCTCTAAAACTTAACCGATGAAGTAGGAAAGAGTTGATTCCTTTGTTGGTTGTTGTGTTTCATCTGATTCTTTCTTTCATGTCTGTGTCTGACTCACCTTTTAGCATTTTGTCCTTCTCTGGAATATCCCTCTCAGCTTTGACTTTGCTGTACATATGGGTTCTGAGGAATGGTTTAAGTAGAGACTGAAAATGCAAATGGGGCATAGCAGGCAGAAGCATTTTGTAATGTTCAGAAGAGTCCTGGGGGGAGGATTGCAATGAAAAGTTAGAGGAAAAACATTTTGAACTTCTAGACTAAGACTCTGGTGGGTCACTGTTACTTTCAGTGGTGTCTGATGAGTTGCACCTTCGCTTGCCAGAACAATTGCTTCTGCTCATGTATGAAACCCCCTATTCCATGACTCCCTATCATGACTGTGTTGAGCGGGGGCAGCTTTAAAACCTAGACAGAAACATTTGTTCCTTTGATGTTTAAAGCAGAAAATGAATAATGGCTGTAAGTATTTGATTTTTATTATTAAGAACCCCAAAACCTATTTTAATTTAATCTAAATAGCAGCTTGGGTTATGGATTGTTTGAAATGCTTTCTGTTTTGGTAGATACCGAACAAGTTTCAGACCTCGGTACACAGTTGCATTTAAGACAGTGACAGAGCTGGAATGGAGATGTTGTCCTGGCTACAGAGGAGAGGACTGCAGGGAAGGACCAGCAGAAAAGCCAAACACTGCTCGTCGTCCCACAGCACCAGCGAGAGCTGTCCTGAAGAAAGGCACAGGTAACTTTTTTGTTTGAATCTTGGTATGCGCAGTCATGTCTGGTTTCTTGCCTTGTCTTCTAAGGATAAAAATCATTATGGTATCTGTTGAACTCAGCTGCTGGCAGGTACAGAAAGCCATGTGAAAGGCTCAGTGCAGTGGGAAAATAATAACCAGGCAATAGCAGTCCTGATACAGAGAATTTCCTGAAGAATAACAGAGGAATGGGCTGTAGAACACTGGCTGGAAATGCCAGCTGGCTACTTATAGTTCCAGAAAATCTTTGGTTTAAGATTGTGGGTTTTGTAAGAATTTACAGGAGGTTTTTTTGTGGTTTTTCCAATGTTCAGGGGGAAAAAAAATATTACTAAAACAAAAGCCTCAGATACTAATTTTAATGGTATATAAGGGTTCCTAGCAGTTTCACAATGTTTTGTTTGAGATTGTGAAGATTTTACCGCTTCACATTAGATTATGTGCATTAATAATGAGGAATAAGGGAATAAGTACAAATAAGCCTCAACTTCTGAAAAAATATCTTAAAAAATGAGTGATGTTTGTTTGTGTAAGACACTGTCTTCTGAAAGGGCAAGAAGGAATGCTGTAACTGCTATATTATGAATTTTCTCCATTAAGAAAAAACCATAAACAGATGTTTCCTTCTGAAGGACTTTTTCCAACATAATTGGAGATTAGTGTCACATATAGCACTTAGTCAGATTTCCACATGTGTTTTCTGTGTGGTGGAATGTATTGAATAACTGAATTCATGGCAAACTAGTCCCATAGATTATACACCTGCTTTAAGAACAAGCTTTTTAATATTTTGTTAGCCCACCTAAAATACTAATTCCCAAAGATGGTAATAAAACATGGTGATATCTATATCCTCCTCTCTTCTAGACAAAATTAAAGATTACTTTTGACTTTTCCTGCAGTTTATCCTTTCTTGACCTCTGATAATGTTTGTTTTCTGAGTTTTTGTTCTGGATTTTCTGCAGTTGTTACACATTTTGCATGAAACTGAACATCCAGATTTTTATATGGCATTGTAAATGAGGTCTTATAATTACAAGATTCAGATTCATTAATTGATTTATGATAGGTAAAAAGTAGATTGCAGCTAAAAGTCTTCTCTGCCTGATTTTCATTCAATGAGGATATTTTAATCTAACAGTTTTGAATGTGTAAATTTCATGCTTTTATACATGTTTCTATTGCTTACTGAAATGCCTGCCAAATAATTATGTATTTGTGAAGCAAGAGTGGTAACTGGAGTGTCTTGCAGAACCTCATGTCATATATGGGATGTATATTTGGGCCTCAGTTCAGTAAAACATGGAAGTACAAACCCACTTCAGGCACATAAATGGCTGCCACTGAAGTTTTCAGTGGGGATCAGGGGCAAATTATTGTTATAGGAGATGCAGTGGTTCTAAGATGATTGTGTTGGGATGTGTATGGATCTGTATTGGTCTGTTACGTTATGCTGCAGCTTAGATCCATTGCTGAACAGGAGAGGTGATTGCCAGTTTCTTTATGGCCACTCTATCTTGGCAGGAATTGCTCACTGGGCTAAAACTTCTAGTTCTGAGGGATTTGATAAAATATTAACTATATATGACTGAAAATAAGAACAGAATTGGCATAAGCATTGGGCAGTTAAAATAATTATTTAATTTTAGAGAAAAGTGAAGCTAACTGCAGCTGATTAAAACGGATACTACTGGGAGTATTTACATCCACATTTTGTTATTTCTGGGAAACAGATGCAGAACCAACAGGAGCACCGGAGCCTCCACCATATGAGAAGAGAATGCAGTTTCTTGAGGATGAATTGTTTAGACTTACACGGTCTGTGATTGAACTTCAGTCCTCTGTGGCAGGTGTGAATGAAAACCTGAAGCTGACTGTACAGGAAGATGCTAGCAAGATGTTGGTCACTTGGCTGAACAACCTGTATGACCGCCCGGAGCCTGACAGTGCAGTTGGTGGTGCAACAGACACTGTTCAGCTGCCAGGACTCCTCAGCAATAAAGATCAAAAAGACCCTTTCATTGATTTTGAAATGGAGGATATAAAAGCTGAGCTAGCTGAGGTCAAAGAAGCCTTGAAAATGAGGAATGATGAGCTGGAGGAACTGAATGGAAAAGTAAAAGGCTATGAAGGACAATTAAAACAACTGCAGGAGGCAGCACGAGGACCTACAATAACAATGCCCCGTGACAATGTGTATCAGGACTATATAGACTCAAAATTTGAGTCCCTCAGGCAAGAAATAATGGAAGGACTTGAAAAGCAAATGGCAGATCTGAAGAACTCCTGTGAATATAAACTAGAAGATATTCAGCAGCAGTATGATGGCAGTGAAAATAACTGTGCAGGGATAATCAGTGTTATAAGAGGAAAGGAGAATGACTTGAGGAAAGAAATAAATGCTCTCCGTACTCAGATTCCATCAAACGACTCCAGTTGTTGCGGGAGGGGTGAGGGGAATGACTTTGACCAGCAGATGAAAGATTTAGATAAGAAGATTGACAGAATTATGGAAGCACAGAGGATCCTGAATGTCAGAATAGATAACGAAATCATTCGGTTGTCCACTCCAGATCTAGAAGACGTGTTTGGTGAGAAGCTGGAGGAGCTGGATGCGAGGATGAACATTACAGAACGAAATGCTGAGGAACATTGTTTTTATGTTGAGGAGACTCTCCGCGGTGCCATCGCTGCCGAGGTGGATGAACTGAGAGACTTGTTTGACCAAAAGCTGCGGGCACTGGAGGTTAGGCTAGGCGGGACTATTCTGGAGCTTGCCAACACCACGGACCCGGATGGAATGTTTGTTAATCCTGGGCCTGTCCTGCCCAGCGATGCAGGGTTTGCAAATGAGCAGTTTACAGCAGAGATGGATTTTGTGAGGGACAAGCTGCTGTCGCTTGAGCAGCTCTGCGGGCAGAAATGTCAGTCTGCACCGCGAGGTGCGCAGGACCTTCAGAAACAGCTAGAAAATTGTAACGACAAGTACGATCACTTGCTTTCGAAAACAGAGAATAATTCTGCTCTCCTGCAGTCTCTAAATAGCTCTCTTAATGAGAAACTCAACTTGGTTAAGGGTAACCAACGTGACATCCAGAAAATGCAGAGAGATGTACGTGTATTCCGATACAATCTAAATGCCATTGATAAAGATATGAAAAATCTTCAAGATGGCCTGAGTAGCTGCAGGGAGCAGCTTCTGGGTGTCAATTCGACCTGCAGAAAAACACAACGAGGTGTCT
The DNA here is from genome assembly GCF_009819655.1 of Sylvia atricapilla. Classification (NCBI taxonomy): domain Eukaryota; kingdom Metazoa; phylum Chordata; class Aves; order Passeriformes; family Sylviidae; genus Sylvia; species Sylvia atricapilla. The sequence continues at coordinate 103,852,739 of NC_089140.1, read as the reverse complement.
TCCGAAAAATTGATCAAATGCAGAGGACATTTGCAAATCAAACTGCTCATTCCAGTGAGAATTGTTGTGGTGGAGTGAGAGAGAGACTAGAACAATTGAATGACCATGTCTTGAATGATCTTAGCAAGTGCAAAGAAAAGACCCAAGATGTCCAGGAGGGTGTTTCAGATGTTGAGAGCAGAGTCTCACATGTTGAAAAAGTCTGTGGCAAGCTGGACTCTGTTTCAGACAGCTTGCAGCATATAAAAGATGGTCTGAATAAGCACGTGAGCAGCTTATGGAACTGCGTCCGTGAAATGAATGGAACTATAGCATCTCATTCCACTGATATTTCTGGCCTCAAAAACTCTGTTCAAAAGTTTCATAGTCAGGTTTCCAAAATCACCACAGACATTGAAGCTGTGCTGAAATCTCAGCCTGACACAAGTAAGTTTCTTGCTTTTCTCATTTTACTTTTTGTTTGTTTGTTTTTCAGCTGGCTTTCCTTTCTGAAACACTTAGAAAAGAACTAAACAAGGGAGGAAAAACTTCATATTACACAATTCCTGCTTTGTTTTTGCAGTGACTCTAATTTTGGCTCTTTCCTCCAGAACACCACAGAGTACTTTGAGTGCTCTTAAAAGTATTCTCCAAAAAAAAAAAAAAAAAAAAAGAGAAGTCTTACATGTTTTATGTTTTCTTTCAGCTAGAAAAATGAGTAGTAAAAGTTGTGTTTCTGAATAGTGATTTTAAACTGAGTTTAGAGTAATAATTGTCTGTATTATTCCAGTTCATTTGATTTTTTGTTTGTTTGTTTTATTTTGTTGTTGAAGATTATTCTTTATTCCTCAGGGAAAATTGAAAAGCAAATAGAGAAAACTGGATCAAATTAATTCAAATTTGTGATAAGAAAGATTTCCTCTAAGTTGTGTTTTTCGCATGAGTTAATGATTATAATTCAGCACCAAATCTTTGATCTAGAAGCTTCACAAATGAGCTCTTGCATATTTTGGCATGGCAGTGTAAGATTTCTGCTTCTTAGCTCTCCCAGAAGCTTGCATTCCCACAAGGTACTTGGCACATTCCAGCTGGCAGTGCTTTAGCACCTCAGCCAGTTCTGGTAGTAGTCCAGCATGTTGGTGCATGTCTACCTCCACTTTGTTTAAAGTTTGCATTAGAGCACATTGCCTTTGGCTCAGAATGCTGGGAAATGGGAACCCCAGCATGCTGGGGAGCCTCACCATGAAGGTTTAGAGACCTTGCCAGATGCCACTCGATTTCTTGTGCAGTGCTTGCTCCAAATTTCCGCCATGGGTTGTTTTTTTGAGAGCTGAAGTTTACAGAAGGAAGCTGAGTTCCTGTTTTCCTGTTTCTGTTAGCATGATGCAAAATCACAGGAATTGGAGACTATTTGGAAACTGCACTCTTCAGTTGGCTGATGGGTTCTGGTTTTAATTCGCTGCATGTATGAGATAAATAAGATGACAGTTTCTGTGACTGGCCTAAAATTAGAAGAGGTGCTGAAGGAGGAGCCTGTGCGCTGTAGCAGCTGATGGTGGTAGGGAGAGATCAGATGCGAGATTCTTGGGTGTTCTTTCTTAAATGGGCAAGTTGTGCCTCATGAAGGGAAGAATATCCTTCTCACCCCAAGGCAGAGACTTGAAAACCTGTGATAGATATGTTTCTTTTGTTTAATCGTTTAAAACCAAATGTATAGCAGTACTTGACACAAAAATCCTTCTGAGGTGAGAAGTTTTTGTGTGAAATAAAAAAAAAAAGTTTCTCTTAACTTTAAAGGAGGAAGTGGAGTGAAGAGGTGCTGTAAATTTCGGATAATTATTTTGCTCTAATTTTGACTTAAATTCAACAGGCTTAGGACCTTTATCCCTCAATCTTGCAGAAGCATCCCAGTCTCCATTAAAATGGGCCATGATGTATCTGTGTAATCCTTTTTCTCATCCATCTTGCCCAAAATTAACTAGCACTAGAGGCTAACATTGGAGAAAGGTCCAAGATACATACAAGTAGTAATTCTTCTGCTGTTTGAAGAAGGTGTTCAAGCGACCTCATGGGTTGCATTTATCAGCCCCTGTTACAATGTATTAAAGCATTAAAAAGCCTCTGCACACCTGGGTTTCCATAAAATAATACCTTTTCAGTGCAGACTCCTCTATCCACCCCAGATGTTAAAAGCCTGTAGAAGGACTCTGCTGCTGGGTCTGGGGTGCAGACACTCTGAGCATCCCTTGCTGCTCTGGGGTGCCTCTGGCCTGTAAAGGATTCGTGAAGCACATACTGCAATTCCCAAATGTTTCCAATTACAATAACACTGTCTGGCACAGCAGCCTGAGTAAGTTTTGATGGCAGGAGCTGCAGAAAGATTTTGGCAGAAGAGCCTTTTTTGGAAGTGATTTTGGGAACCCTGTTATGTGAGTTGGGGTATGGCTTTAACTGTTTTTACATCTGTGATCTGCAGCATTGTCTCCCATACCAACATTATTTGACAGGAAGACCTGGCCTTGGATCAGTGGAGAGTTTCTTATGCATGATTTGCCAGCATATTGTAGCATTCAAATGATATCATTTGACTTCAGAGGGGCCGAAACAGAAACAAGTTGTTACTAGTAAAGTTGTTGAAGGCAGTCAGGCAAGGATGTGTTGCAAGAAATAAAAAAGTCTTACCAGGCAGTGTAAGCCCAGCAAAGTCAAATTACCCTCATCTTAAAAATATGGCTGTATTTTCTTCCATATTTTTTATTCAGGGGTTTCAAATGCCTAATCCAAACTAACAAGCCAACTTAGCAAATGACTGTGCATCAGATACGATCCCAGAGACCAGAAATGTATTTAATTTGCTATAATTCCTGGAGATGGTAGTGAAATGTCCTGCAGCACACAAGGCAGTGGTGGCAGCAGGCAGTGGTCTGCTCTAAGCATTTAGGGAACCATGCTCTCCAAGGTAAAATGATCCAGCAACTTTCCATCCACATTAAGTGGTGCTTTCCCCCAGCTCCATGTCTCGTAGTCTAAGTTGTTCTCATTGCACTCTGTTCCTCCCTGTGGGTATGTTTGCTCTTCACATGGCATGAAACTGAAAGCCATGTTAGAGTTGGTGGTCTCTTTTAATGTGCCCTTTTGGATATGTATATGTGTATATATATCCATGAAGTTTTCCAGGAATCAAAAGTGTAGTCTTGCAGCCAGATACTGCAGTTTGCTTTGGTTACGGTTATTTGACCTGGCCTGCAATTCCTATAGTAGTTGTGTAGCAGGGTTTTGAAACCAACAGCAAAACGTCGTCTGATGAAGTTGTGGCCTAAGAAACCAAATGTGTGCTCTGCATTACAGTATGGATAAAATGCAACATAAATTTTTTAATGCTGTAGTGTGAATAGTCATATAGTCAATTCCTCTGGGCTCCCTGTGACCTTGTGCACAATGCTGCTTTCTAACAGAATTGTAAAATCCCCTTGGTGTCTATAACAAAATTTAAGTGAGGTCTTTTTGGCTTCTTGTTAGAGCAGTCACAGATGCCTTTACTCTCTAGTTAGCTTTATGCACTTTCTGTGTGGTTTGGGGGCTGAGGAGGGCATGAGAAGATGCTGGTATGTGATGTGGTAACCACATTGTCACTTGACAGTGATGACAAGCAGAGCAGCAAGGATGCTTCTGCTGTGAACAGTGTTACTGTTCCGAGCTGTGTAATGATCTCAGCTCCATTCTTTGCCTTCCCAGATAGACGGGAAAATGATGGGAAGATTGTGTTCATGGCCTGCTCAGTCAGCGAAGTTAAAGCAGATCTCTGTTCACACCTATCTGATTGCTTCCACTTGAATTTGAGCTTTAGGCGAGTGATTCTGGATTTAGTGTTGGGACAGTTCTGAATATTGCAGTATTTGTGGCACGCAAGGAAAAAGTTTGCTCAGGATATGGGATTTCAGCAACTGATTGTTATTTAAAGGACTTGAAAAGCAAGCAGAGAAATGTTCATTTTCCTAGTGTCATCCCAAATAATTGTCTTAATGAAGCTTGGCATAATTGACTCAAGAAATGGCAAGTACATGCATCCCAAGGTAAAGTACTTTGTCAATTTGTTTTTTTCAAAGAGGTTAATTTGAAGATTTTAGTTGAAGGTCTAAATCAATGCCTCTGTGGACAGAAGTTGTCTTGCAAAGTCAATAATTCTGTTAAAAAAATCACTTTGATACTTTCAGGGTTTTTTGAAAATCTTTATAAGTGGTGTGTTGGGGTTTTTTTTTTTGTTTTTTTTTTAGTTTTAAGGGTTTTTATGAAAACAGTTTTAAGTAGTTTTAATAGTTCTTTCTCTATAAAGCACACATTTCACTGTTTAGGCCTCTGCCTTGTGGACAGGGTTACTGGGTGAGCTTCAGCCCAGCTTTGTGGTGCATTGCTTGTATGAGTTTCAGTTCTCCTGACAGACAGTTAAAAGTCAGCCAGCAAAGCTCAGGGAGATTTTTTCCTAGCAGCTGTATCTAGCAAATGAATGCAGGTGATGTGAGACTATGACTTCACACAGCCTCCCAGTATACCTGAAGGCTTATGTGGGCTTTTAAGGCTTTTATGAGACTGAAAACAAGAAATGGGATTCACAAGGGTAAAGTGCAGGTGTTGAATAGTCTCAAAACAGCATGTGGATTGCCAGTGACACTCTCTGGACTTCAGCCATGTGTTGGGGACAATAGCTGCACAGCTTTGTTTGTGTTGGGGACAATAGCTGCACAGCTTTGTTGTGAGCTCTTCCCCAAAGGTGCAGAGTTAAGTCTCTCCCAGACACACAGCAGAGCCAGGGGAAGCCTCACACCACATCTGCTTCTCAGTACAGCCAAGGGACTTAGCCCTAGCTACCAGTGAATTTGCCTAGGCTGATTTTGGACTGTGCTGAGTTGAAGTGCTTCGTTGTGAGCACCACTCAAAGAGGTGGCCTCCACTGGGGGCCTTGGCAACCATCTCTGCTGTGTGACGAGTTGTATCAGATAAATTTGCAAAGGGATGTTTGCCTGTTTCCACAGAAACTCACATCCATCCCTGTGCCTAAAGACATGTTTTGGTCTCAAAATACAACCAAAGTAACTTATGCTGAAGTTTAATTTAGCATGAAATTCTGTTTGTTGTGTGTAAAAGCTGTCAATTGCATTTGCTAAAATCTACACATTTCTAAAGTTCTATTCTTAGTGTAAATGTAATTCAGCTGTACTCTTGGGAGGCCATTGCATCGTTAAGTGTCATCTAGGACTTCATTTGTATGAATAAACCAGAATTCCTATAAAGGGCTTAGAACTTGACCAGATGCACAACCCTGTTCAGCCCAGATGTCATATGGGTTGGTTGCCCCAGTGGAAAAGTTTTTTAATGGTATCTCCTTTATTTAAACAATAAAGAATTTTCTGGCAGATGCATATCCTTGAGTTCTGCCTTCATTGTCAGAAAATGTTAGTAATGGAAGTACTTGGACATTTAAGTTCATAGCTTTTTAAAGTAAGGGAAGAAACCTCTTAAGTTCATTTACTGATGTTTTTTTGCTGTGGATAGTTTTCTTTATGATTGTGCTAAAGGGACAGCCTTGTGCTAAGAATTGTGTGAGTACAGAGTCAAAAGCAAGCGCAGTGGGTGTGAGGGGTTGAGGAGAACAGTGAAGAGAAAAAGGAGAGAGCATGCTCTGGAATTATGGTACTAGTGGGAATAAGTGTGATACTCATCCTGCTTGGTGCAGAAAGGCCAAGCTAGTGTAGCAATTGAATAAATGTTCATAGGATATTTGGTTTCTGCTTGTCCTGTCTCCACGCTGTCCTCATTCCTTTCCCTGTGTCACACAGGCTGTAAAGAGTGGAGTCTGTAGTCCTTCAGGAGTGGAATGGCGTTTAGCCAGTGCAGTCTTGGGTCTCAGGGAACAGGTGGCCTCCATCTGAGTCCTGTTTTGTTTTGAAGTATTTATTACACAAAACTGTGCAAATTTATGTTGTATTTTAGACAAATAATTCTGTATTTTTCCTCCTCTTTCACCATGTCAAAGGACGACCAGAAGTACCAGAGCAGCTGTTGCCACCGAGGCCACCAGTGCATCCCCAGCCTGGCATATCCCTGCTGCCCTCCAGGCCCAGGATACAACCCCCACGACAGAGGATCCCCCTCCTGCCACCACAGCTGAGGCCTCCTCCACGCCCAGCTCTGCCAGGGTCAGCAGTCGTGCCACTTCTGCCTGGAACAGCGGGCATCATCTTGGAGACTGGGGAGGCAGGGCCTCCGGGCACGGTTCTGATGTCTGGGAGAGGGCGGCTCAGGAGTGTGGATGGGCAGGCTGGCCAGAGTACCATGCCCATTGCTGAAGGGTATGCTGGAGCACCAGGTGAGAGAGCCAAACTGGGAGTGCTTCACTCCTGACTGAGTGCAATGGACGTGTCAGCTCTTGCTGGGGAGGTGACACTGAGATCTGCTGTGCCTCTCCAGCCCCCTTTTGGCCTTTCGTGGACACCCACTGAGGCTGCTGCGGCTGGGAATGGGTTTACAGCAGAGATGATTTGTGAATGGGCCTCTGCAGCCTTCAGCTGGCTGCAGAAGTAGGGGAAACACATTCAGTGCCAGTTTTGCTGCCTTTCCAAGGATACACAAAGCATGAGGTCAACAGAGATGATGTAAAATCCCTGGTAACTACAGCAGTCTTTGCCACTAGGGAAACTTAATTTTTTTTCTTTCCATAATGCTTGCAGTTGATTTAGTACTTTGGAGCAATAACTTGGTTCTCTTTGCCATGACCACCCCAGTTTGATAATAAATGAACATTTCATAGGAGACACTATTTAATAGCTGTTTTGGTAGGTCGCTGTACAGTAACCAGGGATGCTTTTTAGAGGACTGCAGTGATATTTGATCATAATGTACTCTGCTGTGTACTGAGTCACATATACTACTTTTCCTTTGTAGGATATCCAAAGCCATCTCATTCTCCCACGGATTCACAAGGTAAGGCAGTTGTTTCCTAGAAATTTTTCACATGGGTTCTTAACATTTATTTCAGTCCCTGGAAGGTCATGGCTGAGAGAAAAAAATGTGTTGACTTTTAGCATTTAAGTTTAGCATTGAGGAAAATCTGACCAATTTTTGCTAGACCTAAGCATTAAAACATAATCTGTATCTTTTGAAAATATGGAGGTGGGGAGAGAAGTTTGGTTTTTAAAAGTAATTTTTGGGTTCTTGCCACTTACTTCATTGTGTGGTTTTTAAATACAGGAAATTTGTTTTTTCTAGTTAAGGTTAGCATGCACCTTTCTGTTTGCCTTCTAAATGAGAAAATAGATATTTATGATAATTTTATTATTTCTTTAATAAAACATGAATAAAGCAAAGACTAAGATAGGGATTAATTGCTGGCATCTTAGCCTAGTGCATGAGTGAGGTTGCTCTCTGTGGAATTTCTGGCTTTGTTATAGTCACCAGGGCTTGAGTTCCTGGCTCAGTGAAAGCAGAAGTGCTGCTATGATTAAAATAATTCAAAGTGTAGTTTTCTTAGTTTGCTGGAGTGCTTTTTTTTTATAATTGTTAATATCACAGTGTATTTATGAATTTGTATGATGAACAGGTATAAAATTTATGTGGGACATGCTAGTTGGCCTAGATAAATATGTTGATTGGGTGCCGCCAGCACTGCAGCCTCATACTCAAGATATTATCAAACCCTGGGGAATAGTATCCTTGATCAAAGTATTTCCACATCTTCTTCAAAAAAAGTTATTTCATATAAATTTGTTTGAGGAAATATGGGTGATAGATGGAAGTAAAACATCAGGGCTTTATGGAATCCAAAAACGTATCACCCCAGGACTTAGTTTGATGGCCATAACAAAATCACAAATGCGCTTCATGAAGAATGGTCTGGGGACTAACAAAAAAAGAATTGTAAAGAGTTCATGCTCTCATTGTAATATTTATACTTGTTAATTAAAACTCCATCATCGCCTTAAAGCAATCTTTTTGCATTTGAGGATTGTGGTAGTAAGAACAGGCAGCAATAGATGAGGTTTCTGGAACAGGATAAGAAGTAAAGAAACATTCATTTATCTTGATGCCAGCAAAACCAATATAGATGTCTAGATTTCTGTGATAAATGGATTTCCTGGGGGTTTTCTTCCCATTGCAATTTATAGATAACAGTATTTTAATAAGTTTATGCTAAAACTGTGTGAAACAGTAGGTGGATGTTAGAAGTGTTAAAAAGGCAGGGTAAGACAGGGGTGCGCCTATCTGCTGCTTGGTTGGAACTGCTACCACCATGGGATCCAGAGGGAGGTGGGCTTGACCAAGGAGTCAATTTTCCTGACCCATGCCACTGAATACCTATCTGAATACAAGATACTCCTGCTGATGTGTCCTTAAAATTCCTGCGGTGTGCCTTGCAGACCTCAATGTCAGTCAGAAAACACAGATAAAGATGGTACCAAAAGCTGTTAAGACTTCTGTGGAGTTGGAGTATTTACATCCACTATCCCTAATCTGGACTGGCTGGATTGATGGGCTGAGGACAACTGGATAAGGTTCAACATGACCAAGTACCAGGTCCTGCACTTTGGCCACAATAACGTGCTGCAGTGCTACAGGCTGGGGGCAGAGTGGCTGGAAAAGCTGCCCAGAGGAAAGAGACCTTGGAGTGCTGCTCAATAGTGGCTGAACATGAGCCAGTGTGTGGTCAGGCAGCCAAGAGGGCCAGTGGCATCCTAGCCTCCATAGTGTGACCAGCAGGAAGTGATTCTTTACCTGAATTTGGCATTGGTGAGGCCACACCTTGAGTGCTGTGGCTAGTGGCCCCTCAGTACACAAGGGTCAATGAGGTGCTGGAGCGTGTTCAGAGAAGGGCAACAGAGCTGAGGAAGGGTCTGGAGCACAATTCTGAGAGGGCTGGGGGAAAAGGAGAAAAGGAGGCTCAGGAGTGACTTATTGCGCTCTACAACTACCTAAAGGGATGCTGTCAGCAGCTGCAGTCAGCCTCTTCTCCCAGGCAGCAAGCGACAGGACCAGAGGACATAGCCTTAAGCTGCACCTTGGGAGGATTAGGCTGGACATGAGGAAGAGTTTCTTCCCAGAAAGAAGAATTAGACACTGGTTTAATTAGACACTGGTGGTTAAACACTGGAAGAGACTGCCCAGGGAGGTGGTGGAGTCATGGTCCTTGGAGGTGTTTAAGGAAAGACTGGAGGTGGCACTCAGTGCCATGGTCTGGTTGACACGGTGGTGGTCAGTCACAGGTTGGACTCGATGATCTCAGAGGTATTTTCCAGTCCAACTGAGGCTGTGATTGTGTGATTCTAATTGTCAGTGTCTGATGAACAGAGAGTGTTCTGCGATAGAATTCAGCAGTTAGCGGTGCTGTGGAAACTAACAGCTGGGGAAGGGAAGATTTTTGGCTTATTGGAGGAGGAACTTACCGTGTAAATAAGACATCAAGGAATCCTTACTGTCTAATTAATTCAGGACCACCATTTATGATGTCTTTGGCAGTCTTCACCCAGTAAGTTTTCTGGTGCTAAAATTCAAATCTGAAAGATGACCAGACCTTCTTGTACTATAATTCCTAATATAAGAAACTTGTGCTATTAAAATGGTACTCTTTCATTTCTGTTTCTGAATAGCTTCTATTAAATAAAAGCACTGCTCGGGAAGAAGTTGAGGGCTCCAGTTCTGTCTCCTGAGACTGAAGTAGCCCAATTTCATGCTTTTCTTGAATGCTGAGGCATGATTTGCATATTTTCAGTACCAGAGCATTTCTTGCTGGTGTGTGTTGTGGTTTTTTTGGTTTTTTTTTTTTTGTTGGTTTTTTTTTTTTTTCCCTTAGCTGTGTGTAATGAACAGTAGGTAGGTGCTGGAGCAATATTCTCTTCCTGAAGCGCAGAAGGATGGAGTTGTAAGAGCAGACAGATGTTACTAACAGACTCAGGAGGAAAGTATGTGTGTCTTCATAACACACTGAGATATCATCCACATCGCAATCACTGTGACTTAGCAAAGCAGCTTCATTGAGCACTGGTTCATGGAAATCGCATCAGTGCTGTGCTGCATGGCCAACTGCAGGCAGGAGGAATATTTCTGAAAATGAGATGTTGAGGTCAAATTGGAGAGTTTAAAAAAAATAGGCAGGGAGGTGATAAATTGCTAGTATTTTGTTCCATTTGCTCTAACTGAAATTACACATTTTGCCCTCATTTAGATTTAGGAGTATTGACTGTTTATGAGAGGAAATCTGACAAATCCTGCTTACTCCTGCTATATCCAAGGGAATCATAAGTGCCTACTGACAAATGAATTATGTACTTGCAGTCTCTCTTCTGTGTCGATTCTTGAAGAATCCTCATTCCAGTTGCTGAGCAGTTGTCAGCAGCACCATCACATTGGTTTTTTTTCCTTTCATCTTGATAGCAAATGCCTATGCTGTGTGCTGTTTTGTTTTGCTTAATGGGTTTTTTTTCTTTCCTTCTGGCCCTTGAGCTCTGTGGGAGGCATGAACTGTGCTTGGAAGTCAAAAGAGAGGTGGAGGACCAGAAATACAACTAGCAGAAGGATAGAAGTAGATGTAACCTAAAAAAGGCCACCCATGTATCTTGTGTGGTTTTTTGACTCTCCAGAATGCATTACAGTAGCTTAGATTGCCTAGAACAGACTTACCTGCTCCTGCTTATGTGTAATATCTCAAGTGAAACCTTCTTGAATGCCTTTGAAGCCAAAAGACTTCTTTCCTTCCCCAAAAAGGGGGAATAAAACTGTGTCAGAGGTTGAATCTTTTGTGAAACTTTTTGTTTGCCTAGCAAACAAACACTTCTTCATCAGAGCTGTGCCTGTGGTTCACAACTTCTAAATGCTTTAATTTTTTTTTTTGAGGTTTGTACTTCAACATTATTGACTGTTTAAATGAAAGTAGTGTCCAAGCCTGGACCTTCCTTCGAGAAGCAGAACTTTGATCTTTGCATGAAGAAAAGTTTTTGCAAGAGGGGACATGCAAGAGAAGGTGGTGCAGCACTCTGTAAAGTTCTGCAAAAGCACTGCCGAGCTGTTGGTAGAAATTGTGAAAACTTCAAACAGGCACAACTCCAGCAAGAAGGCTGGAAGAGGGAAAGAGAGCAGACACACTGCATCTTTACTCTGTCTCCTTACATCGACCCCTGAATGATCTACAGGATATTTAGACATGTTTAAGATTTCTCCTTTGAATAGATACATATGGTGTGCTAAACTGGGCTGCAGATCTGAAGCAATTTCATTATCATAGCAACAAGTAGTTATTTCTAGTAAGTATTTTAGCAATTAGTGAAGGAAAATCTTGAAGAAAGCTGTGGACAGCCAGGGAAGGAGTTACTCTCTTACTCACACAGCACCAACCCAAACAGGACTGCAGCTGCTCCAGAGCAGGCAGTGTTTCTGGGCAGACAACACAAGGTTTGTTCCATTTTTGCAGTGTGACTGCAGGGGATAGAAACCTGTTGAGTGAGCCAACAATCTGAGGTGTGTTTTCAGTTAATTGGAGTCGCAAGCTGAGAGTAGCTTTCTCTGTAAGTAGTGTTGTGTTAAGGTGATGGAGCTTTACAGAAGCTGTTTAAGTAAGTAGGCTTCCTGCTATTAATTTTGGTCCTTTCAGATAACCTCATCCTAGCTTGCAGGATACCTGCAGGCACACTGGAAGCTAGGAGTAATGAAAAAGGGCTTCTGTCTATCTTCTGAGCTTGAGATAAAATGCTGAATAAGAAGATTTCCAAAGATACATGAGGCAGGTGGTTACCAGCCCCTGAGGGAAATCAACGCAGTTATCTGCCAATTCTGAAGTTGCAGGCATGTCTTCCCCTTTGCCTTCTCCTCCCCACCCCCCACTCCAAGGCTGAGTTATTCAGAAAAAAAGTGGACAGCAGAACACTTGTATATCCACATTTTAGATTAAGTAATGTGACTTTTTAAACTTCAAATTTAAGCAATATTATTTAAGTTAGATTGGATTTTAGGAAAAGTGGTTTTTACCCAGAGGGTGGTCAGGTACTGATGCATTTCCCCAGGGAAGCTGGTCACAGCATCAGCCTGACAGAGTTCAAGAAGTGTTTAGACAATGCTCTCAGGCACCAGCTATGATTATTGGGGTATTCTGTGCAGGGCCAGGAATTTGACTTAGATGGTCCTTGTGGGTCCTTTTCAATTCAGGATTTGATTAATTTAGCATTTGTTGCTGATGGGCATCTCTGATTGAGTGGGAGAGGACAAACTCAATTTTAAATAAGGCAGAAGGAGCAAGGTGAAACAGCAGCTGTGGACAACTTCAGGGCATTTGTTGTTTAGCTACTTGCCCAGACAAAGCAGCAAGAATTGACTACTTCTAGCACACTGTACTGCCTTAAGGAAAATGTTTAAAGGGAAGGTAACTGAAATGGGGCTAAGTGGCTGAACACTTGTCTTGACTTAGGTAGACAGGTATCTGCCAGGGAAGACTGGAGTCTCCCTCATTCTCCCTTACTCTGTTACCATCTGCATCATACCTAACACAATTGAACCTTTACACTCAATTCTCACTTAAGATTAGGTTTCCTTGTGGTAGACAACTGGTTTCCCATCTTTTTGCATTACCCACCAAGTGTAACCAGGTCAAAACAAAAACAATCCCGTGGATGGGTTCACCTTTGCCTGAGGTGGGGTTAATCCAAACAGTCTTTCCTAAAATACCTTTCATTTGTGCCACAGGGACTTTTATCTCCATCCACTGTGTGCAAGGGTTCAGACTGGGCAGAACCAGCTCAATTAATGGATCCTCAGGTGTTGACCATGCTGGTGGCCTTTGCTGAATTCATTTCCCAGTTTTTGAAGGTCCCTCCACCAAGTGCCTTCAGGGCAGTCTTTAGTAGTCCATTGCACCGTTCAGCTTTCCTGGCAGCTGGTGCATGATAAGGAATGTGATATATTCCTTCCTATATATGTGAATGTTCAATACTATGTTCTCTAGCCCAGGTCTTTATAAGGCCATTCTTGAAATGGGTTCCGTCGTCCGACTCGGCCATGTCTCCACAGGACTTGGATGGTGTTCCAGGCAGTAGCATGAGGCACAAGGACTTGAACCCTGGACCCTCAGATTAAAAGTGATGCTCTACCGAATGAGTTATCCGGGCTCTTCTACAAGAATAGAATTGTTTCTCCACTCAGCATCATCAGCACTTGCAATAGCCTTGGCCTCATGAACTGAAATAAAATTCACTCTGAGGCGGCTTGAACTCCTTCGTAGGCGGCCAAGATCTCCTTCTCTGTTGGAGTGTAGTTGGCTTCAGACCCTCTGTAACTTTGGCTCCAGAATCCCAGTGGTTGGCCTCGAGTCTCCCCAGGCACTTTCTGCCAAAGGCTCCAAGACAGACCATTGTTCCCGGCTGTGCAGTAAAGCACATTCCTCACATCTGGTCCCGTCCTGACGGGGCCAAAGGCTACTGCATGAGCAATTTCCTGTTTGATCTGGGCAAAAGTGTGTTGATGTTCAGGGACCTAGTGAAAATCATTCGTCTTGCGGGTAACCAGGTAGAGAGGGCTCACAATCTGGCTATACTCAGGAGTATGCACTCTCCAAAAGCCTATGGCACCTAGGAAAGCTTGTGTCTCCTTCTTGCTGGTCCGTGGAGACATGGCTGTGATCTTGTTGATGACCTCAGTGGGAATCTGATGCCATCCATCCTGCCACTTTACTCCCAGGAACTAGATCTCTTGGGCAGGTCCCTTGCCCTTGCTTTTCTTGATGGCGAACCAGGCTTCCAGGAGAATCTGGATGATCTTCTTTCCTTTCTCAAACACTTCAGCTGCAGTCTTTCCCCGCACAATGATGTCATCACTGTACTGTAGATGTTCTGGGGCCTCACCCTTTTCAAGTGCAGCCTGGATCAGTCCATGGCAGATGGTGGGGCTGTGTTTCCACCCCTGGGGCAGTTGGTTCCAGGTGTACTGCACACCCCTCCAGGTGAAAGCAAACTGAGGCCTGCATTCTGCAGCCAGAGGAATGGAGAAAAAATGCATTAGCAATGTCAATAGTGGCATACCACCTTGCTGCTTTGGACTCTAGCTCGTACTGGAGTTCCAGCATGTCTGGCAGAGCAGCGCTCAGCAGTGGAGTCACTTCATTCAAGTCTACAGTCAATCTTTATTCTCCATCAGACTTGTGCACAGGCCAGATGGGGGTGTTGAAGGGTGAGTGGGTTTTGCTGACCACCCCTTGGCTCTCCAGCTCACGGATCATCTTGTGGGTGGGGAACACGGCATCTCGATTTGTCCGATACTGCCGGCAGTGCACCGTCAAGGTGGCAACAAGTTATTCTTCTACCTTCAGGAGTCCTACTGCAGATGGCTTCTCCAACAGTCTCAGCAAGGGGTTCAGTTGCTTAACGCCCTCTACCTCCACAGCAGCTATCCCAAATGCCCAATTCCCTTAGGGTCTTCGTAATAGCCATTCCTGTGGAAGTCTATGCCCAGAATACATGGGGCCTCTGGGCTGGTCACAATGGGATGTTTCTACCACTCCTTCCCAGTCAGGCTCACCTCAGCTTCCAACAGAGTCAATTCCTGTGATCCCCCTGTCACCCCAGCAAAGGAAATTGGTTATGCCCCTACATGTCCCAATGGCATTAGAGTACACTGAAACCCAGTATCTACGAAAGCTTCATATTTCTGTGGCTCTGATGTGCCAGGCCATCGAATCTACACAGTCCAAAAGACCCCGTTTTCCCGTGCCTCTTCCTGGCTAGAGGCAGGGCCCCTCTAGCACTGGTTATTATTCCCTTCCTGGACATACATAGTAGAGGTTCCTTCAGGGGAGTCCAACAGAGCATTTCCACTTCCATAATACCTAGCAGTTTGGTCATGGGAGGCTGAGGCTACTTTCATTTTGGTGGAACTCCCTCGCTGCGCGTTTCTCTCCTTGAGTTCACCTACCCATGCTGCCAGGACAGAAGTGGGTTTTCCATGCCACACTCCCATGTCCTCCCCATGGTCATGCAGATAAAACCACAGGTCAGCTTGTGGGGTGTACCCTCTCTCTCTAGCTGGGGGACGTTTGGCTCTGACTCTGGGGCTCTGACATACACTGATGCTACATGGGAACTGTTTCTCCTCATCTCCTCTTTGAGTTCCTTCACCACGGCAGAGACATGAGCCTGTGTTGGGTCACCGATCATACTTTCATAATTCCTGAGTTTGTTGGCAACAGAACCTGCTGTCTCTCGGTTATCCTCGGCATTAATTGTTGCAATGAATGTGGCGTATTGAGATGGTCCATGCGTTGCCAGATTCCACAACATGTGCCCTGTGCATCCAACCTTGTTGAGGTCATTATCATGCTGTCTGGTCCTCCCAAAAAGTGCTTCCAATACTGCCACGTCCCTCAGGTGTTGGGTCCCTTCCTCAAAGGTCTAGCGCATTCTATTGTTGTGTTCCTGCATTCTGTGTCTGTGGACAAATCTCTCTCTCACACTCATTTAAAGTCACTCCCAAAGGGAAAGGGGCCCTTGCTCCCTTACAAATACCTGATTTGTACCTGAGTCCTGAGTCAAGAGTCCCACATTCCTTGCTTCACCACTATCTAGTTGCACACCTGTACCCATAAGGTCCCAGACTTAAAGTAGCTAGGTTCTATAAGCTTCACATCCCCGTCGTGTAATATGTTTTTGCAGATTGCATAGATTTTCATATGACAGGGACTCTGTGATGATTTCAACCTGTGGCTCTCCTGTGGATTGTGAGGGCCCTTCTTTCTTATCCTTATTACCTGAGCACCCTTCACCAATTTCACCTCAGACTTCCTGGTTTCCACAGGGGCGACTGCTGCTGGCTGTGGTTCAGCTGGAACCTGGACAGTTGTAACATCTGTGGGTTCCATTATTGCACCACCAGACTCTGTCTTCCTGGGGCAGGGGGAGGGTTTCCCATGAGCTGGGACTATATACTCCCTCAGCATCTGGCCCATCTCGTGTATCTCTTCTACCAGAAAGTCAACCCAATCCAAGCCTTTCTGAGGCAGGCTGTGGGGCAGGGTCAGGCTCTGGGGTAGCATCCCTGTTCTGTAGAGTAGGTACCAGGGTGGTTATTCAGATCAGTCTTCCCTTATCTCTGAATACTAAATAGAATAGGCCTATTAGCAACACCAGCCACTGTATGCTATCATTAGCATTCAGAGAGGATTTAAACCCTTCAAAAACTGGTGAGGTAGATCCAAAGAGCAGGGTGAAGGGTTGGGAAAAAAAATCCCCTGGTCTCATTTCCTCACAGTAGGTACCATTGTTATAGTAACCCCAAAAACACACAGTTAGTGTACGATAGCCCTGAATCCATATGCCTGCTTTCCAGAAAAAATTAAAAATCCATGAGTTCCTCACCTTATTAACCCATAAAATAAACTGGATGACAGCCACAGCAGCCTTAGTGACCAGTGTTTAGATAAGGGCCTGCAAGTGGCAGAAATACAGCCACAACCACGTGCCACCCAAACCAAGGAAAGCTGGACCACATAATGCTGTCAAACAAGGCTTCTATACACAAGAATTATGTCACCTAAGAACTGCTATCCTTTTCCTCTTAATGACCTTGAGCCTCACGTTGGGCACCAAAATCTGTCTTGTTTTAGATAGACAGGTATCTATCTGCCAGGGAAGGTTGGAGTCTCCCTTGGAATGTAAGCCTCTCCTCCCCCCCCCCCCCCCCCCCCCCCCCCCCCGCCCCGCCACTTCCAAATTATTACAAATTTGCAATTGAAAGACTGTCAGGCAAAGATTTTGGGAATAGGTATAGCAGTTCTCTACTGGGGATATTAAAAATACAAATTTTGTAGTACAAAACAATAAGCAAACAAACAAGAAATCCTAGAAAATCCTGACGGAGCCAGAATACAACCTGTCACCTTGTTGGTCAGGGTGTTGGAAAAAGTCCAAAAGTAAGCCCTCCTGGAGTGGCAGATGTGGTCCTGTTGGAAGTAGAGATGGTTCCCATAGGGAAAAGGGTCCAGAGATGGGTCCAGTCTTCCTTTGGGAGTCCTGTGGGAACACTGGATGCCTGGTGACACTTGTGGCTCCTTTTTATCTAGATGGAAATAGTTTGGCTCCTCCTCCCTGGGTGGAGCATCTCATAATGTGTCATGTCATTGGTGAGCTTTAATGGCCCATTAACAAAAGATATCCCTGTGGAGGTAGTGGGAGGGTGAATAAAGATAAGAAACAATGCTCCATCCTGTTTTAACAGCTGGCTTGGGAGGTAGTGGGAGGGTGAGCAGAGATAAGAGACAATGCCCTGCTTGGTTTTAACAGCTGGCTTGTTATCAGAAAGGCAGTTGCACCCTCCCTTCCTGAGTTACAACAGATATATTAAAAAAAAAACACCTCCCCAACTGGGTTTCAACAGCTGGAATAGAATAAACATTTTTTTGGGTTACAAAACCCAAAACAGCACTGAACACTTGATGTTAAGTCAGTCTGTTAAAAGTAAAAATTCATCTTAATTGTCCAAATTATATTTCATCCAACTCAGTCTAACTGCAGTGTTCATCTAGTAGCCGAATAGCCTCTATCAAATACCTAGGTGTCTGTTGGATCTACTGAGAAAATAAGAAAAAAATGTGAAGTGAAAAGTCCCCCAAGAGAGAAGTGCTGGAGAGAGACAAAAGGTTCTCTTTGCATTAATATGGAAGGATTATATATTCTTAAAGCCATTTTTACTGTGCTTGGGCTGAGAAAGTGGGAGATCTAAGTTGTGCACAGCTTCTCAACATGACAAGGAAAGCTGGCACGAGCTATTATCTGTAGCATTCCTATGACCATTGAGATAGTAATGGAGAGTGGAGGTGCTGAAAGGCAGCCTCTGTCCTGAAGAAGATCTTTGGCAGAAGCATTGTTGAATTGAAGGGTGGGTGGTAGGATTTCCACTGCCAGCATTTACAAGCCATGTACTGTTTCCTTAGAAGGGGGGAAAAAAAAACCGAAATACCTGTGGCCAAGGCAGGAACTTTATGATGCTCAGTAAATTTTATGGTGTGACACTTGAGGCCTGGGCCAGCAATATGTATTCTGCTAATTCTGGCATCTTGCAATTGGCAGGATTAGTCCAAGTGGAGCATGTGTAGGAACAGAGAGAGTGGATTACAAAGCATTATAGGGAAAAGGCTGTGTTATCATCCTGATGTGACTCTGATTCATCTTGTTACCTTTTCCAGGACCTGCCGCTGCTGCTGTGCCCTCTCTGGTGTCATTTTCTGCTGGACTTACACAGAAGCCTTTCTCTAGTGATGTCGGTGTGGTTCACTTCAATAAAGTGCTTGTGAATGACGGGGACTATTATAACCCCAACACAGGTAACAGCCAAAGAATGCACCCACACACATGCTAGAACAGGCAGGAGCATGGGTTACAGTGTTCCATGTTACTTCAGACCTTGCTGGTCCATTGAACAAATGAAGTCCATCTAAACCAGATACATAAAGATAAAAGATTCCTGTGGCTATGGCCAGGCACACACTTTCATGGCTGGTTTTCCATGACTGCCCAGTACTGATGAGGCCCAGCTCACCTCTACATCTGCCCTGCCAGCACAGCTGGTTGTGCTCCTCAGCCCTCCTGAGGCCAGCTGAGCCCAGGTAGCAGAGGTGAGGTTCCTCACTAATCCACTTCACCATGGCTGGGGTACCTGGAGGAGAGGGAGGGGAGGCAAAGCGAGGAGAGGAGAGGGATTCTTAGCTTCCATTTCCAAACTGCTCTTTGTATTCGAGAAGAGAGAGAGGAGGGCCCTAACTGGGGGCTGCCTCCTTCTCAGCCACTGAGGTTTAGATGTGCCCTCGCCTTCATGACTTCAATTAGTTGGTCACCTGCACAGGCTGACCTTGCTGCAGTTAGCTGTAGGAAGCAGTGGGTGATGCATGAATGTGGCTTTATGTTTGTGCTTAGGGGCAGTCAGGTGTGCCCATTTTGAGGAGCTGTGGTCAGCCCAGTCTCTCTGTTCTGCAGGCATTTTCACATCGCCGTACGAAGGGCGGTACCTGATCACCGCTGTGCTGGCCCCGGAGAGGGATGAGTATGTGGAAGCCGTGCTGTCCGTCTCCAACGCCAGCGTGGCTCAGCTCCACACTGCTGGCTACAGAAGGGAACTGCTGGAGTATCACAAACCCTACTCGGGCAAACAGACCTGTGGTGGTCCTGGGACGTTCCACCTTGTTCTTCACCTCAAGGCAGGAGACGAAGTAAACGTCGTTGTAACGGGAGGCAAACTGGCCTACACAGACTCTGACGAAATGTACTCCACGTTTAGTGGAGTTCTCCTTTATCCTTCCATTTCTCACGTTTAGGTTTACCTTGAACAGGGAGAAGGGTAAGATATTCAGAAGAAATTAAGTGTAATAAAATTCAAAGCTTTAATATATTTAGTATATATATTTGATTTCAGTGATGGGTTTATAGTCTATACAGAAACGTTTTCCTTGTCCTTTGTTTCCAGAGGTAGCTACAAAAGACACTTTTCTGTAGCTAAATGAACTCCCTCCCAAGCCCTTGTTTACCTGTAAAGCAGAACAACTATTTGAACAAGTATGTTCTCAGTAAATACTTCTCCACTATGCTCCTGCTATTCCCTATGCAACTGCCTTTGCAATCCTTTCCCTAGGTTTTTAAATTGTCCCTAGTGTATCAAAGTTTACATCTTTGCTCACGTTTACAGTTGTGGTCAGCTATTCTCATGTTTTCAGTAGAGCAGAGCCAAGAAAGTGAAATTGTAGTGGATATGGTTGATGACTTTTTATTGCTTGTATTATTTAATAATGTGTGTTGGCATAATCAATTTGATCAGTGCAATTGCAAACCATGGTGGTGCAAAGCAAAATGATGTTCACCTGTATCAGTTTTCTTTTCTGCCTTTAAAGGCCAAACACATTGCTAGGAGACAAGGTTGAGTGACTTAGGTGGAAGCAGCAGCACAAGGAGAAACTTCCCTCAGCTTTCCACTGGGCAGATGTGAATGCAAGGTGCAGTTGCTATTCTTGAAAGATTTAGAACAGTTATTGTCTGTTTATGGAGTAAAAAAGATGATTGGTTAGTCATTATGCTCTTGAGACTAAAGCTTGCTGCTGGAAATTAGGAAAACAGGTCAGAAAAATCAGAATCAACTTTGCTTAGCTAGAAAAATGGTGATTCTGAAAAGTTAAAAAAATTTTATGGGGTTTGTTTCTGGCAGTCCAGCAGTACTTGCATTTGAAGGGAAGATTTGTCTTTGGTCCGTGGTGGGAGACAAATTAGAGGAAAAAATGGTTGATAAAGGAAGATAGTGTTACTAGTCAATATTGTCAAGTGCACAAACCAACCCTCTGCCAGAGTCATTGTGACAGCCTCCTGCATGGGTGCTTTTGAGGAGGGTTTGTTTTAACACTCAGAATCTGTTTATATAGATAAAACAGCTTTCTTAGCTTAAACAGATAAACACATTTGAGGCAAGAGTATTTTGTTTTGCACAATAGCCACTTCTCAGTAGAGGTAATAAAAATGATGCTTTGGCTCTTAGGATTTAGCATTTTGATCACTTTCATGGCTGAAGAGAAATCTAGCCATGTTTAACCAAGAGCAGGACTGTATATTCATTTTTCACATGTACATATATTTGTCACTTGCACATTCTTTATATCAGCTGATCTTTTTAGTAGTCTGTTCATGCTACATAGAGTTGTATTTATCATACTGGTTTGTGTAGTGTATTTTCCTTATTACAAATGCAGAACAGCTGTTTGTAGCCTTAGAAAAAACAATTTTTTTAGGTGAGGGAAGAACTCCCTGCACTGTAAAGCAGCACATTGTATTTAGCTTAAGCCCTTCCCATCTGAGGAGATCAGATGAAGACTTGTGCTTTTGTTACTTAGTTTTGGAACAGATACTCCCTAATAACTGTGTTTCCAGGCAATGAAATGGGGCCTTCCCACAACAAACTATCACATCCTGGAAGCTGAACTGCTTTAAGAAAAGCAGGCATAAAAACCTTTCTGTCCACAGAGGACCTCTGAGTCAGTCCTAGTGCAGCTAGGGTTGCACTGGGGGAGTTGCGAGTACAGGAAGGAAACTGTGAGTGGAGTTTTAAAGCACCTGATTTGGGAAGCTCTCTTGACATCTGATTTCCAGAAATGAGGGTGTTAGAGATAAGCAGAAACTAGGGCTGGTGTGTTCATAGGAGGAAGGCTGTTTCTGACAGAGCAGCTGTTAGTCAGTAGCCAAAGATGTACAGTGAACTTGCACTTCACAGCCTAATAGAAGGAGCCACCTCCGTCTCATTTCCCTGCACGTGTTCCTGCACATTATCATACAGTCAGCAACCACACACTTGTTCAAGGGGGAGCTTAGCTTTCTTTTGTCCATTTTGTCCTATGCCTTTCTGGGTCTCTAACAGGAAGGGTTGTTTACTGTGTTTTCAAAAGCCAAGTGTATTATATGGGGTTTTTTTGTTTGTTTTAAAAACATAATTTCTTGTTACATACAAAAGCCAGAGAGGCACTTCTCCTTTCAGGATATTTTTCACTCTCCTCAAGAAAGCTGTGTTCTCTAAGAAGCTGGCTCCAGACTATGTGTGACTCAAGATTATTGTTGCCTATTCTAAAAATGACTCATGGAAACAAAATGAGCTGAGTGCTTAGGGAGACCTAGCTGGCAAACACAGCCTTTTTGTTCCACCTCCCTCCAAGTGAGAAATTTTTAAGAATCAGCAGTGCAAGTTTAGTGCTAAGAGTTGCAAAAGTTCTATCAATCGTTTTTTACCTAGCTGCTCCAGGACATTTCTAAATCCAACCCACAAATCCTCACAGGCCCAGTTCTGCCAATGGGACAGGGCCATGTTCCACCAGAAAGTTTCCCTTTAGACTCAGGATCTGGTGCTGCCCATGCTGGTTGGTTTAAGCCCTCATAATGCACCGTAACTGATATTTGTACACTGCTGTAGAGCATTCCCTAAACTGTCACAGCAAGGCACAATCCCAGCACCTTATTTTGAGGACACCTTTAGACCTTCCAGGGATAGCTTCCCATTCATCTCTAGCTGTGTGGGTGGGTAAAGTACGACCTTTTACAAGGAACCTCTTAAGATTCCCACCTTTGTTAAGGAGGACTTGACCCTTAATTTGCACTTCCTTGGTAATTGCTGTTATCAGGGTAGGTGGCTCTTAATAACACCTCTTAATGAGGTTATTTTCCTGGAGATGACAAAGTGGAATACTCACCACCTGCGAAGACCACAGGGATGTAGCCCATCAACAGGGAAAGGGAGGATGGAACCTGAGTCTGTCTCTGCTCCAGTCAGGGCTTGGATTAAATATTAATAATGCAACAGCTAGAAGAGACCCAGGCACAAATGCACTCATAGGCCTGACAAGGGTTGGCTCCACACAGAGCAGCCCAGCTTCCAAGGAAGGAGCAAGAGCCCTGCTCCAGAATACCCTGAGCCTGCTGACAGAACATTTACATCTGTGGTGAGAATCAGCAGCAGCACACAGAAGGACCTGCACTGATACTGTGGGTTTATGATTTGACTGCCACATCCAGGACAATCTACAAGCTCAAACAGGAAGCATCTGTTAACTGAGAAAGCCTTAAAAAAAATATCCAGTAGGTGGGAACTCTAAGACAGGACTGGTGCCAGTTTTATAGATCACAGTGTTACCTTTTAGATCTGCTTTGTAGGTAGTTTAGTAATGCAGTATATGAGAATTCCAAGACTCTCAGACAGTACAGTGACTGTTGGCCCAAGTGCTCTAATTTAACATAAGAACAGGAAGAAACCCAAACCCTACAGGTAAAGCTCTACAGGCAGATGTGAGTCTGACAGTCCCTCAGTCAGGCACAAAGCCCTGTTGTTCCTCAGGGACTGCAAATATCCAAATATCCAAAGATGAGTCCCCAGGGCAGCATCACTTGTGAGACAGGTGAGTTCCCAGAGGCAGGACTTTAGCAGCAGAACATCTGAAGCCAAGCCAGCATGCTGACAGCCAGAGAGACTTGGCTCCGGCCAAGCCCAGCAAGCATACCCTGAACCCCCAGTGTGACATATAAATCACTCATATCCCCAGGAAAGACTGCAGCAAAGTAGGAATGCCAGCTTTCATTGCAAAAAGTGTAAAAAAAATTGTACCTCATTATTCTAATTTGCTATTAAGACCTCTGAAAACAGCAAAGACATTTTTCTACTGTCCACTTTGAGACCACTGAAAGCGCAATGAGGATTTTCTGTGCTTTCCTATCACATTTCCTTCCTGTATACACTTGGATAGCTGCAGTAACTTTGTGCAGCGTCACTGGGGCTATAGTTGGTTTGGTGAAGCCAACTGGCCTGACAAAAAATACAGATAGTCAAGCAAGCTGTAGGTGGAAAGCATAAGAAAGCAACTTGAAACAACATGCCCATCACCATCCCATGCAGCTTTAAAATGTGCTGGGAATGCAAGGTAAAGGGCTCTCCAGCTGCAACTAGGAGACTGAAATCAGGACTGAACTCTTTTCTGAGAATACAGCATGCATTTGGAAGTGATTGTTTGCTGATTAGCTAAGTCCTTGTATTACAGCCCAGTAGTGGTTATGGGTCTCTGTCACTAAAACTAGAAATGCATTTACAGTCTCAGCTTGGAGATGGGAGGAATATGCACTCCACTGAGACTTGTTCAGCAGGTACAGGTTGGCTGCTGGTTGCTTCTGGGTAATGGCACAGAGTTCAAATCATCCAGCTACCAGGAATACCTGGGGGCAGTCTCATGTCATCACTAGGCAAATTTGTGCTCCAGCCAACACAACCTTTTTGCAATGTACCCTGCAGACTTGGGATGCAAACAGCAGCTCTGCCAATTTTTTGTATGTAGGAGACTTCAAACACCTTGTAACGTTACTGCATAAGCAGGTTTTGGCATTTTGTTGCTGTCTCGATTGTGAAAAAAATTACTAACATTTTTCAGCCCAAAGAACGTGCTTTAGGTGTGCGTGTCTATACATATGTTCATGCATACATAAAAATAATCTCAAAGGCAGAGAGAAATGTCCAGGAATATGAAGAAACTGTATGACAGAAAACAACTGCAGATATGTCCAAATAAAGCCTACCTCTTGTGTAATGCCTTGATGCTCTTTTGCTTTCCAGGGAATACAGCAGCCGAAATTTTTGCTTTCTTCTCCACTGCCTTTAGAACTGCAGTTTCTGGTTTCTCAGTCAAGCCTGCATGTATATTTGCAATGATTATTCAGTGTCAAGCACTGTTACATAGGCTTTGTAGTACACAGAAGTTTTGCCAACACAGCTCTTGTCCATCTTACTTGCTCAGTCACTGCCCTGATTCCTGGCAAAGATAATATTTCAGTTGCAAGGGACCTACAACAATCACCTACGCCAAGTGCCTGACCAATTCAGGACAGGACAAAATCTAAAGCATGTTTGTCAAAGGCATTATCCAACTGCCTCTTAAACACTGACAGGCTTGAGGATCCTGAAATGGCCCTTCCACTCCCCCAGCAAGGCAAGGGCAAAACCCACAGGGTCAGGATCTGGCATCTGCAGGGCTGAACCTGCCACTGCTCCAGCGAGTCTGTGCCTGCTCCACAAGCAGATGGAGCAAGGGCTGTCCATGCCCAGGAGTGCTGAGCAGCTGCACAGACCACTCCAGGGCTGCATTCCCCTCCATCCATCCTGCTGGCATGGGCTCTATTTCCCAGTGACTGAGAGAGTGGGCAGACAGCCATTCCCATGGCCCTGCGTGGTGTATCAAAGCAGCTTGAAGTTCAAGAGCATGGGGAATCCAGGGTGGCTTCCAGGGAACAGGAAGCATCCAATGTCATGTGGGGAGTACACCTGGCTGCCTTACACACAAAAGATTCCACAAACACTGTGGTTTGGGGATTTTTGGGCTTGTTACTTGTTTGGATTTTTTGTTTGTTAATTTTTACCAATCGCCTTTGCATTTGTCCTGGTTCTGGCTGGGACAGGGTTACATTTTGCAGCAGTGGTGAGCAATTGGATGTGAATTGTATGCTCTGCTGTTCCTATCACTGTTACTGTTCCTTATTTCATTGCTGTTTCTAGTTAATTGTTCTTATCTTGGCCTCTGATCTTTAGCTCTGTGTGCCTCCAGCTCTCATTTCCAGCCCTCCACAGGGGAAGAGGAGCTCAGTGGTCTGGGGTATTTCAGTGAGAATACCAAACTACGGAATACCATTCCTAAACCATGATAACATTGCAGAGCAGAGCTGCCCAGAGCTCCTATTCATCTAGATCTCTCTGCAAGGCCTTGTCCCTCAAGAGTATGGCATCATCAGCAAACTTGCAAATGGTGCATTTGGCTCCTGCATCCCGACCGCTAATAAATATACTGAACAGAACTGGCCCTGAAATTGAGCCTTGAGGAGCATCAGTGGTCACCCATGAGCAGCCAGAAGCAGTCCCTTTCACCACAACCCTGCCCTTCAGCCAGTTCTAGGCTGAGCAGTTCAGGCTGTTGCTTGTACGCAGGAATCACATCATGTACATCAGTGCATCACTACAGCACGTACACAGGAATCAGAGGTAGGGAACATAAGATTAGAGACCAGCAGGGTAGGAAGATGAATTAAAATGAGAGGGCAGGGAAAGGTTGGCTAACTCCAAGGCACAGTGTGTCCTGTACAGAGAAAGTGCCTGTTCCTGGAAACAGTGATTCTGTTCTTTACACACTGAAGCCAATTGCTCCAATACAGGAAAAAAAATCCATCCACCAAGAACAAGATCACCGTAGTAGGAGTGCAGCATTAGAGTAAGGTGGACACAGGAGAAACAATGCCAGCTCAGAAAAGTTATTGCAACAGATCCAATCCTTTGGCAACATAGGGCACACCACCCTTCTGTTGCTTGCACTGGCAGAGTCACTCACTGCAGAACCAAGGACGCAGTGGGACCCAGGTGTGAAAGATTGGCAGTGAGCAGACTGTGGTGTGAAGAATGAGTGCAGCATGTCAGCAGAGGCATGGGGGAAACCTGGCAGGAACACAGGAGGTGACAAAACACCAGCTGTAACCCCAGTGACACCACAGAAGGACCAAAAGGCATGGCATCACTGACCTTTTCATGCAGATCCATCATGATGTGATTGAACAGTCAGGTTTTCTATGTAGGCTGCTAGTTGGTTGTATGTACCAAGAGCAGCAAGAGACCAGGAAAATCAATTTCTACTGAAAGCTTGAGGCCCCTTTTCCAAGACAGTTTCACAATGTTTGCTTCAAACCATTTAACAACTGCTGTGGAAGACAATAGTCTTTGCCTTGAAAGGCAAAAGCTAACTTTGATGGAAATAGGATAAAACTCCAAATTAGGGCATATTTACAAGAGCTCAAACTGCAGTTACAGTATTTTCTTCATGGCAGCTTGTACATTCCCAAGTCACACCTCTGTTACCTGATATATTCCCAAGTGCATGTTTGCTTTTCATTACAGTTGTAACTTCATATTGGTACTGGCACAGAAGTTTGATGACAGCAATTTTTTATCAGCTGTATAAATACTCTGAAAAAAAGTAAATCAAGCCTGAAAGAAAGCAAATGTACTATAGTCCTGAGAAGACCAACTTGCATTCTATGTTAAACATAAATACAATTTTAATAGCCCCACGTTTAGTCATTCAGCAGTACAATAAAGGAATTACTAAACACAAAGTAAAGAGAAATTTCACTTTATGTCTGTTTTTATTGTGATAACATTGTTCTGAACACCAATAAACATTGCACTGAAGTGTGGGTTGCTGTACCCAAGACAGTCCAGTCTTAATAAAAACCACTGTATTGGTATGATCACAGATTTGACATTTTAAACACACTACCTTATTAGTGATTGGGTTGCTTAACAATCAAGTATTCCACATCTTCAAGATAAAAATGAAACAAATGACTGAAGAGAGTTTTCCCACCCTCAAAATAATCCAACATTTTAACTTTCATCTGGAAGTAATTAACACTGTAAAGAAGTTCCAAACAATTCCTTTCTATTTAGCAAATTTTAACTCTGGAAACTAAAATTTCTTCAGGCAAAAGTGACACTTTACAGGCATCTCAAATTCTCTATCTGTGATGTTCCATTAGGAATTTGCATTACAGTCATTTAAACAACTCATTCATATGACATCATTTTCTAGAAGACTTGCATGAAATATTAACATGAAATCTCATCTCTTTTGCATTTACCATAAATGGATTCAGAGTTTGCTTCAGAAGTTCCATAAAGGAGTTGACACAAGTGTTAAAACTTTTCCAGTTGAAAAGAAAAAAGAAGGGTTTTGGAAGGCATATACTGATGACAGAAAGTTAAGATGACATGAACCAGGATTGCACATGCACTTGTATACTGTTGGGAATGAAAGCCCAATCTTTTGAAGTACAAACATGCTTGGTACAGTAAATAATAATAATAAAAAAATTAATCCAGAAATGCATACCCTTTAAACTGGTGATCTTTAAATCATTATAGAAATGGGTAATGTCTAAGTCACTAACAAGTTTTGAATTGCAATGTTCCTTATTTACTCCCAGACAGGTGTCATTGACTCAGCCTTTGAGGGGTTCCAACGCTAAGAGGATCTGCATCTTCAACAACACAGTCTTAACAGGGGTGTGCGTGTGCCCACAGCCCGGCACACTTAGAAGTTCCTCTTTCACAGAAAGAATGATGTAGCTTGCGCTAATTTTACATCAGTATAGCACAACTTGTTCTCAAACATTAGTTTCAGGCCACTTCTCTCCACTAAGGTAACAAAGGACAGGCTAATGCATAATTATTTACCCCCCCTGCACATTAATATTGCGGCACAAGCCCACAGTTTGATAGCAAAGAGATGTCTGCTCTCGAGTCAGTAAAGTGCCCAGCAGCCCCAAGAACACAGGTACACAATGACAGGCCCCATATTCTGTCCCTAAGCGGGGTTCACAAACAATCTGAAGAGCTTCAAATACAAGCCAGAGCTAGAAAAACCAAGCCCCCTGCCCTACTCAGATCAGAAAGACTCAACATTTACATTTTATCAAAAAGAAATATCAAACTGTAGCTGTTACAGAGAAAAAAAAATCAGCTTTTTAAATTAAGCAACCTTTTGGACACTCCTGCAATGCAAAGTGACATGTTAGCAGAACGAGGAGATCTCAACACAACCCCCATTTTCATACCAGCTGGAAGTACATGTATTTGGAGATAAACCTGATACTATTTTTCCATGTTTCTCATTTACTCAAGTCCCCACCTTGAAATCCACAGCTTATCTTTATGACACTCTGAAAAGTTGAAGGGAATTGAAGAAAAAAAACCCCAAAAAACCAAAAAAAAAAAAACAAAACCAAGAGAAAAAAGAATATTAACCAAAGGTTTTAACACAGCCAAACCATGGTAATGATCTGTCCTGTTTGGAAACTCACCATGGTTTAATGAAGTGCTTTTATTTTTAGAAAAGCTGTGTAATACCAGGGCTACCAAGAGTAGACTTAAACATGGTAGAGCAAATTTTGACATCCACAAAAAGATTGTTTTAGGAAAGGCTGCTTCATTCCCTTTATGCAAAATAGAATCTTTAGATAGAATATTTAATCTTGTAAGTAAAATATGTTATTACGCTGGATTCGTATTTATTCATTTTAAAATATTTGCGTGACTTAAAAGCTCAAATCACATTGATATTCAAAGCACTTGGTGATCATGAAAATTTTAGTTTCTAATGAGATCTATGGGATAAAAGGTAAGAAAAGGGGAAAAAAATACATGGAATGATGTTTGCAAGCTTTTGACATTGAACAAATACAAGAAAAAAGCAATAAAATATCCTTTGAGTTGAATCCTGTGAAATCCACTTAAACACTGAGTAGACTGGTGACCAAGAACCACAGAAATTATTGTTCTCACAGTACAAAAATGAGGATGCCTTTCAATTCATTGACATGTACAACACACCATTACAGGTAAGTATGTTTTTATCCCACGCTCCTTCTCCTGCTCTGAAAGAGATTCCAGGTTGATTTTGCTTGCCTCCACTCTTGATCCAGTGTTTTATAAATACAGGAATACACAATTTTATAATGGGGGAAAAAAGTAATTTCATTTATATAGTGATTCCAAAATGCTCCCCCCTGAGCAGTTCACCAGCTGTCCAGAGTTACCTGGTGTTACATCAGAACTATGGGTTAAGACAGCCAGACAATGGAGAAAAAAAAAACTCCTGGAGGGGCATAAAATCCTCTAAATGTATGCTTTTGCAGGTAGTAAAACCGAGTGATCTAGTGTGTACATGATGTTTAAATGACTATAGTCCTTAAGCTCTTCGGGCTGGTGGAATGATACATTCTCACCATAGTTCTGTCGGAAAGAAGTTAACTGCACTAATTCAACTTAAAAGCAGCCACATTTGCCTTTAAGTACTTTAGGAGAAAGAACAATTAGCTGCTTTTATAGTTAATAAACACCAAAACTGGAATGTAATTTGTTCACAGGCTCTGACTGGAACCTGAGGAATGACCAGCATGATGTTTGTGAATAATCCAAAACTCAAAAAAAAAAAAAAAAAAAAAAAAAGGTTTTATTCTGCTCTGCAGCATTTAACCATTCTCACAGCTGGAATCTCACTACTGAGTTACATTTTCTTCCAGCTACAGAAAACCTGCAATACAGAACTCTGGAAAGACCTGCAGTAGACAATTAAAAAATTAAATACATAATTTTTTTTAGTATTACAATTCCCTGAATATAATCTATACATATATTTTACTGGCCTACACAGCATACACACACACACACGCATTATCTCTGTGCTGAAAAAGGAAATAAAAATGCCAGTTCCCCAGCTCTTACAGAAATGTTCCAAGATTTTTCTTGATGAAAATTTAACATGACACAGCAAAGCCTGAAAACAACAGAAGCCACACAAGTGTCTGAAGACAACTTTCATTTTAACAAGCTCATGAAATAAACATTGTGTGTAAAAAAAAAGTAATAAGCAGAGTTAGTCCGAGTGTGATTTGTACAAGCCCAGTCTTGTACGTGTAACAAAAGGCGTATTTACATTTAAAGAGGAGTTTTATGTCTTCAGAATCTGTCAGGCTAGTAAGGTCTGTACATTTTCTGTATTCTAGCTGAGAAAGAGCACAGTGGTCTTAGGCTCTGGCTGCTTTCAAAAATGGCCTAAATGCCCACCTTTAACCACGTTTTTCATTAATAGGTCTGACATTCTGTTTGGCAGTTTCCATACATTTTTTGGCTTCGTTTTAGAAAATATACTTAAGACAACTTAAAAAGAATAATCTATGTTTACAATAAGGTCTGTTTTGATGAAAATGCAAAGTCATAGTTCACCTCAGCATTTAGTTGCCCTGAAGCACTTGGGTACCATGACCATCAGTGACAGGCCAATCTCAAGTGCCTTAGAACAGGTATATAATAAGCAATAAACAGACAAACACAAAAATCCACACACCCTCCCACAAAAAATAGACAGTAGCTTTGCATTTTCTTTGTTTCAAACCAATGGAATTAAAGTGATTTCTTTAGTAAGACTTACGGTACCAATATATAAATTAGCATCCTCATTAAGAAAGTTCTTCACATTTAAACTGAAGCTGAGTAGCTCAATATGAAATCCCATCTCCTGCTGAGAAGTACTTTTCAGGCCAGGTCATCCATGTTAAGGTCAGGAAGAGGGTCTCTCCAGTAGCAAAAAGAGCTGAATTCTGGGCATGGAAATGCAGAACTCTGTTCTTTATTAATCAGTGGGAACACATACTCCACAAGCTCACTTAGTCTGTAATACCTGTATGAAATAAGAAGAAAGACCATTATTTAATAGTCCAACTACTGTTCAGCTGTAGCCAAAAGCAGCTTTAGAAATTTAGACCAGTAAGTTCTAGTCAAATAAGGCCCCACTACCACAAAAGTGATTTTCAACTTTATTTAGCCAATTTTCATTTTGAAAAGTTCTAGTCAAGTACTGAAAGCTTTAAGTCACTGGCAAATAAGGTTTTGCACATCATATGTAAAAGGAGATCACAGTCATAAATGCAATTATTTTATAATCCCACTTCTAAACACTTTCTTTAGCTGAAATAACAAAAATGGTCTTACGAAGATTTGTTTCCCTTAGTCTGTTCTTGGATCAGTTCACCCTTTGGATTCACAGTAAATATTCTGCACTCTGGAACTCCCACTTGCATGTAGGCATATACATCCTGCAAAAGCACCAACATAAGTACATGCTTCAACATTTCCTTATTGAATGTGGTAACAAGCAGTTTGTTAAAGGAATGAGAAAAGCTGATCCAAAAAGGCTACAATAAAAATGCCCCTTAAAAAAAAAATCCTCAAACAACAGTTAAAAAAAAACACCCCACCCCCTAAAGATACACATGTACACTATAACAAAATATTCCCCCTGTCCCTAAACACTTGATTCCTAAGCCCAAGCCTAGGACCACAAACATGCATGAAGTCTACACCACACAACATCACTCCCTGTGACAATATTCTTTTTACAATACCCCTTTTTCTCTCACTGAGCTGCAGAGAAAATGTACAACTGTACAGAGGAATTGTACAACTGGAAAAGCGATTCAAGTCTATAAAGCACTGAATTAATGCCCTTAGGTCACAAAGCAGACTAAAAGAATTTGGAAAGGTGGGCACATATTTAATAAAATTCTGAGAACAGTAATGCATCTTTGCACTTTTCTCAAATAAGCAGTTGTAGCAACTGTTATTTAAGGTATCTGCGTGTGTCTTTTCCCAATCAAACCCATAAAAGCAGCAGTGTCCTATTTCCATATTCAAATTTTCATAAACACAAAAAGAAAAGCCTGTTTGTTTTGCTTCTCAAGTACATGCATTTTAACCCTTCAGTTAGAATGGGGCACTTACATTGGGTCTGTTTCCAAAAGCAGCATAGAAAGGCTGTTTACTGGGAGCAAACAAATTCTTGATATCATTCAAACATTCGATTTTGAACTTTTCAGGCTTCTTTTCTATCACTTCCCTAAAATAAAATTTCAACAGACAAACTCTAAATCATGATTTAATAGAAGGTATCCTCCTCCTCCCATTTATCTGATATTTATATCCTCATTGCTTCCTGTTGCTAACACAGGTAGCTATATATACAGTGCTACATAGTTCTGCAGGAACAAGACAAGAAATAATCAAATATTCCCTCCTTTCCAACACAGTAAAAAAACCAGGTGAATACGGTGCATAGGCTAAGTATAAATGGGAATGGAATTCCCAGTTGTGAATTCAGCTGTGAGCTGCTTTTTTGTAGCTGAGTATCTCAATCAGAAGATCTAATCAAGTACACATAAGTGTACTTGTTACAACTCCTGTCTCTGACAAAAGTGCATAAGGCCCTTGGCATTAATGGAAGTTGCTGTCATTGTATCTGTGAAAAATAAAATCAAATGAACAAAAACACCAACAAAATCCCCTCCACAACCAACCAACCCCAAACACTTCTCCATTATTAGCTCCTCCCATCAAAAACAGGTAGACTGTGGCTGGTCCAAAAGACCAGCTGAGCTGAACCATACCTAACTCCATACTTTTTTTTAAAGTAGCTGTATATGGAGCAATCCCAGCATCACAAGATCATTTCACATGACAGTCTATACTCCCCAGATTTTTTTTTTCTTTTCTCTCTACCTTGTGTAGTAGCACTACACTGCAAACCTTGAAGATATGCTTGAAAAAGACAAAAATGTACTGATATAAACAGAACCTAAGAGTAACTGGTCATGGACTAGATGAATAAAAGGAGGGAAAATGAGTTCCTCTTGGACTGATACGTTGTGCTTTTTAGCCATTTCTAACATGCCCACAGGAACAGTAGTATATGAGTGAAATTCAGACAAAATAGAGTTTTTAAATGGTCACTAGAGGGACATCAAGTCTCAGTAGCACACAGTCCAGAGTGGAACAGCGTTTTGTTACAGCTGTAATGACAATTACTTTAATCTACTCTTTCTCTGAAATAGGAAGGAAACTGATACAAGAAATTCCACATGCTTACCTATGAAAGGCAGAAAACAAACTGCTGGGGGACAACATGAGAGGGCCCCTGGGGAGAATTGTTCCTTTATCGTTCACCCAGTGCAGGTATCCTCTGGTGATATCTGCCATCCCAATGGCACGGGCAGAACAGTACAGGAACTTGTAGCCATTTCTAGAAAATTAATTACGAACTTAGTTCATATTCCTGCTGAAGTTTCTTTGCAAAGATAAGTACACAATTACAGCAATGTCCAGATGCACCATTCTAGGTACTGAATTGCTGCAGAGCTCTGCATACACACAAGGAAAAGACTTTTCCATTGTTATAAAAATCTGCAAGGCATGCAGTAGTTTAAATACACAACTTAATCAAAACTGAGAAACAGGAAGTGCAAACAGAAAAGGGATGGTAAAACTCAGAGGACACAATTAGATGGACTAGATTGTGTGTAAGTATGTGCCACACTAGTTTTATTCAGCTTCTTTCAGGCCAGTTATAGGATGACAGCAATTATTTAAATTATCTGCATCACAAAATAATGGGTGCCAGACCTCCTGTCTTTTTCAGGTTGTTGGCAGAATTTGCAGTGCAGAGTGAACTATGGATAACAACAAGCATTCATTAAGCCCTTAAATTCTTCCTGCAGACTTTGTATGTTCATCTGTTACACAGATTTGTATACAGTTACTGCATGGACAAAAGCCTTGAGTGTTTATGTGCATTTTCAAAGACTTGATTCAAATAGCTTGGCAAATAACTCCAAAACTCCTCTTCTGTTATGCACTGAATAAACAAAAACCCACCCCAAGCCACCCAAACAAAACCCAACAAAACAGTAACACTCATGTTATCTCCCATGAATCAAAAGGGCCACCAACAGATTATAAGACCCCAAATATTTTTGTGCAAAGAAAGACTACCAAAAAGCAAAGATAAAAGTTGATTGTTTTAATTTAATTCTGAAGTTTCCAACAGTTGGTCATCCTCAGTTAGCAAGTATTATTTCTAGCAACACTATGTTTTTGAAAAAAGTTGGTCCAGAACATGAAATCTAACCTATGGAGCACTGACCTGGCTTTGGAAGCAAACCCATTAAACCAGAAAACACTTATGCACTGGAAGGACACTAGTTTTATATTCATGCCATATGGTATTTCTGAAAGGCTTAGTGACCAACCAGAGTTGGTGGAAAACAGACATGTTGAGTAATGATTTCTATTATGGTTCTCTTTTGTATTCATGAAAATATCACACAGTTTTTAAAAGCTAAAATGCTGAACAAAATGTCTGTGAAGGGAGCTAGTAAAAGTGGTAGCTTGCATTCCTGTAAAAGTATGTATCTGTGCAGAGAACTTAGTTTCATTTGTATATGACAAAAGTTGCTCACTTCCCAGCATTTCAACCAGTACATTTTAATAGACTGGGTAATTTTTTAACTTTCCAATTACCTATACATTAATTCCCATATTCCAGAAAATCCTAATTGTTTCATAGATTGTATACTCACTCATTTATGGAATGATAGAGTTTTGCAATGCCCTGATGAGTCCAGTCCTTGCCAAACTGAGGCAGTATATGTCCCAAAGCATCAGACCTAGGAGGAGAATCAAAGGTACCTAACACATGGTGTATGAGTTCTGTTGAAGACAACTACTAATGAACGTACGATTTAGAAAGAATATTTACAGAAATATTTCTGAAGAAGGTTCTAACTATTTACAAAGAGAATTAATAAATAGTCCAGACAGAGCAATTAGTGGGGTCATTCAATACAAGTCAGTTTCCAAGTTAACCTGTGACTGCTAAACCTGGAGAAGTCTAACCGAGAGAACAATCACATGGTAAATGTTATTATCTTGGCATTATTCTTTTAAAGAACATTTTCTAGTTTGCTTTAAAGGAAAGTACAAATTAAAACCAAAGCAACATTATTAATGAACATCCTTTAATAGTTGTCTTAAATAAAGTTTCTCTACCTTGTTTTGAAAAGCAGGATAGGATTAATAAAGCAAGATTAAAAAAAAAAAAAAAAAGAAGAAGAAGAAGAAAGAAAAACCCCTAAGAGACTTACTTGGTTATTGTTCCATCAATGTCTGATATTATGATTTTATCATTCCAGTTCCAGAGGTATATTGTTCCCGCACAACGACAAGTCCCTTGATACTGGGTTGTAATACTAAATACAACATCATTAGGGCCATCTCTGAGCTTCAACTTTGCCTGTAGAATAAAAATGATTGAAAATGTAAGTTACCCTCCCTCTAAATATTTTTATTATTTTAGAATCATTTATAAATGAGCTACACAAAATGGCTCATATACTCTTCCTTGTCTATTTTGATTAACTCATCAAAAAGTGAACCATGGTTTAACACTGGCACCATGGTTTTGCTGTCCAAGTCTGTTGCACCCTGGGTACACGTGTACATGCACAGTTCTTGTACTGACTACAGCCACAGATATTTCATTCTGCACCACTTTAATTCCTGCTACTATGGCAGACTTGCAGCACTACCAAACTGAACTCACAGTCTGCCATAGGATACAACTGTATTTTCTACTTAGTGGACGCTTTCCTCCAAATTCTTCCCTGATGAATATCATACATTTGGACAGTAGCAGAATTAACTTGTAAATTAGACCACAGTGAATAAATTGCACAGCAATTTAAATGTATGCTATAACAAAGATGCGCAGATGCCAGGATATCCAAACTGCAGAAGCAAACAATGCCACTTTTCTGGAAACATCTTAATACATAAGTTTGATTATGGAACTTCATAAAAAATTACTATTTTTTTTTAATCCAAATAGATTCTTAAAAAAACACAACAGAAAAAAAATTATCAGAAATTCCCTGCAGTTGCCTACCCTTGCACAGGAATACACTTTAAATTTCTTTTTAAAGTATTTTTATTAAGATTACGAAGCATCCTATGCACAAGACAGGCATGTCACTTACTATTTGGTCTGAAGACAGTCTAAGTGACTTCTTATAAGATGTAACATTCCCATGGGGTGGATGCTCTGCTGGGGCAGAATCCATTTTCAGGGATTCCTTCAACTCCTGGGATGCTTCATCACTAGAAGAATCATCCTCTGGAGGCCTAACGTGACATCAACCAGAATAAACGTAAGCAACACAAAATCCTCCTTTAGTGGAGTAAAATGCTTATGCCAGAGAAATTTCTGCTTATGCTGAGGATTTGCTGCTACCTGATAGCACACACTAAGGAAGTCCACAGTCTAGTGAATGCCCAGATAAAGCCAGTACATGCCAGTAAGCAAGACAGACTTGGAATGCCAACACTGGTGGAACTCTATAAACATGACTATTCCAGCTAGCTCCACATACAATGAGTTTAGTAAAGACACAGTGTCAGGTGGTCACTAATACTGTGTTGACAAATTAGGGAAACTGCAGATGAAAAGGGATACTGAATGGGTAACAGTGCTTTGTTTTTAAAAAAAGCTGCCTCAGTAACTATGGCATTTAAACTGTGGGTGTTAGTGGAGTAGCTCACCTTTTAAGGTTATTCACAGACTTATTTTCCTGCTCATTAGAGATTTCAAGATTAAAAGCAGCATTTAGTTTCTCTGAAGTATTAAATCACCAACAGTTACAAGTACCTTTGCAAAATCATGCAAGAATATGCATATGCATAATAAATACACTAGAATGGAAGAGTTTTGTGCTAAGCACTGATAGCTGTCTATCACAACTTGGGCAACATGTGCATTGTGATTAATACTATTTTATTGTTTCAATTATTTAATGTTACAAAGAAATCCATATGGTTTAAATTATTAATACAATATTAGGCCTTCACAAAAGAAAAAAGTATTACAAAGTGTATCCGAAACAATATCACTGTATTTACAGAGCAGTGGCCTATTGATAAAGGTTACCATGTATGTATTTGTTCTGTCAGTTCTGTTATTAATTAAGAAATAAACACAACAGCACTTAGGAAATAACTGTAGTGTATTTGTAGCTCCTACAATGTTTGCTGTCGCATTATTTTGCTGAATTGTTTGCTATACACATCTGGTTCCTCTTCAGTAGCTTGCAGGAAAATGTTTCTTCCCACAGTACATTACTACTAAACTCTCCATTCATAAAAAGAAAAATAAAAAGGAAAATAGGCACTATTCAGTCCACAGGTAAGTCTTCAGACAGGAACACACCTACTATTAACTTGCTCTTTTATAGTTGCTGGCAGTTCATTTGCTCTTTGCGTCTCAGTTTTCCCCTCTTTTGCCTCTGGTATCTAAAGCAACAAGATAATAAACAATATATTGATATTTTAAGCATTTTAAACAAATCCAAGTTAAAAACAGCTACCAAAATAGTGCATAAACTATATTAAGTCTCAGAATCACCATTCTACATAATAATTTCTAAAAAATTATTTGACAAAAGGATGCTTATGAAGGAATTCTCTATTAAAGCTTTTTCTTATTTCAGGAAACAAAACTCTGTGCCAGAAATTGGGAACTGCTAGTTTAACATGATGAGTTTAGCATTAAAAGGAGCTTTCAACCTTTAAGGTTATATATTGCTTTTTCGTGGGGAAGTAAGTTTAGGCCCCATACTCAAGGTTTAGAAAGCTTCATTTAGTCTTAGAGCATCTCAGTTTAACTATGATGCAGTACAGCATCTACTCATTTATTTGTGTGAACATTGCTAAAACATACTGCAGTGACTGAAGAGCAGCTCTGATAACTGCTTATGGCTTAGAAGAAAGAATGTTATAATGTGCAACAGGTGGGTACAGTAAGTTTTGTTGAAGCAACTAATAAAACCGGACAAGGATGCAGTATTTGAGGCTCAATACATTGATGCCGCTACAGCGACTGCAACATCAGCTAGCTGCCAGTGACACTGAACTATATAAGCAGTACTTTCTCTTTTAACAGCTGGGGGAGGAATCACAATAGGTCTCAGTCACCTGCTTAGTCATGCTTTCTTTCTTGCGCCAGAACCACCACCTTCCAGACTTCTTTGGCATCTTTTCTTTGACCCAAGACTCAACAGTAGCCTGAAATTAGATGTGGTTTTAATTAGTATAGAAAAACAAAGAGATAAAATCAGGCGTTACTACATACAAAATTTTCCAAGAAAGTATGCATTTATCTATTTACCTTAGGCAAACTCTTCTGAAACACCTGCAAACTCAGAATCATCGGTGCAGCCAATGCCCAGTTATAATACCTGTTTCAAAACATGTTATTGGTAAGATATTACAAAATCTGTCTGCAGATTGATAAATATCAGCAGGAAATCTTGCCCTTGTGTTGATGAAAATACATATTTGCTGCCAACCACTAACACTAACATTTTCTGCAAGCAATCATTTTAATATATAAAATTCGCCATCAGTGGGAATTACAGAAAATAAATCTCAATTAAGCTGAAGCTAAATTTAATGCAAATCTTTGGTTCAAACAGATTCACACACAAACTGCAATGGAAGCTCAGAAACGTGCTCACTGCAAAGACCAGATTTGAAATGGGATTTTCTATGACCTAATTTACATGACACAGAGAACTTACCTGTTATAAATCCGTATCACCAAATTAGGATTGTCTATGAGTCCAGGGTTTTCAGCAAATTCATGATAAGTAATAATATGCTCCATGAATTTTTCTGCAACAGAAAGAGACCTTAATTAAAAAGTAATAATATAAAATAAAAGTAATACCCCAAGATGTCTGATTAGTTTACATCTAGGAAAACCCTTTCTGTCATTTCAGAGTCTCTCCTGATCTTGCAGAATCACTTAAATTGTACTAATTGAGGCCCACCTGTCAAGGGTCATGTGACTGCCTCCTCCCTACAGAAAAAGCCTTGGACCACTTCAACAGTCACAGTAAAGAGCCTTCACAACTTAGAAGAGGAAGGATAAGAAGGAACTAATTCAGTTCAAAGGCTGGAAAAAGAAAGCCATGCTTGTCTAGACAAGTTTTTTCAAAAATTATGGCAGCAGGTAAGAGGCCTACATACTACACTAGAAGAAGAGGGGGAAGGGTGATGTCAGCTTTTCAGGTTTGAAATACTACTTACTATCTAAACTGAGAGTTATATATATATATAGTGAATATATATATACACATATATTTTATACATATATATATAGAAACTAATACTATCACTTACTAGCATTTTCACAACTAGTTTCTATATATGTTTGCAGAAATCCATGATTTAGTGGAAGACTCCTGCAATCAAGACATCCTCTTTTCCAATCAAATCCAGTATTACTACCATGTTGCCACAAGAACAGTCCTGAGTCTTTATTAATAAGCACCTAAATTTCACTTAATGTGTTAGAGACTGGATGACCATTTAAAAAGTAATATTAAAACTCTGCAGTACATGTCCATGGAGATTTTATGCTGCTAAAAGCTCCCTCAAAAATACATACAACTTAACAGTAAACAGACTAAAGCATTAAGAGAGAAAAATCAGATAGTAAAAATCTAGTGGTTAACAATCATTTAAGATAGAAGTAGAGCACAAAACATAGTCCAACACAAAGAGGGTTTTTTATCACTCGAAAAAAATGAAAAAGAAAAATTATCAGGCAATTGGAAAGAATATTAATTGTTAAGATTTACATAGGACTAAGCAAGGCCTGGCAACCAGAAATTGATGTAGTTGGTCAGACAAATATATAGTACAAAAAACAAAGACAGAAAGCTTCTCAAGACCTCAAGTGTTCTTGATTAATATGAAGTTCAATTCTGCTATTTCAGCTTGGCAAATGCTTGAGAATTTTAGAAAAATGAAAGATTTTCTATCCCCTTTTCTCAATGTGAGCATAGTAATTAACCAAAGTTTTGGAAGGAGGAAATCAGAGCATTCAAGCCACTTCATTTGTTTAGCCGCCTGAGCTCTATTCTTCTTTATGCTTTAGTCTTTCACATACCTTTAGAAATCTCTCCATTTTCATTGAGACCTCCACAAAGTGAAAGAGTAACATCAGGCAAATCCATAGCAGAATCAGACATGCACTCTGTACCACTATCAGCAGCAGCACTTCCCACTGACTGGGGTGACTGGGAACCAGAAAGGGTATCTGACTCTGCCCAGTGCCTGAAGCCAGGATCAGAATCACTAAAGAAAAGTGAAAAGCATGTTATTTGCAAAAAAATGCACAGATCTTAGGTTACTGAACACACTATACGATTAATCCCCCCCAAAAAATCTTGCTTTTGCATTTTTACATCATTTCACAATAAAAATTTAAAATGAACCTAACAAAAAACCCAGACATACACACCCACACCAACCTTTCATAATATTTGCAGACAGTTTCCAAATCTCCTAACACTTCCCTAAACTGGGCAATAATTACATTTCTTGCCTAAATTGGATTTAAATGAAGGAAACATCCCCTACATTCTACTGCAGAATAACACTGTGCTCCTCAATCTTTCCCAGAAAGTTGTAAAATGAGAAAAAGGAAATAAGGGGCACTGCTTTTAGTGTTTTTAGAACACTGTCTGTTGCAAGTAGTACAATAGAAAGGAAAACTGCCATTAAAAAAATCACATTGTGATTTAAGGCTGGAGTCAGTAGTCTGATGCACTGAAAAACTTACAACATAGCTGAACAAGCTGGTACAAAAGCAGTTTAAATGTACTCCCCTCTGTGTCTGCAGAACATACAGGCTCCACAAAAAAGAACACTCTCAGTTCTCAGCAGTTACCTCCTATGTGATCTTTCAACGTGTTACATGGCAAATTAGACTTTTCACAATTAGATAAGTACTAAATACTTCACAAAAGCCTAAAAACTTGAAATCCAATTCTTTTTATCGGAACTGAGACATAAATAATACATGTAATGACTTGGGTAATGCAACTGCAGAATTACCCCAGATTTACAGCATTTTACTTCAAAATTACCTTTTGGGAAAGTAAAGTGCTGCAACTTCAGGTTCCAAAGCCTTTAGGTCATCCAAGTAAATATCATCAGGACCTTGATGATGACTTCGCTTGTGCACCCCTGTTAATTTTAACAACTAAGATTACTAAGAAGTTACCCAGAGATTTTAAATACAAACATAGTCATGGAATATTCAGATTTATTTGTATGATTTTTAAGTTCCAGAGCTTCATTATAATTTTAGTCAGATAAAATTTTAAATAGGAAAAACTGAAAAAGCACATTTATACTTTTTCCACTATGACCTCAAATTGGTAGATCACACTGAGGGCAAGAATCAAGAGCTTTATTCCACACCTTTCTTTTTTGAAGGAGAGTCAGTTTTTGCTGTTGGTTTTGTTTCTGGTAAAGGATCCATCAATATTCTGGAATGATGATCACCATCCAGTGCCAACGGAACTTGCGGTTCTACGATTGCAGAAGCAAGAGAGTCTTTAACATCCATCTGCTTAAGGAGAGGATGAGTTCTTGGCTCAGGTTTCAGTACTGTACAGACAGAATCTTTCACATCATCATCATCTTCAACTTCATCAGAGCTGAGGATGACCCTAAAATGAGTCTTCTCTGATGGAGTAATGGTAGCTGTTCTGCAGTGTTCCAGTTTTTCTTTCTTACTTATCTGAAAAACAAAAGTCTAGTCAATATTTTCACTTCACCTGTTTGTTTTCTTCCATTCTAAACATTAAATTTGTACTCATGGTTCAAGTCCTCACCACACGAGGAAACCAAGACATGTATTGTAAACATATATTGTATAATATGTATTGTAGCAACATAAAACATGTCTCACCATATTAGCAAAGTTCTCTGCAAAAGAATTTTCACAGGAGCTTATTTACAAGTTTAGTAAAGAAACTGGCATAGAAGAAGTGCTGACTTGACCAAACCACAGCAAGGAAAAAGCATAAGTGTGGATTTATCAGGGCCTCTTCTATTCTTATCAAGACTACAGTTCCTCTGGAATGAAATAGAACTTACTCTACAATAAAGAAAATCAATTTCTTAAGTTAAAAGAAAAAACTAAAGAAAAAAAAAATTCTGAGGTTGTTTCCTTCAGGTTTTAACAAAAAAATTTAAAAATTTCAGACTTTCACTGCTAGGTTTCCTGGGATTATTACTTTGCTGAGAAGCTTTTGAACTCAAAAAAGCTGACTCTCTGCCTCCACAAGGGGTTGCTACTTCCCCATTTCAGCTCTATCTGACCAACAGCAGCAGATTTCCAGTCCTCTCCTAGGACAATCTTAAATATGCCAAAACTCTGTTACAAAGTTAGAAACAATAAAGATGTTTACCTTGGTTGACTCTGGGAATCCTCCCCATGTCCATTCCATGTGAGATTCAGATCTGAGCAAGCTCTCAGCAGGCTTAACTTCGAGTTCTGAATCACTTTTGGGGCAGACTTGCTCAGAGAAAGGGCTACCAAATCAGTAAGAAAAAAAAAAAAAAAGAAGAAAAAAAAAAAAAAAAAAAAAAAGAAAGAAAAGAAGAAAGCCAGTGTTTAAAATGCATTAATGCATTTTTGTGCAGCTACTGTTGGTAGAGTTTTCAACAGCTTAACAGAGCTTCAATTATTTGGCAACATGGCAAGAAGCCCAGCAGGGTTTTCAAACGGTGAGAAATTAGGTTAAAACCAAAATCACATTAAAGACATTAAAGGACTTACATAGTGATCACACTAAATAGATTCCTCCACTGCATCTGCAGTGCAGGAATAGCTCTCCCTTCAGCCCATGTTCCATTTTTCAAACAAAATGAGAACAAAACTAAAAAGTTTATAGAAAAGTAAGACAGAAAATAGTTTTAAGTTCCTTACCTCTGAAAAATACCACATTTCAGCATGCTATGCAGAGATTTGAGTAATAGAAGTCTTGCAAATGTAACTCACAAAACAACAACAATTCCCAGTGCAGGGAAAAAAAACATTCAGAAGATAACTTAGGAGGGAAAGGAGATTACTTGAAAACTTCCTTCAGATGTGTTTGAACTACATGACCTTTAAAATCTATCCTGTTTTTCTTACAGTGGTCATAATCCATAAATCAGAAATAGACTTCAGAAATTTACTTCAGTCAAGGTTACTTTTAAGCCAGAAGAACACCCTACAAAATGCTAGAAAGGATTTCAAAATCATTTTGCACTTTAAGATCTCAGAAATTTTAAAAGAAACACAAGATTTTGTCAATCCTTTCTTGAATAGGGCAATTATACTGCATATTATAGGAATGCTGCTCTTTTTATACTTTGACATTCATAACGTATTATGGTTTGAGTTTATATAAACAAACCTCAGTGTTTGAATTTAAATTGTAGGGATCAGAATTGGACACAGCCCTCCATGTGCGGCCTGATCAGACCTAAGAGGAGAGGGATAATCACATCTCTCTATCTGCCACTAATGCCCCGTGGATGGAGCCCAGGATCCAGCTTGCCTTTGTTGCTGCAGCCTCAGTTTCTGCTGCCTCAGACTCAGCTTGTTGTCCCCCCAGTGAGCAAGGCTGCTCCCAGCCACACAGATCCCAGCTTGTACTGGGCTCTTTTAGTTGTGTAATCTCAGTACAGGATTTCACACCTGCCTCTGCAATTGTTGCACTTGTAATTTCTGATGGGTCCAGGTGCTAGACAATGTCTTTGAGGCTCCTTCTCCCATGGAGGGTTCGGCCAAATGAACTTTTGAAGTCACTTCCAAT
The DNA here is from genome assembly GCF_009819655.1 of Sylvia atricapilla. Lineage (NCBI taxonomy): Eukaryota > Metazoa > Chordata > Aves > Passeriformes > Sylviidae > Sylvia > Sylvia atricapilla. Next base: position 103,809,099 of record NC_089140.1, on the reverse strand, counting down.
TTAGGTTTTGATTTAATGATTTAATACTGAAAATTTTAAAGCAACTCCCTACAGGTATTTAATCTATGGATTTCCCCCCCCCATACAAAATTCCTGTAAGGATTAGTTACCTAATTTAGTATCATATGTCAAACTTTCTGAAGGTTTGAGGAACTCAGGTTTTGTAGTATCATACAGGAGTGAATTGTGATCATAATTCAGACTGCAAAAATAGACTTTACACAGATCACAAGCCAGACAGTAAGAACGCCTCATACTGCTCCAAGAGGACACCTCAAAAATCCAAGATCTCAGGACATTTAAACATCTCTACAATGGTGAGTTGTCATCTCAATTGACTTCCAGCCTTCATCACCCATAGACACAAAAAGAAAACCAGTGTTCTCCTCCTCAGCTCACCACTAACAATGTCATACAGGAATCACATTTTCTGTATTGTGAGAAGGGCTTGATTAAAGGAACACACTCATAAAAATACACGTACACCTTTGTTTTCAGGAAGAATAGGAACTAACTTTCCCTGAATGTCAAACAATTTATTCCATCCACACCACAGGTCAACTGGAAGCCATGCACAATATTAACCTGTTTCTCAGTCTAATTCTTAATATTCAGCTGTTCCTGCAAAAGATTTAATATTTCAGGGTTTTTGGACTAAGTCTATTCTATTACCCTCAAGGTATGCTTTTCACTGTCACTCTCAGGCATAAGTGTTTAGCCAAAAGGCCCATGCATGTAATAGTGACTTAGTTGTGCCAACATGGCCTGTTACAACAGGACGAATACTGATGGCATCAGGTATCAAATAGTTAATGGTTATGCTTTCCAGCTTATTATACTGAGTAGGACAAACAGAAGTGTCCTCATGGAAAGGACTTGTGCTATTTTCTTCCTTGAGCTCTCTGCAAGGGCTCTGAAGAACAAGACAATCAACTGAATTACAAGTTAGTTAGCTTTTTCAGATCTCAAAAAATGCGGTTATTAAACCCCCCCCCCTTTCTCTTCCTCTGTACAACAACTACGTGATAAAATCGCTATTTGATGGCTTAGGAGAAGCAATTTAAAGCAAAATTTCTCTTCTCCTAGATGGCACGCATCAGAGAATCCCTGACTCAATGTCCTCTCCAAAGACAAAAAAAGAAAATTGCTAATTTCTCTGCTGAACTGCAATCTGAACTGGGTAGCTTTTTGTTAAAAAAAAAAAAAAAAAAACCAAAAAAAAACAAAACAACAAACCAACCCAAAGCTCTGAAATGCCTAGATACCTCACACAAGGCACAAACAAGTTATTACAGTGGACTGGCTCCATAATACATAAATGAGAAGAGATGCAGGAATTATCTCTCCCAGATATAACCTGCTAGTCTGTGTTACCTCAGTTTTATAAACTGAAAATGAGTATCAGCCTCCATACCACTGTCATCTAGGTGATATAATCCATACAGCAACATGTCAGTCCTTAGGGTCAAACACTGTGACTGCATTTCAGTCACAAACCACAAATCTTTGGGGAACATTTGAAGTCTACATCTCATTAAGTGTAATTGAGGATGTGGTTGTCAGCCCAAAACATAAGAAGGAATGATGATGGGATTTCCTGTCCAACAGCTTCTGTTCATTTACAAGCTATGCACTGGGGGAATTAGCAGGCACCAAGCATGGTGTGGTACATTCTGACTCCACTGAGGCCACAGCTCTGCAAACACCTGAAGCAGAGAGATCACACAGACTTCAAAAAGTATTGGCTGAAGGTTGAACTGTTCCATTCTGCACCACCTATTGATGCAGAAGAACAGGTACCTGTGCAGTGAGCAGGTAACAAGCAACAACAGCCAGCATGGAAGGCTGACCAGTAATCCTCACTGACCTTGTCAGTATATCTGCTATGAGGCAGATTCCTCTATCAAACTGAAAAGCAGTAGAACTAGACACTTGCCATAGGGTTCAGATGAATCAAGGTACTACTTAGCATGCTGTGTGAGATATGTATGTCCTCTCCTGTATGTCCAAGGTTCAGGGAAAGTACAAAATTTACCTCAAATACTACACGTATGCACAAAATGCTTTCTTATGCATATAGAGATTGAGGTTAGAGTGGTGAAATCCAAAGTGTGAGCCTTGAAAAATCTACAAACCGAATGCAAGAGGAATAGCATGAACATCAGAAACTGAAGAACGTACTTGAACGTGCATACGGAAATGCCCTGGTCACTGAAAATTGGCTGGCAAACTGCATTTATGCCATTTTTAAGAATCCACAGTCAACTGATGATGATTTCAGTATCTCTGGACAAAGAAAGATACCAGAACTCCAGCAAATCCCCTGTTCTAAAGTGGAATATGATTCAGCTTTAGGATCTAGCTTTACCTTGAGCAATTTGGATTACTTCACACAGTAAAATGTACCTTAACATACTCATCACTTTTGCATTCTGGCAGATCAAGTATTGCTTATGCTAGGGTGAATCACAGGGAACATACTAGTTTTCCACACTCTTCTCAGCTTGAGGGAATCTTACTAACTGTATTTCCTCTCTTTAACAGTGAAATAATACATTTTGTAAAGTTCCCAACATTTCAAATTACTATCAAGTGTTGCATTCAATATCACAGAAGTTGGGCAAGTTTGATAGTTTTACAGAGCAGTGGGAAAACGAATAAAAAGGCACAGTAATTTTTGTTTTATAATTACTCATTATTATAGAAACGATGGCATTACAAAATTACTTACTTCTCCAGAGGGGACCAGTCTCCATCAGATAAGGGGTAATGGTCCTTCGAATGATAAATCAAAGATTCTTTTTGTTCTTCACCCTTTGGTGATGAATTTGAGGATCCTCTGTGGAGACACATAAGACATTAAGTCAGCAACAAGAAATCTGTGTTACTAATTCAGTAAAAAAAAAATTACATGGATGTTATTAAAAAAAAAATCTAAGAGCAAAAGCAAGGAGTGTATAGTTTAAAGCATTTGTTGTTTGCAAGACACCTTTATGTAACCTAAAAAGGATTTTAAAAGTATTATTAATACTTGAAAATATTGCAAATTTAAAAATCTACTGCTCTTGGAAGTTAATGCTGAAGAAATCACAATAGCATAAATGATACTACTCTCCATAAGTAACCCTTAGCCATTTTACTCTACACAGGCAGGTAATATTAACAAAACACAAAGATGAACATGAATTTTTACACAGTAAACTTTACTATGTGAATTTTACAATCATTGGAAAAGTTGAACTATAGTAAGGTTAGTTTTGACAATGTATATTCGACAAATTAAAACAGTAAAAAACCAGAGTTAGGTATTAGCATCACAATTTACCCAAGTGCTTACAGATTTACATCAACATTACAACAAGGAGATCAAATAATGCACTTTTCTGAACAGTGAGATTTGTTTTGCACTGGGAAGTCTACTCAACATCTACATCAAAGACCCAAACCCAACCAACGGTAAGACCCACTGAACAGGCATACACCCTATTTTACACAGAAGCCCCCTTGAAATATTACCATAAAGCCCTTCAAATCCTTCTACAGATTTCTGAACTTAACTGAATAAAATATCTATTTTCAGGATACAACTAAGTTGTTTGAGGTTAGATCACGGGCTTCATGGGTGTACAGTAGATAAGAACACAAGGAAGACATGCCTGGAATTTGAGAGCAAAATGCAACAGAAATTCTTTTAAGCCATTATTATGAGAGTAAAAAAGCTATTTTTATTCCAGTGCACAGTTGCACTGGATTTGTTTTGGAATCCTAATGCTCATTTCTCTTACAGATGGAGGAAAGAAATATTTTGCTATTATCAAATGTGCAAATATTTAGAATTTGCATGCCTACTCAATTAGACACTAAGTAGTTACAGTGATCTACCTCATTTACACAAGTCTCTCATTTGGAAGACAGGCTAGGTTATGGTAAATAACTTGAACTCTAAAAATGTCTTTTTAGCTCCACTTCTTATTCTGCAGTACCATTCTTATGAAACCTGATGATGCTGCCTGACTTAAAATGAGAACTGCAAAGACTGTACATCCTTTGTATTCATAAACTAAGTGTGACAAAAATATGTTTCATACTATTGTGGTTGGCAGTACTTAGTATCTCCAAAGGAGGAAAAAAGTACAATTGAACAACTAAGTAAACACACAAAAAAAAATATTAAAGAGGTCCTCAACATCTTTACTTCAGTGGGGAGGGAGGCAAGATGACACATGGGTGGTATTGAACAGATTTTATTTACTGGAGATTAGCAACAAAAAGGGTTCATATGAAGGATGCAAAAAATCAAATTTAACTAGTAAGTGGATAAGTTAAAAGTCCAAATGCAGTTGAAGACTATCGAAAATACAAGGGGAAATCAGTATGCATCAACTTGTAACTTTAAGGTGCACTACCAACTCTAAGCTATTTATTTTGCAATGCTTATAAACAGTACTGCCACTTCTCATTGTTGTCTACTTTACACATAGACTAAATAAATATGTAAGATTTCAGAGACAGATAATCACTTTAACCCTTTAACACCCTTAGCACTGGAGAAATAATGCCCTCTATTTGAGTTGTGCATACTGTAATCTCAGTCTTTCTGATATTATTTTATGTAAATCTAGCATTGCTAACATATCTAAATCATAGCTGGAAAAGACAAAGCACGTAATTTGAAAAAAGCTGATAAACACTTGGTAATATATTTTCCCAAGAAACAGGAAACAGATTGTTTTTCTGCTTTATAAAAAACCAAAGAGATAAGACATTACATACTGGCACCTGTGACTGAATTTTTGACCTTCCTGTTATAACATCAGCCTCCCTTTTCCGCTCCTAGTTTCACTTTGAAATCTGAAGCTATGCCTGAGAACAGTCAAGTTTCTAATTTCTTATCTTACTTCTTCCTTTTCAGAGACACACATTTATAACTAAAAAAAAAAACCAAACCCAAAACCAACCAACCAAAACACCACAATCTCAAACAAATGTACTGATTCCACCTTACATCCCCACAGGGTTTGAAAAGAAAACTTATGAACACTTTTTCACAACCCTATTTTTAGCTGGAAGAAAACAAGTGCATGCCTATTGCAAGGCACTTTATTTCTTGCCCTGATAGCCCACTGAAATGAGCGTATATAAACTCCACTAACTGATATAGAGCCACAAACCTAATGTATTTGGGACTTTACCATTACAATGGTTTTTTGTTTCAGTCCTGCATTTGCTTGCTGTTCACAAGAAAACACAGTTCTTTTACAAAATCAATCTTTTCACTTTATAACACCCTGTATGATAATGTATTTATACTGCTGTTTCTGCTTATACATGTTAAAAAAAAGTTTAGAAATAAAAAGCCTTGCCAAACTTTCATTCTAAGGAGTACAAAAAAAAAGGTAAACTTTATGAAAAAAACCATGGTCTGTTCAGCTATGAGTAAACATTCAACATTCTGATCAAACACACCATTTTTTATTCACCTCTAGTCAAAGTAAGATAATTGCTAGAACAGCCATTTGAATCCTAAACACTGCATGAAAGCAGCCATTATTAACATGACATGCCTAAATACTTCATACATTTGTAATGACATGTTAAATAAAGACTAAACCATTATTGGCTTATATTTTCTCTCTTCCTGTACCTAACAGTTGTTCTTATTTTTTGTTTTACTATGACAAGTTTATTGTTGTCTTAATAACTGCATGCTAAAGACTGAGCAAAGGTCTTCCTTTTCTTGAACTGAAAATAAGATAAAAATTTCAGGGAAAAAAAAAAAAAGCGCCTAGACTTGAACAGAGCAGGGAATACCTAAATGACAATTCATTGACATAAATACGATACTAATAAAATAAGGCAAATTAAATAAGAAAGCCACAGACACTAAAAAACACTTAAAAATCCAGATTTTGTTTGTTATATTTTACTAGTCATAGGTATAATAACAGATTCATGTTTTTCGGTTGCACTAACCATTTTGTCTGGTACTTACTAAATTTGAGACTCCTTTGAAGACCCATACTGAAGCAGTTTTTTCAGTTACATTTTATTCTCTTACACCAAAACACTTTTGTTCCCAGACCTGATCTTGAATTTATTCAGCCAGTATTGTATTTAACAACAACACTGTCCAGTGAAACATCTAGCTTTCTTTGAAAACCAAGTCCTGATGAGTAGGCTTTTCCTGGATTTGAGGCATATATATGCTTGATAGCTTTCATCTATAACCTGAATCTTTCCTGTTACCCTATAGACCTCTTCAGCTTATTAGTATGTGCTACCACTGTAGCACAAACTCCACTTTTTAGTAAAGAGTTTATCCACTTCAAAATACAGGATTGATTTTTTTCCTCCTTTTTTTTCCCCCCTCTCTTCTTCACACATGTATAAAGAATTCTCTTTACTAACATGAAGAGACATCAATTTATATAATTTTCAGTTGCTGAAGTAAACTTCAGGTTACAGAGAAGACAAATTCAGGTGTGCTACAGGCATTTCATGCTGCAGTCTATCTAGAGGTTATCAACCACCAGAAGATCACTGCCTCACCAGAGAAATTACACTGACACTTTCTCAGTCACACAACAGATCACAACACTTCATCACCAGAATGGGCTTAGCTGCATTCATGCTCATAAAAAAGTGGCCCAACTTTAAGGTGAATCAGTGAAGATTTGGAAGACACTTGTTTGGAGTTTTGTTTGTTTGCTTGAGGAAAGGCCTAGGCAGAGCCTACCAAAACTTGTGCAATACTTGCATGGAGGAAATGAACATGTCACCTTTTAAATGTTCAGTGATAACAGTGAAAACAGCAACTATGTAAGAGCTTACCTTAGGGGCTGTACAGTTTTCTCATCATCTGAGCTTATTTCCATTTCAAAAATCTCTTCAGTCCCAGCAGAAGAGATCTGATCTTCTTTCCTGCTATCTTGTTTGTATTTCTTCCTTCTTCTTTTTTTCTTTTTCACAGAACCTGGGGTGAATACAGTCTCTGTTTCTCCAGAGTGTGGAATTTCTGAGTTTGCACATGTCCTCTCATTTTCACCTGATTTCAAATGATTGTCAGTGTCTTTAAAAAACTGATCTTCAGTGGGTATTGGAGATGTTGCCAAATAAGCAGGAACTTTTTCCTAGGGGGAAAAAATTTTTAAAAAGAAAAAGCTATTTTTTTCTACTTTTTTTGTGCACACAGGGTAGTTGTCAGCTACAGATTAATCCTTGTACCTATATTTAGACACAAAGCCATAAAGATGGCCAGTGGTATGAAGCTGATATAGAAAGGAACCAAGTTCACCAACAATGATTACAAAAAAGTTCAGAAAAAATGCATGTCAGTATTCTTATGGTTTTCAGACACAAACAACTGATTTTGCCAGCAAAGCAAACACCCAGTCAGTGGAATGCTTTTGAAGTTATCTGCCCTGAGCACGCCAGTTCCATGCTTATTAAATGTGTTAATAAAAAAAGGCTAATTAAATCCACTGCTGTTTATTTTGAAACAGATTCATTGGAAGGTATAGGTTGAAAGGGACATCTGGATACCATCTGGTCCAATCTTCAGTCAAAAGCAGGGCCTTGGGTCAGGTTATCCAGGGCCTGGTCAAGCCAAAGGTTGAGTATTTCCATGAGGGAGTTTATCAGTTCTCTAGGCAACCTATTCCTGTGTTATACTGCTTTTGTACAGAAGGATTTTCTTTATATCCAGCTGAGATTTTCCCCATGCCCTTTGCCCCATCTTAAGACTAGACAGCCTTGTGAAGAGAGTGTCTCTGTCTGTTCTGTAACTACCCTGTAGGTACCCACAGGACTGTGGTTAGATTCCCCAGAATCCTCTCTAGGCTCAACAGAACAAGTTCCAGCAACTCTTTTTCCCATTTCAATTTCTCCAGCCCTCCACCGGGCTGTCTCAAATTTTCCATGTTTCTCCTGAACTGGGAAGGCTATAGCTGTGTTCCAGATTTCATCTAACACACACCAGGCTGAGCAGGACAGCCCCACACCCCTTCACCTGCTGGCTATGCTATTGCTGATGCTACCTGGGGCACATCTGCCATCACTGCAGCCAGGGCACGCTGCTGACTAGGTGATGCAGTTTCATCCAGTCACATCCCAGCTGCACTTCCAACCCTTATGTGAGACTGCACGTGCATCTTGGTTAAACCTTGGTGTGAATCTTGCTGGTCCAGTCTCCCAGCCTGCCAAGCTGGCTCTCTGTGGTGGCTCTTTTTCTGACCTGTCTACCTCTCAGTTCATGTTACCCACAAAATTGGTGAAGGTGCCTTCAGTCATGTCAGACATTATTTAGGTAAAGTATCTTTCAAAAAGAAGAAGTCAAGTCTAATTTACTCACCTTAAAACCAACATACAGACAATCAACTCTCAACTAATTACAACCCACTGCTCTTCGAAGGAAAAGGTTTAGCTATTTAGCCTGAGGTTTATTTACATTGTAACAAGAAATTGAAAAGACATTGACACCTAGTCTGAAAGAAACACACTGTGAAGAGACAAGGACAAGGTGGAACAAAAGCAGAAGAGAATAGAATAGTGAACAGAAAAAGTTATGGAACCCAGCTTCATGGTAGAGAATAGAAGCAATTACAAGATGTCTGTTGTTTTACTGGACTCTTGTGCAGACTGTTAGTCAGGAACACAGATGAGACACAGCCAGAGCACTGATACTACTTTTGATATGCTCAAAGCCTTAGCTCCTATTTAACAGTATATTCAAATTTTCATTGAATTAAGAGCTACAGAACGAATGGCTGTAAAGTAGAGTGAAGCAGAAAAAGGAGAACAACATACAGCCTTATACAACATCAATGACACACATTTTGCATTGTGAAAAACCTTGAAATTAAATGCTAGCACCTAAACTAAAGTTAATATTCTACACAATTAGTGACAAGTGAGAACAACGAAATAAATAAATAAATAAAGCACTCAGGAAAAGTTAAAAGAAAAATAGCTGGAAAATTGTCCTGATTTACATGGATTGAGGGGAGTGGTATTACTTCTGAATGTCAAGATGTGAAAAATGCAAAGACTGAGCCCTTAAAGAACCTTTCTGAATCCTCCCAAAATGGGGCAAGAAAATCACTGAGAGGTTTATGATTTATCCCTTAAGGACAGCTACAAGAGGCAAACAAAGATGTTGATCAGTTGCAGGGAAAAAAATGCTTAAAAGCAGTTTTAATAACTCAGTTTTGCTTTGTAGCAAACTTGATCTATATTTTCAGCGTGAATTACCAGCTTTCAAGAACACATTATACACAGATAGGACACTCTTGTTATAAATCAAAAGGTACAAGTGCAATATCTCCTTTAAAACACTGTACTGGGGACAAAGGTAGTGGTTATCACCCTTGCTTTCCAGAACTCATGAGACTGATCAGTCCCCATCAGTGTCTGACACAGCCTAGATCTGTAAAAAACTGCTTTCAGTTTTTATTTTAATCACGGTGTGTGCTGACACAGAACCCAACCTTCCTTCTGCTTAAGCGTTACGAATCCCAAGTTATCATTTGAGGTCTTAAAGTTTGTTTTCTCCTTACACTTGAAATTGTATTTAACTCCTTTCTGTATGAGAACTTCCTCTGCTCCCTCACAGTAAACAAGTAGCACCCTAAACTAAAAACTGGATCAGTCTCATTTCCTTGAAAGATTGATTTATAATAACTGAAGGAAATTAACACTTTACCATTTAATTCTCTGAGACAAATTTTTTTCCTCTCTCTTCTGACTATTTTTCATTAAACCTTTTGGACCCTTGTATTTAGAACTTCTTTCCTTCAGACCTGCTGAGCAATGCCAACAGACTCAAAAGCAATTAAAAGCCATGGTCAGGACTGACCAACACCACGATTACATAGCTCCCATATCCTTAGGAAACCAGAGTAAAAGTGAACCATTATTCCTGTTTTTCAGAGGCTCACTAGCTTCCAGTTGCAAAAGATTCTTTGGAAATAAATTCCCAAGTCAAAGAAGTTACTGTTACCTGGTGAAAGTTTCATAAATAAAATTGTGAAAAACTGGACTAAAATTTGTAAGGTAAATTAAAAACATGCCCAAAAAGTAGACTACCTTTATTAGTAAAGGCACAAGCTGTAATAACTTAAAGCAAAAATTATTGCAAGACACTGCAATTTAGTATAACTGCAGTCAACAAGAATGAATTAACTAAACCAACCAACCAAACAAAAATACTTCAGCACATCTTCCAAATAATGCTCTAATTAATGAAAATAATTAGTTACTTTATTATTACTGGCAGCAAAATGGTACAAAGTATCAAGCATCTTGGCAGCATACAAAAGAGACATTAAGATTCAGTTACAGAAAATGTAGCCTTCACAGAAGTGAAGATACTGACAACACTGTATGAAGCACTTTTAACCCATTATTGTGTTATTACTACACTGTAGCCACCAAGAAGCACAAAGTCCTTACATTTTCCTCCTCGGTTTCTTGCACAAAGAAAGCTTCTCCATTGTCACCCAATTTCATATGAAGATCAACAGCATCGCCATTAATTTCTATATCAATCTGTGGAAAGAGACAGTTTATTGTAAATAATTCATTGGGGTAAAGTGCTGATCTCATAGTTCACTTAGCTCTGAGAGTAAACTTTGTTTCACTGTATAATGGTGTCCCTTTCTCCTCTCTCTTTCTGACACAAGTCTGTCATAAAAGTCTTTCGTTTGTTCACCTGCAAAATACATCATGCTCCTGGCAGACAACCTAACACCCACAAGAAAAATAAGAAAAAAATAAACTTCATATTAAGACTGAATCTTGTTCAAACAATTACTGATATAGTTTATATTTTATGGAAGAATGGCTGAGACTGTTCAGATGTTTAAATCTCAATCTGAATTGGGGCCTGGTATGAATCTGAACTCTGAACACCAGAAGTTCCACCTGGAAGCCTCCTGGAGGCAGGCTTTGTCTGAAAGTGATGACACTTGCCACGATTATTTCTCAACTCAAGTTAGTGTTTCAGATTTTCCTGCTCATGAGTTTATGGGAGTATGACATGGGACCACAACCCTTCTGCAACCACAGTGTTTCTGTCAGAGAATAATGTTTTTATGGTGCTAAACAGGTACGTTTTAGCCAAGAAAACCCAGTTATAGGAAGTGATAAATTAGGTAAATAACCACACATGCATGGGGACTATACCCGGATCCTTAAGATAACCACTTTTCTTCTTCCCCACAACACCAGACTGATTTTGATCTGAAGATCATATATATTTCACTGCTGTTTATTTTTAAAATACTTTCTTGTATTTCCAATTGAGCAACATGAGTTTAAAAAAACTCAGCTTTGCTTTATGCTGGTTTAGACATACAAACATCTTTTTAGTGCCTACACCCCACACTGGTATGCCTGAAAACTTCAGTATATACCTGAATTTGAAGCACAGATAAGCATACTTCATGTTCCTACACCATCTTGGGACTACAAATTGATCTTGGCCTCATAACATGCCAGAGAAAAATGCATCCACAATGCAGCAACAACCACTCAAGTCATTATTGAGAGAACTGTGTGAACAGTAACTTCCAGGATGAAGGAAACAAGGAGCAGCAGTCTTCTACACAAGCAAAAGATGAGAATTACAGTAGCAGTCTAGTACAACAGGTACCAGGAGTAGTTCTTTCTACTATTTAACAGCTTTTTAGAGGCACCCAGAAGTTGAAAACCTCTCAAATTTGGTTCAGCTACTCAAAAGTGTATAAAGACATTTAACAAACTCCAATTTCAGACCACTCCTACTGTAGCATATCTTGCTTGCCTGGATGTCAGAAAAAAATACAGCTATTTACAGTAGAACACTCTTTTGTCTTCTGTTGAAAACCATATTGTAATCTGTTACAAAATTTTAAGGTAAATAAATTCTGTCATCAGCATGCTCGTTAAAATAAACACTAACAAGTGGGAAATCAAACAAAAATAAACACAAAACCTGCTACTCGCCTGTTACAATGACATACAACTTTAATGCATGTAACTCTAACTATTGACCTTTAACAAAGAAAATGCCCTGACCTAACTGCTCTTTCAGTTTCACTTTATTCTCTTTTTACAACCAAAATATAAAGATAGGGGTAGCTTCCTGCAATAACCATCTACTCCTTAAAAAAGCAGAATATAATCCTGAGGGTTTATGTCCTGTTTAAATCAATTTGTCTTTCAGTAGCACACCCACAATGCCATACACAGTATTCCTTACTAACAGCAAAGTCCCCCCACAACAGCTCCATTTTCCAGCCAGCCCAACTCACTCTCTTGGCATGACTAACAAAAGCCTATGGGAAGGAGATGGAAGGACAATCTGCTTGGGTAGCACCACTATCTCAGAATGGGTGGACTGGAAATTGTAACAGATTCTCTTTTTAACACGCCCACACAAGAATGAAGCTTCAGTCTCAGTTTTCACTTGCTCGTGGATGTCAGTAACTACATTTTCTACTGCAAATCAGCCTTGAACACAGCTAACAAAGCGCAATATTTATAATAGGTTACCAACACTTAACATACGCTCTGTTTGTCCTTCAGACATTCCAAAAAGAGTTGCTTACATCAGGAATCAGGTAAATAGCATTAAGCATTTTTTCCCAGCTTCCTTGGGTAAGTAAATAAATAACCAGATGTAAACATTTTAAAACTGTGAAGTCTATATATTGGTATTTGTCTTTTTGGATAGGATCAGCTCTGTCACAGTTTTTCTTTCACAGCATTTTTGTGGAGTCCTTAGATTACCACAAGAAGTCCTGTTTTGCATTCCAAAACTACTGTTGTACAGCATTTAGGAACAACTTTTCTGGACCAAACCGTCTTGCTAACTGGGAATGTGGGGAACTGGGGAAGGAAGGAAGGGGGGGAAAAAAGGAATGCACTGGCACTCAAAACCCTGTTTTGACTCACTTTCTGAACTTACCACTTTTTCTTTAGAGCGCAGTACACCAAGCTTCCCAAATCGGACATGGAAGGGAGAACACTGGAATGTCCCATCCTGCTGCCGGACCACAACGACATCGATGCACCCCGAAAGGGTTGCCTGATTAATGCCTTTGTACAGCTCCTTCACAGTAACCAGGACTTGTCCTGCAAGTTGCCCCACGTAGTTCATAGTCTGAGACTGCGGAAGTGAAAGAAAGACCAAAAAAAGTAAGTAAATTTAAAACACAATATGTTTTTTGAAACAAATTTTTTAAAAATATTTAAATAGACGTGCAATGTCATTTATCAATTACTCTATTGTAACAAGCTTTACACAAATGTTTCCAAGCATCAACAAACTTTGAGAAGATCCTTATATTACTAAAAGCATCCAGAGTTATAAAACCTATTCCTAATGCCTTATCAACATGAATCTATGACTAATTAAATACTTCAAAGGAAATTTTGAAGTATGTAATTTTTAGACCTCAAAGCCTAGATCTAAGTGATGCTTAATAACTCAGGGTAAGCTAAAAAGAAAAATTCACTCTGCAGAGGACTGCCTGTTTAATACAAGTGATCCTACATAAAAAATGGAGATAACTGTACATAAGGATGCAAAAAAACCAAAATCTTACAAGTCAGGAAAAGGTATGTAGAACATACTGCATGTAGCTCTTCCTTTACAGCCCTGTATTTCAAAAACAACTGAGTCATCTTAGAGAAATTATCAATGTATGTAACGGGAGAAAAAGAGATATACACATGAAGATTATGCTATAGTCAAACAGGATAAAGGGGAGAGAAACACTTACTGAAAATTCTGTGGAATTCATTAAAAATACTTAAACAAATGCATGAATTCTGAATGACTGCAAATCTTTCAGACTAAGAATGCAATCTGAACTATGACTGCTGATAAGAAATGGAAGTCCAAAGATTTCTCAGAACATCTGAGCGTTAACAGAAAGAGGAGGGAAAACTGTGAAACAGTTCTGATAGAAACCTAAGTGAACCCCTTCCTCATTCTACTGTCTCCTGCCTCCCACCCAAAAGTCTGCTACAAGCTCATTTCAAAAACATCCAAGCAACTGCAGCCTCTGAAGGTAAGGATATTTAGGAGAATGAAGAACCACTGCCAACAAGCAAAACTCACAACACTGAACACATGAAAGAGCCTAAATTATTAAAAAAAAAAAAAAAAAAAAAAAAAAAAAAAAAAAAAAAAAAAAAAAGAAAAAATCTGTTTTGGGATATTATTTCTGGAAAAAAATCTACTTTTTTTTTTCTATTTGCATTTTTTTTTATTATTTATTGAAAAGGTTTAGGATTTTTCTTAATACTTCTGAACAAAACTATACTGCTTTACAACAGTTCTTCCGACTGATACTGCTTTATTGTCTATATAATCAATCAGTTATTTCTCTTTTGAGCCTTCAAAGTCTTCCTTACAGCAAGACAGGTTATCTCAAGCTCACCCAAAAGTGACCACTTTTGTGGCATCTATATATTGATACAATTGTAAACAGGCAAGAAATCTAAAACTACTTTTATACTTATAGCAGCTATGGAAACATTTTCTGCATCTCAGGCTTCCCATACATTACTGAATCATATTAACTTTTTTATAAACTAATTCCTTCCTCTTCACAAGACTTACAAAGGAAGGTGGAAGGTTTCCAGTAGATTTTAAACTGTCTTGAAATTATCCACAGAATTACTATGCTAGGTAGCACACTAGAGATTTTTTTTTTTCTTTAGCCTGTTGATGATGACAGAAAGAACAGACTGTCATTGAGTGAATAACGAGATTAGAGGGATGGACTCCCTATCAACATTAGTCATTAATTCAATTTCATCTGTAAGTAGCTTCACACACAACTCTAAAACTGATTGCTCGATAGTGAAGTAACAGCTCACTCTTGCTAAAGACGGAAGGTCTCACTTCACCCTTTCCACATCTGACCCTCTTAATGAACTGATTTAGCTCCCTGGCACAGCTGGCAAAAGTCTACCCTTTGTTGTTGTTTGTTTCAGTGGGTTGTTAGTAAGTTAGATCAGCTCATTAAGCAGAACATGACAAACACCTGAGTCATGAGGTGCTGAGCAGCGCCAGAGAGCAGGGAAAAAAAAAAAAAAAAAAAAAAAAAAAAAAAAAAAAAAAAAAAAAAAAAAAAAAGGCAGGGAACCGAACATCTTTTTGACAAGTGAGACATTTGCTGCATCTCAAGGAACTAACTCAAGACAGAGAGGTGACAGTATCCCTGCTTTCCTATTGAAGCAATAGTCTTCACCTAATATGAAGGTCATGTTTAAACTCAATCTCACGAAAAAAAAAATCTTTAATGCATAATCATTATCATTCACGGCTCTACCTTGGCCACTTCCAAGAGCTGTCTACGGTATCAGCTTAGAAAGAAAAGTTAATTTTGTGTCACCAAGGAGACTGCATTTGTTAAAAGAAATGTTTGACACAACCAGGAATACAAATCTTTAATAGGGTCTCCATTCCACACATTTCATTTCAGTGAACAGGATTTGAGAAGTGGGCATTAGCAAGAAATTCTCTATGATTTAAGCAGTGACTTCTTAAAAGATCAAAATTTCACACCTTCTGCTAAGAATGGAGCTCAGATGATAAATAATCTAGCTCTTCTCACATGCTAACTTGACCATAGAAATTCACCACACAACCCACACAAGACCAAAGCACTCACCAATTTTACATACATTCTTGTTTTTCTGTAGCAAGAATATCCTGTAGCAGTTATCTCTTCTACAGGTATCAGTTTCACTTCTGTAGCTCACAGCACAGCCACTTTTATGAACATACATACACTGAATAACCTCTTACATTTGAAAGTTTATAGCTGGTTCACTCTTATATGTGAAAAAGTCATGAACTTTTGTACCTACTGAGTACTAAAAACATTGCTTACAAGGAAAGTAGCTTTTTATGATCCAAGTCTTAATGTAAACATTGTTTTGTACGTTGCAAGTAAACCAAACTAGATAAAGGTAATAAATTCAGGCACATTATTGCTTAACAGGCTGCAGTTCAGCTCTTAACATAATGGTTCACTTTGCAAGATAAACATGTTATATAAGAAGGTTCAAACTGTAGCAAGAAAATGATCAAATAGAAATGAAGTGTCCCTACATACCTGAGAAACACACCATTTTATCTCAAGTGCTCACAGAAGCCCAGATGGGAGATTTTAAAATTTGGGGGTTAGGATTTAGTTTAAGCTTTGCTTAGGTTTATTTGTTTTCCTTAAATGCTACTGTATATCGTTGGAAAACTTGTGGTGAACAGTACAGAATCAGACTACATTGAGAAAGGAACAGTGTAAAATGCTATCGTGTTAATTTTTGCAAATGCAATAGAAATATCCTGGTCAAAGCATAACCAGTAGGACAGAGTATTTCCTCGAGAACACTCTTTATTTCATGCTTAGTAAACACTTAAGAAATGTCACTGCCTTGAAAGCAGAGAGCAGTATGCCTTCCCAAGCTCCTATAAGAGCCTAAAAACCATGCTGATTTCCAGTTCTGAAATTCAGGAAAAAAGTCTGATGGAAAAGACAAACTAAGAAAGGTACAGCAGTAATACTTCACAATATAGTTTGGCTGTTAAGTTTTATTTCTTTTGATATCCAGAATGTATACACTGCCTGCTGCAGTGAAATTCCAGAACTCTGCATAAAAACTGGGGTTAATGCAGCTCACCACTACTTACTCTTCTCAGACAGCAAATTAAGAAGCTATGAGCACCTGAGGTACCAATGCAGAAATATTTTTTGAGACTTCTGAGGCTCCAGAGAGATGGATTTTTTAATATTTATACAATACTACCTAGTTTGCAAAAATTCTTACTGCTGAATATATCAACACCACTAAGCTAAGTGCAACTGTAATTGGAATGGGGGAAAGAATCTCTATGTAATATCATGAAAATATATTTTTTTCTGGCAAGAAGCCAGTGCACTGCCAAAAGCAGAAACTGAAACTGCTTTGGTTTTTTAACTTTCTTTCTCTGAGAGAGCACAAAAGTAAATACAAAATAAGAAAAAATAGCTACTTCAGAAGTTCAATAACTAAAATATTGTGCCTCCACTTATAAAATACTCAAATCAGTGCAACTAAAATTAACCCTGAATTTGTTGTTTGACTTCCTCATGTTAGAGCAATGGCTCTCAGAAATAATAATTAAACAGTTCTCCACCTCCGTTTCTGATATGCTCAATATGACAGACAAAACAAAATTTCAAAACTCATTACCAGGAAATGCTTACATTAGCATAACCTGAGTAGGAGGTTTTGTGGGTAGGAATTATATCTCTGTACCATTAACAAAGATGTTATTTTAGCTGCCACTAGACCAACATGTTTTCTTTAACAATTTTTAGTGCTGTTCAGTAATACCCATACAGAGGTGCAAGACATAATCAAAAGTCTGTCCACAAGTAGGTGCATTCTGTGCATGTGGAGAACCGCTTCAGTAATGATAAACTGATTTTTTTTTTGATTCTCAAAGCCATCACCTTTTACAGAAGTGCACCCATATGAACATGCAGACTTCAAGTGCCTAGTTCAAAAACTAGAGAAAAAGAAGAATGCAAGTTCCTCAAAGGCAAGATACCAGATTGCTCTAGAGAGCTACAACTTCAGAGGGCATGAATTTTAACTATCACTGTAAAAAAGTTACTTAGAAGCAGATCTTAGCTTCCAGGAGAGTAGGTATTCATACATTCCGTTTATTCTGAGATACATTTAGAGGGTTAAAATACATCTAATGCACATGATGTAAATAGCAGTTGTATTTGCTTTAAGAGATTTGGTAGAACTAAACAAAAAACATGCAGTGCAGTGGTTTTCCTCCATTAATCTTATTTTGCCTATATTTGCACACATATGAACTTATGAGGCAGAAGCTTTCCCTAAGCAGTGAAAATCCATAGCAAGTGTTTTACTAGTTTATATTTTGTACCTTAAAAAAACTGGGGGAAAAATGACCCTGTCAAACAGGACCACTGTAGCATGATATCTACTCAACAAAAACATCTTTGCTCCCAAGTAAAGATTTTAATTGGGGGTTTAGGATTGCTCCTAGAACTTCAGAGCAGTTCTGGAACAAAAACAGGAAACAAAGTAAGTCTGTTGAATGCCTAATAAAAGTTGTCCACATACTATTACATATAGGTGGTCAATTTTTATATATTTTAGCTGTGTTATAGGAAATTATATACCCATATGTAGCAATAAATCTGTCAAACTCACCAAGATTCCAGAAGGAACCTTTTCATGGGCAGCACCACCACTTCTATTTGAGTCATCTTCAAGAACATCCTTTTCTGAGTTACGCATCTCAGAAAACTAACTTTCCACAATACAGGTAAATGCAACAATTACAGCCATAAAAAAACGTTGTAGCAGCATTTCTTCCCTTCTCATAGAAGCAGAAGAAGTATGTAAACCTTCTGGTCTCTTAGAGGAAACTGTTTGGTGTACATTCCCACGCAGAATTACGAGTAAAAAGGAAGTGCTTCTTTAAGAAAGCTCACACAGAAACTCCCTCACCAATAGGCTTTGGCTGAAATGTCCCAGCCCCCTTGCGCTCTCTGAGATAAGTCACAACATGGGCTGACTTTGCCATATGTTTGCACTGATAGGTGATGATCTTGGTTTGCATCACGTCACGTGACACAGCTGAAGCTCCCACGAAAACAGGGATTTAGTTAATGATTCTTAAGCAAAGTCTACGTTAGCTGGCTCGGAGACTTTTCACCCACTGTTGCAACTCCAGCACTGGCAGCAACACCCAAAGTCCTGGTTCAGCAAAGCCAAGCCTGCCTGCTGACACTCCATGTGCTGCTCCCTCTGCTGATGGCGTCACTGGGGCAGCCAGCCGTGTGTGAGACAGCAAACTTCACTACATTTCAGGTCTGCTACTTGCACCTTTCTCCCTCCTTCCTGAAACTGAAATTACATAATAAGAGTAAAGAGACAACTGACCTGGTGTCAAGTTTACACTAAACCATGCAAAACTAATGCACACCAAGATGAACATTTGTTTTCCTGTGGAAATGTTCTTGCTTTCTTCAAACAGAATTGTAAAGCAGTATAATGTGAGTGTGTGGACAAAATATACAAGCTTTTTAAATAACTAGTTCCATGAGTCAGAATAAGAATTGATTTTTCATCTGAGGAATTCTGAAATGTCATTATTTATCTAAATAAAATATTGGATAGGTGAAATAACTTGAGGAAGAGAAGTAGTATAAGAAACCAATTCTGTCCCAGAATGCTAGAGACATTCTCTGAGGACCATCAATATTCCCTCAACACAGGCAAGTTCTCACCACCCTAAAACCCACACACCTCCTTCCCACCCTCATGGGGTTACTATGTGTCTGCCCAGAAGACTGTGGAGGATTGCTTCTTGAACTACAAGCTTAAAAAAAAAAAACAACAACAACAACACCACGATCATACTACTATTCCTCCTCTAAGTTTTGTAAACTCATGTAAAAGACTTGGATGCAAGGACAGTGAACCACATCATAGGATGCAGCCAAACAGCTTGTAAGTTTCCAAAATAATTCATGAACTACACTCAAGTCCAAAACTGCATCAGTGTTAATGACAAAATCCTAAATTGAGTGTTGGGATTGCTATGTCTGCAGTAAGGTTGTAATAAACTGCTACTATCTCTGAGCCCTTGCCTTCACACTGAATAAGTTCATATTTCATCTGGCTCTTACAGGAAAAACTAATGGGTTTTTTAGCAAACATGACAGGAATTTTCATAGAATATCACGAATTACTAGACACACTCAGTTTCTCCTTCCTGTTCATCATTCTTTATCCTATATGTTCCATTAAAATACAGACTAAAACACAGAGTTATGAGCAAAATGGAAGCCAAATTCATAAGCCAGTGCTTCTTTTCAAACACTATTGACTTCATTTTATGTTGGGGATTTTTTTCTGTGATATCTGTACTATTTCAATATCGTTCAGTATTTCAGATGGACATTATTTTCTTCAATGCTCATAAAAGCATTTAATGCAACAGCTTTTCTAGAATACAGGTAAAATTGTGTCACTGCAGTAAGGTAAGATTTAGACAGGTCATAAGCTTTGCACATTTTTAGCCCTCTTATCTTTTATTTCTCAACATTAATAAGACAAGTAAAACATAATCCCTGCTGAGTAAGTCTAAGCACTATGTTATGTACTTACAAATTGCACAGGAAAATTAGCTTTCATCCTGAAAAGCAAATGCCTCAAATTTGGAAGTCTTAGAAGCAATATTTTCCGTGCAACCTTAATGAAGCTCTTTGGTGTAGGTAGGTTTTCCTGTGCTGTAGTCTCAGAAAGCATTTATGAGCTTTTTCACTGGACTCACACAATTAATAATGCTGACAAAGATCATTCACCATCCTGTGTTCCTTCTTTGATCTGCTCTTTGTGGATCTACACATTTTATCCTGTTACTCATTAGTCAAAATCCCTGATGGGAAGTATGATTTCATCTTTAAAACATAGTTTTCTGCAGCAATCATCATAATACATTCAATTGCATTTCATTTAGTTTCACAGCATCTCAGAGATACAGTATTTTTTTCACCTATGCAATGAAAAATTCAGGACAGATTAGGAATTAAACATGCACAGGGGTTTAGCACATACAGAATTCAATTTTTCAGATTCTCCCGCTTTCTTTTACCTCTTTGCACATTGCCTCAATAAGCTACATTTGCAGTTGCAAATCAGATTTCTTTTTAATGACTATCTGGGATATGTAAAAGTCTGAATGACTGTGAAAATGACATTTAAGTGATTATTGGATTGTACTATACAGGAACTGTAGAACAAACTCCACCAGAAAAGAGCTACAGGACATTTCCCCAACTTTCATCAGCGCACACCATTCTGAGTTCTGGAAAGAAGGAAGCACAAATCCTAGACACAGCTTCTACCCGCACACTATCCCAATTCACTCAGATCAGAATAAACACACCAAGCCAAATGAATGGACCAAACCCTTCTCTAATTAATATACCCTAATAGACATGGCAAGTACAGGACAACCTTTGTTCATATTCTAATTGTATCCTTCACCCCACCTTGTCACACACAATTTTACTATCAACCAAGAATGAAACACCACAGTGCTCAGCGTCAGGATGTGTTGTGACAAATTCTTAGTCTCCCAGCCCCATTCTGACACTGGAAAAGGTCCTTTCTCCGCAAGGGTCGACTCCAGTTCCAAAATTCCAACACTTCTCTATTTTCACGCACTTTTACACTTTGCTTTTTAGGTGCAAAAAAAGGTAGAGGAGTTGCCAATTCTCCTACACAGATTACAAAAATCAGACTGGTGCTGAAAACACTCTTCTGTGCCCAAGTTTTTGCTTCCAGCCCTGGTCTAAAGCATCTGAGACTGGAAATAAAGCTCTGCTCATTCCAGCTTGTGCTAAAACACATTCAGCACAACATCAACATCTCTGATACTCTTAAGTATAAAAGTCTACCCATTCTCTATAATAATGTTTAAACTTAATTCAAAGGCAATTAACTTCACTAAAATAAAATAAACCGTAACATGGCTAACAGAAAACATACTGAATGAAGATTATCTGCTTCAAGGGCCTCCTGAAAGGGACACACAAATTTTTCTGAAAGAAAACAGCTGGAGTTTTTCCTCTAACAGTATGCAAAAATACCATCAAGTGCCACTTCTTATTAAAACGCATAATACACTTGCTAAGATTTTCCATACAAAAGCTTAAGGTACCTAAAATATAACATGTAATTTTTTTTTCATTTTAGCAAATTACATGTAACAAAAAAGAAATTCTGTTCAACAATGTTGAAAAATACTACTTGACAGTACTACCTGCTTTCACCTGCAATTCCCAGCTTTCCAAAGAGTAATTAAAAAAAAAAAAAAAAAAAAAAAAGAAAAAGCTCTAGCAGAAGTAATAACAGCATGTACAAGAATTCAAGCAATTAATAGATGTTAGAAAAACGCTGGTAATACAAAAGTAATGTACTGTTCACTGAACTGGTGCTTAAAAAATAAAATCAAATTAGTTTTGCACCTATGATGCAACATGGTAAATTCCATGCCTTCAAGATTTCCTGTCAGGTGGAATCAAGAGCCATTCAAGTCAAAACATTTTGCAGTGCAACTTAACTACTTTTTAATCACCTGAGGAAAAAAAATAGCAAGAAAGGAAATCCACAGTTTATCTTGAGTTAGTGTTTTTGTAATTGTGTCAACAGTTTTATCTGTATGATCTGCTATGAATCATCTGATTTCAGTGTTACAGTATCTGTCCTTATATAACTTTGAGTATTTTCTTTTTTAAAAAAACTTACCCTTTTTTTCTGTTTACAAAGAAATACCAGTGAGGACAGAGAACACTTTCAGAGTTCATAAATTGAGTTTCACTGGCAAAATGATCTGTCCAATCAAAAACTTACATTACACATAGACAAAATGCTCCTATGCACATGGAGACCTTACTTTTTCCAGTACCTTGAAAGAAGTTAAGTGGCTAACCCAATAGTGCAGCCCTCTGGGACCTGCATGGGCATGTCCCACACCAACCAGCCCCTGCCACATTCGACTTATTTCCAGTAACACAGACTCTTGTAAGGCCACATCATCCTTGGCTGAACTTATTTCCAGACACGTAGCACAGAAACCAAGATTTCTGAACAGAAATTCTATCAATGTCATTTTTGGATGAGATGAGAGAAAGCAGATGAAGCTTTTCCTGTATGTTTCTAGAAAGCACTAAGCATTTCCTTAATAAAGCAATCCAGCAATCCCTTATCTTTGTTTTCTCCTTTAAACAGCGTTTCTTTCCAGGAGCTGATCTGCCCCAGGTATATTAAAATATTTTTGCAACCTCCCAGAGTTTAGAAGTCAAAGCAAGAAAACAAAGTCATGTGTGCACGCATGGTATCTATTAATATCCAATCTATTTATTAGTGGTAAATAATTTGGTTACATTTAGAACAGATACACCAACATAAGATATGAGACTAGTACAAACCTTCAGGTTGACAAGATCAGAAATAATACTTATTCTGAGAAATATATATAGAATACTTTCAGAGCTCTAAATATTGCGTATATAAACAAGATACCTTTTTTCCCCACTTAATAAGACACTTGATAAAATATTCTCCATATTGCTGAACTCATGAACATATACCAAAATAAAGCAGTATCTCTAAATTTACTTTGCATCTAAGACTTGGCTATATTACTAACAAGTTGGGTAAAAATGCTAGCCTTACAGAGGTATTTACATGAGATGTTGTGAAGAGAAAAATTAGATACTGCTGAGCAAAGTGGCATATGCTTACTCTTTCAGCAAAGCCAATCCACTGCATTATTGAGTTGTAATGACCACAGAGGTCACATCTGGCTGAGGGATCTGCTCGCCCCGTGTCTGCACTGTCTATCCAGGACACAACACACCTGTGAAGTGGCCTCACAGATTTCTTGTTTGTGTTAACAGGGATACTTTTCCCTTCAGGGAATGAATGGCTTTAAGTCACCACGAAGTACTTTTCTTCTTCAAATCACTGTCTTTCAGTTTTCATCAAAAATGAAATTCTAGTTAGCCAAAGAAGAGTCAATTACTTCCATTTCTAGTGGGATCACAGCTGCAATTCACTATCCGAAGCTCTTATTTGAAAGAATTTTGCAAAGAATCCTTTACACATTTCCTTTAAAAGGCTTTTCATACCCATCAATTCAGAAGTGTATTTCCTGAGGAGACAGCTAAAAAAAGACAAGTAAACCTAGAGACACAGCCTAAGACGAGCTTAGCTGGCTTCAGCCACATACACCAACAGAAATATGTTACCAACTACACTGCAGACTTTTCTATTATTCCTTTGTGTGTTTACATTTCTGGTATTGAACTTCAGCACTTTGGATAAAGAAATGGGCCGATTCATCAGCTAAAAATCTCATCCGTTCACTCAGTACATAGAGAAGCAATGAGGAAGTGTCCCTCAGTCTTGGGAAAATGAGTAACTCAGGACAACTACTGACAACTAATGTCAAATTACGTTAGTGCAAAGGTGAAAGAAACTGATTAAAATATTTACCTAGGAAGGGGAAGCCAGCATCCTTTCTTTGATAATTCCCTTGAAATATAAATACAAGGAAAAAAAAAAACCTCCAAAAAGTGTGCTTAAGCTTTGTCCTCAAGCAGAAAGACAAACTGATTTGACTGAGAGGATGGCAGTTTGATATTAAATCAGTTTGCCTGCCCAAACTGAAATGCAAGCATTAATGTAACAACCAAGATGAGAGAGCAGCTAGGTAGATTAAATCCATTTTTAAGTGCCACATTCTTTGCAAAAGCACCAACATTTTTTACTATACTAAGAGTGGATAATTCTATTTATAATTTTAAAAACAACCCCTCTTTGCCTATGTAACAGTGAGATATGTCCAGAGATGACATCTTTGTACTACTGTAGAACCTTGAGCTGTAACTTCAACAAGATCATAAAGAATGTTCTCCAGACAGAAAAATCACTGGGATACAGTATGCTACTATGCTTTGTTCTCAGAATGTGCCCGTATGAGATGAAGGCATCTAATATATACACTTCAGCCTTGTATTTGATCACAAACGTATCATACACTTGTGTATAAGCCTGAAAGCTTCTTCACTGTGGATATCTCTAACATACAACACTGAATCTCACACCAGAAAGTATCCTTTCGTCCCTTTTCAGTTACATAGAATATATTGCTAAATCACGATCTAACCAATGATTAAAAGTTATTCCATATATCATTTAAAGCTATTGAAAAAAAACCCCAGTTTGTTAGAAATTCTAACTTAAGCACAGATTCTGTGTTCACACAGGGACTGTGAGAAACTGCTTTTCTGTGTGCTGTGATCTTGCACTTAAGATGCAAGACCAGAAAACAAGAAAATCATGATCTAGACTATTAACGATTTGACCAATTTCCAGGAAGAGAAGCAATAACTGCAACTAATTCAACCTCTGGCTTTGACAAAGGTTCCCAAAGTGGCTTTGAACAAAATCCTTTCACCTCTATCTGATCTAGGTTGCAAATTCTCTGAGGCAGACAGCAAGTCATAAAGCATGCAATGCAAAAAAGGGCTGCTCGGGGCCTCAAGGTACATAAGGAGGTGTCAAGTGCCCTAAGTGCAGTTCGGATTTCCCCCTGACTGATCAAGACTTTACACCAATGGAAGGAAACGCTAGAGGCAGAGAGGGCATAAAATTCACTATACTGCAAACCGGAAACATTTCGTGTGGGGATCTTCCAAATAAACAGTAGCAAGAATTACACTTACTTTTCCAACAATTCAAAATACTAAATACCAAGAAGAAAATGAAGTATTAAGTGCCAAGAATAAGTTCACACGCCATCTCGGTTACAGGCCACTAAAAAATTCAGACATTCTGATATGGCTAACTGAAAAGTTATAAACTTAAAAATCAATAACGTAATTGCTGACGAGAGCTATTCAGCACTATCCTAGTTATTCCTACTGCTACCAAGAAAAATACCAGATAATACAGCAATTCAGTCAAAGTTCCTGGCATCATGAGATCATCTAGAAACCTCTTAACTTTAGCATATCAGTTTAACAGTCTATTATACAACACTAATATATTTTTATGGAGCACCTCACTTTACAACACAAAGTAAAGAGATCTTCCTTGACTTCTGTAAGGGATGGTCAAACCCTTTACATTCCTGTATGTTGCGGGATGCAAAGGAACTCTAGTGGGGGCTAGGACAGAAGGCACAACTTTCGGCCCTGGCTGGAGCTAGCTGCCTAGTATGTATGCAAAAAAAACCTGGTTATGTATCCACAAAGTGATAGACATTCCCGCACTTAGAAAAAAAAAGAAAAAAAAATGGCATACAACCTTTCATTATAACTAATGAATACTTGCACATTCTTAAAATGTACATAACGCCACAATTTTTTTTTCTACTTTGCAAACATAAAGTGCTCAATATGCAAAATTGTCCCAAGAAATACTTGTGAAGTACAAAAAACCCCAACCAACCAAAGAAAACCAGGATAGATTCCAAGGAGTTGTACTTCAGTGATGCTCATAGGTTCTTTTCAACTTGGGATATTCTGTGACTCTAAAGAGTAAATTTCATAAGGCTGTCTGTCATCGTCAATGACAGTATCCCGAATAATAGCACATACCATACATACATACGGCTACAGATAATTTTTTGTAACAACAGTGGAATTTTGTTGGGGGAGAAAAAGATGATGGGCACGCATGAAGTGCAGCCACAACACAGGTATATTTATGACATCATTTTTCGGGACGGACGTGCACAGGTTTACACAGCATACTGTCCTGCTTTAACAAAAATCATCGATGCCTCCTACATGTACTCAGCAACCACTTCAGGAGAAGAAAATCGTAGTTCACCCAAATCAAACCAGACGCACACTTGGCAAAACCCCGGAGAGAAGCACACGAAAAAATGCGGGCAGTGTAGCTCCACTTCAGACTCCGCACAGCAGCGGGACAAACACGGGAGGCAGAGGCGGAGCGCGCTGCCGGAGCCAGAGTTCACTGCCCGAGTGGAGGGGCAGGCGCCGGGCAGCAATGCGAGGCGAGGCACGGCACGTATCCCGGTGTGCCAGAGCGGCACCGCCAGGCGCGCCGGGAACACCGGCGCTCCGCCACCCCCGTGTCGCGCTGGGGCGGCAGCGCCGGGCGCCGCCCCCACCCGCGGTCTGCCCGGCCGCTCTCCGGGGCACGGCAGGGCATGTTTCCCCTCCGCTCCGCCGGCCCGGGCTGCGGGGAACCGCGGGCAGCGCCGGCCCGGCGGCCCCGCTTCGCGGCGACGGGTCCGGGGAGGCTCTCACGGCTCCCTGCGGGGAGCGAGCCCGGCTGGCAGCCGGGGCAGGGCCTGCGCCGCGCTCCCTTCCTCCCGCTCGCCCTCCTTCCCTCCCTGCCCGGTGGCCGCCGCCGCTCGTCCCCCGCGGGCGGGCAGGGACACCTCGCGCCGAGCCGACCCGGGGACAGCGGCCCCTTCCCGCTTACCTCGAGCGAGGCCCGGCGGGAGCCGGCGCCAGCCGAGGAGGGACGGACGGCGGCTGGCTGGACGGAGGGATGGATGGAGGGAGGGACGGGAGCGGGAGCCGGGGGAGCCGCGCCCGGGCGGCTGCGAACTGCGCCAAGCGGCGGCCGTTGGTGCAGCGCGTGCACGCCCGCGCGCGCTCCCGCTGGCGGCGGGGACGCGCCCGGCCCGGGGCGCCACGTGACCTTGGAGCGGCGCCGGGAGGAGGGGGAGGAGGCGCGCGTGCGCGCGGCGGCGGCGCGGGAGCGGCGGGCGCGGCCCCGGCAGCACGTACCGCGCCCGGGGCCGCCCGCGGGGACGCGCCCGGGGCCTCGGGAGCCGACACCGGCGGCGGGGCCCCTCGGGAGCGGCTGATTATGGCCGGGGGCTCAGGGATCGCGCTGCCTTCGCGGCGTTTGCCACTCGAGCCGTCCGTCGCTGCATCCTTCTTCCGAAAGTTACCGGCCCACCCACAGGAGGAGGGAAAATAGTTTTTATTTATGCACATCTGTATACATACATACATACATATAAGTATTATGTAGTAGTCTTTCTATATCTATATACCATAGTCTCAAGCTATGCCGGGGGAGGTTTCAAATGGACGATAGAGGGATTTTTTTGGGTGGTTAGACATTGGAGTGGGACGCCCGGAGAAGTGGTGGAGTCACTGTCCCTGGAGGTGTTTAAGGAAAGAATGGACGGTGGCTCTCTCTGCCATCCATGGTGTGGCTGACACGATGGTGTTTGGTCATAGATCAAACTCGATGCTCTTGGAGGTCTTTTCCAACATAATTAATCCAGTGACTCGTATATATATATGTGTGTGTGTGTATATGTATACACACATATATATGTGTGTATATATACATATATTTATACATATATGTGTGTGTATATATGTATATATACACATACGTATTTTGTAATGAAAGCGTAGAATTGCAAAATCTAAACATGTCCAGCAGGATGTGTATGCATTTCAGGACAGCAGCTTCATTTGCCCATTGCTTTTATGATTCACACCACTGCTTGCTGAAGTTGGTTTGGTGATGTGTTATTATTTACCTGAGTCACACTATTGCCCGGAGGCCCCAGATGATACTGTGACATAATATGCACTGAACCACGATAATATTCCCCCTTCAAACAACTTGCACCATAAAAAAGGGAAAAGTAAACGAGAAACAGCATAATTGGAAATACAAGTTGGGTTTCATAAATGTGAATTAAGTGTTTTATCACTACCCGTGTTGTTTCTTTATTTTATTGTACTTTCATTTGTCTACCAACTACTTTTTCATCCACCAATCTATTGACAAGTTTTCTTTAAAGCTGGCTTTGCCCCACTTGGTGTTAGAGCAAATTTAAGTTTTCACATAGGTGTCGTGTAGTTGTCACATAATTTTGAAGTCAGGCTGGTCGGCAGAGTATTCAGGGCAACTGCCAAAAAGACATGCAAGCACGCAAAGTAATATATAGACAAAATTTATTGTGATAGTCCATGTATCTCTTAAAAGATGTTTGACAGTCTGTTTTTACCTGTCCTGCAAAGATATAGATCTGTTTATTCATCTGCACCTCCTGGGACAAGCTGCCTAAAAGATTATAGCCAGTGAGTTTGCTTATTTGCAGATAATATATTTAAATCCCTTTGAGGATGGAACTAAAACAAATCTATCCCTGCATAGCAGGCAAGCTGGGTTTTCAAGGAAAGTGGTTCATGGAAGAAGGCACAAATTACATGGATAGGGTGACTATATTATGGATATGTAAAAAGGAAGGTCAGATTTCACGCCTGCCCATTTTGATGATGTTATTGCCACGTCAGGAATTCTGAGTCAGTCCTGGAACACTTTCCAGGATACATGGAAGCAACAAAGAGTAATGGAGCAATTTGCCACCCTTCAGTGCAGCCATTTTTCAGCTGCAGCAGTTTTCTGAAGAGGCCTCCTGTTTGAGTATTACATTGCAATAATAATTACCTAGCCACATTAGCATAACATCTGTCACAAGCACACAGTCTGCAGATCATTTCCCTGCTTTGCCGTGTTCTTTATTTGGCATCTTAGTCTCTCAGTTTGTGAGGGTAACCTATTCAGCAATTGCTCTAATAGAGTATTTTCATTTGTGTGTCTGTGTTCCTTTCTTTGCTGGTTGCAACAAGAAGTTATTTTTTTTAGTGGAGGGGATTCTCCTTTCCAACACCAGACAGCCCTGCTCACAGGGAGATAAGAGGTAGGGGCTAAATCTGTCATATGTCCTCAAATATTGACATTAAGCTAAATCCTATTATAAAAATAAGCCAGAAAAATCTTTACTTGAAAAGGAGTAACAAATGGGTAGATCCTACTCTCATGTTTCAAACTTAGAAGAAGTGCTTCTGAGTTAACAGCATTTGTTTGAAAACACAGTGTCTTCCCTCTAGGTGACATTTACCATTCCCGAATTATCACCTCTACACAAATCAAGACTGCTGAAGTAGATGTCCCTCAGCATTCTCCTTTTGTATTCTTTACTCCTTTGCACTTACACACAGACGATTACAATCAAGCTGTAAAATGGCTTGCATTTTCCACAGCTGTGTCTATCAGACGGGATTGGTTTCTCTTGTGAGAGTGTGGAGTGGTGTGGACAGGAGCTCTCTACACTGATTCACCATTTGTGGTCCTTGCTGAACCCCAACTCACTGTTGGTTAATCCAGGGCCTCCAGGGCACAGGTAACCTGCTACCTCATTTATGTTCATTTTGCCTTTTCACCACAAATGTTGTTATTGTTTCCCCCATCAGGGAGAGGGGAGGGCGTGATGAGAGCAGCTGCTTGCTGGTGTGGTTATTTTGGTGGAGAGGAAGCAATTTGAAAGTATGTTACCCAGTGCCATATGTAAATCAGTGGCTCTCTGGCTTTTCAACTGAGGATCATGTCTGGCAGCAGCAGCCTGTGAGAGAGGTAGCCTGCTTAGGGCTACATAAAGCAGAAAAAGAGCTGACATTAGTGATGAGATATTGTATTGTCATGTTGCCTGTTTGTACACATACAGCACTCAGAAAGAAACCACTCTCTGGAGCAGTCATTTATTCCACACCCACCATCACCCCTGCTCATACTACAGCAGACAGGATTGTATCTTACCCTGTAACCCTATGAGACTCTTTATCTCTGCCTCTTAGTCATGACCAGCACATGGGCCTCAGAAGCATTTTCCATAACATCTCTCAGATCAGAATGACATTATGACAGGATGTTATGATTTAGTTTAGTTTATATTTTTATTTCCGTTTAAGAGTTAAAAAAACCCCAAAAAACAAAAAACAAGAGGGAAGTTAATAGCAAGGATTCAGGGCTGTAAGGAACTGTACGCTGATCCACCAAAACTTTTAAGCACACCAGTAGTCCCAAATCTGATGGACTTCTGTGTAGAGTTAACATATTTGGTTATGCCAGCACACTCAGATCATATGAGCAGTATAATTCAATTCTTTGTCAACCATTAGTAGGTGTTTCACAAACCATTTTCTGATAATAGATATGATAGGATTTCAGGTCTCCTGTTAAGAAGTTCCTTATCCTTGACAAAATCACAGCCTAATTAAGCAGGAGGTTATATTCTGGTCCTGTTAGGATGAGTGATGAAATAGTAAATGGAAATAACTGTGTCAAATAGGATGGTAGAAGATGTAAGTTTGGAAAAGAAGGAAGGAAAGGTGTTTCATTTGAAAATTTGCAGAAGGCAATTGCAGGAAAGAGTTCTCACATAATGAAATGGGAAGTGAGACAAGGGCAAAACTCAGTATAAGATTGCACCGAAATCTGGGGCCTTCCTTCCTTCCTCTCCATCAGCCCCTTACTGTCTCTCTCTCAGTACCTTTATCTCTAGAAGCCCTTGTGAAATGGAGATTTTTCCGACTTTAGTGGCACTTTTACCTGGGCAACATTTTGCTTCAATTCTTAAAACTTGATGTCCTTTTAGCAAGACGAAAACACAAACAAACAAAAGACTGTGGGGAAAGACTTGTGGGAGTCAGTTCCATATAAGTGCAGATTAAATGGGATGTCATTTATGCATTTACCTTATAGTTGTTGTTCAAGGGCAAGGAGCAGAAGTGCACTCTATGCTAGTTTAACGATGATCTCAGTTTACAAGTAGCTGCTTCAAAGATTATGGTTTAATGTATTACCAAATTATGTCTGTCAGTCTCAGAGCACAGGCATATCTTTCTCAATAATTGGCTAACAATTCCAGAAGAATTCAAGGACAGCTGGAATCACAGTGCCTTTGCTGCAGTGGAAGTCAAAGCCTATTTTTCTCACCCTTCTTCATCTTCAAAAATCATCCTTTGTGGTTTTAGAAGGTGACTGGATAATATAGTTTATTGCAACACTTTCTCTTGTTGTTAAATACAGTTATAACACAAGAACATGAATTTCTAGAAGAGTAATTGATTTGAATATAAAGAGTACTATGTGCTGAAAGGGTACATGTAGGTGAGAAATGAGAAAATAAAGAGAAGTGTGCTTCTGATAAACATTTTGCCTGAGTTTAAATGTAGTCAAATGATTGTGTGTTTGATAGATCTTGTTGCTACAGAAATAATTAGCATTCTATCGTTATGTAATGCACAGAGACTGAAACAATTTTTCATACTTATAATGGAGAAAAGAATTTAAATAATATATTTATAATGCAAGAAAGAAATTATTCAAACCACAGTAACATAATAAGCTTTAGTATACTCAGCAGTTCTGTTAATATTAATTTTGAACATTTTGTTATGTATCTGTGAACTGCAACAGCTTAAATAATCAAAATAAAAAAAAAAGGAGGGTTATCTTTGACATATTTTTCTCATTACTGTGCATAACTGCACTATTCTTCTGGATAGCAGATGTATTCCAATAGAACAACACTGATGTGGCTCCATTTCCAGGTTTATGAGGAACCATCCAAATTTAACAAAAAAATCCCCAAACTCTAGTACATTTTAGTTTAAAATGTTAAAGCTATTTCCAGTAGGTTTTATATCTGAAATATCAGGAAAACAGTGATTTTTCTTGCAGCAAAAAGCTAAGACCTGATTCTGCTACAATGACACAAAAGAGAGATCTGCTATTGGCTTCACAGTGAGGAAAATGGGCTTTGTAATCTGAGATTTGGGACATTTTTAGAACATTCTTCTGAGATCTAGCTTGATTTCTATTAAAGCTAATGAAAAGACCCCTGCGGCATTTTGCAGGAATTGGATCAGGCTCTCAGTGGTACAGTCTGTTCTATATATATATAACTTACTCTCTGCTGTTGGTGTCTGTGGCAGACAGGCTCCCAGCCCGAAGGAGCTGTGAGAGGTGAGGATCTTTACAGATGTAAGGCAGCTTGAAATCATTGCCATGGCAAGGGAGAGTTGTGTGAAACAACCTGCAGCTTTGTACTGCTTTTGAAGGGCCACTCTTTGTAACTCTGACGGAGTGATAGAATTGCACATCTCTAGATATTTATCATTTTCTGTAATAATTGCATGAGAAATTACATGCATTGGGGTGTCCTGCCATGGAAATGCTCCTTACTGCATTTCTCTGTGAGACCTATGCTTATGTCCTTCACTGATGGGATGTAACACATAGATTTAGAAAAAGATGTGATGGAGAACTGAGTCAAGCTCAATGTCAAACAGTACCTAATTGTTGGATGATTTTAGTTGCAGTTCAGTCTGCATTTAAGTTTCTCCCAACACCATTATGTGTAGAAGTCAGTATTTTGATTTCTACAGTTTTTTTCTCTGTTGCATCTTATGTCCTTCTGTCACTCACTATGGACCATCCAAATTATTTAAACCCTTTACATTGTTTACAGAAACATTATTACTCTACTTGCCTACATATAAGTGTTTTATCCAGTATTTCATCCAGCTAGAAAATTTCTGTTGGTTTTAAAAAGAGTTGAATAGAATCCTATTGGAATTCTACTAGAAGGAAATTAAGTTCTTCTCATCCAGGATATCATCGTCTTGATTTCTATGCATTTGCATGCTATTGAGACTCTTTGCTTTCTTATGCTAACAGTTCTGTAAGGATGGATTAGAAACTGGTAGTTCTTGTGTTTTCAATATTTCTACATTAGTTATAGATCCAGCACCTAAAAATACCAGTGGAATTCAATGACCTTTCATCAATAATCCATCTGGAAAAAGACAATAAAATATGATTGAGCCTTCTTAGAGTTGAAAACAATACAACTATTTTCCTAGTAATTAAAATATTTTATTTTAATTTCTTACGTTTTACAACTTCTGGTCACTTTAAAGTTCAACTCAGCTTGCATAGCAACAAAATAAATTCTGACCTTTATTGGTTTGTTTTTCAGCTTGAACTCTGCTTCTTCCATGGTATCTAAGCATTTGCAAGTGACTCATATTTTCCTATATCCTCAGTACATAAACATGTGAATGAACACAGTAATGAACGTGAATGAGCACAGCAATGATTTAATGCAGAGATTGTTGCCTCGCATTTTTTCCTTACTTACATGACCACGAAGCTACACTCTCTTACAGAGATATGATGATAGTGAGTGGAAGATGGGATAGTCTTGGGCTGAGCCACTGAGGAAGAAGAGCAGTGGGTTTATCAGAAATCTGAGTGCTGTGGCAAAAATTGTGGAGGAAAATGAGCATGTGGGGCAGTGGATGCTTCATGGGTTAATGCTATATCCACAGTAACTCATGAAGGCTTTAAGGAAATTAGTGAAGTGGAGAGGACTGGAAAGTAGTCATGTGAGTCTTGGTAATAAGAAATGGCCAGATGTGGTCCTGATCCACATGATGAAACATGTTTGCATGAAAGAAATTTGGATCAAAAGAAAGCTACTTATGCCCTCCCTGCATCCATAGGAAATGGTTCTGTTTCTGGAGATCTTCCACTGTGGCCAAACTGGTCACGGGGAAAAGTAGAGCCCACATGGTATGAAGAGAACTGTATATATAATTTCCTTGAAAAAGTAAGCAGCATCTCCCTCAAGCTGTGATGGCCTATAAATATAAATTAACACATCCATGTAACTGATACCAGCATTCCTTTACACTGTAGTAAATATGTCAGTTCTGGACAGGATTTGCTCTAGTGAACTCTGTCTATAGTGGATATTTTTTAGTAATTGAGTTCACATTGACAGTACATGTATCATTATTCAGATACTTAGAAATTCCTGCAATGCAGTTATCAGGTATTGAGACATAAGTGCCCATCTACTATGCAATTAAATTTAAAGTTAGGAAATATAATAAATGTTACAACCACCCCCCCACCCCCCATTAATAAACGTCTACGTTAAAGTATTATGGTTAAGATACCACTCATGAAATCTCAGGTTGAACTTTTTATCCTGTTTCTGAAAAGATCACTTTCTTCATTGAAGTTCAGTGGGGTTTAGCCAAGGCTGCTTTTTCTGGGGGTTTCTTTCCCTGCCTATCCAAGCTTTCTGTGGGCTGAGGAACTTTTTCTGCTACTCCTGCCTTTCCAGCAGTCTTCTTTTCTGCTTGCTGGTTGCTTTTAGTATCCTTTTCTGCTTCCACAGGGGGCATTTCATTTGGATCAGGTGTCTCCTCTGTAGCAGTAATTTCTTCTATGTGTGGCTTAATAACATCTGATTTAGGAGAAGTAATAAAATTTCTGAGTAATCCTAAGTAACAATATTTACTGTGCTCAGCAACATTTCTTTCACATTGGTTATGACCTTATCATGTTCTTTTCCTCTTTCCCTACCCATATAAAGAGATTCAGTATCACACATAACATTACTACTTCTTATGGAACCAAAACCAAGCCCAAGTCTTTATGGTCTCTAATTAAAATGATTAAGAGGTAGATACTAGAAAACATTCACAGGTACTGAAATAATTGCTTCCCACTTAATCACCTAATCAGAAAAGCCTACCATACCAGTAAGGCAAGAGAGGAGGGAAATGCTGTAAGATATTTGTTCTTGCCTTAGGAGCAAAGAGGTGGGGGGGAATAAATATCTAAAATGTTCTGTCAGAATTTGTATAACATGTGTACACCCTGTGACAAAGAAAAAATACTTAGGCAAAAATATGTAAAACAGGTGTTCTGATACTGTCAGAATTTAAGAGTGATTTGGAGCTAAAATGCTCTATATGAGAGAGATGTAATTGTGAAGAATAAATCATTGTCCAAATAGCAATTCTATAATAAGGGTCTAAAAGAACAGTAAAATAATATACAAGTAATACATTAGAATGCTGAATCACCAGAAAGCTTTTAATTTTCTACCCTTCCTCTAAATGAGACCAAAAATAGTCACTTATAACTCTAACATTACCATTCAATATGGACATAAAACTAGGAGAGAATAATTGATGAATCTCAAGTAGTGGCTAAAGTCAGAGATTTCTAAAAGACTTAGGCATTTAGGGTCCCTGAATCAGCCAGGCCTTATTTTTGGTGAAATATCAAACATCTAGCTGCTGAAATGAGTCTCACGTTGGAAAATAACACCATCTGTGTATATATACATGCTTCCAAAGTCTTTCCTCTGAATTCAGAAATTTAGAAGTATGTATAATGTCTTAAAATACTTCCATCGGCCAGATTAGTAAAGGTGACAACTTGCAGTGGAAATACAAAAGGTGGTATAAAAATATTGATTTAAGTCTCTTTCATTTAGGCCTAACATGGTAATTCGTACTTTGCATCTGTTCTTGATTAAGAGCATATGTACCATAAACTTGATTGGGACCTATGAAATATTGGTTGGCACAGATAATAAACTCCATAACAATTTAACAATTTTTTCATTGGACTAGAAGACTCTAACAGTGAAAGCACTCTTACCTTTCTTCCCCTCTTCCTTCTGTTTGCTTCCTGTCACTGTTTTTTTCTTTTTAGATACAGTTTTATTATTTTGATTGTGTCCTTGGACTGTGTCAGTCTGCCCTGACACAGGCATCACAATCACCTGAAGCAAAGCAAGAACAAAACATGCACAAACAAGACGCGTGGATGCCTCACAAATTCAGCCTGAAATCACCATAGCTGAATCCCTGGAAGCAACACCTTTCAAAGCAACTTACTATTCTAACTTTCAGGGACAGATACATCTGCCAAAGCAAAGGAGAATCCAGCCTGTTACCTGGGAGGTGACCCACTTGTATTCCCTGGCTGTTCTGCCAAGAGGAGGGAGGCAGGAGGACAGATTTTTGAAAATAGAGTAGTAGAAAATAAACTGTTGGCAAAATGCAATCGTTATTAAAAATAACGATAATTAAAAATAACTGAGTAATAAACATCAGTTTATTACTGATGTTTCTACAAAGAGCAGGTCATATTCTTGTTTGCACTCGGGAGGATGGAAGAGTTGTGGCTGTTATTTGTATGTTGTATGTCATGGGACAAAGATGGAGCAATCTGCAGATCATCATTGAACTGGCTTCGTGTCCTACTAAGTAAAATTATAAGATAATTTTGCATTAGTTCTTTAAACTTGGGAAGCTTGCTCCATCTCAAATTACAGATCTTCTCATGATTATATTTTGAAATTTAAAAATTAAGCCTTGTTACCTTGTCTGTTTTACTCAGCTGCTACGACTAGATCATCTGAGCTTTTTTTGGTAACAGATACTGATTCATTAAAGGACATAATTACACACACCTTAAAAATGCAATATTGTCATAAATTTTGATGCTTGAGTGTTAAATATTTTAGGAGATAAGT
This sequence comes from Sylvia atricapilla, assembly GCF_009819655.1. NCBI lineage: Eukaryota > Metazoa > Chordata > Aves > Passeriformes > Sylviidae > Sylvia > Sylvia atricapilla. Next base: position 103,772,303 of record NC_089140.1, on the reverse strand, counting down.
CTTTGTGAACACATACACTGTTTACGTGAAACACCAAAACCACATTGGTTTTGCATAATTTCACATTAAAAATCCCTGTGATGTGAAATCTGTTCTGGAAGAAAAAGAGATTTATACCAGATAAATTTAACATGTTCCTTGAAATTAGTAATACTATCAATGCAGGCACATGCACTAATGTTAGGCATGTGCTAACATGTTTCGGTAGTTCATAAAACTGCTCTAAGTAGGGGTTATTTTTATAAGATAATAATCGTTAGCCTTTTATAGAAACTGATTTAAAAGAAGAAAAAATTGCTAAAATCATCATTTTCACCATTGGTAGCTGTGTTGAATCTATTTTTACATGAACAATTAGGAATTCTTTCATGCTTATACTTCTCCTTTAACATTAGCTGAAGGTAAACCTCACATGGCAATGGTTTAAGTGAGTGTTAACTGTAAACACTTAGTAGTGGCATCCTCACAGAAATGCACCAAAGTGAGTGCCTGGGACTGCAGCATTATTTCTGCAGTCAGAGTAGCTAGAAAAGACAAGAGAGAGTATGTGAAAGGTGCACACAGATCATGCTTAGACTGAAAATATATATGTTAGTTCTTTAGATTTTGATGTGAAGAATTGTGCTATTGTGAGACTAGTAATGAGAACATTTGTTGACATGGGACATTGCTCTCCTAAGTAGCAACTGGGCTGACTTCTGCTTCTAATCCTATCCTATACATACAGTATCACACGAATATGTCATACATATGTCCAGCAGGTTCTGTTGCTTTTCCTCAGCTGATATAATCAGTGGCATTGTAAAATAGCAGACATGGAGTTTTCAATCTATGTTAAGTGCATTCAAAGATCTAGACAAATGTTTCTTTTTTTTCTCTGAAACATTTTTGTGTAACAAAAAACCAACACTTTTTTTTTTTTTTTTTTTTTTTTTTGGTGTTACAGTCAAGATTCTTTTTCTAGCTTTAAAAGATCTTTATAACATATGTTATCTCTGAATCTCCAGTGCTAAGTTTGGATGAAATTAACTGACTTTTCTATCTAACAAAATACTTACCTATCACCTTTAAATCACAATTCATGCCCAGGTGCATTGAAAACCATAGAACTATTCCTGTGACAGAATTTGCAAAAATACCTTGTTGACTTAAGATGTGAAGCAGTGAAGGTCTAGACAGAGAGATGCCATTGTGGTTTTGTTGCAAACAGCAAAGTGAAGATTAACAGGGATCTAAAGGGAAGCTGGAGGTAATTACAGTGGTGAAAGCATTAAGATACTACCATACTGTGCACAACTACACAAGCTGTGACTAATCAAACAAGACACAGTGAAACAAGCTTGTGATGAAAGGAAAGAAGTGAATTCAGTTTATTTGTGAACATAGAGCAGAGTTCATACACTTTTACAGACACACACACATATTATTATCCTGGCCTCCTAAGCCTTATTTTCATTTATGTTACAGTACTGTTACCCTGTTTGGGCAGATTAAACAATATTTAGGGCTGTAAATGACACCCATATTAAGGCCTCACTAAATTAACACAGCAATACAAAGGGGCCTTAACACAGACAAAAACCAGCAATTATTTCTCGGTGATCTAACACATTTAGTTTTTGCTGGAACAAATCCTAACTGCTGCTCAAATATGCCCCAATCTTTTTTGATCTTTCCATCCACTTCATTAGGTGCTTCTACTGAAACAATTCTTGACCCTTTCCTTCCAGATGCTGCAGGAAGAGGGTCAAATGGTGGGCGTGTGTTTACAGACAGCATGCACTTGGCCTTGCTTAAAATGTTCCAATTAGTTTCTGTGAAGTTAGCAGTAAGAAAACATTTAGGAACTGCCCTGTTTTCCCTGGCACAAATAAGTGTATTAGAAGCAAATGTGAAGTGAATGGAAAAATCCAAGGCTGCCTGCTAAAGCAGAAAGCCATTTGCACACATGGATTATATCAGCCTAACATCCAAAATCTCCTCTCTACTTCTGTCTTCTAGACTTAAATTCACGCTTTCATTTTATCCTACTGCTTTTTCTCTTGCTCAGACTCCCTCTCTTCCTCAGGTATGTACACACTTACAGTGACATCGCTGGTCTCTGTACCATACTTGTTCTTCACCACAATGCTGTATTTCCCAGAGTCTTGTGTGGACACAGTAGAAATGGAAAAGCTGACATTTTTTCCAGATTCAAACTTCAGGATGCAATTGGCATCTGATACAAATGATTTCTCATTCTTCAGCCATGATACCTCTGGGGTGGGATCTCCCCAGACAGTGCAAGAAAGATTAAGAGCCTATAGAAAAAGTACAAAGGAATTATGAGTCAGTAAATATTTGCTGTGTTTTTTGGTATGTGAGTCTCCAAATATTCCAACTTCTCATTTAGCTTCCTGCTTTTAGTAAAGGGATGCATACCATCATCAGTAATCAATAATTTATGTTACTCTTCTCTATCATAAAGGAAGAGAAGGAACTCAGTTAATTCAAAAATGCCATTAAAACCTTTCAATATTTTATGGACCTTCTCCTCTACTCTCAAAATCATTAGTAGAGGTTTCTCCATGCGTATTTTTTAATATAAAATTAGATATTATCTGCATTTGTGTGTTAGACCTGAAATGAGATTTTAATGAACTGTCAGATAGGTTTTTTCACATTAAACTCAGTATATATATATACGTATATATATATATCCCATAAGTAAAGAAAGTGTGCCTGCTTTTTTAGATAACTAAGAACAAAGTGGCCCTGGAATATTTTGTTTAATTTGGGATCCTTTTAATCCTTGACAGCTCTTCTAACAGACTTGAAGTGTTTTATGCACTTCTGTAAAACTATTTTTACCCAAAATCAATACAGTCTTTACTCATTCTTTGGTGTTCATGTAAGCATTTCCCTTTGATGTTACTACTGTTCCTAAGGACTAAATTCAGCCTCATCAGCCTGCAGGAAGTATCTTCACTGTTAGAGAATATTATTGTTGGAGAGGCCATTGGCAGCTTCTTCTATCTTCAGTGGGCTGGTGAGTCTCAGGCATACTTTATATAGGCCTTCTTTTTTTCTTGTCAGCTAAGAAATTAAATATTTGGGAGATATTGATACATGCAAATGATCCTTTCCTCCAGTCACGGTACTATGGCGGTCTTCTCAAAAATATTTGCAAAATATCATATAGTATCACATAGAGTATCATATAGAGACTCAAATATGAAAAAAGTTCACATGACAATTCAGTGGTACATAGGCCATTCTTTGGAGCTTTATTTAGGAAGGAATTTATTTATATATAAGTATTGGATAGTACACTGGTCTAAATTTAAAATACCCTTCAAAGGGGAATCTAACTGGACTGGAAATTGAAGAACTTTTACTGCAAAAATAAAAATGGTCTTCGGTGCTTCCTTAGGAATGGACTAAGTGAAAAATAAGGAGTAGACAAGATTTCACTTGACTGGAATCAAGTATCTCTTCCAACTTTCCCTGGTAGAGTGATAGTGGAAGATGGGACACAAGAGAGATGCCTGGAAGGCTGTTGAAATGAGCGGACAGAAGAACTGATACCTCTATCAAAGTGAAAGGTGTTGATATCTCTGAGAACAAAATAAAAATCCCCACATGCTCAACCTAAGGATCAAAATGAGAGCAAAAGGGATGGCGAAGTCTTTTGTCTATCAGCAACATGTAATTCTCGGTACTGAAGGAGGGCAGATTGCAAGTGAGAGGTGGTTAGGTTATGGCATGGTGGGAATGGCCTCTTTCTGATTTCCTGCAGCACCTACAGCTGGTGACCCTGTGGGGCTGTTGACCCCCTTGTCTCTTAGCCTACTGGTGTGAATGTGGTTTTGATTGCCACATCAGTCCATCGTTTTGAAAAACAAGTGGGAAACAAGAGGTTTTACATTTCCCCTCCTCCTTATCACTCTGGATATAAACTGGATATGCCCTCAGCCTCAGCCAGGCAATGCATATGGACCCCTTCAGGTGCTCAGTATCCCATTATTGTCTTCTGATTCTCAAGCAAGCAAGAGCTCAGCACCAAGTGATTGCAGCTGCCACTCCATCACAGTGCTAATCAGCTGATGCCCATGTCCACACAGCTCCATTAGTGGCATCATTCAAAGCTGGGGTGTTTGAAGTGGTGTCATACTCCGTAATTCAAAGAGATTCAAGCAGCAGTGATGATTCTTTTCTTCTAAATAATTCCTTAAAACAGCTAAATTTTCCTTAACCTTACATCACTAGCTCCTGTTTGATATGAGAGATTCTCTTGATGTTCCCAACTCTTTCTATTTATTTTCCAGCTACTAACATGCAGAGATGTGTCTTAAAACTCACTATGTAGATGGTGAGATCTTTGTTTTCTGGAAGGCAATTCCATAGCCAAGGAGAAACGATTATTCACTGTGACTGCACCTATCTGTTTCAGATTTCTGGTCTTTGGGCAAAAGATTGTCTTTGCTCATGTATATATTTATTACTCACTGAAACGCTTGATTATAGTACTGTGTTCAACCTGATACCATTATGGTAAAAAAAGTCTGCCCTATACTCCTGGGCCCAGGTCATTGAGGCATGTCCACCCGAAGCAACCAGCAGCTGCAAGTCCAGACCCTTTGTACCCCTCACTACCTCTTCTGCCTTTTACTGCAGATTATCATGAGTAGGGGAGTACAGGAGGCAGAGAAAAAAAGTGTCATTGTATTTCAAGTATTGCCATTCTTCTTTCATATTAGCACAGAGTCACAGTCGTGGATGGTTTGGTGAGTGGATTGAAGCAGTTGAGTCAAGGAAATTCTGCTCCCTTCTTCCAGCCTATCCATGAGGATCTACACCCCTGGCAGAAGGGTAGAATAGTGAGTTGGTGGGAAGAAGAATGTTACATGTTGCTTCTGTGTCTGAAAGTACCTGTCGGAATCCTAAGCCTCTTCACTGATTTGCAGGCCTTCATTACAACAGCCACTTAGGTTAAGTTGGCCAGCTGGACACAAAACTTATGCTAACATTCTCTGTCAGGTCAGATTCCTCTCTAATGTGAACTGACACTTAGCCTTTTCCAATTATACCACACTGCTGAGGAGCATTTATGTCTATCAGTGGAAGCCTCTTAGGCCATCTGGAATGCTATTTGATTAACACTTGGTAAACACTGGTTCATTCTTTCTCACCCATGCCCTTCAGCTCACATGTAAAAAGCTAATAAATAGCATCAGAGTCCCAATGTTAAATTTAAATTTGAGATATGTGTATGCTTGGAAGTTCAATCTCAGGATACCAATCTGTTCCTATAACTCTGTGGTTATGGTGGCACGAGAATTCACAATCAAAGCTTACCAGACCTCTGCTACCTCATTTGCTGTTTTACAAAATCCTCAATGATTGTGCAATTTGCATGAGTTACACAACAGAGAATTGCATTCTCCTCTCTCCAGCATATATGCAAACAACAGACAGATGAGCCAACACCACCCAAACCAGCTCTGTTTTCCCTGATCACTCTCTGTCCTGCTCAAAACGATCCTCTACTGAAGCAAGAAATGTAAAGTCAAGGATATTTGTCTCGAGTTCTGGGAGTAGTTCAGCCATGTATTCAAACATTATGAATGTCCTTGCTGTCAAGGACAACATGTGTCTGGGTAAGATTTTGCAACTCATTTTTTGCAAACTCGTTTTATAAACACGACACATTTTGCTTCAGTGAACTCATACACAAGTTCATATCAACTCTCTTTTGGCTGAAAGCTTAAAACTGGTAATCGCTTACACCCAAGTTTACACCCTGCCAAAGCATTATGAGGATCACACCTCCGAGTACTGATTAGCTGAGAATCTGCTAATTCATTCTGTTCCTTTGTGTCTTCTATCTACATACAGTTACAATGCTCACAGGAATGCTTCTTACTTTACAGCATTTCTCAAACTGCTAAGTCGGTTATAGAATTTTATTTTGAAATGTCAACATACTTGATTTTCCCAGAACTGCTGCAGTCTTCAATCTTGTTGGCTACATCTCATGTTGCTAAGCGTTTCAGAATAAGATTTTAGATTCTTAACACTTCTGCTGAGCTTATAATCAAATTCTTTTAACCCTGCTGACCTACTGACAGATAAAGCCAGAAGTACCAGGAAGCTGCCTTACTGTAGTTGTCACATTGCAGGTTTTCAGTGACAATTCACATGGCCTATTTCACTGTTCACATACACTGTGAAGAGGAACTGGCTTGTGACAGAGCAGCAGGAAGTGAAGAGCAGACACTTCTTGGCCTCAGCACTATTAAACAGCAAGTTGTAGGAGCAGCGTGCTGGGAAAAGGTTGTGAGATTGAGAACTCACTTTCTAGGTCATCTGTTCTGTGCTCAAGTATCAGTGTTCCTCTGGGAGTGCCTTACTATAATCTTTCAGCTAAACTCTCCTAATATAATACAGTGTAACGCCAGTGATTTATTTTGACTTCCTTCTCCTTTACCCTGATGAGATAGAGAATTTTTTCTCCTATTGGCTGGATGAGAATTGAGTTATTGTGGTTTACTAGTTTTACACCATTTAAAAGCCAGCCTCTACAGGTGTGATTACCATGCCACATTGCAAGGTAGTTAAGTGCAGAAGGCATAGAATGACTGGCTCCTATGTGAAAAAGAGTTAAACTTTCCTGATGCCCTGTTGCAAGAAAAAAAAATCTAAATGTGAAACCTGTGCATGAATTTTTAAAGAGTTGGTTATATAAGGAGTTTTAGTCCCAACTCACATTGTCATCTCACTTTTATCTAATTCTTAAGGAAAGACACTGCCCTGAATACATAAACCCATCTGTGCAAGTCCATTGAATTATGTACAGAAGGCAGGGGATGAATAAATAATGTAGCAGATTTTAAAAATGGCATCTTAAAAAAAAAAAAAAAAAAAAAAAAAAAAGGTGAATGTTTTCCCATCATCGAAAGGCATTCAAGCTGTTGAGATGTTGTGTAAAGCTTCAGTTAATTTACTGTACCTTGCCCTCCTGGATGGTGACAACATCGGGCAAACCTCCAAGTACCCGTGCACGATCTGGAAATAAAGAAGAGTAATTTTCTTTAGTGTCTCAAAATCAATTTTATGCTGGATTCTGTTTCTCTTCCAGTTCTTTCCTTTTGTCTTATTTATGTACAACTTGTCTCTGATATATGTGCTAGGAGAGAACTATCCAGCATTTTTAGCACACCATTTGGACTTTAAAAAATGTTGAATTCACAGCAAAAGATGTGTTAATAGTTGGTGTCAATCACTTACAGAGACGAATTAAACTACATGTGCTGTGTCCTGCAGACTTTGACATCAATTCAGTTTTAATTCTGAGTGCACAAAAAATATTTACATTTTGAGATCTGGTGCTCAAAATTTTTACTGTACTAAAAATTACCCTAAAAATATTGAGTGTCCCAAGGGAAATGAATGACAGCTTAAGGTAAAGTGCTGGAGATTGGCTTTTAATCCAGATACAAAAACAGACTACAGTCTCAGTGGCAACAGTGAAGTTCCACCACTTGTGTGTATCTATGTGTAAATGAGACTGACATCTGATTGATCTAGTTTTAAACTGAAGAGTCCCATAAAAATCTTAGAGAGATACAAATAAGCCAATCACATGCAGGCTTTAGTGCACTTCTCCTGGAATATGGATTTTGTTCGTTACATGTCTGGGTGGAGCCTGGCAGAGGAAGGAAATGACTGTACAGAATGTTCTCCTCTGGTGTGTTCTGTAAAAGATGTGCCCTGGAGCACAGAGATAACAGCCTTAGGAGACCAGGAAAGGGACTGTGTTCTGACAGTTAACATCCCTTACGGATAGTCCAGGGTCAGAAATTAAAGGTCAGGGCAATCCCTGACCTCTTTGAGCTGTCTCAGCCAGGACTTGTGGGTGTTACTGTTCATATCCCAGCCCTGCTCTATCTCTCTACACATTTTTCTCAAATAACTTTTCAAAAGCCAGTTCTGCCCTCATTTTTATGCAGGTCTGAAAGTCATTTGCAGTGGAACAGTTCATTTTTCCATGGCTGCTTCTGTAAGCAGGGAGGATAATGAGTTTAATAATTCAAATTGAAGTCTATTAACTTACTCCTTAAATACTTAATACATACTTTTGTTTTAGTTGCTCTCTTGGAATTGACATACAGGCAAAAGTGTGAGGAGATTCTAAGCAATTCAAAAGCTACTGTTGCTTTCTTACCCATTTCTGTAAGTAACACAGAGCCATTTGACATTTCAGAGCATTCAAAACTAGCCAAATTATTTTCTCCATCTTTGAAAACAAAGAGACTTTTGTGCAGAGAACATGCATGAGAGATTCCAGTAATAAAGTTAATTTTTAGAAAAGCCTAACTGATATTGAGAACAGGAGCTTAGATGAGAAAAATCAACTTAACCCATAAGAATAATATGATTAGCTGCAAAGTGCACCAATGTTAAATCAACAAAGGGTCACTCACTTCTCCTTGGTGTAAGGACAAACTCATTTTAGGATGAGCACATGCATATATACATGCCTACATGCCCTCTCTTTCCCAACACACAGCCTTCCTGGAGAAGAAGAAAAGCTTCATGAACAGTTTATTGCAACCATTGTCAAAGAAGGCCTACTTACTTTTCTCTGCAATCGCAGCTTGCCTGGAGTTGAAAGAAATGAAGAGAAAGTCCAGTTTCAGTTAAGGTTTACTTAGAGTGATTGAAAAACAGATTATCTTTTTAACTGCCTTTAATCCATTAAGGACAATCTCTCTCATTGCTTGGCAATACAGTTTTTCTTTGCTACCTGACTGTTATATAAGAGTTGCACCAAAGAAGTCACATGCAAAACTCCTACGGGCTTCTGTCTGACTAGGAATTGTTTCATAAGATAAGGTTATCTCCAGCACAAAACAAATGAATACTGTTATTATTTTATGGCTGCCATTACTGTATTTAGATGGCATAATACTTACTTTAGTCTCTGGAACTCAGCAAAGGCTTCATCAAATGCTTTGTAAGGAGGAAAAAAGTAGGTTTAGAGATAAATCATCACAGAAGTTTAAATTTAAAATTAATAAATAAATTTTAAGTGTAGATGTAATAAATTTAAAATGTAAAATTCAAAATGCATGCATGTGTATTGTACAAACTCTAAAATGCTGAATGGTTGAACTGAAAAAGACCATCTGGTATATGGCAGCTATTATATATATATATATGAATGCATGAACACACTTTTTTCTTCTAGAAGTCAAGCTTTAAGACAGAGGGCAAGAAAGCAGTAGGCTGAAGTAATTTCACAAAAGAGAGAAGAAATGCACACTATATCACCTAAATAAGAGATTATGGCAGCCACCTTCCAAACTTTTTATATTATACATCCCTATCTAAAATTATTTTGAGCATGCACTCCTCATCTGTATATTTGTTTATAGAGTATGTAGATGTAAACAAGTGAAGTTCTCGTATATTCTTTCTGCTGTCCCAGTGAAGCACACTGGGTCATCTTGCACACACCCACTTCAGAGACCACTGGTTTATGAAATACAAGACATATGATTTTCCAAGGATTTTTCACATCTGCTTGAAGCATCACACTGATGGCTACAAGCAAAGCAAACAAATTGTTGTTGCCTTTGTAAATTCAGGCTAAGCTTCCATCATGGGGGAGGTCAACCTCTCCTGCTTTGAAAGGGTAGAAAAAATGTCTTTTCCCAGAAAGTGAAGATAGAGTACAGAAGGAGCAGTGTGGAGATAATTAAAATGTTTAAAATGTTATCGCCCTTACACAGAGCTTGCAAACAAAAAGTGAAGCTTTAGGGGTGGGAACAGCTGGGAATGGAAAGAGCAGTTTGGAAGGAATTAATCTGTTCTCTAGGACCTGAGAGGTCTCTCAGAGTAAAAGCTTCCAACAGTCAATCCAAATTGTTCTCCTAACAGCCCTTCCTCATGCTGATGAGAGGTCTTGGCATCTCTGAAGCATAAGGAGTTTTATTACACCCATCAAAGAAATATGGTAGGAAAGTATTGGAACAAACTTGCACCTCACTCCTTCAAGTATTCCTTGGAAGAGAGACACACAGAAGGCATTCAGTGCTACAACTCATATTTAAAACTGCCAATCAATGCCAGAAGCACAAAGGGTTTTGTAAAATAGCTCAGAAACTGGGCTGGCATCTCAGTAGGCAGACTGTAAGTGGGTATTTGGAATAGGAGAAAGCAGTTTGTATTTTGTTATTTGAGAGCACAGGTTGGGGAAAACAAATGGCATGGGCTGGGGAGAACAAATCACAGAATCACAGAGTAAGCTGAGTTGGAAGGAACCCACAAAGACCATCAAGTCCAACTCCCAATCCCACACAGCACCATTCCCATTTTGTGCCTGAAAGTATTGTCCAAAAATGCTTCTTGACTCTGTCAGGCTTAGTTGACACAGTCCCTACAAAAAATGCCAGACTGGTGGGTGCACACACAGACACAAAGGGTGAGAGGTCTGTAGCAAGATCCTGCTGTAGATGCTCCCACACTACCACAGCACACTGCCCACATAGCAATGATGTTAGCAGAGGGAGTGGTCTACCTTGTCCAGAAAGATCCACTGTCTTCTTGTGCGTTGTGTTGCCATCAAAGAGTTCCATTATGTATCTGCCTTTGTCCTGTGGAGTTGGCTCATTGATCTGCAACCAGATCTGCTCCCCGGTGACACCAGTCCTCATTCGGTCTGTGAACTTAATCTGGGTATCACTGAAAAGTCCAAAACAATGTTACCTTTTCGTTTTACTGGAGTATAAAAAGGATTTGCTCATGTTGAGTCGCTGAGCATATCTGGAATTACTAAACCATTTCCAAGATGCTATGGTATATCACCATATTCTGAAAGCTTTGAAGTCAAATCTTTGCTAGAGCTGTGAGCCAGTTGGGCAGAATCAGTGTGACAGCCTTTCCCTGTTCAAGGTCCAGCTATCCTTAGAACTTGCAGAAAAATTATACATCTCAGTCTACAACCTGAGCCATAGAAAGCTGTACAAGTCTAAAGCCAGATTTCTGAACGGGCGCCCAGGCATCCACAAATGCTGCTGTTCTCTTTTGAGCACAGGTTTATTTCTGCTTGTGCTAAACAGAAGTATACAGGGCTGTAGCTACAAAAAAAAAACAAAAAACAAAAAACAAAAAAACAAAAAAAAAAAAAAAAAAAAAAAAACCAAAAAAAACCCCACCCACTTTTGTCAGAAATGGTGTTTGCCTTGTTGAAATTATTTCTGATGCTCTGCTATGTTTGGAATTTAAAGACACAAGCATATCTTCTTCCATTAGAAAACCAGAAAACAAACCAAAAAACCCCAAAACCCAACAGCCTCCTCCCTCAGCCCTCAAAGTCAATTTTTTAGCTTCCTTGCTAAGCAGTTAATTTCCCTAGGTGAGGCAAAAGATATTTGTCAAATAAGCTACTCATTTCCTTGTTGTCTTTAAACTGAAAACTTTGAATGCACTGGAGAGATTTTTTTTTCCTAGATTAATTTGACATACTTCAAGATGAAACAAGATTCTAAAAATGAAATGGAGAAAAGAGAGAAAGAGACAGGGGTGAAAAAAACCCAGAATACTTCATATTCTTTTGCACTTATTTGAAATAACTTGGGACTTTTGATGATACCAGGTCAAAATAGGTGCCAAGAAACAAGGCGGCTTCAAATTGCTTTCATTTCTCTGACAGGGTACTGGTTAACATCAGTGTCAATAATTACAGCAAGCCTTGTACAGGACATCCTTGGTCTTCTATGCCTCATTTACATGAGTTTTATTGAGAGATCAGTAATTCAGATTCCATCATACAGACTAACTACCATGTCCACAGGAAGTGAAACAGCAAGAATAGTAATAATGGATTTGAAGTGATCTAAGTTGTTTACTTCTCTTGTTTCCTTCTCTGGGTTTTCCAGTGCAAGCTGTTTGTGCTGGCTGAGAACACAAAGCTGTCTCATAGATTTGGATGTGCAACTCCCATTAATTTTATGGGGAGCTGGGCATTCAAATTCTTTTTTAAAATCTCAGTTCTTCTGTCTGTCTTGGTTAGGTTTGTAGTGCTTTCAGCAAGGGCTGTCTGGATTTTACTGCCCCAGGCACGTGCTGGAATTTGCTTTGCCTCCTAGAAATGAAGCCATGCATTAAGAGGATATGCCTGCTTGTCCCAGTTCCACTGAATTGTGGCTTCTAGACAAGCAGACCTCCAGGGCAGGTATCTCTGAACCCGTGGTGCTGGCCTCTTCTGAAGCCTGACGTCTCTTGGGTTATATTTGCATCACTCCTTAAAAGTGAGTCAGGGAAAGATGCGGCTCCCACTGTGGAGGTGGGAAGTGCTCTGAAGCAGCACTATCCTGCTGGCATCCTGTGGTGTGGGACTGTCTTTCATGAGAGAAACAACAGGAGGGCCTGGAACCACCACACCTGGCTCTCATACTGATTTCCTGTGAATGTAATTGACTGAAACAAACTCATATGAGATAAGGACTCATGAGACAGGAGAAGAAACCTGAGCATCATCTCTCTCGCACATCCAGGTTTTCTTGGAACCTGTGAAACCAAAATTGCACTGGGTTTTGCAAAGCTCTTGTGTACTTACTTGTGCACCCAGCCTACTCTCAAATCTTCCACATAGTAAGTAACATAGGAGTACAGTCTGATACCCTCAGCTGTGCTCTGGATTTTCAGGTCTGTTGCAGATAAAGCTGAAAGAAGAGCACATGGTTTTATGCAGCCATACAGCCATTCATTGAGTGCCACAATGAGTCATTCATTCGAAAAAAGAATTAAGTGCTTACCAATCCTTCTGCATACTTCATTCATCAGATCTGCAAAAGCTGTGGAAATAAAACCCAGAGACTAAGACTCTGTGTCTGCAGTTCAAGCACGGTCAACAGTAGGACAAGTACTGGCTCTGAAATATTCTCCCCGGAAGGTTTGAAAAACCAGTCTTTGAGAAAGCTACCTTTTCAAGCATATTAGAAATCTGAGTAATGCAGAAATCTAGCCTGTTATTTTACAGTTTTCAGACTTTCTTTAGGTGCAGCCTTGATGAATAGTGCTGCAGCTGAACAAGACAATGGTATTTATTTTTTTTTGTAAATTACACTCTTCAGCTGGAATGCTGACCCACCTATATACATTCTAATGGATAGGAGTGAAATGTTAAGAATATAGTAATCACAGTAAGTGGAAAGGCCTCTAAGTAATTGACAAAATATAATAAAAAATATTTTAAAATTATCTAGTTCTGTAATTTTTTTCTATGCTTGTATGCTTATTGATGGCCCCCTGAGGAAATCTGTTATCATTTTGCTTAGTATTAACCACCCTATGCTCCCCAAATTATACAGAATCTAGATGCAATAAGCTGTGTTCAAATGTTATTTGAACTGAAAAATCTCAGTTGTTTTAATCAGATGATCTTGTATGCATGAGGAACAAAGCCACAGGAAGGCAACATGTGCAGATGCCTGCATTACCCTGAACCCAATTCAGTCAGGGTATCTGCTGGTGTGGCTGACCACAGCCAGACTCTGACCTGTGTCCTTGAGCTTTAGCTCACTGGAGTCCTTTCCTCTGTCGTCCTTCAGTATGACTTCATAAGTGCCAGCATCTTTCTTAGAAAACTGCAAGATTGTAATGATAAAACCAGTTTTCAGAACAGGTACTGTAGAAAAATCTAGATTTTCCTTGTGAACCCAGCTGAAATCCCGTCCCTGTCCCCAGGCAGGTACCCGATGCCTGGGGCTGCCCCTGTGCCCCCCGCTGCCCTTCTCCTGGTGGGAGGTGGTGACATGGGCTTTGGTAGGAGGTCCTGATGTGCAGGACCTTGTCCTACCCCAAATCTGCTGCAAGGCTGGGCATGAACCAGACCCCTCTGAAAGCCTGAGTGACAAGCACTTTCCAAATGCTATTCAGAATGGAAATGTGGTCTCAATCTGTTGCTAAATTGACATGCAAAGGAAGTGACAAGCTTATTATCTCTTCTGTCATCATTTCCTGAAAATCTGAACAAGCAGTTACAGACAGACATTTGCTTTAGCGAAAACACAGACGCCTTGTGAGCTTTTCCATTTTTAAAACCCACTTCCTTTTTCAATTGTTCTGCTGGAGTACCAGATTAGATCTTGTAATTCATCTGAACTAATTTCAGCTGAGGGCAAATGAAGACAGTCACTCACCTCTGATATCAGCAGAGTACACACGCCATCCTTGAAGTCATGTTCTTCATCTACCATTATCTCCCTGTCATCTTTGTACCACACAATGTGTGTTTCCTTCTTAATATTAGCCACCTAAAATGGATGAAAACCACATTGCAATTATTCACTTCATCTGAGCAGGGGAGCTCAGGATTGTAATTTGGGTTAGCTCATTCCATGGGTTAGTGTGGTCAGGTCTCTAACAGAAGAACAGCAAGATTTACAACCTGATTGCAGTGGGTTACTGCAGGCCTCCATTTTAAAATGAGGGAGGCAAGAAGGAAAACAACAGGGATGCAAAATAAGAGAAAAGGAGACTAGGGAAGAGACTCAAAAAGTTGATCCTGCCCAGGGAATTTCTACATGCATAAGCAGGCTAAAGATGAGTAAACCCCTGGATTTACAAAGACTTGTCATTCCTTTTCAGGTGCCTTTCTCTGAGTCAGTGGCTGATAGACCAGAAGAAAGAAATTCAAGCTGTTTTTCAACATATTTTGTTACATGCAATGAGCTGTTGCCTCAGTAGGATTAACCTTCAGAGGCTCTGCACTGTCCAACATGCAGCTGGGAGTACAAAAGTAAAAGGGCATGTCTTTAGTCCCTTCACATCCTGACCATCTAGGCAGTGGTAGGCCAATGTGCTTTGAACATTTTATTCAGGGTTTTCCTTGCCCCTTACCTTACATTTCAACATCACATTACACTCATCGGTAACTTCCCATCCCAGTTTATCCACAAAATGAGGACCTGTTTGAAATTACAGGTACATTTTTAAAGGTCACATCAATGGTATTCATAATGCAAAATGAAAGATAGATGTATTTTACTTGACAAGAATGCAGTTATATTTTAATGTGGTTTTATTTTTCCTATTTCTGCTTAAGAAGTAACCACATGTATTTCAAATTACTATATGTAAATATAAAAAAACTCTTAGACTAACACATATGTGATTCTTGTAAGTAATCATATCACCTTGTTTCCTGTGCCATTCTTTTCTCTGGAAATCTGCTTCATCCCGTAGCTTCTTGAATACTAGGAATTAAAACCAGGAAGAAATACAAGGTCAGACTTTATGTGCCATTTGGACAATGCTGAATGTCACTGTAACAGTTCTGTCTAATTCTGTCCCTTGCATGTCACTGAGAATCTGGCCAAAGGATCAGGTTTTCACTGAACATTCCAGAGTGTCAGAAGCTGATTATGGCTAACTCAACTTTCCTGGCTGCTTACAGTCATCAGGAGTTTAATGTGTCCTGTCTGATGATGTGCAATCCCCAATCATACAGCTCCTGGCTGGAAGGCAAATGAGGGGCAGCAGAGTCAGCAGCTGCTTGAGCTCTGACAGGTGCAGCTACTTGCTCCCAGCTGAATGGGCTTTTTATCTGGGAGATTTTCATTCCACTCATAGGAAAGCAAACCACAACATGCTGCAGTATTTTACATAGCTGTAACATTTCTCCTTCCTCCCATCATTTTAAAAATTTCAGTTCACACACGTGCCCTGTCCTGTAGGAGGCAGGCAAAACTGTGACATGAAAAAACTGGAATGTCTGTTGGTGTCAAAAACAGTGAAAAGTGAAGATGACAACTGAGATAACCTTGGCATAATTTTTCCAGCCCACTGTATAATACAGATTAACCTACCATCACCAATGAGGACAAGACTAGATTGATTGGTTGCTTTTCCATCCTGCAGTTGGAACGTGTAAGTGCCTTCATCCTTTTCCTCAAGTTTATCCATAATCATTTCAACAAGGCCGGTATTGTGGTCCACCTTCATTTTATATTTCTGCAGGAGGGGAAAGTAAAGCAACAATTAATACATGTCAGAGACAGAAAATGTTTGTGGAGTCTTATAGCGGTCTCTTTAGGAGAAATTTTGTTTCCTTTATTTGGATTCCCACTTCTTCAAGTTCCCATTTGTTCAGATCCCTATCCTATTCTAACTCACTATCTCTAGCTCCAGCTCCAAATGTACAACCAAATAAAGAAATAAATGTGTATTTACTGACGCTGTATAAGCACATGACATGCCTGTTGCATAGTGAGTACTATATTCTTCTTCATTAGAAAGGTGTAGATTTGCATCGCTTCAGAATAATGCTTTCTTTGAGGGTAATTATATTTTACAAGGCTGTGTTTATGCTCCATCTCTGCCTTCTATCTGATACCAGTGTTGCAACAAAATCATGCCATGTCCTGTCTTTGGAGGTAACAAGTTCTGTAGCTGGAAACAACCACTTGGGAATTGTTCTGTGTTGCAATAAATTCCTTCAAACAAAGGAGAGGTGAGAATAAGGATATTCTAGTACCACGGATGAAGGAGGTAGGAGGAATTTGGGCAATTGCAGTGATTCCTTGAAGACCACAGTTAATAGAACACATGGTATTCACAAAAGTGGCAGGAAGGTGTTATATACCTTCTCTTTATAAAATGCATCCAGTAGAATTCATCTGGAGCTCAGAAGTATGAATAAAATCTTTCTAATCATGCTTTCCATGACACATGCTATTTCTCATGAAAATGCATCAAAGTAGAATACTAGTTGGAAGTATACTGAAGATAGAGACACTAATCCTCATTGATACTCATAAAAATGCAAACATGTGTAGGCAGAGAAAAGCCTTACCTCTCCATTGAAAATCTCCTTATCATTAAATACAAAGTTGGCCTTTGCATTGCCAGACAGTTTTTCAGCTTGCAGCCAGAATCTCACTTCTCCTTTTTCCAAGATTTCCACTGCCAACTCAGAGATAAGTGGGACAGCTACAAAGAAGAAAGAAAGGAATGATGGATTTACTTTGCCTGTGCCCCAACAACTATTGTCTGCTGCAACCTGAAAGCCACTTAATCCTTCCATACCTGAATTCTGTATGCAAGGTAACTAGCTCATAACAGCTCTTCATCTAGACAGAATGCCTCTCCACCCACATATACATAGAATGACAGATGAGATTTAGTCTTTTGATCCTTCAATCACAAGGTCTGTCCAAACTAAAAGTGTTCAAGATTTGAGGTCTGCTCCGTTCTAAAACAAGGCTATTTCAAATGCAAACTGCAAGTATCTGTGAAGCATTACATGGGTCTGTATGGTGCAAACCCAAGTTTAATAAGTTTTCTAATAATATTACTGTAAGACAGTGAACTGACTCAGAGGGGAAATAACAAAACAAAACACACACACACAAAAAAAAAAATCTACAAGCACAAAGCCAGAACAGAAAGTCAGCTGCTGAGCTGTAGGTTGAGAGATTTTGAAAACACTCTGATCCTCTGCAGAGTGGAACCTCCATCTCCAGAATTCACAAATATCCCAACACATCCTCAGTCTCCCCAGTACATTTTGTTTTCCTATAAAAAACCAAAACCCCCACATAGAAACCATTTCAGTGTGTCAACAGGGGGAAAAAAAAAGTAAAAATTGTGCAGTATACCATAGGTAACTCTTTTTTACCAAGTGGCTGTTAGTAACAGTGCTCAGCTTGCTTTCACTGTAACTTTTCTTTAAGATACCATAATCAGCAACATTAAGCATGAGTAGTTAGACTCTGATACTGGGGCATATTGCTCATCTCATTGACTTCTGTCATGTTATCTGTCTTGGTGGATGTGCAAGCTCACAGTAAAAGTCATACTCTTGGGACTATGTGTGCTGCTGTGTGTGAACTCTCCCCCAGGCTCTACTTTCTCAGTCTGCATTGCTTGGGTGTAGCATGGAACAGCTGAGAGCAGTGCACAAACACGTTGCAAAACACATGATGATGTAGTCTGGTGGCAGTGTAAAGACGCCTCCCAAGGCAGACTGGTTTCTTTAGCTGGGTGTATGCGAGGCTCAGCTGCAGCAGGAGAGGACTGGGACCAATGTAGTGTTTGGTGTCTCTCCTGTTATTTGCACCGTTCTAAATGACTGGGGTGCCTTCTGGAGCACAGCTGCCATCCCACCCCACTGCCAAACAGACTTAGGGGGTGAGGACCCTTCATGGCTCTTCCTTTGCCACACTCACCCCTTCTCCCTCCCACACCCCACAGCCACATATGTGCTTTTAGTGCCTGAGTGGCACAGGGTCTGCCTCTGATAAAAACAAAGCTCCTGGGAGGTGAGGCAACAGTCACAGGGAAACAAAGAGAATTATGGAAAAGGCACACGGTTAACCAGAGAGGGAAAAGCCTGGAGCTTGGAAAGGCAGCATTGCCATGAGGGAGTGGGGCAAAGACAACCCATGTAAGTGTGTTCCTGCTGTGCAGATAGTCCGTGTGAGCCTTCCTCACCCAGCACATCACTTTGTGTGTAAGAAACAGAAAGAATCTCAGGGCTTGCATAATTTCTTAAAACAAAGCAACTGAAACGCTACAGGAAGCAAGTGGGAGTGTGAATAGGCATCAGGCTGCACTGCTTTTGTCTCACTGTCAGCTCTACAGCAATTTTAAGCTCCCACTTGGCTTGCCTGTTATTAACTAAGAATATCTTAGTCTAACATGGAAGAGAGAAAAGTATCTCAGCAGCTGTTAAACAAATGGCTGAAAGGATGCAAAAAGATTCTTTTTTGGAGAAAAGTCTGATCACTTCTCAGCCTAAAGGAACTGGACGAATTTGCCTTACAGGCTGCCATGAGCAAAAGTCTTATTTAAAATATTTCCATGAGCACCAATAGCTATTTTAGGCATTTTCCAGTGGTTTTACATCCTATTTGTATAACATCACAAATTACTGGCAGGACTTGACAGGCAGTCCTCGGGCAGTTGCTAAATTGAGGAGCTGGAAGAGTTTCTTTTTACCTCATACCAACACATTGTCGTACCCATATGCAGTTGTGTTCTGTAAGGCTGTTATTCAAGCAAGCTGTTATTCCATTTTCCCAAGGAGTTACTGGCGACATATATTTCTAAACAGAAGTTCCAATTAATTGCTGCTCAGAAGTACAAACAGCTGAATCTCCACCCCTAGTTGTAATATATATTTTTCTTGAAGTGTTCACAAGGGCCCAGAGTGGCCAAAGCATGTAAAACAGTTTCCTCCTTAAGGATACTTTCTGCAGTGATCTCTCTTTTCTGTCTGTGCCTTCTGGAAGTTCATGTACAGCTATGTGTATGCTGTTACCTAATACAGTGCCAAAAGGATGATCTGTATCCTAAGGAGCTTATTTTGTGACATTTGTAGTGAACACAAAGCATAGAAGGGTCCTCAGAAGGGAAGGGTCAGGGCAGGTAAGGTCGTGTGACAGCAGCAAGATTTTGTGATGACTGACTTTTAGTGTGAAAATATAACTAGGAGAAGATAATTGGGAGGAGCAGGAGTGAACGAGGGTTTGTTTGGGTTGTCATTAAGCCATCAAAAGGTGATAGAGCATGTTGAGAAGAGTAGAGCCGATGAGAAAAAGATGAAGAAGGAAATGAGAGAGATGATGTAGACAAAAAGGCCATTTCTGTAGCCAAGGATTGGTTGGGCTGAGAGGTGCAATGTGGGCTGAGTTGGAAGAGCTGCCAGCAGTGCATGCACTAAACTGAAGATTTTAAAATGCAGGCAAGAGTTTTAGTGCCTGGAATGAAAAAGAAGAGAATATAGTGGGAGAAGATGAAACCAGGTTTAAATCTCATCTTATTGTGTGCATTAAGGTTCATTATGTAATCCAATATTATTTCCCCCCATTTATTCAAGTAATATTCCAATAAAAATAACCGAATCGTGCTACTACCAGGCTATCATAAATCTCTGTGGAACTGACAAAAAACACCACCCCAAGAGTAGAAAGCATGTTCAAATTTTGTCAAATGTTCCAGAAAAGAGGGAGAGAATGAATTTCAGCAGGAAAATTCTGTACATATAGATCATTATGGCTGAATTAACTACACTTGCCAAATCTGTTAACCCTAAATTTAACTTATGTTAACTTCTGTTGGAATAAAATTAGAGAATCTTTCAAATTCTGGTTTTCAAATCAGGTCAAGCATGCTGAGTAAGTATGAAAGCCTGTTCTGCCAAAGAAGCAAAGCCAATATGATACTTATTTTCCAGTTGTTATACAGACTTATTATGTAGACCAGTAGCCTGCAACAGTTTGGGAAGAACATCAGTAACATACAAATGCACTAAAGGAGGGAGGGGAAAAAAAGAATCTCAAATATTTAAATCCAAACCCATTTTCACTTGAAATTACTATAGTGACCTTACCTGATGGTGGCAGGAGCTTTGTGACCACAGACTCATAAAATTGTTTGGGTTGGAAGGGACCTTCAAAGGTCATCTAGTCCAAGCCCCCTGATACGAACAGGGACATCTTCAACTAGATCAGGTTTGAGATACCCACTGCATGCAAATCTCTCCCCTACAGACATGACTGATTCACTTACTTGGGAATTGGCGTTCATGGCTCAGAGCAAGCAGGCGTTTCATTTCTGCAAAAGATATAAAAGAAGTAATATGAGGTGTGTGCATTCCTTTTGGATCTCAGAGACACAGCAGCAGAGAAAAACAGATGTGAAAGGAAGTTAGGCATGCTTAGTAGGCATGTGTCTACCTTCCTCATCAATTGTGTAGCTTGATGAAACTCCATCAGTGTCTGTAACAATACAAGAGTAAATTCCCAAATCATCTTCTCCAAGATCCTTAAAGGAGAGTTTTGACCTATAAAGGAAAAAAAAAAGCATTGTGATGAATAGGTGAAATCCATCTGAACCAAATCCCTCCTTTCTGTCTATAAGAGTAAGTCCTACCATGTGTGGTAAAAATGGTGATGGCACCAAAAGAAAAAAAGCATGTTGTCAAGCCTTTGATGACCCTGGAAAGATACTGTAGGTATAGGCTGACTCAGTTTCCATATGGCACCACCATGACTATGTTTCTTTCAATATGGGTTATATCACTAGGAGAGCACATAGGCCCTTGATGGGCTGAACCTGGGCACTCACCTTGTCCTCCTCCAGGAAAGGCCTGAAGAAACAGAGTAGGCTTGGAGATGTTATATAAATTACTAAATCAGACCATGGTGATGCCATCATAAGAAAGCCTTGCCTACTGCAGCAGTTCCAAAGACTACAGCTGCATTACAAGACAAAAGCATTTTGTAAGAAGCCAGATAATTTTATTATTTGGAGATTTAAAATAATAGGAATAGTAGTAGTAGTAATAATAATAATAATAATCTGCCTTGACTGAGAGGTTATAAGGTGATAGGACAGATTTTCTCTCCCTATGCCTGAACATCACTAAAGTGCCTACAGAGGAGGTCTGACTCATTCTGTGAAAGCTGCAATTTCCAAATGGACTGGGTATGGATTTACTGGAGAACAGCATTCAGAGAACAGCATTCTCAGGAAGTAAACATCAAGTAACAGAGGCAGTTTTCACTCTTCATGCAGTCATACATTAAAAGGATGGATTTCTGTGACAGTCTAGATCTCTCAAACATGAGACTATTGCTACCCCTGAGGGTCTTACTTTCCGCCTTTGGTATCGATGTTCAGTCGAGGGTCATCCTCAATTGGTTCGTAATTCTTGGACCAAATGAACTTAGAGTCTGGAGACATCTGATCACATTCAAAGTTCAAGGAAATTACTCCATTGTCATCTACATCAACTACCACTTCCTTGGTTCCTTAAAGAGCAGAACAAGGCAAATCCAGTTTCTCAGAGAAGTCAGCAAACAAAATTCTACAGATGTCATTCATAGAGTGGATTAAGCAGATCATTGCCATTTTCTCAGCTGGAACATAAATTGCTACACTCATTGATATCCCTGGTCTTTGATTCAAAACAAGAGTTCTTTTTCTAATCCACAGGTTAAAACACATCATAAATCAACTGATTTATTTGCATGAATCTAAACATCAAAGTATGCATGAGAATTGCAGTGAAGGGGGGGAGAAAGCAAGACTCCAAATCTACTAAATGTCCGAGCTATTAAATAGCAATATTTTCCATGGTAAGGAGTAGTTAGAGCTTTCATTATACAGCATGGATTTCCTATTCTCTAGTAATGTAAGTGCTATACAGGGAATAACATGCAAATGTGAGCATTTGAAGAGGTGAAGAAAAAGAAGCAGTCGAGCTGCCCCAGCAGCACAGATTTGTGACTGAGGCACAAATTGGTGACACTGGCTTCTCTCATGGAGGTTGGTTTAATTGCTGTGCTTGGCATCCAGCCCTGCTGCCGTCTGCACCATTAATCCAGGGCCCACAAAGGAAGTGAATATTTGCAATTAGCTGCTTAAGTCACCCACCCAGTCTTGCCAGTGCCTTCAGCCATTGAGCTGGATAGAGTGACCCAGTTTGTCCTTTAAAAGGCCTTGGGGTGAATCCTGGGTCAGCAACCTGAAGGCACCTCTATTCTGCTCCCTCACACCCCACTGGAGCTGAGGGAATTTCATCTGGGATTTGGACAACCCAGTGAGCTTGTCATCTGTGGCATTAATGTTCATTTCAACAACTTGTCTGAGAATGTCAGGGAGAGCATGTGCACTGAGAGGTGCTGGAGAACATCCAGCCTTCTTTTCTGAACAGCTCTGAGCTGGACCTCACTTCTGAATAGGGCACTCAAGTCCTATTACTTGGGCTAAGACAATTCTGAGCTGTCCAGAATACTAATGACACACACTTTCTCTACAAAGTATTGTACTTTAAAGACAAGAGCCTTATTCCTGACACTGAGATTAAATGCTTTATTTTCAGCATAATTCTTAGTGACCCTCAAGCATAGTAGGAGATTTCTGTGTTTCATTTTCCTAATGCTATACACATCTTTTCCAGCACTGCAAGCAGCTCCTGTCATGACAATCTGTGTACAACAGCATTCTTAGTCTTCATACTTTGCCATAAGCGTTTAATGAAAAATGAGATTAATATTCCCATTTTGGTACTGTTATGTACCATCCCTTGCAGTACTGAGGCACAGTAAGTATCAAACTGATAAATGAAGTCTGAGATCTACAAATACTTTAGTAGGCAAGAATATATTAGCAATTTTTTGTTACAATTTAATTTATTATATGCAAAAATCATCACCTGAAATTTCATTAGTGTTTGGTTTTCTCTAGGTCATTAGCCCTAAGTCTTTTCATGGCACTTTATGTGACATGGAAAGAATTACAGCCATGAGGTTAATTTGAAGAATAGAATTGTTTACATTTGTTTTAAAGCATTCTCATTATCTTAGCAATGTATAGCATTTATTTCCAGAAGTGATGATGGAATTTATCTGTAATATTTATATTAGTAAAAAGAAATTGTCTAAATTGCTGACCACATTTGAAAACCACACTCCACCTATCCTGCAAAGTGGAGCCAAAGAAGCTGCCATAGTACTAGCAGTGTTAATTTTCCTCCCCTAGATAGCTTGGTGGTTTTAACATATTATCCAGAGCTTCTCTTAGAATCACAGCAAGAAATTAAACACTTAGATGTCATAGCACATCTCCATTTACCTGAGCATTTTATTGCATTGAAATTAAAGAAATAACAGAACTTAAAGCAGGCATCTTCCACCCACTAGAGGTAATGGCACCATTTTGAATACAGCCAGTCAGAAAAGTTGAATGGGACAGATTTTCCTCAATTTCTGAGGTCTGGGCCCTTCCCAAGTGGCTGATGCAAGCTCATAATCTAATTTTGCCTTGTATCAAGATAAGCAAGGACTAAGGGCAGCAATGTGGAAGAGTTACAATCTGCTCTTAGATTCCTCTTGTTTCCTTTGAGATCCACATATGCCAAAGTGTTTTTGTCAAAAGCCAAAGTTACAGATCAAAAGTAGCCTGAATTGGTATTTGTTTACATGGTTGGGATTTCTCATTAATTTTAGAAGATAACTGGGTTATCTTTCAAAGAAAAGAAAGCGGCTGCAAAGTATTGAATTTATATTTACATTATTTTTACATCATTATATTTACACATTCCTTTGGATAAAGACAACTGGCACCCTTTTTATAGAAGCAAGTACTTTCATTCATTATTTGCTTACATTCTTTGATTAGAAATCTCAGTTGTCTTGCGATTTTACACATTTGCCAAAAGTAGCATTCCAGCAGGAACTGTCTAGAGAGACCCAACAATATTTTGTCTCCATGCAAGATGGTAATAGAGGCATGACTCATTGGGCAGCACCAAAATATTTGTGGTAATTTTTTAAAAAATGGTATGATTGTTCTTGACATTTTTGTGGTTAGAGTGAGAAAGGTGGAAGCCTACTCAAGAGGCTGTTTTATGAAATAATTGTTTTTAATAAGTTTTTTTTTCTTAATACCTTTAAGAAGCTTAGTTTGGTGGATTCTGTATCAGCAGAGCTCAGCTCAAAATATGGGTCAAGTGGATTTGTACACGTAAGTGATTTTCAGTTTCCCCGAGTGTTCACTGGGCTAAATTCTCACTTTTTGGTGATCCCTCAGACGTCATATCTATGAACCCTCCTTCTCTAATGATGAGGTCTGTAAGCCAAATGCTCTGCTCAAGTTCGCCTCGTTTGAGTGAACATTGAAAGCAGTGTACAATTTGTTTTGGTCATGTTGGTCATCTTCACAAGAGTTTGTATTTTTTTTTCAACTATAGTAACACGGTCAATCCTTTATTTAGGATACTTGAAGAGTGTTATCATCATAACCTTTTATCAGAAGCATGATGCACAGATATTAACCCTCAATGAAAACAGATTAGCAAAGCCAAAAGTTTAGTACTAATAGTGGCTTAATTCTCTTTTTAGAAGTGGCTGCTGTATATAGCTGTTTTCAGGAATAAATTTTTATGGTTTGCCTTGCTCCACTTGCAGGTGATATAAATAGCCCTGGTGCTTCAGCAGCTTATAGATCTGAAATGGTTTCCTATGTTTTTCAAAGATCCTGTTTCAAACCCTTCTTGTTCACAAAATTACTTATTTTCCTTTTGCCCTCATATCCCAATCTTACATGCTTTCAACTGACCATCTACTCCTTCCACTCCCTTTTTCCCATCCCAGCTCAACAGCAGTCACCCCAGTCTCCCTACTCTGAGCTTTCCAGTTCTTTTACACCCCTGGTTTCAGACCTTTTTAAGGCTTTCTTGACTTACAGCCTCACTGAGGTCTAACTCAACACTTGCTAGAACTTTTGCAGCCCTGGTCATAGGGATTGGGCATCTATGAGAGCTGAGCAGGAGGATGTAAAAATTATTCTGGGAGTCAGAAACTGGGAAAGGATCACAGGGAAATGAAGTCTGTAGGTGCAGGAAGGAGATTCTCAGAGGAGAAGAGGGTGTATGATGAATCTAGGTTGAATTGTACCCCTGTACTTTCTTACCTCATACTAACCTTATATTAGATTTGTTTAAAATATCTGAGATTTCATTTTGGCACCTTGTAGGACCCTGCACTTCGAAAATAGTCAATAGATGAGTGAGCCACAAGTCCATGCTTGTGCTTTCTGTTGGCGGCTTGGTGACAAAAAGGTGGTGTTGCTGACCAGTCACCTATTTTACTGGTATAGCTAAATAAACCCCAGGGGTTTTGTGAAGTTCTAAAGTTCCAGGTATGAAGATGCTGCCTCTGCACTGGTTCCTGTGTTTCTTCCTGATCTTACAGACACACTGGACCCAGCCTTCAAGGATGACTCCAACAAGAGTTGCACTTGAATTCTTATTGAAAGTGGTCTCCAAATGACTTCACTGTGCTTTTAAAGCCCTTCTTTTAAAGACCAAGAGAAAAAAAATGTAGTTTCTGTTATGCTTTCCTGAGGCACATTATATAAGAAAAGGAGAATGATAAAGCATAATGGTTTAATACCAGGAAAGGCAAAATTTACATCTGTAATTTTATTTGATTGAGCTGATCTTACTCAGTCCTCTACTTATGCACCTACCTGTAGAGACATGCAAATCTTACAACTTTATTGTATCTTTATATTCCTGAACCAGTAGTTATGATAAGAAAATCTGTTCTGACCTGAAAATGTACCAGACACTGAACTTAAGATATGGCACTCAACTCATATCTTGCTTCATAAAAAAGGTTGACTTGAGAAGGATCAGAGTCTTGGCATGTAGCCTGCAGGTGAACACATTGCCCAAAGAGGAACCCATATAAATATGATGACAAAGAGGAAGTCTTTCCAACCAACCTGGTCGTGTTTCAGCTGTGACAGCGTCTGTGATATCTGACGGTTTTCCAACGCCCGCCTGGTTCATTGCCCGCACACGAAACACGTAGCTCACACCTTGTGTCAGGCCTCCAATCTGGAGGAACCAAATACATACAGGGGCGTGTTGCAAAACACTCATTTTAATTTCGCACTTATTAAGATCAGTCTGGGTATTTGACAATTCTGTTTCCTTTCTTGTTGTGTTTCTTTTCCAGTCCTCTTTTTTTTTATTCAATTCCAGAGTGATATGACTAATCTTTGTGACTGCTGTCATTGGTTTCTTAGAAAAAGGAGCATTGGTTTTGGAACATGATGTTTTTAACTCATGTACATTGACCTCTGAAACATCATAGTCTTTTACTGCAGATAAATACTGGCTTTAAAAAAATAAATTATAAGGGTAATAAGTGCCAGCCACACCTATTTAGAAACAAGAAGGAATTTAATAGTATAGATTTAATTGCAGTGACTTGAGGAATTATACTGACACTATATCACCTGGGGATACTCCTATAAAACATATATGAAAGGATCACATTTTAAAATTAGTTATCTTTCATATATTGTGAAAAGCATAAAAATAGCAAACCTACTTCAAACTTATCTCTAGAACTGCAATACTGCTGATGACTTATTTCAAAGTCATTACAAAAGATTATGTATCATATGGCCTACTGAGTATTCCTTTAAGTGGAGCCATGATCAGCGCAGGATATGCTATCAAAACTGACTTTCCCAAGGTTGTGCTGCTATGCCAGTATTTGAATCTTCAGTTATTTACCTTCAAGTATTTCTTTTGAAGTGGCTTCTCATTGACACTTCTCCAGTGTTCCTCCTTTGCTTTACTTTCCTTCATATCAACATAATAACCAACTATGGGACTACGACCAGAATAAACTGGTTCTTTCCACAGCAAAACCAGAGAGTCCTTCCTAACTTCTGTGCATTTGACATCATGGGGTGGCCCTGAAATGTAAAAGTTGGGGTTGTGATATCAAAATAAATCTCAAAGGGACCAATGCATAAAACTCTAGAACCAAAACCAGACAGAACCCAGAACTGTACACAGAGCTTATATAACATTTAGTTCCTCTGTATCATACCTAGACCAAATATAAACACAACCCACACCAATTAAAAAAGACGAACTCAAAACACAGTCTAATTACTTGAGATTGGTATCTTGATCAAATATTCATGAACTTACAAAATGGACAAATAACCCCCAAACTCAGGGAAATAAGTTAATTATTAAGCTAATGTGCTGCTTCAAGGACTGGTCTAAAGTCCACTGAAGTCAGTGGAGGTTGTTTTCATTCATTTCAATGAATGTTAAAAGGTCAGGGATCTGGCCTTGTGGTGATACATTTAGATAAGGGTTACAAGACCCCATTCTTCTCTGCCTTGTACCTTAGACAGGTATTTATGTCCAGTACTTAAACTAGAAAGCAAAGTGACAGACACAGTAAAGGAACAAAGAAGGAAAGGTAAAGTAACCTAAAGAAGCCGCTTGTAAAATCCTACTAATTAAATAGGGATTATGTAAGGCAGCACTGTGATGGTACTAAATCAAAGCGCTGATGATTCAAGCCTGGCCATGAACTTCAGCATCCTGTTGACTCCCCTGCAAAATGCCTGCATTAGGTAATCAGTCCAAGAGCAGCCCTGGGCTGTGTCCCACTCAGGATCCTACCAGGAACAGCAATGGTCCACTCTTCACATTTGAAGGGGTTGCTGGGTTTGGAGGGTGTCCCAACCCCTGCCAGGTTAGCAGCAGCCACCTGGAACTGGTACACCATGTTCTCCTTCAGGTTTTGGATCTGCAGGATCAATAAGATGGTACTTATTAACTTTGGATTAGGACTTCAGAGAAAAGTCACAATGATAATTGTTGAAAACATGGGCATGCTTTTAAGTGTGCCTGAAGATGGAAGCATTATTAATTATCTTAACATTATAATTATCTTGGCTTTTCCTCTGATCATTAATGTAGCACATATGTGTGATCTTAGCACACTCAAATTGCAACCCCCTTTTCCTATTGTTAGACACTTTGGTAGCCAGGGAGGAAGCAGGGTATTGCTCAACAATCATCTTAGTCTGTCTCATGGTATGGACCAAGTTCGCTTAAGGCTAGAGTTATCCTCACAGTGGGGTGAAACTCAGTCCTGGCATCACTTTTCATTTCTAAAGCAGTTCAACAAGGTTGGAGCTAGCACTGTCTCTAAACTGGGTCAAGAACCGATCACAAAAAGCAGCTGGCACAGAGTTGGTTTCAGCACCAGCAAGCACTGAGATATGGCCACCAAACCAGTAGGAATTCCATTTATGGTGAGGGCCTGACTTACAAAATGTTAGTGAATTTACAGATGTCAGTTGGTGCCAGACTAAAAAATAAGTATACAAACAAATTGGCAGAGAAATTTAATAAATAAATTTAAATAAATAAATATACCATCATGGAATTAAAACCCTCTGAACAGTTATCTATACACTGAATCATAATCCATCCCAACCCATCCTTGAGCTTTGATTTGAAAATACTGCCTGCTGCCCCAGCAAGAAGTGGAGTTAACCTCTTACCCTGTATGCCCTCTCAGTAACAGCCTTAATGTTGGCCTCCTTCCATTTCCCTGGAACTCCATCAACCACTTCCCTGTAGTTCACGTAGTAGCCAGTAATTTCAGTTCCACCAATGGCTTCAGGTTGTTTCCATCCCAGAACCATCGAGTCCCGGACGCTCTCGAGCACCACAATGTCATAAGGTGGGGATGGAGGAGCTGTTTCAATGTGAATAACTCGTAAGTGGGGGGCAATGCTTCAGCCTTGCTTTCACTTACCATGTTCAGGATGCTCCTGCCCTGTGTTTCCTAATTAGGACAATACTTATGTGCCCAAGGGAAGTTTCTGGAACTGCAATAAGAAATGTGTAACAGTATAAAAGCTTCCACAAACCAAACGCAAAGTCCAAACTGCATAGGAATTAGTTTTCAGGACCCCCTGTTTTTGAAAAGCAGGCTGATACACAGCAAAAGAATGTGTTGCAATCGCAGCTCTGATGCAAGTGATCAGGACTCACTTTACTCTGTGAAAAATGAGGAACTAAAATTAAAATTGCAGGAAAAGCAAAAAATTAGAGATGCAATGATTTGTTTTTTTTTGCAGAAAGTAAACACCTTTTTGCAATACAATATTCCTTGCAGTTTCCTTTTAAAAAAAATACTTTCACATTCTTTTCTCCCAAGAATTGCCTCCATCTGTTTCTTTTATTTCTTTTAAATTTATACAGTGTGCAGATTTTATCATTGCACCCATCATGTGATCTTACCTTAACGGAAGGCAGAGTGATCATAGGCACTGAAGTATGACCAGAAATGGAACATGACTGTTACTGGAACTTACATTAAAAAATACGTGGCATAATCCTCCTGTTTAGATTTTCTTTTTTAAACAATACAGAAATCATTCGCTTCATCCCAACCCACTTTCTTATATTTCTTCTGTATCTCATAGGAAAATGCTTGTCCACATCCAATATGTAACATACCAGTGAAAAGCCTTTCTTGTGCCCCTGAAGTCATATTTTGGATGGAAATTCCACATCATCTATGTTTCCTTTTGTGTGTAATATTTTATATTGGTGTCAGCTAGGCCCAGGTGCCCCTAATTTGTTTTCTGTTCAACATTTTGCATCTCACTTCAGAGGCCTAGGGAGGAGCTTAATTCCCTGGCCAGGTACCACAACTTACATGAAATTCAAGCCCCACATATCTTGGGCAAAATGGGTGTTTAGGCACTGAAATTTGGAACATGATTTTGTGCATGTGCCCATAACCTGATAGGTTTTCCTCCCTAATATCACTATTAGTCAGAGAAAGAACACAACATTAGCACAGTGTGTCAGCAGATAAGATGTAGCTTAGGCTAAAATCCACAAAGGATCTTCATATTTCTTTATAGAACACAGATTTTCATGCTTACCATCATAATCAGATTTTGTTTCCTTACCACATATATAACCCAGAGAACTAGGTAACCAGATTCCTAACAAATTACTGAACTGATTTAGAAATAATTTATCACCTTGGATACATTAATATGCAGTCAAACAAGCCATTAAATTACTAACCATATTAATATGTTTCACTTTCATTAACCACTAAGTTTGTAAAGTGATCTCCAGTACCATTACAAGCACAATGACCTTAATGGAGAGTTGAGCACATAATTAATGGGTTTGATAGAAGATGCATCACTGTAGAGCACGTTCACTTGGGGCACAGTTGAACAGAGAAGTTACAGCAGTCTGAAGTGGACCTATCAAAGCAGCAAAATCTATTTATTTCATTAATTCTCACCTGTATCTTTCTTCTTTGTAACTTTTTCCACTGTCAAAAGATCCCCGGGTCGAGACTTACTTGCCTGCTTAAGAGCAACTTTT
This sequence comes from Sylvia atricapilla, assembly GCF_009819655.1. Lineage (NCBI taxonomy): Eukaryota > Metazoa > Chordata > Aves > Passeriformes > Sylviidae > Sylvia > Sylvia atricapilla. The sequence goes on along the minus strand of NC_089140.1, from coordinate 103,741,555 downwards.
TGTGGCGCAGGGTCCTTAACCATTTCTCTCGTGTTACTGTCTCCTGTACTCTCCAGTTTGCCACAGCTACTGGGCAGTGTCTTTCTATTAGATTTAGCACTGCATTTTAGCAAAGCATCTGTGTCAAAGATAGGCTGGGAGGCCTCATGCATGCCTTCCCAGCTGGTAGTGCGGTCTGTTAGTCCAGCAGCTTTACCACTCAGTTCAGGACACACACCATGAAGCAATCCTCCCCCTATAATTGCCAGAAAACAGCAAAGACATTTGGATTTAGAACATTTGTTTTTTTCTTCATTTTGGCAACAGAGTTGAGATATGCATGCAGTGAACAATACAAAGCCAAAATATGACAAGTCACTGTGTTTACATACAAAATGCTAAGCTTGAATTCAAGAAAATTTGAAATGCATAAGAATACCTCTCAGCCTGCTCACAAATAATGCTTTTTAAAGTCATGTCTAGTATTCAGAGCAGAAAAAATGATGCAAAGTTAATAGTATTCTTACTTTGCTACAATTATTTTAGTATTAGATCTTCCAGGTCACATTTCTGATCCTATCAAGATGATCTCACAAAATTGCCCTAGGCCACATGTCTCTGCTCTAAGGGTGAGAGGTATGCAGCTTCAATACAAATGAGAGTGAGGGTGTTGCAGACATACAATTTATTCTAGTCCAGTGATCTCATTAATCTTTATGGATTAGTTCAGGCAGTGGCAAAGAGAAACAATCCATCAGCAAAGGGAGAACACACAGGGTTATAGAAGGTTTACAGATGACACATGGCACTATTAGGTTTAGTCATGGAAACAAATTTCTTAGGAACTGACTGTACACAGGATGGTGTGCATTAGAGGTGATATACCAGATAACAGAAGCAGAATGACATTCCCATTTTCCAGGATACCTATTAAGTGAACTTGGCAGTGCTCTCATACAGTGGTTCACAAGAAACACCTGAAGAAAACTGGATGGTGAAGGTGAACAGTCTACAAGAGTGCAGTGAATGTGAAACTATGTCTGTGAGACTATAGGATCTATGGATAAATTATTTGTGGACAGTATTGTGAAACAAAGCAATTCCTTAGTTACTAATAATTGCTGAGAACACATTTACTTAACTAATTACCATTGAAAGAGGCAATGGAAAATAGCTTACCAATGGCTGCTTTCACCTCTATAGGCTCTGATTCCTGTGAAAATTCACTGAGCCCCGCTGCATTAACAGCTCTGACTCTGAAAATGTACTTCTCACCATTGCTGAGCCCATGGCAAATGAATCTAAAACAAAACAAACAAGAAATACTTAGAAAGTATTACAGAGGAAAAAAAAGTTTCAAGGGGGAAAAGAAAGCATTTCTTGCCATGATATTTATTCTGGTTTCTAAAAATCAAGGACAAACCATGACCCCAGGCACTTATATGAAGGTCAGAGAATGCAGAATCTGGGCACCTCATTCACACAACCATGTCTAAATTCATCTCCTATAGGACACACTCTTTCCTTCTTGAGACTACACAACTTTCTGTATTATCACAAGATCTACCTTACTTCTGTCAGTATATAAAATCCATACTTCCTAATAGAAAAATGTGAACATTTACTGCATAGGTAATAACTGCACAGAAACTTACTCTGCACAGCTAAGGTCTATATTTGCTTCTCATGGGATATTTTCATGACACAAGTAAAAGACACATGTAACACAGGTTCCCATAAATCCCTTCCAATTATAAATAAAAAATTGCAGAGTTCAAAAAATTACAGGGCATTGTATAGGACCTAAATTATTTTTGTACTTCACTTTCTTTCTTCAATACCTGACAAGAATCCAAGTCAGACAAATTCTTTTATTTGAAGACATTTACTTGATAATCTAATTGTCTCATGAGAAAGACGTTCATAAATTTTCTCTGGCATCCACCCTGAAAACACAAAATTTTCCAAAGACAGGAATAATTTATTTAGCAATAGATTATGGTATGGAAATTAAAGGTTTTTTGTTTAAAATCTCATTGATTTTTCAATAGGTTTTCAGAGTATTTTATTCCATGTTACTTTGATTTTGTTCTACTTCATAATGTAGTAATAATTGCACTACCAGTGCTAATGTCATGTGATGGCATATGAAGCAATCATATTCCAATGTGGAAAACAAAACCAAAGTTTTATTTTGGGGTAAGGAAAAAAAAAAACCTGAATCAAAATTTTCAAAGCAGAATTTCCCCTACCCATTCTATCAGAGTTTTCCAAGTCATTTGCTTTCACCAGGATGTGCGCAGAATTTCAAAAGATCAAAATGTACTGCATAAGGCAAATTATGAACTGCAGCTAATGCTTTAAGATTGACTCAACCAGAAAAAGCAAGAGTTAACAGACAGCCTGTGCATGACTGCATCATACATTATATCACAGTGACTAAAAATGCATAATAGAAACCTATGCAGTGCACTTGTATCACAATATATAGTAACTCAGAACAATATTTTTATTTCTATGGTGATTAAAGGTCACATTTCATATTTTAAAACAAGCAAAGAGCATGAAACTTCACCCACCTTCTATATAACTACAGTAGAACTCATAGAAATAGATATGAAAGGATGTAATAACGGCACAAATATAAATGCAATATAAAGGCACTAAAGAATACATAAAGGAAATTGTTGTGTCTGTGTTCAACCAAGTAAGGTTTTAGGTACTTCTGTTATACTAAGCATTTACAATGCCCTTCTAAACAGCAAAGCTGGTCCAGTAGTATTTAGCAGAGTCTTACTTATTATAATAAGGGTCATCACAGATAGCAAGTGCAAATAAGCAGAATCAGTCAAAACAAGCAGGGGCTACTTCTGTATTGACATCAGTCCACTTGAGGAAAAAGTTCTGCACTTACTCCTTCAGACTCTGAAGATTACATACTTATTCAAATGAAATCAAATTGGATTTATCTCAGGAAGTTTTAAATCTTGATTTTTTTTTTCTGACTAGAGACCAAACTTCATATTGGTAAGAAATGTGGGTTTGTACCCTATATTTAAGAGGGTTTATTAATTTCTTGATGATTACAAGAGAAAGAGCAGTCAGAAAGTAATATTTTTAGTGAGATATAGCCCACATATCCTCCTGACAGTCCAGATACATAATCCAGAAATGTTTAGAGCAGACTTGCAAAACAAAGCACTTTGCTTCCAAACGTTATGCAGTTTAGTTTTCCACATTTGTAACTTCAGTCATTCCTCAATGTCCTGTTTTTCATCAAACTGATAGACTGTACAATAGCTAGAAATAGCAAGCTGCTTCACTTTGTCTTCATTAGTAATGTTCATGTTTCTTCCCCCTTGACTAATTGTTTCTATTACAAGGTTGATTATAATTTCTCTTTGGACAAAACTCACAGTTTGAAATATGTTTTTATAACTTCTTATGAGCTTCAAATGCAAGAGGGATTCCAGCCTGCTGGCTACCACCAAGAGATTAGCTCTACTACTACTACTAATGGTTGGAAAGCATATATATCCAGTAAATCAGACATTGGTGACCTAATTTCCATGGTGTAAGATTAATTACCTTGTGCCTTTCACTGGATTGTTGTTGCATGGTTCCCAACGACCAGATCCTTCCACACTTGATTCAATGTAGTACCCAACCAGTTCCTTGGCATCTGGGGGCTCTGTCCAAGTTACAACAACTGAAGTATCTGTATTCCTGATTGGCATAATACGGCCAGGAGCTTTGGGAATATCTGTGGGAGAGAAGCAGAAATAAATTAGTGGCCTGCCAGTTAAAACTCACAGATAAAATAAGCATAAAATTCTATATTTGATTATACTAGCATGACTAGTACAGATTTAACTTTCAAAAGACTGTTCTGACTTAAATTAAGTAATCTGTCAGGGCAGGACAGGATCAGTAGGCTCAAGCCTTTGGTGGTGAGGTTCTTCACTTCTGTATTGCCTAGGATTCCGTGTCTTTTCTTAAAATCATGTTTAGTTTATCCCCTCATGCTGAATATCTGCCCCAGAGATGTGATTTGGAGCTTTCTAAAAGAGAAAATGCACTAGGTGCACATTGAAGATCTTGTGCAGCCCACAGGATAAGCCAGAAACCAAGACTCCTGTTAAGTAGCAAAGGGTATCTACAGTGTTTTTAAGAAGAGACATTTTAATCTTCTTTAAAAATGTATTCCATGCACATCCAAATGCTCTGAGAGTTCAATAAGAAGTGAACAGAGATAATTTGGGAATTGGATTGAAATCTGCATTGCTGTTTGGAAAAGTATTGGTAATGTAGGTGTAGCTACTGATGACTTACTGTATTGAACATCTTGGCTTCTCTTGCAGTGAAAATAATCTCTGCTTTCACGTAAGTATTAAATTCTTCACTTTTGTTTAATTTGGCAAACAAGGAAGGTTAGACTCTGCTGATGTCTGGGCTTATTTTCAATAAAGACTCTAAGTAAAACAAAACATTTTTGTACTTCCTCAAGTTTTCATTTTCTTTTGCTATTTGCAGTCTTTGCAGTTCTTGGCATCATTATTTGCAGCTTAATTCCCTTGGTTTGCACCTGTCATTTGACTGTACATTGAAGGCTGAACAACCCAAACAAAAATTATTTTAGCTGAAGAGAATAAATCACTGACTGCTTTTCACACTTCAATTATTTTCCAGGCAGCTACCTGCCTGCAGGAAAAACAATTAGATCACAAGCTGAAAAGTTACCATGGAGGTAATTTAATACACATGAGCTTACCAAGTTTGTCATCCACTACAGTGGCTTCAGTTGCTTCTGAGGGCTCACCAATTCCAGCTGAATTGCAGCAGCGAACTCGGAAGCAGTAGGACTTGCCTTCAGACAAATCAAAAACTGCAAAGCGAGGGGACTTCACAGGGATCTCAGTGTTCACCCTTTGCCAGTCCTCTGTGCCAGCAACACACTGCAGTCAAACCCAGAAACCACGTTTAGAACAGAAGTATCTGAGGGTTGAGCATCTCTCACAACAAGGCTTTGGACCATGAATTCACATCTGCTGTGGAGAATAGGGACACACATCCCTTCTTTGGGCCTTTCCACAGATGAGCGTATTTCAAAGATTATGAATCTGCCAGATGCTCACTTACTCCAGAAAACATACATAAAAGTTTACTGGTTTTAATATACCAGAGCTAAACCCTCTCCACAGAAAGGAAGTGATGTTATTAGCTTCACCCAGTCTGGACCACTTTCAAAATGAGTTTTGCAGATATTCAGCATTATGCTAAGAGCAAAACCCTAGCATTACCACTTTGCTTCTAGATGCTCTTGTGGCACTCTTAGTGGTTTTGGGGTGGCTTTCAAAATTAATCACGGTTTGATCCTCATTTTCCAGAAAAAAACTCCAAAACATTTGCAATTAATTTGTGAATTGTCTTTACTTCTGTGGCTAGAAATTCTATATACCATGATCACTTATACCACTAATACTAGTGATTAGTCTTTTGCTTTGATTTACATTAAGTATAATTTCAAGTAATGGTTCTGGTTTCTGAAGGATTCAAATTCCCATCTGACTATGTGAAATTAGTAATCAGTACTCAGCATGCAATCGGTTATTAAAAAGATTTCTCATATGGAAACTCAAAATTCATATATTCATCCTCTCTAAGGCTGTTGCTAAGTGAAACTCATTTATTTAGACCAGATTTTGTATGAGAGATGGAAAACACATAATGGGAAGATATTTATGTCTCCCTTGATGACACCTCTAGACTGATAGGAAAAAAAACTGATAAAAAAGTTTATGAGCCAAGAGATGCAAGTAGAAAGGCGATGGAGTGAAGAATTTTCTAGGCTAGCAGCCATGCAAAAACACCTCAGGAAAGCAGGACACTGACATTTAAACTGATTTTGTTCTAGGAGATCAGAAAAGAAATTTTGTGATCTTTGTTGAGTTGGTGGAGCAAATGGAAAGCTAATGCAGAGGATAAACATGAAAAGGCAGCTGGAGTAGAAAGTGCTGATAACAAGAAACACTTGCAAAATGCTTCCATCCAAAATGTTAACAATCTGTCCTGCCAGACAAGCTTCATTTATACAAATTTTATATCTATATGTCATATAGATATCATATAGATATATATGAGATGCATATACATAAAAATAAACACATTATAGATATATAAAAGCACGTGACCTTGCCCTGTGCTTTCACATTATAGAAAGAGTTTTGTTCTCTTTACTCGAGGTAGGTCAATGACAGAATTCAAGAAGAATATCACTCTGTGTGACACATTCTTCATTTACTTTCCTATTTCCCATCTTTCTTTTATTCCTAGTTTATCTTAATCTGCAGTTTGACAGTTATCTTGGTGAACTTCTAATCCTTGCCCTAATTTGCAAGTCTCAGACAGAAATGAAAGTTAACCAGAGGTCCAGAAGAGGTGACAAAACAAATGTAAAATATTGCCACATCATGATTCTGATTTTGTCTAATTTTACCTTCTCCACAAAGTACATGATACCCTCATGGCCCCGCTGTCCAGGAGGTTTCCAGCCAAGCACAACATAGTTCTTGGTGGCCTCAATAACTCGGAGGTCTGTGGGGGGACCAGGAACAACACCCTCTGAAGAGTAGGAAGAATAGGAAAGGAAACTTGGATTTAATTCTTCCATTTCTGGATCAGAATTAGCATCATAATTAAAAATTAGGAGTATCAATATATCTCAGCACTTAATCTTTTTTTTTTTTTAATGTAGTGTTAAAAGTCTTCCAAATATTGGGTTTAAATTTCCTTTTTTAAATTCTAAGCATGATTTTGTTAGGTCCTGAATAATGAAACTTCACTTCAAAAACCAAGTTGTTGAGTTATTCAAGGTCAAGTGACTCTCAGAAAAACAAACTTTGGGTGTTTGCCAAAGTTCACTGAACTCACTCAGAGTTTTCCTAATTACTCAACCAGCTTCACATTAGACATTTGTAGGCAAAAGGGCTGTGTTTACCTGCAGGTTCTTCCTCAGTTACAATAATCTGTCCAGTCCAAGGAGCAGAAGGGTGACCTGAAACAAATGTCAGAGATAACAGAGAAGTAGGAGACCAGGAAATTTTCGAACAATGAGAAAACTGACTCTTTTTTTGCTCAAAACTGACAATTGCAAGATCCCCATAAGCTTCATTTTTGGTTAATACTGTGGCTGTTGCTCATGCAGCAAGCTAGTTACCCAAGCTAGATTGAATAGAGAGCAGCTCAGCATTTAATATAGCTAGAAAACTTAATCCACTGAAACATCTATTCCTTCCTGAAATGTCACTGAAGTCTCCTAGGTGACAAGCAGAGGTATTTGGTTCACTCAGCTCATCATTTTCAGGGAATTAGTTTCAGCTTTATTTTCCATCCTCTATTCCTTTGGTTTAACGGCTCACTTATTAAAGGAACAGCCAAATTCCTGCAGGCTGCATCTTGTCTCTTTTTAACCACTTTCTGTCACATTACCAGCTTTTAAATCATGGGTCACAGCCACAAACAGTAACGGCTCAGCCTGACTCAACATGCCCACTTGATAAATTTGGGTGGCTCTCTGAGCAACCAATATGTTATCACACTATTGCAGTTATGCAGCTCTCAACCAGGTCAATGCACTTTCAGAGATAATTTTTGCAAACGCTGTTCTCTGCCTCCACATTGCTCACCTTGCATTGGCTGACCCGTTTTGGAGATGAAAGTAGAGAGGAAGCAGGTGGGGAGATAAATTATGAGGGATGAGAGGAGGAGGCACAACAGGAATAGGCCACCAAACCTGATCTTCATCTTCTGTTACAAATTCCTTGCTGCCCATCGAGAAGAGGACCCCTCCCTCCTCCTCAGGCTTAGGGTTTCACATGACTGAGTGCAATGTTTCTTGGCAGTGCCAAATCTCTTTCCTCTGGCTTTTTGTTTTGTCTTGAATGGAAACCTAGATCATCCGGCTGCAGCACTATACATGGTAGCTCATACAAGCTGGGACTGTGGGAGCATTGTAGCTTTGCGTACAATACCCCTTCACATTGGACCATTTTAAATTGTAAAACTTCAGAAACATGTAGAAATAGATTTTGGATAGAAAAACCTATTTTGCATAGAAGTAGAAAATTTTTTTAGGAGTATGATTATACCATATGTGCAGAGAGGTGGGTTTGGAAGCAAAATGTCTGAAACATTGTGAGGCCACAGGAGAAATATCCTTTACTTGTGAAATGCTAACCTTAAAGCAGAGAGCTTGGGATGTGTTGGGCTGTCCTGATGTTGTTCTGATGTCATTGCAAGACTTGGATTGTCACATGAAACAGAATCAGCCACTCTTGTCTGTGGCTCAAAGAGAGACTATTCACAGGATCTGTTCAGCTATTTTGTTGGCTGAACAAAAGCAAGTCTCTCTAGGCAATTAAACTCTCCTGTGCCTTTTTTTCCCCCCTTCCTGCAAGTTTGGAGCATAACACTGCAGTCAGCCAAAGAAATTTCAGCAGATAGAACACTTAGTGCAAAGAGCACTGAGATGATTTCTTCTTGGCAAAGCTATCTCCAAAGAATATTTTGGCTTTGCCTTGCTCCCTCTAGTGGGATTTTGAAGGCTTGTGAGTTGATAGTCATACTTTTTTTTTTTTTTTTTTTTTTTTTTTTTTTTTTTTTTTTTTGTCTTAAATGGGCGTGACGTCTCAAATCTCTCACGCAGCCTGTCAAAAGCACATCTTACTTTTAAGCCTGGCTCTGTCTGCAGGATCCAGAGCAGCCACAGGCTCTGACACCCGGGACGGAAGGCTGACACCAGCTTTGTTCACAGCTCGGACTCGGAAAATATAGGAACGGCCTTCAATCAGACCAGTGACAGGAAAACGAGCAAACTTCACGGGATTCTCATTGCACTGGGTCCAGTGGGAGGTACCAACCTCACACCTGAAAAATACAAACAGCAAGAGCAGTGCTGGGAAGGGAAAAACACGAACTCGGGGCACCCACACGCCTCTGCAGCTTCACCGTCTGTTTGTGTTCATTGGATAGTCTGTACCAGGTTCCTCAGCAGAATTACACACGGGTGACATCAAAGCAGCTGCACCAAGGCGTCAGGCTGAAGTACCAGCTGGGCATGCACTAAATCCCTCACAGCTGCACTCCTTCTTTGCTGAACTGAAAAGGGGATAAGAGCAGACTGACTTCACTGTTTAAACCCTCCAAAGTATGCTTAGGGAGTGTCAGCTTTAGCTTACTTGAAGAGACAGGAAATTTGCATCCCTTGCACTTGTCAGGAGGACGCTCCTTCATTGCTCCTGCACAATGTTGCGCTGTGCATCCCACAAGATGCTGGGCTTCCTGGGGTGCAGAGACCCCCGCTGTGAGTTCTGGGAGGAGCCCAGCACAGAGATGGCTGGGAATGGGGTTAAAATCAGGCACTCAGTCAGCCCTGCTTCAGAGACTAGACCACCGGGCTGCCAAGGGAGCCTGTGGTGCGCTGGCTGCGCTCCCTACGGTGACAGGACCCAGCGTGGTGCTGTTGGTCCCACAGCTGCGAAGCCTCACACGTATCAGGAGGCTGGTTTATGGCAGAAGGAAAATATGACCAGCAGCCACCTCAGCTCAGGGAAGCGGGAGAAGCCTGTGGTGATGGCTTCCCTGTATCCAGCACCATGGTCAACAGAAACATGACTCTTCAGCTTGGAAGAGACTATCTGGTGAGATATCTGCCAAAAAGAAGGTTACAGTTCCTACCCAGATTTCTTGGTACATGCAAGAATCTCTCCTGAGAATTGTTAGCATCCCACTTGGGGTAGTTTTGTGGTTCTTGTGTCTGCTTGGGGCGAGGGATGCCCAAGCTTTGCTTCTACCATTAGCACAGACCGGTCCTGCTGGCTCAAGTCACCCCCTCAACTCCACAAGGCAGTTATGGGCTACCCTGGCCGAAAATTTGGGTCCCTAAATACCTTTAGTGCAATCCAATACTGGAGAGCACAACACAGCTTTGAATTTGGGAACAAATGCAGAATAAACAAGGTGAACACAACAGAAAAAGCAAAATGCCATTTCTCTTGCAGTTGCTCTCAGTGCTAACATCTCTCAGTAGCCTAGTTTTAAAATGAGATATTATTGTTCAGAGTCTAGTCCTGTCTTTTGTTTAGGATTTTTCAATGAATGTTAAAGAACCATAGCTTAGATCTAGAAGAGCATTGTTACAGCAGTGACTGGCACTCAAAAGTTATTAAAACAGTTACGTTATATTTACTGTGTTAGATTTATTTCACAAAGCAATACCCTCTTTTTACAGATATACTTTCTGTATATTCAAAGACACACTATAATGGCATATTTCAGATATAGATATAGATATAAAAATAAAAATGTTTGGGTGTTTTTACATGCATTTGAATAAGCAAGCCCAGAGGAACCTCATATGATGGACTCAGTTACTGAAATTCAAACAAATATTACCAGCACTGAAAATTACTGCAAGTTTCAAAATACTGACCTAATTTCTTAAATCACAGGCTTCTAGGATCCTGCCACTGTGTATAAAACATGGAAGTGTCATATTTTTAAAAATCATTTCCATGAAGCTTGTGAATCTAAGAGCTGGAATAACAACAGTATTTGTCAGAGAAATCCAAGTCCATTAGAGATAATATTTTGCTTTCAGGTACATAGTAACTATTAGGAGAGAGGCAAGAGAGCCCTGGTACTGAAGGAGCCACAGCTGCCTGATGCAGAAGAACTACCAAACACTACAAAATCCTGAGGCCTCTCAAACCTCAAAGGAAGCAGTGAGGGCTGAGCTATGCAGGTCACACAGAATCCTTTCTGTGCAATTAAACGAAGCAAGATGTGATTATTTCCATGAAGATTAGATCCGGCCAAGCCAACACAAAACAAAACCAAACAAAACAAAACCAAAAAAATTTCTTCTGGCCAACAAGAAGAATGAAAATAATAAACTGCTCTTTTATCTCATGTTTTTCAACGTGTCTTTAGGTTTTTGAGTTGGAATGAGCAGCAATACGAATTCTCCAGTCCAGCACACTTACTGACCTGTCAATGAAATATCCAAGGATGGGGTTTCCTCCATCAACAGCAGGTTGCTTCCAGGAGACAATGACATAATCTTTGTTGGCATCTAAGCACTGCACATCCAGTGGTGCACCAGGGGCTCCAGGGATTTCAGCATCAGCATCTATGAGGATGGAGAAATATGTCTGCAAATGTGAATCACAGTTCTTTCACAGTTATTGGTCTTTAAGGACCAAATTGTGTTCCCAGAGGCTTAAAAGAAGTATTTGCTTTCATACTGCTAGTGTTTTTCTAGGGTTTGGCTTTCTTTTGTAACATTTACAAATGTTTTATATGTTACAGAATACTGTAAATGTAGATCACCTAGATATTTTAAATAGAATTAGTACCATGCATTCTGGTTAGAGAGCTGCAAGAGACTCTGTTGAAATAAAAACTTGGTGGCCAGGCAATATGAATCAAAAGTATTCACCCACTGGACATAACAATACTGAATTAAATATCTTATCTCCACTCATAGTCCTTCATTGTTTGATTTTGATTGGCTGTGAACTGCAAAGGTACCAAAACCATTTGAAGTATAATTATATTATACATATATTATCACTGTGTAACAGAACCTTCATAAGGATAAGCATATTGTTCCTTTCAAGTGTTTACCACAAATCTGGGACTTCTGGTGTCAAAGAGCCTTGACTCCTGCATCAGCTTTGGGACATGTCTTATCTAAAGCTTTGAAAAATAGAGCATAGTGCTGGGCACTGGGGAGTTTTTACTGTATACAAAGAATCTGCTTTGTGAGATGGTGCAATTTTCATGTAGAGAAAAATAACCTTTGCAGAAAGATTCTGTGAAAGACTTTCAAATAAGAGATGTTGTTTCTCTGAACAATAACATGAATTTGCACCATTGTGATCGACTTCAAAAGAAGACCTGAGATGTATAAACCTGAATTTAAAAAAATTGCTAATAAATACTATTCATACATTCCATATAAATCTGAGTTCTCAAAAACATTTAATGTTTTGAGGCATTACAGGTTTTTGTTTTAAAACATACAGTAATCCCTATTTTTTATGATTTTGACTTCCATGAAAAAATGCCTTATTAGAGTATTTAATACATTTCATTAAGTAAAACAGTAGTCTTCCTAAAAAAAAAAATATCCCAGCCACACTTTACAGAGTCTTCTCTTATGGGCAGAGTAGCATCATATGGAGCTTTTGAAGCTGTGCCAAAGTTGCTGAGTCCAGGTTCTAATTACAGGTAACTTGATGCATGTTTAAAAATGGTAATATACAGAGTAAACCATCCAGTTAACATCATAGAATCCTAGAACATTAACAGTAATAACAACGTGTCTTCAGTGATCTCTTTATGAAAGGTTTTAATTGCCCATATTTACCACTTGACAGAACATGAGACCACAGTTTCTCTCCAAGACAGACTGGGAAACAGCTGGGAGAACCAGCACAGCTGATCAGCCTCTAGGAGGGTAGGATTTCATCCCTGATGGCTTGCTGACAAATGATGACCTGTAGCCATGGCAGAGGAGTTACACACGCTCTCGAAGCCCATCTGAACACTATGAGCCTCCCTCCCATTGATACATTGATTTCTGTGCATGACACAAAAAGACAACTGCTCCAGCTTAAATACCAGAGCTGCAGTTTAAAAAAAAATTGGCTATAGTTTAGGGGGAGTGAGGAGGAATACAGTAGCCAACCTAGATTGTGGGGACCATTTAAATAGGAATATAGAATATGATTAATGTAATTAGAATTTGGTAAACACACCCATTGGCTAGAAAGATTCTCTACTGAAAGGGGTGGTGGGTTCAGTCAAGTCACGCCTGTGTTGCCAGAAGATGTAATAGGACTGAGTGATTATTTATTTATATGGTAGCACAACGTAAAACAAATAAAAACAAGTCTTATTTCTTGTCACAGAAGCTCATTTCAGTAGGCTCTTTCTTCACGTGGTGAAAACATCTTCTGCAGTTGTATTTTCTGGGCAGGTTGTTATCTCACACAGTTCTGCTGGACTTGGCAACAAGGAGCCATTCTGGGCATGGTCTCAGAGCCAAGAACTTCCAGAGCATTTTGAATTAGCATTACACACTTCAGCTGCTTTTAGCAGCTGGGACAGATATAGAATCAGCACACAACGTGATAGCCATTGCTCCTTTTAAAGAAAGAATTCTCAATGGATATACAATGAAGTTTTTGATGGTACAAGCAAACTGCATTCACAAAAATTACATTTTAATACTACTCTTCACTGCATTACTTCAGAGAATCATACAGTGGCTAAGATTGGCAGACAGCTCCAAATATTGCCTAGTTCATCCCCTGGCTCAAAGCAGAATCAGCCAGAGCTGGTTGCCCAGGGCCTTGTCAAATCAGGTTTTGGGTGTCTCCAAGGATCCGGACTCCACAGCCTGTCTGGGTAACCTGTTCCAGTGCCTTCTTTACTCCCCTCCATCAAGTACACATGGATAAACTCCTCCCATGATCTTTCTTTTCCAGGCTGAACAGCTGCAGCTTTCTCAGCCTTTCCTCATATGCTCCAAGCTGTAAATCACCTTCACTTTCCTTCAGTGGCCTCACTTCAGTGAGTTCACGTCTCTTTTGTATGGGGGATCTCAGGGCTGGATCTAGCATTCTGGATGAGCCCCACCAGTGCTGAGTAGATGGCAAAGATCACCTCCTCAGCCTGCTGACAATGCTTTTCCTAATGCAGCCTGGAATGCCACTGTCTTTGTGACAAGGGCACATGTTCACCTTGGTCCACCAGGATCCTTCCTGAAAAGCAGCTCTCCAGACAGACACCAGCCTATTCTGCTGCAAGAGATTACTCAGCAGGATCTCCAGGAGATCTCCAGGTCCAGATCTTTGCACTTCCATTCCACTGTCTTTTTTCCTGCAGTGTGCATTAGAGAGAATCCCTCAAACTGCACAGAAAAATCTTGAGAAAAATAGTGCAGTTCAGCTAGCAGTGGGATGGTTACAAAAAAGCATCTATAACCTATAATGTGTATTTTTCCTCCTTATGACTAATGTTCAGCACTCTGAACATAATACCCTAAATTTCCTCCTCAGAATGTCAATGGAGTTTAGAAGTCTTCGGGCCCATGACACCAAAGCCTGACACATGCAGGGATTTTTTTCCAGAGATAACAGCTGGAATGTACATTGCTAAAATCTATTAACAGAAAATTATTATTCTATTGTTATGGGGAGAAGCACCTCAAATATCTGAGACTGATTTTTCCAACATGTTTTCCTCAGCTCTGCAGCGAGTTTTGTGCATGAGACAGTATCCTACCTCTCACAAAGACATAACCACTGTACTCTTCATAGTACTCTCCCATGGACACTCTCAGTGTGTAAAGACCTTCATCTTCCTTGTTTGCATGAGGCAGTGTTAAAGTAGCTCTCTCCCCGCTCCACTGCATCTGCACCCACTTGGATGGTGTAATAAGAACACCTAGGAATTAGAGAATTTCATTATGAGAACCAGCAGGACCTACCGAGCATAGATTGGAAATAAAAAAGAGACCACTCTTATTAGACAACATTCTGTCTTTGAAAATAGTCATAAATAACATTTAATTCTGCTCTTACGAAAATCTTTCTTTGATTTCAAAGCATTTCTTCAGAAAACAATAGGCTTTTTGTCAGCTGTTACAGAGCAATGCAACTACTTAAAAAATTTCTTGGTGTATGAATAAATAGTAAAAACTATATGAGCTCTATAAATGGGCCACATAGATGTTTGCTCTGGTAAAAATGCTTCTAATTTAGATTTTTTAAGAAATAAAAAATGCCTAGAAGACATTTTTACGGTGCTTTGTCAGTTTTCTGTGGTTTCACATCAAAATGCTAAATTATGAAAAAACTCTAGTTGAAAAAGAAAATATTATCATTGGAAAACCTGAGAAAACAATGACCAAATTATAGCATTGACATAAGCTGAAATAAGTAAAAAATTACATGAAAGAAGTGTATATTTCTTCTTGTCAAACATTCTCACCATTTCTGTACCACTCAATGTCTGGTTTGAAGCGCTTGATATCAGGATTGATGACAACTGTGCAGCCCAGACTCATTGTTTCACCTTCTCTTCCAAAGGCTACATCAAACTTGTCGACAAAGCTGATTTCAAACCTGGAAGCATAGCCATGAGGGGTAACAGCAACTGTATAAGAGAAAAAAAATCTGCTTTTCTTTCCTTCTATGACAAGAGTAGGAAGAAAAAGGACTCAGTTGATTATGAAGACAGGTAAAGTTCAAGGTATAAATAGGAACAATATGTATATGAAGTCATTATCTTTAGAGGTAATTGTAATGTTGGATAATCCAAGTCCTTTCTATTGCAGAGAATTGACTATTCTTTCATTCATACAACTCTAGTTCTTACAGCTAGTTCATTTTAGCAGGGAGAGGCTTCTTCAGAATTTTCAATATTTCTAATCCAGTGTTTTATCATATGGCTTGTTTTATGACTTAAAAGGACTTCTATTTGTGATTAATTATTTGTTCAGGTCAAGTTGATCTTCAGCTTATATGATTCTTCTCTTTCCCCATTTAACCTCCTTGCTCTGTCTCAGCCTTTGTTTTTGTAAGCTAATAAGCCTTTATGGGGCTACTATTAACACAAAAGGGCAGCCTGTTTCTATTCTTGTTCCTGAATTTATCTTTTCAAATGCTGTGTGTCCCAAGTGGTGCAGTTCTCCAGACAGAACATCCTAAGTGCCTTTCACTTGTACTGTACATACAGGGCAGAGCTGTTTCCATGTTTGTTTTGAAAACAGCTCAGCTGATAAAAAACTAAGGTCACATTACTTTTACTCCACTAGCCTACACAGCTAACTGTCCCTCTTCCTGTGATCAATGAATACATGCAGATCATGACCTTTCTTTCCCATAAAGAAGTGAGAGAACCTAAATTCTATTGGAAATATATGGGAGTCTCATCTGTCAAACATTTCATGTGGTTCCTAGGGCACCTTCACCCACATGGCATATGTGGGTGGATTGTCTTATCCTCATGGAAGCATGGATGCCATTTTGTTAAAATGTGAGGTTCTCAGGTAAAATGAGCTACAATTTTTACTCTGATATATCCCAAAATAGTCTAATTTTGTTCTGGATATTTAATCTTTTTCTATGCATTTTCTGTGCATTTCCACAGCTTATGAAACCACATAAGCAGCAGACAATTAAGTCACCTACTCTATGTAGGCACAAGCTTCCCTATGTCATGATTTACACATTGCAAAAGAGGAAGTGGTTCTCTCTTTGACAGATTCTATTTCATAGTGAAGTGCAATATTAACAGGATGTTTCTTATATAAGCCAACAGACCGAGAAGGCAACACCATTTCCCCCTACTAGTGGGGCTAACACCAGCTGAAATTGTAGAGCTCCACAACCTTGTAAATCAGACCTGCTTCTTTTTAAAATAATGTTACTAAATATTCTTAGTCATGTGTCATGATGTCACAACTATTAATGGAAGTGTCAAAGAAACATACTGTAACTTACATGGAGAGAGGGAAAGATTTCTAGCATGCAACAGACTTTCGTCAATTTCTCCTTTGTACCCTACACAGAAAAAGACAAAACCAGTCACTGTCACCAAAAGGTAAAGGCTCTGTGAGCCACAAAACCAAAACTGGTAATGTGCATCTTTAAAAAATACTTGAAGGAAATATTTTGCAACCTACTCTTTACCACGAGGGAAGCATAAACTGAAACTTCTCCTTTAACATTCATAGCAGAGGCATGATACTGGGCAGTGTCGTCAAATTCGCATCTGAAATGACAGAAATGGTTAGGCAGAGCATCCATTTACTCCATTACACACCATTGGCGTAGCCTCTCTGGTGTTTTAGATTAAGAAAACCCTCAGAAATCTGGGTAAAATCTATAAAGTGAAAGCTTGGGAGACAGCCACACTGGACACTGGACTGATTGTAGCCATTAGGTTTTTCTCAGTGTTAAATCCCAGTGCTTGAAATAAATGTCTTTTTCCAAATATCACTTAGAGATTTGAAATTGGGAATACCGAATAAAAGGAAAAACTATCTGATGATATTCATCACTAATTCATTGTCTTCTACCAAGAGATGCCTAACATAGAACTTGTAGAAATGGTAGATTACATAATATATTTTAAAAGGGCACTTACCAGTATATAAATTGTCAAATCCAGGTTGTTGTTGATTAGGTCTTATGTTCTCAATGTTTTTAATGCAAAGGGAGTGCAAAAATTTTCCCACTTGGAAGATGAGTACTGTTAAAGATCTTTCTTGTATATAAGTGAGGACATCTCAATTCTGTTCCTCACTTCAGTAATAATTGTGAACTTTGCAACATTTGAAAAACAGTTAACTCACATATTTTTAGATGTTTAATTGTACTCATCAAGCAGACAGATGGAAAAAGTAATCATAAATGTCCCACTTTTCTGACACAGCCATAAAAAGAATACCCAGATAAATAACTCAGGTAAATTGCATGTCCTCTACTGAGGTAAACCACAACTGCTTCAACATTTAGAACACAGCATTCACCACAGCTGATATCTCTGACATCACCTGACTTGATATCTCTTACATCCCCAAGAAGTATGTTCACATTTTGCAGGTCTCATTCTAGAGCAACATTTCAGCTTAAGCTGTTTGTTAAATCATTTAATATTTCCTTACTCTGTAATCTCCAGGGAGTGCAGCCCATATCGACTTTGAATGATATACTTGCCAGGGTGAGCCTGTACATCAATGGGAACGTTGTTTTTGTACCTATGGAAAAGCAAAGCAGCGGTATGTCACAAAGAGAAGTCATTCTATACTTCAAAAGGTCAAGTGCTTGATATTTGAAGTAGAACATCAGCTTCTGCATGTTTCTCCCAGATAAACTGTAGTCTAACTCCCTGGGAAGACAGTACATTATCTTTGGAAGTGTAATCTTTCTCTCTTTGTCTTTGACCTGCCCCAGGTAGATTTTATTCTCAAATTAAAAGAAGAAAATTGTCTTGAGTGGGAAGAAAATCAGTTCATATTACCACGAACTTCATGTTGCTACACAGTAAAAAAAAGGAGAAGTCACATGAGCAATATCTCAGAGTTTTGTAAATGGCAAATAAAAATTTTGTAGACTCCTTACTAGGTATCATAAGCAATTTGTCTGGTTTGTATATCTGAGCAACTTCTAAAACCTTTATAGACAAAAAAATGTCAGGTAGAAAGCTAATTATTTGTTTACTTGCAACTTAATAACAGGGTTAGACTGGAATACACTAAGAGTGTTTGCTGGCACAGGTGTATTTTCAGGTAGGAAAGGTTTACTCTTCAAAATTCCCAGCTGTCCAAGTTTGAAGGGATGAAAGAACCAGTACTGACCAGTGGTGAGCTGGTACTACTAATTTCAGAATTTACACAAACAGCTTGAGACTCTCATAGTGGAAGAACAGTGGCACATGATAAATTCTTCCTCTTCAATTGTTGCATAAAATGTCACTAATTCTGGACTACACATGGTGTAACCAAGTAAATGTTTGACTGAATCCTGTTTTAAGCTGGCATTGGAAATATGGAAAAAAATTGGCAATAGAATCTAATAAATAAATTGCACCCTGAATTGTATTCAGTATATTTGGCATTGATTTGAGGTCCATAAAGAAAAAAAAATGTTTCCTAAGAGAGTGTCCTATTTTACCTAGCTTTCCCTGTTCTTCATAAGGTGTGTTATATATATATAGAAAGTGAAATGATAAAGAATGATAGATAAAAGTATCTTAAATAAATCTTTCTTCTCACAACAGATACCCAGACAAAGAAGTTTACTTCTTCATTTCAGATTTTATATTTTAAACCTTTCATGATTTTCAGTCAGGAAAGGGAGCTGGTCTGGTGTCAGTGGCTTGCCCCACTTCACCAAACAAATCAGCAAATAACAATTTTATTTTCACCAAGAATATTATCAGTTGAATATATGCCAAGATTAAGCCATATCCACAATAAATCTGAAAACTGTCTTTCAGCACCATCAGCGTTGTACAATAAAGAATATTTCCCTGATTACAAATATTTGGGCATAGTAATACACTGAAAATTTTCCAAGTGCTTAAGTGAGTAAGGACCATAAACTCTAATGCTTTTTATTCTCATTTTCCTCTCAGCAAAACGTCTATGAAAAGGGACTCAATGCAGGGCAGTACTCTCTATTCTGCACATCAATCATTTGCAGAGATGCCTGACCTCATTACCCTATTATCCTGGCTCAGGCAAAGAATAATACATGAGTCCAGCAAGAATAGTACTTTCACCACCACTCTTAGCCTCATCTGTGAGCTGGTGCCCCCCAGACTGAACTGTCTGGGAATATCAGGGCATCTTTATATTACATCTAGTCTGTCAAATATTTTAGAAAATAGAATGATGCCATCTGTTCTTAATATTTTCCAGGGAATATGATATCGTGTAAATGGGACTTGACTCTGCAGTATCTTTAAATTTTCTCCAAAGGGCTGGGCAACTCTTGGATCCTATGGCAGCAAAGTTGTTTGGTAGCATGGGGTGCTGTGCAGAAACAAGGTTTTACTGGGTCATGCCAGCAGTGAGAAGACTCTCACTTCTTTTGCCTTCATTATCAGATTAATAAAAAATAATTGATTCAATTTTTGCTTATTTATATTCATCTACAGAAAGAATAGGACTCATGTTAGAAGGACCATTTGTTATTTCTGGAAATGCAAATTCCAGAGCAGCCAAGTCATTAGCTAATGTGGGACTGCAACCTCCCACTGTCATTAGCCACTGATAGTTTATGCTTTCTGCTACTGGTTTCAAATGTCCTGGGTTTTCCATATGCTTTTTTTTTTCCAGGGGAGTCAGAACAGCTGCACTAGGCAGGTTTTCTTTAGAGAAAGTTAATAAAGCTTTATAGCTTGTCAGGCACAGCATGAAAAGGTCTTCATTGCTTATACAAAGAATGACTATTTGCAATATTCTACTGACATTTTGTTAGAAAGGCTGAATGAAAGCTGACAGATTCAGGTCAGCACTGTTCTGTATCTTAGAGCAAAGACACCTGCTGAAAAGGATGTGATATCTTTTTTTTTTTTTTTCCATTAGTAGCCTGTGGCAAACTGAAATCCCTTTGGAACTGAGATGTACAGTAAAATGATGTATTAATTTCCACCATCCACATTTAGCACTTAGATGAAAGGCTAGTTCACAGCAAGAGCAAAGACAGACAGCTGAAGGCTCAGTTTAACCATGTCAGGTTTTGTGGATAAGGTGAATCTCAACCAAAGTGAAAATGACCCAGCTCTTGAATTCTTGGGTAGGATTCAGGTTACAGAGCTGGATTACAGCCATGAGCATAGCTAACCATTGCTTCTATCCAGCTGAGACCAGATCTGAAAGGTTTGTCTGGAGTCCTCTCCAGGTGGAATGTGAACTCAGGGCACTTGTGACCCTTACAGCTTACAGGAGAGGAAAAAATTGTCCATGCAGAGCCTGACTGTCAGAGTCCCTGGAGAGAGATCAGTGACTTTGTGGACTCAGCTCTGGCCTATTGATATACCTCTTAATAGCAATTTTTGACAAACCCTGAGATTAAGGTTTAAGGTTTTAAGACCTAAATAAAAGCAGAGCCCCTTAAGCAATTCAGGCAGGAAATTGCAATATTTGATTATTAAATAACATTATGATAAAGTAGATGTTTCCCTTCCAACTCAGCATATTCTGTGATTCTGTAAAATTTTCCAATAATTCCAAAGCTTTCATCTTATTTGGATAGTTACAGATCTACCTGAAGTCACTGACTTCAAACACTGAATTGTATCTGCTATGAACACATCATCATAACTGAGATTTCACAGCATCATCAAGGGATTTCTATTTCATGAAGATTCAGCACTATAACTGCTCAGCTGCCAGAAGGTTTGCTCTTGACCAAAGCCTGCTTTAATGCTTCAGGGACATTAGTGTGTGTCATTTGTAGAACTAAACTCAATTATTTGGAAAACATTTTCAAAGACAGTATGATAAATTAAACTGCTATTTTTCCTTAATCATCAACAGAAGAAATAAATTTGATGTCTCTACCAAATTTTTTAAAAGTCTATGTATTCCTAAAGCTGTCACACAAATATTTTAAATGTTAATTCATTTACTATAATAATTATATAATTATTTGTGTTGTTATTATTATTACTTCATTTTAATATTTTGCTCTTTTTCTGTACAATGTGACTTGAGATGTGTTTGACAAGCCTGCCATCAGTACCTAATTTCTTTTTTTTTTTTTTTTTTTTTTTTTTTTTTTTTTTTTTTTTTTTAATTTTTGTTTTTGTAAATTTAACTTCTATCTTTCCAGAAAATGACTACATTTCCTAAGATAACTTCAGATTCTGGTTAAGTGGTGACTTTCAGTGCCAGAGATACAAACTTACCATGTAACACGGGGTTCAGGCCAACCAGCCACAGAACAATTAAATCTAACATTTTCCTTTTCCCAGATGGTGTGGGAACGAGGCTCGATGATAAACTCAGGAGCATGTAAGAGTTTATCTTGATTCAACTTCTTATGGAATGCCTGAGTCTCTTCTAGCTGGAAAAGAAACATTTTGTTATACACTTATAGCAGCAGTTAGAAGTGAAAATTATTAATACCGAACGAAACCAATAAATAAACAAACAAAGGAAAAACAAAGGGAAAAAAAAAGAAAAAAATAGGAAAACCCCCTGCAATTTTTATTTAAACATCCAGACAGGCTTACTTAATGTATTTATCTCACCTGAACACAGAAAACAAAGTTTTAATTTTCCAGAAGTTCTCCTTCCAAAATAACTGGGTTTCATTTTACAGGGCTTTTCCCCTCAAAACTATTCCAAGTAAAATAATATTCCACATTTAATTACTTATTAATTATTTTAAATACAGAGTGGAAGCTGAAATAGGCCCGAAACTCAGATGTCTTCTGTATTTGAGCTGTAATGCAAGGTTCTCTCTGCCTAGATCATCTCTGACAGAACCACTTTCAAACCTTTCCTCCTGATGGGATTTTTCATCTTCCCAAATTAAGTGGTTCAACTCCTTGACTATCCACAGAGCTGAAAAAAATGCCTAATATGGTATAAATCTTGCTTTCTGCTAACTAGAAGATTTATTTTCTGCCCTAAGTTTCAAATATATGGAGAATTACAGGTCCCTGTATTCAAATTATATAAAAAGAAGACTTTTATACTGGGCAATTCCAGTTTTCCTTACAAGGGTTTTTCAGTCCTGGACAGGTTCTATTTTCCTCAACATTCATCAAACAGTGACTGCTAATTATCATAGGCCCAACAGACTCCAACACAATTAAAAAACTGCCCCTTATGTGTTAGTGATAATACTCTAGATTGGTATTTGTTTTTATACAACTGTCATTAAATTGACTGATGTTAAATTCGTGATCTTTATAACTCTCAGATTCTGAGGTATTTCTACTTAGCCAGGCATTCCTCATTTACTTGATCTTTTCCTTCTGTGTGTAGTAATTTCCACCGGCTGTTATCGAATTTCACCTTTGCAGCTTCTCAATTTTTAGATTATATTGACTTTTTTACCTTGTCTTTGAAAGTTTTACACCCTTTCCAACCTTATGTCATAACAATATTTTATAAGCATGTTGCCAATTCTTCAGCTCAAAAAATCCCAGTAATAGTATAGTGTAGTATAGTAATACAAATACTATATTAATAGAAATAAAGTAATATATTTGCTAAATGAAACATATTTGCATTTACATTTCCCGCTGGTCTGGTCAGAACATATTTGTAACTGAATATGCTCTGAGTATTATTTTTTAAGCAGTTGGACAATACCACACACAATTAGAGATTCAGTTCCAGATTTCTTCCCTAATTTACCCTAATTCTGTCCTAATTTATACCCAATGATTAAAACTCTGGGGTGAACACTTTGGACAAGCTTGTTCTCAGGCCATAAAAGTCCAGAAATTACCCATTCACCTACTTATGAGCAAGATAGATATAGATATAGATATAGATATAGATATAGATATAGATAGAGATAGAGATATAGATATAGAGATATAGATATAGATATAGATATAGATATAGATATAGATATAGATATAGATATAGATATATATAGATATAGATATAGATATAGATATAGATATAGATATAGATATAGATATAGATAGCCACCTTTATTGTCTGCCCAGCAGCTGTCTCATCCTCCAGGTGAAGGATGCTGTGTGATTTAAATAGGTGTGAGCATGACCAAAGAGCCTTCCCTGGTCCTCTACTCTGTCCTTTTCTCTCAGCACAACAGAAGCATTCCTGGTGCCTGCCTCCTTATCCATTTGATAACAAGACTTTTTTATACATTTGATAACAAGACTTTTAAGTAATTCAAGAGATTTCCATTAAAATCTGATACAATACCATTATTGTGATTGCCCATGGAGTAAATCAGGGCACCAGTGTGCTAGGCACTTTACAAACACCAAACAAAAAAGAGACTAATTTTCTTTTCCGGCTTAATATTAATTTCTAATCTTTTACCGTTTTCCTCATGGCTACACGTTCAGCAGACTCCCGGATCGCCACTTTCCTTGATTTTTTTTCATGATGTTGCTCTTCAGAAGTTGTCTTGGCCACCTTGCTGACACTAACTCCTTCCCCTGTTGCAAAAAGGTTCCTCTTGGCAACATATGCAGCACTCTCTTTAATTCTCTCTTCTTCAGTGTCTGTGATACCACTGATATTCACTTCTCTGAAAGAATTTTTAAAAAGCAGAATCTCATTGGAATATGCTGAGAACATGTTCCATTTCTACTTGCTACCAAATTAACCACTACAGTGGCCAACACTCTTCTGCTACTACACTCTCATATGTATTCAAAGCAGAAACACAGAGGGGATTCTGCAGAAAGACTGAGTATTTCACTCTCCAAAGTCATGGCCATTTTCAGGGCCTCTCCCTCTAAATATGCTCTACAATTTTCAGTTTAAACATTATCCTTCTGCGGCTTTTTATCTCCATCAATATAAGGATGAGTGTGAGGCACATCCACATATTTTCAGGTATTCACTTACAGTGTTTGTAACAACACAGCCAAAGGGGCAGGAGGTAATCATAACTGTATAACAATGTCCTCATTCATGATTTATAAACCCCTCCCACCCCATATAATTGTAGATAACAAAAATTCTCTTCATTCATAGAAAATTCCATTCTATATTGCTTTCAGGAAGATAATTACGGATTTCCTTGAAGCCTCCTCTTCAGGCTTTATACAGAGGTGAGACACAGAGAACTGTCAGTGGTTGCAATCCTGTTCCCACACTCACATGTGGATGTACTTTTGAAAGCATACTCTTTTGGCACCATCAGGACACTACAGCTGCCGCAGTGGGGCACACACAATGAGAACTCATTGACTTAAGAAGCAGCATTTATATCCTCCTGCTGAATTGAGTTACTTTAAGGGAACATTAGATTGCACACTGAAGACAAATTCTGTTTAAGTCCCCATTAAGTGCCATCTTGCAAGCACTATATAAACATCACCTCTGTTTCTCCAGTGCACTCAAGCGCAGCCTGTCTTTTATCATAAAACACCTATTATTAATACTAAAAAGCAAAAAATAGAAGGAAGATTTTTTCTGTTTTCTTTAAGATTGCCAATATTATGCATTTGATAGCACATCTCAGTATTCAAAAAATTTGAATTTAAGCTCAGAATTGAGTGTCCAGCTCCTTATCTATGAAGTCAGTTGGGTGAGATGCAAGACAGTCAAGCAGTGGAATGTGCTATAAACTTAAATATATTTAACACCTAGTGAAAAGACTAAAAGTCTTACTTAACAGCATAGAGTTTTGACTACCCTCAACTTCCTGTGTTTCAGTCTGCTTTAAGAGGATGATCCTTAAGAAATCAATGGAACAATAGATTCCCTCCACTTAGGCACATCAGCTGTCCCCCCAAATATCAACTGAAGCTGCAGATATATGGAAAAGGTTTTCAAAAACAATTTTGAAAAATCAGTATAATGAATATGAATATAGCTATCTACATTCATTTTAAATGAATCCATCCAGTATCATGAACTGATACTATTTCGTCCTTAATTATAGTAGTTAAACTCTCAGCAACTTCACAGTATGGACTGGTTTCTCAAGGTATTAAGCATCTTTTGGGAGCTGATGAATACCTTCTGACTAAAATAGAACTCATTCTAGTCATCTGCAGTTGTAATCCCCAGATGCTTTTGATCAACAGTATTAAATATTTAGATTTTCTCATAATTTCTCCCTGTTATAATCTTCCCAGATCAAAGCAAAACGTTTTCTGAAATGCAAACCGTACCATTTAAGAGTTGATTTTACAGTCAAGTCTCAAGGGTTTCAGTAGAAAATAGTTTTCAAAGAGATACAACTAGATCCAATCAAATGGCACAGGCAAAATATAATTTTAAGGGTCTCTGCCATCTACAGTCCTTTGGCAGTGGCTTATTAGTGATTGCAAATAGTTCCATGAGCCACATTCAGCAGCTTCAGCATTATAGCATTACATCAATCTCCGGGTGCTTTACTCTCTAAAATACTGTCTGCCTGTCCACAATTTTCTCTTGCAAGGATTAGCTCAGGTGTTTAAAAGGATCAGTTGCAAAGTAAATAATCTGAGCAAAGTATTTTTTCTACAGCAGAACCTGAGGTTTCTGAAGTAGAACTAAATAATGGAAATGGTGACACATCGCTGAAGGTCACCCAGCTCCCACAAACCCACAGAGAGATGACCTTTATAAATACCTATTCCTTTTAACAGCTATCTGCCCATGGGAAACAACACATCAGTTTCACTGGGGAATTTGGGGGTGACATATAGCATGCACATGGTTCAATGGGCTTCAGCTGTTATCTTTCAAACAAAAATAAATATCTGACAGGAATGTGGCATGCAACTTCCACAGTCTTGGCATGCGGTCATGAGCATGACGCCAACAATGAAAAGCCTAAACCAGATACCATTTCATGCCATGTTGAGTTGAGCACTCAACCATCATCATATGCTCTTTTTAATTTTTTTTTTTAATTTAAAAAAATCCCAAAACAAAATTAAAACTTTCTGGATCATTTCAGTGGCAGAAAAGCATACACAGCTTTCTGAATTGCCATAAGCAAAAAGTAAGATTGACACACACACACAAAAAGAGTAACGACAACGTAAGTAAAAATCTGACAGTAGCTTTCAATGTAGGATCCCAAATAGGACCCCAAAATATTTAACAGACACAAATAGATAAAGCTACACACCATCACATTGAGTTAGATATTACTGTATGCATGAAAAAAGAAATTAATGAAATTATTTCTTAATATTTGTTAAGATGTAACATGATGTGCTAAGATCACAGAGGTCTGTAAAAAGGCTAAGTACTAATCAACAGTTGTGGTTTTCAACTGTTGTCCAATACTATAAATTTTACTTGTATAGACTCAAGACACAATAAAAAGGGAGGATATTTGTGCTTGAGGGCATGGGAGACACATGATGATGAGCTGCAAATCTGCTATAGAAGTATAAACACTGCCCGAGATGCAAAAGTAGTGAGAAGCCTTGGGAATATGTTATCTGAAGTTTTGCATGAGACTGTCACATTTTTATGTGTTTCTATCACAGAAGATACAGATGAAACTCCAAAGCAATTTTCAAAAAAGGCAGCAGTGTGTTTCTTAATGTTGGTTGCATCAAAGAGCAGTGAAACCAACACAGGAATATGTACAAGGTGTCAGAAAAAAATTACTCTGAGATAGTGGAAGGGAGTTAATAAAAAACAAAACTACTGTTCTCATCACAAAAATATCACAAATGCTCAAAAGGCTAGAGCAATAACATCCTCCACTGCCAAGCTGGAGCTAAGTTCACGTGAAACCACAAGTTTGGATCTAAAGCAGAAGTGCCACTGGGTGTTGATTAAAAGGTAGACAGGAAAGCACTGGCTCCTAGAAACAACTTGGAAGTCTCCCGTGA
The DNA here is from genome assembly GCF_009819655.1 of Sylvia atricapilla. Taxonomy (NCBI): domain Eukaryota; kingdom Metazoa; phylum Chordata; class Aves; order Passeriformes; family Sylviidae; genus Sylvia; species Sylvia atricapilla. The sequence continues at coordinate 103,714,486 of NC_089140.1, read as the reverse complement.
AAAATGCTGTGCTGCAGAGGAATGACAAGTTGAAGGGAGGTTTCTGTTCAGCTGCAGGTGGGCAAGAAATTTTTTTCCTATCCTTTAGCCAGGAACTACCTTTCCACACTACACCCCAGTATGCATTAATCTGAACAAGTGACTATGCTGGAACTGCTGGAGACTCCTACTGAAATCACTATGCCACATCCCAAAAAGGACAGAGGAGCCTCTTTGCTGGCATTGGTTCTGGCTTCCACATAAAGTTCACATTCAGCTTTACTGAGAACACTGTCGCAGTAAGAAGTCAGTAGTAACCATGCAATAAATACCACCAACACGTGAGATCAGTATGAACCATTACAATGGATTTGTGAAAGCATTTGGTTTTATTCCAGGTTTTCTCTGTGCCAGGACAGGACATCAGCACGTTGTTTCATTGTTTCTATGTTTAATACTTGGCAAAGGATATTTGATTACAGAACAAGTCCTCAAACCAAAAGAATAAGCTAAATAATGTGGACAACATGCTTGTCAGGTTCCCAATAGGCAGGATTCTAATTATATTCTCATTTCATAGAAAGTGCCCGACAATGTGTTCAAAACAAAGTCCAGACACGTAGGTTCATTTGTCCTGGCTCTGAATGAACAATATCCAACTTTCTACCAGTCAGTTGATTTCTCTTTGTCTTTTTATCACTCATGTGAAGTGCAAACTATCACCATAAGATCCACGAGTGTAAAGATAGATTAATGGATTTGCTATTTTATAATTTGTTAATAAAATGTTAGAAATAAGACACTAAACAGAATGAAAATGAACATACCGTCCTGTGAATATGGGCACTGAGTAGTCTAAGGCTTCATTCTCTTTGTCCTCTGATATCAAACTCTGTTTTGCTCTCTTTGCTTTGGGACTCATCTTATAGGATTGATCTTCTATCATTAAGTTGGAATTTTTCAGTCTGAAATAAAAATTTTATTGTTAAAATCAGGGAAAAAAAAGCTGTTAAGAAGCACTCAAAACTACAATTAAAGTACTAAAATTTTTTTGTTGTCCTGTTTTGTAATCAAGAATTTATATTTTTAATAGCCATAGTTTCAAAGTTATTAAACACATAACTAAGTGTACTTTTGACAATCTCATCATTTCAAACATATCACTTATGCCCCTTGATATTAAATCTAAATAGTTTAAACAATATAGCTGGTAGCAATGTACTTTTAATAGCTTCTGGTATAGAACTTGGGGAGATCATTTAAGTCTCTCTACAGAAATTGTAGGGCACTGCATTGTTCAGAAACCAATGTTGCCATTCCCACTGCTCTCCCATACCACTCCAATTCATTGGAAGAGAAGAGCTGAGTAAAGTAGTACCATTTAACATAGCACAGATAAATGGAGGGTGAGTGAAAAGGAGGAAGAGTTTCCTCTCATCCTCACCAGCCTGGGAAGAGCATGAAGCATATTTGATGCAATCACTTTAGGTTAGTTTTTAAAATAGTTACAGATAGTGTCAACAAAGCTTGAAATGCCTAGTCCTCCTTTGCCAAAGCAACACATCTCTAATTCCCATATCTATGGAATACGCCAATTGTTTGTCGGCCTTTTATAAATTCCCAAAGTGTCTGTTCACCTTTCTTGCAACATCACCACACAAAATCACATGTGAGCTTCTGGTCTGGGGACTTGTCTACACAGCATGAGCTTCCTACTCACGTGTGCATATACAGGAGCAGAATGATGGTTTCTCAGCAAGGCTTGTTAGCCCTGACATGTGCTCTGGGTAACCTGCTTCCCACACCCTGGATATCTTACACTGGTGTCTCTAGACAGCATGCAGCACACATATATCAAACCCCATGCTAACACTGGGCCCCTGGGAATGTTACACATGCATAATGTAATATAATATTATATCCTTGGGCTAATGTTTTCCTTAGGCTGTATCCCTGCAAAAGTACCACCACCAACACACAAAGAGTGCTTAGTTTCCAAAATATGTGCTAGTAGTCTATCCACTGAGACTTTGTGTGAGATGACACAGGTCCACTTTCATTCTCCCATCTTTCCTTCCTTCCTTCATTTCTTTGTGTCCATCCCTTTGCCCAGGCTGCCTTCTCTCCCTACCCAGTTCCTGTTAAATCAGTCTCCCATTCTTTATCTCTCTTACTGTCTTTCTTAATGTAATTCCTCTATGCTCCCCAGGTGCTACCATAACCAAGCCTAGAGCATTGCTGCCAAGAGACACTCTTTTTTTACAAGGGGGTAAAAGCAAGCATTCCTTCCTTCCTTCCTTCCTTCCTTCCTTCCTTCCTTCCTTCCTTCCTTCCTTCCTTCCTTCCTTCCTTCCTTCCTTCCTTCCTTCCTTCCTTCCTTCCTTCCTTCCTTCCTTCCTTCCTTCCTTCCTTCCTTCCTTCCTTCCTTCCTTCCTTCCTTCCTTCCTTCCTTCCTTCCTTCTCTCTCTGTAACCTGGTTTCCAAGCAAAAGAAGGCACAGCCAGTGAGGGACTGTGGCACACACCACAAGGGCTTTCCATGTCAGTGACCACTGGGTGAGCCAAGGCACAGACCACATCTACAGGAGAGAGCTGCTGTGGGCCCTGGGGTTTTGACACCAGGCACTGACCAGGACAGCCAGGGATGGAGTGCAAGCAAGGCAGATCAACCTTTAGGGACAGAAGTCCAAGCAGAAAACACTCATTAACAGTTCAGGCAGAGTAAAACAAAATGAAAGAGACACACTGAAATGGGATGTGCAACGGCCTTACTCCTGGGCTGGACAATGATGTGGTGCAATCACTATGGCAAACCACAAATGCACTGGGACAACTCATCAAGTAAGTGATGAGAAACATCAAAGGCAAACTATTTTCATTATTTTTCTTAATTGAACTAGAGTCTGTAAGGAGCTGCAGATCTTTACTTAGCAGGTGACTTTCATTCCTGTCCTATTTAAAAATGGGTCAAACCTGGAATTTTGGCTCTGAGATTTCCTCAGAGCTTTAGGCTGAACCTGTTAGGAGGCCACTTGATTTCTCATTGTTTCTAGATCAAGAAGGATCACAGTACCAATTGAACTTAAGTTAAAATGTCTAGAAGTTTCTATTTTCATAAATGTAGTTGTAGTGAAAATTTCAGCTCAGGCTGAAATTATAGCACTATTAAATCCAGACCAACACAGTATCCCTAAAGGAGAGTTTGACATTGCAGTCAGTTTAGTTTTCATTTAAGGTCCAGATTACACACTCATGCAGGGAATTAATGGGAAGCATATATAGCAGTTATCATTACTCCCTGCTAGGCATTTTGGTGATATCTTTCTTGTATGGTAGTGGGGATTTCCTATCTTTCACTTATATCTCTCTAAAATTATTTGAAAAGGCAAGAATAAATTGCTATAGGTTCTGTTTGTTTGGAGGCTGTTTTATTACTCAAATACTCCAAGTGTTTGAAGTTGAATATCTCACCTTCATGACCATACCAGAGCACCCAACTGGTGTTTTCAGAGGGATACCTGGAGTCACTCCAAAATGTTCTTTAAAATTGCACTGCATAAACCAAGAGATTACATTAATAAATTTGAAGCAGCAGAAAATGTTTCTCCTTTCTAAATTCCACCATTTGCTTCTGTTCTGGCAAAGCTAGATGGAGGCTAATAGAAACACATATTCAAATGGAACACTTTGCTTGAGAAAATAGGTTAAGCACTGTTCTATCAGGTGGGTTATTTCCCTGTTTTCCTGTGTTCTTACTATTTCTTCCTATGCAACACAAACACAAAATCCTGCCTAAACCCATTATTTAGGTGGCCCAAAGGAGGACTCTGTTTCTTGAACCAGATTCTAAAATCTTGCCCTTTATTTTAAAACATTCCAACCTTTTACCTGATATGTGGAACAGAATCTCCCCAGAGGAGCAAGAGCAGGGTATCAGTGCTCTCTAGTTTCATAGGGAGGAACAGTACCATGACCTTTTAACATCCTTCAGCCTCATTTGATATGCCCAGCCAGCATATGTATATTTTTTTCCACGTCAGATATTATCTGTAGTGGCTTATCAAGGTTGGTGACCTAAGCCTACTGTCCTTACTTCAGGGTGGTTAATGTTAAAATATCAACGCCAGCGTATTTCTAGTTTTTCATTAGAGAGACTGAGCTGTAAAAGGCACAGGCATTGCTCTGTAGAGATGTAAAAAACAGGTGCTATTAACTGTTCCCTCTAGCCTAACAGAAGAACTAAAGAAAACGCTGTGCAGAGCACCTGCAACTACCCAAACAGATTCTTTGTTCTGTTTCCATGTCTTATTCTCAGACAGAGAATATGTTTGCATGGCCCTTGTTTCTCTGCTGGAAGGGACAGGTTTCCCACACTGCTCAAAGAGAGCCTGCACCCAGTGGATGTAGAAATGTTCTGGAAGCAGACCACAACACCCTACTCTTTAGTTATTTCACTCTTGCATGAAAAGGCACATATAAGCCCTTTTACACCTCTTCAAAGTCATGTATCTTGTCCTAAGCAGAAAGAGATTATGGTACACACGATGGTTGCACCAGCTGTACCTGCTGGAGAAGCTCTGTTAGCCACAAGGCCTTGTCCAGGCTCTTTTTAGCAGCTGCTTCTTTCCTAATATGCAGTATTTTAACCTACTGTAAATAGGAGATAGTGGATTGGCAAACCCAGCTACAAGAAAGGAAAAAAAAATATTTTCAGAAAAGAAGTCTTTAAATTCAGCCTCTAAAAATGAGAAATGCTCTCTGGTGACTATATTAATTTTAAGTTGCTGACAGGCTTGTCACAAGCTGAAAGCAATATTGCTGGCAATATTCCCTAACACAGCTTCCACAACAATTTTATTTGAAGGGGAATTGTTTCCACAGAGCAGGTCTCATTAAAACAATTTCCATGCTTGGGTATGACATCTGGAAGCCAGCTTCTTCACCCTCACCTATAATAAACCAAAGGATGAGCAGTGCCAAGATCATGGTCTTCTCGTGTTTCTGGTAGTTCATTATTTACTCCACCTTGTCCTGATCCTGGTTACAATGTTGCTCAGAAGACCATTGGCTCTCACTGGCTGCCTAATTAATTGCAAGTTACAAAGGCATCTCTCCTCTCTTTGCTTGGTACACCTGAACTACACCTCGTCTTCTTTGCTGTTTTTCCTGACCTGCAAAACACACACTAATGCCTGTGCCACACCAGCAACTTCTGTTTTCCCTCTAAGCAGGTGAATGGCCCTTTTGGTGGTAGATAATCTGTAACACAATGGGATTATCTGATACTGCTGGACAGGAGAAAAACACATGGAAAGGCGGTGAAAGTTTGAGCAAAGGCAAATCGCTGCGCTTCCACAAAAAAAGAGTTAAACAAGTCTAATCCAGCAGTCCTGTTTGACAGCCCTTTGGCAGATCTGACTCAAAGCTTCTCAGAAGGATGGAGTGCTGCCGTGGAAGAAGGTTTTCCCACAGGAGCCAACCTGCCCATGCTGGCAGCCCCCAAAGATTGGATGGAGAAAGAGGATGGGTGGCCACAACATCAGCTTGTGGGAGACACATCCCTCACTGTACAGAGCCTCAAGAGAAGTAGCACGCATCACTTTTCCTGCCTCTGCTGAAGCCAAAGAAGAGGTGCCTGGCTAGAGACCGCACCACGAGCTGGTGGGGAGGGCTGGGTGTGAATAGGCAATGTCTACATAGTGAGATGCCCTTTCTTTTGGGAGCTCAGAGGTTTGCACCTTTTGCCAACTGCAACCAGCAGAGCTGCAAGCTTCCATACTTGCTCTTGATTTTGCCAGTTCTCATTTCTTTCCTTGTACTTCCTCGAGCTGTTGTGGTGTGAAGAAAACTTGAAATGTGGGGGACAGGCCACTTGCACATGGAAAATTTTTCATCCTCCTGAAAAATCAAGTTGTGGCTCCTTCAAACTGCCTGTGTTCATGCTCTGGGAATGTTTTCCACTCAAGGGAGGCTTCAGTGTTTGAGAACTGGGTCTGGGTCAAGGTCTTGCAGGTTACCTAGTCCTTCTCCACTGCTTTCCCCGTGATAAATTCCTCACATAGCACTAACTGCATGTCAACACAGTTGCCTCATTAACACTTTTCTGTACTGTGACTACAGAAAAGGAGGAGACTTAAATTTTGCAAGAGCAATAAATTAAACAGAAGCTACTTCAGATGAAAAGAAGTGGCCAGAATAAAAACTTAGTATTTGAGTTTTTCTGCTGGGCTTAATGGTGTTTTTCTGCAAAATATCCATTATGCATAAATGTATATTTGATGGTAATATTAATCGCATTCAATTAATGCAATCATTAATTGCTAGCTGAAAAATTTTGTCTGGATTTAGATTTGTGTGTCCATTCTGGTTTCAAGCAAACACTACTGTTGAGGTCACTTGAATACAGCATTTTAATTCAAGGCCTTTTCTACTTCCAGAAAATTGGAAGACTTGGAAGATTTTTTTCTTTTTTTCCTACGCCATTCTTTTTATATGGATGAAAACAGAAAGTCTTTGATTTTCCTGATTTGGGTAATGCTTGTTTTCTCCACATTACTCCTTGAAGTATTTTGGGTTATATTCCTTGAAGTATTTTGGGTTATCTGGGAAAGATAGTACAAATTTGGCAAGAATTCCTTCAAATTTGAACTACATTTAACTGTAGAACTGCATTATTTTTTCCACTTTGCCTCTTGCAAATTGCAGAAATATGGGCTGCAAAAAAGAAATAAATACCAACATAGAGGCTGTATTAACCATAAACCAAGTTAAGTACTGAGATTTTCATTCAGAAATGTTGTATCCTGTGTTAATTAAGTTTTGTGTAAGAGAGCTTGGAATGACGTGTATCTAATCTCCAGAGTCCTTGTCTTAGGTAACAGCAATGAATTTCTCAGACCTCCAGTACAATGACAGGATCACAGAAATAAAGAAGTTGCAGGTGAGACATTCTTATCTCTGAACAACCTATTGGCAAGTCTTGTACTACAGAGTATTATATGTGCAAATATGCTACTTTAAACCAAAAACTTTTATCTTGAGCAAAACCTCAGGAAACCTGGAAATGTTTTAAGTTCTCTCTCAACTAAGCAATTTAAGTTCCTTCAATATTACACTGTTGACATTAGAGTTCTTCTTAATGAGAACAAACAGGTTTCAAAACAAACTCGTGTGACAGCTGAAATGCTTATAAGCAGGACTCAGAAACAGGTGTTTTAACAATCATTTTTTACAACTTGAAGTTCTTTTTTTATGGAAACCTTTTCTTCAAGAAAAAGGAAGCTTTGGGTTAGGGTCAGCAACAGAGCGCAGGCACAGCTGCATTGCTGCAGAAATTTGGCATATCTTCCCCTACCCAGCTCTACTTGGAAGCATAACCCTCAGTCCCACCACCTCCAGTTTTCTCCCCTTCATCAGCAGATTATAAATTAAATTCTCACTGCTTTACTCAGTGGTTAATTATCTGCACAAATAAAATTGTTTCAACAGCAAAGCCTGGATACAACACAGCCTAAGACACTCAGCTATAGCATCACAGAATTACTAAGGCCTCCAGGATCCCTAAGTTCAACCAGTAACCCAGCACTGCCAAGCCCGTCCTTATATCATGTCCTTAAGTGCCACATCCACACATTTTTTGAAAACTTCCAAAATGATGATTCCACCATTTCCCTGCTCAGCCTATTCCAGTACCTGACCACCCTTTCAGTGAAGAAATGTTTCCTAATATCCAACCTAAACATCCCCTAGTGCAACTTGAGGACATTTCTTCTCATCCTGTCTGGTTACCTATAAGAAGAGACCAACACCTGCCTGGTTACACTCTCACATAGTTGGAGAGAGTGATAAAGCCTCCACCAAGCATCCTTTTCTCCAGGCTAAACAACTGTAGTTCCCTCAGCTGCTCCTCGTAAGACTTGTGCTCCAGAACCTTCCTCAGCTTTGTTGCCCCTCTTTGAACGTGTTCCAGCAACTCAGTGTTTTTCTTGTAGTGAGGAGTTAAGTAAAGCCATTCACCTGGGCTGTAATAGCCTGACGTTCAGATTCCTGAACAAACTCTGGCACTAGAGATTGGACCCTGAGCTTCCTGAAAGCCAAGTGAAGGCTGAAATCACAAGGTATTGTTTACTGTAGTAGATGTAGTCTTTCTCTCATGGTTTTGGCCAAGATTTCACTGTTATACACAATCCTGGGAGGATATTCAGTTTTCAAAATTTAAATTTTCTGGTAGACAAGTTTTGATCAGTTCTGCAAATGATACTCTTAATTTTACATTAATGTAACAGAGAGCAGATGTTTTCAGCTATAATTTGTTGATTGTTTCCTCTATTGCTAACAGCTGCTCTAATCTTACTTTAATACTTCCCTAATTTCTGTAAATCTCTGAGATATATGCATACAAATAGTATGAGGCTAATATTGCTAATGTAATTGCTTGAGCAATATTTATTATCTTAAATTTAAAAAGAAAAGTGAGAGCTAAGCCTCTCTATAGCTAATGTTCTAGTGCAAGATGCACACTTCAGGTAATTTCTGCTTTGGAAATAGTATGCCTCAACCAAAATACACTGTGAAAACTTCAGTTCCTTGAATCACTCAGCACAAAAGTGAAACTATTAGGCCAAAGAATTAATCATATATGGACACATAAACTCAAATTTGCATGAAGAACTTTGAGTTCTTTTACTACTCCGACCTTGCCAGAGACAAGAGACAGCCTCAATCCAAAGTTATCTCAACTCTTCATACTAGAATCTGCTGTATTAATGTGGCTAAACAACTTGGAAGGAGAGGTAGCTCATGCCTAACCAGTCTGGAGTGTGACTATGTCATCATTCAGCCACATCAGCATTGCCAGTGCTATTCTTATGACAGTCCAAGCATTGCACATGGATTAGTCCAAAAAACTAAGCTGACCACAGTCCTTCCCATTGCCAAAGCCAAGGGAAAACACCAGACCAGGATATATTAATTAATTAATACATTAACGCCAAGTTATACAGAAACTTTACGTGGACAAGGAGGAGAGTTTTGCCATTGTTTTCAATGGGAAGTGGTCGGACATTTTTGTACCAGAATGCTGTTTCAAAGACGGATTTACTTACCCAAAACTCTAGCTTTAGGCTGTAGGATTTACTTACCCCAAACTGTAGGCTTCAGATCCCAGCCTGTAGGCAGCAGCCAGCTTGTTGATGGATTCAGAAGCATGGCTGTAGGCAGCTGAGCTGGTGCTGAGGGACTCTGAGTCGAGGCTGTAGGCAGCAGATCTCTTGCTCTGTGCGGCAGAGTGGTCGTAGGCAGCAGAGCCATAGCTGTAGGCAGCCGACTCGAGGTCGTAGGCTGAGGAGCTGTGGCTGTAAGCTGCTGAGGAGTCAAGGCTGAAGCCTGCTGCAGAGGAGTGGCGATAGCCTGTGGAGCCCCTGGCGTAGGCTGCAGACCCTTGGGCATAGAGGGCGGATTTGCTCTTTGTCTCCTTTTGGTACTGGCTCACGGTGGAGGAGAGCGCTTTGTGGCGGTACGCACGGTCATAGTGCTCGTGGTGTCTCTGGTAGAATGGTAAAGACATCATGGGTGCCTTCGAATTTTGGGGGTCACTGCACTTCTCTGAGTGTAAATAAGCAGGATAATGTCTGAAAAAGGACAGGTCAAACATAAGGACTATTGTCAAGGTAACTCCCAAATTAGCATACAAATAATACCCAACTTCACACAAACTGACACTGAACTTGAAAAATGCAATGCAATGAATTTAGAGATATCATCTTATGATGTGATTTAGAGTTTCAGACAGGTTCATATTCAGGTTTCAGGATGCTCACATGTCACCTGTCACGACCAGAAACCTTTGCACCGTTGTGTCTGTTCATTTGTAGTTGGCTCCCTGCTATTGCAAACTATTCAAGTTTTATGTGCTCACTTATTACTACAAACTAATGAAACTCTGGCTTCTTCAGAGGTAGTATAAATAATTTTGTTCAATTACAGTAGAGATAATAAAGTAATAAATTATTTTTAAAGTCATGAGCAAATCCAACAAGGCTATAAAAGCTGCAACAAAAATATATGAACATTTCATTTATTTCTGTAATCCAATTTTCAGATTGAATTTAATGTTCCATTTATAATTACAACACTAAGATTGAGAAGGATGTCAGCTTTTCTCTAAATGTGCACTACAGTGATTGTTTTGTAGGTGATACGAGGGTTCAATTTAAAAGGGCCTATTGTGCATTATACTTTTACTGTTTAATCAGGGATCCAGTCTGCATGAAATGGGTAAAATAATATTATGCTCCTCAATCAAAATCCTTTTCTTTTACCCTAAGATATCATGTTCAAGATTGCCAAGACCCATCCTCCAGATGATAGGCTCATTTGAGTTTTAGTTTGCATGTCATTTGTTGATTGTCTTGTAGTCATTTGTAGTGCAAATTTTGATCAGGTGAAAGGTAGATCCCCTCTCCAAATGGGATTCAAGTTGAGTGCAGAAATAATTTCCCTTGTTGTTAGTTTTAAAACCAGCAGTTCAGTCATTATTTTTCTTTTTTATTTTACTGTAGTTACAACTGACTTTTTCTACTTTGACATGCAAGCTCGCCTCAAGTAATCCATATGATAACCTTTGTTCTAGGCTTATGTGGCTACTAGGATTATCCCTGAAAGGTGCCTGATTAGTAATAGAAATGAGCTACAATAAGGAAACCTTAAGAAGGGTTTAAAGAATATCCAAAAACAAAGGTGAGAGGTGTTTGCTGTTGTTTTGGGGTTTTTTTAATATCAATCACAACAGTAGGAAATTTGTTCTGCTTTGTGTTTTCTTCATATTGATGAAAAACGATTTAATGTTTGGACATAAAATACACTTACGAACTGGAAGGCAATCATGACTTCATGAGAGTCTAGATACTCAGTTTGGGTTGTCCTGCAAAGGGTCAGGAGTTGGTCTTTGATGATCCTTTTGGGTCTCTTCCATCTCAGAATATTCTGTGATTTTTCCCTGGTCTTTATGCTCCCTAGTTTTCAGTCCTTGGCTTTTCCTTTAGTATTTGTTTCTGATAGCAAGTCAACGAATTTCCAACTTTTCTCATTGAAAACTGCTGAGGTATTCACCCTAACCAAGGGAAATTATGAACACCCCCCCCCCAAACAAACAAACAAAACCCAACAAACCAAACCTAAACCAAACAAAAACCAAAAATAAAGAGAAAAACTTCCTTCAATTTTAGGGATCTCATAAGGGAGATGCTCTTGTGGGATAACTGAATTGATCATTTAGTTGCAGGAAGAAACTTATTCAAAAACATTTTATGTAAAAGAAATTGCTGATATCCTGACCACAGTGAATCCGTGACTTCAAGTAGATGAGATTACGCATTTACTTTATTTTTATCTGAGGAAGAAGGAGAAATGGGAAAGAGTGTTATCCAATTGGTCTCTATGGCAAAAAACTGATGTTCTTTTTAAACTCCCATATTCCTAATGCTGGTTATTTTTTTTCATGTTAGTCTAAAAGAATGCAATTATTCTGTCTAGCACCCTTGTCAGTATTTCGTGTTGTTACTTATTTCACTTTGTCAGCTACCAGTAGTATGTAGCTTCTCTTAATTTCCCTAGTTCTATAAGATATTTTTTTCTTCATTTTTCTTCATTGCCTTCCTCTTCCAGCTCTTCAGAGCTGGATTTAGGACTTGTAAGTCATTGTGATCACTGCCTAGGAAGGTTAAGGCATACAGAAGAATATTGTCTTACACACTAAAAGGGAAGGAACATGAGAATATCCTGTTTTCCTTCTGCAGAGTACTGTGGTTTGTCTTCACCAGCTTTATTTGAAGGGTTGGCTAGCTCCATCATTCATACAACAGCCACAGTGCTAACAGGCATTCAGCTCAGGCATTCCCACAGCTTTCCAGGCTTCAAAGTACAGAAGGTGATCCACAAGAAGGAAGCACTGCATGTGTTGCCCATTAAGAAGTTAAACGAGGCATTTCATTTACATTTCATCAGACCAAAAGAATTAGTTAAAATGTACAGAGGAAAGATTTTTCTTCCAAAGATGAAAGGTCTGGATCTCACTGTCCTCAGGAGTCAAAGTCTGTGATAGGAGTAAGGACTATGATAGCAAGGCAGGCACTGAGGACAGTCAGCTCTCCTGGTTCAAATCAAAGACCAACACTGACTCACACCATGTAAAAGGAAACTCCTTTCATAGGTGTTTTATCACACTATGAGTTATGTTTTGTATTTCCTCTGAGACATCATGGATTGCTCACAGGCCAGGGTAAGTTGGTTACATGAGTCTGATCAGATACAGTAGTGTGATGCTATCAGAGATGACAAGAAACTCAGAAACTTCCAAGGACTTTGCTCCTACCTGGAGCACTGCCTGATTATCAGATTGACTCCCATTTCAGAAGTTTTTTCTGTGCTACCTGCACCCACTTAAGTCTGTGTGCCCTAACCAGCCCCCTTCAGTGTGAGGGCAACACTCCCTCTCAAGATCAGTGTAACACTTCAGAGCTTGGCTAAAAATATTAGTGGCCATTGTTAGATGAATTTGCAGTTTTTAGAGCTGCTTTTTAGCAGCTGTTGAACTGAGTATTTAAAATTACTACTGAGCTGACAGACATTTCTGTCCATAGTTCATAGCTACAAATTAAAGGAAATGATTTTGCTGGCATTACCTCTTGTGCTGTTTATCAGTCTGTGAAATTCTTTAAGGATTTACTCCATCAATCGATGAAAATAGTGAAATAAATTTTAAAAACAGAAACTCTTGCAAGCAGAGAAAAGATAACATCCTATGCAACACGAAAATATTTATGCTACTTAAACATTCTCAACGCCCACAGGAGATTACATGACAAACTCAACGTCTATCTCAGTAACCCATGCTTCATTTGGGAGTACTATGACAATATGCAAAGATAGCTGAGTGAAAATGAAAGAACCTCTGCATTACTTTCTTTTATTTCACAGCTGAACCTTCAGATGTCTTCAATTCATGTCCACAAATCCCTCAACTGCTGAGCTAAGAAGAATAAAGGCAGCTACTATCAACTTGGCATTACAGATTCAGATTAAAAATAATTGAACACGTAAAACCTTCCGGCATAAAAAAAAAACTTACCAGAATCCAAATGAATGGCAGCAAATGGAAGAGCGCCCAAGTGGACGAATAGCACAGAAATACAGCAACAATGAAGCCAGCAAAGAAAGAGGTAGTTAGGACGAGGGGTAAGGACTGGACTTCAAGGTCCAGAACAAAAATAATGCCTGCAGTCAGTGGAATGTCAGAGCCCCAGTCCAGACCTTTTATGGCCAGGGGGATGCTATAAATATAGCATGGAAGAGGGAGAGAGACAGAGACAGATACCGATACCCTGTACTATCTCTGTGCAAAGACATGGTGACGGCAGCCTCAAACTAAAGGAGATACACAGTTCTCCCTTTAAAATATCCTCACTAAATTCTGCATAAAATCAGCATTCCACTTCAAAATTATTTCTAGGATTTTTTTCCCTTAGTTAAATCAGATTTAGGAGGAGAGAAAAAAAAAATGTGTCATGAACCAGAAACTAGGAATGACCAATCCCTGTATTGACCCTTGCTATGGTACAAGAATATGAACATTTTATTGGTTCCTTTTTTTTTAATGCCAAGCCATAGTACCTGTAATTTAAATATTTCAGCTTAATGACAATCTATCAGGACTCTCTAAAGTCATATGAGTTACATTTCTATAGAAATTATTTTCTTTGTTCTGTTGACAGTGTTACATTTTTTATCATCTTCTTTAAGATAAAATACTAAATTAAGAACATGACCTCATGACCTCATGTTTATTTACTTCATTAAGTAGATAAACAATGCAGCTCTAAAATCCAATTTTTTGCTTCTAAATTAAACAGTATTACCTTTAATAATTAGAATAAATTTTAAATTAAATGGGCTTGTCTTCTTTCCTTTTGGTCATAGCATTCTGGCACAAAAATGAGTAATCAGTGTGGCTGGATATTACATCAGAACAAGTTCTGTCATCTGAGACCTAATAGGTGGAATGTAGTGTGACTTCATTGTAAATAGAGTTTTCCTCTGCATTGTAAATTTAGCTTTCAATAAAAGAGATTAATGCATATTATTTTGCGCATTGCATTGACAGAAATATTAACCCTCTCAGTTCTGCTGTAGCTTCTTTTCACACTTGCCACCCAACACAACCAAGAAGTTTCCAGATCCCTCTGCTCTGCTAACACTGTCCCCATTATGGGTGTAACCACCAGAAGAAGGTCTGGACAAGGCTAGATGATGCCAGGCTTTTCTCTATAGTAGCACATCAGTATCACTTCTTTCTTCACCTCACTGCCTTGATCCTGCATGAAATCTCTTCACTGTCCCACCAGCTGCTTGGTCCCTGGGACGCCACTGCCTCCTGCCTGATGCTCCACCATGCAGTAAGTTCAGAAACCTCTTCACCTCCCACACCAGGAGCTGCTCAGGGGCACCAAATGTATGGGCTTTTGATTTTGCTCATGAGGACAGAAACTATGGCCAGCAAAAAGTTGTGCAGTCATAGAAACTGTACTGTGGCTCAGGAAACTGCCCAAATCTGCAACAGGCAGAATGAAAAAAGGGAACCCTAATAAAAGCTTTTCTTCCCCCAGAATACTATACCAGTGACCATGCCACTGAACTATAGGTTCTGGGCTATAATGTGTATTTTTGTTAGAGTAGACGGGTCTCAGTGGACAGACTCCTGGATGTCATTACAAACTCCTGATACATTCCTTCACTATAGGTCCATTCCTGCACTGACATTGTAAAAGTCTTAATGACAGGAAAATTGCTTTTTAAGAATTCAGGGAGATGTAGAGAAAAGAAAACAATTAAACATCACATTTCTCTGCTTTAATTGCAAGACAATCTGTATAGCTCACACGTGGGGGATAAAAATCTGAACATTTTCAGTGTTTTTCCAGGCATAATGGTACTATGAAGTTCAATACAGTTTTCAAACTCTGTGCTGCCTCTGTTCATTCTGTAAATAAAATGGAGATACAGTGTAACAGCAAAATATCTTGTATTATTCTGCCCCTTAAATTTACACATTTTCAGATCTAACTTTATTATGAGATAATATCCACAGCTAATTCCAAATCACTTAACACTTAATCAAAGTACACATTTTAAATTACTTGGAGCTCTACAAGCCTCAGAATCCCTGCAGCACTCTGTACCCACATGTATTTAGTCACACTGGTCTTGGGAGAGAGGCCCTTAGGAAATATTAATTCTGTCTTTTCCTAATTAGAACTACATAATGCTGGAGACCAGTTTGTTTTTCTGAATAGGAAAACTGGAATATTAATTTAGAACTCAACATGACAGAGCAAAAAGCTTTGCAGACTGTCCACTGAAGTTTTGAGGGCTACAGCATCCTGTAGCTTGGGGCATAAGGCAAATTCCACAGCACCCCAGTCCATCTCTTTCATTTGAATATAATCTAAACAATTTTTGGACAACAGAGGCTTTGAGCATGTGTGTTGTCTTCTGGAGTTTCCTTGGGTCCACTTTTCTGAATTGATTTTTATCAAGAAAAAAAGTCACTTTAGGAAGATGTGCTATTGTCCATTATAGTGCAACTAGCCATCTTCATAACCCACTGAAGGGAAGGGAGGTCTGTGCTCCTTGCCTTCACCCATAAAAAGGTATTACTGTCCAGATTTCTGTTGATTCTCTGCATCACTCTCAGCTCATATATTTAATAAGGAGTCAACCTTTTAACAGAAAGGTCCGTGTGCAGCCTACAACAGCTTGAGTGTCTAGCCTCACACCTGAAAAACCAAGTACAAGACCACAGTCTCCTTGATACAGATAGAATTTTTTCCAAAAGCCTCTCAAGTTATTGACTGTTGCTGCCTTGATCAATTTTTCATCATACAGAAATATTTGCCTTACCATTATTAGCAACATTTATTCTGCAACATCTCTCTGGAACCGGAAATGCCACATAAAAATGTTGTTGCAGACAGCATTTATTTTCCTTTGTAACACTGTAAAGGTTTCTATTCATAATAAAACCTTACCCCAAGAGCATATGGCAGATTCCTGGAGCTATTCCAAATGAAAATTCTTATCATTTCTTTAAGTAAGTGTTTTTGGCACTTGGATGTTTTTTCAATCCATAGTATCTCCTGTCATTTTAACTTCCATATCAAAATAGATGGTTGTTAAATGTTGCCCCACATTTAATCATTCTCTCCTAAACATCACAAACCTTTCAATACCTTTATTCCAACAACGATGAATAGTTTCTAATACCATCATTGTGTTTAGCTTTGTACCTTTGAAAAACTGGCCAAAACACCTTCACACAGGATTGCTGAAGGGCCAGAGTTGTACCTGGTAACAGTTATTTGTAACTGCAGATAACCCAAACCCAGAAAACTTGACCGAGGTATAATATCTGAGTTCCTGATACTTAGGTGTGCAGCTTTTAGAAGCAGGTAATATGCTTCAAAACATGAGTTAAATAGTTTAGGTAGGATATTGGAGAAAACAGAGGTGCCCAACGTCTGGGACTGGGGTAGTGGGATGAGCACTGGCTGCCAGGTCCTGATAGAGCCTGTAGGGAATTCCCACAGAGGAGCACTAAAAACAGTGACTTGGCAGTGATTGTCACCCTCTTTCCTGTTATCCATAGCCCATGCAACTGAACTATTTCATTACAAAGAAAACAATCTGTAGCTATCATCTTACTGAAGTGCAAGCTACTATTGCAATAATACAAAGCAATTGCCTCAGGTGTTAAAATAATCATTTCCACAATCATTCAGGCACAGCTAACACAAATGTACCTAGTACACAAGAACATCTTTCATTTTCTTTGGCCTCACATTATTTGATTAAATACTTTTAAATCAAACAGGTGTTTCTTTTTTAAAAAAAAAGGATAGTGGCAATGTCTTAATAGGAGAAACAAAAAATGCTTTTAGCTCCTCAGCCATGACACTTGGAAATTATGCCTAATATAACAATTAGAACAAAGTTTTGAGGAAATTTTGCAACAGAAAATCATGGATTTCTTTATTCAACACTCCTTGCAGGACAGACGCTCAAATTTCTCACAACTGTCATTCACAACCCAGCATCTTTACAGGCAAAACAATCCTCATAATTCAGCATAAGGTTAAACAACATCAGCAAAACGTGAATCCTAAACTAGCAACTCCATCTCCTCCAGGTCATTTAGACACAAAAATTTTAGAAGTTCTCTTCCAAAATACTGTGCCTGTGTATTCCACCAGTGAAAAGCAATGACTTCTGGGTGAGTGATTTACACCCCTTTTCAGTACTTTCACTAGGCAGACTGCAGTGATGTTGAGAGGAGCACATATACCAAAGGGGCGCCCACTGGCCTGCTGGGGCACCCAAGGAAAAGCAACCTTGCATTCACTGCCAGAGTGAGAAACTTCTGTGACTGCAGGTAGTGGAACTAGAAAGAGGTACCAAGAGCAACTTAGAGGGAAGGGCCAGGTGGGGGATGACTGTCAGCTATTAAAATATCTTCCTCTGCCTACTCAAACAGCTGGCTACGAAAGCAGAGCTTTTATTATTTTTTTCCCCCCTGGTAACAGGTATAACAGATAGATTTATCCATGAAATAGATTTAATCCAACTAAATCCAACATCAGTGATGGTGTAGCTCTGGCAATTCAAAGCTCAGTACAGGACTCTTCCACCTGCCATTACTGAGCTAATCAGTCTGGGGTGAGTTTTCCAGCCAGCCATGATCTTGGTACTACACAGCTAGTCCAAATGAGGTAGATAATTTAAATCTCCTCCAGATATATCTCTAGATAATGTCTGTGTGGGCATAATATTAATTATTTTTTTCAGCACAAGAGCTTGAGGTCATCAAGGCTCTTTTAAAACCCGGATGATGCTACAAAATGAGGCATAATGGGCATAATGAGAAAGCCCAGCCTCCTGATGAAAACACTTATTTATGAAACACATAGGACACTATTAAGTCAAGGTTGTGCTTATGCAGCCTTATTTCTGTCCTGTGTCTGATCATTTCTCCTATTTGTGTTTGTATTTCTACCACTTCTGACAGAAAAGAGCATAACCATATCCCTTTGATGTGGAGGCACATTGATCACCCACTCCCTCCCTCCTGTGCTATTTTTAAAAACTCTCTTCTTGCTTACTTTTCATAAACAAATTTTCAGTTTGAAGCACCATTCTGCATGCTGCTGTTGCTCACCAGACCAAAAATACATGGAAAGAATAACTATGATATTTGGCATGTCTTATGCGGTTACATACATACATATATACATATATGTATGTAGGTACATATGCACGTAGAGTTAATATTCTCTGGTCTGGTGAGACTGGAGTGCTGCACCCAGCTCTGAGGCCCCAGATATACAAATGACATGGACATGATGGATCAAGTCCAAAGCAAGGCTGCAAAGATGATGAGAATGCAGGAGCAGCTTTCCTATGAAGACAGGCTGAGAGAGCTGGGGCTGTTCAGCCTGGGGAAGAGAAGGCTCTGGGGACATCCTAGAGCAGCCTTCCAGTACCTAAAGGGGGTCTACAACTCAGCTGGAGGGGAACTTTTTACCAGGGCTTCTACTGCCAGGACAAGGGGGAATGGCTCTAAAGTGAAAGAGGGCAGGTTTAAATCTGGAATTAGGAAGAAATTATTCACTGTGAGGGTGGTGAGGCATCAGAACAGGTTGCCCAGACAAATTGTGGCTGATCCATCCCTGGGAGTGCTCAAGGCCGTGCTGGATGGGACTTTGAGTAGCCTGGTCTAGCAGAAGGTGTTCCTGCCCACACCGGGGGGTTGGAATGAGATGATCTCTAAGGCCCCTTCTAGCCCAAGCCATTCTATGATTCTGTCCCAGGAGCTCCATTTCTGAGACATTACTTAAGAACTTAAAAGGCTGAGATATTACATAATATGGCAGAAAGAAATGATATAGGGATCATTTTTGTGTGCAAAGCAGAGGCTGTAGCAATGCTAAGTGTACAGCCCAGCCTGTTCTGCATACTCAATTTCTCACCTACATTATTTTTCATTTGGCACTTGATTAGTCATTTGAAATGGATGTTGAAAACAAATCATTGCCCAGTTGACCTACAAATCCTTCTATTAAAAATCTTTGCACTGTTTCACACCAGCTATTTTCAATCTCTTCCACACTTTGTCACTACTTGACCTCTGTTTAAACTGCACAAAAAATTTTACATGCGCCTGTAAATTTGACAGGCATATGTAACATTAATTTATTCAGAATATGCAAATCAAGAGGGGAAAACATTCTCTTGCTCTCTTTTTTCCTCTCACTCTGGTGATGATTACTGTTGCTTTGCATAAATCAGAGCAGAGCTGTGGGAGCTGGAGAGATACAGGATTCAAGCTTCCTGTCTGAAGTAATTTGTCAAAAATCTTTCACACACTGATGTGCTTTCAAAGGTATTAAGATATTGTATCTCACATCTTCCAGTTGTTTTGTATTTTAAACATTATTTTATTTAACTTTTACTTATAACCTTGGATTTTTCATCAGGTCTAATTTTCTTGTGTCACAACTTTTCTACGTAGTACCTGTCATGGCCATCTCAGCTGAACTGTCATTCCTTATATGTTTTAAATTGGATCCCTTTGCATTTGAAAGAAGAGTTGGTTGTTTAGCTGGGTTTTTTAGCAATGTTATGAATATTTAAAAAAAATAATTTCTTGATTTTGTCCCATAAAAAATTATTTTTTACCATATTGAGAAAAAGGCAGGGAGAATGCAAATAAAAATTAAATTTATTTTAAACAAATAGTCCTTTCTTCAAAGCCATCAAAAATCTGTCTAACAGTCAAAGAATTTCATGTGGAATCTCAACAGAAACCCATCTGCAATATAATCATTTGCAAAAGGAAAAACTGCTTTTCTTCATGCCTGTGGATCTTGTTCTTGCAGCCACTGGCTCTTCTGAAGCATTAAGTAAATATGAAATGGAAAAACCCTGCTGGAGGCTCTCATAGATCAGTACATGTCAAGCATTGAAACTATTTTGAGACAAAGACATCCTCCACATTTAAAAAATGAACCTTGAGAATGTGATTAACTTCCTGTTCTTTTCTGGTTTCCAAGGAAAACCTTTGCCCAATGTTTGTGGCAAAATACCCTCATTTTGCTGGCCAGCTTGGTAATTTGCTTCCTTTTATAAACCATGGGAGTCTGGGAGATTTTCCCAGTCTGTAACCCCACGGCTGCATGTGCCCATGGCATAAGAATCAGAAAGTTTTGGTTCATCTTTCTTCTCTTTTATATAACTTTTGGTCTTGTTATTCTGTGTTCTTCCATTTCTTTTTTCTCTTTTTCTTCTCTTTTCCAAGAGTGTTTTTTTCTTCAAAGAATCTTGCTCAACTGTACAAAGCACTGATTTCTGTATTTTCTTTACACCATGGGGAATTACTATTTCAAACAATGCAACACCAGCAGAATTTCTAAATCTAGCTGTACGTCAGTTGTGGTTTATAGTCACACTTTTTTCCAATGAGTCTGCATTGCGTGCAGCAGTGTAAGACCAACCTTTTAAGCTACTCTGGTTAATATGTCTGAACTAAAATAAAAGAATGATTATTAATTTAATAGGTTTGCATTGGAACAATTTTCAGTTGCCAAGAAAATAATTACTGATCTTAAGCAGAAAAAAATCCCTCTAGGAAAATGATTAAGCAATTATGCCTCTGCATAAGTGAAAGATTTCAGAAATTGGCTATATATTTTCATTGATAGGACTGCTGGTGACAGAGAACAAGTGTCCAATCATTTTACTGTCATCACTCTATTCACCATTATTTCTGCCTAAATAGCCTTTCGTTTGTAGAAATTTGCATACTGCTTTACATCTCCATTTTCATACTGCTAGTCCAGCTAACAAATTCTAGTAATTACTATCAACAGACAGTAAAGCACATCTAAAAGGCAGTTTGGATCTACAATGAGAATCACAAAAATCACAAAATAATTCAGGTTGGAAGAGACCTAGGCGGTCTCTTGTTGACCCTCCAGCTGAAAGCAGGGTCAACTGTGAGACTGTTCACAGCTTTGTTGTGTTGGGTCTTGGCAACCTCCAGCAATACAGAGTGCACAGTCCCCCTGAGCAGCCACCTGTGCTAGCCCTTGCCTTGTTTAACAGCTGAGAGACAGGAATATCATCCATACATCCTCACAAATTTTGGGGCTCTCTTCCAGAATCCTGTTTTGATTTTTCATTTGTCTTTTCAAAACACTGTGACGTGTTTGTGGCTTTACAATCTGGTGCTTAAACTCCTCCAGAAACTCCAATGCCCACAGATTGTCTGTCAGTACTCTGAAAAGTTGTGTAAGGGTAACAACAGACCATTTGGAGATCTGAGATTTGTTTCAAAAATCTCTGCAGTTTAAGTAGTGCAATTTCAGCTGTATTTTATTCTTCTCTTTACTGTTTCAGAACTGTTAGCATCAGACCTAGCCCTGGAACCAGTAGTTTATCAATGACACAAAGCAAATTTTTTTTGCTCCATTGCACAAATTTCCAGTGTCTAACTGTGGTTGGAAAACTTTCCTTCAATTCAAGGGCTGATTTTTGACAGTGACAGGCTCTAAAGATGATTTAAAGGGTATTTTGACATTATAACCTATTTGCTCAATTTTCCATCTCCCACGCTTACGTCCTTACATCTTGCTTTTCAAACTTTGCCTTATCCTGGAAAATTGGGGTAGAACTCAAGTCAGTGGGCTGGCAGCAGTGAAGGAATGCAGCTGGTGAAAGCTTCTGAGGCAAACAGGTTTCCCCACAGTCAGTTGTGTGCTGTCACCAAAAAGGAGGTTTTTCCTAAGAAGGCAAACTTTGATGTCTGGATGATCTCTGGACCTACCTCATGGAAGGGTTAGTGCTACATCACTGCTACATCACCATGAGAGCACACAGAGTTACAAACATTTGATATGATCCTCATATCAAACATATGAATATGATGTCCAGAAACATGGTTAACTCTTTAGGTGCATGTTCAGATAAAGGATGTGGGCCTCAGAAGAAGGAAATGATCTTTCCAAAGGTTCTGAAAGAGCTGCATATGAAGCTGAAGTGGTTTCAGAAGTTTAATGACCCACATGAAAGAAAATTATCTTCTTCATACTGGACAGTGGCAAGGAAAAGCCACTGATAACACTTGTCAGTGTTAGAGACAGGCAATCTGTATTTGCCTTATTCAATACTGAAAGCACTGAGCTGAACAGATATTGCACACTGTGAAAATGCAGAGCTGTTGCAAAACCAGCCATTTCAAAATTTCCATCCGTTCACTAAAGTTGCTGAAGAACATTAATTTTCAGAGTACTGCATCTCTGAATTATGTGTATAACTAATGTATCATAGTTTAGTATTCTGAATGCAAGCTCAGACTAGCTAATCAACCACATGGCTATTTGCATAGATCAGTGAAAACTGCTGAAAGCAATATTGATATTCACAATCTCTAGCAAACATGGTAATGCTTTATTTGTTTTTAGCTTTTCTTTCTAGGTGTCAGATACAAGCATAATATTATTTCACTGAAAATAATTTTAAAGTAATGAGCTGAAACCAGCTGTACAATCCGCAACACTCTCTAGTTTCAATCCCTTCCCAGCACAAGTTCTTAAAACAAGCTTGTAATAACAAATCGACTTTGCAATTCAAATAATTTTACTTAGGAAAAGCAATTGCCTGGGAAAAACATATTTTGAGAATCCCAAAATAATTCAAGGAAGAAAGACCTGAATATCAGGGTATTACTGTTGCAGATGTAGTAGTCAGGGTGTTTAGGAACAGCACTCACTGGGTGAGTACACTTAATTAACAGCTACCTTTTAACTATGATGGACTTAAAGTTCATGGGAAACTGAAGGTTCATTCACGGTTGTTCCACCTTGGGCAAGCAGATGGAGGGCTGACAAATCTGAATAGTGTGAAGGAATGGTCGGGCACTGGCACCACTCTGAGCACAGGAGGGATTATACTCTGTCTCACCTTTTTTACTCTGTGATCCCTGGCTTTTCAGTCTGCCCATGGAGTTGGAGCAACAAGGGAACTCAACATCAGAACCAAATACATGCAAGATTGACCAGAGATAGTTCTGGAAATGTGTTTCCAGTCAACTGAGTCAAATTTTCAAACATAAAAATCGTGCTGCATAATTGCCTTTGTATTTTCTTTTGTAACTGGCTCCTACTTTCCCTGTAGCACAGCGAATACAGATCAATTTCCAAAGCACACTTGCAAACTATTTGGTATTTGAAGTTTTTTAATCATGATCACTTTGCTGCTGCATGCCTATGTCTTATTCTGAAAATGGTTTATTTTGGTGTCTGCTCAGTAGAGCAGGTACCAACCCTGCGAAGTGCCAGTATTGACTTTGCTGGCTAAGAAAGATGTTGCAACCTAATTCGCTGCAATAACTGGAAAGCTAGTGCTCTCAACCTTTGCTTGGGTTTCCCCTGCTCACCTTGTAAAGGTGGCAGCCAATTGAAACCTGCCTGGCATCGATAATTCCACACTTTTGTCACAGAATGTCTTCGGTTCTAGCATCTTCAAACACAAACAATCCCATGATTAACATTAGCTGCTCCAGTTCAAGACGATACGGTGATCCTGGCATCTTGAGTTTTATCTTCCCATAAGTCTTTAAATTGTTCTGAGAAATGTATTACAAACATCCTTGTCAACATGTGCTCCTACTAGCTGATCTCACCACTGCTGGTAGCAAGCTCACAGTGGAGCAGAAAATTCTCTCTTGCCCAGATATTTTCTGCTTCTGAACTGCTTGTAGTCATGCTTGTAGCTCCACCATTCATCCTCTGTGTGTTAAACTGGGCTAGATGAGTTATTCAGAAAACTACACACAGAGGTCTGCACTCCTTAGGGGTAGGCACACACATGATCCTAAAATGATCCTAAAATGCCTGCTAGCATAATAGCAATACAATCTCTTTATCACAAGAGGTGCTGTTCTGCATGGCCCATGACACTGCTAACCTCAAAAGATATGATTCCTAATCATCACCAAGAGAAAAACAGTGCCAGGGAGGTCGCCTCTAGAATTATCATCTCTCCAGACACACACACTTTGGATTAATTAGAAACATTCCTATAAATAACAGCATAATCTGCATAGGAATAATTAGAACAGAGATATGGACCCACAACATTCAGAGTTGTTAGATAAAGTTAAAAGTGTGTGGAGCCGGGAGTTCATGTGATTCACTGTCTTAAAAAGCTGATACCAACCCAAGGACTAAATGTGCACAGGAAAACATATGAGGCATATCTTTGTTTACTATTTATAGCCACATGCAAAACCAGAGGGGAAGCATTTGTTTACTAGGTGGGTCTTATTTTCTATGAGATGTCCAAATTGGAGCCCATCTGACGTCTGTTTATCACCTCCTGGTAGTTCTTTGAAGTTTAGCCACACTTACGTTGCAAAAAACTCAATTATTTAAACATCACTTTTCCTCTGGCCAAAGCCCAAAGAAAATTAAAGTTATCTGGGAGAGATCAAATTAAATAGTTGAAGCATATTTTATGATTCTGTCATAAAATTCTGTCACTTTATGAATTAAAAGTTTTGGGATATTTAGCTTGCAGAGGCTGAACTTTTCAAAAGCTCCAGATTCCAATGGGATTTTGTAAAAAATCCTTGTGATTTCCACACCAAGAGGAAATAGCAATAAATTGGGACCAGAAACACATAATTTTAAAAGATTTTACTAGCATTTTATTGTACTTTTTCACATATGATGGAGAAACAATTTTCATCAAACCAGCCAGAGACACCTTGAAACTTTTAATACATGTATTTTGTCATTACTTTCACAAGTCTGAAGTGTCATTAAAAGAAAACACACTAAAGATTTTTTTTTTAAGCTGATATCTGATTTCTCTCATTTTGCTTGTATAAAATAATGTTACCTTATTAATTGTACCACAGTACTTGACATTTCCTGTGAATGAAAAAGTCCTGTGTTTCAAGTTTGGGAGGGGAATGGTGTGTGCTGCTCTAACATCCATGGTGGGCAGACAGCTGAATCCTTGGCCAGCGTCTGGGAGCATGTTTGAGTACAATCCTGAAAAATGTATTACTGGTTTCCTGAAGAAGGGCAGATTTCCTGCTCACTCATTCTGTTAAATTCTTACTGTTTCATTAGAGTTCTCCAGAGGCTGTTACACTAGCTGGCAGGGTAAATAGAGGGAATCTGTCCCTTCCTTCTGCTCATGCCAGCAGGGACTCATGACCAAGTGCAGCTGCATAATGACTGCTAGAGGCTTAAAAACAGCTGCTGATCAGCTCCGGAAATTCCTGGTGGAGCAGTAAGGGTTTTCTTTTGCTGCCGGGGTGCTCACAAAGACAGGAAGAAGCCTGGTTGCTGGAAAAGCTCAGGTGAGCAGCATCAGGCCCTGTCCATGGGCTTTCTGTCCTAGCAAGGGGGTAACCTTCCAGGAGGGTGCAGGAGCATGGGAAACCCAACCTGCAGCACGGAAGGCAGGGTCCCGTGTTCCTCCCTGCAGCAGCTCCAGAGAAAGCAGGGAGGGCTTCGGACAAGCAGGACCTGGTAGGAGGAGGGCTGGACAAGGGCTTCAGAACTTACAGCCAGAGAAGTGGGGGCTTGTCCTTCTCCTTCCTTGAAATAGTTACAAGGGGAGGAAAATGGGAAAAAAAGAATTTTATTACATCTGTCAGATACCCCAAGAAAGCCTTTCGGGGGTGCAGCCACAGGGGAGCACGGTCTGTCAGCAGCTATTCTGCAATTTGAGACACAAGGAGCCTACCTTTAAAATGGGAGTATCTAGAGGGAGTGAAAACCAACCTTTTTTAAAAATATTATTTCCTCTATCATTTGCAATCAGATACTTTTCACTATTATCATAAAGCCATGGGTCAGATTACAGCTTTGGGTGGAGCATTTGGAAAATGATTTTGCTCTCTCTTATTCTCAGATGAAGTTTAGTCAAGTTACACATGCCACTTCACATTACCATCTGGTTTCTGGTCTCAAGGCTGCTTTAATGTGTAAAATGGACAGAGTCCTAATACTTTTCTTTTAAAAGTGGCATTTTATTTTAAAGAGCACAAAATCTTTCTCTCTAAACAAGGGGTTTTGAGATGTCTTCCCAGCTCATCAACAGAATAAAATCATATATCCTTCAACAGCTGGCAAAAGGGAGTCAACGAAGTACTGGGTGTTACAGACCAGTTAGATAATGTTCAGATAGTGAGAGAGGCTTATAGATAGGAAAAATTCCAAATATTTGACTTTTAAAACATTTATGCCTAACATCGATTTTTTGCAGTTATCATTACTTTTCCTTTGCTACACAAGGAGCAAACATTTTAAACACTTAAATCAAAATGAACATGTTCCTGTAGGACACCAAGGCATACTTGAACCAGGAGGCATGGCTAGAGAAGGAAGGTGTATCAGAGCTTTGTGAAGTTCAATTTAATTTCCTATTTTAATTAACTCATTTTTCCATTGCAATTTGTTTGTTTCTTCGCTGCTGTGCTGAGCTCTTTCATTAATTCTCACCAAAAGGAGCTCATAAACCATGAGTTCTCCACTGTCTTCCAGGTTTGAAGGAAACTTATTCTAAATCTGCTTTTCTTTTCCAGCTCTTGACCTACTTTAGAATACTTCATATGTTTTCATATACTTTTCAAGTACTTGTATATTTTATTTAATTCATATTTATTCAAAACTTCCTGCTAAATTCAGCCTAGATCCAGAGGAGGATTTTCAAACCTCGCTCAAGTGGTAGGTCAGCTCTGGCTCCCTACACTCGCACAGAATGTTTCTCTGCTGCCAACAAGGAGATTAATTTTGTTATACAAATGGAAAACACTTGTCATAGGTGTTGTTGATCACTATGATGCTGTACCTGTTATTGCATTTGCAACTGTGATTGGAAAAAAATGCTTTCCATCCTAGAAAAATAATACTTGAACTTTCCATAAAATGAACACACTGATTCCCAGCCTGTACCAAAACCAGAGAGACTGCTCAGGGTTTCATCACATGTGAAACTGCAATGTCAGGTTTCATAAGGTTTTAACAGCTGTGATACACCCAGCTCACAGGAAAGCTTCTGAAGCAACCAGAGCTTGGGGACACTTCTCTAAAGTTTCCAATGACTAGGAAAAAGCTATTAACAAGCAGTGAAGCAGAACAAAGAGGGGCAGCTATAATAAGGCAGGCCCTCACTTTGTAAAATGTCAAGCAATTTCCCTTGGTAGAGGCAGGCAGATGCTTGCTACTGGCACTGGTCTGTGGCCCTCAGCACGGGAAAGACAAGGACACGCTGGGCCAAATCCAGAGGTCCTCAAAAAAACAAATTTGAGGACTGGACCACCTCTCCTTTGAAGACAGGCTGAGAGAGTTAGAGCTGTTCAGCCTGGAGAAGAGAAGGCTCTGGGGACACCTCACAGCAGCTTTCCAGTTCCTAGAGGGGGAAGAGAGAGCTAGAGAGCAACCTTTTGCATGGGTACTCATAGGACAAGGGGGGGATGGCTTCAAACTCAAAGAGGGCAGGTAATAGGAAGATATTAGACATTAGGAAGAAATTCTTTCTTGTGTGGGTGGCGAGGCTCTGGAACAGGTTGCTCAGAGAGGCTGTGGATGCCCCATCCCTGTAAATGTTCAAAGCCAGGCTGGACGGGAGTCTGAGCAGCCTGATCTTGCCCATGGTAAGAGGGCTGGAACTGGATGATTAACCTTAAAGGTGCCTTCCGACCCAAATCGTCCTATAATCCAGTAATTCTATTCTACGATTTGCGAAGCTCAGAAGTGCCCCAAGCGCCACCTCAGAGCACGCTGCACTTGTCGCGTCTTTCCCCTTCCTCCCGCAGCCTGTGCGGCAGAGGACATTTGACATTATTCGCGTTTGATGGCACTTCACAGCGTGCCCCCTCTCCTGTCCGCGGCGGTAGCGGAGCCGGGCTGTCTCTCGGGTCCTACCCAAATGCAGAGCTCCCCTTGCTGGTGACAGCCGGTACGAGACTGGCTCCCGGCTCCCGGCTCCCGGTCCCCTGTCCCGGCCCCCGGCTCCCGGCTCCGAGCGCTGTGCAGAGACACGAGCGTGTCCAGGTCAAGGCGGGAATCTGAAACGGAGGTGAGCGAATGGTCCTCAGTCTCCCCAGCACCCGTAAGCAGGCGGCTGCCGGGCCCCGGTGCGACTGACAGCACCGCTGCCTTCTCTACAGGCACACGGGCACGGCAGTGAGGTGAAGGGACAAATTTCCCACCCTAGGAATGCCTTAAGAACGGCAGCACCAGGTCCATGATGTGGCAAACACTTTCCACTTAAGCTGGAGTTGCACTGTTTAATTACTTTGGAATCATTTCACTTCTTGGAAAAACCAATCATTCGAAAAGCATTAGATGAATTGCTAAATATGACTTATGGTTAGAGTAGGTAAATCATCAATTTGAGTATGGTGCTTTGCTTTTATTCATTGAATACCCTAGGTCCCACTGAGTTGTCTGAGGATTTGTATGAATGACACATGAACTTAATTAAAGTATGCAGTTTCCTTCTCCCAGTAAAATGCATCCTCACAGAGGAGACACACTGATGAAGATGGCTCTTTATATCCACATGGCCAGGGTTTTGGTGGCTGCAGACTCCTCTTGGTAAATTGATCTAATTCACTTTAGGCTGCCTCTGCCAGCCTGAATTACTTTGCTATCATTTCCATGGAGCAAAATTGTATTCGATGCATGAGGGAAACAATCTACATGCAGATTAAGGTGTTGAGACTGAGAAGTTCCCAAGCAGTGTATGGAACACAGCAGTGGAGAGCCTTATATTGACAGAGCATGAAAAGACATAGAAGATGCAAAATGCAGAGATAACTCGAGGCCAGGAGAGCCTGGGACAGCTGATCCTTCCCCAGACATGCCACCACAGAGCTGAGCAGAATGCCTGCCAGGCAAGAGAGGAGCCTGGTTGCTCCATTAATACTGTATTTATTGCAGCGAAACTATCCACACAAACAAAGGAGTCACGGACTCAAAAGGATTAGCCTAAGTCTATGAATAGTCAAGACTGAGTTTAAAAACAGCCTTGCAAGACTTCTTTCTTTAGGAACCTCTGGCCTCTGAGGAAGCAGCAGGTAAGTCACTTTAAGGCAGATTCTAAAATTACTTAGGTGTGCAAATCTTGGAAGCTCATAATGGAAACTTCCAAATCCTGTTGGAAGTAGATTCCAAATCTACCTAATTTACTAACAGTCCCTTTACTTTCCCAAACCTCATCTTTAGCATTTATGGTGGTCTAGCTCACTTGTGTTTCAGTTTCAACATCTGTAAAGTGAATTCATGGCACTTGTATACAGTAGAAGGAGGTTTAATGAGAAGAATGCTACAATGAATAGTATGGTTTTGCAACTGATTAATTATCTTTTTCTGGAAGAAGGATTTGCCTTCATAAACCAATATTACTGCTGTATTTCCTAAAGACTCTTGAAATCTACTGAGTCAGTTTCTCCCAATTTGTCAAAATAAAAGCTTGTTCATCTTTTCCCACAAAGAAATTACTCAGAAAAACAATTGTAAAAGGTTAATCAACTCTGGTGATTTAGAGTGTAGGCCAAAGTCCTCTGTGGTTAGTCAATATAGTAAGTATTACTCATTATGTTAAATATTAAACCTGAGAGCTGCTCATATCCAGGACTCTCCATACACAGATCCCAAGTAAGAAGGATTATTCTGACAGGTCTTCCTACATATTCCTTATCGACATTTTAGGCTTTGCTTGTTATTTCTGGTTTTCCAATTTCACAGAAGCTAAAATATTATAGTATAGGTCGTAAAAATTAACATTGAGTTAGTATTGTACCAATTTTTGAAGGAAAACATTAGAAAATCACTGTCATTCTATTATTTATTCAATTGCTGGATAAAAATACCTTTAAATAGACAAATATTCTGATTTCTGCTCATATCAAGGCTAACTTGGATAAATTATGCATCAATTTTGCCACTGACTCCAGCTGTGGAAGTAGTGGACTCCAGAAACGTAAGAAACAAAGATGGGAAAAGTGATGCAGAGCATGCATGAGTTTTGTACACAGCATGAGGAGTGACCCATTTCTGGATCCTGAGAGGAAAGGCTGTCTCAGCTTCCATGTTGGAGCTACTTTGCAACAGAAACTCACGTGTCCAGGGTCAGGGGCTGCCTGTTATGACACAACAGGATCATCCCATGTGGGCAGCCTGCAGCATCCTGTCAGTGACTAGGGAAAGGTGGGAAACACAACAGCAACCACCACAATTCTCTATAGGTATAAAGTACTGGCAGCAGTAGCAGGGACGGAAAACTGCAAGAGTCTTTTTTCTTTTCACTCTGCAGGTGCTGAACAGAGGAGATGCTCCCCCAGAGCTGTGATCTCTGCCAGGGGAGCCCATGGTGGGGGGCTGCACCTCCTGGACACTCAGTTAAGTTCATTTCCCTCAAAAAAAGTCAGATATATGGGTAATGTCTTACTGTTTTCACAGACTATGTGACTTTATATACAGTTGCAAACTCTGTAAAAATTAAGTAGGACTAGATGCAGAGTTATAAATTAGGCCGCATAGGCAATGGTTGTGTCTATTTGTTATATGATGCTGTTTGTATCTTTGAGTTGTGGTTACCGGTTTTTTGGATGACGTTTCTGTTCATCCCATATTCCTCTTCAACTCGGCTTAAAAACAGTATTATTTAGTAGGAAAAGGTTCTTCTTCCAGGGGATGGTTGGGCACTGGAACATGCTTCCCAAGGAAGTGGTCACAGCACCAAGCCTGACAGAGTTCAAGGAGTGTTTGGACGATGCTCCCAGGCACAAGACCTTATCCTTAGAGTGTCCCATGCAGGTCCAGGAGTTGGACTTTCATGATCTCTGTAGGTCCCTTCCAAGTCAGGATATTCTGTGATCATCTGTGCATCTTCCAGACACACCAGCGCCTGCTGAGCTTGCAGGACAGTGCCATACCCTGTGCTGGGCTCTTTAGAGCTGCAAAGTTGATCGAGGGACTAGAGCAGCTTTCCTATGAGGAAAGGCTGAGGGAGTTGGGCCTGTTCAGCATCGAGATGACTGAGGGGACCTTTTAAATACAAGTATGTGAAGGGAGAGTCAAGAGGATGGAGCCAGGCTCTTCTTAGTGGTGCCAAGGAATAAGATGCACAGGAAGTGACACCAGAATATGAGAAAGAACTTCTTTACTGTGTGGGTGACCACACACTGAAACAGGCAGGCCAGACAAGGTGTGGAGTCTCCCTCACTGGAGAAACTCGTGAACGGTCTGGATGCAATCCTGGGCTACGTGCTTGAGCGGAGAGGCTGCACCAGATGATCCAGTGAGGTCCCTCCAGCCTGACCCATCCTGTGGCTGTTACCGGCTCCCCCCGCACCGCGCGGCCCCGCACAGGCACAAGCGTCTGAGAACGGCACTCGCTCCCCGGCAGAGCCCCTCGGGAGGCGGGGCAGGAGGCCGGGAACACCGCTCCATCGGGAAAGCGCAGCCCTCGGCGAGCCCCGGGCAGGAGAGGGGCGGGGCGGGCAATGGAGGGGGCGGGGCGAGCGGGAAAAGCCCCGCCCACCCGCCCGACCAGGAAACTCCCGCCGTTGCCTTACAAGGGCAGGCGCGCGACTCTCTCCGCCCCTAGCCTTTGGAATGTGGTGACTACACCGCGCTGCACCAACGCGTCGCCGGGGGAGGACACACACAGGGTGGAGGGGCTGAGCTCGTGGCTCTGGCTTTCTTCTTCAATGGAGGCAGAAGCTCCAGGGAAAGAACAAGAAACACGCGGGCCGCTGCGGGTCCTCTCCTCGACACGGCTCGTGGCGCCTGGCCGCCGCAGCCATGAGCCTCGCCGCCACCTCCCCCTCCTGCGCGGATGGTTTCGCCCACGGCTTCCTTCCGCCCGGCAGGGCGGTGGCCGCTGCTCTCTCCGGAAGTGTCTGTGCAGCCGCTCCCCGCCGGTGCCGCCTCCCGCCGCCAGGTGAGTCGGGGGGCTCGGCCCGCTGCCCGCGGGGCCTGGGGCCCGGGGAGGGGTGGGGCCGGGCCGGGGGTCGCTTGCGGCGTCGCCCGCCGCGGGCGCAGCTCCCCTCGGGCCTCGGCTCGGTGCTGCATCTCTTGAGGGGGATCCGCCCTGCGGGCTGGAGCTGGGGGAGACTCCAGCTTCCGGACCCCGCCACCCCGCCCTGTGAGCCGGACAGGGCGCGACCCCGCGGGGACGAGCTCCCTGTGCCTCATCTGTGCCTCATTTCAGGGAACTGAAAGGTGTTAAAAGGTACGGTTTGCCTCCCTGTCGGAAGGGCTCGGCTGCCTCCCGGCCACAGCGACCCTCTGCGGGTGTTTCCTCGGCTTTGTCAGAGCGTGAGAGGGGCAGGGCTGGGAGCTGCCGCGGTCGGAAGAGGGTGAGGTGGGGGGAAATAGTGGGACTGGGTCTGTCCCTTCCTGCTCACGTCTTGGAATAACCACAGCCGCACAGGGGACTGCGTGCAGCGGTTCCCCGGCTCTCAGAATCACAGAATCAATTAGGTTAGAAAAGATCTCCGAGATCATCGAGTCCAACCTGTGACCGACCACCCTGGGAACTAGACCATGGCACTATGTGCCACGTCCAGTCTTCACTTGAACACTTCAGGGACGGTGACTCCACTACCTCCCTGGACAGCCCATTCCAATGTCTAATCATCCTTTCTGTGAAGAAGTTCTTCCTAATGTCCAGCCTAAGTCTGGCCCAGTTTCAGACTGTCCTCTCGTCCTGTTGCTTGTTGGTTGGGAGAAGAGGCCGATCCCCATTTGGCTACACACCCTACTTTCAGGTGGTTGTAGAGAGCATAATATCACCTCTGTGCCTCCTTTTCTCTTTTGCAGGCAGACTGTGTTGACTCACTGGCGCTGGATTTTGAGGCAAGTATGACGCCTGTACAAGGGTTTTGGGAAACTTACTAGTGAGGAGTGTGTCGAAGTGGCTTTTAAGACTGGGTGGGACAGCGTAGTTTGGTTTTTGCTAGTCTACTTTGATAAAGTGTAATCTCTTTATTGAGCCTTGACACAGATCTGCTGGAGAGCACTTTGCTCTTATCTCTTCCTGTTGCCACCCAGATTGTGATGGATGTGTGACTGTGCGTGATGCTGTAATTGAGTACATGGACAGAACTTGGGATTTAGCTTTGAGGTTGACTTTTGAGTTTGATGTTCTATCCTAGTTCATGTAGAGACTTTCTTGGCTATGGGTTTGGGGATTTGTTGTGTGGTAATTTGGTTTTTTGCAGTGATAGATTTTGCAATTATTACAATTTTCACCATTTTAAAACATTGGAGTGTTTTCTAAAGCATAACTTTTGGTCACTGCCTCTGAACAGGTCCAGCTTGTATGACTGTTAGTGGGCTGTCGATTTTCACAGCTTATTGCTTGGCTGAAAATTTTTAATTACTTGGGTTTTTTGGGGTTTTTGGTTTTTTTCTCCAATGGTTCGTCACTTTCCCAGAGGAAGGGACCACAGGACGACAGTCTGTTCTTCTGTGGTGTGATATGCACTGTGACTGAACAAATGACAATACAGGCAGCACAAAGCAGCAGAGTGCTGCTACTACCTATTTATTATTTTTTTAATATGTGAAAATCTTCCTAAAGAAAGGTGACATTTTCAGAATTGCCTTACAGTGTGTCTCACAGGTAAGGTCTTACATTTGAAGTATCTTGGACAGCTTCTAAAAGAGGGCCCAGACCCTTCAGTGCAGCATAGTGTTAAACAACAGGGACTAAACCTGCGTGTCATGACTTGCACTATCTAATGTGAAGTACTCCCATTTTATCTACTGAAATTCTATTTGCAGCCCATACTACTTCAATTACAAAAACGTTGGCTTAGGCTTGGACCTTTTGGTTGGATAACAGAAAGTGCAAACGCTTTTGGAACTTCTAAATCATAAATTGGTCTCTTTGGCTAACTGGATTGATGACTTTGGCTTTCTGAACATGTTCCAAAATATACCACCCTCTTTCTGACAGATTCCCAGAGCTGAGTCCAGTGTTCCAGGCATAGCTGCACCAAACCTGTGCTGAGGGGCACAGCAGTCCTGTGAGATCTGATGTTTCTCTGTAGCTAGGCTGACAGCACTTTTGGTCTGGAGGAGTTCCCAAGCCTGGTTCAGAGAAACTTAGAAAATAGTAATGCAAGCATTGGCACTTTTTTCATTTTTTCTAATAAAATATACCCTGGTAGGTCAATCTTCTCAACAGAATTAAAAAGAATGTGCTGACAGTCTGCTTTTGTTACCTCTTCTTGCTTGGGATTGAATTGTAGGCCAGAGAATTGCAGGTAGTAGCTTGCTGGGAGCACTGCCTTTGCAGCACTGATGCCTTTTCACTGATCCTAAAATTACAAGCCAGACACAGGTGATTAAAAAGGGATTACCTTTTTAAGGGTCCTTACGGTGCACAGCACACTGGATGAAAAAAACGCTGATGATGCATACTGTAACAAGTGGATACAATTTTATATGTTCAGCTAATTAGCATAACTGACAAGAATCCTCAGTTAGAAACATAGGTGATGAGGTAATTCCCCCCTGGTTTTCTGAACCACCCCCCACCCCCTTTTAGATAGGAACTAAACTTTGTTTACAAAAAAGTTGGGAAGCCGTTTTGACCTGGGTTCCCAAAGAATCTAACCTTGGACCCTCAGGCCTTGGGGAATGTATTTTGTCTTTCTAACAGAGAAGGTAAAATGCTAGCTGTGAACACAATAATAGGCTACAGAGCTGCAATATATATACAAAAGAATATGGAGATATCTGAAAGTAAAAAGGCAAAAATCAATTTGGTCAGTATCAGCAAGTACAGAGGAAACTTTTTTGTTTACTTTGAATGAGCCATATCCTGAAAACTGCTGAAACTGTTATTTTAGAGAAGAGTTGTTAAAAGGTAGTGTTTGGCTTTATTCTGAGTAGTGGAACTTCTAATCAATAATCCAGAGTTAAATGATAGCTTGCCTGAGGGTTTTTACAGCAGTAAGAAAACCACCAAAGTGATGCACAACCCTTGGCTGCAGCTCAGATGCAAACTACCTTTGTTGTCAGCTGTCAACATAAGCATCTGGAAGTCAAGAGTTCATGTTTATTTGTTGCAGTGTTGTGGAGGCCAGACATCTCGGGTGGCTGGTGGTTAGTGCCCTGAAGAGAACGTCTGCGTTGTTGAGCGATGCGCAGTTGCATTTCATGGGCTATTTTTAGTCCAGGACATAATGGTTTGTTTTGTACGTCAGAAGAACGTTGTAGATGCACGTAGGATTTAAAAGTGTGGAATTAGCAGGGGAAATCAGTAGCTGTCTGTGTGGACAGACTGAGAAGGACGTAACCATGGAATTTCCTTTTATGATCCAGATGCTTGGTACCCCCTCTCAGATATCTAATACAAAACAAGGTAAAATGTCTTTCCTTTTAGTTAAAAAAACCCCAAAAATAACTGCTTTTTGCCTGCTTATTGAGTTGACTGTATAAGGGAGTTACTTTGCTTAATTTTACTCCCCTTTTTTTTAAGGATGAATCCCAGTTAGTGACTTGAGTCTTGCTTTTCAGGAGTCTAACAGAAAATATTCTATCTTTGAGCAAGTTATCTGAGAAACAGTTAGAACTGTGCTATGACTGTGATTAGCATTGCATTTCTGACCAGACAATTTGTTTCTAAATTATAAAACTAATACTTAGTGTAAATTTCAGAATATTGATATCCTTGCAATTACAGGTGAAGATTAATTTTTCTTCTTTCAAGAGACATTTGCTATGGGTGCTTTCTGTAAAATTCAGTCAAGGATAGAAGGAATCTGGTTTGCATAACAATTTGTTTGAGCATTATGAAGGATTATAGCAGTATGGATTACACTTCAGTTTTAGCTAACGCAAGCTGAAGTTTTGAAACTTTTGGAAATAACATTTAAAGGCATCTAACTTCCAATCCAAAAGCAGTCTTGAGGGCTTTGTGTTTGCCGTTCAGCAAATGACTCAGCTTTTTGAGTTTGTGCTGTCATACATTTAGTTGGAACACTGCATGTAACTTCCCAGATCAAGACATGCAGTTAACTTAAATATCCCACTTCTACCCTGAATGTATTAGTGTTATAATATATAATAATCTACCATGTTTATTTCTTCATCTAACAGCTTAAAGGGAAGCAATGACATTGGTACACTTGTGATAATGTGAAAATTTACAAAAATATATTAATGTTTCTAAGGGTTGATAGTTTAAAAGAAACAGTCTTCACATTTTTGGAGCTATTATGCCTTTAATTAATTTTAAAATGAGTATGCTGGCATTGGCATGTGTTGTGTAGTAGTTACACTGTGTAAGGGAATAGCACTGTAGAGCTTTTGAACCAAGTCAGTGCTCTCTCTCTCAATGGCAGCTAGTCTAACAAATGCTATTCAGAGCCTAAAATACAGTTTTTTCCCCTCCGAAATGCTAGTTTACTATACTGTCTGATCTATTTAACCTCTGTGCTAGTTTAGCAGCACATATCCTTCCTTCTATGTCAACAGTGCCTCCTAGATTCCCGAATATCGAGTCATCTTAATTTGTGAAAGATGCAACTGGAGTATTGAATCAGCAATACGAGCACTGTGAGAGTTACCTTTCAAGAGCTATGATTTGACTTGGTATTTTTGATGTAGCCTGTTATTGACCTACAGTGCTGGCCCCTGAATACTCAAATGCTTTATAGTTTTAACAGCAAGTGAAAGAAAATGGAGCAGGAGATACTGAAATAAATGTGCACTTTGGGGTATATGCCAATAACATGAAACTTGATGTCCTGCTCATCGTTCACCCAAGGACTTGCAGTGTGATTAAATAAGGCTAAATCTTGGATATGTTTCTGTCTCCTCAGAACCAACAGCCACCATGTCTAGCAAAAGGGCAAAGACGAAGACCACCAAGAAGCGCCCTCAGCGCGCCACTTCCAATGTCTTTGCGATGTTTGATCAGTCGCAGATCCAGGAATTCAAGGAGGCCTTCAACATGATCGACCAGAACAGGGATGGCTTCATTGACAAAGAGGACTTGCACGACATGCTCGCCTCCCTTGGTAATGTCCCTGTGCTGCTCGTGCTTGCCAGGCAAATTTGTGCTGCAAAATTCAAAATACTGAGTTTGGGCTGTGAGAGGTGTGATGTCTCTCCGTTTGTATGAACACTCAGCTTGTGTTGACGTTACTTGTTCAGTTTGAAAGGTAAAGCAAGTGTGAATCCCTTTCTTTGCAGGAAAGAATCCAACGGATGAATACCTGGATGCCATGATGAATGAGGCTCCGGGCCCCATCAACTTCACCATGTTCCTCACCATGTTTGGTGAGAAGTTAAATGGCACCGACCCGGAGGACGTAATCAGGAATGCTTTTGCTTGCTTTGATGAAGAAGCAACAGGTGGGTGAAACAACTGTTTACGTGTATTATTTCTACTTACTTCTGTAACAATAAATACTTGTGTTCATAGAAACGGTGATCAGTTTTTTACCTCTGAAAATTTCAACTTCTGCAAACTGAAAGTCGTGCCTGTATTCTCATGTGCTAAATTTGCCTTTTTAGTCTCTGTAGAAATTTCAAATTTCTGTCAGTTCATTCTGTTGTCCAAGACAGGAGAAAGTATAAAAGGTGTTGATTAGGAACCAGGGTCTTAATTTATTCCTGACTTAAAATTCACCTTTGGGGCTGCTTTTATAAAGGGAATCATTGTTTTCAAAGCTATTGTGCTTTTATGAAGAAGTTGTTTTCTGTCAGCAACTTGTATCCCCCTTCCCTCTGTTAAGCTGCACCAAAAGGAGAAAAAAATGAATGCAAGAAAAATCTTGTATAACTCACAGGAGTGATGACAGAAACATTCACAAGTTATACAAGCCTACTTGTTTAATAAACCATGCCAAAAATGTATTCTTTGCAACCAGTCTGGTAAATCTGAGTTTTACCACTGATTTAAGATCAATTTGAAATGCTGTAAACTTTCCCATGTTTCATGCACTTGTTGTATGTTAGTAGTCAAGTTCCATGACACTTTTCGGTGGTTTTTCAATAGGAATGCTCAAGGTGAACTGATCTCCTTTGTGACTTTTAAAATACTGAGTTGTTAGAAGGTTCTTGGTACTATTGGGAGTGTAGCCCTGCTGTTGGGAAGGATGTCCAATATGAATCCTGATAAATGTTTATATTTGGAACACCACAGGCAAAGCATATATGGTCTTTATTTGAAGTAGTAGGACCTTTCATACTAAGATGCCTGATTTGATTGAATCCTTGTAATTATTTGGCAATTTTAATAATAGACTTTTATGGCATTGTTTTAATTTGGCAGATGAAGACTGTAGGTATCTTTAATTGAGGGAAAGTACTCAAAGAAAGAAATGATCACCCATGTATTAGCAGATAAATGTAAAATCTCTTTGTGTCCTCCTGCCCTGTGCTCCAGGGTTCATCCAGGAAGACTACCTGCGGGAGCTGCTGACCACCATGGGGGACAGGTTCACGGATGAAGAGGTGGATGAGCTCTACAGAGAGGCCCCCATCGACAAAAAGGGCAACTTCAACTACATCGAATTCACGCGCATCCTGAAACATGGAGCAAAAGACAAGGATGACTGAGAAAATCCCTGGATGCCTGCAGATAATCTCAATCAGGGTGTCATTTATTTTTACCAGTTTCTTCCTGATAGAACTTGTTGCATGCATTTAGCTCCAAAGCTTTTGTCTTTTCCAATATATTTATCTATTCCAGGTCATTTAGGCCTGTAATCAGACTGGAAGTCGGGAAAATGTTGTGAGGGAAAGGCTACAGCACAAGCATTCCCTGGAGTTCTGATAGTCCAGGAAAATAATCTCAATGTTTCTGGTTTAGCTGGATTTTTACATTTTTGTAATAAATGCCATTTTGAAATAAAGAATGCTATATAGATAAAATACCTCAAAATCTTTTGTGAAGAATGACATTTCTATTACACATTTACAAATGTGCAGGTGTGTCCATTGTATTTTTTTTGCAGTTGCAAGTCAAGCTAGAAAACTCATTTTCAGTGTTTTGTTCAGTGTCACAGGGTTCTGAAATGCTCCTAGCAGCATCTGCTGGCATCTTTAAAAATGCAGCTGCAGAAGGCTTTCATCTCAGGTTTTTGAAGTGGGATCCGACTATTGTGTAAGTAGTTAACCAAAGAAATGGTGGAGAAAGACTGTTAGAGTTGCCTCATGGCCAGCAGAGAACTTCTGATTCTTAAGCAGATGCAATGCCCAGGTTTTGCTTCCTTTTAATACTGATGGGTTTTCTAGCAGTACTTTCATGTCAAAGTGTGCATTCTTCTTTGCTAAGTAAGGGGGAATTAGGCATATTTTTTCCCTTCTGCTGAAGGAAGTTTGTGCAAAGGAATCTGTGCTGGCACTAATTAACAGCAACACATGGCCAGAAAACTTATATAAAGTATATATGCTTTATTTTTCTACAGCTAATTCATGTGCATGTGAGCCAAGTCATTTGAGAATTAACTTGGTAAAACCCTATAGGTGCTGAAGTTGCTCTCACTTTTTAAAATATCATAAATATTCCTCAGTTATATTGGTAAGATGGCTTTTAACCAGACACAGTCATTCAGAACTGGTTGAGCTGATGTTGTCTCAAATACAAAGGAAAGAGGATTGTTCTGTTAGGTCTTAGTATGACCATGCTCTTCTGTGTGTCTCATTCTCTTGGCTACTGCAATTTAGAAAGCAGGAGAATTTATTTTGCCTATGTATTTATCAATTAAAATAATGACCTCTAATCCACAAAGCTTGCCCTCAGCTGTATCACATGACTTAAGACCCCAAGGAGTAGGAATTCAGCACAAAGGATTGTAAAGGCTCTGACAGCTTATCCTGTAAGGTGGGTTTGTCTCATTTCATGTGTGATAGGTAGCATGAAGGCTTGGTTACTTCATCTTGCTTGCTTGTATGGCAACTCCAGAAGATATTCTGGCTTCAGATTTGTAAATAACTTGACAAAGTATACTCAGTTGGCATACTTGGACTATTTTTTTATTTTTCATTCCAGGGTGGTTTTTTCCACTTAATGGGCTTAATTAAAATTGAGTTTTCAACCATTCTTTTCCTGGGTTTGTGTTTTATCTGCTAACAAACTTAGCCTCAGTTTTTCTCCTACCCACGTTATGTTCTATGCTACCTCAGGTTGCAACAGATGCTGCTTTTTTTTGAAAGTTTACTTTTTAACTATCTTGGTGCTCTTCAGTAATGGCTGCTGAGTTATTTCTCCATGTGACGCCTGCAGGGTTCTAGGAAGTAGTTTACATGCATGGAAGTTTTCACCAGCAGTGCCATGTGACAAAGACAAGAGAGTGGAGATTTAGGAAACTGTCTCTTTGAAATGTTGCTATGTAACATTAGGCTGGAAAACAAGTTAAGCTGTCGCTTCTTTAGACTGATCTTGTCACCTCTGTGCAATTCAATACTGTGTGCATACATGCAAGCAGCCTGCTTGAAGGACAGATGTAAGATCCTGATTATTTTTTCCATTTGAGTGTCTAAATGGCATTAAGATTCAGAGAGCAGTTTACTTTTGTTAGGAACACTAGATCCCTAAACCCTTCTTCTGATCCTGTTTTCTCTGTAAATGTTAGGTGTTGGTATGTTACACTGAGTAAGTGGCAGGTGTGCCAGCTGGATTCTTCTTGCTGGAAGTAGTGATTTTAAAATTGTAAATATAAGCTACATAAAGAACCTGGTATCATCCTTGAGAGAAAACTATCCACTTCAAAAATATTCTGTGCTGCTGCTCTTGCTTTCTGAACAGCCAGCTGAAATGTGGGGTGTAGCTGTTTTGTTCCTTGTCATCCTGGATGCTCCATCTGAGTAGAGAGTGAGACACAACTGTACGGATGTAAAGATCTACCTACTCAGGAAGATGTGTTACTGAGCATATCTAAGGATGTGTGAGTATAATGACAACCTTCCAAGTTCCAGTTTCCCTGTTTGTTTTTAATTGTGGGAGACCAGTTAACCTGCAAATGGGCACAAACCCCTTCAATGGTGAGAGGCTACAAGGCCAACAGCCCCAGCCAAGAGACCATATAAGAGCATCAGATGTGTTTTGTAGCTGGGCAGGGAGGAATGTGACAGCTGAGGTTGCGTGCCGAGGGCTGTGGGGATGTGTCATCAGTAATTCACTTCCAAAAATAAAAATAACTTTGGTCACTGAAACAGCTTAAAATTCTGATGACTTAGCCTTAGGATTTTGCAGCCAAAATCTTGGAACCTAATCTTTTCTCCCTCGAGGTTCATATATAACCATCTCCAAGCTCCACATCAGATTAAGCTTATGATGAAAAACTGTTTTCCTAGGCTCATGCACACATTTAATAGTCTTACATCTGCAGTGATCTATAATGCCCCATGAAGCACTGCTGAAAAGCAGTGATTTATTTTACATGACCCACTTACCCTGTTCTAAGGCTACAAACACAGAGGTCAAACTGAAGACAAAGAGCTACTGAGGCTGCACAAGAAACCTTCAAAAAGGACAGTGTTTGTGTCGAGCACTGCCAGGGGATGTTTGCCTGCTCTACCTCTTCTTCCCCGCTCTGTTGCTGGAGATAAAGGTAATATGCAACAT
The DNA here is from genome assembly GCF_009819655.1 of Sylvia atricapilla. Classification (NCBI taxonomy): domain Eukaryota; kingdom Metazoa; phylum Chordata; class Aves; order Passeriformes; family Sylviidae; genus Sylvia; species Sylvia atricapilla. The sequence continues at coordinate 103,672,781 of NC_089140.1, read as the reverse complement.
TTTACGCTTGTTTCTGCTCTTTATTTAAGCAAATAAACCCATCCTTATGGCACAGTGATCAGATGACTGATGCATTTCACAGCATGAAGGCAGCTTGTTACACTAGCTCAGCAGCTAGGGGATGTCACAGAGGTGGTGTCCCTACACTCCAGAGCAAGGATCCGTTTCACTGCTGACCTAAGGACTATCTTTGGATCGCTTGTTTCTAGGATCCCTGCTGTATCTGGAGAAATGAATGCAGCACAGTGGCCCCATCCTGGCACAGGGCATCAGTGAGAGCATGCCTTTGTGTCCTGACACCTGCATTCGATCCAAAAGCTGGAAAATATCTGAAATCTTGTCATCACATATTTCTCGTGGCCTTTTCTAGTCTGGAGTGTTACTAACCTATTATTTGGTATGTTCCTGGGGAATTTCAAACAACGAATGCAAAGATATTCTGACAATGTAAATCCAAATAATGGGTGAGTAACAATCAAAGTATAGTCAGGGACATGTTAGATATCAGCAGTTTATCCTGCCTTGGTATGGTTTATGCATCCATGCTCCTATTTTGGCTTCTTACTTAATTTTTCAAAACCCTGCAATCATTTTTAGATAACTATCTCCTTTGAAAAAAATTATTTAGGATTACAGTAACTCAGAAACAGTATCACAGAAATTAGGAACATTATAAAGGCAAAAAGAACTTAAGTAAATGCCTCTTAAAATTAAATTATCATTAAATACTGGAAAGTAATACTGGGGGGAACCCTCCACACAGCTTTTCTTTTTCTTTCTTTCTTTTTTGTGCTATGAGCAGTAACTCCAGAGAGATCACTGTTTTCCCAAACTTCCGATATACTAGATGGAAAATTTCTCATCTTAAAAGAAAAAAGGTGGTAGCACATGGCTCCTTTTCCTACTTTTCTCTGCAGCCCATGGGTAAAAACACCGCCAAGGAATGTTTTCAGACGAGAAGTCTGATATTCCCTAGAGACCATAGATATAGGCCCTGCATCACAGGACTTTAGGGATCAGGCAGTTTGTATCAATGTAATAAATCTGAAGGAAGATGTTTACATATTTCTCAGCAGCACGCACTTAACAGGAGAGCAAGAAATCAAACTGGCCTCCTGGAAAATCCCAAGTGCTTGCTGCATGCGGACTCCTCTGCCATGCAGCTGTGATTCAGTCCCTTGGTAAAGCAGCGTAGCACTTGGATAAAGCTTGGAAATCAGTTAAAAATGCTACAGGATTAGGCAGGTCAAGACTGACTTTGCTGCTGCCACCTCTGCTCCTTTACGCACCCACAGTCATTTTACTGTTCTTGCAAATTGCTTAGTTTTGCAAGGCTTATTTAATCCTTAATCCTCACTTCAAACATTTTAGGGTATCACTGAGTACAACCTCACTAAATATGGAACTAGGCTTTGGTTTGTTCTTTAGTTATGAATTGGAAGTTAAAAAACAGCATTTCACAATAATTTCCAGCCTGTGCCAAGCATATTCAAGTGAGTGGGTGTAAATTGAGGCCTGTAAGACCTGTCTTAGTATGTGCTAAAATAGAGCTGGCATCAGACACGAGTTACTTGAACCTTGACTCAGCCTGGGTTTTTCTCTCTTTCCAGTTCTTCCTTAATTGTGAGCTAACCACAAGTGGTAGTAGCAACTCTAACAGCAAGCTCTAACACAAGTGGTAGTGGCAAAATATTCCCCACCCCATAAGAAGTATGTTGATTTTGAAATTGCTCCATCAGCCAACCAAACTTGCACAGGCATCAGCGGATAAGAAAACTGATAACAGCTTACTTCTCATGTGAAATACCTGACTAAATATGCTGCTTCTTGTTTTCTGGGTATGTTTTAAAACACTATTTTAGACCTATGGCCAAGTGTTGAGCATATTTCATTTTCTTCCATATTTGTATATACACATTGGCAGACAGATACAAACTCTAAGCCACAAGGAGAGAGCACATATGTACGTCCTTAGGTTTAGCAGAATTAATTAATTACATTTGTTTGAAAGATTGGGGGTCTTCAGCTTTCCTTACAAAGAATACCTGTCAATGCTTAGTTTAGCATTTCAGTTCTCCACTTTATGAAATCACAGTGTCTGACAGTACTTCTGATTAAAACCACTGCAAGAAGAGCTGAAAACCCCACAACGACGTGGCTAGAATTGTTACAACTTACCAACTAGGATAAAAACCAAGAGGCAGAACAGTGACTTTGATCACAGAGAACAGGGAACAAAAAATCAATTGCCCAACAGCCAAAGATGTACTTTATAACATTTAGTTGGGGTTTTTAATTTGTGTTCTTTAGGTATAAAGGCCTTTGGATCTGGGAACACAAGGAGTACCATGTCTGCTGAGTGAAGTCCCTCAACACTCTGTCAAACAGATGTCAGTGCCCATCCATATCGTCTGAGATGCACTTTCAAATAAATATATTGAAGTTTGTTTTCTCCTGTTTACAACATTTTGTAGACTGCATTTTATTTATGTTCCATTAAACATCTCTGCTTTATCCTTCAACCTGCTGTATCATTGTCATACAATGCTCTAGAGAACTCATGCTCTTGTCTCTTCCTCAGCCATGTACACTGGAAGTTACGAGAATGTCAAAACAGTGCTATTTTTAATTTTCAGTATAGAGAAAGAATATGTGTTTCTTCTATATGTTCCACTACATTCTCTGAGAGCATTCTTTATTTTTCATGCTCCAGAATGTACTGTGTGGCAGGGACCACCTTGGAAAGCAGTAACCGTTTTTATTCATGAGGTCATTGAATGAAAACAGGGAATAAGCTGCAATCTGAGGCTCTCCAAGAGACTCCAGTGAAGACACATGTTCAGAATCCCTTCTTTAATTCATGACTCCTCAAATGTATTTCCCCTTGGATCACAGCACTGGAGTTGTTTTTGGAGAAATTCCAGAAAACTCTGTGATGCTCTCAGCATCTCAAAAAGTGACTGTCACTGACTGATACTGCACTGCACTTGGTATAGCTAGACAGAGGCAACAGCTGCCAGCTGGAATCAGGAATGAAGGGATGGAAAGGCAGAGAGATGAGCCAAAATACCAGGTAAAGCAGCTGACAGACAAAATGCTTTTGTTAAATGATAGTTTAGACCTACAACTTAGATGGAAATGTTTAATTTTGTCTCTGCTGTCAATACTTAATCTCCGTTAATTAACATTTGTTGAACAGTTGATAATATGCTCAGAAAAAAAAAGATCCCCTAACTGCAAAACCTTCCACTCAGCCTTCACACAATTTTAATTCTTCATGTGGAAATCACACATCTGCTTTGTAATCTAGTCTCTCTCTTCAGGCCCTTTTGTTTCTTGCGTACATCCTCAGTCTTACTTCTGTGATGACCAAGGGCACGGAATGGCTTCTGTACAAGAAAAACTACCTAAGTGGGACTCGCTGCTACAGCTGATACAAGAGCACACAAGACCTTTCTAGAAGCAAAAGTAACACAGAAGTGGACACACAATTTAGCCTTAGTATTTCTTCCAAAAGAAAGTCGAGAGCATAGAATAAACATTGGAATAGGTATGGTCAAGGTTAGTAAGTTTTTCATGTAAAAAATAGCAACCTTGCAAAGGGTTCCAAACACACCAGCAAAGCATATTATGGATGCTAAATTTACATTAAGTCAAGGATTGCATATTAAGCAAGTTCATGAAAGAAGCTCACTGTGGGTTACTAAATACCACATCTGGCTCAGGGTAGCTTATCCCTCCGTGAATTAAAAATAGTAGATATTAGGAGAGCATTCTGGGCAGATATCATAGTATCATAGACTACCTTGATTTTTACTCTTCCCTAAATACCCACACATGGCCACTGCTGCTGTCCTCCCCTAAAGAACAGGCTAAAACCACTCCATATGCTCTCCCTCCTCTAATAAGAACAGGAAGTATAGAGAAAGAGATTCCCCCCCCCCCCCCCCCCAAAAAAAAAAGTATTATTCCAAGTTTTGGGTAAAAAAAAATCCAAACCAGTAAAACTTTCCAGTGTCCTGGTAGCAAAGATCTCATAAGAACAGTACAAAGGCAGAAAGAAGCCAAGTAAATGCCTCTTAAAATGCAGCTTAAAATTAAGTTATCATTAAACACTGGAAAGTAATACTGGGGGTGGGGGGGGAAACCCTCCACACATGCTTCAACGTGTACTGTGTGGCAGGGACCACCTGGGAATGCAGTAACTGTTTTTATTCATGAGGTCATTGAATGAAACCTGCAGTCTGAGGCCCTCCAAGAGACTCAAATGAAGACATATATTCAGAACCCCTTCTTTAACTCATGACTCCTCAAACGTATTTCCCCTTGGATCACAGCCCTGGAGTTATTTTTTATGCTCTATTATTTCTTGAGGGTATCCAGAAAATCAGTAGATCCATCCTGGTGGTGCTCCAACCTAGAAATGGAAAAAGCAGCTGCTGGGCTTCCCTATCCCCAGCCTCAAGACCTTTTTTGCCAAGGCTTTGCTCCCTGCCTTCCACATCCAGAATCCACATCTCTTTGCAGCTGGGGAGCACTGGTCTAGGCAGACTTTTACAGTGAGACAGTGCAGCCATTCCTGTAACATTCATTAGAGTCATAAAGAAAAATCATACGACACAGACTGATCCTACTTCATTAAGCAACCAAGTTAATCACAAATATTTGCACTGTTACTGTAACTCAGCAAAGGTGGGGAAATAGAATCATAGAACTGTTAAAAGTTGGAAAATACCTCTAAGGTCATCGAGTTCAACTGTTAATGGAAAGAATTAAATGAAAAGAGAGAAAAGGTTTACAGTAAATTGCTCACTGTCTGTAGCAGCCTTAAAACTTAAGTATGAAACATAATTTAGAAAGTTTTTGACAATTCAAAGAAAAGCATTTTAATGGCACTGAATCATTTTAGAGAGAACGGATAGGAACAATTAATTCATTTTGCTTAAAAGGGTTTTTTCTTAAACAAGACTGACATAAAAGAGAAAAAAGAAGGGAGTAATGGAGGAAAGAAGTAGAAAGAAGAAAAATTAAAGAGCTCAGCATTTTTTAAACCCTCTTTTCAGAAAGGATCATTTCTGTTCTGAGTGCTTGATGCACAGCTCTCAGGAAGCACCACACTCAAAAAAAGACCCTTAGTTTTTTTCCCTTTTCAACATTTATGTCAACGAATTAAAAAAATATCCTCTAAATATTATAAAAGGCAAAACAATTTTTTCTTTCCCCTTTAAATTTCTTTGTTGTTATGATGAGTGCTGTAATCAAGTAAAATTGAACCATTTCCAAAAGCATTACTTACATTTACATTGAACAGAAAATGGTCTGCCTGTAGGAACTGCTTCTCATTCCACCATGATGCAACAAATTGCAGACAAAAGCTTTAAGAGACAGACACACACTGACATGCAATTTTGCCATTAAGAACTGATCTCATACTGGGCAAGTAATATTAGTGTACCTATCCCCACATCTGCACAAGTTAAACACTGAGAACAGCATACACCGTGACAGGTATCATGTAACATCCTTTTAATAGAATGAAAAACAATACAAGACAGAGGGGCATGTTTGCAGTAGTGGTTCAATTTAAAGTAACTGATGAAAGAAGTTTAAGAGATCAGATAGCTTTTCATAATTAAATTTCAACACACAGTTCAGTTGTTCAACATTATCATGGAATATCTTAACTCCCTTAACATCTTGATATTTCTACTGCTTTTCTGCCCACTCATACTTTGCATGCGATTATCTTGAAATTATATGCTACATCTAGTTAGCAGATAATTTTTTACCCAAAACTTCTCCTATTAATAGGCTTTCAATTTAGCAAAGTTTTGTCTTAGTTTCTATTGGACTTTGAGGCAAACTTTAGAAGAGTGATATTAAAATTAATTGGGGAAGTATTATAGGCTAATTAGGCCAAATTCTCAGCCCTCATGAAATAACTTCTGATTTGAGAGAGCAGCGAAAGAAAGTTGGGCCTCTTGGCAATTAAAACGCCTCCCTTCAAATTTGAGACTGCAACTTCTGGGCTACATATTAATAGGTTACATGTTAATTTCAGTGGCTAAAAATGTAGTTCTTTTACATTTATAAATATAATTGATAATTTCAGCAAAAGTATGTCTATTTTTTGCCTTTCACAGAACGATCAAGGTTGGAAGAGACCTTTAGTCAAACCATCAACCCAGCACCACCACAATCTTCCTCCTGAAGAGCTCTTGTTTTCCAAGACACAGACTGTACACCCACAAAGGCCACAGCAGGTAGGAGGAGGGGGATTCAAAGAATAATGATCTGGCAGTGCAGCTTTCCCGTCTGACTACTTCAGGACCTTTTTGTGCACTGAACAACAGTTTTCTTGAAGCCCAAGCTATTTATGTGGAACTTCAACAAGTAACACGGGGATAAGCATTTCCTTCAGAAAATTTAAAAGATGTACAAGTGGGCTAAACCCGAACGGCTTCTGGAGCGATTTCAGACACCATCCCTAAAACAGCTTGTCAAACAGCTTCCACCCACTAAAAACAGCTTGGACCCCGATTTATTTGAGATCCTACATCAAATGATGAACGGAAAATTAAGTGTCACCCTTTTTCACTACGAAAATATATGCCAAAAAAGTCCTCCAAGTGGCCTTACAATCTATGGCTGCGAGACGCATGAAGCCTTACTCCTGCGGGAGCACCCACTTGGAAGACTTCAAGATGCAATCTGGAATTCTGATCCCTCAAGCGAAACACGAGGAAGACGGAAGGTCAGGATAACACCTCACACCTGCTAATCCGGGCAGGACGTCCCCCGCAGGATCAGGAGGCTTCCTTCACCTCCCCGACGTGGCACCACCGTGTCAACCCGGGCACGCCGGCACCGGCTGCAGGAGCAGGGAACTCCGCTCCACCTTCAGCGTGCGGAGATTTGACGTGCACAAAAGGAAAACTCCCCGGGGAGCCCTCGCTGGCCGCAGCGGCCCGGCCGAGCCCCGTCCCCACGGGCCGAGCCCCGTCCCCACGGGCCGAGCCCCGTCCCCACGGGCCGAGCCCCGTCCCCACGGGCCGAGCCCCGTCCCCACGGGCCGAGCCCCGTCCCCACGGGCCGAGCCCCGTCCCCACGGGCCGTGCCCGTCCGTCCCCTGCAGGCGGCGCCCGGCACCCAGCGCTTCCCGCCGCTTCCCCCGGGACGCTCCAACGCGGCCGAGGCGGGGGGCGCCGGGAAGCGGCTGCGGGGCCGTGCCGAGCCGGCCGCCGCCCAGGGAAGCCGAGGCGGGCTGCGATCCCTAAGGAAAACCCCTGGATGCCCCCTCGCTTCCCTCCCGCCGCCTGTCCCGGAGCTCGTCCCCCCCCGCGGCCCGGCCGCGCGATGGTTTCTCCAGGAAGCGCCGGAGCATCCGCCGGAGCCGCTTCCTCCCTTCCGCGTCCGCCCGTTTCCGCGTCCCCGCAGCCGCCGCTGGGTGAGGGCCCTTTCAAGACTAAATTTTAAGTTTCTTTACGTCTTGTAATGATGACTCTTTTTCTGGTTTGTTAGTCTGTCTTTCCTTTATCCATATTTTCTCCTTCTCTTTTTCCCGTCTTGGAAATACTAGGGAAATACGTTCTGATGAGCGGAAATTAGAGCGCGATAGAGGCGCGCTGTAACATTAAATCGTAGTACTTTTCCCTTTTTTAAATCCTGCCTCTCATCTTACTGCATTTACTGTATTTCATTCTCTCCTTAGTGTCCAACAATCAACATGTCTAGCAAAAAGGCAAAGACGAAGACCACCAAGAAGCGCCCTCAGCGCGCCACTTCCAATGTCTTTGCGATGTTTGATCAGTCGCAGATCCAGGAATTCAAGGAGGCCTTCAACATGATCGACCAGAACAGGGATGGCTTCATTGACAAAGAGGACTTGCACGACATGCTCGCCTCCCTTGGTAATGTCCCTGTGCTGCTCGTGCTTGCCAGGCAAATTTGTGCTGCAAAATTCAAAATACTGAGTTTGGGCTGTGAGAGGTGTGGTGTCTCTCCGTTTGTATGAACACTCAGCTTGTGTTGACGTTACTTGTGCAGTTTGAAAGCTAAAGCAAGTGTGAATCCCTTTCTTTGCAGGAAAGAATCCAACGGATGAATACCTGGATGCCATGATGAATGAGGCTCCGGGCCCCATCAACTTCACCATGTTCCTCACCATGTTTGGTGAGAAGTTAAATGGCACCGACCCGGAGGATGTAATCAGGAATGCTTTTGCTTGCTTTGATGAAGAAGCAACAGGTACGTGGGTGCAACTCGGCTGCTTGGCAGGGGTGTGGCTGGGTTTTTATATTTATTATTTGGGTTTCTGAACAGTATGCTGATTTTTGCACGTTTATAAATTAAATATGAGGTGGTAGTCCTAGATGGCATATTCTGCTAAATTATTGAGTGAGAGTGAAATTTGCCTGGCTGTTCTGTATCAGTACTGAGGACTATTAGGACTGTTCTTCTGTAAAGCTTTGAAGAAGAATGCTTTAACTGGGCAATGGGTATGTTCCTCAAAGTGTAAAACAAGATGTATTTGCTCTAAGATGAGGAATTCAAATCAGTAATGTGTGATTTTGTGTGGCCTTAAAAGGTAATGATGGGAAATCTGTCATACAACTAAGTTTGTCTTCCCCTCTGCAGTAGGTCTGAGATGCATCTAAATTCTTCAGATGTTTAATATTTCAAGACACACAATCCAGACTTTATAAAGTCTCACAAACCCTCATCTGGCTGAGTATTCTTACTGGCTCTCGGGACAAATATCATGCCCTCACCTGCAGCAGTTTACTTTCAGATTGCAGGAAGGGCTGCAGTCTTAGTGGTCTAAAGATAAAACCCAGGTGGGGTGTAGAAGGCAGAAATGACTTTTCAAGATGGGACTGGCTTGAAAAGCAGGATGAAAGGAAAGAGTAAAAACACAGAGCTCAGTTTTACTGTATCAGACTTCCAAGGTTGTGCCTGTAATCTTGAGGTTAGAGTTTATGCTTTTATGTATTTATTCACCTAGGCTGAGATTCCTGAGAAGTGTGTGGTAACTGGGAACTAATCCATAGGGCAATACAGAGTATCGGTGCTTTGATGTGTTGTGAACTTGTCTTACTACTCACACTGAAATTTTGTAGTTTCTGTACTAGAGATGACAGTACATCTACACCTTTCCTCACAACTGCCCACCACAATATTTTAATCTAACCAATCTAAAAGTGCTCTGCACTTTTCCAAGGATATCGTTCAGTTCCAACAGCTGTTTTCAGTCTGTGTATTTTTAGCACCTTTTGTCTTTTCAAAGAGCATCCCCTTCCTGCTGAGGTGTAGGTAAACAGGCTTTCTGTTGGTAAGGCCTTTTCAAATGTTAATCGACTTCCTCCCTCTCAAGGGAAATCTCTTTACCATCTCCTAGAGAAGGAAGTTTTGTTAGTAGGTTAATTATTTTCTCTCCACAGGTAGTCTGACTCACTGTGCTACTGTTGGGGTTTTTTTTTGTGTGTGTGTGCACCAAAACAAGAGCCTGTGAATTACAATATAAAGAAAATGGTTGTGCTACCAGTTCTTTGGAACAGAAACTTCTATGTCTGTCTAAACAATAAGTTAATAATAGTTGGACACCCATATACTGATAAGATTGATTTTAATATCTCTCAGCTCTGTGTGGTAAATATTTTAGTCTAGTCCCACAATGATTTGAGGATGCTGGTTTGTTCTACAGTCTGTATTGTGTCTCATGCCATCCTCAAATTTTAACCAGGAAACCTGTGAGGTAGTTACACTGTTTTATTGAGTTTTGATTCATAATAGTCCAAATGATGTCTTCAAAATAGCATGTGATGTATTTGTAGGATGTTATGTTAAACCTTTATTGATTTTTATCCTCTTATGTTACTTCTGATCAGTTTGTTCCTTCTAAAAATGTACAAGAGCGTTTCCAGCTATATCAAACTTTTCTACTTCTTTTTTTCATTTCATGGTCTCCACACGTGTGTTTGTTATGGGCCTGATTTTCTAGCTCTACATCAGTGTAGGTCTTTTGAAAGGAAGTAATACAAATCAGATCCTATAGATGAGGAGTAAGTAGTCATAGGTAGATAGGTGTCATACTTCCTAGGTTTTACCTACATTTCCTATATTGCCAACCTAGTTGGATATGTTGCTTCAGCATTTCTATCATGGGTAGTGCTATGGAATTGGTATAAAAGTTGGATCTGTCTGCATGTGGAGTAATTTTTATCTGGTCTTTGATCCTGCATTGTCGTCTGCTGTGTGCTGCCTGCAACAGGCTGAATCTTAAGTTTTGCTTCATTTATTTGTTACTCCCCATCCACAGCTGAAGCTGTGTGGGAGGGAGAGGAGCCCTGTTTGCTTTACAGTTTGTTGCGGATAAAACTTGTGGCGTATTCCTGGTCTGGCAGCCCAGTTCCGTGTTCAAACAACTACATTCAGACAGGAGCAATTAAGTCCTTGAGGTTAAACTTGCACCACCAAAGGCCTTGCATTTTTTGAATACTATTATGTCATCTCTCATCACTGCTTGGTCTCTGCAGGATAGCAGAATGTGTGTCTAATCTGCTTAGCTGCCTTTCCCCTCTTCTTTACACCCATCTTAAAAGAGAGAACTCCAAGGTTTGACCTGATTAGGATAGGCCTGGCTAACTGAACATTCTCCCTTATTTCTGAAGTAGAACATTGCTGCTAGCTTTTTTCATTTGCAGTCGGCAGCCAGTGGCTGGTCTACACTGGGATATGGTGCTGTTTTCATTAGCATATGTTGAAACACTTTTTTTTTTTTTTTTTTCACTTCCTCCAGCATATACCACCCCCGTGCTAATTTGTCATGCTCATTGACTGCTTTTTGGTCTCCTCATTCCCTCTTTGGTTTTGTCTCACTAATGAACTCTGCTTAACTTACACAACTCTCTTTCCAAAGCAGCACTTTTTTTATCACATTCTAATTGAATCTACATTAGTTGATGTGGGCGTCTACATATGATTTCCAGCTGTTCCACAAAGTTTACTTACGGTTCTTTTTGGAACCTACTTCTACCTCGTCTGTTCTGCTCCTGACATTTCTCCACCTAAAGTTCAATAATCAGTTTCTTTCTCAAATGAAGCAACTATCGTGCTGGTCATATTTCAGCATAAACATATGGCTGGTCGTGTTTCTGCATTTAGCAGTTTCTGCATTCTACTGTTTACCCTTTGTTATGTGTGTTTCCTTTTTCGTCTCTAAATTTTCCTGGAATTATTTGGCAACTAGTGGTTCTGCTCATCTCTTGAAATAGAATTAGCAGAAGATACCTAGAAACTGCTCTTTTTTTTTTATATCTTTGTTAACTTCCTCAAAAATCTTCTGCTCTTTTAGCATAAATAAATAATACATCTCACTCTTTCTTTTTAGTGGGTTCTCCACCTTTACCTCTCCACCATAAACATTCTTCCTGCCTCCTGAGCTTACTTGCTCGGTCCTGTCTGAAAGTGTCTTCTGCTATAAACTCCTTCCCTGGACCCTTGCCAGGAGTTCACTGTATCCGCATAAACTGCCTCCAGCAACAGTGTTGTGCAGCACTGAAGAGCCGGAGTCCTTATTTAGTCCCCAGGGGAAACTAGTTTCTAGAGGATGTGCAAATATATCTAATTAAGGCAAGAAAAATATAATTCATTTAAGAGAACTGCTTATATAATGAAGACTAGCAGTGACGGGAACTTGTTTTTCCACTTTGAGCCGTTGAAGATCAGTAGATGGAAATAAGTGTTATTACACCACAGCAGGTTAGGCCCTGTTTTCAAAAATCTTGATGAAATGCATTAAACTTCCTTTCCCTTTGCACTCAAGGAATTTCTTTAGAATTCAATTAAGGAAATTTTTGGGGCTCTGTGCAAATGCAAATATAATATATTACACGCTGCACTGGTTCATTGCCTGTCTGTTGGCATGTCTGTGCTGCTGCTTTCGGTGACCCAGCTGAGAGGCTCAGTCTCCTTTCTGTTTCTCTCTGCATGTCTCATGGCAGGGTTCATCCAGGAAGACTACCTGCGGGAGCTGCTGACCACCATGGGGGACAGGTTCACGGATGAAGAGGTGGATGAGCTCTACAGAGAGGCCCCCATCGACAAAAAGGGCAACTTCAACTACATCGAATTCACGCGCATCCTGAAACATGGAGCAAAAGACAAGGATGACTGAGGAAATCCCTGGATACTTGTGGATAGCACCTTTAATTTTTTTTTTTCTTCTCACTAATTTTATTTCTCAGGATCTGTTTTTGTTCTTCTTGTTGGGACCTTTTGCATTCATTTTTAGCACTGCAGCTTCTTCCTCTGTGGATTCTGAGGCTGCTCGGGCACACCTGCACCTTTGTAATAAGACTGGAAAGTGGCAGGGAGAGAGAGGACAGTTTACAGTGACGGACGTTGAGGGGAAAAGATCAGAGAGTGTGAAGGCCTGGATAAAAATGTCAGTGCTACTCATCCTAGCTAGATTAATTTTACATTTTTAATTATAATTTTCAACTAAATCATTGTCTACTAAAAGCATAATTAAAATTTTCATGTGAGAAGTATAATGTTTCTCTGATAATATCTGTAAATATTTTTGCAACTGTATGCAGTCATGTTGTTACCTATTTTTGCCTTAAAAATGATGCATAAGTCACTTAAACATACTGATGTTTGTACTTCAGCAACTAAGTATTTCACCTGCTACTATGAGCATACACATGAAGAAGAAATTCCCATCCTTCAAATTTTAGTGTATTGTAAATTAATCATTTCTGTCCAAGACTTGCACATTAAACATTTTAAATCTTATGGATGTAGCTTAGCATGTATTTTACCACCTCAGTGCCTCTATTTCTTGACACTGAGTACTATAGTAATACCACTTTCAAAAAACTTAAAATGTAACTCCTAGTAGTTTTTTTTAAACAAGATAACATATATGGATAGAGTTGCTTGAGCAATGCTTCTTACCAGATTTGTGGGGCTACCAATATTGAATTAATGACATTTCATTGCAACCGTTTATTTTATATTTCTGTTTTTTCAAAGCACAGTAAGAACAGGGCTGGATGAAGGAAGCAAGGAAGGTGTGTTGTCTCTGTCCTTATTGTTTTCTGTCTGAAAATGTTATTCTTGATTTTTAAATGAAACAATATACACTATATTTTGAAGACTTCCTGCTATGAGCGGTGTTTTGGATGTGTGAGACTTGAGGCATTCCTTTTTGTTCCATTTCTCATGGCTGTATTCTCTGTAGTCTTTGTGGTATGGAAGGCATGGCAGATTTGCTACAGTGTTCTGAAGCAATTTTGCCATAATCGGAATGCTTGTGGTCCTGCGGTTGTTTTGTCTTGAGAGGAAGGATGATCAGAGCTGACACTTCTAGGAATTACATTGTTAGTCCCTTCAGAATTTACGTTACAAAATTAAGAAAAGTCATTTGGCTGAGAGCATTTTGCTGTTTCTTGGTAGGCTGCTGTTGCGAACTGAACTTTTAAGAAATGTCACCAGAGGACAGTGATGAAAGCTCTGAAGCTCCTGCTCCACCTCGGTGCCAGGGAGCTTTGCCGAGGCGTGGGAGGATGACCTGATCCCTCTGACTGTGGGTCTGTACCAAGCGCATGGAGAAGCAGAGAGGGGGAAAAGGTGCTGAATGGAGTCAGCAGAAATCCAAACGCTTCACAAAATGTTTTCCCTCTGTCACTGCCTTTTTTTTTCTTTCTTTCTTTTTTTTTTTTTTCCAGAGAAATACATTCGGAGGGGGCAGAGATTAAAACTCGAACAAGAACTTATGTAAACTATTAGTGAAATTAGTACCAATTTTGGCGCTTCTGAAGGAGGCGAGGTCCTGCGGCCGGGGCCATCCCCAGAGCCACCAGGAGGTGGCAGCACAGCTCCCGGCACGAACGCTGTGACGGGCCAGCGGCTCCCAGCCCAAATGTTGGTTTTGGTCGGGGTTTTTTGGTTGGTTTGTTGTTTTGGGTTTGTTTTTTCTAAGTCCCGAAAAGCTCGTTTGGTGTATCGTGCATAGGGGGGAAATGTGCTGCGTTCCCACAGAAGAACGCACCTTTCCTGTTCCTGCCACAGCAAAGAGTAACGGTGCCAGGATTTTTCACATTGCAGTTATTGCATGTGTTGAATTTTTGGCCCTTTTATCAAACTTGCTCATCGCAGAAGAGTAAAACAAGGCCTCTGCATGCCGTTGTTACAGGCCTACATGCACGAACACACATGTGGTGTGTGTTTGGCGCAGATTAGGTTTCAAAAGTACTTACGGCCTTCCTTGTAACTCAAACCAGAGACACTGCTCCTGCATTTCACTTCTCAGTATCTCAGCGAGTCTCTTCCTCTTTTGTTAAGATTAGCTTTGAAAAGAACTACCCCAAATTCAAATGTATGTGTTTGCATTGCTTTGTTTACATACGAAAGACTAAAACCTGTGATATAAACTAAACTGCTGGGGCTCAAGAGTGAGGCAGCTGGTATTTACTTACAGCAATAAATGCCAATTGGTAAACCCCCAGTGCTTCCTTAAGGGTCAGGGCTGTGTTGCTGTATAGCAACACCTATATGCCATTTGGCCTTGAGATGACGAATTGTAGTTCACTAATACTATTGTTCTCAGCCTTGCCTTCGGCAGAATCCTGGTTTTACTCTCTCGACTTTAATGGCATTTAATGTTCTCATAAAAACATGTCAGAGAGAATGATAAAAATGGATTTTTGGTGTGTAACTCAGAGGCCTGGGATTTCTGTTGCAAAGAAATTTTAAACCCTTGCTCAGCTCTGATGCAGACGGTGCCTTGAAGTCTCTGTGTGTCTGGAACAAGCAACACTCGTTTTATAGACTAATTGCAGTTCTTAGTCCTGGCAAAATCATTCTCAGTAAGAGCCACAGAATTTTCAAGTGTTCTCCCTGAAATGGGTCAGCAGAACATGAAGGCAGTTGTCATGGGATGTCTTTCTCCTTTTATTTTTGTTATTAACTCAGCTGTTTTGTAGATAGGTCACTTGAGTGGAGGGCGGGAACAATGTGGCCTTGAATCCTCTCAGCTAGAAGAGAGAATTAAAAGTAGGTCTGCAACATTCAGACTGAATGTTAAACCACCGAACAATTGAATAAGGGAGGGTGGAACCATCACAAGCAGCTGTGTTTCTTATTGTGCCTTTTTTTTTTTTCCCAAATGAAGGAGCTTAGGCAGTGATCCCAGAAGAAGGAATAAAAGCGATCCATTCTACCTTGAGAGGACTCTTTCCTGCTCTTTAAGGTGAAGTTCCCAACAGCCATGACTCACGAGTGGGGCTGGGATGCTTGTTTCCTGTGGTTGCAGAGGCAACAGAGCTGAAGCCTAAATGAGTTTTAGCTTATAAGCCGTTTCCTCTCCAGGACTGTTGGTGAGAAGTAGTGCCTTGCCAGGGAACTGTCTCACACATCCTGTATCTGGCTTAATGCCCCCCCTCCCCAAACTCCTGCCGCTGTAGGTAATAACTTGTAAGGGTTCTCACTGTCTTTACTGTTTGAATGCTGTGTTTTGTAAGCTGCTCGGCACCTGATTACCCTTGAGCAACTCAGCTCTCTCCTACTGGGGCAGTCAATTTGCCAGATGTGCTGTCCCTACATGTGAATTACGGCCCCAGCTCCTGTAGAAAGGGCTCCTTACCTCCTCTTCAGTATTTCCTGTCGATGAGGTTCAGCAGATCCTTACCCAGTACCCTTGTTTTAATAGTTACTAATTTTAGCACCTAACTCCCCTGTCTGGGGAGGCAGCAGCATCTGTCAGTGTGGCGGGCACGGCTCACAGTGGGTAGGACCAGTGGTGTCGGGGGTTCTTCATTTAGATCCCAAGTAGCCGGTATTTAATACAGCCATGTCCAAATGTCAAACAGAACGGTGCTTGTTCTAAAAACCGCCCAAGGTCTGGGGAGAATTCCTGTCACCAGGGTGGTGGTGC
Source organism: Sylvia atricapilla (assembly GCF_009819655.1). NCBI lineage: Eukaryota > Metazoa > Chordata > Aves > Passeriformes > Sylviidae > Sylvia > Sylvia atricapilla. Next base: position 103,656,841 of record NC_089140.1, on the reverse strand, counting down.
CTAAATCCCAAGCACTCGGTCTGACCTTTGTGGACGGTTTCCTAGCGGCAGGCAGAGCTCGTCCTGCTATTCAAATAACCCCAGCTAACTGCTGACTCATCTCTGCTTCCACTCGGCACATCCCAGTGCTTAAATATAAAAATTGTTTCAGTAGCACGTTTTAGCTGTGAAAGGCGAACCTAACCAGAGTTCCTATGTAATCATCGTCAGATCAGAGGTGTCATGTAAATGGTGTAATTAAAAACATAAAAAAGCGTTCGCATGACTTTAATAGGGATGCATACCAGTCCCAGCAGGCTTCTTTCACTGAGTAGGTAAGACTTGCAAATTAAAGATACTTGCAGCTGGAAACTTCCTTTTCAAATAACTGCAGGTCACTGTGACATTGGAAATGGTTGCAAAAAGCTACAGTGAGACCACAATCATGGCACGCTGCCCCCTCCCACACACATGCACGAGATTTCCTGGGAAATCTGCTCAGCTCCATGCCCCACAACCCTAACAAGCTTCAAAGCTACAGGGCTGGAGTTAGTTAAAAGGAGAGTTGACAAGATTCATGTTCGTAAGATAAGCTCATGAACTTTGTGATTAATTTTTGGAAGAGAATTAAATGGAACAAAATTACTTGCAGTAAGTACTTGCCTGTTTATTTCTTTCACTACTTCAGAGGATAAGGTATTGTATCTTTATTAGAACTTGAGATATATGTTGTATATAACACAAGTTATAACATTGTTACTGCTATCCCGTTAGTAAAGAGAGGAGCTTGGTCATGAATCTAAATCCTCCCACTTTCTCCACCCTTTGCAATCTGCTAATTAAAAAAATAATTTTAAAAAAGGTAGCAATGTTTTCAATTGTCAAAAGACAGCACTTCTTTCAGACTTTGAATTTTTTGTAACCTAATTGAGCACAACCTTATAACTTAACCAATGGTAACTGGTTTTTTTTTCTGTTGTAGAAGTCTAGATACGCAAACTGTTGTTATTGATGTTTTTTACCATCTCCATCTAGTCTATGACTACTTTCCCCAGGTGGGGCATAGAACAGCAGCACTGTTACAAATGTATTTGGGGTGCTCTACTACATGCAGAAAGAGGAAGGAGTCATCAAACTTGTACAAAATGATGAGCAAGGAATATACTGCAAAAATGCAGAACTCTGATTCATTTGCTGGAAGATGGCACAGGACTGTCTGAACCACAAAGAGGATGGTGTTGCCATGAAGTGCTAGTTACAACTGTGTGATAAGCAGAAAACCTACCTGATAACACCTGCAGCTGAATTTGGAGCAAATTGCAATGTGGACAGGACAGTAATCAGAAGACAGTGATGACACTTGATAAAAATATTTGGTTCTACTCAGTTCCTGTTGCAAAGTATGCAGCCTGCTGTCCCTGAAATTTTCTGTCCCAAGCTCTGGACACAGATTTTAGGTATCTGAGTAGCCATCTAAACTAATGAAGATTAAAATACCAGAAAAGAAGATGGGGTGAGGCACGCAAGCATTTCCTGATGCAGCTGATCGGAGATACGACTATCTAGTTGAGGTTCCAGTAGTCAGACTTCTCCAGAGGCTGGACACCAATGCCCAGTCAACAATTTATATAGCCCCATGCTTTGGCAGCTGACAGCAGCTTTTCCAGAGTTCTGTTTTCTATTTGATGTTTGACTCCTCTCCTCCCATCCCCTCCCATCCTTTGTGCAAGCGCTTAAATGCCTTCCACATGTCAGGGGCCTGCAACTACCCTCTCTGTTACAAGCCTCACATATGCTGGGGGGTTAAGACCTTCAAGCAAGAAAGGCATTCCCTTCCCTACTTTGTGTACCACACCTTGGGCCTCACTTTGAGATAAGATTCAAAGCATCTAATAAGTTGTAAGGCAGGCTTTGCAAATTTTGATGATCAAAACTTCACCTCCAGGATTAAAGAGTATTTCAGTGTCAGCTTTTAAAATGCTGGCAGGTATCTAAATGGCACAGCAGTACCTCAGGCATTTCAGGCTCTAGGGTGAAAGTGCAGATCAGACTCTTGTGCACATGTCTGGATGCACAACACATGACAGAACTGTCCTCTGAGGGCAGTGGGTGAGTGGAGGAGACTTTTGGCTGATGCTCTTACTAGTGATGCCTGGAAGACCTTACCCTATGCCAGGTTTTCAGGGTTGGTAATTATGCCCCTTCCACTCTTGATCTCAAGAATTGCTATGAAAGAGCAAGTATCAAACAAAAGGTGCTGGCTGCTTATTTTCACACTACTTTCCCAACTTGAAATGTTCTTTACACCTCTGTGATTGACTGGATTATTCCTACCTAGGACAGATTTTGTTTTCACACACGCCCTTTGCAGGAATGTTTTTGTTACCTACTGGTGGTTTGTAAAGTGTCTATAAAAGCAAGGAAAGCAATTGGGAGATGCTGTTATTATGAACAAGTTAGGGTGTGTTTATTTTAGTTATTTCTTCTCCTTCCAATTCCTCCATGCCTCCCTTAAGCCAATTAACAGACATTGCTTCTACAGGCAAAGTATACAGAATTTAGTGAGCCTCACCTAAAAAGGCCATTTCAGCTTCATTATTCAAGTTTCCAATATTTATTTTTACATACCAATATGTATTTCTGGCTCATTTCTTGACGCTGCTGTCCTTTGCTTTGCTTTGGGGCCTAGGTGGGGGGGATGTTTGTTTTTTTAAGGTACAATCTGCTTGAGTTTGAGCCTTCAATCACTGTTACATTAATGACTTGCCTGTACAGCTTGCCCCATTTTACCTCTGATGCAGTTGGAATTTTCATTTGTGAATTTCTTGCATTTCTCTGCTATCAGACACCTGTGACATCTGTATGTTCTTACATGGTCCACAGAACTTCATTGTGAGCTTTTGTTCCTAAAAGCTATGGAGAAAATCACTGTATGAAATCTGTTTAGAATAGAAGTTGGTTGGGTGTGGGAGGTGAGAAGTTTTATCCCTGGAAATAAAAGCAATGTGGCACGAAGGTATTTGTAATATGGGTTCCTTTTAACGAATCTTTGCCACTTAGTTGACTGGAAACATTAAATTGGTGTTTCCCTAAAGTAAGTAATTAACTTTCAACACAGAAAATTAAATTGCCCAAGATTATTACACAGCTATTTGAACAATACTTCTAGTGTCTTGTTGCTTTTATTGTTTTGTTGCCCCTGGCATTTTGTGTGTAATCATCCAGACACCATGAGACATATTGATTAAATAATTTGGAGCACTTTGCACAGTACAGTCTTGTTTTATATGACCTTATGCAATAAGGTAATACTCTAGCCAAGTACTAAGTAAGAGCAGAGCTAAGAGAAAAACTTTGGGCAATGCCAGTCTATCCTGTCTTCCATAGTCAGAAGTAGTCTGGACTCCTGAAACAAGCTACATCTTTACTGAGAGACAGACAGACAGACTCCTGAGTTGACTTTAGTGGATATTTTTATATTAGGCTGAGCATATTTCCTCTTAATACACTGAAAAAAAACCCTGTTTGAAGAGTAACTTCTGTGCCAACGCTTCCAGAGCTCCAGAGAGGTGAGCAGTGCTCCATGTTTGTACAGTGTCAAGCACGATGGGGATTGGTGTATGAGTGGGAAAATTAAATGTCTTACAGCATTTCCATGATAAAAGTAAATAAGCACTTTTTTAGTAGATGTCACAAAAGCTATGTTTAAAGAGCACTGGGCCCTCTCTAACTCATTGGAACATCACTTTCACCTCTGGCTTGGCTAGGCTGATTTAGCTGCCTTCTGCTAGCAAGGTTCTAGATAAGAAGTGGCAACCAAAATATTTCAAGGCTGCCTTATCCTCTCTTATCCTACAGCCTAATGGGAAAAGGAGACAATTTTACTCTGTTTGCTAACTACATGTTGTGCTTTAATCTTGCATTTTGACTTATGTTGTCATGAAGTTGCTAATCATCATTCTGTGAGGCTGTCTGCACAGCCCCTCCACACAACTCTGGGCTGCAAGAGAGCAAACACAAGCACTGGCACCTGTCGATAACTGCTGTTTAGAGGGAAGTTGTCCCTTGCCAGCCAGTGAAACATCAGAACTCCAGGCCACTAAATAAATGCTATTATACATCATCTGGGCACCATATGGTCTGCGTGCTCCAAGTGTAGCTGAGCCACAGCCCTCCAAGCAGTTGGGTGAGAGACCTGGCTTCAGCCTCAGTAGCTGTCTGCTTCAGCAGCAGAAAGGCTTCCACACTGGTGTGCTCTGAAGAGAATTAGGGAAAGCCTCTCACCAAGTACCAGAAGGATTCTGTTCCCATGTAGAAGTGCTAAAGTTTCTGCTGACCCTTCTGGGCATGGGTGAATACATACCCTTCCAGGATACAACTCTGCTCCCTAGGGTCTCTGATGCCCCTTCAGAGAACATAGCTTCTACTCCGAAGGTAACTGAAACTGTGGCTTAAAGCATTTTATTACAGCTTTTATTACGTCTTGCAAAAGAAGCCCACTCTGCATTGGAGTCTTGCTTTAGCACCATGAATGGACAGAACTGGCCCATGTGCATCGCTGGAGGTGACTGGGTTAAATGTGTCAGCAGGCTGAGCTCTTCCATGGAGGGAAAGAGGAAATAAGGTCCTTAGCGTAGCACAAATTAGTGAGCAACTAAGAGCCCTCAGAGAGGTTCTCAGAGGACCTCACACTTAACCCAGATGATGGTAACTGCAGGTGGCTACAAGAATGAATCACGTAGGTGAAAGTAGTGCTGGAGCCTCAGCAAGTCTGGTTTTACAAGCCCAGGAACTCAACTATTAGTCCATTATTTCATTTACCTTACTGCCAAGACACCCTCTGTCCCTGCACTAACAGCTAGCCAGAGTAGAGCATCCTACTGCTTTTTGAAACACTGGGACTAGGACAAGCTGCATTGGCCAAACCCTAGCCTATATCCATACAAGTAAATCCAGTATGTGTACAAGTTTGACAGGGAAATTTGGCTCTGTGTCTGCAACTCACTTTTTAACAAGTGAAGATCTGTTTCCATCCCAAAGTGTCTGAAAGGTACTTCTGTTTTTCAGAACATGAGATAATTACAGTAATAAATGACTTCATCATCTACCAGTAATGTCTTGTAAGCATGGATACATAGGTTTTGCAAAGAACTTAAAACTTTCAGGTGTCATAGTGAATTTAGCCTTCAAACTCTTAACAGAGTGAACTGTACTTTCCTTCTCCTAACTGCTTACATGTCTGATTGTCTGGAGTGGTCTTTTAATTTTTTCTTCTGGAAGACTCACAACATATCTAATGCACTGGGTTGAGCTGAACAGCTTGATTATTACCAACCTAAAGCAACATTCATTCTACAATGTGACAATGTCTTTGGGCCTAACTTGTGTCTTGCTCCTTCAGAGCCTGTGTCCAGCAATATGCTGATTGTGTTTTCCAAGAGTGGACAACATGGAGTTAGCACAAGTTCAGTGGCATCTCACACAAAATCACAGCTGATGAAATTCGTGCTTTTTGCATCTCAGCTCAGTATCTAAAGGTTGCATATTGCAAGTTGAGACCTGACTGCAATTTCCTTTTGAGCCTAAGAAGGCTCAAGGATCATATAGCAGGAGCACTTTTACAATGAGAGCTTTTTCTACCGTTTCTGTTGAAGCTGGACTTTTAAAAGAGGGTGAAATTCATTGAGAACAATGTCCTTGTTCTCAATGAGAAAGCGACAGCATTTGTGCCAGGCTCTGAAACTCAAAAGTTTTGGGGATGCTTGGACTCATTCACTGCGAGGCTGAGAAACTGAACTCTTTGGGGTTAGTGACTCAAAGCACTTGCCCATTTGTGGAGATGCCAGACTGCTTTGTTGAAATGGAGGAGGTGAGCTTTTGTATGTGTGATGTCTAACCTCTGATCTGATCAGACAGAGGGTGCATGATGGGCTATGAGTGAGATACCAGAGGGATCCTGTGGAGATGACTGTGCCACTTGCAAGTTGTCCTCCCTTGCACAAACCACTAGGTTGTGGGGCTCCCCCTCCTCGCCCCCCCCTCCCCGCTCCCCGGGGACATTTGGTGACGATCTCTGCTGATGGGACATAACAGGCCATAATTGACTAAATTGCCTGGTGTGATGGGCAGCGGTGTTGTCTTAGAAAATGTGAAGGACTCCCAAAGGATCCCATGATCCGCATTGATACATCATCCAGTGTGAAGCTCCCCACCAGGGAGAGGTGCCTGGGCATTCCCATCTGAACAGGAATGTAAACCAAATAGACGTTGCGTTCTGTGGATTTCCCCAGGATTGTCCCCACCACCTGATGGATCCAGTCTGCAGCCATCACTTTGACCATCACATACTGAAATTACAAAAACCAAGTCTCTTTGAGAGGCCTGTGGTGGTGAGATCTTTCTACTCTTATCCTTCTCTTCTCTTTCTTATACATTTTCTGAAGTGATATTTTCATATTGTCATATCACTATAGATAATAACGACCCAAACAGCTGCATACCTGTTTCCTTTTGCAAGCAAATTGTTCTAAAATAAACTCTACATGTGTATATTTGCAAGAACCAATGACTCAGCATCATTTCACTCTAATCTACCTCAAGGGATTTATTAACAAGAACCTGGGCTACCTGTGCTTTCAGGGACAGGTCGTAACAGAGGCACAACTCAGTTTATGCATTTTGTTCAAACAAAATATTCCTTCCAGGAAGCTAGGCCTGCCATCTCTCCTAGGAAGTGCTCTTATTAAACTGTGAAAGTGTTCAGAATTATGTTCTCTTTTCCACTTTCTTTTCTACTTTGTACACACTGTTATTATTGGCATTTATTTTTGTCCAAGAAAGTATTTCCCTTCCTAGTATGACAGCTGACACCAGTCTCATTTTGGCATATAAAATTTTATCTTTCTCTGGCTAGTACTGGTGAACTGCAGATGGAAACTTCATAATGCTTCATTAGTCATTATGGCAGTTCCTAACAGAGGGTCTGAATTATTCAGGACTATTGCATTTTAAATACATCCTGCTTCAAGGAATACATTCTTCTCATTTGTGGAGGTTTGGTGTACAAATAGATGTTATGATGGGATGCCATCCAAAGGGACCTTCATGGGCTTGAAAGGTGGGTCCACGTGAACCTCATGAAGTTCAATAAGGGCAAATGCAAGATCCTGCACTTGGGTCAATTCCAGGCACAAACACAGGCAGGGGACCAAGTGGGTTGAGAGCAGTCCTAAGCAGAAAGACTGGAGGTGCTGGCTGACATGCCCTTGCAGCTCAGAAAGCCAAGTTGGTCCTGGGCTGCATAAAAAGCAGCATGGCCATCAGGTCCAGGGAGGTGATTCTCTCCCTCTATTCTACTCTTGTGTGACTACATCTGGAGTGCTGCACCCAGCTGTGCTCCTTAGCACAGGAAACATATGGACCTGTTGGGGTATGTCCAGAGGAAGACTGAAGATGATCAGAAGGCTGGAGCACCTCCTATGAGAACAGGCTGGTAGAGCTGCCTGGAGAAGGCTCTGGGTAGATCTTACAGCACCTTTCAGTATCCAAAGAAAGTCTGCAACAAGGTCTTTTTACAAGGGCATGTAGTGATAAGACAAGGGGGAACAGATTGAAACTGAAGGAAGAGTAGGTTAAGATTAGATATTAGGTAGAAATTCTTCACACTGAGGGTGGCGATACACTAGAACATATTGCCCAGAGAAGGCTCATCCCTGAAAGTGTTCAGGATGAGGCTCTTAGCAATCTGGTCTAGAGAAAGGTGTCCTTGCCCAAGGCAGGGAGGTTGGAACCAGATCATCTTTAGGGTTTCTTCCAACTCAGACCAGTCTATGATTTTATAACTGCGGAAGCAAATTTACATCAAAAATTCCCCCACTGGGGCAGGGTCACAAGGCAAATCTGGACCTGCAATTCCTAGTAAAACCCCAGCAAAGTACAGCTCTTAAACATTCTCCCTTGACCTGCTCCCTCTTCAAATAGTCCTTAAACATGCAGCAGAAAGATGGCCAAAGTCCTATACAGCAGGTACAGCCTAGGCCTATGATATGTGGAAAGTTGTGGATGAGCTCCTCAGACTCGTAGAAGTCTTCAGTGCAAAAGTATCCTCAATGCTTTAATCCCAATTAAAGCATTTGTCAAACCTAAATAACTCTAAAAAATTGGGGGAGAGAGGGTGGTACACAGGAGCGTACCAAATCTGTGCTACAGATTGTGCCTGCTTTTGCCTGGCCTCACCCTCAGAAGCCATTAGTGTAATTTTTTTTATGTCTTGTTTCTCTCAGGAGAGCTGTTATGCCACAGCCCAAGCATACCAACACTCAGGACTCCATACCTTTAAGTAATGGTGCATTTCCATGCGTGGCTTTTCCCTGCCCTCAGCTCCCCAGCCAGAGTGTCTCTGGTACAGCACTAATTTGGGACGCTTTCAATACACTCCCATTCTATCAGCTTACCATAAAAGAGAATGCCAGGACAGTGGCCAAGCACTGCAGGGAAAGGGGTTTACAAGTGCCTGAGTGAGTGAAGTCATTCTTTGACCCTGTTCCATTTTTTCCAGATGTGATACTTAGGGTTTGTAATTGCAGTAGGCTGTGTAGGTCCTCTGTCAATGTTTTTACAGTGTACTGTGTGAGAATTCATCTGTCCCATCCCAGATCCTGGCAGAAATAGCATGGGTATGGCAAGTCATGAAAGTGAATTGGCTCTGGCTCTACATTTGTGGTTCCATTGGTGGCAAGGCATTGATCCAGTAGTTCACTCTCCAGTGTATAAGTTATGCAACAAGCCTGTTTGTCTGCAATTCTCCTTTTAAATTTTCTAGAATCAGTAAACTGAGCCTATTTTGCACTCCAGATAGATCCACCCCAGATAGATCCACCTTCAGCTGTCTGAAGCAGGCAGCTCTTTCTGTATCTGCTGCATCCCAGTACATCCTGTGTTTAGCTTTGGTGCCCTGCAAGTCAGCACATTCTCCTTCCCCTGGCACACTTCTGCACAAGTCTGCCTCTGCTCAGCCTTCTAAGCCAATTTCAGCAATGTCAGCCTGTGGCTTTCAAGCTCTGGTTTCTGTCTAAGCTCTGTGAATCCACAGACCTGCACAAGACAATCTGTTCACAGCTCCTGATCCAGCCCAAGCAGTGAGAATGTACCCAGCTGAAATACTTTTTGGTTCAAACTGATGCAGAGTCGTTGAACTGTTACTGTTGGAAGACACCTCAAAGATCCTCAGATCCAATTGCTAACCCAGCCCCTGTCATATTCAGAAATAAACCATGTCCCCAAGTACTGTGCTCACAGGTTTCTGAACACTTCTAGAGATGGTGATTCCACCAATTCCTTCGACAGCCTATTCCAATGCCTGTTTACCCTTTCAATGAAGAATTTTTTCCTAATATCCAATCTAAGCCTTCCCTGGTGCAACTTGAAGCTATGCCGTCTTGTCCTATGTGAAAGGCTGACCCCACCTAGCTACAACCCTCTTTCAGGCAGTTGTAGAGAGCAATGAAGTCACCCCTGAGCCTCTTTTCACGAATTAGGACCAAACATCACAGTGTGATACAACATTTCTGGGCTTCCGTGGAAAAGAGGCTATGGTACTAAAAGGGAATCACTATGGACTAACAGGGAAGATGTAGCATAACTAGTACATAAGCAATAATCGGTACACAAGGCAATACCACGTTCAGGAACACATAAGAACTATCAAAAGAAAGCATAAGAAATAAGTTATTAATTACCCACTGTGAAATATTAATAAAAAGTTAAAATCAGTTTCAACTGTATTTAGTGAAAACCCTAGAAAGATGAAACAAAGGTGCTTTCATGATTTGCTTGCTGAAAAGGCAGCTTTTTAGAGTCAACAGGAAGCAGTTGGACTGCCAACATGAAAGGAGCAATTGATCAGAGGAAAGTGCAGAGGGGTTCTCACCACAGAGCAAGCTGAGGAATTCTGTGTAATGGGCAATAATAGTAATGATGGAGAGCCCAGAACAAATGTTATAGAAGGGGTTCTTAAGGGACAGGAAGGCATGAGGGTCTTCTGGGATGAGTCAGGAGGAGGCAAAATAGTAGTAGTAGAAGTTGAGGGAGAGAGGTTGAAGGAAGGAGAGAATTTAATACAGTGATAAAAATTCTTTGCATGTGGATCAGGGAAAAGGCCAAATAGGGAAGATAAGCTGAGTAGAAGTTACTGGTATTGGAAAGGGAGTTGGAATTATCAGTGTCTTCTGATAGCTGTGAATGACAGAAACTAGTGGGCTGCTGAGAGCAGCAAAGAGTAATGTGGCATTAATATATGTGACAGATGAAGAAAGCTATTATCTTCGTATTTTCTACTTAAAGATCCCAAATTACTTTATCCTGCAATACCTTGAGCCTCAGAGAAAGTTTTTGATCTTGAAAGGAGATACCAATAAACCAAATATAACCGTTCAGGTTCATAATGGCTATATGGCTAGCAAGGGACTGAGCAGATGGTAACATCTGGCTGAAACAAGAACACTATATTCAGAAAGGCACTGACCGGCCAATTTCTGTGTGTGAGACAATGGAAAAACATCCAGAACACAGGAACACCAGGTAGCTGAGCCCATAAGTGGTTTTGGGAGACAAGAAAGAGAACCATTCCCAGCAAGGGCAAGAACAGAACTGACTGTGTTTGAGTGTGATCAGACTGAGGAAAAAAAAAAAAAAAAAAAAAAAAAAAAAAAAAAAAAAAAAAAACCAAAAAACAACCCACAAAAGAAAATTCAGATTAAATCACAGGCCATTTCTGCTGATTTGCTTCATTGAAAAGTTTACTTAGTATTTCAGGTGGAAATTAAGAGTTTACATCTATTACACTCCTCTGTGGTTTTAGCGATGTAACCCCAGAACTCTGACAGCCATTTTAAAGTAAAAATAGGAAACTTCCTGGAAACCAGAAGTTCTGCTATCCATATGGCTGGCACAACCCATTCAGATGTGTATACAACAGACATACACAAAAAATAAAATAACACCTTCAAGTTAAAATTCTGCCTTCTTCTGTGTCCTGCCGGTTTTTTTCTACCTAGATAACAGGCGTATAGATCAGGCCCCCTCTTTTCCCTCTAATGAGTCCCCTCTTTGTGTGCTGCCTCTGGGAGAGAAGATGAAGGCAGGGAGAGCTAAAGGCAAAGGTGTGCGGGGAAAGAAGGCATTATCAAGAGAAGGGTGCCAGCAGATAGGAAGAGGAAGGGAGGAACAGCTCATGGAACTCATAGTTTGGCAGTGCTGCACAGGGCACAGGTCCAGGGGAGGGACCAGGTAAGCACACATGGGCTGTGGCCAGGACAGCTGGGTTGGGAAGTAGCCACAAACTCCTGCAGCTGGTGAGAGAAGGTGACAGACTCCCCTGGCACGGATGGCACTCCCCTGTTTCTAATTTTTTCTCACTTGGCCTCTTGAATTTTTTCAAGCAGTATGTCATCATTATTCACACCAGATTCATTCTCACCCTGGAAGTGACTCTACAGATTTCAGTTCAGATGTTAACTGTTTGGACAAAAATGTGTCATACAGAGCACTGAAAGGTAAAACTGTGACCTAAAAGAGGTGAGAGAAATATTTTGTACATTCAAGAGTTTCCTGTGTGCAAGTTTTATGGAGGAAGGCCACGAGGCAATATCATGACATGACAAAGATCAGGGCCTTGGGGCTCGTTAGCACTGTGTTGTTATCATCCTGCTTGGGCTTTCAGAGGAAGAGAAACCAGTACCACCAGTAAGGTCCTAGAGCAGCTATTCACAAAATAAAAAACCAAGTCCATAAACAGTAGTTCTGAGGTGGAACCCAGATCTGGATCAGGAACTGCCTGTCAGCATCTGTGCCCAGAGTATCTAGCACAGTGGGGATTCCACCGAATTCCTCCTCCTTCCTGAATGGCTGAAAATATTGGACCCCTTGTGCTCTGTGGGCTCCCTGCTCCCTTACACATTCCAAATAAGAATAGGAATCAACCTGAAAGAAAATTAGTTATGTAGACTGCTATTGCTGCCCTTCAGAGAAGGGAAACAAGCTAAAAAGCCACATAAAAGCTGAAATTAAAACTCAGGAGTTCCTGGCTGGGTGCCCTCTGGAGCTTGTATCACTCATTCTTATTAGGAAGAAAAACATTTAATATACATTGAAATATTTTTGGCAAGAAGAGAAAAAAAATATGCTATATGATGGATGTGGTTTTAATTACACTTTGAAAGTTTGGCTGAGTGGAACAGTAGCAGCAAAATAGTTTGCTATTTAAGCTATTCCCCTCACAAACTAAAAATAAGGCTTTTCTGCTTAGCTAAATATTAAGATGACATTTCACTACAAGTTCAATCATCAACTCCCAAAGTTGCTCTCTCTTTACTAAGAAAACTTTTGACTTGCACATTAGAACAATGATGGGTAAAAATAATCTTGATAGTCACTCATAGATCATCTCCTCCTGTTTATTCTGAGGTCAGCCCAGTATCTTTTCCTTTCCCCATTACCACTATCACTTTAATGCAGGAGCTCTTTAATGATGACTGATAAATGCAAACAGCGAAAGAAAAGGTATTTTTCCAAGAAATTATTACACAGCACTAGCACTGCAGCAAGCACTCAGTGTTATAATGTGTGCAACAAAAGCCATACAGCTGAAATTATTTACAGATTTCCATTTTAAATTCCAATTTCACACACTTCAGATGTCCCATTTGTGGTCTGAGTCTAAAGAAGAAATATTGATCTTTCTCTTGTTTAAAAATTATTTCTGTTTCAGACTGGAAGTATTTTGCTGCTGTCAGAGTTCCTGCTGTTCTTTAATCTATGGATGTTGTGGATAACAGGCTGGACAGAACTCTAGAATACCATTTATTCTGGTGAAGGTCTCTGAACTTTAGAAAAAGTACTGGCAAAATGGGGATCCAAATACTGGACTTGGACTGTTCCCATTTGGTCAGGATATGAGCAGTTTTCCCTTTTTATTTTCATTCTCACCCTGAGGGTTGGGTTTCTTAGTCATTCCTTTATACATGCAGGATGAAAAACATGTTACTTACCAAATCACTCTGACTCACTAAGTCTCATCAGTCAGTTCAAGGCCTCATCTATTATACATCTGACCAATCTCACTGGAGTCCTATTTCATGGCATAGCTAAAAGCTCCTCTTTCATTATAAGTCACGACCATGGCAACAATCCAGGTCCATGATTTGGCAGACTGGATCTCCTGATAAAATTAACATGATCTTATAGCTATGAGTACATATTTGAATCTCCAAAGCAGAGAAAATAATGTACAAGGTAAATATTAATGTTGCTGGATGCATCGTACAGCAAAGACCAAAGTAATGAAGACAGAATTTGCTTTCCTTTCCACAGACATCTAGTTTAAAAACTTGAAGTACCAAGGTAATCTTTAATGCATCCACTGTTCCTGGGAAAAACTTTAATATATTACACTGCCATTCCACTAAACTAGCATTCTGAACCTAGGCAAAGACTTCTACAACCTTTATTCAAAAGTTTTCCATCAAAATCCTGTTGGTGGTGGACAGCTAATTATCATTTTAAGGAGATCAGGGTTCTTTAATAAATCCAAAGATTTTTTTTTTTTCACGTAGAATTGAAACAGCCATATAAAACCTGGTACTTGGGAAACATACTTGATTAAAAAGGAATCTGTATTTTGTGAGTGTCACTTTCAGGGAATCATAGAACTGTGGAATGATCTGGGTGGACTGGGACCTTTGAAGGTAGAATCATTGAATCATTAAGCTCAGCAAAGACCTTTAAGACCATCAAGTCCAACCATCAGCCTAGTACCATCATAATGTTCACCATTAAGCAAAGCCCTCAAGCGTCACAACCACACAGCTTTTGAACACATCAGGGATGGTGACTCTACCACTTCCCTGGGCAGTTTGTCCCAGTGCTTTACCACCCTCTTCATGAAATGTGTTTTTCTAGTACCTAATCTAAACCTTTCCAGGTCATCTAGTCCAACATCTTCAGTGGGACATCTCCAACTTTCTGATCTGAGAAAACCCTGCACCCAGGATATCACACTAAACCAGAAGTCCTCTTCTGTGTGGAGCTCGAGCTCCCCTTTGGCATTGCCTCATGGTTCTGCTGGCATAGTCCTCACATTGCCTCAGCCACATGAGGCACAGTAGTCACAAGCTTCACCCTGCACACTGGAGGTCAGTACTGGGGAAGACCTGAGTATAGTGCAGGGAACTCAATAAAACTGAGGTCTTGAATCTGCTGCAGTGCCAGGGGACTGGACTCTCACAAACTACTGATGAGGCTGCTGGTGGAGCTAGCTGTGCTGGGAAACATTGACACACATCTCAAATGGGCTGCTGCTGAATTTGTTGCTTTGGCTGCTCCAGTAGAACGTCCTACATCACCACTGCATGCAAAGCATCCCACCAGGGAATGTAAAAGCTTCCACACCAGACCAAACACTCAGCGTAGATCTGTAGAGAAGAGTCTTATGCCTCCGAGACCTGTCAAGCTCATACTGAGTCACCAGTTCAGGAGCTATTATCATCCTCTCTTCCCCTCTGGCAGGTGAAGAAAATTCCCCCATTGAGATGCCATTGTTGCTTTGCCCTTCTCACAGGGAAGAAACCACTGACAAAATCATTCCTTCTGCAAAGAGATCCCAGTGTGCCCAGTGAAGGGGAAGGCCTAGTTAGGTGAGAACACTGCTTGTAAGGTTCTACCTTGCATGCAAAAGGTTTGCTGTTAGTTTGAAGACAGTTTCAGCCCCCTTCCCCAAACATTTTCCTGAGCAATACCAAACTCCTGCCCACCCTCTGTAAAGCTGCCCTTGCTCAGAGGCAGTGATACTGAGACCCCTGGCAAAGACTGTCCTAACTTTACTCTGCTGCTGCCAAGACAAGGTAAAAAGATCTCAAATGCAAAACATTAAATCAGGCTTAAACGTCAACCATACTTATTTTAAAACATTTCTAGGAAAAAAGACAAGTAGAGGAAACATGCAGTATTTGTCAGCATAAACTGAAATAAGCACTGAAAAGAGAATTGTGGAAAAATACACTGTACTTGCTGTGGTTTAGGCCACATCCTGTTTTAATTCAACACATGCCACTAAATCCACTTTACATTTACTCCAAATAACTGAGTAAATGAAGACCTGGAATGAAACCGAACTAGATTTTAAATTAATTTTTAGGCATAGTAGCACAGATGAAAGTGTAATCCTGATAACTTCTTCCTTCCTTCATGCCACACTGCATTTTAAACATACCCAGACAATGAAATTATTGCAGAGTTGGGCAGTTCCCTAGTTACAAAAATACAGTTTTCAGAGGCATCAAGTTGTGCTTTGATTCTTCAGAGGTTACTTACCTAGTAGCAATCTGAATTGTACGAGGTGTTTTTTCTCTGGAGCCCTCAGATCCATCAGGTCACATTGCTCTGTGTAGTGAGCAAGTACTGCCTGGTGGTTTTCTCCAAAAAGGTTGCTCAGCTTCCCACTGCCTGCCAAGACTTGAATAAAGCAATTACTTTACTGAGTTTCTGTCCATGCTGCAAAGCCTCTACATCTTCCTGACTTCCAGAGTCTATAAAAAAATCCTACTGGAAGCAAAATCCCCCATTAATGTTAAATTCTTCCTTTTGGAGAGGAAGGGGTATGGTGGTGTTCACCAAGCTTACTGTGATTATACCTATAGTTGAAATGAACTGAATTTTTTTTCTTGTCATACTTTCAAGAAGCATCTAGGAACAATAAGAAGTGTATCTTTCTTAGGAACAAAACCCTAAAAATCTACAAATAGTTATTTAGATCTGTTTATTCCCTGAGAAACTGAGATACTTTCATGACTGTTTCAAGGACCTTTTTACGTTTTTTTTTTGTTTTCATTCTAAAATGACAATACGGGGACACATATAACTAATCCATTCCTGTATCACTAACTACAAGGTACCATACAAACACAGAAGAAAAGACACAACATCAAGTGATACCAGGCAATTTAGCACAAGGGATTTCTGCAAAAGCTGCTAACACAGCATGTAGGTATGCTTTCATGATTTGATGTCCTCAAACCTATCCTAGGATCACCCCATGATATGCCACCGACTGAAGCAAACTCCTGAAGTCCCAAAGCAGAAACCTTCAACCAGGCTCTTCCTCCAGCACATTCACCAGGATAACTGGACCCTGCAAGTCAGCTCTGAGCCATCCCTAAGACATACACAACGCTCACAAAAACCAAACCAAGATTTTTCTTCCTGTATGTTTAGCACTTAGCTTCTTGTATTAGTTTAGTGGTTAGAGTATTTAGAGGTACCATGGAAGATCATGTTTCAGCTCCTTAAAATGGAATTTAACCCAGGAGTCTGTAATTCTGTATAACACAGGCTGTTGGGTAAGTCTTTATTAGGTAAACTGTTTAAATAACTTCATACAGTTTAATATAAATAACTACACAACCATTAAAGCAAAGAAATGACCACACTCAGTGACAGTGCAGCTGAGTGAGAGAGGAAGTAATTCTCTCTCTCTGACTTGATAAATATTTGGTTACAAGAGACTGGAAGAGATCTCTTACAGAGCATGCAGGAATCCAGTAACGGGAACATTCTCCTGGGATGTGTGTCACTTCATGACTAAGCAGCATATGCTTGTTCTAGCTAATGACTGACATTACCTCCTCGATGACTCTCCAGATTTAAAGATCGTATCTTTTAAATAAAGAAAAGTTTCCACAGTGTGGTAGAGAAAGAAGTCCAGAACATAATGATGACAGCAAGAGAAGGATTACAACCTTAAGTGTTACACAAGACTTGAACATTCTATTTTTCATGCTGGAAATGACAGCTGTTCCCGTTCCCTCCTGACTGCACAGCCGGCTCAAATATAGTGACTTGGGAAATCAGCAATCCTTCCAAAAGGGTTTGTAAATGCAATGGCAAGACTAGATACCTACTTACTGGAGGAGGGCCCAAGTGGTCCAAATTGAAACTGAAAAAAATGTGTAGTGACTGAATAGAAGGAACATGTTTCTTAATAGTCACCAAGACACATGTGAAACTGAATCCTTGACAGAGAGGGGTGGAGGTGAAATCTTCAAAAACAAAACTCCCTGGAATCCTACGGTGTTTGAGCAGAGGAAACCAGCAAAGATGGCCTGAAAACACAGAAGTTTCTAACAACCACAACCTTAATTTTCCTTTCTCCTGCCGTGTTGGAGATAAACTCTTGAAACAATTAATTCTTCCTCTGGAAAATATCAAAATCAGTTTCACCCAGGTTTAGCTCTTCCAAATCATGGTGTTTTCAGTATGATCTGTAGGTCACAGATCAAGGAAAAAATGATGTGCCACACAAAGAGATGTTTGACCCAGACCTCTGGATCACTGATTTTTATCAAATGACCTGTGGGTGAATTTCATCAAAACACATCCAAAATGGCACTAAGCACAATGTAAACAACTTTTTGTAAACAAACCTATGTCAATACAAATAAACACGAGGGGTAGGGGGAATAGTAGCAGTCAGGTTAGAGGTATTTTTAATTTGGTTGTAAAGGACCCATCCATTCCAGCAACATTGCACAAAACCTGTGTCGTGCCAGGGTGAAATCTTGACATGACTCAGCATTCCCTAGGCTGTTCCTTCCATGTGGGACAGCCAGGCAGGAGCTGCTGTACACACTGTTCAGTTTCCCACTTGGCATGAATGAAGAAACAGGACGTAGAGTGCAAGCATATCATCGTGTGTATTCATTCCTTAAAGTAAATTCAGCCCAAGCCTTCCTTGGACAGAGTCAGGGTTAGGGATTACGCCAGGGCTGACTGCCCAGTCAAACAAATACCATTTACAAAGCTAGACTTTGCACTTCAGTGAATGCAGAGATGACCAGAACTAAGAACTCAGGTCCCAAAATACTCCTAAAATTGCATAATCACTCTTTCTAACAGGATAACTAGATCTAACTGAAACTTTCCTCATTTAATCCATTGTTTTGAAAACAAACCATACTGGCACTCAAGAAGAAACATTACCAATCCAGAGTTTAATTCCTTTAGCAGGGCAGTTCCACCTCAGGATCCTGGCTGAATTATGACACTTACCAGGGTGCTGCAGTAACAAGCATGTGGTCGCTTTTGGCTTATCAAAAGGAGACAGAATGATTTAGCCTAAACCTTTTTCCTGGAGGTTCATGCTAACACATTTTACCTTACCTCCCGAAAGCCCAACAGCACATATGCAGTGGCAGTTACCACAACATACAGGAACTCTCTGAGCAAAGAAATTCAAATGTGTTGCCTTTATCCAGATGTCCGAACTCTGGTCTCTTACAACAAAGAGCACTTCTCAGAAAAGGTAATGTAATTATTTTCAGTAAAAATATTCCCTTTTTTTATCTTCTCCTCCTCCCTCCCTTTTTTTTTTTCCTGAAATGGAGAAATAAAAGTTCATGAAGGAAGTATTCATCTGTTGCAAATTGGTGCATGATCATTATAGCCTTATCATAATGCTTTAGCATTGAGTTTATACATCTGTGCTTGTGAAAGCATTCTGTTAATTATGGAAAAAGGGAGTAATTTTCAACAAACCTGAACTTTGGCAGCTAATTCACTATTTTAGTAGCATATATTGAAAGGACTGCTTTATAATTTAGCTCCAGCAGTATCTCAGTACTAT
Organism: Sylvia atricapilla; assembly: GCF_009819655.1. Classification (NCBI taxonomy): domain Eukaryota; kingdom Metazoa; phylum Chordata; class Aves; order Passeriformes; family Sylviidae; genus Sylvia; species Sylvia atricapilla. Next base: position 103,638,189 of record NC_089140.1, on the reverse strand, counting down.
CACTGAGAAGTGAAGTCACAGAACAATGGGAAGACTTCAACCAATGTCAAGGTCTTCCCACATGCAAGAATCTAATTCCTCTGCTCCAAGGCATAAAAATTCTAAGCAATCATTTCACTGGAAACAAAGCTGACCTCATTATAAAATACCATGAGATTGGGAACAGGTCCAAAGCGTTCCTCAGAACTCATTTCACAGGACATATATGTTGCTTCTTAGTAAGGCACTGAGTAAGAACATGCAGTACCCAGAACATGTAGTACCTAAATATAGGCTCTATATCATTGACTTTTGGATTCAACTTACCCATTAGCATCTCCATCTTCCATTCTTAAAGGAGGATCTCAACTTGCCCATGGTTACATGGCAATGAGAACTCACCATGAGCCGCTGCATCACATTCCACATTCCCCATTCAACCACAGCTCACACTCCACAAATGCAGCCAGACTAGAAGTGCCCAGAAGTTGCTGTGGAAGACAACACAACTTTTTGCTAAAAAGGTTTTGCATCTAAAAGTCAAGATTATTGGTGCCATAAGGAGCTGCAGAATCAAAGATTGCTACAACTCTTCAAGGATATTGAAGGCTGAGCTCCCAAGCCTGGGATAATAGCCCTGCACTTCAAGGTATACGTATAGTTCAGCAGCTCTGAGACTGACCAAAAATTGTCCAACCATGGCTGTTCTCTACGGTGTAAACATTTTTTTCTGGGAAGACAGCAGCTCCTAATTTAAAATGAATATTCTAATCCATGCTTCATTTTGGAGAGTGAAAAATTCTCCAGAAGAATGATGATAGAAATCTGCCAAACAGACTATGATGTTGATGCAGAAAACAAAAATCTTTACAAAATACATAATTTTGTATCTATATCGCTTTTTTTACCCCAGTGCATACAACCATATGTAAAGACATATGTAAAGACAGAGTTGCTATAAAAATTAAACCCTCTGCAGGGCGAAAAGGAAATTCCAGGACATAAGGTTACATCACTTCCAATCATGAGTGACGAAGTGTTAATTAAGGAAACGTTCTCCCTGAACAAGCAGCTTTCAAGGGTCCTATTTTCATACCCATAAATCAGATTTTGTTAGAAACCAAACTGACAGGTGACAGTTGCAGCAAAATCCAACAATACGCTTTTTTCCCCAAAATACATTCTTCCAAAGTCTGTGCAATGCCAAATGCAGGTCTCCTATTTTTCATTAAAACCAAATCGCTTGGTACCTCTAATAATTTTGGTACAGAACATGAAGAGATAAATTAAAGCTGAACAGAAATGTAAGCTTTCAGGTCCTAAAGGACAAGCTGAGGTTATCACTTCAGGTGTTTTAAAAGATGAATGTACAACTTGATCTGAACCGAATTTCAAAGTCATTGAAAGCCAAGGGAAGATAAAAAGGCTTCAGTAATTACTTAGCACTGATATTTGAATAGTAGAGAAACAATGTGTACTTAGCCTAGAAGAAGCTGCCATAAAATAATGTGAAACTTAAAAAATCCTTAACAGTACATCCCCAAACGATGAAATACAATCTTACTTTACATTCTATTTCATTGTTTTCATGTTACAGGATAAATAGCAGTAATAACTGTGTTTTTATAGCATAGATGCTCTTCAAATAAATACTAGTAAGAGGGAAATTATAGCAAGGGAAGAAATAGTAAGAAGGGCAGGAAAGGGCAGAAAAAAGAGGAAAATTATTTTTTCACCCTACCACTAATCTAGAGACCTACTGAGCAATATAAACACAGGGTGGAGAAATGAAGAGAGGCAATTTCTTTTCTAAATCCATGACATTCACCACAATAATCTGTATGGACTCACATCCATCTCTGCAGAATTCTACTACTTCAAAATAGCATAATAATTCCTAAAAGGAGAATTACCCAAGCTACTCATAAAAGGCCAGAGAATTCTGAGGCCTCACAAGCCTATTATTCACAGTAACAGCTAGAAGAGCTTGGAAAGTACAACTAAAGATTTAAGTAGCACATGGGAATCCTTGCCAAACTCCATTCCTATCAGTTTACTGCCTCCCACTCCTTTCTCCTGCTGCAATCTTTACATCTGCACTGGGTTTTCAGATGATCATTCCACAGATGATTAAAAATGACTTTGAGATTAGATACCACAGAAGCATGATCAAAACATCTGATCTGATGTTTTTGGCCCAACAAAGGCTCTACCAGCAAGAGCTGCTCTAATCTCTTTACCTGGCTCAAGGGATTAGGTAATTAGTTAACTACAAATCTGTTGGTGGAATAGTAATGGCAAAGAGCTATTTCAAACTGCTCATTAGATGTGAGCTCATGATCTCAGGATGGTTGTGGCTGTAAGGTGGCATCACATCATTCTCCCTTGGTGTTGACACTGGGGCTTTGGGTACACATTAGGCAGAGAGCACCTGCCTCACTAGAATTCAGATATGTAAGTCATTACAAGTTCAGCTCCCCTGATATACCAATCAAGGAAGCCACAGCTCAGCCAAGAATTAGGTTGCTTGGTTTTTTGTGGGGTGATTTTTTTTTTGTTTGGGGTTTTTTTGGGTTTTTTGGGGTTGGTTTTGGTTTTTTTTTTTTTTTGGGGGGGGGGGGGGAGGTGGGTTTGTTTTTGTTTTGGTTTTTTTGTTTGTGTTTTTTTTTTGTTTTTTTGTTTTGTTTTTTTTTTTTTTTTTTTTTTTTTTTTTGTCTAGCACATCCATATCTGACTCAGAGGAGGACCAGGTATGACAAGGAGGACCACAATGACAAGAAGAAGTTCAAGTCTTGTTGCTGCAGCAGGTTCTCCATAAGTACATCTAGCAGAGAGGTCACTGACCACAAATGAAAAGAGGCAGCGACCTCAGTCTCACATGCATACTCACATTATCTGACCATCTAAACTCATGCTCATTTCCTAGAAGAAGTAAAACTTGTACCCACAAACTCTCTAAGGCATCAAGATACATTTTGGCTTCTGATGCAAATTTTCTTGGTACCCAACCTGCAAACCACTCAGCCCATAACCAGGGACCCTCATCACTCCCTGCACTTTGTCTCAAAGACTTTCTGCTCACCATCTCCTCCCTCTATTCCCTCAGAGGCCAGGTTGTGCTTTACAATTTTTCAGCCTTTAACCATCTCTAATGCCCAAGCACCAAGCACAGGTGTCACCATTAATCTCTGCCTATCCAATGAAGAAAACACTTTCTTATCTGACCCCACATAGCTACTTTTATGTCTGCAGCTAACACACTGGGCACCATTTCATTGCTACAGTCTGACTTCAGAGCTGCCTGGATGGCTACCACCCCGCCAGACACCAGTAGCCAGAAAACATTAAGCATACAAAGCAACATCACATGAAGTCAATGTATGCATGCCTAAACAGCACAAAGAAAACTTGTCATGAGCTTGGTCGTATTTGTGGCAATAGAAATGGCATTATCTCAGCTGGAGAGAACCTTTTCCCCGGCATTTGCCCAGCAGTAAGAGCTGTTCTGGTTTTATGGATATGGAAAGACCACTGCTAGTCCCCTGTGCAGAGTCCTTCAGTATCAGATATGGAAATCAAGACTTTTAATCTGCATATTGTAATGACAGCTATTCTCATACTTTGGATGTATTTCAAGTGTTCTGTAAGTTCTTAACTGCAGTTAAGTACTACGGTCTAACACTGCAAATCCCAGACAACGCTTAAAACCAGGTTAAAATCTGGTGTCTGGAGAATTGGTAGTTATGTTGTGTCTGCATGGCTAGATGCAATATTTTTTTTAAGCTGTGACTGCTGTGATCACTGCTATCAACAAAACAGGATCGTCAACTCTACAAGCTTTGATAACCATGAAAGAACAAGTTTGTAAACTGGGAGTCCTGTACTGTCCTCTGAGTATGAGGAAACCATAATATCATTGAACGAAGTAACGATATCCAAAGAAAGTTCTTGTGTTTTGTATAGCAACATGAGAAGCTGAACGCACTTCCTTGCAAATACTCCCTCCTGTTAATTTTAAAATCCATCAAAATTATCTCCGTGGTACTCCAAAGAGAAGAGGGATTTCCTCCATGCTCTGTGCCAAAGCAAGAAGCAAAAAGCCCACACAGCCCTGGGAGCTCATGAATTGCTAGCATCAGAGGTTCACTGATAATCTCTGACTTGGATATTATGGATAGTTTTAATGTTTCATAACTGTATCCTCTTTGATCTGCAAGTCTTCTAGAGGCAGTTCTGTGCTTTGAGTTTATAGGAACTGCCACTGTTTCCATCCGTTTAAGAGAGAACAGATTTCCATTACTTATTCAAAATAGAATACTTCCAGCAACATAGTTGAAGGCATTGTTATATTATCAGTCATTGAAATAAAAGCTTTGTCATCATTTACCCATTGTTTAAATTCCACTGGTGATCTACTGTAAAAAGAAGAGGAAGATAACTGAACTTATCTCTTTTTTGTACTGGACCCTAGAAATTGAACTCTAATTAGGGACAGACAAACAAAGCTGTTGGTTTAGCATTTTTGCATAAAACTAACTTCATCAAGACAAATACTTGTTTTGGTGTGGTGGATTTTTCTTGTTGTTTTTGTTGGCTGGTTGGTTTAGGTTGTTTGATTGTTTTCAGAGAGAAATCAAGGAGACATCAGATTCGGTGTTACTAAGTCATTCATCATCTGTGCAATTACTGTAGTTATGCACGTGGATTTTTAACTGCAAGCATCCTTACTTTGGCTTTAAAAACACAAATGATTCATCAAACATCATTTAGAAGACCTAAATAATTCCACAGGGAGTGAAATGTTCTTCATGTTTACCTGCAGCTTCGTATTCTGTTATCCAATTCAATTAACATACTAACTCTCACCACTTTTTGTCTTGTGCTTGGGGCACTCAAAATTTCTCCCTTGTTGGTTTGTCACTAAAAACATAACTGAACTCCTGCTGCTGACTTCCCTTTTGCAGACAGATTCTTTTGAATTCTGTAAAATTTATCTGGAACTGTCTTACAACTTCCATAGTTACCGGAGAACCCAGGTAGACCAACAGACAAGGGCAATGCACTTATGTAAACCTCCTTTCCCCAGGACCCCTGTCTAAAATGACCTCATTCCCCTATAATGTTATGGCTGTAACATTTCAAGGTTCACTCAGTGCCAACAGCTACCCTTTGCTGCCTGCTCCTCAAAGGAGAAGCACTTGTTTGTTCCTAGGAGGAAACTCCATGCTAAAGCAGCACCTGGGAGCACCCCCCCCGACCTGGCCCTCTAAAGCATTTGCCCGGTTTTCTGACCAAAGCTTAGGGGTGACAACATCCCTGAGACAGGCCAAGGAGATAAACCACACTAAGTTTTTGGTGGTTTCATTTCTAATCAACTTCCACGAAGCTCATGGCGGCTGCTGCTTTCTCAGCTCTGAACAAGAGCAGCACACTGTTAAAAAAACACATGTCCAGCCAACAGTGAAGCAGCTCTGACTGATCCCATCTGTAGGGGCAGGTTTTCCTCATCCCTCCGCCCTACTTTTACTGAAATTCCCAAGTTCCAGTGCTATTATGTGCTGTTTCAAAACAGCATTAGGCACACTCAAGGCTCATCTAAAAAAAAAAAAAAAAAAAAAAAAAAAAAAAAAAAAAAAAAAAAGTACTGCCGTGATTTACAATGCATCAGGCATCGACTCGTGTAACTGGCTCCCCTGAGAGCTTTTTTGAAGTGTGCATGAGTCAACAGACTGACAGCAAAGCACAATATGCCATCACCAGGCATTCATGGGCAGCCTCACTGTTTCTTCTGCTGTACATCTCATTCTCCTGTTTCCAGTATATCTCTTTTATATCTCCCTTTGGCTCTGTCAAAGCAAGTTACACTTTATTAATTTGCTGGTCAGGTCCTTTCATATTGCAGAAGTCAAATTAATGAGAAGAAGCATCTTTGAATGTGAGCAGAACTACAAGCTATAGCACCTGGCCTCACAGAAGTCCATGGAAGTTTTTCCATAAAACTGAGTTAGGCCAAAGTCTCACTTCAAAACCCCTAAGACCATCTAAACCCTAACCGCGGCTGATTGAGGAATACTGAGTCCCCCATTTGTTCACAGTCCCAGGGGGTCTTTTTTTTATCTATCCTCACCAACACCTGCCTGCCTCGCTGCTGCCTTAAGCTGCTCCTGACACTGGGCTGCCAACAAGTCATATCTCACTTGTACTGAATTCTACACTTTTGAAGGATAATGGGCATTTCTGACAAGGACACTGTATTTCTGAAGTAGCAGTTAATAAATTGTCTAGCCACTTAACAGAAGGTGTTATTGGTGAAAATACTCATCATCACGACTCTCTTGGCAATGGTCATGCATAACATGATGGTATGTGGACAAGAAAGTCTAAAGTTGGTTTGAGAGTGAAAAGCAGGACGCCTATATTAGTGTGGTGTTTCACCAACACTAAGCCTTAGATCTTGCCAGTTAGTGAAGCAGGAATGCCACAATGACAAGATCATACTGTTACCAGTGCTCAGAGTTAATTTAGCATGGCATGTGTCACTTGGACAGGACTTAATTTTGGCCCATCTACAGAGAACTTTTACAGAGGTTTATCATTTCCCAGCAGATATCGCACACCAGAGTGATCATTTCTGCTAGGCATTCCATTCATTAAACCTTCCAAAAATAATACTATTGTCACCAAATTTGCAAGCTAGTATCTTCCATCTGGACATGCATTATTATCATTATTAGCATAGTAAGACAACAAGGAACATAAATAAAAATAACAGCATTGTGTGCATATTTACACATACACAGGTGTATGTAAACAGTGCTTAATGTCTTCTGCTTTGTATTTTATTCAAAGACCTATACCAATAGTGAAGCTTGCTAGAGGTCACCGTGTGCATATATATATATATATATATATTCAGAAGCACATACATATCTGTTAGCTCAGAACATACCCATATACACAGAACAGAATATCAGTCTGAAGTGCTGTGTATATTGAGGCAGCAAAGAACATTAGATAAGTGCATTCCATGTTATTATTCTTTTCACTTGGTAGGATCAATTATCATGCTTTCATACCAAGACTATATAATTATATAAATTAAAGGGATGTTACTATGGAACAAAGCAAGAAACAGTACAGCACTGTTAGAAAGTTTTCAGCTCGACAGTAGTTTTCTCTCAGTAATCTCTATAGCACAGAACGAGCTTTAGACTTTTGCACTTAAAAAACATACTGAGTAGCAAAGTCATTCAACACTCTTAACCAGAATGCATAATAGCTGTTAGAGTGTTAATCTTTATTAAATGTAAGCTATTCCACTTTTAAACACCAAACAATTTAAGTTGAGAAACCACATTTTGGCAGATGATACTTACTATCACCAGATTAATTGCCGAGCAAAGAGTACTGTCACTTACATAATGTGACAGCGATAATCCTTATCTCTGTCTCTCTTAAATATGTGGTTTGTGTTAAAGATCAGATAAAAAATCAGTTTAAAGCAGGAAACCAAATAAAATGGCTCTGTTCGTGGCACATGACTCCTGTTATCCACACAATAATCACTCACAGATGGGCATTTCTATATTTTAGCATGACTTAGGCACATTATGACAACAATGACTAGGTAAGTACAGGTTAACAGTTTGACAGTACATAGCTATAAAGTGCTCTGTGTCCACTATAGTTTACTGTAGGCACACATGATGTATCTCGTACTGAACCCAGCAGCAGATTTTTTCTAGTGAAATTGAGAATGAATACACTCACCTGTAAAATACCGCTTAGCTTTCAGCCAACAAGCCAAAAAGCCGTAAGATGTTTCTGAAACTTTAAACATTTTCGTTTCACATTTAAGGCTAAAAAGTTCTGTCTTCAAAGGGGAAGTCTGTCGGTTTTAAACTAGCATGAGTTAAGAATACAAATGCTAGCCAGAACCTCGCTGCATGCAGCTTTCCTAGATTTTGTGGCTGCAGGCACACTTGCAAGAGACGGTAATAGATACCACAGGTAAGACAATTAGCACCTTGCAATGTTGCAAACAACAGAAAGATTGAATGGCATTCCAACCGGCTGTGGCCTTTTGTTACACTTCTCAGGATTAACCAGTTAATCAAACAGTTCCACACTCGAGGTTTATCTCTGAACAGCTCAAGTCAGGTAAATCATAGGACTGTTAGCATTCAATTCCAGCTCCTCAGGAGGTAAATAACCCTACCTGGAGTGACCACATTCTGTTACACTTCATGAGGGGCACAGAGGTGCAGTAGGTATGCGAGAGTCTTATATTTGCTGGTAGTAGGGTGGCAGCTCTTACTACACCTTTTAGCTGCAATGGAAGGAGGAAAACCATAGGTTTTTAGTGTGTTAATAGTTACCATACACAGAGACCAGAAAGCTGCACACAGACTCAAAATGCATTCCCGTTTCTTTGTGCTGCCCAAACGTCCTTTGTCTGCAAACCTTCAGGCTTGGGGTTTTAAAATCAAGCACTGACACCTGACTTACTTTCCATAGTACAAAAAGTACTGAGGGTGAAAGAGCAGAAGTCCCCATCCAGTTGATGTGATCCACTCCAAAAAACCAACAAAACCTTGATGAAATTACTTGTTTGGCTGTCTCTCTCTCACTGTCTCGTAATACTCACTCTTGGATGGCCCACATGCAGGTTTAGTCATCCTCATTGGTGCCCTAAATCATAACTGCAGGCAGGCACTCAGTCCTAAATCATCTCAACATGCATTTGCCTGAAGGAGACTGAGGCCTCAGGCTATGGCTAGGATTTTACAGAAAGGTAGCCAACACCCAGTACCTGTCATTTGAAAAACCTTACACAACTTCGGCAGTGAAAGGTTGACCTTAGTCATCGTTTGATGACTTTTCACCCAGCTGTAAAAATCAGCTCACTACTATCACTTGCAAAACAGATGCAGTAATCCCTTATTCTGCAAATTCGTTCCTTTAGGCTGAGCCTCTCAAGCAGGCACTGCATTTTTTCAATGCATAGAAAAGCTCAGTAAATTATAACATTAACAGTTTACTTACATGTTCAATTGAAGAAGCTGTCCCATAAGGCTGTGAATTTGACTGGTCACTCAGAATCTCTCTAACATGTCCATAATACTGCAAGAATATTCTGTTTGCACTTAAAATCACAGGATGGTTTGGATCGAAAGGAATTTCAGATATCATCTAGTTTCAATCATCCCCCTGCCACGAACAGGAAGACTTTTCACTAAGCCAGATTGTTCAATGTCCCTTTTAGCCTGGCTTTAAACACTTCCAAGGATAGGGCATCCATCGCTTTTCTGGGCAATCTGTTCCATGTCTTGCCATGTACTGAAGGGCTTCTTCCTAATACCTAATCTAAACTTGCTCTTTTTTTAATTGAAAGCCACGCCCCCTTGCCCTATCACTACAAGCCCTTGCAAAAAGTCAATCTCCAACTCTATAGTTGCGTAAATTTAAAATCGTGTAACACCAAAGACTAATAAAACAGTAGCAGCAGCAGCAGAAACAATCAAGTGGATGCAAAACCTATAGTCATACAAATCAGACAACTATGAAAACAAAGCTCTCAGAATATATTCAGAGCAGGTACAGCACAGACAGCAGCGTTTAGCTTTTCTAAATTCAGTAGACGGTGTTTAACAGTGGCCTGTCATAAAATTCTACTGGTTTCCAATTAGTCTCTATCCTTTTCAATCTTTGTGGAACATGAGGTTATATATCTGAACAGTTTTTTTCTGTACTATTATACCTCATAAATAACACTCCCATTTATATTCTGCTAAAAAGGAATAGAAATTCTGCAGTCCCAGAAGGCACTGCTATTTCCTACATAAACCTTTCACCCTAATGACAGGAAATTGTGACTGTGTGTCTCTAGCAAAAATTTGCTATTTCCCAAAGTATTAATATGTGATACCATTATTTCCTTAGTTCACACGTATAACAAATATTCCAAGTTAGGTTTTTCCTCTAAACTAGTGATGTCATTTATTCTTTTACCAGGTAATATTTAGTGCATATTTCATTCACTACAATTACGTTTTTTTGTCCTTCTGGAAGTCAAATTTAACCTTGTCTTGTAAGAACAGAAATAACTTCAGAGACAATGTTCCTGAAACAGAATTCTTAAAAAAACAAAACAAACTTCAAATGTAGACTCAACCAAGCAAATATTTGGCCAGCCATAATGTTATTTCCTTTACAGTCAACTACACTAAACAGAATATAAGTGCCTAGATATAGCTATTATTCTTTTAAAAGAGTTATTTTGTTTAAAATTAAAATTCTACCTTAAAAAAAGTTCAGCTGCCAAGTGCAGATAACTTAGGCTTTGTTTTTGTTGCTTTATACCGTGATTTTTGTACAATTAGATACAGTTTGCTGACGCACAGTCCTAAGTGGATATTGTACAACTAAATACTAGACTAAGTCAGCTAAGCAAGGTCACTCTTGTTTTGGGTGTCTTGCAGTAAACCTCCTGCCTTGTCTTCCTTCAGTATGCACTACCAGTCTGTGCTAAAAGTAAGTTAGGCATCCCACAATTAAAACATCACTTTTTTTTTTTTTTTTTTTTTTTTTTTTTTTTTTTTTTTTTTTTGTCAGCCATACCTGATTTACCTGCTTGACTTCTTACAGATAAGCAAAACCCGATTGTGTAAATTGCATCCAGTTTCGAATTTCAGGAAAGAGGGATCTGTTTCCTCTCATGCCCCAAGTTCTTGAGCTAAGCTGAGACTGTCAACGATTGTGCCATTTGTCATGCTGATCTTGTTATACTCACTTGTGTACTACAAAAGAAAACAGAGCCAGAGCACCCCCTCTTAGACAGGAGGACAAAAGAGGTATGAGATGTGCCTGTGGTAGACAGAAATTATAATTTCTGTATCATTGAAAGGAATACATGAGGTCCGTTCCTGTACTTGTAAGTTAAAACCTGAAAGGGAAGACTGTAACTTCAAACAAGGTTAAACCTACAATTCACTATTTATGATTTTTTAATCTTTAATTTTACACAGAGGTTTGTCTTCAAACTATGGAAACAAAACTGCATTTACATTAATGCAAGTTCCACAAACCACTCCCCAGAAGAAGCTACACAAATTTTAGTCTCAGAGTGGAAGTGATTACACCACTTAAGAAGTTTCTGCACTGCCTTATAATCATAACAAACACCACTGAATATACTTAAGTTGTCTCAACAGTAATATTATTATTCTATTTCCACGTGCTTATGCAGTAAAGACAGACATAAGAGTGCAGATAGGGAGCAAAGGACTGGGACAGGGAATAGCTGAAGTAGTCCCCAGAGAGAGCCAGCACTACGTCCTGCCAGAGCAGCCATTGCTCCTCTTTGCCAGTCAATGTCTGAAAACCCCAGTGGCAAGCACAGATCACTCCAGCAGCTGATCCTCCTCAGGAATCCTAAGTACTACCCCTTACCTTGAGGCCATCCTAGAGTCCTTGCTGAGAACCAAAAGCTTGCAAACATGATGCTGTAGCAGTCAGGAATCAGTATGATTTTATGTAAAGAATTCCTGAGGTTTTTGCACTTGTTTGATCTTTGATAACCACAAGAATGCACACAGAAAACAAGTGAAAAGCGTGTTCAGGTTGCAGAGTCTATTATGCAGAAGTTCTGAAGTCTTAGAATTGTCCTCATGACTTAGATTTACCCTTTCTGCCCTTGCACAAAGGTAGCAAAGTGAGCTCTAATTCTAAGACCACAGCTGGTTGACATAATTTATTCAGATTTCAGAAAGGTTTTTGACAGGGTTCCATACTACTGGAGAAAATAAGATACTGCTGCTAGGGAAAAAAGGCAAACATGGAGAATATCTGATTAAGTGAATAGAAACTGTAAGATTAAATTCTATTTGTTTTTATTATGACAAAAGCAAGATATTTCTGCATCTTCTACTTAGTCCAGTGTTTTTTTAATACAATAACTCTGACCACTGAGAGAGGGAGAAACATGGGCAGGTAAAGAGCAGTTATGGAGGCTGCAGATATCAAAAATGTATTTGGGGAAAGGGGGTTTTGTGAATAAATTCAGTGTGACTTCTGTTACATGAGTGAACAATGCAATGACAAAAGATCCAGCACTGATATGAATATGAAATCATGCAGAAGAGAAACTTCACACAAGCCATACAATCTCCAAAGCTAGTAGAGCCCTATGCTCAGTATGTAGCAGCAGCCAAAGATAAAGCCTAACATGCTGGATTCCATACAAAAATAGATCAGGGAGTAATATCAAATACATATATATTTTAATTGGAGGCATAACCTTGTTTGAAATACTGCAAGCAGCATAAGTCATCGTTACTTTAAAACCAAACACAGTAGGATTAAATACACTTGAGAGAAAAATAAGGCAATGAGCAAAGGTTGGGAGTAATTCTCATAGGAAAAGAGTGAGAAATTTTCTGTCAAAAGACAGTCATGCTGAAAGATATAAAATGAATGGTACCAAAACAGGAATGTTTGGGTTTTTTTTTTTCTCAAAGCACAAGAGGATATTAAATGAAATAGATAAGAGAAAAAGATAAAAGCAATGCATTTTTATGTAATTTACAACTCAACATGCTTTTCTGTCACTCAAATGCCATTACAGAATTACAACGAAGATATTAAACCTTTATACCAGTGTAAAGACTATACAGCTAAATCAGTAATTAACTCTGAAGTTCCATTAAACTATTCCTTCAATGCTTGTATTGAACTATTGAACATCTGGATGGGACATTTTTTGGGAAATATTACCTCACATCTGCCTTCTGTAGCCTCTCTTTTCGTCTGATAGATACACTGAAACTACTCAATGTCACGGGCTAGAAAAGGTGAAGGTTTGCTGTGACTTGTAGTAGTGATTCCTGTTTTCTATGGACAGATTTATTCACCTGTTGCATTGCTTTACTCTCACTGCCATAGGCATGACCTGCTTTACTTTGTGCTACTTAGTTCTGTTCTGACTACAGTTTAATAAATTTTATCACAAATATTTCAATGGCATCTGAGTGTCAATGGATTTACTTTCAAAACAACCTCAGGGTGGGGGGTGAGAAATTAGTAAATAAATGGGAAACTGGAATAAAAAGACCAAGATAACAAATGTCCACAGGTCTCATTTGCCTAGGTCCTGATTTCCCAGAGTACTTCCTTTAATCGTTTCTATGCCCAAAACATTGCCTTAGAGACTTCAGCAGTTAAGCAAACAGAGTCTCAGCGCCTCAAAACAAAGCACCTGCAAAATAAGAAACATACAATGAGTTGTGCAAGGCATTGCACGTGGCAATGTGACAGGACAAAAATATGTGCACAGCACCACTGAAAACTGATAAACCTGTGATGTTGGACAATCATGGAGTAATTAAAAATCTAGCCACTCCAGTTTAATTTCTCTCCCTTTTTGGAATCCAGTTTTACAAACACAGCGTGTCTATGCAGATGGGTCCAGACAGAGCTGAACTTGTTCCGACTAAACCAAGCTGTTCCAACCTGTTGGCACAGATGTATCTTTGTGCACGTGTGCACCACTGCCTACCCATGGAGCAGCACAGATGCCAAAGTTGCTCAGCGTGAAGCAGTTTGAACGGCTTGTGAGATACAACTAACCGTGCTGATGCAGCTCTAGCAGATTAACTATAAAAACACAGCCTCACGGACACACGAAGGAAAAATAAAAACTGCAGAAAGTTACATATTGCCTTCTACAGCTTCTACTTCTGTTTGCAAGCAGCAGCCAATACTAACACACATGATCATCTTACAGGCCACCAGCTTATTCGCTACAAAACCAAGCTGATCTATCATCACATTTGAGCACAGGCACACCACCTGCTCTCATTTTAGATACAGCCTTGTTTCAGGTGTGTTGAAGCTCTACCGGCAGAGAAAGCAGTAGGGGTTTTCTTCCCCTGCACTAGTTTTTTGCAAACTTTAACCCACTACCACCTGCAATGTATCAGCAGTCTTCAGGTGGAGAAGGCAGCCCAAATTTGTGGACAAACATGAGATATCGCCCCAGGCAACAGCTGTAACGTGAACTCCACAAACCCACTTTCAGTCCTTCCCATCGATCCCAACTATGGGTCTACCCCTCCTATACGCATCCATGGAGGAACTTGTTTCAAAACAATGCCTCTCCCCGCATGTTATAACACAGGAGCTAGGAATGAACACCCACCGCTCCATGGCCTCCTCCTACTAGCTAAAAAGCTGCCGCACAAAATCGAATTTTATCTTTTCCTAGAAAGACTGTTTCTAAAACTTCTGAAAAGACAAAAAAAAAAAAAAAAAAAAAAAAAAAAAAAAAAAAAAAGTAACTTGAGTCCAGTGTGAAAATAAAACTTTTTTTTCCTCCTTATAAAAATGACCTTGTCAAAGAAGAAAAACAAATTAAAACAAAGCAATTTAAATAAGCCTCTAAGAAAAGAAAAGAAAAAAAAAAAAAAAAAGGAAAGAGCTAGTTTCACTGATTCCACAGATTTGCCTGCGGTCCCAAGGACAATGAGCAGGCGTGAGGCGGCTCTGGCTTCACGGAGAAGGGGAAATCTCTTCGAATCCTTGACGTATTTTTTGTTAACTTCCCATAATTGCTTTTTTGGCATGACCATTGCCCGGACGCTCGGCTCGGAACAAGCAGTTCGAAGAGCCAGCCCTCACAGCTGGGAAGCAGGGCTTTTCCATAACAAAAACAAGACAGCAAAAGCCAAAATAAAGCCATACGGCGGCGTGCGCGCACAACCCCCGCCCTGAGCCACCAGTCCCCCGGGGGGGCACGGCTCGGGTGAAAACACGGCCCCGAGCGAGCCCCGTGCTGCCGGCCCGGCACCGCGTGGGGCAGCAGCACCGAGCTGTCGCACCCCCCGCGCACAGCCCGGAGCGGCTCGGCGGGAATGCGGCGGGAATGAAGGGCGGGCGGAGGGCGCTCGGCCGGCGGGCAATGGCCCGGATCGCGCTGCCGCCGGCGGGACCTCGGACCGCGCCGCAAGCTCCCGCCTGGCGCGGCGCCGTCAGTCAGTCAGTCAGTCAGTCAGTCAGTCAGTCAGTGTGCCGTGCCCGGCCCGCCTCGCTGACCTACAGCCGGACACGCCGCCCAGCAGCCGCCAGCACAAGGGTCACCCATCCCGGAGCGAACCTCCGGCCCCTCGGAGCAGCCGGCACCGAGTCCTCGGTTCACTGACGTGACTCACCGGCTGCTCCCCCCACCGCACACATCCCACGTTCGCACATAACAGCTGTTTTATCTCCCGCTGTAGTTACGACACAAAAATAGTTGCAAGGTACTCGGGGAGGGAGGGCTTGCTGCTGAAGCGCTGTTGCTGCCCTTGTGCAGTGAATGCGGATTTGTGCGGCCGCCCGCGCCGCCGGGGGGTGCAGGGTAGTGGGGCGGGAATGATCCCTGCTCTGCCGTAGGAATCCATTATTTCATCAGCCGTTTCAGGCGCCTGCCGGGCCGGGAACAGCCCCGCACGTGCCGGTGCGGGAGTGACACAAACACGCTCCCGTGGAATAAGTGCACGCCGCACCCGCACGCCTGATCTGTGGCCAGGCCGCTTCTTAGCACGCCGAAACCTCCGCCAGTGACACTTCGGACCGCGGCTGGGCTTTCAGCAGTTTTGATTTTTTTTTTTTTTTTAATATATATTTTTTAATTTTTTTTTTTTCACCTGGTTTTGTGCGGGAGGCGCCGGGACCCGCCGCCAAGGCCGCCTGTGCCCGAGGAGAGCTCTTCCACCTCGCCAGGGAAGCTGGAGCGAGCTGCTGGCGGGTGTCACGTTTCCCATCCCGGAGGAAAAGAAACTGTTGCTGCTGCAGTGTGCTCGCCCGACAGGGATGAGTCAAGCTGTGAGACTTCTCTCTTTTACAGCTGCGATCATGTGCCGCAGCAAAATCTACCAAGCTGGGGAGGGGGGGAGAAGAAAAACCACCTTTTACGAACTGGTGTAAAAATAACGGCAGAAACGGGGCTCGCCCTCCCCGCGGGGGTGGGTGGGGGTGTGTGTGGCCAGCGCCGACCAGGCGGGGCTCCTTCAGCCCCACAGGGGATGGGGGGAGCAGCTCCCGCCGACCGGGGCCGCTCGGCTGTCGGGAGGGGGTCGCCGGTCTTTAGAGGGCTCCTTTCCTTCCCCTGCCGTACGCACTCGCCTTTCTTCTCCTCTATTCACGCGAAGGAGTGGGTGGTTCGTCCGGCAGCAACAGGAGGAGGCTAGTCAAGGGCAGCTGTCAAAATCTCTCCCCCCCCACCCCCGCCTCTTCCTTCTCCTCCTTCCAGTTTAATGATCAAACGTCTGCCTGGAAGAAAGGCGAGGGAGCGGGAGGCACGGAGAGCTCCCCCCGCCGCTGCTGTTGTGTGTGCATGAGCGAGCGGGTACAGGCGGACACCCCCCCGTTCCGGCCGGTCCCTCCCCTCCCGTCTGACAGAGCCTCAACACCCGGGAGGGGGAGGGAGGAGAGAGGAGGAGGAGGCAGCCGCCGCCGCGAGTGCCAGTGCAGCGCACGGTTACTCTCCCGTACTCACTGCGGGGAGGTGGGGGAGGGCGGGCGCTGTGTACCTTTCTCTCCCGTGCCTTTCCTCACTTTAACAGGCCGGGGCCAATCGCCAGCAGAAGGGAACAAAGGGAAGGGGGGAGGGAAGCCCACCCCGGCCGCACCAGAAAGCCCCCGGGGGAGGCAGAGCCCTGCGGCTCCCGCTGACAGCAGCGCGGCCGCGGACCGGGCGCCTGGCTCCGCGGCGGTGTTTCTTCTTTCTTCATCGACCTTCTCCTCCTCCTCCTCCTCGCCGAGCTTAAAGGGGGGAAGCAGCGTCCGGCGAAGGGAGAGAAACTTGGGTCGGTGCGTGAGGTGTCCGGCGATCGGCTCGGTCCTCGCGATCAAGATGAAAAGTAAAAAAGGTAGTTGTGATGGGGTGCCGGGACAAAGCGGGGTGCCCCGCGCCCCTCCCCGGGGTGGAAAGGGGAAGGGGGGGCTGTCGCTAAGCCAGCCGGAGTCCCTTTGCCTTCTCGGCCTTTTGTCCCCCGTGCCCCCCCTGCACCCCCGTGGAAGATTGCAGTGGATGCTCCGCTCCCAGACAAAACATGCGGGGCTGTTGTTTGGAGGCGGCCGCCTCTCTGCGCCGCTGGCTCCCTGTCAAAAACATGTCCAGCCGTTCGCCTCGTGTCCTCCGCCAACTTTTGTTCTCACTCCCTCCGTTGAGCCTCTTCCCCCTGCCCTCCCGTAAAACACTTTTTTACGCTTTTCCGTAGCGAGCCCCACCGTCCCCGCGAGGGGGACGAGGTTGCGGGTGGTTTTCCCAACTTGGGGCGAGGAAAGCGGGGCCGTCCGGCAACTCTTTGTTCGCGGGCATGGCAGCGTGGGGGGGGGCTTCAAACCCCTCCGCGCCCTCAACCCTCTTGTTTTGCTGAAAGTTGGAGCCTTTTTCTACCCCTTTTATCCCTTAAAACAGGGGGACGAAACACAAAGCACAAAAGTTTTGACGCAGGGTCACAAGGAGGAAGAGTTACCCCCCGTGGTCCCCCCCCCATAACCATAAGGCTGTTTGACTTTTCTTTGTGTCCGCTTCCAAACAAACTTTACAGTTAGAGGATCGTTACTCATCGCGCTCGTGGTGCTTTAAGTGCCTTTAAATTAGCGCTTGGCCACAAAGACGCGGAACGTGCTCTCGGGTCTAAGGCTCCTGCGCTGGCTGGGAAGAAGTTCACAGCAAAGCAGTGTCTGTTCAGTTGCGATTTGCCAGTCGGCCGTGTGGCTGAAGGGTGTTTTGCATTCAAAGACCATTAAATGCTCCGAAGTGGAGGGTTAGAGGGGAGCAGTGCGCATGTTCACTACTCCGGAGTTGTGCTGTTTTCCCCTTACTATGCATTCCTGCGGCTCTGTAGTAAGGCAGCCTCTCTCATTGTTAATACCCTTGGAGCAATTAATGCATATGTAGTCCGTGAAATCATTGTGCTGCTGCAGACATGGTGTGTACTAATATGGTTTGTAGCCCTCGTCAGAAGTTTTTTTTGGTTTTTTTTTTTTTTTTTTTTTGGACATGCCACTCGGCTAAGAGGAGCGCGCACAAAGGGAACTGAGCCACAAAGGCGAAGTTTAAAGAGCAGGCAGGGTGGTGGTGTTGGGGAGCGCAGCGTCCCGCGGGAGCGGAGTGCGCCTTGGTCCCGGTCACAGCCGGAGCTGCGCGCCCACCTCGGCCCCCTGTGCCCAGGGGCAGCGCTGGCTTTGAAATATTACAGGCATCTTTGGTAGGTTGGGATTCTTCACCCTATTGGAAGCACTTGGTGATTTGTTTCCCCCCTCCTCTTTTATAGTTTCGCTGAATTAATTTAGCCCAGTTATTTTTAGGACATTCCTATGCTCCCTATTTGCACAGCAGTGGTGAGCTGGTTTCCTGTCTGCTGTTGCTTCCATTGTTCAGACTTCTCTCCCCGAGGGCAGCTGCTGGTTGGTGAAATACCAAACTCCCTGCACTTTCAACTGTTGTTCTTGCCACCCCCGAAATAAATGCGTGTGGAAAACGCTGACGTAGTTTCTAGGTATGCATGTGTAGGGCTTTGTGTGTAAGAGTGTGTGTGTGTGTGTGTGTAAGCTCTGCTTTGAAGATTGCAAATCCAGGGCTGAAACAATGGAAACAATGAAAGGTGACAGGCGGGAGGGAGAACTTTTGAGAGGGGCCATGGGCCTGGGGTTTGCGTGGCACAAATTAAAAGGTGAGGAGACAAAGGCGGAAACTTTTAAAAAGATGTTAGGGCTAGGGTGCCTTTGTTTTAATAAAGGTTGGGCTTGTGCTTATTTGTGACCTCCTGGCATCTGAGGCTCATTCAAAAAGTTTCAAAGAGTGACTTTGTTGCAGATTTCTTGCTTGCACTCTTAGAAAAGTCCTGTTTAGAGGAAAAATAATTAAAGTACAGCCAAGTCTAGTTGCTTTAGAAGTAAGAGCGTGCAAGCTGTAAAGTAGTGAGGAAAACAAATAGGCTGGTTCCTCAATTATGAAACTCATTCAGAGGAAAGAGGTGTTTTTTTTGTTTTGTTTTGTTTTTTTTTTTTTTTTTTTTACTGTGGAAATTCCCTTCTGTATCCTTGTAGTTTTTTGCTACTTATGAATATTTTTAAACTAATGTATTTCTGTTGTTGATTTTTAAATTCGCATTACATTTTAGTTAGGTTTGTGTGTGTGTGATGCTGTTTTTTTGTTGTTGATTAGTTTTGTTGAGGGTTTTTTTGTTTGTTTTTGTGGCCTTTTTTTTAAGCTAGTGAACTGTGGATTTAAACCTCAGGACTCTTCTATGGGTAGTTTCATTTACAAATAATAACGTGATAGCAATCACACGAACATACTTAGCTTGTTAATTACCGATTTAGAACACAGTCTCGAAAAGGCACAGGCATGTGCTCAAGTTTATACATGTGAAGAATCTTACTGAACTTGGTTACAACAGGATCGGGGGCTTAGATAGGAACTGGTTCTGTTTATCAGTGCTTATTTAAAAAAATCTCACTTACGAAATTCAGAGAACCCTAAGGGGTGGGAGGTTTACTTTAAGGTGATTTTTGTCCATGCCTTCTCTGGAGGGCAGAGATTGTTCCTTGTGTATACTTTGTCCTCTTTTGAATAACAATTGGCTTCTGCCACTTCCTCCGTCGAGCTCTTCCTTGACACAATGGGATGGTTGTGTTTTTTTGGTGCCTTTTTTTTTTTTCCTCATAGCCTAAATTTTTCGTTTGCTTAACTTCCATTTTATTTGTCTCAGCCTCTCTAAACACTTTGTCCTCCCCCTCAAAGTATTTCAGCATACCTTTTTAAGTGGCAGTAGTTTGTTTTGAAATCAGCTTTAGTCATCGCTGTACTTTTACTCAAGTTGTTTCAAGCTGTTAACTAACAGTTTGGGTGTTGAGCCCAGTCTCCAGATCTTAGGTGTAATCTTCCCTGAGCTGATTACGGGGAGGACCTGTAAAGTCTTTGGGCCGGGATACAATTCAGCTGTGCATTCAATCATGTATATGACTTCAGCTGGGAAGCCAGGAGGATAAAGTAATTTATAAAGAAGGGATGCTGATCATGTAGTCCTTAGGTCATTAAGAGCATAGCCTAGTCTTTTAAGTGGCACTGTGGAAGTGAAGGAATGGGATTTTGTGTTGTTTCTCAGACCTCTCTGCAAAGTAACTTGTGCTGCTTTTAGTTCTATAAAAGCGGGGTGTTTTTTTGTTAGGATTAAATGTATTTAGGAGGAGACATCAAATAGCCTGGCCCTAGCCTGTTTTTAATACAAAATAAATTAGTAGGTCATCTGGGGCTGCTCGTCGTGTCCACAGGCCTTTATTCTGGGTGTAAATAACAGTAAGCCAATGGTCCAGTCATGGAGCGTGGCCAGGAGCCTTTTCAGCTGGGCCCTGTTAAAACAGGAAACCAGCAGCGAATAGGCTGATTACTAACAAGACGGAAAAACAAAGCTGGGTTGTAATCAGCAGGAATGCTTTAATGAAAACAGAGCCTTGACAGCAACAATGTGGCTCCTGCACGAGCAAAAAATATCAGCTGGGGTAGTGCGAGATTTCTAGCCATGACTTCCTGTTGCTGCTAGCCCTGTACTGCGCCGGAGAGAGCTGCCACGAGTTCAGAGGCTGATCAGCTATTTAAATGAGCTCATTTCAATGAGCAGAAGTCGTACTACACTCACTGGGTTTCCTGCTTAACCAAAACCTGCTTTGTGTCACTAACTTACTGTGTCAATTAATATGACACACTGAGCCAGCGGGTCAAAGGGCTGGCTCTGCTGGTGACTCATTTCTTGCTAGGTAGGTTACGGTTAGTCAGATGGCAACTTTTACTTTAGCAAAAAATCTCGTTTGAAAAGGGAGAAACGTTTTTATACTGCTGGCTTGCAGTTGGGTTGGTTTGTTTTGTTTTTTTTTTTTTCAGCTAAAGAAAAAGCAACAGTTTTGCTGTTAGGTCGGTTTTCTGAAATTCAGAGAGGTGTCCATGGAGACTTTTAGTTGTCTGACTAAATCCTGGAATGGTCACCTCAGATTGAGTGGTGTGTATCTGGAGTACTTTTTGTTATGCCCTGTAAATACTGCTTGCAAACCAGTAGATATCTTAACTTTTTCATAGTAGTTTCTCCTTCCCTCTTGCTTCCAGCCCTTGCTGTTTGCCTCTCCCTCTTTTCCAAGGTCTTGCCTTACTGCCCATTATATTTAAAAACAAACAAAAAACCCAGCCCAGTGAAGTGCTGCAACAGTTCTGGTTTCTGACAAACAAGAACTGCACACTTCAAAACATTGTCTGAATAGCATGGGCTAGTTCTAGCTAGTTTTAAAATTCAATTTAAAAGGGCTGAGCTGCTTTGCAGAGCCATCCTGTGGTCTCTGCAGGATCTTTGTTCCCAGAAGTGTTTCTCATGGCTCCAGGAGCCCATGGTGCAAGGCATGTTCTCAGGTCAGGTTGCAAGCATGACACCACTTTCCATGAAGCTATGACAAAGTGGTTTGCTTGGAATCATTGTAAAGCAAACTTTTGACATACTTTCTAGGTGAATTAAGAAACTGTTTACATAAATTGGAGTTTATCTTGTGTTGGTTATTTTAAATATTGTCCTATTGTTCCTGTTCCATGGCTGGATAATTTATGTAGCTAATCATCAGATGAAAAATTTGGTATGTCACTTTGGTGCTTGTCGGTTACATAAATCAGCATTTGGGAGAATGAAAACAATACCAAGTAAGTGACTGAAGTAACTATGCCAGACAGATTGCAGATTGATCATCCTGTTGGGAATGCTTGCATATCAAAACTGTGCATTTCAAATTGGACAACCTAAACTAAATTTAGGGATATTGGAGCTATCATAAATAGGGGAAGGAAAGAATAATTGACCGTGTCAGCTTTGGCTGAAGTTTGGAAGTGTGAGGAAAGGTCCTTCTCTGTTTCTCTCCCTATCCTCCTGCCAAGTGTTAAGGAAAACTTGCACATGCATACCTTCTCCCTTTCTTTGTGTGGTGGTAGGAGCTTTGGTGTCTGGTTGGTTGGCTTTTTGTTTTTTTTAAAGGGCATTACTTCCTTCTGTGCCTTTACTTACAGTATATAGCTTAATATTTTCACACTTCCTATATGAAAATACTAAACTACACAAGGGTACACTTCTTATTGTTTAGTACTTACTTTATTTCCTTAAATAGAATTTTTAAATTATGGATGGTTGCCCACAGAAAATTTTGCTTTTGACATTTAGTTGGCTTTACTATTAAGGTTTTTAGTTTTGGTGTTACAAGTGAGCAAGTTTCTTCCTTTCCACCCCTTCACTTCCCCCAATCTAAGTTCAGAGACAAAAAAAATTAAGGGCTTGTTTTCCTTCTAAAGTTTCTAAAACTGCTTCTGAAAACCAGTGTGAGTTCACTTGAAGTTAATATTGATTTGTACTAGTCGAACATGGGTAGTATCTTATTTGGACTTGTATATAGTTTGTAACATTCCTGAAATTTCTGACGAGTCTAAAGTATGGTTTTCTTTGTGTTTTGGAGAATTAGTGACTAGGGTATCCTACCGAAGAAGTAGAGTTGTAGCCTTCCTAACTATTGAATACTTGCTCATTTGTTTGATTTACATTCCACAGCTTCATGTTACTTCATGTTACTAGAAATGTGGTGTACATATATAAAGGGATAATCAGGTTTTGAAATCTGTTCCTTCCTTTGTGTTGGAGGGAGAAGGTATGCAGTTAACTTGTAAATTTGGAGCCCTTATAGTAAGCATAGCCCGTTTCCAGGGATAAAAAAATATGACATGAAAACCACAAAGTTGGAAAAACAGTCAGGATTAAAACTGGAACATTTGAACGATCGTGGTTCTTTGATACAGAATGCAATTAAATGAGAGTCCATTTCCTGATAAACTGGTAACTCTTAGGCACCTGGTTCTTCTTTTCTTCTGCATTTTTTTTTCTTCGTAAGTGAAAATCTCCTTAGGGGTGGTGACAAACACAGTTCTTCCTTTTCTTTTTTTCCTTCTTCCAGTAATTTTTCTGAATAGATATAATTATTCATTTATAAAATCTACAACCTATCCCTCCCAGGAGGGAAGCATCAGGATGTTAAGAAATAATTAAATAACCTCTTGCTTGAGTTGGGGGTGTTTTAAGTTCTTGCTTGTTGACCTTTTGCCCAGCCACCGGATAGTTATCCTTGAAAAAAAGCGCTGGGTGCATACCATAGCAAGCAAACTTGGACAATATTCTCATTAGATAGGAGCTATCTGATAACGTGCAGCAGATAAAAGGTTGCCAGGGGAACAAGAAAATGAAGGTTTGCAGAGAAGGATTCCTTTAGGAAGGGATCATTTGTGCTACTTTTTGTTCAGCTGAGAGAAAAGCTACAGCATGACAAGTTAACGCTGCAGGATGAACCCTCCCATACAAGGGGCTGTAACAGCAGAGACAAGTTAATGTGACATAAAATGTCTGTGCCATGCAGTGCTGGAGCCAACTAGTTAACGGATCTAGGAGGCTGATTGTTCTTGTCTTACAATTGCAGGTGTAGTTGCAATATCAGGCAGTGAAACGGAGGATGATGACACTATGGATGTCCCACTGGATCTTTCCTCATCGGCTGGCTCAGGCAAACGGCGGCGACGTGGCAACCTGCCCAAGGAATCTGTGCAGATTCTTCGGGACTGGCTCTATGAGCACCGATACAATGCTTATCCTTCAGAGCAAGAAAAAGCACTGTTATCCCGACAAACACACCTTTCCACACTACAGGTATTTGAAAAAGTACTTCTCCCTTCTAAAGGAGCTGTTCTCTGCTTAAATTCACCTGTGGTCTAGTCATGGATACAAATGTTTACACTGCGTGTGAGATTTCCTTTTTTATTGCTACTCTCCTGCTGATGGCACTCATAAGGAGAGATAGAGACTGATTATTTGTTACAATGGTCTTTTGTTTATTGTATTGTACAAATATTTTTCTGGGAGAACAGACAGTCATGAATTTGGAGCGTGCATGCTAATTTTTTGCAAAATCGTGCCCCAAAAGACATTAACTGTCTGCACAAGGTAATTTATTGTGAGAAGAAGGTATTTGTTTGTCAACAGAGGTTTTATGGTGATAGATGTGCAGCTTAACATGTAACTTTTCACTTCTAAAATGGCAACTTGAGGCTCATTCCAGTAGAACATGGACATATATAATTATGTGTATGATCACTGCCATTAAAATCAGTGGAACAACTCAAAAAGGATAGAGCTACTCAAGGGTGTTAGTACAGGTATGGTGAAGCATTTGTGTAATTATTACGGATTCTCGTCCTGGGATGCCCCTGGCTTCTGTGAGGTCCCTTGGACGCATCATTCTTCTCTTCTGTGATCATCTTTGGTGGAATAGCTTTTGCCCATTGCTGCATCCCATGTTGTGGGAAAGTGGCTGCCTGAGAACTTGGGTAAACCAGGGCTTGGTTTTGGGAGCTGCTAGATAGAGAGCACTCCTGATGAGTCCTGGGCCTTATTTTTCCCGTATTAATTCATTAGTGCAAATTTCATAATTGGCTATGGAGTAAAATTTTCTTAATGCAACACCATAAAGAAGACTTCCTTTATGTA
Organism: Sylvia atricapilla; assembly: GCF_009819655.1. NCBI lineage: Eukaryota > Metazoa > Chordata > Aves > Passeriformes > Sylviidae > Sylvia > Sylvia atricapilla. The sequence continues at coordinate 103,613,611 of NC_089140.1, read as the reverse complement.
GTAAAGAGAAAAAAGACGTTAAACTATAAACTATCCTGTATTGCCCAGGAAACTGGTTGATATTTAAACAAAGACAAACTTAAATGAGGTAATTCATGTTATGTCTGTCGACACAGTCAGTTGAACAAGGAAAATCAGTAACTATTTGTGGGAGGAGTGGCTCTCTTCAGAGAGAAAAAGTTTTCCTGTTGTTAATTAACCTAAGCTAGGGAACAATAGCCAATAGGTTAATGTATGTGCACAGAGTTAAAAGCTAAACCCCTAGTTTGGACTTCAGCTGTCCCGGGGCTTTCTGTAACAGGAGCAGGGAGTGGGTGCTAGAGCACCGGGACAAGGGAAGGGCCTTTGCCAGGCGTGTCAGAACTTGTCAGTAGGTCTCTTATTTTGTTGTGCAGTGAAGGAAACTGCTCGGAGGCATTCATTAATCTAACCATCCGCTCTAGTGGCACATAGCTGGGGGTGAATGAAGGCAGAAATTAAGATGTCATTATATTCCCAGGTCTGCAACTGGTTTATCAATGCACGCCGCAGGCTGTTACCTGACATGCTGAGGAAGGATGGCAAAGACCCAAATCAGTTCACTATCTCGCGGCGAGGGACCAAGCTTCCCGAGGGCGGCCTGGTGGAGTCTGCCATCAGCACAAAGAACTACATTCCCCTGCTGGAGGAGACTGCCTTCCTTCCCGCTGCCGCACCGCTCGGCAAGACTGTGTCCTCTTCCAAGCCAGCTTCCCCGGGCTCGGTCCTGGCTCGGCCGTCCGTGATTTGCCACACGACTGTGACTGCGTTGAAAGATGCCCCCTTCCACTTTTGCCAGCCGGCTGATGTAGGCCAGACCACGGACCTGCAGCAGCCCCCGGCCGGCGGCTTCACAGAGAACCCCCTCTCCTGCCATGAGGACGCATCCAAACTGGGACCTGGTGCAAACACACAGAGTGGGCTCTTTAACACTCCTCCTCCAACACCACCAGACCTTAACCAGGACTTTAGTGGATTTCAGCTTCTGGTGGATGTGGCACTCAAAAGGGCAGCAGAGATGGAGTTGCAGGCGAAACTTATGGCCTAAATCCCCTTCCTTCTCCCTCCCCGTTTTGTTTTACCAGGCAGGGATTTAACAGCTGTGTGGTTCTGCCACCCACACGATATCAAAAGACTTCACTGCATTATTATTATTTTTTTTATTAATCTTATTTGCACAAGAGGATTGCTGAAATGAAGCTTCCTGTCACTGAGATGGTCTTCAGTGGAATACGGTCATTCCAAGAATTATAAACTTAAAGCTACTGTAGAAAGAAAGGATTGTGTGTTTTGTTGGGATTTTTTTTTTTTTTTAATGTTTTCTTTGTAGATTTTTCATAATGTGAGATATGTTTCCCAAGATCATGTGATTTGTTTTGTTTCTTTCAGACTGTGCAATATCTAGTAATGATATAGAGTCTTCTTATCATTCCCATGTGGAACGGAATATACCAACACGCTGTCTAAATTTTCAATTTTTTTAACAATACAAACTTTGGATGATCATGCTTTTTTTCCCATAATATAATAAAATATTTTCTTTAAAAGTGATGCATCCAGAGTATTTTGTTGAATACAAGCTTTGCAGAAAACATGAATTACCCTTGAAATAAAGGGGAGTGAGAAATATTTTCGAGCTCACACTGACTTTGTTTGGTTTAGAGAGCCATGCTAGCAGTTTGTTGTTAACCAGATGTTTAAAAGAATGCTGAAAAGTGAGACAGAAGTACCTGATTGTGTTCTGTTATATTAAAGTTTTTTAAGGGGCCAAAGGAAGTTATGTGGGCAATTCTGAGTAAATTTCAGAGGGGAAACCTTGGACCCTGCAACTTTTGGCTCTTTGAAATATTTTAGGGCTGGGAAATGTGATGGCCTATGGGGAAGATCTGAAGGTAAAAAGGAAGAGGCCAGAAGAGGGGCTGGGACAAGTGTTCTTTGTAGATCTTTGTGATGCCGCTCCTAGACATGACTGGTGACAAATTTTGATAGGGGAGGGCAAGGGCTTCTACCCTTACTTGGACTAGCAATGACGAGGTTTTTACTCGGTAATTCTAGTAGACTGAAATAAAGTAGGCTGTATTGCATTGAAATCTGAGTTCTGGGAGCCAGGTCTTTGTGAGATACTTTAACAGGTGGTTGGCTAAGATTTAGAAGAGATCCCTGTTGTATTGGGGGTGTATTTTTTTGCCAACAGAATCTAAGTTACCTTTCAGAAAAGGACTTTGCTATCAAAATGACTTATTACTGAAAAACATGAAGACTTGCAGCTCAAGTTTCAACTTGAATTGTCAGTCACCCACCCTTATCCTTCCAACAACAGTGAAATAAGAGACCTCCAGGGTAAAAAATTGGTTCTGGCTAATCTTTAAAAACAAACCAGTTGTCTGTTTGGGAGGTTGGGGCAGGGCTTCGAGGAGCAGGAGGGTTGGTGAATTTAAGTATATCACTATGAGTGGAAAGAAGATTACAATATTCTGACCACTATTCTGTTTTGCTGTGGCTTTTATAATTTTCTAATGTCAGACATAATCTGGAGTACTCTTTGTAATTCTTCTGAACTTGTGCCTTTCTTGAACCTTCATGTTTAAAATCAAAATGGCAAACAGTAAACACTGGCTTACTTATGACTGCATCAGCTTTGGTAACATAGTCATCCTAATATCCTGTATAAATACAGATTTTTTTTTTTAATAATTTGGAAATAAAGCTGGAAAATAATTTTGAACATAGAGATGGCTATGGTATACTCTGTCTTCAAGGAATTGCAGGTGAGTACAGAAGAGCCTTGTGTAGTGTCTCTTTGGATACACTGTACTTGATACTTCTGAGCTATTTTTCCTGGGATACCTATGTAGGTATTGTTTGGTTGGGGGTTTTTTTTATGACTAATTGTAAAATGGAAGTGTACTTTTTTGTAACTGTGAGGTTCATGTTGAGGGAAGAGTTGGTTAATAGACATGGTTTTGTGGAATAGGTGATTTATCTTAAGGGGGTGCTCCATACCCAAAGTGGAGTATGGACCTTTGATAAAGGTTTGGAAGATGCATTGTCCTTTCCTGTTCTTGCAGGAAGGAACTTTATTGCATCACTTCTTAGACCCATGCTTCAAGCACTAATGAAAGAAAAACAGCCTCACAAATGTTTGCATTGTTTGATTTGAATTGCTCGACGTTTTCCCCTTTTGTTTCCTTTTTTCAAAGCAGTTTGCTGGTGTGCTGTGGGATAAAGAAAAAGTGGGGCACTCAGATCATTAAAGGGCATTTTCAGAGGTCTTTACTCTTCATTACTTTGCCCTTTGTAATAAAGAATGTCATCAAGTTTAGAGAGGAAAAAAAAAAAAAACTTTGCTGGTTGAGCCTACCATTTCTGTAATTTCACTATAGCAGCTGCAGTACTGAAAATGAAAATCAAATGAGGAAGAAAGCTGTTGCCATTCAGGTTAACAGTTTTCATTGAAAGTAAAAGCCTGTGGTCTCTGCTGTTTTCATTTACTATTATGCCACACCAAGTGGTATTAGTGTAAATGACCACCGAAGTCCTGTTTGTGTGATGAGCACTGCATTTCCATTTTCCTGACTGACTTAACCCTGAGAACTTCACTGGTGACCAGTTTTGCTTGAGGCCAGTTATATACTTCTTAAATCATTATTTGTGTTAAGGTTACACCTAGAAGTTCGGCTGTAGTTGTAAGTCAGATGGCTGTGGCTGAGTAGCACCTGATACCACACCATGTAAAAGCTTTTCCCTACCCTGAGGTGTTATTTAACTTAGAAGCAGAAAATGACTCACATTGGGCACCCACTAAAAGGTATCAAAAGGGAGTTTCTGCTTTCCTGTAATCTGGCACTGATAGTTTTGGTGCTGGCTATTGAAGTTTACCTAAACCTATTCTTTCTGAGCATAAGCCTGAAGTAACTTTATCTAAAGTTATCAAAGGTAGGTAGATGTAGGGCATTGGGTGGAGCTAGGATCCTGAACTGGGCAGGAGTCCTAGTAACAAACCAAAGGCTTCACGTGCTGGTCACACATCCCTGCTAGGGCAAACGGAGAGTTTTATTTGTGAAACTTGTTTTACCATGGAAAAGAAAAAAAAGGGAAAAAAAAAAAAAAAGGCAATGAGACAACCTAAATCCAAAGCAGTTTAGTGAAAACCCAGCCTCTGCCTAACAACACACACTTCGGCTACTCTGAAGCTGAAGGGAAGGCATTGCTGTGTGTTACTGGAGACTGTGTGGCCGGCCAGGGCGTCAGCCAGCTAGGAGGTATGACAAATTCATGCCAGGGAAAACAGCTCACACGCAGACTTCGTCAACCTTGTTTTCATGGCTTTTGTGTCTTGTAAACAAGTTGTGGCAGCTGCATGTGATAAATCCCTGCGCAGAGCAAAAATAATTACAATAGGGAGGGAATCTCGATCCCGGCGTCGCTGGCTGCGTGCAGGGAGGGGGCGGTGTCTGTGCCCGGAGGGGGGGCTGTGGTATCCCACATGTCTCCCAGCTTGTGCCATGAGGTCAGCGAGCGCGGCTGTAAAACCGTTGGAGCTGGAACAGCTGGGCTGGCGGATGGGGGAGGGAATGGGGCAAGGAGCGCCGCAAGCCGGGCTGGCGGCACCTCCCGGGCCCCTCCGGCCCTGCCCGCAGCGCCGTCCCGCTGCCCGGCCACAGCGGGGCCGTGCCACCGCTCGCTGCCAAAGGGGAAGCCGGAGAGAGTCAGCAGTAAGCAGGGAGAGAGACGGTGTGCGGTGGGGAATCGGTTTTCCCCCCGGAGATGAGGTACGGCTGCAGTGGGAAGCCCAGCCCACAGAAGGTGCAGTGCAGCTGGGGAGTCCAGGTGCACCGTGACCCTGTTCAGTGTCACTTTTACACCTACGGTATTTAGGGCACTTGCAGTTAACTGTGTCCTGCCTGTCAAAGTCCCTTGTCATTTGCCATCTTTCTTCAAGCATTCGTGCAGGGTTTTTTGGTAACCCTTGGAGTGCTTTATATTCTCTCTAAAAGTCACTTAGTTCCTTTTTTTTTTTTTTTTTTTTTTCTTTCTCCACTTGGCATCTTGCAATTGTCAACTTCTCGCCTGGCTTTTTCCCTGTAGGGATTACTGGCACAAATACAGCTCGTGTTCACTTTTCAGGACATTGCTTGTTTTAAGTCTCCTGTTCACCAACTGCCAGAGTTATTACATCTCTATCCTGTTTCGCTGGTTCAGCAGGCTCTTCTCCCATGGGTTCCAGCGTTCAGACTGAAGGAGAAGAGATTAGATTAGCCACTCACTCTAGCAAAATGTCACTTAGAGCTGTTGCTGTTCCAGACATGATAATTGTACCCATGTGTGCTGTATGCGGTTCAGTGTCTATTCCAGTCCCTGTCACGACAATGAGTGCCTGGAGTTCTGCTCGCACAGAAAATCATGTAAACCGGTGCTAGCTATGCTACGAAGTAAAAACTCAAGCTGCTTTCTCCATCTATATTTTGCATGCACTCCTGCTGACAGCTCAAAGCCATTTTGCTCCCCTTTCCCTTTGAAACTGGTTTTATTTGCCTTTAAACTCCTCTTTCTATCCGAAGCTGAGGTGTCAGGTCTGGGACTACAGCTGGAAGGAATCTCAAGTCCTGCTACACGGATTTGCAAACCAGGGTAGCTTTCACCAACAGGTCGGCTTCACAGCCCTTTGTAGCTCTGCAGAGCTGCTTCATTGTGCAACATGAATCACAGTCCCTGAAGCTGATGCAGCCATGAATAAGTCGCATCTGCCTCCCAGCTAATCCCTGTTCCACTGAGTAGCAGGGTTTTTGCCAAATTCCATGTGTTTCTACTGACAAACAAGGTGTTGATCTTTCAGCTGCTTACACAATGTGCAATAAACCCGTAAAAATGCACAGAGGTAGGAGTGCTTTGAATTAGTGACTTAACTGGGGGGAGGAGAGGGGGCACAGGTGGCAGACTGTGAGTTGAATGAGTGCAGCTGACAACCATCTAACCCTGTTTATTCTTGGACAGCTTCCCTGGGACCACAGACCAGGGCTGTGGCTGCTTCCTCTAATTGCAGTCTAGGCAGTGCCTGCCCTGGGCACCAAGCCCTATCTCTAGGTGTGTAACAACACGACCCTCTTAGAGAGAAGAACCCTTGTCCTGGCATATTTAAACCCTGCATGTGGTTTTTGTTATGAGCCTTTTATCACATCATTTAGCTGATAATGAAGAGGATTGACCTGGCTATGGCGAGAGTGGATCGGTCCCAGAGCTGTGGGTTTTGCAGTAGATATATCTATATTTGCCTGGCTTCTCAGAGTCTTTCTATCTCTGCAGTGTTGCCACACTGCTGGGGAAATAATGCCCTGGAGTTCCTCCATCAGTGGTATTTCACAAGTTGGTAGGACTCGCCTTCTTTTTGGGAATATTCACTTTTATATGTAGTATTACAGAAATCATTCCAAACTGTGAGGCCTGTAGATTTATTAATATGCTATTCTATAAGTGTATGTACAGAGAATGTTCGATCCTGCCTCTGAAGTCCCTACAGCCTGATAGCTCTTTGGGAAATCATGTGTTACACACTCCATACCACTTCCCCCCCCCAAAACCAAACAGTTAGGGCCTGAGCGGCTTCCATTAGGGATAAACAATTTGGTTTCTTTAACTGATGTGTCCTATCTAGTTTCAGCATAAACCAAGTGTTCTTCCCTATCTCAGCTTTTTCCCCTGGTGTTCTAGCTCTTTTGCAGGAGCAAAATTGGGGTTTTTTTTGTTGTTGTTGTTTATTGGCAAATAAATTTTAGTGTTTAGCTGGGGGCTTTTGGCCTTTAGAAGCCTTTCCTGTAGAAGCTGTTGATGGAGAAGATAGTCTTGATCATAATTTGCCATCAGCTTATAGATTTTACCAAGATGCAATTTTGTGTGGGTTTATATATATCTATACCCTACATATATCCTAGTAAGGATACCGTATATATATTGCTCCTGGTATTTATATAAAAAAATAAGCAAAATCACTTGACCGATGTGAGAAGAATGTGATGTCCCTGAGCTTGCTTTTATGAATTCATATAGCCTGTCTTGGAAATTGTTCTGGATAGAAGATACATAACTGATAGCAAGGATCTCAACAGTTTTGTAATTTTCCTGAGTAAGCATTCAGCTGTTTTGCCAGAGCCTGTAATTTCACTTCCTTTTCTAGCCTGCAATGTTCTGATTGCTTGACCTTGTGTCCAATGTTTTATTTTGTTTTCTTTTGCACTTTTAGTCTCATTCCTTGTTTGAACTCTCCCTCTATCATTTCTCTCTCTGTTTGACTTGAGAGTGCTTACACAGTATCATGCATAGTCCATTTAACTAGGTTAGAGATATTTTGACTAGTTTCATACTGTTTTGAAAGGCATCTGATCTCTGCTACTCCACTTCACTAACCACAACAGCAAATCTTGCTCTGATAAAAACAGATCAGCTTCTGTTCATGAGTGAAACCACATTTTCTCTGTGTAGATAGTTTCTAACTTCTGCTTTTTGCATTGTTACAGGGGTAAGGCAAAGAAAGAAGGAATTATTAATAAAATCCACAGAGCATTTTCAAAAATGGAGGGATTATTTTTAGTTTTGAGTCAATGGCGTTGCTGGTTTCAGCACGCTTTCAGAGTCTGGCTCTGCTGCCATGAACCTTCTCCTGGTGAGGTGTGAAGCGGACATTCCTCTGCCAACATGAACGAAAAGGTTAGTTCAGGTTATTGTATTAAACACTGCTTAGGCAGTTACTTCTGTAACTCATTCTTCGTGTTAAATTCAGCTGGCTTGCATTCAGCCAAGGTATTTCCAGTGATGTGCTGCCAGCTCTCTCCAAAGACCTCCTCAAAAATCTTTCTTCCTTAGCTGGTGATACGTGGAAAAGAACTCCTGTAAATATCTCGGTTTAGTGTATAGATTTGCATCTGCAAAGTAAATACTGTCTGTTGTAAAACAGTCAGTCCCTCCACCTCCCTTCCCTTACCAAACCTACCTTGACCCCTGCTACTGTGTCCATGGCACCTGGGGCACAGAGGAAATGTCCCAGTCACCGTCTGAAGGGAGAGTGACATCCCTTACCATCTCTTTGGACCCTAGGAGGAGGTGGTGGGAATGCAGACATACAGGTCTGCATTCCCATGGGAGAGTTTGCACTCAGTCCTGCAATACCTTACTCCTTCACCTGCATGTGATCATGGGGCGCTGTTGGTCTCGGGGAGGGCAGCATGTGAAGCCCAGCTGGGTATTATGCCAACAGCCAGCACCACTCTCTGAGCCTTCTCTGATGTGGCAGTGTGAGTTTAAATAAGCAGCAGGCATGAAAGGAGGTATGGGGGGCTGCGTCAATTTCTCTCATATTTACACTGATAAGCAACAGGTATTTCCGCTGTGAAAAAAAAAAAATAATTTCCTTTCCTTTTGAAATGCAGTGATGCAGAAGCTCAAGTTTCCTTCCACAGGGTCAGAAGAGCAAGGAGGGCTGCATGGATCAGCTGATGCCTGAGTTGGCCAGACTCTCCCCATCTGGCAGAAGTGACTCATCTGTGGCATGACCCAGCCGCTCTGTAAGGCTTGTTGAGCTTAGGGGGAGTTTGTCTTCAGATCCTCTACTTCCCTGAAGGTTTGCTTTTAGTCCTTGCCTTACCCCTGCCCTCACCTGCATTTGCTATCCAGCCTGGGCTGAAGCGGTCTGTCCCCAGATGCCTTCCTGGTGCCAGTCCCTTCTTTTAGGGTGGGGGGAGCTGCCATTGCAGATCTTGAGCTACTGCCTCCACCTGGGGCTCATTACATGCATCTTCCTCTCCGGCTGCCAGGGGCCTGGACAGAGAGCAGGGAAATGGCACACAAAGCGCTCGTAAAACCCTCAGTCCTGTCTGCCACTGAAGGAAGCGCTGGCTGAGCCTCCCTCCCTGCAGGACGGGCTTCCTGCCCTAGGAAATCCCCTGCTGTAAGGCAGCCCAGGAGGTCCACCTTGGGGATCTCAAACTGTGGTTAGTCAGCACTGACTGGGTACAGAATGAGAGCTATGAGCTTTTAGAAAACCCTAATAAAACCTTCTGATTATACATAAGAAGAAAAAAAAAAAAAGTGATCCTGCCTGCTCCCCAGCTCTGTGGTTTGCCTAAATTTACTTCTCTGGAATACACTGGAGTTTGATCTTTGCGAAATGATATCTAAAAAGCCCACATGTAAAAACTTAACTGTTCCAGCGATAGGATCATAATCTGCCTTTGATCCTGTAAATTGTTGAACCACAACTCTATTCGTTGCCCAAGGACTGCAGGAAATGTACACAGGGTTATGCAAATCTCTAGGAGAGGGAATGTTTTGCAGGGAGGGGGGGAAAGATGGTTCTTGCCACAACTGTCAGTCTCTGGATTGCAGCTGAATAGTTTGGCAGTCCTGGCGCTCTCCTGTGTCACCCCGCTGCCAGTTCCCACGGCTCCTACCCCTCTCAGCTCACCGTCCAGTTGTGCAAGTCTGGAGCGGAGAGCTTTTTTCAGATCTCCCCCTGCGTGCGCTGGTGGCATTCACAGGCACAGTCTGCAAGCTCGGTCCTTCGTCTGCGTTTTTCTCCAAGCCACCACTGTGAGTGCAGTGTTCGTGTTTCGCCTCTAAATCCCCACGGCTTTTGCCGCTGGGGACGTTTGCGTGGGGTGGGTCAATCTGATGGTAAGGCACAAAAGGATTTCTTTCGGAAACTTGAGGGGAAGTAAGCCTGCACCAGAGCCCAACCAAGGCAGGACAGCAGCAACAACACAACAGGGACATGGCCAGCAGATGGGGAGCTGCCAGGCAGGACTTTAATTTTGTGTAAAATGTGAATTTTCCTCTTTCCCAGACTTGCAAAAGCATAGTCAAACCCTTGTAAAGGCGCAGGCTGGGTGTAGTGTGGGAATGCATCCATCATGAACACCACATTCAAAACGTGAATGCTTGACATCTTAACCATGGCTCAGGGTAACAGATCCTGATAAAAATAAAAATAGAAGTCCTTTTATACCTTCTCTGATTTTTTTTTTTTTTTTTTTTTTTTTTTTGGATGTAAGCTAAGTGGCATGACACTGGACTTCGGTACTTCACCCAATTGACTTTAATTTGCATGTTGAAGAAAGGTACCAAAGGGCAGGATGAGCCCCCCATTGCCCAGTTGCCCTAGCAGGGCTCCCCTGGCAGGCACGCCGTGTGTTGTGCTGTGCTGGGGAAAGTTGTGCTGCATCCAGAGCACAGCCCAGCCTTTTCCCTAAGCTGCATATCCCGCACAGGTTCAGGAGCTGCACACACTAGAATGTGGGGCAGGCCTGCATCAGCTGGGCCAGGGTTTGTTTTGCTGTTTCTGTTTGGTTTTTTCACCTCGGTGATAATTCTTACCCAATGCGCGATCTCTGCTTTATGTACTTTACTACTCCTTGTGATAATCAAAATCCGGCCCTGAACTTTTTCACTACAAAGGAAACAAGAACTTTGCCCTGTTGGCTGTTAACAGGGCACTCAGCGATGCCGCAGCCTCTTCTCACGTGCAAAAACCTCCAAAGTCTGTGGAAATCTGGGTTATGCTGATGACAGAACGCTAATTGTTTTTTCACCGCTGTGGCTGGAGATCAGGTACTTTGACACGGACATGAGATTTCTGGTGTCAGACTCCTCTTAAAAAAGGAGCAGGCACCCAACCAAAGCTGGTAGAAAAAACACTTTAAACACCAGGACCGCCAATAACGCGCTGCGTACGGCTCAAAGTGCAACCCGTGGTGGGTTCAAAGCGCTGAAACATTAACCAGACCTTGGGCCAGCGTCTGTAGTTGCCGCTGGGTGCCCAGAGCATGTCTCCCGGGAGCGGGAAGTGAGGGTGTCACTGTTATTCCCCGTGTGGAGAAAGGGCGCAGGGTGTTTGCACAGCGCGGACGGGAGCGCTGGTGGCGGCCCCGAGGCGCTGGGCGTGCGGCAGTGACAAGGTACGAGCTTCTCCGTGCGGGAAAATCTCAGCCTCCGGCTCCTCAAGAAGGGCTCTGATGAACGCTGCAGTGATGGAGGTGGTAGTGTGAGGCTGTCCTTGCATGTCCACCTTTTTGTTGGCAGGTATAACCTGACTCAGGTGAAACCCCTGACTCTAAGCCTCCCCCTGACCCCAAATGAGGTAAGGCCTCATAAAAGCAAATATCATTTATGAAATGGCAGGCTGCAATAGCAGGGGGAAAGGAGAATTGCTTCTGGCCTCACACCTCAGATGGTTCGGAGCTGGTTGGTGGTTTGGTGGCTTGGTGGTGTTTTGTTTTAACAGTGGTGAGGTGTCCTGGAGATCAGATGAGGAGATATGAGGAGCCAGAAAGCATTTCTGAGCATTCAAGTGTTGTAATCCTGCTCCCTGAGCTCAGCTGACACAGGAGACAGGTAAACACTTCCCACTGCCCAGGTAGGTGACACTATATAAGTCCTCAGAACACCATGAGGAATAACAAGTCTTTTGCAACTTTGCCTTTGAACTCTGAAGAAGTCATACTTGCATGACAGATGGCAGCAGTGCCTAGCCATATTCTGAGGCATAGCACAGCTCCCAACTCCCTTGCAGAGGTTTTATCCTCAGCTGGAGGAGGGAGGGTACAGCAAATTGTGCGTCAGTGCCGACTCTTGCAGCTGTAGAAACTTGTCATTTCCTTTCCAAACACCCTCAGCAAGGCAGTTGGCTTTGGGCCAAAAGCCATTCCTGTAGTGTCTGTTCCTGCTATATACATGTGTGATGTTAACTTACCTGATTCCTGATGTGAGTTTCTCCACAACCACTGCCACATATCTGTGTCTTGCCAATGTGGTGGCTTTAGGAGCAGCCTCTTCCAGTACCAAGCTTTAGTGTGAATTTACCTGAGAGCATGTCCCTGTTCAGGGGAGCAAAGAAATGCTTTGCTCTGCTTGTGCTGAATCATTGTTACCTGGCAAGGGTTTGGGAACTGTGAGATCATATTTTCTTGTAGCATATTACAACTGCAGAAAAGGTATTGGATTCTGGGTTTCAAAAGACTAATTCTTGATCAGGATGATAAAATATTTAGGTCTAGAACTTTACCTTCACAGCTCATTGTAAAGAAATTGCTCTAGTAGTAATGGCAAAAGAAAGGACATGCTCATTTATGGTGCTTTAAATCAGACAAATCATTTCTGAAGACAACAAAACTGTAGCAGAGAGCTCTGGTGCAGGGCTCCTTCTTGGACTGTAAACACTGCAAGACAGAAACCATCAATATTTACACAGTGCTCAGCCCAGCACAGTGCGACTTTTCTGGTTGGGCCTTTCGAGGCACTAATAGGGATATTAAATCATGCTGAATACCTTTTTGCAATATTTACTGTTTAACGATAACCCCACATGTGTGTGCTGAAGACTGTGGATTGTGACCATGCAGCATCAGAACCAGAAAACCTGCGATGAGGCCAAGCCTCCTGATATCTTCCCCCTGCTCATCACACATGTGCTATGCCCCTTCTGGTGTTCCCAATATTCGTCAGAAGCAACTTAGAAGGAATGATGCAAGGGTAAGTGTGTTACTGTGTGAACTGTCACCAGTTGTGCCAAGGACTGTGGATTTAAAAGTCAGGGGGGAGGAAAAAGCATTAAAAATACTACTGCTATGTTGCCCTGTGGGCTCACAGAAATGTGACACAGAGAAAAATTAGCCTTTTGTGGTTTCATGTTTCCCTGACCTTTTAAGAGAGAAAGAAAAAAACAGACCCAACTTCTGCTCCCAGTTACAATGCTGAAAGTCCAGAGCAAATGTAATACACTGGCTGCTGAGGGTGCGAGAGCAGAGTTTCACGTTGTCTACTGAAAAGCAGAGAGAGCGCTGAGGTGTAAAGATAATTTAAGAAAAGCTGCGTGAGTTCAGTGATAAACCTCCATCCCAGGCAAGTGTAATTATTGGTGTTTGAGTGTAATTTTGGTGCTTAAAGAGATCCATTCGGCCTGCTGTGGTGGGATTTCTGCCTTGGTGTCAGTGCGAGGTAAAGCAGAAAACACGTGGCTCCTAGAGCACCATGCCCTCGTACATGTGAGCGAGGGATGTGCCACAAGGGAGGTCTCCTGGGCACCAGCACTGCAGCTGACAGCCCCTGGCAGTGGCAGAGATGCTGTGACAGCACCTGCAATCACACCACTTGACACTTGGGAGGGTCTTGAACCATTAGTGTTAAGCTCACACGTGCTACTTGGTATGAAAACAGTTCCAGTTAAGTGTCATTTCAGGATTGTTATTTTCACTTATGCAACTGCTGACAAACAAAATCTGCTTGGATTATACTTTAATGACAAACTCTGCATGCTTCAACAGGTTTTCTTTGTTTTTCGGTTTTATTTCCCACCTTTCACTAAAGGAAATTTTTATCTGAGAGAGAGAAAATACAGCAGGTGAGCTGCTTTCTACCTGAAATCCCAGCATTGCCTGGCAGAAACTGCTAGACATGAATCATCACAATGAATGCAATACTGCACAAAAGTAGCTTTTTTTACAAACACAAGGTTGTTAAGCAAAGGATGAGAAACACGTGGAGTACACTGCAGTTTGCTATGTACTGCAAATGTATGGCTGGGTTCCCAGGTTCGTGTACATTCTTGCAGACAGGCTGCAGTTGTCATGATGCTATTGCCAGGAAGGATGTAAACAAAAGGAAACTTCTTGTCAGTTGAAGCATTAGGTTAGTAATACAAAGGAGTATTTCATGGACTCTTTCAGACTGATACACATCATCTATTTGTCAAAGATGTTTTTCTCTTATGTGTAGTCATACAGCCTCTTTGACGTAAGTCACCGTTTTCTTACATTTTTTAAATAACAGCAATATTTACTATGTGGTGAATCAGGGCAATGAGCAAGATCACAGGATCCTCTTGCAGAGGATCATGACTTAAAATTCATGTGTTCTAGGCAAAGCATTTCTGGATTCACTTGAAGATTGACACATGGCCATGTTTCCATTGAAGTTGCTACAGGTTTGTCTTTATGTATGCCTTCACTATGCTTTATAGCTGGCAATTAGTCTGGGATGAAGTCTGGTTTCTCTCCCAACACTGCAAATGCAATTGTGTAACTTAAGCCTGGTTCTTATGCTGGATTAAAACAGTAGATAGTGAGATGAAAAGAGAAATCACCCTTTCAAACTCTTTTTTCCCACCATGACAGCTTACACCATGGAAGCAGCAGCCATGGATTACTTTTGGGTTGTGTTTAATGCACATCATGTTCCCCTAGAGTTGCCACTGCTCCAATGGCAATGCCCTGCTCTGTGCAAGGACAGCTGCTGCCCAGGGGCTTGTATCTCCCTGGCCTCAGCTGGCACCATGATGCTGCCCTGCGGTTTGTGGAAATTGTAGAATTGTGGTCATGGTGGCACTGATGCACTGGGAAGGGATGTCACATATTTAAATACTATTTACTGAAACGTTGCTCCGAGGTGGGAAGGGATTTCCCCCTTCAGCTGTTGCTACAGGTGTGATTGTCCCACAGCATAGCAAAATGCCATCCCAGTTTTAGTGCATCATCTGTGAGCTGTCTGGCCCATATGATTTTTTCCCCTTTTGTTGTCAATTATTATTGACTGGAAAGATGAAGAATGACACATGCTTAAGTGCATCAGTTGTCTCAATTTCCTTCCCATTAGGCCTAGCTTACCAGAACAGTCTACAAAATGAAGAATTTTCATGTTTTTGGTTTTTTTTTCAGGTGATAGGAGTTTTCTTCTGAAGACTGACAAAAGGACTAGAGCACAGTGAGTTATTATTACAGTCACTTATTTAAAAAAAAAAGACAAAAGAACATGCTGTAAGATAAAAAAATAATATAGCCCAACTTGTGCAATGCAATAACTTCTCAGTGCTACAAAAAATCAGGGATGATCACAGTCCTGAACGCACATCCACAAAGCCATTCCAGATTGCAACTGTGAACACCCATGGTCACTTCAACAGGAAAAAGTAAGATATGGTATTTTAAGGACAAGACTTTGATAATTCTATAGTTTAAAGCCAGGGATAAGTGATAGGTTGGACATTCCCACTGGGAAAATAAGCTAGTTACACTGGAATGAGTTACCCTTTGATATTCAACGTCTCAGCTTCCTAGTTACCATCGCCAAACTAAGGTGTTTGCCTCAGCACATGATTGTTTACACAGTGACTTATCTTACCTTGGTGAGATATTTGATACCCATAAAACATCCGTCACACTCTGTCCTACTGCTTTTCTTTAACTCAAGGCAAGGCCCATCCCTCTTCCAGAACCTCTGACAGCTTTGAAATACGGCAGTGTTGCCTTCGGTGTAGCTCAGGGGTCGTGCAGTGGTTGCTTTCTCCAGAGGCTCTGCAATACCTCAGTACTTCCCCCTCTTTGAATAAACGTGGCAAAATCCATAATTTGTTTCCATTCTGCTTGGCTGAAAATGAGGAAAAGTTCGGCACCATGTCATGGAGATAGTTAAATGAAGAGTCAATACAATGAAGGCTTCTGCACCAGGAGTAGCCCATAATAGGTGGTGGCAATGTCACAGCTCAGCTTGTTTTTTAATACAGCTCTTTTTTTCTTCTTCTTCTTTAGTGTGTGGATTTTTTTTTCCCTCTGGGTGGAGCAGAGCTGGGGAGGTGATGACTTACCTGCCACAGCTCGGTAGATCGCAATCTGGAACTGGCAGAGTGTTAACACAATGCTCCAGCAGAGCTTTTCTGTCTCTAATTTCAATGATTATGTTGTTACTGGATCAGTGAAGGGAACCATGAAAAACACAATTACCAGGAAGCCCTGTTCCTTCGCTCGCCCCTTTGTCTCCCTGCGGACGGGGCATGTGACTCACGGAGCAGTAGAGGGCCGGCTGTAATCTCACGCACTACCGAGAAGGGTGCTGTCCGCCCATGGGACCCAAGCGTGGGAAAGCCTGACTGCTGGCTGCAAGGGCCAGTCACGTCATGTTTTGCAGCTGGCATCCAAATGCATCCTGATGAATCAAGTGAGAGCAGCTACCTTCTCCTGCCACAGCGGTGGCTGAGCAGCCGTGCACAAGAGGGGCTGTAAAAACCTTCCCGCGTGCAAAAGCACAGGGAAGGGACGGTGTTGTGAATGAGCTTACTGTGACAGCACAGCAGTATTATATAGGTCACTGGCATACCATCAGACTAAAGGGAGAGGGGATGAGTATCTTTCAGCTGTGGATGCTGATTTCAGGTTTGCTCAGTGCAGGACCATGGCTAAGTGGGCCTGACCCAACTCTGCTACATGATGCGTAGTGGGAACAAAAAAAAACCTCACTCGCTCTCTGCACTCCAAGTCATGTATAAAGCTATGACCTCAACAACAAATATCAGTAGCAGCAGAGCAGCCAATATTTTTATCATTAATTGCTATCAAAAATGTCAAGCTCAAAGTCATCAGATTTGATAGGCGATCATGCTCCAAATTGACGGCTGAAGTGAATTATTTGCCTATTGCGTGATGCAAAAACAATGTCTTGCAGGAGAGAACAGACATTGGCAAACAAACTGACAACAAGATATACTTCTGGGGAAGGCTTCTGATTTGATCTGGAAGGAAACATTGCGTACAAATAGGGAGAAATTTTACCTGCATGAAAGGCGGGGTTGAGCCATGGCTTGGACTTCCTTACTCTGCTCGAGAACAGCATTAAACATACCTGCTATTTTACTCCCTTTGAGCTGTTCTCATTACAAAAAGGTACCACACACCTCAGAAAGTTTTTTGAGTAATAAAGCATGTTTTCCCCCCATCCCTGGTGCATCCATTTATCAGTGACTAATGAGCACATAAATTCCAGCATGTGAAGAAAAATCCCTTCACCTTGGTGTTAAGCAGAATTTTCCCTACCCATGGATCTGCAGCACAAGTCTTTCTGGTCTTTCTGTGCTGAGGGTCTAGGCATGGGCAGACAGTACATGGTACAGCACTGGCGCACTATTAATGTAACTACTAGGTACTACAAAGTGAATCAGGGCCTGTTGAAATACTAGTACAACCATGAACAACATCATCCAGGACATGTTTCTGTGGGATTTGGTGACTGTCTTTATTTCAAGCAGTGGGGAAAAACTCCATCTGGAAGCGGGATTCCAGTGAAGGGAAAGTCAACTATGGCTGCCAGGGATCTCTTTTGCCCCCAAAAATTCAGACATCGCAGGACATAAGCAGAAAATGAAAGGGAACCAGTGAGGGGAAAACCAAACAGGCTGGGGTCTTCTTGCCACTTCTTTTTTGAAGTCCCCAGTGTAACTCCTGGCATCTTCAGTGGGGTTTGGCTGGGTTCTGTGCAGAAGCGCCTTTGAAGATTTTGCTAAGGCTCAAGGCCTTGATCATGGCAACTTTTATGCCTGTGAGCAACTCTGTGCAGATGAACACTTCCAGGGTGCTCAGCAGGATGCTTTGGATGAGACTTTGCAGGGCTGGTCTTAAGCAATGACAGCTTAAGAGAAACATTCTGCTTGTCATGCTTTTATCCTTGACCACATCAAATGAAATGCCTTGGCAGTTCTGGAAGAATGAATTTGCATTGAAAACTCACAGCTCTTACAAGCAGTGCATTAATTATTTTATTAATTTACTCTTTTTACATTATGGGAAACATTTATCTATTTACATTTTCCTGTCCACACACAAACCAGATAGATAATCCTGTGGAAACCCAAATCATTAAGCCATAAAAACACTCTCCTCTGTCTAAAGGCTTTCAATTTTGTGTCTTTTGTTTCAAATCAAAAACACTTTTAAAATCACATTTGGGAATGCAGGTAGGCCAGTGATTTACATTCTAATTAAAATATGCATTTGACCATTTTCCTTAAAATAAAGATCAACAAAAACCCCCAAAACAAAGCAAAACAAACAAAAACCCCCAATAAATTCACAAAGATGCAGTTTAAATTAAAGTGATAGTGCACATCAAAGCATTAAGGGAACACCAATAAATAAACTGAAATATATTACAAATAAATTATTTCTATTTACCTTTTCAAATATTAAAAATCTTTAATCCATTTCTTCATCTTTCTTTACAAAAAGATTATGAGAATTTTATGGAAACATCTCCAAAAAATATAATAAATACCTCTTTTTTTTTTTTTTAAACTTTTGAAGCAGGAGACAAACCCAACCTTTTCTAAAATTTCCCCCAAGGAAAAAAAAAAAAAAAAGCAATAGTTTAGTCCCAAAGTGAAACAGAATATAGGCATTTTTAATATACACTGGGCAGTTTAGACTAAAAACAAATAGTTACAAATTATACTAAAACAGATGATGGAGCAAATATACTAGCATTGGTGTCGGTAAATGAGTCAAGTGGTTAACTAGTGGCGTTCTATGGGCAGAATTATTTTATTTTGTATTTTCTGGTATTGGCTGTATTTTAAATATTTTGCTAAAAAACTAGGCAAACATTATAATAACCTCTCCAGTGCCAAATGAACTAACAAGCATTCAGCTAAGAATAAATTCATTTAAAATAGGTACAAAAAATATTCTATGATATACAAATACAATAATTTGAAATGTACAAGACTATCTAGTCTTCACTTTTCTGCATTTATAGGGGAAAACTTGCTGGATATAAATTTCTGTAGCCACTTGTCAACCAAAGTCTTAACTCATCTTTCGTAAAACGTTCACAAAACTAAGTAAGTCTGCGACACAGTTGTGAATGTGGACTCTCACCTAGGTACTGCTTCAGTACAAATGAGTTCCAAATAATTAATACTTCCTATGACTATATATGCTCAAAAGTGGCAGTTGGCACTATTACATACTGCAAACACGGTGATGTTTTGTTGCTGCTAAAAGTTAAACGCAGTGTTTCAAAACTAGCAAATACACTGGTATTCAAACGCATAGAGGGTCAAACCTTTTGAAGCTCCTGTAACACCAAGCACTCTAGAGTTACACTGGATTTCTGATTACTCTAGTTAAAAGTCTTTTATATATTAAATTATTAGCCCTTATCTTGTAAACCACAGCAGTAAATATTTGTGCCCTGTTTATAAAGACATAGCTCAGATATCGATGGCTTTGAGAGGTAGCAAATTCTCTAGTGGTTTTAGTATGCTCTCATGAAAATACTTGGTGCCAGAACCTATTACCTCTCCTATTTTCTCGAATAAAATTAAATTAGCACCTGGCTATGATGTCATAGGAAAAGAAGCTGTCTGGCATGGTCTAGATGAATAGTTTTAGCAAGAGCTTAACTTTTCGATGACGATTTTCAATGCTTTTTCAAGTGCAAGCTGCAGAATTGCCACATGTGCAGTGGGGTTTTTCACTGGTTGGACTGTCCATACAGGTTGAGCAGCCATGGGCACAGCCAGCCAGCAGTGGCATGCAGCAAGGGCTGCCTGCCACCTGTGTCCCTCCATGGTGAGGCTGTCCCTGTGCTCACTGGGAGCAGAAAGCAGCCTGCTTTCCTTTCCCACGTACCCCTGCCCTGGCAGACAGGGTGAAGAGGACGCAGTGGAGTCTGGAAAACATCACTGCAGGACTGCACACGTGCTGAGGACTGCACAGCGCTCCTCTGCTCACACCAGTCCTGTCACCCAAAGCAGCTCAGGCTAATTCTGCTGGCAGCAGCACATGCCAGTTTAGGCACGCGTGTGCGCACTCACACACGCTCACACGCACGCACACAACTCACTTTCAGCAACATGCCTGACGTAGCTTTCCTAATGTTGGCACAAGAGATTCCAGTAGCAGCGTGGTCGGTATCATTCCTCATCAGAGGAGCTGGAGGACAAGCCCGTGCCCCAGCCAGAGGTGGCTGGAGGGGACAGAGACACAGGAGCTGACCTCTCAGGCTCCTCTCCAGCCCTATTATCTGCCATTTCCGCCCACTATTACTCAGCTACTTAGGATGCATATTTTTCGTGATTGCAAAACAATGGCAGAAGCCAGGGTAGGAAGGCTTGTCGTGAAAAAGATTAAGTTCATATTGATCCCATAACTTGTGAAAAATAGTCTATTGTTCTTGCTCAAGTGAGTACTTTATACTATTGAGAGGAGGCTGAATTAGAAATTTACTCCTAAATATGGACGGTTTGGTGATAAGCAGTCTGAACTGTAGCATACAACCAGCTGTGGATAGAGCAAAGCAAGCCTGGCCTGGAAAAGCATCAGAGGCTCCATGTACAGTAATTCACCTACAGGTGTCCGTGTGTGGCTGCGTGGACGTATGAGATTGGATGGTCCCACCGAGATTAAGACATCAACAAAACCAAGCTTTTTTCTTTTTTTTTTCTTTTTTTTTTTCTTTTTTCTTTTTTTTTTTTTTAAACCAATATAATCCATACAATACAATACAAGAGGAATTGACAATACAGTACAATTTTTAAAATTCTTAATACTTGGACAAGAAAATCCTTCTTTTATATTATCTCTTCAACTGTCATTGCTTCTTATCTCCTTCCTTTTTACTCTTTTATTGCCTTTCAAAATAGATTATTTCCCTGGAAGATCGAATTTACAATCTTCTGCTGATTGAAATGTTTAAGTAGTGATTGATGAAATAAAAATGAGGCAGTTTGTGCAGCTGTGAGTGTGCAGGTATCATTCCACAGGATCTTTTATATCCCTCGCCATCTCACCTGTGGGATATACTTCCACGTTTTCACCTGCCAGAGCTGTGGGGTTTCTTTTCGTCCCTCCCTCCCCGCTCCCACCCCAGCTCCCTCCCCTTGTGTGACTCCTTAATTCAGGTGAAGATGTGATTTGGAGGTTTAGAATAAAGTGCGCCATCTGCTTTAAAAAAAACAGTAATAAAAAGAAGGGAATCCGAGCCATAGCTCCTTTCATCTTTTGTGAGGAAGACGGTAGAGTCCGAAAGGATCACCCTGCATGACTGAAAATACCAAAGTCTCCTACAGTTTGATATTGCTGTACACTGGGTAACAGACTAGCTTTAGGTCAACTAAAGATCATGAGTAAGTTAAATGGAGCATCTACTGTACAGGTGTGCGGGTGTGTGGAAGTCTGAGTGCTGCGTTTATTTGTTCCAAACAGAAAAGAAAAAAAAAAGGATCGTGCTCGTTTACATGAGGCAAAGTGGCAGCATCAGTACATGTGACAAAGCATCGTGATGACATGGGCGGACCTTCAGAAAGCAAAGGGTGATTAGAGGACATCTCTCGGAGGACCGACAACTACGCCACAGCAGTGGAGTTCACTGGGAGCATCGGGGCAGCTGCGTACAGAGAGAGGGGAGGGGAAAAGGAGGGACAGAGAGCGAGAGAGAGGAGGAGGTACAAATACTTCGTGGTGACCTTGAGCAGGAGCCTAGAGGGGCAGATAATACATGAGGCTTGTCTTGCCAGAGAGAGTCCTCCCGGTTGGATCCCTTCATAGCCTGGTCTGGGCTTCGGGGATGTATATCTCAATGCTTTCGGCGCTCTCGGTAGCTGAGTTCTGGCGGACCGATGCAGCGCGCTTGGCAGCCATCAGCCGTTTCCGGGCCTCCTGACGCTGAGAGCTTTCCAGAGAGCGTTCTCGTATGAGTGGCACCTGACCTTTCGATGGCTTCTTTGGCACTGGAGGAGGGACCCTTCTCTCCTGATCAAAGCAGAAGGTTAATGGCATTATACAGCTTCTCAGGGAAAGGCGGGAAAAACTAGGATATATCAGTAGTTAGAACACACATTTTACCTAAGGTTTGTTAGCTCTTATCTGCCTTTCTGTCTTCGGTCAACTGGCTTTTGTGCTCAAGGGTTCATAAACATAGGGCAAGGGCAAAGGGGAGGGGAGGGCCGGCCGCCGCGCTACTTCTCCTCGGGGACAGTGCTGCCGGGGCCGAGGCCCCCACCGCTACCTGCTTAGTGCCAGGGACTAGGAAAGAGACCGACGTCCCGCCACCAGCAGCGCAGCCGGGAGGGAACGCTGCTCTCAGCAGAGCAACTCTGCACAGAGCCCCAGCCAGCTCCTGGACCACCCTCTTCTATCCGTGCACAGCGCTAGATGCTCCTGCAACACGGAGGTGCCATGGCTTTGGCGTTCCTAAATGCAGATGGGAGCTAGCTGAATGCAGCTGGTGCATCAGAATAAGCAGATTTTAAAAAAATAACCACATATTTATGTATCTATTTCGGAGCAGTTTAGTGACGGCTCAAAAAAAATCCCACACTCTGGGTCTTGCTGTTCAAGCTCATACACTCTGGCCTTGTGCTAAACAGGCATGAAGCTACAGTCAGCTAGAAATAGAAAATCTGGTAGGAAAAACTTAAAAACCGTTAAGAGAACATGCATTAATCATCACGGTGGCAGCTAGCTCCAGATACGTGACCAACAAGGAGGGCTTTTATGTATATCCTGGTGCATGTACACACACATACACACACACACACACAAAAAGAAAAAGAAAAAAACCAATAAAAAATAAAAAACATCCCACAAAAAAAATTATAAAAAAAAAAAAAAAAAACAAAAAAACCCAAAAAAACCCCCAAAAAACCAACCAAAAAAAAAACCACCCTCAGAGAGAGAGATCTCTCCCACAAAAGAAAAGTGTATTCAGAACTGAATTTCAGGCGTCCACAAAGACTTTGTCAAGTTAATTAGATTGTCTTTTAAGTTACATCCCCTTCCAACTGTGAACATGGTCTCTGAGCGAAGGGATTTTATCACACTACAAAGGTCCCATTCTGCCCTTTCGTTTTCTCTCATGCTGCTCACAACAGCTTCCATGGCTCAAAATATAAAGGTGCTTAGTTACACTTATTCATACTTTGCTTTTTCTCTCCGTCCAAGGATTAATCTATGCTGCTTAAAAAGGGCCCAGTGGCAAAGGCCGAAGACAAATATCAATTCCACAGAAAGTTTTTTCTTCTTTTTTTTTTTTTAATCCTTTTTAAGAAAGGAGATGATCTGTTTCATCTAAAATCATAGACAAATGCTGTTGAAACAGGAACACAGTGTAATTCTTTAAAATCTTTACCTTCCTACTGTAGGTCCCTTTCTTCAGCACTACTTAACTTCCTTTAAACCGTTATAGTCTTCTTTTTGTTGGAAACTCTTTGAAATGTTATTCAGAAGCAAAGAAAAGGCACATTTTTTTCAAGGAAAACTCTGATTTCTTACTGCTGCAATTGCAAACACTCAGCCTACCCACTTTACTGTAAAAGCTAATGAAAGACCATATATCAGCATTTCTGTGCATGCATGTTTGGCAGGTTTAACTTCCTTTTCTGATAGATACTGGAAAAAAAAAAAGAAGATAAGAAAATGACTTGCCTTCAGTACCTTGGGCTAGGAAAACACATTCCCATTCATTCCCCTACAAAACACACTAGGTGTGCACAAATGGTGTGAACATGGCACTCCTAAGTCAGGAATGAGTACTTAGTCTTGATTGGAGGAGGAGGAATAGTGCTACCAGCACTGCCTGTACAAGCTTCCTGCTGCAAGATTAACGGGGTTTGATATTATTATGGTTATTTGTCCAAAAGAAAACACCACTTTGGTCATTGGCAGCCAGCTGACCGTAAGTTGGGGTAGCCAGGACTCCTGTCTGAGCCACTGTACCTGCAAGTTGTGCTCCCCCTCCTTCTGGTGACCCTACCTGTTGGCTGTGCTCAGTGCTATACCAGAGCAGTCACAGCAGAAATTCAGCCATAAATTACGTACCTACAGGAGCGCGACATTGGACCGTTGGTTCCTCTAGGAATGGGTCTGTGCTCTAAGGATTTTCTGAAACATTTGTGTATTTTGGCTCACCCAAGTGCTGTTTGTCTTGAGGTGGATAGTGAGGAGGAAAAATAAAAGGCGATGGTGCCAAATGAGAATGCAAACTGAAATGTGACTCACAGTTGGAGATGAGGCAGTTTTTCATGGTGACAGAAGATGACTACGTTTACAAAAAAAAAAAACCAAAAACACCCCACCAAAGCTCCCGATGATTTTTATGTTTTTATGCTACCTCAGGTAAACAACAAGACCAGGAAAATGAATGTGTTTGTAAAATCACCCATTTAAAAAAAGCCCAAAATAAATAAAAACCAAACAAATGGAAAAAAAAAAGAGTAGTTTTTTCATGTAACATTTTGGAAGGCATATTTTTGATATTGCTCTTTGTAATCTGGCTACCAAAGTCAGCGAAGGTTACAGTGTTTCCCTAGTTTTTTCAGTAACACAACCTAGAACTCTTGCTGTATGCAGTAATATGAACCGTAAATGTGATTTATTTAATTTTAAGAGTCAATATATAAGGCAGTTCCTTCCAACGATTGATCGTCTAATATGATTAAATGTAAAGCTTAACAAAGTACCACATTCCCATTATCCAATTCACAAAGACAGATTTGGTTTAAAAATATGCCTGAAACATATTACAGATTATATCCCAGATGATTATTATGTAAACATTGTTATTACAATGAAATTAATTTGATATGAGCTTCATTTCACATTTTTAACGTCAATGCTGTAACACAGAGGCCTATTTAATCTGTCCAGTATTTGTGCAGGGTTTTAAATGAAGCATACAAAATCTACAGTGTTCTACCTTCTTGTCATGAGGATCCATCTGTTTCCAATTATTGGCCTTTAACTGATGAAGTTCATCAAATTTCATACTAATATTTTCTATGGACAACTGCAGCATATCCCAAAACCCTGCTAAATCCTGGGAGGTCGGCCGTGGATGTGCATTAGGATTCTGTGCAACAGAAGAAAAAAACATGTTGGCTTTAGTACTTCTGAATGTAAAGCATTCATGCAAATGGTAACAAATCTCACTAGCAAAGCAGTTTGAGCAGGTCCAAGTGCTGGGTAAGACCCAGAGAGAGGAGCAAAGCAAAGCATCACTTACTGGCGGGTTTTATTTCGAGGAATCTGGCTCGGTGTTGAGCTGCTGTGCCAACACCCACTCACCAAAGGCAGCATGTACCCCCACAGACTAAGGGTAAAGGGCCCCTGTGGAACGTCCCCTGTGGCAGGATCTGCCTAGGTTTGGATGCTCCTGGGCCCAACTGATGGCAATCCTATCTGAACTGAAATCAATTGCCAGCCTCCTCTTCACCTTCATGAGGAAGGATTCCTCACCACGCTCACACTTGCAAGAAAGAGTGATACCAGTGTGACTGTACATTTCCTGCATGTGCAAATAGTGATATACCAACGTGTGAACACTTTTTCTGTACTCTGAGAATGTAAGGTTTACAAAAATACACTAAGTAAAATTATCTCTTATACACTTCAGGGGAATTTTTTTTTTTTTTTTGGTCTCAAGAATAACCTTTGAAGGGTGAAAAGCTCAGAAGACTACATGCAGAAGCACAGTAAACCCATTTATACTGACAGATTTTTTGGGAAGAATGAAACTGGGACACAGGTGGAGAGCATTGCTTTGTGTGTGCAAACTTATTAGCCCAAGAGCATTGCTCAAACGAGCACATCTGGAGAGTCAGCATCTTCAGCACAGCTTGGGCCAGACCCAAGAAATCCTGTCCTTCCTTCTGTCCCTTCAGTGCACCCCAGCTCTGAACACTTTTTGCATGCAGTGGGCATACACAAAACCATCCCTGCTCCACTGGCAAGGCTCTCTACAGGATGTGTCTCAATAAGCTGGTTCCCAGCTGAAACTCTAATTAAAATGAGACGTTGCACACACTCACTTTCAAGCGTGTTTTTTCATAAATGCTGACAAGTCCCTACACCAGTCAGCAAGGTTTCATGAGTGCTGTGGCTTTGTCAGACAACACTGATATATTGGTATTAATTTTGTTGTTAATAAATAAATTACTAGTAGCACCTTGCATGATGTTTTACATGGCTCAAGTTTTATTTTGCCTTTAGTTCTCTTCCTCTTCAGAAGCAATAAACCCAAAAGAGTCAGTTGGTTGCCTTATAAAATTTCTATTTGTGATTTTCACAGTCACACTGACAAAGGATTTTGGCAGGATGATTATACCATGAAAGGTGCAATTATTGAAAACAATAAAGTGTGTATTTTTAGAATCATAAGGAGACCAGAGATTACACGTCGATTGCTGGTTTTTCAGTGCTTGACACTAGCAGGTTGCCCAGTCCTAGGCTGTTATTTGCAAAGATGCACAATCAGAAGGCTTTTCCAGTTTTTATATTAGGAATTCGAAGTCTTATTAAGACAGAGCCAATTTCTGTTGCCAATTTGTCCACTGAGGCAGATTTTAGTCTGGAGCTTGTTTCCCAGGAACACCTGGGAAAGCCCAACTCAGGAGATTTCTGATCCACCCTCAAAGACCTTAAGGTGTGCCCATGAACTCGAGGGTCAAGAGACAGATCCTTGCTCTTCTGAAGTCAGCACCAGAGCCTCAGTGATAGTTCACCCAAAGCTTTTTGCTTTTAAGGCTCTCAAGCTACTGCAAAACTCACACTGACTCTGACAAGTTTGAGTTACTCCCAAATTCATACCAAGGCCTTTGGAAAAACTGCCACGTTAGTCAGAAAGTCAGTGAAGTTTATGTAGAATTATTCACAGGGTTACAAAAAGGGACACATTAGTATCTAGCAGAAAAATTACATACCAGGTTTTCTTCACAAAGTTCTCTGAACTGGTAAAATTTCTGAGCCATGAGAAGCTGGGCACTGCCCACTGCAGTTCGAATTTTCCCTAGAACTGAGAGAAAAACACAGTAAGTCACAATGCTTTCTTTGCTGCAGGCAACTAAAAGCCAATAAAAAGAGAGGAGAAAGCTGTGCAGCAGTCAGCTTTCAAAAGGTATGTTATCTTGCAGTCACGAAAAGAGGAAAAGTTGATAAATCTAAGGTCAGATCTCCACGAGGCAAAAAATATGTAAAAGGTTGCTGCATCTTACTCTCGTTCCTCCAGTGAGACCAGTTGTAACCAGTTGTAATGACAGCGTAAACGTGGCTAATCAAAAGCTTCTGCAGGCTGTACAGAAATCTCACCAGAAATGTCACCACTCTTATCACTATGACCCAGGCTCAGGCTTGGAATACAAACCCAGTTCCCTGCCCAAGGACATGCGGCTCTCAAACCCTGTTTGCTTCTCCACCTCACTCAACAACTCAGGCCTTATTGTCAGGTGTAGCTGAGTGTTGCTCGATCAGAACCCTAGAAAGGGGATGATTATTTTAGTGCACGCCTATGAACCTCATCTGCACCCTCTGAGTACTTTCCATGAGCACAATGCAGAGGCTGCTTCTGCCTTTCAATTCCAGTGCCCAGGAGTACTTCCAGGGAGCCTCTCCTCCTTGCTGGTGGCTTGGAGGGAGGTGTCAGAGTCCTAGCGCAGCTGGCTGAGGACTCCTTTGTACAGACAGCTGGGCACTTATTGCCCCTTTGGACTGACCGAGTGCTGTGAAGAGCTGCAGTGAACCAGAAGACAGCCCACAGTAAATGCCTCTGAATAAAGGAGGAGCTCACACTGTTTTGGTTGCATTCAACCTCACCCAGACACTGGGATTTTACTGCTGCCAGGGGTAGCTGGGAATGCACTGCCCAAAACCGAGGCACAGGCTGGTGCATTCAGAGATTCCCTGGGGAGTTCTGATCCAGGGGGAGACTCTGTGTGTGCACCTGTACACGTGTGTGTGTGTACTTTTGTGTGTGTGAAAAAAGCGGCAAGAATGCGGAAACACAGCGGAAAGGCAGACATGGCCTCAGCTGGCAGTAAGACACTGAATCCAGAAAACAGTGTGATTTTAGGGACTGTTAAGTGAAATAATTGATGCTGTGAGCAAGAAAGCAGCTTGCTTTCTTGTCTCTTTTTTGTTTAAGATTTCCAATGCTCAGGGAAAAAAAACAAAAATCCCCAGTCTTTAAAAAAATAGGTTGGCATCACGCATTTGTCTGTCTGCTTCATTAATTTTCCATCTCAGCTGAAACAACTTATTATCCC
Source organism: Sylvia atricapilla (assembly GCF_009819655.1). Lineage (NCBI taxonomy): Eukaryota > Metazoa > Chordata > Aves > Passeriformes > Sylviidae > Sylvia > Sylvia atricapilla. The sequence continues at coordinate 103,585,752 of NC_089140.1, read as the reverse complement.
CAATTCTCTGGTTAACAAGTGATTAAAAATAATTTAAATGAATTTTTTAAGTATCACGATTTCCTTAATGAAAAACATGAATGGCAGCCACCGTGTCACAGTTCTCGCTATCATTTCTAATCAGAGGTCTTTGTATTGTCCCAGCACTCAAATAGACACCGCAACTTTTCTGTGACAAATTTACAGCCCGGGATATATGAGACAGGTGAAGGAGGAACAGGAAAAACAAACAGATGTAGTGGCCAGCTCAAGGTGAGTGAACTGCTGGCAGTCTGGAAGAGATACTAGTCCTAAGCTGCCATCTTCTGAAACTATCCCTTGGGAAAAGTCACTTTCTGTATAAAATCTAAGACAGCATTACCAGAGCTCCCCTGAGAGAATAGTATTTTGATTTACTACAATGACAAATAATAAACAAACACATACACACACATAAATACATGCAACCTTGCCATAACCTGTTCTAACAAGATTTTTAGTGTTTCATTGGTCCTGTGACTGGCTGCAGTGCTGGCTATCAGAGTGCCACCGTGCAGTGCTTGGTAAGAGAAGGGCCCCTGCAAGGGTTTGAGTAGCCACATGCTAAGCAGACTGGCACAAATACTCATGATAAACTGAAACTCAATACACAGTAGTATGAAATCTGTGTTCTCCTCCTTCAAGGCACATGGTTTTCCCTCCACCAGCCTCAAAGCTCACTTCTTAAGGCTGTTGCAGGAAAAGTGGGATGTGGAGTTCATTTATACTTCGGGCATACAAAGGGGGGGAAAAAAAGGGGGAGGGAAGAGAGAGTCTTTTCACATTTTTTTCAGAACCTATAGGAGAGAGCTCTGTGAACACACACAGAGCCCAGACTTTCATTTTGTTCCCAGAACTCAGCTCAGCACTTGCCAGGAAATAGCCGTGAGCTGGAAGATTCACTAAGTAGAATATTTTCAGCATATTGCGCAGGGAGTTTTGCACACAACTCTCATTATTGTTAGCAAGGCTTGCGTGTCTAATTCTATGCGCACAGTGCTGAAAATGGACCCCTTGGTGTGTCTAGTCATTTATGCAACCCAATATGCAAACCACTCAACTGAAAGGACTTTTCAATAGTAGGAGGAGCTACTCAGAGAGCTTTCATGTGGTTCCCATTGTTATGAAAACTCTTCCCACTGAGTATATTTGGGAACAGCTGCCTCATCTGGAGCTCGGCCACTCTGACGCTTCCCAAGACTTGAGAAGGGGAGAAAAAAGTCTCTCAACTTCTTGGGATTAAAAAGAGAGAGAGAGAGAGAGATGAGGTGGGCTTTTCCTGGAAATCTGCACCAAATGAGCTGGAAATCACATCCCAAGCATGAAGAAATGTATATACAACTTGTTGATGATGGATGGGAATGTGCCCCTTTCTTTTAGGGAAGACGAGCTTAATATTCAGAGATCTCAGCAGAGGGAAAAGGAAGTCCTTGTCCTTGGCTGCCTAGTGACTGGCTATTTGCCTGAAAACCATCATCCCAGCTGACTGCGGGATGCATGCTGATGCTGTTCTCTATTGTTGCCACTTCTGCTGTAGCTCTGGCTGTATCTAGTCAAGTGTCACTGATTCCTCGCCCCTCAAAAGCAAGGGGTCTGTTAATGTGCAACTCGTCAACAACCAGCCCTGTCACGGAAGTTAGGGGGGAAAAAAAGACAAAACACAAAGCGTGCAAAAAACTGAAAGGAATGTCTCTAGAAGACACAAAGCCTTATCAATAGGCTAAGTTTTGTTTCCAAACCCACGTTGCATCTAGTGTTTCAAGGCACAGTGCTCATTTTGCTTACTCAGTCAAAATCTCTGGTGCCCAACAGAAAGGCCAAGGTGTAGTGAAAAATCAAAAGCAAAAATATAGACCAATATAGATTTTCTTAGAAGAAAAGCCTGCAATGTTTGAAGCCAAATACCAAGAAAATAAATGGAACTGTAAAAATAATACTCAAAACAAATCAGAAAAGAATCAGAGAAATCTTTAACAGCAAGGGAGATGGGGTACAGGAGGAAAAACACATAAACATTCAAATTGGTGTGTTCAGCTAATAGGATACAAAGAAAACATATAAAACCCAGCAACAAAAAATCCCAACCCATCAAGATGCAATCATAATAGATTTAAACACCTATATAATGTTATTCATATCTGCTTTCTGTTCCATACAGGGCTATAGAGCACACTCAGCACTGTTGTATCTGAATGCCTTCCAGTAATGCATTAAGCAACATTATTAACATCCATCATATGCTTTGATGTCACCCCTTCCCCAGAGGGAGAAGTGTGTGTACTGCAGTATTTTGTTTTTATAGTTTAAATTTTTCCTTTTTTTTCCCCTCCCTTTTTGCTTTGACCTATCTTCCTTGTAAATCCAGTTCTCTCCTGTGACATTTTTAAAAACATGGACAATTATGTCTATTCTTGATGAAGTTACAGCTGTTTTGATGGAATTCAGCTAGTGTGAATGCTTCCTCACTATTACTGCTCTCTTATCTAGGAATCACGAAGTATTATTCTAGGATAGACACATGACAGTGAATATCCTTTTAACTCCCCAACACGTTCTTCTTTTAAAATATTCTTGAAAATAGACTTGGACTATGTGCTGTTCGAAAAGTAAGTTATTTCATCTCCTGGTTCTAAGAATTGCATAGGACCTGTTTTGAAATTGCAGGGCTCTGTGTATTTTCCCACCTCCATGTCTTAATTGGAAAAGAAATAGGAAAACAACAAAATAGAAGAATTGTGAACACAAGCCAAAAATAGTTATTGTCATGTGCTCTAACTAGGAAGGTGCCTGCCTGTGTAACAAGGATAACAAAATATAAGAAAATAACAAAACACACCTGAAGTGATGTGAAAAGTCATCACATAGAAGCCAGGGAAGTTTTGAGAAGGGGCAGCATTATTTGGCCTTAAAACCTCAACTGATGTATTTGCATTTGAACTTTGACAGGCCCCAGGGTCTAACAAGTGACAAAGGAGGCACTTTAGGACTGCAGCTATCAAATGCCCTTAATGTGAAATCACCTGGTTGATAAGGGCCCAAGCTAGGGAGCAGAATACCAGGGACTTGCTCATTGCCCCAGGAGCAAGTGGCAGGAACAATAGCTGAAATTACAGGGACACAGCCTGACATTTGCGTTGCAGATGTTGGCTGGGCGCGATGCATATGAAGCAATCCTGCCACAGAGCTGTCACAATCCATTTCCAAGCCAGGATGGACCAGCATTTTAGCCTATTCATGTTGACAGACATACATTTAAATAACGCCAAGCATGACAAAAGCCAGGAAATTCAAAGTTAAAGCTACTGCTCAGGTCTTAAGCTCAGCTGTTAAGGAGAAAACAGCCACATGGAACAAACTAGGGAAGCAGAGGTCCTTTCTTTGAGTCACATATACTTACAGGAGTGATCTCATTGAAATTAATAGGGCTGTCTGCATGAGCAAATGCTGTTCATTTGGATTAAAGCGGTTTCCATGCGTTCTCTGACTTAGCTGGCTTTTATTAGCACATTTAATGATTTTTTTTCCCTAACTAGATCATTTTCTTGCTTGTGGATTTCACTTTTTGCCCTGCTAGCCTCTGGGCACTGGTAGGGCTTTCCTTGCCGGCTTTCCTTTGAGAAACCCTCGTGTATGGAGAAGTCCCTTCTGGAGACAAAAGCAAACCAGAACAAGAAAAGGATGAATTGGCATGTGGCCAGAGGCACGTAGCCAGGGGGATTCCAGCAGGACTCGGCCACATGTCAGGCTGGTGACCATCCCTCTGCACGGCTGCCCCAGCCCACTGCAGGATGAGGCTGTCTCACTCCTCGGAGCGGCAGAGACCAGGATTGCTTGGAGGAGCCCTGCAGAGGAATGGCAAATGGTTTTCTGTGCTTGTGGCTGAGAGTGAACTCATGGGTCTCTTTTTCTTTGGTCATGCACAACTATTACGAAAAGTATGTACCTTTTCCTAAGCTTTATTCTCTCATGTCTAACCTTTACTTTTTATGTTCTCTTTTGAAACAATCAAAACAAACCAAAGCAGCAGACAGTGTGCAAGCATTGCATGATTTTGCCAGAACTGGATGAATTTGTAGAGGCTTCGGTCCTGAGCAGTGAGGTTCCTGCAGATTTGAGGTCAACCTTTAGCCCAGAGGGCTACCATATACATGCAAGAGAGTTATAATGACACGTCTTGTGAGAGTCTTGGTTTTCTGTTTTAGTTTTTACTTGATTGGCCTGGCTTGTCTCGCCACTAAACCCACATTACACCTGACTTGTGGTGAATCAAGCCTGCTGTTGGCTTCTGATGGTTATCTTTACACCAAAGCCACAGTATAACCCCATGTGAAAGAGAAACTTCTGGAGGGGGGGTAGGGGGAGGCAAAATGAAGCTTTCTGGTTTTTCAAGAAGGTCAGTGCTCTATGTGAAATACAAACAACAGCGAAATACCTCTCCAAAGACAGGCCAAGGCCGTAGGAGTATGTTCCTGTGCCCACTGCTTCTGGGAAAAAAAGGTGGTCAGAGCCATGCAGGGAGCCAGGTCAGATGCTGATGATTTTGTATGTAAATGGTGACAATAGAGGCTTGAGCCAACAGCCACCAACAACTATAGTGAGGATCGGACTATTTGAAATTTTGCAGGGGAGAGGTAGGAGGAGCAAGCAGATGGTTAAGGGGAAAACAACAAAAAAAAGGCAACAGTTGATTTCACTTGAGGCCTGATCCAAAGCGTCAATCAACCCTCACAAGGTGTTTAGCCTCAGATGTGTAACATCTTTTCTTTCTTTTTTTTTTTTTTTTTTTTTTTTTGTGAGGGCGGTAAGGTTTGTAGCCAACTTCCCCATAACTGCAAAATACACTGAAATCGTATCAAGTATGTTAGCTTGAAGTGTGAGTGGTGTTCATCTGCCTGTCACACATGCTGCGGCTTTATCAGAAAATGATTTCAGATAAAACCAGAATATACTACACAATAAATAATTCATGGCAGAAGGGAAGCCACATTTCTCTCTATATTGGCATTTCATCGTGCAGCCGCCGAACCACAGCTTGTTTTTATACAGAGCAGCAGACTCCATTTCCCAGCTAGAAACATTCAATCCCATCTGGTAGATTCATTCCCAGCTAGATAATACCCCACGTATCTATGTAACATACAAGCTACTGTCAAACAGCAGCGAGCCGTCTCCCCGAGACAGCTGTTCCGCACAAGGGCCGCTTTGTCTGCGGGAAGCGCGGATCGTTTTACGTGGAGCGCCGGGGGGATGAGCCCTCTGTCAGCTGCCATGGCATCGAGAAAACCTCGCTCATCACACGTTCTCGTTATTTTGTTATCTGGCCAAACACATGCTGGGGATGTCAGGTTGGAAACAAAGGACGCGTTCCCTGCTCTGGTTATGTTTCATTAGAGAAAGCAAAGCAAACGCACCTCTGCTCCTCCTTTCCTCTCGCTCTTTAAAGTTTATAGATGTATGAAAAAGACGGTTTTTTGGGGGCAGGGTTTGTAACAACCAGGCTTTTGTTTCTGGCACTGCTGAGCGGCCAGAGTGGCCCCGGCCATATGCTTTTCCTTGGCACCAGGTAGAGCGGGACGTGCTGAGCCGCAGCAGAAAGCCCTGTGCCGCCTCTGCGGGAGGCAGCTGCCACGTGCCACAGCAGCTGACAGCGTCACGCAGGAACAGGGACTGCAACAGTGGCTACCAAACCCAGGTGACCCTTTTCCTCCCGCCATTTCCAGCGATCGCAACAAGTGCCGGGACGCATGTCAGGTGTGCTGTGAGGAGGTATTGGGAATATCCAGCCAAACCATCCCTCTTTCTTCCCCATAACTGACTCCTCCCACTGACTGCTCAAAGAGCCCTTTAAAGCTGTCTTATATCAAAGACACCAACACATTGAGAGACAATTTTGTACAGACATGCATTTTCTGCATCTATCAGCATCTTAAAATTCACTTCATGCTCTTTTCCTAGTACTTTATTGGTGCACCAACTACCTTAGTGCACAGATAAAATATTTATAGGTTGTTCTAGTATTATCAGTTCACAGAATGATAGAATAGTTTGGATTAGAGAAGACCTTTAAAAATAATCTAGTTTCAGCCCCACTGCCATGGGCAAGGACATGTTCCACTAGACCAGGCTGCCCAAAGCTCATCCACCTGGCCTTGAACCATTTCAGGGATGGGGCATCCACAACTTCCTGGGCAACACTATTCCAGTGCCTTGCCACCCTCATCACAGAATGCTTTCCTTATGTCCAGTCTAAGTTGTTATGAAACTTCTAAAAGTTGTGTGTTTCCTGTTTATGTGTTCACACTTCCTTTTCAATCTAAAATCTCATAGTTCACAACGTTTATTTCTTCATACTACAGAAACAACAGAAAGCCTTTTATTCTGATACATATTCAAAGAGATTTTTGAATGCACTGATGGTGTGAGTTAAAAATGAGATTCAAAAATTCTAGAACTTGGGTAGTCTGAATCTGTTTTTAAGGTCAAACCTTCCACCTATTTTCTTCAGAAGAAATTGTTAGCCTATTATATAACATAAATTTTGTAGAAATATAACACCTTTACATATCTTAAAATGCAGGTTATCTTATACTTGCCATTATGATCAATTTCCAGATGCTTACAATTTTGTCTAACTTTGACTTCATTCACTAGGTTGAATGGAAAGTCCCAGCAGAAACAGCTTATGCATTTCTAAGATTTTTTTCCAGTGTGAATTTCTTTCATAAATCAAAATCTTTACATTTCAAAATAATTCAAACTTCTCACTTCTTGAGAGGAAAGGTTAAAAAAAATTTAAGAAGCAATTCTGGAGCTGAAGTAGTAGTCCTTGCTTTGGTAGAAGCTAATTTGGGGGGTTGGAAAAATATTACTTGTATATCCAGGAAAATATGCTTAGGCATGCCTAAATTATAAAAAGCTGAATTCTCTATAAGCAGCTGCTCCTTAGTGTTTCCCAGAAGCTCACTTCTAAAATTTGAAACAGCTTTATTTGCAAGGAGGATGTTCGTAAACTCACAGATTTACCTCTGTCTAATGTTGACAGCTAGCAATAGTACTGTTCCTTGTAAGAGAAATAATTGGAAAAAACCCTTCCATTTTTACTGGGAGAAAAAATTCTGGACTGGGAAACACATGCTCAGCCCTTCTGTCCTAATTAGAATGAACGAGTAAGATTTGAACTACTCAACCCACAACCCTTCTGAGTAATGAAGATTTACTAGACAGTCCTATTACCTACAGGTAGGTTAATACTGCTGACAGTGGTGACAACTGAGATGTAGCTTGCATGTGTGTAGTTTTTTATCACACAATATGAAGAGCTTGTTTTATTGGGACAGTTGAAGCAAATGAGAATTGCAAGGAAGATGTAGGGGAAGAGAGGGAGAGAAGACAACTTGGAAGCATAACTGAAATCTCTTTCAGGAGGGAGAAACATCTAAGTTTCATCTTATGCCAATCACCATCTGAAAAGGCAACTGAAATATTAATTTAATTTAAAGGAACTACAATCTGTTAAAAGTATACTCTAAGGTTATGAGAAGTGATTTCAAATAGAAGAGTTAAGAAACATTAATACTACAAGATCCCTAACCACACTCTCCTAATTATCCGTTGAACTATGCAATCCCAAAAGCTAATACCACTGGAGTTTCAGAAGTGCCGAGCATTTGCATTCCCTGTCAGCTTTAATAAGGATTATTATATACACACATACAGTCCTTTTGAGAATCACGACCATAGCTTCATTAGCTAAGTAAGAAAGGACACAATGCAGAATTCACTGGAGTGAATTTGACCTATATGAAATACTTCTTTGCAGTTGCAACATTATTGTGTGTGGTTACTTACTGTCCTCAGGTAAGTTGTTTTCACGCTCTTCTCTCTCCATCTGTTGGCACCAACCCTCCATACGATCTCTCTCTGCCTGAAGTAGCTTCAGAAACCAGTGGCCATCTCGTGGGCACACTGACCTTTGGACAGCTTCCAGAGGATCTTCAGTAATAGAATCAATCCATGGGTCAGGTGGAGGTAAAATTGATGGATCAAAATCTGTCTCAAAGTCATCATCCACTGCACATGCATGGTAATGGTTTCCTGACCCTTGTATGCTAACAGTAGAGGTGCTTGCATCTCGGGAAAACTGTCTTGATATTTGTCCAGAACATGTATTGTCCTCTTGAGGGTCGATTATTTCAAAGTTCTCATGGAAATCCAGGTCTGCTTGCACAGCTGTTGTTACACTATTAGATCGTGTAAACCTGCGAAAGCTTTGAGGAGCACAAACAGAAAAATGTTTAGAAAGATTTTGCAAGGTAACTTGGTATGGAAGGACTTACTAAGATTCTGCCACTCTTCCTAAGACTGGCAGTCACACCTCTCAGTGCTACACTCACTTGTGAGTTTTTTTTCTTGAAATGATCAGCATAAGTTTTTTTTCTCATTGCAAGCAAACAAACAAGCTCTTTTCCCATGCAAGCTCACTGTTTATTGAGACAAGGACCTCTAATTGTTATGTGGTTTAACAAAGCCAGAGGCCAGCCCAAGAGAGAGGTAACAGTGCCAGTAGCTCAGGATTTTAGGTTACTGATTAATGAAAAGTTAAAGGGGTCCAATTTTCAGAAGTGGTTTCTCTTTCTATTTTTAAAACCCACACCCCTTTGAAGTGTGAGATGTGAAAACACATCCAAACTTACAAGCCACATTTAAAAAACATACATGTGAGATCAGTAAGATACTAATACCAATGAGTCCACTACGTAATATTATACATTCCATTTATACAGAAAACATACTTTTAACTCAGATAAATATTTTTATTGCTGCTTCATAATTACTCTTCATACTTATAAATCTACCATCTCTCACAATTTTAGTGCCCATTGCCAATGTCCAGAGATTCTATTTCTCACACTCAAACTTGAGTTTCAGAATGGTCTCTCTTTTACCAAAGCTAGTGTTCCACCTGTCTGTGTTACCCTCACTGTGATGGCTGCTCTCCTCTAGGCAGCTTCCTCTCACCTTGCAGAGTTCCCCTGTGCTGGGGCTGAGAACAACCCTGAGGGCAAAGGCAAGAGCAGGGGAGAGAGGAGGTTTGGGGGTTTTGGTTGGGGTGGGTTTTTCTTTATGTAAACAGCATTTCAAATTCTGCAGTCCAAGCCATCTGATGTGAAAAGGCTGACAGAGGAGGAGCACAAAGAAGTATAAGGAGTGAAAGGCAACTACTGTTGTTGCAGGGGGATGAGAGCCAGTTTGATCAGCAGTGAATTGCAGAGGGCATGAGTGGAAAACAAGTGAGGCAGATTGCTGTCTTGTCCCATGACGAAAAAGAAGGTAGAACCATAAAGTGATTAACATAAATGTTTCTTAAATCAGTAATATTTAGGGTTCAGAATTAACAGTTTTGCGCTGAATAGGGACAGATTCCCATCTCCTCTTCTTACAAATCCAGGATGCCTGTGCACCCATGCAGCCAAGTAGTTAGTCTCCAATTTGTTCTCAGTCTCACATCTACACTTGAAACTAATGTTAGGAACCATTTCCCTGTGATATTTTGGCTGCTTTGCCCTTGCCAGTTCTGTTTTTAGTTTGTCCTCAGGCAGCAATGAAAATGCTGAAGAGATGGTGGAACTGGATGATGGGTGCCATTTCACTTCCTTTCACTTATATTCCACCTTCCACTGAAGAGCAACAGCCAATTAGACAAGTACAACTGACAGCAAAATTTCATCAGGTATATTTATTCTGCAGCTGGTGAGGGAGCAGATGGAAGGATGCTGAGGGAGAATTTAATGTCCTATATACCTGGTGCATCCAGATAGCTCAGGAGGACTGCAGCAGACTTCAAGGACGATTGTAATAGGTCCTGCTGATAGAGGAAACTAATGTCTGTTGATCTGGGGCTTGAGTGGAGTAGAGCAAAGAAGCAAAACAAGAGTTGAGAAAGGTTGTTTAAAAAAAAAAAAAAAAAAAAAGGTCCAATTCCTCGGCAGAAGGCTCAAATTAACACCTCAACCATACCAGGCCCAGGAAAACTTTAATAACAGATTGTGTACATATTTTTTTAGTAATCACAAGTGCCTGCACTATTTAACATTGTGCCTGCTGCTTGCAGTTCTTTTGACACAGACATTGTTAAATGATAGAAAAGTCATGGTTGTGCCACTGTAGTTGTGCATGATATGCACCAGCAAATTGAAAAATAAAGAGTGCACAGAATTCTACAGCTTGGTAGTATTTATCCTTTGGAAAGCAGAGAAAAAGCATTTTGTTATGGACTGATACAACAGAAAAAGTTAGAAAGGGAGGACAAAGGTCACTGGGGAGATGGAATCCCTTCCACAGGAGAAAAAGTTTAGAAAACAGATGGCTGAGGAGGACTAGGAGAGATCGATAAAATCCTGACTAAGGGATGTTTCACCATTTCTCTGAGTGCAATAACTGTGGGGAGGAAGGCAGCCAGTTGCAAGGCTTAGAGGTCTGAAGATCTACATCTATTGAAAGGAAGTACTTCTTCACACAATGTGTGAATTAAATTGCCACAGAATCCTGGAAAAAGCAAAGGTAAAAATATGTTCAAAGAGAACTCGATCAAATCCACAGGAAGAGCCATTACACATATTCATGTTTGGTTTAGGAAGTCCCTGAACAACAGAATACTAAATTGGGAATGTCTACTGGGAGAAGTAGTGCTTAGTTCACACACTTTATACTTTACACGCACTGCTTTATACTTTCCTAAGTATCTGCTATGGGCCTCTGGCAGACAGAAGCTGTTATACTAGTATTAGTGATTAGAAAGACACTAGCATTTGAGGCTGACATTACAATGAAAATCTATTAGTCCAATCCATGTTAGTTTTTTTAAAAATCGCTTTAATTTGACCACCAACCTGACAAATCCCTTATCTGCACTGAAATACAGAAACACACACACACACGAACACACACAAAAACATGTGTGCCCACACAAGCACATGCTGACTGAGGATTTCTTTTTATTCATTTAGTCAAGGTTCACTGAGAGCCAAGGCATTAGTACACAGTGTACTTTTCCACACCTTCCATAGCACTGGTGAGAAAAGCAAATGCCTTAGTCCAGGCTTGCTCTTCTCCATGTGTCTACCTCCATGTCACAGCCACCTTCTGTTTTCTTCAGTGCCCTAGACTCTGACACTCTTCTGTTTTAGATGACCACTTGTGTTTTCAGTTAACACCCTGGCTTTTCTGTGTATGCCAAAACCCAAATGTGAAAGCATCAAAGTCTGCTTGACAGGAGGACGTGTCGTTGTAATTTTAAGTCTTTCAGGAGTGTTCTCTTACTGGGTCAGAATGAGCTAGTACCACCAAACCCAGACTCTGCTTATGAAACAGAATGACCTACTTTTTTTGCCTTTGTTTTATCTATATAATGGTATGCTACAGGTTTGCATGACAGTTTCTTGGCACTGGATTATGTGATTTACCTGCCTTGAAAAGAAAAACAACTTGGCAATAGTTCATCTGTTCAATATTAAAAAAATGCTTCCAAGGAAATGTATTTTGAATAAAATGGAAATGCAGGTAGGCACTTACTATCCACCTGCCTCGAACTCATCTATATAAAATACCTAATAGATGGTAATTTTAGTCTCTGACACAGCTTTCTCATCACTTCCAGGATGTTTTACTCTTACAAAATACCATTTGTGTCCCATATGAGCCTTTTTTGCTTTGCTCTCAGTTAAAGCTCCATACTAGGGCTTTTGAAGCTAATGATAAAGCTTTTGCTACTTCTACCATATAAAACATTCACAAGTTTACCTAAAACCAGGAAAAAGTTCAAAACAGAAGCTTGCTTCTTCTCTTTCAGACTTGGCCCTTTTGTAGTCAGTTGTGCCCTGCAGGCACAAGGTGTAATAATTACAGCTTCAGAGAAGTGCAGCAGATATCTGGCCCAGGGTGCAGAAAGCCATGAAACCTCAGACTGGATAAACCAGTATGGAGAACAACAGAATGATGTGTTTTGAACAACAACAGGGTCGCTTGTTGGCATTCAACTCTCAGCTTCTAAGGCTTTGGCTTTCTTTTGCAAAACATGTTTGCAATTCGACTTAGATAACTTAATTTGTTCCTAAAAAAACCCTCAAACCCAAAACCCCAGAAAAGATCTGGATTTCAAACCACCAACTGATGCATGGTCAATCTCACAGGTATTTAGGTTATACTCAGCCTTACTTTACCCACTGGCTGTCCTCTTTTTTGGTGGTGGGCTTCTGCTAAGGCTGCAGTTGCTGTCAGCAAAACAAAACAAACTGCAGAAGGAGTTAGCAGATATGGCACCATGTTTCTCATGGCAGAAACAATATTTCTGCTCCAACCCCATTCCTTGCAGCAGCTCATCTTTGTTAACCACATTGTTTTAAGCTTGTTGGTTTATTTGTTGTGTTTTTTTTTTAACCAACTCTTGGCCTTTGTATTGTAGAGCAGAGATGCTGGCTGGAGTGCTCAGCCTCCCTCCAGGGCTTGGTCTGGAGCAGGGAGGCTATTGCCAACCAGCAGGGTGTGATCAGAAATTTATGGCCAATTCTGCCAAGGCCAGGCTTGCAGCAGCCCACCAGCTGGCTGGGAGCCACCATGGCTGTAAGTGGTCCCTCGGCTGACAGGCAGCTGTGGCCAGAGAAGGAGATTGGCTCTGTCAGAGCCAGGGCCTGCTTTGCCTTTTGTGGACCGGAGCAGCAGTTCCTCCTCCAAGCATGCACGGGGTGGGAGAGGATGTGGGGAATGAGTTTCACCAGGGTGGGACTGGCCAGAGGAACTGGTGTGGGTTGCAAGGGACATTTAAAGGTCATCTAGTCCAATCTCTCTGCAATGAGCAGGGACATCTTCGACTAGATCAGGTTGCTCCAAGCCCTGTTCAGCCTGACCTCAAATGTTTCCAGGGATGGGACACCTACAACCTTTAGAATTTCTCACTGGAATAGTTTCCACCATGGAGAACACAGATAGCCACGAAATGCAGCTGAGAAAAGCCATGCAAGTAGCTCACAGAATCACAGAGGGGATCCAAAAGGATCCTTCCCTTAATTGGAAGGGACCCAAAAGGATCATCAAGTCCAGCTCTTAGCCCTGTACAGGACATCCCCCGAATGTCACATTATGTACTTCCTGCTTAGCTTACCCAAAATACAGACTTGAAACTTCTAACGAGTGCAAGGTTGAGAAGTTTGTGTAGGACCGGCCTATTTGTATCGGGAAGACACTAAAACCTGAGTATTTTTTGTTGGAGAGTAAATAACCAAACCCAAAAACCTACAGGAAAAAACCAGAAAAATATGATACAGTAACAAAATCCAAAGATGTGAAGGGTTTTTTTTTTATGTGAAGAGACAGCACGAGTTTTTGTTGGATTGTTTGCTTTATGTTACCATATCATTATTTCAAATTATTCCACTTTATTCCATATGAAGAGGTGTGCTGTGATAGGATATACTTTGTGTATCAGGATATGGGGGGACCTTCCTCAGTGCCCCTGAAACTAGAGAACAGGGAGAAGGACCCTCTATCTACTGCAGTCTCCTATGGCAATGTTCTTACTCCAGAAATTACCATGGTTTCAGTATTCAAAAATTCTTGTGATGGCAAATCAAGTACAATCACCAGCTGATGGTACATCTAGAACAATAAGTGAGGCAATTTTGGAGGTGAGAATGTAATAGGAGGAGATCTTGGGGCAGGCAAGATAAATTGCAAGAGAGACTAAAACTGATTACAGAGCTACGGGACCGGAAAACCCCTTGTTCAAGGAGAATGCATGCTAATTGTTTTTGGCAGAATAAATTATTTCTTTTTTTTTTCTGCTTCAGTAGAACTGGTTGACTTCTAACAACTCAATTATCTTCTGTAAGTGAGGGGGGTGGTCCCTTGAGGTCAAGAAGAAGTTACAGGTAGAAAGAAAGGACAAACAGAAATGGACAGAAATTGAAGTGCCCTGAGATTGCATGGATGAGTTTCATTAGGTACACTTTTCAAAACTGCCCTGGAAGGAAAACAGGAAGAACATTTTGGTTTGTGTTTTGTCAGTTAGGGAAGGTCAGTTGAGAGATAAAAGATTAACAGCAGTAAGATCATGAGGTTGAAAGAAATGCATACCAATTTCCCTCCAAGAGAAAGACTGGGCAGAGTCACTCAATAAATGCAAGAAATCACTGAGCTGCAGGTTGGGAATGGGTGTGAAAAATGTTATTGAGAACCAGCAGCATAAAGAACTGAGGACAAGATAAACAGCAGCAGTGGATCCAGTTGTGTGTAATGTGGTCAGGTAGCAGGAAGCACATTTATCCTTTGAGCAGTACAAGAGGAGGAGGCAGACTGAGGCATTGTCTTGGCAGGAGGCCCACGATACAGAAAGTGAAGGGCCAATGAAAAGTCTGAGGCAAGATGGAAGATTGAAGAGAGAGAGCTGTCCCGTGAAAATGCTCTGTTTTTTAAATACTTAGATCAAGAAATGGAGGCAAAATGTTTTGCTTACCTGATCCAAGCACAGAAGAAGGAATGTTTAAAAGGATGTGAGGAGGTTAAGACTCCTTAGTGTGAGAATGACAATTGTATGAGTTGAAGGAAAGGGGAAGGAAAGAGCAGGAATCCAAGAAGAAGACTGAAAGTTGTGGTAGACTTTTGGTGCATTAGGAAAAGAGCTTTCTTGTTTTCTAACAGTGAAATTAATAGCTGTCAAGGAAACATGATCAATTTACTGTATTTATCCTTCCTGCTTTGTCATTCTTCTAATTTTACATTTATTTAGTATTTCTGAAGCCTGGAATATTTTTAAAAACACTAAATTCTCAAAGATTCAGCTAAAAAGGGCTTTTCTTAGGCTTTGCAGATGTTACGGTGCAGGGACTGTGAAGAATGTACTGTATTTACAATTCTATTCCTGTAACAGATAATCAATACATTGTGCTCTGCTGTGTTAGGAAAAAAAAAGAGTATGAGTGCCCAACTGCGATGATAAGCCCTTTGTGTCTTGAGTGCACTCATTTTCTAAGGATTAGGGGCTGTCCTTTATCAGCCAGTTCACTTCTGAAAGTCCATGATAGATTGCTGCTTACTCCTCTGCTGCAAACAGCAGCAACCTCAACTACATCAGCAAGGAAACCCCCAAACACAGCTGTCAGTAAGCAATGCAGAAATACTGCTTTCTCAGGGCAGACTCTCACAGGCAAACCTTACCTTTTTCTCTGGAACAATAAAAACTGCAGTAGAAAGAGGACTTTGGAAGTAAGGTATTTGTAAACAGCCATTTCTTTCTTTCTTCGGGGGGAGGGGGAGGGTTGGGCTTTTGGGGTAGTTATTTCCTTTGTGCCCAGGCTGAAGTGAAATGGTCCTTCAGCATCCATTCTAATGTGCTCATTTATCTAGTGCTGGAGGAGTTGCGGGTAAATGGGGCTAAGGTCTAACACATAAAGAAATGTCTGCCAGCAAGAGATGTTTTCGCAGGTTAATGAGGAACTTGGTAACAGCCTAGCAGGGTCATTGCAAAATCACATTTCTTTTTGCTGAAATCACTTTAGCCTTTTAAAACCACAGGAAAATGCTCTGCTACTTTACAGGGAGATTTGGTTGAATTGAAAATGGTGTAGACAACCTGCTACTTTTGAGTATTTTTAGCAGATGTAGGGAAAAAAACGGTGTGAAAATGGACATGTCCACTGGCTCCTGCAGTCAGCAAGCCAGAGAAGGGGAGAGGGCCTGAATTTTGTCAGCTCAGATTTACTGCACCCAGGTTTCCTCTGGAGAAATTACAAGGATAATTTCCCCCACTGACAAGCCATACTGCACAGGAGGATATTGAGAGCTACCAAGAAAGTGGCTCCAGCAACCAAAAGTCACACTGTGCCCGAACAGCCTGAGAAAAGAGAAGCCAGACTTGTGTGGGTGCTTGGAGCCACAGCAACACTGGGGAGGCCTGCACACTGAGAGGCAAGGGGAGAGTCTGGTTTTTCTTCAGCCACTGAGTCAGTCACACTTTTGGGAAGGAAATAAGATTTGCAGTTGTGGTCAAGCACTCAAAAATTTTACATGCCTCCTAAGTGCTAGGCACAGTTATAGTGCCTTGCAATGTAGCTGCAAATTTGTCATCAGAAAGAAACATAACCCTTAAAGACAGCTGCTCTAGTTTATTTTTTCTTTAATTTTTTTTTCTTGGAGGATATTTGCTCACTAACTCAGGATATGCTGCAGATTGTAGGGAGAACAGAGTTTTACAGGCTTGCTTTGTAATCTCAACAAATTTTTTTTGCAAGGGAGCAATTGTAATGCAGAGATGTCTGGGTGAGATACCTGAGTAAAAGCTTTCAGTTTGGCTCTGCCACTGCACTGCTACGTGTGGCTGAAATTATTCTGCAGAAAAACAAGGTAAACTTTTCCTCATGAGTTCTATGCTGCTGCAGCCATCCCAAGACTAATACTCCAGCTGCAACACCATCCACTGTTTACGTAGATTTTCTGGGGAAAAAGAGAATACTAGAAGTATATGAGCCCTCAAAACGTGGCACTTCTCTTCTATTTCTCTCACTGGTCCTGAAAAATCCTCTCTGAAAAATAAGAGCTACAACATTTGTAAGACTCAGCTTTTCAGCTGGGTAATCTAACAATTTATCCAGGAAGCAGGTTTATGTGTGCAGGAACTAGGGCTCTTTAAAAATCAGTTGTGGCATAATGATTTACTTTAGAAAAACAGCGTTAACTTTTACTTACCACTTCTCCTCCTCTACTTGAACTCCTATGGACTGGAACTTACTGGTTACTTTATTGTCACCTGGTATGGTGGATTCTTCAGCACCATCAACCTTAGAAAACCCAAAACATGACAGGTAATTAGTGTATTTTAGCAGAGATATCACCTGTCTGCAGTTTCTATGCACCTTAACTACTAAAGTGTCTGTACACAGAGCTTGTATTGTGAGTTCCTTCATCTAGTCAGTCTCTCTGTGGTGTGTTGATTTCTGATGTTATTAGTGAATATTCATTATTTTTAATCTATAAAGCATTTCTGGTAAGACAGTATTCAGCCTGAAACATGCAGATGGATTTTACCCGGTATTTTATGGAGGCTGGATGTCATTTGTCAGAGCACATCTCTGAGCAGCTGTAACTCCAGGTATTGTGCCTCATCATTTGTTTGATACCTTCTATCTTTACGTGCATGCATATGTGAATTCATATCAAAATCATGTGTTTATTTTGCTTAAATGTTAGTGGCTCAAATCAGAGCACTGCAGAGAAAAAGTTTAAAGAAAGCAGATATGAGTCTTGGATGCATTTTCTTTACTGCTTCATCTTGCAAACAGGTGATCCCCAGGAGCATGGGCTGGAACTTAATATCACATCTCCATCTTCAGATCCATGAAGAGATTTGTGCCAATGGTATAATGTTAAAATTTAACCACAGATGTTCTTTGAACAAAATCACAATATTCTGGGTGCAATCAGTGTAGTTGTCAATTCCCTATGCTATATGTAATATGGATAGTCCTACAAGAAAAACATTTTCCAGCAGACAGGATTTTTGGGCCATAGCAGTATCATGAAGTGATCTGTAGCTTCAGACTGACCATGGGTGCAAAATAGCCAACTGTAGTGGCTGTTCCACCAGCAACTTCTTGTTGAGAGCCACTTGACCAACCTGTGCAGGAAAAGTGCTCAGTGAGGGATGGGAGTTACAGAAGCTGTTCTGTGAGGTGAGATACTTCCTTGATACTGGGGGTTCTGGGGAGATAAATACACCTTAAATCCCATAACTGTCAGAGTGTAGCAACTTTTTGATGGAAGGGCTTTTTTTTGCTTTTCTTTGCTTGTTTGCTCAGCAGATTTACAGCAAAGGCTTGCAGTGTTCTAGGAGTGACTGAGGGGTGTAGAGGACACACATGGAGGTTCATCAGAAGAGCACAGTAGGTTTATTTGGCAGAGGAGGAAGAAAACCAAAAATATACCCCTGGCTAATGCAGCTTGCCCTGCTCTACAGAGATGGGTTGAACTATCATTAAGGTGCATACTTGGCCTGAGTTCAGACTAAGCTTGAACTAGGTTCCCTTTCCTCAGTGGAGGGAGACTGACTCTATACTGCCAGTCAGAGGACTGACAGTGTACCTACCTCCTTTAGGGCAGTTGTTTGTAAGAAGTCATTTCTGGCATCAACACCTATCTTAAGGTATTTCTACTCCCACACTACCCCTTCAGCTGTACCAGCATGACTGCTTGTGCAGTGATGCTGCAAAATGGATCAGACAGCAGACTAGTGAAGTAAGTTGCTTTTATCTGTGAAGCCTGTCTGACTCTAAAAATATCATTGATGGGCAGGTGTGAGGGTGGCACCATGCACAGGCAGGAATCCTGTAAGGCTGTATCTCTGCTGAAGGTTTTGCTTCATGTCATTCCAGCTTCAAGTGGTTTGTGCCACATCTTCATTGGTTTGTACACAAATCTGCCCTTGGCAGACCCTCATGTACCATCATGATTATTTCATGTGATTATACTGGTCATCTGTAAACTCCAGAGTTTAAGAAGGAGATTGTCAAAGACTTGAAGAGCATTTGGATCTGTCTTCCTCAGATCTCAGGGAACTGAGGCCTCTATACCTTTCAAAAGCAGTGTTTGTTACTTGCACACTCCCTTAAGAAGAGATAGCAGGGAGGTGGTCTCTCAAGAACCATGATTCACATTACCATTGCTCATTTTGGCTTCTGCAAACATGAAAATTATTTACTTGTACCCATTATTTAGCAGGGTCTTTGCTAAGGAGTCTTGGTTTCTTGGATCAGTGAAATAAGGCATTACAACAATATAATGGCATCTTAGGCTTGGCTGGGAATGGGAATACAAAACAGAGTTCTCCTCTATCCCTGTCCCACCTGGATCTTTCTCCAGCGTTTAACACTGAACATCTGCCCTTCTTTCAGAATATACCCAAAACAAACAGCTGTGAAGCAGCAGAAGTCTACAACAAATGCAGTGAACTGAATCCACAGGCAATAGTTATTAGTGCTCTACCAAGAAGAAGTGAGAGAAAAGTCACAGCTTCTCCAGCAGCTACCCCTGGGCTTCAGCACAACACCTCTCATCTATCTCATCAGGCTGATGTAGATATTTCATGGTAAATTCTTAGACTTTACAAATCAGATAAGCCTGTCCAGGCACATAGTGCTGTGCTTACAACCACCTTCTACAAGGAAAAAAAAGTGTCCTCTTGTGAAGGCTGATAAGCTGTGGATTGCTATTCTATTCACTCGAGATTCATCTCCTGTCAAAACCTGGCTTGATTCTGAGTTGATTTTAAGTGCAAGTACTTTGTTACAAAAGCTAATCCTGCAAGCAGATAGTTGGGAGTCCTATGCACACTGTTTTTTGGAGGGAAAGTAGGGGGGTGGGAAAGATTAATTAAGAAAGCAGATTACCCGAGTCTAGTTTATTTACTTTTTTCCTTTCTGTAAACAGGAATGAACTTTGGCAGGGTTAGTTTTCTTGTTTCATTCCACTAGAGGTAAAAAAATGCAATTTTCTTTAACAAGGGCAAATCAGAAGGAACTTATCTTCTGCTCTTGAGGCTAAGATTGGAACAATGCTGCCTCATTCAAGTGGCTACCAGTCATTATGAAATGCATGAATAAGCAGCGACAATTAATTCACTGAGGCTGGATGAAAATATTTTTTTGGTGATAGTGTAATGTAAATCATTGTTTTACACATTCCCTTTCAATGATTTAATTCATGCCTTTCTGACCCCCACTGTGTTATGATTCATAGATTAGTGCTCATGTGTGTAATTTAACAGAGCTGAATAACAAGCAGCACAGAGACTCAAACAAATCCTTGCATCTGATGTATTTATGATAAATTAGGAAAACATCATTAGTGCCATGCAGAATGATTATGCTGATGCAAGTTCTGCATAGGTACCTGTCAGGACAAGAAGAAAAATACACAAAACATTGTATAATGAGCAGTAAAACAGATGTAGAAATCCAAAACAATGGCAAGCATATATAATCCACGTCATGTACCTGTATTCCAATAGATAAGCATCTGTTTTTCTTGAAGTGGTCCTTCTTCCTATCTTCTACTGCAACAGTGGCAATGGTTGTGGTGGTGGTGACAGTGGCAGTATTGTTCCCTACGTGTTGGCTTGCAGGGCCATGGATCTGCGCATTGGCAGCTTCAATAGCAGCTGTCAGTGCCTTCATACTGTCCAGGCTCTCCGTGGAGTTGCTAAGTCCAGACTGACTGATGATATCGCCCCTCTGTCCATGCCCATCCATGTATGCATCTTGGGCAGACTCTGTGCTGCTCTGGGCTGTGATGGAAATAAAGGGTTTGGTGGTAGTTCTCGGTGGGACTGGAGGCGGCGTCTTCTTGTAGGTGGTAATGCAGGATGACACTGGAAAAAACGTAGCAGAGTTCTTGTTTTATTGATGCTGCGGGGGAAATGGATGCAAACGTGATATCAAAACATCAATTAACATGGACAGAGCAGGGGTGAGGAGGAGGCTGTGAGCCAAAGAGACCCCAAAGGTCAATCTAAGTGCCATAGTAATGCCTTGCTTATCAGTGTCTTCTGTTCCTCCTAAGTGAGTGGCAGAATTCCTAGCAGGGCAAATAGGGAGAGAAAGTATCTATTTACCAAGTTCCTCCTTAGTCTTTTTAGGATTGTTTTCCTCAAGATATTTTCTGCTAACTGTTCTAAGTCCCATGGGAACAAGTCCTTCCACCAAAACGTTTGTTCTGCTTATGGCTCCCAAACCAGATTCACAAGGATGGTAAGTCTCCAAGCACTCATCCCAGCTAAACTGTACTTTACATGGTTTTATTGCAATTGGTTTCTGTCCCTCTCCCCTGTCCTACTACATGCAGAATTGCAAACCACATTTTTCTGATGAGAGAGATTCTCAATTCATCCTTTATCAAAGTTTGTTAACGCTCACTATGCTTGGACTTGGGTATTTCTTTCTACAAAATGTCTCACTGCACAGGACTTCACAGATACTTTGAAATGTTTTGTAAGTTGTTGAGGACATATTTAAAAGAACATTTTGCCATGCGTAATTTCTCACCATACACATCAGCTCTGGAAAAAAAATCACTTGATTTTACACACAGGGAGTTAGTGTTACGAAGTTAATGGCCAAAACCTGTCAGTCAGTGGTAAAGTGTAAGTATAAATGTTTGCAATAAAAATGACTTTTATTAAAGTTCATATTTTGAAGGCCATGCTCCCTTTGCAAGTGCTGCTATATGGAATTATAAGCTTAGTTTGAGGTTCCCAGGTCAAAACTATTGTTCTGTATACACAGGAGTACATACAGAAAGCACTACATGGAGATTAAAAAATCTTCCTTTAAGGGTTAGTTGGCAGCTCTGCACTACTGAAGTCCTGGAATGCTTTCAAGGGAGGAAAGAAAGTCCATTAAGAACAAAAAACAACCATGATATGCTCTATTTTTTAACAAAATAAATGCAGGCATGAACCTGTGCAAAGTTCAGACACAAACTTGTTAACATAAATTCTTATTAACAGTAATCATATGGCAAGAAATGATTCATCAGATCATTTTAATTGGCAGACGTCTATGCCACCCACATAAAAGGTAACTCTACTACAGCTGTTCTGCTCTTTGTTTGCTCTGTATCTGCTTGTCGAGCCAGAAGCCATTATGGTATTAATTTGACTAGCTCACATCCATATGCCTCATATCTCCCCATAGCTGTAGGAATAGTTACATTGTAAAAGGTGTTTCCAGGGCATGAAATCACACGGGATTTTTTTAAAGGACGCTAGTGTAAGTTTCTGATAACATGTCTGAACCCATGTTAAACATGTTGAATGCTAATGGAAAAGAAGAATGTTTCAGGTAGTGAGGGTTTTGAAACTATGATTCACTTCTGAAAAATCAAAGTGAAACCACTTTGTCTCTGAGAGAAGAGATGGCTAAAAATGGACTCGTCAAATTTTAACACTGGGGAAGTGAATAGTTAATAGGGTTAAAGGTGTTTTATAAAGTGCTCACGACAAGGTCGATACCCAGAACTAACAGAAAGGATGACAGTTTTACAAAGGGGATTATAAATGTTGTGCTGTTTTTCATTGGTTTTGATGCTGTCAAAAAGCACTGGTTGTGACAGCACATGCAGGTAAATCAGCTGCTTTATTTATCAGCTGCAGATAAATAGAGTCATGTACTCCAGGGCTCACGGAGAATTGTGGAGGCTGCTGCTTCAGGATATCCCCGAAACACTCTGCATGGTTCACGGTCAGGAGAATGTTCTCTGAGTTGTGGAAATGCAAACTGAAATTCAGCATGGAAGAATTCAAAGCACACACACACACACACACACATCCAGGTAGCACTTTGGGAAGCTGGTGCCAGACTTGTCTAATAGAGGTTCATGAGCAATGCTACTTTGCAATTCAGCAAAGTATAAATTTAAAATATGCTAGGAAAGGTCACTGGGGAACTTCTGGGGACATGCCAGCACCTTCAGTACATCCCAGTACGGCATATAAGTATCATTTTTCTTACATGGCAGAGAGGGAAATGGTAATGAAACACACTTGAAATGGTGTCTTAGGTAGGAGAGAGAGCATCAGAACCAAAGAGCAAGCCTTAACAAGATGGGTCCCCAAATCACTGGGCATCCTGCTAGACTGGAAAGAAAGTCAAAAGCAACTGTCTATTGACAGCTACCAACCATGCTCTCTGGACACGGCAGCACAAATACAGAATTGCCTGATTAAGTTGTCTGTCATTCTGTTGGTAAATGTACTCAATGAGGAGTATAATCCACACCGCAATGAAAGATGTTTGCACTCAGCTAATTAAATCTGAAGTTATTCTTAAGGGGTGGGGGGTGGGGGGAGAATTGACAAGTCATACGGTGAAATTGTAAAGAGAAACAGCAAAACGTTCTTTTAGCAAGTCAAAACAAATCCTCCGTTTCCCTGGAGTCACGCAGCACATACTGTACAGCTCCAGAGAGGCAGAGTGTGCAAGTCATAAAAGAACCCCAGGCACTTCATTACTGGAAATGATGTAAGCTCCTGCCGCTCCTCTGCAGAAATGAGACCAAAACAATGCCGGGGCGGCTGTCGGAGGCAGCTGCTCTCCATGCCGGAGCTGGCCGAGCCTCCGAGCCGCTGAGGCACAAGGAGAGGCTTTCGCTGCAGCGGCTCTTCGTGCGCGCTCAAGCGCCCGGCAACCTGTGCCAGGGCAACCTGAAGGACCTGCGGCTCTTCGAGTGGCCACGGTGTTTTGAATGCGAAGCTGCTCGAGAAACGAAACGAGTCCTCCCCAAGAAAACTGTCAAAACGCTGGCACTCTCCTTGTCCGGCCAGGAGAGCCCGAGCATTCATTCAGTCGGTGCAGGGAGAGCACATCCGTGCGGAGATTTGCCTCTGCGGGGAAGGGAGGAAGCGCATCTCTCCAGCTCTCCTGCGGCAGACACTGCCTGGCAGGAGGACTCGGAGGGAGAACACCACAGGGTCACAGGACACGAGAAAAATTTGGAGAAATCCTCAATTCACACACAGGCAACTTTCAAACTATGCAAGCTAGTTTAATTCACATGAGGAAGTGAATTTAAAGGGCTGTATAAATTCCCTGATAAATGTGTTGTTGGACATAGATCAAGGAGTGAAGTTCTGTACGGAAACTGATCTGACTGGAGAGTCAAGTCAAAGCAGTCTCGTGAATCATTAAAATTGTTTAGATATGGAGTTAATCAGAAATCTCTTGTTCTGAATAGTAAAAGTACCCTCAGTTTGACACAACAAAGACTAGTTTCCACAGTTTTTTCCAGAGAGCATATGCTGCTGAAGCAGGTACACATTCCTCTCCTAGGGCATATGCAAGGTTTAATCCAGAAACTAGTTAAGTCATGCACAAGAATCCTCAGCCAGCCAAAGCACTTCGAATCAGGCTCAGTTTCCAGTGCATCAGTCCTCCAAGTTATGCTCTCCTTCTCCTTTTGATCTTTAACCTATTTCTGTGGACTGCCTTCAGGTTATAGTTTAATCCCAAATACCTATGAAAAAAATCACTTTCTCTATATTAAAAAAAAAAAAAAAAAAAAAAAAAAAGCAGGCAGCCACGTTTTTTTGTCTTCCTAGCCAGTATTTCCAAACAACTAGCTCATGGGACAGGAATTTGGAACAGGGAGTGTCAACCACCCAGTTCAGAAGGAAGTCTAATGATAAAAAAAAATAATCCCAGATTGCATAATAATAAAGGCTTGAATTTGAATGTTTCATTGTAAGAGTACTTCATTTGTTTAAACATGCTCACTAGGGGAGATGAGCCCTCAGGAACAAACATCAGCATGCAAACACAAATTTTTAACTAAGTGAATGGGTGCTCAGGAGAACCCCAAAGCAGATTAATATTTGTGAAGGGATCAAATTCATGCAGTGCTTTGAACAGTTCAAGTGATGAGACACATCAGCAATATCTTTCTAACGTGGCAGTTTTATATAAACTTGATTGGCAAGAATAAAACTTAAAATAAAGTAACATAATAGTGTTTCTTCTCAGAAAAAGCATGAACTCCACAGTTTGAAAGGAGTGATAAAGGCCACAACTTTCTCAGCACAAGAAAGATGTGGACCTGTTGGAGAGGGTCCAGAGGAGGGCCATGAAGAAAATCAGTTGGTTGAAGCACCTCTCCAGTGAACACGGGCTCAGAGAGCCCGTTTAGTCTGGAGAAGGCTCCATGAAGGCCTCACTGCAGCCTTCCAGGATCTTAAGAAGGAGGGAGAGGGATTTTTCATATGAGCAGATAGTGACAGGACAAGGGCAGTGGTTTTAAACCAAAAGAGAGCAGGGTTAAATTAGATGCTAAGCAGAAATTTACTCAAAGGGTGGTGAGGCACGGGAGGTTGCCCAGACAACTTATGGATGTGCCACCCCTGGAAGTACTCAAGGCCAGGTTGGATGAGACCCTGAGTAACCTGGTCCAGTGGATGCTGTTCCTGCCCATGGAATGGGGATTGCAACGAGATGATCTTTAAGATCGCTTTCAACACAAACCATTCTGTGAGTCAATGATTCTAACTTGTTCACAACTAAGTATGAGGATAAAAAGCAGGAGTTCTTCCATGCTGCACAGGTGGACCTCAGTCTTCTGATTTACTGTCTGTTAAATAATTTACTGTTAATGTTAAATTAACAGTAACAGTTAACAGTGGTGCCCTTGCACCTCACACAACTGCCACACAAAACACGGGTACGGGCAGATCTCAGCAGACCTAACCTTCCATGCTGCAACCTCTGGGTTTAGAGGTGCAGTGCTTGATTTGGCTTGTTAGACTCACACCATACACTTATTTCCTTACTTTTTTGAGATTTGGGGGGAATGCTTGAAAGTAGAGTTTCAGATTGTTATTTTTACATGCAAAAAAACTTGCTATGAAAACAGACCATGCATTATCTTAATAAAAAACTAAGCAGATGGTTTCTGAGGATGTAGAGAATTACTATTAGAAAACTGAAGCAAAGATTTTTATAAGAAGTTTTAAACTGCCTGAGGGAATAATACCACAGTGAGTTATGGATGTCATTATCCCAAATGAGAACTACTGAAATCTAGATACTACACCATCAGGAATTCTGCCAAGGCCATGCTTTTTCCAGACCTCCCTCACCGCCAAGCTGATACCTTATTTGATGAAAGCCTAAGCTTCATTGGCTTAGGAAACAGGCAAAACATAAAACTAACAGAAATTTATACAAAGTATTTAAACTATTTTTATGGCACACAAGAGCACCACAGACTTAATATCCCATGTACTTGGAAGTTTAAAGCCGTTGCTGGTGACCTTTTTATAAGTCTGGACATTTTTGTTTGCAAGTAGGGTGACTCCAGCTTCCCAGCTGGATACAGTGAAGGATCTCCTGAAGGTGAGACTAAATATGGCTCATTCTGCATCTCAAATGAATTGAGTTGGAAAATCTGCATGTGCATACCTAGTGGATGACAGATGAATATTTTTTCCAGCAGATTTTTTTCTTCTCCCTTTAATTTCTTCTGCTGGAAGCTGCTGATGCCAGTCAGAAGCTTAATTGCTATCCCAGGGAAGCTGAATTACTGTGCCGAGAACAGGTGAGACAGCCAAAGGTGTCTGCTAAATGCAGTTTATCACTAGGATATTATCACAAATTATGGATGCACTGACAAAATCCAGGGCATGTAGGCTTCCTAAGAGACCCACTTTACTCCTGCTACTACACAGCCACTGCTGAACTTCTCTCTCTGTAAAAATGACCAGTACATTAACAGCACACAACTTAAGCAATTCAGCTCCTGTGGTCCAAAAGTCAGGAGTCTATAAACAACTGAATGTCTGGAAAAAAGGTTTCACATTAACTGAATGTTATTATCCAGAGTGGATCACTGATGGCTTTTAATATTTAACTCCCAAAACTTGTGAACTTTACCGGTGTCAAGCAATTAGCACTTGGCACTATTTATAGCTGTATGCACACAGGTATCATATATATCTGCTCAAATCCAGTCAGGCTGAGAGAAATCAGAAGAGAAACAGTTTTGGCCTTGCCCCTAATCTTTGGCTAAAAACAAAGTATCTGGAAAAACACCACCAAGAACTTCAAGGATAAGGATGTGAGTCTGTTCAGGACAGAGACTCTCCTATAGATTTGAAGATTCAAATGCTTTAATAGAGTCATGGTAGAAGGTCTTGGATATGGAATATCAACCTCTACATGCAGTGAAACATGATGAAGTAAAAGAAAAAAAAACCAACAGTACAGCGGAGTGGTCATTTTTAGTCAGCATGTGAATCATTTACCATTTTTTCACATGTACAGCACTTTTTTCTGAGAAAATTGGGGAAACACTGCTTGCTCTGTTGCTTAAATTCAGTCTAGCAAACCATTCAAATGCTTTCTGCACTTTACCAAAACTTTATGTCCCCCAATATTGGAGCAGTAATGGAAAACATGAAACCTTATAACTTTAGATAAAAATAGGGTACGTAAAAATATTTTGTTTCAGAACTTTTATGTCATAAAATCATCATGGTAAGAAATTAATAAGATTTCTTAATATAAGTATTTTAATTTTGTAAAATTTATGGAAAACAAAGAACACCTTGTGAAATATGTGAGTTTATTCCACTTAGATCAAGAATATTTAACAGTAAATAAATGTAATAATATTCAGCTTAATGAAATCAGATTATTTTCCTGTCTATTTCCCAGAAAGCAACTTCACTGGCACTTTAATATAACACTTTGTTATGTGTTACTACAGCGGTCTCGAGTAACAGAATTTGCATCTTTTCCCCTTGGCAATAATGTTAATAAAAGAAAATGGGTAATTTTAAAAAAAATGTAGGCTTGTGCTAACCAAATACAGACACATCTATGTAAACAGATCTTTAAGTAAAAACACAGTACAAGAACCAAACCCAAGATTTTCAGTAACACAGGGGGTTGAACTGTCTACAAGTATCTAGTCACCGTAGTTAGAAGATATATTTAGAAGCTTTCAAATCTGAGCATGCTCTGAAAAACCCATCATTTACTTCTTTGCCTACCGAGTAATGGTTGAATGTAAAGACTTTGTTTACAAGTGCACCCTGCAAGTTCCTGATGCTAATAACTCAAAAACCTGTCTCTATATTTCTAAATGAGATTTGGATTCTTGAAAACCTCACCCAAACTGTGAATATAAAACCTAATTTTCACACTGTATCAGCAGCTCATTCAACATGCCAGAAGTCAGTTGTCCATAGTGGTGGACCCCACACGTCCCACTGTGTTTGGGCATGTCACTGTAGGTGCTATTTCTTGAAATTACCATGTAGTAGTACTACTAATAGTAGTAACTACTGGTGCTGGCCATATTAATACACTCTTGTATATATGCTGTCCCTTCAGTTACAGAAGGAGTAGTTAGTATCTGAACATCCAGGAAGTTTAAACCCCATCAAACCTGGAGAAACATCAAGGTAGATGTGTGGTCAGAACCAAGCTCACATATAAGTAACAATCTCCTGACCTTTACTGAAAGAAGTACTGTGTGATGTGCCTTCCTTCACAGCTTGTTCAGAAGAATGGCATTTTGTCCTTCCTGAGCTTCTGCTGCCAATGTCTCATCCTTTTAGAGTGGCAGACTCACAAAGCAAGTTTACCGGTCAGTCATTTTAGGAGGAGCTTGTCACAAATTTGATTGAGAAATTTCAAGTTGAAATTGTATAGTTCTTGTCACAGGAGGTTGGACTAAAGAATAATTAGGATCTTCCCCTTCTGAATCCCTGAATCCCAGAAACCCCCAACCTGTGAACAACCTGTGAACCTAAAGAAGACTTAAGCAAGTCAATTCCCTCTGAGTAATCTGATCATATAGCATTAAAATTACCTAGGTATTAATGTTGCATCACTATTTTCAACACTATGGCAAGGATTTTCTTTTAAGCTTTTTGTTGCAGCTAGCTTTCAAAAGGCAACACTTGGCTGGGGTATTGACATTTCAAAGTGTGATTTTTGTATAAGAAAAAATGTCTGTAAAAGTTGTTCCCTTGTCCCGAGTCTGGAAACGTACCTTCTTTGTTTGCTGCTGATGTTAGCAGGAAAACAAGTTTCTACTGGTTTTTACCCCCAGTGGTTTTCTGAATACTTAATAAACTTAGGGTAGGGTAAGCAGAATTCTGTATTATTGCACACATTGGTATCAAGCTGGTCTCACAGAATTTGATTAGTGATGCATCTAAATTGGCTTAGAACTTAATTAGTTTAAATTGCTGCAAACCACCTGATGTGGACATATTTAGAAGTGAATATAACTGTTAATGTCTTTTTTAAAACTTAAATGAAAATGAAGGAAATAAGAGTGATTCTTTCAAATAATTTATTGCAATTAACTGCATCAGTTCAACGATTTTAAAGTGATTTCCTTTTATGCCATGGTGTGCAAACAAGCTGTACATTTTTATCAGTTATATCCATTTGAATCCAGTAAAAACTGTATAAGTATCATTTAACGCAGTAAGAATTTGTGAAATTTAATTTTCTGGGTCATAATCAGTTTTCAGGGTTGCTGTATTTGAGTTCAATTGTGCCTGCATAGTTTGCTTACTTCTATATCTGGGATTTTTTTTAAACTACACTAAACCAGAGAACATAATGAACAGACATTGTTTTTTTAATATGTATACATACATACACATATAGGACAGTTATATTCATCCACCGATTGGGGGATTGCTATATACAGCAAATACAGAGATGTAGGTACACCAGTTTTAAATGCTATTCAACCCTAAGGATGTTCAGAAGATTTTAAGAAAGTCATTGCTCTCACACAGACTACTCAAATGCATTTAATACAGCCTATATGAGGTGAGTTTTACTTATTTTGTACAATAGCCACCTACTTTATTAATCAAACTACTTTATGGTGCTGCTCAGTGTAGGTTATGATCCTCAAAGCAGAAAGCACTTTGTCACCTGATCCAGCAATTAACTCAAATCTCTTTAAGCTCTTAAAAATAAAATAAAGGTTTAGGATTTTTTTTTTGTAGTACTTGGTAGCTTGAAGGTGTTACTTCTTTAACATTGTCTCAAACATTTGAGTTGTATGCTACTTGATATATAAGATTTTATTAAACCGTTTGTCTATGAGTTAAAAGTTATTCAAATTACAGTGATGATGAAGGGCTGCTAAATTTTGATCAGATAAATGTTGGGAAGAAACTCTACGAGCGCCAAAGACAAGAAAATAAAAGCCGATGTCTACTAAAAGAAGAATGTGATTGATAAAAACAATAGGAACAACTTTTTAGCTACTATGAAGTGCCATGAAGAACCACAAGAATTCATTTAAACTATTTTGCTGTGAATGTAAGTGTAACACTATAGGGTGAAAAAATGTTTGCAGGTATAACAGCATACTATGTTATTCTCATAGATAATACCCTTATAAACATAACTGTAGAAAACCAGGTTTCAGGAAGACTTGTTTTTAAGCTGCCAGTACTGCATTTTTCAGCACACTTATCACTTTTGGGGTGTTCCAATCCAAGCAGGAATGTCTAAAACAAGCAAGTTATGCTCATGTATTTCCTAAAAAATCCAAACCAAAACCAAAAGCAAGAACTGCTTGCTGCAAGAAAAAGGGGGTTGGGGGGGGGGAAGAAGGAAAATTACAGCTAAATCTGTGCTCCAGGCTGAACAGTGACTTGTCACCTGAGAGAGAGAATTATGCCCCAACTCAAAAGTTCTGCCTCTGCTGATAAGGTTATCAGATGACCTGGGAAAAGTCACCTGTCAGGGCAGATCCTCTGGCACTGTGGGGAAAAATCCAAACCTGTCTCAAATGAGGAGGAAATGTAGACAAAGTGTTTACACAAGAAATTATACTTATCTTTGGCCTAATTGCAGGTAAAATAGCAAAACAGAGACTTGAGAATGTCATCACTTTTCTTGAATTAACTTGAAAAATACTGAATTGTTTGGTGAACAATGCATATGAAAAATATGTTTGAAATACACATTTGGTGTTGAGAGGAATTCAAATCTACATCAAACCCTGATTTCTATCCTCTCATTTTACATTCAAATGAGCAAGTAGCATCCTTGCTCAGTGACAGGGCTGAGGTCACCATGAGTGACCTCATCCTTTCAGCTATTTGCTTGTTTTTTATGACAAGGGTACTACTTAATAATGCAACAAGTCAGCTGAAAATACTCTTAGTGTGAAAATTCCTAACGATCAGTCCAAGTGCCCTGAGCACAAAAAATAGACATCTCATTTACAGTCATTATAGCGTACAGATAAGAGCATTTCAATAAATCTGACCACAAAAATCACTTATTGTTGGGAGTCCTGAGTTAGCACCCAGAAGACATTTAGATACAGAAAGATTGTAGCCTTGGCATGCATAAAAGAGGACAGATCAGTCTTGTGTAGCTTTTAAGCAAGGTTTGAGTGAAAGACATTGCAATTTCTTTTCACATAGTTCTCAATTTATTAATAAATGGCTGTAATGCAGATTCAGAGTTTGAAGGAGATGTCACACACAAACCCCCATATCTTCCTTGGAAACACTAACTGCATGGCTGGTAATAGTCTAAGAGCTTTTTCCTTCTTTTTTTTTAATTTTTGTTCATTTTTTTTTATTAAAAAAAAAAATCAGTCCAGTAGAGGAGGAAAATTTAAAACTTGCCATCATGATCCTGAAACCCTTAATTTGTGCCATATCATTCCAGTGGCAAAAATAATGTGTTCATTTTACATAATTTCCACAAGGACAAGAAGCATTGTGACAATATAGAACCATGAGAATAAACTTTTCTTTCTCCAAACCAGTCATTTTACTTTCCACTTACAGTTTACTTTAGTAAGAGATTTTGGAATTAGTGCTAATCATTAGCACCCCCTCTTTTCTCTAACTCCTAGATAGCAAAATAATTTTAGCATTTCTCACCTTTACTTAAACATAAAAAAAAAAAAAAAAGACTAATGCATTTTGTAGTAACTTAGCTAAAAGATAAACCCAGACATTCTGGGTTGGCTAAGTCAAAATGTAGACCCAGGACACCTATCTGAGACACAAGAAGAGAAAGCAAACAAGCCCAAACAAATTTTGACACTTCAAATTATTTAGACCTTTTGATCTTTAGACTACAAAAATGCTTTCTGTAGATCACAAAGCCATTAGGAAAAACTTTGCCAAGCCAACAAAATGAATCCTACAAATCCATACAATTTCACATGCACATAGCTAACACGCCAGGCCTCTCAGTGCATGAAATGCAAGAAAAATCAAATTAATCACCAAGGCTCCAATTTTTGAGTTTTCTCCCTACAGTTTCCTGCCCCAGCCTGAAACTTCATCTCCTTAGTCATCCCTCTAATAAGACCCCTTTATCACACCCCCATATTACCCAGATAGGCTTGGTATTTATTTTGGATTGGAAATCCATTTCTGAAACTTTACTGGATAAACCCAAATCTCTGACTGAGGATGCTACCACAGGCTTAGAGGATGTGAAAGAAAGAGGAAGAAATCAAGTCTGGATCCTCTTGGACAAATTGGTCAGTTAAAAATAAATAAATATATACATAAATAAACACACTAATACAACTAGCAGCAAATAGTCAAAACCAAGGATGCCAAGCAGAGCAACTCCCAGCCTGGTTCAACTCAGGCTGTTTTGTTCATCTCTGCTTTGCTTGAAAACCTTTCTATGACCTCAATTTCTGTTTGCACGGATGTTTGAAGAATGTCTGTCTTAACACCAGCACCTTTATCTGCCTGGTTAACATGTGGTCATTCATTATTTGCTCTCATCAAATTACAGAGTCTGAGCAGCATCACTGTCAAATGCCAATCACTGAGCACAAAAAGCAAATAATTCAAATGGACAGATGATGAATAATCCACAGACCAGGGTCTGCTTTTCCTAAACTGCCTGTTAACACAGGAAAAACAAATACATGTGTAATAATGACGACTGCTCACAAACAACTTGTGAACTGGAAAAAGAAATTAAAATTCAAGATTAAAATCAGTTCCAGTGAGTAAATCAGTCAGCTCTTGTTACTAACAATATTAATATAATTTACTTTTTATCACAGGAGATGTAAGAGGATACCGAGAGTGTGTCTATCTCTAGGTCACAGCAGCATCATCCAGGGCTGTGCTGCACCCAGCTGAGAGGACGAGCTGAGGCTAGTTGGATGCTTTCCAGAAGAGCTATTACTGTGGAGTAATTATGCATTTTGGAAGTATAAACTGAATCACGACACTCCTGTTTTTTATTTGAGATTAAGGGTATCCAGATGAACAGCTATTGTGGAATAACCACAGTACTTTTGGAGAATTTCCAGAGTTAGAGACTTTACTGCTGAGAAGTACAGCGCACTGAGCCAGCAGTGTTCTCCTACAATCTTTGTTTTCTTCAGAGTCTGTCAAAGGTCAGGCAGGTCTGACTCCCTTCAGCTTTAAAGACTAAATAAGGCAATACTCAAGATACTTTGGCTGAGTGACTTGGGTGAAGAAAACAGCAACAAAGTGTGTGCATAACTTGTTTCTGTCTAAGGTTTCTCAGGGCACGGACTCCCCTACCTGCACAATGGTTAGAAAAAGCACGAACAAATACATTTTAATAGTTTCAAAGCACCTTATTACACATACAATGTCATTCTTTTGTGTCTAAGACTGCTGTTTAATTCATGTCCACCAGGAGTGAAATATACTCAAAAAATGAAGAGAAAGTTTCTTAGCAGTTTTCCTGAATTTAGTGCTTATTCCTGTGGGTGAGTCATATTTTTCTTGTTATCCCATTCAGTTGACTTTTCTATACATGTGTTGAATGTGCTATGTATTAACAGCCAAGTAGGCCACCACAGCAGTTTTCTTTGAGATTGGGAACCTGCTGATTTGACCTGCTTATCAAGAGAAAAATGTCATCTCAACAGGACAAGATTGTCTTGTATTTCTCCCTATTTTCTTCTTGTCAGCATTTTTTTAACCCCCTAGAGCCAAGTAAAAAGTCACCAGTCTTGGATTATTTTTCCTTTTTCCTTATTTTCTTTTACATAATTCAAAAAACTATAGAAATGCTTTTATTTACATAGAAGTTTAGAATGTGAAGTTGGAAAACATACCCTTAATGGTCTGTATACATGCCTATGTGGAATCCCTTTGTGTCTGTTTTTAAGCACATCAAGTGGAATTTGGACTCCTATAAGGCAAAACAAATACCTATTTATGAATAATTCTAGAATGATAATGGAAAAAGTGCAAAACCTTCAAGAGAAATAATTTCAATAATTTTAATTTCAAACCTTGTCATGTTTACATAACGGAATGGAAGTGGCGTGTTGGGCACAGAATCACAGAATCATGAAGGTTGGAGATCTTCAAGATCATCAAGTCCAACCTTCAACAGAATACCACCCATTAAACCATATCAGGAAGTGCCACATCTGCTTGGTTTCTAAACATTCCAGGGATGGTGACTCCACCACTTCGCTAGGGAGCCTGTTCCATTGCTTAGCATGCTTAGAGTCCTTCACGATGGAAAGCACTATTCATTTTAATATAAGTTAGTGTTACAGTTTGTGTCCTAAGCTGATCTGAAATGTTCCAGAACTTTCTTTTCCTCACTTCCACTTTTACAAGTTAAAAGTAAGACCTCCTCAATGATGGTATTAGCCTCACTAAGGAGAGCTGAGCACACATTACTTCTCCCTCCCTTATAGATGACATTGTCAAAAGAAAAATCGGGTTTAAAAGGCAGTATTTCAGGTTTTTTAGACTGCTGTTTGCCACTTGGTCAAGAACTGAGCTTCCCATGACCTTCCACAGCTTGCTATGTGTGAAATGTGAAATGCATCCTACGTGACAATTTTAACATCAGTTGCATCATTAACACATGTTCCTGACTGCACAGAGTTTTTTTGCACTTTGCCAGATGAGGCAGAGGCTAGATGAATTGTTACTGTGCACATGCAGTTTTCTGATAAAAACAATATGGCATTATTGCTCTTGGAAGCACATTTGGAAAATCTTACCCCACGCTGTATTACACACATCAGGGTGACAGGTGGGCGAGGCACCGCGTGTGGGGCAAGGAAGGTGAGCCCACAAGGGCAATAAATACCTGTGTGCTTGTACCTGCCTGAACACATAGATACAGCCACCCATGCATACACTACAAAGCTACGTTCAGCTTCAGCTCTGCCTCTGAGTTTTGCTTTTCTTCTCATCTTCCATGATGCAACCAATTTCAAGGCATATTTTTCTCCCGAGCTTCGATTTGTATCTTTGGGGTTTTTTTAATGGGATGCTCCTTTTGGGTAGTATTCTCAGCTTCCTCAGCATATGGCACTGGGAGGGATTATTTGGTCTGTCCACAGCTTTCATGTTAAGTCCCAAAGTATCTTGTAATACTGACTATGCAGACTCAAATCCCAACACTAAATAAAAACACATAGAACTTGCAGTAATTAAAAGGCTAAAACCTCCAAACTAAAATGCTACAGGAAGTGAGCAGAAGAGCTTCAAAGGCTTGGCCAGTGTCCTGGGCCTTTCTAGATGAGGATGAATCTGCCCAGGTGATCCTTTCCCACAGATAAACTAGGTAAACACCACAGGATAAAGAGGTGAGTGTCCCCTGCATGAACTGGTTTGGATCCAAATGGAACTTAGTTCCCTGCCAGTTCTTCACTTCACAGAACAGCATATGAAGATACATTCAGAAATGTTTTTTCTTGAAAAAAGTTTTCTTCAGCTTTAAGGTAAGTGTACATGCATGTGCATCTATTTTTGTAAAGGTGTTACTGGGACAAGGAGGGAATTATAGTTAATAGCACCAGATGTCCTACAGCTTTTTGTCAAAGACAAAAACCCTGCAGCTCAGTTGCTCACTATGGGCTAAAAAAAAAAAAAAATTCTGCTTATGAGAAAAATAATGCACATTATTTCACTGCTCTGTCTAACACCAGCCCTATAATTACCGGATTCTCAACTATCTTCCACATTCCCCTTGAGCTATGAATTACAAGGTTTAAGCATATTGGATACTAATACTGTGGCATGATTAGATTACCATTTCCACAGGTTGCCAACTCAGAATAGCTCATCTAAGTATGAATAGATTCATTTACTTGAAAAGAATTTTCTTTACCTTTCAGACTAATCATCTGTGTCTAACACAGAGTAAAAAGAACACAAATTATTTTCAGGCTAGCTTCTCTCAGAAAATAAAATGACCTCCCTAGTTTTTAAATTTTGAAGGCATGCAGATGTGAGGGTTTTGCCTGGCTGCTTGGAGGAAAGCTGTTTACTGAATGCAGATACAGACCTGTTTTCTGTTGTACATGGAATCCATTAGTCACTAAGGAGGCTACAGCATAATGGAAAGTAGACATTTTGTGTTCATTTTAGTGCACAGCCTTGGAGAGGAGAAACACACAAATCCATGTAACTTTTGTTGTGCTATTGAATAGAATATAAAGAATATAAATATTTTATTAGTTGGTTGTGGGTTAAAAAGGTATTTTTTACAGAGTAGATATTTCCCTTTGGAATTCATGAAAACATAACAGCTTTTAACTTGAAATAAGGACCAACATTTGAGGATATTTGTAATTTGTAGACTATTTGCTAAGTAAACATTTAACTGTATGTTCAGAAATGCTCAGATCACCAGTGTGCCAGGAACTCCTGTCCCAATGCCACCAAGCAGCTGTTACCCAGCCCAAGGGGCAGCCCCTATCACAGCTCTCTTGTGCTGCCAGAACTGCAGATGAAACAGGCAGGTGAGTCCACTCTACTCTCCATTCAAATAAACAGGCTCACATACAGCACGCTTGTTTTTCTTTGTGGAAGCTGACACACCACAAGTGGCACCTTCGGTGACGCACCAGCTCCACTTGCCCACTGTTGATGGGACCCTGGTTTTGCTAAAATGCGTTTACATCCTTGCCCTACACCATGGGATAAAGCACACAGGCACACACGTTGCCTTCCCAGATATTCACATCTTACAAAATTATTGGTGAATGCACCAGAGAAATCAGTGAAAACTCATAGGAACTTCCACCAGTGAGCAACCTTTCTTTGTGGGCCATCCCTTGTGTTTGCAAATAAAATTCCTGCCACACATTTGTGGCCTGCTTGGCACTCTTCCTGCCTGTGTTTTAACTCTCTGGCTTATAGTTTTATTATTTTAATATGGTCTCCAGACCACCTGCAAACTACCATTGCCTTATGATATTTCTCTGCAGTGATTACATTAAAAACCTTGTTAAAAAGGCAAATCTAAACAACTTCGGAGATGCTCAAGGAGAATCACAGATTTCTTCTTGACATGCACCATTATGTAGTTAAACAACATTCCATGAAACACAAGGATATTTATTATTCAACAGACTACACTCTGTTACAGCTTAAGCTAGTCTGGAAATAAAAGGACAGCATTATTTAATTAATGATGGTTTTCAAATTACATCCAGAGAAAGAATAGCTGCCTTTTCAGTTTTTGTTAGCCCATATGTGACCATGTGAGCACTGCTCACAGAAATACTACTCCCTTCTCCCTTGCTCACACATAGACACACACATTGTTCTCCTGACTTTGTCCTGAGTGTTGCTGGACAGTTTTCCATTCTAACAAGCATGTAGGCAAACAAAAACATGCTTCCTGTAGGAAAGAGAAGCCCTTTACCTCGGGGTGTCCACATCTCTCTCTGTCTGTAGGACAAACACTCACTGTGTTTTCTACTGTGGCCTCTGTCCAAGCTTTCTGCCCCTTCCCCAGCCTGGCCTTGCATTGCAGCCTTGCAGATGCTCTTCCTGAGCCTCACTGCCCTCCCCAAACAGGTGTCATTACAGCTGAATTCCTCCTTTCCTATAGACTCTTGGGACACCGTATTTTTGCTTTGGAGCTCAATGCATTGTTTGATCATTGGCCTCTTGTGCACCTGCTGTTTTGCTTTCTATAACAACGCAGTAAATATCCCCTTCTTTGTACAGAAGGATAAAGTCCCTGTCTAAGACTCTACTCACTGCAGAGTATGCACAAAATGTCTGGAGTTTTCCAACGTGCTGTTTGTGTCCTGTTGCAGTACTGTCTGAAAATGCCAGTTATGACTTGGCTTCTGTGTGCCTGAGCAGTTTCAGTCTGAAAAACTGCAGTTCCTTGCTGCAAAAGGAAATCCGAAACAAACACAAAGCACACTCACACTCCACTTAGCAAATATATCCAGAAAACAAAAAGAGGAAAAATCTGGGAGAACCTGTATAAACGGCTATAAATACCTGGAAACCACAGGCACTCTGTCATCTTATCCCACCCTCCTTATAAGAGCTATATTTGAAGGAGATGAACTACCCTTTGGCAATGTCTGCCTCCCTCCCTTTACTGAACATCAGGCCCAGATGACTAATTTTGGATGGCCAATTAGGCAAGAGGAATCTCAATGCTAAACAACTTCAGCATGTTGCTGCACAAAATTGCCCCTGTTTATATTTAGTTTCTTTTCTCCATTTTTGTGGAGCTCTGAGATGAAAATCTGGAAACAAAAAGATACTATTCTACCCTCAATTTATCTGTCTCAGATGCACTGCTTGTCTATACATAGAAGAGCTCTTCTTTGCCATTTGTGTAGTGCTGTGCAGTGGAAATCAGCAGCTTGTAGACAGCTCTTTCTAAGATCAGGAGAACAAATGCTTGTTTCTTTTCTCTCTGATTTTCTCTGAGTTCACAACAGATACTGACCTTACGGAATCGCTGTAGCACATTGTGAATTATGTATGAAATGCAATTTCCCTGTCTGCTGCGGACATGTTTGACTGTGCTGTTTGCAGCACTCATCGTCAGAGGGGTTGCAGTGTTCTCAGTGACACAGCTAGGGCAACTGAACTCACCATAAAGAAACTGCCAATATTGAATTAAAATAAACTTCTTTTTCACTCCTTAAAATCCACAATCTTAAAAGCAACCAACTCCTATCCCACCTTCTATCACAGTTTAAAACCTTTCCATAGAATCATGGAATTGTTAAGGTTAGAAAAGACCTCTGAGATCATCACTTCCAACCATTAACCCAGCACTGCCAAGTCCATTACTAAATCATACACCCAAAAGCCACATCTACATGTCTTCTGAACACTTCCAGGTATGGTGATTCCATCACTTCTGTGAGCAGCATATTCCAATGCCTGACTACTCTTCAAGTGGAGAAATTTTTCCTAATGTCTAATATAAACACCCTTGGCACAACTTGTGGCCATCTCCTCTTGTCCTTCCCCTTATTACTTGGGAGATGAGCCTCATTATAACCTCCTTTCAGGCACTTGTAGAGAGCAGTAAGGTATCCCCTGAGCCTCTTTTTCCCCAGGCTAACAACCCCAGCTCCCTCAGCTGCTCTTCACAAGAATTGTTCTCTAAAAGTAGATTTTATTCACCCAAGGGTTCAACATGACCTTATAAGTGAAGTGCAATATTAAGTGAATAGAATAGAATAGAATAGAATAGAATAGAATAGAATAGAATAGAATAGAATAGAATAGAATAGAATAGAATAGAATATTTTGGTTGGAAAGGTCCTACAACAATCATTTAGTACAACTGCCTTAGCACTTCAGGGTTGAGAAGAAGTTAAAGCAAATTATTAAGGGTATTGCCCAAATGCCTCTTAAATGCTGACAGGGATGGAGCATCAACCACCTTCCTAGGATGCCTGGTAAAAAAACAAACCTCAGTCAAAGGATATTCAAAAGCATGGGCAGATGTTTCACCAGCAAGTCCAGAGTCAAGAAGTCAGTAATGATTACAGCCTACCTATGATTTTTTTCCAGCAAAGCTTGCTCCAGTAAAAGTCTCCTAGATTACATCAAATGAGTGATCTCAGATAAGAGGTCCCATACAGACAACTTCTAATTTTCATGGGTAGTACGGCTTGTGCTGGTTCCCTGGTCAGCATGTTTCTTGTATCCTCCCATTTGATCAGCAAAGATCGTCTGTGAGGTTTATGGATCAGATTATTCTCAGTGATTAAGGCAAATCAGAAAGAATCAGTTGACTTCTCAGTGGGAACACATATTTTTAAAAAATCTAATCAGAATATTTCTCCATAGTTGGGTTATTAAGAAGGTGGAACAGAAACACATTTTTACAGCAGTAATAATTTTTCCTTCCATTTGTTACATCCACCTTTAAAGTGTGTAATCAGTGTTTCTTCCCCCTCATCCTTCTTTTATCATCTTAGGAAAAAAATGCCAGTGTAACAATGTGAAATAAATGGAACCACTTATTAAAAATATACAAAAGCTACAGAAGAGGGCTGAATTACTGAAGCTATTGTGAGGAAATTTCAGCCAGGTGTTTTTTTCCTCTCTCCTCTCACACAAACCTCATTAACAATGTCCAGTGCATGCACCAGGAATGTAGGCTTTGGTCCTGGATGCATAATGGGGAGGAGTCTAGCAGGAGCCCCTGGCAACATGGGAACAGCATCCAGTCCCACTGCTGCTTTTCTGACACTGAAAATTTTTTGGAGGAGCACCATCTACACTCACACTTGAGCTAGTGACATAAGTAGGAGCAGAAAATGTACGCAAGCCACCTTTAACTGATGAGCGCGTGAGTAAATCAGGAGAGCGCTCAAGTACAGCAAGGTTTGCGTCAATGCTTCATTCTGCTGATGCAAGGGCTGTCCTGTAAATTGCACCCAAAAGCAAGCAGAGTTGGCTTGGAATGTTTACTTCTGAAAATTAATCATAAAATGGATTATTAAAATGCACCAAATCCTGAGTTCCTTGTGGGCATGTGTAATTTGTAATTGTGGAAACTGCAGGAGCCTTCTTTTTTCCTGCTCTCAAGTAATTACGAGTGAAACTGTTCTGCCATTCGCATGCAATGAATTCACTCTTCCCTCACTTACACTGCTATGTCCTGTTATACATTACACATCCAAGGATTACATATTTTATACACTTTTGATCTTGTGGTGGAAATAAATTTTACAAGCCAGCCAAACTTCTCTTAACCACGTATACATCTGCTGTCTCCCTGAAGCTTGCTGACAGTTAATTCCCTTCACATCTCCTGTAGCTGCACAAGAGGTACTGTTCCCAGTGCCCTTGCAAGGTTACAGCCAGCTCCCACCCCACATGACTAAATCAAAGCATTCCAAAAAACCAAAGGGACAGTCAAGTCTCTGGAATTTCAAAGCAAACATTTTCTGTATGTCTGGTGCTTCAACTCCTGCCAAGTCATTTCTCCTAGTAATCATGTGTTGTGTTTAGCCCACCAGCCCAGCTTCTGACTCCCTTTTTTCACTGACAGAGAAGAGGCTTTGATTCTGGCCTGGTATACACCTGGATAAATCCACCAAGGTCAAGAGAACTACACAGGTATAAATTGAAAAGAAATAGATCCAAACTGTGTACATGTATATTGTGTAGTAAGAATGCACCATGATTTTTCCAGCACATCCACAACCCCACTGAGCAGCCATGAGCAGGAGCTTTTCTGGGACTGGGTGTGGGGCTCACTGTGGCAGGACACTAAGCAGCTTGTGATGCCTAA
This sequence comes from Sylvia atricapilla, assembly GCF_009819655.1. Taxonomy (NCBI): domain Eukaryota; kingdom Metazoa; phylum Chordata; class Aves; order Passeriformes; family Sylviidae; genus Sylvia; species Sylvia atricapilla. The sequence goes on along the minus strand of NC_089140.1, from coordinate 103,544,644 downwards.
CACACTGTTGTCCCTCTGAGGACAAATCAGTGCTGCCCTGTACATAGGGTGATCTCATATGGGGCCGTGTGATGCTGCAAGGCAGAGCTTCCAGCTGTGTGCCACTTCAGAGACTCAGGGCCGTGTGGCTGCCATCAGAAGGTCAGATCCCTTCACTGCAAGGGTTAAACTAGTAGGTCCAGATCCAACACTGGGCTTCACTCACCATAATACCTAGGGACAGGTATAATTTCTCAGCTTAACTCCTACAAGAAAGAGCAGTTCTCCCTCTCTCTCTATCTCACACATGCAGGTCCAGCAAACTCTTTTCCTTCTGTCTTTGCTCATTCACGCCCACTCTAAGTCTGAGGGAACCCCTTGTCAGGGTGAATATCTCCCCTATTTGATGAAACAAAGGGTAGCTAAATTAGCAAAGAACTGAGTAGAGATATGGTTCTTTCTTTATAGCAGAATCTCCTTTTACCAGCAACTATATTTAAGGATAATACACAATACACAAGCTTAACACAATACATATGCTTACATGCTCTTTATTTCTGTATACTCTGTGCTTCTGTATTTTATTTCCTGCCAAATAAGGTGCTGTATTTCTGAATATTGTGATCCCTCTCTATGTCTCATTTGAACTTAGCCTGTGCATTTGCTACCCTCGACCTAGGAGATCCCCAATGTGTAGGCACCATTTGAACTAATTTCCCCCAAATTTCATTTTTTAACACTCTGTCCATGTACATGCAGTTCTTATTCACATGCAAAAGCCCTGTGCCTAACAACACACAGAAAACTCTGCAGTAAATGTCAAGAGAACTACTTCATTCCTTAAGGTTTCCAAGGTCCTCTCTCTGCCTTGAGCAATGTCCCACGATCTAATTTGCTTTAAAGAATAGCCCTCAAAATACTTTTCAGGAACTTGGTTAATCTGGTATTACTCATGCTTCTAATATTACAAGGAAGACCTTGAATGACATTTAACTAACAGGCAGTGTGTGGCTGTGGACATAATTATTTCTGAGGTAAAGACCTTGAGCTGAATGCGCATATGGTTTGCATTTGTTTTTTAAGAGAAGCCCCTAATGAAGCACATTCCCTATCCCACAAGGCATTATAGTCTGCAAAAATGGTGGAGATGAAGTCTACCCATTAATAATTAAATTTTTCTTGCTACCACAGTGGCAATCATCAGGCAATTACCTTTTGTCTTTGGAGCTATTTGTTCAGATAGGTTTGTAAATAGACTCTTGCTTTTGTGAGTCTGATACATTAAAAATAAAAAAGGAAAAATAGCAAGGTATCTTCTGTTCCAGAAGATGTCAAGGACTCCTTCAAATATAATGGCTTCTGCCCCAAGCAATATTTTGTCTGGATTTTGTTCACAGTCTTCAATGTATTTATCAACAAGCAGAAAGAAATATCCATTACTTCTACTACTTTCAAAATTAGTAAGAGGATTTCTGAGGAAGTACATAAACTCTGAATTGATGCAAGGCCACGACTGTCAAAGATATGAAGCTACTGGGACCGCCTCTGTGTTTACTGAGTTGCAGCTGGTGAGCCTTACTCAGGGTGAGTGTCCCAAGAACCACCTGCAAAGCTCAGGGTTGTGACCTCATGCACAAGTGACCCAGACAAGGGAGGCAGAGCTCAGGTACAGGTGTTTTTGGGGTATTCCTCATACTGTCACCAAAGGGGAAACTATGGATGGACTTAGTGACTGCTGCTGGTCCAGCGTCCTCAACAAAGGCAGCTGTTGACCTGCTAATGCTGCATCTTCCTTCAGTGGAAATATCCTTAGAAAGTCTTGTTTCCTAGGATTGCAGGCAAGCCAGGGCTCACCAGTTTCTGTGCAAGTGCTTGGAGCACATGCAGTTTAGACCCTGACCTTGCCTCAACACTCTGCCGCCATACCCATACCAAAACCCAGATAGGAGAACTGGAAGTTTGAAAGTGTTATATTTGGGGTTTTTGTCATAAGTTTTCTGATATCAGTTGCATGTTTGAGGTGCTGCTTTTTTTATTTTTTTTTATTTATTTGCTTGCTTCTAAAACCATTTTTTTTTCTTTTTGTGGAAAAGGAGAAGGACGATGGTTCTGTATTTAGGATCACAGAATGCTGTGAGTGTGTCAGTGAAACTTCACTAAGAAGAAGCTTGAGTTAAAAGCATTTGTAACCAATAATGAACTCTTTCACTGTTCATAAAGCTTGGAAAAAAATTTTGGTATTTTTTGTTGTGTGCAGCATCATTCTAAAACACTTCTTATGGAATTAGGTCAGATTTTAGCACTTTTAAAGCAACTCACTTCAACTGCATCTTAGCATATTCAGTGTTGATGGTTTGTGGCTGAGCAATTTTCATCACATCTGACTCTTACTGTTTATTTGTTAATGGAGACTTTTGTAAAGCACCTGCAAAAACAACATGATTATCTGAGAAACAGAAAGTTCTCTCTGAACTTCCCATGAAAAATACCCGTAAAGAGTGAAGGATACTATTCAAAGAGACCTTACATTACTTTTCAGACAAAAATTATATGGGGGGAGTTGGGGTTACAAGCCCTATGGCCAGGGGAGAATTAAAAAAAGGGAATGCTATAGCATTATTTATTCCTAAAACTTATTTTAGGAATATTCCTAACTTACATTCCTAACTTATTCCTAAACCAAACATTATACAAGGTGGAATTCAACGGCAAAGTTAAATATAAAATAAATCCAACAGGATTACAGAAGGGCACGGTAACCCTGTCCCTGCAGTGACCCATGTAATAGCTCTGTGCTGGTGCTTGTGATGACATGTCAGCAATCCCACGTTAAATGTACTTTGAAGGCACATTAGCTTCTCTTCTTTGTGAATCTGGAGGTTTCCTTCTCTGCTTTATGAACACATTTCAGTGTCTCCTACTCTCTTCCTGTTACCCCACATTCCCTGAGTACAGCATTACGTTCTTCTCTACTGACCTTCTTCCTCAGCTGACTGCTGCAATGAGGAAAGTATTTTGAGATACCAGCTCCTTTTTTCCTCTTCTGTTTTTAGCAGAAATTCCTTCACAGCAGCTTGTTCGAAATAGCTGCTGTGGGGAAGGGATTTTGCAGCCATGTTTGCTTTAATGCTGGCACACAGCTAACAGCTAACACAGTCTTCCTGAGACACGGAGGCAGGAGAGACACAGTCCTAGAGCAGAGATGAGTAAAGGCACAAGGAGCAGGTCTGTGTGCCAGGTAAATACTGTCTGGGGTGAGGAGAATAAAATTTTATTGAAAATCTGAATAAGAAAACCACAGGTTTCTTATTTTGAGGCCACAATTAAAACCTCTAATTTTCAAGGCTGGCAAGGGTGAGGACAATTTTTCCATGAGAAACATAGCAGATGAAGCCTGTTTTCCTCTGGATTACTTCTCTCTCACTTCAGTCCCTTCTCTCTTCATAATCTCCACCTTCCCTGGTTTTTCACCTCTTTTCAGTTTCTCCAGGTTTCTCACAGCCCACAGAAAGTGTGGCTAATTAGATAATTAGGATGAAGGAGCTTTATTAAAATCTATCAGTTCATGCTATGTGCAGACAACAACAAAAGGTACCTTTCTCTTGCATGTATAGCTACTTTCTATGTGCATACACTTTTCATTTACACAAAACCTTTTCAACACCTGCTTTTGTTATTCTTGCTGAAAATTAATTTTTAATAACAAAGTTATTCCTTGTGCCTCTTACACTATTCCCTTTCACAATGTGCTAACATCTGTGATGGGAAAATGGTCACAGCTGTGGAGAAAGCAATAATAGAAATTATCCATTATTCCTCATAGTCCCATTTGTATTGCCAAACAACATTTTATTAGAAAGTACTCAAAGCTCTGGTCCTTGAATTAAATTAATATTCCTGTAATAAATCAATTGCAACTGAACTGTTTGAAACTCAAAATATAAATAGAGAGAAATTCTTTTTTAATACCTCATTATTGTTACCCCAGATTTGGAGTTAATGCTGCATACAAATGACAGTGAATAGTTTGGGATATTTTAGACCAGAGAAAACCTCATAACTGACTAGCACAAGTTAAAATGTATCCTTCCAGAAGTCATGTATATGATCCCAGATTTTCTGTGGGCCTCTGATGGGCAGGGAAAAAGTCCTCCTTACTGCTTCTTTTTTCCCCTTCTTCTTAATATTTTAAAATCTGAGCCTCCCAAACCACACCTCTGCTCTAAGCTAGTGAAATCAACCAGAACAATTAATGGGGGAAAAAATAGACCTTATATTCCATTCTAATAATTCAGAAGAGAAAAGATCTCACACTATTTTGAATTTTGTGTAAGGTATCACAGAAACAAAACACGTAAAAGCAAGGTTAAATGAGAAATGAACATCCTCATAGTCATGAACAATTTACTTAATATTTCAGAAAAGGGAAGCTTTCAAGCCCTCACACTATCAAGCAGGAGTCTGGTATTACAGCCTCTCTTTTTTTAGGTCTGGAAAGCATAAAAGAGGAGTAATATTACTTTTGGGAGACTGTCTAGCATAGTTTGTGTGGGAGTTTTCTGAAAGTTTCCCCTGATAAATGATTTACCGGGACAGTAAAAAGATCAAGAAAGCACTGAGCTCTCCTCTCAAGACAAATTACTTTCTTCACCCACGCCTTGAAATCCTTTAAAGACTTACTGTAATGATTAATTTTCCAGAATTATAAAAACTGTTAAGTCCAGGGCCAATGACTTTCTCATATCTCTCCTGGCATGAAGACTCATCATGGTCTTGAACTGAATCCTGCCTGGTGCATCCACATGTTTACTCTGGGTATCCATTTGTTTTACTTGTTACCTGAATTTTCCTACGGAGTCACTGGGGTTTTGATATTTTTTAATTCTGTGTGTTTCACTACTAAACAAAACACAAGAGAGTTTTTTGCCCTCCTTCTTTGTATTTGTTTCATCAGCATTATTTGCTTCGGTCGTAGTAAAGACAAAACCAGGCTCACAGGGAGGAAAGAAGAGGCAAGTGGGAAGATGCCAATAAAGGCAGAGAAGGCAGAAAATGGAGATAGAAGGAAAAGTCTACACATCCTCAAGAGGCTTCACTGCTTTTCTGTGATACTGGTGCCTCACTGGACCCATGAGGAGTTTTGCAATACACATAATAAAGAAATGGTGGTAGGAGACACATGGAGAAGAACAATTAAGGACAACAATGAGAGAAAAAAATTACAGGAATAATTGTGCCTCGTTAGAGGTATGATAATAAACAATGATCTGTATTTCTAGTGATAATGATCCTGCAGTTCACTCTCTCCACTTATTCCAACTCTCCCCACAGTGCTACTACTGTCTAATATGGAATATTTATGCAAAAGATGAGTTAGAAAATTAGATTCCATTATAAAACCATCAGGTGTAATAAGGAAAGCTATGGAAAATAACCTGTTATGCTTCTGCACCTGTCATTTCCAATGGTTTCCACCACCCACCTATAAACATTTGACAAGCATTACTAAGTCTCATATTCTCTTGATTTTACTGAAGGAGAAACTGAGGCAAAGAAAAGCTTGTATTCCAAGCAGCTGGGCTAGGCACTGGGCCGGCCTACATTCGCATGCATTAACTGTTTCTGATGCTTCTACACAGAATATTATGAATTACTGGCAATTTGTAGTAGGCAAGCCCATAGGAAGGTGTTCCGAGCAGTGTGTGAGCACAGGCAGAAGAGCTCCCCAGAGGAGCTCCCAAACACTCACCGTTTTAATAGCCATTAGAAACTCACACTGGGAACAAAGATCTTTTAAAACATCGCTCCCATACTAATCTTGACGACGGCAGATAATTAGTCAGCAAACCCAAGCTCAGGGACTGCTTACTGATCCACAGTGCGGCTGTGACTGCAGGCTGGAGTGCCTCGCAGTGCTTACAAAGGCAACTACAAAAATATTTTCCAGACCTTTAGCAGACTCGTGCAGGACGGCTTATCCACCTACCACTACTGGGCTGATCAACTCACAAAACCAGGCAGGAGGAAGGGTGCTGGTGATGCAGACACTGTCAGAGGGGCACTCAGGGGTCAGGCTTTCATCCCTTATTTAGCAGTAATTTGGAATGTAAGGGCTGCATGAGCCTTTGAAGCTCAGCGCTGCTGTTTTTAAAGGCTCCCATCAAGCAGCCCATAGTGTAACTGAAGCAGAAACAGCAGTGTAATAGCAGACACAGTGTTCTTTTTGCAGAGTCTGCAGTTCTCTGACACGTCTGCTTGCCTCTCCTTCCCTGGCGGACAAACTTCCCGTCAGGAACCAGTCAGCAGGGACAGCGAGGAGCAGCACTGACAAGCAACAGCTTTGGAGGAAGGCAGTCATGTATTTAAAAAAAGGAAAAACCACCATGAAGAAGCCCACAAAAAAAGCCACACTATTTATTTTTCTGGGAGGTGAGCAGGAGAAGTTTCAAAGCGTGGCTGTTAGACTATTTTGGCACAAAAAAAGTACTTTTCCAAATTCAAATCTTCCATCGGGCCGCCTTGGAAAATGGCACGGGGTTTATAAGCACGGCTTGTTTCTTTCAGCTTTGCCTCATCTTCCAGGTTGAAGTCGCAGCTGGGAGCTGACTGAGAGAAGGGAGGAGCGTGTAAGAAGCAGAGTATTCCCAGCGCGTTTCCACTGGCTGGCCCTGGGATCTGCAGGTAGTAAACACAAGCGCTTTCCATAAAAGGACCTTGCTTGGCAGGATACCAAGGGGGAAAAAAAAGGGACTATTGCTGAGGTGGGGAGCAAAAAGAAGTTATTTGCTGGCAGAGGAGAAAGGAATGAAGGATGCTGAAAGGGTACTGGGCAGCTGCTTTTCCGGCTGCTATAGGAGCCAAGGGAAGAGCCTTTGATCTGCTGAGCAGGCCTGGGCTTGCCGCCAGGACCTACATCCTTTCTCCAGCACTGACAGCAGGCTTCCTTGCTAGCTCCTCTCTGATTGCAGAGTCAAAAAAAACAAGTGACGTAACTCATACAGGGACCTCACTGGGACGTTTCTATTATCACCAGCTCTGCAGAAAACATATGCTACAGATGCCTCAATTTGAAATTATCTTCTTGTCCAAGGCAGAATAAAAAGGAGAAAAAACCCATGGGGTCCCCTGGATTACATCTTGCAAAGCCTCATAAAACCCCTTCTGGCATACTGGGGGATTAAGCAAACCCATTGGTTCTGTAGGGGAACTACCATGTCTGCATAGCACCTTGGCCAAGCCAGCCCTCCTCCAAATGTTTATGGGCTATTACCTCTTGTGACTGGGAGATTTAAATAGGAATACTGATTCCAGACCTAGTATAGCTTCTAGACCACTACCAGAAATAATGTCATCAAGATGGCATTTACTAAAGAATGAGCTGTTTCAAAGTAATTGCCAACAATGTCTAGTTTAGAGTGACGTGCTCCTCAGCCCTCAGACCAAAACAACCAGAGTATAGAGAATTTCCTCTAGCACCAGCACATCTTTCTTTAGTCCTTGCTGGTGTAACATGCTATTGCCATCACGGCAGGTAAATTCTGCTTGGACATGACCCAGGCTTACATCTTACCCCAGAACCAGCCAGAATGTGAAAGTCTCATCACTTGAAGCACAGAATCGTGCTTTTGCATGATGTAATCAAAATCATTACCAAGAGTTACCAAGTTACAGCCTTGCAAGGCACTGGAAGTACTGATTCAGGAGCTTGGATGGCGGCATAAAGTTAATGCAACCAAGCACTTCTGTTGTCTCGATTATGCTTCCATCTTGCTATCAGGTCCTTGTTGCTTTGTGTTAATGTTACTTGCATGGCAGTGGCAGCTTCTCTCAGACAGGGTTCCCTGCAAAACTAGGTCTCCCCTATGCCTTCTTTCCTCAAGGCCAAACAAACCCAGTTCTTTCCTCATATGGGAAGCTTTCAAGTCCTTTGATCATCCTTGTTTCCCTTCTCTGGATGCTTTCCAGCCTGTTTGCATGTTTTTACTCCATGGAAGGTTCCAGAGGACACTACTGCCCTCCCTTTCTACCTGCCCTGCCTGCCACCTGAGCTTTGAGTGAGCTGGTTTGCTCTTCTGAAGTCTAAAACCTTTGCTCTTCTGAAGTCTAAAACCATGCCCATCCAAATCCCAAACTCCCCCTAACTGTGATCACTATAGCCAAAGCTATCACTGACCAAGACATTTCAAAGCAGGTTTTCTTGGTTTGTGAGTCCAGCAGTGCCTCATTCCTGCTTGGCACATCTCTATTTGTATGAGGAAGTAGTTCTCCTAGGCACTCCAGGAACTTGATGGATAACGTGGCTGCTGTACTGTTCTTCCAACAAATGTCTGGACAGCTGAAGTCACTCACATGAACCAGGTTCATTTAACCTTCCAAAGCTTGCTGAAGTGACTCAAATATGGCTTTACTGGCCTCACTGTCTTGGTTTGGAGGTCAGTAGAAGTTGCCTACTGAAATATCCCTCTGGAAGATGACTTCTCTGATCTTGACCCAAGGCATTCTGTAGGGCTTCCACAGTTGCTGTGGTTGACTTCTATGCATCAGAAGTTCACTTTGACAAAGAGTGAGACTCCTCCAGTTTTGCCCTGCCTGTCTTTCTGAAACAGCCATCACAATGTTTCCATCCATCACAATCCAGCAGTCATGTGAGCTGTCCCACCATTTTTCAGTTATTCCTATGAATAACTCTGCTCTTGATGAAACCCAGTCCTTAAACCGGTGCCACTTGGGGCACCAGTTTCAATCTAGGATGCTGTCTGCTGCTGTTCGTGTGGACAGAACCAGCATGGACTTTCTGCTTTTTTCTCCCCCCAGCTGCTAAGTTTTACTGAACCTTTCAGACATTGAGAAGACATTTTAAACAGAAACATATTTATGAAGTTGGGTGTATTGTGAAAGGAACAAATCACAGAATATCAGCAATGAATTTTGAAATCACTGGCTAAATTTTGCCTTTTAGCACACACAATCAATATTTATTGAGGGTTTTTTAAATCTAGGTACCTGAAACCCATTTTTTTCACTCTTGTGTCTCAGTTATGTGCAATTACTTACTAATCTAATGGGATATCTTTTGCAATTCCTCTGAAGATTTTTATTTATTTAAAAAAAATTGATTTATTTGCATTGTTGTTTCTTGAACCCATAGAGTAAAAAAACCCCATCTAAATAGTTTTGCACATTTCATAAAAACAACAGATTTTCTTCCCTAGCCTTCTGCAATTCAATTTCAGCATTTTTGGCACACTTATGTCAACCCCACACTTTAAAATAAAATGTCTGTCAAATAGAAAAGAACAACACTGATCAGGAAAGAAATTACGTTATCCATCTTCCAACTGCACTTCGCAAAAGTTGCAGTTTCCTAAAAAGGACAACTTTGAAAAAGTAGTTGCCAGTTTAATTTTTAAGAGAACTGAACAATGAGATTTTCTGCCATGTTAATACCTGTAGCTTTATTTTTAATTTGTCATCAGTAATAAACACAGGAGTGCAGAGGTGTCACTAGCTGGGTTTACAGGAACTTAACACATAACATAGAGATAATGCTGCAGAACAACTGCAAACACACCGCAGCAAGGCCCTCCTCACTCTCTGCCCACAGCTGCAGAGAGGGTTAGGATGAACAGGTCAGTGGAAGGATTTGTTAGAATTATCGCATGGCAAAGTATTAAAAAGCTGCAATTTGGCCCAAAGAGGTGACACAAAAAATCATTTTGTCATGACAGATTTTGCCTGCCATTGGCTTTCTGAAGGTGAAGGCAGACGATGACTTGTTTTTTCTTATGGCTGGGAAGCAGGTGTCCATGTCCTCCAATAGCCCTTGTCACTCACCTTGATGCTGCTTCAGGAAGAACCAATTGGACCTTCCTTCTGGAATTCAGGGGCAAACAGCCCAAATTTGAAGGTCTGGAGGAAGATCTAATGCCGGCAGTTCTTCATCTAGCAGCTCTTCTTTCTATCCTGTTCTATGCCTGTGACTCTGGCAAATGACTCATTCACTTAAAGGGTATCACATACTTAGAGAGCTTTCTAAATTGGTACCATCCAGATCCTACTTAGCAAAGCAGGCTCCTGGGACATAGAGCTGGGACTTAGCCTGCTTCAAAACCAGCTCAGGCTATATGCTTTTGCAATCTGGTGGTAATAAAAACCAGCAGTATACCTCCTAGGCCTCTTCTTCAGCCTGTTGACAGTTCTATGTGTTTAGTATGTAACTGGCATCAGACAAAGGGAGGAAAGCCTATAGAGTCAGAAATAGAAAACACTCACTAAACCAGATGCATTGCAACTATCATAGTTTCCACTTACTTTTGCACATCTTTAATAATTGCCAATCTGAAATGGGACCAGCTGACAGGCTGCAGTATATAACAAACATGTTCATGATTATATATGTTCCTAGCTTCCTTCCCCAAATGTACATGTTTGAAAAGCCTTGTGTTTTGCAGCCTCACCCAAACATCTGCAATCATTTATGGACTAAAACAGCTTGCCATGTCAGCCTAGGTTTTTCAATGCGCACTACAACTGATGTCATTTTTGCATTTTGTATTTTCAAAAGAAACAAATATGTTTCCAGGCAAACCACATCACAGAACATGCCATGGTTATCAGTTCAAAGAGCCTTACTGACTCAGCAGCTAGTGCTGTGTTTCATCTAGTCTTCCTGAAGTCAGGCAGGGAAATGTTAGTCCAGGAATACACATCTGTGTGTATACAAACAGCTTCAGTCTTCAGTTGTTCTCTCCTTGACTGCCCCCTGAAATAATCCTCTGCAAAGCACAAGAGCTGTCAAGTACAGGCTTGGCCAAGGGTAGACTTTCATACAAATCACACTACATTCTGGAGTGGGTGTGTTTTATGTGCCATTTTAGGGATGAAGGAAAACAGACTAATGGAAATTGAAATTGTTATTGCCATTACACTACCATCGCATTATTAGAAAGAGGTCCCTTAAACTTATATACAAAAGTGTGCTCTGCTTACATTTTGTCTTTTCTGTAGCTAACACCAGAACTACGGTGAGAAATATACACCCAAAAGATCCTAGAAAGTGGAAATAAGACAGGATTCAGGATGGACTACTTATACCTTTGCTTCTCCAATTCAGCAAAAGAAGCTAGACATAGCTTGGGTTCCCAAAGGACCCATCATGGATCCAAGCTCCAGTGAGTAACAGTGATTAACTGGACTGGACACAGCAGAGGCAAAACAGAGCTGGCTCTGGGGCTGCTCCTGACTAACCTGAACATTGTTCGAGTTTGTAGCCTCATGCAAATCCCAGGCTGAGGGCTATGAAACTTTCCTGATGCAAATTCAGCTGCATAAATGAAATTAAGGTGTTGTAGTAAAGGGGATGAGTGGATGCTAACAGCTCAGCATCCACAGGCATTGATTAAAGACTTTGATGACAGGCTAACAGTGATAAAGTTCCATCAAGTTCTGAAGGCATCCAGTAAACTTTCTAAAGAAATGTCCTTTACTGAAATTAGAGGAATAAACTGTTCAGAGGATTTAAAGGAGTGATGAGTTTTTAATAGGTAAATCCTTTGGATTTACCTTGGTAAATGGGTTTGAACATAGCTGAGCTAGGGAAAATACGCTATAACAGAAATGCAGACATTATATTTCAGATAGAAGGTAGGTAGGTAGAAGGTGGTAGAAGCGCTTCAGTTTCAGACCACCCCAAACATCAAATGAAGTGTCTTAGTACCTTGATGTAACAACTTCAGACAGAAATGACAGAAACATAAAAGATGTCTGTAAGTGTGATTCGGAGTATTACTCTTGGTTATCAGTCTCTGTGTTGTCACTGGGACTACTATCCAGTGCTTCTCTTCCCTGTTTGAGGTCTGACATATGGACACACACACTGATGTGACTAAAGAAGTTTTCATCATAGATTATATGTCCTCATGAAAGGGCTCCAAAGGGTGAGTGTTCTTTAAAGTAGGCATTCAAAAGCACAGGTATCTAAAAATGTGTTATTAAAGGAGAACTATATGAGCTTTACAAGCCTTATTTTCCTAAGGACAAGCTGAACTTTTCCCCCCTTGTTCTCACCATTGAAGATTTCTTTTCATAGACCCAGATCCTGAAAGATCCTAGTGAGAAATGGCTCTTCATGTTCCAAATGCCTCCTCTGCTGTCCCTGCAACCTGCCTGGCAGAGCCTTTTGAGCTTTAAGGTAATATCACAGTGATTAGTTTTGAATGTAAGTCATGCTTGACTTTTCCGATTTTACGTGTTTATGGTGCTCTTCGATTTAATTGACAGCTCCAATGTTTGCTGTTGCACTTTTGTCTTAAGAGGTATTCACCATGGTTTTATGTTTTGGATGATGACAACGTATTGTTTCAGGTCTGTAAAACAGTTTGTTTTGGGTATCTGTACTTAATGGAGGACAGTTGCTACAGCCGCAAGCTCTTGTGCAGCTTCTACCCATTCCCCAGAAAGCCAATGTTCTCCAGGCCAAACAACAGGATTGATCCTAAAAGCTGCTGTAGAAAATAATGTTATTTCCCATCACTTCAGTGCTACAATGCTGTTGCAGAAGAAACACTTGCACTACTCGGGAGCTGTGAGCAAGTCAAGAGAGAAATGACACACGGACGTGTTTAAAAATCTGTAATGGAAATGTCCCCAGTAAACAGGCTATTCACAAAGGATCGCTTTGGCTCCTACCAGAGCATGTATTAGGGACAAGATTTGATGGCAGTTGTCTTCAGTGGTAGCAATTTTTTTGCCCCTTCTCCCTATTTTTTATTTTTTATTTTTTATTTTTTATTTTTTATTTTTTATTTTTTATTTTTTAATTTAAGTCCATAATTGTAGCATGGATCCAGAAAACAGCTGTATTAGCAGAGTTGGAGGGAGAAAGAAACTGAAACAGGACCAGAGATAACTGCACGACTATATAACTTCTGAAGACAGCATGCTACCACTGAAGTCTAACTTCAGGTGTACAGAGAGCCTCTGACTTTACGCTGACTATGACAGCAGCCCAGGGAGCTTTATTTTCCTAATCTCATGTTCGTTTTATAAGAACTTTTACTTCATATTGTAGGAAGCATCAAATTTATACTGATTTATATTGATTTTTACACACAAAATGAGGAGCAATGAATTATTTTGCAACCAAGGAACCATACCTGATTTCACAGAGATACTATATTTAAACAGATTTGTAAAACCAAAACTACTTGAACATCTGGTCTGCATAGAGGTTTCTGAGAATTTCACCTATGTTATCAAATATCTAAACAGGGTTCTCCTCCTCTACATTCAGATTGGTGTAGTTGAGGCAAGAGTGTGATTCCAGTTCTCTCAGAGTTCTTTTTTACCTATCAGAAGAAAAGGGTTTACCTGGATAATTCATGTATGGTTGTGTTTTAATTAATCAACAATTGAACACCCACCTCTAATAACGCCCAGATCTTTTAAAAGATCTTGACATTGCAAGTCATCCACCCGGATGTATGAAGCGTCTTCTATGTTCGCCAGTGTAACAATGCCAAGATCCTCTTTATGTGCTGGCGAGCTCTGTAAAGCTGACACACCTAAGAAGAGAATAGGCTCATCTCCATTAGATCTTACACACCTGCAATAAAGCTGTTAGGAAAAATAGTTTTGTTGCAGAATCCTTCACCTTGGCAGCATTGTGAAAGCCAGAGGTATACAATTTAACATCGGGCTCAGCCGGGATTTACTTTGATATTCATCAATGAAAGGGTGATTTTTACAGAATACCCTTTTGAGAATAGGAAAGAGCTTTGAAGTCTTCTGCTGAAAAGACAGGTGAGCTGATCTTTGCTTCATATTCCACAGGTGACACTGTGTAATGGCTGTGGAAAGTTAAGCACCTTTTCAATAACAGAAACTAGAAGCAGTCAGAGCAGAAGCATTCATTACATGCACGGAAAAAGCAGACAGTGACTCTCCACTTTAGTCCTTTGTCTTGGAAGTTCAGCAGTAAATTGGAGAAGCTTTCCACCTGCCCCAGCATGTGTGAAGTGTAATAGAATTGGGTCAGTTTGTTCACTGAAATGTTCTAAAAGACACTGGCATAGATTCACCTTGGGGCTGACTTTCTTTCAATCAGTTACTGCAAATTGAGCAGTTGCAAGAGCCTCTCTATGCAGAGCCCAGGGGATGCACTTTTCCTGGTCGTGGCCAGCTGAAACTTTCATGAGCAGAAGGCAGCCAGGCTTTTAGCAGGCATAAAATGCAGGTATAGCTGCTGAAAGGGCAGCCTATTTCCAGTATGTAGATAACCCACGTGCTTCTTTCCTATCTGTGCATCCAGATTTGCTTCCAGAGAAGTCTAGATCATCTGGGGAGGTGGTTGCAGCCTGGTCATTTTTCACTTGCAGGACTCTGAGGCACCAGGACTCTGAGGGTCCAGGGACTTTACCAGTCAAGACACAGGCACTCTGACACAGTATGGGCCTGTGTGGATGGACCAGGAGAAAAGACCCCTTTAATAAACAAGCGAAAAAGGTTACTGCTTATTGCCTGCTCATCTGGCTCTTGACACTGAACTGCAAGGCTCTAGTATTGTGAAGAGATGTAAAAAATTTACTGGAGGGTGAGTGGGTGTTATGCAGCAACTGCTTGGCTCAAAGAAGCAGTACATTGGAATCAACACTTAAAACTGGTGAAGAACACCAACTCTTTCAAAAATCACTAGAATTAATGGTTTCACCATTTACATTTTGTGGAGTCAAGCCACCTGAACATTTTTCGTTGGGTAAGAAACCTCGCACTATTTACAAACAACTGTGTCCTGAGGCGCTCCTTTCTCCAGCAGAACAATAACTCCCTCTGGTGTTTGCCTGCTATTGTTACTGCCTCAGCCACAGCCCAGGGAAAGCTGCCAGAGGAAGGAAACTCTGTCAGCTGATGTATGAACGATCAACATTCTTTCCTTAATCGATGGCATTTTACACTTTGGGCAGAAAGGCCACTGGCTCCACCGGGCCGGCCCCAGAGGTGCCGCAGGGGACATCAGTGCATCGGGAAAAGTGGAATGCCGAACTCCGCTGCTGCCGAGGGCTCATGCTGCCAAAGACTCATTTACATGCTCCCTGCATTTATTTAATTACATGAACAGTAGGCTTATTGCAGTGTGTCTGGATGCTTTATTTGATGAATGCTGGAACTTACCAATCCAGTCCCGAGAGGGTTGGGATACACATAGGGATATGTCAAATGGCTGGATGATAGTTCAGAGTTAATGAATTGCTCTGCTCAGCTCTTGGGACAGACAATGTAGAACTGTCATTCAGCTGCAAACATATTTACAGGAATGCTGTCACAGCTTTGAGGCTCAAATCTGACCTGCAAGTAAGTTACATGCTACATCTGCAAGCAGAGGAAGCAAAACGAGATGCAAGAGAATTAAGCTCCTGCCCTTTGGGCTAGACCATATTGATCTATTGCCATATTAATGCTGATTGTAAATGTTCTTAATCTAAAATTTATGAGAAAATCTAAAAACTTTTAGTCTTAAATATATATTGCACAACAATTTTTAAGTACACACTAAAAAAATTTTTTTTTTTCAGATTTCAGCTGCGATCAGATGATGAAAACAAATCTCAAGACAAGATGAAAGACATTAAATGTTTGAGTTATGCATTTTGCCCAAAGAGAAGAGGCTGATGGGCTGTTTAGTAGAAATTTCTTCCTGTGATCATTCAACTGGACGCTCACTCCAAACAGCCCAGAGGCTTTTTATATTTGACCTAAATGTCTGGATTTTTTCTCTTTTCTTCAGTATATCACAGAACAGAAATCTGTAAGCTGATTATTGTTGCTTAATTCACTTCTGAATGCAAACATCTTTGCATATTTCAGACACTGCTGTATAGAGCTGAAATCAGAAAAGCTAAAAGAGCTTGAGAGCTCAATCCAAATCCCAACTGTCTGGCTCCCTGGCCAATGGCTTGTATTATACAAAGTGTGTAACCATCCTACACCTTTGATGTAAAACAACTCTCTTTTAATGTGCTGTAATCTCTTATTCCCTTTGTCTCTCAAATAATAATCCTCTTGCTCATGGTAATCCTCAAAATCACATATGCTCTTTAAAGCTTTTCTTTTGGAAAGTATTCACACCCATTTTTCTGGGCACTGGCAACTAAATATTACAGAAAACCTGATTCTTCTGACTTTGACCAAGACAGTCTGAATTTTTGTATTCCACATTTACTGCTTGGCTGGAACTGGGTCAACAAAATGAGTAAACAGTTTCTAGTTGTCCAACAGAACCACAGTGTGCAGACTGTTTGTTTGGCCAAGGCAGAGGCACAAGATGTTTGAGGGAGTTAACAGGAAACAAGTAAAATGACATTTTTATTTGGGTTATAAAACAGAAAATGAAGTTTAGTTGTCTAGAATGATTTAAGAACATGTTCTCCTGTTCTATCCTGACTATTAAAACAAGCAAGTAAAAGAAAAATTCTCACTTCCTCAGCAGTAATAATCAAGTCCTCTAGCACAGACTCCTGGACACTTACAAACATGCTACTGGATACTCAAGGTTTTATTTCTGTAAGGTTAAATATTTTTAGATATTGCCACCTTAAATCAGAGGTAAAGGTTGAGACTAGAATTACTTGATCAGATCGGCACGTTGATTTAAATGATCTAATCACGACAAAAGGTGATGATTAGAATGGAAGACTCATCAGGTCAGATGTAGGATCCTAAATGACATAAACTGCATTAATTGCAGGACATGATGAATATGAGCTTTAGAGTTCAAAAAGAGAGATCTTTTAAAAGGCCTTAGAAAGATCTTTTTATTTTTTGGTAATTGTCCACATTGCCATAAGGAATTTGTAGCAAGCTAGGAGGAGTGCTGAGGCACAGCTTCCAAGGATACAGCAGCACAACCTGCTGATCAGAGCCTCATATTGTTTGTGCAAGCCCAGCCACTTTGCCTCGCTCACTCCCCAAAAGACCAAGCGCAGAAATTTCTCCAGGTTTGCTTCTTACAGAGAGTAGGGTCTGCTGTTCTGTCAGCAGTACAGATCCTGGCTCTACTCCTGATGTCTACGGGCATTTTACTTTTTTGCCCACGTTGGAAGGTGCTTCCCCCCCATCCTTGGGCATGGGAATTACCCATCCATAACCCCTCTGCGCTGATCTGTCCTGTACAGACATGTTATCCTCCCTCTCCTGAGCCATCAGAGCAGGCAGACCATTCCTAGGCTCTGGGTCAGCTGCTGACTCACAGCAGCTGCCCCGGGGATGATGGATACAGAGACCCCAGCTGAACAGCACAGCTCTCTGGTGTCACCAGTTAGTGTTTCACTGTGCTTGTTACCTGATCTGGTCACTACACCAGGCTTAAAGTTGTTCCTGAAGTTCAGTGAAACTCTCATTCTTGTACAAAAGAATCATTCTTGTACTCTCATTCTTGTACAAAATCAAGGCAATTTTGCACTTCCTTCCTACAGACTATAACTTACACCTCACGAGTCACAAACCAGAACGCAACAGTTTTGAGAGTCTGAGGAAAGGGATCTTGATGGTTTCTCAGCCTAGGCAGCTTTGAACTTTCGATGTTCTGGGATGCCTCACAGACCTGCAGGTCCCTCTTTGCAGTGAACTGACTGTGGTAGCTCCAAGAACACCACCCCAGGCTTAACAAGAACAATAAATAGCACCAATAAACACTCCAAGCTGAAGTGGGCTGCATGTGGGAATCAGGCAGTACTATTTCTAAAAGAAAGGCAGGAAATTAGGCTCTCTTATGCCATTTCAAAATGTTTACAGTAAATCAGCAAAATTAATGGTTGTAGCAGATAGAAACTCCGCTCTGACTGAGAAATTCACTGTACTCCAAGCAAACTAGCCAAATATTAATTTCCTTACAGCTGTTTTTACCATTTATTTCCTTGATTTCCCAAAACGATGTCAGCTGAATTTTCTCATGAGTGCAAACATTTGTGTTGCAAAAAATAAGAAACTCAAGAATTTAATCCATTTTTAGGAAATAAAGTTAACTTATCAACTGCAAGTGCTAATCTTCCCATCTCACATGAAATCCAGAAACTTCAGATAGATATAAAGCACTTCGGTAACTTGACTCTTTGCACAAAGATTTAGACTCTGAACACTGATGGCAAACACTTTTCAAAAGGAGCCAGGTTTAATTTGGTGAGCAGAAAAAAAAGTGAGGTGTAACAACAAGGTTACAAGCAAGATCCCTAGGAAGATGCTGAATGAAATTTTCAATGCAGATGTACTAATGCATATATAAAAAAAGTAACCTGATCTCTTCCATTTCTCTCTCTAAGGAGGATCAAAAGTCCAGCTATCACAGGCAGCATCCTTAATTTCTTTAGTCTTTATCGAGGTAATGACAAACAACTCTAGTCTGCCAAAGCTTATTTAAGTAATCACTTTAACAATCTTTGTTAGCAGTGTATTGATTAGACAAGCATAACTATTAAATTTTGAATTATGTTGCTTTGTTCAGTTCCTGAACCTTTAAAATCCATGAATTCACTTTAATGTTGATTGAAAAACAACTTATTGAGGTAACTATATATTAAAAAAAATTTAAAAATTTTATTGAAATGAGATTAAATGAACAGAAATTAAAATAGAGGCAAATTTAAAACCATGGCATATATGCTAATACTATGAGAAGAAGAAAACTTTAGTATTCAGATGGGAAGCTTAATATTATCAGCACTCACAAGACTAGAATCAGAATGTCTAGAGTAAAATTCAAGCTCCAATTCCCTTTTTATTTCAGTTTTTTTAATCAGTGATACAGGGCAAATAATCCTTACTTTTCTCATTTGTGGATTGTTGCAATGATGAAAAATACAATGGCAACGTTGAGTACTATCATAATTAGCAAGTCAGGAATGGAATCATGAAGATATATCATAAAAATAAAGAAATTGGGTATTTGAAGCCATAAATACACAACACTGAACACATCAGGAAATAGTCTGGTGAGGAAAAGAAAAAATGTTTTGTTGTTTTTTTTTTTTTCTTCAGTGGCAATGAAGCAAAATTTCAGAAATCACCATAAGAATTTTTTTCCACAGATTTCTATGGAGGTCCATTCTGAAAATGTTTATGGAACAATTTTTGAAAGTTGATACTATCACAAATGCAAGTATTTTTTAAGCATGTATGGGTAGAGTCTGAGATTTTCACCTTGCAGAAGAGTGGTTGCAGAGACAAAGAACAGGATTGTGTAACTAATAAAATTTTGTAGTTTAAGTGAATTATAAAACAGCTAGTGATACATGGAAAAGGAAACAACAAAGTCCTTTTTAATTATCTCTCTGTATTAAAAAAAAATTAACTCTTCCCACCTGGAGAATTCACAGAGGACACAAACAACATAATAGTAGAATTATTCACAGAAGAAGAAAAAATCTTCTTAAAATATTAAAATTAATGTCAGCAGAAGTCATCAGTCATAGTTTAAGATAACACATGACAAGCATAATTGGCTAATTATTTTTCCAGGCAGTCAGTAGAACAAGATGAATGACAAACCTTACAAGTTACAGCAATTTATCAGATGCTTATAAAATAGTTTTCCCATACTGCCCTAAAAAAGTGTATGTCTGTATATCAGGCAAAGGTCTGACTCCCTTTTTTGAATCATAGGCATCAGCTGTTTACCTCTTCTCTGCAGTGGATTTTTAGGATTCCCTCCACTGACAAACATGGGAGTGGTGCTTTGGAAACTTTGTCCCTTTATCTTTTTCACTCCTTATCTCAACAAAACTACACAGCAGCAAGTACATGCTTATCATTCAAAACAATGTTACTTCGTAGCCTTTGGCAAGTTTCCTTTCAGTCAAAATTAATCTACATTTACATTTATGGCTGAAATGCAGAAATTCCAACTCAACTTATGTTCTAGGTATTTCTAAATCAATACGAAGGCCTAAACTCCCATGTGATTTTTCATCTGATTTCATTTGTTTAGGTTGCAGAAACAGGCACTGATGTCCTGTTTTCCTTATTCTTTTGAAAAACCCCTCAAAGTCATCCTAAATTTTGTTCTAAAAAACCCTCCAAACTTTTAGAAGTGATTAAGTGAATCTGGAATACAGCATGGGTAACCTGCAGCAAGGTGTATAAGCCTTGCTATTTGCTCTGGATGTGTCAATGCTTTTTGTGACCTGAGGATCCCTCTGTACATTATGTAAGAGGATAAGGCCAAAATGACAGAATTTTAGAAGTGATTAGATTTTGCATGCTGACACTCTTACCTGCATGGTACTACACCTTTCTGTCCTGATTAAAATGTGGAAGAATGTTAAAGTGAACCAAAAGGACATGAAAAGTAGAACACCATGATACCATAAGTGCTTATGTACCAGCCAGGACTGCTGATAAATGATGGAAAGTGGCTCGGTGAGCACTTCCAGCAGCTCCCTCAGTACCCTCATGTGGATCCCATCTGGCCCCATGGATGTGTGTGTGGTTAAGTGTGCAAGAGGTCACTGACCATTTCCCCTTGGATTATGGGGGCTTCACTCTGCTCCCTGTTCCAGTCTTCCAGCTCAGGGGCTGGGAACTTGGAGAACAACTGATCTTACAAAGATTGAGACAAAGAAGGTATTAGGTGCCTTGGCCTTTTCCTCATCCATGAGGTTGTTTTCCTTTCCATTTCAAAGTACCATTAAAACCTGCAGGTCTATCACTACATCAAATCATAAGCTTTTAACACCAGACACGATTAGTGTTGTCAGATCTGTCAAAATTCAATTACTTCAGCAGATATTAAATGCAGTAGCACTGACTCTGTTGTCAGCAGTTGGTTGGCTCTAAGGTTCCAAGCCTCCCTGTCTCCTTCTGCTCCCAGAAGTCCCTTCTGGGGTGACCTTCTGGGCTTTTCTTCTTCTCTAAAACACCCTGGGAATGCTTGAGGACAGGGCAAGCTTTCTTGATGATGGAGGGACATTGAAGGGATTTAACAGGTGGCTGGTGGCTTGACTTTCTGTTTAATTGACCATCCTAATGCTGTTGAGATCAAATTATATTGTTTACAGTGTGTTATGAAACACTACTTTGGATAGGCTATTTTTCATTATTACTGAAATCAAGTAACTGAATGCAAAGGACAGCTGTGCAAGAAACATATTTTGTAGCCAACACTGTATTGCATTACACTATATTATCAAAAGGCTCTCAGTGAATGTCAGGGTGTGTAAGTTTTCATTGACTCAAGTCTTCTGAAACTGCATCTTTCCTGAATGAAGACATATTGCAAGAAAAACAAAACCAAAAAATTTGTATTTCACTTTTCAAAGAATTTCTTGTACAGTTGCTACATGCTCAACTCTCTATGGATCAAGCTTTGAAATTATAACCCCAAATATATCTCTATATATATAGATATAAAGGACTTATGAAAGCTTTTCATGGCATAAATTGATAATTTCAACTTTGATACATCAGGCCCTTACAGGATTTGAAAGAAGCAGCTGCACAGAACAATTAGGCAGCTGGAGATCAACCTTCTGCAGCAATATAAAGCTCCAGTTTCTGAGCCTGCAGGGATATGCGATATCAGATTTTAAGCAGTGACGTCTTAACATGCAGAAGAGCTGTCACTGCTGTTTTCAGTTTCAAGAAGGAAATTATTTCTGAGGGTAGAGCCAAATTTAAAGAGGAAACATTCTGGGAGGGTATTAAGGCTAAAGCTGGAAGCTCATCGAAATGACAAACATGTCTGAAACAGCAAAGTTTAAGCCTTTCTTTTAAATATTACTTATCATCACTTCTACCTTTCCTGAAATGCTTGATTTTAACCTTGTTTACACTGTGTTCTAGTGAATTTGTGTATGATAAGGCTTGCAACTCAATGCAAAAATGGTAACAGCTTATGGGATCAACTTTATTCCAGCCTATTTCAGTCTCTGCCTTTTTTAAAAAATAATAGCTTTTTTATATTTGAGATTTTATTAGGACGATTGGTTAAATCTGTAGACCATTTTATACTGCACAGAGAGCATACAAAAGTGCTCTACATGTACCAACACTGGATACTGGAAAAACTGGAGGACCTCTCTGGTCCTATAGGTACTATAGGGTTCCCAACAGTGCACAGCTGCATTTGCATCTTCTGCCTATAAACAAACTCTATATGATGGTGGAAATGACTTAGAGTCTCATTATTAACACAATTTTTTTACAAAATCCAAATGTTGGAGATCCCAGGGAAAACCACACAGAGAGAGGCATAAACTACAATTTAAACTAAATTGAAATTGGGGAGAAATCCAAGGACAGACGATTAGTTATGAAGTCTCTATTATATATTTTTCTGTCTAATCAATATAGCCATCTATCTGCACATAATGCATAGGTTTTCCTTGAGGATGCTCGCCACATATGCCCTGTACACAAATTGTAAAAAAACCCACAGCCCTTATAAGCCTTAACTCAGCCCAACTGGCTATTTCTTCACAAAATGGCTACTAATTCAGTAGAGATTTGGTGTAGGAGGTGATCATCTCCTACAAGCAAAGGAGAGCTCCCTGTGACCTCAGTTCTACCTCAGCAATTAACCAACTCAATAAGCATCTCCGCCAGAGACCAATGAAACAAGTTCAAAGCAGGCAGGCATGCTCCTGCCCATGGAAGGGGATTGGAACTTGCTGATCTTTAAAGGTCCCTTCCAACCCCATCTGTGCTTCTGGGTTTCTCTGATACCTGCAGGAAATTGCTTGTTTAATACCACACAGGAGCTTTGTGTCAAATACACGGAACAATCCAGCTCCACAGGGCAGCTTTCGCCTGCCTTCCTGAGCAATTTTCACACACAGCTTCTTCATCAAAATGTTCCCCAGTCTAATTAATTTCTGTCCCATCTTGCTGAGTCACTTTGTATTTCCTGTATTTTAAAAATCGATTACCTCAGGTAAAATCTAAGAAAATCTACCTTTTCAAGTTTAAAAGCTCTTCTGGGTTTTTTGGGAAACTCACTATAAGGAATAGGATGAAAATGATCTACCTCCAAACATAACAGACTGGAGGTTCTCTCCCAGCTAGTGCCAGCTGAATCTCCCTGTGATCATGGTGGGTCCTCTTGGAGATCACAGTTTAACACTCTTCCTGCTTTAGCTTGCCACCTCTCTTCTTGCCTTGTCTGTCACTACTGTCCTAAGTTTTAGTCCCAGGCTTACAAAAATGCCATTCTATCTTCTTGTCAATCTCAAGGGTCAACAAGCAGTTTATAGGTGTCCTATGTGGGGGTGACAACTTTGTCTTCCTGACATATGTTATTGCAGCTCCCCAAGAGAGCTTGGTCCTGGAACTAAACATCTGTTTTCCAATTTTTTTTTTTTTTACACCAAAGTACACCATCGTGGTCTGGTACTTGAGAGATTGTTTTTTTCCACTCAGCAAGTGAGAAAACTTCCGTTTTGGAAAGAAAAATATCTTGCTGAACATGTTACAAATTATCTTTCTTTTTTAAAAAGATGACCATGAAAGACAGTAAGTGCTTACATTCTGCTGTAGTCTCTTCACTAGGAAGCAATGCTTGCTACAAACAGGACTTTAAGGGAATCAGGTATTCATACATTAAGTGAGGATCTCTGGAAGAAATTATTAGCTATTTGCTTTAAGTGATACCCTTTGTTCCAACATGATCATATATGCATAAGCAAAACCAGCTGTTCTCAGGCCTCCCAAAAGTGATATCTCTCAGTGTGAATTTAAAAGGCCAGAGAGCTGCAGCACTGCTTAGTAAGGCTTATTGCTGATGGTAATGAAGAACAATTGGGTCAGAGGAGGAAGCAGCCACGTTTCATTTTCATCACTGGTCTGCTGGAAAGCTGTGACCGACATTTGCAGTTACTTCCAAGAAAGTTCTCATTTATCCATTTCCAGTTTGAGATGATCCTTTGTCAAAAGCACAGGCAGGTATCCTTCAGGGAAATGTGGATTCATACTGCAACTTTCTTCCCTGGACCAATTTGTGCACTAACTTAGGGGTGGAAATAATGCAAGTTGTTGATGCAAGGAATCAGGAAAAGCAGGCAGGAAAATCCATTTAGAAATCTTCCAAGACTAAATAAAGCTGACAAATTCAAAATTCACAAAACTGAGGCACAACAGCTTTCAAGAAAATAAGCACTGTTAATAACAAATTTGCAAACCTCTGCACTAGAACAGGCACATTTCAAGTACAGCACCTGTTGAAGTATTTTAATAGCCTTCCAAATCAAAAATGTGATTTCATATTGCTTGTTTCCAGGATCAGATATCAGTCTCCTTGGAAGCAGGAGGTGCAGCCGATAATGTCCCCTGTTTCACTTTCAGCAGTGCTGGCTCATTGTGACTTTCCAAGTATTCCACTATTCCTGTTTTTCTAAACATTGTGAGAACAGCTTTCGTTTTCACACATGAAGGAGATGATGGTATCGAGGCAGTTGCACAGCTCCCAGAAAACAGAAATACAAAGTGCACCCTGGCGCAGCTCACACTGTGCTGCAGTTCACACTCAGCTGAACTTCACTGCTCGGAGCTGTCTGTCCTCAGCACTGCCTGCAGCTGTGAAATCCAGAGCTGTGCCTTGGCTGCTGCGAGCTCCAGCTCCACGGTCACTCGTGACACTGCCTCCTGCCAGGCACCCAGGCATGGAGGAACTAGCACTAAGCACACCTGCACGGTTTTGTTGTGATTGCACAGATATCCTCAGCTGCTCAGCTTCAAAAGACGCCAGATTAATGGGCTTACTTCTGATATACGAAGATTATCTAGGATGAATTTATTTCAGGGCAAAATTAATGTTGGCTCTGGAAACAGTTTTGCCTTCAGTGTGCAGTAAGAGATTTTAACGTTTCAGTTAGGGTACATTGAAAGAAGAAAGGGATTAACTCATAACTTTTCAGATATCAGAACTACACTTAATTCAAACTACTGCTGTTATTATCGACCTAATTCTTGTAAAAGGAACTGTATTTATTTCAAACCTAGTTAACAGTTTTGTATCTTGTGCTGGAACAGAGCCTTATGACCAATTCTGACCCATTAGTAAGTGGAGGGCTCCCTGAAAGCATCAAATGTGATAAATCAACATGTGCAAATGCAGTTATAAAATAACTGGACCCTGTGCCACACAGTTCATGCATCAGAATGAACCATAGGCCTTGATTTAGCCATAAATGTTACATCTTAAAATCTGCAAGTTGGAAGAACACAATATACTGTAATTGTACTGTATTTGTAACAACTTGTTCAAGAAGAGATTTTTGTAGAAGAACTATCATGAAGTGGAACTGAGCCAGCCAGATTACTGGCAAAGCTTCCTGCTGAATATGATTAGATAAAGGGAGAATAGAGACTGGAGAAAATTGATCCTCTCAGCAGAATTTGCCATAATTATATGCAGGATGGGGAATTAGTTATTATTCTGCTGTTAAATTCCTCAAGTGGCCAGAAGAAGCATTCTTGCATAATCTGCTTTTTCAATCTAGTCCATGTAAAACAAAGACCATGTTAAGAAAAATGGAGATGTGGCTGACCAGGTTCTATGAAGCCTGTAATTTTTTCCTCTGGAGGTAAGACAGTGGAAAGGGGTATTGGGATTGCCTTACCAATCACTAAATTACCAAAGCACTTCTCCAATAGCCAGCTAACTTTTGTTTAACATAAATTTTCATTTTAAGAAGTAAAATCACTGAATTTAACACATGCAATGCAGAATAGCCTCATCTCAAATGCTATTCTGATAAGGCAACAGTTTTTAAATGGTTCATTGCCAGCCTGACCTGAACTCTGCCTCCTCACATTGCTGTGACTCAAATTCTCCTGTTATTACTAACACAACAGGACTCCTGTGATTGCAAACTTCTGTTTATGCAAGGAACACATGGCTTGGAGCTTTCTCATTGCTGCCCTACGCAAGTGGAAATGGTGCTAACAAGATGAAATAAGAATTCAGAAAAGATACAGAAGATTCATTAACACAACAGGGATATATAGCTTAACAAGAAGGAGGGGGGTTGCCCTCGATGCTACTGAGTGCAGTGAAAAAGCAACAACGAAATGGGGAGAGGGGAGCTGCTGGCCCATGGGCCAACAGCTGAGTTTGGTGACAGAGGGACTGTGAGCCCACTACACAAGTGGAATCCACCTCAGTGCTTCTCCTTTCCAAAAATCAGAAACAGTTACATAATTATTCAAACAAGCAACACGAAAAAGAATCAGAAGAAAAGGCAACAAAAGGAAGAAGCTGTGAAAAAAGACAGCTTGTCTGAAAGATAATTATATACAGTGAAAAAGAACTAGGGAAAAAACACTGGATTGTATGCTTACAGATTAGCAATGATCTTTCTTTAAATGCTGTCTGTGCTAGTTATCCCCATTTCTTCCATTTCAGAAATTGCAAATGTGGTGGTTTCATAGTTCATGAGTGGATGGGTGACCTTTGCTGCTCTACTTCTACAAGCCGTCATATTCAGTCTGCTGAGATAGCCCCATTATAATTCTACTAATTAAAACATAGAAAGGAAAAAAAAAAGGGAAAAGGAAATTTGATTTCCTAGTAGTGATCCAGAAAAATCTCTCAAGTTGCCAGGGATGAAGCACTGTCATCTCCTCTTCACTTCCTGCTTGTAACCCATTCCCTTTCTTCAGATAGGAATGACATTCATCTGCTGGAGCTGCCCTGTTTGTTTGTTCAACAACACATTGGACGGGAATTGAAAGAGAGTTCTTCTTTGAGCTAACCAGAAGGGTGCAACTGGGGGACACCAAAAAATTAAAAATATAGGCAAAATTTAGAGGAAATTACTGTTACAGCCATGGGTGATTAATATGCATATGCACAGTAGGGAGTGTTGCACACTGGTAACATTATGCAATAATGCTTTTAGCTGATATAAAATGATATATAAATGATGGGTAGCTGAATACTGTCTGAAGAGTCTGTAGTCTGACCTCTGGAGGGGTGTTGTTGGCTGATAAACTAAAAGATATCGACATATTTCATAGGCAGCAAAAGATGAAAGACAAAAATGTATGAGATTAGCTTAATTATGGACACATCATTAGTTTTCTCTAAAACTGTATTAAAGAATGGTTGGAGAGCCATTATCTGTAAAAATCAGAATAAATGTCCTAGGAAAAACAGTGACTGACATGAGTGTCATGAAGTAATCAGATACACTTTACTAAACAGCAGTTTTTGTTGAGGAAATGAGCCATGCCATTAGCTCCAGCCTGTCCCCAGACAAATCCTCAAGAACTAAGCACTTCTGTGAAGCATGGCAAACAGCTCAGTCTTGATTATTGTGGGAAGCTGGTCAGGGGCTGTACCAGAGAAATCAGTGTAAATACAACTCCAGGAGAAGACATGCCAGTTGCCTTCAACTTAAGCAAGTATTAGAATATTAATTCAGTGGAGTTAAATAGGAAATCTGCAGTGAGAGTGAAGATGAATTAAAGTGTAGGAAATAAAAAGTCTTTTTTTATTTTAAGCAGACAAATTGATAAGAATTAGCAAAACAGCTTAAGTGTAAGTGGAAAGCTGACTGGCAGACAACATGCATCAGCAGCACACAAGGCATTAGCAGGCCTTGTTCTATAAAATTATTTAATGACATCACCACTTTTGCAATGTGAACTTATTTTCACTTAATCTAATTTGAGAAATGCAACACTTTCCTTTTTTTTGACGAAAAGTTATAATTTTGTAACTTACTGCAATTTTAGGAAGATGTATGCTAATTTGGATTTTGCAAAGTTTCTACAAACTACTGCAGTAGAAAGATACCCACTTGTTCCTGATACTTTATCAAAAAGCAAACATGCACCAGTTTTATTTTACAAGTGAAATGTTTTTCATAACAATATGAATGAGCTAGATATTGCTGACAGCTTGAATTAATAATTTCCCTGGGCTTTTTTCTCTCTCCTAAGAAACATATTGTCATGCTCCAATAATAATAATAATAAGAATAGACTTTTCAGGAGAGTAAAATTAGATGTAAAAGATGATGCCAGATGATGCTGATACATCCAGTACACTTCAGTGTCAGAAGCTGACAATGCCTCAGGCCCCAAATTAGTTAATGTCATGTTGAAAGTGAGAAAAAGGAAGCCTAGACCAGGTGGGTATGCCGAATACTGCACCCATGATTAGTATCACATGTTCCTAATTACCATACTTATGTTGTTTGATAACCACATTAGGGTATTTTTGTAAATTAGTGATGGTTATTGACAATTTAAACTACATAGGTTTGGGCTTAGATAAAAAATACTTTGTTATTGTGCATCTAGGCATTGGCCAGAATGACACCCAAAAAGAGTTCCTGACACTTTTCCATGCCTGCTGGAGAGGTAGTTGTCTGAAGATGGAGTGAGGTTTCCTCTCCGCATCAGCAATAGCTGACAAAGTTAGTTTTCTGCTAGTTCTTCAAAAGACATGCATGTACCAAACTTAATGTGCAGAGGAGGAGACAACAAATGGTCTGGGAGAAGTGCACACGATTGCAGTGCAGATAGAAACAACCCCTTTAATGGAGTCACGCTACTTTGAAATGGGTGGTCTTTTTTTTATCATAGTTTAGCACACATATATGGGTACATTTTGTAGCAATGGCCAGTTCTCAACATGTGTTGGTGTTATGGACAAGAGGTGCAAGGCACCCAGAATTCCTCCATCTTATTCTGCTGAGCATGATCTCCTTATTAATCATGGAGAAGGAAAGATACAGTTGTCCATTTAATCTCTTTCTTTTATGGATGTGACAGAAACAATCCTGACATTGGGAAAAAAAACCCCAGTTTTTATTGTGCTGCAAATTTGCCTGATACTGCAGGATAGGGGAAGTGTAAATATTTACCTCACTGACGCTTCTTAGGATCTAATTTTGGTTTTTTTAAGCAGCAAAATGGAAAAAAATCCAACCCCAAAATCTACAAAGATTCCCTGGAAATTCTTTTGCAAGCCATGTCTGTATTATGCCCTAGAATCTCATTGCCCAGTTTAAGATTTCAACCGCAAAAGTGTACATTTTTATCTTCTAAAAACATATATTCTAAACTGGATTCCAACAGATTCATGCTCCTGCCCCAGACTCCCCTGGTTGTAAAGGTATGGGCAGTGAAAAAGAGGAGCTGGATGTTTCTGTGACATAAGAAATCATGAACTGATTCTGTGATGGTGGCAGCTGAGGACACTCAGCACCTTACACAACTAGACCCTCAGTGAGCAAATTTTGCAGGAAAAGAAAGACATGTCTCAGCTTTGTAACTTAACAGACTGCTCTGATCTGCCATATTGTACTTAAAATATTAAGAAATGTATCTGCAGAACAGATGGGGGAAAGCATTCATCTTCATTTGATGAAATTCCAACACTGCTGCTATGGTCCCAAAAATTCCCACAGCTATTCAAGCTTTCTATCCAGTGCCTACTTATCTGTCATGTTCATTATTTTCCATTCACTAGTTTTGTCAGCACTTTGAAGGCAGTAAAGGGATTCTGGACACCATTAACTTGAGGACCATTTCATATCCCTCTATATCTCCTGCCTGCAGGAAAACTGGATTCTCATCACAACCAGAAAATATGTTCTAAAATAAATGTCAAAACCTGACTACACTGGGAGCTCAAACAGCATCAATAAAACGTGCTAGACAGCACATCATCTCCACCTAGTCTACACACCAATTCATACATGATGAAGGAATAAGGAGAAGACAAAGTATTTTTGGAAAAATTCAGGTCAAAAGCTCCATGCATCTATTTCTCACCATCAACTATTCACACATGGAAAGGTGTTACTGATTCGACATAATGAATGATTTTTGAAGTGCAGGCCACAATTCTGTTTTATGAAACTCTTCTGGACCTACTTGGCTAGTCAAAATCTGGTTTTTTCCTTTGTCTTTCTCCTTCCCCTTTTGGCAATTCTTCTCACCTTTTCTTACTTAACCGTCAAACTCTTTGCCCTTCAATGAAAGCAGGCATGTTGAATTAGGGAAAAAAAAAGAAAGTGTTAAGAGTAGAAAGTGCTTTAACTGCTATTTATTTACAGATACACATTTTGTCCAGTGGTGCATGTCACCTGTAGGGTGGGCTACTGTATTCTATTAAATAAAAAAAAGGCCACCCACATGTTTTCAGGTTCAGTACCCCTTCACCCTACAGGTATTCCTCGACCATGTCACCCAAACTCACAGGACATAAGACCAACCTTCGCACACAGTGAGAGTCTTCTCAGCTGAAGTAGCAGTGAGCAAAAGGGAGATACTCATTCATGTTTTCAGTAAGCACTGATAGAAATAGAAAAAGGCTCTCAGGACTGCGTATTTGAAGTCCAGAAAAGGGGACAACTGGCAATAAAAATCAGATTATGGGAGGGAGCTCTTACTCATAATGCCATGTGCAGTCTGTGGAAGTACGTGACACCGGAACAGCTGTTGATGTGCCGCAGGCTGCAGAGTCTGTGTAGACAAGGCATGCCTGTTTAAGCATTAAACCTGCAGGTAGCTCATGTGAGGTTAAACGCAACTGCCTATTTACACAAAATGACACTGTACCCATCTGGGTGAACACGATGCAGCTTTTTGGCTGTGGGCAAAAGTCCTAGAGGAAGATTTAGGAAGACTGAATGTTGGCATTGGAAATCTTAACTAATCACTCCCTGTCCTTACTTATCTCCTTCCTTTTTTATTTTTTTTTTCTAAAAGGAAAATAAACATTTTGGCATTTTGGTCTTAGCTGTGCACTAATCTAACTTCTAACATGATCTAACTCCCCCATAGCCACATCCCAAATAGGGCAAGACAAGCTTCCTTGGAAGTATGTAACTGACTTCACCTAGATCAGAGCACGCAGCCCTGCCAACCCCACTGTCTGAGCTTCCAACACAGATGCAATACTTCACTTCTACCCTCCTCCATCTCTCTGAAACCCTTCCTCTTTTGCTTCCCCCCTTTTTAAACAAAAGAGGCAAATGGTAAAATGTCACATGAGCATTTAGGGGGCTGTGTGAGATAAAGACAATGTAAGGCCATGGCACCAGGTGACAACTTGTTCTGTCACTTGGGTGTAAATTACCCGTCATGCAAAATGGAAAGCAGCAGATTTTCTCAGGACTTCCTGAGGCAGTCAGATTGAGGCTCATGGAGGAGTTAGGTTTTATTCATAGCTTGGTTATTTTGGTCTAGTAGATCTTGTTTTTTTCTGCCACAGATCTCCATAATTTTATTTGAGTCTTCATGAAGTTCAGAAGAAAGTTAAAAGAAATTGAGAGAAAAAAATGCAAAACAGAAACAGCCTGCCAGCATTTGTTTTGCTACCCTATTACAATATTCTGACTTCCATCAAAACCTTCCCAGGGGGATACATATTTTACTTTAGCTAAAGACAGAATTAATTTGAAAATTTTTACAGGAAAGAGAAGGGTTATGAAGACACCATCATCTTGACTGAGGTGCAGAGAAAGTAGGTGCAGAGAAAAAAGTAGGCATCTTCCTCAACAGAATAGGCAAGAGATCTGTCATAGTAGAGGGTTCTGTGGTATTATTTATTGTTTTTTAGGGTTTTTTTCTCTCCTCTGATAGCTTAGCTCAAATCCTTGATCAAAGCAACTAGGAATTGCTCTGTTCAGAGGGCTTACTGCATTTTAAGTGAGACGCAATTTAGCACTCTCCCATCTGACCAAAGCTAAATTCAGTAAGAGAAAACAATTTCCAAAGACCAACACATCCATTTCTGCCTTGAGAGGCCAGACAAAGGTTGTGGCATTAGAACAGATTACCAACATCTGCCTACAGTATGCTTTTGATAAAAGGAACTGTTAGACCCTGATGGAAATGAGACTGTCTCTCTTTGCAAAATAGCATTAGGTGTTTTCCAGATCCCAGTATTTGAGTTGCATTGTGCTTGTTATTGAGCACTGTAAGAAGCAGTGCAATGAGACTGGTGAAACAGCAAGAAATAAAAAGAGTAAATCACATCTCTGCGTATATTTCAGAGGTTCTGCAATTTTTTTTAATGCGCAGTTTTCTTCGCTGCCACATTTCCTTTGGGTTTGTCTGTCATATTATTAAAGAAACAAAGCAGTGTTTGTTCCAGAGAGTGGTTAATAATGTACGCACCCCATAGTCTACCATAGCTTCAAAGAGCCAATTACTGTTAGACTGTTGCATAAACACGTATTTAGGAAGCATGAAAATGTGCAATTATTTACAGTATTCAGTACCTAATACATCATATTGGAGCTCCAAAATGGGAATTACTGACATGATGAAATATAATGCAGCCAAACAAATTGCTGCACTACAGGAGGGGGCCCTGTAGAGCTGTACTCATTAAACACACTTATTAAAAATTCTTAGGTTTTTGAAATCAAAAATCACTCAGTCACTTAAAAAAGCTCATTATCACCAAGTATCTCATCTGTAACTTCCTGCAAAATCCTACAGCTCAAGAGAGCTTTGCAAGTATTATATCTGGGAAAAACCAAAAAATTGAGGTTTTTCTTAAAGGAATGATGTGGAACTTCGTGTAGGTGAGTGGCTGGACATGGCTGGAGATTGGACAGTACACAAACTAAAAAGAAAAGCCTGAGGTCTTTTTACACATTGAATGTATTAATTAAGCATAGCCTCTTCAGGAAAGAGGCCTTGCTTCCCAAAAGACAACTGTAGTTAAAAGCACATTAGTCTATTTTAGGAAAATGGCAGGAATTATTACTCAAAATGTGATCTCATTATATAAATTGGGGCATGTCTTCAGCTACTGATTCAGCTCATTTCTGTCACTGCCATCACAAAAACACTGCAATGGAAATAAGCTGGAACAAAGAAAGATTCTCGTCTTTGTTGTACTTTTCCATAAAGTGAAAATTTAATTATATGCTCTTGAGCTAAGGAATGATGTATCTCTAATTTTCAGAGTTCAGAGAATTAGAGCAATGACCAGATCCTGAAAACAAAATTTTGGGATAAAAGTTATATTGCACACTCACAATTTACAAATGGAAAAGGACTGTGGTTTTATTTTGTTTTAAATCCTACTGCATATTCCACCCATTAGTTCACAATTATAAGCTGCTGCTGCGGTGGGAAACCTGCTTCCTTGTGATGTGATTCCAGGCATATTTCAAAGAAGGCTGGTAACTACCTCTGTGTTCAAGTCAGGTAACTCTGTCCCTAAAACCACAGACACACAAGGTTGCTGACTCAGAGCTGCTGAAATCACATCAGCTTTGCCCTGCACCTGAGTTTGCTCTTAGGACAACAGAGCTGAGCTGAACTGCTGCTCCTGTGTGAGGCAGACCTGTCAGCCAGCCCAAGCTGCTGCCAAAGGGCAGACTTGCCTTGCAGCAGTGAGCAGCAGAGACTGTTTGCCGTAATCCACTGCTTCTTGGATTGTGGAAAAATCACTGAGGTTTCACGCTTGTTTATGGGCTTAGAAAAATGTTAATTCTCAGCTAATGAGACTTGAGGCATGCAGTGCTCAGTCAGCAGAACAACTTTTAAATTACTGTTTTGCTTGTAATGACTTCCTGTACATTTGTTATGGTACATCAAGTGGCATTTTTTCTCAGTTAGGTGCTGGACATTCAGGTGCTGTAATACACAGGCATGCTGCAGACTCTATCAGGGCACTTCCACAAGAACAGGCACACCAGCACGAGTGGGGTGCACAATCGTGGGATCAGGACTCTCACTGCATTAGCACACTGGGAGGTCTTCATGAAACTGGGGTCCTGAACATCCCTGCAAAAAACTCCAGTAGTGGTGCATTTGATAACACACCTACCTAGTCTGAAACTAAAGCAGAGTTCAATCCAAACATGCTCTGTACACCTTCTGTACAGGGAGAACTGTGTAAATCTGAACACTGGAAATGATTATCACATTTGTGTGTGAAATATAATCAAAAGAAATTAATTAATAGAAAAATGAATTTGAGCACATTCCATACAAATATATACAAAGGGCTTCCACAAAATTTTTCCTATCAGTAATTAAATTAATGCAAGATTAACAAATTATGAAACATTACATTTTAAGTAACTAATCCCTGCGTCCTCTTTATTTGCGCTCCACTTGACAAGAAATGCACTTAATAGTTCTTTGCATAAGAACAATAGGGATTTCTGTTGAAGTTCTCCTTCTCCTCTAAAATCATTCTTTTTCCCATTTCATTTGAGACTATCAGCTCATAGGTCTGATGGCATCTTACTCCCAGCATCACAAAAGGCCAACAGGGTCTCACAGAGCAGGCAAGCTGAGCAGCACACGGCAGTGTATCCTTGCACTGAGGACTGCTGACTGCATGCCAGGCTTTGCCAAAGCACAGCTGGGTGTTTGAGGGAGTTGCAGTCCTGGTGAGGCCACATCTGAAGTGTGTGCCCAGCATGGCACTCCCCAGCATGAGAGACACACAGACCTTGGCAGAGTTGGTGGGGCAGGAGTATAATTTATGCATTTTCAACTGTGGAGATGTCCAAGTTGTTTGGACAGCTGGAGAAATCAACCAAACAAGTGCTGTCTCAATGAAACAGCAGAGTTCTTCTGTGTTTCTGGAAGTGTTCACAAAGTAAGACAACATATTCCTTCAAGACATTTTAAGCTCGCGGTTTTGAATAATTAAGATCTTTCTCACATTCTTACCTCAGTACGAGCCTTAGCCCAAATGTTTAGAAGTGTATCAAGCACATAAAGAATAAGAATAGTAAGTAAAAATGTAATATCGAAGGGTAATACTGCTTTTTCATTCCCTGTATTTGAAGCACATTAATGACTTTGGAAAGTGCTATAAACTCTTCCAAACTACGTTTTCAGATGTAGAAAAAAAATTAGGCCATGGCCTACAAAACAAAGTCCTTTTCTCACCCTTTCTGAATTTCTCATTAAAAACCTTCACCCTCGCATTTTTGGTATGATATGGAGCTTAACATTCATCAAGCTGACTACTGGGATAAACGAGATGAAACTCGTACTAACTACAGTCAGACACCTCAGAAATTGGAAACAATGTTCTCCTCCAAGGTCAGATCCTCATTAGTAAAGCAAAACATTTTTAAGTGCTGATTTAAGCAATTTGATAGCAGATCCAAAGTTAGAACACATTTTAGGATTATTCAAGGAAAGAGAAGAAATTAACCATGTAAATTCTTTGTCAAACAGTTTTCTACAGTCTTCAGATTTATTTTAAGTTTCAACATCTGCATGAAGGGCTTAATGTAGTTATATTTCTTGAGACCTTCTGTGGAAATATCTTAATTTTGGTACACATCCAGCAACCAACCTGAGCTTCAACTGGAAATCACATGTGATATCTTAATTCATTGCTTTTGTTTTAACAGAGCAGTCTCTGAAAGGCAGCTCTGAGGAATCCGAATTACCTGTATCTGGCATACACTCAGTTATAGCTTCCTTATCCACAAGATTGGATTTTAATTTTGAATGCTGCCTGGCACAAGTCAGTTTTTAGATTTGTTTGCATTTTCTATGCCTATTTATTTATTTATGTTTAATTGGCTAGGTAGCCCCTTAGAGATTTTCCACAAAATACCTGACTTGTCTTGATCAGATGTTGCAATGAATGGAAGGAAAATGGTTTGCTCAGCTGAAAGACTTTAATTAGCATACAGTGTGGTAACACTCTGTCCTCTAACCTGCTGGCTACACAGTACAATTTCCTTGGGATTTTATTTTTTTTTTCTTTTAAGTAGAAGTGTAATATTACTGAGAATCACCAGATGGCATTGCTGCAAATAACTCTGATATTTCTCTTCACTAACTCCACAGAGAAGAGTTACTGAATTGCAATCTAGTGCAGAGCTTTTCCTGATATTACTACTTGAGCTCAGAGAGATGTCATTACATATTTGTATATTATACTATATTGTATATTTATATACACCCATGCTCATGCCTGAGCCCTTACAATACCGCAAGATTTGTTTGCAGCAGAGAATCATGCACAGCTACATAGGGAAAGTTTAGAAACATAGACACAATAAATAAGGGAGAAAGATGTTCTTTAGACTACTTTAACATTTCATTGTTTCTTAATTACTGCATTCTTCAAGCTCATTGAAATGATTCACAGACTTAAAACTGTTAAAAGGCTACTTATTTAGTGACTGGATTTGTTGGCTGAAGTGCTTCAGCTACAATAGTTGCATCTGCAAATAACCTGGGACCAAATTATGTAATAACTCACAGCTCATTAAACTCCTCTGAAGAGATCAAATGACCTGGGTGTTAATTTTTAGTGCAGCCTACGGTGTACAACATATGTCAGCACTTCAGAGCTGCTGTGCCTCCCAGCCTGCACAGCCCTGCTCCCAGGAATGGCCCCAGTCAGGATGCCTTCATGGGTACCACTGATACTGAGAGAGCAAATATGAGAGTGAATGGAGCTTTTCAGCTGATTAGCTTTCAAGGCATGTTGCAGCTGTGACATAGAACTTATTTATAATTCCATATAAAGTGTCAAGATTGCAGTTTCTCTTCCTCATTCCAAAACTCTTCACTTAAAAACAAGGATGAAGAGAGTCTGTAGCCAGGTGGAGTGTTGGGAGGAAAGGGTTAAACCCAGAAGATTTGGCAAGGAGAGAACAGTTTTTGCTCAAAGTGACCTTGCAGCTGGGAATGCTAAGAATGTCAGAGTGGGAAAGAGTGTCCATTTATTATGCCTAGTGTTGTTCATCCTCTGCTGGTTTTGAGAAGTAGAGTTCCTGTGTAGAGACAACACACTCACAGACATGCTTGAGCCTTCTGCTGTAAGTGAGATACCATAAAAGTACAGCCTTGTGATAAATTGCATGTGTGCAAAGCCTTTTGATATCTGGGGCAGGCAGTGGGTCTCCTGTCACTGTGTCCTAGGATGAACTGAGCCTAATGGAGCATTGCCCCTGTGTGTCTCTTTTCACTAGGATGAACTAAGCCCAACAGAGCCTGTGTCCCAGTGTGCCACTGCTGCCCCGCGGTGTTGGTGAGGTAATGAAGTAACTCTACTCTTTGGATTTCAGCTGTGGTTTTGTGGTTGCCATTGCTACCTGTATGTGTTGACTCACACATGGGGATTGACCTTTTCTCCCAGGCTAACAGTGACAGGATGAGAGGACTTAGTCCCAGGTTGTGCCAGGGAAGGTTTAGGCTGGACATGAGGAGGAACTTTGGTGGTAGATTTTGGTGAGGTTAGGATTAGTACTCCCCACTCACAGTGTAACATTTCACCCCTTTGGTGACATCGCCTCAATTTTTACACCTGGGCTCAGTTTCAGCCAGCTGCAGGCATTGCTCAGAGCCCCCACAGCAGCACTAGGGTCAGTGCAGGCTGCAGAGGCCACCAGGTGGGCAGCCACCCTTAGCTGAGCTCTGTGCCACAGCCAGTGCAGAGATTTCTGGTTAGACTGGGCACATCCTCAGGAACTGAGCTGGAGGTGCAACTCCTGATGGCAGAACTAAACCACCCACACTGTGTGGCAATAGGAAATGAAAACCTGAGGCTGACACTACAACAGCAAAGTCTAAAGGCAAAGTGAGATTTTTGTCCATAGTTCTTGCTTTATCCAGGTGCCCTGGAAAGCTGTGGATCATTGCTCTAGAGGAAAAATTTTGAATCCAGTAAACCGACATCTCTCCTGTCTTTTCCACCATCAAACTGGCATTTTCCTGGACTTTCAGCTGTCAAAGAGATTCTCAATATCAGCGTATGATCACAGCTTTGGTATTAGTGAATTAAAAGCCATGTTCTTGAGGGAATTGCTAGTACTGATGAAAGGAATCTTTCTTAGTTGAACAGGCAGAGATGCTTTAGGGGCAGGAGAACTGTTCTCTCATTTGGGGATGTTAAAACCATTTTTACATCATAACTGCTCCCATGTCCCCCCAAAAAGCATTGGCAACCTCAGCAGAGATAAACCTGAGATACTGTTCTCCTTTCTTCATGTCTGCCTAGCTGTTGTGCCATTTCCCATTTTATTGAAGCAGATATTAATAGAAACCATCAACATTGCCTTTCATATTTCTCTTCTGTGCGCCAGGCACAGGCAACACCAAGGTAGTCAACATAGACGCTTTTGAATAGAGTTAATTCAGTTCTAGTCCCCATTAAACAGATAGTGGTATGTAAGTCAGGGAGCAAAAGAAACAAGTTGTCTGAAATGCTACCAGTAGAAGGGAAGGGCCCTTGGAGCCCAAGAATGAGAAAATGAAAAAGGTAACTCAGGAAAATTCCCACAGCAGAAAATAGGCATCTACAATCTTTAAATGCTTCTATGTATGTCCAAAGAGAGCACTGCAAATCATTCCTCTCTGCTTTTAACAGCCTGACTATGGAAGCAATAACCCAAGACATACTCACTGGATAGTGTTTTTCTATATCACAGTTTTGTTCATATGATTTTTTAAATAAAGCCAGCTACTCAGGGAAGAGATCAGTTGCACTACAAAAAAGGGACCATAAAAAAGAGATAGTTTACAGTACAGATTTTCCTCTTTTAAGTGTTTTTGGCTGGCAAACACAGCCAACCTTTTTCTTTTAGATACCATCATCCCCAGACACAGGCATCATTTTCCTAAGTGACAGGAACAACCTTTTACATACAGATAATAAAAAAAAATAGTTATTATCTTCTGCATTACTGATCACAGTTATTTTTATAAAGGAAAAGTGTTATCAAAGCCATTCTCACAGAACAGAAAACCCTCTTTGGGATCAATCCAAGCTGATCTAACAAAGACGAGTGCTCACTGAAAAATCCCTGAAAACTCCCACCTTTCAGCTTTTGCCTCAGAATACGTTTGACACAAACTAATACCATACAATGACACACCTTATGCAAATCCTGCCTTTGTGGTTTGGTGCAAACCCTGTGTGCTCACAAGGGCTATTTCTATAGCAGAAATGCTGTCATGTAAATACTATTAATTTAATGATTTAAATGAGAACTGCTCTGCAGCATTTTTTAACAACACTTTGATGTTTGTGTTGCACTGCCAATATATTTCCAACTTGCTACTTTTAGAAAAAAACTCTTTAATTTAGCTGAACATTTTTGGTAAAAGGATTTAAAGTGTTCTTTGATGACATAAAACAACTGACAAGCGGCTTTAAGAAAGACTTACAAGGAATAAACAACTGCACCTGTGAGATAACACACAGAAGGACAAAAGTTTACAGAAAACAGAAATGAAAAAATACAGCAAGAGATAGCAGGTACAGCGAAATACATACAATAGTCAGTATTAGTCAAGAATATGATTAGTATATGAACAGTATATGAATAGCAAATGAAGCTTGTGTAAAACAGTGGAATGGTTGCACGGAAGTCAAAAGAAAGAGGCTCCCTCTCATCCTGCCACAGGGAAGAGCACACACATGTAATGGCTCGTGCCTCTTGCTTTCCTGAATGAGAGAGGCAGATTTGGAATTTGGTTTTACTTGGTTTTTCTTCCCCTTAAGCACTATTTTGGTAACAAAATCTGAAATTCATCATTATTTCCAAAAGAAAAGCAACCTCAAACATTAAAAGGAAGGTTTGAAGTCTCATGTTCACACCGAAACCTCTCCCTCTAGCAAGGCTTGAATAGTCTGAACTGCAGAAAGAATGTAACAGCAAAATGTGAACATGCATGCTTTGACCTGCAGACTGCTTCTTCCTTTCTTCATTCTCACATCTTAGATGGGGCCTAGAGAGCTGGAACAGTGTCTTCAAGCCAGTAAAAACCACATCCCGTAACTTACACAATCACTTCAACTTTGTAGAAAATCTGACCAGAGGGACCCTCCTCTGCTGGCCACAGCCAGCAGAACTGCTAACCCAGAGCCTTCTTGTTCAGCCTTGCCAAATTGTGATTGCTCTTTTGGGGAAGATAGCGAGAGGAGACATGACCTTGGTGTCACTCTTCTATGTGCTTTTAGCTCAGAATAAATTAGCTTGGATGCAGAAGGAACCACAACTGCATCAGTCTTTGTCTGTGTGTGGTTTGAGGCTGATTAATCTGTCCAGCTCCCTGGCAAAACACAGACTCTCTCAAGGGCTTGGCGTCTGGCAGAGAAAAGCTTGATCTGATGGAAATGCACTCGATGTACCTGCCCCCCTCTGGCCTTCCCTTTGTGTTACTCACCAGTACTGCTCTGGATGGTCCTCACCGTGGTGGTTGTACGCGGGGGAGATGAGGACCGCAGCGATATGCACTCGTCATCCTGGGAGCAGCCCTTCTCGATGGCCCTGACGTAGCTGTGGCTCCTCATGCGGAAGCAGCCCGGCATGGGCAGGTCCAGCGCTTCCACCGCCTGCGACTCCAGCTCGCTGAACACCGACTCGCACACAGATTCGAACTGCCCGTTCACCTCCATCTCACTCACCTGCAGACACACACCAGGCAGGGTCAGCGCATCCCCGACGGGGACATTCCACACTGCCGCCTGCACAAACACTCTCCAGCTACAGTTAGAAACATGGCCTTGGTGTTACATGTGGCACAATGGCCAACACCTGTTAGAGGATCCCTTTGCCCATGACCAAAGGTTAATGGGACATCCCATAGCAGCAATTCTGAGGGGAAAAAAAAAATGTACAAAAAGGGGAGACAGAGGCACTGGGGAAAGGTTCAACCAGAGTTTGGGCTCTTGGCTCCTGCTCAAACCAGTGGGAAGCCTGCAGCCCTCATAGCAGCTCCTGTTTTATGTCACTCTGGGCCCACAGCAGAGATTGAATGTTTGGTCATTGTGATCACTACATGTAAAACAAAAATTACTCTTTCATTACGGGGAGAGGAAAAAACCAAAAGGGGTCAGCTGAACCCCAGTACGTTATCAGTGCAATCACACTGATAAAAGGCAGAGTGGATGGAAAGCTGGAGGGTAACAAACAGTTGGAAAAAGGAGGTTGATAAGGGAACCAGCTTAACTGCTGGGGAAAAATGTTTGTAGAATGAAATTTCTGGCTGAGAGCAGATGCAAAGGAATCCTTAGACCCTTTGTGCAGCAGACACTAGGTGGTGACAAAGACTTGCGCTCACAATGGTCGAAGAACATTCAAAAACTTCCTGCAGGTCTTAAAAACCTGGAAACCATTTACCTTGGCTTAATTAATAATGGATGCTCATGTTTCTAAACTGAGAATTGAGTCCTGAGCTTGGCATTAAAGCGCAATAATTATCACTGTAGGAAACATACAGATGGAAACCATCACTTGAGGATTTTGTTAGTTTTCAAGCGTGGTCAAAGCCAAGTTAGCAGGAGAAGATAAGCCTATGTTAGGATGGTAGAAAAAGACCTCATTAGAAATTCTCTTCCAGGATTAATGCTGCAAAGAAAAATATTTTGCAAAGTGTTTGTACACGTTACTGAAAAATCTCAGAGACTAAACCACATTTTTTCCAAAGAAAAGCTCTTTTAAAAAGCATGGAAGAGTAGTAGGTAGTACAACAGAAAGAATAACCTTACTGTGACAGAGAATACCCAATCCCCAAGCAATCCAATCTTCTAATATCTCTGAATTTTTAAAACAAAAAGACTTGTTCACCTTGGCAGATGATAACCACTCCTTGGCTAACAGCTTTGTGTGTTAGGCGTGCAGCTAAACAAGTAACCTGACCTCATACTCATGTAGTTGCCTCTGAGACCTGAATTTCTGTGCTGTTTTCTCCTAGATACATACTGACCCTCTTTTTTAGAGCATCAGCCCATGCCCTATGCAAAGTGCCTCACTAAAAAATACACAGATGAATACTCTGAAGTGTCTAAATATAGTACACTGCATAAAGGGAAACTACAGCTCCATAGTGAATGGCACATGTGTTTGTTATGGCCACAGCTGAAGTCCTGATGTCACTCATGTCACACACTTTTTTTGACATTGCAATGACTTGATATGCCAGTCATAAGGGATCAGTATCTGGCACCACAAATCCTGCCTGCTGCACTTCTGGACTAGTGTAAGGAAGTTCTTTCATCCAAGTGAATTACCCAAATGATCCACTTATCCTAATGAGCCAAAAATCATACCAAAGAGCTAGAGGATGTAGCAGATGAACTACCGACCCTCTGCCCTGTGGTGTGCTGGCACTTTTGCACTTCTTTCAGATCTATTCCCTATGAACTCAACTGTACAAGCATGCTGAATGCAAGGACAGGCTATTTTATACCATTAAAACACATAAACTGAATCTGTCACAGTGGACTTCATTTTTCTCCTTGTTTAGGAGCATGAAGATCTCTTAAAGGATTTCAGGGCAAAAATACAGACAGATTTTTGCACTTAATACATATGCTGTAATATTTGTACTATTCATGTGAAAACTTTGGAGGTACACAAGATAAAGAATGCATAAAATAGTAGCATAAAGAAACTAAAATCTCTAATAAAATTGTGGAATACAAACTATTAACAGCCTAATTTTACTTTTGCATCTCACTCAGCATCTGAGCTTTTTTTTGAGGCATTCAAAAATTTTTGATTGGTGGTACTAAGCACAAGACCCTTAAGAACCCTGTTTAATGACAGTGAGCACCACCTAAAGCAAAGCCCAGTTTCTCCTACTGCAATCAGTGTCCAGTGTGACACTTGCTCCCCAGGCTGCCCCAGGTGCATGTCACCCACCTGGCTGATGGTGCTCATGGCTCTCATGTAGCTCTCGTTGCGGGAGCGGAACTTGGGGGACGTCAGCAGCCCTGCAGGGTCCAGGCTGTCCAGGCTCCTGTTGATGGAGACCTCGCTCACTGCCCTCAGGTAACTGTGGCTCCGGATCTGAAGCTTTGGCGAGTGTTCACTGGATATCCTGGGAGTTTTGGGTGGGGGAAAAAGAA
Source organism: Sylvia atricapilla (assembly GCF_009819655.1). Classification (NCBI taxonomy): domain Eukaryota; kingdom Metazoa; phylum Chordata; class Aves; order Passeriformes; family Sylviidae; genus Sylvia; species Sylvia atricapilla. The sequence goes on along the minus strand of NC_089140.1, from coordinate 103,501,860 downwards.
AGGAAAAAGATATTCCATCAAATCCAAATGGCCTCACCACGAGTGAGAATAACCAGATGTGTTTCACTGAAACAGCGTGATTTGAACAAGTCATGACACAGCATTGTATATTTATAAAATAAAGGCAATGTCAGTACTTTTATTTGGATTACTCCACCCTTTTATTTCGAGGAAGGAAAAGAAAAGGATGGAAAGGATTTTCTTTTCATTTTTTGTAAACCATGTCTAAGCATAACGGCAAAATCACTTTCATTTTCTTTACTGACAGCAGAACGGAAAAATTTTACACTGTACTGACAATGACAGCATCTGGCTCCAGCAACCCCTCCACTACATGGGACTTTTGAAGTGACAACACTGAAATGACTTCACGAGTTGATTTTAAAAGAGTAAGAGGAGCCATTGAGATGAGCAGCAGAGAAAGCCCTGTGGCCTTACAGCTATGAATGCAGCAACCATTAAAATCAGCTGGGGAGGCAGGTAGAGAAAGAAAAGGTCTGATAGTTTGATCAGCTGGATGACCCTAAATTTATCAACTGAACATCCACATCTTGAAATGCTGCTGCTGATGTGATTCTGATATGTTCTCGTGTTTGTACTCATGAAATGGGACCATTTCTCATGGGGCTTTTGAGTGTGTACAGGCCAATAGGGCAGGCAGATCGTATAAACCATGCAAAATGCACTCATAGTATGCCTCAACCTGGGAAATGATTCCAACAGCATAGGTCACCTGATAAGGTTTGATATGCTTTGAATTTTTTTTTAGACCTGGCTTAAGCTGCGACTTAACAAAATGTATGCTAGGGAAGTAGCTTTACCTAATGATGTCAAATTAGGAGTTTAGAAGTCTCGTATTTCTGAAATTATAACTTTGCCTAGTTTTTCAACGCAAGTGACAGGTGAGATGTACAAGCAATCAAAACCAAACAACACCCTCCCACCCCCCACCATTCCCCAAGGAATTTGTACTTCTACAGTATTCCTGCCATATGTGCCAAGAGTCAGCTAGAAACAATTTTCCAGCTGTGAGATGTTTTATCCTCTGAATGTGGTGGCTTCACAATCTGAGGCATCTTATAAAGATGTGAGTCACAAAAAGTGTGTGAAATACACCTCCATGAAATACAAATAAATATGTCTTTTGAAAGAACTCATAAATTAATAAAGTATCAAAAGGGTGACTCTACGATATATTTTAGGATTTTAAAATATTCATGTATCATACAGCACACTAATTAAAATATTAACCAAATTTTCCATTTTAAAATGCAAATCTCACAGAGATTTTACAGGTATATGAAAGAAAAATCCATAACCTAATTAACAGGCTTAATCTTTGTCTCCTAGTCTTTAGAAATACATGCACAGCTGACCTGAAAGAAGAGAATCCATTTTATGTCTAATTCCTGAAGCATTTGCAGATATTTTGCATTCAAGTATCTAATGATGGTAATTAGTATCAGCAATTTCCCAGTGGCATGCACAGTTCTGGTAATTGTCAATGCATTTTGGGAGGACGATTCCATTGTGTAATCGCTCACCTAAGGAGTTCAGAAACTGGGTCTGTTTCTGAATGGTCTAACACTGTCATAAAATCTTGGCCATCTCTACAGTACCATATTGTCTGGCTGCTAATTACCTGCCTAACAAAAATATGTCAACTTATGTTAATTACTTGATACTCCCGTCACAAGGTGAAGAGAGAGCCTTTGCGATTTTCCCTGTTTATACAGTGCAATACAATGGCCAATTCCATACTCTTTGACTCCTTGCACCACTTGATTCCACATGACAAAACCTGAAGATTTTTAGACGTCAGAATAAGTGGTGCTCCAAACAACTCAAATAAAGGCAGAAAAAGTGGTGAAATGTGAACTGTTAGTAATGGTTACATTTGTTTACAGTATTTTGGTAATTAACACTAACCACGTAACTCTTCGAAAAAATGTATTGCCTGTTATTGGATTAAAAAATTAGAATGAATAATTCAGCAGACATAATTTTTCTGATGCATGTCAGCTACTTCACCACACTGCAGATCTGCAAACTGATCAGCATCGCCTGAAATGCATTTCCTAGATTGGTTCAAAATGTATTTTATGATTATGATGTGAACAGTTTGCAGCCAACATGTGACATGCAAAATTCAAATAAGCTTGATTAGCTGCCAGTTAACCAAATATGTCACCTGGGGCTTGTTGGTGCCCACTGATTAGCTGAGCTTCCAAGAAGATTGCAGCGCATCACAAGATTCAATGCACAGATATTGTCGGACAGAAATCTGCAAGTGCTGAGGCACATGCCCTTTGAAGAGTGGAAACCAATAGAACAAGATGCAAGTATCCACAGCACAAAGACTTTGCTGTTGCAGCCAGGGTAGAGAACATGTAAAAAAATACTCATGGAAGAGTCATGGAAAGCCACCACAAACAGTACAGAAATGAATTTTCTTTTTCTGCATGCATTAAGGCTGTATATTATTTTCCCAACTCTGCCTGAAACCAAGGAATTCCCCAAAAAAAGTAGATGTCCCCTTTTTATTTCAGATGTGGGTTCTCAGCACAGCTGCTTTTTTTTTTTTTTTTTTTTTTTTTTTTTTTTTTTTTTTTTTTAGTTTGGTTTGGTTTGGTTTTTTGTTCCTCACTATGTAACTGGCCAGTTTGACACAAATCCAGAATCCAGGGGGCTACTTATCTTTAATCTGTGCACATCTCCCATCTCCTGTACAAACCAAAGAAGGTAATTGGCTGCTGTTGAATCCTTGCTTACTGATTGCTATGATCTCTGTTTCATTTAGATGTAGTGGTGGGGGAAAAAAGAAAAATAAAAACGATTTAAACATAGAGAAAGAAACATGGAAGGCTTGCATTTATAATGATTACTGCTGCTTTTATAGCCGTGTAATAAATCATCACTATATCCTATAGTAAAGTTTAATGAACAGCTGAAATGCCACTGGAAATTTTGATAATATGCCACTTAGGAATAAATCTGACTATGTATGATGAGCAAGATCTGAATGCAGAATTAATTTTCTTTGAGTTAGTATTACCAGTAATGTGTAAATGGAAAGACTTTTTCTTCCCTGAGGGTTCAAGTCCATCTTGTATTTATCCTGCATCACCTAAATTTCTGTTTATGCCATTGTAATTTCCACAATAAGTACAACATGCCAGGGACTGAGACTTTGGGACATCTCTTTGGCCAATACAAAATGGTCTTTTGGCTCCACTCACTGCACTGGATGTATCAATTGGCAGAGGTGAGATGTGAATTATTTAGGTTCTTAAACCAGCTCCTCAAGCACGCCCCATCATTCCTGCACTGCACTCACAAGTGGCACGTTCTCATGCTGGCTGCATCAAGCTTTTTCCCCACACTGCTGTCCTTGCCCCAGGCCTCACCCCAGAGGACAGGAGCACAGCCACAACAGCATCCCACTGATACCACACAGGGTGGAGGCACAGCACTACGGATGTACTTCCCAAAATCCACAGCAAGAGGCACCAGGAGGAGATGAGGGCTCTGTGCTGCTGCTGCTCTGCTGATTGCTGCTGTGGGCTTCCCAAGGGGATTGACAGGAGAAGGGGCCAGCCCTGAGCTGAAGTGGGTGGAAATGGAGTCCGCTGAGTCCCAGCAGATAAATAAATACTCCCCTGGGTAAAGGAAGGCAAGTGCCTCTGATCCACACTGTGCCTCAAAGAAGATCAAGGTACTCCCCTAAAGAGGCCAAAATACTACACAGATTCCATGAGAAGCTCTGGGAAGCAGGAGAATGTTAATTTAATTGGAAAACATGTTCTAGTGAAGCATCTGAACGAGAACATCATGTAGGTGTATAAAGGAAATCTTTGCATACTGAGATTTCTCCTCTGTACATTTCAAACACACTGAGGCCTATTCTCCTGTTTTCATTCAAGTAGAGAGATGAAAATATTAAAACCACACACATCTAATCCCTCTACCACTGTTGCAACATGCATGTTAAGAAATACTTTAAATTCCCTGTTAGAGATGTGCTTGTATTTACACAATATTAACATGATTTACATGAATTAATTCAGATGAAAACACATTCCAGTCCCTCATTTATTTATTTGCAGATTAAGGAATTGGTTGGTGTAGGCATTTTTGAGAGGAACTAGACTCAGTTGCTTTTCTCTGGAGGTTACAGGGAAGCTGGAGAGGGACCCTTCATCAGGAACTCTAGTGAAAGGGCAAGGAGTAAAAGCTATAAACTGAAAAAAGAAAAAACTAGGTTAGATATTAATAAGAAATTTTTTACTGTGAGGATGGTTAGCCATTGGACAGGTTGCCCAGGGGGGCTGTTGATGCTCCAACCCTGTCAGTGTTTGAAACTAATCTGGATAAGGCTTGAACAACCTAGTCTAGTGGGAGGTGTCCCTGCCCATGGCAGTGGGGGAGGGGAGTAGATGGTCTTAAGGATCCATTCCAACCCCTTAACACTCTGTGAGTCTGTGATTCTATATCAAAGGGTTCAAAATGCAGTGTTAGCAATTAACAGTGAAATAACTTTGAGTATATTCTTGGAAGAGTTCCTATGCCTTGAAAATGTCTTTCAAATGACAAAGAGAAGACAGACAACAGGGATTTACATAAGCAGGCAATTTTAGTTTCAAATATTTCCTTTTAATTTAGGAATGCACAATGCACTCTGTCATATGCGTGCTCTTTAAAAAAGCACTTTGATTTATGACATTTCATTTTTGAATGAAGAAAGGGAAAGCCAAGCCTTATGATGGCTGCATTTTTTTCCCTTTAGGCCAGACACAATATAATAAAATGTAGTCCTGAGACTGTATTGTCTTCTGCAAGTTCAGCAGTCAGAATCATAGCACAAAGTACAGTGTTGTGCCAGATGGGTACTGTGTTCTGCCAACAGAAAATGACAAAGCAGAGTAAAGTGAAAGTCCAGAAACATGTCCCGAATGGTTCTGTAAGCCAACAGAGGAGTGTGCTAAAATTTGCCTTCAAACAAAGAAGAACACCTCAGAAAATCACCACACGCAACATGGAACTAAGAAAAACAACCTCAAAGCCACCACTACTGTTAAGCATCCCAGTTCTCAATTTTGCTGCATTCAACTGAAAGCTTGGTTCCATGGGGATAAATTATCCTCTGCTGAATGTGTGTCCCACCTCTGGTGTGGCTGGTGGGCACATCCAACATACATTTCTCTGCTTAATTTTATTTGCATTTTAGTGTTGCTTGAAGGTAGAGTAATCCAGTGCAGCCTGGATTGCACAAGGTGAACACTGAAGGACACCAGAGAAGAAGATGCAGAGAACAATTTACTGATGTGCATCTTTCTGATCCTAGTCATGACACGGGTCAACCAGGCTGGGGTAATTTTCTATGTTGGCACCTATGTTCTGCTGCTTTTTGGTGCACTGACAGGGAGCCATGATGTCATTGATGGAGACAAGGGCAGCACATAAACACTTTTTAGCATTTTCCCTCCCCACCCCAGATTTTTCTGGGTTTGATGATCTCCTTTTTTTGTTCGTGTTTATAAACAAGTAAACCTCCACATGGGGATTAAAATAAAAATAAAATCCCAATAAAACCTCTCTTTAAGTCCAGACCCTGCTAAAGGGTCATATATGAGAAAGAAAATTCTGAAACTTGGAGATGTCCAGAAAAAGCTGATCTGCTGAAGAGCAAACCAATGTCATCAACAGAAAAATGCCATTTCTTCCTTTTGCTTCTACTGCCTGACCAAAAATTGTCCTTGCTGCATGGACCAGCCAGTGCATACCACAAAACTGCATGGACATGCCTGAGACACAGAACTTTTCCCATGCTGAGAAGAGGCGGATATTGCAGTATGATGTATTTGTCTCTGTCTGATTTTCCAGATTCTCTTGGGAAATAGAAGAAAGCACTTAAAAAAGAAAAAAAACCCAATCCAAAAGTCCCCACAATTTGGTGTTATGCATCTCTATCTCCAGCTGTTGTGCAGTTTTTGAGTGAGCACATGGTGTCCTGCCAGAGAGCTTCTGTTTGTTTGTTTGAGGGCAGCAGGAACTGGATCAATGTTTTATGGTAGAAAATGTTTCTAAAAAGCTCAGTCCCTTTTAAAATCCTCTGTGTCTGACTACTGCCAGCTTCAGAATCAACCATGGGACCACTTTGTGATTTTGTAACAATCCTGCTTTCCTCTCAAAGGACACAGAAGCTTTGGGGATTTTTTTCCTCTTTTTGGGATGTGGAGGTATTGAGGTTGTATGAATTTATTTCATGAGCAACCTTTAGTTATTAAAATATTAGCAAACAAAGATGTCCAGTGAAAAAAAAAAATATGTATACATTAAAACAAACTTTCCTTTTATCTGAAAGATCTCTTAAGGTGCTTTGTATAACCAAAAAATACCACAGGCTAATATATTTTAAGAACATTTCCCTTGTCTTTAACATACTGTATTTTCTCCTTGCTTTCTAGACATGGTGAAAGAATAGAGCACAGCACGAAAGTGGCACATATGCAATTGAGTTGGCAAGAAAGGCAGATGGAAGATGATGCAGACAGACATTATACTGTTCTCTGTAATCAGAAATCTGGTCTACATGCTGGTTCTGATTGCCATGTGCGTGTGTGTGCGTGGGAATAGTTGTGAGCACCCTTCTCTTCCACTCTGGAGAGGGAAAAGAGATTCTGGAAGGTAGAAACAGTTCTACCTAGATGAACCAGCTCAACCCAGTGATGCCAGGGTAAGCTGCTTCTGTCTAAAAGTGTTTTTTGTTTACTAGAAGCCAAACCCACCCTATCTGGTCACAAGAAGCAGAGTAAGACGTAACATTTTTGAGAGCAGTCAGCTTGAGAATAATATTTCTTCTCTCAGAAGACTCTATGAGGGAAGCTGTAGACCTTAATGTCCCCCTACTGCCAGTCATACTGGGTACATGTTCAAAGGGGTTTTTGGAGGTCCTTGCTGGACGCAATTTGTCTGAACCTAAACCAAATGCATGACAAAGGTTCTTGCTTTTTCAGCACAACTCTCTTTTGAGGGGGCACTAATGATCCCAGGAACCAGTGCTGCTCAGCACAGAGAAATATATTTATCAAAGTTGGAAAAGATCTTTCCTTGCATCAGATATAATGGACTGAGAATGCAGACTGCCTGAGGGCCTGAGCAGGTTACCCATCCTCACAGCCTTGCCTGGAGCCTTTTGGACCTTGCTGGGGTGAGAGTGAAGCCCTCCACCACTGCTTTGATGAACTCTTTGTGCCAGCATAAAAGTTATATCCCCCTTCCTGCAGAAGCCACTCCTTCAGCTCTCTTCATCAAGGCCAGGCTTATCCATCTGATTGCACATCACTTTCCATTCTTGGTTATTCCAGTGCTACCTCTCCTCACTAGTGAGACTCAAAAGTCATCTGCAGTCTGCTCAGATGGAATTCTTATTCTAGGAATTCAAGCATTCCCCCTTGTCCTATCACTACATGCCCTCGTAAAAAGTCCCTCTCCAGCTCTCTTGTAGACTGCCTTTAGGTATTGGAAGGCCTAAAGAATATAAAGAAGATATTCCCTGTTGCAGTCCTTGTAAAATCACAGCTTCCACAAGCTCATACCTCACCTGCTTAGCTGAATTTTCAGGTCTCCTCCATTCATATGTTAGAAGTTTGATTAATTCTGCTGGTTGGAACACCAAAGAGTTACAGCTCTCTGCCAAACCACAAGAGGAAAGCAGTTACTTTTCAGGAATGTCACCTGGCTGTGTGCTGAGCTGGCAGCACAACCAGCTCTGCCTGCTTAGCACCATGATTTATGCAGGAGCTCTGGCTTGCTCCTGGGAGTGGGAGGATGGAACTCCAGCTCACTAAAAGGCATCTTCTGGGCAGACTTCCCGTAACTGAAAGGCCTTCCCATGCTACTCCAAGTTACAATATTGGGCAGTATTTATCTACAAATAATGTTTTCTAGCTAAATACAAAGAAAGTATTTGCTCTGGTGAATGTCACTGTATTTATTTAAAGAGCAATTTTTTTTCTGAAAACTTGCAATGCGTTTTGAGCTTTCAGTCTCTTCAACTCCACAGGTTCTCCTGGACTATGTAACCAGGCAATGATCACGCACACACTGCATGGCCATGTGCCTGCAAGCCCTGTCACTATCTGCATTTGAGTCACCTCCTTCAGAAAGACACTGCTCAACATCCAGATTAGATCTGCATAAACAGCTCCCAGTGAGATTAGGGAAATATCTTAGTTTTGCAAGTCAACAACATTATTCCAAAACCTTCACATACATAAACAGCCACCTGCATTTTCCAAAAAATGCATTTGACATATGCAGCAATTTTTCACTTCCTATTCAGTATTCTGCCATTTCAAAACTTTTGGTTACCTAGTAAAGGGGAAAAAAAAAAAAAAGCAAAAGCAGCAGATTCAACACCATCTGTACAGATGTGCAACACAAGACAAGCTACTGGAGAAGCTGAAAAGCAAGCACATTTTAAAGCAATGAGGAGGGCAGGCTAGTAATTCTGCCAGGGTGAAGGGAAAAACCCCAAATCCAGCTAAGCTAAGGGGCTGAGCTCACCTTCTTACTTCTCTGAGTAACAGCCCTGTGTCCAAATGAAAATTTGAGGCAGCAAAATGGAACACAAGGTAAAGCACACTACCTAACAAATGCTGTGAGCATCTCACCCATTGTAGGCACACATTATTTCTTGGTAACACTCACAAATTGTTGACCTGGAGTGTCATATGTGCTGGTGGTGACCAAGGATTTTCTCTAATCTTCTCTCTTGATGGGGTCATTTTGAAAGTTCATGTATGCCTTCTTACTAAGTGGCTACTTCACTATTCTTGATTTCACCTGGTTTGTGTTTGAAGAACACCAAGCAGTCCAAAATGCCTGAAGAGAAGCCTGCTTTTTCTTCTTTTATAAGCAAGCACTTCTCACTTAGTACATTTTGTTTCTCTGCAGAAACCTGGAAGATGGTGACTTGAAGTAGGATCCAGCTACTCCTGAGGCACAGGGGTTGGGGGTGTGATAAGCCAGAGCAATGAGCTCCTGGATAACTCTACAGCCATTTTCTCGAAGTGTCTGGCTAAGTACAGGTTGGAGCTCTGATATGATTTGCAGCTGTCTCTTCCTGATAAAAAAAGCAAAGAGTTTTGGGGAAACTGGCTAAGATAAACCCCTGCAATTTCTCCTGTCATACCAAAGAAGCTAGAAATAGTAACTTTCAATCTATGTTTTATTTTAAAGTAATGTCTAGATTGCAAGTAATATAAAAAATGATGGTATATAGTAGGGTTTCTAGAAAATTCTTTACTGATAATCTGGGCAGCAGTCTGCTGCTCTGGGGGATTTTCTCTTTTCTTACTGATGTTACAAAGCAAAAGCAATACCCCAGAAGCAGGGAGAATTTCTCTCCATGTAACTTTACCACAGTTATTCCTTGGAGGTAAAAGAAAAGTTCTCATTTTCTTTTCAGATGCTTTTACATCAACAGAAATTGCTCAAAAAAACCCCAGCCAATTCCAACCCCCCAGCTATCCACATATATTTTAATATTCTCATTTTCCATTACAAAGTATTTCCAGTTTTGTTCTGCAGTAATTACAAAAGAACTTATTTGCCATACTGAGATACAACATGAGGTGATAACCCATAATTTCAGGTGTATATATATAGTGGTCTGTGCAAGTTGTGTTGCCAGTGCTCTTACAAACAGGGCCAAAGCACTAAATATCTCAAGGTGGAAGTCTGAAGTGATATCCATTATGAAAACCTTCTGATAAACAGAAGTTTGTTGAAAAAATGTGACATTATGCTTAACACACAGTTTTAGATTTTTTTGTCTCCTTATAAAAAACTCCCATGCTTTCTGTGTTATAGGCTGTTGTTGGACCAAACTTGTACAGATTAAATCCTGATAAAGTAGAACTGATTTTATTTTTGAGCATGAGAGAACCAAAGAAATAAATGTCTTAGGAAATCTGCATAATAATGCAAAATCCTGCTTGGGACTGAAAGGGATCTTTTTTTGCAATTCTTTAAAGTAGGCATTTCCTAATCCCCTGAACGAGAAATACCCTGAAACATTTATTTGGGTCTGTTAGTAAAGGAACAGACAAGCAGTTGTCATGTCATTCATCACTCTGTCGGTGTCAAGTACAATGGAGGCTTGATGGAGGCAATGAGAAGGTAAAAAATATTTCCAAAGAGTGAATGCCCTTCAGGGTTGTGGAACTTCAAAAGAGTTGTGCAGCTTATTTTAAAGGAAGAAAGCCTTAACTCCTGAGGAAGTCAGGTGGCTTCTTGACCTGTAACAGTAGACATTCTTATGTATTTGTTTGAATTTCATTTCCATATTTGGAAGTAAAATACATGGTTTACTGAATTGCCACACTTCTCTTTTCCAATGAAAAAAAGGGGAGAAAAAAAAATCTTAAAAAAAGCCCAAATGTCTGTGTTTGCATTGAAGGGGATAAAACTAGTTCCTAACCCACTTATAGTCTGCTCTCTATACCATCTAAACCACAAAACAAACAAGCACTTGGTGAATGGGTTAAGAAAACAACCTCTCTTCTTTTCAGATCATAATATACATGGTATATTATAGTGAAGGATTCATGGCAAAGTGGAAGATGGCCCTTGGTCCCGCTCAGAAGAAAATGCTTGGATATCTATATTTTTGATTAAAATACCATAATGTAAAAAAAAGCCCCCCAAAACCCCTCTAAAATTTTCTGGATAAATATCATCTACTGACATTCAAAACTACAGTCAATTGACAGTGGTTCATGGGTTCAGATTTCAGTGTGGAGTGAAATGTGTTCTGTGACCATGAGGAGAAGTCATATAAACCCTCAGTCTCAGAAAACAGGCCTGTTAATACTTCCCTACAGCCCCCTCTGTGGCTGTAGGTGGCTTTGTGACACTGAACTAAATTCAGCAAACATAACTGAGCTTCTTTGATGGAAATAAATAGCACAAAAGTTTTGTTTTATTACTGTAAGCTAAGGTCACAGAACAACTGAAATAGTAATCTTCAGTCCCAGAGACTGACATTTTATATAAAGCAGAATACCTGGTTAATCAAGACTAAAGAATGCTTGGAGTGATGGTCAAAAGGTACATGAGAAGAAGTATATTTTTTTGATAAAGGCCATTATTGACCGTGGATGGTGATTGCTATGGATATGATACCATCTCAAATCAATGGTTTTGCTGAGATATGACAGAATGCTTGAAAAACTCTCCAGCCTAACAAAGCTTCAGTAACCTATTGAAAAGTCTAATGCCTAAAATGTCAATTTTAAGTAAATTTCAATGAAACCTGTATTACTTTCTAAAGCCTCACAACTATTTTGAGGAGACAGAATTTTGCCCTGAACTTACATAATTTAATTTTGTTATATAAGCAAGTTATATGAGTAAGTTATATGAGTAACCCTCTTCCTCAGATGACCTCTTCCTTAAATGGGTGTTATACATACAGCAGGTATTTTTACTGCTCTGTCACATTGATTAGGAAAACAACAACATTATGATAACATTAATCCATCTTTTATTGTCAGGATCACCAGGGCAGAGACCTGTGTGACGGTGTTTGAACACCAGTATGTCTTTGTGTGCAGGTGGGATGCCACCTTGAAAGGTCTGCTCAGTGTCCTGGGACTCTGGTGTCTCTAGTGCTGTGTCAGTAAGGGCCAATTTGTCAATCCACTGAATTCTGTCCCTCCAACTAAATATATATCTGGACGTTGAAGCTAAGCAGAATTAGGTTGAGCATTACAACTCTGCAGCAGCTTTACATTTTCTGGAACTACCCAGGGAGGGATGGGTCAGTTGTTAATGACATGAACACACCTGAGCTGCCTGCTGTTGTATGGGAATTCACTGACACATCCAATGAGATGGAAGAAGCACTGGTCTCCTGCTCACTGTCTAAGCACAGTGTTGCACCATGACTACACAGGCTAAACTGCTTCAAATTAATCACTTTTTCAGTTTAGTATACAGCAGAGATCAGCTGTGATAAATCATCATGTTGGACCACAGAAATGCAATAGAGCTAGGACAACGCTCTTCACCTGACTGCTGCTGAGAACATATAATAACATGTACAGAAGGGATTGGAAAAACTTGAGAACACTGTAAAGGTGACCTTGAAAAATGGAAAGTCTGGTCACATAACACAGTCACGGATGTGTACACAGAGGCACCATAGATTACCCAGCAGCAGGGAGCTGGAGATGCTAGCCTGAAAAAAACAAGTTCACAGTAGCTAAACTAAGGGAATAACTCCTCGAGGTGTTAATAAAGAGCTCCACTTACTGTCACTGGAGCCAGCCAGCCACTAGAGGGAGGAATGATCTAGTGCTGCCAATGACTGCTATTTATTACGCTTCCACAATTCATTATGTTTTTCTTAAAGCTCATCTCATGAGGCTGGCAAAACCTTTCCAGTTAAAGGAAAGAAATATCGAGCTTTCACAGTTGGTGAAGAAAGCACACAAACACGAAGTTCAAGGGCTGAAGAAACAGAAAACATATAAAAAGAGAATCTGCGTGTCTCCTTAGGAATATATTCTGAATTTTATAGTCCAAATGAATTGCAGACCTGATTTTCAATTAATTAGGATTCATAGGGAAATTTAATTTCATAGCATTCAGCACATCATTTACAAAAATTGTAGGATTGAAAGCTTTTTTATGTGCCTTTTGTGATTCAAAGTATTTTTCTTGGTGACTAGAAAGGGCAGGTCAGTACTGAGGTTGAAAAAGGTATTTTCCTTCTGTACAGAAACCAGCAACTTGCTAAAAATGTAACTTCCATATTCTTTAGGAATAAAGCTATTTGAAAGTAGAAACCAAAGAAAAGCCCAACACAATAACACTCTCTCAGTGGCTGCATTGCTAATCTTGTGCCTTTCACTCCAGATTACTATGCTAAACATCCATTTATAGCAGGAAGGAAGCAATTTGGATATGTGAAGCAGGGTTTTGTGTGTAGAGCTATTCACTGATAAGAAGATATTCAGTAAAAGGAAAATGCTAAGTAAAATTAAAAAAGTTTTCATCTCAAGAGAAGCAAGTAGTTAATGAGATAGGTAATTGCTAGATGTTTACCAGGTCAAATCTTAGAGCTGTGCTAGAGGTCTGTCAATGAAAAAGTCTAGGTCACATTTTTTTCTTCAACTTAGACAAATTCTGCTATGTTAGGAGGCCCAGTTCTGTCTTTCCAAACAGGAAAAAAAATCAAGGTTAAACTAAGCAGAAAAGCATTTTCATAAAAAGACTGCAGAAAGCTCACAGATAATCTAGTTTGGAGTGCACTAGGAGTTTGGGATGTAAATAGAAAACTTCTCCTCCCCTAGCCCTTGTGGGTTTTACTGTACCTGGCTCCTGTTAGATAATTAGGCTGTCATCAGTGGGGAACCACTGGTGCTGCTGTCTACCCTCTTCAAAAAGAGAAATCAGGAGACAATATGTCAGAGAAAAATCTTTCCCACAGCCTTCCAAATGGCTTTTCATCAGAAAATTCACGTGTTTTCCAGGAATAGTCACACACAGAGCATACAGTGGGAACCCCCTCCACTCAACCAGACTGTGATTTTTAGTGTGAGGTGCACTTGCTTCTCTTGTAGCACACACCATGGCAGCTCAGGCTCTGAAAAGTACTAAAATATCTTTTCCTAGCTCTAAAGGCCTTTCCTATGCAAAAAAAAAAAAAAAAAAAAAAAAAAAAAAAAAAAAAAAAAAAAGGCATTTTAAGATTCCCTTCTGCTATAGTGTGAAGAGTAACAAATACAAGGAAAATTTATAGAGAAGTGAGTGGGAAGCTGTGTGTTAGTGTATGTGGGCAGGTCGTGGAGGGAAGAGGAGATGCACAGCCAGCTGAAGTGCAGCATGCCCCCTGTGAGAGTATCTGAACCCCCTCTAGGACATATGTCAGCCGTGGATGTGGGCTGCATGGTGGTAAGAGATGGAAGGTCAGTCAAGTTAGGGAAAGATCAGACCTATGAATTTCAACAGACATAGCAAAATGCAACATTACTTAGTGTTACTGCTGGGAGTAGCTTACTCCCCCCTCTGGGCTTTCACATGGCACAGGGAGCGCAAAGATGTGCAGCACGTGGAAGGAGAGAAGGGAAGCACAGATGAGGAGGAACTACAGGAACTGACCCTTTTATTCCTTGGTGGGGCTTTGCCAACCTCTGCAGTTCTTCCTCCCCGAGGATGCTCTAACAACTTCTCCCCCTGCTGTGCCTCGCTGCTCAGGCAGTATGGTGGGGCTCTTCCCAGACATCTCAGTGAGCCCAGGAAATGCTGGCACCACCTCTCCACAGGAGCACAAAACAGGAGCCAAGAGCAAGAGGACAATGACTAACATTGACTGTACACCATCCCTAGAGCCTCTTTAGAAGGCTCTGTAATTGTTGCACTAACTGTAATGAATCAATCCTCGTGACAAGCCGATGTACAGGAGGTGAGTGCCATCATCCTTTTTTGCCCAGAGCTGGAGGCACATGGGCAGCTGTGGCTGGAAAGAGGCCAGGCAGGGAGCAGCAGCAGCGGGATGTCCTCCTGCCATGGAGGCACAGCACGCCGGTGTGGGGGCCACCCTCTCCCACCACCCTGCTTCCCTCTGGCAGAGAAAGGGGCACCACATCTGAGAGCTTTGCAATTTCAGTCCTTCATTTTAATTGCTCAACTGATCCGCCCCTTCCCTAGGGGAACAATTCAAGCCAGGCTCTCGTTCCAGGTGCACCCCTCAGGCTCTTTTTCAACCTGAGAAACACCACGCAGCAAAATCATACCTTAGAGTGCTCCTGAACTATAATTAACCTTAGTGTATCATTTTTATAAAAGAGAAAGCAGTTAAATTTATCTGAATTCAAAAGGACTTGGAGGAAGAGTGGCAAGATAATTTTTTTTTTTTTTTTTTTTTTTTTTTTTTAACAAGCAGCTTGATTAATTCATGGCAGAAGTTATCATCCCATTGTGTTGGGTAGGAGGAAGACACTTAAAACCTCTTATCAACTTTGTCTAGGGGAGAAAACAACCTCGACAGATCAGATTTTAAATGCTACACTTGAGACTTGTAAACAACCCACTGCAGAATCCAGCACTGAGGACCCAGATCCCAGTTGCATAGTATTCCCAAGGACTCTCAGAGAAACAGTCAATTAGATACATTTTTATGTGTCTTATTCCTATTAAGTCTCATGCCTTGGGGATTAAAACTAGTGTTGATTTCATGAATAGCGCATACCTCCCCATGGAGCACGATGCCATCCCAATGGATATCTCAGGCCTTTACTGGGGCCAATGGGTAGCCCTGGGAGAAGGGCAAGAGATTTACATTCATCTCAGATCTAACCTGGATCACACCTAACCTTCCCATTCAGTGCTGCCCATCATAGAGGCATTGAGGGACTAACTGTGAAATATAGGAAAGCACAATACAAACTGTAGGTTTCAACCCAGAACACTTTTACCTGTGTCTGGCTACTAAAGAAGATGAATTTTACTTTTCATCTCTAGAAATATTTATGAGAAGAGTTTAGATTTTATAAAAATATTGATAGCTGGAAATGTTGTAAAAGAGGCTTGCAAATAAATCTCAAAAAACCTTAAAATCAGAGTTTTGACTTTTACTTTATATGTCAGTTTTATTTCATCCTCTTCTTTAAACATACTCCTTAAAAATAAAGAACTTGCCTCCATGTATTATTTACTATTCTCTGTTTTGTACCTGGTTTAAGGGACTTACATAAAATGAAATACATAATCTGGTAACATATTCAAAAGAAGAAAAATCTCTACAACATCACCATCAAACTACAGCCCTGTTTTTCAAGAGACAGCTGTTCAGGTGATTCACTGTTCGTATGAACTTCAAATGGATTATTTTATTATTCTTTGGGCTGTTGCCCTTAGGGGAACTAGTTACATTAAATAACAAACTACCATTATATGGACATACTGATTCTGAGAACAGGAGAAGAAATATAGTCATAACAAGCAATTTCAGTAGAAAATACGGGCTTGTCCATATTCTGCCAGAGGCAAAGCACTCAGATGGATACTGCAGCCATTGGAGATATAACGAATCTCATTAGCTTCTCCAGAGAAGGAACAATTAGAGCTGATAGGATAAAGCCTCCTCAGTGCTCACGTGTGTTTGCACAGGGATCAGTGTGCAAGAACCACCTGACTGCTGGCCAGACAAGGGCACCTCAGCTGCTGAGCTGTGGTCGTGAGCCACTGCAGCAACCTCTGTCTGGAGAAATGGAGCAGGGAGCAAACCCAGTTGCTGAGGAAATCACTCCAAAGATAGCTTGGAGTGTGACTGAGTGCAGCCTCCCACCACGTCTAGGGTGGCAGCAATGGAGCACCAAAACCAAAGGAAGGCAGACAAGCTGCACGCTGCCCCAGTGAGAAAGGATGAACAGAGAGGGATCCAGGAGTGCTAACTGGATCCTGACTGGATCCTGACTGGCTCTAGTCAGGACGAGAAACTGTGGGATAAAAGAACTGTGAAAGACTCATAAGAATGATAGCAATTGCTAATGAAAAAAGAAATTAAATGACCACTGATGAAATTCTAGCAGGAGGATGTGTAAGGACCAGGGTTATAATAAATGAAAGCAGAAGCAGCTGCTACATACTGATTATTTTCAAAGTGTGAAACTCAAAATAAAAGGAAATAAAATAAGCAGTGGGGAGGTGGAAATATAGAAATAGTTGATAGGACATTCGTTCACAGAGTGAAGGGACAGTGACTGCAATTGTGCTGTTCTTCATGAGTCTTGTCTCATTTAATGGAGAAGGGACAGTTCTAAGTCCTAAGGTTTATAAGAATATTAAGGAATAACATACTTAAGAAAAAAGAGAAAAGAGAAGGGACAGCAGAAATAGTGATGTAGTGCTGACATTCATTCCAGCCACTCTCAGTCTAACATCTCATTTATGAATAAGGCATCATCCACACCCTCTCAATTCAAACTTGTTCATCACAGGTAAACAACTACTAATTTGTGCCCTAGGTCAAATGATCTTTTTGTAGGGGGCCGGGAAGTGATGGAGGATGGGAAGTAATAGACAGTTACCTCTCTGCCAGAAATGACATCCAACCCAACAGCAAATGACTGAACTACTGCAGGGGAACAGCCTGACTCACCAGCATTTTAAACCAGTCAGAGCAATGTTATCTCTGCCAAAGCCCTGTTGTTTCACAGCTCCTACAGCCACATGGCTGACATGAGTCCAACAGATCCTGTGCAAAGCTGGAATCCTTGACGAGATTTAGATAGGACCTTATTCACAAGGCAGTGCCAGCATTTCATGAGATCGCTAACATTTTTTGATTTCAACTTCATGAGGATGATTTAATGATGTGTTGGTTACATCCCACTAGAACAGAGAAGAACAGACCTATCCAAAGTAGAAAATGCCTTCCCATAAAATTTCATCTTTTATAAATATAAATTTATCACTTCTACAAACATAACATACAACTTAGTTGATGTCATTGACAGCATCTCACCTGGAGTGTTTCTAAGTTTCCTGCATTATGTATTTATCCTTATTTTTGATGCAAAGTTCAGAACCAAATTATTTCTTTAAATGCAGTAAAAGCAAAGTAGCAGTTTTAAATTTTGTAAAACAAAGAGGAAAAGTAATAAATGAAACAAGAACCTTATATTATTTGGCATTACAATACATCTTCTTCCAAGTTTTGTTATGCAGACAGTACTAAATACTGATCATTGTGAGAGAGTTTTAGGTTTTAGTAAATGCCTACATGCCAACAATTTTGGTGTGATAGAGTAATAAATAATAACTGTGAACATTTTAAGGACTAACCCAAGGAGAATGACCTCCCAAAAGTAGTTCTCAAGGTTTCCTTTCAAGCATAAAGTAATGAAGGCTTAGCACAGATTTGCTATAGCAATTGTCATATATAAAACAGGAGAGATTTATATACTAGTCCTGAAATCTCCTGAGATTGCCTTCAGCATGATGCATCACTGTCACAGTGCAGAGCTGCACAGACACAGCTCAAGCATGTCTGCCAGCCCAACATCACTTGAAGAAAGAGAAGGATTTGGGTGCTGTGGATGTGGCTGCTGGCATTTGGGGATGACAAAACCAGTTAGTGCTTTCTGCAGTCATTGGGCTTGCTGGAGGCAAAGCTGCTGGGCAGCTGGGGTGCAGGCTACTTGGTAGCACAGCCCTTTTGGAGGGGAATGAAAATTGCTGTGTAGCTCAACTGCAGATGCAACCACAGAAATCCCTCACAAGAGCACAGTAGCTGCTTCAAAGGTGTTTTCAGATTTTTTTTTTTTCCCACACCAGCAACTTAAACAGTGATTGTATGATGGTTCTCTGCCCCGGTGCTGTGCAATGGGTAAGAAAGCAGGCACAATGTAAAAAAGCCTTTGAGGACTTTCCCTCATTTTCACACTCCTAAAATGATTTATAACTTCTTTGGGAGGAGAGGAGATTTTAAAATGTCAGGTCTCATCAGATGAACTTTCATTCACTTGTGTCACAGGGAGCAGAGTGGTATTTGATGCTGCACCTATTACAGGGGCCATACACTTTCTTTGCTGCTCCATGCTCCCAACTCTTCACCCTGCACCCAAGCCAGCAGAGAAATACTAAATTTAGCTGAAAGTTGCTCTATCTTAACAGTAATACAAGCACAAGAAAATAGAAGAAACAAATGACTGGGTATCAACACGACTTAGATAGTAATAGTATCTTTTATATATGTAAGGGTAGATCAAATTTTCATCTTAATCTCTCTTTCTCTCACCCTAATATGATGCAGATTAAGGGAAGATCCCAAAGCACACCAGCAGAAACACTGTCTTATACTTCCACATTAAAACTAAAGCTATGTACACTATTTTAACTTTTTCCATTTTTAATCTGAAAGAACTCCACCATTTCACAGTGAAAAATGATTGCACTTCTAGCTGATCAAAATAGAAAATTATTATGAATAATTAACTTAATTCTTATTGCCTGTTTGCTTGTCTTGTTATGCAGAACACTGGGGACTCCAGACTGATTTTTTTGCAAACGCACATCTCTTTTTATGCCTGTGAATTTTCTGCATGGCAGGTTCAATACATCAGCTGAGCTCCCCTCAGCAAACTAAACCAGAGAGCAAGAGATCACATACCAAGGGTCAAGCCATGGTCTGGCTGGCAGCAGTGGGAACACGATTTCAAAACGCTAGCAGTGAAATAACATCTATAGAACATGAAAGAATTGTGCAGCACTGCTGTGGGTGGGATATCTATATTTACTGTTCAACAGCAGGCCTTCAGGAATAATTTGGTGCTGATGAGAGTTTTATTTTTACACTTTAAAAATAAGTTAAGAAAAGGAAGTAAGAACAGTGATAGTGGGTATATTCAATAGGCTGAGAAAGAAAGACAGAGACTCAAAAAAGATAGGTCTGGAGGGGTCTTCAGGAGGTCATTTGGTCCCTCCTTCTACCCTAAAGCAGGATCAGCAATATCTAAATTTGTTCTGACAGACATTTTCTACCCTTTTCTTGAAAATGTCCAGTGAAGTGATTTCTTTTGGCAATCAACTCCCACGCTTAACTATCATTACTGCTAGGAAAATTTTCATAACATATAGCCTGTGTATGCCTTTGCAGTATTTTTTTTTCCTGTCTCCACTGGACATTGTTAGCTCCCTTTCTGAGGCAACATTTTAAGTATGTGGGAAGAAGTAGGGCTAAAAATAAAGAAGATCAGTTTTGCACACAAATGTGCGTGTTGGCTCTATAAAGACTATACACTGAAAGAGATGGCTGAAAACCACATTTTTGTTCACTAATTATAATTGTTTTTCTTAACACAAGCCCTAGAACTGCCCATTTGATACATAAAGTACAATGATAGGCTTTGCTTCTTAAGAGACAACAGTGTTACATTGCAATCATCAACATACAATTTGCTGTAAAATACATAAATGTTTCTAGGATTTAATTGAGAGAAGCTAGAATGCTGGAAGTCCTAATTTTCATCTGTAGCTATGTTCCATATAAAGCTAAATCTTGTGTAAAAGTGAAGCAGATGACTAGACAGAGGACAAAGATTTTCATGTCTGCAAATAAGACAATCATCTAAATGAGGTTGCTGCCTTTTTTTTTTTTTTTTTACAGATTACTGACTTCCAAAATTTTCCTACACTATCGCAAAAAAAAAAAAAAATCATCACATTTTGGATAAAAAGTTATAGATTTTTCCTTTCTTTGCCAGTGTTTATGCCTGGAGAAGAGAATGTTCTGGGGTGACCTTATTGCAGCCTTTCAGTACCTAAAGGGAGCCTACAATGGAGCTGGAGAGGGGCTTTTTACCAGAGCATGTAGTGAGAAGGCAAGGGGCAACGGCTTTAAACTGAAAAAAAAGACAAGTTTAGATACTAGATTATATATCAGGAAGATATTCTTCACTATGCCTGTGGTGAGGTATGGGAAGGAGTTGTCCAGAGAAGTTGTGGATGCCACATTCCTGGAAGTGTTTAAGGCTTTGAAGCAGCCCAGTGTAGTGAAAGGTGACCCTGTGCATTGTGGGGGTTGGAACTAGATGATCTTTAAAGTCCCAAATGATGCCTTGGGAAGGCTGACCTGAGACAGAGACTGGACAGAGCTAGAGAATAAAGTAGATATTTATTGAAAGGTCTTTAAGGATACACCTCGGGCAAGAGCCTGGCCAGGGGTACACCAGAGATGAACTTAAAATGGTCACAAAATGGATGACCGGTCACAAGGTCTTACAGTTTTATAAATTTTGGTTCCTTTGCATATTGGGGTTTAATTATCCAGTTACAGCTTTGGGTTGATCCTTCTTGTTTCTCTCTTCAGTCCCCTGTTGTTTATGCATTTGGGCCTGAAAATTGTACTCATCCTTAGTCTTCAGCAGGAAAAGGATTTGTTTTGTCTACCTACTCTGTGAAGAGAGCTGACTGACACTTAATATGAGGCTCAGAACTACACCCCTAGGCAGCACAAAAATCTGAAAAACATGAAAGCTAAAACTTCAGGTATCAATCTAACCCAAACCATTCTATGGTACTACGGATATTCTTATGCAAGTCTATTCTAACAGTATGATTACCTCAAATTTCAGCGAGTAAGGGTAAAAGTACAAGTGGGAAAATAACAATAGAACACATCACAGACTACAACAAAATTTTCACTTCTTATCTCAGAGAAACAAGACGTAATATTTAGACAAGGATGATAATACTGACATCACAGGTCATACGTAGCTAGGTGTGGACTAATATAAAGTTAGGTTTTACAATGTGATAAGCAATGACTGCTACCAGTGAGACTGTAATGTCTACAGAATCTCAGTTCCATTGCAAGATAAACTGGTGGGGATCATCACAGAAGTAGAGAGGTGGAATGTTCATCCTGCCTATGTCCTGTGCAGTGAAATGTAGGGATGGCCTGTGTTGGGATGCCCCCACAGCCCTGTCTCCACAGACCATTGTGGGTTCACTTCTGTGCTGTAAAGGCAGCCATACCTCTGTCTATGGGGAACACAAAACCCTGAAGGGAAGCTGCCATGGAGCACAAGATTTCTCTCATGCCCATCAGTGATACTAAGCCTTAACTGACTCAATGTGCTTTATAAATCCATCACTAACAATTGCTCATTAAAAGCTCTAAAATCCTCCAATAAATCAATATACTCTCCTCCTTAAATATCATATACACAAAACACATGTCAGCTGCCATAAGCAAACCATTGGCTCCTGAAGTATGCCCACTTACTACCTCAAAATAAATATATTTTTCATTGTCTTGCCTTGAAAATTTCTTCTGACTTATAAATTATTCAGTGAACTTAATCATACTTGACACACAAGCCTGAAAAGTGAGAAATGTGTCCAACAGCTTCTCGCTAGTTTCAGAGAGAAGAGAGAATGGATTGCAATAGTATGAATAAAATGATAAGTAACATATCATGCATCAGTGAATGTGAGCTGGGAAAGTTACTACCTAGGCCAGTAATGGTTCCAGAACCATTTGTCAGGCTGCATGTTCAGAGTGCATGGAGATGCTTCTGTTTCTTTAATGCAAAATTTAAAAAAATCCTCCCTGTTCAAGAAAAGAAACAAAACACACCTCAAGGAACATGGAAACAATTCCTTTGCTATCTACAGGTTTGATAAAAATGAAAGAGACTGCAACATGAAACAATTACACTAACTGTACTGAAAACATACTGTAAAACACTAGTAAAAGATTAATCAGACTTATTCCTTTCATACTAATTAGTGAAGTCATTGTTCCCTAATTGGAAGTCACTCAGCAAGAAAGAAAATTAACAAGCTTCCCTACATGTGTCTAAAAATATTCACCATAATGAAAATGTGGTATTGCACCACCTCTCCCTTCCCCCTGTCTGTGATCTGGATCAGATCACTTTAGCAGAATGAGGACACCACCTCATTAAAAAATAAAAAAAAAAAAAAAAGAAAAAAGAAAAAAAAAAAGAAAAAAGAAAAAAAAAGAAATAAGAAGCGTGCTTTTGTTTATATCACACCTTTTTTTTTCCCCCCTGGATATTTTGGAGCATATTACAGTAATACAGAAACACCTCAAAGTAAATAGGCACTCATTCCTGAGACTGGGATGGTTTTCAAATGAAGGATTTATGATGTGCCATACGGTTAAGTGTAGTGTAAGGACATCAGCTTCAGTTTGCTCAAATGACAGAACAGCCTGGGCACTATTTCAGGCTACAATTATCCCTACAACCCTTATCATTTCCCTCAGTGCAGACACTTCCCAAGGATCACTTCTATGAGAACCAGATCTTGAAATATGTCTTATACTAAGTAACAATGGAGGGGTTTGATTTTCCTTCCAAGCCATCCTAGTAGAGTTGGTGCTGCAACTCTGTCAAGATTTGGTTAGTAATATAGGTTGACTCCAGCTTGATGGTTTGTCCTCCAGGAACTTGATCAGTTCTCAGTGAGGTGATGTGAAAGTTTGAGTTCAGGATGTATAAATCCTACCTCTTTCTCACTGCTCTTGTCACTGCTACTGAGCTTGCTAACATATTATACCACTTAATTGAGCTTGATAATTTATTGTGATTTGGTTTGCACAACAATTTTGTCTCTAGATTCCCATAAACATCCAAGTAGAAAGTACTTACGCTATTTGTATTAGCACATAAAATGATAAAAGTGGGTGTAAACCAGTAACATGCCCCTATTTTGAGATATTATTTTTGGAATGTCTCTGATAAATTTTAAAGGTAGGAATTTTTTGGTTCATTTTAAGTAATCTGTACAGGAAATCATAGGAACAGACGCAGCTATGATGGAGTTTATATAGAAAAATTCTTTACCGTGGGATAAAAAGGAGAAAAGTCTAATGCTTATATGCTCACACGCTCTCTTCAACATCAGTGGTGAAACTTGGTGAGCATTAAAAAGGGGTTTTGGTGTTTATAACTGAATTTCTCCTAACCACAGCTGACTGGAAAAATATCACATGCCTAGTAAAATACTTAAAAAATAAAGATTTACTAAGAAAAACACCTCATTTCTGTTCTTCTATCCTTTTTAAATAAGTTCTACAAATGCATCTACAAAGATCATTAAAATTTTCAAATCACTAGTGATCACAGAGAACACAACTTGTCTCAGAATAAAGTTTATGTGATCAAACATGAGTTCAAAAGAAAAATTCTGCAACTGTATTTAACCCAAAATCCATGTCTAGAAATAAATTACCATTAAGTTCTGTAATATGTTACAAAACCCCCTCCAAACAAACAAACAAAAGATTCAAATGGATGAAATCCCCACAACAGCAGCAAAAATGAGTGAAGAAGCATAATTTGAACCTGTATTTTAAGCAGTGAGTGTGCCCGCAGTGGAGAAGAGGAAAGGGGGAAATAAAGTAAAAAACCAGTGGTGACAGGATCCATCTCTCAGCCCTCTTGTCCTCAGCAGAGTTTTCCAGTCCTTTCAACATTCTTTATCTTTTTAGGCTGGGAAAATGCTGCCATCATGTTATTCCTTGTGCTGACCCACCAGCTACTTTGCCCACAGTCCTTCAAAAGAACAAAAGGGATGGCTGCACATCTTTCTTTGCCTCATCCAGCTACAGATCTTGATAAAGCTTTCTGAAACGTCATATCTTTCAGATTTCAGTCTCTCTAGCAAACTTGCTTATAGCTGGCCAATGGATTTAAGCGTTACTGGGAGCTGGAGGTGAAAGGTTGGCATGTGGACAGCAAGATAATTGCATACTTTTTATCCCAACAAAACCCATGCTAACCATAAACAAGGTACATAGAAATAGTGAAGGAATATGTCCTGAATCAAGCTTGGATTTGCAACGGAATTGTCACTTATCTGTCACCTGCACCTTCTTTAGAAGTTTGCTAACCAGTCCATTTTCAATCTGCTTACAAGTGAAAGATAAACTTTTGCCACTTTTTAGGAATGGCAGGAAAACACCACCTTTTTTTTCTAGCTGAATCAGTTAATCTAGACTGGGAAAGCTTAAACACTAAGAGAATACTGCCAGCAAAGACAGAGAGAAAAAAAATCTGCTTATTTCCTGATAGGATAATGAGAATGCAGCAGCGGAGGTGTGTATTTCAAAATCACAGCAAGCTGTGCTTTACCCGGAATGGTACCACAGCATTTGACACATGTGCTGTAACCACATGGAAACCATGGCAATGGAGGAAAATTGTAGGAAGGAGATTGTATGGTATAGCAGGGAAAAAATTCTCAGCAGAACTGGGAAAATAAATTTGTATTATATAAAGGAGATATGAGACAGTTGTGCTGTTCAAAGGTTATTCCTTATATAAAAAGAAACATTGGTAATAATGAAAATACTTTCTTAGAGGAGTAGGCGCATGAGCAATGGTAGGTAGGTAGGTGGGAGGAACAGCGTGGGCTGTGAGACCAATATTAGACTTAAAGGAGTCAGAGAGGAAAAGTCCCAAAAGATGAAAAATCCCTTCAAAAAACAGCAGTGAAAGCAAATGGGAACATGTTTTTAAGTTGCTTGCTCTGCCAGAGATGAAAGTGCAGCCAACTAGAGACTGCATACAGCAAACTGAGAAAAAGAGTAGCAGAAAGAATTGTGCATCAGGAAGATCAGTGACAATTACTGCTGTAGAAACACTGCTTTCATGGCATGCTTTGTTCTTCAGGGACAGAAAAACCCCATAATTAAAGGAGTGAAATACCACTCAGCTTTAGGGTGTTAATAATACCCTTCGAGGTCAACTAGAAGGTCCACTAGCGACAGTAAAAGGCTGCCTGCTGCCTAGAGCAGCCTTTGGCTCATTTCCACAAAGCTCTTATTCAGGTGCAAATTGAACCCAAGTCAACAGCAAGCCAAGGAAATAACTTATCACACAATTGCTTGATGATCTATATTCAGTGAGTTAGGGGGCCTAGTTAAGTCTCTGTCCAACACACCTGCAAAACTCTAACACAACTCTCGATAATCAGCGTAGTCATGGGATGAAAAACTAATGTCATTGTGAAGGTCAAGTCACACTACTAAGAAAGTATGAAGAAGTCTGCAAACAAAGACCTAGCTTAACAGCAGACTTCAATTCCCAGAGCAAGCACTCAGCTGTTTCTCATAAAACCCCCAGAAATTATCATGTTCAGCAGAAAGTAATGAAAGCACTGCATAATTATGTATTATACAAATTGTCTCTGAAAGTGAAAGTTTCTCAGGAAGAGATATTTCTTTAACATATCAGCATAGATTAAAAGAAATATTTCTATTTCCACCCAGTCTATGCTGAAAAGCCATTGAAAAAGAAAAGCTATTTCATGCTTTCTCCTCTTTTTTGTTTTACTACCATTTACCACTTTCCCTTCCTTCTTCTACCCTGTGGTTTACATCCTACTTCTGCATAGCTCCTAAACTTACACGAATTTTACAGAGTGCAACTTAAAATTAAGCACACCCCTAACAGCTTTCCCAAATAGGAAAGGATGAAAAAAACACAGCAAATTAAGTATTTATACAAGCACTTTGCTGAATTACAATGACTTGAAAGTTAAAAGCTTCTGCTGCCTGGCACCTCTGGTCTGACATCCTCCATGGGTGAACAGTGACATGCAGGGCTTTTGATTTTTCATAAATCTGGTTTTTTTTTTCAAATCTTGTATCTACAGAGAACAGAAATGACCAAGAGCAAATACACTCATTGTGATGCATTGTGCTTCACATATACTATGGAACTCTGGGAAGCATGCTTCTAAAAACTCAAAAAGAATAAACTCTGTGCCTGAAAGCGTGTCCATGCATGAAACATGGCTGGATGGAGTTTGTGGTGGTAAATAACATTCACATTCACCTTGCAGAGGTTGCAATGACTGATCTCACAGGAGGAGTTTTGGCTCAGGAAAGGATGTGGTAAAGTCTTCTGGATGATGAAAGGAATCACTGGATCCCTTGAGCAAAAGCCAGCTAGATTATGAAAATCCCTGCAGAAAATGAGATTGCTTTCTCCTTTGGACACTAATGGAAAGACAGAGAAGAAGCAATCCCAGGCTTCCCTTGAGACATAGGCAGGCAGGCAAGCAAGCAAGCTTGCTTTTTTTCTGTTTGTCTATTCATCACTGATGTCAAGAGCATGACATTCTTAACAAGGATCAAACAGTTTTCTTTAAAATCTGTTTCTCAGATAAGGCCTCTGTGAAAAAATGGGATAGAGAAGGACAAGGAAGGAGAAGAATTTAATGAAGGAAATGCAGAAGGAGTCTTTTGGCAGTGATCATGGATACCAGAAGAGATAGAGATCCTTTTTATTTTTTCCCCCATTTTAAAGCTACAGCCTTAGGCAAGTTACACTAAAACTGGGTTATTTTTGGTCCAGTGAACTATGATTCACTGCTATAGCTAAGAATTTAGAAAAAGACAGAAACAATTGTTGATTTTAAATCTGCGCTATTTTCTTTTACGGATATAATTTATTCTCTTGCTTTAAGGGACATTTCCAATTTAGAATCAATTAAAATAAAATGTTAATACAAAATTGTCCTTTTGTGGAATTTTGCTGACAATTTGGGTGTCTTTTTTAAAAGGCCCAAATAAAGGAAGAACAAATAGTGACATTTAAAAACCCACAAACTTATGATTTCTTTTGGCTAAAGCTTTCATAAACAATTAAAAAAAATGCATTTTTGGTTCTCCACAAAATACAGTGCAATTCAGAGTGGAAAACATGGGTTTGTCTACTTTCAGATGGTCTTTTTTCTTTTTAATTAAATGTCAGATTCTCTCTGGAGCTGCAAAGACTATCTTAGGGCTAATTTCACAAGTTGAGTGTATATAAATACACAGTTACACAAAGCTTTTGCAGGCCAAAGCTGTATTTGAATAAGCATTCAAAGAGCACACCTACTGTACATACCTGGATGCTCACTTAACAAGTTAAAATAATTTGAAAATTCATAATGCAGATTCCTTTTCAGAATAACATTGAAATACACTCCCAGATTTATTCTTGTTCAGAAAAAACCCCATGCAAAAGTAAGCATGACTGAACACACTTGTTCAAATACATTCCTGAAATGGCAGCTAGAAGAGAAGAAGCAAACATAGAAAACATGGAAAATGTAAAGAGAAGAAATAAACATAGAAAATGTATGTCTTAATGGAGAGCTGTATGTGATACAGCAGAACATGGGCTTACTTGAGGGTAGTGAGCTCGGTAAGGGATGGCTGGGTGGCCTTGAGATAACTCTCTCTCCGTGCAGCGATCTTTGGAGAAGGCTTCGGACTTGTGTCTGAGTCTCCACTGTCATCGTCCCCCATGGCTTTGATGTAACTGCCACTGCGCATCCGGCGGCAGGGAATCTCGTCATCCTTTCCTCGTGGAGTGTACCCACTCCATTCATCTTGAGGAACCTGAAGTGATAAACAAAATCCTCTTGTGAGGACACTTCTCCCTGATGTTACTGGTAAGCCACAACAGAGGCACACCAAAAACTCTTATGGCCAAAGGCCCTTTCTTAATCTCATCTGACCACTGCTGTTGCAATGGAGGCCCACTTCTCACCCTGCATAGTCACAAGCACCTCTGGAACTCTTTGCTGTTTTCCATTACTTATCTGGGAAGTTTCTAGCAAACATGATGACATAGAAGGCTTGGTTAGGTTTAATACTGGGCTGGAAAAATCTCAGGTGCTTTCAGCTATTTTCATTCAAAGCCTTTACGAACCAGATCCGAGTATTTTTGGCTCAGCTCGACAGATTGAACATCTTTGGGGAAGCACAAAAGCTGAAATATGAATCCCTAAATGACAGTCTTTTTTGACAGAGTGTTCACAGGAACATTCACCAGGATGATTTTGGCTCAAGATGCATTTCAAATTAGTGGAGCTATGCACTAATCATCACAAAAGTAGGTTTGCAAGTGTGAAATTTTACTAGTATTGTTTCTATAGCTTAATTGGTGCAAGTGCACACCCGCCGCTTGCGGTGAGCCCCCTTTTGAATTCTGTTAGTTTGAGTGTCGGAGTCCTAAACCCTTTACTCCTTTCTTTTTCTTCTTCTTCATGATGTGTATTATTTCTCTTGATCTGAAGTCAGTGCCTTCCCTTCTTTGTATCGGAAATCTGGAACAGTGGGAATGTGCATTTATGAGATTTTGAGACATAACAAAGTACAGTCCAAGAGCAGAGTGCTCTTGGCCACCCACTGTCACCCTCCCTCTGCTCCTGGGGCTTCTGACCACATAAACCAGCATCCTTCTCTTTCCTGTAACTGCAAAAACAACATGCAGTGGGGCAGGTCTTTGAAGCTATTTTGCAGAAACACCATTTTTATCTAAAGGTTAACATCCAAAAGGTTTTTTTAGTTAAACAAATTATGTGTTAGACTTAAATACCAGTAGTTGGGAATTTTTAGTTTGCTGCTTCTCTGATTCTTGTGAGTGAATCAACTCCATAAACCAGCCGTAAGCTATAATGCTCAGAAAACCTTACAAGCCACATTAAATAAGGAGGTATGAATCTAGGTTACTAAATTTGTCTTGCAACTTACAAATACTCTCACCCAGCAGAATATTCTTTTCTGTGAAAAGTTTGTTTTTCATCAGCATTTACCTTCAGCTGAGGATCTTGTGAATCCCATGGCAGATTTCAGCTAGGTTGTATATGTTTACACAACCAAAACTAAAACACTGGAATGCTTGCTAATGGCTTAGCTGTTGATTCCCACTACAAACATAAGCCTAAGTCCAGAGGCTGCAAGGCTTTTCGAATGTTACTGTTAATACAAATAAATTTTTATGGTCTTTTTGTGTCCTTTTATCAACCTATACTGCTATAAACTGCAACCCTAAATCCACTGTGCTGTACAAAGGAACAAAGCCATCTAATGGTCCTAAGCCCATGTAGGCTTATTACTAGTTATAATTAATAATTATATTCTTTTTATTAATTAAACTATTCGCAGCCTATTTCTTTGCTTTGTTTCCTGATGATTTCAAAACCCAAGACCTTCTTCCTTCATAGCTTTTTCTTTTCCTGT
This sequence comes from Sylvia atricapilla, assembly GCF_009819655.1. NCBI lineage: Eukaryota > Metazoa > Chordata > Aves > Passeriformes > Sylviidae > Sylvia > Sylvia atricapilla. The sequence continues at coordinate 103,472,291 of NC_089140.1, read as the reverse complement.
TTCTGACATAATGATTTAGGGCCTTCCTTAAACTGCCAGGCTCTAACAGTCCTTCTTTCTTCCTGTGTTCTGTTCTCCCCATTCTCTCTTGGTCAAATCTAGCCTTGAAACTCATTTGTATCTTCAGTATTTGCCTCAAAGGACTGAAGATTTAATACTGGAGATCTATTCTAGATTGCACCTTTATCCATACACTTTCTAAAGACCCAGTCTTCCTTCTCAGGACTTAGTTTTTCTCAATTGCTCCATGTTTTATTTAACTAGTTCTTTCCTTTTGCCCTTTTAAAGTAATTTTCCACGTTGTCTTTAAATATCCTTAAGCTAATGGCTCTACAATTCTTATCTTCCATCAGCATGCAAGGTTTGTTGTTGTGGGTTGGGGTTTTTTGTGTGTGTGTGTGCGTTTTTTGTTTGTTTGTTTCGTTTATTTTAAAATTTATTTTCCTGGGCTCCAAGAATCTAAGTTCCTTAAGGCAGGAATATAGTTTTAAATCCATTTTTCTTAATGAATGATGACATGCAGAATTGTGCATCTACAGGATATTACTGAATAAGTACTCATAAAAACACTTGAAAAATTCTCCTAGGAAAGGGGAAAGCTTTAACTAAGACTAAGAGTACCAAGTACTAGCAGAATCTACTGGAAGAACAGCACTGAATTAACAGCTCTAATATTTTTCCACATTAAAAAAAGAAAGCAATATTTTAATTCTGTGGCTTCTAAGTTTATGCTTAGACACCAGATCTGGAAATCTGATGCTTTCAAAAGGAAGGTAACACTGAGCAACAGTTTTGATTAGAAGAGTACAGAGCATTTAAATTCCTCCCTTAGTCACTTATGACAGACAGAGTATATTATTTATTTTTTTTTTCAGGTCTTACTCTTACATTAGTCCTGGGCCTAGAACACAGTGAGTATACAATCTATATTCACATCACCACTCACACACATTTTGGAAGCTACAGCTTCTGCTTGTCAGTGTAAAACCTTGAGTTTTCAAATCACTCATACAAAAAAGAATTTAAGATAGGTAAGTAAAATCAAGCTCTGCTGATATTTTGATGCCATGCTCAGACTTTAGTCAGCAGTTTAAAACCTGTAATGGTGTATTTCAAATCAGTTTTTAGGCAGTTACTTGTCAGAGCATGTAGAGAATCTGTGAGTTCTCAGAGATTGTTTGGTTGTTTGTATTGTTAAGGTTGGTGTCTTTAATGGAGACAAAGTCAGGGGAGATAAAGTTACAATGTTCATACAGCTCCCATAATTCAGGCAAGCTGAACCTTTATAGTTTTATTAAACAATAGATAAACTGTTAAATTTAATGCCATAGTTTATAGGTGCAATACCAATGAGGAGATATAGTTACTCAGAAACCCTTACATTGGAATTATTGAGTTCTGTTGGCAATAACCCCACGTATATGTACAAGACATTTTATCCCAAAGCTTCTCAAAATTGTTTAGATGCCATAGGCCAGGTTTTGAATGCTGGTTGCAGTGGATTACCCCAATACTTTCTATTTACATGTGCTAACACGGTACCATGCTGAGTTTTGAATGCATTGCTCTAGTCCTTCAATTTGCATGATGTGATTGGAAGTTTCCAGTTTGAGCTCTGCTCCTATCAGTGAAGTGAACAATCACTGAAAAACAACTGCTATGTTTTCAATGTTTTCAATAGCTTTTCCATTTTTTAAAAAAACCACTAGTTGCAGAGAAAGAAAGCTGAGCTGTTCACATAGAGAGCAGGGCAAAGCAGCCCCAGTGAGTGCCACAAACCCACTGGCTGGTTTGGGTGTTGGAAGTCACCTGCATGTGCAAAACCAAAGGAAATAACACCAAAGTGAACCAACTTCCATTTCCATATTATGGGTTTAAGGGTAAACTCTGGATGTGGCAAAGAGAAAAGGATGGCTGTGGTTAAAATGCCATCCAGATTTAGAGAACAGACTAAAATACCAATCCAGATATGCTTCTAATTTCATGGAACACACCGAGGAACCCAGAGTATTTGTACAAACAATCTCACCTGCCTAGACAAAGCTGCAATACAAGAATGTAATGGATATTTGGTTAAAAAAAGCTATTATAGATAAAGTTCTGACCATGGAGGGTTTTTTTCTGGTTTGTATTTTTCTAAATATTGTTTTTACTTTTTGCATTGCTTGTTTACAGTAAAATTTCAGTACATAATTGATTTTTTAGATGAAAATTTGGGTCCAGCTCCCCTTTATCTTATTTTTTCTTATTTCTTCTATCACATTCACAAGAGGAGGATTTCAGAATTTCAGAATTTGGTGTAGGAGAAAACTGAGGCACCATATAACTGATAAAGTGCATTTGCAAAATAAAGAAATACTTCAGAAGTTCTGCCTTGGCTATTAACAATTTTAATACTTTCTATGAAAGGGTCTCTGTCTGTGTCTTGACTAGGACAAACAACCCTTAAAGCTCAGCATTTCCTTTCATTTCAGGCAGATAAAATGATGTCAACATTTTAATACTGCTGGGCCTATAGTCAAATACCTCAAGCAATACCTACTAAAAGAAGTGACCTGATTTTCAGAGTGCTTTCTTGGTGCCTAAAAAGTACTGGCTGTAACAGACCATAAGAGCTCATGGAGACAGTGCAGTTCACTGTTGCAACAAAGTGTTTCACATTATGAGCCCTCTCCATAAAGCCCTCTCCAAAATGCAAACTGCAAAAATAAAATTAATCAGATTATTTCATACATTCTGTTTCTACACATATGGTACTACACATCCTGGCATGTGATTTCTTCTGCTGGTCTGGAAAAAATGCTGGGAGAAATGTCTATGTGAACCTCCAGCTCTCTTATTTTTTTGAGTCAGGGGGTCTGCACAAGTATTCCCCCCACAGGGCCTTACTTTATTTGAATGGCCAATATTATGCCTTGCAAGGTCACATACTACACTGCACACAAGTGCAAATGCACGGTATCTTCTGCCTTAGAGGATTAATGGGATTAAGATTGACACACTTGAGATAAAACTGTTTCATGCTTTTAAGAAAATCATATTATCCAATTACCTTGGCAATAACATTTTTCCAGTATCGGAATATCAAGAGAGAACATCACTTGCATGATTGTTTTAACTCTTTAAACTCTTTAAAAAGGGGGAAGAGCTAAACTCAGATCTAACAATGAACATTGTTTTTATTAAAATAGAACTATTATTATTCACACTATCAAAGTAATAATGATTCTGGAAGCATTTCATTCTCTAAATTATCTTTAAGCTCATTTACAAATCTTTACAAGCCTAGAAATCAAGACTGTAATTCACTTATACAAAAAAGCAGAATGAAACAGAACACCATTATTATTTGAACAGAGATAGAAAATATTCAGCAAAGGCCTCTGAGCCATGCAGCTTACTGAAACTTAAAAATTCAGCTAAACCCCTGGCAACAGATTGCTGCATGTATAAACACTAAGCCTGACAAGTTTCTTTCTTTTGATTAAATGGCTGATATAACATTCTTTTGTAAACAGAGCAGACTATAAAGATGAAGTACTCCTACTAGCCAACATCTTACCTGGATTTAGCATCATTTAGTGTATAGATAATCTGTCCCAATATTTAACAAAATTTATGTTGCTCTGCAAGTGTTCACACTTTATCATTAGCCAGGTTGCACTGACTTGTCATTTCCTTTAATGCTTTTTTTGATAAAAAGGAACTGGATGTTTTAATAGATAGTCTAGGACCCCTAAGAAAGAAATGAAAGAAGAGGTATACTGGCCTCACAGTTTTCAAACATTCACTTCACAAGCTCATATGTAGTAGTATGTGAAATAAGCCCGGATTGTAATGACAAAGGGAAAAAAAAATTTTTTTTAATTCAGTTAAATTAGAATATCTAATTTCCTTTTTTTATTTTTCATTTCCCCCCCAAATAGTTATTAACTTACCTTGCTGGATGAAATAGCAAACAGACTGTCTCTATAGCAAATTAAGTTCATTATTGATCTCTAGTTTGCTTTGGTTTATTGCAGCTGAAATCATTAAAGCTTCTTCCTGTGCTTTGCAAAAAGCAATGTGGATGACTACAGAAGTAAATAAAAGGACTGGAAGGAGTGGCTAACCATCACTCACAGCAGTAGACTTGTAACTTTAGCTTTCTATTAGTATGCAAATGCTTAATGAAATGAAATCACACAACTGAAGAACAATGCCTAATGACTGCTCAGTGCAGATTTTTCAAACCCATGCAATTTGGTCTTCTCAGCCATTATTATGCCTCTTCTTTGTGCTGTAAAGGAAGTTCCAATTGCCATCTTCCACTTACTGAGCATATTCCTAGCACTCATGAATATTGAATTAATCAGACCAATAAGGATGAGCAGCATTTCTTTCTACCAGTGTGCATATGTTAAGAATCATTGAAGTATGCAAAAAAAAAAAAGGGAAGCCTTAGAAAGCAGAAAGAAAAATATAAGTTTAATAAGTCTCAAGTGTTTTCAAAAAGGCAGTTAGGATATTTAGGCAATCATGTTCTACTATAAATTAATTTAATTTAGCTGACTTATCTCAGTATTTTTTGACAAGAGGGGAATTAACACCAGAACAAAGACCTGTCCAAGATGAAGCATTACTTCTTTCATGCTGTGCCTACCCCTTGCATCAAACCTGAACAATCAGGGTGAAGAACTGAAATCTTCCTTCACATAACAGTAGTTTGGAAAGTCTTCTAAACCAGTATGAATCCTGAGAGAGTCAACCAATAGCCAAAACTCTTCAAGCACCACTCCAGTTTATGATGTTCATTCACCAAAAGGTGTTTTGACCACTGGCTCTTTAATCTGATTTACATTCCATTTTATGAAGAGGAATGTGTGTCTTCTAAGTGAAATTACCACGTCTTGATTCCAGATAAATTTTTCTCCTTATGCTTCATGTGTAAAAATCCAACCAACCGTGAAGAAGGGCACACCGATACAACAATCCATTCATTGCCTTGCAAGTTTGCCTCCCAAAACACCTTCTGCAGAAAGGAAGCCAAGCAGCAACTGCCACATTCATGAGCTGAGGTGAACATGACTGAAGGTCACAGAGCAGGGCTCTTGGCCAGGACCTCAAACTAGAACTGCTTCAGTGATACTCCTGGATGATATTCTCCAGTGGCCGAGGGCAGACATTCGTTCTCATCTTTCGCGGTACCCTTGAAGCATTCAATGCCATTGGTGACAACGACATATGGTTTCTTGCCCAGTTAAGGATGACACGATGACTGCTAACACAAATACCAATCCTTGAAAGGACGTTTTCAGTGACTAGCAATAGAGAAATGTTCTCTCATTTCTTCTTTATATCTTCTTTTGTGGTGAGTCACTTCAACACCTGCATACAGTGAGGGGTTGGCATCCAAAGCAATACTGTTAGATGAGATGCCATTTTACCTTTCTTTCACCACACATAGGCACAAGCCCACCATCAAGCAGACAGCAGGAAACTAGCTAGTGGGTGGAGAATATGTAACTGAATCTGTCTCCTTGCAAGAAAACAGATGTGGTGGGGAGAGCATTTTGAGAAGCAGTCCTTATGCTGTTTCTTTTGGCTGACTGTAACTCAGTAATCTCTGATGCTTTGCTAATGTGCTCTTACAGGCAGCAGCTCTAAGTGATGCCCTTAAACTGCCACCTCCTGCTGGCTGTTGTTTTCTGTCACATTTTAGTGGCCAGTGGACAGACTTTACTGACACTTTTACAATGATTTCTTTTTGATTACAGCAGCGCTATACAGCTGTGAAATAAGCTTTCATTTGGCTGCAAGGAAACTGTCCTGATTTCAAAACATCATAGTGTGTCTTCTCAGCAACTCCAAATGGTCACCAAATGGTCACCTGTGTTCTACAGCAGTGACCCTTAGGATATGAAATCAAGGTCATAGTCTTGAATCTCATCTTCTGGAAACTGAATTGCCACAGATCAGGAAACTTTTAAGATTTCCTAATAAACTGGGTAGCAGGCTGGAGTTATGTCAGCAAAGCAAAATTAGACACAAATTTATTTGCATAAAAGACTCATGGACACAATTCAGAGACTGTATTTGGAAGCCCTGGCCCTTCTGAACTGTCACAATGCCTTATGCAACTGCATGACACATTGCTTAGTCTTTGGTGAGAGAAATACGTATCTATCAGAAGCCCAAAGAAGAGAGTCCATTGCACAGTTTCCAGGTAAGAGGAGAAAGAACAAACAATATACAACAGATTGATGTTCTTATTGCTTAATTCACTAGTGACAGAAACTCAGCTGTGCAAGAATAGCACAAGTGCATTTGTAAAGCAGAATGAAAACTTTGGCCAGATAATCCAGCTTAAACCACTCTTCTTGCACTGTAGTATTTCCTCACTCAGGATCTGTACTGTGAATTTCATTCTTGAAACAAGACAAAACCCTCAACCCAACAAGTGGATGAAGGGAAGTACTCATTACTTTGCATGGACTAAGGAAAATGTATCATTGCCCAGTGTCTTCTTCCCCATCTTCTTCATGTGTTTCCACAATAAAAGTTAAGGTTTCAAACTCAGAGACAGACTGAAATGATCCTCTTTGCTGGACTTATCTTGAAGATTTTTTGTTTTATTCTTTTTTTTTTTTTTTTTTTTCAGTAGAATTACTGAAAAGAATAAGGTCAGAATACTCCAAATATTTAAGGCTACAGAAAGGAATCAGATCCATGACGGAAACAAATCTTATCCATGAAGGAACTGAAATAAATACCAAATGGCAGCTGTTATGTGCAGCCATAATTTTAGTAAACATTTTGACCTAACAGCAAATATGATGTAGTGTCACCCAAGCAGGTTGCTAAATTCTATAAACAGTGTACCAGCAACAGGTTTCAGCTGCCACAATTGTATTCATTAATGGATGTACTATTAGAAAGTAGGGATGCTAACAGAATGAACTGACAGTAATTCAAGTTAGTCTGGAAAAAATAAGGTCAGTGCCAGGATATTCAATACTTAGAAGTTACGGGATGGCAATAAAACTAAAGGACAGAAAATTATGGAACATCGGCAGATTAAATTGCAGCTGAAATTGCTGTTGAAGAGCTCTCTTTGTACTTAGGAGGGCCCCATTACTCAAGACACCAAAGGTCAGCACAAATTTCAGTCAACCAAATAAGAATGCACCAGTTAAGGTGAAATGAGTGGCAAGATCATTATCACCAACACAGCTGACAATTTTGGAGGGTTTTTTTTTGTTTGCTTTGTTTTTTAGCTAAATTAAAGGACTTCAAAGATGGGGAAGATGAATATATTGAAATACTCTTCTAGATATTTCTCTCAATATAGTAATCACATCTTGGGTGGGTTTGGAGGTAGGCTAAATAACAAAGACGCCAGTTTAATGATATGTTATTTACATTTTGTAAATAAGCTGTTTTGTGCCTAATCTATATTTTCCACAAATTTCCTAGCTATAGCCATTATTCCATATTACCCACCTCTCAATTTTAAAAGCAAAATAATTTAGCTTTCTGAGAATATTTTTTGGTATTAATGTGCTTAGATATTAGTTAATTTTAAAATTCAAGATAATTTAAGAATTTCCAAATGTTTTCAGGATTATTGCATTACCTGAAAGTTGACCTAGAATACCTGAAAACATTTGACACTTTATTTGACATTTGCCCAAATTGTTTCATTAGCTTTACTAAGAGTTATCTTTCACATGAGCTCATCAAAAAACCCCTGAAACTTATACCTCATATACTTTGTAGTTCTGACTAGAAAACTGAAAGAGAAATAACATGTGCTTCATTAAATTTTAATTTATAATGGAATATGATCTAAAAACGTCATCAGAGACATGGAAAATGGAAGAGCTATATTAATGGATGTTAATACAACTTTCATATATATATAAAATATATATATATAAATATAAAGAAATAAATATATATATAAAGAAGAATATCCTGGAAGATTAATTTGAATATGGTAGTTGCATCTGAAATGCAAACACCATAAATGAGGAAAAAAAACTGAAAATTTTGCAGAAAAACTTGCATGGATAAACTTAGTATAACAGATCTAACATAAACTGCTGTGTCATAAGGATAAACACTTTGTAATATAAGGTACCATGTTAACAAATCACATTACACTTACTGCTCTTTATTAGCACCCTGACCCTATTTGGTCATCCATGGACACAGACAACAAAAAGAGCCTGGCTGGGACTGGAATTCAGTTGTCTTTCCTAAGAAACCGTGCCTTGTACCGAGAATGGAAACCAAGTCATTCAGATAATGAGTTTCTGAGTATTACACATTGTATATCAATGCACGTTCCAGGCAACCTTCACCCAGGAAACTGAGTGTAATACTAACCAGAACCCTTTGTCACTGGAAAATTCTTACTACACCCAGAAAAGTTTCTATTTTTTAATAGTATTTCTCACAGTATCCCACCAAAGGGCAAACAAAGCAAATGTGGAGGCTGAATGACTGCACTGTTGCCCTAATCTTCTGCACTTCAGTCTTCAGAAGTAAAATTTCCATCCTTAGCCTCAACTGTCTGACACAACTGATATGAGTCTCATCAGTTGCAATGAAAAGAAAACTTACGACTGACCCACATAAGAAAAGAAAATTAGTTTGAAAAACATCATTCTTTGTATTTTTTTTTTCAGTCTCTGAACAAATTGACCAAGGACAACAGGAATGGTAATTACAGGAAACATTAAATGGCAAAACTATAATCAGAGACAAACTCTGCAGTGTATTTGATACACTGTGAGCTCCAAAAATTATGAATTCATAGAAAATAAGAGTGTTAAAAATATCTCCTTGTGTATTTAGACCCTATTGTTCGCAGCAAAGGACTGCTGCTTACATTTTGTCTTTGGTAGTTTTGCTTAATTTCATTTTTTTTCCAGAGGAGAAGCTAGCAGAGAAGTAGAGGCTGTCCACTGCTTTAAAATTTTTTCTTTCAAGGGAGGCAAACCATTTTGAAGAAGCATTTTGATAAAACATGAACAATTCCTTCTCACCTTCCTTCACTGTCCAGTTGTAAAGCTGGATCAAACAGTTGTACTTCCCTGAAATAAAAATTAGCTCCAAAAAAGAGCCTTATCTTTCTACTATCCAGCTGCTCACTCTTGAAAGGAGAAATAGAAGATAAAAATGCAATTCCACTTCCAAAATGCAGGTAAGAGGAAAAGATTTGCTGGACAGTCTTCAGACTATTCTAGTATAATATCTGTTTCAAAAGATGTACAGTGTTGACCCAAACCTCCCCTAGAACTCCAAGGATGGACACTGTGCCTCAGCAGCAGGGCTGGGAAGTGGAGCCTGGTGGGGTAAAGAAAAACAGTGCAATGCAGGAAGACTCTGCACTTGATCCAAATTCCAAATTAAGAGAAATAAGCCCATCTGTAATATGAACTACTGCCAACTCCTTCAACAGAACAGTTAAGTAGAAAATATCACAGCAAGTGAATTAATTGTTTGTTATTTCCATGTCTTTACACTGAGAATTCATGCAGATACTTTTGTAATAAAAGCCCTCATGAACAAAAGTGAAGTCAATGTCACTTGTGATCTCTGATATATTCAGATCTATCAGGATAAAGAAAATTATCCTGAGTACCCTGAGTTGAAAAAAAGTCACTCCTTCATTGAATTCAGATACTGTGACAAGAAGAGTTTGCATGAACAAGCAGCTGCTCTTTGAATGACTAGAGTTTATGTCCTGAGAGTTTACGTCCCAGACCATAGACAACAACTTAAATAATAAGCTAGTTAATAAAAGCATCTATTTAACAATTAGTGAGTTAAGGAAAGCAACTAAGAAGCATCATAAAAATGAAATTAAATTATCAGGGTTGTCCAGTTTTGTTGCGAATCTGCAGCTTTCATCTCATTTTGTGCCTTTCCAATTGTTCTAACACAGGACACCAGCCTTTTGGTACAATAATGAGAAGGGCACTTGGCAAATAACGGATACACAGAGTAACTCTACAACCCACTAACAGAGTAAAACTCTACTGCTGTTCATATATATTTATACTGCAGAACAGACAAAAGGCCTCAATTAGGTTCTGTGCCCCATTATGCTGGGCATTGTGGAAAACACAAAAGGGAACAAAGTCCAAGCCCCAAAGGGCTTGCAGTGTAAAAAGATAAGTGATATAGTGAAGAGAAAAGAAATGGGATGCATTCAAAATAGACTGACTTTTTAAATACCTATATGCATTTGTCATCCTTTCAAGCTGCCAAGAGAGAAGAATAATCCTGACCTGCTTCTTCAAATCTACTGTACTCTGTTTGAATATTACTTCCAATGTTAACTGATGCCTGGTTAAGATTCTCCTTTAAAAAAACAAGGAAAAAAAACCAGTTTCAAATATTTCCCTTGATTTTACAATGCCATGCAATTAGAAAGAATGCAACAAAATTAAGTGAAAACTGAAACAGAACTACCAGGGAGAATGGGAAACACAGTGAGAATTTAGTTATTCTTGCCCTTGACAATTGTTGGACATATTTTCATACAGACACAGATAATGTCCTCTAATTCCACTTGAGGAGTCTATTCCTGTCAGTTAAACCTTATCTAAAGGTCCCTATGGAGGTGTTCATTTAAAGCTGATGCTGGCACAGTTTTTCACTCTTTTCTAGCCATCTGGTCACATACTGAATTGTCAGCTATTTTATCTAAACCCAAGAGAAGGCTGGAGGAGTAAACAAAAATACTAACAAAAGAAATCTCAGGGTTCGAAGTAACCACAACAGTCAAGCCTAAAGTTATGATTTCTTCTCACTCACAAAATTCACACAGAAGTAGACTTAATATAATACCCATAAAACATCAAAAGGTTGCAACCTGAGGCTATTTTGAAACCCCTCTGCCTCCCCAGCCCAAAAGCAGAGCTGTAAACACACTGAGCATTTGTATTGCCCCCTTTTCCCACACCCCACTCTTCTAAACAATTGACTGAAAATATACATATCCATTCCTTTACGCTTAAGACTTAGAATCTCAGAGGCTGGCATTCAAAATTATTTTGCATGACAGTCCATAAAACCTTTTTATGATCAATTTTTAAATGCTGATGCCTCAGTCCTACGCTTTCTCTGCATACTGACTTAAACAACAGAACGTGGAAGCTGACTGTCTCATTAAAGCATCCGTATGAGAGAACTTGCTACAGTTCTATACAAATAGAAAAGAGTCCCACTACATTAAAATGAAACCGAATCATCTTAGCAAACCTCTTTTTTCCTCATGGTCTTCTCTCTTCTCTGTGCAACGTTGTTCCATCTTACACACACACTTAGATGTGCCATAAGTGCTTCTTTTAAAGTGCATAAAAGCTATCCACAGCTCTCCTAAGAACGAAACAGTTTTAATATTTTCTGATCCATGTTCCTGCCACAAACATTCACCGGCAGTATGATAGCTCCAAGAGGAGACATCTGATTCTTGACATTTAAAGATACAATACTGGTGAAAAATAGTGACGCTGTATTAACTGCAAACAGCTTGTGAGGGAGTAGGTGATGTACTCCTAAAATGTATAATCAGAACAAGCAATAATTTCAACCTTTCAATTTTTTATTTTTGACTCAGAGCCATAAAAAAGAGGAATAGCCTGATAAACAAATCTGGACACATTACAATAACCGTTTTAAGAGAATTTATATTCTATGGCAAAAAGAAAAGTAGGTTGTTTTCCTGCTGGAAAGAGTATTAAGGTACCCCATAGTTTCTCAAAAGGGTCTCAAAAGCTTTCATAAAAAATGAGCACTAAATGAAAGCAAAATTGAAATTACAGAAATCAAAGAATTTGTATCCTGGTAACATTCAGTTAATTGGCATTGTAATGCTAAATGAAAGCACTAAAACATCAAATTCCCCATACCCCTACTGTGACAGCCTTAATAAATTCAAAAGGTACACAGAAAGGTCTTATTTTTCCCACATGAAGAAAAAAAAAATCTGTTCCAACATGAATTGTTACTTTGAAATACTGAATTCTGGACCAAAAAAAAAACAACAAAACCACCAAAAACCACCAAACAAAAAAGCTAATATATTTTTAACTTTAGCAGCAGCACCCCTTGTTTGGTGATCAGTGACCTCTGGGGAAAGTTCTTATCTGAGAGCATCTCATCGTTATCTCATCAGAGCAAATCTCCATCCCCCACAAACACCTGAGACAAGGCAGAGCACAGTTAACAGCAACCACTTCTCCACACTGTACCTGGAGGTACTGACATGACCGTTCCTGCTGACACGTCTCTGCCTTCACCACTGTCTGGTCCATGTTAACTGATGCTTTCTGGTAAACTTCACGGGCTCTGCTCACGGTTAATGTAGAGGACCAAGAGCTTTTCTTCATTAACTGGGAGTCCAAATTCACAGGCAGGTTTGCACAGGTAGAGCATTTGACATCATTATTGCTTCTGGAGGACTTCACAGTATGTTCGCTAATAGTGTTATAGGCTTCCATAAAGTATTGGGAAGAAGAGCGATCAGGGCATCTTCCCATGGTCATGACCCCACTGGGACCATGATAAATGCAAACATCATTGTCCAAGTTGTCATCTGAACTCCACCATCCTGAAGCATTGGATCTGGGCTTACCTTCTGATCGCCTTTCTTTACTCTTGCTGCGCTTCCCATACCTCATCGTCTGTGACTCCTCCGGGCTTGCTTTCCCCCCATTGACGCTCCCTTTGGATGGTCCTTCCAGTGAATGGGACTTGGTGAAGAGCTTTTGGACAGAATGAACCAGGTGCCGGATCCTGCCCGGGCTGTCACTGCGGTGCTCCATGGCAGTTCTCTTGTACTGCAGAGTGTGGTAGCCATCCCGATTCAGGGGCAGCTGCCGCTCAAACTGGTCCAAAAGGTTGGCAGGAATGCGGTTGGTCTTGTTGGCAGTTCCATGGGGAACCAGAGCACACTCGTCCTTGAGTTCATGGTGGGAGCTGTAATGCCTCCGGGGAAACGTGCTGCTGGCAATCTGATCATTGTAGGGCACCATGCACTCGGCCTGGAAAGAGTTCCTTTGAGTGTAGTAAGGGTGGTCTGTGGGGTGGGGGTCCACCGGGTTTAACAAATATGGCTTCCTGTCCTGGTGGTGCGGCAGGCTGTCACAGGCAGGGTCACAGGCAACCCCGTGATGGTGACTGCGGCTGCCGGATAATCCCTTCATCGCTGATGCAAAATGAGTCCCAAAGTCATCTAACACGTATGGCTGTGCGACAGGCAGAACTCAGAGAAAGGCCTACAGGAAGGAAACACAACAGAAGCCATAAGATATTCAAGCTGAGAGAACAAACAGCATGTGCACACTTAGCATTCTTTGTGTCTTATTGTGAAAGTAATTGGAATAAACATTCTCAGACTCTTTTCATCCTTTAATCTTTCCCACATCCAACACTTAGGTGATAAGGCTACCTAAGCAGTACACAAGAAAAATTATCTTGTTCCATTATCTGCAAACAGATGCAAGAAAGTTTTTCCAGTATGAAACACAAGATAGGTGTTGCCACCTCTACTCTAAAACCTCAGTCCTGAAAACATTCACAGACAGGGACTTCCCAGGATGCCTTAACTGCTCATCTGCATATTTTCAAGGCCAAATGCACACATTAGAAAAGATCTTTTCTTTAATGGAGCACTTTCTGGGCTACTTTGGGCTTCTTTGGGCCAAGCACAAAGCATGGTGCAATTAATGGGAAACTTTTCTCTAATTTCAGTGAATATTTTTTACTCAATCTCCATGTCGTCTGCCTGGGCTGTAAGCATCTCAAGACAACAGCAAAACACTACTTCTGTAAGTTCTTTTCAAATTATGAACAAAATAACAATAAATTACACTAACTGTGAAAATAAAGCCAAACCAACTATTTAAAAACCTTTATATCTGTGGTGTTTGTATTTTAGTATTTGTTGGCTCCTACTCACTAAAAAACCCCCGTCTTATTCTGCTCTTGTATGGCTTGATCTATTTCTCAATAATTTTTCATTATACTAAGTAGTGTTCAAATATCCCTACATACTCCTACCATTAAAAGAACTGGGACAGCCAAACCTTGCACACAACAATAACAGTTAATAACAATAACAATTCTTGATTGCAGTTATTTGCCCCTGAAGTGACTCACAATGCTGTAGAATATGGATTACAACAAGTTGAAAATGGAAATCTTCATCCCAAGTGATATTATAACCACTCTGTTGGAAGCCAGATGCCCTCATTTCAGCCCTCAACACTAGCAAAAGTCTGGATGGAACCTATGAGCTGCTAATGTGTAAATTATGAGGTGTCAGGTGTGGCAAAGCAGTCTCATGGTGCCATCTGCAAAGCTGAAGGGCAGAGGACTCCTTAGAGGATGCTTTCTCATACTGCACTGAAATGGGAGTCACTCAGCTACTTTATCCCTTTCTGGCATGGCTAATCATGTAAGACTTTTGGAAATGTAGCTCTTGAGGTCTTTCTTGGAGTAAGGATAAACATTCATAGCAAACAGGTTTTCACTATGCTCCTCCAGCATCCTCTCAGCTAAAGTTCATGTTTTAACAGGTTGTAGACATTGTACCCACTGGCAAATTGGCAACAATGAAGTTTTCTAAAATAGCATTAAGTTAATGTCAGTCTGGAAAAGCATGCTCTGCACTTCATCAGAACTTATTTTATATTTACTTCTGAACCTGCAACAAGCCAAAGAGGAGTTTTTTTTCAGTATGCTTCAAAGCTAATCTGGATGTCCTGCATTTTATTCCCCCTCACTGGATCCCTATAATGCAGAAAATGTTCCTTCTCAGGAGACCCTGCATTAAAAAAAAAAAAAAGGCTTTCAAAATACCACAAAAAGCTCTTGATATATTCCAAATGGATAAGCTGACTGATTTACCTAAAGAGGAGAATGGCACCTCTAAAAGCATGAAAATAATATATTCAGGGAGTTGTATTTGTCAATTATACTGAAGTGACAATCCTTAGCATTTCTAAACATAATTTTACATCACTACCATAGTTTTAAAAATATGATCTATTACTCTGTGTAATCGAGAAACATCCAAAGGGATGTAGTAGTAGATTAATTACTTAGGTAATTGAAAATGTGACTTGACAAAGACATCCCATCAAGCAGAGTACTTCTAAAGGATATAGAGACCAAATAAAAAATAGTCCAATCTTTGCTATCTATAAATATCTTTTACACATCAAGGCTTAAGGAAACAAAAATTCAGCCAGTTTTTTTTTTTTTTTTACTTAAATCCATTTGCAATCATGCAACAGTCCTTAGGATGATTGATAAATTCTCTTAAGGCTAAAAATAGACTAGTGTGCTATATAAGATAAAAAAAATTAAACCTTGCCTCAAAGATAGGAGAAAGATATGAAAGAGTACAATTAACTGGGACATGCCCTAAAACAGTGATTTATTTTCATTTACCCCTATCTGAATGGCTATGAAATTTTCATGTACTATGGAAAAAGAGTATATGTAGGCAAAGAACCAATAATTTACAGCATAGTGAAGTCATGACAGGCACAGGGGATGTAATGGAATTATTAAGAAAATGTAGCCTTAATATATTGATACAGCAAAATGTTTGGGATCAGGAAACACTAGATCTTATTTATTGACTGAGACAGAATATTGGGGAAAACCTTGAAACTAAAAACAAGCTTAAAAGATGTAGCTATGAGAACAATGAGAACAGCCATGTTACCAGCTGTGTTTTGGATGGACTGGCAATATGGATGCTAAGGAGGATGTTCAAGAAGTGGTAAAAAGTGAAAAAGATTATGAAACATGACATTTGTCTGTATAGTGAAAAAGCAACAGGCTTCCAAAAAAATTGTGGAGGAAGATTGGCTAAGCACTGCTATGAGCTTGGATGGTAAGTAGGATGGAAATGTTTAGGAGAAAAAAATACATGTATTTTGAGACTGAGCTGTCAATGGATCTTTTATGAGGAAATACTGGAGAAAGAAGCAGAAGATGTATCGGATGATCTGCCCAAAAGGAATCAGATGAACAGATAAGGAGAATAACAGAGAAAATGCTTGTGAAAGCAAAAGATCACAGGGTTATGAAAAATCATATTTAAAAGAGGAGGAAAAAAAGAAGAAACAAAGAAGCAAAACCCAGAGACTGACAGAAAAATCAAGCCAAAACCAAAATGGAGTAACCAACCTGTGTAACAAAAAGGAGTGGTGGTAATTTATTCCTAACTCCTAGACTACTGGATGCATTAAGAGAGGGTTTTTTTTTTCTACTGCAACAGCATTAAAAACATTTTTTTTATCACGACAATTGTGATAAAAAAGTCCCACATAAGCATTTACTAGAATATAGCTTCATTTTACCTTAACTGTATTACTGCTGCTGCAGCAGTGAAAGTGTAATGATTTAGGAAAAAACTCTATCATGTACCATAGTGCACCTCCCAGGAAGGAAAGAATAAGTGCACTATGCTCAACACTGAATAAAGAAGTTTTGCTTTTCTTAAATATTTAGTGGACAATTCTTCTGCATAAAATCACTCCAAACACAAAACCTATATCACTCTCACACCTTAATCCTGTTTTAATATGTTAATATGTGTCTAGAAAAATTTCCATCCTACAGTCTCTGATTTTATCAGTATTTTTCAAAGAATATGCATAATTTTCCATAATTGTGTTAGCTGAACCTATACATCACTGCTTAGTAGAATTAACAGCTGGAGACAGGGCTATCTGATCATGCCATGAGTAGCTGAGAGGAAGCCAATTAAGGCTTTTATTTTATTGGTATTTTTTTGCCAAAACAGGAACATTTAATTACTCATGAAACAGGGCAAGATAATTGATGAACACAATATTAAACAGTGCAAATAGCAGTTCTATAGACAGCAGACCAAAACTACTTGATGGCACAGGAATAAAAGAGATGTTAAAGAGATGCAGCATTGCAAGGCTGAAGAATGCTTACTACTTTCAACATTTATGTTACATTTGCTTTTGTTTTCTTGAGGATGCTCTGGGTAAGAAGGATACAAATATATTCATCCTTGTCCTTAATGTGGTGTCTCTGATACATAACAATTTCCTGGAAAAACCTAGTGGCTAGAAAAATGCCTATTTAAACCCTATGTAATTGAAATCAAAATGATGGCAAAATAACAAAACCTGAATGCAGAAATCACCTTGTGTTTTACAAATTTTATTTAACTATATTATCTACTCACATGTCCAAAATTTACCCATCTTTGAGAAACAAATTCTTTCCTTGATATATATGTTCAAGCTTCTATCTTATAAAAGATTTACTGATATGTCCCAGAGCTCCTCCAGCATCATCCAGCAAGAGTGCAGAATGCAGAATATGCTGGAGCAGAGGAAGGATGTCTCTTCTTGAGCAGCAGCGCTCCCTGTCTCCCTGTGCCACTTGTGGGGGAAGAGGTAGACCTCAGGAAGGAGTGGGAGGATGGTGTTTTACTTCTCATTATTCTGTTCTGCTTTTGACTGGTAAAAAATTAAATTAGTTTCCCCAAGTTGAATCTGTTTTGACTCTTACCCATTATGGTAACTGATTTGTGATCTCGCCCTGTCCTTATCTCAACTCATGAGACTTTTGTTTTTCTCTCCCCAGTCCAGTCACGGAGGAGAGCGATAGAACAACTTTGGTGGGCACCTGACATCCTGCCAGGGTCAACACCCCACAGGCTGATGGACCATGGTTACCTGGGTCCTCCTTCTTCCCTCTTTTTGAAGGTGGGGATAACATTTACTTTCCTCTAGTCCTCAGGTACCTCTCCTGACTGCCATGACCTTTCTAAGATGACTGAGGGCAGTCTAACAATGATGTCCACCAGTTCCTCCAACACTTGTGGGTGCATCACATCCCATCAGGGCCCATGGACCTCTGGACGTCAAGTTTGACTCCATGGTCTCTATTCCAATCCTCCTCAACCATGGGGATGTCTTCTTTTCTCCAACAGAGAAGTTACCAACAGTAACACCCCAATTTGGCATAATCAGGGCCAACAGCACCTTGGGTCTAATATCTTTGTCTGCTCAGAAACCAAGGAGTAAGGACGTTGAATTTTTTTTATTATTTGGTGAATGTGGTTCTTCTAAGATTACCATTCCGTAATCCAGATGACACTTCTGAATCTTCAGGTGTCTGCCAGGTCCAGAAATTGAAGCACTGGGACAGAGGTGGAAGGTGATGTAAATGCATAATGTGTTTATGTGTATGCACAGCTCTGAGTGAGGAGGGCATTTAATCACGTGCACAAATTGAACCAATGATGCTTCTTAGCAGTACTTTTTATAGTTGGCTCTCATTTTATGCTCCGTGGTAAACAAAGATAGGTTCTGATTTCCATACTTAAGTCCCAAGGTTCTCAGAATTTGCTTATTTATTTAATCCCACACTATAGAATGTTCTCAGTGAAATCCCTTTCCCCAATTCTCAAACTTTACAAACAAATGGAAAATATGATAATGCTGACAATCAAACTTCCACATTCTCTTCATGAAGGATATTGCTTTATCGCAAAGGTCTTGATATTTTGTGGCCATTATGATATTTGTGGCCTTTTTGTTACATTGCATCACAATAATGAAAATCTAGACATCAATTAAAGGATACATATTCTAAAATTCATCTATCCACATATTTTATTAAAGGGGTTCAAAAGAAAATGAGGTCTCAAATTATCTTCCTAATACATTTTGTCAGCTAATATGAACAATTCACTGCCTTGGGTAAAACTCTCAAGAGAACATCTAATTTTTGCTTCTGTGTCAGCAATCACACCAGGCAAGTGATATTTACAATGTAATTTAATCTTGAACAGTGGACAGGGAGTCATAAAAGAAATGTATTGGCCAGTCAACTCATTCCAAATGCATGGGGAGATCAATAAGTGGGAGTAATTGGGGAAAAAAACATAATTAAGCTTTAGCTGATCTATGAGGAGGCCCTTGTGAATGGTATACATACAGACAAAAAAAACAAGAAGAGAAGGATCCACCAATAGCATCATAAAAATTGGTGTTTTTTTTTTTCCCTGTCTGCATCCAACAATTTTTAGTTTGCATATATTTGTGGTGACAGGTTTCACATTTACATTTGACTACTCATTCCATCCATGATCTATGTGCTTTTGGTGAGCAACTGTGGTGGGTCAGTACAGGACAGTATGTGCCTAAAGGTTTTGGGGTTGCCTTTACTTTCTTCATCTCTGTGGCTAAAAGCAAGATGATTCGCCACTAGGAGTGTCACGAAATCTGTAGTCACTAAGGTAACCTAACACATAATTAACCTCTGAGTCATATCTAAACACATTGCAAAGTCTGCAAGATTCTAGCAGTAATATGTCAGCAAAATTTTGACACAGACCAATTTTTTCAATCCTCTTAGGAGTGTGACTGGCAATATGCAGGACTGCATACAAAGAACTTGACTCTACAAAAAGAAGTACTGAACTGTGATTGTCTGCTCTTCCGCTCTCCTGACTTGCACACAAATTAACAGTCACCTTTTAAAAAATTCTGATCTGCTTCGGTGAGTAATAATATACAGCACAATTAGTCTGCTCATTACTTTCCTGTGGTGTAGGACAGAGTCTGACTCGACAAGGTACAGCACATCAGTTGGAGAGCCTGTTGTGAATTCAGAACTGCCAATAGACATTTTTTTCTCCCAGAAAGAAAATAAACAGGATATTACATCTGTATAATGTGTAAGTAAAGTAATATATTTGATTGAATCATTTAATAAATGTGATCTAGGCAGTGTTGAAGCATATACCTCATACCCAAATTTAGATGTTGCATTTTAACCTTCTCAGTCTGGGGGATGCTGAATTTCATGACCTTAATATTTTTTTTTAAGCAGAACTTGCAATGCATTTCTAGAATGCTTTGTCTGGGGAAACAGCTAAAGGGAATGAAAAGGAAGATACACCAAAACTGGGAATGAAGTTGACATGTACTTACCTGGGCTGCTCCCTTTTAGGTACCCTATTTTTGCACCTAAGTTTGCAACTCTATTTTGCTTGCTTTCTTCACAGAAGATCTCTTAAAATGGAAGGATTACAGTCACTACTTTCTATCAATTGCAAATAATCAATATGCTATGGGTGTCTTCTGCTATCTCTGCATAACAAAAAGAAGCAGGTATGAGGGACAGGTCAAACATTCCTACAACACTGGCATCTGATAAAAATAGAGAGGCTATCACAGTGGCATAAAACATATACCATTAAATAACTAATACAGAGACAGAGACCTGAGGTGTGTGTCTAGATTCCTGCAAGCCAGTCAGCTGTGAATATTGAAAGTTTATTTTTCTAGCAGGAATGAGGTGATCAGCAGATAAAACCTACATTCAATGTGTACTTTTCCTGTAAAGGCAAATAAATTCATGGTCTTCAATGTGGTCACTTAGGGAAAATGGACATTTCTGTACTAAATCAAGATCTTAATCCTCATTGCAAGGACACCAGCCTGACTAAGACTAGGAGCCTCTATAGCAACTAGTGACTGACAGGGATCTAATGGAATCTGCTAATCAGGCCATCAGGCCTTGCACCAACATTACACATATCCCATCTGCATAGGTCATTAATTCATTTTCTACCAGTTTTTTAAGAATTTTGCAATTCTGCAGCATGGCAACGTGAAGGTATCACAGTTAAATTATTGCCTGAGCTACAGGTTTTCATGCTCTCTAGAGCTTTTATACACATACATTGAAAGAACAATATTCACTGTAAAGCCAGGAAACTGACATTAGTCCTATGCAATACACTCCGCTCAAGACACCTAAGAATCCATATTTTGGTTTCTATGATGGCAGTGACAGTGGGATTGCATAATTACATGACTTTGCTGGTCTTGACCAGCAAATTTCATGATTCAAACTGTCTCTTAAGCTTTTTATTCCTTGCTATTTAGAAATCAAGTGAAACATTATGATAAATATTTCTTGCTCCATGAAAAATCACTCAATTCAATTTAATGAAACACTGGCTTGCAGTTGGTAGCTCTATTTGAATGGTTCCTTCCCTGAACATCTGTTGTCAGCCCTGAAACTAATGAAGAAGTGTCTTTGTGGAGAAACCCCATGGAAATGCTACAGAAGCTCTGTAAAGATCAAGGGTAGGAGCTATGAAGACATTGCTTTTCACGGAATGACAATACAGGCCATTTTAATCACCACACTAGCCCACTGGTTACCCCCGCTAGCCCACCGGAAAGAACCTGCTTTGCCTCAGAAAAATTGTCCCACATCATAACTATGAGTAAGAATATCCTGGAAAATTCACTTCATAGTCATTTTGGTATTATGGAGCTTTAACTGTAGCAACAAATGTCACCGCTATGATCACCCTGCTTGGTCATGGATATGTTCCAAGTTCTGTGTGCCCAAGCCAGGTTTCTCCAGTGAGGCAGTATGAAAAGGGGAGAGGCACACAGTGCCAGGAACGTTCTGCTCATATGCAAGACCAGCTAACTCCTACATGGGAGAAAACTGACTCCTGGGAGAAACAAGAAAAAGCCCTCTCTCTGAAGGTGTGAGATAAAAGAGCCAGCAGGGCAGAAAACTCATTGGGTTAGTAGAAAACAATAATGCTTAGATCAAAACTTAATCTTTTTCATTTCAACTCTCAACTCAATCTAAAAGTAAAAATGAGTAATTGTGAGTTTGGGCACTGAATAGGAAACACCTGGTCAAAAGGCAGAGAGTAACAGCATTATTTATTCCCTAAAACATGATTGTAGTACTGAACTTCATGAATTTAAGGTTTTAAAAAGTCCACAAACAACTAAAAACTGAACCAAATCCTCATATTTGCTGCAGTATATAAATGCAGTTAAATAACTTTAACCACCGTATCTTTGATGGCTGCAGTAACTGATCAATATTTGTTGTTACACAGTAGATGAAATGGAAATACTTTCTAGTTTTACAGGAATGCTATGAAATAGCTAATTTGACAGAACTCTTAAGCTCCTTGCTCAAATCAACTTGTCTCTTTTCACCTCTACTGGCATAAAACATAATAAGAAACATAAAAATCTTCTTTTCAGAGGGAAACATTTATCACAAATATTTTCTCAAGTGATTTTAGTTACGAAGAAATTGAAAAAGCAACCATTTTAAAGCGCACTATTTTTCACAGAATTCCATGAAATGATTTTGACCTATGGCAAACAAATCTTAATTTATGAAGAATGTCTGAAAAAAATTACTGGTACTTTCAAAAAGCTGCTTATCAAGGATGTCAAAGTAAAATGTGACAGTAAAAGGAAGAGAAAACCTGTGGGCAAAATGTTCTTCCCCAGGCATGGCACAAGATAGTGGCTGCATCCCCTTTGGGAGACAATTCTGCCCTTCAGCAGAGGCTACAACTTCTTGTCTTCTGCTTTGAGCCTTCATTCAGTTCCACCTAAACCACCAGCTACATTTAATCTGTTAGTTTACAACAGCAACAATTTTAAAGTTTTACAGAACCCCTGCAATTGTAAATGTAAATTTTGAATATGATTTTGGTGGTAAACAAAATAGTAAAAAAAGAATATCTCAGACTTTTCTGCTATTATTTATGCACACAGAATTTGCTACTACTGTGCTCATGTTTTTATGGGGGTTTTTTGGTTTGGTTTGTTTGTTTTGTTTTTTGGGGTTTTTTTTGAGGCGCATTTTCCAATAAATAGAACCAATGGTCTGAACATACCTAGAAACAAGTAGATTTAAAGATTAAAGAATACTTGAGAGGTTTATCCTGAATTTCTTTTGTACATGTTTAATTATGCATACAAATGGCATGATAAGAATTTGATTGTAGGAACTATGTTTATCCAATAAAGACTCAGAAAAGGATGTTATTAACATACAGGTAGAATCAACCCAAAACTTAATTACTGCATACAAACTAATGAACCCCTGCAAGCAGACTAAAAATAATCAGAGAAATAGTATTTTCTAAATAATGAACATGGCTTAAATGTTTCAGAAAAGGCTTTCAGAATAGTTTTTAAATCAGGAAGAGGGAAAAATAACTGAAAAAAATTATTTGATGAAATGAACTAGTATGAACAATAATCTGAGGTTGGATGGTCACACAGGAAAAATGAAAAAACATGCTTATAAGCTTGAATTGCACAGGTCAGCCTTGCAATTCCACAGAATTTATCTGTGACTTGTTTACTTCCACAGTTTGTGATTGATCTTTTATCAGTTTGATGAAACCACACAGGATTCACTCTGAGGCTCTGACACCATGAGGAATATGGTGGAAATACCCTTGTCTTAGGTGTCACCTAAAATGCTTGTGCATGAACTTCACATCCATGTTTGTAAGAAACACGGATTTCTCTTCACTATGTGCATTCTGTGCAGAAGCTCATCACAAATCACAGTGCTGAGATACACAAAATGGTAAATAAACATCTTACTCCTGAAGGATGTTCGACTTCATCAGCACATTAGGCATTTATACACTGCAAGTTTCACTCTTGGGGGCTAAGAGAATAGTAAATCACCAGACTTTGTTATTTTATACTAGCCTTGTCTGAACTGCACACATTGCTGACACGAAACACAATAACAAACAATGGAATTAGAACTTTTCTTTTTGTACAGAGACTAAAGAAGTAAAAATCATGGAAAATATACTCAAGAATATTTTCATTTTACTTGAACTTTCCTGTATTAAGGAGCATTCATTGATACAAAAAAAAACTGAAGTGAGGGAGGGAGTGGAAGAGAAAGCACTAAAGGAAAAGGAGAAAGAGGAAATATGAGCTTAATTCCCTTTTTTTGCATGTTACTATTTCCAGCAATGCCCCAGTTGCTGTAACTTCACAGATCTCAATGGAATTGCTCCTGAGACCAACATGAGTCTCATGAAATGAACTTAATTTTGGCTTTTACTATTTGATGGTTTAAAGTAATAGTATAGAGTAAGTATTCTCCATAGTATTAAGTTGGTAGAATTTTAAAATTATTAAAAAGGCACTTTAAAAGAGAAGGCTCTCATTAACTCATTGCTTCATCACACAAAACTACCATAAATTAAATACACTTTAAGGAACTCCTGAATTTTTATGTGTAATTGGAAATGATAGAGTGTTTGCATACTGGAATATCATGTACTTTAAACGGAAAAGCTTTATCTCTAGGTTCTACTGCAAGGCATCTTGTCATGAGTATTTAAAAAAATCGTGGAAGTAATGCATTTTAAGTTATTTTTAATTAAAGTAAGTTCTAATATTCTATAAAAAATATCTGCAGAGTAATATGCAAATGTGCAATAAATATTTCTATAGCATTGAAAATACTTCAGAAAAATGATTCTTTAAACGAGCGACACCATAAGCAGACCATAAGCAAACTCATGATACCACAGAATCACAGAATCACTGGGTTGGAAGAGACCTCCAAGATTAGAGTCCAACTCATGCCCTAACGCCTCAACCAAACCATGGCACCAAGTGCCATATCCAGTCTTTTTTTAAACACATCCAGGGATGGTGACTCCACCACCTCCCTGGGCAGACTATCCCAATACTTTATCACCCTTTTTGTAAAAAGCTTTTTCCTAATATCCAACCTATATTTCCCTTGGTGCAGCTTAAGACTGTGTCCTCTCGTTATGTCTGTTGCTGCCTGGAGAAAGAGACCAACCCTCACCTGACTACAGTCATCTTTCATGCAGTTACAGAGAGTGATAAAGTCACCTCTGAGTCTCCTTTTCTCCAGGCTAAACAACCCCAGCTCCCTCAGTTGTTCCTCACAGGGTTTGTGTTCCCAGCCCCTCACCAGCCTCGCTGCCTCCTCTGGATGTGCTCAAGCGTCTCAACATCCTTCCTAAACTGAGGGCCCAGAACTGGATAGAGCATCCAAGGTGTGGCCTCACAATGGGGAAGAGGAAGAATGAGCTCCCTGCTTCTGCAACCCACTCTATTCCTGATACAAGAATATTTGCAGAATGTCTTGTTAATTCCTTGTTGCTTACTCTTTCCAATTTAAAACAAATTCATTTCAAGGTGAAGGGTAAGTGCTTTATACATTCTATTTTAATTCGTGTACTAAAAAGACATACTCCCTTAAACATGAATAAAAAGCACACAGCCTTTTCACTTTATTACATCTTATAGCTATTCAACTGAAATCTCATCTTTCCCCTCAAAACATGAGGTTCATCATATGTTAAATGTCAGTATTATTGTGTAAGTTCAGGAGGAGCCACGGTGGGCTATGCTGTTTGTCCTCAGACATAATATAAGGCTTATAAAAACCATCCATAACTGCTACTGTGGAGCTACAATTTATGGCTGATGTAGAGTACACCTTGTGGAAAGATAGCAAGCCTGATTTTAAAGGTATGGAGTGACATAATCTGCTTCATTTCCAAAAATACTGGTAATTAGCCACTGATACATAGCTGCAGCTAAATGTATCCAGTATCCACTTCCAGCTAGTAGCTCTGGAGATTTTTAAATAAACTTCCTCAGAAGCCCTTACCATGAGCCCCATTCCCTCCTGCTGCTGTGAGGCCAAACTATTTCATGCCCTTACATGTCTTAAACTAAAATGAATCTGTTTCTCAAACATATCCGAAGGTAGATTTTCAGGCCTTTACTAACTTCAGAAGCTTCCTCCCTCCCATCCAGCCTTTGGCTACTTTATACATTTCTTATCAGATACAGTCCTTATCAGATATGCAATGAAGTTGCTAGGGTGTATCAGTAACTGATACAGATTTGTTCTTGTGAATTTTTCAGTCTACAAAGAATTTAACTGAGACTAGGCATGCTAACCTGTGTTTTCAAAATGTAACTCAGAATCACGCCCCATCTTCAAGTAAACTAATTTTTTTTTCATATTTCCACTACTTTTTAGCAATGTTAAATCTGTACTGCAGAAACAAAATTACACTAGCCCCATAGAACAGTAGCTAAAATTTGATTACTACCCTCTCTCTTGGGAAGTTCACAGTAAAGCCAGACCTGGTGATGGTTATCTGTTCTGACAGTCAGGCTGACCCCTGAAACAGCAGTGCATATGAGCACTGGCAAAGAAACAAGACACATCACTCAGGAAAACTGCACTACTGTAGCTGGAATATCCACTGTACTTTCAGAGTGTACGTTTTAAGGCACTGTAGAGAAGATCCAAAGGAGGAATACTGTAAGATAACATTGATGGTTGCTTTCAGAAATGTTTGATTTTGGTAGTACTGCTTATGAGCAGGTGAATGAGAAACACTGGTTTCGGAAATATCTATTTTGAAACTATTTGAGCATGAATCTTATTTAAAATGAAAATATTTTTTGCTTCTTCTAAAAAGCTTCCTTTAGCTTGCAGATTACAGCTGCCTAAAGGATATTAGTAAACTAATTGTATTATTTTTATTCCAATTATATTTATGCATTGATGTTCTGAAACTATTGAAAATACTAGTAGTTAATGAGTATTTAGGGCAGAGTTTAGTTCTGCTTGATGCTATAAAATCCCTCATTATTATCTGAATTACTGAAGGTAAAACAGCAGCAGGACAGAAGTCTACAATGACAAAGGTTGAATCTTGTGTTGTGGTGGGCAGAGTCCAGGCATCTTCAATACTGTACAGTCACAGAGAGTTCAGCCACTTGCATTTTGAATTCCTTTACTTCCATACTAGAATGCCTGTATGGAATAAGGTGTACTTCAGCAATGTCAGGATATATATTTCTTTTATCCTGTCTCTTCCTTACATTTTATTTCAGGTTTTAGAGGAAATGTGGTTAAGTTAAGAGGAGGGGAAGGCCCTTAATTTTATCACCATCTTCCATTAAAAGTTTTTATAGAACAGTGTGAAACAGAAGACAGAACAAAACCTGTATGCTCCACAAACTCACTGAAATCACACCAAATAAGAACACACATTTAGATCCAACAAACACAGTTGATCTTTACATGAGTGAATGTAATGGCTTGACCCTGGCTGGATGCCATCCACTCACCAAAGCCTCTCTAATACTCCTCTCTAGAACTGGACGGGGAGAGAAAATAGAATGAAGAGTTCATTACTTGAGATAAGGAATCAAGAGAGATCACTCATCAAATACTGTCATGGGCAAAACAAACTCAAACTGGGGATATTAATTGAATTTATCACTAACAAAATCAGAGCAGAAAAATGGGAATAAAATAAGATCTTAAAAGCACCTTCCCATCTTTCCTCTTTCCTTCCCAGCTCTACCTCCTCCCCTCAGTGGAGCAGGGAGATGGGGAATGGGGGTTATGGTCAGCTCTTCACACATTGTTCCTGATGCTGCTCAGGGAGAGGAGTCCTTCCCCTGCTCCAGCGTGGGATCCCTTCCATGGGACAAAGTTCTCCATCATCCTCTCCAACACGAGCCCATCCCACGGGAAACAGCTCTTTGCAAATGGCTGCTACGTGGGTCACTCTTCCACAGAGTGCAGTTCTGCCGTTCTTCAGCCACAGACTGTTCCAGTGTGGGTACTGGGTCAGAAGTCCTGTCAAGAAACTCGTTTTAGCATGAGCTCCTTTCTCCATGGCTCTGCAGGCCCTGGCCAGGACCCTGCTCCAGCACAGGCCTCCCATGGATTCACAGCCTCCTCTCAGGCATCCACCTGTTCCAGCACTGATCTCCTCCATGGGCTGCAGGGGGCACAGCTGCCTCACCATGGTCTGCACCAGAGGCTGCAGGGGAATCTCTGCTCTGGCTCCTCCCTTCCCCTCCTTCTCCCCTGACCTTGGTGTCTGCAGAGTTGTTCCTATCACATATTGCCACCCTGATCTTCCCATGGCTGCAATTACATCTGTGCAATAACTTATTTTACTACTTCTTAAATGTGTTATCACAGAGGCATTGCCACAATTTCTGATCGGCTTAGCCTTGGCCAATGGCACATCTGTGTTTGGAGACACCAAGGTTTGGCTCTGCTGGACATGGAGGGAGCTTCTAGAAGCTTCTCACAGAAGCTACCCCTGCTACCTGGCCATCCAAACCCAATACATTCCAGCCCTCACTTCTGAAAATCATATATTTAAGAACTATCACTAAAATCCATATTCACCACACAACCTGCCTTTGCACCAACAAATGCAATGAAACTAAACAAAATAAAACTTCCTGCGCAAAACCCAAAATAACATCATCAGAACACAGGAAAAAAAATGGACAATTTACACCAAATTCAACCCTTTTCCATTCACCACAATGATGACAAAAATTCCCCATGATCAACCCACTCTTTGACGTTGTTCACTACTTGCTTTGCCCATTACTTCTCCTAATTACTATCTTTATCTCAAAATCCTCATGATCCCATGTTTTAGCACCAAAACCACTGTAGTGGGTTGACCCTGGCTGGATGCCAGACACCCATGAAAGCCTCTCTGTTACTCCCCTTTGCTACTGGAAAGGGGAGACAAAATATAATAGTGTTAACAACACTTTTCTAGCTACCAGTGCAAAGCACAGCACTTTGGGAGCTGCTATGGGAAAATGAACTCCATTTCAGCCAGACCCAATACAAGTGAATATGCTGAAAGTTGAAAAGGAATGATCCTACTATTTTTAATTTTTTTCTCATTATCAGGATAAGTACCTCATAGGCTGATGATTAAGCTGGGTTTAGAAGAGCCTTGCATACTGTTAAAAAGTCATTCCTCTCTTTTCCTAAATGGAACGAGACTTACAGGTCAAGTGCATACATAGCCAAAATTCAGAATAAAACTCTGGAAGCAGCATGAAGAGGTCTATGATCTCTTCTACCCTAAGTGAATAAGAAAAAACCCGCCAGGCCTGCTAACTCTGTAAACATTGCTTTAGTTCCATAAGACTGTGATTTAAAAGGAAGTTTTATGGTTTTTATAGAGCAGTTAAGAGTATGGTCTCAGACAGTTACAAAGTGCATCTTGGAAGTCTACAGAAAAGTCTACAGTCTATTGGTGTACAGCAATAATAACGATCTGTTAAGCATTATTTGCCAGGCTTCCTCCAGTAATAAGGTTTATACAATCCCTCATTTGTGCACTCATGCCCATTCTTCCACTCACCACCCTACCTCCTGCCCTGCCTCCCTGCCTCAAATTTAAACTGGTAGGGGTTGAAATGCAAGATTTGTACAACCCCTGGAAGTTTTGGAAAGAGAAGCAAATCCCACCTGTTTCCTGATGGTGGGAAAAACCATAAAAAGCTGAATTTTCTCTAGAAATTGATTATACTTGGACCTTTTTTGACTCCAATGGCACAAGGTACCACGGACACAATCCATTGACAGGACCTTGTCAAGATGCACAGTGTTGGAAATAGCAGCATCTGAAGATAAAGAATAAGAGCAAAAGACACAGAGAGCGTGATGCATGCTCCAAGCTCTCCCTTTTTCTTTCAGTATCCACTGGCCTCCCTAGTATGCTGCTTGGGAATCTGAGAAAGCCATGGAGCTCAATGAATTGATCTCATCTCAGATTTTTTACCGTCAGCCCTCAAGGTCTGCCTGATGCAGGAACTGCTGTCAGGTTCAGATGTCAACACCTAATTTGTTTCCATTGGTCCTGCAGTTTGAATCCTCCCATCTGACTGAGCACCTCCTACTTTACTCTTACGGGCAGACCTGGGAAAGTTCCTCCATGTTCTCAGGCTGATTTGACCTCAGTTAATTCTCACCTTACTGGGAAGTGTGAAAAAGAACGTTTTTTTCCCTTTAGTTTTGAAGAGTGTGTGATTATTTGGACTGAGTATGCAGCTATATTTTCTGCAATATTCTCATAAAATTTTGACTCAAATCTGATTGAAGCAACCACAGTACCTGTAAAGATGTAAACATTCTAACAGGTCTCAAAAAAATAGGGAGTCACACTAGGGCTGAACATTTAGAAGTTACTTTTCATAACTTTTTATTCTGTGTCTGGTTACTCCAGTTACTCCCCTGTCTGTTGTTCCCAAAAAAAGGATATGGCAAAAGACTAAAACTACTTATGGACTACCAAAACCGCTATCATGAGTCAATTAACTATTCAAACAGTTGTCATACACAGAGCTATGGAAAGTCACATTGCTGAAGATGACCCTCACAGGCTTGAGATGTGGCTCCATAAGGCCTCAGGAGGCCTCCATGAAGTCCAATGAGGCCCAATCCAAGATCCTGCACGTGTGTCGGGGCAATTCCAAGAGCAAATACAAGCTGGGTGAGGAATTGATTGTGAGCAGCCCTGAAAAGATCTTGGAAGTGTTGGTTGTGAGAAGCTCAGTGTGACTCAGCAATGTGCATTTGCAGACCAGGAGGCCAACCCACACCCTGGGCTGCATCCAAAGCAGCGCGGGCAGCAGGGTGAGGGAGATGATTCTCCCCCTCTGCTCTGCTTTGTTCTGCTGAGACCCCACCTGCAGTACTGCAGCCGGCTCTGGGGACCCCATGTGAGAAAGACATGGACCTATTGGAGTGAGTCCAAAGGGAGGCAAAGTAGACAGACAGAGGGCTGAAACACCTCTCCTATGAAGACATGCTGAGAGTTGGGCTTGTTCAGCCTGGAGAAGACTGCAGTATTGCAGTAAAAGAGGTTGACAAGGAAGCTGAAGTCGGACTTTTTACAAGGGCAGGGAGTGATAGAGCAAGGGTGAAAATTCAAGGAGGGTAGGTTTAGATTGGGTATTATGAAGACAATTAGGAAGACATTCTTTACTGTGAGGATGGGGAGGCAGTGGAACAGGTTGTCCAGAGAGGTTGTGGATGTCCCATCCTTGGAGGTGTTTGAGGCCAGGCTGGATGGGCCTCTGAGCAACCAGAATGGAAGGTGTCCCTGACTGTGGCAGAGGGCTGGAAGTAAATTATTTTTAAGGTCCCTCCCTACTGAAATCATTCTATGATTCTATGAATTAAGACAATTGTAAAAAGCATTACGTCTATCTCCTTTTCATTAATGTTCCTGGTTTTTTTATAGACAGAAGCTCAAGAAACTAGAATGTGTTGTAGTAGAAAGCTTTTGGGAATTAGATTCCTACAGTAAAAATTTTAATGGATGTTCTAAATCCAAAATTATATTAATAGAAACACTTCAATTAACATACCTATTAACCTACTAAAAGAGCATATTATTACAGCAAGCCTGAATAGCCCAGAGTCATGCAGGTAATAAAACAAAAAAAATCTTTTGTACTTTCAATTCCAGTTCACCCATATTCTTATAAGCAGCTAAACCAATCCCTGACATCTGGAAATGCAAGCTGTCAAAATATATCAGTCCTTGTTTCACACATTCTAAATCTCAACCAAAGGGAGAAATTCCGAAGGTTGTAATATTGTCTTGCTCTGCTCAGACTGGAGTGATTCTGCTCTGGGTGATGCCTGTGTTCCTCAGGACAACCTCTGACCTCCTCCTGGAGGTTATGACACCCCCTTCTCAAAGCAACAGGTTTGCTTATAGCATCCTGCTCTGGCTAGTTTGGTGGGGTTGTCCTCACTTTTAATAGGCAAACTGTGGAAATCTTAGACAAGATAGTCACAGGCTTCTGCCTACTCCTTTCTCACATGGCAAATAAAACTGTTGTTACCAGACTTTGCGGTTGCCACTCTCCCACGGCCTCAAGTCCTCAGCAATTGTTCATGTTGGCTTTCCTCAGCACTAGCTGTGATTAGAAAACAGGTTGAGAGCAAGAATGCAGAGAAAGAAGTTTTCTTTAAAAAGGGTGCACTGAGTAACAAACTTACATTTATTTTCCTTAGCTGGAAATTTTATTGGTCATCAATAATATGGCTAAAAGCAAGACGTCATGGATGAAATTTACCTGGAATGGAATCACTCTGCAGGAATATTCAACAATGAACTTAACACACGGCTCATGTTTAAAATCTCTTCTAATAACCAACTAGATGCCCTTTGTGAAGCTAGAATAATTGGCAAATAATTTTCTAATTGTCAGTAACTGGATATTTTTTGTTGAACATGTAATGGTAGGACTTTTTTTTCAAGCTAATTGCATTCCTAAATGAACTCCACAGGCAGGTTTTTTGTTGTTGTTTGTTTTTATGACACAAGGGATATTATTCTTCCCTTTTCTCCTGAGGATAACTTCAGCATACAGACAATTTTCCTAGGCTTTAAAATGGTTTGGCCTCAGAAGTACACACTCAGGGACATGTAAGCAGCACTATGTTTCTAAAGAGTAATGTTCTGGTTGAAAGAGAAGATGCAACCAAGTACGATAAGAAACATGAAGAGGAGTGAGAGGAATATGAAACGCTCCATGGCTCGCAGAGCTTGGCTGCTTTGGAGAAAAAGAAGACAATCATAAGCAGAGAAACTGGCTGGTGGTATTAAACTGCTGCCTGAAGAAAATCTTTCCTGTTTCACCTCCTGGTCTGTTACAGTTTGCTGTACATATTTCCGAACTTCTTGGACTTTGGGCTATGTAATGTCATTCTCCTTGAAGCATGAAGAAACAGAATGTACACAGCTTCCCAGAACATCATATGATACTGAAGAGAAGAAGCGAAACAGGAATGTCTCAGTGACGCCCACAGGAACAGTCACCATCGCCAAATTGTCAGCATGCCTCTGCAATGCCAGACCACAGCGAGCATATGGATAGTTCAGGCTTCCTGCCATTAGACTGGATTACTGAAGCACATGCTTCATGCATATCTAGTCTAGCTTTGTGTCAGTGGTAAAAAAAAAATACATTCCACTATGCATAGCCTGCCGGACTTAAGAGCAAGGGCTAGTTCTCGGGCCATCTTCCATGGAAAAAGCCTGCTGCTTTCGTCAGGTTCTGTGGTACCTCCCTGGAGAAACCCATCGTGTGATTTGTGATTACACCCCTGAGACCATGAACTGAGGTGTGAAACAAAAATACCCTCCCTTCCGTAGAGCAAACATGACTGACAGCTCTGCAAAATCCCTCCAGCAAATGACGCTACCAGGGATTTTCATTCTGTTAAAACTCACACAGGCTGCACGGCAGCAATTTGTGCAAAGCCTGCTCTCGACAGCCTCTCCAGGCAACAGGGCTTTAGTGAAAGACATACCCAGTGAAAGATACCCCCAGAGCCTCCAATGAAAAATGTTCTGTATATTTTGAAAGAGAAAACTTCAAGTCTGATGGAATTGGATATTTCAGGCATTTCCTTTAAAAAAACATTAAACCCAAGTCATAAAAAAAAATCACTGCATGAGTAACAGAGTGGATTACCAAACTTTAGGTCACTTTAGTAGCAGATTCTGGTACAGTTGGCAGGGCTGTAGTCTCTGTGGCAAAATGATCAAGTAATTTACTACATTTTCATGTACTTTCCTTATGGAAGATTATTCCAGCAAAAATTTAGTGTTGAAATTTGCAGTATACTGACAAAATAAAGAAAATCAGAATATACTGTCCTGTGTTGCAGTTGACTAAGTAGCTAACTTTCACCAGCCCTGAATGAGCTAGAAATATGGTTATGTAAAATATTCTTCCTTTTGAAGCTGATGTGGTTATTTATATCCCTGTTCATAACTCATATTCCAAATCTGAGATCTAGGAAGGATTACAACTAATATGCTATGGAGATGACATAATATACCTGTGCATTTGTTTCACTTCAGACAAAAAGCAAAATAAAAAATTGGACAACAGTTAAATAGCAAGTTAAATATTGGTTAATATATATCATTCTGCAAACACACATGAATAATTATACTAGCTTGAATAATCCTATGCAAATTCATCTATTTGCAAATAAAAATCCGTAATACTAAATATTTGTCTGTGAAATAGAGGACAAAACGTTCATGCCAAACACACAGTTGAATACAGGGTTTAAAACATTCTTTTCGTGTTTGCCTTCCATTTTTTGGCATATTAATTGAATTTTCTTTTGTACTGGCACCGTAGAGGAATGATTTGATCAAGAACTCTTTAAAAATTAGCAATGAGCCAAAGCAGCCTCAGAGGAAGGGATCTTGTTAGTTGTAATGTAAATGCAAACACGTGCAATGTTTATTTCTGGCATAATTCTATTGTGGCCTCTCCTGTAGGCCAAAACCATTATTACCCAACATAGTATAATTAGATGTCTTTTCAATTAATACAGAGAAATGTCTTTTTAAAGCTAGTTAATCTTCAGGTCAGGTTGCAATGTATATTTTACTTAATACTTGAATATACTGCAAAACTGAAAGTAATAACTACCTCTGTAGAATTTCAGTAAAAGAGGATTTCTGATTATCTTACCTCCCTTACAAACTGTCAGGCCAGAGTTAAAAAAAGAAACTACACATCTCTATGCAGGCCTGCTCTTCAGCAAAAAAATGCCATGTACAGCATCCTGCAAAACTGATCACAATCTTCTCTAAAGTTATTATTCAGTGCTGTCAACTACTAATAATTTTACATAATAAAAATTATTCCGAGTAAAATACCTTTAAAATATCCTCTGGAAACGTTCACTTTATAATCTACAAATATGAAAATACACATTTGCGATTTAACATATTAATTATAGGAATCTAACTGTTCTGGCAATCCTTCACATCCCTCTTGTTTGTTCCTACACATGAAACTTAGTCATTGCTTGCCCAAGGAAATATTGGAATGAAGATCACTCCAGATTGGGTGCACAAAAATAGGTATGTTTAAATAGGTCATAGCAAGATGCTGTTGGAAGAGACTGAGTAACCACTTCTATAAACTCTGACTTTGTACACACAAATTTTCCTAACAGCTCCTTGCTATGCTGGGTATTGTTCTCTCAAGCATAATTTTATCATTTATAATAAAGGTACTGCCACACAGCTCCACGGCTGAAACCAGACAGTGGAATGAAATGAATTATACTGCCAGCTTCTTTATGGTTCATTTATACTAATCTTTTGATGTACTGGATGAAGTTGTAAGCCTATAAAAGAACATGTCATTGATGCCACTGGGAATTTCTCAAGGGTTTAAGGTGTTATGACCATGCATGATAAATTGCAAGACACTGGAAGAATTACAGATATTGCAATTTCTAAGAACTACAA
Organism: Sylvia atricapilla; assembly: GCF_009819655.1. NCBI lineage: Eukaryota > Metazoa > Chordata > Aves > Passeriformes > Sylviidae > Sylvia > Sylvia atricapilla. The sequence goes on along the minus strand of NC_089140.1, from coordinate 103,437,271 downwards.
AATTCATACAATGGTTTGGGTTGGAAGGGGCCTAAAAATCATCTTGTTCTAACCCCCTGGGCATTAAACTCATTAACAATTATTAATCTAAGAATGTACACGCATACTGTATTCGCATACGGCAGAGATAATTGTGGTTTATGCATTACAATATTTTGAAAAAAATCTGCTTGCCATATTCGTGACCATGCAAACACATTCACATGTGTTCTTACTCATCCTTTTAATAAATATTAATTTACCCAACTGATGTGGAAGTACTGTTTTTCTAAGCATTAGATAATCCTTCAGTCAAGTTTGCATTTTGAAATGGAAATAGTCTTTTTCCCTAGACAGTAGTCAGTGATCAGAATAAAGGTAAATCTTCCAACTTCATCCTTCATTTAAGACCACCATAATCTATACATAAATAAAAATGAAGTGAAACATGAGCTCAGCATTCTCTTACAGCTGTTCATTATTCAATGAAGTATGTTACTCTATGTTTATGAAAGATTTTCTTAAGTAAGGACTTATTCCTGAATCCAAAATTACCAGATCCCTTAACATAACATGCATCAAAAGGGCTCCTAGCTATTGACAAGGTAGGACAGAGATCAAAAATAGGATTCATAGTTTCTTACACAGTGTTCATTGCACTCTGTGCTGCCCCTCTGTTCACCTCCTAACCTTGACACGGCAGGTCTCAAACAGCAGTGGTGCAATGCAATCCTAAGGAACTGCCTATGGCCTCCTGACAAATCATGACATGGGAACATCCCCATTAGCAGGAGTCCAATAAAAATTGGCAGCTAGTATTATGGAAGGCTGCTTTAAAATTCCCATTCCTTAAAAAAGAAGAAAATCTCACTTTTTAAAAGTTGTATACTATTGGATTACGACTATTTTTGCAGTGAAATCTGTCATTGCCTGTAACCTAATATTGCATTTCAACAGTTGGAATGTGCAATATGAATGAATCTGTAATATTATAACAAACAAGTCAAAAAGAAGGAAAAACGAGAAATGTTTTCTTTTACAGCTTCTGGAGACTACATTTAAGGTGGTTTTGGGTAAAATTTAAAATTCTCAAAACAATTCTTTTTGTAAAAGAAAAAGAAAAAAGAACCTCCTTATCAAGTGAGACAACAAATTGGTTTTACTGTAGTACATTCACATCACTGAAATATTTGTATCAATGTTATGAGATTAGGCTAAAAATGAATCTATTAATCATATTTTAATGCTGTGGAAAACAATGTTTGCATGTAAATTACTGCAACACCCACAATGACTTGCATTTCCACCCTACAGAAAAAATGCCAGACTTCCATAAGCATATTTATAGTGCCTAAAACCAGGCTGGTGTTTTGTAAGAAAAGAAAAAAAAAAAAAAAAAAGAAAAAAAAAAAAAGATCTTGATACATTATCAGCTGCAGCTGAGGAATAAATGGAAAGGAAGGAGAAGTGAACTGTGACAGATGATAACAGCAGGTTGCTGAATTTTTCAGTTACTTGCAGACTGCTTGTGGGAAGAGGTTGCGGCAGTGTGCTCTGAGCTGTGCCACATTTCCACAGTGACATCCATGAAGCACTCCTGTTGAACTTGAGGGAATTAGACATAGGCACAACTTGCCCTGGCTTTCACACAGCTCAAGAACTTACTCAGAAATAGTGGCAAGAATGCAGTATGAACTACAGCTGACTTCATTAAGTTTGCCATCATGTCTAACAGGTGGTACTAAAGCTCTGTGCACCACAGTGGTATGTTTTATACATGAGCACATAGCACCACTTACTATGAAGACTGCCAAATACTTTACAAGCCTTCCTTGTAACCTTAACACACCTCTGTGCATGTGGGCTGACATTTTCTCTTACTGGGAGTTTTTCTGAGAAATATTCTTTAAAAATTTCAGCCAAAAGAACCCCACTATAAACAAAACTAGTGAAAATATTTCTCTTTGCTTGCTTAAAAAAAGAAAAAAAAAAGTGGTCTTAGCTTCAGTCCTTCAGTCCCAGCTCTTCTACTTGCTCTTCACTTGCTCAGGGAGATAGAAAATGGGGCCTGTGGTCAGTTTGTATTGGTTTCTCTGCCTCCTCACACTCTTCCCCTGCTCCACTGTGGGTCCTGACCACAGGCTGCAGTTATACAGGAACTGCTTCAACTGTCTCCTCTCCATAGGGCATAGTCCTTCAGGTACAGACTGCTCCAGCAAACATGATCCTGCACAGGCTTTTCTCTGTGGGCTTCTCCCAGGGCATGTCTGTCTCCTGCAGTGTGGGGTTCTCCACTGGTTGCAGGTGGATCTCTGCTCCCCCTGGGCTTCTGGGACACAGCTGCTGCACCAGTCTGCACTACAGGCTGCAGGGGCATCTCTGCTCCTGTGCCTGGTGCACCTCCTCTCCTCCTCCCTTGCTGACGTTGGTGTCTGCAGGGCTGTTTTCTCTCACATTTTTCTCACTTGTTACCATCAAAATGCTAAACCTTGATGGAAATAGGGACAGAAAATAAGTTGTGCTTATGGTTGGTCTTCATCTTAGTCAATATTGTCTCAGCTATGGTGTACTTGAGAGGTCTTTCTAGAGGGCAGTACAGTACATTCTCTCAATCACTGATAGCCCACAAGCAAGATCTGGCCCTGGCTTCTCTCAAGGTTTACCTTTCTTTATGCAGTTAATTAATTTCCCAGAAATTAATTATGTTTCCCAGAACACAGCTTTCAACACCATGAATATCCAGATACTCCCATATTTGCCATATTTTGAGGAACGGGGACTAAATGAAATAATTAGGCAAAGCCCTGCTGTGATCTAATAAATTTTTCATGATGTGTATTGAGAGCTCCCCACTTCATTTTATCGAGGTCTAACACATCAACATTTGCAGCCAGTTTCTCTGATTCATTGTGCAGATTCAATTGGATTTGAGTTCAAATTAATTTGGAAACTGTACCTGAACTGTGGAATTCAGGCTATGCTGGAAGCAGAACTTTATCGTACCCCACCTCTGTGGGATATGACCTTCAAATGCCCTTTGAAGAGGGAGGGTTTATAGAATATCAGAATGATTTTTGCTTTTATATTTCCTTCATATATACTTGTAGCTCTGTAGACTACTGTTGTGTATAGTTACTAGCTAGCTCCAGTACTTTTCCCTACTCAGATAGGCAGAAAGACAAAACACATTCCAAAGGAATCAAGCCCTGGAGGGTCCAAGGCTCCTATCCTATTTTGATTGTTACTGGGAGCCTAGGTTTAAAGCAGCTCTTTGAGACACATTTTCATAAATAAAGTTTAGTTCCTACCTAAAATAGGGCTACAGAAGAGGTGGGACTAAAGAGGGGAATTACTTCATCACCTGTGCTTCTACCTGAGGATTCTTGTCAATTATGCTAAGTTTCTAAATTTAAAAAACTGCATTCACTCCATGCAGGGTGCACATCTTTCCATGTCTGACCCTTGGAGGCCTCCAATAAAAACCACCCTGTATATGACCTCCTATACTAATATTGTCTCGAAAGTGTGTCATTTCTACACCTTAAAGGTGCCAAAACCAGTATGTTTTCTAATTACATATCCCAACCCCCTGAAATTATCTCATAGCAGAAGGATTTCAGTCTGTCCATACCTTTCCTTGCAATAGGATCACATTTTTTACAAAGGCATTGATAATTTCCTGTCCTCTAATAGAGCAAAGATGCTGTCCAGTGACCAAGAGGGCTGTGCAGTGCTCTCTTCCTTCCCTGGTATACCTAAATAGATTGCAAAGCTGATCAATTCACCAAAGAGGGAATTGAGGTCCCGTTGCAATTGTTCTGGTTTTAATCCCAGCTTGTTTCTCAGCATTTCCCACATAATAACACCCCATGCTCTGTTAGAAATGTCGTTCTCATTTCTTAGCCACTCCGCTGAGACTGAGTTGAGAGATTGTTCTAATTACTAGTGGTGAAAATGTCCAAGTGGACTTGGGTATAGGCAATACATATACACATTTACTTATTCTGGTTCATCCTAACAATGCTTAGGCGCTCTAACATCTGACCTTTTGCATGCATTTAATTGGCAGAATTTTCTTTCTTTTGTTAACAGTCACAAAAGCAATGTAAGCATGAACACTTAAAAAATGCTGATTTTTAGAATGTGAGTATATGGGAACACACATTGAGTGTTGTATTTTATTTAGTATCTGAAGGACAGAAGCACCTGAATCCTCACCTTATTTTTGCCTAAATGCATGAAAGATATCACATGTCAAAGAACTTGGCCCGAGCTTTCTTTAATTTTTTCTTTAAAGGCCAAATTAAACACTTGACAGTAAGTCATCTCAGTGACTTGGTGTTCTCACCATTTCATACAAGGGAGTGGGTCGTAATGGGCTATAAAACTTTCTTTGGGGATGCATGGTAATGGATATGTTTAATAGAATTACACTTCTGGAGCTGATTACTTCTAGTTTGGCCAGGCACTGATAGTACTAAATGCATTATTGTGGTAGTCTTGGCATGGGGTGGGAAGGAAAGTAGTGAAAATTAAAGAAGTTTCAAAAGCTAAGCAAAGATATAACAACAGAGTAACCTCCCTCATTTCAAAGAAGGTGGAAATACAATTTTTTTTCTTTTTTCCTAATGTATACCATGCAACACAGCCTCAAATAGTGCAGTATTCCCCACAACTAAATGAACTTTTATCTTGTATTCAGACCTCTAACACAAATGGTAATAAGAACCTTATTTAAACTAGCAGAGAAACTCAAGGACAGGCACAGAACCTGAAAATAATTTACTTATTTTTTTCCCTAGATTTACAAGATAGTAGATGCCCCTTTATTTTGTTTCCAAAGCACTTCTGTAAGGCTACCAATGGGCAATGTTGCTTTTTTGCATGATTTCCAAGTTAATTCTTTGTTCCCACAAAGTAATGCCATTATTTCTTTCCTCTGAGGAAAAAAAAATCACAATATAAGGGGTGAGATGATAGGGATAATTAGACTAAATCGTGGCATACAACACAATGGAAAAAATATCTTTTATGTAGACCACCTGTCTACTTATTTTTGTAGCCTGAATGATGTTTTGTTTTGTTCAGGGAAACAAATTCACTTAATAAAATCCAAAACACAGATGGCAGCTGCTAGGAAAAACCCATACAAGATTTTGTTGCAAAGGGTATAGAAGTGATCTGAGCTCTCAATGGAAGAATGAAAAATTCTGTCCCTGCCTGTCAACGGTGCTCTTTTCCGTGTGCTCTCTTTCATGCAGTCTGGGATTTAGTTAGGGCAGAAATTATAATCCAGAATGTTAGGAGTAAGTCTTTCTTTCACATCACTCTAAGCTATTTCTTACATATTTCTTCTCATGCATTTTCATTAGCTTATTGAAAAAATATTTGAAAAATAATGCTTGACTCTACATAGTATTTGTTCAGTTTTGTTTAAAATGGATCAGGAGAAAGTTCTTAGATCTCCATTCCTCTTATAGGATCAAATGCATATTTCAATGCAAAATCACCTAAATTTAAGGGACAGGTTTTTTTTCTCAGACAGTATTGTCCTTTATTAGACTAAGTCTGTATCTCAGATTAAATTCACAGACTCACAACAAATGTTGATATCCTGTTGGACTGAAAACATACTATGAGCTATCTACAAATAATAGTAAGAGCAGGAATTACTCACAGAATGTCTAAACCCCCATAATTTTACATATTTAAAGTCTTTCTTTGCAAAGTCCACAGGAAATCAGAGTTGTTATTTATTCAGTCTGGCTTGGGAGTTTAGGAAGACAGGGGCTCAGCTGAGGATATTTCTAGATGGCAGGTCAGAAACACAAGGCATCTCAGGATGATTTCAATCTGGCCTAAGTCCTTCAAACACAGTTATCTAAATATGCAACTTAACTGGGGGGATAAAACAAGAAGTGTCAACAGCCGAAGAATTTTATGTTTTAGATACAAAAATAATCTTTTCCTAAAGATGATTACATTTGAAGACTTCAGTGACATTGGGGCCTACTTGATCATTTTCCCTTAGAAAGGGAACCTCTTCCATGGGAATCTTACCCATCCTTTGTAAGGAGGGCAGATGATTCCAGCACTGCTATTCCCCTGGAAAACAGAACTCCATCCAGAGGCATCAAACAGCATAAAGACCAGTGCAGACATCTGGTATCACATGCTGAAGTTCTCCAGTAATAGAATAACAGTAAAACAGTCTCTGAAAATATTCACTTTTCTGGAGCCAGTCTTTGGAGAAGACCAGGCAGATGGATTCTGGCTGAGCATCAGAAAAGGCAGTGCCAATACAGATTATGAAAATCGTTGGTCTGAAAGATCCAGAAAGATCATCACAGAATCAGATGAATAATGTAAGTTTGGAATATCGTAGAATTCAGTTGATTATCAGAGAATTCAGTTAGTGATCACAGAATGATAGAGTGGATTGGTTAGAAGAGATTGTAATGATAATTTAGTTTGACCCCCTGCCATGGGCAGAGACCCCTTCCACTGGACCTGGCTGCTCAAAGCCCTATTCAACCTGCTGTTGGAAATCAGAAAGTTTTCTATTTGCTCTTTTTGAACTTATTTCTTTAAGTTCAAAAAGCCCAAACCAAACAACCCTCTTAAAAGATCTTTCCCAGGAAAACCCAGCATTTCTTACCAAATTAGCAAAATGGAAATGTCATAAAAGTTGCAGATATGCTCACTTCTTAGTTAACTAAGATTATTATTCTAAGATAATTGGCAATCATTATTCTAAAGGCTGGTCACAACAATAAAACATCACTTTGAATTGAAAAAAGGTGGGAAATACACAGGGAACACGATGGAATTTTGCCACTGAAACCATACAAATCAACATAATTTTTCTCACAACTCATGATAATTGGATTATAAGGCACTACTTAACAGGAGTAAATCAGGGCAGTTAGTAAGCAACTTTTAATTTAAAATAAATGGACATACATCATACAAAGCTCAATTCTCATCTGATTGAAAGTTTTTACTACTCTGGCAGCAGATCTGCTGTGGAAAAATGAGAATGTAGCCTCTGGGAGTATGGGCTTGCCAGATATCATTGCCAATGTATGCTCTGACCAGATCTATTACATGCATTGAGGGCCCCACCAGCTTGTTCTGAGAGCAGAAAAACAGATTCTAGGAGTTAGTTATTCACTGGGATAACTTATCTACAAGGAAATTCTAGCAGACACATGCATTTTGCCTTACTTTCATTAATGCCGAATCTCAACAAATCAAGCCCAAATTTTGCAAGTAACTTCCAATGAAATATGGATGAAAGCTCATCAAGGTATTAAATGATGGATTTATACTCCTTCAAAATCATTTACTGAAATCAGCAGTGGGCTTTGACCAATTACTTGAGCTGTGAGGTTTTGTTATAGCTAGGAGACAATTTCAAAGCTTCTTTTGAAAAATTCATTTTCAGCTTCTAGAGCATGTGAATTGCCAATGTCTACAACATCTACATTAATATTAGGCACTTTAAATTTCTGAGTCAATGAAAAAACAGAATTGAGAGCAACTTCTCTGTCTGAGGCAATTTCTCCATCATATACCCCGATAAAAATCCTTTTGAGTTGCTACATTCCCTTGTGTTGTTAGACTAAGTGTGACTGAGTCTCTTAAGTCAGGAATGGCAGGTGGTATGTTCATACCAGACTGTCTCCTGTCCTACATGCAAGGACCCACAGGACCAGTTCTCTCCAGCTTCAGGGTTCTGAAGTTACAGCTTCCCGTCCTGCTAGCATTCCAAAGACTGAAGTGGTAGAGGAAGTGTTCAGGAAAACCAGAACACAGCACTGCCATCATCAGCAGCATCTGTGTGAGGAAATATTACCTTCTTTGAGGTAATAGCAGCAGGTCTCTTTCTGTTTGACAACATCTTTGCTGAGACATTTTTATTGCTGAGCATCTCTGATACCACAGCATGCTGGTCCCTTGTGTTGTACTTCATTGGTTGTCTCGGCAAAGGAAAATACTATGCATTTGACTGAGCATAGCCTGAAGTTCACAATCAAAAAAATGACTGATTCAATTTACTGTATGTCTTTAAGAAGCAGTCTGCTTGTGCTTCAAAAAAAGTAATGTAATGGGCTGAATGCCATTTCATAAAAGGAAAGTTCATGTAGAATGGCATTGCAGAGAAAAAACACTTGTTTTGGCAATTGATCCTTTTGTCCAATGAATCCAATAGACTCTGCCACAGAGACATTTTTAGATTTAGGATTTTAGTAGCATGGCAGTTAATTAAGGCATCAACAAAACAAATAGAGGCATTTCAGAAAGATGATCGAATAAGCTTACAGTAATTTGACTGCTTTAAAAAGAAAATTATAACACTAGACTCCTAAAATTAAGGAAGCACAATTCTCAAAATACCATGGGAGAAAGATTACTATTGTAATACTTTTATGAAGTGTCTTTAAGGGAGTTTTAAGATAACAAACCCTTAGAACTGAAGCATCTTCAGGATTTTCTTACTAGCCTGACAATTTTAGCTGACAAAGATTATATCACCTCAGCCAAAGAACCGTGCTGGTAACATAGTATTGATAAAACTCTATATAGGGATATATATTCTCCCTTTTTATATATATATGCATGTCTGCATGTACACACCAGTGTATATGGAGTGTCTCCAACATGATGCTTCATGCACAAGTTGTTATGGGCAAGCAGGTAAGAAATGGACTTGAAAAGATTACAAGATGGATGGAAAGCCAGCTAACCCACTAGATTCAAAGGGTAGTGAGCAAGGACTTGAAGCTCAAGTGCCAGCTGGTTACCACTAGCTGGTTTGTCAGGGGGGATGCTGGGCCCAGAACAATTCAATGTCTTAGGAATGATCTGGTTGACAAGAGTGACTGTACCCTCACCAAGCTTGTGGGTGGCACCAAAAATGGAAGGAGGTCAGCCAGAAAGAATAGCCACACAAACACATCAACTAGCTGGCAAATGGGGTTAAGAAGATTTGTAGAAGGTTTAACAAAGATAAATGTGAACTCCTGCATCCAGAATAACTCACACAGCACTATGGGCTGAGGTCCAACTATGTGGTGAACAGCTCTGTGGGACAAGCCCTGCAGGTCCTGGTGCACACGGACTTGTTTACATTCAAGCTGAACATGAACCCTCAGGCAAATATGTCCCATGCTGCATCAGCAGGAGGAGGACAGCCAGCACATGGAGGGATGTGGGAATGTCCTATCTGCCCTGCACCTTCTAGGTCAAAGCTGAAACACTGTTTATCCTGCTCCACTGTACCAAGTCTTGATCTCCAGAGCAGCATGTAAAATTTTAGGGAATTCAGTGGAGAGTCACCAAGATGATCAGAGAGTTGGAGAAGTTGACATAGGAAGAAAGGTCAATGGAATTTGCTGCATTCAGCCTAGAGAAGAGAAGGTTCAGGGTGATATAACCACAGTCTTGCAATATCGAAAAGATAGTTTAGAGCAGACTGAGTCACTGTCTTCACAAGGGTGTCCACTGAGAAGAGAAGAGGTGAAGGGCTTCACAAATGGCGCAGTTGCTTCAGTGTAAATTCCATAAGAAAAGCAATTTTACGCTGGGAAAACACTGAACAGGTTGCCCAGAGAAGTAGCGGAAATCTCCTTCACTGGGAACACTCAAGACAGTTTGACAGGTCCTTGGGTAGCCTAACTTAAGCCTTGCTCTGAGCACAAGCCAGCAGACTGAACCAGATGGTCATCAGAGGTTCCTTCTAACCTTGACTTTTCTGTGGTTACATATGTAAATGAATGAATTAATAGAGTGCTACAAGGATTTCAAATGCACAATGGTTAAGATGGATTTTTCACTCTGTATGAGACATTTACTTGAATTTATTCATAAGCAACCAAGCCATGTCTGAGATATGCTATATATTCCAAATAAGTGTAGACAAGGTCTCTAAATCATATCTTAAATGCACAAGCTTGACATCATATTTATTGTGAAAGCGGAAAAACTTTAAAATGTTAATGGCATTTTCTAACTGTAAAAAAATCCTTACTGTGCTATTCCTCTATGCACATTTCTAGGCTCTGTAGCTTGTTGTAAACTTAATACTGGAGAATTGAGACAGAGAAAGAAGTATGAATACATGATATAGAAAACAGCCTAAACTCATCATAATTTGAAGTGATATCTCAGGTACTTCTATGTAGTAACGCAATGCTTCTGAGACTGTATTTATCAGCCTTATAGTAATAAAGAAGACTGATAAACGACATCAGGATGAGACTCGATATTGACCATTTTAGATTTTGAGTTATGGCAAATATAGGGACCAGAATCAAGCAAAATCAGGTCTCTTGGCATTGAAAATATGAAACAGCTCCTACCTGACCATGCTCAGAATCTTGAAAATACATAAACAGCTGGAGTAAAGTTGCAGCACAGGGAAACACTTTCATTTCTCTGTGTATTGCTGCAATGGATATAATGTGTTTTATGAAGGATAGGCCTTTCACTTGAGTAATGTAGATGAGTCAAGCTGAGTGAGGTACTCAGCACTCCAGTTTGTCCTTTTCCAAAACCGTTTTTTCCCTCCAGACCTAAAAATGTATCACTTCAGTCATTGCATTCTTTTCTGGTGGCCAACTACACCTCCTTTTTTGTCTGGTTAGCATAATAAATCCCTGTACTATAATTTCAATGGCACCAATCTAGCTTATCCTCTGATGATCAACAACTGCTAACAGACTGAAATGAGAAATGCAATTCTGCCACACTGTTAACTACACACTACAGCATTACTCTTTGTTTTCAATTTTTAATGACTCATGAGAAAGAAAGAATTCCTTATGTTCCAAGTCACAAGATAGCACACAGATTTTTCCACTACTGCAGGGAAGGGAACAGGTAATTTCATCCAAACCCAAAAAGGATTTGCATGTGTAGTTTCCTAAGATACTGCACAGAGGCTTTACTTATGCAAAGCACAATGAAAATCAAGCATTACAAATAAGTCAGTAAAAATACATAAATTTAACTTGGAAACTTTTTAATGAAGTCTTATGTTCCATAAAATTTACTCTCCTGCTGAAATAGTGCCGGCTGCTTCATATTTGAAAGAAACATGCAAAGAGGCTGCTTGAAGCTACAGATAAATAATAGATTATGCTCTTCCCTATGGAAAACAGTAAGTAAGTGCTGTGGAAATCCAGCAAAATGAAGAAAATCTGTGCTAAGAAGTTGCAAGGAGCTAGGATTTCACATGAAAAGAAAGTGCTATTGTGTTTAAATTTGTAAATTATCACTACATATCTGGGTCAGTGTCCATTCCTGAGTGAGAATAACTTTTGATGCATTTTAAAGTGTTATTCACACTACTTCAAAGAGAATACAGGAAAACAAAAGAGAGCTTTCAATGAAAAAGAAGAGCACAAACTAGTCCCTTCCTCTAATGTTGCATTAAGCAAATATCCCTGCACATTTGAAGCTGTAAAAAATGTGGTAACTTAATGAGACTTTACTCCACTACAATATGAACATTAGCCTTTACTCCATTATAGGTGGAAACATTTTATTTCATGGTTAATTTTTAAATAAAGTCACAAAATGCAGTCCACTCTCCTGAGACCAGGCAAAGATTTCTTTTCCAAGCATGAGAGATAGAAATCTCTATTGTATTCAGCCTAACTATAAATGAGGTGGTGAAACTTAGGGACTTAATGAGTAAGAGGAATTAAACATAATCAACAAAATTAAACTTTTTTGCATTCAAGAGTGAAAAGCTAAGAAACAGAGGCATTAGCCAGGCAAGGAATGACAAACAAAGGATTCCAGTTACTTAGCACCTCCTGGTGTAAAAGCCAGAAAATTTCTTTGGCTTCCATCATAGCACTGTTGTGAAAAGCCCAAGTCAGCAACTTGCTGAAAAAGAGGAACATATCGCAAGAAATTCTCTTCTCTCACAGCAAAGGAGCTCTCCCTGAGAGCAGATCTTTTCCAGCTCCTCTTCAGACATTTCCCGAACAGGCAGTCTGCTGTCTGCTTCCAAAGGCTGTATCTATATCTCACAGCTGTTGAGAAGTTTTCAAGGAAAAAATTTGTCCCATAAAATTAGATTTGAGACATATGTAAGGAGACTTAAGAGAATACACACAGCCTCTTTCTCTCTCTTCCCCCACCCCCCCTGCCCCATATGCTCCATAAGGATGTGTGTGCCAAAGAAAACAATAGGAATAAGAAGCAATGTCCTGAGTCTTATTCTATGCATTTATAAATCTTGTTCCTGTTTCTATTACTAAGCCTTCGTTGTTTTCACTAAAGGTACATAATGTGGTGTATTTGAATAAGCTTAAGAGTTCCAGCATGTCAGTCCACTTGTACTGTTGCCACAATAAACTACAGACACAATTCTCCATATAGCAACACCACTGAATTTGTGCAGCCCAACATAATAATTTATCTGTTGACAGTTCTCACCTGGGCCAGTATTTTTGTTCTTAGCATATGCTTGCTCATGTCACTTTTAACCATTATGATACTTCTCAGAGACTGTTTTGACTAGAGATATTAAGGTAACTGTCAAACCTAATAAACCTAAATTGTATTTACAACTATTTAAAGAGAATTCTTTCATTGTAGTCAGTGAAAAAAACTGGGACACAAAATATATGTGCACAAACATGCATTCCCGTTCTCAACAAATATAAGGGATTATAAAATACCAAGAAACTGTCCTATTATGAAACAAGTCCTGAAATTTATGAACATTACTTATTTTGTTCTCAGTACCACAGCTGTTGTCACATAATAACTTTGTATCTCACATTCATCTCACTTTAAGTGAGATATTTGATCTTATTTTCACATACAGCTGAGTACATGCACCACTGGAAACAGGTAACATTAATCCAGTACATGAATTTGTCAGAAACTGGAAAATTGTCAATTTACCTACGTATTTCAATATATTCATTTAAAAACAAGGTTTCCAGGTCCCAGATACAGAGATTTTTCAACATGTAATTAATAAGAAATATGCAGAAACAAGGCATAGTACACAGGTAACATATAAACCTTAGATTTTATGCATGCTACACTATTACTTCTGCAAACTGCAAAATAACATCTTGTGGCTGAATACTGAACTGAGAAGTACAAACATACTACTAAGAAATTAGTCTCTTCCCCTACCCTGCTGCAACAATTTCCATGGCAACTTCAAATTACTAACAGTTTCTAATAAAACCACAAACTTTTTAGGGAAAAAGTACTTTCGTCAATCCCTCAAATAATTTCATGCTGATATACTGCTGCCACAGGACTCTGCATTACAAAAACTGTTCCTAACAAAGTGCGACAACTTCCTATCCTCACTGAAGAATTAAATCATTAAATCTATGTGCAAGTGAATCAGATAGATTTAAAAGTGCAATCAGGAAAACAAATTGACTTGGAAAGATTAAAAATTGAGATTTCATTGGGAGATCTCTATCTTGCTACCTGTTCAGTGGCACCTGAAAAACCCTATGTTGCCAAATTGCCTACTCAAGAGACCAGATTATGTTGGCCACTAAACTGACAAGAAGTATGACTTTAGAGTTCAGATGGTATGGATTTTATGGGGTTTTTGAGAATTCAGAAGGTTTTACTTTCTTCCAAAGGCTGATCTAACCCTCACCCTTATACTGCTAGGATTTACTTGGAATAGCACTGTTTTGAATGTGGAAAAATGCACAGGACAGAGAAAACAGACCTTTGAAGTACCAGAGCAACCAAAACACTGTAATCCCAGAAGTTTTGGTATGCATCCACCTCCTGGGCCAGGTAAGTTACTGCTTCAGCCTATTTCAATGCTGAAATACTTAGTGCAGAGGGAAATCTTGCTGTCAATTTCTAGTTTCCTATCCGATGTTAAAGTGTCTTCTTATCTTTAAATTAGAGACATAACTGACCAAGCCATTTGTTTGAAAGGAAATGGGAAAAAAATTATATATTTACTGTGCAGAACATACAATTTATACTTTTGGCTCAATGCTTGCAGCTGAATTAGCTCACAAATGAGCTTTCATTGTACTCCAATAAAACACACAGAAGAAAATTATCAGTTAAGGATTCGAATTAAATGCACTGGTATAATAAAGACCCTTGAATGACATTATTTTTGTCACAGTGATGTCAGGAATGACTTAAGGCCTTGGGTCTCCACTGAGGCTGCCTGGTACTAGTGGGATGAGCCTTCAACTAAACTGTCTTTGTGCTGCAAGGTAGACTGAGTTGCTCCACTAATTCTTTTAAGAACATAATTGCTAAAGTGGCCCGATTCTTTTGTAATCTCAGCAAGGCCACCTAACTACTCTATAGATTTCTCTACTACCTCCTCTCCTGTTTCTACTACAGATTTGCTCAAGGGAAGAGTCTTATTTTCAAACGATGAATATTAAAGTTTTTCAAGAAAGAGGCTTTTCCATTGAATGTGGAATAAAATACACCCAAGGAAAGAAATTGTTTCATGGCTGGCATGAACCCTCATTATTCCTCTGCACTGCTACTTTTTGCAACTATTCATGGTACTGCAAGATGTGCAGTTTTGACAAGAAGGGTGAAAATGCTGTTGGAGATGCATCCTGAGAAGTCAGTTGCTGTTACGAACCCAACAGATGTTAGTTTTCTGCGCTCCCTGAGGCTAAGGAATACTTTACTTATAGAATATAAAACTTAAATTGACAAGTATCTTATACCGAGGCTTTGAAAAATCCCATGCTCTTTTTTACCTCTATATCTACTACACTAAGAAAAGGGCAAACCTGCTTATATTGAAATCTAGGTGGAAATTTCATTAACTTTTCATTTGAAACTAGCCTTTCCCCATGGTGTATGGAATAAAAACCTGGCCTTTTGTCAGCTCCACGTAAAGCTGAGGAGTTGCCAGCTGAACCAGTCATCATTACAGGAGAAATGTGATGGCCTGGATCTGCAATGTTTAGCTGCTGTAACTCAAGGTATCCATGAAAACCCATCAAATTCATTTTACTCTTTCACCTCTTGAAGTCAAAGGATATTTTGCCATCAACTTCAATGGGGCCAGACATCAAGTATTTAGTGTGATAATATATTTAATGATTGAAACAGGCTTCGAAAAACTTTTGTGCGGAATTGGAAAGACATATCAATAGTTATAATATTCAAAGCACCTTAAGGAACAGCAAAATAACTGATTGATTCCAAAAGTGCAATTTTCTTTCCTGTCTTGACATAAGAGATTTCATAAATAATGTAAGCAAAAATATGTGCAAGATAAGCATTTCATAATCTAAATTCATATTTCTTTGCATAACAAGTGACCACTTAGAAAAATGCCACAGATGAATCTGAGTGATGCTTTTGAAGCTGTCAGTGCATTGAAAAAAAAGAAAAAAAGAACACGTATACTTTACATATTTGTAATTTTTGTTAGGGATTTGGGAAAAATAAAGATGCATGGGCTAAAGCATTCAATCTTTCTCTGCATTGTAAGTGATATATTTTTATCAAAGATGCATTTTATTTGGAAAAAGTTTCTTTTCTCCCTTGGCATGAACATCTGAGCATATCATCTGGAATTTTGTGCAAAGCCAAAATGTCATATAAAGCCTAGCTGTTTTCCCTAAGATGGGGGGTTGGTTGATTTGACTCACATTTAGAAAGACAGTAACATTTTACTTCAGAGAAGAATCACAATTTTTTTCCACAAATTATTTTTCAGGACAGACATGGGGAATAAAGTTAAATATTTTTCAATATCAGGTTGTGTCCAGCCCATTATGAATAGCGAAACAGGACATCAGTGTTTTTCCTATGCTTTTGTACAAAATACAGATTGTCTAAAATTGACTGTAGACTAAGTCTCATTACACTCTTATAATATTTCCACTGGCATTCTAGGCCATGAAAATCATAAATATACGTACTTACAAGCTAATTTTACAACTAGCTGTAGCTTGAAAGTACACATTTGCCCTCTGCAACCTACATGGTAGGTACATGCAAAAAAGATAAGGTTCAATAACAGTAAGACTAACTTAAAGATGGTTATGAATAAACTTTAAAAGAGAAAGATGAGCTGGTAGGGAGGAATGAGAAATATAAAAAAAATCACAAGAACTAAATGAGATAAACTTGAAAAATAAAAATACTTTGTTTTCCTCCCCATTTTTACACACAGTAATAGATAACAATTCTAAAACTAGGTATCTGTTATTTGAGCAAGATAAAGAAAATGCCCATTGGAAGAATCTAGGAGGACAAAATATGCTCACACAATCTGAATTTACCAGGTTTACTGGAGCTATTATTAACACACTTTCAGAATTCTGTAAGACCACTTAATAGCAGAGTCACAGAGTGGTTAAGTTGAGAAGGACTTTTGAAAGCACATCTAGTCCCAAGACCCCTGCCATGGATAGAGACATCTTCCACTTGACAAGGTTGCCCAAAGCTCCATCCAACCTGTGCTTGAACACTTCCAGGTTGGATGAGGCATCCACACCTTTTCAGGGCAACCTGTTCCAGTGCCTCATCACCCTCACTGCAAAAAATATCTTCCTTATACCCCTAATTTATCCTTTTTCAGTTTGAAGCCATTTTCCCTTGTTCTGCCACTAAAGGCAGCTTTGAAGTGATTATACTGTGCTTGACCAGGATTTGCAGTCAACCTGCTCTTCTGAGTTTAGAGTATGGGGAGTCACCTTGCAGGACCTCTTAAACTTTGCTTGCATTATGGATTCATACAAACTGTGTTTCGCTCCAGTTGTGTAAGCTGAATTTTATCCTCAGTAGCACTTGGGCTATTTCTAGTGTTCACTCCTATGGGAGCTCTGTCAAAAAGTAATTTCTGCTACTTTCACACAGAAAAAAACCCCACCCAAACCTTTTCCTAAAAGGAAAACAGAAATGCTCAGGTAATACTAATGTTACTGTGGAAAACCCAAGGATGTTAAAAAAGATTTTCAGCCACCATACTCTAGACCACTCAGTATCCCAGCTATATGCAAAATCGACATTCTTCCTTTGGAAATAAGTCCTAACTTTTCTGACATATATTAAATGTTGACATATGGTGACAAAAGTATTGCCAGCAAGAGCAGTACCTGAATAATTCAACAACGGAGTCATGGCCAAAGAAGCTGAAAGAAGTCATATTTAAAATAGATGTTAAGGATGCATTCCTGGAGTTTTTCCCACAGTGATGTCAACTGACACTATGCCACTTGCTGTCTGCCAGCATGAATAAAAATAGACTGGGTACACTACTGCATTTATTTCAGTGATAAATAAGGTTACTTTGCTGATTTCTTAAGTAAGTTTGTGATTTTATCCAATACTTCTGGTGAGACTGATTGGGCAAAATATCTCCCAGAGGCAATGGCTGCTAATTGGATGAGATTAAATTTCTGATGGAGGACACAACTTTTGATTGTTAGTTTGTCTATTAATTCAGATTTTCTGAGAAAAATGTGGGGTAATCTGAATGTCTGCAGTATGTATCTCTGGCATTTCACACATGGTCAGTACAGCGCAAAAACTAAAAACTAACAGCAAAGTTAAAATGAAATATGATGGTTGAATAAGTGCATAAATTGTTTTCCTATAGATGTCTAAATTCACAATAAATCAAGGGTTCTCTGCATGGTATGTGGAATTAGATGTGTCCTAAGTTAATTTGTAAGTTTGTTCTAACTATTTACTATATGAAAAAATAGTATTTATGACAACAACTCTATTTTGAAGGGCCTAGCTTAAAAAACATTGAATTAAGTGGTAAGTTTTCTGATTTATTTTGAAATATGTTTTATTTGCTGCTTGAATATTCCGCTTACTGAGGCTAAAAGACGGCATTTCAAAATTCAGGATGAAAATCACCAACCGGCTCATTTTGCCCAAAAGCAAACTTGAATGGGTTTTGTTCTCATTTCCGTCAGTCAATATGTTACACAAGAACAAAGTCATGTGATGTGCTATACAAGCAGATAATGCTTAAGAAAGTATAAAAGCAATGTGTTTTGTTACACATGCATGGGACCTGGTACCTTCAGAAACCTGTCTGACTATTGCCAAATGGACAAAAGGCTTATACATACATACACATACACATATACATGCACACGGCACATACACAAACCATTCTAATCAAGCAGATGTCACCCAAGCAGACTCACAGTAAGTGTGTGCTACACACCTAAAGACGAACCTTCCATCTCTGAAAGAGAAATCTGGGAATGACAATTTATTTTTGGTGAAGTTTCAGGGACTAGTGCACCTCTTGTCATTTCTCCTCTGTCTTGAAATGGACCTTCGAAATAACAAACGTAATGAGGAACTTACCTTGCACTGAAAAAATGGGGTTTAGATTTTTTTTTTCCTAAGGGAATTTAATTTCTAAAATAAAGACTTTACAGATATAAAAAAAACTTCTGAGGATGTCATCTTAAGCCTAGATTGATTTGGAATGATTAAAACAGACTGCAGGCACAAAATCCTGGAGATCTTGAATTCACAATAGAAAAAAGCTTCTTGGCCTGTAGCGTGATGTCCTCAATGCATCCATTTGTTGTTATTAGAGTGAACTGACAGTTTGGCCACTAAAACAAACACCTTCCTGTACACAGTCCTTTCATGACACACATCAGCTTATACACTCTCCCACATAAAGTATATTTTTGTTTATGCATAGCAGTTCTGGTAATGTTTAAACATATAGTAACACACATTCCCAGAATGTGACAAACACAAAAATCCAAGTGTAGCTGTGCCCTAAAGTCCATGTTTAGGTGAAATACTAGTGCTGCTTTGGGCTGGTAGATGCTGGATCAAACTATTGAGTCCAACATTTTCAGCAGAAAAGTCAGGAACTCATTTCTCATGCTCACCAAACCCTGGGTTCAAGACTCTTTTAGTTCTCATTACCCACTGAACAAAAAATAGTTACTTACCTCATAAGGTCTAGTAGGTTTTGAAACAATTCTTCTCTACAGTCCTGTATACATGACTGGGAGAGGTATTGCCTACCACTGACAGCCTGCAAAATAATTCATTTTCTGAGGCTGATGATGGACAAAGGGAAGATAAGAGTAAGATAAATACTTAAAACTACATAAAACTGAGGTTTGTTTGGCAAGGGATTACAAAATTGTGGCTATTTTTAAAGAAGGAAAATAGGTTTATTCATAGCATCACAGAACCTTTTGGGCTGAAAAAGACGTGCAGAGGCACACAAAGACCACCTACAGCTAAGTTTCACAGAACTTACATGCTTTTCCTATCACAAATGTAAAGAAGGATGGGAGCCAATTTTCCATTGGAAGGAATGGAGCAGAGTCAAAGAGATAAAAATAACTCATCGTTTGAGCTAAAGGGACAAGACACGTGTATCCCTGCACCACTTTAACAACTCCCCAAAAATATGTTCACCAAATAAAGCTATCAATCATGTATTTAGGCTAAAGTAATGATGCAATTTTGCTGGAACTCCAGGCAATAGCTTGAAACTGTGTTAAATTATTTATTCCCCAGAACTACTTCATGGGTCCACCAGAAAAAAGCAAATGAAACTTTTCTTAACATGCATTTCCCTCAATTTCTCCAAGCAGTAAGAGGAATATTGCCATTTGTCCTAAAGCTTTCCTTGGGGGAAGATTGCCTTGGGGAAGAGACATTTAAGGCTGAAAGGAAACCCAGAGAAGCAGTCCCAGCCCCATTGGTATCTGGCAATACAGAATTCTCACTGCAACATTTAGCTGGTGGCTCTCCAGACCCTTTCTCAGCCAAGTGGAACTGCACCTGCTTTCCATTGCAAATAACCACAAGAGCAAAGCTTCCCTGTTGCCAAGCACTTAAACCTGTGTTTTTGTTCTCTAGCTCAGTGTAACACCAAATGGTCTATGGAAGAGGAGCAATTCCTGTTGGTAATTACTTCTGTTCAAGTTGTTTTTCAGAAAGCTCTCTTCTCCTAGGAGAAACCCTGCCACCCATGAGCAGAAACTTGAAATGTCCCTCCAGAGACTGCCTTGAGGTGTTCTTGCTCTGCCTGCCAGCAGCCATCTCGCTATTTTGAAGTGGCCTGGTGTAAACTGAATACACATCTGAAAAACGACTTTCAATTCATTATATTGGCAATCAGGGCCAAGGATATCTGTGCACTGAAAACCCCTGTGGTTAGTGTATTATTGTTTATCCTTTCTTACTTTCCATGGCAGACCCATGAAAGTGGTGGCTTTCTGCCTGTCTTATACAGCAATGGTGTATTTAGCAAACCTAGTATTTCCTAAATTGCTGCTCAAGTGATTAATATTTAATTAAATTTAGCCAAAAAATCCAAATAAATAAATAAAGCCTTCAGTGTCACTGCACCTAGAAGAGCTCAGCTACTTGTTAATCTAGTGGTGGAAGACTGCTTTTTGAAAGCAAGGCTATTATGCTTAATCTGACAAGGAAGCACTCAGTTGTCCCTGTACTGCTTCTTAATGAAGCAACTTCACTGGAAATTGGTAAATTCACAGAACATTTCTACAAAGAGTGAGAATTATAAAACTGCAGATTTAAAAACCAGATGTAGTATTCAGCTTATTTTTTAGATTTTATAAGAAATACTGAAGCCTGAGAAAGATGTGAGCAAGCTTGTAGGCTTCTTACGTGGTCTCTGTACAATCAGTCTGGAGACTGTCCCTTTTTTACCTTGGATCCTATTCAGATTTAAGTTGCTATTTAATTACCTCAGACAATATTCCAATACTGAATATTTCCTCTCATTTATATGAGAAAGAAGATCAAGTCCTTTAAAAATAATTAAAACCTGTGTATTTCAACCAGCAGCTTTTATAAAGATGTCTTCTTCTCCATCGCATTCTCATCATCTCTGTATGCATAAAACAGCAGAGTCAATGTTGAGTAGATACTTTAATTTTGTCTCTTCAGTATGTGAACAGTTTAATTCTCATTCTTTTTTTCCTCTTCAACTTACTGCAGTTTTCTACTCTTGTATGTCATATTTTGCACATGGTCTACTTGAATTCAAATCCACTTTGACAAATGGCAGTGTTTTATTTTAAAGGATTTGTGAGCTTAAATTCACCATCTCAAATGTACCTTACTGAGCTTTTAATTTTTCTTCAATAAGAAGTAATATGTTTTCTACTAAAAAAAATCTGCTGCAATGAAGTCTGCTGACGAACTGATAATTATATTTGCCACAAAATGCCAAATACCAGATTAGTTTTCTCCTTTACAAATATTTTTTTTTTTTTTGTACTAAACAAACTGCTATCTTGACTTGTTTAGATAGATACTAATAGAGCAGCAGGTGACAACAGCTGAAAGTGCACTCCTTCTCAAACTCAATCTAGTTTCATTAATAATGCAAGTTTATCTGAGGAAGCTGTTCCCAAGTACTCTACATGCTGCCAGCTCCCTGAATGCATGCCTGGACTGCATAAAGCAGTAAATTTCAAATAAGATGGAAAAAAAAATTGCTTCTCTTTTAGGAGCCTTAAAATTCATCCCTCTAACAAAAAAACGAACACATAGGATTTACTAGCAATTGTTAAGCAAAGATTACACTTTTTGTATTCCAATGGAGATGTGGTATTTCTTATCAATTTAATGTATTTATAAAAAATATAGAAGTGATGTCAAAAGAAGTAACTGGCAAATGTCAGAATCAGAGAATCATTAAGATTGAAAAAGACATCCAAGATCATTGAATCCACCACCATGGCAACTAAACCCCAGCACTAGTTTTCTGAATATCTCAAAGGATGAGACTCCACCACCTCCCTGGGCAGCCTGTTCCAGTGCGTAACAGTCTTCAGGTTAGAAATTCTTCCTGATGTCCAATCTGAACCTCCCTTTCCACCATATGCCCTCTAATCCTGTCACTTGTCGCATGGGAAAAGATGCTGATTCCCACCTGGCTACACCCCCCTTTCAGCTGGTTATAGAGAGTGGTATGTAGAGAGCCTCCTCTTCTCCAGGCTAAACAACCTCTGTTCCCAGAGCTGCTGCCTCATATGACTCACTCTCTCTACCCTTCACCAGCTCTGCCGCCCTTCTCTGGACATTCTCCAGCACCTCAGTGTCTTAGCTGTAGTGAGGGAGCAACACTGAGCACAGTGCTCGAGGTGTGGCCTCACCAGTGCTGAATACTGAAACACAATCACTTCCCCAGTCCGGCTGCTCACGCTGTTTCTGATACAGGCCAGAATGCCATTGATCTTTCTGGTCACATGGACAGCTGCCAAGCAGAGCCTCCAGGTCCTTTTCTGCCAAAGCAGATTTCCAGCTACTCTGCCCCAAGCCTATAATCCTGTATGGGGTCCATAAGAAGGATTTAGCACTTAGCCTTATTGAATCTCATACAACTGGCCTTGGCCCATCGATCCAGCCTGTCCAGATCCTTATGCAGCGCCTTCCTGCCCCTCCACAGATTGACATTCCCACCCAACTTAGTGTCATCTGCAGACTTACTGAGGGTGCTCTCAATTCCCTCATCCAGATCAACAGTGGAGATACTAAACAGGACTGGCCCCAATACTGAGCCCTGGGGAACACCACTAGCGACTGGATGAAGCTGGATATGACTCCATTCACACTCACTCTCTGGGTCTGCTGTCCAGCAAGTTCCTATCCCAGTGAGGAGTGCAGCTGTCCAATCACAGCATGCTGTGAGAAACAATGTCCTAGGCTTTGCTGAAGTCCAGGTAGAATACATCGAAACTGGAGCCTTTGCCTTACCCTTGAAGTGGGTCACCTGGTCATAAAAGGGGAGCAGATTGACCAAGAAGGACCTGCCTTTCCTAAACCCACGATGACTGGGCTTGATCTCCTGGTTGTCAGTTCCCTGAGTCCTCCTTCAAACCCTTCTTGGGGATGAACATGGCACTGGCCAACCTCCAGTGGCTGGGGACCTCCCTGTGAACCTGAACTTATGCCAGGTGAAGGAGGGCTCATCGGGCAGCTCCCTCAGGCCCACCAGGTAGAAATACAAGAGGAATTTTCTGTTACCTGTTACAAACTCTTCACTACTACAACACCGAGAGGGACTGAGTCATAACCTTGACAACATTAAATATGGCAAAAAATAATATAAATCATCATGAGCTATTAAATACTCATCTAATGGGTATATATAGAGAGGTTTATATGATCATATGTTGCCATTGCACTGTGGAGGTGCCTTGTTATTTACAATGCGTTTCCAGTACTATCATGAAGCATTTTATATCCTCCATTTAAATCCATACTGCCTGAATACAATTTTTCATACAAGTTTTGGATACTTTCTCATTCTGGACAGCATTATAGACAAGCCGCCCGGCAGGTAATTCTGCTATCTTCTAAGGATAACTCGCCTAATATTTCTAATAAAATTTATTTAGTATTTTTCAGTTAAACTGTTGCCTGATTTGTGACAATCTTCCAAGTCAAATAATATTCAGGGAATGAGAAAACCACTATGCAGTACACAAGTTCAATCTTGCATTTTACAAGAGGTTTCTATGGTTTTAAACTGTTAATTTCTATTATCTTTTTAATATTGCTGAAATCTTGCTTTATAGAGAACACATTTTTTATTTCAAATATATTATAAAATAACCATTACAACATCTGTAAAGTCTCACTTCAGGAATTGTTCCAAAGCTGTTGAGAGGTGAAAAGTAAAATCTTAAAATACTCTCAAGCTGGGGAGGGAGGTCATTCTGCTTCTGAAGGCTGGTAGTTCAGCTCAAGGTTTTATCTTGACAGTAACACATGCTTCTCCAGACTTTTGCTTTTTCCTTTTTATTTATTTTCCTTGTCTTTTTCCTTTTTATTTAGAAAATTAGGACAGCAATTTTATATGCCAAGGTAATTAAATGTAACTGTGGGCTATGACTGTGAATTTAAAAACTAAGTAATAAATTGGGTGATAAAAGAGTAACACACCTCCAATTCTGTTGCATAAATCTACGCTTCACAAGCTTTTTCATTCCATCCTGGTACACCTCATTCCCAAACTGAACTGAAAGGCTAGACACAGAGAATACAACAACAAAGCATGGTAAAGCAGTTCCAATTTGCAGAGGACAGTCTGGTTCCAATTCTTCAGTGGTTGCTATTGACTATCAGTAGCAAGTCCAGCTTAAAAAAATTTCTGTTGAACAAAATAAACTACAGATGGATCCTGCTGAGTCGATTAATCCATTGTCACAAAACACTGATGCACCTCAGGTTCCTCTTTAAAGATGTAATCACTATTTAATAGGTGCATATCCCATGATGATTCTATTATTCTTCTAAAAGAGTATTTCTAAAATTTTAAGCTGCTTACCAGTTACATAAAGGAAGTGTCCTTTCTCTTTGTCCTAGTGAAAACAAGCAAAAACCACCCAATCCTAAAGCACACTTTGTGATAAAAGGTACATATGCCATTTTTAAAGTTTCTTCTCATCTACATGAGAAAGATCAAGTCCTTTAAAAATAATTAAAATTTGTGTATTTTAACCAGCAGCTTTTATAAAACAGTCTCAGAAGAATGTTAAGCAATAAAACAAAGGAAGAGAGAAAAAACCCTATCCACCTGCCTAACCCACCCAGCAATGATCTAGAACTTCATACTCAGAAATTAGTACAGTCTCAGAAATTTTAAATTAGCAGCTGTCACTGTCCAGTGTCAAAAGAGGAGTGGGAGAGAACACAGAAAATGTTCTCTTTTATATTTTTAATTTTCTTTGTTCAAAATAGATTTTATACTGTACCTGAGCTACAGTTGAGGGACCAGAGTACCCAGAAGAGCATGCATTAAAGCAGGCAGAGGAAAGATGAGAGGAGCTGTGGAAGAGAACTCAACAGCAGGAGAGGCACACTGGACAGACGCCAGGCAAATTACAGCAAGAGAAAGAGGAAGAAACCCCCAAAATTCCCAAAATACCAAGGTGATGTCTTTGGTTCTGAGACAACCAGCTCCTGGGAAGAAGCACGGACACAAGGTAGCCTTAATGGGGAATGTTGGAATGTCTGTCCTAATTCCAAATGTTAAAGTCTGTGATGTCATAAACTCCCAAAGCAGAGCAAAGGAAACACTGTAGGAATTTTGCTGGAGTAAAGCTGTTTTAAAATGGAATCTGTATAACGTTTATGGGGATTGTCATTTTCCAATTTAGAGCTG
Organism: Sylvia atricapilla; assembly: GCF_009819655.1. Lineage (NCBI taxonomy): Eukaryota > Metazoa > Chordata > Aves > Passeriformes > Sylviidae > Sylvia > Sylvia atricapilla. The sequence continues at coordinate 103,412,139 of NC_089140.1, read as the reverse complement.
AACTGCGTTATATGCAATAGTTTTGGAAAGCAAAAAAGGCTTCAGTCAAATTGCAAGTTCCTGTAATTGAAGCGTTAATTGAGCCTATACATATCACAACCTTTGAGGCATCTTCATGTGATGTCTGATCATTTATTTTACATATTTAGGTCCCATGGGTACTGGAAATGAAGTATTTTTGATTTTTGCTTTACACTGTGACTAATTTTGAAAGATATTAGTTAAAAGCTGGGATTACCAGTTTATCACTAAGTTTTGAGAAGAATGCCATTAAATGAAAGCAGCAGTTGGTTTTCACTGCATTTTTCATGGATGTAGAAGCATAAACATCTGCTTTTGTGTCTTTTTTCCCCCAAGTTTCTCCAGGCTTGAAAAATAGTTATGCACCATAAATATCACTCTATGAGTCATTTACTTAAGTGAACAGCTGCCTGCTAATTAGCCAAATGCTCTCCATTTTAAATCATACACTTAAATGAACACACTGCAACAGACACAAGAATGAAGTGCAGGAACTTTACTGAAAGGATGAAATGGCAGAAATTTGTTATTTCCGTGTCAGCAAACAGAGGTCATTTCCTTATTCTGTATCTATGGATGGAGAGACGTAATGATCGTTTGCAGGAGACTGTGGCTCTGAATACAGAAAACCAGGCAAACATTACAGAGCCATAGTCAAATATAAAAAAATTATACAGCTCTTAGACTACCACTGTTTTCCACCAATTTAGTAACGATAGCTTTTCTTTTTCTCATGGAACTGCTGAACAGTGCTAATATCTGAAGAGCTAGATTGATAGGTAACAGTAATGATGGTTGTTCATGTTCATGGGAAATTCTTCTGTTCTACAGTGATACAGAAAGACAATCAAATCTTGAAAAAAGATGGAGCAGGCATTCCATCCTGGAAGAAGCCAAATCAAAGCAACCCAAAGCAAAGCACCTTTCTGTCTTGATCAAACCCATGATCAAATCTTGATTTTTTTTCCTATTAGCATAATTGTTGGCAAAAGTAAATAATTGTGTGAGCCAGGACTTCCCTTTGAGCCTCACACCCTGCCTTCTGAAACAGCAATTCTTTTCATCTTAAATACAACAAAACCCCAGCACAAATCCACAGTTCTCAAATTAAACTCAAGTGCCTGAAACAACCCCATGTGCATACTGAGAACAAGGCATGTGACTATAACTAACAGAACAAAGACCCACCTTTGAAGGCCACTAAACTTCGGACATGTTTTTATAAAGATACATTGGGACAGAATTTAAAGCGTTTTCATCATCTATTTGAATCTTTCAGCAATCAAGAAAAGTCAGTTGACAGGAGCTAAGAAAGTCAAAGACAATATTTGAAATCCTTGCTGAAGTTTTCAATAAATTCTCAATTCAGATTAAACCTGATGCAAAACCAAAAAAAAACCCAACTTCAACAAACAAACCAACCAACCAACCGAGGCAAATTACTCAAGTAATCATTTCCTCCTGAGAAACTCTGTTTGTCACAAAAATCTGACATACCTTAGAGAGAGGCCTACTGTGTTGTAGGACACATTACAATTTTCACTAGGAAGAAAATTCACACATATGTTCCTGTTCTCTGTTCATTAAAACTGATAGGAATGCTTAAACAGTTAGCCAGATCTGAAATATCATTACAACAGTGACCTCCAGTGAAAGATAACCATAAAAGGAATCACTCACTGAAAGGATAGCCACTATGAGGGGCTTTAAAAATTTAATTACTTTACAATATTTGCCATATTTCTATTTTATTTCAGAAATAGTCAATAAAGATAGAAGCTATGAGTACTTAATGAACAATTCCAGAAGTCCAGTCCACTTTGCTTAAAATATCAAGAAAATTTCTGAAATGGTGTGCATTTAAAATAGAAGTTTGTAAGATATGATTATTTGCAGAAAAAACAGAATTCACTCAATAACCCTCCAAATCCTATATGCATAATGATAATGAAAAAAGCCCCAGGAACTAGAGGTAGTCTGTGTATCAGAATCTGATGTCTTATTCCACATGACCTTATATTACTGTTTTGTTCATTTTCTCATTAGTGCATCACAATTAGGGGCTTAAAGTGACAAAAAAATAAGTATACCTACCTATATCTACAGTGATTAATCCACTCATCTGGTCCTACAGTCCTGTGAAATCTCTCCAGCAAACCTGGCAAAACTAAAACAAAAAATCCACTCCCCAAACACACAGGCTCCCCATGTCCACAGATCCTGCTGATTTCTATTTCAAATGTAGGCTACTGCCTTTTGAATTTTAGGTTTATAGTCGCTATTCCATACTTTTGTGAGATGTAAATGACTTCTTGAGGCTTGAAGCCTGTGAAAAGGAATGACAGTGGACAAACAACTTCTGCTGTAATCTGTGCTGCTGGTTTAAGCAAGGTTCTTTGCTCCTTACATTCTGCTTTCCTTTGTATTTGCAAAAGAATGAATAGAACTCAGTAGCTAAAAAGATTTTATCTCAAAACAATGAGTAGTCAGAAATTAAAAAGCTTTGCATGAAACCTGAACTGTTTTACAAAGGAGGCAGAGGGTAAAATTTGTTATTAAAAGATGCCGATGCCATCTGTTCATTGGGAAAATAAACTGCATCATTCACCTAGTATGTCCCTTATTCTTGCCAATACTCATGATTCAAAGAGAAGTCACATATTTTTGAAAAAAACTATTCACACAGAGAATGAACACTTACTTTTTAAGCACAGGCATTTCCTCTTCTTACCAGAGCCCCCAAGAAGGCCCTCTGCAACAAAAAGTGATCTAATTCTCATAAACCATATCTTTCTGAATCAAGCTTTCACCTGACCAGCAATCCCCTTCTTGCTCTAATGACAAAACCACCTGCCAAATAGGCAAATTCTTTTAGGGTTGTAAGAGCCACAGATATATCCGGGGCAGGACTTGAGTATATAAAGGTTAACTATTTGAGGTCTGTCTTCTTGTGATGGGGTTAGACCCGACTGTGAAGAGAACAGTAGCAGAAAACAGCATAAGGATACAAGAAAATTTTCAGGCAAGGGAAGAGGACCATACATTTTGGATATTTGCTGAGGGGATTGTTTATGAAACCTACCTCAACTGTGTGTCAGAAATCTGGGCACAGCCAAATGCATTTTTAGCTTAAACTTTATTGTCTGTGCACAGAAGAAACATATCAATGTCCAAAGAGACAGCTAAAGCTAAAAAATGGCAATAAATTTAAAAAAAGAATGCAAGCATACAAAACTTCAACAGTTACAATAGAAAATTGCTAACTGTAGTCAAAATTCTCAGCATACACAGTCAATTTAAATCAACTGTTTTACAGAAGAATAAATAACAAGACAAGAAGTGGAAAATTGACTTAAGATGGATAGCTTCATTATTTCTACAAAGTAATGGTATGTCTCTTTCATCTTACATATCCCAAAAATGCAGAACTTGGTCTGAAATGCTTCTCTCCACAGGGTTTAGGGACAGTTAGGTTTTCCCTCCTTGTTTAGAACACTCAAAGTGACTCAAAGTCACTTTGAACTTCTGTGCATTACTTTTGTGTCAGGAAGACATATAGCCCAAAGCAAATGGAAAATCACTCAAGATGTTTGAAAACACACTTTCTGCAGCAGTGAAATGAAATTAATTTGTATTCCCAGATTAGGGAGCAGGAAAATCAAGCGTAACTTGCCTTTCTCATTCTCCCCTTTTCTTACTCTCCAACATTAAATGTATTGTGTTACTTGCCTGGAATAAGACAGCCATGCTTTCTGCTGGCAGTCTCAAACTGAAATTAAAAAGCCTACAAGAGGATTCAAGTGATTGTAGCAAGACCAGCACATGAACTGTGTGCTCTGAGACAGAGCAGTGCCAAAGATTTTCCATCTGCTTGTACAAAAGCAAAGTTTACAGAATCACCCTGGTCTTTGGCTTTGCATGTCTTCAGTGTGGGTGTTTTACTGTGCTAGATGTTGGAAAAGGATGTAATTAATTTAAAAGCCTTTAGTATTGTCTCACCAGTGCAGGTGAATTAAACTCGGATGGCAGAGAACAGTTACCATCCTCAGCTGTTTGCTCTACTTCTCTTCAACGAGTTGCCATTAACACTGCATGGATGGGCAAACCACACATGAAGCATATCCTGAAACCATCACACTTAACAGCCTCAGGCTGCTTTCAGGAAAACAAAAATTGATTCTGGGCTGTAAAACAAGCAGCAGGAGACGCTTAACAAAAAGCTCAGTAGTTTATACAGTGTCACTGCTCAGGAGAGTTGCTTAATCAAACATCTCAAAAAACCATTCCAGCCCAACCACAAAATGGATGTAAGAAGCTGACACTGGGAAATCATGCAAGTGCCAACCAATCTGTTTTCAGCAACATGGTTGCATATTTACTTTTGCAGGTAATGTAAGTATTTCTGTTAATTTTCTGGTTTGCAAATGCAGGGGGAAAAATACGAGATGATGGGTCTGTAAGAGTCTACTTAGAGGGTACAGCTTCTCCAGGGAGTGTTTACTTCTTTCTAAGGCAGTTAGCTGAGACATGGAATTTCTTTCCAAACTACGACCATTTCTTGATCACAAAGCAAGACGAGTGATGTTTTCAGACAAGGCACCTAACTTTTTAAAGCATTCAGCTGGCTGTGTCCTACACTGATCTGATTCAGATTCCTCCTTACCATGTATCTCATCTTTTCTCAGACAGAAAAAAAAAAAAAAAAAAAAAAAAAAAAAAGGAAAGATAAAGGCATTTCTGCCTCTTTATCCTAGATTGCTACCTGTCTACTGAATACGACATGAGAAAGATTTTCCTAACGCTTAGCCTATATTTTTCCTCCTTTAATGCTATCATATACTCTTTAATTACACTCCCACTTTCTTCTGTGCTAAATAGATCCACTGTGACTATTTATGGAGCTTAGAAGAGATATTTCCAAGTCTATGAACAGCAAAAAGAACTTGCAATTGATAAATGTGTAGATACCATGCCAGAACAAAAGGAAATAACATGTTTCTGGAGACATACTTGGCTTTGCCTTGTAGATCAACCACATGACTCATTTAAATCTCAAGTATTCTCTGCAGGATTGGCAGGATACCATACACAATTGAGGCTAAGGTAAAACTAAAACTTCACAGATAGTCTATGGAAAAATCCAATTTGTGGATTGTTATTAGTAACAGCACAAAATGTGAGCTGAAAATTATGTCAAAACGCATTTTCTCAGGAAAAATCATACTCAAATTCTAGCTTTAGTACTTTTAACAAATCACTGGTAAATTATTATCTCTAAACTAAAATATTGATGTAGTAAGATTATTTATTTTTGCTGAGGACCCACACACTACTTCTGGATAGATTTTTTTGTTAAAATGATTTTTCTCACCACATAGCCCTTTTTTTGAAGAGAGGAATGAGAGGAAGCTGCCATGCAGCCCAAATTTGATAATTTTTAAATTCTAGGCAGACAAAGTTATTTTCTTCTCACCTCCAAATACTTTACTAGGTGCCAGTATCCTAAGGTCAACAGATGAGAAACTAAAAATCCTTCCAAGAAAGTTCAATTTAGAATAAACATCCAAAAGACAAACAACTTTTTTTGCTGCTTCTCTTCCATAATGTTATTTTCTTTTAACACTAAAACTCCGTGGAGTCATTACCATTTCGAAAAGATATGAAGCAAAGTTTATCTATCACAAAGTCTAAAAACAATTTTCTCATGAACTTTACTATGGTGAGGAATATAAATTAGAACTAAAGGTCAATAAAGAAGACCAAGTAAGATTTAATATTTTATGAAAAAAACCCCAAAGTCTCAAGTGTTTTGCGGAAATGATAGATGCATGAAGAAAAACCACATGAATTCTCTGAAAGAAAAATTATACTGATTTCTAAAGGAAAAAGAAAATTTTGTCAAGTAAATTACTGATGGGAGCAAGTTACACTCATACATTCCCTATTACCACTTGCATTTGAATTAAGCACTCTGTTAATTTATGCAAATCCTGTAATGTTTGATAATGTGAAGAATCAGCTTATCTAGGCTGATTAATACTCTGATTTTTGAAATTGTATGGTCTTTGCAATAGAAGCATTTGTAGCCTCTACATTTTACAGTAGCTTGTACAATAGAGGCCTGACTGATTAAGGCATCTGGGTATTTTAAATAAGCTGATAAAGAGTTGTCAATACAAGGTTGAGATGTTTTAAAAAAACATACAGACTGTTTCTCCTTCTCTTTTTTTTTTTTTTTTTTTTTTTTTTTTTTTTTTTTTTTTTTTTTTTTTTTCAGATAGTGCATCTCACTTTTTTTGTGAAGGGAAAGAGAAACCAAAAAATATTTTCAGATGCTTAACATCCTATTTTGCAATATTAACTCAAATGTCACCTCAGACATTCATAATATTGGCAGTTATTTAATTAAAATTCATGAGCTTTCTTTAAAGTTGCATGGATTTTTTAATACATTTTGAGAAATGAAAGTGAAAAATCCATACTAAGTGTACAGATACACATCATAAGATTAAACAGGGAAAAAGCGGGGGCGGGGGGGCAGAAATAAGAGGCAGATTAAAAAAATGAAATTAGAGATTTAATTGCACCACAAATGTATTTATTATTGTTCTCAGCCCTAAAATAAGGAAGAGAACATCCTACCAGAAAACACAGCATATACTATAACAAATTAGGTTTCAAGTTACACGAAGGAGAAAAAAAGCCTCAAACATGCGTCATTTGTAAGGGTTTCTTCTTTCTTAATTACAGATATTTGATGTGACATTAAATGATTAATAGGACCAGACTGTCAGTTTTCATTAGCACACACTTAAACAAGATGACAACAAGTAGCTTTGAAGAAATTGTTAGAAGAAGAGGCATCTTAACAAGAAATCCTTCGCTGTTGCAACATGGAAATTCTCTGAATTCCTCTCCATGTCAGTGGTGAAGATTAACACTCCAGTGAAACAAGAAAAATACCAGGAGAAGGGCAAAGGGGGACAAATGAGCACAAAGCGGGTACTAATTGTCAGTCCACAATGACTTGAGAGGGAAAACCATGGATCCACATTTCTTATGTATCTTTTCTTCAGGGAATGCACATGATCAGGTCCAGAAGTATCTGTTTTCACAACTTGAATTTGATACTTAATCTGTGATAGAGCTTGGTATCTAAGGAAACTGGAGATGGATATTATGAAAAACTAGGATCTACATTTTTCCTCTATTTCAGTCTTCTGTATCCATGAGGCACTAACAGCCAAGCAATTGTGTGAGTGGGAATCAGAGTCAAGAGCTGGTGAAACACCTAAAAAATGTGAAGTGCAATTTAAAAGCTGAAACATGGGCTGGGCTGTGCCACACAGCCTCACTGAACTGGCTTTACAACACTGGCTGACACTGGTTTAACAGCACCTGCGTTCACACAGGGCATTCAGAGATGGAAAACAACCTCACTATGGCATCCTTCTTTCCACTGAACCACGAAGTCTCCACACTGATGCTGGACATTGCATTTCTTGACCTTATAATTTCCTCTTGAAGCCTGTCAGTGACAGGTTCTTCCGTGATTTACCTACTGAAACAGAACAACCAGCCCCAAAATCAAATCAAACATATCTGTTTGCATTAAGATTTTGTAACTGTGTGTCAGTTCTAAAATCTACTGTGTAATCACTCCTATGGATTTTGCTCACTGTCCTCAAAACAGTGATTCAAGAAGTTTTGCCTTAACTGTCTTTTTATCTTACTAATTAATTCCTGCAAAAGGTAATCTGAAACTTTGTCTTTCTCAACTGAGGTCTTACACAAAGGAAAGTATTCTCCTTTATGCATTAATGGCATACTAAAGAAGTGCTCCAGTTAAAACTTAACGTTTTTTGAAGAAGTTGCAGCGATTTTTTCACCTGCAGTGCTTGCTCTGGCTGCCTCTGTTTTCAGAATTAAAATTATCATGCTGTCAGCTTTGATCACTGCGGATGTTTTTCAGGTTTTGCTCTTCCCTGGAATACAAACTTAGATGAATTGCATTTAGTCATAATAATGCCTTGGCAATTTCTCTACCAGTCGAAATAGACAATTTAGGCAGCATGTAATATTTAAATCCTTTATGCTCCCTTCACTTTTTCCAAAGGATGTCTAAAGCCTCTCCCTTGTATATTAGAGCAGTCATTTCAAACAGTGTTTCCTAATGAGAAGGCTCTATGGTAGTAGCAATCTTTGTATGATAGAGAGATGTGGCTTTAAGTAAAAATAAAAGGAATTATTTGCTGTAAGCTTTTGTTTGAGCTACTTGGATGTTTAGACATTCAAGAGGAAAGAAAAAAGCACAGTCCTAGCATTGTAACCCACATAGTATAGATTAATTTCCTTAAAATTAATTAGCTATATGTCACAGTTATGTAACATGATTTACATGTTCCAGACTGCCCCAGTCTTAAAAACAAGAGGTAAAAATGAAGAAAAAAACCTCCCCAAACAAGAAGTCATTCCTTGATATTCATCTTGCAGTTTCTTCGTTGACATCCCTTTCACAGCCCAAGCAACACATCTTACCACTTGCTTTTTGCCTCATTTAAGTTCTGCAATACATTCTTGCCTATGCTGGCACTTTCATGGACAGCATCAGTCCTCACCAATGCAAATGAGATTATCTTCGAAACAGCAGTGCCTCAAAAAAACTTTTTACAGACTGGGAGATTTCCCTCCCAGTATTTTTCACCCAGGAAATCTCTTGAAGAGCAAGGAAAAAAACCCTCATCTAATGTTTTGATGTTTTGTCATTTTGACAATAAACTGCCCAAAAAACACAAGGAATACTGGTTTCATCATTACCACAACTGGAAGAGCCCATGCCCTGATGGAGCTCTGTGTAGTATGGATTCTGCACGCCTTCTGTTCCTTTGGATCTGGCTGTGATGTATTTGCAATGCTGTGTGTAAGTGGTACTGAGCACAGACTATCAGAGCAGGCAGGAAGAGCAGCAGGAGAAAGCTGAGAAACAGCACGGCTCCTAATTTGTGCAGTAGCTCCATCTACCCGAGTGGAGTTTCCTTGTAAAGAACCCCTGCTTGGAAAATGTTCTGTGCAGTTTTGGAAAACAATACTCAGTGCCTGTGATGAATACTTGTAAGCCAGGAGCTTGTCAGAGTCTAGGGAAAGAGCTACTGCAGCTTAATGTTATTGTGCACATCATTATCACCCACGCAAACCTTTTGATGGATGGATGAATAATTCCCATGTGTGGGAAAGTAACACCAAGTGATGGATTTCACCAGCATAAATATCACCAGTAATTACTTGAAACTGGTAAGGGAAGAAGGAAAAAAAGGGAAAAGAAAAAGTAGAAAAAAAAAAAAGGGTACAGTGAACACTTTCATTTGGAAATACATTAATTTCTAGATAAGTAGTTCTAATGGAGAGTTTTATATATCATGACATTAGAGGGCTTTTAGAATGGGATGAAATGTGTTTTACCTTTACTAGGAGAGCTAAAGGGATGCATAACAACTTTCAAAGAAGGACAGTGAAGAATATTTTCAGTACAGTTGTCCATCTCTTTTGCTAATACAGGTTAAAAATATGCTTATGTAATATGATCTTCACACAAATGATACAATTCAGTTTGCCCCTCACAAATGATACAATTAAGTTCTTCATACTCCAGTATTTGGCTAGCAAACATTTAACATCATTATAGCTAAAATCAGTTTTGCTCATAAGCAATACAGTAAATGACAACTACAATACAGCACAGCCCAGTACCTGAAAATAAAGCACAGAAAGCTCTTATCACAGAAGAAGAGCCACTGATATTCCTAATAAACAACCAAATTATTCCTATTTTTCTTGAGAGTATTTTCAAGAGGACTAAGACATACACTGCTGCTCCTCTAACTGAAGTAATTTAAAATCTTCTTGCTATGTCTTGTTAGAAATATCACATTAATCTATACTGTGTTTCTTGAGCTTTGACAACACATTCCAAGTTTCTCTGCATCTTGTACTACAAAATATTCCTGTATTTTTTCTACCTTATTTTTTCTACCATGTATTGCTCTACTTGCAGATACCAGAAAATTACAAAATGACCAGACAGAAAATGGAAACAAGCACCCCAAATTGCTGGTGGGGCACCTCTGTGTCACTGAAAGGTGATTTGTAAAGACAAAGAGAAAGAGTTGGTAAATCGTGAACAATACTGGGGGACGTCTCCTACAAAGGATATTAATGGCTATTCAATGAAGAGCTAAATCATAAAATCATCACAGTAGACCAAATTGGCTTGAGGAAGACTTTAAAAGCCTTTATTTGAAGGATGGATTAGTAAGGCATCTAAATGGCCTTTAGAGACATTAAATTCTGTGTCTGTCTATACATATAAATGTATACATAGAAGTGACAGAAAGAAGAAAACAAAACCATATTTAGCTACTTGCTGTAACATTAAAGAAACGTGCCTGATGTTCTGCAGTTTCATATTTTTAAAGGTCTTATTTTGGTATGAAATCAGAGTATTGGAATGGTATGAATTGGCATGAAATCAAGTCTTAGGAACTTCAGAGAACTTAACTCATAGATGCTAAATGGCATGTACTCTTAAATAACTGTTGGACGTTCATGAATAAATAAATAAGAGCATCATGCCATTGCTTAGGTTGTACAAGTATTCTATTCTATTCTATTCTATTCTATTCTATTCTATTCTATTCTATTCTATTCTATTCTATTCTATTCTATTCTATTCTATTCTATTCTATCCTATCCTATCCCTATTCCATTCCATTTATAAGATTAAACATTCCCCATTGACTTAATGCTCCCTCTCATGTAATCTATGTAGCATCTACATTCCTTCTGAAAAAAAACCAACCAAAACCCAAAAGAGTAAAATACAAGAACAGTTCTGGGACAGAGCCAAGGCTATTTTCAAGTCAGCTATGGTGTATATGGAAGATAGTACATAACTATACATATCATTTTTTGGCCTTATTATGAGTACACAAATTAGCCAAAAGATTAAATTCCATTAGGTATTCAATTATGAGTCTTGGGAATGCTTTAAGGTATGGACTGAAAGGTATGAACTCCCTTTAGAAGAACACAGGGCCATACAGGATGATCTACACATGCAGCTCCTTGCTGCAGCTGGCTGTTAGACCCTGTCTTCTGGGAAAAGGTGTTTGAAGGTATCATTTCCACAGGCATTAGGTACTGAATTTATCTGAGTTTTTTTAGCTGAAGGCTGTAATTTTATTACATGGCACTACCAAATTATTTACAGCAAGTTTGTGAATACCGAAACTCCACCCCTGCTTTGCTTCTTTTTCCATAGACACCTCTTACATTTATTTGCTGTTCTTAAAACTGTGAAGGTCTTTGAGCTCAAAACAGATGGAAAGGCCTGTTTAGTTTACAATGTTCTTCTGATAAAACAATTTCAGATAGTGAACGGGAATTACATATGGCCAGACGTAGACTGTAACAGGTTACTGACTCCATTGAAAACATTATTTCAAATCATACCATATTGATGCTCATATTTTCAAAAAAATCCATTATTTGTATCTTTTGGGGCAAGGAAAGAGAAAGTAATCTTTAGTTATATTACATATATATTATACATATAATATATTATATATATTTTATATATATACAATTATTACAGTTTGAATAATCTGAAAGTGGATATATTAAAGAATGAGAAACCAAAGTCTCTCTAATCCATTTTGGAATAGCTGAACTGTGTTTTCTGCTATAATTGTCATTTTTTTGAGAGTTCATTTATAGTCCAAAATGCACTCAGGGACAGAAAATATATATTAACACACACACATGCTCTTTTTTCTTTGTACTGTATTGTACCTACAGAGTATGTGGCCAGCAGTAGAAGCAATACCTATAGAACGTGGCAAACAATAAAAACATGGCTTAAGATTCTGACAGCAAATAAATCCTGTCATTTGTTTTGGGATTTGTATTCTGATGATTGCTGTATTCTGTTAATTTCTTTTTTGACCATCAGATGTCTGTCTCTCCTTATTAAAAGTTGACTGCATTTGTATTCTCTCCTTTCACTCTTAGCAAAAAAGAAGCATTTTGTTCCACTTACCTCTCTGATTTTAGTCAGCTCCCCAAAGGTATACACACTACTTATGCATTTTTAATAATCTTATCCCTTCTGCTCAAGAATTAAACATATATGTGCAATATCTCATAGATCAGAGACTCTTTCTTGTTGGCTTGGTTTTAAACTAAAAGGCAGGTGTGGGGCAAAGCTAATCTTTCTGTTCTCCCTGCAGATCTGGTCAAAGAAACAGAAAAACCATCTATCTACGAAACATTTCCACAGTAGAATTTCAACTGCTATTTATGGACACCTGAGATTTCCGGTGCCATTCCTCAGATCCAGCTCCACAGTATTTCAAATGTCAGGCTCTGTCCTACATAGCTTGAAAAGTTTTATTATTTTAAATCTGATTGAGCTGATGGAATTACAATTGCTGTATGTTTTAGCCGACTCTTAGCCACTAGAGTATCACTAGAAAGAGTATCACTAGAGAAAGACAATGTGCTAGTACTAAACTAAAAAGAAGAGGGCAAAAGTAGGTATCTGTATACTGGTTCTTCATTAAGGTAATTAAATTGGCTTAAAACTAATGCAAGTTAGGACAAAAATCTTTCCTTTGGAGGCAAGATCTAAATCAGCTTCAGCATTACAGTATAGAACAAAGATAGAAACATCAAACTGGCAGGCTACCACAGATGGTTTCACCTTCATTTTCCACATTCTGCTCCCAAGCCAAGAGTTACAGGAAAAAACGAAACAAAATATAAAATTATGCATACTTTTGACAGCAGTACAGAATTGAAATCTCTGTACCCCCTCTGACCTTCCTGGAATGAAAATGCCCTGAAGGACAGAGAGAAAGATATTCTAGTATTATCTGCTAGTCCATTCCAGAATAAAACAGACTGCCTTTCACCCTGGGCTGAAGTGCCAGGCTCCTACATGACCCTTGCTATATTCCTACATTTATCCTCTGCAAAACCTGCTTCTCAAAGTATTGACCTTTCAAAAATGGAATTATGACATTCATCCACTCATTTAAGGGTCTCTAAAGAAAATTAGTTACTGCTTTTATTTTACTACAATCTTGCTGAGACTTCTGATTCCCTTTCAGGTTGTTTTTTTTTTTTTTTTTTTTTTTTTTTTTTTTTTTTTTTTTTTTTCTTTTTTTTAAATTTAGTTTTTAAAAAGCAAATCTGAGAGTTAAATTTTACATCAGGTATTGATTGGATTAGAAAAATGTTAAAAAATTAATGAAGGGAATTGAATATTACTTCAAGAAGCAGGAAAATTAGAAAATTAGAAAAGCTCGCTAAAGAAACAATTTAAGTTGTGACTCCAGTAGGGTCGTTAATGATTTAAATTAGCTTGGCAAAGGAATTTGAGACAGAAAATCAATGCTTTGATGTTTTTTAATCACAGTAAACAGTATTCGTATCTCAAGCTGCACAGTTGAAAGCAAGATTGGAGAAATTAGACCACTGGGCCCAGGGTAGAAGACCATTTTAAAATAATTTTTAAAGTATAACTTAAGGGATAGAAGTAATTTATGCTTTGTACTTTCAAATGGAAAAGCCACACTGGTCTAAGCTCCTGATGCTATCTCATCTAAAAATGACAATATATTCTGCTTTAATACTCTTTTCCCTTACTTCAGAGGTTGACAGCCTGATAAGTTGAGTGTCACCGGCAATTCACCACAAAAACTTTCTCTGCAAACAAGTAAAAATTAGTTTCCTTATCTCTTCATTCCTGAATAGAGATTTATAACAATTGGGTGGCCTTCCAATACATTTCAGTGGTTCTAATAATGAAGTAATTAGAACAAACTACTGTAGATTTCAAAAAATACTTAAATAAAAGTACTTCAGGGAGCTAATCTACATGCACTCTCATTATTTCAGAGTTTAGGGGGTTTTAAAAAGTTATTAAAAGGTAATTTTAAAGTAATTGAAAGACATACTAAGGGTTTCTCAGTGAATATTTGATGGCAATTGCTTTTAATGTGACTTACGTACCGTGATCCTAAGATTTACATCATATTTTATTCATTAATTTCAATGCCACAAAAGCATGACTGGAGTTATCCAGTGAAAACCTTATTTTGCCTTTTTCACGTGCAGAATATTTACAGGTGTATCAAGAAGTATTACTATTTTAACATATTAGTAAGTTTATTATAATCAGAGGCCAAGCTCACAACTAAAGCTGGAAGTGATTTTAGTTATCACTGAAAAGACAAGAAAAATATGCTGTAGGTTTTAATGAAAGGATGCACTAGCAATGTATTAAAATTCCCATATTAACATTTCATCCTCTTTTGAGTGACAAAAACATAATGGGGATGTGACTTCTATTCAGAAAGTGAAAAACATAAGTAGAGGCAGTTTAGGATTTATTGACAAAAGTAACTTGTACATGTAAATCTGGAATAGTAATTTGTAAATTCAGAGTACATTTTAGGAATATGATTATTCTTAGTGAATTAACAATAACAGCGCTTTTGAAGTTACCTTCCTTGTTTAAAAGTCTTGATTATTGACTGATCATCAATTTTGATGATTTAGGGATAGAATTTACTAAGATCTGCTTGATTCTAAAGTCTGTTGAAATGAAGATGAGTCCTTTTGGTAAGTCCTTTCATTTGGAAGGCTGCAAAAAATCAACGACTGATTATTTCTTTATTCATAATTTAAGCTGAAAATAAATGGCAAGATGTCAAATTATCCTGTCATACATTTTTTCGATGGAGGTTTTTGAACACTGAATTTATCAATAGCTACCTGACCTGCAGTTGTGCTGAGGCTCAGATAAAAAGGTCTAAACAGGTTTTCATTGGACACATTTTCAAAAAGAAGTGCTAGCACTCTATTCAGGGATCTGACATGCAAGACCGAGTTGCATTCAACTTTTTTTTCCTGAAAATCTGAGCAGCAAGTTTGGAATGCATCTCATGTCCTCTAATGTAACTCTCATGGCACAAAACTGCTTTCCAAGTGTTCTGAGCTCCCTAAGGGTGCATATTTTTGACTACCATTCTTCAAGTTGTTTTCAGTTTTTCAAGCTGAACATCTGATATTCTATCTAGACTGAGAAATGCACTTATGTCTGTTTCTCCTCAAGGTGATGTCTAATTTTTCGGTGTAATAAAATTTACATATATTTTATTTTCCTTCCTCAACTATCAGATGTCAACGAAATTGGAATATAACCCTGTATCCACGTTTTAAGATATCTCCTACATATTGATTTTTGCAACTTACCAGCTTGGTTTCAGTTTCTAGATAGAGCAGTATTTTATTCAGTATGTATGTACGTAATAACAGTAGATAAAATACATCTTATTCGCAAACAGGAATATTGCACTGAAGGCTCAGTTTAGATTCCCTTCTCTAACAGCCTCTATGAGTTACTGCAGGTGCAGATCACTGTCAGGTCTGTCTTGGCTACTTGTATTGAAAGCAGAACATTTGATATCACTGAAAATTGATCCCAAATGTGGATGTGTTGTCAGCTCTGAACATAATTTGGCATACACTATCCTAGTATAGAACATTCTCAGGGATTCCCTTCCCCTACTTTGTAGGATTTATACTTCAATCCTGCAAGTGTCACAGCATACAAGCCTGTAATAGGAATGCTGTGAAACTTCTGCTGTTCAGTAGCACAAACGACCATTGAACAGTTTGGTGCAGGTCAGTAGACAAAATCAGTGGTACAGTCAAAGCAAGCAGAAATAAAGGTGTGCTTACATCACCATTACCCTCTGTGCTGCAGACATCCAAGTTGCCCAACATTATTACATGATGGTGGGCTGAAATTAGCCCATGCAGAAATCATGGGCCAGAGTTACAATGAGGAAGCAATCACAGCAATTAATTTTTGTGACAAAGGTATGTCACACACAGTTTTGTCAATGTTAAGCTTCCTTTGTTAAAGGTTCTTCAAAACAGAGTTCAATGTATGCCCTAGCCTAGCAACAGCAAGACCATGATTTATTTTAGCAATAGAACTTTGTCAGCAGAGAATATACTAGGGAAGTTCCTACCACTAGAAAAACACTCGGTGAAGGCAAACACAGAATGGTAAAAAAAAAAAAAAAATCATCAGTGAAAAACAGAGTAGCTTTGGGTGAACAACACAAAAAACCATGACAAAACCATGCTGCTTTAGCCAAGCTTAGCCTTGCTTAAGCTCTAGATAACAGCTCCAGAGTGGGAATACAGATCAGGCACTGATTGTATCAAAAGTTGTATGCAGATGACCTGAACTTCATTCAAAGAACATTTCAGCTGAAAAAGAAACTGGCTGTATACAGGAGACTTTCATGGTGGTCCAGACCCTGCCCTCCTTACGAAATTCACCATTTGTATCTTCAATCTTGAAGGACTTACAAGTGCATGTTAAGCTTAAAAAGGGAACTACATTCAGATCATACTTTAATAACATGCCCTGGTGGATGTTTTAATTAAAAGTGGCAGTATGTTTAGAAATGTCTTTTTAATGTTCCTAATCAGAGAACATGTAGATTCAATGAAATTTCAGAAAAGTCAGAAAAGGCAACATTGGACTAATTTTAGATGGCTGACAGTGTTTTGTACCCCAGTACAAACATCTTTAGAATCTTTCCACAGCATGCTTTCCTTCTTGTGAGTCATACACATAATTTTCATGGCTTGAAGTCACATAGAAGTTTCCCAATTTTAATACAATCTCCACTCTGCTATGTTAGGCAGTGCATATTTTCAGCTAGAAGGATACAGTCCAAATTTTTGCCAAAGAATTAAGAAACTGTGGTGGGTTTGACTTTGGCTGACTCAAACATCCACCAAGCTGTTCTATCTGCCCCCTTCAACAGGAAAAGGGAATAAAATAAGATGAAAAAGCTTGAGATAAAGGCAAGGACCAATTAACGTCCCAGGCAAAACATACTAAGATTGGGAAATAATTTAAAGTTACAGACAGTTACAAATAGAGTAGCATTCAAGTAAAAAAACAAAATTACAAATACTTCTCCCCTACTCCTTTTTTCAGGATCAATTTCTTCATTCCTGATGCTTCTACCTGCCTGTCAGTAGCACAGGGCAATGGGGTTTGTGGTTAGATCATAACGCTCCACCTCTGCTGCTCCTTCCTCCCCACTGTCACCCTGCCTCAGAGTACTGTCCCTCCACTAAGGTGCAATACTTCGTGAACTGCTCCACTGTGGGCCCTTTCCCCAGGCTTCAATTCTACAACAACAGCTCCAATGTGGATCTTTTTTCCATGGTGTCCACTCCTTTAGGAACTGAGTGCTCCAGTGTGTGTTTCCCATGGGCTGCAACTCTTGTGAGAAAACCTGCTCCTGTGTGGGCTCCCCTCCATGGGCTGCAGTTCCTGACAGGAGCCTGTTACAGCATGGGCCCTGCATGGAAATGCAGCTTCAAGCCATTTCCAGTGTGGGGGCTTCCACAGGCTGCAGGTGGAAAACTGCTCCAGTGTGGTCCCTCGTGGGCTGCAGGGGCACAACTCTCTCACCATGGTCTTCACCAAGGGCTGCAGGGGAACCTCAGCTCTGGTGCCTGGAGCACCTCCTCTCTTCCTCATTGACCCTGGTGTCTCTCTCTCACGTTTTTCTCACTCCTTTCTCACACCTGCTCTGCAGCATTTTTTGCATTTTGTTAACCATACTGTTTTAGAGGTGCAAACAGTGTCCCTGAGGGGCTCAGCTGTGCCCTGGGATGGATTGGCTGGAGCCAGCTGGAGCCACCTCTGCGGCCAGAACAGCCCCAGTGCTATCTCAGGGAGGCAGCCCCAGCAACATTCCTGGGCACGGACACACGGACACTCAAAACAGAAACAAAAAGGGTATCTTTTCTCTTGTTAAAACAACAGTTCGAGAGTTCAGTTCAAGAACATTCATGATGACTCAACTGGCTGCTTTAGTTACCTCATTAAAAAAGTCATTTCACCTGGACATAAACAAGCTGATACAGTCAATAAGCAATTCTGAAAAATGCAATAAAATAAAGAAATGGAGGGAAACCAGACAGGCTGAAGGTGCACAGTTCACAATATCTATGCACACCACTCTATGATAAATGCTGTGACAAATGGTTATGATGTCATGCCATTACATAGTACCATAGGCTCAGAGTTTCACTGGAATGTCAGAGAAAAAAATGGAATAAGATTTAGGACATGTAGATAGACAGCATCAAAAAATATTAAAAAACCTCTTCATCATACACCTGCGTATGAAATCAGCTTCATTACACCTTGTCTTTCAAAGCAAGCTGAAAGCTGCAACTAATACTGTCTTTTCTATCCAAAGGTCATTTCCTTTATTCTCTCTAGTGAAGTCTGTGCTGAATGACTAAAAGCAACAGGCATTGAAATATTTGTAGGAAGAGAAGAATATTAAGGAAGAGAACTTTAAAACAGTGAGATAGCTGCTGGCAGAAGCTCTATATGGTGTAACCGGAACATAATCACAGAAACTAAAACTTACTTCTAGTAAAAATACAAACATTTGGATAAAGACTGGTGTGTCTTAGGCAAGAGAGGCTCTAAGGCTCCTAATGTTAAACATCTTCCACAGAGTATTGTTTTCACAACATGGAACGTGGTTTTGTTTTTCTGTTCTTTATCAAAGTAACACACATCTGTCACACTCTGTGGAATGGGTTTGCATTTGTTTATTTTGCTTACATCCTACTACAATATTATTTTCTTCCCTAATTTCTTGCACTTGCACATCTAAGGCTGTGGTAGCCTAGTCTATAACTATAGGTTATGCTACTATTGGAAGAAAAATCAATACAGAGGAAAATAGCAGTTTTCAGGGAATAGTCTGAGTTCCTTGTCAGGCCCCTCTAGCTTGGCTTTTAATTGAAACCTCAGGGTAGAACTATGACATTTAAAGTACTCTCTATGACCTGTCTATGCTGAACACTACCTTAATCATATAATCACAGCATGGTTCAGTTCAGAAGAACCACCCTTACCCTGCCATGGGAAGTGGCACCTTCTATGAGATGGGATTGCTCCAAGCCCCTTTCAACCTGGCCTTGAACACTTGCAGGGATGGGGCATCCACAGCTTCTCCAGGCAACCTGTTTCAGTGCCTCACCACCTTCACAGTGAAGAATTTTTTTCTAATAGCTAATCTAATCCTGCTCTCTTTCAGTTTAAAGCCATTGTACCTTGTCCTATTGCTGGATGAATGTAAAGAGTCCCTCTCCAGCTCTCTTGCAGGCCTTTGGATGCTGAAAAGGGTGCTGTAAGGTCTGCCTGGAGGCTTCTCCAGGTTGAACAACCTCAACTCTCTCAGTCTTTTCTCACAGCAGAGGTGTTCCAGCCCTCTGATCATCCTTGCGGCCCTCCTCTGGACTCACTTCCACGTCCTTCCTGTGCTGGGGCATCCAGAGATATAACTTGGATCTAATTTGAAAAAAAAAAATCAAAAAGGAGGATAACCACCCCAACCAGTGGATTCATGGTCGATTTTAAAAGCACATTTTTATGAGACCAGGTGACGGAGTGGAAGGAAATTGGGGAAGCTTGCTCATGCACAGAAAGTCTTTTTCAAGTCAAAATTGTTAAATGCCTTTGAGCACCATCCAAGTCAAAACACACTTGCGCTTTTCTCAAAAGAAGAAAAGAAAGCAAACGCCTCAAATTATTCTTGTATAGTACTACTCAAAAAGCACCTGTGGTCACTAGAAGGACCAAAATGTGTAAGTATGTGAGGTCCAATTAGTTAAAATTTCCAGCTGTGAAGTTTTCAAACACCTTCATCAACACATCACATATAAATATGATAATGGGTTCAGCAGCTCCAAAGAAAGAAACCTCAAAAAAATGCTCATCAGATTTGTATCTAAATGGATGTGTGCTCTAGAAAATTTAATTTAAGGTAGGATGGGTAAAGAAGTCTGCACAGCTTATCATGGCATCACTGAACTTTATACTCCACAGACTCTTTGTCACTAATGATAACAATGAAAATAACATATAGCAGGACTCTGGCCTCAGCCAGTATCTACAGAGGTTGAAAAAGAAAACTCACTGAAAGCTATTTATGTGGATTTTGGCCTAAATATAATTTAGAAGAGAATGAGTGCGAGGTCTAAAAAATTGATTTGTTCAGATATCACAGACAATACACATTTAAAGAAAATATTGAACAGTTCAAAGGCAGTAGTCCAGCTGCAATTTTAAATACCTATTGGAGCTGACAGACCTGGAATCTGAAATGCACTACTTTATTAAAAAGATAAAGGACAGCAAGGAACATGACTGGTGAAATGTTACATTGGTTTCTTTAGAGAAGTATTTTCTTCAGAGAAAAATGACATTACACACTATCTTACATTCCTGAAAAACTACATTTGATGAAGGCAATAAGCCATTTCCAAATTTTATTTTGTGAAGAAAGAATGAAGTGCAAAAAGTAGGAATGACACACTGTTATTTATAAACTATTGAACAGCTGTGCACAACATTATGTTTTCAATTTTATTTTATGTATATTGGGTAATATTGTTAGGTATAATAAGAATGTGGAAACCCATTGTGTATCTCAGAAAAAGATAAAAAGAAAAAGAAGACCAACAGCCACTAGAAAAAAACCCACACAATCCTTTTCCATGGTCAGTGACTATAGGAAGTAATATCTTTATCAAATTCCTAAGAAGTTCTGAGCAGGCAAGTTATTCCCCACCTTAAAAATGGAAGAACAATCCTTGAAACACCACAACATTTATCAGAGTACATGAGAAAAGCCCTCAGTCTGGTGGAAAGGCCTAGATCATTATTCCCTATAGACAGTGACATCTGAAGTGTGAATGTTTCTACAAATCAAGAGATCTCAAACATCTTCACTGTCACTGGTACATGAATCACAGGTTTGCAGCTCCCCTCACAGCACTGCTTAGTGGACTCCCAAATATCCCACCTTTCCTAGCCCCACTCACCATGCCAAGAACCATATCAGTATCTCATTCATTCACTACTGCCAAGCTTGTCTCATTCTGCCAAATGATGTTTTATCTCATTTCATTTGTTACTTTCCAATGTGCTGTTCTTGCCTAGGAAGATAGAGAAGGCTGCAGATATTTAGTATGAAAAAGCTACTGTCATAGCAAAATTATTCTTTTGACAAGCTTTAGCTGAAAAAAATCAAATGTAGGATCACCCCACTTGCTTTCAGTTGCATAGCTAGGCTTCTGGAACTTAATTTCCTCCATTCAATTAAATCCATTTTGAAATGTAAAAGTAACATTTACTGCAAAGGGGCTGAAAGCTTTTCTTGTTTATTTTGTTTTATCATTTCTCAGTCTTTGGGATAAGAGTAATGAGATCCCTCTGAGTTAAAAATGCGAATTTGCCTGCCCCAGAAAGATAAAAACTGTATCTCTGTTGTATTAGGGGGATATTGATAGTTTATGGTAATCTGGACAGCTCAGGATATGCTTATCATCCAAGCAAACCTACACCATACCTCCTAGGATGAAATACTCTGGTGAACACCACATTGCACCATTCCTGCATTAACCTCCATTCCAGCACTCCCATGTACCATCCCACTGCACTGTGGACCAAAGACATTTTCACAGCTTCTCACAGTGCCATCACACCACTGACTTACTTGACACTATAAAAGATGCTAATGGCTATGCCTAGGGAGTCGATGATTTCACCCCTTAATTATCAAAGAGCTAGTTGTTTGTCTGTCAGCTCTGTGGAAGGTTGGGGGAGGCAAAACACTTTCCCCTTGTTCATAGGGTGGCAGGCACAATGACAGTGTTCAGACTGCAGACCTGCATGCCTGCCTGAGACGTGCTGCAGCAGGGTCTGCTCAGCCAAAATGTCTTCATCCACACCTTCCTCTGCACATCTCAACCCACATGCAGCCCCAGACACTGCAAGCTCTGCACTGAGCTGAGAGTCACAAGGTGCAAGGTCCCATGCCCTCACTCCTTTGATTTATATGCAGAGACCACAGTGACCACTAAAAGCAAAGCAGCTGGATTTCTCTCTTAAATGATGCAACTAGGAAGTCTAACCTCTTGAAGGATCCCTCATTTTTAAAAGAAAAAGTCTACCAGAAGGAGAGTGTTCAGAAGGAAGATTTGCTTGCACAAACAGACCTATTTCTGCTACAGCTGAAGCTGGCTGCTCAGTGACTCCTGGATGCAGTGGGAAACGCTGACTAAATTATGTGCCTAACTGCTGGAAATTTATGGGAAGGCTTCCTTCTCACAGCCCCTGACTGAAAACCTCCAGCAATTTAAAATTAGCATGAAAGTCTTCTGTGGCAGGGAAATGTACAACTTACGTATTTCTAAATATAGTTTACTTAGTAAATTGTAGCCTTACCAGTAAAGGGACTACAATTAGTATTTTTCATTTTTAAGGTTTTTTTACCTCTGCTCCCCTGTTTCCCTCTGCTCTGCTCCCCCCCCCCCCGCCCCATTAAAAATGGGGTAAAAGAAAGTAATTTCTATAATTAAACTGCTAAGTTGCCATGGTAGTTGGAGAAAACCCCAGTGATTCTCTCCCACCAGCTCTGTGAGCTGTCGGTACAGGAGGCATTGCTGTGCTGGGAGTGCAGAACCCCTGACAGAGAAGATGGGATCAAACACAAGGCAGCTGCAAACCCAAACACATTGCACTTGTACCAGAAAGCCTGATAGGGACACAGGCTCCTTCAGGGAACCACAGCACATTGTTATTTCTAAGGACTGACATTTGCAGCAGTTTCTGCCTCCTGTTCCATACACTGAGAGCAACCAGAGGATTCTGTACTGCCCCATTGTGTGGTACAGAAATGGACTGTGCACTCCTTTTAGAGACGGGAATAAGATTAGTTTTAACCCACCTTTCTGTGGGCTGAACTCTGGTCGCCATCAGTCCCTGCTTGACTGCCTTTTTTATCCTCTGAGGAGCACATAGCTGATCTGCAGCGCCTCCAGGCTGTCCCACACCACACGGTCCCCTAATGATGCTCTTATCTGACAATAGATCTCTTCCCTTTTGCCCAAATAATGCCCCAGATATTCCCAACACCAGATGTCATAAAGAAATCTACAGAGGACAGCACTGTAGCTGTCTTTTCATACCACGGGGAGAAGAAGCTCCAGCACTGATTTAACTAACTGGCCATCAGTCCTCGATGGGAATTCAACACTGATCTCTATTCAGTAAACTAGCAAATACTAATTTGCAAATAAGAAGTTGAAATGCTCAAGTATTCTGCTGAATTTGGATTTTAGTAAAATGTTTTACATAACAAACATTTTTCAAGGCATATGAGAATGTCTGTGTTAGTGAGAAAAACTTGTTTTAAAGCAGGAAGCATTATTTAGGAGTAAAGGCTAATTTAAATGACATCTCAGACATTAAAGAAGTCTGAGTTTATATTTTATATTAATGAAATACTATCAAGTGTAATCTAAACAATTTAATGGTTCACTGGGCTAATTAGCATTTTTCAAAGACTGATAATTAATATTTTTTTAACCTCAAGATCACAGCTCAAAGCCAAAATCTTCCTAATGAAAGCAATGACAGTAATTAGGAGGACAAATATAGCATTTTCATCTGAAGATATTAATGTTCTACTTCAGCATGTATTTCCTCAAAACAGCTACAGGTTAAGTGACAACTTTTAAGACCTGTGTTATGAAGAAGTAAGCTGAAAAACTGACAGAAAACAACATTTTCTTCAATCATCATAGTAGAATGCAGAAAAAGATTTTGCACACAGGCTGATAAACTGTCTTGACAACTTTGCAAGGCTGATAAAAATGCATGTCCCTTTTTATCCTCTTCCAAAATGGAAGTATCACTGCTGAGCTTGACACAAACAATGTCACACAAATACCTAAAAGTGCTTTCAGTGAAGCTAATAAGGGTCCAAAGAATCAGAATCACTAAGATCACTGAACAGTTCACTTATTTAATTAAAACTTCTTTTTACTAGACATTAATGTATTAAGTAGAAAATTGCTCCTATACTACTCAAGAACATAAACACACTTTTCATACAAAAGTAATTGATATATTTTTCCTAATGCTATTAATATTAATTAGCCTACAGAAATCCTTTGTAGGGTGTAATGGCACTTACAGTTTAGGGCAGTTTAAGCCCCAAGAGCTTCATCCACAAATATCAGAACAAAGAGCTTCTTTCTCAAATGGTTTATTGTCTTTTCCCTCATTTACTATTACTTGTACTACTTTAGCACAAGAGAGATCCTCAGCTAAGATCATGCACCCAAGATCCCAAGATCCTTCCACAGGATCCTTCCTGTTGACAAATGAATAGCAGGAACAAGAAAATATTAGGGCCTTTCATGGAATTGGAGAAAAACATCATCATATGGGAAGAAATTTGCTGGTGGTTAAGCAGATGCTTAATATTCAAACCATCCAAATCTGCAGTGAAAATTCAGTTTGGTGCCTTAACAGCTCTTCAAGTAAGAAGCAGGATTCAGGTACCTAAACAAAGGCAGCTTGTGCCAGTTTGAATACTCTAAGCATTGACAATGTCTCAGACATTTTTGTGGGGCTGGCAGATACAAACAAGGAGTGAGATCTCAGCTGTGCCCTTTTTGAGGAACAGCTACAAGCCAAGCAGGCTAACTTACAGTATTTCAAATAGTAACAGATGCTCAGTTCCCTAAACTCAAGTCCAACCTCCTGGCTGGATTCAAGCCTGAGAGAAAACAGTCCCCAGTATTTTAAACAGAAAAATTTAAGTAATCTGTATGTTTTGGGTTTTTTTTTTTGATTTTGAGTTCTACTTGCAAAAAATGGTGGAAAACTGACTTGCTGCCAGAATCAGGTCATCATTAGAACATTCTCCTTTCATACACAAAGCTGTAAACATATGGCAATGTTAATGATTCAGCTTCATCTTTCCTGATTCTCTTCTACAAGCTGGTGACCTGTACAGTCACCATCTCAAGTCCTTATTAGTATACCAAAATTTGCAACTAATAATATAAAATCTGGAAAATTTATACAAAAAAGTAAACTCTTTATAGTTGCATGCTTTCAGAGAAAAGATGGTTTATGAAAGGAAAAGCATCAAGTAAACAAGGCATAAACTGACAATATCCCTAATTCCTTCTGCACATGTACCTCTTCTAAATTCCCTTAAACATATTGTACTTTATACCTCATGGGACACATGAGTCTTACAATAATTTTTTCAGTTTCTTCAGTACTTTTCAGGGCATCTAGAAAAGTTAGTTTTCTGCTACGAAGTCTAGGAGGCACCTTTACTCTTGATCATAAGGAATTTATATAAAAACAACATAAAAAATAAATATTGTTGGTTAAAATCATAGGACTAAAAAGAACAAAATTCCATCCCTTTGTACTTACAAAACTCTATGAAGTATAGCCAGTGCAATTTTCTATGTCTATACTTGCATGGAAGTGTATCTGTCCCTGTCAGTTTCAGCACTTCGGATCAGACAAAATATTTGCAATGGAGCTCAAATCCAAATCTGTCTGTTTGACACTGCAAGACATTTGGAGTGGAAATCAAAGACTGCACTATTTTAGAAAGCAGAGGTTCCCTGTGATGTGTCAAGCACACAGGCTCTGCTTCTCTGGGCAAAGGCCTTAAATCATTCTTCTGCTGACAGGTGTACTCAGGGAAAAAGAAGACACTGTTTATCTTCATGTCTTTGTATATTTTCTACAGCCTATTCACAATAAATGCAACAAAGCATCTTGGAAAACATGCTACTGACGTAATTCTGTGCTGTGGCTGATTAACATTAAAAAACATTTATCTAGCCTTTGAAGTGCAACCTTTTTTATTCTCTGTGCTAAATACTAAAATAAGTAAAAATTGAGGCTTTCATGTTAGCTGTCCCGTCCTTATCTCCCTTTTCTCTTGCAAACACAAAGGAAGCACAATGAAAGCTGGACTAGCAAGAGGACAGTAATGCATCAGAGAGAACCACACATCTGTTGGAAAATTTGGTGGCATAATAGAAAGAGAATATAGAACTTGACACAGCTGTTTATATAAGAAGTTTTACCTACGTCTGCATTTTGGTTTTTTTCTCAAGACTGTGGGCCAAATTCTGTAGCTTTTTATGCTCACTCTACGGCAGCCTAGAACACAGAGTCCTGTTCCTCAATGCAATTAATTGTTTGACACCATATGTCCATGCCTGAACACTGAAAATAAATCCACTTTTCCCCATTTTTAAGCCCTTATCTGTATTGACATAAGTATGTTGCCATGTCATATTTGAACACAGTGAAGCATTCCTCATAGAGGTGTTGAATATTCCTGGCTAATATCTCTTTAATGCAGTACAAAGCAGATCTGTAACAGCCTAACACAGATTAACACAAATGACTCATTTTTTATTAATACATGCAATAACAAAAGTACCTAAACACCTGCTAGCTTCCAGACTGAGCTATTTTTGTCAGATGTTTGAAAAGAAACTGTCAAAGTACTTTCAAACAGAAAGATCAAAGTTCCTATGATGAATTCAAAGGCATCGACTCTCCACATTTAGTGCTCTGTTGCACAGGGAGACAAATAATAATGGCTGTACCACAGAGCTGATGATGCCCCAGGAGCAGCAGAAGGGTGCTGTGGCTCAGCTGACATCTGCTCTTCCCATCCACACTTAGAAAGAAAAACATGAGAGCCCAGCATGGGGCAGTGGCTCAGGGCAGGCAAGGCAGGGACATGCTGTACAAGAGCAGTTCCTTTCTGGCTGCAGCACAGCTCTGCTCTGCCAAGTCAGGTAGCTTTGGGGGACAGCGTCATAAAATAATCTAGGCTGGCAGGGACCTCTGAAAGTCATCTGGTTCAACCCTTTGGTCAGAGCAAGGGCAGCTAAAAAGTTAAAGCTAACTTTAAAGTAAGATCATGTTGCTCAGGGCCGTGTCCAGTCAAGTTCTGAGTATCTCCAAGGATGGAGATGCCTCAGCCTCTCTCAGAGATCTCCTCCAATGCTTGATCACCACCTTATCTGTAAATTATTTTCCCTAATATCGAAATGGAATTTGTCAACTGGTAAAGTTGAAAATAGCAAGACATTCACACTCCTTTCTAAGCAGTACTGAGCAAACCCAGCTCTCAGCCTCCCCACCTTGCAAACCCTAATCATCTTTATGACCCTACTCACTGCATGGTGCCAATTTCACTCCTCTCAGCTTCCTATCCACAGCGGTGAAGGGCTCTTGTGAAAGGGAAAGAATTATTTTGTAATGAGCAATAGCCCCAAGCTATTGGGAGTTCTACCTTGTATTTTTCTCATGTGAGTATGGAAAAGTCGCCTCATTGGGTTTGGCTCTAGAAGGGACTGTTGAAATCTGTAACTTGAATTTAAACTGACCTTATTTTAGTTATCTAATATGCAAAGTATTACTTGCTTATATTGATTACATGAGAACACAGTGTAGTTGGGCCCTTGAGATAGCCGCTTCAGTTAATAGCCAAAGGTAATGTGAGAGACAGATTAGGACCTAATTTAATACAAAAGGGAGATTGAGCTAAATCTGCCCAATGATGGTATAACAAATGCCTCATTTGATGTAAGAGCATCATCTTTGAACTCCATCCCTATCTGTATGTTTTTTCAAGGGAGAACGGCCAAGTCAGAGTGATTTAAGCATAAGTCAGACCCAAAAATCAAGAGTTGAGGCAAAAAAACCCCAATTATGAAGGCTTTAAAAACAGACAAGCCAGAATTCTTTTCTTTATCTTCTAATTCTCCATTACATTTTCGATGTTAGTATAGTAATAATCACTTTGCCACTCCCTGCAAATAGGCAGTCAGTTGAATATGCCTCTAGAGGCAGGAGCTCTTAGCAGGGAATCAAGGTTTCCTTGGGCTGGGCCAGGAACCCAGCAAACACTAAAGAGATGCTTCTGCGCTGAAGAACTAACAAAGTCCCTTGAACAGCGAACTGGAAATTCACAAATTCACCCAAACTGCGCCTCACAGAGATTCCAAATACCTCTTAGATGGTAATGGCACTTCAAACACTGAGCAGTGTAGGATTCAGACTGGACCTATAAGGGAAGAGCTTTATGCATGACTGGAAATAGCTTGAGACATCTCACGTCCTTAAAGAACTTCGGCTGCGTCTTTCAAAATGAGATGAAAGACAAGCTTAGTAATTAAAATGTTAACATTTTTAGTAGCTTTCATCAGCAGATGTCCTGCTTATAAGAAATGGGCAAAAGATTCTGTAACAGGCTCTGAATATACACATTCAAATGAATACAAAACTGTTTTCAGAAAAATAGGTTTTCTTAGCTGAAAACATAAAAATGAACATTATAAGACCATCCAAATTCACTTCTTAGTGCAAATGTTTTGCAGTATAAAAATGATTTTCCATAATCCTGTTGCAGGGTTGGCAAAGCAAATGAGTCTCAATGCCAATGCAATAGAAATCTGAAGTCTGTTCCCAGCTCTGCTTAAAGTGACCTTGAAGAAGCTGTCCAATATTTTGTGAAAATGAACCACTGAAAGATACTGTCAAAGTTAGAAATATGAACCATGTGTAATGTGAAGGAAATAGAAATATTAACAGCAATTAGGAGGAGAGCTGGAACTGAAATTTATGGTTTCTGGGCTTCCTATCAAATGTATCTTTGTACATAATAACAGGGATAATAACAAGGACTGTCTGTGTCTCTTCCGCAGTTCTGGTTCAGATAAAATCACATGCTCTGGCTGTGCTGTTTATCTTAATGCTGCATATGAAATAAATGGGAGCAACTGAGAATATGAGATGATGGAAATCTGAAGGAATGTGAAGGTCCAAACCAGAATCAGTGGTACATAGATTATTTCTTCTTCTCCTGAAAGCCACATCCTTTGATTTTTCCCTTTTGCAACCATGAAATAATTTTAAGAAGGGAGACTCAAAATGCATTTTTTCAGTTTAAAAGCACCTCAGATAATGACTTCACTGAAGATATTTTTCTAATCTTTTTAAATAATCAAAAATGCTTAAGGAAAAATATATAACATTTCCCATTGCAACACAAGATTCTCGCTTCTCCTTGAAGGGATCCCACCAGAAAAAGGATAAATAGCAGGCTTGCATTGCCTAAGAGAACCATTAATTGTGTTGTAAACTTCAAGTATTAATGATAATAGCTACAAATAAAATAAATCCCACTTGACTCTCAGGAAATGTTCAACATTCTCGACACTTTTTTTTTTTTTTAACTTACAAAATGAAGACCTGTGACATGAGCCACTACAAAGCTACTTTTACTGCTGTCTTGAAAGTAAATCTGAAAATAGCAGTGTAGACTTGTCATAGTTCTAAACAGCAAAAAAGTGATTAGACTGTTTCCAGTAGAATATGGAAACAGGACAAGTGTCAATTCATCTGCAGTCCCTTCAGACATCAAAATTATATACTTAATAACAGTATAATTTGTGTTACATGATGTGACTTGAAGTCTTCTGACACTGAAAGGGTTTCAAAATTTTTAAGTGGAACTAAATTTGTTAACAGTGAATTCTATGTCAGTATCATGCTGATTCTCTAATCAGTAAAAAATGTGTTTAAGAGCATGTCCTACAAGATTTAACAGGGATATATAGTTAAAAGAAACTACAAGCAGTGAGAGTATTAAATTGGACTTTGAATTGTCATCTTCTGAGGGTAGTTTAAAGAAAGCTAATGCACATCAAAGTGATCAATCATGTCAGCTCTGGAGTGGAATTCTCCTTGGCTCCTTTTTATGTCAACTTTGTGTGTATTAGGAGTATCATCAGACATGACGGTCTATTCTCCCACTTGCAGGCAGTTAAGCCAGAAGCAGCTTGAGGGACTGACAGGAGTAACTCTGATACGAAGTAAACAGAAGAACAAAACTGCATCCAATGTTTAGAAAATTCCCCAAGAGCGTAATTATTTGTTTGCTTATCCTGGCAGAGAAACAGAGAGATTGTAACACTGGTCAAAGGTCGTCAGAGAGACTGGGGAAATGGCAAAAAATGAACTACTCCTTGTAATTATAAGAGACAATAGCTCTGTTTCTCAGATCCTTTTCCTGATTTTAAGTCAGGAGCCAATATTTTCGATTTTCCTTTTCATCAATAACTATTTTCATCCTGTAATATAAAAAGTTTCATGCTGTTGTTTGATGACATATCAAGTCTCCCATTTCTGCCTGCAGAAATGTACTATATATGCACCTCTCTGTCTATAAAATATTGCATCTGCTGTCTACATAGATATGGCCTGTAGTGAAGTTCTCCCTAAGCAATTTTGCAGACTTCAAGCTTTCTTCTTCCTTTTCAGTAGTGAATTACACCTCTGCCCATGCCCCAGTATTGTGGTTCAGTGTTTTCTGGTAGACAGGTGAGGGATATATTGCTTTGTTTGGATTTCTATTATGAGCTGTTTTTTTAATTAGACAAGGTGGACTTGTAAAAATTCTTGAAGTGAATTTATTAAGAATTTTATTTTAATTAAATATATGTAGTCTATAAATTTTATCAAGTACTTCTTTTCCTGAAGAGTTTTACAAAAAGATATCTATAAAAAGGAAGTAATTAATTTACCTTTTGAAGAGAAACATCACCCTACATTTGATGTTATTGCATTTGTCATCTGCTTTCATGAATCAACCCATTATCTCCAAGACATCTTCAGATGAACTATAAACTAACTGCACTAGAGAATCACATTTCATTTAGTAGACATACACAGCTTCCTCGAGGAGTGCCACCTCAGCACACTTAGCAAAAAACTCCAGTTTGGTTTAAAAGTACAGTTATATTTTATAGTATGTGACAAAGAATGTGAAGAACTCCCTCTGCATTGAAAATAACGTAAACTTCTAAACATCAGTTGTGTGAAAACAAGGGAGTCCCAAAACCTAAGCTGAATAAAAAGAAATGTAAGCCAAGGATTTCTGTAGCTTGATGGATATTTTTGAATATCTTGAGCTAGCATTGCTCACTTTATTCCACGTTTAACCTATGATAGGTCAACTGTGTTTACCATGTGCTGTATCTAAAGCTTACTTAGCTGCCTGGAAAAATCTTGTGTTATGCCTGGGAGTTATCACTTATAACAGATACTTCTACTTTGAGGGGGCAAAACCAATTTGGAAGATGTAATTTACTTCCTGAGGTTATTTTGGTGGTAAAAGGACTGATCTTTTTTCCTATTCAAATACATTGAAAAGACCCCTACCTTTACTTTTTTTTTCCCCCTTAAATAGAGCTACTTTGCTGTATTATACATTCACAAATATCATGATGCAACAGAAATTAAGGAGCAAATCTAGCAGGTGAGCTAAGAGGATGGGAAACTTTCTACTTGGGAAACACCGTAACTGGATACACCTCTGTGGCTTGCTTTCAAGCATTCCAAGGAGGCTTGAAACGAATCTATAGAACTCAAAATTGTGCAGGGGAAATTACCTTTGCACTTCTCCTCAGATCCTACCGTCTTCTGAATGGGCACAGAGTTATGCAAACACCTGTTATTGCTCTTTTTGCCTTCTTAAGGGAGATCCAGAATGATGCTTACCATGAAACAGTAATGCAGCATTCAAATTCACTGAAGGAAACCGTGTGAGGACTCTAGGGGAGTGTTATGGATCCCCAAAAGGATGGGCAAAACAACAGGTATTTCTGGTCTTCAGTGTAATCAGCACATAACCCCCATCCCCTACCACAGCACCACGGAAACATCTAGAAGGACTGATAAGACTGAAAGTTAACGATTTTTACAGATAGGGGCAAGATACTTTTCTATCAGTAAAGACATCTTAATATTTCAAGTTCAGATAAAAGTTTCAAGAGAATCCTATGGACATTGGAAGCAAGTTAGAGTGAATGCTACAGTTTCCTAACATGGTGTTTAGAGATGCTTATAACACATAGATCTAATGCCTTAAACACACACAGACAATGAAACAGAAATATTTCAAGTGTGCAATGAAATTTTATCTGAATTGGAACATAATTACTGTCACAAGAAGTCTCATTACTGTTAGGGCTCAGTAGGTCTCATCTCTTTCTCTCTGGGGAAAAAACCCAATGGCTGGAGAATGCTGCAACTAGTGTGACATCTTCCTACAATTAGCACAGAGTTTTCTAATATTAGATGCATTTATTTATTTTATTTCAGCTTTGTGGGAAGAAATTCAACACAAGTCTCTTTTTGAAAACCCTGCTGTGCCAGCATTATTTGTGTTCTAATATTTTCTAACAGCATTTCCCAGGTATAAATAAGATGTCAAGTCTAAATTAACACTGGAAACATGACCTGCCCTGTTTCTTTCTGCAAACTGACAGCTCCACTGCAGATGTCAAATGTGAACCTCCCTCCCAGCTAACTAGAGACTCAGGACTGGCATATTGCTGAACTGCAAAACTTACTAACAAAACATCACTCCAAAGAACAAGGAGTCCCAAACAATTCTACATATTCTATTTTTCACTTCTTAATTAATTTTTAAAAGCACTTTTTACAATATTTATTCCTAGAAATCAGGTTTCCAGAGCCTTAC
Organism: Sylvia atricapilla; assembly: GCF_009819655.1. Taxonomy (NCBI): domain Eukaryota; kingdom Metazoa; phylum Chordata; class Aves; order Passeriformes; family Sylviidae; genus Sylvia; species Sylvia atricapilla. The sequence goes on along the minus strand of NC_089140.1, from coordinate 103,379,539 downwards.
AAAGTCGTTGTGTGTAGCAAAACCCTCAAACAGCCCTCTTCTTCAAGGAATTATCTGCTTTTCCCACACCTGCTTCTTTCACACTGTCATTTGGATTCTGCTTTGCCTCTTCTTTCCTCATGATCATAGAAAGAACCACAAACGACCTGGGATAAACTGCAGATGGTTATTTTATCAACCACTCTTCCAAAACTTAATATCTGAAAAGCAATCCTGCTAGTTTTTATCATGCCCTTTATAGAAGGGAAAAATAAGTTCCCTTCCTCTTAACCTTCTAGTTAAGTAAAGGTTATAGTATCTCGTCTTCATTTTCTTTTTTCACTAAGCAATTATTGTTAATGAAGCCATTCCTCTCAATAATTTCTCCTGAACTTTATCCTGCAGGTCCTAATCTTCCCTGAAGCATATGCTCTAGAAGCAAAAACACTACTTCAGCTGAAACACTCCAGTGCCGTCTCCTTCTCTTTTCTTAAAAATTCTATGTAAAATCCTTCCAAAACAGTAAATAAATCAAAACAACTAGTTCAAAAATAGATGATACAAGCAGAAGAAACACGTTGTTAAACCTGTATGTATTCATCTAACAAACTTTACTTATCTTCAGATCACCAAAAAAGAGGTTTCTAGTTCAAATGGACTAAAAAAGATCTGAGAATCTTGAAGATTTGTAGTTTAATGCTTCATGTCAGATAAAAGTAAAGATTAAAACCTCCTATTCTTTTTTATGCAAATGATAAAACCATATTCTCTATGGACCCCAAGAAGAACAGGAAGAAGGAAAGCATTTTGGAAAATCCTGCCATCAAATCAATAGCAAAAGAGAGGATGATCAAAAACATTAAAGACTGGCAAGAAAATAAGATGAACTCTTTTTTCATGTTGATTTTCATTACCACATCTTGTGTATTGACTCATCAGTCATGGCTAAACATAGTTTATGCAACTGAACTGAAATACCTTTTAGCTCTTAAGAGCGAGAGACTCATCCATGGTCCTTTTCATTTGACAAGTGAATACTTGATCAGAACCTTAGGTTTCAGCATATTTCCAGCCCAGTGGCCAGGCTCTAATTTCCTCTGCCATTTTATCTTATCTCTATACTTTTCAAAATAAGATTTCTGCTCATACGTAAACACTGCAATTCTTTGCTGATTCACTTTTTCAACAGCATTCTTATTTCACACAGGCAAGTTAACCCCATTACTGATTCTCATCCAGAAAAGAACTATTTTGCTATAGACTTGGAGGACATTGGTGTTGGTTTCCTGAACTAAAGCTGAATGCAAGTTACAGGAGCAGAAAAGGAAAATGGAAGCCTTCCTAATTCACAGGATGGGGAAATTTCTGTCTGCCCTGTCTTCCACAGCACCTTTATGGTTGCTCCAGGAGCTGCCAGAGCCAGGTAGCAGAGGGAGTAGCAGTACATTGGCATATGGTTACAGAACAGGAATGTATAGGAGTCAACACTATTTCTATGTGAGGTGAAAGGTTCACTGTTAAATCAAATGTGTCTTATCTCAGGAATTAATATAGATGGGAGCTATGTATAGGAAGTAGCTATTTACTGAACAGCTAATTAGAATACTTCTCAAAATAAACAAGAACAACTACTAGTCATTACTGTAATTATTCATTTCTGTGCCACTTTGCCTTCTCAGAGTATATTAATGTACTTTAGAGATGGCAGGCACAGCTGAACAAACATTACGCACCTGAAATTACTGAAGCACAAAAAATCAACGCAATATGTATATTGATGGCTCTGGAATAGCAATATCAAGTCTACTGCAAGTCAACAAACTAGGTGCTGACATACGTCAAAGTCTAAGTCATCCTTTGGAAAGTTATGCAAACTATATATTTAAACTGCAGTTATATGTCTAGATAATAAATATATTGGCCATATAGGTTCCAGCATCTGATCCATGTGTAAATATGTGAATGTCCAAAACCAGAGAAGATCCATCTATCTATTCCATCCAGAACAGAGGTATATATGTGTTTGAAGTATTTCAAGGATTGACATTTGTACTACTTCGTTCACATTCCATGTTTTACGTATGTGTACAGCTTATTAACAGATCAGAGATGGAAGTTATCTCTGTGTATATGGTTCTAGAATTCAGCAACCCCGTGGTGTGGGAAAACCCATTTTTTGGAAACAGCACTACTGTTCATTGCACTATTCCAGGAGCAGCTTTTGAGTAACTGAGTGACCAGGTATTTTCAACCAAATACTATTCATGAAGAGAATTCCATTATTAAGATTTCTGCCACAAGTTTTTGGGTTTTGTGTATGCAAGGTCAACACTGCAGACTGAACATTTTTTACCATTGCATATTAATGATTTTACACCCACTCTCACTACAAGTACAAGCATATACTGCACTGTAAAGACTAGCTATTGATAAATGTTAACTTCAAACCTCAGTTACTCTGGTATTTAAACAGAGTGATACAAGCAAAAATTTACCTGAATTTATGATGTAAAATGTGATGATTCTGCAGAATCATTAGAGGATAACAAAGAAAAGCAAGAGAAACATTTTTCATGATAATGAAAAGGTAATAATAAATATTTCTCACAGGTCTTTTATCACTTCTTTTTTGACAATGCAACTGCCTTAATGAAGTTGCATAACATCAGAAGACCCATATAAAACAAACATGTCATGTCAACAAATGACAGCCACCCACTAGCAAACACTGTGATAGATCAGAAATAATACAGGAGTAGGATGAATCCCTGTGGCATTTCCAAATTAAACCGAAAAAATATTGACTGGGAGCAGTTTGGAACAACCACCTGGTCTCAGTATATTAAGATTTTAAAATTTGATCATAACTGAGCTAAATAAGTGCAACATATGTTTTGCAGGTGTAGCCATATCCCAGAAATACACTTGAAAAGAGACATAGTAATTCTTAATAGAAGGTTTTGTAGCATTGGGGAAAATGGCAGGAAAACTGTAGACACACTTGAAATCACCCTTTTCCCTTCTCTTCTGATAAGATTTTTAATATATTCTCTTTTTCATATAAGAGGACAATTCACTGCCTAGTATATCAAGAAAGAATATACATTTTAATATCAGACAAAAAGATGTATGCATTCAATGTGACTTCTGTTTTTAAAATTTCTTAGATTCCTCTGGAATGTCTCCTGTAACCTAATTAACTGAAACTCTTAAACATACTTGTACTAAAGCCAGTAAATGTGATTTAATCCAAATAATGATGAAGAGGAGGGGGGAAGAAGATGATGTTTTCCTTTTAAAACTACTAGACACTCTTTGTTTATCCTTAACCACATCACCAAAAAAAAGGACTGCCATTTACTCCAAGAACGGAAGGCCCGATTTTAAAATCAGGCCTTGTTAAAAGCCCTAGTGCTCTCTTAAGTCCCAATGGAGAGATGGATCCAGTATCCCCTTACCTCCACAATATGCTGGCTGAAATATGTGACATCTGACAACTTTATATCCTTCTGGAACAAGGTTCACATCTGCCTTTAGCCATACCAAGCTGCAGTGGGCAGTCTTGTAGGATTGTGGACAGAAGAGTTCTCTGGGCATCTTTCCACTCTCATACAAAGAGCAAAGCTACTCCATTCAGCCCCGTATAGACCATGAAGTACATTTCCAACAAACATGGCAGGTATGAGGAGGTAGTCCCGAACTGTAATGATGACCATTTCTCACAAAGAGTAATGGGAATAAGGGAACAAATTTCTGACCTCAGCAAATCAGGTAGACAAAACAGAAATCAGCCTCACCCGCACACAATACTTTCATAATCTAGGAAGGGAAGAATCACAGAATGGATCAGGCTGTACAGTATCACAGTGGGGTCACCTGTTCCAACCTCCCTGCTCAAGCAGGGCCATCCCTGAATGCATCACACAGAATTGCATCCAGACAGCTCTTGAGTATCTCCAGTGAGGAAGACTCCACAACCTCTCTGGGCAACCTGTTCCAGTGTGTGGTCACCCACACAGTAAAGAAGCTTTTTGTCATGTTCAGGTGGAACTTCCTGTGCATCACTTTGTGCCTGTTGCCTCTTGTCCTATTGCTTGGGACCACCGTGGAGAGCCTGGCTCTGTGCCCTTGGCACTCCGTCTTCAGACACTTGCATACGTTAAAGAGGTACCCCTCAATCTTCTCAAGGTTAAACAGCCCTGGCTGCCTCAGCTTTTCCTCATTAGAAAGAAAGGAAGAGAGGCCAGCAAGAGGCTCACTGGCTTTCACTGGCCTGGCCAAAGCAGGTGACTGTTAGTGAGGCTGTACCACAAAAGCACTGATGCCATATCATTTCACTTCACAGAGCCAAGCTGCATTTAAACTGGAAAGTATTCTTGAGAAGGAAGCACTTGGTTAGGCTATTGGTTAATATTTGTAATTTTTCTGAAGCTTTTATTTAGTTACTTAAAATAAACTCCTACACATATCCTGCCCAAGCTGCTCTATCAGTGAGGAGCCAGTGTGCCATCAGGTTTTCTCTGCCAGTCATGAAATTGCTCTATTAAATCCTCGTGCTGGTGTGGAAAGAAGAGCCTGCTCCCAAGCCTCTGAGAGCAAGCTCTGTGCTCTCTTCTCATCATCACAAGCCTTCTAAGCTGACACTGGTTTTCCCTTTGGAGGTGAAGGCATTCCTGCACCATGTGACAGGCTACTAAGCTTGCTTAGGGTGCTGTGAGGAGCTGACAAGAGAGCTAAGCTTATCAAGTGGTTATGTTTCCTCTTTCCCACTAAATTTTCACACATCAAACCCTGGCTGAAAAGCAGGGAATGTGCAAATCTGCAAAATTTCACACGAAAGAGATACAAACCCTATAGATTAATGCACAGACAGCCACAAAACGCATTTTTGACTGTAAAATGACTTATAAACCTATGTCAAGTCCTCCCATTAGTGAGCCAGTGAACACTTATTACAGTAGTTTCATATAATCAAAATTATGTAATTCCATAAACTTGCAGTTTAGACATTTTAAGTGCAGAAGCTGGAGACATTTTATGCGTGGGTGTGCCTTTTGACACTGATGCTTCTGCTTCATTTCTGTAAAATAGCATCCTGCAGCCTGTATTATTTTGCATCCATTTCTGGCTCCCAATCACTGTTTTTAGCCCATCATCCATATTTCAAGATGACCCACTGCATCCTCTGCTTACATCAGCATCAATTTATGTCTCTTCTTTCCTCTTTTGTTAGGCACTACCCACTGTAAAATGGAGAATTCAGAAGCATCTTTTATGCATTTGGCTCTTTATGCTGAGAGCAACATGGCCAACTCATCTAACAAGCACTGTATTTATCACTACACATTGCTAGACTAATAGAATTTTATTGGTTTGGATTAAACTTTGATGTTAAATGCTGCCTGTCCAGATATATGCCATGAATGTACATCTACAAAGCATTAAAATAATTTTTAGACATTTGTAACATAGTAGCAGAAATTCTGCAAATGTTTCATTGTGCCATTTTTATGCATATGTTCTCATTATGCCAGTTTTATGCTTTCATTTTCATTCCCAGTGAGCAATAAGAGTGTATCTGCCTTTTGTTCGGTCATCAAATGTTTGCTGTGAAGAAATCATGTAGCACTTCTTGAGTTTGTTAGTATTGTCTAAAATACTATTAATAATACTATTAACATAAAATTAAGATGTGTGCAATAACCTGTGTGAAAAACCTAGTTACTTGTTTTTTCTTATAAATATATTCTTATATAAAGAAATAATTGCAAGAAGAAACTAAACTACCACTTACTGAAATATCTGTAAACAACATATTGAATGAAGAATTCTGAGAAAATAGGAACTGTGCAGGCCTAAATTCCCCAAAGGATTCATTTCTGTGTAAAAACTGTAGTTCAGAATACAGTGGAATCAGAGGTTGAGCATCTCCAAGCTAGATGTATCTTGTAATCCAAATTGGATGACTGATGCTGATCCTTCCCCTCTCCCACTGCTCCTCCTGGTTCGGTCTACATACACAAGAAGATTTTTTTAATCCCTTCCTGTAACACCTTTTATCCTGTTCTCCATTCTGCCACACCATGCCACAACATTCTCAGTGACCATTTATTTTAAAACTACTGCTTTGAATGTCTATGCTTTCTGGTCTGTCCACCTCAAAAAATATCTTGAAAACATCAGGTTTTTTTCTTTTCTCACAGAAGCAAATGAACAGTAAGCTCTCAATAGCTCATGCTTGATCTGCAGCAGAATTACTGCCTTATTGGCAGAACTTCCTACAATGAAAATGGACAGCACAGGCCATTTCACCATTTCAGTATTTATAAAGCCCTACTTGAATTAATTTCTTCTAGGCAGAATTAAGGTGGCAAGTACTGTAAACACGAAATCAAAGGTGAAGTGAAAACTGCTTCTAGGCTGACATCTCTAACCAGGACATTTAAAAATACAGTGGAGTAGAGTGAAAGTCAATCAGCCTTAAAAGTGGGAAAGTTTATTTGAAAAGACAAATGTGAGAAGGATGCTGCAGAAAATTAAGCAAGTAGCTCACAAAAACATGAAAAGGTTAGACCTGGAAAAGCAGGTGGGGAAATTTATTTACAGGGGCATCATGGGGTATTCTAAAACCAGGTATGAAGAAACCCGCAGTGGTACAACAGAGCTGAGAGATGCAAAAAATGGTTTAGGAATACTACTAATTAAAGATCATGGACATTAGATGTCTCCCCCAGGAAAAGTAACTAGAGGAAAGCCTCTAGGCACCAAGATGATGAAATCTTGACTGTACAATAAGCAAATTTAAGTTTCCTTGAATGGAATTTGGCCATAATTATGCAATTTTGTTTTTATAAAGAGTAGATAATTCTAAAAAGCTAGTAGTCCAGAATTCAAACAACAGAAACTATATTTGTTTCTAAATTGTAAAACTGCTCTAGTTCTTCACAGTAAGCCAAACCCAATCTTAAATCAACTCACCCTAAATGTTAACAGCTGCCAAAAATGCATCTCCAGAATTTGTTTTGCTCACTTTCTAACTCTGCCTAAATACAGCAGTTATTTAGAAGGATAAAGTCAGTTATGTATGCTGGGTAGGAGTTGTAATAACAGTGTACAATTTCTCTTCTGATTTCAAATTTAGGTGTATAGGACATAGCAGAGATTCATTTGGTTCACTGGAATATGATGCTGGATCAATAAAAGATTGTCATGTTTTTGAGGCAGGAGAAGACAATCTGGCACTACTTATTACGGACTACGTATTCTAAATGATACTAGACTTTCTCAGAAAACTGGTTTATATCTTTTGTGCAGTAAGATATATGTAATTATACTTTTCAATTATTTAATTTCCTTCTCTTAAATGAAGTGAGGATTTACATCTCTCACTTGCATTTTAGTATTATCAGTGGTCATACCAGTACAAGAAAAACCTCTAGAATTTTAGTATCACAAATCTCCCAAGACCTAGTTTGGGTGTTATGGCGTTTTGCTATTTCCTTGGAAATGTTTTTTAGCTTCTAGTCAAAAAGCATAGCATTTTCCTTATCAGAAACATGACATCAGTTAATACGGCTTATTCAGCTCAGATTCAGAGCTCTGGCTTAATCTTCTAAAATAACCAAGATACTGGACTATCTTATTGAGTTAAATTTAAACCACTAAGTAATAAGAGTGAATTATAAGCTATCTTTTTGATATCCTGTATTATTATGCTGGGTAGTACAAGGCTCTAAAACAACAACTGACTACTGATACTATTATCTAAAATCCTGTTTTCTGGAAGTGAAATGGAAGATTGTTTTCATTTGCTACAAAGTTCATTCATGGCATCCAGATATTTATAAAACCACTGTCTGTAATATGATGAAAAACCAGTGTATTCTGAGAACACGTTTTGACCTATGATTTGTACCAACTGCTATTATAAACACATTTACAAATTTCAGGGCAGAAGTCTACTTACCATCTTACAATTGAGAAAATCTCTTTTAAAAATGTATGGCAAGAAAAGGAAACAGCTTCCTGCGTGAAATCTACTTTGGCTTCAGTCACTTGATATTTGTTTGCTGTGTGCTGTACAAAATTACTGAAGCACACAGAAATGACACTTTGCCCTTGGGTGCAATGGAATGACAGATTAAATGAGTAAATGGAAGACTTGGAGCTTCCTCCAAAGGGAAAAAATAAGCTGCTTAATACTTTCAAAGCCTTTTCAAGTATCAGCTTTTTCTGCAAATGAAGAGAGTAATTATTTAGTGAACCAACTTGAATTTCTTAAAAATGCAGAGAGCATGAGGGGAAAAGGGTGGGACATGGAACTCATTTACTTCCCCCACAGCTCTAAGTGCCTTCATGAACACCTGCTTTTTTCTGTAGCCTCACAGATGGAACCAGTACCTGTGCTTCACCTCTAACCACTAAACAGATAATATATTTTGAGCCTCCACCATAACTTTAGGGACTCGTGTAAAGCACAGTAAAAGTAGAGTCAAAACTTCATTTAAATCAGGCTCATACCAGTTTACAATTTCTGTGGGAATTAAAGATGAATTGCAATAGCTCAATACTAATAGAAGGTTTTGCTGCAGTCAAATACCTACCTCATATTCACTAGAAATAGCACAGAGCAGAGACTCAAATTCTTATCCCTGAATTAAAGAACCTTCTTTGAGCCCTTTCAGCATTGCACAAAGGATGCTTTAAAACATTTGAGTGTTTCTCAGTTTCAACTACTTTTTTCTGTTCTCTCTTAGTTTACATTTTGTACATTTGCTACTAAGAATTTTGTTCACTTTTTAATTTATTGCTCTTTTTGGTTGACATGCCCTTCATCAAAACAAGTAAAAAACTGAAACTCTTATCTCTGAGAATAAAGTAACAAATTAGACCTTGGGATGAATCAGAAATATCAATTTATTGAGCTTACTGATCAAATGAAAAAAATTAAAGAAATAGGTAAGCACCCCTTGGATTGTACTCTGCTGGTCTCATTTTAGGCACCTTACTTTAAAAAGGAGCAGATGATAATGTCAACAAGACTCAGGCAAGAAATATTTTTTTTCTGAAAAAAGATATACGTATGTCTTTTGTATTGCACAAAGAAATTAAGATATGGTCACAATTCAGTTGACAGAAAAACTGCAGGGAATAGAAAGCACAGGTGTTTGTTATAGTACTGTGAGCTAAATATGGAAAAAGCAAAAACTAAAGACAGAGTGGAACAGCTGAAAGAAATCCTGAGACACTTTTCACACAACTGGATGTCCCACACTTAAAGGCAATACAGGAATCAACATTTCTCCCCAGAAAAAAGCAAGTAGGACCTGTGGGGATATCTGAGGGCTCATTTGCATACATTGAAAAATGTTGACATATAGACTGTCCTGAAGCAGGCAATTTTGACCTCCTCTGTGAAGAATGACTGAGGGAATTAAGGTTGTTCAGCAGTACCTGTAGAGACATGAACAAGGGTAACCATTTAAACTGAAAGATGGTAGATTGAGGGGTGGAAAAGGGTGGTGAGACTGTGGAACAAGTTGCACATAGAAGTTGTGGATGTCCTGTTGCAGATGTGTCATGATTTGTGATGCCCCATGATCTTGGAGCAATCTCTCTCACTGCATGCTTTGCCCTAGACTTGTATGTTTGCCGTGGTAGCTGCTATTTCTCATGACTGAAGACAGGATATGACACAGGCAGTTAAATGGACTTTTAACCTGATAAGATACCGCTGTGGTTATATTCTTAGCAATGTCAAGCCCCATTTCTATCAGACTGAGCCATTCAGTGTCATTAAGCACAACCATACCCACTCTATTCCTCTCAGATTGCCACAGTAAAGGCAAATTTCTGCTGCAAAAAACCAACTTGATCTGCATGATGAGTGGCCTGAAATTCCTTTGACTACTCTATTACAGAACACCTCATACCATTGAACCATACATTCAAAATTCACCAGCAACCATGAGCCACAGGTGAGGTCAGACAACAGGAAAACAGGGGAGGTGTGACTGCACAAAGCGTCCTCATACAGAGGCTAAAAAAATACACCCAGGCTACACAGGACAGGCTGAAAAGGCACCAATGCCATTTCAGGCAAGGACACTGCCTTCTGTTTCTTCTCCCTGCATTCAGAAAAATACGCTTTCTGCATCCTCTTTGCTAATAAACAGAAGATCATTGAAGTGATAGCTGACTCTAATAACCCATTTTACTTCCAAGCAGAAGTAGCTTGGCAAGGGTCCAAGTACTTCCCTGAGTAATTTTGTCATTAGGCAGCAGAACTTTCCAGAACATGAAGTATGATTCAGATAGAGTGTTCCATTAGAAGGAAAGCATAAAAAAAGTAAACAATCACAAAGCAAAGTAAATTAATAAAAAGAAATAAATAATCAGCATTTTTTAATTTCCTGGTTTTCCTTCTCATCTTAGACTCATGGTCTTCAGTTGGGCTCCTTCCTTCAAACCTTTATCAGGAGAGTACAGTCCTTCCTATAGCAAATAGCCTCCTGACAAGAAGCTCTTTTTTAATTAGTGTTATTTCCTAGACTTCCTTGGATTTGTCTATGGAGTGAGCATCCAAGGATCTTATGCTTAAAAAGCCTTGGAAAACAGAAAACTGGTTGATTGACTTCCATCAGGCAGCAAATTATCAGGGACTGAAAACCAACTAAGACTACACAATTTGTCTCAATTTCTTTTTCTAAGATTTAATTCTGACACTTCTCAGATTTGTTGTTCAAGTGCTCACAGAACAGCTCACAGGCAAAGCAGAACACACAATTCTGCCAGTTTTGTTCCATCACAATTATCTAATCAAATCTTTGTTCACTCATTCATCAATATTTTTCATCTTGTAATGAAGACACTAATAAAATAGCACACCCAGAAGCTTCCTCATCCTACTTCCCATTAGAAAACTCCAACAACCTACCAGGATTGTTGGTTTGAAATCTGGGTGTGTCATACGGAAAACTGCAGTAGAGTGAAGACAAGATCAAATTGCTCATTCTTTACATAAGATTGATTATGTAGTCTATAAAATGCTTATTTTTAGAAAATAATTCCTAGCAAAGATTTCGAACTTCAAAATATGGATATTTTTTGCCTGATATGCAAAATATATCCTGCATATAAATACAACTTGGGCACATTAGAATACCCTTAGAAACAATAAACTCATGCACTACCATCCCTAACAGACGTATACAACACTCATGAAAATTTATACTGCTACAAACTTTCTGGAAAAGACTTGCAGATCCAGAACTGCTACACAGATGAAAAATTATGAATGTTTGTCACCTCCAAGCACCTGACCCCAACTGGGTTACTAAATCCAGGATTTCAAAATGATAAAATATAAACCCTGTGGGAGGATTATGATGCTCTGCTTGAAGAGAATTAAAGCTATATCAGCTACTAAGAAAAGAAAAAAGAAGAATTCAAGAAAGCAGTTTGTCCTTGACAAACTTTGTAGTATGTTCTGTAGTATGTTCCTTGCAGTATGTTTATGACCTTTCTACAAATGCATAACTCCACAGATACATTGGTTCAGTATGGAAATGACACTTACACAGGTAACACAAAATTTGCTCCTATTCACATCAACAGCAACTTGGGGAATAGGTGCAATTCACCAGAACTTAAGGGCCAATCTGTCCCTTTAAAACAGCCTATTTTATCTGTTAGAACAAAAGCATTTAACTCTGCTACTCCCATAGGATAGAATATGTAGCACAGATATTAATCTGTGCATTCTTGTAGCTCTGAATACAGACCATTGTCTTAAAGACCCTTAAACATATCAATACAAAGCTGATAAAACATTTTTTAATTTATTTCTTAAATGTGGTGACATACAGAGATAAAAAGGGAAAGTAACAACCTAACATAAAAGGAAATTAAAAATATATATCAAAGTGGTCGCAAGGGGCATATATTCAAAAAACAGTTACAATTGAAAATGCTAGGCTGATTCCTCCAAAACTGATAACTTAAATATCATAAGATAGGACAAGAAGATATGACAGAGTTTAGGAGCAGAGGAGGGGTGAAATTCAGGGCTTCACCAGATCATTTTCTTATGCTATATATTTTTCTAAACCAAATTAATTTTTTCTACAGTTTTGTGTTTATATGATTTGATGGAAAGAAATTCAGTTCATTTTCATAATGAGAACCAGAGGAAATAAAGAGCTGAGTTCTTTGTTAAAATTTACAGCTACAGACAGCTACAGCTACCACCTGCACTGCTGATTAGTAGAAATGTGCCCTGGCCCAAAGAAAACAATGCCTCAAGAAATGTTTACATTGCATATGTGACAGAAAAATCTTGCAAAGATCCTTCAGAGAAAAAATGCTGCCACTAATTCAGCAGCAGCTTTGAGCAGCCTGGTCCAAGCAGAAGATTTCTCTGCCCATGGCAGGTAGGATAGAACTAGATGATCTTCAAGATCCCTTCCAATTCCGTACATTCTATGATTCTGTGATTGTAATTTAAGAGCAGTCAACTTTTATACATTTCAAGGACAAGTAACAGTGCTGCGTCATAGACACAATCAGCGACTTTTAATTGCCAGGGGAGCATACAAACCTTCCAGAAATCTTTGGGTCTAAGGCCACTCTGGGTCTGAGGAGGCTTTCCCTTTGCCTTGTGCACTCCTTGTTGCAGGTGGGGTAGCAGAATACACATTTTCATCAGGACATGATACCAGTGCTCTGTAAGAGCACTTACCAGGGCTCTTCTGGGGCATTTTCTTCAGTCACACTCCAAGGGTTTCACTTTTATGTTACTTGCTGAGCAAAGGCAAACTAACTCTCCCAGAGCTCATTCAGACCAACAAGAGCAGTGCAGACACTCTAAAGTGCTCCTTCTCCAAAAAGCTGAACTTCAGCCCCGTGCAAGACTAATCTGGGTTGGACATACCAGGACAAAGGACCTGCCACAGGTGTAGGTGGAGGCAGGCAGAAGTCAGCCACCACAAACAAGGTCTGGGTAGATCTGCTAACATAGCCCTGATTTTCAGACGGCAACGGTAATGGGCAGATGGGATACTTCCTCTGAGCCCCAGCACGGATTCTCATACTGCAGCTTATGTGTACCAGGTGTGAGGCTCAATTACATTAATATTCAGTACTATCTCTTTTACCCCACAGGAACTTTTTAAAAAATTAGTTAGGAGAAGAAAAGAAATACGTATGTAAAGAGCAGAGGCAGTAAGAGTAAAAAAAAAAAAAATAGACATTAGAGTATTTCTAAATTCTCACAGAATTTGTAATTTATACCAACATTTTAAAATTCCAAAATGAAAGATAAAAAAATTAAAGTGTTTTTTAGTTCTGTGTTTTGAAATTAGAATACTTAACCCAGTAATTTTTTTTTTGCTTCTTTAATTTTTCTTCTCTACCATTTCTGATACCTTGTACTGGTTAAGCACCTCAAAAGCAAGCCAAAAAATCACTCATGGTATTTAAAAGGTTTTCATGAGTATTTCTCAAAGTGTTTCTCATTGCAGTTTAAATTTATTCTGTTAGTGCCAGGTCAACAATACGATTGCATGGACAAGGAAAGCAGTGGTTACTGTGTTGTCTGATGGGCAGGCTTTTTTCCATTCCACAATGAATAATTTAAATCCTATTATATTAGAGAAAAGGCAGTGTGAAGGAAGATAAGATTGAACCTGCAAACACCAGATGGCCTTTTTCATAAGTTATAAGATCAAAAGTAACATCTAACTCAGGCTCTAGTGGATAGGTACTGGACAGCTTTCACTGCTTTTCCCAATGCCAGCTAGCCTTACAAAAAACAGGCTGTGGTTGAGGGATTTGGCCAAAAAAGTTTCCTCCGAAGTTTGTAGACTTCAACCTTGATCTACAACAACTAAAGGTGTCACATAGAATCATTATATAAGTGAGAATAACAACTGAATTTGCTCTGTCTAGCAGTTTTCTGTAAGTCTGCATCCAAAGCCATGCACCAGAAGAGGGGAGTCAGTGACTGCTTGCATGTGGGAGGCGTTTTTTCCACATTTGTAGCAGCAGCTGCCTATAGAAGAGTTCAGGGGAACTAAACTGATCTGACTCTGCCTTTCCACATCTTCACTGGACTTCTTCCAGTGCCTCAACTCCCTACTCAAAGCTCCACTCCTGAAACTTCAAAGAGTAGTCAAATGATTGCTGCCATTTGAACAATGGTGAGAGTGCACCGGAAACTGAAGGAAGTGGTGACAGTGTAATAGCACTAAAAGGGATGGAAAGTGAAGAAATTACTTTGTGCAGCTATTAAATATGAAGTATGTAGGATTCTTAGAGCACCACCCCAGTCCTTCTCCATATCATCAAAGCTCTTAGTCTGCAGCAACTCAACAAGATGCTAGATTAAAGACAAAACACAACCTAGAAAACTACTGGCATTACTAACAAGTGAATTCAGTCACTGCTGGATTTAAGAATGGTAAGACACAGAAGAAAAAGAGTTTATGAATCCCCTTAAAAACTGCAGATTTAAGAGCAACCCTCTAAGTTTTATGTGATAGAAGTTATACATATATTTTATGACAGAGGTAAATTTTGAGGAGGAATGCAAAGAAGAGTAAGATTCATGAATGAAATATAATGCTCAAAACATTTTGTAGATATATCATCTAGTAGCAACTCCTCTTGTAAACTGCAGTAGAAAACCCAGTGTAAGATAATAAAAGAAAACACTTAAATCAGTAAAAATTAGCATTTACTGCAGAAAGGCACAGAAAAGTTAGGTCATGCTTGACTTCAGCTATGACAGTGGCAAATAAGATGACCAGAAAAAACTTAAAGAGTCAGAATGAGAAATGAGATTGAAGGAAGCAAATGATCCTGGCCGGTGAAACACGAGAGATTTTTTGCTTTTTAAATTTATTGTATTAATAACTGCTGTATTTTGGTCCCATGTGGTTTAAAAGGATTTGAAATATCTAACAGATCTTTACAATTTATAGTGAAGGAATGTTTATGTTAATAAAGATAGAAGAAGGGTTCTGCCCTGAGACATTGCTCCCCTTACACTATTAAGGTAGGTTCCCACTTTTATATGGGAGAAGGTACTTCTTGGAGCACAGTTTCAGAAATCATAGACTCTTAGAATCATTTAGGTTGGAAAAGACTGTCAAGTCCAACCATTAGCCACATACCCAAGTGTCACATTTACACATCTTCTAAATACTTTCAGGGATGCAGACTCAACCATTTCCTGAGGAGCCTGTTACAGTGCTTGACAACCCTTCTGTTAAGAATTTTTTTCCTAAAATCTAATCTAAACCACCCTTGGCACAACTTGAATCCATTTCCTCTTGTCCTATCCCTCACTACATTGCAGAAGAGGCAAACCTCCAGCTCAGCACAGCCTCCTCTCAGGCAGCTGTAGAGAGCAATAAGGTCTCCCCTGACCCTTCCTTCCAGGTTAAACAACCTCACTTCCCACAGTCACTCCTTGTAAGACTTGTGCTCCAGACCCTTCACAGCTTTGCTGTTCTTTGGACACACTCCAGCACATCAGTGTTTTTTCTTAGGCAGGATGCAAAACATCCCAGCAGCTGAGTAACCAGATGACAATTCTCAAAGTTCAAATTTAAGGTCCTGACTACGAATACAATTATTTAATAAAAATAATCTCTGGATTCATAATGCTGCCAATTGTACCAGTGTTTTTTAGGTAGAAAATGTGCCAGTACCCCACTGTGAGTTAGTCTTCAACCCCTTTATTGCATATTTAATATTTAAACCAAAGTTATTTTTGTGTATTTTAGTGAACTTTTTTTTTTTTTTTACTTCTGGGGAAGACTGCTTGAAATTCATAGGCATCCAGACCAAACCTGGAAGTTAATGCAGATGACATCCACAAATACACTAATTTTATGTGACTCTCACATGAGAATAATGTGTTCAATTACAGTAAATTCTAAAAACTATTTCTTTCATTTTCATCCTTACCCTTCTACTTCCCAGTTAGAAACAAACTGAATATTTACACTGTGGGATTAATGTAACCTACAGTCACAAGAGTCCTTTTTAAGAAACAATGTGAAAATTTAAAGATAACTAAGATACACTTAATTCATACACATAGAGACTCTTTCCTTCTTTCTGACATACACTTATTTTCATTCCAAGAAATATCAAATACACACTAAATTAATTGTGGCCTTCACTTACTCTTTGTTTTTAAGCTATCCAAGTATACAAAAAAAAAAGTGCTGACATGGAATGACACTCATGCCTGAGCAGAATGTCAACAGAGGATATTTTCAAGGACTAAGAAAGAGGGATTGCTATGTAAGAACAAATTTTCTTCATTCAGTGACAATGAAAGCACTAAACCTTGGAGACCAACTATTTATTTTAATAAATGCTCCTGACAATGGTTTATGTCAATCAATGTTCAGACTACATTATGTTAGCTGTGATCCTGCAATTCTCATTTTACAGGAGGATATGGCGTGGTTTTCTCATTTTTCCAGATCCTGGAATCTCTGACTTTCTTTAGGAAATGGGCTATCCCAATCTGTTTTCAGTTTGCAAAGATGGATCTCCAAGTTTCCAAGCACTATATTGAGTAATTGCCATCTAAATGGTATTAATATATTTAAACTCACCTTAATTATTTCATTCTTACACATTTCCTGACTCCAAACAATTTGCTCTATCCACATGTTCTGAGAGCACAAGAGCTCTCCATCCTGATGTGTAAAAATTCAAGCAAGACAGGCTGGAAAACAAAATGTTGAGCAAGGATCTGGTGCTCACACTGAGTAAGAAGGAAATGCCCAGAGGAAGCAGGGAGGGGCAGGTGACCCAGGAAGAGTACAGGAATATGGTCCAGAAGTGTAGAAAAGGGATCAGGAAAGCTTGGCAAGGGATGTGAAGAATAACAAGAAGGGAATCTATAATACATAGCTCAACAAAGAAAAGCCAAGGAGAGCGTGTCTCCCAATAAATGAGCAGAAAGAACTGGTGACAATGCATATGGAGAAGTCTAAGGACTCTTTACCTTATTCTTCACAGGCATAATGTTTTCCACGTCTCTTAAGTCCTTGAACTGCTTAGGTAAGGCTTGGGGGAGCAAAGTCCTTCCCACTGTATCTGAAGAGAAGGTTCAGGAGTACTTGATAAAGCTGAGTATTTACAAGCCTAAGGGGCCTGATGAGATGCATCCCAGGGTCATGAAGAATTGGCTGATGTTGTTGCCAAGCCACTCTCCACCACGTTTGAAAAGTTGTAGTGCTTTGGGGGTGGGTTAGGTGAAGTCCCCAGTCAGTGGGAAAAGGGAAACATTACTCCTGTTCTTTAAAAAGGGAGAAAAGAAGACCCAGGAAAACAGAGGCCAGTGAACCTCACCTCTGTACATGAGAAGATCATGGAGTAGATCCTCACAATGCTAAAGCATGCGCAAGACAAGGAGGTAATTGAAGTCAGCCAGCATGGCTTCAATAAGGGCAAATTGTGCTTGACCCATCTGGTGGCCTTCTCTATGATGGAGTGACTGCAATGGTTGACAAAGGCAGAATGATCAATGCCATCTTGTTAGCGAGGAAAATGCATAACCATCGGAATGATTACGAGGTGCTTTATTGAAGAGCTCTGGGAGCCGGGGTACAAACCCAAATCCAACTCCAACAAGGGTCCAAGAAGGGCCCCATATTAATACCATTTCGTTACATAACTCTATGTTAATCATTAAACTTACATTGTTCTATTGTATACATCCAAGCATGAATTTTGTAAATACCTTCTTTACGATTCTAGTTTGAAATAATAATCATGTTCAGTTACCAAAAATAATTACAATTCGATCATCTATCTTATGATGATTAGGTACAGTTTCACCCGACCTAGTTTCCAAATACAAGATGTCCCAATCTTCTCCTTCTCCCCCCATCCCGATTACCCAGGCAGAGTTATACTTAATTTGGTTAAAACAATGAAAGCAACACCTGGTTGCAGTGAAGTGGAGACTCTATTCCCAGCTTCTCTGGTAACCGAAATTATTAACCCTATCCTAACAATCTACCTAGGCTTCTGTAAAGGCCTTTGACATGGTGCCACATGGCACCCTTATTTCCAAACTGGAGAGACATATATGGGAAGGGTGGGGTATTCAGTGGATAGGGAATGGGCTGGATGGATGCAGCCAGGGAGATGTGGCCAATGTCTCTATGTCCAGATGAAGTCCAGTGATGAGGCCTGTCCCTCAGGGCTCTGTCCTGAGACAGGTGCTCTTCAATATTTTCAGTGACACAAAGTCACTGAAGTCACAGGATTAAGTGTACCCCCAACAAGTTTGCAGCAAGCACCAAGCTGAGTGGTGTGGTTGGCACGATGGAGGGATGGGATGCCATCCAGGGGCACTTGGACAAGTGTGAGAAGTGGGCCCACAAGAACCTCATGAAGTTCAAAAAGTCCAAGAGAAAGGTCTTTCCTGCATATGGGTCAGGGCAATCCCAGACATGAGCACAGACAGGGAGAAGAGCCTATCAATAGTAGCCCTGCAGAAAACGTCTTGGGGGTTCTTGAAAAGCCTGACATGAGTCAACAATGGGCACTCACAGCCCAGAAAACCAACTGCATTCTGGGCTGCTGCAAAAGCAGCATGGCAAGGGAGTCAAGGGAGGTGATTCTGCCCCTCTACTCTGATCTTGTGAGACCCCAACTGAAACATTGCATCCAGCCCTGGAGTCCTCAGCACAAGAGAGATGTGTGCTTGTTTTAGAGGGTCTAGAGGTGGGTCACATAAATGATCAGAGGGCTGGAACACCTCTCCTATGAAGACAGGCTGAGAGACTTGGGGTTGTTCAGCCTGGAGAAGGCTTTGTGGACACATTATTGTGACATTCCAATATTCCATACTTAAAGGAGGCAGAAAAAAGGGAGCATGGCAATACAACAAGGATTATGGTTTTAAACTAAAAGAAAGGAGATTTTTATTAGATATTAATTATTAGATATCAGATATTAGGAAGAAAATCTTTATTGTGAGGGTAATGAGGCACGAGAAGAGGTTGCCCAAAGTTATGGACTCCCCATCCAAATGTTCAAGGTCAGAATGGATGGGTCCTAGGCAACTTGATCTAGCAGGTGACATCCCTGCCCATGGCAAGGTGGGATTTGGAGCTAGATGATCTTTAGGGTCCCTTCCAACCCAAGTCATTCTATGATTCTCTGATTCTACAATTCTAGTGAGAGGTGTCTGCCCATGGCAAGGGAGGGTTGGGACTTGATGATCTTTAAGGTCCCTCCCAACCCGTAACATTTTATGTTAGTATAATCCACCTATCAAATTCAATAAGCAATGCACTTCTTAGATGAATGAATGCCGAGTGCCTGCTGAGGACAAAAAGTTACAAAACAACATGTTAACGAGGCAAGATGTTTTCTTTTTTTTTTTTTTTTTTTTTTTTTTTTTAGCTTTTCTACCTCTCCAGAGCTTTCCTAGTTCTCAATCTATGGCAGCATGGTATCACTCCCCCAGCTCTACTTTCCCTGACTGTGTATCCAGGTTGTATCTTCCCCTGCATAGTAATTTGATGTTGCAGAACAACTTTATTAATTAATAATTACTCTTTTTCAAAGTTTTTATCTAATACTTTCATAATTGATTAATCACAACATGGATTCTACTGTGAAGTGGAAACAAAGGAACTGTGATTTGAAAAAGCTCTCTGCATCCATATAAAACAAGACTGTCTTTGCTTGTATAAACTTTCTTGCTTATTAACTTGCACAGCACATGCATAAACATTCTTGCTCTGCATGATTCAATGACTCTGAATTTTAATAGTCTCTTTAGGTAGAACCACTGTAGAGAAAGTGATTTAAGAAGCAAAATAAAAGTCAGTGAACAGTGATAGAACTCGAGGAATTACAGCTGGTATTTTGACTCAAGGATTTTTCAGAAACATCCAATGTATCAAGACTGTGTGCATTCAGTCAAGAATGTATTATTGATACAAAGTCTACAAAACATCTACCCAAAGTTAAAGCAGTACCTTTAAGTATTTGTGATTTTCCAAAAAACACTGACAAAACAACAATAACAATTTACTTAGAATTTACATGTACAGTTAGTAGAAGGCTTTACTTGGCAAGCAAATATCACACCACCAAATTAATTCTTTAAAGACCATCAAATTAATTCTTTAAAGACCATCAAAGACTATCATTACCTGCATGAAACAGTTAAAAGCAGATTCTGGGAATGGTGAAGCCAAAAAACAAAGGTCATACATTTATAATCCCTAACATGACAGAACATTGGTATGAAAAGGCTCTGTGTGACTTTTATTTCTCACTCAGTTTATTTTCTGTTGTTATCCAGTAATTATTTTAACTTTTTTTTTTTTTTTTTTCTTTTAACACATTCTCCAAGTATGTATTTAACTTGGGACTTGTGAAATGGCTAAATATAGTTGCAGGCATGTTCCCTGTTTGCGTGTTGCAGAAGTGTGACATTTGGTATCCAAACTGTGATAACATGGAAAATAGGGGGAAGAGAATGATTAAAAAAGATTAGGCACTACAAGCTAAATAGGACATGACGCATAACACACCTGTATATATTACAGGTATACATTAGATAGTATGCATAAATCCTTTTTCCTTGCCTTTCTGCCAGTTAGGAGGTTACAAAACAATCTGTGCTTGATTTGTTACAAAATACATGCTAACAAAACAAATACCAAGTTAAAAATTAAAAACTAGGATGCCTTTACTCGTGCACAAATGGGTTTTTCTAGACTGTTAGTCAAAAATTATAATATCTATTAATTGTGCACAGACTGTAGAGGCATCTGAATTTTTCACCCCAAACTATAACTTGTTCTATACTGATTAACAGTACACAACAGCTTTGGTAGATTTTCATGAAAGTTCTGCTCTAGAATGGAAAGAGAAAAAAAGCACCAATTAGAGAAATCCTAGTATAAAATATTAATAATTAAATTCGAGCTCTACAGAATATATTTTGCAAGATAGAAGCATGACATGTTCACATACCTTGGTTTTTCTAGTATGAAAATTCAGAAAAAAAAGGCAATCTGCTAAATGCAAGCGGAGTGAACTTCATGCCCCAGCACAACCTCCTGCCCAGGACCTTCCAGATCCATTCCAAGGCCTATGAAGCACTTTGATCCCACTTCAGCAGTGGTTTGAATAATATATTCTGTCACGCTATGCAATTTTCAGAACAAGTGATACATCACATATTTGGTAGCAATATTTCTGACTGCATGTTAAAGTGTTCTGCAAACACAAATATTAAGAAAAATGCATATAACCATTTTTCAGACTGAGATTACATGGCAGTAATGTTACAGGTGAAATTGTGAATAATTTTATCTTAATAATTAAAAGAGGAATGATTACAGACCACCGGAAGAGTGTACTCTGCATTGCAGGTTCTTAGGACTATTAATATCATGTGTTAAGAAATAGTTCAATACACCTCAGAAAACTGCCAGACTTGCACTTCTGCGTAGTAAATTGCCTTTTATGGAGAAGGATTTTAAAGAAAGATCTGGTAGCCTTTTTATCTCACTGAAGTCCAGCTATTCCTGTATTATAACTAAATTTTCTCTCGCTAAACAGGAAATGTGGATTTCCCCTTAAAATCCGTTTTCTGCCTTAAAAAGGCAACCCTGAATTCTGTTATGTAACAGGCTGAAGCTCTGCAATGGCAAAAGCTCTCGTCTTCAGCAAACACGTTTCTCCTGTCCCTGTAATCCAGGACAGGCAATTCTCTTGCTGTTAGGTCTGGCTACAGGATAAATTTCATAAGCTAGATAATCCTTTTCTAGGAAAAAAATCATCCCTACTGTGATGAAGTGAAACAAGAGTAGAAAAAAATTATTTGCTGCCAGACACAAACAGTTCAAGGAGGCTCTCTTGAGAGTGGTAGCCCTTAGTCCACACTCCTGAGCTCCTGAAAATGAAGGCGGATGGAAAGCAGAAGCACAATAAGCAAATGGAGTCGTTCAGGCCAAGGGGAAAGTGCATAGGTAAAATACCTGTCAAACACTGTCCTGTTCTCAAAAGCAGAAAAGCAAACACTGGCAAGGCACCTCAATGAAGAAAAACCCCTTGTTTAAACGACAAGGAGGAGAAAGAAGACATATGAAGAATACTTTCTAGATGTTGTCATTTAATATCACAAACCAGGGTTTGCAATTATGCCCCACACATTACAGTAGGAACCTTCTAGTACTTACCATGGACTAAAAAAGGTTTTGATAAATATGACTGACTATGAAAGAATGGAATATTCCTAATATTTCTGTTCTTAAGAACATTGATACTGCAGATCTGATGGGCTTTTTTAATGTATGTTTTGAGAACAAGCGAGGGGAATCAACGACAAATTTCTCTTACTAAGACGAACTGCTTTCAGGTGGATTCTCTGCTGTTGTATTTCTTTATCCATTCAAGAATATGTGGTTGAAAATGTTACGTATAGTAACTCATATTGGAAAGCCACACACAATGAAAAGCGAGTTCTGTGCTTAATCAAGTATTCTTATTTCTGCTCTTCAAAAAAGCAGCCTGCAACTGAATAACAGTAATTTTAAAAACTCCCATTCATTAAAAAAAATAAATTAAAAGGCTCATAGGTTGATCTCATAGGCTGATCTCAGCCCTATGCCAGTGATTCCTCTATAGCTGGAGAGAGGGGCACATCTAGAGGTGAGAGTAACATAATTTGCCCTCATCATTTACGGATTTCGTGAAACACATTCTTTTTTTGCTGGTATTTCCACAGTCTGTCCAGACTAAACCATTAATTTTGGATGGGTTACCTTGGGTGAGATGTACTCATCCTTAGCATCCTGACTAATGACACTTGCGGAAAGCTTTTGAGAATGAGAATTGAGAATGAAAACTAAATCATGGAAGTTGTGAGAGTACCTATTTATATAGGTGTTCTTTAATTTATTTATTTTATACAGGAAAATAAACTTGTGACTGATATTAAATTGTCATTTCAGAATTGTTGCAATGGGTAGTGCCATCACATTTTAACAAAAAAAAAGTAACTAATTTTAGGAAAAGATAACATGATATATAACATTGAAGAAAAGTATTTATAGGTGTGGTTATTATACAGCCATCACTACATAGTTTAAATTGTGACACAAATAGTAATATGCTATAGCAAGCAATAACATTTATCAACTGCATTTCTAGCCCAATTTAATACTCAATCATGCTTAGATAAATAGATGACCCTTTGCTATCAAAGAATAATAATTTCTGAGTTAGCACCTTTCCTAGTGAGTACACATCTCTGCCAGCCTATACATTATCTCTCAAGCAGAAGGTCAGCTACCACACCTGAAATCAAAAATTGCAACATTGGCATTGAGAGGGCTAAGTGATGAGGGCAGGTGAGAATTAATGGTGCTGAGTAATAGGTGTCCAGAGAATCCCACTCCCGACAGAGCGAGCTTCCTTTGGTTTTATCAAATAAATGACTTCCTGAACCACAAGCCCACAGCACAGTATCAGAGACAAGCTTGCCATCGGAAATCAGCAATAGCAGAACCACTGTATTAATTGAGTCCTGTCAAATATCTGGATTTAACAGCATTGGTGCAAGCAATTAAAGGCTGTTAGTAGCCCATAAGTTTTCCCATTTCCCAGAGGTGTTTCAAACACTGCAGACACCAGTCTTAGAACAGAGACACTGATCACTCAAGCTTTGTCACCTGCAACAAAACTGCCTTACTGAGACACCTCTTGTCCCCCTAAAATTGCTATGAACAGTACATGTCCCCTTGGAGATGTGTCCACTTGCAGGACCCTCACATCACTCCTCACACTTGGAAGTGTAACTACTTTGTATAATTACTAACCAATGAGTTGGAAGACATTACTAATATACCTTGGTCAGACTTTCACTATTCTGTAAGGGTAAATTTATCTTTTTATTTTGCACAGTTTCATATTTGCAATGCAGAACTACAAAGATTATCTGAATCTGATTTTTATTGTGTTACTGCTGAATTTTTATAATTAACCAATTAAATAAGTTCTGCACCAAAATAATACCTTGTTTTCCCAGCTATAGTAAGAATTTTTCTTGATTAAAAAGGAAATATATATCAATATAGCTACAGAGATTTATGAATCTAAACAAAGTTTATTCAGTTCTGTATATGGAAGTCCTATCTTTCATAGATTTTGGGGGAGTCAGGAGGATTATAAAAAACTCCAGGGCAAACTGTAGAAGAGATTAAGAGAATTCATCTAAGTTTAATCAGGATTTGCCAGAATAATATCTGATATATAAATAATTCAAGTTTGAATAATATGCCAGAAATTTGCATTGTTTCCCTGTAAGAAGACAACACATCATTCATGCCTCATATATCTTCCCTTGTTTTAGTACTGCTAGAAGTACTATGAGTAAGACAATAAGATAATATTAAGCATTTAGAAGGGTAACCAACACTAGTAATATTTCAAAGTCAGAAATTTTTCCTCCTTTTGCACAGAGGTCTAGATGTTCAGCAAAAGGCATCTTGCAAAGTTAAGAAAGAACAGTATATTATACCTTGGTAAAAAGCAATGCTGGACATTTACTCAAGATTTCCTCACAGAAAATAAATAGGTTTTTATTTCTCAAACATATATGAAATGAACAGTCTGGCAGACTGTGCAGCAATACAAACTATCAGTAACTGTAATGATACAAATGACTTCTCCAATCCATTTCACTCATTCTAACCAGGAAGGATCTCTGCTGAAATACCAAAACTGTTATGAAGAACCACAGCATAATGATGGTTTGCATATAATTAGTAAAACAAATGGACCTGCATTGGAGACAGAACAGGAAAGCAGTTATCTACTGATTCAATAAACTGCATTTGTCATTCTCAATTTGTTTTACCATTTGGATTTTAATTACAAATCAAGTACTTAATCTAAGCTGAAACCAGATAATTCAATTTATGTCAGGTATGTGTTTCCAGAAGGTAATCAGCCTGGAAGGGCACACAGGAAGGGCTAGTGCAGCTGCCCAGATGGAGCTCTGGGGAGACCAGAGCCATCCTGGTGCCGGCTGCAGGGCTGTGCCCTGCTCCCAGCACCCCTGTGGGAGATCCATGGAGGTGGAGGAACTTCTGCACTAAGTGGCAGAGCTTTGGCAGGAAGAGAATAGGCTGTTCCCCAGGGCTCTGTATTGAGGCCAGTCCTGTTTAGTATCTTTATCAATGATCTGAACAAGGTGATGGAGTGCACTCTCAGTCAGTTTGGAGGTGACAAGAAGTTTGGTGAGAGTGTTGATCTGCTGGGTCACAACAACCCCTTGCAGTGCTACAGGCTTGGGGCAGGGCAACTGGGAAGCTGCCTGGTGGAAAAGGACATGGAGGTGCTGGTCAACAGCAGCTGAGCATGAATCAGTGTGTGCCCAGGTGGCCAAGAATCCTGGATTGTATCAGAAACAGTGAGGCCAGCAGGACTAAGGAGGGGATCATACTCCTGTAGTCAGCACCTGTGAGGCCGCATTTCAAATTCTGTGTTCAGTTTTGAGCCCCTCACTACAAGAAAGTCACTGAGGAGCTGGAGCATGTCTGGAGAAGGGCAACAGAACTAGTGAAGGGTCTGGAGCACAAGTCCTGTGAGGAACAGCTGAGAGAGCTGGAGGACTTTAGCCTGGAGAAAAGGAGGTTGAGGCAAACCTCCTTGTTCTTTCTAAGTACCTGAAATGAAGTTGTAATGAGGTGAGAGTGAGTCTCTTCTCCTAAGTTACATGTGGATGACCAGAGGAAACTGCCTCAAGTGCTAGGGGAAGTTTAGACTGGGTAACAGGAAAAAATTTCTTCACAGAAAGGCTTGTAAAGCATTGGTACAAGCTCCCAATAAAGCACTGGTACAGGACCGAATCCCCAGTCCTGGAGGTTTTTTAAAAGATGAGTGGATGCAGCACGCAGGGATGTGTTTTAGAAGTGGACTTCATAGTGCTGGGTTAATAGTTGGACTCAATGATCTTTTGAAACCTAAACAAAGCTATGGTCCTATGATCAATTTCTTTAAATATAAAGAAACCACTGAGAAAGTAAATGGAATCAAAATAAAATACCCATACAGAGTTGTATATATAATGACTCAAGCTTAACATAAGAATCATTTAATTCAGAATTTAAGAGCTAAAAATTATTGGTATTATTGATTTTTTTTCTCGTTCTCTGACAGCTAACCAATTACTCAGAGAAGACACACTATACACACACAATCTTACATAGCATCATGTGCAGTAAAGATTAATAAATGAAAATAAAACTCACCATGTTGTAGAATGCTACAGTGGTCAGGCAGTTCAGGATGAATAAATTCTTGTAATACAAGAATATTGGGATGCAGCAATTATTTTCTGTTTTCTCAGATACTCGGGCTATTGACATCTCGGCAAGAGGTCAATTCACTATCCAAACAGTCTCAAGGTATTAATTTGTCTAAACCTAAAACAGATGCTCTCTCAATTAAGATTATTCCTGAAACTATGCATGCCCTGTTACATCTGGTGCATCATGCTTTCCCCACAGCACAGGCTTCTTTGCTTATGGTTGCTCTAAGACACTAACTCTTGTCATGACACTGAAAGAAATCTGACTGGTGTCAGCAAATATCAAACAGTCAAAGCCAGATCAGAAATCTTGCTGCAGGACAAAGTTCCTCCCTGTTACAAATTTCCACTAAGAATGATGCTACACTGGTCCAATGGCATATGCATAGAAATGCTGGGTTAAGTACCACATCCTGCTTATTTTCTGTGAATTAGAATACATGCATTCCCTACAAAGTTGCTCAAATATATTCCTCTTACATAGGATTGCTTCTGATCTTACATCTAAGAAGCTCTGTAGTTCCAAGTCTCATTTCAACCAAGTGGTGATACATCTTTCTTGATGTCATGCTGACTGCCTTCAGTCCTGCCTTTTGGAAAGATTCCATGTAGAATATGAAAGAAAATATGTTTTGACCTAATCAGTCCATTCTGTACCTCTTGGAACAGCAATGTTGCCTCATCTTCTTGAACACACTTTCCGAGTTACATTTTCAAATGTAATAGATAGAAAGAAAAATTACATTTATTTGTTATTTTTACAAAATGCTCAGGGAAACTAGTTATACATACATGCATAAACATGCATATATCATGTGATGTAATGAGGTGGGATATAACAATTACATTCTGTGCAAGCATTTCTCAAACTCATTTGGCCAAATCAATAAGTGAACTTAGTCTGTCAGAATGTAGTACAACTCAATTTTTACTGTGGCAAAAATCTAACTTTAACAACTTTACCCATCAGAAAGCAGAGCACCCTCCAGACCATAGGGCATTTTCATGCAGTGCTCTGAAGCTAAAATATAAACAGCCTGAAACATAGCAGCCTTATAGGAAAGGATGACACTTCTCTGAGGCAGAGGAGCAAATTAGAGTATATAATTTTAGCAGCTGCATTGTGAAGCTATTGATGTTAACAAGGACATATATTACTTTTTGGATCACTTATGCTATATTAATACTTGCTCACTTACAGAAGGCAAAAATCCCAATATTTTAACATTGCATTTTCATTTTCTCACTCACTAACAAAAAAGAATCCAATTCTTGAACACTGGGCACCTTCACTT
The DNA here is from genome assembly GCF_009819655.1 of Sylvia atricapilla. NCBI lineage: Eukaryota > Metazoa > Chordata > Aves > Passeriformes > Sylviidae > Sylvia > Sylvia atricapilla. The sequence continues at coordinate 103,351,888 of NC_089140.1, read as the reverse complement.
CAAGTACCTGATAGAATCTTGAGCTTCAAAACACTATTTTAAAATCGGTTTAATTTTTCTTCCCTCACTGGATATCACAATAAATGCTTTTTATTTTGAACTTCAATAAACTGTGCAGAGAAGAAACACAGCAGTTGCCATCAGTAATTTGTCTAAAGTACACACTGCTATATCCCAATGTTGGACTTGATAGATCACATGGAAGATCTACATGATAAGGATGAGAAATGCAGCAATCTCCTCTGTATCATTTGTATTCCAATAATGATATGCATTTCATAAAGATGAAGAATAGATTTTATATACCGATACAGCCTGAACAGGATTATAACCCTGTTGTCTTACTGAAGTCTTGGATAAACAGATTTCCAAAATATCTGTGAAATATCAACCACTACATAAACATTTATCTTTGTATTTTCTATTCAAATCAATTCACTGTTACACAAATCATATCCATTTATATTCTGAGTTTTAACACTGGGCTGATATAGGCCTGTTTTCTTACACAACAAAAGGTAAGTTAAAAAAAAAAGTTAAGAAAGACAAGTTTTAATTTCATTAAGTGTTAATAAGCATAACCAGACTACTTATTTTTCTACATTAATGGTTTCCATGTTGTTAAAAAAAATTGAATAAAGAAAAAGCTCCAAACCTTCAATATTCTAGGTCACTACTCTGTACTTTCATAGTGTTTATCAGATGGAATTTGGATTTCTGGAGTGTCATAAAACTCAGCTTTGTGAGTAAACAAAACTCAGGACAGAATTTGACTCTGATTCAAGGAATACAGTGATCTTCCTCACTCGTGGGTGAGCTTTACTTTGCTCTCTGCAACCATCCTATTTCAGATATTATATCTTAAAAGTAATACCAGAAAACTGGCCTGCAAGTAATACTTGTACTGATAACAGATCCGGTTTAGAGGACAGATGTATTCCAGCCACGCAGACCCTGGGAAGTGAAGCATCATAAAGAAAGAAGATCATTTCAACAGTCAGGACTGCAGTGTCCAGTGACAGCAAAATTACTGCTTTTACTGGTGTGTGACTGTGTGCTTAACATGTTGATATAGCCTCTAATTCAATGTAACTCACACAAAGGCAAAATTGAGCCTGCCAGACACACTTATCTTAAATCCAAGTTTTCCTGGCCAGAGAAAAGGGTCTGAAGTGAATTCTTTATACAGACAATACTACAGAAAACCAAGAAATGCTAATATGTCTATCTAGTCATATTTCAGGACCTCCTCTGTTCAGCTCACTCAGATCACAGAGCAATTCCCAAAACATGTCTGACCATTTCTGCTCTGGCAATAAACTCCATTGCTGAAAGGCCAACAGACACAGAGCAGTTTCTCAGCTGCCATGTCCATGCCATCTCTCCACACAGGCCTGCTCTTTCAATCTTTTCCCTACAAGCAGCAGAATGGGGGTGAAATAACATTCAGCTGCAACACTAGTGAATCACAGTCATCTTATTAAACAGATAGGGTATAAGTACTTCAACAGCAATCTCAAGTAGCTCCTTTTAGATCAGAACACTTTTTTGCAGCTCTCACATACAAATAAACAAACACACTGACTCTGTGAATAAAAGAGGCCACTGGGACAGTGCAGTCTAACCTGCTGTGTAGTATTACAGAAACTGCTACTACTTCACAGTGCCTTCCATCAAGTACCACTTCTGAATCAGATGCAGCACACTGCTTTTAGCTCTGCTGCATTTCTAGAAGAACCCAAGAGATCTTGGAGAATTTAATGAGTACATTTCAAGGATGTTTGAGCATCTAATTCCCTAAATTGCTTCAGCAATCCTAGCCTTAATTCCAAATGAAATCTTTTAAGTTACAAGAATCCACAACAGTGCTTGGTAAATTGTTCCAATGTGTATTTATTTATCTTTAAAAAAATGCACTTTGCTTCCATTTTGAGGTTTAACTTCCATGTATGGGATTTTTTTTGTCGTACTTGTGAGTCTCAGAATGTCAATATTTTGTTGCCTTCCACAGAAAGTTTTCCTACTCCACCCCCATTGCCAATACTGACTCAAATCACCCATTATTATTAATCTTACGTGAACCAATCTTGTGGTTTCTCCCAAAGTCTCTCCAATTTTCAACAACTTCCTCAAGCATGAGCACCTTAACCAAGTATGTCCTGGACTGGTCATGTTTGGAACAGAAAGATGCCCTTCATGTATTAGTAAATACATTAGTAAATAAGACCTGAGTAGTGCCTTAACTTGCCACCTGCAGAATACTATTACAGCTGGTAATTTACCATGTCCTCAAACACTTTTTCAGAATTTTGATTTATGGGATCACACCCCCATTTTATGCTCCTTTGTTCTTGCACTGCCTAATTCTTTAGCAAAACATTAGTTTATATTGATACAGGACATACATACAGAACGATACTTGGCGTACAAATTCACTCAACATTTTTAAGCAACTTACCCTCCTCAGTATTTATCATCTCACCAATTTCTGAGCTATTTCTATATTTTACTTTGGATTATTTTATATTTTCTTTCACTTATTGAAATTGTCCTGATTTCCAGGATTTGCAAGGTCGTAATTTTAGTTGTTCAAATAACTTCTTAGGGAGCTTATAAAAATGAGGTGCAAATTACTTCATTGGGCTGATTTTGCAATACTGAAATCTTTCTCCTCATTTCTAAAACAACAACAGTATGATGGAATTTCTAGCCTACTTAACTTTATCAGTGTGCTTAGATAAATTCATGTTTTAAGAGCAAAGACAATACAGAGAGCTTCAATAATACGCATGTTTACACATGTTATTCTTGATGACTGAAAGGTTGTTAAAATATTGGTTACTTTTCCTTTGGTGTTGATAACACAGTCCCTGCATCCAAACATGACTGTGGTCTCCCTCAAGCATACAAGCCCTGAATACCAGAATTCTTTGCCATGGCCCAGCTGTGACCCAACACTATACTGTCCCTCCCCCAAATCATTAGACAGATTTTTTAAACTGTGTCTGCATCATGCAGACTGTAGCTAAAAGGGCTGGCAGGGAAAGGCAGGAAAACAAAAGGCAAGTAGAAACTATACAATAGAAATAAAACAGACTGTAGCAACAGTTTAAAATAATAGCTATATGGCAGAGTTTCACATAAAAAAAGCTTTCAGGAGACCATAATTTTGTATTACCCAATGAGTCAGAAGAGGCTACTAAAGTACCTTGGCCACACTTTCTCTATCCAGTAAGAAGAAATTTATCTTTTTATTTTGCACAGTGCTGGTTCCATGCCTGCAACCCTGAACTAAGAGGATTATCTGAACCGTATTTTTTTATTACGTTTTTGCTGTAGTTGTTATAATCATATAAAAATACAAAGGAAGACCATATAAGGACAGATGTGCTTTCAATAACCTTTCTGGTGTGAACATAAAAGCGCAGTCTCTGATTCTATGAAGCCATCAGGAGATGGTGAGATATTTATCATTGTTCCTGTGTCTTATGATGTGCAATGCAAACCAAAGAAACGCATCTCTCCCTGCATCAGTCTAAAATCTAGTGCTAGTTCCACATGTTGGTTTGTTTCTAACAGTTGTGAATTATTTAAGGAATACGATTTTATACCTCAGGAGTAAATTGGATTTTCCACTGTGCTCAACTTGAAATTTTTTGCTGGAAGAGGATTACAGCAATACAAGAACTATTCCATTTCTCAGAGTTAATGGTGTCATTACTTTTTGTCCAATCATAAAACCTTCTTACAGGAGCCCACTTCCTGTAGTGTGCATGTCCAGAAATAGCCATTCTGAGTGAATTCAAAGGCTCATTGAGCCACTGGCATAAACCACAGTGGCAGTAGATGCCTAAAGAAAGGTATAGAAAAGCGCAAGAAGGTTGAATAATTCTGGTATTTTTACAGAAGTTAAGGCCAACTGTAGGAAAAAAGAGTCTTCTGGCAAGTTGGGTCAATTTCCTTCACCAATAGCCTATCTTCTACCAAAAAGAAAGATTAGTCTAGATGTCATAGGAAGAAGGACCACACCTTTGTCCATAAGTCAGTCAATAAACACCTAGATGATACAACTGTAAAATGCAGGAGACGAAAGATCCATGTCTGAAATAAATTTTGATACAAAACTGATTACAGCTGTGAGGAATTATCTCCTATTTCTGCCAGCTGTGACGAATGGGCAATTTTTTCAGACTGACAAAGAAAAAAAGTCTGTGTCCTTATCTACATCAAATATCGACCTCTCTCTTTATTTTTTCCTTTTTCCTCCAACTTACATATTTAACTCACATAAGCAAATTCATTACTATTTTTTATTACTCAAAGAAAAGCCTCTATAGCTTTTAGTTATTAATGATTGTTTTCTTACTTATAACAGTAATTAAACCTTTGATTCAATATTTCACTCTGTATCCCAGCACTTCTCTATCTGCAGTTTTTTATCTTTTCTTTCCATTTATAATAGGTGCTGTGACTTAAGGACCTTTAAGGTCCTGTTCAACCAAAGCCACTCTGTGATGCTATGGTTCTGTATCTCCATTTTCTATTATGCCTACACAGACGGTTTGTCAGACTTATGAAATTACTGTTGTCCCTAAGATGCTCAAAGCTATTAATTGTCCAGGAGATGTCAGTATATAGCTCATCCCAAAACATTATGGATATTCCCTGGACTTCCAGCTTGTTCTGGATGCAAAAATGCTTAAAAGAGTTGTCTTTATTTTAATTTTGATGTTTGGTTTTCCCATAAGTAGAGAAGGAAGTAGGAATATATAACATTTGAATTTTGATTTGTTTTGTTTTATCTAATAGAAGACAAATCTCTTGTCTATCTCAAAGTCAGTTTAGTTTCTTTCCTTTGATTCATAGCCTTTCTATAACTGCTCAGGGAATTGCTATTAAGCTGCAATAAGAAGTCTTGCCTAAATTTTTCTTTAAAATACCTCAAGCAAGTCATAATCAATTTTTTTTCAATTTGCACTAGAAACCTGGGGTTTTTTTATATTTGATTGCAGTACCTTTGCCTCATCCAAGCTTTTCTGCCTTCTCAGTGTACTTTACTTGAGGGAATTTTCTAATTTTTCTCATTACAGCTGTTACTTTCACACTAGGATTATTAGCAAAATACCTTACACTTCCCCTTTGTACTGCATCAAAGATCATCGTATCTTTTAACTGGTAATTTGTTCTCTTTGTCTTGTGTCCTTTTCCCCTAAGGAATAATATTTTGCAGAGCCTGAGACTTCTGCATAATTAGATCATACCAAACATCCGCTATCCTGTCTCCCACTAAGACAAGAGGACCTTAAGGTTTAAATTACTTCCATACATTCTCGCTGTAGAAGATCAATTATATTCCTTTTGTTTAATCTTATTAAAGTTCAATTTCACCCACATCCCTAACACATTTTCATATAGATTCTCTCTATGTGACTTTTTTCAAAGCCTAGTCATCTTCTCCCTGATGATAAGCATATTTTGATTTAATGGCAACTTTAAGTCATGTCTGCATTTCCCTTGAACAAAATTCACAACAAAAGAGTAACCTTATATTCACAGAATAGCCTGGGTTGTAAGGGAGCCACAAGGGCCATCGAGTCACTCTTAAGTGATACTGTCAATATATTCCTGAGGAAATGAAGTGAACCACACCTTGTTCTTCTAAGAAATGCATCACTAATCAAAATACCTTCTCCAATGACATAATATTTTCTTTTACCCAAGCTACCCGAGAGCTGAGGGCATAGGCTGGGGGTTTTTTGTGTGTATGAAAATGCATATATATATATATATATATATATAAATTATAAGTAAATGTATTACTGCGAAAAACTAATTCCTGAGGTAAAAATACAACTTTTGCTTGGGAAAAATCATACCACTGCAAACCTTATGTTGCCTTTTCAAGAAAGTTTCAGAGTTCTACAGAAGGCCCAAGTGAGGCAAACTTAGCTGAACTGATCTCTTTAACATTGTCTGAAGATAAACACTAGTTCCAAGTCCTATTCTGCAAAGAAAATATACCATTTTTTGAAGTGTGTACTTACCTTAGAAATACATACTTGCAATGTATAAATACATACACATACTACATATATAACATGCAGAATCATACATATTTCTCTGACTCTCTCTCTACATATCTATATCTCACATATAATAAATCATCATGGATGCAGTTTTACGGCTATGGAAATGTTTCAACAGTCTGATTCTTCCTCCTCTTAAAAGACATTTACTAAAATACAAAGCTGCTAGAGGATTAGATAACATTCTAGTTTTAAGAAATTATATTTGTAAGGTGAGGTATCCATTGAAATTTTTTGCACCAATGAAAAACAATGAAAAAAGATCACTCTGGAGTGACACAAAGAGTATTCCTAAGATGTTAAATATTTAATGCAGTATCTTAAACTCATGCTCCACTCAGGCAAATTTACAAATTGAAGTACATTATCATACCTAACTAAACTTAAATACCCATAACCAATTATATGATTAACATGTTAATATGTTTAGTTTAAATATTACATGTTTAACTATGTTTAAACATAGTTTAACATTACAATTAAATTGCATGTATTGAGAATACTGAACTGTATATATACTGAACTGTATATATACTGAACTGTATTGATTCAAATATACTTCTAGGAGCTATTTTTAAAATCATTTCAAATCATAGGCAGAATGACCACCATTTAAAAAAGACGTAAAAACTCTCAGTTTCTAGGGCATGTAAGTGTAAGTCTGCCACGTGGTAATAAAGCAACACGATGTGGAACTGATTTTAATTCTTTTTCAGTACGATTAGCATTGGGAAATACCCATAGTTTATTATATGTAGACATTTCACTATTCCATTTCTGTTCCAAAGGCTAGATGTCAGCTTATCTTCAGTATGTCCTATCAGGTCTCTCTTAGCGTAAAAAAAACCCACCAAAACAAACAGAAAAAAAAGCAAGCAAAAATATCTGTGGAAACTGTGAAAAAGGAAGCTCTTTCCTTACTACAGTTTTTCTAGGCCATTTCAATGTTGCTTCCAAGATGCTGCAACGCCCTGCCATGCTTGTCTTCTGTGCATTATTTTTCCCTCTGACCTCTCCCTTTTTTATACTCCTCTAGGCCAAGTCAATCCTTCCTCTCACATTCCCTACACTCTTTCCACAGCTCTGGTGTATTTACCTCTGTGGGGCTCTACTCATCATTTAAGTTTATTTTATATATATACATTATTGTTAGACTTGTGAAAAAAATCCGCCACAGCATTCGGGGACACCCAATATTAAGAGAATCCTCAGCCAGCATACCTAGTTAAGTACAAAGATGGGTTATCATATGTATAATTTTCTAGCTACCTTCATTTCCATTAAAGCCGTTGAGAGTTTGCAATAATTTAGTTCCTGCCTTTGCAGGAGGCAGATCTGCAGAAAATGAATAAAAGCAATGCTGAGAGAGATCAGTGACAATGATCAGAGGAAAGGACTCACCTCTTTTAGTCAGTTTTCCATTTTAGTTGTTTCAATAGTTAAAGAGGGAAAGGATTTTTTGCACTCTCTTTAATTCAGATGTCAGTTCCAATACTTGATGCTTGACTGTTCTGAAATACAATCAAAGTGTAGGAGTTAAAACTACTAGCCTGAAACAAGATAAAATTATTAATATGGCAAGGATCTATGTATTCATTAAAAATCACAGCAATGTTGAGATGTTTTATAACAATGCTCCACGGCAAGGTTTTCACATGGTTTCACACTCTCCTCTTGCCACAAAAAAAAAGAATATTTTGATTGCATAATGCTGCATTCGTGGTGCCATCTCAACCTTCCTACTCTCCCTGCACAATGCACGAAGAGTTTGTTGGCTCTTTTACCAAAAGACACAAAGACTAGTTACACGTGATTGCCTCAGTAAATCACTGCAAGCTCACCTCTCCCCCACTCAGTCCCTTTCACAACCTTTTCTTGCTCTACATAAACACCATGGCATCCTGCTGTCTGTGTCTAGAAAAGCAAAGGAGAATGGTGAGAAAACCTGAACCACCCAGCTGTATACATGGTATTTCCCCCACCAGCATTTGACGGGTAGTGGACAAAATTGCAATGGGAAGTTGCTACACATTAAAATATATGATTTTTTAAAAATTATATAAAATGAAAATACTTATTTATAAGCCATTTTCTCTCTCTTGTAAGGAAAAAATTATATACATGTTTTTCCCTCATATTTCTCCAGGACTACTTACTGAGACTAACAGAAATAAAAGGCTTTCCTCCATGTTCTATATTTGTTCTCTATGAGTCATCTCACTATTTAAGTTTTGTTTCTCATCACCTAAAGGTCTCATGTGGACAATTTGAAAGTACAAGCCAGAATAAGTGTGAATATTTTGTCTTGTAAATGCAGTGAACATCTCAAATCAAACTTTCACTGTAAAGCATATTTAAAAAAATAAAATCACAGCTAAGTTTTGATACTAGCCTTGGAATATTCTGAAGATTTATCACTGCAATAACTTGCTTCAAGAGTTCTTTCTTTATTTTAATCTCTTGATGCTAATTCAAAGAAATACCTTTCTGCACCACAGTTAACTATTGGGGGTAAGTTGTCAGAAAAAGCAAGTAAAATTTTTCAGAGCAAAAATAACCTGCAAATATTATAAACTCATGCTTATCAAACTAGAAGAGATCAATCTGATCAGAGTCTGATGTCCCACTTCCCACAGGCTAAAAATCTTCCATAAATTAATTCCTTTGGAAGTAGGATGCACATCTTAGTAAGACATCAAGCTTTGGACTGAAATTCTTTCCAGCAACCACTAAGAGGACAGGAATAGCATCTGTACACAAGAGGTGACGATTCCTGGGAATTCCCTGACCTCTAAAGCAGTCAAACAGATGACAGCCGCAGCCTCCTCTTCGTTACTTTCTTTATATTTACTGTGAGTCCCGTTTCCAAGGCAAACTAAATTCTGACACTGCTTCAGAGTCTCTGACATTACTGTCAGCATAGAAACACATTCCACTGGTACTTCAATGACAACACTTTGTGTAGAGCTGGCTTTGAGAGCCTGACTCTCCCTCAAGATATGTAAGTATAACTTTAGTGTGGAGGTGGGTGGAGCCCCGGCTGCTTTGCCCTGGAGGGAGCCAAGCTGAGGAGTCAAGGAAGAATTTCGCAACTTCACCGTGAGCCCTTAGGACAAAAAGACAAACCTCCTAGCCACGGCGACCTGGAGACCCACAAGCCCCCTCGGGATTTTATGTAGATCTGTTACAATTGATTGGTTCTGTACCCTTTTCCTCCCACCCTGGTGTCCCATAAAAACCCCTGGGTTTCCTCTGGTCGGCAGAGGTTCCTCGTCCCTGGACCCCTTTCGCTGGTACCCTCTCAATAAAGTACCACCTGCAGAAATTCCATACAAGACCTCTCTCTCACCACGGCTGGCTAAAAGAGGGGCTAACTCACAAGGGCATGAGCTAAGAGCACTGAGCTGAAATCACTGAAGGCTGAAATCACTGAGCTGAAAAATCACTGCTCTGCCCGATGCTGAGAAGCCCCTCTGTCCAGCTGAGGAGAACCCTGACCCCCCAAGGAGCTGTTTCTAGCGAGACATCCTTTGGGGTGGCTGTGGCTCTCTGGGTCCCAAGCGGCGGACCCCATCCACCAGCTGACATACTTTAGTATATTTTTTCTTAATTCTAAAACTAAATTTCCAGTTCTTTCACTACAGTTAGTCTTTCTTGGTTGGTCGAGAAGGTGTTTTTTTTTTTTGGTTTGTTTTGTTTTTTTTTTTTTTTCAGAAGTGGGAAAAAACCAATATGCTCAAAGTAAGAAAATGAGATGATAAAAGCATCAGATTGGCAATGGGATCAAGAGAGAGGTACTAAAGAACTAGAAACTGCTTTTAAATTATTTCAGAAATGCACAGATTTCCTGTTAGCATCTCTTTTCAGGAAGGCTTTAATTTGCCTATAATATTGACTACATCCTAAGCATTTCAGATTTTTCATGAGAGTACAAAATTGACAGAGTACATTTAATCGTAACAAGTGAACTGGATTGATTTTTTTCTCATAACATCTCCTTAGGGAGCTTACAAACATAAATCTCTAAAGGAACAAATCCTCCATGTCTTTAGGAGGTGCCCTGGGTTGTAAGGACTTCTCTGAACCCATTGAAACTGCCATACTTGAAGATTTGGCTGAGAGCCTTGCAGAAGCTGGGCTAAGATGGCTTTCTCTTACCTGACAGAATTCACTTGGATAAAGGGAAATTTTAACTTGTCAGATGTATTTAGTGATGACAGAGACACTGAAGGCAGGCAATGTAAAGGTATCACCTGCATCACACAAGTGTTAAGCACACTGTAAGCCACTGCCTGAAGTGTAAAAAAGATAAAATCTGAAAGTAACTTTCTGGAAACATCTAAGTATATATGACAGAGTTTTCAGAGATGGCCATGGGCTAGTGAGGCTTAATAGTTTTAAAACTTCTTGAATCCTTAATCTGTCTTGTTTTTGTGCTGTTTTTTCTTATTTGTGCATGTTGACACATGCTAGCCTTCTCTGACCACTTTATTATTTATTTAATCAGAGAGGTACAAAAAGAAAAGGTTCACAAAAAAAAGCAAGATGATGGAGCGTACAGAATGACTTCTGCGTGAGGGACAACTGAATAGCGTAACACCATAAATCATGAATCATGGAAGATTATGAAAACAACCATAGGACATTAAACCAAGTTGATTTTGAGTCACATCATAAAAAGAAAGCTGAACAAATAAAGAAAGAGGGGTGGCCCTTTCTGCTAAGTGCAGTTGTATTTGTGGGACTCTTGCCGCAGTTGGTCATGGAGATCAAATCATGCCTTCAAGAGAAGTCAGGAAAAGTGTAAGAAAATTAAATTCCCTCAATTTAGGTAACTAGAAATATTTAGAGACATTCAGGTCAGAAAGACCCAAAGTTCAAGACATCAGGAGGCTAGGAGAATATGTTTGACATGTTCATATATTCTTTCTTTTGGTTTCTAATGCATGAAACAGGGCAGGGTACAAAAAAAACTTCTGAGCATGATGGCCATTTTTATAACTTTTTTTGTAGTTTTAGATAGATTTTGTTAAAATAAAAACAACAACAACAACAACAAAAAACCTGGAAGAAAGTGTGGCAAAGAAAAGGAGAAAAGAATTACCAAGAACAGGTGTCTAGGGAGGCTGTGGCATCTCCATCCTGGGAGATACTGAACACTCAGTTGAACAAGACCCTCCACAAACTTGGTAACTGCCTATAATTCCTTATTAGGTAAATTATTCTGTGAATCTCTGAGAAACAGACTCTAATCACATCTGTACCACTCCTGTGCAGAACACCAATTCACAGTGTGACCATTATCATTAAACCAAATTTCAATGAGAAAATGAAGGGCAGGTTTTCAAGTGTTTTATTACTTACTAAACCATTTGATTTCTCTTCTACATGATGCTTCTTTACACTCCCAGGGTTCTGCTTGTATGCATAATTTTTAATTAACAATACATTCGGTAAAGGAAACGGATGAAATTTTTACCTGGGTTGTTTTTATTTTCACTTTTTTTTTTTCAACACGTATTTTATTTAAGTATTTCACAGTGGAAGTGGATGAGTAACATTTTTCTGTACACAAGATCAAGAAACTGACCTAAATTAACAATTCAAATCTGTTCCATTATAAAGGTGTACTTAGAGGGGCTTTATATATACTGCAACTTTTCAAACAGGGGGAGTACCTGAGGTTACAAATGGCAGATAACCTCTGATGTTCAGAAGAAGCCTCTTTCAGATGATGATTCAGTGCTTATTAAGCCATTAGCATCAACAATTCTTTTAAAGTACTGGGCAGGAACCTCATATATTTGCTACCCAAATTATAGCAAAATAATAATAATTACAGAAATTAGGACTGCCTAGTAACTACACACAAATGAACTTCTAAAAATTTAATTAAAACCACACTAGTGTAGTAGTAATGGGAATAGCATAAAGCTCAGCAATGAGCAAAAATCTCAGTCTTCTTCCTATAAAGCCAAGACTGCAATATCACACACATTTATTGAACCTCATTTGTAAAATTAAGAGCCTCCCTCAGACAATTAAAAATCATGCTGAGTACTCAGCCACAGTAAATTACAAATATAATTAAGTAAATAATAAGAAAGCCCAAGTCCCTACTTAAATGCACTGCCAATTCAGCTAATCCAAGCACAGCAAATATTAATGCAATACTTCAATGTCTACAGCTCAGCTCCTGATCTACAGTAATAATAACACATTAAGGTTTTGTTCATACTCAGAGCAAACCACTTATTTACCCCAAGACAACTGGAGCACCAGGTTGCCAATAATAAGCTGTTCATATCTTCCATCATCCTGCTCAGGAAGGCAGGCTGAGACAATGAGCATTTTTAGCCTGATTGTATTTGCCACCAATTACAGAGACACAGTCCTTTGATGATTCTTCATTCTGAACTGAAAATAAGCAAACCTGAAGGATTAAAATCAATGCCAATTAAAGGGCTCTGCGAAGTGTGATTTTTAATTACGCTGCTGTAGGAAGTCACTACACAACCACTATTTGTATTCCATTGTTTCTGCAGATAAAGCACAAAAAATTGCATCCTGAGAAAACCTTCTGATTTTAGCAGCCGGCACACCAATGAGAAAAAAGTTTAAAGTTCTGTATTACTGATAAGCACTAAGCAAGGAATGAAATGTGTCTAAAATTATGCTGACAGAACATGTCACTTGCCAACAATGCACACTAGCATTGATATGAACTGCTGTTTATAAGCTCACAGAGAAAAGATTAAATGCAGTTTAATTAATTCAAACTTAAATATGTATTTTTACCACTATACAGCAGTGTGTGAATGGCAGACATTTCACTGTCTCACCGCAGTTGTATTATTCTCAGCCCAGCCTCATAAATATTAATTGCTTTTGAAACTGAGTTATAAGTCTGCACATGAGAAAAAGGAAAAATCCCAAGCATAGGCTTTCCCTCAACATCAATCCACAGGAGGAATAAAACATTCTCTCTGAAATGTTCCTGCATCAGCACCAGTGGGAAGCTCCGCAGTCTATTCTAGTTGGAAGTAAATGGTTTTAATTTGCTCTTCATTGTAACTGAAAGAATCAGTTATATAAAGCCCTAATATTTCCAAGTCTGTTTCTGAATAAAGAGAAGCTTCCACAGCTCCTCACCTGCCACACTGTGAGATTTTTCATGCAATGTGGATGAAGAATTTGGCTCTAAAGCAGGCAGAAAACTACAAACAGAGACAAATTTAAAAAAACCACAAACAAACCAAAAAACCAACCAAACAAAAACAAACAAACAAAACCCCCCACAAAACGTAAATCCACAATTTTTCTGTATCTACCATCACCCCAAGAATGCATTTTAAACAGAAATAGTTAAAAACCTTAAATTCATTAATTGCTCATGCCATTTAAACAGTTGAAACTGGGCTGATAGTGCTGCATACCAATTTGTTAGTGCATTGACAGTTCAGAGGGAGGGAGGAAGGGAGGAAGGGAGGAAGGGAGGAAGGGAGGAAGGGAGGAAGGAAGGAAGGAAGGAAGGAAGGAAGGAAGGAAGGAAGGAAGGAAGGAAGGAAGGAAGGAAGGAAGGAAGGAAGGAAGGAAGGAAGGAAGGAAGGAAGGAAGGAAGGAAGGAAGGAAGGAAGGAGATTTTAGGCCATAATTATTAATTATGAAATAATTTCAGTGTGAAGCACTGTATGGAGGCCCATGAATCCAATTCCCCATACCATTTGATACATATGTATAGAGAGAATTATTTATTCATACCACATATATGATGAAAGTCTCTGCATTGCACCTGCACAGTCAAGTGAAATGTTACAAACAAATTAACTACAATCTTTTTCTCTCAAATACTCTTATATATCCTTTCAAATTTACAACTAAAAAATCTGTACATCATAGAAGTGACTGCAACACAACATAGGCTTAAAAACGTGTGTACCTCAAGTAAAATTTACAGAAATATATAATGGTCCTTCCCAAATTACCTTGGTCTCCATATTTCTCACACAGCCTTTACATTCCATCAATTCCCTTTTGGGAACACATATAGCAGCAATTATGTCAGTAGCACTCCAAGAAACTACTGTGATTTGAACCAGTCTAAATTTTCATCTCTGTTCCCAGAATAGCATGATGGGCAGTAGAAGACAATCAAAAAACCCCCAAGGTTTATTGTTACTCCTGGTACACAGTGAAAAGTAGACAATTTCAGAGTACATCTTCCAGAACCTACATGCGAATTTTAAACATGCTCAGCTCATGATTTTATTGCAAGATATACTACTCCTGCAATCATCAAAATTCCCTTTGCTTTGAAATGCTGAAAAACTGCTTCCAGTCTAAATAGCAATCATGAGGCATTTGAGCAGTTTTTGATACTGAACATGTCAAAAAAAAGGACATCCAGCTGTTGCAGGGAGAAACTTTCAATTACACAGTTGCTTGAAAATGCACTGTGTAGTAATGACCTCTACCTGTGCAGCACTATTAGGAATCTGCAAACAGGGGGATATTTGATAATGTAATCATACCATTCCATAAAGGTTAAATTTGTATTACCACAAATCAATCTGTGAAACAGATAAACTGTCAAAATATTTAAAAGGACATTTATTTATCTTTGCTGTTTCCTGATGAAAAAATCTTTCCCTCTCTCTTTTTCTTCATGTGATTCAGGTCATTCTACTCTTGCTTTGGAGCCAAAGCTAAACATCACTGCGTATATATGGCACAAGCTTTCCCTGCAAGCTTCCTTGGTTAAAACATCTGGCTAGGTAATGGAACTCAAACCTTCAAACCTCCTGAACAAGACTCTATTTACACTTCATATGGAAAAAGAAGCTATCAACAGAAAATTCATTATCTTTCCATCATGCTATACTGGGTGGTAAAATGAGGAAAGTTTGCTCCTGCATGAATTCCCACCAAACTGTCAAGGCACAGTAGGAATTATCTCCTACACAGATAAGCATTCCTTATGTTGGTAGAGAAATTGCCTTTTTTGTTGTTTGGGGTTTTTTATCAGTGTAAACCATGTAGTTTTCTGTCTTGTCAAGCAGAGTACAAAAGACCTAAGCAAGTTCAAACTATCTTGTCAACAAAGCTGATTCAGAAGTGTACTAAATAATCTTATATATCCCAGGCTTAAAATATGGCAAGTGTTGATGCATATCTAAGCAAATTAAGAGTTACATAGTACACAGTTTATCTTCATTATCTATGCATCTTTTATTGTTTAAAAAAATTAACAGAGAACACTACCGGGCTGACTCTAAAAATATTTTCTCTCTATTTTGTGCTAATAAGCAGGGCATATCAAAACAATTTTATGGAATCATGAGTATGGTACATTAGCCCCAGTAGTTTGCTGCTGGCCTATTGCTGCTCTCACTGGCAGCCAGTATTGCTCTTGATTTGAACATGAACATAGGATGAAGCAAAGAGCTTTTAAAAAACCCACACAATGTAATCAGGTTTATTACATCTAACTACACAAGTACAGGTTTTCAATTATATTTTACTGTGAAATAATTGAAAATAATATCACCTAATCAGGAGAATTTTTACATACACGTTTTTTTTTTTTTCGATTACAGATTTCACAGCATACCAGTATCCAAGAGAATGTCAAAGAGAGAACACAACTCCTATAACTGTGTGTGTTTTTTTGCTTAATTCATTTATTGACTCCTTGATTAGTTAGTTTGTGCAGTACTTAGGAAATGTAAAACAGTAATAAGTGCTAATTAATCATTTATAGAACATTCAACTACAGCTGCAAATTGTACAAATATTACAAAAAATATGAACTACCTAACAGTGAGCCTATGTTGCTGGTGAACTTCCTTCATTAGGGAAAACAAAAGGGGAAAGCAGTCACAGGCAGCAATCAGGGGCATGTAGCTGCAGAAAGCCTGTTCCACAGCGAGCAACAGAAGCAAGAGATGAGGTAAATGAGTGATACCAAAAGTGCTGCCCAACTGCTTGTATTAAAGAGAACATATGGCAAAAAGAGGCAGAACTACAAGGAAAAATGACAGTTTCATTGAATTGCAAATGAAAAGTAATAATTTCAACATCCACTGTGACAGAATACTTCTGTGTGTTATTACAAGCTCTGGTGGATGCTGCCTTAGACCAATTAATGAATGGAATCATTCGATGTAACAGCATTTAGTGCAGTAAGGCTGGAAGTGAAAAGGTACTCCTGATAATGATTTCTAATGACCTTAATGAACCTGCTCCAACTGGTTTCTGTTGTCAGAACAACTTAAAAGCTGAGTGATAAAAAGGACACAACATTTATCACTTCTTCCAAGTCCAAAATCATGCATAAATGGATGAAGCAAACGGTACAGAGTACATAGTGACAGAAAAAGAGCAGGAGAAAGCATCTAGTAGTATGAAACATGCAGGAAGGACAGAGAGATTTGCTGCTCTAAGAATAAAACCGTTTTGAGTTCTATGAAACATCCACAACAGATGAGTGGAAGAACTTACACATCATTTATGCCAAAAGTCAAGCATCTGATAGTAAACAAGAAAGAAAGCAAGCACGTTAGACTGTTACGCAGGTGAAAAGGAAACCCTTCCAAAATACTTCTGCCATGACTTTCAAAGTTACACAAAGAGTAATAATGAGAGTTTAAATGTACAACTAGGTATTAAAAGGTAAAACTAACTTATGGGACAAAAGATGAAAAATTAAGTTAACATTCATAATCATAAGCAAGAATATTAACACTTTTAAATACTATTATTTCTATGATATTAAAGGTTTTCCATATGAGAAGCAAAGGAAGTTTTAATGCAACTTTATGAAGAGATGCATTTCTTTTTTATTTTTTGATGGATTTATCTTCTTCAGCCTGCCAGTATATGCGAAACTGTCTGCAGACATGATTTAATAGCACAACATATATGGGTTTTTTCACATTCTTTAAATACAGAGAATATAGAAGCCAAAACTATCTTGCTATACCATTGTTATATTCAACTAATAATGCCCAAAAAGTCCATAAGAGTTCACCTGCAATTTTAAATTAATTTGTTCTGGCACATTATTAGCCCTTTTTATATTTCATTTTTCTGAGTTTTCCTTTTCTTACTTTGGGGCATTACCATTGTTTTAATTGTTTATGATTTATGAAGTTCTCTTTAAGGTCTAGTTCTAAGGCAAGCAAGGTGAAACCTTCTTAGCTATTCTGTATTTTATCTTGTTTACCATAACTATGGCCAAGTATCCAGGAATCAGACTTTTATGATTCCAGAAGGCATTAAGAGCACAATCTTTCAATGGTGAATCTTAAAATGAGATATATATCAGAATTGTAACTTAATGGTCATGGAATGTAGGAAAAATTAATTTATAATTTTTCACAAGAACAGGTGATTTTTACTGTTTCTGAGCAAGCAATCTCATTGAAGTCCCACAGAATTCAGAAAGTACTCCCAATAGCTAAATCTTCATGACATGCTACAAAAACTTTTATTGCTTAAGCTTGCAATGACATGCTGGGGGCTACATGGTGCATGACTCACATTCCTAATGAAGGCTTTGTAACAAAACTGGCTGTATTCTAAGAATATCCATAGTATTTCTGACAGACCCCTTGGTAAACTTTGCATAATGGATAATAAATAATAAACTCAAGATGGAAAACCATCCTCCGAATATCATCATGGTTGTTTCTTCAGATGGCCCTTGTCTTTTTCCAGTTTTTATTTAAATAACCACTGTGACTGAAAAATCAATTCTCAATATGAAAACATTTCTTTTAATTTTCTGAACAGAGTCTTTTCTATTTTAATTTTCCCAACCCATACAAACATACTCCCTAACCCTCTAGAAAAATTCTTCTCCTATTTGGAACTTTGTTACTATTCACCTTTCAAGTTCTCTTTTTGTTAACTCTGTGTCTCTAAAGTCCTTCTACTTAAAATGCAGTAATATTTATAAAATAACATATTCATCAATGGATGATTCAGAGATTTTTTTTTTTAATGTAAGCTCTTGAGGAAGTGATTAATAAATGCACTGGGAAAATAAGCAATTAATGTCTTTGGCACTGTCTCTATGTAATGTTGGATGAGTGTCTGAATGTGTTCACTTTGTTCCTGGTTGCTTGGTAATATTGGCTTCTGTCTGCTACATTATGGAAGACATCAGTTCAGAGATGCCTTCATTCTAGGTTACTGAACCCAAAATACCAGAACAACACAGTATCTAAGTTCTCCAGCCCTTGAATTACTTTCTGTTGCAGAAGCCACTTGTAATACAAACATCAAATATGTAGATTTATATGCTTTTGGTAAATACATTTTGTGTTCTGGACTTCCTTGAAAAACCATGTCTGTCTAGGTGTTTAGCATCTGACTGCCATGCAGACTCCATCACTAAAAGGTAGCTTCCACTTAAATATGCTGGCAGTCAAAACTTCTCATTATGGCGCATTTTAAGCATGGCTTGAGTGCTCAGAGTGCCCACACATAAATTCCAGCCTGTAATTTGCAAAGAAATCTTCACATGGGAGGAAAATTCATTTAAACTGACATAGACTTCTCCACTGAAGTTCCACTTATCAAAAAGTTAAAAACAAAGTGATGAGTCAAGTGTAAAGACGTGAAGAAATGAAAGATTTTCATGAAAATTCACATCACTACTCTGAATGCTGGATTAATTTTATTAATCATTTCTCAATTAGACTTCTGGCCTCAAGCAAACTACTTCAGTCAGTACTTAAAAATGTGCCAGTACTAAAAATGGATAAGTTTTCCTAAGAAGCAGACAAAATAGATGTTATTTAAAAATAATTTTAACAGGAAAATAAAAAATACTTCAAGAAAAAAAGCCTTTATTTAGCATACAACTACACTGACTACTGGCTTTCTGTCCAAGATAGTGTGACTTGAAGGGTTTTTAGACAGCTTCTGAGCATTTTTTTATGAGTGGCCTGAAGAAATAAAATTGTGAGCTTGATTTTGCATTTGCAACCAGAATGAGTCACAACTAAAGATTTTTAATGCACTCTTTGTACAAAACATCAGATCATGACATCACTGCGCATAATTCGCATTCATTGCAAATTGCTTTTATAAAGAAATTGCTATTACAATTACAAAAGAACTTGGTAAAATAGAGTTTCATCAAGTATCTTCACCATTATTTGCCTTCACTTGATTTTGTTTTCATTTCTAGGCTGGTAAAAATTAGCCCTGTTACTTGGCTGAATGTTTTGTGGCTTTCTGTAAATGTAGATTTTCAGTTGAAGTTTACAGTACCAGATTCAGTCAAACCTCTAAACCAGGCCTGAATCAACATGTATCTACTGCTCTGCTGGTTACAGCCTCTGCCAAAACTTTCAAAACAACCACATCAGGACAAGAAACATAGATACCAATATCATATCCTGCTCACTGAACTGAAACAAGAGCTTTCCTACACATTGCTCAAAATTACTATTGTGTAATATCTTTACTGAGTCCTAGAATGAAAAAGCATGGTGAGTCAAGGTTGGCCAAGCAAAAAGAAAAAAAAAAAAAAAGAAAAAAAAAGTAACCTGTGTGATTTACCGGAGCTAATTGCAGCAATAACCAAAGCTTCCTTACATCCCTATTATCCAGAGTCGTGCTCCAATAACACCATTTTTATCTGGGAAGATTTTTTCCTCAGGAATAATTATCAAAAAAATGTTTTGTAGCAATTTCCAGTGTATCCTAGTACTGCATTGCAACAGACTGAGAAACCAGAAAGGTCAAAGAAGATCCAAGTCATAGAACTGCTTCCATGGTAAGGAGACTGATCTACTTCAGTTCCCAAGGGTTCAGCTTTAGGTAAGGCATGAGGTTGTAATTACTGGCCTATAGCCAATCTACCTCATCTATGCAAGCAGTTACCTTTCCTGCCTCTTATTTGCTCACTATCAAAATTAAAATATCCTTTTCTATAGTTACATTTCCCCCCATACTTCCATTTTGAAGGCAAAAAAATATACAGTTGAAAAGTTTCAACTTGTGATGGGCAGAAAACTGTTGAAAACCAACACAGTATCTTGAGATCCTAAACATTAGAATACAGAAATCCCGGTGAATGAAGGATTTTGTATGTAAAAAATTGAACTGGTATTGTATCTGTTTTGAAACCAATTCACTGATGTGTCATTCCATACAGGGAGATGAACTGAAGTGCCATAATTGACAATTTCACTGGCAATACTGAAGTGGAAGCTATTATTACTCAAAACCTGAGGGACTGATATACAATACCAGGGAGGATGGTGTTTGTAGAGCTGTCCTCAATGCCCTAAGTGGCTCAGCAGCACAATAAGCAAGTGTAACCTCTTTGCAACAATCTAGACAGAGATGTCCTATGCACTTCTGGGTTGTTCTTCTCTATGATGTAAAAAAAAAAAGTATCAGAAGAATTTGTGTACATTTAATTATTGCATACAAGCATACTGAGAAAGTTAAAACCATTTTAAAAGTAATCATAAGATATGAAAGAAATTACAAATATCCCAACTCAAATACCAATAAATACAAACTTTTTAAATAAGAAAATCCTGAAGAACCAAAAAATTAAGAGTCTGTCTTTTTTCAACCACTCAGTTTAAAACTGTTTCTCTGAAATTCGATTTCATATGCAGGGCCCTCATGGCATTATACTCTACAGAGCATCTACACAACCTGTACTTCTCCACATCACAGCTATTTGAATGCTACAAAGGAGTCCTTTTAACTCCATTTTAACTGTCCTTTTCATATTTTAAGTTAGCTGCATGCATATACACAAATTCACAATGTATAGAAAGGGGCAGTGATGTGACAGTCCACTGCAATAGGACAGTCCTGGTTTTCTCAGAGTCTCAGTAGCCTCAGGTTAACAAGCTCTTCAGATGAAGTGAAGTTTGCATTCTATCACCAGCAGAGGGTTCTGCAGTGAAGGAGGACTAATAGTTATCCTTCTTTTTCCTTTCCCAAATAGTTTGTGTTTTCACAATCTGCAAATAAACTGCACAGTTTAGTTTGCCAATGACTCACTTTCTACGAGTACCAGACATGCAAGAGGAGGTCAGAAATGCTAATTGTGCTGATTACAACACAATTACTGATTTCTTTCACTTCCCTTTAACTATCCAGAGGGCTGTGCAGAACCACTTGGTGTGTCAATGCATTCCTAAGATACACATTTATTTTTGTCATGTGAGGGAGGTATATGATGAGTTTGGTGGTGGGGAACTGGATCACAGTTTTTTAAAGATTCACTTAATGACTGCATTTCTTTTAACAATTCCCCACAGTGGAAATGCTTTCTTGTTTGAGTCTTTTTAATATTTATACATATATATATATATATGTAGAGTGCCTGGAACGATAAGTCTTAGGTTATTGGTTGGAATTCCCACATACTGCAGTGACCTCTGCATTAAACAGCAACATCATAATAGTATCAGGAGTCTTTTTTTTTTGATGGCAATGCATTAATGGAACAAAGCCCTGATTCACAGCATAAGTGCATGAGGAAAAAAAACCCCAGCTAAAGCAGGGGGAATGCTACTGAAGCAGGAAATGCTTTAATACCAGATGCAGCTGAGCTCCCTCAACAGAGCTCACTTTGACTGCAAGATGAAGGGATGGATAAAAAATGGAATTCAGTCAGGACTGAATTAGATTGGTAGGAAAACTTGTCAGATATTTTGAGTTAATTTTGTTTCACTCATCCAAGGGACAGTTCTTGGAGAGTTAAATAGGTTTTCATATAGATAATGGCATAATGGTGCATTTCTGATTAAAATAAAATTTACCCCAAAAAGCCAAGAAAATTTGTATAATTACAACAAATTAATATTTGAAAGTTTATTCTGCAGGATATTTTTTCAGTATACACAAAACAGTAGTTAGGCAGCTTTCAGAAAGAATATCCCCCCTTGATTTTTAAAGCTCCATGTAGTGTAATAAATGGCCAATTTGAACAGAGAAGATGGTATGGAAATTCATAATGTTAACTTTACTTGCAGAATAGATCATGGTTTTAAGGATAGATGTTAAAACAATTTACCAGCTCTTAGTCATCTGGGCACAAAGCCTAGGCGCCAAACTTTCAAAAATCTAGAAAGGCACATGCAAGAATAGAAGGATAAAATGTTCAGAGGTACCAAAATGTGATCAAATGTTTATGTTCCACTGGATTTCAAGTGAGATGACTGTAGAAAGGTGCTCTATTTGAATGTCTGAAAAAGACAGTATTTCACAACCCCTCCTCCCCAGTTTCTTGTTATTTTAAAAGAAAATCACCTGGAGGATATGCCTCATTACACATTTCCGCTCAGGGAACATCTATAAATTCTTATTCTTTCAGTAGGAAAAGAGATGGAACCTTTCTTAACCTTCTAACTATTGTTACAGTACCCTGATGGTCTGCATAGGTTTACAAAAATGTCATTCAGGTGACCTAAACTGAATCAACATTAACACCTATCTACCAGCTCATTCCTTGCTGTACTTAATTCTGTGAGAAACGGGAAACATTACCAGGGAAAAATCAGGAAAGCCTTTTTACTTTGTCCTAGTCTACAGTGCAATATCAGATATTTTAAGTGCTTCATGCTGACTGCCTCTCTTGTTGAGGAATACTACAATCAATAGTTCAAATGCCAGATTCCCAAGTTCCATCTCACTCTATCTTTTCAATTGAAAAGTAACTCTATTCTGCCTTTTAGAAACACTTACTTATTGACAGAGCAACTCTCTCAAATTGTTATCCAACAGAGGCTGGATGAAAAGGTTTTACAATTTCTAGAAGTATACTTAGCTAGAAAGAGTCAAAGTGCATACATATGTGGAACAGTATTGCCCAGAGCAAGGTTGTTTTGAGTTCTGCAGCTACCCATGCATGACATTTGCTTTCATATACTAATATTTTCTTGTCAAACACACAAAACCACCTCAATCTGAATCCATTTCATAGAATATTCTCCCCCACTGTTTATTTTACCAGTTTATACACAGTCTAATACAGCCATATTGGTACAGAGAATGATGCAAAATGTCCCTGAGACAGAAAGCTTTGTGCTGTTACTGCCTCTTTTTAGAGACTGCAAGAGTAGCAATAATGGAGGATGAACTGTCCATCATAGGATAACTGTCTTTAAAAAAGTCCCTCAAAAAAGAGTTTTAGGAGAGAGGGATGGAAGAAAAAGAAATATGGAAGATTATAGAGAAATTCAATCAAGAAATCAAAGAAAACACAGTTAAGCTCAGGAGGTAAGAGCCTTGTTGATACTATCATTTATCAATGGAAAATAACCTCAGTTTAGGTTAAGCTACTGTTTTCAGAACTGTTTAAGTGCAAAAGTTCTAAAACTTGTGAGAAACATGCTACTGTTTTTGTCTAGATTGCTCTGGACTGCACCACAACGTAGATATTTTTGAGCTAGTTTGAAATAGTTTGTCATGGTATCACAAGGTGCAGCAAGAAGATCTAAGATCTGAGGACCATGTTGATAAAATTTATTCATGTTGGTATTTGAGCAGGTGACTCTAAGTCTGTAGTTGGAGAAATGATTATATTGATGTTGGACTGGCTGCATCAGTTGTAGTGGAAAATGCTAAGCTATTAAAAAAATCACATTGATACGATCCTTAGAATAACCCAGCAGGATAACAGAAAATGTTTTGTTTAAGCTCATAGCCAAAAGCATAATTCAGATGTGAGCAACAGCAGAAGGAATGAGATCATTTTTTCCCAAGTCATGCATTTTTTGGGAAGTACCACATATGTCCCATATACTCCTGTAAAAATCCTTCCCTGAATACCTACACACTCTACTCATCAACAACATAAGGAGATGACCAAATCTTAACACCCTAAGAAAACAAACCACTGACCCATATGCTCTGGGGAAGGAAGAAAACTTCCTAAGCATTGTACTCGTGCCAAACCCTGTATTTCCAAGAAGACCTTGCAAAGGAGGGAGCTGCCTGGGGCAGGAACTGCTCACTTGGTCGCACACATCTCCAGTCCTTAGACGCAAGCTGAAAGCAGAACTTCTCCCTCTTCCCCTTCCCTCCACAGCAAAGACATTCACTAGAGGAACGTTATGATAAAGTTTACTTTGAGGTCTTTCTAACCTCACTATTTTTAACAGATGACTCAGACATACTGTTCCAGCAGTAGCAACGTGGTAATGAGCTTTTCCACCTGCAGCTTCCCCTCAGCTGCTCACAAGCCCATTCCGGTTAGACTTGACAACTCAACTGCACCTGTAGCCACTCCCTAATCCTACCCCACCAAATGCAGTTTAGCTTGAACTCTTTTATTATTTCTTCGTTGTTGACTTTATTCTCCTTCTTTTACTTTTAAAGATGCCCTTTTTTGAGAGAACGAGACTGGGGAGCAGCCAAGCGTCATTACTGTTAGTTGATTTGATTTCACTAAGCATCATCCAAACTGTGCACTCCTCTGAATCACAAAGAAAAGCTGCTACATCAGAAAAAGGATTAGCTGCTTGCAAAATAAAACAAGAAGCAATTACAGATAGCATGATCTCTCATCTAAGGTCTTCTTTTAGACACAGAATCTCTGAAATAAAAATAGCTGAATTCACTGTCCCTTTCGGTAATTTTAAAAGCTCTTTTGAAGTACTACACTATTTCTTTTCATTGTATTGAATAGGCACAACATTTTACAAAGGCTGAACAAACCTAAATTTACCACAATAAAAATGAGCAATTTATCTTTTATGAAAGGGATAATTAACAGTCTCTTAACAATTTTTAACAGTTTGATTCTCTTGCACTTTGGATTGACACCTATGTGCCCAATTCAATACAAATCATCTTTCTGTGACAAAGTAAATAAAAGCTCTTTCATGCAATCAAGCTGTTAAAGAAAATTACATATATATTAATGTTTCAAAAGTTACTTTAATATAATTACATTAAAGATGTAATTATGAATCTTAACATTTCAGATTCATATTTGCATGTACTGCCTATGTTGAAATAATATATCTGAAAAAAGTAATGAAAGGGTAAAGATATAAATATATCATGATTTCATAAATAGAGTTTCTGGAGATATTTCACAATAATCATATTCCCTGCACATTACACAATCAGTAAAGTTGTTTTTTTTCTGACTATATTGAGATGTTTATTTCCTCCTGAATTATATCTCCAGTCAGGAGATGGATGTTAATTTCTAGTAAATTGTCCTCTAGATAAACACAGTTGGTTTAACATCTTATAAAAACTACTGTTGTTTTTGCAGCTTGTGGTCCACATTTAAAAGAGTAAGAAAAGCAAAGGAATTTCCTAAGAATCCCCTCAAAAGCTGTCAGAAATTCAGTTTTTCTTGTATAATAGCTGAATAAAAAAAAAACCCAAACAAACAAAAAAAAACAACCCAAAAACAACCATACAACCACCAGTGAAAATACAGCTGCTCTTTGACTCTTTTTTAAATGAACCAATGAAACTGAATGCTTATTCACATTCATCAATTTCAATATTTCAGGAATATATCAATTATTTCCTAAAATGTAAATGGAAGGAGGTCTTACCTTGACACAATCTGAATTTGAAGTCATAAGTATTTTGACAAGTATTCTGACAACTTGCTTAGCCTGAGAAAGAAAGCCAAGTTTCCCACATTTCAACATGGATGCTGAGAGTACAGGGCTAAAGACCTCTGCAATAGATGATCACATCTGACACATTTAATCAGTTTTGACACACGGCTTCCTCCCTTTGCCAGTTTTAAAAAGATTGTCCTTGAAGAGGCAAACAAACTCTGGGCTTCTGGAGGAACAAAGATTACTGTAAATCCAGGTGAGGGAGGATATCTTCCCACAGGCCCTTTATTTTTTTTTTTTAATGGAGAAAACAGAGAAAAATAGCCTGTCACAAAGATTGTGTGCTCTGATCTGTCCTATTTTAAAGCTTTATAAATACAGCAATTCAAAGGACTGTTGCTTATAGCAACAAATATAAGATAGTACAGATGGAGAGGGAAAAAAACATTACTGCAAACCCATCATTGTGCTCAGCCCATTTACACCTCTGAGAGTATGTTGGGGTTTGATAAAGGAAGAAAATGGCAAACATTAATATTGCAGTAATGAGGGGTAGGCTTGTCAGTATTCACATACCCTAAGTCACCCTTAGGAGGCCTCCTATAATTTAAACACAGGCACTTATCTCTCCAAAGTGTGTCTCAAGCCTCTTGACTGATAAGGCATAATTTTTTAAATGGACGGCAAATAAATTCACTGTCAGCTAATTACCTCACTGTATCTCCTTTTCATTAGAGATAAATATTTCCAAGCATGAGGTAGTAAATATTTCTGAGGGAAGTATAAAAGTTCTGACTAAAGATCAGCCCTTCAGTAAAACCACAGCAAGCTTAACAGCTATGATTGTGCCAGCATATGTTTAGCTGAGAGAAAATAATACAATATATAATAATATATAATCATTAACTAAGAAAACATAAATTTTCAGTAATGGTGCAGACATATTTCCCTTTGATCTACTGTAGTAGGTAAGATTTTACTAACTACAAAAATGACCTAACCAAAGTGTACTCATAATTTGTCAATCAATAACAACATCAAAGGATGACAGCGCCCCAGTTCTCCACCTAACTGTTAAAAATGTCACTGGTGATCTCTTGGTAGATATTTCCTCTATGCAGCAACACAGGCACAATAGTCCTCAATGTTTATTTTTCTGCAGCAAAGTCCAATGTAGACAGTTGCTACTGATTCCCTCTCCCATCAAAACCACTGGTTATGCAAACTGGGTGCCCACTTTAATGAGCTGTTGGGCTGCTTCTGTTTTGCCTGTCCCCATCAGCCTTGCATGTGCCAAACAACCCCATGACAACTGAGTCTGCTGAGACATGATCCCTAACAACTCAGCCAACACAGGAGATGGTGCACACAGAGGAATATAACATAGTCTCCTCTCTCCTAGCAGCCGCCTGTTTTGTGAATTGCTTCATTTTTTGCATAATTACAGAATAGAAGTCATTGTTGACAAGTTTTAACAGCAAAATGGGAGCAATGTGTCATTCTGGAAAGCTGGTGACAACACATAGCTTGTGAAGGGACATTGACTGTTATGCTAAAGTTTGTGAAATGCAAATTTTTGAACATTTTCAGGAAGACAGACGACTTCTCTGGAAGCATTACAAATGTGAAAAATGACTGCTTTCACTTTGAAATACTCTGAGACATGGAAGAAACAAGGAAGTACAAGGGACATGGCCTTGGTACTATGCTTGGTGTTTGGTGCACATGACATCAGCTGTTGTAGGTCCCATGAGAATTACAAGGCTGTAAAAACAGAAGTGTTGAATATAAAGGTAAAATACAAAGCATTGGGAAACCGCCAAGACAGTTTGCAAAAGAAGTCATGCTTCATTATGCAGCATGTGTTCTTTGGAGGGGGTTTATGACCATGTGGATAAAAATTATCCATTCATCTACTCTGATGAATTTCTGCTTTGCTTTCCAAAATTACTATGAAAACATTCCTCAGAAAAGAAAAAAAACAGGGCCACTGAATTTTGGTGCATAAGTTAAGAAGTTAATCTTTGCAAGCTCTCTTTGAGTCAGTCCACAGAGAAAGGCAGGTGTGTGGTTCAGGTCAAGAGCACAACCTTGCTATCTGTCAATTGTTCCAGTATCCAGGTCCTCAAATGCAGGATGGTTTGAAGAAGTTCCTCCTTCCAGTTTAGGGCATTTCCTCACCTTCAGTGCTACTGTCCTGATAGGAATGCTGTTCAGTGACTCCTCCACAGCACACGGACATGTCACTGTAACCATCGGGTTTGTAAGGAACTACCCACGACACTGTAGCTGAGTCCTGCTGTCCAAGCTGGACTGGGAAAGCCTACCAGACACTGATGCATGTGCATCTTTTCCTTGTACTATTTATTTGACATAGACTCCTCAAGAAGAAATTAATTTAAAAAAACCCACCTTTCATTTGGAACAGTGAAGGAAGTAAGAAAGAACACAGGTTCAACCTGCTTATTCTAAGTTCTTTTCATAGCACTTTGTTGGCTGCTTGAATTTATGGTTGAAAAAGAGAATTCCACGTGAATTTTCTGTAAAGGATCTTCACCATTTGTTTGCCTCAGCAGGATTCTCTCTTACAGTGCAGCTCAGCAAGTTCAAAATAATTGTTTTCTATCCATCCATTTGAAATTTTAGATGGCAGCCTTATTATCCAGATTGTTATTATGACAGTACATGGGGATTTTTCAGTATGAATAGAGTATTTTGTTAATGTTTACATCCAGTAATTCAGGAGCCAGCTGCTCCATAAATAATATGAAATCATCTTCACCATTTGAAAAAAACAAGTAATCCAATATTAATCTTGTGGCTTCATCACAGAGAATTTTATTCACCTATGAATGGTTACAAGCAGTCTAAGATAAAAAGCGTATTTCCTAATAATTCTCTTCTTATAAGGTTTCCATCTTTAAAGGTTTTGGTGTACACCACATCTGTCCATATAGATTTTGATAAATGTAGTCTTGAAAAATCCATTTACCATCCAAAGCTGTTACAGTACACATACATTAAAATGTTATGTTATACTACTTCATCAATAAATTACCAAAGCTGTTCTTTTTAGGCTTGAATCACAGGTGAAAACAGCTAAATGACCACAGAAAATATACTGTTTCATAATTATTTCCCCCTCTCTATAGAAGATGATGTAATTCAGTATTCCCAGGACAGAGTTTGTTTCTCTCATTACCTTTCAGTCTATTACTGGCTAGAAGCTAGGCGAAACATCTGAACAAATGGCAAAAATTCCCATAATTCTCAAAAGTGACAAATACTACAGTGAAGTCACATCATAAAAGAGGCTCAAGAAGAGCACTGCACTTGCTGTGAGATAAAATTTGCCTGTCAAGGAAGACAAAAGAATATTAATAGCTTTTGGGTCTGTGCTTAATGAAATACTTCCCAGACTACTTGCAAGCTCCTTTATTAGGAACAATAACCTTTTCTTCCTGAGATCAATGACACAGTTTTAATACAGAACACCCTATCAAGTGAGGTTTGTTCTATTTTTGTTGCTCTAGACAATAAAACCTACAACAGTAGTCATTCAAATGTAAGCATTTTCCAGACATAAAATATGACTGCAACTATCATTCAAACAAATTACCTTCAAATGTGCCAAGAATCATAAGAATAGTTCTTAGTTTGAAGAACATACCACTATAAATTCATGGTGATGCAGTTGGATTTTAAACCCAAAACACTTAAGAATTGAGACAAAGGCCACCACCAAAAATCAGGTCATAAAGGTTCATCAGAGAACCATAGGTCAGTATTGATGTTACTTTTGCTTTCCTAGTTCTTCTTTTATTTCTTGCAGTCATTTAAGAGAAATTTCATTGTGATTGTTTCATAAAATATTTGGGACTGATCATGGGAAGGAGTCTACACACTGTGACTAAGTTTCAGCTATAAGCATGGGAAAAAATACGTAAAGGACAAAAACCCTCACATTAAACATACGAATGAAACTGGAAATAAAAGAAGAAAAGGCAAAAATTATGTTAAGGACAAAAAGCGCCAAACACAGCATTGAGGCTGGAAATACAAGTGCAGAAGAGGGAAGATATAAAGACCGGCTAAAGATCAAAGTTCTCACATTTAGAATAGCTCTGTTTTCTGCTGGGCTTTTTACTGAGCCTTGAAATATTTATGATCACATTTGCAGAGAGAGCCACTCCATCCTCAGTTAACAAGCCCTGAGTATCACAGTAGTGACACACTAGTGCGTGGCAAAGGAGCTCACCTGACCTGTCACCACAAACCCTGCCCTAGAACTCTCTGCAAGATCGCTGCCTACAACCCATCAGCTGCAGAACAGACGTTTCCAACAGCTCTAGAGAATTTACATAAGTGTGAGAAAGCAATACAGGCGTATTTTTACCCCTTTACTATTAATAGTATAAACATGAGACTGTTTAAGAAAGTCATTTAGCAGCTGTACTACCATACTGAAACCTGTAAAATTAAGTACTTTAAATATAATGTTATATTAAAAATATTGTATTATTAAATATAATGTTTACCTATCTCCCTTCTTAATTTCTTTCTTCTCCTAAACAATTGTATCTTTAAAACTGAGTGACTCAGCTGCCTCACTGAAAATAATTTTGTGCCTGCCATACATCTTGTCCCGTAAAATTAAACTATTATGATAAGTGTTTCTATTTAATACAAAGCTTCTTGAAACAGGAAGTCTTTATTGGACTATCTTCCTCTCATTTAACAAGAAGCAATGTTTCTTATGATCTCCCCTCTTTCCATCCCCAAAATTCATGAATTTCAGGTTACACTGACAATTTTCCTGTGCATGCTAACGAGATTGATCACATGCCTGGACCTCATTCTCTGCATGCAGGAATACAGATTAGTTTAGTCTGACTATGCAGGCAGGCACTGGTCAAGACTTCCACTTAATCTCCTGTGATGTGAATAAAGAAACACACTAAATTAGCTGTGTGGAATGATTGAATCACTATAGTCCAATGATCAAATGCCAGCACGGAGCTGCTATAGAAGCTCAGGCCAGTAATGAAACTTTTCTGCTTTACTGAATCAGTTACTCTGGGCTTCAGGTCACTCTTTATAGCACTGTTCAGAAGCAGGAACTGAGCCCACCTGGAGAAAGAAGAAAAGGCACTACTTCTGTTTGCTGCCTTTTAAATCAAATTAAATGCTTTTATAACAGGTATTAAGAGTTCACATTTTCAACATGACCCAAACTTCATCTCAAAATGGGATCATTTGCCTTTAATCTACTGGGGTAGCTGCTTGCAAAGCCTCTTTATAATTTCACATTGCCACAGAACAAACAGAGCAAGCTGCTGCTGAATGTTAGCAGAGTGTAAGCACTTGAAAGTGCTTCTAGAGAAACAAATTGGGATGCTGAAATAAGCACCATTTACTTCCAAATGCTAAAGTTCTGCATCAGGACGTCATACAATGAACAATCAAAAATTCCAAAATAAAGCAAGCATGTCTGCTAAAACACTGATAATCTAGCCTAGAATCTCTTCATAAAATGTGTGAGTGAAGCAACCCAAAAGCTTTAATTTCTTTTTAAAATCATAGCCAACTTTATATTTACAATCACCATGGAGATGTAGCCTAAAGGATCTAATTCCATTTCACTTAGCAGTATCTGGGAGACAAATTGCCTATTTTACCTTCTCCAAATTATCATAAATGTGTTCACAAGTTCTTCAATGCATTATTTCAAGTTGATATGCTCCCTCAGTAAATACATTTCTCACTTACAGAACTACTTCTGAACATTAAATAAGAGAAAGAAAGCTTTTCTCATTTAGGAACATCAGCTATCAGGACAAATTATGATGAGCTAAATGCTCATGATGCGGAAAGAAAATCTGAATGCCATCCTTATGGATATATCTGTGACTTTTTACAGCAAGTGCAGTAACTGGGAGAACTGCATGCTTCACCATATCAGAATTTTAAATGATTCAGTAAACCTCTTTCACCATTAGAAAGACCAGCATTTTAGTGCTGCTGAGCTAAACCTTCAATATGTAATGAAACTGGTTTAATTTGAATCAGGGAAGATAATATTATATACTAAAACATGGAAGTCTGAGTGAAGCTCTGAAAAATCTTTAAATGCAACTGTGTTATTATGTGTGCAATGGCACATGAATCTGACCAGGACTAGACTGGTTCAAGGAGGGCAGGCTAAAGGCAAATTTGTATCATCAAATTGCAGCTTCTGCTGCAAATGGGGATGACAGTTTCTATCTACTTTACTACTGATTGAGAGCTCCTTAGTGTAGCAATACTCATGAACTCTGCTAAATTTAATTTCTATTTCCTTTTGACAACAGGCAGGAAAGCACCCTGTCAGTCAGCTTTTAATATCCATTACTTTCCACACTGCAAAAAGCCATTCCAGATTTTAATTTCTTTTCCAAGGCTATTTCAGGAAACTCTCAAGACAGAATAATAAGCTGAATAAACAGCCCTAAATTGCATATGAGGGTTGAGTATGGTAACAAAAGAGAATTGGTGCCAACCAAGACATCAGTCTTGGCCACATGTTTTTTTGGGGTGTGACTCAGAGGGGAAGTTAAGAAGCAAAGTTCCAGCACAACCAAACCCAAAATTGGCCTCATTTTTGGGTTCTGGCTACATTTAGTATCACCAGGAGTGGTGGCTCCCATCTGGCCCAGTCACACTCTAGGAGATTCTTTTCTAAAGCAGGATTTGGCAAAACAGGGCAGGAGGAAAAATGCATTCTTGGTCTTACCCAGCAGGATGCTGGGACCCAGTTGGAATGCCCTCCCATACTGGGAAAGGACAGATCATTTCTACTAAGAATTATAGGTCCTCACCTTCAAGACATTTGGCTACTTTAAATGTGCAGTGTTTCAGTACCTGATCCTCAGTATGAATGGCTTTTGCTCATTTTTGACTTGGGCAAGAGACCAAGAAATACAGCAAATACAACCTCAGCTTGCCAGAAACTAGGTTCTCCAAAATGGTTAGGACTTCCTTATTGAACCTTAACGCTATGTTCACTCTAAGTCTCTGATATCTTTATTACTCACAGCAGTAAATAGCATAAATGTGGACAGCTTTTTAATAGAAATACTACTCTCAAAAGCAGTTTCTGTTCTCATATCACTGTTGTAGTGCTAGAGCAACTAGTAAAATACATGATCAAAATAGCTGCATACTGTACTTTGATTAACACATGAAAAACACTCACCAGACAAAATTCAAGGCATCCATGAGACATTTCTACAACTTGATCTTGATTCATAACAATTTTGACCTAGAATATTTAAGAGCTGTATGTGACAAAGAGTGGGGTTTTTCTGTGTAAAAATTGTTACACTGTAATCAGCACATGATCAAGGGTGCAGAAATTTTAATTCAGATGTTCTATGTAAACAGCAGATATAAGATAAAATCAAAGATCTCTAGAATACAGAAATACCAGCTGAAACATCCTGTTAGTTCAAGATGTTTCTGGATTTCTCTCCAGAGTAAGTGTTTAGGTATAACATCGTAAACCTGAACCCTACTTTCTCTTTCAGTCACTGTATGTCTCTCATGAAGCATTAGATAAATGCAGCCTAACAATGCCCAGTATTACTCCTTGCCTATCTCTGAAATATTACTGAGCATACTTACTAGTATATTCAAAAAAAAAATAACATAATTAGAACACCTGCCAATGAGAAAAAAAGATAAACTTATTTTCTAGGAAGACATTAACTCTATCCCAGCAAAATCAAAACAGAAGTTTAGGATTATATCACAAATAAAATTTTTAAAGATATATTAAAAAACCAAAACTATGTAAGTTTAATGCCTTTTAAAATAGGAAGTGTATTTAGTTCTCAAACTAGAATAATGGAATTGACACAATTTGGGTTAATAGACTATTTTTGTAAAGGTCTTATTTTATATGACTATGCAAATTGCTTCTCATCTATCTGCTTCACATATAAAAAGGGATGCCCTCCATAAAACGGGATAACAACTACTTTTTGAAAGGCAGAAGTATTGAGCCATCATTCATATAAGATGCAAAAGCAACACAGCCTTAAGATAAGAGATTCTTTACAGGATGTCCTTGATCACTTTATTTCTTTTTGAACAGGGATGTGGGAGTTCTTTCCTGATCTATAACCTTGAGACTTTTATGAGAAGAGACATCACTGTGTGCACACTTATTTTTTTAAAAAATGAAAGACTGTATTAATATCCTTAGAACTTATAAGGCCAAAGAAACTATCAGGTTTTCAACAGAAATCTATGTAAAAATGAAAAAATCTTAACAGCTCAGACTTGTACTTCTGGTGAGTTTGTGGGTTTCACAGTACAAATTGACGTGGAACATTGAGAAGAAAATATAGCCACAGGCGAAGAGCTCAAAGTGCTCATATGGGTGATGCGAGTTAACTTCATGCCTACTTTAGGATAACAACAGCATAGAATGAAAGAACAGTTTGGGTTGGAAGGGCTCTCTAAAGGTGAACTAGCCCAACCCTCCTGCAGTGAGCAGGGACATCTTGAACTGGATCTGGTTGCCCAGATCCCCATCCAACCTGATCTTAAATATTTCCAGGGAGATGGTTTATCTACCTCTTTTCTGGGCAACTTTTTACAGTGTTTCATCACTGCCACTGTAAAAATCTACTTCCTGATATTTAGTCTAAATCTACCCTCTTCTAGGTTAAAATTTCTAGCCCTTGTCCTGTTTATGCAGGTGCTACTAAAAAGGAGTAGCCTTCATCTTTCTTGTAGTGCCTCTTTAGGTAGTGGAAGGCTGCAATAGGGTCTTCCTGAAGCCTTTTCTTCTCCAGACTGAACAGTTCCAACTCTCTCAGCCTATCCTCACAGGAGAGTTGCCTCTGCCCTTCTCAGAATCCCTCTTCTGGACTTGCTCCAACAGGTCTAGATCTTTCTCTTGATGCAGACCCTAGAGCTGGACATAGTACTCCAGGTGGGGTCTCACAGGAGCAGAGGCAGAATCACCTCCTTTGACCTGCTGGTCACACTTCTGATGCCGCCCAGGACACCATTGGCTTTCTGGACTCCAAGTACTCATTGCCAGCTCCTGCCCTTTACAGTCCCCAGCACCCCCAAGTCCTTCTCAACAGGGCTGCTCTCCATCTCCACATCCCCAGCCTGTACCCAAACTGGGGATTGCACCAATCCAGGTGCAGCGCTTCGAACTTGGCCTTGCTGAACCTCATGAGGTTCACCTAGGCTCACTTTAAGATCCTGACCATGTCCCTTGGGATGGTATCCCATCCTCTGGGTGTGTCAACCACCCACTCAGCTTGGTGTCTTCTGACATAGGAATGTTTGTAGAAAGAAAAGTAATTACAAATGATACATGCTAGCAACATGGCAGTTTTCCCCATAATTTTGCAGCATACTTGTGTTATCACATAACTTAGCTCTCACAGCTATTTTTTGCTGAAAATACATTTACTCAGAGTAACCTTCAGAATTTTACTTCTTCCTTATACTCCACAATGTCAAATTTCATGTATCTGAACAAAGATGCCACTTAATTCCATTCCTATACCTACTTTTTATTTTCTAACTGTGTCCAAAGCTCTGGGTGGCAGACTGTAGCAGTAATATACTTGTTGTATAATGTTGTACCCACAGAAAGAAAGTCTCAGTTTCAGTATATGAGGGTCAACACCTACTCTTGAACCCTCACAAATACATGAACAATCTTGTTGTCTTATTCCTTATTTCCTTCTTATTTCAAAAATAAGAAGGAAAGACAAATGACTTAACTCTGAATCCTATCAGGTATTAGAAGAAGGAAATTCCTGGTTTAACCTATCAAGCAAGCTTGATAGTAACTTTTTTTTTTTTTTTTTGTAAAATTTAGTATTCTTTTCCTCACTTCTCTCCCATATTAACATCCAGAGTAAACTTCCAGGAATTTCCACAGTGATCATACCACATGTTCATACAGTTCACTTAGACTCCTTATTACAGTGACTAGGTGCTATTTGATAAAAATTACTTCTGTGTTGCATCACTGCAATCATATTTTTTTTTTTCACTTCTAGAAAGGATTTTTAAACCACTTACATAGATAATTTCAGCTGCCTGTATTTCTTGCCTTCTCTCTTCTTGAGACTATAGGGCTAAATTTACCTAGTGTTTCTACGGAAAGAGCCAGGCTCAGGACTTGATGCTGCAGTCTGTGAGGTGAGCGGTACATTAAAAGATTCATCTGAGATCCTTAAAACTGTGACAGAATTACTGAAATCCTCTAATGGAATGTGACAATGATAATTTGTAGTATTACCAATTTTTGCAAGCATATTTAGAGACCTTGTTCAAATAACAGCATTTTCACATGCCTTTATGCATTGTACTCAGAGAAGTCTTCCATTAGCTTAAAGCTATGCCCTAAGCACATCTCATTCTTCCTGGAAATACATTTTCTGATTGCTTACACAGTATGGAAAGTAGGGAAAATGTCACTTCACCTGTGGCCATGAAAATGGGTGGAGTTCTGTAGAGAAAAAAAATGAAAGTAAATGCTGTTATAACACTACAGGGCATCTCAGTGCCTTAGAAACATTTCATTCACTTCAGCAATCCTTTTTCTCTATCCCATATAAACCATACATAAATCTATAAATCCATTTAAATCTATTCTGACTTGAAAAGATAAATCCCATTCCTCTGACAGAACCCTATGCATTGCATTGAGAGCAAAGAATCAAGGGCTGGAGAACTGGTAAGCAATTTCATGCAAAATATGGTAAATTCCAATCTCTGCAGTTGTACTCAATCTCCATTTCACATAGCAGTGTGCTTGCAACTACCCCTAAGGACAGTTGCAATGGAAGCCTTTATTTTTAAGAAAAAATGTGGTAGGATGCAAGAACTTTGAATGACTTAATTTTTCATACATTTGAAACGTCTCTTGCTCCTTGTCAACATCTAAGATCACCAATGTATGTGAAAAATTTACAATGAGGAATGTTCTTCACTTGATACGGAGAAGAGTGCAGCAAGATAGTGGGGAGGGGAGTATGAACACAGGAGGTAAGACGGTGAAGTGAAACATGAAAAAAGACAGGAGTGGAAGCCAGGGTGGGATCAAAGGTTTGGAGAATAATACGGATCAAGCAGAAAGTAGAAGCAAGTAATACAGATGTTGAATTGGAGAGAGATAAGAAAATTTGCTTACTGGGCTTCAGGAACAAGCAGAGCTTGCAGGTTCAGGGAAAGGGCTTTTTTTTTCCATTTGGCACTTGTAAAACCACTCTGTGAGAACTAAGTGTGGCTCTGGGTTTCCCAGAAAGACATTAATACACTGGGTCAAGTCCAGGAGAGAGCTACCACAATGACTAGGGGTCTAGAGTAGATGACATACCAGCTGACTCTGAAGGAACTGGTTTCCCCAGTATCAGGCAGAGAAGGCTGTGGGTGGACAGATATTACAAGAGTATGCAACTAATGAGGTGGAAGGTGTAGAGGAATCAGAAAAAGAGTCTCCTTGGTGGTGCTCAATGTAAGGTTGCAAGGCAACAGATACACGCTGTGACAAAGGATATTCCAATTAAATTTTAGGGAAAAAATGTAAACCATGAGCATGAGAGGCCAAATTCTGGATCAGGTTTTCCTAGAAAGGCTGTTGAATCTCCATTCTTGGAGACTTTTAAAATCTGCCTGTATAAAGGCCTGACCTACCTACTTAAGATTGGAAATCGCCTCTATCTTTGTAGATGGCCAAAGGTCCTTTCCTACCTAACTTGTTCTGTGATTCTGTGAATCTGAAATAAGGATTACACCCTGAAGACACAAAGTGAGAAGATTTCAGATGACTGGCTAGTTATAAGACCATACTCTACAGAGGAAAATAAAAATGAAGAAGATTTTGCAGAATCTCATGCCACCAACTATCTGCAAGGGTTCGTGACAAAAAACGTGTCTCATCCCCCCTCTAGTGGCTACTACACACAGGACCAGTCACTGCTAAAACTACTTTGCAAACTCTAGTAACAAGTACTTAAATAGAGAAGGATACTTATTGTACACCTGGTTATCAATACATTCTGACACCATGAATTAGTGATGTGTGTTCTCAACCTTTTTTTAAGTTAGCAGAAGACACATATATTCCTACACTTAAGATCTCTCTCTGTTCCCAGTGTCACCTTATATATGTTTTCTCCTGATTTTGAACTAACTTTTTCTTCCATTTTCAAACAATTTTTGCAAGTTCTGTATTTACACATATACGCAAATATGTAGATATAGAGGATTATGTCTCTGTGAATGTGCATAATTTTTGAGATCGTAAATATATTTATGTACTTATTTCCTTAGTGGATTAAGTTGATAAAGCATTTCCAAGATCTGTTTATTCAGAAAGTCAACTGGTATTTGTGCATTATCAATTATGTAAAAGAAGTCCATGTATACGGATCACAGAAAAACATCATGCCTCCATGCCTAAGGATCAAAAGATATATTAATATAAAGTATTAAAAGAAAAAGAGGTTTAAACGTTTTGGTCAAGAATTTTACGAAATGTGGAACTATCCACTGCATATTAAGATAATAATGAAATTAACACTAAACTGCTTTTAAGTGGGCATACTATAAAAGTATTTATTTACAGAGCTACTGTTCATCGTTTACATATTTCAGATATTGAGGGCACACAGAAACACATTGATGTGAATTATCTGAATATGATTCTTACAAGTAAAGAAGATAAAACGAGATGTTTAAAGCATACTTCGCAAAAAAAAAAAAAAAAAAAAAAAAAAAAAAAAAAAAAAAAAAAGACAATTTTAACTACTGGACAAAAAAGATAAGAATTTCCACATACATGAGAAAGCCAGAGAAGGATATACAAATATATTGATATATTGATAATAGCAAATGAAAATAAGTCATTCAAGTCCACAGAAAATTAAATTACTGAAGAAAGCATGCAAGAAGTGATAATTTTTATTATAGTTATTATAGTTCCAGCTATGGTGAAAGACTGCTTAGCTTCCTGTGCATCTGACCAGCAAGAATAAGACAAAAGTTTCCTTGTAGCATAGCAAATATCAGTTCCCTGCTCATGAATCTAGACAGGCCTTTGTGCAGCTCTTTTGGACAGGCAAGTGGTATCAGTTTTCTAAGCACAGCCTTGCATATTCACAACTGGGAAGTTTAAATTTAGGTGCCAGTAGGTCAAATATCAATTCTACACTGCCAATTCTGCAGGCAATGTTTTAAGCATCCCAAGATCTAACATTTTTAACATGACAAAGCACCTGCCTAAAGCAAATGTGTAAACCACATGCGAGTGAGGCCATGAACATTTTATTTGGTAGCAGGGAGAGACAACTCTGTTACAACCAAGGGGACAAAAATCACTTGTTTCCACAGCATGGAATGAAAGAACATCTTTGACCACCTGCCAGTGCTGACAGCCCTATTCTTCTACCTCCAACACCTGCCATTAATAGTTCCCAGTACTAAAAAAATGTACTAGGCATTTCAGAGAAAACTGTAAAAACTGCAGCCAGTGTTACGACTCTTACTACAGAAAATGGCATTTAACTAAAAGGAGGGAAAAGGCTTCAGGTGGATACTATTTATAAAAGAACACTTATGGGGCAATGTCTTTATAGAGCTGCTTCTGAAACTGCATCTGTTTTAAATATATTAAATTTTTATTTTAAATATTTATGTTT
Source organism: Sylvia atricapilla (assembly GCF_009819655.1). Lineage (NCBI taxonomy): Eukaryota > Metazoa > Chordata > Aves > Passeriformes > Sylviidae > Sylvia > Sylvia atricapilla. Next base: position 103,312,510 of record NC_089140.1, on the reverse strand, counting down.
TTATTATTTAAAACATTAAAAATGTTTTAAATGTATTTAAATTGTATTAAATGTATCTGGGGTTACTTCATCTCCAGAAGCAACAACATATACAACTCTTGGTCAGACAGTGAAGAAGACCATGTGCGTATTCTACAGATCAGTCTTGCACACCCAAAAGAAATGTGGAAATACAGTTTGTATTGGTATCAGAAACCTTGGAGGCTAGAATTGTCTAAGCATCACTTAGCAGAAAATGGAGAGAAACAGTATCTCTATCCTCTAAATTGTGAAAATGTCCTAAATGGGAAGAAACTTTGTGATTTTCCTTTTCTCACCAATGCCTATAGAGACATCCTAAGCAACTAGCTTTAACTATATTCTTAGCTCTTAGCTCAAGTTAAATAAAATTTTATTTTCATTTTTCTGACTTAGCTACAACTATTGGATTAATCAAGCTATAACTAGTTTAGCATCAGCTATAAAAAGGACAAATAAACATCTATGCTGGGAGGTAAATCTGCTCACAAGCATATGAAAATAAAAAGCATATTTATCAATCCCATTTTAACAGCCATAGTAGCATGCCAGAACTCCAGTTACAAAGACTGTCAGGAATTTAATAATGTCAGTGCAATGCTAGTGATTACCAAGGAGAAGGACACCTTTTTCATACTCCTACAGACTTCAGAGATAAATGTGGAATGGACAAAGAGAGGAGCAAAAAACAAAAAACAAAACAACAAAACAAAATGAAACCCCAAAAAACCAAAAACAACAATAACAAAAAAATTACTAATTTGACCAGAATAAAAACATGTTCACTAAACAATATGGTATCCTGCATATCAGCAAACACCTCTGAAGATGTAACTCATGAAAGTAATTTTACAGATCTGCTGAAAAAGGAAACAGGGCATCCTCAAAGCAAAAACTTCCCTTGCCTAAAAAAAAGTTCATGTAACAGGGCACATTCCCCCAAGAAGCACTTCCTTTAAGATTTTTTCTTGCATTTTTTTCTTCTAAAGTTGTACAATTTTTCTAAAATTTTGCAGTTTCAGGATGCAAAATGATTCAGATTGCAATTGACTGACTCACAGATTAAGTATTTGAAGATACTAAAATAGTTGTTTCCCATAAAGTATGATGGTTAATTAAAATGCTCTCATCTTAAGTTCTGAATTACTGCTCCATTATCAACCATTTATTGCAAACCAACAACTTTTACTATAGCATGAACTGATCTTGGTCATTTGTATTACACAGTTCAGGATCTGCTTGGATATACTTGGGGTAATAAAATTATTATGCCAATCCTTTGCAGATGGAACTCTACCAGCTTTCACTGATTCAGCTAATTACTGCTTTGGGTATTATTTATTTAGTCTTCCAGCAAAGTGAGCTTCCGATCAAATGACTCAAAATGAAAAACTACCTGTGTAGCAAGTCACAACACTACTTTTTTCCCAAGTACTGGTTTAGGAAAAAACAAGTTCAAAAGCAAAACTACTGGTGGATTTATTTCATTGATTTGAAAGGTTACAAGTAACATGTCTTCCCAGATTACTTGCTCCTGAGCTTTGTCATTCTACTGACCCACTGTGGGATTTAAAAAACACTGTGCAACTATCAGTGTAACAACATGCAATGAATAAACTGAACTAAAATATGATATTATATGTAATAAAAATACCTGAAAGGAAAACCAAAGGGCAGGAAGTGGAAAGGATAAATTTATTTCAAGCATAACTTTAGGAGCAGAAATACTGAAAGATATCTTTTTGAACCGCGAAATTTACGATAATGGTAAGAAAAATAAAGGGACTTGATTTCATTTTATGCTTTTCCAGATCAATAATTCTCTGAATCTCCCGTGTGGAAAAATGATACAACTCTAATGAAATGATTCATCGCTCTAAACCATTTTTCCAAACACAGCAAACACAGTGTACATTAGCAGGACTTCTAGAAGAGAATGTTTCTCTCCAAGATTTATTGTGAGATTATGGTAAGATGATCTGGATGGCTCAGCGTATAAAATCTTGTCATGTTGGCAGAAGTACTTTGCTCTTCCAAGAGGCAGATGCACATTTGAAAACAGGCAATGGGGGTCAAATTCTGAAGCTACAGGGATTGAACAGAGTCTGAACAAGTTCATATTGACTGGGCAATAGGCAGAAGAGCAGCAGCAAGTGTGAACTACTAATCCCACACCAAAAAATATATGTTGGTGTGAGAAGTGGAAGAGGTCTACTTATCTATTTAATTGAAGGAGGCACTGCAATAGCAATAACAAGAAAAGGATGTGATCAGGGAGGTAAAGGATGGAATAGAATAATGCACTCTGACATTTTTAGTGTGGCTGTAAGATGTTTGCTAACAAGAAGAAAAAGCCCTTTTCCTATGACTAGTATCAGTATACCATAAAATAACTAAAGCACACTTGCTGAGCAAATTTCACCTGTGGTATTAAGCACATGAATTTCACAATACAGTTTTTGCAGATCAAATTTTCTAACTGCCCCATGAAAATATTTTATATCTAGGTCCTGAAACAGAAGGTTTGAAAAATAACAACATAAACTATAGCTTAAATAGTATCTGTCAAAATTGCAAGGGTAGTGTAATTGACCATATGAAGAGTCACAAATACTGGTTCAGTTTAGGTTTCATTGTTTAAAAAAAAACCAACAAAAAACAAAAGGAAATCAGAAAACATAGTGGGTGATGAATGTTTTGACACGACCCATGAGACAACCCAGATGGCATAATGACTTCAGCAGTGAACCCACTCCCAAGTCACTGGGTGACACTGAAAGGAAATCCAGTCATCCAGTCATCCAATCCAGCTGGATTTGGATTAGCCAGTTCAGAGACACCAGCTCCTACCCTCCCCAGCTGTTCTCTGCCTCACTTTTTTCCACACCAGATTTCACATACAAAGTAGAATTCTCAGGACAGACTACCACCTGACTGTAGGCACATTGATGCAGGGTAATGTGTGGTGGTGCACGTTTTGGATTTTACTTTGCTTGTTCTGTTATATGAGTTATTTCCAGAAAGTTTAATGTAAAATGGTTTGTTCTTTGTACCCCCTCCTGCTCCTTCCCCTTTGTTCATCCCCAGGTTGTTTGTCAGATATTGGTTAAGTGTCAATCATTAGTTACATAACCCTCTGGTCCTGTCAGTCCCTCTGGGGCCTCTCTCTGCATCCAGAAAATTCCAAGAGAGGTGTCGAGTGATTGGGCAGAATCAAGGGGGTCCCCTCCCATTTGGTTATGATTTGATGTTGCACTTGTATGTCATGTTAAGAGTCACTCCTTACTTTTCTTTTATTGATTTGTCACTGTACCCATCCCTGAGACCCACCCCCCTTTATAAGTTGCTCCCCTCACATTATCGGGGTCTCTTCTGACACAGAGCCCTGGTGTGAGGATCCCCCTGATCCAATAAACTCTGTAGCCCTGTCTCCGAAGAGTCCCGCCTTTTATCTCCTGCCTTTGCCATGTCCCTGCTTTTGGTCAGCCAAGAACCCCCAGTGCCGTCGTGGTGCCAGGGCTGGTGAGCCGGGTGACACAGACACTGTGAAAATAATGTGACCAAGGGAGGAGCACAGTGCCAGAGCTCAGCCTGCACAGAGTGCCTTTGTACCAGAGCTTTTCTGGCAGCCAGGTCACAGCACAAACAGCGCAGCTTCCCTCCATCCTGGGAGCCTCCATGGCCCAGCATGGACCCAGTCAGAGCACCTGGGGATCCTGCAATGCCGAGCACCTGGGCTAGCACACCAGAGATCAGAGACAGAGACCAGCTGTGACTGCAGGGAAGCTAAATATATTGGAAGCTTAGCTGCAGCCCTAGGTTCATCTTCCAGGGTTCCAAGCTCTTGCAGATGAGGGATGCTGAGGTGAAGGAGTGTGCAAGGACATATACAGATTGTAAGGGAAGTGTTTAGAGGCGGAGGCAGTTCTGGAGCATTCGCAACCTGGTATGAGTACAGTTTGTACATTAGGGATGAGAAGCAGGGCAAGCAAGACAGAGTTAGAGCAGCCGGAAGGTGGGAGGACATGAATTTAGTTGAAGAAGCAGAAATATGGAATGAGGGAGGGGGGACTTTCTGCAGGAATAGCGGAAGATCCTATTTAGGATAGCTGTAGGGAATCCATCAGGAAGCTATGGCTCTCAAACACTTTGCACCAAGATTTCAAGACTTAGAAAATTTAGCAGCTCCGTACTTTCTACTATAAAATCTTTCTTTTCTCTCAATGTCACTTGCACCTGCTCCTGCACTTGCAAACTGTTGTCGCCCTGTCCCACCCTGCTTTGCATCCCACACCTCCTCCCAGCCTCACTTAGAATAACTTCTATACAAACTAGGGAATATACACCCCAGGGACATACATACCGTATCTTTCTCTAACATCAAACAAAATGCAAGATGAAATGCACAAATTCAAACTGTGAAAGTGGCCTCATGGAGAAGTTGGGCTCCACAGTTTTTCTTGTCCCCAGGACTCAGTGTGCTGATCAGAATCCTGTCAGTTGGCAGGGACACCACACTAAAGGCGAATCATAAACCTTTTAATTCCACTCTGTGCAATGCATGTGCATCACACGGGCCCAAAATCGACAGTCCTACCACACAACTTAATTAATTTCAATGGGATTTAAGTGAATTTTGTTCATTAGTCTATCCTCAGTGCTTCAGGAATTACCCAGGTATGCCATGTGGTAGCAATTGTCCCAAATGCCAATATGTTTAAATAATGGTGCTAACTTAATTATTGCTATTGAAGTCACTGCAACACCACCGTGGTATCCTTCTAGTACAGTTAAGAGAAACATAGGCTAAACCCCCAGTGCTCAGACTTACTTTGTCTATATGAGGGAAGTAATGATTAAATCCCTTTTGAAGATCACCATCAAAGCCTATTTTGCTATTGATTTATACTGAATGTTAATAATTAAACAGCTGACATATTTCTCAGCTTCCTCTCATTGAGACCCTGTAAAAGGTAATCTATTTATATTCCACTCAAGATCTCTAGGGGTTCTTTACTACCTCAGTATCCAGTAAATACTCACTAAGCTTATTATGGAGCAGGACTAATATTTCACTTGAATTGGTAGGAAAATGGCTTCTTTAGTTCCCAACAATAGCTGTTGCTGAATCTGTGAAGTGGGAAGAATCTGCGTAACATGCAAAGAAGCTACCCAATCCCTTTAACAGATTCTTTAAAAAGGGATTGGACCCAATTCATGAAAAAAAATGTGTATGTTCAGTGGGTGGTAACTTTGATGCAGTTTTTTTATGTATATGAGGGTTAGCCAGAGTGTCTGAATAAAAAAGGAAGCCAATCTGCTTTTATTCAGGCATAACACCATGTGGGCTGAATGTGAAAAATAGAAATCGTGTATTAAATGCAATTCTGAGAAGAGATTAATTTTCTTGTTGGTAAAAATTATGGGAATAGGAGCCCAGCTGAAACGTGTAACACAATGGTATGTTTCAGCCATGGCTGTAAATATGGGTCTCAGAACAAAAGTTGGCTTCTCCATAGCCAAGGATTATGGTGATATTCCTGTTTCTGCTATCCTCAGGGAAGAGCTGTAAACACCTGTGAGAGAAATGACTGATTCCTAGCGACATTCCAGTCCTTCTCACACTCCCTTCTCACAGTGGCCCAAGGTGTGTAAGAGTGCCCTTTCAAGAGTTGCAATAATCGTGACATTAAACCCAAACCACATTAGATATCAAAGGGACATTTTTTTGTTCAGCCTATATGTCCTTGTTTATCTCCATTCTGGGGCACAATGCCAGGGGACCAATTGCAGTGGAAAATTCTTGTACTTTTCCTAGATCAAATTTACATTTGTAACTCATTACACATCTCATAAAATGAACAGCTCTTCAAAATTGAAAATCAAACCATCAGTTTCTGCCAGATTAAAAGTAAATAAAAAAATAGTGCAGCAATTTAAGGCACACTTGAAGTTCACAGAGGTTACTGCATTTTATTAAAACAGGTTCGTTATGAAGCACCTTGGTCATTAAACCCATTGCTGCAAAGCAGAGAGTTCTTTTACAGAGATAAGATTTTAGAACAGCTTCTTGATCATTTTGTAACTGGATTTCTAGGAAAAATCAGTGAAAAGGATCCAAAAAACTTCAGATTTCTGTACAAGTGTGTTTTGTTTGTTTCTAAAGGGAAGTGGAAATGATGACTGCCATGAAAAAGTGGTCTGCATAAACTGATCAACCCAGTATCATGTAGGAGACTGTACACTCTTAAAGAGTTTTTATCTTTCAAGCCTCTTCAAGAAGTCTTTGCCTCTATTATTTTTAACAAGGCCTGTGTGACACAAGCATTTGTAAAAAAACAAGGCAGTAAATAATTTTAGTCTAAGTCAGAAAGGGCAAACTATCTGCAGGAAGCAGATCAATAATTTATGGCTCTACAAGTAGACTTGTATTTGCCAGTATCACAAGCATGATTTAGACTGCCTGTTACATAAATGACTGATGGATTTGGGTATAAAATTCCAATTTGCGGTCTGTCCTGAACACAGAATTGCAATCCAAGTATACTATTTTCTTTTTAAAAAAGCAATCTTTTGATCATCTTCACTGAAGCAAGAGTACAATACATGAAAGTGCATTCCACTTGTGGGGGGCCTGTGATGGCCTGAAGTACATAAAATCATACCCAGCTCAGTAGCAGTCGAAGTGGGATATTCAACATATGTACTTTCATCTAGCCACATTAAGACAAGATGTATCATCACTTTTCCATTGGCAGGAAAAGGCACCCAGACATAACTCAGACTAGATGCACAGTTTTCAGACAGCTTAAAATGTCCAAATCAAATGAGAAAATTAATCTTGCTTGCAATTACTAAGAGCACTGCACCCATCCATAGCCAAACATGCTCTGCCACAGGCTTTTCAAGACCAGTCACTCTTCTGAGTATTTACTTGGGGTCCCCAGCCTACACTGAAACTCATGATGTTCAAAGCTGTCACATCACCTAACTAGATCAATACCATCCTGCACCTACCTGCATTGACAGCCACCTCATGTTTGACAGAACTGCAGACAGTCTTTCAGGAGAGTTGATGGATAGGCAAAACAGTGGAATTATTCTATTGATCCTTGGGTAAAGCTTCATTTCCAAAGAATTCTGAAGTTGTTAGCCTGGGCTTTATGCCTCCTGTGTCTCCATTAAGATATCTAGGCTCTTTCAGCACTCTAAACTAGTCAGTGATCCAAGAAAAGACTGTATATTTCTTACATAGCTACAGTAAAGTGTAGTAAATTAAACAAAAGCCAAACTACTACTGGGTTAAAGAGTGTCCCTGCTACCTTGAAAGTATTTTCAGTTTATACATACCATCTTGGGTTTATTACCTTACAATTATTTTGCCTAGGGCTATTGAGCATGCCTTCTGGCCCATAACAGACTGATTTATCATGTCATACAGGGATCTTTATGGTATTAATGATTCTACTCTCAATAGCTGGAATTGTGCTAAAGCAGAACTATAGGTGCTAAACAGCAGCTATAAGACAAAATTTGAGACTTATAAAGCAGCACTCAGAATTATACTTCCATGTCAAATTTCTCCACTCCATTCTGACAGACTGAAAACTATACTGGTGAAAGCTTTTCTCCAAATCAAATGACACGTGTTATACTACAAAAACCACAGGATGCTCTGTTTCATTAATATTCTTAACAGCTCCCTTAAAAGAATCCTGTTGACATATGGTATTTTTGGGAAATAGGGTCATGGGGGAGGGAACTGCTCCTCTCCTAAGCCCCATAAATCTCTCTCTCTCCCAAGATTTAGGCAGGCCAAAGGCACTTATGGCTATTTACATAGAAAGACAAAGCTTACGTATAGTCTCTCAGTTTCTATGGCAGCACAGCTCCTATAAAAACACAGCTTAAAACCACAGCTCTCCAAGCTCACTGGCATCTCCTTTTACTCACAGACATTCCCTTAGCAGTGAATTTCTCCTTGAAACATGCCAGACTGTGTAAATTAGCACTGACCCCACCACTGGCAGAGCGAACAGCGAACAGCGCGGTTCCACAGAACACTCCTGGTGTGAATGGCCAGCAATTATTGCCTCTGCTTCCTGCCCTCCCTCCTGCCTCTCTCCAGCATCCTCACTGGGATCACCGAGGGCTTGCCAGGCAAGCAGCAGGAAGGAAAAACCACGCCAAAATGCACCCTTTCCTTTTTATGTCCTGCCACGTTCTCCTCTCCCCACAAGCGAAATGAAAAAAAACCATCACCCAGAAAATTAAGATGGAAAAGACTGAAATCACTGCTGCCTTCACCGTTGCTAAGATTATGCAACAGAAACACCTCCTAGATAATGGGATTTGTCAGCATCAGCTGAAAAAAATGCCTACTGCATGATAATATTAAAAAAGTCAACTCTCCATACAAACAGGAAGTGCCTGATGCTATTTTTTAGTTCATTCAATGCCTGAAGCAAAGCCATATATTACTGGCAACTAAAGAGATAACTGGAGCACTTTTACAGAGTTTACTTAAATTTTACATTGCAATTAAAGTGTCTTCTTTATACAGACACTTACTTAATCTTCTTACTACTACCTTTTGCCATTCCAAGGAAGAATTATGTGATTTGCGTTTTACTACTGGAACACCTAATTGAAGCCAATAAAAGAGAATATATTCTCTAGGGTACCCGAAAGTATCCTGTATGCTTATTAAAAATTAAATGTAATAATGTTTAAAAATACATTACTTCAATTGAAACTCTGATGGGAAGGATTCTCTTAAAGGCTGAAAAAAGAAAAAAAAATCTACTTAGGACAAGAATATTCCTCAAAAAAAAAAAAAAAATTCTTTATGTAACTGAAGTATCACATCATTATGTGACAGCTTTCCCTTCTGATGCTAAGAGAGCCTGGGATTGGCAGGAGATTTGGAAGTTTTGATTAACAACCTACTGGAGCTCTTGGCAATGTGCCTGGGTGTTTCAGATTACTGCTGCTATAGAAACTCCCTTGGGTGACTGCTGCTTTTCTTTTTCTTGCATTTCTAAAATGTTGGTCTTCAAATTTTTTTTTGTCCTTTTGCAGTTTGTTCCACTTAGTAGCAATTGCTGCACTACTGTTCTACTCTCAGTCAGTGAATAGCACAACTACACAAACAGCTATCATTACAGATAACAGGAATCATAAAAGAGTTTGCCATATGCCTTGTCAGCTGGCCAAACTGATGACATGATTCTTTTAGAGCAGGCTGGGTAGGAAGTATATGCATTTCAGGAAGCTGGCAATTCCATCGCTTTTCTCTGAGTATAAAACTAGTTAACAGACTTTAAGGGCTGATTATAGGTGAGTTTAATACTAGCTTAAATTGCTATGTAAAATTTGTAATTCTAACCTATCCAAGGGAGAACATGGTAATGACAACAAAATCATATGAAAATAAGTAATTTCTGTGTGATATTTCCTCCTGTCACTTCACTTCTTCAGTTTTCTTTCTTTCTCCTTGGCATAATCCAAACTGTTCTAACATGGTGGGAATAAGCTGTCTTTCTCCAGCACCACTAGGGGTGACCAGACTTCAGGGGGAGTAGGAGCAGGACAAGCACTTTCAATTGCTACTCAATGGAAAAGAATACTAAACAGTGAAATGACACAGAGTGCAGTGTCTGACTGCTGCCCTGAGCATCTGAGCAGGCTGCATCACAAAGTTATATCAGCTCCACCAAAAGCCTGCCTAGGCCATCATGAGTGAAGTGACTGAGTCTTCTGTACACACCAGCCCACCCATGCACACAGCTGCAATCATGGTCCCAAGATGCTCCATTTTTAGCATGAACATACACGGACACAAATATTGTGGTGATCCCAGTCCGTGGGCACTGCACAACACAGGCACTTGTGTTCCCCCGGTTGTCCCCTGCCTGGCTAATCTGTGTCACTTGTGCCTTGTGCCCTGCCTGCCAGAGACTGCTCTCCATGGGAATAGGCTGTAAGTGGGATAAGCTGGTTCAGCAGTGACATATTTCTTGGCATCTTATCTGCGCACATACAGAAAAAGTCTAATCTGATGGGGCACAGCAGGGCCCTACAGCTTCTGCATCAATGCAGTAATGGATGAGCTGCCCCTTCCAGCGTAGCTCATGCAGCTCACACCATGCTCCAAGGGCTCCCAGGAAATGAGGGATACTGTGAGACTTCTACAGGAGGAGTGAACGGCCCTCAGTTGAGCTTAGGAGAGATGCCAAGTGACCTTCCTGAACGGGGAGGCCCAAACATGCTGCACAACGCAGATATGCAAGGGACTGACATGTGGCAATAAAGAAACCATCTGAGTCAGTAAAGTCACATTGGTATGTGGAAATCCTTGCTTGGGAGATTTTTTTGTTAGCTGCCCATTTACTTAGGTTCAAAGCAGGTGAACTGCTGAGTAACTTCAGCTCTCAAGGTCCATGAAAGCAGCCTCCAGAGAGTAAATAACATCTAGTAAATGGGTTTAAAGCTACCAAGTGATTTAAAGCAAAGCATACAAAATGTACTTTTTGCATTCTCCTTACAAAGTAGTGCCTTCAGAGACTCAATTGTACTGTGTCTCACGTGTTTGGGATATTGCTAGCTTTCTACCTTGTCCTCCAGAACTGGAAATTACTACATGTGAAAGAAGTTGCTAGAATCATAGCTCTGAACAGAGCCTTCTAAATATTGCTATAGCTCTTCATACCCATTTCATATCTGCTGGAGTTTGCTGAGAGCCTGAAGCAGAAACCGAGAGAAAGATAAGTGTAAATCATCTCTACTATTTACAGACAGTATCCAGGCAAAACCCAAACCAGAATAATTTAGAAATTGATTTTTTTATCTACTTCACTGATCAAAGCTTACAAAGAAATGAGGCCTTGTATCACCAAGGCCCTTATCAGTTGCTAGAGTTATTATGTGAAAGAAGATAAATTGTTTATGATTGCAAATCTGAAAAACATAAAAACAATCAAAACATCTTAAAATGAGAAACTACTGCAATGTTCTTAAGTAATTTAAGGTTAAAGTAAGAGCCAGAAGGGTTTTAGCAAAAAGCTCAACAAACTCCAACCCACAGTTATGTGATTCTAAGGAGATGCCTTCTATGCTGCATAATCCCATTGGAAATCCCATTTATGTCCCTCTTGGCCATTCACTAGTATGCACAAAACCACCTAAGTTGGCAGCAATCTCTAGAGGTCATCTGGTCCAAGCAGCCATCTCAAAGCCAGTCCAGCGAAGTTTTGCATACCTCTAAGGATGGAGATCCCTCAGCCTCACGGTACATTTGCTCTCATGATTTTACCCTGGTCATTTCCCCAAATGCCTACTTACAATTTTCTGTGTTTAGTCTGTGGCTTCAGGTCTTTTCACTACACACCTCTGAGAAGGATCTGGCTCCATCTCCTCTGCATGTCTCAGGTAGTGAAGACAGCAATGAGACCTCCCATCAGCCATCTCTTCTTAATCCAGTTCCCTCAGCCTCACCCTGCACAACCTCAGATGTTCTACAGCCCCATGACCACTTCGGTAGCTCTCTGCTGGAATCAACTCAGCACATAAGGGAATTTCTTTTAGCAGAAATTGGTTGCAGCTCTCCTAAATGTGCTCTCACAAGGAGAGGAAGGAAGGACTTGCTGCTTGGTAACACTGCCTGGGACACAACTGCCATGTACTGGAAGGACACACTGCAGACACACCACAACTCGTCATCCACAAGGGATACCTCCAGAAGTGACCAAGCTGCCCGCTAGCCAGCTGCCTCACAGCCTGTGCTGTTGTGCAGGGTCATCCCAGCCCAAAACACAAGACTCTGCATTTTCTTCTGGAGTGAAACATCTGCAATCTTTCAGTGAGGTCTGGGTCATTTCAGCCTTCTCCAGACCACTTATCTTTGAAGGGATACAATTACATGTTGCTATCTATTCTTTTAAACTATAGGTGAGATAAACGATTAGAGAAAACTACCAACTTTTTCTGTAATTACTAATGCAAAATTTAGAAGAAAGGCTTCAAGTACAAACATGTAATATAAAACACAGCAGTACAATAAAAAATAAAGTAACATAAATAAATAACATTAATTACTAGCAAAATGTTCTTCTTTATTGCATTTATGGTTCAAACCTCAAAAATGGCATAATATCTAGCAGCAGTACTTTCCAGGAAGAATATACTGCACTTTTAAAATGTTCAAGAGGAAACATTTAAGTTTATTTTCATGAGGGGAAAAAAAGCAATAGATGTTGAAACTGGGTTCCAAGCACTTTTAGACTCCCATATTTTCTATTTTCCTACCATCACATTTCCAGTCCTCAAATGTTATCATATCACTGCTCACTTCTGCATCAGAAAAAAGGGAGAATCCATCTCAGAACTCATAGCTTTCCTTCCACTGTGGCTGAGGTTTTGCATTTCCACAAATACAGAGAAGATGCAAAATATCCATACATCACAGCCTAAACATGCCACAATCCCACAACATCCACAACAACCCCCATTAATCTGATGATCAAGGAAAAGGAATGACAAATAGGAATCTGCTCCTGCACACTTTCATGGTAAAGAATCAGACTTTCCCAAGGCTTGAACCACCCAGACTAAAGCTATTTATGTGAGAATCACCAGGAGTCACCATAGAAATGGGGAGAGATAACATTACAGTGAATTACTAGAAACAGTCCAATATTCAGGAGGTACTGAAGGAACTTTATAAAAAAACAGACCACAAGGTGTTTACACCTCCAGAGAACTGGAGATACTCCCCTTTCACTCCCACAAATCTCATAAATTATTTTAAATGGTGTGGTGTAGCAGTGGTGTCTCTTCTCCTCCTTTGCAGTCACCACATAACCACTGCATTCCCACATACTCCTGATAAAATGCTGCCTCCCTGCTCCTCCTTGCAAGGGAACTGTGGCCACACAATAACAATTTACCTCTCCATTTTAGTCTTCCCTTTTCCTTCTTTTTCCTTCCACCCTCCAATCTGGTTATTTTTGGACTGCCAGTTGGGATTATTGCTTTTCCCCTGCTAAAATAAAAACAAACAACAGTTATACTTCAGTTTCTGGGCTTAAGCATGAGATCTGTCTCAAACATTAAACAGTCACATTTTCTTGCCTGAGGTGCAATGCTTTCTCCTATGACACTGACTAAAGTAAGTCTTGCAACCAAAAGCAGATTCTGTTTCTGCATTCACATGCACACTTTTTCGACTTCCCCAATAACTACCCATTCTGAAACCCTAAGCAGCACTGCATACCAAGAATTCAGCACTAGCTGACACTTGCATAGTCATAGAGATTGAAAAAATTAGTCTTTCTGAGCTGAACTGCAATAATAATTCAAAATACATACAGCTAAAATAGAATATTTATAACCTAAAGCATCCCTTCTCTTTGACACATCATTCAAATTTCAGACCACACTGTAGTATATCTTGCTTTTCTCCTAGCACCTTGAGCCTTACTACTTAAAGATAGTCTATTTGGAAGGAATTTAGCATCTACAAAATAACAGACAATGTAATAGCATCAATTTCCCACCTCTGAATAAAGGTCTTAAGTAAAAAGAACATAATGCTTTTCTGGGAAGCAAAGACAAAGATGCCCCACATCCCAATCTCATAATGACACAATGAAGTCCTGGGTAAAACCAGTCTTAAGGTGTGCAATAGCAAACATTTCTCAAATTAAATAAATATACTACCAAGTATTACTCAAATTCTTATTTCCCCTTTTTTTTTTTTTTTTTTTTTTTTTTTTTCTGCATTAGAATACGTTCAACTGTATGAAGAGCTTTCCAAAACCTGGAAAAAATAATTTTATTGTGTAAAATTCAGTATGGCAAACAGCTGCTGTCAGGAATTGAATTGAAGAGACTTATCATTTCAATGAAAATCACTGGTTTCCCACTCTGGACAAGAGACCAGTGTGTATATACCTCTATTTTCCTGGTTTTCCTTATACTGGGTATGAAGGGTTGAATTAGGTGGACTTCTAAATTGTCCGAAATGCAAACTGGGTGTGCTGGCTTCCGTTCTGCAAGGCTGAGTCACTCTGTCCTTCAAGAAGGGTTATGGGATACCTGACAAAAATACTTTGTTTTCAGGATAGTAGGCAAAACGAAGTCAACATAAAGTAGATCTTCAGCAGGGTAATTACTCAAGGGAGTAATCACAGGAGGTGGAATGTGGTGGAAAAAACCACCAAACATGCTGAAAACACACTGGGAGAGGATGAGAAAAACTAACAAACTTCATGAAGCACAGCAATGAAACTTCACCATTGTGAAAAGGATTCTGCTAATAAAGCACCTGACAGTACCTAGAAAATACACCTCTTCGGAGAACAAAGAGTCCCAGAACTATGGACATCCAGTCACAGTAGGATCTCTTTACATGCCCAACATGAGAACTTTCAGATTGAGCAAAGCAACAAAGTGAGTGGCTCAATAGCAAAGTTTTAGACTGCCAGTTGTTAACCTGAACAATATCTGCAGTGTTACTGGAAACACTGGAAAAACTAGCATTATTATCTAATGTGAATGAAGAGCCAGATGTGACCTATACTGTTGGGCTGAACTCTCCTGAAAAACTACATGTACAGAGTTGTTAGCAAGCACTCAGTAAGTGGATTGAGTAGAGAGGAATTTTCACTCTTTTAATGACTTTAAGCACCAGATTTAGTGCTGTTTCCCTCTGGAATACACCTAATTCCTCTTCACAAGTGTTTTGCAGGCCCTGCCAGGCACTATCATACCCCTGTAGAAGTAACATAACCTTTGTCAATATGCATAAAAGAATGTTTGCAGATTTTGACATGCTCAATTTATTTATACAACTACTACCTAGTCACACTTCTTCCCTCTTTGTTGGTAGCTATGTCACAGTGAAGTTTCCCTGCCAGACTACACTGAAGAATTCATTCCAATAATTTAGATAAGTACCTGGTATAGTATTCCAGACTGTTGTAAATGTCAAGTTTCTGTTTTCAAAGGGTTAGTTAAATTAAAAGTCACACAGCCTTTATCATATTTAAAGTTTATGAAAAATTTGTATTTTCATTTCTACTCTGGGTCCAGCCAGGACAGCACTAATTTTTGCAGTAGGAGGGAACATGGATAGGATTTGGAGGTTATTCTGCAACACCTCAGTCATGTTCCAGGGAATAGAGGAAGGGATGGCATGGCATCGAGAAGGGAGTGGTCAGGTATTTTGGGGGGTTCCCACGGAAGGGTATGAGCAATCACATGTGAATTGCTGATCTTTTTTTCTTAAACTAATACTGTTCTTATTATTGTTGTTGTTACTGTTTTTTATCTCATTGCTGCTTCCTGTATATTGTTCTTATTTCAACCCATGGTCTTCATCTTTTGTGCCTCCAATTCTACTCTCCAGCCTGGTGTGGTGGGAGGTGGGAGGGGGGAAGAGGGAAAAGAATTAATAAGCACATGTTTTGGAGGGTTTCAGTGGGAATACTAAATGGGGGAACACCATTCCTAAACCATGACATAGCAAAAGAAGAATTTCCATTCCCAGGTTTACAAGACCAGTAGGCATCCACATTTGAGTATCTTCACCGTATTCAAAGCTCACCAAAGACCTGCTCCCCTTAAAACTTGCTACTGTTAACAGAAAATTAGGCTATATTTATAACAAGAAGTGAACTCAGCTACAGATCCACACAGCCCAGCAAGATACATGCAGTGGCTGCAGTCTCTAGAAGCAGCATGGCTATCTTCACAGGACTTGTTAGGTCAGGCATCAAACTGCCCAGAGAAGTCATATTTCAGTTCTGTTTCCAGTCATGATAGTGTAAGCATCTGCCCAGCCAGAGTTTGTAACTCTCTTCTAGAAAACTTCATCAGTAAGTCCCTCCTTTTCCTCTTTGTTTCTCAATCAAAAGAGAGAATAGATTTAGCTTCAGATACTCAGGGTTTTTTCGGGTTTTTTTGCTAGAGAATAGCAAGACAGATTCGTGAATCTTTGCCAACTAGTGCTTCAAGCAGGCACCTATAACTTGAAAGTGAGCTGTCATGAACAAAAAAGTATGCATATACCCATCACTGCTAGGCTGCAATAAAGTGCCCCAAATTTAGGGATCAGAAATAAATCAAAAGCAAGCATGGAGGTTACCAAGACTAACAGATGATTTGAACTCCTCAAAGTAACTTCAAAAAAGTTAGTAAAACAAGGTCTGAAAAGGTATGTGACACCATACTCTTGCTTCTGTAAGCTTACTGTGCCCTCTGTTGATCATTATAATACTCCTCAGAGCTACATGACAACACATTTTCCCAATGATCTTGTCTTGTTCAGGACACTGTTCTGTCTATTCAATGAAATATAACAGCACAGATATAGAGCAGGAAATAGCACCCTTTCTTTATTTTATGATGAGCTTGGGAAAATGCTCAGAATGAACAGGGAAAACTAAAGGACTGTTCAGTGGTTAAACCTACTGAATACTCCCCCCCAAAATTCCTATATTCTTTCTAATTTCATAATTCCTATGTGACAACAAATTATAACAAACAGAACCATTCAAACATTTTACAGGTAGTCAGTAGCTTGAACAAGACTTTTGATTCAATTTGACAAAATGCTCAGAAGTGATGACACCGGGGGACCAGTGGCATCATTGATCTGACTGTGCAGTACTGAACAGTTTGGAATATAATGGAACTAAAAATCGTTTATACACACTCCAGTATTGTTACAGACATGAAAATACAATTGGAATATAATTCCTATGCCTCAGATCCATGGTCTAAATATCATGTTCATTTATCCGCATTTAAACAGCCTATAGTGATGCTACATCCTAGGGTTTATTTTATTTTTTCTATAAGTACTTTAGTAGGGAAAAAGGGATCTTTACAGCTCTCCAGTGTGTTCCCACACCTGTTACATTTCCCTGAAGGAGTAAAGAAAATGACAATTTCATTTCTAGTTACTCCACCATCAGGCACACAATTTTCTTGTAGGCTGCTAGAAAATAATTAAAATTGAAGCACATTCCTTTCTGAAAGTATTTACAGAATTATGATTGTTACATAATTCCTTCTTCCATTGTTTTCAAACAGCTCAAAGTCTCAACACCAACCTTTGGTTGAGTTTCTTATATGTTCAGTTAGAATGTCCCTCTTTGTTCAGGCTGAACAACGACTACGAACGCAAGAGCCCCTATTCACCTCCCCAGCAGAAACTCTGCTGTTTGTAGTCCACACACACAATCTATGGTGGCTGATATGCTCTAGAAGACTCCATTAAAATTAATAAAAAAGCTGCCTGAAAATCTCCATTCCTCTTCTGAAACATCTCCGTAGGGGGAAGCGTAGATTAGACCACTATCATTAAAATGCTGACAATTAGAGTTCTGTGAATATATTTCAGAAATTAGCTTCATAAAGGAATAAAGACATTCTATTGAAGATGTACTCTTTTGCTATCATCCAGTGCTAACATTTCCTTTTGGATCTGTCTTAAAAAAACTGCTTGCAATTGACGTCTTACATGCATGTCTTACCTTTTGCTGGAAGATTTTGCTTTGTATGGGTCAATGTTTTTTGCTTTATCTTCAACAGTACTTCATTGTGAACTTCATATTTACCCTATAGGGTGTATTTCCTGTAATTGTTTTGTTTGAGGTTTTTTTAAAGAACATATCTCTGAGTCTTCTGCTATGCTGTCATCTTGCAGATATTTATTTGTAATTACATGAATCTTCAACTTTGGTATGGAATCTGCTGTCTAAATTACTGTATGCTGATGATAAAATGATACTTCTTTTGCCAACATCTGTTCCTGTAGCCTATTAGATTTTAGCAGTCTTAGGTCAATTCATATCCTTTCACAATATCTCTAACACCTGAAGCAAAATCTTGCTTTTTCCAAAAAATCCTATCCCTTTCAGAGAGATTGGTTCTTTTTTCCCTATGAACATTTATTAGTGTTTTTTTTCCTTTGCTGACCAGACATTTTTCATATTGTAGTTAGGAAGTTCCTTTCCCTAGAGATTTCCATTTAGCCTTTTTCATGATTGCAAAACCAAAAACCTTATCATCACTCCAAAGCAAGATCAAACATGATGGAAACACTTTCACTGTCCCCAAAGCCCTGTACACTGCTACTGTGCATGTTAGGATAAAAAGTTTGTTGATGCATTTTCAATTTTGGAAAAGACTTCCTGCTTCTCAAAATAGTCCCTCAAGCAACAGTTTATTGAACTAGGCATCCCAGATGGCTGAAGTGACAATAATATATGCATCAATTACATATCTAGAGTACAGTTTTTGTCAATATAGTCAAAAGGACTTCGAAATGAGAGACTGGAGAGCTGAACACGTAAAATGTATCACCTGATGTATCATCTAATAAAAAGCAGACAACTGAAATACCAATTTTTGGTATTTTAAACCAAAAGTTGTATAGGATTTGGAATATATGCCACACTATTATGGAGGCCAAGCCACAGTTCTTCATTATCCATCTGACTACCAGCTCAATAAATGTCATCAAGAAAATTTCAAATTAATTATATTTAGTTCAGCCATGTGCTTGTGAGAACTAATATCTAACCTCTAATTTTTAGAGGTGCCTATTCATATTTTATGTTTTAATAGGAATTTTTACTCACACAATGACATCACCAGTTCTGCCTGTGTGGCCACATGCAGATTCCAAAAGATCAGAAGCATTTGCACAATATCCTCCTAGAAGCAAGAGGTATGAGAACAAACTGACCTTAATCCATCTGAATAATGCTGAACACATATTTAAAAAAAAAATTGTAAACTTGAAGAGATTACAAAATCTCAGCTACAACCCTTACAGCGAAAACAACTGTACTGCTCCCCAGTCTGCAGTCAATACCTTAGTTTCAGGAAGTGTGTAACAGTGTCTTCTGGAAAACCATCTCTGCACTGAGTAGGCAGCTTGAACAATATGTATTGCAAACTACATTATGTCATTTAAATCTAGAGAGAAATACCAGTGTTTTGGACACAGAAATCAAGCACACTGCTGTCCTAATACTGTGATTAATGCTGTGAGCTACACCCTGCCTAGCCTTCCTAATCTCTGGGCTTTCTAATTTATAGCAGAGATGGATAGGCTATCAGTGGGGAATTATGAGGATTACTAGCTGTTTATCTCTCCTTTGCAGAGACACTTTGCTGCTTATAGAATTACCATAAACCCTCCAGCTACAGTGCCACTTCTATACTTATCCAGAAGTCTAGATACCTACTGGGCACAAAATGTTTTGATAGTCAATATATTAGAAAATGTTGGACTTGATGGATTTTTTTTTTTTTTTGGTAAATGATTTGAGCATACTGTCAAAACCCGTCATGTTACTTCAGTGGTAATTTGTCTGCAGGTTATCTTGCATTCCCTTGAAATCCAGTGCTGTGATCTTGTCTACACTAATTAGAGTTCAGCATTAATGCTTGGAGGTTGCCCTCAAGCATCACCACAGGTGAAACCATTAAACATGTATGCCAAGCCATCTCTGCACTTGCAGCAAGTTATGTAACCCATTTCAAAAGACTTCATCTCTATGGTCACCAGGAACGTTACTGACTTACCTGGTACCTGAAACTTAAGGGCTTTCTCAGTGCTTTCACATAAAGTCCTTATGCTGTGGAGCACAAGTTTCCTTTTGGGGTGAAACTAATCCAAGAGTGTGATGGGAAATAGGTGTGCTACTTGCTTTAGTTTCCTGACAAAGGAAGAAAGAAAGGGACCCTATAACGTTTACTTTCCAGTAACTTAAAAATCTGAATCTGCACAGAAGAACTTTGAATTCATTTATTCTCTACTAATTTCTTATCTTTATTCACTTGTTTCTTATACCTACACATATATTTTGAAATACTTGATTTTGTAAGACTTAAAAACACCCTAAAATCAATCAAATCCAAACCACTTCATGCCTGAATTCCCTTCAGAACGTTATAAAATGTATATAGCATTTAAAGTACAGAGGCCTAGTCATAAAACACACAGGTGTAGTCAGCCAGGCCCTTCCTTCAAGGTATCATGAAATGAAAATACAATTACCAAAGGAGAGGACCATTCTCTCTAGGAACCAGCCAATCTGACAGCCCAGCCTCAGCTCACATTTATGCAACTGTGTCATGCAAACCTTTAAGGTTTTATCTCATCTTTTAATCTCTCGTCAGTGTCTCAGTATGTATAAACCATGCAAGATTCATTCCTATTTTCCTGTTTTTCTAAGTACTTCCTCAGTCATCTTCTGCAGCACAGGACCTCAACTGCCTGCTAGGACCATCCTGTTTTATCTTGTTAGTTCCCTTCTGTCACAGTGGCTCTGCACACTGAAGATCCTTTGATCCTTCCTCTTCTCTGAACTTCAAGTATAGTCTCCAAGGGAAAGAAATTATTGAATACGGTAGTTTAGCTGAAGAGAAGGGCATCTACATGGAATTTAACAACAGAGACAGGTGACCATACTAATTACCCACTCCAGTCTCTCACCCTATGGAAGCCAGCTAACAAAAGGGGAACCATGAGCAAGCCTATCCTCTGTTTCAAGGTCAGTGAATGTTAAGTCCTTGCCTCAGTGTGCGGTCATATCCTATGTGCAGGATGAAATCAACTTACTTCTGTCCTGGGCTTGTTTGCTTTTCTGGCAGGCCATGCTAAAAACATACAACACTACTTGGATTTGTCAAGGCATTGGCAATTCAGACAGAGAAAAGCAGATTTTGGAACCTTTCCAACAGGTTCTTGAAATCTAATAGCACATTTACATAACATGTGAGACTCTTGATTTAAAAACGGGTCATCTAAATTAGTCTGTGTTAATGGATGAAACATGGGTAAGTCATATTATCAATATAACTCACACATTTCTCAAGTGTCCATCGCTCTGGTCCCACTAGAACTGTTCTTGTCAGTTCTGATGTACAGATGGCCAACTCTTATTTCTCATATTCCCCTGCTGACTGCTCCACAACAGACTGTATTCCAGGGACACAGCCTGTATTACCAAGAGACAACAGCATTTCTTCACCTCTCAGAAAACAAGCCTCAATTCCTTTGTGCACCAGAAATTTGCTGCTGACAGCTGCAGCAGAACAGTCCCCAGCCTGGCTAGCTCTGCTGCACTGGTGAGTACACGGGCAAGCGTGAAGCCACGCACATCCTTTCCAGATCATCTCTCTGCTGTGGATGAATGCTTGCATACAAGGACCTAATGTCTGGATAGAGAGGAGAGAGGTGTACAGCTGGCTATTTGAGTTTTGACGTCCATATTATTTGTTTGGTTTTTGCTTTCATTAGTTTTTATGTATGCATTGCTTCAATTAATTGTGCAGGCTTCTCTCTTTTTAAATGACAACATAGATTAAATTACAAAGACATTTAAGAAATGGATTCTAAAACCAAAATAAGGATAGTAAATCTTATTCCAGTGAAAGACCCTATGGAGTATATTTCATTTCAGAGGGACTATTAGCATCATTGCACTAGGTTAGCATCATTGCACTAGGAGAATCTTATCCCAGTACTATTCACTTACATTATTCACATGTGAAACACTAACATAGATCAAGTAATGCATTTGGGTGAGTTGGTATTCTTTGCATTTTACGTAGCTTCTTTTTTATCTGTGCAAACCTGGAAACATAAGTTCTTGCTAAGATAGGTCTGTAAGGAATAAACTATATTTACAGACAAACAAATGATCAGGTTAGGTGGCCTACTGCTTATTTCCTCACATTATTCTCTGTTTAGGACGTGGTCTTAAGCTCTACTGATAGGCAGTCCAGCTACCAACCTGTGTATCAGTCAATAGAGAGTTTCCTTAGTTTGCTGTTGTTTATGGAATTCTTCAAAGAAAAAAAACCTGAAGATAAATTAACTCACTTGCACTCCCCATCAAGCAGAACAATACCTGCTTGCACATACAACACAAATACACAGTTTCTGACAGTGTTAAGAAAACTTGTGCAGTTTAAAGGGATGTAGCACATTGCTAACCTATAGCAGTGCCACTGCTTTTACATCAGAAAAGTTTAAACCCCAATGCAAATAAGAAGAGAGTTTGTGGTGTTTTAAAACAGTAAAATATTTCCCTTAAGAACGTGTTAAAAATTACTTATTTTGCTATGTTAAAGAATGAAAGAATATTCAAGTAAATTACTCTAAGTTCATGCTCTTCATCCAAACTGAATTTTTTTGTTTGGCATTTAAGAGCCACTATGCTGTCTTCATTGTAGCAAATTTGTCATTGCAAAGAAATTCCCCCTGTGTTTTCAAAACCCTATAAAAGCAAAGGTGTCTTTGAAAAAGAAAATTAATAGCAGGGTATGACTGGGTAACAAAGTAGGGGCCTTGTCAGGGCAGGAATACAAGTGCCTATGGTTCTCTTATATATTTACAAGCTCCTTTCCATTATGAAAGATGTCTGCCATTACTAATTTTTTTCTCATTATTTGCACAGGATTGGAAATGAGGCACTGTCAGTATGAAAGGAATTCATGGAGACACCTTCAGCTAGCCTATACCACAACACTGTCCATTTTATTTATTACTTTGCTGAGCTGGTCTTTCTAAAACAAGCAAGCTGACAGAATTACCCCCAAGCAGTTGCCAAAGTTATGATTAATATTATTACAAACTAGTGCTTCTCATAAAACAGAGACATAAAACAGATTTCTTTAACATGAGCTGCAAAAATCCCTCCTTGGCTCAGATGCTGGACACTGTTTGAAGAACATCACCTAGCTCTGAAGACAAAGTTCATGCACTGATCCTTCCCAGCTGAGGCTACCATGTAGCTATTCTTATCTTCAGATTACCAACAAATTCTGGCAGGGATAATGTCTTTCTAGAAATACCTGCATGCTGCTAAAACACACTCAGCACGTATTATTCATGACTGACTTCCTTCAATTCCTTTTCCTTCCTTCCCCCAACACCCAGAGTCACGCCTCCTCCCCACGCCTCCTCTTCTAACTCCTTTAGTTAAAGGTTTGTAGACAAAAAACAGGCAAAATGAAGTTTTATACTTAAAATGAAAGATCCATCACTGTAGTGGTGTAGAGCATCACAGACTTATGAGAGGAAGAAAGGAGTTATATTTCCTCCTCACAGGTTTCCAAATCTTACAGATGTAAGTCAAAGACTGAATCTACAACTAAGAGACAATTTTATCCAGCAAAGAATGACACAGTCATCAAGGAAGAAAATACCCTAAAAAATAAGCTATTGCTTACTGGATGATATTCAGGACAGTCAGGTTAAACGAGGCATAAACTGTAATCAAAATTGCAACCACCAAGCCGGAAAGACTGGCAAAGAAAATGAAGACAGGAGTGCTCTTCTGGGGTGAGAATAATGCACACTGAATACAGCAGCAGCGAGAAGACTAAAACCTATCTAATGCAGATTATATAATGCTGTATAGTCAATCATAAAAGAAAGCTTTCTTAAAGTTGGAAGCATTAGTGTTCAGGGGCAGACTCAGCTGAAGCAGAAGAGTGAGTCCTTCCAGCTCATGGGAGTTGCTCTGTGGAACCTGCAGTGATTCCCACTCCTGGTGGGATTTTGAAAGGAAGATGAGTGTTGTGGTTTCACCCTGGGTGGCCACCAAGTACCACATAGCCACTTGCTCACTCCCCTATATCACACCCCTGGGTGGGGAGGAGAATTGAAAACAAAATCTGAACCTCAGAGGTTAGATAAGAAAAAATTAATAAACAAAATATGATATCAATAATAACAACAATAGGAATAACAATTTACTAATGATAATTCTATTACACTAATATAATATTATATTAATACCAAAAACAGCAATAATGAGAATTGTAATGATAGGAAGAGGGAGAGAGAGTAACTGAGCCCAAGGGAAATATGTGATGCACAATACAATTGCTCACCACCCACTGACTAACGTTAATCACATCCCTGAATCACAGAGAGTGGCTTCTGGCCAACTCCCCCGAGTTTGTATACTGGGCACAACATTCTATGACACAGAATACCCCACTTGCAGGTTGGGTAAGCTGCCCTGGCTGCGCTCCCTCCCAGGTTATTGTGCAACTCCTCACTAGCAGAGTGTGAGATACTCAAAAGCTCTTGAGTAGGTGTCAGCACTACTTAAAACAGTGTGCTATTATTCTCATACTAAATCCAAAACCACAGCACTTTACCAGCTACAAAAAACAAAATTGACTCTGTTGCACCAAACAAAACCATCTAAGGACATCTAAGTAATAGGCTGGCAGGAAATGGAAAAGGCATCTGCAAGAATAAATATAGATACCTTTTGTTTTGTTTGAGCTCTCAGCTATGCTTGGTAACACTTATCAAGGTATTCAATGTAGAAAAAGTAAAGAAACATTCTCCAAAGCTGCCGTGCAGCTTTATCATCATGTTAAATGAAAACGTACCCTAATAAAGCTGATAGCTTTATAGTAGAATTTTGTTTTAGAATAACGTTTACCAATGGAAAAAAAATCAGTATATTAGACTCAGAATGATAAACTACCAGATTTCTGTGATACTTACAATCAAGTATGAATGACACATAGCAAGAACATCAGCTACTCATGAAACTCATGTTAATATAACACTCAGAACTTAGAAAACATCCACCATGTAGGGCCAGAGAATTCAGAAGTGGAAAATCTGTCCAAGTTATTTCATTTTCTTTTGTCAACACCTGCTAAAATTTTTCTTCTTTTATGTATATAAATTATGCTAAAAAAAGGGCATCCTGTATTTTTATTTCCTCTTCCCATAAGACCTGGTTAAAAGCAATAGGATGAAGCATGCAAATGACACATTGCAAGAGAAGATGCCTGTATCACAGGGTGCTGTGGGATTCTGTGATATTCATGTTTCTGCATAACTTAATTTATCCATTAGCAGATAAATAGGAACTGTTAATACTCAGGAGATGTTTGCTCAGGAAATTTGAGTGGCCTAGGTTGTTCTGGTCCATTAATGGAGAAAGCATTGTTCAATTCCTTCTCTTGAACAACAGACAGTGTCTCCTGGGGTACCACCAAGGCCACTCTGTGACGCTCTAGCAGTAAAACTGCCTTGAATTAAATTATCCAATAATTAGGAATTACTCTGGACAGGGAAAAAAACTGCCATATAAAGCAGGGGCTATGAAACAGCCCCGGTTCTCCTCCCCACCGTGTTCCTGTGGATGGAAAACCACTCTTGGGTACTTGTATATTGTGCCAAAAGATAATGTACCCACAGGCAAAATGCAGAGCAGATCTTACGATCCTCTAACGTGTCGCATGGGATTTGGCTGACTTTTGGTAAATCAGTCACAGGATGACTAAACTGGTTCATATTTGTCATGGTGCTGTCCATGCACATTTTTAATGGTTAAAGAAGGGCTGCTCTGGGAGATTTTGATCTTCATAAAGCATCACACTCTGCTCCTGTCAGAAAGATGCCTATGATCAACATGAAGGTTTCAACAGCAGAGAAGGATCCAGTTTTGCATAAACATTAAGACAAGTGTTGTGCACCTTTGAGAAACACACACATATTTGCTGAGAAAGAAAGGAGGTTTTGGTCCGGCAGACTTTCCTATTTCTCCAAGTTCCCCCAGAGTCTACACCGGAAAATGTTACATTATGTTAAATTGTGACAAAATTTTTTTAGAAACTTCCAGCTTCACAGGAAGTTTGGCAGGACCATGTAACTCAAAAAATACTCATGATTTGGGGCTTTAAAATGCTCTTTGACAGACCTAGCTATACCAGAAATATGAAACTGTTTCTGGCTAATGCTGACAATTACTTTAACACAGCAGTTGTCTTCTCTTTAATGACACAGTGCCCAAACTTCCCATTTCATATGGCTATTTTCCACCCTGTTGTTCCTGAAAGTACAAAAGGAAATCAGCTGTCACTCAAGCCTATCACTTTTACTGTAAAGAACAGTTTGAATGTATGATATGCATGTACAGAAGCCTGGAAAAAGACCCTATCTTTTAAAGACATGACAAACAAGGACTTCCCATAATAATTCAGCAGGATCGATTTATGCTGTCACGATCAATCTGGGCATTTTAGACTTTCTCCTTCTTAGGGCGCTTTTTCTTCTGTGACATTAATTGTTTAGCATTGCTAATTTCTAGTGAATATCACATTAAAATATGCTGAAAGCTAGGAAAATATGTAGAAATAATCTGAGGTTGACCACAGCAGATGCTCAAATGCAATTCAGTTTTCTAGAGCTGTGCAGTTTGACAGAGCAGCAATGGAGCACTCTAATGTACTGAGGAGGAGTTACCAGCACACACATTATCAAGAAAGATGTGAGGCACCCCAGTAAATCAATATTAATTCCAAAATTCAACTTCAGGCTCTTGAGATGGAATTCTAGTGGCGTGCGCAAATAAATCCGAAGATGATTCCCAAAAATACAAAGGCAGTACAGGCAGTTTAGATTCTGATTTTAAGTATGTTCTCTGTATCATGTTATTTATGCTCTCTGCTTTTCTGCTGTTATTACTTGCTCATAAATAAGCTACAAGTAGTGAAGGAGGCTGCAGTGGAAACATTCATTACACAGTCCTGACTATATAGGGGATGCCAGGTTGCTTCTAAAATGATCAGCACCGACTGGGTAAGACCACTGAAACGGGAGTCAACATTGAAACAAATCTGTAAATTTTCATGCAAAAAATAAAGAGGCCTCACTTGTGACTTACCCAGGTATGAAATAAGATGAAAAAGAGTCAGAAATAGTTTAAAAGGTTTTGTCCTGGAGGAATATGTAACAGATCTCAGGTGATGTTATGTTAAATATACACAACAAAGCTAACAAATATGACAGAAAAAAAAATCCGACTTCTTTTAGTGGAATATAGAAAACAATCTAAGATTGAAAAGGTAAGAGTAGATATTTACTACACAATTAATTTCAGATTAAACAAACTTCTCAGTGGCTACCAGCAAAATCTTATTGCAAATACTTAATAAAACTACATTTCTTTTCTTTATTTTTTTCATTTCATATTCTTAAAAGGACTTAGAGCTGCCAATTGAGGACAAGTAGACAAGTATCACATGATCAGAGAGAACTTAAGCTCAGTTTTATCAGCCAACAGCAACTAAAAGAAATACATTTCATGTCCACAATTCAATCCACAAGTCCAGAGTTTTATCATCCTCACCTGTTTAAAGTAAAACTGCCTCCATTTTAATTACCTCTACCCACACTTGGAATTGCACTGCTACAGTTAAGACTACAAATATTTCTAGTTCAAATCCCTACATCACAAATTACATGGCTGGATGAAAAGATGCAACTTGCAGTAGAAAAGAAAATTCTTGTTTCTGACATTTATTCTTTGAACATAAAGGTGGCTGAAGAAAAATCAATTAACAATTAAAGAATTTCTATCATTATATATTATTTTAGTCCAGTTAAGACTTCTTTCCTTTTCCACAATGTCAATATGACAAAAAAAAAAAAAAATTCCAAATACATCCTGAAATAATGGAAAGAACCCCAGTGGTTACTTAAGTATTATTTTTTATGGGTCAACCACAGCTAACTGAAGTGACTTACAGTGTATACATTTAATACGTTATACTTAAAATTTATTTAAACACATGCTAGTAAGTCAGTAAAAGCACTTTTGCTGTAATCAGATTAATAAGCAGTACCCACTGCAGAATCCAGTGGAATAGAAAGTAATCTAGTTTAAATTAGTAAAATTAAGACTTTTATGTATCATAAATTTCTTTGGAAATTATACATGTGCACTGTATACTATATATTTTGTATTTAACGAATGTTTTCATGAGTTATCCACAAATTCGTAAGATAAAATTTTCAACTACCTCACAGGCACCAACAGCAAGGCAAACTACGCTTTGCATAGTTCAAGGGATCTACAGTGTATTAGTTCATGGTCAAAATACCATCTACTGATGTGAGAAGACAGTAACAGCCACTTCTGCTGTTCATATTTCTTCTGAAGAGTAAAACATCTAGTCACCAGAAAAAATGAAAAATTATTTTCTATCATCATGCATTACAGAGAGGATGGAGTTATTTATTAGCATTATAATACATATTCATATATGGCACGAAGAACACCTTTATTTCTCCACGTGATTTTCATAATTCTGCTGCACTCTCAGTAACTGTTCTCTTTCCTCCCTCAAACTCCCTTCCCACCTTACTGCTGCAAAGCCACGCTGAGATGCTGTGAACCAGGAGAAGCAAAGAATCCTAAGAATGACGAAATGGTCAATGGCTGTGCTCGGTGCCAAGTGCTCGCTCAGAAGAAATGTTAAGAGAGAAACTGGCCACAGTTTATGATGCCACATAATAGTAGAAATTTAGTCATTAGCAGCCAAGATCAGACAAATTCAGCCTTTAGATAAAAGGCCTATGTTTTGAATAGTAGGGGAAAATTGCAAGCACTATCCACAGTTTCTCTGTTCATAATTATGTTAAAAAATTTAAGACATGAAATTTTAATGCTCACTTAAATGTGCTCATTTAAACTCAAGACTTCAGCTATTTGCTACATATACACAGATCAATCCTCCAATATTAATTATTTTTTAAATTGTAAACTGTTCAAATACTTTTAAAATGTATTTCAAATTTTTAGAATTTTTATAGGTTATATTAAGGTATCAGAATTTTTAATAATAGACTGCAACTGTAAGTGGACTGCAAATTTTTCACAACCTCATCTTTTCTGAAATAAATTTAGTGTTTCATAAAACACATAAAAATACTGCATCTAATTAAGTAAATACTACAGATAGATCTAAAGTCTAAACAAATGTTTATCAACAAAATTTAGGGCCCTATTGAACCAAGAATAGAACTGCTCAGACTGTTTCAATGACCTCGCCTTTTCTAGTCAAAAGCTGTTTAATTTGAAAATAATTATTCTTTGAGAGACACATATTGGATGGAAGTGTGAATCTCAGCATATTTGAAAGAACAGCAGCCACCCATCCACAGGAGTTCCTATGTGATTATTGGAAATTAAAGTTTGCCTTACAGCCTTCAAGTTTTTTGTACCCCAGTGTTTTTAGTATGGTTAGGCACACCTTTCTCCCAGAAACCTTCAGTGTTCTCAAGAGTTTGAGCTTTACTGTCAAAGTACAGTCAACGTTCAAACTAATTTTGCTGCCTAGGAAGAGAGTTTATACAATTAAAGCAGCTCTGATGACACATTTGTTAAAAAAGATAAAGCTTCCAGCAGGGGTCAGTCTCAGAAGAGCAGTTGTTGGGAATAAATGAATAAAAGGGGAGAACATAATACAGACCTGTTAATCTCCTTTCAATTCCTATTAGCTCATTAGATTCCCTTCACTTTCAATGCTGAAACATGTGGATATATAACATTTCATTAATACAGGTGATGAGGTAGTTGGGGTGACTTCACTTAGAAACTATAAAAATGGTGCTGAATGCAAGAACAGTAATTGTGTAAAATAAACTTTGAATATTTATGAAGTACCTTTAATAGAGACAATCCCATAGTAACATTAGACTTTTATTATTTTAATTTATTAACTGTAATGTATGCATGCACAGTCTAGTTCCGCCTTAGATATGACCTAACACTTTTTCCTGTGATGTTAGTAACTGGAAGAGTTCGTCTTAACTTTATTGTGACTATTTTATGAATTCATACTTAAAACACAGAGCCAGAAGTCTATTGATTTATAAAAATGAAAGTTCCACATAGGGACTTGTGTCAGCCTGTTAGTTGCAAATGCCCAAATAAGTGCTAAGGTCTAGAAACATGGTGTTCCTGCAATTGCAAACTGCTTCTCTGGAAGAACCACCCAAACCAGCTGACCCTGTAGACTGGAAGCCTAATTCAGACTTAAAGTCCAACAGTTGTTTTTCTGAGGTGCCTTGGGGAAGTCAATTCTATAGCATATCTGCCCTGTAATGAAACAAGGAATAGAAGACGAGGGAGTAAAGAGCTGTCTATTGATTGTTGCAGTGTTTAACGGGACACACACTGTAGTCCTCTGGATTGAAGTTCTCTAAGCTCAAAAAAACCCACATCACAGGAAAAACATCTCTCTAAATTCCTACTCATGTAAAAACCTACTGTCAACTCCCCTCCCATTTTATATATGGCTGGATTAGCTTTTTTGACTTTTTAGTGGTTAACTATTGCACTAAAGCTGCCCAGAAAAGACATATCCCATTTGCAGTAGATATAGTTAATGAAATAGATAATATTCAATCAGCACGGTCAAAACACTAAATAATTCAATTCAAGCTTTCTAAAGACCATTAGCATATTTTAACTTTCAACAACACCAACATTATTTGGTATCAACCCATTTATTGCGTAATGCCTTGAAATCCCTTTTGCTCATGCATTTCCATGTACACTCTACCCTTTCTTCTTTTAGTGGTGTAGTCTAAATGGTACTGAAAGATTAAAACCATGAATTACTATAATTTTAACATTCCAATAGTTATATTACTTTTTATAATTTCATTGTTCTATGCACTGATGGCCAATACAAAGGAAGATTTAATTCCAGGGGTAATCTATCATGTTGTAAATGAAATTTTTTCCCATGCATCAAGAATAAATCTCATCACCTTACTATCTTTCAAGGCATCACCCCTCCTAATGACAAAATGATTTACTGACTTGGCTGAACTATTTTTCTTCTAAAAATTTAGAGCCATCAGAAATATTTAATGACTCGATTTGAAGTTCTGAAATAGAAGCACACTGAAAGAATATTAAAATGCTGGTATTCCCCCAAGAATTAACAACTGTCAAATCAGTAGGTTCTTAAGTTGAAAACATTGTGTCCATTTCAATTGTGAATTTGCAAGTAAACACTGTAAAACAAATGTGTCTTATTTCTGAAGAAGCATGAAAGCACCATGCTCCTTTTGGACTGCAAGATTTTCCAAGGCTTAATAATTATGAAACCTCCACATTCTTTTCACTTCAAAAGCTAATAATGTATGAGAGGTAACCCCTCTCTTTCAGGAACTACTGGCTGTAATTTAGAGTGATGTGAAAGATAATTCTGACATTGATTTAACTATTACAGCACTAAAATAAGGCTTATATGCTTTGCCATAGCATTTGTAATGGAGAAATGCCCCACTTTCCAAGATGTGTCACACAAAGCAAGATACGTAACACATCTTTAGTCTCAACATGGCAGAGCAAATCATATCCAAATGTTGTATCTAGGACTCCTTGCCTGATAAAACTTGATCCAACTACAAATAAAATTATTACCTATTTACCTGCATCAACACTCTTAAACAGGAATTCAAAATATACACTCATAATACCATTCTTGTTGGGATATCTTTTCTAGGCAGCATAGTTGCAGCTGACAAGTGTTAGCCTATACCTGAAAGAAAAAATACACAAAACATAAACTCCAAAACCCTACTACCCATTTTTCTTTAAACCTACCAACTTCTACATCTGGGAAGAGGGGCCATATAGGACTAAAAATAATGTGTTTGGAAATATCTGAGAAATGTAGCAGCATTTCTATTGCAGAATATTTCAAGCAAATATCAAAATACATTAGTGTAAAAAAAATTGAACAGTAGGTAAAAGATGCATTAGAGGAACAAATCAAACAGAAATCAAGTGTTTTTTTCTGTATATATATATATGTATGTATAGGTTCACTTAAACAAAACCCCCAGCTAGAATTAATGATTGTGTATACCTAAGCACTTTTAAAAATCAGAAATAGTAAAATGGATCATCTCTTTTCACTAGATAAGATGAAAATATCAGCAAAGAATTCAATTTTTATTGAACTATTTATGTGTGAAGCATCTTATGCATACATGCATTCTCCAGAACCAATATAATCATGTGTATATTTACGCGACTTTATGCTACTGACAACATATTTGATCAGCTCAAGGTTCAATCACAACAAACTTCACAGCTGGTAGCTTGAAAATAACAGAACAGATAGAAAATCAAAAAACATGCTTGAGGGCATGGGACTTGGATATTAAAACAGTGAGATAAAATACATCTTCTTATGAAGTTTTAGTGATCACCAATTTTGCACAACATCCTTTACTACAAAAGGGAAAAATTCTGAAACAATAATAATGGCAATACTGCAATCCATTTTTCATGAACTTCAGTGGTACACTTCTCAGAAACTAGCATAAGACAGTGTTAGAACAGTTAAAGGATTGTTGACAGTGTGAAAAAGTGTGAAAAGAATTTTGGGACGTGGCCAGTGACTCTAAAAAGCTCACTCTGACTGATCTGCAGCTTCCTGAACGCTGAAAAAAACCAGTTAAGTTCTTGCAGACACCCTTTAGCATTTGGATGCAACGAAGTTCCTTTGGTAGCTGTCTATTGCCTGTCCTGGTTACACGCCACTAGAATTTTGCTTTTTGTCAGTTGCAGGAAATAGTCATAGCATTATGAGCACACTCTAAATTGTCTGTGGCTGTTGAAGCCATTGAGGCAACATAAACTCCAGTATCCTACCCAATCTTGTGGCATATGTCAGGCTTTTTCAGGAAGGAGGTCACCAGCTCAGCACTACAGGAGCTCTGGTTATAGATAGGAGCAACCAAAATTCAAACACTTGGAGTTACCTTTCTACTCGAGTACGCAACTGGCTTACACCAAAAAACAAAGACTACTGTTCATTCTAGAGCCTGCTCAAACCTTGCTCTTTGAATTCATACAAAATATATTGAATCTACTGTTGATTTCACTACTGTGTTGTGATAAATATGCTTTACTATTTTATTTCTTTTCAAAATGTTTTTGATTTGAACCCAAAATTTTTATCCAAAACATTATTATAATACAGGTTCTCTATTAATGTATAATTTTGCATACTTTTGCAACATCCTTTATTTTTGGTCACTAGTGAACAAACTGAGATTTCCTACATTCCTTTTCAAATTTACCAGCTTATAATAGCGGCAAAGGCAAAACATAATTCAGTATCTTTTTTGCATAATTCTGGTCTTATTCTATGTGATATAATTCAAAATACGTCATAATTCAAAAATAAGTAATTTTTTTACATAGAGAAAGATAGGAATATGTGCCAGGTTATCTACAATATGTATCTTTTGATAAAGAAAGTATGGTCTTATTTAGGGAGTTAATAAAACCCATTTAAATATTTCCTTAAATACACAGGGAAATTTTTGCTCCACTGAGATGAGGAAAAGAAAGAAATAATATTCTAGACTGACTTGAAATTTTTTTCCTATGGTTTCCTTATTTTGAAAAAATGATAGATTTCTAATTGCAAGTCAAACTGTGACCTTTTCTCCTGTGTATTTTTAATGTTTATAAGGAGGTTGGATTCAATTTTTCCAAAAATATTCTCACCTTTCACACCATAAAAGGCATAATATTAAAACCCAAAACCAATAAACAAAGGATCCCATAAACCACCCTAGAGTCCTTCTGGTTTGTTGTTTTTTTTATTTTGCCTTTCAGTGCCTTCACAAATTTTTAATGCTGGCTGTAACAAAAACAAAAAGACCACAAAAAAACAAAACAAAAAAAACCAAACCAAAACAAAAATTCACAAACTGTTTCAATTCCCAACCCTTCGTTGTACCACAACAGCATTAGTTCAATTAATTCTGGGACCAGTTGTTCATACCAGAAAAGAAAAATTACTATCCCTGCACCTTCAGTTAAGAGAAATAGTTTTTCTATCTTTGGCTAATTGGCTACAACAAAAAAGCTATTGGCTTTACTTATTGGCATAATGTATCTTGATATCATAGGAAAATGCAGGCAGGACTGGACATCAGGCAGTTCCTAGTCCAAGCTCCTGCTCCAAGCTGGCTCGGCTGTGAGACCAGGCTTGGGTGCCCAGGGCTTTGCCTAGTGGGGCCTTGAACACTTCAGAGAACATAGCCAGCACAGGATCTCTGAACAACCCAGAGCAGTGCCTGGTTGTCCTCAGAGAGGAGAAAATGATCCTCCTTCTATCCATTCTAAACCTCTTGTTTCAATTCATGGCTGTTCACCTGAGTTCCTGCCTCTGCACCTCAATTTGCCAGCACATCTGCCCCGGCAGCAGTTTCAAGCCAAATTTTCCTAACCCACTCTTGAAAAGTTCACTTCCTCAATCTCATTAGTTCTCTGCATGATTCTCACGTCAGTGAGGCTGTTTGCAGGAAATCCAATAAAGGCACTGTTACATATCATGGAGTTCAGTTTCAGATTAACACACCCAGCACCTGTTGTCTACATGCAAGAAAGATATTTAAGTTTGCTGTTACCTAGCCAGGTAAGGCCAGCTCAGTTGGCTTCAGAGGTCCCTTGGAACATTCTTTCCTGGCTCCAGCAAGCCCATTAGGAGGTTGCAGGTCTCCTACAGGTCCTGTATCATATTTATCTATTCCACATGGCTGTCTCAAGTACACTACCACATTTTGAATGGTCCTAGAGGCATACAAAGGTGTCAGTCATTTGAAGCTGTAGGAGATGGATATTTGAATCATTCTTTTCGCCAGACTACCATGAAAACATATAGTACATGGATTATATGAAAATATAGACACCTAGCAAACATTTAGACACCAACATACACTTGCATTGAAGTGTCCTCATTACAAACTAAAACGCAGCCAGAGCTTAAGGTCACAGCAGATTATTACAGCTCATTAAATGAAATGCCAGCGCTATGTGGTATGGGTGAGAACCATGAAATGGTGTCACCATACATTGGGAAGCAGTTTCTTCACAATTTGTCTCAGGCTTTCAATCATATACACATTTATGACAGAAGTTCCATGTGAGAGAGTAACAATATTCTTCTACTCCTTTCTTACTCCTTCATCTGAGGAAGACTACTAATTAAAAAGCAACAACAAATGAAGGCCAAACATGGTGTGTGTGGTAGAAGAGATGAGAGGTAGAACCCAAATCCTATATAATCTCTAATTCCTTCTTTCTGTGACTGTAATGACACCATGTTGCCCAGTAAAATGTCAAAAATAACATACAGAGCTACCATGTACCTTTTGAGAAACGAGATAAACTGAGTTCTCAAATATTCAGGGTTTCCATACATCATGGAAAACTAAAAGGGCCTTCTAGAATTCTTTCTCTTAAGAATACAGAGGTTTTTGTCTTTTGTAGCTTTGAATTACCACGGCAGCCTTAAAAAGCTTGACCTTAAAAAGCTCCAGCTAAATTCAGTAACTTATACTGATGCTTCTCTTATTTTTTCTGTAAAATTTCCATGTGAATTGAAAAAGTACACTAATAATACTGAATTCTACCCTGCAGATGTGGACAAAGGAAGAAAAAGAATGAACATTCTAGAATTTTAAGTAAATATTATAATGTTGTCAAAAGCAGAAAATATTCCTGAGACACAGCCTGCTCTTTCTGCTGGTCCCATAGTGTTATTGTTGGGTTTATTTTCTAGTGTGGTGGTAGTGTTGTTGTTGTTGTTGTTTTTTCTAGCTTTTGATTTGTACTTCTCCTAATGTTTTTCTCAACTTAGTCTGTTTTTCTCAGCAGGATAATCTTTATACCCCAGATAGATGCCTAATTCTGCCCTACACAACCTTATGGCTTCTTTTCAGATCAAATGATGCAAAACACAAACAGCCAAACTACACAGAGGGGCAAGCTGAGGTTGAAGGATTGCTTTGATACTACTAGAGGTACAATGTTGTGAAAGTATTCACATAATGCTTTGATTAAATTCCTTTAAAAGAATGTTCATGAATTATTCAATCGATTAAAACTGCAACAATTCATTTGAACAATATTGCAAAATAAATTCTTTATTAGAGAATCCAAACTACCTCTGGCTATAAGTATTCTGAAGCAATCTGAATGAATTCCTAGGTTATCCTAAATATTGCTCTGTGAAAAAAATTTGTTGTGTTCTTTTGTCTATATCTAGGCCAATACAATTAATAGGTAATAAAGGTAATTAAAGGTAATACTCCATTGTCTTTCTGATAATTGTGGGGTAGTCCAAATCTACAAGTTAGCTATTGCTGGAGAAGAATCCCATCGTCTTCCTATGAAAAACACAGTTTTTCTGAAAGTAAAATTTTACCTAAAGCATAAATTTATAGAAATTGTGTAGTGAACACCATGAACAACACTGTGGGATTACTTTATTAGAGGAAGGTTTCATTTCATAAATGAATAAAGCTATTTTTCATTTTTATATTTTGCAAAATATTTGTTTATGGCAAACTGTCATTTGTATTCAGATTCAGAATGTAGAAACTACAGTGATGGTTCCTTGGAAATGCTTAAAATAGATAAGATGGATTGACTGATTGCATATTCCTTTGAATTATTGTGAAAGTACCAGATCTATCTAAATCATGCCATGAAAAAAAGTGGAGTTAGAAGTTATGTAACTTCAAGTTGCTATAAATTGCTTCTTGTTGAAAGCTATATAAAACATTTTCAAATCTGTCATGTTCCACCTCTTCTGCTTAAAAAACTAAATCCAAGTGAAAATGGCCAAGAAAAGTATGAATCAGGCTTATGTTGTTAAGTTGGAGCAAAAGCTTGTCACCATCAAGACTGGATACTCTTTAGCCATTAAATCAAGAATCTGGTCCATTTTTATGTCCAGGATGTATTTTTTACAGTAGGACACTGTATTTTATTAGGTTAGCTAAACCAGTGTAGCTAAATAAGCAACAAAAACCAGATAAGACATACTTCTCACAGACACACTGTCATCATTTTTCATTTAATCCAAGTTTGATTCTTGAATACAGATTTTATCTATCTTCTTTCTGTTGCTGATATTCCCACGTGCTCTCAGAACAAGTTATCTGACAAAGCAGCCAAGAAAATGCATTTTCTACTTCTCCTCCAACAGCAGCATGCAAGATGACTGTGCAGCAACAGCATCCCAGAGAACATGCTCTACAATGTCTGATCTGACCTCCAGACTTTGCCAGAAAAGAGTCTCACATCAAGGACCAGTCTGACCTACCACAAAGCAGGAGGAATGCAGTACAAAGAGAGCATGAAGGAGTCAGAAACTGCTTTGGCACTGTACAGAAGAAACCAGCACAGCAGACAGCAGAAGATAATACAGAGCTTCGAGCTGTGGGGCAGCATCCAGAAGCTGCTTTTGCTAGTCCTCAGAGTAATCACTATAGCCAGTAGAAACTGCAAAACCATTGACATCGAGATGAAAACCCTTCTCTTCTGGCCTAAAATATGTATTGAATCCGAGAAAGGAATTGTTTTCCCCTCATTTGGCTATATATATATATATATATACACACACACACATATGAGTTTTTTACTGGTAGTTAAACTTTAAATCTTTTCAGAGTTTCACTGGGACCAGAAACTGAAACTACTTCAAGTGAGGCTTTGAAAGAGGGCTTCCAGAAAAGGCACTCATCATTTTCAGGGCAGAATACACATCTGCAAATAAAAA
Source organism: Sylvia atricapilla (assembly GCF_009819655.1). Lineage (NCBI taxonomy): Eukaryota > Metazoa > Chordata > Aves > Passeriformes > Sylviidae > Sylvia > Sylvia atricapilla. The sequence goes on along the minus strand of NC_089140.1, from coordinate 103,275,037 downwards.
CTTGTTTACTGGCAGAGCTCCCTTCGTCAATTAAACACAGTGGCAAAACAAAATAACAAGGGGTCATGGCAGAATTAGAGTTAATATGTTTAAAGTGTGTATCACTCATCACTGAGTACCACTTGATGATTATACCTTATTTTGTACTCTGAAAAACAACAGCCTCCTACAGTAACAAACACAATTATAAGACAGATACCATTTATCCCAGGAAACCTATCTGCTACTTAAAAAAATACTAAAAAGGAAAAACAACCCCTTGTGGTGAAATTAGCTGAAATTAGCTCTGATGATGATCTGTTCTTTAAATTGGGAAAGAAAAAAGGATGTTTTTGTTCAGCATGATTTATTTTTAGACTGGCAAAGACACAATGGTAAACAGAACCGGAGCTCTGTGGGCACCTTCTGAGGTTAAATTACCTTTCATGCCATTTGCACAGAAGACTGTTCTCAAGCAGCTTGAGCAGATGGTCGGGACACCATCGTCCGTTTACTTGTATCCACAAAGATAAACGATTGCTCTTTGAAATCCTGAACAATATGGCCCTTGTGATGCTTTAGGCTGCCAGGGAGAAAACAAACAAACAAACAAATATAAATTTAGCTGAGGAGAACAATAGTGTTTCGATTGATAAAATTTCATTTTAAAAAACAAGTACATATAGAATAATAGAATTTTTTAGATTATAAAAGATATCTAAAATCATCAAGTCCAAATATTAACCTAACAATGCTGAGTCCACCACAAAATCATGTCCCCAGGTGCCACATGTCGTTAATACCTCCAGGTATGGTTAATTCACAACTTCCCTGGACAGGCTGTTCCAACATTTGACAATCCTTTCCATTAAGATACTCTTCCTTAAAGCCAATCAAAGCCTTCCTTTGCACTACATGAGGCCATTTCCTCTGGTCCCATTGCTTGTTACACGGGAGAAGAGACTGACCCTCACCTTTCTACAAACTCTTGTCAGGTAGAGAGAGAGGGGTTCCTCTCTGAGCCTCCCTTTCTACAGACTAAACACTCCCAGTTCCCTCAGCTGCTTCTCACAGGAATTGTGCTCCAGACCCTTCACCAGCTCTGTTGCCCCTCCCTGGACACTTTCCAGCACCTCAATGTCTTTCTTGTAGGAGGGACCCAAAACTGAACACAGCACTTGAGGTGCAGCCTCACCAGTGCCCAGCACAAGGGGACAATCCCTGCCCGGGCCCTGCTGGCCACACTATTGCTGACACAGGCCAGGATGCCACTGGCCTTCTTGGCCACCTGGGCACTGCTGGCTCTTGTTTGGCTGCTGTCATCCAACATTCTCAGGTTTTTTTCCACTGGGCAGTTTTCCAACCACTCTTCCCAAGGCTGTAGCACTGCATGGGGTTGTTGTGACCCAAGTGCAGGACCCGGCACTTGGCCTTGTAGAGCCTCATACTATTGGCCTTAGCCCAAAATATCAGTAATCTGTGACAATTTCACTAAATGCACGCAATTTGTTCCTGAATACTTAGCAAAGTAGGGGATGCAGGGAAAAACAAATTATACACAGTAACTCTGACTGAAATAAGAATCTACCAGGTCCGCACAACTGCTTCTTCTGGATACAACACTTTCTGAAGCACACTGCCAAGTAACAACTCGTTCTGCCTACTGCACCAGTGAGGTAACCAGAGAAATTCAGAATCATGCCAGAACAAACAATGGCCAGGACACAGTGATTCACCTGAGTATTGGTTGAGAAGGTAATTTTGGTTGTTTAAAGAACTTCCTAAATTTCCTCGAGAGAAGCCCTGGTTAAAGATACCCAATGTGAGCATTTTGCCAACAAGCATTTTGCCAAAAAAGGCACTTTCATTATTAGAATTATTTACTAGTAAGAGAGATGAGTTTAAAGGGTTGGAGACAGCATGTACAACTATGGAGAAAATTCTAAAATCTTAGAAACAGTCTTTAGGATTCAGGAGTGAAGTGAGCAGATATTGGTCTTTGGACTTGCAACTAATAATTGCACAGCCTGTCAATCTTAAAAGCTCCCAAAAAGAAAAGAAAAAGCAAGGTTGCTGAATATGGAAAGAATCGCATGGAATCAGTGAAGGTGCCTAGACATGAACTTCAATACACACAGCAAAATAAGACAGAATGGGGTTCAGAAAATAACAGTGAAATTAGAAAACTATGACTCACCAGCCACTCAACATCCTGAAGACAGCAGGTATTGCAAAGCCTTTAATTAACTAAAGTTTCATATAAAGATGTATAGTTGTTTCCGAAATAACTGCTTATTTAAATAATGACACAACAAATAAAATTCATATCCTCTATCTAATACCACACACTCTACAGCAAAAGCAAGTAAACAGCAGATATATTTCTCCCTTTCTCATTTCAATCATAAAATCACTTGTTTTAATATCTTTTTGCTGTGATGCTGGCATATTCAGTGTGCCAACAATAAATGCACCATTTAGACATTTAGGACACTTGTCAGATTCTTAGAAATTGTTAACACTCATTGGAGTAAGGAAAAAAAGGAAAAGACAGGTTGAGATAAATGTCAAATAATAGCATCCAGCAACACAAAGCAATATGTTCTGATATTGAGGATTAATTATAGCTCAAAGAAGAAGAAATCATTGGGAAATAATGGAAACACAAAGAAGGACTTAATAAAAAATTAGGTTAAAAAGTTAGGAAATGAGAAAAGTTTGATTTTGTATAGGAATAAAAGAGAAATAAAACGGGAAGCATTTTCCTCTTTGCCTTTGAAAAGGAAGGAAACCCCAAAGTGTGTTTGTCCTAAATATTAGGGTCTCATGCCAATGTCATTTCCATCAAAAATAAAGTCAAGGCCTTTCTTCCCCTGAGAGAGCATTCTCTATGCCTTAATTCCACCTTTTTTTTTTTTTTTTTCCCACAAAATTAAAGGGAAGGCCACTGTCCCTCAGCTGTTTGCCTCCCCTTAACATCCCCAGATATATTTTCTGATTTGCAAATAAAGTATAATGGAAGTAATGACTACGCTCATGAACATAGAATCATAGGATCACTTAAGCTGGAGAAGACCTTAAGATCCTTGAGTCCAACTATAAATCTAGCACTATCCACCACTAAACCATGTCTCCAAGTGTCACCTTCATTTAATGTGAACTTTGTATCTCAGAGAATAAGCAGGAAATTCAACCATCCATCTCTCAGTAAACCATCAGTACATCTTCCAAAATCAGAGGACTTCATCAAGAAGTTATCTCCATTATTACAAACTGAACATTATTTTTTCCTCATGAAATAACTGATAAGTTTTAAAAATAGTCCAATATCTTTATATGAAAAGAAGTTAAAAGTTAGTCTGTGAGAAACGTAATAAAGATATCCCTAACCTCAAAAATAGCACATTTTCACTGAAAAAAACCCACAGAAGTATATTTCTTGCTGTTAAGTTAAAAAAAAAAAAAAAAACAACAAACCAACCAACCAACCAAAAAACCCAAAAAAACCCCCACTGAATAATACAAAGGCAGCTGCATTTTGCATTGTGATCAGATATCCTGTTTGAATGATATCAGTTAAAAAGAATGTGACATTTTATAGGAAATACAGTAAATCAACATTATTTACAAATGTGCTATTTGAAATGCATTTTACATAACTTCTGTTACGAGGAATATGAATATTTCTGCTTAACTCTCTCCAGACATGAAATTTCTGAAAAATGTATCAACAAAATGAATTTGAAATTGCTGTGAATAAGAATTCAGCAAAACAAATGAAATTTCACTTTGTTTTGTTGCCCTTACTGCGGGCTAACAAGTGCCATGAAGGGTAGATGGATAAAAGCAATAAACTCAGAGAAAAGAAAGTGCACACATGTATAGATGGATTTTTAAGAAAGCCAGGATGAAAACCCAGGTGCAGAAAGTTTTATAGTTAAAACCACTAGCATTTTCTTTCCCTTTTTGAATAAAGCAGAAACAATTTCCTCCACACAAATTATCTCCTAGATCCTCTTGTGAGCTAGGCCATAATTAACGTACAGTAACAATTCTTTAGCTGCTGCAAAATCTGAGACACAGATTTAGGCTGTCTTTCCCTTTATACAATTGGGCATCTACATGTTCTGATTACCAAAGATAGTTTCCTTTCTGCAGGTTTAGAAGTGCAAGAGGCCCCAGTGGGAAAGTCAGGAAGGTGTTCCCATCTCTCCATTATGCAGTAAGTTAAACTGATCACTATTTATGGGGAGGGAATATGCTGCATATGTTCAGAAATAAGACTCAATAAAAACATGGAGATAAAAAAACAACTTTAGTTGTAACTGCTGTACAGCTGCTGATTCCAACAGGAATTTCTCTGTTAACTCCTTTCATAGTGCATTTCATTTCTGGGTCAATACAAACGTTGCAGAGGAATTCAGTGAGATTACTGAAATCTCCCATATCTTCCAAGGAGCTGAGGATACAGCATGCATTATTCCATAATCACAGGAGGACGTTAACACAAAATGGAAAAGCTGTGTTTAGTCTCAGTACCATAAGTGACCAGCCTGAAATACATTTCTAACAGACAACTAGTCTAAATGAGGCATGTTAGAGGTAAAATAGTTTAGGAGAAAAATGCCAATCAGAGAAGCAGGTAAATGTCAGGCAAATGACGATTTGGTGCTGAAATTAGTAATACTTGCCTGTTAAATCTTTCAGAAAATGGTTTATGAAGTTTTCAGCTAAAATGTATCCACAGATTCAACCTCGGTTTTACAAATGTATGAACTGAGAAGGCTACTTGAAACCACATGATTACAGAGCTGTAGTTATTTCTTAATTCTGAAGTCTTTCTTCCATTAAATGTAGAGCTAGAAGATGTCAATCTCCGCTATAACTCAGAGGAAAAATAGATATCCATGTCAGTGGGAGATGGAATGAGCTCCACAATAACATGGACTGATCACAGAACATTCCTTTAAGATCAAATAAAAACCTCTCCCTGAGCAACCAATGCCATGGTTGTTAATAAAATACTGGCTTCAGACTTGCTGAAACTAGTACACCAAGAATTCAGACTGTTTGACACAGGATTTTATAGTGGTAAATGAAATGGGAGCTTTCAAGTATAATATACATTACTAAGGATAGAAATATTTCAGTTTAAATAAAAAATAATACCATGACATATTTGGAACAATTTTTCACTTTTTAACATGCATGTCTTTTAGACACTTGGCAGAAATCATGCCCATTTAGGCAAGGTTAGGATTTCATTACCCAAGCTGCATCACCTTAGGAAATACAGCAAACTAATACCCAAGCCCAAACAAATTCTAGTCAAGTACATAAAGACTCTAAAGTGAATAAAATTTTGTGATTGTGTCTAAGAAAGTATAAAATGCTTGATTATCTACTATTTCCTACATTGTGCAGACACATTTACTTTGTGCAGAATGGGTGCTAAAAGAGCTACCAAATCAAAAGGACTATGCTTCACAACACTTTTTACAGGTTAAAGCAATAAAGAAAGTAAAAAGAAATTCCTAAGATATCAGTAAATGGTGAAATCACATGCCTTTCAAGAAGTACCAGAAATGCAGGTCAGTGTAACCTGCAATTTTATAAACTGTGGTAAATAAGAGTGAGTTTCAGAATGTCTTTTCCAAATGTACACCTCTGAAAGTTTTTAATTGCACTGCCAAGACCACTAAGCTTCCAAGAATTCGTTTCAGAATGCCTGTGATTTCTGCTTGCCCCTATTCTTTTGTAACTTTCATCAGAATAAAGGTCTGTTTTCAATCCTTTCGTGCTGGGAAGCAAAGTCTTCATTAAATTTACAGACCCACTGATGGCAGGCTCCACTGAACACAGGCCTTACTGACTCAGTCAATATTCTGGACACCCAAAAACTTTCGCGCGACTAGCTGGACTCCAAATAACTTCAGTACTCTTAACCTGGAGGTCCCTAAAGCCTGAGCAGTTACACTTCATCTGCAGGCGGGAGGCAGTACAGAAACAAGATCCACTTGAGGAAAGACAAAGCAACTCTCCTCTACTTGGAGCATTTGCAGACCAAGTGATAGTAACCACCTCTTTGACCATCGAAGTGGGCAGACCTGAAGTGAGATATTCTGAGAGACTGTGGAACCTTCACTTCTGGAGATACTCAAAACTAAAGGAACAAGGCTTTCAGCGACCTGATCCAACTTTTAAGTCATCCTTGTGATCCAGATGTCCCTTTAAAACTAAACAACCATTTTGATCTGTGCAAAACTACTTTTTCCTCAGCTGAACTACAACAACATCCAGATGACAAGGCAGGAATTTGACTTGCTCTATTTCAGGCAGAGCAAGGGAAGCTGAACCAGGGTGTTCCAAATTATCTGAATTGTTTTGCAATGGCCATAGGAGAATAGCACCTCATCTTTATGATTCGTAAAGACAATAGCTCCCTCAGTGCTATGAAATCCTTAACTCCCAGCTCATGCTGCTGTATTGAGTACAAAGAAGGAGTGCTAACAGGCAAAACCCCCAAAAAATCACCCCTGTAGTTACCTGCCAAATCACAGCTTTCCTTTGAGGTCTCCCATCTCACTAATGATGAGGCTGACTTGGCTTTGCATACGAGATAGCAAAGAAACAGCCTGAGGTGATACTGAAGTGCAAAACAGAGCAAATTAAACTGGTTGTCTTCCTGTTTTACAACCAGCTGCAATTACCTTACTGGGTAGTTGCCATCCAAAGAAAACTGTGAACCACGCAAATGGGGATAATTTCATTGACATGCACAGAGTGAACCTTTCCCCAGGTGTAATTTAAGGAGTCCTTAAAATATGCAATTCTATCCTCTACTTTGAGCCCTCAATCACTCCCTACTGTAGTTCTGGTTTTCCTCTACGTGAAATCCTGCAGTTAAATCTACTTTCAGGACGACTGCCCTGATTAATAACTCTGTAATGTGTGTACTCTCTGTGGGATAAGACATTTCTTTGTTCCAAAATGATCCTTTTCCTCTGAATGCTGGCAATTTCAGTGCCGAGGGAATGAATCACCACTGCTTGGTGGTGCCATTCCCACTGCTGGGATGTGTGGTCATGTGAAGCCATTCTGAAACATAATTTCTTACTCTCCTCAGTCAGCTGGGCATTGCTGAAAAACAAATCTACTTGGGAAAACTGGTCAATATTTTGATTTCCAGTCCACATACTGTAATTTTTTTAAAAGCAAAGGTCTCTTGCATTGTCACACATCAATACTCAGGTACACTTTCCAGTGGAGACCAAATACTCTGTGGCTTGGCTTGTGCACCACAAATCATTATTTAGCTCACTGCAGGAATCTGAGAATGAGACAGATCTCCAGGTGGCAATCCTACTGATGGGCAATTATGGGTGTCATTGCTTTTTGAAATGCCATTTTGTCTGGATGTAGAAGAGGATCATTTTAGAAAACACATCTCCATAGAACAGGCTCATATTTACCTGTCTACTTCTGTCAGAAAAATAATGTATCTTTCAGTAAAGGATTTAAAGGTAAATAAACAAATTTAAAAACATATATTACAAGGATCCTATGGAGCAAAACATTATGGAATTTATGCCGATTACAGAGGGGCAGAATTGTACAGAAAAATCCACCAAGAAAGAAAGGCTGAAGTCTGCATTATCCTATCAGCTCAGTGGGGCCTATTTCACCTGAATTTAAATGACTTGAGTAAGATTATGTAGTGAGTCAGCTCAGAGCCCAGAATAGAACCAAGAATTGTGGATCATTATCTCTGTCGTTAACCATTAATTTGCACTTCCACACTGAGAAAAATGGATGTTACTATTTTATTAAGTCCCCCAATATATTTATATCACAACAATACACTGAACAGTATCACAGGAAAAACACAGATACAAGCCTGACATCTAGTCTGAATTGTGGGTCACTATGAATATGGGTAGAAAAGGAGCAATACTTGTTTAAAACTGATGGATCTACAATCTCTACCATTAAATCCTTTATCTTTGATTATGTTGGGTTTTCTTGTAACTGGAAATATTTAAATCTCAATTTCAAAACAAAAAAAAAAGTTGCAGGGATCTTCAAACACACAAAAAAGAGCTAACAAGTTAGATATGTATTTGTTAATATGTAAAGGCTCATTCTATCATAAATACACATTTTAAATTTTCTGGTTTGATGTTTAAAATCTCATGAGTGCATAATACTGCCTAGGATACAGCACTGGTAACTGTCTCCTAACACCAAATGAGTCACTTTGGTCCAAGGATAGTAGTAAATGGATGCCCAGAAAAGCTCTATTTATATGGTGCTTTACAGTACAATTTAATGAAATGTTCCAATATTTAAATAATGTATGTTCTGATAATATGTTGCTAAACTTAGCATCTAGTGAGGAAGTGGATTAAGTCTTTATTGGTAACAGGACTCTCTCATTTGATTAAATACATATTTTTACATGAAATATGCATTCTGGAGAACATTCTCTTTTTTTCCTTCTTTCTTTCACACATTGTCTTTTTCTTTCTCTCATATTGAGATTTTACACCTCTTTCATCCTGGAAATGTGAAGGATCTATTTTGGAGTCTGTCAGGATAGTAACAGGTTTCCAAGTGCAGCAAAACCAACTTAGTATGGACTACATGTGCTCTGTTCTAAAACCAGTATTGACTGACTCCAATCCTCTTCTGGTGCTGCATATTCCAAATTTTTCCCCCATATTTTTCACATATCAAATTCAAATGCATACTTGAATGCATTTTAAACTATCAGTAGTCACTAAGATCAGACAAGCCACTGGAAAAGCCAGTATGATCAAGCATTTACAACCTGCTTCAGGTGAGCAGAAACCTACAGCCTGTCTAAGAGAGGCAGAGATGAAACGATTTGTTACATCTGCATCTACATCTGCAACGTGAGGTGAACTGGGATGAGCTGGCTGCATTTCCCCTTTTCACAGGAGTCACCCTGTGCTCCCAGTCACTCCTCCTCTCAACACACAGTGGGGTGCTTCCACTCCCACTCTCTCCAGTTGCTCATAGCAGATAATGGCTGGTAAAGTCATCATTCTCTTCCCCACAGCAAGAATCAGGGGCTGATCACTGCTGAGTTGAGGAAGAGCAATGACTCTCTCCAGTCAGCCAAAAAGGTAGATGAGATGCTCTTCTGCAGTGAGTTTTAAAACCTGAAAATGTTGTTCCCAACAGCTACTCACAGGGCAGACTTCAAAAATTTTTAGCTGATGTCCAAATATCTTTAAAAATGTCACATACAGACAGAGCTGTATAAATATATGATTCTGTGTTTCCTTGTCACCTTCAAAAGCTCCTTAGTAGACAAATCTTTGAGGCCTGTGGACCATACAACTGAAAACTGACCAATTAAAGCTGTTTCAACACCTGAAATAAGGAAGAAATCAGAAGAAGGAGCTGAGAAGGCAACAGGAGACTGTGATTATACAGAACATGCAGGGTTTGCATATTGTCAACTTGCAGGCTCAAGGTGAAAGATGCAGATAGACAAGAATTATAAGTGATAGCAGCAAATTATGGCCATCTGACAGAATTTTAAGGTTTCTAAGCTATAGATTTCTTTCCTGATGGTGAAAGAAGGGGGACACACATGGTGTCACAAACCCTTGCAGAACCTTTCTAACAACTTTGCTTGGTAGAAAGAGTGGTTCAATTGCTTCACATATTTTCTTGGGATTCATCTTTACTGCAGTGTATACAGACACCTTAGATTTCATATTCTCTGTGCCATTAGGTATAATAAAACACTGCTTTTAGAAAGTTGATAAAGGCGAGGCAGGCAATGAACCAGTTAAGAAGCTCTGGCACAGAAAAACAAAATAGCTTGCCTAAGGTAAAACATCAAATCACCAGCAAAGCTGGGAGCATGTTTGAGATTCTAAGAATCTTCTTTGGAATGATCTTCTGGAATATGCTTTCTCTGTAATATCAGAATTTTTTTGCACCCTTAGGATATAAAGTACTAGTATATATTGATATATGCATGGATGAGGCAATCTGTAAAACTGTAGCCTTCAGAAGACAACAAACTATTTTTGTATACTGCTTATTGATCTGCATACTACTAGGAATTCATAAAAGATGGCCAGAGCCATCAGTCTCTTCTATAACTCAAAAATTTGGTGCTGTCTTATGACCAACCAGAAGGTTTAAAATTTAGCAAAGGAACAAAATTTGCAGAGATTGTACATGTCAATCAAGGAACTCATCAGATATTAAAGAAGCCAAGACTATAAAAAATTAAAAATGAGATGGAAAAATTCATGGACCATAAACTTACCAGAGGCTGTAGGCAAAGCCACTTAAAAGGCCTAATCAGCCAAAAGCCAATTTAAAATGCAGTGTAATTATCACTAAGTATAACACCAGGTAACAGTGATATCCCCATACAATACCCAGAACTACTTTGCTTTGGATCCCTTTAGCATTTCTTAGAGAATTTGTTTCCTTGATGGGAAGAAATGAAAGTGTTGAAACACGAGCTTAAAATGGGACACAAGCTTTGAATTTCAAAACTTTGTTAAATGGTTAGTTTGCACCTAGCTAAAAATCTCATCAATCTTGTGGGAGAGAGTAAGGGACTACTGGAAAAAGTCCCAAAATCTGAGGCATTCTATAGAGCTCACTATCTTTCTGGGAAACATAAATAAAACCTGGCAAACTGTTACTTCACAGCAGTAAGACTGCAGAAAAAAGCATTAGTTGCCTTTGACATTTACTGCTATATCATTGGTACTTACTGAGCCTGAACTCCTGAGCCATTTCTTTGTCCTCTAACAGTTATCTGAAAACATACAGGTAAAGACACTGTGTGGCCTTAAAGAAGCAGTACAACCTGCACAAGGAAGCAGAATAAAATTTCCACCTCTTTCTTTCCCAGAGAAAAATAAGAGAAATACATTTTCATGACAAGAAAGTGTTTATTTGTTAATCATTTAATAATTTATCAGGTTTGACATGGACAAATGCTCTAATTAGGGCAGATTTTGATGTATGTTGCACATAAATGCCTCCTCTACACAGCTCTCTGTTTTCCTGTGTACTTTTAAATTCTTCTAAATATGATTTTGATAATGCAATCAGCTGCTTGAATAAACATAACCTAATTGAAGTAGTATTCCAACGAACATTATTTCTATTATTATGACTTCCCTGGTGCTGTAAACAGACAGCTGAATGATAGCAAATGACCTAGATAAATCTGTCTTGATAGCTGTCAGTACTTAGTCTTGACCTTCTGACACTGTTCCAGCTGTGCAATAGCCTGTCCTAGCATTAAGGAAAAGAGAATCTCAGGCTCATTCTATTCTGGGAAAACTACTAGTATTTCTCTACAAAGACACACAATCTCATAAAATTAGTGGATTAAAATGCATTTCTATTACAAAAGCAGAAGAAACACTGAACCTTCCTACAACAACTCATCTTGCACCATGAAAGTAAGCAGTAAGTAAAGAGTTAAGGTACTAAATTAAGTATCAATCATATTTTACTGGCAGCTGGACCATTTTGCATCTGTTCCCTAGAATCGAAGAATTGTTGGGTTGGCAGGGACCATAAAGACCAGAGAATCACAAAACAAGTCAGGCTGGAAGGGACCACACTGAGTCACCTGCTCCATCCTCCCTGCTACATTACACAGGATTGTGTCCAGAGAACTCCTGAATATCTCCAGTGAAGAAGACTCTACAACCTCTAAAGACAATCTGTTCCACAGCTCCTCTAGTTCCAAGCTCCCTGCCATGGGCAGGGACAGTATCCACTAGACCAGGTTGCTCAAAGCTCCATCCAACCTAACCTTGAACACTTGCAGGGATGGCACATCCACAGCTTCTCTGGGCAACTTTGTCCAGTACCTCACAATCCTCATAGTAAAGATTTTCATACTAATTATCTAATTTAAAATCTCCCCTCTTTCATTTTAAAGCCATTCCCCCTTGTCCTGTCACTGCATGGTAACCGCTTTGTAGCTCAGAAAGTACAGCCCTTATCAAACCTCATTCCCAAGTAATCCTATTTTCAGTGCCTTGTAGTAAACAGAAGAAAGGAAAATAAATGACATAAAGTAGTTCTGAGAATATATTCAGAGTTGTAATCTATATTTAATGTAATGTAAGGTGCAACAGCAATTCACCAAAATTATGCTGAGCTACAAAAGAAATCCCTAAGTAATCAGAGAATATATAAGATGGGAAGAGAAACTATGACCACTGCAGAACCCTATTGCCACCAATAATTCACAGAGAAATGTGTACGATATATTATACACACAAAATAACCATATTTTTAGCTAAAAAATTAGTCTTAGAATGTCAGGTGAGGCCTGCATTCACGCATCCTTTTGCAAACAGTTAAGCAGTTTTAAGCCAAAACCACACCATTATTGTACATAACTGGAGAATGAATTTAGGTGTTATGTAGCCTCAAATACTCCCAGATTTTAAAGCAAAACAAATCCCCAATGTTAAGTGTAAAATGTCTCACCAAAGGTTTTAAAAACAATTAAACCAGATGTGCTGGAGCAACATCAGCGGAGAAAGACTCTGCTGTTTTTCCACATTCTGTTTGCATAATCTGGCAAGAGTGAATAATACATTGTGATTAAGAAGAGAAACTGGAAAACTTTTCATCAGTCTCATCAATCATCACAGCAAAAAGCCAGAAATCAGGCTCTCTGCCTAGAGCATTACATTTTAAAATTCTGTTATAAGAAAGTTTTCCTAAGAAGTCCACCATTTTATTCTTTCATCCTCACTTACTCCTTTCCATTACATAAGGAAATCACTGCTCGAGAAGTGTGTGGTGTTACAACAGGTCCACAAGACAGGAGGGCCTATTTTCCTGAAATCTCCAACTACTGTAGTATTGTACGAATTAAATGTAGCTTAACTATAAAGTCTCACTATAAAAAAAATTAGAAAAAACCAAAACGCTACTATATAATTGAGTTAAACAAAACCCTGAGAATTTTCTTGAAGTATTGTGTATACATGACTGTGAAGTGTTGAGAAGTCTTCTTTCAGATAGACAGCTTGAACAACTTTAAGTGTCCTTAAATGATTATGAGCAATGGGTGCTTCTGAAAGGCTACATGAAGGGAAGTCCTTATTCTGTAAGATAATATCCTTCAGGTTAAGAGTCACATCCTGACTAAAGAGTCTGAGTAAAAGGTGAAGCAACTGTAATGACCATAATATTAAAAAAAAAAATCACTAAACTACTTCTATACCCACTGAGATTTGAAGTCCTTCTACAAACAAGAACTAGAATTTAAGGCTCATTTTGAAACATTAATTCCAGAGTTAACCTTTTTTCCTGACATCTTTGACTTGAATAAAGAAAACAAAGGAATTTTAACTTAGTTTTGGCTATGCTTTTAGCTATTGCATTAAACTATTCAACAGAGTAATTTTGAAACTAATATACCTCAGTTTTGAATTTGGATGTAGTAAGATGGCACCTTCCCTGTGCAGAACACCTGGGCCCTTACTACCTAAGAGTGCCCTACCTGCTGCTCCAAACAGAAGAAAGCTAAAAACCTACGAGAGCTATAGGAAGGAAGAAAAGAATTACTTGGTATCTGCAAAACTTACATCCCACTGAAAAATGCCGGAAGCTTAGACTATCTGAATTGTCTCTAAAAAAACCAAGATGCTGAAACAAATGAAAAAAAACCAAAACCAAACCAAAACCCAAAACAAAGCCAGAGTGAACCTATGCCTGGGTAAATGGTAACTTCCCACCCAGAGTCCTCTTCACACTCAATGCTCTTCACACTAAAACTGCACTGGACAGTATCATGTCCAGCGGTACAGAAAAAGGCCCAGAAAAAAATCCGTAAACAAACCACTTTGGCCTCATTTTGTTTCATTATAATTCAGAACAGTGAAAGAGGTGCAACTGTGAGATCAAATTCTAGACTGAAGAACAGAGATCATGCAGAGATAATAAACTATTACATTTGGTTTCAAAGAATACCTAAGCTACTCAGGAACTCTCCAACCAAAAGGCCTTTACCCATTTGATTGTCACTTTTCTCTTGTAAGCAGCATGCTTATATATACACTTAGCAAAGTCAGTAAATACAAAGTCAGTAAAGTTTTATTCTGTGGGATTTTTTTTCTTTGAATAATTGGTTTCTCCTTTGAAAGAACAGTGACCTGTATATAGAAGTGAGTGATTAAAATGTTCACTTTGGAAAACCAGAGAGCAAAGCAGAGGAAGAGAAAAAGGCTGAATTTCATCTTTAAAATTTTGCTATTGCCTTGGTGGGTCCAGAATTTCACAAAGCTGTGTTTGAGCTGATACTTTTTTTAAAAAGAAAATCAGTATAAGATCTTTCAGTCCTCATTCCTTCCCATTTTACTGGAAATTAGTGGTAATAGTCCTTTTTGCAGTTATCACCTATCATTCTGGAGGAAAATTACTTAAATCCATGTATTTGCTGACTGCATTGCTAACAGTGCTTTTACTTCATCACCAAGCAAAAGCCAGAACCAATCTAATCCACTTTCCTGCCAATACTGAATTGATCCTTATTGTACTTATACCCAAGCCAGGTTTATGTGACCAAGCATCAGTGTTTCAGGTCTGTCTGTCAAAGAATACTTCTGCCTAAGAGTGCTCACTGAGAAGTGGATTATCATTTCCACAGAGCATCTTGCCCTTGTGCTTTTCTTTTACCTCTGCAAACAGGTCTTGGCTCACAGAAGCTATCAAAGGCAGTGTCACCTAAGAGTGACTGTACCTTTTTCACAGAGAAGGAAAACATAGCTAATTTCACATCAGAGGGACTTATAGCTGTGTCCTTTATGTCCACAGAAACAAGGATCTAAAATTTGTCACAAGGAAAACAAGTAAACAAAGTGGAATGAAAGACAGGGGGAAAGCTTATTTCTTTCCTGCATAAACTTACATCATTCCAACAACACATTTTTATCTGTGGCTTTGTGAACCACCCTAGATCTTAAGACATCCTAATATTTACATGTTTAATAAATATCTGTAGTCCAGGCTCCTCAGAAATACAAGGGATTTTTAATAAAGGACACACAGACCTGATTTAGCTCCTCTCATTTCTGTATGGAGTGCTACAGCAATAGATAAGGTACTGAGCAATGAAGGACCTCTCCCTCAAGGAGCATAAAACTGAATGGGCACAGCATGCTCAGTGCAAAACAATGCAGTTCAAATAGTGACATTTTCTTCTCCAAAAACAAAGATAAAGTGATCATTTGGGTTCTTGAGAAAAGGGAGCCAAGTCAATATCTGCAAAATGTATCAGCAACTTTTAAACAGATGAATTATTGCCACAGTGCTAACAGTCTTTAAGAGAGGTCACTAAGTGACCTCTATAATGAATAAAATAAACTACAGATGAGTAAGGTGAAAATGTCTCCCTCCCAATGCAACTTGGGCATCCATACAATTGGAAATGCACACCCAAGACATTGTCCTAGAGCCAAGATAAATAATCTCTTTCTTAGGCTGTGGGTATTAAAAAACACTGAGACACAGAATTTGGTAGCATTTCTAGAGGTCCATGTTTGACAAGACCATAACAGGTATTACTTGCACATTGCAAATTAACTTTCAGTTGCTTAACTACTGCAGGTAATATGGAGAACAACTGTACTACAGACTGCACGAAAGTTGCTAAAAGTCTACATTCTCAGTGAACAAGAGAATAATGAAGACTCTGGCTCCCCTGTTAGATAACCAGACCACAAAAATGTTAACTCACCGGCCCAACACCACACAGAAACTCTAGGGCAGAATGAATCCTTTATTTGAAAGGTTGCTGCCTGACCAGGACAGTGTTTGGGAAATCACAGCTCTGTTTCACTGCATTCATCAAAGACACAACTGTGGACAAGTCTGACCATGCATTGACTCTTTTAATCGAAATACATGAAGTGCATCAAAATCATAACATTTTGAATTTGATGGGAGTTCAGAGCAAATATAAACATACTGCCTTATGACTACAAACTGGAATATACGGGACCTCAGATATAAAAAAAAAAATTAAAAATTGGCAGATATTGAAACCTACAGAGAAGATTCTGGTGGAACAGGAATAGCTTAATTTTTAGCCTACAGACATACAACCTACATAAATTATGAGTATGTTAACTCTTGTTAATTAAAGAGTAAGTGGAAGAGAAAAATACTATCTAATATTGTCCAGCAACATCTCCCAGCTGAATATACTAAAATAGAAGAAACTTCCTTTTCTGAAGGAAAATCACAATAGCATAACCTCCAATATTGTGACGGAAAGAAAAGAGTCTCTTGTTTCCTCCCCAGAGGCTCTTGACAGAAGATTTTACAGAAGAAAAAGATGAGACCAAATTCCAAAACCACAGGGTCCAAAGCCTCGCAAATAAGACTTGCAATTGATCATCTTGGTGAGAAAGAAGAAGAGGACTGGAAAAAAAGCTGTACTTTAATTTCTACATGAAGGAGAACAAAAAACTTTCTCCAATTAAGAAAATATCAACGCCTCAAGCTACCGTATCTTTGATCTTATTCTTTGCCAGAGAAAAGAAATTTCATCTCTTCAAAGCTTTAACCAAGTAGAACCAAGTTAATAAGAAGCAAGAAAACTTCAATAAGAGCCCTTTAGAGAGACCAAGGACAAACTGACAGGTATAATATTTTAGCTGATTGCCTACATCAGAGGAATTAAAATAATAATATTTCTCTGTTGGTACAACAGTAGTCATATATATTCACTTGAGAATTCAGAGGAATTGAAATATGCAGAATCTTAGGAGCTTCATCCTTCTCATTTCTAATTTACCTTTTAGATTTGAAGAGCCTATTTTTTTTCTTAACAACATAATTTACCACCACTTAACAGAGTATTAAAAAAGGTATTATAAAAAGTAATTCACTAAATTATATCATTGACTTTTGAGAGAACACTGAGTATAAATTTACAGCATTAGACTGACAGCCACAGAAACCTAGAGGCTGTAGAGATCCTCAAAACAAATTACTTCCCAGCTGGATGCAGAGCTTTTTCAAACCAACTGTGAAACACATCTCACCCCTTACCCAGAAGCAATCTTACTCCTGAGCATGCCACTTGGTACTTGACCTCCCCTAAAATGCTGGCAGTGGGTTGCACAGGGGCTTCCTGAAAGAGTTGGGGAAGCTGCAATGGTTGCCAGACATGTCACAAGGCAGCCTTCCCAAGAGCAGCTAAGTGACAATAATTTTCAGCCACTACTGGTGACAGCACTATGCAGTGGTAGTCAGAAACCCTGAACAACTGCAAACTGGTTCTCAGTCTTTCAAAGGAGCTGAAAACCTATAAATAAAAAGCAAGAAAAAAAAAACAAAACAAACAAACCCATCTCATGGGGGAGAAAAGAAAGTAGGCTGTTGCAGGTATGATGAAAAAATAGCAGGATGCTTTAAGCTTTTTAAGGTCCATATAAGTAGCCTATCCATGTGGAAAGCTTACTTTTGCCATCTGCCTGACTATTCAGCTCATGTTGGGAAACGAGCAGCAGTTTCCAGCCTTAAGTTCCCAGTGGTCTCCTTCAAGCCATTCAAACAGCAAGGGCTGTAGCAAATGCTAACGGAAAGATGGATTTCATTAAAAAATAATCCAAAGGTACCATATTTTAAACAATTACACTTAGGATGAGGAACTTCCCTAACATATGTATGCTCATGTGTGAGCCACCAGAGCCAGATTTTGGTACTCGTGCTGGATTCCTGCTGTCTTAACTGTGCCATATTCAAATAAAATTCCTTTAGTGTGGTACAACCTGAAGTAAATAGAAAGTTAATAAATCCAAAGGAATCTCCATGGTAAGCAAGTTCAGAGTCAGATTTTGAAGCTTTTACATGATAGCTGTTTGCTCAATGTAGGGCAGCACATTGTCACGACTCTTCAGATGCTTCTGCCCTCTCTGCTGCTACCAAGGACTTGTCATATTTTTATTTCCTGTTTGGAATTCTACACTGGTATCTTATGGACATCAGTAACTGGTGACTTGGATTGCTGTTAGTTTTACAACATCATGATGCATATCAGACAATAGTAAGGTCTTTATTTTGCCTTTTTAAGTGCCTGTTTACAATTTATTTGAAAAAAAAAAAAACTCAGTAAGATAATGGGATAAGTAAAAGAGGGAAACACCAATCATTCCAGGAGAGGCGAGCAGGGTCAGATTATTGAAAATATTGCCCATAGACAACTGAAGCAAAAAAAAAAGAGCATGAGATTTCTTGCATTGTGAAATCATCAGTTTTGACTTTCATATTATTAAATCCTTCTTGTAGACAAACTAACACTTATGGACTTAGTCATTCCATAAGCTAATCAGCACCTAGTATCTTCTTTATCTGACTTTGAATGATATCTTAACAACTTAATACCAGCTCATACTGAAAGCCTGATTAGCAGTGACAGGTGACAATAGCAATGATTTCTAGTGTGTGTGGGACCATTACTATGCTGTTAAAATAGAAAAGGAAAATATTACCTCCTACAATTCTTGCTTTTGAATTTGAGGAAAAGCCCATGCAAAGATGTTTTATATGGAATCCAGTTTCATCCCTTCCCTAATCTACAGTCTGCACCTGGGTGAAATGAATGAAATATTTTTGACTTCCCCAGCACATGGCCTAAATCAGCATTCCATTACCGTCACAAATTGATGTATTCTGAACCTTAAATATGTGCAAGCAGTATTTTTCTGATCAGAAAGATGCAATATGCACAGTAGTTCGTACAACCTCAAACAAAGAAAAGGCTTGGCACAGCTACCTAATGTAAAACATAAATTTTGCCTCCAAAAGGGGCCTCAGTTTGACTGTTAATTTTAAACCTGTCTTATTAGTTTTGAGGAAATAATGCATGTATTGCAGGATATTATTCTGCATTTTTAAGAAGGTCTTCAGGTATACTGGAGAAAGTTGTTACGGAATTTACACTGGTACTATTTTGCTGATCATAAAATCCCACTGTCCTTTCCTGAGATGTTTGTGACAAATGGGTCTTTATGATACTGGTACTAACAAAACTCAGTGAATAAGACCACTTTGGCTCTTACCTTCAGTACTTTACATCATGCAGCCATACTGGTGGAAAAAATAGCACCAAGATTTTTAGATGTAAGTTTTAAATGTACTTACTTTGCAGAAGTAACTAAGAATGGCTATTCCTCATTTTGTAGCTGATGAAAACAATGTATATATAGAGCCAT
Source organism: Sylvia atricapilla (assembly GCF_009819655.1). Classification (NCBI taxonomy): domain Eukaryota; kingdom Metazoa; phylum Chordata; class Aves; order Passeriformes; family Sylviidae; genus Sylvia; species Sylvia atricapilla. Next base: position 103,255,799 of record NC_089140.1, on the reverse strand, counting down.
TGTGTGACATATCCAGGAACGCAACATATGACTTATTCACGATGCAAAGTCAGGATTCTTTACATTTTGATGCTGTTTGCTAGATTGTGATATTACCTATGTGCTTTATATTGCAAAGATATTGTCAATTAAAGTATAATTATATTTTCATCTCTATTTCTTCTCTGTGTATGCTATGTCTCAAGTCATTATCACCCTCATTAAAACGCAGCAGTTCTGTATCCCATATCAGCACTTAAATGAAGTATGAGGATGCATAACAATAAAATTAACAGAAGTATTCCCAATGAATGAGGCCTTGAAAAACAAAGTGAACAAAGTGAAGCCTCGATGGGAATGATTCTCCACTTGAGGCCTACCCAACAACCACTAGGGCTTTTCATCATGTTTTTTTAAAGAGAACTGACAAGTCTTACAGGAGGAGAAAGAGAGAGAAACTACAATTTTGAAGCTTCATTTTTATTCAAGATGTAGCAGCACAAGGACATCAAGAGGCAGCCTAGAAAACACAAGTTACAGTCAAAAATGAAGCCTGATTTAGTAGCTGAATCCATTTATTCTTTCCAAGGTTCTGCATAGCACCTGACATGGGGGCCTCTCTCCTGACTCATGTCTTTCAGCACTTTAGTGATAAAAATAGCAAGTCTCTCTGAACAAAGGAAAGCCCCAAAAGACAAAACAAACAGTAAGTCTGCATCTTATATTAAAACCTGCATACTTTCTAGTCTTACAGCAAATGCCTCTGCACATTTATTTACCTTGGACAAGATGAAAGGTCACTCATTATGTGCATTATAAGCTAATCTCAATTCTAATTACTGCAGAAAAAAACCCCACTTTCATTTGAAGGTTAACTAGATTCAAAATAACCCAGTTCTCATCAGGATGTTGCATTTATTTCAATTAAGTCAATCAACTTAACAAGGATTTAATTAAAAACAAGTTAGCAAGTCAGAAGAAGTATTTGAATGTAATTAATAAATATTTAAAATAAGCATGACATAGTTAAATCAAATATATTATTCTAAGTGCACTAGCCTATGACTTCTTTACTGATGCTCGTTATTGGTCAACAACAAAAAGCATCCCACCCTGGGAATCCTGGCATCAGCTCATCCTTGCAAAGGCACATGAACACAATGTCTAGGAGGTGTAATACTGAACTTTCAAAAATCAGGTAGACAGATGAGTACCTATTTCCCATGAAAGGAAAAATCCAAGGTTTGCTCACACTTTCTTTGCTTTGTTTCAACTGTTGCTCTTCATACAAAATAACTTTTCAAGGCAGTTAAACAAAAGATAAAGTGTCTTTCACTGAACCTACATGTTTCCAGGTAGCTTCTTTCCTCTGAGAGCATTCTGCAAGCTGTGGAAGAGTGGAGCGAAGCACTAACAAACGAAACTAGAGAACAATCAACACAAAGAGGTTAGTGCTCATGACAACCGCACAGTCTCCCAAAAAGCACCAGTAATTTACATCAGACAGATTCCTGTTCTGTGCCTTGCCATTGTCTTTTGCACAATTATGCATCTCATCCCTGGCTTTGCAGTCTAAGAACAACATTGCTTTGGCCTCTGCTGCCCACAGCATCCTGATTCAGTCTTTCCAGCGATCTCTATCTTATGCAATTCTATTATATTGTTTTCCTTGTGTCTGACATTCCTGGAGAAGAAGAGGAAAAGAAAAAAGCAGCACTCCTTGCCCTTAATTCCCCAACAACCCAAAACCAAGACTCCTGTTTTCCATAAACAATCCTTAAAAATTCTTTATTCCGTCGTCACCAGCAAAGATCAATGTAATATAAGTGATAAAACCGTATTTCAAATAAATATACATGGAAACTAATGACATATATATACCCAAATGAAAGTTTTCTTCAAAAGTCTACCTCATTGTTTATAACTGACTGAGCACATTTTCTTTCATGTCCATGACACATTGAGAACAGAAGCACAAAGATTAAGACAAGAATGATCAAAACGTGTCAGCTCCATTTGGGCAACTAACTTGAGAAGCCTTAGCCTGATCTTTCAGATTACTTCATGTTTTATTGCACTTTTCACCTTCAGATCATAGTTCCTATTAAACTAGCCCCAGCTACAGATATAAATGTTCCCAACTTAAGTAAATCAGGCTGCAGTTCTTGATTAAAAAGCCCTCAGAAAATAAGCAACACTGAGTGAGAAGTTATGCTTGAGAATCTTTGTGTCTACATACTTTTTCCAGCACCATAGAGGAATTCTGGGTCATAGGCAAAGCAGAAACTCAATAAGCCATGTTACAAACACAGTCCTTTTGGAGTCCTCAAATTTACTATGAGTTGCCACCTCTATATACAGTCCTAAAGTAAATCCAGCTCTGAGCCAGCAAAGGTTCTGTGGAAAGTAGGAAGGAGAGCCTCTCTAAGCATATAATTAACCAGATGCAACATAATGCATACGCACAAAGGTTCTAAATTAATCCCGTATGATTCAACTACTTGCCCAGCATTCCTAATTTGCAAGCACTTGACTTTATGGGTTTCACAGTTCCTTGCCAGAAAGGAAGGGTTATTGACTTGAATAATGAGTCCAAGTCTAGAGAAGGACATTGAACAGGCCACCTGCAGTATCTAGTTTAGTAGGGATTTTTTTCTGACACTCTTTCCACCTTATGCACTCATGCCCCTAACTCTTATCTGCCCAGTTCCATCCATTTTTTTTCACCAGGATCTCTCAATTTCTTCAGAAAATCCTGGATGGAAATTGTTCTTCAAGAGCTCTAAAATGTCCAGATGACTACTGCAAGCAAGTGATCTGAAGAAGAGCAAGAGAGCAAGAACAGGATTCTTTACAGATAATAATCTTACACTATGCAGGTGACAACCTGCAAGAGAGCCAGACATCTCTACAATATCTCTGTAGTATCACCAAATGGTTCCTTATCCCTATTCATCCAGATTACTTTGCAACCAAGCTGCTGTTAAATTGGCAAGCAGAACCTATGCTTTGAACCTTCTTATTTTGACTTTACTGAGGCTACTCCATCGGAGGTATTTTGAGAAATACTATGCTAATATGCAAGAAATGACATGCATCTCCTAAAAAAAGCACTCCAATTTATATTTGGGGAATCTCTAAACTGAAAAACAGAATAAGTTTTTGTGACAGTTGACACCAGTTTGCACCCAACCCATTATAACTGTAAAGCTATAATGGTAAAAACTATAAACTATTAAAACAGCGGAGGACTTAAGGAGCATACTTCCAGAAAAGTGCATATTAGTATCAATTGCCTCATGAAAATGGTGATTTCTGGAAGAAAACGTCTTTCTATTTTGTCAGTTGGATATCTTTGGTCTACCTGTAAGTCCACAAGCCCAGGACACTTGGGAGTATATTAGAGATAGGGAGAAAAGTATCTGTGCATGTTCCTTGTCAAAAATACTAGCAAATTAAGTACTGATCTCTCCACATCCACTTGGTTACTTTAGCTCCTCCTTTCCACTTTCTACCCCATCTCAGAACAAAACAATTCAAAACAAATGGAGGATCCCATACTATTGTGCTGCACAGAGTGAATTCCGCTATTCCTGAGAAGAATAACAGAACACTGAATGCCTTCTGTTCCCTCCCCAAACTTAATCAGCTGGATAGAGCTGGTATTTCTGTTTGATTTCTTCCATGCCTTGCAGCAGAAAGGAACATATTGCCCTGAATAAGACAGACACTAAGCAATCAAAGATGTTTGGCTGCAGTACAGAATGTGATTATTTTCCCTTTTACCTCTTCGACTCAATTTATTGCTGCCCACTCTATTTTGCTTTATGAAGCAGTACTGAAGAAAAAAGAGCCTCATATCCCTCACACACTGAGATAGTGTGTGCTGCTTTGTGAGCCAGTTTCCTTCCCAACTCAGATAATGCTCAAAACCACAGTGCAATACAGAACAGTTCAATGCAGCCATTTGCATTGTGAATGATGCAGAATGCTGAACTGAGTTATCTATGAGCGGTACCATATTTTTGCAGGAATATTATCTGGCATTTACTTTGGCTGGTTTTGTGTCTTCTTCAGACTCCATGCAAGTCTCATTCCTTCTCCTATTTTGAAGCAACTAGGAAAAGAAATGGTGACTACTGAGTAGCAGGAAGGTGAATTGAATCCATTTTAGATTAGTAACCATTACTCCCTATTGTGATACATATTTGGAACAGATAATACAAAACAAAGCTTTGTCCCTCATTCAGAGGTAGTTAAAGAAAACCCCAGTATTATGTAATTGAAAGTCCTTCATATCCACGATCCCAGTGTCCATGGAAGCTCTCTGAAGTGCAACTTTATTAGCTGACCTAATATTTTGCTCATTCTGCTGAGGAAAAATGGTGGAATTTGTTTTAAGGATGTTTTCATGGCTTTCCTCTAAACCTGCAGCTCACCAGTCTCCATAGAGGAGACTGTTTCAAAACAGAAAAATTGTTTCAGTATATGCTGTAAAGTAATAAGGAGATGTTCAGTACTGGGTAATTTTTTTTTTTGGGGGGGGGGGGGGGGGGTTTGGGTTTTTTTTTTGGGTTTTTTTTGGTGTTTTTTTTTTTGTTTTTGTTTTTTTTTTTTTTTTTTTTCTCTTGGGAAACTCTTAAAAATAGAGTTCCTGCAAAAGTAAAGAAGGGGAAATTTTCTAGAAAGGGATGACAAACAAAATAATAGAAGGCATATTAAAAACTCTAGCTGACTATTTTGCTCTGATGAAGGACACATACATAGGCCATAGCTGAAAGTGTCTTTTTCTAATGTGATATTTAAATATTTCAGTGAGGAAGATTGCAAGCATAGCCTGCCCTCTTTTTGCAATACTTTATACAATAAGTGGATATTGACTCCACTTCCCAATTAGCTTATTTTAAAAAACTAAATTTCAAATAAAACATTTCCACATAAACATAGTTCCAGATCTCTAACAGAAGTTCCTGCCCTCCAAAAACAAGTTCCTCAACTACTGCTGAAAACTAGTGTCCACAGTTAGACACAGCAGTACATCTGAAACCCAAGTGACACTTATTTAGTTGTGTAGAACAATTACTTTCCCACATTTCACAAAGTAACACTTGCCTCTTTTGTAACTGCATCACATTGCCAGGTGGAATCATAGTGGATATTGATTTGGAGGTTCAAGAAAATAGACACTGCTATTCCAGCTGCATAACTACTAATCCCCCATAATTCATTTGTAAATCTCATGTTACTGAGAGCAGAATTTCATGCTTGCATTAAATTTGGATCAAATTTAATCCTGTCACCATTGTGACAGACATATCAATTCCTGACCAAGAACCATGCTGTATCTCCCACTGCTGCACCTGGGAAAGGGGCTTCATTCCTTGTTTTCCACAGATGGCCATGGAACACTGAAGTCTCTGTGTCTGACAGAGTGAAGAAATATTCCCTTTAAGCTACCATGCCAAATAAGCCACCCTAACTGAGCGAGAGCAGAACTGGTTCTATATCTATATTTAGCAATTGAAGCTGACTAAACTTGAAGGGAAACACTACAGCACTTCAACGGAGATATTAAGAATTGCACAGTGACTGAGAGTATCAAGTGCTCCAAGAAAAATTTCTTTCCAGGGTTTCCCCAGTACCCGAAATACTTACAAATGGCTACAGGCACTGCATGTTTGAACTCCAGGTGGCACTAACAGAAAAATTTACAAGAAAAGTTTTCAGTTTCAGGTGAAAATGTGAACAGAAATAATCAGCTAAGTAATTTTAAACAAAACTGCTACTAAACAGGAAGGAAAAATAGATTCATCAGTCATATGTTCACTACTTCTCATTTTCACTTAGACTCAAAATGAGGATGCCACACACAAGCACACCATACCCACCTATTACATCCGACACTTAGATAATTTACTGTGTATTAAAGAGAATTCTTCTGGCACTTGCATAAAATAGTGTCAAATTTAATTGCTAAGATGCACTGAACAGCTCTTCTAAACATAGCAACAATTTACATTTTAAAAGCAAATCAAAGGCACAAACAGGTGGAAGCACTCCATTGTGCCATATGAGACCCTTGTTCCTACAGCTGCAAACCAGCACGAGTGCACATCCGCTAAAATACCAGCTTGGGAGTAAAAGAAAAGAAGTATGATGATGAATCCTAGAGTCCAAAAAAATATCCCCAAAGCCAAGAGTGCAAGTTTTATTCCAAAATACTGAAACAACATGATTGAAAATGAAAGGATCTTGAAGTTTAAAAAATGATGCGCACAAATAAGCCAGTTACTAAATGATAGCATAGGCAATAAAAAAGGAGATCTGGTCTAAAGCAAACAACACGAAAACAGGCTTACAGCTGCTGATAACAACATCTAATCACTGACAAATGCAAGGATTACTTGGGTGAAGTTCACAAGAGACAATGTTCAGTATGGTATTATTTATTATGTTTATCAGTGAGCTAGATGATGGAACAAGGAGTATGTTTTATTAAATTCAGAGATCGCACTAAGCTGGGAGGGATTACAAGCATTTTGGAGGCCATGAACGTAATTCAAAAGGCACTCATATGAACAGAAAAATTGTCTGAAATCTGCAGCTCTCTAACAAATCTGTATAACACACAGCAGAAATACAGGAATGCCAATTTGCACAAATTCAGGACAGCAATTACACAAAGGTTTGACTATTAGAGATTCCACAAAACAGGACCTAACTACAATTTATCACAAAATGAAAGTACGTGATCGGCTGTCCTACTCTCATATAACTAAATTCAGTCATCCCACTGAAATGTATGATCACTCTTCTCCACAGGAGACATGAAGTAAATTTCTATTCTCCTCTGGAGATTCTACTCTTGAAACTTCAGTGGAGAGTTCATTGGGGCTGTGCTGACCTTGGTCAGTAAAGGAAACTGCCTGTAATCGATCAAAACCTTCAGCTGATCAAACTCAATTCACACACGGATTTGGTAATTCTTGCTACTCTTGGCAAGATTCCTGTCAAACATTACTATATGATAAATTGGGGAAAACATATCTAGAAACCAAAAACAACTAACCTGTTTTTAGATTGGAAAAGTTATCCTAAAAAAATGCAGCAGCTTAGATCTTTGATGGAAAAATGAGTTTATACTAAAAGAATAATGAGAAGGAGTTTAGCCTTTCTTCTTAAAAAAAAAAAAAAAAGAAAAAAAGAAAAAAGAAAAAAGAAAAAAAGAAAAAGGAAGGCTCCAGGTGGATTGATCAATATAAGTGTATCCTTTCTAAAAGAACTGAAACCCTATAGGGCTTGCAGAGAAGTGTGGCTGGGGAGAACAGCAAGAGTGGAAATGAACAGATGGGGAGATAACGGCAGACTGGCTGATGGAGCAAAGCAGCAGACAGAGAAAGAAAGAACAACTGGCAGGGAAGGCAGCTAGTGGGAGCAGTAGGCAATGGGCCTGGCTGGCAGGGAATTGCTGGAGGTGAGTGCTGTGTGCATCAAGGTCAAAAGCATTGCTCCAGTGAGGTGTATCAATGCAGCCAATAGATGGCAACGCCCTGGGATAGACAAAAGAGCCTCAATACTTGTTTCAGCACCAAGATAAAACCTGCCCCTAGATGGATTCTTCTTACCAGGGGCTCTTCATTTATCCCCTTGACTTCGGTGGCTGTCATTCAGCATCAGGGAAAACAGCTACCACACCTCCTAGGTCATATTGCATTGCAGTCCAGCTCTTGGTGCCCATGGTACACAACAGGGCTGGTTTGTGCACGAGTGCTGCACTCAGCTGCCCAGAATGATTAATCTGGGAAGGCAATAACCGTGCAGAGCAAAAGCAGGTGGCCATTCTCACGCCGGGCATATGCAATGGAGAGGAAGTTTACAGGTGTGCCAGGAAAAATCACGTATGGTTTGGAAGGAGTCTTCATAAACAGTTTTAAAAACTGGCAGATTTATCTCTCCTGTAAGAAAGGAACACTGAGCAATTTTCTCCACAGCACTAACAAAGAAGAGCAGCACTGATCTGTGATGTAATTTAAACGTGATTCAAGACTGAATTCAAAATTAAATGCTGTATAAAGTTTGGTGGCTTTAACATCACTTCCCCCCAGGCATATCATCATGGACATTTTTGCATGCATTTGGTTTAACTGCTGGCTCCTTTTTTTGTCATCCTGTGGCATTACCAAATGTAGCATTTTGGCAAGGGTTAGTCTACTCCAACTTAATGACCAAAGTGCTTGTAAAACTGACAGGAAGGTTTGTCAGGTTCTGGTGCAGGCTTGGACTGGAACTCATTTGGGAAACTTGGTCACTTAAGAGTTTAGTCATGTTGTCTCATCCCCATTAGCTGAGTCGGGGGAGGTTTATGGTGGATATCACGAAAAGGTTTTTCACCCACAGGTTGGCTGGGCACTGAAACAGGCTCCCTAGGGAAGGGGTCATAGCACCATGCCTGACAGGAGTTTGAGAAGCATTTGGACAATGCTCTCAGCACATGGTGTGACTCTTGGGGTGTCCTCTGCAGAGCCAGGAGCTGGACTTGATGATCTTGATGGGTCTCTTCCAACTCAGGATATTCTGTGATTCTGTAACATTTTACTGTCTTTGTGAATGACCAGATTCAGCTCACAGAAACTGCCTTTACCCGTACAGCTTGAACAGACACTTTCATACTACCATCACATCATAGCTTATTGGTACTTCCTGCTGGCTTGTCAAGTATCATGACTCAAAGTATCTGGTTTCTCTGATTCTTCTCCAAAGAGAGAATTCTGCATTAGGGCTATCATTTTCTTTAGCAAGTAACAGTATTGGGAATTTCTGGTTTTAATTTAAGGAGCAAACAAAGTTAATGGGTTATTACTGTTCTTTTAAGGCATATCCACTTGCCTGGAGGAAAGTGTAGTGAGGCTTACACTGCTCACTTGAAAGCAAAAGTAAAACTTCATAAAAAAGAAAATCAGGCTCTACAAAGCTTTTGTTTCCCCCTCCTGCATGGCTAAGGCTTTGTTTGTTTGTTTGTTTGGAAGGGAACAAGGACAAAAAGAAGAGGAAATAAGGCAGCATTTACTCTGTACAAGAAAAAAAATCCCCACAATTTACAAAGAGGTTCAGAAACACTTGATTAGCAGAGAGTAAAATTAAGAAAGAAGCTATACTTCCAGCTGTCACAGCTAAAACCACCTGGCTGGCAGCTCTAAATCTTCTAATTATTAACGAGAAAAAATGGGGTTGAGAAAGCTGCTTTTTTTCTTATTTTCACAAAGGCTTAGAAGTAATTGTCCTTGAAGGATTCTTGAAAGCTGCTAGCAGTTTTTGATGCCATCTGTACACCAATAGCAGGTTTTTTGTTGTTTTATGAGCATGAAACAGCATTGGACTGTCCAGAACTTTAAACCCATTTTTATGCAATAAGGAAAAAATGGGGTAATAGGTGTAAGACCTCTAAAATACTTTGTTGTCAAATAGAATAATATAATTTTCATCTCATTTAGATTTGAAGGAAGAGATTTAAATTGTATTATGGGTTACATATGACATACAAGCCTATATTAGGAGAAAGCTCTGTCCTCCATTTTCCCACAGAAAACACTCTAATGGAGTATGTCCACATTTTAACTGATGAACCCCCTTGCAACACTCAGTTCTGATTATTATTTCCACTTACAATGACATCTGCTTTATACAGTCTGTTTAAGTATCTTCAGGTTAACAATGAAGATGATGTACAGAAATGAATATGATCTATATAAAGGAAAGAAAAATATAGCCCATGATAAACTTATTTATAGAATCACAAAGACAAAAGTTACTTTTTGCAAATTTTCACTAAAAGCCTCTTTAAATTTTTTAAATTAAATATATAATTTTTAATGACTAGTGTCAAAATACCTGGTAAAGCTACTCCTGCCAAAAATCCCAATGTTTTTTCACCAAGAAAAAAAGACTACAAACCCAAGGTTCCCAACTTCCCATTTTTTCAAAGTAGTACATTATTCAGGTTTACTTTTTATAGGCTGTAACTTGCCCACAGGAAAAGGAAAACAACCTTAAAGCCCTAAAGTTGTCCTTCCTTCCACAAACTGAGCTTCCATGTATGAGTGGGCAGCCCTCACCACTGGTGCCAGCAGATTTCTCAGAACTGAGCCTGTAGAAATTTCCTGAAATAAGTGATGGAGAGAATGAAATAATTGTTAGCTAGAAAGATACCTGAGGCAAAAGGAGGCCTAGGCTTCCGTCTCTGTAGCTATGCACAGATACCACTTCTGACTGAAGGATAGGAAATAACCCTGTCTCCAAGTGGTTACACGGCATGTAAGTATATTTAAAATTATTATAATTATTATAAATGTTTTATACATGTTTATAAACATGTCTGTAAATAAAAGCCAGTACTTTCCCCTACAAAGTAGGGGAAGATGGGGACTGTTGCAAACATCTTCCTAATTTTTTCTTAAGTACCAGGCCTATCTAAATATTTGCTCAAATATTAATATCTGGAGGAGTCAGAAAGAGGCAAAAGCTTTTTGAAAACAGATGAAGTGCAAAATTAATAAATTGATTCACTTTCTCAAGTCAACAACTGCTAATATGTTTTCTCAGTGAAATAAGCTTGCATATTTGAATATTATGGCTATTTACATTTCCCCTGGCTTCTTGTTTTCTTATTATTCTTCTTACCATACAAGTGCAGAAACACACTGTTATTAAAAAGGAAAGTAATGAAACCAGATTCTCCAGAAGTTTGCTAACTGCATGAAAACTACACAGTGAAGCCTCAAATTTCACCAAGTTTTTCTGGTGTTTTTTTTTTTTTTTTTTTTTTTTTTTTTTTTTTTTTTTTTTTTTTTTTTTTTTTGAGGAAAATGCAGATTTAATGGACTTTAAATGTTCTATGGCAGCTAATGGATTTTGTGTAGATGCAAAATGAAGTATTTCTAAATAAGGTCAAAGCATTTCCTTTCAAAAGCATCAAAGCAACATCAAAGGCTTTGCTGTTTTGACTTAGTATTACTGCAAGGTGAGGCAAGAACATTTGTGCTAAATGCTGTCTCTTCATTGAGCTTCACTGGATGTACCAACAGCCAGAATCATTAACGCCAGAGCAGCAGAAATATAGGGAAGATCTAATTAATCTAATTAGATCCACTAATCCTCAAATCCAAAATACATATCAGCAATTGATTAACTGTGATTTCTACAACAAATACATGACAAAGTATCACGTTTGTCTCAGTTTTACAAACATTTTTGTCATTAAGATGGAGTAGACTAGCCCTCACCAAAACCCTGCATTTGGTAAGGTCACAGGATGACAGAAAAAGGAGCTGGCAACTGAACCAAATGCAAAAATGCTTATCTTTGTGTCTTTTTCTTCCATGATGATATGTTCAGGTGGAAGTGATATTAAAGCCATCAAACTTTATACAGCATTTAATTTTTCTGTTGTCAGGAACAAATTCAGACAATGTTACAGCAAGTTTGCCTTTGATTCCCCACTACTATCCACAGCAAGTAAGTTTTAGAAGATAATTTTTAAGTGAATGCACTCCTATGAAAAGAAATAGGGTGGCAAAGAAGGATGGACTAGAATACTTGGTTGATTTTCCCATGCTGAAGACCAGTTATGGAACACTTGGGAAAATACATGAACTGTCCACTTTAAATGCTTTTTCGAATGCTGGCCATAATTTTCAGGAGTAATCTCAGATACTTCAGCTTTAGAATTGAACTCTAACAAAGAAGTGAACTGATAAAGACTGTTTCATATTTGAGGCTTTTAATTACAAGAACTTGTTCAGTCTTGTTAATTATATTCCACCCTCTCTCTCAAAAGGCAGGAAATGAGGAACAAGAAAAAGGCAGCAGGGACTAAAAGCCTAAGTGGAGACGCAGCATTTCAAATTCTTAGGCTGACACATTTTTTCACAATTCATTTTTAACCAATACAATCTATACATTCTTTCTGAGCTTCCAGTCATATGTAGAGCAAAACCCTACTGGGGTCAGCAAAAGAAACCTAGAATATATTTTTTCAAATCCACCATAGAGTTCTACATTTAGCAGCATGTATTAATAGCCAGATACATGATGGAAAATTATTTTGCAATAAAACTTTCAAGATAATGCCAGCTAGACTTATTTTAAACTACTCTTCCACTTCCTGCTGTTTCTACCTGCCAGAGTACAGCGGAAATACACAGACTTCAAGGTCCATTGATGCTCTTTCAAATTAGCCTCCTTCTCCAAGCCTCTGAAAACAGCTTTAAAGAAGCTCAGAAGTATTGAAGTCAACACTGCATTTGAAAGTTGTCCCTCAAAACTTCCCCCCACAGACAGAAAGGACAAACTGTCAACCCACTACTGGTAACTTCCTGCAAGAGTTAAAACACTGGAGCATTCAAGTCCTTGTCCTCAGAAGACCACATTCACTTGCATATTTATCATCACCTTGCAGCCACCAGTCCACGAGAAAAAAAAGTCAGTTAAGAACGCATAAATAATAAAACAAGAACTAAACCTGAGGCAGCTATGACAGTTATAACTTCACTCATAATGAGGCAGTTGCCAGCAAAGAGGTACTGCTTTATGCCTAGGCAAATTAAATGTCATCCTCTTTTTCACAGACATTCCTACTGACAATTCAGCTGCAATCATCATACCGATGCAAACCCACCTATAAAAAAGGCCCACTTTGAAAATTTTAAACTTACTCTTAATGAGTAATTCAGAAATTCTCCATTTATGACAGTGGATTGAAAAATATCTGTCAGATTTTCTGTGATTGTATTATCCATGTTCCTAATGAAAATAAGCATTGTTTCAATGACAATTACATTTCAGCTAAATATTTTTTCTAGGTAATAAATGCAGAATTTATCCTTATAAATGCAGAATTTATCCTTATAAATGCAGAAATCATCCATTTAACTGCAGAAAGCCAATGACATCCACATTAACAGAATCACAGAATGATCTGCATTGGAAGGGACCTTTAAAGTTAGTGATCTAGTTCCAATCCCCCTACCATGGACACCTTACACTTAGGACCAGGCTGTTCAAAGCCCCATTCAAAATGACTTTGAACACTCCCAATGATGGGACATCCCCAGGTTCTCTGGACAATCTGTTCTAGTACCTCATTTTTCTCACAGTAAAGAATCTCTTCCTAATATCTAAATCCACTCTCTTTCTGTCTGAACACATTCTCCTTTGTCCTACCACTACATGCCCTTGTAAAAAGTCCCTCTTCAGCTTTCTTGTAAGCTCCCTTTAGGTACAGCTGAGATAGGTGCTGCAGACCCCCCAGCTGAAGCTGCAGCTTTTGTTCCCAGACAAGGACCACCCTTCTGCCTTCAGGGACAGGTAGGATGAGTGCTCTTGGCCTGTGCAGATGGCCACAACCAGGTTTCTGGCTTATGTGCATTGTGAGTCTTCACTCTGCCTTGGAACAACATTATCTTCATCAGCATCTGGACATCACCATTAAACACACACAGGTGATTAAGATGTTTTAAGCACTGAATTATGGAACCAGTAATTGAAGCTAGATTAATAAATTGTTAAAAAAGCTTTTATTCAGACCCATTTCTCCCACAGCAGTGACAAAATGGAGAGAAAATTACACTGCTCTTTAAGGACATTTTAAGACTGTCTAATATGATATGACTTTGGATGAGGCTTCATTTATCCTGACTATCACCACTACAGTCTTTGATACGCTGTTCATAACTTGTCCATTACCACTTACATGTACATAAATGTTCAGTTTGGAAATTACTCCTTTTCATTAAAATTTGGTTAGCATCATTTTAGTTAAAGGAATAAACTTTTAAGTATTTCAGATAACTCTCCTTCCTAGCCCATTTCATTCAAAGCATAGAATGGGGGTTGTTTTGCAAGGGACAGAGATATTTTATAAATAAAGAAGGCTCTGTGGTGCCAAGTTACAACCCCCCAGAAAAATCACACACAAAACAAAAACAGGTCACAGACCAGGAAGAAAAAGCACCTACACAGTACTATGAAAATATGGATGTTTGGTTTGACTTTAGTACAGATGATCTACTAAACTAAAGAACAGCAAGCTCACATTACCCTAAAGGAAGCATAGCTTATAACTGAGATACAAACGTTTCACCAGATCAAACCTATAGATCCTGTTTGCATTTACACAGGGCTTTCCTCACACATGTTTAGGGTCAGCACACCTATGTACTGAATTTCTTTAGTTCCAGAGAGAAATGAGAATGTATATTAATGGAAATGAGATTCTAATTCCCTTAAAAAACAACCTGCTTCAGTGCTGGGCCTACCCTGAATAAATCAGAGTTAGTAACAAATTAGCATGTTTAACTGTTATAAAACCATTTACCACGAGGGGTGGGAGTGTCTGAGTTATATTTTGCTTTTAATAATACCTTCTTTGCTTCAGTCTTTGATTATAAAGCCTTTTGTCTGGATACCCAGCCCCCTGAACCATAGGACAGAGAGGGGAGCAGAATGAAGCCCCCAATATCCAAGAGAAAATGGTCACTGACCTGCTACACCACTTAGACACACAAGTCCATGGGCTGGATAGGATCCACCCAGGAATGTTGAGGGAGCTTGTGGAAGTGCTCACCAAGCCACATTGCGTGATTTACCAGCAGTCCCGGCTGACTGCGGAGGTCCCAGTTGACTGAAGGTTGGCCAGTGTGACACCCATCTATAAGAAAGGCTGGAATGAGGATCCAGGCCTGTCAGCCTGGTCTCTTTGCCAGAGGCAGTCATGGAGCAGATCATCCCGAGTGCCATCCCACAGCCAGGGGACCAGGCACTGCCATCATAGGTTTGCGAAAGGCAGGGCCTGCTTGGCCAACCTCATCTCCTTCCTTTATAGGGTGATCTGATCGGTGGGTGAAGGAAAGGCTGTGGATGTTCACCTGGACTTTAATAACATCTTTGCCACTGTTTCCCACAACATTATCCTGGAGAACCTGGATGGCTGCACTATTCACGAGGTTAAAAAAAAATGGCTGATGGCTGGGCCCAGAGAGTGGTGGCGAACAGAGTTACATCCAGCTGGCATCCAGTCACAAGTGGTGATTCCCAAAGCTCTGTACTGGGACCACTCCTGGCTTGTTTGATATTTTTACTGATTATCTGGACAAGGAGATTTGAGTTCACAAACACCACCAGGGCAGGAGCTTTGATCTAAGAGGGGGCAGAAAGCCTCTGCAGAGGGATCCGGACTGGTCGGATCAATGGGCTGAGGTCAGTTGGATGAGGCTCAGCTTGGCCAAATGCCAGGTTCTGTGCTTTGGTCACAACAACCCCACGCAGTGCTACAGCCTTCGGGCAGAGTGGCTGGAAAGATGCCTGGCGGAAAGGGACGTGAGGCTGCCGGTCAGCAGCAGCTGAACATGACACAGCTGTGCTCAGGTGGCCAGGAAGGCAAATGGCATCCTGGCCTGGATCAGAAACAGGGCTGCCAGCAGGACTAGGACAGGGATCATCTCTTTGTACTCAGCACTGGTTAGGCTGCACCTTGAAAACTGTTCAGTTTTGGGTGCTTCACTCCAAGAAACACATTGAGGCACTCGAGAGTGTCCAGAGAAGGGCAGTGGAGCTGGGGAAGAGGCTGGAGCACAAGCCCTGTGAGGAGCAGCTGGGGGAACTGAGGTTGCTTAGCTTGGAGGAGAGTAGGCTCAGGGAAAACATTATTGCTCTCTACAACTACCTGAAAGGAGGCTGTAGTCAGGTGAGGGTCATTATCTTCTCTCAAGTAGCAACTGATAGTACAAGAGAAAATGGCCTCAAGCTGAACCATGGGAGATTTATATTGGACATTATTCCATCCATAGTGCTGGATTAAGGGCTCAATGATCTTAGAGGTCTTTTCCAACCTAAAGCATTCAATGATTCTATCCTGAGAACAATGGATATTTTTACCTTTTTCATCTGACTCAGAGTTGTAATAGCACAACAACCAGTTGTGTACTTTCCCACTCTGGCATTTGGAAAGTGAAAACATTCTGCACAACATACTGCTTTGACTAAACTAGGTTGTGGACCTCCATCAGAGTATTTCCCATCTCTTATGCCAAAACCCCAATTGCCCAACTGTGGCAGAGAATATTCCAGAGAGTAATTTAAAAAGCAGAAGTAACATGAAAGACTGAAATAAGTTATCTGTAAGGAAACAATATTTACACACATCTACATATAATGTGTATATATAATATACAGTATGTATAAATTTACATGGGTACAAATTTCATTTTGGAAAAGATCAATAGTAATAGGAAAGCAACTCAGAGATTATCTTGGTCTTATACTTTGAAGGGTTTTATCACATTTCAATGGATGCTATATTATATTTAGTCCCATTTCTAGCACCTTTTAAAATAGTCTCTGCACAATCACCTAGCAAAATCGCTCCTGAAAAATGTACTACCTACCCTATGAAGCACCTAAGCCACAGGAGTGCTGATCTGCATTACATTACATGCTGATCTAACCTATATTACAATCTAAAATTTAGGCAACGGCACACAAATGAAAAAAATGGAAGCACAGAGAAATCAGACAACAAGTCCAGAGTTGCACAGCAGAGACTGGGGCAGAATTAAAAAGCGATTATGAGCTCGGAACTCCTGCATAGACTGTATTAAGTTTTCTTTCAAATCACACTGAGAGGGCTCACCTCCACCCACTGCTCACGATATAAAAAAAATATATCTGCTCAACAAATTTGTGGAGCAAGTCTTTTCACTCCAGGCAGCCAAAGAATACACTGTTCTCAAAAAAGAGAACTCACAAATAAATGATTGCGTATTTTCTTTTTCTGTTATGTTTTTAAAGAAATACTTTTTTTCTCAAAGCATAATCCGAAATTTTGGTCTTGGAGAGGTAAACAGAGTTTAAAAATACAATAGAATGCACAGACTTTTTATCAAAATTCAGCTTTCAAAGACGATTTTAAAAGGTTATTTTTATACAATTTAACAGTACAAACCCCTCTACATGATACATAGGTCGCTTTGATGCTACTGCATTTATAACAATGTTTTATTCATGTATTTCTTTTGTAGCTCTGTCACTAAGAATCGAATCAGCTACATACAACTTAATTCTTCCCCTGCTACTTGTGTGATGAGAAAGATGATATTGCTTTCTGATTGCAGTAAAACAAAATGAAATACATTACCTGTCTGTTCTCCTCTGAGTAACAAGTGCAGTGAGTATGAGAGATGACATGCATGGCTACTTTTCAAAGGAAGTGCCACACAAATGGAGTACCTTTTTTTTTGTTATATATATATATTCCTGTATTTTCCAAAACGGCATCTACAGCTGTGGATCCAAGCCCCTGCAGTACTCTGCCCTATTTTCTTGTGTATTTGGTTACAACAGATATTTTGTTATACCGGTAGTTAAAGGGAAAGAGCATATTATGCACCTAAATATTTCTATTCCTAAATAGCGAAGAACTTAAATTGCTTTGTTAATAGTAAAAATATCATCAACAAGCTACACTTATGTCCACTACTACTTCCAGATCTCATCCGAAATTTATTTTAGCCAAGGATATGAAGGAAACTTTTTTTAAAATCCATGGAAATTTCTCCTCAGATTAAATGAAGATTGCAGCTAAAAAACTTTGTTAGCAAAGCACATTGCCAGTGGCTGTGGATGACGACAACCCAGTGTCACATGACAAAGTAGAGCCAATCAAATAGTATTGACTACTTCACAATAGTTTATGCAAGGTACTAAAGTACCTTCAAAGAAAACCTCAGGCTACCTTTGCTCTGGAAGAAAGGAATTAAATGAGCAACAAGGAAAATGTCTTCTTAATTAGAAGACAACCTCCCAGGCTTCATGTCCTGCAAACCCAAATAAGCCATAAGAAGACCTGTTACACAGCCCAGCTTCTTCCTACAGCCCCTGCAGAAAAAAGGTATATTCCTTCCATCAATACTCCAAACCTGAAAGAAAAGTCATAGAATCTGCAAATTACAGATTCCCAAGGATAAAGTCTTCAATCTCATGTTCAAATAGGAAGTTCTGAGAGGAAAAAATCCCAAAGACTAGTAGATGAATGTTATGACTTGTCCTGGACACATGAATTTGGTGTTAGTAATCTGACGCAATCAATGTCTTTGGAATTTTGTCCTCAATTTTAAAGAAACCTGCCATACATTAAAAACAAATAGCAAGAGTAGGTCGATATCAAAGCTTGAGTCCAAAATCTGTGACTTTGGAGGCACAGTAAGAATACACTGTAAGTGTAACATGAAGTTAAGATTCTACAGAAACAGAAGAAATTACCATTTTAATCCATAGAGATGCTGCTCTGGTGCTCTTCTTTAACACAACAAGATGGTTGTTTTAACCATCTCCCAGTGGTTAAAAGCAGTTTTGAAGTTGTTGGTACTACTGCATGTGCAAAAAAAAAGCAAAACCAAAGACAAAAGCATCAGAGATGTGGCCAAAAAAGGCAATGGGAAACAAAAGAGAATCAGAGGAACACTAGCAATACAAGAACAGAAGAAAGCTCAGAGAATGCATTTCAAGTGTATTCTTGGCACTAAGGAGAATTTTAGAATAGAGAGACTCCCTTTATATTCCTCTTCTTCTTTTATTTAGGAAGATATAATTTTATGAAGATTTGTTCTGCAAACAAATGAAGATGCACTGACTATTATAAGCAATTACCTTATCACTTTTTCTTCCCAACAGAATAACCTATGAGAATCTGAATACTGACTAGCCATTTATCCAAAAGGTATTGTGCTATATACTCCCTGTTGGATATAGTTGGACCATAGTAAAATATGACACGGATCCTAATTATGATTCTGATGTTACAGAGGTCCAAAGGAAGCATGACCCTTGAAACCACTTAGCAGCATCCCCCAATATCTGAAATGGCTGAGTACAGCTCTGCCAAGCTCTTTATCAATAATGCCACTGCTTTGCCATTGTAGGCACTGCAAAATGACGCCTGAAGTTCCCTTGGAAGCACAGCCAAGAAGAGAGAATTATGCATTGCATCTTCTTGACTACTTGTCCATGAGTTTCCTGTGGATTCAGCTAATGCCATAGGCTTTTGGCAGCTGGCAGTATGCACAGTGTAAAACATCATTCAGCTTCACTGTCTCAATCACTGTGCTCCACAGAGCAGAAAATTAAGTTCGACAGATTTAAAGGAGGTTCTTGTCATTTACTGCAATTCATATAAATCATTATATATATGGCTTTAAAATCTCATCTGTAACTTCCAAAGAATGATGACTGAGTCAGTGTGATTATTTTATACCATTATATAAAAAACCCAAACCCAAATTATTAGTTATGATCAAATGCTCATTTTCCTTCCCATGGACAGAAGAACTGACATAATTTTTATCTCTAAACATTCTTTCATTTTCAGAGGAGCTTAATTTCTGTATCATCTAACCTTAACTAACATGAATAGTAGTATTTTCTTTCATATTTTGAGTGGCTAAGAACTTTCTGCTGAAACTACCTTTTTAATGGAAATAGGTGACTTTTTAGTATAGAGTGTGTCAGCTTTCATAAATTTTCTGTAAAATTTAAGCAGTACTCTTCTGTATTATGCCTTGTACCTGCTGCCTCTAGGACACCACATTCACTCCACTGGGGACAGGTAACTCAGAAGCCAAGCGTCTCCAACACCTCAGGAATGAAATTATCCTAAATCCGAAGAATCTATGACTTTATGTCACAGAAAACACTGTACTTCCACTGTTCCTGAGCATACTGTGGAGCACCTTACCTGGGAAAGCCTTTTTCAAGCTTCTGGCCCCAACAAACAATTCCTATCTGTCTAGCCAAATTACTTCCTTTTCTGTTTCACTGCATAGTCCTCAGCCTCTCAGTGTCCCCACTGCACACATACTAGTTTGCACATGGACTCTTGCTTGGAGCAATGCAAGCAGTTCCTTTTGTGAGAGAATCTGTTCACAGAAGAGAAGATGATATGCTCCAAGATCTGTGCAGTGCACAGGCCAGGTCACATCACCCACCACAAGTCACTCCTTAGCCTCACACTAAAAAGCCTCCCAAGAATGGCACATCTCAGTCTCCAGCTATACTTTCTTTGCAACTCCAAAATCTTCCATTGGCCAGACACCCCAATTCTACACCTCAATTCATTTGCAAACAAAGAAGCCAGGGCTGGATGCAGGACCTATAATAATGTCCTTAAACATGATACTGGAAGTGCCACTGAGAAACTACCTTCCTTTCAGGCCCCCTTTGTACCACCAGTGTTAAGGCCACCAGAGTTATGAGAGGTTTTGACCACGTGTGCTGCAGTCTCCTCGAAGCCTTTAATATTTACACCAATGATTTGTGTGTTGGCTCTTTTCATAGCATCCACCTGTCTTATTTTTATCACAATGATAGCCAAAAGAAGAGATAAAATGCTGATTTATTAAATAATTTCCCTCATAAGATAAACCTCTTCATTCAACTGTTAACATTTGCACATTACTGATGGGACATTTTGTAGATTTTCTACAGCTATCTTGACTTAGTAGCTTCTGAATATGAAAGCTTAATGCCTATTGTTAATGCCTACTGTTGTTTTATCTTTGTTTATCCTATTTAGTCACCAAGGCACACTGGACCACATCTTTGGGGAGGTCTGCTGCCTCCATGGGGGCTAGCTTCAAGATGTCAGGAAAACCCTTTCCTACCCTGATACTGCCCTCAGATTTCTCTCCACTACTGATTCTTCAGGTGAACAGCAATGAAAAAGGGGCATGCAATGCTGATGGACTACGAGGATATTGTGAGATTATGTGTGAAGAAAATCAGAAGTGCCAAAGCCAAACTAGAATGCTATTTGACTATTGCTGTGAAACACAATAAAAATGTTCCTATACATACATTAGGGAAGAAAAAAAAAAAAAAAGAGAAGGGCTAAGGAGAATCTTCATCCTTTATGAGATGTGGGGAATAAAACACTGTCAACAGCTGAGGAAAACAGTGAGATACTTAAAGTCTTCTTTGCCTCAATCTTTAGTAGGAAGACTACTTCTCTGGATACCCCATTCCCTGAGTTGGAACACTGGAATAGAGAGCAGAAGGAAGCTCCCAAAATCCATACTCCAAGTGAAAATGGTCAGAGACCTACTACACCACAAGGTGAGACCTTATTGCACTCCACAACTTCTGTAAAAGAGGCTGGAGCCAAATGGGGGCTGTCTCTTCTCCCAAGTAACAACTGATAGGACCAGAGAAAATGGCCTCAGGTTGCACTAGAGGAGGCTTAGACTGGGTATTATGAAGCATTAATTCACCAAAAGGTGGTCTGGCCTTTAAACAGGCTGCCCAGAGAGTCACCATCCCTGAATGTATTTAAAACTTGGGTAGATGTGAGGCTTAGGGACATGGTTAACGAATGGATTTGGCAGTATTAGGTTAATAGTTGGAGTTGGTGGTCTTAAAGGTCTTTTCTAATCTAAATGATTCTATGATCCTGTAAACTGACCAATGTCTGTTTATCAACCCAAAGAAATTACATTATGAAACAATTCTACACTGGCAACCATAGCAGGAATCCATAACGAATCGGAAAATAGGAACTAAATATAGATTTAAATTATTTTAAGTGAGAACTACTAATTGCTGTTCAATAGGTACACAGTTTCCCAAAGAACTTTACTGGAATGCAAACAGCAGATGGCAGAAATTGCAATTGAGCTATGGTTGCAGACTACTACCATTGATAGCTAGCTTGTGTAAGAATTCTGTTATAATCTTCATGGGGAATGGGAGAAGGCGTACTCTAAAGGTATTGGGGAGAATTTTCTTTTTCCAGTGGAAATTTACGTCAGGAAAATATGTGAATATTCTTCCTCAGTTGTGAAATTTCAGTCTCAACCATGAGTGTTGATTTCAGTCTCAGTCTTGAGTGCTGTCTGCTGCAAGAATCCAGTTTTGCCCATGTGCTCCTGATGCCCCACAGTGTATTCTGCTTCCCCAATAAAACTAAAATGCATGGGACACAGTCAAATCTCACTCAGCTCCTACAGATGGGCTGACTGATATTTTATTTTAAAAAATTAAAATTATAAGAAATTTAGAAGAAAGATTTACTGAAATAGGTACCTCATCTTCATTTCCTCATTTGTTTTTGTACACCTGAATGCAGACTTTACACACAGTTTCATTAGTCCTGCTGTGTACTTCTCAGGGCACTGTAATTGTTTCAGAAGCAAATCAGAGATCTGCGTCAGAGGTGCATCTAAACTCAGGAACTATGTCCTTAGACATTTTTAACTGGGAAGAAAACCTAACTGAAAATCTAAAACCAAGAATAACACAGGAGCATCACCCAGTGCTTTGACACTCCCAAGCAGTTTTCTCACAATAAAAGATAAAACTCAGAAGCTACTGATTTAGTGGTCAACCCAAATGAAGTCAAATGAGAGCCAACAAGCATCCTCCCCTTCCTTCCCCCTCCACGTGTGATCACTTCAGAGGAACCTAAAAAGAAATCTCACACAATGATGGAAATAGAGTGAAAGACTGCTATTTTCATTACAGTATTTGTATTTAAGCACTGTTCTTTAAAATCTGAAATTTCAGAAAAACAAAAAAGTCTCGTGCCTGCATAAATAGACAAACAAAGGAAGACATATACTCTTCTTGCCTTGCAAGAGAAGATGGGAACAAAAGACACAAGTGTCCCCTGCAATAGCAATCTAAATGTCTTCATTTAAATAGAACCTGACACACCATTTTTAGCTGCTTAAGATGCTTGTCAAAATCCCTCTTCCACTGCAAACCACATTAAAAATACTAACAACCAAGAGCTGCCTGGGGTTCTGGGTTGTAATGGTAGGATTAAGCAACAAAGGAGGAAAGCAAAAGCAGACCATGTCTCACACACGTATATCCTGCTTCACACACATAGTTCAGACACCACCATGTGTACCACAGTGTGTCTCACCACACAGTGGAGAACGGCAGACAAAAGATCAGAGCATCTCAAGTCTCTGCAAATCCACTCTCCCAATCCCCATGTAGGCAAGAAGATAAGCACATTGTTAGTCTCAGCAACGGCTTCATACAATTAACAGACCCATTCGCAATTTGTTTTCACTGTCCCTTATTAAGCCCTGATATAAAAACTGGTTAAGAATCTTTTTTCTCCCATCTTTTTACAAACGATAAGACAGAGGTTGCATTTATGTATAAAGATGAATACACAGTATTTATATTTAAAGCTACTTATGTACCTCACAAATTTGACTGAGTCAAAGTTTTCAGCCTACATAGTGCTTAGATTAGGCTGGAGGAAGAAGTGGGTCTCTGCTGAGCTACCAAAGAACCACATATGCAGCCAGGTTTATGATCATGAATTCAATACATCTCTTTTCAGCATAATTTTTCTCATCTGCCTGTTACATTTACTCACATCACATTCAGGAACATTTCAGGAGTCAGATTTTGTTCTCCCATCCTCCAGCGTGCCTGACTTGATGCAAGTCTTCACGTGTTTTTCTTTTGTTTTTTTAATCTTACAAAATGCATATATATATATATATATATATTATATGTCATATAATACTATGAAGAGTTGTTTGGGTTAATAAAATGCAAGATAAGAGCAACATTACAACTACTAACAACTAAATAAAAAACTGGACAGCCATGACCTAGAAACATTAAGTTCTTTATTTTATATCATTACAATCTCTTAATATCACCTCCACTATTCCTACAGATACAAAAAAAACCCCAAACCAAACCAAACCAAACAACAACAAAAAACCCACAACAACAACAAAAAACCCAAAACAAAACAAACCCAAAACAAACCAAACAAAAAAACCACAAAAAACTAGCCACAGCCCCTTCTTGAGGAGTTTCTGTCTGGAATTGTTAGCCAGGTTTGTTCTCCTTGTGGCAGAGGCAGTCTGTACTTTCTTGTCTTTTTATCAGCCTTCTCACTCTGTTCATTATTAACCGATAAATACCTCCCCCAAAAATATATTCACCCAGTTTTGGTCTGAAAACTGTTCTTCATATCTAAGTCTGCCAATGTAATCTAAACATATTTACTCAAACCTCCAATAGGATGTTTGACACATTTCAGGCCGAAAGATGTGTGTCCATCTGTCCATCTTACAGGTTCAAAACTTATCATTGTGGGTTGGTATTTCTTGCCTTGAAGTCTTTTATAGGCAGTAGGTCTAAAGAGATTATTTTTTTTAATCACTCCAATACCTCAATCTGGGATCCTATAATCATGCTGGGCCTCATCTGCTTTGCATCACTTGGCAATTTAGGTTGTGCAAGCTATATTAAGTGCTCACAGATTTTCATACAAATGGCATGTACAAGATGTTCCAGCTTACTCACGCTGAATCCACCAACTGCAATAGACTGTTGAATTTTTTTTTATAGGTATTATACTTACAAATATCCCTTTGTTAAAATGTGAAGATGTTTGGAAATGCCAAAATGACTTCCCTGTGCACCCATATGTTCCAAGGCAGTTGAGAGTTCTTAGTGCCTCTGCAAACTTCATGCTTTCAAGTCCAACAACCAACTACCTAGGAATTCACTGAACTGTTATGACACACCATCACCTTGTCAGTCAGATAATATACACCTCTGAAAATCCATCCATCCACCCCAGTCATGCTTCACCCTTCTACTTCCTCAGGTGTTTTTCTTATTCAATTCAGTATGTGCCCCCCTGGGCAGGTAGCATCTACAGGTCACAGCTTTCCTGCAAGAAGCCCTGACTTGGGTAGCACTGGTCCTGCCCATTGCTGTCTCAACCCCTTTTCTCTTCAACCCCAAACTCTCTGCAGCAGTCTCTACTGCTTCAGCTGAAAAGTCCCAGTACCCTGCTGGGCTTTGTCCTAGACTTTAACGTGCTCTTTTAATGTCACAGAACTGGGCTATGTGTGCACACCGATGAAAATAAAAAACAAGCTGTCATTCAAACACAAAACAAAAGATATTAATCATTTGGTATTATCACCACACAGCACGTGTGTGCATATGACTAAGACATGAGGGAGGAGAACCATATGCACACCAAGCTATTTGCAATGCAGACCTGAAGAGGTTTTCCAAATTAGGTCACGGATGACAAGAGAATCAATATAACACACATAGACCCAGATGCAGTATTTTCACATTCCACTTTTTAACAGAGATGAGGGAATATGAGGATCTCTTGGGTACAATTTATGCAATATGGGGTTTCATAAGACTGAGGTAACACTGATAACATTGTGAAGAAAAAAAAAAAAAAAAAAGAAAGATTTTGTGGAGTTTATTTCAGTTTAGTTCAGGAACTGGAGCTGCTCAATTGCCTTACTGACCAGGTGTCAGTAAAGAATCAGTAAAATCTATTTCCATCTATGTACAGCTGACGTGTTGCCAGTTTTTTCTAGAAATAGACATTACTGAGGCTAGCTCTCTTTTCTTACCTTCCACTTGGATCACTGCAATCTGCTCTGAAGTTAGAAAATATTTGAAAAATTCAGCTAGCATAGAAGTAGGCAATATTTTAGAGGCAAACCATTTGGAAACAGCCATCTGTGCTTGATAATGGTTGGAAAATTTAGAAAAAATGCTACTTTTCTTTTTTTCACTAGTTCCACTCTTTTTTCTACCCTTTCTGCAGTGGACTTCTTTTCAGTATCAGTTGTGAAAAAAGGACAACTTTACAGCCAAATTTTGTGTGATAGCCTACACAATACCAATTCATTTGTATTGACCAGAGACCCTGGCATCCCTGAGCTACTTCAAGCCCAATTTTTTCAGCTACCTCATCTCTTCTAATCCCTCCACTCTATTATCTCCCTTCTATTTACTTATTTTTCACTCTTTATTTCCACTACCAAGACTATACAAGCAGCCAAGAAGTCAGTATGTTTGTTTAGGTAGGAGGCAACTGCCAGCAAGGGCACGTTCACCAAAAATCTACTTCAATAAAAAACTTATTCTTCCCTTATTCTGCTGGAGCTTGGATTTTCTATCTGTTGGACAAAGTACAATCCTTCTTGCAGGTTTCTGAAGGAGACAACATTTAGCATCAGTTGGTTGCTACTTTTTTAAAATAAAGTCAGGTATGGTGATAGCAATGATGTATTTATTAAGCAGCAGACCATTTCTCTTCCTCATACATGTACCACATGCTTTCCTATATTTTTTTAAGCTAAAAAGGCATTTCTGTCGAGTAGATCATTATTTTCAGTTAAAGACAATCAAGAACTCACCATTTGTAAGATGTTTAAATATTCAGCAGGTCAACAGACTGTATGTGGTTACAAATATATATACATTTACTTTTCCAGTACCTCAGTGTAAGTTTCTCATCATCATCTATTGTCTCTATAAGCACATCTTCCCATTACACATAAAAAAAGGTAAAGTTCCTTGCATTTACAATTAAAGAAACTAAACTGTTACTTAACATATATGTTTGGTTCACAAAAGTAAACGAGTTTCTAAAATTCTTACTAAAAGCACACACATTTTTCATGGTAATTTCATGTTGCTGGAAGCCTTTCTTTTCTTATTCCTACTAGAAGCTTCCTACTAGAGATGGCTTAAGTAGCAATATGTCATAACCTTCAAATGGTAAATATCCATTTTGTTTCAAAAGATGATAAAATTACTCCTAAATTATACCATTTATATTGTTTCTTCCATTCTCTTCCTCTGAAACACTACAACGAACTTTAGAAAATCCTATTCATTGCATCAGTGGAAGCTCTGAAGGCTGTTAGGTCAATGTATATACACTCTGCTCACTGACCTAAATTATAAGAGACTAACTTCAAAACCACTGACTGAAAAACTAATCTTAAACACTGAGCAAGCGTAACAGATCCTGTAACTATACCTCTACAAGGAATGCATAAGAGATGCACTAGAAAAAAAAAGCTATGAAAAAACCACCAAAAACCAAGCCAGAACACTGGGTGTTCAGACATGAGTTTCTTTTTGCAGGCCAGTAGCCCACAGCAGCTCTTCTCCAGTTCCCTGTATTACTGAAGCAAAAAACCAGCAACCTCAGAGTCCTCTGGCATACAGCAACAGCACACTGGGCCAGCTTTCTCAGACAAATGGGTTCTGTGGCTCAGCTTCCAGCCTGGTATCAAACAAATTGCTCCTGCTCTTTACTTGACACAGACATGCTTTGGCAAATGCAGAGAAAAAAGACCTTTGAATTCCCCAAATGCTCAGACCTCAGCTGCATACCACTACTTTGTGGTGTCAAAAAGCAGCCTGTTGACCACAGGACACTCCACTGTTTCCAGACACCAGAAAACCATCAGCCTTCCTCCTTGAACCATGAAGCCTGAGAAGATACAGCATACTTCAGCCACATAGTGAAGTCTCAAGACAATAAAAAAATAAGCATTTACATTTTCTGTTCCCAGGTAATGATGAAATGGAGAAGCTGTTTGTCAGGAGCTGAGTCTGGCCTTTTTCAGAAAAATTCTCTCTTGTCCCTTAATTCAGGTAATCCATTATCTTGTACAACTGTACAAGATCACTGGTCTACCCAAGAGCAGGTCATCGGAGCAGGTGCAACCTGTTCCTGAATCTGAACAAAATCAATCCAGTCAACGTGCCTTCAGGTAGTCACCTTTCCTAGCTAAAGAAATCTATCATTCGCTACCTTTGAGCTCCTTCAAATAATTTCTTTGATATAGATATTTGCTCTACAGCTAGTTAAGTCCTTTATCCTTCTAGTTGCCGTTCCTCTCCTGGATTTTAAACAGCTTTCCTACCCGAGTAAAAAAGTTGTATTTATTTTACATTGAGCATTCCTGGAGTACTTCAAGTACCCACAACATGGCAGGTCTGGATCTTCAGATAAAAATTAGCAAGTCATCCTGCCTTTAGCTTTGACTACAGTCCTTGCTTTAAGCCAAATTGAAGATGGCACCAACTATGCACAGCAAATGTCTCTGGCATGATCCCACATAAAAGCAGGATGACCTTGGGAGACTGAAGGAGCAAGGCATGGTGATATATACACAGAAACCATCTAGTCATCCAGCTCTTTTGCTGCACATTAACGTAGTAGCAATTTCCTCACATTCCACTGCAGACAAATCTGGTTACCTTCCATGATTTTATTTGCAATATTACTGACATCTTAAAAATAATTATGGTTTGAATACACACATTTTGCAGTAGTTCTGCTACTTTTCCTATCACGTATTCCTTCGTTATATCAACACTGATTAAAAAGAAAAAAGAAAAGCATGCCTAAAATAATTTGTGGTTCAACTCTCAGATAGACATTCATGAAACTAGCTGATATTTACGACACAGATCAGGAGTGACGGAGTGTCTATTTCTAACTTGTTTTTAAAGAATTCCATCTCTTCTTGAGAACTGTCCTCTTCCCTTATGAGCATGGTTCTGTTTGTTCTTGCCTTACAGAACAGAGTACATCAAAGGAAAATAATAATGTATTTTGGCAGCTACCCTTAACAAAGAAAGCATCCACGTTAACATTTGAGGATAGCAAACTAAGTTCAGTTCATCATGTCCTAGCCAAAAAAACCTGCAGAGAGGTATGCTTACAGTGAAAGCAAAGCTGGAAGCTTAGTCCACAAATTTCAGTTACCAAAATTGTAAGGAAGGAAAAACAGAGTTTAAAAGATGATTTAAAAGAAGTGATTAGCCTTCAGTGGCTTTTTTGAGTTCAAGAATTCTCAAAAAAAATTAGAAAAATAAAGTATTGTCTCCTTCATATCTTACTTACTTTGTTATAAAACATATCAGGAGAGGGGATTGTCTTGAACTGCAAGGAAGTCTCTGCATTGAGTGACACTGTGGCTCAAGAATAATTTCAGATAGAGCAACTTTGGCCACTTCTAAGAACTTGCAAGCGCCTTCCCTAGAAGCAAAGCTGAAATCAGTGGGATGATCCTCGTGGTCTGGTTTCCATCTGGACTACAATGAATTTCAGCATTTAAATTGAGTCTTTCTACAGTGTTACTGCAGAGGGCATAGACCTGGGGCTGAAGCTCTTCAAAGCTCCACTCTCTCCAGCCACATGCCTTACTCCTTTGTATTTCAAGAACTAATGACAACATGCACATAATTAAGCTGTCAGAAACATCCCCAACAGCTCAGGGGCAATCTCAGCATAGAGGATTTTGCTCTCCATGGACAGTCCTTTGCACCTTTCAAACAAGTACTCAAAATCCTCGAGCCTACTTTACAGTCAGAACTGATTCACTTTATTTCTCCATTGTTTTCTGCTGCTATTTTTATACCTGCACCTTCCTCTCAAAGAAGAAAATAAAAATCAAATTAAGTAAATTCCTGTAAAAGGTAAGTGATATTTTAAACTGCATGACAGCATTTAAATTCATAAATTGAGTGTCCACTGCCTAAAGAAGCAGGAAAAAAATTTAACTTCAGCAGTTATCCTAAATATTATTCAAAAATGAATATTGCTTTTTAAATTATTATTCTTAGCAATAACCTTTTAGAGTAACTGAAGTAAGAATTATCTGAAGTCAGCAATATTTTTCCATGTATAAGCCCAGAGCATGTCTTAAAATGCTGAGCATTCTTCCTAGTTCCTCTGAAATCAACATGCATTCCACCCGAACTGAAATACATGATTTGCCTATGATCCTAATAGAGAAAAAAAATTCCATTGTTAAGTAAAACTGTAAAAGTAGTTACATTTATTTATCTATTGATAACCAATACAAAGCAGAAAATAATTTAGAAATGTTTCAAATCTGTGTCTTTAACACCATACATCTCATGCAACAACAAAAGTGGACTGTATTTAATTTTTACCTGAAAACTCATGCAACAACACCTTCCAAGCTGAATATATAATAGATAAGACCTGCACAGTCTGGTTTAAACTGCAAACAGCTGAAGCCATTGAATCACTCGCCCAACCAACCTAATGTGTACAAAACTTCAGTGCACAAACTGCAGTTATTTTGAACACTGCATGTGGGCACAAGCAATAACCACCTGTTAAAGTACTGATGCTCCTACACGACATTTCAAAATACATTTTCTCCAGTACTGGCAGGGGTTATTTTTGGAACACACACTTATTTTTTAAACCTTTTCTCCTCTACTACCTCCACTATTATCTTGACCTAACATTTTCCTTCTGCTATGAAACTACGCTTTGAACACAGACAGAACCAAAATCCAGAGTCTTTCTGAGAATCAAAGAGGCATGCTGTAACTGTGGCTACAGCCATGTAAATCCAGGGTGTGGAGCTCCTATGGATTTGCCCTGTATGGGAGGTAAGAAATTGCTTAAGTCTGAACCAAAGGGACTACCCTGATAGAACAATTGAGGGACAGTCTAAATAAGATACAACCAACAATTTGCATTTAAAAGAACAACGGTAATTTGCATATAAAAGAACAATGATCAAGATTTGGTAAACATCTTTTTGCAATGTAATTATGATCAATTTCATTCAGTAAAAAAAATGCCACTTGAAACTACTTTCTTTACTAACAAGATTCTGAGGGGGAAAAAATCAATTTTATAAAATGTACTTAGCAAGATTTAAATAGGAAAAAAGATCCGGCTATTTGCCTTCATGTACAATTTGATCAGATAGCATGTAATGGAGGTGACAAAACCCTTTGAATTTTCCTCCACAACTTGAATTTCAGCTAATTTTCTTATGCAAATAAGGGCTAACTAGTTACTTTTTAAATTCCATCTCCTTTGACTACAAAAACTCTAAATAGATTATTCGTAGCACTCAAGTCTAAGTAGTTTTGAGTGTATTCTCATCTCAGTGCACAGAGAGCTATGCATAAGCTTCTCATTAAGGATAAACCACCTCTCATTGAAATGAGAATATACCCCTAAGGGTTACTGAATTAAATTCATGTTTCGTTATTCATCCAAATTATTTTACATTTTCATAGCACATTAACATAGTCTCTGTAACTTCGTGGTAAAGGCAGATATACTCCTCATAATCTGCACTAGAATATGAAAACATACAAGGCTCTGCAGTCCTAGCACATCTGTTAAAAGGTGGAAGATGCATTTGGCAAGACAGTTTTGCTACGTGTCAATACCTCTGTCAGTGCTCAAGGATTGTTTGCTATTTGTCAGGGCTTTTCTGTTACTTTTTGAATATAGCTTAAGGTACATTTTTGCCAGTCAAAAGATAGGCAAGAAGTTCTGTTTGACACAATAAATGGGATATCTGATAATCAGGGCAAAGGGGGGCAGAAACCATACAAAAGCTCAACTCAGCTCTCATTAACCCAGAGCTTGACTGTGTTTTGCTGCAGGGTCTAGGCATATATCTAGAAATAGGTATGATCTAGATCCTGACCTTCACATCGATTTTTTTTTTTTTTTTTTGTAAAGTATCCATGTAATCAATTTGTCAGTTTGTGTTACAGTGCCTGTTTACCTCTATCCACATATAGAAGATACTTGTCTATCAGCCTTCTGCTATGAACTCTAAACTTTTCAGTTTAAAGCTATTCCCAATTTTTCCTTGGCACACTCTCAACTCAATTAGAAACCAATTAACTGATCAAAAAATCAAAACATGCTTGAAACCAAGACCTCACATACTTTTTTTCATCCTTAAACCTTAATAATGAGCAAATAAAACTTACATACCAATGAAATGCAGGAGACATGAAAAAGAGCAAACTTTTTGTATTTTGCAAACCCATGTGCCTCTGAGGCTAATAGGAAGAGAGAAAAGTAATAATTTTAATGTTTGTCTTGCTGTTTATTTTTTCCCTTCCCCATAGTTTTACAATTCATGTTATTACTATAGCATCCATTAGGGAGAAATTTGCTAAACAACTTTTTCAGATGCATCTGAGCAATTTATTTCTTTACAACTTCCTCAGAATATCAGAAGTATTTTAAAACAATGGACTTTTTTTTTTTAACTGTATATTTAATACATCATGTTTGAAAAATAAAAGAAGTCTATAAAGCCGTTATACTTGACCTTTAACTTAAACCAAACGTGAAAAGAATTAATTTGACTCCATCTGCAGATTAATATACACTCTGTTTTGGTTACAAAGGGCTTAGATCTGTGGGCTGTGTAGGTCCATACTCACTTAGGATGTGACACTGTGCTGAGCACCTCATGGCACATTCCAAAAATTCCCAGATCTCACAAACATCAGCCGGAAATAAAGTCCCTAAACCCACAGGACAGCCCACCCAAAGCATAGTACCTTAGACTGCTAACAGAAAAGTTTATTTCCAAAGATGATCTAAACCAGTACTTAGCATTTCTCATGTATTTTGGTTTAGAAAATCTACATAACTAACACAATTGTACAATTTGACAAAGGAAATTAAATCTTTCGGCCACATGGCTTCTCGCTTTAAATGCTAGATGCTCCAGGATTTACTGAAATATCTTTCATATAGCTAAACTCCTGGCTAAGTGGGAGAAAACGTTACCTGGAGGATAATCAGATACCAATCTGGTTTAGAAGTCATCATCTTCTCTAGGATTAACATTTATTTAAAATCTTGAAAATATTTATAAAGTAGGGAAATAGAAATCATAGTATACTGAAGCAAATTTTCAGTGGCCTTAAATTGTGGTCATTTGGACATTTCAAATTCAGTCAAAACAACAAAACAAAAAGTCTATGGGAGTATTCATTTCCCTGCAACTGCCTCTTAAAAGTTTATATAAAATTTTAACAAAATACCAAACATACAAAAGCAAAGCTCTATATGCCAGCAACCCTTTATTACTCTTATCAGCTTACATTTCACACTCATTACAAAACAGAAATATCAAAGTAATATTGAACCCAGTGGCTTTCCTTGGCGACTAACTTTTTTGTTTTCTAGGACACAGTGAAAACAGTTTTTCAAAGTCATGAAAGGGATTTGGTTATATATCTTCTCTTAATTTAATAGGTAAACCAGAAAAATCTCAGTGTTGGCATTTAATACCTAAGATAAAAATTACTAAACTTTTCAGGACCCGCTCCCTTACTACTGATTTCAGCATATTTTGCATACAGAATGATTGCACCTCTTGTGCAGTTTCAGTAAGCATTCCAGCACAGTTTTTCAGGATATGCAGAAAGTATTATTTACCAAACATTCTCACTCAGACTGGAATTTGGTTCTGGAACACCGCGAGTCAAAAGCCCTTAGGTACTCTCCAGTAACACTGAGCAGGCAGGACAAAGAGATGAGAAACACTAGTGCATCATGTCAGCAGTAAGTGTGCACTGGACTAATGTGACTCAGAAGGATGCATCACACACCAAAACCTTTTAGACTTCATATTCTGTCAGGACAGTTGCTCTGCTGTACTTACCCACAGCTGCAGAAAAAAGTTCCTTTCCAACAGAAAATTTTCTGCCTTTGTTCTCAGCCCAGAAATTCCCTTGATTCTTTTCTAATCTGATTCCCTCCAGCCACTTCTAAGCAGAAAGCTATTTTAAGCAGAAAATTAAGACATACAATGCAAAATATCCCCCAAATTCAAATGAGTTGGCTTCTATTATCAGGTACTCTCCAAAAGGCTTCTTCTGACTGACTTCTGCTGTTCACCAGGGTCTGAAAAATGCACAAATAAGAGCACTAAGGCAGCAAGGGAGCTCACAGCCACTAAACACAGCAGCACTATTAGTGTCAGTGTCTTCACTTCATCAAGTGGAGGCTTTTAAAATGGGAGGCTACAGTCCTGACTACTGCATTTACAGGTTGTTATAAGGAAGTCAAGCAAATCTGCACCTCAGTAGCAGTGCTTAAAATTAGAGCAGTAACTAAAACAGATGTGAAAATGAGATGAGAAAAGACAGGCACTGCTTTAACCACACAAGAAGTCTACTTTGAAATCCCAAGGGGTGGGAGAAATGTTCAGTAGGGCATAAAAATCTTAAGCAAGAAGGGGTCTCCAACATATTTTTTACACTTACATTTAAGTGAGATCTACAGCTTTGATTCCTGTGGATCAAGAAAAGTATAACTCACACTTCAAGCTTGCTGAGCACATGCTGTGCAGATTCTTCTGGAACAAACAGACATTAAAATATAAACCCCTGTATGCTACCCTGAAGTAACAAAGTTAAGAACTTGGACCATCAAGATAAATTGACAATATTATGACTCCATAGCAAGATGAATATAGTCATATAACTTGACATAATTACCATCTCCAGGACTGCTTTAAAAAGACCTAGCAGTACTGTTAAATTAGATCTGTCTAACCTCTAAACTTCACAGCACAGGAGCTATTGGAGCTTTATATTCTATGCCAGTAGGATGCACACATGCTTTATATGTTTATATGCAGTCAAAATCCTTGTAAGAATACACTGACAAATCAAAAGGAACTGTGGATATGAGCTTTATGTCAGAGATTGTTTATATCTGTCATACTGCCAAGTTGTCCAAACCCTGTTCCATCAAATATGTTAAACTGAAGCTCTCCAAGAAGCCATGTTGGTATAGCTTTGGAAAGAATATCTAAAATATATATGAAGACAGGGAATCTTTCAGGTCCTTGGAGACTCTTAACATTTACAAGAAGAGCCTTAATGTTTAATACCATGCCCAGGGTCAGCCAAACACATAATTTGCAACCTCTGTCCACTACACCTAGACACGGACCTCTAAACCAGATAGATATAACTATAGTTTTTAGAATTCTTTGATGCTAAAAAAATTCAATTATTAAGTTATGAATAGGAGCATGACAGCATAAATAACAGTAAAGCATGTATAAATATGAATTAAAAACACTGCTGCCCCCCAAGTCATATGCTTTTTTGGAATATGTCCTGAATCTCAAAAGCATGTATGTTTTATTTTGATGTGTTTCATGTACCAGCTTTCACAGCATGTTCTTATTTCCACCGCATCGTGAATTTGCTTGAGGGTAATGGCTCCCAAGGGAACTGACATTTTATTTGTATTTTTTCAGCAAGTTACTGAAAATGATATTGTCGTGAAGGAATTACATAGTTTATGCTCTAAATGCTTGGAAAAAGAAATAGAAGTAAAATAGGACTGCATCTTGTATCTCTATTTTTTGTTTGTTTGATTGCATTCAATTATCTCACCTACTTCTCTTTTAGAAGCCTGCTTCAGTTAGTGGACTGGACTTCGCTCCATATAGAATCAGATTACACAACTGAGCCATACACATCTATTCACCAAGGAATGCAAGTGACAAGTGCAATGACCAGGGATTTGAAGGACAGCAAAGCAATTTTTCCCATCAGGGTCAATGTTACAGAGACAAGATGTGTACAGGCTTTAAGCAAAACACAGTTTAAATGCATAGAGAAACATATGAGGCACAGAGGATGGAGAGGCAAGAGAAAGCACATTGGGACTGTCAAATGAAGGCAATGATAGCTTTTCAGAACAGATCTCCGTCCTGAAATATCTCAGCTCCTTCTTCTAGAACACTGATTTTTCCATTCTTTACCCTTGGGGTGGCAAGCAGCATTTTGATTCAAGTAAGGCAAGCAGCGATGATGACAATGACAAAAATGAAACTGTTCAGAAGTAAGGAGCAAGAAAGCTCACAGTAACAGATTTACATTGGGAATTTAGTTTCACAGAACCAGCACCCGAGATTTTCAGGTGACTGATCTTATCTGAAAGGAGAGCTACCAAAATGCCAGCAATCCCAAATTGTGTGTCCTTCTTCTGAAGCCCCGGCACACAATGCCTTTCTTATTAAGAAAAGTGAAAATTGCCTTTTAGCAAAAAAAATAAGTCAGCAATGCCTGAGACAAGCTGCCTCTGGCTTACTCCCTTGGAAGATATGGGATTGTATGGTCAGCTGTAGGTGCACGACTGAACTCGGGAATATCTTCTTGCTGTGTCTCCCAAGAAGAAAAGCATTGTTCTTCAAGAGGCATCTCCCAGCATGGCTCAGAAAGTCCATCTGTACCTAGAGATGCAATGATACAATGCCACATTGCAGCTCCTAAGCAGGAGAGGTTCTATAAAGAAGGAATACAGCCTGGAGAGGTTTTAAGCTCATTCTTTTAATGTAATCTTTTTTAGTTACATGGTGCCTTTCTCACGCATGTTTTCTTGAGTCAAGAAGCTTGAAGTTATATCGCCGAAAACACCACCATAAACTTCCCCTGTTGTTCTTACACGTTAGCATGACCAACTCTAAGAACCAGAATACCGGCACTAAGTGAAATTTGTTCCTTTGTTGCACTCCAATGTTAAATTAAAAACTGAATTTATAATAAAGCAAATGAAACATAGCAAAGAATGTTCATAATGGAAAAATATTTTGATAGATGAGCACTGTAGATTGCAAAGGGAATACACTCAGGGTGTAGAGAGGCAGCTCATTAATGCAACAGAGAAATATTTGTTAAAGCTTGGTGTAGGTATAGATTCAATGGCTTTTAGGGGCAAATCTCATGGCATTCATCCAAGCAAAACTCCAAGTGAAGTGAACGAGTGTTTTCCCTAAAGACTGCAACATTTGTCCCTTAGAAATACAAAATAATCAACAATAAGCAGTTTGGATAAATTGAATCCAATAATAAATTAATTTAGAAATACCAAAAAGAAAAATACCCTTTTGTTAGCTAATTAAAGCTAACACACTCCTAAAAGTCTACTTTATCTACATTTACTTATAAAATATACATTTAATGTACGAATATCATAGTTTAGTTACTTAGAAACCCAGACTAAGCTTATAATAATAGCTACTGGCACAATCTAGTTAAACTGTTGGTATTTCACTGCAGATATTGCAGTTCACAGCCTGTAAGTCAGGGATAAAATGCTGCATAAAACATTTCTAACTTGTTGAGTTTAGAAATGTAAAAGAATTCAGGCTCTAAAAGCAGATGTTATGGAGACAAATCTCAAGCAGGGATTTGAAACATCATACCTATGGACACTGAACTAAATTGGCTTAAATTGATCTCCTGAGTATACTTTAAAACGAAATGGTTTCTCACATCACAGTCCCAAAACCAGATTCCACTGAAGAAGGAAGACTCCAGCTGAGATCAAAGCAGACAAAAGCTTAGCACATATTTAATCCTAAAACTGAGGATAGGATATATATGAAGCCAGTGTACTCTTATCACCAAAGTATGGTATCTACAGGTAACTCATAATATTCAGAAGCTTGCTGTACATAAACAGAGATACCTCTCACACACTGACCATTCTGTTATTCTTCCCTCCCTTAGTCCACTTTGCCTCCTCTGAAGCATTATCTTCCTTCATTTCTGCCCATTACAAAATTCAAGCATGTTAATCTTTCATAAAACACTTCATCACAGAGAGCTAAAAGATCAATTTTCTTATTTTAAACAATGATATGTGAGTGTATTCTCAAAAGCCACAAAACGGTAATTCAGAAAGTAAAGAAAAACCTAGGAAACCACATGACATTTGAGAAAAAGTTTGATTATACAAAAAAGGACATATATTTCACTCTTAAGAAAGCCCTTGAGACTGAGAATTAACTTTCCAAAATCATTTATGTCTCCTGTATTATAAGAAGTCTTCTTCAATTAGATTGGAAGAGGCCTCTAGGTTCACAAATATTTCTCCCTTGTTATCCACATAACCACATCATATAAGTTCTTAGATAAACTTAGCAAATTCAATCTCAAAACCAATCTTAGACTGTTGCTCTAAAACCTTGTTAATTAGAAGTAATATTTTTTTTCTGTTTTCCAGCCCATTACTATCCATGTGTGGGTCATCTTGTGTATATACCACCATTGTCTTTTGACTAAAACAGTTGTTCCCTCCCTAGCTTTCAGTTCAGTTCCTTGCACTCCTACAGAAAGCCATTTCGTGTTTTTTTACAATATATTCTCTTTCTTTCTTTCTAGTGTCCTTTTGTCAAATGTGAACCTTATTTTGTCAATGAGTGACTAGATTTACAAGTTATTCAGATGAAATTTAACCACTAAGATTGTGTAGGAAAATGTATTCTCACCATGTAAGTAAATCTCTACTTCACAGCCATGAGGAAGTGGCAGGGGTTTTGGAAATTCCATCAGCACAAACAGAGACAGTTGGAAGGGATCACAGGTCTTCAGAAGAGTGAAGATCACAGAACGGTTTGGATTAGAAGTGATCTTGAAAGCAATCATCTAGTTCCAACCCTCCTGCTATGGACAGGGCCACCTCCCACAAGACCAGGTTGCTCAAAGCCCCATACCTTGAAGACTTCCAGGCATGCTAAACCCACAGCTTCTCCAGGGAACCTGCCCCAGTGCTTCACCATTCTCACAGTAAAGAATTTCTTCCTAGAATCTAATCAAAACTCACCCCCTTTGAGTTTGAAGCCATTCTCTGTCAGTGCATGCCCTTGTAAAAAGTCCCTCTGTGAAAATTTTTTAGGCCCCCCAGTACTTCCAGTACTGGAACACTGCTCTAAGGTCTCACCAGAGCATTCTGTCCTCCAGGTTGAACAACCCTAACTATCTCAGCCTGTCCTCTGAACAATTTTAATGACAATGATAACCAAGACTAGAGGGAAGCTGCAGGGTCTGGTGATCTCTTGGAGAAGGACTATTGGTAGGAAAGCAAAGAGATTTCCCTGTCAAGAAGGAAGAACCAAGCACACAAAATATAGCCTTGGGGTTGGACAGGAGGTGGCAGATAGTTCATCTCTACAGGTCTCACTGGAGCCTACACATCTCCCTCATCCCTGTCCACTCAGGCATAAACCCCACCTTCCTCCTAGGGCATCCTCCTCCCTTCAGCAGCAGCAGCAGCTACTTGTCAGTCTGAACTCATCCCAGCCTCAACCCCCTGTGCCTCCTGGGCTGCTGATGTGAGAGCAGGCAGCTCTGGGACAGGGGACTTGGATGCATGTGGGGCACAGAGCCATGGCACTGGCCAGCCTTCAGTGAAGGCAGAACAGCACACTCCACCTCTGCCAGCAGGCTGGTTTCCCAGGCACACATCATGCTCCATCTACATCCAAGGAAATCTCTGTCCTGGCATATTCTGCGTTACAACTGGCCTTTGCCTACATTTGAACCACTATTACAAGTCTTTGTAGTCCTTCTGTACTCAGCTAGTTACCCACATTTCTCTTGCAAACAATGAATTCCCAAATAAACAGAAATAATCTGAATAAGACCTCGAGCAGCAGCATGCTTGCACACTGATCTCCTGCATGCTGTAAAGCTAAACTTCTTCACATTTCTGCAAATCTAGTCCTCCTCTGAACTCTAGATTTCTCCAAAACATTGACTCATTCCTTAGCATACTCCTACACTTTATGCCAGAGTTAACAATGCAATACTAAACCACAATAAATCTGAAGGCCTAACTTTGATGAATGCAAATTCCCCCATCCAGTACTGCTCCTTTCAGCACAGTGGGATCTCCCTTGCCCAGTATCTTGTCCATCTCAGTTCTTTGCTGTTCATGTTTTGTAAGTTCTCATGTGGCACAAGTGCTTCATTTCAGCTCATCTTGATACCTACCATATCTTCATGCATTAAACGCTCTACTGATTTTTTTTAAAGGTAGAACTTGTTTAACAACACCTGCTTCTGCCAAGTCCATATAAAATTCCATGCAACTTTTTACTGACCTCCACATTTCTAATTTCTCTCTCCAGAAATATTTTTATCCAGGTATTTACCAATATTAAGTCAAAATAAAGGTTTTGCCACGGCACATAATATTCCAGTGAAGGGGAAAATTATCAGCAACAATTCCATACTTCCCATATCACTCCAACTCCTACTGGGTTTTTTTCTTGGCCACTAGTTTCTGACAGCTTCATCCATGATAAAGGTAATGGTGTTCCCCTCCCTCTTAAAAAATCCTGAGTTTTGTTGTACAGCAACTTCCCTACGTGATTTTCCCAGTTCTTCTAAATATCCTGTTTTGAAACTGATGACCCGAAATAAAATGTTAATACATTCTCATTTATGTTTCTATTTAAATTGAAATGAACGAGCTTGTGAATACTCCATTCAAAGGGGGCTTCACAACTTTACTTTAAAATAAAATTATTTTTCTAGTAATGACAACTTGCCAACTATAGAGCAAAGCCTTTAAGGCTATCACACTGATAACAGTATATGCTCCCCATGCTCCACCTCTGAATTGCTGTGAGTGAGTTTTATCTTTCTTCATAATTCTGCAGAAATCAAAATCCACACTGAATTCTGTCTCTGGAGTTTCCAGGTAGGTCTCTCTTCAAAACCAACAGTTTCTTTTATCACTTCTCCCCAAAGATTCCAATCTAACAGCTTCTTTTACTTACACTACCCTTTCTTGCAAGTCCATGGCCATGACTAATTAATCATTTTAGAAGATGCCAGTATATTTGATGAAGATACTGTGTATTATTTTCTTGGACAAAAAGAAAATCTAGCCTTGCAAAAGACTGTAGATGTAATATCTAGCAGAATTTGTGTTATGGTTCAGACAAATAAAAGTACTGACATGAGTTATTGACTATATGAGTTATATGAACTTTAAAAAAAAAAGAAACCACACGTGCACTCCAGCATCCTTTAAGGTATTACTTCACATTAAATAAGAAGGGAACACTTCACTGACTAACTTCATTTATCCATGTTACATTGTTTCTCAAAATGTCTTTGTACTTTCAAACTAACCACACAACCAAGAAGAGGTTTTATATAGTGCAGCAGTGTATCCATAACTTACGAATATTTTTAGGAGCATCAGAATAAAATGCTAATTATTACTGTTATGATACACGTAAAACTGGTATATGGAAACTGGATGTAAATACATCTCTTATTTAGAATTAGCCAGAGGGACAAAGTGAAGACCATACGCCTTATAAATCATTGTATCATTCCTTGCTTCTGTACAAAAGAAATTATTGGTAAAGCAACGTGGCTTTAAGGTGAGGAATTTATCTTTTTCTACTTGTCAAAGAATTTTCTATGAAAATATTCACAAAATATAGGGAATATTACATCACAGATCTGCAAAACACGCAAATGAAAGGGAAAAAAGCCCTAACACATAAGTTGTACCTTCCTCAAAGAGGGCCTTTAACTTAAACATAAGCTTCTTTAGTATATTGAAGTTATCCAAAGAGAGAAAATAAACAGAAGACGATAAGCAATAAACATAAGCAAAAAAGAGGAGTCAGGAAATAAAAGGACATTCTGTTACAGTAGGTTATGCTTTATTCATATTTCCTTTCATTTTTTTTCCTTTTAAGATACATTTGTAAGTAGAGATGTCAAAACAAAAAATTCACTGAGGCAAGGAAATTTGCATTCTTCTTGCTTTACTTCCCTTATCTCACCTATGTATTTAATAAACTCAACACTTGTTTCTTTAAAAACTAGTAGCTATACATGATGAAATCCTTCAGTGAAGTTACTGTGGTCTGTCGCAAGCTACTTAAAATATCAAGAGTTTAAAATATTATAGGAAATACCACACTTTAAGAAAACACTAATCCTGGAATACTATTCTATTTCCCTCTTCAAAACAAATATTTGCTGTCATAAAAACAAAACAAGTCCTATTACACTGCTGCAAAGTAGTTCTCTCTACAGCTGTAGCCACCAGGTGTTGATGTTACAAATTGTGAAACCATTTGCTTTAATAGGTACCATTTTCCATTTATAACAATAACTAAGAATATTACCAGGAAAGCAAAATGTTAGCATTAAGCATAGTTTGTGAATTGACACGACAATTCACTTTTTTTTTTTTAGGCCTCCTCAGAGGTCAACAACATTGAGATCAGAACAATGTTAACTAATGAGATCAGACCTGCACATGACTTCATCTTGTTTAGCTTCTCAGAGGACAATAATAGGTTTCCCTGAGCCCATGCTATATCCAGTCTGATCACAAATACACATTTAAATCCAAGTTCCTGGATGATTCACTAAGATCTCGGGACTCCATTAACAAACTTCCAGAAAAGTTTGCTAGCTGTTCGTACAAGTCCTTCCAATAACACGGCAGTTACAGATCAGAACAGCTACCCCCAAATCTTTATGTAAGAAATTCAGACTACCCTGGGAGCTCAATCTGCAATACAGTTTATGAAAATTTTTGTTTGTAAAACCCATCCAGAGAAAATTAAACTTTTGGCACAAGTGGCGATGGTGGGGGGAACTTTACATTCACTGTCTCACCTCTGTATTTACTGATCAACAGGGTTTGCTTTTGCTTAAAGTAAATATTGAAGCAGATTGTTCTTCAGACAACACAAACTTCTCAGGTCAATACATTTTGACACACACATCCCTTAATGCATGAAGTCATAAGTGGTTATTACCCAAAAGGGAGTGGCAGTTTCTGGAACAGCAGCTCTTAAAAACCTTTGGGTTTTATGTAGCATAAACCCATACTGAGCCAAATTCTGCTACATGAGGGAGGAAGCCAAACTTTGCCAACCTGCTAACAGTCTTTACAGGAATATTATTGCTTTATGGAGAATTTCAGGCTATTGCCTTATGGAGACTTTACCCGAAAAATGAGTCCTCAAAGGAGACATCACCTGGTATTCAATAAGCAACACAGATTTAATAGCATGAAACACAGGAAAACCTTGGGGGGACTTGGTTAATTTTTGGAAATCCCAATGAGACACAAATTCTGTGAGGTTTTGTGCAACAGGAGACTGGCTCTTACTGAAGTGATACAGGGCTGTAAATTTGGTTTTATATCTCAAAATCCTAGCATGCAAGAATATCACTAATGACCTAGTTTTATACTAATCAAAGAAGCACACAACTTTCCCTCTACCTCTTACTTGTAGGACACCTGAGAGAAGAAAATATTAATGAGATGATTGTCTTACTGGCCTCCATGGAGAGCCCATGACCACCCTGAAACGTGTCATACATACGTGAAAAAAAGGCTGTACAATGCATTTTTTGTGGTCAGCAAGATTTTTAGAATCCAGGAAGGTAAGGTTCAGGGAGTACAGTCCAACATTAATTCATCAGCTCTATTGATCATTAAATAGATTGGTCTTTTGTCTGGCTATAAATGCATAACTATAACCTAATTTGTTGGATTTGGGGATTTTTACTTACTTATAATTTCAAAGGGTAGGGATACTAAAGGGCAAAACTGGTTTTCTACAAGAAGTCACCAATATCAATCAGACTTTGGAGGTGGCACTGCAGTGACATGAACATTAACTACAAATAGAGAAAATTTACAGATAATGTGCAAAATATAAAAGAAAGCAGAATTGAGCCCTCATTCTTGCCCCCTCTCATTATACAAGGGAGATGACAAGGGAGATGAAAATCTTAACTTAGCTCTGAGCACCACCACAGAAACACATGGAGTTGCATGAAAACTCAATTTAGTTTTGTGATCCAACATAATCCCAAAATATCTAAACAGAGGCCTGCAGATATTGAGAAAGCATTTGTCTATCTGTATGTGGGTTTTGTAAATTTTATTTATATGTATGCAAATTTGCAGCATAAATTGAAGTCACAAAATTTGCATACTTCACTTTGTTCATGACAAAATTTCAGGTGATCTAATAAGGAGTGAATTTAGAGGGTCACTAAAATCAGATAAAAGGCACAGAGTTTATTTATCACATTTGCATTATGAGTGGCGTACTCTTGTTCTCATTTTAAAATCATAACTTATTGGTGTATCTGTATGCAGTCTGAGCCCAAGGCTGCTTCCCCAAATGAGACCAGCTCCCATCCTGACATTTCATCCACTAATTCACAAGATAAACCAAACTTCTCTTGCTAGGTCTGAGGAGCAGACCTTTCAGGACTATGCCTCAGGAGTGTAAGAAACCTAAATCTTCATACTCAAAGTGAGAGAAGAGAGAGAACTAATGAGCTTCTGACTACCAAATGCAATAGTTCCAGTGGAGCACCCTCAGGCCACAGTGGCTCACAATAATAGAGATTTTGTTCTGGTGGGCTTTAC
Organism: Sylvia atricapilla; assembly: GCF_009819655.1. NCBI lineage: Eukaryota > Metazoa > Chordata > Aves > Passeriformes > Sylviidae > Sylvia > Sylvia atricapilla. Next base: position 103,211,899 of record NC_089140.1, on the reverse strand, counting down.
CCAGGTTACAGCTTCCAACACAACTCCATGCTACCAACTCTAAAAGGTCACGGGATAGAAACCACATCACAAAAACGGTTTCCAACAGTCAAATGCTTTATATAAGAGCAGCGCTGTCAAATATTTGATAACATGCATTTGTAGCAAAAAACGCCCACTTTTTCCTTGATTTGATTCTGCATGCAGTAGATATAAACCTCAAGAAATTTTCCTTCTTGAAGCATTCTTGTAAAAAGGTCTGCAGGAACAATTGAGAGACATAAGCGTTTTAATAGAAGACAAATTGGAATCCACTGAATTTCAACATATCTCTCAAGTTTCCAAATAGATCAGTTTTTCCTCAAGCCTTATCATTCCACAGTTACTGAAATAAACCATTTTCCTACACTAGTTCCAAATGCATTTTTCCATCTTATCATTTGCCTAAAAAGGATCTGAAAATAGGTCATAATTTCCATGCAGTTGCTTAACATGCAGGAATTTTCACCCAATATTTTTGCAAAAGTCTTCTGTAACTAAGTGAAAGACACAGGAGTATTAAATATTCAAAGTTTATTTTAATGTAAAATGAACAGAGTTAACTTATTTATGATCCTTAACAAGATATGATTATGAAGGAACAATAGTTTCAACACCACAAAGGAACCACCAAAATCATCACAAAGGTACTTGATTTGGGTCTTGGGTTTGAAACCCATGTTAGGATCTGTCAAATTACATTAAATTTATAGTAATTGCTAAAGCTAAAAATCCATTTATTATCAGCAAGAGTGTAGTTTAATCCTCTATAAAATCAGTTTATAACCAAATAATACTGTAAAAATATGAGATTAATAATGTAGCATTGTAACATCAAGGAAAAGAAGCAATGCTGACTTTCCTCTGTTGCAATGTGCCACACCCACAGTTAATAAAAACAGGCAGCCTCAGAGCTCCTGTCAGAAACAAGATGCTGTGGTAAGACAATCAAATGACATATCAAAAAGCTGTAATTAGCTGGACAAGAACTGTTTCTTCTTTGGAACGGCAATTTCAATTGTATTAGGTACTTTTAATGGGTTGTCTGCCACAGGAGAAAAAGACCCATATCCTCTCCTACACCACAGAACACACAAATCCAAGTAAAGCCTAAAGAAAAAGACATAATTAAATCTTTTCTCTGAGGGACAGCAACACCTCCTGAGCTGTCAGCTGAGCAGGAGCATTCTTCCTCAAGCTATTGCTTCTGTGATGCAGTACTAATGCAGAATAAAGGGTAAGCATTAAAAATACCCCTAAGCACAGTTTCCCACACACCACATACAAGGTTCCAGAGCTTTTCAGCAGAGAACATGGGGAATATTATTTTACAGATAGCACTAGTATTATCTCAAGACACTGAAACACACAAAGTGTTTGTTGTCACCATTACGGGAGTATTTTAGTTGTGAATATGATTTAAGAAATATGGTGATACTGAAGATGATACATACATTTACATGGTGCAGATAGGAAAGAAAAGTGGGTTTATTATCAACTGAATAAACTGTACCCTCTACCAAGAGGCCTCTAAAATGTAAGCAACATTTTTTTGTGCAAAGAATTCCAATGGAAAATAAAAGCTAAAATAATAATTAAAAAAATACATTCTCTTTGGGTGAAAACAACTTCATTATTTATCCTCTATAAAGAAGCTGATGCTTGAACATTTGATTTTACTGCACTAAGGAGCATAGATCTGATCAAATCAAGTTCATGTTAATGTTAAAATGCTTCTGTTCAACTGCTAACAATGACTAAAGGAGAACTTTAAATTCTTCAAAACTACTTCAAGTAGATTTCAAGTACATATTTACTACAACAAAACCACAAAAAATAATTCAACATTAAAAAACTTTAAACTACAAAAATGAGGAAATATATGAGGAGATGGAGGTATGAGCACAACCTTAAGATCGCATTGTTTTAAGATCACTAGAGTTTTAGCAGGAATTACAACAAAAAGATCACCATTTGGCATCAGAAAACTAAAAACCAGAGGCTATATCAGCTGATGATGAATGTATTCACTATATTCAAGTCCAGTATACATCACAGCAAGCATTTTAGTTGATTTCTTATCCTTTTGGGCACTGTGGCAGTTTCTCCAATACAATTCCACAAAGAAACAGCAGTATTTAGTAACATTAATCCTCTCTCTTTTAAAGAGGGAATCCATTCATTGAACATTCTCTTGAATTACAAGTGCTTCCTGTCACAAGGCCAGTTTACTCCTAATAACGTAGAAATACACTGTGCAGTTTTCGGCTGGTATATCATGGAGTGTGCATCTCTAAAGCAACATCTCCTCTGTTGTCGGGAATACATAATGGGATACAGAACTGAGCACATCAGTTGATTTCTAAGGTCACATTCACCTTCCTAAGAGTGCTTTTCCAAACAGCTATGTCATCTTTCCCCCAAACAATCCTAATTAATTGCTTCTGCATTAGGATCTCAATTTCTCGGCTCACTGCCATAAGAAGTTTTTTTATGAAAAGTCCTGGCAATTCCCGTTAACAGCAACTCAAAATTGCCCTCCCTGGCCAAGTTTCTCCTGCTTCCATGTCCATCAAAGCACTTTTCAGCTCTACTTCTGGATTCAAGTTTCCTGTGAGTAGTTAGCACAATCCACTGCTAAATTATAGACTCTGTAGATTGTCCTTGAAAGCAGCTCCATATGAGGGGCAGAGGGACTCTGCACAGTCCTGAGTCACCCATGATATCTGACCAATAAGTTCCTGGTAAAACAACCTCCCCTACCAACAGGAAATCCACCTTAAATGGCAACTGGCTGCATCTCTGCAGTCCCAGCTACTAGCCACAGACAGACTAATCTTAGTTCAGATTTAATCCTTTATCTAATTCTATTCAAATTAAAAATTGTCAAATAATCTGAGTTACAAATGAACTTAAAATGCCTGAGTTGTTCAGAGCTGTTAAAGTGTTTTAGAAGGGCAGCTGAGATACATCTGAGCATATCAGTTTTAAAAAAAAGTTTTGTTGATTTTAAATTCTTAAAAATATCTCACTGAAAAGCTACCCCTCCCATTAAAAAAGAAAAAAATAGGGCAAGGGGGTTATTCTGGCTTGAAAGCAATAAAACTCACAAAAAAGTGGCCTTAGAAATCTGCCGTTTCATCTCACCCAACAGGAGTACATCAGAGGTTGAAATAATTCTCCTCTTTGTACCCACAGAACATGCTCCACCTGCAACAGTCACCAAACACACCTGAATCTGCAGGTGAGCAAGAGACTTTGTCATTGCTTATTGCTGTGGGGCACAGCTGCATGAATCCTGAAAATGAGATTAAAAGGCACTGTTTCTAGTGCCTTCTATCCTCAATCCATGCTTCATGGAACACATGACAGAGGTAGCATTCGCCATAAAGCAGAAAAGAGGCGGTAAGAAGCACGGTGCACACAGAACGAACATGAGTCAAGATGAGGAGACAAAGCAGTCAGGCTAGGGGAGACAGATGAGACAGGGGCAGGGAGATATGCAGTCACTGAAGTGTATTTCATTCCAGAACTTGGAGTGGAGCCCAGGAAACCAAAGTCTCAAACCCCCCTCTGCTGTCAGCTAGTATTTACAAAAGCTAATTGCAAAGCTCTTCTCACAGATTTGCAGCTGGACACAGAAAGGGCAACAGTCCTCTACAGTAACTCATTCCTGTACTAGTCCAAGAGTCAGACCACATTGCACTATAGTTCTTAACTTCTTCAGATCTTGTATCCTTACATGATACTATAAAAAAAAAAAAAAAAAGTATTTCTGTTAAGCTTAAAAAAATACATCATTTAATCTCACAAAAGTGTTCCAAGACTAAAAGTGTTGGAAAAAAAAATTAATTCAGGGCAGAATGAATGAAATATTCAAATATTGCCACTGTCCCTATATACACTACAGCATGCACACACACAACTGGAGAACGTGTCTATTCATTTGCAACCCTGGGTAATTAACACATGGCCCATACAAATATGTATGCCAGCATCAATTAGGTTTCTTTTCTTCAACTGTGAAAGAAAGCTTCATTCTTGCTCTGTGACACATGCTTTCAGCCAAACGTAAAGGTTGCAAAACAAAGAAAATGGTCTTCTGATCTAGCCTGAATGGAAAACAAGGCAAGGAGAAAAAAAACAGGAAAGTTCAGTCAGATGTGCATCCAGACAGTCCCTGTCTTCTGCTCCAGCATTCTGCAATGCGATTTGTAGCATCACATCCAGTCCTTTTTTCCCCCCATTCCCTCTTAATATGCCTCAAAATGACTGGATGCCCAGAGTCAGCAGTAAGTGCCAGAGCTGCTTTAAAAGGTGAAGACCATGAGGTTCACTGGAAAGCATTATAAGCTCTCATCCCTCAGAGCTATGCTGAATGCCACTGTCACCTTAGGGAGATACATGACATTAACTCAGGGATTCTGAGTATTAATTGCATGCATCTCTACAAAACTTTTCCCTGCAGGGAAATGTTTTGAACCTCCAGAATTCCAAAGATTTTTCCACCAGCAACTTTTATGAAGTTGCTGTTATTTCCTGATTTGGATTTATTCGCAGTTAGTAATCAGGATTTTCCTCACACATCACATTTCCTGCATACTAAAGCTTCTCCCTGCAAGCTCAGTCTAGCGAATGTCAAAGTGTAGAACTCTGATGAAATGTTAAACAAAGCAAGAGATAGGCACTGACCCACAAAGCAGACGTGTAGCATCATTTAACAGGCTTACGGACAAAATGTATTTCTGAAATATTTCAGCGAGCATCTGCATAAAGCTGACTGTTGATGGGAACTAAAGCTGACAAAGGCATAACAACATAAAAATGCATCTGTGATCTTACCCTTTACATGCTTAAAGTGATAGCCCATCAGGGTGTAATTATCATATATTACTAATGGAATATTAATCATACGTTCATTACTCTAATTAGAAAAAACGTGTCTTGAAAAGCAGCCTGACTTTTCACCTCTGAAACTGTAATTGACACACAAATGAATTTGACAGTCTTGACGACTATGTCTCCTTAGTGGGAGAAATAATGTCTTTATCTTCCAACATTTAGCTTAACTGCCAGTTTCCATCCCCTGTATGCAAAATTCAAGTCAGCTTAGATGATCTCATGCACTGCTTCAACCTCTGTTAAGTACTACACATATATCTAACAAGAGACAGAGGTAAAACTTAGGCTATGCACAGGTTTACCAAGTGGAGATTAAGTTATCCTTTGAAAGAAACCTGGAATATCTGTCTACAATGTAAAAAGTCAAGCCTGAAGTAGGATTTCAGTTATCCATGCACATTCACACTTTTGAACCTGTAGAGCCTTTTTTGTCCCTTCAGAAGAGTCATTTTTGAGCACATACAACACCTATACCCCCTCAAATATTAACCACATACAAAGGAGACCAAGTAGCAGTATAAAGTCTGCCTTTCAAATGATTCATGTGGGAAAGCAAAGCATTTAGGAGATAACATTCTGAAGTGCCAATATCCCAGCAGGTCTCAAATAAAATAAAATAAATAAAAAAAAAAGTGATCTTTGTGCTCATGTATTGATACAATCCAACGCCTGCTTAAGGAAATGACAGACATTACTTTCACAGTGGCCCACAGACTTCGGTGAGGAGCAGATCAGGCTCCTATAAATTATTCTAGCTATGCTAAATCATGAGAGGCTTTTAACAATAAAAATTATATGTGTACACATTAGAGGCTTCACCAGGCTACGCTGGATTATGGACAGGGACTTACACCTTGCTGAAGATGTTGAAATCTGTTTAAGTCTGCTTTTTATTTCAAAGTGTGTTCTGATTTTACCCAAACTAAGATCTCAGAATATCTCAGGTTGGAAGGGACCAACAAAAATCATCAAAATTAACACCCTGCAGGATTACCTGAAATTAACTATAAAACTAAGAGCTTTGTCCAGAAGATCCTTGAACTCTGACAGGCACAAACGATACCACTCTGCCAGAAAAAAGCTTGCAATAATGTTTGACCTTACCAGATAGCCAGAAAAGGTTATTATAAATTGAAATTCAGACTGTTAACAAAATCCAATGGATAATTAATTATAATTTAGAACTACAAGCATATTTTAATCTGGTTTGACTTCTTCTACTAGGTAATTATTTAGGGAATATGCAGCATGTTACAATTTGTTTAGGACTGTAACCTTTTTTTCAATGTTACTGTTCAAAATTACTGTGTTATTTTCACTTGTATTACCAGACATGGTCTGAAAATAGGAAAAGTCTATCATATCTGAAACAGGAAATGCATTTGGAACTGATGTTATAAATAAAAGAGTAAATATTTGCAAATCTAAAAGCATAACTTTAAATTGCTTAATCTTTGTCCTTGGTTATACATCTTCATTATGTTATAAAATTAATTCAAATTATCTGTTCACTTGCAACAAAGTTGGCAAGGAAAACTGAAATTATCTGTACTACTTCAGTGTGATGTGATATTCTGTTACGTAAACCAATTTTCCTATGAACTCATTTCTCCTTGCTAAACTCAAGAATCATTACTCCCAAATAAATAATGACAACGTTGTTACTGCAACAGGGACGGCAATATTGTATTGGTCACTGAGGAGGAGACAGAGAACACATCTCATGTATTACTGTGTCCTGACCTCCACAAATGATCTGACAGTAGTGATATGCATTAAGACATTTCATACACACATTCTGCTCTTGCTTTATTCATGGACTACCCTAAGACTTAATATTCTATGTGCTAAACCTTAGGGTCCTAAAATTCAAATTCACTCCTTAATCGGCCAAGGAAATTATTTTTAAGCTAAGACCTTGAGGTTTTTGTTCATTTGTTTTGGGGCTGTTTGTTTGTCTGTATTTTCTTCCCTCCAGTTGCTATATGTTCCACTATCCAGATAATTAGCTTTACCCCTCTCTTCCCCAAAACCCAAAGAGTCCAGGGTGAGGCAAATTTTTAAAATCCCCAAACAGCAGATGCTGAAAAAAAGAAATTACATAAAAAACCCAGGTTTTCATTCGGCTTTATGCCACTCACATTTCCACCTACTTGAATCTAGAATTTAGTCAAATTCATTCCTGCTTTCATCCCACTGACCTCCCTGTAAACATACCAGTCACAAACCCAGTTTTCTGCACTTTGCATCTACTGAAATAAACTCGACTGAAAATACATTTCTTTTATCTATTGATGCTATCCAGTTGGTGCAAAAAGAAGAACAAGATATGGTCTATTTAGATAAAACACACAGTTTTGAGGGGCTTTTTCCAGTATATATTTTGTTTCATTTCGCCTTTATTTATCAGCACAAGCAGAATTACTTAAAAGTAGCTGTTAGATAAAGCATGACTAATTTCATCCTACTTTCAAAAAGTATTTGACCTAGCAATAAGTACAAAAAATTAATCCTACTTAAAATATGTTCATGCAAACTCCAAGAAAATGCTTAACAAAATAACCATTAATACTACATTTGCCACACTTAATTTTCCAGCACACACACAAACTTAGCTCCAGAGAGACTCCACTGAATTAATTTACTTACTTTAGGTGGTATATTATAATGATAATAATGGAATCAATTAAAAAAGGACTACATGATTAGGCTCCATAAAATTGTGGGCAACAATCCATGACTAAGCTGCAAATTCAAAGGGGGAAGCAAAATGAATTTTTTTTCATTATTTGTCTATTTTAAACAGAGAAGATATGCAGCACACATATCGATCAATGTATTTAAACATTTTGTTTCTAATACTGTGTCTTAACTTTTTCCAACACAAAACACACAGCAGGTAGCTTAGCTTGATTAAAAAAAAAATCATATTACAGATGAAAAAACTGGAAAGTGACTGAGTATTTGGTTTAGTATCAGATGTTGGGAGGACCCAGTTTGGCTCCAGCATGATTTGTTATTAAAATTCAACTGGATCAAGAACTGTTATTGTCCTCTTGACTGTTGAATTAAACATTTTCTGATGACTGATTAAACAGTATGTGCTTAAAAATTTACTTTTTTCCACCTCCCAAAATACATAAAAACAAAACAATACAATTTTTTCAAGCATCTCAGTATCACACAAAGCATGCATTCAGCTTCGAGTAATAAATTACTGCACGAATGTAAAGCAATTTGTTTGCATCCACTAAAATAGAATGAATCATATCCATGACACCAAATTGTAGTAATAAATTACTGAGCTCTGCAAGTGGTGGGAAAAGCATTATCGTATTAGATTTTGCAATTCAGATCTATTACAGGCCCCTTGTATTTATTTATTCAGCCATACAACATGGTATACTAAATAACATATTGGTTACATACACTCTGTAGAAGGCACGTGTCTGCCTGCATCAATTCTATTTCCTTTACCGAGAGTACTGAGTGTTTACTATTATCAAAAACATGAGCGCAGTGTAACTGTGCCACTGGTGCCCCCCAAAATTCTGGCCAGTCACCATGACTATGCAGAAAAACTGTCTAATAATACACCCACCGAGAAGTAGACTTGTGACAGCGGGGTCTGCCCGCTGTGCAGCCAAGTGAGCACCACCATAGGACTGACTGGCCTGGGCTTTGTGCAGTCTGCTACTGACTTAAGATATCAGGTCTATAAATCCATGTTCTCCAGGCCAGCTGATGACAAGAGCTGGAGTGGCCTCTTCAGCCCTGATATGCGAGTGAGGAGTGCACTTACTGCCTTCAACACCTTCCAGAAAGGAATTCACCTCTCCCTCCTTGAAGCGCTCATTGCTTCCACCAGAAATGCAACAACAACTCTTTAAAGTGTCCCATGTGCCTGAACAGCTAATCCCAGCTTCTCTTCAGCCTTCCCTGAAAAACCAAAGAGCAGGGAGAAATCAACACCAAGAATAAAGGCGTTTAAAGTGAACTCACTCACTTTTGTTCTCCCTATGATTGAGGGGAAAAAAAAAATTCCCATCAAAAAATCAATCCTGACTTAAACCTAAATTCAAAGCATATGTGAGCCTGAATAGGTGCTCCACATTTATCAAGCATATTGCTAATGTGGGCGGTAGCTGCCATGAGCTGGATATGGAAGGGAAGATGAGTTCAGAGCAGTTTATGGTTAGACCAAATGTTAAGGTAAAGTTATCAGATAAAACTGAAACAAGGCTCTTATGTACACACAAAACCAGTCAACATGATGTTCGTATTTTAATACAAATGATTAAAAAAAAAAAAACCCAAACCAAATTGCTCAAAACCAGGGCACTGCCTCATTCAGCATCTGTTCAAACCCATGTATAAATCAGCTGCAAGGACTCTGTATGCTAACGAAGCCAGAAAGGCGAACTAGATCTGGCAAACTCATCAATTAATTAATTAATTATACCACAAATAATCAATGATCCCAGCTGTGTATAAAAACAAACCAAGAAAAAAATCCACATACAAATCCACATACAATTTATTCATCAGCATCTGTTAATTTGCAATAAAATACTGGGGTTTTCCACAGTAGCTTCCGGTTAAAGCATTTTTTCTTTCATCAGGGAAACAGAGATTCCTGGGAACTGTGCACAGACCACTGGCAGCAATTGTTCTGAATTATGCAGCATATTAAATATGAACATAAACTTTAGCATGACACCATTACAGAATAAAAATATTAAAGCTTTTAAACAAATAAAATCTACATCTGTAGGCTTTCCTATGTATTAGTTTCCCTATTCTCAGAGAGACTGTAAGTCCTTGGGAAAATGGACCAATTATTTTTGGTCCTACAGCAGCTCAAAGCAAACTACAGACAAAGTTAAACAGTAAAATCAAGTTTAGAGTTTCTATAAATGTGCAAAGGATGCTAGAAAAATTGATTATTGGAAATTTTTCGTCTCATTGTATGCAAAATCTCTGTTTAGTTCCAAAAGAAACTGAAATGAGCACTGAGATGAACCTTCATCTTTCTCTCACCATGCTTTGCTGTGTGTTGTCACAGAGGGACCAGAAATTTAGAATAAAGAAGCACAATGCAATTAATTTCCTTGAGTAATCCCTTCACAAATACTTCTGCCTTCAGAAGGGCTCTGCAGGTGTAATACACACAAGTGTTGCTACAACATTTCAGCATTTTTTCGCATTAAAAATCCCCTCCAATATGGGCCTGACCAATTGTCACTCAACATTTAACATTTCATAGAGGGCAGGCAGCATGCTCCCACAGTTCATGCTCAAAATGCCAGTCAGCATAAAAAGCCAAGGATCAGGTCAAGAACTTTAGTATAGTCCCATATTTTGCCTTGATTCTGCCAGAAACACCCTCTGGAAAGCAATTCAACATAGCACATTAATTATTTTGCAGCACACTGCACTGATTTTAGAAGTACCTCATGTACTACCCGCTTTGTAAATGACCAAAGTACTTGAATACTGCAGAATGTCCTTGTATTTAGCTTTTGTTCATATATAATTCTGCTGTATAACTCTCCCTTGCAAAACACAGCAAGAAGATTCCCAGTAGGGACATTTATATCACAGAGGTGTAGAACACCATACAAATAATTATGGAAGTCAGCCCACGCACCACCACAGTATGATAAGAAACACCACACATTTGCAGGCTACATACAGAAACTCCAACTAACATTTCTACCCAAGGTGAAGTGGATGCTCATCAACTACCATGCCCCTGCAACTCTGCAAAGGACATTACACAGATATTGAAACAGCTCTACAAAGAATGTCATATTTGAAGTAGCTGTCATGAACCAAAAAAACCCCAAAAAACTCCAAAAACAAAACAAAGGGGTAGATGCAATCATAATTTTTTCACAAATAAGCTTCTAGTGTTTCCAGGAATTAAAAACTTTTTTTTTTTTTTTTTTGAGCTAACTGGACAGACAGTTGGTTTGAATACCATTCAGCAGCCTCTCCTAGTGCTTGTTTCTTTTGTTTCTTTCGTTGTTGCTGATGTTCTTGTTGCTAAGAAAAGAAACCTGCATTGGTTCTTTTTCTAAGGAAGAGTGAGCTCCAAATGTGTGAGGAAAAGGTTCATCTATGGTTTATAATTCCACTTGAGTTTATTTTATCATATAGATATCCTGATCAAAATTTCTAAGAAACCCACCTTTCCCACAAAAATTTACAGGGCTTCCTAAATAGACACTGTATCTATTCTTCTAGAGTACTGGATTTTATACAATGATATACATATGATGCTTTTCAAAGTATCACCAATCTAGTAATCACTAGCCCTACTTTGCTGTTGTTACTAAAGGACAGGTGCCATCTAGATATTTGGGATATTTTCCTCAGAAAATAATTGTAATTATCTTCTTAAATATTACATTTTATGGTTGTACAGATCTTCCATGAATGGAATTGCAGAATTACCATTCATTTTTTAATCTAAATTGCTTCAACGGTGTTTGTAATATTTAATTTATACAAAATAACAATAAATTCTCCTAATTCTACCTCTTTCATTCCTTCCTTGGTGATTTTTTTTCTCTCTTTTAATTCTACTTTTCCATCCTATTGCCACTAAAAAGCTCCATTGGGATATTCATCAATATTACTTGCAAAGTTGTATATAAATTTGGCATTAAGCACTTGTCTGCAAGTAAAGATCTGTTAGAAGGAACAGCGAGGTGAAACAGAGAACCACAGAATAGTTTGGTCTGCAAGGGACCTTGAAGGTCTTTAATTCCAATCCCCATCTTGGAAATGCACACTTCCAGCAGATAGAGAGAGAAGCAAAATCTTACAACATTATGGAGGCAAACCAGATGCAACAACAGTTGACAACTTTTAAGAACCAAACCGTGCCCTGAATATTATGCCCAACCAATAGATAGCCAGAAGACACAGGCTGAAGAGAAGAAAGGATCTCAGAAGCCCTTGTGAAACACTTGCACCAATGCAGTTCCACCACCACAGAACCAGAACCTGCACTCCTCTATGAACCACGAAATGAACATCACCCTAAGTGAATGGTATGCTGCAGGGACTCCAAAATTGCTCCTGCTGCAGGATGGAAATAAAACAAAGATTCTCACATACTTTGGACATTTGAGAGATACTTTGCATCCATGGAGCACACTGAGTCTCAATACTTCTAACTGGACAAAGGCAGCTGCACATTATCTGTTGACCAGCTATACATGAAAGGTACTGTAGAGACCACTACCACAAAGCAGACACCTCGATTTCATGTCTGCCCTTCTTTAATTTTTCTCTTCCTTTTTCTATTTTTTTTCCCCTGATGACACTACAAAAGAAACACACAGAGCAGTAGTGAGATAGTAATTCCCAGTGTTGACTTTTAATGCTGGATGCACACTGCTAAAACTGAAGTAAGTTACCAAGACAAAGGTAGGTGAGACTGCTGATCATTGTCTCTTATTGTTATTGACCTCCAGTCAGATACGTCACCCTGTTCTACCTGCAAAACTGAACAGACACACAGGCACAGAATTAGCAACTGAAGTCGCACTCAGGAAGCTGGCTGGAAAAAAACACTCCCTTCATTTGAAAAAAGTAACTCAGCTACCATCCTATGAGCACATTCCTTGAAATACCTTCAGAGAGCATGTACACTCAGAACTATTAATGGACTTTCAAGCACAATTGATGTACACGATTTCAGGGGATCCTCATCCTCTTATCTCCCTTTTCCACAACAGAAAAAAATAAATCAAGAAATCCTTGACTTGATCCAGCAGTGTCATCACATCAGGATGTTAAGATGCCAAACGCGTAAGATGTTTCAAGTCCACTCAAGCTACTGCAACCTACATTCAAAATTAAGCCACAAAGCTTAAAAAAAACACCTCCTAGGTATAAGACACCATCTGCAACTGCTGAGATCTTTGGTTATGAGCTGACGACACAAGCTTTTGTCACCAAACCACAGCAAACTGATGTTCAAAGCGAGGATCTAGGCACCTAGAAGTGTACATTTCCTTCACAGAGACAGAAGCTCATTTCTCAAATCCCTAGTTTCCTTAGCATAAGAAATCAGAAGATGAAGAACCTCCTGACTTAGTTAAAGGTGATGCTAAATTTTCAAAAAGAGGGAGACAACTGGAATGAGTAATATCCATTGAAATGCCACCAATACAGGGACAGGGCATCAGGCACCAGGAGATGAGAAATTGCTCTCATAGACAAAGGCTAAAGAAAAAGCTACATAGGCAATTATTTTTAAATGGCTTTCATCTAGCCAGAAGACACTGGAGAGATGCATAACATCAACTTAACTTGGAAAGTCAGATTATGAACATACTAGCTACTATTATTATGGTTTCTTGAGAAGATTTTCACATGGCACAGGCAATTCTTTAAGAAACGCAGAGATACAAAAAAGGAGGAATTGTGATTTCTGTGTGATTTCAAAGCACTGCAAAGTGTTTCTACAGACAATCTGCCAACTAGACAAGTTAAGAAGGCCAAAGTCAGCATCTGTCTTCCAATTAGAGAGCCACAAATGACATATTGCTCAGTGACAAATGATGACTGCTATCTTATATTCAGATGGCTGCTTTAGCAGATGTTTTCAAATTATCCCAAGATATGTCACAGGGTAAGGCAAAAGAGCTGGAAATATGTCCAGAGAGACTTGGTGCACCAGCAGCCTAAGGGAGCCACTTAAAAAGCCATTTGGTATCCTCTCATGAGAGTGTAGCTACAAAAACTGAGTACAAAAAGGAGAATGGAAATCGAAAACATGTTACATTCCTCAATGTAAGTTTTAGGTATCTGACTACAGGATCATCTAGAATAAAATGTGTTCACTTCATCTCAACTTCGAAAGAGACACAGTCTAGGTAGACAGCTCTTCAAAGACAAGTAAGGGAAAAAAAACCCCAGTGATTCACCCAGAAAGAGCTGTTCCATATTGCTGCTCTGTAATGACAGCTAGGGCAAAAGAAAGGCTTTATGTGCTGAACATCTCTAAACAGTAATCCCAGTATCACATCTTACATGCCGACTGAAAAAAATTAAATTCAGCCCTGATCCCAGGTGAGAAGAAATAGATGCTTTTACTGCTATGAAACATCTAAAACTTCAAAAACAGCACGGACAAATAATAGAGAAAAAGCAGATGTACACACTCCTATCTGAAGAGGACTAATAAGTAAGGTTCTGCCAGCTATTACACAGAGTTAGAGACAAGACAGGTCTTCAAAACAAAAATCTGATTGGGAAAACAAGCTGTTTTCCAAAATCCCACAGTAAAATCATATAGGTATAGAAGGACTTAAATATAACACAAGCAGAAGGGAGGATTAGGGCAGGGAGAAACACAGAAGCTGTGCTCATCCAGCGTAGCACCGTTCTCACTCTGGAGGCAACAGTAAAAGCACACGCCAGGAGGCAAAATAACCACAGAGTGGAAGGTGCCAATGAATGCTGCTACAAGTTAAGGAATGGGTAGGCGTCTGGTCTTGACCTATGGTGAGGGAGAAAATCCTCTCTCAATCTCTCTCTTGTTACCATGGAGATCCACTTTTCAGGTTCCTTTGGATGAGCTTTATTCACAAGTGCAAAATTTGGCATAAGAGGAAAACAAGTATTAATTACGTGCCTCTGACATAAATAGCTTTCTTAAATCTTGAGAGATAATACAACAGAGGCAGCAAAAATTAAGTTTGGTTACAGAGATTAAGGGCTGGATAAACTATCTCACTTTAAAGTACCTTGAAATCTCATCTGCTTAAAACGGCAATGCCAGCCTCAGGGCATTGCATCTATCTCACAATTTGGGTGAAAATTTTAGTTACTGTATGGTATGAGATCAGGGTGAAAATGACAATGAAAAAAATTCCATGGACTCTTCCTCCCGTAGTACCCTTCCTTGGTGTGGGATTACTCTGATTTATTACACTATCTCATTAATTATTTATGCAGTTCTCTTTATATTTCCAGATGGAAACATCACTAGCCAAAGCTGCACTGAGATGCACCACCTTTACAGGAAGAATATTGCAAGGCTTAATGCAAACAGATGACATTGATATGCTTCTAAGAGTTAATTCCACAAGAGACAGACAGAATGAGCCTTGAATTAAACTATATAGAGTTCTGGTGAAGTAAAAGAAACTTTAAATCAGAAGGATATATACATATATATATATATATAATGAAACACTACTGCACCCTTTATAGTACTTGATAAGCTCTCCAATAAACAGCATATTTTGCTCCCGTACGTTTTAATTATTTCATACTAATTTAAATAGTTGCCTAATTTCTATAGTTATCTGAAATATGCAGTATCAGACAAGTAAGCTGTAACAGAAGAAAACAAGGAACTGTGTTGCTGCAATTAACTGTTCCTAGTTTTCATACAATCATTACTATCAGCAGCGATTTGATCTTCAAATATATATCCTATTTATCTTTCAACATGCACTCTTTAGACTTCTGGATCTCCTGGATTAGTGAGCAATACTCAGACTCGCAATGTATTTTAAGGGAGTGGAAACACCTTAAGCATCTACACTGGACCCCACACAGGAGTAGAAATTAGTATTGCCTTTTTAAAGGTGCATTAACACTGAAATACAATCCAGCACAACAGGCTGAGCGTACACCATGCCTGCAAGCACACGTACCTTCCACTTGTAAGTAGGCTGTAAGTTAAACAACTACATTGTTTTAAATAACCAGCTTCACATGCCGTCCGCTACAATTCTCTTGGATTTTGCTTCTCTTACTTTTTTTTTTTTTTTTGAGGGGGGTGGGGGCGGGGGACGGGGGACGGACGGACAGTCTCTAACAGCAGATTTAGGTACCACTGAGAGGTACAGAAAACAACACGAATGAGATGTGATTAACCAAAAATGAATCATATGTGAAACTAAAGCGCTTAAATATATATATTTTTTTTTCTCCGAGATCAAATAAAACTATCAGCTTCCTTCAGAAACACGTTCGGTGCAGCCGTTTCCCTGCCGGCATCCTGAGCCGGGCTTAGTAACAGCAACAAGAAAGGGGAAAGAAAAAAAAAAAAAAAAAAAGCCGTAATTACATAACGGACCTTCCTAAATGCCTCTTTTCCCCTCGGATGAGGAACAGGGGGACGGCAGCCGGGGCCACTCCGCTCCGGCACCCGCAGGGCGGGGAGCGGCGGGGCCGGTCCCGCCGCCCGGGAAGCGATGGGCACCGGCACGGCGGAGCGAGGCCTGCCCTTCCCGGGAAGCGCTTTAACCTCCGCCCCAGGGGCTGCGCAGGCGATCCCCGGAGCTCTTCGCCGCTAAACGCCCAGACCCGCGCCGCGCAGGAGAGGGGCCGGGCCGGGACGGGGTGCGCCCGCCGGGGGCTGCTGCCCGGCCTGACCGCCCCTTCCCCGCGGCGGGGAGCTCCGCTGCCCGAGCGGCGCGCCACGGCAGGCTCCGCAGCACCGCCTCCCGCCTGTCCCCTGCCGGCTTCAAGCGCACTCCCAGGCACCCGCGCCTCTGGGCATGGAAGTCGGGATCGGGGTCCGTGCGAGTCTGGCGGGACGCGGTCCCCTCGGCGGGGCTGCGCCGGACCTCTCGGTTCCACGGGATCCCCGCACCACGCGGGCTTCGCCGAGGGGGGAGGCAGATATCCACCCACGTCCTTGTCCTGCCGGAGAGGGACGCGGGACAAACTCGGCCCGAGCAACTGCCGGCAACTATTTCGGGAGCGGGGCTGCGGGGGCCGGCGGGGCAGGACCCGGCGCGGGCGATGGATGCCCCCGCGCCTCGCCCGCAGGCTCCGCGGGGAGGGGCGCATCCCCGGGGCAAAGGAGGATGGCAGTCCAGGGCGGCTGGCAGAGCCCCCGCGGATGGGGGCACACAGCCCCGCAACGCAAGGCCAGCTAGGAATTACTCATTTGAATGATGCAGCAAACGAGGAGGGGGGGACACGACGCGGGGACGACGACGAGTCCTCTCGCTGCCACTCTCCAGCCCCGATTAATAAATAATGCCCAGGTTCCCTGCCAGGGGAAGCGCTCTCGTCTTCCGCGCAGACAGCAATTAATAGCCAGCCTCCTCCCGCGAAACCCTGGCTAAGCGCTGCCGCACGCTCGCACCCGCGGTGCCAAGTGCAAGTAGCACAATAGCGGGGAACCTCTCTACCTCGCAGCCCGGGAGAAGAGAGAGGAGGGAGCGCTGGAGAAGCCAAAGCTCTCGCGGCAAAACCCGATCCCCCGAGCGGCGGGGAGCCGGGGAGCGGCGGCCGCCGGCGCGGCGGGAGGGCGGGCAAGGCAGGCAGGCTGGCCGGCGAGCCGAGGGCGTACCGCGCAGCACGCCGCTAACACCATCACCCCTCCGTATCGTCAGCAAACTGCACGCCCGCATTTACCTTTTCCTGCCCGCCGTCCGTCAGTCAGGCGTTTGAGGGAGAGAAGGAGAAAGGAAAGGAAGGGAGAAGAAAGAGACAGGGAGATACAGAGAGCGAGAGGCGGCTGCTAATCCCCGTGTAGAAAGACTTCCAGCAGCAGCAGCTGAAGCAGCAGCAGCATGCGTGTGTGCGTGCCCGGAGTGAAGCACAGCCCTCCTGGCGATGCACCGGCGCTGGCACCCAAGTGCTGTCATGTGCGTATCTCGGTGTGTGTACCCATGGAAAAAAAAAATGGAAAAAAAAAAAAAAGAAAAAGATAGACGGGGGGAGACTCGTCAGTCACACGCCCGGCTGTGCACTGCTGGGGGGGACCAGGAGGAGGAGCCCAGCGCTCCCCAGCCCAACCACCGGAGGAGCAGCTCTCTTACTACGGCGGCGGTCGGGCTGCCCCTCCGCGCCAGTCCCGCACGCCCAGCCGCCCTTCCCGCCCGCTCCCAAGGACATGCCTTCGGGAAAGACCCTCAGGGCCTCCGTCCCAGGGGGCTCCGTTGCACCCCGGGCTACCCGAGCCCCACAGGAAGCAGCTGGGGAAAAAAAAAACCCGCGGTTCTCCCCCAGAAATGCCTCCCGGAGACATCCCCTGGGCAGCGGGGATGCCCCGCGTGGGACTGGGATGCGGCGCCCTCCCAGGGGTCGCAGCCGAGCCGGGGGGTGGGGGCGGGAGCCGCGGCGTTTCCCGGGGCTGCCGCTGTCGGCGAAGGCGGGGGCGGACGGACGGAGCCCCAAAGCCCGCGGGTCGCCCGCTGTCCTGGCGTGGGGCGCCCGGGGGCACCGCTGTGGGGCGGGGGGCTGCAGGTGCCCGGGGTGGGCTGGGCGTCTGTCAGAGCTGCAGGTGTAACCAGCAATGTTTGTGGCAGCGAGAGTGGAAAGTGAAAAGGCGGTGAAAGGCTGCGCTCATCCGGGCCACGGTGCGGGCACCCTGATCCTCGCGTGTCCAGTCAGGGATACTTAAATTTCAGCCGCGGAGCATGACCTACTAAAAGATGTTTGAATAGTGGTTGAAATCACTTATTTTTAAAATAGTAAATGCCATATCCGTCTTTTTGGCTGTATAGTGGCATATATGCATATAAATGAGATTTTGACATACAATTTACAGAATAGGCTAAAACAGAATGTGAGCTAACAGAATGCTCACATTATTCTTATTGTCCTAAATTTACTAGTGAGTCATACCAGCAGGTTTCAAATGTGATTTTTTAAGCCTCAAACCAGGAAAAGTTAGTGAGAAATGCACTTGATTTTTTTTTTTTTTATACCAAAAAGTAATACATACGGACTAAAAGATAATATTAGTCATAGAAAAAGGTTTGTAATATGACAAGGATGATAAAAAATTGGCGGGGATATCAGGTATGCTGTTTATACTAGTTTTGTTTTGTTTGTAATCGACAAGGTAGACCTGTCTCGGGTAAAAAAAAGGAGAAAAGGATGAAGTGCTATTGACATTTTTAATTACAAGTGTAGGTCGTATCTACAGGCTGCATAGGGTAGGAAATTCTGGTGTGTTAATAATGATGTTAATTAGCAAGCGATCAACAAATTGAGTGGGGAAAAGTTGGTCAGTCTATTTAAAAATAATTCTGGGGTTGGTTTTTTTTTAGTTGTAGGTGTAATAGTTGGTGTAAAGGAGAAGTCACTGAAAAGACTGTCCATGTTACTAGGATTTAGCTGCTGACAATAAAGTATTTTGAGACTTCCCATAATTCCTGCAGTAAAATAAAAAAGACTAAATTTGTTATTGCAAAATTGTACAAATCAAGTCATCATGACACTGTTAAACCAAATTGCACCCTAAAGCCATATAATTACTTTGTTTTTATAAAATAAAGGTACACCTACTCTTAGTTCCTAAACTGAAACACAGATGCTGAATCTGAGCTAACTCAGGTAAATAAGCTAAAGAGTAGAGGATTCATTATTTTATTTCAGTGTTTGTACACACAGCACTATCCTATGCTTTTATCTATTAACAAGAATTTTTTGAGCTGTCATAAACTGTTTTCAAGTCAGTTTCAAATCTGGCATAATCTGTTGTTTAAAACATGATGGTGTGTGAGAACCTAATTAGTAGAGTTTATGTAATATTTGCTGTGTAATTATTGGTAGATTTAGCATAGGCCTGTGAAGTTAAAAAGCAGAGTTAGTCATGCTGTGTCTGATAGTTTCTGAAAATTTATATCAAACTGGTTGATTACATTAGTCAGTAGAACTACTAACTAATCAATGCAAAACCAACACAACCAGGTAGTCATGAAAACAGATGACACATTTTTAGCCTTCATCCAAACGTCCGTAAAATTAAGTAGACCCAATTTCCTTTGAAGACTGAAAAGTAAGAAGGAAAGAGGACATATTTGTGCACAAAATTGTCTGATCTCAAAGTAAATGCCAGCACGAATATTTTTGTTTCTTTTTTTACTTGCACTCCCTAAGGTGAATGTAAGCCATTTAGTGAACTTTTTTGGATTGCCCTTGTTTGCCTGACTTCAGTCCAGCTGGGCCAAGAGAGTAGGAGAGGGAAGTCTTGTTACAAATTCTCTCCTGATAGTTCTAGAGGAGTCTCCATCCTGGAGGAATAAGAAATTCAAGCTGTTTTATACAATGATGCAGATGGTCCTTGTGAGCCACTAATTATTTTGATTTTAGACATAACACTTATCTGTACTAGTAGCCACAGTACTCCCGGGTGTATCAAAAGATGTGCAGTTTGGGGGATAGGAGAACAAAGATTCTTCTCCTGGCTCTGTGAGATATGGCACACACGAACAAAACTGAGAAGGGGCTGTGAAGCAGAGGGTTTCAGGAAGGACAGTAAATGAATGGAGGTGAATAAGAAACAAGAAAGTAAAGCCTGGGGAAAAAAGTTACAAAATAGTTTTTAGATTAGAAAAGTAGGAATCAGAAAAGAAACGTTTTAAATGGTTTGGGGAGGTGAGATAGTTCAGTATGAATATCTTCAGCCATCTGCAGTTTGTCAAATGACTCCAAATGCAAATGCTCTTATACTATACTCACACTTTAATCTCTCTTCTTTGGAGGAAGTTCTCTTTGCTTTGACTGATGGTGAAAGAAGTCATCATGACTGTCATTACTGCATAATTAAACTATACGCACGCTTAAATGAACTCCTTCTGTAAGCTGGTATTTATTTATCACGCTACAAAAATTTCGGTGTGAAAATGCAGTGAGTTTTTGTGTATCGCTGCCCTCTACTGGAGAGAAGGTCAGAACCGCTCCATCAGGTCTCGGTATGAAGCCGTAGGACCACGGCAGCTGCTGGTGGTCCTCGTTTCTTGGGGAGTCACCTTTCTACGACCGAGGTGTAAAGGCGTGAAGATCTGGCTTGCCAGCATTCATGAAAAGATTTCTTTTTCCACAAGAGTTCAAAGAACTGATTATGCAGTTTTATGTCTGCAGTTCGTTGAGATGAAGTTATGATTGAGCAATTTTTTAAGATGTGTATTCTTCATTGACTTTTGTGAAAGTGGCCTCTAAATTCATCACAGAGATGTGGAAAATTTTTATCAGTGTGTCTTTGATAAGTATTTGGCTATAGCTTTGTAGATAACCTCATGTAGACATTCTTCATGTCTAAATACTTTGGTTCACTCTCCGTTGCATTACAAGGTGATTGCCCTCCATCCCTTCTCCTGAATGACCTTTCATGCCTCTATACTTCCCTTTTGCCATCTATATCAATATTGCCAAAGTACCACGTTTTTGTTATATTATATTTTCATCTTCTTCACATGCTGGGCATTAGCAGAACGACTGAAACATGGAGAGAATAGCAGGGATATTCTCTCAGTTCCTCAGTGTTTCATTTCCTCCACCTACTCGCACAAAAACCCATACACATCCAGAGCAGTTTCTGTTGGAATGCACTGAGTTTTCCAGCTGTCTGGGCACATGCATCGCCAAGGCACTCTGAGAACTGTGAAGGATGAGGCCTGTTCAGAGCATGCAGGAAAGAAAGTTTCACTATCAAACTCAAAATGTGTCTTTATGCAAAAGATGCTACCAGTTTCTGTGTTCATTTTTTAGCTTTGCCAGATGTGGGTCAAGTTTACAAATATGAAGATGAGATGTATGCTCTTCTCATTCCCTTGTGGCATCAGTTATTTCTTCAAGGCAAGAAGGCATTCTGACAATCAGTATCATTTAGGTTGAAAAAAACTCTGAGATCATTAGTTCAACCTCTGACTGATCACCACTGTGTCAACTAGATGATGACATTAGGTCCCATGTCCAATTGCTTCTTGAACAATTCGAGAGATGGTGACTCCACCACTTCCCTGAGCAGTTCATTTCGATGTTGAAGTACCCTCTGTGAAGAAATTCCTTCTCACGTCATGCCTGAATTTCCCCTGGCGCATCTTGCAGCCATGTCCTCTCATCCTGTCACCTGTTGCCTGGGTGAAGAGGCTGACCTCGGGCTGGCCACACCCTCTTTCCAGGCAGTTATGGAGAGTGATAAGATTCCGTGGACCCTCCTTTTCTCCAGGCCAAGCAACCACAGCTCACTTAGCCACTTCCCTCAGGACTTGTGCTCCAGACCCTTTACCAGCTTCATTGCCCTTCTCTGGACTTCCTCCAGCACCCCAATGTTTTTAAAATTTGTACAATATGGACAAAACAACAGTTTTGGTGGCTTCCACACCTAACCTGGTTAATGGCAGAGCCATTCAGCTTAAAAAAAAATAAATCTGCTTTATCTTCCTTCTCTGAATACCCCAAAACAGACATCTGCCTAGAAAATTTAATTGTAAATATTTTTACTATCCTAATGTTTTAAGTTACTATCCTCTGCAGCCATTGTAGGTCTACTAGTTGTATTTTACTGGCATCACTGAAGATAGTATTGTCCTAGGTAGATGAATCTTATGGGTTGCTTCATTTGATGTTAGCTAATTACTTGCTATGAAAACCACTGCAGTAAATTTCTTCCCTGTTCCTAATGGCTAACATGAAGAAGTTAATAGGGCATGGAGTAGAGTGGTTGTTCCCAAAGAGTGACTCCTAAATGACAGGTGTCCTGGAAGGGAAAAGTAATCAGGCATCAGATCACCTTGTGCATGCACACTGACTGTTAACTGGTCAGTTAAAGATGGATGATAAGGCATCATACATTTTATTTTATGATTTAGAAGCAAAACAAGCACTTTGTTGAAGGTACTATCCTTGTGATCTTTAGGCTATCAAACACACAATTCCACAAAACCTGTGACTTTCAATTTCTATCAGGAAATAAGTTACTTGGGGGTCACTCTCAGTAGGGTCTCTCTTTTGAAAGATGTAAGATAGGAAATTTGAGTATGCTATCCTTCCCCTGCACAAAAAAAAAAGATCTTTCTTTGGAAATAGAAACAAGCAAGCTGCTGTGACTTTCAGATACCAAAATGTATTTCAGTGATATCGACAGCAAAGTTAGGAATAAGCATAAAGAAAGAGGAGGGAAAGTTAGTTCAAACCAATAAACCCATGAAATTACCTCACTAGAATGAAAATACTTTTTCAGATATTGAAAGCCCTGGGAGAATGGCAAACTGCAGATTAGTTTCTAAACATCCGCAGCAAGGACATACATTCAGTTTCTTCATTAAGGAGGGCTTTAATAACTTATAATATCATGTTTTTAAGTATGAGCATATTATGCTAAAATGAAGTGCAGTACAATGGGAATATTTTTGCTTCTTTGACAGAAAAGCAGGGAAACAGAGAAAGATTTGTAAGAACTTTCTGTGAATGAGAAGACTAGTGATCATGTAGAAAATTGTCTCTAACTTAAGATTTTAAATGAGATATTTTTAGGTAAAAGTATTTTACATCTGCATTAGTTTCAGGCTGCACAAATAGCACAAAGCAATCAGAGCTATCTGAATAGTACCATGGCTGGTTTGTAGGAAGCCATAATTCTGTGCTGTGTGAGATGGGATTACTCCTTTCTTACAAGAGGTAAAAGTGGAAGATACTTCTTTTCTGCTCAGACTAATTGCACATCAAAGGGCTCACAACAGTCAGTTGAGAGCCAAACTGAGACCGTGACTTCATTTTCCTAGTAATGCTATCAATTCAAACATTGTTGAAGGTGAAAGACTGTTGTAAGCAATGTTTTTCCTAAAAATATTTTAATCCCATACAGCTTGATGCATATGGGAAAAAGAAAACATTGCTTCCATTTTGCAGGTGGAAAATTGAGTGTTAATACAAACAGAAACAGGACCTGGACTCCTGTATATTCTGGTTTTAGATTTTAACAGTAGGGTTATGATTGCATTTACCTTGGTCTGTTTCATCCATAAAAGATTTTTAAAACCAAAGCAGAAGTGTAGAGAAATCCTAAAAAGATTCAGCAGGGCTTTCTGATGTGACAACTCAACTCCCTCCCTCTCCTTAAATGAGTGGATGGAAAAGACTGATAGCTAGATGTGTCCAGATTTAATGCTGTGCAATAATCTTGTCATTTATACAGAAAAGGGAGTGGGGAGATAGCAGTTGTCTGCCTTCTTATGAAGCCAATTCCAGTATGAGAGAAATTGAGCATAAAATGTGCAATAAAGCAGATGGAAAGACATCCAGAGCTTTTGAGATGGAATTGTTCATTCTTTTCTGCAGAGTGTGCTTGTTTTTTATTTATTTTATATTATACAAAAAGGCGTCAACAATTTGGTTTTTTAGCCATTTTTCATGTGAATCCCAACAAATCAAGTGGTAAGCACTGCACAGTTGTCAACTCCCAATATTCAAGATTAAATCCAGATTTTTACAACATGCTCGATTATTTTCCAATTTGTGTCTGGAAGATATGCTGATATCTCACATGGTGTTTTTGAGGAGAGCTTTTAACAGGAACTTCTGACAGAGTTAAACTCCAGAAAGACTGATAATTAAGATTTACATGAATAAATCTGTCAGTCAGATATGGGAAAGGAACTATTTTAAGGCACAATAAAGAGCTAAAAATGACAGTGAAATAGCATACAGAGATATTTCAGGCTTGTTTTTCTTCCCATGGAAGTCAACAGACGTTTTGTAGTGAAGGTAGCAGAGGAGTAAGATAATGAAATATCTCATCAGCATATGGGAAATATTATTTCTATTTTCCATCTGTGATCAGTAAAGTACCCAAAACTGGAATGTGTGTTACAGTTAAGTCTAATTATAATTAAGCGTCATCTTTCATGGAATATCTCTAGTTAAAAGACAAATGAAAGACAACACAGGAAGAAGCTACTTAATGATACTTTTTAAAATGCATGAGAGAATATTCCAATATATGTTAGTCTCCAATAGAACAAGGTTTTCAGGTAGTGATAAAAATCTACAGTTGTTCACAAAACAGGGCCCTTGTATGGATGACCATGCTAGAAGTTTTGAAGCAATTTAATGAGAGGTCATCTCAGATGTCTTGAAATCCCCAGACATTTGGATAACTGAATATTCGATCAATAAACTGAATTTTACTTCGCCAGAGAAGTCCTTTATTGTTAAAGCATATGTATATGCACACTGCTTGCAAACATTCACTACTAATGGATAGGAAAAAAAATGTGTACTGAGAACAAATGACTCTATTCTGCCAGGTATTTGGATAGTGGTGTTTATTCCCTAAAAAGCAAAGAAGACAGTATATTCAACATGATTGAATGAACTCTCCTCAGAGAGTTTTCTCCTCATCAGAAAGCTGGCAGCTGTTGAACAGCACTGCCCTGTTCTCTATAAATTGTACTCTGGCAACACCCTTTCCCATTCCCAGCAGCCATCCAACATCAGTTCATTCAGTGTACTCCTGCTATTGCTTACATCCAAACAGCTGAAGCACAAAAAACCCCAGACACATATGTGCAGGAAGAGGCAAGTTTTATAATTACTGTAAGAAGAGTTCTTCCCGTAAGAGGAAATGCACTTCTTCCATTCCAGTGTTCTAGCTACCAGCTATTCAGAAATTTTTGTTTTCTAATGATCAGCAAGCTAATCTGGCTTCAGCTGAACGAGCATGCCTTGGAAATCTGCAAGTGCCTGTAAAGTGCTGTAAAGCTCAGCATATTTTATAAAGTTGTTCAGAAGCCACAAAAAATGATATATCTGACACAATTCTTGTATAAATCATTCCTGCATACCGGAACTCAAACACCAAAAACTTTGGTCTGACCTGGTAACATTTTGTTCCTAGAAGCCTATAAATAAAAATGAAATGCCCAATTCGCTCCTTTTTTTAGTGCTCATTACATTTTAGTTTTACATTAAAATGCCGTTCTTGCCTTCAGAGAACAGCAATCCACCTGGAATAAATCACTTTGCACACTCAATGCAGCACCTCTGAACGCAGGAACTCCTGGCAAAGATAAATTAGCAAATTGCACAGCATCCAGAACCGTGGTGTGTCGGAAAAAGAGTTTGGCCAATCACAAGCAGATTCCTTGACTTGTAAAAAGGGCTGCAGCACAGCCTAGTCAGCACTTTGGTGGTGAGTTATGGCTGGGGGAAGACCCCTGGCTATGGAACTTTGCTGTGCTGCTTCAGCGACACAGAGGGCCCATGAAGCTCGTGTGAAGGTATAATTGACTATTGCAGAGGGAATGTGAAGACTAGAAAATGGGCCATTTTGAACTTCATCATAAAGGAATCACATCATGTAGTACCTAATAATTAAATTTGCTGCTGTGATCAAGAAAATGCAAAAGCCAGCAGGATGGTCAGACATCAACACAGGGAATGGAATATTTTAAGCACAGGTAAAATACCAAAGGACATTACTACCGGTAGCATTATAGGGTACTGTATTGATTTCTCCTCAACGCTGCCTCTATTTATTTATTCAAAGAGGGTTTGGGTTTTTTTTAAAAAAAAAAACTGCCATACTGAAAACTGAAGCTGGGTTTGGAACCTAGGTGTGGTTTTCTGAATCACTGAAGGAAATAAAGTTTCAGGAATAAGCCACTGATGTAGTACTTAACAGTGCTGCTCTTTAAGCCACTTACAAACCATTTCTGTTACTGATACATTGTTTCTGCATGGTTAACAAGAATAAAAAGTGGTAATATATGCTTTTGTTTTTCAAAAGAATAATAGTTATACTTCTAAAGGAGGAATTCTTATGTGAAAAATGTCATTGTTTTAATGTCATCGTATTTCCTTTCCTGCCATAAATGCAATGGAAAACAGACACGGGAAAGAAAGGAGGGAAAGAAAAATTAGATATCCAATCTGACATGTTACTTCATCTACACTGGGTTTCTATTAGTCTCTGGAGGAGATTCCTGAGGGAGAGTCCTATTTCTTCAATTTTAAATACTCTTTTGAAGGAAGAACTTGAGATTATACTCTTTTTCTCCCAAAACAGATAAGTAGACCTATACAAACATAAAGATTTTTTTGGTATTGGCTTCCATGTATATTTAAATGATTACGTATGCAGCTCTAAAATAAAGTAGAGTAAATTCTAGAGATTGCTAAATACAATTATAAATAGCTCTGTGACAGATGAGCATGGTGCTATTCTGTCCTGATAATTTAATGCTTTGCTTTTTCCTTGCAGTTTGGTTATCATCCAGTATTCCCTAATGGTAAGTGGCAGGCTATGGGAGCCAAGAAGTGGTGGTCTTTAAACTTCTTGTGAGCTGTTCTAAATGCCCTGCATGACTTTGAACCCAAGACCACCAACCATATTCTCACTTGCCCTGAGTGAAGCAAGTGGTGTCTATTTGAAGCAAACAGAGTTTCATTCAGGGAAGAAATTAATACAGTTTGCGGTCAAAAGAGCTGGAAAGATGGCCTCCTATATATATCCTATATATATCAATCACCATTTTTAAATTTTCTGTACAAGGCCTGATAATTTGATTTACTTTTTAAAAAGATCAGCCTAGCTTGAAATATGCTCAGAAAAAAAGGATGAGTCTTCTCCTTTTCCATGAAAACAAACTCATCTAACAGCATAAAAAAAACCCAGCTTTGTATAGTTACATCCCAGTATCAGACTGGGCTCATAGAGGAGTTAGCCAAAGGCCAATTACAAGCTGATCTAGCTAAAGCCAGTGTATTCTGGACCTAGGACAATCTGGATTTAGGCCAAGAACTAGGATGGAAAGAGCTTTACTGGATGATGAATTATCTCCTGCTGTCAGCAGACAGTAGAAAGACATACATTCTCCTCCTCCTGGAATTACACGCCATAAGATAAGACAACAAGTGCCACTTAAAGGTGGCATGAATCCTGAGAAATACATTCTCAATTTCTTGTGATGCCATGCCTTCTTATTTTTTAAAGTTTCTGTGACTATATTATGGAGTATATATTGCAAATTTCATCCCTTTGCATCCCATGGAATCAAAGCAATTCTCTGCACATAAAGGGTGTACCCCAGTTTAGTAGCTGGCTTTAATGAAAACAGATTGTTTAATATTCATATTGTTGGAAGGCCGGGGCCCAGGATGATCAGTTCTCCAGTGCCAAGTACTTTGCAAATACAGAACAAGATAGCATCTTTCAGAGAGATAATAAGGAGTGAGAAATAATAAAAATAATAAGATCAAGACTGTGGATGGAAGATAAGGAAAATAGGGGGGGGGGGGGGCGAGTCATGACAACCAACATGACTTCACTGAGGGAAAATTGTGTCCTACAAATGTAGTGACCTTCTGTGCTGGGTCACAGGCTTGATTGGTAAGTGAAGAGCAACAGGTGTCATCTGCCTGGACTTCTGCAAAGCATTTGACACTGTCCCACACGACTGGGCAGTCATGTATTTGACAGATGGATCACTTGCTGGATAAGGAACTGGCTGGATGGTTGCACTCAGAGAGTTGCGGTCAAGTGCTCTATGTCCAAGAGAAGATCAGTGACAATTTATGCTCCTCAGGGGGTCAGTATTGCGGCCAGCACTGTTAAATATGTTTGTCAATGATTCTATGATTCTAGAAGAATCCCACTAGGGAAAAGTAGGAAATGCAAGGAAAGAACATGGTTAAAGGCAACAAAGGCTTAGCTCTGCAACTAGCTGTGTACCTAAGACTGCCGGCTTAGGGCCAACTTACTCATTCAGCTAATAGAAGAGTCATTTCATTTCAGACGTATTAATACTATCATTGAGAATTTGTTAACTGGGCATCCATTCCAGCTTCTAAATATAGGGGAAAACATCCAGATACCACGTACAAAATGCATTTATTAAATGAATTTTAGGGAAATGTATCAAAAACTTCTGCATCTCAGAATTTTCTCTGTGTTGAAGAAGTGTTTGATCTGAGCAAGGGACTGGGTGAGAGTTCAACCAGCTGATTGCTCTGAAAATTTTTCGTAAGCCACGTGTCTTTAAAGGTTGCAGCAAGAGTCACAGACAACTATGCTTTATAAAACATCTAAGCTCAAAAACAAGGCCAATTAGCTTTAGAAGTTAAGGACATGCTAACAGTGCAATAAGCATTAATCAGAATTAATGCTTGCATATGTTCTTATAGCCATGACATTAATCAAGTGTAAAGAGAAGAGAAAGTGGTGTATATGGCCAAATTTATGCTTCTCCTGAAAGGTTTTCCTACAGGGGTGGGGTTTTCCTACATATTTGAGAGGGAGCTCTACATTTTCAAATGTTTCAGTTATATGTAATGAGTGTCATGGTGAGGGTAAAACCTGTGCACAGCCAAGAGCAGGACTGTTTGGCAGGAGGTAGTAGGACAGGGAGAAAAGCTGTGTGGGATTTGCCCCAAGCCGAGGAGCTTTCTGCATACCCTCTGTAAAGTGGGAATCACACTTTTTTTGTGTGATAAAGGAACATTCTCCTTATACACTGATAAAGGGGCATTTTCTTTGTACACCTAAGCACAAAGTCTTACTCCTGGTTGGTACAGGCAGAATACAACCCATCAAGCCCCATGACTTGTCTGAGAGTTGGAAGCTGTGCGTGCCCAGTGCTCAGCACATTCCAGATGTAGGTTCTCAGTGCAGTGACAGCTAGCAAGGTTACTCGTAAGGGTAAGGTGGCACATGCCCATAGACATCTATAGAACTGGGGTTTTGGCCTCTGTCCTGGAGCATACACTCTCAATTTAGTACTTGCAGTTCTAAGTGTTGCCCTCTGAGAATCTTTTTGTACCACTGCTCAAAATGCAGTTCATCAACTTGCCATTCCCTAGCTGCCTTCACTGCTGTATTGTTAGCTCTATTTTCTCTTAGACAAGAGTACATATCCCTGTATCCAGAGGCAGTGTCAGAGGAAGGGAATGAATGCCCTTTTAAGTGCTAGACCTGAAAAATTTTATCACTGTTAAAACAAGTTCTCTAGACATTATTAACTCTTATGTGGTGAAAAAACAGGTGAAATAAAATGAAAGTAAAAAGTTAATAAATACTTTTAAGTAGTTTTGGACACATATGTACTTGATAAAATAAAAAGACAGTCTGCTCTGCGTATTTAGCCAATGGCTAATCTTCAGGCACCTAGCTCATAAGTGGAATTTCTTGGTGCTTAGCTAACTTGACATTAAATTTAATTTGTCTCCCCACCTAACCAACTTATCCGAAAAGCTTAATAGGTACTTCTGAGCCTTAAGAATCTCATGTCTGTGACTAGAGCTGCAGTACAGGACATCTCACCCCAGAGGTACTCAGCAAGTGACTGGAGCTGCCACCTCCATGGAGGCAAGGTGTCAATTTGGCCTGACAGAAGGATCTTTGCTCCAGGGAGCTGTCAGAAGGTGCTGAATTGGCCAGAGAGGAGGAATTGCTGATCTCTTTGCTGGCAATAACTGATCCACTGCCACATCAAGATGGAAAGGTTTGTTCTTCCAAATCCATGTGAACGTCAGGGTCAAGGAAAGCCTAATCTCGTCTTTCCAGGAGTAAGTGGGTACTGAAAGAGGAGAAAATTTGCTTTGGCTTTGAAATCTAGTAAAATATCTCCATTCCCTTAGACTACAATAGTTTTCTAAACCCTCAGTGTTAAAGTACTAAATTCTACAGCACTAAAGCAGTATAAAGCTCTAAATTCTATAGACACATGAAGTCCCTCACCAGAACCCATACCTTCCTCTGAAAAGGAACACTTTGATATCAAATTCAAAACTCCTGACCTATTTAGCTACTCTATAAAGAATTTGTGTCCTCAGAAAAGGTAACATTATAACTCATACCAATTCTTCCAGTCACCTTCTTCAACTTCAGGCTCTGTTCTAATCTTTTTCATTTTTATTTCATACAGCTCATTCTCACCCCAATCTAATTCTCAGTCAAACCCTGGGTCATTCATTCCACTGCTTGTTCTGGAGCAACAAAGACAGAAAATAATTATGCGTGATTGAGATGCAGATTATAATGCTTGAATTTGTGTATGTCAAAGCTATTATATTAAAAAAAAAAAAAAGGGGGGGGGGGAAATTGCAATTGAAATTAGGAAAGGGAGATACAGAGAAAAAGAAAAACAATATAATGAATATGGTTCTCCATGTATTTTTTTCCCCTCGCCTGAAGGACATTTTTCCTGACACCAGTGAACTTGGAAATTTTTTTAAAAAACTACCAGAGGCATAGGAAAAAAAAAAGTGTCCAATTATAAAATTGTCTTACAAATCATCATGTGTGATATTTCTGCAATTCCTTGTTCTACTGAACAAAACATGCTAAATCATTCTAATGGTCTTTGCAATGTGTGAAAATAAACAGGCAGTAGTTATTGAATAATTCATTTAAGTGCTATTTGATAAACACAGAGGCAGAGCTTATGTTCAAAAATGTCTTTGTGCTTATGAAGCAAAGATGTAGCCTTATGACGGGCTTGTATTTTGATAAATTCACATTTCTAATGTCAAAGAAGTGTTTTCCTTGCAACGGTTTTGCCCTTCAGCTGGTAGCATATATGCAGGCACACTGTGCTTGAAGGCAAAGGTAGTAGATCCATGCACATAGAAGCAAGGACAATCAGGGATAATTTAGAACAGTCATCAGAGACCATTTATCTTATTTATTTAAAATAGGTGGGTGATGTATATTCACCAGGTACAGAAAACCAGTATATTAAAACTAAGAGTTATTCAGAGGCTAATAGTGTTCTCTGATTCTGTAAATAGCCACAAAAAGGCCTGTCATTTCCTTTGTTTGATTAGTATTTTGTGGCTTTGGGGTTTTGTTTGTTTGTTTGTTTGTTTGGCAGAGGAAGTATTTTATGACTTGGCAGAAATATTTTAGCTAATTGTCTCTCATAGAGAAGATTCTGCTAACTTTATCCTTCAAATACAAAGGTACCATTCTAAAGCACCATAAGCATTCCTGCTAAACTTGAAAAAAAAAAAATCAAACAAGCAACCCATAACCAAACAGCAAAGTAAATTAGAACCTCGCTGCTCTGCAGGGGAAAACTGAAATGTCCTTTGTTCACTGCATTTCCACTACAATCATATGCAAAGTTACCATTCTCAGTTTTGCTCTTACAATATTCAGCAGTGACTAGATGGGAAAAATGAACTCTGCAGTGAAAGAAAATGAAACTTTAACTGCATGCTACTTACGAAAAGCATATTGAAAGCAGAAGTAAAGATGTGTAGTTGTGAGAGGGCATGGGGAACCTGTAGAATTGATCCTTGGTGATATAACTGCCCAGTGCTCCTCAGTTTTTCCTGTTACTTCATCTACAGATGCACACAATTTAGAAGTTATTACAGATCATATGAGGATGTCTTTCACAGTGCTTATTTCCCAGGAGGGTTGCTAATAGTTAATAAAATAAAATTTAAATTTACGTGGTAATAAAAACTAAACTGGAAAATAAATACATAGTAAATGAGAACTATTATACTGAACACTTATTAGCTTGTATGTGTCCTAAATCAGAATTTCTTTATTAACGTAGCTCAAGTTGGCAGCAGAACATATTTGAATTTACATTTAGCTTTACATAGACTGTTATTGAAATTGAACAACAGGAGTAGATTTGAAGGAATGTAAGTAAAAGAGAATTTGTTATCTAATAAATACAGCAACAATAGAAGGGCTACCTAGAATGAATGTCTAATGTGAAAGAAGTGCAATCGTGCCATAGTATATGGACAGAAAAAGGGCTCCTGGCTCTAAAGAAAGAGGTATATTAGTCATTCAGATGCTTATTTTGCTATAAGCGTTGTCTACTGGCTACTGAAGTGGCACCAACATTTGGAAAGTGACCTAAGCTGACTCCTTTTGCAGCAAGAAAGGAGAGACGGAATTTTCTGGCACACTGAATTTTTAAATGCCAACATACATGCATATTCACTCACTTTACCTGGCCATAATTTTAAAATGTTAACTCCACCCACTTAAAAAAAAAAAAAAAAAAAAAAAAAAAAAAAGCGAGATTGATCTGTTTTCATGCTGCTTTTGGTTTCCAGTGTGTAGAGTTCCTTCACCTGATTTCTCCACATACACAACATTATGGTATTCTGTGTACAACCTTTCTGCCTGTAAGAGAAGTTGAACTAATGGTGGCTCTTTCACCACCAGCACATAATCTTGAAAGTGCAGAACTCTCCAGTGTACTAGCTATGAATTTAGGTAGTTTCAACGTGTATAGCATTAACCACAGTATAACATTTGAGACCATTTAGGATGTGAATTAGGAACAACAGCATGTTCAGGGTTAAGTATTCTGAGAAGAAATCAGTTTTTAAATATCACCTGACTGTGAGTACAATGAATCCATCAACCTATGGATGTCTTAGATTAAGCCTGGATGCCTTGTTTAGTCATCAAAAATATGTTTTTCAGGTGGTCTTTACAAAGTTAGAGAACACTGAACAACTCTAGTCAGAAAAAGATGAAAATAGACACACTTCATGGCAAGGAATAAAAAATCGGTATTTCCTGGCACACTGTAGTTATTTAAAACAGATTTTGACACAGTGTTAGCATTTGAAATAGCTTTATATTATAGCATTATAGAAATGTTGGATATCCCACAACAGCTAATTCTTCACACATCTCCCTTCCTATTCCTATAGAATCACCTGTATCTCATCTGGGTTGAAAGTACCTGAATTTTTATTTTTTCCAGGTGATAAGAAAATTTGAAGGTGAGAATTTCAACATTTACTGATTTCAATGCACATTAACATTCAAAACTCTGTAATGGGTGGGGAAAAAATCAGTTAGGAGTCTTTGCAATAACAATAACAGTAATAATAGTAATTGGACCAAAGTTTAATCAGAATCCTGCTGAGGTGTCATTTCCTGATGTAAATGTAATAGGGGTAGTTCCACACTGAGCTAGCCTTATTCCTGGAGTGCTGTCTCCACTGGGACCACAGACACAGAGAGCTTTGGAGAAAATTATTCTCCTCAGATGAAAAAAAGCTTCTGCATCCATGGAAAAGAAGATACTGCAGGCATAAAAATGAGGACATTTATGGAAGAGGAAACATGCCAGTAACCTCATAGGTGGGATAGATGTGATATGTCAACTTTAAAGTCCTTAGGTGGCAATGGTAAAACAAATTGCTTTCACCTTCTGGTGTGAACATTTGTATGCTAAGTCTGCTTTTTAGGTCTTCTGATAGGAGTTAAGTGAATCAAAGTACTTGGGGCAAATCCAAGTTAAGCACTTAAGTGCTGTGGGAGCTTTAGAGATAACCTTACACTGTTTATGTTATTAACAAATATAGAGCTTTCTACAGAGTTTCTAGACCTGATACTCAGATACAGGATTAAAGCTGCCTCTGACTAGAAACTGTAAAAGTAATGGGAGAATGGTATGTTGGATGGTATCGTATATAATATTTCTTTTCCTATTTCATTTTTTTTTCATGGCAATAATGTGTTTCTTTACTGTTGTTATCCCAATTACTTCATATGGAGTCTGTTATGGGTGACTTAGCCTGTAATGCTGTCACACAAGTTCATGTTGCCAGTTTCTTTTTGCTTCAGTAGATACTAAGACTTTTTCTATCAGCCTGTAATGCTATCACACAAGTTCATGTTGCCAGTTTCTTTCTGCTTCAGTAGAAGCTAAGACTTTTTTTATCATTGACTGATCAGAAAATATACAATTTCTGCCTAATTTGCACTTTTTTGGCCAGCTTATAGCTATGAACAGATTTTTAATTTATAGTATTTATTCGTAAGTATTAACTCAAACAGTATTTGAAATTCTTCAGTATGCTTGCATATATTAGAAAAGTAATATTAACTGTACTTCAGTTCCATGGAATTTTTCAGGAGCTGACCTTTAGAATTTGAGCCAATTAGACCAGATAGAATGTCCCTACACCCTTTTGAAAAGGATAAAATTAGAAAATACCTTGTTATAACTTCCTGAAAAAGGTGGAAAGCTGAAAAATTTGTGTTTGAAGTGCTCCCAGTTAATCTCTGTGGACAAAAGATTTCCATATAATTAAGTTATGCATGCAGATTTCAAAATCTAATCTCAGTTTCTCTCTGAACATTTTTGTTTTCTCTGTTAGTTCTTTGCTAGGAAGAAGCCCATCACAAGGCCAAGATGTTTCTGAGTTCAATAATATCTATTGCAATTTTTAGGTTTTGAGCCATTTGGAATGGAACCTCTTCTTTGAGCACTTATGGTCTCTTATGTACCAGGGGGGAAAATTCTAGGTTTTGAATCTTTGTCCTTTGAATCATGTCCATGTCCATGACATGATCAACATTTTGGAATTTCCATAGAGATAATTTTGACTGTACGGACACTGAGCCAACGTGTTCACTGTTACTTTCCAGAATTAGTCAGAGGAGAAAATTGCTTGACTTACAACTTTTTATAATAATATGTGTAAAAGGGGTTTTTTCAACAAGTATTTTTAATTGTTTGCAGCTAGCTGAAGCAAAAGCAAACAACACAGTAACGCACACAAGGTTGAAACTAATCACTACAGAATTTCCATTTTAAAGGTCAAACAATTTTCTTTACTTCATTTACCATTTTATGAAAGGAGAAGAAATTTAATAAATTAAGAAAGAATAATGGTATTAGAATAGAAGAAATCAAGACTTAAAGTCCATATGTCTAAAACAGGGTGCTTTTTGCACATTGGTTTGTATTTATATAAAGAATGTCTCCTTTCTAAAATATACTAGTTTAAAGGAGGCAGATTTAGAATTAATCAATAAGCCATTCACAAAACAACAGTACAAGATAGCCTAACTGGGTTTTTCCCTCTTTTATCCTTTATGACTAAGGCATAGAAATTTTAGTTCAAACATACAGACTAATTTGGTAATTTTGTTTAACTTTCTATAACCAGTTTTCTCTGAGGCCAAGAATAATTTCTATCCAAAAGTTATGTCTAATTTTCCATCTGAATAGATAGACATAGAACACTTGGAAAAATTTTTACCAAAACGCCCCACAGAAGTTGAAAACACTGATGAATCATTCCTCTTAAGAATCAGAATTCAACTAGTGTGCTATATTTATCAGAAAGGAAATTGAATTTTCTTTTTAAAGAGGCTTTTTTCAATTCACATTTCACCTTTTTTTTCCCCCTAGCTCTCCCTCTATTTTATTACTTTGGTTGAGTGAGTCAAGTCTCTAGCAAAGAAGATGACAGTTCTCAATGTTCTTAAGGCCAGAATGTGGGTAAACTTTCCCAAATTTCTGATTCACTGAAGTTCCACTGTCTGTGTTCATTAACTAATGCTCAGAGCTGTAGTTAAGCACACCTTCCAGAAAAGCTCCTCATGTTGATTTTTGAACTACTCTTTGTACAGAGTTCCTCACAGGCCTTGGTTACAAATCCCAGTAATTAACACCTATCTCTTCAAACTAGCACATTAGTTTGACCTTAGAATTATGGCAAAAAATTGGTATCATTATATTTAGGTTTACTTTCAGAGATTTGGTATTACTACTTTTTTTCCTAGACAAAATTAACTTTTATCTGTTTTGAAATGCCTCATGATTGATAAAAGTATTTCTTAATCCCCTCTTTGATAAAATAAATTGAGATCCTTAAATCTCTACCTGTAAGGGAGACCTTCCATCTCATTAATGGTGGCTGGGTTCTTCTCCAGCCTAGGTTAGTTTCTCAAGATCTTTCTTGAAAGATGGACACCCAAACTGCAAAACATGTTTCAGTAATGTTCACATCAGTACCATAACAGTTACATCCTGAAGGACAACATCAAGTGTCTTACTGGAATTACAATTAGCTATCACCACGATCATAATACCTTATTTAGAGTCATTGCTCCCTGGGGTAGACTCTCCTGTCATAGATGATTGCCTGCATCTTTGCTTCAGATGTATAAACCATCTGTCCCCTATTGATGCACCTCGTGGTTTACTCCACCTATGAAACAATTTACCCATATTGCTTTGTATTAGAGATCTGTCCTTGTCATGATTACCTCCTCCTTCACTAAAGATTTTTTGTGTTTTCTTTCATGTCATTTACAGACACTTTAAATGGCATAGTCCAAAACTTGGATTAGAGAGGTAGTATTCTATGTGGTTCAGAAAGTTCATTTCTTTCTAACTTGTTTTTGAATGTGACTTGCCA
The DNA here is from genome assembly GCF_009819655.1 of Sylvia atricapilla. NCBI lineage: Eukaryota > Metazoa > Chordata > Aves > Passeriformes > Sylviidae > Sylvia > Sylvia atricapilla. Next base: position 103,175,059 of record NC_089140.1, on the reverse strand, counting down.
CAAAACTGTGTGTTGAGAAATACAAACCTTCCTCACCCTGCTTTCACAGTTCCTTGATTTGACTGTGAACTGGTAAAATTAGACTTAAATTGAATTAGTGTGTCTTGTGTATTCACCCTTTGTCTTAAAGTTTCTTGTCCTACTTGATGGTACTGTTCCATACATTACTGTAAGTTCTATTATATATTTAACTATTAACACCTCTTGAATGATAGACTTTCTATTTTAAAAGGCAACCATAAATAGCCTGCCAAAAGTAGCAGCAATATACAATCCCTATTTTAAAACATCATATGATTGCAAACACATGTGATTAGATTACTCACTTAAAAATTAATCAAAGCTATTTGTATATTTAAAACTAAGCATGTACTTAATCATCAGTTTCTCTCTTAAAATATTGCACTGTTCTGATTCTTTCTCCTTCTCTAAAACCACACATTCAGACAGAGCTCTGGCCAGCAGCCATGAGATATGTCCAGGTTAGAGAGCCCCTGCAGAAAGAGTCACCTATCCTTTCTCAAAGTGCAGATTCTCTTTCTCCAGCTCCTGCTGCCTCAGATGCCTGTTGGTGCTGCTGGCTCTGGTGAAGGCAGCAGCAGGAGCAGCTGCAGCAACAGGGGCAAGGCTGTCTGCCTGCCTGAAATCTCTACCCTAACTTAATTTTTTCTTGTTACTGTGAGATAGACACACATTTGTCTTGTATACCTGAATTGTTAGCGTGTGTCATTCCATAGAGAGCTGCTTCTGAGTTTTGCAATAGGGAAAACTGTGAAAAGTAGAGGGATCTAATTTAGAGAAGTTTTCTGATGAGAATCCACATAAATGGGGTTGGTTGAAAGCCATATTTCATCAAGCATCAGCTTTCTGTGGAGAGTATGCTGCCCAGTCCACTTCTTAAAGTAGCTCAACCAAAGTGACAGCTGATCTAAGTCAGTATGACCTCTGGAACAGGACAGGTGAGTTCTAGTGATGAGCAATCTTTTCCATTGAGCATTATTTGCAGTTCTTTGGGAACTGCAGATAATCCCACTGCCGATGGTCCTTCAAACACAATGAAGTTTCCTTTGCTATTTTCAGTTTTGTGTATAAGCACTCTCCATATACTTTCAGTCTCCATATAATTTGGATCCCTCATATTGAAGTTAGGAATTTTTCAGCCAGGATCTTTGTTCTGGCCATTACAATTTTAAGCTAGAATCTGAAAACATCACACTTCTTACAGTTTTCAATATTTTTTCCATTCGTATCAAACCAATTTGCATGATCTAAGAATCATTCCAAAGGATTTCTTCAAAACATTTTGACTGTTTTTCAAAAGGAACCTGAAATTAGGGTCCCATTTGGGATTTTTTTCTGTGGGGAACAAAACCTTGGAACATCATTACTGATAATCCCATGGAAGTGGATAGGAGCTGCAGAGGTTCTCCAACTGCTGTTGGAAAACAGTTTAATGTTTTTTGTTGCTGACCAGAGACAATTACAAGTTCCTTTAGATTACATGAGTGGAGATAGCATTTTCTTCTCTTTAGTATGCCAATACTGTCAAGTATTACTGAAATATTAAACCCTGCAGCTGACTCAAATTCCACACAAGTGCCTTATCCAAATTGCTATGGCTGTTATCTTGAAGTGCATTGTCTGAATACTGTAAATGGAAAACTTTGTTTATTGGGCTATAATTCCTTTTCTGGCTTGAACACTTTTTAAATGGAAGAATTTACTATAGTAGGAGCTTTTGCTCAAGAGTAAAATTTAAGGCAATATTGAATTTTCCAAAGCAAAACATCTACAGAGGATTTGACTGTTATCTTTTTGTTAGAGATGAAAGATGTACCTAGAAATGTGCATCCTTTCTATTTTCCAGCAAAGGAAATGTGTTTACATCCATCTGCAATTTTCTTCTTATTACCCTAGACACTTCTGCTAAATGTTAGGGTCAGGAAGAGAATTAGAGTTCACCATAGAATGGCTTGGAATGGCCATCTCTGCAGTGATCTGTTCCTCTCCATATTCCTAGTAATATTTGTCATTTACAAGCCACAATATTCTTTCTTCTTCCTAAATGTGGTATTTCAGAGTTCTGGCTAAGATTAAATGCTCTGAATGACAAAACAAATTAGTGGAGACTCTAGTGTATGAAGTGAAATCGTGTAGTATTGTTTGAGAAACTCATCTTAGTAACAGTACCTGAGAACTGAAAATCTTTGAGTTACAGGTACCTTCACAGTAAAGTTTTAATTATTAAGAAACATAGGCCAAGCAAATATGGAAAATGGAAACCTGTCAACACATTTGTCTTGGTAGGTACATTTTAGAAATGGTAAATGATATATTAAAATGTCACAGTACAGATACTAGACAGATAATTCAAAAAAGGGATAAGCCTGTTAGATTATAAATTATTGATGCAGTACAGACATTAAATGTAATTAGACATGTTAAATACATAATATTTTGGCCAGCTTTTTAATACCTTTTAAAATATATTTTGGGGTTGGAACAAAATGATGTTTAAGACTTGTTTCTTGCCAAATTATTCTGTTATTCCGTGTTTGGGTTTTGTAGGGTTTTGTGCGTTGGTTGGGTTTTCTTTATATTGAATAAAATGAAAATGTCTTCACTGCATAATCCATAATCCAAGTCACAGCATTAAAAAAGAGCAAGAATATCTTCCCTGTACAGTAAATCCTGTAGTCATTAACATTTCTGGTGACTCATGCAGTGTATTTTCCAAACAGGAAAAGAGCTGGGAGGCAAGGACAGGGACAGAAATGCTACCACTTAAAGCTCTATTGCTTCCATTAATTTTCATGCAGGATTTTTGTTGTTCTCTGCACCTTAGGTAAAACATTTCCCCCCAAAAATCCAACACTCTTTCTTTTTCATCCCAGTTTAGGAAAGCTTGGGCTAGGTGGCAGTAAATATTTGTAAACTGAAAGGTATGTAAGAAATCATGGTGTAACTCATCAAATGCCAAAATCCTCAAGCCATATGAATCACGTAGATAGGGTCAGCTTGTGACACAATTATGTGAACAGATGGCACTGCTTCCTGTCACTTTATTCCAACAACTTCAGAAGTGAATCCCAAGTTAGTGGATGTTGAAAAGCCCAGGAAAGTATCAACAATACTCAGCTAAATGAGCAAGAAATGAGAGATGATCATGACAGAATGATGATTTGTTCATTCTTTTATATGTAGAATGACATGAATTCAAGTCTTGTGAAAGAAAAGTGCAAAAGCTAAGAGCATCCAAAGTGAGTTCAGAAGTGTTTGACTGAACAATTGTTAGTGATCTCTAGGAATTTAGAGCTATGTGTTAACAGGTGGAAATATGAGTAGTTTTAGAAAAGGATACATAGATTTAATTATACAATCTACGTTGATGCAAAGAGTTCAAGAGTCAACAAGAGAAGCAGCAGATGTAGAAGTGGAAAAGTTCCACAGCCAAAAGGAGCTTGTACTAAAAGCATTAACAAATAAATTAAAGGCTTGGAAATAAGTATTTTGTCAGTAATACCTTTTCTAATCAAACTAGCCTTGTAAGAGGATGCTTTGCCACAGTCAGTGAAGACTGTGTTAAGACCTCTATTATCGAAGTGTTTTATACTTTGACCCAACAAACTACATCACTTATGTACTTTACATGCACTTCTTTTAAAGCTGATGCCTTACTGGATAAACTAAAAACATAAAACTAGTTAAAGACAAGATTTGTTTTGGTGGCATTTAGCCAAATAAAAGCAGTAGGTGAAGATTGATAGAGTAGAAATACAAGCCCATCTGATCAAGTCTCTCTTGTATCCTTGAAAGCCTAAAAACTCAACAACAGGAAGTGAGTGGGGAGTGCAGAAGAGATCTTGACCCAAATAAAATATTGACCTGCTGATTACAATAAAGATAATATTAGTTGGAAAAAAAAGACCAAAAAAATCCATTTTTATTTTGTTAAATGCATGTGAATAACTGAATAGCATCTACAAAATGCTAAAAAAATTAAAATCTAAGAAAAACATTTCATAAAGAACCTCCTGATTAGGAAAGGTAAGGGCAAGATGACCTTCAATTCAACATGGAAAGAAAGGTGTTAACATGCTTAATTAGTTAATTTCAGCAGATTTCACTCTGAATCATTTTAATTAAGATGGCGAAAGATGAGTCTTTTGAAAAAAACAGCATTGCTACGGAGTCAGGGGAGGTTTAGGTTGGATATCAGGAAAAGGTTTTTCACCCACAGGGTGGTTTGATACTGGAACAGCTACCCAGGGAAGTGGTCACAGCACCATTCCTGACAGTGTTCAAGAAGTGTTTGGGCAATGCTCTCAGGCACATGGTGTGACTCTCAGGGTGTCCTACACACATCCAGGAGTGGTCTCAGTGTCCTGATAGGTCCCTTCCAACTCAGCATATTCTATAATTCTACTTAGCAACAAATATTTCTTTTAAAAGCATGCATAAGGAAATAGTTTGATTTCAGTTCACCATGAATGATCACAGTAAAATGACTGTGCTCGACAATGTTTAAAAGTCATACTCCAAAGTAAGGCTTAAAGAAGTCTCTAATTTTATGGTGCAACTCTGCACTGAAAATATTAGAGAACTACAGTATGGAAAATTCCAATATATGCCAAGCTGAAAAAAGCTTGATTGATGCAGTAAAGCTAATGTGCAGCATAAAAAATTAGAAAAATTCTGATATTAGATTTTGATGAAAAAATCACTACAATATGCCATAAAACCTAGACAAGAGTACAAAGTATCATTTTGTAGCTTGCCAGATACAAGTAATTTCACTTATGCTCAAGTTTATTTTGAGAAATTTTTAAGCAGCAATTATTTTAGAAAAAGTTATTACAAGTTATTATTTCTGGGTATAAAGAAATACTACTCAGTAGAGAGTTACCATTTACTTGATTTTGCCAAACATCATAATTGGCTTTCTGCCTGTGCTTTTCTTTTAAATTGGTTTTATTTCAGCATTCTTGCCCTCTTATTGAGGTATAGAAATTCTGCAGAGTAACCTCACTGCTATCATACTTTGTTTCTGAAGAAGAGTGATTGAATTTTATTTCCAGGTGTCCTTAATACTCCTTTTGTGTGTGTGTCTGTGGTTACTTTAGTCTTAGACAGTGAATTTGATCTTTTGAAGAAGTCAGCCCTGTGACATATCTTACCTCTCTATGTTGCATGACCCAAATCCTTCATAATACTCTGTTTTCATGAGAGTGTGTTAAACTTACTATTAAAAGAAATCCAGGTTTTCAACACACTTGATCATGTTAATGTGAGAAACTGAAACAGATGGAAACAAGTTTAATGCACATGAAATACAGTTCAATCATCTTGGTTAGAAATTATGAATTAAATGTGGCAAATTTATTCAACTCCTGTAGATAAGGAAAAATACAGTTCTTTGTTGACGTCTGTATCTTGAGAGGCTCTTCTGCTGGAGACTACATATATTTGTGTGAGCTATTAAATGGCAGAGAAAAACTTCATATTCAGCTAAGCTTTTTCTAGAGACAGCAGCTTTGTGTTGCCACCCAATAAATTTCACACTTGGCTATTCCCTGCTTCTACTCTTTAACAGTAATCCTGAAGATGAATTCAAAATGAGTTTGAAGTGAACTGGAGTATGCTAACAGCCTATAACTATTGCTCACTGAAGAAAAGCTTTCTTCCAGAAATCCTTATGAGTAAAATAGATCCCTAAAAAAATCATCGCTAGAAAAGGCTGTCCTTGCCCATTTGCTTAGAGGGAATGATGTATGGAAAAGGGATACTGGACACTAAGTCTAACACAAGTCTGCTAAAGCCACCAAAGATTGTTGAAGCTTTACCTTCAGGACAATCTTTACGTGCTGTACTTCAGAACTATAATTTCTTATTTTAAAAATTTATTAAAAATAAATCAATGACTGGGTGATGGTGTAGCTTTATCATCTATAAATGATGGTACAAGTGGTAGCTCTTCCCTTTCAAACAAAATGAGACAGCTATTAAAAACAAACTTTGGTGCTATTCATCATGGGAACAATTTTCCTGTGTTTAAAACTTTGCAACCGAATTCCAGAAAGGTATGAGAGAAGGTTGTCTTACCTAAAGTGTGAGCTTGACTCATCATGGATGGCAGAAATAAGTGTAATGAAAGCAATTTAAGTGTCTGCTAAGGTGTTAGACTATAAATTTAATTACGATTGGTGCTAATCCACAGGGATAACAAAGGCATCTATTTTATTGATTTTCTTTCAAGTAGCTGGTTGTCAGCCAGTGATCACTGTGGAAACTTTGCAGGGTATTAATCACAAGTAAGCTGCTAGTTCAGCTCTTGGACTGCTGAAAGTCTTCTGTGCTACCTCTCTTTAGATGTACAGGTGGAGAGACCCACATTCTGTTCCAACATCAAAGTAGTCACAGACCCAGAAGAAGGAAGAAAGAGCTGAGAGGCCTCTTTGCACAGGTAGGAAAAGTCCAAACATGGCAGACAGTTGTGAGCTACTTGGTGTGATCTGGAGCTGCAGTCTGAAGTAGGAATACTGCTTTGCTTCACTCCACAGCTCCAAAGTACCCAGGGATTTACTTACAGAGAAATTAATTGGGGTCCATAATTACTTGTATTGTTTTTGTGAAATGACAGCTGTTCTTGCAACAGTCCAAATAGTTCATGTTCAATGGCTATGTGATGTTTTTGGTTATGATTTTCTAAGACATATTTTTCTTAGTATCAAAATTTTAAAAATATGTAAAATACATGACTACAGCGTATTTGTGTGACCTTGAAAACTCACTTTGAAGCAAATAATTTAAAACACCATTTCAAGTTTCATATTTGAGAGCTTAAATTTTCAGTTTTGAATACCTGAATGGGGCCATCACACATTACAGAACTGGGCTTCTGGAAGGGCACAGTGCAGGCGCTTTTGCTCAGCTGGGTTTCTTGGCATAGAAATGCTAATGGATTTACTCTGGTTCACAGAAAGCCAGAAAAGAAGACTCCAGTCATCCTTGGCTGGAAAGACATTCTGTTTTATCCTGGTGGATGATATTTCAGCCTTAATTATGTTTGCCACTTCTGGGGGAGGGGAAAAAGGTCATCAATCCTTAGGAAACTACCCGCACCAATTCATCAGCATACAGCTTTCACCTCAGTTGAAAGCTCTTTCTGCCTCTCAGTTCAGGTTTCTCAAATATTATAGAATACGCAGTAAAAGGAAAAGAAGAATTAATACCCTGCTAAAACATCCTGTTGTCCACACAGGTTCTCTTTTCCCCTGGAAAGCGGATGAAAGAGACCAGGAGACACGTGTGACATCTTACTGTGTAACTTAATGCGCTACTGGCAGCCCCTTGGATGCTGTGATGATAAGGGTGGCAAAAGAGCCTATGTAGAAGAGATTAGCCAGGGATTTGGGAGAAAAGAAGCCAAGTGGCAATCAAACTGGCTGAAGAAAACAGAGGGAGCACAGAGAGGATTGTACAAGAAGCACCTGCCTGCTCTGAGTATATACTTATCTCCCTTTAACTATTTTCCATGAGTCAGACAGCACTGGTAGCTGCAAATTCAAACCCTGTCAGAAGCCTTGGATATCAGCTTGGCCTGGTGATCCAATAAAAATAGTTATCTGTCATTGTTCAAGAGCATCTGGAAGCTGCTTTTGTATCGCTAAAACCCTTTATGCTATAATGGAAAAGCAAAATTTTATCTACTATTTGAAATTGCTGGGTGAGATTTTTTATGACTACCTCTGAACTACAATAGATCTTTCTCCCTCTCCCACCACCTAGTTACTTCCTTTTTTCTTTTATTTTTTTCTTTTTCTATTTTTTGACCCTAAAAAGATCAGGAATCTTGATTGAACTCTAGGATATTGTCTTCAATGATATATGAACACTGAAAAAGAGATTTGTTGCCAGCTGACTGTGCAGACTTTATTTAAAAAATATGATAAAGTCAAGTAATTGCCCTTTGGCTTCTATTTAATTACATGAAAAAGTTAGTGCTAAATGCTGCACCTTAAGAGCACTGAATTAGAATTTTCCTGTTTATAGCCTGCCTATACCTCTGGGTATTTTTTATTAGATAAAAGTAAAGTAAAAATAAAATATAAATAAATGAAGAGCAAGATTTTTTTTGAAAAAAGAAAGAGTAATTTGTAGTACAACAATACATTAACATCTGAACCTTGCTCTAAAACCTTATTGGTTTTACATCTGCTTGTAAGCAATGATTTGTTCATATTTTTCTACAGTTTTTCATCCAGTGATCTTCATTTGATTTATAGGAGACTAATTTTAATCCAGCTGCAAATGCATCCCACTGTCTCTGTTGACACTGAACATACCTAAAAAAACAAATGTACTTTTTAACCATCTCATGTTGCAGGCTGCAACATGGGATTGCTTTTGCCAAAAGCAGCCAGAGAACCAAGACATTCGTCTACTGTACCTTTACTTTCAAATAGGTATCTAGATACACATAAAATTTTATGCAAGACAAGGATTTTTGATTAATAATTCAGCACAAAAGTCTATTCAATCAAAAGCTAAAAAAAATAAATAACTGAAATATTCCACAGAGATGTCACTGTTCATAGGTGTCTGATGAAACTTAGGAATCTAAGTCAGCAGACAATTCCAACCTCTCACTTGTCAGTGAATGTGGTATAATAAACACTGCACCATCTCTGCCTTCCAGAGTTAACATAACTGGAAGAGAAGATGTTAAAGCGTACTAAACTTATATAACTACAGATACAAGGCTGTCAGAATCTCATCTAACAACTCCCTCCCTAAAAAAAAACCCTGAAGTGAAAAGGTGGATGCCCCATCCCTGGCAGTGTTCAAGGCCAGGTTGGATGGGGCTCTGGACAAACTTGCTTTTATGGAAGGTGTCCCTCTCCCTGGCAGGAGGGGTTGGATCTAGACAATCTTCAAGGTCTCTTCCAACACAACCCATTCTATGTTTCTGTGAAATGCTAACTTAGATGAAGAGTGCTCCTCACCTTAGAAAACCAAAAAGAAGAATACTCAGTCTTTTTTTAAAGCAAAAAAAGAAGTATAGGGACTTCATAAAGACGGGGAGCCTTTGAGAGGTTATTTAGTTTATCCTCAGTCCCTGAGAAAGCATTAAGCACCTTCAATTTCCTCATTACTTTCTCTCACAAACCTGCTGTGATGAGACTCTGCAGGCTAAGTGCACTTTCACTGCTTCACTTTTTAAAAGTGATAAGTTTTCCACACATTTAACATGGTGCTTTCTTACTCCAGCTTAAAACTATTACATCTGGTCTCTACCCATTCTGGACATGAATAATATATGATTCCCTTTTCTTTGCAACATTTTTTTCATGTTGAAAGCCTGTTGTTAGATTCCCCTCAGATTCTTTTTCTGTTTACTAAAATAGCTAAAAAACCCCAAACACCTTTTCACATAAGTAACACTTTATATACCTCTAGTCAAAGGAGCTTTTCTTAGTCCATTTTAATTGGTCTACGTCTTCCTGAGATGGCTCTTGAAACAGCAAATGGGGTTAGGCCTTACCAGTGAGAAACATTAGTATAGAATTTTTCTGCCATTCTGACTAATGGCTGAGTACAATGATCTCCTCTGTACCTGCATGGCATTAAAGGATTCATCTGTCTTGTGATCTGCAGCAATTCCCAGAGACTTTCCTCAGAGCAACTACCCACCCTGTTGTTCTACCTCTCTTCTTGTGAACCTGAATACTTCCAGCTGTTTCACTGACCTTTTATTTTACTGTCAAAGGTTTATCATTATATGTATGATATACAGAATATATATATACACACACATATGTTTATATATATATATCCAAATATTATTACAAAATATAAAGATTTCCAAATTTAATTTTTGATAAATATAATGCTTTTCATTTCTTTCCCTACATCAGCAATAAAACCACTCAACAAAAAAGACCACACCTGTGAAATGTATCTACTGAATTTAACTAGATGCTTGCTTCCAGTTTGACAAGGAACCCTCCAGAATTTATTCTTCAGGTACATTATCCAATCAATTTTTCACTTTAAATCATATTTCTTCACCTTCATAGAATGCTAGAATGGTTTTGTTGGGTCTTAATGACTATCCGGTTCCAAGACCCCTACCATGGACAGGGACACCTTCCACTAAAGCAGGTTGCCTGAAGCCCCATCCATCCTGGCCTTGAAAACTTCCAGGCATGGAGGCATCCCCAAGGTTCTCTGGACAATGTGCTCCAGTGTGTCACCACCCTCACAGAAGATTTCTTCCTAATACCTAATCTAATCCTACCCTTTTTCAGCTTGAAGCCATTTTCCCTTGTCCTATCACTACAAGCCCTAGTAAGAAGTCCTCTTCAGCTCCCTTTCAGACCCCCTTTAGGTGCTGGAAGGCTGCTCTAAGGTCTCCCTGAAGTCTTGTCCTCTCCTGGCTGAACAACCCCAGCTCTCTCAGCCTGTCTTCACAGTTGCTCTGACCCTCTCTGATCATCTTTGTGGTCTCCTCTGGACTTACTACAACAGGGCCATGTCCTTTTTTATGTTTGGGGATGCAGCACTCCAGGTGAGGTCTCATAAGAGTGAAGTTGAGGGGGAGAGCCCCCTCCCTGGACCTGCATTTGAGGATCTTATAGGAGACACTGTTAAGAGCCTTACTAGAGCTAAGATACAGAACAGAAAACATGGTTAGAAAAGAAAGAAGGATTTCAGCTTGGTTTGATCTGACTTGCTAATGTGAATCCAGTTAATTGCTATTAATCTTTTGGTTATCTTGTAGATGCTGACAAATATTTGATACCATTATTCATTTGAGTTGCTTTTTCATGGGTTTGAAGTTTAGATGTCTGACCATTTAATAGATTGTCTACTAAAAATAAAATAAAATAAAATAAAATAAACTTTTCTTCAGTATATGTGTGTAGTTAATAATCTATATCATGTCTAATTTATACCTTAATGGTTCTGCAAGTAGTCTGGGGTCTTCTATGATAAAATTATTCACGCCCAATTCATGTGACAATAGCTGTCTTGTCATATGAACCTATAAACCATATTTTTTCTGTGTTCTAGACTGAGCTCTTTTCACCATGTTTTCATGATACTCATAGCTTGGAAGTGGATTTAGTCAACAGAAAACAGTTTTAAAATGTGGCATAGCACCTTTATGGAACACATTTGTAGGATAAAGCACCTAATTTCAAGTGGGTTGTTTAAGTGTAGTTGTTGCAAGATTTACCTTCAAAATGAAAATACCCTTGGTATGCAATATAGGCACAGCATAAGCACACAGACCTCCTGCCTATTCTTTTTCTTGATACTGCTACTGAGAGTGAGCACAGGTCAGTCAGGCTGTAGTGCAATAAATCATGCCGGCTAGAAACCCTAGGTGTCTGCTCTGACTTCTAATTCAGTTAAAGGCTCTGCTGCTACATTTTCTCTGCTAATTATTATGCTTGTTAGCAAAACGAAACATAGTAGGTAAGTATGCCAATGCTATAGAAACTCAGCTGATTTTATATATATCTGTATTTATATCATCTGTTCTGAACCTCAGTCATGTGTCCCTAATAAAATATCAGCAGCGATGGGGGAAGAATCAATAGAGTTAAACTGTTTTCTGTTTATGGTATTTTGTTGGCAACAGATAGTTATTTCCTGTAATTCCTTGTTTATGCATTACTGTGTCATAAATTACTTTGTGGCAGTGTTTTATTCTTTAATCAAAAAGATTGAATTCAGTCTCTTGCATTAATTATCCATCAGACTTCTCATATAGCTCAGTTTATTTATTTAGTCACTATATTTTAATTTACTGGTTGCATAAAAATATAAATGCTTAGGACATAAATTCAATCCACTTTAGTACATATGTAGACCAGCAGGATGTATAATCATATATGTACTGCCAATGTATATATTATAATTTTAATATATAACTCGAATCTATAAAAGCAAGATACGTGAAAACAAACAAATTAAACATGGTATAATATGCAAATAACCATAATCCCTAATTAAAAATTAACTAAATAAAAAATTAAGTATACAAGATATTAGTCCTCTTTACTATTTGCCTTCATTATTCTCTCAAAGTTCGTTTTGTAAAGAAGCTTGTTTTTATTAAAACTATTAAAAATTTGTTGGGAGGCCAGTGATAAAGCTTTCAGCACTGACACATTTTGGAAGCCCATTCTTTGTAGTCCACTGGCTAAGTCTCAGGCACAACCCAGCATACAGAGGGAACATAAAATGCAGCAAAATGCCGAAGCCAAGGAGATGGTTGGGTGGGACAGGGATGACAGAATTGGAAATGTATTCAATTTAATATCATTTTAAATTAGTGCTGGAGTGTTCAACTAGAATGAAGTTTTCAGAAGCCATTAGTGTAGCCAGCAACAGACAGCAGTCACCCTGAGAAGCCACAGGAAGCAAAACCTTCCCTACTTTTGCTTCAGTGTTTGGAGTGACCAGGACTTCCAGTCAGATCAGTAAAAGAAAAAGAAAAGGAATTATTTCAAGAAGTGTTAGCATTCTATGATACTCTCTACAAAGGTAATTTCAAGCTGGAACAAAATATTTTTCTTTCTCTAGTTCTACGCCCTCCAAATCATTCATTTCTTCCCTGAAGGGAACTCAGAATTGAGTGAACTTGGAAAATGCCTATGCAATTATTCATCTGATTTCTTCATTTTGTATCCATGGCAAAGCTATCTGCCTGATTGCCAAGAGACCTTTTTTGTTCAGTTGAATTGGGAGAGGGGTCAGAGAAGAGGAGAGGAAAAGGACGTTTCAGGGAAAATGAAAACCACGCAAGGAAGAAATAATAATGCAGGTCAAGTTAAGGTTTAGAGTTTGTTGGAGGATGAGCATTTGGTTTTGTCTCGAGGTTACTTAACCTTTTTTTCTTAACTCCCACTCTATCACTTAGTTACTTCAAAAAGTAAAGGACATTTCAACATGAGAAGATGAACTATTTAATTTAAAAAATGTCAAAAGTATTTTGAGTGTTCAGCTATTAGAACATTTTAACATTTTTGAATAGTCTTTCACTTTTTTTTGGCAGAAAGTATTTGCCCACACAATCTCTTTAGAACTGCATGCCATTGTGAATTTACTATTTGTTAAGGGGAAAAAAAGGCAAAAATGCAAAGCTATCTGTTATTAAAAAGCACAAGATTACCTGGGTAATAATTATTGCATTTCTGTGGCTTTAGGCTTTACATCTAGAGATTACTGGGGAACTATTTTTGAACAAAGTTCCTTGACATACGTAGAAATCTCTGTAGATCCTGAAGATTTAAACAGTTCACATAATTCTCTCTCTTTAGGAAAAAAAACCCCAACAAGACACCAAGGTTTTTTCCCATTAAAAACGTGGAAGAAAATACTGTATATTTCAGTTAGAAAAATCTTCCCCAAGTGTTCAAAGATTATTCGGTTTTTTTTAGATCCCTTTCTTATTAGGACACCATCAAAACACTGCAGGGATCTTTCTTTTTTTTTTTTTTTTTTTTTTTTTTTTTTTTTTTTTTTTTTTTTTTTTTTTAAATTGCACCAGCAATATAGCCATATTATTTCAGAGGAAAGGTTACACATGTGGAAGAAAGCCCTGTCTTTTGTCAATATCCTCTGCTGGACCTATTTAAACCTTGCCAAAATAGCCATCAACAGTCACCTCTGACCCTGGATTCTCACACATCTCAAGGTGAACACCCACTTTAGAAGAACTAAATCAAATCAGTTTGGCTGATGCACAGGATGAGCATCTGAATTACAGATTGTATTACAAAATCATAGAATCATACAATGGCTTGGCTTAGAAGGCACCAAACATCATCTAGATCCAGCTTCCCCTCCATGTATAGGGATGCCATCCACTGGATCAGCTTGGTCAGGGCTCCATCCAGCCTGGCCTTGAACATTTATTGTACTTAGGTAAAAGAAAACTACAGGTTTAGGATGTGAAGTAACCCAGTCTGCTAAAACATGAATTCACTACAAGCCCAGGGGGAAGACTCCCACCTGCTTCAATCTCAAACCTCATTGTCTCAAGTGAGTGTGTGATTTAGCCATGCCAAAATTAAGCTAAGTCACACTTTGTAGTAATTTTCTCAGTAGGTCTTAAAGCAGGTTAATTTTTAATTAAGCTTTTAAGTAATTGCTTCTCTTTTAAAATTAATTACCTCTTGCTCCATGTTCTTTTTTTCCTTACATGCAAAATCTGTACTTGCATACACTCTTTGCTGTAGTGTCAGGCTGCTTGGAGCCTGAACACAAAATTTCACATTTGGTTATAGCACAATCTGTAAACCCTGTCAAATGGAGCAGTTCATGTTAAGAAAAATTAGTCTGCCAGCTTTCTAGTAAGATGAGAGATTTATGAGAGAACAAAAACTGTTCCTCTAGAAAGAGTTTTTTCCAAACAAGTCCAGTTTTCCTCTTTGCTTACTGTATCCTTTGGAGTTCTTACTGCTCTTCTAATAAGGATAACAACTTCTTTGCCTGTCATGTCTGTAGACACCCTCTGAGAAGGCTTGGTTTACTTTTTAATCCTCTTTGTCAATGCTTGTGCTAAGATCAAATGATAGTACAAACAACTCTTCATTGTGCTAATGAGGGTCAGGATTTTGTTGGAGCTGATTTTCTTTTGAACTCTTAGAAAGTTGTACAAAGGCATTTGTTACAAATTAAATCCTCAGGAACAAAAGCCTGTAACTTGTTGTCGTCCAGGGGAATGTAAAAAGTGCTCCCTCCCTGTCCTAAGGGTCCATTACTGGTAACCTGACATGGGTCAAAAGAATGACCTCAGTGAGAACCAAAACCCTGGGTTAGACTGTACCACAATACTTACTCACTTTTGCCAGCACAGGCAGCAGCAAAACACAGTCTGTATAGTTAAGGTATGCTCACCTCACCTCCCTCAAATGCATCCATTGCTGGCAGAGGCAAAGTAGTGATAATCAGTGCTCAAAGCATTGAAGAATAATGATTAGAAATAGGACAGGCCACAGCAGGGGAAAATTTTTTGATTTCACTGCATTCCTATCACAGCTTTTTAAAGGCATCCAAACAATAATGCATCAGCTTTTAACAGGTTTAATTTTATCCTCTAGCTTTTCCAGCTAGCAGAGGGGAAAAGTTGTTGCTTTAGATAGTTCAGTTAAAATACATATACATCCAGGATAAAAATTGCATAATACAAACATGAGCATTATGACAAACATCAATGACATTATTTAGGAAAAATTTTAGTTTTGTGCCTTGGAAAGATTGATTGAAATACCAAACCACCATGTGTTGTTCATAGACTCTAATTGAGAGGAAGGAAGAAAATTGGTCTGGTGATACACTGACTGGTTCCCAGGATACTGCCTTCAGTGCTAGTGTTCCCCATTCCTGAAAGATGTGAAGCAGCAGAAAGTGGTCTTGCAGCTGGTAGCATCAAAAATTAGTCATCTATAGGCTGGAAATGGACCTTCATATACAAGTCTTAAAGGAATCCTAAAGCACTTCAGCATGTTCATCTCATTCAGCACCTTTGTCTGAAATACCTTTTTTTGAGATACACAAAGTGGTGAACTGAGTTGGTCTTAGGTTTGATTCACTACTGTAATTCCAGCATTAAGTTGCATCCCTACAGGAGGCACAAAGAACTGTAAGGAAGATAAGCTCACATTATCCTGGGTTCATAAAATTGCTAAAATTCAATAGACCCCTTCACCACTGCAGCAATAACTTTTTCACTCAGTTCCTAATTAGTTTGGTTACACCTGCATGAACCCTTCTTCAATTCTGGGATCAAAATTTTGTTCACCTGCAGACTGCCAGTCTGCAGTCACTATCACAGTGTCACCAAGAGTACAATACCCAAGCACAGGCAGACCAGGTTTTATTAGGTTAAAGACTTATTGTGGAATTCTACATAAGTAATTATCTGTAACCAAAATGTGAGCGCAGAGTTCAGGTATATAGGCAGAAAAGAACCCTGCTCAGAGGTCAGACTACCAAGAAAAAAACGTGAGAGTCTGCTGGACACTTTACAAAATCAAAGGTAAGTAGAGAGTGGTCTAAAACTATTAAGACAATAGTGAATAGTGGGATAAAATACCTGAGTGAAAGCAAGTATGAGAAATTCCCTTTGGGTGAATAGCATGGAAGTAATGGGAGTCCTGGCTTAGCAGGCATTCACACTGAGCCAGAGTTAACAAATAGGGCATAAAATCAGAAAACCCAGGACTAGTAAGGAAAAGAGTGAAGTGAGCTGGGGCTGATTATGTGTGAGAAGGGACAAAGGGAATATTGGGCAAAGCATACAATCAGGGCTGTTCTGGGTCCCTCTGAGCAGCTCTGCACATGATCAGGAAGGTGTCGGGGTCATGAACCTCCCATTCCAGCTGCACCCCGTGTCAGACTGGCTCCTGTAGCCCAGGGCACTGTGGTGCTGTCCTTCCTGTGAAAGCAGGGACACTGAAAAAGGGGGATTGGAGTGACTGGACCTGCCCTAGCCCAGACAGGGCTTAATGCTGGTGCCACAGGCTTGGCTTCTGCTCCTACTTCTCTCTGCTAAGGAGAATGAGCAGATTAGCTGGAGCTCAATTGAGAGCAGTTGCCCATCAGTCTGATTCACTTTTCTATTAACTCTCACCACAGACTCCTAACAGTACTCAGAGGGCAGCAATTTAATCCTTCCTGCTCGGAACTGGGAAATGAAGAGATCACATAAATGCAAAATACTTGGAACAACAGGAGCAGGAGCAGAGCTACAGGGTCAAACAGGATATGGCACCTCTGCAGTTAAAGCATTGCATTCTCACTTCACTGCTGCACTATTTTATGACTAGGCATCCTAGACGCTTGTGAGATTTTCCAGGAATTTGAACAGAAATTTAGTGATGCTGTCTTGGCAGGGCAGACCTTTATGAAGTACATGGTGATTCTAGTGGTAAATTATTCTTTATCGTAAGAGCAGTATAATTTTCCTGAGTTTATCACAGCGAGTCATTCTGGTTATTACAGAAAACTCCCCAAACATTCTCATTGATAATGATTATTACATACTGCACAATGTTCAAGCTCCAGGAAAATACAGACTTGTGAAAAACATCAGAAGTGTTTTAATGATCAAACATGAATTGCTTTCACGATTTTTACCCAGTATTTCTCTGCATCAAAATAAGGAATACTCTGTACTGCATTTTATAAAAAGTTGGTACAGCAGGTGTCTGATTTATTAATTCACAGCTGCTTAAAATGTAACATCTAGTGACCTTTATTTGAATTATTTAAGTTGAGAGAGAGAAATGGAATGGTTATTGCCAGAGTGCAAACTTGTAAATTGAATTACTCAAAATTAAAAAAAATCTGTATAAATTTTTGTAGGCAAAATCTACCACTTTCTGACAGAGTCAGTTCAACTTAAGATGGAGAGCAATAGAATTAATCTACAAACAATTCTTTTGGAACAACTACACAGAGACTACAAAATCCTCTTTATGAGAAGTGTCATGACCCAGTATGTTCTAAGACTATGCTATCACAGCACTTCTATCATATCAATGTGGAAATTTTGAAAAAAAAAATAAAAATTAAGAAAAAGGAAAAACAAGAGAGAAAAATCACACTACCTTCCATAGCATGAGATGGTAGGGGTAAGTGAACAACAGTGACACAAATGAGATAAAACTGGATTTAAAGAGTTGGCTTTTAAGGTTTAGTTCTTGTATCACATTTTTTTTCCAAAACAACAGTTGTTTTACTTATACAGAGGAAAGGTTCTGACTCCAACATAGTATATGTTATTTTTGGTTAATAATCCTTAGAGACTTGTTCATGTACAGTTCCTTTCACTCTGAAATGAAGTACAGCAAATGATCAAAAGCATTGCTTCAGCATTTATACAGGCAAATATGATTAGCTACATGAGAGAGGAGGAGAAAAAAAAATTCTGAAAGATACTACTGGAGACAAGGAATGTTTGGTGGATGTAACACCTGTAACATAAGTTTTAATCTGATTCATGGATGTTTACTGCTAGATGCAAAATCTTCATCATTATGTGGAAGGATCATTATCCTCATTTGTGATGAGCAAAACTTGATTTAGTTCACATTTTTATTTTGACTTGATTTGGGGGTTTTATCACCATTTCAGATGCAGGTGTTCAAGAATTAATGTTGATATTCCATTGACTACCTTGAAGTTGAGAATTTGGAAATTTAATATGCATCATTTGAAGATCAGTACCAACTTAGCTGCTCTGGACCATAACCCAAAGTGATGAACATGGATGGTGTTTCCTATATAAAAGAGGTGATTTGGACACAATTATACATACACTGCCATGTTATGCTTCAGTATGGGAAAAATGAAAGAAAATACCAGCATATTTTCTCACTGGAAGTTTTCTTCCCATTCATTCTAGTACTGAAAAGGAATTTAGGACCAAGTGACAATGTTTGTATCTCATTGCTGGGTTCCTATTCTCTGAAAGGGAGAGGAGAGGAGAGGAGAGGAGAGGAGAGGAGAGGAGAGGAGAGGAGAGGAGAGGAGAGGAGAGGAGAGGAGAGGAGAGGAGAGGAGAGGAGAGGAGAGGAGAGGAGAGGAGAGGAGAGGAGAGGAGAGGAGAGGAGAGGAGAGGAGAGGAGAGGAGAGGAGAGGAGAGGAGAGGAGAGGAGAGGAGAGGAGAGGAGAGGAGAGGAGAGGAGGAGGAGAGGAGAGGAGAGGAGAGGAGAGGAGAGGAGAGGAGAGAGGAGAGGAGAGGAGAGGAGGAGGAGAGGAGAGGAGAGGAGAGGAGAGGAGAGGGAGAGGAGAGGAGAGGAGAGGAGAGGAGAGGAGAGGAGAGGAGAGGAGAGGAGAGGAGAGGAGAGGAGAGGAGAGGAGAGGAGAGGAGAGGAGAGGAGAGGAGAGGAGAGGAGAGGAGAGGAGAGGAGAGGAGAGGAGAGGAGAGGAGAGGAGAGGAGAGGAGAGGAGAGGAGAGGAGGAGAGGAGAGGAGAGGAGAGGAGAGGAGAGGAGAGGAGAGGATTCTCCTCTTAAAGAGCTTACTGAGGTGGCAAGTTTCAGCTAAACCAACAAGTGATTTGGAAAAACTTTAAGTATCTGGGAGGAAATAGTTACAGTGAAAATCTTACCAAACAGAACAATACAAAGAGTCTTTGCTCACCATATTCCCTTAGTAATGAAATTTGTCTGTCTCCCTTTCTTCTTTACTTTGGGGAAAACCAAACAACCCAGTAATATTTAATTTAATGAGTAAATTAAATACTAGAGCCTGACATAATTCCTTTAAAATCATACTGGTCTAATGCAATGTTAAAATCAAGGTGCAAGAACCTAATTGCAGTCTCAGAAACAACCTCAGAGTAATGGCACATGTTGCCAGCAGCATGGGAGTAAGAGGAAATACTGGAGATCCATGCAAATTTTTTTCATCATGTGATAAGACAATTCCACTGATATTTTACTCTGCTTGAAAATTCCTGCAATGTGATTCAATAAGTACATCCATGTGCCAGGAGTTTATCTGAATTCTTTAATTGATTAATTGGAAAATAAGTAAAAACTGATTTTCTGCTTTAGTAGCAGGCTAGCACACACATCTTTGAGACGTGTAAATGTCTCTTGCAGGCACAAGGCAGGAGGTAAAGAGACCTATGACATTTACAGCTCATACTATTGACATGCAGTATTCCACAAAGCTGAACTGAAAGATATTTTTTCTAAATTTTCAGATATTAATTTCCTTTTTTTTTTTTTTTTTTTTTTTTACTACCCAATCAGCATACTAACTGATTTCACTCATTTATAAAAATAGCATTTATCTTCTTATTGCCATTCAAATGTAATTTACTCCAGGCAGAGAGATTACAGACCTTGATTTTATCTGAAACATCTTTGAGTCATAGTGAGTAAAATGACTCACTTCCATCATCTCTGTTCAGTAAAATGATTCTGGGATATCAAAATTATCTGTTCTGTCTAGTCCACCCTGTTCTATTTATTTTCCTTAAGCTTGACTTCTGATGAGCAATGATTTAAGGCAATTTCCAGTTTTTCCTCATTGTTTTTCAGACCAATCTTTCACTATTATGACTCCCAACGTCCAGACCGGAAAGACCTGCCTTTTTTGCAGCCACTGTCAAAGGCACATTTTGCTTCACAAATCCTTTGCATTCTGATTCAGACTCCAGTCAGCAATATCAACATGAGATCCCACTGGGAAAGAAAGAGCTGATTGGTCCTCAGGAAATCTCACTCTGACAGACAAGGAAAAAGCTTGTCTGGTTGACTTAAAAAATGCAAATTCTAGGAAGCTATCTATGTAGTGCACGAGACACAGAATCGAATTTAGGCTTAGTTCTGGACCCTGCAGTAGAAAAAAACATTAAAATATTGGAGTGACGCAAAGGACTGTGCAAGTGGGTAAGAGATGGAGTATCTGACATATGAGAAGGGGCTGAGAGAGGTAACTCTGTTCAGCCTGGAGCAGAGAATGCTTGGGGCATTCTTATCAATGTGTATCAATACCAGAGTGGGGAACTATGGAAGACAGATCCAGACTCTTGTCAGTGATGCCCGCTGATAGGACAAGAGTCAAGGGGCACAAACTGAAATACAGGAAGTTTTGTCTAAAGGTAAGAAATAAAAATCATCAGGTTTTTATTGTAGGGATGGTTGAACATGAGAACAAGTTGTCTATGGAGTCTCTCTCTAGGGAGAGACTCAAAAGTGGACATGGCCCTGAGCAATCTGCTCTAGATAACCTTGCTTTGAGCAGGGGGATTGGACCAGATGGCCTTTGGAGGTATCTTTCAGTTTCAAGTATTGTGAGATGCTGATAGGCAGGAGCTAACATTACTTGGCACCTGATAAACTGTCCCTTGGATGTATCCTGTACAGCATGCTAGGGGAATACTAAATAGATCTCTGTTCCCTGAGTCAACACTGCTTTCGCATTAATAACAAAATTGAGTTATATTTGACGTGCTTCCTGTATCCTTTTTTTGGCAACTGTGTTTAAGCTAAATTACCTTCATGTCTAAATAGCCAAGGTAAGGGTCTTTACTCCTCTGCCTGGAAAAGGAAGAAATACTTGCTTCTTTCTCTACTATACCTGCAAGCAAATAAAAGCAAAGAAAATAGAAGAGTTCAGGCAATTGCATGCCTGAGTGTGCAACCTCCAACTTTGAGGTAAATAAAGCCTATTAGCACTAAAACACATGATGGAATTTTGTATGAAGCAGATCAGTTTAGTGCAATTTTTACTAGTTTCAAGAAAACCACTAATTAATCTTCCAAATAGAAGAAAAAGAGACTGTGCTGATTTCTCACACATCAAGCTAAAAAAAAATGTTTTCTCTTCTACAAATAAGAATGGTGGAAGGGGTATCATATGTATAAGAAAAATAGAAGAATTTTCCCATGCAAGCATGCAGATGTTATACTGAAAACTGACTGAGAAGTGGTCTTTCTACAACCTCTATAATTTATTTTTTTTTTCTCATCCCTCTCTTATATTCCAAGTCTTATATTTTAGTTACAAAGGCAGAAGGAAAAAAAAAATGTGCCGCTTACTAAAATTCTGTCTTCCCCTGTAAGGGGGCCGACACTACCTTTTTTGAAACCCTGACCAGCAGAACAGTGTCCAGCTGAGCAGAAACTGGGGCAACAGCAGATGTTTGCATTGCTAAAAAACTGTACCACTGGGCCAGATCTTGGACAGCAGTTCCAATTTCTCTCATGAGATTTTAGACCTACAATTCACAGAGTAGAACAACATCCTTTTCCCCTTCCTCACCCAAAGCAGAGGCCCAGAAATGTCAGATGCACATTCTCCAAGCTAGGTAATGGTGTTGACAAGGCAAAGGAGCCCTGGAGGAGTAGAAGCAGTTCATTTTCATCTCCACAAAGTGCTTTCACTGGAATTTAAATAAAGCCAACCTCTGTCCCATTTCCTAGAGATGGAGAAAATAAAAAGCTGACCATGCAGGGGCAAAATATAATACAGAAATGTTGAGCAAGAGATCTGAGTTTCAAAGTTAATATCCTTGCTAGACCCAAAGACACTATGCTCTTACATCTTTAGACTGTTCCTTGTGTTTCTGTACCTTGTATCTTCAAAGCAGCTGTTTTCCTTCCTAAGAGGAAGTTGTTCATCAGTAAATAGTATTTCTTTTGTTTTCCTAAAATCTATCCTAAAATTACTTCCAATATCAATGTTATTACCCTATGATAAATGCAAATTTTTATGTCAGTCCTCCCTTCATAATGAATAAGTTGCATTACATATAGGAGGCAGAACATGACTAAATAGTAATCCTAGAATATCCGATTTATTACAAAGTCATACTCTTAATTAACATGGAATATTTTTTACCCACAGACTTTTCCTAGGCAACCTACCTGTTTTTCTGATGGAGAAGGTGGGAGAATGGTGTCCCTGTTTTGTGTTACAATGCACTGTTTTATCATCCTGCTGTGGCATGGATATGGCACACAAAGAATGATCCAGTTTGTCAAAGTGCAGCTGGGGCAGCATGTACTTATTTTTGCATTTTGCCACAAAATATCCAAAGAAATCATAATGATGATGCAGAGAATGTGGAGTTTGGTTTACATCAAAGGAATTCATGAAAGTTAATGTATATCAAAAATAAAAAGGCATCTGAGTCACTGCACAAAAGCTATTTTTGAACTTATATAATCAAATATACTTACGTATGATATAGAGAGACTGTGGCAGCTATGGCATGCATATCCCTCTACTGTAATTAATCTTTGCAAGCACTTTCAGTCATTTTAGATCTACATTTACTTCTGCCTCACACAGTTGTGGCGTTATCTCAGTTTTTGCCATCTGTCACAGACATCAGAAAAAAAATTACTGAAACCAAAGATCATAAAAACAATTTTTAAAGCATTCTGGTTTTCATACTTTACAGTTTCTGTAGGCCTGCACATATAATTAAGACAAGAATCACCATGTTACTGAATGAGAATGGAACAGTATCAGCAAAGGAGCTCTGGCTTTCACAAGGCCTTTGCTTAATATACTCAGGTCTTGCATCTTTCACATTGTGGCTCCCATCTTACATTTCAAGTTCCTCTCTGTTTTTAAATAAAAGATCCGATGGAAATAGCAGGGGAGGAAGAAATCCTTTGGCAGATCAGCAGTTGCCAGGGTGTCTTTTCATGCTCTGGCAGTCGTTAGGAGTCTTACCCAAGAGCTAGGCCATTAATGAGAAGTCTAATGACTTCCATTCCTTTTCTTAAAGCATTCAGTGTGTCACCAGTATTTATGAGGAAGCCTGCTGTAGCTACAGGGACATTATGTGCTTCACTGTATTTCAAGCTGAGAGATGTTGAAAATGGAGCATAAGTTTATCTATTTTGGGGGGGTATTTTTGGTTGTTTTTTTTTTAAAGTCTCCCTTTCCTTCTGTCCTTTGTAAATAAATGTGCCACATTCCTCACAGCCTGAAGCTAAAGAAATATCTTCAGGCTTGTTGCCAGATCTATTTTCTTCCAAATATCTACCAAATCACCAGAAGCTCTTATTAACTGAGTGAACTGAACCTTCAGACAACAACTGTTCCAGTCCCTCCTGGGGATTTTCTATCTGTATATAGTAAATAATTCAAAGTTTGAAGTTTTGTTCACTTATTCATTTAGTTTGCTTTATTTTTCAAAGCTATCAATGGACTTGGCAAACAAAATGGTGGGTTTTAAAACTGAACAATTCTACCAATTAAGGAAACAAAAATAATCTAGGTAGATATGTTTTCAGACTCTCTTTTCAAATTTCCTGGTTGGAAATTTGTTTTCCTTACCTTTCTGAGACCATGGCAATTTGATAAGACCCCAGTTTTCCAAACACATGCTGTCTTACTGAAAATTTCAGAATCACAGAATGGGTCAGGTTGGAATGTACCACAGTGGGTCATCTGCTCCAGCCTCCCTGCTCAGGCAGGGCCATCCCAGAGCGCATGGCACAGGACTGTGTCCAGACAGTTCTTGAATATCTCCAGTGACTCCACATGTCCTTGGACAATCTGTTCCAGTGCTCAGTCACCTGCACAGTACAGAAGTTCTTCCTTATATCCAGATGGAACTTCCTGTGCATCAATTTCTTCCCACTGCCTCTTGCCCTACTGCTTGGCACCACCGAGAAGAGCCTGGTTCCATGCATGCAAGCATAACCTTCTATACCTGTAAGACTTTTACCTTGATTCTTTAGTATCTGTTTATCCTCTGGCATCTATGTTATCTAACAAATATTTTCTTTAATACAAGTGAACTTGTCAAGATATTAATTTAAAATCTTTCTTGTTATTTGTCAAATTACCCATCTACCTAAAGGATTAAATATGTGAAAAAGAGAATCCTGGAAGTGAAGTGACAGTCAATAAAATCAAAATGCTTTGAAGTGTAGAAATACCACTGGAATACTAATTCAGCTCTTAAAAAGCTTAAATTGTTCCCCTGACACATTTATTTTGCTATCATTACTCATGGACACAGAAAGAAGATTCTCTCTTCTCCAACCTTCCAAACAGCTATGAGTTCACTACTGGTACTCTTGTTCTCCAATCCATCATCAGTTGCCTTAAAGGTTAAATAATGTTTCTCAGCAAGTTCCATGATCTCTTCTTTTAGTGGTTTGCAAGCATGATAAATACAGAAATTCTCTTCCCATTTTTGAAACTGGAGAAACTTTTTGCCTTGTGTACAGAGAACTCTCCTTTCAAATCAGATATTTTTTCTCTGAGGGTTGGAAAAAGTGTTTTTCTCCTTGGTCATGCCATCTCCAATTCATTGGAGGAAAACCAGAGGTTTTCCTCTTGTGCTGTCTTTTGGCCCCACAGTCTAAGGGAATTGCACATCAATGTTCAGAGATAGGTGTTTAACTGTATAAACAATTTTGGCTATGTAATTAAATTATGATTACAGGGAGATTAAACATTCACATCACTTATTTTCACCCTTTTGCCACTGTAGACCCTCATTCAGATGATCTGGTGTAAGCACAAAGTGACATTTTGAGATGGAATCAAGAAAAAATGGCAGAATTTTTAGTGGATACTCTAGAATTTTATAGAATGTGCAAAAGTATTTCAAAGCAGAAGTTTTGCTTCTAGTAAAAGCTACCTGAAAAACTACTGAAAGCCAGTTATAATCTCACTTTTATGACATTTCATTGTGATTAAGTATCATGGGGTGGTAAATGAGTCATAGAACAGCACAGAATGAGGTGTTAATATCCTCAGTTCTGTATTTTTTTCTCTTGCTATGACTGGAATTGTCCTGCTATTCTGTATCCACTGGTACATTTGTGGCATACACCTTCAACTATAATGTAGCTATATGTTCTTCAGATGATAATAAAAAATGGAGTTGGATTTTATATCTTTATTACGTCAATGATCTGCAACTTTTTCAAGGAGTTTTAAAACTAGCTTTTCTTAAATGACTCATAAAATTCCCCATGTAATGTGTAGTCCCTGTAACCAGGCTAACAAGAATTAGCTGCTGCTTGGTGTGCTCAGGTAGTAGCAGCACACAAAAGCAGATTGTATCATTAATCTCAGATTTGATAGAAATAACACAGGGATAGAAGAACCAGTTAAAATAAAAAGAAATATTATCACAGCCAAAGATAAGTGTTGACCTAAACTTCTCTGAAAGCTAATGCACCAGCAGCAATAATTCAACCCACTAATGCCCACAGCCTGAGCATGCTATCATCAATCAGGAAACTCTCCCAGGACTTCAAGATAAAACCAAATGGAAGGAGTGTTTGTGTGGAGCTGTTGTGCTAAGTGAGGAACAACCTCAAATGCCTGTGAGGCAAGGAGTGATACATAACAAATAGAGGCAGATTTATAAAGGATTTAGGGCTAATCTCTGTTGGACTCGAGCCCCCTGAGACATTACATCTTGGGGAAATAATGGATGCCATTGAAAATGGCTATTTATTGCACTGTGCTATTTTTGATTTACAGCATTTGCAGTATTCCCTTGAGAAATCTCCTAAATGCCATGACTACCTACATCAGTAATCAATGGGAATTATAATGCCTAATGTGGGAGGTGTATTGCAAAGTTCAATTTAAAGCACAGGTCAGAGAAATCAGACAAGGGAAAACCATAATTGCATACCATCGATTAATCTAAATGACGCTCTAATTATGATGCAGACTGTTATGAACCCAAGTGCTATTGCATGAAAGAGACTTACTGCTCACAAAAAGCATTTTAATCGCCTATGTCCCAAGGAAGGGACAATGCAATGCAAGAGGCTATTTTTCTAGTCAAAAGTGCAAAGTGAATCTGTGCCTTGTAGCTGGAAGCTGTGAAAAATTACAGTAATCAGGAAAAAACCCAACAACTTTCATTACAGCTAATATTTCATTTTAAGCCATGAGGGCCATAAAGCGGAATTTTTCTCTGATGTGATTTTTGTCACAGGAGCCTCTTTTGTTTTGTATGATTATTTTTAATGCTTAACCTTAAGAAATGTCTGGTTGTTGTCAATGTGGATGTGTATATATTTAACAACTCTAACTCATATATCTATCAAAAGATGGTTTTCCCAAATGAAGCCCATAAGGCTCCCTTGTCATACTCTGACCTCCAGAGCTTTCTAAAGGAAGACTTTGATCTTCTATTATTGGCACAACCAAGTACACACATTTTAGCAAGTACGTATACTCACTAAATAGTACAAATACAAGTAAGTACTTGAAAGGAGGCATGCATGTAAAGAAACAACAGTCATACCTAATGCCTCATAAATCAAACTCACTAGGAAAAAGCAGTCAAAAGCTTCACTAAGTTTTCCATTAACAATCAGACACTCAGTTTCCTTATGAGAATTTCTTTTTTAACTTGTAGAAAGGCAGCAAGTGAAGGAAAATGTCCTGCCTCAGAGCTAGTTCATCAGTAAGCAGCAAATGTGTTGGAAAGTCATTCCTGTCCATAGGTAGGTAGCAAATGTTTTTAAAAGCCACTGCCGTCCAAAATAACCTTTTAGCAAATAGAGATGTCAAGAACCCCATTGTATTAGAGAAAAGCAGTTGAAAGGTATTAGATATGAAATTACATTTCTTCTGAAGCTGAGAAGTAAGCAAGTGAGCAAAGTGGTCCAGGTGACAGTTTACCTCCTTTTCATAATACCTATGCTTGTCTTATCTGAGACCATCACAGCAAAAGACTCAGGCATATTTCCCACATCCCAGTGGCCAGCCTCAGCATTTTCCACATTCATCCGTTTTACCCTTGGGCTTCATGATGAAACACTGCAGATATGTGAATCCTCACAGCTGGATAAAACCTTCCAGCTGCTGAGTAATCTCCTTGTAGCATACAAACATTAATCCCAACTGGCCACTTTCTCCCATGGTTTTGCCAGCAGACACAGAGTCTTGTATACAGCCTTCATATTAGGCAAAGCATTTTTTAGGTACAGGTGGCCGGTTCTTGTACAAGAGCTGATTTGACATTGATATAGTTATAAAATGATATTATCTGTTTACAAACTTAATCCACTTTTTACATCAAATAGAATGGGGATCCAGGGCAGAAGTATCTGCATCTTAGAATGTGAGAAGTATCTCCATTTAATTTACTGAAACAATCATTTTCCAGAAGAAATATTATACTGAATAATAGATTTCTATTCTGAGCTCATAGAAAGGAAAGGACTTCTTGTAACATGCTTAGTACATTTTCTGTAATCTAACAGTATGATCATTACAGTGATTTAGAGAAATGAAGCTAAGACTAATCTTTGCATAATTAAACTAATCAGGGCAAATTTCACTAGGAGAGAAGATTGTTGATGAAGCATTTTACCTGGTTTGTGAGAAAAGGAAATTCTTAAGAGTCCCCTCACCCCTACTTTTTCAACGTTCTTTTCTCTAATTTGATTTCACAGTATTTACATAACAGTTGTAATGGGATTTTTTCCTAACTACCCTATGAAAGTGCTTTCCGGCCTCCCCCACTATAAAAAGTACTTTTCAACCATTTAAAGATATTTAAACAGTTATGAAGTAATGTAAAAGTCTGTTTGTTTAATGAGCATCCTTAAAGTTACTTGCCGAACTGCGTATACAGCTGTAGCTACTGTGCTAATTACTCTTCAATTTTCCCAGTGCCCCTTGAATAGAAGTTCATCTTTTGCAAATAAAATAAAATTCTTACTGGCTACCAACCCCAACACATGTTCTGAGGTGTATGTGGAATCTCATATCACTTTCTGTTTCCTTTCATGTTGGAGCTAAAGTTACTTGATTGTTCTCTCATTTTCTGTGATGAAGGGCAAGTACGTTAAAGTCTCTCAAAGGAAATAACATGAAGGTGATAAAGTCCACCTCCAGCACAAGTTAAACCTCGGTTTGTGTTGAGGATGACTGGCAGGTTGAGGGCTCTGCAGCCCTGGGCAGCTCTGGTCTCCCACAGCAGGGCTTGGCATTGCTCTCCTCTGATCTGGGGCACTGGCTTACAGGCTGTGTGCAGTGTTTGAAGGACAGGACATAGAAAAAAGCCACAAATCACCAGTCCTGTCAGCTGTGAGGGACAGGACATAGAAAAAAGCCACAAATCACCAGTCCTGTCAGCTGTGAGGTCTTTTACAAGAAAATAAAGTAAGAAAGTTCATTTAATTCTCAGCTTCAGCTTGTCTGTGCCTTTCCCCAGCCTTGGCTAGAAGTGGGGCACAGGCTCTCGGTGCATAAACATCTCTGATTGTCTTGGTCAGAATTACCATCCACCCACAGGTTCTTCCTACAGAGAACAATACAAAGATATCAAATGGAGAGAAGTACCTTTAGTGGTAAAAGGGAAAACTAAATGAATGCTAATTTCTCATCAAAATTAGCGAGTCCAAACTGAGCAGAAGCAGATAATTTAAATCCACAGAAGGTCTCCCTCATGACTAAATTCTAGCAGAGATCGCCTCTCATAATAAAGCTACAAATAATGACAAAAATTATCTTTAAAAGAGGCAATGTCAACTCACAGGACATAACATGGGTTCATGTGTTATTGAACCAGGCAATTATTTCACCTGGAATCCAGAACACCCTGCTCTTCTGTCGATGTCTCATATAATTACTCCTTCTGATAATTGTTCCTTACAGATTAATCCAAGATAATATCACTGATGTCATCCTTACCATTATTTTATAACTTCAAGAACTTTTTAGCTAAAGACTAAACCAATATGAGTTGAAAAATGTTTATATAAATATATGTGATTGTAATGCAAATCACTGGTTTTATTGTGCTACCTGCTTGTCAAGAAAATTAAATATAATATGCACTAATATGTATGTCTTTAGGTAACAGTATGGAGAGAAATTAAACAAATTAAAATTATTAGCTCTTTTCTATTAAAGCTTATTCATATTGATACTTTGGATTTATGATGTTGTACACCTTCCAAAACCCAAAATACTTGTTTAATATGTACAAACATTTAATATTACTTATTAATATTAAATAATATCAAATAATACTACATATTATTGATTTAAATTAGCATCTATTTTACTTATTTTTTTACTTCTTTTTTTAAACTTCAGGATGTCCTCACTCTAGAGATATCTTCTGAGCATATTAATATTCCTCTTTTGAAAAGGAAGATTCTTTTATAAAACTTGACCCATATGGTTTGAGACTTGACGAAAATACAACAGTGAGTTTTAAGGATGTATTCCTAGCAGTCAGCTTAATGCCAAAGTAAAACACGAGAGCTGTCCACTTAATGAGGCAAATATTATTAGGGAGAAGATCAATATCAGACCCAGGGTGCTACTGAAATTGCATTCTTATTTTGCTCTACAGTTTTATATTTTGCTCTATGATTTCAAGGGAGCTTGTTGCTCAGTATATACATACTGCTGAGCATTTACAGAAAAAGTAAATTGTCAGGTGTTTCCAGCATTATGGAAATTTCTGTCCTACAAGTTTCATCCAGCTGTGTTTTCTCTTGGACTAGTCATAACAATAAAGACCACAAGAAAAAAAGATCACCATTATTTATTGCAGATACTGATTTTTTTTTAGGACTTGTACTTTCTGATAGTATCTCATAGCTATTATTATGTGCGTTTTTCTGCAGCAAAAGTTTTGGCGTCTATGACCTGAACACCACAACTAATTCCTGATTAACTTCAGATACAGAGTTGAGTAGACAATCTCTTATTTAATGTGTTGAAATGTAAAACTGCTTCAGGAATAAAATATTCTTTTGAATACTTTGTGCACAGAGAGGAACTAAAAGTATAGCGTGAGAAAAGATTTCAAGGTAACTGAACCCAAAGGTTTGACAGTGCTCTTTGCGTCTTTGACAAGGCTCAGAACAGCAGAACACACTGGTAGTGCTGGAAGCTCACATTTTTCCCCCCCTTGCCCTTTCATCTTTTCAAAATTGTTCATGTCTATAATGCAGTAAAAGGGAGAGGAAAAAAGAGGCAACCTTTTTCTTCTAGTAAGACACAGGATGATTTCTGTCTCTTTTTGAGAAGTAGTATTTGCAGAAATGAGGTCACTGTCTGAAATCACTCCCCCATCTGCTCTGTTTAGCCTGTGAGTCATATGGAGTAAGAAAAAAGATTATCTGAGACAGAGTTTACATGGAACTGAAAACAATAGAACAGCACAGCAACAAAAGAAATGACTACCCCTACAGTTTTCTCTGTTCCTCTCTATTTGCTTACTAGCTTGGATGCATTAATTAAGAAAATTGAAAACAAGGCAGTGAGAAAAAAATAAAGTGCTTAATTGTGACTAAAGCAAGCAAAGTGATCACAGAAGAACCACGGCAGTCAGGATGTAAAGCGAGTATTTTCAACCAGAAATGCTACAGATTTCATCAAGGATTAAATAATATCATTATGTCTTGTAAGTGCAACAGACTGGTGTGCCTTCTGGTCCTAAGAAATAGATCCCAGAGAAGTCACAGTCTCAATGTATGTGGTGTGTGAGGGCACAGACACAAGAGTAGCATAACAGGTTAGAGGAGGTATCAGCATACTAGTGACACTTTGCACTCAAATCTTTTTCTGCTGCAAAGCTGGAGAAAAAAGGAAGTTTATTTCTGCACTTTTCTTCCCTATTAATATTCTATACAGATTTGACAAAATTCTCAGGTAGAGAGAAAGGATGTCTTCTAAAATAGATAGTAATAAGATTCATTGAAGTCAATATTTATTTTCCTTTTGAAATTTCTAGGTTCATCTACAGAAGTAGGTCAAAATATTCCACAACTAGTTCATGACCTAAAAATGCCACTTCAGATGTTTTGAAACTATCTGCGAAATTGGGTTTTTAAAATACATAATAATGTATGAATGAAATGAAAACTGAATAATAAAGTAGAAGTAGATCAAGGCTTAGATGCGTCTTTTGACCAAAGAGCTACATATTTTGTTTCTTTTCTTGCAAAATAAGGTATTTAATATTGCACACTTGTTGTATTACATAGACAGAGTTAACATGAAAAAAGCCCAACCTGAGAGATGTGCTTATCTGCATGGTTCTATGGGTGGCTTGCATAGTGTTTATGTCTGTCTTAGGGTAGAGAGGAGAAGCAGCTGCACACATGCTTTCTGCAGTGAAGAACTGGGGGCTGGCATTACTATCACATCTGCCCAAGCAGGTCCACCTGCCCCCCTGGGGCTGACATCAAGCTCACACAACAGCTCTTCCACAAGAGGAAGCTGCTGCCCTGCTACTGCTGCTGCCTGTGCTCAGAGCCCCAGCCCAAACCCCAGCCCTCAGCCCTGGCAATCAAATCCCCCTTGAGAAGGGATGGGTCGAAATCTGGTACTTCCCCATCTGCAGGAGTGCCTGAATGCTGATCCCCTGCCTCCAGAAAACTGAAGTTTCAATGTGTGTTTTTCTGCCCACACACACAGTATCTTCATCTTAGCAAATGAACCCAAAGGCAAGTGTTTGCTTAGGCTTAATCAACAACCTTTTGCTTTCAGTCTCAAATTTATTGAAATATTTCTCAGGGATGCTGTTGAAAGCAGGGAAGTCACTATTGGGACAGGAGAAGATATTGCCCTAAACCCCACAAAAATTTAGAGTTCATCAAAGGCCAGCTTAAGCCAGATAGTTTATTCAGTTCTTTGAAAGGGAAAGAGAGGGAGAAACTCATTCAATGATTAAACAAGATGAGATATGCAATGTTCATAAAAATAACAATTTTAATGAAAAATAGAATTAGTTTTGATTGTAAACTATTCAATATAATAAATAAAACATAGGTGGGTTTTGTAATGTGACTGCCATTTATCCCTCTTGTAGGAGGAACAGAGATTGAATATTCTTGTACATTTAAGAAATTATTATTTATTAAAGCATTTACTAAATATTTAAAAAAGAGTTGGCAAAGCCTTATCGGTAAATAAACCTATAAAGTCCCTACAAATTAGAGAATCGAAATCATGCCCTTATTGATGAATAGAGAATAAAATGAGAATCAAAATCAAGCCCTTATGATGCTCAAAAACATAAAAATAAAAATGCCAGTTCAGATAAATTTTTGACATTTGTTGTTTGCTTTAATTTTTATTCAAACGAGTATTTCAAAACCAGCTCTCACCTAGGGCTGCATACTCCCATCCCTTGCTCTTCTGACAAGAAATTAAGCATGCAACAGCCAATATGTAAACTAAAAGCTGAACTCATGGATTCTGAATCTTAATTATGCAAATTCAGCTTATATTTCTAGGATCTGAGTTTGCATTTTGAGCTGATATGAATCTTGTTCTTATCTAAATAAAAAATTCTCCCAAGTACTAAAAAAGAAGTTTAAAGGATTTTTATTACTCTCTTAAACCTTAAACCAGCAAATTCTTCTCTTTTTGCTCAGCTTTTCTAGCTGGCAATATTTCACTATTACCAGTTGAATAGCTAAAATACAGACAATTTGTAAGCAGAAAGAGCCAATGCATTTGCAGTAAAATTCATTCAGAGACTACACTGTTCTGCTGAATAGTAAAATTTGTAAAATCTTCCACTTTGCCTTAACTGCAATGATAATGTCCCTGCAGGTAAAACGAGGTCAGTTCACTTCGTTCTTTCTCACCTCACCCCAGGCCTGTTCTCATAAGGCATATCAAAACTCTCTAAACTAATAAGGCTGACTGAACAACCACATTTTCCAAACACTTCAAAAGCAGAACAATAACAGCTGAAGCAGCCAGCTGGAGTGTCAGCCCCAAAGGATTTACACCTATGGTTACAAAATGCTGGTGAAAACACAGAACTAGAAACTTCTACCAGCCAGGACAGTCTTTGTATGTTTCTGATGAAGATCCTGTATTTCTGTTTGCAATCCCAAAATGCTGGTAACACTCACCCCTCTGCAAAATTCTGCTGGCTCATGCCCATCCCCATAAATGCTGGAACCCTTACTGCATGAGTGACCCCGAGTTTGAGAACTGCAGCCTAGGTATTTCCCTCCCCTCTGCTATATTTGTATCCAGTCAATGAATCCGAAATCCCCCACTAATTACCATCTAAGCTGTTATAAAGAATCTACACGTGTTACTGCATGAAAGAGGATTACTGTACTTTAAACTTAGCAAGGCTTGGTAATCCCGTGTGCCGCGGCACTGGACACCATAAGCGGTGCGGGTTTAGGGACAGTGCTTTGGGCAGCGTTCCCTCAGCTGAGTGCTTCAGCTGTCACCACTGCTCTGCTTCTCCTGCCTTGCCCAAGAGCTCTGCTCATGATTGCTGTGCCACTTGGTGAGGAGCGCATGAAAAAAGCAATACAAATGCGTGCTGAGTATATCATTATGCATTTATGTGCTTTAACAATTCTGTAGTGTCCTTTCAGGATGATGATGGCAGATTTCCTTGATGGTATTTACAGCCTTTCAAAATTCCTCTAAAATGCATTTTAATGGTTTCTCTTTACAACAACCATGGAGGAAAAAATGTAGGCAGGGCTCCTACCCTAAGAGGTCAGATAGTCATCTTAAGCCTATGTTTATCCCTCAATCCAAGTATTTTAGACATCAATCATCCTGTTTGATGAACAAGTTAGTAGCTGAGGGCAGCATGAGAAATACAGCAAGTGCCCCATTGCATTAATATGTGTTTCATATTCCATCAAATAATTTTACAAGAAGCAAATAAGAATGCTCTGGTGTTATTTACAGGATCATTTTTATTAATGACTTCAAAACTTCACTATCAAAATTTGACACAGCTCCATTAAGCAGTGCTGAAAATCATTTGCTGCTAAAGACTTACATAATTTCTTCCCAAGCTTGTGTTCTCTTCCAAAGAAGAAAGGGAACTAGCCAGTAGAGAATACATTATCCAGAGAGACTCCAAGAGGCTACCAAGTAAATATCCATTACCCAGCTAAGAAGCATTGGAAGACAGGCTGGGAGAAAAAAACCTACCAAAAAAGTGTATTTTAAAGAAATTTTCCAGGGGTTCATCTTAAAAAGACAAAGAGTGGAAGGCTTACAAAAAAATCAGTGAAGACAAATTGCTGAGTTACAAATTTGTGAAGGCTGACTCCCCAGAACTCCTGGATCTTTCAAGTTTTCAATGACAAAGAAGGTTGAAAAGTGGCTGATTTAGACATCACCACCAAATCACATTGTGGTGAATGAAGAAGAAAATATTTTCATTGTCAATAGCAGAAATAATCATGTCCACCACAGGACATGGTCCATTAGTCATAAATTAGATTAGTCAGCTACAGTAGTTTCATAAATATTTTACTGAAAATAGACTCTTCCCAGATTACAAGTTTCTTGTCAATTTAGGAAAAAAAAAATCTCCTAAACAAATCATATCCATTTTAATCCATGACACGTTTATTCTAAGATGTGGAAATATACCATGTCACCGAAGAGGGAGTTGCTTATGCAGTTAAAAAAATCATTGTAAAGTACAAATATAAAAAAAAAAAAAAAAAAAAAACCCAAATCTCAAACAACATTTTAACAGTTCATCTTAATTAAAAAAAAAAAAAAAAAAAAAAAAAAAAAAAAAAAAAAAAAAAAAAAAAAAAAAAAAAAAAAAAGCCGTAGAAAACCCATGCGAAGTATTTTACATGTGCCTGCCTCTGGATTGAGAACTCTTCTGCAGATGCCACTTGTCCACGAAGATCCAAATTCTCCACAGTATTTCTTCATTGAACCCTTCTTTGAGGACAACTTCTTTGTCCTCTTACCTTCATACCCAGTCTTGAAATTCATGACTCCTCTCCAAAAATTTTTTAACCCAAAGTTAAGATAATTTCCCTAGTGTCCTCATTCAGTTTCTCTTAAGTCACTGCAACCTAGGAAATAGTGTCACAAAAAAACATGTCCTCTATAAAATTTTTAACCCTCATGTCTCAATCCATGAAGTCAATAGAGCAGCAAACTTCATAAATGTCAAACTTGCAGTAATCTGCAGAAATGTGTAGGCAGCATTGAAGTGAAACACCATGGATCTCCCCAAAACACCCCACCCCAAAACACCCCAGCAGAGCAATAACAGAAGACCAGAGTTTGCTTGGTTTTTTTTTTCCTGGAGGTTACTTAAACTAATTTTTTTTGTTCATGCTTCAAGTTATTTTATTAGGAGAAAGGGTATAACCTTTCCATGGCTTCTATTATTTCCCTGTCCTTTTTGTGTAACTTCAAATTTCTGTATAATGAGTTAACTAAGTTATATAAGGTGTGATGAGACACATCTATAAAGGGCAAAATTGTATGCTTTTGATTGAATCCAGCTAAACTCTTTGTCCCAGCAAAGTCTGGTGCTGTCTCAGTGCTCTAACTTTGATGGATAAACTCCTTATTTCCCCAGAAAGTCAGTAACTCAAAAATTGCCCAGTGACACTTTCCTTTATAGTGGTTAGAGAAATCCACTTCAAAAAAGAAAATGCTTTAATTTTCTATATAATACTTTCAACACTCCTATTGACAGGTTTTGGGCATGACAGTATCCTCAATTTTCTTTTGATGGTGTCTTGTTATTTTTTTTTCTGAACAGTTAGAATTAAACTTCTGAGGAAGTGCCTGAGAGGTCCCAAACACACTTCCCCTATATCAGTATACTTGGGTTTCTCAGCCTCTCACTTTGGCAGTGTTCTTCTGAAATTCCTGTGATCTCATGTCAGCTAACATCAACAACTTCATAATGATAACAACAAGCTTTGCTGTCCTTGTATATAAATCAAGTCACTCTGGTGTTTCCAACCTTCCTTATTTAAATGCTAAGACTGAGGACTTCATGTCTGAAAGAGGTCAAAATTTGCCTCCTCCAAGAGTATTTACAAAATAAAAGGAAATCCCATGGATTTCTCTTGCTTCATGTTCCTGCAGGGCAAATGCATTATCATCTTTTTCTCCAAAGACAAAATTGAAGTCTTGTAATGATCAAGGTTTTGAAAACTTATTCTACCTGAAATCTCTCTCACCATTCCTGACAGAGTCCCCATGGGAAAAATTTACTTTGAGTTGACCTTTCAAAAATTATTTAACACAGTATTTTTGTAATTAACATTAAGTTACCAGTGTGCAGTAAAATATCTCTTCACACATGTGATTAAAAGACATCTAAGAAAAAATGGGTAGTTACATTGGGTAAGATGACAAGAGAACCAGTCCAGGGGCAAGCACAGCACCTGATGCACTGCTGACTTTCTGCATAGCTGGGTTTAACCTCTGCAGCAACCATGGTCTTTTTCAAGCTGGTTCCATAAGAGGCAAGAGACATGAAAAAGGAACAGATGATAATCGAGTATTAATTGAAATTCCAAAGTTAATATGGCTTTAAAATATTATTTATCTATATTATGTAATCTTTTTTAATATGTAGCAGTATATTTGCAGCATTATAGCCTAGGGTTTGCAGGGAGAGGAAGGTAAAGATAACTGTAAAAAAATAAGGCAAGCTTGCATCCACTGTTCCTTAAGAAACTTATAAAATTACTCTGGGACAAAAGCTCTCATATTTCTTCTGCTCCAGCTTTATCAGTAAGTCTAAGGAAAAGGTGTTGCCTATCCCTAAAAATCCTTCCTTTTCAGCACTCTGCTTGATCAAAAATTTTGGGGTCAGTCTTTTCCCAAGTGGCAGAAAGACATGCCAATTATATTTCTGTAGAAGTGGAGTTAGTAGGAGCCAACATATACTAAAGATATGCAAGTCTGGATGAAAAATAGGTGCATCCTACAGAGAGACTCCAGTCTTTCTGAATATGCATTTTCAGCTGCAGTATCGCTTTCCCAAAGCATTTTTCCTTTCCCCCTCTACGACAGCAGGCTGGAAACTGCTTTGCAGAGATCTTCCCTCCCTTCCCCCACATCACATTATTCTTGACATCTTCTCTCTTACACTGAGCAAATGATGCAGAAAGAGTAGCCAGTGTTTTCCACACAAAACAATTTGTTGACTGTTAGAGGGCATATGGGCAGGACAAGCGCTGCCTTCAGCAGGATATCTGTGCCCTCTGTCATTATTTTCTGCTCTCGCTGCCCGTTCCTAGCTCAAAGCAAGCCCTGCTTCCGTCCCTGCTCGGTGCAGTCGTTTAAAGGACAAGAGTTTTTTTGTAGCTGTGCCGCAATTCACAATGCCAACACAGAAAGACTCGTTCCCTCTCTAGTTTTTGTCTAGGAATGAACACCAAAGATGGGGTGGGGGAAGGGAGGAGGAGATGGAAGAGTGCCCCAATGTTTCTTCTGGCATATATAATATTCCTTGCAATGTTCAAAGGCTTAACATATATTAACTGGGTTACATACAGAATATTAAATGTTTATAAAATATCAAAACACCCAAGGGTTAGTAATTTTCGTTTCTGTAACTAACTAAGAAGAAGAAATACAATTTTTTTTAAAAAAAGTAATTATCCATGTCTGACAATTACTTTTTAACTGGTATTCAAATTTAGTTGCTATTTTGGGAAAGTACTTATTTTTAAGCACATGATGGGTAGCAAACACAAATATTGCTGAGATTTATGTACCATAATCTAGTGCTACCGTTTTATATTAAAAAAAAAAAATTAAATGTGATTTTGGAAGACACATTCTTTTTCACATGAACTGTTTCCCAAATCTTTTTGTGAGTCTTTTTATTCATAGCCACCATTTTATAACCAAAATCATGTGCACTAGCAGATGAAAGCAAAGAGGCAGCATTTCAGTTCCCGGAGGTTTAAAAAATCATGTTTCCATGACAAACAACACAAACTAAAGTCCTCCTACCGTCAGTCATCTCATCAGTGAACTTACTGCGAATATCTAATTTAGGTTGCTTTTGTAAATTAAAGAGTAGGTAAAGTTTTAGTGTATTTAAAACTGAGGAAAGCGGTGTTAGATTTGGCAGAGTTCAATGAAGGACCTACAAACACAGTTGCATGGGACTCTGAACCTCAGGGAAAGTAACAAACATGAAGTTCCAGCTAAGTTACACTTTTACAGCTACTACTATTTCTGAGATTATTATTTTACTATTACCATCTCTGCTAGCTTGAGCGTGTAACCAAGTATAACAGTGAAAAAGAGATACCACAAACCTGTGCTATGGTCTTCATTTTCCCTCTGAGAAGAAAACATGCCTAGCCTGCCCTATAATAATTTTCTCATTTAGCTGATTGTTCTTTTTTCAGCCTCAGCTAAGCATTGGACTATGGATAACACAGTCTCAAAGTATCTCCAGGAAAGAGCTCAGCTGTTATGAATGTTTAGGTAGGTAAATTGCATTCAATCAAAGTTTTGCTTTGAGGGTAAGTGTTTGATCCATTTGATACAGAGAGGCGATCAACACTAACAATTCTGTCACTGAAATGAAAAGATTCCTTTCCATAAAAGACCTTTGTGCAATAGGCAATAGAATTAAAACATCAAACCTTCACTGAGACAAGGAGTACAAACACAATGGGATAAAACACTCCTTGCTCCACATAAATTTTATGTTCTAAAATCAATTTGAACTTCTTCATGTAAAATGTTACAAATTTTGCAACAGTTCCTTTGTTATAATACAGAAAAAAACATCATGCATCTAGGGAAAATAAGGTATGTGGCACACTTCAGGTCTCACTTCCTCTCCAAGAGGCAGAACCAGATGAAGAGGTAAATAATGAGATGAAAACAGAGCTGCTGCCTTTAGAGAGGTTTCCCATTGCTGTTCAGGCAGCAGCAGTGAGGGGGAAAGGAGGGCCTTGCCCTCACTGCACCTGATGGCAATGTCCAACTGGTATAAGTAGAGATTTTGAAAAAGAATTCTGCTCCATGTTCAAGGAGAAAACCAATTATCCTTCATTAAATACCTTGAAACCCTATGAAAGGCTCAAAGAAAATGTTTTTCCTTTTTGCATGTTTTCATATAAAGTTGAAATAAAATTTGCCATGTTATTGAAATGAAATCCTGAAATTGGGCTGGAGAGCTCTGCAATGAAAGAATGATGCTCTCACACTGTGCCTACTTCAAAATGGAATTTTCTCGGTGCCAGCCTGTGTCATTGGAAATGTCATTGAAAAATGTCCAGCTGACTTCTGGTAAGTGTCTGACTTATGAGAGGTGTATCTCTGGGATGAAGAAAAGTGGAAGTTATGTACTGGCCCTCAGTCTTGACCTAAAAGAGTGCAACAGTGTGCTCTCTGACACTCGAAACTGATGGCAAATCTAGCTTACCTCCCTGCTACACAAGCACCTCAAGTATTTTTAGGTATAAAAATATCAGAACTATTTGTGTTCTGAAGGTGCAGAATAGCTTGAGAGCAACACTAAGCTTTGTAAGAATTGACATGACACACTCACAGCCCTATTTGTTAAATGCCACACGATATTCTATTTTTTCTGTGCTTTAGCCCACCATCTCTGCTGCAGAATTCACTGGTTTCTCCAGCCTACCTCAACACTGAGATTTTTTCGTTCTTGCACACAGCCGGCAGTCTGGCAAGCTAATCGTCCTCTGCTGATTCTACCAGATGCCTGTGAAATAGAAAGCTGCCCACCACCAAAGACTGGCAGTTTTATGACTGTGACAATTGCTTTTGGCAAAATTATAATTAGTACACCAATGTTGCTATGCATTCTAAATTGGATCACACTGATTCCTGCTCCAGTTTTTTCAGACACTCTGAATATGATTTTTAAACAACTGTGGAAACAGCTGCATGTTGATTGCCAATAAAACCAAGACATCTACCAGATCTCAGCATCAAGCATGGCAACCTTTCTCTCATTACTCCAAGAGATGGTATCAGTGGAAAGAACTATATTGTATTGGTCCAGGAAAGGCAGTCATTGTTGTTCCCAGAGCATAAAACATCCTTGAGTGATTAA
Organism: Sylvia atricapilla; assembly: GCF_009819655.1. Lineage (NCBI taxonomy): Eukaryota > Metazoa > Chordata > Aves > Passeriformes > Sylviidae > Sylvia > Sylvia atricapilla. The sequence goes on along the minus strand of NC_089140.1, from coordinate 103,134,733 downwards.
AGATAACAGCTCGTGTAATGTCTCCAAGTGGTTGCTGACATGCAGATTACACAGACTTTTTGCTAAACAGAACACTCTATACAAGGCTGTTGCTGTGATTAAATATTTTTCATGTGTTTCCATTCCAAACATTTTTAAACACCTCTAAGCAAAGGGAGAGTGGGTGGAGAAATATGACATGCAGAGAAAAATACTTAGAAATATAACATTTTACAAAACATATTTTTGAATAGGTCAGAAATGCTGTGCTTCTCCCTGACTGCTGTCCAAAAACGGCCCTCATGTTGCTGCCTGATCTCTGTGAATATGGAAGATATAATTCCACCAAAATATATGTATTTTTAATGCAGGCTGGTGTTGCTTAGGGAGGGGACAAGCAAAGTGCACACCTCTCTACCCACTGCAGCAGGCTATTTCCAACCTGGTGCAGCTGGCGTGAGGTCAGAGACATCTTGCCAGAGAAGGTGGCTTCCCCTGAACCAAACAAAAACCATCACACATGGTGGTTTCTCACCACCCATAGTAAAGCCTGCCTGAGATCAGCTGCAATGCACTTGCAGACTAGTGAAACCAGCCTATTGTGAAATAGAGAGCACAGCAGGCATGCTAAGGCATGCACATTTTTAGGCACTTGAGATAAGAGTCAAGATGAGATGCTCTATTTGTGCCAGACAGCTGTGTTGGAGGCTCAAGGAACCTTCCCCAGAAATGCTTCTCACTGTAGGGGTGATGGCAGGTGCTGTCCCTGGCCCCCAAATCCAACACTTCTTTGGGCAGACCCACAAGGAAACCCCAGCAAAGTCTCCCAGCCCACTGCACACACAGAGCTGGTGGAGGGTGGGCAGCCCTTGCAACAAGCAGGAAGGTTTTGCCATATATTTGCTAATTGGCTCTTTTTGAGTTATATAAATCACAGAATGGTTAGGGTTAGAAGGGGCCTTAAAGATCATCCAGTTCCAACCCCTTTCCCACAGTGAAGGACAGCTTTCCCCAGACCAGATTGCTCAGATCTCCATCCAACCTGGCCTTGAACATTTCCAGAGGTGGGGCATAAATGGCTTTTCTGGGCAACCTGTTCCAGTGCCTCACTACCCTCAGAGTAATAATTTTTTTTTTAAATATCTAATCAAAGCCTACTCTTAGTTTGAAGTCATTCCCTCTTGTCCTTTCACTTGTCCTATCCCTTGTAAAAAGTCCTTTTCCAGCTTTCTTGTAAGCTCCCCACATGTACTGGAAGGCTGCAACTAGGTAAAGTTGAAGCCTTCTCTTTTCCAGACTGAACAATCTCAACTCCCTTAGCCTTTATATGCAAGATTTTTGCACCACAACAGGAAATATCTTTGCATTGTTTATTGCAGAGCAGAATTTGGAACAAAATGTTGCTGGTCAGAGTTCCCAATGGGGAATGTTCAAGAGAACATACCAGTGGCCATTGCTTGCTTAACAATAATGTGCCGTGTAGGCATTTAGTGATGGCTACAACAGATATGAATAAAATAACATTCACACGTTGCCACTACATGACCTTCCTCCCATTTTGATTTTCTACAAGGGAAATGTAAGGTCATGAAGCCAAAAGGTTTGAGGGAAAAAAAATTGCATAGCAGTCAAAGCCATTTATAACCATTTGCTGTAAGGCAAACACATGGAGAACAGAACCCTGTGCCTGAGAGTCTCCTGCACACAGCTCACACAGCCACTGTCACCTGGCCAGGACATGTGGGTGTCTCAAAGGGACACCACAAAGGGAGTGATCAGCGACCAGCTTTGAAAAACCGAACTTTGGAGCTGAGATGCACCGATTATTGATTGCTGTGGTCGCTGTCATAGTGCTGAAGACCTAAACACTCTTTACTGTTCAGGATAGGCCTTCCTGTTGGTGTTGCAAAAGCCATCATCTTTTAAAAGAAAATATTCTTTCAAGTCAATTTCATTATTTAAGGCCTGACAGTGAGCCAGAAAATCACCTTTATTCATGCAGTGATTAGTCCAGACAAAATGGGAAGGAAAAAGAAACAAAAAATAGCTGTCCCTCTGGGCAGAATCTTTATCATTCTCCATAATGGATCTTAATCAGGAGCAAAAGGAAAAAGAAAACATAACTGAAACCTCAAACAAATTAATACCAGCTTAAAATATCTCCCTTGAATAAGGAAAGGTATCAAATCAATTGTGTAGCAATAGAAAAATTCTAGAAAATTCACTGTTCTTATGTTAGCACACTGTAATATATTAATACTGACCTAAAGTAGCATTGAAACTAACTGCAGATGACAGCAACTCTTCTATTCCCATATAATGGGTTTTATCTAAATAAGGGGAAACCAAGGAAGCAGGCAAAAATAGAGAAAAAAAAACAGTTTTGGAGTTTTTACGGACCCATAGGAAAAGAGTCAGTGGGGAAACTACTACCGCGGATTTGCAATGAATGAGGGACAGGTGGAAAACCAATAAGAGCAATAGCTTATGGTTTTTTTCCCAGGAATGACATAAAACAAATAGAAAACACTGTGTCATGGAGCAATGATTGTGTTTACATGGTTTTCTCTCACTGGTGCTTTTTCTTTTTAGATAGTCTGTAGAGTTTGTTTCACATATTGTCTGGTATGCTGCAGAAGCAGAAAGCCAATGGGAAACTTTTGATCCAGTTAAACATTCCCAATTTATAGGCAGTTAGCAATTAAGTGGATTGATCATTTTGGTGCAGCTGGAAGACTTCAGAGATGCAATGGAAAAACTACAATCAAAAGCAATCCAGCTCCATATCTTCAAAACAGCCGCTTCTTTTCATTCAGGAACTTTGCATGTCTTGCAAAAATTTCCTATTCCTTTGTATATTTTGTGAAAAGCATTTATTAAATTATAATGTATCCTGTGTAGTTTTCTTTTTTTTTTTTTTAACAGAAAATAAAAATTGACAGAATTTCACAGCAAAATTCCACACAAATGGAAGAGAGCAAGAAATCATACATGAGAATTTGCTCACAGGTTGTCTCTCATCTTGTTTCATAGGTGCTGGAGTGCTACTTTCAGTGACTGACATTTAAATGATTAGCACAAAATCATCTGAGTACCATGGTTTCACAGGATCGCATCGTAGTGATTAGCTCTGTGCAGTTAAGGGTGCATGTGTGTAGCTAATGGAGGAGGGGAGCCAGTGTTCCTCCCTGTGCATATCTCCAGATGTTCAAAACAACAGGAGCCATCATCACTAGCATCAGCAAAGATACTACAGTACTCAAAGCTCAGTGAAAATAAAAAGACTGTTATGCATTTCCAGAAACAGCTAAAAGTCACCAATGTTATGAATGTAGGGGCTGTATTTCTCCAGTGTGCTCCTCTGCCTCTTCATCCACTATTTTCTCCACAGCCGCCTCCCCAAGCCCTACCCTATAGCCCCCTATGTGGAAAACCAGTACTGAAAGAATGAAATCCATGGAAATATACAGCTTTTATAAGATGTTAGGCAATTTAGCTATTAATAACACTTGACGTCACACCTTCAGGGAAGCAAAAAAGACTCCTGAAGGGGAGCTAAAATAGGCCAGCTTTGACTCAGTATGGCTACAAGAGCTGCAGCTGGCCAAAGGCAGCCCTACTGCAACTCACTTCCCCAGAATAATAGGGCTCTTTAGACTATCTCTCCAAGATCTCTGTTTTCAGTGATTTTGCTGTCAGCAAATTAAAAGCAATAAAGAGACAGATAATATACTTGTGGTAATTTGAATGTTATTTCACGTTAATTATCCAGGTCAGCCTTCCTGCAACACTTGAATTAATTGTGGGAAAGTGGTATCATCAGTTCACTGCTAGGTAGCACTGACAGAGCTGTTCAGCAGCTAATCCATCATTCAGAGACAGAGGCAGCATTTTGAAAGAAGATACAAAGCTTCAGGCATTGCTTTTTCTCTGTGACCCACTGATGGAGCCTGTTATTAGTAATAATGTTTTATTAATGAAGATTATAAAGGAAAGAGACATTTACGGACACGCTTGGACTTGGGACTCCTAGCTCTATCACGGTCCATTTCGCAAAAGGACAGAGCACTTGTCATTCCAGAGCTGTCTTTGCTTCTCTGGCTGACACGGTGTCCATGGTCACACAGGCACTAGCTGTGCTGTGTGCCATGCAGCAGTGCTGCCCTCCCTACGCCCACTTCCACCAAACTTGGTGCAGAATGAGTGCATTGCTTGTGACGTTGCTGTGAGGCAAAACTTGTTAGCAGAAGGTTCAGCGCTGCAGCAGCAGAGCTGTGTTTTCCCCCTGACCCCAGCACTGCTCTGTCTTGCGCAGTGTTGGCAGAAAGTTTGCACGTCCCCAGGGAAACCCTCTGGACCCCTGCAAGCTCCACTCTGCTTTTCTGAGCAACCTTTTCCCTGTCTCCACTATAAAGTTGTGCTCTCACTTTGTTCTTCATAAATGCTGCATTTTTCCTCTCTGAATACAGTACAGCACACATACAAATAAAACTTTTAGTTATAAAGGATTCCTTCTTCTTTCCAGAAGTAATTGATAAGAGCTTGCTCACTATAAGTCAAATACAGCCGATTAAGAGGGGTTATTGCTAGTATAAAAGTAACTTTCCTTATAATGATGAAACATTAAAATACTGTAAGAAACCACAGTTTGCTGCCATCAGTCAGAAATATTTCTACAAAATTATTTGTCTACAAAAATAGACAATTAATGGGCATGTGAAATTGCCTCATACTACTTCCAGGCCAGCAGTTGTAACTATTACCCAGTTTTTGGGGCAGTTTCCTCAACAGAAGGTTTCAAATTGGGTAAGACATTTCCATTGGATTAGCCTACTGGATCATCTTCTGACTGTTAATACAACTCACTGTAGAAGCTGACGTATTTTAAATACCAGCAAAATTTTTATTCCATTTATATACCACATCATTAAAAGAATAGTTTAGCTGTAGCTTTTTGACCTAAGGCAGAAAGCCAATAGAAAGAGTCCAACCTAGCTGATCACACTTTTAGGTCTTTGACCTCTAAGTGCAAAAGGTTAAAAATAAACAATAACAACTGTCAAGAGATTTTTTTTTCCTTCTAGTTAGGCAGTGTGCAATTGTTTTGCTTTTTTGATTCTCCCACTGAAGGTAACATATGGCCGCATAGGAAAATCTGCCAAAGCAGTGCACAAAGCATCCACATCTCTTCTCCCTATGACAATATTTAAAACAAAACAAAACTAGTTCTTCCCTCAAATACAAGATCATAGCATATCTGCCACGTCTCCCCCTGCACCTCCCCGTCCCCCTCCGCCTAGAAAGAGAAACAGCATTTTAATCCCTGAGAAATAAAGATTATTTTCAGTGTGGCGTCAAGATGTATGGTTGCTATGGTGACATAACAGTTGGCTAAATTCAATCAGTTCTCCCTATTATATGGTATTTTGTTTGAGAAATCACTACTTAAAGAAGAAAGCTCCCTTGCCCCCTTTCCCTTCCCCCTGTCACTTAAGAGTACTCAACAGGCTTATTACTGTATCACTGTGACACCACGACCTTGATGTAAAGTCTCTTCTTGAGGAAACCCCCAATAAGCACCAACAATAACGAGCTAATCAGCTGTTAAGACATATGACGCATTGCATTCTCCCTTTACCTTCCTCTATCTTATCTGATACATTCCTGAATCCTTATACACTAATATGTCTTTGCAGAGGCTATTTTTAACACATCACCAACCAAAGCAGCTGGATTTCCACCCCCACTAGGTTTTTCTTTTGTGACATTTTTCAAATAAGTAGAATTCCATTTTCAGCTATAGAGAAGTTTAGCCACAGTGGAATCGTTTTGAAACCCTATGGTAACATGTGTAATATTTAACATCACTAGGACTGGGAGATTTTTGGAGTCACTAAAGGCAATTTCCACTTCCCAAATAAGAAAAGTATTAAGGCTTACAAAGGGAGTTTGAAAAAAAAATCTCATTGAACTAGATGGGAGGTCACTTTAGTGCCACAAATATGTCTAAAATGGCCATAAAAACAGTGAAAAATGAGTATAGCTAATATGGGATCAGAGAAATCTCAGTACAGGAAAGACATGGACTTGCTGGAGCTGAAACACCTCTCCTATGAAGACAGGCTGAGAAAATTGGGTGGTTCAGCCTGGTGAAGAAAATGCTCTGGGGAGACCTCACTGCAACCTTCCAGTATTTAAAGGGGGGACTTCAAGAAAGATGGGCCAGATGTCTTAGTAGGACCTGTAGGAATAGGACAAGGGGTTATCATTTTAAAGGGTTAAATTTAGATGACAAGAAAGAAATGTTTTACAGTGAGGATGGTGAAACACTGGAATGGTTTGCCCAGACAGGTGCCCCATGCCTGAAAACATTCAAAGTCAAGTTGGATGGGACTCTGAGCAACCTGCTTGGGTTTAAGACATCCCTGCCAATGGCAAGGACATTGGACTAGATGGCTTGAAAGTCCTTCCCAACCCAAACCATTCTATGATTCGATAATTCCAAATGGCAGCCATTGTGTTTGTCAAGGCTTTAAAAAAACTGGTTGTTAGATTGCTATTGGGTCTGTCTTAAAACTCAGCCTTTTCTGCCCTGCTTCATCATGCAACCAATCTGTACAAACTCCATAATAAAAATACAGAGAACAAGGGCACAGAGTGTCTCTACCTTTCAAGCAGAATGAAAGTGTGGTCTCAGTGCAGCAACCTCAGATAATTATGGCGAACTTGGATTTGAGCGAGACTTTTACACAGGCATATAGTGATGGACAAGGGGTGATGGCTTTATACTGAATGAGTGTGTCTTTAGAGTATGTATTAGGAAAAAAATTATCTGCAATGAAGACAGTGGAGCTGGTTGCCCAGAAAGTTGATGCCTGTCCCCAAAAAGTCTTCAAGGTTGGATGGGGCTTTGACAGACTGGTCTAGTGGAATGTGTCCCTGTCCATGGTGGGAGGACAGAATTAGAGGATCTTTAAAAGTTCATTCCAACCCAAACCATTCTATGAAGACTACAGACGTTAGCAAGATGTAGGTTTTTTTACCCACACAGAGTCCAACTCTCAAATCCAGGAGTCTCAGACATGCATTTCCTTTTCAGCCCTGTCCACCCGTTGTTGCTGCTCATGGAGGCATCAATAAAACCAGGTTTATTGATGGCCTTGAGCCAGTGCTGGAAGAAAGAAATTGTTCCACTTCCTCATCCTGCTGTTGGAAAAGAAATACTGCCAGAATTAATGATCTCTTGGGACAGGGAATAAAGCCTGAACTGAGGCAAGCTTTGCACTGTCTCTGCAGCATCTCAGTAACATTAGGGGTTCCTTTCAGCTTTTGTCTTTTGCTTCTCATCCTTGCTGTTCATTCATCATAGAAACAGACAAGCTCATATTTTAATGACAACTTGAAAGATCTCTTTTCCTGTCTTTCTAGCCAAGGACATTGGATTCAACTCAAAATACCGTTTAAAAATGTTTTCCCCACTTAAAAATCTCACTGAGTTTTTAATGCGTATGTAAGAAGTGCTAAAAATGTATTTTTTTGCGACAGTTGAAATTTATGCTTATCCTGACAATCAGCTCCCAAATTCAAATTGTTGCAGTAATAGAATTGTGTTAATTTATATTGCAAGAATGCTTCTCCCACCAACGTGGCAGCACAAAAAAATCACTTCTAACCAAAAGAAAAGGTCTCAATAAGATGTATGGCTTGCAATGGTGGGAAGCCTGAGGCCATTAATTTGCCGTACTTTCTCAATTCCACTTTTATTTTTATTCTAAAGTCATAAAGTTAAGTTGACAGTAAAGAAAACAAAGCATACAGGTAGACACAGAGAATTGAAAGGTATTTTAATGTAAAAAAGAAATATGAATATTTCAAGGTTTTAAAAAGGATTGTCTGCTACAAATCTGCAAGGCAAATCTAAGACTATCATGGAATGTGTTATGTTATTTGCATTCAATTATTTGCACTAAGCCCTCACTGACTGATGCCTGGCAGAAGAGATTTATTTTGTGGATCAAAGGATCTTCCATTTGGAGTTTACAATGAGCAGATGGGAGCAACTGAGAGTAATAATCATCTTTTTCTTCCAGTGTGCTTAAATAAGTCACCAGATATTGCTTGGTGTTAAAACAGAATGGAGCTAATGCCATCTATAGATATTACTGCATTTTCTATGCTGAGAAATACTTAGGAAGTTTTGACAGTTGTTTGGATACTACCAAAAGGTCCTTCCAGGATCCTGGTCTTTACTGTGGAATAAGGCAAGTTTTACAAGACAGACACTGATGGCATCAATAACTTCACTTGATAGGTACCATAGCAACACCACTATCAAACTCTGATGAGCTCTGGAAGGTGTCAGAAGGATTTCAGCAGTTTTATTGTATTTTCTAAACAGATTTACAAAGGTTAATGCACATCAATTATTTACTTGCAAACCCTCTGAAGGTTGCTGGGTTTTGAAGCATGTAATTGATGGAGGACCGTGAAAGTGGAGGTTTCATGGACTGACTCAGCTAGATAGCATAAACATGCCTGAGAGTTCATAGCCCTTTAGGGAGAAAATGCTCCAAAACTTCTTGCCAGGGACCTTGCCAGCAGCTCATAATATTAGACAAAGTCTTTAAGTTGCATCATTGCTGCTGATTTGAGTCCTTTTAGGAAAACCTAGCTTGAAAACAAAGTCACATGTAAAAGAAGTTGAAACTACCAAGATAAATTGTTCTGGCAAGAGATGAACTGTGCCAGTGGAAGTTCGGGAGCAAAGATGGGAGAACCAGGCAGCCAACACCTGAGTTAAACACCTGTGTGAACAGCTGAAGAAGACAGTAAGAAGTTACAGGCAGCTTTTATAAATTCAGCACCAAAATAGAACTCACATTCCTTTCTACTCTTTGCCTGCCCTTAGTTCACCTTTTATTTTGCTGTACTTGAGCTCATGTTCTCATTCACTTCTTTTTTTTTTTTTCCAGAGGAAGACTCAGAACCAGTGAAGCCACAGCTGGCATGAAAGGAAGCCCATTTCAGAAGCATTACTAGGATGGCTTGGTTTTCACAAAGAAAATGGTGATGACAAGCTTAAAATTACTGTAAAATATGGAAGTGCTTACTGAATACCTGTGTGCTTTTTTTGGGTTGTGGTTTTTGTTTGCGTTTTTTTCGGTTGTTTTTTTTAAAATCATGACTCTTCTCGATTGTCTGTTCAGAGAAGACACTGCAGCATAAATTTTAAAATTTCTTACATGCATGTAAGTAACTACATGCAGCAGCATAGAAAGATTCAACAGAGAACTCTAGGAAACATTGATTTCCAAATAATTTTTGTCAAAACACTGAACACACAAAGGAAAACAAACTTTGCCCAACATTTACACAAGTAGAGCATTTTTTGTCTTACTAAGTAGATGAAATAAAATTTTTTGCCCACCAAGGAGGAAAATAATTTGGGAAAACTGCTTTGGAAATGGTCCAAAATCAACCAAGAAGGTTTCAGGAACTTCCCCCAGCACCACAGTTCTGAAGAGACCTGCTTAGCTAGTGTTGAAGTTTCTTAGAATCTTAAAAGTTTTAGCTCTGCACAGATCTGAAAGAATAACCCCAATACCAAAGCAGCTCAGTACTCAGCCATACTTAAATCTAATTAAGGCTCAACATTTCTGTGCCCATATCTCTGACAGTTTAATCCGATAAAACATACTCAGATTGGTACTACTGTATACTAACAGGATTAGTTCTTCTTGCCATCAAGCACATTTTACCTAAGGATGGCTAATGCACTCTACCTCCTGAGCACATTTTATGAGAAAGGACCCATTCCACTGGAGAGGAGGAGTTTGTGAAGGGGAAATGAGCTGAAAGTTATCAGGAGGGCTTTTCAGGCAGGGGTTCCGAGTCAGTAGAGATGTGGTGTCTTGAAGTATGATTCAGACTCACATCACTCTCCACAGACTTGTAATCAAAGTAAAATACCACAGTGACCTTGGACAACTTTCATTTCAGAGGGCCTTCAGGTCCTTGTGCATCACATCTTCTCTGCTAATGAGTCTGAGCACCTGAGCTCAGCCTCACTTGGGGCTGTTCCTGCTTCTGCACCCTGAATGTCACCTTTGTTGGTTCTAGACCTTCAGTTCCTTTAGCGAACCAAGCAGTTTTCTCAAAAAATGCAAACAAAGTTTGGAAGCCAGAAATCAAATGTCCAAAATAGTCCTTTGGGCTACAACACAGCTCCCAGAGCAGTGAAAAATCAAAACTTTCACAACAGAACATTTAAAACAAGCCATATGCACTTTCCAAAGAGGGTGTAAGGATATTTGAAGCACAGGCACATACAAGTATCTGGGGCCTAGGTAAGCTTGGTCATTTCAGTGCAGCGGTCCAAGGTTGAAACAAATCCCCCGCATCCCCCTGGGGCTAGCTCAGTTTCTTGGGAGGCTTTGGGGGAATATTTCAGGGACAGGGCAAAAGATCCAAAAGAGGCTCTTACCCCCAGGGTTGATCCAAGATGTTTATTCCAGGAGGGGAAACGAGAGCAGGAGGCCCAGAGGACAAGAGAGGTCCAGAAGGAGGGCAAGAGGGCTGGAGGGCAAAAGGAAGAAAGAGGAAGAATGAGTCCTTATCAAGGCTCCTGCTCAGGGGGGATGGCTGGACCTCAGCCAATTAGGTCAAGAAAGGAAGGAAGGGTCAAACTACATGGTTGCAGGCTTCAGGGGTCCTGGGGAAAACCCATTCCCCAGAGAAATACAACACAAAGATAGGGGGGTTTTGAAGCTATAGGAAGGAAACCTTTCTCAGCATATCAGCAACACAGCTTTCATTTAAAAAACACCCAAACTACACTTGAAGGAATGTATTACCTGGAAAAGATGCTCTTTTTTGAAAACCCTGGATGTGTATGTGGCAAGGAAATAAGTTGCTATTTGTAAAGACTCTCCTGAATACCTTGATCAAATAGGCATTGATGGATTGCTGAGACAAATATTTCTACCCTCTGCATTTTTATCTGAATTCAAGAGCTTATACATGAAAAGCTTCACAGGATGAATACATTTCCAGGTTTCAGCAGCACCCAGAAATTTTGCATTACCTATGATCATCTGTCCTCATCTGCTTGATTGCTAGGTTTAATCCTGAAATGAAAATGCCCAACAAAATTTCAAAGATTCACATTACGTTCCACAGCATGGTGATGGTTTTTAATTTTTAAATAACTTGCCTGTAATGCAGTGACTCAGAAGAAGTGTGAATGACAGAAGGAAACTTATTAGATTAAAAACAGTTTGTTGGAGAGAGTAGGGAAAATGAATTCACCCGCAGGAACAGGTCCAATGTTTCATTTTATTAGCAGAGATTCAGGAGCCTTCTTCCCACTCCACACTCCAGCTCATGCCCTAATCACTGTTGTAAGGAGCCATTCGAGTCAAGGCCATAGAAAGCCTGAATTTGGATTAAATTTGTCTCAAATAATGTTAGAGTAGTCCTAAATCTGAGTTCAATTTAGGTTACATCTTGAAGAAATCCATTCACCTTTGGATGTTCCAGAAGGCAGGATTTTCCCAGCTTTTATTGCAGAAGCCCACTATGGAGGCAGGTCCCCCAAAAGCACTTTGCCTTTAGGTACCCAGCAACCCTTCTCATTCAATGCACAGCCTGGAGTGCCTTAGCAGATTATTGCAATCCCCTATGTCTACGTTGAACATTTTAGTCAAAACTGCCAAAATCTTGGCTACGCCAACCAAATGCTTTCCTACTTTCAGCCTTTGCCTCCAGGATCCATTAATAAGGTTTTTTTTCCCTAGTACCACAACTGAAGCAGGCAGGTGTATTTGCACACCCCAAAGCAAGCCCTGAAAAGAGTACAGCTGAAGTAAAGGATAGTGCCCTTTTACACTCAGTGCTGAAGTGAAGCCATTAAAATCCTGGTCACAAAAGTCACATTTTTCTCAGGAACATGAAAGTTTGCATCACTGACTCGTCAGCACAGCAAGAGACATGTCCTGGCACTGCCTACACACACTCCGCCCTTCTACACATCCACAGAGGATATGCACAGGGAAGTTTCTAAGTCCATGTAATACTTGTGTGCTGAATAAGTGACAGCAGTTATTCTAATAGCCCTGACATGCAGGGTTAGAGCTAGACTGTGGCAAGGTTCTTTGGCATTTGAAAGGCAAACTGTAGTGGAAGAAAAGTGGATGTCTGGCATTGCTCAATGGGGAGCCTCAGGAAAAGAGTCTCTCAGTTTTAGGGAGGGCAAAATGTGGGAATTGCTGGGAAAATATGAGGTAATGGTGGTTAGTGCTGAAAGGAAAGAGAGAGTGGAAGGCTGGACCAAAGCAGGCTACATAGCACTGCTGAGCTTTAAAAAAATCAGTTGTTGGTGATACAAATGTGTTATTAAGTATTTCTTGACAGACTGACAATTTCCTCCACTGGAAATGTTCCTCAGACAATAATATACTGATATTTATTATAAGAAAGCACACTTTGATCTCTCAATAGATCACTGAAGAGACCCATCTGCCATTGCAGACGTACATGTTAAAGCACACATGCAGAAAAGTGCATAGTAGGAGATACTGAGCAGGCAGCAGGTAAAAAGACAAGCTTATCTGGGCAAAAGAAAGACCTGAGCTAGAAATTCTGCGTCCTGGGATTGTGTCCTGATGCACCAGAATATTCAGTATAAGACAAATGATTCTTCAGTGGCTTCTTGTAAGGAACAGGAAAGTTACACTGTTCAAGGAGAGGTGCCACACAGAGCAGGCAGTTCAGCATCTGGAGTTGCGTGATGAACTTAGAGCCAAATTGGTATCAAATTCTGAAGGCAGTGACTCAGTTTTATCAGAGTATCTTGTTGTATATAGCACAAAATAATCAGTTGAATAGAACAGTTCAGCATATTATCAGAAGAGGCAATACCCTTGTAGGACTTACCCAAAAGAGAAGTTTAAGGTCTTTGAAGAGAGTGATTTTATTTCTGCAGCTTTCTTTTCACACAACTTTCCCTAAGGGTTTCAAATAAAAAACATTTTTTAAAAAATAAAAACTACTTAATGAAACGATTTATTCTGGTTTTCCTTCATAGAACTGTCACATAATAGAATAATTTTCTTAACACAAAAAATCTGAACATCCAAATCTAGCTATAGAGAAACTTCCACATATACATATTCTCATTAAATCAGTTTAACTATTTTGCTGTCTAAACAGAAAATATTTTTTTTACTAATTAAAATATTGATATTAATTTTTTAAAAAGGAACAAATTTTCAAGATTTTCTTAAAGCCAGTTCCCACCCCATGATATTCCCTCACCCCACTTTGTGCTCACAAACTTGCAGGCTATGATTACACATCTGAAATCCACAGCTGTATTAGGATTTCAGCAGAAGGTAAGAAACTCAGTTATTCAATACTTGTTGACCTGACAGATGTTTTACTGGTGGCTGGGAAAGAAATAATTGGCAAATTGAGCACACACTCAAGAAACACAATCTGCTTCAGAGAAGCAGGTATAGGGTTTAGGACTGAAATAGCCACATACAGACAAGTGTATTAGCAAGATACCCCAGGGAAGGAATCAAATTAACCAGCCTCCTAACACAGAAAATGGCAGGTGAAGTATTCTAGGAGAGAGGAAAAAATAAGACTGTTCTACTTCAGATTTTGAAGAACATGTACCTGGCTTAGGTTCTCTGCAATACATATCTGTTAAATATGAAAAAGGTATATGCCACCTCAAAACTAAACTATAAAAATTCTTGTAATTCACAGATTACACAAGTACAGGGTATGGTGGTTTTTTTTTTTTTTTTTTTTTTTTTTTTTTTTTTTTTTTTTTTCTTTCCTACAAGGTAAGTGGACCAAAAAAAAAAGGAAAAAGTAATCCAAGGTGTTGGGAAGGATGAATCAGGGAAACCTTATAAATATGATTGCTTAGCAAAAGATTCTGAAAATATGAAACCTATAATCAGGATTGAAATGAAAGCTTACTTTGAGTTGTAGGATACTAAGTTTTAGTTACTATATAACCTGAAAACAATAGTCTAGCTAGCTGAAGGAAAATCCCTTCTGATTCAGCAGAACCCTTTCTGCTGGCTAAAGGATCCAAAGGTCAATGTAGCAAAAGAGAAGTTTAAAAAGTAGTTTTTAGAGTTTAAAATATAACACAGTATGGTAATATAGTAGTTCTTATAGACTGTATGTAGATTCTATAAGATTTTGTGTCTTGTGTTGGTTGGTCACTGAAAATTAGAATATTCATCACAAAAGGAGATATAATGTATTGTAACAAAGACCTCACTCTCTTACCTCTTACCTCCTCTTACCTCTTCCTCCTCTCCTTCCCGCTGCTCTTAGATTGCTCTTACCCTTCCTCTTCCCCTACTCTTGCTCTCTCCTGCTCTCTTCCCCCCTGCCACTTTGCTCTCTCGCTCCCTTCTCACTTAGCCCACACCCTCCTATTCTTTCTCCCTCTCTCTTTGGGACTTCCCCTCAGCCGAGGCTGGTGGCTGAAGGCAAGGCCTTTTTACCCACGACCCTTGCAATAAGACCACGTATTCTAGAAAATACAGGTTGGCAGAATTCCTTGTCCCAGCCGTCCGCGGACTCGCCTACACCAAGGCTACCAGATATGTCCTTTTCAACCCATTTGACAACTGGTATTACAACAAGCAGCCTATTATATCATTTTCTTGCTTCCTGTCTTTCAAAGGTACATGTGGCCTTCTCAGCTCCTCTGAGAACAAGAAATGTCACATCAGATGAAATAACTGTGGTAATGCAAAAGCAATTTCAGGTTGTGAAACAGAACTGCAAAGTACAGCTGGGGAAAAGCCCTAAACTGAGCCAAAAGGCTGCTGAATTAATGCAGACACAAAGTATTAAACACAAGCTTTTATGTTAGAAGCAGTCTCCTTGGCAAAACAAAGTTTTCTAGAAACAATAAAATCCTTACAGCTTGTTGTACTAAGCAGGAGCAAACAGGCAGGAAGGACAGAGCAGCACTTGTGTCTGCCTCCTCTGTGTGCCTTTAGTGTTGCTAGTGTCCCCTTCCTCCTCACTCACTGTACAGTTCAAAGACACAAAATCTTTGATATCATTATGGCTTCATGTCTAATCAGTGATGGTGGTCATCAATTCAATTGCTTAGATATGCATGATCTTGGGTAGTTTTGGTTTGGGAGAATGAGGCCTAGTGCTAAATCACAGAGTGAGAGAATGGCTTGAGTTGGAAGGGACCTTCAAAAGCCATCTATTCCAACTCCCCTGCTATGGGCAGGGGCACTTTCCACTGGAACAGGTTTCTTAAAGCTCTGTCCAATGTGGTCTTGAACACTTCAGGAGTGGGGCATCCACAGCCTCTCTGGATGTTGTTTCAGTGCCTCGCCATCCTCACCATTAAAATTTTGTTCCTTGTATTAAATCTCAATCTATCCTTGCACATTTTAAAGTCATTGCCCTTTCTCCTGTTACTAAAAGTCCTTGTAAAGAGTGTTTCTCCATGTGTCTTATAAATACCTTGAAGACCTCATACTTGTAGCAAAGGTGCACCATGCTGTATATCATCTACGTTCCTTCCACAAGAGATCCTCAGAATGCTTAATAAACATCTAATGAGCTTCATAACACTCTGGGAAATGTACATGACATTTTACAGAGGGATGAAGAGGTATCGGAAGATTAATTGCCTTGCCATACACTGACTTTGCAACAAGCACCTGTCAGATATTTTGAAATGCACGGATTACTTCAGCTTCTCAAGGAAATTCAGAGCTCCATTGACTTTAACACAGTTATGTGTACAGGCGCATGCTGAAGATCAGACCAAAGCAATGAGATAGCTCAGTAGAAATGCAAAAAGAAAGCAATGGTAAATAAGCAATTTCAGGTGAAATTTGGATCTGAACACCTCTTTCATATCTCTAAGCTTAAATATTCTAGCTGTGCAATACACACTGAAATATTCTTCAAGAGCATGATTTCTAATCAAAACATTTAAAGCTGAGATTTTAGAAAAAGTGTAGTATTTGGAATATGGGGGAAAATAATCAGTGAGAGTTTTTCAAGTGTTTCATATGAACATTTTTATTGTTTCAAATGCAACATTACCTAAGCACATGCAAACACTACTCAGTGCACAAGTTTTCCAAAAAACTCAACAGCATGAATGAACCTAGAAGGTGATGTGATAAATCAGTTTGATTTAGAAGGTCTAAGATATAAACATGTATTTCCCAAATTTATTCCAGGTTCATGTCTCTATTCCTCCTTTTGTTCTACACTGCTGTTGTAGAACAAAAGTGAGTGAGGAAAGGGCTTGACACGATATCCTTTAGGTCCAATTCAAACAACTCAAATAAATTTTGCAGTGTTAACAACTTCAGTCAGTTTTCACAGAAGACAAATGAGTGAGTCTTGCATCAAAATACAATAATGTTTCAAAAAGAACATTTTGTATTGGCAGGATTTGTAATTTTAAAAGCTGTAGAAGCCACACCTTTCTCAGGCACTGTGATCAGTATTTCAAGGACAAACGAAGCTGCTAAGCCAAGCAAGAATTGCTACCCGGGTTGCCCATTTATTTGGAGAAGTATTTCCACTGACATGAACATAGTGTGCATTGACAAGTTTATTTTTGAGGGATAAAATACTCTTAGTCTCCATGGAAATGATGCATATCAAAGGCTGAAAATTTTGGGGTGGGATTTTTTTAATCTGGTTTAGTTTTAGTTTTTTTACAGAAATAACAACTCTATTGTGTGTCTCAGAAATGTTTACAGTCTTCATTGTGATATCAGGGTCTAGTGATCCTTAAAAAACTTTCAGGTCTAGGCCCTAAAGTAGCTGAAATTTTCACATATCGCCCCCTGGCAGATGAATGCAAGAGTTACAAGATATTTACCTCAAGCAAATGATGTGTAAATAATTTCGGTTATGAGTTGTGCTCTCACCCAAATAACCACATGAGTATACAAGTTGGTGGTTGGCCCTGATTCATTTTTATCATCAAAAAGACAAAAAGAAAACAATTAAAGTCCATTAACATTATATAAACTCACCAAGTTCAAGGGGTATTTTTAATGAGTTATTTGGGTTTGTTTTTAGTTCAGAGAGAATTAATCATATTTACTTTAGATTTTAAATCCTTACCTCCCTTCAGTTGAGTCTAACAGAGCACAAACTAAGTTGCCAGGTTTGGGGGCCACTGTTTTAAAAAGGTACTGTCAAAGACTCAACCAGTTTATGTAAGTTACCTATTCCTGTGGAAAAAGATGTGCCTATCTTACTCAATGTCTTGGGTTTTGTAACAAAAAAAAAAAAAAAGTTTATTCTATTCCATCTGTTGAAACACGATTGGGGAAGTATTCTTTTTCTTTATCTGTTGTAACTCCAGAAGAGAGAGGGTAACTGCTTTTTCTGACAACAAGCCAGCTGCTAAAAACGGAGAGGGCTTAGTCTTCCACTACCTCCCAAGCCAGCTGTTAAAATGGGGTGGAGCATTGTTTCTTATCTCTCTTCACCCTCCCACTACCTCCATAGGGATATCTTTTGTTAATGGGCCATTAAAGCTCACCAATGACATGACACATTACATCATCCCATTGTAAGGTGCTCTACCCAGGGAAGAGGAGCCAAACCATTTCCACCTAGATAAAAAGGAGCCACGAGTGTCACCAGGCATCCAGTGTTCCCACAGGACTCCCAAAGGAAGACTGGACTCATCTCTGGACCCTTTTCCCTATGGGACCATCTCTACTTCCAACAGGACCACATCTGCCACTCCAGGAGGGCTTACTTTTGGACTTTTTCCAACACCCTGACCAACAAGGTGACAGGTTGTATTCTGACTCTGTCAGCAGTCTTTTGTATTACTGAATTTATTTTACTTTTTTTTTTTCTTTCTCTTCCTATTAAATTGTATTTCTGACTTGGAGTGTCTCACTGGTTTTGCTTTCAAATCACTACATCCAGTCAACGATACTTATTTCACTTCCACCAGCATAAATGTAGCTGGACTGCACCAACAATGTTTGAGGTCAGTGATTTCCATACCAGCTTACTTCTCAGCTACACAGTCTGAAATAGCAGCAAAACATTTTTTTTATTTCTGTTCCTAAAATTTAACTTTTTTACCTCTTACCTGGACTTGTGACTCTCTTTTGTGCTGCATATTCACAGACCGCATTGCTGTTTTAGAAGATAAATGCAAAAAAAAGGAGCTACTGCTTTGCTATGAGGCAAACAATACCTAATCCTATTTATTTTCTTCCTAAAGTAGTGAAGATTTGGCTCCATCTTATACTCTCTGCCTTCAGTTCGTGAAAAATAACTGTTGCGTAAGGCGTGAATAATATTGCGTTATATAAATATCTTGTAGTATATGAAGATGAAAGTGTATATTTATGGAGTGAAAAATGCATAAAAAGCCAATTGCTTTCTTCCACTTTAACTTAGTGGGAGTTTTCTCCAGCAGTTTTTAACTGTACTCTTTAAAGCTTAAGTGCTTTCCAGGCAGATTTGGGAAAAGCTGGCAAAATTCCCTGAAATTCAATGCGCAAAATGAGTATAATTTCTCCTCAGTTTCTTAGGTCCTCACAGATATGAGCTACATGAAGAAGTAGAAGTCTCCTGCTATCATGCTGCTTGTCAAATTATTAGTGTTGTATCTGAATCTCAAACTAGTAATGAGACAAGGGGGCCTGGGAGATAAATGCTATAGTTACACTATCATGCTGCATTCTAGTATTCCATAGTTGTTACAGCAGAGGTGGCTAATTCTATGTCAAATGGAATATGTGCTATTAAGCTGATTTCCCTATGTTCCTTTACAGAGCAATGTGGAAGTCCTTTATTTTCCAACTGGGTTGTTTTCCTTTGATGTTTCTTTGCTAGTGAGTATATCCCTTCTGTTTTGCTCATGCAAAAAAGCTAAAATAGAAAGCCAAAAATAAAATTGCGATAATTACCATTTTGTAGTTTTACTCTCTGAAGGGACTAGCTGACATAAGAGATTTGCAAGAACTTTTATATGTTTCTGAATCCAGCATAAGGCAGTTGTCTACTATTTGCCCATAATTCTGCTCTTTTTTTTCCTTACTTATTCTTGTAGACGTCTCTTTTTTTTAACCTATTTTAGGAAAAATACACTTTTTTAAAAGAAAATGGTATTCACTTGTAGTACGGTAGCAAAATCTGAGGTAACTTAATCTAGTTGTTTACCAAGGCAAGACAAAGTGGTTTTAGTGTATCCCTTATTACTTCAGGCAAGATGAACCTGTCTTCCAGAAGGCTTACCTTTATCTTTCCCTTCAAGTGTTCATGTTTTACTGAGGTACAACAATAAAGTCACCAGCCTGTAATGTCACCACCTCAAGGTATTTCCATGATTTCATTAAAATGCAGCTTTCTGAAAACTCAATCAAGATTACTTTTTTCCTTAGCAAGACATTAAAATGCTTTTGAACAAAAGAGAAAGGAAGAGGCCAAACTAAAAGCTGTGGCTCAAATCAGTTTTGAAAACCAAGGAAGTGAAACTGCCTCGGGACAGTTTCATGCATGATTTTTATCTGTTTGTAGAAGTATGGATAGCAGCTATTTTTTACAGCATTTATTTATTACAGAAGCAGCCTTTCCTGGATTTGATTACTTTTTTCCTCAACAGAATTACCCCCTTACATAATGCACTGACAAAACTGCAACTCTAAACAACCCAATGGATACATGCAGAGCACACATTTACACTACCATCACCAGAGAATTTATTGCCACAGGTGCAGAATTAACCTTGCAAATAAGAAAAGCCTAAGATGAGAGATACAAAGAGAAGATAGAATACTTTTTAGGTCAATTGCAAGCAACTTTAATTAAGCTTTCATTTGATCTTTGCACTTGTTGCCTTTCTTCTTACTTTGAAACTCAAACCTCCCATGGCTGCTGCTCTATACTACAGTCATTGCACAGGTGACCACGGGATCATGGAGCTCAAGGCCACCAACACTTCAACCAAGCCAGAATGCAGTAAGATATGAAAGCAGACATTAGTCTGTACAACCTTCCTCCACTCCATGAGCTTATACACTGAGTTTCCTTGAGGGGAGGGGTAGGAGCTGCAGTGGAGGTAGCACTGAACAGGCACCAGATAACCCCAGAGACTCCAGCCAGAGGGAAAGAGACTCTGTGCTGTGGAGCATGCAAGATGTGTCATACTGTAAATCACAACTCTGTGGCAGTTGCTGTGGTAACCACACCTTTTTAAAAACCAGTTGGCAGATAAAACATTTATACACTCTCACACCCTTCTTTTGCACATAGGTGAAGGCTGCAAAAGTGTACAGCCCTCATTTGGCATAGACTTTTTTTTTTCCTTCCATGAATTTTCCACCACCACCTCCCCAGGTGCTCAAGACAGGTCTGCAAAGAATGAGATATTGACTGGTTTCCCTGATTTGTCTGTACAGCAGTGAATAGCATCAGCCCCTTAGAAAAAAAATAAGAAACCAAACAAACCAACAAACCCCAACTTTAATCTTTTATTGCCTTTTGCTCCTTTCCTAATTTTCTCAAGATTACGAGTGCATTGTTCCTAACTTGAATTTCAGCTAAGCTGTCTTGTTTGTTTTGATCAATAGACAGTTCTTTTTCATGAGTTTACAGAAAAAAATGGTACCATATTACAGTGCTGCTAGGATGCTTTATTACTTTTATTGTTAGAAGGTACTATGCTAAATGTATCAGTACAATTCCTTATCTTCCATAACACAATAAATCCTAATGCTCGCCCCATGGAGGACAAGTGTAGGACCTATTTTTGAGCTTGATCCCAGTTCACTCTAAGTGACTTTGGCATGAGGAATCTCCTAACACCATTTGGTATTCCATGTAATGGAACCATTGCTGAAACATCTCCTTTGACCTTGCTCTTGGTGTGCTAGATCTGTTCTCCTCCAAATCAATTAGAAATTACAGAAATGAAGGGGGAAGCCCTGGCAAAACCACTACCAAACACAACCATTAGGTTGTACGAGGACAAAATTCATGAGCAAACATTTCTGTTACACTGAAATATCAGAACACTTTGTCCTATAAGAGAATTCAGGTTACTCTACAAGGCAACCTAACACAGTCAAAAAGCCTACGGGTGGATTATTTTATCCAATTGCTTATATATTGAATTCCTGTATGTTCCCAGGGATTCTGTGTATTTATTAGTGGATGAATTTTTACAAAATCCTCATGGTTAGCTGCTGCTGAAGGCCCATTTAGTGTAGTTAACTAGGCCTGAAATGGCAATACAACATATTACAGGCTCGTATGTAAAACACAATGTTAAACACCAAGCTTAAGATGCATAGATTTTTAGTTTACTGTCCTCAGGATCTTGAAAATAGAAAGCTTATCTGTGGTGTCATGGAGTCTGTGTAATGCTCCTTAGTATTAATCAGTATTAAGTCAAAAAGAAGAAAAAATCCAATCAATGGCACACTGCTCTTGTCCTTAAGAAAATCAAGGTACCACAAAACACAGCCCCCAGCTATTTCTACTTTTCTTAGGGGGGGAAAAAACATGACAGAAAACAAGCCAAGCATACCCTGTGCTAATTTATAGAAATGTATCAGGAATTTACTGAAAAGATTCCTTATCAAATAGATAATTTATTGAAGTTGAGAGTAAGTCTTTACATATGGGGCTGTTCACCATCCTCAGAGGCTATTAGTGACCACAACAAAGAAATGGCAGAGATGAAGATACTTGCAGAGTCAGAACTGAAACTGAGTGTTTGGTGAAACAAAAGTACTGGAGGTTTAAATTCTGCCATGGCTCATATAGAATCTGTATGCTCATGCATGAGAATTCAGGACCTAATTTATCTCCTCATGATAGTCACAGAGAGGAGACAAATTTGAACCAATATTGTCATTGCAGCTTCCTCATTTTTAAAGAAGAAAATAAATTAGCCAAAGTTGTTTCTGACCAATACATAGGAAGGAGATAAATATGCATTCCCACCAGTGGATTGTGCCACTGGAAGGTGGCACCTCCTTCCTGCCAGCCCACCCAGCTGTTCACTAGCAGACAGTGCTGGATATTTCTGCCTTCCTCAAATCCCCTTCCATCAGCATACACAAAGACCAATCTTCATAGGTTGAACCAAGACACGTAATTTTGCTTGATTTGGAAGGATTGCTCACTTGTACAGCTCAGCCAACAAAAATGGGAGGAGCAACACTGGCATGGGGTGGGGAAAACAAGACAGGTTAGCAGGCAGAGGTTTTGTGCCTGCAATTTAAGTGTTGGTGAGATGACTACCCCATCCTTCTTTTTTTTTTTTTTTTTTTTTTTTTTTAGTTTCTTAAACATGAAGAAACATAAACAAGTTAACATCTCAGAGTTAATCTAATGCTGAAAAACAGTATTGAGGATTATATCACAGGCAAAGTATAGCCTATCTTTTAAAAAGGCTAAGTGCCTGTCAGTGAGCCAGCAGCTCATGAGACAGTATTCCATGCAGGAAAGATGGTGCAGCTTCACTGGCTTTGTCCTTTAATGCCTACCTGCAAGGATCTTCTGCATGTGTTATAAATGATCTTTCCTCAACTACAACGGGAGGTGGTTCTCATTAGCTCCATTTCATATGGTACACTCCCCAAGGCATTTATATTATTTCCCCTACATATGATTATTAAAAAAAAAAACCCCAAAAACAACCAAAACAACCCCAAAGGAAAAAAAGTCCCCAAATCCAAAAGCAAACAAACCCCACTGTCCCACTCTTTGCCATAAATCAAAACATCTAAAACAGCAATAAAAAGCTTTATTTCAATTATACATTATTACAGTTATTCTCTACTCATTGATTTTATTAGCAGAGAATTAAAGTGTATTATAAGGTTATTTGTGTCACTGACAAAGCTGGGACTTTTATCTTACTCATCTCTTGAACGTGTAACTATGTTTACTTTCAGGCTAACCACATTTGCTTTCATCAGGAGAGAGTCTGGCTTATTATCTCAAATGTTATTGCCATAAATAAGTGCATGAAAATCCCAGTAAGAAATGCTTTCATAAAATAGAGATTGTTTCACGTTAATGAACTTGCCTGTTAGTGGAAAAGTGAAAAAGGTAAGAAGCAATAGTGTCCTCCAAGGAGGAAACAAAATAAAGCTTCCATACATGTTGCCATGACACTTTTCTACAAATAATGACATCCTAGATATCAAAACCACTTCTAATGCTGTTGCTATAACAAAGCACCCTGCTTTTACTGTGGGAAACATCTTTTACCCTCCCCTTTTTCACTAGTGGTTCATATACTGCATATGTTCAAAGCCCCATCAAAGCTTGATAAACACAGCACTTACTCACTGATGAGTCCATTACTGATTCAAAGGCATTCAAGTTATTATTAGTCTCCCTCTGTGGATGCATCATCACTAGTACTAGCTGACTTCCAGTGGTAATAGTCCACCTCTGTGAGACTGAAATTGTCAATGTCTCAAATCAAAACATTTGGCCTGAGACCAGCTTAGATCGATAGAGCTGATGGATGATGCACACTCCCACCCCACTTAGATTGGTAATATAAGTGATTTTAATGTGTTTTTTTCATTCTGTAGTTCCTATAGCCCAGTCATTAACACTCTGGGATAATTGGAGTTGATGGATTATTGAAGTGAGCACTGCAAACTGAAAGAAGGTGACTCTCTTTCCACACTTGTCTCCAACCCTTGTTAGATGTACTACAGCCTGAGCAGCTGCAGTGTTCAGCCCATGCCAGGTATGAAGCAATTCAGCTCTGCCTTTAGTTTTGTGATCATTACAACAGGTCAATGTTGTTGCATGCTGAAGCAAGAGAGAAGAAAAGGAAAGGAAAAAATTGACAAGGAATAGAAAAGATTGTAGGGTAGAAAGAAAAGTCCACCATTAGCCACTGTTGTCCTTTTCTCCAGCCCTCGTTTTGTTATTATTAGCTTGCCCTCCCTTCCTTCACAGCTTATGACACCCTTCAAATTTTTGTGTAACTATTTATGAATTAAGCTTATTCTGTAACTTTTCTCACAGTTTAGGAACAACATAGAGACTCTGGAATCGTGCTGAGCCTGAGAAGTAACTTAACTAGATGCAGAATCGATTAGAAAAGAAAATTTATTTTTGGCTGAATATAAAAGGTAGTTTCTGAAGGCTGAGGAATGTCATTGTGAAACAGAATTACTTCTGATGCAAAAAAATTTCCTTTGTCTGCTTTTAGATACAATAGACATGGATTGTCTGCCTTTTAATATCTGCTTGCTTTTTCTTCCTAAAAAAATTCACTTAGAATCACTCTTTTCATCGTATACTGATTATTAATGATTAAGTATAGCTATTAGACTGATACTGTTTGCCATAGGTTAGATGTTCTCAAGCTATGGAATTATGTTAGAAGAAAGCACAAAAATATCTGCAGCACTAGGAATATCTGCAACACTTACCCACTACCTCTAAGAAAGGATTTTGTACAAGGAGACTAACAAAAAATTTTAAAAATACCAAGCTTCCCCATTTTGGTATCTTCATAGATACCTTGGAGGCTTAAAGTATCTATGAAGGCCTAAACTAAGTCAGCTTCAACTCAGATCCTCCTTCAATTGCTACAAAAGCAGCTTGGGATGCATTGAAGTCTATGACCTAGCCCCAGCTTTTACTTGGGATTGATGCTCCAAGTCACACTACAAAAAGTAATCACAGAAACAAAATATTTGGGACTTACGATGGGCATCAGCTCCACTCCAACAGCACTGAGGTTCAGACCAAAGACTGTGTCATATACTTAGGAAATCAGAGTTCACAAAAGCACTGTGTTGAATTTGCCTGCAACAAATATTTCCACTGAGACAACCTTTTAATTTGTAATATGACTAATTTTTAAATAGAACTAAGGTCTCCGAGAATGAGTCCTTTCATCTCTAAAACTTAAACCTCAAAAAAAAAATTTCCCTATCTTCTTGAGGATTCTACCAGCCACTTTCCTCAACACTTTAATGCCTTAGAGCATCCTTGATCTTGCTCCTCTAAGAGCACTGCCTTCCTAGTCTTATGCAGACACTTAAAGGGTAGCATCTTATCAACATACTGTGTGCATAGTAGGAAGTTCAGAAAGTCTTCTCTGCAGAAACCTTCTCTACTTCTCAGTTTTCTCTACTGAATTCAACATCAATAGCTTTCCACAGAATAGTTTGCCATTTTAATGTAGTTGTAAGATCACAAGCAGAAAACATCTTTTAACATGAATATAGTGCTTTTCTCTTCAATCATCAACAACCTCCACCAAGCCCTCTGTACATTTTATTTTAATTTTTTGATGTGCATTTCAGAACTGAGAAATAAAAGTCAATGCCTTTCAAAATGAGGTCATGCATAGCTCCAAAATTATTTCCCTGCCAGACTTCCATTTTCAAATAAAAATAGAAGAGCAGAATTTATTTTTACAGCAAAAGAGTAGTCTCTGTTTAGGGGTAGAAATTTTGGGGTTTTTTCAAACATCTAAAAACAAACATCTGGCTCCACAGGGAAGGCTGAATTACAGAAAAATATCAGTTCAAAAGACAAAAAACAAGAAGCCATTGCTGGCAACTGGAAGAAGGAAGCCGAACAGAGAATATTATGCAGCTGATGCTAAAACAATCTTGCCAAGCCCCAACAGTAAAAGTTCACATTCAACTGGTTGTGTCCTCAGAGGCATGCAATAGTGCACACCAGAAATTTCTGCATAGAACTAGAGCTCCCACTTCAGCCTTGGAGTGTTTTACTTCAGTCATAACATAATAACTCAATTTTATAGTGCTCTTTGACACTGTAGGAGAAAGTAATTTACAAACAGGGGGACATGATGTGCTCCAACAGGAAGCCTGCTACCTCACAGCTCCACCTGATTTATTAATTTCAAAGGAAAAAGAGAATGGCAACTGCAGCCGTAACAAGTGTTTTATTTTCTTTTCAAGACTACCACCCATTAATAAATCTAGAGAGAAAGAAACTTTCAGTGACCATAACATAATAACATACTTTGAGGTATCCAGTGTATCCAACACCCAGAATAGTAGTGGCAACGCTTGGTCAGGCCCTACCTTGAAATAGCTTATTTTGTACTGCTGAAAAATATTTCTGTGTCAAAGTGATAGGTGAAAGCATCACCAGCAAGACAATTTCCTGCAAGATCCCAGAGTGAAGTGATTCTTTACAATGCCAGTGGTAGGTTCTACTGGTCAGCCCTTCATATCTGGATATTATTCCTGTCATTATCTCCACCACGATATATGAAAGTAGTTATTTCCATGGCATACAGGTGAGTGTTTTGTTATTTTTAAAATTTCTTTAATAGTGGAATCAAAGTAATTTTTGCTGCTGATCTTTCTTATTGACTTTGGGGTTTTTTCAGCTCTTAAGTTAGCCATCAACGTCCTTGAGAAGCAGCTGCCAAACAAGCAACACATATCTCAGAGGTCTTCTCAGGGCTGATGGGAGACTACAAGACTGTAAACATTCATTACTAGTGTGGTACAGTTTTATGTTCCTGCTAGATTAGAACTGGGTGGAGCTGTCCTTCTGTCAGTAAACAGCCTCCTGAAATCCTCCTGAGGTTAAACTTCTAAAACTGACTCTTGTCCCTTTCAGGTATTTCTTCAATTCCTCTTAATTTGTATTTAGAAGAAAATGCAAAAAGTTTCAGAAGTGCTCAGTGCACTCTAAGTTTTATGAATAGTGAAGGTTTCTTGCCCATCTGTTTTAATTTTCTTTTTACAGAAATGTTGCCCCAAAAGGGATCTCTTTATTCCATCCTGAGTAAAGTAGCTTGGGACTGTGTGCAATATTGACAAACTGCAGTGCCATGCTGATTATAGCAGCATAGTTGGCAATCTGTACGTTGTATGAAAAGCACAATCGCTATGCAGTATTCACAGTCAGAACTAACAGGTTATTCAAGCTCTTGAATACCAAATGTCAAATACTGTCCTCAACATCCAGACTTGTTCCCAGCTGCCAGAACTATAGACACTTTTTCCTTAAGCAACTCTTTCTCCATCTTTCAGAAGCAAGAAAGAGATCAGCAACAGTCAAGAGAATGGTTATAGCTCCCTAGAGAGATATAACAACCCAAATTTTACTAAGTTCCTAATGGAACCAGATTTCTCTTCTTCCCCTTGAGAAAAGCCCAATGTAAACTTAGTTATATACAGTCTAACTTGCTCAATGAATGAAATATTCAATTTAATGATCTTGATTGCAGCCATGGAGAGGTTTGTGCTTAGTTTTTGGTAACTCAGTAGTAGGTCCACTCACAGAGGATGATTCCAAAAATTAGCTGAAAATGTAAGGTTTCATAAAGTCCAAAGCTTTAATTCTTCATCTTCATCTGACTTAAGTGTCCTTCTCTCCGTCACCATTTCTCCCAGTTTAACTATTAGGCTCCACTTCCAAGATTAAATTTTCATAATGACACTATATTTTTATAGTTCAATTTTCCTGCTTAGATTTCAAAACATTTTAGACTGTTATTTAACTGCATGTAAAGTCTCACAAACTGTAGAGCGTTGGCCCCCTTACTGTTTGATAGTGCCAAAAGCTGTAGCTTACAGACAGGCCAAAAATATGTTGTCATACTTCAAATGGCATCTTATATTTAGCATGATCATTCCAATACAGATAAGATTTTGGGCCAACAATTGGCACCTTTGTGTTCAACTTCAAGCAACACCAGAGAGATCCATATTGAAAACAAACATTTACTGTTCTCTGAGATCAGAGGCCTATTCAAGGTCAACTGAGCAACAGATTTGAAGCAAGGAAAAAAATCAAGTATTTCTAGAAAACTTGGCTACATATCTTGTAGTTTGTTGATTAGTGATGTTTTATTGCCATGAAGTTATGCTAAAGCCATGACAGATATTGCTGCTTCTGTATAAACAGTGCATGAGAAGTGATTGCTGTTCCACTCAGGCACAGTGTGATAAGGCACAAAAGAAATGGAAAAATAAAATATTCCTACACAACTATAAAAACAGTACATCACTTGCTTAAGAATTTTAGTTATAATTTTAAATACATGCAAAAAGCAGATAACACAACCTTGTAATGATTGCAATAATTATCAAGTATGCTTTTTGAAATTGTAAAGGCTAGTGGCATTGGACCTTGAGCAGAGACTAAGCAAAGAAAGCACCAATTGTAAAGCAATTAACCTTGTTCTACTTCTGTAACTTTTTAGGATAACATTAAAAACCACTTGCCATCTTAGACCTTTAGAGAATAATGAAAGACTAGGAGATATTATTCAACCAAGAGAAAATTTTGCTAAAAATGTGTATTTCCCTATCATTATTTGGAGTGATTTGTTCCTACTTTGAGCTAAAAGAACAATCGTGCTGGTGGAAATTGCTGATGATATTAAACTTTTGTTACAGGTCAGGTTACACTTTGTTTGGATTACTACATTTAACTCTTTGCTTTAAATAGTTAGATAGCTTTAAAAGATATCTAGACATATCACAGTTGAAAGGGCAAGTGCCAGGGACTCCATGAACAGAGCTCTCTGGCTTGAGAGTCTCCATTAGCATTATGTGAGAACCAAGGCAGAGAGGAAGCAGTGAAGAAGTAGAAATAGTGTTGTGTGAACAAAGTAAAAACTTCATGTTTGGGAGGCTCTATACAGAAGCTTGTATGAAATAGACAACAATATGTAACAAAACGTATTAGTGAAGATTATTGCCAGACTTGGAGAAGCTCCTCCAGTGCAAAGCACCTGTTCAGCCTGAGTTGGTCTGTCTTCTGCATCTCCCCTGATGACTTTGAGGAAACAACAGATATAACATTCATATAAAAACTATGGAAAAAATGAGGGACATAGATGACACCAAGATGAAGAAGTAGCAAAATACTCTGAAGGACAAAGCCAGCATGAATATGATAAATTGGACAAGGGTGCAAGAAGATGGAAGACAATAAAGAATGAAGTGATTGATTTTTCTATTGCTAAATTGAGCACCTAACTGCAAAACAAGGATCACAGCCTCCAAGGACTGGAGTTTCAAGTGCACAAAGGAAGGAGTCCTTCTTGCCAAAGCCACCATCTAATGCAGAAGAAATTGGGTAGATGTGCTGCATTTATGACAGGCAAATGGTCTGTTCTACTTCATATTGATGACAGCCGTCACCAAGTCTCCGGTTTTAAGCACTACACTCAGAGAGACAGAAAAAAAAGAGACTAAATAGGACACCAAGGTGCTCATTCCTGTTGTGAGAGGAGTCAGGTTGTTCGGCACCTGAAGGGCTGGCTCCTAATGTGGCTGCCATGTCTCTCATGCTTCCCATTTTACCCAGCAGCAATGATCCATCTATACCTTCAGATATGCTCTAGCTGCACTTGCCCTCCTGTGTCTTTGATCTCTGCATGGCAAGTATTGAATTGTTTTATTTTCAGTTTTCATGTAAGTATGACTGTACTTGAATTGTACTTTCCAAACTGGAAATATAGATTGAAATCAAGGTGCACCCAAATCTGATTGCCCCAAGTTGATTCATATTGCCCAAATTATAAAAAGTTTTATGATTAGTAATGCTACTAACCAAAGAGATTAAATCAATTAACTGATATTTTAGCCTTCTTGTGCTCAACCCCTAGGAGGGGAGTAGTTGCATATGTTGATACAAATAAACAATTAGAAAAAAAAAACTTTCTAGAATAATAGCTGTATTGCATGCTACTAGAAAGATAGCTTTGTGTTTAAAATTTGTCCAACACTTCCCTTGGATTTATATTCATGCTGTATTCATCCAGTCATGCAATTCATGTTAACAGCCTTGAGGGAAGAAAAAAAAAATCTAAGACACCCTGGTTCAAATATTTTAGCGCAGCAGCTTCCCATCCAATTAGATTTTCATACCTTAGGTCAAGTTCTATATCAGATCAAGTTTTTTTACACTCTTCTGTGTAACCACCAGCATTGTAATAAACACCCCATCTTTGAATTTTATGCCATGATATTTCATTTGAAAAAATCCAAACAAATCACTTCTCATGGAGCACTGTTACAATAATTCTATACTCTAGTTTAAACTTTTAGTTTGTATGAACAGCATTGTCAGCCTACACAGATCTCTTACTGCATGGCTACTCTGATAACTGCTAACTGCTATAGCAAATTAAATTTTTAAAAATGAAATCTTGCATGCCATTTATTAATGTTTTATAATCTTCTTGGCTACCTTACTATTGAAAAACCATCATCCTAGCATATAGTGGCATTAATTCTTGTTGTGACCTTTGTCTGGATTTGCTTGAAATATCATCTAAAGTTTGTGTGTGTTCACTTCAGAGCAGAATTCTGCAGGGCCTTTCAAATAACTATATTCCACTTGATGTTGCCATTGAGGTTTGAAATACATGCACTTCTTTAAACTATTAAACAACCTATAAGATTCTTTTTTGAGGAAAAAATCTTCTGTATCACCACAAACTTGTTTGCTTCTCTCCACATCTGAGGTTTTTTACATCCTTCCAGAGACATAGAACAGCAGAGTCCAAGACTGCCATGGATATTGTCCATGTTCAGGTTTCAAGGAACTAATGTGGCGTAGGTATTACCCCAACATTTCCAGAAGTAGAATTTGTCTACTTCTCTTTCTAAATTCAGTGTTGATCTAAATTACGAGTATGAGCATCTTCAGGGGAAAAAAAACATCAGAAAAAGTTTTGAGGGAGTCAGTGCCCACTTTCACTCTGCCCCATTTTTAAAGATACCCGCTACTCCCACATCAGAGTGGTTTGATGCCTCCTTGAGAGAAAGGGAGAGAGAAAAGTGGGTGGGATGGGAAACCAAACACCTGTCCTGATCCAGAACCATCTGGCTAAATCCCTAGACTGAATTTTTCAGGAGTGAACCAGTAAAACTTCTCCACAAAGTCACCTAGAGCTTCTGACATAGGAACACATGGAGGTGGACTTTGAATGCGAGGACTCTCTCCAGTATCAAAGAATGGTTTGGGTTAGAAGGCACATTAAAAAAACCTAGTTCTCAATCCCTTGCCATGGTGAGGGACTCTTTCCCTAGACCAGGTTGCTCTAAGGCCCACGCAGCCAGGCCTTGTACACTTCCTGGGATGAAGCACAAACTACATCTTTGGTCAGCCTGTTCCAGTATGTTGCCACCCTCATAGTAAAGAATTTCTTATTAATATCTAATCTAAACCTACTCTCTTCCTGTTAAAGCCGTTGTTCCTTGTCTTGTTACTATATGCCCTTGTAAAAACATCTTTATCTTTATCCTCCCTTTAAACAGGAGGACACAATAAGAAAGGACTTTTCACCTGAAAGTCTTCTCTTTTCCAGACTGAACAATCCCAATTCTCTCAGTCTTTCTTCATAAGAGAGGGGCATTATCCCTCTATTCATCTTGGTGGCTCTCTGGACTCATCTCAAGAGGTCAATGCCCTTTCTGTGCCAGGGACCCCACAGCTGGATGGTGTATTCCAGGTGGGGTCTCACCAGACGAGAACAGAGGAGCAAAATCCCCTCCCTGGCTCTGCTGACCACGCTGCTTTTACTGCAGCCCAGGACACGTTTGGCTTTCTGGGCTCTGAATGCACACGGCTGGGACATGTCCAGTCACTCATCCATCAGCATCCCCAAGTCCTCCTTGGCAGGGCTGCTCTCAATCTCTTCATCCTCTAGCCTCTGTCAATATCATGGGTTTTGCTTACACTGGGTCATCTTAGAAGACATGAGTTTCCCATGGACACACTTCTTGAGCCTATCCATGTCCTTCTGAATGGCATCTTACCCTTCAGGTCTGCCTATGTCTCTCTTGCACTGCAGGGCAATGGGAAACAACACTACTGGCTCCCCACAAATGTCTTTCAGTCCATGCAGAATGTGGCAAGTCACCTGCCACGATTTCTGACTTTCTTGTGTGAATGCTGCCTATAGTCTTACAGTTCATATTACTCTTACTCTTTTCAGCATTTGAGCTGGGCAAATGTAACAAGTTCTAACAGACACTAGATACCTCACACTGTCACTGTCTTTTTTTTTTTTTTTTTTTAATAGAAAAACCTCTGTCTTTGCATTAACCAGAATATGGAGATCTTTCCATGATGGTTTTCTCTACCAGTACAGCAAGAGGTTTGCTGCTTTTAAGCACAATGACATTTTACACAAAGCTAGGCTGGGCAGAAGAACAGTGGGCAGAAGTCAGAGCCTTCTCAAAAAGATCCACAAAAAAACCCAGTTAAAAGAATAGCTGACAGAACAAAAATAATCAGGTACTTGGTAATAGCTAGTTGAAATGCTGCTGCATTTTACAATTCTCTAATGAGGTGTACTATAACACAGTGACCGAAATAACTTTAGGTAATGGGACTACCTCTATTAATCTACTTATGAGGAAGCTGTTCATTAATTAGGGCGGACAGAGCAATCACAGGGTTGCTGAAGAAAAGCAATACCAATTCACACTGTTGACAAGTATCTAATTAGAAATTAATGGCAGAAAACTGTCCAAATATATAAGCCCCATCTATCAGAGAAGCACATAGCACAGGTGTACATAATGAGAGAATCTAACACATCCATCTTCGAAATAGATTCAGGAATCTGTTTAGAAAACATTAACCCTTCATTGCACAACTAGCTCAAAGCAAGAGCCTTGCTAAAACAACTTCATTACTTTAATTGTGAGAACTTTGTAAACCGCCAAATTTTTACTTATTTGAAGATTGACAACCCCAGATCCACCAAACAACAAAAAAACCTCCAAACCACAACTGGTAACCAGATCCAAACCAAACTAAAGCACAAAACCCACCCAAACCCAATCAGCACACAATACTCAGGAGTTACCAAGCACTCTGAGCAGAGATGGTCAGGAAAGAGGATTTTTGAAACTCCTAACGTTTCTGCGTACAATAAGGAGAATACAGTCTAACACAACGTATTTAGGAGACACCTGTACACCTCAGAACAGCAAGCTAAGGAAAACTATTTATGCAAGACTAACCTAAGGAGTTATACATGTATTTAAATACCTGGATTCATTTGGGGTTTTGCTTAAACTTTGAGAAAGTTGAATATCTGACAGACATATTTTCTGTCATCCATCTCAAGCAGGTCACAACAAATACTTCACAAATAGTTTATTCATCTAGAAATGCTGATGTGCTTTAAAGATTGAAAGACCAAGGGCTTGATAAGCAAGCATATTGCAGTGCATATCTTACCTCTTGAACAATTTTTTATTTTTTAATAACAAACTACATTTATTAATCCCATATCTCCCAACATATCATGTGGAACTAAGTAATTAGTGCAACATCTTTCATAAGCTATGTTAATAAACCCTGGCATCTCTGCATGCTTTGGGAGAAATTCAATAAGCAAAAGGACTTAAACTTCCAAATAACATTTCAGAAGTTCATGTCTCAGGCAGTTTGTCTTCTCTCACAAAACACCCTTAAGCCTGTCTTTCATTTGTGATGTCCTAAAGAAGAGGGAGACCGGACTTGTCCTCTTTGTAGGTCGGTGTTCTGGGAGTGCGACTGGGCCCCTCTGCTCACCTTTGGAGACCACAAAGGTATGTTTATTCCCTTCAGGTGTGTTAGCCTTCCCAAACAGGGCAGAGATTGCTGCCTTTCAAAAGCCCTAGATGCTGACAAAGCCGAGGTCCATCAGGACAACACATTATATTGACAGTGTGCGTGACTTCACGACAGCGTGAGGCACATTGCACTTGCTCCTACTCGAGGTGCAGTGCTCCCACACACCACTGATGGTCTGTACTTGTGAAGGGTAGGACTCTGGCACTTTCTTGATCCCTTTCCTGGCTTTGTTCCTGAGACAGATTAAGATTTGCAGCAAATGACATGGACATAAGGCAAGTGTGGTAAGGCACCTGAAGAGAGTTTTGTAGATCCTTTGGACTAGGCATCATATTCTGGCTGTATTTTACATGCAGATGTTTGAGTGCTCAGCCCCAGGGGTTTTCAATTTGTGCTCTAGTTTTTTGAACATGAAAGAGTGAAACACATTCTTTTTTAAATTGAAGCTCTCTTTTTAGTAGATATGTGTGTTCTGATCTTCAGCTATCCAGAACTTGTTTCTACCAGTGCAACAGATTATTCTTACAGGCAGAAGCAGCCTCTGTTATAAGGGAAGGGCAACACCCAGGCCAGCTTCTCAAGGTGACAGGCAGGTAGCCCACACTCATTTGGGGTCACAGACAGACTCCAGGTGCATCCCACAGAGCACACTGCTGCAGTATGCTGCAGTAGCACTCACTTGGTTATTTCAGAATCCTTGGCTCAGGTGCTGGCTTTTCATCTCTGTGAAGGAAAATGATGACAATTTGGTGGTTTTGGTTCTGCTGAAAAAGAAGATATTTTCTTCTATGTATCTGCTACAGTGGTATGTTATGGATTTAGTATGAGAATAAAGTTGAAAATACAGTGATGTTTTAGTTGTTGCTAGGTAGTGCTTCCTCTGAATTAAGGTATTTTCTGTTGCATAGGCTCTGCCACAACAACAGGAGGGACCACGGCCAAAACAGGTGACTTGAACTGGCCAAGGGGATTTTCCAAACCATGGAATGTCCTTCTCACTATAAATACTGGGGAAATTTGACTGGGAGCCACAGAGATCTGCCCAGGAATAGGTTAGGCATCAGACAGTGGATGGTGAGAAATTGCATCGTGCATTATTTGTTCCTCATGGGTTTTAGTCCTCTCTTTTTATCACATTTTTTTTGTTTGTTCCTATTATTAAATTTATCTCAACCCACAAGGATTACCTTTAGTTTCTGATTGTCCTCTTCACCAGGGTGTGAGCCAGTGAGCAGGCAGCTGTGTGGTACTTGACAGACAGCTGGGGTTAAACCACTACTGTTGAGTAACTTCTCCTAGCCTTGAGGCCAAACCACTCTGCAGTTAGCTGAGTGCCACTTACACCGTAACCCCAATGCAGATTTTACAGCTTTTTACCTTTTTTACAGAAGCACACAGTAGGAAGACACTCAGCTTTCCAGCATTGTGGTTTACAGATGTCTTAAATCAAGGCCAGTAAGTTAGTCCCCATCCGTGTAAATGTAGCCTTTGCAGATCTTTAGCAGGCTACAGAATGCAGTGGCCTCCTGTCCTGGCTCTGTGATATTTGGTTACGAGAGAACCAATGCAGACTTGTCTCCTGCCCTCTGAAGCTCAGCAGAAACCTGTATTTTCCTTACTACTGTAGCCCATCCTACTTCATGCCTGAAATTAAAGGTGGAGGAGGAAGCAGAGGCATATCAGACAGACCACTAACTGTGAATGTGGTCTCACCAAATTACTTTTTGCGTTAATGTGAACATTTCCCTCTGTTTAAGTGCCATACAGCTTTACTTCATTATTTGTAGCTAACTGTGATGATGGAAGATAATGATTCTGCACTGTAAATTAGATCCTATTATATGAGTTTCAGATTGTCATCTTGACATTAAGACAATGTTACATTTTTAGAAGTAGACAGGAAATTTGCTCTTTTACTTTAGAAACTGTAAGCAAAATTTTGCTTTTTCAAAATGCACGCATTCATGAATGGCTAAGCAAGTCAATTTCCCCATGGACATGCATCATTTATTAAACATACTGGAGAATCTGATCCTACAGTCCCTGTCACACAGGGATGCCACTGAGGCCAGTAAGGTCATTCTCAGAGCTACAAGACCAGCTCTGTGTTTGCTAGCAAACAACTATTTTGCAGACTACACTGGATCCACTCTCCAGAAATACCCTGAGTTTCCAACAGTGACCTTTGGATAAGCCCTTACTGCTGATCTGTCCTGACAATTTGGCAACAGCCCCCAGTCTCAGCATTTCAGAATTGCAAGAGGAGATTGAGATGATGATCTGTCTCTCTACAGTATGAAAGTATGGCATATTTATCTGAGACACACAGCTCATCCTAAGAAAAAGGTACATCTAGTAACAGCTAAAAAAGGGGTAGAGAAATAAGAAAAAGAAAGGAGATGACATTGAAAGGAGATGAAGAGCAGAAGAAAGAGAGCATGAGCTGCAGTCAGACACAAAAGGTGTGGTGCTGCCCCAATCATTTATTGCTGGGTACGAGCCATGGATAGGGATGAAAGCAGGAAGGTGCATGGTTACATCCATTCCTGTGCATGAGTAGTCTCATGCAACACCAGCAGCTGCTACTATCAGAAGCACTGGTAACTAAGAAAATCTTTATATGCGTGCGTGTTCTGATGTAATCCCTTACACTTATTTATACTGGAATAGCTGCATAAATTCTGTTTGTACTACAAATCAATGTAATTTGGAATAATTGTTTTCTTTCCCATTAAATCTTCAGGTGCTTCTGAAAATGCTAATGAGGAGCTGCATGGTTAACAACTACCCAGGCAACACATATTTCCCTGAATTAATATCTCCAGATGACCCAGCACTGTTCTTGAACAAATACTGCTAGGGTAAATATGGTCAGATTTATAAAGCTCCCTTCAGAGGAAAAGTCAGTTAATTCTCTATATGGGCAATGAAGACATAAGAGCTTTTGAAGAATGCTCCAGAATCCTTCAGCAAGTCACTGCCTGTGAAGTTCATCTGAAAAAGCTTCGGAGGCCATGAAGGACAAGCAGCTGAATGTGAGCCAGCAGCATGCCCTAGCAGCACAGAAGGTTGTTCAGCAATCTTGAGCTGCTGGTATCAGAAGCACAGTCAGCAGATCAAGAGAGGGGATGACCCCTTCCAGATAAGCATGTTTTTATACTGCGTTTGGAATACTGTACAGAGATTTCGGGTCCCCCCAACAGAGGAGTTCAGCAAAGAACCACTAGGTTGGTCAGGATTAGAGCACCTGCCCTCTGAGGAGAGGTTGAAACACCAAGGCATGTTCAACCTGAAGACAAGACAGCTCCAGGGGCATCTAACAGGAGACCCTCACTGCCTTTGAGGTTACCTAGTAGATGGAGGCATTCTCACCACAGTAGTGCACAGCAGGAAGACACTAGGCATAGGGAGAAGTGAGAGGCACAGACTGGATTCAAAGAGAGACCCTTGTACCCTGAAAACAGCTGTAGATTGGCAAGGGAAGTAGCACGGGATTCATCTTGCAGTTTTCAAGACTAGAAATCCCATAGTAATCTGATCTGGTCACTCTGCTTGGAGCAGAAGGCTGAACCAAAGATCTGCTGAAGTCCCTGCTCAAAAAGAAGTTTTTTTTCATGTGTGTCCATGAAACATTAACTGACCTTGAAAGGCAACACTACTCCAGCTTCCCACCCTCATAGCAACTCCACCTGATAATCCCTCGGCTTACTCAGGGGACATTTGCTCAGTCTGAAACGTTTGTCAGACTGGTAGCTCACCTTCCCTTGGGGTGCACAAGCAGGTCTCTAGCCTAGTAACTGGGGTA
This sequence comes from Sylvia atricapilla, assembly GCF_009819655.1. NCBI lineage: Eukaryota > Metazoa > Chordata > Aves > Passeriformes > Sylviidae > Sylvia > Sylvia atricapilla. Next base: position 103,097,322 of record NC_089140.1, on the reverse strand, counting down.
ATACCTCAAAGCTGAGAGCTCTCAATGCTGGAACAGAAGGGGCTCAGGTCCAGATCTCGTGCTTCCCAGAGAGCACATGGACAGAAACAGCAACAACAATTCTGACTGCTCTAGTGTTGAGTAGGAGATGAAAATGAAGCCCTGGTTTCTCCAGCAAAACTGAGACAATAAGTGGATTTTAGGTCTGCCTCAAAAGCAAATTGGCTAATAATGAACAAGAATACCCAAGCCTGGACTAACAACTTTCCTCAGCAGCTGAAAGGATTGGATCTGTTTGGATTTGAGGGATCATCAATGCCAGATGACACCATGGCAGACTGAAGAGCTTTCTTGGGTGCAGGAGACAAGATCTCTCTGAAGACAGACATGCTCCTCTGTAGGCAATCTATAGCTTTCAGTGGTTTGAGGTGGAGAAGTTGTCAAAATTCAGTGCTTATGGCACAGCAGAGCTCTCAGAAGAAAGAAAAATCTCATACTTATATTTAGCAAGTGAGCAATGAAGCAAAATGGCATAGCAAATGCTGACGGTAGTGGTGAGGCTGTGGGGGTGGGAAGGGGGCGTGAAAACTGGCAAGAGCTTCAGAAGAGCGAGTTTTGGTATTTCAGATTAAGAGGCAAAGGCTAGCTGCTCTGCAGCAGGTACTGAAATTCCAGTGCTGTAGAAATTTAAACATCATCTGAGCTTTCTCCTATCTCCCACCCTTCTGTCTTGTTTGAAAAATATTTACAAGGGGGTGAAAGGCAACCTTCAGATGTGTGACCATAGCCGTGTGCTGATGGTTTCTATAAATATGGGTTTGCTGAAGCACTAATCTGTGTTCTGCTGCATTATGGCATTATGGCTTCTGCTCAGCAAAAGCTGTTCCTATTCTCATTTCAGACCCCTGCTAGTGTTGGCATCTGGCTCTCAGCTACATGACTTTTTTGCCCTACATCATCAGAGCAGAGAAAAGCAAGTACTCTCAAGTCAAGCTTTGGCAGTAAGGAACAAAGTTTGGGTTCGTAGCTCAGACCTACATAATTGACATAATACATTTAAAAGTCTGGTGATTCCAGACTTTATTCTGGGCACTGCAAATAATTTTGTGCCTAGTCATCACTCATTTTGTGGTTTTGTCTGTGTCCACTCAGTTCTCTGGAACTGAGACAGAGCAGTGCAGACAATTTGCATTTTATTTCCCCTCCCCCCTTTTCACAGCTTACTCCTTCCCTTTTTTCAATAGTCTTGCCACCTGCATGTCTGTGGTAGACCCATTTGGAACCAAATTGCCCTGGGATACAAGCATAAATTTATATGCACAGCTCTTGAGTAGTGGCAGGAGGCTTGCAAAAAACTGCATGTTTTTTTCTCCCACAGCATCATATCTCTTTTACACCTTTTCCATACCATGGAGTGGCAAGTCCAGTTTGAAGAGAGCAACTTGATTATCTTAAATGTAGGAAAGGAGTTGCACAGAGATACATGCTGGAGAAATAAATTGTATTTTATATTGATAAGCTCAAAACAAAGTGGCTGTAATGTCTAAAAAAAGTCTGCAGTTAAAGTTATACATAGAATCAGTATCCAGGATTTTTTTCTTTTTTTTTTTCCTTTTTTTTTTTTTTTTTGTTGCTTGATTGCATCATCTTTCTCCATTTAGAAATCAAATGAAGTCAACAAAGCATGCAAGTGTAAGACTCAAAAATTCCATTTTACTCCTCTTCTTCTCTTCTCTTCTACCACTACTAAGTACTCTATTTTTTCTTTGTATTTTTGTCCTTTAAATGGAAAGAAAATGTATGTGCTTATGTTAGCCTTATTTGAGCTGTAAAAGAAAAAAAAACCCATAGTAATATTTTTTCACATGCTTTGTTATAGGGCTTCTTCAGTTCACACATTGTAGTTTCACAAAGCCTAAACTGATCACCATGCAGATTATTTCAGAATAAAGAGTATTGTGTGATTCTGGATGTGTCCACCCATGAGATAACCTCATGCCTAGTCTAGAAGAAAAAATTACTTCCAAATTCTATTTTTCTAAAAGCCTTCCTGCTTTGGCATCTATGCTGACTTGTGTTGGTAGTCTAGGGAACAGCCAAGAGGGAGATCAGTGTGGTTTTTCTTTTTAAATTTTCTTCCCAGAAGCATTTCTGTTTCAGACATTCCTGGAAAGAGGTTGTTGGACAAGATGAACCTGTGGTCTGACCCAGTATGGGTGCTCTGCATTCTCCAAGGGCAGAAGTTCATGTCACGTATAAAGGGCTTGCAGCCACTCAGCTCATTCCAAAGAGCATTGAGATACACATTTGAATCAAAATATGACACAGGCTATGAAAGTCAAATTGGAAGACCTAGTCAGGAACTGATAAAGACATTGTAGATAGACATGCAAGGAGCAATTAAAGCAAGAGAGAATGGTGAAAATTTGTTAATCCAAAAGTTTGGGGTTTAATCAGTGACAGCAGGCTTACTAATTAGACTTCAGTATTCCCTCCCTCCCAGTTGTGCTGTTCTTTAAATAAATCCTGTTCTAATAACCAAGACAATTTTGAAAATTAAATATAAAGGTTATAAATGTGCCTATATATTTCAGATTTGTTCATGTTATTTTAATCTAGCAGCAAGGATTTACAGAAAAAATACAAAGTGGAAGAAGAGCTAAATTATGAAAAAACCCCAAAAAACCAAAAGAAAAACAGCTCTACAAATTCAACCTTGAAACACGATGCCTCTTCTTAGTTGTGAGAATAATTAGACATGAAAAGAGCTTATCTGGTAGGTAGTAGACTCAGCAGAGGCTGGAGTCTTTAAAGATTAAATATTTAAAGAGATAACTCAATCCAATGTATGCAATAACCCCTTGAAGTCTATAATGTAAAGAACACCCCAAACATTAGATGATCAGAATAGTCTCTTGTGACCTTAACATCTGAACATATAGATAACACTGCATATTTCCTGCTCCAGAAACCAGGCAGTGGATAGTTTCAGACATTTTGGAGGCAGCAGAAAACAGAAGCCTTCCTTTCTCCTGAGCTCTAGATCATGATGTCAGACAGGGGCTTGCAGCCTTCACAACCCTGCAGAGGGATCTGTGCTTGCTTCAGGCACACATGTTCAGGGAGCAGAAAGGGCTCACCCAATCTGTGTCACTGGGTGGACACACACCAGAACTTCCATGTGGCACCTTCCTCTGCCAAGAAAACCAGCTGGCTTGAAGGCTGGATTGGGCACTGTAGTCTCTAACTGAAGGGTATGTTGATTTGGGTTTTTTTTTAAGCAGACAGTCTCCACAGACTTCTCACAGAAGCTACATACATCATTTCAGCAACTTTGCTGCAATTTTGGGAGTCCTGAGCATTGTGAACAGTCACACTTGCTCTCTGCCCTCAAGTTTCTTTTCCAGGGACCAAACTGTACTGGGCTAATGAAAGTACTACAAGTTAGGTCATCTGAGGGAAACTGGACAGCTGAAAGCTCAGAAGCAGTCAGCCAAGCCAACAGAGAGGTTTTTATAATTTAAGACCTGAAAAGCCTTTTTAAGCAGTAGGTTTGCTTTTCACTATAGCTTTCCTACAAATCATGAGCAGAGTAGCAGCAGCAGGAAAGCACAGTGCTATTCTTATGGATCACTCCCCTGTTCTGCTGCATCTCTATTTGTGCTTAACATGTGATATTAAGGCCTTTTCAGAGTGTCTAGAATCACAGAGCAAATGACAATAATATCTCATCAAACAGTCTCCCAAGTATATAAATAACATTTCATACAAGTCTTCCCATAGCATACATTTACATAACTTTAAAACATAAAAGCCCACAAAAATTTACCTGCCTCACACTGTTCTTCAAAACAGAAAAAAAAAAAAAGTCTATTCAAAACTCTTGGGAAAATGACTGAGTATGTAACAGACTAACATGCTGTAAAGCAACTGTTCTCCTGGAGCTACTGAGGACCTAAAGATATTTTTATCCTTTAGAGCTGTAGATTTTTCTTGCTGCTTTGGAGAAGGGCCACTGTCAAACCCAGGTTTTGCTTTCATAACAGATGTAGGCAGCAATCAGCCCAAGATTCCACTTCCTTTTCCTGCTGTATCCCTCAGCACATCCCCAAGCAAGGGCAGAGTTTGGGAAAGCTCACTGAGCTATCAAGGGACACAACTGACACACATTTCATTTCATCAAGGGCTGACCAGCAGCTGGTTATCTTGAACCAACAAATGTTTCTAATTTAAGTGTCTTTGAGACTGGAACATCTTATTTCCTCAATGACCAGGTTTGTGTCTTGCTCAATTTCTGTAGCTCCTGTAGGCCATACTGCTGCTGGAGCACTGCCTGTCTTTGCACAGCAAGATGAAGTCCAGTGCAAACCATCTCATGGCACTATTCCAGCTTCAGCAGCCTCATGCCAAAGCTCTTGTGACAGAGTCTTTGGCAAGAACCCCACAAAATAGCCTCCTGATAAGAACAACTAAATACATAGGGTGGGGAAGAAACTTGCCATGCTATGTAGACTCCTTTTTGGGAAGTCTGCTGCTCTCTTATTCAAAATGGAACATCAGGTTTCTGATCACCTACCCTTCAAGGACTGACAACTCTTCAGAGTACAACTACAGCATGCTTTTGCCCAGCATTTTTTAAATATCCAATGATTAAGCTCAATGATTTCCACAACCTTTAGAAAAAATAAACACAGAACTTTCAGTACTGTTTCCAGCTTGACCCAAAGTCCACATACTTATGCCCCAGCCCCACCAAAGGAAAATTGCATTTGTCTTCCCTTCAATAGCAACAAGCATCACGGTTGTCCACAGAATAAAAATTTTCTCTAAGTTCTTAAGGGAAGAGACAAGGAAAGAAAAAAAATCAAGTCACCTGGCAGATATCAGTGATGTGTTCTGCTGCACAGGTAAGTTATCTTGCTGTCACACACAGCAAGAGTGGGGCAGCTCCAGCAAATTAGGGCCCAACACTTCATATGGTGCCTACTTCCACCCTTCATATCCTTTGGAAGGGAGAATATGGGAAAGTTTTAGTCACTTCTATCCTCCTGCAGCTTAAATTTTAGTTTTTAGGTAAGTGATACCCAGGAGACAGTTGCAAATCAGTTTTTTCCAAGAATACACAGACTAAGAATAGAGTCACCAGCAATTTGGATACATCTTCTTTCTAACATCCCACAGCAGCCAGAAGTTGCACACTTTTGTAGTTTCCCCAGCAAATATATTCAGACATTTTACAACTCTCAGCATTGATTTATCACTGAAAAAACATGGCATATCAAACAATTCTTGTCCAACTTTCATTTTTATGAAATATAAAGTTTTCCACCTTCCTAAACCAGGAGGGATTTCTGTTTAATGATTATCATTATTAAAAACTTGGTGCAAGTCAAGCTAAAAAGTTCTTTGGCTTCCAATTTAGCTATTTGCTCAGTTGCTTTTTATGACCTCTGAAACTGGCCCAGAATCTAGATAAAGTTTCAGTTTAATCTTTTTTACTGCTGTAACCAGTATTATGATGTTAGTGTCTCATCAGAGGATGGTTTCATTTGGTGCATCTTTCTTCTGTCCTCAAAGGGCACCTACCGAGAATTGTCCCACTTGCTGTCTATGGAATGAGTCCTTTCATTATTCCTTTAGTGATTTTTGAATGGCCACAGCCTGGCTTCCTGAATGGTCTTGACCTGGTCAGAAGTTTTGATTCTTCTTTTTGTCCCCTCCCTGCAACCACTGGGGCTTTGGCACCCTTGTACACTTTCCTCAGAGTAACCCCCACGAAAACTCTGCAGCTTATTGCAAGTTTGGTAAATGGAAAGTATTAGGACAAAGACTGGAACAGATATAGAATTTCAAACCCTGGTGTTGACCTCAAAAGTTAGAAACTGCCCTTGTCAAGCCATCATTGTCACTGCCAATAGCTGTGACTGACATATGTTCCTGGCACTTTGGAGGAAAAAAACAGAGAGAGGAAACACTTTTATCATACAAGTGCTTATTGCACACCTTTCTGTGGCTGACCAGCTGACCATCCATATCCCTGTCAGATGTGCCTGCTGACATTTGCAGTTTACTGAATACTTATTTATCTGTTAAAGATAGTGAACATCCTGAAAATAACACATCCGCCAGAATTTTCACCCATAACTATGCTGTCTCCTTCAGATACTGATCTCTGTTGGATGAAGGCTTCTGCTTGGCAAGTTTGTGAGAACTTCTGACAGCCTTTCCCAAGCAAAGATTAAAGCAAGCGAGCTGGAGGGCTCTTGTACAAGTAATTTAGCCAGAACATAAGAAAGAAAAATTAAGAGTTGCAATACAAGTTTTTCTATAAGGATTTGAATTAGCAAGGTTAAGAAGAGAAGCAAAACTCAGCCAGCTATTTCCTACTAGACTAAATCACAATAATTTACTCCTATTAGTTGTGTAGCTCACTCAGGTAAGCTGTGTCTAGAAAAATCTGCTTTCTGTAATACACCTCTAGATTCAAGTGCTTGAGCCAACAGCAGGTATGGATGTGGCTAAGATATTTTCTAATCAAAACTTCAAGTTGTCTAGTGATACATACTCTCATTTAGCACATGGAGCCAGTTGACACCACTTGCAAACACATTTAAGTTTGCTCCATCTTATAATTAGCACTAGCAGATTAAGAATTCACAAAAAAGCTTCTTCTATAAATGTTATATCTTACTTCAAATTCAGATCCCGAAGTCCACGGTCTACTTATTGGCTTCTGCAAGCAAAAATTTTGTTACAAAAAGAGTAATGAAAGCCTGGGATAATAGCATTTCACATTTACTCAAATACCAAATTCTTACACTGCATTCTAAAACACATCTACTCAACAGCCCAGGCCATTGCATGTCTAGGTATTGGACAGTCTTTATTTATCAGACAAATAGCCAAAAGTTTCAGGCATTCAGCAGGTCTGGGCCCAGAGCCTAATATTATTCTTTTAGCTTATGCCAAAGGAGCCATATTTTCTCTACAAAAATATTTTTCCAGTAAGCCACTAACAAGACACAGTTAACACAGCCAGCTGGGGACCCAACATGACCAGCTGGGGTTGATAATAGTATATTATTTGCTTGAAAATTTAACAAAGAGTCTCCAGGTCCAACGTGGAGACGTCCAACTGCATTTGCAGTCATGGGAACTAGTTAATCCTCAGTAAAAATCCAGCTGGAAAAACTTGTAAGACCTGTGCAGTGATGATCCAAAGTCCATTTATGACTGGATGTTCATATGCATTATTTTCATTGACAAGATCCTCTAAATATCTGCCCGCTGTTGGACTTACAACACCATCTTCAGTGCCTTTGCCCTGCTCTGGATTTGCAGCCACTAATCCCTCTACAGCTCCCTCCACTCGTCCACACTCCCTGCTCCTTGCCTCACCTACTTAATGCTAAGATGGAAAAGGTCCATCACCAGCCTACTCCCTCCTGAAGTTCCTTAATCATGCTTCTGCAAAAAACCCTCAAGCCTCAGTTTTCCCGCTTTCCTCCTTTCTGGGCCTCTACCAAGCCCTGATCCTTTCTTTCTGCTCTCTGCTATTTTCTACTCCTTACTGCACTTGACCTCTGCTCACATCCCTTCTGCAACCTGCTGGATTTGAGCAACTTCCTCCCAACTGAGCATTACCTAAATATAGTGGCATTGGCAGGAATTCCAAACAAACAAACCACAAGGCAATCTCTGCTCTGTAGACAATGTCAGTCTCAGGTGCTTAGCAGGGGAAAAAATTGCTTCCAAAGAGGAGAAAAAAATCCCAATGACGTATCTACAAATTAATCAGTAAAAATGATATATCAGATGCATCAATGGCCTTTTTATAATTGTAGACAGTGCCCTGGAAGGCAGCCACATAAAAATAAATACAATTTTTAAAATCATGTGGGTTATATATCACTAGTTGGAGTGAGAACAGTCATCCAAGATGAAATGCAGAACAACTTAAGCTTTTTAAGCTCCTCTTTTATGTATATTTGAGCTGTATATAGTCAGGGACACACATCTTAGAAAAACATTCTTCCAATACAGTGAGATTACTGCTGCCTGGAAATTTTTTCAATCCCATTTCACTTATAGCTTCTGACAATGTTAGTGACAGCCATGTCACAAAGCATTAGGTAAAATTGTGAGAATTAATTATGTGCTATTTGTTTAACTTCTCTTGTCATCCATCTCCACTCCCTCTATGTGAAAATTCATTCGCTCACCTAAATCATCTTCCCCTCACTCACACTGTGTGTTACCCAGTCCCACATTTGCATTAAGCACTTATCTCCTTTTTTTCAGGAAAGGAACAAATTTGAAGAAATGGAAAACCCTTAAAGTGTTTATGCTCCATTAAAACTTAATTCTGCTTTTAATCCCAGACCAGACTGTTGATAGATTAATTCATATTAAATGGAACTCGAGTCTCTGTAGTCCCTTTTTCTGTAATGAGGCCAGCACAGAAAGAGGATGCTACTCATTGTGAGCAGGGATATAGGCTTCTGGTCCCTCTATTTAATGCTACCTTATTATGGGTGTTCAACACTGTACTTCATTCTCTAGCTCCCATTTCAACTTTCATTAACTACATAGTCACAGTTCACAGAACAGAATTGGAACAATTACTATGAGGGGCACAGTTATTTTGGAGAGAAGCAGCAGCTGAGAAATGCTATCTTCCCTGACTGTTAAAACATAGCTCTTTGGCTCAAATATTCCTTCTACTATGCCAGGCTATTTCTACTCCCCACATACAGGTCCAACATTTACTTTAAGACAAGCTGCAATACTGGCATGCTTGGAAATATCTGTTACTGTGATTTGCTATTGATATATTTCCTCAAAATAAGCCCCAAGCAGAACATCATTGAAATGTTGTCAATACACCAGGTGCTTCTAAATTTTTTAAAAAAACAAAACATGCAGGCATGTATATACCTCAGCTCTGCCAGTTCTACTTCTTAGTAGCATTTAATAACTTTATGCACCAAGTTACCTTTTCAAACACTTCCATTCTTTGAAGACATGACATAACCCTGCAGAAAGTCTCATTCTCTAAATCCCTGCAACACCAAATCCTTCCCTTTGCACTTGGGAGGGATCATGGAGAGGAGTTTCCACGGAATCAATCTTTGCCCTGCTATATCACAGCTGTGCTCAAAGCAAACGCACACAAGACAGCACTCCCTTTCTGGGTTCAGCTCCTGAGGTGTTTGCTCTGGGGTCACTGCAGTCTCTGAGGCAGGCAGTGACACCACAACTGCCATACAAGCGCTTTCCTGGACCACAGTTTTCTCCCATCCAACCATAAAAGAAATAATGTCCCTTGCTAACAACATCACACTGACAATGGAGACAGCATCTTGCCTGCCAGTCAGGCAGGTGCTCCCATTCCTGTGGAGCTGTGCATCAGCAGGGCCTGCCTGCCCCCACTGCCCACCACAGCTCACTGGACAGTGCTGATCATCTCCTACAAAGATCCCTTGGCTTTCTGCACCCCTCAGGGCAGGGTGGAGGATTGTGTGTTTATTGTGGTATCTTTGTCACCCCTTCACTTACACCAGCCCTCTAATAGACATCAGACCATATTTCCTTTTGCAGTAGGATTACCAAGAGGAGTATGAGACAGGGCAGACCAGGCTGTGTTTTCTGCTGAGGACAAAAGGGATATGGAATGACCAGACCTTGATTGCCACACAGCTTTTATTAGGCTTTTCCAGGAAAAGTAAGAGGTATTTCCAGCAGAACAGCTCAGTCTAGCAGAGGCCTGATTAAGCCAGCAACCCTTGTTATTGTGTGAGCTTCTGCTAAGCCACCAAATTTACTGGGCAGGATTTGACTGTGCTTTGCTGCCCACCAGATGTGTGTGAAAAACAGGCACTCCAGCTGCCCCTGGAGTAAACTCTGCTGTCAGCCTGGAGCTTTTAAGGCTTCTGTGAAATATTTAGCAAAGGAAGTGTTCACCTGAACACAGAAACACAAAGTGTTGCTTTCCCCTCTGGATAGCAGGTCACAAAACCAAGGGGAAAGGTAAGTGGGAATAAAAAGAAAACCAAAGATTAACTGTGAGTTTGTCAGAGGAAAGGTACCTGTGTTTCAGCCCCATCACTCCTGCTCATACTGTACCTTGCAAGTTTACAACTGTCCTGGTCAGTTGCAAGTACAAGCAGCAGGTTACCTGGATGCAGAAAAAAACCCTGTGGGTTCAGGCAGTGATGCCTTGGAAGCAAGCAACAGGAGCTAATAGGATAATACATGGACAAGCCCATAACACAACTTAGGTGTGCCTAGAAAGGCATTAATATTCAGGCCCACAATCCTCACCACTGCAGCACTTAGATTGCATAGGCTCACTGAATACTGTGGCAACATCCCCAAAATAGTTTGCTTTTCCATGTAAGAATGGTGATTGAGCCAGTAATTATTTATTGCCTTACGCCAACCTTCAAGAGAGAGGAAAAGATGTTCAGCAGTATGGTTATGTGCAGAAGGAAAACCATCTGCACTGCCAAAGGCCGCGGAGCAACCTGTAAATCCTCAGCTACAAGTAAATAAAAAAACCTAGAAGCATCTGAAGTGACTCAGAAACCCATTTAAAAAAATCAAAGAGCCCCACAGTACTAGCCAATAGAAAAAATGAATTGCCTGTTTTGGGCAATTTAAATAATTAAGTTTTTGAACAAAGTTTGCAAATTGATGAATACAAAACATAAATTACAACTGACTTGTCCTGTTGGCAGCACCAGGAAACTTCCCTCTTGGAGATGAAAGAGGGGAGAAGCCTCCTTCTCTAACAAAGACAAACTGGAAATCTTTATCATAAATATACAGGTCAAAATGCTCTCTACCTCTTTTGAAAACAGCATTTTACAAGCTGTCTGTAAACACATTGGCTTCTGAATTCTCCTGTCTTCATAAAATATCTCCTCCCCTCTAATCTCCCTAGGTGAAACTTCAACTTCATTCCCTTCCACTTCTTCAAACACTTGCAGACAGCCTTACACCAAGCAGCTTTAATTATCTGTCAGCAGCAACCACCAGGACAAGGAAAATGGGGAATGGGAATATTTACCAAGCTGCAGCCGGCAGTTCAGGGTAGGCAACTGCTGGCCCGTTTTCAGCCAAAGCCCTACACTTTTCATGCCTCATCTCATTAGACTGTTGGAAAAACACTTGGACAAGCACCTTGGCGCTTCTTTGTGTCTGCTGACAGCACATCTGTACTCTGACCTATATGGCATTAACTATTCCTTAGCAAAACAGAGGTACTCAGTTATTTACATCCCTGGTGAGAAAGGAGGGGCAATAATGGTAGTGTTCCTACTCTCAAAAGATCATGCTGTGAATTTTATCAGGTACATTTCAACAGCTCGAACACTAATCCGAAAAGATGTAGAGAGGTGAGGGGTTGCAGCTGCATACAGGAAAGCTGAAGGGATTTCAGTATAAGGTATGCTTTGCTTTTGGTTCCCTTAGTTATTGAACCATCTATCTAAACACAAACGAAAGAGACGATCCACAGACAAATCCCCAGTGTGATATTTAAAGGCAGCTGGTGTAAATAATGCATAAGAATAACAGTGGAGCTTCTGGCCAGCACAGGGCAATTCGTGTTACACATCCTCAGACTTCACTCTCAACCTGATGTACAAGCTCCAGTTGCAGCTTCTGCACTGAAATATTTGTGACACTTCACTGCCACCAAGAGCTTCAAAGGACATACTGTGCCATTTCCTTTTTGAAATAGGCCTTTTTCCCAACTTCAGGGGGGAAGACACTGACAGACAATGAAGAGATAATGCTATTTTGGTTGAAGTCGTTCTTTTTCTTTGCCACTTCAAATGTTCCCTCTCCCACTCTGTTATAACATTGCATTACACAGGGAAGAAAGTGCTCCACTTCTAGGGTTTCCTCTGCTTCTATTTAATGTCAGTGACTTATTTCCAGTGCAGAGACTGTTATGATTAAATTGCATTTACACTTCCAGAAAGATGCATCAAGAACACATCATTTGTACAGGAGCAGAAATACCTTTAGCAGGAATCAATTGTAGCAATAGAAGTCAGAAGACAGGAAGGTTTGTACAGAAGTATATCAAAATGTTTGGTTGAAAATCCTACCCAAAGTCAATAGCTACTTTATGAAAAGGATTCATACACCTTCAAAATTTGCAGCATAAAGAACTCTCATCCTAATTACATATCCAACATGTCTTGCAAGACACTTGCCACCATAGCAGGCTGCAGCAGCAAAAGGGTACACTTACTTTCCTGCCCATTGCTTAGTTATGTCTTTTCTCCTCACTCACCCACATGAGATGAGGGCCCAGACCTTGCCCCAGTGGGTCTGGTTCACCAATTTGCTGCCAGTATTACCTCCCAGTCATTACAGAAATTCCTCAAAAGGCAGGCACGTGGCAAAGCACAACAGCACCCTAAGAACCAAACCCTCCACAACAGCTGATTTCAAGTTTTACTTTCCATAGAGCAAACATCCTGTATTTGTTAAGGCACAGAGAGAAAAAAACTTGGAGAAAGCATCAGTTCTCAGATTCAACGCTATCTGGGTTCTTTTCAGCATAGAACAAAATCAAAACCACAATGTGACCCTTTTGTTTCTTCCCAATCCTCTGTTTGAATATGGGACCTTGCATATGTCAAAGAGGTGTTTCACTGAAAAACATCGTGCTTGTCACAGTTTTTTTTTTTCTTCTATAAATGCAAGTAACACAGAAAAAATTCTGCTCTTTGGAACATATCACTGTTTCCTGTGAGGATTTCCACAACGAATTGGAAACCTTATGGCACAGGACACAATAAATCATTTAGTTGTATACGCTAATTATGCACTTTCAGATTAAGTAGCAATCATTTAAATAACAATTTCCCCTAGTATGACTTTTTTAAAAATTTGATCAATGCATAACAATTCTATTGGATTATTTCCTCCTTGCAAAAGCTGATATGAGTCTCATTTCTGCTGTCTCCTGTTTGGAATAACTAAGAAAATTTCTTATTTGAAATATTTGAAAAACACAAGAGGAAACAACTTCAAATGTTCCTTAATTAACCATACGTCAAGTAACCATTAGTTATCCATGTGATATCAGCAATAAGTCACAAAGTGCGTGAAACAATATCATTACCTTTTTTGCATGTTAGAACAATGCCTGAAGACTTCTAATAGAAAGTCACTGTTCCAGCAACTCATAAAGAACTTAGCCTTATCCTTGAGAGGCTTTAGGCTTCGAATACATGAGAACAGCAAAGGAAGCAGGTAAAAAAATAGGACAGAAGCAAAACAAAACAAGAAGAGCTATAACACCCAAGTATCAGATTTTTTTTTTTAAACTTTTGTTTCAGGACTCACTTAGAAAAGGAGCACTTAAAGAAGAGATAAAGTCTAACAAAAGGTAGGAAAATAAGGAAAGTAACTAGGAGAAGAGGGGAGTCAGCCCATGGCAGAGGAAGAGAGAAGCGCCTCTCAAAAAGGCAACCAGCCCCACAGAGGAGGCCCCCTAAGCACAAGTGTGCTGAGCACACTACTGCCAGCCACAGTACCTTTTTCTTTCACTCTCTGCTTCCCATTGATCACAGTGCAGCTTTTCCCCAGCTTGTTTCTAAACTTTAAATACCAATTCAGTTAAGATAGACAGAATGACTACCAAGCTTCCCAGTAGAGGCACATCCTGCTCTTGTAGCTGTGGGTGGTAGAGAGGTGAGTAATCCCAGCTGGAGCCTGTTGCCTGAAGTAGGTCTGCACACCTGCTTGCTTCTTTTCACAGGTGGGTATTGAGCTATAGTGCTTATTAAGGAAAACCTTCTGAATGATTCAGTATAGACTTAATTATAGAAATGTTGCAACAATGAAATCAAGTGATTAAGCTATGCTCAATTAATATAAACCCATAGAGCACCTTTGTGCTCCTTATCTTTTCCTTCTTTGCTTTCCTGAGTGATAAAGTGATGGAGTGTATCAGGGATTGCCAGATGGTGCAAAAAGGGTGAACCAGTGTAGTAGTTATGTGTGTTCATTGAGATATGGATAGCACAGTAAATGCAGTAATATCTAGACTGTGATGCTGAAAACACTGTGGGGAAAACAAGTGCAAGCCTTGAGCTCTGAAGTGTGATTGTCTCACTTTTCACAGAGGAGCAGAAAGCAATTTGCTGAGATTTGCTGTTCTAATAAAAAAGAGGTTGCACTGCAAATCTCTGGCTGTAGCATGCCCAGATGTTTAGTATACAGGTAAGAAGCAGTTAAAATCTCTCAGAGTACCACCAAACTGCAAAGTAGCATGAGGTCTTCAGATTGCCTGGGGCCTGCACTCCTGTGCTGTGCCTGCACCTGTATTTAACTAGTACACCAGGATACCTCTGTGTTCTGCTTTAGGACTTCTGGTGATCTCTCCCAAAGCAGTGGGGAGAGTCTGTGATGGAAACCAGGTTGGGCAGCACTGCAGAGCACAGCACTGTGGCTGGAACTGGAAAAGCAACGGTGAAAGCATGACAGGAAAAAATCAGTCAGGGCTGAGAAAAAAAAAGCACATGATGTGGCAGCAGTAACAGCTCAGGCAGGCCTATGAGTTTGGTAGGCAGGTGCAATGTAATGTGCATTATATCAGAGGGAAATGAGGCTTCATGTGGCCATCACTCTAACCAGAAAACTCTAACTGTCACATAAGCCACTCGTATTTTATTCAGGCTGAAATTTCAGCCTCAGAATGTGGTTACTTGCTGATAATTGGGCTGTATTTTCAGCTGCTTTAAATCTGCATGACTCCACAAATGCCAGAACAGTTGTGCTGGTTTAAGCCAGCTAAGTGCCTGGCCCTGTGACCAAAGAGGCCTCCTGTGTCTGCTGGATTTATGGGCATGCTGTGTTGGATGAGCTCCTCCTTACAAGTCAGCCCTTTGTGTGGTCCTGATGCTTTGAGCCTGGACCCAGCTGGGCCATGCCTGTGCTGTGGAGTTTGCTTAGCTCAGACCAGAGTGCCCTGCTTGCCCATGTGCCTGCATCCTGATGCCCCACTGGGATTCATCTGAGGCACATCCACAGTCTTGGGGCTCCCTGGTTCCCTCTGTTGTCACCAGGCTGAGGAGCATCCCTGTCCAGCACAGGTTACACCAGTGCTCCAATGGGAGCCAAAGACATCACAGGGCTGCTGTGCAGCACTCCACACTACGTGCATCTGGGTCTGGCCATAAGAGAAGAATTAGAAGTTGCATAAAAAGTTGCAGTTTCCCTGGCTGTTTTCATCTCAGGGTTCTCCACATAAAGCCTGCTTGGTGCTGTGTCCTCTACGAGGCCTATTAACAGAAAAAAGTATGGCTTTTGCTCTAACCCAAAACCTTTTCTCTTGGCAGAGGGAGATTGAAAAGTGCACAGTACTTTTGAAATCTGTCTCTGAACGTTTCTTTTAGCTGCAACCACAGATCACATTTCATAAACAGCCACATTTTTCAATATAAGTTTCATCTTTGTTGGTTCTAATCTAATTATTTATAGAAATGCCCTTTTCCTGTGATCCATAACCTTCTCAAGCTTCAGTAGTTTCTTGCTGTGAAAAATTATTTGCTCTGGGCTGACTGTATGGTGGTAGCTGCACATTGTGGTTCAATTTGGGGCATTTTTTATCCAGAAAACTAAGTCTGGAAATGATTCCTGGGTAATGGTTCCCCTGAAGAGCACAGCCTTAGGCTAATCCAGCTTCCAAATGTTCAGGATCCTCCTGAAATTAACTGGAAGTGATTGCAGAAGTGTGAGTAAACGTCCTTAGCATTTTCTGTCAAATGTTTACTGCATCTATTTTCTCCTCATCGACAGATTATGCAACTGATGTTTCAAGGCATTTACACCCATGAAAGATTAGTTCTTTGAATTTGCAAAGTTAATTCTAGTAGTTGGATGGACCCACACAAGCTCAAATTGGCTGTCAAAATAAGAACTGGAAAGCTTAAATGCTTGTGTGAACGCCACAGACCAGGTTGCCTGTGGGACTGCAATTATACTCCTTCCATCCATAAGTGCACGGGAAAAGACGTCCTTGGGAAAGAAACTAACCCCAGTTTCGCTGAGCTTAAAGAGCTTCATTCAAGGCGAGTTTAATGCAGGACCGCACCAGTGTGCAGACAGTCAGAAATTCCTTTCAGATTTTCTATTTCTATTTTCTATTCCTATTTTCTAACATATTTTTAATAGTCCTCTTCAAGGTAATAGCTTGTAACTGGGGGAGCGGGGGGGGGGGGGGGGGGGTGCCTTTGAAGGTAGATTTTACCTTAGAGTGGAGAAAGAGGGATATTGTTTCACCATTGAGAAAGATTCCACCCATATATTTCAAAGGATGGAATTGCTTGTTACAAGAAATCGCTGGGGCAACCTGTATTAACATGTAAATTATGATTCAACAAGTTTTCCATGGCAGCCTAACATCAATGTTAATTTCTCTGGGTAAGTTTTGTTACAAACCACTGCAGCAGAGTAAATGGAAAACAGATCATCGCCAGAAGGGTTTGCTCTGTCAGGTGTCATCCTAATTGGTGACAAATGCAGCCTTGTGGGGAGTGTTAGATGCGTTTCTAACAGGGGAAGGTTTGTCCCTGTTGGGTTGAGCTGGGTTGTACAACCCCACAGCCCTGCAAACTGCAAAAAGGAGCATCGCAGGCGCGTTGTGTTTCAATCGATAATTGGACTCATTAGCGTCGCATGGTGACTCGGCCTCCTGTTTACCTGCAGCGGCAGAGTACTGAATTTGTGTCATTTCTGATTTCTCCCCTCCACATTGCAGCTGCTCAGCCTAGACACTTTTTCCCAGGCAATTAGAGAACCTGAGACAGGTGCAAGAGTGAGATGGAAGACACTGTGCGTTAATTAGGGTTTTTTCAATTAATTGTCCTAGTCATGCAAAGGGAATAGCTGAGATTTGTAGATGCTTTTGCTGTTTTCACCACTCACATATCTGAAGTAGTTTTACATCAATTTGACTTAAAACCTACCCCAGACATGCAAAATTTCAATAATGAAAGGTTATGCTCAGTGGGAGTTTTGATGTGGAAAAAAGGACCCACTTATCAACTATACTTAAAACATTTGAAAAATTCTACAGCAGAATAATATTAGCACTGTTTTCTAGAACAGAGCAATATGAACATATGAAAATACATTCATGTTTTTCTGTGAAAATATATAGTGAAACAATGCATCAAACAAACATTCTAGTATTTTTACGCCGGTAATTAATTGGTAAAACAAAAAAGGGAGAAAGAAAGAAATAGAGGATTTGTAGTACTGTTCTTAATTTCCCTAATATAGTCTCCTAGATGAGTCTTTGGTGGCAAAATCCTCTTTCCTATCTAGCCTTTCACAGTTTGCAGGGGCACTCAATGTTTGAATATGATACAAACCTTGTTTTACATGCACGTGATCTTCTTCCACACGTGTACAGGCTTTTTCTCAGCATCAGAACATGTATCGTATATCCAGGTACAGTGATGATGCACTACTTCCATGCTATGCCCTCCAAGTCCTACCTCCATCATCTGGAAAGCCACTAATTCTCACTGTGCCCACAGACTTGTGCCTTCTGCCCTGGCAGTAAGGTTCTGTCACCAGTAGGAAGGGGACAGCCAGTGTGAGCAGCCAGATCAAGCAGGGAGGCTGGAGAATTAACCATCAGAATCAGTAGGTTTGCCAGCAGCTATTTAGATTAGATTAGAAAAGGTGTTAGGAGAGATTAGCTGAGGATGGGCTCGGAGACAGTGATAGGGGTCAGTGGGGACATCAGAGAGCACCCAGGGACAAGACTTTCTGGACACTGGCATTCCCCAGTCTCAGGGGAAAGGTTGTGTCAGGTATTGCTCAGTGCCTTGGAGGAGGAGATGATGGACACAGCCCCAAGTGACCATGCCCCATAGACTCTGGCTGAACATTGCTACTGTATTCCTGTCCCAAACTGTAAATTGTCCCTAGAAATCAGCTGGTCAGACTCCTTCAGGATCCTGAGGAAATTCACAGCAGTCTGTGAACATATGGCAATGTTGAGCACTTCCTTGGTAGACTTGTGTTCTGTGGGCTTGCCCGTGAATTGAATTTTACAGAACAGGCAATTTCTGAGGACAATGTAATTTCCATCTGGACATCCAACAGGAGATCATTATCTTCCACAGTGGCATTGTCTTCATCAAACAAGATGATCTTCACTGTGAATGTTGCCAGACTTGTTATCCTCTCCTTTTGCCCCTATTCCATGTTGTTTGGGGTCTGTCCATCCCCTGGTTGCAATTCTGCCCTGTCTCTGACTTCATCTGGATATAACTATCTTTCTTTCCTCTGCTGCTCTTCCATCTCTCACCTGGAGTAATTGTAAATGAACTTGGAGGGGAGACACACCTGGCTTGTTTTTCTTGGTCCTTGTAGACTAATGACTGTTGAAGAGTCCTCCATTTTTTTATACTTTCCTCCAGGTAATATTTACCTACTTCTTGATCCTAGCTCCTCCCTCCATGTCTTCTTCTGAGATCTTCACAACACCCCCACCAATTACAGTAACCAGATTCACCACAGGGTGGGACAGGAGACTTGGGAGTTTGCAGTTTTCCATGCTGGCATCTATAGTAGTTCAGGAGGCTTAATCCTTGCCCTGCATAATACACTCATGTCTCAAAATCCACCTTTCCTCTAGTAATGTGGAGGAGCATTAGCAAAGGTGACTATGTGGACAAGGAGGTCTTCAAATCCCACTGAGGCTAGCCAGGGTGGGAGAGGAATGATAGGTGGAAAAAAGGCACTCTGCAAGGAGGAGAAGCCCCCATATCTTTAGGTTGCATGATCTGGATAAAGATGCCTCATAACAGGCTGCCTTGGAAAACAAGACTCAATAGACTGGGAAGTAAAATGTTGTAACAAATTTAGAAAATTGAAAATGTAGAGAGTAATTTTTAACAGCCTTGGCTCTGCTCCGAGCATATAATGAATATAAATTCCAGGTGGACAAAGGTGATAACAGGAAAAATGAAGGACATGCCATAAACTGCATTTGATCTTTCAAAAAAATGCAGATGCTGCAGGGAGCATCCACAGGACTGAGTCACTTCGTTCAAGCATCTCTCCAAAACAAGGAGGCACACAGAGGCCAAGAGCTCTGACACATCACCAGCTCTTGAAGGAATGAAGCCTCACAATGGCAGCATGGTATCTTCACCCTTGCACGTCTGATTTTTGGACAGGAATTATTTTCATAAAAATAAATCAATAAATAAAAATCAAAACTAAAACCAAAACCAAATCAAGGGGGTAAAAAAGCCAAAGCCCAAATGAAACGACTGTACAAAATGAAAAAAACTTTTTTCCGTGGGGTATCTGGGCTGCTTATACCACAACAGCCACAGCACTTATAACGATAGCAGTTCAGAAGGGGGAAAAAATTATTTGGGACAGTGAAGATTAAATGCTCAAGGTAACAGAATAGCGAAGTTTGAGAAGCGCTCTCCTCTCGCTCGGCGCGGGGCCTGCAGTGCCTCAGCGCCGCGCCAGGTGGCGCCATCGCTCCGCCGGCCGCCCCAGCGCCCCGGGACGGCACCGCCGGGATGGTCCTGCCCTGCACCGCCGGGATGGCCGGGACACCGCCGGGATGGCCCTGCCCTGCGCCGCCGGGATGGCCAGGACACCGCCGGGATGGCCCTGCCCTGCACCGCCGGGATGGCCGGGACACCGCCGGGATGGCCCTGCCCTGCACCGCCGGGATGGCCCTGCCCTGCAGCGCCGGGATGGCCAGGACACCGCCGGGATGGCCCTGCCCTGCACCGCCGGGATCGCCAGGACACCGCCGGTACCGCCCTGCCACTGCCCTGCCACCGCCGGCATCGCCGGCATCGCCAGGACACCGCCCTGCCACCGCCCTGCCACCGCCCTGGCACCGCCGGCATCGCCGGGATCGCCAGGACACCGCCGGCATCGCCAGGACACCGCCCTGGCACCGCCCTGGCACCCCCAACATCGTCCTGACACCTCCGGAATCACGCCGGTACGAGCTGGCATCCCCCTGGCACCCATCGTCCTGGCGCTCCCGGCATCGTCCTGGCACCCCCAGCATCACCCCAGTACCCATCTCGCATCATTCTGGCATCACCTGGCATTGCCCTGGCACTGCGCTGCCGTTGTCCTGACACCACCCAAGCCACACCCGCGCTGCCTGGCTTTGCCCTGGCATTGCCCAGCACTACTGCAATGCCCAGCAGCACCTGGCACCACACGGAGACAGTAGACATCACTCTGGCACTGACTTATGAGCACCTGGCACTGCTGGTCATTGCCCTGGCACTGACTTGGCAGCACCTGGCACTGCCCTGTCACCACTGTGGCGCTGCTCTGCATCACTGCAGTGTTGCCCAGCATCAGCTTTTACCAAGCCTGAACTGCTGTGGCATCACTTGGCAGCAGCCCAGCACTGCCTTGGCATTGCCTTGGCATCACTCCTGCATTGCTCCAGCACTGACCAATAGATTGAGGGAGATTCTGCAGGACTTGTTCATTTGCCCCTACATAATTAATACAAACACAATTTATTAAATGCATACATTGCTTTCCATTTTTAATCCGATGAATTATTCAGGATGAGTACTTTATTAGGCTGTTTGTCTTTTCTCCTTCCCCCTTGAGCTGGGTCTCTCATATTTATCACCAAAGGAATGCAGCACAATCATTTCTGCAGAGAAATACTTGTCTGGGGACAGGTTCTGGGTTTATGCTGCATGGGCAGGTTTTCAAATAAAGTTAAGTTTTTCTTCTTCCACAAATAGAGGTGGGGTACAAAAGTTTTGTGTTGGAAAGTTGCAACCCAGTTCATCACACAGTGTTTTTAAAGCAATTCATTGGTCTGTGGTGTTTCATGTGACTTTTATCTTAGTGCATCCACATAAATCATAGAATCATTTAGATTGGAAAAGACCTTTAAGATCATAAATTCCAACTTTCAGCCCAGCATTACCAAGTCCACCACTAAATTATGTCCCCAAGTGCCACACCTACAAGTCTTTTAAATCCTTCCAGGGATGGTGACTCTACGCCTTCCTTCAGCAGCCTGTTCCAGTGCTCAACAACCCTTTTTATGAAGAATTTTTTCCTAATATTCAATCTAAACATCCCTTGGTGCAACTTGAGGCCATTTCCACTCATCCCAACACCTGAGAAGAGACTGACACATATCCTGCTCACTACACTCTCCTTTCAGGTTACAGAGTGTGGTAAGGTCCCCCCTGAGCCTCCTTTTCATCAGACTAAACAACCCCAGCCCCCTCAGCTGCACTTGTAGCACTTGTGCTCCAGACCCTCCATGATCTCCATTGCCCTTTTCTGGACACACACGTCTATCTGTGAATAACAATGGAGTGTGCAAAATAACTACTTTCTCCCTGAGTAAATTGTTCTTGCTTTTCTAGTGCAGATTCCACAGTGGCTATAAAAGATCTATTTTTGAATTAGGGGAAAATCCACCAGATCAGGAAAAAAAGTTTTGATGGGATACTTCTCTCAGCAGTGCTGGGTGACAGCAAATATGGGCAGACCCAGCTACACAGAGCTCAGTGGGCTTCTCTGTGAACTTCTTCTGCCCTTCCTACACTTTGAGACACATTTCAAGAGAAACAAGGAAACAAACAAATAAACAAACAAAATATCAGGAATTAAAATATATGCAACTGTTGATAAATTTTGACAGATTCTCTGTCAGTTTGTGTAAGTTCAGTATGTTTTTTCAACAGATTTATGAAACATGATTGCTTAAAGCCACTTGGCCACAACTCTTTTCCTGAAAAGAAAGATTTCTGAAATGCTTCTCAGGGTCATGGTGGAAGTAATTTTTCAGCAGAGGACTGTGAGGATTTCCATGCCAGAGCAGCCATAGAAGGAGTATCATCCTGCAACCTCTTGTTCATACAAATACTAGATGATTTCCAGATGATCTCTTCCAACTAAACTATTCCTAGCTGTCTGTCTCCTTCCCATTGCTCTGTTTTGCTGCTTCTAGGAGGTATTGCTTATTCTCTGTGCCTGTTAAAATTCATAGAACCTGAATCATTCAGTACTGCCCTTTCTCAGATTGCATCCAAAAACCCTACAGCTAAGCGAATCCTGGAGAGTTATTTCCTAGAAATGGTGTTGAAAACATCGGTTCTTTCAAGAGCTCTCAAGCAGCCACAGCAATGACCCTTCTTAGCTGGGCTGCTCAAAAATGCCCAAAAAACCCCACCACAGCTGAGGTGTCTGACACCTCAATGAGGATGGGCAAAGCAAAGCAAAAAGTTCCAAACATCAAAACTGAGTTGCAAAGGAAAATGAGCTGGCCCAGATTTATGCTTATGAAGCATTAAATAACCAGTGCCAGTCTCGTTTACACGATATTACTCTCCCTAAGGAAAGTTAAATATGCTCTCCAGCTTCTACAGAGAGATCAGCAAAGATTTATTCTTTCTTTTAAACACATAGCAGAATGGTCTTGGTAGGTATATAATCAGTAACCCATAAAAGCTTAAGGAAAATTTTTATCCCAGAGACTCACTTCTGTCCTTAATGATTTAGTAGTAAAACTACAATCAGGCTTGGGACACATGGGATTATGAAAAAAGATTTAAAACATTTTTTAAAAACGCTTAATGACACAGACTCTTAAAACATTTTGAGAAAGGAATGCTGGAATCCTTTGAAGTGACTTTCAATTATGCTTTTAAATGAATTAGGATGTTATTTTTATGTAACAGCTAGACCATAAATTTAGTTTCTAATTAAATTCTGTGTGAAAACTTCATGTCACACGTCACTGCTTGCAAATTTATTTGCTGTTGGATTTGACTGAAGTTACTTAGAGAGATACTCTTTTCTCCTTCTCAGGGCACAGCAACTTCCATCTGGGAAAACAAAGGAAAGCTTCCATTGTGCTTTCTATAGGAAAAGAGCAGTTTTGTTACTATAATAACCCAACTCACAGGCTTCTTGTGCAGTTCTGGTCAAGATTTTCCTCAAATTTTTCTGTCATAGTCCCTCAAAGTCTGTCTCTGTTCTCTGGAAGAAACCACCAGTGCCACATTATTCCTCAAAGGGTTAATGAAATTCATTTTTTTACTGGACCATTTTCAGTCATATCATACTTTAAGAAAAATATGAGCAGCCTTCACTATTTTGTCACAAAAGCTAAGGAGCAGATAATGCCAAGTCCTATTGGCAGCATTAGGAGGCAATGTATTTTTAATAATTACACAGTATTACAGGTATAAGTATTTCTCTGAACATTAGGCCTGATAGCTCTTTTGTCTCTGTCCTTTCTTACCCTTTATTCCTCCATCTCGCTAAGCATCTCCTCAATTTCTTCACCTAATTTAAATTAAAATACCATATTTCTGGCTGTAAAAATAACCTTACCCTTTTCATTTTGTTCTCTCTGCTCTGATTCCAAATGACATCAGTTCAAAGCAAAAAAGTTATTGGACACTTGAACTTCTTTCCAAAGCTAATGCTTAAGAATTCCCAGCATTTAGTGATGACCAGTTACATGTATAAAGTTAATAGTTCACTGTGACAAAAAGAACATAAATTCCTTATTTTCCTTCATAATTTGGTGACAGTAGTCACCACAGAATCACCTGGGGCTGTTTTTTGAGCTGCTTAGTTAAAGAAACGTGTCTCTCTATGAGCCAAGCTGCTGTGGTTCTTTCCCCTGGGCTATCATTTTAAAGCCTTGTGACTGTCTGGCCAACAACATAAGTGCAGTGTGAGCAGGAGCATGGCAGAGGGTGAAGGACATGGAACACCACAACCGCTGCCTCTGCCTCTTGCAGCTCCCTATTCAGAAGTAAATCACCACCTTAAGAAGGTGCAGAATTACTTGACCTGACACACCTGCAGCCTGCAGCCTTTTCCAGAGGTAACTTGGTGATATATTGCCAAGAAGCTCGTGGCAGCATTGGTAGCACACGTTACTTCCCCTGTGCTGAGCAATGCAATATGAACTCTACCCTGAATTTCTGTCTGAGGCACCCTTGCTATCACAAGCCTGCAGGGTCTGGGACACCAAAAATCCAGCCACAGGTTTATGCTGCTGAACATTGCACTGTCCACTTGTTCTGCCTTGACCATTCAGAGGGGCTTTGGATAACATTTCACACTTTTTAACCTAAATCTCATGAGCCTGTGATTTGGGATTTCCCACATTAACCATATATAAAGAGTTTCAACAATCACAGTCCTTTATCCTTGAAACCAAGGAATAAAACTGTGCTGGTTTTGTTTTGACCTAAAAGCAATAGAGTACAGATGGTTGTTAATATTTAACTGTACCCTAACGTTTTTATTAATGAAGGATATTTACCCATAGTCCATGAGGGTGAGAGATGCCTGAAACAATCAGGGATTGGAAACTGTCCTGTACTTTTTTTCAAAAACAACTGATCAGGAAACAGAAGTGTTCTCAGTCCCTACCATGCCACATAGCCTAATACTGGAAGTGTGTAGTAGATACTGGTCTGGATAATCCAGCACCCAGAAGCAGATCTTTGATTTAGAGATGCTGTGGGCAAATATTATCTCAAAAAAAACCCTCAATGGAGCCTGACCACGCTTAAACTGTGATGTAGAACCTCCCAAAAGTTCTACATCTGCATAGGTGTTGTGCAGTCTAAATCTTACCACTCTTACTCATAGGTATTTTTCCTAGGCTTCACAATTTTCCTCCTTTTTTTTTTTTTTTTCTTAAATTTAGTTTTTATATGAACATTAGCCAAAATTTCAAAACTGTTGACTGATTCTAAGTATTTGATTTGCCATCTCTCCAAGGTCCTGATTTTCCTAGTATGCAAGGCCAAAATTTTGTGAGTTCAAACCACATTAAAATGTCAGAAGTCAGACAAAGTACAGGCTCTCAAAATACAAATGACAAATGGAATCAGTAGCAGACTCATAAGTGAGATGAAGAAATTTTATTACCAGAAAACATCATTATCGGGTTCCATTAAAATAAATGTTCAAATTAAGGCTTTTCTAAATACATGTCTAAAAAGCTTTCACAGCAACAAAAAAAAGGGAAGGTGAAGTTTGCTGTCTGCTTTCACTTAGGTTTAACAAAAGGTCTAGCAAGCAGAGAAATTAGGCTCTTGCAAAGTCTGTGAAAACAGCTAGCTGTACAGACCATTTGGGGGAATCTGTAATGGGACCTCCTATGTTACTAGACACTGGAGAATCCACTTATAAGAGAGATTTGTCCAGATGCCTTTATTAAGGAAAACACCTTTTGGTTGTTTTTTTTTTTTTTTTTTGTTGCAGTTTGTTTGTTTGTTTGTGATTTTTGCTTGGTTGGTTGGGTTTTTGTTTTGTTTTGTTTTTGTTTTTTAATACATCAGCCTTGAGACTCCAATTCTGAAGTCAGTTCTATTTTGCATTATGCTTTCAGAACAAGTTTTACTTTCCAGCTTTGCAATAGTTCATTGCTCCATAATTTTTCCCTTAGATAACTTCTGAGAAGTCCTTTTCCTAGCCAGCATTTTAGAGGTTGTTATTTTACTTCTCAGAGTACTGCAGTGACTTTGTTGTCACCCTGTGAAAGTCACAGAAATGCAGGTTCTGGCTGTACAAAATCCACTACATAAATGAAATGACTGCTCAAATGTCTCTCTTGCCATTTCTGAAAGGACTCAACTTCTACTATAAATAGTGCAAATACATGAATCTGCTTATTGACTACACCCTGCTGACTTTTTGCTTGAGGCCAAGTCTTTCCTGACATGATATGTACCCTACACTTAGGTACACAATTCTCACTAACCACAGGATGGTCTCCTCCATCTTTATCATAGAAAGCCCTCTCCCCTTTTCCCACAAGCTTTCACCAATCCATCTTCTTGTGTTTCCAAAGGAAGAATAAAATCCCCTCTCTTTCCCTCAGCCTCTGTGTCAGTCATATGTTGGAATTAGAAAAATGGGTTATTCAAAAGAGTTAGGCCAGTGGTGTCAAAATCATAGAAATATGTTAATGTTCTGTTTGGAAAGAATTTTCAGCTGAAAGATTTATGATCTTTTATCTACAGAAGACATTAAAAATTACTAAGAATTGTGCTAAATATACAAAATTAAAATGATGATTTGAAGTATCCTGTGGTATTTCAATATGCAGTGGCAAGAAGTGGAAAAGGTGTGTTGATGTGGAAAATTCTTAATTAACATTTGAGTAAGTGTCCTCTGTCTACCTCCTCCTCAGATCACTGTGCAAGACTTTAATATCCTCATGTATTCTCTGCACTATAAATCCTCAGTTCTACATCAGGGAGTGTCATGTATGATCAACAGTTTCTTATTATAAATTGTGATGGGTACCATTACATGATGGGTACTTACCAACAGGATACTTGCCTCTGACTTGGAATGAATATTAATAAAGCTGTTAGTCCTCTGTCAATAAAGCAAGTACCTTCTCAGTTTCAGTTACTGAGCACAGTAATTGCCATCAGTATCCCTACATGTCAAATTCATTATTTCACCTCCAGATCAGTCAACCTAAAAAGTGATTTAACATAGTTCTTAAACATCAAAATTATTTCACTCTATTTTGAGGGAACTTGCAAGCACCTTCTGTTTGTCAGGTGATGAAAACAGGTACCAAACATCACTGAAAATCTGTGTTTTTCCTCATTTTCTATGCTAGCAAGACTCCAACTAATTTCTGATCTGTGAAGACAGCAGTAGATGAAGGACAAAAGTGAAGGATATTCCTGCAGGGCTGATGGGTACCCACAATATAATTCTGTTGATGTTGGTTTATTTCTTTTTCTTTTCCTTTGTAAAATAAAGGAACACATGACTGGTGATCAGGACTGCTACCTGTTGTTGGTTTCTGTTAAAAAGCCTTTTACTACCTCTCCCAGCTTTGCAGTCCATCCTAAATTTTCTAGAAGAGAAAATTACATGTTCCAGAGGTGCAACCAAGAGTATATGGAACACCCCTGGGGCTGTTGGGGCTGACTGGCAAAGATGGGATGGAGATGTGGGTGGCTGAACTGCAGCTGTCAAAGAAGCATGAGACAACTCATACCACTCCTGTCTCTTCTCAGTTGGATACTCCACAGGAATCAGAGACAATTGGGTTAGAATCTGGGAGAGTGGTTGAAGTGCTCTGGAACAAAAGAAAAATAGCCTCAGAAATGATGGTTAGGAAAGATACTCAAAGAATCACAGGAAATCTTCCTGTTCTTTCTAGACAGTCAAATTTTGAATCTAATTTTCACATAAACTGATCAAAAACATTTAGTTTACAAGACCCCAGACTACACTGTAAAATCACACACAGAGTGAGCAGAAAAAAACCCCAAATTTCCTGCATTCATAGATCAGGGAAAGCTATTTATAACAAAGGTTAATTTAGGGATCTAATGAATGACCAATTAATGTGTGTGTTGTGCTCAGAGAAGATACACACTTTTCAAAACCTCACTGGTTGGTGAGAAGCTCAACATGAGTCAGCAATGCATCTTCACGGTCCAGAAACACAACCATATCCTGAGCTACACCCAAGGAAATGTTGCCAGCAGGTCGAGAGAGGATATTCTACCCCTCTACTCCACTCTTGTGAGAACCCACCTGGAGTTCTGCATCCAGCCTTGGCATCCCCAGCACCAGAAAGATGTAAAACTGTTAGAGTCAGTCCAGAGAGGGGCCATGAAGGTGATCAGAGGGTTGGAGCACCTCTCCTATGAGGACAGGCTGAGAGAACTAAGGTTGCTCATCTTGGAGAAGAGATGGATCTAAGAAGCCCTTGGAAGGCCTTAGAACATCTTCCAGTGCCTGAAAGGGCCTACAAAAGAGCTGGAAAGGGATTTTTGATAAGAGCATGATAAAACAAGGGCAAAAGTCTTTAAACTAGAACAGGCTAGATCTGGAATAAATATTTGGAAGAAATTCTTCACTGTGAAGGTGGTGAGGCACTGGAACAGATTGCCCAGAGAATCTGTGAATGCCCCATCCTGGGAAAGGTTCAAGTCCAGGTTGGATAGCACTTTTAGCAATCTGGTCTAGTGGAAAGTTCCACCACCCATGGCAGGAGGCTTGTACTAGGCTGCCTTTAAAAGCCCTTTCCAACCCAAACCATTCTTGGATCCTATAATACAGCATCAAAAATAATTTATATTTTGAGAAAATATTTTATTTTTAATATTTGGCCTGAAAAACACTGATGAGAGGGCCACTGAGAATGACCCATGAGCTGCCAGTGACAACTAAATTGTCAGATCAAAAAAGTCCTTGGGGTAGAAGCAGTGTTCTTGCATCCATATGTGCAGGTCTCCTTTCATCCCGGGAAATGGTTCAAAAAATGCCAAGACTGTGAGAGCAACCAAGGCTGAAGAGCAGGAACTTGGTTAGAGCTGCATCAGCCAAGTGGGCCAACCAAACCAGACACTGCTCAATGGGAATATTCTTCCCTCACCCTCATGTGCATCTCATTTTGCAGCACACAGCAGCAGCCTTTCACCATCCTTGTAACTGGTAGACTAATTGTGCCATTTTAGAACAGCTCAAAAATAAACCAGACTGTAGTCACATTGAAAAAGAATGATATAATATAGCTGTGTCTGAAACCTGACTACAATCTAATTTCTTTAAAGGTTGCCCGATACCTATATAACAGGAAACAGTTCTGCAGCAGCAGGGATTGATTCCACTTCCTTTCTTTTCTCAGGGAATAACCTTAGTAAAATTTTCAAATTGGTGGTAATTCACAAGGCCAGACAAAATAAATCTTTAATAAAAAGGTTTGCCCCAAAAAGGAACAGGCTGTTTAAAGAGCTTAGACCTCCAAATTGTCAGCCTGTGTGCTCTCTGTAATTTAATACTGGTGAT
Organism: Sylvia atricapilla; assembly: GCF_009819655.1. Classification (NCBI taxonomy): domain Eukaryota; kingdom Metazoa; phylum Chordata; class Aves; order Passeriformes; family Sylviidae; genus Sylvia; species Sylvia atricapilla. The sequence continues at coordinate 103,068,474 of NC_089140.1, read as the reverse complement.
CTTGGCTAACTTCATTAAGAGGATGACAGTGAAATTGAGATAAATCATGCTGTGGTGAGGGAGGGACCAACAGAGAGAAAATTACAACCAGCAGGACAAATTGGTTATATTATCATACACGTAACTTGCTTCCACTTTAGTGTCAGAATGAATTTTATTAACATGAAATATATATTTTACATTGGAGCCCATGCCATTGTGAAATTAAGCACATTGTATAGTTCACACAATGAACATCCACAAGATGCTAGATCATTGTTAGATTTAGTTCTTGATTATTTTCATCACACTCATTGAGTGGGAACTTCTAAATTTTTTGTAGTAATTAACAGTTGAAAATATGACTGTTTTGATTTTTACATCTTTACTAACTAATATCTCAAAAACACCTTTACTAACTCTGTAACTCACATAATGTCAGAGTTGTTACTTCTACAATTAGCTTGTGTTAATCTTGAAAAAAATTTCTCTATGAAAATATTCCTCTTCCCTACTACCTCCTAATACTCATGCTAGGAAAATACTTTTGAAGAATTCCCACATGGCTTGGTTCTTGGTGGCCAGAAAAAACAAGTATTAAGAGGTTTAATCCATTTCATAGAGCTGTAGTTCTGTCTTTCAACTGCTGTCTGTTTGAGGGGTTTTTTTTTCCCTGCAGGGAATATCAATAATTTTATAAAGACTTTTCCTCCAGAAAGCTGAGTCACTTTTTTTTATTAAATGCATTCAGCATAAACTGTGCATTTTAATAGCAGGGTTTTTTTCTCCTATAATTTGATAAAATTTGCACTGAATAACATCCAATTCTTCCTACCTAAAAGTAATTTAAATAATTAATATAATACAATATAATATAATATAATGTTATTGTATTATATTGTATTATATTGTATTATATTATATTATATTATATTATATTATATTATATTATATTATTATATAAATAATTTAAAATTTAAAATTTTATTTCAGGCCTTCTAATAGCAGCTTCTCAACACCACCCCTCCACTGCACTTCATTTGTTTGTGCCCATTCCTTTTCAAAGGCAGAGTGCTTAATGCTGAGGGAAAGGCTGCCCTGGCTCTGCCATTCTTTTATCTCGTTTTTGGGCTGTTGGTGGTGCACATCTACAGCACTGTTTCCACTCCATGTTTTGGAGGTGACCTGGGAGGGATAGGTGGGAGTTGTCTTTGGCTGAGCCCAGCCCCTCTGCTCTCTCTCATCTTCTACCCTCTGCACTTCCCATGGGTTATTTGTCCCCTCTGGATGGAAGTCTCACTGGCAGTGCAACTTTTGTCTGTGGATAAACACTGAACAAGACAGTGCCCTATCAGTAATTTCCCAGTGCGTCATGCAGTGCTGTGTTTCACATGGCAGCTGCCTGATACCGTGCACTTTTGGACTACAAGCACAGCTTTAGAAAATGAAGCAGTTTAGTCAGTACAGCTAAGGGGGACACACAACAAAATGAGTTCTACTCCTTGTTCAGTCCTATGTATGGACTCTGTCATGGTGAATTTACTAATTTCCTGAACAAAGTTTATATATTAGGATAAGATACTGTGATGTAAGACTGAATGAAACCCAAGAGCCTTGTCTGGACTAGGAAATCTCTTTTTAATAGTTTTATCCCATTTGCATTGAGTTAGAATACATTTCCTTTAGTAAAGGGCACAGGAAAATATCCTTTCTATAATTGATTGATTTAAAAGGGTTCTGCTCTACATCACCAAAGGAGAATAATGCAGACCTGTTGTGGCAGAGAACCTGATTTTGAAATAAGAGCACTAAACATTAACAACTGCAGTAACTGACCTGTCACATCACCTACATAAAAAAAGACTTTTAGAGTTACTTATAATCAGAATTGCAGAGTGAAGAATCACTGGCTATGTCTGACTGATTCCTTGCAGATGGGTGCTTATGTTAGAATTGGAGCAGTCACAGGGGTTACAGGAACTCTTATCTGCTATCACCAGCCATGATATGTCTCCTGGCTCTCTCTCATGGGCATCTCCCCAGGCCATGAGCTGGCCTTTTATTTCCTTGGGCAGGGACAGGAGGTGGCTGGTCCTCTCCTGGTTCAGCATGAGGAGAGAGTCTGTGTGAGCCAGTTGCCTAGGATGGCATCTGTGTCCAGATGGCCTTTTAATATCTCCTGGGATGGTGACTTCACAATCTCTTTGGGCAACCTGTGCCAGTGCCTGGTGACCTTCACAGTGAAATGTACACAATGACATTAAAAAATCACAGAATAATGATTTCTAAAAAAGATTTTAAAAAGTCTGGCAGATTGCTGGGAAGCTTTCTAAACAATTCTGAGGATGTGACCAGCTGTGTCTAGGGTGGCACTGCCACAAGAGCTCCCTAAAATTTCCATGCAGAGCTACCAGTCATGCAAAATGCATGAGACATCTCAGAGGGTTCTCTGATATGGCATGGCACGACACAGCAGAGTGCAGTGCTGCCTGCATGGCTGAGGAAGCTGCAGGGCTCTGTGATGGAAATGACAAGGGAAAGGTAGTGCTTTTGAGGTTAAAACAATGTTTAAAAGGAAAACTAAATTGAAACTAAATTGAAAACCTTTGCCTAGAAGCCCTCTGAGATACTGACCTTTTTTGGACTGCTTGGCTGCAAACATGGATGAAAAGCTTTTTTCTAGCATCCACAAAAACCAGAGCTATGTAGGCTGCTAAAAAACCCAACTCCTTGTATTGCTGGCATCTCTTTGTAGAAAGGAATTCAAGCCTTCTTTAGCAAAAGCATATTTTCCTCTGATGCTACAATTCACAGAAATATAAAATATTCCTAGGAGTTATTAAAATATTTATAAGAGTTGGGAATATTTACAAGTTTAGAGAATGACTACAGCAATTTAACTATGGCAAATTCAGCATCAGTGACTAATAAGGAAAGAATTTTGGTGGGAAAATATTGTGTCATCATTTGAGTTTTCAATAATTTTCCAACTGTTTCACAATATCACAAGTGCTGTTTCACTGAAATGTTCAGAAATCCTGAGGCATATTTTCACTGAGTGGTTACTTTTGCATTTGCAGCTAAAGGATTTTAACAAGTTTTCTATGTTCCTGGGATTTCTATCTGTGCATCAAGTAAAAAATGTATAGCCACAATTTGTATTTTATATATTAAAAGGATTGAGAGTAGTCTTCAGTGAATAAATAAATAATACTACTATTTCTTTTATAATATGAGAAATTACTCTGGATGTTAAGACCAATCAGAGCCTGTAATAGCTGCAGCTCATAATGTAAAGCATTTTTGAAGAGTAAGCTTTAACTAAGACTAAATAACAAATTCTTTGGTTGCAGATACATCTTTTGGCTAAAACTCATAATTACAAGGGAGAAGAAAAAAGAAAGAATAGTAATTCGTTTGTGTATCTTGGTACTAAAGAACAAATCTTATTTCAGCTACTGTTTGTGATTTGTGTGTGTGTCTTGCAAAGATTTAAGCATTATTGAAACCTGAAAGGAGGAAATACCATGTTTATATACAGAATATTGTATTCAGTGAATTATTTCCCATATTTTAGAAAAAAATTATTTTCTCCTTTTTAATGTGTGGATTTACTCTACTTTTCTCTCCTTTAAAATGTGTGAATTTTGATTTTTCCCTTACTTTGTTAAGGTAACTCTGGAGACAATGTTTGCCTTTTGTAAATATTTGCTTAGATAGCAAATATTGCTGTCTAGGTATCAAATAAAGACTGCTCCTGTAATTCATGTAAAGAATTCAAAACCTTTGAGAAACCCCCCCCCAAAAGCCCAGGTGTACTGAGATGAAGTACAATCTGTTACAAATAAGCCCTAGACTAATTGAGTTATATGTAGAGTGCATAGCTCAGGCATGTTCAGGAGAACTGCTTTTCCCTTAAAGCATCCCTCCAAACCAAGCCTTCCCCACTATTTTTCCCTGGACACTCCATCTTTGAGCAGGAAGGGGTGTCAGGTTCTGGGACCCTTCTGTCAGGTTTCGTTGCATGGGCCAACAGATACAAAAGATTTCAGGAGGCACAAGTCCTGACAGCTAATGCGAGCGTGTAAACCTCGCTTTCTCAGGAAGTCAGGCAAAGAAAACTTCACCACTGACCCCAGATGATCATACAGAGGGGTAACTTGGGTTCAGCTGAGCTCATTGTGCACTGTTGCATAAGATTTGTTGCCAAGATATGGACTGCAATTTGTACAATGTGAAAGCAGCAGTTGCAGCTTTGAAGCCAATGTTGGAAGTGTAATTGGGTGAAATCCAGGCTTCTTTCAAGATGGTGAGAATCCTGCCAGGATTTTTAAGAGCTCGGGTTCATTAACTGTAACTGGCTTCTGAAATAAGGGCAAACGTGACCAATATTTGCTCAGCTCCTAGGAAAAATACTCTATGTCTCATTCTAAGTATTGATTTATTTACATGACTCTTCTGAAGTAATAACAATAATTTTAGAAACAGGTAGACTGCAGACTTCAAAATGGGAATGAGCTAGAGCCAGTGCCCCTCCAGGTGCTGTTCTTACAGGAACATCATGTACCTTTAATGCAATTAAAACATGCGCATGTACGATTTCTAAACCCCAGCTGGAGCCTCTGGCTTTTCTTCTTGATTTGCCCTGAGTGATGCATAATGGCTAACTTGGCAGGCTGCCTTTTTTTGCAGAGAGACAGGTAGAGCTAGTATGCAAAAAGAGATGACTTATAAAATCCCTTACCCTATTTGCTAGAGAAAAAATATCCCCTATCATTGATTTATCTCTAGGAGGCTCAGTTGAGAATATATGTTAAACCAAGAAGCTGCTCATATAAGATTTTAGGACCGCTATGGATGATAGAGAGTAAGATCTTAAGAAGTTCATTTATAGTACCAGGAAAGTTGCCTGTCAAAAGTAGAGCCTACTGAATATTTATCAGCTACTCCTGCTCTGACATGTTCCAGAAAACAGCCTTAGAAATCTTTGTGTTTTGAAGTTACTAATGGCTTCTGAATCTATCCACGTACCAAATGTGAACACAAAAGTGCAGCTGCTCTCTCACCCCTTGATTTCTTTCAGCTCCAGACAGAACAAGTTTTCTTTGTTTCCAGATAAGTTAATGGCTTCCCCTCAGCAGCAAAAGACAGACTTTTTAAAAATAACGACAAAGACTGGCACCAACCTGTCTCTCCCACAAATAAATGCAGAAAACTAATCAGCAAACTACCAACAATGAGGAGCAGTGTGCAAGACTTTTGGGATGGAGTTGACTATGAAAACAATTCTGACAGTCTGACCCATATATATAGTTGTGGGTTTCATGTCACACAATATCACAGGCTTTCTGCTTTCATGCATTAACCCTAACCACAAAAAAATAATGGGGGTGTGATTTGACTTAGTGTTCACAGGAAATTTACTGTATTTGGGCAAGTTTCTATTAGTAGGTAATTTGTTTTCCCAAAAGAGACTGCTGTTTCATTTACCCCAAAACATACCATGATTTGTGTAATAAAGGAATAAAGATTTGTAGGATACATCTGTAGGAAAATTGTTTCCTCAGAGCACCCCTGTAGATCTAGTGTCCCCTCAGAGCCTGGACTGATGTTTTCAAGGGTTCAGTACCCATTTATGGCATTTTTTTCCTGTTCCTTTCAGTGTTGGTGGTCTGGTGCTGTCATTCCATATTTTGATAAAGAAGGTAATGTAAGAGAGGGGGCCAGGATCCCCCAACCCTGTTGCTTCATTACTGCATGACAGAAAGACTGGGTAGGCAATAGAGCTTTTAGCTTTGCTCTTGTGCAGCTAGGCCAAAACTGTGGCTTCATCATGCCCTTTTATAATCCCGTTGTTCTCCATGTGACTGCACTGTTGGAGTCTCCATCCAAGGTAGAGGCAAAATGACAGCAGGAGAGACATAGTATAGTCTAATACCCGAAGCGACAGTCACAAAACAAAGAGGAGCTGTCTGTCTCCTGTAGGTGTCTGCAAATGTACACTGAAGCCTTAGGTTGATGTGTTGCTCCTCTAGAGAGGCAGACTGAGAGAAAAATGGGTTTGTTTTGGCTTTCTGCAGAGCATTTGGCATCTCCCTGCATGATGACATATTTATCGTCACCAACAACATGAAAATTCCTATGTGAAAGTATGTTTTGCCTCTGTAGATATGGGTGCGTGACTGAAATGATCCCAAAATAATAAGGAACGTGGCAATTACCAGCAGAACTCATTTATTATCTGTTGTCAAGCCTTAGCATTGGAGGAAACAGTCATCTGGGTACCCTAATGAAATGTGACAGACGTTTAGAGAGCAAGGGCTGATATTTCCTGACAGCACCACCATCTGCACTCCAGGAGCTGAAGGATCCAGACATCATAATCTGTTATGGGCTGTTTATCATGGTACCTCCACGTCACAGAGCACGCAGATCCTGGAGTTACATGTCGTCAGCTTTGTATGCAGCCCCCTCACCTCAGCTAGGATCCTAATCCTCAGTCTCTCACTGATCTCACTCATTGTATGTTCAGCTTTCCAAATAATCATGCCAATAGCCTCAGATGTAGATATTTGAAAGGGATGTGGGAAAAAAGGGAGAAGAAAGAAAAAGTCTTCCAGCCTGCCAGCAGGCAAAATAGACGTTACTTTAATTCTTACCAGGGCAGATGGAGTTGTATAATCTCATTTCCAAGAGTAAGGGATTTTTTCAAGGAAGTAATGTTTTAATATATATGATATTACAGCCATTTTCACAGCCTCGAAATTCTAATGTGGCAGTGTTTTCTATGAACCTAAATCTACACACAACACAGGTACAGGGAAAACTGTTAAAGAAGGAAAGACGCAATAAAAACAGAGGGTTTTGCCTTAATCAAGAGAACACATATTGCCTCAGATATACTAGAACACAGAGATTAAAACAAACATTAAAAGAATTACCCAATCCTTTATTTTTCCAGCATTTCTTTCTGAACAAGACAAAAAAGGTGACCTTGAGAGACAAAAGTTTGGCCTAATTAAAGGAAAAAAAAAAAAAAACCCAAACAAAAACAAAGCACGGAAAAAGCCCCAAAATAACCAAAAAAGGGGGGATAACTTCACCCTGCATAATTCAGTATTTCCCTGCATTATAAGGAAGAGGGGGAAAGTCTAAAGGCACAAATCAAGTTACCAAAGCAGTGGTCAAGTTAGCACTTTGGCCTTGAAGGAAATGCTCTTTTCTAAGGTAACTTACCCTGAAGAGTGGCCTTGGATTTCCAACTTGTTTGCTACTGTACTGTGTTTGCTTTCCTGCCTGGTAGTGAGGCAGTGAACATGAGGCACCCAAGGTCCTAATTTTTTCTCTTTCAAATTAAACAAAACTGAACAGAAAACCAACACAGTCCCCCACATGGAGGGTCTTGTTTTTCTTCTCTGTCTCGTGGAGGAGTACTCCTATCCTGATCATGTGAGGGGCCAGTGTCTTCTGCAAAGTGTTATTCCTCAGAGCCTGGCTTGAGACGTTGTTTTCTCATACACTCAGCTCCTCTGAGCACAGTGATGAGTGAGCTGTCACCTGACTGAGGCACCAATCTTTGAAGCTGCCTTTAGCAACGAAGAGTTTATATTCCTCCTGTATGGAAACAGCTCTTCACTTGGTCACATCCCAACTGTCTCAATTGCTGAAAAAAAAATCGGAGCATTTAAGTCTTGTGTTCCTTCAGCTAGTTACCAGAAGAAGGTATGACCTGGGGCTGATTTCACAGAATCCTTTATGTTGGAAAAGAGACCTCTGAGATTATCAAACTCAGCCTTTGACTGATCATCTTGTCAACTAGTTTATGTTAATAAATGCCATGTTCAGTTGTTTCTTGACTATGAAAAGCTATAAAATTGAGAATGATGTGGAAACATACTGGGTTCTTGCACCACTGCTATCTCAGATATCCCTGTTTTGTGGGTCTCCTGATTTGACTGATTTCTGGAAGTGAATACATAAAATAAAGAAACATGAGATCAAGAGAAGAGCCACAAAAGCAGCTCTGCACTGAGAGGGTCATTGGCATAAACAGTACAGCTCTGACACTCCCTGAAGGTTTCAGTGATCAAAATACAGTAGAGCAACAAGACTCCCCGTTCCTGCCTACAGATTTACCAAGCATAATGCTCAGTAAAACAAAGTGGTTGTAGGAAAGTATTTATGATTCTGGGAAATGTGATGGGAAGAATTATAAGTTTTACTTTAAGCTTTACTTTATGAACACAAATAAACTTTTTCAACTGGTGGAGTACCAAGAAAACTATTAGATCCTCAGGAAACATAGATATTAGACTTGAAAGTCTGCTCTTGTAGTATAGGGGATAAAAACCCAAATCATGTATGTCATCAGCTGAAGTCAGCTGAGTCTAATAAACTGTGACAAGTCACGGCCAACTCTGTTCCTGGAGCAGTTTTTTGCCTTGGAAGGAAATGTTGAAGATCACTGCTTTATGAGTAAACTATCAGCCAAAGATAGCAAGGAAGCATTGGCTAACAGAGTTGTCCTTCTTGGAAATAAACACATACAAGGAGCTGTGGGAAAGGGTCCATATCCCACCAATGAGGCAAAGAAGATTTATTATATTCACTCTCCCATTTCTGGAAGCAGATGGCTTCTACAGTTCATCTTGTCACTGAGGATTTTTAGAATGAGCTGCTTCATGGGAAAGAAATGAGGGGGAACAGCATTAGTAGAAGTTATGTTTACTAAGCAAATACAGGGAAAGGGCATCTACTATAGCAACTGAAGACAGGAGCTAAACATTCTGGGATGCACGTGCACATAGAAGAGCAGCTAATTCACTCCACAGGGCAAGAGCAAACAGGTCACCTGTCCAAAAGACACAATCCAAAATCTTCCAGACACAAGGAGATAGCAAATATTTAAGTCTTCAGAACAATACAGTAGTGCTCATTTTCCAGCTTGTATCACAAAGCAAGCAGTTACAGTCTTCACTAGCTGGTGTTTCTAAATGGGATTCAACTCTCAAAGCACACATGGAATATTTCCTTAAAGCTATCAGGAGTGTCTTACTCTAACATTTTCAAATCAGCTTAGAATAGCTGACTTCAGTTTCCAGCTCATGTAAGAGTTACTTTTCTCTCTTTCTGTGCAAGTTCTATGTTGAGCTACTGTCACAGTGTGTGTGAATGATTCATGATGATTTGCCCCATGTGGCCTTCTGCTAGAGGCAACTGAAGGAAAAAAACCCAAGCCACAAAAATGCCAGCACAACAACAACCCCCTCACAAGCTTCCTTTTCTTTAGCACATAATTTATTGTTACTCATCTTTAGAGAAAGAAAAGACAAAAACCACACCAAAATGGAACATGTAACACCACAGGGGTTCTAATCAAACCCAAACCATAACGTGAACTATTGTTTTAGTGTTGAAACTAGCAAGCTTGCATAACAAAATCCAAGCAGCAAGTCACTGGAGGAAAAGTGATGAGAAAAGAAAAGCCGCTTATATTAATTAAACAAAGAAAATCTGCCTGGCAGACAAGAACAGCTTGGAAGCAAATGAATTTAAAATATGTATCTATTTCTTAGTGTTCTCTGAGCACAGAGAGTATATGTGCTCACCCATTCAGTCTTAGGGATTAAAGAAATCACTGGGCATGTTGACTAAATCCGGGGAAGATGATCTTCAAAAAATAAAGTTCCTGCATGTCCACCTAGTGTTGTGAATGAAGTTCTGGAAATAAAGAATAGAGATCTTTCTTGTACTTCTTTCGAATGTCGGGATACATCCCAAGTAGGGAAAAAAGATTCTGCCAGACTTTACCACGAGGTGCTTAAACCTAATAAAGAGAAAGCCCAGAAACCAGGCTCCTCAGTACTGCTGCTCACTCCTTACTGAAGCAGTGAAGAAGACATTCGCCAGTAGCTCAGGTTCTCCCTCCCAACTCCCACAAATGCTTTTGACAACTTGATCCCTGTGTTGCAGGAATTCATTGCAAAAAATTTGGTTATGTCAAAAGTTTTCATTAGGTTTCATTTGGTTATGTCAGGTTTTCATTAAATTTCTTCTCTGACCTGAGTGGGTAACCAAGGGAATGGGTGAATCCTATATACTCTCAAGAATTCATTTTACTTCCTCTTATATTTTCCACTAATTAAAATTAAACTTTTTTCTAGAAAAGCCTTCAGTAATGACACATTAACTGTGTATTTGATATAGGCACACATTTAAAGAAGAACTGCAGCATATTTCATGGTACTCATATTGAGAATAGTTACATAGCAATTTTATACACTTACCATTGTAGACATCCTATAATCTGAAACACTTAAAAATGTCACTAGAAAAAAATAATCATACATGACTTGAGTAGAGACAGTAAGACATCTAAGTGATTCTTTGCTATTGAATAAATATCCAAGAATTTCCAACTCGAAATATTATCACAGAAAGCTTTTATTTTTTTGAAATGATAAAATTAATATGGCTGTTTCCAAGTCACAGTTGTTGGTTTTATTTATTTTAGAGCAGGGATTTCCAGTGTAATCACACAGGACCAAAAACTTGATATACAGGAGCATTTAGTAATCTCTTACAATGTCCTGCTGTGGCCACCTGAATCTCCATTTAAGCATTGTTACTTTATTAACCTTACAAAGAAGAGTGCAATACAGTAATAAAATTGTTATAATCAACCTGAATGACAACATAGCAAGCATAGTGCAGGATAGCCACACACACATGATTCTTCTGTTCTTCTGGAGTTGTGATAAATATAATTTCACATATTTTTACATTTTACTTACCACTATAAGTGCTAGTAAGTGGTGAGTTTGTTTTAAATACTTATAGATACCTTTTGATTGCCTTGTATTTCTAAGATATGGCTGTTTTTATGCTAAATAATGCATTAATTACTACAAACATCACGAGCCCATTTTACTTCATGAAATGGTCTAGTAAGCACATTATAAGTCAAGGCTTCCAACCATTTTTGATTTTCAAGGTATTAGACTTCTGATGGCATTGGTATTCTGCCAATGATAGACATGACTATGAAACAGTTCAGTAATAAATAGTGTGCCTAACAGGACTAGGACAGTAGCAAAGGGACAGTAAAGGGATAGTGTAGAAGTGCATAGTGGGAGGAGGAGAGGAATAGGCTCATATGAAACAGCAGCAAAAGCCCAGATTCACTGGTTTTTTAAATTCTTCTTTTGCCAAAATGATTAATTGAAAAAAAAAAGGCATAGAAAGAAACAGTTTCAAAACTACATGAAGGTTATTAACATAATTATCAGTAACAAAAACCAAACCAACAAAAAAAACCAACAGCAAAAAACCCCATCCAACCAAAACAAAAGACCCCAAACCCAAACATATTTCAAATGTCTGGAGATGAAAAGCATTGAAAAAGCAAAATAATTTTGAAGACGTGGAAATGTTCTACATTTCTGCTTCCTGGAATATTGTGAGACCACGGCAAACAGCATTTTGCACCACAGAGTCTCTCCAACAGGTTTGCTCTCTTTCATCCACCAGACTTGTCTGCTCATCAGCCTCAGAACTGAGCCTCTATTCATAAATAGTTTTCTTAGGCTCTCAGAGAACAAAAATGCAAAAAGTGCCTAGAAAAGAGTTACCTCCCAAACAAAGGGGAACTGGTGAAAAAGCTAATGGTAAAAAAAAATTACTATACCAAAAACACATGCATGCCTCAAGACTCAACTACTTCCACCTTTTAAGGTTTGCTTGACTGTAAAAATTCACCCAGTGTCTACAGAAGTGAAGTGTCTGTATACTTGCAATTCAGGTCAGTTTTCATTACTAGGTGATTTGGAACACTTTAAATCATGTTGAATTATTCTTTGCATTTTTAAGTGAAAGAAGATTGAGCTAAATTACTATCTTGTATGAGTCAGTGCTGTTAAATTAAAAAAAAAAAAAATAAAAAGAAACCAATCAGATTACAAAGACTTAATACTACAGTATGTGGTTATTCATGACTAAGCCTCTGTCCAGGAGAAGGAATCCCAAAATTGCTTAACACAAACAACAGGACACAGTAAGTAATAGCCAATTATTTAACCCACAGTCTCTTTGAGCATCATCTAGCTGAATAGAAAAGCCATTAAGAAAGTTTTGCAGGGCATCTTCTTCTTTGTATTTCCAGGTGTATTACTACAGAAATTCATTTGAAGCAGAGCTACAAGCCATTTCTAGAATTAAATATACTATTATTCATTTCAGATGTATAATAGTGCAGTCATCATTATACAAAGGGAGCATAAAAGTGAAGGGTACATTTATTTAATTTGTATTTTCAGAAACATCATGGATTTCTTCAGCTCTATAGAGCAGTGGAGAGAATAAGCTCTCTATTACCAGTTTCACGCAGTGCTATTTAAGTTGAATCTATGTTGAAACTGCAAATATCTAAAGTCACTTTACACCCAGGAGGTGAGAAATACCTACCATGACAGAATTCAAATACTGTATATCTTCATCTTTAAAAATATTAATATATTCAACCCTCTTTTTAAAGACAATTCAGTCTTGACTTTCTGTAAATCAAGACCCAGCAAAGTTGCAAAACTGGAGCAAATGCTGGCCAACTCCTTATCATCACATCAGTTCCTTTTCTTTCAATATAAAGAAAATTAAAAGGAATAGTTGAGGCACAAGTGATTTTTATGCAGAAGTAGAGAAGTATTTCAATAAGTAGACTAAAACTTCAGTGTTTAACTTCTTTTTAAAAAAAGACATAGATCACAGGTATATTATCAAAGTCATAGATCACAGTCACTGCAGTCTTACTGGATTGCTTTTTTTTCCCCCCAAGATGAAAAAATAAACTGGTTCACAGAACTTACCAAATCCACTTTACACTGCCATTTCACATAGCTCATATCTAATAAAAGCCAAGTACAAACCCGTGCTTCAAGGGAGCCTGAAAGCATTCTGCTACACCCAACAATGAACTATTTCTTCAGCGAAGACAGCTTCAGTGAACCCAGCAACGCAGAGAAGAGTCTGTCCTTCGGAACTGACGTAAATGTTGCATGCAGAACTTAGCATGAAAGTGCACTGGCAACAAGCTTTTGGGAATAAGCTCATATCATAGGAGCTTGTGCTTGAAACTACTTTTACATCTATGGTTACTGTTTCTGTTAAGAGGCACTGCATAAATACGGAGTCATTCATCTAATGCACTTCATATTTCTCGGATGAGGACTATTGCAGTTTTACCCTATGTCTAGGTGTGATAATACTTTGGTTTGCTTTACAGCAGTAGCATTGCACTAGCAATACAGCTGATACTAAAGAGAAGGCTGAAAACACTTGCAGAGTTGAAAACCCCAGTCTGCTCCTTTACTTCTTTTCATGCTTCTTGGTTAGTTTTCCTCTTTCTAGTTGGAGACTTGTACTGGTGTTTGTTCGCTTCTCCTTTTGCTGGCTCTCCTGGGAAACTTGTTGCACTGCTCGGAGGATGGCAGTCTGCACAATCTGCTTGCTGGCAATCTGCAGCTTAACTTCATCTTGCTCTGTCCCTGGCTTCTCACCTGCCAGAGCCAAACAAAAGAGAAAGGGAACTTGGGGCTAGTCCATGAAGACGTGAAGGATGGAAAAAGAGGAGGTGGGGGGAACAAAATCACAGAGTGACTAGGGACAGTTTATTAAATAGGAAACCTGCCAATGCTGAAGAAGAAGAATTAGGGTGGAAAGTGCCTCTGCATGCTCAGCACCACAGGACTGAAGGAAAGGGGAGACTTTGAGTCATATAGCTCAATTATCCACTCCCTACCTCTGGGGACAGCTGTGACTTCACAACTGAAACAAGCACAGACGTATTTTGCAGTAAGATAGGAAAGGAAGGTTTTTTTCATCCAGCTGTGAATCACGTCCATTTTTGACTTGAGCTGTGCCTCTGGATAGGGAATTGAACTTTATTTTGCAAACCCGACATGTACTCCCTCACCACCATATAGGAAAAAAACACTGCTTCGTTAACATTTCTTTTTACTTTGACTTCAGATTGAAAGCCCTCATCCATCAAATTCCAGTTGATTTCAAGGTACAGCGTTTTGTTTAGTGCAGTTTATTAAACCTTATACAGATTTCCAGAAATATCTGCAAAACATTAAGAAACATTCAGATTGCTGTAGGTAAAACAAAGAATATCTTCTATTGCAACCTGACAAATACGTATTTTCATGTGAAACTTCCTCGTTTGGCTAAAGTCTTAAAATCTAGAGAAAAACGAAGTAGTGTAGTGTGACTACTGACATCTGGTAATGAAGAAGAGCAGTTTATGTTAAGAGGTTTCTCTTTAAAAGCATTTTGACTCCTGACATAAATAGCAGTTTGGACAATAAGCTCCATAATGGTCAAACTGATACTGATTAAAAAAAATAAAATTCTGACATAGAATATAGAAATTTATATATATTTCCTATAGAAATATATATATTTCCTATACTGGCATATAGGAAATCAGTTGCTAAATGAAATGCTTAGACTAGGTACTATTTACATCACTATATTTGATTTTAAAGTTTTTAAAGATACTCAGCTCAGTTCTTTCTTAATTGACTCTTATACTCAAGTATTTAATTAAATAGGATTTGTAGTTTACTGTCTGTTTTAATGACATATATTAAGAATTGCATCCTGAGAGAAATCAAACAGAGTGAATTAAAGGTCAGGTGCTTTTATGAGAGGTATATATCTGAAATTGTGATAAATTCCCAATGTTCTTTATGATAGAAAGAAAAGAAGAATCACTTGTTTGATTAGGGAATATACTTTGTGCTTGAGGGAAGAGACTAGGTCTTGCACCTGGGTTGAAGTAATTCCTGATGTCAAGGCAGACTAGGTGGTAAATTTATTACCAGCAGATTTGTGGAGAAGTATTTGGGGATACTGGTAGACAGACAAGAAGTTAGAAATGAGATGGCTTGTAGCTCAGAAATGTATGCCAGTCTTTACAAAAAGAGAGTGGCCAGGAGGCAAGGGAGGTGATTCTATCCCTGTGCACAGCTCCTGTGAGACTCTGGTGTACAGGTCTGGGATCTTCACCACTGTAAAGACAAGTAAGAGGTTAAAACCTGTGAAAACATAGAAAACATGTTTTAACTGGAAAAGCTGACTGAAAAAAATCACTTGAATTCTTGGCACAGTCAGCTTCCCTGATTCAGTTTTTTCCACTCCTCAGCACTTGGAACAGTGTGGTTTTGGATGAAGTAAAATGTTACTTAACAGATACAGTAGAGATAATTCCTTACTACTCAAATATAAACTCACATTTTATCACTCAACCAATTAGTCTTCTTGCTTGGCTGAAAAAAGATCAGTCAACACATCTGATGCTCAGAAGATAAAGTATTAACAAAAGTAGGGATAAACATGAAATTCTAAATACAAATGAGTATGTTGGAATACACAATGAGGTAATATGAAATGTGAAAAATTTGCCAATCCTCAAAGCAACAAACCCCCAGAATTTATCACTGAAAACATACTGTCATTAAGTACATTGCTGTTGAAAATTACTCAGTTTGCTCTCCTTAGGGATGCTTTGTTATCTATTTGGTCCTTGCCAATTAATCTACAAAATCTGATGTTTAAATTTTTTTACTTTGGAAAGGTCATCCATAGCAACATACAGTTGGAAAAAAAAAAAAAAAAAAAAAAAAAAAGTTTTCTAGTGCATTTTTATCCCGGGCTTTTCAGGTTTTTTTAGCAGCAAAACTTGTCTGAAAACCCCACACAGATAAGTGAGATGTAGATTACATCTGCTCAGCTCTAACTCATTCTTTTATTTCCAGAGATAACCGAGAACAGGGAACCCAAAACTTCTGGACTACCTCTGTCCAGCCTCTGAGGGTTTAGGTATGCACAGAAAGGAAATTATGTAGCTTGAATAAACTTAATTTATATCTGTGTAAAATGGTTAGGATGATAGTAACCTAGATAATAAGAGATAATTTGCTTCAGACACAGAGAGAATCAAAGCTGTTGGCAGCTTGCAGCTGCCATTGGCAGCTTGTGTGGACCATCTAAATTAGAAAGCAAGTTAAAATGATAGTTATTTTAGAGGGTGATATCTGACACTGTGTTTGACCCAGGCCTGAGCCTGTGTTGGGACCATTATTTGTAGGAGCTGGACTTCCAAAGATTTCATGCAATCAAACACAGACATCCAGCTCCCCTGGGTATACAGTATCTATTGCAGCTGGCCCAACAGGACACGATCCTGGGCAATGATCATGTTCTCTCAGCATGATCATGCTTGAGTAGGAGTTGGACAAGATGACCTCCAGAGGTCCCTTCCAACCACAAATCTACTGCATTCCTGTGATTCTAGATGATTAGGCTGTGATGAATCACAATGTTTCCACTTCCTGAATGAGTAAACAGCAACCTCCCAAAAAGCATCCCCACTAAATCCTCTTCCAATTATTCATTTCAAGGAAAACAGTTAGCTAGTTGTTTTCTGAGAAGCTCATTTATTTATTGATACACTGGACCTACTTGGAGCAAGAAGAAAGGGATTGACTGAGGAAAGCAGAGATGACTCATACACGAATCCCAAAGGGGCTGAGCTGGAACGTATCTATTTCCACCTTGCTGAAACACAGACTGCTGTGAACATCCAGGCAGAAATCTGAGTGCCTATAGAATTAATTAGGCACCTTAAGAACTGCACATTTTCAATCAAGTGAAAAAAAGACATAGCTCTTCTGGCTAGGTATTTAGCTAATCAAAACGAGAGTTACCAGGATGATAAAATAAAATTAATTTTTTATCTACCATTTTTTAAGATTTGAAGTATAACTAGTTAAGTTAAAATTCCATGACAAATAGGTCATTTGAAGTAATTTCTGGGAAAAACTTGAACAACCACAGAAACACATGCTGCCTATTAGTTATCATTTTCTAAAGACCACATTTTTCTCTTGATGTCAGAAAATCTTTACTTCTTCTCTTCTCATACCCAGCACCCCAATTCTGTAAACAGAGAACTGAAATATCTGGGTTAACTGATGTTAAATATGAAGCAGCAATTTTATCATCAACACACGAATTCTCTTTAGCATGTTTTTATTACCATGTACTATTCTCTGTAAATTTTCTGCCAACTAACTCAGCAGATCAAATGTAACTTTTAAACTCTGGTCTGGTTCTACAATCCAAAGTACAGTTTGAGAGATCCATAAAACATCAAAATCTTGGACTGGCTGCAGGAATCAGTCACATATTCCACTTCCACCTAAAACCAGTGGCATGTTTCAGTGCCTTGAAATTAGCTTGCTCGAGGATGTGCCCTATGAAGGAAAATATGGTAGAAGTTTGGAAAAAGAATAAAAATATTTGAAGTAAATACCAAGAATCCATTTCAGTTAATAGAACTAATAATAAAGTCCAAGAATTCCTTGTGTGTAAGACTTTACATCCTCCAAGATGTTTCTAGACTATAGAATATTCTAGAAAGGTGTACTTGGAAAAAAATATCTACAGAGAAAAAGCATTTAGCAGATCAAATGTTTAAGAACTTCACTCTGGTTGCACATGAGCCTTTTCTCATTTATACACTTCACTTTCTTCAAAGTATCCTGAGTCACTTCCTTTCCAGCCTGCAATCAAAGTAGGCTCCTGCACTTTCTGTTTATATCCCCTGGGGCTATTTCCTTTCAGCTTGCTAGAAGTAAATTTATTACGCCTTATAAAAACTCCTAATAAGTAACCCTCAATAATAGGTAATTTGTTTGAATCAACAGCTAAGTTCTCTACTGTATATTTTCATAGGATTATTTGGAATACTATCATGAAGGTAAACTATGACAGGCATTACCTTGCAAAGATGTAAGTCTATCCCAGATCCACTAATACTGTCAAGAAACAATGGGGGAGTTAAAGACCTTTTAATTCACCTTTCCTTAAAGCTTGTAGGTTGTAGAAACCACTTTGAACTTAACCGCATCTAAAACTAAGAATAAAAATCACATTCCCCTGAACAAACTTCTGATCAATTTAAAATTGAGAATTACCCATAATTCCTGTTAACTACAATTTAAATTTATGCAAAAGTTCTGAAGCTGCAAGAGCCAAGCAGTAAATATATTTTTCTTCAAATTTACATAAGATTATGCAGGTATAGTCTTTAACTAAAAATTTACCATTAGTTTGAGCAATATATTGCTTTGGATTGCAATAATTACCGATTGCTCCTTCCTTCAGCACTACAGAATTTGAATTAGTTTTTAAATAAAAGTTATTATTATTTTTATTATTATTATTATTAATGTAATAAAAAATACTGATCTCTGTAAAATCTATTTCAATTCTATTGAAAATTATAGCTAAAATGTCTATAACCCAGCTGGCAGTACTGATGAAAATTTTAAATGGAATGAAAATATAACTACACAAGACTGTGATTATTAGACTTCATCAGAAGGTCCAGTGTGGATGCATGGGAACGGTGTCTACAGAAAAAAGCTGCATGCTATTACCTAAATTGTGTTTAAACTATAGATATTGAAAAACCTTACAGAACCTGGCAGATTTGTAATGACATCATGTATGTGTGTATATTGTAACAATTAACAGTAACATTCTTTGCATCAGTATTGGTATTCTTCTACAAGAAACCAAGTACAGTTCTTCAGCTTCCCTTTGGCATTAGGCAGTGATGTATCTCTCATGTTGGCCACAGCATGGAAGTTCCAGGTGAGCCTCCTCCAGTGAATATTTTGTAACCTGTGAGTTGAAGCGGTTAAAAAATCTCCCTCTTTGATTTGCTTTAGAGGTTGGTGCTGGGATTTCAGCACAAGAAGGCTAATTTGAAGAAGAGATCCATAGTCAGGAAATGTTGATGAGTCATGTTAATTACATTGAGAATGAATGAATAAACTTGGCAATCAGTCAAGGCTGAAGACTTTCCAACGCATGTGCACAAACCAACTTTGCATGAGAGTCATTAAACTATTTTACAGATTTAGAGACCCAATTTGTCTCAATGTCAGTAACGACGCCAGCTCAGAGACCTCATAAAAAGATCCTACAGTGATGTTGAAAATTTTGTTAAAAAAAAAAAAAAAAAAAAAAAAAAGCATTCTTAACTGCATTGAAGTTAATTCTGTCCAGTACCATTTCTCATGTTCTAAAATAGAGCCTCATGAGGTCCTGACTAATAGCTGTCAAACATCAGGTGTCAATACTCACTTATCCTAATTCCTTGAGGAAGAACAGAGGACACTGAACATATCAGAAATGCCAAAAGTACTTTAATGTAGGCTCCTGTGTTTTTCCTATTCCCTGACCTGCTGTGTGCAGGAGATTGCAACATTGACTTTCACTAGATAAGTTAAGGTTCAGTTCAGGTTTATTTTCTACCCTAACTTCATTCCCAATTCTTGCTGTTCAACCAGCATGGAAGAGGAACTGCATCACGAAGGGGGCCAGCACAGACTACTTTGCTCTTAAAAATAAATTTTAAGAATGAAGCCGAAATAACTCTGCTCTGAATACAAGGGGAGGAGGAATATAAGGGCAGAAGAGAAGAGTAGAAATGCAGATAAGCAGCCTCGAAGGACATACTAATATGTCCAGAGGAATACTTCATTGTACCTTTTTATCCAGACGTTAGCTATATCTCAACTCAGGTTTTGTAGTTTTTTCCCTCTGATTGTTTTACTCTTTCATAAGAGATAAGTATATCTGGAATTCTCTTTGGGTCTTTTGCTATATAAAGCTATCTTTTTTAAGACTCCAGCAAGTTATTATGCCATTGAAAATGAATTTTTTTAGATTAAGAGATTGCTAAGACCTATCCTTGAGCAGTTTTTCAATGTTTTAGTAAGAATTCTTGCCATAGTTCAATAATATTAACTAAAACCAGATTATATACTTCAATCTATATCTTTTCTAGGTATTTTTACATATAGCAATAAAGTCACTCATTAAGAACTGTGTCTTTCAGCTTTGAAGACTGAATGTAGTTCAAAATATTAGTTACTGGCAATTCTGCACACCCAAACCCATAAATGTGATACTCAGATTTTGGGCCCAAAAAGAATATTTCTGGATTCAATAATGTAAACTAAGATTAATTTAAAAGGGCTTTTGAGTCTTAGGCTGCAGTTCAGTGTATTAAAAATAAGATATTCCCTAAAGAGCATCTGGAACCAGCTGCTTCAAAGTTAATGAAAAATTTATATTCTCTTCATCTGCACAAATTTCCTACTTCTTTTAGAGAACACATTTCAAATACTAAAACAAGAAAACTCTCTATATCAAAAGCTGTAATTCTTATAAGGCAGGAGAGGTCCAGTGGCACAGATACAGGTGACCCATATCATACAATCATAGATTGGTTTGGGTTGGAAGGGTGCTTAAAAAACACATAATTCTAAACCTGCTGCCATAGGGCATCCAGAACTTCTCTGTGGGTTTTGGTCTTAAAGAACTATGTACAGGTTAATTAAAATTGGCGATATCTGAATCTGCTTTTCTTTTCTAAGTGTAGAAAATAGGCAAGAGGTTACAGAACCTGTAAAGAGCGGACAAACATCCTGCTTCATTTTAGATATATTTCAATTTATACCAGATTATTCAGAGTCAAAAATTGTCTGGCCAAATGTCAGGTAAGCAGAGCCTTTCTTTAATGCTAAAATTAACCCCAAACCCCCAAGAAACAATCTCTCCCAAAAAGCCCTAAATTCACACAAGCACAGCAGTACAGAAAAAAACTCCCTGTTCATTCTAGAATGTGAGTGGAGTCTGAGGGCTGTAAATACAGGTATTAGTATCTGAGGCTGAATTATATATACTCATACATATACATACATATATATACATATGTACACATATGTAGAATCTCAGAATTACAGAATATGCTGAGTTGGAGGAGACCCATCAGGATTATCGGGTCCAACTTCTGCCCTGTTCAGGACAACTCCCAGGAGTCACACTGTGTGCCTGAGAGCATTGTCCAAATACTTTTGAACTCTGTCAGGCTTGGTGCTGTAACCACTTCCCTGGGGAGCCTGTTCTAGGGCCCAGCTACCCCCTGGGTGAAAAATCTTTTTCTAACATCCAACCTAAACCTCCCCTGACACAGCTTTAAGCCATTTCCTTGGGCATATACACATACATTTATATACACAAAGACATGATAGAAAGTAAATCTAAGATTACATAAATCTAAAAGGCACCTTGAAAGAGCAAGCCTTTTTTTGGCATTTTTTACTTCATAGCTGCAATCTTGACAGAATCTCTCTACAACAGGATGCCATCACATGCTGTTTTCCACTCTTGGAATTGATTCTCTGTCTTCTCAGAGAAATATTGTCTGCTCTATTACGAAAACTTCAAGACAAAATGTAATGTCAACCTGCAAGTACTTAATGGAAGTGTTAATGGATATGCAACCCCTCTGTAGTGGTAAATCATGAGTGGATTCACTATCCAAAGGCAGAAAATACGGGATTATTCTATCAAATATACATACTGTAAAGTGAAGCAAATGCAAGTAATTCACAGGAGGTGAATTGCCTGCCTCATCATTAGAGAAATACCTGAGTGGAATATGGCTCAATTTACTTCTTCAGAGGGGGGGGAAAAAAAAAAAAAAAAAAATCCGACTCACTTGAAGAAGGAAGACAGCATCTTCTGGAAAAAAACCTACAGGATTTGCAATTGCAGACAACAGTAACACAGAGCTCACCTGCCCTGACTTCCCTGCTGGGGCACTCTAAAGGAATCTGAAATATTTTACGGCTATTCAGGTCAGTTTTTCATTTCTCCTAACATCAGTAAAGACTCTGTTCCAATTGACATCCACTAAAGTTCTATAGAATCTTTCAAGTTATTATGTAAAAAACACAATACAGATGGCCAACTAGTAGTCCAAAAATTTCATGAAGCCTATAAATAAATTTAAATGCATTGCTTGCAAGTAATTTTTGCTTAACCTAGTATTTGTAACATAATACAATGTAGTATGTCTTTAAAAAATCTTTAACAGACAAGATTGGAGGCATAGAAATAAATCTATCTACCTTTCACTGTATTTTACAGTAAGGGCATTTATTTCCATTAGCACAATAAAACTTTTAAGATTTGGATTATACTATTTATGTCTATAATAAATACAAGAGAACAATTCACCTTGCAAGAATGATGACTTGGAGGGACAAACTCTAGAGGTCAGTGTAAGTCATTCCTTTTCTACATTCAGGATTTGACTTTCCTGCTCAATAAACAGTTCCAACAAAGATGTTAATAAGGATTGTATCACTTATTACCACTATCCCTCAGCTATGAACTACTCCTTCCATATAGGCCATACACAGCCACTGTGATAACAGAATTCTCACACCTAACCTGAATTGGATTCAATTCAGCGACAGCAAAGTGAAAGGTGCCAGCCTCACTTATTCAAGCCTTCAGTTCTGTTAAATATAATTTGAAAAAATAAATTCTGTGAATTTTTAAACACTATATTGATTCATACTTTAAAAGAAAGATTGCACCTAAGACAGTTGATTATTTTCTTAACTTGCTAATTTACTTACACTTCTGAATATCTATGAACTACATTTCTTTCCCCTCACTAATGAGGTCTGCTGGTGAAGTTTCACAGCAGGGGAAAGATCAATGTGTCACTGGGAAAAGGTCAGCACAAGAAACATTTTTCCTCAGCAATAGAGAGTAAGGAATTTCCTCCTATATGATTTCTTCCCACCAGGTGGCAAACACTTTGAATACTGTTGAGAGCTGTAAATGCATTCACACAATTTTGGGCAGCACCTGGCCTCTATACTCCCTACCAGCCATAACAAATAGTGGACAAAACATCCATTATATCAGACTGCATGAGGCTGGCAAATAGTTTTGTTTTTCATTTTCAAATTCTGTCCTACACAAGGAATTACTTAACATTAAGCTATCAAATAAGAATCCTACATGTATATACTTTAACATT
The DNA here is from genome assembly GCF_009819655.1 of Sylvia atricapilla. Taxonomy (NCBI): domain Eukaryota; kingdom Metazoa; phylum Chordata; class Aves; order Passeriformes; family Sylviidae; genus Sylvia; species Sylvia atricapilla. The sequence continues at coordinate 103,045,517 of NC_089140.1, read as the reverse complement.
TTTTGTTGGGATTTTTTTGGGGGGAGACTGCAGAACTTAGAGCATTAGCAGAATGTAGCACAGCTGTTAAAAAGGAGTATATACAGGAGTATATAGCATACAGGACTAGAGCATATAGAATACAGGACTGTGTCCTGCCTTGTTCTCTCATGGATGAAAGACACTTCACAACTGAGTGCCAGAGTACACAGCTGGCACAAACACTGGAGTTATCCCACAAGAGAGTACCTTCAAAGAAGTAAAGTTACAGATAGCAATTTTTGCAGTCTTGAATAGGCCCTTCATTACTGTCTTGATCTGGGCATTGTGGTCAGGAATCTGCAATAGTAGCTGTAACACTATAATCAAAAGAAGAAAAATTATGTCAAGAAATGTCACGTCCTCACATTCTGCAACACAACAGGTGGCTGCTATCCCAGCTTTTCCACTGGAGAAGATCAGGACTATTCAGACCAGGAAGCACATCTGTTTTACTATGCAGCTGCTATGCCTTCAATTGGAGCGTAATGAGATTCCTAAAATGTTTGGTACAGGATGTGTTGCTGATCTTCAGTGTCATTACACACGTCTGCTATGTTGCTCCCAGCTTAAAAATGTTAAGAACAGCTGCGTTGATGAAAAGCTCGTTGGAAACCTACTGGTGTTGCTGTCGCACGAAAAAGGCGCTGAGCTGCGAATATTCTGACTTCTCTAATGTCTATCTTTAAACCTTGTGTTCACACATTTTTTTTAGCACAAAAATATTGATACAAAAATTAATTCTGTCTCTTCCTCCTTCTTTTAGAATACAGGGTCTTGAGTAAAGCATCTGAGTTTCTAGTTTCTATAGAGAAACTGTCAGAGAAAAGGAATTCTTCAAATTACACTGACAACAAGATTCACCTGAAAGATGAAACCACATGATTCAAAGTAGACACAAGCTTAAGAAAGGGAGTGTTTGACTGAAACAACCTGTCAGTGTAAATATTCCAATCTTACTTGAGATATTCAGTTCAAAATGGATTCCTTTCTAAAATAAACTATGCCAAAACCCAACCAACCAAAAAAACCCCCGTAAACCCACCACAGCTTTGTACTGGATGAAAAAATTATGGCCTGCAATGAAACTCTATTATTTGGTCATTATATTTATGGTTTTACAGAGTAAGAGTAGTGTAAAATTATCAAAATATACTAAAATGATCCTTAAAATTATACTCTAGATAAATTTGCTTATAAAACCCCTCAGGTAGCTCAGACATTCTTAATGGGTTTCTAACTTTATCCCCAAACTAATTTTAAAAATTCAGGCCATGGCTGTGCTCTATCAGTACATACATGTACTTAGACAAAGGCCTAAGACATAAGTGTTTGAGTGACTTGTGAAAAATAGCATCAGAAAAAATTCTTGAAGCATGAAAAACACCACTGCATCGTGTTTGTTCAGACAAATCATGAGTAAAGAATTTTTTTTTTTTTAATCATTGCACTAGGAAAATATGTTGGGATTGAAAAGAAGCAAGGAATATGCTCAAGGTAATTTTTTGAAAAAGTAAGTGAAAGTCTGCAAAAAAGTAATTTGATTAGTAACATTTAAAGTTACTGTTAAATCTGGTAAATGCTGATATTGGAAGTGATCACATCTTTGTAAAATAATGATCTGCTATCAGCAGAAAACTTAATGCATAATCTAAGTTTTACTAATGTATTAGAACAAATAAATATTTTAATACCTCTTCATTTCCTACATCACAATGGCATATATTTGGTCTGTGGAATCATTTATAGTTACCAATATTTTATAGGCTAATCTGGCATTGATGTGTTTGAAAATTCTGTAATATACTACTTTCTAAATAAAATTTAAAAGAAAACTTGTAAGAGAAATTTAAAAGAAAATTTAAAAGAAAAGTTTGTAAGAAGATCTGCCAATTCAAAATTATGACTTCTCTCTGCTTTTTGATCTAATCCTTGACATTCTATGATACAACACTTTTTTTATCTACTTCTCAAACTGCTTAAAGCATTTCAGTTCAGGAAAAGTAAAGAAGCTAAACCGTGTAACGCCTAGCTTGTGTGAATTTCATGTATCATCCCCCCACCCTAAGGGCAGCACAACATGTGTGAATTATCCAGGAATAATGAATGCCCAGACATCTCATAGAGTTTGGACTGCATTTCCTATACATCAGCATATCATCAATCAATCAGCACAAGACAGTGCAATGAAGCCCCAGTCAAATTAAACCAAGTATGGTAAAAATGTACTCTTAGTTCCTTTTCTGGAACAGTCTCAATGTTCATTCTAAGTGGGATGGAAGGATATGAATAAATGAATAAAATGAAGAATACCTTTCTGCATACCTACAAATAGCAGTACACTGTCTAAAATGAGCCAGGAGGTCCAATTTTGGCATGAAATACTGGCCATTTTATAATAATTTTTATCTGTCTCTCTGTGTAATACCCAGGCTCCTTTGGAGGTTGAGTTATTTTTTCAACACAAGAGACATAAATTTTAGGGAGTTGAAGATTGATAGGAAATTATGTATTCAGTAAATAGTCAGTAGTCCTTGCCTTTTTAAAGTTACTTAAACTTGATAAGCTGCTTCTACTTAACAGTTTATAAATATATCCTACTAATTCAGAGTTCTGACAACATATCCAAGACCTTAAGAAAAAGAACATCATCTTACTCATCTTCAAAATCTTATCTTTGTTGCCAGGTAAACAACTTCCAAAATTTTTGGTTCTGAAAGAGAATTTCCTCTTGATTGTTGTTGTTGTTGGGAGGTTGGGTTTTTGTTTGTTTGTTTGTTTGTTTGTTTTTTGTCATTGTTGTTTGGTTTTTGATTTGTTGGTTTTGTTTTTGTTTTTGGGGGGGTTGTTGGGTTTTTTTCTGTTGCTGTTGTTGGTTTTTGGGTTGGATTTTTTTCCTATCTCATCCTGGAAGTTTATCATTCTGACCCTAACCATTTATAGTTAGATAAATCTTAGTTCCTCTCCCCTAACACCCCAACAAATAAATGGAACAGAAAATGAGATCATTCATCACAGTGAGATAAAATCAAAAAGTTGACTGAAGAAATGAAACTCAGTTTCTTAGTAAACTTACAGCATTTTTACATCATATGGCCTTAAGTACTATGAAGATGCTAAAGATGCATAAACCTCTTAAATTTTTGTTTGTTTTTTGGTTTTTGGTTTTTTGGAGTTTTTTTTTTTCAATATCTGGAGAAGAGATAATGCCAGGGCAGAGCTGATTTGCAGGGAAGAAAAGCAATAAAAAATTGGAATCTACTCAGGCTTTCTCTGTCTGAACACAATAGATTGCTTTATCATCTCTTTTACAAATTCCCATTTAATTGCTGTGTGTATTTTATGGCAACATTTGGAAGGAGACCACGGGCTTTTTTATAAGCAAAGGAAAACTGAAGAATGACTACGTAAAACTGTTTTGGACAGAGGATTTTTTTTCTGTCTATGGATTAGAGTTGTGAAAAGAACAATTCATGCAGTTATTAATGAGCTTTGGGATTTGTTCTTTGTCAGCCTTTGGAGAAAAAATAAAGGGCATGTTTTCATTATTTTAGCAGTAATCTCTTCCTGCAGTATTCCAGTCCCACAGAGCATTTCAAAAACTTGTACAGTTAATGGTGACAGTCTGATAGACACAAGGAGCTCAGGAAAGAGCCACTAATGCTGAAAGGTGGTTTACAAAAAGCAGTGGATCATTCTATTAAGATAAATAACTTGGCCCCAATTTCAGAACTGATGTAAACATGAATGTATGAAATTAGAAAATATCCAGGCAGTTAAATAGAAGAAATTAACAGGATTGTTGAAAATAAATACTATTTTTTTTTCCAAAATTTAGACTCAATTGGGGTAGCAAAGTCAGCCCCAAGATTTTTAATTTTTATATGAAAGTGTAAAGCTTTTGGATTCTTACCATTTCAGAGACTGGATATAGAATTTTAAGGAAGATAAAACTTCTGTTAGCTTTGCAAAGCAAAGGTATTAATAGTTATTCATTGTCAAGTTGCTGCGTTTACTTTCCCTTTCCAATGGATCCACTATTTTACTGAAAGTTATACATCTTTAATGAAGTTATTTTCAAGTCGTGTCCCCACAGAAGATATTATGCATGATTTACATTTACAACCTGGAGCTACTGGGCCTCTCGTCCCTGTCATCCCTTCCTGAACAACCAAGTGCCTATTTCCATGCAGAATGTACCAAATCCAATAAAAATTTGCTGTAGTTTTGCTTCTTTTACGGGTTCATGCAAAAGTATACTATGCAGTAGAGATTCTGCACCCTTATACAGTGAGATCTCACTTTACACATGAACTGCTGAAATCTTCAATTTTGTTCCAGTAAAAATCGGACTGAACAAACTTTTTCTTCTCTTTCACTCAAATACTTGTTTTGTTTTGAGGGGGAGGAAGGAGGAAATGAAATTTGTAAATTAACTCCATGAGTTGCAGGGGTAGTCATATTGGCAGCCACTAGTATGGGTGCAGAGGGGGACTCACTCTCTCACTGCAAGGCCACATCCCCCTTCGTGACCCTTTAGGGCAGTCTGACAGGCACAGCGCCCTACACACTTGAATACGAGGCTCCTGTCCCTGATGAGAACCACAGGGGTGACTCTCATAACCTTTGGATGCACAGCTAAAGAAATCCTCATCTAAAACACCTTCTTTGAACCGACCTACCTCTGTCTGCTGGCAGCTCTGCCTCACCCATCACCCCTCCCCGCAGCAGCTCCCCGGCACAGCCCGGGCCTTCTTGCGAGGCTCCCCGGCTGGGATCAGGATGCAGCTGCCCTTACCTGGAGCGAACACCATGGTGCCGCCCGGGCTGCACGGCTCAGCACCTCGGACAGCTCCCGGCCCCGCGGGGGATCAGCACCACGGACAGCGCCCGGCCCCGCTGGATCAGCACCTCGGACAGCGCCCGGCTCAGCACCACGGACAGCGTCCGTCCCGCCGGGCTCAGCACCACGGACAGCGCCCGGCCCCGCACGGCGGCGGAGGCGGCCGCGGTCCCTCCCTCCACAATGCGGCGGGGCGGGGAGGGGGCCGGGGCGCCCGCACGGACACGCACACACACACACTCATACACACTGTCTCTCTCTCTACCACGGAACCATCAGTGCCACAACTCCTTACCCTGCAGTGGCAGCCGGGGGAAGGGCAAAAAGGAGAAAGGCAACAGCGATCTGCCCGGCAGGGAGACTGGCTAATTACTCCTAATTACCTCTCGACAACAGTCCCGCTGCCTGACATTTTGGGGTGCACTGCTTTCACTGCAAGCTGACAGCACTGGTAATAGGCTCCAGCGACACTATACTTTGTCACAGCATTTTCGCTTCCAAAAGCTCAAATGCTGAGGAATTTATACTCTGATTTCACAGGCCCGTTAACCCAGCTGTACCCAACAGCAGCACTTTAGGAGGCAACATGAATATTTCAGCATATAAAAGATGACATCAAGGCAAAAGAGTAAAGAAAATAATGAAGAGTAATAAAACAAAGACAATTAGTGTCATCAGCAGAAGGTTACCTAAAATTTCCTACTATATTTTACGTTTCAGATCTAATTTACTTTTGTTTGTACAACCCATAGTCAGATTTCCTGTGGACCTCGAACTTCTATAGCAGAAGTGAGAAACACACAGCCAGACAGGACAAGGGTTAAAAAACAAACTCTTCTTTTTAAGCCTAACTTGCAAGAGGGATTTTGAAAAACATTAGCAGTGCAAATTATAGAAAGTACATTTAAAAAAGAAAAAGCATAAATGTTTGCATGTAAATGTTGACAACATGCAATATATTTTCCAATCACATTTTTATAACCTAATATATTATTACAAGCTTATTTCATGCTTTTCATAGTCAAGCATTTCACAAACATATAATTCCCCAACTAACCTGGGATACTTGAAGTCTCAAAATAAGGCCTTATTCTTAAAATGCAGGTACAGAAAAGTAGTGACCGCCTTAAATAATATTGCTTATACACTTCAGCAAGAACTCAAGAGTGGCATCACTGTCAAAGTCAAACTAATCATCTGGTGGTAGGTTTTTGGTGGGCAAGGTTTTTTGGTTGATTGGTTGGTTCTTTTGTAGTTGGTGTGGTTTTTTTTTTTCATAGTGTGTAACATCTTTTCTCCTTGGGAATGCCTCCCAGATTTATCTTCACTTACCATTTCTAGTATCCAGTTTCCGAACATTCCTTTATTCCCCTTAGTAATCTCACCTTCTTTATTGCTATTTGTTTCCCTCTTCTGTCTCTTCTGTTCCAGGGATTCAGTTTCATTTCTGTCAGATGGCAACTGAATGACCAAACATAAACATACCCCTGGTTGCTCAGGAGTAGTGTTCCTTTCAAGAATGTGACTTCAAAAATCTCTATTCTAACCTTTCCTCACCTATCATTACCCTCATTCACCTTAAGTATGGGAACTAACACGGTACCTAAAAACACAATTAAAAGAATTTCTAGTAAAACTATCCCACACAAAACACAGAAATTAATGCAGTCAGCAACATTCAGCATTCTTAAGAGAAAGGTGAACAATACCCCATAATCTTTCGAAAATCAAGACTGATCCATAATTTGGAAAGACTGCAAGAAAAATATACTGGTATTTTTCTGATATATTCATTACACAGCACTTAATGCTTGATTTGTGTGTTCAAGGGAGAGTCATCCATCATAAAAACCAGGTATTAAAGCACTTCTAAAAAATCTATTGGATGCATTTCTACTACATATATTCTAGAAGAAATTATATGGATGTTTCTATGGGATTGTGTTTTGAGATGGAGCAGTTTGCTAAAATATTTTCAAAACAATAAATATGATTCAATGATATCAAAGTCTGTAAGTAACCTGCAAAATTCTAGGTGGATATTTGCAACTTGGTTAATGAACCTACACCATTCTGCTGAAAGAATACAGTTCATTAACAATAATGTTAATGAACATCCTTTCTATACTGCTATCTCTATTTAACCTGATAAATAACTCAAACCAGTCACATTTTATTCTAGAGTTTGCAGTTTGCTTGCTCAAATTAAAAGCCAACAGCAAGTAATGTTTTCTGCTAGAGAAAAAAAACACAACATTATCAAAAAGCTTTTTGAGCTTCTTTTTGTCATAAAGTTAATTTCTGGATTTTGGATTGGCTCACAAGTTCAAATGCACCCAAAAACTCACTGAAATAACTGCACAGGAAAGAGGTCTATAGTGAACTGTCATCTCAAAAAGAGTGCGCAGTTAATGCAGTACAACAGTCGAAACAAAGAGTGCACTACTAAATTTTTCTTCATTCAACCTCAGATAAGTGGAAAACAACAGTAGTTATGCCCACTTATATTAAAAAAAAAAACCCTTTGAGAATGACGCATATTGGTAAAAGGGAGGTTATATCATTAAAACACAATACATCTGAAGATTTTCCATCAACATGTATGAAATAGGAAGCATGAAAACACAAAAACATCTATATATATTTTTAGGAGTAATGACACAGTCCCTGTCTTGTGTATAATTTAAATTCTTAAATGTTTCAGTGAGGAAGTACTGCTTTCCATATAACATCAGTGGATGCAAAAGTTCTTTGGTATGTATCTTCAAATACCTATTTGAAGAAGTCTTGGCTTACTTAAAAAGTACTTTGTTAAAAACTTTAACACTTTTTCTACAGGCAGCTAACATTTTAAGCCAGTTACAAAAATCATGTTGACTGATGTCACTTTAAATCATCCATGCTATTTGTAATTCTGTGGATTTAGATCTGAAGTAAGCCCTTTATAGTAATGGAGCTGAGAACAACTACTTGGGCACACAGGTTCAGAAGCTTAGTAAATATCTATTCAGGAAGGAGCCCTTTCCACTTGGTGACATGCAAGGTTTCAATGTCTTGTTAACAAGAATGTACAGCTAACATTTTACAGGTAGCATTTTAACTCTTTTTGGAAAGAATCATTCAGAACTAATCACCTAAACATACATGAACAAATGCTATAAAATTAATATAAAGAGATAATCAAGATTTCATATGCTTTACATCAAATGCTGGCATTATATTGTGAAAAAATTTTCCCCCCAACTTTGAGAACTAATTATCTCTAAGCCTTTTTTTCTTTATTTCCTCCTACACTTACACATTAATAATCACATCTAGCTTTTTGGGAGGGAAAAGTAATATGATTAGGAAATTGCTTGAACTATTTAATGTCTTTTGCTAAATTGGCTAAGATCATGATGGTCTTCAAAAAGTGATAACAGTCACTGTGATCTTAAGGTTAAGCTTAACAGTAAAATCTTTACTAGCCAAGATGCAATATATTACATCTGAAACTGCAAGGAAGCTATTTAGAGAAATTTTTGACTGATACCAAGAAATATCTAAACATTAGATTAGTATCTGAAATGTCATATTTGCAATCTGTAGAGCAGGGATCATAATAGTCAGGATCCTATATTCAGAAATCTAACATTAAATAACTCTTCAATTAATATATCTCTAACAGAAAGAAGGAGAGAATAAACAGAGAAGCTAGAAAAGAAAAATAAAAATAGACACAAGTGCTTATGAAAAAATAATTAAGTGAAAAGCCATTTACCTTTCCATGAAAGCTTCAGAAGAATAGTTGTGCACAGATTTCCAGCAGCCCAAGAGATGACACCATGAAACAAGAAGCAAGAACATGCAACATTTCCAAAGACAGTAAAAAGCGAATACCATTAAAGATAAGTGTGGCCAATAGTATTTTAATTCATTGGTCTATTCATTTTTCTTAATTACTGTGATAAACTAGATAGTAGTCCAGGGCTGGGATTTAAAAGTATGAATAAATGTTAGACAAAGTCTAGGAGAAATAACTGTACAGTTTTGTCATGCTTTTCTGTTTCGTTTGTTGGGGTTCTTTAAAATATCACAAAGAGACATCCACCCCAGGACTTCTCACAGCCTGTAAAGATAACCCAAAACATCCATGTCCATCTAGGCAATATTTCTAAATTATTATATTGCCACCCTCACAACATCTGAATGCCTTGTACCCATTAATGATAATCCTCCAACAGTCCCATAAAAGTAATAGATAGGAGTCAAAATTCTAGAAGTTGAACCCAAAACAAAAGCCAATCAACAAGAAAAAAAGAACTAGATAAACTCAAGGGGTTTAAGTAAAAGATTCAATGACTCACCTAAAATCTTACTACATACACAACCGTGCAGCAGAGCCAAAGTAATCGCTGCTCCCACCTGCCACACCTCTGCTGGTTGTCAGCCCCTTCACCAAGAGAGATGAATGAGTCACAGTCGAATATTTAGACTCTTTCCATCACACAGGAATTCTTTTATACAACAAGGAATTCAGTCCAGTCAAGTTCTTGGCTAGTGACTTTGGATCTAGCAGAGACACTGTGAAACATAGGCAGAGGTTTTAAAGGACCTCACACACAACCACTGTCTCCTGACATGGACCAGGCCATACCATACTGCACCATACTGAAAATGCATAGGATAAGTTGGAAGTCTCCTTCAAGTGTAATTCTCATCTTCAAACCTTTTCTGTTCCTATCAGCACAACATCCATTACACTAAAAATGAGTATTTTTGTATGTGTCTTTCTCTTTTCTATAAAAACCCTTTTAAGACTCTGATCATGCCTCAGCTTATTGGTGTGTGTAACTTGGCACAGAAGTCATAAAATTAGGCCTTTTTCTCAAATCTTAAAGAAACTTAAATGGAGAGAAGCATTTATGACCCATGGCAGAACAGCTAGCCAATGAGCTAAGGAGAAGAAAAGTCAGTTTTAGAACAAATAAAGATTTCCAAACTTGGGGAAAAAAACACTATTAGAATCCTCAATCCATCAGTTATATATTTTGATAAAAGTAAACTTAAATATTAAACCACATGCTTAATTTAATGCTCAAAGAAAAAAAAAAGTTCTGTAAAATGTAAATACCAAAATCATAATTTGAATGTGCTACTAAATAGCTTAAATAGTTCAAAAACTGAGAATGGAGAACTTATACTGAATTACAGCAATAAGAAATACAAATGGGAAATACAAAATGCAGATTCTTTACTTTTAAGTAAAGTAAAATAGTACTCCTATTAAGTCAAAAGAATGGGGCTTTTAGCCATCATCCTTGGCTAAAAATTAAGCAATGTGGAGAAATAATATATATATATGAATTCTAAATTAAGTTTGAAAACATCAACTTTGGTACAAAAGAACAGATTTAAAACAGTAGATTTTCTAAAACTTTAAATTAGGTTAGCAAGATTCTCGGAGCATAATCCATGTCCACATGGGAAGTATCTATAATAGGACAATCCTATGCCAGTAGACGTTATCACATCCATCAAATCAGAGCTCCCATCTGACTCCATTTAATCTGTCCTTGAAACAATTCATTGGAGATCTACAAGAGATCATTCAAGGAGATCTACAAGAAAGTCACATGAATGGATAGAAATTAGTTATTAAAGTGGAAAAATGAAACCTATACTTCATATCGAAAACACTGACTAAGACTCTTAAAAGGGGTAATTGTCCACTTCAATTAAAAAATTTGTGTCTAACACACCTCTGTTTATGATGGTAGTAATGACATTTTAAAGTAAACATTTCTCATGTATTTCAGAGTTGGGTTTTTTGTGCAGACCAAACTGCAAAGCTCAAGCATAAGCAAACCTGTCAGGCTCTTTAAAAACTGTAAGTTTTAATTGTTACTATATGTAGAGTTGTAGATAACTGTCAGCCTAGTAACTAAGCCCAGTTATATTCAGACCCTTAACTCCTCCGAAATACACAAAAGGGTAGAGCTGCTCCTTCCTACTTTCCAAATGGATAGTTGAATTCTTTGCCCTTATTTGATCTCGGATAAAAAAATCCAGAAACACAAATAGAATACACATGTGCAAATGTTTCTAAAACCCAGCTTGGTCTAATACAAGCAAAGAGATCTTACTGCTTTTCAGGAGTATAAGATTTCCTGTACAGTCCTGAAAAGTTCAAGTTTGATAGCTTAGACCAGCATTACAAATTTTATGTCTCCAAATCCTGGTATAAGTTCTATTTTATACTTTGAGAGTAAGAATATAGGGGCCATGCTTGCTATAAGAGTTACTGGAAAATTTGGATGAATTAGTAAAATTTCAAAGTCAGTAGCAGCTGTAATAAGGCACCTTGTAAAAAAGAAATGTTCACATGCTATTACTTCAAATGGGGAGAAAAAATCTTGTTAAAAGCATAGAGAACCATGAGAAATATCAGCGAACACAACTAATTTCCAGGGAAGATATTTACACTGAAAGAAGGCAACTCTTAACAAGGAATGTCTTCTGGGGCCTCAGCTATGCATCACAAGATTTACATATAAAACTCATTAATATCAAGCACCAAGTGGAAATGTAAGAAAACCTACAATTTTTATATCCAGGCCTTTAAACAGATGCATATTTATAGGTAGAAATAAGTCAAAATCATTAATTTGAAAATTTTAGGTTTGCCATAGAACCCTAAACTCTAAAGGTAGAAAATTAAATTATAATAAAAGCAGTCTAGCTGACATCACCTAATGAAATACAGAATCTATCCCTATACTTTGAATATATATTCATCTGTCTTAATTAAAAAGAGTGATCATTTTTTCTTTACCCAGCATGGTACCTGAAACAAATCTAAAATAGATGTAAATAACTATGAAGTGAATATTGTTTACCTCTAATACTTGCAAAGACTAACTTATGTTGAAAAAATGTATTTTTTCATTATTTTAGGATTCCAGTTCTGCCCTTCAGTGATCTAAATATCTATTGTCTTTTATTAAGAACCATTTCTCCTTAACTTGAGCGATTTGTCACCATTCAAGACTGTGCAGAACCGTGATAAGAAGCAAACAGGAGCAGATTAATTTGAACAAAAAAAAAGAAAGAGAAAAATAGCCCCCACAACTTCAACCCTCAAATTCTATTCTCCTGATAAAGCAGAAATGACACACACAGATCACCCTCTTCAAAATCCCACAAGTCTACCAGCAGTGGATGTTGCAAAGAAATGGTGTCTGATCCCTTCTGTTGCTTGGCTGCTTCCCACAAACACTGTGTAACATGTGCTGTGCTTCATCACCTTGTATTTAATGTGGTGCCAAAGTTGGGCAAGTCCTGCTCCATTCCTTCTCCTAACTCCAGCAACGTGCTCCTGCCACGTACTTTGGATCAAACCTAATGAATTGGTTCGATAAGGCAAGTCAATTTAAAAGTAACTCCCTTAAGCACTGAATTACTTTCTTATGTAAAATCACTGCACTGGCTTACTGTAAAGCCACAAAAGCCACTAAATCTGAGGCAAACAAGACGAAGGAAACAGGTGCAAAAGGTAACAAGAAGAAAAGAGAAGAGAAAATGAGATTACCCCTTTTAGCAATAATTTGCAGTTTCACTATGGCAGTCAAAACACAAAGCTGCTGTCTCAGGGGGCAGATCCACAATAGCTTAAGCTGCTCCAAACAGGATGTTTTTCCACTGACTCTAGTCGAAGTTCCACCAGTGGAGCTACTGGAGCTCCACTATACTCCAGTCTCCTATCTGAGCAGTTAGCAATGCCACTACAATGCTTTGTTCCTGTAAGTACTGCCTGTGGTATCCTCTACCCTGGAAAAAAAGGGATTTTTTTTTTATTAGTGAAGAATGAGAACATAGATGTGGATAAGCTTGGTCTTTAGAATATTTTAAAAGACAAAAATACGCTATGTTGCTGGCATATACAGATTACTTAAATGTATAGGCAGGCCAAATGGAGGAGGTCAGAAAACTGCAGGTGGAAGCACTGTAGGGTTTAGGGGGTTTTGGTTATTGTTTTTAACTGAATGGACTTACATCAGAAAAATATATTTTTGTAAACATAAAAATGTTCATGCTTTGGTGGAAAAAGGAACTCTCATGTTCTAATGATTTCATAAAGATGATCTCTATTAAATATATCATATCTATGAATTTATTTTACTCCTGAATGAAAAGACAACTTTAAATCTATTTATTACATAATGTGATGCATGTAGTTACTGTCTTCCTTAAAATGGCTCAGTATTATCAAAAAAGAAAATACATTTGGAATTTCGATTCAGTAAGAACTCCAATTTCTTGTTAGTACCACTCATTTTACAAACTCATGCTCTCAAACTATAGACTTAAAAAAAAAAAAAAAAATCATGGAAGGAATCTGAGATACAGGTATCCAGACATTCTGCTTTGGCCATGGTTTTTGATACCAAACAGATCAGAGGTAGCACTTCTTTATTCATATGGTCCACGTGCTTTTCAGGTTTACCTATAAAAATTAGATGCTTAGCTACTAAATAGTAAAAGTACCAGTAAATATAAAAACATGTATTAGCAGATTCAAAAATATAATTTCTATTTTAAAGAGTTGGAGTGCTGCTCATATTGGAAACATTGAGGTTCAACAAGTTTCAGAATTCTATAAATATCTAAATGAGCAGGGCAGGGAAATAAAAATAATATAGGACAGTAAAGAGAAAAATGCTGGAAAACATCAATACTGCATAAATCACTATTTTTAACTATTCTATTATTTCAGATTTCTTGCATTACATTTAAAAATACTTCCTGAGAATAAGTGTCTCAACTCTTATGACATATATTTAACAAATCTATTCATGGAAGTCCTCCATCTGCTCTGAAATGAATAAGAATGTTACTATAATTGTTTTAGATCTCTATGAAGACAAATGACAGACCAATTGCTGTAATGGAATTTTTAATGAAATGTTCACATTTCTGGCTGACTGGGCACACTAGTGTGATCTAAGGACTAACTGAAAAAGATGAAAATTCCTTAGATCTGTCTTTACCTTTCAGGCAGAATTATCCTGTTCTGTACCTATCTGTAAATGTTTACATTCAGAAAAGTCATCAGTTGCAAGCAGTAGTCTCCTCTATAAAACCATAGATGTCTGTATTAATAGAATACTTAATAAAAGATAATCTCCCACTAAAAGTATATTTTAACCTTAGGGTAGATTTTCTGATATAATCTGATATTTTATTCTGTGTTTCACACAACTCTACTGAGTTTTACTTGATGGAACCATGAGAGCAATCTCTGTTTCAGAAAACTGAGGCCAGATCTTCAAAAGACTCCAGTTTGGCTACCAAAATGGCATGATTCTGAGGAGTATTTAGCATTCTGTAGCTTACTAGAACAAATAGAAACTGACCTCAAATTTTTGCTACTCAAGTGAGCATAAGGAATTTCTTTTCACAAAACAACCTTTAAAACTCCGATCACCAGGTCTAAACCTTTCTAAAAGATTAAAGCAGAAAAACAAAACTACAGGTACTCATTCAATTGTGAGTTGCTTCATTTTATAATAATTTAAAAATATATATATAAGAAAAGTATGTAAAAGAAGGGCTGGGGAGTGGAGGAAGGCTGAAAGGTATTCTTTCCTGAACTTCTAGTTTCCAAACTGAGTTATACCAAATAATCAGCAGCATACCCATGACTAATACAATTAGGATAAGAAACTAAACAGGTATTGCAGTTCAAAATGTGTTATTTTTGTTCCTTTTTTTCTTAAAAAAATCCAAACAAATAAACCTTCTAAGAAATCTTGGACTAGTCTAGCCTCAATAGAACCAACAGCAAAATTTCCATTAACGGGACAGAATCTGTCTCAAACTCTAAAAGAAGTTGCCATCCTTGCCTAAGAAAAAATAAAAATGTGCCCATTCCTCAATCAACACTGCTCATAGCTTACAGTTTATCAAGCTGGAAAACCTCATTGGCGTGGAGCTGATGCACACCTGCTCTTGTGCATGGTGTCTTTTGGCATGGTGTCTTTTGGAGTGTTTTTTGCCCACAGGAGAGATGGGAGCAGTAGTGTTGTAAGGTGCAGACAAATTTACCTGACACACCCCCATAACATATAGGCTAACATTCCTTCCGAATATACAGATTAGTTTAGAACACATTAACAAGAACATGTTTACAGCTAAGGATACCTCCATGCCTCCACATCTGTAACCTTTACAGCTGTAAGCTGTAACAAAAGCAGATTTTACTCTGATGCAATACACAATGTTCTCACACTTTCTGCTGTGAGTCTTCTAATGCAAACCTGCTTTTCCTGCTTTTCTTTAACAATTTTCAATTCACAGCCTGACTACTTGTGCTCAAAAGTCAGAAGCAATTTCCTTTAACAGTAATATTAGAGTTTGGTCTTTCCACTCCAGTGTCTGCTGTCCCAATGAGCTTCATTTTAATTTACTACTTGCCAAAAAAATCCCAATGAGGCTCTTCTTGAGAGGTTATTGAGCTTGAGCTTATTTCTGAGCTTCAAGGAAGAATTAACCATATATAAACCATTCCTAATAGATGTTTGTCTAACCCATTTTTGAATGTCACCACTAGTGGAGATTGCAGTACCTCCCCAGGCATTCTCTTCTAATGATTCATTTTTAAAATCCTTTTTTTTTTTCCTAGTAATTGTTTACTGCTGTAAATTAAGCTCATGGCTTCTTGCATTCTTCAGAGTAGACCTTGAGAAAATTTACTTTCTTCACATTTTACACTTTTGAACTCTTATCACAACAGATCTGTTTTGTACAGTCATATCTACCCCAACTTACCTAAGAAGAAGTGCACACAATTTCAGATAAGAAAACACAGCAAGACTAATATATTTAGAAAAAAAAGAGTAGATCCTATTTTGGACCTACTATCTTTATATCTATGATCATATACAGTAAAACATTTTAACAATGGTCATTTATCATGTTCCTCAAGAGAACCAATAAAATGCAATGAATACACATCCTCTGATGTTGCACAGGTACAAAATGTATAGTTTGTTTACAAACTAATATTACTGAATGTAAAATGAAGCAACATTTTAAAAAAATATATTGGTAAGGGTCCAAAGTTTACATTTTCTAAAATATTAAGGTCATGTTTTATTTACAGACCAGCGTTTGAACAATTACTGGCATTTTAAGATAACTGCTTAACCTGATGAATACATGAATAAAATGAAGCTGTAAAAAAAAGTCAACCAAATAAAAACCCCTCAATATTTGAAGTTCCATATAACAGTTCCAAAAACACTATTTGAAATTTCTATTTAGAAAAGCAAGATGTGATCTACCACACAGTAACTTATCAGAAACTGGTCCAACACTTTGATATGCTATAGGTATCGCAAGTGACCAATGTTACCAATCATGTGCCCAAGAGTGTTTTTTGCCCACTCCAACTTCAAATGAAGTTTTCACAACAGTTGTAGTATTTACAAATTTAAAATAAAGGCTCAATATACCTTTGGATTACATTGCCACTGATATTGTGTCTTCTCTTGATGACTAGAAGTAGCAGACTACAATCCAAAGCCCACTTATTTTGTTGACTCTGTGAGTTAACTATTGTTATCAGCAGGTACCCCAGATGGTCTCGAAAAAAAATAGCCCAAGCAACTAATAGAGAACACTGATCCAGGATCAATTATGACAGAACTCACTCACTGAAGTCTCCCTTTTGACGAAGGGTGGTATGTCAGAAAGTGGAAGCTTTTAAACTTGAACAGGACCTATGAGCTGTATGACCAGCCATGACATACACCCCAGCTGAGCCCTGCGGTATGTGACACCATGTTGCAGCCTCGGGAGTCTGACAGTGACACCTGGTCACCTGCTGGTGCAGATACTTGTCTGCCTTCACTGTGCTGGGTTAGTTAGGTGACCTGAAAGCTGCATAATAAAAACCCATCTCAGGCTGCATTAGCTTTTACTGATTTTTACTGGGTTTGAGTAAGGAGCATGTCTCCTCCATGCTGCACCCTTTTTTCCTTTGCAGCCCAGTCCCACCTCTGGGGCCTTGCATAAAAGTGAACATAAAAACAAACAAGGCAGACATTTTTGCCCACAGAAGGAACTGGTGAATGACATGACACTTCGGCTTTGCCAGCCAGAATCCCTATTAATAATGCAGTTTTTTCAAGAATGCAAGTATTTCATTAAAACTTGCCACCTTTATAAAAATAGGATGTTATCTGAGGGAATGGAATAAGAGGAAGCAATTATGTTTTGATTACCATCCTCCTTTACACTCTGTTTTACCAACATTAGGTGAAAAAAGGAAGAATTAAAAAGCTTAGGGACTCAATGTATGCTTCTCAAAAAATGGTAGGTGTAACATCTCCAAATGATGAAAACCAAATCCTTTTTTTCCATGTTTGTGTGATTTTTGAGATCTCAGCGTTTTTAAACATAACTCACTGATTCTCACTGATTGCAATGTTGGCATCGTAATACGTATTCCATACTGGATGAAGCAAAGTATCAGCCAGTGATGATCCCTGCTTTATAGAGAACTTGATCACATTCTTGAATTAAAGCAGTTATTAGTGCATTATACTACTAATGACAACAAAACTCTTTCACATTCTAAGAATACCCATCTCTGAAGTGTTTTAAAATATCTAACCAAGCGATGCTATATATTCCTATGTAACATTCAAATCCTCTAAAAATATGCTTTCTTGAAGATTCTCAGTCTAAATGTGTATCAACAACGGATTTTGTTCCGTTTCATTTCTTATATTATTTCTGATAAAGTTCCCACTGTAGTTTTCAACTGCAGGCTATAGTTTCTAATTGCTGCTCTGCTTCAGCAGCCATGGCTGCTGCCTGCAACTGCTCTGTTTCGCTCTGGATGGAATTGGCTGCTGTAACTTGCTTTCTTTCACTGTGCATATTGTTCTCATGCCTTTTTAGGTCAGATGCCTTAGCAAATGCTTTAGTGCAGGAACTACAGACAAAAGGTTTCTCTCCTCGGTGCCTTCTTTCGTGGTCTTTGAGGTGGGACTTGTGCTTGAAAGCTTTATCACACATATGGCATGCAAATGGCCTCTCATTACTGTGAACTCTTTCATGCTTTTTTAAATCTGGTGCACGAATAAAAGACTTCCCACACACCTCACAACTGTAAGGCTTGTAACCCGTGTGTATTTTTAAGTGTTCTTTCAAATGAGCTTGCGTGGTGAAGCCCTTTGTACACATTTCACAAACAAATGGTCTGTCCGCAGTGTGTAGTTTTTCATGTTTTCTCAAACGTGCTTCATCAGAAAAGGTCTTGCCACAAGCCTGACATACAATGTGTTCCCTGTGACCATAAAGCAAGTACTCAAACTTCATATCCCCGGCTGCTGTGGTCCACCCTGGTGTCTGCTCATCCTTCACTTCACTTATGCCATCATTAAATGTGAGTGCCTGAGGGGTCTGAGATCCTAAATCTTTAGATTCTGTTGTTTCCATAGGCTCTACTTCTTGGCCATAGCAGTTTACTTTTCGAACTTCTTCGCTTCCCAACTCTTTCAGAATTGCCTCTTGCACTCTCAGGGTAGTGGTTGGTGATTTACCATCTTCCTGACTTGGGGGAGTGCCTTCCACTGTCACATCTGATGGACTGTCATCATGATCGCCAATCTCTTCCACCTCATCATCTTGGGTATCATTTGGCTCCCCCATAGAACGGTTCATTTTCAGACAGTACTTGCTCTTGGACTGTGTGTTTTCTTCAGGACTAGATACATCGCGCTTTTGAGAGCAGAGTTTATCAAGAAACCGAATACCGAGGATCTGGCCTGAAGACATCATCAAGTTTACATCCTCTTTTTTAACAGAAATCTTTGCAGTATACATGTAATTGAGAACTTCCTCAAAAATATCAGAACGAAGAAAATCTATTTCTATTACTGATGAACTATCAACTTCAAGTTTTTTGAAAAGCTTTTTGAAGTAGGTACTGCAGGCAGCAAGCACGCACCTATGGGCTCTGAACTTAACATCTTCGACTACAATAGCGATGTCACAAAATTCTCCTTCCAAACGTTGTTCATTCAATGTTTTCAGGAACACAGTTTTGTGATCGTCGTCATTATATTTAATGGTTTCAGACATACTGATGAAAAACTCCTGTAAATTAACGGGAAAATTTTGTAACTTTTATAAAGCTGTCTAAATCACAAAATCCCAAGAGATGAAGTAATTTTCATCACTTAAAAAAACCCAACTTTTTTTTTGCATAAAATGAGAACAAAAAGCCTAATAGACTCTAAAAGCATTACTCTGAAACTGATTTTAAAACTGTGAATGAACAAAGGTCTTTCCTTAGGTTATTCAATTTACAATTATTTACATCTTTATTGAATCAGTTCAGTTACACAAAATTGAAAACTTTCTCTTTAAAACTGCAATTCTCAGTAAATGTTTAACCAAATTCGTAAGTCATTATTATAGCTAAAGGAAATGTTAACACTAAAAATTGTGCAAGAAATACTCTAAATGAGTCAGCACAACAAACTAAATTTGAAATATCAAATATAAGCCTTACCATGAACAATGCAGGAAGTTTTCTAAGCAAATGATTATTAAATTAATCTCAGAACGAGCCACCTTCAGCCTGAAAGATGGGAAGATAACATTTCAAAAAATTGTAAGATCTATTCAAAAAATTATTTTCAATTTGAGTACTAAAAGACAGCATTTTCTATTATTTAAAGTTAGATAAAATACACTGTTAAAATACCCAGTTATTTTTTAAGAGCTACTACAGACAACTATAGAGGACAATGCCATGTGCTAAGTTTCCTATGGCTACTGCACTTCCCTGGTTCCTCTTTCCTACCACTTGACTTTGTACTAAATCTAAAGGTTTGAGAAACCTCCCCAGGAATCACCACAACTAACGCAGTAATCAACCCATCAAGAAAGTGATCAGTCTTCTGCTGAACCAGAGAGCTGAGCTAGCCTAGCAGAGGGCCTGGCAAGCAGACCAAGCATCCCAAAGCACAGCAGACAAGGGGCAGGGATGGATGCACATCTAGGACCAGGGAAAGAGACAAGTGTACCAGATTTTCAAACTACGGAGATACCAGAAAACAGAAGGAAACTGCAAGACGCATAATTTCAGATTATTCAGTCCCAGCAGACACACAATTGTGCCAAAGCAGTAAACATAGAGGAGAGGAGGGAAATTTAACACTCGGTCTGGAACAAATCCGGTGCCACCTGGCACAGATCTTCTGGGGATTTCTTCCTTAAATTCTAATTTATCCTTAACCATATATGAAACAGAAGCACATGACAGGTATGAGGACAGGTTTATAACTCTTGGTGCTGTGTATTTCACACGGTATGGGAACACCTGGCTCCCTACAAATACCTCTGCAGGTCTGGCACCACCGCTCAAGTATCCCTGGCAACACAGGGGGAAAAAAAAAAAAAAAAAAAAAGCCAAATTTTTTATTTTTAGTTCGAAATAATCAAATTTTAAGACAGCCAGATAGTAAGTTTGTAAATATTTGAAATACACAAAAGGAAACAAAACCAGAAAACAATATTGTATGTAATTATGGGCTGTCTGGGTTTGCTGGCCGAGGAAAATGTGTCGGTCAGCATTGAAGATGGTAGGACAGCTATTTCAACGGGATCTTTTTAGAGTTCTTTGCAAGATGGGAAAAGTGATTGCTTTTTAAGAAAGCAGCAAAATGTCACTGCTAATAATCTAGTAGCAATTGCACTGTCCTGTTAAACAGTATGCAATTTTGCTGCAATTCTGTCGACACTATGAGAGAACTAACTGTCTGAAAAGAGGGCTCCGGAGTACATAGGGGTGGGTAACCGGCAAAAAACCCCAAAGTTTGCGAAAGGAGCAGGTCAGGCACTTGCCCAGAGCGCTTCCAGCTCCGATTTAAGAAAGCTCCGGTTACTGATTCCACTGGGCAATTCAGATTTATTCCTCCACACTTTACAAGGCCGCTACCTCCGCAAGGGCCGCAGGGAGGTGTGCTCGGGACTCTGACTGTTCCGGACGCGCCCCGCGCCGGCTCTGGCGGCCGCCGTGCCCGTGACGGCGGAGGCGCACGCCCGCTCCACGCACCCGCGGCGCAGGCGGGTTCCCGGCGGGGACCAGCCCGGCCCCTGCCGCGCCGCCCGCGCTCCCGGCCCGGCGTCGGGGGCGCCCGCGAGCGCCAGGCGGCGGCTCTCCGGAGCGAGCCCGGCGCTCCCGCCGCGCCGCATCACGGGGTTGCGCGGGCACGGCGCCCCGCTCCCGGCTTCCGTCCGCGCCTCCCTCTCTCCCTCCCCCGCTCCAACGGTCCTCGCGCGGCTCCCGCCGCCTGGACGCGGCCGCGCGCCCCTTTGTTGCGGCGGCCACCGCCGCCGCGCGGGACCCGCGCGCCCCAGCGTGCGCATCCGCCGCTGGACGCGTCCTCCTCCTCCTCCTCCTCCTCCTCCCCCTCCCGCCGGCCCTCCCCTCGCCCGCGGGAGGCAGGCGCGCGGCGGCGCCGGGGCTGCTGGCGGCGGGCGCGCCCGCGGCAGCGCCATCTCACCCAGCGCGCGCTGCCGGGGCTGTAACGGCGGCGGCGGGCGGGGGAGGGATGGCGCGGGGAGGGAGGAGGGAGGGGGCGTGCGAGGGAGAGCGCGCGCGCGCGGCGCAAGGGCGGCCCGGCGGCGGGAAGGGGGAAAGGGCTCGCGCTTACCTGCCGCCCGCCCGCGCGCGCGGAGCCGCGCTTCCCGGGGGAGCGCGGGGGGGCCGCCGCTGCCGCCGCGCGGGAGGGGGACGGGGCAAGGAGGGGGAAGGAGGGAGGGAGGGAATGGGGGGGGAATTTGGGGAGGGGGTCTTGGGTGGGGGGGGGGGGACCCTGCGCGCGTCTCTCCGGCCGTCACCGCCGCCTCCTGCACGAGCACTCCAGTGCGCGCGCGCGCGCGCGCTCGGAGGGGGGGCGCGGGGGGTGCGTGCATGCGCGGTGCGAGCAGAGGGCGCGCCTGTGCCCGGGGAGCGCGGCGGAGGAGGAGGCTGGGGCGGCCGGGAGGGGGAGCGGGGCCCGCGGCGCGCCGGTTGCCATCGCCCTTCCCCCGCTTCGGGGGACGCGCGGCGCGGCAGGCCCCTCGGGCGGCTCAGGCCGCGGGGACGCGCGCGGGCCGCAGCCGTTCCCGACGCGCCGCGGGCACCCGCCGCGCCTGCGCCCGCCGCGTGTGCGAGCCCCGGGCGCGGGCACGGCCTCCCCCCGCCAGGCGGCGCACGGCGGCGAGCGCGGCGCGGGCTCGGCCCCGAGCCGGGACCGGCGCGGCCGTTGGGCGGCGCTCGGGGGCGCGCCCGCGCGTGTCCGCGGAGGGGCGGGAGCGATCCTGCCCCGAGGTGCCCCTTGCCTGCCACCGAGGGCGGAACAGCTCTGCCCACCCAGACACGCCCGCTCGCCCTCCTGCAAATGCTCGGGGGGCTTGAATTGTAAAAGGCATAACGCGATCGCTAGGAAGGAATAAAGGCTTTTATTGCGCTGCTCATCTCCCACCTCCGGTTTTCTTTCCAAAAAGCATCTCACGAAATGCTACTCTCATGGCGCAGGAATAATTTCACTGATATAGTTTTTACATAAGTAAAACTTTAAACTGTTTCCACTAGTGTGAAACGCAGCAGGTCTGCTTGGGAAAAAATCTCGATAAGGATTTGTGTTGGAAAGTACAGTGAATTAAAGAAGTCAATGGAATAGTGCAGTCATCTCCTGGGAACGACATATTGACCTTTTTCATTAGGTTGATAATAACTCCTTACCCTTCCCGGGCCATTTTCTGAGAGTTTTCTGTGTAATGCGCGTCAAAATTCAGATGTAGTGAATTTTGGTCCAGCTGGATCACTTTGTTTTCCTGGGCTTTTAATTTTTTTTTTCCAAACCCTATTAGATATAATGAAATTAAGTCCCTATTTTGCCTGGGCAGTCAAAACTCCCAGACTTATTTTTGTAGTAATATCAGTGATTTACATTCAGAAGACAGAATTAACAGTCTTACAAGGACTAATGGGTTCAAACTGAGTGGGGGTATAAGGCATTCTTCCTTGGGTGGCGAGGCACTGGCACAGGTTTTCCAGAGAACTTGTGGATGCCCCCATTCCTGGAAGTGTTCAAGGCCAAGTTGGATGGGGCTCTGAGTAACCTGGTCTAGTGGAAGAGGCGTCCCTGCTCATGGCAGAGGGGTTGGAACTAGAAGATATTTAATTCCCTTCCCTTCCAAATCATTCAATGACTGCAGTCTTACAAGTATTTCTGAATCCTGTACAAGAACTCTCTCCACTGTGGAAGGAGCTTCCCTTTTACAATTTCACAGTGTGCTATTTCTTTCTTTGACAGTGTCCCAAACACTACTGCAATAACTTTATTGCTCCTCAGAAACACATAGCTGCTGGTTTATCACACTGACCAGGAACTTACACCTCTTCGTTTTGTTAACACTCTGTCTTCCTGCTCTACCTGTACCTGGCAGAGTGTGGATATTCCTAACTCTTAAGGGCAAGTTCTGCTGTGACTAATCTGAATTAAACTAATAATGAGAAAAAGAACCCAGTACCTTACAAAATGTACAGCTTTCCATTTTCTTCTCTCTGCCTTTCTGTATCTTAGGCTACTGCTGCATGTATATTTCTGAGTGTTTCAAATTGTATCATTAGGAGCTCCCACTGAGATACTAAAATAGGGGAAGCATATGTTCAATATCCAGACTTAGCAACTATGGATTATGGAGAATTAAAAAAAAATTTAAAAAAATCTAAAAAAGCATTGTTATTATCTGACTATGTGGTGGATTGACTCTAGCTGGATGCCTGGTGCCCACCAAAGTCGGGGTTAACTGAGCAGGGAAGAGAAGGTATATTGAAAGCCGAATGTGTTGAGATATAAGGGCAGGGGGAGATCACTCACAGATGACTGTTATGGGCAAAACAGTATTGACTTGAGGAAAATGATTTTAATTTATTATCAGTCAAATCAAAGTACAGTAATGAGAAATAAGAGTTGAATCTTAAAACACCTTTCCCCCACCTCTCCCTATTTCCCAGGCTTAACTTCACTCTCAATTTCTCTCCTCTCCTCCTCCTTCTCCCCACCAACTGCATGGAGTAGTGGGGAATGGGGGCTAGGGTCAGTTCTTCACACATTGTCTCTGCTGCTCCTTCTCAGGGAGAGGAAGATTCACACTCTTTCCCTGTTCCAGCATGGGATTGCTTCCACAAAGATAAACTCCTTCAATGCACATGCTTCCCATGAGCTCCAGTTCTTCGCAAGCCGCTCCAGTGTGGGGCCTTTCCCATGGGATGCAGTCATTTAAGAGCAGATGGCTCCCATGTGGGTCCCTTTCAGGGTCACAACTCCTGTCAGCAAACCTATTCCAGTGTGGGCTCCTCTCTCCATGACTCTACAACTGCCAAAAGACTGCTCCAGTGCATGTTTCCCACAGGGTCAGAGCTTCATTTGGGCTTCTTCCAGCTCAAGTTGGGGGTTTTCCATGGGCTGCAAGTGAATATTTGCTGCACCATGATCCTCCACGGGCTGCAGGGCAACCAACTGCCTCACCATGGGCTGCATCATGGGGAATATCCACTCCAGTGCTGAGCACCTCCTTGCCCTTCTTCTTCACCTACCTTGGTGTCTGCACAGCTGCTTCCTTCACGTATTCCTCCTCCTATCTCTCTGTTGCAGAGTTTTTGCCCCTGCTTCTTAACTATGTTATCCCAGAGGCACTACCAGCCTCAATGATGGGCTCAGCCTTGGCCAGCAGTGGATCTGCCTTGGATTCTTCTGATGTTGGTTCTGTCAGACAGAGGGGAAGCTTCTAGTGCTTTTCACAGAAGTCACCTCTGTTTCCTACCTCCCTCCCCTCACTATCAAAAGCTTGTCACACAAACCCAGTAGAGCATAATACTTTTCATTACAAATGACTGTTGCACTAGGTTTTGGAAAGAAGAGATGAAAAGTAGATGTCACAAAAATTCTGGACTAAAAGACCTGGGATTGAAAATATTGAAGGGGAAGCATAAGAATAAAACACTTCACATCTCCACTAGCATGTCTGTGGGCAAATATGTGTAGTCATGTCAGTTGCCAAAATCAAGTACTTTTTCAATTTACTATAAAAATACCCTTCTGAAGAAAAAGTGTTTGAATCATGTATCTGACTGAAACACTCTTCATATTAAATTATACTATACCCAGCTAGAAATGCTAGATTAACATTTAGGTTTTGAAGTAGTTTTGCTGTTTTCCTATCTGATGAACTGGACTGTAGATGCTGTGGATATGTTGCACTAACAGGCTGTTTCCGGACCGTTTGGATT
This sequence comes from Sylvia atricapilla, assembly GCF_009819655.1. Lineage (NCBI taxonomy): Eukaryota > Metazoa > Chordata > Aves > Passeriformes > Sylviidae > Sylvia > Sylvia atricapilla. The sequence goes on along the minus strand of NC_089140.1, from coordinate 103,020,315 downwards.
GCAGGGATATCTGTAAGAAGAAAAGAGTCCTTTGTAGGATGTGCTTGTTCTGGTTAGAAATTTGTGTAACAGGAGTGAAAGATGACAAGTGGCACTTAGTGTAACCATGCATGAGGCATTGGAGATGGCATGCAGGGAAGAATGAAGCTTTGCATCTAACGCTTTCTAAGTGGTGACTTGTGTAAAAATATGTACCAAGTGTCAGTGGATTCATGTGTGTTTGAACTGTCTGTGTGAGTTCCAAATGACAATAGAAGCATGGTGATATTATGGCCAGTTTTCATGTGTTGAGATTGTATCTCAGCCTTGCAGAACTGACTGTCGTACAAGGACACAGATTTTCCATGTCTCAGATTTCTTGTCAAGAGTGCACAAAAGAAGATAAAAATACAAACCATCCAATATTTGTGAAGGGGAATCATAGACCCTGTTAGCATATTCCCGTGTGTCAGCAAGGACAGCAAAGCCTCCTGAGCGTGTAAGTGAATGTGCTAGGACAGAGCAGGGAAGTCAGGGAGCAGATGCTCCTTGCAGTGTGTGTTTCCCATAGCAACCTGGCAAATTTCCCGGCAGAAATTTGCGTGTGAGTTAGTCATGTTTTCGCATCACTTGCTCGTGCCTGTATTTTCAAGTATCCCCACGAAAGAGGAAACAGCAGAGACAACTGGGGAGGAGCGGAGCAGAGATGATGGAGGTTGGTGGCACAGCCCCTGGCTAAGCTGCACAAACGGATGGTGAGAGGCCATGCCACCCTCCAAGTCACTGAACAGCACTTGGAGTTTGCAGTTTGCTCCAGAGCCTGGAGGGAAACGAGTCCTCTTGAGAGAACCTGATCTGTAAAATCTTACTTAATACTGTTGCATTCTAAGTAGAAGAGCATTTTAATTATATACTTTTCTTACCAATTAATTCTAATACTGCTGCTATGGTGTATTTCTCTACAGTCATGTAGTAACATATATATAGTATATAGTAATACCTGGAGACAGATGATTTTTATATATATTTAAATATACATATATATATATATGTATATATATATATAAATATAATATAGATAGTAATACCTGGAGACAGATGATTGGCAAGAATCGTGGTAGGTAAAAAGATGCATGCACAAGACATCCCATAGTCTAGTCAGGTTTAGCTTTAATTTACATAATTTCACACACCCTATTACTGTCCTTGTTAATATCTTCTCTGTCTCTGTGTCCCATCCCTATTCCTCCTACCCCTTTTATGGATATATATTTTTATATATATGAGTGCTTATATATATGTACACCCCATATATATAAAAAATATGGGTTATAATTTTTTTCATGTTTTGGGGTTTGGACTCTATTTCTTCACTATTTTTATCTATTTCTCCCCTATATCTTACTCATCCTCCTACTTTACCCCTTTTTTGTTTATTGTTTGTTTTTTGGGGTTTTTTGTTTTGTTTTGTTTTGTCTTTCTCTTTCATTGTCAATTGCCTTACTCTCAGGCCAGTTCTTGACTTTGCTGACACCCTTATTTGACTAGAACCATATGGACAGTGAGTGAAAAAGGATGGATGCCACTTCCCAATGCCAAGTGCTAGAAACGTGTCACAAAAGTTCACTTTCTCTTCCTCCCCCATGGTGTTCTCTCTGCTTTCTTATTTTTGTGTCCTTGTCTTCCTACCTGATTCAGTTGTGATCCTGTATTCTGGTGCTGAAGCTAAGAAATGCTACAGGTAGAGACTTTACGGAGTAGCAATGTCTACTGCTATTCACAGCACCCAACAGAAAGAGAACACTGAACACATGTAAGAGATCCCAGAGAAGAAAGAAGGAGGGGGTTATATATTTTTATATATATTATCATCCTAGTTGTTAAAGATAGTATCAAATGGACAAATGCCTAAAATTACAAATTCATTTTTAATCTGGGTATTTCTTTAAGGGTGTAATATATAGGAGGAATAGAAAGCTTTTTTGGTGAATTAATTAATGCTCACTTGGTGAGAGCTGTATTTGTGCTTGATTCTTGCTTATATTGCAGCCCTGCCAGCAGTATAACATACTACTAAGAAACAGCTGGTCCACAAGTATATAACAGCTTCCTTGTGCCTGATCTATCAAAAAAGAACAAATTTCTCATTCACAGGTCAGGTGCAGTTTTGATTTAGAGAGCACATATACAACTTGGTCCTATATAGTGGTTTCAGCCATGTTTCATGTTTCTGTCAGAGTCTGCCAGTATGCAGTTAATAGGAGATGCTGCCATTCTGTGAATTATTTATGTTCTGTCCAGTTTGTTTGTGTAAGTAGGGCACACAAATTTTTTTGGATGAATTATCTGCTCGCATGAGAATGGGCAGAGCAGAGCAATTTAACTCTTTTTTGAGCTGGAGCTGTGATTACCAAGATATCATGTAGCTTATCATGGCTATGCAAAAATAATTTTTATTTACATTTGAATTTTAATGATAGACTCATTTAGTGTGGAAGAAACCTCTAAGATCACTGACTCCTACTGTTAAGCCAGCATGGCCAAGTCCACCACTAAACCATGTCTTTAATGCCACACCTACATGTCTTTTAAATACCTCTAGGATGGTGATTCAACCAGTCCCCTGGGCAGCCTGTTCCAATACTTGATGACCCTTTTACTGAAGACATTTTTCCTAATGATAGAATCATTTGGACATGGCATAGTCTGTATTTTCTGAAAGGAGCCAAGCTTGCCAAATGCAAACAAGTACTGTTTACTGTGATCTATTTATTTTGTAAAAAACCCAGCTTTTATCTTGTGTTTGATTATTGGAAACTGTTCCTCATAATTATGGATAGACTATAATTGAAAAATCAGTCATCTCACAGCTACAGCCCTCAATACTCTCCAACCTTATTCTTTGTCAACCACATGTTTTTTTAGAACAGTTAGATGTTTATTGTTTAGAGCAAGAACAACCCATTTAATTTCCCATTGCTATATTAGTTACTCAATGCTCTGTAAAAAAAGTAAAATCAGTACCTAATATGATAGTTTTACATCACTGAATGACCAGTGTTCCTGCATTCATAAGCCTCACACAAAATGCCGTCAGTAGAGAGGAATCAGGCTCCCCCTGGAAGACAGCTTGCTTGCTTCTAGGTGGTACAGCTGCTTGCTTCACTAGTTCATTGCAAGCACTTATCTGCTGACATTTTCCCAAGCAGTTGAGCATATTTTGGCATTTATAGCCTTAAAGAGAGGTGGAAAGTTTCATTACAGGGAACAGGTTGTGTGACTTTATGTGTGACGTTTTATGTGAAGGCTATTGGTTTTACTGCACATTTGCTAATGCTCATAAACTTCTACATTTTAAAAGTGTGAATTTTAGAATGGAGAACACTTCTACCATTTTAGTTGGTACATTTCAAGCCTCCATCAGTCCCTTACTCCAAGGAGATCAGAAATATTTTACTGTTAACACTTACATTTTCAATCTCACTATTGAATCTGAATATTTACACAAAGCATGGAAACAATTTTATAATGAAAGTAAAATTCAGAAGTGATCTCATCTAACAGCTAAGTCATTAAAGATTGCTGGAATAACACATAACAAAAAAAAAAAAAAAAAAAAAAAAAAAAAAAAAAAAAAAAAAACCCACCATAACCAGAGAAAACAATTTGAGCTGAAGTATACTCTGGCTAGAAGCAGAAAAAACCTCTTCTGTGCACAGTTGAAACAATTAAATATAATTAATTGTAACCCATTCAAGAATAAAAAAATATTTAGATAATGGAAGAAGTGTTGGATTAATTTTAAGGGAATAAATCAACCTAGAAAGCTAAAATACTTATCCTGATGTCATACAACAGTAAGTAACTATGGCTTTTTTGTTCCATGAACAAACACACAACCTTCATTACCAATTATTAAAAGTGCAGAAAGAGAAAGAATAACTTTGGTATCCATTTCTCTTCCCTGAATGGACTTTTTTATATTAAAGCTTGCAATAGCTGTCCAGGAGAAAGAATAATTTTTTTCTGTAATGTCAGTTCTTTAAACTAGCTTCCTTCTAATGGCAGGAATACATACAGTCATTGCAAACACAGAGAGAGAAATTGAAGTTCTTCTGGTTCTTACTCTTGCTTATAACCTTTTTCTTTCCAAAGAACAAGCCTTACACATTGCCTTCAGGCAACTCTGAGATGTGACTCATTTGTAGTAGCAATAAGACTGTTTTAGATATCACTTTTTGCTGATGTTTTTGCCACATGGTTGTAGGAATGCTGCAGAAGGTGTAATCTTGTCTAGCAGCCTCAAATGCAGAAAATAAACCAGAAGTAGGAAGGTGAAATCTAAGGTTGGACTGATACAGACCTGGTAAAGGCAACAGTACTAGCAGGGTCCCCTCTGGTTAGGATGGTCTAAACATCCTTCATCCTTGGGTGAAGGACCAGTGTTTCTGCAATGGATCCCAACCTTAGAACAGTGGCAGGTGGCAAAGTGTTTTCCTTGCCGTCTTCTTTACTTCTACTACTGGTGGCAGCAAGCCTGGTTGGTGTGTAATCTTTTTTTTCTGGATTTAATGTTTTGCAGAATGTAATAAATATAATAAAATTGAATTAGTCTCATAAAACTAATAGGTCGGTACCTGTCCCAAAAAGGCTTCATAACTTTTGCCCAAGAAAAAGAATAGATGTAGATATAGATATAGATATAGATATAGATATAGATATAGATATAGATATAGATATATAGATATCTGGGTAAGCTGAGGCAGGTGTGCATGGTTTTGGTTTGGACTCATGATGGGTATCAGTCTCTCATTTCCTGTTGAAATACAGCACATTTCTGGTTCCCATGTTCTGAATAGAATGGCGAGGAGGAAAAAAAAATCTAAAAAATATTTGGAGGGCTGCAGGAAGTGTTTTAGAGACTTCAGAACCACAAGTTGTTTAGCTTCCTCAACGAGTATGCATTAGGATGACTTGATTACAGAGACTAAGACATTTAATGGGGAGAAAATACTGAGTGAATAAAGGGATCTTTAGTCCAAAGACTTGAATTGTCTGTAGCTGGAAGCTGTGACCGTGAAACCATTCAGATAAGCAATGGTGCATACTTTATTTTTAAACAGAGGGAATGATTAACTGTTGGAATAAAAGAAAGAAAGAAAGAAAGAAAGAAAGAAGACTAATGGATTCTTCATCTCTCAAAATCCTCAAGTGAAAAAATGGATGCCTTTCAAAGTTATGCTCAGTCACACGCTAGTTAATTGGCTCAAAGTAACATTGTCAGCAAGTTGTATTGTGTCCTGTTTTATACAGGAGGTCAAATTAGATGGTTACAGTAGTTCTTTTTGGTTTGCCAGTCTGTGAAATACTGCAACTGCCAAAAGCCTGCATTAAAAGAAAAGTAGTGCTTTGAAGTTAAGCGCTCCACGGATAAAGAAGGAAGAATTAAGGTTACTTTAGTAATCTTCACCATGATCCTCTGTGTATTTGCATTATGATGCAGTCTTAACTGCTCAGTTGCTCAGATTACCAAAGCCCTAATCCTAAATTTCTAGAAATCAGACTATTCTTTAGCTTGATCTTTAGAAACAGCTCCTTCCCCTTTTATGTGGGTCAGCTCTTATCAAGGGGTGCAATGAACAAATAATTGTGTAAAGGACTGGCAGAATGAAAAGCACTTTGAATTAATGTCAAGCTAATGAAAATACGTGGTCTTCAAGGAGAGAGGACACCCCGTTAGGCCATCAAAATGACTGTTCTGAAAGGCAGCACAGTTATGGAGAGGGCATGATCCTGCATATTAAGAACAATTATTCTGTTCATAAATGCAGATATGGGACATTGGTGACTGCCCAGTTGCAAAACACAATGGATTTTTGCAGGGAGAATTTTATTTCTTATATTTATATGTGCTACCTGAGGTGCATACAAACATCTTGAGACTACCATCAGCCTGTTAGGAAAAAGAATAGAGCTGGGAAAAATTACTGCCTGGCAATTTGCTTCAGCTCATTCTGTTCATAGTCAGTAGGAATATTGCCCCTCACTAGGGAAGCAGATGTGGGCCCATAATTTATAATGCAATGCAGAGATAAAACTGGCTTATTGAGTAACATTGATTTTTGAACACGTCTTTGTATACAGAAAAAAATTATAAAATTTAGGTTGAGAAAAATGCATAGAGCTATGAAATTATCTTTTAAATGCATTTAAAAATCTCTCTCTCTGTGGCTCTGTACTTTATAAAGAATTTAGGAAATAAATTTAATTTACTAAATTAAAGTAGAAGTGTAAGTGCGCTTTTAGGGGAGAGGGGAAAGGGGATTTTATATTGTAATGTTGTCTGCCTTTGTCTTTTAGTGGTGTCAAGAATATTAAAAAAGTTTTATGTTAGAGTATAAAATAAAAATGTAAGCCTCTGTTTTGGGACTTTTTTTTAAGTGTACTCTATTTTTCAGGAGCTTTTCAAATGTCATTGTGTTCAGAGATCACATCCAACATCCACTAAAGTACCTAGAATGACTCTCATTGATTTTCATGGGAGACACTGTCAAGCAGTGTTAAAGATAGGACTGAACACATCTTAGGTGTCTTTAGATGTAATGGAATTTTATTGTGATAAATTCAAAGCTATTACTGTAAATCATTTCTTAGAAGATGAAAAAAGCCCTAACTCTAAATTTAGTTTAATGAGAGTTTAGAAAAATGAAAATCCTGTATTAGAATCAGTATAAGTATTATTACTTCCTTGTCTGCTTTCTTAGGACTAGATTTTGCAAAAGCAGTATTTAATTTATTACTTCAATGTATTGAGGCTACTTGTATCCTCATGTGCTACACAGTGTGAACAATGTGGAATAAAGACAATGGTTATACTGAATCCCATTAGTTTTACTTTTTAAAACAAAAGCAATCCCCTGTCAAGTAGTCTGGATCTTCTTCCACGTACCTTATTAGTGTAAGCTTTGTCTCTATATCATGTAGCTAACAGTTTGCCCAAAAGAAAAGATAGCCTGTTATCATTTTTGGACCTCATGGTACTTCTATATGAAGGAATGTTAACTTTTGGTTATGGGATTTGGTGGCTACAGGGAAACCTTTAACTGGTATGTAGGTATATAAACTGTGGATAAGAATGATTTTCATAATCTCAGAAACACCTGGAAAATCTTTACTTAAGATCAGAAATGAGAGTCAAATTAACTGAAAATTGTAGGTAGGATAGCTAAGGGAAAATAGATGTCAATCACTTTCTTTGTATATACCAGCCATTTCCCTTTAAATTATCTCCTGAATACATACAAATTAAGGCTGTGACTTTGAATTCAAAAAAATATCCAGAAGAAAAAGAGGTGTCTGTTAAGGATAATAGATTTCAACTATGATCAATACAGCTATTTTGCAATCTTCAACAAATTGCCTTGCTACAGTTTTATAAATTCCTAAGAGATCCAAAGATAAGTATATCAAAGCAATGATGTGCTGCAAATACTAACTTAACACAGCTTAAGAAGCTCTTCCCTTTCCACCTCCTTGGCTGCTCAGCCTCTTCCAGAGGCTTGAAAGAGTTCTCAGTATTTGCTGGACTGCAAAAAAAACCAAAACAAATACAGCTGTGAGAAAATAATATGTAGCAGCCAACAAAACATTTTCCTCCAATATCTGTATGGACCATGGTGAGAGATACGACAGGTGACAACAAGCAATGACATATGCAATAGTTTCAGTTCTCCCCTCTTTGTGGAGACCTATTTATTTTGCCTTTGTAGGACTTCATGCTTTGTGTTGATACAAACAAGGATTTGCCAGAACAGAGTATTCCAAGCAAAGGGACTAGGGTTTGGAGATTTTTTGTTGTTGTTGTTGTTGTTGTGTTGGTTTGTTTTTTGGTGTGGTTTGGGGTTTTTTTTCTTGTTGCCATTGGCTGTTTTCTTTTATTTTGTTACATTTTGTTTAAAAGTCTGGTATTACCAGAGCGTACTCCACCAATTCCTTTTTTTATCTAATTTCCTATGAAATCTAGTGTCAGAAACCATAATAATTTAGCTGTCAGAAGCTCAGATCTGCCTGTGCTTCCATATTGACTTTAAACACAGCAATTTTCAGTGGTGCTTCAGGGCACTCTAATAGCTGTAGGTTGGCTTTGCTACCATTGCAGAAGCTTCAAAACAAACCAATACACTATAGCTTGTAATGTTTAACCTGTGGCAAAATAATCTGCCCTTGGCTTCTGAGATAATGGCTTAGATACATTCAACTAATGTACAAGATCCCCGGGGTGAGTGTATATCCTTAGGAACATGGGAAAGCACAGTTAACAAAATAAGAAATGTAAGGACTAGAACATAAAAAAAGTATAGTGCAACAGGTATGGCAAAGAATTTAATTTCCAGTTTTCCTGCTGCAGAAAGAAGTTATAGCACTGGTAAGTGCTTCTGGCTGAGGCAGGAAACCTATGGATTTTCCAATCTGAGGAGTTTTTATAAAAGTGCTTGGAAAATAGGAAAAAATCCACAGGATGTAGCTACTGCGCACTAGAATGGTAACGGGCTGTGGTGTGCTGCTGCTCCTAGGGCAATGATGCACAGTTGGACTTGGTCTGAGAACAGCATTCATTGTTCAGCCACAGGACTGTCAAATTTTCTGCCAAAACAGGCTGTTCTTACCAGCTTGTTTGATCAAGATTCTTTCATCTGCCTGAGTGCCCAGTGCTCTGTGTGTGGTTTTCAGACTGAATTCAACTGCACATGGATTTTGCAGCCACATTTGGGTCTGTGTTTCAATACTGTACAAGTTGCAGGAAGTACAGGAAGCATAACTTGCAATAAATTACAGGCTTGTGTGAATTATTAGTCCAATGGAAATAAGTAGAAGCTACTACTAAGTTCAAATATTTGCCTGGTTTGAACAATTTATGTTTTATATCTACAGTCTGTTAGAGTCTTTTTCACAGAGCACATATAAATATTTCTAGCAGCTGTGACTGCCAAATTACTTGGAGCAAGTGAACATCGCTCAGTCTCAGTATGAAGAGATTAATAACAATCATGCCTTATGCTCATCCCAAACATTACTCATTCTGCTTTACCTCATACATACTTGGGACTTAAATGCCCACTGACATCTCAGCCAAAACTGAGTGATACAACTACAGCCTGTGGTGGTAATACAAGAAGTCTTTTTGCTTGAAATGTGCTATGACTTTAAAATGTACTTATAGTACATTTGCTGCAGAATTTGCAAGCTTACACTCTGATTACCTTATTCATCGGCAACTTAACTAACCTGCATTTACCATTCTGTCTGTGTTTATTCACAGAATTCAAGGTGAATGGCTAAGCATCCATTTCTGCTTTCTATCTTCTGCAGTCTTCTTTCATGTTTTATTTTGATATGGAAAGAGTCAGGTGGTCTCATAAATGTGGAAGAGAAACATATGCTAAAATAAGAACCTCTTCTTGGAAAACCCTAGAGGTGTTTCACAACTAAGTCACCAACCATCCAACTATGATACCAATGAAGATACAGCAACTTCTCAAATACGTTGCATAAATGCCATAAGAGACACGGACCATTCAGGAACAATTCTTACAGTCCTTTTTTGGTCCCAGTATCTGTATGTAACATAGGACAAATGGGGAAAGGATGGAGAGGATAGAGAACAATTTTATCATATTAACATGGTAGCTCTGCCTAGTAGTCCAATTTACAGAAAGTAATGTTGCCAGTCTGGATCATCCTTTAATGGTGGGTGCCAGGTAGGTGAAGTCGATGGAAAGCCTGGAGTGCCTTAAAATAGATTCTGCCACTTCACAGACTTTTCCATCTCAATTGTCACCACTCCTTAAATCAAATGCAACTAGCCATTTTGGATGTTTCTACCCATTAGGGGGGAGATATGTGCAAATAAAGCAGGTGTGTGGTACACTGCTATTGCATATTGATACTCATTCTCTGAGCTTACTGTAGTCAAAATGTAATTTTCCACATGCTGTCCATCATGTACCTCTCACTAAAATGATAATTCAGATTATTTGTGCACATTTTAAGCTGGAAATGTTTTGTAACTTCAGCATTTTCCAGACTCTCTTGTGTTAATAAGGTATATTGTTATTAATAGAAGTAAACCTGAGTTCTTTTTGTCAGCCTTAGATGTGTGCACTTACAAGCTTTCACAGCTGTTAAAATGACAACAAATACATACACATTGAAGCAAACCAAAGTGCTAGGATAACTCTTGCTTCAAATACACCCATATGAGAGAAAATGGCTGTTTTTTTGACTTAAACCATGGCACAATTCTGTGACTTTTTCCCATCAGTGGCTGTGAAACCAGTCCTAGCATGCACTAGAAGTTTCATAGGTTATGCCATGGGTACCTTTACAGTACCAGCCCTTATTTCAGAGATGTCTTTCAAACAGACTGAAACACAGCAGGAGAGAGAGTGAAATGACAGCAGCTATAAACATCACCTCTTATATTGACATAGATTCTGTGATGTCATTCATTTCAGTAGCAGAAGCCCCTCTATTTAGAAATGACATCCATGTGTATATGAGATCCACAGAAGATTCCAGAAATCATCACTTCACTTTTAACCCATGTGGTACCTTTTGCAGTTGGGATGGCAAATGCTTCTCAGGAGATATTGTAACACATATAATGTGCAGGCAGTTGTGTTTTAACTATGTTCAAATCCAAATTTAGAGAAAAATAGCAGGGGATTTTTTTGTTTGTTTTAACACCACCCAATATAAGTGCTATACAATTCTCAGGGATTCTCTTTTGCTAACATAATTGCCATACTGTTTCAGGAGAGCCTGATAGCCTTTGTTAGCCCTCTAGCTTGAAAAACTCAGGTGTAGCTGTTGCATTAACAAGAAAAGAAAAAGTACATTTATTAGCTTAAGAGCATACAGCTTGGTAGGTTGATCACAGAATATTATAATCACAGAATATCTTGCATTGAAATGGATCCAGAGACATCACTGAAGCTCAGCTCCTGGCCCTGTACAGGACCACCCCAAAAATCACACCCTGTGCCTGAGAGCATTGTCCAAATGGTTTTTGAGCTCTGTCAGGCTTGGTGCTATGACCACTTCCTGGGAAGCCTGTTCCAGTGTTCAGCCACCTTCTGGGTGAAGATCGTGTCCTTTGCTTCCTCTTGTGAGATGTTGTAGACTGCAGGGATGTCTCCCCTAAGTGTCCTTTTCTCCAGACTGAACAAACCAAGTGACCAACCTTCCCCTGGAGATCCTTCACCAGCTTCATGGCCCTCCTTTGGATGCTCCCTGATAGCTTTGTGTCTTTTTCATATTTTGGTGCCCAAGACTGCCTGTGATACTCAAGCAGAGGCTGCTAATGATCACAATATTTAAGTATGTAATGCACCGCACAAGTCAGAGCATCTGTTAGAGCTTTGGATTGGTATGCTGTCTATTAGCTTACTACAGTAAGTGTTAACTATATATGTTCACAAGTTTTGCTGTGACAGTAAAAGAGTGACAATACAGAGGCTAAATATGTCATAACAGCCTTAGGCATTGCAGGCTGCTTTGATTCAGCAATATTCTGTTGCAGTCCTCTAACACGCTGTTAAAACTTTTTGCTTGCTCATTTTGCAGGAGCAATTTAACCATGAATTCTGCTCAGCTAATTACTTTGCTTTCCCTGAGCATGCAATATGTTGCTCATAGGAGTTTCACATAAGCAGTAACTCAAGTAAGATTTGAGTATCTTTTCTCTCTCATAAGATCATTAGTGTAGAAAGACCAGAGAGGATGCGACAGCTTTTACTGTTCAGTCTTCTTATTTTCAAATATTCTCACCTTCTCTGACTTGAGGAACACTTGATCTCACCTGACCCTTCTCTTATTTCTTGGGTACCTGGTGTGAGGACCTGATAGAACACTGACTTTAATTTTGACTTACTGTTCTCTGTTGAATGTCTTTCTCCTCTTCTCAAGGCCCCTGATTTTCAGATGCCAATGACCTCCTTATTGATGGATTATTATAACTGCCTCCTCATCCTTATAAGCTTATCAAACAACTCACCACAAGGATGATCACTGAGTTTGTCTTCCCTGAATAAAACTCTCTGTGATCTTTGGCTCCATTCAACCTTGGCACAGTTTAATTTCTTGCCTCACTGGCCCCCACAATCATGTCCTGTCACTAGTCTAGCCATCAAAACTTGAATCTTAATTTCTTAGTTTACCTTAGGTTTTCTCTCAGTCTTTGTGGGACTATTTTGAGTTTGTTCTGGAAATTTTCTATAAACACGAATAAAGCATTTCTCTTGTCCTTCTTAAAAGTTCCCCTTTTAAAACTCTTTATAGTAGACAAGCCATGTGCACTGGAATCCTTTATCCCTGACATCCCTTTCTGTTCACCTAGGTGTCTTTATCAATGTCTCTTGCATTGCCTGTAAGCTGTTTAGTGGAAGAACCCACATTCTTGTTCTGTATGTATTCTGTGTCTTGCAAAATGAAGCTGTGAACCATGAACAGAGGTTCAAGACAGTAAAGTAAAACAAACTATATATATGCTGTATATATATTACAATATATACTGTACTGATTATGAACGTAATTCTTATTAGTTCCTTGTAGCCCTGGTTTTGTGCCTGAGGTGTTTTGGTTTTCTGAAATTCTTTTCCCAGGGAATTGTCTGTAGACAAGAAACATGTTTTGTAACTGCAAATCTTTTTACATTTTTTCCCTAGGAGGGACTTCTTCTTGATGTCCCTCTGGTCTGACCAATGTGATTGAAGAGGTTTGTCTTTGTTTCACCAATCAAATTGGTCTGTGTAGAATAGTATAAAAGGGAGACACATCCCAAAACTAAAGGAGTCATTTTCTGCCTTCTGAAGTCGGAGTCTGTGTCATTGTGGTGTACAACAGCGTCAGTTCCTCTCTTTTTGCAGTGTATCCGTGTCAAATAAATCAGCCAGACATCATGCCAGATAGAAAACCTGTGTTCAACACACTGGCTTAAACCTAGAGGTGTGGTCAGGAGCTTCTAGATTGTGTATTTACAGTTTCCCATGGAAGAAAAATGCTCTGCTCTGATATTGTAGTTCTAGTGATTTGCTTTGATTTTTAGTAATTTTACTGCCAGATATTTGGTGGAAAAATCCTGTTTGAATGAATATTGATCTTCCAAAGTAAAATTCTGAGGCAAGATCCTAGTTCAGAGAGATACTACAGAGTGTCCTGCAACATTTAAAGATATATCATTTTAAAGGGCAAGAGGGCTTTAAGAGATAGTTTGAGTTCCTGCTAACAGTGGAATGTATACGTTCTGCATAAATTTACTAAAATCCCAAAAGGTTGTATCTAGAAATGGGAAGGCCTTGCAGAACTCTTTTTGCTGCCCCAACAAAACTTGACACAGCAGAATTTCTTTCTCTTTTCTCATCTGGCTGCAAGTCAGACTCCAAATCTTGTAGTAACAAAAGTAGCATATCTAGCAAGTACTGTTCACAAATTTGGTTGTTAGAGAGCAAACATATAGTAAATGTTCTGTTCCAAGTTACTTCTCCTGCTTTCAGTACAACCTGGTAGATCTGCTGTACATCTGTTGTTTGCATAGCCTTCTTTTAGGGTTACATCCTTCAGACACATCTGTGGGGGTTATTTCAACTCCTAGAGCATGGGGTATACAGACCTTCTTTTCCACATTAAATCTCTTTTTAGATTTATATTACCCGTGTAATATAGGCAGATGCATTATTTCTTTCTAGGTCTGTCACAACTCTTTCCCTGTCTGGCACTATAGAAAGGAATATGCACTGCAGAAAAGAATATCCATTCTTTAATTCTCCTATTACACATTTCCATGTCTTGAGACAACATCTCCCAGTGAGATTTCCTCTCGTGTTGGAAGCTGAGCCTTCCCATTGCCATTGCCATGCCTAATTCACTTGTACTTGCATTGAAACCAATAATATCAAATCAAAATTACAGGTTTCCTTGTCATCTGTTAAGGCTGATCTGAGAACCACCTGATAATTTTATTTCAAACATAAAAAGAAAGAAGAAATAAAGGAGTTTCTGTTAATGTTTAGATTGTATTATCATCTGCAAATCAGGATCTTGACAAGCCATGCTGATTACCAGCATAACATACAAAATGGACCTGTGGAGAGACCTGTCTCTGAATGGCAGCAGATCACTGTTGTGAAGTGGATGGGCGTTTCCTTTCCTGTGAAACAAAAATACAAACTGTCTGAGGAAAGGTATTGACCTTGTTTTCACCTTTGCTGTGTTGGAGCTAGGCTCATGTTTCTTAGTGTTGAAGTCACTTCCATGTGAATTTGAGAGGGGTGTCTGTTTCTGCACATCAAATGACTGACCTCAGTCTAAAAGAAGTTCCTATTATAGATATTGAAGGAAACATTCAATTTATTCTGCATCAGCCATGAGATTAATCATACCTTAATACTTGAAATTAGATATATTGAATACAGACTGAAAATATTTTTCTGCTGGCAATAAGACTAATACACGCTGCATTTGTGAACTTCTACTCATCAGCCACATCAGCAGGGTATAGAGAACTATGAATTTGTAAAGAATTTGTAAGGAATAGTTATTGAAAAATGGATATAGACATATTGCAACTGTCATTTGATAAAAATAAAAAGAGAAAATAGTGGAGGAGAGTGTTATATTTTATTGGTTTCAACTTCTTTTTAGGTAGCTATTTTGCGCATTTCTGTTCTGCCAACAGGAAGATTAATGCTCAGTCATATCCACAAAATGGACTGGGACCCAATACATGGGTGTTTATTATGTGGACAGATCCTAGCCCTGACTGCCATTGTAGCAGTCTCTGAACAGGCTACAGGTATTGGCTGACAAGTAAGTTGGGCATGAGGGAAGTTTCTCTGCCACCTTGCATAGATATGGATGCCTGTGAAAATTTCTGTCAACAAGGTAGTAAGAGTATTGTATTTGTTAAATCCAAAAGACTTGGTAAGGTCAGATCTTCAGGTCTTGTGACTTGTGTCACTGGTTTTTTGTGCCAGGAAGATGACAGTAAAGCTCAACAGGAGGTGTGGCTGTGACTGCATCCCAGAGAAAATGACTGAGATGAAGCTGAAAGCTTTGTTAGAAGAATGAGAGCGAAGGGGCCCATAATGCATAGCAGTGAGAAACACTGCAGAATACCTGGGAAGGATATAGGAAGCAGAACCAGGAGAGGCAGGTTTATCCCCTGTGCAGTTCTAGATTTGTTGCAATGTAACTGGGCAGGAAAGGCTGACGAGGAGTCTGCTGAAAACCAGCTAGAAAAGGCAGCACCAGATCCAAAAGACACCATCAGATCCAGTGATCTCCAATATCACATCTTCTGGGGACAATGGCTTGCCCTGTCAGAAGCAAAGCCTTCATGGGATTATGACCTCTATCCATCAGTGTATTCCTAAGAGAATCAAGAGGGAAATTCTGCTGTCTTTGTTTATTTTTTCTTCCTCTGGGAGAGAAACGGCTGCAGGCACATCTGTATTAGGAGGTCTTAGATATTACTGTTGTCTCAAAAGATCATTATTTCTCTCTCCAGCAGCAAAACAGTGCCAGAGGTGTGTGAGTTTTAATTATTGATGCCAACACAGTGTGCATCAATTTTGACAAAAGCTTTACCAATTGACTTATAAGAAATCTATTTGCTAGAGTAGCTGAGCACACAAGCCTTCTTTGACCAAGCAGATAATTTAAGGTGAACATCATTATCAAATTATGTACAGCTGAAATCAGCTCACTTGGGAGTCTCAGCAATAGCTGCATTGCATAATTTCATGTAGATACAGAGATATTACTGGTTTAGTGTTGAAATACTTCAGTCTTGTTCACACAATTTATAGTTTCATGCCTGTTTTTGAAGGGGAAAATACAAATGCAAATATTACTGCATAATTAAATCCCTTGAAATTTTTTGCTTATGACTGAACCATCAGCACTATCTTCACAGCAACTGTGCAGGCATTGGATATAGATTCTTTTCCCTAGTTTCTCCCTGACACACATTAAAAATATCATCAAATAATAGCACAGTTGTTGGTATCTAAAGATATGATTAGAGATGTTCTAGTATTATATAACCTGAGGACATCCTGTGGAATTTAGCAACATTATGGAGATGGCCTTTTCTGTTCTTATCTCTGTTCATCAAAGTCTTAAATTATAGCATGTAAAGGTGAAATATGCCTGTTTCAGATGGTGGATGTAATCACCATTTTTACTCCTTTTGGAGACAGCAATGCTAGTAATTTATGACTGCAATGAACACTAAGAGTGCATTTTACACAGAAGACATATGTTGTCTTGCAAATCTCATCTTTTTGTTACATGTGGTACATTTTGTCTGATTTATTTTTTTACCAAGCATCACTTAGAAAACAGGTTGTGTTACTTTTACAGAAATTCTGCATTAGGACCCTCTGCCCTACCTCATTTTCCTAAATATAAAACCACAAGATTTTTATACAACCCACATAGCTATTGGTTGTTCTGTATCACCATCTGCTGCAACACTACTCCCTTATTTTACTTGCACATATCTGGAGGTTTTCTTTTTTCCACATGCTTGTTCTCTTATGAGTAGCCACAAAAATTTTCTTCCCCTTTGCCACCATTGTTTATGCCTTAAAGAAGTACAAAATTACTGCTGTAGGCACAGCATAGAATTTGACATGATAGCAATGTTTTTAACTGAGACTCAGTCATAAGATGCAGCTTTCTTGATCCTGAACTATTACCAATTACCTTGTCTTTCAGTTACATCATCTTGCCCAGGCTCAAAAATAAGTTCCATTGTACACAGTGAAGGAATTGATTTTACCATTATAACATTTTGACAATACTGATGTTTTGGTGAAATTTTGATAAGGCTTTTGGCAGGATCTTTTCACGTCACTGTGAATGGCAGGTTTTTAGTTTTGGCCAAATTAGTTTTCTTTTGACAAAAAAATCCCAAACAAATTTAACCCAACTTGTTCCTAGAGCAATGGGGTTTGGCCTGCCACAGCACCAGGTGTCTCCCTTAACACTGCAGGGTCAATTGTCTATAGGAGATAAACATACTTCACTGGAGAAACTGGAATCAGCTTCCCACACTGTACATACATTTCTGAAAAAACAAGGGTGTATAATGATAAAATTTGGGAAGGTGGCCAATTGGGCCTACTGTTGGGGCAACATGCACTAGCTTTAACTGCTGGGGTGATCGATGTACTTGACAACACAGATGGAACATGCAGGGTGCCAGCCAAGGTTTCTGTCACCCACAAGGCTACGGCCAAGCCTGCGCTTCTGCCATGCTGCAATGCTTCATCCTGCAGCATTAAATGCACGGAAGGAGAGCTGAGTAGCATGGCTGAAAAAATGTTGTTGATGCATCATTACAGTACAAATACGTCGACACGCATGTAATCAGTGAGTTGACACCTGATCTGCTCAGCCTGTGTCACAGCAGCCTGCCTCACGTGGATCAGAACATTTCACTGTATTCCTAAGGTTTATGGAAGCATCATGTGTACTAGAATGGGAGGAAACCAGCCCTTCCTCAGCCCTTGCACTGAACAGATCAGGTAGACTCCAGCTGCAGTTCAGAGACTACAAGGCTGGGCCCCAGTGAAGATGCCCATTTGGTCATGGGCATTTTCATCAGTAGAAATAAAACTGGCAGTTTATTCCAGAACAGTTTAGGTGTCAACATAGCAATGATATTACCTCTTTATTCTCATACACTAACAAATATCACACTTCCTGGGGGTGTCTCCATTTTGCCTTCACACAGAATTTCTAATGTGGTAACACACATTAGACAGAGCTGTTTCTACTGAAAAGTGCTGCAGCTGTAAATATACACAAATTACTTGAAGAGAAGCAATACTAACCTTACTTTCAATAAATTAGACAGAAATAATGCCCTGAATGGCGGGGCTGAATCCATGTTCCCAGGGAAGATCACAGTGTCACGATGGGACATGAAATAAAGATGCCTGACTCCAGTCAGAAAGCAGCAGAAATTAGAAGGCTTTATTTACAATTCATTCAGTCCTTTTATAACATGCTGTGCTAAGAAGGCACATTATTGGTCCGTAGGGCTGACACCACTCCTATTGGCTAAGTAACAGAAATAGCAAACAACACCTGTTGTGATAGGAAAGGAACATTGTTTACACCAGGTTGTTCTGGGAAAAAGAAAACTGTTGAAAAGTTTCTCTTGAGAAGAGCTAGCTCTTCTCAAGCTCAGAAAATACTGAGTCTACATCAAGGAGGTATGAAGGAATACGGGATGCACACCATGAGTTCTAAATATTTCCACAGAAAAGTGGAGTGAAACAATAAGGGCCTTTGGTAAAAGAGCAGATAGAAAGTCAGAAGAACTTAAGTGAGCACAGAGAGGAGGACAGGATTGAGACAGAAAAGTGGGGAATGTGTCTAAAATGAAGGCAAGTCATGGAGGAGGACAATAGAAAAGTACTGGTCCTGAGCCTGAGCCTAGAGATGCTGTGCTATCTCTTGTGGGAAAAACAGGCTGTCCTCCAGAGTGGGAGAGAGTTGTTCCAGAAAATGCCAACATGATCCTAAATATGAAATTGAGACTTGATGCAGACAAGAGCAGACATTTTTACCATAAGAGGAACTAAAAATTTAGGAAATAAAACTGATACTGTGAGGAGAAAGGTCTCTTGGGATGCAATCATGAGGATATATGTTGAGACTGTCAGGAGCTGAAGTAGACCAAATACTTCTATGGCTGTGAAAAGGCAAGTTGAGAATGAAAGAAGAGGAACTAGAGAGGCTGGTAATAGTCATTCTGCATGTTAATTCTGCATGTTAATTATGCTCTCCTTGGAAGGCATGGGCAGGAGCCCATGCAGAAAGAAGTAGAAGACACAGAAGGCAGCACATGGATTGTCTTCTTGGGGGGTGGGATTTATTTAAACAGAAGAGTGTAGTTTAATATTGTTAGAGAAAAGAATGTTTATTTTACTGAAGGCAAACTATCTACAGCATTTCCATCATGCATGCCTTTCAGAGAGGGGTCAGAAAGAGGAGCAGAGAAAGTAGAGATGGGGTTTGAAAGGTCTGAAAGCAAATGCCAACTCATCAAAGCTAATGGACCAGAAAACATGAAAGGTCCAAGAGTCAATGTGAGGGAAAATGAGCAAATGTTGAAAGAGATCAGATGAGGGTTGAAAAGGGAGATATATAATATCAGAGATTGCTGCTTGATAAAATCACTCATGTGAAAGACACAGTGAAGGCAAGAATAAACCAAGACTGAAATTTGTAGAGAGATATGAAAGCAAAGAAATACACACTTAAGGGTTGGATGTATCATCATTGCAGGAGTTGAAATGATTATGGATGAGTGGGGAAGACTGCAGGACAGAGAATTAACAAGACTTTGAAGAAGGCTGATGGGTGTGGTAAGATGTAACAGCAAAATTAATAGAAAGGGAAGCATCAGATGGAGTTTGCTCAAAAGCTGGGAGAAAAGTTGGAAGAACAAAAGATACAGAGAGAAGCGTGACAGATCAAACACAGATGGGTTAAGTTGGAGAATATGAAAGTAAGCCAGAAGGAACAAAAAGAATTTAAAGTGGTGGGATAACTATTATAGGTTGTCTTCCAAGAGTATGCAGAGAAGTCCTCATCACAAGAACCATATCACAAAAGTATTCAAGTCAGTCATTTATTTCTATGCTATCAGGCCACATGTTGCAGTGTTGTTTTGCTGTTCCCTTTTATAGAATGATATGACAAAAACGATGTACTGACATCTCATTTAATTGCAGGAAAAAAATCTTGTTACATGTCAATCACTAGATAGAATTTTGAATGGAGAGAAACAAACCAACCCAAAAATCTATTGTTTAATGGATATTAAAGGATGACTTCATCAAAATAGTCTTAGAACAAACTTTGTTCTGTGGAAATGTGTGTAAGTCCAGTAGTTTAGGATTTAGGAACTCTAAAGATGAGTGGTCAAACTCACCACCTCTGTGACTATATAAAATGATTCACATCTAAGTTGTATATTGGTTGGAGATTGGACTACAGGAATATAAATTCCTTTAGAAGCCTTCATATGCCAAATGGTTGACCAGAAAACCAGTATGTCTGAGAAACAGCCTTCTAAATCCACTGAGAAAGGACATCTGGGCTAGCAATACTCTTGATTTAAGAAAATTATCGTGTAATTAGCATCATGTTGGCTGGATTCTTCCAACTGGAAAAGGCTTCGAAAATTTTTCATTATTTGCTTTGCATACTCAGATATCTTGTTTTTTTTCTTTGCATTTTTGCACAATTTATGATAACACCCTTCTCTTTAATGTGCTTTGTCTAATCTTGTATCTTTTACACTATAGCCACCCAGGATTACCCACAAAATAACACATGCCCAGTACTTAACATGAGCACTATAAGGAAAGGCTTGTGTGGAAACACCCTCTGAGTTGTAATTCAGGCAGCTCCAAAGCTGCACATATTCTGGGATCTACATTTTTGCAGCTCCTATTAGTTGACATTGTCCAAGCTTTGGTTATGCACTAAGAGTCACGGTACACCTCACCACAGCAGGCAGCAAAGGTACTTCTAGAAAATGGAAAAGAAATTCCTAGTCAACTCAGGACAAAAAACCCCAAACAAACAAACAAAAAAACCCACACCAAAACCAAACCAAAACAAACAAAAAAACCCCCTACCAAAAACCAATCCACCTCACCCAAGAATAACAGGTTTGTAATTTAAGAAATTAAATTCTTCTCTGGAGAAAGCAGAGCTGGTAGACTGTAGAGATAAAAATCTAATGTATTTAAAAATGAAAACAATTTCCAGTGTCAGAACTCGTTCTCATTTTTCTTTTCCCTTTTATGTCACTGTAGTCATGCTCAAAGACAGGCCATTAATACTACTTAGAGTGAGTGATGGTCATTTCAGCTGCAAGGGTGAGGTCACTGAATTATGGAGGTTATAGCTGAATTTGGGAACATGAGATGATGGAAGAAAGTTTCAAAAAAGAAAGATTTTTATTTTTGTCTAATTCGAGCATATTGGTTTCCCTTTAAACACGGATTTTTGAAATTCTGCTCCAGAAGCCTTTACAGGAACCATTATTTCCAGCTGAGAAGCAGGACTGATGTCAAATAGGAGTCAAAAAAAAAGGGTGGAGGTGGAAACAAAGGGCATAAACCAGACTAAAGTACAGTCTACAGGGGCTAACAGTATTCCAAGGTAATGGAATAATCTGCTTATAGTTAGTGAATACAGAAACTTATGGAAAATATTTTTATGGAAACACTAACAACAATATGCCCATTGTTTATTTATATGTAAAGCCTTGAGATGGAACTAAAAGATGCATAAGTAATAATAGTCACTTCAAGTATGATGAAGTTTTAATTAGGAAGGCTGGTATTTTTTGTTGCTCTGAGGTACTGGAGCAACCACAGGCAGACTCTTTGCTGATGTGGTATAACATCAGTGACAAAAGACACAGCAACCCACTATTTGCTATTAACCTTTGGAATCTATAGATTTAAGAAAAGTGCTTAATTTTCTTTCCTCAAAAATAACATAGGCAATAGAGTTTGTGTTTCTCATAGTCATCCACTTGTCCACCCATAGTCCATCCATAGTACCTCAAACCACCACTGTACCTTGGGATCTATAAAGGACTGCAGGAGATCTCAGCATTGCCTCAGGAGTGTCACAAACCTTTAATAACCAGGAAACATTATTAAAAATAATTTTTTGATTCCTAGTTCTGAAGAACCTCAACCATTATTGTTCCAGTATAAAAAAAGGGGGATGCATTTCTTTATCTCATCCTTATTACCTGTGAAGAGGGAAATGTAAAAGTTTAGTTTGTAAATGGATTTTCTGATCTCATCTGGCAGAACTATTTTGGTATAAGCCTGCAGCAAGACTCTCGTGTGACTGCCAAACTGAAGCCTGGACTCAAGGTTGAATTTATATGCCATGAAGAACTATTTATGAGTAACTATAATTTTAGCAGATACAAACTGTTGTACAGATGAAGCGTATCATCTCACCAGCTGCCTAAATTTGCTCTGAAAAGAAATAAGGCTGAGCTGTTAAACCCTTGCTTTGATCTAGACTATGGATTTAGAAACTCATTAAATGTTTTTTATATTTGCTTGAGCACAGAAACACCAGTACTTACCATTTGTGATGAGACAGCCTTAAAAAAAACTTCAGGGGCATAAATGTGAAGGGATTCCAAGCAGACTTGAAAAACGTCAGTGTGATGTATTCACTCCTTCTTGTATGTGCAGTGGTCACTACTGCAGTGGTCACGTGCTATTCTCACGCTTGCCTGGCGTGCAAAGCCCTTACCACAGTGGCACAGAGTAGTCAGTTCTCTCAGGATTGAAGCTGGGATTCCAGCTGTAGCAAGTAAGGCTGTCTCCAGTGCTGGTGTCTGTGCTGGCAATGCTACGCACAAGTAATTCATTATCTGATAGTTTGTTTTCCAGGCTGGTATTTGTTGAGAAGCCAGACAAAGACCAACAATAAATGAGAAGAGACGGAGACAAAAGATGGTTGGTAGAAACAGGCAGGTGCTCTTTATTTCATGTGGCACAGCATTAGGCAGACAACCCAAGAAACAGTTTCTAACAAAAACCAAAGCTATCACTTTCAGGAATCATTCCCCAAACAAGGGTCTACTACCAACAGTGGCACTGAGATGTCCTTGCCTGTCCACTCTCATCTCCTCATAGTTTATATGCGCTTAGGCGGTATCTTAGTGGTGAGTGTCCTTTCCAAGGAGACTAACTTCTAACAATGCAATATCTTTAGACAGCATACATACTGTGCAGGATCACCAGAGTACAATCTCCTCAAGCCATGCTAAAATATAATGCTAACTCTGGAGAGAAGGCTGTGCGATCGCCCCGTGTCTCTCTGAGGTAATACAATGCTGTTTCTTAGCTGACAACATGAGGGGCACCTGAGGGAGAATCGGTATGGCTTCAGAGTCTAGTTTTGAACTCCTGATGCGGTAGCGGGGCCTGGTGCGCCATCGGCCGCGACAGGGCGAGGAGCTCCTCCACCCCTGACCTCCGCTGGGCACCAGCAGCACCAGAGAACTGAGCCTCCTGTCACTCAGGGGGGTGAGAACAGCGATGGTCTTGGAGGAGGAGAGGGCCATCAAAGATCACAACAGACCGTCAGCTTTGCCTCGGTCATTAGGCGAGAGGTAACAATGACGGCGGTGGGTGCGGGGAGGAGATACATCGTTAGCACTCCGGATTTAAAGGCATGAAGAATGGCTGGTGGAAGGTAGATGTTTTGGAGACTAAGGGCAAAGCTTTAAAAGCCTTGGGATATTACTTTTAATTATTATCTACAGGTTATTCTCTCTATATATACTATTCTTTTTTCTAAATTATGAAAATAAACATTTATTAACAAGTCACTGGGTCAAATCCTGCTCGCCACTGAAGGCAAATCCATTGACTTCAATGGGAGGGAACCCCGTGTAAACAACGAAGGGCAAATTTGGCCCTTTATGTCCTGAAAAGTCTGCTTGTACCCATTGTCTTTCAATCCTGCAACGAAATACAGCTTGAAGGGTGAACTATTCATTACATTTCTCTTAAACTACCAGGGGAGTGTCAATGAGATGTGGCAAAGGAGGGGAAAAAAAAAAAAAAAAAGAAACAATAAATAATTCTACTTTAAAGGGAATTTTATCCATGTTTCAGAGCCAAAGTACAAAACGAGAGTGGATCTGGATCAAGCGCTACTGACCTTTACTTTCTAAGCAACAACAAAATTCTTCATTTAGCTTCGGTGAAATGTTACACAACCAGATAAAACAGAAGGAACCAAACAGTCCTTTTCCTTTGCAAACATCATATACCCAAAGGTGAACACTGTCATCCCTTTGGATTCTCTGCTAACTCCCACTGTCTGCACAGTGCAGTGTCAGCCACTGAAGACAAAACACATCTACTGTGCACATGAGTAAAACCTGTGGTGTCTTACAAACATAACATTTTGATGTTTTGAATACTAAAAACCACTAGGTGCTTTTAGACACAGAACAATACGATTTCAGATGCATTTACCACTTTTATTTCACTATGCAGAAACATACATTCACCATGTGTTGTGATGCAGCTGACAGTGTAATGGATGCTATCCCTTCCGTGGGTATTAGAGCTGGACACTAGCGAGTTTTCAGTGGACGTTCTGTACAGGTTAAGGCTTGACTCAGAACTAGATAGTAAATGCTGACCAGATTCTCAAACAGATTTTTTTTTCCTCTGAGGACAAAAGGGAAATCAATAGAAAACCATCACGGTTATTTCAGATTAATAATTTTCTAAAGCTGCAAACTAAGTAAAATACAGATTTTCTTTTTCTCCAAAATAACTACACATAATTTACAAGGTTAGGATCTGTGAAGGGTGACTGGAAGCTGACTCTGAACAATGCTGACAAAAATCATTGAAGTTAATATTCTAAAATCATTACTACCTCATAAGGTATTCAGTCAGGTATACAAAGCACACTTTGTAAGCATTTATATGTTTTAATAAGAGTAAAGATTCATCATCGTTTATCGGGCAGTAATAAAACCAGATGAAACAAATATAAGATTCAAGTTGTTTACTGAATAAACTGTGTTATTGGCACATCTAATGTGTGGTAAAACATTATACACAGTACCTATACAGCTTCTAGCATTTTGGGGGTAATCTTCATTTACAATATCTGTAAACAAAAGGCTTGCCACCTAACAAATTTTAATTTGTTTAGACTTTCAGAAACTGTGAAAGGCATGAACTGTTTATGTGTTACATGAGATCACTGTTTATATTGTTTATGAACGTGCAGGTAAAGCTGAAAACTTAGACTTTTTAAGAAAATTAAAAATGCTGCTTTTCTGTAATTTTATTGTTGCTTCATGCAATATTGTTTAACTGCTGCTGATTCAGATTGATTTCTATGGGAAGGTATCTCTGCCAGTTTCTTTATTAACGGTCAAGATCAATTCTTCTGTACTGAAATTTTCCATAGACAGATACAAGTCAGTCAGGTTGGAACTGAGACTCCGTATAGGCTCTCGTATTCCTACTGGTATGCATGTCTGGATTCATATGCATTCTAGGTTATTCCTGCAGAAAAGAGAACTGAGTTAATTATTCAAATCAACTACTCTCTTGCAAAAGATTTTGTCAATTTGTTCATATAAGAAAAGCTGTTTGAAAATGGCATCATCCCAGTATAAGCAACTTGGACCAAATCCAAAGTCCACTGACACCAATGGAAAGAATTAATGACATCAATAGACTTTTAAGCAAGCCACATTGAGCTGTCTCTGAAACAATTAGCAGAATACCACAAGAATCACAGCTACTCACTCCTTAGTGACTGGTTCCATCTTCCAAATAAATAACTGACACTGAAATTCAGTTTTCTTTAGGGTCTGTATATCCAAAAGCAGGAGAGCCAAAGAGCTTCCAAAGGTGCTGTGCATTATACTCTGTTACTTACACCAAGTGCTAAGGAATACACATTGTTTTAAGAATAAAATGCTGCCATCGATTCAACAATCTGACAAGCAGCTTTTTCTTCCCCTTCTGCATACAGCATTCAAAGCAATTTTTGCAATGGTGCTGGCATTAAGAGCTTTTGCATAGCAGGTTAGTATGCGTGACATGTTTCTGCACACAGAATAAATATAGGAATATTGAGATGTCTGTTTAGCCAGCCACTACTGGAGAGCATGCCTTTACTGAGAAAAAGCTAGACGCAAGGAAAGCTGCATTATCATCTCATCCTGATAAACAATGCTGCTTTAACACAATAAATGTTCTTTCAAGTACAAGAAAGCCAAGACACCCAAATGCTGACAAACTAATTCACTGCGTTTAAAAGCAAGTTGGACCATATCTTTGCAAGTTGGGAATTAAAGCATAACTTTTAACATATCTGCAACAAGACATTTAAAAAGCAGCTGTAGGTTTTTCCCTTGGCATTTTTAAACCAAAATGCACACCTTTAAGAACAAATGGTTTTTGTTCTTAAATGACACAAAAGCAGACAACACATTTTTTATTACTTCAGAAGTAGAAAATAAGACTATAACAAAGCATGGACAATGAGGACTTTTCAGAGAGCCAACGAAAGCAAATGAGTAATTTCTCTTTCTCCAGCTGGCACTGTTTAATGAAGGCAGATGTCTAGAGCTGAATGTGGTTTACTTTCAAACATCAGAACTGATAACCAGGAACTTGAAAATGCCAGTGAGAGAAAGTGAAGAGTTAAAGGTGAAATATGGTAGGAAAACAACATATACAACATGCCAGCCCAATAAATGCCTAGGAAAATCATCTGGTCCTCTTACCTGTGGTCAATCCTCCCCATCTTCTGGTGTGATTTCTGTCTCTTTATGTACCACTACTTTGGTCACTGACATGTCAGGGTGCTGCTCTTTGGCTTCTTTAATTGCCTGAGCCAGCGCCTATCCCAAGGAAACCACAGAAGGGCAAAAACAAAAAGGAGGTGGAACATGCATGATCAGTAGCAAGGTGGAGAGATTCATGACATATTACACAATTTACAAATGAGGAAAAAAAGATTAAAATATGAAATATACCATCACTGATTCAACTACTATTCCAGCTTAATTTAAGGCATGCCAGTATGAATAATATCTGTCAAAGGAATGTTTAGAAATGTTCTATTTGGCAGTCTTCAGGGTAGCCTTTTTAGCAGTTTGTAGACTTTACCTGATCATGATCAATATCGGCATCTCCTGTGATGACTATTCGTTTTTCAATTCTTGTCTCTGAAATGCCTCCTTTCACAGTCTAGAGGGGAGGGACAAAAATGCATGTCAGTAACTTACTTTAGAGTGCTGAAAGTCATCCCCAGAATGACCAGTGCAGGAACCCTTTCATGACTGGACCAAAATGGCTCAAGCAGCTTGCACAGAGGGGACAGCCCTGGACTGCAAGTGAGCAGCTCTGGAGTTGGCCTGAATGCTCTGAATGGATTAATGACCTCCAGATGTCCTTCCAACACAGGTAATTTTATAGTTCTAGTTAATCAGCACATGCATCAAGAGAGATGTTTGTATGTCAAAAACGGCAAACTTGTCCCATGAAAAACAGAATGGAACACAGACAGCCCATATTCAGACCTATTAAGTCCAACTGCTTGCTTCAGAATGGTGTATGGGGTGGTATGGCCTTTGTATGACTCATCTACTAATGGGGGAACTTCACTGCAGAAAGACGGAATCCTGTTCTCAGTGAATATTGGTGGTAGAGCTGTCACAGCACTAAGAGGGTTTCTACTTAGCAAGGAACTGTTACTGAAATGTTACCTTAGAACCTGGAAGACACAGCATGGTTTGTCTGTGCAGGTGAGCTTTTGGTCTGGCTTGGACAAGCTCCTCAGGGTACCACCCAAGAACGCAGCCAAAGTGTTGGAGCTGACTGAATGTCCTGTTATGGCTACAGGATATAGATTTACTATGTGCTTTCAACACCATGCAGTGCTAATATCTCAGGGCTGAAAGGCACAGTCATGTCAGTGGAGCCTCATGTTCAGACAAGTTACCATATGATGCCAACATGGTTAAACTCTTTCCAGTTCTAGGTAGTATTTGCAGCTAAATGAAGTGTCTGTGTACAGCAAGATTTTGTGCTTGCACAGACACAGGTTTAGGATTCACGTCAAGTCATTGGATGATGCATTAATTAACTCAGCATAGCCAAAGACAGGTGAATAAAGACAAGTATTTATGGTAAATTTACAGCTTCTTGTCAAGAGAGTATCAGAATGTGTTCCCTTTGTGAAATAAATCATAGAACCAAAGCTAAGATAGCACACATCCTGGTGAAAAAGGAGCTCCCTGTTTTCTGAGGACTCACTTTGGTGATATGTGTAGTAGTTGTAGTGCTGGTGGTTTCAGATGTGATAGTTTGTGCACTCATCAATACACCTGGTTCAGAGTCAGCACCGCAATCCACCTAGAAACCAAAAGAGAAAACCAGTCACTGAAAAAACGCTCCTGAGCACAGGGAAGCAAGAACTGGACTGTTAAACTTCCCTGATTCTACAGTTCTTCATAAAGTTAGTATCTTATGGTAGGGGACAACTGCTATTAGGGCAACCATGTGTCAGTATTTCCCTGTGCATCTGGAGGTTGTCCTTCCCCTCTGCAAACACAAGTGAGAAGACAGTGCTTTTAAATCTCCAGTTTCATAATGTTCTCAAAAGGCCCTACACCAGGATGTGAGAGTGACCCTCAGGTAAGTTATTCTTACGTACATCCTCCTCATGCTAATATTTTATACTTGAACAACTTGGAAAAGTTTATACTAAAGCATACACTTAAAGATGGGTGAAAAAATGGGTCCCTTAAAGGAACATTAAATTAGACCATGTCTTTTCTAGAATTTCTTACCTGAGAAGACTCATATGTAATGGTTTTTGTTTCTGTATGGACTACTGGCACTTCCTTTGTTGAAATTTCAAGGTTTTCCCCACCAGCAGGAACACTGCTGAAACTTATAGTCTCAGTCTTCACAACTGGTGACTGCGTGAACAAAAAAGAAGGAAATGGAACATACAGCAAAGCTTATGAATTTCTCACAACAATTTTTATTTTCTGGATGGGACAAAGAAAAAATAACTAAAAAGTGCTCTGCACAAAAAACAAAACAAAACAAAACAAACAAAAAAAAAAAGAGAAAATTCTCTTCAATACAGTGGTACATTCATGTATATAATGCTGGTGACATTTAGCACTTCCCTGAATTTTATGAAAACAAAGGCCAAAATGTTCTAAATAATACAAGAGGCAATGGTCACAACTTGAAAAACAGGAGGCTCCCTGTGAACATCAGGAAACACTTTTTCACTGTGAGAGTGACTGAACACTGGAACAGGTTGCCCAAGGATATTGTGGAGTGTTCTTCCTTAAAGATACTCAGAAGAAGCTCTCTGGAAATGGTCCTGGGCAGCAACTCACTCTGAATGTCCCCTGCCTGATCAAGGGATTGGAACAGATGACCTCCAGAGGGCCCTTCCAGACTCAGTTGTTCTGAGAACCTGTGATCCTGCATTTTCTTAAAATGACAAGAGAATGAATTCTGTAAAGGCTTAGTCTTTTCATCTCTTGGGGAAAAAACCATACACAAAACAGCTTTTAAAAATCTACTAATGGGACTAAGATAAGAAACCTGGTCTGTTTAAGACACAGCATATTTATTTATAATTGCACCAAGAATGGAAAAAACAATCTATTTCCTGTCCTTGAGGACATGTGAACTTTGCCAACCTCGATTGACCTTCCCAAAGAGAATGCCAGCTGATCTTGTTATCTGTTGTGTAAAATGCCATGAAATTTGGTATTTCTCTGTAGCAGAAAAACAGTTTAGGTAAAACATTCATGGCATTTTGCTAATGATGGAAACCAGCAGCAAGCCTTGCAGGTGACATGCAAGGAGGAAATAAGAGGAGAAAAAAAAAAACACTTGCTGTAGAAGTGCAATCATACAAGCTGGGCACAGTTTACTTTCAATAACAGGAATTAACTTAGCCCACTATTGCCTACATTCACAATTCAGCACAGACATGACCAATTTAACAACAAGTTACCTCAAAATGAGGTTTTCTTTCCAAAGACTCTGAAAGTTGGACTGTTGTTCTGTGCTCCTCCGCCTGCTCACACGAAGCGGCGGCAGCGACTCCTTCCTGTTTGGTTAGGGCTTTCCCAGCCTCCTCCCTTTTTTCCTCCTTGGCCCCCTCAGTCCCAGCAGAGCCCTCCTTCCCCTTCACGGCAGCAGCCGCCGCCGACGCTGCCTCAGCCTGGGCATCCAGCGCAAGTCCGGCCACTTTAGCAGGATCCCCGCCTGCATGCACCTCCATCCCATGTCTCTCCTTGACTACTACAGTCTCCTGTACAACCTTCTGCACTGTATCCTGATCCGGCTGAACTGCTTGCTTCATGTCGCTGGAAGTTATCTCCTGAGACGTCGTCGTCTCTATTCTCTGCAGGGAAGGAGAAAAAAAACCCTCGGCATCAGAAGCAGACAACACTATTTGTAGTAGCTCCCAAGCTTAATGTACTGTGAACATAAATTTAAAAAAATAGGCATTATATTTTGCCAAGTGCTCTCTCCCACATTGTGTGGATTTTCATTCTCAGGATGTTACCAGTATAGCAGAAATGGAAAACAAAGCAAGAATCAAAAATTTTAAAAGTGAAGAGAAATTTCAATGTCGTTGTTCTTGTCATTGGTATTATTTTGAGTTTTACAAAGGCAAAATACAACACCCTGCAAAATGACCAAAATAAAATGAAATGAAAGAAAACCTGAGTTGTTTTGTTTTTTTTTTTCCCTTTTCGATGAAGTTTCTCTTGTGGTCCATTGTAACAAAGGAAAACACACATGAATACATGCATTAGTTATACAGTTCCATATTGTGCACAAAACCATGAAACAATACAAAACCAAAAGTAATTGGTGTGTGGTTATGACATCGATGGAGGGAATCAAGCAGCCACCTGAGCCCAGCTATGGGAAGTAGAAGTAACCCCTCCTATGAACTCAGTCGGTTTTCTGGCGGACTCTATTAAAGTGAAGATATCTGAACCATCCAAGGTTTTTTCACTGGTGGACTGTTTAGTCTAAATAGACAAAGAAATGTAGAGTCATACATAGAAAAAAGGCAGACCCATATGCACAGACATATTAATTGCCAAAACCAGAGGCGGAGACGGAGGAAAAGGAGAGAAGGTTGCAGGGGCACGGAGAGGTTGGAAATAGGAAAAGAATGGGAAAATAAATCAGAGCGAATTCATAATGGCTGTAGTAAGCAATAGTTACAAAGCGTAGTTGTTAGCATTGGCGTGTTGCTGGTTCAAGCAAACCTTTTTTTTTTTTTTTTTTTTTTTTTCCTTTTATTAAAAGGCCACAGCAGCAATACTGAATTTCAGTACATAAACCAGAAAGGCTGAAAGCCTTATATATAATGTCTGCTTCAGACTGTGAGACGGATTCAAAGTATGAGAGAAAAAAAAATAAGCTGGGTTGGCTGCTGTCAACATAAAGCCAGGCAGCAAGAGGACGGAAAGCTAGGGTGGTGTGAAGGGATTGCCTAAAAGAAGTCATGCTTTTATCTTTAAATTGTGGCATGAAGTCAAAGCCACTTGTTACCACTACTTTTGATGCAGACGACTCAGTAACATAGTGAGCAGTAGCAATGGTAATTGGCTGTTCTCTGGAATATCTCCACTCAGACAGGCTCTTATCTGTCCGGGCAAACGCCCCTGCTTTTACAGCTTCTCCGCCAAGATGCTTTTCTGCTTTGCCAAGCTGTAAGCTTTCCAGTGTACCAAGTAACTGCAAGTCCTGGTCCATCCTTAGTGTCTTTTTCAAACTCTCCTCTTCAGGACTTTGCAACTGAGATTCTGCTTCCTTTATGGGTGTCAGAGAGTCAGACAGCTTTCTTCTTGTGCTCTGCATGTCGGATCCCCGCCTGGCATTCTCATCAGTGACAGGCTTGAGGATTTCATACTTGGCAACTATTGGAACGGTTTTCACAGATTCTTGCTCTTTCCTTTCCATTTTTTGCAAAGTTTCTACTGAAGGCTGTACTGCTTTCTCGCCCTCTTTAGCTTTACTTGTCATGGTTACAATTTTCCCAGATACGGTATCATAGGACTTTCCTAGGGTGAACATTTTCTGCTTATTCTCCTCATTGGATTGTATTTCACTTTCCAAGTCCTCAAAGCTCTGCATTAGAATGGTACTGGATTTTAATATCTGAGGTGGAAAGGCAGTTTTACTGCTCACAGTCACTACTTTGTATGCCAGATTTTTTTCCGATTCACCATCAACTACCTCAGAGGGTATTTTGTCTATAATAACCCAATCCTCAGTGCCCTATATTTGAGATATAAAAGCTAAATTAGAATATCTGCAGGTTTATCTGTACTTCAGGAGCACTAAATTATGAAGACTTTTAAGAAATCATGTTGCTTCTTGTGAAAGCACATAGTAACTTTTAGCACTGTACCTCTTAGAGCAGTTATCAAGCAAATAAAGAGAATCACCTTAGGCAAAATATGATTTCTTCACATATTCTCTCTCTTCAGAGGTCCATATAACATGGACCCAAAAATAATACTTTTGCCACACTATTTCTGTATTTGTTTGAAGCAAAATAGCATGTCAGCGCATAATTATAATGGTGATTGGAATCAAGCTGGGGTTAAAAATCACATACTGCAGTGGCTCACAAAGCTACAGTCAAAAACAAATTACAAAAATAGGGCAAATAAGCCCATTCAACTGTGCCCCAGTTGTTACAAGCATGCTGTTAATGACATTTTAGAATAGTATGCTTTTGTATGTAGCCTGCCCTGATTTTCCTTGTTTCATTAGAAGAACATGAAAAATATCAACACCCTTCAGGACTGTTTAAATGGAGAAGCATAACACAGCGAAGTGCATAAACTAAACACACTACTAAGAATTCTAAATGAAACTTAATTGCAGCATCTTTTTTCCTCCTCATGCAAATGTGATATGTGATTTGCTTTGCCTATGCAATCAGCATCCAGTTATTTGACTTTAAGACCATAACTTCTGTATTTAACTAAGCAAACGATGCAGTTTAAAATCAAATGAATTAAAAATAACCTCTAGGGATGATGGGATACTTTTCTGGATAATGATTTGATGAGAAGTAACCAAAGTGCCAGCAGATTCTCCTTCCTGCAGCTTCTTCTCTATCACACTTGGCTAATAGAAAAACCAATAAAAATATAAAGTTCACCATCACTCAGCATAATCTAAATTCACTTGACAATATAAAGGAAACTCATTCTCGTGACAGAAGTGCCCCATTCACCGTAACGTTCTCAGTGAGGTTTATTGCTGGAAATGCATGCAAACTGCAAACAACATCCAAACAGCACCGTGCAAGTAAATTTCTAACTAGCAGAGAAATCAGTCTCCATTAGGAAGCCATAAGCTCTGGAGAGGACCCATTCCTCAGAATTTGGTCTCCAGATTATATCTCTGTCTGAAACTTATGAAATAATAATAATAAAAAAATATGAAAAGGGAGGGCTTGGAAAGGAAAAAAAGATAATAAAATAATAAATCATTGCCATCCTTTCTGACTGCATATCAATGAAGCATTGTTTGTTTTTACCTGCATTTCAAGGAATGTAGTACCTCCCTTCTGCAAAAATATGAGTTTTTCTGATTTTTCTGTTTCTTCTTTGGTCTAATGTCAGGGGAATAAATGATTTTAGTAAATGGAGGGTATAAAGTCCACTATACTTTACAGTAGCTCATACTTCTCTACTCTACAAATTATTAATCACATGGAAAATTAGGAAACAGAACTAAAGGGAATAATTTTACAGCATAGAGATTTCCAATAAGACGTGAAATCAGTGTCTCTCTATGGTAAATGCAAAGGAGACATGAGTATACAAATGTTATGCACAAGTGTAGCGCACAACCCACTAAACTGAGCAACACCCAGGTGTGGATACACTGCGTTTGTCTCATGTTATTCATTTAACTGGGACTGATGCCAGCTTAGACAGCGTCCACCAACAGCCCAGAACAGGCCCCCTCCACCTTCACTCTGGGCAAAGCTCTCTCCTGAGCTTGCAGCCCTCTCTGCTGAAGCAGGCAGAAGGTGTGCCCAGCTAAGAATTCAGCTCTCCGTTTTCCCCTGCTGGTGTTAGAAGCCTTAGGAGCACTTTTCCCACAGAGGAAGCTAACTGTTCTATTATCCTGTAGTGTGGCACCAAAATCTCCCCCTTTTTTTCCATCAGCGCTTTCCCAATGCTATGAGAGTAGTAAGAGTATTTATCTTGGACAACTGGGAAAATTTTAAATGTTGGTAAGACTCAACTTCCCAAGGCTTTTGAGTCCACCTTCTGGGCTGGCCACTGTTGTCACTTCGCCAGAGAAAGTAGCCCCCTGCAGAGCAGAATGGGTTTCTTGCCAAACCCTTTCCAGTGATTTCAATAACTACTATACTCAACAGATATGCCAATGGAAGTCCTGTGAACTGGCATGATAAAATGTACATATACTCAACAGAAAAGATAGAAATTTAAAGAGAAATATGAAAGTAGAAAGGGATAAATGGCTCAATCCCTGACTGCAATGAGATGCACAAATCCTTTATTCCTAAAGTATTGGTTTCATCCAATCCAGGTCAGATTAAACATTGTCAAGGACTTTCTCAATATTATAGCTTTCACGTTCTACAGCTATCTGGCCACCGTCATGGAAGATATTTAAAACTATATTTTTCATCACTAAGGAAACCCAAAGTATTTCCTCATCTGTCCTAAGAAACCAATTGGTGACTAGAGAGGCTTAAAGTCACACTGACCAAACACTCAGGTGCCACAAGCTCAAAGATCACATTTTGAAAAGATACTTTTTCTTCTGTTCTTGTTTTATTGTAAGAAGGAGCTATAGGTAACAGCACTGAACACATTTTTTAAAGTGGCTATGCTAAATGAAATGTGTAACTTCTTTTACTAGCAGGAGGCACTATACTATCTTGACTGCTTCTGCACTTCTTAATAGACATCAAGGTGCTGATTTTCACCTATGGATGGCTTCAGTTTTTTCCTGAAAAAAATCACTTCTCATCAGGACACGTGAATTGAAACCATCTCACTAACTGGGACCGAAGGAATGGCAAGGTGTTACCTACAGCAGAAGTCACCACAGAGTTAGGCTCTGATAGCTCAAGTCTGCTCTTTATTTTCCACAGAAATACTTTCATTTGGATGAGGTTCTGTGAAACAGATGTAGATTACTTGGATGCATGTAAGGTATACATGCATCTAAGTAACTAGACATTGCTTTTGAGCAAGTTGTCTTCTACTAGCAAGAGAAGAGATACCAGATAATTCTTGCCCTTTTCCTACTTCGCTACTTCTTGTGTGTTTTGATTAAAACTTTTAATTAAATTCCTAAAGTAATAAAGATATTAACAAACACGGTGTTGCTAAGGTTGCTTCCCCTGCAATCCTCTGAAGAAGGTTCAGCTAGCCACCCTTTCCAACAGTTCCTCACATCTTTATTATGATAAATGCATCCTGTTAATTGTACTTACAATTTTACTTTTTAGAAGGATAAACCCTTATTTTCAACTACAATCAAACCAACCTGTTTGTAAGTTCAGTTATGATTCCTGGACAAGGCAGCAGGAGCAACACTAAAACTCCTCTGTGCTCTCCTCAAAAGGGAAGCTTTGAGCACTGAGCCTGCTTTTTTAGGTATTTTAATCCAATGTGAAGGCCACACTAATACACGTCTGGTGCCCGCATCGGCCACTGGGTGTAATGTGGGAGAGGAGGAGGAGAGAGCCCTCTCCTTGGCAAAATCCTTTTCCCTACGAGGAGAAGCTGACACTTGCTACCTGCATGCTTTCAGGGATGCTCTTCCCCAGAGTTGTGGGTCTGCAACACCAACTTCTGAGGTGAGAAAGCAGAAAACTCTTTCAATTTACACTTTCCAGACAATTTTTACTGAGTTCCTTACATTACATCAGTGCTGTGGGCACAGTAACAAATCTCATGACCATTTGTTGGTCTTCAATGCTAAAAGCAAGAGGTACCCATAAAGATAGTTCCTGTGAGACAGAAACCAGATATCCATTCATAATAGAATAAAAAAAAATTAACTTCCAGGCAGACCACACAAGCTTATTTCTTTTTGCTCCATTGGACTTAAGCCAAGACAGTGCACTATGTATTTTATTGCAAGACAAACGTTGCCTTGCTACTCCTGCATTTCCTTATCTACCTACAGATCAAGTAAACACCATCTTAAAAACTGGAATGTTCCTTACAAGCACTTCGGGACTGCAAAGTGAGCAAGATTTTTCACACGTACACTGCATGAAAATGCAGATACTTAGCAATCTGCATTGGGTCTTCAATGACAGTATCCAGCAGAGTGCAGCAACCATCAGGTCCCTTATGGAACTGGCCAAGAAGGTCTAATTATCATCATTATTTCTTCCCTGTCTTCAGAGACTGAAAAGTTCTGCCCTTTGTTTTGTATTTTCTTTTTAAACTTGGCACCATAGCCCCCACTCGTCTCACTACACCACTGCTCCCAACCAGTCACCATTGTTTAAATTTTCTCTCCATCACTTTCATGGCTTTTTTCACGCATGGCTGGACTTCCTCAAGCTCACCGAACCTGCCTGTATTTTGCACCCTCAAAGAGACCCAGTTCTGCCACATGGCTTGCAGTAAATTTAATTCTCTATATACACATATATTTATATATGTATATATTTATGGTATCAGCTCTTCCTCTCATCTTTGCTGCTAGCACCTGCGTCCTGAGAAAAGGGAGTGCCTGCAAGCAGGGATTGGCCTCTAACTACGGCCTCTAATCTAGTGAGAGCTGCTATAAGTAAAAATGCATAGACAAATACACAATGAAGCCTTTCAGCTCACGCTGACCTCTTCAGGCACTAGTGGTTCAATCATAGGAGCATCCTCCTGCCTTGCTGCAAGCCGAACGGGAGATGTGGAAAGCCTCTTCTCCCACTCATTAGACACAGTCGTTTCTGTGGAGGTTTCCAAGAAGGTGCGTTTCAACTCGCTTATATTGGTCTGATGTTTCATCAGATCTTCCTGGGTTTTGTCTAGATCCTAGACAGTTTTAAAAGAATAGAGCAGTTTGTGATACATCCCGAGCCAACCAAACTTTAGAGCCAAAACACACAACTTGGTTAGTATAGAGGGAAGTAACAGCTCAGGGAGCCGGGGAGCACAGCACTGACACAACACTCTGTGAAAATGTGGCATTTTGAAAGAGAACAGCATAGCATATCTGGTACAAGTGAGTCTAAATACACTCTTAAAGAGCCTATCCATATTGCTATAATTTGCACCTGATAAAGAGGCTCCAAACAAACATACATATGCGCGTGGAGGCACACACATATACGCACACGCATATATCGATATTGAGAGTACAAGTTAGAGGAGTCACCATAATCTGAGAGAAAAAATAATCTATTAGCAGGTGGGAGTACACAGTTCATGCATCATAGTGCAGATCCACAGTTTACCACTAAAACTAACACACATGTACATGCACTGGTATATACCAATACCAACCTCTAACATAAGATTACTATGTTTGACATACACATTTTCACCCTGTATTCGCTTAATCAGACTATTCTGAAAGAAGTGAAAAAGAAAGGGAAAGGTAAGGGACACAGTATTCAAAGGATACAAAATGCTGTTTCTACACATTTCTTCACAGAGAACTGACATAACATGCTGAAAGAGGCGAACACCTCCAACATTGATACCTGAGCAACTTCTAGACCTTTTGTTTCTGTACCTGTGCCTTTAGATCTCCGTCCTCCTCTTGATCCGACTGCCAGCATGAGAAAGATTGGAAAACAACACCTTACCCACTTGTATGAATGAAGGCTTTATGAACATTGGTGAGAGGTACACACTAGGTTAAAACTCCATTTTCTCTTCATTAAGGGTTTGAGGAAAAGGAGTAGACACACTAGCTTTGCACAGTTTTCCTAACTCAGAGCAAATTTCCTCTTCTCAAATTTGTTTTATATTACTAAAAGGGTATTAAACATCTTCCTTTTATAAATACTTCTACACTCCACGTTCATAGATCTCTATTTATGGAGCAGCAGTTGCACCTTCTCACCAAGGTCACGGCTAGTCTAAGACTGACAGCAACAACAAATGCTTTGGAATTCCATAATCCCAGAATTTACACATAGGACATAATCTAGGGCCAGAAGCAAAGCTTTGCATAAACTCACCACGGGCAAACAACCTGGAGCACTTTCTACAGAAGGAAGCACATTTTATTTGTTTAAAATGCTATTTCCCTAACCATAGTCCCTTTCCATATTTCTGTAATTTTATTTCATGTTTAGCCTGTATGTATTCTTTCAGGACCTATCATCTGGAATGGCACACACATCCCATCCACTTCAGTGCACATTTTCAAAAGCAACGCCATAAGGACTGCCCCAGCAGCCCTGCTTCCAAAAGTGCAATTTTCAGGTGGCAGATATACCACACATTTTGAAAATCAGGTATCCGTAAGAAAAACTGAGATGTGCTATATCTTCTTCTCTAAATAAATATAGCAACTAGGGATATTAACACACATTTCTGAGTAATAAACTAAACATTTAAAATGTCACAATTTTATGACTATATTTTACTTTCTGCAGGGCTCAAGGCCTGACGCTATGGAGTGGAAGAAGCCCTTGAAAGCATTTTGTACTTCTGACTCATCTCAACAGACTTTATGTTGTTGCACCGTTTGAATTCTTTTAATGCCCATGCTGCTATCTTATTATTAATTTTTCATATAGTCCTAATTAGACAAATGACTCATGGGAAAATGTGTTGATTACTTTACAAATCAGTTCAAATTTATTCTATTTACAGCCAAGGCTGAATCGTCCTGATGTGTCACACAGAAAATTTTTCCTTGACGATAATTTTAACAGTCTCAAATATTAATGAGATCCTTCTGAAAACCTAGAGTAGTGTTTCTGGTGAGACTCTGTCTTCTAGCAGATGTCAGACGAAATTCAGCTCACGTTTGCAGCTGCAACCATATTAATGATGAAAGCATTATATGCACTTCAGTGAAGTCACATAGGGTTGAATTTGCCTATGTACCATGTTGTGGACATGAGGCTTCTCAGTGCAAGGATAAACATATAATGTATGTTATAAAAATATATATAAAAATATAAAATATATATAACATATAAAATATGTTATAAAAATATAAACATTTTACATTTCTCCTCTGAAAAGAATATCTGGAATACTAGTGGCAATTTGTGAAGATGCCATGTGAAATTACATTAAAGAAAAACCCTAGCTATTTAAAATATGAGAATACCTCTAATCAGTAAATTTGAAACCTGCTTTTTACTGCTTTTTCCCCAGTCTCCCACTCAGGCTTCAGAGTATAAGAGCAAACAAGCAAACAAAAAAACCCCAGGGCACGATGTGGCCAGCACAACCCTCTGGGTGGGCAGCACTGGCGCGGGTGACACCGCCACTGCCCCACTAACCGCGGAGCACAGAGGCCTGGCAGCTTCCAAACCACACTCAGAAGCAAGAGGAACCCACGGGGAGCACTGGAAAGTCCTGGCAAAGCTGCCCCGCTTGCAGGCACGCACATGCAGACGCGCGCAGGGAGGGATCCTGAGCTGCCGTAGCAGACATGCGGTTTAGCCCCGAGGCCCAGGGTTGGGAAGAGACGAGGCCAGAGGCTCTCCCCTGCCATAGCCGGGGGCCGGCGACTGTACAAACCTCGGTGGCAGTGGTCTCACCATCAGCCGCAGTGTCCGTCTGCTCACTGTCAGTCTATTGGGTTAGACAAGTACCCGGATCCCGAGAGGAAGGCAGGAATAAAGAATAAACCCAGCTCATCAGTACACGCGGCTCGCACGGGGAGCTGTTAAACTCAACATCCCTGTGAACTGCATTAGCATTGCTTTTCAAACAACGCACATGTCAAAGAAGCAAAATAAAAATGCTATATTAGTAAACAGAACAGACTCAGAGGAAGACTTGAGGCGTACTGTACACAATATATGGCTTTACTGGAACAAATTTATAAGCCAAACAGGACATTACTGGAAAAGTGTTATTTGAATAGTAGATTTTTTTTTTCCTTAAGAAAGCCAGGTAGCTTTAAAAAAAAAAAAAAGGAGAAAAAATGTGACTAATATTTTCTAAATGAACTTTTCTTCCCATAATGGTCTTTTACAGAAAATTATTGAACTAATTTTTGTTCTAGCCAATATAAAGTTGCGGTTAAATTTTTATCCGGAGGGGAAAAAGATAATTAAAACAACAACAACAACAAAAAAGCTACTTTAACAGTCATCTGACTTTCAGCCCCTCATTTGTACAGAGGTTGTTCTTGTTTCCACATTTATACACCATGAGGCTGTCTGCGTTACCAAGGAGCTCAAATAACCATACCCCCAGCCCATCTACTGTCTGTCTGTGGAATAATGGAAAGGCTCAGATCCCACTCGGTTCCAATAAAGAGCAGCTGATAATTGTTAATGATAGTAAAAAGAAAGGAAACTGCCATTAAAAGAAGAAAAAGAAATACTTCTCATTCCATTTAAGAATATGGATGAAAGCAGGAGAAAAACAAAAGCAACTCCCCCCACCCCCCAAACACTTACTAGGTATGAGTGATAAAAATGAAACAAAGCACAGCATTGCACAGACTGATCTATCCCTGCTTTGCATGAAGAACATTTTAGTGGAGAACACAGGTGTCAAGATTAATAGAGAGTGGAGTGGAGGTTACTACAAACTGAGAAGAGAATTCAAAAAACTACTCTGATGTCAGGGAAGCATATGGATAACTAGCAAGTAAAGTGCACCCTACTGCCCCAGACTGGTACATCCAAGTTGCTTTGATGGCAGTGAAAGCTTTGGTTTCCATTAGTGATTTTCTGTGGTCCTTAGACAATCTAAAGTAACCCAGGCAGACAATTTAAGGCCAGGACAACACACCTCATCCTCCAATAACATAAATATGAGCAAGAACAAAAGAACAACCTACTGGTGGATGGAGTATCAGTCTTAGCTTTGAATTTCCTCCAATCTTTTGTCATTTTCTGAACTCCAGTGTTTCATAAGACAATGTTTTGATTTTTTTCATTGTTTTGTTTTTTATTCTTTGAAGAGTTTGTGTTGTTTGTATGACCGACAGAAGAATAAACAAGCATTTTGCACTAAGTGCATGAATACAAGTTACATGAAATTTTTCAAGCCATGACCACTCTTGAGACAGATCACATTTATTTTTAAATGGAAATGTAATGCCAAAGTAGTCTTAGGGTGGTCCAATTGCTTTCACTAAAGTGCTAGAAAATTGTTCCTTTATCAACAAAGGGTGATGTCTTTAGAACATCATAGGCAATTGTAAAGGTATGGCAATAGAAAAACACTATGCATTGTCACTCCTATTTACAAAAAAAAAAAAAAAAAAAAAAGAAACGAAGAGGAATTAATGAATTTAAGCATTTAAGAAGAACTAAAATTTGTGTCAAGGCACTGTAACACAAGTCTGGCACATAGGGTTCATTTAAGAACTTGAAGTCAATAGAAAATTATCTGCTAAGGTACAAACACCGAAGCCAATGAACTCCAAGAGGAGAGATTCTGTCTTTGACTGCATGGACTGATTCCAGATGCACAGCTCAAGGGAGAACAAGCTCAACAATGTATGACAT
The DNA here is from genome assembly GCF_009819655.1 of Sylvia atricapilla. NCBI lineage: Eukaryota > Metazoa > Chordata > Aves > Passeriformes > Sylviidae > Sylvia > Sylvia atricapilla. The sequence goes on along the minus strand of NC_089140.1, from coordinate 102,978,981 downwards.
TGGTTCAGGATACTGGCTGTAGTCCTCTACATCTCTGTGTGCAATCTTTTGTGAACTGTGGGGGCGGGAAAGGTTCCTATTTCTTTTGCTGTAAGTGGAATGAAATCCTAAATGAAAGCATAAAACTTGCTTTATTGCAATATACATGTCTGCTAATAAGCCAATCAACAGCCACGGAGTCAAAGTCAGCATTACTGAGTTACTTGAAATAAAGATCTGGGGTTATCACAGAGCAGGGAATGGTGAGTTAAGGCTGAGCAAGGCAGGTCTCCTCTGGAGTGGAGAGTAAGAAAGGCCAGGCTCAGCTCCAAGACAGGCTGAGGCACAGCTGAGGTGGGGCTGGCGGGCAGGTGAGGGCTGGAGCAGGACAGAAGGCAGCTTCTCCTGATGTGCTGTGGCTGCACCTCTCCTACCTTGTGATTGTAATTGCTGTGATTTGTTTTGCCAATGTAATGCAGACATGCCCGAGTTTAAAACATATTCACTTTCATGCAATATTTTGAACAAGAAATACCCCGTGGATTAGGCACAAGTCTGTGGTGTCTACCAGGAAGCACTGCCAGAGTAATCACCCTCATAAAAGAGCGATACAAAAAAGCCTATTTTTGATGTTTTAATGCTCAATACTTCCTAACTTTACTAACAAAAAGAAGCGCTCATTTCTGAAAGAGGAACAGACTAATGTATTACATAAACACTGCCTCATTATTGCCTCTAGAGCTGGAACTATATTAATGCTGTTATTGCTATTAGATTAATCCAAGTGCAGAGCTAATGCAAATTGAGACCTAAATGCTGTCTAAAAATGAGGACAAGAAATGAGGCAGCAGCATTTTGGATGTCTTTTATCAGAAACTGCACATTATTTTTTAGTTGTAAGGCATCACAGAGCCAAAAGCATCTAAAAACAATGTTTTTACAAGACAAATTGATGCGACTTTTGGCTTTCCATAAAAATGAAATGAAATCCTGCACCAAGTCTTACAAAACCAACAACAGCAGATGACAATGTTCAAGCTGGTTTATTGAAAAGAGCTACTGTAATGGACTATCAACAAGTGGCCAAGGTGGCTTTTTACACGGCCACTGGTCTGCGATTATCTGATCTGGGTTTTCTTTCTTTATATACAAAGCAAAACCATTGAAAATCAAGGAAAACCTGAAGTCATTATTTTAGTCTGTCAACAAAGAATCATCAGGCTGCAGCAAAAACTGAGATGCCAGTTACTCCAGACTCTGTTACTTAAGCAGATTCCTCTCCAACTTCTGTATATACCACCACATCCACAGTACCCAGAACCACTGCAGACTCCTACTGCAGCTGGTTCATCTGCCCGAGATGACCCTGATGGCTTGAGGCATCAGTTTTGGCAGCACTAATCTAACACTGCAAATGTCAAGACAGCCCACATGGCATGTTCCTGCAACAGCTGCAGAACAGCTGTCCCAACCTGACCCCTCACTACATTGGATTTAACAATGGGAAAACAATTTAATCTGCAGCAGAGATGAGATCAAGGCTGAAAATCGAAATCCAGGTTTTGCTGGACCAGAAAGCCTCTTCTGAGGTTCAGCTACAGCTGACAGACTTTTGCAAAAAGCTGAGTCCATCTGGACTTTGAACATACTGAAGTTGGTGAGGGTGCTTATCATTGTTAGGTAGCTAGTCATATAAATACATATAGATACATATGCATATATCTGCATGCTTCAATAATAATGCAGAAAATTATACTTAATACCCACTATTTAGATAACTATTCTAACCCTAGCATAAACTGATAGATGGATGAAAAAGGTCTTATCATCTAGTGCAAGTCACTTTGCACCAGCTGACACAGTTCAAACCAAGCCTCTTCCACACAGTGTTGTGCCTAACCCTGGGCTCAAAGCTGTACTCCCAGCATGAGGAAAAAAATAAAAAAGAAGAAGAAATAAAAACCAAACCAAAATACAACAACCCCCAAACCAAACCAAAAAAAACCAAAAACCCTTCTAACATATCAGCACAGACAGAAATGAGGCTCTGAAAGTAGGACCACTATTGCAGCAATCTAACACTGGTTAGGACTGAAGCACTGAACACGAAAAAGAGTGTGTTCGATGCCGAGGTACACACCTCTTCCTCTGAACTGTCACTCAGGTCATTGGCAAGTGAGGCACTCAAGGAGGCCGCCTTGGGCTCCAGGTAGCAGAGGCACATAGCCAGAGGAAAGGAGAGAGTGAGGGCGTATGGCACTGAGAAAGAGGCAGAGAGCAGAAAGAAAAAAATGAAGAGGAAGCAAGGCACGAGGGAGGGGGAGCGGATGGGGAGGTAGTGCTGCACACTGGCAGGCAGGAGGTTGGTTTCGGAGAGGTTAGGGAGTGACAGGTAGCCATCGTCATCCAGGAGGGAAGGAAATGACTCTGGAAGTTGCAAGGAGAAGGAAAACAGTGTTCCGCCTTTGCCAGCTTTTTGCTTGTAGCCAAAAGCCATGTCTTGCTCGGCGGAGCAAACTCGCCCCTTTCTGTCAGAGTCGGGCTCCGACTGGCTGTGCTTTGGAGTGCTCTCTTTGGGGGCCTCACAGCCTAAGGACTTTGTCCGAGTGCTCTCCTTGCATCTCCTGCGAAGCTTTGCTGAAGATACATGGGGGCCAGGCTGAGAGGATGGCGAGGAGTGGTGGGAGTCAGTGCCAAGCAAAGATGGCTGGTGACAGAGAAAGAGCAGCAAACAAGGCGCAAAAGCAAAAGGACAAAAAGAAAACTGTAATTAGTTAATTTTCTTCCGTGATGATAAATAATATATATTATAGATATAAAATTATAAACAGTATTTTTAACACCACAGCTTTCCACTGAATTGAATGGTGCATGTTCCCACGCCACACACCATAGGCATTAGTGAATCACACTTCCAGCTTACAAAAGGCAACTTCTCAATTCAACATTTGTCTAGTCCTCTGCAGCTCGGGATTTACATAGAACCCTCCATGGCCACATGGGGAGTTTCAGGTGCTGCCAACTTCCACTTACGGCAAGATTGCTTTCCAGTCGTAAAGAGTTTTCAAACATTACATGGAGAGCAACAAAGAAGGAAACATATTTCTAATACCAGGACTACTTGTAACAGCGTTCTTGCAGTCAGAAGGAGACCTGGTGGGGGCCAGATGCTTCCCATCTATGCCTTGGACAACTTCAGCAATAACAATTAAAACTCCAAGGACTTTAAATTCCTCCACTGCAATATAAAAAAAAAAAAATAGGATCTAAACCAAATTTAAAAAGACTGTGGTTTGGTGTGGGCAGCAGAAATCAGCTGCTCCTGATGGAAAAAACCAGCTTGACAGCTCTCCCAGCAGCCAGCTCCCTCCTCTGGCCCCTGCTGGGCATCCCCACAGCCCTGCCCTCAGGTCTGCTCACTGTGAGCCCAGGCAGGCAGTGCTGGGGGCTCAGCCCCTCCCAGCCCCTCCACGCTGCCACCTCTTCGGCCGTACACTGAAAGAAAGGAGTTGAGTCTTGTGGCTCAGGAGGCCCCACCATCTCTCACAGGGGATCTGAAGGGGGACTGGCTAGAGAGAGGTCCTTGCCCCACAGAGCCACATCTTCTCATAATCAAAATATGACCCTTTAGCCACACTGAAGAGGCAAAAATACCCCCTGATGCTTTTGCTACCAGTTTTATCACAATGCCAAGAATACTGGCTACAGACAAGCAGGATTTGCTTAGATATACCACTTGTAGGGCATTCAACTGGCCTTTCAGGTCATTTGAGGACAAAAAATTGGTAGGAGGAGGGAGGTGATTCAGCAGAAATGGTGACTGTCATTTCACATGCTCCCTGCAAGCAGACACCACTGCTCTTTAGAAGGACAAAGATCACTGTCATCACCAAATGCATACCCCAGTACAACATCTGCCACAATGCTGATGGATCAGAGATGTTTTTGCCAAAATCCACGAGGTGCACATAGCTGAAGTGGCCCACTGGATCCATGACAAAACCCTAAGTTCCTGAGCTGCTCCATCCATAGTGCATCTCCCCAAGGAGCTATAATAACCATTTCACTTTCACTCCAGGCTCCCAAAAGCAAAATGACTTTAAAGCCACAACAGCATTTGCCTCCAGTTCAAGCTGGTGTTGAACTGGAGACAAAAAGCAGATCCAAGTTTTAGACACAGGTTGTTACTAAGCCCGAACCTCACCAGGTGTATTAATGGTAGGAATGAGACTTAAGCAAAGTAATTACACAGAGGAACTGCTCTCCTTCCTCTTCAATATTTCCCTTTCTCTCCTCTCTACCAATCTATCAGTTCAAGGAATCTGTATTCCCAAGCAACCAGAACCAAGCCTATCTTCAAACCATTTACAAATGTCTTTATGGGTTTAATGCAGTAAGCTCAAGTCAAAATTTAATGCTGACAGACTCAGAGATTTTCGTGCGAGCTAAATACACACACAAATACAAATTCCCTTTATATTGTAAAGATAAAAATCCAAAGTAAATGTATTCTTTTCTAATACAAACTATGTACTTACTGACATCTTTACAGTATTAATATTTAGAATAACTTCTGATACTTCAATACACATGGATAAAACAAAACCAAAATGTCTTAATGAAAAAGCTGAAAAAACATCTAAAACATTTATATGCCCTTAAAAATGGATTTGATTTCAAGCTTGTTTCGTGTTTCTTGAAACATTCTCTTTATGATGACAGAAAAATATGTTAGTAGGTCCACGTGGAAGCTGGACTGAGATCTCTGTAGGATTACAGAACTGAAACTCTATGAAAGATGGTTTAAACAGAACTCATCTCTTGAGTGAGGGTAAAATTCAATCATTTGTACATATTTAAGCTCCATCAAATTAGTCTCCTAAAATATCTGAGTATTTCTAGCAATATATAAGAAATAGCCAGATGATCTTCAAAATGTAATTGATCCTGCCATTCACTTAAAATTAACAAACACTTGGAACAGAACTAGCTCTACTGGATGTTTTCTACATATTTGATTTTCATAATTTTTTTCTCCATGTAGAAACTGATGAAATTTTAAGAAGAACTCAGTTAAATTTTGTAGAGATTATCTTTTAAATGCTACAATTACAGCACACACTTTCAAAAGAATACCGTTTCTCATTCACAGTTTTCAGTAATTAAATTTGTTTCTGGTTTTCAGTACTTTAACTGTGACTCTTTTTGAGGATTTGATCCTCTCGCTATGTAGCTCATCATGGCCTTTTATGATAAAGCTAAAAGTTCAGGTTCTAACATTTGCATACTTAACAGTTCTGTGGATGTAAATATATATACCAAGGTTTTTCTTCCTAAAATATGAGGGTAAACTTTACTTGTTAAGCAAGTGCATTCCACAGTACACTTTCTGAATGTTATTCTACCATATTTCTCTTCACTGTCAATCTCTATTCACTATTTTCTCCATCCTCCTGTTTGGTTTACCCTATGTTAATATCTCAGTAGATATTATGCACAACCATGTGTCTATGTGTGTGTGGTGGTGGTGGGATTGAAGACGATGAGGGATGGACTCAAATTTAACAATTGAGAAGAGAGCCATCAATAAAAACTGCTTTCTTCAACACAAACTTCAAACGAGTGAAGCAAATGCTTTTGTAAGCCAGAAAAAAAAATTTGCTTATAACAGCAGATTAATATCTAGAAGTTAATAGAGAAAAAATGCCCACTGATATTCATTCAAGGAAACAGTGTTATGAGAAGCATAAGAGGAATAGTTTAAAGCACAGAGGTACATACAGGAATACAAAACTATTTTGTTGCCTTGTCAAAATAAAAAACAGGATGGCCATACTAAAGTCAAAATATGACGGAAAACCAGAAGAACAAACACGCATCACCAGGCCACTTCTGGGCATTTCCTAAAGAGCTGTTGAATGCTTATGAAAAACATCATTCTGATTGTTAAACAAATTTCAAAAAACAGCCCAAGGCAGGAACTAACTTTTGTAACATTATACAAAACTGAAAGGACTACAAAAACACTGATTCAAGACATGTATATAAACACCGTATATTTCCTTTTGCAGAACTAGTTTTGTTTCCTCTTTGTCTCCCCTCCCTAAAAATTCTGTGTTTCTCCAAGCACTTTCCAGGCAGCCCTGTTTAATACAAAACCCTGAAAATTCTACCTTGGTGTCATGGCGTATTGCTGAAATCGGGGTGACTTCCTCTGCTCTCTTCTTTTTGCCCTCTTCATCATCTTTGTCCTCTTCTGTCTTTTTCTCTGGAGTCACAGTGGTTATCAAGTTGGTCTGAGAGATGCCCTTTGTTGTGGCGTACTGGCCAGTACCAACCTCTGCAGCAGACACAGAATCCTTCATGTACATTTCATGGTTTTCATTCACTGATGCTAAAAGCAAATATTTAAAGAGGGAAAGTCTGAAATAGCTTTTGCTGAGAAGCTGCATAAAATTAAAAAAGCTGGTTTAGAAAAAACATTCGAGATAATTCTGAAAACACAACTACGTCATGTTTCAGGAAACCAGAAGCATGTGCATACATTTAAATAAACAGTTTACTTGAAATGAAGCTCATAGCTTTTATATGCATACACATATATTATGGATGTGTATACACACATTACTGTAGCTAATGTGTGCATTACACAGTTGTTAAATGTTAGCAAGCCATTAAAATTACTACTGTAGTAAAACACCAGACAAAAAAAAGCAACACATTGCCACAGTTATCAGGCAGGAAACATAAGGAGAACCAGCTATGACATCAGCCATGGGGGTGGAAGAGATTTTTTTTAAAATCTGTCAGAATATAAAAATGCAGATCAAATGCAGATTTAGTAACATGCTGCATTACAGAAAATTACAATATTGATATAACAGAGGCATAATACCTTAGAAAAAAGAAACATGATCCTTGTATTATTGAGTGCTAAAGTCTGCCTGTTAGGTGGGCTCATTATCCTAAAAAATTCTGGGAAGTGATGACATTCAGTTCAGTGGACCCAACCAGAATATTTTAGGATGCAAGTGCTCAATAATGAATCAGATTTAAAGATATAAAAGTTATTTTGAAAGACATAGTACCTTTAGAGTTAGAATGTAATCAAAACTTTAATGTATGCCCAGACCCTGCTCTTGACTACTGGATAACTAATTTCTAAACCAATAGGATTATTCAAATTCATAAATTCACTTGCATCTGTAACAAATGACAGTCTTGGCCACAATGTAAGCACAATGCAGAATGTTACAGACACATCTGCATTATAGTGACAACGCCAGTGAAGAGATCATAAGCACTGATTTAAAAAACCTCTTTCCCCCATTTGCACTTAGGCAAGTTAGCATCATAAAAAACCTTGCAGAGTCTAACAAATGCTGTATAAAGCCTTTCAGGTATCTTGTCTCTTGAGATTAAGTTTAGGAGGCAGGAGAAAGCAAAGGGAGTAGAGGGATGTAACAAACAAAATAATGCAGAAGGATAATTTCTGCTTTGAAACACATGCACAGCAATCAGGTCACCAGTTGCTTGGTAACGAGCAAGAAGCACATCAGAATTAGAAGATTCCAAAATAATTAATGACAAGCAGCACCTTTAGAGGGAGAGAAAAAGGCTTGTCAATTGTACTTTTAAATCAAAGCTTCTCTCCATCCCCACCACAACTATACTCATTGCAATTTGTGGTATTCTGCAAGAGAATTCACCTTTTTTTAAACCTGTAATGAATCTAAGTTTAGTCTCAGCTTGTTTTTTTTTTTCCGCAAAAATGAACTACAAAACTACAACCTCTTTTTACTCAACAGCTGACAACAGTAATAGCTGATAGAAGTAGCTGATACTCTGAACTACACACTGATTTAATCAAAGTCAGCAGCAGAACCATGACCTCTGTGAACCAAGGATAAAGAGAGGAAGGATGTACTCTTAACCCATGTATGTTACTCTCCATTTCATATCTTCAAAAAAAAAAAGTACGAAAAAGGCCTCTTAGTACTCATTGGAGCAGGATATGAGGTAATTGGAATCAAGTATTCTTACTCAAGGGAAATAATTATTAATTTCTGGATTGTAACAAACTTAAGTGAAAAACCTACCCAGGAGAAAATCTCAGATTCAAGCAAAACCCAAACAGTCTCTCATGCAAACCCTGGAAAAGTGTTGAAGCCTGACTTTCTTGGGCAGGTCCATCTGATCCCTCCCCAAAGCAGGAAAGTATATTTGAGGCCAAAGACACAGGCCCTGTGAAAAGTGGGCTCCAAAGGACATCCTCCAGGGAAACACCTTGTAAGGACCACAGCAGCACATTTAGCATGGAATCTCTCTGCATCCTCCTCTACCCCTGCAGTGAACGGGCAGGTGCTCACAGCCTCCACTCAGCCAGATCTCAAGGAGAGGAGATGATGAGGTTTACACCTAATGTAAAGCAGTGACTACTGTGATGACAATTTTTGACAAGGTCAGTTTTGAGGACCTTACCCCCATCTAAGCTGCGAGACATGGTGTAACGTTTACTAGAGGAGCGCTCAAAGTAAGGTGCAGGGCGGTCTATGAGGGCACTGGCTCTTCTCGTCTGGGCCTGTGTCCGGCCGCTGTAGCGAAACTTGGAGCCCAACGTGAGGAACTTCTTTGGAGGTGCTTCTGGCAGCAGGAGCCTAAAACACACCAAGCAGTGCACCTGTTATTTCTCCTCCTCCAAAATCAATCCACTGTTTCTGCTGAGGAGAGAAGACGACTGCGGGGTATCACTCTCCATCGTAACCTGTGCCTCACCGGTCTGTGGCTAAAACGGAATCAAAGGATGCCCCTCATACAGCATGACAAACACCACTTAGCTAAAGCATTTGAAGATCTGAGTTCTTCCAAATGGGCAAGAATCACTCAGCACCTTCATGCTGGAAAATCAGATTTACTTTTTTCTGATCACCAAAATTAAAAGTAAGGAGTTCCTTGTACCAGAGGCCCTGACTGGGCTGAAATGAAGATGTATCTCTTAAAATTTAACATGGTGATGTTATGCTGAGGACAAGGCCAGAACTGATTTGCAGTGAATGACAGGCAGTATTCATTCACAGGGGTGTAGATAATTTTCAGGTTAGAGTTCTCCCACCCTCTGTATGGTATCCATGGTAGCTGGCTGAAGAAGCCATTTTCCTGTTATGGAGTCTATGCTTCAGACATTGATTTTTCATTAAAAATTAGAAAATACCCCAAAAATGCACACTCCATTTCTCTATAGATCTTTTGCTGCTAAGACTGCATTCCATATGGATGTCCAGACAGCCTGAAGCAATAGATTTAAGAAAGGAGGGAAATCCTTCACTACTTGCAAACATTCCCCAGAGGGGGTTCTTAAGCATTGTACTTCCTTTACAGCTGTAGAAAATCTCACCCTTTTGGGTTTCTCTTCTTAAGTGTCTATTTAATGACTACCTTAGCGCTAACTAATTTCGGCACTTATTACACTATCCCAAACTTTTCTTTCTCAGTTCTTCTTAGAAATTAAATTAAATTAAAATAAAATAAAAAGCTGCAAAACTCCTCAGTAATCCTAAAATTACAGCTATGGGTTGGGTATTCTGAGTGATCAAAAAAACCACGGCCTACTACTGTTGCACTTTCATATATAATTAAATAAAAATGCTCTTCTTTTTTAAACTCTTACCCACATCCCCCACCAATCTTCCATATAAGTTGTTCTCCCTATGCAAGCTTATATGCAGTAGTGCAGCAGAGTCCTTCATCTCTTTAATTATAGGAGCTGATAATATTATGGCACAAATAAAGCAAAATGATTAATTAGGACCATATGGCGATTTTAAGCAGTGTCTATCTGAAATAGTATGAATAATTTGGGTGCAACATCTCAAATTTTGAAAAAGCAATAACCTTCCTTTATCTGCTCAGAGGCACCTCATGATCAAAAAGACACTTTGAGTTGAAGGGTTTTGTCTCTGCTGACAGAATTGATATTTTCTGTTGCGTTTTATATCACACCTTTAGGAAAAGAAATCCACGTACCTGAAAAATGTATGGTGTTCAACACACACTTTCCATAAGCGCTTTGCAGCACGATGATTTGGCAACTTAAACCCAATAGTGCTTTCAAACTGCTCAAACTAGGTAGGAAAAAAGAATAAGTATGTTTTTGGTGCTGTGCATCTATTTTTAGACAGTGTACACAGGTTCATCTTCATTTCCTCTGTCTGTATCACCTCATTGCAAGGGCGAATGTATATGCTCATGTATATAACCACACATATACATCTTCTACAGAAAGTATTCTGGGAAAGAAGCTGTGAATGATAATCTATGGCATCATTTCTTGGGGGAAACACTGGTAATGAGCAAGAGATTTCTTATGGTGACAGTGATGTTTTATATCCTATATTAACAAAGAGATCAGTTAAGACTTGGGAGACTTCTGAGAAAACATCATTCAAGTGTTTTAACACTGTTGATTTATTTCCACCAGTTTAAACTACAGTGAGAAACCTGGGAATAGCTGGAGGTGAGCAGCAGTCCTCAGGGACTGATTTTGTCTCACACACCCTTAGATTAAGGGTATTTACAGAGAAAGAACTACTGTTAGTAAATCACAGTGGTTAGAGCTAATTCATCTGAGGAGGATGAGGTGAGACAGGTAATTGAAAAGGATTGTCCAGAGATACAAAGAGACCTCTTTAGATTGTGCTGCAAATTTATATATTTCAGATGCAGAAGCTGTGCCAGCTATATCTGCTTTAACATGTTGAGGGCTACATGCAGATAGCTGAGTAGATAAAATAGAGTTTCTGTGATGGGGGAAAGGTAGACAGAAGGGCCTTTGTGAGGAAGTCTGGATCCCTATGGAAGCTGACAGGGAAATAAGGCAGGAAACAACAAAATAATAAAGATGATGTAGGATAGTGAATCACATTATCATCAAATGTAATTTGGACAGAGGTTGCATTGATTATTTTACACACAGAACCATGACCTGGTCACAGGACACTGTGTACCAAGCCAGCAGAGCTCAACAGGGTGGCAGTGGTGGAGAGCTTCGGGGCAGGCATTGGGAATGCCAGTGACTATTTGTTTGGGGTTTTAAAATCAAACTCAAGGCTGGAAATTTGCTTACTAAAACTGTGTCTGCTGAGAGAGAGGACATGTACGTTTGTGGATGTTGGATTAGGACTCTAAAAAAGGCTCAGGGGTGGGGAGGCCCAAGGAGTTTCCTAGGTCAATGATGAAATCAGTCCCAGAGGCATTGGCTGCATTAGAGAAATGCCAGTCCTCATCTAAGTGATTTCTGTCCTGCTATACAGCTCCACACTCTAAATGGATAAGGGGTTTTCATCTGTCACAGGCCAATTATTGTACCAGTGTTTGAAATGGAAATCCTCCTTTGCCTGTGATGATCCTGAATTTCTTAAGAATTTCCTACAGGCCAGGCTGGATGGAGTTTTGAACAACCTGGTCTAGTGGATGGCAGTCCTGCCCAGGGCAGAGGGGTTGGAACTAGGTGATCATTAAGGTCCCTTCCAATTCAAACCATCCCATGCCATGCATGATTTCTGGGGGAGCGCATGCTCAGCCCGTGAGGTCGGTATTTGCTTTGCAGACGGCTGAGCCACGAGAGGGCACTCACTGTACGAGGTTTCACAGCCCCTTCTCCTGAGCCAGAACAGCAGCTCCTACGGACCTGGGAAGGCTAATTGTGTAGCTACCCAAAATGCTGTAAATATACTGGCCTGATATGTTTATAAAGTTTGGTATGGCCTGTCTGCATCTCTTAGAGGGTGAGATAAATCCAGTTTCATGTACAACATGAGGGAGGATAACAAGCTCTCCATGAATAAGCAATATGCTACTTAAATCCCCAAAGTATTCATTATATGGATGAGCTTTTTATGTGCAGATGGCCATATTTATTCCTTCCATTAGTTCATGGATGTAAACAGAAAAATACCAAAGTCGCTTTTTATCTGTATTTTAAAGAAAGTATATACCTAACCTTTCCTAAGAAAATCAGCATAAATTAGAAAATAGAAATGGAGAGAAATGTTAAAAACTTTAAGACAAAACAAATCAACAAATCAGTAAAAACTCATGTGTTTTTTTTCAAGATGTTAATTGACTTAAGAGAATCAGGATGCCCTTACCTCCCCTGGTCGGATTTTGATGTAGAAGTTGTTTCTCTTGTAGGAAATTTTCAAAACCTTTGGCCAGGCAAATCTATTTATTCTGAGTCTGTCTCGATATATTAAGAGTCCACTTGCACAGACTCCTAGCATGATTTCCACTCCTTCAGAATCCTGGAATAGCAAGCAATGCACTTTGTTGAGTATTTCTATCCTTGCATCCTACAGTAGCACAGATGCCTGTATCCTGTGTTTCTATCTGAGCTGTGTCTTTTTAATGCATCAGCTGTAGTGACCTGATTTCTGAGCACTACCCTACTCACTGAATGCATTCAGGCAAATAATAGTAAGGTTGGGCAGGGTGAAGGGAACTGAGGTTTTCCAATGTTTCCTTATATTTTACAAAGACTCCAAAAGAAGGAGGGAAATTTTAGATGTCATTAAAAGAATTAGATCAATCATATAGCAAAGTTTTATTAGCATAATAAAAAAGGGCTTTTAGCATAAATACCAGATTGACAGTAAGTATGACAGCACACCAATTTATTTCTCCTGGTATCACTCATCTCCATGACTAAGCCTTGGGAATCCTTAGATAAATTTTTCTTCTGTAGTTTGCTCATCTTGGCTTTAGTAGGTTTGCTAGTTTTTTTAATGCTCTTATGCTTTTGCCCAGTATTTTCACTTTGAAATGCCCAGTGGGCATAAAGTTGGGCATTTGGACCAGAAACTATTCTTTTTAAAAGTGTATGACTGTGCCTGTGCTATAACCTATGCTTCACAGGAGGCTGTAGCTCAGACACATTAGCACTACAAAAGATTTGTCCACAATTTCATCAGAACATACCCATAAATATGTGGGTTTTTAAAGTAAGAAACATAGATTTGTTTTTCCTTTAGAGGTCTCCAAATAGTCTAAAACAAATCTTCACTATTTTCTATCACTGTTTCTTTGTTTAGCTAAGTACTAGTACTGATAAAGAAAAGAAGAATCCACTTTAAAGCAACTGAGTTCTTCACAAATTGTTTTGAAATAACCTAAAGTCAAAAAAACCTGATCACAGAAGCTATGAAGATGTCACCCTATGATAATCATGAAATGAATTCATCATTTTCCTCTGGTTTTCCCACCCAGCTATCTTTCACCAGGCACTCAGTGAAAATCTGATTATATTTCAAGACCAACACAATGGCATGCATGGTCAGTCATGATGAAACAGCTACAGTACAGCTTGAAATTAAAAAAAAGTATTAAATTCACAACATAGAAATAGTGCCACGAAGTCACTCCAGAATTACAAAATACACCAATAGAGGACATATGGTCTAACAATGATTGTATCACCATTTAAATATAGATTTTTTTTTTCCTAAATACGGCTCCTGTGTGGTATCACCGTCAGGCACTAGAGAAAAGAAAAAGCTAATTTTTTTCAGTGTACTTCTGTTTCACTTTCCTAAACGAAGAGCAATATCTAAATACAGTGAACACATTCTAAAAAACAAAGTATCATTCCAGTAATCACACTGCCTGGTGAATGCCTGAAATGTAAGTGTACTCATACATGGCACATTTCTTCAGGTTCTGAAGCCCCTGCAAGGGGCCTCTTTTTCTGATACACTTTCTCAAAATCTTGTTGAGAAACACCCTCTTCCCTTATCTCCACCTCTGCTGCAGATCTAAGTTTATTCAAGACTTCTGTTACTTGTTGGTATCAGAGACTCTTTTCCAACACGATACTACTAGCGTAAAATGAAACCTGAATAAAAAAATTTGGCTTTTTTCAGGAGCCATGTGGTTGCATGGGGCAGAAACCTGTTACCTGTAATGTCTGAGGCACATCCCTCTAGCGCTGCATATGAATGGGGGGGACTTCCTCAGAATGGTGACAGCCCAGAGGACAAATCTATCTATTTGAACATATTTTTCATCACAGCCTTGCATTGGATAACTGAGAACTAGTTTTAATGCGAGGTGGTGAGTCCAACACCAAAGATATTGGCACAGCCTTAATGAATTGACATTTACATAGAGACATTTGCCATGGCACGACTTTCAAAAGACATGCACAGAGATACTTGTCCCCTAGCCTGACACCATCAAATCTCACTGCCAGACCTAATTAAAACTAAACATGACTTTTCCACAGAGTCTACTTTTCCCACCTTCAGCTCGGTTTTTCAGGATGACTGTTGGGTTTCTTAACCCACAGATAGACACATCTTGGTTCTCACTGCAGCTTTTTAAAATAAAGAACATCAGTTTGAAGAGATATTAGCTTTTCTACTAACTTCTTTTGCTCTGAGTCTTCTGATATAAAAAAAAGAAGAGCCAACCACGATACTAACACTTTTTCCGGAAAGAATAAATAAAATGGTTATCTTATAATATCCCATCTTAACCTTCACAGCTTTTCTCCAATATTCTGAAAAAATACTTAGGCCTTCTTGCTATGTTATGTAAAATTTTCAGTAACAAAGCCTGTAACTTATTTATAACAGTAATCCATTTAGTTGCTGGTTTTTGGATTTCTTTGCATCTGAAAAAAAGCTATCAAGTGACATTTGCCAATCCATTTCTCTCTGCTCCAAATGTGCCTCAAGACAGTGTCCGTATCTGCAGGACACAGAGAAGGCAGTGGCATTCCCTCCTGGTAGATGTCTCCCATTGAGCTGTACACAGATTTTTCATTTTCAGTGAAGGCAATTAACAGAACACAAAAGATTGCCTTGAATTCTGTAACACACATGCACAGCTTCTACAAAATGCCCCAGAGACACGGCTGCAGGCTTTTTCAAGATCTGAGCTGCAAATTTATCTCAATTCTTGAAAGGATCTGCTGCAGCAAAAAAAGAGGCTCACAATAATTTGACCTTTACAGAAAATGCAGTTCTCTCCACAGGGCAGAATTCTTTGGTTTCATATTCACTTGCCAAGGATGTTTGCTAACCTCAAAAATGTTAAAATCCATTAGTCTTATTTTGAAGAGTGAAGAAAACAATAGTAATTATTTATTTGGAAAAAAAAAACAAAAAACAACCCTAAAACTCAGACAACCAACACAAGGCTAATAAGTGACTCTCCCAAGTCACAGTAAGAATGACCATGTTTTATTCATAACTTAGCCTGCTGATGATTAGAGAAACTATTTGATCATGGGAGAATGTTTTCAGGAGAATTACTGCCCTCCCTGTCAACTGCAACAACCACACTTCAGGAAAAAGACAAGCTGCTGTCTCCCCATTATCATCAATCTGATTAGGTTTCCAGCACAGCTAAATAATTGCTTGATAGTCCTTTGCAGCATAGAAATTATCTGCTATCCAGTTAAGATAGCATGGTTGGCCTTATTAAACTGGAAAATGTAGTTGAATCACACGAAAATTGACGACTCTCTTGACAGCTTCTAAAATCCTCTCTCATCACCTCATCCATTCAGTATTTTCCTCAAGGACAAGCATTATTTAATGAACATGAAAGTTGATGTGTAACTTCTTTGAATCTATAGGATAAGTTATGTTATGGTTACAAAATATATTTACACTTATTTCATGAGCTACTTTTCCTCAAATTGACACGTGATTCATCCCATAAAATTCCTGTCTCAAAAATACAAGAGAAAAAAAATCAGGGAGTCCATGCATATCCAAGCACTATGCCACAGAAGACATATGGTCAGTGAAAGAACTAAATTGCATACCTTGGCATGATGAAGATCTACTCCATACATTGATAGTTTTTTGGCGTTCTCCAGGAAATGCATCTCAGCTTCTGCAGGTGTCATTCCCCTGTGGAAAAGTAAACAGTTCTAGCATAAATGTTAAGGAAACAGAATCCTAAACAAAATCCAGCAGCTGGAAAACATTTTCAGCCTGTCAGAACTATAGCCATACCCCTTAGGTAGCTGGGTACCTAGCAGAGCCACAGCTCTGGTGCAGACCCTGTTAACTCACATGCTGCAAAGCTCTTCTCTATCCAAAGACGCACAGAGGAGTCTTGCCCAAAAAATATTAAGTAAAATAGAAAAAATATAAATTGCAGAATTTAACATCTCCAAGATGGTACCTGAAGCAGGCCAGAGCTCACACTGGTGCCCTCTGCTTACCTGTGGCTCTTGTGCAGCTCGATCACTTTGTCCTCCAGCTCTTTCGTGTGATTCGGCGCGAAGCGGAACTCGCTGATGTAGTCACTGCCGTACTCGTCGGGGTCATAGTCGCCGAGCTCTGACTGCACGGTGTAGGAGCCCAGCAGGGCCAGCGTGACAAATGAGCAGGGCAGTCGGCCCGAAACAATGTCATCTCTCAGCTGCAAGCAGAGGTAGTACCTGCAAGGGAGCACCAAAGCACCTCAGGCAGGGCTCCTCCACCACTGCCCCCAAAGAAACACTGCCTGAGCACTGGAAAGAGGCTTCGGCTCCACAGGAATTTGCAGACAGCCAAGCCCAGAGGATTTCAGCCATTTACAAGGACAATAATAATTTTGTAAAAACAACCCCAAAATACCAAGCTCTTGCTTAATTTATCAGTAGGAACACCTAGTTTATCTTTATACAGAAGCATGGAGATCTCTTAATAAAATAGGTTATTACTTTGTTTAGTGATCTAGATGAAGAAATACTCATTGACATACTAGATTTTTATAATAAATTGCTTACATACAAAATTACCTCATAATTCTTTACGGAGAAAACATAGTTAAAACCCTCATATACTGTTCATTTAAGAAGAGCTGAACTCCAAGTCATTCAAAAAAAACAAGCCATCTCTCTAGTGACATGTTATTCTTTCTCAAAAATACATTTAAACAATAAATGCTGTTAAAACCACAGAAACGTGCAGCGCAAGGTTTCACCAGATAGATGAAAACAGAAAAAAAAGTGAAAAGCATTGGTTTGGTGGCATAGTTCCCAGGGGAAATTTAAGAGTCCGAAGAGGAATAAAGCAATCCTTTCCTTTGGAAGTCTTCTGTTCAATTGTGAACTCTTGGCACAATGTCTTTCTGCACAGTACCTACCACAGGGAACCCTGATCTAGGCCAAAGGCTTCATGCTACCTTAAAAGCAACAAGTAGTTCATAAAGCACTGAAGGTTAAAAATATTTAAGAGTTGCAAAATGTTGCAACAGGCTGGAGAACAGTTTGCTGATGGCACAAAAACTCATCATGGCCTAAAGTTTTTGTGCCTCTTTCCAAGGAGGAGATCAGGTAAGTTTTTGGTGGGTTTTTTTTTTTTTGTTTTTTTGTGGTTGCAGTATGAATACAAAATCAGAGAGCAGAGGTGTAGAGTGCACACCTGAGTGACTTGGAGAGCAGTGAGCAGCTATTCATGACCACCATATTCACTACGGCATGCACATTGATTGTTATGTTGTCAAATGATATACAAAATTTACATGCATGTTTATTCTCATCTATCCTGGTTTCAGCTGGGAAAGTGCTTATTTTTTTCCTAAGTGGCTGGTACAGTGCTCTGTTTTGCATTCAGTATGGTTATGAAACCACAACATCATCTCACTTCTTTCCTTTCATACTCATGATTTTACTTACAGTAATAAGTGGCAAAAATGGGCATCAGGTATCTTTGTGAAAATTAAAAATCAACTCTAAGGAATATATTCTATATTCTAAGGAATATACATATTGAACAAGCTAGAGTTTAGGCTTAAAGTATACAAAATAGTTCATACCACAGGGGATAGACACTGCTCACACTGTCCTTTCTGTCAAAGCATTGCATATTTCCATAAGCTCATATGAAAAAGAAAGACAGTGGGAATATAAAGCATTTCTTTTCCTGGATAATTAGAGTGTAAGTGCTACCAGGAATAGCTTTTAAGCCACTTCTAAAAAGGCATTTAATATATAAAACACCTGGTAATGTCTTCAGATAGCTGGGCAGGATCTGGAGGGTAGAATTTCACATTAAATGCAAACTGCCAAGCACCACCTGGAAAAGAGCACAGATTGACTGAAAGCATGCTGCAAGTGCAAACAGAGATGCTCGTGCTATTCAATCGACAGAAGACTTAAAAAATATCCCAGACAAGCAATTAATAAGAACAGTTTTAGAATATTTTTCCCACACATAGTACTAAAGATACTGTACTAGATTAGATTTTACAGCTCTTTTCTTATTTAGTAGGACTACCTGAAGTGAGGACTCTAGTGTGCAGTAATTTATTACTAATACTAAAAAAACCCCTCAGTCTGAGAACAAGGTTTACTGAAAGTAAGCACCAGACAGTCTGTACAAGCTTTAAAAACCAATAACCCAAAACACAGAGGCGCTGGAAACACCACAAGCCAGAGCACGAATGGGCTCTGGAGCAGGGTGATGTGCTGAGGTCTGGCTGCCCAAAGCAGCTCACAGCATCCTCTCAGAGTGCTGCCTCAGCACATAGCTCCTTTCTTCAGCAGACATAAATTATTGTGCAGACAAAACTGCAAGGACAAACAGAGAGTATGACTGCAGAAGTACATAGCACTGGGGAATTCTTATTTAATTATTTCACTAAATTTAGTTGACCCACGGGATGGATACTGGTTTGTATCTCCAGAGCTAGCAAAATTATTTCTGGAGTGTTAGCTTTAAATGTTGTAAAAAAATAACACCAAGATTTAAAAAAAGAAAAGAGTTGAACATGGTATATAAATATAGAAGAGTTAGCTTACACTAGCACGTGACTTGAATGCAAATGAAAAGCAATAACAAAACCCCAAACCACGCCGTTCTTACAAGCAACAAGGAAATTTTATCCCATGGGAGGCCCCATCCACTTTGGTCTTCCACACATCTAATCTCAAATGTTCAGGGTCAGGCTGGATAGGGCTTTGAGCAGCCTGGTTTAGTGGGAGGTTCCCTGCCCATGACAGGGGTTGAAATTAGGTGATCTTCAAGGTCCCATCCAATCCAAATGATTCAATGATTCTAAGAATGTTCAAAAAGTTCGATGTTCACCATCAGGACTTCCGGTCTTGGCAAGACTCTTGGAGTCCTTGATTCTAGGAAGTTTTCCTTTTTCTTGGGCCATTTAAGACAGTGAAAGGAAGATTTGGCTGGCAGCAAGGATGGGGCATGGCCCCACCAGAGAGTAGACCACCCCCAGGGTGGAAATGCAGCCAGAGGTGACACCTGGTTCCACAACAGATGGAAGGGACTGTGGCCTGTAAACCTATTCCTTGGCGCAAAAAAACACCCCAAACACAAAACAAACCTATGATAAAGCCCATCATAATTGCACAGATGGTTAAGATAGAGAGTAAGCAGTCTTCATCACATATTTACAGGGTTGGAATAAAATCTACCACTATGCAAATTAGTGGGTTATAACTAAGGGGGTGTGAACCAATGGCCTTTCTCAACCACTGGGAAGAAGTCCCAGCAGTGTGGTCTGCATGCTCTACAACTCAACCAACATTTAGCAGGACTGTATACATATTTTTGGAAAGCATTATGGATAACAGCACTTCTTTTCCACTGTTGGCCTCTTCCAAACTCCTGGGATGAATTATACAGAGAAAGCAAATTATTACGGCTGCTTTCTGCAAATACTGCCCCAAGTCCAGGATAAGACTCCTCTGCCCTGGTTAATTTCCTGCTGTCACAACCCTTCATTGTCCATTTAATGGCTTGAGTACATATTAAAAGCATTTCAAATATGTGGTGGCAATCTGAGCTGCTTTACTTGCGTTGACCATCTGTGTAACCTAACTCATCATGGTCTGAAGCATCTTCCTCTCCAGATCCATCCCTTCATGAGATTTAAAAAAGGCAAATGTTCATTACTTTATATTGCAGATCACTTACTTGTAATGAAAATAATACTGGAGGAAAAGGGAAGTTGCTCATAGTAAGTGGGGAAATTTTCCCACCACTGTAAATTAACCCTGGAAATTAAAATTAAATTTTTATCTTGGAGAGGGAAGGGATTTCTTTGCCAGGCCTGACCAACAAATGTGAACTACCAGATACATTTGTTTGTGGAAGCACAAATGCTAGAAGAGGTAATTTACAAAATGTGCAAAGTAAAAGAATTTTTCTGCCTACTGAAGTCATACACGTAAACATTTTGTCAATTTTAAAAAGTGAGGGGAAGTAAAAAAACGCAAGTCAAGTTTTGAGCCCACCAGTCTCAAAAAGATTTTCCTTTGAAAGGTTTTTGAGTTTCTAATGTAGCATATGCCTGGTTGTGACAACTGAGCTTTTAAAATTATTCATGTGAATCAGAAAATTGACTTAATGGTCATTTTAGGAGCAAAGATTAACCTTCTGAAATGAAGAAAGATATTTAGATAGAGTAATATTTTATATCAGGAAATGATTTCAATATGGGGCATGAGCAGTGTTTCTGAATATGATATAAATATCAGTAATGCAAGAAATTATTCATATACGTGGCCTAGTCCCTAAGGTTACATTGCTTAATGTCAAACTTCAGGATTTTGCATCTCTGCAAATGTCAAGTTGTTTTCAGCAATGCAAGTTCACGTGTTGCGAGCATCAATAATGCCTCATCATCATCATGGGGTAAAAAAATCTACAGGATGTACATAACTCCTTTGTTAAAGACTTGGGACAGGATACAGAAGATGACTGTGAAATACACTTTGTCCCCATGGGGAGACATGCAGAAGGGGGCAACAATAACAAACTTACTTCGGATCTGCTTCTTGATTTCCTTGGCAGGGTCCAACCAATTCTGCAAAGAAAATGTTTCCTTTTTTCAATTTGAATTAGAAAACACAATAAACATTATTTTTAAAACAGTGCTATGAATCAAAGGTAAAACATGTGAACCTCTGCCACTCCTTTCTCCTTGGAGTAGCAGTAGGTAGGGCGAACATGCATTTTCAAGATGTGGCCCTGGGTAGAAACATGATTTTTATTAACCTTCACAGACTCTGAGGGCCTGAATGTTTTGAAATAACAGAATCAAAAATAGGAATTGGTAAAATGAACCCACAGAGATATTTTCATAGATTAGCTTCTGGGAAAACTACATTTCTACAAGCTTGTTATAAAGAGGTGTTTTTGATCAATTTTTTTTTTTTCTCCAATCCTGGAGAGGCTGAAGACTTGCTAGAGGATAAGCAAGTGCAGAGTATGGCACTACCCTGTTTACAATGCAGCATGGGCACGAGGGGCTCTCCAGGGAAAAGAAGAGGCAGAACCACAGCACCTCTGCCCCCATCCACACCATGCAGAGCCCAGTGACTATGCAAGACAAAACCCCTGCTGAGGAGGTGGAGAATTATCCCAGTGATGTGTTAGTACTCCATGGATGCCAAGCAGCAGATGAAATTCCTCTGGAGGAGGCACACAGCAGCTTGGGGTCTCAGTGCCTCTGCTGTCTTGACCTCTAAGAGAATCAAATTAATATTTAAAATGCGCCACAGCCCAGAACAAAAAGTTCTCTTTCCCCAGGAAAGTTCCACCTTCTCCAAAGAAAGATAAACAAATGTATCAGAGAGACAATAAAACACTAAAGAGATATCAAACAAGCAGAACACAACAATCCTCCCCCAATAAAAACAACCAATTTGCAGCTGTCCAAACCTGCTCTGTGGTGCAAAACAAGAGCCTGAAGATCACCAGCTATTGCTGAGCACAAAAGCACACTATGCACCAAGAAATTAAAGACACTTTAGGATTTCTGTTTACAGAGATGACATGGGATGTGGGCACTTATGTTGTCTGGCTGGAAGTCATGTTCCAGAGGATGGAGGTGAATTGCTAATGTTATTGATCATGTTATTGATCAATAAAAGTGGCAGCAGGCAGTTTTTCTTTTAATTGTTTAGCTCTGTGAAGTAACTGGTGACCTATAAACATTAACTGCTTCTAAACCATGTGTTAATAATGAATCCATGATTCTCTTTCCCATAGGAAAGCATACCTATCTGAAAATGCACTGAGACTTCTGCCTAGCTTTTCTCAAAACTCAAAACTATGCACATGCTAAGGCCTGATCTTGCACTGGCATGGACCAAGTATCTGCTTAAGTGATTTTCTGAATTAGAAACAAAGAAGTCTGTAAAGAAAGGGGAAAAAAGAAACAAAAAGACCGATTTCTTTCATATCATATATATTTGAATCAAAAGGAAGACTAGAAAATGCAAATGTTGTTCCCACAAGACATAAACAGCTAAAAAAGTAGTAGTAGCTCCAGCTCCATCAAGGAAGACCTTTCAGGCCACATGAAGTTCAACAAACCTTCAGCTGGTGAGCTCTGCTGAGCTACTGTGCATATTGTTAGGAAGTTTTGTACTGATTTCTGTCAAAATATTTTTATTAAAATGCCAAAATAATATAATTTAAATTATCCTTTGATTCTCTCTCTTTGACCGTACCATGTCACAAACAATGTAAGTGCATATCATCTGCACATTAGATCATATTTGGCACTTGTAATACACAGCTTGTTTCATACTGAAGTTGGGATGCAGGATAGCAGAATGTGATTTACTATTGCTACCAGCTGCTTCTGAAGACTAATGTCTTTAGTCAAATCAACAATAATGCTAAGCTAAAGTCAAGGCTTAGAGCTTTCCCTTATCTTAGCAGTTAGCAGGAGCAGTCAGTCATCTCCTGCCTATCTGTGTTCCATCCACTATTATTTAGCCATATTTAAGTATTATATGTTTTGCAGAACATCTATGAGTGTAAATCTGACTTTTATCTATGACAGTGAAGGAATAAATCATACTAGAAAGATCACCAGCTATATGATTAATATCTTTCATGTCATAAATAGCTGAAAGAGAGAGAACCCAGGGAAACACAGGAGATGCTCTTGAGAAGTAGAGTCACTAAAAACAATTGCTCAAACCATGTCTATGAAACTTGGCAAGGAAGATAAAACTAACTTCTGGATTGTTTACAGCTGTCTGGGGAGTGTCTCAGGGAGTTCTGATGTTAACATGCCAAAAGCCACCTGCAGTTTTGTGGGTTACCTTTTGGTTTTCTGTGTCTCTGTACGTTAGACCAAAGTAGTCTTTTTCCAAAAGGTTCAGATGCTCGCACACTTTGTCGAATAACACTTGACCTCTGGAACGTTTCTGTGGGAAATGAACAGAAAACAAACAAAAAGATGCTTAACTTCGCAAAATAAAGTAATATAAGCATTAAAATAACACATTTTCTGTCAAACCAGTAGCCTCAGAATTATTAAAATCAACACATCCATCTTTCAAGGCTATTGACCTGGAGCTTTCAGAGGAATCTGCTGAGTGAGGCAAATCCTCTTTCCCTATTAAACCTCAAGTGTTCTTGCAGAGTTACAAGTAAGTCACACATATTATGTTTCAACTTCCAATAGGTGAATCTCTTCTGTCTTTCAGAAACTGCAACTTCAAGAGCATGATGAGGTCATACCTCTGCAAATGGAAGCAATTCTTTGTGTGTAAGTAGCAACAAATAGCAGTACAAAATATTTCTGGTCATGGATTATCAGAGCTGTGACTGGGAAGGGCAGTCCACTGGAAGGAAAACCAAACGTGGACACGTTTTTTGCTTTGGTAACAGTGTGGACTGTTTTCAGGATTTCATTTTTGTCTAATGCACAGGAAATGTGATTGTGCCATCTGTGGAAATCACGGAAAGAGCCTAGTATCTGACTGGGAGCCCAGCTGGGGTAAAAAAACACCAGCTTTCCACCAGCTTTGCCCTACTAACCTTCTTCACTGCTGGCATGTGAGATGAAAAGACCTCTCATTGTCAACACCCAGAGCCCTTAGCAGAAACTTTGTAGTATCTATCCTACTGGACAGTAAAAATTCTGGTCATCCCAGTTCTCAGTATTGTATGTGAAATTGAGAAAAAAATTCTCCAGAAAACCAAACAGACAGAAACATCTTCTTTATAACCTACACATGTTTGATATGCATTAACTATGGTAAACAACTCAAAATTATTTGGGCCAGATTCATCACTGTGTTTCATCACTGTCTACTTCCCAAAGTGCAACTCAGCTAAAGGAAAAGAATCTCCCCACTTTATTCTGACCACATGCATACATAAATATTTTAGTTGATGTCAGCACAGCATTTTCTTTATCAGTAGTATACACATGACTACAAGCAGACTAGAAATACACTACTTGCTTCAAAGGCAATGCAGCCAGTTGACACAGAAGAGAGAATGCCACCTCCAAATTTACTTGCCTCTGCCAACAGAGCTGCACCCGGACTGCGCTGCCAGCCCAGCAGCCTTGGCTGGGAGAGGGCAGCTCAAAATCCAAGCTGACACAGCTATGCCAACAAACCCATGGAGCCCAAACGCTGGCCTCAAACTGTTTTAGAAGTTGTAAGCAAGCCAAGAGAAAAAAAAAAACAACTGAGGGTTGCTGCCTAACACCCAGTAAAAACATTGCAAGAGATGACGGAGGGAGTTGTGAAGCATAATCTTATTTGGTATTTTTACTGGCATTCGAATGGTATATTGAAAAGGACACTGGAAAACATCCTTTACATTTTTATCAATGGAGAAAGCATGGCCTAAAAAATGTTCTCCAGCTGAGGAAAATAAACCGGGCCCAGAAGTGCATTACAAGTGTATTCCTGTAACTTCATTTAGTGTGCCTTCCAGCATTATTTGAGCAAACAGCTCTAGGGCCTTGTTCTGAGTGTCACATGCTTTCTACCCTGTAAGTAGGAAGCATAAATATGCCCCAGCTCCTTTATAATGTCAAACAAATGTTAATTCTTCACGCCCCAAACTTGAAAGTAGGTAACAAAAGGTTGGTGGTTTTATACTTAGTGTTCTCTGTAGAGAAAGAGGCAGATAAAAAAGATCTTAATACTGCTGTGTGGAGAGGAATCAACTCAGAAACTTCAAGCCAAAATGGTCACATTTCTGCTATAAGCAAGTAAGGCTGCATTTTTCTTGCTCTCCTATTTTTAACAAACTAAGTAGTTATAATAAATAGAGAAAAATAAGCAGGTTAGCTCTAGAGGACACCAGCTTTGAAAACCACTATGTCTGAGCCAGTGCACCATTCACATGTATTTGAATTGTGGCACTTCAGTGCTCTCTTAATTTTAAGAGTCACTCAAGGCCAACCTAGGAGCTGTTTTATGTGGCCAATCTACATAGCTACACAGATGTCTGTTTTGAGAAATAGTAGCTAGCAGCTGTAAGGTATGGTGTTTTAACAGGGAATTACAGGAAACAGTTGTGCAGGACTGTGCTCTAATAAAAACCAAACGCCCAGAAAACCCCCAGTGCTCAGTATTTCTTGTTTGGCTACACACTGCAAGCAAGTGAGAGTATCTATGGCAATCTGGAACAATTTTCACGGCAATATAACCTCCTCTTCCTCCTTCTGTGTGAAGATACCCAAGTTGTATTTAGTAATTTTCCACAAAATTCCTGCTGCATCGGGATATGGGAAAACCCTGCTGGTGGTGCAAGGGTAGACGAGAAACACAAAATGTAACTGACAGCCCTTCTTGGCCAGGGTCTTCCCTTCACCACCACAAACTAAGAACTGCTGA
The DNA here is from genome assembly GCF_009819655.1 of Sylvia atricapilla. Classification (NCBI taxonomy): domain Eukaryota; kingdom Metazoa; phylum Chordata; class Aves; order Passeriformes; family Sylviidae; genus Sylvia; species Sylvia atricapilla. The sequence continues at coordinate 102,953,384 of NC_089140.1, read as the reverse complement.
CAGGTGAGGGAAAGCCTTACCAAGACCACTTCTCTTCCTACAGAAACAGCCATAGATACCTTAAGTTTTAGCTTGCATGTTTTTCAGACTCTGTGCTGCCTAGGGGTGTAGTTCTCAGCTTCATATTAAGTGTCAGTCAGCTCTCTTCACAGAGTAGGTAGACAAAAGAAACCCTCTTTCTGCCGAGGACCAAGGATAACCATTACAAGTTTTCAGGCCCAAAAGCACAAACAGTGGACTGAAGACAGAAAACAAAGAGGATGGGACTTCAGAATCTGAAGCTGTAATTGGACAAATAAACCCCAATACGCAAATAGACTGAAACTTATAAAACTGTAAGGCCTCATGACCAGCGGTCCATGTTTTGTGACCATTTTAAGTCCACCTTCGGTGTAGCCTTGGCCAGGCTCATATACTGCTCAATGTGCATCCTTAAAGACCTTTTAATAAATATCTACTTTATTCCCTAGCTCTGTCCAGTCTCTGCTCCAGGTCAGCCTCCCCAAGGCATCACTAATGCAAGAGAAATTCTTGTGCACCTGCATATAGGCAGCAGTGCCACTTTGTACCCATGTGTTGTGGCCAGGCACACTGTTTCTAAAGCATGATTGCCCAGAAACACAGTGAAGGGAAGCTACTGCATAAATTAATGGGAAATTAGGAGGTTCAATTAGAAATATATAATTAAAGCAATTGAATGGACCTCTTTTGCCCTTGTTAATTGTTTTTATTTTGCTGCATGCCCAAATAACCATGCAATGAAAGTCAAGGATATCATTGCTTTGGCAGGGAGAGAATAGGAGGAGGAGAGAAAGGTCAGCTTAAAAGTTCATACAGCTCCTCAATCTACCCTTTAGGTGCCCTGGACTCCAACACATCCTAAACCTTTGCTTTCCGTTATTTTGGAGTGACAAGTCTAAGATGATGAAAGATTTACAGTCTGTTGGATACTGTGGATCACAGGTTAATGCCAAAAATGCCAAACAATTCTCAGCAGTCCAAAAATTTTTCAAAAAATAAATAAAAAAGGAAGACTTGGTGCTATAAAATACTGACTCTGTAAACGAAAAAAAAAAAAAATCTGAAATGTAAATCTGGCAAGAGTAGCCACTAGAAATATCCTTAGATATTTTTCAGGCATGAGTGGGATGAAATGAAATGTGCAGATGTGAAAAGAGATGCTTTGCTTAAGCTCTGGGATACCAAGTAAACAGAAGGAATACAACACACAGATTAAATAGTATAAATGAACACAAAGGTCTGGGAGCAAAAAACATTATGTTTTTTTCACAGCCTCATCCCTGCAGGTCTATAAAGGCCAGGGCTCTCTCTTGAAGCTGGAATGGGAATAAACAGCCTCCTGGTGAAGTTCCCAGTGAAAGGAGCCAGCAGCAGCAAACTTGGCAAACCAATGCCTGCCAGCAATTCTCACACACAAGGAGAAGCAGCCTCTCTTCTCACCAGCTTCTCCTCGATTTTGAACCTGAGTTTCTCCCTCCTTGGAATGCTGAAGGTCACAAAAGGCTTTCTTGTCACCTAATTGGCTTCTGCACCGTTCTTAAATCTTCCCACATCATCTTCTTCAGCCCATATCCCTCCATCACACCCCCATCAGTTACAAAGGCACCAGACCAAGATGGTGTGAACACAGAGTGAAGAGCTCAAAAATTCAAGTACTTCCACCTTTCCTCTGCCTGGATAACAGGATTATTATCAAGTCAGTTATTCTCATTGCCAAACATTTGGGTACAACATTCGGTATTTCTTAATGCAAAAACAATAATAAGAAAGTTTTCTTTTATAATGATCAAACCCATAAGCTGTAAAATACTTGCAATAAGCAAATATTATCAAAGTGAAAAAATGCAAGCCTTTGTTATCACTTCAGACACAAAATATGTACTGTATGGTAATTACAGCACCACTGATTGGCTGAGGCTAGAGGGCACCTCTGGAGGTTGCCTAGTCCACCCTTCCTTCTCCAGAAGCACCACCTAAAGCAGATTGGTCAGGATCATGCCCACTTGGGTTTTGAGTATCTCCATGGATGGAGACTCCACAGCCTGTGTAGGCCACCTTCATAGCGAATTATTTTTTTCTTCTGTTTAAATGGCAATTCACTGCCTTTCACTTTGTGCTCCTTGTCTCTTGTTGTGGAAAATGTGTACAACTGACCACATTCTGGATCTGTCTTCTTCACTCCTCCCATCAGATGTTTATACACATTGCTAAGATCCCCCTGAGCTGTCTCTTCTCCAGCCTGAACAGTTCCAGCTCTCAGCCTTTCCTTGTAAAAGACGTATTCCAGCACCTTCATCATCTCTGTGGCCCTTTGCTGAACTCTGTCCAGTGTGTTCATGTTTCCCTTGTACTGGGGAACCCAGAATCACACTCAGCACTTCAAGACTGAGTAAAGGGGAAGGATAACCTCCCTCAACCTGCTGGTAACATTGCCCAGGATGGCACTGGCCTTCTGTGCTGCCAGGGAACATCACTGACTTCTGTTCACCTTTTTGCCTGCCAGGACCCTTGAGTAATAAAAATCTTGTATTGCACCAACCTAGCTACCAAAGCCATATGTTATTGTACTGTGTTAAGCAAAAAGGGAAATTACATGGAAAATGAGCAACCAATAACTTAATACAAATATATGATACCAACTTCCTTGTCCTAGAGGTGCTAGTAAGACTCCAGAAAGTTCCTTGGGGAGTCAGTAAAATATAGGGAAGAAATCAGGAAAATTTCAAATGTTATATGCTGGATGGTGCTTCCCAGGCTGGAACCAGTTGTGTCAGATGAAAATTTATCAGGATTCAGATCTGCTACCTCCAAGGGACAAATTTTATTTCTGTGGAAGGCTGTAGGCTTGCCTGCCCCATGCCAGGAGGCACAACCTCTCCAAAAGGTCTTCAAGCTGCTGTGGTTCCTGGTTTGGCAAACCTGCCCTGTCCCTGAAACACAGTAATTTGCAGTCTTCCTGCAGGCCATTTTGGCATCCACTCTGATAATGCAGCCTGAGCCTCTTCTGATACACTCACCCTGAATGACCCACTTTCACTTACTGGGTAACCTCCAACCTACAGGACCAGCCATCTTTCCTAGCTCTGTGCCAGCTACAGCCATCCATGCTGAGGACCTGTCAGGATTCAGGCTTCTTCTAGACAGAATTCAACCCCCTGTCTGACAGATCTCTCACTGGAGGGGCAATGTCATTCGGGGACTGGTAGCTCAACACGGCTGAGGTGCCTCTGCTCTCAGAGGGTTTCAAGGCATTGGCCAGGCAATGCCACAGCTGGCCTGACTGCATCTGCTCACTGCCCTGCTCATGTCAGGGCCTCTCCAGCCCCTCTGAACCAGCCGTGATACTGGGATCCCTGTGCACCTGCCCAGGTGCTAAGGAGTCCAGTGTCTGATTACAGGGTAGAGTTTTGGTCTACTCTCAAGGCTTTATTTTTGCTCACCAGCAGATTACCCTCCTCTCACTGAGAGGGAAACTAAGAGGGCAAGCAGCCCTCTCTGCTTCCTAGAAATGAAAGCCCTTGAAGCCTCCAAAGTGACACACTTTGGGGCGGTTCTACTTTGGCATTCAATGCTGCAGTCTCATGTGGGTGCAGAATGCTGAGCAAGGGCTGCTTGCAGCATGGAATCAATTACAGGAGATCACATTCAGACCAAATTTTGCAGTGCTAGGGAAACACGAAGTGAGAACAGAGTTTCACAGCCAAACATCTATAACAGGATTCATCTTTGCCACCAATAACCATCAACTCCACTTCACAATAACCGCAAGGTCAGGACAGCCCGACGAACCGACACTTCACTTCCCTTTCTGATCAGTCAAGGAGCACAGCAAAATGAAAATGCATCGCAGCTGTGGACCTGGATTTTAAAAGGGAAGAGTTTGCATGTAACTTTCTGCACAAATACATATGCAAACAACCTTGCTGCTTTCCTGGGAAAAGCTGCCAAGCTGCCAGTGAGCAATGTCACACTAGCAATAGCCTGGCATCCAACTCCATACAATTACTGTAATAACTCTAGTTAGGCAGGATCGCTGGAATAAGGACAAACAGATCAGTGTCATGAAATCCCGGTACGAATAATTGGACTCAAACTGAAGTTGAGGTTATCTGGTTCACATTCCTAATTAGCATTTGCACTTTCCAATAGATCTCAACAATGCACTGTGCAAATGTGTGGGCTGGCTCTAGCCTTGCATGCTGTAATGTATTTTGGCATGTGGCTGGACAAACCTCTTCCTTTTCCCCTCTTCCTGCTGGTGGGGAAGAATTAGCTAATTTTTTCTTTTTATTCATTTCCAATGTTTCAATGTTTTTTTGATGAAAAAGATTTCATTTGTGTGCACACCACTGATTTTATTTCATTTTACTGTTTCACTTTAAATTACTTTTTGGAATTTAATTTGGTTGATACTTTAATTTTCTATACCGCATGGACTGTGTGATAGTCTCCTATGTGCAAACACAAGTAAAACGCCAGCAAAAGTAAAAATGTACATGGCAACAAATAAGTAGCAGACACAAGGAGAAACTTCTCCATCCCCACATTGCAGCTTCTGCAATTATTCCTGCAACACAAACAAGTGAAAATGATTAACTAGTTGTCAGGAATACTTTGTACTCACCACAGAGAGCACTCTCTTAAAATTCTCCCAGCTGAGCCTGGGAATTCAAGCCTCCTGACAAACAATTTCTCATTCTTTCCTCATGAACTACCCAATTTACACAAAATATATGCCAAATCCCAGAAAAAACACCCCAGTAATTCAGCAAATACTCACTACTTGCAAGCTAAAGTGACCAAGCCTGCAAAATCACTTTTGCATTGAGAACCCCATTTCTAGGGGAGGGATATGAACATCACACATATGTCATAAATTAATATGCATAGGCAAGTATGTATATAACTTGATGCATACAATATGTGCATACAAACAGATGTGAATTTTTAAGTGGATGTTCATTGCAGCTCCAAATGTGGCCACGTGGCCACATCATGTTGCTTCTCCATCTACAGAAAATCAATCAGATAATCTAAACTTAGTTGTTCTGGTAGGGAGCACGATTTTATCTGTGAATGAACCAATAATCAACATACCATGACATTTCCCATGTTTTTCCTGAAAAGAGCTTGAGCTGTTCAAGAACCAAAGAGCTGAACTGAGAAATTCTAGAAGTTGAGCACTGCACTTTAGGCCAGAAAACTTCCAAAGATGAAGAACATGATTTTTCAATGTCTAGATTGAAGCCAACAGAAAGAAAGAGCAATTTTTTTTCCTCAAGAAAGATAAATGGAAAAAGTAATTCTGAAGACGTTTAAATTCATTTCACTTCTACGCATTTGTGATTTGCATTTTCAAAGGAATTGCTCTTTCCCTATTTATACTTCTCCACAGTTTCTCTCCACAGGGAAAAGAAGATGAAGCAGAAAGGTGACAAGAGAGAAAACAAAACCCCCTGAATTTCTTCAAATCTACAGTTTCTCAACTGAAGTTCCCAGCAGGAAGCTAAGTGAGGAGAGTCCAGAAAGAAAAACAGGATAGAGAATCTTTCCTGGAGTCTTAACTGGCTGCAAACCAGAAACTTTTCCACTGGTTTACTGAAGTAAATATCACATGTGCAATGTGTAGGATAAAAACATCTGTGAGCATAACATGACATAACCACTGGAATTTAGGTCTCTAAATCCCCTGCTGTGCTTGCTGAAAATGGCACTGGCAGTTCCAGAAGCGTCATCAACAGTCAATTCATCTGAAAGTTCAGTGTGTTGCAAGTTATGTTCTGGACACTCCACAGAAAATTTTCAAATCCTTTCTGCTAGGGAAAAAGACCTTTGCTGAAGTTAGCAGTGTACCACTGTACACCAAAGACAAAGGTAGGATGTACAGGGCCAAAGCAAACAACAAATGCCTTACTCCCTTCTTCCACACAGATGAACAAAGATAAAAGTTTAAAAATAAAGGAAATTAAGTCATATTGTCTTTTTATTCCAACTACTTTGTTTCTTGCAGAAAAAAATCTGCATATGCAAAGTACTATAAACCAATGGCTTGGGTTGGAAGCACCCTTAAATATCATCTAGTTCCAAGCCCCCCCCCGTCATAAGCAGGGACATGTTCCACCACACCAGGTTTCTCAAAGTCCCATCCAACCTGGCCTTGAACACTTCCAGGGATGGGGCATCCACAACTACTCTGAGCGACCAGTGTCTCAGCATCCTCATAGTAAAGAATTTCCTCCTAACATCCGATCTAAATATTCCCTCTATGAATTTAAAACAGTTTCCCTTTGTCCTGTCACTATCTGACTGAATAAAACACCTCTTTCCCTCTTTTCTGTAAGCCCCCTAAAGGGAAGGCTGCAGTAAGGTTTCCCCGGATCCTTTTCCAGGCTGAACAACCTCAACCCTCTCAGCCCTGTCTTTACAGGAGAGGTGCTCCAGCCCTCTGAGAAACTTTGTCACCCTCCCCTGGATGAGAAGGAGACAGAAATGTTCAAAATATAACACATAATCATTAATAATAATGTTCACAAATGTATCCCCAGGATGGACAGAATGCTCTCATCCAGTGTGTAAGCAGTTGGCCAGCAAGCGTTGGAGATATTGAACAAGACATTTTTGCCAGCCTTTCAGGATGCAAAGGGAAAAAAGACATACTCCAAGAAAAAAAAATGTTCAAAGCAAAATACGTTCGTTTTTTGGTTCTCAAAAGTTTTCCATACTTCAATGGTAAAATGTATTTGGATATATCCCTAGTTAAAATTCTAGATAATACCTACTGAATAAAATATTTAGCCCAACTTGGGAGAACTAAGAATTAGGCAATTTCTGAAAGATTTTGCTGAATAAAAGGTATATTTAAAAGATCTTTTTTCCCGTTATGAAGCTATTTCATGTACAGAAATGCTTTTCCTGAAACCTGCATATCACTATAAGTTCTCCAACTGTTCTATTTCTTTATTAACTTCTTTATGCATGAACCTTCATAAAACATCCCAGTAGGTGACTGATAAGGACTAATAGTTTGAAATAAAACCTGCAATAATATTTTTCATATATGTCTCTGCTTTTTAATTTAGAACACTATGTTATACTGCTCTGCACCTCTAAATGAATGCCACATAAGGAAACAGGGTAGATGAGAAGGTATTTTAACATACAATGGTGACTGATCATTTTCTTTTTTTCCCCCATTATGGTAGCACACTACAATTCAGCATTTTATTGATATTTATTGCAACACACTATATTGAAATGTATTACCATTCCTGAAAATAACCTTTTCTGTCAACCACTAACCAAGCATTTAGATAAACAGATAAATACATAACACTGCCTATGCTACAGTTACATACCTGCAGCAAATGTCAATGACATTGTATAATATGACACAGTTTTTATCAGGGGCAACCTTCTTTAATGCCATTTGAGCTCGCAATCCTAAACAGCCAGCACTAATCTAAAAAAACCCAGAGGACTGCTAAATCCCAGTAAGAAGATTGGTGACCTAGTCCCGATTCTGGCACCAAACCAAATTAGGGTTTTTGCCTTCTACATCAGCAGCAGAGATCACACCAGCACTGGCCCCACCCGAGCTCTAAGAGCACCGATGGGTGCTCTTGGGAAAACAGTGAGCGTTCTGTTCATGGCAACACAACTGCACTCGAGAAAAAATGAACACTCTGGAGCATGTTTTTATATGTGGAAGTGTGAGAGCCGTGTCTGCCCGTGCACAATGGCTACAGAAACACCTGTCAAATGTGATGACTATCAAATGCATCCCAAGTGCATCAACAGAATGCATACCATATAAACTGAGGTCTGCTACCAGCTTATGAGCACTACCCTCCAATAAATGAATATAAAAACAGTGGACACAGTTCCTCAATTAGAAGTTCTGTTCTCAGCACATTTATTAGCTTCACACATTTGCTAAATCATGACATAAAATAATAAACAGTATTCCATTTATGAAGGCTTTTCAGCCTCACTCAGCTTTCTTGAGAGCACAGATTGTTTGGGCTTGGATTTTAGCTAGACATGCAGCTGATCCATTGGCTTAATGTCTCTTGATTGCCCTGCTGCCTCCTGCAAGACACTCTGAAGTAACTCAGGCAGTCTCTTGAGATTCACTACAGCAGCTGAAGCTTTCCAGTGGTGGCTATAAATATTTTTCTTATTCTACCTATACTTGGAAAAACTCAGCAAACACTCATCTCTCCTCATCTCACATGCTAACTAACTGTGCACAAGCCTAGTACCAACACAGCAAGGGGAACCAATCACTGCCTGAAATATAAATAGCCCTTGGCATATATCAACAAAAAACAACCATAAACAGTTTGTTTATTTTCAGCTGAAAAAAGCTCTACTGTCAACATAGTCCGATTTAGAGTAATCTTGCCATATGAATTTAAAAGCTACAGAGCTCTCTCTGACCTACATTGCCAGCCCAGAGTGAAAAAAAAAAAATACACTGCAGAGAAAGATGCTCTTAAGGCAGAAGAGGGAGCAGGACAATCAGGATTTTAGATTTGGGGTACTTCAGATGGTATTGCACCATCAAAGATGGGGTTTTCATGAAAACTAACATATCCTGTTCTCAAGCTACATCCAAGCTTTATCCACTTCAGATCAAAACCATTTCTGCCAGAGTGAGATAAACCACGAGAGACAGACCTTGCTGCCTATCAACACTTTGCTTTGCAAGCAGATATTTCACCACCCAGCCCTGTCTGTGATGTTCTGTTCACTGTATCAACAGACAAGGATAAGAAAACACAGAAGCAGCCCAGTGCTCCATGGGGCTCAGCTGGAAAAAAAAAAACACCAAAACCCACTCATATGAGGCATTAAGATCTCCTCTGACATGCTAATATATTAGGAGGATGATAATAAAGTAAAGAATTACTTAGTTTGGGTCTGGAAATGGCAATTCTTAGTGTAAACATGGGGACAGCACCTATAAATTGGAGAAATTAAAAAAAATAGAAACACAGTTGATGATTAATTTAGACAGCTCAGCTGGGACTGGAACAAGCAGCAGGCGCTTCAGTGACACAGAAACAGAGCAGGAAACATGACAAAATGCAGGGAGGCTTGGCAAGAGTGTGACTGGGCAGTGACATGGAAACCAGCAACTTCTTTGTTGGCTGGGCATGAGGTAGAGGGGGGAATGTACCCATTGTACAGAAACAGCAGAAGGCTCTGAGTGCCCATTTGGAAAAAGGTAAAGACAAAGTCTTTCAACCACTCTTTTTGATTTATATTCCAGCAGTCATTGAAAAATACATGCAGAAGTGGGGTGCTGGCTGCACAAGGCACTCCAGTAAGAAGCTGGAGGCTCTCTGGGGCAAAGATCACCCCAGGCAATAAGCCTGGAGAAGACAAACATGAAGGGACTAATGCAGTCTTACCCTGCTGAGGCCAACAGCAAGGATGGTGACAAGGACAGGATTCCTGGAGCCAACAGACCTCTATCAGTCTGGGGTGAAAGGCAAGTGGAAGATCGTCCTCTCCTGGGCTCTTGCAGACAGATTAACCAGCAATGAACCATGCAGTGACTCAGTTGGAGTGTGCATGATCAAACTCAGGTTTTTAAAAACTTTGCCAGATGGAGAACAACCTCCTGCTGCCTGGCTCGTGTCCAACTGGTGCCCCAAGAGGGGGGAACTGGAGGCAATATTTCAGTAGGACGTTTCCACCTAACCATTTATTCCCAAAAATGTGCAGTTGCCGAGCAGCTGAAAGTATTTGTCAATGTAGGTGGACCCCTCACAATAGTTTTCAATGTTAGGAAAAATGGCTGGCACCTCCAAGATATCAAAATGAGTATTTTTGCCTGATAAACTCAACTTTTCACTGCACAAATAATTTTCAGAAACTATTAACAAAAGGCAATAGTTAAGAGGATTAAATGTAAAAAATGTAGAGAAAATGTGTACTTTTTTTTTTAAGCTTCTGGCATTTGATTGTGACCATGTCCTCTGCTGCGCAAAAATGTGTCATTTAAGGCCCCACCTGCTGTTCACTTGGTACATTTAAAGGAGTGACTTAGTTTTAAGTCTTGGTTCCTCATTCAGTCTCTAAAATGCTTGCATATTAACTGGAGAAAATACCTGTCTAATCATTTAGGTGTTTCCCCCACAAGGTTATAAGAGACCTTCTCCATAAACCACACAGCCCAGACACTCCCAGCCACAAGAAGCTGTGGAGGACCTGAGCCTCCCCTGGCAAGGCAGAAATGCTCCAGCCCCACTCCAGCCTTGTGGCATTTCCAAAAGACTTAGCTCAACTCGACTTGTTTTGATTTAGATTTCTTTAACTTCAGTGAAATAAGAACAACAATCATAATTACTAAAAAGGAGCCCAAACATTTTTTTTTTTGTTTTCATTACCAAACTGAAGAAAAAAACCCCTTTCTCTGCTCAGTCTCACAGTTGATCATTATGAGTTGGACAACATTGGTGCTGATTTCCAGGTCATTGTGCTTCTTGGATTAACAAGTATTCTAACTCATAAAAAGCAGCCCATAGTATTTGGAAAAAGCAACTCAGAAGAGCTGTGTATTAACTTTATTCAGCTGAAACATATTCAGGCAATACTCAGACTCCTACTGACATGTGTCAGGTAACATAGATCTTAAGTGAATCCCCTGGCTAATCCAAGTCAGCCCTAATTAGAGGGTCTGAGGACAGAAAACATGCTGTGTAACAGCGATGATGCCTCTCAACCCAGCCACTTCTACTGAAACATATCCTGGGGGAGGAACAAACCCCAAAACAAAGGTCTTCATATTAAATTAAGTGAAATGTAAGCAATGAGTAGGTCAAAAGGAAAAGACTTATTAAAAAAAGTCCCTCTTGCATTCAGTAATCAGTTTCAGATGTAAAGCCATTTGCAAGAGACTGTGTGGAATTCATTAAACAACTAAAATGTGCAGGGGGTAACCGAAACTGTATCCTTCAGAATGCAGAGCGCATCTTATTACAAGCTTTCCTTCCTGACCTTAAAACCTACCTCAAAACAGAGGAGAAATTTGATGTTATTAAACTCCTCCTGCAACAGCAGCTTGCAGGTTCACATATGGAAACTCCCAGGGAAGGGTTAGCCTGGGCATTGTGTGGGGAAGGGGACCACGGGGCCATGCATTGCCCCACTATCATACAGAAACATAGGAGGATTTTTCCTCCATAAGGAAACCTACTGGTCAGGAAAAGCAGCACAGGCAGCCACTGCTCTCTTTCATTTCTGGCAGAGGTGGCAGGGCAGAAACGATTCTGCTTGCTCCCAACTCTTCAAGCCTGTCCTAAGACGATCGTCATTGACTTATTTTTTAAGGAGGCATCCTGTATTCTCACTTTTCAACAGGAAAATGAGAAATGTAGGCAAAATGAGAAATGAAGGCAAAATGAGATATTTCAGCTATTAGAGAATCCATTTCTTTCATGCCCATTTTCAAGAAGGATTATCAGCCCATATTTGTGTAGGGCAGAAAGAGACCAGTTCACTCCAGTCTGCTTTGGTCCATGTTACAAATCCTGGTCTAAAATGTATGAAACTTCTTGCTATTTCAACTCAAGTATGCTACTCTGATGTCACCTGAGGATGTGGGGAAACCCATTGAGAAACTGGGGACTCCATGAGGGAGGAAGCCACCAGAGGTTCACTACAAAGGTGTACCAGTGGCTACAGCATGGGACACTGAACCACTGCCCAGGTTGCAGTGGCAGCATGACTGAGAAAACTGGAGTTAAAAAAACACCCATGTACAGTGTATTTTTACCAGTCCCTTCCTAACTCAGCTGACCCTCACTGACACAGAAGTGGGGTTAACAGTAATACTTTGTGAGATGTTGTTTCTCCATGTGCTGTGCAGCTTATCTGGATCCTACGTCAAGTTGCTGTTTGATGTAGGGCTGCAGAGATGCCACAGACAGGCTGCCATGGAAACATTTGTTTTCATTCACTGGTGGCCTGCATGATAAGAAAGTCTGAGTGGTACAGGAATGACGAAAGAGTATAAATTACCATTGGCCTCAGACAGCTGAGCCTTTCAAAATTAAATCTAATTATTTTACCATTTATTTGGACAGATTATGTTACAGATCTCTGCCCTCACATTGTGAGTGACAGCATGTATATGTTTAGAGCAGAAACAAAGACAGATTCAAATTTGTTTTAGGAAGACACTAAATTAGGCTGTGTGTAAAGGAGAGCATGACAGCTTGTTCCACTTGCATCTTTTAATTAAAATGCAGTGGTCTAGATAACAGAAAATTGAGATGGGGCAGATAAGGACAAGAAGGGAAATAAATCCTAGAAAAAACATAATTGTACTACAGCATTTGAAAATTCCTACTTAAAGCTGAAGAAACCCAGGAATAAGTTATTTTTGCTTGTTTTCTTGAATCTTAGGAAAAACTTGAACTGGTGTGTTCATTGCCTTTTTTAAGATTATCTGAAAATAATTTGCAGTCTTGTATCTTGCTTTTTCCTTAGCTCTTCAAACCAACGAATGCAAAGCACGAGTCTAGTTTGCTTAAAAGAGAAATCTCCAGCTATCACTTTGAAGTGCAGTTTTGGCTACAGCTCTGGCCTTGGATGCTTTGACAATCAACATTTTTGAGCCTGATGCTAGCTAGGAGAGCACAGTGAACAACCCAAGGAGAACCACTGCCAGCAGGGGTGGACAATGAGGTGGAAACCACCACCTTGTGTCCCTCTGAATGGACTGCATCAACTCCTGTGATCCAGCACCCCTCAGAAATCTCCAGGTTCTTCATGACGTGGGGAGAAACACACAGCCACCCTGAGGCTGTTTTTCTTGGGAAAGTACTGGGACCATATCAATATACAAATGCCTGTTCTCCAAAAGCCAACAGCTTTCTCTGGGGAGGGGAAGCACCATTAGGGTGGCCATCCCACCTTGGAAAGGAATCCCCCTCTGAAATAAGGCTGCCACTACCATCTGCAGGCTTCTGGACAAGAGCAGCATTGGGGGTACAGATGGTAACACTGGTGGTTTATGGTTTTGGAGAAGGATGAATGAACAGGTTGGGTTACCTCCTTAACCTGGTTTTGGCTTGTAATGTGTTACTGCATGAAAGACTTTCTGGGTCAGGACAGATAGAGCACACAGGCAGTAACACTGCAGGGCCTCAAGGGAAAGCTTTTACCTGGTATTTGCTTAAGATCCTTTCAGAGAATGGAGACTACATTAGATGACCCCCTGTTAACCTCAGCTTTGAAGTTAGCTCCACTACAATTTCCCTCATACATCTCTTACAACATGAAAAACCCCCAGTGTCACAAATGCAAAGCGCTGAATGTGAGAGAGACTGAAAGATATAGCAGCAGACAGTGAAGATGCTCAGCATTAAATATGGAATAAGAAAGAGGGGCTTCTGAAACAAAGGACAGCAAGGGCATAATAGATTAACCAAACTTGCCTCAGAAGTGTCTCAATCTGTGAGTACGTGCCACGCTGGCTGCCAGGTCATTAACGGGATGAACACATAATTGATAAGCTGCAGGTTGCGCTCTACTGGAGAGCAATAAGCTCCTTTAAATTGCATTAATATTTAACATATATAAAAAGCATTTGTCATTTGCAAAGCACTTTATAGAGTAACTGATGGATTCTGTAATGATCCCCGACTCCCCGACCAGGGAATGCAGTTGTGGAAAGATAAATACCTGGCCTGCATCCAAATCAAGATTCACTGACAGAACTATTATTCTAGCTCAAAATTAGGTTTCTAAGTTTCTGGTCCTTCCAGATTAAATTGCTTTGTAGCCTTCAGTAGGTAGAAGCAGGATACACAGAGAGCTGAAAATAGAGCTGACAACACAGGATGACATTTCTGACTCACATCTAAAAACTATCACATCCCTACTTTGGGTCACTGTCCACTCTGAAAGATGCAGTTATGTGGGTTGGACACAAGGAATGGAAGCATCATATACCTGACTGCCATGTAGTCTGTCCCTCACCCTTTTCTTTGAAAGAATTAGTCTTGGGGAATTTACTGACCTCCACATTTGTTGGATGCCTTAGTATACTTTATTTTATATATATATATTTTATTTATATATATAAGAACTGAAATTACCTCACTTGCTTACAGCATGGTAATAATAACACCAAGGGGGTGGGTTCAATCCCTGAATTGGCAATTCACTTAAAATTGGACTTAATGATCTTTGAGGATCCCTTCCAACTCATAATATTATGTGATTCTGTGAAAACTGCATGGCTTTGTGTGCTGCTGACAGAAAAGAATAAATATATACATATATATATATATATATATACATCTGTATGATATATATATATTTTCCCCCATTTGATACAGTGAGTTCACTTGAACGTGAGCCTTAAAATATGATAGTATTTTTTCTGAAATATGTTTGTTTCTCATGCTGCAGCATTGAGTTTCTGTGTAACTGACACAGAACTTTATTACCTAAAACTTCTGTAGAACTTCACCTTCAGCCTCCTACATGATTTCCTGAGATGTCACCTGAGACAGACCCTCAGTTTCCCTGCCCTACTAACTCCCTTTGTGAATACTTCTTTACTCCTCTGGAGAAAACGCACAGTGAAAGTTACAGCATTTGTCTTGGCTGGACTCAGCAACCTTTTGCTGTAGCTAAACTTTATGCACATAGGAGGTAGACTTCCTTTAGATCTACCAAGAATTCCCATGGGCTGGAGTGTGCTGTGCCAGAGAGGCAACTGCAGTTGTATCATCAGTACATACAACATACTGATAATACTACCTAGGAAGGATGCAAGGTCTGAATCACACTGTTTAAGGTATGCAAATTTATGCACCACTCCAGCTGCACTCGTTGCCTGAAATATTTGTTCCTCCTAACTAACTTTGTTTCAATGCACCCCATGGTCTGCTCATCATCATCGCCTTACAGCTTTGTTATTTGAAAATTCATCCTTTTAGGAGCTCTATTCTCATCAATATTACATTCTGCCCGGGAAGCCTGATCATCTTAGAAGCAGATAAAATGATTACTGATGACAGTCAATACAACTTGAAAATATTTCAGCAATGTAAGTAGAAAAAATTCATACAAAACTTATATTGGACATTATTCAAGAGCTATTCAGAACTTGCAAAGCAGAGAAATCTGAAAAGCAATAAAATATGATGGCTTCCATACGCCAGCATTTTGACACTTTAAGAGAACTCAAGTTCAGTGAAAGAGTGAAACTTCCTATATAAAGTATTATTCACAGCATTTTTTGCATAAATGGAAATCTAACATAACAAATCTCCCTTTCTGCTCCATCTTGGATTCCGATAAAGCTCAGCCTGCTAGACAAGATTTCCATAGAAATCTTATTTGGTAAGATTCGCTTGACTATATTCCAAAAAGTGACTCACATTTTACAAGTGAGTGGCAAAAGCTGAAATGAGTTGACTCTTTCCATCAAAACCAGTATGAGTCATTTCTCCAGCTTAATGGCTCCCACACTATCCCTGAGTCACAAAACTGAGACTGCAGGTCAAGAAATGACCATTTAATAGTCACAAAGGATGTGTCCAGATAGCTAGTCCTAGACTGAAGGAAATAACATGGGACTTGGCCAGTGAAATCAAGATACTCAACCACATGGATGGCTAATTTGCTCTAGAAGTAGTAAAATACCAGCTTCTGTTTGCAGCTCACTGCTAGCATCACAACATTTGACCCAAACTGTAATGCCAGGGTTAAATAAAAATTAGTAAGGTTTTTCTTCACTGCCACTCTCCAAAGCACTGAAAATGTGAGCACCTGAAGGACAAATGGGCTGAGTGCAACGTGATTGTAAAGATGCCATGATTTGGCTCCCAATCAAGTACTCCTTTTCTCCACCCTTTCTCCTTCTTCATGCTCCTGTGGATTTCCTTTCAAACCTGCAGATTATTTCATCTTTGCCTTTATACTCTCCTGCTCTCCCCAGGTGGCTTTTCTTCTCTGTGGAACCCTGCAGTTACCCAGAAGATGGTTGGCTTAGCCAGGCCCTCCAAGGCACATTCTTCCTCTGCAGCCACTGCTTGGTCAGGCTCAGCCTTGTCTTGTGTGCATGACCTTCTGACCTAAAACAGGACAGGCTGGGCCACTGCCCAAAAATCACCTTGATGACAATGACTGAATGGAGAAAGGGTCCACCCTGACATGCTGAATTTTCTCTGAGATGCTACATGTGCTCACTTTTTGCTTCTCTGGGCCTTCTGGATTTGAAGGCATCCTCTTAGCATGGGTCTGCCCACAGGTGCAGACTGGCTTTTAAGTAACAGCAAAGACATCCCTCCCAAAAGTAGGCTCCTGTCGGAGTCCCAGCAGGGAAGGCAAGCTTCCTTACAGAAAAATCACAGCATCTTTTGCCAGTAACATTCAGACAGTTATGATTCACAGACATCATGGAAAAGCACACAAATCTCTCCTTTCTCACTGATATTTGTGCCTGACATTTCCTCTGCTTGCCCAGGGTGTCTCTCATGCTCGCAGTAATCTCACAACAGTCACAATTACTGTATGGACAATGACTCAATGGAAGACTCAACTCAGTTAAGTACCAAGGAAAAGAAAAGCCCAGTGACATCAAAATCCTTCTTTGTTTATGGGCTTTGCTGCCCATACCTTGTTTTCTGCATTCTGCTGTGGCATGTGCCAACAGAAAATTAATCCAGAGTCTCTGGCTGTTTCAGGGAGTGCTCAGAACCCCTCGCCCAGCTCAAATCTGAGCATCATCTTCAACAACCTCCAGAGAAAACAATGAAGGTATCTCTGTGCTTGGCACTGGTGAAATATCATGCTATTCATCCTTTTTCTTACATTAAAAATACAATTTTCACCATTTGCCTCCTGACAGGATGAAAAAAAAAAATTACAAAAAGCCATTTACCTCTACTTCACACGCATATTCCGACCCATCCAGGAGCGTCACTTTGCATTGCATATTTTTCGGTTTCTTGACGATCTTTAGAGGAGACTTGGAAAGTTTGCTAGATGAAGATTTTTGAGAGAGCTTGTCGTCCTCTAGCTGCTGATATTCCAGCTGTTTTGCACTTGCAGCAGCAAACTCCTGCTCTTTTTCTGTGGCCTATAAGATAAAGAAAGGTACTTTTTGAAGTAAGATAAACCAATAATGCCCTGCAGTTCACTGTACATGATACACCCAAGCATTTAAGTGAGCCTTTTTGGGGCTTGGACAAGAAAGCCCCTGATGCAGGACAGAGCATTTACTGAAAAGATTTCCCATATTCCTTCCAGCCATCCCTTCTCTCTCCAAAATGTACAGAACACCCCTGAAGGAGGGGCATTCATGAAAGTATTTTAAGTCTTCTACTTTTTCCACAGGTATAAAATCCCAATTTGGCTTCATGCACTTGTCTTTTTTTTTTTTTTTTTTTTTTTTGGTGTTTTGGAAATACTGAATAGTCATTCAAATACTGAATAAATTTTGTTGTTGAACAGATACTCCTACACTTTCTTGATATTACTTCAAAGTCTCATTAAATCATGGGATGTTTCCATGGTGTCCCATGGAATAGAAAAACACCATTAAGTTTGTACTACTTTTGCTGTCAGTGGGAAAACAATGAGGGCATGGATCTCCCCTGAACAGTGTGAATTAGTAAGGGGATGCTGACATCCCCGGGAGAGTGAAAGGCTCCCCAAGCACAGGTTTAAGAAAACATGACAGAAGTGAGGAGCCAAACAACTTTAATGTGCAGCCAGCTGGCTAAATTGACAGGATGAGGGGATGAATTTCGCTCTCTGCTGATGCCCAGGAAGTCTCTCAAGCTGGAGAGAAGTAGGTGCTATTTGAAAGAGATATATGTGACAGGGAAGAGGGGCAAGAAGTAAACAACCACGGTTGCTTTTGGGTTTATCTGAGGGTCAGGTCGTTTGAAGCTACCATCATGTAGCACAGCCCACAGTTCTCTCCACAGCAGCAGGAGAAAGCCAGAACAGCTCTACAGCATTTCACCTTTCCTAGCAACAGCACTGTGCTGCAGTCATTACCCTTCTCATCAGTTATATCCCTGACAGACTCCAAACAAAACCTCAACAGGAGTGCAGTAATACCTCAGCTAAAGCTTAAGTTAAATAAAGACATTTTTCTGTTATCTCACTATAAGGCAAAAACCCCCAACCTGCCCTGGCTCTGAATTATTTCAGTGTAATAAGCAACAAGCATTAGTGGAAATATATTGTAAATTAATCCTGCAAGTCTGTTTCCATTCCTTGTATATAATAAACCTTCATGAGAATTGAGCAAATCCATCCAAAGGCTTTAAGCTGCTTTGGGACCAGAACAATGTTGCATCATACAACCTGAAAAAGCAGTGTACTTCTAAATCATGGGGTATTGTCCCTTTTCATGAAATCCCTGAGTAAAAACAAGTTTAAGTTTCTCCTCTGCCTTCTAGCAGTGGGGGAAAAGGACAATTTGGAGCTACCTGTGATCCCTACAGTGTCAGCTCCCACCAAAGCCCAGCAAATTACAAAGAGGTGTGGCAAGACCTCACAGTCCTCCTTTCCCTGCAAGGAGGACAAAGCAATGAGCTCCTGGGCTTTCCTGGATGGGGATACTGGAAGAAAGTGGCGCTTAAAAGATAAAAAGGCTAGAGCTGCTTTCAAAATCTATTGCATCCCCTGAGCCATGAAAGCTCTTCCTCAGGAGCAGCTAGCACCAGCCATCTCTTCCCCAATGCAGCTCCAACACAAGAGGAATTCCTCCTTCCAGCAGCTAGACACCAGCTCTGTGACTGGATGTCAAGGTCCTTGCATATCTTGAAAACTGGTGGGAGATGAAGGCACAGTGTATGTGAGTGGATCAGCTGTTTGCTGAGCATTTAACACTAACAGCAGCTGTGATGAAGAGAAAGAGACTCCCTGGGCTCACAGCAAGGCTTGAGGCCAGCCAGCCTTCCACCACATCTGCAGCCAGCTGGCAAGTGGTCCAGCCTTGTGCAAGGAGAAATGTACAACACTGAAGATGCCTCCTGTGTGGACCTCTGCACAGAGCTGCACTGCTGCTGGTGGGCAGAGGGGCTGTGATGACTTCTGTATGTTCTGTCTAAAGAAATCTGCCAGGAAAGGTGCTCGTGCACATATGTGGGTAAAAAAAGTAATTCCAGTGATGGGGGAAAAATGCACTGTCTTACTCAGTGGCTCTTTAAATTTCTCAAGTGAGAGTTAGTACTGTGCTCCAACAAAAACCAACCAACAAAATATCCCAGCATGGAACTTATCTCTTTCAAGAAAACAGAAAAGCTGCTTGAGAAAAAAATCCACAAGGACACCCATCATTCTTTTAAACCTTAGAACCATGCAAACCTCAGCCTGCAAGCAATTTATATGAATCCTAATGGACTAGTCATTATTTTCCTTCATAATGACTCAGTATATCAAGACTACTGCAGAGTTTTAAATATTAAAAAATATTACTGAGGTTATTTTGTTTGTTAAGATTCCCATCTACATTAAGATCAGGGGAATGTGTCTAGGTTAAAATCATACAAAAGGTTTTCCTCTCATTTGTCTGGAGAACAAAACATGCCAAGAACTATTAGAGAAGATTCCCCCAAACTATACTGACGTGTTCAGGCATTGAGGTACTTTCAGACTGTATTAAGTCTCTTCTTCCTAAAGAAACCTGACATCCTGGAATCTAGGAAAAAAGAAACTGGCCAGTGTAAGACTCATGTACACAGTGAATTATTCTGTACACTGCAAGCATAGCTTCATTTTCTCCTAAATTCATCTCTAAGGTATTTCTGCACTTTTTAAAAAAATTTTGGTAGTGTCTGTGCTCTGTTTTGGAGTACTTTTTAAGTGTTATGGAGTAAATTCTAATGCAGCAGAGGTTGCTTCAGGGTTTGCATTTTTTGAGCATAATCTCTCTCATGGATGACACAGTATGTTCCAGTCGTTCCAAAGCTGGACCTCCTCTCAAAGGATGCCTCTGGAGTCATAGGATTCAGCAGCAGTGATCTTGGATGCGTTGCAGCTTCTCATTGGGGTATGAAGTGATACTGTCACCCTTGCAAAACACATTAATCCCATCTACTTACAGTACTTGCTCAGAAACTTTGGTGCCAAATCTTGTGTGATGCTGCCTTCTCTTTTTCAAAGAGACAGGAAGGCAAGCAGAAAGTCAGGTTGCATTTCACCTGATAGGAAGGACTCATTTCTCTAATACCTGTTAATCCCAATATGAAAAGGCTATTCAGCTACATTAAAATCTTAGGAGGTTTTACATGCATGGGATGACAAAGAAAAGTTACTGTCATGGATTAAAAACTTAAACCTTCCTTCCCAAGGTTCACTCATACAAGCAAGAGCAAAAATCCAGGTCCTCACTGCAATTATGGCAGCAAGAGAGAATAAGATCCTTCAGTTTTTGGCTTTTTAATGACACTACTGCAAACAGCTTTGTCTCTTAGTGCTGCATTTAAATGTTCCTTTCCTGAGATACAGACACTTAAGCCACTACAAAATACACTGGACTTATCAGTGCAGTTGGATTTGGCAGTGTGCCTACAGTATGGAAGTTTGGATTCAGTCTGGCAATCTCGGCAGGAAGGTGTCACGTATCCCTTTCACTAACCCAGTTCTTCCATCCTGCCTTCTACAGAAACCAGCTCACTGGTGATCTCTGGGAAAAAAAGGGATCATGCAGCACATGAGAGCACCCCACACCTCTAAACACATGTGGTGTCTAAATTAGGTTTTGTGTGTGTGTGTGCGTTATTTTGGGGTCGGGATTATTTTGTAGTTTGGGTTTTTTTGTTGTTGTTGCTGTTGTTTATTTGTTTTACATTTTTAACAAGAAAAGAAACTTGAAGTGGAAAGATTACTGAAGATGTCTGGAAAAACATCTATATAAATAATTATACTTATGCCTAAGACTGGTAGAATTACATTTTTAATCAACAACTAATGTTTATTCGACACCTATGTCTTTTGGACAAGCAGCTTTGCTTCTTTTCCCCAAACTAATTACAGAAAAACTCCTGATCTATTTGCGAGATCAAAATTGCTTTGCCAGCATTGTCTAGTCCAACCAAGTAAAAGAACAGGAGCCCACTTCAAACAGCCAGAATTTTTAAAAGGGTGGAGAAGAGGAGGAGCTAGACTGGCTTACTCCACTCTCCAAAGGTAAATGCGATCAGATGAGGGTCATAACCTTATGGAGCTAAGGGAAGCGATTTGCAGGTACCTCATTAATTTTGTGTCACTTACCCATGAAGAAAAATGCCTGTTAATCCTATTGACTGGAAATTATTAACGGAAAGAAGAAAGCAGCTTCCGCAAATTTAATAAGTACAACAATGAACTAAATGGAAAAGCATGCAATAGGTCTTCTGAAACCTATTACATGAATAGCTGAAGTAATTATAATGCAGTCATTTCAGACCCACGAGAAACTTAAGGGACCACAGATTCTTCATGGCTCACACATCAGACAAGCAAGCATGAAATCAGTGTTCAGCAGGTGTCAAAAGAAATGAACTCTGAAAACATTTTAGCTTCATAAAAACTGACACCGTTTGCTATCTAATGCAAACGCAAGGTCGAAGATGTTTCCTGCTTAGTTAATGAGACTGCCCTCCTATTTAAGCACTGGGGACAGAAACACCTGCCTTGCATTTAAAAAACATTCTGCACGAGAACTCTTTTTCTTTAAACACCAAAGACCAACCAGCCCAGCTCTACAGCATCGCACCAAACACCCTTCCACGCGTACCTGAGCATAAATTTGCACTCCTAACGTGCCGGGATGCTCATTTCCCAGGAGCAGTGGGTGTGTGCCCAGCCAGCTGTGTGCAGTGAGTGTGTGCACCCGGGCTGCCTTACCTGCTCCTTCCTCACCGGCGTGCTGTGTGCTGCCACCGCCGAGAACTGCTCGAGTGCGGTTTGCTGCTCCTCGCTCGGCTGCGGCTGCTGCGGCTGCTGCTGGTCCTGTGGCTGGGTCTCTGCCGCCCCTTCCTGCGCAGGGCTCTCCTCCTGATCCTGCTCTTTATCCTTGGACTCGGAGTCTGATCCCGATTCTGTAGTCATGGTTGGTTATTCTGCAAGACAGGGTGAGCACACCTACTGAGTACGATCTCAGAGCTGTGAATTTGTAAGCTAGGTGCACAAAACGGAGAAAGATCAGAAAGTTTTGGTCTTAATATCCTCAGCCTTTACAACTTAAGTGTCTATCACACTGGCCCTACCAGGATCCCCAGGAAAGCTTCCTGGTGCAAAAAACCTAAATGCATCCATACTCTTGGGAAAAAAACATGTTACCAAAAAATCTTACTCTACATAGTAATACACAGACATAACAGGACTTATATGCAAGTTAAATACAGAATACGTAGTTCATAATTCATAAAGGGAGAGTAACACATTGGGCCTTAAATCTAAGAAAACCCAGTGGAGTGTGGGTTTCTAAACCATTTGGAAACTTGAAACATTAAATCTTTTGTCCTTTACACTGAAGTCAACAGGACTTGAGCTCCTCAACATCTGCATTCGCTTTTGGAAATGTACTCAAGTACTTTTGATGCTTCAAAGCGATATATTAATAATTGAACTAGATGATCTTAGAGGTCTTTTCCAACCTAAAAGCTTTTATGATTCCACGGATACTAGAAACATCTGAAATGGGTCCACCAACAGCAGTGCAAACATACATTTGCCCCTAAACCCAGTTCTGTCCTGCCCACTTGAATTCATCTACACTTCTGTCATTTCTTTCTAAGTGCTAGAGCATCTAAAAGAAAACATAAAGATGTCCATTAAGTCATTCTCAGTGTTAGATTTAAAATGAAGCGAATACAACTTTTATTGAATGTGAAGAGTCTGTTTGCACTTAACTTAGTCCAGTACTAAATCAAAATGAAAATATTAGCAAAATTCTTTCAAAATTTTATCTACTTCAATTAAGTAGCTTGGTTACAAATGTGTGGTTGGCACCCGATTCTCAAACTAAATTCTCGCAAACCTCAACTTCAAAAAAATACTGTGCTTTTTTATCAAAACAAGAATTTGAAAAAAACAGATTCTGTGTCAGTACATCAAAGGGAGTGTGTTTTTATGTTTGTTACTCATATGTTCTCATACCTCACAAACTTATTCTTGAATAGTTTGCTACTAAGCAACTTGAAGGCAAACCAGTCTGCTGCAATCTATTTCTGTTAGTCATCAGGACATGATTTCTTTAACCTGGTAACCATGGCTACTCTGTAATTATAGGTGATTCCACAAAACATAAATCTGCTAATTCACCTTCTAGAAAGTCACTATGAAATCCTAGCATACACTACAATGCTTACTAGTAGAAGCAAGTTTATTATAGAACATAAGAAAAGTACAAACCTTTCTCTTTTTCTTCACTTAAATGTTTGATAAGCTAAATTGCTTGACAGAAAATGTTTTAAACGAGGCCAATTACTATTTTCGAACTCACTTGTGTATTCTGCACTTTCAAGGCTAAGCTCTCCAGTGAATACAGGTCTCTGCAGAGCAAAGCAAGTCACAGCATTCAGCCTGTGCTCAGCTCCTGCACTGTGTGTGAGGACGGGGGTGCATGTTCCCACCCCCTGCCAGCCAAAACAGCACCAGAGAGAAGCAGAACTGGAAAGCATACATGGCAGATTTATGCTTCAGGCCACATTTTCAAGGCACTAACATGTGACACACTTGTTTAGAAACACATCGTAAATTTCTACACTCACACTTGGCACAACTGTATGAAAAAATACTTCTCCAAATGTGTTATTTAACAAATTGTCTTTGGCACCTACAAACAACAATAATTAATAATTGGGTCTGAAAATGTGACAGTGAGAAAGGCGGTCATTTAATCAAACTTCAATTGTCCATATCTGAGATGGTCACTTTAAATCCAGAGCAGAAAAACAGACGTTTCAGAGAGGGATTCATCTGACCTATTTTAAATTCCTGCTTTAAGCTGAGATAAATCACATACTAGAGCGACTTCAGGTTGCTACGAAGGAAGCCTAAACAAGTTCCTCCAATGTAGATCACGCAAATCCACCCTCCATGTTCAATTCTCCTAAACCATTCTTTTTTGTATGCTTTAAACATTAAATTGAACAACAATTTTAATCTCTCTCAGAGTTTTGCTTTACCCATCTGTCAAATCAATGTGGAATAAACTTTCCTTCATCTGACACTCATTATGTTTGCCTTAAAAGCAAACAGAACTTTAAAAGTACCCAGATCTTCACAAATGTCTCAAGTTTGCCCCGGCTCGCCTCCACTCCACCCTGTTTTGTACAAGTGTTTGAGGACATGAAATGCAAATTAATCCTATAATTATTTCAATAAACTCAAACTATGTGTTCAGTTTTCTTTTCCAGAAACGATGAACTAGGAAGTTACCAAAACCTAATGTACGGCTACAAAAATCATTGCTCAAACAACACAGAAGGGCACCTATGACCAATAGAAAGAGTAATGCATACAGTAAGTTGTAATACTTTTTTAACGCTCTTGATATTACTTAGAGCAGTGTAAATAAAAAGTAACTATCATACTTGCTGTTTAGAAAGAGGTATTATTCTCTACAGGATCAAACTGCCAGCCAATACTAACCAAAAGTCTATCTTCTGTCAGCTGCCATCACCACGCCTCTGAAATCCCATTTTTTTGCATCCTGTGTAGCTTCTTTCCTAATGAATATTTGTTTCCTGTCTGTTTTCAAGCATGGAAACAGACATTTAAATTAGCCCCATAAACCACAATTTCGTGTAGCATGAAATGTAAACAAGTTTTACTTTTCCTGCCAGTTATAATTTTGAATCTCAGGGAGCAACAAATGTGCTTACATGGCTCATACAAGGCTAGGCACGAAGTATAGCCTTACAATACTGAGTTATTCTCTAGGAGTAACTGGTTTTCTCTCCAGTTCCATGAGTTCTTGCTGGCTTTAAGAGTGTTTTATTAGAATACTTTGTGTGCTTTATCAGATCTTTCAGTGTAAGAGATTCCCTGGATACAATATTACTATCATTAGTCAGACAGCAGATGGATTTAATTAACCCAAGGTTGCCCATTTCCAAATGTCTTTATTTCCCCACACATGCAACACGTTTAATAACAAATACTGAGAACAAAATCTCACACTGTTCTCTTACACTGAAATAGAAGTGTAGGAGAGGTGTAAATAGAAGCAAAGCAAATGCATTGCAAATCCCATTTTTTACAAACTCCTCAGATGAGAGTATTGTCAAGAATTATCTCCTTCCATCTAGCACGGGTTGAAAATACCTAAATTACAAGGCAGGAAACAACATTCCTCTCTCAGTGCAAACCAATAAGTTGTTTTGCCTTCCTCAGCAAACAGCTGCTTATCCACATGAACTCTGACAGCATTTCATTTGTTGTAAGTAGCACAACAATCCTCCTAGGAAGAGGTAATTTCAGTTATTGAAAGAAATAACAGTAATCTTAAGAAATTTACCAACATAAATATTACTCTACCTTTGTTTGTATGCAGCAAACCTGACAGAATAGCTGGTAATGCCTAAACATTTATCAAGCACGCAGCTGGCTGAGAATTTCTTATTCTTATTTGATTAGTTTATTTACTATAACTGGCTACATACCAAAACCATGACTTTTAATGTGAATTTCAGCACAGGAAGAAAAAAAACCACTCAAGCCCCTTAAACTTTTTCTGTTTCCAGCACAGAAAAATGTGTGATACCTCTGTATCAAATTCCCCTTTCCAGCAAACAGAAAATAAAGCAATGAAGAGAAACTGGGAACACACTACCTTATACAAATGAGGTAATACTATGCAAGCCAGATGTGCTCTTGGACAGCTATGCTTTGGCTTACAACCCAGTATTCAAAGATTCCAAAAGATTAGCTGAGTCCAAACTTAACACAGATGCTGCCATCACTGGATAGTCTGAGCCAAAAGTACATTTGGCTGCACAATGAAAATCAGAATGAAAATTAAGCCTTTTGATTAAAGGGAGATCAAAAGTGGGGGGGGGGGGGGGGGGGGGAGAGGGGAAGCCCAAAACTAGCTTATTTTAATCTACTACTATAAATTTAAGTTAAAAGTGTATGTACTTTCAGCAGTGTAAAATAAAAATATCAGCAAAATATTAAAATGTCGGTGTTTT
The DNA here is from genome assembly GCF_009819655.1 of Sylvia atricapilla. Lineage (NCBI taxonomy): Eukaryota > Metazoa > Chordata > Aves > Passeriformes > Sylviidae > Sylvia > Sylvia atricapilla. Next base: position 102,927,195 of record NC_089140.1, on the reverse strand, counting down.
AGTGCTGCTGACAACAGGTAAGGGAGTATAAATATTAATATACTATCAAAGTATTAAAACACAACTTCAAAAAATCAACATGACAAATCAAGAAGTCAAAAAATCAACTCCAATAATTTTATATATAATGTGGACGAAATCACAGAAAACAAGTATTTTCCTACACTCACACTACATGAAGACAATACATAAGGACTACAAAACCTGCAAACCATTTTATGCAAAACCCCTGTATCCTAAAGCCTGACACAACACCTAGACCCTCTTTCCTTCAGCTACCAACCCATTGCAGCTTGGGAGAGTCCCATTTCCATTACCAATTACTTGCTATAGACTTAGAGAACATAATTTACTTTTCTCCATATGAGAACCAAAACCATGTCGTCCTCCATGTCACCTGCTCCCCTGCAGCAAGTGACAGCCCCAAACTACCATATAACTTCATACATTCAAAAACTTGACACTCTATTTTCAGAGCACAGACCTTCTGGGCTGCATCCACAGAGCAACAAAATTCACAACTAATTGACAGCAGAGCCCACAGTTTAATTAACGCTGCAGTCATTAATAAACCTTTATTTATATATAAATACGTGCTAGTGAAAATATCTTCTATATTAAGCAAACAGAAGTCACATTAGACAAGAAATTGCAAATTAACTCCGAATAAATTGTGATGTAATGAGAAAACAAAATTGAAGCAAGTATAATTAAATGAACTATACATAGCCACTATTTCCTGTAATGCACTGGATTAATGATTTATATTTAAATGCTTCTTTGATCTAATTAATTCTCTTTGTAGAAAGTTCTCCTTCAATTACAGTAATTCTTGAAGATTGTTACAAATCTTTGCAAAGGTCCAAATTTGGAAATTATGTAACAAAATAATGATTCCATACTTCAAAAATAATGTTCTGCATAATGAGAGACATATTTATCCAATAACGATGAGATGCTGATGAGAAGAGCATATGGAGAACAATATTGCTGCAATGAGCAGTGACAGAAATGCCAATATATGTTTCAAGAAAAGAATACACACCAGAACGCCGACTTCTAAGCTTGAAATATAAACTCTTTCAATCAAACTGCCTGAACCTCGGCTCACTCCACTCCAGCCGGGTTCTTTTTTAGGAAAATGACCATTTTCTGTTGATCTTCTTTAATGTGGATGAGTTTCACCCTCATAAGCAGGAGGCATAAAGCCAAGCCACAAACGCCTGGCACAGGGTCCCCAAGAGTTAAAACAAGCTCTTTCTTGACCCATCACCAGTGCCAGCAGCAACTGGAAGCCTTGCAGAGGATGCACTTCCCTGGCATTACAGTTCCTTCAGTGGATATCAACATCAACAAAACAAAGCTACTGCAGAGATGTATCCTGAATGGACACGGGTGGGAACAAAATGGGCCACTGGATGGCCCCTCCCAACCACATGCTCCTGTCACCTTTCTCATGCTGGCACCAGTGTGACTTCGGGGGCCTGCTGGCTAAGCTGGGAGGGCTGGACCTCCCCAGGATGGGGAGGGGGAAGCAACAGCCCTCCTTTGGGCACTGATAGGTACCCCATCTGTCTGACAAGGCTGTGAGGCTCCAGCCCAGCAAGAGCAAGCCTTATGCTTCGAACACACTGGCTGTGCTGAGAGTTCACTGTTGCAACTTAAATGTACACAAATAACCACAAACTCATAGGAGTCAGCACACTGAAAAACAAAGAAAACAAACAAAAACCCCAGGAAAATACGGTCAGAAAAGTAATAACAAAAAGAGACAAGAGGAAAACAAATGGAGAAAGGTGCTAAGCATCCAGATGATGCCATCGTGCCAGCAGAGAGTGCTCCAGGCTAAATGACTTAACAGATGTGGTGGCAGAGGTCATGGGCCCAAGCACAGATGCAGGAGAGAGACTGCAGGAGGGCAGGGAGGTGTTAATCAGCAAAAACAACAACAACAACAAAAAAAGCTGTTTGAAGGTGTTGCAAGACATAACATGATTTAAAATACTTGTTTGGCCTTCAAGGAAGGTGCATGATACAGATTTCCTTAAAGTTTCCTGATGAAGATGAAAGGAAAACCAGAGGCAACGTCTAAGGAAGGAGTAATGTAATCTGGAGGAGATGGAGGGGGCCTTAAACCCACCAGACACACCTTTGAAAGGGGACAAAAACAGGAACTGCAGATAGGAGTTACCTGTCAGGACCCAAAACTCCCTCATCTCAGACACACATGCACCCCTTGGCAGCACCAGCACAAAATGAAAATACAGATGAGTGTTTCTGGAGAAACTTCACCTAAGAAGCCTGGGGAAGCTTTGAAAGGACCTGGGAATAGGAGGAATATATCAAAAAGGGATTATACACCAAAGCAGAACCAGAGGCACATGACTCAGGGATGAACATAAAAGGAGAAACGAAGATTAGGATGCCAAGTGACTTGGAATTAACCAAGAGATGTGGCAAACAATAACAAGAGAGTATCTATAAATACATTAGAAGGAAAACCTGGTCTGTTACAAAACATGAGAAAGGCTGAATTCTCCAGCGCCTCATTTCCCAGCAGCTATTTGGGATAATGGGGGCATATTTCACTTGACACACAGGATGTGCAAGTTCAGGTTGGATGGAGTAAGGGAAGAACACAGCAAACACATCAGTCAGCCAAGGGGTTTCAATTCAGCAGGAGCACTGAAAGTGTCCCTACAGTGCCTGGGGAACCACCATCAATCATCTTTAAACCATTAACCACTGCTATGCAGATTCCAGAGAGGCCAGGTAAGGTCTAAAAGAAATGAAAAGACCAAACAGAGCACCCAGTCTTACAAAGGAAAGTGGGAGCAGAAAAGCCAAAGTACTTCTAATACCAAAGTTACTGGAGCACACTGCTAAAGGATTTCTAATCCTGTAAAAATAATGAGATTAGGAACAAAACACAACAAATGGCCAACATGAATGCATCAAAAAGTCATGTCAAACTAGCGTAATGCCTCTCTCTCTCTCTCTGACAGGGCATCTGTCCCAGCTGATAAAAAGGAAGTAGAGTAGTACAGATGACAGAGACTATCTTTAGAAAGGCTTTTAAAACAGCCCCATGTGACTTTTTCATGAGTGAACTACAGAAATAGCTTACATTATCACAAAAGGAAGGGGGGCAGGGGGCGGAAAGGTGTACAAGTGATTAAAAAAAGCCAAACCCTGGCCTACAAAGTTATCAGCACCATGATGACAACCTGTGAAAACTTATTGATTTCAGGAGTCACAGCAATTTCAGGGTCAGTTGAGAATGGGAGCGTGCCTGACCCATGCTCAGTATCACCCTGATGAGGCTGGGATACACCACTGGCATCCTCACCTGACTTAAAGAAGAGTAAAGCAGTCTGAAAGAAAACCATGTATGTGCTGAATCTGACTACATTCCTGTAAGGGTAATGGCAGCAGCAATGGGGACCTCAGAAGTGAAAAGTGATGAGGAAGATGTGCGTTAGGCAGCAGGAGTGAAGCAGCATGAGGGTTTGATGGATTTTTGTGAAACATAATGCTGGAAGGGTTCTGCCTTCTGCAGCATCAGGGAGAGAGGTATACAGCATATTATATTTAAGTTCAGGATTAATATTTTTTAAAAAAATATGCATTAAAGAGTGTCAAGAAGGGAGTAGGAAGAACAATAGCAGCTTTAGAAAATTTGACCAGCGGAAAAACATTTAAAGAGCTGGATTTGTTTACTCTGGGAAAGGGAATAGAAAGCGGGGCTGATAAGAGCCTTGCAATACATTCAAGTTTCTTGCAGACAGAAAGTAATCAAGCATTTGCTAACAGTGGAGCAAGAACTTGATTGGCATCAAGTGGGATTTAGAGTAGACAGCATATCAACTATAATGACAGTCAAGAAGAGGTTATCTATAGCTGTGTGGAGTCATCATGGGACACTTATGTATTGATGAAAAAGCAGCAAAAAAAGCTCTGTTTGCAGCTTTATAAAGCATAAGGTATTAAGCTTTTGTCTATTTTGCTACCCCTTCCACTTGGGTTGACAATCCTAAATTCACAAAATGCGTATTTGCTTCTGTTTCAGAGCACCTGGATGCACAGGGTGACATTTTTATCTCCTGTCTACCTCTAATTTCTAGGAGTCAATGCAATTACCTGGGTCTGTTTTGCTCTCTGAATGGGGGGCTTCACACAGCAATAAAGCCCAGAATCACTGCCATTTCTGCTGCCCCACTTGTGTGCAAGGTTTATGAAGAGTCTGACTGACTGGGCTCCCTGAAAACACCAGATCACCTTTTGGAGGTCACAACACCTAGAGCACCCCAAGGCTACTCTAATTTTTGAGCAGGAGAAGAAAAATCAGGCCATCATAACATGTTTTGGATCATTTTTTCCTGTCCTGCTGATCCAAGCAGTTTTCCCCAGGGGCAAACATAGATTTATCAGCGGAATAAAGGAACCGCATTTTCCCACTAATTTCTCTGTTCAGGTCTCCAAGCATGGAGAGTGCATGATCTCTCCCTGCATCCAGGGCTGGATCTGCCACCCTCATCCCCCACTGCCAGGGTTCACCCAGAAGCTTCAAAAGCAGGATTGATTACAGCCACTGCCCACAACTCACACTAGTTCCTGCAGATGGCTTCTGTCTGGAAGAGCTCATGTACACAAGCTGGCAAGCACACACCTCTCTGAGAGTGCTGGATGCAACTATAGAAATGCACAATTTAACCCAAACCTGACAGTTGTTTCATTCATTTAAAAAACCCCAAGTGCCACCACAAAGAAAACCCAAAAGGTGGAAGCAGAACTGCTGAGAAACACAAAGAACTGCTGCATGTAACAGACTTCTCAAACTGTCCGCTCACAAAAAAGCTTTTATCCACACAAATACTGCACTGCAGGAAGGTAAAGGGAACCAGAAATAGTACACAAATAACTTAGTGAATTTGCATAGTGAGAACAACAGGGAATTACAGGAATGAGGCACATGTGAGGAGAAGGGGAAAGAAATGAAGAAACCCATAATGGAGAATACAGCAACATCCCACAGATATTGGTCATGAGAGAACTGCATAGAAACACACCCCACTTCACCCCTCATTTCCACATTTCACTGAAAAAGCCTTGGCAAAAACCAAAACCCACAGCAAAACTGCTTGTAGTTTGATCACAACCAATTGATAAATATTTCATGCAGAAACTAAAAAGGCAAGAAACAACCCTCAATGGCACAGGCTGATTTTCTGCAAACAAGTGACTTTGATTACTTGGGTTACATTTACATGAGGTTTTGACCTTTCTAAATTGCTCTGGAGCCAAATGTTCACATGGGCTCCCTGTGCACCACTGACTATTTAGAAGTTGTATTTAATGTCACAGAAGCTGAGTGTGCTTCAGGCATCACATCATTAAAGTTCATAATCTCTTATATTGAGCAGATAATAGAACCAATTCAAACTTAAAAAAGAAAAAAAAATAAAAAAAAAAAAAAGGAGTTGCATGGGGTTGCTGACACATGGCAGGTGTGTGCTACATTATCACACTACCCTCAGGTCAAAATACTGTAACACCTGTGAACAATATTTTTTGTTTCATACAGTACCTAAAGAGACTGTGCTCCAGTGCTCCCAAGCCGGTGACCTGCCTAACCTCACAGAAACAAGAGAACCAGACAGACAAGGCACAAATCAGAGCATCAAGCCCATCTCCTCCAAGGGCTTCTGACTCCCTCTGACCAGACATTTATCATTCCAGCTCAGCTGATAGGAGAGCCTATGAAAAGAAAATTTGAACTGTAGTTTAAAAATATCACCTTGACTTTTCTGATTTATCTTATTAATTAGAATCCAGCAATGAAACCTCTTGGGTTTTGCTTTATTTTACTGAATAGTGCTTGAAAAAGTCCCAAAGGACTGCTCACTGATAAATTAAACCCTCCTTAGCTTGTTACTTGCAAAAGCAATGTTGCAGTATAATTTTTTTGTCTGGGGTTTTTTTTGATTTTTTTTCAGTGACTGGATATTTTTCCCCCGTTTTTATGGTTTGGAGGGAATTCACTGTTACATTTTTTTTTCAATCCAGTGTGGTCAGAGATGGAAGAAAGGAAGAGGGACATTTTGCAGCCAGTGTCCTGATGCCTCTTTCAGCTGGCCACAGGCATTTCCAGTGTCCACCACTGCTCCTTCCCAGCAAGACACAAACCAGCCCCGCGGCTGCAATCTCTGCTCCCAACCCTGGCACAGGCTCACAAGCACTGCTGCCCTGCAGCATGCTCAGCTTCAGCAGGTTTTCCATAAACCTCCCTCAGAACTGGGCATTTTAAAAGCAGTTTTTAAGGGGGCCATGAATCATTTCTTCTCGATGGCAGACTTGGGTCATGCAAGGCAGGACGCTTGAGCAATGGCTTCCCCCACAATATCCCAGAGCAGTGCTTGCTCTCCATCACTAGGAGCTCCAGCTGTTCTTAGATGCTGGATTAAAATAACTGAGAAAAATTCAGGCAGATGCAAAAGAAAGGGAAAAGTCACAGACAGTGAAAAAAATGCAGAGGAACCACCCTGAATTCATGCTGGGTCCTACTTAAATAAAGGCAGCTCTGTGTGATGAGAGCCATCATGCTGAGGCCTGGGGACAAAAGTGCTCCTACTTCATCTTCCTCTTTTCCTTTTGTTCATTCCTGTACTCACACTAATTTTACACCCCGTGTTTCAACTTTTGAAGGCACTAAATGGGTCTGATGCAGTAAGACTACTGGATGGTGAGGCATCACAGTGTTTTTCATCATAATAGCTTTTGTTTTTCTGAAATGGATTATTTGTTCCATATTTACATTCTAATCTCCTGGGCATTCATGTCAGTTTTGGATTTAAAACACATCCTGCAACATCGAGTAAAAGACTTTCCACTATGGAGCACTCTATCAGGAAACTACTGGCTCCCCAAACAAATTAAAATCTTGTGAGCCTAAACAACCAAACCCATGTCATCAGACAGACGGCTAGGGTTTTTTATCTAAACTCTTCTGGGATCTCCACACTCCCCAGAGCTTTAATTACCTGCTGCAGATTACAAAAATACTGTTCAATTGGCACGGGCAGCTAGCCCTTGACACGTGTGCTCCAGGTTACACTGTCACTGCAAAAACATTCTCCAGCATCCTCTGAAAATGCAGTTCAACATTTCCCCCCCACTCTGAAATTCAAATGCACATACTAGCAGTCAGCCCTAACCCCTCATAGACACCAGCTGTAAAATCATGTGTTGGATGTAAACCAAGATCTGAGGATGGTGTGGGAGCAGCAACTTCTAGGAACAAATTGGTCAGTGGAAACACACGAACAACAAGTATATTTATGGTGAGTCCAGACATCTGTAGAGTGATCTCACTTAAAATCAGCCAGAAAGCAGGACCCAGTCACACTCTGATTATATGTTTTAGAACCATTTTAGTTACATGTTTCCAAAGCACAGGAAGCCTGTTCACACCTCCCAGTGCACACTAGTTAAGTTCTGAGGGTCCTTTGCATGATCAGCTCTGTAAGGAATTAAGAGCAAGCTTTCAGTGTCTTCATGTAACATCCCAGTAAAGCCAAAATCTTTCACCATCTGTGCAGCTATACCAAACCACAAGGATTTGCAGACCAGCATCCAATACAGCCTGACAAAGAAAATAGCTATCTTTAAAGAGGCTCTAACCCTTTTTACCTATTAAACCCTGAAATGCTCCACATACAGCTCCATAGTAATTACATTATATACTTTTGACCCAGTGTTATACTGGATTATGCTGTCTCTGAAGATGGCTGTCACCAGATCTGGCAATTCCTCTGCAATGTGTATGACCTTCTTGGAGTTCAGACACATAGAAACGACAGCAGCTCGGAGAGGACAGAAGAGGTTGAGGCAATTGGGACAGACAGGTGGCCTAAAGTGCCCCCACAAGACAGTGGTTAGAAATAAGAAAAAAAACAACAATAGGGAGGAGGAGAAAATAAGAAAGTAGAAAGTTGCAGAAATACAGCTTAATGACAATAATAAAAAAAAATTAAAAAAAAAAAAAAAAGAAAAAAAGAGTAAAAGGGGATGGACAAACTTTCGCAGAAGAAAGAGGAAGAAAAGGTCTTTGCAGCTTTTAAATCATTAGGGTTTCAAGAAAGTCAGTCATATAAACCTAGATTACTCAACAGAGTGAGCATTTAAGAGGATGATAAAAAAATACTCTGTATCAAGTTGATAATTTGAGAGGAGAAGTGAAAGTAATTAAGCTAGACGCTGCAATTTCCAAACTCTGGAACAAATTACTTTAAAACTTAAATTATTTCCTTCTCCACATACTTTTCTTTAAACATACCTTTGCGAAACGTTTGACGGTGTGTTTTTAAGGCTACAAACAACTAATTCCATCACTACAATCTACCTTAATTTAAGGGAGAATGCTACAATTCAGAAACAATGTGAGAAATTTTGATATTTTGATACCGGACCCTATTTAGTGTGCTGAGTTTCAAACTTGTCTCATGTGCGAATGAGGTAAGTGACCAAATCAGTGAAACAAGTCCATGAACAGTGGCTTTTGTCATCTTTCCTTCTGTTGTTATGCAGGACTCTCTGGTCAAGTGACAAAGGACTGCTGTGCTTTGTAACTAATGATGATTTTTTATGCCAATCCATTTTCTTCAGTACCCTTCAGGTCACAGCATGTAAAATTCATTTACATTCCACACTACACAGTAGTTTGGGTGGGGAAAAAAAAAAGGCAACTGGGTAACTGTCTCACTCCTTACTGGAAAGACATGCTCAAGAATCAAAGTTAACATATCAAACAATTTCAATGCCTTAGTGCACAATTCAACCTTCTTAGGACCCAATAAACATGTAGGAAATACAGTTACTTCCTAGAGCATCATAAATGGTAACTCAACAACCACAAGTTTCTCCTAGAGCTACGTCTGATGCTAGATTAACAACAGAGACACATTTCACCTCTCCTTCCTCTCTGCTGCTCAGTCTGCAGTCTGTTTTCTGTGAGGACACAAAACCCCATGCCAGAATTCACAGGGCCATTACATCTCAACTGAAAAATGAATGAGGTAATCCACCCCCTCCCTGGATGTCACGAATGCTCCAGGGAAGTGGTACCCTGCAGCTGGGCTCCAACCTGCTCTGCGCTCTGTCACCTTCACTCCATGCATGTGTTTTACCACAGCTGGGGCCACAGCCACTTCACCCTCAAGGAATAATCGCTTTAAAGGGTTGCAAAGCAGCAAGAAAGAAACTAACTCTTCCCCCAGCTCCAGAATGGCATTAATTATCCCTAGAGCAGCAGCGACCACATTTTCTTTGAGAGAACAGACATGCAAACATGCCAAAAGCACCGCCAACAAACAAGCACATCAGATACATATTGGATCTTAATTAGGGAGCTCATCTTACACACTGACTTCAATACTCCATGGCCTCCTTCCCAGCCCCCCCTGTCTAAACTCTGTACGACACATATTTATGTCACCTGTTACTAAAATCCCACAACGCTGAAGTTTACATGTTCCCCATAGGCCACTTATTGCAATGGCTCCCTAGCCTTACTGTTTATGAAAATTTTCCCAAATGTCTGACCTAATTTTTCCCACTGTAAATGTACTAAGTTCTCCTCACCCTGACAACAGTGGATGCATAGCATGGCTCTGCAGCTCACAGACAGCTGCTGTTTGCCCCTCAGACCACTCTCTCCTCTGCCTCTTCTGGCAAGTCCTATTTTTAGTCCTCTCTCACGCTCTTTCTTCTCTTCTTTGTTCTCTTTGCTATCAGTTCACCTCTTTCCAGAGCAATAGCATCCAAACCCTATTTTCAGCTGAAGATCAACTGTCCTTACTGATGGTGAACAACTTGCAAAGGACAGCTTTTATGCCTGAAAACAATACTTCTCGTCATACCTCCAGCTAGCAAAGAGTTCAATATTTTCACCACATTATGACAATTAATAACATCGTTTTAACCTTTGGTCCATTCATAATCCCACAGTTTTCCCCACAGTCCTGCTGCCTAAGGATCTCCCTAGTAGATAAAAAACACCTTAGCTACATTTCATTCAACAAAAAAATGAGGAAAAAGTCCCACTTACTAGCTAGATATTATTTGATTTTTAAAAAATGTTATACTTCCAAAGCCCTTTCTCTTTTGTTTGGTATCATTCAAAAAATTAAAGCATTTATTGCCATACAAGATCTAGTTTCAGTGACAAGAGTGCACATGATTTATGTTAGAACAACTGCAGCTCCCTGTATCCAAAGTGCATTCATGCCACAATACTCTCTTATTTATTAAAATATTAGGGAGCACCAATTGGAAACATTTCCAATTTCACCTGCAGTTTCCATCCACTGACACACACACAGCAGCTCCTTGACAGGTCTTGGGGACATTAGAAATTTGGCCAGGCTGATCTCCAGCATGTTTGCTGTAATGGTTTCACAGGAGCTGAGAACGCCTTCCAAATAAGGCAGGAATTCAATGTTTCTGTCCAGTTTCAAGACCCACAGGGCCATTAAGGCCACCTAAGTGGCCTTGCTGGCAGTGTCACAACTTATTAATAAATTCAGAGCAAGCTCACATCTGCTAGGAAAGGAAAGTCTAGTCTACCTCATTTTATGGTCTCTAGCTGAGTCAAGCACATTAAAATATGTATTACCTCTGTCTACCTGTCACTTCGTGTAACATGCTTAGGTGAACCCATGGCTGCAAGCCAGAGCCCAAACTGTTCCAATGCAAGCAGTGCTTTTGGGGAAAAGTTATTTGCAACAGAAGTGTCAGGTTCCTCTCAGTATGCTGGCAAATGTTTGCCTCAACCCTTACTGAACCAAAAGTTAAATGGTGAGGAAAGACTGCAATTTCAGGTTAATCTGGGCATCATAATACGCTCATGAAATGAACTACATGTTCTGCCTCACCAATGAAAAAACAGCAAAATCAAGAGAGAGATTGAGACTGATTCCTTTAAACATGTATTTTAAGAACAATTTCGATAGTGGTTTCTCAAGAAGGAACAAAACCCCAGCCTACATTACACTACCGAAGAGACGTTCTCTTCCTCCCTTTGGTACTGACAGCACATGTGCCTTGGGGACGTGAAGCCAAGAAAGGGCTGACAGGCCAGTATAAGATACTGCCTCGTTCCAACCAAGTGCTAGACAATGGCTGGCACTCAGACAACTGAAAACTTGCAGAGAAGCTAGTTCAAGCTGGCTTAAGTGGATGCATGTGTGGGCTTGGATATTCAGGAGTTCTTAAGCAGAAAAGCAGCTTGCAATATTTCAGGGTGGGGTTCTGAGACTTTCTTTTTTGTCTAATCCATTAGTAGTTAATAAGACCAGGAGTATGGCAGGGTCATGTGTGCCCAGAACTGCATCTAAGCCCCAGAATTACAGCTGCAATTAATGAGTTTTCCAAAGGAGAGTGGGAGGGGGCAGGGGGAGGAGGAGAGAAGAATCAACTAGAGAAAAAAAATCCAATCAAACCTAAAACTACCCAGAAAACCACAGCAGCCTACAGACTGAGCAAGTTAGAGATTTCTTCTCTTGTTCATATGCAGGCACACAATCAAGGGCACAACTTCCAAAACACACACATTCGAGGTTCTTCCCTGTTTCACCCCATTTATAATCTTTTACAGTCTTGTAGAAGTGTGCTGCCTTCAAAAAGACAAGGATTCTTTTTTATTTTTTACTATTTCATCTGCAGTTCAGCACATCACTCGACCTGCACTGACATAACCTTAAGTGACAGAGGTTCAAGTGTGCAGCTTCACCACCCCTAAAGTGGGATGCATTTTATTAGGGTTTTTTCCTTTTTCCTCTTCCTCTGCTCATGCTTCAGATGACAGGAAAAGCCTGCTGTGAATTCTTGTAAAGAATTTTAAATAGCACATTAAGTGGTTTCTGTCCAACACCAGACAGCTTCCCATGGACTGTAAGCTCTCCAAGAAGAGGTGTAAATACCTTTGTCCCTTCTCAGTGGGAAGCAGCTGTGCCAGAGTGGGAGCCTACAACCCCTACGTGCCACTGCACCCACCAGGCACCCACTCAAGTCAGCAAGGACAGAAGACATCATCAGCCCCTTCACTCAACCACCCAGCTCCAGCTGCAACCAAAACTGGCAAGCACCCAAAAGCTTCCAATTTTTTAATGGAGATTGTTTTGTTATTTTTCAAGCACTCAACTGTACCACCCTATACAGCCATATTATGGTTGGTCACATGCAAGTAAGTGCAGACAGGCTGAATTATTTCCACAACAACCTCAATGTTGTAACACCCAGAAGTCTCATAGGACACAGTTTTGCAGCTTATTAAGCTAAATACGTATTTGTGCACTGCAGGTTTTAATTGTTAAGGAAGATCACATACAGCTATAAATCTATGAAATGTATTATAAATAACACACATATTCAAATTAGTTCAATTTTGGAGAAGATGATTCTCTGACTTTACTCCTCTAATACTGTGGCCATAGCAGTCTGTAAGGTACAGCAGGTCTACTACTATGGCTGAATAGAAGGCAATTTTAAAACTCACACATAAGAAGGATAAATCCAAACTTCTCGAAGAGCAGAAACACTAGCAAGCCATGAATGCATATCTGTTTCAAACAGTCTTCATAACAAAAAGACTGGATGTTTAGGTTGGGTTTTGTGGACTCCTTGGGTTTTTTGGGTTGCCTTTGGGAGTTTGTTTCTTGGGTTTGGGGGAGGGAAGGGGTTGATAATTTTTTGGTGGATTTTGTTTTTTCAAAAGATAGCTTATGTTATCATTCTCTGTCCTCTCAGAGGATGACATCTGGTTACTGCAGAAGGCAGTTTTTGTTAGAAAGCAGACTTGTTAAGTCATGTATGCAACTGGCAAGCTTAAGTATAGCACGTATCCCTTCCAACTCCTCTTCATTCAAATAAAATTTATATAGTGAAAAACCTGTTTCATAGAAGGGGGGAAAAAAGCGCTATTTAACTATTTTCAGAACAGACTGAATGCACTTGAATGAAAAAACCTAAACTGAGTACCTAGGAAAATGACAGAACAGGAAGACTGATTCAGCCTTAGCACTGTGTTGGCTGTAACCATCCTTGCCCTTTGCACTCTTTCTAACCTCAGCAGTGGAAGTTTCTAACCTCTGCAACACAAGGTACAAGGCACCCACAACCCCTGCTCTCCATGCCATGTGTTTTGTAACCTGTTTTAGATCACAGGTCTTTGCAGGCACAGGCAGTGTGCTATTTGGGACAAGAGCAAAGCCAGTGGAAGTCATGTGGATGTCAGGGCCTCAGCCCAGACATTTCATTGTATGGATCCCCTTCTCTCAGGCCAATTCCACTCTCCTAATGAGGATATCAGTACATGCGTCTCTCTCAGTTTATATTTATCCCTGGCCCAGGTGTTGTTTTCCAACTGCGAACACAAGCTCCCCTGTGCTGAGGACTCCGAAACTGAAAGAAAGAATTTTCCCCCCCTCCACATGTGTGAGATGGTAAAATGAATTCACACAAACTGGTGCCACGTGCCAAGGCACAAAGGCCTGGGGTTTTTTCAAAGCCAGCATATGTTTGTCCCTACACTTATGTTGTATATGTTCTTTGCCTCACTGAAGCCTACAGCAAACAGCTGTCATTAACATTCACCCCTTCTGCTAACACTTTCCTTAATCCCTAACTGACTTCCCAGCCTATAATTAAACTTTCCAGCTGCCACACTAAGAGATGGCACCAATATCCATCATTTATTTCTACATAGTCCTTAAAAAGCTCTTTTTCCAATTTCCAAGACCATGGACTAGAACCAAAGCCTCTTACTCTTACAGGTTTTTGCCTAAAAATCTTTTATTCATTACAAATTGTCTCATCTTTAACCAGGGAAATTAAATGGCCAAGTAGTATTATCTTAACAATTAAACAAATGCATTTTTACAGTGCCAATAGCTGGAATGCAAAGAGCTTGAAAACTGAAGCATAAGCACTGCATGTGTTTACACATTTTGTATGGAAAATATACTAAAAAGAACTGTATAACCAACAGCATTTACAAAGCTGATTGATTCAAGTCCAACATTTAAACAGGGGCCTGAATTAAAATAACAAAAGGCCTAATATCTTACTTTAGATTGCAACAGTAAATTGAGGTTAGCACTTCAATCTTGAAAATGTGCTTTTCACATCCATGTAAGAGATTACTTGCACAGCAGAGCTGGTTGACAACATTTCCGTCTGGCACTATTCTTGCAGTGTTCAAGAGGACTTGATATTTTATAAGAAAATTACTAGCTTCACAGTTGAAAAAGGGAGAAGATGTCTGAAGCAAATGCTTTATTTTTTTTGCAACATGACATAACAGGACCCTGAGGAAGCTGAACAAAGCAGGTGAAGGCAGTGTAACACCCAGTGGACACACAGCATGGGGGGCTCAGAAGACTCATCATCCACAAGCCCTTCAGATGTAGTACAAGAAAACCCCCCAAAACGGCCAAAAACTGCTGTTATTTTTGTGAACCCCAAATGTCTGGGATGCCTGCTGAGCCTCTGAGCCCACAAAGTCTCTGAGCCCCCTTCGAACCTGAAGGCTGGAGAGGCATGTACATCACCCTCAATCCCAGAGCTCTGCAACTGTGCACACCAAAACTCAGGAGCCTGTATCTCCCAATACTATCTGTTATAGAGTAGGGCAACATCTGCTTGACTGCTGAAGCACCATCACTGAAAACAGCAAGCAGGCTCCATTCATAGTGTGATTGGCAAGTGCCAGCTGGCAATCCTGACAGCCCAGAGCCTGCAGTCTATTAATGAAGACTCAGAGATGTTGGGGATCAGCCACTTAGGCATCTCCTTCAACATGTTCAGGAGTCACAGCACACTTTGGTTTTGCCTTTTGCCTCAGGAGGCAGAGTAAAATTGAGCACCAAGATGCAGCCTTCATGTTTATGAAACTGCAGGCTGGTTTCATAGGGGATGAGGCTCTAGCCTTGCTGGAAGTTACCAGCCATTTAAACAAAGTGGGGCACCTTCAGGAAAGGACTGCATTAGTTTTCCATGTTATACTTCTGCTTGAGGTTAACCATTTAAAATTAAGGTTTAAATGGATTTCAATAACTATGCAGGATTTATCAGCTACTGTAAGGCTATTTTGGTAGGCTACCAGATCAATCATTCAGGTTTTGTTAAGTCTAAAAGCATCACTTCTCAGCAAAGAGATCATGCCAGACAGGTGCAGAAATTCAAAGCCTGAACAGCTATGACTTGTTCCTAGTAGCAAGGCAAGAAAGAACAATATTTAACTGAAAATGGATACACTTGCAGTTCTCTCTAAACTATAGGTGAAACTTTTCTCCCTCCTTACATTAAACATATAATTTTAAAGATAGATTTTGAAGAGTGCGTGTGACACTCTTAAGCTTCAAACACGTATGTGTTGAGAGGTTAGGAGAACATGAAAACAGTGTTTCATTGAAACCCGTTTGTCATTTTTAATCACAGGATAACTCTAGAAGAGGTGTGACTGATGTAATCTAAATTTTCACCTGACAAACTGAATAATTCATCTTGGCGGCGCCTACGACAAAAGACCAAGCAGAGCAGTCAGTCAGTCAGTCACCAGCCCCAGGAGCTACTACAGAACATCCTTGACAAGGGGAAGCCATGTCTTGCAGCACCACAGGGTGAAGTCCTGCTCCTTCAAGCACAACAGCCAGGAGGGCCCAGGACCTCGTCCTTGTCCCCACTGCTACCTCCTACCTTTTGTTTTCCAAAGCAGAGGAGGACCCTGGGCAGGCCCACTGATAAGAAATGCTGTGGTTTGCAAGGAAGGTGAGAGAAATGAAGCTAAGATCTTTATCTGCACATGGAAAGAGCTATGTGTTCTGCACTTGTGGCCCTGTCAGGGAGGACTAAAGACTCTGAGGAGCTTTTTATTTAAAACTGAATGAAACTTTACCCGTTGCCAGTCACTGCTTCATTTGCCAGTGATGGGACCCAAGGGAATGGCCTGAAGTTGTGTCACAGGAGGTTTTGGTTAGATATTAGAAAAAGGTTCACCCCGAGGGTGGTTGGGCTCTGGAATAGGCTCACCAGGGAAGTGGTCACAGCACTAAGCCTGGCAGAGTTCAAGGAGTGTTTGGACAATACTCTCTCAGCCACATGGTGTGATGATTGGGGTGTCCTATGCAGGGCCAGGAGGAATTGGACTTGAAGATCCTTGAAGGTCCCTTCCAATTCAGCTTATTTGATGAGTCTGAAATGCTCCAACTTCACACTGAGTTTTCAAGGAATTGCTTTTTCTAACGGAATGCACTTGTCATGATGCCTCATCACTCCAATTCTGGAAGATATCATGCATTTTGCAGAACTGCTATCTCAAGCAATGCTATATATTACTCTTATGTCCCAATTTTGTGCTTCTCGAGTATTAGTGATCAATAGTTTCCTCATTGCATGTCCTACTAGAGTTGAGAAAGAAATAAAGTTCTAAAAATTTCCAGAGGGTTAATTAAATGGTGTTTCCATACATCACAGCTTCAGAATAGTAGGTTAAGAGTAGGCTATCCAAGGCCTTAAAATGAAATTACTAAATGCCAGCAGAAAGCAGGATTCCTTACCTGGAAACTAAAGATGTTGGGCTTAAACACGATTAGTCAAAGAGTGAGTTCTGCTCAGCCCACATCTCCAGTATGTTTTCAAGTAGGAAATAATTCCGTTCATTATGTAAACTCTTATTCAGACTCTTGTTAATGTTTGTGCTATCCCTTCTGAATTGCTGGACAGTTTCTTTCAGGCTCAGCAGCCAACATTTAATTAAGAAATATTTAACAACTAGTGTTTTTTAAACAACGTCACGTTTGCAGAAATAATTGCATATCACATCTACTTTACAAAATCAAAATACAGCCAGTGGAAACCAGATACAAAGCACATGCCTTCAACTGAGCTAGTTTTGTTTAGAAAATTAACAGATAATGTATTTCCTTGGCTGAGACCTTGATCTGTTTGCCAAATACTATCCTGCAGAGCTTTTTCTTCCTACAACAACATTCCAGGCACAGAGGACACTATCAAGGAAGCACATTCATAGTTCTGCAGGTTAGGAACGATGATAACCTTGGCATGCCTTAAAGGAAAGGTGGCAAAGCATTTTCAGGGAAGTCCATAATGTAGTATGTACATAATATATGTAGTTAATGTATCTATTTTATCCCTTTATAACTGCTTGGAAGCCAGACAGCGATGGGTTATCTTCTTAAGCAATTAGAAAGTTTTTAACATGATGTTTTGTTGCCCCATCTTCTAGCGTATGCCAGCACTTTTTTTACTTAGGGAAAAAAAAAAGGCATAGCAATATTTCTTACCTATCTATGGAAATATCCAACACTTTTATCGATTTCCACAGACTGGTTAAAAAAAGGAGGCATAACTACACTGACTGTGTTCTTCAAAGCAACATCATAGGATCAGAAGGTCACGGGGGCATCTTTTTTCATACCAGCTATTTTGCTTTTAGACAGAAGAAACACTGGCTAGAGTTGGAAAAGGGAGGTTCATATGATAGAAAATGCAGGACACAGGGAAACAGGAAAATAAATTGCAATAACCAAACTTCTACTGGCGTGAGGCAAGGTGATTCAGAACAATAAGGGATGGGGAAAATACATATGATCACGTCTGCAAAGCAGATGGGTAGAAAACAGCATTGAAGGTTGAGAGGGAGGGAGTCCAAAGCCAGGTAAAGCATTTGCTTAAATACAGACATTCCTGTTACAGAAGCTGCTGGTATCCTTCTGGTCAGTGTAACCATTTTTCCCGTGTGGGTATGCAGTTTGCCCTGTACTGACAAGAGACATTTTATGTCTGTTTCTACAGCATAGCAATGGAAAGTTGGTAAAAATTTAAAAAGAAAGAACTTTTTTTTTATTCTTCAGCTCAGCATCCTTAATTCAATCACTGTCCCCTAGGGCTGAGAAAAGGTCTGGCTTTACTGCTCTGGATTATCATGTTGGCAGAGAAGCTACACAGAAAAATATTCCTAGTTTATATATGATGCAAGTGTAAGAAAAACAGTTTCAGGTTCACACAACGAAGAGTAAGTCAAGAAATCTAAGTCACAGAAGTAGCAGATGAGGGTGGAATACTTTCAAGCCTTAAGTATGAAATTCTGTGTGGTTGAGCTTCACAAGAACTGTGGCCAATGGGTAAAAGCTCAGAAATAACAACCTTAGCACCAACACTTAGAAGGGTAAGGTCGGCTTTTCAAGTATCTTTAGTTAAGCTTTCAGGTAATTTAGTTATATCAGGATTTCACCATCACAATAATTGTGTGGCATATTTAGTTTGTGCAAATAAAAGTAGGTACATTGTTTATGCAGACAGAAAGCCTGGCTGAATATATTTAAATATATTGATGAAGGAAATGGGTGCCGTCTTTTCTCCCTGTCTTGGAAAACTAGTAAGGGTAGAAGCATTGTCTGCTGGCTCTGCTTCTCCAACCCAGGCACAAAGGGATTCCTGACATCAGGACAGTGAGACAAATCATCTATTATCTATTTCTTGAGAGTGTCATTAAATAGGGTGTCATGAGAAGGGGCTGTGGGTGGTGGTTTTTATGTTTTATTTTTTCCAAAATATCTACTATCACCCATGAATAAGATGATTATAATCCACAAATACAAGTAGTGGCACTGAGAGCAGGACTGAAGACAGAAAGCAAACCAGTGTCAATACCAGATCTAAGCTGGCATAGAGCCTGCCCCCAACCTCTGTTAGCTGCACTTAGCACACTACCCCTGCAAGTAACTGATGAAATCCCGACAGTGTGCTGGCACAGTATTAAAGGATCCTTCTAATTGCCATGCTTCAAATTCCAGCTCTAAGCCCGCTAAGAGAAAGTCTGCAAAACTCTTTAATAAATCATAGAAATCAGAGATTGAAATTAGGTCATGTCACCCACGCCTCCTATCCGCACCGTGAGTTTGTCACCCATACAGTGCTGCCGAGTGCTCTGTCTCGACAACTCCTAAATGATTCAAGTGCTGAGGTTTCTCCCAGTTCCCCAGGCAGCCTGTTACACAGCCCAGTGAACATCACCTTCCATAGGCTTTTCACTGACCAGCCTCATCCTCTAAGTACCAATTTTGCCTCTGTCCCATTTTGTTCTGTTTCTATTTATATCTTCCTCCAACTTCCCCCAAATCTGCTCTTGATGATACCTCAACCACTATCCAGCAAAAATTGTTGCTCAGGAAACGTTCTTCTGCCTCTCCTATAATACTGCTGTAGTGTGCTGCTATTTTTAGGAGAAAAAAGGAGGTGGTAAGGGAATGAAAGGCTGCCAGCTCCAGCTGTACAAGAATAATGCTCCAGTACAGTGGAAACTACATTACAGTGTTTCTCTTTAAGCACATATAATTGACCAAAACCTTAGTCTTCTGGAACGATCTAAATGCAAAAGACAGAAGAAATGAAAAAGACAAATTCCAAGGTCAAAAAAACTCTTGTAATCTCACTTCACCTTTCAACCCCACAGCTGGGCTCCTCCTTTCAGGGCAGTTCTTGAGATTTTACCACAGCACTTGCCTAGTGGGACACATGGTTAAAGTACCCATGTACGGTCATTATCCTAGAATAGTTTAGGTTGGAAGGGATCTTAAAACTCACCAAGTTTCAACATCCTTGCCATGGACATGGACACCTTCCACTAGGCCAGGTTGCTTAAAGCCCCATCCAACCTGGCCTTGAATGCCTGGTCTTTGGCAATGCTTTCAGGCACATGGTGTCAACCTTGGGGTGCTCTGCACAGGTCCAGGAGTTGGACTTTATGATTCCTGATGGGGCCCTTCCAACTCAGTATATTCTATATCCACAACTTCTCTAGAAAACCTGGCTATATCACCTTGTCCTATTACTACATGCTCATGTAAAAAGTCTCTTCATCTTTTCTGTAAGCCCCTTTTAATTGAAGTATCCCAATGCAGTCTCCCTAGAGCCTGCTCTGCTCCAGTCTAAACAGCCCCAACTCTTTTAGTCTGTCTTCATAGAAGAGGTGATCACATTCATGGCCCTCCTCTGTATCTTCTCCACATGTCTACACTTTTCCTGGTCTGGGGACCCAAAGGTGGAAGCAATATTCCAGGTAAGGTGTCCTGAGAGCAGAATAGAGAACGACATCCCTCAGCTGGCTGGCCACACTGCTTTTGATGGAGCCCAGGATGCTGCTGACATTCTGGGCTCTGAGCATGCCTTGCTGAGTCATGTTGAGCTTCTCTTCCACAAACACCCTCAAATACTTCTCCCCAGGGCTGCTCTCAATCCATCTCTCAGCCTGTATTTGAGCTTGGGTTTGTCCTGACCCAAGGGCCTTGCACTTGACCTTGCTGAACTTCAAGAGGTTCACATGGGCCCACCTCTCAAGCCTCTCAAGAGGGTCAAGGTCCCTGTGAATGCCATCCCTCCCCTGCAGCATGTCAGCCACACCAAACCGCCTGCTGGTGTCAGCAAACTGGGTGATCATTAAAAAATGATCAATTAAGAAACCTGCTTACAAGAAGCCCCTGTGCCTTGGGCAAGCCCCTCAAGTAGAAGTGAGACTTGTGTTTTATGTTTCAAGACAAAGTGACATGCTGACCTCCAAAAAGGCAGCTGCACATCACTCCCCAGCCTCCCTGGACAATGCCTCTGCCACATGCCCCACACAAAGGGTTCTGTGAAACCAGTGCCTGGACTATCAAGACTGTCTGGCCAAACTACAAGACCCTATTTCCTGAGCACACACTTTTATGCATCACCCATGTCTTTACCTTTATCAAACCCCGTATTTACTATTTAGGAACTGCTATTTACTAGTTAGGAACCTTGTATTTACTGGCAGTTAGGAACCGCTACTAGGAACAAAGCAGAGGTACCAGATTTCTTGCTAGAAATAACTCTCATAGGCAAGCAGTGATGTTTCTCTTTGTATACATGCATATGCCCATGTATGGATTGAAGGGCATCTGTGGGGCACCTTCAGCAATCACACCATGCTGGGAGCAGAGGGGCTAAGCTCTGTCTGCCCCAACAGTTGCTCTGCAACAGCAGTAATTTAATGGAAAGAGAAAAGCGATAAATACAGAGCACCTGGTGAAGTAATCATTTCCAGGGTCCTTAGAAAGATTACAGCTTCCTAAGCTATGCTTTGGCTGGGTCAGATTTTGATACATCCATCTAAACCAAACTGAGCCTTGTTTCACAGCCAGGCTTACCGATTTCCGTGGGAAGACTGGCAGATTAAGATACTCCCCGATGTGAATCAGGGTGCAAGAACAGGTCTCTCAGTTAGTATAAACATATGTTTCCTAGGTCTGGAAGAGCTGGGTTGTTGTTTTTTTTTTTTTTCTTCTTCTTCCCTCTTCTGTTCTTCACAGCCTGTTTACATTTGCTGGCTTATTAAACATTTTATTTGCAGCCAGTACGTCCTAGGAAACTGGAGGTGTTACACATAATTGCCCTCAGATTCATAAGGACTAAACAAAGTAACCTCCACCAGCAGGGAGTCCTCCTGCTGTATTGCTACCAGCAGTGCCAGGTTCCCTGGCTGCCACGAGCGGTGTCACCTCCTGCCACCACAGAAAGGGCTGCTGGTGCACCCCAGCACGTGGCACCAGGGAGGTGGAGAGTGCTGTGACTGAGCCACTGCAAGGGATGGAGCTCTAAAGATGAGGAATACAAAGGAATAATCCAAATGAGGAGAAGTAGGGCAGGTACCTGGCCACTTCCTTGGGTGATGGGGAGAACGGAGAGTGCCAGAGGATCGGGTTCCAACAGGGATTCCACCAAAGAGCTCCAAGACAGGGAGATCCAGCCAGTGAATGCAGCCAGGGAAAGGGAACATGAAGGGAGAGCAATAGGCAACATCCTGACTGGAGGAGCAGGACACAACTACAGAGCAGAAGGAAACCACAGGCATAAGTGTACAGCTTGCCCTGGTCTGACATGGGCCAGGGCCGGGTGTTTTCTCTACCTCTCTCCCATGAACATCCCATTGTTCATCAACAGGGAAAAGCCCACCATGCCATGTCAAATTATTACCTCAAAGCTCTTGCCACGTCAAATTATTACCTCACTTGTTACCTGCAGCCCATCTGGGAACAGAATCCAACCCCTGTTTTGGGAAAAAGGCTGCAGTAAAAGCCAGGCAATGGGCACATGTTACACCTTGGCAGTCCCAATTTTAACACAGTCCAAAACTAGAATCATCAACGATTCTCTACTCCACACAGGAGCTTTCTTCTCCCAAGTCTCACCTAATGGAGCAATGCTGTGACTGCTTCCTCCTATCCCATTTGCCAATGGACATCTATTTCATACAAATACACACACATGAGCAGGTATCCAAAATTGTATCCTGCTTTTTCCTCTTCACATTCCCTTTCCCTTCCTGGAATTTTTTTTATTTTTTATATTCACATATGTTTTCCATTTATTCTAGCCCTTTATCCCTGACACATGCTCCGAGTCCCCAGTTTCCACATTCTTCTTTAACCCTCTAAACTGAAAGTCTTTTCTCAGTGGGATCAAACATCTGGTGGGTGATTCTCATGCAGATTTCAGTACTTCTTTTGTTTCTCAGCTTGCCAACAGATCAGTTTCGATAGACAGTGAAGCCACTGAAAAGGATTCTCTGTCTGTGGCACACAAAGTATTTCCAAGATCTATAAAGAAAAGGGTAAAAATTGAAGAGGTCTATGTAGAAAAGCTTCCCTCCCCAGATTTCTTTTTTTTTTTTCTGTGTATTTTTTAAACTTTCATTTATGTAATACTCTTTCATGTACTGCATCCCATAGGATGCAAATAGATTCATGATTTAATAGATTATAATTTCCTTTTTGCTTTTATCCACTTCATACAAGAACAGCCAGCCCTGCTGATACAAAGACCAAGTAAAATTTAAAGATTTCATTTTCCTCCAGGGACAAAAAGCTGACAATTACTCAAACTGCATTATATCAATTACTCAGGAAGAGTGCAGGAGATACTGCTTTTGCTGTCTATACAGCACACTGTCTCAGATTAACTCAGTTGTCCCAAATACTGACCCATTTCTGCTTTTCCAGAGGTACTCAGTTCTCAGCAGTCCTCCCGAGCTTCCTCTGCACTGATGGTGATGGTGACAACAATTGAGAGTGGCAGGGGAGGGAGCAAAGGGCATGTAGGTTTTCTCTTACCGAAGCCAAGGAAAGTGCTTATGCTCCTCTTCTCCACTACCTGGGGCATTCCCTTTAAGAAATGGAGATCTTCCCAAAGAAAACAAGCCCTTCTTGTTTGGGTGTTTCAAGCCAGCTACTGAGAGAGGCAGTGCCATGTGTCCATATACTCATTTAGACTTGGACTATTCCCCAGCCATTATAAATGGCTAACATTGGAGATTGAAAATTTAGAGAAACATGCTATAAAAGCTAGCTAATCTGTCATTCTTCCAGTGATTCATCTCTTTTAAAGACTCAGACTGCTTAGTGATGCTTATTTAAGTCTAGTTCTGGATAACACTCTTATACTGTATAACTTTTGTAACAAATAAAAACAATCCATCATCCAGAATAAACACTTTCTCAGTCTAATTTTCAGCTTAGTTGACAGCAATCATATTTTTCAGTTATGTGCATGCATTTATACTCACTTGATTAGAGAGAAATTTTGTTTGAACAAAACACTTTGAACATTCGAACACTGCAGCCATAACATATTTCCTGTAAATATGTGATAAATAAGACGCTAAACCACAAAATCCTAGGGGCATGCTATACACATCAAAAAACCATAATCCTGCAGAATCACAACAGCCCTCCCTGCACCCTTCGTTTTCAAAGCCCAACATATATTGAACATGCACTGAACACACACAGATTCTCACCCAAGGATGTATTTTGATGTGACTAAGTCACATAGTTTCACACTTTTGTGTTGAAAATGCCGTAGTTCAAGAGATAAAGCTGATGCTTCATCTCATGAGAGACAAGAAGTCTTTTATAACCACTTATAAATGGTTTGACGTTTTCCCCCAGACAACAAGCAGTCATTTACTGGTACATGAGATTTCCATGAAACAAGTCTGAATGTCACCCACCGTGAATAACACATTTAACACATTTCAAGAACTTTCTGTTAACTCAAGATCATGCCTGAAATACAAAGAAGTGACATTTTACATATTTTAAGAAAACAATCATGCATAACCCCCATGGATCTCACAACCATGCATCAAACAGCAAATATAACAAACATAGGTGCGACCACTTTGCTGCGGGACAAATCTACTATCACCTCCCCCTTCCTGGATTTCAAAGAAAAAAATCTCTGAATAACAATTCTTTCCCATCAAGGACTAAATATTCAGCAGGTTTCCACTACAGACAAGAACAGATTTCACCCTGATTAGATGGAAAATTACATAAATTGTAGCTTCACCTTCACTTGCTCCTTCTCGGAAGAGAGAACAAAACCCCAACCCAAACCAGCCCTCTCCAGTTTTGGTGCAGCTCTCCAGCAGTCAGACACAGCCCTCACCCAGCGAGGAGCCGCCGAGGCTGAGGCGCAGGGGGAGGCTGGGGATGGGTGCCACACCCTGCGCCCCTCCTCCCCCGCTGCTCCTCCTCAAGGCGAAACCTGCCCACCGCAGCAGCGGGCGCCCATGGGATGAGCTCCTGATGCGCATCCCACCAGCTCCTCGTCCTATGGGGATGCCTTTGGGGAGAAAAGGCCATCAGCTGCACCACTAACAGAGAGATGCGACTGCAGGCAATTACTGAGGGCGGAGGCCCGGGCTGTTACTGGTCTGATTAAATAGAACCAGTGTATTTTTAATGCTTCCCGATGTGTTTCGTGTTCTCTGCTGCAGCAAGTAGGTCTGCAGCATGCCAGCAGCTCAAGGAGCCTTCCTGTTCGTGCAGTGCCACAAGGAATAAACTTCCAGGAGCTCTCACCCCAATGCAGTGCTCTCAGGCTCTCTTCTCCTCCCTTGATTGCCATGCAGGTCTCATTCTCACACTAGAGCTGAAACTTTCCAACCCAAGGAGACCAGCACAGCAGTATTTGCCTATACTCTATTATGCATGTACACACTCAGAGGTGCAGCAGGACCAGTGAATTTAACAACATCAGTGATGCAGCATGATGATCTTGACTTTTTAATACTCTATGAAAGGACTCTTCTCCAGAGAATTAGAGAAAAAGCATACATTCAATCACATCCGACCTTTATTGGTCCAAGCCTTATGTAGTTTGCTTATATTCTTATTTTTTTATGGGATTTAATTATACTTGCTTTCTTTATACAAACCTTTCAGCTTTCTACGGACAGAGACAATTGCTGACAACACTAAAATTAAAACAAAAATGTATCACTCAGCTCACCAGGCTGTAAAAGAACAGATGCGCATGGGACACACCTAACCCGGAGGTTTTTTTCTTTTTTGGCAAGCGGGCCTCTGACTTGGAATCATTTTGACAGAAAAGAACTCCAACATTGTAAGTAGTTTCCCTCCAACTTCGAAGCAACGTGCATATTCAGTGGAGGAAATACTTTCCATCTCTGCCGCAAAGACGGGCACACGCCGGAGAACAGCGGCAAGAGTAACAACCGCCTTGACCCAGCGCTTTCCTCCTCCAGCACAGCCCCAAGGGAAATTAAAGACAGCGCAAGGCCAGACAGGGACGCTTTGCTATTGCGATCACCACAGGAGTGCGAGTTTTTAAGCTTCTCGCTGTACATGATGAAGTTTCGTCTTAGAATGAAAAATGGGACAACCGAAAAAGACAAAAATCCTATTCCGCCCACCCTGCCCGGTCCCTCTCCGGCAGCCCAAGGGCGCGGGGCCGCACCCAGGATGCGGGCGCACCGACGGACCCGCTCAGCCCGCACGCTGTTCGCACCCGCGGCTCCTCGATCCCCCTTTCCCCACAGACCTGGCCGAGCGCCGACACTTCCACGCCGCGCTCCGCGGGGCCAGGAGTAGGGATGGGGGAGAGCGAGGGGTTGCAGCGTCCGGGCCGTGCTCCCGAGCACCTGGGAGCCGGGCGAGGCAGGCAGGGACGCGCGGTCCCTCCAGCGCGGGGCGGAGCGGGGCGGAGCGGGGCAGCCCGGCCCGCCGGGGCCCCTCGCTGCCGGCCAGGAGGGGGCCGGCGCGGTGCTGCCACTGCAGCGGTCCGGGGCTGCGATGTGCTCCGTGCATAACCACACCCACCGCATTGCAGAAGCCACGGCCCGGGGCGGGGGGGGGTAGGGGGTAACCCCCCCACGGCGAGTAGCGCAGCCCCGGCCGGGCCCCAGGTGTCGTGTCCCCCAGGTGAGCGGGGCGCTGGGGGAGGCACGGCCCGAGGGGGGCTCGGGGTGCGCCCCACCACGCCGCACGCCTCCCCCGCCCCCTCCGCCGCGCCTCTGCCGCCTACAGAAGTTTCCCGCAGAAATGCGTATGGTCCTAAAAAAAATTAAAACTGCAGTCGCCCTCCCACCCTCCGTCCCCCGGCAGAGCTGCGGCGGGAGCGGCAGAGCCTGTGTGTGTCCCCGCAGAGCCCCCGCCGCCCTCCCCGTTCTGCGGGGGGCACCGCTCGCTGCCCGCCCCGGCTCCCCCAGGCAGCCTGGCCGCACGCACATGCCGCCCCCCCCAGCTTAAAAATGGCTCCTAAGAATGATGTAAATATATATATACATATATATTTATATATGTCTCTATACACAATCACACATATATATAAATAAATACGTATATATTATAAAAAAGGGGGAGATGCAATCTGCCCCCGCTCTCCCGGGCATACCCTCAGCTCCCCGCTGCGGGGAGGGCACCGCAGGCAGCGCACCGGAGCGGCGCGGAGGTTCCTCGGCCGCGGAGCGGCGGCGGCGGGCGCGGGGCTGCTCCCGGCGCGGCGGCGGCCACGCGTCAGCAGCGGCAGCGCAGCCCGGCTCTGCCCAGAGCGAGCCTCCGCCGCTCCCCAGCAAATCAGGGCTGCCGAGGCTCCTCCGGAGAGAGGGAGGGAAAAAGGAAAGGGAAAAAAAAAAAAAAAAAAAAAAAAAAAAAAAAAGGAAAAAACGTACGCCGCGGAGAGCGGCAAAAGCTGGATGCCAGCAGGTTTGTGGAGGCAGCCCTCCCCGCCTGTCCTCCTCCCTGAGCCACCGAGGGCTGCTCCCCGGGCAAGGCATAGAGCCCCACGCCACCTCCACCCAGCACAGGGATCCCCACCTACCTCCACCCAGCACAGGGATCCCCACCTGTGTCCGGAGGGATCTAGCCGGTTTTGGTCTCAATTAAATGAATCCATCTATTTAGGGAGATGAGTTTAGCTGCTGTAGTTGCAGGCAAACCCCCGCGATGGAGAAGCTCCTCGTCAACTTAAAAGCAGCAAGCTGTGAGCTGGCAAAGTCTGGCTTTGAGTTACACGTGGGGGTTTTGACTGGGGGTGGGGTACCAGCCTTTTCAATTTTAATTTTCAGTGACAAACTGCATGTTTTTAAAATATGAATTGCATTTCTTTCTAGAAGATCACCAAAATGTAAAAAAAAAAAAAAAAAATTAAAAAATTAAAAAATATAGGTCCTGTTGCACATCAGCTCCTAGTCCTAAAGGGATAATGTAAAACTGAAGATGACTTGACTTTCAAGTTTGTACTCCAGTACAGGCCACAACATGCCACCAATCAGAAAGTCAGAAAGCACCAAAAATTTGTGCTCCATACAAAAGTAGTTTGGGAAGGGATTAATCCTACTTGCCCCATTCCAATGTGGTAGTTACATAGCTCCTCTTAGAGCACAAAACTGACTTCTCCCTTCTACAAACACAGGAGTGACTGTTGGGCTTGAGACTGCTGCATCACCATGCTCAAAGGCACTGCTCATTCGCTTCTCTGGGGGACTAGAAGCAGCTGAACTTGCTCTTTTCCAGAGGAGCAATTGACCACAGGAAAGACAGTGATGGCTTGGATGCGGAAGAGTGACAGATCAACATGGCCTGATGCTGCACCTTCAATCCTGGTATGGCAAAGTGGATAAATGAGGCTTATTCTTCCTTTAGATAGCGCACTTTGAGAGCTCCCAAAACTTATGAGATCTAAATTATACTCAGGGCTCTGACATGAATCAAGGGGGGGAGGGAGGGGCAGGGAATAGATCTTTTAATTAGCATCATCTCTGGGGGATTTAGGAAGAGGAGGTTTTGACAGTAGGCAAAAGCATACCGTTTCTCAGATCTGCAAAACTGTGCTGTTCTTTATTCCACGTGGAATCGTAGCCAGACACACACCGCCCTCCTCACCTGCTATGCAAGAGTGCTGTTGAGCAGATCTGGCACACTGTAATGTGCCTGAGAAGGAAAGAGAGTTCAAAAGAAAAATGTATGCCATCAACTAAGAGAGGGCATACCTTTGGTCACGCAGTAGAAATAACAAGACTTGTATGCTCTTTTCCACCAGGAGCTCTGGAAGCCATCACAAATCACAAGGGAATGGACTTGACAGCTAAGACCCACATTAGAGTTAACAAGGTTTGATTTGAAAAAAACCACCAAAACAAAACAAGAGGAAAGTAAGAAAAGTACTGAACCCCTCTGAGTCAAATTGAGTCTCAAAAGCAAGCTGTGAGACTTGAGAAATATTTGGGGAACAAAAACAGTAAGAATTTACCAGCTCGACCTTTGGCAGTTCTTGCACTGCTCATTACAGAGGAAGGTGTTGACATCACTTTTAAGCAGACACATCACAGGAGTATCAGTGCTCCCCAGCCACCCATGTTGTCCTTGAGCAGCACTGCAGGCACATTTGCCCCGCAGTTACACTATTCTCTGTGATCCCTTTTGTGGATATTCTGCATACGTAATGGCATCGTTCATCTCAGGCTCTAGAAGGCTTCCAGCACATTGATTTAACCTCAAAGCATCAAGTGGTATTAACAGGCTCCTCCTGCAAATAGTAAATCTTCACAGCAGACTAAAGGCAGCTGGTACTTCTGGGCTACCAACATGGGCCTAAGTTTCAGAGCTCTCAACACTCACAGTAGTATTTTTTTTTTCATCTTCAAATGTTTATTTCTAATTCCAAAGTGGATTTGTTGCCCAATTTGTCATGACTTTGGTCAGAAGGAAGCTCCAAAGAAGTTTAGGTTTCCATGAATCAGCAGTTTTTAATTTTACTTTTAATGCTTTTTCAGTAATTTATAGCAAGCCTAAATCCATACTCTTCTTACACACGTGAGAAATGCGAATAATTTCCCTGAACTTCACTGGAATTAGCACAGTATCCATTTACACAAAAGGAAGGTGCTGGATGACAAGTCCAGGTAGCACGAGAAGAGACTGATCTCCTGCTTTGCTATGGGGCAATAATTTTATTTCTGCTGTTTTCGTTTCTTTACTTTCTGGAGGTGGTGCTTCATACCTAGATGTCAGGAGCAACTGGTTCCATTTCAGTTCCATTTATCTCAACTCCCAACACATCGGACTTGGTGCCACCCTTCTCACCTCCACATAAGGCCTTGATGGCAACAAGTCACGCAGCCCCTGCTGCCTGCCATGGAGGAGTTTTTAACTCCTACATTTTGCTTATTTAAAAACAGCATCAGCTTGGGCAGGATGCAGTGTGCCACACACTGGCAGTCGCTCTGAAAGCACACCTTTGAACCCCCCACACCCTGCTGCTCCAGACATGAGCTCCCTGAGTGCCACTGCCCACACAACATCTCCTCTCCATTTCAGTGGCTGCAGAACACAGCTCCCAGCCTGCTCCTGCTACACCATTCCCTTTCCTCTTCTCATGTTCCAGTTTGGCCCATTCTTCCCCTCCCTCCATTAGCACCACACCTCTCGGCCAGGGATTTCCCAACCATCTATTCCTCCTCAGCCCATACAAGAGGCATCTCTTCATCTTCTCTCCAAAGCAGTTTCCTTGCCCTTGTACCATATACCTTCCCCATATTTTCTCCATTTTCTGTATTGAGATGGCAGGACCCCAACTGCATGAATAAGAGTCAGAGTCACTCAGGAGAATGACACATAGCTGGGGAAGGGGGTAAAATAGGTGGAAAGCTCTGCCTTCCATTCTCTTCTTTATCCATCCACCCCTTTTGCTGTACCAGTTTCTCTCCTTTGGTGAATACATGCAACTTCCTTGGGAAAGCCCTTCAAAGAGAGGAAGAAAAAGCCAGGGAAGAGTAATAGCAAACACAGCCTCTGACATGAAACAGGTAAATTAGAGGTGGGGAAGGAAAAGGTGCCAACGCACACACCCCCCACACACCCACCCCCCCTTCCCCATGGGGTTCCACTCAGAGGAAAACAGTTGTAAGGAAAACAGGCTGTGCAAAGCATTTGGCCACTACAAGGACCTTTTTTATAGGGAAGAGGAATGGGGAGACACATGGTCTCTGCCAGGAAAAGATGAATAGGCAACCCTGGAAGAACAGGGACGAGGATTATTGCCCAGCTCTGGGAACTGATGCCTAAAACATTCTTGTGATTCCCTAATTGATTGGACATGGCATTCAAAATAGCACATAACAGAAAAGCAAGGCACAAAAATGCTATCAAACTCAGCAAAAAGCCATCTCAAGTCCAGCCAACAATGAATTAGCTGGGCACAGCACTTTGAAAAATGGCAAGTACTATAAAAGTACCAGCATTAATACAGCATTATTAAGAAGATACTTCTTAGCAGACAGGAGCTTGGCACTATCTGTCTAGACAGGCAGATGGGTTTGGAGTCAAACTGATTTTTTTTTTCTTATTTTTTTTATTATTACCGTATCCACTTCCATTTATTAAAAGCAAACCATTCTGTCCATGACTCATGCAGCTTAATTTTCTGCATGGCAATGAAACAAAATTCTCATCATTACGAATGATCACTGTGAACAGATGAAGGTAAGATTCAGGAATCAAACCAAATCTTCTATTTCTGTCCTCACTCACTACAAACATAATGCCAACTAATTGGTCAATATTACCATTGCCTTCAAACATGTAAGTAGTAAACCTTTAGATGAGATATCGTTTAGTAGAACTCAGTGACACAGCAGGTCAGATTCATTCTTGACACTGGTTTACTGACCTCAGTGAAGAGATTTATTTGGTCTGTTGTCTGTAACTTTCACTCTGCCAGTCACTGCCAAATCCACCCCGTTTGAAGACTACTGAAGGAAATAGTAATTTAAGACTACTGAAGGAATAAGTAAATTTGGCCCCGGTGCTTTGCAACTGAAATCCTGCCTATAGAAGATTTACTGCAATTAATTCAGCACTGCGCTTTGCCACTTTCATATCTGTGACTACTTTCTGACTGAGAGCATTAACTGGATTAGCAAGGACTACCTCCTGCTGCCATTCTCCAGCTCCCATTATGAACCAAAGGTGGCCTCATTTTATGGATGCACGATGCTTTGGGATGTAGCTGAGGCTGTGACCAAAACATACAAGAGTTAGCTTTCAGAGATCATAATAAACTGAAGCTTATTATCTCAAGGTTTTAATTTTTGATTTATTTTGTTGATTCATAGTCATTAATAAGGTTTAACTGTTCTCTAATTTAATATACACTGACCACAGGAAACCGACAACACAATATGCAGTTAGTACAAATTTATTTTCATTTCAGTAGTGTTCCTGGACAGCCCAACAATAAGGGAGGCAAGGACAATTCTCATTTTCCATCAGCAACTCTAGGACCACAAGCTTCCCAGATGGCAACCACCTCTAAGGAGGTCTTTTCCTTTATTAGGTTGCTTCCTTCACTCTTTTCCATACCATTAAACCCAGTCTTGCATTTTAGCTATAAAATGATTTTTAGCTCTTCTATGTCTTCTCCTCTAATTCAGAGAAGGATTTAAGCTGAAGTTTACCTTAAACATAAGCTAGAGTCCCACTGAGTCAAAGAAGAATCAATGCTCATATTTATGGACTACTATCAGAAATAGAAATGCCATCCTGAATCACAACTGCCTTCTACAAATCCCATTTAAGACGCCTCTTTCTCATGACACCTACAATAAAATGACTGTCAGTGGCCAGGTTAATAGGCATAGCCCCCAACTGCTTTTATATCATTTGTCTTCCTTGGCTGCAAGATCTACCAGGGAGGGAAGGCACTTTAATGAGTGTTTGCATAGCACCCAGCTCAGGTCAATTCTCATATTAATGAGGGTTAATAGCAATTAAAGGCAGCAGTAGTGGGTTCCTTTTAAAAGAACGATGAATGTTTATGTTTATCATCATACTAAAAAGTTATAGGGAAAAGACAAGAAAGCTTGCTCGAAACAGATTATATTTATTCTTTAGCTATATTGTCTTATATGCTAGGATGTCCCAAGTTGCTTTCTTCAATGGTTGGAGGATAACTTTAGGCTCAAGGATTCCTTAAAACATTTCTGACAAGGCATGTCTAAACAAGAACTTTAGGTTTGCTATCTTTCCTGTCAAGCTATCCCTCCTCATTTTTATTCTCCCAGAGTAGACAGAAGAGCAGAAAAACTCAGACTGAACAACAAGTAAACTCACAGAAAGAGGAAGGGCTCGTGGTTTTAATCTTTCAAATATACTTGAAAAAAACAACAACAAAGCAAAACCCCAAGTTTATGCACTGTAATTTCTCTGTCTCTAGTTAGAAAAGTGCACTGTTGTTCCCAGTATGCTGCCTCATCTTGCTCTTACATCTTTCCTTGCGCAAAACTTTACAGCAGAAGTGGCTGCTCTTCACAAAACAAGGACCTGGGGCTGTGCCTGGTGGCTCCAGGCCCACCAAGCCAGATGTCACCCTTGTTCCTCGCAGCCTGTCCCTGGCCCAGTTTCCACATTGTCCCAGTTAGGGCATCTGCAATACCAACAGGAGAAACATCTCCATCGATCCCACAATTTCCCAGCTGCTCCTTCCCGTACGGCTCCTGCCCCTTTCACTAAGCCACTACAAATATTTTTTAAGGCCGTGGGAAGAAGCAGGCAAACCCTTTCAAGTTAGAACTGAAAATGGAGGAGAAACAATAAATCTGATCAATTCCTCACTGTGATTCCCTGTGAGATCTCATCAATACGAGACTGAGGAGTGGGTGGTGTGTGTGACATGAGCAGTGAGAATGACAGCAATATCACACCACTGCCTCTGTCGGGGGCTATGCCAGCCTGTGCTGGCATCAGATGATGATGTTGGGAGTCAGCCTCTATTTATGTGAGCAACTGGTCAAAATTATACCCCTGTCCTTCAGACCCCACCTGAGGAGGGTTCACGAGGACTGGCCCACCTCCAGCAAACAGCCTCTGCACACAGGAGTTCCTCCACCTGACGTTTATAGCTGCTCAGACACTTTCAAAATGCATTAAAACATGATCTGATTCATACTACAGTTTAAGTCTCACATTCAATTCATGGGACACTGCCAGTAAAAACGAAACTAGTGAAGAGAGATTCATCCCTTCCTTCTGCTTCAACAGCTTACTCCGTCTGCAACTCGCTCTCACTATCCGTACTCACAGGGAAAAATCAGAAGTTACCAATCCAGGTTTTCTGTGTTTTTTCCTCAGCTAATATAGTGGGATACCTTAAAGTTAGATGCCTTTTGTGCATCCAACAAATTGTATATGAGGATAGAAAGTAGCAGAGGGTCGCACACCACTGTTTCCCCTCTAACCGAAATGAAGTCAATAGCTAACTGGACACAGACCTGCAAAACAACCCTGTGATATCTGCGTTGGGCTCTCTGAGGGGTAAATCCTCTTAATAGCATGAAAATGACACTGATACAGTTGTGGGGTGGGGAAAGGCAATACCAAAACAAACCATCACCTTCAACTCACAGCTTTAAATGAAACAAATTTCACTCACCCAAATGATAAATGGTATGTCTGTCCCCTAGGCACTGAAAAATAGCCAGAAAGGCATCTCAGCCTCTCACCTTTTGAAAAGCTTTTCACACTTTCCAAATAATGAGTATCACGAACAGCCTCTCACAGTGCAAATGTTTAATTTATCACACATCTCTTGAAACAATAATTTTAGGACTGGGTTTACTTGGTCACCACCAGGCGCTGCTCCCAGTCAGCCTGTGTGCAAACATCTGTCCAGCTGCTCCCACAGAAACGCATGCACGGCCCAAAGTTGCCAAGCAACATCCTCGATGCATTAAGCATCAGGCCAGCTCGCCTGCTTTAAAAAAGTTAATCAGAAAAATAGGCTGATGGGAATGCACAAGCTTACATAAGGATCCCGCATTTAGAAGAAGAGATGCTCCGCAGCTTTCCCAGAAAATTTTTGGGTGCGCGATTTGTTCTTGGCAGAAAAATAAATGTACTAATTCCTGTCATTGCCTTCAAAAAACCCACAAAAACCAAAAAAAGCTAACAATTTGTGTGCCGAAGTTTCTAAGGCTTCTAAACTAAAATCTGAACAAATATTCAGGTTTGAAAAATCTATTTCTGGAGCAAAAGCACAGAAAGCACACAGTGCCTTTCCATTCCTTACCTAAATCCAGGAATAAGCAAGCATCCCTCAAGTGTACCTGAGGGCTGACACAGTACCCCTGGTGACTTTTAAAGTCCAGCACATGTCAGTGTTTTCAAGTACATAATTAAAATAATGTATTTACAAAGAGCTTGTGAACCAAAGAGTTCCAGGTTACAGTCTCCTCCACATTTGAACTCATTTTGCTCAAACTTCAGACAAAATATTTCCAAGGCCCTCTTTAACACACCAATCAGAGTAGCCATGCACCTGCATTTTTCAGGGTTTGAACATAGCTCCTCTCTCAAAACAAAGTAACAAACAGAAAAAGTGGTACTGGAATCTTTGTTTCAAGACACAATGATGTCAGTAGTATCAGGGTTTACAAATGGGACTGCTCCTCATTTTCCCCACTGGCCTGCTCTACTCTGATAAGACCATGGTAATGGATTGCATCACTCTGCACTTTAACATCTTGACCCATCTGCTTAGGATAGATTTGCAATTGCCACTGCACCTGTTAACACGCACCATGAACAGTTCTTTCTCAACCAAAGTAACCAAACCTTGCTGATGCTTGAGGTGCCAGACAAGGACAATGAGACTGGAAAAGGGTTATTTTCAGTTTAAGGCACTGTTTTCTCCTGACAAGTGCAAGGCATAATGAAACAAACAAATATTTTCTCAAAGGAAAAACACAGTGGCATTGATACAAAGCATTACATTTACACGATATGCAGTGCACTGTTGTTGCCTTTGCAACTGCAAGAAAATTCTATAATTCAATTAGTTTGGAACAAAATGTCCCAAACCCCTCCAATTCTGACTTTGTTATGAAGCCCATTCCTGGAGGTCTGGGCCATTTTACTGATATTTGTACAGCAGCTAATCTATAGTCTAAGAGTTATTTTTGGCAGAAGAAAGAAGTAACAAAGAAACACAAGCAAGCCAGATAAATGAACTCATAAAACAGCCTTCAGAGGGTTCAGATGACTTCAATGAGTTGCTCTCCTATCTTCCTTTCACATTTTGGGGAGAAAAATTGGAAAGATGAAAATGAAGTATGGGAAAGGTTGCATTCATAAGGTTTTATTACTGCTCCTTGTCCCCTACACTCCATCATTACCCCACCAAGCTCAGTGCTCTGAGTACCCCCTTTCTGCAAGGCAGGAAGGAGCATATGCCCTGGCTGTGTGCACGCTGACAGGCAGCGCTGCTCACGCTGATCGTCTGTCACAACAAACGCTGCGATTAATCACACAGGACACCTGCCTGCTAGGGCCACACAGGGCTGGGCTCAGGCCAAAACACAACACATCCCTCAGAGAGAGAGGCAAGCTCTGCTCCTCTAGACCATCCATCCTAGACCACCATGGCTACACCAGCACGACTCGTCTTTATTTGTCATACCACTACACAGGGTGGATTTGAAGGCTTAGCATCAAAGCTCTGTGGCAGTCTCTTGTGGTGCAGAGCCTCCACGGCTCTCTCTGTGCTAGCCACCCTCTGCTTTGCATTAAGCAATACAAAGTCTTGCCTTATTTTCCTTTGTGGGGGATTCTGCCACACTTTGAAGGAACCTGAAAATGATTATACAGATGAATGATGAAATGTGAGCTCTTGTTCTCATGTTCCACTCCAGCAAAAAGACAGGAGATAGAGTGAAGACAGGACTTATTTTTGGAGAACTCAGCCTTGAGTATCCACCACAATTGTGGCGATGCATTTCTTAGGGTGCAAGAGTGCCAAACCTCTTCAGAAAGCAAGATAATTTTTGTGTAGTATGCTGAAATTATCTTCAAAAAGAAACTGCTCTCATGTCATCAGTGAATTCCTCTGGTATTCACTGGTAGGTTTTCTTTTTGTTTTCCTCTCCCCTATTTTAATGAGTAGGAAATAATGATAATAACAACAATAATAATAATTTTAAACCCTAACTTTTAATGAGCTATTCTTGGAATAACATGACAGAATGTCTAGCCTTTGAGAGAAATAAATTTTCTATACTCAAAAACACACATGAAATCAAATACTCTGATGTATGTCCACTATGATGATTAAAGTAAGGACCTCTGAAGTTAAACTCACCAATGATGAATTTACAAAGTAAAGCAAAGCAAAATTTTGTTTTTCTGTAATTGACTGTGATCTTGAAATGCATGTGAATTATAAGGTCTCTTGCAAAAGCTGCAACATTAATGTGGATATTTTACTCACTTACCCTCTTCAAAGCCTCTTTAAAGCTAAAATTATGTCCCCTATTATTTATCAATTTTATTCAGGATAATCAAATAAAATTTTCACATTGCAACTTTGCAGACATCCCATTACGTGATGTGTCTAAAGTTTGTATAGAATTCATCAGTCAATGAACGTAGCAAAGCAATGTTCACTGGGCAATTACGGCATCTGAAAAACTCACTATAAAACAGTAGTTACAATGCATTATGTACATGCAAACTGAGCTATTATGGTAAGATAATGTAGCATGTTACGTCTTACTTTCTTATCTTTGAAGTCCTTAATACCCTCAGCCTCTCTACCATGAGCACAACAACTATTCTAAACCATTTCTTGTTACTTCTTTCAGTGCTTGAAACCTACAAAACACTTGCATTGTGTAAAGAAAAATTCAGCTATTTTTTGCTTACTTACAACGAAAAAAGAAAGCTATGAAATATAGAAATATTTTGGAAATGTCTACAGCAGTGTAAGACTTCCTGATTTAAAGAATAAGGAACATATTTGGTACAATTTACTTAGCCCACAGAAAGCAGTTATAGCTATACTTAGGCGTTCACAAATATTTGAGCGCTTTACATATGGGGAACAACCATGCACAAAGATTTCACATTTGAAGATGAGTGAGAGAGAGAAACAACAACTACTTGTAACCATGCAGCCACTGCTGAACTTGCACAAGCCCAGGGAGCACCTCCACCTTCTGGACACCTGTAGTGGGAACTCATCTCCACGACCCCTGCACTCAGGATCAAGGGGGCTGGAGAGGTGAAGAACACAGGCAGTGTTCTTCTGGGTGACTGACTCCAGAGCATACCAGGATCACACTGCAGGAAGACTGTATCTTAAATACCAAGATGTGATCAACCTGGTTTGTTATGAAGGACCAGCAATGAATCTGACCCAAGAAATCTAGCTTCTGTGGAATAGATGAGATGAAAATACTAACAAGTGGAGCAGACTAAAACCAGCCTGAAAATTTTACCAGATAAAGTATTTTGAAAGCATTACAATGTAGCAATAATGTAATTTTCAGCTGTATTGTATATTCTCTTTCACAAAACTCCCATGTTCCTATGTTTGTTTCTACTCCAGGTTCTCTTTATACACATATATTTGAGGAAACAAAAGTATACCAGATCTTTTTGATAATTTCAATTCCCTCTTCTTCCTCCCACTCACATCTGTACATCTCCACTTTGCTTAAAGGTATGGTTCCAAAGAGCAGTAAAGTAACTTGTGGAAGGGAAGCTGAGTGTTGTAACAGCTATACAAATGAGAAAATTAAACCTGGAAAAGAGAGGTGGGATGAATAATGGTTAGTCATGTGACATTTCTTAAAACACAACAAGGAAAATTTTTACAATTTTTTTAGTTAATAACAGCATTGTGTATCTCAGACTCCTTAGTGGACAGCCAATATTTGGACCTGCTCTTATCCAGGTTCTTTTACCTCTATAGACTATAATTTTCCTAACTTTTTGTAGTCTTCATTGTACTCTGATAAAGTTTACTTTCTAGCATAGAAAAAAAGTCAAACTAATCATGGTTATGGAAATGCAAAAAAAAGATGTTTTGTCCAAGCATTCACTATTACACTGAGAATGCATCCACTTGTTCTAACACCTATTATGCTTTCTAGTAAGTGATTTTACAAGGTCTCAAGTTATTCTAAGAAATAAAAGGATTTAGGAAAAAAAAATCTTAACTGAAAAAGGTGACAAGCACTGGAACAGGCTGTCCAGTGAAGTCGTGGAATCACCATCCCTGTAAGTGTTAAAAAAACATTTATATGTGGGACTTAGGGACATGGCTTAGTGGTGGATCTGGCAGGGCTGGGTTATTGCTCGGACCTGATGGTCATAGAGATATTTTCCACCCTTAACGATTCTATGATTTTCAGGAGCAGAATCAGAGCAAGCAGTTTGCTTAAACAAACAGGTTTCAAATCTGATTTGAAAGCTGCACTGACTCCGAGCGCGTTGGCGAGAGGAAAGGAGGGGTCAGACAGAAGCAGCCCTGCTTCCTCCATACCATTTCCTAATGCATACTCTGCTCTCCGGCAGCAGCCAGTAATTATGTTGGATTTCACAAGAAGGCTTCTCTGCCTGAACAGTTGGGTTGTTTATAAAACTAAGAATGAAAGCAGCATTATAAACCACACAAATAAGCTGCCTCTCTGCTTGTTTGCACATGGGTTACCCATCGGTGCTACTGACAGGCCTTATCTCAACACATTCTTTTCCCAACCAAGCCACTGAGGAACAACAGAGACTTTCTAAACCACTGCTCGAAAATCTTATCACTCACTCAACAAGAGCCTTAAACAGACTATCAGGAGTCCCACAAGTACAGCACAGGTGGAAAAAAAAATATTGTCTGTTCTATCCATACTATCTGCCACAGTAGCTTTGCATAAGCAAACATGACACTCCTCCCTGCAACAAAGAGGTTTAATCTCAACAGTTCAGTGGGTGAAGCCCTCACCATTGAAAAGGATGGGAAAACTCATCAGTTTAATGATGCAAGGCTGTAGTGTCCCTGCCCTGTACAGTCTGATATTCCTGGTGGCCATGCCCAACAAAACCAAAAGAAACACAGTACCAGAGAGAAACACTGCAT
The DNA here is from genome assembly GCF_009819655.1 of Sylvia atricapilla. NCBI lineage: Eukaryota > Metazoa > Chordata > Aves > Passeriformes > Sylviidae > Sylvia > Sylvia atricapilla. Next base: position 102,887,886 of record NC_089140.1, on the reverse strand, counting down.
TCTCTGACTGCTCTCTTTCACAAACTAGACAAAGATAATTTTAATAGCTGTACACTTTTGACTCAATTCCTTTATTTGCATTTTACCCAAGAGTAGCAATGCTGTATTTGTGGAGAACTTTTTAAAATACCTTTTTTCTAAATAAATGAAAAGAGTACATTCATGAGAAACAGTTACATCATGCTTAGCAATGAACTAATTATTACAAAATATATACTCATCCTAAAACAATTCCAGCCTATTATTTCAGCCCATTTGATAATTCAAATGCAGACAATATTTGAAAATTACACAAACACACTTGCATGTAAAAAGACAGCAAGTGTGTTTAATACGGACAGCTAGTGCAATCAGAATAATTTCTCATTCCCGCTATGTGTGCAGTGGATTTTCCATGCATCCCTTGGCATCAGACCCGCCTGAGCCCTGCCCCCCCAGCTCCTCCTGCAGCACAAGGAGGTCAGCTGCTTTTAATGCCGGAAATTTAGCGAAACAGCTTGGTTTGTTATTGCGTTGGAACTGGTTTGAGTCAGGGCAGCTCGCAGCTAAATGGCAGGCAGAACAAGCAAATTCAATTAAAATAGCTCTGAGGCAAAAAGGAGATGAGTGTATTAGGAAAATATAAATGGGAGTTTAAATGGGTGCTACAAGAGCATGACCAGCCCACATCACAACCCTGTCTTTCCCTCTTTCATACCCATGTTTTTCTCTAACAATGAAAATTATTTTTAAATGGGTTGCTCCATTTCACAACTTCATCTTATCTTGGCATGCAGCAAGAGTAGACACAGAAGAGCCGAGTTTTCACCAATCCTGCCACACCAATCCTTCCCTGTGGAGAACTTTCAAAACACATGGTCTGGAGTATCCCTCTTTCTCAAGCTTCCTTTCTGTCCCCCACGACAGAGAGAAGGCACACAGAGCATCCTTTCTGCACGATGTCAGGCTGAGCACAGGCAGGGCATGAGCTGCCACCAGCCTCGCAGTGAAGAGGAGGGGAAGAGGGGAGAGTAGGGCACAGGGCTGCTCTGCCAGGAACTTCAGAAATTAGCCTGAAAGTTATTCAGTTCAGGCCAGCAAGAACGTTGCCTATATTCACAGATCACAGGAATGATGACAGAATCCATTTTTTTTTTTTTTTTTCTTCCCCTCTTACTTTAAATAATGATTTAAAGACACCGCTCCACGTGTGGCCAAGGGTAGTATAACATTTTCTTGGGCTCACAACTCAGGATGGGAGTAGTTTGGGGCCTATTCTCTAGAGCTCATTTTAATCTAAAGAGTCTTAGAGAAGAACTTCACCCATGAACTGTGCAGCCTCCCTAAGAGCCTTGTCTTCTGTCCTAGGGCTCGTCCATGCCTGCCTTTGCAATTACTTAATGCAATTCCTTCCCTTCATCATTGCTTGTGGCACCATTTTTATTTCCCAGTTGCAGAAATCTATCCAGATAAGGGAGAATCAAACCCTTTTTGTCTCAGCAGATATCAGACAGTCCTACATCATACAGAAGAGCAGCAGGGAGAAAATTAACATTTTACGTTCAACTACTTTGTGTCTTTGAATAAGACCCTCTCTTATTTTTTAATTTTTAAATCAACTGCATGTGTGTTTGCATAGCATTTACCCTAGATCCTAACAAAAATTTGTTTTCAATGGGTCTCTGTTGCTATAATGGCTGTGATGTACAGCTACATCCTTCTGCACCAGCACTGGATCAGATACCAAGACTCATCTAAATTACCAATTCAGTTCTGTTTCTGTGACTCAAAAAGAGGTCATCAAAGCAATGTTCAAGTATTGCACATTACACAACTTTAACCTCAAAGTTTTACTCTTCAGTGCTAACTAAAACCAGGCATTTTCTGAACTCTAATGTGAGTCAAACAAAGTTGTTTGTGGTTTTTGTTTTTCTGGGGTTTTCTTCCTTTTTTTCTTTTCTTGGCATCAAAATAACATGTCTTCAAGCACAAATATTTTATTTTCTCAAAATATGGCCAAATTTTTCTTGTGGTTTACATGATAGCCTTAATTATCAAAAAATTAATGAATTTGGGATGAAGACAGACCTCAGAGGACAATGAATAAAACCTTTTCTGTCCTTAGTACCATCTACTACTAGGACCACCTTCTTTTTCACAAAGATAAAATCTTTCTCCTGCATTTTCTTTTTTTTTTCCCATCATACCGAATTTATTTCACAGTTTTAGTGATCCCTTTCAGATGTCAGTATGAAAACAACAATTTTTTTTTCCCATTAATACACATAAAGCCGCTTTATTAATTCTTCTTTTGTAGCATCTCAACTCCAGGCAGTGAAAAGAGCTAAAGCACACTATAAAATTTCCACATCAACAAGAGGTAACCCTTGCTTTAGACAGTCAGGATTAAGACTAGAAACAGTACTAAACTGAAATTATTTTGAAACTAAACACCCTTTTCATAGTGAATCCCAGCAATTTCACATTTCTTACATGTAATTATGTTTATGTTGTGTCTAGAACAAGTGTAACTTGGCAGGAGTGCAGCACTCAGCAGACAGATATGGCAGCGGGAGAAAAGATAGCAACTCTAAAAATAAAGGCTCCAACAGTATCACAAGCAGGAGCCAAAATTCAGAAGAAATATGTATTCACTATCACTGAGGTTAAAGAACCATTGGAAACCCACGCAGCAGAAGAGTCCACTCAGCCTCTGAAAGCCAAGTTTACCTCTGCTTTAAGCAAACTGGACAGGACAGCCTGGACTTCTCCTTTTACATTAGTAATGCTGAGTAATGCTACCAGACTGGGAAGCTTCAGAGCAATCATCAGGACCAATGCTTACAGAAAAAAAAAAATAAAAAAATTGACAAAACTAATAGAAACATAATCTTATAGGTAAAATTACCCACCAGAATACATTAGCTTTATACAAGCCAAGGCTTAGAAATCCCAGGATTAAGTTGCCTTCTACTGATATGCACTATGTTCAACCTTCCTCTTTCTTCTTTGTTTTTGGCCAGGAATGAGCTGCTGCCTTATCCAGTGGAAAAGGTAGAGCACCTCAGGAATTAAGTCACGAAGACAGAGTTATCAATTCCCTTACTTGCTTTCCTGTGGTGCTTAACACTGATAAATGAGCACTGCAAGAATAGCCATCAATACTGATAATCGCCATCCTTCCAGCCACATTTTCTGCACAGGGGACTGAGCCACACACATTAATGTCAAATGCATCCATCAATTTGAGATGCCCAACCTGTGCCACCCAGGCAAGACCATTTACACCACATGGTATCTCCTAGCACAATCCCAATACTTTTCAGCTGCAGCTCACTATTTTTGTACCGAGATTCTCAAATCACTGCTCAACCCCCAAAAAAGGAACATTCAGACAACTGACACAGCCTCACTAGGGAACTTCAGGGTAATGGACAGGACTGAATGGACCAGCCCATTTCAGCCTGCTACTTCATCACCCCCATGGCCTTGCCTTGTTTATCACAGCCCTTCTGCAAAACATAAACAGAAGGCCGGCCACTTTCTAAGCACACCACACACTGAACAAGTCCTGCCTAGGACAAAGCAAAGATAATCACTCTCTAGTCCCTTCCCCTGACTTGTTTCTGCCCTGTCTCCTTCTTTTCCTGCACACTTGAAATGTGATCTTCATCACACTCTCTACTCTGAGGCTTCCCTTCCATGCATCCCTAGTCTTACCAACTTGAACTCAAATCCTCATTGAACATAAACTTTTGGTGCAATACTTCACTCAGTAGGGCCTTGCCAAAAAGCCATGCAGCCTGCCAACCTAATAGGCTTTGCCTGAAAGCACAAGTAGAACAGAACTTTTGAGAAAGAACACAAAAAAGTCCTAATACAGGTAAAACAATGTATTATCCTTTCATTTCTGAAAACAAGGTTAAGATAATTTTGGCTTGGGAAAAAACCCAAATCCCTTCTCTTCCCCTCCAGGTGAGGCATACACTCCTTTTGGATAAAACAGTTAGCTGAAGTATTTCAAATCAGGAGTAATTATGGGTTGAAAAACACTTTCCATGAGAAACACCTGACTAGCAGTCTGATAAAAATCACGAGAGTTCAAAAAGCATAGGATTTTAATTGAATCATTGAATAATTATGATTGGAAGAGACCTCAAAATCATTAAGTCCTATCTCCTTGCTGAAAGCAAGGTTAACTTCAAAGTTAGATCAGACTGCTTAAGCATTTGTTCTGTTAAGTTCTGAATATCTTCAAGGATGAAGACTGAATACTCTCTGGGCAATGTGTGCTGATATTTGATCATCTTTACCATGAAATCTGTTTTTTTTTACACCTAGCAGGGAATCCTTCTGCTGCTGTACATTTTCAGGATGAGGCTGATCCTCCTTATTTATAAACCATTCATAAGATTCTCCTTTGATTAATTTCTTGTCTGGGATACAAAAGGTCACACTTTCCAACTCTCTTGGCCCTTCATTTCATTCTTCAGCCTCCTTGCTATCTAGATAAGCTTCATTCTGAAAATGAAAGCCTTTCTGCCACGGGAGCAGGGCCCAAAACTGGGCATGGGACTCCAGATATCATCTATCTTTTGCTGACAGGGGGGACTCCTCTTGACATTCCATCTGTGCTCTTTTTTAACCACGGACATGGTTTAGTGGAAGACTTGGCAGAGTTACGTTTATGGCTGGACTTAATAATCTAAAGGGTCTTTTCCAACTGAAATTATTTTATGGTCTGTGATTCTGTCTTTGCCCTTCACTGCTGACTTATGTTCAGCTTGTCCACCAAGAGGACTCAAAGGTCTTTTTCTGCAGTCCTGTTACTGAGGCAGGCATCCCCCAGCCAGTGCTTATTCCCTCCTAGGTGCAGTTCTCTGATGAGCTTCACAGAGTTCCCTCTCAGTCCACTAGTGCAGTTTTTTTGGGGCTAAAACCTCCAGTCTTTTGCGTGGCATGGTAATGGTGAATAGGAATCACACTCACAGAGAGAAAAGTCTTTGGAGCATGAAGTCACCTGGCAGGGCTGCCCATCCAGACCTGGATCCTAGCACACCTCTTAACAGCTTGTGTCCAAGCCTAGGATTGTGATTCTCAGTGCCCACTGCTCTCAAAGGCAGCCCTGTTAATGCAGGGCAAACTCTGCAGCTTCATGAAGCCTGCATTAAAAAAGTCCCCCAAACCACTTCCCACAGAAGGAATGAGATTTGTTCCTTCCATTTGTTCCTTCCATTTATTCACTTCTGGAAATACTAACTACGCTCATTTGAAGGCAGACAAAAAATCAACACATATCTAAGGTGTACTAAACCAGACGTGCAACAAGAAGAAATGATGGATCTTTTGGAGAACAAGATGAAGGATGTAGAACTGACAGGTTTCTTTTTCCCCTCTCTGAAAAGAGCATGAGGCTGATGGATGATTTTTTTAAAGGAACATATTGTTAAAAATGTTGGCAACATATTATCAACCTCTAGGGTTTACTTAATCAATTAAAATGTCTGTCTCTGAAAGAATCAAATTAATATTAGACACAAAAGTTGAAGAAAAAGCAGGAAGCTGAAGAAAGGAACAGGTTTAGCTGATTCATCCCTCTGCGATCCTTGTTTAATTATACTTTGCCCACAATGGAGAACAAATTGTTTCTCAAGTATAAAGTTCGTGGAAGGTAAATTCGTCCATTGCCACTGCAGAAACGTACTGAGGGTAGGATGCTGTGTTCCTACAATATTTAATTGACCCAACAAGTGACGTGACTGGCTTCTCCCAAGGTCGAGTGTACGGCCCCACACCAAACAGTTGATGGTGATCTCAGCTGGGATGTAATCACCTCCCACAATAAGGGCATTGCAGTTGTGCTGCTTGCCTGACAAAATACTTTAACCGTGTCTCTGCTGTGGGCAGCTTTGCTTCCTCATCATTCTCTGCCCCTTCCCAAACCATTAAAGCACTATGTGCTACATTCCTAGGGGGGTTTTTGGTGTGATTGCATTTGGGATCTTGCCCTCTGCTAGAATGGTGTGAGGAAGGCTGCTACAACAGCGCATGAACTTCACTATTTGTACTTGGCACATGTTTCTACTGTGGAACAAAAATTAAAAGAAAAATTGCTGTTTGGCTAGCAGTTCAGCTCCTCTTGTGGTTACCAGATTGGATATCAGGGTCAAAAACTAGATGCAAAAAACACGGATCTGATGCTCTCTGTAGGGAGCCAGTTTCTCGTCTGTCCCAAGCTGGCACAGCTCCACATTGGCAGTCTGGCTCCCAGTGTAAATGGGCTATAAACATGGTCTTTGCTTTATCTGAGAGGCTTGGGGTATCTTAAACTTGACAGTCACTGAATGAAACCATACTCTGAAGTTTAGAGGGAAATTATTGAACTGACTTGTTAAATTACATTTCATTAGCTGTAGGAACATTACAGTTTCAGCCTTTGTTATTTGAGCCTTCAATCTGATTTCGTCAAGACTCTTACACTGCACAATTTTCTACAGCAAATTATTCTGAAAGGTTGTGCAGCTGGCATAAAGAGCAGCAACAGAGTAATGACTTTCTAAGCAATAGCCAGGAGTGGTGGGAATTCATTTTTTTAGAATAGCAAAACCAAAATTTTCTAAGCCTTCTCAGGTCAACAGTTCTCAATGGCTTCATATTCTCAACCCAAAGGTGTGAATCCCAAGGAGCATGGCAATTGTGAGGAGCCTCAGTGAGCTGTGATTTGATATGCAACACAGCAAAAGAATTGCCAGCTGCCAGAAGAAAAGGAAAAGAACTGGAAAACAAAGTTTGAATTACTTTTGTAATTCATCAGCTAGGTATTAAGGAAAAGAAGAATGACTGATTCAAAGCCTGTAAGGAATTACTAGGTTTAAATTTACCTCTGGAGAGAATGGAATCACATCTGGAGCTTATTAACTTTTTCCACAGAAGCAGAGCATATTCACTTGTGAAATCTTAAACAGCATGAGATGATAGACACTTAAAATAAAATTTTAAAAAAACAGATTCCAATAAAAGATTTTGAAAATAACAGCTTTAGGCATCATAAAGACCATAGTCCTACAAAAGTTATTAAAAAAATTTAACATAGTTTATTCACTTCCTAATATTATTCTGCATATTCGCATACGTGATTAGGTTTTGTTTTCTTCTGTACTTGAGAAGAGCAGCACCATGACAGTTTTAAGCCATAGGTACGAAAACTGGCTGATGAATTCCAAGACCATGCTCTGAGGACAGCCTTGGGAAGTTTTCAGGAACAAGAAGAAATGCAGCCACTGAATTAACACGTGATATTTTGGATCACGTTACTTATTACTCAAGATCAAAAAGATTTGCATTTGCTTTTGGGTAGCTTCAGAGAATAACACAAAAAACAGGCTCAGGTTTCAAAAGCACTACACTTAGGCAACCTTATTCAAGAGGTCTTTGCTGCCACAATCTCAAGTGACATGAGAGGAAGTACTGAAGCTTGCTTCATCCCTGTGAACACCACCCAGAGAACATGCCACACAAAACCCCTTCAGCACCCTGAATCCTTCCTGCTTCAGGCTGCTATCTTTGCTGTGCTTGGACACTACTGGAGCACAGTGCTGAGGACACAGGGGATTCACCAAGATGCTGGCTCACAATAGTTACAAATATCCTACAGTACCTGAGACAAGGTTTTCCATTCCTGGACCTGGAATGCAAGTGAATGAAATCTGTGTTGAGGTGAAGCAGACTCAAAAAAAGCTAAACCAAATCTCAAAAACCTACCAAAGGCTTATCTGTCCTGGCTGATCTGCATTTACTCCTCCCATCACTATCACCAGCAGCAAAACAAGGCATTTAGGTAGAATAAAAAATAATAAAAATGAAAACCAAGTCTGAAAACTTTTGCTGTCACTTCTTGGGAAGGGGGTGGAGCAGGGGGAACCCCTAAACCTTAATTTCCCACTCTAATTTGAAAATGGTACAAAATGCAGCAAAATAAAGCCCTGCCCAATGAAGGAAATTTTTGGTGGAAATGAAAAATCTCTGCAAGCACCAGGCAGCCCACAAAGCTTCCACCTACTTCAGGAGACCCTGGAGCAACCCACAGCACAATTTGACCTCAGCTTGGTTTGACCTCATCAAACAAGGACTTCTTCCATCTTTGCAAGTATGTGTTCCTCACAAGTATCACGGGTAACACCAGAGGAAGATGTTGGTGACAGCAGACAAGAGGTATCAGATGAAGCCATGAAATCATTGAAAATCCAGTATATTTAAGGAGGTTAATGTTTGTGATTGACAGAGATGGCACTGTTGGATTTGGAGCATAGTAGGCTTGTACAGCCACAGCCCACGCAGCTGCTCTCTGCACAGACCCTAGAGCTCCTATGGCCCATTCCAAAGCAGCTGCTGGATAAACAAAATGAAGCATTCACAGTGTGCAGCCCCAAAGGCTGCCATGCCCTCAAAGATATTTCATCCATGCTTCCTGCCACCAGAGAATGTCTCTGATTCACAGCAGGGAGGCCACACTGAGCGCCCAAAAAACTCCTGTCCAGCCATCAGCACTAACTGAGAGGAGGAAAAGAGTAATTTTAAAGTAGCATAGCCTAGAAGTTTAACCCAAGCCTCCTGAGCAGGCTTAAATTCTCCAGGAGGCTGGAGAGTTATTTCACCTTGCCAAAACCCTCTTTGTTCTCCTGAGTGCTTCCTAACCCACAAAGCATGTAAAATATTCTAGTCTTATAAGCATGACAGAGTTCTCTATTAAAAAACAAAACCACAACCCACACCTTTCTCCTCCTGCAAAAACCCCCCAAAACAAATCAAAACAAACCTAAATCCAACCTAGTAAAGAGCTCTGCCATTACTGAAAACACAGATAACCCAACCCTACTCATCAGTGGCACCCATGTTATGAAAAACTCAAAGCACTGAGTTTTTATGCTATATGGATGAGGGCTATAAGCTTGAGGTGATCCCTTTCGGCATTTTATTCCCATTCCTCTTAGTGTGTTCAGTAAAAACACCATGTGTATTGTATAGGGCAAAATGTCAGTCCAGAAAATTCTATATGCAAAATGTGTGTAAACCAGATCCTCATATAAGTCATTATATTATTGTTATATAGATGGGAAAAACATTTGCATATAAGGAAACGAAGTATTTTTACAAAGTACTTGGAAAAGAACTTGTAGTAACCACCAGCAGAGCTGTTTCAAACTTACTTTAGGTTTTCAGCAATATTCACATTCCATGCATGGTGAATTTGAAAGATGCAGAGACTTGAGAAATAAAAATTATTCACCTCTTAAAATAGACCACAGAAAAAGACCTGCATATAATCTACATTAGTGCATTAGTTCTTTTAAAATACATCTCACAATCAATTTTATCTTATACTCTCACTTCCCTTTCCAAAGTTCCCAATTCCAGGGATGGACCATGTATCAGTATCACAGAAAATACCATTGCAACACACTTCCTTTGCAGAAAAAATAGAATTAGGAAAGCATGTTTAACTTCTTCCCAAAGGATCAAGAGTGCCAGGTAGCTAAAACTGCTGACCAGAGCTCTCAAAGGGGTAGAGGTTTTTGAGGATTTGCACCACACCTGCAGGAATGCAAGAGCCTTTCCTGTAGCCACCTGGTTGTCAAAGAGTGATGGATTACTTACTCAGCCAAATTACAGGAACACCCAATTTTGAAGTGATGTGTTTGATTTTAAATCCTGATTGTGACTCAAAACAACCACCCTTAACATCATCCTGGTATCAGTGTAAGAGACTTCATTAGGATTTGTGTTTCCATTAGACAAATGGAACCCACAATCAAACCCTCAGTTGTGTCTGTGTAAAGAGCAGCTGCACTTTGCCAGGACATATTCTGAACCCAAGATTAAACCAGAGCCTCTGTCCACCCTGACTGACAAAACAGTTTCACAACAGAGGTAGGAAGTAAAGATAAGTCTCCATTTGGGCTGACCCAAAAGATGCTTTTCCTCCACTCCCATGCAATAATATATCCATGTATACACAGTCAGAACACAGTATTGGAGAAGATGACATTTTTTATTAGTTCTTAATGTTTTACTATCTGTCCATGCCAAGAGAACCACAGATCGTATCTCATCAAATGCGTAACGAGCCAAATTATTCTCTACTACTGTAAATCGGTGAAGGTCCATTGATCTCATTACAGGAGAGCCATTTACACTTGCAACAGGGGTGGGGGAATACTTCTAAATGAGGAAAGAGAACAAACCCTTAATCATGGGAAACCTAATTCAGGCACAAAATGCACACAGATCACTGCCTTTTTTTTTTTTTTTTTCAGCTGAACAGCTATATTTATACCAAGTATTCACGCTCAAGAGTTAAATAGTTTTAGAACAACTCATTGAGCTTCAGGGACTTCGACGACTCTCTGCAGTGTTTGCAGAGTTGAATAAAAGCAGTTTCCTTCCCCTGCAAAGCCACCAAAGCCTGCGCCTCATTTGGCATTCCTAAAGCATCCCTCTCTCCATCCCGCAGCAATGATAGCCAGGGCCACTGACCATCAGGCATCCCACTCACCCTCTCCTCTGCAGCCACCACGGGTGACACTGCCAAATGCAATGCAGAAACCTGAGCAGCACCTCTGCTAATGTGATTGCCAAAGCATCTGGTGAACTCTGTGCACGTGTTTTATAAATTTGGGGCATGGGGAAGGATTCAGGAGCAATTAAGATACCCTAATCTCTCTGCCATGCATCACCTTATAAAAACTGCTAAAAAAAACAAAGAAAGGAGGACTATTTTAAAAAATCAAAAGATCATTGGACTCTAATGCTATGAACTGATGATTTGTTTACATTTCCTCTTGCTAAGTGATAATATATGTACAATTGCTACAACATAGGTTCGGTAGGAAAATGCATTTCAGCATGGACATATAGAAACTGCTTGCAAGTGAACAAATTGATATATCAGAAAATTACTTATTTTTTGCATTCTCTATTAACAGTGTTCAACCATATTAATCTAAAGGTACCATTTTTTTAAATAGTATAATGAAGAATTATTCCTATTAAACTTGATTATTTAGTATACACTGTCTTACATGGAAACTTCCAAACCAGCTTGATAGAAATTACATTCTACTACACAGCATGAAGCTGAAGGACAAAAGAACAAACCAAAATGGCTTCAACAGGCTGGGCAAGAGACATCACTCAGGATCCTGTGGATCTCTGAGGATGGGATACTTGTAAAACCAACAGTACATTTTGTGGAATTTCTTGCGTTTTTGGTGTTTTGGGTTTGTTTTTATTGATGTGTGCTTCCATCAACTGCTGCTGCTCTGACCAATGGGTTGTGTTGAACTGTTACCTTCTGAGACCCACAAAAGAAGACAGGATGTCTCTCAGCTCCATACCACGTAGAATCTACCCCAAAAGGAGAGAAATTTACCTCTCAAAAAGATCTAGCAAAAAAGAAATAATAATTCCAAAAGAACAGTAACAATCATCACTGGACTCAAAGAACACCATCCCATATGGGGAAGGCATATGGAAGAAGCTGCAAAGTCTGTGCAGAAAAGATCTCTCTCTGCTATATAGAAGAAAGGATAATAGATCTCTCCATATAAAAGCCCAACCTCCTGCTGGTGGAAGTAAGGATGTTTGGATTTGATTAATAACTGCAAAATGCTTTTCTCTCCTTTACAAGAGCCTGTTAATAGTATATTATGTTCACTATCAGGAGGAGGTATGTCAGTGTAGGAAGGAAGAGCAGTTGCATCCCTCTCAAGTGCTGCTTCAAGGCAGAGATTGCAACTGAGGCCTGGGGCCAGAGCCAGAGCTGGTTCCTGGGACACAGCAGGGCAGGCAGGAGAAGCCCATGGATGCCCAGCAAGCCCGTAATTAGCAGTCACTGCTCTTCTCTTAGTGTCATCACAAAAGGGAGCATTAAGAAAGATAAAAAGCTCACAAGAGCCGTATGTGAATTTGAGGTACTGCTCTGAAAACTTGACAGCTAATAAAAGTCCTTTTCTGGCTATATTTTCTACAGGAACCAGGGGTAAAGGAGAATCTAGAGAAAGGCAGCAGGTAAAAGAAACTGTTTAATAGGTAAAAAGAAGACTAATAAATAGAAGATAAGAGAGTTACTCTGTATTTTAGCAACTGACAGTCTGGAAGAAATGTCCAAGTGAAAGCTGAGGTATTGCAGAGAGAGGGAGAAAAGGAACTGGACCATGAACATGAGATAGTGATGGTAGAAAACAGAAAACAGTTGGGAGAAGGATGCTCTTCTGCTGGACTGGAAGAGCGCCAAGCCAAAACCATGACACCAGAGGAGGAGAGAATTAATTTACCCTGAAGAATCAAAGTGGTTTTGCACTATCTGCCACACACACTCCGCAGCACATTTGTGTTATTCCACTCAGTGGTGACATTAAAACCTGGGCTATCTCCAGACTGCCATTTAACCATGGCTAGAAAGAAAATCTCTAGAACGTAAAATCTCCTTGCATAGGAGCAAGCAGCAGCACATCCTGGGGAAGTTTAAGGGGAGAATGTTTCCACCAGCAGTAGTGATATATATTCCTTCAATCCACATGAAGATCTTTATGTTGCTGGCCAAACCACAATTCCTAGTTCAAAACATAGTATCCCATGATGGATGAATGAAGCATTTATCTAACACATTGTCTACGCAAAATGAAAATAAAAATAGTTAAGCTACTGGAATTCAGTGTATTCCTATTCAATAGTTCAGAAGATTTGATATAATAAAAAAAAAAAACATTTACAGAATAAATGTAATGAGCCAGAAAACTACTGATTCACTTGTGTCTGACATAAGAACAAATCTAACTGCATTAAAATGAAATAATTAAAGTTTATTCCAGTAAATATGAACATTTGGAAAGTACACATCACTAGCTATAATGTTAACTTTATTGCAATGATTTTCTCCTCCCCGTGAGACACTGTGTGCATATCTAAGGTTGGCATCAGACATTAATTATGGCCTGGGAACATTTTGTAGAGGTTAAAAACCAAAAGCTGTCTTTGGTGACCCCTCTAGATAGCAACAGTAAGCCAAATGGCTCCACTTCTGGGACACTTCCAAATCAGTTCTCAGCTTATAGCCATAAGAAAATGCAAGGCTTTTAAAGGGAAGCTCATTTTTCAAAACTTTAATGCAGTTCAAAAGATTTGTCCTCATAAGTGATCCAAACAGAAACGAGTTTTCCAATGTTGCTCCTGGGATCCTGAGCCTTGTGTTTCCATTCTGATCCTAGTCAGAAAGTTTCAGTGGGTCTGCAAGCACTCTGCTTCAGCTTTAGGAGAGCCACAAAAACCAGAGCAGGAGGGAAATGAAAAGAGCTGGTAAATGCGAACATAGCATTTAAATTAGGAAAAGTGGGATACAAGGGAAGAACGGGAAACCATCCAGCCACTTGTGAGTCTGTGCAAAGAGAATCACCAGCCTCGGCAGCACAGCACCCCAAGCAGCTGCCCAGGGCCAGCAGAGGGGTGGTACAATGGGATGAGTTGGGCAGTGAGGTGGGAGCCCTGCCAGAGCCAGGAGGGCTTGGTGAGGGGCACCTGGGCTTCTAAGCATGACAGGAGGGCATGGAAGGACAGCAAGGGCTGGACACAGTGGGGAGGCACCAAGCACATCAGCAGGTGGAGCTCAGGAGCACTCAATCATGACACAAGGGGAAGATCCAAAGGAGACATCTTTATGCAGTGGGGAAGGAAAAGTGCATTCGAGTGTTGTGACAAAACAACAGGTCAGGAAAAACCACACCAAGACTTCAAAGGGAAACCCCAACAAGGACTTTGGGAGGAGGGATTGCATTTGTCAAAAAAAAAAATATTCCCAATTTCTGTCTCATTTCCTTTTTTTAATACTAAAATAGGTGGGTTAAAATTCTTCTTTCCTATTTCAAGCAATAAGAATTTATCAGCAGCAATATTTTTCCAAGAAAGCTAGGGACATAATCAGAGAATCACAGAATGGTTTGGGTTGGAAGGGAACTTAAAGATCATCTACTTCCAATCCTGCCTTTCATGGGCAGAGACATCTTCCACTAGACCAGGTTGCTAAAAATTTTATCCAATCTGGCCTTGAGCACATCCAGAAAAGGGGCATCAACAACTTCTCTGGGCAACCTGTTCCAGCACTTCAACACCTTCACAGTAAAGAATTTCTTTCTAATAATCCAAAATTACAGATTCACTTAAGCATGTAAGAGGTCCTTTTGACATTGAGACCACTCACATACTCTGTCTAAAGCAAATGTGGAGTATGTGCATGAACAGTGCCTGATTTAATTGTGTGATGGCCTCTGCACCTTCTGCTTGACTTTCAGATGGCAACCCCTCTTCATGCACACACCCTTCTCTCACCTACCTTCTCGCCAGCAGGCTTCAAGCAACAGGGTTTTTCCCATTTTTATTTTTTAAGCTGGAAAAGTTGCAGCAAGCCATTTTAATAATATGCAGAGTAGTACCAGTGTAACATCAGCAACACTAAATTTTACATGAGAAATAATCAAATTCCTGCTACAAAATATGCACGAAGTTATCAACCGGGCTGATCCGAGATGTAGTGCAGCCATAGATTTTTCAAGGCACATTTCCTTTGTAAAAAAGCTTAAGGACTATTTTCTCTCAACAATAAAATGACAGTTAATAGGACTCAATAAAGGTCAGGAAGAAATGAAGTAGTTCCTTCATACAAGAAGCCTTTTTGTTAGACCACCCTCAGATCCAATCAAACCAATCAATCCATCAAACCAATCAAACTTTTCTTATACTTTACCCCACCTTCATCCAGAAAAAATGAAATAGCGGTATATTTCATAATGTGTCTAAGTTCTCATTTCCAAATATCCCAGAAGTGGTGGTTTATTCAAAACCACTAAAGTTGTGGTTTTCTATTCAAAAATAAACACATTGAAATACAGGAGGGAAAATAAGCCCGACCAGGAAAGTTACCACTCTGGTGCAGTCTAGCATTGATTAGCTCCTGGGAGCTCTATAAATACATTTTGGTGACAATACCATCCAAAATATCTCACTTGGTGGCATCATCATTTATCAATACTGCATTTTTCCTGCACTGATTGAGCTATTTTGATGTAACAAAATTGTTCTTGAAATATTCAAAGTTCTGATTATCGCATTTTTCTGAGAAGTATGCTTTTTCTTTAAATTATTTCTCCTAAAACTGATAACATTTACATTTCCTACGGAAGAAAAAGATGTGCCTTCATAGCTTCTCTTTGTATTTTGCTTCATTTTATCTTTTTCAACACTGAGCACAGCAAGGAAGAAATATTTGCATGCTAATGAAAATCAAATCGTGAAAGCCATTAAATCAAATAAAAAGTAAAATCATCTCTGGAATTAATGAAACTACTCCTCTCCTTTTACAACATTAATTTGACACTTTCTTTTACACACCAGTTGACTAGTTGTCAACTCTTCCCTTAACCAAAGTTATCAAGAGAAACAAACTTTCATGAATTCAACATTGTATTGTGCAGTATAAAAAAAGAAAAAAAAAAAAAAAAAAAAAGTCACTTTAATTTTTGTGTATGCTAGGACATGTATGTTTTAATTGACAAATTTAGATCACATTCCAGTTTTTCTAGGATCAGAAACTTTTAGGTTTGTGTTGTACCCTTATAATGTCAAAGCAAAGCAGAAATTTGAGAAGAAGGATAAAACCATTACAAATGCTATTGCATATTCCAGTTCAATCTAGTTTTATATTGCTATTTACACAGCAATAAGCTCCCAAATAACTCCAGTTAACCTCACGCCTATTTTTCTAATGGAGAATATCTGCAAACCTGCTTGGGCTTTGACCAAAAGGGCCTTAGTGCAAGGGCAGGCAGTCTGGCATAGCAAACTAATAAAACCTGGATTACTTGTAACCTGCAAACTGCACTGCTGGCAGAGCTGCCACTTTTGGCCATTGCATTACAAAGTATCATTTTAGAAGGCACTCTGCTTGGGTTTTGCAACAAAATAAACCTTGAATGATTTTAATGCTGTGTATTCCGCTTTAATAACACTATTTAAGACAATATATAAAGTTGTGTAACTTCTACCTTCAGACCGGACAATTTCATTACTTTCCCCTATAAAAAGTGGCTTTAATAACTAAGCTTTTAAATTGTTTTCCCCATAATAAATAAATGACGTTAAAAGGCACTTGTCAGCACTGAAGATCTGGATCCAGTCCCAGAGTAGACATTAAGGACATAGATTAGATCAGGCCAAAAAAACACTTAAAGCAAAGGTTTTCCCTATTAGTTGTAGCAATTTTTAAATGAGATACAGTAATATGACTAATGCCAGGTGAATGAGGTCAGACAAAGAAATGATGTCAGCAATAACAGGCAAATTTGTACTAATTTCATGTCTACAAATTAGAGCAAGCTTTCCTTCAGGAACAATTTTTGTCTTTCTCAGTACAGAAGAAACCAAAAGACACTTCACAACATCAAACCTGTGAGGACAGAGTTGCAAATACAATGATGTTCACTATTATTTCTTATGGGCACATTAAGAAGGAGGATGATAGCATCTCTTCCCAACTAAAAAGAAAATTTAACAATAAAAGCAATGGTTTAGGTCATGAAACCAATCCTCTCAATCTCAGGACAGTAAAGTTGCCTTCCCTATTTCTCTTCCCTCAGTTTAAATAAATGCCCTTTTAGCAGTACATTTCTGGCTCATAAATTTCCAGTGTCACATGCTACCATGGCACAGACCCAAGAGGTGGTACAGCTACCAAAGACATCATTCCCCAGCGGAGCAAGACAGGAGTTCAAGTCAGGTAACCAAAGCCAATGCAAAGCTGTAGGTGCTAGCTGGGTCCAGCTCCCAGGCCAGCAGGCTCAAGTTTGTGTGGGGAAAAGGTACAGAAGTTCTTGAGAGGTGAACATACATCTACTGTGACACAGGTGATGTGCCCATCATGCTGAGGAACATTAACAGCCAGGACCTGATCACACCGTGGTCTGAAATGCTGACTGCAGAATGGTTTATATTAGAAAAGACCTCCAAGACCATCGAGTCCAACTGTTAACCTACCACTGCCAAATCCACTGCTAAACCACATCCCAAAGTGCCACATTTACACACCTTAAAAATACCTCTGTTCTAAATAAAGGATCTTAGCACTCTTAATCTAGTTAACTGATGCATTAGTGTATTCTCTCTCTCTCAAAATACACTACATTGATTAGCTGATGCCAACTGTCTGCCCTTACTCTACTTACTTCCACAGTGCACTGAGTATTTGCTACCTCTACCTTAAAGAGAACAGGTAGGTGATACAGTGTTTTATTCCTTAATTTTACTTGGAGATACCAAGTCTAAAACACTTAAGTCATCTTAATCGTCAAATGCTTTCCACTCCTCCTCCAAAACCTTTTATTTAAGCTTTATTTTTCTTTCAGCTTAAATAGGTTAGGCGTAATTACTTCATCTTCATGACCTGCAGTACTTTCATTGTCCTCCACTTTGAAAAGAAGTGTGAAATTAAGCAACATGGAAAAGGGAACTGGATTTAACAACAGGGTATTTCAAAGTTTTTTAAAAATTCAACAGATAAAGAAATGTTGGTTTGATTTTCTTCTTTTCCTACAGAAGACAGCATTTAATAGTAAGAGAAAATCCAGGTGTCTATTCCACTGCCATCATCTCTTGTGAGGTTGAGTCAAGACCATGTTTGCACCTATAGGGAAGTTTGGAGGTTGAAAAATACACCAGCATTTCAAAAGAAAAAAAAAGAAGGGAAGGGAAGGGAAGGGAAGGGAAGGGAAGGGAAGGGAAGGGAAGGGAAGGGAAGGGAAGGGAAGGGAAGGGAAGGGAAGGGAAGGGAAGGGAAGGGAAGGGAAGGGAAGGGAAGGGAAGGGAAGGGAAGGGAAGGGAAGGGAAGGGAAGGGAAGGGAAGGAAGGGAAGGGAAGGGAAGGGAAGGGAAGGGAAGGGAAGGGAAGGGAAGGGAAGGGAAGGGAAGGGAAGGGAAGGGAAGGGAAGGGAAGGGAAGGGAAGGGAAGGGAAGGGAAGGGAAGGGAAGGGAAGGGAAGGGAAGGGAAGGGAAGGGAAGGGAAGGGAAGGGAAGGGAAGGGAAGGAAGGGAAGGGAAGGGAAGGGAAGGGAAGGGAAGGGAAGGGAAGGAAGGAAGGGAAGGGAAGGGAAGGGAAGGGAAGGGAAGGGAAGGGAAGGGAAGGGAAGGGAAGGGAAGGGAAGGGAAGGGAAGGGAAGGGAAGGGAAGGGAAGGGAAGGGAAGGGAAGGGAAGGGAAGGGAAAAAAAAGCCACAACAAATTATGAGCAGTCAAGAAAGTGTGGGTATGTATAGGTATTTAAGCCCCTTCCCCAACTTCTGGCTGCCTTCCTTAGCCAAGTGAAACCAGCAGAGCCCAACACTGGGAGGCTCCAGGGCTTGGCAGTGGTGCCCCATGCCCAGGGGATGTCACCATCCACATCCCACTTCCATGGCTGTTCCCCTCAGCCATCCCTCCCAACCCTTTCCCGAGCACAGCAGACCCGTGGGCAGCCTGGCACCCACCACAGCAGCCCTCCGTTTCCCATGGCCAAGGTACCATCTCCTGCTCCCTCCTGGCACCAGATGTTTCCCATTAACTTTGGCCGCACTCAGCTCACAAGTGTCAGCTGGAAAACCCAGACCCCAAATATTTTACAGATGAAACAACCACAGGCTCTTTGCCAATGACTCAGGCCTGGATCCCAGCCCCTGCTCCACACTTCTCAGGCAACTGGCGGAAGAGAAGCCAAGAGCTGTCTGGGGATTTGCGTGTGGGATCTCCCACACCTCAGCAGGGCAGGCAGCTCTGCAGCCCTCCGTGTAAGCAACCCGAGGGCAGCACTCACAAGCCCACCACAGCCTTGAGTAATGGCAGGGGTCTGTGACATCCCCATGCAGGCAGCGAGGGAGGGCTGGTGGCTCAGCCGTGCAGTCGCACTCAGCACAGCCACGGTGCCCAGCTGCCTCTTTCCTTACCAAAGTGCTGCAAAGTGCCAGCCTGCTCAGGGTAAAAGCTTCTTTAAGCGGCTCCAAATGTCCCTTTAAGGAGTGGTTGAAAAATCACAACTGGACAAAATCCCACCGGACTAATAATTAAACAGTCCTCAGACAGCCCAAATTTTCCTCCCTGCAGGTTTGCTGTTGTGCCCTCCTGACCAAAATTATGAGTTTCTGTTTCTTCAATACGGAGTGTAGTATATAAACATGCATTCAGTCTTAAGTAATTAATATTTTCTCAGGTTGTTCGATTTTCAAGAAAAAACAATCTAATTGGTGTTTCTTGTCTCTGTTTCACAGCATTTATTATCAGGGCACTGGAGGCATGATAGATTAACTATCAAATGCTATTCTATTTTAGTCAAAAACAGTTCAGAATGCTATATCCTTTTTAATAAAACATTAAAATAGCATTTGAGAGAGGGCTAAATATTACAAAACTGAAATACTGAGAAAATTATAAAAATAAAGGTTGGAATCCCACACGTTTCTTTATAGAAGCATTACATATTGGAAGATATTCTGTTGACTGGATATTAATACCCAATATGCATTTCAAAATCCATTACTTCATAAAAGAACTCCACAATTAGTTTTCTAATTTTGATTTTATAGACGAACATGCTGGTTTCCAATATGCCACATGAAATACTGCGAGACGAACTAACCACAAAATATTCCATGATCACATCATTGCCATGCTGGTTTAATTTCTTTTTATCCATGTGCTATTTCATAAAAGAATTATTTTAGCTTCATGTGCATGTGTAAAACAGATGCAGTGTTTCAGGTTGCCATTCCCACACTAACTGTACTGGATAAAGTCTCACTAGATAATCATCAGTGAAAGCAATGCCTATCACAATTCCTCCTCTGTGTCCTTTAACCACACTGCAAGGGCGTTTAAGAAAAGGAACTGGAGTCTAATCTTTAAATTAAACACTAGATGGAGCCCACTTCCCAAGACTGAAAAATGAAAGCTCTCCTTGCAGCAAACTCTTATGGCCTGTTGCAATATCTGGTCATGCATAAACATGACAGGACTCAAACAGCTGCAGTGACTTAATGCAAAAAGATATACTGTCCAGCAATTATATCTCTGCATAAAGGGCCAGTCTTCAATACCAGGCAACTGCAAAGGAATTTTTAAGTCCTCTGCAGACATAAGTTTGGTGTAAAAGACCAACAATACTTGAAATAAATTAGTCACACGTGGATTTTTCTAATACTATATGACAAACATAATGCTGGGTTGAGAGAAGTATGGCTGTGTCTGACATCTCTTTATTTTTGACAATAAACTCTACTGATTCCAACTGTATGAAAATGTTGCACATCTAAATTAAAATTAAATAGGAAGAATCCTTTTTCAGTTGGTTTGAAATAGCTCTAGCAAGAAGGCTCATTTGTGACATTTGATAAAGTGCCGCCTCTCTCAAATGAAACATACCACACATTCAACGAGAGATAAGTGAGCTTTGGTGTTAAAAATATGATACAACAACACCAAACCTCAGCACAACTATTCTGGCGAGAAAGAAAAAGAAAAAAAAGAGCCAAGTTGCCAAGATCCAAACTGAGCAGCCTCATGGGTACTGGATAAACCCATTTATCTCAGGCTCCACCACCAACTACTGCCAGTTCTGCAGTATTTTGGCCCCTCTCTGGATTGGCCTCACAACGCAAAGGGCAGGCAGAAATTGCAGGCAGTCAACCTTTGGCCTTTCCTTAGCTTGTTGAAGGACACACTTGCAGGAACAGCTGGAAGACAAGCAGACAATAAAGTTGTGCAAAGCCTCAGACCCGATCCCCAGCAATGCAATTCTGCTGACAGCCAAGGTATCACTGATTGCTTTAACCTTTGCTCAGTCCAGGCCACTGGCCTCACCTCATTCTTTTCCTAACAAACCTATGGTAATAGCTTCATCGAAGTTAAGATAAGCACAAAGGTAGTTATCTTTACCACTGAAAACTACCTTTTGCTCATAGTGATCCATCCTGTTCAAACAGAATTACCCACAGTAACCCAGCTTGCCTTAGGGCATTTTATACACTGGCTGGGAGGAGAGACAAAGGGAAGTTATGACCTATCACCAACTATAGATCTTAATGGCTATTTCCAGAAGAGAAAATAGAATATCTGTGATGATCAAGTGGAAAAAGAAAACTTCCAAAGGGCTCTGCTTACTCCTTATTTCTGTGAAAAGCCTACCTAGAACGTTTCCTTGGTCCCACATCCTTGTGGAAGAAAGATGGTCTTCGGGTCTTGCAGACTACTGCTGGCATGCTCTAAAACCAAGCAAAGCTTGTCAAACATGAGACCTGCTGCTAGGAGATGGTGGCTTGTACTCACCATCACGCTAAAAAGTGACCGCTCGACCCCACAAAGAGCAGGCACAGGATGATGATCACATCTGTTTGTCAGAGCTGGGGCTTGTGAGCAAACACGCTGCAGCCATAAAAGCAATGGGCTTTGCAGCTGTAGCAAGCACACAGCCACCTCAAACATTGACACTTCAGTCTGTGAACATCCTGATTCAGTCCTAATATATTATGTTTGCCTTCCACTGTATCTAAACTGAACACGGATCTGCTTCCAGCTGGGAAGATGGATTTGTGTCTTGGTTTTATTTTTTTTTCCTAACAGTGGTTAAGCACCTAATAGCAAGCACCTAACATTTCCTTTACAAGTAAATCTGAAAATAATTAGCAATTGTTTCACACTTGACCTAAAACCATCTGGGAGAACACACCCATGTACTTCCACAAGCTTCTGGTTCAATAAAACAGGGACTTTATTAGCAGGAAGAATATCTCACCAACCACACAAATTAAATGTCAGCAAAAGGAGGAGACAATCGAAGTACCAGCCACAGTTGTAGGTTTGACTAAATAGCAGTGTTTAACTACTTCCTTATCACAATCTTCCTATACAACTATAATTCAGGAACCTTTGCCACTGTAATTTTCCCTGCTTCATTTTCTTTACTGCTATGCTTTTATGTGTCAGACTAAATACTTGTTCATCAGCACTATTATCCATGTAACAGCTGAAAATAACCAGCTATGGGAAAAACACAGAGAAGAACAAATACAAAGGCTTTGCATATGTATAAAAGAAATTAAAAGAAAAGGCAAATCACCCAGTGTAGTTTCTGATGATATGGGGAAAGTGGACACGAAGCCACTACAGTTACACAAGTGTAACTCTGAAAACACTGTGCAGACTACACAGAGCAGAGTGGTTACAGACCAGGTGAAGTTAAGCCTAAAATCTGAAGTGCTCATTTTCTCACAGCAATGGCTTTCAGTCTCAGAACATGAAAGGGATGAAACTCTGGCCTTGCTGGGATCTCACCCACTGACCATGGCCCAGCACAGCTGGGGCATGACTGGCAAGAATGACAGTTCACTAAGTATGTGGGTGCAAGCAGATGGAATAGTGATTGTAAAAGTGCAAAAATAAGCAAAAACTTTTAAAATCCCATTTGGAGTTACTAACTGTTGCTTTCCACATACACCTGTATTGCCTCCAAACATAAAGGAGGAAAGTCAATCTGTAAGTTAAACTAATTCCCCTCCAGGAGAAAGAAAAATCAAGCAAAAAACCAAAAGCAGACATCTTCTGTTTGCTTTCAAGCGTTTGCCAGACTAACTCCAATGTTGCAGGCCATCTTCCTGAAAACAGAGGAAACACACTTGGAAAGTTGTGTAAGCCATTAGCAGTGATTTGGTCCTCCAAAGGCACTGTGGTCATCTCTGAGACATCCATCCTCCTCTTCACAGGTTCACCTATTTCATCCCACAGGGTTTTGTCGACATCTTGACCACTTTTCTCCCCTCCACAGAAGCACTGTTTGGCTTCACATAGCCACTCACAAGCACCTCCATAACTTTGAGGAGCTGGCTCTTGTTCAGCCTGTTCAACCCACAGATTTTCATCTGCCTCCTGTTTGTGCTCCCCCACAGTTTTTGAAGGAATGCAAATAGCCATATATCAATCTCTAAAAACAACCCAACCAACTAAACAAAAAATCCATTAAAGACTGGAAGTCTTCTGCATGAAGAATTTACTTCTCCTAAAATCTCTTCCCACAAGGTTAGTGATGCATTAACCAATATAAACAAGTCAACTGATCATTTCCAGAATTTTAGAGATTAGTTATATAGCTACCACGGGCATAAAACAAAGAGCATAGAACTTCTTCAGAAGCAGCAAGTGTCAGGTTCTAATCACTTTGTTAAAACCAAAAGCAGCAAACCTTCGCAGACAGCCCCAGACAGCACTTCAGAACCTGTTTAGCCAGATGTAACATTCCTTTGGATCTCAGAGCAGCCACCACCATCTTGCTGTTATCAGAGACCCCTCCGTGACCATGTCACTTTACTCTTCCTGATTTACTCTTTCTCCCAGCATAAAGATCCCTCTAAATTCAAGTGGTTTTTAACGGATCACAAATGAATTCAGGCTAGGAGGAACCTCATGAGGTCTCTGGTCCAGGCTTCTGCTCCAAGTAGCACCAGCTGTGAGATCCAGCTCAGGGCTTTCTTCAGTCAGGTCCTGAAAACTCCCAATGATGGAGACTCCTCTCCAGGCAACCTGTGCCCTTACTCAGCTGTCTGTCCTCAGAGTGAAAACACTTTACCCCTGTAACCAGTGTGAACTTCTCTCATTTCAACTGGTATCCACTGTCTCTTGGCCTTCCCAACACTGAGAAGAGCTTGCAGTGATGTCACTCTTTCAGTGAAAAGAAAGCACTTCTTATACTTTTAGCTCTGCTATTTATCTGTTTATGCAAAGTACACTTTGCTCTGTGATTCAGATTACTGTTTCAGATTTAAACTTTGCTAACAGCATTTGCCAAAAATTCAAATATAACCAAATCAGAGTGAAAGTGAAAAACAAATCTAAGAATAAAACTTGGGTGGAAAGCTCACCCATGTGATCACATCAAACTTTCCCTGATGTGCCATGGTGATGGCAGCACTTCAGCACTCATTACTGCTTTCCAGATATCGAAGAAGCATCTCTTTATATAGGTGCAACATGAGAGCCAATTATTCATGCAGATCACAAAATAGGCCAAAAAAGCAAGACACATGCTGGAGCAAAGCTATGAGGAATGCAGTCTGCGGGTTTCCAGACTCAGAGTTTTGAGCTGCATGTGCATCACGGTAAATATGCATTGCTCCTGGGCCCTGAAAAGCCATTGCTCTCTTGGGCTCCTCAAGGCTCCTTAGCACATCAAAGGACAGCAATCCAAAGCAGCAGTCACCTTACAGACCTTACTACTATTCAGTCACCAAATTACCGTGTAGCAGTCATGCAGAAGGCTTCTTAACTGCACTCTTAAGCCATGCAGTCAAGGAGTAAAAGACATAACCAGAACTTAGACGGAAGGTAAATGCAGCAGTGCAACAAATGTTCATCCTGCCTGAAAGGTCACATGATATGTGATTAATGCCATTATCCTCCAGGACTCTGGAAATTGCCCTGAGACAACAGCTTTCCGGCATAAGCTGTGGATCAATAAAAAGGATTAAGCACCAATACTGCAGAAATGCTCAAAAGTAAACCATCAGGCTTTATCTGAAAATTTCTCTAAATCTGTCCCTGATAAGATATCCTTATGTTTGATGTACACCTTTTAGTCTCAGGCTCTTTGCACCAGTGCAAGAATGCAGGTGACATAGACTGTGCACATTCAAGAGACTGGAAAAGGAGGAGAGGGAGACAGAGCCAACGTCAACCTTCCCCCCTCCCCCAGAAGGGCTGTGTACCAGCTAAACTCAGCCACAATCTGTCAGCAAGTAGCCAGTGCCAGCCCTAGGCTCACTCCCACGCCTTGCCCAGGACAGGGCCATCGCCACACCAGGAACACTCGCCTCATTCTGGGATAGGACGGACGGCCAACCACACTCCCAAATCACATTTGTCCCGTCCCTCAAAACTTAGGGCTGTGCATAAGCGAGGTTGGCACCATACAAGTGAGAGGCCAAGCAAGTTGTTTTCCCTAATTAAACCTATTAGTAGTAACGAGTCACTCCTGCTAGGTCTAAATAGCTCAGAGATAAATCCCAAGGCTGCTAAGCTGCCAACCACCTCATCTCAGTGCTCAGAGGCAGCTTTTTTACTCCTACAGACAACACTGGGTAAACACTACCACCTCCAACCACGCTCCTGGAGCAGATTTCCAGGTTGATATATTCAAAGCAAGTGTTTCCCCTGCAGCTGTCCAGTCACCTTTATTGAAAGCCCAAAGTGCCAAAA
This sequence comes from Sylvia atricapilla, assembly GCF_009819655.1. Taxonomy (NCBI): domain Eukaryota; kingdom Metazoa; phylum Chordata; class Aves; order Passeriformes; family Sylviidae; genus Sylvia; species Sylvia atricapilla. The sequence continues at coordinate 102,862,602 of NC_089140.1, read as the reverse complement.
CCACCTCCTCAGGGAGCAACAGCAGATACCCCCAGAAGAATATTCTGCAAGTCAAGCATCTGCACACAAGGAAAGAGTTTGACCACCTAACAGAGGTTTGTGCTTTTCTTTAATTTTAAAGAAAGAAACCTCACCAGAGACTACTTGGGATTGAAAACCTTTTCATGGAAAATTCTTCTACAATATTTAATGCAAACACACCATCTCTTAAAAGTTCACACCACAGGCAACGCCAATATTAGGAACAGTAAGGAAAATGACACAGTGCTTCTCTAAAAAGCCATCCAATGAATTTATCATCTTCTGTCTGAACTATTTGCAGAAACAACTGAATAAGCCAGGAAAGAAAAATTAAAATGTTCTAAGCTGTTGCTTCACAGCATGTTTTACAGAAAAGTAATTTAAAAGTTATTACAAAGGCAATAACACTCAATCTCATAACATGACACTATTTCAAATTAATCCAGAGCATGTTAATTCCTTCACCTTTGCCAGTGATAAAACAGAGTAAGAAAAAAAAACCCAAAAACCACTCCATCAAAATAATTTGAAATTTAGTAAGTTTTCCCTTTTGCATTGACAAAACCAACACTGCAAAAACAGCCTTAGCTTTCATCAAGCACAACTTCCAATACACAACATTTTTCTTCTTTCTCCCAAGCACGCAGAAGTAAGGGAAACTTGTTTTGCAGACTCACCAAAATTATCCATATTCCGGGGGGCAGCCGTTCATCCAGTTTGTGAAGTCCATGGTTTCAGCACAGTCACAGCCACCAGCAGGAAAATGAAGGGAAAAAAACAAAAAACAAAAAACAAAAGCTCTTGAGATTCAATGAACAACACAACACTACTTCTTTCTGTTAAGTCTGCATCACAAAAAAAGGTTTCAGATAATTCATTAAATGGACTGACCATAAACGACCCTCCAATTTACTCTAAAAAAAAAAAAATAAAAGATAACATCAATGTTAATAAAAGAAAAATAATTACAGTCTAATAAAGATCTGTCAAGGCTGACCTCAGAAGGAACATTTTGTGAGGAGGGAAAAATGTATTTTTAAGAAAAAAATAAACCTTCCACTGTACTTCTCCCATCAGGCAGAAAGGAAAGAAACTCCCATCAGACAGGTGTCCAATATCACAAATAAAAAAGGGTATATTATTTTCTCTCATACTGCTGACATTTCAAAATCCTTGATGAAGAGATGTAACATTTGGCAAGGAAGTTAGGCAAAGCCACCACAGCGACTGCTCAGTTTCAGAATCTTCAGTCAAAGATGGGGGATTGGTAATTTATTCTTTGCAATTAATGAGGCCTGCAGCCTACCCCACCGCTGAGTATCTATGCACTGTTACGCATCTGCAAACCATCAAGAACACCCAAGCTGAAACAACTTTTTTTTTTCAATTTGGACTTTGAACAGTGTCTGAGTGACCAAACTCAGTGTGTGTCACTTCTCTCCTTCTAATAAAAACCCAAGAAAGAATTTTACAGCTTTCCCAGGCTCAGCATTGATTTCTTTTGGCAACTGCTCCAAAACAGTCAACCAACATAGCGTTTGGGATTTTTTGCTTTTCTCTTTGGTTGCGTTTTTTTGTTGTTTGTTTGGGTTTTTTTTCATTATTATTCCTTTGGAGAGGAAATGCTTCAAAGAGATCGGTACAAAATGCCAATTGCTATGCGTTAACCTAAACAAACTGCATGTGTGTGTATGCAAGGGCAGACAAAGGCATGCTCTTCTTTTGACTAGAGAAATCAATTGCGTGTGGAAGTTCAGGAAGTGCACAAGGTCCTGAACACAGACAAGCAGGTGAGGAGAGTGCTGAAGCCTGCGGTGCAAGGAAAGGAGGCAGTGAAGGAAACGCTGCCATCATCTCGCAGCGGCTCTGTGACCATCAGATTGATCACCAGGCCAAGGCTGACAAGATGCCAAAAAGCCAAAGCCCATTGCAAAGTCTCTTCTAAAAGAGTGGGATATATTTTCTCAGTTTACATGTTTCAACCATCCAAATTCTCCAAACCAGCTGTTCTCAGGAACAGTCATCCTTACAACTCAGTGCTCGTCTGCTGGGTCCCAGCAAAAGGGCCTGAGGCCAGAGCAGCCTTTTCACCTCCATAAATCTCAAGGCAACTCAGGAGGGCAGAGAGCCACCAGCACAGCCCCTGATGTGGTTTCCATTTGATCTCTGCAGAAACTATGCCACATGAAGGCAAATTTATCTGTTGATGTCAAAAAAAAGAAAACAAAAATGGCACAAGCAACTAATTTGCAGCTCCCCCCTGCTCGATGGATAATGGTTGTTTAGTTACCTCCTCCTCAGCCTTCACGGCCCATTAATAAGACAGCACGAAAGGCTGCAGAAAAAGGAAGAGGATTGCTCACATATTTACCACTTTGCTAGCAAACAACTTTTTTTTTTTTTTTCTGCTGCTGCTGTTTTTGTAGGAGTCCTTTTACAGTAGGAGCCTTTCCAGTGCCTCCCTGTGAATAATATTGGAGAGGAAAGGGAAAAGAGATTGCAAAAGATTTGCCTTCATTTCTGATTTCGCTTGTCAGTCTTGTGTACCCCAGTCCTTCCCCAGAGCTGCAACCATGAACCATTAGTGTCAATGTGACTGTAGTTACAGATTGCCCTCAAGAGAATACCTGTCTTTTACCTCCACAAGGGAAGCTGAGATTACTGGGAGAACATTTTTACTGGAGCAGACATAACTCCAAGGTACTCCCAAGGACTGTAAAGGCCACGGTCACTTGACTGGACACAGGACTTCACGTGAAGGAAAGTGAGATCTTGTTGGTGGCATGGAGCAAGACTAACATTAATGAATTTATCAGGATATGAGAGGTCACATGAAAGCAGATTTTGAGTAGGTGGGAATGGCGGGAAACACGGTGTGCAAAAAAATAAGGAAGGAGAAAAACAAAAATGCATGGATGACTCAGAGCTGGCAGAATTCGTGCAGGAGAGCTGCTGAACTGGTTTATTTAGAATGGGGAGGGGACGGGAGAGCAGCAAATACTGCAGATACACTTCTGACTGAAAACAAGAGGTGGTTGTTGAAGTTTGACACATTATAAGGGGCAGATTTCCATTATCAGCTCAGGAGGTTTGTGGGGGCAAAAAGAAATCACAATATGCCATAATGGGATAGATGAATGAATGAGATGTAAATTGCCTTGAGCATTGCAGCAGCATCCACTGCCTACACTACGTGCCAGTTGCTTGGGTCAGGGGGAGGAGAGAGACATAAGAGCAAGACCACAGGGACATTCTACATTTCCCCTGTTCCTCTTCACATACTATTTTTGCATGACACTGGTGATGAAACTGAAAACGTTGGTTCAGCTTCAGGCAGCAATTTTAGGGTCAATTGCTTCTTCACCAGACACTGAAATCACAATTTGTCAAGCATCAAATTAACTGTGAACGTTTTAGGGGACAGTGAACTTGAGTTATGCATTATTATTGGGTTCCCTTCCTCAAAAGCCTATCTCGTAATCCCTCTTGATGTGGCAGGTGCCCTTTTTTTTTTGGTAGAACCACACTTTAAGATGAACTCTGCAATTACACTTCTTGCTTTTTGCTCCATCAACTCATTCCTGGCTGTTACACACTCTCAAAAGTACAGATCTCAAGTGGTAGAATACACTCTCAAAACCATGTGAAGCGTTTTATCCATTTATCACAAGAGTGCATCAATATAGGTTTTCCAGCTGAACACATTTGAAAGTTTCCTGAAAACTTTTATAGTTCAGCTTGGACCCACTCCTAATCCACAGACAGAGTACAAGACTCATCTGGTACCAGCACACCACAAAATAAGTAAGCAATAAAGCCTTAATGAGGTTAGCTGTCCAACAAAACCCCAATACCCAGGGCTGTGCACCTTTCCCTCATACTGTCAGTACTGTCAACACAGAACACTTATAAGCCTTGGTCCTGCAACTGATACCACACTGTATCCAGCTGAATCAAACTGGTATTTAACATCATTCCAGCAGGTTAGGAGAGATGGAAGCTAGTGGAAATTGGAGAGACATTGCTGGGAATGATGTCAGATTTGGATTTATTGTGTCACCTTCAGTAGCAATTCTAGGTCAGAATCAAACTTTTGTATTTTACTCTTCTATGCAAACATTAGAGAGTGAATATGAAAAATGTATTCTTTAAAATGGAAAAACAAAAAAGTCCAGATATAGTCTGCAAGTCCTATAGGTCTTCAGTTAATTTAAATGAGAAGTGATATTTCATACCCAGATGGGATACTCATAAATCTTTTGGACATACGTGAGTTGAGATGAAAAAAAAAAAAAAAAAAAAAGATGAAATCAGCAGTGTTATGAAGATTTTATGTGACAAAGTGATACATGACAAAGTTGAGTTTGGTTTGTTGGGCCTCCATTTCAGGTCAACCTTGCCAGCCTGCTATCTTACCATTGAGGTGCTTCTGAAAGCTTACCACACCACAGGCCATGAGCTATGCAGCTGAAAATTCCCACTTGCCTTCAGTAAAACAAAGGCAGCATTAAATGTCAGCAGTACCAAAATTTCCCCTTTACCCCTGAAATACAAAGCCCAAGTGCACTTCAAGTGTCACCAAACACAAGCTGTGCTAAGTCCACAGAAGGTGAGGAACTTCAGGTCTTAGCAAGGTTTCATAGTCTGACCCAAGAGCATGTCTGTGGAAAAGCTGTACACCTGTATGCAAACAAATATATACATAAACATACATTATGTATGCAAACACCGATGCATACGTGCATGTGTATAAATGATGCATAATTGATATAAAGTGGCTCATCACCCAGCAGGTGGCACTCCTACCCTGAGCTCCCGAGGCCGCAGAGCGGTGGGAGGCTGGGGCTCAGCTCTGCTCTACAGGAGGCACCATCTTCCTGAGAGGTGAAACACCATGGGCACTTCTGCAAGGCCCGAAGTGTCAAGTCCAGTATCTGGGCCAAAATCTCATTTAGCTTACTGGCCAGGCACTCCCTCCATTGATTCCCCCAACAGCTGCAAGACTCTCCCTTGACTGCTGCTGATTCTCAAGTGCTCTTGCAGCCTTTCCAGAGGAGCAGCATATTGGGGACTGGAAGGGTTCTGGAATATTTTCCATATAGAAGCATCACATTTCGATACCAAGAACAATAACAACTAAATGTAAGCTTCCTTCAGACTTCATCACTTCTTTTCTCCATTTGACACACCCAACTAGCTTTCAATTAGTCCCACTAATAATTTGGGCTTTTGAAGATCTTATGAATGAGCAAATCAGAACTGGCAGAGGAAATGTTGTTTGCCTTTGATTAAAATTAAAGACTTATTTTCACCCTAGTCTTAAGTGTAACTATCATATGTACATTCTTAATACACCTCCTTCTAAAGCTGAGTGGTTCTTCAACTTCAGCTGAGTGGGTTTGTTTTTAAAAAATATTTTTCTTTCCAATACAATATTCCACCCATCTCCCTTCCCTCTTTAAAAAAACCCCAACAAAATCAGTTTAGAAGCATCAATTTGAAAATATCAGCTTTGTGGAGCACTGCTGTTCCCTGTTAAGAGAATGCTTTGTGTCAGATTGAAAGATACCTTTCCAAGGTCGTTTCATGTTCCAATGGGTTTGTTATGAAGTTGTGGAATGGCAGATAAGGTTGCATGAGATAGTAAAGTGCCTTCCTAAGCTAGTTCTGGGCAGTAATGTGCAACCAATATTTGAACAACGGACTTCAAGAAACTTCATATGCTGAAATAAATACTGCTGCAGGAAGGACAGAAGTAATACTGAGATAGTGATAATCTGTTTCCCAATTAAAAAAAAAAAAAAAGGCCATTTTCTTGACCAGTTTGCACAAACTGCACACATTTATGGCACTTGGCAAAGGTTGGGTGCTTCTAGGAACATTAGGGAGTATCTCTTCAGCAAGTTGAAATACCCAACCCTGTGTAATAATGAGGATGTGATGCTAAAAACTGCTCAATTCAGAACCAACAGTGATGCCTTCAAGTTACAAAAACAAGGATACAAGATTAGCTCCCTATTAAGTACCAGGACTGATAATTTACAAGGTTAAAAGAGGGGGGGAAAAATACAAGATGCATATCTAAGAACAGTTCTTTGAAAGTCTTGCAGTTACAAGTGTGAGCAATGATGATCCAGTATTTTTAGATTGCTTCTAATAGATCCCAAAAATGGAGGAAACCAAATAACAGTATCCTCTTAGGAAGCTTTTAATACTGCCTGAGCCTATCCCAAACTCTGAAAGAAGGTAAGCATCTGGCAGCACACCGAATCGCATGCCACCATTTCAGCCATCATACTAGGGACTAAATCCTTCCCTGGAAGTAACTGAGGAACATGCAAACTCTAGAGAGAAGGGGGGGGGGAAAAAAAGCCTCCACACAAATGGTTAGCTACATCTTAACATGGTTTAAAGCTTGAGGAAGGATCACCCATTTGGAATACAAAAATACAAGTATCTGGCATCGAAACAGCCCTAACAAAAGGGTAGAGGAGCCTGGGGAGGTGTTTTTTCCAAGTCCCAAATGAGCATTTTGGGGCCCCAACAGCCCGACAGGAAAAAGATTAGAAAAATGGCCACCCAGCACCGAACTATGCACAAAATGCAGAGTTTCGGTGCTTCCAGTTCTGCATTGCACCCTGCGCTCCCAGCCCCCCGCATTCCCACAGGCTCCCAAGCGCCCCCGGCTCCTCCACGCCGCTGTCCACTGCCGGGAGCGGAGGGGCCACGGCCCCTCGCCGCTATCCGCAATCACCCCCGGGGCTCCATTACTACTACTTTCAATTCTCCAGCCAGGATCACTTTTCTAATGAACTGCTGTTACTACACAAATGTAAATGTCGCCAGCTGAATAGTTTGGGGGTTATTTGAACATCCGAAAAGGTAGGGAAAAGGGGGGAGGGAGGTGGGGAACACCTCATTAACATCCACTATTAAACATTTTTAACGCCAAAGCAGCACCGACCCCGCCGCCCGCAAAACCTTGCGGCTTCGTCAGGACTGGCCCCAAGCCCCGAGAAGAGGTTTTAGCGCCCCATCAGCACCGACTGGGCTCACCAGCGGATGCTCCCCCGGCCGCGCTCCGGCTTGCGCAGCCCCTCCGCGCCCCCGCAGCCCACCCCCCGCGCACCGCCCGGAACTTTGCGGGCGCCGCCGCGTCCCAGCGCCCAGGCGGATCTGTCCGCGGGAGATGTTGCGCTCCGCGGAGGGCAGAAAGGCGGGAAGGGCGGCTGAGGGACAGGGTCCGGCAGGAGCCATACCCCGCCTGCGGCACTCCCGCACCGCACCGCCGGGCGCCGCGCATCCCGCGCCGCACCGCGGGCAGCAAGTCAGCCCCGACATCGGAGCGGGGACAAATCCTGCCCGGGGACCCCCGAAACGACCCACGGCGGGGACGAGTGGGGGCACGGGACAGGCAAAAGGAAAAACGCGGAGAGGGGAAGGGAAACAGGCGAAGAGACGCCCCCGCGCCGCAGCCCCAGCCCTCCCTCCCCGCGCAGCGGCGCGGAGCGATGCGCAGCGGCAGCGCGCCCCGCGGGGGCAGCGCACGCCCCTCGGCCCTCCCCGCTGACCTCAAGCCAAGGACAGCTCGGCGGTCCCGCTGCGCATCGCCACCCGCGGGCCCCGCTGAACGGAGCCAGGCCAGGGCGGCAGCAAGGGCGGCCGGAGAAGCGAGGGGAGCGGGGACTCCTCACCTGAGCCCGTCCCGGGAGGTGTTCGCCGCCGCCGCTGCGGGAGGGACGCGGCTCCTGCCTCTCTCCACTAAGAAGGCTGGCGCGGACAGCCCCGGCCCGGCGAAGTTACACGCCGTCGCGGAGCCGGGCTCCCACCTGCAGCGCCCGTCAGACTCCGGCAGCCGGCACGGCTCGGTTTGGCTCGGCTCGGCACCGCACGGCTCGGCCCGCCCCCCTCCTCCCCATTGGAGCCGCCGCCGCCCCGCCTCCGCCCGCCCGGAGCGCCCGCGGGGGCGGCGGTGGGCAGCGCGCTGCGGGACCGGCTGCCCGCCGAGCTGCCGGCCGGGCAGGTGAGGAGTCGTGCGAGGTGTCAGCCCCTCTTGCCACCCCACCACGGCCCCTGGTTTGGTTGTTTCTGCTGGGTTTTTTTTTTTTTTCTTTTCTGGAGGAAGAAGGGAAATATTAAAAGCGGGTCCGTGAGGTTACTTTATGCCAGTGTTTCGTGCTGTTGGGCGTACGCGGAGCTCGCTGCCGCAGCAGGCGCTGAGAGGCTTTGATGCAGGCGCTGCCGCCCGGTCCGAACCATCTGAACATGGTCACTAATGCTCCGAGCAGGCACCGGCAGCTCAGGCAGGATGTCACAGGGTGAGTAGTCCGTGACAGATCCAGGGAAACCACAAACTTCTGTGCAACAGCTAGAGGATAGGGCTGGTTGAGCTTTCCGAGCAACGCTGCCCGCAAAAAACCTGAATCCTTTCAGTCTGCTTCCCTCAGCAGTCCGCAGCAATTTCTGGCGCTTTTTTTTTTTTTTTTTTTTTTTTTTGGTGTTGTTTTGTTTTTCTATTTAAATTATAGGTAGCCCCTTCGCAAGTGCACTTTAGACACATAGAAGGATAGCATTTGCAAGCTGTGCGACAGAAACTAGAATGCAGCTGCACTGGCGGGAATTTGAAAAAGCAGTTTCCAAATAGTGGAATTTCCCCCTTAGATTTGGGGGCAGCCACCCTGAAATTCTGGGGAAGTGAGGTTGCAGTTCCTAGGAACACAGCTGTCTCAGGATGAGAAATTTTCAGCCACATTTGACGGTGATGGGAACAGCCATATAAAAGTGAGAATTTCCTGGATCACAGCATACCAGGGAAGAACCAGAACCACTCTCAGCTGACTGGTCTTTAGCAAAATGGTAGTGAGACGTCCTCCGAGACAAGCGGAAGACTGTTCCCAGACCAGGAGCTTTGGGTGTCATGCCTAAGTCATTAACACCAAGATTATACCTGACCCTGCCAAGGTCTGTAAATCACGCCGAGGCTGACTTATCCCCCGTGGGAGGCAGCCAGAATTGCCGCATTTAGAAAGCTTGTTGGCTACGCAGTGCCCAGCAAATCCCTGTGCTCGGCAGCAGGGAAGGCCATCCCCATTCCTGGAGGCAAGCGACAGGGCAGGGAGGGCTGTGTCCCAAAGGCCACAGTGCAAGGCCCCGGTAGGAAGGGCTGTGGCGTCCCTTGGTGTGCGGCCAGCAGCTCCTGCTGGCACCTCTGCCTGAAGTTTGCCCACAGTGCAAATAATTGCTGAGATCCATCACATGAAGTCTTACGAGTTCAAAGGATACCCGTGGGGCAGAGCTCCTTGGGAGGCGAGGCACGGTGTGCCAGCTGCCAGTGGCAAAGGTTGAAGTTCCAATGGGGAAATTTTTGTTCAGCACATGAGATAATTTTCTGCGATAAGTTATGCTTAGGTCGGCTCAGCAAGAACATCCTGCTATTGAAGGCAGTTGTGTGGCAAGCAAATTTCCTGGGCACCTGCATTTTTGGTTTCTGTTGTTGTTTCATTTTTTTAAACTGTGGTTCTATGTACGGCTATTGACTTTTACAGCTTCGCAAGTTGATATGCAAGAGGTGTACAGGACGAGGTGAGTGAGTTGGGACACGACCCTGGCCGATGCATCAGCAGGAATCCAGTGATGTCAGCAGAGACACGGCTCCAGCTGGGAATGGTGAGGCCCGGCTACCCAGCAGGAGCACAGCTGTAAGGCAAGCAGTGAAGCTGTAAGGAGGAAAGTGGCTTTGTCATGCCGCACAGATTTCCACTGGCCTTTGTGGAATGGACTGACAGTTGCACCCCACAGTATAAGGGGTTTCTTATCTCTGCTAAGGTCAAGGTGGGCTCTAGGAAGGAGCCACGTGTGTAAAACAAGCACTATAAAGTGAGTGCTGTGTTTGGGAAGGCTCCTGGGGGAAGCTGGTGTATTGCCAGGGTGGCAGCAGATACCAGGGGCTTTAGGGGACCTGGCTTCAGGTAATTCATAAGCGATTGCCCAGCCCAGGGACAAAATGGCTGAAGCATATTTTGTTCCGCTGATGTGGGAAAAGGCCGCGCCAGTCCCTGTCGGAGAGGCATTAATTAAAGGAACTAATGGCGAGTTCCTAAAATATCTATCGGAGTGATCAGGATGTCTGCTGAGAGAAATCTGACTTGCTGGGCTTCAAGTTGTGCCAAGTCATTGTGTTCATCAGGAAATGAGGGTGTTCTGGGGCAGGTAAAACAGAAATAAATCACGCTGACCCTCCTCTGGTGCTTTCTGCTCCCATTTCCAAAGCCACGTTTCAGGAGATGGCTTACATACATTCGTTGCATTGTTACTTAATTGGATGTAACAGCTCTAAGGCTTTTCTTTTTGCTGTGTTTTTTTTGGGGTTTGGTTTTTTTTGGGTTTTTTTTTTTTTTTTTTTTGGTGTGTGTGTGTGTTTTTTGTTTTTTGTTTTTTTTTTTGCTTATATTGTGGTTAATGTTTTTAGCACATTTTATAGGAGTCTCTCCTTACTAAAATTACCATCCTAAGCACCCCTTTCTGAAACTCCCCTTCCAAGCATTCCCTGCAAAGTCTGCATTAGAGGAATGTTAATCTAATTTAAAGTAACCTGACATGACAACTTGCGGTAATAGGTGATAAAAAGTTGAAACCTTGCGACAGAGAGGACATTCATCTCTGACTGTGGTATGAACATGGGTTGTCCCAGGGGGCTGAGCACAGACCCTGTTAGCACTGGGTGATGAATGAAGGGAAGAATTTGCAGCATCACTCCAAAGAACCATTTACACCAGAGAGCATCATTATTTCCACGCATTTCAGCAGTTCCTAGTGTGGACTGGCCTCATATATCCGAACTTTTATGGGCCCTCTGTATTATTGGTGTGGCAGTGGTGGTTTTTTTTTACTTTAAATGAACCCAATTAATAATGCTTCATCTGCCACTTTTCATTAACACACTTCCAGGAGATCAAGTGGTGGGAGAGGGGCTGGTGGCAGCTGAACTTCATACACTGAAGGAGAAGTCCAACATTTTCCTGAGATCTGTGTTCTGAGGGTGAGGCCAGAGGTGCAGATTTGCAATTAATTTTAGGTTCACATAAAAGTGGCAATGAATGCTGTAGAAATATACCATGCAGATGGTGTTTTCTTTGCAGAAAGAAAACACCTGCATCCCCACCATCACTGGCACGTCAGCCAGCAGCACTGGCTATTGGCATCCTCTGGGCTATCCCAGAGGCATCCTGCAGACCTTCCACTGTGGCACTGATCCTCACTGCTGTGCCATGGCAATGTGTTCCTGAAAAGTATCCTGGTGTGACAACTCACCTGCTTACAGCAAAATCCAAGAGCCCTCGTTCAAATGCTCCATTTCCAGTAAAGGAAACTCTACACCACAGAAGCAGCTTTGTCCCTGCCTGGTCATTTTAAATTGGGGTTTGTTAGAGGGACCAGGGCAGTGTTTGTTATAATTTGCCAGTCCCTGAGGATTGCTTTCAAATTGGAGACCATTATTAGCTGAGATTAGAGCTATCCCCAGCTTTATTTTTATACCATCATCAGTGCACATGATGTTTAAAGACAAAAAGACAGGAAGAGGCAGCATCCCTTCCCCAGCTAATATACGGTTTGGTGACTGAAAGAGATTTATTGAAATCAATGTGCACTTTACCATCGATTTCTTTGTGCAGTGAGGCCTCCTTTAAAGCTTGTCAGCTTTTTCTTGTAAATCTGAAATGAGACTAACCTGATGTATCAACAGTGAGTAGTTTGAAGTGATACTTCTCTTTCTCTCTCTTTCTCTCTCTTTCTCTCTCTCTTTTTCACTCTTCAGGCATCTGAGACACCACAAAATAACTTTTATTTAAAAATGTATTTATCACATTTACTGAAGGTGTCCAAACTGCCTAAAGAAATAAAAACTGCATGCAAAATTCAATTTAGCATTGCCAGGGGACTTGACCAGATGAACTAACTGGTCGTTTATAGCTAGCTATGACTATAATTGCATGTCCACATCATGCTGTTTAAAATTTTAAATTCAACCCACACCATATTTTCATTCAGTGAAAAGAATTTACTTTAGCATCATTCTTTGCCCATGTCAGGAGAGCAATTTTTCACTGCTGATAAGATAATGTCATTTTTTTGTTTTAAAATTGCAAATGAAAAAGCCATTTCTATGTCTTCTGAGCCTTTATTTATTGATTGTCTCATTATTTATGGATAATTAATGGATAATTTCAATTAATTTTTATAATAATAACCATCTGTAGTGCATATCTATCAAATTGTACAGAAAAGATTTTAAATAAACTATTGTGAATTATGGTCTTGTCATAATGTCATGAAATGCTGCTTTTTCAGCCTCTGTAGCTTGACCCCTAAAAGGAATAGCAAGAAATATATTATTTGACATTTTAAGTGGAGTGACAGGCTTCTGCATGAGGTGACCTGCTCAGTGGATGAAAGGAGAGCAATGGACATTGTTTACCCTGAAACATTTCAAGGTAAGAAAGGCATTTGACATTCTTTCCTGTTAGACCCTCATAAATAAGGGTCAATATATACGTTAGGTAAAAGGACAGTGAGGTGGACTGAAAACTGTCTGAATGACCACATCCAGAGTGTTGTGGTCAATGGCAGTAGGTCCAGTTGAGGACAAGTCCCTAGCACACAGTTTTGGGGCCAGCATCTTGTAACCTCTCCATTAATGATTGGGATGACGGGACAGAATACAACTTTGCAGATGAGACAAAACTGGGAGGAGTAGCAGATGCACCAGAAGGTTGTGTGGCCATCCAGAGGGACCTTGACAGGCTGGAGAAATGTGCAGGTAAGAAGCTCATGCACCTCAATATGAAGGAATTGCAAAGTCTTGTAACTGGAGAGGATCAACCCAAGCACCAGTACAGGCTGGGGATTGATCAGCTGGATCAGCCTGGGGGTTCTGATGGGCCTGGAGGTTCTGATGTATGAGCAGCCAGCAATGTGACCTTCATTGCAGCAGCTGGCCCTTGCTGCAAAGACGGTCAGTGGCACCTTGGGCTGTATGACGAGGAGTGTCGCCAGCAGTGCAGGGGCAGTGATCATTCCCCTCTGGTCAGCACTGGTGAGGCCACAGCTGGGTCCAGTTCTGGGCTCCCCAGTGCAGGAAAGATTACAGATGTACTGCAGAGAGGTCCAGATAATGGCCCTAAATTAACGCATCTGAGTTTCTGAGGTGGCAGGAGAGGCTCAGAGAGCTGGGACTGCTCAGTCTGGTGAAGAGAAAGGGCATCTTAAATATGTATGTTAATATCTGATGGGAAGAAACAAAGATGAGACAGACGGGCTATCTTCAGTGATTCTCAGTGCCAGGACAAGAGGCAGCTGGCATAAATTAAATCACAAAGAATTCCATCTGAACACAAAAAAACCCATATTTTTTACAGTGATGGCAGTCAAACACTGGCACAGGTTGCCCAGAGAAGTTGTGGAGTCTCCCTCCTTGAAAATATTTAAAAGCCATCTGGACAGGGCCTTGGGCAATCTGCTGTAGGTGTCCCTGCTTGAGCATGGGGCTGTACAAGGTGACCTCCAGAGGTCCTTTCCAACCTCAGCCACTCTGTGATTCTGTGAGTAATTCAGACACCGCACAGAGCACATTCTTCCTACTTCTCAATGAGAAAACAGCAAATGGCTCCACTGCAATTCCGTTTTCTGACTTTGATGAACGGAAATATGTTACGCATCATTAACAACATGCCGGCATATTAAAACCATATTATGCTTGTAAAATAAAGAGCTTTTTTTTTTCATCCATTGCCATCAAATTTATTTCTGAGTTAATCTGAAAAATTAAATAAGTCCACATGGATCTCCCAGTTAGTGCTGCCAAGTATGTATATTCTTTAGTTTGAAATGAAAATACTTGTGCTCAAAGTTTAGGATGGAACACATACACTCCCCTGTTTCAAATTAAAACAAACTAGATGATTTTCAATCAGAAAGCTGTGTCAAAGCAAAGGAGATGGCAGCATTGCAGATTGGCCATTCTGCCTTATAATGGCTCATCAGTCCAGGCCAAAAGTGCAGTAAAACCAGAGAAACATCTGTCCTTGGTCTGGTTGACGTAAATATGCAGGAGGCATATTGTGTTTTTGAACAGAACTGGTGGCTGCCTTCAAGTGTGAAGTCTGGACAATCCCAGACCACACTGAAATGGAAGGGCATGCTGATCGTCTTTCTTTTAGCTGAAATGAAAGAGGAATTAAAGCCTCATTTATTTAGTGGTAATTGAAACAAGACAAGCCACCGCCCAAGGTGCAACACAATATAGGAAGGCTGGATTGGAAGCTCAGCCATGTGGCTAGAGGGTTTTCACTGGAAATTGGTTGCAAAACCAGGAAATGGGGCATTGATTTGGTTGAAGCTTTGCATTAGCTTGTTGGTAGAAAGAAGCGCAAACCAAGCAGGCAACCGGACAGGCAGAGTATGTGTGTGGCCCCAGAAAGGTAGCCAAGAACAAATGAATTTTTTTCTTTCTAACCCTGAAAAACCCAGAAAAAGATCTCACAAACAGGAAGACAGCATCTAACTATCTGTGCTTCAGTGGAAAAAATATTTCTATTTTAACAAACAGATTTTCCCCAGTTTGTAAAAACAATGTCAACTCAAAGTAACCGTTGAACTCTGTGAACTTTTGCTTCCTGCAAGGAGCAGCCTTATCTAACTGCAACACCATATAACCTACAGCACTTAAATCAGTCTTCCATAAAGCAGGCTGGAGTCCAATCCTGCTGTCAATTAGACCTCCTCTCACAAAACAGACTGAAAAAGATGTGTATTGCAGCCTTGGAGCAATTCAGCTTCTCCTATAAAGTTATGAAACCTTTCTTCCTTTAGGGATAAACAGTAAGCAACATCTAATTTGTATGAATAACCCTTTCAGCTGCTTAAATACTTCAAGTCTGATGAATTTTTAAGCTGTTCTGATTTCTCTGAATGTATTCATCTTCCACACCTATTATTTTAGAGCATACAGTGAATCATACCATGCTACTATGTTTCACATTTCCTACTGTGCTTTTTTTAAGATTTGTGATTTGACATATTTTTCAATATGGTAAAATATCAGCCAACTGTCCTGCAGATGGTTCTCCAGGTAAGTTTTTTTGTCTAATGGTCTGTGGCATGGAGAAGTATTCACTTGCTGACAAAGCTGTTCAGTCTACCTATGGTTCTTGTTGAACTGAGAATTTGCAGAAATGCGTAATGGTGCATGGACTACGGTTTTTTTTCTATGCCAACTCCATCTCTAAATGCAATGCCATTTGTGTACAGAGCTATCCAGATGTGTGTCACAGCTTGATTTCCTGAGGCTGTCTAGGGAAATGCTTCAAGAGAAGCACTGCTCTCTACCCCAGTGACATGAAAAATCCCTTCAGGATGCTATACGGTATCAGAGCAGCAAAGCCTCATTACGTTTGCTTTTAATGTGTCCCTTTTCAGTTTGTTGAAAATCCATCCTTTTTTCTGATATGTTCATGAAGCACACATAAAAAGCTTTTGTCATGTCTGACTAAACCTTTTTTAATTTGATGGTGGAAATTATGCTTCTGTACTCTTAGCTGACTATTTGTAATTTGGGCTTTTTCACTAAAACAACAAAAATAGCTCCAATCTGAAGGTGAAAATTCTAGCCTTCATTTCTGTGCCAACACTCACAGAAGAAGTCTAGCAACGCAGGGGGATACAAACATATGCCTTAATCCTCTGAATGAACAGGTGCCTCATAGGTAAAGACAGATGAATACTTATTTGGAATATTATTTGGCATATCCACTCTAGGGCCCTGCCTCTTACCACCCCATTGCTATGCTAAGGACTCATACCCAAAGGACAGCAGGGCAGCTCTCCCATTTTTGTTTTCTCGTGCACCTGGTTTGTGCCAAGGGCTGAGTTGGGAAGGGTACATAGCTCTCAGAAGCAGGAGGTAAGCTTTGACACATAGGGAGAGGGGAGGAGAGGAGAGGTAGAAGGATTCAGAACCTCAGGAGTTTGGGATGAGCCTACAGAATGAAGTCTTACAAACATTTGCAAGCTGCAGTTTCCCTTGGTTTTTTTGTGGGTTTTTTTCTTCTCTCTTGCTTTTTTTTCTTCCTTTTTTGTTTTTATTGACAATGTGCAATGTTAGGGGCTTATAATCTCACATTTCTACAGCTGGGAATCAGAGCTAGTTCCAAGGCAGGTGCTGTGATTTGTTGGGCTTGCCCTGCTCTGCCGAGCCTGTGGTTCCCCTCTCACAGTTCCTGGCCACATCTCCCTCTGGGTGGCCCTCAGAGGACAGCCTCCAGCCAGATGGGCACTGCATCTGCTGACATAGGTGGGCTGGGATGGATGTGGAGAGCCAGGTCCAGCTGTAGGTAAGGCTTGGTTTGTTTTGATGTGAGCTGCCAGAAGCCTAAGAAGACATTAAGCAGAGCATGCTTGTGTAGCCGCCTTTTCACTATTTTCTTTTAAAGCTCTGTCTTTTATAGTTGAAAAAGTAAAGATGACAAGTGAACTGAAAACATTTTGAGCATCAGAAAATTTGTAAAGGGGCTCCTGACTGCCTTTATATTATGGCTCTGTCATTCCTCAATGACAGAGTTTCTGTGACAGTTACTATTAAAACCATTTAGATTATTGTATGTGATTTAGCAGCATGGATCATGGACTGATTGCAAAAGGATCATTGCACATACTTAAGATTCATAACCTTCAGGGCATGTTATATGCAAAAATAATAATAAAAAAATGCTTCAAGCAGAACTGTCTAATGAACTTACATGTGTTTTCAGACCACACTATTATTCCTCATTAGACCACAGATTTCAAATTCTGGAGAGGAAGGGTTAAACTTCATGACAGCTGCAAAAGTAATCACAAGACAAGTGGTACATATATCATAAAAAAAAAAAAATCCAGAAAATCAGTGCAGCCCTTTTACAGTAGTGACTGAAAGAGAGAAGATGATAATTCCTTAGTGAAGTAACATTTGTCTTAGGTGAGTATCAACATGAAATCTGATTTTAGCCTCATTTTCAATTTTAACTAAAAGGATCAAAACTAATGATTAAAATAGTACCTCAAATAGACTTCTTACTTATTACAGTAAACAAAAAAAGATTATTAACATTCATGAGGGCCCTACTTAACAAACAAAAGACTTCAAATGAGCTGAAAGATTAAATAGATCCTGCAAACAATAGGTAATGTATTAAGAAATATAGAATAGCATCAATTAGACTCAATAACTACAAATACGCTGACATGTTTAACTGTTTTTATACAATTTATTAACTCCACACACTAAAATCAAATGCACACAACTGCAAAAGCAGCAGAATGGATATGTCTAAGTTCAGTAATTCTTTAACACCCATAGCATCATTTTAATCATATGAGTGGAGGAAAATAGCTTTTCATAACTGAGGGCCTAATTTTTCAAGTGTTGCTGGAAAGACAATGAAGCCTTAAGCAAAGGATACAGCTTGTCTTTTTGGAATCTTGGCCCAACAGCAATTAGCTTTAATTATGACTTCTAGCATGGATATTAATGTGGAGACTGGGCATAAAAATATTTCTAACTACACAGCCAAACCCTACCTGTAAATAGTGTGCGGTTTATGGGTGAGACTGGATGTTTATTTCTTGTGGTCATCACTCCAGTGAGACAACTGAAAAGAGCATATAAAGAGCAGAAGGCTTGTATACTGGGATATTAGCAATGCAGGAAGGGTCATATGTTTTCTGACTTCTGAGTGTTACTTGTATGCAGACTAAAGAATATATAAAATCCTTAAAGAATAAAAATGAATATACTTTTCCATATATGTATTATTTTAGTGAAAGCCATAACATTTTCTATGAATTATTTATGGCATTCAGTCCCACTACACTATACCTTGCACACGTAGTCTAGCAGGCTGTCTTGCTTGCAGCACTTAAGACTTTTTTCATCTGTTATTCACAAATGAATTTATATTCTAAAAATCTTTCCAAGCTGCTTGCAACCACACCTGCCATCCCATGTCATGCATGCCACATGCCAGAATTATGGGCAGTGTAAAAGGGTATGTGGCACTGATTTTGGTGGAGGCCCCACAGTCCACCCTGGCAGGGAGCAGAGCCCGACTCATGCGCAGGAACCTAGAAAGTCACTGAAAAATGTGATCAGCAGGTTGGGAAGAAGATCGGTCATGTGGTTTATGTGTTACCATTTCTCTGATAAGCCTGTGACACTTTAGAGGATGTATTGTGCCTTCAAAGGTAATATTCGAGTCAAACTTGTCAGTTTGCATTTACTCCATGACCTTTTATCTTGATAACAGAAACCTGTACATTTTTATGTTGTTTATGAAACATTTTTTAATATGTTTTTCATTCTTTTGATAGCATTAGGGGCAATTTTAATCCTCAAGCACCTTGCTCACTAAAGCATCTAAAGGAATGAAATTACTTTTATATACAACCATTAAGTGCTCCCCTCTATTAGAACATTATGGACTAGATTTCGTGTCTACAATAAAGCTAATAAAGCAGGTTATTGGAACAGGATTTGAGATTTTAATTCAGATTTATTATAAATAGAAGGAAAATGGCTAATGATACTGACCATCAAAGGTTACTGTGATATAAGATAAAGACTAAGAGAGAGTTCAACCAGCTGAGGGGCTTTCCATCAGAACAAAGATGAATTTGTGATCCTATGGACTGTTGCAGCCTTAATAGGATAATTTTTCCAAAGTCTTACACAGAAACTTTCCATTTATGTTGCATTAAAGCATTCTACATCAATGTCAGAGATTTGTAAGAATTGCATGATTTTTCTGTCCGTAATCTTTTTTTAAGTCAGTACACAGAGAGAAAAGCTTATGGAAGTACCTTCATTACCATGAAGTAAGAAGGATATTGCAGTGAAAGTAGGTAGAAGTTCAACTCTCCAACAAGTTTTGTTGTTGCAGAAATGTGGGGTTTTTTTTCTAAAAAATGAAAGTGGTCATGAATGAAATGCAAAATTGAAAAAAAAAATCAATGTCATTCCTTGGCAAAATCATTCCATTTATTAACAGGGAAGAAACATCTAAGAATGAAAGATTTGACAGCACAGACTCAATATTCTTAACTTCAGAATTCTATAATTAAAACTGTAGATTTATAACTTCAGTCCTACAGACATATCTCTAGAAAATGCTATCAAAAGACAAAACAATAAACTAGGATAATTTATTATCCATTTTTATCTGTCCCTCAGTTTAACTATATTTTGGTGTAGAAAACATTACCATTTCAGAATTTAAAAAGTGCCTCAGAATTGTAGATATAATCTATTTTATCTTGCTTCTAGGGAGAAAGCCATCAGCAATTGCTCCTAAAGTATTTCAAATTTTGTTCCAGTTGGTGACTGGGTGATGCAAACACTGATGGCCGAGTTCAGACTTGAGAGAGGTGAATATTGTGCTGTCAGACCCAAATGCAATTTCCCTCACTGTAATCCAGACCCAAACTAGGTCCCAGTTAATAATTAATCCTGTGGAAAACTCTAAAACCTCCAGGATGTGTGACATGGGTTTGGATGTCTCCAATTTCCTTTGAACAATAATCCTTCAGGATTTAAGAGTAGCAGGAACTGCTTGGCACAACCAAATGTATCCTGCAGGCTGCAGATCATCTCCCATATGGGTGTGATAGGAGGGGCCATTTCTCAATTTCCACACTGGTATTTAGGACATGGAGAGATAACGAATGTTTCCAAACACGGGGTGTGCTTCCTGTAAAATGGAAAAGTTTATCTTCTCTGGTTATTAAGCAAACAGCACATTTGAGTAACTCTTACCAGGATGATGATGACTCTGGTGGTTGGTTCTTATCTTTTTTTGTTTCTGGATAGAAATAGGGCTCTTCTCACTAGTCTTGATTAATTCAACCATGTAAAAATAATGTAAAATAGCATTTGTTAAAAAAGAAAAGTGAATAAATAAAATACTGAGAATACATCTGAATTCTCTTTACTAGCAGTTTAGGTGAATACTACAAGGTACCTAAGAAGTTTCTGTTCCTTAGCTATTACAAATGGTACTGTTCGTTTTTTCAAAATTACTTTCTTTGAAAAATTTGCAATATTTATTTAAGAACTATGTTTTCATAAAAAATTCCACCAGTGAACTTTGGTACTGCTAGTAAACACACACATGAGGGTTTTGGGAAAATTTTTTTTCAAAGACCAACAAATAACCATTACAATCCCACATCTGTCCAGACAATATGTGCTTTTCCTTTTGCTAAAGTCGACCTCATCCAGTTCTGCACTGCATTTACCTGAGGTAGCCTTAGAGCTGCCTACAATCATCTCTGAGTGTTTCCAGCTTTTAGGCTGGCAGAGGCTAATATGACTCAGCTACTTCCTTGCCAGCATTTTTTGCTCCTTGCAAAATAAATAATGCAGTAACCATATTAATTCCTCTAATTTCTACGTTTAAGCAATTTTTTTCTAGAATATGTTTTGTATTACATATTTTCTTTATATATTTATTCAAATGGAAAGAAAGACTATTGAGAAAAAGAAGTAGTCCCTTTTATAGCAGCTGAATGAAGTACAATTACAATAGCATACATGGGTAGAATAAAAAGTACATTCATTTTTTATTTTGATTAGTAGACCATTTGAGGAGAGAAATAATTTATTAGAGCAAAGCTATATCAGGTAAAAGATACCTTCTTGGTTGAAATTTTCTCCTATTTTCAGTGTAAATGATTTTCAAAGCGGAAACCTCATCGCGTTGCTTTATGCAAACTATCTGAGCCAAGGGAAGGACTTTTCAAAGAGTCTCCAAATACTTTTTCACTTTAGCACAGACCTCTACCATTGATTTGTTACTCTCTTTATGGATGAAAACCTTATTCAAGAATGAGAAATGTTTCCACTGAAATCACTTATCAAATAATAAGCCATTAGTGTGTTTTCTTTCTGGAAGGGATGATGCCAAGGAAATTACTTTCATTATAGGTCAAATATCACCAGTACTAAGAGCCTTGGACATAGTTTTTAAATGCTTTGATGGATCTATATCAATGCACTTTCTACCACTGAGGCACTTCAGAGATCTCAACTCATCAAAATGTATTTATTCAGCTCAGCTTGCCCGTTCAGCTCCAGTTCAGGCCTCTTCTTCACAGGAGAACTTCACTGAACAGTCAGAGGACACGGGAACAAAGAGAAGGGTTTTGTTTGTTTGTTTATAATTTTCCTTTGTGAGATCCCCTAGGAGCAGGAAAGAAAATAGTTCACAGTCTGGTAAGATCACAACAGCAAAAGTATGTGCAGCATGGCACACAATAAAGCATTGCCTGCTTGGAAATACTGCACTTCCAGCCAGCACCATCCTGTGAGACTCGCTCACAGATGAGCTCCAGATCCTGCTGCTGACTTGCTCCGGGAGCTGAGATTCCACTCACCTCTGGAGACTATTTTTCCCTAGAGAGGCTTAAGACCTGATCCACTACAGAATATCTGGTAAATTTTCTAATTTTTTCCTCCGTGAGTGAGTAGCTTTTTAAACAGTACTTTAAAATTTGGGTCGGTTTTTATTCCCACTAACAATGCTTGTATCCAACTAAACTTTTATTTATTTTGCAAGTCTGTTTTCTTTAATCTTGTCATGGAGCAGACCACTAATTCTCTCCTTCTGGATGGCTGCAATGAGACCACACACTCTCCTCTCTGAGCATCAGCAGACTGGAAAGAGATGAAAAAGCATAACAAGAACAAAATACTGTTAGAAGTCCAACACTGTTTCCATCTGAATTGTTCTTTTATGGCTCCTCACCAAGTTCCTCACCAAAGATCTTTGGTCTCTGTGCACTGGCTATAATTTTTTTTTTCTTTTTTTTCTTTTTTTTTTCCCCATTGGTGTATCATTCCAAAAGTGATGGAAAAGCTGTATCCAAAGAACTATCAATTAGCTCTTGGAGGTAGCCTAAAACAAGCAGCAGCCCACACTATACTTTTTGGTAAGACACCAAGTTTAGAAGAGAAGATATTTAGCTGATCAATCTGAGTGAATAGAGGACCTCTTTGGCGTAGCAAACAAGGGGATTTTTGAAGATATATGCCAGCTATTTGGGAGATCAAGTCCCTGTGCTAATGTGCTCATTGATTAGTTGTTTCCAAAATCACGATGAGCATCTACTTGAAGTCTACAGTGGGTACCAATGAAAACTGTGCCTTCCCTTTCTCGAGCAAATTGTTGAGTTGAAAAACTTTGGAGCAACTACACCGACTGCAGTGGTCTACATTTTAAAGGGAATTGCAATTTGAATCTCATCTAGAAATTATTCTTAGAGAACACTTGTGTTTCCTGATTTGAAACTATGAAGTATTCCATTTGATTTTGGCAGCAGTGATACTATCTAAAGGACAGAGAGACTGGTTAGTATAGCTATCTTGACATACAAAGTGTTCTTTTATCTTCCTGTCCAAGATGATGTCATCAGGAGATATTTTTTGTAACCTGTGTCTCACTTGAACAATCTGGAAAGTTCAGAGACCTGGTTGTTCATTTTGCTCCATTTGCACAGTTTTTGGGGCAGTTGTTTATTCATCTATTGATATAAGAGATACCAGAGAATCACTCTAAAGCATCATCAACTGCTGCAAACTCTTCAGTCCAGTGTAATTCACATTGAATATGTTTTGCCATCAGGATTTCAGATACAGCCTTTCTTGTCAGGACTGCAATTCTAGCTCATGGTCTTACCTCAGACCCATGATCTCAAGAGATAAATTGCATAATATATTTTGTTATTTTAAGAACATTGCCATCACTCAGAGAAGCAATGGCAACCACTCAGAGAAATAATGGCTTGCAATGCAAGACACCGCTGGTGATCAGTGAGGACCTGTAAGGATGAGTGCTTTGTTCACAGATTCTTCAGGCTGCAATTCTTTGGACACATTCCTCTGCCAGCAGCCAAAGTTAGGTGTCTGTGCCTTTCCTCAACACCTTGGCTGCTGCTTCTGGACCTGTCTCTCCTATTGACCAATGTCATATTTGGGATCAGATCTGCCTAGGACAGATGTCAGCTTGTGTAATGGGCAGAACCATTCACTTACTGGCTACTGACACATTCAAACTGCTATACTGTGGCTGTGGATATTGTCTATCAAGATTCTGTAAAGCTTTCGACACTGTTTTCTACAACATTCTTGTGGAGCAACTGAATTCCCATGGATTAAGATGGATGTTCACACCTTCACCAGCTTCATTGCCCCTCTATCAAGACCAAGTGCTGGGTCCTGCACCCCCTGCAGAACCACAAGCTGGAGGCAATGGCTGGAAAGCTGCCTGGGGGAGAAAGGCCTTGGGGAGCTGGTCAGTAGTGGCTGAACATGAGCCAGTGTGTTTGCTCAGGTGGCCAAGAAGGCCAGTGGCATCCTGGCTGTATCAGCAATAGTGTGGCCAGCATGGCCAGGGCAGGGATTGTCCCCCTGTACTCAGCACTGGTGAGGCTGCACCTCAAATCCTGTGTTCAGTCCAGGCCCCTCAGTTCAGGAGGGTCAACGAGGGACTGGAGGTGTCCAGAGGAGGACAATGGACCTGGTGAAGGGTCTGGAGCAGAAGGCCTGTGAGGAGTGGCTGAGGGAGCTGGGGATGTTTAGCCTGGGGAAAAGAACCCTCACAAGAGACCTAATTTTTCTCTACGACTAACAGAAAGGAAGTTGTAATGAGGTGGCAGTCAGCTTCTTCTCCCTAATAACAATCAAAAGGAAATGAACAAGTGGCTTCAAGTTGTGCCAGGGGAGGTTTAGAAAAATTGCTTCATGAAAAGGGTTGTCAGGGATTGGAACAGGCTGCCCAGGGGAGTGGTGGTCACCTCCCTGGAGGTGTTTAAAAGGTATGTAAATGTGGCACTTGGAACGTGGTTCAGTGGTGGGCTTGGCAGTGTTGTATTAATAGTTGGACTCAATGATCTTGAAGGTCTTTTCCAACCTTTATGATTCTATGATTCTGTCACAAGTAAGTATGGAAGTTCAATTTTTATTTCAAACCACAATTGATTCAAGTGTTTCAGACAAAGGTTCTTATCTTCAACAGGAAAAAAAAAAAAAAAAAAAAAAAAAAAAAAAAAAAAAAAAAAAAAAAAGCTTTGGTGAATCGTGAAAGAAATCACGAGTTTATTTGCAACTTTTTAACAGCCATTTGCTCAATATGGCCTCTGGCACAGCATATGCAACAACCAGTGAAAAATGCTTGTACTGAGGAACCAGCAGCAACTACTCTTCTGACAAATATTTACCCTTACATGTTGCCTCATCTTTCTAGCCAACATGTTTGTTACCAGCTCCTCAACAAGCTGGAATGAAACTGAAATGTCATCAGATCCAGATGAACACAATCATGAACATCTTACTATGTCAAACTGAATGTAAAAAATAATATTAAAATCAGTAGCATGTTCAATTAAATTAGTATTAGTGCATGCAAGGAATTCCTTGTCTTCATTTCAATACCAAATTTCATTTACCTTCTCCCAAGCTTTTCAAATGTATCCCAGGCTGGCAGATTGACAATATAAATAACTGTAGTAAAAATTGTAGGGTCGATCTGGAGGTTTTGGTGACTGGGCACAGGACAGGTGGTACATCTGGCACACAGTGAAAAATATAGGAGGTGGTTTTGGAATGCAATAAGAGCATATTAGCTGGATGTTTCTGTTAGAGTATTCAGTAGCAAAATATTTAATGATGCTGACATTTAAATTGTGATAATTAGATTTCCTAGTTAGCACCACATTGAGAAGAATGGGAACAGTTTATATACTGCTCAGAGCTTTTATTTCAGACTGTCTACAAACTTGGATTGGCAAGAATGACCTGGTTGGCATTCTATTTATATATGAGTTTTATTCTGGCATTAATGAAAGCTTAGCTTTTGGATCACAGTCCTCTTCTATTATGTGGCTCTGTGAGGATGGGAATCACAAAAGGCTTGCTTCCAGCCAAGCTTGGATCTCCTCTAGTGAGATAGTTGCACAAGGCATTACCTCTTCAAATCCTGGTCTGCAAATATGGCCAGGACACCTCCCTTTCAAGGGAAGGTAGGTTATCTAGATGTCTTAGGAGGTACACTGGGCATTTGAATAGAGAACATTTGCTTTGCAAAAGGATTGTGGGAGAAGCAGAGTAAACGCTTACCATTATTTCCTCTCCAAGAGTTTTGTCCCCTTGCTGGCAGAGGTTTGCTGCACCAGGCAGAATGGAGAGCCACCCCCACCGTGACACAGACTGGCAGTCTCCATCTGACAGCCAGTTTTGCTGTCTTGCACAGTAACTGTGGGGCAGCAACCATGTAAAAAAATGTCTTCTGTCAGCTGACTTTTCTCCCCTCCAGAGTTTTTTCAACAGAACAGGTTTGGTGGATGGGATGAAGAAAGGATCTATTTTCCTCTTCATTGTAAGAAATATTATGATCATCCTCTTCCTTTTCTGCATTAGGCAGGGGACAGGCCCCACCATTAACTGTTCTTTTGGCTCACTTGACAAGTGAATTATTTCAGTTTAGATGTCCTTGTCCCAGCTTTGGGGGAGGAAGCTTGTCTTCTGAAATGCTGCCTGCAGCCAGCTCACTCCACAGAAGGCTGAGGCTGCGCTCAAATCAAAACCCTGTATGCAGGGAGATCATCACCTTGCTCTGGGGGCTTCTGCCAGCTGAAGGGGCAGAAACCTCTACCTGGGATTGAAGGTAAGAAGAGGCGTTAAAGGAGGTGCCTCTGAGCAAATGTCAAGGCTGAAGGAGCATCCATTTGTGGGAAAAGAGGGGTAGAGTAGGACTGCAGAGGCAGAAAAGGTGCACATGGTATAAATATTGGGACACTGGGGTGTGTGGTAGAGATGGATGGATGTGTAAAAGACCAAATTATGTGAGTAAGAGCAAATTGAAGAGAGAAATCCGTGGAGCAGACAGTCTGTAGCCACTGGGACATTCTGCCCTCCAGGAAGGCAGGCACCTCAGAGCACCTCCACCCTTCTGCTGTTGGTCGATATCTAAGAAATCCAATAACAATGTGTGAATCTCACCTTCTCTCATTTTCAAATGGCTGGCTTGCAGTACAGCACAACCCCCCACTATTTCAGAAGCAAAAGTGATCAGGAAGCCAAGATTTATGCTGTACTTGTGGGTATAAACAATGCTGCTGCTAAAGTTCAAATGAGGCATGCCTGTTTTTTGAAGAAATCATTAAGCCCTCCAGAACAATTCCAAATGAGCCTTTTTATTAAGGGGAAAAAAGAAAAAAAGGTACTTCAGAGCATAGCACTCAAAATTCAAGAAAAGCATGCAGAGTTAACAGAGTCTCAGAACATTCTCCACGTGTGTGCTCTCTGTGAGACAGAGTTTAATTAGGTGATCATGTTATATTTCATCCACACGACCTTTGCCTGATCCCACACACAGGGCAATGAGTCTTCAAATATTTTGCTGCTCTTGTAAAGCGCATTTCTGTAGCAGACATTGTATTTTGCTCCACAGTAATTAAATGTATTTATAGAGCTGTAGTAGGTTAACAGGGGAACTATCTGGGGAAAAGCAGAAGGGAGGAATAACTTGATGAGTAACTAATCACTCATAAAATTCTTGTAGTGACAGTTCCTACAGGGATTTCTGAATTTGAGAGCTGCCTCATCTCCACTGTGGGTTTTTTTGCCTTTTTTTTTTTTTTTTTTAGGTGAGCAACCTGGTCATTATTTACTTTGTGTGGTATATATGTATCTAAGGGGTGTAATTACATAGCAGCCTTCCCCTTGGAGGAAGCACTGAGATGGCCTGTGGGCCTGTATTACAGTTTATTTTCATGAAACTTTCAGGATGTGAAGATTGCATAACTTTGGACCTGCTGTCAGATCTGGCCAGTGGCAAGTGTGTGAGCTGAGACGGACTCCCCCAGCCCACATTCACACTCACACCCACAGTAAATCCATCACATGAGCACCCAAGCCCTGTTTCTCCAGGCCAAACGGATTCATTCCCCATATGGCAGCTTGCAGAAGTTTTTTTTTCCAGTGTATACAGCATTAGATTGCTCAGAAAGGTTTGAGTCTCACATTTGTGAAGCCTTATCCTAGATTCCTAGATTCATGCAGGGAATGCCTGGCCACATAAAGAGCAGTAGTGCTGCCAAGCCAAGTTTGCAAGGGAGAGAGGCCCCAAAATGCACCCTGTGAATCCCTGCTGGGTGAGGATCACCAGCTGCACAGCCTTTAAAACCAAGTGCTCTGTTTCATCAGAAGGAATACCTCTGACCTTACACATTCCCTCAAGCCTGGAGTGTCTGCAAACAGGCAATTTGCTCACAGTGTGGAAGCTTATCATCAGACAACTAATTCAGCTTTCCTCCACTGGGATAATAAATTCTATTTACTTACCTGTTATCAGCAACAATAGTTGTTTAGAAAGAACGAAACAGAACATGATTGATTAGTTCTTTCTTCAGCTCCTTGTGGATCCAAGGTTATTTTTTTCATCCATCATGCCACATTAACGCAAGCACGATTTCTTTCAAGGTAGCAGTGTGGCTATCATGGTAACGGAGCGGATTATTCAGTGACGTGTTCAGCAAGAGTAGCTGTTTTTTTCCCATCTTCACTGCAACATACATAGAAGATTTCTAAGGCTACTGTATGCTTACAGCTTTTCCTCCCATGCTTTATTTAGACAGGAAAACCAGTTGGTTTCTGTTTAAATTTCAGCATCTAGAAATAAACTGCAATCCTCTGAACTAAACCAGGAGTTCAGATATATCTCTTTTCTAGAAGAAAATAATTAAAGGAGAGCTATTATATTTATTTATTTACTTCCTTGTCCTTTATCTGTATGGGTAAACAGTAAGCTTTCTCTTCTGATTTTACTGGAAAGTCTCTTACTAGGGCTTAGTCCCCTGGGCATTCTCTTCATGGAGCTGCAGCTGGTCAAAATTGAGCCAGCAGAGCTGCAGCCATGCCCTTGCTTATTTGCTTGCAATTAAAGTCTGTCAAGTCTGTCGTTGGTTCTACAATAGACAATGTGATTTCCCACTTGCAACAGGTGGTGGAGCAAATGCAATCCAGACAGGCACTCACCCAGCACAGCAGCTGTGGCTCAACCTCCCCAGGGACATTCCATGAAAAAGTCAATACACATACAAGGCATATTTTTTTTCTAAAAAGTGTGTGCTTGGATGAGGATAACCTGCACCTCCCTTGCTCTGGCTTCACCCATTTACCTCCACCTGTAATGTTCACACTGTACCATGGGTCTCTAAGCCAACGCTCCCTCTGCCACTCAGCATGGATCAGCACATCAGTGCTGAAGATGAAGGAAAACCCTCCTTCAGCAAGGTGGAAAGACGGTGGAAAACCCAATAAGTCTTAAGGGATGGGGCTATGCTCTGTGGGCTGTTACTTTTGGCAGTCACATTTTGAAGGGGTAGCACCATCCATTCTGTCTTTCTTTCCTGCCTTTGCTGCCCTAAAAACTTGTTGCTCATTCACCTGTCTCATGGACTAGGAAAACTGGGGAGATAAGGGAGGGAGGGTGGGAAGGCATGCAGACAATCACAGGACAGATAGTCTAAGTGGTGCAGTCATATTCTCTCTTTTTAGAAATACCAAATGTACGTTGTCTCTTTCTGCCTGGCACTCATGAAGATCTCATCTTGTCATTCCTGATAGGCAACAGGCATTGTCGAAGAGTACTGACATTTAAACTTTCAAAGCATGTCCATACTGTGTGGGATTTCACATGGAGAAAACAGACCTACGGGGGTAGCTCTTGCCTTGAGTGATGGAGGATTATTGCTCTGTGTGGAGGAAAGGTGAGTGTATTACGCAAGAGTACCATAGAAAAAGAACAAAATTAAGAAAGATAAATGACTGTGAATGAACTTGACTAAAGCACTCTAAGGCCCCGGCTCAGTTTTCAGCTGAACCAACTGTAAAAACATTTTTTAGTGGATTTAATTTTAATAAAGTGAGAAGAGTGACAGAAGTCTGAGGGGAAAATTTAAGAAATGCAACTGAGGAGGAAACCTGCTGCTGCACTGGCTTCATCACACCTTGCACTAATCCATTCCCCCTGCACTGCTGAGGAGGGAGAGGAGTAGCCTTTGAGCCCAAGGGATCAGCACTTGAGCATGCCATGACCAGTGTTACTCAAAGTCAATGAATGTTGGATAACAACCATGGAACTGTCCAGGCTGTCCCTTCAACACAAGGTGCCAGAGCAAGCAGCCAGTCACATGGACATGAGCTGTCAACCTTCAGCTGAATCCAGAGCACCAAGCTGGAGTGTGGAGGAAGCCATACACTCCCTGGCAGGAAACCAGTGCTCCTGCTTTAGCATCTGGGCCCCCTGGCGTTTTCCTTGGTATTCCAATGGCAAGCAACAGTAAGGCTTCTTTGGGTTTTCAGGATTGAGCCCTTAGTCCATCCTGCATAATGAAATCAGCTCCTTGCAGCAAGAACACCCCCCAAACCCAGGGACATCACCATGTCAAAGGAATTCCAGGGTATTACTCAGACATACTAAAATAATTGGCTATAATGGGAATGCTGAAGGAGATGATGCCAAAGTGACTGTCAAGAATGCTGAATAAACATTGCAGAAAAAAAATGGCTTCGCATAATCAGAATTATAGGCACTTCTGTTTGAAGGTAAACATACATTTCCCAAATGAAGCTTTTATCATGGTCTTAAAAAAATTCTTTCCTTTATACCTATAAAAATATCAGAAGGTATTTGACTTGATATGAAACACTTTTAAATGCTGTCCCAACATCATAATTTCTGAGCAGTTTGCACTGAAGATGTAATACCTTAGTGCTCTGAGCTACAGAAGACCAAAAATACTGGAATGATAGTGACCCTACTTTAACGAAAAATTAGTCCTTAGCTTTTAGTAAAAATCTACTTTTTTCCTTGTTATTTATAATAGCATTTCTAGTCCCAAGTTCTCATGCTGAGCAATGGGAATGAAATAAACTCTGGTTTTGTCGCTGTTTTCTGTAAAGAGATGTGACCTGGGACCTCTGGTACTAATGGTGTTCCACGTGTTTCCGAATCTGTGAGATTCAGAAATGTCCAGACATATCCTGATGATCACAAGTAGCTACAAAAATAAGGCTATGTCTACAAAATAACAAGTTTTCCCATACTATTCTCACAGATTTTAAACACTCATTTTGGAAAAAATGCCTTAGCAGTACCTTTGTTAAGTCAATTGACAGTATAAGCCAGACTAAATCTAGACACAAATAGATATTGGATACTAATATTTCTATTAATATTAAGTAGAAAAGACTCTCCACCTATATCTGCATTTGGCCTCCAGTTACTAAAGTAATTGTGCATATTAAAAAATTAAGCCTTTTGGAAGCGGCAATAATTTTCTGCCAGTCTATTCTATACTGTTATATTTTTTAATGAGGTCATTTACTGGAGGATTTTGGGACAAAATCCAGAGTATTTACAGATTAGCATGGATTGCCAAGAACAATTGTAGGCAAAAATAAAGTGTATGACTCTTTTATACAGGGAAAACTGAAATCTGTAAACTAATTTTTAATCAAAAGGTTCTTAGTCAGGGAGATGTGTGATATATTCCAAATTTAATTAATTATTACCTTTATTTTATTAGATTTATTCATTCTTGAACGGTTTTCAAATAATTTTCTGTGCTGTTAAATCCAGTGGGCCTGATTCTTATGAACAATAAGTTTCTGTCCCCTTCTGACAGCTCAAGAATCCCTGACAGTGAGCAAAACTGGCAAGAGGATTTTGCATTTCTTTGTCATACTCCCATAATTTCAGAACAAGTCCATTATAAGTGAGAATAAAGGTAGCTTTGCTTCTTAGAAGAGAATATATTCTTTGCATAGGAGACTTATATATCTTCAGCAAAGCTTTGGCTTTTCCGCTGGTTTAGCTGGTCAGATAAACACTAGCTATGAAGAGGAGCACCTGAAGGTTATGTTTACTACTCTAGCTTCATTAGCATCTGCCAGCAGCCAAAGTATCCTAAAACATTTCTAAGTCCTCCAAGACATGAGCTGTATCCTTCTTCCATTATTTTATTTTTGTACTAGTAGCAGTGGTCTGAAATACAAAAGTTACTGACTCTCGAAAAATTCACACTTCAGTGGGACTATTCATGTTATGCCAGTTCAAGTCTGTATCCACAACCTTATAAATGAGGGTCAATGTTGAGACAAAAGTAGACCTTCTTGTCTACTTCTATCTGACTCTCCAGACTCTCATTTAATTCATATAAAGTGAGATTAAGCTCGGGCTTTAAGGTTAATGATAGAATCTTGACTGGAATAAGTTTAGTCCAGACAGTCTCTATGTCATTCCTGTTATAACAGCTGAATTCAAAGCTTTTTATTTTTCAATATCTGTCTGTACATCCCAAGATTTTCTTGAAGGGAAGCTTGAGTTCAGCTAGCAGGTTGAAATTGACATCTAGTTTGATGCTGATAATGTGTGTCTCCTCCTATGCACAAGTTTGGATGTAATCAGTTATTTCAGTGCCTAAAAATTCGTCTCAGATTGATTAACATGTTTCCAAACTTATTTTATGCCTTGCCTATTAACCAGATGCACTCCATTGTGGCCTGGTAAAATCTTCAGTGAGGAAAAGAAAACTGAAGGATGAAGAAAACTGGGAAGAAAAGTAATGATGAGAGCTGTGCACTGTTCTGTGTTAGCACAGGGGGGGTTGATGAACCATCCATGGCTGTTTAAGCAGGCAGTGTGGATAGAAGGATTGGCTCTGGTGCCTGTGCAGCATTGACTGGTAGAAAGTAAATCTTTGCTATTGCTTGCAGTGCAATGCCTAAGGCACAGTGCTGTATCATAATGGGGAATTAGAGCCAGACTATGAAAAGCCTTGTTGCCTGCAACTAATCTGCAGGATGACAGCATTTTAAAAAATGGATAAATGCTACCTGAGCAAAGGGGGGTGGGGGGAATTGCAATACCAGAGAAGACACAGCATATTTCCCCGTCAGCAACAGAGAATATATCTCACAGTGCTCAACACATTGGCTGTCGTAATCATACTCAGTACAGCATGTGATTGTTTTATGTGGTTGATTTGCTGTTATCTTTAATTAGACACAATTCTGTCTTTTTGAACATTAAATGAGTTTCGTTTAAGAATTCTAATTGTAAAAGTCTCTCAAATTAACAGAATGGAAAAAAAAAATATGTTCATAATGAACTGAATTTTAGATTACAATAGGCTATTACAGGGAACAGAACAAATGTGTGCAGGAAAATGATTAAACTGCATGGAGTTCTTCATGCTGTACCGCATTCCCCTGCCTTCCCCATTTTGGTTACTCTTCTAGGCTTTTTCAAGCCCAGAGCTTTCCTCATCTACATCCACCGTCAGTTTGTTTCAGTGGAGACAATTCCTGAGCTTCAGCTGCCCAGCCAGGGGAAGGATATAAGCAGACTCAGAATTTAGATCATAATTTTCAAAGGCTAGAGAGACTGGAAGATTTTCCACCACTTAATATAGAAATGGGTGTAATCTTCCAGAAGAAATTTCACTCTCCCACAGCCTTCTCTTGAATCTTCTGTCAAAGGAAATGGGCTTATATATTGCTAAAATATCTTGAGCAGCTTTTGACACTTCAAAGCATCAATGTGCTCAGCACAACGTGGACTAGCTAACACTTCCAAAGTGACTGTACACTGAGGATCACACTGCTTTAGAGACAGACAAAATTCTTCCAAAACAGATGTCAAAACTGACACAGCAACCATTCTGCTGTGTACTCTGGCTGTCGCCTTTCTTAAACCTGCCACAGGGCAACTATCAGCATACTTGCTATTCAATACATGTATTTGCAGCTCTTTCATGATACATTAGAAAACTACCTCTGCAAAGCCAAGAGGACATGTGAATGTAATTTCTTTTTCCACAAAACATTTGCTATGTTCTTCGAAAGGTTAACCCACCTTACTAAACTGTACAAACATTATTTCACTTTCATTGGCACTCTTTTCAGACCATGAAATGACTTGAGTTTTAATCTACTTTTTTTTTAATCCTGAAGGGAACAGACTAATTTAATAAGCTTCACACACAGCCATATTTCAAAAACATGTTTTCCAAAGCTTATGAAGTTGCAAGGAGGAAAGGAAAATGGTGCATCACAAAGAAGGTGTTATTTGTGAGATAAATACAGTTCTGTTTACTGGGCTGGTATTAGTTTGTTGGGATCGTCTTATTCCAAGATATGTTTAGAGACCACAGCTCAGCTTTCATGCAGGAAAAAGTAGCTTCCATGTTACTTGCATTGTGAATAGTAAGGTTATATGGTTGATTATCTTTTCCTAGGGGGGAAAATTGCTATTAAAATAAAACTCTAAAAGGATGATTTCATTCTCAGCATAATATTCTTTCCCCAAATATGATGCATTTCCCACTTCACTTCTCATGGTGTGTGAAAGCAGGAGAAACACCTAACAGGGCTGGCTGCTCATTGGGACACTAACAAATGTTATAGCATCCAGTCTGGTGCTACATAAAAGGAAAGTGTAGACAACAATTTGGTCAGGTCATTTTGCCATATAATTTATAGAACCAATTCTCCACACTGTGCCTAGGGGGACATTAAAGGTCCCAACACTGCTGATCATCTCTGTGGGCCTAACTGCAGAAGTTGATTAAATACCATTATCATTGTGAATTAGCTGGCTGGTGGAGCAGGTCTGGGGACCAGGTGCACAGCAGACTCTGCTTTCAGCAGCTATAGGTCTTGTGAGATGGGTCTCCCAGGGCTGTGTCCTCTCAGGGGGATGGGATGTCCATCCAATACAATGTCACAGTGGCCACTTTTGTGGAAAACCAGAATAGTAAGTGGAGGTTCTGCTTTTACAGGAGACCATGAAAGAGTAGTGGGGCACCAATCTTGATCAGGATTAAATGTTCCTATTAAATGTTACAAACTCTGGAAAAAAAAAATCAGAAGTGTGAGACATGGTGCTCTTGCTGGTAGAAACTTGTTTTAGCTGATAATTCCACCTTGTATTTTTCTGGTGAGGGGTTAACTCGGCAATAGCATGCTGCAAATGCTCCTTTCAAATTCAGTAACGTATTTGAACATGTGTTTGAGTAACACAGCTTTGCTCTGAGGAATTGGATTTGACTATCTGCAGTCTCTTGGGTTTCATGGTTCATGAAATTGGTTCACATAGCGAAATATTAAGGATCTCATACAAATTATACAGTCTATATAGACTAGAAAAATGGCGCACGGCGTTAGCTAGCAGTTCCTTCCTACTTAAAAAGGAAAAAAATAAGCCCTCAGCAGTTCAGACAGCTCTGTGGTAAGCCTACGAGGAATCCAACCTCTTGAACACCAGGCTGGTCAAATTGACCATAATAATAACTTAATTCCGAGTACAACTAAGGAAATGAGGATTTTGTCCTTGATGAAGCAGTACTATCAATGCTGAAATCTGCGGCCCCTTTGTTTTTTTCCTCCCACCCTTTGGGCTGAGCATTTGGGCATTACTAATCCTCAAAGAGCAG
This sequence comes from Sylvia atricapilla, assembly GCF_009819655.1. Classification (NCBI taxonomy): domain Eukaryota; kingdom Metazoa; phylum Chordata; class Aves; order Passeriformes; family Sylviidae; genus Sylvia; species Sylvia atricapilla. The sequence continues at coordinate 102,827,997 of NC_089140.1, read as the reverse complement.
CAAATGATCTTTATGATAAGAAGAAAGACTGTCCCAGAGTAGCTGCCTGTCAAAGGTTTCTGAAGAGTCTGTGCCAAAGTGATCAGCACTGGTGAGGCCACAGCAGCAGTGTTGAATCCAGTTCTGGACTCCTCAGTATGAGAGAAAAATAAACATATTGGAGAATCCAGCAAAGTGCCACAAAGTTTAAGGGACTGGAGCATCTGTCCTTTGAGAAAAGGCTGAGAGAGCTGGAGCTCCTCAGCCTGCAGAAGACTCAACTCAGAGGAATCTCATCAATGTCTATAAACACCTGAGGGCATGGTGCCAGGAAGAGTTTGGCTCTTTCCAATGATGTCCAGTGACAGGACCAGAGGTAACCAGCACAAACACAGGAGGTTCCCTCTGAACAGCAGGAAACCCTTTTCTACTATGAGGGTGACTGAGCACTGCCCCGAGTTGTCCAGGGAGGTTGTGGGTTTTCCAACCATTTGTGGAGTTTCAAAGGCTGTTGGGACATAGCACTGGGCATTTGGCTCTGAGCATCCTTGCTTGAGCAAGGAGGTCAGACCACAAGACTTCCAGAGGTTATAGCCAAAATTTCTAGATTAGTCTTGGTTTTTTGATCCTGGGCAAATTTTTACATATTGCTAAAATTTTGTGGCAAATTTCAGCCAGTGACTACTGAAGTACCACTTGTAAGAATCAGCATTCAGTTTGGTTGTAAAAACAGGGAATTTTTCATCTTTCAGTTGTCATAATTTTAATTGACTCATATTGTACAGAAAATTTTGAAAAAAGAAAGAAGGAAAAAAAGGCAAAAGCCAATTCTTTTACTTCTATGTACTCTCTTGAGTTGTGGTGTTTCATTAACATTCATAGCTTCAGGTGTCGTGACAGAAGATTAAATAAAATATATATTTAACAATGTTAAATTTGTATTTTACCTGAAAAATTCCTTGCCAGTCTCTAGCCAAGGCACTATATGCCATCCACAAGTCCTGCCTTGATGGATAGTAGAAAACATCACATGTTCTAGGAAAGAAATGGAGCTCTATGTGTAGTGCATGCATCAAACTGAATCCTGTGTTAAATATGAAGATAATCATATTTTCTAACAAGTACTTTACAGACTTGTTACATTTTTACAGCCACACTCTCTTAAAAAAATTGCTATAACTAAAACTATCTTATAAATTTGAAATATTTCTTGAACTGTAAACAAAGCTTGAACTTTCCCACTCTGTCATAAAAGGGAAGTAGTTTTTTGGGTTTTTTTAGCATAATAGCTTAAAGTTTCTCCTGCAGCCTGGAACAGGTATTTTAAATACTGTTTCTTCCTTCAATGAATTAAGAATTCCATTTTAAATCTGCTGCACATATTTTCCTTGACCACATTGTTACTCTTTGTTTTCCTTGTCTGAAATCTCTCATACTCTCAAGTACAGGCATTAGGCCGTACAGTCATCTTTTCTTCCTTCATTGGTTTAGATCTTTTGTGGCTAGCTCAGGGTCCATTTTTGCCCAGGAGTACGTTCTTAGCAGTTTTTAAAAGCCAGACTTGTGTGTGAAATGTGAAAACCCCAACACACTTGGACAGCTTGGGCTCCCTCACCAAACATTAATGTACATAGAAGTAGAAAAAGTTGTATTTCTTAACAAGTGTGACATCACCCCAAATACATAGAAAAATTACACCAATATGAGAGTGTAATGTACCCCAACACAAAAGCATAATGCCAGCTTTAACTCTTTAGCTGATGAGTGTTGTTAATGTTTGGTTATAAACACATAATTTGGGAGATGTGTATCATACTGTTGCAGTGATTCCTGTTATCTTCACAATTAGTTTGGGTATTTGCAGTAGTTGGACCAACCAAGAGAGGGAGAAGAAGTGAAGAGCTACCAGGCTGTATCAGGTGAAGAGAAAAAAGAGGTAGAAAAGAGAAAGTATCATATAAACTGATTTACAGAATTTCTTAAAAGTTTTGCATAGTTGAATATTTCAAAATGTTATTTATATTGAATTCTGGGATAAAAATCAGGATAGACCTGTCTGACAGTAAAACTTAAATAATTTTATATTCTGTTGCTCAGTAGCAAAAAATAATGGAATAAGATACCAAATATATTTAATGTAGAGGCTGATTTTTTAAAGAAGTGACTAGAACAATTTGTAAAACCTGAATTTTGAAACCATTATTTTTTAAAGTTAATGGAGAAATAAACATTTGCAATCTCTGTAAAAAGGTGGGTTTTTTTGATGCCCTATCTCATTTTCTACAAAGTAAAAAGTTATAGTGTTGTACAAACTCTGCACATCATATTAGTTCTACTTTTATAAAATCTGCTGATTTTATTCTAAGGCTTCTTTCATTTATTCCTGGGACTCACAGACTAAGCAAAGACTTTTTTTAGTAGCAAATAAAACAATTTAGAGGTTTAATGGTCTGTCACTTGGAAGGAAAATTATCTAAATACAAGCAGCAGGTTTCACTGTAACCATTCCACTTTCAGCTCTTCCCATTACCCTAACCTTCTGTGCTGCAGTTAAAATAAATTAATGAGAATGTGAACATGGATAAAGTGAGAATTTAACCTGGCAAGATTTGTGGCTGTGTAAAGTAAATTTTATTAAAAAGTCCTGTTAAGACAGACAGAAGTAATTTGGTTCCATTCTCCTCTGTTGTATTCAACTGGGTCTGAACCACAGCCATTCAATTTGCATAGGAGCTTACATTACCAATAAATAGAACAAAAAGTGGCATTAACTGCAGTTGGAAACTTGACTTCCTTGCCTGTAAAGGGAATGGGCATTTTTTCTCTACTTAAAATACATAGTAGTAATATAGGAAATATTCCTCTTTTATTGTTGCAAGCATTGCATGAGAACCAGTGAAGAAAATTTCCGTGTTTACCTTTTCTTTTCAGAAATCAAATCAGATGTGTGAAATTTAGCAAGAGAATGTTAAAGCTTCATTGTAAATTCAGTATATTTTTAGAGATGTGCTATCTGCTTTAAATACTTTCTAATTTGGATCTCAGCAAACAAAATCTGCTGGCTGAGATAAATACCTATGTAGGATGGAGAAGATTTTGGCTGGGATATATGCAATCAAGCATATTAAAAACCTTTAATAAAGCATTGAAAGTCTTTGCAGTGCTTTATCAACACATAATAAAATACAGTTTTAGGATTCAATTTTCACTTAGGTTTTACAGATCAGAATTAAAAACAAAAAAAATCCTCCCTTGGAAAATAGTGTATTTCGACATGGATACTGTCTGTATCCATGTTACCACAATAATGATCTTTCTCCACAAAATGCAGTGGGCTATGGAACTCCCCAGCAAGCGCTGAGCAGATAGAGCCCACATGGGCATCTCTGTGTCCGCAGCAAACACTGCCCCAGAAAGTGATAAAGTGGTTCATGTACCTTGTTATGGATGTTCAGAATTCACTGGATTTTCCATAGGGTGTCCTCCTCAGAGGTCTTTCCGGCAGAGTATGGGATTCCTACATGACAGGACCACGTCATGTCTGCCTGCCCAATGCAGATTATTTGGGTACCATCAGGCACCTGAAAGGACTCTGTCCATCTGAGCTTAGGCAGCTGAGTCTCATCCCAAGCCCCCTCTACATTCGTAGGACTGAGTACCTAAATTTCTTCAAAAAACTAGGCCTCAGTGTCTACAATTTGGTGGTGGCACCAAATTCATTATGCTGCACCATACAGCAAATTGTAAGGACATTCTGACAGCTATTTCTAAACCCACTGTAAAAAACTCACCAAATCTGCATATTTTAAAGCTGGTTTTGTTAAACTCCAAAGCTCTCTCCTTGGCTTTATTGTAATCATTGTAGTTCATGTTAAAAGCTGTATGTTTGGCTACAGAAAAAAATTTAAAGAATGATCAGAACACTGTGCTCTAACAGTGCTTTCTCTTGGGCTAACTGTATTTGAAAATCTTATCAGGTCACTGAAGGAGCATGGCTTCTCTAAGGCTTAAAGGCTTGTGTTACCGGCAGGGAAGAGAAAGAGTGGCAGCATTATGTACTCCCATCCATTCAGCCAAATCAATCTGCTGTGTCAAGGGGTAATAAGTGACCCTCCTTTCTCCTTCTTCTCCCAACAGAGCCCACTCTCCTGGGCAGTAGCTCACTTTCTAAATCACAGCCCTGTTGGGGTGGGGATCCCCACTTGTCTCCGGTGTCTGGTCTCAGGGTCATTCCAACCCTTCTGTGATTGCCTGGGGCAAAACAGTCCTCCAAAGGCAGAACTTGCCTGCTCTCTGCTACATACCACAGAGCAAAGAAAAGTGGAGTCAGCTTCCTTAAGACCTCCCTTCTGGTTCAATGAATCTTGCCCTGCTGTGAATCACCTCATATGCTTCCCTCAGGCACCTAGCCTCGAAAGAGGTCAGAGTCCAGCCTTCACTCCTGTATTAATCCTTTCCTTGGGCTGGCTGGAAGCAGCTCTTTTCTCAGTGAGTGGCTTTAAATCATCTCCCTCGGTCCTTGGATTTCATTGTGGTCAGCATGTGTCTAGAATGAAGAATTGCAGCATCCCAGTTATGAGCACCCCAGGCATTTATTAGCTATACTCCTAACAGCCTAATTCCAAGGTTTAATCATTAGATAGGTCTTCCTGTTAGAGATCAAACTTCAGTCTTAGGTCAAGTTAATGTTGTTTGTTTAATAAATGTTCCCCCATACCAAACCATGTACTGTCAGAACATTAGTAATCACCCACCACACTGCTTGCCTTTTGCACCTCTTGAGCAAATTTGCTTCAGAAAATATCATAGCCAAGAAATGGTTTTTTTCCATTAGCGAAGATAAAACCTCATGTACTAGAAGCTACAAGTCATCAGTAGGATGTAACAAATACCTGAATGAAATTTATCTCTCCTGTGAATGAAACTCATCTCATTCATGTCAGAAGCAGTGTTGTGGTAGTAACACTATAAGCCTTGTAAAAAGTTTTACGTAATTGTGATAGTCTTCCACTATGTTTTTCAGAGGAATACCAGACCTCAGTGATGGCAACATTTAATGCAGTCCTTTTCTTCTATGTGAGTTTGGGGCTTATAGAGGTTCTGTTTGGGGTACAAGGGCCACATAGAAACCAGGCATTCTTCTAATTTTCTGAAATGTCAAAATGACAAAAATGAATGTCAACATTTATCCCAATGATAGGGATAAAGGAATGTTACTGTAGGACAGCGCAGATAGCAACACTTCAGCTACCTGATATACAAAGACCAGATTTTCAAAAGATATTTGAAGTGACCTAGGAGTGCTGGAAAAATTCTGTCCTTACAGAGTTCAGTCTTGGACTCTTGGCAGCCAATATTCCTCACAATAGGAGGGAGATTTGCCAAGGAATTTTGGATCAGGTCTCTTCAGTTATTTGAGACTTTGAAATGTGTTTTGCAACCCATGGAGGAAAAAATAGGGAGAAATTAAAACTGTGACTCAGAAACATCCCTAGAAGGTGTAAATTAAAGGGTTAGAAGACATCTCACTTTTAAATGGTGTTCACATTCAATAGAGAAAAGCACCCCTTGATGTTGCACTGACTTTTTGATTTAGAGCTCAGTAATTAAAAGCAGCTATTTTTAAAATGGCTGTTTGTTAATCCAAGATGCTGTTACTTTACATTTCATTTCAGGCCACACTTTTACAAGTTTGCTTATAAAAAGTACCCCAAAAGGACTAGTTTTAAACCAAAAATCCTGTGAATATTTATCTTCTGGATTTAAGATGTGATGAATTTAAGAAGCTTAAGAAAATGCCAGCAAAAGTCCACCAGTGCTTTCTAGCACTGCAACTGATGCGATTTAAAAATTAAATTAATTTCTTTCAGAAAAGAGGGCTTGTATTGGAAATAGTACTCTCTCATTGCAGGTCCAGAGGAAGAGGGAAAAAGTTTTGATTCTGCCACGTTGGATCTGATGGCTGATCATCCCAGGGGAGGAACTGGGTACTCTACATCCCCTGGAGGAAGAAAATCCCTAGGCCTTAATTTTTCATCCAATTGGATCAATATGAATGGTCATTAAAGTTAGATTTTAGATCTGTTTTCACTGAATGTGGAGCACAGAATAGGTTCTGACCAAAGGTTTTCAGACAGTAAGAAGATTTCTTTCATGGAACAGGTCTGGAAACACACATCACCCTAGATTTTCTTGGTCTCTTGGCTGTATTTGCAGAAGGGTTTTTTTATGAGTTTGGTATAGACTGCTGAGAAGTTACAGAATGTGAGATGTCAAGTGCTACATTGTCCTCACAGTCTGAACCTAAAGACTGTGCTAAAGATGGCACAGGACAGCACCCCAGAGCAGGTCCCTCAGCCCTTTTCAATTTGCCAGTGAAGAATCCAAACTTGCTGGTCTTGCAAATTCACAGTTTTCCAGGGAGAAACCTCTGTGACCAGAGGATGCCAGGCTGGACCTTAAGGGATATTACTCTGCAAGTATGTTTGCCAAAGGCAACATGAATGTAGAAACATCATTACATTTGATCTGAGAACTTCAATAAGAAAGCATGACTTCATACAGAAAAATTATTATTGCTTGAATATTTCCCTTCTAGTGAATCTATATTTTGTCAATCTTTAACAAATATCTTAACTCATTTGTAAATAAAAATTAGAAAAATATAAGTTCAGAAGCATGTCAACACCTTCTGTTTTGTCATCAACTGTGATAAGGTTAACCTTGAATATTTTTGAATTTATTTGGTAAAGAAGAAAAAATGACATCTGTTTTGTAACCTCACATCTTCCCACACTTTCTGACAGCATGCAGCATTTTCACTGAACTGTAAGGTTTACTCATGAAAGCTGAGCTAATCAGAGGTGGGTATCCAAAATTCAGTCAATAAATAGCTTGACTTTCTAGCTTGTAATAATGTAAAGGGATCAATAAGAACTATGAAGATTATTTCTCCATTCCCTTCTGCATCATGTTAAGCTAGCCATGAAGGACAGACTACTTCCCTTCTACCTGTGTTCTGTCCTCAGCTATTATGCTGCACCTGTTCAGGGGATAGAAAGAAATGTAATGTAAATATGAGCATCTGAACATTTGCATTTAAGTAATACATTCCTAAACAATACCTGTTTATAACCTTTGCATATTTACTATCAAATCAGAATGCTTGATTGAAAAAATATGTAATTTCATCCATGTAAAAGGATGCACATGGTTTTTTTGTCATTCTCCTTGCAGAATTGTCTCAGTTATGAATGTTTAACCAAATGTCTGTCCTGAAAGATTAAGATCATTACTAAGATCAAGTTTTTGTTTTGCAAACAAGTACATAATTTCTACCTCAACAACATATAGCACAGCTTCAGTAATATCAGCCCACGTGAAGCTTGTGAAAGATTCATTATATCAGATTACTTTCTGGAAGAGGCTTTAGTAAATGACTGTACTGGAACAGTGAAGAAGTGTCCAGTTTGAATTGAATATCAGTGTGGAGATTAAGCATTGACCGATGTGAAGTGAAGGGTATTTCTGAGGTAAAACAGAAGAAGCAAACATCAGTAAAAGGAAATACAGTTACACACTATATAGACTAAAAAAGGTAAGAAGCATCCAGGAGAACCAAGTCAGTTTTAAGTGTTTACATAAACAACACTTATCTGTAAAACCAGTGGCTTTTATGTTGGGATTTTTTAAGGGTTAGCGAAAGCATGTGTACTCTGGATCTGTATCTCACCTGCAATTAGGGTTATTTGTGTCCAGAAATTAAATGCAATTTTAAACGGAAGAGTAAGACACAGGCCATAATCTAGAATAACATATTTAATACTCATAAAGAGTTAAAAGTATTTTAATTGTCAGGATAGCTGAAATTCCAGGAAGGAGTCTAGGGAAATAAGCCAAAGTAATCTTGGAACAATTCTCTTTGAATATTCATTGAGGACAAAGAAGGTCTAAGAACAGGAAAAGTTCAGAATCCATCTCTGAAAAAGAAATTTGTGGAACAAACTAGAAAGCTTAAAGTTAAGACTTAGGAAGAGCAAGTTAAAAGTGTCAAGCAATTCTGGGGCTTTTTTGGTCTTGGCTATTTGCCCTCAGTGCTGAAGATGTCTGTTATTGCAACTGAACATGATGTTAACTACAAATTTGGTGAAGTGGGTAATACAGTGCCACAATCTAATATTTCTGTTTATAAATTCCATCTCAGAGAAGGAACAAATGCCAATTTGGGGCACTCTGAGAAGGGTAGCTCTACACCTTTGAAAACAAGAGATAATGGCCTGAAATGTATAAAATTAATTTCAATGCATGAAACTGCAGTGGAGTGAGAGAGGAAACGAAAAAAACTGACTATGAACCATGACTACCACTACAGAAGCTGATCTAGCTCAGACAGTTGATCCTTAAATACATCCATGCTGATGTTGTGATGTCACTTTAACAAATAGCAAACTTTTCCTATCCTGTAACCTAAGAATCGTACCTAAGTTTTAAGAAACAGGTTAGTATTTTTTTTATCACCTGTGGTGCCTATGATCAGTAGCCAGGGCTCAGTGTCCAGTTCTGGAACCTACCAATTACAGATAGAATTCCAAGGAGAGAAAAGATACCCAGGGAAAACCAGTTTAAAACATCTGGTGTTGAAAGGATGAAGGGATTAGACATAGCTGAGAAAGACAAGAGAGAAGAGACTATCATAATATGTAAAGGTCTTGCTATACAGATGTTCATCAGCCAACATTCTGCATGCTTTTTTTGGACTATGACAGGAAAGAACAAGCCCAGGTGTTTAGCATTTTCCAAGGATGGAGTCTGCTCACACCTCCTGGGCAGCTGGCTCTAGAGTTTAACCATAGGGGTTTACAAAGGCTGCAGCATATTCTGTTGCCCTGTCACTGCATGCTGCTAAATCTATCCCCATCTCCACTGTAACCACCCTTGTGAATGGTTGTAGACAGCAATTTAATCTCTTCGCTCTTTGCTTTTTAGGATTGAAAAATCCGGTTTCTTCTCCTCTCCTATGTCTTGTGCTCCAGACATCTTTGTGACATTCTCCAGCGCATCCGTGTATTTCTTTGTACTGGGGAGTCCGAAACTGGTCACAGCTCTCCAGATGTGGTCTCACAAGTGCCAAGAGGAAAGGAGGAAGCACATGGTCTCCCAGTGCATATGTGTAGATTGCCATTGCCATAACAGCACGTGGCTGACTCATGTTAAGCTTGTCCGTCAGCATTTCCAGGTCCCATCCAGCAGAGCTGTTCCACAGCCAGTCCACCCCAAATGCATGTGATGGATTATCCCAGATACATCCCAGATACAAGACTCCATGCTTGTTTTTATTTAGCATCATGAGGTTGCTGTCAGTCTACTGCTAGAGTTTGCAGAAGGTTCCTCAGGTTAAGAGTCCTGCCTCTCAGTCCTTCAGCTACTTCACCCCAAATTTTGTATCACTCACCAATTTGCTAAAAGCCCACTCCATCCTCTCATCCAAGATAACTGTTGCCTTTTTCTCAGCCTGGAAATGAAACTCAAGATAATTTTAGTAAGGAGGTAATATAAAAGGGGATCTTCATTTGAAAGCCTCCAGAGACAGTTATGAAAGATGTCCACAATGGCCCACACCCCTCAAGGGTGGGTACATTTTTATAGGTTTTAGGAAATTAGCATAATTGATAAAAAGCACCAGTTAGGAGGACAAGTGGTGTTGCAATTCCCCCCCAGGTCAAGCCGCTTGTCTGTTGTCCCTCCTTAAGCACTAGTTGTACTTTGTCCATGAGAATGTATCTAGAAATGTTGTCCACAGCCTTGGTTCCCAGGAAGAGCCAAGATAGGATATTTTGTACTTCCCAGGGCTTGGAGCTCTGGAAATTGTTTTGTCTTTCTCCTTAGAGAAAGGCCTGGAAAACTACTGGAAAAACTAGCTACTAATACAACAGGTGTCAGAGGTAAAAATTTATGTGTGAGGAAAACAGAGAACACAAAAAAGAACAAAAGGCAAAACCCAAACTGCATCATAACTAATAGAGGCACAGTGTGATACCTGAGAAATACTACTAGTACACAGCTGCCCAGCCTTGTTACTGCATTAGTCAAGAAAGCCCAGCCAATTTTCTGTCTGCCTGGGAGTGAATCCTCATAGTTTGCCTACAAATTTACTACAGAAGAACCTGTCAAAGTGAAAACCAAAGTAAAGCTATGCAACATCCACTGTTCTCCCTTCATTGACAGAGCCCCACATTTCACTGCAGAATGCAAACAAGTCAATCAGTTTCCATTTGCTCATGATAAGTCTTTGTTAGTTTTCTTCCAAAAATTTTTTCATTTCAAGCTCTTTGACAGGGCTTCTGTGAGGACCTGCTTTGTGATGATCTTACTAACTGATGTGAGGCTGGTGAGGCTGTAGCTGTTTCTTCATTGTTTTTTCTTTCCCTTTTTTTTTTTTTTTTTTTTTTTTTTAATGGAAATAAGATTCCTCTTTTCCCAGTAATGAGAAACCTCTCCTGAACACTAAGAGCAATTTTGCATCCACATGGACCAGCTCCTTCACCTCCATCCTTGAATTCAATTCTCCCCTATCACAGTGGAGACATGTATGTTAATTTCCCCTCCCTCAATTTTCTAGGTGTTGCCCCTAAGAGCAGAAACTGTGAGGTCTGAGATCAAACCTTGCTAATCCAGAGTGACGAGAAGAGGACCTTGATAATCAAACCCTTGTCAGTGCCCTTTGCCTTTAGTTTGTCTGCTCCTAGACTGCAGTAAGTGTGTTCCTCAGTATTCCTTTTGCTGCCAAAGTACTTACAGAAGGTTGTCTTCCTAGCCTTCATATCTATGAGATGTCAAATCCAGTTGTGCTTGGCCTTCCAAACTTTCTCTCTGAAATCATTCTGGGTGGTAACTCTGCGTTATCAGTGGACTGTCTGTCTGTGCCTCCAACTCTCTTGGCTCAAGCTCATTGGAGATACACACTCAGCCAAGCTGGCACCCTGACACACGTTTTCCTGAGCACAGAAACAGAGCTTTCTTGCCCTTTAAGAAGGTTGCTTAGGAGGGTCAACCAGCTCTTGCAAGTTCCCCTGCCTTTCAGGGCAGTATCCATTGTGGCTGTGAGGCTTCTTTCAGGTACTCAGCTTTGCTCAGTTGCTGTACTTGATGAAATCCTGCAGCACTGGGGAGGTCTATACCCAGTTTGGGTAACCAGGCTGGATGGAAACCACTGTTGACATTTACTTGGAACTTCTTTGAAAAAATACATTAAGTTACATGGGCCTGTATTTGGCCATGCTGAGACAGGAAAAGCAATTCAAGCTTCAGCAGGAAACATGGAAGGGGCGCTCCAGGAAATCCATAACATATATCCAGTGAAGCCAGAAAAACATTCTCTAAGATGCTCCCTGCTGGTCTTCATCTTAATGGAAAGTCCCCAGATAAACTTTTCCCAAACTAGTTTGACATCTACTTGCCATTAATAAGTTTGATTTGCTCCTGTCTGCAGCAGAAAGACTCATAATCTGCACGTCATGTATGGTACACAGTATGATGTACCAATATTAAGTGTACCCTTTTGTATGATGCAGTGAACCTGATAAAAATAGAAGCAGACCAAAGCCTAAGGAAGGATTTCTTATTCTCCTACCATCAGATGAAGCTCTTCAGACCCATAATTTAAATGTTTTTCTCATTGTAGAGGTGCTAAAAAATGTGTCAAAAGACTTCAGCTAGTTAGTCTGCAATTTAGCTTGAAAAGTTTGTTTCTTCCCATTCTTCCTAGTTTTTGAATAAAGAGATAAGGGAAAATGCCTGCTTGCCATGGTAGGTACATGAGCTATAATTTGCAATGAAATATCATGAACTATGCCATACTACAGAAGCTTTAATTAGAGTAATTAAAACACATTGTAACTTACCAGTGATTTTGTATTCAGTATATTTTAAACAGCTGAGCCCTGAAAAAACTGCAGTGATTTGCTCACTACCACACATCAATGGGTTTCTGCAGCTGTGGAATCACACTCAAATTGAGCTTGCACAGGCAGCCAAATTATTCTTTAGGAACTGGGGAAAATCAGAGAATGATATTCCTAGAGACAGACCATTAAAGAAAAGTTAACTATTAGATATCCTGTGTGATTTTTGGCTCTTTGTACCCTCATGGCAGACTTAAAGGATCTTTTTTATTTCTTATATGAATATATGAAGGTTTCCCTCCAGTTAGCCAACACAAAGAAATATGCTCCAAGAGAATATGCAAGGACTCACAGCAGAGAGGCAAAGATATGAAGTATTGCTGGCAGTTTCAAGCCAGTTGCTTGTTAAAGGTTCATCTCACAACACTGTAATTAGGAAATTAATATACTTTTGAGTGAAGGAACGAGGGCTAGGAAACTTTTTCCTAACTGTTTCTTGGCAAATATATTAGCTTTGTATACATTCCCAGTGTATTTTATTGTGTAGGCCTTTACCACTTCCAGAAGCTAGAAAATATTTAGGAAAAAAAAGTGTCATTCTTTGCACAGATGCTTAAATCAAGACCATCTATGGTCTTGATGTAGGAGACATCTAATTTGATTGCCTTTTTTTTTACATCCTGCACAAGTACTTGGTGGGAAAATATGTAGGAGATTTAGCATCAATACCCCCATTCCTGCAACATGCTCCATAGGGCACATTGCAGTGACTGCTTCGTGCTGTGCACCTGGTGCAGCCCAAAGTGCAGGTTTGTGCCCAAAAACTCATGTCCTACACACAGAAATCCCTAAGCTTAGACCACCAAGCATATCCTGGCCTGCATCTGCTGGTGTTGATGCAATCAAGCCTATCCCCAGTAGAGAGCAGTAAGGCAGACTGGAGAGTCACAGCTAAGTGCCCATCTGTCATGAGTTGTTTCTGCAGGCCCAGTGTGAGGACTGAGATGAGTAGCTGAGGATCACCTAAGTGAAAGTGTTGACATCATCCTGGCCAGAACCCATCAGAGGCTAATTTGGACAGAAAAACACCACCTCAGGCACTAGATGAGCAAAAACCTAAAGATTTCCTTTGAGGAGAGACCAGTCTGTAAACAGAAGAATTTTACACTTCAAAGTTTAGTAAGGTTAACATCGCTGAGATGAAATGTACACCACAGCATCTGTAAATGGTAGAGAAGGGTATCAGATCTTTAAAGGTCATGTAATCTCACACAAAAGCAAGGGATTCCTATCAAAACAGTCTCTCTGGGCAAGGATAGTTCTGATATTTTCAAGACAGCATGACAAAACAGCTAATCATTATAGTTTTCTGGAGGACACCCTGCATAGCTAATTTAAACTAAACCACAGAGAAGCAGAAGCACTTTATTCCACCACTGTTCCTTTTTTAAAACTACCTGTCTGAAAATGTAATTGAGTCAGCTGTTCAAGTGACAGCACAACAACAGGGAAAGGATGAGTCTTCAGTGAGTGATTAAAATCTGAAGCAACGCCTTTACATAACCATAAAAACATTTTATTGCAGATTTAGTCCAAAATGTCATAGGACAAAAAAGGAAGAAGAATATAAATTTAAAAACCCCAATTAATACAAGCCATAGGAATACGTTTTTTCTTTCTTGGGAGCGTTTTAAAATTGTTGGCTATTTCTGATACAGAAATTTGTCACAGGACATTAGTGCCTCTCACTGACAACCAGGCTGTCCATTCTTGCCTCTTGATGCCTCTTTTGGTGCCTGCCCATGCAGCAGGCACCAAAATTCATTAGTGTGCTCCTTCAGGAGACAAATTAGTCGGGCTGTGACAGAACTAGGGGCACATATGAACCTTTGCTTACCTCAAATACTCATTCATCTACAAAGAAAAATAATAATAATAATAAAAATTAATAATAGTCAAACTTCACAGAGCAATAATACTAAAGAAAACACCTGCCTGAATAACCACCCTTGACAGCACTCACAAGAAGTGATGCTTCCCACTTGCACAATAAGCCACTACAGCTACAGCCCATGTATGGCGCCAGGGTGGTCAGGGTCTCCCCACTCTGCCTCAACAGGGAACCAGGGGAGGATGCCCTGACTTAAGACAGAGGTAGGGATAAGGTCATGCCAGCCACACTCCAAACAGCAGGAGCTCCATCTCAGGTCCAGCAATGAGGGTCAGTGTTTCCTTCCATGAGAATCCCACTTGAAAGAGGAATAGAAGATTTGCTTCACCATGTAGGGTTTATACCACCAGTCCCTATGCTGAACATCACATGGGTCATCCAGTCCTTATCCCTTGTCTCTGGCAAGAAATAAGGTGCTGAGGGATGGTGGTGCAGACTCCACCACCACCAGAGAGAAAGCCAGTGAAGGGATCAGGACAAAAAGACAACAAGCCAATTGAGACATGCACAGATCAGCTGGGCTCACAACTACAGATAAATTCTGTCAGTAACTGGACTTCCTTAGGAAAAGAAAATAGCCTCATTTTCTGGATTTATTGTGGAAGAAGGTTTCAAGATCTTCCTGATTTTCAATCCATCTTTCAATCCATAACAAACTTCAAATGAAATGTTTTTCTTAAAATACTTTTCAACACTGCGTAAAGACATCAGTTATTGTCACCCAATGACATACAATGCAATTCTTTATGATTAAAAAAAAATGCAGAGGCCCTAACACACTCTGGAGTGAGTTGTCAATAGAGATTTTATTACAGGACTCAGTAGTGTCTGCAATGTAATCTGCATTCTCCCTTTGAAGCATCAGTTGAGAAAAGGACATTTGGTTGTATCAGCAAGTTGTGCAATACTTGCTTAAGCTTTCTTGCCTTCCCAAAGGTCAGATTATTCTTCTAAGAATTTTTTATCTAAATACGCACTGTTCATCTAATCATATTGCATATTTAATAGTAGTCAATTTATTAATTTAAAAATGCTGGAAATGCCTCAGCTCAAATCAGTTGGATCCTTTCCTTTAAAACCAACATGCTAGAGAAACCATGTTGCCTACAAAGCTTTATCACACACACCTTAACTTAACTTCATCTCTAAATGCCACCAAAGTGCCTTCTCAGCCAATTTCAAAGTACATGCAGAGCAACAATAAAAAGGAAAGAATGCAGGGTGAAGGAGAAGCTTTTATACAAGTAGGTCACAACCAGCCCTAGTCACTTACTCATTAACAATTGCCTGAGAATGTCCAAGATCCTCAGGTATTCTGTGTAAGGAAACAGGCCAAAGCAGTAAACCTATTGAGGAAATATTTGGTATTTCTGCTGTACCAATGTTTGCCCTGCAGCCTTCCCAATTCTATCTGATAAGCAGTAAGTTGTAGTAAGTGCTTTAGCTTCAGCTTAAACCACTTTATTCATCACAGGTGCAGATGAGTCACACTCATGAGAAAGCCTCAGTCATGTGAATTGGATTTAGTATAAAAATCTATCCCAGAACTGGCTGTGTTCTATGTATAAGCAGTGAAAGTTTAAGTTAAAAGATTTGCCAAGCGTCATAGTTGTTGCTGACTGATGTACTTTAAAGGACTTCCATGTAAGCTGTTAGTATTGTTATTAGCAGGTAAGTAAATTAATCGATGGTAAAGTTTCACTTTGTAACTCTGTGGTTATGGTGTTGCAGTTTGAAGAGCTGTATTTGGTTAAGCAAATGTGCTGTGCACTGAGAAATGGTGAGTTATGGCTTCTGCAGATGTGCTTGAAAATAGTTAAGGCTAATAGGACCTTGTGGGTTGGGAGAGAGGACAGGGGATGGTGTGGTCTAGGCTAATTTGATGTAAATGAGGGTAAAAATACAGCTCTTACAGGCAGAAAAATCTAATGGCTCAGCATGTTTGCATTGTGGCTTTTTATGATAGTTCTGTTCTCCACCTTATGACTCAACCCTGCTTTTATTTCTAAGGGGATCTCCCTTTGAAATGTGCTCCTTGAGGTATAAAATTATTGTAGTACTGTCCATTAGTGTTCCCTTATGTATCAGGAGGTAGCAGTCTGCTATGAATTTGAGTTATGAATTGTTTATACATATCCTATTTTAAATCTATGCTCTCAGATTTTTTATTTTTTTTTTTGGCTGTGTCTATTTGTGATGTTAAAGGGGTTAGAAAACTAAGGAGAAGCAAAGCCCAAGTCTGTTTGAATTGAATCTTTATCCAGTTCTTTAGGAGATGCTCATGAAAATTATTTCTTTTCTTTTTATTTAATTTTTTTTTTCATTTTATTTTACTAGTATCTGTCCTTGGAGCAAACTGATCTGAGGCATCAAATTGTCAGTTAATGCATGTTTTTAGAAACCTGACCCTCTAAGACAGAGCTATTTAGTGTGCTGAGAGATTATGTTTGTTAATAGGCCTTCAAAGACATGCAGCTTGAATGATAACCTAAATCTAAGGTGGTTGTCAAGTGTCTATAGGCCTAATCAGCTGCCACCACTGGGAATAGTTAATGACAAAAGTGTCCCACTTCTTTGTAATTTGTATGATTTTTGTTTTTGCTTTTAGAATTTGCTGTCATGATGCTCTTCAGAGGAAACAGGACAGTAAAGTTGCTTTCAGCCTTAAGATTGTCCTTTGGGTCTGGCATGTGATCTTAATAACAGCTTGAATAGGAACTTGGTGTTTATTGGAACAATGCCAGGCCAGTAGCTTTGAAGTGTAAATCTCCTGCTTTGTTTGCCCAAGAAGTGCAGATGAGCCCTGGTAATGCAGGTCTACCTTGCCCTGGGAGCACTTAATAATGTGCCTGAGGGATGTAGCCTGGGCTGAGAGCAGTTCCCCATCTCTGGAGGGATGTCTCGTGGCTCTACAGCATTGCTGCAGGGCTCTGCTTGGGTAAGGTGCAAAGAAAAGGGGTGATCATTTTGCCCTTGTCCCCTGCTGACCACTGGCTGCCTGCTCTGTCTTGCTGCCCCAAAAGCCTCTCTGTGGCTGTTCCTTTTCACCTATGAAACAGCTGTCTTAAATCCAATTTGCCTCTCTTCCACTTAGCTATGCAGGGAGTCTGCTGTGACTTTCTTTAGGCTTTCTAACTGCTTTAATAAGAGCATGGCCTTTGGAGATATCTTAATCTGGGAAGCCAAAAGGGGGATATTGTGAGGGGAAAATTGCTTCCATAAGTTGCCTGCTCTGATCTACAGAGTGGATTTGTTAGTCCTCTGCAGGCTGCTAACAGGGATAAGTCCTTGCTGTTCTCTGTTAGATAATCTTTCCTTGCTTTTGGGATCATTTTAGTGCTAAAGGAACTTATGGGTATGTAGTGTAAAGGTTATCCACAGTTAAGGAGGGAGTGATCTGATTTATACTCTTATGTTGACACACATCAGCATCCTGTATAAGTAAAATGCATGTTTAGGTTACAAAAATGTATGTATATATACACACATACAGTGTGTGTGTATATATATATGTATACAAGCTCTAACTAAAGATTCTTGTTGCCATAGTGTTCTAGAAAAACAGCCTTCTCCCAACTCAAAGCATTTTTTCAGAGCTCCTTTATTAATCATTAGTTTTTGTGTTCTTTATTCCTTTTATTGATGTTGCATCTAATGGTGTCAGTCTGCCTTGAGATGTTAAGACAGACTATCAAAAGATAAATTTTCTGCAAGAGTTAATTCAAAGAGATGTATTATTCCTGCAGCTCTCTTCCATGTTTCCAAATATGATCTCATGAATTTAAATAGATCAACTACAGTTGATGTCTCTTCTTGATCTATTTGAATTGCTTCTGAAGCGACTGATCATACTCTTTTGTCTCCTTCATGCTGGTGGCACAGCTGTCTGCTCATTCAAGGCCCAACTTCTGAGGTTCTGGGTTAATTCTGTGCCTCTAAATGGGCTCTAAAACTGCTGGCTCTTATAAGTAATCAGTGCTAGCTCATTCTTGGTAAGGGTTTAATCCACACCAGGGTTTTGATGGAATGGTTCAATTACTCTTTCTCCTCAACTTGATAGTCAGATGCAAAAGGAATAAAGGAGATGGGACAGTTTCCATAACTCTTAATGATGTTGTGCCTTACTCTGCAATTAATAGTATTTATAGCTTTATGTACTCTCTCTTCTGCCTCCTTCTTGATATAGAGAGGTGAATTACTGCTTCCTAAAAATCCATAATAAAGACAAAATAACTCCTGCAAATACGTTCTTTATAGAACGTTTGAGCAGTTAATTAAGTGGAGCACGGTTTCTCTTTTCAGTGACTGAACAAAACTCACAGCACTTTCTAAAGAAAGCGTGAGCCTATATATCTGCTGAAGGTGCATTCCACAAATATATTACAACTACTTATCTTGTAGCATTAGGTAATATTTTCTTTTCCTGTGAATGCTTCTGAATAATAGCCTTGTTAGAACTTCTACAGAAACAAGCTTGACATTTCAAAAATCCCCATTTATTTGTTCCCTGGAGTATCTTATCTAGCAAGTGCTCTGCATTTTCTTTTCTGCTCGTGCTATTCTCTTGTGTGTTGGCATCACATTTGAAGTGTAGATAACTGACCTGCGAAAGAGCTGCCTCTTCTTTGAGCATCTCTGACCCACCTGAAGGTGCACAAGAGCACTTCAGCCACAGAAAATTACGATATCTCTGTGACGTTTGTGCTGTGTAAATTTTGTTTGAATGTGAGGATAGTAATTGCTTACAATTCTGACATGAGGCACAAGCCACAACATGTAAGTAATGTTTGCATAATACATACCTAGAACCGTTGCTCCTCACTGAGTGGATCCTAGCAAATTAAGATGGAAAAGTTATCTTTCAGGATTGCCATTTCTTTGAAGACTCAACAACAATCACAAAACGTATCAAAGCAGTTAATTTGTTCCTGCTGTACTCAAGTGCCTCTGTGTGTGTCTTAATAGCTTCTTAATGGATGCTTAAGAAATTCTGTGTCCAACAAGCAGAGCTCTCAACACTTCATGGCTGATAATTGCCTAAGAGTTTAGTTAATAGGGTTAATAGGCTGCAGTGAGAAGTTGGCTTTTTGCTGTCACATTTGGGAATTCGTTGTCTAAGACTTGTTACCTGGGATGTCCCAATGTGTTGCTTTGAAAAAAAATCTTGAGAGATAGAAAGGAGAAAATCTCTGCATTTACTGACCAGCAGCAGATCACATTAAGTTGGATAACTAAGTACAGAGTTGAGCTCTGTCCAAAATGTTTCTTTCTATAACTTGTAAGTCTGGGTAGATTGTGTAGTTTAACAAAACATTGTGCCGTACCAGATTAAATTTGAGCAGCAATTTTTCATTTCCTTGTGTCAGCTTGTCGGGGCGGCAGTCAGAGGTAATATTCTGCCCCATCCTGCTGGAGGCTTTCTAATGCACCCCAAGACTATTGGCAAAGATGCCATGGGTAGTCACCTCCTGAAATACATGGAGGGATCATTCCAGCCCAATACATCCTGCTATAAGAGAAACCAGGACAGAATAGTGGGTGGGTGTCTTTTTTTTTTTTTTTTTTTTTTTTTTTTTTTTTTTTTAAGATTATTAGTCTAAGTACAGCTTTCACAGTGAGAGCTGGGAATGTGTTGCTCTCAGCTCTGTTGTTGTCATTGACGAAAACTATTTTTATTTGTGCTCAAGGTAGTATGGCATAAGCACCACATGGAGGGTTTGGTAGAAGCATGTTACAGTATGTGTTTTGTGGCATAGTGGCAGTAGTTCTTCATTCATAGTAACTCTCTTCATTGGGCATATCGCAGTAATGCAGGAGAAAATGTCCTGTTACACTGCCCTGCATGCACCTTTCCCACCCCATCCAAAAACCCCTAAACAAACAAAAAGAAAAAAAAAATCCTCAATCCCTCTCAAAAACAATAAAAAAACCAAAAAAACACAAACTCAAAAATAACACCACAAAATAAAAGCCAAGAAAAACCACCCAAACTCCCAAACAACCAAAAAAGTTCCCCCTAAGCCAAGCCAGACTAAAACACGGCGAAAACTTTGAGAACTTCATTAGTATCATCTTACTGAAGTGAATACAGGAAAATGCTTCCTGAATAAGATTTCTTTGTACTCAAAATTAATTTTTCGATTTGAGAAGAAAATTTCTTGATGACAGTCAAGTATCCCTAACAGTCTTGGCTCTGCTAATTTCACAGGACACAAAGGCAATAATATAAATAGAAGCATATAATAAGTATAAATAAATAATAAGTATAAATAGAAGTTGACAATTCATGCTTGCATGATGCTGCAATAGTAATATGTTGTGTGATTTCACTGCAGTCCAGTGTGTTGTCACTATGTCTGGCTTAAATACAAAATTCAGATGAGCCATGTAGGATTATTGTGCTGCACAGGGCTATGTCTATAATGGAATGTGCTTCTTTGGAGAATGCTGGAAACAGCCTCTCTACTGGTGCTGGAGTATTAGATACTGCCTTTGTGTCTAAATGTGGTGAGCATATGAATGTGAAATGTAAGAGGAGATTTGCCAACTGCTGATATCTTTCTGATTTCTCTGCCTCCATATGTCTTTCCACTGGCTGCCTCTTATGTCACAGTTTCCATCCCCCTGCTCAGATGCTTTTATATCACTTTTGGAAGAGGGATCTGTGTTCATCTGACAGAAGGCATGCATAATGTGAGCTACTTATTGAAATAGAAGCAGTTTTTTGGACCGTACATATACACTGATATTCCTGAGTTCTCCTTTGAGGGTACAGATAGGGAGGCTGGGAAAAGAAAAACCCAAAACACATTACCTTTTCATGTCTGACTAGATCTGCAGTCCCTCAGTGCAGGGTGAACTGCAAGAGGAGCATGACACTGCAGAAGTGTGTTTATGTGGCAGAAAAAATCATTCCAGTTGTGACTCAATGGTTCATTCTGTTTACACACACCAATACACAAGATCATTTTTATTTAGCATGCTTAAAATTTCCTAAAGAGGTGTGTGTGTAATACAGGTTGTTACTGAAAAAAATTCAGGTTTGCAGTTTGATACATATCATGTTTCTTGAACAGAAAAGTGGGAAGTGTGGTTTGAAACACTTCAATAAAGAAGTGAAAGATACTTCTTTGCAAATTGACTATGTAAGCCACCCATTGAAAACTCGTTTTTAAATACCAAAAGTGTAATTTTCACAATAATGTGAATTCTGCGTAACTGAAATAAATAATTTTCCAGCAAATATGTTTCTGTTTATATAATAGGTAAAGACCTATTTATAGTATAGTATAATATACCTATTAAGTATTGTGTCAAAACCAGTGACTTACTAGTTCCTTTGGGCAGTTTTAGGTCTAGTAACAGAGTCCAAGATTAAAATAATTTCTTATTCCTTATTTCAAGGGCAGATGTTTTTTCAAAGGATATTTGCAGTTTTGTTTCCCTGAAATGACCTCCAGTCTCCAAGCAAGTAGAAACAAAATAAGTTGAGGTGGGGTTTTTTGGGTTTTTTGGGCTTTCTTGTTTTGGTGTTTTGTTTTTGTTGTTTTTTTTTTTTTGTTTTTTTTTGGTGTTTGGTTTGGTTTTTTTTTGTTTGTTTTTTTTGTTTGTTTTTTTTTTGTTTGTTTGTGTTTTTTTTTGGTTTTTTTTTTTTTTTTTTTGATGGCATGTTGTTGGGTTTTTTTAGTGGTCTTGAGAGATGCTTTCTCTGGTCCTTCTGGTATGCTCCTCAGTAGAGGAACATGCTGACTCTTAGCAGCTCTGTGCCTGCTTCTGCTTGCAGCCCGGGCTGCTGTTTGTGAAAGATGACTTAATGCTCTGTGCTGGTCAGATATTCTCTTGCAGCACTTTCTGCACAGCTGGCAGATACCCAGGGTATTGAGGTTTTTTGCCTGTATCTTTGATCCTAAAGAATGTCTGTCTTTTCACTCCTCTTGTCTGAACAGTGTTTGTGTAATTGTCTGATTAGCACAGCTTTGGGCAGGTGTCAACTGAGGATGTGACAGCGAGTGGCTTGGATGATGAAGCAGGGTTTGGAAATATGTATATCAATCAAAACTTGTGAGGGTTTAGCTGTTCAGATACAGGCTGGATACTCAGTCACTTAAGATGGAGACTTCTTGTGTGCTTGTAGAATAAATTTTTTAATGGAACAAATAATCCATATTTGCTTTTCTAAGTGGATATGAGATACTTAAGAAGAGCCACTAATTTACTGAGTAAATCCTTTAGACTGCAGACAGTCACTGGCTGGATACTGCAGGAGACCAGAAGCTGAGGTGATGTAATGCACTGTATTTCGGATTAAAGATTATCTCTTTAATTGATAGCTGGAAAGCAGACACTTAAACTATTCTGACTTGTGAAATATTGCTGAGATTATGGAATCTGTGTAAGTGCAATGAGAAATTGTGATAGAGTAAGGGGGCAATACCTGGTCAATGCTGTCACAAACCCACAGCTGTCTGTTTTGTAAGTCTGATAGTGTTAAACCCTGCCTTTGCATGTAAGAACTGCTTTCCAATAAAGACAGAAACAGCTGTGCAGGAGATGCCCCTCCTGTGTAGTGTTCACTTGGTCCATGGGTGCCTCAGAAGAGCTGGTGCCAAAAGGTGATGGGAGTGCCAGGTCTGGCTGAACTGGTGGCAGCTCAGGGTGTCCAGGTGTGGAGGACTCGACCTGAAGATTCTGCCTGAGTGAGGGGTTATCAGAACAGATTTTTTTTTTTTTTTTTAATCAACCTCAAGTTTAGCATTTCTACCTGTCAGTTTAGTGGGGGCTTTGGTGCTGCCTTTGTGAAGTCAGGACATCCCTGCAATATGTGCTGGAGAGCAGCTAATTGCTTGTAACATCATCTTTTTTAATTATAACTTCAGTCTCACTATTTTGGTTCCTCATGTCTCAGAAATGATGAATCTTACCTTTTTAAAGAGTGATGTTTGCTTGCATAAATGATATGCCTACCAAAAATCAAAGTAATCTCAAATGTGTGCTGATTATCTTATGCAAATCATTTTAAGCTTATCTTGGCTAACATACTTGTTTCATTTTAGGGAGCATAAAGATGCACTTTGAAATGCAGACTAACGTGGGCAGATGAATTATACCTTAACTGAGTTCTGCTTCACTTGTGGCTAAGGGGAAGAGGGGGCAGCAGGGATTACAATTTAACCAGCCGACAATGTACAGAATATCTGCCTCTCTTACACCTAAAAGATTAGTACAACATCCAAGATAATTGCTGTTTAATAGCTGCTCAGAGATCTCATAAAGAAAAGCAATGACTGGGACTCATTTTATGGATGTATTGGTTTTTTTGCTGCAATGTGAAAGTGGCACAATGATTGTATGGTTCTAGCCAGTGTAAAGAAACTTCCACAAAACCTCTTTAACGCGATGTATAACGATTATAACTCGCAGGGGAGCATGTATTATTCGAGGAGGGATGGTTTATCTTGCATATCTAACACTTTTTCTAATTATAGTTCTTTAAACAATGGCTAATAAAGCAAGCTGCACACCATCATTGAAAAGCTAATAACTGCATTCCTCTTCAGAGGAATGGTGGTGTCAGCTTTCCTTCTCCACCAGGCAGTGGTGGTCTCTGAGACACCACAGTCACTATTATATGCATACTGCATGCTAAATGCTGAAACTCTATCCATGTGCAGATAGGGTAATGGTGGATCATTAAATATAAGTCAAGCCTTTTTTATCTTTCATCTGTACTCTGGGAACAATTCATTCAGTGTGGTCTGACAAAGTGTGGAATCCTAATGAGCCACTAAGGAAAAAGCAGCTTTGTAAAGTATGTGTTGCTCCTATGAAGGGTGCTATTTCCGTCTCTAATGTCTTCCCACCAAACATAAATATTGTTCATTTCAGAGCTCCCATTTCTCCTGTTTTCACCCTTCACCCATTTTCCTTGTCTTCCCCTCTATAGGTGAACAAATCCTTTAAATTTAGCCTTGGTAAGGAATTACTAGCCTACTGCTAAATAGCAGCTTGGAATGCTGCTTTGGGAAGGCTCATTGGCTGCTTCCGTGACTAATCAGTGAAAAATAGACATCAACAATATCAGTATCAGTTTTGAGAGGTGTGAGTTGCCTGCTTTTGCAACTTTTATACTGGGGAAAATGGAGCTAATGAATGAACATGTCAAGAAACTCTGGAACTTCTGTGCCTCTTGAGTAACGGTTAATGTTACACCCAAATAAGAGAACTGAAGGATTTACTTCAGTCTCAAGGGCTTGGGTTTAGAAACATGTAGGTACAGACCATGGAACACTGTTTTTTGTCACTCATTTGCTATTGTGTGTTAATTAACTGTGGCTCTGTATTCCCTCCCACCTTTGCCTTTCCTCCTAGCCCTGCATTAAATCTTTAGCAAAAGGTACAATGAGACAGGGCCAAATACATCTCAGTAAAACAGTTCTCTAGCTGAAACCATATTTTACAGATGATTTCTAATTGTACTTAAACTTGTTTCCTCTCTTCTTGCTACCGTTTCTCATCAAAGGCAACAAAATTTCCTGCTTATGAAGGTGCAATAAACTGGTAAGAGGGAGGAACTCCAGCCCAATAAATTCTGTGTGCTTTCTCTTGATCTGACTTAATTTTAGTTTTAATCGATGTGAAATAAAATAAATAGATACTGTCGCATAGTGTAATGACTTAAAGGATGCAACTTCATATAGAAATGTTGTTTCTAAGAGTGTTTGTGGCAGGTTCCTTGACTTGTTTCTTCCTCTTCTCCTCTAACATTGTGGCAGCTGAATGCTGAGAAGGCATTTTTTGTGGGAAAAACAGGTGTCTGAGACGTCCAATCTGCAAAGCATGCAATTATTTTGGGGAAATGGGAGAGGGAGAAATAAGGCCCATACAAATATATCATAAGGCTGAAGAAAGTAACTTGTATAATTACAGCCTTCTAGCATGGCAGGATGAGGTAGATGTTTTAGGCATGGATTGCCAGAGGGCAGTATTGCTTAGAGAAAAGACCTGGGTACTGCAGGAAAAGTTGTTTGCTTCAAATGCCTTCTGCTTCGTGTGCATCAGATTACTTCAGTAAATTGTTAGCTTTATTGGGAAGAGGAACAGAGGGAGCACCAAAGGTCCAGAAGCCATTCAGATCTTGGGCAAAACACAAGAAGTGAATTATTGTGTGTGTCTCTGGTTGACCAAGACCTGGTAACTCTTTCCCTTTATCTCCAGCATTTTAAGCATTCCCTCTGGACCTGATCTGCAAGTCTCCCCCTCAGCTACTGAACTGCATCTGCATCCTGCTCTCCTGCAACTGAGTAACAAGGGAGACACTTTTGCAGAAAGCAAGGCCCATGAACAGACTTTTTTGGGCTTCCCAGACGAGTGCCAGCTAACTTGTATGTCACTGTCACAGCTGAGGAGTTTCTGACCTATCTGATGAAGCAGAAGTGTGTAAAAGCTGTTCTCCTTTTTTTCTGTGCAGAGAGGCTTTCCTGCATGCATCAGAGTGGCTGTAAGCAGACTTCAACATCATCCTTCAGACACCAAGGCAGTGTTACCCAGTCAGCAGTTTCCTGCAGCCCTTCTATGGAGCTGAAGATTGCAAAATCTATTTCCAGGTGGTAGTAGTGACTGTTCTCTGGCTTCCAGGGTTTCTCTATGGTATGGGAGCTTATTACTGTCAATGCAGTCAGCTGGGCAGAGGAGAATTGCTCTGCACTAGAATTAAAATTTAGAGCAGGCGAGTTGAATTTTCTGTTGTTATCCACATTGGGCATTTGATCCTTCTGAGACTGAGGGGATGAGAAGTTATCAGACTGAGGTCTGAAGCAGCAAAGACAGAACTTTTGGCAGATGCTGCCTACTTCTTCATGGTCAGCTTTCCTTCTGGAAGTTCCCGGACTCTTTTGATCAAGGGTTAGGCACAGTTACTATCTGTTCCCAGCCTTTGGCATGGGACTGAGGGTGGGGGGAGCTTGCCTTTGGAGCCTGTGCATTTGTTGTTTCAGAGCTGCTGGCTGGGATACAAGGGTCTGCATGAGCTCTGTCTGTCAAAAGACTGAAAATGGAATGAGCTATTTATTTGAAGAAAGAGCTTTCTTTGTGTTAATGTTTCTTAAATGTTTTGGATGCAGGTGGGTGGTCTTCCTGCATTTTTCAGGACCTCCTAAGGGCATATTTCTGTGCTACAGGGGCAGGAACCTTTCCTATTTGTATAGACTGCAGGCTTCAGCTCTTGGCTCTCCAAACTGCACTGGACTTGCTGTGGCTGGACGAGTATTTGGTGTTGTCACCTGGTCTAAATGGCCTGGCAGGGCTCAGAATAACTGTTGGGGGGCACTTGGCAAAAGCCTGGGGCTTTCTGGGATGCTTCTGGCACTCAGGATCTCCAGCAACTTTTTATTTTACACAGGTGCCAAAGTGTTTGAAGGACCAAGATGCTGCCACTTCATTAACCTCTGATGAGTTTAGGTTGTACTAAGTCAAGGCGTAAAAAAATCTGAGCCCTTAATCCTCAACTGGATGACAGCTACTCAGTGGCTGCAAGGACTTGCAATAGTGTGGGGATGGCTAGGTAACTGTTGCCTCTCTAGCTCTTCTTTAGGTAGTGGGATTATCTAATGAAAGTTTCATAGGAACATATGAAACAATACAGCCTTAAGAGCAAAATACTGTAGGGAAAGAACTGTGTAATATTGATGACTCTACCTTGATGCTATGTATTGAAAACCATAAAAAATAGCCCATTATTTTCTAAAGGGCACTGACACTCCTTTCTATGTGATTTTTCTATACTCAGCTTGAGCTGTTGCATTGTCTTTGCTAGGTTGGTGACAGTCTGTGAAATCTCTACTGAAGGTTACTGTGCAGGCACAAATGCAAGAGAGACAATACGGTTTTAAATGTTACTTCAGGGAGAGAAGCCTAACAAAGCCAAGAGCAAATGTCCACCACCACAGCAGCTTGTAACAAGTTGTTACCTGTTTTAATGGTTTTCCACAGAGAACTTAGAGGATTTTTTTTAAACTTCTGTTATGCCTCAGCTGCACACTGCTAGTAAGACAAAGATTTCAGTGGGGTTTATGTTTCAGTGGCATAAATCCTGTCACTGTAGGTGCATGAAACTTTCTGACTCACCCACATGCATCTAAATACTTGTTTACAGAGCATTTAGATGCTGCATTCTGTGAAGCTGGCTGAACTATTGTTATAGGCACTTACCAATGCTTGCACTGGTATGAGACTTAATTTACATGATGACTTCTGAAAGAGAAAAACGGCTTGCTTTCTCAACTCCCTTGACTGTGAGGAAGGCAGAGGAGTGTAATGGTGTCTCAGGAGCTGCTGTACCATTACAAGTACTTAAAAAAATGAGTGTGTGTTTTACAGCAGTTACATGGTTGAAAGGGGTTCTCTGGGAGACTTCCATGTTGCTCTTTTTCTTCTAGTTCCTCACTCGGACATTAAAGACATGAAAGCAAGGGCAGAGTTTGTTTTTTGTCAAAGCTGATGTCATAGAGATGTTCGAAAGTAAGTTTTGTGCTGTTTCAGGATGAAGCATGTTAGATTGTGCCTTTATTAAGGATCAATGAGCTGATCAGGGGTTCTTCACATCCCTGATTAAACTCTTCCAGAGGACAAAATCTTATTTTGGAGTCCAGGTCCAAATATCATGGATAATAGCTGATTTTATAGCTAGTTTATGATCACAGTGTTTTGCCTCCAGAGAGACAAGATGGGTCTACTTCCATAAGCACTTGACCTTTTACATTTTTAAAATCTTTAGTAGTTTATTTAAGTCTTTAGATTTGATATAGAGTCAACAAAATTCTTAAAGAATAATAGAATATAAGTAATGTAGCTATCTGATTAGTGTAGTTATATGTTAAATATATGCAAGAATTCAATTATCCTTTTAAAAACTAGTCCATTCCATGGAACAAAGTGCCAGAATCTGAATTCTGGAAAGAACATAAAAAAGCCTTTATATGAATTCGATAAAAGTTTCTTAAGCTTTTCATCATTAGGCCACTACAAAAATAATTTGGGTTTATTGTTTTTATTAATTTTTTAATAGGGAGACAACTGTACTACCTTTGTCTTGGATTGCCCAACATTAAAACATGTAGGTTGTGTATCAATTTTTTTACACTTTTTCTATTGAATTTTGAGTTTTTCATAATTGTGGGGGTGGGAAGGGATCTAGTTATCCTGCAAAATTTGAACAAACATTTTGGTTGTCTTGGAGAACAGATTTATAAAAATATATCTGCCTACCTCTTATAGCTTCAGGGGGAAAAAACCCTCAGTGTTGCCATGACTTGGAAAGATTTAGTCAAGGCCAGTCATAACCTGGGGTGTGAAATATTTTTCCCATAGAGATGAATACTGTTTTGTCTGTAGAATTTATTTGCTTAGACATCTTCTATAAAAAGAGCTATTTCTGTTGAGTGCAATTGAGCTGCACTGACCGATTAAGAAATTTTCCTGGTTTTTTGGGCTTCTGTGGAATTAACCTCTGAATTGAGGTGGGGGGGGGGGGAATTCCTTTGCTCTTTCAGTGCTTTCACTGCTTGTGCCTAAATGGATGAGAAAAGCATCTCCCTCTGCAACTTCACTGAAGAAGGAAAGGAAATGAGATCGGGTGAATGGGAGATATTAAGATGAAAGAGGATGTGGCAGGAGGTTGCTGTAGAGAAAACTGTAATAAATACATGGGAAAGAAAAAAGTAGTGTGTGCAGGTCTGATTAGATGGTGACATGCTGCAGTTACAGGAGAGCAGAGCTTCATGGGCAATCTTCTTTCTGTATGTGCTCAGCTTCTGAGTTTGGCTCAGGCTGTGCTCAATCTCTGTAACTACCTCTAGGCAACACACCTGCAGTCCCTTGATAAGGCCTCTGTCTCTGTGGTGCTGCATGCTGTGAAATGGTGTACTCATGCTTTAAAGCATGGGAGACCTAATCAGGGCAAGAGCAGAAGTCAAGACCACAGCATAGTGATTAGAAGCAGTAGTTCAATCTTCAGTCAGGCTCTCCAGAGGTTTTTAGACTGAGCTGTTTAACCAGGCTGAAGCTCCTCCATAATGAGTCCAGCTGTAGAGCTGAACCCAGACTGAACTATTGCAAGAATATTTTTTTTAATAACTGCTTTTCTGCCTTTTTTTTTTTTTTTTTTCTTCCCCACAGTTCCATTTAAAAAGTTCTTCAAGCCTCAAAGAAAGAGGAGGATCTTGGATAATCCCCAGCTTGGAAGAAGAAAGCTTTGGTGTTATAGGATGAAGGTGATAAAACAGGAGTTGTGCAGGAGTCAACATCAAGAGGTTGTTCAGGTAGATGGAAGTCCAGAGGGGGCTCAGCCTCACGAGGTGGTCCAGGAACATGTTCAGGTGGATGTAAGCCCGGAAGGAACTCCTCAACTCAGCTCACCAGTACAGCTGGAGCAAGGAGACCATCCCTCAGCAGCACAGCTACTGCCCTCTGCCCAAGAGCCCCAGGAAGAGAATGATACCCATGTGCACCCACAGAGGCAGGCAG
Organism: Sylvia atricapilla; assembly: GCF_009819655.1. Classification (NCBI taxonomy): domain Eukaryota; kingdom Metazoa; phylum Chordata; class Aves; order Passeriformes; family Sylviidae; genus Sylvia; species Sylvia atricapilla. Next base: position 102,798,648 of record NC_089140.1, on the reverse strand, counting down.
TGCAAGGAGACATGGCCCCAAACATGGGACCACAACCAACAGACCCAGGCTGCGAGTTCCCAAAAGTGACTGTCAAGGTGCAGCCCCAGAACATGAGCTGCGGGTGGGACTCCCCAGAGGTGACTGTGCAGGTGCAGCCTCGGAGGCCAAGCCCGAGATGGGAGGCCCCATCAGTGACTGTGCAGGTGCAGTTAGAGCAGCAGGGCCCAGGGCCATCTCTCCCTCAGGTAACTGTACAGCTGCAGCCCCAGGAGGGGGGACAAGGCACTGCTGGCATCAAGGTCACGGTGCAGCTGCTGCTGGGCTGTGACCCAGAAGATGTAACCTGCCTCCAGAACCAAGGTGAGGGGATGTTAGATAATGGACAACTGTTGACCCCCCCAAAAAATCCAGGAGAGATGATGAGGATGACAAGATCCGAAGGTGAGAGAAAGCGTGCTGTGGTGGAGCTGGTGCCGCAGGGAATTCTGAGCCAAAAGCAGGATCAAGGAGAAGTGGAAAAAGCCCAGCAGGACCAGAGCCAAGAAGAAAGAGCAGGAGTGGTGGAGCTGTGTAACATGCAGGCTGGAGACAAAGCAGACCTGAATGGGATGGTGACAGAGGAACAGCTGCAGGACCAGAGCCAAGAGCAGGAACAGCTAAAAGCAGAGCTGCCTCTGCAAAAGGAAGACCAAAGAAGTACAGAGATAAGACAGGAGCAACATAATGTCCGAGAAGGGCCCAGGGAGATTGTAGAAGGCCAAAAGGAAGACCTAGGAGGAGAACCATCTAAGAAACGTCCAAGAGAGGCACCAAATTATTTTGTTGCTATTCCAATAACAGCTGATCAGGTACTTTGAAGTAGCTGTTCTATTAAAAAAAAGCTTAACTTAGGCTTAATTTCTGGTCTTGATTGCAAGGATTGTTAACAAGCCAAGAGTGATCAAATTCTGCCTGCTTTTCCCAAGTGATTTGTTGGGTCTTGGATGGAGTTAGCTTCCTCATAGCAACACTTAAGTGCTGTGCTTTGTTTTGGTAGATACAGATGTGTTTATATACATCCAGGTTTCAGCTACTGCTAGGAAAAAAAAAAAATCACTTCTGCGGTTGCCACTGCCCTTTCTGTAGGGTCTCTCTCATCACTAGTATCTTTTATTCTGTAATCTTTTTTCAAAAAAAAGGCCTGGCTTTCATCATCTTGTGTTGTCCCATCCTACATTTTCTTAGGGCTGAATTTAGTACAAGGGTATTTGTTTTTTTGTCTCTTTTTCCACTGAAGTTCACAATGGAGAATGAGAATTTCCTTCTCTTCTGCAGAAGATTATAGGGAATTGGTCTGTTTTTTCTTCTCCATCTTTTATCCAATAAACTTGTCCTGAGATCCTAGATAAATGATTAATTTCAAGAACCCATGTGTGCAGTCTATATGCTCACACTTCAAGGTGTGCTATATTCTGTGACTCCCATGTTTAAGCAGTGTTGGAAAAAGCAACAGATCATTTCACCTCTGGTAACGTTAAACCAAAGTGCAGCAAACAGTGGAAATACAAACAGACATATTCTCTTCTAGAGGCTTTGTGGGGGACCTAAAACTTTCCAGTTATGACTTTAAATGCTGCTTCTGAAATGTCATACAGTATTGCAGGGCTTGGCTGCTACAGGCCCTATCTTATGATCCATGGAAGAAAATTCCAAAAATGATACAATAGCTAGAGAGGAAGATTTCACACTTTATTTACTAGTTAGGGGCTTCAAATGAGTCTTACATAACTACTGCACAACTCTTTGTACTTGTAAACAAAGTGGGAAAACACTGGCTCACCTTGAACTACTTATTCCCATTCTGCTGCTATGATTTTTGAAGCTCACTCGAAGTTTTCTGAAAGAAGAATATGGAATGTTTCATTTCCAGAGCAATACTGTCATTGCCTTTATGGACAGGATTTTTTTTAACCTTTAGCCTTCCATAGACAACTGTGACCTGCTGATGGCAGTGGTTTGGGGTTTTTTTTTGGGGGGGGGGGGGGGGGGGGGGTTTTGGGGGGGGGGTTTTGGGGGGGTTTTTTGGGGGGGTTTTTTTGGTTTTTTCAGCTGCAATGTCTTTGCAGGTATGCAAAAGCAGACAAACTGAGACCACTTTGTCCATGTATCTGCTGTTATCCCACGGGAGCTTGGATGGGATTCTGTTCCAGCATTGTGGAACAGCAGCTTTGTCAGGTGGGGCATGCCCCATGCTCTTTATGTAGGGGCAGCAGATGACTATGAACTCAAATATATTATGAAGGGAAAGAACAGCCCTGACTTGCCAAGATAATGAGCAGACTATTCCACCTGGCAGAGAAAGACAGGGGAAAGTCTTAATTTGAATTAGAAACTACTGTGTCCAGCTAGCATGGGCAGAATGGAGAAACAGTACATAAATTATGTAAATTATTAATATTTCTAAAATATATATTGGTATCTTTTCCTATAAATAAAATGTAAAAGGCAAAATCTGGGTAGTAACTTGTATGAACAGCGTGAAAATACAGCTTTCTACTATCAGCACCTGCTAGTAGTTTATGGTGCATTTTCCAATGAACCAAATAGATATTGCTTGTTGCAATATATAACTTGATTGTTTTTTACCTAGCTTAAGCTTTCATGCAGTGTCTGGCATGACTATTTATGCTGCTGACAGGCAATAATTAGGTAGAATTGATGTATCTGTTGTACAGGATTTTCCCTTTTTCTTCAGTGGGACTAGCAGTTGTGGTACAGTAGTTTGCTTTGGCAGGCTTCTGAGTTTTTGTTTTTACCGAAGTTAAGTGTAAAAACACTTCTGCATGTGTTAGAGGGAGACGTCAAAGGTGCCTTCCTCTTGGTTGGCAATTATTTGCTCTGGCTTTGTCTCAAGCAGAATGATCTTTGAAGGTTATCTGGAGGATGGCCTCATATAACTTTAGTGATTCCTACATATGACTGGCTTTTGAGAGGTGAACAAAAGTGCAGAGCACATCAGGAAGATAAATGCCAGGAAAGGAAAAGAACTGTGTAAGCTGAAGACAATGTTGGCAGATGAACAAATGGGTATGAAGTGGGCAAAGAATAAATTTACGCTGGAAACTGGAAAGTTTCCTGCCGTCTGAGGAATGAGATCATGGAACAGCTTGAAGGGTCATGAATGCTTAACTTATTCTGCTATTTTAATGAGATTTGAGTGTCTTAGTATATGGCCTGGGACCACATCCTGTGCAGCCCAATTAATATTTTTCCTTTCTTTTTCATTTTCTTCTCTCTATCAATTGTTCCCTTACAGATTTCCCTGCACTCACACCAGCTCTGGTAATCTGGCAGCTCTGACATCCCTGGTTGGATGCTCTGCCCAAGATGTTCCTAGTTTGTGTTCCTCTTAAGTGCTATCCTTAAGGATGGCAGTGACATGAGACAGTCTTGTATGAAGCCTTGAAAGAACACTGAAAGGTGCAGCACTGGTAAGGTTGGCATATAAACGCAAAGAGTGTGAGTAAAGAAATCATAGAATGGTTTGAGCTAGAAGGGATCTTCAATGTCATCTAGTTTCAATCCCCCTGCCATAGGCAAAGACCCCTTTCACTAGACCAAGTTGCTCAGAGCTTCATTCAATCTGGCTATGAATACTTCCAGGACTGGGGCATCCACAATTCTGGGCAACATGTTCCAGTACCTCACCACCCTCACAACCAATAATTCTCTCCTAATATCTAAACTAAACCTACTCTCTTCTAGTTTGAATCCTCTTTTTCCTTGTCCTGTCACTCCATGCTCTTGTAAGAAGTCCCTCTCCATCTTTCTTGTAGTCTTGCTTCAGGTCCTGAAAGGCAGCAATTGGGATACTCTGCCCTTTCTTTTCCAGGCTGAACAAACAGAATTGTCTCAGCCTTTCCTCACAGGAGAGGTGCTCCATCCCTCTGGTAATCTTGGTGTATCACCTCTGGGTTCATTCCAACAGCTCCATGTCTTTCCTATGCTGGAGGCCCCAAAGCTGGATGCAGCACTGCAGGTGGGGTCTCATGGAGTGGAGGATGGAATCCTCCCTCGACCTGCTGGCCAAATGTGTGTGTATACACACATATGTACCTCCATATATAACAATGTTTTGACAATTTTAGATGCTTTTACCTTTAAAGCAGACATTCCTGCCCTCACTGACTACACAATTTGGTTGTCTGCTACTCTGTAGACCTTGTCTATTACGGAAGGGTTTTAAAGATGCTGTTAGCGCTTTGGGAATAATTATTTTGCCTTAATTATTTAAGAGAGCTTTCCAGATGGCAGGGCCTAGGGCTGTTGACATTTTTCTCCCTTTCAAGAGGACAAAGGAAAAGCCTTGTTCCAGTCCTGGTTGGTGCACAGCCTTTTTTTTCCTTTGTGTCTAAGCAAGGCTCCAGAAGGCTGAAAACTAGGCTTGTACTGGATTGAATCTAACAATGTTATGATCTCAGGCTTTTAGTACTCCATTTTAAGTGCCTCCTTTTTGCCCCTCACTTCCTGATACCCTCCCAGCTATCCCATCAACTACACAGCATTTATAGAAAAGTTCTAGACTGATGCACAAAAAAACCCCAAAACAGTGTAGTGATAGGGTAGACAGTTCCCATGGGAGGAGGACCAGGAAGCTGTGAAAATAAGAAGAGGTAAGAAAAGACATTAATGCTACTCTGTGGTAGTTAAATATCTGTGTGAGAGAATTTCACTCAAACTCAGCTTCCCAGATGTCTAAGCCTCAAACTGGTTTGTGAAAGGAAGTTCTTTCTTTTCTGCAGGATGTTTTTGGAAGGATTGGGTAAGGGAGAACAACAGGAGGCTCTTTTGTAGAACTACTGTTAATACTTAGCCTAGTCTGTTGAAGCAAATGTTGTAGTTTGTGTGGTCAGATAGCTTGATGGCTTGATTCCTGCTCAATGTTTTCACAATCTAAACATATGCTGTAAATAGCAGGCTGCAATAAAGTTGCAGTAGGAATTAACTTAATGTAAGAGTCAGTGATGTGTTTTTCACAGTGACAAATGTACCATAAGGGTTGGTGAATTCGGGGAGTTTGTATCTTCAAATGGTCATTTTAATTGTGTGTGGCTTTTATCCTCATGTTTATTTGGAACTTGGTATTGGAATATCTTCTCACGTGTAGGCTGTGGGACTACTTACTGGGCTGCACAATGACTGCTAGGCTTTATGGAGAAAGATTGCAAAACAAAAGCATATTGACCCAGCTGTTTTGATCTATGTAAGAATAAAGGGGAGCTCTAACATGTGTGAGCACCTGGGCATGTAAGGCAGAGTTTGCTCAGTGAAATAATTTGAAAATCTATAAGTGATTTCTCTGTAGCTTGGACTTCCACCAGATACTTAGTACCTGTGTGAATGAATTCTTCTCCCTCCTGCCTGTTCCCATGACTGGCTTATGAACCTTAACAGCACATATCGAAAAAAGAATCTTTGGAGTCAATTGTGTAAAGGCACAGATAGATCCACAAGAGCCAGAAACTGGCCACACAGTTCTGAGAAACACTAGCTGAGAAAACAGCATGTTTACCCAGTCAATCTACTTTGTTTGGTGCTGCATTTTCCTTTTGGGAAGAGATATCAGTTTAATCTGTGATCAAACTTGTAATCAGAAAATGGCATAAGATTAATTATGGAAATGCTATTCAATTTCCACAGTCTATTAACAACTGACAACTGCATGAAGATCCTATTAATATTTACACAGTGCTGTGAGCTTTAATCTAACATGCTTAGGGTCAGATTCACACCTACTTTAAGATCTATGGCTTCTGGCTCACAGGAGAGCTATGAATTTAGCCTGTAGGCTTTAAAAAGGAAAACAGAAAAAATCAATTCCTGAAAAATTAAGTACAAAAGTGAAAGTTGCTATATGATAAATCTGGAGTGAGGAGGGAGAGGAAGGTGGCTTTGTGGATTCCTGGCTTAAATGCTGAGTTGCATTGTTGCATTTTTGGGTGTGTAAAGCTTTGGTATTCTGAATTTTTCCAGTAACATGGACACATTCAAAAATGAAAATTTGTCTCCTCCACTGCAGATTTTGGACAGAATTGAAGATGTTCAAGAACTTATATTCTCTAAAGAACCTGACCTGTCAAGAGCTCTCCTTCCTGTTCAAACTATGCACCTTACTATAATAGTAGCTCATCTGGGAACAGAAGAAGAAGTGAAAAAGTAAGAATCCTGCCAAATTTAAGAGCAGTTAATTTCTCTGTAAATGTGGTAGCCTTAGTGCTGCTATTGAGAATCATTATGTTTTATTAGAGCCTACACACAATTTCTCTTAAACTTTTTTTTTTTAATCAGTTTCTGGCTTGCTTTCAGTACCTGTGGGGAAAGATCTTTACAAAAGCTAGCTGTGATGCGTCAGAGATTGAAATTTTCTTATCTGCCATGGGGTGAAGAGAAAAAGCAGTGTGGCTGTAAATAGTATTACTGCTTTCTTACTGTGTTACTACCACAAATTAGCTCAACAGATGTAAGCTTCCCTGAGCTGCTGTCTTTTGAGAAACTGCAATTTTTCAGATCAGCCGTACTTTTATCAGCTGGAAAATGTTAGCTGTTAAGATATATTGCATTAAGAAGAAAACAACAACAACAACAAAAAAATCTGCCTAGTTCTCTCCTGAGCTGCTCTCCTGTTGAATTCAAGCTGTGGGCTGTCACTGGGGCCCTGTGAATTAAGATGGAGCTATTGACAGATGACTAAGGAAAGCTACCCTGTGGTCAGGAATTGATAGAAAGGTCCAGAAAATAATGCCAGTCTGCTGCAGGTTTTTTTTTTTTCTCTAAGCCTTATCTGACTGTACCACACTGGAAAACCTGGAACTCCTTGACATAAGGAGGCAGAAAGGAAAGGCCCATGTGTGCCTGGGAAGGCATCATGTGATAGAGGTGGGAACCTGGTGAGAACAGTCCTTTCTTCAGGGGCCCTGGCACATACCAGCACGGGAATGAAAAACAGGCCTCAACACCATATGAGTGTCACACAGGATCCGCTTGGGTGTAAAGCGGAATGCCTAGCTGGAAAGGTGTCAAAAAACCTAATATGACTAGAAAAAAACCTCTTCTGCCCATACAGGCAGCACCAGTTAAGCATGATTAAGATGCATATGACAAGCTTGTGTGTGCTTTATTTTAAAATAACCTGCTTTATTTTTCATTCCAGAATTTTTTGGAGGAAAAAAAAAGTTATATGGGCTAAGGAGACATGCAGAAAGGCAGTGTACAGTAACTCAGTAATAAAAGGCTGTGCCAGTGCTGCTGACTGGGCAGGCTGATGTCCAAGAGGATAGGAAGGGAGTTGATAGCAGCAATCAAAATGGGAATCAATTGGTTAGGGAAGTGAGTGGAGCTAAGCAGTGTTAATGAACTTAAGAGTGGATGTGTGTCTGTAATGTAAAAATAATGGACATAACTAATGAAAAGCAGATCTGCCTTGCCAAATGTTTTTCATTCTGTATCTTTTACCTACCTCCATAGCTCTTCTAAATGAGGCTGTAGCTCAGTGGCTACTGCTCTGTGCTGTCCTATGAAGAGACTGCGTTGAGCTCAGCTATTTCTCACTTCTCAAGCTAGCAGCACTGCTGATGAAACTGGCCCAGCCCCTCACAGTGGGAGGGTGGTATCTTCAGTCTCAGGGCAAAAGCTGGAGCAGAACTCTTTACATTGACATAGGACATGTCAATGTATGGAATGTAAATGAAAAGCTGAAAAAAAAAGCAGGTTTAGATTAGATACTGGTAAGAAATTCTTTACTACAGTGAGATCCTGAACAGAGAGAAGTTGTGGATGGCCCATCCCTGGAAGTATTCAAGCAGTGTGGGTGGGGCTTTGAGTAACCTGGTCCACTGGAACCAGGTTAAAACTAGATAATATTTAAGGTCCCGTGCAACAGAAACCATTCGATGGGAGAAGTTTTCTTAGCAGTATTTAATTTTTGCTTAGACATTATGAACTTACATGAAGGACTAGATTAGTCATGCTTGTTGAGATGGAAAAATCAGAATCCTCTGCAGAGAATTCACTCTCTTTCCAACTTCAGTCCTGTCCTTGCTGTATCTTTATCTGCTGCGTCCCCATGAGTCTTGGAAAGAAGCTGCTCTTATGCCATTAGAGCTGAAATAATTAAAATGTAGTAATGAGGACTGTTCATGATGTTGACTGAAGTGTGGCCTCTGTATGCTTTAAACATGCTTTCCAAAGGGCATTAATTTGTGCTCTGTGGGTTTTACTGCCTGGTTTCTATTTGGATGTTACACAGGTCTAAGATTTCTAAAGAGTGGAATGAATGCAGTCAAAACTTGTTCTAAGTATAATGATAAAATAAATGTGGCTGCAGCAGGCCCAGTAACCTATGGATGGTGTCATGCTGCAGTTTGTTAGAAGTATGAAGCCTTGGTAGAAGGCTTCTGGTCAAATTCACTTTGAAGAGTATCCCCCTTCCTGAGACACCAGGGCAAAGAAGGGCACCTGTAAACTTCAGCAGGTATTAAGTTGCTGGAATTCTTGGTGCCTATATTTAGAAATTTAAATGTTATGCTTTTTCTGTGTCTTTAAGAAAGATGTTTTAATTTGAAGTGTTAACGTCCTTTTTTGAGATTTCTGTGCACAGAAATTCACTTGAGAATTCACTTTTTTTTGAGATTTCTGTGCACAGCCAGGTGCAGATCTAAACTTTATTAATATGGGATGCAGAGCTGAGAACATAACCATCAATTTGATATTTTGTTACCTAGCCTGGAATAGGAGGATATAATGGAGAAAAATGCTAATTGTGTTTCAGGTGGGAGAATGAATTTGTTTTAGTTTAAGAATAAAATTAGTCAACCAGTTGAGAATGACAGCAATAGAGTTTTAAACTACATGATGCAAATGTAAGTTCAGTTTTATCCCTTTTGAATCTTCAGTAGCATATATTCACAGCTTCTCTGGAGTGTTAATATTTTGAGTGTTCACTAACAAAACTCGCTTCTAATATATAAGCTAAAGTTGAAGTGAAAGGTGTAGTGTATTTAAAATCTTCTTAACTGTTGCAAAAGAATTAGCAATGAAATACAGTGTGCTTGTGATACCTTGCATAGTGCTGCAGATTGGTCAAAACCCAGGTATATTGGCTGGTATTAAAAATAAAACAATGTTTCCATATGTAAAAACCCTAATAACTTTCAGCATTTATATATTGATTATTTTTAAGGGCTGTTCTGGCACTGAAGCAAAGCAAAACTAAAGTGGAAGACATCTTGCAGGGTAAAGACCTTAATTTGACATTCCACGGGATTGGAGAGTTCAATAACCAAGTTCTGTATGTGAAAATGTTGGAGGAAAACCAGAAAATGCTTAACAGAATTGCAGGTAAATACAAATCCTCATTCTCTAGCACCTGTAATAAACCAGTTGTAGAGTCTGTCAGCTCCTGTAAGCACTGGCCCAAGCTGTTGGGCAAGACTGTGATGTGTTGCCTTTCCTTTCTTCTCCTCTCTTTCTTAATTGTTAAAGCCAACAGCTGGGTTCCTGCAGAGCATTAGGTCTAAAATAGCTTGTCTGTACCAATATGAGACAGGTGAAAATGCACAGACATTCATGTGAAGATCACAGAGCAAAGCTAACTTAACCTGCCCAGCAGCTGGAATCTCACAGGCCTGAGGTGTGCAGTGTTCAAAGTGACACCTCTAAGTGAGGCTCCGTTCACTCTAATAATTTGAAAGTGTTTGCTTCAGGAAAGCATACAAGAACTTCCTTCAGACTGGAGTATGCATGAAATCATGAGTACCTCTGGGATGGAAGTGACAAAAATCAATATTTGTCAGCATATGTGTGTGTTGCACAAACAAATCAGTCTTTTGCTTCCACTATAGAAGATGAAACAGAAGTGTAAGAATAGCCTATCCTCTGCTCTAATTTCCCAAAGCACTGATGTGCTTATGAGATGTTCGATACCTTTGATCTGCTTACCTGCATCTGAGTACTGTTCCAGAAGGGCTCAATGCTCTATTCTTCCTCCCTATCCAGTTCTGCTTTTAGGACCCGCATTAGCCTGCAATGCAGAACCTAATCTGTATCCTGGGCTTCTGTTCCAACAGAACAGAAATAATCAATATACATTATTTTTCTTTGCTATTTTCATACTAAGCAAAAGGGAAGCATAGTTCAACTAATTCTTCTCAAAAAGGTATGCAATACAAAGACACTGTAAACTTCAAAGAGTATGATTCTCAGAGCAGTCTGTTTTGCTTTCTGTTGATACTCATTCAGTTCTCAGCTTTGATAGACTAGTTCTGCTCTTGTCCTCCTGTTTATTTTGCCTCTTAAGTAGTCAATGTTATAACTAGACAGGAGATGCCTTTTATGAACAGCTTCTTTGCCTCAGCTATATAAATTAGCCACTTCACTACCCATTACCTCTTGCTTGACTCTGGCCTCTGCTTCTCTTATTGTTACATCCATACCAAAGCAAATTTTGACTCAAAACAGTGTGCTTTTGTTGAAAGTACTCTGATGTCTGGGCTTACTAAGATTGCAACCTCAACAAACTTGCCCATGCACAAACTGCTTCTTCTCAAGGCTTTGACTGAAAGATAACAAAGTAGAAGGCAGATGATGCAATTTCCTATAAGATTGTATCTGGTACATGCCTGTCTACAATATATATACAATTCAGTGTCATTGAAATAAGAGGCTGGTTGACTCTTTGATGCCTCATGTGATTGTTTCGACAGCACCACCTTGGCTCTCTCCTCACTCCTGAAAAATACAGAAATTAGTACCTCACTCCATCTGAAATGACTGGTTTTCCTTGACTCATTGTCTTGCTTAACTGAGAATTCTGTTCCCAATGAGTCATACCATACAAGGTCAATCTTTATCATGCTATTTATCACCATCAGAAGTGTTTAATTTGATTCTGCAGAATGTGTGCTATGATGCTCTTTAAATATCATCTTAGACCTGCATTAGCTGTAAGAACCATTGCAATAGTGGGTGGCAGATCCTTCATGTTCTCTGCCTGGCAAACCTGCATCTTCAGGGTTTAGGAAACCTAATATCTAGCTTCTGATCTGAACCCCTTAATTAGATAGAGGAGAAAAAAAAAATCTGATTGTAAGCCCTGGGAATATTCTGCCAGTACTTGTGTTTTTAATGCAATATGATTGTTCACTGATTGCCTGAAATAATTCCTTGACTGGGAGACAAGCTGCCAGTTTTCAAGCTGTTAACTCTTTATCAATGATTTTGCTATTCAGAGAGTTGTAGCTTCCAGTGTTGTTCTATTCTGCATAACTTCTGACCATTCTAGAACTTAATGAGTCTGGGAATTATGCAAATATGTATCAAAGTCTATCCTTTCAATGACATCTCCAAAGAAAAAGATTTTGTCATTCCCCCTCTCTCAGCAAAGCGGGGAATTAATTGTTTATACAAGGAATAGAGACTCTTTTCCTTACCTTTTAGTCAATCTTTTTGGTTGCCATGAGCTAGGTGTGAATTTTAAATGCTGTCTTTTTGAGCAGCATAATGGGCCAATGATTTGGCTGACAAAGATCAAGACACTCCTGTCAGCTGTCTCTGCCTCATCATGCCCTTATTGATGGCTGGTTGTCAGCAAGTTTGAGTTCTGCCTGCTCTAATGAAGTATTTTAGCCTGTGAAGTGTTCCTGAAGTCACTACCCAGGTGACTGGCCCTCCATCTGCTTTTGGTCCTACCTATATCATGGACTTCAGTTTCCAAGTGGAGAGTTAACCTATCTCTAGATCAATTAACTCTGATAAACTGGTAACTACTGAGCACTACTGGGTTTATCTTGCTGCTAGAGATCTCATCAACTTTGGAGGAAAAGATACTGCTTAAGATGTCCTGGAGCTTTTGTAGGATATTTTTTCAAATGAGCTAGAGAAGACAGTGTCTGGAAAATTGAGTGCCAACCTGGCATGGGCAGGACCACACCATTCAGGAGCCTTCCTCCTATACTCCTTGAAGATGATTGCTGGCCTGGACCTTTCTTCCATCGTCTGCTTTTCTGATGAAAATCTGCTCAAGGCAGTAAGACCTTCACCTTCTAGAAGGAGCCCCTTCCTGCTCTTCGTAGGCTTGGTGCTGGGTGGTAATGAAGAGGGTTCATTATGCTATGTTCAGATTTTCTTTCTTAGGTTAATATCTACGTCATTTCTGTCATGTACCTAGAGGAGGTTGTATGCTGAATGATGCATGGGGAAGGGTGGTTTTTTCCTAGAAGGAGCTTAGACACTTCTGTGTTTCTCTGGGCTTGCTGTGCTTTGACCAACTGATGTGGGGAAAAAAAATCTTAATATGAACAAATTCTCATGTAAATGTGTTCTATTTGACAAAGTACCAGGGGTGCTTTAGGGGTTGTTTGATACCAAACCATAATCACCTAGGACTATTTTCAGATGTCCTATAGTATTTGCACCACTCACACTGGACCTACAGCCAGGCTGTACCTTCTGCAGCAGCAGCTGGAGGCCAGGTGGACATCCTGTAGGGCGTCTAAAAGGGCATTATATGCTTATTTGGACAACTGGATCCTAATCTTTGTGTGTTCCAGATGGAAAAATATAAAAAGGCAGTTGCCTTGGCAAAGTGATCAGACAGCCCCAGCTGCTCTTCCTTCATAAATACTCTGAGAGAAACATTTAAGCTATTAATTAGCTAAAGTCCAAGACAGAGACCTGGCATTGATATAAAGGCAAATGACAAACTAGTAAAACACACATGTAGTTAAACTTCCTGATAGGTGGAAAAATAAAATGCAAGCAGGGGATTTCAAACAAGGCACCCATCAGGTGTGTAATATGCTATTTTTCACACAGTTTCAACAATTGAATCTTCTTTCAGGGCCCAAGCAACTAAGCAGTAACAAAGATAGGTGGTCAAGGCAGGGGAGATCTGACCGGAACAGCCACAAGTGCTGCAGGTCTCCATTTTAAAATGTTGTTTCCTCCCCCTGCCCTTTTTCTCCCCCCACTATTTTATCTGCTTCATACAATCATGGTATAAAGATCTGTCAGCAAGAAAAATTGCTCCAGCCTTAGCCAATGCTTTAAGTGTAATTTTGGAATTACTTCTTACTATTTAAGCACAACTGTTGAACAAGACATCATCTTCTGGTTTTGCCAGACTTGTAGGGATCTGCCTCATGCGAACCTTACCTTGCTGTACTGAAACTGCATCCCCAAAGCTCATGAAAACCAAGTTCAGCTTGGTTTGACTTGTCATTAAAACCCTTAGCTGAAAGGCCTTGAAGAATATAATTCCTGGAGTTGCACACTGGCACTGTTTTCTATAAAGGACAAAACCTTACAACTTTATAAATATGTGACCTGAAGTTTTTATGCCAAAACCATAAATAAACACTTTGTATCACATTTGTATCTGGGGAAGGAGCATTAGGTTTGATCCCTCCTGAATTGTTTTAGTGCTGTGGAGTTGTAGTAGTTTTGGGAATCTAACCACCCTTATTTTTTTTTCCCCCCCCTGGAACCACTTTGGCTTCTTGCATCACTGTTTGTAATAAGTGGGGAGAATCTGTTCTGTCACAGACCCTAGCTGTGGCCAGTGGTGGTGGCTGCATCTGTTCCTGGCAGGGCGACCATAGACAGACCCTTTCTTGAGCTCACCACTTGATAGGGATTTGTGAATCAGAAGGAATTGCGTTGCACACACAGAAGTTTGGATTTGGTCTCAGGTTTACAACTTCTGTCTGTGTGTCATGCAGAACTTTGGTTTTGAGTACTTTTCTCAAGTTTTTCTGTTGCCTATGATAGGGCAGTAGCCTGGAGTATGTTTTAACTGTCTTGCTTGAGACAGGGGCAGTGGGCTTTTTGTCTAACCTCCCTGTCAATATTTTTTCCCTACCTCCTCACTGTTACTCATTTTCTTTCTATATTTGTCTTTTTCCAGAGCGTGGAACGATGCTTTATTGAAATGAATCTTGACATTTCAGGAAGTAAGGACTTCAAACCACATCTGACTTTCCTGAAGCTCTCTAAAGTATCAAGGTTGAGAAGAAGGGTAAGTAAGTGGGTTTAAGAATATTTTTCCTGGGATCAGTCTAGTGATTACTTTTCTTTCAATGGGATCCTTGGGATCTAAGCAATAATCATTGCAATCACAGAACAATATAACTTCTCTATAACTTAACAAAGCATGTATACAGGCTGGTAAACACAGTTGTGTTTGTTCATCTCTGACTGGAAGAAATGAGGTCTGTTGCTAATACTGTGTATGGCCTCTTGTAGAGTACAGACTGCTTCCCTTCCATTGTGGCCGGTCAAATCTGCACAAAAACCATATCAAGTTGTTTCCATAGGGCAAGATGGCTTCTGAGTAATATTTGTCTTCTGAGTAGTATTACCTCAGAACAAGATTAATGTCACGTTGGAAGTCAGGCTGGTGCCTTGATTTATACTAGAAATGTGTGACGTGCTTTTCTAACCTTTACTGCAGCGTTGTATGGGATTATCACAAACAATTAAAGTAAAAACCAGCTTTGATTAGATTGTTCATTTCCCAGTGGAATACTGTCCTGTTTGTTTCCAGGAATAATACTTGTATTTATGAGGTCAGTATATTGCAATCTTGGAACACCAGAGCAGCATGCAGAACAGAAAACAGAAAAAGCTATAATAGCTGAAGAAATGACCTTGTTCAAGTACTTCATTTGACTTGATATTAGCCTTTTGTATACATGATAAAATCAAAGGTGGCTAGGACTGATAGTTCTGTGCTGGAGGCTCTTTCTTTTATACTGCCTGTAGGGATTTTCATGAGCAGAGGCATCTGCAATGTCTAATGCAAAAGAAACTATACAGTAGGCACGTAGGAATTACTGTTGACTCTTGTCTGGAGTATTTTCACACTTCCTCGTACTATGAAATCTAAAATTAAAAATAGAATTGTAATTTCCTGCATGCTCTCTCCTTTTGATCTCTAGCACTAAATATAGCTTAATCTTGCATACCATTATTTATGTACAGCATCTCATTGCATCTATATACATAAATATGCAAGTGTATAGGTCTTTAAATGTTAGAATATCAGTGGTATGCCCAGAAATGGATGCAGTATTCCTGATGTGGCTCACCAGTGCTGAGCAAAGGGGAATTACCTGCATCAATCTGCTGGCAACATTCCTCCTAATGCAGCCCAGGATACTACTGGCTGCCTTTGTTGCAAGGACACATACTGGCTTGTGGTCAACCTGGTATCCACTAGGACCTCTAGGTCCTTTTTCTGTAGAACTCCTTCACAGTCAGCTGTCAGCCTGTACTCGTGCCTGGGTTCATTCCTTTCCCATGTCTGACCTTTGTGTTTCCTGCTGAGCCTCGTGAAGTCCCTATTAGTCCATTTCCCCAGCTATTGTGACAACTCTGGCTGGCAGTAGCCTCTAGTGAATCAGGCACTTATCCCAGTTTGTTATTAGTGACATGCTGAGGTTGCACTCTGCCCCAATATCTACATCATTAATGAAGGTGCTAATCAGTACTGGACCCAATATTGGCCCCTTGGTGCATCTCTACCTACCAGTCTCCAACTAGACTTTGTGCCCCCAATCACTGCCACATGGAACTGGCTGTTCAGCCTATTTTCAAGCCACCTCACTGTTCAGCCAGACTCATCAGCCTTCTCTATGGAGATGTCACAGAAAATGGTGTCAAAAACCTTCCTGGACTTCAGCTAGACAATATTCACTGCTCTTCCCTCGTTTACCAAGCGTTACTTGTTTCTGTGCGAGTTTGTTTCCACAATAAAACCTTTTCTCCTAAAAATATTATTTTACAGACCAGGACTGTGAAACTGAAGTGGAGTAGGGCCAAATTTTGAGTCGTTATTAGGGGCATGTGAGCTCTGTAAGTCCATGTATAACTCTCCCTGAGGTTAGTAAGGCTCAAGTCTAGACAAAACATAATCTTGAAGACCAAACGGGAAGATTAATTTGTTTTAAGACAAAGTTGACACTGTCAACTTAAGGCATTTCTTTCAAAATATAACACAGATAAAAAGGTGAAAACTGATTATTTTATAGTATCCCATTCCTAAATAGTGCAGGAGAGAGATCAGCCTTTCTAAACACTAGAAGATGCCAAAGTATGAAATAGACAAAATATCACTTAAGTTATTATGATGCCATCTACTGGCTGTAATTACTTTCTTTAGACCATAAATAACTGTTTCCTTGTAAAAAGGGTCCTGTTTAAGTATTTCACACAGCTGGAGTGGTTCTTATATGAAGTATAAAAGGTAATCTCTAAGGCAGTTTATATTTTATACTCAGGAATACTTTGCTAATGAGAGGTATGTGATGATACTGGTGGTGTAGCTGTAAACCTTGTTCTCATTTGTGGGGAAAGAGGAGCTAGTTCTCTTTAAAACTAATACTACTGTAAACTTTCACCTGAAGAAGTTGGGCATCTTTAGCTTTGGTTGTGTGCCTAAATATCCCAAGAGGCTTGAGAGATCTTGGATTGTGTGCTTTTTATTCTGAATAACTACCAAAGGAGCAGCAAGTACTATTTGAAGATCAGGTACAAAATGGGCAGTGTGACCCTGGCATAAATAAAAAATATGGGTTCTTCAGGTGTTTTGACCTCTACCTTTCCAATGAGCCAAAAGGGAACAGTTCACCTCTTAAGAGAATCCACTTCCTTACTTGTAGTAAAAGCCTTCTCCAGCACACAAAGAGCTTGCAGTGTGGGCTGTTACCCTTTAGTGCTGGGCACTGCCCGATCTCACTTCTGCCACAGCAAAGCTGTGGATCAAGTGCCTCTGTGCTAAAGTGGAAAAGTTTGTTCATTCCCTTTTATGCTGCTTCGAGATTCACTTGGTGCAGGTCTGGAAATAGCTGTGGTCTACCCTGGGTTGTGAGAGAGCAAATGTGTTATTTAACAAGTATAACAAGTGACACATTTGTATTAAAATATTTGGTGCTTTTTAATGGAAGGGCAGTCCTAATCCTGCCCTCTTCTGGCTGCTTGATAAGTTATCTTCAATGATGTGACCTTACTCAAGTTTCCATTATCCTCCCAAATTACCCAGAAAACAGCCCATGCGCAGTGCGTCTCTGCATTTCAGCAGAACTTGAACCTCGAGGCATTTAGGTGACATGTAGCTCCTGGCCCCTGAACAGCCTGGCTCTGACAGACACATGGGTATTTCTGGGGCAGAGAAAAAGTGTGCTGTTGGTTTATTTAAACATTCAAGTGTGTTTGTCACCTCAGGCAGCAGTGCCTAATGGTTTGATGATTTGGTTGTGAAGCTATTTATACCTGCTTCTATCCAGGTGACACTGGCTGTCTGGCTGTCCTCCCACAGTGTCCATGCTGTGAACCATATATCCACCTGCTAATAAGTCTGTCATTATAAGAAAAAAAATCTTGTAAAATTACTTTGGTGTTTTTTTTTTTTTTTTTTTCTTCCCCTGGTGGCTGGGAGCAGGTCTGAGCAAACTGATTGAGAGTTCTTTGAGGCAATGTGCTGTAAGGAGCCCCTTGGAGCCTTGTTAGCTCACATACTCATTAGTTTAGGAGAAGGTGGAGACTATTCTCTGTTGCTAATGATTCATCTGTCCTTCATTACATCTCCGATGTGCCCCTAGCATATGTGGTTTGCTATAGGCTAAATGCTTTGTGGGAGCCCCTTGTACAAACTGACAGCCTGTTGCAGTCTGAATTAAAGGCCTGGGAACCATGGAATTGTTGGGTTGCTCACCCATCCCTGGTGACACGTGTATGGGGCAGCTAGTGCTGCTGTGTCCAAACTTGCTGGGGGGAGAAGAGCCAAGAAATCACTCTGAGGAACTGCTGGTTTTTGATCTTGACAGTCATATAGTGCAATGATTTCTAAGCACGTGCTTTGGTTATGGCAATAAAGTTACTTTTCTTAGTCTGAAAAGAATGTGCCAACATTTGAAAACACATCTCTAGGACTGTACCTTTCATTTGTGTGTCATGACTGTTGAAACATTTGGCCATTGAGATACTGACAGTGCTTGGTAGCTATCTAAGAGCTGCTGAGGTTTTCTCTTTTTTTCTGGCTTGCTGAAATGAGCTTGTTTTCCCAGTAAGTCACTGAGTTAAATTTCTTTTGAATGCTACTTTACTCACAGGGGTGAAAGTCCGTGAACTCAATTTCTAGCCAGTCTTTAGCACACAATTTAATTACTATTGTGGTTGGGTACCAACGAGAAGGGTTAACTTTTCAGTCTAAGACAGCTGTGAGATGAAACTGAGGAAAGTAAACTCTAGGTGAAATTAAGCAATCCCTCTTAAAGGCAATTCAGAATATTTATGGTGACTATGAGCTTGCCTGAAGTATCTACAATTAGATGTATGCATTTAAGTAACAGTAGGTTGAATTGATCTGATTTTGTATCTTTGGCATGCGTCTATTTTGGAGGAGGGTGGGGTAGATGAAGAATTCAGCAAAAGCCAAGCTTCTTATAACTTTAATTTTTAATGGTTGGCTTTTCTCAGTATCAACTTAAATACTACCACATGAAGTTGATGCTGTTATCCTAATCAGGGGTAGGACTGGGAGGGTGGTGTTTTCTTTGCTGATTTTGTTAAGATAGCACTTGACACACCTTCCTAAAGGTGTGCACGTGTATTTGTGCACATATATTATACATATAATGTCATATTGCTCTTTCAACAAATAGGGCTTCAGGAAAATTTGTACGGATCTCTATAAGGAATATGAGGACAGCCACTTTGGCACAGAGGTCTTCAGTCGAATTGATCTCTGTGCCATGCGTAAGAAGAAGCAGGAATCTGGTTACTATTACTGTGAGTGTTCAATCAATGTGGGCTCCAGTGGTAAGGAAGAGAGTAAAGAGCAAGAAATGCAGACAGAAGATGTGGGAGAAACAAGCAGTGAAGGCCTCCCAAACAATGTAGTGAAGGCTGAAATAGGAGCAACTGCTGCAAGCTGTAAGCTTGCCTCAACAGTAGCTGACTATAAACCATCTGAAAATGTTGCTGAGGCCTCAATTGCAATTAAAGAAAAAGAAATCAATGAGGCAAAGGGACAGCCTGAAGCTACAGATGGGACTTTTCTACAGCTGGAGATATCTGCTCAAAGTCAGTACTTGGTCTGCTGCCAGCAAGTTCAGATGTGTTGAAAAGCTTGGAAATGGAACAAGAAAAAGCAAAGATAACAGATGGTAGTTCGCAAAAAACTGAAGCAACAGAATATGCACCTGATCAGACAAGTTTGGGATAAAGTTGTGCAGTCAGTGGAGAAGGCAGACAGGTACAGTGGGGCTGAACTGCATTGGGCTGAGGTCAGAGGGGTGGGTATGGTGAATCCATTTTTAGCAAGCAATCTCTTTCAGAGTCTGATGAAAAAATAGAGCAAAATCTGAGGGAAATATTACGGAATATTATAATGGTGAAATGCCTGGCTCAAAACCTACACCATCAGTGTGTGAGCAGGTGCACTGCAAAGACAAGTGAGCTGTGGTTTACAGAACCAGACCCTTCAGCAGTCACCCATTGATAGAAATGCTGTTGCCAGGCAGCTCTGGTGCCCAAATGCACACGGCTACCTTGACTGAGCTTCTTTCTGCCCTGCTTCACCCCCTGCCCTGGGCCTGCACCCTCAACTTTCCTCTTGCCTGCCTGCCTTCTCCTCTCTGATGCTGCCTAAAGACACCTCTTCTGGCTTAATCCCTACAGCTGCTCTCCTTTGTGACTCCAAGCCACCATTGCACCACTGTCATTCACTGCATGTGACAGGTGGATGGTGTTAGATGGTAACACGCTATTGTGAGCACACGCTCTCCTTTGACCTAGTAGCCACTAATGAGAAAATAATTTTGCCTGACTTAAGGAAATCGCGTTTTTTGGAAGCAAATGAGGTATAGCACTAAATACATTCCTTCGTTTTCCTCTTCCTCTCCTTTTCTTATCTAACGAATTGTCTTTATAAAACGCCTCTGGGGGAGGACACAAGGGACAAGAGCACTTTTCTAGACCGAGGTTTTGGCCGGGGCTGACGTTTCCTGGCCGAGGCCCGAGCAGAGCTGTGCTCTCGGGCGGCGTTCCCGGCGGCGGCACCAGCAGATGGCACCGCTGGAGAGCCAGAGGAGCCGGGAAGGGACCGGCCGCATCCCGCCCCGCGCCTCCCTACAGCCGCGGGAAGGGGCTTTTTTCCTTTACCTACTCTAACCGCCCATTGAAAAGGGGTACTTTGTCTTTTAAACGCTCCTTTTTTTATTTTTATTTTTTTATTTTTTCTTCCGTGGGGAAAAAAATAAAGCGTGCGTTTCAAAAAAGGAGTGTGTGATCAAGAAGCAGCTCCTCCGCACGCAACAAAAAGTGTAGTAGCATCAAGCATATGGCATTTTGCTTCCCGACAAGGTGTGGGAATACACGGTTAGGTAGAATGGCCAGGATGCACTCTGTTAAATTGACATCAGGCTGGTTTAAAACTTGTTGCCGAACTTTTGGAAGAGCAAAGAGCTGTATTTGCACAATTTTCACAGGGAATGGGGGGAAACAACCCTCCCCAGCCAGCCACTGTGAAGGAGGAAAGGAAAGGCTCTGAATTTAATGAACCTGCTTTGTACTCACACTGGGGTCTGTGTCAGATCCCTTCTGTTGCAGTGCTTGGCAGAGCATTTATTTTTATGTCCCTCTACTGAAGGTTGTGGACTTTGAAAAGGCTGTCCCCAAATGGTCTTCTAAATGCAGATTCCAGAGTAGTTATTCTCAGCTTCTCTGGGGTCTTCAAAAGGCAGCTAAATTCTTAGAGGAAGACTATAAGGTTATTTTGGGGGAGTACTTAAGAGTGACACTCAGGGAGCATGTCTATATGAAGGCATTCTGGATGATTTTTTTCCAGGAAAACTTGCTTCAAATATACACTGAGGACACTGTTTCTTGGTTTGTTTTGGTTTTGTTTTTTTCTAATTCAGAAAAGGATTAGCAGCATCATTCTTATAAGAACTGAAGTGGATTGAAAGGCCTAGGACCAAATACACTTTACAACATGCTATATTTCTTCTTATTGAAAATGTTAATTATCTTTTTATAGACAGATGGCACTGGAGTGTAGCAAATGTGCAATGAACCTGCACTTGTAAACATTTGGGGGTTTACTGTGTACGAGTTCCAATTAAGTTTAAGTCTGTTTTAGGGTTATTATAATGATAGTAGGGTAATTAATTTCACTTATCTTGGGAGTAGAGTATCTTGTTTTGGGACATCAAGTAAAATATATACTTAAGTTGTAGCATTGTGATTAAACTGACAATTCAGAAGAGTGCTTTAAACCAAATATCTACCAAATTCATCTGTTTAGTCTCTAATGACAACCAAGCCAAATACAGTTCTGTAATGCTGGCCAAATAATAACAATGTATTTTCAGCTTTGTGGTGGAGAATATAAAGAAGTAATAAATTAGTCTTACATTTTGTTGGGGCTCTGCTTTAGCCAAGAGTTTTTGTTCCATGGTATTTTTTTACTCAAGTTAATTGAAATATTTTGATTATTAGACTTGTGATGCAAAACAAGAGGAGAGAGTTTCTGAAAAGGAAGTATCTTTAAACTGCTGAAGAAGATTAATTGTTCTTCTTTATGACTGCTGTAGGGAAATTACACTGTGAATTCAGATCCAGAAGGTAGTTTCATTCACTCATTATGATTCTTGCATTTGCTGTTCTTTCCTATGACTTTTTTTTTTCTCTTTATGGTCTCTGGCTTGCCTATTTTTTTTGAATAATTTCTTTATAAGCACTACTAGTTATGTAGAAATGCAATCTACTATCTTAAAATTGAATTTAGTTGAATGTAACTTGAGTTATTGAAATAATGTACAACATTGGGGTTGGAGAGAATTTGCAATAAATATTACCTACTGTGACTTTTTGTTTAAGTATTCAGTGATAAATTGCACTGCTGTGATAAGTACTTTCCAAGCGAGTTGAGAGGAGGCTTTGACTGCAGCATCTCCCTGTGTCTCAGCTGCTTTTAACTGGATGTTTGTTAAATTAGCTATTCTAATAAACAGGATGCCAAAGCCAGTGGAAATAATGTTCTATAAATACCATGGTTGCTATTAGGTGCTAAACATCAGATGGGCCAGTTTTTTCCTGGATGTTACATATTTTGCAGGTCAGATGCAACTAAACAAGAGACGTATATCTCTGTGTTAAAACAAACAAAAATTATATTGGTTAGTTCAGCTGGCTTTCTCTTTTCATAGTTCTTGTACTTTGTACATATGCAGGAGAAAGCAGCTACACCTCCTTGTTTGCCTGCATTTCATATCAGGAAGATGCCAGCCTCTTTATTTGGCACAGCAGAGCCAGCAGGAAGGTGGTAGCTTCAGGTGGGAGCCCTACAATCATCCTGCCTGATCTTTCAACTAGGAGCAGGAAGTTTTAGGGGGGTGAATAGTAAACTGACCTTCTTGAAGAATTTATTTTCATTTTTTGCTCTTGTTAGCCACAGTTTGTACAGTGTATTATTACCAAGGCAGAAGCCCTACACGTTTCTTTGCATGCTGGTAGAAGGAATAATCCCTCTATTTACAACCTTTACCAACACTTGCTGTTGTTCCTCATAAACTCTTATGTAAAAAACAAACTCAAAAAAAAAAAAAAAGGCAAAACTCCCCTTTTTCAATCCTCTACTTTGCAAAAAACTTGAAGCAGTTTTTTTTGCACAGGCCCACACTCCTTGCAATGTCACCCTGACCTCGAGCTGCAGAGCTGCAGGTTTAGCCAACAGAGAAGCTTGCTTATGGCACTCTGGAGATCAGAGAAACTTCCATTCTTTTCTCATCTTATTGCCTTGGAACTCAAAGTAGTTGTTGGAATGAAAGACAAGTTTAATAAGTATTCCTGTTGAAAAAGCCATGTCATGGGAGAATTTGAGTGTTGGTAAGTACTTTCTTTGTGGAAGTGTCTATTCAGAGTTAGAACCAGAAGGACATGTCTGGGGCCCTATAAATCCCAAGCAAGTTAGTGTAGTTGCATTCTACAGTTTTATTCTCAAAACCACTCCCAGATGGGCTTAAATACAAGCACTGTGTAGGCTTAACACCTCTGAAGCTGGCTTCTGACCATGGGTTTTTGTCATTGACCTGCACAGCAGAAACATGAAGCAAGTCTCGTAAAAGAGTGTAAAAATACTATATTAAATGAGAGTATACTTTTCTGACTCGTGAAAGAAAAATTAATTAATTTCTAAAAAAAATTTTCTTTAAAAAATTATTTACTGTCTACCCAGAGCCTTTTCTTTTCCATTGTGATTGTTGATTTTCTAATAAGAAAAGTGCTTTTTAAGATCAGCTGAGAACATTAACAACTTCTTTTAGAAAGTTTATTTGAAACTATTTTTATCCAAGGTTCAAGATGTGGGATATCGGTGCTTGGATCAGAGGTGAAGAAAGAAATCCTGTTTTTAAACTGGACATAGCACTTAGATAATTCCATCTTTGAAAAAAACCAAAAAACCAAACCCCCAGTAAATGCTGCCTGAATGTTTGCTACCCTTTGAACTATCAGTTCCTCAGTGTAAAAAAGGGAGATGAGCATCTGTATGAGATAGTTTGTATCCCTCTTTGCCAGAAATCCAGCATTTATTATCTGCTGGTAGATGCCTACTTTGCCTTTATGCTGTTGAGTAAGAAAATGATATAACTAAATAAACATTAAATAGGGGCAAGTAAATGTGTTGGAGAGAGGTGATTGCACTGAGTTTCTAATACACTTATAAAATTTATGAGTGTTGACTTGTCTTTTTCTGAGACAAAGAATCTGCTCAAACTCCTTGTCAGTAGTGAACTGGAGTCAAAGATGTGTTCAGGGTTTTTCTTTTGATAAATTCCCTCTAGGTAGAGGGCTAAGCTCAGGATGCTCTGTGGTTCATAGGTGCTTTTCAGAACTGAGTTGACTTGAGGTTAAATCCTGCTCAGACTGCAGTGGAGGCAGTGCCACCAGTGACACTGAGGTCTTATCTAATTCTGCTGAGACCAAATCAAACCCCCAATTTTCTGCATGACAAAGGCTGTTATTGAGAGCTGCTGGGAATACTGTCTGAAATAAATTTAATAGAGAAATGCAGAGATTCTTCTGCACAATCAGATCTTCCTTAAGGCTTTGTGTCAAAATACAGTATTCTGATGCGAGTATGCTGCTTCACAGAATAATTAATTCTTCTAGCTGTATAAAATCTATGGACCTGTTTCTAGAGTCTTATCCCAGAGGATGCTGTCTCCTTGTGTTAGGTGACCTGTGGGAAATCCAGCTGAACAGGGACCTTGGCCAGACAAGAAGGAGGCTGAGGGTGCTGTGGGAGACTTAGTAGTTCTGCTGACAAAAAGATTTTCTTCTCTCACCTTTAACTTCATGAAAAAGATCTTTTTGCTCTTGACTTACTTTACAAAAAGCCACTAACTAGCCTCTGAGGCTGATACTGAAATTACTCTATCTACTAATTTCACACATAAAGTACCCAGAAATGTATTAGCAGAATAATAAAATTATATTGAAAAAATAAAACATAATTAAAATAAAACTATATTGAAGCAATATAATTTCAGGCTGGACAATTGAAGCCCTTTAGGTACTGTTATGAAACCCTTTACAAAGTGAGTTATAAATAAGTACTATGATGTTAATAGATTATCAGTCAAAGCCCAAGTGAATTTTGATTTTGCTTAAAGTAGAGTTTGCTAAGTTGATGCACTGCTGCATCGCTATACCACCTTTTTTAGCACTGCTTTTCCCATGGCTGTTTATTTTCTATTCTAGTTTATTCTTCCCCCAGTCCATTTATCCAGTTTGGCATGGGATCCTACACTTCTAAGTTTTCTATGATGCTTCTGTACATGACAGCATTTCCCTGCTGGAACCTTTTGCTCAGCCTGTTGCTGTTGAGCAGGATGCCCAATGACACCCTTTGGGCTGGTAAAGGCTCTGGGCTACTCGTTTTGGCAGCTGTTAGTCTCCTGCTTGTAAGCCCCTTTTGCTCGGTTTGCAGAGCCCCTGCTGCAGAAGAAGCACTGAGCTATCCCAAAATCTCTGAGCTGCTGTAATCCTGCTTGGAATAACTGAGGAAGTGTACTGCTGACTTACTGCAAATAGAAAGTAGAGCCAGCACAAAATGGGATTGCAGCAATTGTACAGCAGGGTCTCACAGAGCAGCACTTACACTTTCCCTTGCGGATGCTGGTTGTTTAGACAGAAGGGGCACAAGTTCTCCCTGTAGACTCCAATTTACTCAGACGACTCAGAGAAGCAGCAGCAAATTGCAGGATTTAGTGTCACAGGCTGTCTTGTGTCAGGCTGGCTCCAGCCTTGGACATATAAGCATATCAGCTGTCACTTGTCCATGCCCCATCCCGGGAAGTGTCCAATGCCGAGATGGATGTGGCCCTGAGCAACCTGCTCTAGCAGAAGGTGTCCCTGCCCATGGCAAAAGGGTTGAAAATAGATGTTCCTGAAAGTCCTTTCCTTAAATCATTTAGCCCTTAAACTATTCTACTCTTATGAGATGGTTCTTCCATGCTGCTGGGGGTGCTGGGCTCCTCTGCAGGGTGAGCTGCCACACTAAGGCTGCTGCTGTCCCCAGTGTCCTGCTCCTCACTCACTAAGGGAGGGTCTCTGTGCTGCAGCCTGCAGTTGCAGGAAATGCTCCACCAGTCCCTGGAGGGAGAACATCCACTCAGGAAACATCAGTCACAGTGGTGTGGGGCCTGGAAAGAGCAAGTTGGCACTAGGGACGTCCTTCCTTGGGAATAATTCCTGCCTTAAGTTGGTTCCTTTGCCATGTGCTTGACTTATGATGTGGTACTGATGGGAAGAGCTCCTCTCTCCTTTTGAGCAGCTTTCACGGGCTGCAGGTGGGCTCCTTGGCATTGCCTTTCGTTACTACTTGGGTTTTCTTCTTTTTTAGCCCTTTTAAAATTTCTTGGCAACTTGCAGCAGATTCAATCTAACCTTTCATTTCAAGCATCTCTGATTACCAGGTCTGTGGTTTTAAATCCTGCTCCACTGAAATCAGCTATTTCCTCATTGCCATCCCCATCTATGACACCTGTTTTATTCTGAGTGCATATGTTACCCCATGTGTTGCACCAGAACTTCAGTTTTTAGCATTTGGCTGTTCTTTGGGCTATGTAGAAGTAATGTCTTTTCGATAAGCATAACCATGCTGATTTATTTATGTCATGTTGATGCAGTTGATGCAGATTCAAGCATGTGTAACAATTGCTTACACTCTCTACCATAGCAGAATTATTCAATTAAACAACAGCTGATTAAGTTATAGCCCTTGACAGAGGAGAAACAGAGCTCTCAGGACTCTTCTTGATAGAATGAGACTTGCTAATGCTTCTAAATTTTAAGACAGTAAAACCAGTGCATTACTATTTCAAAGTCATGAAAACCACACACTCCCCAGGCTGATCAAACACAGATTTTTCAAGAGAAGGCTCCATACTGGATATTGCTTCCATTTACTATGTGTTATACAAATAGTCTATCATCTCATGTGGTTGGAAGGAAAACAAAAGAGATTAAACATTCCAGCATCATAGTTGGGAATGTTTATCAGCATATGTTTTAAATGGATATATTACTCACTTTGAATTTCCTGCTAACAAAAACTTCTCCATCCCCCACATTTCCACATGTAGTCTGTTTCTATGTTAAAAAAAAGAAATGTCTTGTGAACATCTAAAGATATTTAGGGAGGAATTTTTATTTTCCCTGCCCTTTATAAGCATTCCAACTGCTTACAGGAAACTCATTTTAAAATAATTTGAATAAATTATGCTTTAATTTTCTGATGTTTTGACATCTTGAATTTACAAAAGTATCTTGGAATGTATGAACTGATGGTGTGAAATTTTCATTTCTAACAAGAAACTGAATTTCAGGATGGCAATTCTAAATAAAGGATCTGTTGTCGATCCAAACCTGATTCTTGTCTCCCACCATTTCTTCAGGCTGGGATTAAACAAGACACTTGTGTTCAGTTCATCAATTTTGCTGAAACACGTATGTCTGTTATTTTTATAGTGGCAGAGTTACCTGAGTATATCTGTCTAAATTGCAAGTGAGATTTATCTAGAGCTCTAAACTAAGCCAAGACATTCAGCAGAACATTTTGTGAGGTACTTAGCTGCTGGCAGGTGTTGAACCATGACAGATACATACCTAATCTCTTCACCAGAAAACATTGCTGTTGAGACATCTGTTGCCTATATGAGAATTCAACCTTTTGGTGAATTATTCGGCAGCCTAAAATGTTTATTTGAGTAGAGGACTGCATTTCAATCTGCCAGTTAAATGAAGAGACCTCTTATGGACAGTGTTATGAGTGAAACCAGAGGTAGCCACAGCTGGAAGCAGCCAAATGTTACTCACCAATCCTGTTAGAACTGCAACATTTTGTGACTCCTCTTTTTACCCACATTTGACAACCCAAAACAGCAAAGACAAGTACAATAGAAACTCAGTGACTTGTTTCTTTGTTTTCATCTTCAACAGTGCATTCTTGGTGGCATCAGAAATGATACAACCTGCACTTTTGTTGGCTTTTTTTTGCTCTTTAGGCAGCTCCTGGGGCTCATTAGGTGTCGTGCTGGAAGCTGACACACAAACAGGTGATATAAAAGCTGCTGACTTTCCACAGCTCATGTAACCCTCCCCTCTCTTCCCAGATTGTCAGTGACAAGCATGTACCAGCCAAATGCTACTGAAACACAACACTGCTGCAGCATTAGAAGGTCATTGATCTCACAACTATGCTACAGCTTCTGTTCAGGTTTTCCTCTCTGCATGCCAGAGCAGAGGCAGATATCCCTGTAGAGAACATTGCTGGGAAGGCACCCTCACCTTTCCTGTGCATATTGGACCCAAGCAGTACTCTAAAGAGCGCAACTGCTTCATTACGATGCCTGCACCAACTCTGGTTAATGGGTAAAAGAAGCAACTTCCTTCCACAGCTTGCTCCTGGTGAGAGATGATGAGAGATGCAGCCTCAGCACTCGTCCTTATTTCAGTGCTGCTGCTCCAGATGCTGTACACACTGCAAAGACAGACACAAGGACAAGCACTGTTCTGTTTGCATTTTCAAGCCTTGAGGTAGTCTGTAGTGTGAATTACATTAGCAGTGCCAGCAGTTTTAAGTTTACAAACCCCAAAGAGCTGCTACTACCATCATCTTATGCTGTGTTACCATAATAAGGTAATAAGCAGTGCCAGACTTCACTTGTTCTCATTTTAAGTTTCTCATTTGAAATAGAATGGTATCAACTGTCTGGTGTCACTTGTGTCTTTAAATACACTGTAGGGAGGTTACTTTGTGTAATATTGGCTGTGATGAGTCTGAAAGACGGTGAACTAAATTAACACTTCAGTCCTTCACATGCAGAAAGAGGCTCTGTTAAAGCTGAATGATGGATCTGCTGTTGGAGGACAAGTGTTCAAGGCTCTTTTCCACAGCAGGTTACTTGCATGGTCTAGAAATATCTCTCAGAGGCAGACACTTGCATACTGTCATCATTGCATACTGGTGCCATAATCTTCTCAATTTGAAGAAAATAAAAATCTGGTCTTTGCACACTTTGTCTGGGGCTGTATCTCTGTCTTTTTTCACAGAGGCAGATAGTCATTCTCTGTACCCAAGGCATGACAGGGGCAAGTACATTATGGGTTATTCAATACTAATTTAAAGGAACTCTATAAGCATTTTAAATAGTAGTTTCTATTAGGCTATGAGACCAAACTGCATTTCTTTAAAATGGGTTTTGATGTAAAGTCAGTGAATTAAAAACATGTTATACTCCTCAATGAGACCTAAAGTATACTCCAGGAATGAGGGAAGAAGGCTAGTCTATGATGTTGCAGAAGTATCATATTGTGCCATTAGGGATTTATCCTTATGGAGCTGATTCTGGTGACTTTCATGTGCCTTTGCAGGAGTTTCGTGTGAGACCCTGCCACAGGTTTCTGTGCTCCTCCAAGGTGTGAAGGGAGCTGCACACCAGTACCAAGCCACCTTTCTGCAAAGTCATCAGCAGCTCCAAGTCTTGCCAGAACTGACAGTCATGTTCTGAAGCCCAGCTCCTTTAGATATGGCTGATTTAGCTTTTGGCAACAAAATGGGAGCTGTATGGTATCGTCTCAGCCTGCTCTAAGCAGGTCAGGCAGGATCATGCCAAATCTTATGAGTGATGAACAAAATGCAGTCTGAGGCTGTGTGTGGTATTTAATCATCTGATGTGATGGTAAAACTTGAATGCTGACATTCACTTTTTACTTGCCATTTTTACTTCAGCTACAGAGTTTAACATGGAACAGGCTGCTTATTTAAAATCAAACCATCTCTACCTATTCTTACCCTCCAGACTGAGAGTATCAGCAATGTGTCCTCAGCAGAACCAAACTTGTCATATGCTCAGGTAACTCTGCTACCATAGAAATAATAGAACTATGTTTCAGCAAAACTGATAAATAAAGTGAACACAAGCTTTTTTTTTTTTTGTAATCTCATCCTGGAGAAATGGTGGGAGACAAGAAGGAAAAAAAATTAATACTCAGAAATCATAGACTGAAACTTCTTTGTGCAGAGGAAGGTAAAAGAAACCTCACAGACTGAGTTATTAACAGTGATTTTTGACATTTGTTTAGTTTACATCTTTTCATACTCCCCAAGTAAGTTTTCTATTCATTGCAATGTAATAAAAAGGAATAACAATGGATAAAAGCCGCTTTAAAAGTAGTATTTTGGCTTCACTGCCTCTGTCTAACTAAAATGTAGACAAAAGACTAACTAGTGGAAAAACACATGCCTCTATTTTCTGAATTATCCTGCAATCCAGCCAGATCCTTTTTAGCAGCATAATCCCCCCATCCAAATTTTGATGCCATTTTACCTGATGTAAAAGGCATGTGCCTTTTTCAGATCTCCAGGATTTCCCTCTGTCTACACATTTAGAGTGAAAGCTAAATGGTAGAAGAAAATTTCTAGTGTGCTCACTTAGACTTTTCTGGTTTGGAGCTTCTGGAAATGGTAAATAGAAATTCTGGCTTCTAAAATGAAACAATAATAGTATTTCATTCTTCCATGAAAGATCTTTTTCTGTGGCTGTGATAACCTATTTATCCTCTTAGATTGTGCCTGCACATCCTGTGGATCTTGTTCACTCTTTGTAAGACCAAACTTAAATCACTAAGTGACCTGGCTAAAGCATTACATTATTGCTAATGACAGTCTTGGAGAGAGGATAGAGAAACCTTTTTTTGTTCCCTAGAATTAAAAATGCCCTGCCTCCCCCTCCCCCGCCCCCCCCCCCCCCCCAATCTATATTTTATTCACTACTAAGATTTTACTAGTCAGCTAGCAGTGAGCATTGTATTTTGTGTGGGTTTTATACAGAAAGAAAAACTGTTATGCGTTACCAAAGGCTGTTCTTCCAACGAAATCCGATAAGATTTATCATTCTGTCACCTCCTTTGCTTGTAATAAAAACCGTTGCTTAATTGAAGTAATATTGCTACTTCTGCATAAACTGTTTTGGCTGTTATGAAGATTGCAGCAATCCATAACATCTGTATTTCAAACTACAGACCCAAAACTGTGTCAACAGTTACCTAATTCGATGTTTCTAAGTGCACATTGCTCACTGTTGGACAGCATCAGTCCTTGAAAAGGCTCTTAAAAATGTATCTAAACAATACAGGTTAATAAATCTGGGCTATAGTCTTTTGCAGTAGATCAGCTGATATGTCAACAGTTGGGGAGTTTAGTAAATCAGTCCAGCCAAGCAAGCCAGGTCAATGCAAGGATTCTAAATGCTTTGCTAGCCAGTGAAAACTGAGCCAGAACTGGGTTACAGTATGATCACGTCAGCAGCTTCTCCAGAGTCCTGAGGATTTTGTAACAAACAGCAGCATGACTGAAGTACAATTAGGGCATTTGCCTATCCTCAGACTGGTCCAAAAGCATCTACACTCATAATGAACATACACTGCCTCCCTCCTAGGTTTGGGGGTATTCTGAGGGTTCAGGCAAAAATTAACTTTCCTCTGGAAATTTTATATAAATATCATAGCACTTCTATGCTAAAAACCCCAAATCAAACCAAACCACATATTTCTAACCCAAAATCTGAATTTTCCATAGCAAAAAACATATGGCTAACTATGCCATCTTAACATATCTTCAGGGATATCACTTCTCAAATACAGGGACTCATGATTCTTCCTTAATAAACATTAACAATTTTTCTAAACTATTTCATTTGAATTAATTAATTGCTTCTTAATAAAGTGCATGACAGCCCATCTCTTCCTGCAACATGCAGGCAGCTGATGCTGGCAAGTAGAGGCAGTTCCTGGCGTTTGTCAAGGACAGTGGAGGAAGCACTAGGTGGCAGGGCACCAGAGAGGAAGGCTAGAATGAAGAGACCGTATTGGAGGAAAATGCACAAGTATCCTGTGACAGGCTGTGCAAATGCTGGCCAAGAGGCAGCCTGGCAGTCCTGAGAAGCAGCCAGGGCCAGCTCAGAGAGCCTGAAGAGCCAGTCAAAGCACAATCCCCATCACCCCCATCACCCCATCGCCTGTGGGTATCACCAGGAAAGGCTCAGCTCTTTACCAGCTTGCACTAACAGCAATCACAGATGGTGCACATGGGTTGAATCTCTCAGTCGTTTTCCAGCATTGGGGTGCTGGACTAACTTGCCTAGCTTGAGTTTTAAACAAAGGTTTCTGACTCTGACTCCACCCCTGCAGAATTGGCTCAACAAATAGTTTTAAGTAATAAATCTGCAAAAATAATGCCTTGCAAAGACAGAGAGGCAGCTTTCTCTGCTTAGTAATTTATATGCTAGAAAATCACTTCTTGCTGCTGTTATTAAAAAAATCCAGCTCAACTGATGAAAGTTCATGTTTCACATCTTTTTTGGCAACACAGGAACAAGCTATAATTTTACTTATTAAACACAAACTGTTATAATTTTGTCATTCAAAAGACTTTGCAGTAAATTAATCAGCAGAATAATTACTAGCCTGCTTTGATTTAAATCAGTCTAAGGAGTAACCAAAAGCTTTTTAAAGTTGCTTTCTTTTTTTTTCCCAGAGCACACTTCAGATGACAGAATAAATATTTACTAAGAATATTTTAAAAAGCATGTTTCCCCCTCTCAGAATAAAAGAAACCCCTGTCAGATCTTCAGGAAGATTCCATGCCCCAGTAAGTAGCAAACTACTTGCCTTTTCCCTTGCACCTCCAGGGAAGGTTTTAGCTTGGAAAATAACAAACAGGATGTCTTCAGCTCCGTCAATAACTAAAATCTGCATCAGTACCAGGTAACTGCTCACGTGGATCTCACAAATCTTGCTGGAAGTCACAGGAGAAGGAGCAGAAGCACATGCCCATGGAGAACTGAAAGGAAAGATCCATGCAAATGCCAGCGCCAGCTGAGCCACCTGCTCACCACTTCCTGTGGTGCCTAATCCAACCCCACGCCAATCCAGGCACTTTTACAACGGATTTTTGCCAGGTGTGTGCTAGCAGTTTAACAGCAAAAAATACCACAGTGATGTTCATACTGTCAGTGCACTGCTTGCCACTGACAGGAGGAAAGACATTGCCACCTGGATGTCTCTCTTGCTCAAGAGAACAAGCACAAGCACCTTCTGC
This sequence comes from Sylvia atricapilla, assembly GCF_009819655.1. NCBI lineage: Eukaryota > Metazoa > Chordata > Aves > Passeriformes > Sylviidae > Sylvia > Sylvia atricapilla. The sequence continues at coordinate 102,765,965 of NC_089140.1, read as the reverse complement.
TTCTCCAGTTTCAAGACTCTTACATGACAAATTATTCCTTTTTTATTTATTTTCCTCTTTTCTTTTAAATTAGCCTTATTTATTACAGAATTTTGCAAGCTTACTAAATGCAATTGTATGTAGTGGTAAGTATAGTCCATGTTGCAATGTACTGTAATGCAAGTAATACGTAGTTGAGCACTTTAAAACATGGAAGCACAAGAAAATTTTTAATTGCAACAGAAAGATTTCTGTCTGCCTACACGTATTTGTTTAATGTCAATTCTCTTCCCATGGCAGAGAAACATCACATCCATATTTAAAATCAGAAGTACTGACAAAATCTACTGAGTGCATAAAGCTGTTTTGACAAAACACGAGTGTCTGCCATGCTGCACTTATGAAAAGGAACAGCTCATCAATTTACCAAAACTCTGCCTACAGACAAGGTAGGCTTCAGGAAACCTGATGCTTTCCTCATGCAGGAGGAAATCCTCATCGTGCTGAACTCAGTGAGAAACTGCTGCTGACTTCAGCACAGCCAACTGCTACAAGACTGACAAGGCTATCATTATGCTTTAAAATTAAGCTTAGGCATATGCATTCATGAATATGAACTGCAACAGCAGAAAGGCTTAATGCAACAGTTATAAGGGAACTGAAGAATCCAGAAAGAAGATGATGCAGTTCAATTAATCTCACAAAAAACCTAATCTGAAGAGACGATCAAACATTTAAAGTTTGTTTTTTTTCCTTAGCATGTCAAAATCTCACATTTCTTAGGCTGTCTGTCACAGAGTACTGTCAGAAACGGAGACAGAATTGCTGGTTGAATTACAATGTGGTTGCTCAAGGACTGAACCAGTATTTATTTTGAAATTACACATAATTACCTCCTTAATAGTATAAGCAAGCCTTTGGCTTCATAGCATTTCTATAATCTTTCACAGTATAAAATCAACAGTTTGTGATATCTGTAATTACTTACCAAAATAAAGAAAAATTTTTTGTAAGTTTTGTTTGTAAATATTTTATTAAAAAACATCTTTTAATGCTATTAGTTAATACATGTGTAATAATACTTTGATAAAGTATCATGTAGTAATATGCATTTTGGATTCAGGAATGTAATGGTTTTAACTAAATCGTCAGAGCTCTGTTCTGCTCCAGTCTCTTCAAAACTGTCATTTTTTTTCCAGAATTCAAACAAACTCATTCTTTGTCAAGGTACGTCATCCTTAAGGCCTTGCAAACATTTTAGTAATTGAACCAAAACAAAGAGAGAGCTCGGCTTTCTTTCTGAAGACCATGTTGCTTTCGAGCTTAAAAAGGTGCTTGCAGCTTTCAAGCAGTTAGTGGCAAATCAGCAAGAAAGAAATCAGAGGAGAAGAAGGGGCACTTAAAAATCAAAACAGTAAAGTGCACAGCTATACCATCCAAAATTGTATTAATCTGATCCAAAGAACTTGCTGGACTGTGGATATTTAATACAATTTGGCTTGCATGAAACATACAATCACGATTAGATAGAAAGGATTTTCTTTTTTCTTCCTGAAGTCACCTACAGGATCTATGGAATTCAATTTTCAAGGGTAACATAGTGCAGCTCTTTGGATATTGATTGGTTTCCTAAGTCCACAAGGAGAAGAAGCAGGGCAGGTGTGGAGGGATGCAAGGTGTCCTCTTGCTGTCTCTGTTTTTATTTAGATGCCTGTACTCTCCAGTTCCCCATCCTCCAGCCCTAATGCAGCATGTGACCTTGAAATCATTAAGAGTTTCTCTTTATTTGTGTACTGTCTTTGAGTTTGCTGGGATTGCTCCTCTGTTTGTTCTCTGCTGGTAGCCTTGAGGGGGTCCATTCGCTCAGCGGGTTCCTCCTCACAGTCCTGAATTTTACTGGCTGCGGTGTTGGCAACTGACTCCAAGGAGGTGCCTGCCTCCTCCAGGTGGCTGTAGCCCTTATTGCTGCTGGAAGGCTCAGACTGGGAGCTCTGGGAGTCCGTCCTGGTGATGGCAGGAGGAGCTGTAGGGGGTGATCCCCCCAGGTCTAGAGATTTGGAGTAGCTAGGAGATGCCTTTACCAAGAGGCTGGATTCCAGGACCCTCCTGACAGCTGGTGACCGAGGCGGCTCAGGGGAAAGGGGACGCCTGGCATCCGGCAAGCAGCTGGTGCTCTGCCGCCTGAGAACCAGCTTGTGCCCCCTTGTCCCACAGCCTCCCTTGACGTGGCTGCTGCTGAGGTCGGTTAGGCTCAGTTCAAACTCCCCCCGTGGGATCTCCTGGGCTCCCCGCTCACCAGGTGGTCTCTGCCAGCCTCCCCCTCCACTGCTGCTCCCCAAGGGCAGGAGGGTGAAGGTGCTCAGCGAAGAGCCGACGATGGAGCTGGCCGTGCTGCAGCGCTCACAGCTCCCCGCGGGGCTGCAGGGTGGGCTGGGGACAGGGCGGCCAGCAAGGGCAGCATGCTCCTGGCAGATGCTGTACACAGCCTCAGCCAGGCTGGGTGGCTGTGCTGGGCCGCAGAAGGAGGAGCGCTGCGGTGAGGACACCAGGTCCGGTGGGGAAAGGAGATACCCAGTCCTGGTGGCCAGGAGCTCTTGGCCAGCATGGCTGCAGCACCCAGACCTTCCCCACCAGGCTTTAGCTCCAGGCCCCGGGACTGCACGTAGTTGACAAAGCCATTGAGAGGGGCCGAGGCCGGGCTGCCCCCATCCTTGGCCCGCAGGCTGTGGGCATCAATGACGGTGGAGTAGAGGTCACGCAGGTTGATGATCTTGGTCTTCTTGTCACGGTTCTCGTGCAACACCGCGTTGGCGCAGATGAAGAGGAAGATGCCGATACCCATGATCAGAGGGCCCAGCACCTTCAGCTTGTCCGAATGCAAGTAGCTCGAGAAAAGACGGAAAAGGAAACCCGCCGAGGCCTGGGGGGATGAGGAAGTAGGGGTGGACGCACCAGTGGTAGCAGTGGTGGAGGTGTTGGCTCCAGGGGGTGATTCCAGCTGGATCCCTGCTTGCACCCTTTCCTGGCTCTGGGAGCGGTTCGTGGGGTGCCACCCTGTGGTGCTGGGTGCCGGCCCTTGCCAAAGCTGCTTTCTCTGTACACCTGGCTGGGCTTTGGCCAGTAGCCCACCACAGCCAAGGTGATGCCCACCAGCAGTATCAGGATGCCACAGAGGGCGATGAACCCTGAGAGGGAGCACAGCTTCAGCTTGCCTTTCACCACCACCACGTCATTCTTGCGCTTCTTTTTGGCCTTGCGTTTGCGTTTGGGGAGTTGGCTCTGGGGTTTCAAGGGGTCCTGTTTCCTGGCCGAGATCCTCAGGAGGCCTCCAGTGGCAATCATGGCTGGCTACCAGCACACTGCCCCCCACGGCCACTCCAGCTCCTGCAGTGAAGGGAGAAGAGAAAAAGATGAGAACTAAGGACAGACCTGCAGCACGAGAGATATCTCTACTTGCTCTTCCACCTTCAAAGTCCTGGTAATTAAAACCCTGTACAAGTGGATGGAGGTTGACACCAACATGCAGATCTCCCTTGCCCAACAGCTCCTGTGTGTGAGAAAGAAACAGGCAGACCAACAGCATCAAAGCAGCTGCTGTCCCACTACTGCCCAACGACTAATTAATTACTTTATATTCCAGGTAAATGACAGACCTAGTAGTATCCACTAGAGTAAACAACAACAACAAAAAAAAGATCTTGCTCTTTCAGAAGGAGTTTGCAAAGCACCAGAGCTCAGAGGAGCCAAGCCCCGCTCCCTAATACGTTCTGGGGTTACAGTGCACACTGACTGTGGTTAGTGATGTCATGCAGGATTTGAAGGGATGGGAGAAAAAAGCAGGAAGGCGGTATATTTGATCTATAGATACCATTTGTTTCATTACACTACTTACATATCTGGAGGGAGTGTTAAACATATTACTTGTCTTGCTTAAATGAGTGGGGAAAGCAATACGTGAAGTGCTCAAAGGAACATTTAAACACTGGAAAGTGGTGCCATGTGAAGTTTTTTCTAAGCCATTTGCACTTGATCTGCAATATTAGAAATTCATCTCTTGCTGCGGTCCAGAGGCATCCCTAGTTTGGGAACATGTGCGGTGTTCCAGGTAACTGTTATGTAACACTGACAAATTCAACCCCCTCCCCCGGCCCTCAGAAAGGGGAGATGGCTGGCAGGTAAGAGATGGCAGGTCAAATCCTATCAGAGGAAGTGAAAACCCCAGTCACCCGGGGAAACCCTAAGGAGTGCTTGCAGTGGCCTGAGGACTAAACACTGAGCATTTGTGGCTTTTGTCTTACTAGACCATGAGAAGTAATGTCTCTGTTCTAGTGATCTGAACTAAACACACGTGTGTAGGAGCATTTCTGCACTGTGCATTTCTTTTTGGAACCTCTTTCTTTATGCTACCTAGAAGCAGGATCCCCTCCCCCCTTTCCTCTTTCTGTGCATCCTATTATTTTTTTCTGTGACAGGGCAAAAGATGACATCACTGAATATAATACGACTCACAAAGTTCAATTAATTGCACTGAAAGACGATTAAGTAAGCACCTAAAAAAAAAAAAAAACAACCCTTGCTCCTCTTTGACTGTTCAGCCTTTAAATCTCATCTTTTTTCTGTTCTAATGTCTGGATTGCCACACAGGCAGTAATATTGTGTCCCACTTACTGTTTTGTATTTTCCCCAGAAAAATAAAAAGATGGGTGTTGTCAGCAAGGACGTTGTTAAATTACTCTCCGACGTACTGCACGCTCAAAACAAAGAACAGAGATTTTCTCCATCCTATCGCTGAACTACTTATTAAAAAGGGAGAAAAAAAAAAAAAGAAAAAAAAGCGTATTTCGTTGATGCAAAAGTGTAATTATCAGGGCATGCTTTACTGTAATGCCGATTCTTTGATCTCATTTTCTGCTGCCCCACTAGCCAGCTGCCCGTCTCCTCTCCACGGCGATAACAGATGGTCATCAGCTCCGAGGAACGCTCCCAGTCCGGCATCGCCTGGCACTTTAGTTTCGGCGATGGCGAGAGCAGCGCTCGGCAAGGCGAAGGAGGGCACGGCCGGGCCACCGCCACGGCCAGCGCCGCAGTGCCACGGAACCACCGGACGGGATCCGCGGGGCTGGAGCCACATCCCGACGAACGGACTGCGACCCTCCGTCCACCCCGGCAGCCGGACCCGCCAGCACCACGACGTCGCCCGCAAAGCCCAAACACCGCTGTAACACCACTAACGGGACCCGGCTTCTTAACTCCTTCCCCGGGCTCGCACACGGGACTCACGGGGCTCCGGATGCCCGGCACCAGCCCCTGGGGCGCCGCCGCTCCGGCCGGTCCGGCCGCGCCGCTCCCGCCGCCGCGGAACAGCGCCCGGCTCCGCACGGACGGGCCGCCGGCGGACGGGGCTGCCGCTCAACACGGGGTGCCGCGTCACTTACCGAGGAGGCCGGGGAAGTCCGGCGGAAGCGGGCGAGCCGCCGTGGGAAGAAACTTTCCAGCCCGAGCGAGCATCCCCGCCCCGCCGCCGCTCACGGCCCCGGGCGAACGGGCGGCGGGGCTGGGCCGAGCGCCGGGGGCTCCTTCGGCCCCGCCGCGGCCGGCCGCCTCCTCAGGCAGCGGCGGGGAGCGCTGCCCCGTCGCCACGCCGCATCCTCCCCGCCGCGGGTCGCCCCCCGCGCAGCGCGCGCCCGCCCTCCCGGCGGAGCCGCCGCCGCCTGTGCCGCTGCCGCCGCTGCGGCGGAGCGCGGCTCCGGCTGCCGGCCGGACCCGGCGCCGTTGCCAAGCGACGGGAGCCGTGACACAGGGAAACTGCGGCAGGGCGACCGCCGCCCCCGCCACCTGCGCACCTGCGCCCGCCCCCGCCGCCTCGCCCCGCAGCGCGGCGGCCCCGCCTCGCCCCGCCCCGAGCGCCGCCACAAGCCCCGGCTCTTTCCGCCGCTACGGGCTGGCACCTCGTCTGCAGACACCTCGCCTTTGGGGCTTAACCCCCCGCCCCACCGCGGCAAGTTTGTCGGAATGCTTAGGCAGAAAGTCAAGCAGGTGAGAAGATGAGCAGGTTGAAGAAAAATGGCAGCCGAGATCCGTCAATGGTGTCGCCCAGAATATTTCAGTATTCAGCAGAGAATGGGAAACAATGTTCTCCTTTGAGCTACTTTCTGAAAAGTGATTAAATTCAGCTATCACCTTAGTGAAACATAATCTAACGTGTCCCGTCACACTCCTGCACTTATCCTTGGGAGGAGATTGCTGCTGATTGCTTTAGTCAAGTCTTATTAGAGGTTCACCATGATCTAGACAAGCAAATCTAGGGCAGTTTTTTCAATAGATGCAGAAACTCATTCTGTGGCTTGGGCTGGTCCTGAATGTACCTATGAGTTTGTTGGGGTGGATACTGAACACCTGAGTTTTGTACCTTAGAGTTCTCTTTGAAGCTGGACCTGAGTGACACCACTTTCTTCTACCTCTATGTGACCTCTTATGTAGAAGACTGTGTGTAAAACAGCCTGACAGAAAGCAAAGGGCAATAATGAAATATTTGTCAGATGATGTTTTTGAAATATGGCTTCCAACACAGATTGGGAAATTGTCAGAGAGGTTATGCATATTCAATTAAATTGTATGTATTCCACCTCAACAATTCTGCAATTCTATTTTCACCCAGACCATGCTATTTTGCATCTTTCACTCCAACCATCAGTGCCTGGTTTGAGACCAAACAATCCTAAAGCTGCACACATGCATTTTAATGTCATTTGCAGTTTGTCTCAGCAAAATCACTCAGGGACACATTTTTTGTACTATATACTTTTGGTTATGCAACAGGCTTGAAATTTAAGATTTATTATTTAAGAACTTCTTTTAAATATGTGCTTTGAACCCAAGTCTTCTGACATTCAGTATTTGCTTTGTGTTCAGCCCGAGACTATCAGAGGAAACCAACATATCACATCTGTTTCCACTGGAGACCTGTATCACATCAATAATGCAGAATCACCAGACTCTCCCTGAAAGACTCCTGTGTAAGAGGGAAGCAAGAACAAGACTGATTTTTTAAAGGGCAAAGAATCCTTTTCCCTATCTGAGTCATATTTTCTATTTCTGTCAAACTCAACCATTCTATTTAGCTATCTTCTTTATACAACATCCCTTTTTTTTGCCATATTTTCATTGCTAAAGTTTTGAGTGATTGGGCTATCATCACATTCACAGTTTTCAAATAACTCTTAGCAAAATGTGTTGTAGGTGAGGCCAAATCCTGGAAAACAAGAAATATGTTCCTGTATGAAAAGCTTCTGAAGGTGTTGTTCTGTGGCAGCTATCAATGTAATCTTAATTTGCTCTATGTGTTAAGAACCAGTTGTACGATGGCAGGCTGAATCCCTCACATCAAACTACTTTGCCAAGTTACATATGCCTACCTATCCTGCAGATTCTTCTTGTTGAAAAAAAAGTTTTGGGGGCTTTAGTGAAGCATTATTGTTTTTTAGGTGATATGGATTTTATGTTTCCAGAAGTGGTGTGGTTGCAAAAGGCAGCTTCCCTAATGGTCTGGTTTACCTGGTTGCCTGAGTGAATTTGTAACTTTGTGTTTGCATTGACTACGGAGTACTGCTGGCAGGCTCTGCTCACTGCCTTATTTGTATAACTTTCTACATGATGTTGTGCACTTATCATTAAATTGTGGTGAATGTAAATAATTATTAGGAATTGCAAAATGTGTATTTGAGCAGGGGTTTTTGCCCTTCTCCCTTGTCATTTCTCATTTTTCTTCTCTCAATTCTCTTTTGATCTTCCTCAATCTACTCCTCTCCTCCTCTCCTCTCCTCTCCTCTCCTCTCCTCTCCTCTCCTCTCCTCTCCTCTCCTCTCCTCTCCTCAAATTTTAAAGCATACACTTGGTTGGTAGGTTGTTGTGATAAGATGATAACCTCTAGCTGGTCCTGTCAGGCATGCTTCACTACATCAGTACTGCCATCACTTTTAGTATATCTACTTGAATGTGTTCCATCCCAGCCTGGCTGGGCACCCAGGAGATGTCTAAGCCAAGTTAATATATCTCAGCCCTCAGCAGGCTCAAGGTCAAAAGCAATTCAAAAGACACCTCAAGTACTTGGTGTACTTCTCTGAAATGCTGTAACCCCTCTGGGTTCCAGACACAGTCCTGCAGTTCCCAGAGGAGAGATCCAACAAAACAAAATCAGAGAGAAGGCCCTTACTTGTTATAAGAGCAATCTGAACACCAGATAAAAAATTATAAATATGGAAAGGATTCTTAGCATAGTCTGAAAGTATAAGAGAGACATTTGCATAGGTTTCAGGTTTCCCCCCATAACTTTCCTTTAAAATTTCTCAGCCACAGAGGATCAGAAGTACAAAATGGTCATTGCTATCTCAAGTTACACGCTGCTAGCAGAATGAGTTCCAGTCAAAACAGTAGCTCTAGCCTGAAAGTCCATTTTAAGTTACAAATAATGGCTTATTTAGCTCTTTTAATTAGCTAATTTATTACATTAATAAAAATAAGATCTGATATGCATTTTCTACATATGCTTCCCAGTATATTATGCTAAATGCCAAGGTTTCCTGAGTCTTTTATTTCTGGAATTCATAGCTTCATATTATTTAATAGCTGGGAGAGTTGTAAGAGCATCACTCCAATTCTTGCCACTGGTCTCAGAGGGGTCAGTGGTTTGGGTTTTTGTTTTTTTTTTTCTGATCTTAGCCACATACTTTGTTTGCTTGTTTTCCATGGCAGTAAAAATTCTGATACGATTAATGGTGGAGACTCTGGTATAAATAATGATGATTTGATAACAAATGCAAAGGAAAAGAGTAACATTGAGAATGAGCCATGAGAAATCATTCTCACTGAAAAAATACATGGTTCAATTCCTTACGAACCTATATCAAACACAGTGAATCTGCATTGTGTATTAGATTCATCCAGCTTATTTAACATGAGCTACAATCAGAGGCAACTTTGCTTTTCAATGTGTAGCAAGTCTAGTTCTAGATAATCTACTGAGAATGAATGGCAATTTCCATGTACACTCTTCTTTCAAAATTAATTATACCAGACATGCACATTGCTGGGAACGTTTGCTTGGGTAAAGTAATATACAGCCATGAAATCTGCTGATTGAAAGGTAAAGGGAATGAATGTTTTCAGATGAACAAGATTTTTCACAAAAAAATTAAAAAAAATAATGAAAGGAACTACTAGCTAATCTTCCTCCAGTTCTTACTGTCATTCCCCATTTAAAATATTTTTTTAGGCATTAATTACACTAACCACTTTATAAATATATGTCTTTTTAAACTGATGTCTGGTGAAAGCCTTGAAACTAGAGGAGACAGAATGTGAATTGCTCCTGGGTCAGTTGTGACATATTGCAGGGAGCCTGTGACGGTCACACCCGGAGGTTATGAGCTGTGCTCAGGGGCAGATGTCACTCACTTTCCTTTAGATGTTCTGTGCTTGACTTCTCAGCTGGTTTAAAAAGAAGCTGGAGCTATCCAGCCGTGTTATTTGCCCTCACTTTTGATTTGTTGATACAAGAAAACTGCAAGTAACTGAAAAAAAAAATTGTGTGTGTTATTTATGGACAAAACCACATAAAAGTTAATCTGGAAATTTTCCCCAACTATTTTCCTGGAAGGGAAGAGCAATGCAGTATTTCCCTCAAATAATTGACATTAATTCTTTTCTAAATGTATTTTTTCAGGTCATTCTCCTTCTGCTTCTCTTGCTGCTGTATGATACAAGCTCGCTCAGATGGAGGCCATCCCAAAGCTACTTCACCCTGGCTCCAATGAGATACGTGTGTACAATTGTTCCATACTTATAATCTTCTTATTTTTTGAACATTTTTGGTTGTTTAATTGAAAATCCACAGCAAATTATGAGTGTGCATTTTGTAAGGTGAGTTCATAAAATGTCTTATCTTCTAGCCTTCAAATCAGTGTTTGGAGTCACTGGGAGAGCCCTAGTCTATGAGAAATAATGCCAAAGCATATTGGACAGGGGATTGAAAAATTATTTTGTTATATATTATATTAAACGTGCACTACATGCATGCAAAAACACTTGTTTGTAGGAAGGCAACATTAGAATGAACCAATAAACTCTGGCTGCTCCTGTCTTTTTTAAATGTAGGTGTTAGAGAGGTTTTTAGCCTTGGTAATTTAAAATTGTATATGTTCAAAAATAAACTTGATAACAGCATTTTTGCAACTATGTGCAAAGGTTTTTTCATCAAGGAGAATCATGCTCCTGCCTGTTATCTGCATTGCTCATTGCAAGTCTCAACATTAGAGAGTCCTGGCAATATGAAAACAGCTCAAAGAAGAAGTGATTGAGGACAAGGGTGAGCAGTTTTCCTCCTCCATGTGGGGATAGGACATCCATGAAGTAGAGTTAGTCCATCCAGTCCATGAGCTGGGTTAGTCAACCACGAGGAACAACCATCACAGCTTTACAGGTATTCTACAATTTCAATTATGTCAATGTTTTCCCCTGTTTCTTGGGGATGCACCTGCTGCTTCCCAGCATTTCCTCAGGCTGCCGGAGAGCAGGGCTGCCTTTTCATTATACAGAATACACAATGCCAGTGTCAGCTGGGGAAATTCCTGACTGGTCTGGTGAGACACTGGAAGAAAGCAAGCAATCATAATCACATTTGGAATTAATATTAAAATGACTTGCAGTAATCTGCATGAAAGCACAGTCTATCAGTCAGGAGAATGAAACACTGATTGCATCCTTTCTTTTTTAAGCAGAGGTTTTCTCAAACCAGCACTCCCCACATACTTATATGCTTGTGCAGTTTGGTAGGTGTTTTGCCCTATATTATTAAGAGATTAACTTAGCATTTATTAAATTGAAATTATTACAATATCCTTTTTGTATGCTGTCAAGAGAGATTAACCCAAATTTTTGACCTGTTTTTTTTTTGTTTTGCCATTTCTTTCCTCCATGACCTGCAAGCAGTTTTTACTCTACACTAGACTTCTCATCATCACTGTGGAGAGACAATAAATTAACATAGAAATATCCAATAGAAATAGTTGTTAGGGTCTATTTTTAGGGTCAGTTTGCCCCAATGAATTGTGAATATCCTTTAAGATTCACTGTTGTCAGTATCAGAGTAATACAAGAGCTGCTCAAAACTCAAGGTCAAATTCAAGGTTTAATGGCACATGGGAACATGAAGGAGCACAAAACCGTATTTAGGACTCTCTTGTAGGAATCCTCGTGTTCCAGAAGAAGGTTACCTTGTTTCTACCAGCTCTTCTGCAGAAAGAGAGGGTAAAGTCAATAGCACAGCTTAGAGCACTTTTTAAACGTGAAAGGTACTCTTCCCTATCAGCACAGGTGTGAACAGCCTGGAGGTTTCCTGTGTGTAATAGGAGCTAAACCCTTGTCAAGCTAAAGGTGGCACAAAAGTGAACTGTGGAGTTCTTTGAGCTCCTCCATGCTCTGGATCCAAGCATGCTGATACATTTTCTCTTCAGTTACACTTGTGTTTTGAATTATTATAATTGCCAAAAGTAGCAAAGAATATTTTCATAAATAACAGTGAACTTTGCCCTGAAGTTGTAGAATGGTGATTTAACAGTGATCAGCAGGTGTTAAGTCCTAAAAATAGACAGGGAAAAAAAAGCTCCTATTCAGAACTAGAGCTTGAATTCTGTAATTATACAACATTTAGGGACTCAGATTGTAAGCCATTGCTTATTAAATATAATTCATAGCATTTTATATGGATGACTTGATTATTATTCTTTTGGTATACATGACACAGGTCACACCTCTGCTTTTATTTTGATTGTTAATCTTGCAACATTCAGTAATGTTAGTCAAATGACCAGCATGATACTAATTGTTCTCAAAGAGATTTGTAACTTTAAAGGTTTCAAATTTTATAATTCAAATAAAGTACCACTTGGTAATGTTTTTCGGCATTGATACAAGCAAGCTGAATTTACAGAATGTAGTAGGTCTACAGGAAATGTCATGGTTTTGCTCAAATCAGGGAATATTCACAGCAGAAAGCCTATAGAAATCTTTTCTTTAATCCAGGAAACGTTACCATGAAAAAATAAAACAAAATAAATGAAAAAGAGCTAGCAACATCATGTGTGCTTGCTGTTACTTTTCCTTTCATTATGACCCAACTCTCCTCAGATTTAAAGGGAAAAAGCAAGTATACCTTTCAATTGTACAGGCTAAAATAATGTTGCTAGTGCTGGTCTTTTCGATGCTCCCACTGGGGTAGGTTATGACCTAGTTAATCTGTATATCTGAAGAAAAGACAATTGACTTGCCATAAAATTTCAGCAGAGATACTGAAAGGAAAATTTGGCCTGTAAGTACTGGGGGATTATGTATGTGAGTAAAGCAACAAGGCTTTGGCCCCAGCTGTCAAGCACTAACTGTACTGTTCATGCAGCAAGGTAGGAGGAGCATTGGGAGCTTCTATAGGCTTGAATGTTCCTGAAAAACACAGGTGTGCCACGCAGAAGCAAAATGCATGCCTCCTCTTGTGATGCAGAGCATGGCTGATTTTCAGTCTTTTCTGTATATCTAGTTATTTTTAGAGAGTTATCTGGTTGAATTTTGTTTATAGATAGTAATAGTACAGATTAGGTAATTTTGACTAAAGCACTCAAATAAGATGGAACCTGAAATAATGTTTAGTTTTCCTGAAATTTATTTGTGATTACATCTGGCTATTGAACAGAAGGATGGGAAAGACCTTTTCACATTCTTTTTTCTCTTTGCTGGTTTGAATATTTTGTGTGTGAAGTGAAGCTTGTCATGCATGTCTTTTAAAAAGCCTCAATACTTTCATTTATTATGTGCTCTTTTTTTGGTGAATGCTTATTACCCATGCACAGCCAGGAGATGAGGATCACAAATGTATTAAGAACAGTTCATTTAGGTTTTAACTAACTGATCAGTGTGGAAGAAAATATTACACTGTTTTTTTCAAGTAATACTGCAGGTATAAATCAGTACATGGCAACAATTAACTGTCTCTATCAGAGCTTCTGATGATGTCTCAACCACAGTCAGAGCACTTACATTCTTTATTACTTTTGCTTTTCTTAGGTGTCCTTACCACAAAAGGCTGTGTCAGTTCCTGTCTGAAATATAACATATCCCTTCTCAAGTGTGTGAAATTTATCTCACCTAACTTTGGAAGGCTTTGACATGCCTACATCTCTTCCAGAGTAATGACAGATTTGGTCTTCCTTTGGAGTGGCAGTTTGAGGGGAGTGGATTTCTGCAATTACTTGTTTCTTCCTAGTGATGATAGAACAACTTAAAGTTTAGATTTTGATGTTGCAGATTTTCACATTTCTGACTTCTCCCTCTCCTTGTCTGTACTGTTTATGTGACTTCCTCTGGAGCCTTTTTGATAACAAAAGAGTTCAGCAAAGCACTAGATCTCAGCATTATGTTCAACAGATTTCTATTCTGCATCTTATAATGTTTTTGACATCATAATATCTACTTCTTTACACCACTCAGTGACATCATGCACCTCTAGCTTACTCATGGATCCTTGAGGGAGTTATGCATCTGTCTTTCAGCTTGGCTATCTTTTCCCTCTCTATTCAAAAATTTTATTTAGTTCTGATTAGAAATTTGACTGATGAGTGTGCTGAAGTACAGACAAAATTTTTTTGAGGGAGAAGAGTGGATAAGAAACACATTTCAGGAGAATGACAGGTTGTTTCATTTCACTGGGCAACATTTTGAGAACACCACATAACTCCTGTGTGGATCATACTGTAAGAGGTGACTTAAATAACAAGAAATAATTGCAGAACATTTGGGTGTGGAAAGACATATCCTTGAAGCTGTATGAAGTTGAAGCCTTTTAGCATTGATGCAAGAATGAGAAGTGCTTTACTTACAGGGAGAAGTGGTTTGGCTGCTCTCTGAAACTCTGCTGTCTTTATTTACTGTTGCTCAGTAGGCACTATGCCTGAGGTTGGGAAAGCCATGGAGGACATCATAGATAAGCATGTGTGTAAGATCAAGCATATCCTTACTCAAAAAGATGTGATCCTCGAAGCTTTTCATGGAGAAATTTGAAGAAGGGATTATTCTGAACTGAGTTAGAAGGAATACCATATGTTAGGTGTGCCCTACAGATTCTCACTCTAGTTCTGGCATTCCTCCCATTATTCTGGTTACTCATCCAGTCAGAGTCCTCCTTCCACCATTAGCCACATGTTGCTGAGTTGCCAGTTAGTTTGCTAACTGTAAAACAGTAAAAAGAAGGTGCATAAGGTTAATTTTAGCAGTAGAGGTGCAGACAGTATTCTTTCTTTGTTGGCACAAGCAACATACTGGGGACTCAAATACATGCAGAGATTATGAAATGTTTGCAGTATACTGGCTAACTGAGAAGTAAAAAGAAAACAAAATATCCTAAAAGTTGAGGCATGACCAGCTGAAGAGCGTATTACAGGACTTATCAAGCATGGCACAAATCACATTCCCCTCATCTGAAAGGGAACATAACACAGTGAACATGACCTCTGGGTGATTAAATTTCAAGTAATGGATTTAAACCCAAAGACTGGTGAATGGGAGTTTAAATCTTAACTGTTTTACCTTTAAATTTTAATATTTACCTGACTCCATGCCTGCCTTTTCTCAACATGAAGGTAGATGATATCAAAGTAAACACATCTTGAAAAACAAAGAATCTATTATTTTCCATAAAGGAGAACACATTTCTTGGGACTTCATTGTGACAGGATCTACATCTTGAGCACCATCTCCTAGAGACAGGCTGGTTCCCAAGGCTCCCATGACTGCATTTTCCCGAGAGGAATCCCATAGCACAGAGAACAATGTTGGTTTGCAGCAAATACAATTATTTGGTCCCAGTATGTCAAGAAAACATACTGTTCCTCATCCTGACTACAGAGATAAACCCCTGATTCCTTCTCTGTTCCCTCTTGGTTCATGCTTCTCTGTCTCAAATGTCTCATAGTGGAGAAGCTTAGATTTTGGGTTTGGTTTTGGTGTTTTGGGTTTTTTTTATTCCATTTTCACTTTTTAAAAAGTTTCTCACTACTAATGGTGGGAAAAGTCTTACTAAAAAATATGAGATGTGTCAAATGGGATCAAGTAGAAACCTGATCCTTTGAGTTCAGTGTTGTCTTTCTCATAAAAGCCATAAGAGTAAAACTGTTCAGCTATCTTTTTTCCCCTGTGTCTCCAAATACTAAAAAAGATAAATAATCAGAAATCTGAAAACAAGTGAACTAAAAAAAGGCTTCAATAAGATAAATTCCTTTTTTTGTTAGAATACTCATATAAACTTAAAATTTTCAATAAAATATCACTTTGAAATTGTTAAAGGGACATGCTTGTCTAAACCTGAAATATTTATTTTAAAAAATTATTGCTTAATAGTTTGGGTTTCTTTGATAGTTTATTGCATTAACTGCATAACTATCCCCCATCCTCAAAATGCTCATGCAGGTGATGAGGCCTCATATTTACCCTGTCTCAGACATTGGCCTGTGAGTGACTAAGGCAAAGATGCAGAGGAATTGTCTGAGGAAACTGAAGCGTCATAAAAAGGATCAGCACTCTCATGTGAAGTCTAGGTGGAGTCATACCTAACAGCTCATAAACAGTTTGGTTTCCAATTAATTTAATTGAAATACAGAATAATGGAGCAAGGGCAATCTGAGTAGACTTTCTGATGGGATCTGGAAATGGGAATGTACCAGTTCATTAAACATAGCTATGTTGCAAGAAAATTAAGTGGATTTGGGTTCTTTATCAGTGGAATTAAAGACAAATGTCTTTCCTGTGTGTTGTTTGAGACAAAAGGGATGCAAAAATATTATCTGAGCAAGGAAAACACATTAGAGAGCATTGAACTCTGTGGAGACAAGGTGCTGTGATGAGTATCTATCCTCCAGAGCCTTGTGCATAAATTTCATAGTTAGTGATAAAATAAATGGGATGCTTAGAATTTAGGGAAAGGTAATTTGGGAAACCAGTGGAATAAATAAGCTATTTCTTTTATCAACTTCTCACTAATTGATGTGAAAAATCAGAGAATGGCTTTTGTTCCTAGTTATACATGTGTAAGTCTTCAGAAGTACCTCAATGAATGATGAAATTGACGCAACAGAAAATAACTTTTTTATTTCATACAAGTGAAATTCAAAGTATATGCTCTTATTTAAGTTATTATAGCATCTGCTTTTGTAATTTACTTTGCCTAGAGGACAGCTTAAAATGTCATAGGTGGCTCTAACCACTGTAAACTCCTGCCTGGGATGAACAAAATTTAAACACGAACCAAACTGAACTGAGGTTATTCTGAGTGGACTGTGGACATATTAATGAATAGTAGACAAAATGAACCTCTGTGTGGGCTATAATTACCCAAAGTGGAAACTCTGAAGCAGAATTTCTAGAAGAAATTAGAAGGTGGAATTTGTATCTCTCATCTAACCATTCCTGGGCATTGCATAAAGCCTTTCCACCCCTTGACACTGTCAGGAAACATCCACCTGCAGAAAGTTCAGGGGGATACATGCTGTGGTGAGACTCTCAGTGTTGCATGGTCCTGGTAGACAACAGTCATCCCAAATCTTCTGCCACTGTAGCGTGGAGGTAAAGTTTATTTTAACATGGGCTGTGCTGCTCTGTGGAAGTGTTGTCAAGTGAAGTTGCAGACAGTTTGTGACATGGGAAGTGATGAGTTTTGAGTTTATTTTTCACAGACAATCGAATCATTTCAGTGCATCAGCATGAAGAATTTCTTAAATAGATATAATCAGGATATCACAGAACTGGCAACTTCTAATCCCACTGTCACACTTGTCTAGAGGTGTTGGTGTTAGCTCCCACTCATAGAAAAATATACAACACTTCATATGTATTTCACATGAAAAGAACTACAGACATGAAGCAGGAGCTGACTGGGATTGCAACCTATTTTTCAGTAGTTTCTCTACAAGACAAACTGCAAAATCTACTGATAAAAAGATATAATGTCAATAGAAAGCTGCTCTGAAGATGTTCTGGGATTTGTCTAGTAAACCGTAGCTGGGATTTGTCCTAGTAAACTAGGAAAAACTAGATGTAAGGGAAAAAATTGTTTAGCCTTTCATGAGAAATGAAAGAAATATTTTTCTTTCAAAAAATGGAAAGCATGGTCATTTTTTTTCTAGTGCTTTTCTTCTTTAAATCTGAGATTTAAAAATTGGTTAAAGTGATCAGTTTGGAAAGCAGCTAAAGTTTACATTGAGCAAATGTTTACATTTTTTGCAAAACATAATTTATATCTCCAAGACATGTACCTTCTCTAGGCTAGTCTCTTCTGAAGAAAATATGACTTTTTACATTGCTGATAAACGCGGGTCAATCTTCTCTTGAATCCATGAACTAAAACCCTTATTTGCAGCCTCCAACTTAAACATAAGAACCCATAACCACTTAAGTCAAGGGAGTTTATCTGGGTATTACTCATATTTGTTTTTATGGGACAAGAAGAAAAAAATAGAATGTGTCTCAAAGTAGCATAAATGAGCAATCAAAGCCAAGGGACACAGCCCAAATAAACACTGAGACTGTGATCCTGAAATGAATGAAAGCCTATACAACATAGCCTTAGGATTAATGTCAGCTGGGAAAAGGTCTGGAAAAAAGGCAAAAGTGCTACTTTCCTTCTTTCAAATACCTGTTTCATTCTTTCCAATAAAATTGCTAGAGGACAAAGAAAAGTCTGTTTGCTTGTTCAAGGGGAGGACTTATTATTTTGAGGAAAGGAAAACTCAAGAGGTGCCATAGAGCCTTTAGGCTAACATGGTACTCTACTGAAGATGCTGTAACAATGTGAGATTTTATTACTCAATTTGGGCCATTCAGAATTAGGAACTTGATATTTACCTTACATATATTCTGTGGTTCTGTGGTTCTTTCAGCAGAACTGGCAAAACTCATTCATCTTCAGAAGGTGATGGGAAGGTAATTATTGCCCCAGCTCTGAAATTATCCTTCCAGCTTGTGCCTTACTTTGGCTATTTGCCCTAAACACACAAGAGTAATTATTACATTATATTAATGTCATTGTATCATTGCAGATGACTGTGGGACCCATTTTTTTAACAGTAGGGTCAGTCAAAGTTAAGAAGCCTGGAGCTGATATAATTATAATTTAATTTTTGAAAAATAATGCGTGACATAAACATTCAAGTTCTGACCTTGAATAAAAGGTTATGTCTTAAGGAAAAGCTTTTTAAATCCGAACAACTTTTACTGACACTGGCATTTTAATAAGATTGGATTTTGCTTGTGGAAACTAATAAACATATGACAACAATGACCCTGCCATCAATACATCAGATATGACACCTACTGATGTATGTGGGGGACACTGGTAAAAGGACAATATGCCAGTCTGAAAATCTATTTGCCTTTCAATCCATTTGTGTTATTCTGTTTGGCTGTTTCAAGTGATGACAGACTGAGCCTTTTCACAGCTGAATACGTATTCTGTGGAACTATTCCTTTTTAACAAATTATAACTCAAATTTTGCACTTGGCTGAAAATGAGTAATTAATCATAGTGGTCATTTGTCACAGGCTTTGTAACTCTGGAGAAACAAATTTTCATAGTAAGAGATGCCTGGAATTTGCTCATATATGTTAGCTGTTTCCACTTACATTTTTTGACAATGTTGCTGACCTTTCTTTCTTTTTTTTTTTTTTTTCTTTTTTTTCTTTTTTTTTCTTTTTTAGTTGCAAAGAGCAGTGGGAATCCAATGGCTAAGAGTGAGGCAGGTCATGAACTCTGTGCTTTCAGAAGTACTGTAATAGTGGAAAAAAACCCCTCTCAAACCCAACTCTTTTCTTTCTCTCTGTGGTGTTACAAAGTGTTTGAAAATGTGGTGAGAAAGAGCCGTGGAAGTGGGCACTTGCAGTTAAAAGAAGTGTTTGATTTACTATAAATAATTGTTCCGACATTTAGCTTTTTTTGAAGATCTCAATCAAATGCTATTCCCAATCTGGTAAATATTTTCAGGAACTTGTTATTATCATCCAGAAAGGAATTGAAAACAGGGCTGAAAAAGTGGTATGTGTCTTACATGAAGTCTTGACAACAACTTTCTTTTGCCATCCTGTTCAAATGCCTTTCAAAAGCACATCGGGGAAAGCTGCAGTGTAGAGAATGAAGACCTACCTGGTATTCAGATAAAGGGAAGAGGAAACAACTGCATTGGATTCAGATCTCTCACAATTTAGTTGCACTCACCGCTGCACTGTGTCAAATATAAATTTACTTTGGTGTAAATGAGAGAAAGCTTCGACCTCAAATTTGGGTGTTTTAGAAATCAGCATCAGACTAAGTTGCTAAAAAAAACAGATGCTGAAACACTGGGAGTTTAGAGCCTATTCTTTTTGAGCTGACCTCTTTGTCACAAAGTAAGAATGCTCAAAGGCTAGTCTTCACTTGTTCTCTTTTCCTAGGCTCAGTTTTGTCACACCGAATAGTACCTGAATTTGTAAAAAATGCACTTTCTAATGTGGGATCCTTGCCTGCACTTAACATGGACCCTGCTGAAAGTGAGGCAGTGAGGCTTCAGTTACACCAAAGTCCTGTGCATTTTGGCCATTCCTTTCCAGGAGAAAAACATCAGAATGTGATGTTGATTCTGATTTAATTTGTAGATTTATTTTTTATTATGTGGGTAAAGAAAGAACTTGTGCTTGCCTTTTTAAAAAAAAATTATTATTAACATGCATTGAAATGTGGAAAGATTTATCCATTTTTACACATTTTTGGCAGCTATATTTTAAAACTTTTGAATTTTCATTTGGTTAGAAATGACATTTCTATTGTCAGACAATATGTAACCATACCTAAATTATTATTTTTACTGCTCCAGTACTAAATTTGGCCTAACCCATTTAAGTCATTTTTAGAGACAGATTTGCATTTGAGCTGATTATGTGAATGCCAAGTTTCAGCCTACAATGACTGAAAACAGCTGAATAGTGAAATAGTGAGTGACACTGTTCATAAACGAAACAGCTCCTGACCCTCAATGACAGCTCTGTGAATATGATGGGACAATCATCCGAGGATTGTTCACAGTTATTACTATGTAAGTTCTTAATTTGTTGCTATCCTCCATCATCAGAACATGTTCTGTAACTCACATTTTTAGAGTGCTGAATTTTATTTCTGTTTCCTCTGAGTGATATCTTGTGAAGGGCCCCAATATTCAAAATATCACTTGCATTTATTTTCATATGGCTACACTCTGCCTTTGGGCGTAGCCTTCAGACTACAGTGATGCTGCAATATGCTGTGCCACAGAAGGGTAGCCCCAGGAAATGATGTGCTTCAGACAGTCCAACAAAGCACTGCTTGTCTTGTTTTTCCCTTTATCTGGATAGTAAGTTGCAATTAGCTAATGTAGCAATGAGTTTGGCCAGTCCTTAAATCATTTCCCCTGTGCTGAGTGCATGTGTGTGCATATACAGAATGAGGGTGAGTGAGACAAGCACCAATGCCTTAAAATAGATTCATTACTGGAACCCCTCACTCTTTTTTTAATCCCTGTCTTCATTTCTTACACTCTCTCCTGCTTTACACATTCTCATTCACTCCCATGGAAGTAACTCTGAAGTCTGGAGGAAGCAGGCTCAAGTTCACACCCACAGCCACCATGTTCTCCTCTGAGTTTCTCACGTCCTGGCTTTAATTCACCAGGAACAATGCACAGTTTTGCCTCAGGAAGTCTGATGAAAAGCTCCAGTCGTGGTTTATTAATCCAAAGGGCAAAGTGTGAGTGTCACCAATGTGTTTCATGGATTACATAACCTATTACTTTGATTACATAGTGTAATTTTTTTCTTGAAGGACACCAAGATAATTTTTAGTATTTGAAGCATTTTTAGCCTCTACCTGAAAAAACCAACCAACCAAACAACAAAACCCAGAAAAAGAAAACAGAAATAGAAATAATCATTTGGGGGGATACCTCTATTATTTTTCTGACCAGATCCTGAATTTTAAACCTAGATACTCTATTACCCATTTATATGTACAACAGAACAGATTCAAAACATAGAATTTTGAAAGAATTCACATAAAAAATACACTTATTCATCCATAACTCTGGGTGTGTATCATTTATCATTTAGCCATATCTGTCAGTGGAAGGGAGTAAGAAGCCATAGAGAAGGAGAGGTGTCTGCTTCTTCTACAGTGTGGAATGTATTGAATTTTGTACTCAATGTGTTAAATAAAAAGAGGATGGGAGGAGGAACTTTGTAGAAAATAACTAGCTTCACCCAGGAGTTTTGCCTATCATTTTAGGTCCCCTTGGTTTTGGGACTCACAGCAATATATGGATTTATTTTTGAGGAACAACCACCCAGAAAACAAACCCAAATTAAACTAAACCATGAATCAACTCAAAATACATCTTTGTGTATGATCTTTATTAGTGGCTGCCTTTTTCTTTTTTCTTAGTGTCTAAATTCAGAGTTTTTAGCACCACTCTTTGTTTTTCTGAGGTTATAGCAAGTTTCTGGCAAAGAAATATCACTAACTGGCATCTGTGGGTGAATGGGATGGAACAGTCTTAAGAGTACTTGAACAATTGGTTCTGCTGTAACTTTTACAAAGCCTTTGGTTTAGCCTTGTTAGACATTTTATGCCTCAGATTTTATACACTGTTTGAAGTGTCTCTTTATACATTATTCATGTTCCCATCAGCACAATATTGAATGTTGGCATCCTTCCAAGGACTGGTAACATTCAGTTCCAAAATGAGACTGAAAAGGAAAGGAGGGGACAAAAAGATAATATTTCTCATTTTTCACTGAAATTTATCTGACCACTGACCTACTTTATATTCTTGAATATCATGAGAGATAAAAGTGGATTGATGAAATAATTCCTACAGATATCTGAGGGAAAGTGAAATTAAATGGAGGGAGGGAATACAATCTTAAAGAGACTGGGACAAATTTGCCATTGGGATTATGCCATCTAGGGGTAATATAGAATTTATTGTTATTTTCTTATACCAGAAACTGAACATGTAAATTTTTATTAGTAGAAAGGTCCTATGACCTTTCAAACACTGAGGCTTGGGCAAGGATCAGATGGAGTTTGACAAGTTGATGTTTTAATACTGGCACGACCCCTGCAAGCACAGCTTTATTACACTCCTTCAGGAGCTTCTGCCTGAAGCCATGAATGCAGTAAATTCTGGTGTTGATAGAAAGCTGTCTTATCTTTAAGGATAAACCATGAAGGGATGTTGGTACCACTGCCTTTTGCCCATGAGGACAACACTGTCATGGCGCAGACTTTATCAGTAGAGAACACCTCCTCCTGCAGTTTTGTCAGACAGGATGCCTCAGAGCATGGTATTCCTCTAGCTTGTGCTAGCTCTGTAAAAAATGCCTCTCCACCAGTAATATTTGTCAAAAAGCCAGTGGAAGGTAACAGGTCTTGTTGAAGTGGGTACAAATTAACCTCACGCTCTTGTCTTGGTCTGTTTGAATTGCCTGCTATGGAGAAGAGACCTGTGACTTTTCACGGCATTCACAACATGAAATAATTGTTTGGACTTCGTTTGAGTGAGAAGCCAAGTGTGGACTCAAATGAAGAACTACATGGGCAAACCCCAAAATGAACAGTCATGCTGCTGACCTCTGTGCCAGCACCTAAGATGGATAATCTCAGAGATGGCTCCTCAATAAGTCATCCGACTAACCCAGCATTGCCATCCAATGCATAACTCTACTGTTTGGCCCCTAGAAGCAAGCATTTTTAGACAAAAATCATCATCAGGTTTAATCAAAACTGGCATCAAAACTGACAACTGTTACATTTATGTTGATAAACTAGAATAACTCCACTTTTTAAAATGACAATTACCACTGCAATCGGTTGCAGAAAGAAACAACACAATTATATTTTTTTTTTCTCAGTAATGCTGAGTTGGGATTGAAAGATAACTATTGTTTGCAGAGTAGGAAATTCTTGGCAATTGTATTTTTAGGCACCTTCTGCTATATCAAAGACATTGTAGACACTGTAGAACACACAGGATAAAAATCTATGTCTCATCCTCATAAGGGATTGTTTCTCCATTAGTTATCTCCATTGCACTGACCAAGAGGAGAGCAGATACCTTAAATTCAAATTCTCTATTATGACCAAGCATTCATGGAGGAGCAACACATTAGGCACTCAGATGGATGAATAGCTCCAAATATTCCACATGATCATTCTCGTTCACTGTTAAACCCATGTGCAAGTGCCATGCTGAGCAAGGCCTTCTGAAAGCTTCACTGTATGTGGTATCCTCGACTTCCTTGCTGTTGCCACCATTTTTCAGAACATTTTTCTTTTTAGTTTTTCTTTTTAACCTTCAAAATTTGTCTTTTCTTCAGGCTCTTAGGATAGACTGGGTTGAGAGATGAACAGCCTTCAACTTATTTTTTCCTCATGATAAGTATTGAATATTTGTGCTGAATTGTGATGAGCTGTCCTTTCTATATTGCATATTACTGCGTATTTTAATTCATGAGATGGAATTCTGAGCAGAGAGGTGCTTCTGAATGTTTTTATAGCTCTAAATAAATAAATGAGGCAGACAAGTTTTTATCTTCTCATCTGCCTCTTCAGCAAGTGCATTTCTTTACTCTTTATTTTGTTGTTCTGCAGGATCAAACTACCTCAGGGACAGATGCCATGTGAATCAAAAGAAACAACATCACCATGTTATTGGCATTCTCTCTTTTGAGAGAAGAATAGAACAGAACTGAGAAACTACTCACTTTTTGATTTGTTTTCTTTGTGAGTCTGGAATGCAAATAGTTTTCGCCAGAGTTCTTCAGACAATATTTCTAAGCTGTCCTCATAATAATTACTAAAAAGTTCTCCCTCTGGCTTCTACACATCCTGCATTCTTCCCATCATGTGAGTATGAGAAAGCATCTTAAAAATGTGTCACAAGAATTTTACCTTTTGATTTTTATCTTCCCCCACTCCCAAGCTGTTGTGTTTTTCACTAACCTCACATATTTGCTTTTTTCAAAAAAAAAAAAACCAAGAAAAATTGAAGAAATGTTCAGAAAGTATGGAAAGCTTAAACTTTCCAGTATAAACACAACATGTAATAAAGGCTTTAAATATCAGCGTAATAATAATGAACCTTTCAGCTTCCTTCTGTGAAAACACCCAAACCTGGAACAGGATTAAAGTCATGTACTATTGATAATGCTCTTGAGTTGACCCAGTGACTTGGTCAAACACTGGCCAAAAATTCTTACTAAATAAGTAAAAATGTCAGTGTAACATTTATTACATGTTTAAAATCTGGGGTGAAAATTTTATGATTCCTCTGGCTTTCTTTTATGATTGTGTGCTGTAAACTCTCTTTTCCTTTTTCCATCTCTTTCTTTCATATTCCCCTTTCGTCTGTGAAAAGAGAAGGAGAAGAACACAAAAAGTGATAGTTGAGTTTTTAATACCATAAAAATTGTCATTCTTTTTATTAAAATATCAGTCTGGTCAGGATTAATTCTTAAGATACTTGAGAATGAAGTAAAAGCAGCTGTGACCAAGGCCCTCTGACCTCCTTGTACAAGTGAGAAGATGCTATACTGTTTGCCTGATGCCTGCATTCTAAGGGATACCTAGACTGCTGAGAACCACAGAGGTTGTGTGCTAGGCAGCATATTCTTGTTTGAAAAGTTCCTCTGAACTCCTGAGATAGAAAGGTCTACAGCAGCAGGGAACATTTCTTAAGGTTATGTGCAAGTAAACATTGGAGACGACATTTCTAACAGTCTAGAAAATAAGAAATTATGGTGCATTCCCTTAGTTGTTTGACCATGGCTTTGCTTCTCACTTTTTCGACAAATACAGAACAATGAAAAGATGATTCTATCACAGTGAGCTCTGAGCTTTCATGTCAGATGTTCTTTATTCACGTGTTTTTGTAGGTACAAAGTCAAGGAATATTGTGCTTTGTGAGAGAGTAGACTCTGCGTGCTTCACACTGGTGGAAATCCTACTGTAGTAGTTACATCTTTCTATGCCGTGGGTCACAGGGCTCCCTTTAACAGGGCCTGATGCGGAGAAAAGCAGATCCTGGGAACTGCCATATGGAAGCTGCTCATTAGAAATTACTGTTCTACTGCAAACACTAAAATCCAACAATGCATATCTAGTTGTCCATCCAACTTAATACCTCTGAAAAAGAGTTTGGGCTTTCTTCCAGTATTTTCTACACCTTAGTTATATACAGAAAGAGATCTAATTTTTAATTTTAAAACTTCTCTGCCAGTGATTGGGCAACAGGTAGTATTTATTTCTTGAATTTTTTTTTTTTTTTTTTTTTTTTTTTTTTTTTTTTTTTTTTTTTTTTTTTTTTTAGTGAGCATGTGGAATGGGATGCAGCATGACCAAAAAGTTGTTTCATTCAAGTAGAAGTGGATCACTGGCTAGGGTTGCCATAGCTGGGACCTCACTGGACAGGTCACTGTTTCATCAAGAACATTATCTAGAAGAGAATTAAGTATTACCTGATGTCAGTGTGTTAGGAACTTAAATACAGAACTTATAGCTGGAGTAATTTGCTATGGAAAGTAAAAACCAGTACTATTTCAGTATTTAAAGACATCTTGTGGACAACAGCACACAAAAATGTCAGAGACAAAAATACTTTTGGAGGTCTTAGGGAAGCAAATGTGTAAGTGTAGTTGGGGTGGCAGAGTAAGGTAATATGAAGTTCCAGCTATATGAGTGTTTCTTTCTTTAACAATTCTTAGTTTTATTTAAGAGACTTGGAAAGATAGTGAGCTCCTGGGTGTATAGTTAAACATTAAAGAACACATTTCTTCAAGAGGAAACTAAGGAGACAAATGTGTAGTATATGTAAGATTAGCCTGCTCTGGTTTTGTGCCAGTCTATAGTTTCATTGAGTTTAAAGAATTTGGTTTAGAGATAGTTTGTTACCTCTATAGGGCACAAGCTGCTTGGGAGAAAGATTTTTAATGAGGTAAACACTGCCTGGAGTTGAGACACTGCAATTTTAGGGTTTAAAATGGCTCTACCACATAGAAATCTAAAATACTACACAAATAAAGAGAAACAGAAAGGTAATTTTCTCTGGCTCATGCCTTGGGAAGAGTCTCTATATGGCTCTTTCTTCCAGTTCCTCTCCTTTACCAGCACTTGTTTTCTCAGAGGATGTCCTCTGTTTTACACTTATTTTCTAGTATTTGATAGTCAGTCTAAGTGAAATAAGAAAGAAATGGTTTTGTAATAGCATAATTTGGTAGAAGCTGCAAGCAAAACAGAAATGTGGAAAATGCAGCTCCTTCAAGACCAAAATGTGTGAAGGAAGTCTGTTAAAAATTAACATAGAAGTGTTTGAGCAGGAGGGAAAGAAGGATGTTGCTGATTTAGGGATCAATTCTGAACAGCATGTGGCCATCTTGAAGAGGTGGAGGTTCAAAAGATTTTAGAGAAGGGGAATGAAAGGAATATTTTTACTTAATTTATGTTGCTGCTAAGAACCAATTGAAGTGCAGGGGAACATCTATATTTCAGCTAGAGAAATGAAGGATGCAGAAGGAATGACTGAGTCAGCCCACTGTTTGCTCGACCTGGTGTGGAGGAAACACAAGCTCTGAATAATAACTTGTAGATATCAGTGACAAAGTAACATAATATAAATAAGCCTGAAAAATAGTAAGAACGAATATATAATACTATGGCACTACTAAGGATCTTTTAATTAAGAATCCTTTCATCCAGACTGGCCAGGAGCCCACACACTCACAGGAGGAGGAGGAATGAGGTGTCTAGGGTCCAGGAGCCTTTGCCAGTTGCATGGCAGGTCTTAGCAGAGCACTCACCAACAGATGAAACCTGGAGATGCATCCTTAGGGAAGCCAAGCTCCAGAGACACGTCCTCTGCCCTTTCTACTGCAGGAGTGAAGGCACATCCCAGTGCACATAGGAGCTGTCCTCAGGCCATACTGTGGCACTCACAGGCTGCCTTTCACTCATGGACACAGAGGCAGGGCATCCCCACAGTGTTTGGATTTTCTCTCTTTAAACAAATATAGCACCTATTCGGGCAGAGACAGATGAGGGTGAATGTCTGTCAAAATGTACCCATTTTGAAGCTGTTGATACTTGGGGTTGCCGTGGGTACAGCTGCATGGGACATGGGCTCCTTGCTTCAGATTCTCTGCTTTTCCTGGACTCAGGAAAGAGAAGGGAGGGGAGGCAGGGCCAGAGAGTGAATCAGATGCCTGAAATTAGCTGCTGTGAAACCTTTTCTCATTTAATACCAATCTCA
Organism: Sylvia atricapilla; assembly: GCF_009819655.1. Lineage (NCBI taxonomy): Eukaryota > Metazoa > Chordata > Aves > Passeriformes > Sylviidae > Sylvia > Sylvia atricapilla. The sequence goes on along the minus strand of NC_089140.1, from coordinate 102,738,591 downwards.
AAGGCCAGACTGCAGTTGCAAGAAAGGCAATAATAGCCAGGATTAAACTCTTGTGTAGTCTGTCTGAGCTTCAAAAATCTCCAAGAAAATACTCCACACTGCTAACACCCTGCCTCCTATCTCCACAGAGCGGTAGGTACATAAAGCTCCTGGTACCAAGTGTGTGCAGCACTGGATCCTTAGTCATGAGGGGGAACAAGGCTGACAGCAGAGGTTGGTGCCTGCAGAGAGAAAACATTTACCAGCTGATGCTTCAAACAGCAGCTGCAGCATCCTCAGATTCACCAACTCCCACTCAAAGACCTTGCCTGAATCGATTCAACATGCAGCAGGAAGGCCACGTGCAGCCATGGGGGAGCCTGGTCTAAGCAGAGAAACATCTGGCCATGGGTATGAAAATGTCTTTACCCCACAGGGACCAACAAAGGTAAAGGCGAAAGCTCTATGGGGTGTGGGAAGGGAACAGAGTCTTTCCAGTGTCTATGATGTCCATAAACCCTTTGTGGGAGAAGGAAAGCAGTGAGAAATGCTGCTTTTGGGAATGGGAGAGGCTGAAGCACAGATCAGTAATAATGCATTGGAAATTGAGGAGAAACACGGCCTGCTGCCTCATCATTCAAGAGATGAGAGACTCAGGCTTGCACTGGGGAGGAGGATCTGGAACCAGGCTGATGGAGCAGGGATCCCATTATTGGGTTGCTGCAACTTTGGCTTGACCATGTGTATCTGGTAAGGACACTACTGGTTGGCATTGGTTTTTGTATGTGCAGAACTTCTGAATGTCTTTCCAAAACATACTATAACAAAATAAGCTGTATTCTCTACAAGATATTTGCAGGTTTAAGTATACGTGTATCTGTTTTCCTGTATTTATATTTTGTATGAGTGTATATATATATATATATATATATATATATATGAGTATGTATATTTATATGAGTACATATATTTTATATATATATGAGTATATATAGATGGGGGAAGGAAGAAAGACCTGACATATGGGTAAAATATGGGTCTATGGTCAAGCATTTGTTCTGAACAGTGGAGAGATTCAGAATAGAAAAGGGCAGTATCTTTTAGTGACTGAGATGAGCATTTATAATTTTAAAAATATCTTTATACTCTATTATTTGACCATTATTTTCCAGAAGGGGATACATGATATATGGCTGAATGCCACAAACAGTTTCCTCAAGGAAGTATTTTCTAGTTGTCAATAAACAGGCAGTGTAGCTGAGAAGAGGATTGCATCAGAGTTTCTCCAGATTTCCTAGCTGGCAGTCTCTGCTCACCTCCCAGTGGCCCTCTGCTCTGCTGCTCTGGCAGTGTTTAATGTTCAGTCGGAGAGACAAAAGAGGATTGTCCTTTCAGAATGTACATACATCAGTCCTGACTGAAAGAGAAATGCAGCAGGAAACACTGATTCCAAATTGCTATTTAAAGTGTTGGACTTCTTCTTAAATGCAGACAAAACAGAAATAAAACTCAGTCTAAAAGCAGTGATTTTTGTTCAAGCAGAGAAAGGACTCCCTTTTGGCACCCTTTTTTAAGGCATTAACTATATTCAAAGAACAGTTGAAATGGGGTGAGAATAAAATGGTATTTCTGATGTAAACAACTAAGTTTTGCTAGCAGTAACTACTCCTTTAGATACTGGTTTCTGCTGTACTGGAATTTGGGAGGTAAAAAAGGTTTCTTATTCTCGGTGGTAAATCTGCTGGGCTAAATCTGAAGCTAAAAGCTCCAAAATCTCCAGGCGAAGCTTGCCAAATCTAAAGGATCCTACTAAACGTATGTTATCTGGAGGCTGATACATGAGCTACTGCTCATATACTGCACAGAATTATGCCAGCCCCTTATGCAAGGCCCTCCACACTGGGATTTTGTGGCTGAGAAGTGGGTCTGGATCTGCTCCACTCTTTGGTGTGGGGAGGATGATTATTGCACATTAGACGGGCAATACTGTGTATTGCATATGACATGCTTGCTCACTGGGTTTTTTTTCTCCTACCTACCCTGTCAGTAATCAGAGACCAGAACTTGCATGGCACAGTTTCTGGACTAATATTACTTGAGGCATTAGACAGATCTAAAAATGAATCACCTGCTGTGCTGCTCCCCAGACATTCTTTTATTATACTTCTTGAGTGATAGCAGATATAGATGATACCCCAAACTTCCAAAATTTCTTTGGATTTAGTGCCAATATTTAATGCTTTAAAAATGAGTAGATATAGCTCTTATCTATACTTAGAAAAGCCTTTTTGAGGATGCAACATGATGTCCAATTCTAGCAGAGACATATCCAGGGCTGCCATCTGCCACACTGAGCCTATGCCTTCCTGATTTTGATCCAATGCCAATGAAATCTAGCATACAGAAAGCTGAGGTAAAGAGTCCAAAACAATCATGAGAACATGAAGATCGCAGAGGGAAGTTGATGCCTCATTCATACATCAGTAGAGATCTATCCACTAGCAAAGGGCTTAAAAGAAAGAGCGGAAGCAGGAGACCAGAAACAAATATAGAGACTGCATGACAAAAGAAAAGCTACAGTGTTGGTATTCCTGAAGCGCTTCAGACACCCCTTTTGCTTAGAGTAGGCAACAATGACCTTATCTCACAGAACTGGTATGAGCAGCGGTAAGCTTTTAATGGTGCTTTATTTAACTTACTAATGAATCAATATACAAACACGCACTTGTATGTGCAGAAGATATGGACGACTTCAAAATTAAACTGTTTTCAGAGAAGGCCAAAAAATAGAGGTGCAACTGCTCATGCTGAGGTGCTAAGCATCTAATGAGCTCAGGAATCACAGTGCCCTGGATGGAGCTGGATGCAGTCTCTGGCATGTGGGCATCACTAGTACCACTTTCTTCTCCCCCACACCACAGAATAATCAACAAAAGATCACATATTTCAAGCTGGAAAGGCGGCTGTAGGTGACTCTCTGTGAGAGCTAAGGGCATAACATAAGAACAAAAGAAATATTATATTGTTCAGATCACATACAGGATACAACCTCTTATAGCTGCAACTGCTCAGGTCTCTGTAGGTTATTTTCTGAGGTTTTCTAGTTTGTCATGGTGTTGTATAGGGTTTGTCTGGCATTTGCCTATTTGTGCAGTACTTGCCTGGCTTCTTTTTACACCCATATATGTTTTTTCATAGCCACAGAAGGAAGGAGTTCCACGCGTACTATCCATTTGCATGAAGAGCTACCTCCTTTTGCTGGTTTTGAACCCAGCTCTTGCTTTTTTGGCCTTAGTTCTGGTGTTGGAAGTGACAGTAAGTGGCTGGTCTCTGCTCACCTTATTATGTTGCTAAGGACTTCTTAGACCTTTGCTCTAAACTCCTAAGATGCCTCTTTTCCATAATTAACAGTTCCAGACTCTTCCTCTTACTGAAGCTTTTCCTGCTTTTATTTATCCCTGTAGGTCTTCTATGAACCATGTATGTCATTTGGCAGATGAGGAGAGCAGAACTGAACACTGTATTCAAGGCTGGCAGGACATGAATTTATACTGCAACATGAGGATTTTTGCTTTATTCTCTGTCCTCTTCCTGATAATTCCAAACAATTGTTGCTTTGCTCTTCCTACAGCTACAGAACAGTAACATGATGATTTATGTGGACCTATATGTAATAACACGAAGTTCTTGTTCCCAGGTGGTAATAGTCAGTGCAGAGCTCATAATTTTCATGTGAAGTGAAGACTGGTTTTCCTCATGCGCATCACTTTACATTTATCCACACTGAATTTCATCTATCAAATTATTGTCCAGCTGCTTGGCCTCTTAAAGTAAGAAAAAATCATCATGGTTGTTCTTTTTCTTAGTGCCTTGGATATTTGTGTACTATCTACAATTTTTGTTATCTCCTCGCTCATCCTCTTAAAATGATAAAATTTGAGTATCCTAAGCATTACAAGTTTCAGCATCATTCCACTCAGAATTTGACTAGTGATTGCACTGAGAAATGATCATTAATCCTATTTTCTCCTTTGATTTTTGTATGCAGCTTTATTTTCTGTGCACACTTATTTTCTTTTTCTTTGATAAATGAGTTTTAAGAAGCTTCTTGGAATTCCAGCTGTACTCGACTTTATAATTTTCAGCTACCCATTTAACCCTCTTCTTGCACCTTAAAGAAACCATGCTGACTACTCTCAAATGAGGCACCCTCAGTGGATAACATGTCTCTGATGAATCCTTTTCCCCCATAACATGGCTCATGCCGTGCTTCTGTAAGTGACTCATTTTTGACAGGCAATTATTTTAGCTAGGCTCCCATTTCCTGTTCTCAACAATAGCTCAAGAATGAGCATGCATCAGCTCTTGGAAGCTGGCCATGGCAATCTCATGGGGAGCTGTCATGTCAAATCCACCAATACATTTGTTGTGAAGGTCTGCGAGGCATTGTTCAGCTGATTTACCCTGATGAGCATCCACAATGTCCATAGTGCTCTGTGTGTGTGTGTCTGTGTGCACCCTGTGGCAGCAGCCTGTTTACCCCACAGAATGTCAGCTTCCACAGTAGCAAGGCACCCACCTGCATGCATCTTAGCAAATAGTTAACTACTAGCATGGTGCCTCAGTACCTCATACTGATGAGGACATCTTCTGTCAGTTCTCATTTTCTGTAGTAACCACTGAGTGCACTTACAGGGCAGGCCATTGGAGCTGCTGGTGAGATTGTTTTCATACTAGCACAGAAAACATCAATTTAGCACACCTCAGAGCCTGCAGGAAACTGTTCTAACTCCACCAAAGAGCAAGTAGCTCTATGATATTTATAGATATGGCCTCTGTCATTAAACAGGAAAGACCTCTTTCTGTTTGAAGATGCACTGGTGTGGTTTGTGGGGATTAAGGCACAAGTCAGCTGTGCCTCTGCCTGCCTCAGGGGCTACTGTGTCTCTCACACCTTCCAAACACCTACCAGATTTAATCTTAGGGTATTGTGTTCACCATTAGAGGACTGAAAACCGAGAAGGAATATTTGCATGTAAAATAAGTTGCCTTATTGTGGATGTTGAGTACTAATCAGACTCCATGTATTTTCGTGTACTGTATCAGAGCAATGACACAGGCACGGGGCTACTCCAAAGAGCTCACACACAGGCTGCCTCTTCCTCAGAGTAACCATATAGATTTTCTCTACATCTTTCTGGATGGAACCAGCTGAGATTTCCCTCTGTGCCACAGGCTAGGTATGTCCTTAGGGAAAGAAGGTGTACAGGCATAATTCAAACACCTATACACAAAGAGTGCTCCTTGAGAACTAGCAGATGTATGTAGGAGGACAGATCAGCAGTGAGCAGTAGACTTGCTTAAGAAGGAAGAGAGCCCTAGCTGCTGGTAACCTTGGGGATACTTTCATCCCCAAGGACCCTTTGGGGAAAAAAGTCCAGCTGCTGGACAGTGCCTCTTGACAAATCCAAATCCATAGCTTCCTTTGAAATGCAGCTGAAATGTTTCCAAATGACTGCTTACTGCTTCTCAGAGTTGATGTGGATAGTAGCAAGCACTGTTTTTCCCATAAGTTACCTCAAGTGAAATGAAGTCCTGGCTAGATCAATGTGATTGGCTACTGTTCTTTGCCATGGAAGCTTGTGTTGGTGTGACTCCTCCTGACAGCTGACAGAAATCCCTCTGTGTGATTAAACCGATGGGTCATTTCAAAAAATTGTGAGAAGAGCAAGCAGGACTCTGAGGCAAACAAAACCCAAAAAAACCACCCCAAAAAACCCAACCCAAACAAGCAAACAAAAGCACCTGTACACAGGTGGTGGTGTTCAAACACTTCTGCTCAACCGAAATAAGTTCTACCATCTGAACATGAGAGGCTTTCTTTCAGGGAAGCCTCTTCCTTTGGTCTGGTGTTAAGAAGGGCACAGGGGTTTGAGCTGTTGAGACCTGCATGAGGTATGTGTTTCTGGATGGGAGAGGGATGTAAGGATGTGATATGAAACTTCTTCAAAAGGGCATCCCTTGGGTAAGAATCATTTGGACTAGGTGTGGATGTAGATAGTGATGTCCATTGTGTTGTCACAGCAGGACCTCTTGCTTGTAGCTGTGTCAGATGGATTGCTCTCAGGACATCTCAGGGGTAGCTTGAAGGAGTAAGCTGTGTGCAGGGACATAGTGGTGGCCTGTGAGAAATCTTACAAAGATGGATGTAAGCTAAAAGACCCAAAAGACAATCTTTGGGCTTGTCTTGTGTTGGATCATTTTGGATAAGGAGATTTTTTGGGGACAATGAGAGAGAAAGAGGCAATTTAAAATTACATTTTTGCTTGTAATCACAAGCCTTTGATGTTCTTGGGGAACTACATCTTATCTCCAAAATTCTAGACTAAAACTATAAAAAATTCAAACGAACATATGCTTCTATGTGCCAACAGTTTGTTCAGTGTAATCTGAATACACCTGTTTCGTGTAAATGCTCCTGTCTGGGTCTCAGTCTTCGGTGAAAATCATGGTTATGTGTTTGGAGATGTCAGTTTCCATTTAACTTCCAGGCTGGGCAGTTCTTGTGTGGCAAAAATGGTAACCAGTACAATGACAAATGGGAATTAAGAAACCATGATGAGACATGCTTTATTTATTACATATGAAATAAAATTTTAAAAAATCACACTTTTCTAAGAACACACAATTCTCACTTTGATTATTTTTAACATGCTGGGTTATCCTGGGTTTTTTTACAGTGTGTAAGTGATAACTCCTCACAGTCCAGACGGAAAAAACATCTGAGTATTGCTCTGTTTTGCTGATAAAAACATTTGAAACATATTTATGAATACTACTTTTACTATCAACAAACTGAGGATTTTTCTCATAAACACTTGAAATAATTTTCTGGTAGATCACTACTTTCACAACAATGCTTCAAAGCTTAGAAATGTTCATGAAAGAACACAAGCATTTACATTTGTGGGCCTACACTCTTTTTAGCTCATGTTCATCAGAATCTCTTAAAAGTACAACATTTTTTCTTAGTTGATCTATGTGACCCAACCTGAAGGATAAAACCTGACATATTCCTCAGGTTCAGAGGACTGCCAAAATGTATACACAAACACATGCAAGCATTTGTAAGCCTGAAGCTCTTTTGTATAAAACCTACATTAGGGGTTTTCTTAAGTGCTGGATCAGATTGAAAATGTCTATTGCACCATTCCATTGAACCACAGCTATTCCCAGACCACATCTACCTTATAGTGTATTACAAGACTTTTTCTGAAAGATCTCAGAAAGATTAATATAAGTGATTTGGGCAGTAAATACACCTGCATGTCTTTTCTTTAAATACAAATCTTGTAACACAAACAATCTAATTTCAGAGTCCTCCAAATACACGTTTGGTAATAATATACACAATCTAAGTTCAGACACTTCAGCAGCTGCATCAGATTTGAAGTGGAATACATTTCACTGACTATGGGAGCTTAGACACCTGACAACTTAGTTAACACCTATTTTAGATGACTAGAGACTCCAGCTCAATTCACTTCCTAGTATTTTCTGATATTTTATCTTCCACACCTGGTTGTCAACTCAGACCCTTTTAATTTCCTTTTTATCACTTGATTTTCAAATTTGGTGCAAAGTCTTCCTTAGGTTTGATTTTTCTGAATGTAATACTGGGCGATTTTAAGCATCTTTCCTGTGGCAGTCTAGAGATCAAATCCACATCTATTTGTCTTCCATCTATTTTAATTCTTTCTTTCCTTCTTTCCTCCTTTCTTTCCTTCCTTCCTTTTCCTTCCTTTTCCTTTCTTCCTTTTCCTTCCTTTTCCTTTCTTCCTTTTCCTTCCTTTTCCTTCCTTTTCCTACCTTCCTTCCTTTTCCTTCCTTCCTTGCTCACTCTCTCTGTCCCTTTTTCTTTCTCTTTTTCTTTTCCTCTTATATAATTTTTATTGTACTCCTTTAAAAGCATGATTTGCTTTTTTCTTTCTCCTTTTTAGGATCTTGTTTTCTTCATTATCCCATAGGATTCTTCAGGTGCCAACAGAGCATCCAATGCTGCTCTTCATATCTATTTACTGATGGTGCCAAATGCCTAGATAAAGTGATTCAGTAAATACTTGCTCGATTCCATTACCACAGTATATAATCACATTCTACTAGTGAGGCTTCCTATGCAAGCAAACTGTGAAGCTATTAACAACACTCCCCATCACCATATTTTTCATTGCCCAGCCGGTGCCAATTCAAAAACTGCAAGGTGAAAGAAGGCACTCTTTCTCCAGCTGTGATCCTTGAATCAGCTTGAATATTTGTCAACACAACAGTCTCAGTTTTTAATATGTGCTAATGACAGTAATATATGTCCTGGAGAGATTTCCCTTCTACTTAGTGCATTTTTATTCTTTATCCTGGTGTATTGTCTCTGTGACGAACTAAATAGCTTTCATAGATACTAATAGCTATTATCTTTACCATATGTTTAAATCAACAGGTAGGATATTTTCCCATTAACCTATTAAGAAGTTATCTTAAAATAAGGGGATCTTTATGATTTACAGTGAAGGGCAATTTTTCATTAATTACTATGTAAAGGCATATATGTCACAATACACTTGGCAGATAAAGAGCAAAGAACTCTTTAGTAGATACAGTAAATTGTGAAAACTATATTACAATTAATAGAAAGGCATAAGACACTTTTTAGAAACCAGTCAGGTAATTCAATGCAGTGTGCAAGAGCAGGCCTTCATGGCTAAAAGGACTTCAAACTAAATTTTACATAATGTTGGACTAGTTTATACTAAATTATTAAAATGGACTAGATTATAAACCAAACCCTTCATTAGGAGATTGTGACCAATAAATACCTTTGCAATTCTCTTCTGCAAAGTCCTGATCCCTGCCACTGTTCACATAAATAATTGTTAGCAGCTTAATGTATTTAGAATTTAGGCATTTTAAGGGTATTTAGTCTTCAAAGTGGAATATAAATAAAAGGGAGTAAAAATGAAATTTTAATAAATCTAACAAATGTTTTTTCAAGCATCACCCCGGAGCATCACATTGAAATAAAGCCATGTACATTGCTGCATGCCAATCTCTTGTCTTATGTCTCACTTCCTTCTCTGTAATTGCCTCTTTGCTTCTGAAATTCTTGCCTGACACTGGATTAAGCAAGGGCTCTCCAAATACACTCAGGGATTACTGCATCTATGTATTTGATTTTTGCTTTGAATTTAAAGAAAGTGATTCTGGCTTTGTAAAAAGAGGGTTTCCTCTTTTAGTCTGAATTTTATTTTCCTTTGATAATCCATTATTAACTTCTTCCTTGTTATGTGGCTGGTTGAGTGGGTGAAGTGTAGTGAAATGTGCCCCTGCGCATGGCATGGGCTTGGAACCAGATGATCTTTAAGGACCCTTCCAACCCAAATCATTCTATGATTCTGTGATTATATACAACAGCAGTCATTTAGATGCAGAAGAGGAAAATGCCTAGGAATTAACCTTTTAAAATATTTATACATAGAAATGCAGGTGGTGCACTAATGCGTTTATAATTCCATTTGAAGAATTTTTGTATTGACACAGAAATGTCTTGTTTCTTATGAAAAGAGAGGACTTGCTACCTATGAAAAAGAGCAGACACTTAGATTAGAGCAAGCCAGCTAAAACACATTACTCATGGAAACTTCTTCCCCTGGCAATATTGCAAATATTCCTCCAAGTAACTACTTTGGCAATCAGTTCCATTGGAAAGTAACAATGTGAGATAATGACTAGTGTAACTAGACAGTTGGAGGAAAAGGAATTCCCTCACTTAAATTATCTGTTTAATAATTTCTGTTTCCAGATTGCTTAAGGATAGAAGCAAACTAAATTTGTTACATGCACAAAATAATTTCTATGCCAACTATAACATTTGTAAACAATGTAAAAATAGGAATCACTTAGGAGGTACTTAGAATATTGTAATAATATTGTTATGTCACTTTTCTAGGGCTAGCTAAGAAAAGAAAAATCTGGCTTGCCTTTTATTTCTTTGTTTCTAACTGCCAGTGTCATATTCAATCCTCTAAAGGTAGTGGAAGAGCTCCTGTTTGGGTTTGTCCTTTGATAAATACTATTTTGTTAAATCTGCACCAAATTTATATTGCAATTAGAAAAGAAAATACTGTAAATTTAAGAGTTGCCTTTCTAAAGAGGAGAAAATGAATTGTTGTTCCTTAATGAAAATGCTGAATTACACACACTCTCAATCATGGTAGATGTAAACACACAGGCAGAATTGATGTTTCAAGTGTCTTTCTCCTGGTGTGAAACCACTTTAATCACTTTCAAAGTTTCATTAATTTTAATATATTTTTAATTAGTTCAGTAAACTTGTAAGTATGATGAAGAGATGGCAATCAAGCTTCTTAATTTTAAGTATTAATATCCACCATCATCAAGGACTTGCAATCAGTTAAAATGTTGCTTTTGGGGGAATTTACTGACTGGCTAAAACTCTGAAAAATTCATGTATTTTGCTCAATCAAAGGAGGCAATATTATTTGAATCTCAGAAACAAATTACTCTTTTCAACAGCACACTGGAATTGCATCCCACATATTCCACTTTAGTTGGTGAAGAAAAGAGCCATCAGGGAAGGCAATGCTTCAGATGAAATTATCATATTCTGCAGTGATAATTCAATAAACTTGAAAGAGGAGGGAGAAATAGAAGTTGAGAGTTGACATATAATGTAAATACATCCCATAACATTACTGAATTGGATACTCTAAATGAAATACTGACATTTAGCTGCTTTTAATGCTCCTAGCTGCTCCTAATACTTTTATGACAGAAACATTTTGCTACCCTTTAAGAGATGCAAGGGAAAAAATAGAAAATCAAGAATTTCATTCCTTAATGATAATAAATAGCTAAAGACTACTGAGATGGTGCTTCACAATTTATTAGTGATGTGGTGTTGCTTCTTTAGAGGTTTAAGGACATACCTTTGTGGAACACCACACAAGTCTTTTAAGAATATACCTCTAGGTAAGAAGACATGTTTCCCTTTATACTCTTCAGTGCTCTTATTTATGGGCTTCAACCTTAGTTATTCTTGAATGAATTTCCTTACAAATACTGGCAAAAGGACACAGACCTTTAATTATGTAACAATGGACATCAACCAAACCAAGCTAAACCTCACTTCAAATTTTCCTAGAGGACATTCAGACTAAAGAGTGCTCCAGCACTGTAAATATGTTTTCATTCTGGATCAGTATATTTGCTAGGGTACATTCCTCCCTAGTTACATCAAAGAAACACAGTGGTGTAGGAGTGCTCTTCTTCAAGCCTACAAGCTTACGTAATAAAAATTGTTAGTGGATCTTTGCAGCTGAAGTACCTTGGCATCTGAATGTGCTTTATTCCCTCTTCTGCTAGCAATTACAGGATGCTTCACAAGGGATGCCAGGCTTTGTGCAGTGTTCTTTATTTGTGGTAAATTAGGGAGATGTTCTGGAGCGCTGAGGTTGCTGAATATATTTACCAAATGCCAGGTGACTGCAGTTATCATTTTATAGGTGAACAACTAGAACTATCTAATTGTGCTTTGAGTGTATACATCCACAGCAGTCCAAATTACACCAGCAGTAGCGCTGCTATTTATACAGGTGGTAATAACACTACAGAAAATACCACCCGCCTGGGAATAGGAGACTGTAGTAAAAGTCCTTATTTATCTGCCTGTCAAAATACTCTAAGGCTGAATTTACAAAAGGGTAGTGTTTATATTAACAGTGGAAAAACTGTACCTGTGTTCTTTTCACACATGGAAAATTGCCTGTGAGAGTTTTTTTTAAATCTGTACAAAGGAAAATCACCACAAAAATACAATGTACTGGATTGTGAGGAAAGCTACTAAACAAGCACAGATTGGACCACTGAGGAACAGGTTATAGAAGATCAAGGCTAAAATTCACTTAATGAGGATGTCTATTCTTACCCGTTCATGAATACCTACTCTGACCCGTAATAGAATGTTATCATGCTTTAGCACCCAGTTACAAGTGGATGTATTTGTTTGGCACAATCTGGTTTTGGTAGCAGAGGGACTACAAGATGGCTCCTGTGAGAAGCTGCTGGATCTTCCCACTATGTCCAGTACACCCAATCCTTGATGGCTCTGAAGATGGACATGCTGCTGGCCAAAACTGGGCCAATGGTAATGCCTCTGTAATGACATATGAAGAAAATTGAAACAAAGTCACGGGATTTTGCTTCTTGTCAGAGGAGGAGGTGAGAACATGTGAGGGAAACAACATGGAGACACCAAGGTCAGTGGAGAAGGAGGGGCAGGAGCTGCTCCAGGTGCCAGAGCCAAGATTCCTCTGCAGGCCGTGGTGAGACCGCGGTAAAGCAGCTGTGCCCCTGCAGCCATGGGGATCCACAGGGGATGCAGAGATCCACACACAGCACGTGGGGATCCACGGGGGATGCAGAGATCCACACACAGCACGTGGGGATCCACGGGGGATGCAGAGATCCACCCACAGCCCATGGGGATCCACGGGGAATGCAGAGATGACCCACAGCCCATGGGATATGTGCCCACACTGGAACAGTGGGTGCCTGGAGGAGCCTGTGATCCAGTGGAAGTGCAGTGGACATAGAGGGCTCTGCTCCCGGGCTGGAGCAGCCTGTCCTTGGAGGACTGGACCCCCTGGAAGGTGACCCTCGTCACAGCAGTTTTGGGAGGGCTGTGTGCCCGTGGGAGGGACTCCTGCTACAGCAGGTGCAGTTTGGCTGCTGCCTGTGAGAGTGGACCCACTCCAGGGAAGTTCACGGAGAGCTGTCTCCTGTGGAGGGACCCCACGGCTCACAGGGGAAGGACTCCTCTCCCAGAGCTGGGGGAGAAAATCTCAGTGATAAACTGACCCAAAAACCCCTTTGCCCTGTCCCCTGCACTGTTGGTGGGAAGGAGGCAGGGACTGGGGGAGGGAAATGTGTTTTAAGGGCTTATTTTGCTTCTCATTATCCTCCTCTGATTCTGTTAGTAATAAATTTCCTTCTGCAACCTTAAGCTGAGTCTGCTTTGCCCTTGTAATATTTCTCCCAGCCCTTATCTCACTCATGAAGCCTTCACTAACATTTTTTTCCTCTTTTTCCCTCCTCTGCCCAGCTGTTGCAGAGGGGGTTTGGGGGAGGGAGGGAGCAATCCTGGTGGGTGCTGGCACTGGGCCAGTGTCAAACCACGGCAGTGGAATATGTGTGTGGACAGCACACGACCTCACTGAGGGTAGTAGGAGCCCTCCTCTGTGGAGTGCTGCTGAGGTGCCGCAACAGTCAGTCAGAACATGCTACCAATCCTGTCTGTGTTTCCCAGGGGGCTGAGAACACCGAACGAGCTGGGGTCATGCAGGGTTTAGTGACTTGTGTGCACTGCCATACAGCCCCAGCTTGATGCTGCTGAGACCCAGGGGATGAAGAGGTTTCTGCACAGTGCTCCTGGGACCTCCCAGAGCAAGGGTGAGTGCAGGAAGAAGCCCTCAGGGATGTCTCCACTCTCTACAGACTAAACATAGGCTAGATCAATGGGCATTCCATTGAACTACAATACTAAAACACTGTTTAGCTGGCTTAACATGAGAAGTGCTGCAGCCATTATGATTTGATGATATTGTCTCACATTCACTTCTAGGGGGGAAAGAGAGAGATAATGCCACTTATTACAGCTGGGAAAGGTAGTCAGGCTTACAGACTAGTGAGCCATATACTTTCAGCTATATAGATATGTTTTGGCAAAAGTTGGAATTAAAAAAACTCTACAGACTTGGGTAGTAGAACTGATCTCTTAAGAAATTCTTCAATTCCTCTAAAGCTATTAGCTATTTGTTGATATAGTTGTACGACTAATAGGACTTCCCAAACTGTTCACTTCAATTTGTCTCACTTCACCACAAAATTAACTACTATATACTAGTATTTGCTGTGAGATTGTACAGTCCCCACCATTTCAACTCACACAAATCTCTTGTGTAGGTCCTCAAGAATTTTCAAGAGTAAATTTAGGTTTAACATCTTTATAATTGGAAAGGCTGAGGGGAACCAATGTGGCTAATACATCAAAGTCTATAGTGAATGTTTCTTCTAACACCTATTATATTTTCTAAGTGGGCTAATATGGTTTTTACATCTTCACTGATAAAATTTATTTTCTCGTAAGTGGTTTTAAGTTAAGATGGAAATAGAAGTTAGAATGGTAAATGTAGTACTTTCACACTAAACGCACGTGATTGTTTTGGCCTGGTGCCCAAGAAGAATGAAGAATTTTTCTCTGCTATAAGCTTCAGCATTAATATTTTTCAAACTCTAAACACTTGCCAAAGAGCTAAAGACGTGTTTTCTCTCTTCTTCTATCTGTTTTGAGTTCTATTGCTTTTTTATGCACTCTCCTATGGCTTCTAGTGTCTCTAAATAGTTTAATTCTGGAAGTGGGATTAAGTGAAATATGCACAGATGGCTAAAGCAGAGGCTTGGTCAGGTGATTTGTCATTAAAAAGAACTGTATTTTGTCTTGGCTATTGCAATCACTGGATCTAAACTTTACCCAGGGAAAACTAAGGGTACTAAAAGGCCTGCCTGACCAGATTGTTATAGGCATGTGAATGTAGTTCATTCACGAATAGAAGTACAACTCAGGAGACACCTAAATTTCATTCCAGTTCTTGCCAGCCAACAGTTGGCTTTCAGCCCCTTCTACACTGTTACATTTGTCATACCTAGATGACCTACCCTGGTGCCTATAAAAAACTTATATGGGAGAGCAAAGATCTAGTTTCAGTAAATGGTATTAACTCAAGGTAAGGGTTATGGAACTGATATTTGAGGGAGTGTCATTCATTGGCATTCTAAGTTGCTTTAGATTTGAACATTTAAATTTAATTTATTTAGGGCCAAATTCTGATTTAAAGTTTAGGATTTAGAAGGGGCCAGTTTGTAATATGGTTGATAAAGCATTTTAGCCGATATAGGATGAGCCACCGATACATGGGAGCAGAATCAAACATGGAAAAGCAACTTGTGTTGAAGGATTCTGGGGGTAGGAGCAGGAGCAGTGTGATGTTGATCCTGGTGCCTTTGCAGGAGTGAGAAGGTGATAATGAGAAACAGTTGGAGTGCCAGTCCTTCATCTATCAAAGTGTGCCTGTCCTGTGTTGCCCCTCTCCCTGGCAGCATAAGCAGGCCTGTGGCAGATGTAGGCAGTCTGAACAAGTGTCAGTGTAAGCGCAGTGAAGGCTCATTGCAAGAAAAAGTAGTGAAGGTCACCTCACTTACTAGAGACAGAGGGTAGAGAGTTTGATGTCCTGCATAACATCCCAGGCTTGGCCTAGGCCTTGACAAACCACCATGTTCAGATTATAACTGAGATGATCCAAATACTTGGCATCATAAAGGTCTATATGCATCAAAGAGAAACACTGCTGTATTTGTCACAGACTATATATTCTGAAGAGGGCAGTGATTCACAATGGGCTTCCTCAAGTGACCCCAATTTGTACTGAATACCTTGGTTTCAGTCTCTCATTTGGATCAGCCACAGATTTTAATTATCATCATATGCTTCCTTGATGAATTTCTTGCAATATATTTTGCTATGTGCTTTTTTCATATGTAAGTACTGATTATATTACATGATGAGGTCAAAATTGGCACATTCTTCCCTGACTGACATAGTTTTATGTGATTTATATTACTCTTCTCAATTCACTTTTACAGATAGCCACACTTCAGTCAGGTTTATCCCAAATGCTTAAGCCTGATGTGCACTGATAGGATATGATCACAAGGTGCATGAATGTGCATGGGTTACATTTGGAACAGTGGTGGTATTGCCACCATTTCAAGTGTATCTTTACACTTCTCTACATAGACTTGCAGAATATAAGCTTAATATTTGCAACATGTTGCATATTGCATTGCAAAGGGAGGGCTTCACAATGTGTATTTGCCATCAAGGACAATATCTTGGCCGGTGACTTCATTCATCCTTCACAGAAGAGATGAAGAATTCAAGAATAACTTACAAAGTTTAGATTTTAAAGTTCATGTTGCTTTGTCCAAATTGTAATGAGCAAGAAAGTAGCACTGGAAGGGATGGATCAAGAGAAGTTCAAAAGAAATCAGGAAAAGAGTTCAGTCTACTTTTCCCCAGTTCTCAGAGTGTGATGATTTTCCCTGTCTAAATGTCTGTGGCAGATTTTAGGCCCTAAGTGTTAATGCAGGTACAGACTCTTCTATGAGCTGATAACATTGGAACACAGGGCACTGACCTAATAGCATTCAGGCACCAAGACACTTCAGAACAACAAAAGTGAGTAAATTGAAATCCCCATGATCCATGGTAAAACTAAAACTGAGTGTCTGTCAGGTCAGGCAGCCCCAGGTGATGTCTGTTACTCAGGGTTTTGGCATTACCCCAGAAATACAGGTGCTTGTACCAAATTTTTCACCCTCTTGTTAGCAGAAGGAGAGGCAATTTTACTGCTGAGCACAGAACACTTCTCCTTTACTATTCTCTCTCTATGTCTGAAGAGCCCTGCACAGAGAGCTCTTTTTGGGATAACAGAATCAGTGCTAGTAATGCTTTTAAGAAATTTTAAGGTGAGCCAGCTACCCAAACAAGCTAGTTTAAAGGCAACTTGGTTATGTCTGCACAATTTCAAGTATCTACAGTGTGGACACCTTTTTAGATGCCAGTTCTCTTGGCTAAAGCCACATTGGAACATATTGCTTGCCATATGATACAATTACAGTGGGTAGACCTATACTGTCACTGAAATTGTATAAAATAAGATTAGAATGTTTTTAGTTTATGTCTGAATAAAAACATCAACCTGAAATCCTGCTGCAGGCTTTATATCACAGGCAGAGGTACATAATGATCTGTGAATATTCTTCTACTTTATGCCCTGTAAATTCTTTCCTTCTGGCAGATCTTGCAGGATGGCTCTTATACTGTATGGTGATATTTGCTTTTGTGTAAGTAGCAGCATTCTGTTCAATCATTTCCTGGAGAAGGCATACAAAAGACAGCCTTTCCTAACCCTTGTCTGCTTCCCTCACCTCCAGGCTTGTCTGCTTCAGCATCAGCTTCTCTCCCAGCTGGATAGAGATTCTTATGTTTCTTGCTAATTACTAACTTTGCATTTAAAAACTATTGGCTTCCTGCAATGCCCAGAGGATCCTAGTGTAAAGAAGAGTGGTAGCTGAAATAGCCTAAGGGTGATGAAATCCATTTCCCTCATTTGGTATTGCCTCCTACTCATTCAATTTTGGTCTTTATTGCAATGAGTAGAAAGAATAAAGTAGACCCCTCTGGACTTCTAAAATTTCCTTTGCAAAGTAACTTCTCAATAAGAGATAGATCAGAAGACAACTTTGACACTGAAGTGCAGACTAGAAAAAAAGAAAAGGTCTCAAGAGTCTAAGACTACTGGTGTTGCAAAGCCTAAAGGCAGGTGCTGAGCTCCAGGACAAGAATTTTCAGCATCACCCACTATCTGCTCCTGTACCAAAACCTGGGATCTAGAACAAGCACTGAACTAAGCCAAGAGATTCTGTGGCTAGGAAATGGTTGTGAGAGGCTCTGTCCTCATGGTTTGGGTACCTTTGAGAGATTTAGATTTAGGTATTTGCCTTCTACTTCAGGATTAGCTGGTTTTGGGCAACTGCTTTCTTTTGAAATGTGTCCAGCCCCTATGGAACCTGTCAGGGCAGGGTCTGGCATCCAGTGCCTGTCCCATCAGAACGGCCAGGAGCAGGGAAACTGTGAGACCTTGGGGCAGCCCCAACTCTGGGATTCAGTCACCTCCCTGGAAACATGTGGACTCAGGTTGGAGCGTTCCATGGCCAGTCATGGAGACTCACCCTGCTGTGGTGTTGCAGAGGCAGGGCCTGACAGCCCTGGGAGGCTGAAATATGGTCCTGGCTTGTGGCAGGATGGGGAGAACACAGAGGGAGTGAGGAGGGACAGGCAGGGCTGATAGTGTGTCAGGACCATGGTGGTGTGATATTTTTACCCACTTTTTGTGTGGTGCCAGGCACTGAGAATTTTCCCTGAGGGAGAAAATATGGTCCCCTTCCCACCCTGAGGGGTTTCCATTCATCTATTTCCTATTACCAGAGGATTCCCATGTGTTTCAGCACTTCCACACTTTTTGTCCTCCACGATGCAAAACCCAGTCAAAGGTGGCCAGCTCTTCATGTGGGAACCACTGTATCCAACTCAGGATTGAGTTGGAGCCCAGCCTAGTGTTGAATCTGGGAGGTTGTCTTGTCAGTACCGGTCTCTGCAACTCGCCCACTATAATTTCAGCACCAGTTACTGTAAGCGTGTGCTTGTATTTCTGTCCTTTCATGGAAAATGTGAAATTTACACTGTTATATCTCATTACTTTAGAATAAACTCTGTGTGAAAATTTCCATTTTATTCATCTTTTGTTTGCATCTCTTTAAGTATCTGCTTTAGTGTGAATACCAGTGTATTAAAACCATGGATGACATTGAAAATCAAAATCTCTTCAGTATGATAAAGTAAGCTGATTTAAATTAAAGAACTTTTTCTAAGTCATTGTTCAAAATGTCCTTATAGAGAGTTATATGAGCCAGCAATATCATAAAAACTCCCTTACTTGCTAGTTCTAAAGGATCTGTGAAGGGAATACAGGATTAATAACTGGTGAGTTTAGAACAACCCTAGCATTGAAAATTGTAGATGATCTCAAAACACTTAAACTTTTAAATAAGTCCACTCTGAACCTGTATTGTGAATGTAAAGAAAACTAAAGGAGGACTTCAGATGCAGACCACATAATTAATTTAATTGAAACCTTTTTGATTGCATGTGAAAATGAAAAATGTGTGTAAGTAAAATATTTATTTGTATACACATCTCAAGTGATTTATAATTTCTTTGGAGACAGGGAGTAGAAGGTTAAGGAGCAGAAGACACAACAGGGGGAATTCTGATTAGATATTGAGGTAAGTTTTTTTACTGTGACATTTGTCAGATATTTTACCAGATTTCCCACAGACTCTCTATGCTTGGAGATATTCTTGACTGTAATGAAAAATTCCCTGATTCCTCTAAATTGGCTCAGGTCTGAGCATTGTAATACCATGGAACTGCATCATTCTATGAGTGGGTAAGATTCAGAGGACTGCAAAGTGGTGAAAAACAGGTGTAGTGGAAAAAAATTCTCTATCAAGTTTTGGTCTTTGGTCTTTCATTGCACGGCACACATTACTTAAAATTTCATCAAAACAAAAATTACAATTAAAATTCCCCCTGGTGACACATAATTGATTGCTACTAAAAAACGTATTATAGGTCCTGTAGACCCCTTTTTTTAGAGAGGCTTTAAAGTAAATATAGAACTGAAGAACTACATATTCCACAAACAACTCTCCCCAGGACAATTATCTCTGTGTGAACGGTTGCATACAGATGTCATTCCTGGAAAAGGAAGCTAAGGGACTTACTGGACAAAATTAAAAGGGTCAAAGATAACATTAAAAAATTATGGGCTTTACTTCTCATACTTGAGGAGCTGAATGAACGAGATGAGTCCATTGGTGTGAATGGAGGAGGCACAATCCAGGTTCAGGCCTTTGGTGATGATAGGTTCTGTGCCCTCATAAAGCATCAGCTCTGATTATTGGAATCTTTAACAGGGATCTTTAATCACTTCACTCGGTGAAACAAGGTGTTGTGGTCTTTGGCCTGTCCTTGAATTCACCTGATTCTGCAGGCGGATCTAAATTGCATGTTGCAAAAGTGACAGGAACTTGGAAATTGTCAGAAGGGAAAATGTATCAGTAAATTACCTAGTGGCAGTCTTCCCTGGCTCATTTGAAGTGTTCCTGCCCTCTTCCTCCAGAGTCAGCCTTAAAGTTGTTGTCATTACCTAGTGGCTGGAAGAGCTGATGCCTTTGCTATTATTATTAACATATTTGATAACCATCCCACTGAGAAATGGCATTGGGAGGAATTATTTTTGACAGCAAACCAAAAATCCTATCCATGAAAGAAAATCTTAATTAAAAGCATTATAGCAAAGAGGGATTTTGTGGTATATTTCCTGTGGTACACCCTCAGGAAATGCTAAACTTTCAGCTAATATTTTTTTTGTGGTTTTAAGGTTTATATTTCTGTTTATGTGGTTCTCCCCCCTGCTACTACTGGAAGTAAACAATAATGCATATACTTTGCTTGCCTGAGTCCCAGGCAAACACAGGGGTGGTTTACCACACTGTTTAAGGATAAATGGAAGGTCTGAGGAAGAGTGGGGCTCTGGCAGGGTTGTCAGGGAGGCAGATGGTTGTGTTTCCTCAGAAAGGAAATTCTGGAAAAGAAAACAGGGCTGGTGAGGGTATTTCACTTCCACAAAAAATTCCTCTTCCTGGAAATATTCAACCCTTTTGAAGCCCTGCCCTGTGGCCTGTCCCAGTAAAAGATTGCTAGCTGTTTGGTATTTTTCCAAGATTATGGAAGACTTTTTTTTTTTTTTTTTTTTTTTTTTTTTTTTTTTTTTTTTTTGTATGAGTAGTAGTGTGCCATATAGAACTTTGCTTGAATGCTCTAATCCCTGTAGAAACAGAATTTTTAAATAAAGGAAAGCATCATATAACCAAGAAAACACTTGATGTAATAAAAAGTAATGACTTTGAGATTCATGAGGGTAGAAAGAATTATTAGACAGGAGAGAGACCATGCCAGAATCACAGAAGGAAACCAGGGAGGAAATAGCAAAAACACAGCAATTATCTCTCCAACAATTTTAGGTGAAGTCCATATGTTTTGTGAGATGTGGTGAAAACAGAAGCTGCAGGATAGAGGTTAAAAAAAAAGACTGGGTGATTTTCATTAAAGTTACAGTAGTAGTGTAGATTTCCTGTTGAATCACAGTCTTTGTGTCTTTTACAAAAGCTGATCAATTAGACCATGATATAGCAGAAAAATATGTCAGAGGTACATCAGCCTTGCAGGGTTTATAACTTCATCTGACAGAAAAAACATGTATGCATTTATACTTTAATTAGCAGGGGACAATCACATCAAGTACAGGGAGCTATGCCAATTTACATTAGAAGAGGAATTAATCTTTAATATTTTGGATAATCACACTTGAATGCAAATTTATAAATATTTTTAGCAGTCTGTAATACAGTTGCATTGTTTCATACAGTAA
The DNA here is from genome assembly GCF_009819655.1 of Sylvia atricapilla. NCBI lineage: Eukaryota > Metazoa > Chordata > Aves > Passeriformes > Sylviidae > Sylvia > Sylvia atricapilla. The sequence goes on along the minus strand of NC_089140.1, from coordinate 102,717,367 downwards.
ATTAAATAAACAAGTAATGTAATTCAAAGCTTATTATGAGGGCTTGTATCCTGGTAACTGGGTCTGAAAATAAAAGGCAGCTATTATGCAAATGTAACACACCCTTGAATTAATTACATATTTTAGATGATTAATCTAACCCATATTTTATGTTGGTTGCTCCACTCTTTTTTGTTCCTATTAGTAATCAGAAAGGTTTATATTATGAACAAGCTTGACGATCCCTAGACTTACCCTAACATACTGCATTATGTCTCCACAAAGATGTCTCAACCCCGTGTACATAGAGGTAAAAATTGCAAAATGAGTTCCTGGGTTCTTGCAGTTTTATATTTCACTTAAATGCAATGATTATGCGCTGTTAATACAGATCTTTTCAACATTGACCTTTTTAGGATGTAAATAAATCATCTCCACGCACAGTGCAAATCAACAGGAGACAGGGTGATTGATTCAGGAGATATTCACTTGAAAACTTAAAGTAAATGATTTTATGAAAAACTTTGCAGATATAGCATAGTCCAATCTAATGTGTAAGATGTGTTCATGAAGCATGCAGTTGCAGTGCTGTAGTCTCTGCCTACCCATCATGTCTATAGCCAAGTGGTTATTCACTGTTTCTGTGGTCGATAGAGCATTTCTATTTGAAAAGAAAAGCAGTAAAGGCAGACGACTAACAGTCCAAACTAGATAATAAATAAATGCCTCAGATTTATGGACTGTGTCATAACTGATGAGGTGTGATCCTTTCAGAAACCAGATATTTCCATGATGAAGCACAGAAATAACACAAACAGGAATTCCTTGTCAATAATTTATTGCAAAAAATGTCTCCTAGTATGCAGATCCTTGGATTCTTGTAGTCATGAAACCTTTACTTCTCGTACGGAAGAAAGGCTTAAACTTTTAGAAATGGGATTTGCACATCAAGGAGACAGATTCAACTTCAGCTGGTTTATTATTGTGGGGTAGGACAGAAAAATCTCACTTGAGTTTTTTCAGGGTCTCAGTTTTCTTTTCCCTATGAGTTCTTGCCTCTGACCATTTTGAGAACATTTGGAATCAGTGGGTTCCACTGCTGGAGAACATACTTGTGAGGATAAGCGTGCATGGAGAGAACGGGTTCTGCATGTATTTTAGGGGAATAAGGAGACAACATAGCAGAAACATCCAAGTTCCCGATATTTGCTGATCACAAATATCAGCTCTTAAAAGAACAAAAACAAAAACAAGAGGAGGTCCTGTCTTTCAATTGCACGAGCTCCAAACCTTGTCAGTAGCTGCTCGAGATGGCAGCTGCCAATGCTGCTGTTGTCAATCAGTTCTTTGTTGGAGCTCAGGTTTCGGTCAGAAACATCACCTGAAGGTGACACAAAGGTCAGTCCTCTGTGCTGGCAAAGTGTGGCTGTTGCTAGGCATACAAGATAAAATAATTGTATTCATTCTTCCTGGTAAGGTGAAGGGAAATCCCAGTTACACTATGTTCCCTGCCCGGTGGGACATCACGGTGTCAGTCTCTGACCTTGAACATGAAAGGCCTTGCATTTCTGGCAGCAATGATGCACTGAAGGCAACATGGCTTATCCTCTTTTGCTGCTAACACCTTATGCCTCTCATTTTGTCAGGAATAAAAATGGCAAGTTTGAATTTCATCATGCAGTACTAAAGAAAACAAAGAACTATTCATAGAAGTGCAGTCACAAATGGATTTGAATGCAAAAGCTTTTAATATATTTTATTTTAGTTTGTTAATAATTGTATGGCGAACCCTTCTCTGAAATTAGAAAAACGATATATAATATGCATTTAATTAGAACATTTTATAATACCGCTTGTATGAATGAATAGCTTTGGACAAAATACAGTTGAGTTGTTCTTAATTTGGTCACTGGAGAACTGCCATTTTTTTTTTTCCACTAACAACAATAGAAAGAGTGAAAAGAATTATTACAAAAGTGGCTGTCCCAGAATCTCAGCTATCGCTAAGCAGCTCTCAGAACAGCCTGGGAATGACAGTGTGTGGGCATATAAATATAGACTTTTCACTCCTGTGGATGTCTGTGTCAGGATGGTTCTCCATATTTTCCAACATCTATTTTTCTTGTAGCAGTTAGTAAATGTTTAAGTCCATCAAAATACTGAAAAAAGATGAAGGCAAGAAACCTGGACTGAACTAAAACCAAATGAAAATAGTGGGGTTTTTTAAGCATTGGCAAGTGGGCTGTAAAATTTTTATGCTTATCTAGGACAATGAGTACCTGTAATGGGTTGCCTGTGTATTTTGAATAGTTTACAAAGGAATGCTGTACTAAAATGAAAGCAGCAAAACCAAAAATATCCAGGAAAAAAAAAATAAAAAAAGAGCGCACTGTATGGTATGTGAGACAAATCCTTCTTACTGTATCAGGATGCATGGTAAAGTCAGATATTATCCCACTTGTATTGTGTACTCCTAAAAGGTATAGAATTGCAAGATAATACAGGTTTCTAAATTATAGTCCTCTAAATTAGCTGTGTTGAAATACATTAAACTAGATGAACCCTTCATGATAAATATTATTTCTTATGGCAGAATATTTCTAAGCAGAATAAAGAATCCTTTCCCTGAAGGGACCTGTTCTGGTCTTCAGTATCAAAAGACACCATGCACATTTAAAGACAGACCTTGGCAGCTTTTGTAGTCACAAAAGACTGCATAGCTTGGGGACATGGTGCTGACAATGCTAATCTTGGAAATATAACTAATAAAGTGCTTGTTTTCAGCATTTTGTAGGATTACTGTGCTCTCTTGAGACCTGCAGGTGTGTTCCATTAATGTTTTCAGAAACTCAGTTAATCCCATGTCTAATCTCACATCCACAGAAGCAGCAAAATGGCTGAAAAAGAAATTGCATAATTCACCAGTCTTTGCCAGAGATAAGCACCCTTATTCTCTCTGTTGTGGTGACTTGATGCCAGTGTTACTTCCATGTAATTCCCTGTACCTGGAATACTGGTTTGGCAGAATACATGAGCAGGTCCAAGGGGGGATGTTTGCAGGAACTTGTGCATTTGCTGTATTATTCTTACATTGAAAGTAAGAAGTCTGCTTCAATCTTGTCCCCTCCAAGAACTAGGGAAGCTGGAAATGCCTCAACTGAGCAGCAAAGAATGTGTTTACCATTGCACACAGTTAATGCTGTCATGTCAAGTAACTCCAAGCAAATCATTATAACTGGCTAAACCAGTGTTTCTTTTCACTGGGAACTCTATTTCAAATTATTTACTCAGAAAGAGAAAGCTTTTCTAATGAAGAAAAAAATTGACATCACACTGTTGAGTTTACCTGGAATAAGCAAATTAAAGTGCAGCAGTAATCCCAGTGAATGAAACAGGTTGCTGTTCTGGTTAGCAGTCTTTGAAAAATTTCACTTCACTGCTTCTTCTCACTGTTAGAATCTGGGCACTGAAATGAAAACTGAAAACAGTCTGTAGCCCTTCTCCCTCCTGTTTTGGAAAAATACCTGGTGAATCATTAAACAGAATATTTCATCCCTTTACCCTTGAGAAGCTGAATATTTTTAAGAAGCCAAGACTGGTGTATGTTGTATATCTAAGCAATTTTATGTTACCTTGTTATTTTTATGGGTTTAAATGTAATTTCAAAAATGCAAGAAAGAAAAAAAGCACTATGAGTGAGTAATCTGTTTTAGAACAAGAAAGAAGAAAGAAGGAGAAGGAGAAGGAGAAGGAGGAGGAGGAGGAGGAGGAGGAGGAGGAGGAGGAGGAGGAGGAGGAGGAGGAGGACAGGAAGGATTCATCAGACATACATTGAATGTCCTACAGTTGTCCAACATCACTGAGGGAATAATTTTTCTTTGAGCAAGCCACAAAAAGTTCTGCCCTTATCTAAGCATCCTACTGCCACACTGCTAGGCTGCCAGCAATATAAACATTGGTCTTCTTCCCATTGTCTCGTACTGACTGGATAACATTTATTTTGTCTTATCAAGCTGGCATGAATGCAAGATGCTAGCCACGTTACCTTATGTTGTTTTCCACTTCAACCAACCTTTAAATTTCTCTCGCCTTTTAGAATTCAAAAAGTAGAAATAAATAAATAAATATCTCTTATGAAATAAGTTTTTTTAAAGTGACTGCAAACTTTTCCCAAATTTTGCAAGCAAAGGGCGAATATTGTGCATGACCTCTCTGTGTGGTTACCTCCATATTAATGAGATACAACATAAAAATTATTGCAATCTTTTCCAGATAGCCTCTGACTCTTGAATACACAGAACGTTGCCCACAGCTAGAGTTGTCAATGCAAATGTTAATGTTAGCTATTGAATAGCACTAAGAAGCAGAAGACTGTTTATAGCTATTGAGAAAGCACGTGAACAGAGTTTGAAGATAAAAGAACAGTCCCAGGATCTGGAAAAAAAGACCCATTAATCTGTAACAGCGAGTGGGAGGTCTAAATGAAGAAGTGTTGGACAGACTCAGATGCTCATGTGTGCTACCCTGTCTAGTAGTACAGAACAAATAAAAAGGTATCAAAATTGCTGTATTCAGGTCTGTCAGCACTGGAATTATCTTTTTAACTGAGGACAATATGAATCACCATGCTAGATCCCAACAAATGTTCATCTAATTCCATGCTTCCAGAAGTGACTAGCTTCTCTCTGGTTGGCCATAATCCCCCTTCTAATCCTCCTGGTTTTGCCTTAGTGGTCTGTTCATATCTGTATGATAAAAAAATCTAATTTTTTTAATGTAAAGCACATGTTTTGGTGGAACCTGAATTTTCTTGGATATGAGCAGTACTGAGAGGAGAAAGCAGGCATGCAGAGAAAGAAGTAATCCCTTTATGGAACAAATTGGAGGTAGTTAGTGATTTTTATGATTCTTGAAAATATGATTAAATGCATAGAATTAGGTCAATATTGCAACGTATGTCATGTGTTATATGACATTTTTCAATGAATCAGAAGTAGTGTGCACTGAAATTTGGAGCTAAAAACCATTTTGCACACACAACTTTTAACTATATCGTAAATTCTCCAAGACAACTTGCTTAACACCAACTTAAGTATTGCCTTGGAAGTTGTGTTCTCTTTTGAATCTTTTTTTTTCTCCTTTGGACTTTCGTATACTTGATTCATGTCTTCAGATCACCTTAAGCCTTGTCCTGCGTTGCTCTGTTTATATGCCATAACTCAAAACAGTGTTCTGGGTTTCTGAAGTCAGTTGACACAACTTTTGTAAATTTTCCTTCCAGTGCAAAATGAGTCTGCTTCCAAAACATGGAGTTTTTTCACAGCTGTGTAAACAGAGAACTTAGGAAAAGCTTATATCTCATTTCCAATTTGCCTGTAACTGCTGATATCTGTATTGAGTTGTTGTGTTAACGTACAGGCTAATATTAAAAAATCCACAAAATTGCTAATTTTCTGTTCAGCAGAATGAAGCAACATGATTTGAAAATTCCATCACCAGAGAAGCTAGCAAAATCAATGGTGCTACAGTGTCTCAAAGCTTCAAAGCATTAATAAAAATAGCTATCTTTGTGTTAACACCCTATAGTCAGCAAACTCATGTTCCCCCAATGAGTTTGGCAGTAGGCCTGAAGACTCGAGGTCTTACCTGGAAGTCAAGAGCTTTGGATTTCATTATGTCTTATTCTGCATCTTTGAGATTCTCCTGGGGAAATCACTTTTTCTGTGTGCTTTGGTTTCCCGTCCGTGAAATGACCTTTGCGGAGCACCGTGAAGTCGGTGGTTTCCCAGTGCGATACAGCGCTGTGTTATCAGAGCAGCAAGCAAAGCTCTCCAACATCGATTCCTGGCTTCCTGTAAATGGGATGTGAGGGCTGGAAACATTGACAGCTGGTGAATACCACACACAGCTCTTCACACACAGCTGTGGCATTCTGTTGAAGCCAGTCACTAGAAGTCTATACCACGTCTGGTGTTCAATCCTGTCAACACCTACAAATAAAGACTTGCAGCCCAAACAGTTTCATCTGGAGGAAGAAAAAAAAAAAAAAAAAAAAAAAAAAAAAAAAGAGGGAAGTATTTGCTCACAGAGTTTCTCTTTAAGTAAATGTCAGACAAGTCAACATGTCAGACATGTCTCTCAGGTACTCTTAATTTCACGGGGGCAGACAAGCTCATTTGTATCTGAGAAATAAAAATTTGACTATGGAGGACCTAGTAGTATTTGCTGTAGCTGGTGGCCAACAGGAAGAGAAAAATTTGTCTTGAAATAAACTTCATTGCGGGTTTATGAATTTTTGAAGCATTTTTAAACCTTCATATTTGTGCTGGGTTATTGTTATGAAAAAGGGTAGTTAGAGGTGTGGTATCAGGTTAAGACATTGAAGAACTGGACAGTATTTTGAATTTTTCACTACTTTGACTATAATTTTTATTATATATTCTCGCTCCATGTCTCAGTTTACTAAATAAGATTTATAATCCTGTTTTGCTTGTAATGTCAGATCTAAAGGTTAAAAATAACAGGAGAGAAGATCTGTATATTACTGTTATTTTATAAACACTAAGATAGTAATAATAATGAAAGGTATTTCAAGTACATTCCCTCCCTTGTACTATCGAATAAAAAAGATTTAGCTTTGAAACAAAACAAACCAAAAAAAACCAACAAAACAACCCTGTTCTGTTCATTTGAATACAGAGACCTCTATTTTCATTGATTTGTAAAAACCGAAATTTATAACATGCCTGGCCCGTGCTTAAGAAGATAAACCCTCACAAATATTGTAAAGAAATTGATAGAATAATCTGGTAGACATACTTCAAATGAAGGTCAAATACCTTTTTCTTTTGCAGAAGCAAATTAATATGACTCCAGATACACGCTGAGGGGTAGATGGTTGACCTCATTTCACCAAGGGATACATTTCCAAATGTAGCCAAAACAGTACTTGGGTTTCCTTGAAGAAATAAACTCTGAGGAGATTATACAGCAAGGCAGGATATAGCTTGCAGGGAGAGATCTTGAGGGAGAGACCCCAAAGAACTACAGAAGCAAAAGTAATTTTTAGAGGAGATATTGAGAGTACATTTTATGGGGTTATTTGATACACAAGTTTTGGTTCATTTTCAATGCTTCCAACGGAATCTTTTTAGATTTACCACAGACAGTTGGTAGCTTAAATCTGATTGCTTAGTTTTCTCATTTAAAGCTGCTTTTTTCTCTAAAGAAACTAAAACTGTGACAGAAACAAAATTGGCATTCAGCTTTTCAGTAAGTAAAGGCATCTGCAATCCATAAAGGTAGCAGTGCCAATATTGGCATCCGTCTTGTTTCTAGTCTCACAGCTCTGCTGTTGAGAGCAGGGTGCATTACAGCCCTGATCTCTGACACAAAAATTGCTCCATTCCCTGGAAGAAAGGTTTGTGCTGTTATGGTGCCAGTTTTTGTTGGCAGACTACTGGTGTCAAAAGGCACACAAAATGAGCAACTAGTATGAGTTCCTCAGGAAGCCTGTAGGAAATGTCTGTGACTTGAGGGTCTTGTTAGCTCTGCCACAGCAGAGGCACTGTCTGTGACATTTTCAGCTATAACTGCACACATCCGCAGATGCATCACAGCATTCACTTTTAACAACTTCTCTTATTATTAGGTTGCAACAAGATGAGAGGTGTCAACTTTTGTATTCTAATTACACAGAGCTTCTTGAAAAGGGGAAACATCCCACAGAGTCTAGTAAAATGGAAGTAGTAGTCAAAATTTTGAACAGTGTGATTTTTCTCTGTGATACTCCATCTCCAATCCTCATTATTTTTTTTCTGTCCATAAAGGTTTTGCTCTCTGAGATTGGGCACAATGTGTATGATTTAAAAATCTCTGGATTGCTACTGATGCATTTTAATTTAATGTTTATAAACCTGGCATCATTACCACATTGCTTGGTATAATGGTTTGAATGAAGTCCATGTGCTTATTTCTTTCCAAGTGGATTCTCATGAGTTTAATGCAGCTGTAAGACAGTGCATGTCTTACACATCAGTAGGGATTATGTATTCTGGGTGTCTGAATCCGAAGGCACTGTGCAAGACATTACATGTCAAAAGCAAAGATTTCAAATAAAGTTGGTTGAATAGTCTATTCTGGAACATGTAGTTTTAGGCTATCAAAACTGCTGGATGTTGCAATCTTTGAGCAGCTGTCTCCATTGCAAGATTTGTCTCTACTACTCATATGTCCCTCTGAAATGCCTGCAGCAGTGATGACCAAGTAAAAGAACACTGCCCTATTTAGTCACATTCTCTGCCTTGTTAACTCTCTTCAGTATTTCTTCTTACACCCAATATTGTATTCTCCATGACAGCTTGTCTATGTATAGGCTTTCCTTTCATGAAATATCCTTCTGCTTTTTCCCTCCATTTTTTCCTAATCTCTTTTACTACTAAATTTGCAAATTTAAAGTTAGTGGGAGGATGCATCAGTTTAAACTTAAGAGTAGGAGCAAATGGAAAACACTAGGGAGTCTTACATTCCTGACAATATTTGCAATATGCAGGTAGCTCTCCTGTGCACAAGCTGTTTGGTGTCAGTGGCTGCATACACTCTATAGAGATGTGAGTTTTGGGAATGCACAAGGACTCTCTTGTGAATCAGTATTGACAATGATTTTTGTGACATATTGAGCTCCTTCACAGACTGAACTGGCTACAAATCTTGCTTGTCCTTGCAGCAAAAAGAAGAGTCTATTCAGAGTGAATCATTTGTGTCTGCTCAGACATGGTCAGACCACGTTGCTGTAAAGGTGGGAACAAAACGTGGAGGTGGCTGCAAGGAAAGTGCTCCATAATCACAACTTAATTCTTAGGGTCCTCTGAAGATTTTTTATTTTACCTTTCCTCTGATCAATAACATAGCTGGAGGTGTTCCATCAAGTTAGAAATATGAATGGTCAGATAATTCAACATCTCCCTAGCCTTGACAGATAATTCAACATCTCCCTAGCCTTGAACCTTAGCTTGGATTTACGGCAAAGTCCTGCTGTCATGTATCATGAGACAAGCATGTGGGAATGCAAAGATTGCTGGATGAAAGATTAAAGCAGAAATAAGGGAATTTTTTGAGAAGAGAGATCTTTTTGTATCTTAGATTTGTCTTTCAGTGGAACTTTCTGCAGGACTGAATCGATAAATCCAAGGATTTCTTTTTGAGTAAATTAAGTAATAAAAAAGTGGTAGATATATTTTGCTGTATGATTCAGGTACTTCAAATATCTTTGTGATATGCCGTACAACAGCTATTGAATTGAGCTACCTCCTCAGCTAAAAAAAAAAATAATTTTCAATTTCTTCAGAGAAAAAAAAGATACCCAGTTGTATCCTCTTAATACACATTTGCTCTAGAAATCAAATTATTTTTGATATATTTTGTAAAGCAATAATACAGCTCCATGTTGTACTAATGTTGCACAAAGAATTATTTTTCTTGAAGGATCAGTAGTATTATCTACATATATTTGGTATCTGAAGTAAAAGTTCCAAGGCAGTAAGGGAAGCTAATACTGCAAATTCAAGCCTGACATTTTTTAAGAACTTTGGGTACTGCAGACATTTTCATTAGGTCTTGAGGAATCTTGGCAACCAAGGAAAAATAAAAGAAACCTACCTCTAAAAAGTTTCTCTTTTTTTAAAATCTAGTGAAATGCCTTTTTAATTTTTTTTTCTACATAATGAATATGCTTCCTGACAAGTTCCCTGAGCTGTATAACCTTCTTACTAATCTTTGCCTCTTACATTTATACAATGCAAGAATGATTTTTAAGAAACCTGCTAGATAACCAGCATGGACATAGAGTATTCTAGATGCAGCTTTGCACTTCTGCTGACGGTGAGAACATAGTCTAAAGCACAGAAATATATACTGGTTGCTGATCTCATCATTATGAAGTTTTCATTAGCAGTAGTGGTACAGACTACAAGAAGTCTCTTAGAGTTCAATTTCTCAGAAAACTGACGCTGAAAGTGGTTTAAGTATCGTGAAATATTATTTTATATGAGAAGTCCTACTGTCCTCCAATGTCCTAAATTCTCCTTTCAGATTACCTGCCTGTATTCTGTTGTTTTCCCTGGTCTTGAGCCCTCTAAGGACTCTTCTGAGCACAGTGCCCTGGTTCAAGTACTGCCCTACAAATAGTGACATAGACTAAAAATAAATTGAGGACCAACATTAAATTGTTCCTGAATTCTGAGAGAAAAAAACCCTTCACTAAAGAGTGGATACATGTAGCTGAACAGAGGGCTTAAACATGAGAACTAGGTGGTTCAGGATCTTCATTTCAGAGAATTTCACTTTTATGATGGTCTGAGTCAGATGTAGCTTGATCTTGACAGGGATCTTTTGCTTTTTGAAATCGCTTTGGTAGTCTACATAAAAATCCTAATGCACACTGAATGTCACGGAACAGATGACACTTGCTGAGCATATCAGGAGTAAAGATGAAAGACTGGACAAAGCCAAATTCAGCTGACACTTGAACATGACTGCTGGAGACAGCTCATCTTTCAGTCTTTGTAGCAGAGAGCAGATTTCACCTGGCAGTAGATCTGAACTCAAATAAATACCTGTTCAGACTCATAAGGCTTCCTTCACTGAGGCAGGCCACAAGGCACATTGACAAGCAGTACAAAACATTCCAAATGCACCTAGCTGTGCTGCAAATATTCTGTTCAAAACTAGGAGACTGCTGGGGGTGAGAGTACTGAATTACTCAGTTCTCACTAAAGTCCAGTGATTGAAAGGGAGTATCAAAACCCTTTCATTTAGAAAACAGAGTTCACCTTTGAATGTTCTTTCTTCAAAGGAGAAAATGATAGCATTATCTTCTATGTGTTTTAAATCTCATTTTAAAAACTCTAAAATTCTTTCTTTATCCATTATCTTTAGGTTTCTCTATAGTTATTTAAAGTGTGAAAGCCTCCTGATGGAGACATACTGTTACAATTCACCTTCAATTTTGTTGAATGTCTCATTGTTCTTGGATAATGAAGCAGACAGAAAGATAGAGTGGGAAAATTTCAGATCTACCTTTTCCATAACTTTCAATTTTGTCAAACACATTTCTGCTCAGTTACATTCCAGGATATCAGTTAACAAAAGAAATTGTGATAAAACACTGAGAGTTTTTAGAGTATATTTGGATTTAACTGGAAATAATTCAGGATTTATTTTTTTTTATGCTACCAGATGGGGGGTTTAGATGTTTCGGTTATATCAGATATTATTGTAGTGTTCATAAAGAGTTTTTATTTCAAAGTTAATTTTCAACTCCTATTTTGGGTTTCAAACATACTGTGTAGAGGTTCAAGTGGAGTCCATTGTAATTCCACAGGCTATTGTGTGTTCCCTGATCTGTGAAGTGCTGGACAACCTGTAAAATGCAATCTGACAGCCTTCTGCTTACAGCCCTCTGCATCCATTCCTGGTTGCACACCTTGATGTTTTTGCATTGGACATCAATGGTCTTGTATTTGAGATATGAGTGCACTGCAGCCAGCTGGGAAAACCTCTTATCCTTCATTTTGATGTCACATCTCATCATAGCAATAAAGTTTATGTCCAATTGTGGCATCCTTGTGTTCCTTGAGGGGAAGGGAGGTATTCCATCACATCAGTTACAGTCCTGACCACTGCCCCTCGGCATCATCCAGCCTTGTGTCTCCCCCTTGCCTTGGGTTAAATGGAAAATTAAACTTGTTTGTTCTTCCCACGACAAGGATCAGCCTAGATGGATAATCAGGGCCAATGGAAAAAAATAAATTTTTTTTAATAATTCCACTGAACTACAATGATGCTGATTCGGACTTTTTCCCAAACACAGACATTTATACCAATGAAATCAAAGAAATGAGTAAGAATGCAAATTGGAAGAGTAATCTTAAAGAGGGACTCATAACGCTGTTCATATTAGCACATTGCAGTGCACTTTTTCTTCATCACAGCTGTTTTGGGAATGAAAACTTTTTACTTGTTTCAGACAGCAGTTAATTTTCTGTATTACTTTTTCAAGGGACAACTGGAGGGTAAGTTGCTACTCAACTGGCTTCTTTTTCTATCTCAAAGACTCATTGCATTACTTTACTAAGTGCTGTGCTCCAAGGCCATTTGTATTTGAGGCGAACTTTGCAGTACTGATCCTTTTCCAAACTATAAATGTTATTGCAGTTTTTGACTGCTGTGATCTAAAGTTCTTTTCCTGCAGACAAACTCGAAGTTATAAAACCCTGAGTAAGGACTCTTAGCATCTTAATAAGAAGGAATGCAACACACTCACAAGTTCCACAGAAGATTAAAAAAAAAAATATGTTTGAAAACTGGAAACAAAACAAAACCAACCATCCTTAAAGAAGTAGCACTACATTTTTTTTGGAAAGGAATCTCAAGATAAACCCCTAACAAAAAATGAGCTACTTCCAAACATTGGCCTCTCCAAAAGACTGTGGCAGAAAAAATATCCTTTATATCTCTTAATTGTTATTGTTATTAATTGTTATTGTACAGAAACCTAAACTCTCTCTAGAAACAGAAGCCTTAATTCACTTAATTCACTTAAGGAAGTGATTTCTTAAGGAGTATGACCAGGCCAGAGTATTAAAATATTCTCTGATCACCTCTCTGACTTTGTGTCACATTCAGAGCTCTTAAGAGAGTATTTTCATACTCTTTTTCTTTTAGGGAGAAGTGTCACAGGGCCTCACACTCTTCTTTCCATATTCTTGAGACAGGACTCAGCATATGGCATCATGATCTTTGTGTATCTCTCTTTGCTACCTTGCCCTTTCCCTCTTCTGACAGAACATTGGGAATGGAAGTAAAGCCTTTTTTTACTCCTCTTTCATCTTTCTGCAAACTTCTCTGCTCATCACAATCTCCAAATGTTTCTCTATGCCCCCACAGAGCTGAGTGACCACCTCTCTGCTTTCCAACCTGTTTTTATCCCCATGTCTTGCTTACAGCTTCTGAGTGTAGAAGGTGAATGGAGAAGGAGCCAGCCCAGTGCAGGGCTGTCCAGCATCCCCACTTCTTGTCTGTACCATGAGCCTGGAAACTTTTTGAGGCAGGCCTTTTAACCAGAAATATTTTGAACACTGTTGGGCTTATTTCACATTTTAATGGGAAGGATGGAGGTGGCTTTTGGGTCTTGAAGTTCATTATCACATTTCAAAAGCCCTGCTGATAGCAATAAAATTAGATTATTTCAAAGTTTTACATATTTAGGAAAGCAAATAAATTCCAACTGAGTTTTGGAATCTGCTAAGGATTACAAATATACAAATATTCAAATAAAGGAAAATGGTAAAAGACACAAAGTACACACTTTTAAAAGAAAAAGCTAAATCAGACTCATTGTAATCTAAATCATTCAGGTCTGTTTTTTTCAGATGATTGATTTACAGCCCCACATTTTTTATTCCTTTTTTTCTTGAAACAACAAATATTCTAAACAGAAGATTTGTAATACCTTGCTAGGCCATCTGGAAGGTGGTTGGCTCATGTACAAGACTGCCAAACTGCTCGTTTAAATAAATGAACCAGCTGAACAATAGTCTATTTAGAAAGATCACCTTTTTTGTTGTTTTGGGGGTTTTTGGGGTGGTTTTTTTTTTTTTTTTTTTTTGGTTTTGTTTGGTTGGTTGGTTTTTGTGGGGGTTTTGTGGGTTTTGTTGTTGTTGTTGTTTTGGGGGTTTTTGTTTTGTTTTGTTTTTTGTTTTGTTTTACTACCATTAGATCATCTTGGAAAAAAAAATGCCCCAAAAGTTCTAGAAAGACAAGCAACTGTCAAATGCAAAGAAATTGCCCAGATAGAGAAAGAAAACACAAAAAATTTAAAAAGAAAACTAGTTCTCTTTAGGCAACAAGTTCCTGTTTTTCTGAAGCACATTTAAAGGAAGATTTTTTTAATGAAATTTGAGTAGAAAATAAATATGTAAGAGAATGCTTGAAGAAAAATTAGCGTTTCTATAGTTATAGTTCGAGGTTAATACCACAATACATCAGTATGCCACTGCCATTAAATAGCACTCCAGATCTTTTCCTGGCTCTGATCCCAGCAATTAAAGCAATACTAGAATGAAATAGACAGATGATGTGCCAGAATTCTGACTGGCTTTTAAAAGGGAGGAATTTTACCCTTTGGTAAACGACAGTGATTGAAATCTCATGAAGGGCCAGAAATCAGAGAGCCTTGTGACATAGCTGAGACCATCTGAATCCTGAGGAAATATTCAAAGGGAAATTAAAAGGCAACATCTAGTACTTCAGGTCTAGGCAAAGCCCCACTCTCCTGGGTATTTGTCTTACAGATGAAGAAAGCTTTCTAATATGACATATACAGGTTTGTTGGACGAGAAAATTTGGGCAGAATCCTGCATACTTTTGGACTCATCTTGGATGCCCTCAGCCCTCTGGAAACTAGAAAAGGAATAAGATAGGAACCAAGTAAAGAGGATGAGCATTTCAGCAGGTGAGAACCTGCTGACATTTTCCCCAAGCCCATATAGGATGCAATATCATAAACACTCATGTTCATCTTGAATTATAGATGGTGTTTTTACTTTATATAAACCTCATTTATGTAAAGTACAACAACCCCCATCCTGCACTTGCCATCCCACAAAATCAGGCAGTCCTTCAGTTTTAAAAAGTCATTTAGCGGCAAAAAAGGGTCAGCCACAATGTAGCTGTGATTTAACATAACTCTTTTGTTGCTGTTTTACTTGTGTTAGATCAGGGATATCAAGCAAACAGAATCAAGCTGTTGTTTTCCTCACTGTTTTATTCTCATGAGACAGTATCCTTTGAGATAAGACCCTGACAGGTAAAATTACTTAGTATATCACCATAAATCTTCCCAGTTTTTTTTTTTTCTTCTATAACCCTCAATTATGAAGTGATGAATGCTTGCATAAGACACAGTACATTCACTTCATTTTCCAAGACTAAATTTAAGTCTCTTGGCTTGTAATATTTCACAAAGTCTGACACTTTCTTTTCAGCAAGTAGGTTAATAATCACACAATAAAACAATTTTTTATTATGAAGATATGATAATATATTGCTTTTTCCATGGAAATTATAAGTTTCTGTAGCATCTCTTCACTGACAGATATAAAATAACACTGGGCACATGCTGATTGATTTATTCCAGATTAAATCATATTTATCTCATATAGATTAGATGAAAAGGGAACTGATGTTGCTTCAGTCCATTACAGAAAACGAAATTCACAACACGTAAAGTAAAGCATCTACTTTAAAAAGTGGTGTTATTTTTATTTATAGAGAAATACAATATCACAGTGATTAAATTAATGGTTTCAAGGCAGTGATTAATAAATTGCTGGTTTCATTATACTGCTTAAGTACTAATAAGTTTCAGAGACTTTTGCAGGTCTTCTGTAAAACCTTGCCCAAATTCATATGTTAGCATGCCATGAATCTGATGATTTCTTACTGGAAAAGCCATAAATAAACTAAAGAACTGTCCTCCTGGGTGTTCTGGCTCTCTGCAGAGGTGAAAAGTTCCTCAGGAAGCCTCAGGAAGAAAACAATAATTTCAGGAAGTTCAGCCTGGTTACAAAAAGGAATCTGAGATCTTGCTTAAAATTACATGATGCCTTCTGCACACAGTTTCCCCTAAAGCACACAACCCATTCCTAGGAATGACTGACAGGAGCAATGTGTCAAGACTATCGTTATGTTTGATCTTGTCATTCAAACACGATAGATATTTTTATGATAAATAATTTTCTGCCCATAAAATCTCATCTTAGAGGACTCTTCACACTATTAAAATGATCAGATCTCAGCAAGAGGCAACCAAAAAAAAACCACCCCTATTTACAAGACAATTGTTTGTGAGGTTCAACATTTCATTGCAGTTTTTTATGCTTCTTGAAATGACCACTTGCTCTATATTTATGTATGCACAGCTCTGTTTTGCTAAATTGTCACTTGCTCTGCCCTCAGATTATGGAAATCAAATGGCACTTCTCCATCTGTTGTAAATTGCTATTTGTAGAACTTTGGGTGCACCACTATAATAACAGCATACAATTACCTCACTTTGTGCAGATTAAGATTATTATGCACTGTAACACAATATCAGTGTCTCTAATAATTATTATGTATAGAATTGTTTATGTTTGAATCTTCGGGAGTTTGCCTGTGTAAGACAGGGCCTGCCTTTCACTGTTTGTGCATTTAAGTAATGGGTTGTTGCCCTTGTTTAATAAATAAGTAAGAAGATTGTGGATGTTCTATCTAAATAACTTCTCAATAGCTTCAGAACGTTCCACTGGCTCAGTTGCTCAGTGAAGCCCTGCCACAAAAACTGCACAGCAGACGCAACCTTTGAGTGAACCCTACCCTGTGATCACTTTGTATTTTCCTACTGAGAACTTTGTAAAAACCATCCCCTGTGATGGGAACTCATCCAGGGAATGGTCATAGTGAACTTGGAGGTAAGTTTTCACTCAGCATAAGGGGTTTTTGAAAACCCCAGGGAGAGAAAGAAAGGGATATGTTTTGTAGTCACTGGATAGAACTCATCACTGGTAAAAGTGTGAAGAACTCCTTGAAAATCTGTCACATATAAATTACTTATTATTATGCACTGTAAGTAAGTGCTATGTGTAACAGTTATGCAAATGTGTCTAAGAGCAATAGGACAGTCATGAGATGTTTCCAAAGGTTTACAGAGGAGTTCCAAGCAGGAAAAAGAAAAATCAAATGTCTGTCATCTGCAGATCTGAAATTCATATAAGCAAAAATTCCAGGCTTAAAAAAAATTAAGTAGTTACCTTGTACTCAGCTAGGAGGTGATAAAAATTGTCAGTTTAAATTTAGGATTGGTCTATTGGTAGCTTAGAATATATGTTTGAGGAAGGTTTTTCAAATTCTTTTCCTTAAGTACCAACCATAGCCTGTGTATAAAAATGCACAAGAGTCTGATTGTCTGTATTTACATGTGCAGTTAATACAATTATTAAATCCATTATGTCAGTTTGCAATGAATACAGGTCTAATGATTTGTATATGTTAATAATTCTTCTTCCAAACAGAGATTTATATACACATTTTGTTTTATGACTAGAAAGCAAGCCAATGCAGTTAAACAATTTAATATCCCCTGTGCAATTAACAGCTTTTCTGATTATTTTTGCTCATGTAAAATATTCCTTTGCATACAGTTTTGTATTTGAGTCAAGATGTCCAGTATAGAATACTGGGCAGATCCTTAGCTGGTATAAATCACAGCAACTTTACTGATTTCTTGCCTTTTTATATTTTTTTCTCCCATGTCTGTGGCACAGAACTGTGGAGCCATGCTGGGATCTTTGCCTGAATTGTCTGTGCAGAAGCTTGCTAGTTTATCTCAAGGTTAGTAGTGAGGGACTGTAACTTTTTTTATTATTTCCATAGGAAGTAAAGAGGACAGTTTTTACTTCATCCAGAATAATAAAGATGAATGAGAAAATGTAACTAAAACCCCATGAAAGCTGACATATTTAATTTGCATTTTAAGGGAAATGTAGTGCTGCTTTTGATAGTGCAATCATTTAAGGATGTGCTTAACTTAGAAATTAATCAGACCTGAGAATGTGCCACAGTTTCTATACATGCTTAAATGCCTCGCTAAATCAGAAACCTCATCCTCACCACATAGTAATGTGATAAATCTAGCTTTCTTTTGTTTAGAAATCACATAAAGCCAGGTTTGGATTTATATAACTGTATTTGTTATTAATATACACTTACTGAATTCTTTATACAACTTCATGCTGTCTAGGTCTGAATTTCCTGCTTTGGATATATATTATTGCAACACTTGTGGCACCTTTTTGATTACTAGAAAAAAAATTATGTTGGAATAATGAAGAGCTGAAGAGTAACCATTTTACACACACACACTCTATCTCTCTTCCTTTTCCTCCCTTTCCTTCTCTGCTGTTGTGCTACTCATCCTAATTATTGATACATCAAGGTAAGGATTCAGTTTAGAGCCAAGCAGGATGATGCAGACTCAGTCTGTAATCAAATCCACACTACCCACTGCTGTTTTATTATTAAATGTTATTTACACCTTCATTTTCATGCATAATCTAGCTAGAAATGTTAACACATTTTATTTATCTATCTTAATATAAGATGAGAGCTTAGCAAAAGTTCAGAATTCTCTGCACAAAAGAGTACTTGGAATTACTGAACTTTGGCAGAAGTTGAGAGAATTGATAAGCTTTCTGCAAATAAACCCTGTCTTACTTTTGGTGGAAATAATGAACCATGAAAGTATCAGGATCCATTTAGCTATCCTGGCAAGTCTTCTTTCTTAGGAGGGAATATGTTCTGCTACCCTTTTCAAATCCATGAATAATTTTTTCTTAGACAAAAATTGACAAACCAAGTACCATAAGTTCAAATGGCTAATGACATTGATAAGGGACTTGAAAGAAACCTAGGGCCCTTGGTGATATATCCTTTTTTTAAAACATAATTGTATTTTTGCCAATATACTTTGGCTAGTTCTGAGGGCTGCAAATATGATGAGGTAAGATGCCTCAGTGACTGGGAATGAATTTGGTAGTGAGGAGACATGCTCTGCCGTGGGCTTTGGAGCAGGGATTCAGATGCCTCAAAGCAGTCATCTGCTGCCAGTTCTGATGTCCTGGCCTCCAGCTGCTGATGCAGAAGAGCACAGGTTTCCTGTGGCTTCTGTGTCATCATTGGCTAACTGGTGGACTTGTTTTGGACATAGTTGTGTTGCCACATACATACATGAGGCACCCCAAACCTCTCCTTCCATGTGACTCGAGCAATATTATTGTAAGTCAAACAGGGAGGTCATTATTTAGCGGATTCACAAAAACCAAAAGCTGTCCACCTCTGAGGCACTGCTAAGAAATGCTTGAACAATATGAAATACATCTTTGGACACCCTAAATAGCCAAGTCTTCTTTTAAAAATGGAACTTGCTCTGCAGGTAGATATTATATAAGATGCAAGGAAGCAGGGGCAGAGGCACAGACCCAGGCTAGTATCTCTGCAAGGCAGAATTGAACACCAGCTTACACTGGTGGGTCTCCAGAGAGCTTCACAATGCAGTGGGTACATGTTTTTGACACAGATAACTGGTTGGTGAAGAATCCTCCTCTTACAAGGAGATGTTGTGAGACTTAGGCTCTCTAAGAAATAGAAATCAGGAAAAACCTTTTCAAAATAGACTTTCAAAATTCTTATTTTCAACTATGTCTCAATTAAAGCAATTCTAGTAAGGGTCTCAAGGAGAAATTGAGAAATTGTGACTGGAAAGAATATTTTTTTTCTTCAAAGTGCAGAGGAGAGAGAGATTCCTGGTCTATGCTCATTAATCTCTATCATTGCAAGAAGCAGCTGAGGAATTATTTTCAAATGTTTTCTAATATTTAAAGTAACTTGTATTGAAAATGTGGTGGTTTTCTTCCTTCATATAAAGAGCAATGTGTTTTGCCTTTGTGACTTTTATCGTGGTTGCCCTAGATTTCTGTTATAGAAGTGAAAGGAATGATTCATGTTCTCTCCCTTTAATTTAAGCAACATGATATTTGGCCTTAATTATTCTCTTAAACCTGTTAAAAGAGAATATGTTTAGAGTTTGATAAAATTTCATATTATGATAGGCTGCAACAGCAATACAAAGCCAGAATTACGTAGAGCATGACCTTTCCTTGTATGATGTCTCCTTGTATAAAAATAAGTCTCATCAGACTGTGATTTAGATGCCAAGCCAAAGGATGGTAACTGTAATTAGAGGCTTAAAATGGCAAGTTGAAATATCCTTATGTTAAATCTAAAATGAAGCCTTAAAAAAATCAGGAAAATGTTTGATTTTTTTTCCCACTTTATTTATATAGTATCCAACCAACTTACTTCTTATTTGTCAGTTCTGCAGCATCTTATATTATGGAAATATCCTCATTAGTAGTATTCTGAGTAAAATAATTGGAGTATTATGAATTTGATTATCTTTTTTAGAATCAGGCAAATGTCTGCTGTCCATTTAAAACGTACAGGAAAAACATTCACGCAAAAAAAAAATAATAGCAGTTTAAGATTTGTTTATATGATAGGTTTGAAGACCTGGGAGAAATGCATCGATGCATCATCTTGTTTGCTGCAAGATTTTGAGGGAAACTATAGGCAGAGAATACTGTTTTGGTACAGATTGTTTAAATTTCTTACCATTTCTATGTCATCATACACTTTATTATGCATTGGTATCCTGAGTATTTCTTTGGTAGCTGCTCAATTATTGTGTGTTTTGCAATGAAATTGCTGACACAGCTTTAACAATTCAAGCTTAATTAAATTCAAATGTATGAACAGCATTCTTCTAACAATATGGATAGTCATTTCAGGAATAAATTTAGGCATTTGCCTTGGAGTAAAGAATGACTAATAACTGTAAGCTAGCAGTGGAAAAAAATAGAGGTAAAAATCTTTTTGACCATGACTGGAGAGAACAAAAATCTTGTAATCCCAGTAACAGCCCTCTGAAAGGATACTGCAAACACAGTTTAAGATATAAAAAGTTCCCTAACAAGTACAGTGTTTTGGGAATAAATGGTGAAATACAAAGAAGAAAGGGAAAAGAATTTAGTTTTCCTAAAGAACTAAAAACTCTCCAAAGCAGGGATACAAAAACAGTTTCTGACTCCCAAAGAGAGGAAGTTGCATTTTCAAACAACGCACTGAGACTTAACTGAGCAATTCTTGCTGACTTTAAAGGGATACCACATGGCTACATTTCTGAGCACAGCTTTGAAAATGCGATGCACTAATTTCTGAAAACTTCTAAAAAGGAGTCTGATTTTTTGGATTTTCTTTCACGTAAAGCATTGAGACAGTTTACATTCATCCTATATTTTTCACATTTAAGTGCTTAAAATGATTTCTCTCTGTAAACAGGCCCACCCATCAAATGATGTGAATTTTACTAGTTTCCAACTGTACACTGTTTCTTCATTTCAGTTGCCCTGGAGTCTCCATTTCCTCCTTCCCAGCCTCCAGTCTGCCTTCTGAACAAAACACATCCACAGAGAAGATGGGAATAAGAGCATTCATCCCAGCATGGTGTATCCACTGATCCTTCACCCGATTTCTTGACTTGCTGCCTTTGTAACAACATAATTGGCATATAAAGGTCAGTGTTAAGTGATACACTTTCTGATTTCTTCCTTTCTTGCCTTTTCCTTCTCCTTCCCATCCCTTGTGTTCCAAGGTTGCTTTAAAATGAAATATTTTCCTCATGACTTGTTATCTGGAGTATCAGGAAAGTAAAATAGAATTTTACCTCATATACAAGATTATTTCACCTGTGGATTGGCTATAAATGGAAGAATAAAAGTCTTTAAAAGAGAAACTATTATGAGGCTGAGACCAAAAAGGACTCATTAAGACAACTCTGCTTCCTTTTGAGAAATAGTCAATAAGTTTAGAAGCAATCAAATACTGCCAATGGAAAATCTCCCATTATTTTAATTTGTTGAAAAATCATTTTCTTATGCAAAATTATTCTGCTTCCTTTTTTGAAACTGTCACTCTCATGATTATAATTCCCCAAGTCAATGTCTGTTATTTATATCCACACTTTACTCCTGCTGAAAAGGCAAAAGCTTAGATATCTATTCAGTGTTTTCTGGAGACAGAAAGTGAAGTGAAAGAACAAAATCAGGAGTTTTACTAAGGGGGCTTATTCAAAGTAAAATTAATTTTCTGTAGATGCTTGATATCGTTTCCTCAGTATGTAAGCAAGGCTTTCTGGTCAAGAGTAAAGACAACAGAATTTTGTGAGTATAATTTCAATTTAAATTTTAATGAGTACATGTATATTAACTTTTGGCACATGTTTCTTAAGACTTTGTAGACTTTTCATTTCACTGTTGGAAAGCCAAGGTGTGCCAGACAGGCACGTGCAATTCAACCCAGCTAGGTTTGTCGTGCAAGTGAAGTTCTGGTGTAGTGAAGTGAAGTTCTCAACATCCTGCTATCTGGAAACCAAAAACTCATGCCCAAGTGGGTTCAATCCAGCATGCTCATATCCACTCTCCTTATTCTTTCATCTTCTTTCT
Organism: Sylvia atricapilla; assembly: GCF_009819655.1. Classification (NCBI taxonomy): domain Eukaryota; kingdom Metazoa; phylum Chordata; class Aves; order Passeriformes; family Sylviidae; genus Sylvia; species Sylvia atricapilla. Next base: position 102,695,231 of record NC_089140.1, on the reverse strand, counting down.
TGCTTCTTTTCTTTCTTTTGGCACCAGAGGTGGAGTGACAGATAATCAGAAGATGAGATTGCACAGCATCTGCCCGCATTTCACACCATGAAACTCTCCCTCTTGGCCACCTGCCCCAAATATATTCTTGTTCACGTGGCTGAGGGCTTCTGCAAAATGCTAGCTTGTGAATCCAGAGTATATTGAGTACCTGAAACTGCATTCTGCCCTTCTACTGGTTGTTACAGCTTCAATAAATAGTAGTTTTAGAATAAAATTAACAGAAAACAACCAAACCAAATTTTTCTCAACAGAGAGAAAAATTTGAAGATAAAGGGAAAATGACAAATAATAAATCAGTCCTTAAATAATTTTCATCAGACAAAATACTTCTTTGAAGTTTTTACATAATTTCAGTGATGCAAAGCTAAAGACCAAATGCATTTTAGGCAAATGTGACAGAAATTTTGAGTGACCTTTTTTCTTGTGCAGCAAAGAAGAAAAATGGATGGCTGTGTTATGTTGACCCTTATTCTAGCTTGGATCAGATATGTGGACAGTGCTAGATTTCCTAATGCAGCTGACATTTAAATACTTAGGTCCCATTTCTGGTTGCAGACCTTGGAATCAACCCAATGTGGCTGGCAGCTTTTGCTTTTTAGTTTGTGCTCCAGAATTTCTTATACCTTTGCATGGCAAGGTTTTAGTTTGGGGTAGCTATAGAGGTGGTTTCTATAAGAGGATGCTGGAGACTTTCCCTATGTCTGACAGAGCCAGGACAGACCTGTCACTGGCCAAATCCATTTAGTGATGGTGGCAGCACCTCTGAGATAACAGATTTCTCTGTTAGGAGGGGAAAAAAGCTGTGTGACAGTGAGAGAAGAGTGGAAATATGCAAAAGAAACAACTCTGCAGACACCAAAGTCAGTGAAAAGGGAGACGGTGGTTCAGTGCTGGAGCAGAGATTCCCCTGCAGCTTGTGGTACAAACCGTGGTGAAGCTGCTGCATCCTTGCAGCCCATGGAGATCCAGAGAGGAGCAGGAATCTGCCTGTCATCTGTGGAGGATCCAATGCTGCAACATGTGGAAGCCTGAAAGAAGGCTGTGACCCTGTGGGAAGCTGGCACTGAAGAAACCTCCTGGCACGACTTGTGGGCCAGTGGAGCAAGAAACCCACATAGGAGCAGGTTTGCTGACAGGACTCGTGACCCTGTCGAGGGTCCCTGTGTCCTTTGGGAACAATGTAGGCTGGAGCAGTTCATGAAGAACTGTAGCCCATGGGAAGGACTCAGAGAAACGGATGGAGGACTGTCTCTCGTGTGAGAGACCCCATGCTGAGCAAAGGAAGAGTGTGAGGAATGCTCTCCTTTGAGGAGGAAGGAGTGGCGAAGAAAACATGGGGTGAACTGACCACAGCCCCTAATCCCCATCCCTCTGCACTGTTGGGATGGGCGTGGGGAGTTAGGGTATTTGTGAGTGAAAATAAGTCCAGGAAGAAGGGATATGGTAAAGTAGACTCAGTAGAGGAAAAATCAGCGTGCAGTATATGCTTAAGGACATTAAATGAAATATATAAATATTAAGCAAATTAAAGCTGGGGCTATAGAAAAGCTCTGACACTGAGCTGTTACAGTTAAGACTGAGTTACAGACTCATGCAACTCCCTGCCATTGCTCCCTCCATTTCTGTATATTTCATCTCTTTGCTGATTCCTACCCAAGAACAGTTAAAAAAAAATATAAAAGAATAAAAGTACCTTTTTCTTTTTTCGGAATATAAAGAGACAGCTAAGCTCAATTTTTCCCATTATAAGAAAAGAAATAGTATCTCTTTTCTGAGCAGCTTTATAGACAAAACTACTGCATGCTGTAAGATTCAATATAACACAGGAAGCGTAAAAGTCCATTCAATCCCTTTTCCTAAACGAAATTAATTCTAATCTACCCCAGTCTGAGCCTACTTTTACCTATGTCTTAGTGCAGTCAGAAGAGATCCAGAACCAGAAGGCTCAAAAATTTCTTTCTCAGTCTTAGGCTATTCCGGGATTAAATCACGCTGTCGTTATAGAGGTAAGCCCCTGTTCTCAGAAATAATTCTTAAGCCCTCCAATATGTCTGCCACTTGTGATTAAGGCTTATTGAAACAAATGAGGATTGAGTGGTTTATTTTTGTGATTGTTATTGGTGCTTTAATCCCTTTTCACCTAATACTCATACCACCCTTTTCAGGAGTTCTTCCATTTGTGTGAAATATTCTTAATTTTGAATGGCTTATGCAAGAGGCCACAGGATATTTGGAAGAGATGCTGGTTCTGCTGCATTCTGTGGCAAATCACTAATTACTTTCGAAGAAACTGAAATTAAAAATCATAGATATTTTTTGACACAGAAGTCTTGCACCAAGCAAACCTTGTGTAGCCTCTATGAAAAGTCTTCAGACTGGTGGATTGTTTCACTCTGTCTCAAAGGAGAATATATCCTTCTGCCAAATTCATTGATCTCAGAAATAAGTATGCCAAGCAGCTTTAACATACTGGTATTCATTTTACTGACAGTAAAACTTCAGGCAAGCTTCATCTGTATTTACATCCTTCTCAAAATTAATACCAAATTCTCAACTTGGAAATTTTTGGTGTTATTGTTTTGGTGAGAGGGGTTGTGTGATTTTCCTTTACTAATTATTTGTTTTTAAGACTACAGTCTGATTTGTATTTTCCTACTTCCATCTCAGAACTATTTTGTGGAATCTCATCAAATACATTGCTGAAGTCAGGTATACTTTGGTACATTTGTATTATAGCCATAAATCTTGAGTTTATTTCTCAGAAGGAGATTTATTTAAACTGACCAGCTTTAGGTTTGACAAGTGCTAATGTACTTAAACTACCTATCTGCTTTAGTGATCCACTCATCCTGGATTCAAAACCAGGAGATTCAGTTTCAAATTTGCCAAGTCCTTCTTTATTTTTTTTCCTATGCGCAAAAATAGATTCAATGTATTCACTTTAAACTTGAAACTATGACATGCAGATTTCAAAACAGCCTTCATAAGTCATATGCACTAACTAAAGTACATTTTATTATGTGCTTCGGTTTCTAAAGCTTATTACTATCAGTGACTTCTCATTGACAGGAAGAAGTCAACAATTTATTTTTAAAAACCACATCCTAAATTGCAGTTCATAGAGCTGCTTCCCGTGTTAGCTTCCACAGCTGGGTTTCACAGGGAAAAACACAGCAGACCTGTACTAGGCTTTGTTTGAGGAAGAACTGCTCTCCTCTGCTTAGATACAGTGTTTCCTTGTGAGCTCGCCCACATCCATCAGGCCTAATTTGATCCATTTTATGCAAGTAAGGAAAAAAAAAAAAAAAGAAAAAAAAAAAAAGAAAAAAAAAAAAAAAGAAAAAATATTTTTAAAAAAGGAGGACTGCATACAGTCCAAGCTATCCAGAAGGCAAATCAGCTGGAGACGGGGAGCAGTAACAGTGTGCCAGCTTCTGAGCCCAACTGAGTCTGACAACAAATCCCCGCGGGACTGAGGGAGTCTGTCACTGGTAATGACATACAGCTATTGGCAGCAGAGGTAGCTTTAAGGTGCCTCCTACCTTCCTAGTAACAGCAGGTCTGCTGCTGCGAGCACTGAGAATCTTGCACATTAGCTATTATCCAAAATTCAGAGTGTAAGCTAGCAACTTCAGCAGTCATGTTAATTTGGTTTGCACTTATGAGATTCTGCACAGTTCCCCATGCACGAGTGTTAAGAGTTTTGGGGGTTTTTACAAATGTTAGGACTGATTAAAGTTTTGGTTTCTGATTATGATTATGATGTGTCATAGCAATTAAATGCAAAATAAGGATGCATAAATCATATGCTACAATAAACCTGTCTCTAAGACAGATATCACATGTCAGTACAGAGATTCGGAGACAGACAAATCAGTTGTCAAACACGTTAATTGCAATGCTCTCTGAAAATTACTACCTCCATCACCAAAAAAGGAGAATGTAGCCTGTAGCTAAATAAATAGCGTATTTATGTGTTTGTAGATAAGCCATTTTAATTCTTTTTGGGATCAGAAAAAACCTGAGCTCTGTTCTACTGATTTTGTCTAACTCCCTAAATCATAAGAAGAGAAGATAATTTTATTCCTTTCTAAGTCAATAGATGCTTCTTCCTCAAAAAAGGCTAAATTTGGCTTGCTTAGTTTATAAAAAAATTAATCTATTAAACATAAGTAGGTATATGAATTACAGTGAAAAAAACAAACTCTGATTTTGGCAACTCTGAAGTCCAGTATACAAAACCACCTACCATAGTTCTGCAAAATAGCTCCCATCAGTCTTTGGTGATTGAATAGATCATGATCCTAGGACCACCAAATTTGGAAGGGAAACTTGCCATGATCTCAGAGTACAGTCCAAGCCATGGGGTGATCCCACTCCCACGTGCACAAACTTCAAGGTCTAAATTAAGTCTTGCTCATGAGCACCAGGTGCACCAGACTTGATCAGAAGTTTTAAGGATCAGCATTACTTTAAACATTGCCATGAGTAAGTGGCTTGTCCAGCGAAGAAAGTCCATGGAGATGGCGTGCTGCAGAAAATACAGCAAAGAAAAAGAGAGAAAGAGGATAGCAATTGCTTATATCAAGGGTAACAGAACAGAAACTGGATGTTACTAATGTTTTGAATAATTTCTTCCTGCCTCAGCCTAAGACACAAGATTTCAACCTCAGCTTACCTAATCCAAGGGAAGGTGAGACAAAGCAGAAAATGGGAAGCAGAATATCAGAAGGAATATGAAATAACAAAAAAAATAATAATAGATACAGATAAATATTTGAATACTGTAGCTGCCTAGTGTAAATACACAAGTATGTTAACCAACTGCAATGCATTGGTTAACATTTGATCATCTTTAATGATTTTATAGGAAAAATATTTTATTCTTCCATAAATCTCTTTGTGAAATGAAAAAAAATCCTAGACTGTGAAAAAAAACAATTACTAAAATATTAGTAGATGTTAAGCTTAGTGAGAAGATCTGAAGTGGTTCATCTGCCTTCTTTTGCTTGCTCTCCACTCAGCAGTCTTCCTTCTTCAACTTGCTGGGTTGCTCAACCTGCTACTTGCAGCTCAGTTCCTCCTTCTCCTAAACCTCCTTTCCAGCAGTATGTACCACAGGAACCACATTCTTTTGGTGGCATTTTTTAAATAATCTTCCTAAAAGAATTGACAAGAACTGTACTAGAATAAGGGTGATCACCTGACTCAGTTTCTGCAAAACCACACTGAAAATATAAGAGGAGTCTCCCCACATGTGTTGTGTCACAGCATATGCAAGTGGCTCCTTTTCCCTCTGCAGAACATCCAAGGAAGCAGGAGATAAATCCTTCCCTGTAGCTGCATGGTACCTGGCTGTAGCTGTGCAATAACATGAAAGCCTCTAACACCTCAATCTTGCTAAAGACCCAAGATACTGCTGTGGACCCAAAGATAATACTGCTGTTTGGAAAGGGTGAATCAGCCTCCCAGTGTGAATGCTTACCATTTGATGAAAGCTCACACATCTCTAAGCATGTTCAACTCCAGGACTGAATCCAGTGATGAAAAAGTAGGCTTCCCATCTAATTACTGCTTTGCAGTGTGATGTATCCTGCCTTCTGTTGCCTGTCTAAAGCAGACTATTCTTTCTGCAAAATATAATTTCAACTGCTGTTATGATTTTTTGGCATATTTACAGGACTTTCTGTGAACAATATGACATCGGTAATGTTATTTATGCAAGTTGCCCATCTAAACTCAAAATACCCTGGCACTCATTCCTATACCAAAGCTCCCAATCAACATGTGAACAGGCTTAGTGCCATCTGAAAACATAGACATGAATGTAGGCAGCCAACACATCCTTTTTTATGATCATATGGGTGCTTGGGGCAGGAGTGCCAGCAGACAGTCTAGCAGAGTGCTGCGTAATCTCAGAAACAAATTCATTCTCTTTTGAATTTAAACTTTTTTTTTCCATTTTAAGTTCTACTTGACAATTTTTAAGTGTCTTTTGAAATATCAATGTGCTGAAAAGCACATCTTTTTTTGTTGTTAAAATGCACGGATTTTTCCTAGAAGAAAATATTTTCCAAGAGAGAAGTTCTTATACTAAATATTTTTGCTTTTTTGGCCAATATTTTCAACTGTAAGTTTCAAAGTTTCAAGCAGTTTTTAAATAGTCCTGAAGAAAGTGTCAGTAGGTCCTGTTATGTGTGATATGACACAGGAAATATTGCATTCATTCTGACTTGGCATCATATCGCATCAGGGACAGGTGCAAGCCGTGTTACAGATAGATGTGGAATCACTTAGTCCATGCAGGCTAAACCTATCTCTGGCCTCTTCTGAGCTGGAGATGATTAGAAAGGATTAGGTCTTGACACAGTATTTTGACATTCTTCTAGGGTATTACAGTGACTCTTTGTTCAATACAAAATTCTTAACTGCTCTTTGAATCTATTTCATCTCTAGGACAAAATGACTCAGTGTGTAATGAGTTCCTTGGTTTGGCTGCACCCATGCTGGGTGATAAACTATTTTCCCTTGGTTTAAATTTTGAATATTCTATTTTTTCATGCATTAGGAAGCAAAGGCTTATCTTATTTTAAAATATTCTAAAAGTTGCTTGAGTTCTACCCTGTAACTCTTCTCTGAATGCTGTTTGCTTCTTTATTATGCATACTTTATACATTATTCCAGACAAGAATAACAGAAAACCTACATCTAATATAATTATATTCTTCATACTATTGATAGCTCTGTTCCTTACACATGCTTATAATTCTTGTTTTGTACCTAGAATTGCACAGTGGATAGAGGCCTCCATTTTATTGACTATGATGACATACAAGATCATTGATTTTAATGTAAATTCCTTCAAACTGCAAAAATGCTTAATTCCTCTCCCCCTCTTCCCTCAGACACTTAACATTATACATATATACTGCATACTAAGATGCATTTTTTCATTTTTGCAACATGTTTGAGTCTTTCTCTGTGTGTTACCCAATGACTGTCATCCCTAGCAACAGGGAGCACCTTGGAAGCCAAAAGAAACTGTGGTATCTGACTCTCTTTACACAGGGGGACATGCTTTAACTCTAGGAAAATGTTCAAAGTGTCAGAGAATATAGAGGAGAGGCTCAAAATTTCTTCTCAAAACAGTGTTAATCCAATCTATCATCTCACACAGGCCTTCTGCTGTACTGGGTTTTGTTCCTGTATCAGCCAAGTACAGGTATAACAACTTCTTTTCTCATGCACTTGAATGAAGTAGAATTATAAAAATGTAGAAAGAACTCCATTTGCTATCTGTTAGTCCTTTGGAGCAACAACTTTGATTAGATACTTCAAATTTTGGATAAAAAATAAGCCATTTTTGTTCACCTGTTTCAGAGGTCTGAATATATTAATGCCAGGACTGGTAGTTTATTGCTGCCTTTTGAGATATGTGCAAAATTATTCTTTTGATACTTGTTCTTGTTTCTCATTATTTTTCTTTAAAAAAAGAATTAAAAAGGAAAGGAAAAGAAAACCATTGCTTTTCAGCAATATGCCTGATTGCTGCTTGATTGAATATTCCATTGAGCCAGTCTTTTCTTTTAGAAGCTTTCTATTTCTGTTATTCCACAAAGTATGAAACAGTTGATTGAATGCTATTTAGAGATTTTGGAATTATGATCTAAAATACTTAAATTTGGAACAAAATTCTAAGTTTAAGAAATTCCAGGACCTGCCTATAAATATCCTGAGTACTGGGTTCCACTTTTCTCACAATATAAACCCCACTTGTAATATATACCTATGCATTTATATGTTTGTGAAAGTTTAAGGGTCTAATGTATAGTTTATTCATTCAGCCTTGATAGTGTTGGTGTCAGGAGAAGAAGATATCTCATAACTTCATTAACCCAACTCATGATTATTCATAATATTTATAAAAATTAAATTATAAAATGTTATTGTAATGGCTAAAGATAATTAACTAAGACATGATTTGGTCACTTTTGTTCCTAGTGCTTAGGCACATGAGTAAACCACACAGTATTACAGCTGACTGCATGTGAAATTTGTCAGCCTCATGTATTCCTAAAATTAAAGAATAAATCTTTTGCAGGATGTTAAATGTGATTTAAAAAGCTTTTCTTTAACCTGTCATCCATTTACAATTGAGGAAAAATAACTGTGTTGTTATGAGGTTAATTCTGCTTCTTTTTAGTCAGAAGTGAATGTAGAAAAAATGCTGGAGAGAGAGAAGGTAAGTAAGAGTCAAAGGTATTTTTCTCCTGTTTGGGACTTGGGAGTTGGGATATCTGAGGTGGGATATCAGGCTGATATCCTTACATCCTTAATTCACTGTCCAAGATGGCGTGCTGGGGTAAAACCTGCATGCTGGACTAAAACAAGTTTCTCTTGCCTGTTCCAGCAGTCCCACATTTCTAGTACCCCACCTTGTTTTTCCATAAAACATCTTAACTGCCAGCATTGCAAACAAGCTCTCCTGGCTGGAAGAACTGAGCAACAAATGCCTTCTGTCACTTCAATGTATTCCAGGTCCTTCCTTCTCCACAGCCATCCCCAGCCTCAACCAGGCTGCAGTAAATATCCTTGAGCTACCACCAGGACTGTTTATATGACATCCGGAATTGATGGCTTCAGGGAAGGGTTTTATGCCTGGAAAGAGCTTGCAGCTTTGGGCGTCAGCTGGTGGAATGAAATGCTGAAGTGCTGTGAAGGGTGACTATATTCCCAGTCAGCCAGCTATTGGGTGTCTCCAAGGTTTCTGACACATGGACAAATCTTGCTGCAGTAGTTTAAGACATTATCATCCCCAGCTGTCAGCTCGGCTGTTCTGCTGGAGGTTACCCCTTCCATAGCAGCATTTGCTATTTGCAAAGAATCAGTCCTTCTGATTTTTAGCCTAGCATTTTGCTCAAACTCAGTTTCAGTGGAAAATTAAACTAAAATTATGTATTCTCTACCAGGGGGTCAGAAGTACAAGCTGCTACATGCCTTCCCCAAAGCAAGAACTTTTCTGACTTAACCGTATCAACTTGAGATCGAAGGAGTCTCAAAAACCAGTTAAGTCACTCATGGGTACTTTCAAATACTCTTTCTATCAAATTCAAGCCATTTTTATTATTAAAAATTATCTTACATACCTTCATTCATCCCAACCTGAAAGATTAAACCAATAGTATTAAGGAGAATTCAAATTGTTTACAATATCTTATTTAAAAATCTATTTTGCTGCTTATGGCTTTGCCATGCTTGGAAATGTTTATCCCAAATTCTCCACAATCTAAGCCCGCATTTTCTTGGATTTTTTTTTTAATGAAAATTACTCAATTTTCCTGAAAAGTGAGATGAAAGAAAGAAGTATGGGAACTTATAAAAAAAGTTGGTTCTGTCAGCACAAATGTCTTTTTAGGACACCCATTTTAGAGTAGGGAAAGAAATGCAACAAGATAATTGGATAATTGTAACACCAGCAGGTCTTCTTCTGGGTTCAGGAAATTAATTTTAGAAAAATTTCAGACTTTAGTGTGGGTTTGCTTGAGTCAAGCAGCCAAGTCCACTGAAGTCATCCTTTCTGGAGATCACCATACCTTCAATTTTCTGCTGTTGATTGCTCACCAAAACTTCGGTTCTGCTCTCAGCAGCTTACAGCCTTTATTTTGGGCAGTACTATGCAGGGGTCTTCACAAAACAGCTGATTGTATGATAGGTGGCTGGAACTGGATGACCTCTGAGGTTCCTTCCCACCAAACAATTCTATGATTATATGATTGCACAGCCTCAGGCTGTAGGGATAAAAATGGTGTCTAAAATAGCTGACACACATCATTCAGCACACACAAAGTTTTTTAAGAGATGAGGACACCCAGAGGAGGCCCCAAGGGATCCTGCAATACTGAACTACTGGTATCCAAAATAGTGTAAAATCATGGACCCCTGGGTACAGGAGTGTACTCTCCCAGAGGTATGACAGAAGTTTCTAAACCAAATGAATTTCTGGACCAAGACCATACACATTGATTGATTAATTTAACTGCCTTTTGAGTCCCTGTAAATTTTTGTCCTCTGCTATCTTCCATTGCAATGAGTACTCTGCTTAAACAGTGTGCTGTTTGAAGATTTTCCTTTGCTTTGACCCTTTCACCTGCTAATTTCTTGAGATGGTTCTTAGTTTTGTATCATGAGAAGCAATGTCATTCCTGTTTTTGTGTTCTCCAAGCTGCTCATAATACCACAGACATCTGTTATAGTTCACTTTGGGTATGTTTGTCAAGAATGAATCCCACTCTACAGTCTCTCTCCACCTAGCTGTCTTGCCTTGTAACCCTTCTTCTCTTGACCTCACTGGTTGCGTAACATCCTTTCCTGGCATGGGACAGGGAGAGGGGAATACAAAACCAATTCAATATGAAAGTACATCACCTGTTCACAATGCCATATTGTGAGCTTTGTCTGTTGTCTATTGTTGTCTTTGTCTGTCACATTCTCTCTTTTCTCCTTTTGCTGTTTTATCCAACATTGATAGTTTGGAGGGTTTTGTTTGCTTGTTTGTCGGTTAGGGTTTTTTCTGTCATTGTTATTTAGTTCTGACCTGAAATTTTGAACTGGTAAAGTAAATCTAAAGATTCTTCTCTGAGGCTGGCAGCCACTCTAGAGACTGCCAGTTAAATATGGTTAGAAATACTTTTCCTCATGTACAATGCTTTAACTTTATAGTAAATAAATATCACCCACACTGCATTGCTCAGCTAACCAAAAACTTAGCAACCACCAGTATTTCTTCTCGGCTTTATTCTGTTTTTACTGAGTTGAATAATTTTATACCGACATCAAAATTTATGTATTTTCTATCAAGTCCCTCTTCTGAAATCCTTACAGCTACAGGCTGTGCAGTAGCAGCAGCTTCTTGAGTGACTGCTTTTTCAGAAAATGTGAAGATGTAGAGTGAATGAGCTGGGACTTTGTCAAGAGAAAGAAAAAATCTCAGGTGTCATGGTACATGTACATTTAGGGAAGAACATTTGCTTGGCTTTGCCTGACACTTGATGGTTTTCTTCTAAGGTAGCAGATGCAGAGAGGCATTAATCTTGCATAGACTGAGTTACCGATAGTAAATATATATAGAATTTTGTATAACAGCTAAGTCAGTTGTGGTTTTACAGTTTGGTGACGAAAATCTCCTTGCAGACTGATGATCCAAGGATTTCTCTGTTGGTTACCCTGCTTACTCACCAGCTCTTGAAGCACTGGAGTTGAACTAATATTTGCAGGAAAACCGTTGAGGCTTGGAGACGTAAGACTGGGTTTCCCCTTCCCCACATATGAAGAAAACAGTCTGATGAAAAGAACAAACTCTTTTTTGTCTGAGCAATCTGATCACTACTCTACTCCATGCTAGAAAGGTCAAGGGAGTGTTAGTGAATTCTTCTGCTATTATTTAAAATAAATATTGTAGCCAATGAAGTTACATTCAAAGTAATTTCCATGCAGCATAGAATTTGTTAAAATGTAGCATATTCAGAATCCATTTGAAGGTTTGTATTTCATCTTCTGTAGTGTATTTATTCATGGAGATAAGTAGTGTTTAGATTACAGGAATTTTTCAGCCTGTGGCTATTTTGTTTGAGATCCAATAGGTGTGTTTCTAGCACTTCAGTGTATCTGATAATGAATCTATCCCTGCAATCAGAATTGCAGGACCCTGTATTTTCTTCCTGTTTCCATTATTTAAGGATGAAGGATTTTCTAAAATTGCCAGAGGAAGCCAAAGGCAGTGTGTGCTTCTCCTCTGCTAAACACAGCACGCCGCTGACAAAGCTCCAACACTTGATGCAGTGTTTGAAAAGGGAGTTAGGTCCAAAAGCTGTCTTCAGCTAAGGGGACAGACATTTCTTTGGGTCACTGCTTCAGCCAGAGGCGTGGCCACAGCAGCTGGTGTGTATGTGGCTACCCACAATGTTTGCCAGCTCATTTCTGGCTCAGTTTTGGCCTGGGTCAGCTGGCGTGGTCCAGACAACATCTGGGCATGCCTGGGGCATAGGAGAGGGAAAGGATTTGTCTCCATAGCCCACCTGGATGGAGGAACGTCAGGAATACATCTGAACACATGCTGTGCTGCACCAGCTGTGCTCAATTCTCCTGGTTACTGAAACTCCCCAGAGATGACTCCCCACTGCTTCAGTCTCAGGTGGAGTTCAAGATGTCCCTTATGTGCCTGTGAATATTTGCAAAACAACCTTTTGTTTTCACACTCACCCTTTTAAGAAGTGAGAAAAATCTCTTGAAAAACAATGCATAACCTTTAATGAAAGACGTTTTACATTGTTCGACTGGTCCTGCTTTTCATACTTCTGCTAATGCAAATATCACACTTTGTATGCTGCAAGATTACTGCAGTTGTATAAGTACAGAAATACCAGAGAAGTGCCATCTGTGATGCTGAGAATCAAAATGTACAGTGTTTATTCAGCTATGAAGAGTTTATTTTGCAAATACACATCTGAATATTTGTAGAATAAACTATATACAGAGTGTTTCATTTTGCCGGAGTTATGTTGCATATCTAATGCCTTTCCTTTCACTTCCCTGTTTTGCTCATTCTTAAAGATACAGAGTGGGAAAATTCGATTTCCCAGTGGAAGCCATTTCCCTTCTTAAAAGATTTCCAGGGCTGTGGACTCCTTCAGACATTCTTTCTTATCCATCTGTGCTTTCCAAAATAGAAAATAAAAAGTATTTAAAAGTAGAAAAGTAGAAAAGTAGAAAAAACTTGGAAATCCTCAAGGATTTCCAAGTTAATTTTTTTTTCTTTTGGCCACTTCTCTTTATGCTGGATCAGATGTGCTTCTGCAAAGGAATTGTGGTGTTGTGCTGTAGTAAAAGTGGGGTTTACTACCCATATCAAAACCATGAATAATCTGTAACAAACACAAAGATTAAAACCTAAATCTGGAAATGCAGCGGTTTTTCATGTTTCCCTGGCAAAACATTTATTCTTGAAGGCACACCTCTGGTAAACTGGGATAATAAAATTTCCTAGAACAGAGGCTGATTATTAGAGAAGCATTTAAAAATATTTTTCCCCTTATTAGCTTCTAGGACTTGTGAGTTGTCACGTTTTTTGGGGGAGGAGAGGGGGGAAAGTGGAGAGTAGCTTATGTCTGTCCTCTGCAAAGGAGGAGGAAGCAGAAATCCAGTGCTATGCAGACAGTTCAACAGTTTGATGGGCTTGGCCTAGAGATTAAAAGAAACAATTGTGGCTGTCTGTTGTTAGATATCCAAACAAAAAATCTGCAAAATTACTGAGCAACCTTTATTATTTTGCTGGGTTTAAAGATTGTTGCTGCTGAGACATCAGAATATTTCTGTTTAGGGGAATGATTTACATTAGATCATTCTAAACCTTGGTATGAAGGGTTTTTCCTTTGGTATTTCATGAGAATGACAAATAAACCACAAATTTAGATAGCCTTATATGAATAAGCATAATATTAAGATATTGTATAAACATCAACAGGGTTTTGAAATTTATGCTGTAGATTTCAATTTTTTTTTTTTTAATAGATAAAATTCCATCTTTTTGACTGGACCAACAATTCTCCCCAGGGATTAAATAGGTTTGGCACAGTGATTTTGTGCAAAATTTATTTTCTAGATTAGCTGAATTTCAGTGTACATTTCTCTTGCTGTTTATAGCTTGGGAATTTTGAGGCTGTAGTGATGTGAAATTGGTGGTATTGTATAATTCCCAAAATCTGTTGTTTCAGAACATCTTTTTTTTCTGACTCCTTTGTTATTCAGTCTTTCCTCTTTATGTAGAAATAATTTCCAGCAGGTCTGTCACTGTCAGCTCTGGAAACCAGGACAGTCTTGTCTTTAGCCCTGAACCACTCATTTTTCAGCTAACTGTTCTAGAATGTGTCACCCTTGCCTCTATTTGTTAATTAATTATATGCTAATGAACTGCCTTTCTTTTATTCTTTTGGAAGCAGCACATCCACATAATTTTTGATTTAATTATCTCCAAGTATATTGCATAAGTGCTGGGAAGTATGCTGCAGAATCATTCAAAAAGAAAATAAACGAAATAAATCAGCCAAAATATAAAAATCTGGATACAAAAAAGAAATTCAAGCATTGCAACTGGGGAAAAATGCAAGATCTTGGGTAGTCAAGATGCAAGTATTTTTCTTCTGCTTTGCTATCAAGCTTTTTAGCTCTGTGGGTGCTGTCTATTTTTTTTTTTTTTTTGACCCATCTTTAGGTACTGCAACCCTTTAAACACATTTTGTGACAGATTCAAAAATGCTGTAGCTTCTGCTTTTTTCTACTCACAGTAGGAAAAAGGTAGTTTAGTAATTTTATGGCTCACTGACTGTTAATTCAAGGAAAACCTCAATGTTTCATGTGCTGAAGACGTTTGGGACATTGCCCTTTTTTTCCTCAGAGTGGGGGAAATGAACCATTAACATAAATATACTTTCTATTTAACCCTCATTTGAGTTTAATGCTGATACTTTATTGATTCATTTTGCATCTAAAGCAAACTGAAACAGAGCAAAACAAACAAAAAATATTGCCTTTTTTTTTGTCAAGACTTTTAAATGTACAATTTGCAATGAGCTTTTTGTCCTAAATGCCACCCAAATTGGAAAATATGATACCTAAGGCCGAATCACACAAACGAAAAAGGAGAAAGTGAACAGAGCTTATGGTGGTGTATTTCCTGCCTAGTGTCTAGAAGGACTTAAATTTGAATATTGAAACAGGAGGAACTCATGTCTTTCAGTAGACTTTCTCCTTGGAGTAAAAGAAAAACCCACAGAGTGTTGGAACTTTGTGTAACAAAACACAGCACTGATTTAGGACTGACAGCAAACTCTATCTGGTCCCAAGTGAGTAGGAAGTTTGACCTGAAGTAAGAGAAAATCTATTGAGAAACAGATGGAAGATAGGAAAATAATATCCCTGTGGTTCAGAGGAGGAGTGCTCTCGCAATATTAACTCCAGATTAAGTAGTGAGATCAGTCAGTTCTTGATGGACGAAAAGCATGCATAGAGCAACAGCTCAGAATTTCTGAAGTCTTCCAAAAGCCAGAGAAGAGAGAAGATGCTGTTTTAATAGAACATAGATGGTTCTGATTTCTGAAAAGTTGGATGTGTTTTCTTCCTTGCAAATTTTATTCCTGAAGTCAAGAGAATCAAATGCTAAATAGAGCTGAAGGGAACACCTTGCATACAGAAAGCAAGAGTTCCACCTGAATTCTGGTTTAGAAGGAAGATAACCTTTGAGCTGCAAAAACTAGTGTCCCTGACTACCATATCCAGAGATGGAAAAAGATATCCACTGAAGAAACAAAACCCATGCTTCCTCTCCAGCAGAACGTGTTGCTAAAACAGAGGGGACAGTAACAGTCACAGTTACTTGATTTGTTTAACCTTGGGGGCAAACTCAACATTCACGCAATAGCACCATAAACAAATACTGTTATGTTTATATATTAGAGTCACTAAAGTTTTCTTACTGCTAAAATCAGTTCAGAGTCTTGGCATATTCTTGAGAAATTCACTAAGACATTTGCTGCTTGTGCAATATTCCCAAATAAGATTTTAGACTGTCTAAGGGAAAATATGAGAGATGTCTTCGTTAATTTTCATTGTGGAGATTTGCAATCAAAGCTAGGCATTAAGCAGATACATGGAGTTCATATGAATCAGTTTTTTCATAAACTGTAAATTTATACTGATGAGATAAAATTCATTCTATAAAAGTCAGATATAAGCATCTCACCTGCTGAGAACAAAAGATTAATCAGGCCTTGTTTCTTTTCTTGCAATTTAAATCAGGAGGCAATTGGTTTCCACTTTTCAGATTTTTTTCAAGGAAAAAAATATGGAAAGAAATTAGATTTTTTTTCTCATTTTGAAAGCTAAAGACTACTCTAGATGTTCACAAATCAGTCAGGTTTTCCCCTTAGAATTACATTTCTTTTTAGGCTGCCCTTGATAATATTGCTTGGACAGGGTAAAATAAGATATGGCAGAACAAGGAATAGCAGAAATAATGCAGCACTTGTTCCATTCAATCTTTTTTAACTTTTTAAATGGGAATTATGAGGATACTAGTCCTCTGTCATGTAACAGCTGGGTCACATGGAGGGTAAAATCAGTAATTGTTAAACTACATCTTTAAGCTCACTTAAACAGTTTACACTGAGGCCCACAGAATTCAGCTCAGAAAATGGGATACTGCTGTAAAGTACAATGCAAAGAGAAAATAATGAAGGTGCTTAAGGATACTGTTCTACTAGGAAAGAACATTAGTTTGACATGCTGTTTTAGCTTAATTTAGTGCTCCAAGGAACAGAAAAATTGTCTTGTCTTTGTTACATTGCCTAGATGATTTGGACAAACTGAATAAAAATCACTTGGGTATCAATAGGGCAACATAAGGGAAAAACAAATGTCTAAATTAATATGAGTGAATGAAAGTATTTCTACCTGGTCCAATTTCCTCTTTGAGAAGCTAAGCTTCTTCTCACCTGTCTTGCAGTTGAGATGATAGTCAAAGGATATTTATTTCATTTAACTTTACTCACTTTAGTAAACAGAAATCACAGAAAAATAGCTTATTCCATCTTTAAAACAGGTATAGGGTGGCTATTTCTCCCCTTACAAGGGAAACCAAGATTTCCAAGCCAGCTAAGGGATACTTATTGCTTGTTCATTCCCGTATTTGACCACATAGAGTTCCCACACTGGATAATATCCTGTGACCCTGTGAGGCCTGAGGCGGCTTGAATTGTGTTTGACACTGGCAGCAGCAGCTAATGCAGCACCAGCTCCAAACTGATGATCCTGGCTTTTCCACCACAGCTTTGGTGGCTGTTCCTGACCTTATGGCCAAACAAAGTATCCCTCACCCAGAAAGTAGGAAGAGATTTAAAGTAATGACTCCCAACTTTTTGGACACCCATAACATTAGCCTTATATCACAGGTTTGCTCCAACTTGCATGTTGGACCTGTGCTGCCCTGTAGCCACAGACAGGCCTTAAAGGAGAAACATTGACTCTGTGGCATAGAGAGTGATCCTGGCAAGGATCCTGTGACTTGAGCAAAGGCCTCTCTTTCTGGGGTTGTATATGAATTTTTCATGAAAAAGCTATTGAATAAAAGCATGAGTCATCCAGTGAAATGCATGTCTGGGAAGCAGAAAATATGTGTGAGAATCCCAAGAAGTCAAGTGACTAAACCCCATCCTGTCTGAGTGCCCATCCTGTCTGAGTGCTTTAACCAATATATGGAAAAAGGGCAACCCTCCTCTGGTCACATCTAAAATGACTCTGAGGCATTCCTTTGTACAAAAAATACAAGAAGGGTGGCTGAATCAATTGATTTCTAGTTACCAATCTACTCATGCATAGGAATCTAAGGTGTATGTAGAGGCAACCAAGGCATATGTCTAAGACAGAGAGTTAATTTTAAGTATACTTTCCTTTATGGCATGTACTACTAACCAAACTATTTGTTCTTCAGGCAGTTGTCAGTCCTAGATAGTCTCTGGGGCCTACATTTTTCCATTTCTTATGAAATGAACTGAGGCATCTAAATAAAATTCTGTTGATTTGTTTTCAAAATTCTGTTGATTTGTTTTCTAAATTCTGTTGATTTGTTGTCTCTCTCTCTCTCTCTTTTTTTTTTTTTAATTTGTTTGTTTTTTTCTCCATCTGATCCTTTCCTTCTGTTTCATTAATTTACAAGATTTCCTTCTCTTCTTGTCAGGTGCTTTGTTCTGTGAGAAACTTGCAGTAGAGAATTAATGTCACAGAATGTGTGAAGAATTAATGTTGATCTGCTACTGCAATGGTATTTTCAACATAAACTCTGTGACAGTACTGTAAAATGCAACACAGGAGTCTGAAATAACTGTGAAATTGTCTAGAAATTTAAGGGTCACATTAACTGCAAAAAAATATGCTTATGCAAAACAACGGTACTGGATAGAGTGAAATATTGCCAAATATCACTTAAGAAGCTGAAATGATGTAGTATGAATGAAAAGTATATGAACTCTGTACAAAGTAGCCTTGAACAGTGAGTGCAGTTTTTTGGCAGATACTCATCTGATCATAAGTCATCTTTATTGAGCTCACAAGGGCATTCTCCAAAAGAATTAATGTACTCCTGTCATGATTCAGGAGAAAATTGAGTGAGAAGTGCAAAGATGACTTTACATCTCTGTTTGGTATAGGTATGACTGAAACCATCTCTGGTGCATGATACTGCTGTCGTCAGTTCAGGTCTGGTGTCTCCAGGTCAGGATGCATGTTAATAGGTCTGAGTGGGTGCAGAGCAGGCTGTAATTAATACTGTGCAAATGTGCTGCACAGTAAAATGCTTGAGAAGTTGCCAAAGGGAAGGTTAATGGGGTACTTGGCCAAAGCTGATGAGTATTGGAGTAGAGGAATGAAACTTTTGCATGTACTTGAGCCTAGGAGACAAATAAAACAAAAAACAACAAATCGTTCCAGTGTCTCAAACTGCAGTTCTCAAGTCGGATTTAGAAAACATTTTGGGGACAAGGATGGCTGGGACCCTGACCAAAGAGGTAATGTGAGGAGAAGGAGATATCTAAAACTAGTGAGAGTCCAGTGGTGAAGAAGCTAGCTCTTACTAGAAAGGTTTGAATTCTTTAGATTTCTGTCTTTTTCCTACATTTAGTACCACATTAAGTACTACATTAAGGCAAGTCAGTGCTTCTATGGATGTGAAGAGGGTGTACTTTGAGAAATCTGACTGCAAAGGCTGACAAGACAGAGTGATGGCACAGATGTCTTTTGGCTGTCTAACTTATGTATTGCCTTCCTCATGCTGGCTCGTGTAATACTTGAATTTTTGTTTGTACAGTGGTTATTCAATCTATTAATAAAAATCCAAGGTAATAAATAAATAATAAAACTCAAGAGAATAAAATGTAAGTTCTTTTCCATAACTTTAGGATCCACTGAGTTATTAATTTAATTATCACTTTAAAAGGGTGTTCTACAAGCATATCGACTTCCGATTTTAAGGCAGAAACTGGTAAGATAACCTGCTTCACACCCAAAAGTTTATTTCTCCTCAAGTTACATTGTAACATTGAGCAATTTCTCATTTGCCCTACGAAAGATCTCATAAATCATGACAGATTTTTTTCAAATCAAAACATGAACCAAGGGCCTGAATCACTCTTTCAGGCATGGCAATCCATAACTTTAATTCCAAAAGTACTCAACCCTTAGAAACTCCCAGTGGCCTCTGTGTAAGCTCTCACTGCTTTACTGAGTGTTTTAGAATAAGGTCACTTTTCAGATTCAGTGATATTGAAGAAGCCCAGTTTGTATCTTCAAGTCCTAAATATTCATGATATATTATTCTTATATCTCACTCATATAGTCACAACTCAGAAGTTTTGGCCAATTGTTTTTTGGGGGGATATTTTTGGTTATGTCACAATAAAATATTAGTTTTTAATTTAAAAAAGAGGTCTTAATATTGTAAAATTATAGAGAAGAATAGAATAATTGACTGTAAAAATAACTACAAAGTAGGTCATATGGCCAAAAGCAAATCTTCTGTTCTGCTATCATATTCTTACAGAAGTGCCAGTAGTATTAAGGATATTTTAAAAATTACAAAAGCAAGAAAATTTTAGGTTAAATGATGACTAGCAGAAGTGCTTAGTACCCACAAATCTGACTCGAGTCATAAGAGCTCCAAGCACTTAACACTGCTGAAAATTAAGGAAAATTCTATTATTGCTTGTTTTTAGCTTATGCTGATTTTTCTTTATAATGCAAGGATTTCTGACAATGACAGCTTGTGATTCCTGGTGACAAAACGCAGTGTGAAGTCCCCAGGTTTTACAAGAAGTGCCACCAATAACTTTTGTTGAGACTGGTGTAAAAGTCTTGTTCCATGCCCTCATCTCAGAGCTCTGCAGAAATCTTGGCAGCCTGTTCATGGGATTGCACTGGTCTGGGCAAAGCAGAGGTTATGGGAACCTTGATCTTAATTAAATGCATCCTGAGAGGGCTTCATACTGTTCAGAGAGGAAAGGCAAATACTTAACTAAAATGGCTAAATATGCCTAGCATAAATCTCTAACTAATTGTGAGAGGAAAAAAAGAAGTAAAAGAATACAAATAGTGCTCCCTCAGTCTTTTCCTTCTTGACCCTGTTCCTCTGAGCTTCCGTCTGTTAAAAACATTGTAATATTGCTGCTGCCATCTGTTCATTTAGAAAAATTGTCAGCTATGAATCTAAGACAATTCAGCTGTAAAAAAAGAGAATTATTTATTTCCCAAGAGTAATATGAAGTTTGACACCATTTGAATGATACCTGAAAGAATAAGCAATAACATAGGACAGAGGAGAGAGAACAGACTCATATCCAGAGATGAGAATATTCCAGTTTTTTATATTGAAAATTCCTATAATATGTTAGTTGTGTGGAAAAGCTTAGATGCTTCTAAGTCACTCTCTAAACAATTCACCCTGCTCCTAATTTTTTTCTTGGGTTGTTTTTTTTTTTTTGGTTGGTTGGTTGGTTGGTTTTTTTGTTTTGGTTTTGGTTTGGTTTAGGTTTTTGTTTGGTTTTTTTTTGTTGGTTTTTTTGTTTGTTTGTTTGGTTGGTTGGTTTTTTTTCCCCCTAAACAACATGAGAAAAGCATCTGCTTTTCCATTGTCACACCTTACCACTGCAAGAGTAAAACAGGTTCAGCATTGTTGACAAGGCCATGTCATAAATTAATTTGTTTTATTAAAAAACTTTTGTGCGTGAGCTATACAAAATGCCAAGTGGTGGATTGTCATGCGTTAAAAAGTGACATATCTCACAGGAACAGTTGAACACTTTTCAAAATATTGTTTTGAATGGGCGATTAATTGGAGAGAAGTTTAGTTTTTCTAACTGAAGAGAGAAAAAAATGTTCAGAAAACTCATTTTACCTGCCACCCTTGGAACTCAGGAATCAATCATTATTGTCTCAGAGGAGCACATTTAAATCTTAAACAGCACAGTCAAGAACTGCCATGGATCAGCAGGAAATGTAGGATGACATTTAGTTTAACTTTGATATAACTTGAAAAATATGTGGAAATTCACAGTGTGGTCACTGTATTAGGTGGACTGTTTGTTACCCTTCGATATTGCTTCAGTGAAAGTAGTGACAGCAAACAGCTAGGCACATCTGAAAAGTACAAAGTAGTCACCTAAATGCACCGTAATATTACTTTTCCTCTCTATAGAAGACATTGGAACTTCTTTAGTAACTACAGCAAAATACAGACATTCATTTATGTCCTGATCCCAGGAGGAGGAAGAGCATGTGTAATTGTTAGAGTGCCTTCTGTGCTAGAAGATGACTTCAGCAGAGGCTTTAAATGCTCAGCACTCTCAGTTTCAAGCCATTAGCATTCATCTCCCTCAAGGGAATATGGAATTATTACTCATACATGAAATGAGACACTGCTGAGGTTAGCAGCCCTCATAGCTCTTTCCAGCTTAGTGTCAAAATGAGTGAGTGACACCAGAATGTGTTTTCAAACTAGATTAAGAGAGTGCTTTAAGGGGGCTGTGCAAGGCCAGGTGACAACTGTCCTGCCTTCTGCTCATGGGCTGCTGATGTTGCCCTACCTGCAGATGGCTCCTCTCCTCTGTTATGCTCCTACTTAATCTGACAAGACAGGATGAGAGAGTGCAAAGGTAACCGCAGAAACTCTTGTGAAAGGGAGCTAACTCCTTGTTCAGCCTGGATCTGGTGATGTGACATTAGGTTTGAAATGGTGGCTGTCAAATTCAAAGGGTCTTGTTCAGAGTCAATGTTCAATGTTGCAGGGTCACCATGGGGTTATGGGTTTAGATTGGTGGGGACACTTGAACATCTTTTTATAAAAAAATAGTCCCATATTTAGAGAAGGATTAAAGCCAAACTGAGTTAGGCTGTCACCTGACAGTAATAAAGTGTCTCAGCTGAAGCTGAGGTTCTTGGGATACTAAAGCAAGATGAGAGAAAGTGATAATTTAGGGGATTGACTTTCAAATGGGTATTTGGACATAGCAAGCTGAGGATGCTTATGCTGTGCTATTGCGAAGCTTGTGCTTCACTACTCTTAGTACTGGCTCCTCCACTACTCTTAGTACTGGTTCATGCCAGAATTAAGGCTATGTATTTCTACCCATATTATAAGCATAATTTAATCTCTTAAAGGATAACACAGTATCAAAAACCTGCCCACACAGAGGCCACAATGAAATCATGGAGATGGCCACTTGTCTCAGTCAGAAATGCCATTCTAAGGACAGAAGTGATTCTCGACTGTATATTACTGCCATTATAACAAAAAGGGAGGAATTTTAATTAAATGGCATGCATTGTTCAAGTTTCCAGCTTCTGAGTTTGGTAAAACCTATACCCCAGAGCATGCTGTGCTTTCCCAGACCTCCTTGTCTCTCCATCATCACATCACAGCAACAGCACAGCACAGTCCAAAAAGTTCAGGTACTTTTCTTTTCCTTTGCTCACTCTCAGAAAGCCTTAAATTTGCACTGCTGTGTTGAGGTATGTGGGGTATAACTCAAGCATTATTTTTCCTTTTATTTTTCAGGCAAATAATTTAGTCAGTATTGCAATGCATTAAATATTTTAAGACTATGAAATCAAGACTAGCTAAAAGACACATTTTCTTATGCTCTCTTCTTTACGTTCCCAATACATCAACTACAGGATGAGTAGATCTTTCCTAGTGTCAGTAAACCAGGTGTAGATCAGTATGATTCCTGAGTACTGTGGTGAACTTTGCTTTTAGGCTGAATTACTGAAGACTAAAACAATACATATAACAATTACTTTTTTCCTTTATAACATGTGATCAGGCCACTGAATTCACTTGTATTTCCTCTCATTCCTGGAAATGAATTGACAATCATGTTGAGGATACTGTATTTAATGCTTATCAAAAAAAGGAGCACAGTCTGGAATTCATTTTCACATGAGATCATGGAAGGCTTTATATCATTCAATAGAAAATTATCTCATGCTATTTCCATGGTTGTCTAATCTGAAATCATACTAGTCATGCTTAATGAACTGCAGGAAAGTGAAGCAACTGGATGGCAGTGCAGCATAGAGGTGAAGTGGTGAAAGAAACAGTAATCATATAAATAATAGATGAAATTGCTTTAAGTGCAAGAGAAGAGTGATACAGTATGTGCCCCTCAAGGCCACTGTAACTATGGCAACAATGATGCATGTACTGTCTTCATTGCAGATCAGCCACATAAGTATCTAAGAGATGGACCATACACGGTCTGTACTTGTACTGTAGCCACTCTCTAGTTGAGTTTTTATTGTTGAGCAGCCTTCTTGTCTTGTCTTTACATTTATAGAATGCTTACAATACCTCCAAAGAGAAGTTCCATGTCAATAAGTCAAGACCATTTTCCATGAGACAGGGAGAATAGGGATGTGTGTGTGTTGGTGTGTGTGCTTGAGAACTGGACATGGACACCAGCCCTGGCACTCTTCAATCTCCCTGCTTTCAAGGCTCAGGTTTATTAGACTCACCTCTTTTGGAGAGAAGTGCTGTAGGCAATATTCTAGTTTGACGTATGTATTTCACATCACTTGAGCTACAACCTAGAGAGGGAGGATTATTTTATATATTCTCTACGTGTCTGGTACTGCTTTGGCTGCAATTAGGGATGATTATATGAAATTTGTCAGGACATATAATTTTCAGTTGCCTCAGAACAGACTGACCTGTTTATACCGCAGATAGATAAAGCTCTTTAAACCTTCAGTGTGCATACCAGGAACCACAGAGGCATGAGGCTCAGAAGAATTCATACCATGTGTAATTCTCTACATCTCATAATCAAATCTTCTTTTATGTATCTATTCCTTCTCCTTGTTTACAAGAATACTGCTTGTTTTAGCTATTTAACAGGCAGTTATGTCCCCATCCTGCTGCTATGCTGCTATTGCTGCCAGAACGTAAATTAGGTCCACTTTGTAAATGCCAGTTTTTTCACTCTTCTTTGAATGTGGATAAATAGCTAGCAATCCTTAAAGGTCAATTCATATTCAGAATTGCTGAACTTAATTACAGGAATGAATTTTGAAAGGGCATTGTTCACCACCCTGTGACACGCTGTGTCACACTCCATCATTTACATTGCAGGCAATGATTTCTTGTCCCTTTTTGGTCTACCTGTACTTTATAAATGAGAAGTTTCTTTTGTAGCTCACAGAACATCTGAAAAGTGTATATTACATATATTCAGTTTGTCCTCTGAACTGTAAAAACAGAGAATTTTTTGTTCTTTTGAAAGTTTATACTATTTGCAATACTATCACTGTCTGAAAACATGGTTTAAAACATAAACATATCTGCCTGAAGAAAGGCAAATAAAGACAAAAACCACAAATGTGACATAGATCTGTGAGGTTTGTGTTTGAGAGTATCTGTATTCCCTACACCTGTAGTCATCTAGAATTGTTTAGGGCCACCTGGTCCCAGTAAGCCTGGAAAAATTATAAATTAATGGAGAGTTGCTTTGTGATAAACTCCATAGATGTCCTTCCCCAGTGAAATCCTAGATAAGAATCTGCTGCCTTGGAAGGATGTATTGATCACTACTGTCCTCTGAACTGCTGCTGCTGTATTTTCTGGCTTGAGAGACGGTACCCTTGTGAAGTGGTTTCTCAGCAGCAGGTGATCCACTAGGTCTGCCCTCTGCCATTACTCAGTGGAAAAGCACCTTTACGTAGCAGGAGATCCACAGGTACTGCTGAGTCCAACAGATGGAATGACAGGGCTTGGTATTATTGCAACCAGTTGAGTCTCCAGTTAGCTGTTTTATTTTCATGGTTTCTGACATCCCAAGTGGATGACAGTATTTAGTCATAAAATGCTCACATAAATAATTCAGCTGAATTTGGAATGGTTCACACTGTAGCTACATAAAGTCAAAATTGCAGGCTTTTTCATGTGCAATAAAATCCATCCCAAAACAGAGCAAATCTCAAGCCTCATCTTCCCAAAAATGTGAATTTAATTTAACAAGCCTAACTTTGCCTAAAAGAAAATGCAAGTATGTTTCCAGCACTTGAAATTTTACAAACCATTTCTTGCTGCACTGCATAAACCAAGCGATGACCCAGAACAGAATATTAGCATTTAATTGGCTATTTTTCCTATTTTTCCTCTAACATTTGCTGTTATGCATTTCTTTCTTTCTTTCTTTTTTTTTTTTTCTCCTCCTCTTTTCAAAGCCCTAGGTACTGAAATGTGTGGGTGAGGTTTGAGATAAGAAGTTTTCTCATGCGATTGATCAGCACAATTTCCTGTGCCTCAGAAGTGCCTGAGTGTCACAAGGCAGCAGCAGCC
Source organism: Sylvia atricapilla (assembly GCF_009819655.1). Classification (NCBI taxonomy): domain Eukaryota; kingdom Metazoa; phylum Chordata; class Aves; order Passeriformes; family Sylviidae; genus Sylvia; species Sylvia atricapilla. Next base: position 102,669,754 of record NC_089140.1, on the reverse strand, counting down.
TAGCAACTACCCACATTTTCCAGTGCCTCACTCTGGACTGGCACTGCACTGAGTTGCTCTTCTACACTCCACATAATTAGAACATCTTTTCTCTGGATGTCTTTAATGAGTGCAATGTCACCTTATAAGCTTTACCTGGGCAACAGGCATTTCAGACAAAACACATGATGACACATAGTTCAAATTTGTACATCCTGCTCTCTGTTTTCACTAAATACCCAGCTTGGTATCTGTTCCCTGCTCTGCTACATGCTGCATGAGATTAGCATCCCTCACAACTGTTTTCGTAGGGTTTAAATTGATCAATAAAATCAATATATGATTTATTATTATGCAAGCATTTAACAAGGAATCTCATCAGCAAAAATAAACTAAAAGACATAGAAAAGAATGTACACAATGGCTACTGCTCCAGATATCTATTATTTTTTTTATTTTTAAGCAGCTGTCTCACATTTCTCTGTTATTCATTGTGATTAGAGACAAATGACACTGAAATATGTTATTGTAAGAGTAGTTACTCCTTTTTGGCAAGTGACATTGTATACATTGTATAAGATAATACAATCCTTTTGATACAAAACAAGAGACCAGGGCAGGAAAGAAAATAAAAGTACCAAACGCACTTACAGAAAAATTGTTCAAACAGGAAAATTAGAATTGAGAGCAAATATTCAATGCTGTTTTTTTGTCTCACTATTTCAGTCTCACACTCATTATTCCATCTATTTCCACAAGAAGGAAAAAACACCTTGTGTAGAAAGACCTGTTACATGGAGGTAAATTGAATTTCTGTATATTTCTATCAGTGGACAATTATGGATGCTTATGAAACCAGGAGCATAATGTTCTGCTTGGAAAACCACTTTAGAGATAGGATGAGTGGATGGAAGTTGATATAACAGAGCTTCATTTCTGCTCCAACTATCTCTGTGAAAGCCTAATACACACTAAACCAAATGATAAATACAGAATCTCTTCCTTAATATCAAATCTTGATTAAATCATAAGAAAAGAGACCTTGGAAGTATATTTAATTCTGCTGACTGTATTCACTGAAAGCACTATGTGGAACCAGGTTTGGATACCATACAATACAGATACAGCTATTAGCTTGCTTTGATGTGTTTGTAGATGACTAAATTCTCAAGGAGGTAGTTTTAGGCATATGTCTTAAACTTTTCAGACTTTAAATTACATAGGGAAAGCAAATACAAATGTATTCATATTATGCTTATCGTTGATGGTAAAATTGTTATGGATATGCAGTTTTTATACACTTTATTGACATGTTGCCACTCTGCTTGCTGTCTTCTAAGTTTCCCAAGACTATACTTCAGAGGAATAACAGGATGGTAAAGGTATCCTGAAGTGGCAGAAGCTGCTATGCAAGTTTTATTGCGAAGCCTAGAATAATTTTTGTTTTAAACAAAAGGGGAAGGGAAAATCCATCTGTCTCCTAGTCATAATGAGTAATAATTTTTCAGATTTTTTTTTTGCAGTTGAAATGCAGCTTTGTTAACTCAATGAAATGGTAGTAAGGATTATGAACTAATCCTTTTTGATGAAAATGAGAAATATGCAATAACATAATCATTCCATTTTAACAGTTAGACATAACAGCTGCCAAATGCATACTGTAGAGAAAGAAAGGAGAAAAGCAGCACTCTCAGCTTGTCCACTTTATGAACACAGGTCAGAGACAGCTACAGCCTCAGTGGAGTAGCTCTTTGGAGTGCTTAATGAACTGAGAAATTAGTTTTCTTACTTTGGAGTACTCAACTTTAAAGATCACCTGAACATCACTGATCATTTTTACTGCATCTGCATCAATCAATGTTGTAGTGAAATATTTATATTTGAAGCAAAACATTTATGCAGAAAGACTAATGTTAATCTGAACTGTATTTCAAATACCACTACCTGTAAAGCAGTATTGCAGAGGAGGATGTCTCCTGCAGCAGTGTGGTTTTAGAGAACAGATTTAGGACAACACCAAGAGCATAGTATGGATACCTACAATACCAATATCAGATCACAATTTCTGGCATATTTAAAGAAGATTGCCTCATCATGTGTTTAAATCTGAAGGCAAGCAGGTTGCTCTCACCAGGACTCCTCTGTTGTCCTATAACACGAGCTGACACCGTACTAATTCAAAGTCCTCTCTTCCCTAGTCTTTGGTGATCTTCTGCATCTTGTTTTGGGGTTGTTTTGGAGGTGTGCATTTGTGTTAGTCATCCTTTTCTTTTCATTGTTCTGCCTCAGATTAATTTTGCTGGTTTTCGTCAAATTAATCTCAATATCCCTGGGTTAATGTGCAGTAAAATCCATCCCAAAAGAAAATAAAAGCTATGGATGAGCTGATCCCCAGTACTCCTTTCTGAGTCAATAGTGAAGAACAGGAGAGTTTAGTGTTTGAGTATGTCTACCCAGCCTGGTTTTGGTATCTGTGTTAGGATGGGATGCATCAGAAGTATTTCTTTGCTCTGAATCCACGGGGCAGCTATATGACTATAATGTGCTATAATCCATACACAGATGTCTACACTATAGATAAGCATACTTGATCAGAAGAATTGCACTCTTTAAGTGCTTTGGTCAGAATAAGAAAAACAAAAATCTCAAACCAAACCAAACAAACAAAAAGTCATACTGCATATCTGATTATTAAAATTCCGGATTTAGTAGGATGTTTGGAAGCACAATCACACTTCTGAGATCATTTAATTTTCAGGGTTTCATCTTAAATCAGCTAAGTAAAGAGTAAATTTTTATGGCACAATGAGGTCTTACATGCACCCTGAGACTAAAATCTCTTGAGTTAATGAGGTATTTGGTGGATATGAAAGAAGTTTCTTTAAAGATCTCTAGGTAATATGATTTAAGCCTCTTATATGATCAAGCATTTAATGCCAACTTGCCAATCAATAGCACTTCTGCTTCCATCCAGAGTACAAGTTGAAGAAGAGTTCACTCACTCCACTTGGTTGTGTTGCAAGAGGAAGAAATTCCTGTTGTGAACAGCACTTCGTTCTGGTGGTAACTGAATAAGACACTGTGTGCCACTTCTACATATTTTTAATTATGAAAAAATAGCACAGTGACAAAATTAAGAAAGAAAATACATGCCTGGAAGGAAAAGAGAGAAAAGCCATATCTGCTGCCATTTTATCTGTTTCAGTTGGCTGGCAAAGCAAACTGACTGCCTGAATCTCTTTGCAAGGTTTTGCCCATGTCCTGTTATGGCACTAATGGCATGAGCAGCCTCTCCTTTGCTGTGTGCTGGTGCTAAGAGGAGCACTGAGGCAGACCAGTCATGGATGAGAGACACTGCTGTGGGCACTGTACAGGCACAGGGGTAGGTGAGGGGCAGCTGCCTGGAAACTGCAGGGCCCTTTTTCCCTTCTCTTACAATTAGTTTTGTATTCATTGACACCTCTCTTTTAAGGTTGCTTTGAAAGTCAAACCTGAATGCATAGGTCATTAAAACTCTGATCAGGCAAAACACTCAAGTGCACCAGTCCTGTTATATTTACCTGTGTCTTTTTTATCTCGGTAGGGGATGTCTTTATCAGATCTCCACCTACAACCAGCTTCCAAACTTTTATCCAGATCATTCAGCTGAAAAAAACAACAACAAATCTCAGCTAGTTCTCATTTGGAGGGAGTGGAAAACTTAGCCCAAACTCATTATTTGATGTTTATTGACAGAAGACTCTGTGTGTGTGGAAAAAAAAGAAGAAAAAGAATCATCATTACCTTAAAATTATTTTTACAAAATGAACAGTTTCTTCTGTCCTCTCACCTTTGCTTTGCAGATATTTATCCTGCAGTGCATGCCTGCACAACTAACAGAAATAAAATTTAGACTCATTATCTTCTGAGGTGGAACTAAATCACTGTAGCAGCACTAATCTAAATGAACACCATGGGGCAAACAGCAGTGAGTCAGCAGACCTTTTGCTGCAGCAGATTTTTCTTTGTAAGCATAATACTGTTTTCAGGATGAAAGTGTAAAAATTTGTTCAGACAGCACACTGCAAGGCACATAGATTCTCAAATTCACGTTTGGAAACTTAAAACAGATACCATGTATCCACAAAGCTTTCCCAAATGATTTCACATTTAGAAGTTACAGGACAGTGGCATGTAGCAAAAAACTAGTTTATTAAATTAAACACTTACTGTTGCCTCCTACATTGTATCTAAATTGTTTGAATAATTTACTGACATTGATGGCACACAGAAAAAAAATCCAGTTTTCCTGGAACACAAGGAAAAGTGGAAATGCACTTCCTTTCTGGCCGTACGATATGTTTTTGTCATGACATCAAGGTGTAAAATAGTCTTCCAGGGCTATACTCCTGGCCACTACAGACAAAAATTGAGATTATGGGCTTTTTATTCATTACACATATAAAAGTTAAATTAACACATTCCCATTGAAGCTACAAAGCTCTATTGGTGAATAATTTTTAAGGAGTTGAAAGAATAAAATGGTTTAAGCTTGGAAATATTAAGAGAAATTCTGTCATGTGGCACATGGAATGAATTTATCAGTATTAGGAATAATAATGTTGGCTAATACTACACAAGAAATATGCTTTCATTATATCCATATATTTATGTAAATTTTTCATCCTTCCCTTTCTAGGCACAAAAGGATTGGGTTGTTGGGGCCCTATGCTACAAAAGGGAGAACCTTCTCCTTTGACTCAATATAAACATGCAGCAAGTCTGTGGGACTGCTCTTTGAAGAAAATGGTGATAAATTTCAACCTTGCAACATAAACTCTGTGTGAACTGAATTAAATAGATTTAGGCTACCCTGACTGAAGACACTTTCTTGAATTCTCTAAGTAATGACAGGGCTCAGCTGCCTCCAAGACCAAGCTCTGAAGCAAAGTTTGGTCCCAGAGACAGGACCAAAATATTTGTCACGACCTTCAGTGCTTTTTGTCTACTCTGAGCATTGTTTGAAGTTTCAATTCAATAATGAGAATGGAGGTTTACACACAGAACCAAGAGTTCATTTTTGATTTCAGGAACCTGAAGTCTTATTGATTAAATGAAACCAAATGATGAAATTTCAGCAAAAGTTCGGAGTAATGAGGAAGAAGGCATTGAATCAGATCAGTTCTTTCATGTAATAACATGTTCTCTTTTTTCAGCCCTATAGACAGGGAATGGTGGTTGGATGCCTGTTGAACACAGGTTAGAGATGATCTACTTTAAGTTGATTTTTCATCACTGTTTTTAATTTTATGGAATTCAAGAAGCAACATTCAAAATATTTGCTGACCTATGACAGAAGTATTAACACTGTCAGACTCATGAAATCCGATTAATTTAACAGAGATTGTATGAGAGATTTAGAACTGGTGTTTTTTTGGTTGTTTGGGGGTTTTTTGTGGTTTTTTGTTTGTTTGTTGTGTTTATTGTTTGTTTGGTTTGGGGGTTTTTTTCGTTGTTGTTGTTTGGTTTTGGTTTTTTTTTTGTTTTTGTTTTTAATTTTTATTTTGGAAACAGGAGGTTATCTTTACAAAGTTGTTATAATCAACAGATTTTTCTTGTCTTATTAAAATGAGAATTAGTGTCCCTTCTAATTTTTTTTTTTAATATCACCTCTGTCTATTGCTTTACCTATAATACTGTAGTGACATTCTTAAGAAGAAATTTTAATTGTTTTGGATTATGTTTTTTAATTGCTTTGCTTAAGCCCATTGCACTGGTTTGTGGAAAATGTCAGATGTCTTTCCCAAATAGCCACATCAAGAGGATTTCCACTCAGTCCCACTGTTTTCATCAACAGTCTTGAGCCTTTCCAAATTCAGATCAAAATCTGACACTACAAAACATGCTTTAAGAGTATTAGAGAAACATGAGATGACAATGCTCTGGCCACAGCTCTTGGGGGTCTGGGCCTCATGTGTCCATAGTTTTAACAAGAATGATGTGATTTCCACCATTATAACTTGTTATAAAAGTTCTTCTATGGTGGTATTAACCCCTATGGGGAGAATCTTCCTGTACCCATACTAATGTGTTAAAATTTAATTGTGTTTATACTTGGCAGTGTAACAGCCAGTTTTAAACTGCCATATACAATTTCAGTGGTACAGGATGTTTTCAGTCAAAAAGAACACTGTTTAACTGATTTCAAACCCAGCACGAAGACCAAATCACATCAGTCAGTGCTTCTGTAAACATGACAAAACTCAGCCTATAGATGTACATACTTACTCTTTATTTCAGTAGCAGCTGCATATATGAATCTGGAGGTGGGATATGTTTGACAAGATCTTGGCTGGTGTTAGGAGTTGGACTTCTATGATCCTTTTGGGTGTCTTCTACCTCAGGATATTCTGTGATAATACAAGCCATTTTTGCTTCTATGGATGTTAAACTGGGGAATTCACTCTTGCTTCCCTATCACCATGAGATTTTGGTCAACATTTGTCATGTGTGTGAGACCAGGCCTCCATCTTTATTATTTCTGGTGCAGTATGGAGGCCCTGGCCCTGCAGCTGCTCAGACCACAGTTCCTGGGTGTTCTCTCAAAGGAGACTGGCACCAATTTGGATCATCATGAACAAGGATGCCAATTTAATTGGAACAAATTTTACTATCTAAGGAAGAGTCACAAAAGAGGCTTAGTATAGTTGGATACATGGAGAAGGACACAGGAAGGACTGTGCTGCTGAGAACTCCTGAGACATGTCCTAGTGTGGGAGGAGGGTTTTTAAGAGTCTGAGCTGGCTCTTCCCAACTTGCAGACGGTGACTGGATCCCCAGAGGGGTATCCAGGCTGCATGGATCCCATACGACTGCAGCAGCTTGCAAAAGGACAAAACATCTGCAGAGTCACTCCACAGCCAGGGGTAACCCTAAGGATGTAGCCCAGCTGTGAGCAGGAGGCAGAATTTCCCTTCAGGAGATGCATAAAGTGCAAGCTGGCTGAATTGCGGTTGCTCCGGAAACCATCCTTTGAGTATCTTCACTCCTGTACGTGTAATTTCTCAATCATAACATTACAGTAATAATGTTCTGGGTTTTAATATTCCCTCTTAGAGCCAGAAGAGAAAGGCGAAGGCAGAAGTACAGCTGATTGCAGATTGAAATAAGTGAACATACTTTTACCTGAATATATAATATTGTAATAACATTAACAATCACTGCATTAACCTTCATTTGAAGGACTGATTAAAATAATTGCAATTGCATGTATTTGATTGTACGGGTGTCTAACCAGATTTTTAAAGATGTCTTCTGTTTTGCCTCGGGGTTAAGGTCCATGTAAAATCCACTCATGAGCCTTGAAAAGCAGCAACAGTAAAATGGTGTGACCATGGGGCATTTTAAGGGACACTTATAAATTCTATTTAAGAATAAATGCAAGTTTATTAACCAAGCTATTTAAAAGGGCATAAATTCTTAGTTGTTGTTTTTAAACTAATTCATAGCTTCTTCCTTTTTGTTTTCACTCCTATGAGAATAAAAAGCTATCTCCTTCTGTATGTCTTGTAGCTTCCACGGTGTTTTGTTGTCTTGTAAGCAAAAGAGGGCTGGTGGGTTGGCTTTTTCCCCACACAGAAGGAAACAGCAGTGGCATCAAAATGATAAAGAAATAATCATCAAAAGCTGCATAAGATTTATATATAATTTTTTTAGAGTTGTCAGAGGAGATAAAGCTTCTGTTGGAAGCAAAGCAAGGAAATATTCAGAGGGGATAAATATCCATGGAAACATCTGTCCCTGAAGGGAGTGAAGGCAGAAGGCAAAGACACAGGGCATGTACAGTTGGATAAATTGGTTTGTTGGTATTTAGGAGGGATGATTTCTGGTTTTTGAAAAAATAAAGGAGAATCTTTGACAAATAAAAAGCTCTTGTTGCAAGAGCAGAAATTCAGACTTTGGATGACAGATTGGGTGGGTGACAAATTAGTTGAGAGAGTCAGAGAAGCATTAAAGTATCCAGTAAAGAGGAGACAACACAGCAACTACCACACCACAGCATCTGATTTCTCATAGATCCAAGCAGTGAGGGCCATATAAATTACAGCTGCACCCTAACATTTTGATGCCAAGGGCATAGGTATTAATGAAGGTGTTTAAAGACATGTCCATGAACTGCTGAAATATCGTGAGATCATTGTTTGTGAATGCAAATCCAGTGATACTTTTTTTTTTCTGGCTAGGGTTTATGGATAGTGATTGTAGTTTAGTCTATAAGAATAGCATTGGAGAAAAAGCAGTTATTGATTCAAACTCATGCGCAATTCAGAATTATGTGGCCCAGATTCTTGTACACTACAGCTCTGATTAGTAAAAATAAAAGACTAGAGAGCTGTGGGCATCTGTTAGAGATTCCCTCATCTCAAGGCAGATTAGAACAGCACAAACCAGTTGAACATCTGCGCATAACACTTGAGACAAGAAATGTGTTGTTGTGCATGGCAGCTTTGCTGTACTCCTGGCAATGGTGGAATGTCAGGCTGACCCAGAGGACCCTGATGATCCATTCAAGGACAAGCCCCTCAGCCATTACAGACTCAAGTACAACACTCTGTGGGATGAGGGTGCCCAAAACAGGGGGAATCCCAACAGGAGCTGGGGAGAGGGTGATTCTGGTGACATTTAATAGAGATTAAATTTTATCATACATTTTTAGTATGCCGAAGGTTTGCAACACTTTTGGCATCCAACTCTTTTATCTGAATATACATAGACTGATATCTTGAATGACATATTTGGATGCTGTAAAAAACCTTCGCAAATTGTTCTTTGTACTGCTCATGTAATGATGATGAATCACATTTCTAGAGATTTCTCTTCCTCTTTTTCGCTTTCACGGATGTGGTAGTGTAGAGGTAATTTGAACAAGTAGTCTTTTTTCCACTCAGACACTTCAAACTGTGTATAACAATAAAAGCAAAGAGGAAGGCTCTTTGGTTTTTCACTGCACACTGCAGTGTGCTGAGAAATAGTCATTTCAAGGACAGGCAAACATAAAGAAATCAAGCAAATCTGCTGATGCTTTGCTTCTGCTGACAGAAGTTTGGCTTTCCTGGTGTGCAGAGACCAAATATTTGGATTTTATGTCTTTTAAGGCTTGAAATCTCATACAATTTAAAGCACAGGTTTGACTCTGACATGTATTTGCTAGTTTAGTGAAGTACACCTTGTCATATAATCTCTAGACTGCAAAAGAATATGTAGTAGTACAGCCCTATATACATACTACTTTAGGTAATTCAGTTAAGGCAAATTATCATGTCTAATGATTATTTGGAAAGACGTTGATTATTTTCATTGTTTAGGAAACAGTTGTTTGTTTGGAGTTTTTTACAAGGATCTATGTATACATCTATTTAACCTTATTGGGTCTTTACATTAGTGGATATATATCTCTAGCCTTTTTTACATGGATATTTGTATCCCATATGACTTTGTCAACAGCTTGCCCTGTCTTGACCTCAAGCACTGTGTCCTATCCTGTGTCTTTCAGCTTGTTCAAGAGAACCTAAATTCTAGCAAAAATTTTATTTCATTTGCAGGTATGAGCATGCAGTGACATGTGTCCACATTTCAAAGCATGAATATTTGATAGCCAAGCAGTATATAAGGAAACATGTATTTGCATTTTTAGGGGAGGTATCCTTCTTTAACATCAGTGTCTAAGACTCTCTTCCCATACTGCAGTTGTCAAAATTCTCATCAAGAATTTTGATGTCAAGAGCTCACTGCTGCTGCTTTAGGCATGCTTGGTGAGATTCATTTAATCTAACTAATATCTTCAAATCAATGCATTTATATCCTGCTTTCAGCTAGGATAGTGTTCATTTTCTTCCTAGTAGCTGATACAGTGTAATGTTTGAGATTTAGGATGAGAATTAGGTTGATAACACATTGGTGTTTTAGTTGCTGCTGAGCAGTGCTTCAGATTAAATCATGGACTTTGCAGCTCCTTGAACCCTGCCAGAAAGAAAGCTGGAGAGGAACAAGTTGCTGGGAGGGGACACAGCCTGGACAGTTGACCCCAACAGAGCAAAGGGACATTCCATACCATATGGCATCACAATCAAAAATAAACCAGAGGGAAAGCTGGCAGGAGGCCTCTGCTGTGGAACTGACTGGTACTGGTAGGCAAGTAGTGAGCAATTGTTTTTCATTTGCATCACTTGTTTTCCTTGGGGTTTATTTCTCTCTCTTTTTGTTACTTTCATTATTGTTGTTATTGTTGTTATTTTTCCATTATTAAACTGTCTTTATTACAACCTACTAGTTTCCCTACTTTCATTCTCCCAGTTCTATCTATCCCTTGTTTCCCAGGGGAGAAGGAGTGAGTGGCTGTGTGGTGCTTAGTTGCCAGCTGGGATTAAACCACGATTTCCATCCATTCTAAATGTTTGTCTAAGCTAAGTAGCACTGAAAGTGCACATTTCTTTCCGTTCTCTCTTACAAGGCTTGAGACAATTAGTTGCAATGTATAACCTTTGATTCCTTACTTTACACTAAATGGAGATGAATCCCAACCTCTACTTTCACACACTGTTTCCTGAGCAGCTGCTTGTTTTAGGTCACTGTGTGACTGTGTTCACTGCAGCATTTGTGATCCTCTGCCTCTTGGTTATAGAGAGACTGCACTGCAATTGCAAGCCACTGCACCAACCTGAGGAGCCTAGAAACATCTTTTTGTTGAAGTACTCTAGAGAGCACTCAGAGCCTGCACCACCACAGGGCTTCAAGATGCTCTGTGTAGTGACATCTCAGGTGACAGAAGCAGTACTGTTACCTCAGCACAGTGTTGCATCCACACAGGCAGGGATTAAGCTGTGTCCTGCTTCAGGTTGGTATTATTATATATATATTATTGGTATTATTGGTATTATTATTGTTGGTATTTTTATTATGTTGGTATTATTATTATATATATTGCTCCCAGTCCTGAAGCAGGCTCTATTGCCAGTGCCTCTGGGCTCTATGCACTGCTCTACATGGTGTAGGTTGGATTTGTGCTTTGTTCTCCTGTCCCTTCAGTCCTAGTAAATCACAACACAAAAGTCAGTGGATATACCCAATCACATACTATCCACAAAAAGTAACTTCACCCTTCCTCATGCTTCATGTTGCCACTAATTCCTCAGGAGTTATTCATTCTTGGCTTACGTTGTTGAAAATGGAATCTGTCAGCAGATAAGTGGGGGTGTAAATGAAACTGCTGCCATTGGTGGTATTTTTACCTCACTTGCATGTACTTATTTATACTTCCTGACAGTTTTTCTAAAATAAACAACATGTATTAATGACTTAATAACTGTAAGCAACCAAGGAAGGGTCCATTTACCTTGCCATTGCTTCTTTATATGGGCCACATATTTGTCAGCAAGATGTCCTCCTCTGCAATACAAGCATTTACTGGATCTTCAAATACATCAGGTGGCATTGTGACTTCATTCATAAATAAAACTTGCTGCTGTGAGGTGAGTTTATTTAAGGAGGCAGGAGGGAAGCCTTGTTATTATGATTTTGACTTGCTAAACCTTTTGATAGGTGTATTTATGTTTCCAGGACAAAGCTTGAGTTTAGTTTAGGCACCAAATTGAGATCCTAGTATTTACAAGGAAAAAGTTTTTCACCCAGAGAGGGGCTGAGCACTGGAACAGGCTCTCCAGGGAAGTGGTCACAGCATCAAGCCTGACAGAGTTCAAGAAGCATTTGGACAATGCTCTCAGGCACAAGGTGTGCTCTTGGAGTGTCCCAGGCAGGGCCAGGAGTCAGACTCAATGATCCTGATGAGTCCCTTCCAATTATGATTCTATGATTCCTTGTGAGAGTAGGTACCTGGAAATCTTTTTCATTATTGAATTTGCTATTTCCAAAAGAAGCAAAACTTTAAAGATTTTTGATTCTAAACCATCAAAATGTTCATTTCAATTCTTTCTGCTCCCCTGATATCTTGACTGGAATGTCTGCATTACATATTAATGTAGTAAAATCCAATTTGAAACATTTAAAAATTAATGTAAAAGTAAACATATTTGATACTATCAGAACAAAGCGAGAAAATAGCTTTAAGTTATTTTGTTTACACTTCGGGCATAACTGGCTCAGATGGCTCAGAATCAGGATATTATTTTAATAAAAATGCCCTTACTGACAGAAAATTAAGTTTGTTTTTTCCTCTATTCATATGCTTTTTCACAGAAATTAAATATTGTGCTTTATATTTTTTATTACAAAATGAGAGACATTCTGCTACCATTGGACTTTGATTCTAATCAGGTATTGATGATTCAGTCTAGAAATTTAATTGTCGTGATTTTGCTGTTTTTCTTGCCATTTTTGATACACACTATCATTTTAACTTTTGAAAAACCTACTTCATTGCAAGATACATACAAAAGGTAAAGGAAAAGGAAATAAAAAAGGAAATGAAAATGAAAATGAAAATGGACATGGAAATGGAAATGGAAATGGAAATGGAAATGGAAATGGAAATGGAAGTGATGTGTACCTCTGTAGAATGACTTATTTTGTTCATCTAACACAGTACTAAGCCCTATCTCAGTAGAATAGGGAAGATAATCTAGTGATCAGTGTCACTGGAATGTGGGGAAGAAGCAGGTGACAGCTTCCTATTAATCCACTGTGAAAGAAATCTTGTGGTATAGCCTGGCTAAAAGAACAATCTTTCTTCTAGGATTAAAATCAAAGTATGTCATCTGTCCCTGATCACATAAGAATCCCAAGCAAGACTTCTGAACAAGAAGCCATGAAGGTGAGTCAGATGACTGAATGTTTTTAGCTTTTACATTTATTTGCTGTGGAATATCATTATTAATGACAAAGTGGTATGGGAATACCATGAGTTAGAATTCTTTTTTATTCACCATGAAGATTTATTACTAATTCCCATGGCTACCACGTTGTGGAAATTCAGCCATATGTTTCACAGTTGGAAATGGCTAGCAGAAAGCAAAATGTGTCTTGACCCAAAAGGAGGCATATCAATGAGAAGTAACCTGTGACTGAATGTCAGAAGAGACACCATAAAATTGCCATTTTCGTTTAGTTTTGCAAACAGATGGTGAACTACTTAGACTGGAAAGAAGGGAGACTGCTTTTAGAATTCTTAAAGAATTAATTGTAGCATAATGAGCACACAACTTTTTTTGGGTTTTCAGCTGAAGTGCTGTTTTTCGAATAGGTAGCTCTGAGACCATGTAGTTAAGTTTATGAAACAAAAAAAACAAAGAAAAAAAAATTTTTTTTTCTCTTTTGCTAGAGCTTAGACACCTTGGGATGAAGGCTGATATGTTGGTTTTAAAACAAACTGCATACTCATATAAAATATAGTTCTACAGTACTCCAAAAATGAAACCATAAAAAAGTGATTGCTTGTTTTTTTCCTGTACAGATTTACAGTTGATTTGCCTCCCTGGCAGGCTGCAGGGACAGTGGAAGCAACACACTCCAGAGGGGAGCAAGGTAAGGTTTAGAGAACTTCATTTTCCACAGTGAGGGTTTAGTGTGTCTCCAACAAGCAAGGCTAGGAGAAAGGTGTCTGGCATGGTGGCACTTTAGCAGTGAATAGAAAGTCTGGAAGACCACTTAGTTTGGGGCTGATTAGTATCTCCCATGTAGTTTAAGCTTGCATTGCTGGAAGAGATTCACTGAGCTCCATAGTTTAACTCAGCTTAGTGGTGCCCTCTGATCCCCATGATCCCCCATGATGGTGGGGATGATCATCCATGATGGTATGACAGGGTGATGCAAAATATTTCACAGACAATTTGAGCATTGGTACAGAATAAGAGGCATTTGTAACTCTGAAGCTGGGTTTTGGAGGAGCTCTAAGAATCACAAAATCACAGAATTATTTGTGTTGGAAGGGGCGTTTAAAGGTCATCTATTCCAATACTGTTTCAATGAGCAGGGGTGTCTTCAACTAGACCAGATTGCTCAGAATCACATCTATCCTGACCTTGAAAGTTTCTGGGGATGGGGCTTCTACAACCTCTTTTTGTTTTATTGCCTCAGTTTTGTGAAATTTCTACTCACAGTGGCACCTCTTTCAAGGAAAAAAAAAAAAAAGTAAATATAAATAACCATATTATCTTAGTCATTAAATAATAAATTTATATAAAAACTTAGTTTATTGAGCCAATCTTTCTTTTGCAGTGGAAAGGTTCTGAAATATATGGGGTTTACAAGAGTAAAGGCAGGAAAGAAGCATACCTGGAATTTAAATTTTAGTGCAAGTTTTCTTTATGTTTCTCTGAACCTATACTAGAATATCTCTCCAGTTTCTGAAATGTGCAGCATTTTTCTTTGATTTAGTTTTACTAAAAAATTCAATTCCTAATTTATAGCTGGGATTAAAAAAATGTAATAGCTTTTGTTGCTATTGCAGAAAGAGCAGACTTCCTGCTTCCATAGCTTTGGTGATTCTGCAGTGCTGACAATACTATCAGGCTTTCTGTCTGGCAGTGAAAGCAGCAGGTGTGACAACAACTCTGAGGAAGACGAAATGCTGAGTGTGAAGTGTAATTTTTTTAGAGATCATTTTAGTGATTTGCCCCAAAGAACATTAGGTGGTTTTGGGGGGGTTTTTTGTACTTCCTTTTAGCCTGAAAGATAAATCTTAATTTTTTATATTTAAACCAGAAGGTATAGAAATTATACTTATCTATATTATCATATATAGAAATTAGAAAATAGAGGAAGTATGAAAATCTGGGAACAATATACTTAGGAAATAAGAAGAGCCTACATCCTACATGGCTCCTTATAAGATATTATAAGTAAGAAGTGCCTAGATGTGACTGCCAAGTTCTGAAGATGATCAAAGTTAATCAGCAAAGCTGAGAAGCTCTTGGTGAATCTCTGTGACAGTATGGCACGGTGCACCCATATCTAAGATTAACTGCCAGTAAGGATTATGTCTGCCATAGAGAATATGCGTTCTGTACAAATTTCATTTTGTGTTCTAAGGTTCTTACGCTGGTCTGGTGGAGCTACTTTGGAGGATTACAAATATTTAATTCTGCTTTTTGATGGAATTCATACATTAGTGTTCCTACTTTTAATTATTTTGGGGGAGTTTTTTTCCTCTTTTTCTTCTTCTTTTTTTTTTTTTTTAAGTCTATAACTATGTAAGCAAAACCCAGTGAAACAGAGGAGGAGGGTAAGTGAAAGTGTGTAAGGGACATGAGGCAGTAGATGCTGGGGGTTTGGTTGGTCTGCAGAGCAAAGTGGAAGATTTCCTGAATAGTAAGTCTGAAGAGACAAGATTGCAATTAACAAAATTTATAGATAAAATACTCTTTCCCATCCTTTATTAAAAAAAGCCATATGAAAAGCTTACATACAGGGACATCAAGACAGTGTTGATCAGTGATAGACTTTAAACACGTACTTTGGTTTGTGGGCAGCTCATCAAGGAGGAGCTGTAAGACAGGTCTGGGAGGGAATAAACATCCACTTGTGCTTTTGTTCTGAAGAGCAGCCTCAAAGCCTGAGTGAAAGGAGGAGGTTGTGCCCAAGGGCACAGTGGGGATTTGGCCATGCTGAGGGTAGTAGTGCCCTCTTACATCTCCTGCACATAGGTGGGGAGGGGTGGAATGTGGGCAGAGCAGAAAATTTGCACTAGCAGAATTGCAGAGGGATACCAGAAGGCTGAGACTACCTCAGTCTGCAACGGAAAGCTCACTGCCAATTTGTAGGATCTCAGGATGTGCTCAGAGCAGCAAGCTCAGCTCCTCTGCAGAGGACACAGTCCTGTAGTGTACTGGAAATGATGCACTGTTCAATAAATGACACTGATAAGATCTGAGGGGAGGACATCCAGTATCTCTCAGCTGGCCAGATTTGATTAGGGAACAGTGAAGAGGCTCTAGCTGGGAAGTTTTTTAGCAAAGACGGGCTGACTAAAAAAATACCAGTGAACAAGTGAAAAGCTATTGAGCTCAGCACTTACAGTAATGAGGCTTTTAATTTATTTTATTGTGATCAGTCTTCTATTTGCTGGCAAAACTCCGGACTAGCTGTGATAAAAGTTTTAATTTAGTTCAGTAGGCTCAGGATACCATCTTTCTAATCTTGTTTCCATTGATGTGTGTAATCCTGACAAGAACAAATAGATGCACTTTCGTCATTAATGAAGAACAGCCCTATTATGAAATAATATCTTAAAAGCACATGATATTGTGTGATTGTGTGTGCTTGCAAAGTGTCAGATGAAAGTGTTCCTCATCTGTTGATTTGAATGCCCAGGAATACAAAACCCCACTCTCAGAGGCAATCTACCTTCCATGCTTTCTGAAAATGGAAGTAGATTGATTTTTGTGCAGTGAAGGTTTCATGTATTCCTTAGCAAAGGTGGCGCTTGCCATCTGCTCTAGGACAGAGTCAGAGCCTCTGGGGCTGGCAGAACATGCCTGGACTAAATACTCTGCAAGGGATGGTGGAAACAAGCCTCATTTAATTTGATCAGGGAATGGACCTATAGAACCCATCAGCTACAGTCACAAGATGCTGCCTTCTTCTAGAAATTTCAAAACTAAGCCTGTTTGTTGGAGCTTTAGGCTGGATATTAGAAAAATGTACCTTGCCAAAGGGGTGGTCAGGCACTGGAACAGACTCCCCAGGGAAGTGATCACAGCACCAAGCCTGACAGAGTTCAAGAAGCATTTGGACAACACTCTCAGGCACCTGGTGTGATTATTGGGGTGTTGTGTGCAGAGCCAGGAGCTGGACTCGATGATCCTTGTGAATCTCTTCCAACTCGGTTTATTCTGTGATTTTGTGAAGCTGAGTAGTGCATTTAACTGAGAGTAGGACAGCTGTGACTATGCAATGGGAATGGGATGAAGAGGCCAAAAGCAGTGCTAAGCTGTTTAATTAGCAGCATCTGATGATAGGCTAAAACATTTCCTATGGTCTCAAAAGGAGTGATCCTTTACATGCTGAGGTATTTCCACGAGATAAGCAGCAAGGTCATTGCATCTTCACTTAAGAGAATCTGAAATTTGTCAGATGTGGAAGAAGAGAGAAGGTAAATATTTTAAAGGAGAAGAATGCACACTTTAAAAATAGCATATGAGTACTGGAAAAAGATATTAAGTTATAATAGGGTTGTTTTTCCTTAATGACCAAAGTGCATCTATTTTTTCTTGTCAGGATTTCATACACCATTGCAAATGAGAAAATAAAGAAAACATCCTGGGCCTACTGAAGTAAATTAAAACACGTCCAGTTGTTTAATGGGGCCATTTTTTTCTCATTAGTAATTTTATCAGCAGAAAAGTATACTGACAGAGAGGCCAGGATTGTGGTGCCAGTAGTCATCTTCTGACTTGAGGCACACAGGCAAAAATGCTAGCTAATGTGTAAATGAAGAGGTGAGAAACCTTACTACAACTTAAGGTTCCCCATACTGAATTCCTTATTGTGGGCAATGAGAAAGTCCTGACTCTTGGGTTAACCACCCAGGAAAGTGTTCCATATCACTAAGTTCCAGAGTAAGAAGTGAACACAGCGATGTTGAATAATAATGACTGTGTCTAATTTTAAAGTTGTTTTCTGTATTAAACCACTGAATTAACAGAGCAAAGGACTGGTTTGGACTCCTTACTCTAAGCTGTTCTTGACTTTTATGCAATTTGGAGCTTTTTGGAGATGATGTTTTCAAATCTGAAGAAAAATTCCTCCAAGCGGGTGCAGCCTTGATAGTTAAGACAGTCAGTCCCTCCTTATGCATTTTGTATGATTCTGCGCAAGTAGTGCTTAATATAGAAATGAAAAAGTTTAAATTCAATAGAAAGTGTATATAAGATTGGACTGGATGGATGTCAGTATTACTGAACAGCCACCATCAGACAGCCTTACCCCCTTCTGTATCCATGTGAACAGCAGGAATAATTATAGCCAAGTAATACTGCTACAAAAGGAGGTTTTAAAAGGCAAACTCTGTCAGGAATAGCCCCCATGTCTTCCATTTCACCCAGATAAGCAATTTTTCTTTCTTTCATAGATCCTGGGGAAAAATTCCACAGCTGTTTCTTTCCTCCGAGGTTTGTCCACTACTCTCCTGCTGGGATGTACCCTTCTGCTTTGGCTTCAGCAGTGCTGTGGCTGTGAACCGTGATAATTTTACCAGATGTTTATGTCCTGTTACTGAGATTAAAGATTTGAATCTTTCCCAGTCATTTGTCTTCCTAATTTGCTGAGGAAAAACTGGTTCTCACAGGCACTACAATATTCAAGCTAAACTCTGTTTATATAAAGTAATGTAAAAGTAAGGTATAGTTAGTGGATCTCAGTAGGCAAATAAAGGCCTCTGAAAAACATAACCTAGAGAAACTATGTCGTCTTAAGATTGATGCAAATAACAGTGGCTGCAAAATTATTCTGCCAGGCCAGCTGATTTAGACTTACATTTCTCTCTTTCTTGCCATTTTCTTTCTTGCTTCTTTTCTCAACAAGATTTAAAAAATGGAGATCATACTTTGTATCTGACACAAATCATATATCTGCACCATTGCTTGCATTCCTGATAAAGCGTGTTGCTTTCTGTGCTGAAGTTACATAAGAAAGTAAAGCTCCCTGTATTCAGTAGCTGTACCCTTGTCATGATGCAGAACTCTTCCCCTTCTTGTCTGAGTGTTCTTGAGGATCCCTTTGGATAAGGAAAAACGCCAGATTATTTCTTAAAAAAAATCTCTGGATCAAATTTGACATATGTAGGGCACTGAAGCTTGTCTCCAATGTGTGCCTCTGTCTCTCATTCTCAGAAACATTTATCTCTGGTTCTTTTTCAGTTCGTGCTTCTCACTTACAGGGTTGTCCTATGTTTCTACCTTTACAGGCATTATTATGCAAGATTATTATGTATTTAAAAAACACATGACATTTGTTGTGGAAGTGATTAGGAGGGATTCAGAGTCTGATCCCAAGTCAATCTTGACTTCGCTTGCACAAATTTGAAAACAAGTCTGTGTTATAGTACAGATGGCAGCCTTCACATATATAATTGCATTTTTATTAACTCTTAATAAAAATTGAATCAAGCAATTAAGGTACCACCTTGAGAAGAATATTCTAAATATTTTATTTAAATTTAAGTATAAGAAATATCTTGGTTATGATTAAGTATTATTCACAACTCTCTTACATAATACTATATTTAATGGTAAGTTCAGCTGGCTCATTCTTCAAGTTCACTGGAAATACATATGGTATTTCAGTATAGTATTACAGTCACTTCAAGAGTCTCCCTAGAGTCATTAGCAGCTCTCTGACTTAGCCAATTAATACAAGTTAAATAATAAATTTTGTTAACTCCCCCGTCATCTCATAAGGAGAACCCAGAAAAACAGAAAATAGGGTAATAAAAATGACAGCTTTTTTCTTTCTAGTTGCCTCTTCCTAATTTCAAGCCTAATCAAACCAGACTATTTAAACTCTTACTGAACACACAAAATAAATTTGAAGATGCACTTATTCTTAAAATTTCACTTTTAAAATAGATTGGTTTATCACTATTTATATAAATGAAATCTTCAAAGTGATGTTTGTTCTGATTCCTTATCTATTGTTTACTGACTGAACAACAACTGGTCTTTGATGAATAATCCATATGGTCACTTTTAGCTTTTAAAATTTGTATCTTTACTTCTTAGAGAGCTTAAGTAGCCTTGCATTTAATTTGTTTTTGTAATCGGGCTCATCCTGAAAATTATTGCAAATATAGCTATCTGGGCAAAAAAATTCAAATAAGAACAAAAAGCAAAAGCAGCCAGACTATTAAGATGAACATAGGTATCTCCATCAAATAAAAAGAGAATAAGAAATACAGCAAATATTTTTTTGCAGCATGTTCATATCACACAAGAGAAATTCAAATATGGCTGCCATATGTCATTATAGAGTAATGTAGATTTCAGTTCCCTTTTTCATGGTGTAACATCCTTTGATATAATTTAAAAATAAGCTAATTGCCTTTAAATTTTGTGCCTTATCCACAAATAAGTCATTATGTATATAAACCACACTGAATCTAAAATAAAAATACTTTCAAGAAACATCAGGCATTAAATTAATTGTTAGTAACTCTGTTTCAGTTCCCTTTGTTTCCTGTCTACATTTTAGCTTCAAATATTTCCAGGATTAGGCTAAAGTTGATATGACATTTAGAAAAAAATATTCATTAGTTGCTGGGTTAAGAGTTTGGCAAGTGGTTGTTGTTTTTGACAGAATCGTTTCCTTCGCTGACCCACCAGTACATTACTGTGACAAAAATTCGGAAAATACCTGTGGTTTGTGCTAAAATTGTAGTGGGTGTAATCACAGGGTAATCAAGGTAAGTTGCTATACATACATAAACACAGTTACTCTGCTTGTATTTTTCGCCAATAACTTTTACATTTCGATTACAATGAAAATGCTAACGACTATTCCCAATTCTCTTGAAAGGCAAGGAAATCTTATTCCCATTTTTCCAGAAGTAAGAAGATGAACACAGAGAGAATAACACGAGACGGTAATTTGAGTTCTTTCTATTCTCATAATTTTCATCATCCCCATGTTATTAATGTTTTAGAATAAAAAAATATTTATTGCAAAATAAAAATATTATTACTTTTAAAATAAAATCTTAGTATCTAAAATCTTCAAACAGGAAAAAGACCATTGAGGTTTCAAGATCTCTATTCAACAGACTCATGAGCCACAAGCCATGCACCCAGGGAAGGTATAATAGCTGTTCTTTCAGGGAAAATGAACAACTAGTGACAACTTATCTTAGTGCTTTAAGCTATACTAGACTTAAAACTTCTTAACACTACAAAGAAATTTAATACAAGGTTGAAAATACCAGTATGAAATTAGAGAAGAAAAAAACTGCACAGACCCCAAGAACTTTGCAAAGGAAGATTTAGTTTTTAATCAAATCAGGACATCAATGTAAATATTATGACAGAGCATGATCAAATGCCTCAAAATTAATGTTGCCATTTGGCTTATGGTTGGGCCAAAGATGCATAAAGATGTAGAATTAATTTCCTGAAATATCCTTTTGAGATGTCTGAGCATTAAACTATTTATTGATAAAAGAAAGTTTGATACACCAGAAACATTATTGGAAGAGTTAGTTGGGATTTGTCTAACTTTGCACATTTAAAAGTTACTTGGCTTGACTAAAAGCCTTATCAAGTTTCTTCTTATTGAGAAAAAGAATCACCTCTAAGAGATATACAGCATATGACTTGGTCCTTGGTTTCAGGATGAAATTAATTCCTGTGTGGAAATGTCACTTTCTCTCTTCACTGATTAAGGAGGGATCCTTGTTGAACAGTACTTGCTGAACTAGAATCCCACTAAATTATTTTTCTGGGTTTTTTTAGGAGAATATCCATGTTTGAAATGCTCCTCTTTAGTCCTGAGCATGTTCTTCCCTTCCCTTCCCTTCCCTTCCCTTCCCTTCCCTTCCCTTCCCTTCCCTTCCCTTCCCTTCCCTTCCCTTCCCTTCCCTTCCCTTCCCTTCCCTTCCTTCCCTTCCCTTCCCTTCCCTTCCCTTCCCTTCCCTTCCCTTCCCTTCCCTTCCCTTCCCTTCCCTTCCCTTCCCTTCCCTTCCCTTCCCTTCCCTTCCCTTCCCTTCCCTTCCCTTCCCTTCCCTTCCCTTCCCTTCCTTCCCTTCCCTTCCCTTCCCTTCCCTTCCCTTCCCTTCCCTCCCCTTCCCTCCCCTCCCCTCCCCTCCCCTCCCCTCCCCTCCCCTCCCCTCCCCTCCCCTCCCCTCCCCTCCCCTCCCCTCCCCTCCCCTCCCCTCCCCTCCCCTCCCCTCCCCTCCCCTCCCCTCCCCTCCCCTCCCTTCCCTTCCCTTCCCTTCCCTTCCCTTCCCTCTTCACCAGGATTTTTTGTTTATTTTTCTTTCTTTTGTTTTGTTTTTGTTCCCATGGAAAGGACTCACACTGGGGAAGCTCATGGAAGACTGTCATCTGTGGAGGGGACCCCAGTCTGGAGCAGGGGAAGAGTGTGAGGGGTCCTCCCCCTGAGGGGGAAGGAGTGGCAGAGGCAATGTGTGATGACCTGAACACAGCCTCTGCTCCCTTCAAGCTGCAGAAGAGGAGGAAGAAAAACTGGGAGTAAAACTGAGCCAGGGAAAAAGAAGGGAGAAGGTGTTTTAAGATTTATTTTGTATTTCTCATTATCCAGTGCTGGTTTCATTGGTAATAAATTAAATTAATTTCCCAAAGTCTGTTTTGTCTGTGACAGTAATTGATGGATGATGTCTGTCTACCTTCACTTATCTCAGTCCAAGTGCTTTTCACTATATTTTCTCTCCCCTCTCTGGCTGAGGAGGGGAGTGACAGAGTGGCATTGGTGGTTAAGTCACATAAACATGCTTGAGCTAATCAAAATATTTCAGGCTCCATTAAATGCACCAATATTTTACACAGGATGGGACATTTCCATTATTGAAGGCAATTCAGAATGCTTATGGTCCTTAAATACTAGATCTGGTACAAAATGTGGATCATTTCTGAAATACCTTATAAGCAAAAGAAAAATAAGCTTCCCAAGTAAAGAAGGTTAAAAATCAAACACAGAATTTTAATCTTCCCAAAGTTTTAGAATCTTCCCACATGTTTTAGAAATATACTCATTTTTCGCTCCATTTAAATAACATTTTTAGCAAATACACACCTTAAAGTGGTAGATGGCTCATTTCATCACAATAGATTGGTTTTCACAGTAGTTTTTACAGTCAGATCTTGGCAAAAGTCAACAGAGTTAAAAACTATCAGGAAATGCATACATTTCTACCAACAGAAACACAAACAAACCCAATTTTTTTAGTAGACCATGCATAAATGCAGTTTAGCAGGTCAGTCATTTGCATTTTAATCAGCCCATATTTACACATTTACCTGATTCAGTGGTTTTGGGAAAAATTGAAAGCTTAACCAGGTATTTTTTCCTGATGAAGAATTATTCTCTTTTAAGCAACTCTGTGGTTAGGGAATTGTAACACAAGTGAATGTCGGCCTACGTTTCCAGCTTAAATCCCTGTCCTGGATAGATGCCAGATTCTTAATAGTTATTCTGTGTTTCTCCTTGGCTCATCATGTAGGGAAATTGCTGTTCCTCATCTCTCCTTTCAGATACTGTGGGATGGTATCTTCTGTAAACAGAAAGATCATTTCCCTAGCCTACACCAAAATCACACACTTCTAAAAGGATGGTGATAGTCCATTCATTTAGGAAGAAGACTGGATATAGACACACCTCACTGAGCTGCATAACGTTGTTTATTTCAGAGTTTAGTGTTGTTTTTCCATTCAAAGTCCTTTCATATCAGGGCAATGTTAATTCTCTATTTATGCAAAGATTAAATTAGCATTTACAGAAAGAACACAAACAAAAAAAAAAAGAAGTACAAACCAAGAAGCAATTCCCACTACCCATGGACACTCCCACTGCAAAAAAAAACCAAATTGGCAAAGCCACTAAAATACAGCACACTTGTGTTTCTTAGGACTGACTTGGTGGACAGCATTGTTATAAATTATAAGAAGCCAATTCAAAATAACAGAATTTATTTAGCAAATTTCCAAAAACCAAATTAAAAAGCCAATAAAATTGGACAACATTGATTGAATGCTGGATGGGCAGAGTGACAGTAACAATGGTACCATCCAACCTCGACCACACGCACTGGGTCTCGGTGTAAGGTTTTTATACAGTTTATTTGTCCTGAGGCTAAGTCCATTGAAAGTCCAAATATTCATGAATTTCTTTAATTCTAAGCAAGGTCTTGGAAGGGGTTCCCATAAGTATGAAAAGACAATTCAGGAGTCTTCCCGGATCTTTTTTTTAGGGTGCTGATTTGATCATCCTCTGGGTCCCCCATCAAGATTGATATCAGATGTCGAGCAGCTGTGAAGTGGAGGCCCATCATTGATGAATGGGCCATCTCCAGTCTGGCCATGTCATTCCTGTTGCAAATGTTGTGGTTTCACAGCTTGCACCACAGGTCTTGGAATCTCGGAGATGCCCTGGAGCAGCTTTTTAATAGACCAGTTCTTTGATACACGAATTTATCCATTACATTTACCACAACATCAATAAACACATGCAAAGCAACTGGCTAAATATTTGCACACAGCTAGCCGTGCAAGAAGGCTCAAAGAAAAGACACATCTTTGTATAATTTCTCAGTGTTACCCTACCTCAGATGTCTTACCTCAAGCCATTAATAGCATTTTCCCAGGGTGTTTTGGTGTGTCCTACTGACTATGTTTGCAATGTGCATTGCAATCTTCCCCAGCCAACTATGTTAGATTTTCTTCAATTTTTGTTTTTCTGAGTTTGGATCTATATGGTTTTTTTTCTTCTTCCAGTAGCTCCTTGTGCCGTCTTTCTTTACATTAAATATATTTTAAGGTCTCTTGCCTGAAGTTTTACAGGGGATTTTACTCCAGACTGATGAGAAAAACTTTATTCTAATCAATATTATTGGACTTATCTTGTGCTCATTGCAAGGATCAATTGAGGTAAAAATAATGGAGAATGGTTTTAAGTTTTACAGAGTCATATAGATGCTACTAAGAAGAGACCATGGAAGTTATGTAATCTAATCTCTGGCTCAGAGAACAATCAACTGCTGAAGAAAAAAAAAATTTCATGTATGCCATTATGTTTCCAAAGTTATTATATGCAAAAATAAACTTAAAATTAAAGTTTAGAACCTCTCCAAAAATGAAGATTTTGATGTGTGAAAATGTTGAGTTTTTATACTTAGAAAAAGACAAAATTTATTTCCTTTACCTGTAATACCTATTTTAAAAACAAAAGCTGGTTTTAAGTTTTCTGAAAGCAAAAGAGATCCTGAGAATACAATATTTCTTATTCAGGTGTTATATAAAGGAAAACCTCAATTTTTCAATTTAAAAATGCTAATTGTAGTATGGGGTTACATTTTACAATGTAGAATTTCTATTAAAAGATAAATGCTTTGAAAGTAGAGGTCAAAACAAATGTTTTTAAAAGAAATGGGTTTCTATGGCAAAATTTTATATAATCAGTTTAGATAGAAATAGCAGAAATATTCTTTCTTGATTAATTCTTCACTTTCTATTTTGTTTTGTCTAACAGATTTTCACTGTCATTAATTACTAGGGGAGCAGAACTCATAGATAATGACAATCTGTCTCAAAACTGGAAGCTCCCCATTTAATGAAAATTATCTTGTTGAATGGATTGCTCCTTTTTGAAACTTCCTTTTCAGGGTTGGGGTTTTCTGGTTTTGTTGGCTTGGGTTTTTTTTTTTCAGTGTGAGTCTATGTAGATAGCTAGAAAAGTTAGAATATCTGTCCCATTCCTCACAGAATAATAGCTAAGGTTGTTTTATTAAAATACGTGAAAGTTGCACCAGATAAGTGCTTCTTATAAATTATTTAAGAATTTGGCAACAATATAACCAGTAGCAGATGATAGTTACCACATCAATGAGTTAATTCCTACTAACTGCTATACATTTGAAATCCAGCCCTCAGTTAGTAATACACTGCCATAGTTCCCTGATATACAGGAACCCAAAGTTGAAAGACTCAAATCTTGAATATGATAAGACTGACATTGATTCAGTTGGCCAAATATTTAACTAGACCACTCTTTCACTAAAGTTATGTTTTCAGTGAATTTTTGCAGTTATCTTCGTATGCTATTGTAGAAAACAAGGACTTACATTTTCTGCTAATAGAAATATAAATTTGTTTTTCTTTCTACCAGGTCTAAAGAACATACTGAATAATTCAGACAATTGCAGTAAAATATAAACTATATTCAAACTAGGCTACAAGAGAAAAATGGCAGCATTGTGTAACTAAAAATGTTAATCCTTTATTATGGTATTTCTCAAGCAGAGGACAATCCAAGGTTCTTGGTGGAAAACTACAATGTGCTATTTATAACTAAGGTAGGATTTTTTCTTTTTTAAATTATCAGAAGTGAAACATGAAACAGTATATTTTCTTTATTGAAAATTAATAATGAAGGCTTCTTCTATTTTTTATATATTTTATACATGAACATTTGCACAATTTTATGCTCTTTTAATTTTATTATTTTTTATCCTTGGCCTGAAAAATCTTCTGCAGAGTTTTCCTATTGCTGCAGCTACAAATGCTCTTGTTTTCTAATGTGTGTATAGAGAGAGGGCCAAAAACTGTCTGCTAGTGCTTATAGGAATTTCTAAATCACCATCTATCCAGTATTCTGTATGAGAATGTAATTCCCAATTAAAACAGATGCACATTCTGCTCATGGGAGATTGATATGCCTCCACCAAGCGACAAGAGCTGAAAGTGAATTTTGATTTGTTTTTCTCTTAGCATGTTTAAAAAGAGATTGTCTGCTTCCAGAAAGGAGGATCCAAATATCTGCATTACCATGCTTTGTGCAAGGCAGCTCAGGACTCTCTTCTGCAATGGACTCACTCAAACACAATGTTTCTTTAGCCACCTTTGCTGAAAATGTTTTGCATGAGGAAATGCGTCATGGCATGTAATTCCATGTATATTCCACTGTATTCCTTCAGTAAAAAGATATTTCCAAAGAGACCAGACAAATAATCATAACTAGAACTTTTCAGAAATTCCTGCAAATGGAATGGTGACACTGCTAGGAATAAAATGTGACCTAGTAACCACTGAATTGAGGTGTTATTTGATTTGGTTTGGAATGTGTGTGTGTGTGGCTCGACCCAAAGTTAAGAAAATTAACTGCTGATGTTCACAATAAAGCATGGAAAAAGGATTCCCTAATAAGCAGCTCATATCCTTTGTGCTGTGTAGGTGAAAGGAGGTGGGGTTGATAACACAAAGTCCAGGAATGAACTGTCTCTCACTTTAACATTGTTTGTTCTTCCAGCTGTATAGTCCCTTGTCCCATATTTGCTTTGCCTTCAATGTGCTGCAGTTCATAAAATATATTGACCATCTCATAGACTATTATTTTATTGTGAGCTACTTTTCTTTCTCATGAAAGGCTGTTAAATGCATATATGATCTTTATTATTCTTTGTATCTTTAGGAAGTTCAGTGATGAATTCATATTCTGAACATAGCTGAGGCAAGATTTGTCAGGGTAAATAGTTTATTTTATGAGATCATCTGTTGCAGCTGAAGAAAAGTCTGGACACTTTCTGGTTCATAAAACCTCCCACTGTGCTGCTGGTCTCAGTAACTCTCATAAAGTTTCGGTTTGGCTCCCCGCAAACATCAACACTTAATTATGTAGCTCATCATGGCTCCTCCACTACACTTTGAACACTAATTAAAATGCTGAAAATTGAAACCCTTGTGCTAGGCTTTTAAAGTGAAAAGGTGAAAATAAAAGCAAGTTTGGCTCTTCCTTGACAGGGCAGGAAGGATGAAGGTGGGCACAGCTAATCCTTTGAGCCTCCATGGAAGGTTAGGTGCAGGACAGGCACCACTGGATGGAACCTTGTGGTAGAGACTCAGACTTTCCATAGAAATTCAGATCATCAAAAGGTGCAAAATCTGCTGCAAATTGTGTGTGGAGAATGTGGTACCCTTGCCCAAAATAGGAACAAGGAGGAACTTTTCCAGCTGTCCTTTCCCTCCCTCTTATAGCACACAGCCCACACATTCATTTATAATTTTCAGTCACAGCTCCTGAAGGCAGTATAAATTTACAGCTATTGAATATCATTTAAAGATAGTCAATAGTTTACTCAGAAAACATTTAACTGCTTTTCTCCCACGGCTGGCAAGCAGTGACCTTTCCATTTTCAATTCAAATGATGCACAAAGGAGTGACTGCACAAGTGGGAACACTGTCAAAAATCTGAAGTTAATTCAGAGTTCAGTGTCTGAACTATTCAGTACCATTGGCTGAGCCTAATCGTGACATGTTAGAGTGCAAATTTCTAAAATAAAACAAATAGTGGTTTCTGTATGGGGTAGCAGAAGGGGGTAAGAATGCATTTATTTTGTATGTAATTGGAATTTGGCAACAAAAATTGCATTTTTAGTATAATTGCAAAGTTTTCAGAAGGAAAGAAAGATGTTTGATCCTTGTCTTTTTCTATATGAAGGGCAAGAATTAAACCTTTTTGGTCCCAATGGCACCTTTGCATTAGAAAGGATCCCAGCACCTTGTCCATGCACATTGAAATGTCATAAAAGGATTCATCACAGAAAAGTAAGATGTCTTACTGGCCCTATCTCATTGTCAAATGACTTTGTTTACATGCTAATTCCCTCCTCAGGGATATGCCTCAGTGGCATGTCTTTTGGCTAATTAAAATTTGAAAATTCACCTTCCTAATTTGCACCTTGAATCCATACATGATAGTCACGGTGAGAATTTATGCTCTTGTGAATATCCCTGTACCTCACAATGTGTCACATGCATTAACCTTCAAATAATTGTACAGTAATGGTTCAGAGTACTTTAAACACTTATGAGTGATCTCTTCTAACTTCATTAATGACTCTAATAATTACATAGTTAATCATGTCATAGTAAGAGCTGAAAAAATAGATAAGAAACCACAGCTCGTCTTTTATAATTTCAGCATTCTTTTTAGTTTCACTGTAAAGACACAGTAGGATTTAAAAAAATCAGTTATATACAAGTCCGCAAGTTCCTTTTGGCCTTTGTAGAGGATGACAATTGCTTTTACGAAAAGACCTAGATATTCATGTTTCAGCATCTCAGTCCATAATGCTGAGATTTATGCCTATTTGGAAGCTCCTTCATGGCTTTATTTCCAGCATATTCCATCAAAAATCAGAGCAAAAGCCACCATCATCTTGGGAGAACTATAATTCAAATGAAGAAACAGCATTGGATTAAGCTGAGCGTGAATGAGTTGGACAAGGAGCCCCAGTCCTGGTACAGAAAGAGCACAGAGCAGATGAGGTGCTCTTTCTTCTCAAACTGCTCTCTCCGTTTTTAACTAGCAGAACTGAAGGCATGAAGTGAAGCATTTGTACCTCATCACACAACAGGTGCAAGCAAGAGAGGACGTTTGCTGCACTTTCCAGACCTGATCTGCAGTTGAGAAGACTCATGGAAACAGAGAGAAAGGGAAAGTACCATCAGTGAACTCATGTGAAGAGCGATCATGTTAAGTCCTTGCCACCTATGATGTAAAATACTGAACACATCCTACGTCTTTCCTCATGTCTATGTGGAAAAATGTGGAAAATATGGACCCTAAAAGTTTTGTTTGTGTTGCCAGGCTGCCCAAAGAGTAGCTGCATTGCTACCACGGTCCTCTCTTTTCTCAAAGGAATAATCACTGACAGCCTTAAAAATGCTCCTTTTCAGATCACAGGAAAGTATTCACAACAAATACAAACAACTCATAAATAGCCTTGTCTTTGCTGCCCAGGGTTTATCCTGAGCAGGGATTTCTCTCAAGTACTACCTCTGGGTGCTCATATTTGTCACTTCTGTGACTGGCGGTCATTGAACCAGAGACCATTCAAAAGTATGAGAAAGCACCTTTGTTTAGTAGCAATTCAAGGTCCAAGTTCTAGGGGGAAAACAACACCCTGATTAGATAACAGAATCATAGAACCACAGATGATAAACTGGAAGGAACCCATAAGGATCATCAAGCCCAACTTACAGCTCCCTCAAAGGACCAAAAACTAAGCCACGTGAATAAGACCATCATTCAGAAACCTCTTGAAATCTGATAGATTTGGTGCTACTCCTCTGGGAACCTGTTCTGGTGAGTGACCATCTCAGTCAAGAACCTTTTCCTGATGTCTAGCCCAATAGTGCTTCATCCCTATGGTGTGTCACCAGGGAGAGATCAGCACCTGCCCTTCTGCTGCTCTCCTCAAGGAGGTTATAGTCTGTGATAAGATCACCCCTCAGCCTTGTCCTCTCAAGGAGAATAAGCCAAGTGACCTCAGTCACACCTCCCAAGACTTGTGCTCAGGGCCTTCCATTTTCTTGGTCACCCTTCTCCAGACAAATCGAAATTTGATGTCTCCTTGTACTGAGGTGTCCAAAACTGCACACAGTTTTCGAGGCGAGGCTCCCCCAGTGCAGAACAAAACAGAACAATCCCCTCCTTTGACCAGCTGGCAATGCTGATGCACCCCAGGACATGGTTGCCCCTTTTGTCAGCCAGGCCACTGCTCACTCATATTCAACTTGCCAGGTGGTGCAGAATCCAACACCTGCCCCTGGAAAAATTTTTCTTTTCCTGTTTAAAATTTTATTGTTACTCTTCCTATATTTTGGCATAAATATTAGTCAAAAATCAGGCCAGTTACAAGGAAAATGGACTTAATTTTAACAAAATCTGCATTTGCTTTCAAAAGCAAAGCAAATGTTTGCTCCATGGCAGGAAACATATTTTTTACTGTGAGCTGGAACTACTTGTGTAACTAACTCTCTAGAAATTTATTGTTTGGATAAATGTGCCTTATCTGAATTTACTTTCTCAGAAATCAGATAGCCCAGTACAACTGGCCCTTAAGAGACAAGAAAAGGAACACTAAATGAAGTGGATGACAGTGGGTTTACAAGGTGATCTGATTACTTTTAGAAGTCCTGAAGATACTTACCTGAAAATACTTCCAAAAATCTTACAAGCTCCATCAGTGTTTGTAGTGCATTTTATACATTTCTAAGTACTTTGAATTTCCGATTTGTGATAGATCCACTGCATCTGATGATAACTGAAATCAGAATGGAGGTTTTCTGATTTATGGTTTGTCTCCATGAAATCACTTGGTGCTGTTATTTTCCAGGTATCATTTATGCATTTCCATCTTCTGTAGGTGAAAAATAGCTTTCCTATTGCCTTACTGACTTTGGAATAATTCACTCTGAAGGAAAAAGGGACCTCTCACATTCCTTGTTCACCCATCTCACTCTGATTGCACTCTGTGTGGAGCATGTGAAAACTACTGAGTAAAAGATCAGATGTAACAACCAGTTATTTTTAGCCATTCTTTTAGCTTAGAAAACACTTTGCTTCTCTCAGAAGTTTGAGATGCACCTTTTAGTATCTTAAAATGCCTAAACATACACATATTTATTAATATTATAAATATATTATTAATATATAATGAATATTAGAAAAATTAAAAAGTAACCTATAAAATTTTGACAAGGAGTTTATACACAAGGACTATCTCCATTTTTCAATTTATCAGACTATATATTTGAAACATAACTGGAAGTAGTTTTTACTTGATTGTACTGGTGTATAAAAACATCACATAGAGCGGAGAGTCAAAGCAAGGAAATTCAATGTTATCCTTTCAAAATTCTTTTAAAAATCTAAACAAGCAGTGCAAAAATCATAAAATCAGAACACCTGAGAGAAATTACCTTGAATTTACTGTTAAATGGTTGCTTTATAATAAGCTTATCCATTTCCCTGAAGCAGAGTCTGATGCTCTCCTTGTATTGTCTTTTCAACACAGTCGTGGGTGTGAATTCTGATAGGAGCATTTGAGCTTGGAGAGAAGGCTTGTCAAAATAGATACAAAGATATTTTCAGAGACAATTTAGAACAGTGAATACTTGACTTTTGCTCTATTTGATTTGAAACAAAGTAAGCAAAGCCTTCAGAGTTTATTGACATTATCAGACCATCTAAAATATGCTTATACTAATTAACTGCTTCGAGTAGGTTTGTTTTGTATTATGCTTCATAAAATGAAATGCATTTCTTAGCATTCAGACAGGCCACGGAAATAAATTATTTGGAAATACAAATTCGTGTTTCTGTACCTCCACTTTCCAGTTTGCCTTTTCAATGGAAAGAAGACAGTCCCTAGCCCTTCTCACCAGCTCTGTCCATGGTGATAGGCAATCTGTGAGAAGATCTTGTGCAAGCTCTTTGTTTTCCAGTTGCCGAAGAGGGGGGAAGATTCCATTTCTAAAGTCCTCTGAGGCATGTGGATGAGGGTTCTGTTTACTATTAGTGCTTCTACTCTTCAAGATGCTCCACTGTGTATGAGTGAAGAGTATTTAGATGAAGAAACAACTCCAAGTATACTGCCAATTGAACACACGATCTCTTCCTTTAATATTTTTGTAAGAAATTTATTCTGTATTGGTGATCACATATATGGTGTGCTGAATTGTGAAGTATTCCCAAGAATGCAAAGCTAAGGTTCATTAAAATTGCTTTGCTTCAGCTGAAAATACTCTTAATTCGATAGACAGGGCACCAAACATAAATTATTTTGATAGAATGTATTGTGCTGGGAAAGAAGACTACACCAAGCAAGGAATATTGATGTGCATAAAATTAAATTGTCATTCTTCCAGACATAGATGTTATTTCTTTTGAGAACAAACCTCTACCAATGTACTTAATAGTTACAACCTCTACAGATACTCATGTTATTGTCTGATTGCAATAGGCAGAGATATAAGACAACATTTCCCTTTGTTTCACAAGCTAAGCGAAAATTGCAGTAGAGCACCTAAACTGGACTCACTTTATTTTAATCCCTAAAATTAATTTGACTGTCTTCAGGCCAATTCTTCCATTTTATTATAGGTCTTATTTCTTTAAGTTTCAGCAATTCTTTCTATTCTTTCAGTTGCTTCTTTTCTTAATATAGTTTGTATTGGCATGGGGAAAAGAGGAGTCTTAAAGGCCAAATCCCACCTCTCTTCTGCAGTTTTTAGTAGAAACTCCCTGGCAATTCTCATTGTACTGTTTCTAAATTCTAAACAATGCTTGGGATTGTTTCTTTGTTCTCAGACTTTGGAATTTCTTTGCCTCTCCTTTTTCTCTTCTGCATGTACAATTTTATATTTCTATTCTGCTTTATCTTTCTCAAACCCTTTTTACTGCAGTGCACTGAGCCTGCTTTCAAAACTGAAACAGAGGGTGAGAGTGACTCTTTTATCTCAAAGGTGGAGTCCCATATCACCTATAGCTTCAGGGACCTGTAATGCTGTCCTGAAAGGAGCCAAAATGCTGCTTACATTTCTTTCAGACATCCATAGTCCCTCAAGGGAATGAAAGGCATCCTAGATGCATCTCCAGCTGTCAGGAAAGGCCATGGGAATAGTACATCTATGGGCACCAAAGAGCCCTCTTGAACATGAAATGTGTTATGACTGATTATACAGACCCAAGAACACATTGTGTTGTTGAGAGGAGACTCAGCAGTCCCATCAAAGGAAAGGATTAAAGGAGGACAAGTAAACATAGTTAAGGTAAGGGCTGATCATCAGAGGAAGCTTATTTCTGAACAAAATTCGGGGATTATGTTGTAAAGCCTGTTTTCACTAAATATCACAGAAAACATTTAGCTGGCTTCCTCTGGGGCAACTGGGAGAATGTAAAGTATTTTTAAAAATTCCATCTTTGTTGAGAGAAAATTATACACTTAGAAAATTATTATTTTCATTGTCTGTCATTGAGGATTCCCCAGAGGCATTGCAGTCTTAAGTAGCAAAAGTAGTAGCAAATGGATCAAGTTGCTTGAATGAGCACTGCTGCAAGGACTATGAAAAGCACCAAAACCCATTTGGACCATTATCTGGCTATTACAAGGACATTTATAAAGCAGAACGTCATTTGAATATTGACTCAGTATTTAAATACTAACTTTGTTCATAAACTCACTTTTTTTCCAAAAGAAAGTGCAAATTAAAAGAGGGAAAGAAATAACCAGAGTAGATTGTATTAAGGCAGCAGTTAGCAGTTGGTGCCTTAAGCAATTACAGGTGAAACAGATTCTCATAGAGGCATGGAAATATTTAAGTGGAGGCTTCCTCAAAGGATCCAAAAATGAAAGAGTGAACTCTACAGTTACTCATCAAATAAGGATGTTACATGGTGAATTTTTCGGATGCTTTTTTTAATCAATGCAAACAACCCAAACTTCTCAGAGGCATGCTGGTCTCACAGTCCTCTAATTGTCTCAGAAAAATGTGGGCAAAAACCATTTCTCAACAGAAGCCTTTATCATTTCAGATAAATACAGCATGCTGTCGAACACATGTTTTTGTCTAATCACTTGCAATACTCTTTTTCTGAGACACAAACTCTCTGCTCAGGTATTATAAATATCTTTTTCCACATAAATCACCACAGCAATGTTGAATGTTGCAGTTCATCGCTTATTGTAACAATGACACTGATCAATCTTTTTGCAAAGTAACTAGAGAAGTGTATTTGTTAGAGGAAAAATCATCATTGGCAGGCCAGGTAGGTAACCAATACATCAATCCTGAAAAACTTGGTAAGGGAGAGAGTGGAACATACACTTCAGTCAATCTTTGTGGCATAGAATAATCCATTTGCTTCCTGCCATCAGAAGGCTTTCCTCTTGCTTTGCTTGTCACATTAAATATTGAAACCTGCTTCTGAGCAGCAGAAATATTGGGAGGCCTCTGTCTGGGTCTGCTTGGAGAAAGATTATTGATATAGGAAAAGCAGAACATTTTTTTGTGTAATTTATGGGTTTGATTTTCTCACACTCCATCTTCCACACAGAGGGGCAGGGGTTAAACTGTATTGTCAGCTGTCTCCTAAGCTGCAGCTTTAGGTTTAAAGAGGCGTAAAACTGTTTTGAGAAGGTCATTCTGTCCAAGGAATCAATTCAAGTTACAGAGATTACTGAAACTCCAAGACACAGAACTTTGTCAGAAAATGTATGCAAGGATATGGAATTCTAGCAATCAGTAATTATTTTGCCCTTGTGTCAACTTTTATCGCTTTCCTTTCAGAAAAATCTGGAAAAGTACGGTCAGTCAGCAAAGAAATGTCTCTTCCTGAGAGTTTCAGAAGAAGGCACTGATTGTTTTTCAGTGAAAATTTAGGATGAAAAACAGCCAATTACTCATTTTTGTAGCATATTTTGAAATGTTCTGCATTTTGCTTTGCTTTAGATAAAGCAAACTTGTTCTATCATCTTTACAGGAGAAATCAAGGAGACTTAGGTTTAACCAAGGCCTTTGTTATAGGCAAAGTTTTCTCATGTGAGAAGCTGTATCCCATAGTTGATCATAATGCAGGATTTCTGGTCACAAACCAGCATGTAGTCATAATATTGAATGTAACACTCTTATTGCTCAGATTTCCTGTGCCATTGCTCTGATGAAATTGATTACACAGTTTGATTTTCACAGAGACTAGGTAAACTGATAGAAAGCTTTGTACACAAGATTTTTCCTGCATTCAGCTTCAGGCTGTGCACTAACTTGCCACATAAAATCAGATTTAATTTAAGGAATAAGAAAATAGGATCCCGTTTCACTAATTTTCATTTTTAAAAACAAGAATTCAAGTGAGAGTTGACAAAGAAAGGCAGTAGATTTTTAAAATAAATACATTTTTTAGGATACAAGCACTACATTTAAATGAAAGATTATCATACATCTAGATTTTGACTGAGTTAAGACCAAAGATGTCATACCCTATGAAACATATATGAAATTTTGAATAGAGGATAAAATACTCAAACCATTCCTAACTGATGTCTGTATGGTTGAGAAAAAAGAATTTGATTCAAGTCCACAGACACTACCTTAAATGCATTTTATTCAGCATTTTCTAAGGTGCCATTTTGTGTGAAAATGTTTAAAAACTTTATTAATAAAGGCAAGTGCCACATGTTTAAAACCCATCCTTCAAAATACATTGCTATCCAAAGAAGAAGAAATTAATTCAAAGTTTATAAAACCCTAAAAATAGAAATTTGTTGAATTTTGGGGTTACCACAAATATCTTTAAGATAAGGGAAACTATAAAATTAGCACAAGTTTCTCAATTAACTGAATTATGGTGAAAATTTAAACTAGAACTTTAGTAATGTGTTCAGAGAAATAGATAATTGTGAAGACTTTCTGAAGCCCTTTTATTACTTAACACATGTATCACATAGATATTTCATTGACATAATTGTCTATTAAGTAAATGAGTATGCAGAGTTTCTTAAATCACAGACTATGTTGTTGCCATGTGCATATAATAAATCCATATGACCAAATGATCAGGATTATAAAGAAATCCTCATCTAGACAGGATGCAACTTCTCTCAGCAGCAGCTATTCTTATTAGCAATTCCTTTTGCCAATGAATGGAACTGCCAAACTGGATGCCCTTGACCTTTAAAGGGTAAGAGTAGGGACATTTTGATAAAAAGCATTCCTTTCCAAATGAAATAGGACACTTCAAATTATGGACACATAAGATCAACAGTAACTTTTGCAACTTGGGTAGGAACTTTTCAAAGATATTAGCAAGGCTCTGCTCCATATTTAGGTCACCTTACACGTGTCTGAAAGGTTCAGTAGCAGTGCTTAACTTATATAAAACACCTAAACAGGAAAAAATAAAGCATCAGAAGGATGAAACCAACCAATTTTTAAATTCTTTTTCTCCCTCTCACTGTGTTCAGACATGGGTGATTAATTTATACGAATTTTCCCTGAATCCAGAGCTGATAGCAAATGTTATGCTTGGCCAATGTGCTTGCTGATATGAAAAGATTTACTCTTATCTCCTCAAGATGACCATGGTTCTCTCTTGAAATATCACTTCTGCCTTGTGAAAAGGCAGTTTTGAGGAAAGCAATGTGTCCTCCCCAAAAACAGTGCACCAGCCCTCCCTTCCTTTTGTGGCTCTGTTGCCATGTGTTTGCATCTGAGACTATTCAGATTTTTTAATCTGATGGGAGAGATTGCATTGTGAATTTCACTGGAAAACATCACACAGCCTCTGCAAGAGTATTAAGTGTTCTGCCTGGACTATTTTGCATTGATTTTCTGATTTATTAAGAATAGGAGAGACTTCATTTTCTCAGACTTGGCCAGAATTATACTCTGTGTCACACAAAGCACTTCCAGGACAAAAAAGCTTTAACCTACTAAGAAGGGGTTATTTTTTTTTTTTTTTTGTTTAGAAATGCCAGTGCTGATAGCCCTGTTCAAGAAGCATTCAGATTTTCCTTTGTTATTATCTGTGTACCAGGAAATGCTCTAACAAAGAGCACCTTTGAGCTGTGTTGTGCCATCAACCTTTTGAAGCACTTTGAAAGTACATTGAAATCAACGGGGAGTCCTATTTAATAGGCACTTGTACTGCCTTGGGATATTTGCTAAGAGCCATACTGTTTTCTGGAATGAGATAAGCAAGAGAAAAGAAATTGGCACATAATTAGAAAATATAGTTCTTTCTATACAGTTTGTTCAAACTACAGCACTCCTTAAAGCAGTGGGCGGAGATTTTTCAGGCATGCACAGAGGAATAATCAGGAAAATAAGGGGACCTTGAATGACTCTGCTCGTAGCACATGAGCAGCTTCTAGAAGTGCTGTTTTGTTTTTAATCAGGAAGCGAAGGGCTGGCAGCTGTCTGCCCTGGGCTATAATTCAGCAGAGCACTTCAGCATGTAAGCAAATGGGACTTCAGCTGGTCCTCAAGGTGCTGACTCAACAAAATCTTCTCCTCAGCAAAGCTCTGCCTCTCTAGAGGAGATAGATGGTTCCTGCAGTGCCTGCACTCCCCATGCCCTCCAGCCCATTGTCCCCCAGGAAACAGCTGAAGGGTAGGTCCTTATTTCACAGACTCGTGATGGAAGTGGACAGAAAAGCAGGACACAGAGAGACTGAAGCTTCTTGCCAAGTTCACGGAAAGCAACGCTGAATAGTAAACTCATCGAGATGCCAGGCAGCAGCACAAAGGCTGCACCACTTTCTCTCCCTCACTTTGTTTGACCTGAACAAGGGCTTGGTTATTCCTGTCCTTAAGTCTCCAGCCAAGCAGAGGGGTCAGAAGGATTTGCCAAAAACTTTGTGTTGACCAGAATATTCTATGTGTTATGGAGAAGCACAGGGAGATTACATTTCCTTATGTGCAACTGAAGATAAAAGAAAGCTTCTCAGTGCCTTCTGCAGTGCGACCAGGACTTGGCTTTTTGTAAACAGAGGAGGATTTTGGTAGGACTTTTCTGCACTGGAAGACAGATACAAAGAGAAGAATGTTTATTAATTGTTCTGGAAAGAATGTATGATTTGAACATCTGGATAGGGAATCTTCTGTGGAGTGAAACAGCCCAAAAGACATCTTTACATAGAAGTATCATATAAAATTTATAAAATATATGGAAACTAAAAGTCTCTAACATGGCTAGAGATACTGTGCATCAGTTCAAAAGCACTTTGGAACCTAGGTTTAGGATTTCCAGAGCTGAGACCTCTGAGTGTAGGGACTTTATCCAAAAAGAGACGTGTCCCTCGTATTGCCCATCTAGGTGCCAGAAATCAGTACGGTTCATAAGGCTTAGTTAGACACTTCATTCCCTATGTACTAAATGGGAATAGTACATGGAACTGGACTGTGGAGCACACCTCTGGAAATGACTAAGATCAACAAGGGCATAAAAAGACAGTCCCAACTGTCCATGGGTGAAGAAATTTCTAACAATTCATTTTATCATTCATTCTGATTGTCCCTATTACTACAATAACACATTTTTAGAATGCAAAATGGAATGAAATGCTACCCATTAGAAATGTGTTTGTAATATAACCTGCAATGTACATGACAAGCTTCAGGAATGAATGAGCTCAGGGAAACTGAAGCACATTTTATACCAGTTTTCACACAGTATGGCTTCCTTTTCATTCTGACATGTTTGGTAACATTGCAATGGACACCAAACCCAGATTTGTTGTGATGTTCAGATTAAGCATCAGACTAAGACTCAATTATTTACTCACTAGAAGTGGAAAAATAATAATACAAAACAAGATGGAATAATACTTCTCAGAATTCTTAGCTGTCAAAATTATTTTTTATAATACTCAAATTGTCAATCAAAAGCATATTTTGAGCAATTAAAATAGTAATGATGTCATGCATTATAAATTACTTGTAAGAAATGAAAGTTCCTTTGTCCTTCTAAAATGAATTGAAAACAGCACATCTTGAACTAAAGGCCAAAACTTTAATCTCCATCCCACAGTTAAGTTTATTTATAGGAATAATTAATGCCAGATCTAATAGGTACTTAGCTAAATGTCATTCTTTCTATGATTTTCATTCCAAAATTAGAGTTTCTTTGGTCCCGCAGTATGGTGTCTCTGTATAATATTTCAAACCTCCAAAATGCTATTAATATTGATTCTTTGTATATTAATCGTATTTTAAAGAAAAATGGCAGTTTTAGTAATAGCTGTAAAATAAGTAAATTTACTAGACTCTGAAGGTAGATTTCTTCCTCCTATGAACATAACAAATCATCTTTTATAGCCCTATGTTCCTGTCCTGCCAGTAGAATGAATATGACCAAAGTAGAGCCTTGGTCAATACTGTCCCCTCTGAGTTTTATTTATTGGTAACTACAACAGGCATTTAATGAGTGTGAAAATTTCCTGTGTCTGTGAGGAGCCAGCGAGAAAAGCAGAGCAAACAGCACAAACAGAGGAAAACCTCTGAGGAGAAGAGTAGGCTCTCAGTAAGGGTGGTTTTGCTACATGCCCTGAAAAAAAAAAAAAAAAAGATGAAGTGCGTATTCAGTATAATTAGGGAGGTCTTAGAGTGATCGTTTTTCAGTCCATAACTCATGAAGTACATTATCTGGTAGAACTGGTAGTTGGTTAGACTGTAGCATTATAACTTCATGATCAGGCATTTAAATTACAGGGTTTTGTTTTGTTCCATGAGTGGATGATTGAAGTTTTACGATCAGGACCAGAAAGCCATTAAATTGACTCTTTAATAGGGAGGGAGTGTTGTAGCTTGTAAAGAAGAAGAAGAGACACAGGCAGGCAACTAGATGTTGTTATAATTACTAGGAGAAATATGTTATTTTAAAACAATCTGGGTAAAGTCAGATTCAATTTTCTCTATAGTTACAGACATCTAAAGGACTGCTGTTGACAGGCAGCATTCATGTTGCCTGTAAAGCTCTGCACTAGGTGATTTTATGTGGGCTGTTTTAGAATTACACAAGTTATGTTACAATGGGTAAAATAAACAAATCCTACCAAAGAAGCCAGTCTTTCTTCTTCAGTGAACTGCATTAATATGGTTAATAATCTCTTGGATCTAGAAGAATACATCTCTGGAGACGTATTCCCTATTCAGTACAGGTTTTTGAAATGCCCCGAAGACATTTTCTGTTTTCCTACATGCAAGAGGTGCACACCATCCCCTCCATTAATGATCACACACAGAGCTTGCTACAGTGCAAAGTGCAAAGCTCAGTCCCAGCTAGGAGGGAGCTGCTTTCGCATTCAGTTTATGGTCTGCATACCAGTCACTCCAGAAGGCTTCTCACTGGTGGGTTAAATTACCTGTCCAATACAAAAAAATATCATTCTTCTCCTGAATGCCTTTCAGCACAGTCAGCAGCACAAATGGGCACATTTTCCTTCCTGTAAGCTGTAGAGAACATCTGGGATGCCTTTGTAAATTCTTAAATGGGAATATTTCGTAACAAATCTTTGGGGATCTTTGGCATTCAGATGTGCTTCTTAGTTTTGCCCTGCATGCCAGAGTCTTGCTGCTTATCTCTGATTCAAAAGACCAATTATCTCTCTCCTGGACTCAGGCTGAGAGCTCTCAACTTTGCACTAGTGTCTTCTGTGGCGACACATTTGGAAGAAATAATGATTTGTTTAGAAGAAACAAAAATTAGCCTTAAAAATATTTTTCAGGAGTCAGGTTTTTCATCACAAAAATTCCCACAGTTATAAGGTGCAAGCATGATTAAGTCAAGTTTGGTATAAATTTTTGTGGTGTAGATTTTTTTAGGTTTTTTTCAATATTTATCACAAGCCAGAATAATTAAAATGCATGAACAACCCCTTACAGTCCTCAGAAATGAAAAATGCCATTTTTGTTCTGCAGTCCTTTGAGTCTCCTGAGATATTATCACTGTGTACCTATTCCAGGAAGTCTAAAGCAGGCCTTGAAAATCGTTATTTTATTCCTATTTTTAACTAATATGAGGTAGAAAAAAAGAAAACAACAAAGTCTGAAGTCATGGAGATCTGTAAAGCTTCTCAAAACAACGTTGTTGATTACTTTATTAGAAGAACAGAACAGAAGAGTGGTGGTGAGAGGAATTCTGTACCAATGTTACTCCTTTGAGAGTTATTGATTGCCTCAGAAAATCAGAATCAACAATGCACTGAGGTATTAGCTAACTAACCCCAGATCAATTTTCTCTTTACTGAGAATTCTTATAAGCAAAGTTGTACAGGAATAGTTTAAATAGGAACAAACTATGGAAAAAGAAATATAGAGGGTCAGGTTTTGGTATGAAGAAGTTATCATTTCCCCAGGAAAGAAAGAAAGTTTGGAGATATAGCAATTACAAACAATAACATTAAAACCAATAAAATGTTTATGAAAAACTCAAGAGTGAAAATAGGGCAAAATTAATATGTCTTGGAATTTATAAGTGCAGTACAGATAAAAATGTGGCCAGGAAAAAATACATGTCAGAAGCAAAGATAATTTTTTTGAAGTTACATCAAGAATGAAGAATGGTAAAATTATTCATAAACAATGTAAAAAGCCTACATGTCCAATAAATGTTTCTGGTCTTTATTTGAAAAATAACAAAGTTGTGTGATTTGTTTTCAGGAGAAAACTGTACACATTTCAATTTTATAGTATCCAAGAGACATGTGATTCATGTCTATCTAGAGATAGATATCTTAAATAACAGCCAGTTCTGATAAATTGAATCCAATCTCTCAGAGATAATCTTTGTTCTTTTAATATATCATGGAAATTCAAACAGAAGGAGAATAATTCCCTTGAATTTGAAAAGAGCGAGGGCCTGAAGCACTGTTGGCTGCCTCAACTGAAATTAAAGGGAGAAGGTTGGAGGTTGGTAGCAGCAGTAGCTGACAACAGAATAAAAACATAACAGTACTGCAGACATAAGTCATCCAACAAGTTTTTTGAAGAGTATGTCCGATTTCCGTTCTTTGAGGTTAGAAAATTAGTTAGTAGAAACAGTGTAATAAATCTATTAAAGTTTGGTATGACCATAAGAACATTAGCAGTCTAGAGCACTAATAAAATTCATCTTAAAACGATAATGAAGAGTCCTGTTCATTTGCCTTGAAGTGGGGTAATTAGGATCAGGTTGACATTGAGTGTTTTTATCATCAGTGAAGGTGTCAGCAATAAACATTTCCCAAAATGCGAGTGTAAATGTAAAAAGGACTCGTGGAAGATCAGTGTGAGATTCATCACACATAAGGGATATCTATCCTTATATTAGGAGAGGAGAGGAGAGGAGAGGAGAGGAGAGGAGAGGAGAGGAGAGGAGAGGAGAGGAGAGGAGAGGAGAGGAGAGGAGAGGAGAGGAGAGGAGAGGAGAGGAGAGGAGAGGAGAGGAGAGGAGAGGAGAGGAGAGGAGAGGAGAGGAGAGGAGAGGAGAGGAGAGCAGAGGAGAGCAGAGGAGAGGAGAGGAGAGGAGAGGAGAGGAGAGGAGAGGAGAGGAGAGGAGAGGAGAGGAGAGGAGAGGAGAGAGAGGAGAGGAGAGGAGAGGAGAGGAGAGGAGAGGAGAGGAGAGGAGAGGAGAGGAGAGGAGAGGAGAGGAGAGGAGAGGAGAGGAGAGGAGAGGAGAGGAGAGGAGAGGAGAGGAGAGGAGAGGAGAGGAGAGGAGAGGAGAGGAGAGGAGAGGAGAGGAGGAGGAGAGGAGAGGAGAGGAGAGGAGAGGAGAGGAGAGGAGAGGAGAGGAGAGGAGAGGAGAGGAGAGATTTTACGCACCAAGAAATGTGAAGATTTCCAAGAGTAGCAAGTACCTGTAGAAGGGGGAATGGTACACTCCTAAGGAATGACTTATAAATTATCCAGGAGTCCAAGGGAGAAAGAAGACAGCCCAGTTATTGATAGAGGATGTGCCAGAAGGGTTGAACAGAGGTCCTGGATGAACAGGCATGGGACTAAATACTAAGAGTAGTAGGAGAGAGATAATGTTGTTTTTGGAGACTGACACAGAGGATTAGTAAGATCTCCCTGTAATTCTGATGTGCCCATGTAACAAATGCTTTGTGAGGAAAACATGGGAAATAAATTTTTGAATATAAATGAGATTAAAAAAAGCTTGACTAAAAATACAGACATAAGGTGGCAGATAACCTAAACAATTGCTGAATGCAGAACACCAAATTGTTGCTTGCATTATTTGATTTATAGAACTTGACAAAAATTCCCTGGGAAATGCAGCAAGGTGGTTCTTGGCTTTGCAAATGCATTTTCTGTAACATGACAACAGCCAGTGTGAATTCCCCAGACTAAGAATGGAGAAAAGCTAACATTTTCTGTTACATTTTTTTAACTGCCACATTATTAAACAGAAATGAAACAGCTACAGGACTGATGTCAGGAATGCAGAACTCAACACTTGTTGAAATCAACACAAACATTCCTAATTCTTACTGTCTCCAGTTATTGTGGTGCAAAGTTAATATCAGTGAAGGCCAGGCCCATAAGTGAAGCTTCTAGATGATATTGTAATGCGCATAACAGCAAGTAATAATAACAAACTATAACCCCTGGAGTACTTTATAAAATTAACTGGGGTTTTCCTTCCTTCAATACTTCAAATTCC
Organism: Sylvia atricapilla; assembly: GCF_009819655.1. Classification (NCBI taxonomy): domain Eukaryota; kingdom Metazoa; phylum Chordata; class Aves; order Passeriformes; family Sylviidae; genus Sylvia; species Sylvia atricapilla. Next base: position 102,626,136 of record NC_089140.1, on the reverse strand, counting down.
TATTTAAACTCATCAGAATGGAATGAGATTGGTATAAAATCAAGTTTGTTCTTATTTTCATACCTGGTGAACAATATCTACAGTAAATAAACACACAGCAACACATAGTTCAGTGTAATTGGACATTTTCTCTTTTAACAAGATTCATGGGACAAGGAAAAAGGCCCAGGGACAACTACTTCTCCAATATTTTTTCAATTTTTCTAACCTAACATATGTAGAATCTCTCCTCAGGAGTGCATTCCTTCGACAGAGACAGTGATCTAGTCTTTGTATTCCAGACACCTAAGTCTAAAAATTGTTCACTGTAGAAACTGCTTTCCATAGTGCCTTTTTAAAAGCCTTTCTTTAAGATTTATGGATGATTTTGTTTCTAAGTGAAGGGGGAAAAATAAAGGGAATAGGAGTTTTATATCTCATTAGTGAACAGACTATTTCCTTGATTAGCCTTTTCTTAAATTCTATGGCACATCTCTAGTTTAGATTTTTTTTATCTATGTGTTTATCTGGGTGCATTTAACTAGATGGCCCAAACAGAGAATGTGTAATGAGCTATGTAATTGATTTAGGATATGTACTTAATAGCAGGCAGGTGGTTGAGGTAACCTATTATTACTGCAGGATTAGATTTCAGTAATGTGTTCCTTCTCCTACTTTTTTTCCAAGAGAACAATGGCTTGAGTAGCTGTTTGAGTAACTGTTCTCACAGATACTTTTCATGTATCTGAAGGTACTGGGCTCAGTTAATACTTAGGGTATGCCCAATGACATTTGGTGTAAAAAATGAACCAAAGCATTGTGCCTTAGCATTTTTGCACAGTAATTACCCAAATTGAATAATTTAAAATATTCCATTGCTTGATTTAAAATATGAATGATAAGCAGCCTGGGTAAAATTGCTTGGGGAAATATGGTTGTTATTGCTAAGGCATTTCTTAGTCTGTGAGTCTGATTATATGATCATGTGCATAAGGTTACTTGCAGCAGGGAGAGTCCTCAAACTGAAGTGTTTAAGTGTCTATTGCCTGCAACAGTAAAATCTGCTGAGGTTTTTTTCTCCTTTAATTCCTCTCTCTGCTTCAGCTCTATCTACAGCTTTCAAAACCTCTGCCCCTCTATATTGCCTGAAATCCCAGCTTCATACCTCTGTGTCCACCCACATAGGATTTTGTGCTCAGAAGGCTGCTGAATATCAGATTATCTATAACATTCAAAGTAGAAGATTGATTCCATGCTCTTCTGCTTCAAAGGAATAAAGTAAATCTGGACTTAAAAAAATACCCTAATATGCAAAATATTTTCATATGTATTATACCACTTAATTTGCAATAGTGTATACTAATGAAATAAGCACATAAGCCTTTCTCTCTTTTTAGTCCACTACAGATGAGCAGACTTGATTATGCAGACACATATGCTTATCTTCTCTGATTTTCCAGGAAACCATATTAAAAATGCTGGAAGCTAGAAGCGCTCCAGCTAAAAGCTAAAGCATTGAAGTGATGTGATTGCTAAAATAACTTACACTGTAAGAAAGATTTAATGTTTTATTTCCTGACCTAACTGCAGCATATTCCTATCATAGTGATTTTTACTAGATTTTAATAACTAATAGACTAATATAAAATTGAAATAGTAGATAGGAGGCTATAATAATATTACAGATAGCAGTAGTGTCAGGTGTTAGCTCAAAAAGGCTGAGAAATATCCCATTTCGAATAAAGATCATTCTTGAAGTACAAGACTACAGCTTAGATATTCCTTTTACCACTTTTATCACAGTCAGCTTGAAGTGTTCTGGTAGGTAGATGGCTGAGATATAGGATTATTGTCCCACATGCAGCCTACTGCATATGGTATTATATTGCCTGCTCTATCAGACAGCTCATTAATGGTCTGGTCTGACTATCACCATGGTAACAGGGGGAAAAAAAAGCCATTTCTCCAGCATCACTGCCCAGCAGTGTTAGGTAACAGCCACCTTTAGTTCAGTGTGAGCACAGTGGCAGGCAGCACAAACCCTTCACCACTCCTGCCAGATCCTCCTCTCCCGCTGCAGCTGCGGGAGCAGCGAGTGGCATTCCCTGTGACTAAAGGAGAAGCTTCTGACAACAACCCCCTCAAGGAGCATCGATGGTGTAACTCTAATTTTTGTGGGCAGGTCTGTAAGATAACCGAGTTATCTAAGTTTGCAGTGACTGCAGCTGTGTGCACCTGTCACAGAACTTGCCCCTGAGCAGCTCCAGCCTGCCCAGGCACACTCCGGAGCCCGCTGTGAGTGGCAGCGTGAGATCCCCTCAGGCCTGCTGCCTCTTGGCACTGCTCTGCTACACCACAGAGCATCCTCTTGAGCTGGGCTCTCTTCAGCCCTTGAACAGCATTTCCTCTTCCCCTCTCACTGATGGCAACTGAGCACTGTAGCCAAAACCTATTCATTTTGCTGAGAAGGTTTTAACCTCCTCCAGAGATTTTCAGATCGATCACAACTGTTTCCTTCTATAGCCCATTATCTGCGTTGCTTTGCAGAAAATTTGTCTTTGTATTTTGGGCTCGCTAAACTACTATTTCCAAACTCTAAAAGAATCTACGTCAGTGACACCGCTGCATAGGTCTGGCGTGTGGCTAATGCTGGAATATTGTTTATGTTTTTTCTAACTTATAAAAACATAAGTAGTTTTTTAAATTACAGTCTTTTAACTGTACATATTCAATCAAAACATTAGAAGCAACTAAGAAGTCTTACTAAAAATAGCTTCCATTTTTAACAAATGAAACCAAGTCATTGTTTACCACTATTCTGCTGTCTTGATTATGTGCTGTCATTAATACAGTTACTGCAAGTCTTCAATTAAATAATTGGATCTGAAAATTTTCATCCCCTCCTCCAAACAAATTAACAACAACAACAACATCAAAAACAACAACAACAAAGGAATTCATTCTGAAGTGATTTCTATGTTAAAAATCTGTTGGTATGGATATACCTTGTATTGGGACTTTAACTGAAACTCAGCAACATTGAGTTATGTATGTAGGGAAACCAGCCAGTACAAATTTGCCTTTAAATATCTGTTGCTCATTTCCACCTTCATCTCTGCAGATGCCTGTCCACACACATGCATTTGTATATAAATTAGTAATTTCCATTAGTATAGAACATTGCTACCCTATATCTCTAGGCATAATACCTGGATATTATATCTCCACACAAAAACACGTGTAGTTCAGATGTAAAAGAGTTTGGGCAAGTGTATGTTGACTAACTCATTTTTATACTCACCAGGTGATGGTAGGAGCTCCTTTGTTACCCTGGTTATTGTATCTGCAGAGCCTATAAATGTGATATGTCTTAGGCTTCTTTGGGTCTTGGGAGCTGTAAATACTAGTGACTTGTCAAAATTCAGAATTTCATTGTAAAAGCAAAAGCCAGGTTATGAAAACCCTTTCAATCTCTATGACCCTGAAAACAGAGATGCAGAATACTCTAACTTTTTTCCTATTATCTAACCTGAATCTTTCTTTCTGCAATTTCTCCCCATTACTGCTTATCCTGTACTGTAAGGATATCTCTTCACAGAAGACTTGTGTGCCTATGTGCCTATGGATATGATCACTGGATTTTGTTGTTTGGGGTTTTCCCTGCATATAAACTGCTGCAGGTTGTTCACAGTATTCAGTTTGTCTCAGTAATTGAGGCATTCTGACTCCTGGGAAATTCCCTACTCAGTAGCTCTGCAAAGTATTTTAGCAGAGATACCTGTAGCAGTGCCAGTCAGTTAAAATGGTGTTGAATAAGATTATGCTCTAGTGAGATTTTTCTTTCAATTTCTTGTAGTCTTTCCTCGATTTGTGACCTTTCCAAATTAGCTGATTTCCCCCCCTCTGTTCCTTTTGATTAATAGTGTGTAACACTAAACCTAGGATAGCTAGTATTTTTACTTCATACTTATTCTATCCCTTGTGACACTGATCATCAGTACTCTAGATTTCCACATGGATTTCTCTTCCGTAAAACAACTGAAAAATTTCTGCAGCTGGAATAAGAGAATATCATGAGATGATGTCAGAAACTTTTTGGGTTTTCATTATGATGAATGGTCATTAGCTACAATAAAGGAAGATACAATGTACTGTTTTTGTAATACTTTTAACAGGATTAAAGTTCGTGTCACTTGTGATGTCAATTTTCTGAATTTTTGGCATATATATTTTTTATATATATATATATATATATATATAAGTAATGTCATTATATTACAGTGTGTTCCCAGAAAGCCTACTTATTTTGGAAGCCTGTGACAGAGTGAATACAATCAAAAAGTACATCTTGTAAGAAGCTGGGTTTGAAGTCATTTTTCACAAGCTGAAGAAAGTCACTGCATTCACTTGTGCCTCCAGTTGTGTAAATGTTACTCTGTCCTCTGCTTTGCTTCAGATAAGGAATTTGAAATAAAGCTGCACAAGGTGACATGAAAATAGATTTATTTTAATCCAAATTGTGGGTAGTTATAAATTAGACAATCCAGTAATCCAAACCTTAAAAGGGTTTAATATAATTTGCTTAAGCCTTCATCTTGTCCACTTCACTTCACAGTTTTTGCCCTGCATCTCTTCAACCTTGCCCTGAGCTGCCAGATGCATGCCTGCAATGCTCTTACAAGTCATCCAGACCCTTTCAAATCAGCAGGACTCATCTGAGTGTAAACTCTGTCACACCCTGTGCTAAACAACTGATTTCTGGTGATGTCCATAAGACATCTTGAGGAGTTAGCAGGCTATTGATGGGGTTCCTGAGCTGAAGCTCCCACTGTACCTGCTCCTGTGCTTTTCTTGCAAAAAAGAAAAGTCTATCATCCACCAGGAAACACCAAGGGGTGCTGGGAGATGTGGATTCAACTTATGACAGTCTCAGAAATTTCATGAGTAATTAGTGTCATCAGCTGGTAGGAACTTAGAGCAGGAGGAATGGATGAATCCCCATGTGTTAAATTCCCCATGTCAATTGCATACACTTTTGGTTGAGGCTGTGCTAAATCTTAGTTATAGGCAATCCTAGAGCACTTTTAGGGGTTTAAAACAGCGAGTTTTAACTAAATTAAGTTTAATTATTCTTAGCTTTCTGTCAGCTGGGGAAATCCATGAAAGCATCCCACAGTACTTTATATTGACTGTTGTGGAGCATTTGCCCATTATTTTAAAAGTGGTTGTCAGAGTTGATTACTTGCCAGGATCTGGCCGTACTGAACAGAAATGGCAAAATAACCATTCATCCCAGGTAGGATTTTACCATGAAGTGGAGAGGAGAGAGCTCTGTACTTCTCAGGACCAATGGATCTTTTTTAACCCAATCTTCAGTTAATATTTGTCATGTCAAAAAAACTGAATGTGACTATGCTTGTATATATTTTAAAATGTCATCAGTGCTTGGAAATCCAGCAATGATTATTGCTTTTCATGAAGTACCTTGACATTTGTTGTACTTTAGAAAGTAATAAAACAGAAGAATCTACAGATGTGGGCTATTAGTCTAATGACCCTATAACCTCTAACAAGCCAGTGTTTTGACAGTTACGGTAAGCTGTCCCAGTGAGCAACATATCCTGGAGCTGAGCACAGTGACATGACATACTATTTTAATTATATGTCAACATTTTAGGACAGGAACTTTTTTCTTGCATTTACAGCTTATACCAATCACAAGATATCTGAGTTTGAAAATCACCTCTGGTTATGATCTAACACTACTGTCCCTCTCAGAGATTGGTCAGTGAGAGCAGATGGCTCAGGATCATATCCATCTGGGTTTTGAATATCTCCAAGGCTGGAACGCCATACCCTTTCTGGGAAATCCTCACAAATAATTTTTAAAACAAAAATTAAAAATAATATTAATAAAAATCATAAGGTATATTTACATGGAATTGTATGTGTTTCTTTGTTAAGTTAATGCTCATTGTCTCTTGTTCTGGCACCAAACACCACAGAGAAGAACCTGGCTCCAGCTCCTCTATTCTTTGCATCAGGTATTGATGCACATGGATAAGATCTCTTGACTGATCCTTCTCCTCACCTTCCAGGCTGAGGAGTCCCACTTCCCTCAGCCTCTATGTGGGAGGGATGCTTCTGTCCTTTAATCATTTTTCTGGCCCTTTGCCTGATGCTTTTCAGTAGCTGCTTGTCTGCCTTTTGCTGGGGAGCCTGGAGCAGGACACTGAACTCCAAATGGAGTACTAAGGGTGAGATTAGCACATTGTGTCTAGGAGGCATAGACAACTTTCAGATGTAACAACTTGTGTGCTGCAGTGCTGGTGATCTCAGTGCCATGATCAAACCCTAGGGTTGAGGGAGATTTACCAACAAACTGTGAGCAGCCAAGATAGAGTTTCTTGTAAAAAAGAAAATGCTAGATGACAACTAAGCTAGGTGTTGTTTGTATGAATCAAATAGGATTGTTTTTGTGATAGCAGATCATCAGATTGTCAGCAAGGAGATAAAATGTGACTTGCACTCCATAAAACCAAAATGACACAATGTATGAGAGTGACATTCCAGACTGAATTGGCAGGGACTTGTTGTCATTTCCACCCCTTTGCATCTGCCTGGATTGAGTTAGCTATTCTTAGCCATCTCACACAGATTGGTATTTCCCAGGAAGACAATTCAAGAACTTGTCTTGCCAGCTTTCTCTAGTTGCTTTTTGTTTGTTTCAGTGTAAATTCCTTACTGATTGTTTTCTTTGAATTATTCCTCCTCAGCTTTTCTGAATATTTTTTTGTACTTTATTAGTAGGCAATAGCAAACGCCATCTTAATTACTGACTTTGTATTCTTCTTCTTCCCTTCTTTAAAACTCTTAAAAGAAAACATTACTTTCCTTTCTAATTTTTTCCCAACCATTGCTTTCATAATTTCCATCTTTAAGCAAATTCTCTACTGCCCTACAGATTCTTGTGGGAGACTTTCTTTACTGTGTAATGTTGCTACCCAATGGCAGCACAAGGAAATCAAGTGATCTTTTGTGATCAAGTGGCAGCCAGGCTCTGCTATGCTGAGCAGAAGAAAAGCCCACCATCAGACTTGCTTGATTAAGCAAGATGTGATGGTCAAAATGTCAACCCTCATTTAAACATAGTGTGCCAGAGTAAACCAAACTCACTCACACCTGGGGTGATGGTTACACAAAAAATCTGCTGGAAACACTGTTCCTCTCCACTCTCTGAAGGAGAAGAGGTGGCATGTGGGAAATTTTGCCTATGCCTGGGAATTATCACTGCTCTCTGAGAAACACCAGAGTAGAGTACTTCTTTTGTACAACCCCATGATGCTTAAACTGCTGATGGGGTGGATTTCAACCAGGTTATCAAACTGCACCTGACATACAAACTGTTTTTCTTTCCTAGAAAACTGCAATTTCCTTCTTTCCCAAGGAACTGAGTTACCTGACACGTGGCCAGTCAGGTAGGGCTGGCGTTTAGGAGCAATAAAATCTTAATCCAGCATGACTAAATCCTTGATTGTTCATTTCTCATAGCCCTGGGCAAAATCAAGTAGAAGTTTTCACACAAGGTATTTTCTATCCTTGGTATCAGAATATGACTACAAAGATGGTGTTGACTTCTCACTTTGTATGTAATGGGTTTTGCTGCACTTTACCAATGTTATCTCCAGCTGTTAGAGTACATTCTCAGTAGAGCCTGTGGGAGAACACAGGGATTCTGAAATCTGTCCATGTTCACAAATAACTGTGTTTAAATCTACATGATGCTCCTTAAAGAAAATAACTCCGTGAGTCTTAGCTCTCCAGTCTCCAAAAACTGAAATAAGAGAATAGTTGCATTTTCTGTCAGGAAAAATGTGTTTGTGTCTGTTTAAGTATTGTTTACACAGTAAGAGTTTATATATTGGGGATGTGAAGGAACAAAGGTTGTTGGGAGGCTGCTTTCTCTAAAACTCTGAAAACTTTGGACCTTGGTTTAACACAGCCTCCAGAAAGCAGGTGCCACCTTGCAGGATAAATAAAGTGAGTAATTAATCATGCAGTTACCTAACCAACTCTTTGTATGGGAACATTGATGGTAAGCTGCAGAGCCATTTGCACTAATTTAGACAGGAAAGCAGTAGGACTAAAAACTGTTTCCAATATTCCTTTATTGCTGCTCTGGCCTTCTCAACAAGGCCAGAACCAACAATATTTCATGGGGTCTAACATCTGAAGACGTTAGGAAGGAAATATTAGTTTTTATATTTTAACTTGTTTGATAAAATTTTAAACTTAAAGGGTTCTGGAATAAGACTGGGAGACAGAATCCCTTTTTTCCTCTAAATATTCTTCCTATTGAAAAGAATTGTTGAAGAGACATTGACATCACACCATATACTGTTATAGAAAATAAACACGGGATCTTGTATTAATTTTCTCCTGAAAACCTCAGTTTAAATAATTTCTTCTCTTTAAAACAGAAGTCAAAACAATATTCATTCTCCTACATATAAATGCATGGCAGATAAGAATGCAAAAATAGATTATCCTCAAAGAAATGTGTTCTGCATAATTGCTTACCTAAGCAATGGCAGGTAAACCTACTCTATCACTACTGCAACTGGTCAAAAGTGGTAAAGATCTTAACAGTTTGGAAACTTTATTGAAATTTAAAACAAAAATTTAAAATGAATCTGTGAATTAGAGCAGTGTCTGCAATCTATTTTCATAGCATACCTCCAGAGTGTTTAATTAAAACACTGTTGCAAGAGTCATATAACCAATGAAAAGCATCTATTGCAAACTAATAATGCACTTGGATACAGTGATTTATAAACCAATCATAATGAAATTATCAAATCAATGTAAGGAGTTCTATAACTTGAGTCCTTTATAAAATAATCACTGTGTTTTAGTCAGGGTGATGAGGAAAAAAAATATTCTTTTTAAACCTCTTAAAAATTTCAGCTACAGTGCCTAGTGGAGATTTGATACCTTGTGTACATCTACAGATAGCAGAAAAGACTGGTTTGGCCCAGAGGACCTCAGGGTGCTGCACTTTAGGACACTCAGCTTCCAAGGGTCTCAATGCTTGCAGAATATGCAATGTCTAAATCAGCACATGTGTTTCTGTGCGAGTGACAGTGCCATTACAGTGCTTTGTAGGGCTCATATCAAATCCTGACTATGTCTAAAATCTCAGTCACCATCAGTATCCTCCCACCCTTTTCTGTCCTGCTGGGAAGCGTCTCCTCTGCTTTGTGGTCCTGGTAATTCTTGTGGTCCTGGGCTCTTCTGTACTGTATTAAAGAAATATTTCAAATCAAGGACAAAGCATGAAAAACTGAGTCGCTGCTTTTCACAGTTTCTGCATGATTCATTGGTGGGGAGACAGGGAGCTTGTTCATCCACAGCTATATCCTGCTGCTTTGTATTAATGTAAGACAAAATTATATCAGGACCTGGTATCACAGGGGGCCTACTGGATCTGCAGGATATCAGACTAAGATACATCTCATGCTATTCATTTGCCTTGTGCAGCCTAAATCAGGTCATTTGAATAGATCCTAATCTTGTTAATGGTAACCACAGCATAAACATCCATTTCAGACAAATGTGTATCACAGCAAAGTAAATAGGCAGGGTGCTGCTAATAGTAACTGCTAGTCTGTGTGACAGATGCAAAACCTCTTGCATATATTAGCAACATATACCTTTACAAAAAAATATTTGTAAAATTAATATTGCCATATCTCTCATTCAGGAGACCTGCATTACAAACATTTTAGAGCATGTATTTGAAGTAAGAAACAAAAAAAGTGATTCATAATTTTCACATAAGTGAAAAAAAATTAATTCATTTTTGGTGCCTTGATCTTGCTTAAGTTCATTCTTTTACATTCTTTTACATTTGTACTTTTGAAAAGTTTCATCATTTTCAGTAGAAGATGCTAGCCATCTTGGTGTCCAAACAAAGGCTAATGACAAATGTCAGTGTTTTAAAGCTCTTGAAAACATTTATATTTTTCAGGTTAAACGCTGTTATCAGTGTATCACATCCAAGTATGTTACAGGGAGCCAGCCTCTATCTCTTCTCATGGCCTCTCTGTCCCCATGAAGTGTTTGCAAACCTGAATACTGATTTTTTCAAGCACTTCATACTGGAATAACCACTTGCAATTCAGCTTCAGCCATGTAGATGCCCAAGATTGTGCGCAATCAGGCACTGAGGGAACCATTTGTGCTCCACATTTTCCAAATGCCTTTCAGGAAAAGGGACAGGTACAGACAGACTGGGAAGAGGTGAAAGGGGAACCTTCACAGGGGCCTGGACAAGCCCAAGACATGGGCCCATGGGATTCTCATGACGCTTAATCAGACTTAGTTCAAGGTGCTGCATCTGGGTTGGGGAAACCCCCTGAAACAACGCAGGCTGGGGGATGAACAGATCGAGAGCAGCCCTGGGGAGGAGCACTTGGGGGTGCTGCTGAGTCAGAGGATGATGCTGGAAATGAGCTGCTTACAGTCCAGAAAGACCGCTGTATCCTGGGCTGCATCAAAGGCAGTGTGGCCAGCAGGGCAAGTAGGAGATTCTGCCCCTCTGCTCCACAATGGTGAGACCCTCCCCACCCGCAGTGCTGCATCCAGCTCTGGGGTTCCCAGCACAGGAAGGACATGGACCTGTTGGAGCAAGTCCACAGGAGGCCACCTTGCTGCTTCTCAGTACCTGAAGGGAGCCTACAAGAAAGAGGGAGAGAGCCTTTTTATAAGAGCACAGAGTGACAGGACAAGGGGAATGTGTTCAAACTGAAAGAGAGTAAGAGATTTATATTAGACACTAGGAAAGAATTATTTACTATGAGGGTGGTGAGTCACTGGAAGAGGTTCCTCAGAAAAGGTGTGGATTCCCTAACACTGGAATTATTCAAGAGCAGGTTGGATGGAGCTCTGAGCAACTCAGTCTAGTGGAAGGTGACCCTGCCCATGGCAGGGAGTTGGAACAAGGTCACCTTTGAGGCCCATTCCAACCCAAACCATTCTGTGATGCTGTTATTCTAAGTCTTCTTAATGGACCTCCACACAGGTGCTAAATGGTGGAGGGCAGGAGATGGGAAGCAGGTGGGAAGGGTTAGTTGTTTGCTGTCTGTGCTGTAAAAAAGGTTTACTGTGCTGGAGAAGTGATATCTCAGTTATGAATGCAAAACCTAAACCTTTAGCTGAGGGTTGGATACATAGGATTTTATTTAAGGTTCTATCTATGAGCACAGTCTACCTCTGTTTAGTTGTATATGGCCTTAAATGTGTCGTCTCCCTTTCATCCAAACCCTTGGTGACTTTCCTCTTGAACGTCATTCTTTGTTCTTTTCAGAAATGCAATAAATACTCTAACTTAATGCATTAAATATGAAAAGACTTACTGAAGGGACCCAACTTATAAATGATTCAAAAGCCCTTATGTTGGAAAGCATTTATTTCAAAACATTTATTATTAATTTTACAGTTTAGAGGAAGTTCCTATAAGGAAGTAATTTATTAAATATTGACTTTTGTTCAGATTAACCAAATATGTTTATCTGTAAGACAGCACCTTTGCTCCACCAAAGAGGAGCAAAACACCAAAATATTCCAGTGATTGATTTAGGTAATTAATAGGAAATGCTTATTTTGCTAAGGTACTACCAAACACAACCAAAGCATTTACTCGAGACAACAAACACTGTGCACTGTATCACTAAAGGAAAGAATGACTACAAAGTTAGAGTAAGTAGAATTAAACTGAATACAGGGAATTGAATTAAACTTAAAAAATGGGCAAAATGTTATAAATATTAATTGAACTAACATATGCTATTAAAGAACTTGAAAGAAAATAAATTACTTCGCAGACAAAGATTTCATAATTGGAACCAAAATTATTACTACTGCCTTATGGAGGCAATAGCATCATTTTGAAAGCTGTACACAACAGTGCTGTGCCAATGCTGGTGACTTAGCTCCTTCCTACCAGCCAGCTCTTTCTAGGCTGAGGGATAGTAATTTACTCACATTGAAAAGGTCACACAGGTATCATTTCATGATAGACTGAAAACAAATTACAGTGAAGAACTAACACAATAAATATTTTTTTCTCACTTCTTTTAATAATTTCATGTTATCCTGTTGGGTGTTGTATCAAAAGAATTAGAAGGTAATCTTATTCCAGAAATGGACAAGTGAGGTCAGGCTGTGTGGTGGTGCATGTAGACTGATGGGATCCTCTACACATATTAAATTAATCCTGATTTCCTAAACTCAAAAAAGGCACAGCTAATAGTCAATGTAGTGTAACAAAGCATCATAATGAATGTTAACTACAGTAGCACCAAGATGAAAGAAAATACATGGCAATAAAGACCCGTGTGAATTACTTAGATGTTGCTGCTGATGGATCTGTGTGAGGTGATCTGAATCCTTACAACTTTCTCACCTAATGCTAGTCATTCTCTGGGATTGCTGATCCTGTGAGCCAGAAAGGAAAAGGCAGATCCATGAAGGAGGCCAACACAAATGTTTTCCTTCAATCAGTTCCACAACTGTCAGGATGGGTAGAGGGATTTGGTAGGGAGGGAAATTCTTTGCAACAGTCGTGTCATGCAAGTGAGGGGCACAGAGGGAGCCTGCTGAGGGACACAGAGCAGCATATCCAAAGTACTAGTCTAGGTGTGGTTCAATACCATACATAAAATACTTGTGAAATCAGTGTCAGAACTATTTTAAGACTTTATATTCGACAATCATCCTGCAGTTTTGAGCATTACTGTGCTTCCTGATATTGTTTAAATTTTGATTTATCTCCTCGGAGTCTATCCTGACCATGTCTTTGATTTTTAAAGTGTTTTTTCCTTTCATTGTGCTGTGAGAATGTAAGTGTGATTAGATGTGGTGTCATGAACACTGCAGTGATCAAATCAGTCAGTCAAGACTAAAATAAAAAGCATTCTATGTACATTAAGAAAAATAATTCTTTTCTTTTAATACTTCTTTTCTATTTAGGTAGCAGCAAAGCTTAGTCATGGGGGTGAAAAATCAAAGGTGTCAATATTAATGCTGAAATAATAGACTCCACTCTGATGTCATTTGCATTCACAGGAAGTAAGGATGCTTTATTCTGCTACCCTGTATCACAAATCCAGATAATTCTGAAAAAAACATTATGGATTTACAATAGCATAAATGAAATATGGTCCTTAATAGCTTACATTCCCACTCAGCACTCATTGTCCACATGCATTTTTCATGACCATCACTACTAGCTCATCAGCCACTTTGCCATTTGCAAGGATCTACTGTGCTGTATATTTCTAACCTAAAACACTTTTCAGTCTATGGTTGAAGGCTGATTGAAGACAAAACAGGTGTCTCTATGAAGAAGTGCCTAGTGTCAAAAGAAGAGCTGTGTGCTCAGCTTGAAGATCCTCCTGTGATGAAAGGATATACTTTCAACCTGTGACTGTCATGTCAGCAGCTGCAGCACATCTTTGGATGGTTGCCTGTATCAGTAAAAACACATTCAGTTTTCAACAACTCGCCTCCTCTCATGTTCTGGGGGAGAGTAGTATTTAAAATATAATGAGGATCTAACTCAACAAAAAGAGAGGCATTGAAAGGTGTTGTTTTATCCTAAGTGACAAATCTTTTGCTATTTATCAAACAGCTTCCAGTGCTACAGCAGCTCTGGATTGAACTCCCCTGCCCAATTAAAAGATCAAGCACTTACTTCACATTGGGTTTATCAGTACTGAACCTGCACTGTTGGAAGTGACAGCACTTAGGGAACTGTAAAATTGATCCAGCTGAGATGATAATACACCCACTTCCTTTTCACAACTCTTTTTTCTGATTCAGCTAAAACTAACTTTTGACATGAGTGTAAGGCAGGATAAATTGATATTCCAGAGACTTGGAAGCTGTAAAATACAGGAAGCTGTAGAAAAAACAAGCACTTGTTTTAAGAAGCCTAAATCCCATGGCTAAATGTTGTTATTCACAGTTAGAATTTACTAATTAAGATGTCAGAATCCACTAAGAAACTGTCCAGCTGTGAAATCCATCATTAGCAGAGTTAGAAATGAAGGCATCTTGAGTAGCCTCTAGCTGAGGTGACACCCACATGGTTGAAGTGCCCAGAGGAAATGCTGGCAAACAGGAGCAAGCACGGTGCTCCACTTTCCTCATTTTCATGCTTTAGTGATCCAACTGAGTCCTAGGTATTATTGCAACATTTTTGAAGGACAAGGCATTTTCAATGACTTAGTTTCTGAAAAATATTTACTCAGATTTGTAAATAATTTTGTTTCTAAATAGTCCTTTTAAAGTTTTGTAAGTCATATCTGAGCCAAATTTGGAAGAAATCTATCCTTTCTCCTCTATTTATCTCCACAAGAAATATTTCTGAGGGAACACCAAATTATCAAGTTGGAGATGTTGATCCATGGATATATTTCACAATTTACCCTGTTTGGAACAAGAAAAGAGAGATTGTGGCTTCATGGAGCTGCAAAAATGGTGCGTGACAAAGAACAGTCTGATGTAGGCTAACAAGAATGAATCATGAAGTGGATGTGAGAGGAAACACAGATGCAGGATAGGTGCTTATCTAAGCAGAGGAAGAAAATGTGTTCGCCTTCAGTCTTCTCAAACACATTGAGAAAGCAGAATGCTGGCATTATTGCTCATGAACACTTTCTCTAGAAAGATGATGTAGAAGGGAAGTCTTTGTTGGAACAAGTTATTGATTATTACAATAATTGCAGCTGACTTTTCACTGCAAGATGATAAAAATGGGCCTGTTCATAAATTCATGACTGTCTCCTGACAATGGAAGTGTTTGTGCATTTTTGAGGGGAGACATTCTGCAGGGTTCCTTGGGGGAATCCATTTCTCTTCCCACAGTCATGTTGGAAAATTCATCCAAGTCCTTTGGTGGGAGAGAAGTCAAAGGGAATTCTTACAAATGTGGTGATCATATGAAAAACTAAAAAAACAAGGAAAGTCTTAGGAAAGCAGACCAGACAAATGGGAACAGTCTGTAGCTCACTTCTGTAGCTGTGAGGGACTCTGCATACATTCAGATCCAGATACAGGGAAATGTGTTATTCAGGTTGAGAGCACACCTCTGCCCCAATGCAGACTTCTACTTACATGGAGAAATTATCCAGCTGCCTCAAGGGAATCAAGGAACCCTGGGTCTTTGGCCAAGAAAGATGTTTGAAGTGTGTATGGTTAACTTAAAGGTTATATGAATCCCTATCAGTCTTTCCTATATGAGAGTTTGCAAGAGTCTTAAAATAGTAAGGAAGAAAAAAGGGGTATCAGAAACAAAATAAGATTTATATGGTGTTTGCGATAGTTCCAATTCTAAACTTATTTTTCACAAGGGTTTTTGTAACTTACGTGGATTTTTTTTAATGTGCCATTTCAATTTTTTAGCAACTTGCTCCACAGGAATATTTAAGAATATTAGATCCTTGAAAATTTTCAAATATGCTCGACCCTATGAGATTATAGCAGGAATATCTATACTGGCATTTGTGGAACATTTATGCATGAGGAATGGGTTTGGGTTTTATATTTTTCTAATACTAATATTTGATCAATACAAGCATTTACTTTATCTTCCCTTGGGTTAAGAGATTTGGGGCTTCCTGTTGGTATTCCCATATTGAAAGTGGAGTACTCCACGGGAGTGTGAAATGTCAGCACTAAGGGAACAGTAATTTCCTCCAATGTAGATTTTAAAATGGAAGCTTAGTTGATGTCTCTAAACCCATCCGAAAAGAAGACTTAATCTCATTTACTGTGCATCTCATCAGTAGTTCTCATTTACCAGTTCTTTTCTCTACCAAAAACACTTAGTGAAAATAAAGTTATGGAGAGGAAAGGTCTTTTTCATTTTAAATTAAAATTCTATGCAATTATGCTTAAAATCTTGCCTTCTCTTTCTTTTTTCTTTTGCATGCTGTATGCAGCACACTGTGAAATAAAATAAAATATGGTGTGCCTAGACTTCTACAAAAGAATTTCCTTCAGAACTCTCTAAAGCAAATTTGCTACGTCTCTTTGCCTGCAGCAAGAATATCAACACATACTCTAAATCTTTCTGCTTCTCTCATTTCCTTTGGCTGTTTAAACTTCTTTGAGACAGTGAGTAGCAAACATAAAATATGTTATTGCATTGTGTATGTGTCTGCAATTGTGATGCTTTTCTAAATGAAAAAGATTATAGTTTTTAACTTTGTTTCTTTGTTCCTTTCTAAACAATTCTTATTCCATGAAAGACGACTTTATGCCAGTTATAGTCACACATTCCACCTCCTGAAAACATTTCTTTTTTAATTTAGTAGAAAAATACAGTTAATAACGGACGATGCAGCATTCCAGCTTGCCCAGCCTGGAGCTCCTCCCATGAATGTCAAGGTGAGATTGCTGGGTCCAGCCAATTCAGTCCTTGCTTTCAACAGGCAGGTCTGTCTCCCTCATTTAAAGAACAAAGTTACTCACTCCCAAACTGAGCTTCTCCCCAGAGGCAATGAAGAGGAAACTACTGACTATAGATAGCCATCTTCCAGATTTCTATAGCTGAGGAGGAAAACCACACCCAAAACAGTAAATGTTGCACTAGTAACTAGAGAGGGAAAACTGAGTTTATTTCACACTGATTAGAAGTCCGCAGCTAACTCTTGACTAGTTCTAGTTTTCTTTTGGGCACCACAAAGCCAAGTTGCCATTAGTTCTGCAGTTCATTCCCAAGTCCTAGACTGGTGTATTGCTAATCCTCATTAGCTCACAGGACCAAATTATATTCTTTTTAACATTTTTTTAACATTTTTTTTTTAACATTTGGTTTCTTCAGTTTCTTCTCCTGTCTCTTGGTTTATCTTTCTTCTCTGACATTAGGGTTTTAATTAGGATAATTTTGGTACTATTTGATTGTTTTCCTTGCCCCTCACTTCCTCTCAGTCCATTTGGTCGCAGTCACTCCCTTTCCAAATTTTCTGATTTTTTCATTTCATTTTATTTGATCATATCTCCTTTCCAGAGTGTTTGTTAGACTTTGTTCTCTGATATCAAGATTTCATTCCCTTTCTGAAAGTAAATTTTTCCTTTCAGGAAAGGGAATGAAATCTTGCAATTTCAATGAGGATTAATTAGGTAAGCTTCAGTCCATTTTTCTGCACTTCAATGTCATGGCCTGCACTTCACTAACATGACCTGTGGAATTGCTTCCAGGAGCAAAATGGCTTGATTAAAAAGATTATGAACCCTTCTCAAAAGAAAATATTGATTCTAGTGAATATCTAGTGAAAACTACCTTCAGGTTTTTTTTCTTCTGCTTCTCTAGTTAGATACCTATCACCACTCATCAAGCATTTAATTCTTAGTCCATCTCCCATGCTTTTATGCCATTCTTTCTCATCATGTCACACATGTTTTGATTTTCACACTGTGAAAATAAGCCCAAGTTACTGTCAAGTTGACATTCACCACTGTTTCTAGGAAACATTTAGGATAAGGATCTTGAAGCATTCACATTTATTCTCAGGTCACTGCTGCAGATTTGATACTGGATACATAAAATTTAGATCTTATCTATTCCATCCACTTCTTGTCTCTAATATATTTTGCTTGTCAGTATTGCTTTCCATCAAGATTGTGATTACTGATCATACTCATGAACACAAGCAGTTTTGTTCCCCAGAATAACAATTACATGTCTCAGGATCTTTATTGCAAATCTAAAACATTCTTATTTGTATTGAACACTTTCAACTAAAGATGAATATCAGGAGTGCCTCATGCATGGACCCTGTAAGAAGATTACATCAAAAAGAATAACTTCAATCCAGAGCCCCGAATAAAAATGGTTTCTAGGAAACTGTGTAGAGATTGGGGTCAAAGAAATCATTCTCACCACTTCCAGTACTCTCGGCTGGCGACTTCTAAATGAGGTGGGTTTTGTGGAAGGGCAAGACAGTGTAAGTTGGGAGCCTCCTGTAGCATCAGTCGCAGCCTGCCCTCACCTCCATCCTTCCACTGGATGTCACCACGCTGGGGATGCTGCTGTGTGGCAGGGCAGGAAGGGACAACCTCCCAGGTCTTCTGCCACAGGGCTGTCACAAGAGCTGGCAGGGAAACTTGCTGTCAAACCCAGTACATGTCAAACCCAAGGTATCTCTTGCCATCAGCTTTCGAGTGTGTGCTAAGGATGAATTTAGCATGATGGACCACAAAGGTACAAATACAGTGTCATAATGGCAAATCCCTTTCTGGGGCAGAGGGCTTCACTCTCCAGACTAAGTATCTTATTGAAAAAGTAGACATAAACATCAGTTTTGCCAGTTGTGGAATTAGAGGATTCAAACTAATTCAAACTGTCGTCATGCTTCAGCACTGAATAATCAAGCCATGTCAGGAGGATAGTTGTATCTGATGAAACTGATTCAAGATTGCTTATGGGTTCAAATGGGATATAAAACTAGAAGTTCAGTGGGTTTTTTGTCATTGATACATTAGAGACCATTTTACTTCTCCTAAATTGCAAAGTATGAGCAGCTTTGAGTTAGGAAAAAAAAAAAAAAACTGAAGGGAAATCATGCGTATTTTATTGTTCTCTTCAACAACCAGGATTTTTAATTACATAAAACACTCATCAAGTATTAGCAATCAAATGTGGACTTTATATAGCACAACAAAATAGAATGAATAATCCAAAGCCTTTCCAGACTAATAAGAATAACTACTCTGCGAATCAAAGGATGATTGAATATTCTCCAGTATCTTTCCTGCTTTCAACTATTTAATCCAAGTACCTTCAAATGAGAAAATCTATTTTATATGAAAAAAGCTCATGTTTATTAACACAAAATCAGAGCATTAAAGCAACTACTAGATGGGAATTTGCATAACTAAAAACTGTATAACTGTTTCATAATTTTCTCTGGTGGAAGATGAAATTCTTTTATCTATATCTTTTTTTCCCTTGACAATTTTCCTTTTTCATTGCAATCCCCCAAAATTTAACACAGCTCACTAGGGACAGATGCCTGGTCTCAGCCCATGCAGCTCTGTTTTTGTGTATTTGATTTGCCTCAGAAGAGCAATTAGCTATGTGTATGGCCTTTTATCTGTACTTTTTAAATCTGGAAACTAGCTGATTGATGCAATATATAAAACATACAATGTCATGTGAGGTACCTGTATGACAAGATGTTGACAAATCCCTCATGTTCAAGAAAATAATTATTTCTTGTTAATCTAAGTGAGGAATATATACATATTTGTAAAAGAAGAGGTCTGATTTTATGCATTATTGCATTCAAATGAGTAAACATAGCAATTAAGACAACAAGTGATATTAAAAAAATATATCTGCTGGATGCTTCACCATAAGAAATAAATTTTTATTATTTTGAATAAAATTAGCCCTAGGATAGTGATAAGGATACCATCTTGTGATATATATGTATAATCTTATATTCATCATAAAACATATTTCTTAAAAATGTTCCTCTCATGGAACATAATTCGTTTTAGTCCTAGTGTTTAACAGAAAATTGCCATGACATAATTTTTATTTTTTAAAACCCTGGACATACAGACGTAAAGATGACAATATGAAAAAATGTTAGGTTTGTCATAGCTCTAATATAATTTTTGTCTTGGAGTGTGAAGAAGAGATCTTAGATTTCTTTTAATTGAGCTAAATATTCAGCTTACACAAAACAAATCACCTCAGTTGTTGAATCCCCAAATAACCCAATTTTCAATCAAATGTTCTGAATTGCATATGAGCCTTGTGACCTCAGCATCAAAAGGCATGTTCATGTGAAACATAGTGCTGATTATCATTTTTCTCTCTCTGTGGCTCTTCCCTTTTTTTCCTTTCCTGAAATGCTAAATATTTTATCCCCTTTCCGTTTCTAAGTGAATAGTTTGTTTTGGGTAACTGACAGTAGGGTTTTATATGTGTTTCTCTGCTTTCTGCTGATTTTATTTCTCTCACTGTTCTGTTATAAAGTATGGTTAGTGTCAGTCACAAGATCACTTTGATCCCTTTGAAGCAAAAGACTTGGGTTATTTGTACTTATAGATAATGCATGAATACGTAGCTACTACAGCACACATCGTATTATTGACACACTAAACTAAAGGTTAAAAATACTTGCACCTAATTTTCCTAATAAGACTCTTAAATCTCTAATATTTGAGCATCTAATTTTCAAGGGCACAAATGCTGGTGTGAGACTGTCTCTCTACAGGGTTTTTCTACTGTGTCTCTCTACAAGTTTTTCATCCTCTCCAGACACCAAGCTGCAATGAACCAGCAGCTGTTGATACTGAACTTTTAAAGAACACAATGCATTTAAAGGAATGGAAGTGCAACTTTTGCACTGAAATCAATACCACCTTGAAAAGAATCAGAATACCTGCTGGAACAAAAGAAAACAATCCATGGGGACAAGATAGTGGTCCTCAGTACAGCAAATCATTGAAAGAAAATGGAAAAAGTGATTTAATATTAAACTCTTATCTTTTTATATTGTAAAACGATAAATAATTAAGCTCTTTCTACATAACTGCCCTGTAATTAGCAAGAAGTTTAAAATCTGCTCCAGGATTTAGTACAAATGCATGGTAATAGACAGGCAATGCATGGCTATAGATTTCAGGATGCTGTTTCAGCCTATTTTTTCTGTCATCAGCCAAAGGAAGAGAACATGAGAATGTGCCTGTGATAAACCTACTGTGTTTATGGATTTCTGCGCCCAAGAGGGCGGGTGAGAGTGGGAGGCAGCTGCAACAAAACCAAAAACATTTCATTTTTTTTCCCGAGAATTAAGAGTGTGTTCCAAAGGACGGCAATTTAAACTGGATTTCAGCCCTTGTAGTCCCCAGAAATTCTTAAATTTGAATTGAAAGAGGCACATAGAACCCATAACAAAATGCTATTGCACTATGGGTGGAACAAAGTTGTTTGGAAAGCACTGATGTGAGTAGCTTTTAATATCCTATTTCCAATCATCAGTAATCTAATTCAAACTGACTGCAGCCATATTTAATAACCACACTTTAAAAAATCATAGTGAATTAATTGTTTTGAACTTCTATTCACCTTCTCTTAGTGCCAAACCTGTGCTCTTATCTCTGACTGGAATATAAACAGATGTCAGTCTTTGTGTACCTCAATGTCCCTCCAATTCTCTTTTTTCCATTTAACGCTGCTCTACATTTTCAGATGTTTGGAAAAAATATGAAATGCTTAAATCTTTACATTATACAGTACTGATTGTCCCCTGCTGAACTTCCTTATGACAATGACCTCACTATACTGAGGTGACCAGAAGGGCTCATGGAGTACTAAATATATCCTCATTGAAGGATATAAATGTCCAACTACTATTGTTTTACTTGTATATCACACTATGGGTCAAATCAGCTTTTGGCTGTGTGCATGGACTGCACTGACCTAGTATTTGTGAGCGCATAATTTGGCTGACTGTCTCCAGAGAGGATGTAGTGTAAGTATTTATCTTTTTTTTTTTAATATATATATATATGGAAATTAGGGTGGGAAAGGCTCCAGAGCAATATGTCTTCTATTGTTGAAACATTTTTTTGGTCCTTACTATGATACAAATGCAAAACACTGCAATACTTATCGCTGCAATTTTTAGGATGGTCTGGAACCAAGTGGAAACGCTGCTGTAGGGCTCCCTGAGAAATAATGCCAAGGATTTTTTTCTTGACATTCACCATGAAACTCCCAATCTAAAGGCAATGTAGCATGTTGCTTCAAGTGGTGATCCATCTTTTCCCTCTTTACACCTCATTCTCACATAGGCAGCATCTTATAATTTCTTTCTTTCCACTTCACCTCCTTCAATCCATCTAGCTTTGTAACACTTCCTGTTGCTCTCTTCTACGTTCCTGACAGTATCTTTCTGTTTTGGGATGCTTTGAATTGCATACAACTGTTGCAGGTGAGGTCACAGCAGGGCTTCAGACAAAGCAATTATTATTGGCACATCGCTGTTACATGATGAGACCTTCCACAGGCAGCAATTTTAATCCTTAATGGCCATTTCATCTTTATACCAGGTTGTATTTCAGAGTCTGTGTGCAGATTTCATACCAGAATTGCCCATCTGTTGTGGAATCAGGGCTGTTGTGCACTGCAGGAAATTGTTTGTTAGATTGTAGAGCCAGAGCAAAGTCTAACTGAATGCACCTAGCAGGTGAACTGGCAAATAACTTAACCCTGCAGTTTACTCCTAGGTCCTTAGCTGCCCACATGGTATAGCTGTGAAGGAGTACTTCTGTGAAGGAGTACTTTTGTGAAGTGAAGGAGTACTTTTGTGAGGGAGTACAGTGCATTTTCCCAGGTTTTTGCTTTGTCTACAGGTCCCTTCCAACCAGGCCATTCTGACTGATTCACTTCAAGGTCCCACTTGAGCAATATAACAAAGAAGACAACTGTGTTTGGTTCCTACTACCCCTTTCACTTCTGGCTTTGCTCTCCCAGTTGCCCTGTTGATGGCACACCATTCTTCAGGGTGTCAGGCGTACTCTCAGGTTTCCATCCATCAGGTTTCCAAGTCAAGCTCTTCTCCTGCATACCCCTAAGTCACATGTTTTCCTAATTCCTCCTTTGGAATATATTTGTATTTTCCATCCTGGATGTGATTCTGGTGTATACCCAAGCAGGAGATGATTTAGTCCATTCAGTAGGTATCATCTTTTCATCATCATATTAGTTCTTTCTCCAGCTATGCCAAAAGACCTAAAGAATATTCTGTGTTCTGAAAGGCAATAAAAGCACACTGAAAACATTGAATGGTTAAGAGTCCAGACAGTAGAAAACAGCATGCTTTCAACTTCCCACTTCTTTGCTTGCAGGCCTGCTATTTTGAGAGTTGATAGTCTACAAGGAACAGTCACAAACAGACGCAAAACCTACAAAGTCAAGATCCCTGCCATCTTATGTTCAGCGTGATTATTATTTTACATTTTAGAGTAAGTTATGTACAAGTAACATGGAATATATAATATCTCTCTGAATTAAAAATTGTTACTAAAAATTGACCCAGGCATCAGCCATGCACAGTTCAACTCTGTTTCTCCTTTCCAGTATCTGAATTAAATACTATAGAGAAATTTTTCAAATCACATACAAGTACATGAGGGGGAAATGTCTGCACATACTTAAATAACTTCCTCCTTAATTTAACAAAAATATATTTTCAGTTTAAAAATCATGATATTAAAATGCAAATCCAATGCAAATCTTGTAAAGGGTTTTCTGTCTAAAGAGAGATAAAAAAGCATGTCTAGATTTCCCACCAATCACAAGTACTACTCCACTACCCAGACAATTGAATTGAAAAAGATTTGAGTGGCCACCACTGCTTTCCCTCCTTTAAAGTTATACTCTTTCATATCCTGGTAAGCATGATTTGAAGAACTAAGAGAGCAGCAAATCAAAACAGCAACAAAAGCAACAGGAAAAAAGGGAAAAAGAAAAAGCCCATGGCATAGAAATCAATTACTGAGAAAATCACAGTAAATAAATTTCAGAAGAAACGATGTCAGGTATCAAATAAGAGAGGAAAACATGTTCCTCCAGGCAACAGAATGTATATTGTTTTTATCCAAACCCAGCAATGGCAATTCTGTAGCTGAAGATTTGTGGCTCAAATTTTGCAGCACAAATCAAAACAGAACCCTCTAAAACCATCCATAGAAATGATGCAGACTCAAATTAAGTATCAAGAACATCATTCAGATGTGAGCCATAGTAAATAGACTAGACTGTATCCAGTATTCAGTGACTCACACTGAGGGTGAGCCCAGCCTTGTAAAAAGCTGCAATATCTCCTTTTATACCCCATTTTTGCTAGTCACTGCTGAACTGGTAGCAAACCCCATTTTCTTTCCAAGCTCAGGGCTCTCTTCCTGCTGCTGACTATTGCTGGGGCAGAAGCAAGAGACATCCAGGTCACCTCGGAAAGTGAACTAATTTTTAAAGCACCTAAATCCTTTGAAGGTGACCCAGGAAAAGCCAGGAGCCTTCTCTCCTCCTTTTCTTCTCTAGTAGCCAGGCATGTACCAGATATAATCTGTTCTAGCAGAGAATGAAATATTTCTCATATTGGATGGAACAACACACTGAAGGCTTCTCAGCATCAATGGACTTTGTGTCTGTGCCACATTCAGTTTCAGAAATAGGACAAGTAGTTCCTTACATTTAAAAAAAGAATACACTGGAAAAGCAAAACTCAATGGTTAATGTGTGACGTTATTGTACCTGAGAAAAATAGCAAGGAAAAGATGGAACTGGTAATAATATCTTTGCTACTCATTACAGCTGATCTAGTATATGATTTTGCATATAAATTTCATTTCTAATTTAAGAGAAGATATGATGGTGTGAAGGGGCAAAAAATTATGAAAATAACATGTTGAGTCTACCATTTTTGTTCCGTTTGCAAATTTTCTGGAAACACACATAACTTGTAGGAAATTTATTTCCTTTTTTAAAAGATTTTTTAATAATAAATAAAACATTCCCACTCTGTGGATTATTTAGTGTCCTGTAACTTCTTATTATGGCTGTGATTTTGTACCCAGGCCTAGTGACTACTATTGTTTCTTACCTGTAACTAACCTTCATAAACTGTAATTGGCGTTCGCTCAAATAAAATTTGTTTCCTCACCAAAGAAAGTCTCTTGTGAATAAGAAAAAATCTTGGATGTTAGCCAACATAAATCTTGATTTGCTTTAAAGCTTAAAAAAAACAAACAAAAACCCCAAACAAAACAAAAATGGGATGCAAATATAGTAAAAAAATATTTTGATTAGAAATTATTTGCTTTTTCTTCATCTTTATTCCTTTTCACTCAGTTTTAGTATATGAATACCCAGTGATTGTACTCATGAAATTTGTCACTTTGAAATAGTTGTATAAGAACAATTGTTTCTTCTTTTCTGCAACTTACTTAAAATATACAATTTTATATTTTACAAAATACTTAGAATTATTATAGTGATACCTTAACCTTTTTAACATCACATTATTTCCGTGTTTCTGCACATCTCTAACCCTTGCCAGAGAAATTCATGCAGTGGTATAAAGCAGCACGTGATTAGCTTTGAGCTTGCATGGGACGAGTTTCTCTTTATTTAGAATTAGTGCAGGAAACAGCTATTCAGACTGGAAGTTGCATAGGTTTGGTGGGCAGCACAGAAAAATGTCTGAAACAGACATATTTCAGACATTTTTCAAATGACTTTTCAAATACAGAAATACAGGGTCATAAAATGTCTTAAAAAAAGTCTTAAACTTCATCCCAGAGCAAACATTGAAATCCTAAAATTCACATGTAATTGACACAGATGAGATCTTCACGTTTCGTGTTTGTCTAGTCTCTGCTGTCCCAGTGCCTCATGAACTTGAAAATTAAGGACTAAGCAAATCCACATGCTCCAGTAAAAGGCACTAAGTGGTATCCCGTGGCCACGGGAGACTGCAGGAGGAGATCTTGTGGTCTTCAGAATGTTATTATAAAGAGCATTATGCTTTTCAATAAAATGAAAATCATATCTATATATAGACTAACTGATACTGGAAAGACTCAACAGTTTCTGGAAACTGATAATAGTATCTAACCACAATCTACTGGTACAGCCACGGTTTTTTTAGAAAAATCTTCTTAGGTCTTTGTATGGTCTCCATTCTTGTTGTTTAATACATCCATTTGGAATATCCTGTACATTTATATGCCAGGTGGAAGATTATTTTCCTGTGGTTCCTAATCATGTGGTATAGCATGAAGGATAACGTCTCATTAAGGATCAGCTTTCTTAAAAGATTCTGTTCATAGGTAATTTTGCTTAATATAAACATTATGGCACAGCAGGGTTCTGTTCCTCATCTTTTATTCCCAGGAACACATAATAATATGAATAATATTCTATTACATTTGTACTGTACCTTCCACTCGAGGTTTTTCAAAGCATTAGTGGAAAATATTTAGCATGCAGTAGGTCTGCGAGGAGCCTTCTGATTTTCACTCTTATCTCTACACAGCTGGACCCATTTTTGCCATTTTTCCTGTAAGCTGTTGAAGTTCATTATCTCTAGCTAAAAATAGCTCACCATACAGAGCTCAGTCCATGTAAACAGATAAAATTATGTCAGTCATAGATTCTGGGTCAGTTTCTACCAACAGTTTGGATCACATAATTCTCCAGGCTGCAGTTTTATAATCCAAAGAGACTATTGCTGCTTATGAATATGTCCAGAAAGGATCCAATTCCCTTCTTTCATCTTCTCCCTCCAGCCCCTCTTTCAGTATTTGTTTCATTTTAGAAATTTTTATGACCTGTGAAAAGGAGAAGTGACCAAGATCCAAGATCAGCTTTAACTTCAGGAGCAGGAACATGTAGTCTACATTTGTCTTCTTTGGCACAGAAACACAGAATAATTTACAGAGTAGGAATCTTTGGATCCAAGATCCTGCTCCAAGTCCTGCCCAGTCCTGCCTTGGCCAGCTGAGTTCTGAATATTTCCAAGGATTCATGTTCCACATCTTCTTTGGAGAACTTATTCCTAGAATTAGCCACTCTCTTTGTGAGGACATTTTCTATTATCTGTAATTTGAGCAGGCCTTACCTGTAGCAGCACTGCTCTGAGCTGTCTCATTGCTACCAGGACCTGTTGCTGATTCCTGCTCATCATGCACCTGCCAGGCCCCATGTCTTCTCCTTCCCAGCTGCTTCCCAACCTGCACAGGAGCCGTATGGGTTCCCCTGCAGATGCAAAGATCTGTGTTTGCTCTTCTTGGGCTGCATGAGTTTGCTGTCATCCTATCCTTCCTTGCAGTTTTAGAACTGGATTGTAATTATTCTTTATTATTTTACCAGCCCTTCCCTTGCTAAACCTGAAATCAGGCAAAGCAGGCAGAGAATACTAAAATTAATGACAAACACTGCTTTCATTTTCTCCTCTCCTCTGCATTTTTTAATGAATGGATGTTCTAACTACAGGAAACTGTGGGCAAAACACAGCTCACCACCACTGCTTGTGAGAGAGACGCTGCTCCTGTACTGCCAGAGTTGAAGAGCTCCCTGCCATACAGCAATGGCAGGGATGCTCCTCAGGAGGGGAAGAGTAGACACCCAGGGCTCAGGCTTTACCTTCAGCCTGCTTGTTTCTTAGATGTAGTTACACCACACATCTGCTCAACTGTGCATGGGGACAAGTGATTAGGTGAAGTAATCCTCTCCTGAAGCACTGTGGATATTTCACTTAGGCTTTGAAAAGGGGAAGATGACAAATCAAACCCATTCTGTGTGTCTCAGATGTGACATTCCATGTTTTTCACAGAGAGCACATCCAATCCTGATCATGGGTTTTCTAGCATAAGCATAAATGAATCTGCTCCTTCCACTGGAACAAAATGATCTTGCTGTTTTTATTCTTCCCTAGAGAAAAAAAGCCTGTTTCAGTTGTACTGGGTATCAAAAATATCATCAACACATAGTCTGAAAGAGTATGTAATTATTTTTTCATTTCAGATCAGTCTTTGACAGACATGCCTGAAGGCAAAATAGATTCATAACCCTAACAACCTTCTAGAGGCTGAAGTCTATAAACAGATTATACAATGTGCAAATTGCTATTTCAAAGAATCAGGAAGGCCTAAAATAAATCTCTGAATAGTAAAGTAACTAAGTTAAACTCCAAAGAGTGAACACATTCTGTGGCACCCAAAGCTGGATGGCCATTTGATAGATCTCACTTTAATTGCATTCATTTTTAAAAGGAAATATAGAGGAAATATTTCAAAATTAACAAAATCTGGATTGTTTCTTCTAAATGCTGCAATGAAGTCAAACCAACTACGCTGACTTATTTCTAGAGACCATGAAAATGCATGAGGGTATGAAATGAGAACTTAGATACCACCATACAATGCATATCCTGGGTACACTCTTGAATTACACAGGAGCTTGGGGACAAGTTGTTTTGGAAATAACCAGAATTCCACAGCCTAAATCTGAGTTACATCTTCTGTAGTAGCATCTCCTTTGGGCTTTATTTCTGCAAGTTTTCTACAGCAGAATCATTTTGGATTTCTCAGTGAAACTGTATCCCTGGAAGGGGTTGTCAGAGTTCAAAGTTGAGACTTTTTTTCAGAATCAGAAAACTGGGTATTTGGAAGAATTTGGTTAAAACTAGCAAGTGAAACATTGAGTCAAAAAGTGCAGAGGGAATATGTTTCATGTAGGCAGCTGGCTATCCTCAGGGGCACACTGATGGCCTTAACTGTCCATAAAGAAAAGTTAAATAATCTATTCTTAGAATTTAGTGCAAGGACACGGCCATGCAATCTTTTTATTTTCCCCTTTAGTTTGTCCACTTTCACTTGTCTGAGGAACTGATAGTGGTGCTGAAAAAGGAAGAAAAACAAAATGAATCCAAAGGGAGATAAGTTGTCTCTTTCTTCATCAATCTTAACTGTAACCACACAGCACTGCAGTGCATTTCCCAGGGGGGAGATGGTGCAACTGAGGGGTGTAAGCCCTCCCTGTGCTTCCAGGATGCAGGGCAGCCCCCTCACCAGCCCACGTGTGCCCCACTACTGGTCTGCATCATGAAGCTGGGTCAGTATATACTCAGAGGACAGTAAAGCCTCTCTGTTTCATGGACTAGTAAAACAGGGATTTATTGTTTGGCTGAAAGGAAGATACCTATGTCCTCCTTGTGACTAAATAATGGAAGTGTGTATGTCCAGCTAGCAGCTGATTCACCAAGTAGTCCTATTACCACAGAAAAAAATGCATGTGTGGCATGTCATGGCATGACCATTACAAGTATTTCTCAAAGGAAAAATGAAAGTCAGAGAAGGAGACTGATTTCATTACATTTTCTTTGAGCCAATGAAAAGCATTATTTGTTCAATTAATGCTATACTAACGATAGTTACCAGATTATCACCAGAATGCTTAAATCTCTACATCTGCTGTTTGTCTATGGATGAGACAGCAGATATTAATACTTTTCTTATTATGTGATCATCTAATATCTGCATTTTATAATGGAAGAACACAGCAGTATCTAAGCGAAGAGTTTTCAATTACAAGCAACTGATTGTAATTACTGCTGTGTAACAGTGAACAAAAACATAGCAATAATCCAAAATACCAAAATTAAAATCAGGATGCATCTGTACAAACTGAAGCACAAGCATGTGTGCTTTCTCACATGTTATCAGAATATATGTATTTAAACATTTTAATAGAATTGTGTTCTCCTGTAAGTGGGAATACACTCTGCCAGTTATGCTAGCAAAACTTAAAGCATTTAAAGCAGTAGCATTTCTTCAAGATTTAGCGTGTATGCCTCTCAGTTAATGCTCCCTAGGTAGTTTAAAAAACTGAATTATCTATTTATGTTTAAATTCTGAAACATGTTTCATTTAGGCTGATAGTACAAAGTCTTACTGAAGCTTTTTAATCCATTTCAGCTTTAGCAAATATTCTCCACAGTATTTCGGCTGAAGGCCTTCCTGTTTGTCTTAATTTACTGTGAATAAATTTGTTTCTACAATTAGCATATGGGCCCCTAAAGCCAGAAATACCCTAAATTAGTGGTACAGTGCATTTTGGGATGTAACTTAATTACTAAATCTAAGCACTAGAACTGTGAACCAGAAGCTTATTATAAGTATTACGCTACTTGCAAGACCATACTGAAACTTCCCAATGGAAATGTGATGGTCTTAACATGTTTGACTAATGAAACCTACTTCAAGCGATGTGAGGCATTATGTAACGTTCAAAAATTTAGGAGATAAAACAATTTCCATTTTGTGAAAAATCCTTTTATATAAGCCTGTCGAAGCATATGCGCCAATTAAAAGTACTAGGCCTGTCATTTTTAACTCTTCCAAACAAGCCCAGAACCTTTTGTTGCTACAGTTGTGGCTATTTGTAGGAGCAAGCAAAAAATGCCTTGGGTGTTTCAAGCTTTCCTCAGCCTGCAAATGTGCGGATCAACAGAGAGATTCCTCTGTGCATTCTCGCTTCATGTGGAAAACACGAGCAGATTTGGGTGCTAGTAAAGCACATCTCTGGTGTGAGCTGCACAAAATCTGCAGCTCAAAGGCAGTTTTCTTCCACAAAGCCATGGAGGAAAATTTGCAGTGCTGTTGCACAAGACTGACTAATTCAGCTTATACTTCTTTTAAGTGTCATAAAGCAGTGACAACAACAAGGGAAAGATATTTGTTAAAGCAACTTGCTGTTTAGGCTTTTGGCTATTGCAGCATGCCTCGTGATAAATGAACTCCTTCTTTGAGAGGACACAGGGCCATATCCACTGCCAGCTTTGGGGCGAAGATTAAAGCAGTTTGTGAAAGCCTTAGCACATTTCCTTGGCTTTATGGTTTTGCCACCATGCCAGCATTTTAACATCACACAAGACGTTTTTTGTTGGTTTTTTTTTTTTTTTTCATAATTGCATAATCTAAATCAAGAGTTTGGTTTCTTCAGTTGTAATGAGATTTCCATACGTGGTTCCAGCTCCAGGCAAGGCACCATCTGCAGCACTGATTGTTAAACAAATGTTGCCACATTAGTCACTAGACAGGTACAAAACAAACACCATCAAAATGTAAAAAAAATATTGAGCAACAAATGAGTGGGGAAAAGAGGTCTCTGAAGTGCATACCACCTAAAACTGGAGTGCATACACCTAAACTTTTATTAGTCTGAATTTGTTCCATTTTTCATGATACATTAAGCAGATTAATCTTTTTCTTATATTTACATTTATTACAATTATGTGGAACTGATATAATAATATAATCATGCAATAATCCAATAATATAATAATATAATATTATAATAACATAATAATATAATCATAGATAGTGAAATCATGCAATAATAGTAGTGAGATTTGTCTCCTTCCTAAAATAACAATAATGTGAATGATGCTGTTACCTATATGTAGTTCTCTTCATTACATTTTAATGTAATGTTATTTTAATATCAATATTTACACTGTCAAAATCTCTATGGCTAGTACTACTTACTAGCAGATAGCAGGGCAGCTGCTCACCAACAATAAAGTGTTTTGGCAATGAGGTCCCTGGACAAGATGGATGAATTTTGTCCTACATAATGGGTTTTTCTTCTGGAAAACTGGGGTGAAAACAGGAGAAATAGCACTCTTACACTGTTTGGGTGGGACCTGTCTGAGATACGCACTCTTTTCCTGAGAGGTGGCAAAGATTGTTGTGTCTCACCTTTTGGGACACAGCCAGCAACTATCAGGAACTTGTCTTGAGTGGGTATGGCTTTGCTTTCAATTGTTCTTTTGTTGTTCTTTTTACATGGTTGTAAGAGGATGAGCAGAGTTTTCTCATTTGCACTCTCAGCACAATTCATTGCCTAAATAATTTCTGTCATGAATTCTTCTGTTCATCTTTTCAGTGCAAACTTGCTCTTCAGTGGTCTGGGTTGACCTGCCTCCTATCCCATATATCCTATATCTTGGATACATTGTTGTGTCTGGCAGCTGCCCCTCCCTCTCTGGTGGGGCCTGCTGGTTTTTTGCTTTTGATTTTGCTTTTGCTGCTGCTGCCGGCTTTTTCTGTTTCGGCTTTCTAGCTTGGCTGCCTTGCTTCGCTGCTGTTGTTTTTCTGCTGCTTTCTCTCTCTTCCTCTCTTTCTCTCTCACTCTCTCTCTCTCCTGCTGCCCCTGCCTCTGGCTTTCCGCTGCTTCTGTTTGGTTTTCTTTCCTTCCTTTCCCCGCCCCAAGGTTTGAACCGGCTCTGGACCTGACCTGACCTGAGAAGTTGGAGAAGTCCCGGGTCTGCCAGAGACCCTTCGCACCCTCCTCATTCACAGTAACCCTTTTCCCACATTTGGTGTTGGAGAGTGCTCCTTTTCATTGTCAATAAACCGTTTTTTCTACTTTTCCTCCATGGTATTTTCCTTCCCGAAACCAGGGCTGGGGGCGGAAGGGGTGGTGGAGGTTTTGGTTTAGGGGACTCCTTTTGGAGGTTCTTCCCTAATTTATTCCAAACCAGGACATTCAGCATTTTTTAATAGAGGTTTGCAACACTCATCTTTGCCTTTTTTTTTTTTTCTTTCTTTTCTGAACTATCCATTTTTAGGAGCAGATTCAAGATGTGTATAATTCCTGTATCCATTTTTTCAAGACAATTACACTCTCACTATTTTCCATTCCATGTTATAGTCTAGATACTCTATCAATTTCTTCACTTTCTTAGTGGATGGTGCACATTAAACAACATGTTTTATTAAGTTCCCCAGAATTATGTCAATTATTTCCTCTGTTGGTTGCAATTAACTTTTAATGAGGTGATAGGTATGAGCAATTAAAAGAACTCTGGCAACACTTATTGCCAGCTTTCACTTGTGCACTGCTCACTCACAGTTTTGTTATCCCCCACTGAAATTTTAGAGATGTTTCTTTCACTTTTGTAACAAATATTTATTTGTCAACCATAAATTTGTCACCTAATAAAGAACTTCTTTTTCAAAACAAGAGAAATGACACAAACCTGGATATTAAATATAATTCTCTCTTCCAAAAGGAGGCTTGTGTCAGTCCAATATTTAGAGTGGTTGGAACAGATTATATGGCTATATGGTTAGTTAGTAAGGTGGGTAAAATTTCATGTGCAATTTCAAGTTTTTCATGAAGAGTCATACCAAAGAAAATTCAAAAGGTTCCAGGCAAAAGAGAAAAACCTCAACAATGAAAGAATTTTTCTTAAATCTGAAAACACCAGATATGCAATTTCTATCCCTACCCCCAGGTATTTCAAAGTCCTATTGATGCACATGGAACATATTTTAAATAAACTAATCTTTTGTTCAAAATGTATTTCAACAGCTAATCTAGCCATTCTTTTCCATGCAGAAGAATGACCTTTTATAAATTCTAATTTTCTTTTCATACAGATAATCTTAAAGGGTTTAGCTGGAGGAACAGGCCAGGGCTGGGGTGACTTTGTTTCCAGGCATGGAGTTCAGATCAAAATATTTTTGAGACACTTGTTAATGCTGTGATTTATTGTTTCAAAGTTTTGATTTTTTATTACTGGTGCTGCTTTTTCTGTCTTATTCTGTGACCACCCATTTCTTCAGTCACCTCATTCAAGGAATGTTACATTCCTTTGATCCTTTCTTTTACTGTCTAAGATTTCTTCTGATTCCTGATGCGCTAAGCAATGTAGTGTCAATTGGTTTTCTCTCTTTGCCTATACTGCTGTTCAGAAGTCGTGCTTGGAGTTTTTAATTTGCTGTTAATTTTATTTCACTGTGAATACAGTACTAAAATAATCATGTTGTGAGAATATAGAGTAATGTCCTACACATTATACATTTATAATGATTCTTCTAATGGTCCAGGCTTGAAGTGGAATAATTTTTAGACTAATCACCTCATCAAAGCATCATAATGGAAACCTCAAGTGGTCTCTGTAGCCTTGAACTTAGAACATTGTAAGAATCTAAATCTCACAATTGACCTTCTAATGCCTCTGTACCAAAAGCCTCAACAACCTTCAATTCAAATAATGTTGCCAACTCATTTTCATCTATGCCCCATATCATCAAGAGCTACACAAATTTTCACTGATTTTCTCCCAAGAATATTGCTGCCATGTGAATACCACTCTCATGAGAGCAGGGAGTGCATGAAAGCAACAAACACAACTCTTCTCCAAGGCTGCATGTCAAAGTGGATGTCTACACGACTATGTTGGGGAGTTTTTAAACTGAACAATTTTGCTCTATGCACATTCAACTAACACACCTTGACCTTCAGTTCTTATGTTGTGACTGTGGAAATGCCTAGCTGGCTAATATGGTTCCAAACTGTTTTGCTAATGTTTATGTCTGGTTTGTTATTTAATTTATATTTTATGTCAGTTAGAATGAAATATGCCTTTGCAAATCTAAGCTCTCCAAAACCTTCAGAAGAAATGTATGGATAAATTTTGTATTGGCAAAATCTTCAGGTAGTAAAGGAGTTCATATACTCTAAAATCTGAGAACTTACAAGAAACTGTAAGAAGTACAAGTGAAGAAATACAAGAATAGTTTCCTCATTCCTCTGTGAAAAAAACCTTTCTTACCCCAGCAGCAGCCAGAGAAAGTCAGGCTTTTAAGACTTAAAAATGTGTTCTTTTTTTCTGTTCTAACTGGCAATGAAGCATTTGCTATGGATTCACAATATTAAAATGCAGGAGAAGATGCACTGCTCTCCAATCTCCCCTTGTGTCTAAATGACTCTGTCAAAGAAGTATACTGAAATATAGCATTAATATAAGGGACAAAGCAAAAGTAATAACTATTTCTGATAATTCCTGCATAATTCAGCAAACAAAGCACAACAGTGAGACAGCATTTCCAGGGTGGTAAAATAACCTAAACAATGTTTTTATTCATGGATCAAATAGATTATCATATAAACAAATAAAAATAAAGTAGAAATAAAGCCACTTCGTATGTGATTTTTATTTAGTTTCCTTCCAAGCCTGCAAAAAAGCAAATATATCAGAAAAAGGATGATAGAAGTGTCCTTTTATTGAAATTGTAGTTCTTAAAAGCCAGCTTTTCTTAGAAGAACAAGAATATTAATACACAAAAAATAAACTTTTTAAAAATGGCAAAGACAAAAAAAGGCTCTACGAAGAAGTCCACTAAATGCCATGGTTTCCTAAATGGTCTTAACTCGCCTTTGTATATATCTTTATATATGTATAATCTTTATTTATCTTTAACTTTCATTTCTTTGTAACTATCTGTTGCATATTAAAATCTTGAGCCCTGATTCTGGCTACTGACAAAGGTTTATTTACAAGGAAAGATCTGTTTAATATTTTCATTTAGGGATATTTGCGCAAAGTTCTGTTTGCAAGGTAAAGGCAGAAGTTTCATATTTTCAGGTCACAAAATATCCTGAGTTGATAGGGACCCACAAGATTCATTGAGCTTATCTTCCAGCAATATTTTTGGTAGTCCACAATATTTTTGGAAGACCACACATACCATACCTGCTCTAAAGACAAAAAACAATGAAAAATTACATTTTAAAGTTAATTTATTATATTATTTAAAATTATATTTTAATATGTAATTTAACTAGTGCGTTTTCATTTAAACTAAGAATATTTTTATAATTCTACCCTTAAGAGTGATTTTTTTAATTTTCTTTAATTCCCAAATATGTTTTCCTTTCTCATTAGTAGCAGTCTTTCTTTCTCTGCTCTACCACTGCTCAGATGACAATTAAGCATTTATTTTCAGAACTTAGAAATCCCTATAGCTCCTTGGTGTTTAGTATTAAAGCCCAGGTCTGGCTCAGGCAGAATATTTTCCCTATGCTTTTTCTTTTAAGTTTTCAGTTGTGGAGTCTGAGAGACACAATTTTATTTTTCATTTGTTTTCTGAAGAAGAGCACGTCCTTCTTTGATCATGTCTCAGAGAGAATTGACAAGATTCTAGGAACCATCACCTACTCACTGACATATTTCCTAATCTATATTCTCTCAAAAGCTGTAGAAATCACATTTCTCATAAAATTTATATTTCACTTAATCCTTCTTTAATTGCCCAGCCCAACCATTAGGTCTAGACCTGTAGACTATTTACCTGCAATTCCCCTTTTCAACATTTAGGACCTCACTGCTATAATATGTCAATACTTACCCATTTTTTCCCTAAGCAACTTTCTGGACATTGACTATGTTTTCTTGTATGTGTCAATAAAAAGCACATCAAAACTTTGCTTCCTGGAACCTGCTGCAGTAAAAATAATGTCTCCAGGACCTCTAGTGTGTTTGCTTGTTATCAGCCTCTTGATGGAGGAGAAGAAGAGATACAAGCAGATGACAAAAAGGAATTCTGTCAAATAATTCGTTGACATTTTCATGCTGGCAGTTGATTGCTTTGTTGATTCAAGGAAGACTCTTTGACTTACTTTATTTATAGATATTCATAGTCTTCTAGCAACTAGTACAGTCCTGTGTCTGCACACTGTTAAAATTCCTTGTAAAATGATTATATTCTTCATAATATGTTTGAATAATTTTTCTCCTCCTCCCAAACCCTGCTTGAAAGCCCATCATTTCCCAAAAGATCTCTAAAGTTCTGCTGACATTGTTTTCATTGGTGAAAGTGAGAAAGCACGGATGGGTTTTGATCCAAATATTTTTATAGGACACTGGAGGTTCCCATGTTAACAAAAAATGCACTTAATTTGAAGAGTACTTATAATGAAAGACTTGTTTTTACAAAAGCAAATATTTAAATGTCTCAGCACGCTGTGACTTACTTTCTAAATGGATATATTTGTAATCTGTTAGAGTATTACTGTCTACCTGGGATGACTTGGCTATTTAAAATTAAATAGTGTTCTGGATTGAGAATCTCCAGAAACATCCAAACAAGCAGGAAAATCTTTGAAGGCTGTTAAGGCTTTTGGATCAGGTACACCATGAAAATTCTTATTCTCACCAATTCAAGAATACAAAACAAAGATACAAAAGTAAACTTTAGCACTAACTAGGTCAAAAGACCTCAAAATGTTCGTTTTCCTTTTGTTTAAATATCTTTTCAGTCACATTTCCTGTTTTAAAAAATTGAAAATTTCTGGTGATATCATGTATTTAGTGTTCAAGTTATTATTTTAGCTCCTGAGTTGCAATTCTATTTGTTCAAAAAGAGATAAAAACTCTTCAAGGAAAATGCAGCATGTAACAACCTCTGTTATTATCACAGGGGGAAATATGGAAGTAAAACTGCTGCTAATATAGACTTCTGGGAAATAAAGCACAATGTAATGGCAAATCTAATACAGCTTCTGAATTTCTGTCAGCAAGGCGATAAGGTGACTTGATGATGTTGAATATAAACTAAGGCACGTCTGGTAGATGTTAATGATGGTGAAATGTATACTTGAGAGACATATTCTTTCCAATTTCCCTTTGAATGCATTAGGTTCCTGAGGCAATGCACCAACCATGACCTTGGAAGTCTTCCTGAAACTGAACTACTCAACATCACAAATTCTGGGGAAAAACAGGGAGAGGTGTCTCTCAAACTCCAAAAAGAAATCTATTTTTTATTTCCTACACTCTTCCCATTAAATGATTCAATCTGATGAATATGAAATTTCAGAGTTTGACAGCATAGATGTGTCCAATGGTGCTTGTCTCCCTTCACCTTGCAACTCAATCTTCTACCAAGTGAAAATCCTGAAACTAAAAGTTGTATGGCATAGATTTGCATATTTAATCTTAAATGTGTAGCTCTTCAAAGGATGCCCATATACCTTGTATGGTAGCATACAAATGAAAGAAAACACACTTGTCAGTAGATTTCGGACAAGGTGGGACTAAGAGTTTCATGGGTATTAGAAGTCACTGCTTAGACCTTTAGGACTTGAAGTAATCTGGTACACCTAAAATACTTCTGGAAGCAAACATAAAAATTTTTGACATACAAGTGCATATAGTGTGAATAATTGCTGCATAATTAAGAGTTTGCAAACATCCTCCTAGCAATGACTGATTGTAAAAAAACCCACATCATTTCAGTAAGAAATTGAATAAGAAGAGCAGAGAAGTTAGGTGAACAATATGACCCTGTATGAGGCAGGTTCCAATTCTGGTTTTGTGTGCGAGTGCTCAGTAAGTCATGGTCCCAAGAAGTTTTATCCTGTGCCTTTAGTGGGTAGAGGACTTGCCTTTAACAAAACCCAGGCAGACCACTGAGCTCCTGTACTGGTTCCAAGGCCACTGGGCTCACAATGCTCCTGTGACTGGCTCGTCACCATGTTGCTCTTCAGGGACTTCAGCACATAAATAAATAAAGCAAACCAACTCTAACTTGCAGGAGCCAAAAGCCCAGTCCTGTGCGAGCTGAGACTTGAAGGATCAGACCCTTAGCAGTAAACCTGATTGTCCCAGGTAGGAGTTGCTCTAAAATTAACAGGGGAAAGATACAAACTAGCTCTTGGAATGAACTGGCATAATCAGGGAGACAGACTAAATATCAAACTTACATAAACAACCACAGAGACAGATGTCAGTGAAGTAAGCCAAATTTTATACAACACAGTTGTCCACTAAAATTACTATTACTGTCTCTCTGGGTGCAAGCATATTACATGTAAAGATCATAAGGAGGCACTTTCACAAAAGGTCTAGTCTGAAAAATAAAATATTCAAATGAGTTGGTAAGCCCAAAATTAGTGATTTTGGTTTTGTAAAGAAAACAGTTGTAGATTCAGTCTAGATTTTAAAACCGGTCAATGAGAATTGCCTTAACTTATAGCCAGAGATCTCTTGTTACCTTCCTCTCACTGGAATTCTCATGTGTTTCAATTCTTCCATGCCTCTACCTCCAGATAAAAGTAGCAGTGCTAAAGCAATTGTTGGAGAATAAGGCCTGAGATATTCAGAATAAGTAATGATTGGCTTCAGAATTAAAAAAAAAGGGACTCATTTAATGAAGGCAACTGCTGAATATTTTTTAATAACCTTGCCCTCTAACATGTAGGATTTTGAACGTTTTAAGCAGATCCCTAAAAATCCCTGTCTCTTCCTTGGAATGATTACTGTTATTGTATGCATTTCTGAGGATGCTATTAGATAGAAGTAGGACACCATTTCCCTCAGGGATAAAGGAAATTTTCCCCTTTCCTCCTTTATGGAATAAAGATGTTTACATAGAGGAAATGGATGCATCGTGTTTCTAAGAACAAGCTGCCATGCCCCCTTAGCAATTTTAATCTAGGGAGAATGAATGCTGCTTCTATGCAGCAGATACCTTGTCTTCTGTTGTAAGAGCAGGAAGGTGAAGCTTTGTCTCCAGGGCTCAGCAGAGGCTGCTCACCACCAGTGCTGCTGCTCTCTCCGACCTGCTGTTAAGCTTGTCATCCTCTGCTCCAGCTGCAGTGACTGACCACCAAGCAGGAGGCCCACTCTAAGGAATGTCTGTCTGAGGCTTACATTATTTACCAATAAAGACAGCCTATCTGCCTCCAATTCCCTGTGGTTTGTGGGCTTTACTGACTTTGTGGCAGCTCACTGCCTGTTTCTTTATTACAGTTTGTGAGTCACGCTTAGTAGGAATTAGGAAGTGACTATGTCTTTTCGCTTACTTGGGGCAGAAGCTTATGTGACATTTGCATCATCCAGATTTAGCATCAAGCCCTCAAAATAGTCCCTGAAGTTTATTTGGGCTCATTTCACCCCAATCCAAGAATGTCGTCAGCTATTTTATATTTATATTTAGATGAGATGAAACTCTGCCCAGAAATGCCTATTTTTCTCTACTGAGTACAAAAGGTATCTACAAAACAAGCTCAGATCTGAACAGCTATACTATAGAGAGCTAAATTTGTTAAATTCCATACGGTGTCAGGACAGGCACAGTCTTGTGTGGGATTTACTCATGATGGCTTGTCTGTTTGAGGAAAATTATTTTGAAAGAGAAGGTGTTTCTAGATAATCTTTGTATTTAGCGAAGTAAAAACAAGGTTCAGTTTAGGAAAGAGACTTTAGACCTCTGCCTAAATAATGCCCAAGGCTGAGATAACCAGTAGAATATGTATAGAACATGTAACACTGTTTAAGGCAACTGAGCTTGTTACCATTAGTTGTATAGGACTGGTATATCAGGCTCCAAAACGGGAGCCAGCAGACTCCAAGTTAGGACCCCTAGCAACCCAGAGGAAATGATGGAACAAGCCAAATCTGAAGTGTCCTGTAGCAGATCATTGGCTTATTTTGTTGTTCCAGTTAAGTCCCTCCCTTAAGAATGTAAATTTACACAATTTGTGAAGGAGAAAGGCACAAGAGTGTTAGACACATTAGAGAGAACTTTAGCTGACAAATGTCTTTGCAAGTGGGCCACACGCATACATAAACACTGCCATTATTTAGAAGAGACATGGGGACAGAGGTAACCCCACCAGCCTCCGAGGGAGAGCCAAGCAACTGTGGCTCAGACGTTAGAGACAAAATGAAAACAGCTCATGAGCTTTGAGAGGTGAGGTCTGTAAGACAGACAGATGTTGTGCTTCTTATCAATACAAAGGATTGCTCAACCTGAAGGTGCTGAGGTGCAGGACTGAAGTATTCCCTCAGTCTCAAGAAGTAGTTTGTTTGAGACTTAATTTACTTAGGAGGTTTTCAGTGAAGGCCAGAGCTACTGTCAACATTAAATATGGAGCAGTTTGTGCCTGTATATAAAGGTCATGTAAATACAGAGTGGGTAGCACAGGTCTCATCTGGGCTCTCAGCAAAGCATGTGTGTGTATATGACTCGGGATATGGTAATCTGTGAAGGAAGGTTGATGCCCAGGCATCTACTAATGTCATTTATTAACTACTCTTAAAAAGCAAGTATAGTTTATACAGAGGGCTAGCAACATTATGCTGTACTAGTGCCCTTCAAGAAGGACAGATTTGAGATAATTTTGCTGGCTCCTCATTTCTTGGAGAATTGCCATTTGCCAAAGGGCATGCCTCCCTCACCCTTTTATTGCTTGTTCTGCCAGCTGAGACTCAGCCTGATGTTAAGCCCAAATGACTTCTACATCAGATACATTGTCTTCAGCAGTAGTAGTAGTAAAGAAAAATTGATGTCAATTCATAGCCAAAACAGAAAAAATAACTTGTTGATGCTAGGCTCTCTTGTAGCAACTATAACAACCATTTGCCCGAAAAAAAATCACATTTCCTAAACTTTCATCCATGTGGCAGGAAGAACCAGAAATAACTTGTATTTCACACAGTGTGATAAAAAATAATTTTCAAATTAAAAAAACCCAAAGGAGCCAGAAGCATGTTACACTGAAGTCTAGCAACTACAGAGAAAACAGGCTTTTTGAAATAAATCAGTCTCTGAAGTGTTTGCTGTCAAAAATATAAATAGAGTAGTAGAGATTACTAAAATGACAAAGGAAAATTTAAGAAAAAGTATTAGCAATTATGATGGGTAACTACAGCACTCCTTAGAAAGAAAGAGAAAAAGATAAGATTAGGTGACTGTATAGGAGAATTAAGGTATATATGCCAATCATTAGCAAACTATCACTTCTGCTAGTGTAGTAAATTCAATTCAATGACTTCAAGGTAGTGGGAATTTTCTAAACACCATTTCCACCCTGAAAAGTTACTCCTGTGAAGCAATGGATTAGAAACACAAAATCATAACAATAAATGTTTCAAATAACTGTAGAAATAAACAATCTCTTCAAGTTCCCTGGGATCAGTAGATCCCTGTCATGTGGTGAAATCCACTTCTGCAAAGATCTTGAACCCAAGTGCTGACAGCAACTTTTGAATGTACATCAAAAAATGTAATTACTGCATTCCCTCCAGCAGAAGTCAGAAGGACAAAAAAAAAAAAAAAATAAAAAAGCTGATGATTGCTATTTTATTGTCCTAACAAAACCCTTATTGAAACACAGCATGACGTCAATGTGGGGAACAAAAATGTAAAATGTTAAATACATAATTTTTGCAAGGTGCCATTTCCTAGTTTAGATGAAGCAGTGGCCAGTGCAAGGTATTGTCTGCATGTTGCTACTTTTGGAAACCAAAAATCAAGGTGCCACAGGCGAAGGCAAGCTGGACAAGATAACCAACTTGTTACCAAGGGCAAACTGCTAAATGTGTATGAAAAGCCACAATTCTTTGGTCCTCAACATTCAAGTCCTTAAAAATGTACATGAAACACATACATTTAGTGGCATTGGTGCCCAATTATGTGTAAATGGCAGGCCAAAGCCTACTTGAAATAGTAATTTCAGTTAGAGAGGATTATAAAGTTGTTAATTAAAATATGGACAGAAGGTGTGTTTTGGAAACTGGAAGGAGCAGAGGAGTGGTGGAAGTGTTCAGCTGCCATGGTAGGAGCAATTTGATCAAATGAAGAAATCCCCCTGAGAATAATTGTGCTATTTGAGTACCTGTAGTTCTCTCCAAAGGCATCTATCAAAGAGAGCAAAACTTGCTCTTGTTACTTTTCTGATGTTTGAAGTATCTCATGAACCACACTTGCATTCTGAAACATAAATTAACCTGCAAATAAATGTGTAGAAAACTTTTACTGAGCTACAGGATCTTTAGAACTGAAATAAGGAAATATTGTCATATGTGCAGTTTAAGCTACCATAAAAACAACATAAGCCGTATTGTCTTAAAAGAAATATATTACCTTGTTTTTACTGTTGAGCAGCAGGGGTTACTTCAATCCAGTGTTTTTAGTTACTAAACATTAAAAAGCCTGATCTTGAGCAAATTGCAGTGCATAAAATCATTCCTTTTGCAGCACAATTCTTATCTCAGCCTGAGTTAAAAAAAAATTCCCTTAAAATTACTGCAATTAGCGCCATGTTCTGCTTGTTGCCTATGTGGCTGCTGTTTCCTTACAAGAGGCACTCGGGTACAATGTGATGATCTCTTGTCTTTAAGGTGCCAGATTTCCAACTCGCCTTTGGAGCCAGCTTCCATAGGTTTCTAGAAGGACATGTTTCTAGAGCAGGATCATTAGTTGCAAAAGGGAATTACAGTGATGGACACTTCATTGAAGATGACCAGGTGTCAATATGCTCAGAAACATATTTGTCTTGTTATAGACTCTTCCATCTTTGCTGCAAAGATAAAAAATTTTTGACCTGCTCAAGGGTTTTTGCTTAGACTTCATTGTACTTATTTTTCCTTTGTATTTTAGTTCACAGAATGTGTCTTGTGAGCTTTTACTCAAAACACTGTTTATATGAAAACATGTACATTTACAGCTTCTAAAAAAAAAAAACTTGGAAATTTTTTTAAATGATAAATTTACTCATTCAGTTCCAATACCATCATGTCGAACTGACTTTACTTTTTGTCATTTCATTGATATATACTAGTCTTGTGATGAATTTTAACTCTGAGCCTTAACTGACACAATCTACAGCCCATGTCACTGATGGCTCGAAATAAGAGCAGTGATAAACCAGTAGCTTATAGAATGACTGTCTAAGAGAGACTTCTCTCACTTAATTTCAACCCTTTAAAGGTTAGTCAAAGCTTGCTGTTCAATCTAGCCTTAATAGCAGTGAAAATCTCCAGAGGACAAGGACTTGAAGCAGCAGAGATAAGAAAACTGAGATGTTCAATGTTTATTGACAAAATCTAGATGCCTAATATTGTCCTGAATTGAACAATCTAGAGGTCTAACTTTAAGATAGATGAAGTTCAATTAAGGCACTTACTCTATTAATGATATGAAAGTTGGGATAGCATCTAGTTTACATTGCAGAGCTGTATTGATTCATGAATGCACACAAGACCCAAGAAAGGAGTGCTATATTTAATTCAGGCACTAATGAATTTACAAGTGTGAATAAACATGTTGTCTGCTCGGTTCAATAAACTACTTCTAATTTTACTTAATTATTTTTTCAGAATACTTTCACACTGCTTTTACAGCAGAACTGTTCTGAATTAAATGACTGAATTAAATTTGCTGTTATTTGTACTGGTCTACATAAGTTGCATAATCTGCATATTAAT
This sequence comes from Sylvia atricapilla, assembly GCF_009819655.1. Taxonomy (NCBI): domain Eukaryota; kingdom Metazoa; phylum Chordata; class Aves; order Passeriformes; family Sylviidae; genus Sylvia; species Sylvia atricapilla. The sequence continues at coordinate 102,582,499 of NC_089140.1, read as the reverse complement.
GATACCTCTGGAATGTGCTCTTTGCTTAACCAAAGAAGGAAATTACAGAGTAATGTTAAACACCACAGCACTGATAAGACACATAATCTAGACAATAGGGACTAAATAAAGCTTGATGACTTGACAATAGATCATTTTTAAAACATAAAGATCACTGAATTTACTCATAGCTTTTTTTGACTCAAATGATTGGAAACTACTTTATATTCTTATATAGTTCCCTGTTCAATACTATTAAAATAGTGATACTTTTTGAACCACTAAACTCAAACTTTAAAATTAGGAAATCATCTTTAAGTGGTGCTGCTAGCTCTCCATGATTTTTTATATTTTTTCCATCTTAGTCTTCATGGACTGTCCTTGAAAATGTCTTACTTTCCTTTTCACGCACACCAACAATTTGAGCTGTTCTGTTGTAAATAAATTTCTCTTTATATATCTTCTCCTCTCTGTTGTCCCTTTGTCCAGCATATACACTGAGCTAAGCTTTTATGGTTATTTAAAAGGAAGTCAGCAGAATAATTTCTGATTTATTATTGTGGCTACATAAAACTTGTTGAATCAAACACAATAGATAAGATGCTGCAAATACATAAAAGATAACTATCAACTGTGGAATTCATTTCCCACCTCTATAAGCAACTAGAATTCATATATCTAAATTAGGATGAGAGGAAAGCTGCTGTAGAAGTGCTTACTCCTCTTTTATACCTTAATAGGTGTTTAGCTGACTTTCTCATATGTAGGTGCCTACATTAAACACTTGATATAAGGTATTATGACATCCACTACTTGTTCTTCTATTTCTTTTCATCTTTGTTGTTTCTTCACTGAATCTTTTTTAAAGAATGACAGAGACCATAGACCTCACAATTAATCATATTTTATTTTCCCTTTTCTCGCCCAAACTTACATCCCTGCATTTCACTTGGTAGGAAAAACCAATAGGACATTTTCTGGAGACCTACCTAACTAATGCCTCCAACAGGTAATGTACAATAATGCATAATAATGAATAATACTGGTTGCATAATTTCAAATCAGGTATTAGACATGTCTACATTCATAGACCTCACTCTCTTTTATTAGATGTTCTTGTATCATTGTGTTTGCTGTTTTAGTTTTACAAATATTGTTATCAATACTTAATTGCCAATTATTTAGCTAAATAAATATTTGAAGGGAGTACTAACCACAGCACACTCATCTGTTCTAATTCTTCCATTCTTTTCCTTGTCCCCCAGTATGTTAATTTCATGGATTTATAATAAGGAGGTCTTGTTCTCAAATATCCATTGCTCCTTTTTTTCCTGCTTTTTTTTTCTCCTGCTTCCTGACTAATACTCATGTTTCATTTGGGTTCCTCTGGGGCAGTTGTTTTGCTTTGAAATTTGGTACTACTGTGAAACTGAAGATTCAACAACAATGTTTCTGGGTTTAATGGGATGTATTTGGAACAGGTACAATTATAAACAGGTTATAAATGCACTGCAGCATCCTGCTCACTCCTTAACCTTCTTTTGGAAAGTCTCGCAGGTGGTGCTGCATGGTTTGGCAAGGTCTGCTCCTGCAGCACTGCAGCTCTCTAAGAATCTCTCTGCCCTCCAGAAGTTCTAATTTTTCCTCTTTTTTCCCTCCACTCCCAAGGCATCAATTATGCTTTGCTGTATTGCTGAGAGATTTGCAGGGATCAAATGAAAAGTCAGATACGAAATACATGAGGGGCACGTTAGCATTCAATGGAAACAGATGAGCAGGACATTATACAAACCCAAGCACAGAAGAAATGCATTTCATTATGCCATCTGCTAATTTCTCACATAAAGCCCTTACTGCAGTGATTGCTGATACAGAAGTGCTGAAACAGTCATTAAGTCTTCAATCCTTTTTCAAACAATTATCATAGAATCATAGAATCTTTTAGGCAATCTTTTAGTACTGTTAATTGCCTACCATTGTTATTATACATAGTAATAAGACTACAACCATTATTTTCTTCATTGTTAATCATGGATGTGAAGAAGAAACACATATATATGTTTATATAATCACTATTTTTATTCAAATATCTGATAAGTGAGAATGACATCTCAATGGTGGTAATTTCTGTAGGGGTTGTCTCTTCCATTTATCCACTCATTTTGTTTTGTACATTTTCATTATACATTTCAGGGAACATTCTACACACTGTTTTGATAGTAGAAAATGCCTTAAAAATGATTTTGTGCTTCTTTCCCTCAGAATCCAGAAAGCAACCAAGTAATTTATAAGATGATGAAAAGTTTTAAGAAAAAAATCGGCACACCCCATGTTAGCAACCAGGAAAATAAAGATGAATCACTTAACAAGTTGCTTAGACAAAGATCAACCAAAAAACTCACTTGAGTGAATACAAAGAAATGTCTGACAGCATACAGGAGCTGTACTGTCATTTTGGACAAGCAGATACATTATTTTCTTAGTGCACTGCAGAGAATGTATTATCCAGTTGCACCCCTCCAAAGACTGAATTGGGAGCTGAGGCATTAATTACAGTCATTGAAGACAAATGACAGTATACTTCTCCTGTGGTGAGATGACAAAATCGAAACAAATTATTGGTCTGGCATACCTATTGAAATGCTAGAGTTTATTGAAGTTTTTAAGCCTGAGGCTTTCTGGACATACGTAAATTACCCAGATCTGACACACTGATTTCACTTTTGAGAAGTAAGTTATCATCTTCACTCAGTGAGAAACAGAACTCGGGTGGAAAGTGTCATTGAGGGTCTGTGCAGAGATAATCAAAAGTAGACACAATGTTTTGGCAGGCTATGAAACTGAGCTCTAAAGGGCAAATGAGCGCACTGACTAAACCTCTCTTTTTGCAAAGGTAAGAATATGCTGCAATTAACTGGGAGGATTCTCTCTATGGTTCTCCTGGCAAGATTCTAAGTGATTAGAAACAGTTATACTCATCCATTCAAAATCAACCTGGTTACTTGGTGTGGGCAAGAAAGACAAATACTGAGGAGAATGTAACCATTTTAGCTGGCAATTCAAAATATGAGTAACATTTCAGCAGATTCATTTCGTACTATAGTTAAAGAATGTAATGTAGGCATAAAAGTGGATTTGGTCTGAAATATAGCAGATTTACTTGGTGGAGAAAAAAATAAAAGAGAGTAACACGTTTGCTAAAAGATCCCATAGCAAAATGGAACCTCTGAACATCTTGAATAAGATACCTCATTCCTTTTGAAGTACAATGCATAATTCTGGAGGGCAACAGAAATAAAACTAACCAAAGCATTCAATTATTCATAAGAAACCTTCTGACCTTGATTCAAGTCTCTTTCCAATCTACTACAATTCTTCTTTCCTTCAGTGTTCTGCCAGCTCACCTCTTCTGAACTGCAGTCTGCTTCTTCTGGACTTGCTGTAGCCATGTGGCAATTCTTGACTCTTCTCCATGCTCCATATATCACGGTACAATCAATCTCTGTCAATGAAAATTTCAGATGCTGGAATATCCTCATTTATTGGTACAGACAGAATTCAAAAACTTGCTGTTCCTAAGTGTGCATTTAGTATTCATATCCAAAACTAGGCCAATATTCACTGTCTGAGTCCTGAATTGTGGGTGGAGGAACCATCCACAATTTTGGACATAGAATGTTTCACACCCCACAGCTGTTCATCACAACCAGCTTTGTAGTTTATAGGCATATTTTAGGTCAGGATCTAGCTGACCCTTTCTTGGCTACCTTCCACTGAAGCAATGTCCAGCACAATTGTTTGGCATTCACTGAGTGCTGAAATAGTGTCCATTGTTGCATTATGTAAGAATTTTGTGTTGAGCTCTTCTTACATATTTGAATCTATATTAAGGCACGTTTAGAACATATAGTTATGGCAGAACATTGCATAACTGTACAATGTGCATGTTTAAAAGGGAAAGGTTTTTCCATGTTTGTCAATCTGAAAAAATCGCACTCCTTTTTGTGTGCCTACCTGAAGACATATGGGAATTCTATATATAGCTTGCACATGGAGACAATTTAACTAGGACCTGCTGAAGTGAACAGGATTAGTTCCCTTGTTCTGTCCTTAAAAGAGATTTTTGATCAGACCTTTATTTCATCCACAGCAGTATCCTCAGTCTAGTTCCCTTGGTGTTCACTGGACATAATCATTATCAGCAAGGGATATAAACTAGTTCTGCTTTACAACCTATTCTTAGACATATTATTGTTTTTTATCTTGTGTCCTACTTTATGTAATTATTTATTCAACTAAATAGCTCATTCTCTTCTCAGCCTCCCTTACGCCTTTCTTTACCTTCCCCAGGTAATTGCCTTCTGGAGGAACAGCCCTGCCTGAGGGTATAAGAAAAAAAAAAATACATGTTAGGATTGCTCCTCACACTAATGTAGGAATTCAGAGACAGGGGATACAGAAAGAAAGAAAAACAGATACATGAGCACTGATAATAGCATGTGCTATATTTTTTAAGGCATAGAGAGTAGAGTAGCTGATACATGGATTTTTTTTTAAATTGAATTTATAAAATTTACATTCACTGTTCCCTGGTAAGAAAGGCTCTAACAAACTACCTTCATAAATCTTTCACAAAGAAAAATGTCCAATTTGAAGCATTTTTTTAATGATTTTTTTTCTTTTTCTGATTGTTGTTGGATATTCCAAGAAGCATCATCTCTCCTAAACAAGTGCATCAGTTTTTCAGCTGGGTTAGCTGAGTTTTGACTCAATCCATCAGGCACAGACTAACTAAATGTTCTTCTTTCCCACAGACTAATGAATATCACTGCACATGTCTGCAATTACTGTTTACTCAGTAAGAGAAATGTCTCTCCTTTGAACAGCCTTACAGGATAAAAAGTAATATCTTTTGTCCTGTTGTCTGGGTCAAAGTATCCGTGAGACTCACAAACTGCCTCCATGCTGCTTTGTGATGGGCCAGGAATGATTCTCTCTCACTATTCACTGGAGAATACAGGGTTCTGTAAACCCTGAAAGTACTGCTTTCAGGCTCTGTTGTGGCTTCCCTTCTTGGTTCATGGCCACAGGGAGGCTGGCAGCATGAAGGCAGCAAGAATGGAAACTTTTTTAAATAGGAAAATACATATACAGGTGCTAATCACATAACTAGATGAAGGATGGATTGAAAAACAACTGAAGCTGTTTGAATTCAGCCAAGTCAGACTTACTAATCTTCTTTCTCTTGTTGTTTTTGTTATTGTTTTAGAGGAAGCTGTGCCATAATTTGGAAGTAGAAAGAAAAATTACTAAGTATGATTAACATGACAACAGCAATAACAATACATTGTTTTTTTATTTATGTATTTATTTTAGTTTGGGCATAGCACAGTAAGAAAGAAAAATAAATTAAGCATAGAATTACATTTTTCAGTTAAGAGAGGAACTGTTTTGTTATTAGAGTAAAATGTGACAAATGCGTTTTTGAAAGGCCATTGTTAAATTAACTAAACATTTTTCAGAATAATTTTAAGTTATATAATAATGGAATTGAATTTTAAGTTATATAATAATGGAATTTAAATGCATTTTACCTTGGTTTTTCAGCAATATCTCTGCCAGGTTTTGGTACAAGAAATATATGAATGGGTTTAGCTTTTTTCTCGTAAGAGAAAGAGTGTATTTTCCTGTCACTTGGTAAGGATGAGTTTTGACACAACTCCTCTGCTCTGTACCCATGTCAGGGGCAGGAGAAGCACAAAACCAGTGTCACATGAATCTGTTCTCTGTAGTTCAGCTAGGCTCTTTCAGCAGATATGTTACTTCTCTTCAAGTCATCCTGAAATATTTAAAGCTGCAAAAAGAGACTTCTAAAGTAATTCCTCCATCCTTTAGTATGAGATGTTTTACCCAGCTAAGCAGAATTCTGGGGCACAAGAAAGTTATATAAATACAGCTGGTACTAAAGCAAAAAAATTGCCCTATTCTGTAAAGTGAAGGATAAAATTTTATCATAATTAAAAGCAATGGAAAGATGCATGTTGATTTCAAAATAGTTTGGATTGCATGTACAGGTAAAAAAGCAAAAACCTTGTAGGATCTGTTGCTACATCTTAAAAACATACGCTACCTATTATTCACTTTGTCATGGGTAACGCAAAGTGTATTCAGGTCTTGTCATCAGTCACCAAATGTGTAGAAGTAATGTTAAAAATCAGTTCCTAACAGACATGAAAAAACTGTAATAGGATAACAAGATAAACTGATGCTTCTTCATGACAGCACTTAATGATTTCAAGAATATGAATGTAACAAAGTCAAGAGGTTTTGGAAAGAAAAACTGATGAACAATGGACAAAATATACTGCTGAATTATCACAAACTGCTATGAAGGGTTTCTTTTCATTTTCTACAGATTAGTATAATAGAGAAAATGAACTTGATGAAATGTTTGAAATCAGAATATTTCCCAAGCCTCATGACATATTGTTCTGTCTAACAATAACACAGCAACCTTCTGTAGACATTGTTACATAGAGACATTTAACAAAGAAAATACGCTTTTAGATTAGTTTCTGTCCCTCAGGATTTGGAGAGATGCAAAAACACATTAAATGTATATCTTGAGCTTAAATGCCATCCACAAAAGACAACACCATTTTTCAAGTTAATTCTTTATTCTATAATTCTTCTTTTTTTCTTCCATTTATGTTGTAAAACACAACACTGATTCTAATATTTTTTTCTGAACATCTGTGTGTAAAATTTAAGTGCAGAACTGAGGGCTAGAAATTGAGTTGTACTTCAAAGTCTTTTACAATAGATGTTGTAGACTTTGAAAAACTCAACTCCTTTTCATTTTTTAGCCAGTCAAATTTGTTACAGGATACTATTCTCTCTTTTCCTTCAGAGCTGTAATATGTTAATATTACATAGACTTTACACCCATAAGGTTCTGATATCTTGAGAAAGCTCTTACAAATAATATCTGTAAAGGGGATGCTAGAAGTAATTTAACCTCAGTATTCTTGGGGAATTCATTTTCACTAAGCTACAAGTTGCAGAACTTAGCTGCTCTCAGTTTATAACATGTCCTGAAATTCTTTCAATCTTTTGGGGATTTTTAAGGTAAAAAAAAAATCTGGAGAAATACTGTTTTTAGTCTCTGCCTCCTGCATATATAAGGAGTATATATGCATATATGTATACATCTCACTGTATGCTGAGATGCTTGTGTGCTCCTTCACATGTAGCCCTAAAAGTTAAAGCAGAGAAAAGTGCTATTCCCAGTGCAGAAGTTTTTCTGACCCTTTGCATTTGTCCAGAGCTAGAGATAAGGGCATTCTTTCTGTGAAGGGGAGTGGAGATTCAGGTTCCTCTGTGTCTCTCAGAGAGATACTCAAATCTGAAGGTTTCTCCTCTAGCACCAGCTGTCAGCAAGGTGCTTTGTCTTCCAGACCATGCCTTGCTTCACATGGCCCCGTACCTATGGGGCAGAGCATATTCCCAGGTGCCAGCTTTAATGCTAGGTGGGCAGGAAATTGCCAGGAGAGCTATTGCCTATGTAAAGAGATAGCTCAGGATAAATTATTTCATTGACACTATTGCATATATGCAAAAATAGCCCAGGACAGAAAAGTTGGGTGTGATATACACGCCAAGAAAGGATTATGTGGGACTTACTTGCTCTAGAGCCAGCCTCATGGCATGGGGCACTTCAACAGAGCACACAACTCTGTCTGCCCTTGTATCTAGGAAAATAAATAAGTTTAAAGAAAGTGTCACCAAGTCATCCAGTTCCTCATACAAACACAAACCAGGATCAACAGCACCTGTGTATACCAAGAGGATGGAGCCAGGCTCTTCTCGGTGCTGTGCAATAGGACAAGAGGCAAAGGGCATGAACTGGAACACAGGAAGTTCCAGCTCAACATCAGGAAGAGCTTCTTTACTTTGAAGATGACTAAGCACTGGTTTGCCAGAGAGGTTTGCTAGAGAAGTTGTGGAGTTTCCTTCTCCAGAGATACTGAGGAAAGGTCTGGACACAACCCTGAGCAATGTCCTCTGGGGGATCCTGCTTGAGCAAGTTGGACTGGATGACCTCCAGTGGTCCCTTCCAACTCTGACCCTTTCACATGTCTGTTATTCTATTTGCTTAGTTTTGCTCTAGACATGCTCTAGACATGTGCAGTAGGGATTCTCCAATATTTTTTCCTTTCTTTACATATGGTTGACTCAAGCACCGCTTCTTTTCACAGTGTCTGGTTCATGATGAAGACAGAAGGCTGCCCAGCAGCAATCCTTGCAGTTCACTTTAATGTGCACTCCTCATCAGCTTCATGCTTTATTCAAACATCCAGCAAAGAAGATGAAAGAAAACAGAGGCCACAATGATTCACGCAGATTATAAAATGTCTGCTCTATAATCAGTGGAAAACAATTTGCCTGCCTCATCAATGATATAACTCCCATTTATGCAGAGAAATAAACTGCATGAAAAATTAGTTTCAACTTTGGCAACATCTACTTCTACTTACAATAGAGCAGCAACTGGAAATGCAAGAGGTATAAACTGCCTACAAACTAAAGGCATATCTTAAGATGTGGATGTGTGTTACATTCCTGATTTCCCTCTGAACAGTGAGACCTGCTGGAGAAGGCTGTAGAGAAGAAAAAGTTATTCTTGTGACATAAACCACCAGCCACTCTAAACTAAAGAGAAAGACACTTTTCTGTAATGGAAAATGGATGGTGTTATATTTTATATTTAAAATACCATGGAAGTTTATGAACTCATAATCAACATTACACAAAGAGGTGTGTGCTTTATGAGCTGCTGTTTTACACTGTCTTCCCTCACATTCAGTGCCAAGAGGCAAACAGAAATGTGGCAGGTAGGGCCATGCACTTGTTTTATGTCTTACCGAGGGATGAGGGAAATGAAAACTCTCTTTAAATTCTTGAAATATTTACATCTTAAGAAAATCACCCTGAAGGAGGTCCTCTTTTATGTACAATAGCAAAATAACCCCTTTACATAGAATTCTGCCTTGACCTATAAAAAACACTGAACAACAGTTTACTGTCGGAATTGTTTAGCTTTTAAAAAGTTTCGTGATTTGTTAGAGTGGGAATTTTTGTTAAAATCTTGGGAAGCTCAAAGCTTACCTTAGATCCAGGTGTAAGAAATTAAATGTATTGGAAAGAAACAAAATGGAGGAGGGAACCTATCCAACAAACATCTGTGATGGGTGCTAATACATTCTTTTAAAGCCACATACATTTTATTACATTGGGGAAGATTGGTACATCCCAGATAGGACAATCAAAAAGCTATTCACAGACAAGTTGACAGCACTGAGTTTTTGTTCATTTCTTTGGAATAAGAAAATAATTATCTATCACTTATTCATTGTTTTCTTTGTGTATGAAAATAAGAAGCTTACAAACACGTTGAATGTCTCTGACTTTCTGTAGTACCTCCTTCCACTGATTTTTCAGCAGACATACAAAATGGAACTTATTCCATTATTGTATCTTAGTATCAGATTAAATAATTATGCAAATGTTTCTGCTATTCACTTATCAGTATTCAAATCAGCTAAGATAATGGGAAAGTGATGCGTTTTTTATCATTCAGTCTACATTTGCAGATACCAACTTGCTCAGAGGACAAAAAATAAAGCTGTTTGTAAATCTTTCTGCACAATTTTAATAGGGAGTAATATTTTCGTAGTTACTCTGAAAGCTGAAGTGCATTTTTATTTTTGCTCAGCCTCCTTGTGGGGCTGTCCAGCTGACTTCATTACAGCAAAGGTAATTTGATAGAAATATCTGGTGTTTGCTATATTTGATGTAGGTTGACTACTGTATTACCTTTCAATAAATCGCTGCTAGATTTTAGGTGTATGACAGTTTAGCACCGAATTTATCACTTCAAAAGAGACATTTTTCTTAACTATCAAGTGTAAATAATTTAAAAAAATATCTTTGAATGTCCCTTTTAGGATGTAAATAAGTTAAATAAATATTTAATTGTGACATTTTGAAAAATTAAATTAATTTTTTTGCTACTTTTCTGGAATTGAAAAAGCTTTTCCATTGGTTCCAATAAGTTTTGAATCAAGATCTCCACATAACTTCTGAATTCAGAAGTCTTTGTAATTTTACAGTTACTCGGAAGAAATTACATCTTTCCCAACACGATAGAATTTTAAATTCAAAAAGTTCCTAAATGAAATTTGTCACTTTTTCATATACAAAAGTATTTTTATAGATACATTAATAGCGAAAAGGAGGGGCAAGGAAAGCCTCCACTCTTAACTGGATGGGGTGGGGCGGGAATATAGCCACCCAAGTCAAGGAAAAGGCTGAGGTATTTAATGTCTTTTTTTGCATCGTTCTTTAATAGTAAGTATGGTTATTCTCAGGGAAACTGGCCTCCTGAGCTGGTAGACAGGGATGGGGAGCAGAATGGATCCCCTGAAATCCAGGAGGAGATAGTTAGTGACCTGCTGTGCCACTTAGATGCTCACAGATCTACAGGATCAGGTAGGATTCATCCTAGGGTGAAGAGGGAGCTAGTGGAAGAGAAGCTGCTTTCCATCATTTATCATCAATCCTGGCTATATGGGGAGACCCCAGATGGCTGAAAGTTGGCTAGTGTGGCACCCATCCATGAGAAGGGCTGAATGGAGGATTTGGGGAACTACAGGCCTGAAAGCCTGATTTCAGTGCCCAACAAGGTTATGGAGCAGATTTTGTTCTTAAAGGTCTCTTCCTACCTATGATTCCAGGACTCTATTCCATAAAAAGTTTGGAATTTCTATATAGACTTTCATATAGACTTTTAATTTGATTTTTATAGCTTACTCAATTCAAGTTGCCAGGAGCCTAAGACATGAAAAAGATTTGAAAAGAATGTTTCAGAAATGTTTCTTTCATCAGTTCCAAGATTATATAAGGTGCTCTTCCCTCTTCACCCATAAAACAAGATTTTGAGCATAGCTTGATATTCCCTCTTCTCTGTTAGAAATGGGTCAATAGCTTCTGGCAAATATTTAACTTGTGTTTTAATTTGTATATATTTCTCAAATGCTTTTTGGAAATAAATATAACCTTTTCCTAATGCGAGGCAGTAATTTTATTGTTCACATAAGCTGTCTTCTCTCAGACTGCTCTGTGTCAACTGCAGTGGAAGAAAGTGGCTCAGACTGAGAAGGAACATTTTGGATAATAGCAATATTATACTTTGAGGAATACTTTCTTTCACCATACTTTTTCATCTTGATGCTCCGCTGGTTTCCTCAACCCATGTGACCTAAGAGCTCTATAATGGGCTGGCAGATATTTTCACCTTATGGTGGACACCACTGAAGTGTGCATGCATCATTCCTGTTAATATGAATATCAGGCTGCAATTCTCCATAATGGAGGAAGTGAATTACCAGGGACTTTTTTTCTAAATATTTAAGTGTGCTTATCATTAGATGTGGCTTGTTGGCTGGCAAGATTGACTTCCCCCTTGCTGGCAAAGGGGCCTTGCAAATTTGGCGTGGTGTGCCATAAAGAGCAGCAGGAGGGCCCCTCATGGAGATTTCTTGCACTTACTGAAGGGACTGAAGGGTCCCTACATCTCTAGTTCTAGACTGGACCTGAAAAATTCAGCTTGACATACCATGGGAGCCCTACCCTGGTGAACATTTAGTTTGCCAGCATTCGTCCACTTACAAATGTGGTAAAGATACTGCACCAGATTGGATTTGTTTTGGAATGTCTATTCATGAAAACCAATAAATATGTATTAGAAAATATAGTTGAACCAGACCAATATGTGAAGAAATTTGGTATGGATGTTAGTCAACAGATTATATTGTTGTCAAAGAGAAAAATTAGAAGAAAATTAAACAGAAGACAGTATTATAAAATATATCTTTTCCCCCCAAATTATGTGACTTTCACTGGAGATGCACAGGACTTACTTTCCAAAAAGCCATTTGCTCTTTTGAGCGTGGCTCTTTGCTTTTCAGGCAGCACTTTTCAAATGACACATGATTTCTATGCATCCAGGTAAAATCATTAACAAAGTCTCATTTTCACATGAAATAATATGAGTAAGAAATTGTGAAACACATTGCATTACTTATTTTTGCCTTAATTATAATAATGTCATCAAAATATTTTTATCATTATTATCAGTTTCCCTTTCAGAAAGTGATGTGACATTCTTTTCACCTCACTCTGCATGCTCCAAAAAGTGAGGTGAGTGGGAGTATAGTAGGACTAACTTAAAAACGTGAAACTTTAGTACAGAAATGAGGTCAAATTTTCAAGAAATTACTTTGGGAAGTGTCTTTTGCTCTCAGTTGGGCTTAGATACGCACAGGGATAAGTCAAGATGTCTCATATTTAAAGTGCAAAGTTAGATAAAAGGAGTCCTGAGGTGAGAGGTAAAGGATTACATTTTGTATTTTGATAGCTAAGACTAATCTCACACTGAGTGACTTTCATTAAAATAGAAAAATTTTCTCAGGATAACTCATGGAAAAATTGTTCCTATCTGCTAAAGAGAGGAGAAATTCAAACTAGGCAACAGTGCTGGGGACACCCTCCAAACAATATTTCATTATTCTCCTTTAATGTATTAAAGAGGAACTAAGACTAAATCGAGACAAATGTTAAAGGACAATTTACTGCAGGAGAGAGACTTCATGATTATACCACCTGTCTTCAGGTAGACAACATAATTGCATCCTTTCGAAACCTGATGCAATTTAACTATCGTCATATTTAATATTTGTTCCTAATAGGAAAAAAGTAAGTTTATGTATGTGTATTAATGAACAACATAGTAGGAAAACAGAATTAACTTGAATAACATTGCACATTATCAGTGTAAATTTTTTCTTAGTTTTGTAAATTTTGAAAGAATGCACAACATACATTTATTAAATTTGCTTCATTACTTCTGTATTTGCTTGATTTAGCAGATAATTAGAGGCATGGAACACCTCTTTTACAAGGAAATACTTGAGAGAAATGGGTTTGTTCAGCTTTGCAGTTACCTGATTGGAGCCTTTCAGTAGAGAAGAGAACTTGTAAGGAAGACAGAGATTTTTCACAAGAACATGGAGTGACAGGACTGTAAGGGACAGATTCAAACTAAAAGAGAGTAGGTTTGGAGTAGATATTAGAAAGAAGTTCTTTGCTGTGGGAGTGGTTAGTATCTGAAATATTGCCTAGGGAAGCTGTGGGCACTCCATCCCTGGAAGTGTTCAAGGCCAGGTTGGATGGGGATCTGAGCAACCTGCTCTGGTAGAAGGTGTCCCTGCCCATGGCAGGAAGTTGGAACTACATCTTCCAACTCAAACCATTCTATGATGGTTCACACACAAGGTTTGGGTTTTTCTCCTGTTGTCCCACTAAGATGTAATTCTTTCAATACACTGAACTTCATGTTTACACTCCACTGTTGGAAAATGCTAAATTTACATGGACTGCACAGTTAGAATTTATGCATCTTTCCCATAAGCACCCTGAGATTCCTTACCTATAAAATACATTTTTTTTTCTTCTTTTTAGAGGTCCTTTTCCCCATTAAAGGAAAGGACAGCAATTCCAAATAGCAATCAGTAAACCATTCTTTGGATTTTTGTTCGTGTTTTTGGTTTTGGATTTTTATTATCCAGTATGTATGTCCCATCTGTATGATCAGAATTTTGGCTGAAGAAAATTAACTATTAAGTTCAAATCTACCATAAGAGACTCATGGTTCTATTCAGAAGCTATTTAGTTTACCAATTTTCCTTTCCTTGTCATGTGGTACACCAATTTTCAACATAGTTTTAGAACACTTCCAGTTAATTCCAAAGAGACTGGATCACTGGATGACTGGCATTAAGCTCTGATTTTAGCTTAATCTCAGGTGTCTTTATAAACCCCTTCAGTTTCTTTTACCTCTTGTTACTGAACAGAAATCTCTTTGCAAATTCCTTGTGAACAATGTAGTTCTTGAAGAAAATCCTACAATTCTCCTTTAAAGTTCAGGAGAGAAAAAAACACTAGAATAATCCTACTTGGTGTTCATACCGCAGACACACAGTTCAGACAGTGAGAAATAAGATTCAATTATTTAAAAAAATAAACCTTAAAAAAACAAAAACAAAACCAAAAAACCCAAAATGACTCACAGCAAGGACTTAAAGCATACAGAGATTGCTCATTCTTTCTCTTAATATTTTGAGTTACTGGTCAGAATCACAAAATAATTAGTTCTATTTAGACATATGCCTTTTGTGTGTCCATTTACAGAATTCCTTGGGAATGATGATTATAGATCCAATAAGCTATTGCTGATAGTTCAAAAAGACAATAGGAAAAATATCCTGGTCCAAAGACATGACTTTTTTGTATTTTGTATATACATGTATTTGTGTATGTGTATTTATTTATCTTTAAAAATTATTTATTTTCAGTAACCTGTTGAGACTGGGAGACAAAGGCTGAATAAATTCCATATAATACCAAAAGATTAATTTCATGCTGTCTAACTAAACTTTATAAATTCTGCCCTTCTCTGTAAGTGATCAATTTAAAATCTATGCCTGTGGCCCACAATTACCAACACTTGGCCATGTTTCACAAATACATCTCCTGATGTCTGCCTTGCTTTCAGTAATTAATGATGACTCACAGCTTGCCACACTAAAATGAGAGCCTTTGTTTATAACTTATCTCCCTCTTCCTTCTTCAATCTTATTCAGAACATGCTAGAAATATTTAGGACTCCCAAAGGGCTTTATAAGGAAACAAATTTACAAGACTCTCAGTACTGCAAAAAAGACAGCAGTTTCACTAGTAATATTACAAAACAATATATAATAGCTACTGCATGGTCACACCTTTGGGCTTTTAAATATAAAACCAGAAATTAGAAGATAACTAGCTTAACTCACCTTTAGGATAATGTCCCTCCTCTGGAGTAAAAATATAAGATTAACAAACAGGAAAAAAAGAAAGAAAATTATCCTGCAGACCTTTGCAAAACAAGCTGGCATGCACAGCTTCCTTTGCCCTTAGACATTACTGTGTTTGATACAAATCACAAGTTTGACTTTCCAGATCTTTTCCAGCCATTCTGGCTGCTGCCCCTCAGGTAAAGCAACACTGGGCTGTAATGAAAGAGTAACAACAAACCCTGTCGTGACCTGGCCATGGTGAGCACCAAAATATGAGCCCATGAATTGAAGATTTTGCCAAGTGCCAGCCTGATTACCATAACAGAGCTAAGTAATTTTGCTGGAAGCCACTTTAAAAAAAACAGAGGAAAATTATCAATTACCAGCCAGCAGAAAGTGAAGACACACTATGAAAAGCAAGATAAAGCATTGCTGCAATTTGTCAAAACTGGTAAAGGGTAAACTCTGTTCCACACGCAGCATGCTGGGATACAGCTTTTTATATACTTTTGGTTGGGTTTTGTGATGCAGAAATACATGTTCAGCAACTCCCCAATACATCCTGTTCTTTCCAGTGTTTCCTATGACTTGTACAACTGAGTCTATGTCTATATCAGTCCCATAGAAACACAGCAGCAGCATGTCCTGATAAGAACTGGTCTCAATGGCAAAACTACTGTTGCTGTGGCATTGCCATCCATCTTACACACACCTCGGGGGTTTTGCTGTACATTCACTCTAGCCTGGCCCCTTGGACTGAATCCCCTTGCCACCTACGTGCATTATGCATGGTCTTAGGCTGTGGCTTTTTTCGCACTGGGGAATCCTAGGCTTCTAAAACTGCTGCACAACACAACCTAAGTGAAGACAACAGAGAGACTAACAGAGAGACTCACTCAAAACCCACCTTCCATAACTAAACTGAAATATGCACCCTTTGAGGATGGGTCTTCAATATCCTTGATGGTGTGTTTCTGAGGATGTGAGACAAGCTGTCCCTTGTCTGTCTTTCTGTGTGGACATTATAACTAAAAGTCACGTACAATGTATGGGACAGGGGGAGATAAAAGTCTTTATATTCTCCCCATTTTACATTTCTTTCCTGGAAAAATCACTATTAGCTGCTAAGACAGTTAGTTGTACAAACCTAAGCAAATGCTCTTTTATGGATAGTCTGTAATACCTTTTACTTGTATAAAGCAGAATATATTATTACTGGAGAGAAGAATGACGCATTTTCTTTCTAGTCCATTTTAGTTAAAAATAAAACAAACAAAAAACCCCGCGGGCAGATATAACAGAAAGAGTGTTTAAATATCATAAACGTATTAGCTGGTATCCTGCAAGGCAGACAGTATTTTCCATGACATTCTCAGACAGCAATATGCCAAAGTTGCTTGCATCAAGTGGCTGAGTGGGAGGCAGAGCAATAATGCTATAAACATATGCCTGCGCTCTCCCCGCAGGGTTGTCCTTCTCACAAAACAGGACCAATTTCTCTGAGCCCTCACTGTCTTCACACAAGTAATCACCATCACGAAACTCATCTTTCCAACTCATAGCCAAGAGATGTAGAAATATCTGTTGCTCCTTGGTGAAATAAGGTGTTGTGGGCCCTAGGAGAAACAAGTAAGGAAGAAAGAGCAATAGGAGGGATTACCAGTCATAGTGATCATTGCAGGGAAATATGTTTTCAGTTCCAGGTTCACTTTTTTCTTTACTCTGTGATTGAAATGGAAATGCCTCAGCTATATCAGTGGATGAGGAAATATTTTATTGTAGCTGCATAATGCTTTTTTTTTTTTTTTTTTTTTCCCAAGGTGCTAGGAAACCCTTTCAGCCAAACAGAAAGAAAGAGAAAAAAAATGAGTGCTGAACACTGAAAACAAGGACAATTCTTATTTGATCGAGTAGAGTAATTCCATACTTTAAATCAAGTCTCTCCATTCAACACAAACTTCAATGCAGGTGCAGAAAGCAGTGCCTGCCCTACTTCTAAGCATAGCTCTCTTTGGTTTGGTATCTGACGGAAAATCCCTTCAGACTGTGTGACTGTTACATTATAATCATTAAATTCAAAATCCTATGAAGATAAAAATACTAGAGCAGTCTATCCAAAATAGTCACCCAGGTACCCAAGTAGAAAGCCTGAGTTCAAACAAGGAAAATAGAATAGAGTACTGTGAAATAGAGGCTGAGGTTTTGACCCTAGTTCATCATAACTGAAAAAAAAAAGGAGGAAATGGATGGAAATTCTAGACTTTATCTTTGAGGAGAATAAAGGAGCTTTGAAGATGGCACAAAGACTACTCTGTGGAGATACAATTTACTGAGCAAAACTCCTGAGTTTTAAAGCTTGATGCTAATCAGTTATAAAGGTTTTTAGGTGAGTTACCCTTTAGAAGAAGACTGAAGCCAAAAGTGGGTTGGTTATTTGTAGATGACCACAGAAAATAACTTTGAAAGTAAAAATGCCTATGCTGTGTCCTGTTTCAGAGGCAAGTGCGATTAGAGAATGCCAGCACCAGACACCTGATATGGAGTCATGTCTTTAATATGGTGGGAAGAAGAGTTTGGGATTCTTAAGAGCCATTACAAGAACTCTGTTTTTATCTTAATCCCCACTGAAAGCTGTTCTAGAGCAGAGGAGAGAGCATCCAGGCTGGGAAAGTCTGTCGGTAACCTGCCCATCCCTCTCCATCTCTATTAAAAAAACCTGCAGTCTGCTAATCTTAGGGAGTCAATTCCAAACAGAGTGTCAGAGCTCAACAGAGCAAAGGAGCAGTTCAAAATGCTTTAGGTAAACTCAGGTAAAATAGAGAGGCCTTAAGATTTTTCTGAGCAAATACAATGTGATGAAATGATGCGATGAAGTAATTCAATTACAAGCTATTGTAAGGCACTGAAGTTAATGATGGGTAGAATAATAGGATTTCAGGAGAAAACAATTTCAATTTATAGTAGAGATCTCATATCTCAAATCCAACCTGATTTCTGGATATCCATGAAGATGTCATGTATTACCTCTTAGGTGAAAAATCAGGGAATAAATTAACTATGACTGTTTTCTTGCTTGTTAAAGAAAAAGAAATGTTTTAAATCTTGTATTCAGTCACTGATGCTGACATGTTCAGGTAAATATAAAGACTATTGTTACCCTTTTTTTTTTGCAGCTTTTAGGGCATATTTTTTTAAGCTATCCAGGGCATATAATAATTTGTCAGGGCTTAATTTTCTTCTCGGTTTCACCCAACACTGCTGTATCCAAACATGAAATCTGAGCAATCCTTGCAACTTGTCAATAGTTTCTACATCTAACTACTGAACAGTGATTTTACCTTTTATAATAAAAAAAATCACTTTGGAAATAGTCTATGCAGCAGTAGTGGATTTTTCAATCTTTCTGCTAGTGTCAGAATTCACTTCAAAATCTGAATCTCAGTGTAAAATAATTAAAAAAAAAAAAAAAGATAAAGATTGGGAAAAAAAAAAAAAAAAAAAAAAAAAAAAAAAAAAAAAAAAGTGGTGGGCTCCAGGGAGAAAATGGAATATTTCCTACACTTTGATCAATTTCATTATGTCTGTTTCCTATTTCAGCAAACTGTCATTGCTGTATTTATTAGTAGGAAAAGCATTTCAATACAGCTGGCAAACAAGCATCCTCTTGTAGCATCTCTGGACAATTCTAGCACAAGTAATTCAGAGGTATTAATGAAAATTTAGTCTTCCTTTGTATGCATAGGGATGAGCATTCCAGAGGCAGATGTCCACATTTGTTTTTTAACAAACTTAGGCAAATCTCTTCACCATCCAGACTAAAGACTCGTGTCTGTAGTGTGGAAGATGTACATACAGGCTTTTGTGTGATACCAGGAGGCTTAGAGAGTTATCATTACCTGTGGTGCATCCTTTGGAATGAAGTCATCTGGGATGCTCAGTACTAAGTTGGAAGAAAATAGAGTTAGTTTGATTAAATAAGTTTTGATATTTCCGGTCATAAGAAGAGAAGAAAATGTAGTTGAAATCAAATTTCACCTAATTCTTCTAAATGGAAATAAGAAAATAGTTCATATTCTTCACTAATTCATGGACAAAGAGTTATTTATTCATTAAGCACAAAGCAGAATGTATCAGAGTGACATATTCAGTCAAAAATATTGGTGGATTGCATTAAAAATATTCTTAGATCTTACTGTTACATGACAATGACATATCAATATTTTTTATGACTGCACCAATTTTGCATATGAGAAATCAGTGTACAGCTGGTGCTATCACCACATTATGCCAGATGCAAGTAACTTTTTAGTCTTTTCCCTGGACTATCCATTATCATCATTCTATCTCAATTTAATGAAACTCAGGACTCCTTTCAACTTCCTTCAAATAATCTTCAAAAACATTTTTATCTGGACAGAGGGACACGGCATTGCTTTTCAAACTGGCTCATTAAGTTGGCATCTTGACAAGGTGGTGGGTGAGAGGACTACTGAGGTGGGTTTACATTTGGTCAGTTTAGGTCTTGCCCTGCACACCCATATTTTCCCGTCTCCAATTAAATCTGAGTCTGGATCTGCTCTCAGGAGTCACCTCTGGATAATGGGTAAGGTTAGCTCACAGGCTTCCATCTCACCCATGAGACCACTTTGTTTCTATGGCTGCACTGCTGCTGACCCCACTGAGCAAAATTAGGCTGTCTTTGAGGATGTACAGGTGAAATGCTTCTGCAGTCTGGAAGCAGCTCATCAGGATGCAGGTTACCATGGGTCCTTGCTGTGCCTCCAAATTGCTACTGATTGTTCAGCCTTCCGTGAGGCAGCCTGGACAAAAATCACAAGATGCAGTAACCAGATCTGAGTTAAAACTGCTGGCTCATTTCTTCAAGTGTTTCAGCCAGTACTGGGTTGCACCTAAAAGCTCAGCACTGCGAAGGATGTGGCCATGAACCTGATTGCCTGCTTTGAACAGTGCTGCTGAAATAAGATGGACTATGCACAGGCTTAGAGATACATGTTTCTTAGATAACTTGCTGGGAATCATCACAATAAAATGCATGGAAGTGCACAAACTCATTAAAAAGAAATTTTCCATATGGGCTTCCATATGCATGCATATCCATATAATAGATCTGAATTTATAAACTACAGCATCTGCAGAATGGGGAAAAATATTATTTACCCCTTGCCAACGCATTTTTCTCTCCCACCCCGGGCCAAATGACTATAAATGACTGTATTTATTATTTTGGGAAGCATGGAACTGAACCATTCCGTTATTCTGACCCCAATCAGAGTCACAAACACTGCTGAGAGAAACTAGCAAAAATTATTTTGCCATGTATGTAGGCTAAAATATGCATGTATTTTCACCTTTTCACTGAAGCCCACACAAACCCCAAACTATTGAGTAACACAAGTTCCTGCTCAAGAACTTGGCTTTGGAAATACTGGACATAATTTCCTCCAGTGTAAGATTATTAAATTTCCTCGTAGTGCAAAATCAGCAGAATCCAAAAGTCAGCTCAGATCTGGGACCTGTGAGCTGGCACTCTAGCATATTGGTTTAAATATTGCCTCTTGGCCTTTCAGTTTCCAGCTCTCCCTGTAGGCTTCAACATTAAATAATGTTGTATAAGACATTTATACCAAATTGAAAGGATATAAAATGATAAATGTATCAGATATGGTGTTTACTGTCTCAGATGTTAAGCTAAGCTTACAAATATAGTATATATGCCTGTTCATGTATTTTTACTGTTCAGTCAGAAATATGCAGAAAATTCAAACTAATCTAAGCAAATGAAAAATATTTCTGCCAATTCATAGTGCAACTGAACCTTTTCAGCTTCATTTAACTTTTTCTACAAACCAAAAGCAATTTTCAGAGGAGATAAATGATTTTCACTGCAGGAATGCCAAAGCTTCTCTGATAAAACGAGCAACATTTGCTGGCGACTAGTGTATAAAAACCCCACCCCCCTCCAAAAAAAAAGCTGTTTATTCTACCACGGAAATTATCAATTTAAACACCTTTTCACAGACTAAAATGGAAAATATTTCATATATTTATGAGAAAAGATTGTGACAGAGATGTTTGGCACTGGGCTGATAAAATAATGTGACAGTTTTTAGAAGCACTTCCTGAGTGTCAAAAGTATATAAAAGATGAGTAGTCATATGGAAAAATCGTCCCTTCATTTACACATCATCAGTAGAGGGAAGGAAGACAGTGCAAAGCATCCTGTTCCAAATGGGCTCTTTACCTAAAGCTTTTCAGCAAGTAAGGAGAGACGATTCACAGGAAGGGAGATGGGTGCACAGTGCATCCAGCACATCAGAACCAAAAAAACCATACAGTTTGTACATTATGGTGCCTTATAATTTGTAAGGAGGAAGGACAGAATTCCCTATTCCGTTTGAAATCTGAAAGACTGCATGCTGGGTTGTTTTTGCTGGGTTTATTTATTTATTTATTTTAAAACATAAATTCAACCTTGATATTGTTATTTTGTTATTTTTAGTTAAAAATAGTTAAGTTAAAAATTCTATTTTGATTCCAATGAAAACACTGATCAACTAATTATTTTAAATGTAATTAAGAGATATTATTGGTGTTTGTATGTGTATGAAAATCTGATTTATGCATTTAATTTTGCTATGTTATTAGCCACAGCAGTAATTTCAACCACACTATAGTACTACAGATTGACCTCTTTGCATTCTTATAAGCAGATAAATCTCTCTAGCACAAAAGCTTAAATCATCTTTGAGACTTAGGTGTATGTTCTGGATCAGGAGAAGCCTAACTACTAAAAGTAGTGTCATTGACATAACTTCCCACATTACAGCAAAAGTCAATCATGGCTGATTTTTCTCTATTGGTTAATTACAGGTCCTTGGACTTCACATGATGGTGATTACAAGAGTGAAGAGTGCTTCTGATTGATGATAAACACACATAATTTCTTTTCAAACATTATATAGAACACAGTCATTCACTGAGTTGCTCAGTAAGGAAAGAGACATTTGCCTTTTCCTAATAAAACATGGCACAGGGAAAAGACTGCAAATTCCAGAAAATAAGGCAAAAAGTAGTTTGAACACTGGATCATTTCCTTAGTGCAGTATTTTAAGAAAACCTCTGATTTCTCATTTCCCATGGCATAATCATAGTCTCTTAACTCATACTCAGATTACATCAAATCCTTTCCAAATTAACCTAACAGTGCTATTATTCAATAGAGGACAAATGTGTTGCAAAGAAAGTTGCAAGAGTTGTTATTATTGTCATTATTATTAATAACTATATCCTGCAATACATTCCAGGAGTCCCAGGAGTTACTGAATCCTATTTTATACTCTAATATGGAGCAATACTCACTTCATGTTTTCTCCTCCCACATATTTTTGGCTGAAGTAGCTCTCATATACAAAAGAAACAAAGGATTTTATTTTACTTACTTTACTTTTACCAAGTGAACAGCCCCGCTCCTGGGATGACACAACCATAAAGCCCAGTACAAGCTGGGATCTGTGTGGCTGGGAGCAGCCTTACTGACCTGGGGGACAACAAGCTGAGTCTGAGGCAGCAGAAACTGAGGCTGCAGCAACAAAGGCAAACTGGATCCTGGGCTGCATCCGTGGGGCATTAGTGGCAGAGGTCCTCTCTACTCAGTGCTGGCCAGGCCACACCTGGAGTTCAGTCCAGGTCCCCCACATTTAAAAAAAGATACAGACAAACTGGAGAAGGTACAGAGGAAGGCTGTAAAGATGATTAAAGGGCTGACTACGTGGCCCATAAGGAAAGACTTGAAGGAGTGATGTCCTTCATTGCTGAAGAAGGGAGTGGGGACCTCATAGTACTTAAAGTATTCCAGCACTTAAAGGATGATTACAAAAAGGACAGAGGGTTTTTTTCCACAAGGAACTGTATGGAGAAGACAAGGGGCAACAGGCACAAACTGTACTGAGAGAGGTTTCCTCTTGATGTAAAAAAACTTTTCTGCAGTGACACAATCAGTTTCTGAAACAACCTCCTCAGGGATGTGGTAGAGCCCCACCAGTGGAAGTTTCAAGATGCAGTAGGACTGGGTGATAGAAAATCTCATCTAGGGTCTCTTTCCCATGAAAGATTTGTGGACCAGATGATGTTCTGAGGTCACTTCCAGCCTGAGCTGTTTTATGATTATGTAAGACATTTCTTTCCTGAAGGTCTAAAAGTAACCACAGTGCATAATAAGGGGCTGAATCACAATCACAGAAAGACTGGAGCTGGAAGGCACCTCTGAAGGTTATCTGTGACAAGCTGGTATTGAAGGCAGGGCTAACACCATGTTTCTCAGAACTTTTTATAAGCAAGGTTTGAGAATCTCAAAAAAAGGCAACTTATGCTGCCTCACCTCGTTAAACTAGGGCACTTCACTGTTTTTCCCCTTGGGACTAATGGGGATTTTTTTGCTGCAGCTTGTGACCCCTGCCTCAGTCTTCCTGTGTCTCTGAGAAGACACTGGCTTCATCTTCTTGGCAACTAGATGCACAAAGACAGTAGGTAATATTGCCTGACAATACTTTAGGATTAGGAAACCCAGCTCCTGTAGCTTCTGTTTGTAAGATATATACACACACCCCTAAACATCCAGGTGCATATCTGCTGGACTACCTTGTTTGTTGATATCCTGCTTACACTGAGCAGGGGAGATCAATAACAGGATGTACATAAAGCCTCACCACAGTGCCAGGTTAATCTCTTACCTCAAGCTGCTGCTCAGGCTGCAGCCAGTGCAGCCCAAGGTTCTTTTAGCTTTCCTTGCAGGAGCACATTGCTGGCTTGTGTTCAGTGATACAACCTTTAGAGTCAACCTTTCTGGCTTGAATAGCATAGCTGCAGTCATAATCATATTTGGGTCCTGCCAGCAGGGCCAAAAGAAGCTGATTTAGAGCTAGTTTAGAGTGTTTTCAAAAGTAGAAGTCACAGAGCATACATTTAGCCCAAGTTTAAGGCAGCAGTGGCTTGAGGACATCACTTCCTTGGTAAAAATGTGTAGAGAAAGGCAGCATCCAGAGTGATCTGGATGATGGACAGCCTCTTGGGAAAACACCACACTATGTGGTAATCAACACTGAGAGTGCTGAGGGATGCTGTTGAGGGACATTGTGCAAAGTCAGACAGCTCGTGTCTTGACAAGCTCATCCAATCCACCTCCTTGCCCCAAGGCAGGCTCAGCTGCTGCCGACTGCATCACACTTGACTAATGTTTGTCTCACCCACAGTCAAAAACCTCCCACCTGGCAGGCTCTCCAGGCAGCTATGTCCTTGCTGCCCTACCCTTACAGTCAGAAACAACTAACTATCTAACTTGATACTGAGCTGGCATTTTAGCTTTCCAGAAAAAGATAACAGAGACATCTGCAAGATGTGATTTAGGAGTAGCCTTAGACCAACTTACACAGACTGAGGGACATCTTGGGAGCCTTTCCAGCCCCATGTGCCATGTGTTCTTTGGTTATCTTGCTGCTTTCAGGAAAATTATTTGACAACTAAATCCTCTGAAAGTTGTCTTTCAACATGAAGCTGGAGGGAGTACTAAAAATGACAGTGATGGAAATGTCATACTGATCCAACTAAAGTTAAAAACATGTAATAACAGTGACCTTCTTAGGATATGATTTTATATCCCCCTAGATACTGCACCAGTTCTATTTTGGATGATCTGCTCCTCTCAAAAAAACAATAGCTTGAACTTATATAGCAAATTATGCATAGAAAACACAGTTTTAGCAAGCCAACATGTTTTGTCTTGTTTTGTTTTGTTTTGTTTTGTTTTTAAGCTAAAAACAACTCAACAGTTTACCCAGAAAGAGTGCATTAGTCATAAAAGCCTTTTGGAGGAAAGAATATAGTGGTATCCCTAGTCTAACAGAGAAAATCTAGTTTCAATATTTTTGGAGCTTTATTGCTGTCTCTTGACAAAGTTCATGAAATTGGATTTATCTCCACCTAAACTCCTGCTAGATCCTATGGACTGTAGCTATAAGTTAAATTTTTGCTGAGTTTTGAATTAAACTTAGAGAAACTCACAGAGCACTCAGTTAGAAAGGCTTTAAATCAAATAATATATTCTTCTTTCTCTTAGTTCCCTGTTAGAAACTTAAAATGTTTATTTTCCTTCAAAAAATCAATATTACATACACACTGATATCACTGTTTGATTTCTCAGGCTTGTAATGGATGGGATAACAGGCTGCAGAAACAGTTTCTTCTATTTTTACACTATATACAAACCATCTAGGAGATGAAGATGGTGAATGACCAGGGCGTTTAAATGCCACCATCTTTTTTGTTTTTCAGTGGCCACATGCCACCAGACACACAGAGACACCAAAGAACTGCAAGTGAGGCTGAATGAGATGTGCAAAGAAATCCTTCGAGGATCTGAAATTTAGGGTTTTATACAGGCTTCAGTGCCACATTATCACAATACTAGTATTTCCTTTGTTCTGACCTTTCCTTCCTTCAGTTGCTTAAATAGGTGAAACCTTATGAGTAGAAACTGGCTGCTCATCTACATTTATGTATATTTGGAAGGCAACGATGTTTATGTAGGAAGAAACAGCAGTTGCAGGTGGCAATTCACTTGCCCTGTGGTAAAAAAGATCCCAGTGCCTAAAAATCCCACTGAGCATACTGCCAACACTGTCTGGAGGTACAGTGCCCAAGTGGAGCCACCACCATGATCAGGCACATGAGGCAGGTCAAAAGGCCTTCACAAAAAAATAAAAAGGATCATGTCTCCTATGATCTACGTCTACTGGCATCTGTTGCTCAAATTCTTTTCCAAATAATGTTGCAGAGCAAAGACGAACATGGACATGGAGGTGCCAGTGCACGACTTTCTTGATCACAGCTCCCATTTCACAGTCTTAATTGCTACTTATGAGACCCTGGGTATCTCAGTCGCCTTAGAAAGATAATGGTTGGTACCATTTAAATTAATTAAACAACATTAAACATTCATAGCCAGGATTTTTAATATTGTCGTTTTAAAACGGGTTGTACTAACAGATTTTTTTTCAAACTGCTAAAAAGAAGTCAGTGCAGGATGCAAGACCTTGATAATGACTCTCTTACTCAGCTATCAGACTGTTCATACTGCAGTCTGTCAGAGCAGATTGCCAGTGCCAACCAGATATTGAAAGTTCTATTTGATTTATAGATTTCTTCTAGATAGCAAAAAAAAACCATTGTGCTTTCTGTGCTTCAGTATGCACATTGGGCAGAAAATACCAGAATCACAAGACAAGCCTTGAAATCTGTACAAT
Source organism: Sylvia atricapilla (assembly GCF_009819655.1). NCBI lineage: Eukaryota > Metazoa > Chordata > Aves > Passeriformes > Sylviidae > Sylvia > Sylvia atricapilla. The sequence continues at coordinate 102,556,245 of NC_089140.1, read as the reverse complement.
TTTGCAATCTTTCTCTGTTTAAGAATTGCATAACAAGATATTGATATTTCAGAACCAGTAGATGACATACTAATAACAAGTTGGCAAGTAAAAAAGTAATTTTCTGTCATGCAAATGCAATACCAAAAGCTGAAATAAATTTTTCTAAACCAAGTAACTTTGAAGGCTACATGCTTAAGTAAGTAATGAACTACATCATTCTGAGGGCACAGGTTATTTTGGAAATTACAATAGTTTGCATTTTAATTATCTTTAAGCAGATAGTCTTGATGTTCTTTACAATTAGTAAGCAAACTGTAAGCACCTTATCAGGACAGTTAAATGATAATTAGATCAATTTAAAAAATATCTAAATTAAAGGCCAAGGAAGGTTAGCTTAATTTCCTGTTTATGACCAAGGGCAAAAGTTGAAACAGTAGATGAAGGATTGATCAGATAAGAAGCGGAAGGAAACATATTAAGTACTTGAAATTTAAGAAAGTTTATGGGAAGACTGTATTCAAAGTCCATCTTCCCTTGCAAGTACAGAAATTTTAACAGCCTCTTGTCATAGTTTTGCTTTTCCACTTATGCTGAAGTGTCATTTAACTTGAACACTCTCAATGGTCTTTTTTATAGCTTTTCTTCATCCAAATCTCCAGCCCACTCTTTTTTTTTTTTTCACTGATCAGACAAGTAGAGTACTGGATAGATATCTGTTGATGGCTTAAGGACTTTTGCTGTTGCACCCACTTCTATTTAAGTGTTCCAGTTATCTGAGCCTTGCTTAAAATGAAATATCAAAATTTCACAATTTTGAAAATAACCCCACATACATTCCATTGGAAGGAGGAGAACATTGAACCAATTATTATTAGAAGAAGCAAAATAAGTTTTTGGAGGAAGCACAGAAAACCAGGAATCCTGGAAAAGGAAAGAACTTCAAGTTGGAAAGATGTGAAATGGGGAGAATCAAGTAATTCTAGGGCGAAAAGCAGAAAAGCAAATGGAATTGAGAATAATGCAAACCCAGAAATAAAAAGGCTGAAAAGAACTTTTCTTCCCCCAAATAAACAACGATTTAGAACTACAGGGGCACAGAGAAATAATAAAGGCATGAAGGAAAACTGAACAAAGAAAAGAATGACTAGGAAAGAGAACAGAGGCAGCACAATAGAAAGAGAATGAGATACGGATTGAATAGAGATAGGAGGGAGCAAGAGCAATGAAAAAAGCCCACATTTTGTGTTTAGAGAGTGATACATATTTTTAGTACAAGTTTAATCTTTTGTGGCAGACATAATTATGCAAAATAGCAATCTGCATCCTAAATATCTAGTAACAGCAGGAGTAGTGGTTTACAGTCTTTCTGTGAACACATACCATGTGTCAGAAATTATGACATTTTTCACCATGATAGCTGTCATCATCAGTCTGCTCAGAAATTCAGTGATTAAGATTTAGCCAAAGATTGTGTAATTTTTATAGGACTTGTATAGTTCTTGTTCTGACACGATGATTTTAAAATAAATGTCTGACACTTGATGATGTCCTGAAATCAATAAGCTGAGACATAAGCCAGGAGGTATAAAAAGAATAGGTTTGTTCTCTAGTGGGTTGCAATCACCACTACAACTGCTCAAAGAATGCTTTATGCATCACGCCATCTCTCTTAGCAGGAGAATAAGGTGTAAATGAAAACTGGCACCCTAAAAGGCTTTGAAGTCTAAAACAGCAGGATTAAAACCAGCTGTACAGGTTGTAGGAGAAGCCTGACTAAGAAAACCATTGATTATCTAATGCTATCACAGAATCTTTTTTCCAAAACTTGGTGGTTTATTTGTTGTTACAGTCAGGAATCATCTCAGATTTCTCATTGGACATTACTTAAAACACAATACATTGAACTAGTAACTCCAGAAGAAATAAAACAACACTTTACTGTCCTGAAATGCTTAGCCCCCATGACACATGCTGAGAATTAAATTGGCTGGGCTATTTCCCTCAGTACCAGAATTGAAAAGATCTTGAAAGTAGCAGTAGCTATTTACAGCTAGCAGACTTGATTTTAAGAAGAAAAAACCCTAAGACCAGCACACCCCCAAAAGCTGGATTGGAAACAAGCTGTATGGAAAAGAAAATTTACATTTTATCTACAGGAGCTGAGCAAAATCAAAGAATTATCATAGGAAAGCAGCATCTTTTTCTTCAAAAGGGTATCTTGAGTCTAGTGATGTGTTGATTATTGTAATCTTGTATCATGTTGGCTTGATCAAATAGTTATTGGTATGTAGATGATTCAACATCCAGATGTAGAACAAATCTTTTGTGCCAAAAAATAACCACTAGTCAATAATGATATCAAAACATGTATAGTTTCTCTAAAGAAGAATTTAGATAAACATCTTCTAAAATTCAGCTAATATATTCAAACAAATTATTATGACTTTTTCCCTCAGGAAGAATAAATAACATGGTAATCTATTTAGAAAGCATCCATTCCTTTTTAATTCTCTGCAGATGGATATAAAATATTCTGGTTTGTTGAGATGCGCTAGACATTTCCCAAATATTTAAGTAAAAGAGTTTCATTCATGATTGGTTACATTGGGCACATGAGTATTGCTAAAATGGTAACACTATAGATTTCATTTGCCTGCACTAAGCTTCTCAATCCTCTCTTCAAACATTTGAATAGTGCGATTAGCATCTTCATTTGGCAAGGGAAAATGTTAAAATTCAGATGGAATTCATCTAATTTTAAGCATTAAGGAAATTAATATGCAGCTTCCTATAGAATTGAGTTAATCAAGCTCTTATTATTGTAATATCTGCATATATTTAATTATAGCCAGTTCCACTGCACATTTCATGGAGAAGTTTGTAAGGGTATGTAGAGCCCGGCCATTGTCTTTAACTGAGGAATTTTTGTCTGAACATTGTAGGTCCTTTTTTTTGTACGGGACTCTAAAATCAGGAATCACTTAGCTAGCTGAAATAAAGCTTCTTTCAAAACAAGTAAAAGTATCCAGAACTTTCAAATAAAAATATTCTTTACATTGATAATAAATTTTGTGGTTATTTTTCTAGCCTACTATCAAACTGCTTCCATATTGCTGCTCCCCATTATCAGATTGTTTGTCCCAAGTTTCGATACACATTCTGTTTGGTGAGGCTTTTTCCCATATGGCAAGCCCAGCAGATGCTGTTTTGTAGAAAGTTTAATCATTTAAAATTACCACTAGGACTGTGCTGTGGCTCTGCTGCAGACTCAGTGGAATAGAAACGAACGCAAAGTGCTTCACAAAACAAACAGAGAGCTGATACCACTGCTTGTGCAGCAGCTTCTGCTGAGAAATGAAAAAGGTGTTTGCAGTCCAGCAGCGTGGTAGTGGTCTGTGACCTGCAGCAAGTGTAGAGCCTCAGGACAGCTGGCTGGGTTTACTCTCAGGGAAGCAAAGAGTTGGGCTTCCCTTTGGTACAACCAGAAGTTTGGGGTGGGTAGCTCTTTTTCTCCTAAGGTTAACACGTTAAAACCTGTTGTGAAAGTTTACAGTCACACCCATAAATGCTAAAAACAAGGTTTAGATAACACTTCTCCCCTCACACTTTTTCATAAGCTTTTTTTCCCTGCCTGGTTTGGGGGGCTTTTGTGAGCAGCTTGTGGGTTTTGTGGCGAGGGAGGAGGGACAGAGGAGAAGGCGGCAGAATAACAGAGATCCAATAGCTCAAAAAAAAGCAAACAAATACAACAGCAGATAAAAAAAGAAAACTGTATCATTACCCTATGAAAGAGAATGAGCAAGCATGCTTTCTGCATGCTCCCTTGGAACACAAATGTACAGAAGAGGAGAGATTCAGGTCATAAAAACAATTTTGAACTTCTGCCTTAAGGCTGGGAACAGAAGCAGAAACATGTCTTTCCAGATCTTTGAGTAACTCCCACTTCACTTTAATAACCCAACAGAAGATCAAGTTAAACATGGATGGTCTCATGACTCCAGAAGAGCTTACAGTGCTGTTTGAGATAGATCTCTGGGAAAGAAAAATGTCTGCTCTGCTGAGGAATATGTGCATTCCTCTTCATCTATGCCACATAAATCTGGAATTGAAGATGATGAAAAGTACATAATGTAAAGCCTGCATCACTGTTGACATTAAAGTGAACAGCTGAACTGTTGAAAAAATAACAACCCTAAATTTAAAATTCAGCTGTCATATTGATGAATTACTTTAATTTATGTGCATACATATCTCAAGAAACAACAGCAAAATCAGACAGGAACAAAACAGAACAGTGATTATATAGTACCTCAGAGTATGTTGAGAACTATCTACCCTAGACATTTGGTTTATTTATTCAAGAAATTGTTACATTTTTCCTAATATTTCAGCTCCTCTGTGTCAGATACTTCATACAGGAATATTTTCTTAAGGTAAAATGAGCCAGTGAAACTCTGGGAATAAAGGAAAGGAAGAGAGCTGTACACCTGCTGTACACATTGTACAGAACTCAGCTGTATTGCAGATGTAATAAAATTCATGGACAGATAAAAATGCAACAGTGATATTATAGTGCATGTGCCATAAAGCATGTTATAACTTCTTTTTGCTTTGCTATCCAGAAGTTGTGAAGGACAACTGCCTTGAATAGGCTGACTAATAAATAGTATATCCAATGCACATGTCAGTTTTGGATGTTAAAATACTGAAGACCCATTTCAAATGCTGTAGTATTAGACATCTGACACTTTTTAGCTGAGTATTTATCTGAACACTTCAGTGGAAGAATTTGGTTTTACTATATTCATTTATTCATAAATAAAAATTTAGGTCTTTTCTGGAGAAAAGTGATTCATTCTTTCAGTTATTACTGAGGGATTTCCAAAAAATAATATTATTGTTTCTGGAAGCTTCCTTTTTGACCTTCCCAAGGGAGATAAATTTCCCACATTTTCCTGCAGACAGGACAGAAAACCCAACAGATTTCACTTACAGAATAAGTCTTCCTTTCCTTTGTTTTGTTATGCAAATCTAGTCAGTTGCATGGAGGTGAGGAGTAAGCTTGATCAGTTGATCTTACCAAAAAACTTGAGATACAACAATTCCCTTCCCCAGAGATGCTGTTACCTCCTCAGAGTTCAAAAGATTACTTGGAAACAGATTTTGGGACCACTGCCTGCTAACCCTGAACAGGTGCTACCTGTGAGGAACAAGAAATAGCCAAGTTCTACTGTAAATCTCTGCCGTCTTCCAAGTTTTCAAACAGAAATGTCCACAGACATTCTCAGGATATCATCAAAGGATGTCTTACAGATCTCTGAGCACACCAGGATTTTTCCATTTGGTTGATTTTTGGTGTTTTTTAAACTACACAAAAAAATCTACTTTTTTACTGAAAATTTAGCTAGCAACTTCAAGACTTATAAAGATTTGGTTAAATTCTGAGAAAAGTTGTCTCTTTAAATTAAATGTTGTATTGAGTTAGGTTTAGATGGAGTTCATTTTCCCCCAGCAGCCCACACAGTGCTGTGCGTTGCATTGGTAGCCAGAAAAGTGTAGATACCTCACCAGTGCTTTGGCTTCTGCTGAGCAGTGCTGGTGTCACTGCTGCCTCTCAGCATTCCCCCTCTATCAAGGGTCGGGGAGGGGGAAAGTTCCTGGGAGCAGACACAACTTCTCCCAACTGACCCAAATTAGCCAAAAGGATATTCCATACCATATGACATCGCTCAGACACAAAAGCTAAGGAAAGGAGGAAGTAGGGGGAAATCCATTATCTACAACACTTGCTTTCTGGACAAACCTTTGGCACTTGAAGGCCAGGTTCCCAGGAAGTTGCTGACCATTATTTGCTAATGGGAAGTAAAGAATAAACTTCTTTTTCTCTTTGCTTATGTGCACACAAGCTGTGGCGTTTGCTTTAGTAAACTGCTTTATCTCAACCTACAAGTTGCTTTCCATCTGATTTTCTCTCGCTTGTCCCACAGGGAAGGGGAGAGAAAGAGTGGCTTGGTGAGCACCTCTTTGAAGGTCAACCCACCACAAATGTCCATAGAGAAGAAGGGAACTGTTAAATAAAAAAAATAGTAGTAACAGCTGTGTACGTCATTAGGTCTTTTGCATTCCCTGGTGTATTCTTTCACAGATGGATTATTAGAACAGCAAAACATTCTTGATGGGTGCTCAGTAACTTGTGGCATATTAATAGCTGATAACTTCTCAAGTTCAAAAAGTTTCTAGTAACACTATAGACCACTGGCAATCAAAGAAGAGAAGAAAAGCTTTGTGGAAAAGATTGGCTAGAAAAAGGTGAGAAGAACACTGATATGACAACGAAGCCAAGTTTCGTGGTTTATTTAGCTCACACTTAAAAACTAGTGCTAGATTCTAGAGCAGAATAAACTACATCCAAAAAAGTAGCTTTTCAGAAAGGCACAAACAAAGGACTCAGTAGTGCAGTTTTATTGAAACAAGGTAAACTCTAACAAGTGGGAAACACCACTACTAAGATGAAGCAAATATTTGGAAAGAATGTTTCTATCAGGCAACCATACTGGAATCCTGTTATGAAAAAGCAATTCAGAAATTAAAAATCAATTTTTATGTTCCATGGGCTCAGTCCAGCACATTTCTGAGATTTCTTGGCCACACATGAACTGAAGTTCAAGCTTCATTAGAGAAGTCCAGGGACCATTCCTAAAGCAGATTGCTGTCATGATTGCCTAGAAACAAAAAAGAAGGATATTGCTGAATTTAAGTGTTTTTCTTGACATAAAATATGGCATCAGGCTGTGATTTAGCAAATATGGGGCAGAGCTCCAAAGGTGCAAACTTTAGTACTTGCTTAAACTTAAGTTATAATTGTTGGGATAATACCACTGTGCTTCAGTGAAGACAATACCTTCCAACACATCTCCATTCACTTCACAAAGTGTTTCAACCGTATTTTTTGTCTTGGCAGAAATTAAGATGAACTGCCTTATTATTTTTTATTTGTACATGGCCAAAGGCTTGTTGATAGTTGATGGGCCATATTTAAAAAAAAAAAAATTGGCAAGATGAGGCATTTTATAGAGTCAGTTATTATTAAAATCAGTTATTATTATTATTAAAGAAGAAGAAGAATGAATGAATGAATGAATGAATATAATAGGAATTTTGAAATATTGGTGAAATAATATGAGGCAGGTTTTGATATTTTAGTTTTAGCAATGTTCAGTACTATGGGTTCTGCTATTTTCATCAACACTTCTTTGTGACCCATCATATCAACAGAGGTTCTCATACTCAGTGGGTCTAATTTATCATCTTGACATAGGTGAGAGCCCAGTTCCTAATCATATTTAGTCACAATAAATCATGTTAAATCATGTTGGATTCCTTTCTCTTTAAGACAATTCAGTTTGCAAGTCACAGCTGTAGAAGGACGGATCGCAATGCCTTGGCTAACATGGAGCCACATCTTCCATTCTCCACCATAATTTTCCTGAAGGCAGGGTCTTCTGGAACTGGCATTTTTTTGCTAAGAAGGATCCTCAGTTTGAGTATAGATGAGTTGAATATAGGGCTCTAATGTCATTGCAGCAAAGTGAAAGCAGGCCACAGCCGTAAGTGCAGGGCACCTGCCTGCAGAGGATAGAAATTTCACCCTCAAGCATTTCTCCAAGCTCCAAAATACCCACAGTAATTGTAGCACATTACAGAAGGTGACAGACAAAGACTGTAGGAAACACATGTCAGCTTCAAAGAGAAGGGAAGGGAATAATTACAGACCCGTGAGACAGTCTGATGTTTGTCCAGTTCCTTTTCAGAGTGAAGCCTTAATCACAAAAAGTGCTATTTTTTTGAGCTTCTGAATCACTGTGACTGCAAAGGCTTTAAGGTTTCAATAAGAAAAAGGAAACAGTGCCACCTAACTGTGGAAACTGTAGGGTTTTTTTAACTCATTAAGCCTGCAATTTAAATGTTACTACTGACAGCCTTTTTTAAATCATTACTGGTAAAATCTATTTTTCAGGAAGAAAAGTCCTCTTGACTACACTTCTTATGTAAAAAATCTGTGTTCATTCGAAGACACCTAATTGGAACAGGATTCATACTTAATTAAGGAGACCATATAGGATCAGACCATGTGTGCTGAAGTTTCACCTTAAGTACAATAATTACTCCCTTTCAGACATAATATATGTATGAATATGAATACACAGACATGTGCATATTTTCTTTTTTTGTATTTCTTTCAATCAGAAATTATTTTCAAAATTATCACTTTTTATTCTGTATTAGAGAAAGCAAAGCCTGCTGTGACTAATTACCACAGCAGTCCCTCAACTGCGAACAGAATGGGAGTTTTATGAAAATATTCACCTAATGACTGAATGCATTTTGCTGTGCAAGGTGAATTGACCCTTAAGCAAGTATCGGCAGTGTAAATGCCCATCCAGAGCTGAATTATACATGTGTAGGCTCATAGCTCAGTTTCAGAAATCACTCACCACAAGTACCTGTGCAAAAACTACACACAGAATTTCTGAGGCTACTACAACTGTCCAAGTTCCTGAATGAAAAACAATGAAGAGGAAATACTTTAAAAAATTATTCAGGACATGAGCCCCAAAATTCAGTCAAATCATAGATGCTAAACTGTTATCATCTAAAACTTTTATTTACAATGAAAAGAATTTTTATGCTTGTTTTTTAAGTATCTATTATAAATTCAAATGTACATATTTTGAGCAAGTTGTTTTCTAGTTGCAACAAAAAAAAATATTTGACATGGTGGGCCTTGGAGTTTTCCACATGTGTTTGTTCTGAGGATGAAAACTCCTCATCTCTTTCTTGGCATCTTATTCTTGTACCTTCTTTGAATCTATTCCTGATCTTCTTACATTTACTTTACTTCACATTAGAAATCTCTCACAAAGAAAAGGGTGAAAATGCAAAATGTCCATTAGCCAAAAAGGAAATTTAATATTTTTAAGAGCACAAGAAAATAGTGTGCTCTCAGGCATGGGATTTTTAGCTACATGCTTTGATGTTTCCATTTTTAAAATCTCAGTGTTATTTTGCATGGTTTTCCCTAACAATGAGCTTCGTTGACTAACAGTGTTATAGATGAGAATCTCTTTACTTCAAAGACTAGAATCCATCTGACATTTTCAAATAATACTGAAGTATTTAGAAAAGCAGTGTTGCATATTCCAAGACAGTAAAAAGCATCACACTTGAGTCTGATGCTAAACATGAGATAACATTCCCACATTTGGCATTTGATATAGGCCCTTCATCAGTACAGAAATATTCAATTATTTCCCTTTGAACCTTTTAGCTTTTTTTTTTGGTTTTTATGTTTTTAGGAAAGCATAGATAAAGTATTTCAATAAGTACTAATAAATCTATGTGATCCTTGTTGAAATATTCTCTCACTTTTTACTTCAGAAATGTGCTGGGAATAATGTAAATACACAGTTCTGGAGCTTGATCCTTAAAGGATAAGAGGTATCTGAATATTTAGAAGAACCTTCATTTCATTTTTGCAATATGAATGCCATTAATAGAAGCCTGTCTGTTTTAGGGCTGTGTACTTTGAGTATGAAATAGCCATATCTAAGAAAAGAGAAAACTGTGGCTGTGGAAACAAAATTCATAATATATGCAACAGCCTGGGAAAGAGATCTTATTATGTCTCAGAAAAACTAAACTAAAAGGACAGCAAATGTTGCTCTTTCATTAAGTTTATTTCATTAGATATTAGGTGTTAGCTAAACTATTAATGTACACACAAAAATATCTTCCCTTAGATTGGAATTTAGTTTATTGCTTTCCATCTTCAGTTAATAAGTTGGAAAAAGGCAGCCAACCCCGGTTTCTACTCAAGTAAGTGTAACTGGGCATCGCTCAGCAGGTGGTTAGTAATTTTGTCGGATATAATTTCTTTTTCTTGCATTTTATTCCTTCCTTCTCTCCTCTCTCCTCTTTTCATTGCTATTACCATTATTTTAAATAGCACTATTCTAATTAGTATAATTAAAATCATTAGTATTAGTATTAGTATTAGTACTAGTATTAGTATTAGGATTGTATTTTACTTTGTTTCCGTTATTACACCGTTCATTCCCAAGTTTTAATTTTTTTTCCCCAGTTCTTCTCCCCATCCCACCTGGGTAGAGAGTGGGAGTGAGAGCGAGTGCCTGCATCTTGCTCAGTTGCTGGCTGGGGTTAAAGCATGACTACCCTTTTGAGAACCAAACATGAGGACACTTCAGCATGCATCACCTCCTGTTCTGGCAACATTCCAAAATCTTGCCTTCTGGCCAGTCCATTATCATTTCCAAGATTCCTGGGTGACTAGGATTTCCTATTCATGCTTGTGTGATCAGTGTGACCCACGTGCTCTGTGTACAATGTGTGGAGGAGGCCCCTTCAACATCCAGCCCAGCACCAGCAGCTGCAGTGCCAGGAGAAGCTGTGCTTCCATGGCCCAACTTTTTGGTGAAGGAGTATCTAGTGTGACACACCTTCAGAATCAGGATTTCCACCCCAGGCAGCATGATCTCGCCATGATGGGTTTACCTCTGCACTGCCAGTTATCCTGATTCCATTTCTGCAGCCACCCTCACAAGCCATTTGTCACCAGCTGTGAGTTGACACAGAGGTAAAGTATTGTGCATTTTTCTAATTCTGCATCTCGTTCAGATTTTTTGCTATTTTGAAAGTAAAATTAAATTAATAAGTATTCCATTTGTCTAATTCCAATGATCATTTTCTCATTAAGATAAAACAGAAAGCAAACACTACTATTTTATTCAATTTCTTTATTAGGTGTTGGCTACGCTATTAAGGGGCAGACAGAAATTTCTTCCCTTGGGCTAATATTTACTTTATTGCTTCTCTTTGGTGACTAAGCTGAGAAAATGCAACAAAAACCAGTTTAAGCTGAAGTGCAGCAAGTAGTGAGGCAAGCAATATTTCAAGAAAATATGACAGCAGGGCTCAAATGTATCACACATCACGCAGGGGTGTTAGAATACCACTCTGCTTTTCCATCTTACTCTCACACTTGCAGTCCCTCCCTTTCCCTACCTCTGCATGCACAGACACTCACACAGACATATTCAATTGCTGCATAATAAAAGCCATGACAAGAAACAAGAAGTGATTGCCACACTCCTGAAAAAGGATTTTTTAAAAATATTGTGTGTGTCTTTTATGCCCATATGTACACACACAGGTGGGTTCACTCTTAACACTGTCCTTTTTTTGCCTCAAGTTCTTGGTATCTTCAGATTGGTCTCTTTCCCCTTTCAAAAATCAAGTCCTTCTATATCTAGCGTTTGCATTGAGACACAAATCAGTCATCTCTCATTTTTTCTTAAAATAGGCTTTCTAACTAGGACTAAAAAACTGCACAGAAATTTCTGCAGCTAAATAATAACAAATGCATTTGTATCCTGTAAAATTAAAATTTGAACACCACTAGTCAATGTTAATTGGTTAAGGAAATCTTGTATTAGACTCTTCTACTCCAAAAAGCACTCTCATGTTTTCAGTCTGAAGCAGATCTGAATTTGAATAAACAGTACAAAAAGGAAGAGAAAAAAAAATTCCACACAAGAGACACAGTACTTTTCGTCATTGCAATCATTTGAACTGATTTAGCAGGAAGCAAAAATCATGGTTTGTATCTGTAGAGTCCTTGGCATATCTTAAAATCTATCCAAAAAACTAGTTGATAATCACTGGACATGTATATTTATGATATTTACCTTGACTAGCAGAACAGAAGATTTGTCATGCAATAGAGAACAGATATGCACTTTAATGATAGATACTGACAGCCTGAAACAAGAAGAATTTTACTTTAATGTAATTGATTTAAGTGCAGTTACCTTGAAAATTTGTTGTTGCTGCTATTTAAAATAGAAAATTTTGCTTTATATTATATTTGCTTTATATTATAAATAACACATAGACTCAGAATCCCCTGTGTGCAAGCTTTAGGCACATAGTAGATGCTGGGCTAAAGCTTGGATGTTGGGATTGCACAGTGAAGTTTTTTACACTATAAATATATATATATCTGCTGATACCTCTGTAAGAGTTCCTGATGCATTACAAATGTTGCTGTTGGAAAGAGGAACAGTCTACTGATCAGATCCTAAGAGATTCATAGAACTTGCTATATTTTAATGGGAGTCAGTGGGATGCAGATATCCTGCAAACGCTTATTATCACTCAGGCTGTGTAACAAATTGAAGACAAGATACAACAAGAAATGCTGACTAATGCTGGCAAAAAGGAAGATGAAAAGGAGAACAAAATATTTCCCTGGAGGCAGTAAAATAGGTATGGGAAAATCTGTGTCTAAGATTTGAGGCTGCTACCTGTCCAGTGGAATGATCAGAAAGGAGCTGCACTTTGTGTTAAAGGACGTCCTGTGTGGAAATGAAACCAGTGGGTGATATTTCAGATGGCAAGACCAAGTGGGGAAAGACAGGTATCCTTATGCTCTATCTGTTCTTGCTTCCAAAATTGTCCTGTGGGTGGTAGACAGCTGGAAGTGTGTTACAGCAGTCTGAAATTATTCTCACTCATTATTTTGAGCTGGAGAACTGTGGAGCTGGGAGTTCAGCTGCATTATCTCTTCTCACCCTCATACACCTGCTATGATTTCAGCTTTGTTGGTCCCAAGAGTGGTGACTGACACTGAATACACTAGTGGCACAGCCTGACCTCAAAAGGAGCTGTAGGCTGAAATTGTGTCCCTTGTCAAACAAGCCACCACTGAGATCAAGAGGGTGAATATGGGACACAGAACTGGGCAGCAGCTATAAGGATGGGTAAAGAGTTGCCCAGAGCTATCCAAGCATTACTCCAAGGTGTGTGGAGAGGTCATTTCACTCAAGAAAGCACTCAGGGGAGGAGTTCCTCTTGTCCTTGCTATGGCTATCATAGAAATCATCAGGAATGTTGAGATTATTCTCTTTCCTAAACTTTCTGTCCATTGCTTCCTTGTATTTATATATTTCATTGATGAAAGCTTGCCTCTTTGCCTTCTCTTCTATTTCATCAAGGGTTTTTGCAGTTCTGTATTTTAGGACATCTGAATGACAGCTGAAGTAACGTGCATTTTCCCAAGTCTCTGTCACATCACCTCATGTGGACACTATTTCAGTATGAGATGGTCCCAATATTTATCTCATCTTTTATGTAAAGATGAGATCTCTAGAGCTGTAATTTTTCTGTCAGAGCTGCTGGGGTGCTTCTGTTTCTTTTGGGTTTGTTTTTGATGCAGTGACCAAAATTTTGTATAGATTACTCATTTCAAAAATATGCCAATGATTTCTGCAGTCATGCTGCCTTTACTGCTTTCTGTGCTTCTCTTTATGCAGCTCAGTAACAGCTTAATAATACAGCCTAGTATTCTCTCCAGCAAATCTCTGAAGATACAAAGACATGCTGTTAGAGATTTTCAGCAATTTTTGAAAACACTTTTTCATTTAAACTAATCAAGTTCAAAATTGCTCTCCAGCTGAATTAGACATGTTCAAATGGAGTTTCCCTGGCCATTTAGTCAGAGTTCATTTATTAATTTGGTAGAACCAACTGGCAAAGAGCACAGTTTTCCTTGATGGTCAATTATTTGTTTTGTGTCTACAGGAGGAGCCAGGAGTCTGAGGTTACAGCCTTGCAAGATACTTAAACCCTGAATTATTTGGCATGCTCTCCCATAAATCCATTCAGTTTTTCTCTTTTGTTAGAAGTTTTTGCCTTAATTGCAGAGAATAGCATGATTGATAAACCATGGAAAGACTAAATGCTATACTCTGATATTCAACATGGAAATGTCCAGACAAATATATGCCTTAAAATACCATCAACTGTCAACACGTATATTAAAATTCACTTTCTTCTAGATAGAAAACAACATGTACTTTTAACAATTGCTTGCATTAATACTGTTTTATTGAATGTTTGGATTAATGAACAAAATTGAGGTTCTTGGAGAATGCTTATGAATATGCTACTTCCTCCTCAGCATTTGTTGCAGAAGAATGTCTACAGTCACATTTCATAACACTTAGGCCTTTTGGAAACTTCTCCATAAACCCCACAATATAAGAAAGGAAGAAAGGCTGATCCTTTTGAAGTTTTATCATGGACTTCAATTAATTCAGGATTTATTTCTTATGTAGCTGCCATTCAAGAAACAGAAAGTAACTTCCTCAGGGAGATTCACCACATGAAAACAAGAAAACATTAAATCTCCCAAAAAGCTTTCTTTATGTTTATTGTTATAAGTTTGGCTAGTTTGTACTATGAGTAGAATCCACCAGTTGCTCACAAAATCATACTTCTTCTGTTAGTTTATTTTAAAAAAATACATAGTTGGAGGTCCATATCCCCAAAATTATATAGCAGGGCTAATTTGGTTGAAGAACAGTTAAACAAGTTAAAGAACTGCATGAATTTGTATTTCAGAACCTTGCTCAAATCAAAGCTATCCTCGCTCTAGAGCTTGTCAGCGATCTCCATGCCTACCATGAGGTCTCTTTAAAAATCCTGGAACAGTGATAAACAATGTTCAAAAGGCTACACTTCTACACTTCAGTTTTGTGTCATCAGAGGAGACTTTGAACGTGAACAGGTTTTTGTGAAGCAGACATGTTTCAAAGAATATTTAATTTCCCATTTCATTCAATGTCTCTCTCTGTTAATAGAAGCTTAAAGTACTAATGTTACTCTTCAAAGATGGCTTAGCTGTTATTTATGACACATCTCCTAAAAGCATTATCAAAAAAAAAAACAAAACAAAAACAAAAAAAAAAAAAAAAAAAAAAACCAAAAAAAACCACCACCACCTAGCACAGCTACAGCTTGTTAATACATCTGGCACAAAACATGGGTACTTGGGATTACTGGGCTTTTTGGCAGTGATGTACCAGTAATACCATATGACTGGTTTGGTAGCCTTGTGATTATCACCCCATGATACCTGTTAGCCCATTTTTCTACTTAGCAGCAACTGGTGAAAATACTGCACACAATATTTTTCCAGAATGCAGTTGACCAAAAAAGATGGGTTCACTGAGCTAAAAGCTCGTAACATTTTTTTTTTCCTGGCCAAAAAATAATTAATGCACTTAAAGGTTTGTAAAGAAAGAGAAGAGCAGAGAACTGTGTGGCCTGTGCTTTTACCAGAGGCAGTTATTTAGTGCTGGAAGGTGAAGGGTCAGCATTGGCCCATATTTTGTAATACCATGGTAGTATTGATATCAGTGAACTCTTCCCACAGTTCAGCATTCACAAACAAAGTTTTGTTTGAAGAGACAGGCATTAGTCTGACTCTCCGTGATTTAATGCAAGCTTGTTGCATACAGACTAGGATATTATTTTGAGGTTCACACAGTGGACCCACACACACTTCTCCCATTTACCCTCATGTTTTCACATATGCCAACAAGGCTACATGCATATAGTCTAAATGCATGTCTTCCCCACATGTGCAGAAACATGTGGAGCACACACAGCATCTTTCATGTGCACCTGTGACTAAGACCTCATGGGAAGAGCCAGACAAACACTTAAGAATATGCTTGAAAATCAGTCTGCTTTTCTCCAGGTTTATTGTCCCTTTTTCCTGAGTTACAAATAAAAAACCCTTTAGAAATTTTACTGTGACAGTAGAACCTCTTTATCTTTTATCTGCAAAACTGCTCCATTTAATCTTAAAGCTGTGATTGTGAGTGCCAGACTGTGTTCATTTTCTGGAGAAGTAAAAGGTTTCTGCTTTCTTTGAAAGCATTTTCTTTCTTGCTTTCTTTCTTTCTTTCTTTTTTTTTTTTTTGTCTGTAAAATGAAATGCCATGTTACACTGTCAGATGAATGAATTCTGATTACTGTATTTATATCAAAGCTATCTACAATTGCTTCTTCAAAGATTTAACTGCAGATATTATAACACTCTTAACAACCAATGGGACCCTTTCCAAGCATAATCTTTCCTTCACAGACCTGAGAGAACTGGAACAGGATGTTCCAAAATGGTTGGCATTTATGCAGTTTTAGTTGGTATTTTAGATATATTTGTCTTAATCTCACAATAATAGTTGTAGGAAGGGGCCTTGGGACTTCTCCCAATTCAAAGCAGGATTAGCTGGAAGATCCAACAAGACTGCCCGGGGCTTTGTCCATTTGGGTAATAAAAATCTCCATGGACAATGACTGCACAGCCTCTCTGGGCAGCCTGTACCCCTGTCTGACTGTCCTCAGGCCAAAAACTTTCCTTAAATCCAGTCTGAACACCTCTAGTTCCCATTTATGCCTGTTGTCTCTCATCCATCCATACACCATGTGCCTCTTTGATGAGCTTGCTTTTGTTTTCTGGGTCAGCCAGTGTGTACCAGGAGCTGCTCTTGCTTTGCGTGCCCTCAAAATCTTCTTACCTCCTGGCTGAACCAGCCCCAGCCCCTCAACCTCATGCTACAGGACAAGTGCTCCAGTTCCAACCATCCTGATAGCCCTCCATGCAGACTGTGATAGCTCAGCTTGTGTACAAGGACACAGGAAAAGAAAAGTGTCACATCTGCTGCCCACCCCTCATCCATCCAGACTGTCATTGCACCATCAAGGACAGTCAGGCTGCTCAGCTGGCACCCACCCTCAGTAGAGCCATGAATTCTCCTTATCTTCTCCTCCTTCAGCTGTCCAGATCTCATTCACAATTAGTGTTTCTGACAACTTTTATGACAACTAAAAAATTTGGAAGTTAGAAAATGTTATTCAACATTTTTCCTAGGGAAATTAAATAAATGCAGTGCACTTTGTGTGCAGACCTATTTAAATATTTTTCATTAAATGAAATGTCTAAAACCAGAAATTCTCTAAAGTAAGAGAGTATCATTCATATAGATTCGCTAGAGGAAGTTTTAATCTAAAATGAAAAATGTGTGAACCGTATCTTACTTTAATAGTTCTTTCCTGGTCTGAAAATCCACTACCTATTTCAGCATATTAAAGCTTTATTTATTATGCTTATTGGTATTATGCCTCAGAAATAGTTGTTGAAGATGAAATATTGTCTTAATTCTGTAGATAGTTGATATAGATATTACTCAAATGGATTATAGAGTCTCAATAATTGATGAAATATAATTTATGCAAAAGGATTGAGTTAAATAAATCCATTTTATTATGATATTTCCTAATAATAGTTATAAAAACCCCAATGCAATACATGTGAAATTTAGTGACAGTAGGAGTTTCCACGTATATTACATTATCTTGCATTTCTGACCTCAGTTGTTCTTGATTTTATATGCCATGTTGTGAACATCCAGATGTGGTTTAGTAACTGGATACATTTTTTTGCCCACAGTAATCTCATCAGAAAGCTGTAAGTACAGACAACCTTTTAATGTTATTAACAAAATTGCATTTTCCTGGAAAAGCAATATTTATATCAGTAGAATATTCAAATAGATAATCAGTTAGTTAACTGATTCATGCCTTCATAATCTTTCCTGCTTCTCCTGGCTGTGTTCTTCCTTCCTCTTCTGCATTTTCACCATACATCATTGTCACCTCTTACGCAGTCCAGTCACACCAAGGCTAAATTAAGTTTTCAGAATTCTTAAAATTATATTCAAGTTTATATGCTCTTCTGCTTCCCAGTTGCTTTTCATGTCCTGATTTCTAATGAACATCACTGAGGCCACAAGCATAAAATCCAGCTTATCCACATCCAGAATGACAAATAGCCAGTAAACCAAACTTGATTCCAAAGTATAACCTAAGTTATAGGCAAAAAGAGTACTTCAATAGGGAAAAAATTCCATGAAATTTGGAATAAAAAGCATCCCCAAGGATTTACAAAAAAAATACATAGACTTCAAAAACAACATGTAGAGGTTTCCAGCGGCAGAACGATCTAATGTTGCATTGAAGTATATAAATTTAGAAGTAATTCCAGAAGTTACTAAAACTCAGGTTTTCCCTTTCCCAAGTGACTGTCCTAAACAACAGATTGATACCTTGCTCTGACTCTAATCAGGTTGTATTCATGGTCAAGTGAATCGACTGTGATGATTAGAGCATATTTCTCAATAAGTGAAGATTCACATCTTTTTAGAGTAGACTCATCCATAGTTTCATAACATTCTGAATAATCAAAATTCAGCTCTGTTTGCGGTTGTAGCAGCTGCTGATCTGGTTGGCTATTCAGCATTCAAAGTTTAGCTGGAGTGATAAAAAGAAAGTAATGTATTAAATTAGACAGACTAAATAAATTAGAATTATTAAATATCTGCAGTCTACATAATGCTTATCTTGTGTAAATAACACGAGTCACAAATCTGATTTTATTGCAGGCTCTTCAATAAAATGTATCATATCTACTTAGAAACATTTAACTAGCAATAATATCTTCTCATGTGTATCTTTAGTCCAAGTGTGTTTGAATAAATTACCTCAAATCAGCCTTAGATTTGGTGTCTATTTACAAAGAATAATCGTTGTTGACTAATAAACGACAGTGTGGGTGCTATATAAAATGGAAATGTTTTATATTACCTGTCAAATATGGAAAACCTGAAAAAGATGAGAAATTTTCCATCAAACACCTTGTGACAAAAATCTTATTGGTGTCAAAGGGAGCTCCATGTATCTTGTACTTAGGAGTCCAAAATTGGAGACAGTGTCTGGATACCGCCTCACTAGGGTTGAGGAGAGGGTCAGGATCACCTTTCTCAGTCATCATTAGAAAGAAACAAAGAAAGAAAGAAAGAAAGACAGAAGAAGAAAATGCAAATAAATTTTATTTTTAAGAATACTTAGAAGAAAATGTAAATTATTTTTATTTTTAAAATTCCCACATTTTACTAACAGAGCTTTAGAAATTAGGACAGCTATTTCACCAAGCTCTTTAAAATTCTAAAAATAGTTTTAATAGTCTAAAATACTGCAGACTTTAGAATAAAATTAGAAAATCAAAGGGAATAATTTCTTCTCAAGGCATATAATACCCCTAATGGATAGACTGTAACTCAAGAAAAGCGAGCGTGCACTGATGACAGTATAAATTCAAATAATTTAATTGTTTATAGGTGTCCTCTTATAACAACTTTTTTGCTGTTGTTGAATGGTAAAAAGTCTGGAAATCTTTTTTTCTTAGTAGGAACTCCAAAATAAACTCAGCTACTTCCATTAAAAGTAAGATTTTTAATAGAGTTTCACCCTTTAGGTAGGATATTTTAAAAAACGGAACCTTGAATGCCTGTGGGATGAGAAATGGAATTATAGAACACAGTGATTGTGAGATGTTCTGGGTAATGAGCTCAGAATTTCTCTAGTTACATGGTTCTTTCTATAATGAAGGGATGTTTTAGCTATGTAAACAGGGATGGAGACATGAAAGTAAGGAATTTACTTACAAACTGCTCAGTTTGCAGCAGCTGATTGTGTTTCAAGATGACCATGGAAAATGGAGAAATTTCAAAATATGCTGAAGAATGCAGGAATTGTAAAACAACATTTCTAATAAGTACATAAGGACTTTACTTCATTCAGATGCCCAAGAAGACCACAAAGAACTTCACCACTGTGTTTAGGTACAAGAACAAATACAAGGTCTTTTTAAGGGTCTGATGAGCTGATGAGAAAGCCCAGCTGCTTCTAATTGAAGCTATGGAAACTCATCTGGTGCAATAATCATCCAGTGTAAGCATGGCAAGTGGTGAATAGGTCATCACCAAAAATTCTTGGCTTGAAATAGCATAGTTTTTAGATATATTTTAAAGGTGTTCTTTATTTGGGCATAGAAGCCTGAATGAGCACACATTTTCCAACCTCTGTGTAAGAAATGTGGCAGGCAAGAGCTGATACCAGCACTAATCCTGTTCAACTGGGGATTGAAATGTGGGCTCTGAGTGCATATGTTCACCCAATTCCTTTGGAGCTCCTAACCTCCTCCTGACACTGGCAGGCTTATGTTAAAACAAGTATTATAACTAAACCTCAAATTCCAAAGTTTCATTCAGCGTCTTGACAAAACTAAAGTGGAATTTCGTCCCACAGGATCACTTCTGTTTTGCTTGATTTTTTTTTATTAGCTTTTTCTTGAAGCATCAGATAAGCTGGCCACCTCTAAAGACAGGCTAAGGTGGATGGCCACTGGCCTAAGATTGCACAAAGAATTCATACAACATTAGTCATTTCCTGCACTACTTGCCATCTGCTTTGATCTTATTACTTTAATTGAACATTTAATGTGTGAATAGCTAAGTAAACACTGTTAGCAGAAAATACCCATTTTTGCTGCTGTAGTTCAAAACATCATGGTCAGTACTTCCTGTGTTTTGGCTGATATTTCTTCTTCCTGCTGCTTTTGATTCTGTACAATGTAGAAAGGCTTTGAGGCTACTCTTAAACTCTGTTCCTATAAAGTAGCATTTTTCAGTTCTCTAAACTTCTTGCTCTGATTTACTGCAGTGATCACACCAACTATTCATTGGCTCTGGGCTCTAACTCATTTTCTTTCCCCATGAGCATGGGACCGTGTAGATTCTACAAATAAGAGAATTCTGGAACAGAGTTACCATGTCAGTGGCTAAGGCATACCAGCTAGTGTGCCATTGTGATTTTATTTATCTTCACTGAAAAAAAATGCTATAAATATTTTCACTTTAAATATATGTATAGGAAATGTAAGGATTTGTATTTTTGTGACAAGCATGGATTCAGTGAAGTGGTTAAATTGACAGCTGTGCTTGTTATATCAGCGCTTTCTTAGATTTTTTTTCTCACTTTTATCATCTAGATCCTATTTCTTCTTCATATTACTAGAGATACAAATCAGTATAACCTTTTAAAGCAGTTGGAATTTCTTTTCTAACTCATTATTCAATGATATTTAAATATTAATAACTGAAACAAAATAATGAAATAAAAAAAACTTGTCTGCTTGTGTGATGCTGCAGTTACAGAAATAGAAATTAAATATTGCTTGATTGTAGGAAAAAAGGTATATCTATAGTCCTCATGGCAAATTGTTGCAGTTTTCTTCAGGAAGCAAGAAACTTGAGGTAAAGCTGGTATTAAATAGTTCCTTATCTGAAGCCCTTGAACACAGAGGAAATCTGGAAATCTGTCAAAAAAAAAAAAAAAGAGAGGCATTGGGTGAGCTCTGATACACTCCACAATCTCCATTTTAAAGCTGATTTCAAATGCATAATCCCAGAGCCACTGGAGCTTTGACACAATTGCTGATGATTAGGCCCAGCAATGGACAGCTGTGACTGTCTAAAAGTGTATCTTATCCTCCCCTTTGTCAGTGGTTGCACAGAGAGAAGAGAGAGCATCTGTTTTGAGGGGAGGGCTGCTGTACCAGTGCAGTTCACGAAAGGCAATTTCATTGCAGGAATATACCCATGCATACTAAATAATTCCTGTCTACAACACGTGAATATTCAGATCCCATGGCACTAAATTTTTGAATGTCATTGAGGGGACAAGGCTGTTTACCCCTCGTCAAAGGATGCATGATTTCTTTTCCAGAAAACTGAGAGTTAGCTGAAGAGCAGCTTTTGAAAATATCTTCTGAGGATATTTTTCTGGTGAGCATGTTCTGCAGTATCTCTGTGTAGTCTAATTAGATATGTGCTATCTGCTTCTCTTCTGCCAAAAGAAAAGTCATATATCAGGCAGTAAAAGAGATTTGACTTACCTCATCTACTGTTAGAAAATTATTACATCAGTTCAATGCTTCTGTCCTAAAGCCACCTCATAGTTTCTAGTCAGTTTTTGAATTGTGGAGTTAGGTGGATGCTCAGTGTAACAGTGTGAATGAATTTTAAATGAAAGGAGATTCCTCTGCTGAAGAAGTAATTCCCTGAACAGGCGGACATTTTGGGAATTCATTTTTAGTGTTATCCTTTTTTCATTGAATTTTTGTTGCATTGCACTTGATAAGTTGCATTGCACATGGAAATTGGTACTTGAGAGAAAAGAAAAGAAGACCACTAGACATGAATGTGTGGTTTAAAAATACTCTCTCTTACTAATGGCTGATTGGCCACCACTTCCTTAAACTTATATGAGGTCTTTTTTCAGGAAAACTGGCATTTCGTTCAAAAAACCTGGTGAGAAAATGTTGGGAAAGATGAGAAAGGAAAAGCTTACAGATATGATTCCTTGGCAAGAGATTCTGAAAATATAAAGCCTGTCAGTGAAATAGAAATGAAAGCAAGCTTTGAGATGTAAGCATGGCAGGCAGGAAGACAGTGATTAGCTGGAGATGGGTTGAGTAATAACAAACAAAGGGACACCTAGGGGACCAAGGGAGAAGCCCTGCCAAGGTATCAGGGAAAAGGTAAATTTGGAAATAGCCTTTAGGGTTTAGAATACAGAGTGATATAGCAATAAGCAGTTCTCTCTCTCTCTCTCTGCATGTAAATTCTGTAGGATTTGTATCTCATGCTGGTTGATTACTGTAAATTAGGATATTCAACACAAAAAGAGATATAATGCATTGTAACAAGGACCTAGCTCTCTCTTTGGGGCACCCCTTCAGCTGAGGCTCGTGGCTGAAGGCAAGGCCCTTTCATTCATGACCTATGCAATAAACCACATGTTCCAAGATCCCCCCCCCCGCCATGGTCTCCAGAGACCCTCTCCCTGCCATCACCAGATGCTCCTACAGTCTGGCCCCCAACTCACCAGATGCTCCTACAAGAAGAGGCAGGTATTGGAGCAGTAACTGAAAAGAGAAGGCCAATACTGTGTTCAAGCAGTTGAGGTTTTTACATCAGGAAAAGTGGATTCTTTAGTAGAAAGATGACGTCAGTGCATTAGTCACTGCAATTGATACTAACCTATACAACAAGAATGTGTTTGACCAAAACCATCTTCCATTGAGATTCTCAAAGGTGTTGAATCATCTAAATATGCAGAAAGTAGGCATTTTTCTTAAGACTTTTCAGAAACTACCAGTATTAAGCTCAAGGAAATTAGAAGAGGAACAAGAAAATGCCTCTGGGTACCCTTTGTGTAAGTAGGGCACAGCTGCAGCCCTATAATATCCTTATGATGTAACTCTTTGAGGAATTGCCATGAGCTCTCCACAGTACAAAGACATACCAGGAGAGTTCAGAAGCTCTGCGTAAGTAAAACTCCAATACCATATTCTCTCACAGGAGGAAAGAGTGTTATTTCATTATCCTTTTATTTGACATTCATTTTCTTCCATCGCTAAAAAATGTTTCATAATGGTGACTACTAGCTCTTGCTTCTTAATAAAGCATGAAGGATATTTCATTGAATTTTATAATTAAATGTATCTTCAAACATATTCAAAAGAGGCCAATGCTATTTAACCAAGTAGATCATAATAACCATCACCAATGACAGGAGTGCTCCTCACACCACCCCCCACTCTCTGCTGGAATTGTTTGAAATTCCAGCATGAGGTTTTTGGAACCTTTTTCAAAGCCCAAAAACATTCTGTTATTACATGCGACTTTCATAAAGGCAAGTTTTGTTTTGTTTTTTTCACTTTTGAACTAACTAACTCTTATACAGCTGACACCTACAAAAATGAAGTCATACAGAATAGCCTCATGCAGCCCTGGCTGTTTTGCGACCATTAATGCCAGAGCTGATTGCAACATTTGACCAAGCCTGGCTTCACAACAGTCTGTGTTACAGCTGATGAGAACAAACAGTATTGTCCAATTTACAGCTGGATAGTCTGATTCTAGTCTGATTCTAGCCTGATTTCAGTATAATTTCAGAATTTAATGTGGTCTGAAGTGAGCACAAGCCAGGACACAGTTTCAACCCTTGTAGCTTAGTAGCAATGCAAATGTGATAGTGACAAGACTAGTGAATTGTATTAACATGATAAAAATTTCCACTAGTGACTCTTTTTCATTCTCTTGATCATTAGTGGACCATCTGTGACATGTGATACTTGCTGCAGGTAAAGCAAGGGACCATCTTGTCTGTCCAATGTTGGGTGCTAGAGGTCACTGCCATGTAGAGGGGACAGCAGAGAATGGCCAGTGTCATGGTTTCACATTTGCCAAATTTTGTTTATCAACTGGGAGATAGGATTTTGGGAGAAAAAGGCGAAACAGGCACAACTTAAAAGTAAAAACTTTTGATTTTCAGTCAGTTGCCACCATTTAAACACGATCCTACATCACCTTGGGAGAGGAGCCTCTCTAGAGTTATGGAGAACACGCCACAAGAAAAGGTCTGGTGGCTTTCAAGGCCACAGATCTGCAACTGCCCAGAATTTCTGCAGATTCTGTGCAGTCTCACCCATATAACAGTTTCCCGAGCTGTTTATGGTTTTTTGCATGTTTGGGGTATCGTTTTAAGAATGCTTTTCTAGTACAAAACAGGGATTCTCTTCTATCTCTAAAATCGCCTCTATCTCAAAATAAATAGAAACCTCCTTATTCTTTCCCAGGAGCTGGGGACATATTCTATTCAAAATTCTCAATTAAAACCCATGTATATCAATGCACACAACACTTTGGCTAGTACTTGCATTCCCCCAAGCAGCATTAGAATATTACAAAAACAGTCCATTTCCCCATAATTCACATCTAGAGAAATCCGGTCAGAAATGTCCACTTCTTCCATCCCATCTTCCAATAGGCTTTCTCAGTTTTTTCACTGACTTTGTCTCAATGCTGTCTCTCTACATTTCAAATCACTCTGTCTTCCATGGAGGAGGGAAAAAGGTTAAAGTCTTTGCCCAGAGGTTTTTTTTCCTCCTCTCCAGCTGACTCCCAGAACTTCAAGGCCACAGGTGATGGTGGGGGGAGGAAGGAGGAGAGGGAGTTGCTCAGGAATGATGAAATCCTCCTCCACCCCTGGTCAGATCTAAAGCAACTCAAACTTGGATCAGCTCCCTGGAGCTCCAGAGAAAAGTTCTTAAAAAGTCTCTCCTCCTTCTGACTGGAGGCTTCTGGCGCAGGGCCAACACCGATCTGAAATCTGCAGTCCTCCTCCTCCTCTCCCCATCGGAACAGCCGGGAGGGGACAGAGGGGACACAGACAGCCTCACCCACTCTCCCACAGGCAGGGCCCCCCCCCCAAGGCCCGGCAGACCTGTTCCCAGGGGGCCCAGCCTGAACCCTGACTCACAATGTGATGTTACCTCCCTGCCAGCCGGAGAAGGAAAGGAATGAGTCACTTGGGAATTATGATTCAAGACTGTGTTTCCAGAGGCATAGAAACACTCCCATTTGTCAGCCAAGCTGTCAATTACAATCCATGCTAGAACTTCCCTAGGAAAAAAAACTCTTCACATTGATGCTAAACCACCACAGCCAGGGCCATTCTAGCTGGCTTACCCATATCTTTTCATCAAGGGAGCTCTTGGGTTTAAACAGGCAAGTTCAAGTCTTGGTTCTATGTAAGTTTCAGGCATAATACCTATGTAGTTTAAAGAGTGAAAAAGTATTTTCAATTTATTGAGCTCTTTAGGTTTTAAATGCAGAAGCTGTCATTGTAAATAATTAAATGCTTGAACGACAATCCAGGAGAAAATGAATACCAAGTACTACTGTACATTCACACTGCCACCAGCTGCTGTGGTCATACTACATTCTCACAAACACACCTCAAAAGGCTCACTCCCAGAGCTCAAAGACTCCTCTGAAATAATTTCCAAGCATCCATTTCAGCCAGAATATCCAGGACTTTATGCCTAAGAAAAGCAAAATGCTCAACAATAATAGTAGCTTACAAGTTTTTGAAGGCCCAGCTGATGCAACAGAGAAGATATGCAAAGAAGATGTTACGGGCCCAGTGATGTAGATATTTTTGATAATTTCTGAGGTTTTGTATACTTCATAGAGTTCAGGTATCAAATCCCATCAAAAATGAACTTGGTTGAAAGGTAACAGCAGTTCTAGTTGCCTTTGATGGAAATAAAATTCAAGCAATGTATCAATAATAACTTTTTTCTTTCACTTACTGCTTATTTTATTCTACTTGTAAGGAAAGACCACGAAAGGTCTTAATTCTTTCAACATTGTCAATATCTGCATCAGTTGCAGCTGATCATGTACATGTACAGATTTTTCATGTACTACCTACTTAGACTTCTGATTCATTGACTTGTGTTTGTAGAAATGCATTAGAGTTATGCAGTTGTTTGGACCTGTAGTTTCAGTGTCATTGGACTCCTTCCATGGAGTCCCAGAGGAGTTTCTCACAAGGGGAAAAAAATTAAAGCAGCAACCAAGATCTCAAAGCCCAATCTCATTTATCAGTGCCATTTACAGGACAAGGCTGGATTCACCTCTCTGTAAAAGGGCAAATTTGACTAGTGTCATGGAGCCCATAAGGGAAAAAGAAAAAGAATTAGGACAAACATAAAAATAGGACAATATAGCAAAGGTGGGAAAAAAAAAAAAAAAAAAAAAAAAAAAAAAAAAAAAAAAAAAAAGAAAACACAAACAACAAAAACCAATATAATAAACACAGAGTAAAGAGTCCTCTCACCACAATTTCCCCAGAGCTGCTTTAAGGTCCTGCCCAGAGAGTCTTCACTTTTGTTTCCTTTAGTTGTGTCTGAGGTGCTCAGTCTTTGCAGAATTTTGGTACCCAGCACACCACCTTTTCACATTTTAGTACAACTCTCATCTCCTTTATTCCTGTTGCTAGATGAACAAATGATCAACACTGACATTAGGAACAAACTGAAGCAATTTATTTCCTGAGAGCTGCATACCACTGAAGAGAATACCAAACATTTATGAATGTGTCTACTCTACTGTAATTCCCAAAGTAAGGAATATAGTTTTAGAAATGATCAGTAGATACACTTTTAGCACACTAGTCTTATGAGTATAAAGTACCATGCTCACAACTGTGTGTGTGCTCTAATTTACACTCACTACCACCGTCAACCTGTAAGTGGTATTGACAAAACACTACATTTGTTTCTAACACTTTACTTCTCCCAGGACTCCGCAAGTAAACAACAGACCACCAAAGTAGCTCTTTTTACAATATACAACTGCAGGGGGGCTCAGAACTTCTCTGTTTATCTACTAAGCTTTGAAATGAATCCTGCTTGTTAAGTCTTGCTCTTGTCAGTGCCTGCTGACACAAAAGAATTTATTGCTAAGGAGCCAGGTGTGATGACAAACACTTGGGAACTTGATGATCTTCATAATTAAAAGCTAAGAAAATGCTGCTCATTGTAAGGCCTATTATCAGAGGAAATGCCTTTTTTTAGACAAACTGACATAAGGTTGAGAGCATTGGTGCCTTTTTTTAGACAAACTGACATAAGGTTGAGAGCATTGGTCAGTGTGATGTTCCCATCTCCTTAGGCTATAGTGAAGCAAGGATTTCTTTAAGTTGAGAGTGTTGATAAGTTGTTAGACAATGCAGGCTTCAATAGAAAAGAGTCTTAGTCTGTGATGGACACAGTTATTTGAACAAATGGAAATGTAAATATTTCTGAATTCGCTCATATCTTGTTCATTACTCATCAGTTGCTTTTAGTTGCTCATCTTGAAGAAATATTTAGACAATTTTCACAAAGCTATGAAAGATACTTATTAGGTGGAACATTTTGATGATGTTAAACTGGCTATGATTGTCATGACCATAAAACAAAACCAAAAATAAATAACAACCAAAAATCCCAAACAAACCAAACAATCAAATAAAACAAACAAAAAAACCCCACTGAAAACCCAACCCTACTACCACTAGATGGCATTGATTCAGCATCCAAACTTAGAAACTTACTCAGCTTTACCACGATTAAAGTTCATCCTAATGACAGCTTTAATATTAAAAGCTCTCATAGTCATTGTTCTTCACTTTCCTTAATGTGTGTATTATCCATCCCATAATTCTATTACCTATCTATACATCTATCTATCTCACATATTAACATTGGCATGCATGGTCAAACTGCATCATTGATGAGATGGATAAGTTTTAAAGATGGATGTCAGAGAAAATTTTCATTTGATGCTATTCCACCACTGCTACCACCTGCAGAGTTTGGGTGAAACCTCTGAGATTATCAGTTTACACCAAAATCCAGCACAGCGTGCAATGAACTTTTACAGCAACTGCAGGATGTTGGAGTTGTGTTGTTTTGGTATCAATAATTCCAAGAGCTCCTGTTCTGGCTTGCCTTACTCAACCACAGGTTTTTACCGCCATCTGCTTCAATTACTGAAGAATTATTTTTCATGGGCTTGAGGAGACTCCTCTCTCTCTCTAGACAGAAGCCAGTACTGGGGATTTAGGCCCTACCTTTCCCATACTTTGAACTATCATTCTGGGGGCATGTATCAGGCCTTCCTGCTGCCTCCTGTATGAGTTGTGTGAAGTAAGAAGTCTTTTCTGTGTCTGTTATTTAAGAAGAAGTGGAAGCACAGTGTCTGCTGCCTGCGCCATTCCTGGTGTCATTTTTAGTACTTGATCAATGAAAAGGAGTAGGGAAATGGGAAAGGGAATGGTGACTTTTTCTTCCAGCTGACTTTTCTTCCTACTCTGAGAGGACACCCACTGTGAAGACAGGCTTTCCTATGGGGTGATGGTGCATATATGACTAACTGGACACAAATATTCCCCATATTCTCTGAATTTGTGATCCCTGCTGTAGCCT
Organism: Sylvia atricapilla; assembly: GCF_009819655.1. Lineage (NCBI taxonomy): Eukaryota > Metazoa > Chordata > Aves > Passeriformes > Sylviidae > Sylvia > Sylvia atricapilla. The sequence continues at coordinate 102,527,612 of NC_089140.1, read as the reverse complement.
ATCATGCTGTTGCATGCCAAACATCCACACACAGGTGCACACGGCACAACTCAATCTACCATCTGTGGTTATGATGATGCTGTCCTGTCAAGCCTCAATGCCTCCTCTTGTCCTTCCCTATGTGCTGGGATGTGCTTTGTCACCAGCCCTGGGTGCACCAGACAGGACTGGGTCTGAATGGTCAGCCAGAGAAAACGTTGATGACAAGGAACAACAGTGCACAGCACAGGAGAAAGAAGAGGAGCTGTGGCCAGAGCAGAGGAATTTACTTGTGTTCTGCTCCACTCAGTGCTGTCAGGAGAGGGGGAAACTGTGGGGAAAGGAAATGTGATTAGGTCTGTGTTGGCTGCTGCAGTCATGGAAAATGATGCTAAGAGCTGGGAGTCAGTGCCTTCAGGAAGATCCTGCTAAGGAAACCTCTTCCACTTTCCACCATGAATTCAAAGCTCCTGGCCTCTCCCTCTCCACCAAGACCCTCCTTTTCAGCTATCAGAAGAAATGATCTATCTGATCTGTGACCAGGTTTTTGAGAGCAAGCAGGATCCTGAGTTATTCTAATAATACAAACTTGAAGATATTTAGACAATGCAGACTTAGTTTTAGTCATGACTTGGCCAGGAAGAAGATGAAATTCCTCTGAGATTGAATGTTACAAAGAACTAGGACCACAAAGAGCAAACATGCCTACTCAGCACCTCCAAGTCTGTATCCCACAAAGCCCTGCCAGAGTTCCTGATTTTGGCTGGGATAGTCAATTTTCATCACAATAATGAGCATTTCTGTAATTTAGGGATCAAAATAGCATTGAAGTTGCTGAAGCCCCAAAGTAATTTCAATGTGTTTAATAATCTGAGCATTCAAATTCTAAGTTGGATCTGTTGGACCACATGATTTGACTGTGGGCAAGCAAATAATAGAAAGTTGATCAAGCTGAATAAAGCTGAATAAATTAGCATCCATGGAGAGGCACCTAATTAGGCACCTAATGTGGCTGAAATGCTAGAGGGAAGGGATGCCATCCAGAGGAACCTTGACAAGCTTGAGAAGGTGGGCTTCCATGAATCTCATGACATTCAACAAGGCCAAGTGCAAGGTCTTGTACTTGGGTTGGGGCAATCCCAAGCAATATATAGACTGGGTAGAGAATGGATTCAGACTTGCCCTGGAGAAAAGGACTTGGCATATTTGTGGACAAAAACCTCAATATGATTTAGCAATATGGATTCCCAGCCTAGAAGGCCAATTGTATGCTGAGCTGCATCAAAAGGGTTGTGACCAGCAAGTCAAGAGAGGTGATTCTTCCTCTCTACTCTGCCCTTGTGACACCCCACCTGGAGTGCTGCATCAAGCTCTGGGGCTCCCAAAATTAGAAAGACAAGAACCTGCTAGAACAAGTTCAAAGGAGGGCCACTAAGTTGATCACAGGGCAAGAACACCTCTCCTATGAATACAGACTGAGAGAAGTAGGGCTGTTCAGTCTGCAGAAGAGAAAGTTTCAAGAAGACCTCCTTTCCAGCACTGGAGGGCTGGGGAGGAGTTTTCCACAAGGGCATGTAGTGGTAAGACAAGAGGGAATGGCCTTAAGCTGAAGGAAGGTGAGTTAATGTTGAATTAAGAATTAATTCAAATTAAGAATTAATAAAGAAGACATTCTTTACTGTAAGGGTGGTGATGCACTGGAACAGGTTGCTTAGAGAGGTTGTGGTCACCCCATCCCTGGAATCATTCAAGACAGGCTGGATGGGGCTCTGAGTAACTTGACCTAGTAGGAGGTTCCCTACCCATGGCAGGGGCATTGTATCTAGATGATCTTTTAGGCCCCTTCCAACCTTAACCATTTTAAGATCCTATGATGCTGTGCTCTTAAATCGCAATCTGTGTTCTTCCCTGCAGACTTCCCAGATTGTTTCTGAACAACCAAGAATGTACTGAAACTTTGGAAATGCTAAGGGGCAAGGTAGTTAAAAAAAGAAAAGACCTGAAGGACCCAAACTGGTTCATCTTTCTCAGACCACACCTACCAGTTTGGTTCTAAAGAAAACTTGGGATGTAGGAGGCTGAAGGTAGAGCAGATAAACACCTGTATCCTGTAAACTGTAAGGAAACCAGAGCACCTTCCTGTAACAGGAGAGATTCAGTTTCAGGTCACTTTTTTGTTTGCAAGCATTTCTTCCCCCATTTCCCTGCTCAAGGCCCCAGGTTTCTGGCACCATTAGGTTTCTTTTGTGGTTTTGTGGCAGGTTGACCCTGGCTGGATGCCCAGCACCCACCAATGCCACTCTAGCACTTCCCTCCTCAGCTGGACAAGGGAGAGAAAATGCAATGAAAGGACAGTGGATCAAGATAAGGACAGGAAGTCTTTCACCAGCTACCATCACAGGCAAAACACACTCTACTTGGGGAAATTAATTTAGTTTATTACTAATCAAATCAGGTAGGGTAATGAGAAAACAAACTCTAACTTCTTCCCCCGCCTCCTCCTGCCCAGATTCAACTTTGTTCTCTGTTTTCCCCCCCTTCTCCCCTCCAGTTGTGCATCACACATTGTCTCTGCTGCTCCTTCACCCTTAGGGCGAAGACTCATCAGTCTTCCCCTATTTCAGCATGGGTCCCTACCAAGGGAGACAGTCCTCTACCAGCTTCAACAGTGTGAGCCCTTCCCATGGGCTGTAGTCCTTCAGGCACAGACAGCTCTGGTGTGGGTCTCCCCCAGAGCCACAAGTCCCATCAGCAAACCTGCTCCAGTGTAGGCTCCTCTCTTCACGAGGTCCTGCAAGGACCCACCTCCCGTGTGGGCTTCCCATGTAGTGACAGCCTCCTCCAGGCCTCACCTGCTCCAGCCTGGGGTCCTCTGGCTGTGGGTGGATCTCTGCTCCCCTGTGGAGCTTCCATGGGCTGCAGGGGCACAGCTGCCTCACCATGGTCTGCACCACTGGCTGCTGGGGAACCTCAGCTCTGGTGCTCTGGTGCCTCCCTCTCCGTCTCCCATCTCAGTGCCTGCAGGGCTGTTTTTTCTTACCTATTCTCACTCCTCTTCCCAGTTCCAATTTCCATTTTTGGTTTGTTTTTTTTTACCCCTCCTTCTTACGTATGTTATCCCAGAGATGCTACCACTGTTGGTGACAGACTTGGCCTTGGCCAGCTGCAGGTCTGTCTTGGAGCTCTGCTGAACACTGTGGAAGCTTCTGGCAGATTCCAACAGAAGCCATTCCTATAGCTCTCCCTTTCCAACCAAAACTTTGCCAGGTAAACCCAAACGCAGGCTTTCACCTTTACTGCCAAATTCGAGTCCAAAACTGGACACAGACTATGCAAAAGTTGGTATGCATTAAATGTCTTTACAAAATCAGACCCTAGAATTCGTATTAGTTTCAATAGTTTTATGTGTGGGTTTGGTTTTGGGTTTTTTTTGTTTGTTTGCTTGTTTTGGGGGTTTTTGTTTGTTTGTTTGTTTTTGGGGTGTTTTTGTTTGGTTGGTTTTTGTGGGGTTTTTTGTTTGTTTGTTTTTTGTTTTGGTTTGGTTTGGTTTGGTTTTTTTCTCCCAAGGGATCTTGACCTCCTTTTCCAAAATGGCTGGGCTGACTTTTAGGGTTTTATTCCCAGAAAACTGTTCCTGGCATGTTGCCACAGAAATATACACCTAGTCTCTGTTACAAAGATAGACTTATCCCAGCTCATAGATTCTGCCAACAACAAAAGCTAAAATTACTACAGATTACAAGTACATGGGATGAGTGGATAAATTGGATGGATGCAGCACTGAGGGCGGATGACTCCTGGTGGCAAAACTTGCCCAAGTGTGCAAATGAGGTGAGAGAGGCATGAGAAAAAGTCAGATTTTGTGAGGTCTTAGGGTGACTCCTTACAGCTCTACTGTGAAGCCTGTCAGTAATCAGCAAGTGTTACATGACATGTGTTTTTATTTCTGGATTTCCAGGTCTATGTTACTTGTTGGATCATGAATGAGGCTTGATCCTTGTCTGACACAAAAGCCAATGAATATGTGGCAAAAAAAAAGCACTACTCTAAATGCTCTTTTCTTTAACTGCAGAAGTATTAAGCCTTGGAGGGAGGAGGTAGAGGAGGTGCTCAAAAAGAGGCAAATTTCATAGGTTGACTGTTAGCAATGCATCACAACTCTTTTTAGAAAGTGATTTTATTTGCTGTGAATTTTTTGTTCACAGCCAGAAAGATTAACTCAATTGTAGGCCTTTCAGACGGCATTTAGCAATATTTCAGCCAAGTCATTCCTCTGGTGTCCTGCAGCATGTATCAATCTATGTATAGGTTTAATCAGATCTGTAGCCCATATGTATTTTAAACTCTTTCACACTTCAAAAGTGGCTGCTAACACTCAAACTGTGTTTTGAGGTTGATACCCTGGTCCACACAAATCCCTTAGTTGTGCTGTGAATAGCTGATGCTGGTCCCCATGCCAAGGGACATAAATATTCACCAGCACAGATTACCAGTGGTGTTCCCTAATATCACCTAGCCATACACATGGATATTTTTGACTCAAATTGTCTCATATTGGTCCTGAACTCAGTCTTCTCCAGCTAAACATACAAAGCACTTAAATTAAAGCTTGGATTAAGTCCTCCCATATCTTAGAAAACTGTTTATCTTACCAAAACCAAACAGGACTGTGAACGTTTTACCTTTTGTAACCCAGAGTGAAGAAACACTAATTATAGATGAATAAAAAAGCAACAGCCACTCCTATGTATCTTGCACATAAATGCTTGTTGACAACCTCCAGCACACTGGAAACCAACCTCATTGCACAAAAAACTATTTTATCTCAGTATGAAAGTGAGGTTCCCTTCCAGGCTGGTGTACAAAGCAACCATAAACTCGTGGACATTCATCATGGCACAGACGTGACTTCAGCTTCTACCCCAATACACTTGAGAGTAAATGTACAAATGCAGAAAGCAATATTACATGGAGACACTTGCAGTGGATCCATGAAGATACTTTCCCAATTCAGCCAATTACATCTATGTAATGAATATGTACCAAGGAATATGAAAAGAAGCCACAAAGATATCTGCATGAATAAGATTCTTTTCTCATCTCATTGTGCCACTTAAATATGAGAGATTGCATTCAGATGATTTTTCTTTCATTTCAAAAAATCAACAGAAGTGGTAAAATGAGTGACATAAAAAGCTGTCCCATCCATCACTGAAGACATTTTGAAGATAATTGCTGATTTGTTCATACTTATCACATTTGCTTGAGAGATGAGCTATCCTAGGGCAACATAAGCATCGTGGGTTTTTAAAAGTTGACTCATGTTGCATATTGGTGAATGCCTGACATCTGCTCCTCTCTTCCAGCATTTAATCATTGTCCTCCATGTGCCCTCACATGACAAAAAACAATCCTTTCTTCCTCCCTCACATATTTCAGTTTCTGTATTATCTCTATCTTTTAAAAACCTCTACTTCAGGCTGTTTTCTCTTATTTGTACTTTGGCACTGAAATTATTATTGTTTGTATGAGTTATCAAGTACATGACTAAAAAATCAAGAGAAATATTTTGAGAAGAAGAGACATTATTAATTTTAAATTCCCATGCTTCTTGCCAAATTTTAGATTTTTACTTCCAGAAGAACAAAGCAAAAACATTATGAAACACAAGAAAGCTTCCACTTTTGATCTAAGGGAAATAAAAAAACGTTTTTCTCAACCTGCCTTACAACCCAAAGTGATTACCAGTTTTAACCTTGAAAAAGCATCTGTGGCTTGAATTGGTTAATGAGGTTATCTAACATAGCCCAATGAATTTGTCAAGGCTAATGATGATCAGTATTTAGGCTCAAGGGATTTTTACATCAAAGCAAAAATCTTTCTTCTAATTTTTTATTAAATTATTACTCTGTATGATTGTTGATCATATTCTACAAAAATTTACTTTATAATCATCTTCTTTTGTGTTACTTTACAGAAATAGAATACTCAAGGTTGTTGCAAGTCTGTGTAGCCGAAATTGGGCTCATTGATAGATCTGAGGACAGTATAATAAAGTAGATTGATGTCACTGAGGCATTTAATGTACTGTGAATTAAAAATATGGACAATATATTTAAGTAGAGTGGTTGAATAATTCATAATTTAGTAGACATGCAAGGAAAGAGAAATTTTTTTCTCCCCACAAAAGTCAATAGAAATGCATATTGGAGGTCCAAATGTCAATGAGAGGAGAGCAGGGGAGAAAGAAAGCCAAAACTCACCTATCAATAAGGCAAATATATATATACTTGGCCATGAAGGGCACAGAGGCTGCAGAAACACAAAAATTAGTGTTTTAATAAAAGATGCAGATTACAACATGGACATAGCAAGTCTATATACATTTGATCTAAAATGTGCCATGTTAAAAGACCTAGTATGAAGCCGTCTTAAGTATTCATTTTGTAAAAACGCTACTTTCTGGTTTGTGTAATGCTTTCCTGTCCATTCTCATTGTTACAAGGGATTCTTAAAAATATTTCAGGCAACCTAAAAACATAAGGTCCAAATGTGTTCACCATACTCTCATGTTATACAGCAAATTATTGTTGCCTATCGTTCGAATAAAAACCTTTGTAAACCAAGTACAAATCACCATCATACATGGTAATTCAAGAAACTCCTTTTCATCCAGAAATAATTGCTACTAACAGGCCTCCTTTGTGTAATTATTTACCATAACATCTCTGTTTACTTGCACTTTGCAAAAGATCACATTTATGATGAAGTAATAAATCACAAGGGTTCTATTTTCTTTTTGCTGTGTAGACAGACACCAGGATGGCTATAAAACCTAACATGGCTGTCTCCTGAGAAAGGAGGACAGGGATTTTTTAATATTAATATGCATTCATGTCATGGGATTCCGCGCTAGCATCGCTTTCCATGACGGGTGACATAGTAATAAGAAATTTCAGTGAAATTTGTAAATTCTTAGACAGAACTCTGTATAAAAGACTGGTGCATATTACAGAAGCATATGATTTTTTTCTGTAAGCTAATAGCTGGGAGGCATGTACTGAAAGTGTCATCTAGTATTCACAGTGACTGAATTTGACATTTTTCTGACTATTGCATTTCCTTACATACTAGTTTTGATTGAAAGGATAATTTTCCCAAATTATACTCTCTGCTTTTACAATTTTCACCTTCAGGTTCATACTGTAATTCATTTTGTAAAAGAAATCCAATTTTACTGAATTAAAAAGTCATAAAAAAATCTGTGCATTCATGAAAATATCATACTTTTACATACAATTTTTAGGCTCCTTGAGGACTCAGAGAAATTGCTGGCATATTTGAGAAAACAGTGAATCTCTCTCTCTCTCTCTCTCTTTTTTTTTTTTTTTTTTTTTTTTTTAAGAGGATAAAACACACTTGTAGAACAATGAAATGAGGGGTTTTGAATATTTGTAATACACACTACAAGTCATTAATTAGAAAAGTGCCTGCCATTGATGGAGGGCCGTAACTCTGCTATCTATAATAATTTTCCCCATTGTTCTGACAGACTTAATCTGCTCACATCTGAGAGGGGAGCCGTATCAGAAAAGATAGGCATCAAGAAACACAGCAAATTAAAGAAATTATATGCAAACATTCAATTTAGCTGTCAGTCATCTGTCTGATAGCAGTTAATTTACTGTCTGCGTGTCACAGAGCAGATATCAACATATCCTGTGCAGTCTGATGCATTTTTGGGGCAGAATCCAAGAGTGTCATCACTAGAGAATGTGCCCTTTCCAGAACTGCCGATAAAATAAGACATACACAGAAACCATCTGAACATGTAAACAAACATGGTAGTGTTTTTGCAGGGAATTGAGGAAGGATTCCAGCTGATTACAACATTGTTTGTTGCTGGTGCTCTGTTGAAGTCATGGGTGGAAGCAGTTATGGACCACAGCTTCTGAGAAATATGTTCTTTTTCTTCTTAGGCAAAATTTCCTTGTATCTGTGGAAGTTTAGATGAAAAAAACAAAGTATGTAAAGGTAGTTATAATTAATTCAAATATCATTGCTGACTATAAAGAAGGGCTCTTTTCTCTGGCTTCTTAACTGAGATGAGAAAAGCAACTGCATGTGAATGAAAAGATATTGCTATCTTGATCATTTTTACCTGGAAGATTTTACAGATGCTATGTACTGGAAAAAATGTGGGTTTTTTAAATGTGTGTCAGACTTAAATACGAGCCTTATACCCTGTACATACCTTTTTCTGGGCAAAATATAAGATCATCTACAAAGCAGTGCACAATACTGCCTCCTGCTTTAGCTTCAATGATACAGCTATTTGCACGTACAGTTGCTTGTGCCCCTACTTTGATTCTGCTTACCTCACCAGTACTGGATCTTATAAGGTATAGTGATAGTTGCTACTCTCAGTGCTTTCATTATTCATGTTGTCATTACATGTCTTGCACATCCAGAATCCAGAATGGTAGAGAATTTTCTACATTGCCTCTCTCCTGTGGATAACAGCATTTAAGTCTCAGTTTGAGCCCACACAAAACTTGCAAACAAGGTTAGTGAAACAACTTTGCTTGAAGGGGATGTCTTTGAAACACAAATATCCTGTGTTTTTCCTGTATATCCTATTATTTTCATCTCTCAGGTCACTTCTTTCAGCTCCTTATTCTGCCCTCTTCTTTTCACCCTAACATGAAAATCCTAGCCAAAAATTGCTGCTTCACAAAAATTAGCTTGATAATGGGAATCTCTACATGAGGTGATCCAGACAAGTTTTGGTGCTGTAACAATTTGTGTGTGCATAAGGCAAACATTGAAATCCCAACTTCCTTTTAGTGTTTCCTCAGTAAGTCACTGGCACCTGCATTAACTTGCCTCCTCCTTTTTTTTGCATGCAACATTTTACAATCACATGCATAGTGACCTAGTAAAAGATATTTTCCATAAGACCCTCCTCCATGCACTGGAGTATGAATTTCCTGCTGTTCATCCACATCTCTGCTGCATGTCATATGCAAGACATATGGCACTCATGTTGCTTTTTGCCTGGGTAGTCTTTTCCAAAATTGCCTACTTATCTTTGCTCTGCATGATGTTTCTTATTTTTTGTAAGTATGAAGCAAATTCATTCCTTCCAAATTCCCAGATTAGAATCAATATTGCATTTCGCAAGGGTTTTGGCAGATTTTATCATCTTGGCTTGCTAAAAAGGAAAGGTAGCTTAAATAATTATCTCCTTTCCCTTCTTTTCTTTATCTGCTTTTCTGTTATTAGGTTTCTGTTACTGGATTCCCTGCTTTTATGGGGTTTTTTTCTAAACCTTCCCACTTCACCTCCTCCAAAAGGAGGAAAAGGCCCTTTTCACTAAATCCTATAAGTTTCAATGTTTTGGTCACCACTTTCTCCTGATTAGTTACTACACTCCTACTCTAACACCTTATTTCAGTTTGTTTTTGAAGTCTTCTTTTCAGAGCAACCATAGCAATCTCAGTCAAAAATCTTCACTTCCTATTTGCCTGCAGCAGTATGGCTTGTTCTTATTCCATTACTATTTTTGGTCTTGGTTTTTAGTTCTCTTTCAAAGCTTACCTGCACTCTGACTTGAAAATCACTTTTCTCTCCTCTTCTCCTCATCAGAAACTGTGTTCTTCATGGAGAGTTCAATTCCTGTTAAGCAAGGAAAAGAAGCTGTGGATAATATGGTGGTCCCTATCAGTAATAATGAAGGAAGGTTACACCCTTTCATATATGCAGAGAAACTACAGGGTCAAACATAGTGGAAAATTAAGACATTTGCTACTCCAGAAAAATATACAGTGAAGGCAGAGAAAAAGGTGGGGTGGAATTTTCCCAAGGTTTGAGCATGCAGGCATTTTTGCATGTGGCTGTATCTCTACATATCTCTACCTCATCCCCTACTGACCTACAAAATATCCTTTTTCTTCATGTGTCTCAGTTTACAGGGCAATTTTAATTTTTCCTTCTACAGACCACAAAGGCAAGAGTTGTGAAGTCATGAGGTTTTTCAACCCTGAATCCACTAACTACCAATCTAATTAAAACAAAGCTCTAAGCCATGCAATAAACATGTGGTAGTTTTGTTGTAGCAGCACTTGAAATACAATGCATGATTCAGGTTCTGAGGAAAAGGAAAATATTTCTAAGATTTCTTGGCATTTTTAACACAAACTGAACTTTGGGCAAAAGAAAGAGATCTTTCTGGTTTAACATTTAAGATGTTGAATGTTCAACCTACAACTAAGAAAAGAAATCACAGTGAGGAGGTACATGAGGGCTTAAGAAATTATGGCTCTGAATTGTCATACTATGTTGAAAATTAATAATACTGACAATTAATGCGTATATGTTCATGTATATAGGTACATAAGTGTGCACATTCACAGATTAATGCTATTCAGACTTGGTCTTATTGAAATGAATACTCCATGTTTGATACACAAAATTTCAAATATTGGACTTGAAGGAGGTACTGAATCACAGTCCGTGGGAAAAATTAGTTTTGCTGTTTTGCAGGTTTTCCTTCAGTTTTGTTGAACCCAGTTTAGTTCATGTTGCTGTTACGAGGAAATGATTGTTTATATCTCTCATCTTGTGTGTATTGGAAAATTGGCAGCACTACCTTGTAATTCATCACTTATTGTGAGTCAGGGGACAATGCATTTTCAACTTCAGGGCAAAGGATTATACAAAGTCATAAAAGTAAAATATCACATCCCTCTGAGCTGAATCAACATAATAACAGAGGTCTTACACAAACCTTGCAATAATAAGCACCAGAATTAGCGGGTTCTCCTAGCCATTAAGTTGTATAAAATATTTTTTTTCTCTTATCTGTTTAGATTTTATTCAGCCAGCTGATGAGTCATGATCAGAAACATCCCCTGTGAAAAGGAGGCTTTCTGAGAGAGCAGAGCTTGGCGATGGGAAATGGGACTAACTTAGCTATTTTTTACTTAAAGTTTCTGTGTGTCTACATTCAACTCCACACAGAGACAAAGCCAAGATACAGTATGCAGCAATGACACTGCTCTTTAAAATTCATAGAGCATTTAGGAAGTACTTGTATTATCTGCAAACCATACAGTGACAATGCAGCAGAGGTTTCACCCTGTCTGATGTAATTACCCTATTTGGGAGCGAGGGTTTGGGACCTTGCAAAGCCCAGTTGCCAGTTTGTCAACCCATCACATAATTTTCATAAACTTGAAAGTATTTCAAGTCCCTAAGGGAAGTTAATATTAAGACACACCAAGCAGTCCATCTTGAACCTTATATTTTCTATCTTGGCATGGGTGATCAGTTGGTTTGGGAAGCACAGAACCTACTACTCCCTCATCGGAATGGCACATTAATGTTGTAAACTACTCGATTATGTGTCATAAGCTAATTATAGTCTACTGAAGTAGATGTCATTTGCTTAATAAATGTGAATTCTATTCAATATAATGTTCAATTGTAATTGAATATTAAATATTCAATTGATTGTCAATTATTTAAAGGGAAGAACAATATCTTTCTACAACATTTATGCTGGAAATCATTAGTAGGTGCTAGCAAATACCAACAGTTCAAATGAATGAATGTTCTGATATATGAATAGTTATGATTCAAGCTACTGGCAATTACGATTCAGGAAATGTGTATTACAGGCAAACTTTAGGTTTTCTCTTTAATAAAGCCCATGATCATTGAAACAATATTATTACTTAGATAGCTCTGACAAATCTAATAAGAATCTCATGTCTGGAAAAGAAATGACACAACTCCTTGTCATATTGTTTCCTTCAGGTGAAGAAAAAAAAGTTTAATTCTGTTCTAATTATTTTTCTCTCACTGTCTATGCTAAATTGAAATAGAAATTACAAGATTGTTTCCTTCCTGCAAACATGGTATACCATTTCTTACTTCACATGTTGGTAGTGTGGGTAGAAGAAACCAAACATCCTCTCCACCAGCATGCAAAGCAAGTGTATTTCTTTCTCATTCACTGTCCCTGCCAAGCTGCTTGTAAAAGATAGAAATACATTTTAAACAAAACCCCTTAACTTTCATCCTATAACATTTTTTCAGGAGATCTAGTCACATATATATGTAACAACAAAGTTACTTGAATTATTTCTATAATTAATTATTATCTTTTTTATTTACTTTCAAAACTTTGTTGCTCTTAGTAGAGTTTTGGAGATTCTGGTAAAAGATTTTATCTCTCTTTCACCTTACATGGCATTCACAGGACCATTTAATGAAGTAGGGGACAAAGGAGTAGCCTGGCTCTCTGCTGCTCTTGTCAGTGCTTTCTGAGCCTCTATTAAGAAACAGCTGAACTTAGCTAAACCTGCAGCTACCAGCAAGGTTTTAGCAACCTCTTTCTTGGAATTAGCCATTAAACTGAGGAAGATGTTGGCCACTGGGGAGAAATAACAACCTTTGTGTACACGTACCTATGCGCCCCTGTGCATAATAAAGAACTTGGCTTAAAAAAAACCCTCCACACATTTCCTCCATCTCTCAAGTGCAAGAAAAGCTATCTCTGAGACAGAAAGTCTCTAGGCTGCATTAAGATGTTTAAGTCATCCTGTCACTAATGGAAAAGAAAGGACCAAGCAAAGGCCTCTTCTGTTTTGTCACAAAAGCACAAGGCACTGAGTATGCTGGTGGAAATTACCATAACTGCATATTACTGAGCCAAAAATAACAGAAACTCTCCATTTTACATCCCATCTGATTTTAATATAAGCAGCTCAGGTTTCTGTAGGGATTATACTTTGTTTAGTCTCTGACAGAAAGCTAGTATTTAAGTAAATAGTAACCAGAAGGATGTCAATCAGTTTTGCCATAAAATAATGCATGGCAAGCTAAATCAGGAAATTCTTTGCTGCTCAGTGAAAACTCTGCCCTACTTTTTGTGATTTCTCTCATTAATAAAGTGGTGACTGAAATAATCTTGAGTTCAATTAACTGTAACATCATGAAAGATCCTTAATAAAAGCAAGAAGAAAAAGAAGTACCATATTAAAGGTCATAAGTTTTCCAAATATAGCTACTTATATGTGAGCATTAAGTGTCTGCTAACACGCACCTCTGAGACCATAAGCCCATGCACACATGCTCTTCTGTAAAGAGCAGCAAAAGGACATTTTTCAGCACAAATTCGTATTAGTCTGAGATAAAAAAGCAGAACTACTTGCTTGTGTTGCCCAACACAAATTACACCCTAACCTTTCTTTAACAAAATTCAGAGAGTTTCTCATTCTTTTCTGTTTCCCTCCTTGACTCCAGTGAGAGCTGGAGGCCTTGGACACAGAGAACTATCACAGCAGCTGCAGTACCGAGGGGCTGAGGGCAACACAGGTTGGCAGGAAGGCAGGTGGGGAAGGCACTAAATTTTTGTCTAAGGCGTGAAACGTGGGCCATTAACTGCGCTGGCAGCAAGGAAAGAGTTGATTGTAGGGAGAAGAGTTTAGACCTGGATGGTCTAAATCTGACAGCACTAATCTTAATCTTAATTTTACAGCATTAATGACGAAGAATTTGACCCATAGACACTTTTTTTGGTGCTCTTCTGCTTATTCTACAAGGTTCACGTTGGTTATGTCCTCACATAAAATATCCTTGCAAGTATATTACTTTGGCTCACTGGTTTTTGTCCACCAATTAGACCATCAAAATCTTAAATTCTCACTCAGCTTAGTACATTCAAGGAAGTCCCAACAAACTCTCCTGGCAAAACCCATGATGTTTCCAGTACAAGCAGTGCCAATATTAGAAGAGCTTGTCACAAAGTCTGAAGTAATGCTGGCCCCACTGATCCTGCAGCCATTGAGGAGGGAGCACATATCACATCAGCCAAGGCCAAGAGAAGAAGGAAGGTGAGAGGTCAGACTTTATTTGGCCAAAGTGAACTGATTCACTAATAAAAAGGCTGAGTTAGCCAGCTGCTCACAGATGAGAATAAACCTCAGCCTCTGCCTCTCTGGGACCCAAAGTACCCCTGCAACACTATTATTTCTCACAGGTCACATTTAAAGGGCCTGTGTACCTACAATTTACAGGTGATGGAAGAATGAGGAGCATAGCCACAAGCAAGCAATGACTTTTGACAGACATAGATTTTGTTTGAGCTCTGATAATACATGACATAGCTCCTATTAGGACATTCTCCTGGAAGGTAGTGAGGCATTCAGAATTATTTCTGCAGCCTACGCAGAACACAGGGATATATACAATATTTTTAAACAGTTCCAAGGACTCCTCAACAGAATGGAGTGCCTCTGTATTCTACTTTTGGAAGTTCAGAGAAGATAGAAAAACAAAAGGCAAATTCTTTTTTAAAAGGGTCAGGATGCAGGTCTCGTTAGGTGTCTTGTGGAAGCTGTTCCAGAACTGTGTTGCTTTCCTCACTCCCAGTCTGAAATCTGCGTAACCCTCTCTGCAAAATCTTTGTTGAATCTAAATCAAAACCACTAACTTCTGCTAAAGATTATACTTGGTAGAATTAATAGGCTGTGATGCAAGTATCTGACTGCCATTTCTTAAATGTTCTTTTCCTTGAACCGTGTCTGTTTTATTAAGAATAATGATTTTTGTTTTTCAATATAACACTAAAATATGTAAAGCATTGCTCAAGTTACAAATTAGGTACAGTGGGTTCAGCAGCACTCAGGAGGCCAAGGTTGCTGCGTGTAACTTCCGAAATTAAACCAGGAAGGAAATCTGCAGTTTCACCCTAAGAGAGAGCATGTCTCATGTTGTGTCTGGGCCTTGGAAACGAGAGTTGGGATGTTACTGAACTGTGTTGAAAAGAAATTAAACCTTACGTATCGACCATTCTCCCTAAGAGAGCAACTTCATGTGTCATCGAAGAGCTTGCTGTTAAATGCAGAGACCAAAACACTTCTGAGCTACAGAGCTGCAGAAACTATTTTACATGAAATGACTTGTACCTGCATATTAGTAGTCATGAGTTGCAAGGTGGGCCATATTTTGGTAATGAGTAAATAAGCTTGGTAGAAATATTATCATGTAAAAGGGTATGTAGAATACTGTCCCAGTATTTCCTAGCAAACCAATATGCATAAATTTCATGCAATTATAAGGGAACAATACAAATGCTGTAAGTTTTATAGGCTATAAATGCTAGTTTTAGCTTTCATTTCACAATCTGTTCTGCAGTGGTCTTTGCAGTGTAACTGTTTTGCCGTGAACACAGTAAGATTTCTACTATTACAAAAGCTATTAAATTATTTGTAGAATTATTCTGCAATTATTTTTCAAGTTTTTCATTTCAAAATTCAGTTTCTACAAATAAAGGCTGTGTTTTTTTACTTTGGTGAGTGAAGGACTGAAACAATCAAGTTACATGATTTATCAAGACCACCTTAATATTGCCCCTTCATCATCTTACCATTGCTCAATGTTATTTGCCAACAATTTCCAGTCAGAAGATTGTGCCAAAGACTTCTAGAGCTTACCGTGATTATGGAGACTATTTTGTGTTACTACATTAAAAAGTGGCTTCAGCAGTTGTCACCTCCTTGGAAACACTAGACTGCAAAAACAGCTGGATCTTTTGTGTTGTTCCAGCTCCACCTTATCCAGGATTTCCTTCCACGACAGACTTAAGTTGGCCATTTGCCTCATGAGACTTTTTAGAAAAAAAAAAAAAATGCAGGATCCTACAAGGCTTTCTGATGATAACTTGATCAAGAAACTTCCCCTGGTAGAATCTAATATTTTTGTCATTCCATTTTCTCACATGAAGGGAATCTATCCTTAGCTGTCTGGATAGAAATGTGCATGCTTCCATGATTCTCACATGTGGTCTAAGCATAGAAAGCCCTGACAAAGCTGCCTGGGGAAAACTTATTTGACGTCAATTCCTGTTGTGTAGCCATGCTCTTGGTTTCAGAAATCTTGCTCCCTTGTCATGAGTTTAATCTGCTTTAATATAACTATGCAAATACATAAAATCTGAAGAAATACTGAGCTGAATGAGAGTAAAGAGCCCCCTAGAGTGCACAGTTAGGAAAAAGTAGAAAGGCAAGGCACACACAGCAAGGTCTGGGCACTTGCAGCTTCCAGCCAGCAGCACTCTCAAGATTTCAGAGGCAGAGTCTGCATTGAGAAGGTGCATTTAACCTCTTTTGAAACACTCAAGATCTAGCAGAAGTCCTGATTCAAGTAGCTCCTCTCTTTGTTCATTACCTCTCTGCATAATAAACTCTTGAGACTCTGTCACTGAGCAGGAGATGAGCAATTAAGTAATGTTAACTTAAAAACAAATTTCTGACCAAACAAAGCAGTGAGACTGATGGAAACACAAGAAGATTTGTGGCATCGTGGCTGGTACAGAATAAAGACAGTATATTCATCTATCTTCATCTGTACCTTCAGCTAACAAAAGTAGGGATTATCACCTACTACTGGCATCATAGAGGCAAAACACCCACTTAGCATTTAGCCTCCACACCTACTTTTTCAACAGAATATAGAGGATCCTTGTGTGAAAAGAAACCTAGGGACACGTCACGTTTGCATTTACAAATAGATTAGCAATAATCATTTTCATGATCTTTCAGAATGTTAGTTTTTAACAATACATGGCCAATGACTGTGTTATAATTAATTTTCTTTCATATGACTTATCACATTAAACTGAAATATTTAATTATGGATATGTTTAATATGCCATGAATTGCTATGCAGCATTTTATTTCACAATATTATTTCTTAATTACTCTTTATTTCACATTCCTTCATTAAGTATAATTACACACGTTTGCGGTGGAAAAAAAAGTGCTTTGTGAAGGACAGCTGTCTTGTATTTTCACCTCTTCTGTGCTGATGTTTAAAAATTGCAGATTAGTCCATACAATAAATAGTACAACATTGTTAGCATGCTAAGAACAGTAGCTATTCTTTAAAGCTTATTCTGTCTGTGTACTTAAGTGCTGAATAACAGCAATTTTATCCTTATGTAGACATTTAAAAAGCAACAGTGCAATAGTTCAGAGGTCTGCTTTAAGAAATTCATGTGTTTCAGTAGAGAAAATAAAATATTGTCAACTGCACACATAAATTGTTAGACAGGAATGGACATTTAGTAACAGTGACCAGGTGACATCTCAGCTACTAGCGTATCTTCACCACATCATTATAGTCTAAAATAATGCATCTTAATATTTAATAATTAATTATAGGCATCTTGAATTTTTAAAGATACATACATACACATATACATAAATAATACAAAGATTACTGAAAGAGCCTACCATTGCAACCTGTCAATATCTTTTCCAATAGGATAGCATAAAAATGTCATGCATGGAAGAGTCAGTCATTTCACTTTTTTGAAGACCTGATCTAAAACTCAACAGAGTCTTTGAAAGTCATCTTAGAACATTCCAAATACTTTGTTATATTAGCAATTATTTTGGTTAATAGATCAAGTTAAAAAATTCAGTTAATACTTGCCATTGATAGCATTTATATTTACATAAATATAATGTTTATCCATCTGTGGATAAAAATTATTCTGAATTAAAACTTCTTCAGTAAACCCTTACTTTTCAAATATTTGTCTGCCACACAGAGCAGCTAATGGTTCCCTCTTGCCTGTAGCCTCCTGAGCTGTAGACTGCATTTCCTCCACAGCTTCTGTAATAGGAGCTTTATTGGGGGTTTACCTGACTGTTGTGGTTTAGGAATGGTATTTAGTGCCCTCTCCACCAGGACTCCAAAACCACAGTGCCTCTTGCTTGCTTTCCCTCCCCCTCTCTTCTGCCCATGGGTGGCCAGAGAGGAGAACTGGAGGCACAAAAGGTAAAGACGATCAGTTGAGATAAGAACCATTTACGGGAAACAGCAACAAGGAAAGCATACAAAAGACAGAGTGTGGGGCTCAACCCACCCACAGCCATGCCACCCTTGCTCCCTCTGGCTGGGACCAGCACTACCCACTACCCCATCACTCCATCTGCCAGGCTTGCTCCACCAGAAAGGAATGCCCTGGCAACGACATGAAATGCCATTGAATAATATTTGGGCCTTGGCCATACTCACACTGTTCCAGGTTCCTCCTCCTCAGAGGTACTGCACAAAATTAATCCTGTCCATGGTTAAAAACCTTGTCAATGACTAAGCTCAGTTAGGAAGTATCAGAGTAAAAAGCAAATAGTATGCTAAAAAATACTACCCTACTTACCTGCATACATTCTGTGAGTTTAAAAGAGAAATTAAGCCTACATTTAATTGACTGTTACTTGATTGTTAAACTTGAAAGTGTTATGTTTCAATTTCCGGCGATCATCATCTATAATTTAGCGTGCCTTGCTCCTGCATCAGTAACACAGATTTACTAATGCCTGCATTATACAGCTTGTACCACATTTAATTGGGAAATTCTATCTGATTGTGTTAGCACAGTGCATTATGTAAAGAGCACAGCACATTAAACTATTGAGTTCCTATTCGACAACCCACCTAGAAATGTTCCATCCAATGCCACAAAATTTATGACTGCAATAAGCGACTAGAAAGAGTCATTAAAGGGCTGTAGATTTCAAAGCTGTGAAAGCATTCACACTGCAAGGTATGAAATATATGTTCTGGAAGTTCTGAAACAAATGTACATTTCCTCTAAAATCATTATACTATTTTTCTTTCATAGCTGCTGCAACTATAAAAGACATATTAATCTCCAAGAAAGTATGTAGGAGAGGGGAATCCTGGTCAGTCTGTGTCTGATGAAGGGAAGATTTTGTGCAGCCTGAGAAAAGAAAACCTATTCTTTGTACAAGCTACATAGATTATTTCAATACTATTCCAAAGCAGAAATATGGGGTTTTTTTAAAGTAGGTCCACACATGAGAACTTATAGTTATAGTTAATTGTATATCTTATTGCACATAAGTGATAAAGTTTTCAGAACATTGTGGTCTTGACCCACTAAAGATTAATCATGTAATATCTGCCTGGGCTGTGAGTTAAAAGTCTTTATAGTCAGTGTCATTTATTTTAATGAGACCTTGGTGGGTTTAAAATCAAGGTAAACCTGCTAATAGGATTGTTAAGGTCAATGAAGTTATCCCTGACTTCAAGCAAACTATGTACTTAATGAGCTGGCTGACTCATATTCTACATTTGAAATTTGATATTAAATTGGACCCATATACACATTTTGTCAGTGTCCCTCAAGGGTTATGTACACTTTAAAATAATAACAATTAGAAATTATTAGATTTTGGGGACATAAATCAACTTGTCCTAATGTAGAAGAAGAAATGAAAAACTAGAGGCAAAGAACATTTAAAGAGTCCCCCAATTGTAAATGGCCATTATATTGTAACAGATTTTTCTTTCTAAAAATAGTCCAAATTTAACAATATTTTTATGTATTTTTTCCAAAAAGATTTTTTCCTTTCATCATAAAAAACACTATTGATACATTGCAGCTGTGTTTCCGCTTTTACATGAGTATTCCGCTATGCTTTTTTTTTAAATAAATTATCTTTTTTAAAATCATTTGTTAATGCAGTTATGTGAGAAAAAGGGTCTTTTTTGGGGCTTGGGTTTTTTTTTTTTTAAGCTATGATTCATTCCTTACTATGAGAGGGAAAGTCTTGGAAGCACTAATTTGAATTCCGAAACTGAGGGAGACAAGAGAAGAACCTTTGTTTCTTTGGGACCAATGCTATGGAGGTAGCAGCATGGCCTCCTGTGCTGCAATGTATACACTTGAACAAGGGCAGAGGAAGGAGGCAGAATAAGAGGAAACAGTAGAGAAAAGGACAAAATGTATAAGGATTAAGAATTAGGCGAGAGGCAAGGCTTAGGAGTCAATATATGGAAGTGATGCTCCAACTGTTGCACTTTTTTCTTTCATGACTAGAAGGGAAACCATCAAGTGAATAGATATGTTGATAGCCAGCAAGGAGTAACTGATGTGCACTTGAGCACATCCAAGGCAGAACACATCTTTCCTGGAAGCCTGAACAGACTTAGCCTGAGATATTGGAGCTATTAAAAGTATCACTGTACAAGCTGACAGCTGGGTAACAGCTTTATAGCCAGACTGGTAGAGCTTGGGGCTTCACAGAAAATGGGGAAAGCTATAAAGACAAAATTCACACCCTGACAAAAAGCAAGGGGAAATCCAGCATTTCTGGCAATTTTTACCTAAGTGAATTGATTTCTTTGAAATAAAGCTCTCCTTTTAAATAAGAGGGGAGGGAAACTAATTCAGCACTGTGGATTCTGAAACATGCATTTGGATACCTGGACCCAACTCATTACTAGTTTTACCAGTAATTACTAGTAAAAAAAAAAAATTACTAGTCATTACTAGGCTGGTTTTAAAATAAGCTACATTATCCTTCCTCTTGTGGGGAAAGCCCCATACAAACTAAGTCTGCACAGTGAGTTTCCTGCCAGAGATATGCTCAAGTGCCCCAATACAGGCCAAGCAATAACATGAGTAATTACTTGTTTCTTAAGATGAGAGCCCTTTCAGTAACAAGCCTTTCCTGCAATGTAAGTGTTCACAGGACATAGTAAATTTCATTGATTTCAAAGTTTAATTTTAAAGGGTTGCATTTTAATTTAAACACAGTTTTCCTCTCAGTTATGCTAACCTGTTCCAAGTCAGATAGTGCTGTTTAAGAATAATCAAATTTCTGCTCCTCTTCATGAGGATATACATATATATGTTGAAAAATACAAAATTGTTTAATGAAACTATGTTATTTACATACATTTATAAAAGTCAGTACAACATTGTGGCTAATGAAACAGCAAGGAGAACAAGAAATCTTCTGAAGCAGTTAGGAATAAACATTGATAAACATGTCATAGATAATTGTTAAAATTTACTATGTAATAGGGAATTTTTACATTCCACTATAGGCCAAATAAACAGGACATCCCAAATTCACAGGAATGCCTGGTGGCCTAGCAGGGTGTATGGGGAGACCTTCAGAAACATCTCACAATCACAACAAACTGTGTGTGTTCCTTCAAACTGATGACCATCAAATAGCCTCAAAGTCAGCTGAGATTTATAATCAAATATCTTTCCAAACAAAGAAAAAACTTCCAAATCCATTATTAACAGGATGAAAGCTGGGCAAGCTAACTGGGCTCCTTCAAGGGAAAAACCATAATTTAGACACAAAGGTGAAATCAAGCTGTGATCAAGCTCAGTGAAGTGTGACTGGGCAGTCTGGAATAGAAGACAAAAGCATTTCAAGTTGCATCCTGGTTGTAACTTACTTTAAATTGGCATTTCTTCATTTGGTTTTCCCCTTATGCTTTTTAGAGTAGAAACTGCAAGAGAAAAATAGACAGTAGCCTTTTGTTTCAATATAACCAATTTTCTTCTTATATGGCAGAAAGGACTTTATATTTTGTGTATTCTTGAGACTGTTTGTATTTTCAAGGCTTTGAAAGTTTAAGTTTGTGAAAGTTTTTCAAGATTGCATGATCTGTGATGCTCTGAAAGGATTGATGCTGACCACGGTGACATATTTCTGAAAGGAAGAGATTGGATGGAAAACACTTCTAGAACATGTGAAACTTCAGGTTGAACAGCCCTCCGCCTATGCTAGTACTTGGGGTTATTCTTCCCCAGACACAGGACCCTGCACTTGCCATTGTTGAACCTTATTATGTTTCTCTCTGCCCAACTCTCCAGCCTATCAAGGTCCCACTGAAAGGCAACACAGCCTTCAGGTGTATCAGCCACTCCTCCCAGTTTGGGGAGGTATACCAATTTGCTGATATACCAGGGAGGTATATCAGCAACCTTGCTGAGGGCACATTCAATCCCTTTGTCCAGGTCATTGATAAACAAGCTGAATAAGACTGGTACCAGTATTGATCCCTGGGGAATGCCACTGACTACAGACCTCCAACAGGTTTCTGCATCACAGATCAGAACCCTCTGAGCTCTGATCTCGACCCTCTGACCTCTGCCATTAGATCTTGATCCACTTAACCTTGTCCATTCATTTCCTGGGCTTACCTATGAGAATGTTCTGGGAGACAGTGTCAAAAGCCCTGCTGAAGTCCTCCATTGTCCCATCCTGTCATGTCACCATAGAAGGCTATCAGATTGGCCAAGCATCACTTCCCCTTAGTTAATCCATGCTGACTACACCTAATTGCCTTCTTCTAAATCCTTGGTAATGATTTTCAGAATGACCTGTTCCATCAGCTTTCCAGGACTGGAGTTGAGGCTGACTGGTGCCGGTAGCTTCCCTTGTCCTCCTTCTAGCCCTTCTTGAAGATGGGAGAAACATTGTCCTTCCTCTAGTCCTCAGACTCCTCCCCTGTTCTCTCTGATTTTTCAAAGGTGACAGAGAGCAGCAGAGCAACAACATCTGCCAGCTCTACCAGCACCCATGGGTACGTTCCATCAGAGCCCACAGATTTATCAGTGTTAGGTCTGCTTAGTTGACTTAGTCTAACCCAATCCTCTACGACCAAGGGGAAGGCTTCCTTTCTCCAGCCTTCTTCTCTAACCTCTGAGGTCTGGGAATGCTGAGAGCCATCCTTAGAAGTAAAGACTGAGGCAAAGAAGGTGTACAGTAATTCCACCTTCTCTGTGTCTTTCATTACCAGGACACCCATCTGATTCAGCAGCACCTCAACATTATCCCTAATCTTCCTTTTGCTTCTGACATACTTGTAGAAGCCCTTCTTTTTATTCTTGAGATACTTCATCAGTCTCAGTTCCAGGTGGATCTTGGCCTTCCTCATTGCATCCCTGCATATTTTGACAATGTTCCCACAGCCCTCCTGGCCTGTCTCTTTTTCCACATCTCATAGATGTCTTTCCTGCCTTTGAGGTATAATAGGAGCTCTCCGCACATCCATGCAGGTCTCCTGCTCCTTTTGCTTGCTTACTTTATCATGAACATACACTGGTCTTGACCTTAGAGAAAGTAGTTCTTAAATATTGCTCATGTCTCTTGGCCACCCTTCTCTTCTAGAGCCATAACCTATGGGATTCCTCTTAGCAGGTCCTTGAAGAGGACAAAGGTAGTTCTCTGGAAGTTTAGGGTTCTAGTCCTGCTTACCGATTTGCTTCCCCTGGGCAGGATCCTGAGTTCCACCATTTCATGGTCACTACAGGTGGCCTGTAATAGACACCCACAAGTGTCACTCATATTAGTGTGTCCCTTAATCCATAAACCCTCATATCACGTGTCTGTCTCCAGGTAGATCTTGCTATATCCCAGTTATTATTTCACATAAACAGCTACTCCACCACATCACCTCTCTGACATGTCCTTCCTAAAAGTACATAGCCATCCATGACAATATTCCAGTCATGTGAACTGTCCCATCCTGTCTCTGTAACTGCAATGAGATCACGGCCCCGTGATAGCACATTAGTTTTCAGTTCTTGTTTATTCCCCATGCTGTGAGCATTTGTGTACAGGCACTTCAGAAAAGTAATCAAGTAACCAGGTTCCCTAGAAGGGAATATAATGTCACAACTTTTCCTGCTGTTTTCCCCTGAAATCAAATTCTGGGGAAATTTACCTCACTCCATGAAGCATTTGCTTCTTAACAGATTTACTTTTTATAAAAATGAGCATATGGAGTTAGACCAAAAAAGTCATTTGCCTCAATATCCTGTCTTAGACAGTGATTGGTATGCTTAGGGAGGTATATATATGAGATGGAGAATGCATAAAAGATAATATTTCCTCTGGTACTCCATCTCAGTTTTCAGCAATTAGGTAGTTACTTCCTGATCTGGAGATCATATCTAGACCATCATTCTCCATCACAACTGATACAAATACCACTCAAGAAGTCATCCAGTCCATTTCTGTTGAATCACATGGTTTTAACATATGGGAATTGGTGCTAAAGGAACACAGTCTGTGGCCTTATACACCCAACTACCAAAGAGAATGGTTCCACAAGCAAAACAGTTCTTCCAGTTCATGCACTTCTTCGTGAGTCATGAAGAAATAGAGCAATGTAAAACCAATGAGCCTGTGAAAAGGGAGGTTGAAAGAAGGAGCTAAGAAAGTTAAATTCTTACAGGTGATTTGCATATTGTATTCCAGTAGAAAAGGCTTAAATAAGGACGAAAACAAGATAGAATGGGAAGGAAAGGTATTTGCAAGAAACAAGAAAACATCTTTCAAACCATGTATGAAATCATTCATGTTCTAATTAATGTAACAAAGGTGTTAATAAAAAATTCAGACTATCAAATGAAAAGAAAACCAGTGCAGACTAAACCAGAATTTGAAGCTAATACTAAGACAAAATGAAAACTAGTACTGGATCCTTCACACACATCAGAAGAAACCACAGACTTTAGATAGAGGCAGCTCATCATCAGGAGCTACTACACAAATTATTTGCCTTGACATTAACTGTGGAAATAAGAGAAATTCCCCTTCTTTAAACTTCTTGCAGTGGGTTCAGCAAAGGGCCTATCTGAAACTGAAGTGGTTGCAGAAGAAACATGGAACAAAGCAATGAAACAAACACTAAAACATCACTAGACCTAGATCATGTGCCCCCGAGAGCTCTAAGACATCTCAAGGATGAAACAGCTCAATTACTAACAGCATCATGTAACTTCTGTTTTAAGGTTCCCATGGTACTTGAGGACTGGAGTGTAGCATCTGTGGTATCACAGATGTGATATATTTTTAAAACTCCTTTGGGATCAAAAAACCTCTAAATCTGCCTTTTCTTTACTGTGGAAATTACTACAAGTACAAACTAAATGTAGAATTAGTAGATACCTTGAGAAATACAGTCTGCCTGGGAAAAGCTAGTGTGGCTTCAGTAAAGGTAAATATTTACCAAGCTGTTGAGCAATATTCATCCATACCAGAACTACACGTCTTGTTTGCATTTATCCTAAAAAGACAAACCACAGTAGAAAAAAATAGAAATAAACAAAATAAATTTGAACACCTTTTTGATATCTAAGAGTTACAAAAAATTCCCCATAAAATATAGTGTACTTTTTATGTATTTGTATATTTTAATGGAATAACATTTTCCTAAGCTTTTAGAAAAGTAAAGTTTCCAATCATAGGTAAAATAATAGATCACATTCTTTTCTGCCCCAGGATATAACCTCATGAGGTTCAACAAGGGAAAGTGCCAAGTCCTTCACCTGGGAGAGAACAGCCTGAGGCAGCAGGAGATGCTGGGGGCCATCCTGTTGAGAAGCAGCTTTGCACAAAAGGCCTTGGAGTTGGACACCCAGCTGACCATGAGCCAGAAATGTGTCCTTGCTGGAAAGAAGGCCATCCTGCATTAGACAGGTTGTTTGGGGGAGGTGATCCTTTCCCTTTGGTCAGCACTGCTTTGCTCAGTGAGGTCCCTCCCTAGAGTGCTGTGTCCATGTCTAGGCTCCTCAGTGTGTGACACACATGGACAAAGTCCAGCAAAGGGCCACAAAGATAATTAGGATCTCCAGCATCTCATGTGTGAGGAAAGGCTGAGAGAGCAGGGATCCTTCAACCTGTGTAGGAGAATGCTCAAGGAGATTTTATTGATGTGTACAAACACCTCAGGAGAGTGTGCAAAGAGAACAGAACCAAACTCCTCAGTGGTGTCCAGTGACAGAGCCAGAGGCAACGGGCACAACCTGAAACACAGGAGAAAATCAGGAAACACATCTTTACAGTGAGAGTGACTGAGCACTGTCACAGGTGTCTCAGAGAGGTTGTGGAGTCTCCGTCCCTAGAGATATTCAAAACCCCTCTGAGCAACTGGCTCTGGGTGGCTGTGCTTGAGCAGGAGAGGTTGCACCAAACGGCCTTCAGAAGTGCATTCCCACCTCAGATATTCTATGATTATCTGATATCCTTAATGCTAGAAGAAAAGGAGAATGGAAAAGATGCAGAGAGATGATTACCTTTCCAATCCACAAACTTCTTCAGCCCTGGATAAACTGGTATACATTCATGGCCAGTCTACTTTTTAATTGTTATAAGAAAAAGTTCCACTCTGAAGGATGCCAGCTTTGCACTGGCATTGCTTTCTCTCTCCCTTCTCTTTCTCCTTTGATCACTCTCTTCCTGTCCTGGCCATCACGAGCATAACTATCCCAGTTTCACTTGTACTGAGAAACCTTAGTCTCAAGATGGGCTTGCTGTAATTGCTTTCCAGTTTTTGGTTTAAGAAATTCCTCACCCTTTTCTCCACACTTCATCTTTCTGATTAAAACTTAAGAGTCTTATTTCATGGAGGTCACCTGAATCTATATAGGTTGCACAGGTCATGCACAGTTTTTTTGTTACCTCTCTATAGGGTTTTTTTGTTACCTCTCTAGTGGTTTCCTACCAGAAAGAACTTGCAGAGGAAAATTGGCAGTGCATTACTTTAAAACATGGAAAGTTCATGCTATTACCCAACATTTGTATCAATCTAACTCCTCTCTGACCAATTTGCCATTATAAAGTTTTAACTTACATACTTATTTGTATTTATTGTTCCTTCCTTTACACAGCCAAATTTTATGCTTATCTGACATTTTAAAACAAATTTACAGAGGAAATGCAACTCTAGGTCAGTTTTTGGTGGGGTATTTTTCATTTTTATCCAGGAAATCTGACTTGAGCTGTTACAATTCCACCTCACAGTTTAATTACCTTGGCTTTAAGTATGCAGAATAACTATCCTGTGTTTTTGCTTTCCTGCAGCATTCAGCTTGGAGTGAGCTGCTGTTGTTGTGGTGCCTCCAGTCTGCATCAGCCCTCCAGCTGAACTAGGCTGGCCAAGAGGAAATAACTTGAAAGAATTCATAACTAGGATCTGTTTGGCTGATGAATAAAATGTTTTGTTTCTAGTTTCTTTTAAGCCCTCATTTCAGAAGCAGCCTTCTTGCAATTCTCTAACTATGATTTTAAACAACATTTCAGGCTTGGATCCTATTGTGTTATTCTTAACACCCTTGTGCCTACCTCTGCATGGGCCAGGGGTAGAGCTGGATATACTTTGTGGCCCAAATCCCTTTCTTCTGCATAAGTGTTACCTGGATCAAGCTCCAGCAATAAAAGGGAGCAGCAAAGACCTGCAGCAGAACAGAGCTGCTCTAAGGTCCCTTCCAACTCACTGTATGCTGTGATTCTGTGATCAGACCCCAGGACCTGGCAGATACATCAGGAGGGGTGCCAGGCAGAGGGTTCCCTGTGGAGAAGTGAAAAAGAAAAGGAATTTCTCACAGGGTTTCTGTAGCCATTCTACTAGATTTGCCCCTTACAAACAGTCAGATATCGAGGTGTACAGAGACCTGTGAAGATTCATTGATCTCTGTTCTGAAACTTAACAATACCATGACATTTGCTATTAAGACGCCTTTTTTATGTCTACTGGACTAGTCAATTGGTAAACACAAGCATTTTATTTAAAGTACTATAAGTGCAAGGAATTTTATTTTTTATATATTTCCACTCTCCAAAATGTGGGATTTTTAACCCAAATAAACTCTGTGCATGCCTAACAATAGCTGAATGCCACAGTTTAGAGAAGCCCTGTGCAAACATTTGTTTTGGCAAAGACAGTTGCCTGCTCAGTCTGCAGGGAGTAGATTAAGTCCAGGTAATGAATAGCGCAGTTCCCTGGGAGGGAAAGAAAGAAAAAGTAAAGATTTTGCATTGGGGGTTCTCATAAATTTATAGAAATAGTGTGTGTGAGAGTGTCTTTCTCAGTGGGTAGGAATACATTCAGAGAGAGACAATCTTGACAAAGATTTTGGCTGCTGTGCTGGACTGACTAACCTTACCAACTCACACTGAATATTACCATTTGTTATTTGCAGCAGGCTGCACGTTGCTGCTGACTCTGTATCACACATTTGTACCCAGCATACTTACCCAGGATCCACAAACACCACAGGCTTTCTCTCAACTTCAGTAAATCAAATGAAGACAGTATCTTTGGCCTAATCCAGAAGGAGGCCATTAATACACTGTTTTGATCATTGATACAATAACCTCATTTCCTTTATCTAATCCAGATAAAGGGAGATAGGCAGATTACACAAACAACTTCAGGAACAATTTACTGCTGCTAGAGAAAGCAGGCAGGATATTTGTTTTAAAGCCAAGACTTTAAGATTCTTTTTTGGCAATAATTTTATGTCCCTCTGAAGGCTCATGCTGCCAAAAGCCCACGAAGTGCTGCATTTTATTAGCTCTGTTGATCATCATAGCACTGGAAAGCTCAAAGGGAATAGGCTCTCTTACTGCTTCTGTCACCCTGGAACGCGTGGGTGGTTTCTCCCTCACCTCTGTTTCTCATAAAACACAAGCTGCTAAAACAGCTTTGTTTTGCCCTTCTGTTATCCTTCACCAGCATAACTTCATTTAACTGAAATTTCCTGTAGCGCTTGTTAAGTATTAAGGATCTTCATAAAATAACCATGCAGATTCCAAAGGGAACCCAAAGCCATCGCAATATAATAAAAGTTCAAAACTCCTTCATTCTATGTCCAATGAATGGTGTGCAATTATTTGCAGTGAAAACTCCAGCCTGAAGAGTTGAACCATAAAATGCAAAATCAGTAAGTGTGGGGACCTACCAGAAAGTTGCAGATTAAAACTACCAACTATATTAGAATTAAGAATGCTAATGCCTTTCTAATTAAAGGAATTCATTTGGATAGACAGTAAAGTGAACTGGATCATTATATTTATTTCATCACTAGAAGACAGTTTACAGTAATGGGATTGGATAATGGTTTTGCTGAAAGCAAGGAAAAGACACTTACAAATGATTTTCCAAAGTTGCATTTGTATGATCCACTACTGTACAGTCCATGGTGTTTGTATAAAGATGTAAAGAGGCTTAGTTTTGTCCCATTATTTTTCTGCTCCAAAGCAGATACCAGTGGATTTACACAAAGAACTTCTGCTGCAGGCAACTTCAGTGACTGTCTAAGGAAAACAAGGAAGTTGGCTTTTTTGCCTTATTAAGTATAAGTTGTTGAATAGCAGCCAAAGCACAAACCTGCAACACTAATTTTTAGAATATGATCATATCTGCATCAGCTACTATCTGAACGGGACACTAATGTGAAGAGAAGTGACAGGCTCAATGCCAAAGGACATGAGCAGGTATAGAGATAC
Organism: Sylvia atricapilla; assembly: GCF_009819655.1. Taxonomy (NCBI): domain Eukaryota; kingdom Metazoa; phylum Chordata; class Aves; order Passeriformes; family Sylviidae; genus Sylvia; species Sylvia atricapilla. Next base: position 102,498,486 of record NC_089140.1, on the reverse strand, counting down.
TCTGTTGTGCTAGTTATGGTGATTTGTCTGCAGACATGTCTGTTGAAGACAGCTAGACTGACAGATTTATGTATTTCAATATTATTCATCTGAGAAAATTATATTTGCAGACATCTGAAAAACCTTCAGTAGACCTCTTAATGTGCTCCTTTTGGTTAATCTCTTTTGCAGACCTCTGAAGCCTAGGTTCCCTTATATCAAGCAAGATATATTTGACTACTAAAAATAGAAATAATTTATAGATTTCAAAGTCAGCCTTCTGCAAAACCCTTAGAATGCATGAAAAATCATTAGTTCTAGAAACTTTACAGTGAATAAATATTATGTAAGCATCATAGCAATAAATACTGTTTCTAACGCCAAAGTTTTAGACAATGGAGCATTTGCAGTTTTTTATTTTTAAGCAGTTTTTCCTTCCTATATTGAAGAATATTGTTGACTTATCGAACTGACAACACTTTCATAGTAATTATTCATTTTAATATTGTTTATAACTTTTTTCTTGGAGGATGAATGTTAGATTAACAGATGACTTAGGGGAAAAAAGGTCTATCCTTGTATTGCTGCTACTAACTCTACTGATGGCATTCTTATTCTTCCTAAATAACTCTGTCCTCTATTCTAAACCAAGAATAACACTGGAAGGGATTAAGTAGGATCAGCCTGTTGAGAAAATATTGAGAATGTAAATAATTACTCCCTCCCGCGTTTGTGAATTACGTGGCTGTCTTTCAGTTTTGTTAACTGTGCAATCTCGCTTATCAAAGCACAGTTTTCTGGTTTTTTCCCCAACATGGAGCACTAGGACTTGACTTTCCCCCCACTCATACAGGAAACCAGGAGATAATTCAGCTGTTCAACATCCACTCTGACTTCAGACAGGAATAACCATGTCCTTAACCTTTTTCAGCATGATAGCACTTCATATGAGAACTTTGAAATTTTGTTAGCTGATGGTTTTGGCCCACACTTACTATCTTGTCTGCATGGAATGTCAAATTAGGATCCACAGGACATCATCACATCACATCCAGAACAGCTTTGCCAAATTTCAGGGCATAAATAGTATCAGTGCCTCTTTACCCTTCTTTTGGTTTAAGGTGAAAAATGTCTCCATGGTCCAGATGTAGTGCATCATCTAAGTGGTTATATCTGAGTTTTAGAGAGATTTGGAAGCTTTAAGTATATTGTTGTGTTGAAAATAAAATCCAGTCTGAGTGATATGAGTCAGAAAAAAGTAAGTTATCAATAAATGATTATTGGTACGTTCCTTGAAAATAGCTAGAAAATTTCAATAATAGACATATCTATACTTGTAATCTATGAAAAATGGTAGAACGAAAATTTTCAAAGCTATTTCATTCCAATTAATGAATAGAGCCAGCTTAGGAAAACACTTTTCTTTTTTTTTTTTTTTTTTTTCCAATATATATTCTTGGCTTCTAATAAAGGACAGAGCAGGAGACTTGATGCCATTGCTCTCTGAAATCATTCAGAAACTCTATCTAAAGACATGTTATTTCCTCATATTGACAAGAATGTTGTTCCCAGAAATAAATCCTGAATGTTTTTCTTACATTGCATAGTATGTGCTAGAATTTTTCCTAGGATAACTAAACACCAGGCTGGATTCCTCTATGTGTGAACATTAAATACAATTTCTTTTACTTCTCAAGTCTGTAATTGCACAAAGCATTACACACTATACATGGTTATATGGAAAAGTTTATTCTGGACTTATTACAAATAAAGCCTTATACTGTCATTACTTACTTGCAGAGATAAGACTGTAACAGGGTTCTCATCTATCTATCTGGCAATATAACTTCATGAGATTAAATATTTCGATTTGTGTTGCAGATCTGTATCAGCAGCAATTACTAAAAGGGATGCTTTAACCAGAAGCTTAAAGGCACATTTCCTTGCAAAACCAGAAGGAACATAAGCTGCATCAGCTTTACAAATCAATTTTTTTGTTAAATCTTTATTAGGATTATATACAAATATATGGTATTTGTTTTTCCACACTCTGTTAGCATTCTGCCTAATCATAAAATCAGAGAATCACAGAATGGTTTGGGTTGAAAAGGACCTTAAAGATCATCTCATTCCAACCCTCTGTCATGGACACTAACACCTTCCACTAGACCAAGTTGCTCAGAGCCTCATTCAGCTTGGCAAGGCCAGGTTAACAAGCACAAAGAACAAGGTTTGTTGATTTTTAAGAAGGTCTTTTTAGTTTCCTGAGGGCAATGCTGACAACCTCAGGACCCTGTTGTCATACATTCTGTGTCTAGTTTGGATTAGAGGTTTCTTATTCTGAATTCGGGACTGGGAAATTTACGGAGGAGCCTGTTCAAAGAGCAAGTGACTCCTTGAGGAAGAAGTTGGCATATGCATTCACTAGGAATCCTTCCACATTTTTTTCCTAATTCATAGCATGCTATTGCTGCACTCTTTAGAGATTTTTTTTTTTAATATTTCTAAGATTTCTTACACCAGCAAAGCTCATCTACACAAATATTCACATTGAGGCTTTCATAAAATATAGAAGGAAGTTATATAAAAACCGTTGAACTGTAAAATGGCACCAAGTTAGTGTACATTAGAAAAAAAAGTCCCCAATAAGAACAACAACAAAAAAAAAAGTCCACCAAAAATCACCTAGAATTTTACCAGTACTTGGAACACATTTGGTTTTGTTTGACAGTTCAGCAAGGTCCACTCCTTATTTTCATCCTCTGGGTGTCCCTCTTTTAATTTTAATGACTCCTTACACAGTCCAGATGGATGTGGATTTATTTTTATAGTGAAAGGAGGTTATTCTTAAAGTTCTAAAACTGTCCCAGTCCTTTCTGTGAATAACGTTCTTTTTTTTGAGACCTTATGATTAATACACAAAAAAGGATAATCGCATACAAATTAAGATAAATACCATAGCAATCAAAAAGATGCTGTAATTTGTCATGGATTTGTATCAAAATTAAATTAATATTTAAATTAATAGTCTGGACAGTAGAGAAAGATGTTTTTAAAATTAAGCCTGTATGGGATCCAAGCAAGTTAGAAAACAAAATATGAGTTCAAAGTGTTATTATTACATTTTTGAATAAGGAAATTACATTGTAATAGGTATGCTTAGTTACACAAAGAGAGATATAGAAAGGAGTTCAAGGTAAAAAATGCCCTGTGTCTCACATGGAACACAAGCTGAACAGAGATAAGCTGTGTTATATTCTTGAAAGGAAAACAGGAGTGGGAAAGACCAAACCAGGACCTAGAAACCATATTATTCTCTACAAGACTTAGGAATCTGTGCTTTGTCTTGCTTCTATAAGAGAGAAGACTTAGGTTAAATACCACAGCAAAGGGATGAACTAGGTGATCAAAATTCCTTTTAGATCTCCTACTATTGCTATTGTTATTTTTTTTAACATAGGAACTATTCTGTGTCCTACTGGAAAATCTGTCTGGCCAATGTCAGACAATTAACAAATCAAACAATGCTTTCTTAAGTCTGTCTGTGCTGTACTAAATGTGGCAAAATACTTCTACATGTGGCCCACATGATGTTCAATAAGCCCTTGGGAATCAGGAGGCAGGCACTTAGTGATCAGATTTGTCAGTGGTGGTGCCCTGTCACTTTTATGAACTGTTCAAAAACTTAAATTGGATCAGTCAGTAGATTCTAAGCTCAGATTTCTGGAAATACATCATTTATTTGTATCAAAGATAGTTAATTTTATAGATGTTTACCTAAACTCACTTGTCTGATTAAAGATGTGCCAATGCATTTCTTATCACACTAATTCATTTGATGAGAATTTAGTTCCCACCATGTTTACACAGACTTGGCAATACTGGTGATTTTGGTCTCCTGACTAATTCTGTGCCTAAGGGTCATGGCAGTGCTGGTGCCTGCAGTGATTTTCCTGGCAGGGACTGTGTTCTCTTATTGCCTTATCTGTGCCTTGCAGAACTGCAGCTTTACCTTTTCTGCTTCCATCAGCAATTGTCTAAGAATTCTCAGATATATCACCTATTGCTTGTACTTTTATCTCCACTTAAGCTCTCGTTGCTCAAAATATGTCTCTAAAAGATAAGACTATGGTAGACTGATTTGTTAGACTGATTTTTAGCTTCTTGCTTTTCTCTCTCATTGAAAATCTGTTTCAATGCTTCTGTCTGTCTTTACAGTTCCTAATGCATGTTGTACCTTCTTTGTTATAACTTGATTGTACCTTCTTTGTTATAAATTCATTGTCTGCTAACTTCATTTTGTGCAAACTTCGAGTTCTGCGTGATTGCTTTTTAGTGTATTTTAGGTCTAATAATAATAATGATACAAAGTGAACTGTTTAAAAATGCAAAATACTTGAATAATATATGAAATAAACAAGATTTTTTTCATATTCTGTGGCTTTTTCAATGCAAATCTCACACTGTGCTTAGATTTACTGAAGAGAATTCTCTCTCTGGAAGTTACATACTGCCACAGGAAATCTGAGATAATTTTTAAACTGATAAGTATTATTATAATCTGTGTGAATCACTCAGACACATTTTGTCTTTGCAAATGCAATCAGCAACTAACTCAAGATGCATATTCTTCTGTCTTATTCATAAAGTTCTTTGCTTTCACCTTTTATCACATTTTGCCTTTATTCTGATGAATGGAATTTTTTTGTTGTTGGAAAAGGATCACTGGAACAAATTGCATTTTAGAATTTAGAAAACAACAAAATATTTAACATAAAATCTTTGCATAACAAACATGGGGTTTTGGCACTTACAGTAAATTCAGTTTTAATTGTCTTACCAGAATAGAAGGTTAACAGCTCAAGAGTAGGAATGTAACTGCATGTCCTGTTTAGAAAGTAATACTACTAAAAATGTATATTTGAGTAGTTACATGTAATTTTAATGCTTTTACACCTGGAACATGTTATAAATTTGGTTTTCAGTTTCTCTATTTTCTTCATAATAAAAAGATAATTTTCTCAGAATCCCATTGCATTGCACTTTTGCATTCATTTTAAATCACACAATTCTGCAAGTAATAATTTGTGTTAGACTCTGAATTACCACTGCACTGTTTCTTCAGCATTAATTGTAAGAATGAATGTCTGGAAAATTTTATCTTTTGCCCATCTGAAAAATGCAGGGTGATATTGTGGCTCCTTTCCCAACTCATCCAAAGAAAAATTTGTCAATGTAGAAATCTTTGTTTCAGGTGGGAAAACTTGCCCTTTTAGGTGTACTTTTCTTATCTCTGACTTGGAGAAATGGACAACATGGACAACTAACTTAAAACAGATATGTTGGTTTAGAGTGCCAAAATAAGATAGCATAAATCCTAATATGTCCTTCCTGGAGAACACAGGTAGCATTGCAGAGATTTTGTTTTCAAATGATGGTTTCCTATTTCTGCTGATTCCACGGGCTTGAGTTAAAGTTAAACAAGCTTCCTTTTAACAGGACTCCACTGAGTGCAATCACACTTTGTAAACAAACCTGACACTCTTTTTTCCTTTTGCAAAGGAGAAAATAGGGAACAACTTTGGCAAAAAGATTGCCATTTTTCACCCCATTGTAAATATGTTCTCTATTGGAAGAGTTGCATAGCTACCTAATACATCATTAATAATGTTGTGTTTCATTAGAAACATTATATAGTATATGTTTCAGGACTTTATAACGTCTACTTTTATCTGAGACAGATCATATTTTTAATATACACCCATATTCAGCACTGGTCTGAGTGTCTGTGGAGCTTCAGCTCCAATATTTAACAAAGTGTGTGCATTTCTGTTAGCATGGTTTTTCTCACAGAATATTCCTTTGCTTCAAAGAAAGTAGCTATCCCAAGTGATTTATTGTTTAATGCTATAAATATCACACAGACCCTTTATTTATGTTTCTATTTGATTGTTATCTGTATTTTTAAACAATTTTTAAAAGCCCTATTCTAAATATAAGTGGTCTTATAACTGAAGGCGTATTTGTTTCAAGGACTGAAGTCCCAGAAATTGTGTTTATACTGCACAAGTAGGCATGCTGCACAGAAAATACATGCAATCCTGCTTCCATGGCCATATGGACCCTGTATGTGATTCCATCCTCCCTAGGTTGGAAAGGAGTAGGGTCTCACCCTGCCCAAAATCTGCATCCAAATATTCAGGCAGGGTATCATAGAACCTCAGAGACACTCCCAAATGTGCTTATGTTAAAGATAAAATTTAAATCAAATCCCACCAAATGGCTGCAAGGAAACATGAATTAAATATGTTGGGTGGCCAGAAACAGCTGCAATCTACAGAATGTTTAGTGTCAAGAATTACATTCTTTTTAGCTCTGGAGCAGAAAACTGGGCAACTTGCAACTGTGGAATTCTTCTTCCTTTAGCTCTATTTAGCTCCATTTGGCTGAATCTAGCTTCACCAAAGCTCATGAAAAAGTATTTTGAAATACATCCAACATTGTTTTAGTGGAAGAGGATCAGTAATTTCCTCACTGAAGAGATGAAATATTTACCTGATTAAACTATTAATTTATGTGCACTGTAATTACCTAAATGAATGCAGTGACTTTAAAAGTATCAAATCAGCTTGACTAAACTAATTAAAAGAATATAAAGATTTGACCTATGAAAATCAGAAAGATATTTTTCCCCACACCCTTAGATAATGTACTAGGAAATATAACTGCTTGAAACTTCAAATAAGACTTAAAGTTTATTACGTCCAACAAATTCTGAATAGTAAGAAAATCTAAATCCAGGATAGAAACTTATCAGAAACACTGAGGAACCAGATTAGTTAGAATTTGTTATTGACAACAATCATTTTATTACCAGAAATTGGACATTTCTTGGAAAATTTTATTACCATTAGAATATCAGTGCTTTTCATATGGCCATCACTTTCTGAAATTCAAGAAGCTTTCTGTTTGCACTCAAGTTGGGAGGAAATAGTTGAGGCTCCACCTGTAATTCAATGCATTTCAAAAACTACATGCTAAAATCCATTGTATAATTCTGTGGAGGGGAACATTGACAACCAATTTCCAAAATGACTGAAAATGTAAACACAGAAAAGCAGGAAAAGAAAATAGAAAGTTTCTGGTTTGTAATGTAATGAAGAATTAACCTTAGCTGAAATTTTTTGCAATCAACACCAGTTTATCAGAGAAACTGAGTATTCAACTGAGTCCTATGGGCAAAGAGCTCTTGGAAATCCATCCTCAAGTTGTGATCTCTAGAAATTTTTCCTCCTGGAAGTTTAAAATTAATGCACATCTATACATTTTAGTCTCAGATATCAGACTAGCACTTTGTTAGTTAAGAATCTCTACTTTTTTGTAGAAAGCTTGTAGCTTTTAAATTCTTATTAAAGCTACCTTTCTTACCACTTCTGTGAGGGAAAGGTGCTGAATTTTATACAGTTTTCCTTAAACAGTCTACAAATCTAAACTGTTTTTTACATATCAGTTTTACAGGAACTAGCTTTATCTTGTGTGTAGAATTTTGATGAGAGTGAAAAGGCATCTACATGATGGACAGCAATGTAACTCTACTATTCAAAGCATCTCTGTGGGAAATTCCTAGCACATGCTTTTCTTCCTGACACAGTTGTTTTTTAACAGCTGTGATCATTGGCTTGATTATCTTGTTTGTTATCCTTGTGTGAAGGATACATCAAACAGAAGTGATTTTGTGAACAAATCTACTTCCCAAAGTGCCTATGCCTTCTCCTGCAAGTTTGGAGAAAAATCAGAGCTTTTTCAGTTGAACATCTGTCCGCAAGAAAAGTCTTAAAAGCACCCTGCCACATCAGATGGCTTTCTTCGTAAAAATGCCACTGCTGTTCCACAAATGATTACACTCATTTTCTTCTCAGGACTCAGCCTCCCTTTTAAATGTTGCTAGGATATCAAGTGCTTGATCAAATTTAAAGCAGGACAGCTTAGGATCACCATTTGTTAATACATCAGCAAATTCCTTTAAGGAATGTGCTGTTCAGCATATTGTACTCTGGGATCAATTGGTTCCTGTAAATGAGGTCATGAATCACTTAATCAGGATACAGTCCTGGAAAACACTCCAGTGGTTTGGGATCACAACATTCTGTGTTTTTTGTGTGCCTGGGTTTGCTAATGCCATATTCAAATCAAATTGATACAGACAGAAACACATTCCACATAACAGTATGCTTTTTTACAACAGCGCTAAGGTGGTAAAGAGAGGTGCAAACCAGAGTGACACATACACACACTAATTAGTTCTGGGGTTCTGGAAATTAAGATACCTACTCTGTGTGAAGTAACAGCTTATTTCATAGGTTTATAAAAAAAAAAAAAAAAAAAAAAAAAAAAAAAAAAAAAAAAGAGCCAAGTCTGTAAAGACATAAGTTGTTTTTCTACCTTCTCATCCTCTATCAACAAGTGATTCCTCTGTTATGATCTTTCTAGCTATCAAAAGTTAGAACAAACACAGTATTGGGCTAAATCTGATCTCCTTGGTCAGACAACAGACCCAGGGAAAAAAATCAAAAAGAGCTAAGCATTTATATTGGACTTAACAAAGCTATGCCTTGGTTTGGCAGTAAACTGTAGGACATTTCCTTCCTGCTCTACTGCCCTAATTCCACATTTGCATGTTGAATTCAGTGACAAAACTACTATGAACTTCAGATGTCCTGTAACGAAAATAAATTGTCACATTCAATCCAAATCGGGAATCACAACTGAAGGATTAAATTAAGCAACAGAAAAATAGCAAAGTGTTGGGAATTAAGAATTCCATTCACACTGATCTAAGGAAAAGGAAATGTCATCTTCAGAATTTATTTCCCTATAATACTTAGCCAGGCAAAGTTCTTATGATTGTTTGCATGATAGAGTATGAAACCTTCATTTTTAACCGAAAAGAATCAAAATCCCTTATGAGTGTTCTGAATCAATTTTGTTAAAGAAAACCAGCTGAGACTACTTTAAGAATGAGCATGATAGTGCTGGACAAGCCTGTGTCACCTAGTCAGACTGAAAGGACTAAGCTCTTAATTTATGCTGTTCATAGCACATTATGTGAACATCTCTAACCCTCAGCAGATCCATCCAGGGTGAATCTGTAAATATGAAGTGTCTCCTAGTGAAAAAAAAATACTCCCTCACCTACATTATCTGTATGCCAGATTCTCTTTGAAGTAGGCTGCTGGAAGTCTTGTTGGTAATTTTTTGGCATTATGTTCTGCTAAAGCAATTCCCTGTGTGCTAGCATGCTCACTCCAGCGTGCTTGTTCAAGTGTGAATAGATCTTCAGTTTAGCTCTCTGTTCCTGAGATAGGAGGCATCACATTCCTGTGAGAAATGTCCTTATCAATCTTCTGTACTTGACATTATCTGCACAAGGGGCAATAGAGGCCCTAAAATACCTTGTGCCTCTGGACAATCCTGTCACCATCTGTAGAGTGAGCCTGTCCTCACTGTTTTTCCTTGCTGTAGCTCTTCAAAGGTTATTTAACCCATGCTGGCCACAGACAGCTAAATTGGACCCTACATCCAGTGACACTGCCTGCAGCCTTCTCACCAGCAGGTGTTCATCTCAACCACACATTCTCCATGGGAATTAGGCATAACAAAAATCACCTTCATCAAGGAAACTGTTGTTCTCTCATCAACCTATTAACATAACAAATGCATCAAGTTATTTATTTCCCCCAAATAGGTGAAAAACATATTCCTCAGTAGAAATGTAGGTTAGACCTTTATCTCACTGGCCTAAATCTAGACTTAGTTTATTGGCTGCCCTGGACTTTTATGTATTTGAAAGAAGAACTGGGGCCTTGATATATTAAGACAGCCTTGAAATAGCTTTCAAACTCTAATTAGGAATCCACTGAAAGGGAAAAAGTGTTTGTTATGATAAATACTGACAGAAATGTAGTTACTCAAGCCAAGCACTCCTGGTGTAATAACACTACCCACCTGTAACTCAGCCAAAGAGAAGGCTAATGACAGACCAGGAAACAAAGGGGGATCAGGAAGCCCAGAGAGAACAGGAACCAAAAGGGCATTTGTCAAGCAGTGGCCTTTTCCTTTGCCAAATATTGGTTAGGACAAGTCCTTATGTGTAATGGATCCATAAAACAATTAGGGGTGAAAGACTGAATGATCTAGCTCAGCTCCATAGATCAGTTGCCATACAGAATATTTCCTCCCTGCAGTTTCCCCTCTGACTGGAAAAACAAGACCCAAGGAGTTATGCCTTAACTTTGAAGTCTCATTCCTCACCTCAGATATTCACGATTACAAGAACTTTCAAAGGAACGTGAAAGAAGTCCAGTAGCAAGTTGTTCAAGGAACAATCCCATAGAAGTTTATTTCTACTTTTTCAATGCAATTTATTCTTCAATATGGAGTTTATATTTGACTTAGATTAGGTTTGATTTTAACTAATTTCTTTAAAGGCAAAGTGTATTGCAATCATGTCTTCTATGTCAAGCCCACATCCCTCCCCAAATCAATTAAACCTAATTAGGCAATATAAAGAGGTGTGATGGAAGAATGAAAATTTTAAAGACAGCTAGATTCATACAAGTTTCACAAAAACTGTTACAGGACTAGAGAAGAGAAACCCAGTTAGCAGTCTTTCTGTGCAAAAGTTAACTCGTTATCCTTCATGTTTTGCCTGTTGATGTGCCAGATGGTGCATAAGCTGCTGGCCAAGCTACGGCACATACCTCACAGACCGCGATGGAGCAAAGAGGGCAGCTAGAATTGCTGAGAAATTCTGACACTTCTCAGAAAAGATGCAAAAGGATGGATCTGAAGGTATTGAGGCAGATTTCTGAGGCTAAGGTATATGTATAAAGGACATGAACTGATGGGAAAGCAAGTTTGACTTTCTGCCATAAGAAGGCATAGGGTAATAAGCCATAGGAAAAGATCAATGTTCTGTATTCAGTTCCATCACAGCTCTGTTGGGTGTCTAACCAGGTCAGTCAACTAATCAGTCAGTGCACCAGATTCCCATAAAATAGGGATAAAATGCTTACTTTACAGGTTATAGAGAGGTCATTCCCTTTTGCTAGAAAAAGGCTTTGCAGCATTTGAAAAATCTATAGAAGTGCAAAGTGTACATGAACAGAACACAGAAGTGAATGTAGGCAGACATCACGTCATCCAATTAATGTAATGAATTAACGCTAGAGTTGGCCCAGGTTCATTTCTTATCAAAATTCATTCAGTGAAATCTCCATATTAAACCACTGAGCATCAGGCTTTTCCTTTTTTTGTGTGCCTTCTTGTTCTTCAGTCGTGGAACCTTGCCAACCATCTCCGACAAACAGGCCCTTGAGACAATCACCTGACACAGATTCCAGCACAGGCTTCCCAAAAAGACCCTTCACCCATCCTTTTCAGGACCTTCATGTAACTTTGAGTATTTCTGCTTCATGCACATTGCACTTACAAATCTCTAGCACTCTTTTTTACTTTTTCATCTAAAACTAACCACTATCCTGAAAGTAAAAAGTATCTTGCCTTTCTTTAAGGGAACCTCCCAGGAGTACAGCAACTATATTCAAGAAGACATATGCTGTCATCTGGACCTCTCCCTTCATGAAAGTAATTTGCTTCCACTCTCCTATTGCCCAAAGTTTTCCATGTCTGCATGAGGCTTTCTTCTTGTGAAACCTTACTGAAATCCATGGTTTATCTTTTGGCTTCTGTGAACAATGTTAGCACCTTCAGTAGCCTTGACAGACTCACTGGCCACTCGGGTTTCTATAGAATCTGTCTGATTTTCAACATATTGTAACCACAAACTAAAATGTGATATATATTTATACATTTATATATAAATGTGTTATATTATACACATATATATGTTATATATTAAATGTGTTACATTTAGTACATAGATATATACCCTAATGTGTTATATTATTATAATATCCAGCCTTAGAACAAGGCAAGATATTTTTTCAGAAGCGACTTCTGTATATGGATATTGAGGCATTTGGGTGACAATAGATGTCAGAGAAGCAAGTGCAGGTTAAAATAATGAAATCAACCTGCAGTTGAAAGTCCTCCCATTAAGTTCACCAAAATACTATACTTGCCTCTGTTTTCCTGGACAGCTCACTACATTTCTGATCTGATAAAACAGACATATCCTCGTTCACATTTCACAAAAAAGCTTTTATGTTTGAGATACTTATCGTGGTATCATAGGAATATTAACAATAAATAAGTTCAGACAACTGGGGTGCAGAGAATGAGAATTATGCTGCATCCATGTAGGATGGCCAAGGATCTTTAGTATAGTAACCACAGACAACTGTTGGCATGTGGTGTGGGGTGTAATTGAAGCTTTGTTAATAATTAGAGTAGTTTTACTGGAGTGCTTCCCTGCAGATTCTTGAGATTTTGTGGAGGTCATTCTCCATAGTATTACAACTACCATAAATACCTTTGGTTGTCTTTCTAACTCTCAAATTAGCAGCTGCTATTCCCTTTCTGAAATGACCTTGTCCACTCCAGAGATGCCAATACTTAAAATAGCAATATGGGTTAAAGAATTGAAATGTTTTACATTTGAATTTTTCCTTCTCAGTGACAAGGGTTTCTCATCTAGCAAATTTGGTTGTGCTATCGCCTTTGGTCCTTTCATCACATTTGGAAAAGCTCATCATTCTGTTACTTCATTCACCACAATTCGATAAAAAGCTATATTTGATGAAGAGCCATTCAGAAAACTACTCTTAAAACCAACAAAGATCATTTTATGCAAGTTAGCAATGTACATAACTTCTGGTCCTGGAGCAATGTACATAACTTCTGGTCCCTGATTCAATTATTTCAGAATGGTCTGACAATCACAAAATAAGATTAATTACAGTAGGAAAGAATAAAAGCTGCAAAGGCTTGTCATTTCTATTTTTTTAAAAGATAGGTAAGCTAAGTTCAAAATATGGATCATGTTAAATACCAGATCTCTTAGTACAGAACAGTAATATTTTTACATCAATTTACGTTTTCATTATAAGCACTATATTTAACTGGCCTCATTTTATAGGTTATTCGTATTACAACTTTTGTTGAATTTGACATTGTTTGATTGATCTCTCCTACACTGAGAGCCATCTGCCCACATTGTTATAAGCAGCAGGATAGCAGAAATTGACCATTTGTTACTATTACAAATGGAAAACATTACCCTTTCATGATGTCCTTAAACCATACATGTCTACTTCTGTCCTCTATAAAACATAGCATATCAAACTTCAGTATTCATCATGTTCAAATCAATTATTTTCTGGTTTTATTAGAAGCTCCACTTTATTGTTAGCCCAAGGATGTTGAAAAGTATATTAAGCTTAATATTTCATGCAAAACTAGGTTATATAATGTTTCACATGTAAAGTAGGTGAACAGATGGATTTCTGCTCTTGTGATCTGAACTAGATTAAATTAGAACTAGATTTAACTAGGTTAAATTGCATGGTCTTAATAAGGTCATTAGAACAAGAAAAAAACATTAAATAAAGGAATCATTAATTCCATCCAAAAAATGTAACCAGCATCAAGTTTTATTTGAAGAAAAATAATTAGAACTTTTTAGCAATAAATTAAATTTCTTTTTCTAAGTAGTAATAAGAAAAGTTTAAGAACATTCTCCACGCTCGACAAGCAATGTAGGAATTTTCTGTTACAAGATTAATTTCTTCCATTCACATCTCATATCCTCTCTATGTGACAGAGGATTAGCAACTACTCATGAACAGATGCTTGTATTTGGCACAGGTATTTCAGCCCGCAGCCAGCAGTAGCCAGACAGGTGTTTTTGGGGAAAACCCAAGTCCGTATCACAGGAAGAGACTGGTGTCTAATGACTGCCTAATAGCTGCTCCTTTCAGACAAAATCAGTATTAGAGCCACATCTGCCACTCCTTTTGTGTCCCAGAAGCTGCATTTGAAACTCAACAACTTTCTAAACTAAAGCACTTTTACTTTATGAAATTCTTCAGCATCTTCTTCATGCATCGTGCAGCTGATTTGTCATACTGCATGATGCATGAACTCAGTTACTCTGGCTAAATGAGAATAGGATTTAAATAGTTAGGTAAATAAATTTATACTTCATTAAATAGAGGTCAAAACGTATTTCTGAATAGGAATTTTGGTGGGAAGAATAATAAACATTGCCAGTCCATAAACAGTGATTTGTATAGTCCAAAGGCTTAAAGATTAATTTTTCACACTGCAGCAAGCAATGAACAAGTAGACAAGGACAAAATACATTCCTGAACCAGGCAAAAGGCTTTGGCCCATGGCCAAATGTATTTCCCATCAGTTTGTTCTTTAAATGTAGTCATAAAATCTTCCAAAATTAGTCCTACTATTCTCACAATTTCTTGAGATGTGTAGCAGGGGTGCATAAACTAAGAACTTCAGACTACAAAGTTGGGGTTTTTTATTATTTCTCCGGGAAACAAATTCTAACCTACTCAAACTCTATGATGAAATCTGGTAAGATTGATGGGAATTTAAGACACTCACAGTGAAACACATGTGGGAAAGAGCAAAGTAGACAAGAATGTTCCCACTTCTAAGGGAAAAATAGTTGATGAAAGAAACAAGTAATGCTGAAATACCTCCTAGGAGCAGAGGGAACTGTTTTGGTTGACTTAGAGGAGAAGTTAGCAAAAATCCCAAAATCCTTAAAAGGAAGTCCCTATTTCAGTTACAGACTTTTCAGTGGTGTTTTGGGGGATTTCTCTATGGCAAGGAAATTCTGCTTTCATTGGGATGCTTGAAAATGACATCAAGAAGAACAACACAAAATCTCTGAAGAAGAAGTATTTCTAATTTTGATAATATTTTTGATTTCATGGGGAGATAAAGGGAGACTCTCAAGCTGGAAGGGTAATAAAAAAAGAGAGCCTTTAGGGAGGAGAAATCATCTTTGCTTTTTAATGCTTCAGCACAGTTCTTAAACAAGAATTATTTTGGTCAGAAAGGTGAGATGAAAAATCCCTGTAATGCCATGATTCCATTTCTTCTTGCTTATAAAATAACTACCTAGGCACAGTTTAAATTTTTTTCCTGGCTATTTTTATAAGGACCTTGAAAATCAGAGGTTTTGAAGGTGTTTTAAAGGAAATATATCTATGAAAACACTTTTGTTTGCCAGTCTTTGACACCTTTGTAGTCTTTTTGACCTAATCCAGAAAAGGCTAAGCAAGTCAAATTTTTATCACAGTATTTTTATCTTTAAACAAGACCTGAAGGATCCCCTTATGGAGACAATCACATTTTAGGGATTCTAGTCAAATTTTTAAAGTTATTTCAAATACTCAAGTGGATTCCATGACTTTATTTACTTCAAAATTTCTTGCATTTTTTAATGTTTACCCTCTTACTATTTTAAGTGGCCTGTACAAAAATCTATTCCAGTGTCAGTAAACAAAGGCAATCCCAATTATCTGAATTCTTCCTTTTGAAGGGAGAAAAAAGAGAAATTTCTTTTTTTCCATTACTTGTTCTGCCCATGTCTGGCAGCCTTTTGTGGAAGTTTATCTGCCAATCCTTGCTGGATTTAAAGTGGTAGGATAAGGTGGTGGGTTATGAATCTATGGTAACACTGTACTTATCAGACAAGAAAAAATAAGTTCAATTGCATCGCAAAGTACTTTATGTGCTGACACTATTTTTGTTTTGATCAAATTTCATGCAAGAAGGAATGAGATTTGGATAGATCCTAGTAATGTATGTCACTTCTGAGTTTTGGGGAAGTGTAATCAAATCTGTAAGTGGTCTAGAGACTGATACACCATCCCATCATCAAGCCTGTAATATCTCTGAATGCATCAGAGTGTGGAGAAGACCAGAAACAGCAAGATATAACACATAAGATCCACCATATATCATTCCATGCTGTCTCAAATACTCCCAGAGATTTCAGGTAATATTTTTTTAGGTTTCTGTCTTTCTGATAACATTTTCAACCAAGTTCAGAAAACCTTCTGAATTTTCCCTTTCAGCAACAAGTGTTTTTTGATAATGGCACGGTTTAAAATACTGTATCAGTAATGCACCAATTGAAAGCCTCTTCATTCCATGGCCTTGCATTCCAGATGCACAGACCGGGGCCTCTGAAGTGCTCATTTCTTTCCATCCATTTCTAGATTGCCTGAAACCCCTGGAAGAGAGTAGCAAGGAAAAAGCATTCCTACATACTGAATAATATGATCAGTGAAAGAATCTTTGACAGTTGGAGGGGAACAGTATGTGGTAATAAATACAAGACTAGGCAGGATGTAGAAATCAAACTACAGTCCATCCCATAGATCCTGGGCACACTCAGGTTAAGTGTGAAAAAACTGTGAGCAAATAGGTGCCCATTTCCCACAGTTGCCTTTTAGAGTTAGATTTCTCATAGCACTTTGCCAAGCCCCACACTTATTACAATAAATAATAATGAGCTATGAACTCCTGCAGCCTGTTTTTGGTGTGTGATACTGTACTGGATCAGAAATAATAGCTCACAAGACTAAACAAAGTGGAATTATATAGACAAATAGAAGTAATTGTGAGACCATAGTAAACCAAGAATATTAATAGAAGCATAAAAAAAATATCAGCCACACCTGTCAAGAATTACGTGCTGAACTTTTATCATTTTACTTCAGCAAGGTATTTGGCACAGAAATGCTTAATGATAATCAGTGTTGGTTTCTGGTTTATGTTTAACCTCTGAATGTGCTAACCAGGAATGTAGGGAATCATTCTGATTTTGAAATACTACTGAGTAGTTATGTGGGAGGGACGGTACAGAGCTGTGGTCATAAGGCAGAAAAATGATAGGGAGTAGATTTTGTTCTGGAACTTTCCTTTAATGCTATCTGGGAATATCATTCATCTGTGCAAGCAAATCTAAAATATGCCGATAATGCTCAGGCAATGGATTCTTGACAAAACAGAGAATACTGTATATGATTGGCACAGTTTAAACTTATGCAGGCTCAGCTTAGTTCTACTCCCTTCTGCAGAAATGGTGTACACTGGGATTGTCCTGCTGGCACTGTCAGGTCAGCCGTGCAGGGCATCATTCTAGTGCTGCCTTTAAGCCACTCTCTCACTTCAGGGCAGTACTAAAATCTCCCTTAGTCTTTATGTTTTAACAGATGCAAAGTCTTTTTTTACTTCCTTCCTTTTGCAAATCACAACTTTCTCTAACTGAATAAAATTACATGAATAGTAATTGTTTACTTACTTCTACTTACTGAAAGTCAGCTGTCATGTAAGAAGTTTTCAAATTAATAATACATTTAGATGTTGCAAATTCTTCAGCTTTGAAGGGCTAGCAAAAAAAAAAAAAAAAAAACAACCAGCAGGGCTCCACAATTTAGAAAACCTTTAGTTTGCTAAGATTCAACCTGGAATGCTGAAAAAAAAAGAAAGATGATTGAAGAATAAGGTTCATTACAGGACTTTTCAGTAATTCCCCATTCATTTACCAGAAAACCCCAACAAAGTTCCTCTTCAGAGTTGTTATGAGAGGCAGTTTGGTGGAAGATTTAAAGAGTGAAGGACTTTCATTTCTGTTCATTGTCTATATTATGATTGACACAGGAATGTGATATTAGACTCCTCACACATCTCTTTGAGCTGAAACATTCTTGTGGAACCCTCTGAGTTGTTTATATTTAAAATGGCATTTCAGCTTCCAGGGCATCCTACGGTCAAGCCACTATCTACCAGTGCATTCTGATAATATTGTTTCTAAAATCAGATGATACATTGTGAATATTGGTTTCAAGGACTGGTTAAAACCCTCAAGGTTACACCCTGCACAAATCTTTGAATTTGCAAATAGGAGGATTACTAAAAGCATGATCAAGGTTAGTGGCTCCTAAAATTAGACCTCACAGCTGTGTTTTGACTTTGCTGTCTGTGTATGAACACAAAGGTCATCAGTGCATTTGGATTTCTTTAAAATATAAGAAAAACCTCTTTTTCTTTCCAGATTACCACACCATTCATTAGAATGCAGGAACCTCAAGGCACAATATTTGTATTTTACATATATTCCTGCATGAGTTCACGTTGTATGCTAACTGATATAAGGAATTCCCTTAGAAAGCTTTTTGGAGGCAAGTAACTCAAACGGCCCCCTAATTTCAGATTTAGTTGACTTTTTCCCATTTAATTTATGTTGGATACCACTGTAAAAGGGCACCACATGCTATTGATGTGTTGAAATTATACTTGTAGATTAATTAGCTCTAAAAACCTAAAGAGATGGGTCATTCTTATCCTTTCTTATTTTTAATTTGAGCACTTACGTGTCACTCTGTTTTTACAGCAGTTTCACTTTCTAGGAGGACACAAGGGCTGTTTTGAATTACAGTGACTTCTGATGATCCCAAGGTTACCAAAAAACTGAGGGACTGCTATGCTGCATTTGTTCCTTCATTCACTGCGTCTGCAGTGTGCCCTCTCCAAGCCAAAATCGTGTATTTGGTGGCGGAGGCTGGTGATCCAGGACTGGGTTCAGGCAGCATTTGCTGGGCAAAGGAGGACAGCAGGCCCTCCACAGAGAGCTGGCCACCTGCCCTGATGGCAGAGTCTGGCTGAATCACTTCACACACTTTGATATCCAGAGGGGCTCTGCCTTTAGTAAAAGTGAGTTAAAATTTCCAATTTTAAGCAAATAAAGTCCACACATGCAACATTTTATTATAAACTTGTGGGAAGCAGACAACCAAGTAAGTGATAGAGATTTTACTTGCACCAAGTAAATAGATACTTTGTTCACCATATGCTTATCTGAAACTGCGGCAGCTGAGACCACTATTCAGCTTTGGAAATGCTCTCCTCTCAAGGATGGTTAGCTTGAAGTCTACATTAGAGAGCAATCTATACAATGCCCCTGAAATCCCTGCAAGAGCTAAACCATTGTTGTTACCTTAACACTTTGCTTCTTCATTTTTCCTAGAAGCCACACAGCAACTGTCCCTAGATTCCTTTCTTCTGTGCCAAAGGGAAATAATGCGGTGAAACAGGATTTACCAGGCTGGTTGTATCTCGATATAAACGTTAGGAGAATTCAAATTTCAATTTCAGTATGTGCTTTCCCTTGGATAGGCTGGGCTTTGCTGAGACCTTTAGACTGCAGACATTTTAAAGATGTTTCAAAAGCAGGAATCCTGTGCTCAAATATGAGCATATATAAATATCTAGTTGGGGGTTGTTGTTTTCTTCCAAAGGTCAGTACCGTAAAGAGTCATGTGAGAAAAGGAAGTGGTAAAAGGCACTAGACTGGAACTCCAGGCTGGGCTGAGCTCCTGGCACTGTTTCAGCTTGTGACTGCAGGCAATTCTTATAGGTATAGCATTTCACTGCCTCAGCAGGCTGCTATTAATTAATGTCTGTGTCTGAGGTCTGTGTCAAGAGGGATGAGAGCAGGGAGTCCCCTCTGTGAAGCAGCAACAGGGATGCTTTCTGGGCCCAAGGCACCTCTTTCAAAGTTGACACAGGTGTCTCAGCACAGCTCTCCACAGGTAGCCCAGGCAGTTACCTGCTTCCTGGGGCTGAGCTTCACTTCTTCTGTGCTCAATGCTGTTATAAAATTATCATTTCAGACTATGAGAATCGGTTACAGGACTATGAAAGTCAGTCATGGGGGGAAAGAAAAAGACCTCATAGTTCAAGAATGAGGGGATGGGGTATTTTTTCTCCAGAACATATGAATTCAATTTTGTAGAGAAATGAATCTCAGACTGTAAGCACACGAGGAAACATATGAGGAGTCAGAACAAAGGGCCTCTTAAATGACAATCGCTCATTCTATCAACCCATGACTGTAGCAAAATGTTTTAGTTGTCTGACACATGCTTGTAAACCTGCCAAAAAAGATATCCCACCTAGAGAAAACAGAAGAAAAGTGGGGTTCCAGTTCAATATACTCCCGATTTTTCATAACTTTTATTTAGTTCATGCAAATACCTAGAAAGTACCCTTAAAGTAAACAAGAGTACCACTGAAGTCCCTCTGTTTAAACAGAAATGCTTATACCACTGACACCACCAGTCAGAGGCCACTGCAAACCCTGCACACAGCAGAGGAGGGAACAGGGCTGCTTCAAGCCCTCCAATGGGTATCCTAATGAGGGCTTCCTTCTCCTTGGGCACTGCTGTTTAAGTTGGGTTCATTAGCCATGATTTGAAGGGCTGCAAAAGCATCTTTTTAACTCGGAGCCAATGGAGGCCCAGAGCCTTTCTCTGTGCGTGGAAGGAACTGAAAGGTCACTCACTACACTGTGGGAGGCACCTGGCAGCAACAGAAATGGAATAAGCCCAGGCAGCCCTTCAGCTCAGGAAAGACAAGTGTTGAGTAGGTACTTTGCAAGCACCAGTGAAATTACTAAGAAAAATTAAATTATTCCAGTGTAAGCTCGAAGTGTGCTTATGGTTATGCAAGAGGGACAGGAGTTGGCAAGCTGGGACTTCCAGAACATTAAGGAAAAAAAAACCCAAAACCAAACCCTGGAAATTATTTTTTAAATTACATTAAAACTTATCTATCATAAGTGATAGGATAGCTTTCAATGCTAAGACTTTATATGAATTCAAATGCTCTTGTTCCATTTTTTTTTTTAATTTTATAATTTTTTTACATATTGACTGGAATTTTGAAAATTGAAAAGTTAATATGGGGTTAAATACAATTATTATTGTATATAGAATTATTAAGTCTTTATTATGTTTCCATTCCTTGTAGAGGAAATACAAAACATAGTGTTCTCACTGGCAATCATTCTCCAAACTCAAAGAGGAAAGAATATATCCTGTTAGGTATATAATGCAATTGGTTGGTATAATTTCATTTAATCAAAGCAGCGTTCATGGGCATTAGTAGATAAGAGGACAAAGAGAATGAGAACCTTTGAACATACATCTTACTTTATATTTTATACAAAGTTCACTACCCTACATTTGGATACTTGTATAAAACAACTAAGATACATAATTTAAGATCAAGCATTAAAAATGTTACATGGGAGAGATAGGATGAAATGGGGATCCAGCAACTTTTGAAGACTTTTTTAAGAATTTATTGTCAGCTTTTTAAAAGAGCTCTCTGTTAGGGGGATAATATCTCAGAATACTCGGACTATATTGAAGCAAAAGAATTCAACCTTAACTAACTTGTTAGAATTCTTTGAAGATTTTACTGCCATGATAGATAAAGAGAATTCTAATTTAATTAGGTTTTCAGAGGATACTTAGCATCACTCCACATCAAAGATTACTGGATAAAAGGTGCAGAACAAAGACTAAGAGCCAGAATGGAATAAAAATTGTCTCTCCAAGAACAAAAGAGAATGATGTATAGCTATTTTTAAGGAAGAAAAGAGATTATTACATATGGCAGTATAAGAGGTGTAAGCTTTAAACATTCTGAAATCTTTGAGGCATGTGTAGTTTGAATGGGACTTTCATAAATCAATGGGCACAGTTTCTGAAGCAGTGTATCCACTTTGTCCCTCACAACTACCACAAATTTATCTGCCTCATGCAATATGAGAGATGTTTTCAGGTTGATTAAAAACTAATGCACTAGGGGAAACAACAGATTTCCTCCAATATTCCCTTGTCCTGACAATGATGAAACGAGAAAAGAAAGACTGATGCGACACGTCCATGCCAAACTAGTCAAAAAGCATGGCCACAGCAACTGTAGTTATCTAAAAGTTTATGAGAGCAGTTTTCAGGCTAATCTAAATTGGCACAAGAATTTTAAAACTCAGCAAAGTTGTAAAGCATACACAGCTATCAGACTAAAGCTGTGTGCTCACTGTCTGCACTGGCCTTTAAAACTACAGGCAAAGAGATTAGTTTCCCCAAGTTCAAAACTTAGAAGAAAGTGGGAAATGTTGCCATCACAACTACTTTATGCCAAGACTTTATGTAGTGCTAGTGGAAAATGTGCTGGAAATTAAAGACAAGTCTAGAATGAGTTAGAGGAGCGGAGAGAAAAAAAAAGAAGGGAAGTGAGTTTCAGATAAACAAGGGCAGAAAGAAAATACCGGGCATTTGAGTTGGACAGGCTTTTCCTGTCCTTGTGCTGAACATTTCTTATGCTGCTCCTTCTCTGTTTTCTAGTTGTACAGTCCAGGTGAAAGAGCATACTTATTTCATAAATATAATAACTGTTACTACTCTAACCCTTTCCCAAAAAGTATATTAGTAGTACTGGTCTAGAAAACAGTAACACAAGATTCATCATTCACAGCAATCAGAGAGCCAAAGCTGGGGACTATGCACCAATTTTGGGGACTGTGCCTCCCTCTTTTGCACCTTTGTTGCACAGTGAAGCAGAGCACTATAAAGCCCTTTAGGGGATTACTTGCAACTTAAAATTGCACATATGTATCATAATTACACTGTATTCCAATAGAACCAGCATGCCATTTGCAGTAAGAAATCCCTTTGATCCTCTCTTCAAAGTCAAGTGAGTAGGTTTCTCTGTCATAAAGTCATTTTATTGAGTGGTTTGACGGAGACGATCTCCCTTGACTGGTGCAGTAATTGCAAAGGAAGACGACCTTGGTAGCTATTCCGAATCATGATAGTAGTTTTTAAATTATATTCTTTATCCTTAAGATAAAGAATATAATTTTCAACTTATTTTCAGCACATAGGCTGCAATAATTTTTGCAGTCTAAATGAGGGCACAGTTCTCAGACAAACAATGGGAATAGGAGTTAGGTTAATTACTAAAGGGCAAATTATCAAAGGATCTGCAGCACCAAGGGTTGCTGCCACTGCAGAGAGAGCCCTGTGTGTGTCACAGAGCAGACCACATTTGGATGGTTGCTCTCCTAGCTGCTGCAAGCACAAATACCCATTTTCATCAGCATATGAAGGAAAAATTGGCTCCCACAGACACCCGTGACTAAGAGTGCAAACTGCAGCACAGGAAATGCTGTCATGTTCAAGCCTTTTCCTTTGTTTAATTCTACATGTTCAGTGTCCGGTACTGCTTGCTGTATTACTCACTACCACTTTGATGTTCTTTGGGGGTCCCCAAACTGGCCTTTTCCTATTTGCATGAAGAGAGTTGTCCTGAACAAAATTCACCACAGAGAGAAAATTAAGAACCAAAACAATGCATAGAGAGAAAATTAAGAACTGAAATCACAGAACCAACCTGCAACCTTGTCTGTGGGGCTCAAAGAATCACTGGAGAGGTGGCAGATGGTCACAGGGCCAGGACAGTGGTCTAACAAAGGACCAAAACTGCAGCAGAAGTTTGAGATAACAGAGTTTTGTTCAAATGAGCCTTTTCCTGAGCAGTGCAGAACCTCAGAGTCA
This sequence comes from Sylvia atricapilla, assembly GCF_009819655.1. Taxonomy (NCBI): domain Eukaryota; kingdom Metazoa; phylum Chordata; class Aves; order Passeriformes; family Sylviidae; genus Sylvia; species Sylvia atricapilla. The sequence goes on along the minus strand of NC_089140.1, from coordinate 102,475,102 downwards.
CAACCCCTAGCACTCATCCTAACCCAGCCATTACAAGCTGGAGCAGTTGCTTTGATCAACCATTTGTGCTAACATTGTTTGCAGTGGCATAAATAAGGAGCACTTCTATTTTGGTCAGAGAAGTTTAGCCCAGAATAAAACTGCAGTGACATCAATATGAGACCACAAGGATCACAGTCTGGCAGTTTATGGAATAGTTATGATCCCACATAGACAGTGTATCCCAGGAACAGGCATTTTCTATAATTCATGACTAAACTTTTAAATCCTCAGAAGAGTGTCAGTAAATCTATTCTATTTATAGTTAGCTGAAGGTCAGCTTTGCTGAGTGTTTATCCTCTAGAATACTCTCGCAGACCAGGTTGGACAAAACAGCTGGTAAATAAACCATAAAAACATCATGTGCACTCCCAGTGCATCATGTGCACCCTCCAAAAACACAGTTTCATGGTTGCATTCACAACTGCACCAGCATGATGCAGCTTTTCTGGCTTTCTGTTTCTATACATCGGACATTAACAGAGTGCCTAAGATTAAGCTGCTGGCTCTGCCAGTGGTTTTCCCTAAAACAGGAACAACCCCTTGTCATGGAGTGACATCAAGGGATGTGGGATGCCCAAGCAGACAGATTCCAGGCTGCAAAGCCCAAATGGCTACCTAAATGGCAACATAAAGCCCAGGTGGACACCAGAGCTCAGGTCCAGCACAGGTTTCAGCAGTCAGGTGAACACTAAAGGCTTTGCATTGCACCAAGATCTACTATCACAGAGGGCATCCAGCAAGCCATTGCTGACACAAATGCAAATCTGTGAATGTTTCATTAGCAGGATGGTGATTGCAACTTTCAGGGCTGCATTGCTAAAGATAATAGGGTGAGGAAGTCACTGTAATGTGCTATAAACGAGTCTTCATATTGCAGTAATTCTCCCATGAACTGAAACTCTTTTTAAGGAACATTATTGTTCCATATCATTCCTGGTGTTTTCTAATAGTGTTCAGAGGAAATTACTGGCTTGCTGCATGCCAGATCCCAGGGTATAGAAACAATGGGGGCCATATTAAAATAAAAATTAAAAATAAAAAAAGAATTAACATTTTTTCAGGCAGCCTTCTGACTTACTACAAAAGCCTCCTGATGTTCCTCGCTAGGGACTTGGATTTGTAATAACACCAGTAAAGTCAGAGGTTTTCAGACAAAAGTTCATTGCTGTTTTCAAACAAAATACTCACTGTATTCAGATCTGCTTTCTCATTTAGTTTTCCCCCTTCTTTCTTCCTGGTTTCAAGCATATTTCTAGGTAGAGCCCTTTCCTGACCTTTCAGGTTATTCCCAGATTTTTCTTTAAAGGAGTGGGTGGCATTTCAGTAGGCTGGGCTCACTTGCTCAGTAACAACAAAGGAAAATAAAAATAACCAGCTGAAAAACTGAAGTTGCTGGAATGTGTAATACTCAGCATTAAAATGGCACAAAGTGCCTGCCTATTTATAGCTCTTGTTTTGAGAAAGAGTGAGACACACTTTGGGCACAATGGATCACCCAGGAAAACGCGTGGCCTTGCATTCTGCATGTGAAAGACTTTTTGTTTGTTGCAATACCAGTAATTTCCCAGGAAAATGAGGTTTATTCAGCATTTTTTTTATCTCTTTTATGCAAGCAAATGCCAGATTTGACATGCCAGTTTGGTTGCTGAGTAAAGACTCAGATGACTAAATAAAACTCTGTATTGCTGTAATTCAGATTCATCCACATATCTTCATCATTATATCTTTTCTGAGATGCTTAGCATGATTATACAAGAAATGTGGCTTTGTGTATTAAAAGACCTGTAGTGTCTCATTCATCAAATGATAAGACTTTGAGGAGGACAAAACACTCCAAATTTACCAGTACCTGTATTTTTTTATGTGCTTCTTTGTCCTTATTTGATTCATGCTGAACTATATTTATTAAATTAAAGGTTTCTTTCTTTCTTTCAAAGTTTAACCTGATTTTTTGTTTTGTTTTCCAGTTCAGTAGAAGGTAGGAAAGAATGAAATGTAAGAGAGCAAAACAACTGAAGAGAAATAACAAAACTGCTGTTTGCAAGAAATAGAAGAAAGCTACACTGCAAATAACATGCAGAAAACATATACGAAAAGGCAGCACCCTCAGTAGCAGCCCAGACATTTTTGATGCTGTGTTTTAAATAAGCCAAGCCTTACAGTGCATCATGTGGACTGACAACAGACAAGAGTAAATAGTAAGAGTGCTTTAAATAACAAGTAAATAAGAGTAAATAAAAACTCATTCTATGAACTCAGGACCACAAGAAACTCCCTGTGAGGTCAGAAGGTCAGTCTGTGGTCCATCTGGTTCAGTCGTCTGCCTCCAAGAGCAGCAATAGAGAGGCTGGTTAAAAGAGCACATGAGCTGAGCCCTGCAGGCTCTTCTTGTGCTCCCCAAAATCCCCAGTTCGGAAGCAGAGGCCAAGAGGGCACTTTTCTGTCTATTCCCTTCAGCATGTCCCCATATGGTAGTCACTTTGGAAAAAGAGCTAGAGAGTGCCCACGCTTTTTGAGTCTGAAACCTGTAATCATGATAACAAAAATAGTATCAAAAGTGGGGGAAAGTGCAGTAGAAAAATGAAGGGAAAAAAATTCTGAAAAGATTCTGAAGTGATTCAGCAGAGCACAGCCACTGGGAAAAAAAAAAAAAAAATCTGAACTGAAGCCAAATAATAAATGCGGTCCTGTGGATCCACTAAGGTACATTAATGCTGCCACTTTCCCATCTGTTCCCTGAGGTTCCAAACCAAAAACAAGTCATCTGCAGTCTTGGCTCCCTTATTGTGTGAAACATTCGTCTATTAAATTAATCTGGAGAAAATGTATCTATTTCATCCCTGGTGGGACTTGTTTTGTTTTGATAGGGTTGCATACCATGGATTGTAGCCCATTGAGGCTACAGATAAAAATGTGTGAATAAAAAAATAACAAATGAAACAAATAAATAATGGCTACATGTTATATTTTTTCCTCTAGCAGAAATGCCTTTGGAATAACTGCAATTCTTTTTCTGTTGTGTTGAGAAGGCTAGCAATTTACACTAACAAAATTGGCACAATAACCCTGGGAATCCTTATTTTTCCATGAACAATGCACAATGACAAAATTTAATGGGATATTTCCATGTTCTTAAACTCTGATAAAACTTTCAACTATGAAACAAAATTCCTTGTGCCTGTATCACAGAGGGAAAAGCTCATGCCTGACCTTGTTAAGCAAAAAAATCTAAAACGTTCTTTGCAATCTCCTGAGCCAGTAATTCCTGGATCCTTGGTGTTGCAAAATTCCCTTCTGTTACCCCCACCCCCCCGATTATGAAAACTCATTTAGCTCACTGCGGTGATGCAAAACCTCCTTGCAGCAGTGAAAAAATTTATTTCTAGTGCTTCTAAAACATATTTAAGTTCACAGTGTTCAACACCATGACATAAAAGTAACTTTGAAACATGACTGTTGATACATTTAGCAAAGTCGTGCTCATGTATGTGTTTCCACTTAGGGCTAATCCATATGATTTAATAACCATTAGGTCGAAAGCCCTCTAGTCTCCCTAGACAGCCCACCAAAATTGGCACACACCCCCTGCAAAGAATAAATCTCTAACCACTTCCAGGGAAGATGTGCCGTTTCTGTAGCTCACATGGTACCCTCTCCCTGTCTCCTGTTGTGGTTCTGTTTCTGTGGTTGATTAAATGTGTTATCTTTTCACTCATTCCTTTACAAAAGTACTTCCCAAACTGTTGATTAATTAAGCCACAACCTCACATGTGATTAGGGCACAGGACTGTGAGTCAGGCAGTTCCCTCTATGGTTACATCTGGCACCCAGTACTTTCCTGCAAAAGGCACTTACAGCATCACAGAATCACAGACTCAATTAGGTTGGAAAAGATTATGAGATCATCAAGTCCAACCTATGACCAAACACCAGCCTGTCAACTGTACCAATGCACTGAGTGCAGTCTTTTCTTAAACACCCCTGTGGGTGGTGATCCCACCACCTCCCTGGGCAGCCCATTCCAAAGTCTAGCCACCCTTTCAGTGAAGAATTTCTTCCTAATGTCCAACCTAAACCTCACCTGGCAGAACTTAAGGCTATTCCCCTGTGTCCTTTCCCTTGCTGCCTGGGAGAAAGAGCTGATCCCCACTTGTCAACAACCTACTTTCAGATAGCTGTGTCATGAATGTGTGTTTTAAGAGCACTTAAAGAATCATTGGAAAAGTTATCCATAAAAACAAGTTTAATATAAAAGTAAAGCACAACCAAGTTTGTTGGTGAGGTTCACTCTACTACTTTACAATGCTGTTTATAGGGTTACAAGAGTCTGGACTTTAGTCATAATAATGTTCCATCTGGGCCACACTTGAGGTTGGGAAGTTTCTTTGGAAGTTTGAAAGCTCCTTCCAGCCCTTCTTGTGGATGGATGTCTTACTGGCCAACTTTCAGTCATCCAGGACTTTCTGATTTAGCCAGGGCTGATGAGAAATGATGGAAAGAAGTTTAGCAAGCTGTTCCACCACCCTAGGATGAATCCCAACTGCTCCCATAGACTTGTGAACATGTAAGTGGCACAGTAGGTCACTAAGTACCTCCTCCAGGATTTCAGGGGGTCCATTCTGCTCCCTATCCCTGTCTACCAGCTCAGGAGGTCAGCTGCCCTGAGAATAACCAGTCTTGCTGTAGAACAGTGAGGCAAAAAAGGCACTAACTACCTCAGTCTTCTCCTCATATTTGGTAAAAATATTCCCCCCACATCCAATAAAGAATAGAGATTTTCACTGCACTTTCTTTTTTTATTATTATTTTTTGTATTTATAAATACACTTTTTATTATCCTTTATATAAGTAGTCAGATTCAGTTCTAATTGAGATTTTGCCTCTAATTTTCTTTCTGCATGACCTAATTACATCCTTAAACATTTCCTGTCCATTTTTCCAAACATGATACACTCTCTTTTTTCCCCTGAGTTCTTGTGAAAAGCTCCCAGCTCCACCAGGTCAGTCTTCTTTGTGCCAGCTGATGTTTCAATGTCTCTAGTCCTAAAACAGAGGGGTTTATGAAACATGTCTTTCCCACAGGTATCTTTAAGTTAATAATGCTATAAAGTGAATGCATACCTTTGATAATATGATTTCAAAATGAAAATATAATTATATTAATAATGGTGCCATCCAATGCTTTTTCTGCTGCATATTAAATTTATTTAGATATATTTAGTCTGTTTTATTTAAAATTTGAAAACATTCTCTTCCTACTGTTCATAAGTAATACAATTAGGGTTTAAATTTGTAATAAACTTTCAAGTAAATCATAGCATTAAATTTACTTATAGAGATTTTAATTGGGTTTATTTGTGCTTCCTCTTACTGAAAATCTTCAGAGCTGCTGTAAATCAACATACATCAATTTATTTTTGCAGCAGATCTAAATTTGAATGCACTATCTTATAAAAATGTCTCTATCAAAAAAGCAAAAATTCTCTCTATCAAAAATCCCTTTTGAATCTAACCCACTTCATTTTGCAATAACTTACCTAACACAGGAATTGCAGGGAAGTTTTGAGATATCATGTCTGCATGACCAATACAAGTATAAGATTTCCTCTGACAACCTTAATAACTATTTCTGTCATGATATGGCAGTACTACGAAGAAATTACCAGACAAGGAAAGTACTTTCTTCACTTTTGCATAGCAAAGGCAATAGTAAATTTAGTAACTTCAGGAATTCAAGTCATCAAGCCACAGAATGAGAAAGCAGGATGAAGATGTAAGCTATGCTATTTTGAAATACACCTCTCTTCTCTAGATTGGAAGGAGAAATTGAGGTTCCACCCTTTGGATGCAGATGTGGAAAATCTAGTTAAGAGTGCTATTAGACTCTGTAGTTTCCTAAAACACAGCTCTTGATTTTAAAAAGGAGTAGAATGCAATCAAAACAAGATAGCTGATGTTGCCATGTCTGGCTATGTGCCTATGAACATTAGTGGCTCCTGTTAACACCTTTCTACCTTGCTTCATCAAGTTTCACACATATCCCTCAGAACAGTTTAATCAGAACATAGCTCAAAGAACAGTTTAATTAACAGAGCAGTCCTCTGGTGAATATATAGCTCAGTGCAGCTTTCAAAGACACCAGCAGAGCTGTGGTCTACTGCTACTGGCTGGGAAACAGGCTCAGCTATGAAATGGCAAAAAGGAAAAATCATTGGCAGGGTTATGGGGAAATACCCACTGTATTTTACATGAAGACTTCCCTAGAAAGTGTTGTAGTTTCAGGGTTAAAAACCGTACAAAAATTCTGAATGTGAAGTCATTTATGACTGTAAAAAAAAAGGGGCAACAGTCTTTTTTCTTGTGTCTGGATATACTAACAAAGTGCTACTGTAAGGCCAAAGGTAGATTCACAAATCATTACTAAATTCAGAAATTGCCTTTGTTGTTTGTAGCCTTAAAAAAAAAAAAAAAAAAAAAAAAGGAATACCTTTCTTAAAACAGTGGTTAAAGGTGGAGGGTGGGGAGGTTTAATGTGAATATATACACATATCCTAAACGAATACATAAACATAGGTATACACACAGCCTCTTAGGAGTTTGACTGGCCCCTGGAAAACAGTACTTTTTAAGGTTCTGTCTGGTTGGTTTTTTATACGAAAACCTATTTTGCTATTTCATTTTTCATTACTAACCTATTTGTATGATGTGTAATCTACACACATTCATAAATAAATATAATCTGAATATGAGGACTCAGTTTCCCTGTACCAAATTCAAATACCTAACCCAATTCTGCTCTTTCAGAGTATCAGGACATAGCCACATGAAAATGCTCATTGCTGTCTATCCGCCACCATTTCCCCCCTTCCATGCTGCAGAAACCAATTCCCATTTTCAGCTTGTGCTTAGAGGAACATTTCAAAGAAGCAACCAGCCTCTCCCAGGGCTACTTTTCTTAACTTAACCACATTACCACTCCTTCATGTAATTTTAACTTACTGCCTCAGAACAAAAAAAAAAAAAAAAAAAAAAAGCAGACCACAGCATTCAGCTGTGGATGTCAGCTGTCCAGGATGAAGTGGTTAGATCAACATGTCATGAAGGAGCATAAGCCTCATGGATGAATGAAAGGATATGAGATTTTTCTCAAAGTAAACTTCCAGAAAGCCCTATTGTGGCAGACAGATTAGGGAAGTTTCCTTTTCTGAACATAATTAATATGGGAGTAATATATGGGTAGTTTCATCTGGACTAAGGAGAAAAAACTTTCGAGCTCCTAGAAAATAAATGAACATCAGTGTTAAGCAAGAAACTACACAAAGTTGCTTAAAGAATTTTTCTATACTTTAGTATCTTTTTTAGAATAAAAGAATCCATAGTAAATCAATTTTAAAGAGCATTAAAATTCACCAAAACGTGATATATATTTAAATTGAGTCTGTAACTGAAAAATGTGAGGCTATATTTAGCAAAGATGAATGTTTTGTTTCATACTTTAATTACAAACCTTTGCAAAACCACTAGTTGCCACAATACCTGATTTCTATTCTCTTTGCTTAAATAGCCTTGTTAATTAACCTGCTTTAAAAAGACAAGCAACAGTTTCCTCTGTTATTTCTGTTCTCAGTTTGAAGAGACAAAGCAGAATAACAGATATTTTTCTCCAATTTTTTATTTTTTTGATTTATGACACTTTCAGTATTGTAAAAGCAGTGGGTCTCACCCATGCCCTTACATTTCTAGCTGCCCACAACAAGGCACACAAACACCTCTCCTTTACAGTAGAAAGAAGGACTCTAATCCTTTCAGCAGCGCCAGAATATAAGGTTCAGAGGCAAAACCAAGATTAAAAACTACCTTTCATGACATATAAAATTATCTGAACAGAAATATATCTCAAGACACACCAAAAATTCTCCTGACAAAAAGTCAGCCTCCTCTCAGACAGTTATTTCATGTGAATTTGTACTGAGCAATAGAAGACACACACACCACTGCCCTTGGCTTTTATGCAATATTGTGTCACTGCTTGTTCTCAGACTGTCCAGGTGCTTTTTGCTGACATCAACTCTTGGGTATGATGAGGCTTTCTGCTCCCCACCTCTCAAACATCTTTCCATCCATATGAAAAATTAGAGACAAGTAAGATATACTCTCCCCCCACCCCAAAAAACAAAAACAACAACAAAACCCAGGGGTTCTGGTTTTGGTTACTTTCACACAGACAGATACAAAATTTATTGCAAGAGGGATGTGGAAATTTAGACACAGTGCTAGGATGACATTTTTCTATGTATTACCCACTCATTTTCCCTTGATTTAATCGGTGAAAAATGCTGGGCTTTACACAACTTCCTTAGAAAACTTTGTCTAACCCAAGTTGAAATTAAATTGGTCCAAAATTAACTTCAGAGTTTTGCTAATTTTTATTCTAACTTTGCCCTGGGTAACTTAAGCTGGAAACAAGTAATGAAATTCAATACCCAGATATTTTTGTGTGATTTGTAGTTCAAAGAGGAATCTTCCACTTTCCAGGGCTCTATGGGTCTACTCTTAAAATATAATGGTGATTACTCCCACCATGTCAGGACAAGAACCCCTAGCTGACAAATCCCATTCCTTTAAGTAACAACACCCCCTGACCAGAAAAGGCTGCTTAAAATCTATTTGAAAACATTATAGACAAGCAACAGACATTAAATGTGCTATGCAAAGGTTGCCTGTCATTTTGCCCCCAAAATGGTTATTAATTAATTCAATGTAAATACAAAATTGATATTAATAACAACAACAGTTTCTTTTTCATTTCAGTAAACTTGAACTAGTGACTTTCTGTGTGTTTATATTTCTGGTATATGGCTCTCACAGATATTCTTTGACAGACGAGTCTTGATCATACAAATAAATAGCCACTAACATTTCTGAAGTAACAGGTCGGTAAAGATTTCCCACTCCTAGTTCTCTAAGTTCAGACCAATTAATCCTTATAAAATTATTTTTTATTAATAATTTTGCCAAATGTGTGAAAGTGCAAAGCATTCCCCTTACTAGAAGTACAACATAAAATTTACAAGCACAAGCCCCTCAAGTATGAAACTCAACACAGCTGTTCGTGGGATCACGGGCCACAGACTCTTCTCTTGCTGCACCTCCACTTTACTGCTTGCCACCAAAACCACCCTCACAATATTTTTTTTTCTCATTAAAATGGCATTTCCATAGTATTTGAAATGTCTAGGAAGCTATTAACTATCTGAAAAAATAACTAGAACGATCACAGTCCTGAGTACTTCAGAGTCTAGTATTCAAGAGAATCTTGCAGAAACACAAACATGTTGGACTAAAAACTTTCCTTGCTTCTTTGTAAATCAGGAAAAAAACTTCTCCACTGGGAACAGAATTGCACAGATAGAATTGAATCCAGCTCATGTTTTCTCGTGCACTTTTCTTATGTCTTTATCTCCAGCCCAGCTAAAACTCTGTTTAAAGGTTGATGTCTATCTCTAGTTGATTCAGCATATTTTTGGGGTTTCAATAATATGCAGATGTCTAACCCCAAGAGCCATTAGCCATATAAACATTTTTAGCTCTTGGTTTGATATATGTCTTTTGGCTGATCAGTTTTCAAAATATCTATTTGTACTTGTGCCAAAGAGTCTGCCATTCCCATACAAGCCTCCAGTTTGTGCACCAGCACTTTATAAATCTCCAAATAAAATCTTCTACGTTTATTTTTCTTAGAGAGAAAATCCCATTTAATAAGTGTGGGCCTCCTTTATTTATATGTATTTTTCTATTGAGATGGTATCTGTATACTTTCTAAGTAATTTTGCTGTTTGAGAGCTTTTATTATGGAAAGAGAGAAAAAAAATAATACTAAAAACATATTACATTTTTACTGTGGGCTTTATCTACACATAGCTTGAAGCACACAATCATCACTTTTTGGCTGATGGTACTGCAAAAAGTCTAGTGTTATGATAGAAAGGAGAGGAAAAAAGGCTTTCCTGGAGTTAAGCCAATATTTTGTCAGCACCCTGATCTAAAGGACACCCACTCCTTTTTTGATAGTGTTTGGTTCCTTCCACTATATGTTTTTTCAGGTGTTTAACTTCTTGAAGTAAATTGTGAAGAACATCCTTAAAGGGCGTCAGCAAATATTTTATAACATACATTTATCAATTTTTTTCTCTCAGATCCTGTTTGATATATACATATTGTCTGATTAATATTCAAGATATGTATTTGCCAAATACGAATTTCTATTAAGAATTTACTCCCTCTCATCAGAGAATTATATTTCTCACCTTCTTGTCCAGGAAGGAAAATGTCAAACCAGGATAGGACTAAATACCAGTCATCAGTAATCACAGAACACTGGTCATTGCATTCACCCCAGCCATCACTGATGGCACCATGGCACATGGTCCCAGTGCTGTGGCAGTAAGTGGTGCTTCCAGAGATAGCTCAGAGCCTTCTCCTTCACTTCTATCACCTGTACATGGCTGCACAGAGGCTGCCAGAAGGCCTCCATACTGCCATGTAAGCAGCCTGATTTTATCCTGGGCAACCTGGCCTTAAAATATTTAACCCAGGATATCTTAACAGCAAAGCAAGAGCAGCCTTACAGGCTCTGTACATTCAAATATTTATGCTTCCTGGGTGAGTCTGGCAAGAAGTGCTGCCAAGTGTACCTTTATCAGTGCCCTATGCTGGCTAATTTAAAATTAACTTGGGCACTGCCTACATGAGTCGCAGCAACATGTTTGACTGAAACCACTGCGTCCCTCCAGGCAGGACACCCAGTTCAGGGGGAAGGTGGAGGTGAGAAGATCATTTTGTGATGCAAAACCTGAGCTACTTCACTAGCTAGGGAGACTGACAGTGTGATATAGCACTGTATAGCTGCGCTGGATAGAGCGCCCTCACTCAAGGGAGATGCAAGAGAGGAGACCAACAAGCATTTTGTGGAGAGCCTGCGCTCAGGATGCAGCTGGCAGCTGTGACAAAGGTGCACAGAGGCTGGTCTTTCACACCTGGATTCACAAGGTGCTCAGAGACCTGTGGGCCAATGAGGAAAATTCGGGACATCCTTCACATGATTTCATAGGCAGGACAGTAGTTTTCAGCAACTGGCATTTATCAGAAACTTTTCTTTTTAAAAAAAAAAACCCAAACACTGAAGAAGCGGGAGAGGAAAATAAAGGCATATGCAAATATTCTCACTTTGTCCTACAGAGTTGTTTTCTCTGAGTATTATTCCAGATTTGGACTCTGGAATTCTGATTATTCTTCTTGATTGTGTCCTTTTGAGTGAAAAGCACTTAATTAACATACAGAGATCAAGTTAAATCATGAAAAAATATCAAGCGTCTTGGTGTCTATTTATTTACAGGATTGCTCCAGATGAACACACATTGTTGAAAAAATAATCCACTCATTTCCAGCGTGTTTCTAATTATCTACACAGCCATATCAGGCAAAATGAAAGCTTAATCTGTTTTCAGGGGACAGCAAGTGCAGTTCCTTGCCGTAGAAATGACCCGGCGTGCAGGAAATCACAGCTCCCGCTGCTCGGTGATTTAAACGGAGCAGAGCCCGCTCGGTTTCTGCATCCAGAAAGATAGAGACTCTGCTCCACCAAACCATGTGTTGTGTTGGAGTGGCGATCAAACCAGCAGAGTGCTTCACTTAGACAAGACTAACTCAGGAGCAGGAGGAGTAGTAGCAATTTGCTGTTAAAAGGAAACAAACAAAAAAAAAGGAAGTAAAGAACTATTCGGGGAAGAAGCGTTCGGGGAGGAAGTGTTCCGTGCAGGATTATCTCAGGTTTCTCGTTTCGTAGGAACGTAGTAACTTCCCCGTGGGTTGTTTTGTGGGCGGTGTTTTTTGAATCTATGCTAATTCCGCTGGGCTGACGGGGAGGGTGGCCGTGTCTCGGTGCCACAGCTCTGCTGACAGCCGGCGGCTGTGGCCGGGCCATGGGCTGCCGCTTGTGACAGGGCCCCTCGCCCTCCCGCCGGGTCGCTTCTGCCGCCAGCAGCGGCGCCGACATGTGCCTCTGACCATGGAGATGAAGGACTCGGGCAGCGTGGTGCTGACAGCCTACCATCCGCACAGCCCGGCCAGGATCCCGGGCATGGAGCAGAGCTTTGTACAGGATGTGCCCCCCGGCCATTCGCCCGGCAGCAGGTAAAGCTGGGGTGGGGAGCGGGGCCGAGCCCCGATGTGTGGCCGCTCTTGGCCGTGTGTGAGCAGGAGAGCTCCGACACTTGGGAGCGCTTTCCTCTCGCACGTTCCTCGTCCCCGCCGGGGAAGTGATCAAGCCCAGGGCTGCGGGCTGGGAGGGGGGAAACTCCAGCGAGTGTTTTAAATCTTGTAAGTCGACAGATCGGACCAGTTTCCTGCCCAGGATACTCGACAAGACAATCCCTGTGAAAAAAAGGCACGTGAATCAGGCTTCTGCTCAGGTCGTTTAGGACTGTATAGCCAAAAAGTGAGGTGGCGGGACTGGCTGAGCTTGGCGCTCAGAAAGTTGATCCTGGCTTTGGTTTAGAGGATTGTTTAATTCCTTCTCCGTTCACTCACCAGGTCGGACCCAATCCTTGTGCCTTTCTCTGCGTAACTGAGGTAGCTGCTTTGCTTTGCACAGCCACATACACACAGTAGGAAATTGCATCGGTAAAGACTTAGTCTAAATACGAGAATTCCTTTCTGTTGCAGGAAACTAAGTATTGTCTTTAATTAATGCAGTCGTGTGTATGTTTACCTTCCTGCCTTGTAAGAATGCGTGTGTTCGCACAGTTCAAAACTAAGCAGTTTGAGCGGGTTTACTGTTTTAGAAAATCTGATCTTTCTCCTAAACATACATATCTGAGTTTTGCAATTTTCTCCAAAAGAAGCGATACAAAAGTTCATAGTGTAAAAAGTTGAAGAAAGTAGGAAATCTTGTATTATGGCTTGACTGAAAAAATAAGAACTAAAGTCGAAGGAAACAGCAGATGACATTATCCCCACAAATTAAGTCTGTGTCTTCTCCTAATAAAAATAATGATATTTGCTTCATATTGTTTATTTATAGCCAAATAGCTATTTGGTTTTCAATGTCATTATTTAGATTAGCTGCATCTTCCTGTTCTTTGTGTGTTTCCCTGGCTGTCTCATAAAGATAGCTCCTTTGTTCTGGTAAACTGCTGCTGGAGAGCAGTACCAAAATACACAATTACATGTTGAGAAAAGAAACAGAGCCTGGGCTTTTAGACGCAGTAAGAATGGCATTTGCTACTCAAAAACAGGGAGCAGTGGTTTGGCATTGGGTTACAGGGAAGCATGGAGGTTTTTTTCCCCTGTGCTCTTCCCTTAGGAAGAGCACTAAACTCAATCTCACTGTAAGTTTGTGAGCAACAGAAATGTGGTGTTTTGCTGTTTTTCTTGTAGGTGTGCTAATTGTTTTAAAATGCACTTGAAACTTAAGCTGAGAGAGTATGAGGGTTTAAATCACACACATAAATCACATGCGTATCACTTGCAAAAAGCAGAAGTGCCAGTTACAGTTCCTGAAAGAAAAAAAAAAACTAAAGCGGATCCTGTCATTTTGACGAGGAACATATTTTGGAAGCTCCTGCCATGAGACAAAGCCAAGTGTCTCTCTCTGTGTCTACCTATCCATAAGATTTTGGTGCTGTCTCCTCTTTCTTGTCCTCAGCTGCCCACAGCTGTCTAATACCAATAGCCAAATTCTGCCATATGGGCAGTCAGTGGCTGTCTGAGTTTCCAAAGCCTGTTCAAGAGAGGGATTTTATTAACCCAGCATGAAGTCCTGTGGAATGCAAAACCCACGAAGGCAAATGCACTGAGTGTTTTAGCAAATGGTAAAATAGGCTCTGGTTTAATCCCTACTTCATCTTCTAAGAACTCTTTCCTGGACTGCATTTTCTCTGCCGCCATCCTAATGCGAGAGGTTTTATTATAGAGTCTGTCTGGTGTTCCTTGATCCCTAGGGCAGCTACCCACACTATGACATCCTTAACTCTTCAGGAAAATGATTCAAAAAGGAAGGAAAAGAACAGAGGTGTCACCCTTTTCTTGTTCGATAACAAAAACAGTTGGGACCCAGAACGTGACTTTCCTCTCAAGTCAGCTGCTGAAGTTACATGTAGCTCTAATGCAGTCTCTACTCAAGATGTTTATCCATGAGAATAGAATCTGTCTTGGATATTAATTAGCCTTTGATTTGGTTAAGTGCTGACCAGTTCTCTCTCAGCTTAGGGTTCAAGGTCCTTAATTTTCCTCTCCTCATAGTATTTTCTTGCTCTAGAGTGAAGCACTCTTTATATTAGAATAGCTCCACTCACCAGAGTTGGGCTTAGAGGTGTCTTCCAGCTGTTTTCTCTTGCAAAAACTTTCACTTTCGAAACTTTCTAATCAGAGTTCTCTCACAAAAAGTGGAACCTAATGCAACCTCAGCCAGCATTTAACTGCACCACTCCCCACCATTTAAAAGATAAAAAAAGAAGGAAAGATTTAAGTAACCAACATGAGCCCCTAAATAAATGAGTAATCTTAAACACTCTTGACAGTCCAGACACACAGCTGAGGAGCCCATGTACGCCAAAGGTTACACTGACAGATGCATCAGACCACTTGGATTCATATTCACCCACAACTCTCACAGAGCCAACCAGGCTGGCATCCTGTGTGCATTTCTAAAACACTTTGCCAGCATCAGGGTCAGCAGCAAGTACAGCAGCTGCAAGCATTTCCATTCCTAGCCCATCATAAGTTAGGGAATAATAGCTGTTGAATGGAGGAGGTTGCATCAGTGTGCAGTGAAGGGTGGAGAGAGAATTCATGAAAGTAATGAAGAGGACTGTGGGATGAAAGTTTGACTGCATAGAGATGCTATCACAAATTTGCAAAGGAGAATTCCAGCTTCTAAATGTAGTGTTGGGTAACATCAATAAAGTGGTTAAGGAAAGGGACCACAGTTTCCACCCATTCTCCAGAACGAGAGTTCACCAGGGGGACTAAAGACAGTGATACTTAAATATCTTTGTTCAGTTACCCATATAGTTCAATTCTATATTTTCCTGTTTCTTGCATCTTGCAGACTTATTTAGCCAGTTCTATATGGGCTGGGGTGAGCGCTGAAAACTGCAGTGTTGAGTTTCTTAGAGCTCCAGGAGAAATGTCCAGACAAACCTTGCTTTAATTCTGCTAATGTAACTAGCAAGTTCATTTTCCATTTTTCTCGTGGGATATTAAAGTCTCTTTCCTTAGCTTGCCATCTGCTTTTATGTGCATTTTATAGGCATTTACAGTACTCGTATCTTATTTATTTATTTATTGCTTGTGAGAATGAGGTGTTGGGCAGATCTCTATTTTGTTTGTTTGGCAGTCAGGCTAGCTCTAACACATATGAGTATAGTGGGAAGGATTCCTGTTCTTGTGGCAACCTCATCACTCTTTTGTAATCCTGTTTATTAGAAAACAGATGTCACAAGTACCAGCACCAAAGAACCCAGACTGTCACACTATCACTGTCAATACAGATCCTGTCCCAGTGCAAAGGTAAAAGTGCTGATTTATGTTACGTAATGGTCAACTTTGGCTTCCTCATTCCAGAGAATGAAGGACTTTGTAGTTGTGCACAAATACTGCTCCTGGATTATATAGAGGAAAAGTGGGGCCATGGCCATATGTCTTTCTCACATCTCCTTTTTATCCTGTTAGGAGTAGCTAGGAGGAGTTATTCCTGTGCTCAAAGGAAACAGGCATGACCTCTATGCCAAATGGGCAGTGAGCTCTCTAAGGTAATTATGCAATTAGGGGAAGAAAAAGCATTCCTAAGTGAGTCATGCTCCGGCTTTCCTTGACTCCAGTATGATAATTAGTGTGTTCCTCTGCTACCAGCACATCTACCAGCAAAGGACACATCCTGCACTGCAAATCAAAACATTTTCACTGCAATGAGTGGCTGTCACTTATGTGTGCATGAAATAAGAATTAGGGGAAAGAAAAAGCATGTTCATAGGGTTTGTTCCTGCTGAATGGGGCGAGAGCAGCTTTTAAAGTGCACATCAAGCTTTTTATCCCTGGAGTAACCTTTTCAATCGGTAATCATGCAAAGAGCAGCATATATACTACCAACCCTAGGAGCTTGCTATGTAGGTAAAGGACAAAGTGAATCTCAGCACTATTGATCAACACAGCCAAGAGCCTTTCTTACCTTCTTCCCTTGGCAACTTAAAGTCTGGTACCTCAGTTGTTTCAGAGAAATGCCTTCCCAATCTCTTTGCGTTCAGCATTCACTCCTCCTACTCTCTCCTAAGTGGGGTGACTTTCAGGCAGACATCACTAAACTGAAGAGTCAAAAAAGAACAGGAATATTTTCTGTATTGGTTGAAAAATACTGTGTGGATTGAGTTACCTGCTGGCAACTTCCAGGATCCCTGCTCTCCAGGTCTAAGGCTTGCAGATTTGGAGCTGATAGTCATGTCAATACACTGGACAAGCATGACACCAGATTGTTTGGCAGGATTCATTCCTCCTTGCAAGCCCCAGGATGCTCCAGATAAGTGTCAAGGTGAGGTAAAGTGTCCTGAAATAATACCCTGGAAGGAATACAACTGCAGGAGGAGTCTTTATGCACCAAAATCTGTCTTGTGACAGGAGGAGCTATGTGAACAGTTCAGGTTTTATCCCAACAGAAGCAGATTTTATCACACTGAAGTAAGGCCTCTATGCCCCGAGGCCAGGTGATCTGGGTTAGATTTCTGTCAGTGCTGATTGAGCAGCTCCCCTGGTCAGTTGTATACAAGTGATGTCAAGAATATTTTCTTGGTGATGCAGGATAAACAACCTTAACTATTTTGGATGTTTATCTCACTCTATCATAAACTTCCCCAGAAGACAAAAATGAAAATCTGGCTCCTTTTCGATACTAAATCTTGACATGACTTGGGCCTTTTGCATTAATTTGGACTAAAAAGCTATGAATTTAAAATTTTAAAATGTACTAAAAGTGGTAAAGAAAATCCCACAAATCAGTAGCGTAGGAAAAAAAATCATTGGCACCAGCTGGGCAAAGAATAAATTTTGTGTAAAAAATGACCCTTGTTACAACTTACAGAAGCTTTCTAAAATATTATTTTTAAAGTATATTTTTATAGATGCTAAGAATGATAATTCTTGATGAAATATTTACCAGGAGGATGCATATAAATAAGTCAGACAATAGTAGACACGCTTTTCCTGTAGGTTTTAGAAATACTTACAGCACGTCCTCTGGGAGCCACACTGAGGAATGTAGTATTTATAGCCAGCTCCTTGTGTTATGGTTGAAACTGGAGTTGGCTTCTCCGGTTTCTTTTTAGTTTGGTGCTCCTGCTGCTCTCCCTGGTACCTCCATATGTAGAGCTAATGAAAAACATCTGGCACTGTCCCTTTGATCATTTTGTTTGGTTGAGCATTTAGCCAGCTGCCCCATTCATTTTTAACTAAGTCACTTACCTCTGATTACATGAGGGTTGGAGCTGCCTGCAAAAAAAAAAAAAAAAGAGTAGGTCCTGAGAGCCCTGCATGCCCTACACAGACACGTTCAGATTGCATCTGGCAGCCTGACGTCACTGGTGTAACAAACTGCCGGGAGTCCACAACCTTAGTGTTAGTTTTTCACAGGAGATCACAATAATTGCGTGCAATATGTGGAGAATGTGCAGAGGTGGCAACTGCAAGACATGACTATGGAGTACTAGTAAAAGTACTTAGCTAGAACAGGATCCCAAAAGCACCTGGTTAGTGCTGTACAGATACAGAATCACATCCTGAAATAGTGTGGGGTATCCACAGCAAACAGTCAAGCTAACATCCTGGATTTCAGCTAACCACAGGAGAGCAGCCATTTGGCCCACTGCGATGCTTAGCTCCAGCTGGCCAGGCAGCATGGCAGAGCCAGCCCAGCTGGCAGCACATCTGCTAGAGGGGCAGGATCATGCTCTTTGCAGCTTTCAGGTACCACCATGGTGGGTGCATTTAAAGAACACAGGAGAGGTACTACTCAGAGCATAGTGCCAGAGTCCCATCGCAAGGTGTTGACTGAAGCGAAGCATCCTACCTGGCATTTTGGGCCCCCTTTTCCTGCCCCCTGCTTTGTCTCTCAGTGGAAATCAACTCACACCACCCTGGTCTTCCAAATCCTGTCTGAGTGCTAGGGACTCAACAGGGAGACAAAAAAAGAATGCAAGGGGGTGGGAAGAAGAGAGGAGCAAAGGAGGACAGGAGAAAGACCACATTCCTAGGTGTATTACCTGATTCGCATCCTTCTGTGCAAATAAAAGGATCTGGAGTCAGAAAATAAATAACTCATAAATGTTGTTTTCTAGTGGGGTAATTTACCGCTGGGCCTCAAGTCCCACCAAACACATGGGGTTTGGAATGGCATTTAAGTAGTGATTTTGAAGTCAAAACATGAAATGGTTTCAAAGACAGGTTGTTTGAAAAAGTGCGCTATTACCCTGAAGGACTATTTCAGCAGAGATCAGCAGAAGTGCTTTAGTTGGCATCCCTTGTAATTAATGCAAGGAGAAGATTGATGATCTGTGAGGGATCCCTCATTTCTGTAATTCATTTTTTCCCCTGCCATATCTTAACTTTCCAGACACTGTCAGAGTCTCTGAGGGATAAACACTAGAGCAGGGAGCCTTTTATCAGCTTCTTTGTTTAAAGGCAGTTATGTTTTCTTATTTAGGATATTATGTGTAAATTTCAGCCACTGGAAGTCTGTGGGTTTTTCAGATGTGTAAAATCATCCAGTTTAGAATGGACATATGTTGGATGCTTAGGCAGAAGGCAAAGGAGAGACAGAAATCTCTCCTACTGAATGTCGCTGTTAATGAATTTCCACCTGAGGACTACACAAGCTTTTTTTAAAATCTCCTGGTGCAGAAGGTCCTCTGAGCAGATAGTGAGCAAGAGAATGACCAGAAGGCTTTTTGTGGAGGGTAGAAGAGCCCTACCAGAGAGAGACAGAGGACAACAAGTATATATGGAGAACAAGCATCAGAAGATGTAGAATCCAGCTGTGTTGACATCATTTACCAGATGAAAGACAAGTAAAGCAAGAGATAAGCCAGAGAACTGTGTCTTGAGCACCTCTGCATGAAACCTCAGAACATCAGCCATCAGGTTACTGTCACAGTTTGCTACCAGAGGTGGAAGAAACTCTAGAGCTTCATATTTCTTCGTATTTTACTAGAGCTAATAAAAAGCCCCTAGCTTTCAAATGGTCAGACTTGGGAAGGGCATAGTAAATGTAAAAAGGCCTGAATTTGACTCATGGAATTGTAGATTCTTTGCTGACTACACCTCTTCATAGTCTGCAGATAGCCAGACTATATTAATCAATGCAAAACATGGGTATGGCAGTGGAGAGCCTCCTCACCATCAGTTTGTCTTTCTCTGAATAAAACTCGGAACAAAATATCATCATACCTAGTGGTCAAGAGGAAATTTAGAAGTAAGAATGACAGATCCTTTTTAAGGTTAACCTTAGTATAAGAGGAAGAACTGGGTAGTTGTATCATTCAAGCTAACATGAATTAGCCCTTTCTTTCATTCTAATTTAATAAAACATCAATAATAAATCATGCAGTGAAACATCAAGTGGGATATGAGTCTTGTTTATACATATGGACTGAGTTAATGGACACTTAGGGGTAGTAATAGAGGTTTTACCTCTGAACTTTGTGGAAATGGAATCAAGTCATCAGAACTCACATCCTTTTGTCAATAATGTTGCTTACAAGGCATGATCTGATTATGTTATCTCCTGCCTTAAGTCAGGCTAACTTCTTTAATAGTATTCTTGCAGAATAGGGCATCTGTATGAAGTCCTAGATAATTAAAACATAAGAGTGACTAGGCCTGTTTTCTTTTTTGCAATACTTCTCTCTGTTACTCAAATATTTTGAAAGCTTGAATTCTAAATATTTGTCCGGATGTATCAGAGATGATTATAAAATCTTTGCAGTAAATACAGGTGAAACATGGAGCATGAAGGCTTAGGGCATTCTCTGAAGATGTTTTTCAGGCTCGGCTGTCCTTGGCCAT
Organism: Sylvia atricapilla; assembly: GCF_009819655.1. Lineage (NCBI taxonomy): Eukaryota > Metazoa > Chordata > Aves > Passeriformes > Sylviidae > Sylvia > Sylvia atricapilla. The sequence continues at coordinate 102,454,951 of NC_089140.1, read as the reverse complement.
TTCTGAGCCAGATGGTGCCCATGTCATGCACATGCAAGGAAGTGAACAGAAACAGTGAATTTATCCTGATGAACAGAGACAAGGAAAGCCTTTGTACTCAAGCTGCAGTAGGATTTTAAATTGCAAATGCTCACTTTTGGAGAGGGTGGGAAGAAGGAAGGCAGGACAGCCTCTCAAGCAATGGAAAGGTTTTTTAAGTACATGGGAATCTTTTGTCACATGCTGAAACAACAGTGTCTGCCTCATATGAGGTCCTTCTTACATCTTGCACTCAGAGGATGCATTTCACTGTAAGACTGTGTGATCTGCTGCAATCCTTTGATGCTGCCTTGTTTGCTTGCTTTCTTCCTTCCTTCTTTCTTTCAATTAGCAAAATCAATTAATCCATGAGAATTTTACATTACTGGTAATGTAAATTTTCTGGAAGTACTCATTTATTCTAATTTACCTCTGTGTGTAGAATATGGCAAGCCCATAGATGGAGCATGAAGTTTATGATTATCCATATGTCATTGACAATTCACAGAGTATATGGCAAACAGTGGAATTATTTGTCCCACAAGTCAAATATTAACTGGGATTTTCTTCAAGCATATTTGTTCAAATCATCTGTTGCCTCTGACAATGAGTAGCAATTAATAATAAACAAAGAGAACCTATGTCAATTTTTGAAAAGCTTCTTCATCATACGGGACCTCCATGTTCTGTATTTAGGAAGCATACCACATATTTTTGGAGGAGACATTGCTTCTGCAGCTATTTTGTCAAAATGCATTTCATCCTTAATGGACTCCATCTCTTATGCTTTTGTTGACTATTAAATTTGTTTTACGAGGTTTAGCTAGCCCTGGCCTGAAGTTAACTGTGCCACACTCAGCAATGCAGTAAGATCATGCAAGCCAAAACAGCTTGTTTCAGTCTACACTGAACACTGAAGTAAATCTGTAGTTAATTGCCTTAGATGTCATGCAACAATGAATCACTAGTTTTAAGTAATCACCCATTTGTACATGGAGTTTATTGTCATAGGATGTCCTTGGAGGCTCATTTTCTCTTTCCAGATTCAAACATGGGGTATGATATTCATGTGGATAACAAGGATATCTATAACTAACATCTAGTGCAATCAAAAATTCTAAAAGATACAGTTAGATTGTAATTTTCAGAGGTGACCTTCTCCTTCTTACATGGAACTTTCTGAAGTAAGAAAGGCATGAATTGCTTTTTTGTTTCACAGTATTTTTTTCGCTTCCAGACACAGGACACTGGTATTTGTGTACTGGCAATATTTAGGCCCAGATGTGATGTCTTTATTCTGCTGAAAATCTGCATTACAGGGAAAAAAGAACCAAATAATACAATGAAAAAAAACCGTAAAAACCAAAGAGATTCAGTCGGACACCATATGGTTTAACAGCGAGATAATAAACCCGTGGCTTTAGTGGATTTCAAGATTACCACGTAATGACTGCACACAGGAATTCAGAACACATTTTCGTGGGGTGGCTGCAAGCAAACCTGACCTCCCTCTGCCTGTGTCCAGGAGCTGTAGGGCCACGTTAGCACAGAATTTGGCCCAAGCCAAAAAACAGCTGTGGTCACACCCTACCTCAGCTGCAGGCGTCTGGTCCTGGGGAGCCCATGTCCAGCCCACTGACACGACTGTAGGAAACTTAAAGGCTGGAATTCAAAGTGTTTAAGCTAATGCTTCAGGACTGATAAGGAGGAAAAAAAAAAAAAAAAAAAAAAAGTATGTGTTTTTCTGACCAGGCCACTCTGCTGATTAATCGGTTAGGCTGGGTGTTTTCAGATTAAGGTACATAAACAGGTATAAAGTTACACCACATTTTTCTCAAATATGCTACAACCTGGAAGGGAAGCTTTACCCAACTTACTTGAACCATAGCAGAATATCTTGTTCTTTTGTGCAAATCAGATTCCTACAAAGGAAAAGCACATGAAAAAGAAGTGCTGCTTGTGATACTCACTTAGAAAAGCTTGTTGACAACAATATGAAAGTATTCATCATCTGAATCCCTGTAGACTCCGTCAGAACAATCAAGGGTACAGCAGGGATCCAGCACTAGTTCTGATGAATAAATTTAAGGAATTTACATTTTTATTCTGTTAGATTTTTTCCCTTTAACTTAGATAATCCATCTGAAGAGCAGAGTTCTGGTCGTCTGAGAGAATAGAGCTTAAAAAATCTTTTATTTCTTAAACAAGACTAAGGCCAGTCAGCATCTGAATATCCATTAGAATCATCTTTCTAATTAAATTTTGTCAGCTAGATCAGAAATATGATGATGTTCAGAAACTGCATTGAGCCACATTCAAACACTGTAAATAAGGTTTATAACCTTTATTCTTGAGCTGTCAGTTCATCCTTTGGTTTCTGAATAATTTCATGGCATTGATCCAGTGCATCAGTTACACTGAAAAAGACATTGACCACTACAAAAGTGGGTGGAAAAACATCATTCAGCAGTCAGCTGGGTATATCTGCTGAAAGTATGTCTGTAATTTTGTGAAGGAGATGGTGTTACTAAGAACAGATTGGTTTCTGAGACTGCCTTGAACCCAGCCAGCTGTAGTTAAACCCTCAAAGGCTGACAAAGTGCATTCCTAATTATATCAGTGGAGTGGATGGCTAGATTAAGTTACCTCCTTTGAGACTATTGGTGATGAGTTTCCATCACTGTGACAGATTTTATATTTCATACAAACCAAGGGGACCTCAGGCTGTGTCACAATAGGAATGACCCAAATTCTGACATGACACACACCTGCAGGGCTACCCTAAAGCCCACAAATAGCCATATCCCATTAATTCACTGGACATAATGATAGCATTTGATAGGTGATCTTTGAAGACGTCAAAAAAATTTGAACATAGTATGGGATTAATCTTTGAAATTAGCACATCAGTTTGCACTAGGCACCAGAAAAAAAAACCCAGGAAAATCATAGACAGTGGGAAGATTTTTTTTCTGGTATCTTTAGAGAAAACACATATTTATGGCTTTTTCCATCTTCACAGGGTCTTAAAACATTCACTGACGTCAGTATGCTTAAGCAGCTGGTATAGCTGGAGATAATAAGCTCAGTATTTATTTTTCTGTACTTTTCTATGATCTGTATTTAGTTAAAAACTTAATACCAGTTTTTAACTCCCTATAAAATGAGTAAAGCCCTATAATGTGGTTACAGCCGATCAAAATTACCATCTCCTGAAGTTGACTTGAGAGCAATGAGTAGATCTCAGGGATAAACAGTGAACATGACATCCTTATATACAGTGAGAGGAGTGACATACTCTTACAGAAGGGGAGGAAATCTCTAAGTCTTCAATATCAATTTCATATTTGATGAAAAGTATTTGCTCACTTTGCAAGACTGCTGTTGTGCATTTTATGTTTAGGAGACATAAGGAAAACTGCTGTTTGCTTGAGCAGAGGGGACATTTCTCCCCTTTCTCGCTCTTAAACCATGATATCTAAAGCCAGAAAGACAGCACAGTGTTCTGTTCATGACACCTGGAAAATCCTGTTTAGAGTTAGGTGCTGTGATGGGCTGATCAGATAAGTCACTCTGGAGAAGAGTACAAGTTTGTTTTAACTGTTGAACTGTGGAGACTAGACAGAGTTGAATCATTGGATTAGAAATGTAATTGACTCTTACCACACTGTGGGTCAGACCTAGAACTCCTCCTAGTGACAGTAGGCTTTGGGCTTGCCTCCGAAGATCTAGATGTCCTGTGTCAGCATTCTGTGACTGACTCTGTAGCTTCAATACATGTTGCAGTTCTTGTTTATTGTCATTTTATCCTGTTCACTCCATTCTCTTACTTAGAAGCGCCTAAATTCCCCACAGGGATGAATCAGTTATTGAATTTCTCTGCAATTACATTTCTATTGCATCCACTTTGTGCATTTACTGGACTTTGATGAAAAACAATAAACTTAGCCAAAAACTACTGAGCTACACAGGAAAGATAATTGAGTGGGGCAATTCTGTAATGGTGACCCATAATGGAAAAACTTAGTAAGTTCAATGGGATATTTTTCCTTTTAGATTCATCACAGTCACTCTTTTGGATTGCACTCAGAGAAATATACTTACAAATGGAAATATTATCACAAGTTAGCACTGGACCCCAAAATCCAAACAAAACAATGAAGCTAGACAGACTTTCCTTCCTATTCCGATTGCATCACTGGAACCACTGCCTAGTAAAGGGATTTTGTTAGAAAAAACTTCCTTCTGTGTTTTTTACAGTGCTGTGTGTCTGCATTCCTGCTCATTTGTATGCTTGATTAGCTGAAATCAAATACAATGATGCAGATCTCCAAGCAGCTATAAAAACTCAAAGTGAGCAATACTAACAGAAAGAAAAATTTCTACGTTGCAATCTTCATGGGAATTGCTGTGCAGAAAGCAAAAGAGCTGATGCAAAATCATGTATGTGTTATTCCTCCATCTTATTTTTTCATTTCATAAGAGAAGTTTGCTTTTTAGTGGACTTGAAATATCTTGGGAGCAGGTAACAAAGGATGTACTGTTTGTGTCTCTGCCTCATGCACAGCTGTCCTCTGGCCAGCAGTTTGAAAGAAACAGATAGATTTTAAGAAATTCTGTAAGTATTAATTGTGGGATTTTTTTTCCTATACCTGTGATATTCTGTGTGCTTTTGGTATTACTTTTGAGTTTTGCAGAGTTAGTATTTTGTAGTTTTGGAATGAGTCCTGTAGATTTTAAGAACGGGGAAGGTATTCTGGTTTTTGCAGGTGATGTTGTATCTTCTAGAAATGGTTGAATCGGTTCTTATTATAGACATCAATTGAAATTATTAGAAATACATAGATGTATAATTTTTGGGTGCCCAAGATAACATTGGTGGAGATTTGTGTCATCCTGTCTGTATATTTAGAATGTATCACTTATGTAAAGATAAAAGAAAATAATACACATATCAGAATCTTAAGCAAGAGAACTTCCAATCATTAATAGAATCTAAGGGAACTTAGAAGAAAACTCAGAAGGGTAAAGTGGCAATTACTTAACAAAATGAGAAGTGCATACGTAAAAAGGAAAACACACCTAAGATCTACTTTAATGCCTATCCCACAAGTGCCTCTTGCTAGGTAGTTGAGGGACTTTTTTGCATTTGCCTTGTTGTTGACAAAATCTTGGCTAGTCATTCTTTGAAAATGGGCAATATTTGACAGCATTGGAAGAGATCTTGCTGAGTAAATACACTTTTCCATTATTAAGTAGTAAAGTGAAGGATAGATTAAAATCATGATGAAAGTAGATGAAAGATCATCAAAATTCTTTAGATGAGGCTTATTCTTGAATTCAGTGTTTTGTTTTGATGTGGTGCTTTACTTAAATTACTGATTTAATCATGCACTTGTTGGAATTAAAGCTGTTGAAAAGTTCTGTGATTGGATTATGTGGAAAAGAATGTTTGTGACTAGAGTATTGAGTAGGGATTGTAGAAATTATTACTCAGTAACTGAGACACACACGTTACTGGGCGTTTTCGCAAAGAAAGCATACGAAAACACACATTCATAGCAGATGTGATGGCAGAAGTTTTTTGAAAGGTCAGGTCTGTACATTTCTTTGATGCAACCCTTGAAATGCCAACTGTCAAATGATTTACTACACTGTATTTGAGTTTTGATTGCTATCCTATACAATATGTAAATAGGAAAGTCCTGCTTCCCTGGAAATTATGATAAGAGAGTAACTTCTTGGTTAGCTGTGATTGACCTCATGCTACTATCCAATGTTTGCCTAACAAAAATGAAATTAATTTGTTTTGCATGAAAAAAGAAATCAGATAATATCATGAGTGGAAAGCCTTGACCTAGACACATGTACTGACTGTACCATAGAAAATTTTATTATTTACGGTATTTTTAAGTATTTAGAAATAATTTATTATTTACAGTATTTATAAGTACTTTGAACATTTTTTGATGGATGGGCTGGTTTAATCCCATTGACAAGGTAAATAATGAGAGCAGCTCAGTGGCTCCTCTGAGTTGCTGTGGTTATCTGATTTTCATTGGACACAAACTTTATCATAAACTTACTCTGAGTAGTAGTACTTGCCCTGTGTTTTCTGAAGGGTTTGCTGGGCTTGATTTGCACATTATTGGTCATATTCTGTTTCATATAGAAATGTTCTATACAGAATTGTTGGGCTGTGTTTTTTTCACGGATGGACAGCTGGGGCAATTAATTGCATTGTCCAGTTGCTCATGAAAGACAAACTCAGCTGACTTGTAAGCTTGACAGCAGGATGTGCCAGGGGGTGCTCTCAACCATTTTTCCCAGCTCATATCATTGCCTCAAAATGTTACAGGGAAGCCAGGAAACTTTCCCAGTCAGTTTTCAGAACTGCAGCTCTATGGCAAATCTATGGACAGAAAGTGTAGGAGAATCAAAGAAAAACCCACCCACAGACTTGTGTACCTCCTGTAGCTGTGACAGCTGCATCTATGGGAGCATTTTCTGGAGGACACTCTAGAGGGCTAGGCAGTTCACAAAAGCAAAACAGCTTAGTTTCAGTTTTTTCTTTGTTTGATCAAAGTTATTGTCAAATTCCCACCAAACTCATAGGTGCTGTCTGGTAGTCGGCTATCCCCAAACGACTTTCATTCTTTCCTAGTCTATTAGGACTCAGAATCACAACCAAGTTGTGATGACAAGACAAGCTGCCACTTACACTGTGAGCTTTTATAACCATTTAGGGACTTGCTCTTAGTGTATGTCTAATAAAAAGTGACTTAACTAGGCTTTTATTTCTTTCATGACAGAATTACTCTGAGTTATGCCACATTTGCTATGGACTAAACTTTCATATGACAGTTAATATAGCTCAGTTCCTAATTAGGAACGTTTCTAGCAGTAGCAATAACATTATTTGTCTTAACTCTTATAATTATATTAATCTGAAACTCCTTTCCCTGAACCAAAAGAACTCCATAAGTACACCTAGGAAAAGAATTTTCTTGGATGATGGATGTAAAGTAAAGGGGCATTACTGCTTCCTCAGCCCCCACCACCAACTTTTGAGATAAGAAAATCTATGTTTCTCAGAAGTTCCAGGTCACGGTAGCCAACTGTCAACTTCTTACATAACAACACAGCAGCAGGAATCATCACTGAAATTATTACCCAGTGAAGTTTAATTTATATTGGCCAATTCACTGGCATTGTCATTCATCAGTTCAGGATCTGCAGCACAAATGACTTTGAGAATGAAAGCTCTGAGAACACATGTTAAGTTCATCTACAATTTCTGTCCAAGGCCAGGAGAAGATTAATGCAGTCATGAAAGCAAAGGTCTGGCGCCTCCATCAGCTCCTTTTCCAGTTGCCTGAATGCTGAAATGATCACAGAAATTTCCTCTTAGGTCTAACTGCACAACCCACACACATGCACAGCTCCAACAAAGTGATGACTTGCAGCCTGTGCAAAAATACCCCTAACCTGCCTGGCAGCCAGCTGGCGTGCCCTAATCCAAGCTCTGAGGCTCGGACCCGAGCCCAGACTGCTCTGTCTTGAGAGTCAGCAGTGCCAGCAGTGCAGAGAAAGAGGCGCGTGTCCCACCCTGGCTGGAGCCCATGTCCTCCCTGCAGCAGTGTGGCTCCAGCTAGGACAGCTTACAGTCAGGCAGTGCTCAATTTCAAAAACATCCATGTGAAAACTGGCCTCTGCACAAATCACAAGTCTGAGGAAGTTCTGGAGATAGCTGTAACGATGCTGAAAAGGAAAAGGGGGAAAGCCATGAGCTTGTTTAAAAAAAAAAAAAAAAAAAAGCACCAACTAGAATTTGATTTTTTTCCTGCTGCCTCCTGGCAGGTGACCTCAGTGGATGCATGAATGCTGAACACTGCCTGGCAGCATTCTCGCTTCAGTTCAGTTTGAACCCAGTTTATAAACAGGCAGAAAGCTGCTTTCCATTGTTTCTGCTCAGCCATCTTACCTGCCACCATCCCCAAAAAACCCCAAGGCATTAAAATAGCCTCTGATGCAGGCAGTGATACTCTCTAGTGCAATAGCACACTAAACACGTTTGGAGAGCTCATTAGAGGACAGTCAGCATTTTCCTTCCTTCAGCAGCTCCCAGCTCCTGATGGTCCTTTTCCAAGCACTGCTGATTTAAGTTAAAAACAAGCAGCTAATTTTCCAGCTCTTACTTTAACTCCATACTTGTGAAAAGGTGATAAGGGACGGTTTCAGTGCATTGCCCTGCTCTGCTAGTACACATGGATTGTTTTATAGAAAAGGCAAAGCAAAAAAGGAGCAAAAGGGAGAGAGAAATTAAAATGCAAACTTAATAACTTATTAATATGCCAAAGCTGACATAATTCCATCTGGTTTATGTCTGGTCCCTATTTGGAGCTTGATCCTGCCGGGTACTTAGTGCTCAGTGCTGTTCCCTACAGCTCTCTCCAGAGCACACTTAATGTTTAAGTGCTTTACTGGATCATGGCCAGTGTGCTGAGCACCTCAAAGGAATCAGACCTAGCTTAATTTTTCTGGTTTGTAAAAAAACTCTTCCCAGTTCTGAGTCCCGGCACTTCTAAATGAGATTTTTCCTTCTCCACTCCAAAACCCCTATTTTTTTTTTCTGAACAGGCAGTTCCAAGCAGGATTAGACCACTGGTTGCCCAGAGTGGAAACTCCAGAATAGACTGCTGGCCCCTGAGGAGACTCCAGGGGACAATGTTTTCAGTTGAGCTGAGGTCCTACCTAGAGTTACTCAAAACTCCTTTTGCTCAGCATGTGAAAAACTTCAGCCACAGAGCAGAAAGGAGAGTGTATAATAAATTCTCGGGCATACTTGGCATATAGTCCAAAGGGGCAATAAGCTGTCAAATCAAATCAGAGAAATCCCTAGTAAACCAGAATTCGTGGTGTGTCTGACAGCACACACTACATTAAATATTTCAAGTCGATAGCTCCAAACGTGGCTGTCAACATGATCTGCAACCTCCGTGCACTCGACTTCCATCTCTTTCCAATAATAGTGAATCTTTGTGAAGAGCTGCTGTAAATTACAATTACTAAGTAAATTTTTGAATCTTACCGCCGGATTTGTAACTAGTCAGAAGACCATGGTGAAAAAGCAATGATGAAGCAAGCAGAGACACTTTTGGCTGTCATGGCAAATCTGCTCAAGGTTTTAGTTTTAGGGTCAGGCTGTGTAATTCCTTTATCAGCTGATCCCTAACACTTTGAAAATCCTTGAGGTGTACACACTCACTGTGGTGTGGGCTCGCCTGTGCTCCGCACCCATTCGTGCACCCATGCATGTGTGTATTTGTGGGGTGTGTGTTTGTCACCTGCAGTGCATCAGCTGTGGTGCTGAAGTGCACCCAGCATTTTACCCATGTGGAAAAACTCACTCTCTAGGAGCGCCACTTCTGCTCACCTGCCCCATGCTCACTCTCCGCTTCCACTACAACAAGGTTTTACCAGCATTGCAAACATCCATCTGTCTTCAGATAGCTGGTATATTCTCTAAACAGACAGCCAGAAAGAGAAACAAAAATAAAGGAAATACATACCTCTTTTCCTCAGTTATAAGATTAGCCCAGGGCCTGAAAAAGCCAAAAGTATAGTCCTAGATCACTGATTGGATTGAATCCACATTTATCATACCCTCTGAGAGTAGAAATCATTCTTCACTGGACCAGAGCACTATGCCTCATAGGACCCAAGACAGCAGCTTTAAAATTGCCATGTAATTGAGTATCTCTGGCCATGTAATTGGAAAATTTCTGGCCTTTTGTTTTTATTGCTACGCTTTTCTTACACTCCTAACTTTCTGAGTGTATCTAGTGAGAAAGAAGCAATTCCATCACTGAAATGTTGCTATCTTGGGGTTATAAAATGACGCTTTCTGCCTGAGCTGCAATGAGAGCATTGTTAGGGAGCACAGCACTGTGCATGGGCTCAGGTGGGCTGCGGGTTATTGATGGTAAACAGTAATTTGCAGGGTAGCTGGTACAAAGGACAGCAAGCCGGAGGTTTTTGTTTCTGACTCACATCTCCAGTGAAGAATAATAATAATAACAATAACAATAATAATAATAATAGTACACAGGGACATTTCCACAGCACATGGAAACAGACACAGCTGGCATAAGCACAGGTGGCATAAGCAGCCGACTGCAATTTCATGATCACTGTAAACAGAGCTGAGTGTATGCTGGAATTTTGTCCAGAATAGTGGACACAGCAGTAGCTGCTGCTCTATCAAGGAATTGATTCTCATGGGAATTCCTGGTAGGTCTGTTGCATCCAAACCCACAACCACATGTTGTTGGGGCAGAGAGTAAGAGGCATCTTTGTCATTTAGTGCATGCGTGTATCCTGAATGGGTGACATTGTCAGATTTCACTGCCTCCCCTTTACAACACATGCTTTTCCCCATCAGCCATAACCCACCACTGTTACCAGCTCATGTCCTATAAGACATAAATTGCCTTCTCAGCTCTTATGAGGCCTTGTGAAACACTTGTCCATTGGACCATCTGAAGAGCACTGCCTGCAATTGCATCAGCTGGCAAAGGAGACTGTTACTCCAGTCTTGGCAGTGTTGCCACAAAAGCCTTTTTGAAACACCATCTTTTATCAAATAACTTGAATTTTCTGTCTCTCTGATCCAGAACTGTAACTTTCATCCAGTTTTAATCAACAATTTTCTTCTGTCTTGCTGATGCCAAGAAAGCTCTGCCAGTGAAACCACTGGTGCTGGGATGAGTACCAGCTGTTAAATGAACAGGGAGCTGAAGAGCTTTGCTGCAACAGAATGTTGCAAGAGGAAATAACTTTCAGATAACCATCTTGCAGGACTCCATGAAACCTGTGACTTTGTCATGTGGCTGGTGTCCTCCTCAGACTTCCTACCTGGGTTTGTACAAGTGTGACGGGGAACAAGCTGTGAATGGCAGGTTCAGGCTGACCCTGAAGTGCTCTTCTATCTCTGTTTGTGAAAACCATAGGTGCAGGTATATCTTGTTTGCAGGAGAGTTCTGTTGAAGCTAGAGATTTCTCAATGCTGAGAAAAGCCTTGATCTTGAAAGCATGCAGGAACCCCATCCAGGCTTTTGAAGGCATGTGCATTTTACAAGGAGCATGCCCATTACCCAGTGCATTTGCCAGCCTGTGTCTCCAGTACCTTCAGCCATTCAGACTTGCACAATTAAAGGAAGACCACCCCTTTCAGCAGTACTAATTATGGTCTTGGTTCCTTAGGTGGCACTGGCATGAGTTTGGCTGCACTGGGTGTGCCAAGTGTTGATCATGGTGGGCTCTAGGTCTCTGGGTTGAAGCCAGGAAAAGATATCTGTGGCCTCAGCTACAGCTCATGCCCTATAGCAATGGTAAATAGTACTATATCCACCTTTTTTTTTTTTTTTTTTTAATCTCATGCTGATATTTTCAAATGGCACATATTTTTGGGGGGCTTTTATGTTGAAATGTCTGCGATAGAATGGGTAACATATTCTTTCTTTTAAACTTGGTGATAAAAGTTGGGGTTTTTCCTATTCTCTATTTCACTGCATTGTACAAAACAGGCATCTCAAATTCTGCCTGACTGAGAGGCCCAGTTCTGCTTTCATGTCAAATAATTAGTAAAATCTTACACAATATTTATACATTTTAATTAGATATGTCTTTGACTTACGTGTGTTTCTTTGACTTAAGTGTGTTTACGTGTGTTTAAAGGAATGGCAATTTGTAATGGTGTGTTTAAAGGAATGGCAATTTGTAATGGATTGAGCATATTCAGAGTCATAATTGTGTACAGCAAGTAAAAAACTTCTTTTTTCCTTTGTATATTTGTGTGCAACAGAATTTTCAGATGTGATGCCTATTTAGTTAGGGAATTTTTTAAGTCTTTTTACTGGAACACATTTCATGATTTACAGTCCCAGTCAAGTAATACTGCCATGTAAATTAACATTACCTGATAAGTGAAACTAGTAAGGTATTTTGTCCAAATTAAATCTGCACCTTTAAGGAGAAGCAAATTAGTAATCAGAAACTCACCCCAGTTCTTAAAATAAAATTACTGGCCAAATATGAATCTGGCAGTTACTTTTGAAGTTACATTCGTGAAGAACATCTGTTAATATAAAAGTATCTTGATACATTACAGTGGTTTAGCTGTAGTTAGTTCAGAAGTACTTGGTTAACATCTAAGGGAGGAAGGAGAATAAATGTCTTACATTTGGCAATCAGTAAGCCAGGGCTTTTACCCATTGCTTGGCTTTGTTTGGGTTTAAACAATGTTCCTCTGTTTTTGCTCAAGCTGCAGTAGTCCTTTAGCCCTTGATGTCATGCATCCTGGGTTTTCTATACTCTTTATAATAATCTTTAAACCCTCAGCCCACATCATATGTTATGAAAATTCTTGTTTTGGAGTAGAGGCTGGCAATCATTTTAGACAGCAGGAGCCCTACCCCTGACATTTCCCTGTGCGTCAAAGACATGGCGCAACATCAAGCAGAAGGAGTAAAAGAAAAACAAGTTTGAAAAATGGTTTGGGATGAGAAAAAGCAAAATGGGGAAGGATCAGCAAAAAAGATTGCTTTTAAGGGTCAGAATTTCACTTCTTTTGAGGAGTAATCCAAGCTATACCTAGAAAAAACTCTTTGAGGCAACAGTTGGTTCAGGGTGTAACGATGGTTGGACTCATGGTGAAGAGTTGGAATATGGTTGGAGGTTGGAACTTAACAATCTTAAAAGTCTCTTCCAACACGAAGTATTGTAACATTCTATGGTTCTGTGATTCTATTGTCAGGCTGTTGCCAGAAGTTGGTTCTGAGGAATACAGAAAACGTAGCATTACAGACAATCAGCTCAGGTCCTTCTTTCCAGGTGAAAACGGCTTCAGCAATATCATCAGTACTATAGCTTGTATAACAATGCTTCAGCAATGCAAGCAATTATTTTCTTCTTCTTCTTCTCCTTCTTCTTCTTCTTCTTCGTCTTCTTCTTCTTCTTCTTCTTCTTCTTGGCTGTGTTTGTTCTAGGGTTTGTTATTCATGTCCTCCTCTGTTAGTAAGTCTTCTTCCAGACTGTCAGTTTTTTATTTTTGGCCTTCATGGTTTAGCTTTCAAAGAAATATGGCTCTAAGGGACATCAAGTGACTTCCTTAGGGAACTGTTCTCTACATCTTTGGGATTAGGATAAATAACAACTTGTCTATTGTACTGTTTAGTGCAAGAAGCAATACAGGCTTCTCTCGGAGGACCTAATAGGAGAATATTGTCAGAGGTCACCTTTGACAATTTGACTGAAAACTAAGGGAGGAAATAGTGCTTGTCCAAAGATCAAGCATCCACCTGAGAAAAGCTGTGTTTGCGAATTCAGCACAGAGCTCAGCTCCCCCCTCACATCGCTCCAGACGCTGTTTCCAGTGTATATACGGCTATTGCAGTGGGCCCTGCAAAACAAGCTCAGTCCCTTCCTGCTAATTTCCTAGAGGAGGAGGGTTTTCCACCAGGCAAGTTCGTTTGTCAAGGTGACCTTCACAGCCTGCACTGAGGACTCCTGCAGATAAAGAAAGCCGCCTCAATGTGTTTGTGGAACCCAGCTTGGCGGCCCACAGGCCTCTGATGAGGAGACATGGGGCATTGCCAAACTAAACCCCTCCTACCATTACTCCCAAGGATTTCTCTGTTCCACGGTTTTCGTCAATCAATGCTGTACATTTTGAAATGCTTTACCATGCTCTGTAAACCCTCTCCTCTTGCCTGACAGGTTTTATTGTCTGAATGGTCTTGAGGTTAAATATTCTCTTTTGAAAAATCCCTGTTCTGTAAATTAATGGTCTCCTAAGCAGAGGTAAGACTACAATTAAATCTTAATCGATCATGAATGTAGGTAGGACATTTCACAGATCCTCTGCCAAATCCCAGACAGAAGAAGCAGATCTTCAGAGATCTCCTAAGAGAAGGTTTAATCTTCCATGGCACCTGAGAAGTTGATGTCAAGTCTCGACTGCTTGGCCATGAAATACTATTTTCTTTCGATCTACATAGTTACTTTCAAATACATCAGTTATTAAATTTTAACATATTGCCATTTTTATACCATAAAAACCAAGCCAGATTTGGAGCATGTGTGCTTAATGTATCCCAGTGTTAATGGAAAGTCTAGCTTAGAGAAGAGCCTCTGGTTTTTACTCACTACAGCTGGAATAGATCAATATATAGAGACTCTGGAAAGAGCAGTCATGTTTCAGAAGAAACCTCCACACAGTTATAATCATGCCAGTTGAATTTCTGTGGAATAATTAATCCAATGATAATTATTTCAGTTCCTTCCTTGCAGTTTTATTTTCATGCCTGCCATATGACACCAGTTAGAAAAGTCCTTAAAGCTATTCCCCAGCAGCCGTAACCTGTTAAAACAGGAGACTGTATTCAGAAGTGGAACTAAAATAGAAGGAACATTTCATTTTCAAGGGAAAAAAGAGTTTGGGTTGATTAGAATAATCTACGAGACCATATTTTGAGCCAAGGAAAAAAATTGGCAAAAATCAGAAAAAGCTCAAACATTTCATTGCAACATCTTCTAAATGAACTGCTTTCTTTCTAATTTATGTGGATTTAATTTTCAACAGAAAAGTAAAACAAATCTGTGAGATCAAACTGTTTATTCTTCTTCTGAAGTTCTACAGGAAAAGAAAATGGCTTTGTTTCAGATTTATTTTAAGTGAAGACTTTGTTCAATTACTTATTTGGCCAAAGCCCTGAAAAAAAATCAGTTATTTACATAGCTAATTGTTTATGACTGGTATAGCATTTAAATTTAGAAAAAGGATGGCATGAAACCATGTGTCAGTGTTTATCAGATGTATATCTGCTTATATCATTCAGTATATCTGCTGAAATACTCCATCATTATGTCCCATATATGGAATTGGTTCAGTACTATTTTTCTACAAACCACAAGACAGAAACCCAAAATATTAATAAAGGTGCTAGGGCAAACATATCCTCGGAGGGACACCTTTGTGTATGAATTCACCACTCTTGTTTCTCATAGGACAGATATGATTAGGGCTCACCACTATGCTGGTCCTGAAAGAATGAGGCAAAAAAAATTATGTTTAGACATATTTACACACTTCCATGGCAATACTTTAAACCTAAATGTTTGTTTAAAACTTAGCTAAAGAAAATACTGTATTTTTGGAGGTAAAATATGTTAAGTAGGACACTGTAGCTAGAGGGTCATACTTCCCTTAATTTTAAATGTGCCTAATGCCCAGTGAGCATTTATCCATTTGCAGCATTTTATTAGCTCTCTGGTGAGTCCCTCACTGTTTTCTCCCTTTATGGACAGCAAAAGAGACCTCTCAGCTATGGGTGAGCTGAATTGCTCTTTGGAGGTGACTTTCTGCTGGCTGTGGCAAGCAGCATCCTAACTCACACATCCTGTGGTTCAACACATAACGTGAAATGAGAGGATGCAGCGCTTCTTGAAGCATGGGGAGTGTTTTAATTGCCAACAGCAGCCGGAGGGAAGACACACTCCTTGTAAATTGCTGCATGTAAGCTGACCTTCATTTCCTCGTGTCCCTTCCCAAAAACATTTTTCTTTACCCCACGAGCAGCTAGTTACAAGGAACAGGGGCCGAAAATTTCATATTTGCAAAATGCAACCAAACATCACCTTATTTTCTAGGAAAACCTAGGTCACTGACTGTATAAATTCCATCAGAGACCAACCTTGGGAAAAAGCAATCCTAAAACTATATTTATATGACACAAGGAGAGTAATAGTGGGGACAGTACATCACTTCACGGAGAATAGGGAGGTGATATCCTTGAAGGAAGCAGAGAGGGCAGTCTCATGACTATTCAGCCTAGAATGCCTAAAGAATGTAATGCTGTAGAGGTATTTGGTTGCAATGATATGAACCAGCATAGTTTTATACTTCCAGGCAAAGCAGTAGGAGCTTCCAAGCAGTTTCTGGTCACCACCACCATCAGCTGGATTTACAGCATGAACAGCCCCACAGTCCACTACCAAATTCCTGAGCCATGTTCCCTCTTCCTTGCAGTTTGTCCTTTAAATCATGACCTAATAGTCCCTAAACATACCTACAATGGTAAATGACTAGAGATTTTCAAAACTTTTAAGGATTTATGCAATCATAAAAGTTTCCCAGAAGAAAGAAAGGTGACGTTAAGTCCAGTTTAAAACACAAGGCAGATTTAACTTCAAGATGATCTGTAGAACCAAATCACTTCTGGTTTTGCTCTTTTCTGCCCCTTAGGAAATCTGTGTCTGATTCAGGAAGTCCTTTCCCTTCTCTCTCTCCTTTGTTTCAGTCTTTTTTTTTTTTTTTTTCTTTCTCTGATTAAATAACAGGCTTTCTTTTTCCTTTATTCTGCTGTAGGGTTTTAGCCATGTTTTTGGAGGAAGTCAGGATATAAAAAAACTTATAACCAGAAAGTTAACTTTTCTTCCTGTATTTCAAGCTGGAGGAATGATGACAGGAATGCTGTAAATTTGACAGACCCATTAAAGCATTTCAGTGCATAAACAAAGGTTTGGTGGAGGGAGTAAAGTTTGACCGACTCATATATTTTCCATGCTCAAGAGTTATTTCTTAGGGCTCCTTTGGCAGCATTAACTCCCTGTGGCAGAGAGCATTTTGCAGAGTGCTCTTCTCCCAGCTGTAGCTTAAAACCATCCCTGAATCTCAAGCCTTTATGGATCTTGTGGCCACAAGCCATTTCTGGGCCACTATTCATGTAAGCCTGGTGAATGCATTTTTCAGTATTCATCTAGGCCCCCCACTGATCATCCACTCTAAGAAAGGCAAGAAAGGCTTCCCCATAAATATTTGATTTCTTAACAGCTGTATTCTGGCTCCCTTCTTCTTCCTCTCTGGCTTTTTGCACACTATGCTTCTCCTCTGGTTGGAGCAGCCATCTCCATGCAGAAAGAGCTCCTTATTAATTTGCATCTGGCCATTTATGAGCTTCTGCATTATGCTAATGACAGTGTCTCATTTCCCTTTAGAAGAAAACACATAGGCTGGCTCTGTCTTTTTCTGAGCCACCCCACAGGGACTCTCCTGAATTACAGAGCAGCTTAGTGCTGATTACTTTTTTATTTCTCCTCTTAGGAAACGGATAAAAGGTTTAAGTTCTGACACAAACAGGAAAACATACTAAGAGGATTTATCCTGAAGGCATCTGCTCTTTAAATAGTGATGGAGCAGTGTCAGTCCGTTTCCCAGAAGGGCCAGAAGCTCCACCACTCTTTGTTCTCGCAGCCCTTGTGTGACTAGAGGCAATAATATCCTGTCACAGGCTGTCAGAGAGCTCCCAGAATATGCAGCTTGGTGATTATAGGCTGAGGAGAGACTCACTGTCACTAGGAGCATGAAGAAGTTGGGTTTAAGAAAGACTCTGCTCTGCTCCTTTAAGGATAACACCAAGGCTCTATTCTGCTCTGAGGTAAGACTTTGTAGAATTTACTAAATCAGTAATTTCTCAGCCTTTCAGACCATGTTCCCTCCCTCTTGCCTTCTTAAACAAGGAGCAACAGGAGGGGGAGTGAGCTGTCAGAATTATCACTAGTGGAATTTTCCAGCTTTACCAGGCAGGAAAGGGGGGAACAAAAAAAAAAAATGCTCCACTGTAGAAAAACAACTGGACACAGTGCAAGTGTAAGCAACTTCAGAAGGGGCATGAGCATGGTTTGATTGACTCAAGTTGTATGAAAATATGCCTCAAAAATCTATTAATATTAGCCCTTTCAAGGTTTTATGAATAAGGGGTGTGCATCCAGAAAGTTATACTCTGTTATAATATTTTATTTTTTTCTGTAATAAATAATAATATGCCAGAGAGAGAAGAACCTTCACTTCCAATTGGATTGTTCACAATTTTTCCTGGTTTTTCTCTCATTTGATTTGAGGTCAGAAATTTGCCTTTTTCAGCTTTTGCCTTCTGATGTCATATAGAAGTTAATGGCAATTGCGTGGGTTTCGGCTCAGTGTCATGGCCAGACTTGTATACGAAGAGTTCTGTGCAAACCTACCTGTAAGGAAATAAGAAACTTGCTTGTTCCGTGGGAGGAAATCCAGGTCTGACAGTCTAAGTGATGCATTCATAGAGATTACACTGGTAAAGGAGCTAAAGGGCTTCTACATTCACAAATACGTTATCCTAATCCTCATTTTCCAAATTGTGCTCGAATCGGGCTTGGTCCTCTACACTTGGCAGATGAGGATTTGCAGATAGTGCAGTCTCTTTCTAATGGCTACTTTCAGCTTGAAAGTGCTTCTGACTGAGAACCAGGTAAAAATCCAGCGTGGCAGGAGACTGGTGGGGAAGAGCAGCTACAACTGTTTACCTAATAATGAAAAATGGAGAAATTCAGGGGACTTGGCAACTAGGACTTGTCCACGTAGTTTTAAGGAAGCTGGAAGCTTGTTTATGTAGTCTAAATAAATGGAAACAATAGACTGCCTGCCCAACACTCACAAAACACTCACTCCTGTTGCACAAGGATTCCAGGAGATTTCTCTCCTACTGGCTGGCCAGCATGTTGCTTACAGCTCTGCACCTCCAGAGTAAACATCAGGAGTGCCTGAGGAGTTTCTTTTAGCTGTTCTTGCTCTGTGGCAGTTCTCTCGCATACTGAAATGGCCAGCGCAACCTTTCTGGTTCCCAAGTCCCCCTGAGGCAAAATGTCATGAGCTGGGGTCATGACCATCAGCAGAAATAGTACTCCTTGCCTTGGGGAAATTTTTGCAAAAAATTTCTTACTTTGTTATTCCCTCCATAGGGGCTGCATGAAGCCTATACTGGAGGTCAAAGGGAAGTCTAAAATGGCATCAGATGCTGTACAGCAGCACAAAATGATGACCATGGTCAAGATGATGAGTACATAATTGATCTTAATTGACTTTGATCAGGATGAAAGAGCAACTATTTTCTTCTTCCCTTGTCAAATATGAAGTCTCACTGAAAAGGAATCCAGGCAGCTAATATCTCTGGAGATTTGACTTTTGCTCCCTATATTCTTGATTGATTTTTTTGGAAAAGTTAGTCAAATCAGCAGGATTATTGATAAATTTCTACTGAAGAATTATACTTCTAGCACCAATAGAGTTTCTGCAGTAAATAGAGTGTTATTACAAGTCCCAGCAGTGTTCTGTCAGGACGGGAGATAAAGTTTACTAATATAAATGATTGTCCAAGCTTCTTTTTCTGATTTTGTGACCCATTTTTCATATGAGTGGAAGAAATCTGAAGGATTTGCCATCACTGGGTTTTCTACTGTTTGTTCCCAGGGAAGATGATCGTGTATATGCCACAGAAAGGCAGCTCATTCTTAGATGTTAGGATTGTTTAAGGCAGGGGTTTACAGGAAAATTGTAAAGTGATTCCTAATTCAGAAAGTCGTTGTGAAGCACTGAAATCTAGATGTTTCTAGATAGCTACAAATTCTCCACTGTTGAGGTTTTAAGATCATGATCAAATTCTGATGAAACTTAACCTAGCAACTCTAAGCAATACTGCATTTTCTTTCAACTCTTTTAATTACTTCTTACTAGAAAGTCTCTTCAAATGCATTATTTTGGAAACCCTTAGGTGGTGAGCAGTGTGTAAGTTATCGTAATGACACAGCAGTCTCCTAATTTGACAGATCTTTCTCCCACCCAAATGATTTTCTTCTTTGAAGAAAATCTGTTCCATTTCTTATTTTGAATTATGCTTTCATTAAGCAACTGATTAATGTTAATGCCCTGCTTTGTGTTGTATAAAACATTCCATTTTATGTGTTATCTACACTTTTTCAGAATTGCTTTTAGGAGATTACTAAAATGTTCCCTCCCTTTGTTGCCATTTTTATTGTTTATTCATACATTTATTCATATGTGAGTACAAATTCATATAAATGTATAGTAATCTTCCCCTTAGGATACCGTGAATGTATGTTATAAAGGAAAAGGAGATTAACAGTAGAATACAATACAAACCAGCTGACTTTATGGCAGTCTTGCAGAAACGCCTGCCAAGTAAAAGAATAAATAAAAGCTATGTTAATCAAAACTAAATTGAAAAGATAAGGCTTGAATTTAGGTGCTCAAAGTCCCAGAAAACTGGGCAACATTAATGCCCACAGAAAAAAAAAAAAAACTCCAAAGACAAAGAGCTTAATAATATACAGTTGAGTTGAAGGCAAATTTTCAAAAGTTGTTCTGTGACTTAAAAGGTCTAAGTCAAAACTGACTTTGAGAGCAGGAGCATTTATTTTCCTGTAAGTCCATAGGGTTTGTGCTCTGGAATCCTTCAGTCTTTCCTGAAAATAGGAGTTAGGTTACTGCCTGCCTTAGTCTCTTTTTGGAAGCATAATTTGTAGTCACCTGAAAGTCCAAAAAATGTTCTGGTCCAAAGAGAGGCTGAATATCAACCTGGGCTACTGACTCAAACTAAAGAACTAGAGGTACTACAAGCACAATTATTCCCTGTTTTAATGGAAAGCCATATGTCATCTGGTTTGGATTAAACTCGCAAAGATGTGTTAGCCTGTTCAAGATCCTGTGGAAGCATTTTGAATCAATTGTAACTGATGTAAATATAGCCCGTGACTGGAAATGATCCAGAGAGAGAAGGAGCTGCAGTGGTTCAGCCAAGATGCATTATATCAAAAGCATGGATAAGTAATTTGGTTCCTTATGGGAAGGATAGCATTACAGTTTCACAACATTCATAAAGTGCCTGCACAGTGAAAGATCTAACACAGTCATTAAAAGATGGATAAATGCCCGATGAATCTTCACCTCCTATCATGGATCATGGCTCTCTTATCTAGGCAGGTGTGGGAAGAGGAGCATGAACCCACAAGGACAGAGGGCACAGCAACAACTTAGTCGTACTCCTTTGACATGAGTATGTGATCTTCCAGACATGATTTACTGTGTTTGCATAGCAATATTAATTATTTTTTTAGTGGTTATCTAGCCAAGAATATGTACAGGATTGCAAAGCTCAGATAGAAGCTTCAGCCAAGCTCTGTAGGACTTAGAGAGGCAGTCCCTTTTGCTCACAGTATACCAGAGCTTGAAGTCATGAACTAGTGCGTGTATTTTTAACCCTCTTCTGTAACAAAACATCTGTGTTATTTTGGAGATCTCATTTCACCTGCCTCCATAATTTTTAATTGATGTCTTTGGAGTTGTGATATGATGAATTAGCTCTTGCCTATATAATTAATGAAGTGTTACAGGGAGTGGTTGAGGTGTTTTGATAATTAGCAAATTCTGCTGTTATCTACTGCACGATGATTGTTATCTGGGTACAGACTCTGGGCTGTGACTGGCAGGGGAGAACTCAGCACAGCATGAAGAGGCAATTCTCTAAAGTCCTCTTTCCATTGTCCCAGCACAAGCTTGAGCAAACCCCAAAGAGCTTACAAAAAGCCAGTACAAAACAGAAAATGTCAAAATAACCAAGAGTAATCCCTTCTTGAAATATGTGATGTCTACAAAAGGTGCTGAGGAAATTTCTAGTGCAGTTCTAGGCCATCTAAGGTTTCTGCTTCCCAGCAGAATGTGAATGGGCATTTTGTGCCTATGTTAAGATGCTTCAAGCCTGCTTCTATGTCTTGACGTCTTCCTCTGAACAAAACCTTTTTTTCCTGAGAGATTTCCAAGAGCTACATCTTACACCTTCAGCACCAGTACTAAAAAAAGTTAAGAAAGTCAAACCCTACACAGAGGAGTCATTTGGCTGACTTCAACAGGGCTGCTTGTTGGATTCAGAATTACTCGCACCACTGAGGTACTAAAGACAGAGGCACCATATTTTGTAAATATTAATAGCCTCTGTAGCTCTAAGAGCTTCAGGAGCTGCAGTATATTTGAAAACCTAGCTTTGAAATACCTGGCATGCTATAGCTTTCCTTAGAGTCCTCATGGCTGAAATATTTGAGACAAACCTCAAAAATCGTATAAACAGGAGAACAAAATGGTAGTTGAAGGAAACTAGAAGGCTGCTGTGCATCATGTATTAGTTTTCCCATTTAAAAGGTGATTTTTCTTTTTCTGGTATTTGCCTTTTTTATAGGTATTGTAAAGAAGTGTGTCTTAGCCTAACATTTCCCGCTCTCACTGGAGTCCTAGTGGTTTGGAAGCACCACTGATTCATTTGACTGCTTACGCAGAAAGGTCATGTTTTTCACAGGCATGTAGAACAAATGTTTGGACGATTAGAAAACTGCCACTTTAGAACTAGGGTGTTTCCTTGACAGCTCTAAGATGTTCTTTCTATTTCTTTACCATAAGCCTACAAATCACTTTAAGATCACAGAAAACCTTTTATACTACACTGATTGGAACTGTATAGCCAGAGTATAGGAAAATGCATTGGGTTTTTTCCTGTTGATTTTCATTCCTCTGTTGAAGACCTGAGAATATAACAAACTAAATTTGGTTTTGTGGTCCGTTGTTTCCTCTTAAATTGGGAATTTCTGCTCTTTAGAGGCCTGTGAGGACCTATTTGGTGTTCCCTATCTGTTGTGTTTGTCTCCATGCAATTTTAGCCTCTGCTCATTTTCAGCTTTTTTCTGCCATTTCTTATGATGTCATTTGCCATCACCTCACCATGACCTTTCATAGTACTGGCAATGCTACAAGATGCATCTGGCAACTCCAGAGGTTCTTGCCAGCACAGTTTCGTACCTACATTTTAAATGAAAACTCTCTAGACCAATCTCCAATAGGAGTCTTCTACCAGCTTTTGAATAAAAATCAGCTTTATGTTTACATAGTTATGTATGTATAATTACTGATGTCCTGAATAGGAGAGATTATCAAATAATATACCGAAATTTAATTTTAATTTTAAAGTGCCTAAATTTAATTTTAAACAGCCTAAAATTTTAAGCAAAAGAAGATTAGTGAATTAGCAAGAAATACAGCCTTCAGTGTTACCCAAAAAATGTAAGTCAAAAGCCTATTCTGATACAGTTTTCTTCTTAAAGCTTGAAGGTGAAATGTGCACCACATTAGAAAAAAATCTATTGGTTCAACAGAGCCAAGAGGATTTACTTCTGTTAATATTGCCTGGCTGTTTGGGATTTTTTAGTCATTAATTTTTGTAGAATGTAAAGTGACCTTGTTGCTTTGACTGAACTTTTTACAAATATTTGGAACTGATTGGAAGGAGAGGCTGGTGTGTGACTTCTGCTGATAGGGAAATATGACAGTCAAATGCTGTTGGAGAAACATAGGAGTACATCCACCAGCTGCAGATGCCCATCCCATGCCCTGTGTGTTTTGGCTTTGGTGTCACCTTCCCCCTGCACAGAGTGCCCTTCTCAACTTCCCTGCTTGCTGGAGGCCTACAGAGCCTCTCACCCAGCCCAGCAGCACTTGGAAAATGGAAAGGAAACGGAAAAAAGTAGGGTTCACGGACATCTGCAGACAGAAGGACAGCAAGGGGAAGAGAATTAGAGATGAGGCCTCACGTTGCCTCAGGTCATCAACAATAAAGTCGCAGACTGTTCAAGACATTGGCAAGAGTTTCTATGCTGATATAATTTCCATCAGTTTCCAGCTGATGTATAACCATTTTTCTTCAGGTAAAAATAGAAATCCAGTGCTCTGAGATGTTCCCCCAAGATCTATCTACATTACTTTATTCATTGCCCATTCCTAATCTACAAAAAATCAGACTATTCAGCAAGTGTGGAACACTTTCCAAAGTAACTCAAATACTCTTTACCAATGTACTTGAGTGGCAAAAAATAGGAATAAGCTCACATCTTGCTTTTTATTTGGCTGTAGAAATTTCCAGCAAATTTTTCATTCCTTCTGACTGATTCAGTATAGCACAAAGTACAATACAGAAAAAACAAGCTGAGAGTCCAGAATTGCCAGACAGCCAACTCAGAACTGCCGAGAAAAATTTAAATTGTGTACATTTGCTCATGAAGATTTTGCGATTTGTAATAACGTCAACATTAGCAGTACCATAAAGAAGGATGTTCTGAATTTAAACATAATTGATAAATTAAGCCAGTGGGATTGTAACAGTTTATTGCAATTTTGAGAATCTGATCCAAGATTTTCATGACAATGTGAAGTTGTTCATCACTCTGTCAAAAGATTCAAGAGTATCTTCAGTGAATATGCATTTTTTCAATAAAATAACTTCAAAGGCAGTGTTTTGCTTTGCTTTAAAAGTTCAGTGTGTTGCTTTACATTACTTCGGTCCAGTCCCTAATACTATTAAGTCCAACATTCAAAACATTTTGTCATAAATACCATACATGACAAAAATGTAAATGTGTACATTGGAGTTTACTTATTCGTATTTTGTACCTCAGCCATGGCCTTCAATATATTTTAAAAACATTGAAAGGAAAAACCAAGAACTCAAGTAATGCTTGTTTGCTTAGGTCCTGAAGCCTTTGAAAAAAGTGTAATGGGTGGAGTGGTGACATTTACTTAAAAGCGTTCATTAATTATAGGAAGGAAGAAAGTAACAGCTGGACTTCACTTAAAACTAAGCACAAAGAAAACTTCAAACACGCATTGCATGACTTATAAGCTCCTGTTTAGTTTACATGTTCACTCTCTAGATGTATCTCCCTCCCTTCATTGCTTATATCAGGACTTAAAGTGCTTACATTTGCAATGTATGCAGTCTCATTAGATACCTTCCAGTAGACAGTACAATCCAGTTCCTTATGGTGTTACCTTAACCAAAATAATTGACTTTGTCTTTTGAAGGGATTCAGAAAGCCATATAAATGCTGATAGTTTCTTAATGATAATAATCATGCTGCTTGAAAGGATAGCTCCTCCAAAATGATATAGAAATAAAAAATGTATGTTCTTTCACATTTTCATCATAAATGCAAGCAATGTTATAAGATGTATTGAAAACTGTATAAAATTTGACTCCTTATGTTTCCATGCTTCATTGTGTCTGCTGAGTATTTTACTATTTATTTTTCTTTAAAAACTCTTAATTTGTGGTTCTAGAGCCAAAACTCTTGTAACATTATCAAGTTTACATCTCACATGGATTTTACTCAGTTTGCTTCTTTGCCTGGTGAATGATTTGAGCCCTATTGGAGTTCTTGAACCTCTGCATTTCCTGCAGTTTTAACTGTATCCTACTGTGTTATAAATTATGAATCTGGCTAAATGTGAGTTTCTGGCAGAGGCTTATTTTATTGTGAGAAAATACTCTGGATCAGCCTTCACATTACTTTCCTCCTCCTTCTAACTCCTTGGTATTTGTAGTTGCATGCACAAGGATGCACAGTACTGATGTACTCTAACTGACGTGAGACCATGCTGTGCCCAGGGAATGTTTACAGGGCTGTTGGTTACCTTAGAAGTGACACTACCAGAGCAGTAGGAAGCAAAAGAGCATGACAGCTTTTCCACTGCCTTTTGTTAGGTCTTCCTCACTGCTACAGATAGCTCTCTGAAGGAGGGATTGAGTGAACAGCAGTGAACAGCATCACATTTTGTGCAGTGCCAGTGTTTAGACAGAATCTAGTATATCTGTGCCTCCTTCTCTCCTTTTCTTTCATGTGACTCTTCACCATCTTTGCTTGCCACTTTAGTTAAGACGCTGCTTGCCCTAAACTGCAGAACAAAACACTTGTGCCTCATGCTATTTGTGTGCTTTCACTGAGCAATTAATGCCAGGGACTGGTAATGTTACAGTAGTAAAACCAGAGCTGCCACACAATGTACTTTCAGGTTCAGTCCAGGTGGAATCTGAAGGGTTTGCCTTGGATTTCGGGGTGTTCAGCTAACTGAGATCTCTCTGGGTGAGTGCCGGAGGGAATTTATGGAGGCATCTACTCAACAGAAGGGGATAAATGCATGTGCAGTGAGCCTGGTGCTCCTGGAGCCTTTCATCAGCTATAACTGATAAAGTGTGACATCCAGTGGGTTCAGACACAAGTCATTTGTACTGTAATGGCACAATAGAGCAAACGTTTTCTGGAAGCACAGGATTTTCTAAGCCCACAGTACATGGCCCACAGGCCTGCGTTTCCTCCTGAAAAACGTTTTTTCCTACCTTCTGGATATGTGGATTTGTTTTTCTTGTAAAAGAAATAGGTTTTAGGCGAGCATCAACACAACAAAAGAATTTGTCACCTCTAACAATAAATAAGTGTTGGAAATGTTTAAGATGTTTGAACCAGCTTTTGCCTCCTGTAGGTCATGTCCAGGTGTTTTTTATCTTGTCCATACCCACTGAAAATTATATGTAACATATTCTGGCATGATCTGTTCATGTTCTTAAGTCATCAGCATTGATAACTGGCTTATACTGCTTCCTCTTAATGTATATGAAAAGAATTCCTTCCAATTAATTTGAAAAAAATGGTTAACAGAACATGTTCTTGTTAGTGTTAATCATTTGGGAACCCCTTCTGCCCTTCAGCAATAGCTTTGTTAGGAGAAAGAAGATGAAATAGAGTCCCTTTCAGATTTTGGCAGACACACTGCAGCCATGTAGTGCACTGTCTCTGTTGCATAGTGCCAGTGCTGAAGTGATGTGATTGCCAGTGTGGAGGAGAGGTCTGGGTTATGTCCCCAAAGGTCGCTGTTGCCAGCAGGCAATACCTAGAGAGTATATTCCCTGAACTCCCCTAGCTCAAAGGGTTTGATTGTGAGGGCCCTCGCACTGAAACCCACAAACAGAGGGAGATTCTTCTGCAATCTCCATGCTTGGCTGAAGAGTGGCCACAATGTGGCCTTTGTTACAGCAGGGAACTTCCTGCCACTTACAGAGATATTACGCAAGAGACAGCTGAGGAACCCAAGGTGAAACGCATTTTTAAATGTTGGCAGGTAACACTGGCATGCAAA
This sequence comes from Sylvia atricapilla, assembly GCF_009819655.1. Taxonomy (NCBI): domain Eukaryota; kingdom Metazoa; phylum Chordata; class Aves; order Passeriformes; family Sylviidae; genus Sylvia; species Sylvia atricapilla. Next base: position 102,428,034 of record NC_089140.1, on the reverse strand, counting down.
TTCCACGACTCAATTATTCTAACTTCTCTTACTGCCTTGATGAATTGCACACAATATATAATTAAATAAACAAAACTTTTAATTCCTGTAAATATTACAAATCTTTTCTCTTTTAAGTCTTTTAAATCTTAAGATTCATTAGACAACCCCTCTTGTCCAAAAAATCATGGAAGCATAGAACATCCTGAGTTGGAAGAGACCACAAGGATCATCAAAGTCCAGCTCCTGGCCCTACATGAGGGCATGACAGCCCCAAGGGTCACACCATGTGCCTGAGAACATTGTCCAAACTCTTCCTGAACTCTATTGGGCTCGTGCTGGGACCGCTTCCCTGGGGAGCCTGTTCCAGTGCCCAACAACCCTCTGGGTGAAGAAATCTTTACCTAGTATATAACTCAAACTTTACTTAACACAGCTTCCCTCATGTTCCATTGCTGGTCACCAGAAAGAAGAGATCGGTGCCCATCCCTCCTCTTCCCCTCATGATGAAGCTGTGGACTGCTGTGGAGTCTCCCTTCAGTCTCCTCTTTTCCAGGCTGAAAGAGCCAAATGATCTCGGTCACTTCTCCTACAGCTTTCCCAGTAGACTGTTCACCATCTATGATCCCTGATAACCTTTATATCTTTCTCATATTGTGGGTCCCAAAACTGCCTCCAGCAGTGGAGGTGAGGCTGCTCCAATGCAGAGCAGAGTGGGACAATCCTCTCCCTTGCCCAGCTGGTGATGTCTGTGCCTGGTGCCCCCAGGACACAGCTGCCCCTCCTGGCTGACAGAGCAATGCTGACTCAGATTCAACTTGCCATAATTAGGATCCCCAGGACCCTTTTTTTGGTGCTACTCTCCAGTATTTTGTTCCTCAGTCTGTGCATATATCCAGAGTTGGCCCACTCCAGGTGCAGAATCTGGAGTAAAATTAAAGTTGACAGAAGTATATTTTAAAGAATCTTTTGTAGAATACAAAGACAGGCAAAACAGAGAATTCTTGTGCTTTGAAATCTAACCAATACAAGTAAGGTGATAGCTTATTTTCAAACCCATCTTTGTTAACAAAGAGCAATGAGATCCACATGTTTTTGCAGTTCTGCTGGGCCACAGGATGAGAAAATTAATAATGAAATAAAACCCTCCTCTGCCTCTCACTCAAATAATCTTTTACAAAGTGAGGCAGCATGACAGCAAGAGTGAGCATGATAGTTTAAATATTTGCTATACCAGATGCTAGAGAGAGCACAAGGAAGCTTTAGCTTACCACTGCCTACAACTTTCCTAACATCTGCAAGATAATCAGAAACAGAAGTGTGTAGATGGAGTTGGTGGGATATTGTCTGATATATACCCTTCTCTGTGATCAGAAGCCATGAAGCATGGGGACAAGGAAATAAGCATGCCACAAACAGTGCGGGAACAAGGTCACCAGGAAGGAACCAGAAGACGAGGGATTTGGGTCAAGAGTGAACTGTGCACAAAAGTATGATTTCCCATTACTGGTCTCTTCCTTTGCCTGGAATTTGTATACATGTTATTTAGAAGAAAGAGATATAGTGGTACATGACTACTAACAATTCAGAACAATTCTAAATAAAGAGGAATAAATGTTTCCCTGTCAATGCAAGCTACCATCCACTTTTTTACATTGGGGAAAAGCTGAACAAGTGGTTATACTGGTAGAATGATTGCAGTGTGAAAAGGTGGATCTTCATCCTACAATGACCAGGACAATTTGCTTCCATCACCTTTCCCATTCTCATAAATGTGACTAATTGTGGTGAAGCAGGTTCAGGACCCACCAAATTACATGAAGGATAACAGCCCACAAAAATAAGATTACCTTTCCCTCTGTGTAAACAACAATCAAATGCTGTTTTTAACTACACAATGGTTTTATTGCTCCCGTTTGTTTTATGGATTCTTTACCACCATTTACTTAATTAAACTCAAAATACAAGCCCAGCTTTATCATTACTGAACCTGCAAGCAATCATTAAGTGTCACTGAGCCAGCTCTTTGTGTGGTTTTACAAATCTTTACTTTGAGGTTAGGGTAAGAATAGCTTATTGGATCTGGCTCTGCTATCCTGAAATTGATAGGTGGTATCAGATCCTGAACAGCACACTATTGCAGTACATGTGGAAGGTAAAATACAGGGTCAGGAGGCATGTTTAGCTGCTGCATTTAATCAGCATTATCAACAAACACCAGGCCAAAACCAGAGTCCCACACAGTTGAATCAGCTTTCCAGTGCCCCGTGGAAATACCCTCCTTCCCTGCAATAATCTTTCTGCAGAAAGCTTTCTAAATGATATCATATTTCTCCTTCCTGGCACTCTTTAACTCTTTTTTCTGTAAATATTCAGTAACAGACAAGTTCTTTGATAACATTAGTTCTTACATACTTTCCTTTTCTTTTTCTTTCCTTTCTCAGTATTTTATGTAGCTTTTCTTTTTTTGTTTTATTCCATCCTGAAAAATATTTCAGCTCATCCAGTGGAGTTGCTATAATTTTTGCTCAATGCTTTTAGGTTCATACTCCTGTCCCAACTTTTTCCATTGAGGAAGCCAGGATCTGAGATCCCTCCTGTGTTTAATTTAATCAGCATTTCAGATTAGTGTGTGAGGGAACTAATACCCATGTGTGTGAGGGAACTACTACCCATGTGTGTGAGGGAACAAAAGAAACTTAGCATGAACTTTGTGATCACTGCTTACTTAACAGGACTAGTTTACCACTTTTCTCTAGGAACAACAGAATCAGCTTAGTGAAAACTTTTTATTGTTCTAAACTTCTCTTCAGACACTGAGAAAAAAAGGCCAAAAACAGAGACCGCTTAAAGGTGAAAAAGATGTCAGGAACAGAGGTTTTCTGTTGCAAGAGTTCCTAGGTAACAAGCAACCTGGGCTTCTTTAGCTCTTTCTGAGACAGGCAGGCAGATTGCTGAGTCAGTGCTCTTACAATGTCCTTCAAGAATTAATTAAAAGCAGTGAAGAATATGCTTTGCTTCCTCAGTAGGATTTTTTTCCCCTGAAACTGTTTTGAGCAGCTTTGGCTGGAGGAAATGGGAGCCAACTGCCATTATCACATAAAGGCAAGACCACTTCCTCCAGGACATAAGTCACAGGTATATGGGTCAAAACAGGAGCTGGAAGTCTTTCAAACACATGAGCTTTTAATAGGCAGACTCAAAATAATTGGAGAAGGTTTGTACCAGACCACATGGAAGCAAGCTTCAGATGTTTACCAATAAGGGTAAGGCACCTCTGCCTAACCTTTCTTGTTACAGGAATTTTTCACAGCTTGATTTAATCCATGTTGAGATAAGAAGCCTCAAATATGAATTTCTCAGGAGACTTTGTTCAGCTGATTTTCCAAATAAGCTCTGTACTTGTAATATTGTTGTAAATGCACATTAATTACGCAGACGTATTTGGCAAAGCTGGTTGCCACAGCAGTTGTTGCTGTTCTACGTGGTCTATTTTGCATTTATCTTTTTGGTATGCTAATATTACAAAATAAGCACACTCACTGTGGGGAGAAAAGCAGCAACCCACCAAGGCTCTTTTTTCCTAATATGGTGAAATAAAAAGCCTTGATCTGAGCCAGCTGAAGTGCTGATGGAGTCGAAGCCCAAGGATCAGTGTGGTTGGGCGCCTAAAAAGCACAAAGGTCATGGTCAAGATTCACACTGAGAGGGCAGGAAATGTTTAAATTCCCTGACCATGACTAAATGATGGGAGCCAGTGATGTTAACAGGGATGCCCTCTTCTTGTCCCAGTTCATGTTTGATTTCAGAATGGTGAGAGCATTCCTTCCTGCAATTGCTGCCTCTGAAGCCCTGGGCTGTGCCATGTAACATGTGTAAGGACTTGCTTTCCATGAAGGTTTATATTAAGCAGGGACATGAATTTCTCAGCAGCAGTGTCAGGGTCTCAGGCCCAAGCTGAAGAGAAGGCTGGTGAGGGACAAGTTGTGGCAGGAGGACAGACACCAGCCCTTAGCATCTCTGCTTGGACAATGTCCAGTGGACGGGGGCCCCAAACACCATTAGAGTACCAGGTAGTTTTTCCTTTTTCCTCATTTGTGTTCACTATCACTTTTTAATCCACAGAGCTCAGGTTTTCACAGCAACAAGCAGTTGTTGGGTGCTGTTTGCCCCATCCCACCTAGCTCCCAGCTGAGGAGATAGGGTTTTCTGGCTTCTTCTCAGGGGTTCTGCTTCTGCTGGTTAAAACCTCTGCTTGAGGATGCTTGGTAGAGTATTAACTAATCATACTCAAGTCCAGTGATCCTTGCATTTTTCTTACTTGCTAATGAGAGGAAGAGACATAGGTGAATCCATAAAAGAAAGGGAAATCCATACAAAAACCCCAGTGGCCAACATGGCCAGATGCATAATTCCTGTGATTATAATTTATCAGGTATCCCAGTCATTTGAGGCTTTGGGAACAAAAGCCAACTGAAACGCACATCTCCCCAGAGAGAGCCACAACAAAAGCATTTTATCCACACTTGTGTCACAAATTCCTCTCACATTTGGTGACTGTGGCTTGTTCTAATTAAAACTGTAGCAGTTTCAGCTGTGTTTTAAAGCAAACAAACTGTTTATGAGGGGAGAAATGGAGAGAAAGTCTGAAGACAGCACTTCTCTTCCCAGAGAACGTGTCTCCACCACCCTACAGCGTGTTCTCTCCTGCTGCAATGTTGTCACCCATCAGAAAGCTTTGCTGCCCAGCATTGCTTCCAAGAGCACAGGGGCTGATTTGGCAGATGAATCATCCATATTACACCTATGAGTTTTCAAAAAGAGGCAAAGGCCTGAGCTTTGCCTTTTATAAAGCGTGATCGTGTCCAAAGCTGGATTTGTTGTGCTCTGTTGTTTCCATCACAGCTGCCCAGCCTGGGGCTCAGACCTAGCCCAGAAGGACCTGCCCAGATAACGTGAGGAGGCTCTGCAAGCCCCAGGGAAGCATCCAACCCTTCACTGGCAGGGAAGGATGAAGCAGAAGCAGCAGTGCAGTGAGGGAGAAGCATGCTCAGTCAGCTTTATGAAATAATACATTGTTTATACATCCATTCGGAAAACTTTGATAAGGAGGGAAACACTGAAAAGGAAATACCTTTTTTTTAGTGGAGTAAAAGTGATGCCTGTGGTTTTAAACAAAGGCGTGTTGGCAGGATCATGCCATACAGAAAAGGAAGAGAAAGGGAAACTGCATTTGAATTAATTCAGATAAGTGAAGGTCAGAAGACCTTATGTCAGAATTTTCCATTAATTCCCATGGTCTAGCTCTGTGCCAAAATTGTGTTACCTCCCAACTCCTTTGTACAAATATTGTTATGGTTGTTAATACTGATTATTGTACCTACAGCAATTATACATACAAAAACTGTTTACAGTATTGCAGCCATAATAATGCAAAAGAGAAAAGTCAGACAATTTTCATGATGGGTGTTATGTGATATTCTGAATGAATTTGTGTAACTCTTCTTCAGCTGCAAGTACTTACAGTGAGGAAAAGACAAGAACAAAAGAGTAAGGAACAAACTTTGTTTAAATTCAAGCCCTGTATTGAATTTGAACTTGAAACTTGATTTTTGGTGAATCATAATTTTTTGAACCCATGACCAAACCTCTGTTTAACCTAGAATATACTATTTTAATTCAAACTCAAATTTTGTTTAAAAATCATTTTAACTTAAGACAAAACCCCAAATCTTTTTAAAAGGGTTCTCAAATAAAAAAAATTATTCTTCCAAATTAAAATTTTTTCAAATTTTTAACTATTTTTCAGAGTGAAGATGAGTTTGTAAAATATTTCAGGGTTCCCAAGTCTCATTATTTTTCCCCAGAGAAGTTTTCACTGCAGTATTTCAGCCAATAAGCAAAACAGGAAGAGATAGAAAGAGAAACTATTTTCACTTCTTTTTGCCTTCTTCTGAAGAAAAAAGAAGTGAAAATAATTTTCCAGTGTCTCTTCGGATGGATACCAGTATCAGAAATAGAGATTGCATTTCCTGAGCTCCCTCTAGAATGGGAAATACTGAAGGACATTAAAGAGATAAATTATTAGATGCAAAATACATGTCCAGCCATAATTTTTGTGAGCAACAGTGACCATGACAATTACCAGAACTGTGTACTTGGCTTCTGAAATCCTGTTCCTTACTTCCTGGTACAGTCACAGGACAAACACCGTTTGCTCCATTTGCATGGCACAAGTCAGCATGATAGGAAAATGATTGTATTTGTATCACTTTGTCTTTTCAGAAAGTCTCTCTCTCGTTGTCGGAGAATTAGCAGGATGCTTTCCAACGAGTCAGTACCTCCTGCCTTCAGTCGCTCCAACTCGCAGGCCTCCGTGGACAGCACTTCCATGGAGGACTTCTGGTGTGAAGTAGAGAGCATCAAGGAGAGCAGAGAAGATGGATCTGAAGAAGCAATGCTCTTGGAGTTCAAACCTGCTGATGGTGAGCACATGAACTCCACTTATTCCTCATACCCTGGCTTTGCCTCCTGTCCCAAGAATCATGCCCTGCTCTCCTTCCTCGTGTCACTCAGTCTGAACAGAAATACTAGTCTGGGTCTGTGATCATTGTAGCTCCTCTTCTGAACATCACAGTCAATCACTAGCAAGAAACAATAATTGTCTGGTTTATGCACTGGAGCCAGTAATTAACTTCTGAAGTAAGTTTCGTTGCATTGATTTTGTTTGTGCTTTGAGAGGACAGATACAGTGTAATTCAGAAAAGAAAGGCACTCAATGAAAACTAAATTTCCAGCATTAAATAGACTAAACCAAAATATTTAAAGTAGCAAAATTTTATTTTAGTATGTTGTAATTTTAAACTTTATGGCTTTTTGTAGGATATGATTCAGAAATTATTAAAGTCTTGAAGCAGTTTCTGGTTAAAAGTCATTTTCTGCTATCAGGAATTTGATATCTGCCTGTTTCTCCGAGGTTGCCCAATTAAGATATCATTCAAGGAGAGTTTGGAGGTAAGACTTAATGTAGGGATGCCTACATCATTCAGACTTCCCGCTTGAACAAATTCATTCATCACTTATACAACGTATCCTGAAGGTAGTACTGACTCATTCTGTTACCTTAATGTTTCCCCATGTCTTATTAGGTATTGTATTTGGAAAAACATGCAGTATGTGCTAGCTTACTGCAATGCAGCTTTGTGTTAGATGATTTGATAACATCTAGAACAGTGGTTCTCTCTTTTTTTTTTTTTTCCAGTTAGGACCCCAGTCACAAATGCATTGTATTGTGTAACACAAAATGCCAGGTGTTACTATACAATGAAAACGAACTTCTTCTGAGGTTGTGACCTGCTGATAACTGCTGCAACCCTTCTGTGGCTCCTGGCCACTGGCCTGGTAACTACTGATGTAGGGATAGATTTTGAAATGATGGTGTGTTCTTGCCATACAATTATTAACATGAGTGATGATGTATTTTTCCTACCTTGACGTGCAATGAGATGTCATTAATTCTCCTACCAGGAAGAATGGTGGAAATTGTTACTTTATTAAGCAATCAAATGCACAACTAGTCATGGTAAGTAACCCATGCAGAGGTATCTAGCTCCAGCCATGTACTGTTTCCATGGGAAACACCTCCCATTCACTAGTTTCCAGCTGAGCTTTCCTGGAAGCAAAGGTAGAATACCATTTCACCATAGATTTCGGTCTGCTGAGGACTAAGGTCAGTCAGCTTATATCCAACCTGCATTCCTCTGTTCCTGATTGGGAAAATTCCTGTCTGATCATACTCTTTAGCTTGGAGACTCCATAAATAGATTGTGAGCCTCTCAGTGCCTCCTCCATGCAATTATCAGCATGGACTAACAGATGTCCCTGACTTGTCTGCACAGTTGGGCAAATGACACAAATCTGTGAGCTTCCAAGCTGGATAACTTAGCAGGAGAAGGCAATACAGGAGCTTATTTTCCAAAAACTTTTCCATCAGTTTCATCACTGCTGAAGTGAATCTCAACAGCCCAGACTCTGCCACAGTCCCGTGTTACCCTTTGTTTGAGTACACCTCATTACATCACATTGATTTTTTCCCCTCTGCCCTGAATTAAAAATGAGACTGCAAGTCAAAATGCAATACATCTCCACACTTCATTTACCTTCTCACTGTTGTCTTAAACATATATATGTATTGCATGCACCCACACATAATCAGGCAGTGTCTGTCCTAGTTATTAACATCAGGAATATATTCAGTCTGGGATTATAAATCTTGGAAATAATAGTGAGTTCTATTAAGGTCCTAATAGGATAATACTCCTTGCCAACGATCAAAACACTGAAAATCAATGTGGAAACCCTCAGGGCAAAATAAAAGCAAATATTCGTGACCCTTTTGAAATGTCTTTGAGAGGAGGAGATGAAGATCCTTAAGAAGGAGGCCAAAGGGTGATAGAAGCCAGGCAGCCATGACTGTCAAAACCTCAGTGTGATTTGCCAGACATCATGTGCAAAGGGCAGACAACAGCACACTTATTCTGTTGATGTTAGCAAATATAGTCAAAAAAGAACAGAAGATCATGACAAGTGACACAAGGGATGGAAATGTAGGGGAGGAGAAAGTCGTGGTATATTTAAGATGTCCATGCTGTGCAGAATTGCTTTACAACTTTTGTTACAAGGTTTGAATGCTGTGAGTTATTTAAGGCTGTATCTGTGGGCTATTTCAGGTTATATCTGAAATTCAAAGCAAGGCATATCTCTTTCCTAGCAAACTCTATGAGAAAAAGAGAATTACCTGTTCAATTATCTCTCTTCAGGTGGAGCAGAATCAAACACAGTATCATGACCCTGCTGTATAAGTAGCTAACACTATAAAAATAATGCTTTCTGAAACAATAGGGGAATGGCAGGTTAACCTTAATTTAATGCCAATGTGTCATAAAATTTTGAGCATTTTTTAATGCATAAATTTCTTCTCTTTAATAGTTTTACTCCTCTGATTGCTGTTATGTCTTACTCTGTTGTTTGTGTGTGGTTGGAACAGGAAGAGGGAAAAGCCAGAGAAAACAAGTCACAGGGTGACTAGTAAGCAGGCAGAATTTCACGTCAGCCCTGCTGTTTTTCATGGCAAGTTTGATTACAAGGTCAGTTCTTGGAAAGAATATGTCAGGACAAAAGCCAGAGGTAATATAACTTAAAAGCTGAAACATGGAGAGATGTGGCTCCAACAACAGCACACGAGAAAGAGGAGACACCTTCTTAGAAAGAAGAGTGAAAATGGCAGAAGAACCACTGGTTCAAAGCTTACAGAGAAGGAAAAGGAACAGTCTGTCATCCTGTCTCTGGATACAGAAACGATAAGAACAGATACAAGCTATTTCATGGGATACAGTGCTGGCCACACCGCTGGCTAACACAGAGCAGGGGGTTCAGAAGCAGCTATTTTTGTAGTGCTTTGTAAAGAGGCAGGGCAGCTAACAGTGAAGTCAGTGATGGCACATGCATAAGATGCTTTTGCTTGTCCCTGCAGCCCAGTCCTGTAATTTTCTCTTTTGTGTGTCTTAACTGCCAAAGTGCAGCAAACTGGTGTCCATCAATCAGCCTGCATTCTGATGTCAAGAAGAGGCAATAAAGGGAGAGTGGAAATACCAACCTGCCATTAAGATTGGCGCTGGGACAAGAACAATAAGTGCATTGACGAGTTGTTTTATAGAACATGCTGCAAATTAATCCATTTCCTGTTTGACATGTTTATTTGTAGTACCTCTTCTTCAGTCAGGGCTGGAATGAAATTACTGTCTTGTGTCAAGCAGCTTACTGCTGAGCTAGGATTGCTCACAAAACTGAAATGAGGGACCTCAAAATCTCCTATGTGAAGAGAGATTTTGAAAAACATGACTGTTTCTTTTTAAAAGAGGACAAATCAAAAAGCAGTGAGGCAAAATTTAAAATTACTGAATGATTCAGAGAAGGTAGATTGGGACCTTCTCACAGTCAGATAATGACAGGGCATATTAATTTCAGGTAACAGGTAGCAAGCTGAAAACCTGTATTGTCTTCACATGGACAGATTTTGGTAGTGAGGGGACTGTACGTGTGGCTCTGTGAAAAGATGCCAGAAGCTTCCACCATGTCCAATAAAGCCAGGATAGAAAACAATTCTTCCCACAATGCATAACCTCACTATGGAATCAATTGCAGTATTGAACCAGTTGGGAAGCAGGTATTGAACAGATTAAAGAAAGTATCAGTCTCTAATTGAGATACCAAGAAATGCTGGGGTGTACAGTGCTAGTGAGTCTTTAATAATTAGAAGTTAGGGTGATACTTAAAGCATGCAAGGATGGCTATTTCATCATCTTCCTTCCCTATGTGACCTCTTCGACACCTGCCCCTTCCTGACCTTTGCTCTTTAGTGAGCAGCTCTGGTTCTTAATCATCTTGTTCAAAACAAGCAATTGGACAAGGTGGACATCACCCTTCTCACAGCGTGGCTTCTTCACTACATGACTGCCAGCCAACCCTCTGGAATCTGAAATCGTATCATTAGTGTGCAAATACATGATTCTGTTGTATACACACCTCCAGTATTTCTGTTTATTTGAATTGGAATATAGATTTTATTTCCATATGGCTTTCTCCAGTACACCATGCTGCAAATGGTGAGCATGGTATAAATGGTAACTGAGGGGATGTATGCTTTTGAGTTAGGGGTTAATTTTTAGGGACCTTGCTTTGTCAGGCTGGTTACTCTGCTGCCTTCTTCACATGCTTATGCTGATGAACTGCCTCATCTGTTCTCATAAGCCTCTCTTGTGCAGACACTGACAAACTGAAAATGGACAATATGTTTACACAACTAACTTAACTTGCACTTATGGCCTAAGAAAGGCTGGAATTATAATATTCTCAAGGCAAAGGCTGTGGTAGCAATCCATCATGCCAACTCCTTTCCTTCACCCCCTCTCCCTTCCTTGCCAGGCTTATTGACACTCTCTCTTCCTCCGCAGAAGGGGAACTGGAGGCTGAATGGCTGCAAGACGTAGGTTTGTCCACATTGATCTCAGGAGCCGAAGAGGAGGATGGCCAAGCCCTGCTGTCCACTCTGACCAGAACTCAAGCTGCTGCTGTACAGAAGAGGTACAACACCTACACTCAGACCCTGAGGAAGAAGAACAAGCACACAGTCCGGGATGTGCGAGATATCTTTGGCACCAGTGACTCTTCTGTAAGTATCCTCGTGCATGCCTTTCATGTTAATTTTTATGCAATTTGCAAGTAGCTCACCAAGTTTCTGCCAAACAGGAACTTTTTCTTGCTGACAATGCACAACAGACAGCCGTTAGCAGTTTCTGACCTTAAGGCCAGGCTTTTCAATGCCGAATACAGTACATTTGAGAGGAAAGGACAAAACAAAATACAATGGTACATAGTTTTGTACCTAACCTGTAAAGTTGTATCTGTTGCCTGCCTTCCTCCTGCAGCCTCATGTCAACACTAACACTTATTTACTCCTTTATTTTTTGGAAATTGGTGAGTTACTCTTGGCAGCTATTCAAATTTCTGATGGCTTCTGGGGACACTTGTTATTTACTCGACAGTCTCAGTGGTGAAGTAAAACTTCTCTAATGAAGCAACTGGGGTTCAAATACACATGAGCAATTAAACACCTGCCAGCGTGATTGTAACTTGTACACTGGCAGTTACATTTCACTTACATTGCAAATGAAAACCTATTAACTGTTCATTTGCTTCATGGCTTCAGAAATCAGCAGTACCTCTGGAGGTTTCATCCACTTTTCCCGGAGGAGAGCTCTGAATGCACCAGTTGCTGTCAGTACACGTTTTGATTCTGGTGAGAGCAGTCAGCTATGTGAGTTTAGTCCACTGCTCAAAGCAACACGCATGATTTTATGTTTATCACTCATGATATCTTAAATGGGAGTCACCAATAAGATCACAAGCTCAACTTTAAAATTAATATTAAAATTGCTGCCATTATGTAACTCCAAGAAACTATTTTTCATTATGGCATTGCTTTGTCCTGTCCTGTTTGTTCTACCATCTCCTCAAGGCTTGATATCTTGGATTATTTAAAAAAAAAAATTGGGAGCAAAATAGCAGCTCCATAGTTATATTTAAATTACAAAGATATAATGTCCAGCTAGTTAACCTATTTGTTTCCAAATTAAACATCTGGATTCTTTTGCACCTCTTTCACATACCCAGCAAATACATCCAGGAGCCCCCAGTAGCTTCCTGTGCACAGATTTTCTTTCATGAGAGATAGCAGGCACATTTGCATGAACATTAAAAAGCTGGTGGTACTTCTAATTAGATTAGCTCACTTCTCCTGATTCAAGTATCTGTAAACCATAAGGTGTTTAATTTTTTTTTTACAAAAGCTTAAGTTTCCTAATATATTTCAGTCAGCCAAATATGTGTTGTACATTTCCTCTCAGATGGGCATATTATTGATTGATTTCTGACCTGCTTATTTTCCCCTTCTTACTTGATAAGGTTTCTCACTTGAAAAAGGAATTTGGTTATTCAGAGCAATTGCCCTTTAAATCAGTGTTTTACCTCCTCCAAAATTCAGTTTGCTTACTCGTCCTGCATTGTGAAAGTCTAAAAGATAAGATCAAATAAGTAATTAAGTCTTCTAATTCTTTTTCCCACAAAAATATGCAGTTCTGCAGGTGCTGACCTAGATGTTAAACCCAGATGCCCAAACACAAGGGTGGAGCGAGCACACCATCACCTCCCTCCAACTGACTGAAACATTGTATTTCTAAAAGCCTGCGAGATCCCGGCGCTCTAATTTTGCTATTCGCCAGTGCTCCTGTCTCTTCTGCTTGTTACGGGATTTAGAAACCATGTCCTAATTATCAGCCCTTCGGGATAAACACACTTCAGGAGGGCTTGTGTCCCTGACCTAAGGGTTTCCCAAGTAGTCTTTTTAAGGGGGTCTCAGCAGTCCCTGGAGCTTTGTTACCTCTTTGGGCATGGCCCTACAGCTGCCAGTGAATCTATGGGATTAATCAGTTTAGGGAAGAGAAGCACATTAAAAACAACACAGCCAAAAGAAAAGACTGGTGGGAGATGGGGAGAGGCAAATCTTTTCAGCACAGCTAGGGGAGAGAGGCTGGTGAGGAGACTTAAATTACATACAGCTTTGCTTTCCCACCCTGCCTGTTAGTTGGGAAGGGAAGAAGTAAACGAAACATGCTGCAAATAGCAAACCAGCTCTAATTGTTTCACATAACTCTATAATCCTCCCCATTAGGAGAATGAATTTACACCGTGTTCCAAACAACCTAAGGATCACAAGAGCCTAGAGGGATGGGTCACAGGATGGATTACTCTCTTCCTTGGCTAATGATGAGGGAAAAGGTGATTAGCTCACTAGAGTCACCTGAGATGAGATTTAAGGGACCTCTAAAGAGGCATAAATTACTTGTCATCTGGAGTGGGGGAAGAAAGAGATAGATTTGCCCTAGTTTTTTTCTCTCTGTTGTGACAAAAACCTGCCTGCTAGATGTTTTGCTACTACTGCCAGCAGCCTGGCTCTGCATGGGTCAGCACAGAACAAAGGGTGCTTTTCCAGCCATCCTGCCCTCATGGCAAGAGTGTCCCCTCAACAGACATAAATGGACTGTGCAGCTATTCCTCTTCTTGTTTGGCAGCTTTGGGTTTTTTTGTGGTTTTTTTCTGTTGCCTGTCCTGGAAAGGTGCTGTGATCCCCAGGGGAAAAATGCTGTCCCTGTGGTTACATCACCCTTACAAGAGCCATGCCTTAGCAGTAGAGCAGCCTGTCCCAGCTGAGGTGCTTTCGCTTTTGCTCTGCTTCAGACAAGTCTACAGCCAGCAGACTCGACTGACAGCCACACTACTGAGTTTGAAATCGGATGGTTTATTAATCACAGTGGCCTTATATTCCTTATTGCTGGTACCCTGCTGCTTCTATCAGAAGCTATTGGCTCTGCTAGTGCTCAGAGCTTAGAAAAATCAACAGCAGAATACAAATGGGGGACACACATACATTGATTCTGTTATTGGAGTGAGGAAATGAAGCACTGTGCTCATTAACAGCCCAACTCAGTACATTGCAATTAACTAAAACTCTTGAAGAGTTTTTGCAAGCATTTTACTTTGGCAATGCGTGACAAAATCATATCCTAGTTAAAGAAGAATCACTTACTAACCCAGAGCTATTTGCATGAAAAGGTAATGGCAGTGCTTCGAAATGTGATTATATTCAAACTATGGGCAATTGTATCCTGGCCAGAGCAATAAGGTTGTCCTCCTCCTTTGCCTTTATTTCCTTTAGCTGCAGGGCTAAAAATAAAATTTGGTCTCTTTGGCACTCCAGTGATTTGGTTTTACATCTTCTACAATGAGGGAAGCTACTAAAGAACTGTCTATCTACCTCATCTCCATCCTCTCCATGCTCTTCTGATTTCATCTTCCCATTGGAAATTCCTGTGTATGTTGTTGCAGTAAACAATGGGCTCATTTTTAGTGTGTCTAATGACTCGCTTTCAGTCAGAAATCAGGATATGGGAAGCCTCACCTTTGCTGGAGCCCCAGGCAAATGAATAAAGCTGTCCCAGTTTATTTAAGGACACAATTTGACTCTCGGTCTTTCACATTCAGTGAGAAAAGGTCTTCCGAAGTTCTTTAATTTTTTTTTACACTACAGAAATAATTTGAATCTTTAAATTCGTGCATTTAAAAAGGTTTTATTCCCAGTCTTCCTAACATTGAAATAGTAAAGAGGGTGGGGAGGGGAAGGAAGGCATTTTCACAAAAGAGACATAGATTTGGTTTCATTATGTACTCTCACTGTGGAGACAGGGAAATGGGACTGAGAATATGACGAGAATATGACATTTTCAGGTACCCCAGTTATTGGGCACAGTTCATATTATTCAATTCCCCAGGCTAGGGCCACCTGCTGCCAGCCCTGCTGGGTGCCAGGCAGAGATGTGCAGTCCACTCCATCTTCCATATTTGTGTCTGCCAGCTCTGCCCTGCTTATCAGAACCAGGTTGCTGCAGGTGCTTCACGACTCATTTCACCCATGTAACAAGGCTGGAAAGGGTTTTTTTTCTTAATAAACTTGACTGACTGTAAATCTATTCTGAATATTGTTCACAGGGTTAGACATTTTGAGCACTGAAAGTAGATGAGCCAGTTCCTAATATTTACCATTATTTTCTCCATCTGGATGTTAAGCAGAGGCATAACTACTTTTATGGTTAATTTTCCCAAATTGCTAAGGCAAGTTTCTCCATCCTCTCCACTTCTATACTCTCACCTGAAATTTATAGTGCTTTTTTATGTCCTGAAGCTTTTTGTGTAAATGTTGTGGGATTTTATCATGGAAGTATCCAGTTCTGTTTTTTAAAAACTCAATGGTCCTTACGGTCTTCTGGCAAAGGAAGTCCATGTGACTCAGATCCTGTTTGCTATCAAGTTCACAAGCCATCGAATGGACTCTCTCAGGAGAGATTTTGTTCATGTTACATTTGACTTTGTTACCCGAATAGCTCAGGGGGTAAGATTGAATAAAACAACTGCAGTGTTATTTCAGGTTTCCAATTGGAAGAGCTGCCTGTCTTTTAAATATCTGGCATTTTTTAACAGCCTGAGAGCTTCTCCCATACATTGACTGGGGAAAACAGAATTTCTGCCCTGAGGCATTGCTACTTGTTGATGAACAGCCAACTTAGCAATTTAAAGAGCAATTAAAAGAGGTGGTATTAAGGGCTCATGGGGGCCTGCAGCTGCAGGTTCAGCTGGAAAACTGGGTCTGTTCCATCAGGCTCAGGGCGTGTGAGACAGCAAGTTTGAGAAAGGTTGGGGGCTTCAGGGGCTCCCACAAGGGTGCAAATGACAGCAGAAAAGATACAAAACAAGTTTGGAACATTGTAGTTATGTTCACTGAGTAACCTTCAGAGCACATTTTAAATTCCTGACCTTGTTTTCCTTTGTTTTGTTTTTTTTTTTTTTTACTCAAGAGCAAATAGTTGAGCTGCTAGTGCTGGTGGAACACACTAAGATTTGGCTTTATGAGTCACAGAATTGCTAAGGACAAGGCCAAAACTCCACTGCTAAGAGGGGACACTGCTTGAAAGTCACCCCTTGGTCTGCCACTTCTGTGAAAGTGCAGAAAGACTTCTGGAGTGGAAATAAATAAATTTGATTATGGAAAAAAATATTATTGTATAACCTATGGGAGGACATCCATCTTTTAATAACTTTCTGGTGCCCAAATCACAAGAGGTAGCAGGCAGACTGATTTCTGACAGGTCTCTGGGAATCGAAGGTACTCAACACGTGCCAGAGAGTCTTTAGAAAGATTTGTGGTCAAAATTATTAAAGCCAGGATGAATTACAATTTGCAGAGGACCTTTTGGTTAGTCTAATTCTGTACAGCAATTTACTTAGCTAATTTCAGTCATTTTATCGGACAGGACTCATTAAGTACAGCAAGCTGCAATATTACTGACCTCCACATGGTCTAAATCTGTGCAGTTTGGGGAAGATTGATTCTCAGGCTTGGCTATGAAAAATATACTCTGAAGAATCACAACAGGTTGTTTAATCTTGTCAGGAGAGTTATGTAAGCTGAGAATGGTACATCTTTGCTTTACCTGTAGCAGTTTCTGTCCGTAGACTTTTGCCTTCACTGCAGTCTGATCATTTTTCCTTGCCTATCAGCCCACATTTGAGACAGTTCCAGTGTCACCAGTATCTTCTAATGGCATCCAGCTTCCTGGGCAGAAGCCTGTTTGGAAATCAGTTAGCTGTGAGTATGACAATATGTAACCAGTGTTCACTTCCTCTTAGTAAAATGACAGACAGAAAGACCCTTCTGTGGTTCAGGGGTTAGTCCCCTCTTTCTTGTTGGGGCAGTGCTGCATATATTTCTTAAAAACCATTGACAGCTTATTGTCATGCTGGAACCAAAGTTTCCCATTAAAGACCAACATTGTACAAACACAGACTGCTGCCTTTGAGGCACCAGCATCTGAAAAATGCTGATCATTGCAAGGCTGGGAATGTAAAAATTATCTGTAAGCAATATTAGGCAGAATTTCTCCAAAATGAGTGTATTCTCTCATTGCAAATCAAAGAGGCATATTTCCTCCACATTTCTTCTCCAGTACTGCAGAAATTGTAGTGTTAGAAATTTCTAATTTTCCTAGTTCTGCCCTGTTATTCTGATCTATGAATGGTGTTATCCCTTAAATGCTTTGCCCTGACAGTGATTGGCAGTGCTAATGAAAGTAATAGCTCTCCTCTACTCAGTGTCTGGATAATTGTCAGCAACTTTCCATGCCAATGTCAACCTCTTAGTTTGAAAGCTCTTCCCATCACCACTGTTCAGGGCTTAACTAAAGGGATATTAATACCCAAATTTCTAAATGAGTCCCTTGGATGTTTAACCTCTGGATACAGTGCAAGAGACATTTTCCTTGATGACAAAACCTGCTCTGCTGATACTTCTGCTCTGCAAGTTTTGCTGAAACAGATGGGGAGCAAATGCCCAGAGGTACCGTGGGCAGTCTGTGATCCCAGGTCCAAGGGTGGAAAGAGGCGAAAAACATCTTAAATGGCTTGGACACTAGGCAACAACCAAAGTCACAGTTCAGAAACCAGAAGCCACTTAACTTTTTTCATATCAGACTTGTAAAATAAGTGGTGTGGCAAAAAAGTCCCTGTGACTGTAAACGCAATGATTTGGAGAACGTGTCATGCACAAGTTTGTAAGATGTGTACTGTTTTTAAATTAACTTTCTGATTGCCATGGCTTTTGAATACACTTTGTCATGTTAGTAAATTCTTCTCTGCAGTCCTGAGGGCTGAAATTTTGCTTCACTTTCTATTAAATTTATGATTCCATCCCAACTGGGTTTTGGAGCTGAACCTTACAGGAAAACTAAAAATTGACCTAAGATACTAGAGATCCATCAGGAAAGCTGGCAACCCTGAAACTCATTTATGTTATCACACTTTGGCCTCCATGACAATAGCAAATTTCTGGACTTGACTGTACTGATTATAAAAATTTTCCTCTGACATCCAGTAATTTAAGGAGGTGAAATAATTTTAGAGAAAAGCAATAAGTAATTTCACAGTATCTACTAGAAGTTCTAGTAGATACAGTGTTTTTCAAATTGGAATACTGCACATTTTGCCTTGTTACGTGCTATACACCTAAACTGTCAACAATGAGAAATACATGTATGTGACCACATAAAATATATGTACATGTCTTGTGATTGTAAATAACTCATCAGTAACCTGAGAAACTGTGTCAAAAGCATTTTTCTGTCAAGATCTTTTATTTTTAATTGTTCATTGCACAAGTGCCACCACAGTTTGCCGGCCTGGGAAGACAAGGATGGAGTAAAAATCTTGGTAATTCCTGATAAACAGGAAGTTCCAGCTTGACTGTCTTTCTCACAGAAAACAGCAAATTAAATCATCTAAAATGAAAATAGGGATTTTATTTCTAAGGGGTTATTTCCTCAAGACAAAACAGGAACATGCTGTGGTTTGCACTGAAATTCCTCTTTGAAGCACTTCCTTTATTACTTTCTCAAGAATTTTGTCTTTTTTATTTGATTTTTTAATGTCTCTGTACTAAATGCAATTCATCATTCATATATAATTTCCCTTATTTTCAGCTAAGAGCTGTCTAGACTGTGGAATAGATAAAGGCAGCCCATCCATAACAGAAGAGCTCTCCTATGATGTCTCTTTCTCAGAATCCATTACAGTCCTTCCAAAAACCCAAGAGTGGCCGAAAAACCAGAGGTTCAAAAAGGAAGACTCGGCTTTGCCAGTAAGTTTCTTCTCCATATATTTCCTTGATTGTTTTCCTTAACAGAGAGATTTCCTGCTTTAAATCCCCAGCACACTGGAGTTACATGATCTGGCCTTTGTAGTCTGTGCTTTGTGGAGGCTTCTCAGTGTGCCTGCCTACTGCCTGTGATTGTTTCCAAAAGTTAATATGGATATCCAAGCCAGGTTTTTGCTTGTACCCATTAAATTACATGTGCACCCAGACGAGTATGTGTAACTCACTCCAAAAATATTACATCATCCTCAGTTTTTTCACACAGAAATAAAAACTGCATATTGGCATTAAAAATAACAATCATTTTCATTACTGGTCTGCTTTCCTACTTTTTCCTCCACAGATTATCTGCCTTTGTTAACATATGGATTTAAAATTGCTCTGCAGCTGAAAGGAGGAAAGCAAACCTTAGTCCTGCAGCAGTACTGGCTGTGTCCAGTCAGTACTGGGTGTATTCACACTAAAGGAGATACTACATGAATTGTTCAAGAAAATTTGTCATATCATCCAACCAGACATGCACTGAGCAGTTGTGCCATTATTTGGAATTATTTCATGAAGTCATGGAAGTCAATTTTCTAATTACATCAGCCCTCACAACTTCCATCACTGAAAAATGGAGCATTAATTTAGCGCTTCCAATACCACCTCTTTAGTGACATGTATGAAATAGTTGTAAAGTGTTTGGAAAAAATGCCTGAGTGTCACGATGTCCTGGGGTCCGAGACTAATCTGAAATTGTTACAATCCACACAGACATTGAATTATCTGAGAATTAGTGAGTTATTAATCTCAGATTCCACCAAGGAAGAAGAAGCTGAGATGCAGAAGTAAGATTTTTATGTTGAATGATAAGATATCAAGTAGATAACATATCTTGTGTGAAATCACTGTGCTTTTTTTGTGTCTTTGGTTGTTTGAGGGTTTGTTTTCTGGGGATAACTTGGTGTCCTGTGGAGAGTAAAGCACTCATCGTGATTTTGGCCTGTACTACAAAACATTCACTCACAAATTGTTCTGTAGAACAGCACAGACAATTCCCAGTTGACAGAGCAGGGAAACTGATGACAAAGAGGGAAGAGAAGATGCTGTATTCAGTATCATGGACCTGTGCATTCATTATTGATTAGCTTTAGAAAATGCCAGTATTGTGCTGGAGTTGAACTGCTCTGCATGCAGGACATAATTCTGTGAGCTCAGAAGACCACACAAGAAACATGCCAAGTCATTGCAGAGTGTTTCTGAATAAAGTCAGCAATCATAGCTGTTGATGTTGGCTTTTCCCTTTCTTCATCTGCCTCCACTCATCATATTTGGGTTTTTCCCATAATGACTCAGACTGGAATGGGCCTCAGCAGAAAAATCATCTCTCGCTCTGTTACACTGAGCAATCAATCACCTACATTCAGGACAGTCCCTCCTCCCCATGGTGGGACAATGGGGCTACACTGAAGGCAGTGCAACATCACACTTTTCCAGGGCAAGTCTGGCAACATAACCAACTTCACTGATGGTGTGTACAGAGCTGCACAGAGAGATATTATATATCATAAAATAGCATGTCTCCTGCTGCAGGGAGTCCCCTGACTCCTACAAGAGTCAACTTGACATCCCCAGGAGCATAGGGATTTCCCCAAAGTACATGTGATTTCTCCAGTGTGGAACCATGGTCCATGTGACTTAGTTGAAGATATTACAGAACTACTAGTCTGAGTACACTGCACAGTTCCATGTAGAAACAACATCACAAAATATCAGACAAGATCCTTAGCCAAAACATTAGTAATCTAATTTCAGGATAGCACAGACTCCTTCAAACCAACATATTACGCCACTCTAAGAAAAACCACTGGAAAATTGTGACAGAAGACAGAGAAAAACAGCCAGCCCCGAAATTTGTATTAACCACAGCATCACATCATAGTGACCATAGGAGTCAAATAGCCACTGTGGAAAATCTTCTTAGTACCCTTTTTAACCAGTTTTGCAGTGCTTAGAATTTTTTTTCACTTTCCTCACAGAAAATATATGCATACAGTCTGGGTTTTTTTTTCCTTTTTTCCAAGGTGGTTTATTGCATTCTGACTACTTTTGCACTTTTTGCATCACTGGAACCAAAAAGTGTAGATATTCTTTAGTCTTTTATATCTTCAGAAGGCTATCTCCATATGGCTTTTGTTACATTAAGTCTCGGAACAAGGATAATAGTGGAATTGCTGCATTCTAAGGAGGGAATATTCTGAGCTAAAAATGCCACAAACAGCATGTAAAAAAGTTGTTCCATTCCCTACATTTTTCTCCCTTAATTATTTTTAACCCCTATTGAAAGACCATATGCAATCTAGTTTATGAAGTCCTCAACTACATGATCTAGGTGTCCTTTGTATCCTCTTGCTTTTGAAATCTGATGTAAGCTTAATTTTTGTTTTGATTTGATTTAGGGTTTTTTTTGTTTGTTTACCTTTTGTTTGTTTATCTTTTTCTTACTCAGTTTTCTTACTGGCTTAATTTAAAGATGGGTTAAACCTTTTGAGTCCAAATTTTTTAAAAAAATGAAGGACTGAGCTGAAATCTCCAGAAGCAAAACATTTCCAGAGGCTGGGTTTCCACTCAGTTCCCTAAAGGAAGGAGATGATTTGTAATAGTATTTACTTATGCCTCTGAATAACAATTTCTGGTTTAAATTACAATAAATTTAAAAAAACATACAATACCAAAGATCCTCAGTTCTTTGAAAAGCATGTTTTTTACTGTTACTTTGTTATTATGGCTAACAATTATGTCAGAAACTGATGGGTGTTTGTTCTTTTTGACATTTGTACAAATTCATCTGTCATGATGCAACATTCCTGGCTCTGGTCCACGACACTGAAGTTTCTGAAATATGTATCCATCTTCACATGCCCCCGAATTATTCAGTATTGTTTAGTTCAAGTCTACTTGAATTAACTATCTGTTAGTTGCTGGGAGTCCTGTTTCTAAGCTTTCTTGAGTAATGAAAAACAGCACTAAGTTGGCAGGTTGGTTTCTGGACTAAGTAATTTTGCTTCTGGGCTTTTCCTCAGATCTTTAGTTTGAACTCCCCTGTAAAACCTCATAAATTAATAGCATTATGCAAAGCAGGCATGGATTCATTACACACACACACACACACACAATTGCTACAGAACCACACCCATTATGAACTGTGTCAGCCACTTCAACAGCACTCAGAGATGTTTTGGGGAAGGCAGAAGCAGAGCAAAATACTACATCCTGCTGAAACTGGGCAAAACTTTTAAAGAAGCATGTAACTTATTTGTCCCAGGTGGAGTACAGGCACTGAGGTGCTCCAGCACCATTTCCCAGTCAAACTGCAAGCGAGCATGGTGAGCAAGAAGCTCAGTTTTGTGTTCAGGTGATGCAAGCTATGTCACCATACCAGACCAATCTATAGGGCTACAGTTTGTTGCTGTAGGACATGAAAGAAAGACTCCAAATATTTTAGAAGGCAAAGAGCATAGAAAAAGAAGGCTTTATTTTCTAATTCTCACTACCTTTTATAAGGTGTTCCAGTACAAACTTAACATGATTGGTGAATAAGAATGACACCTCTCTGATCCCATTGGTTGACTAGAGAAACAGCAGAACACCACCTGGAGAAAGACTGTTTTGAGAAAGGATAGTTGTTTGCCAAGATTGTTTTGAGAAGAAACTTTATAGCAAAAATTTTCCTTGCGAAAAAGTTAGCAGCTGCTAGCAGGCTAAAATCTCTCAGACTCAGAAATATCAAGCCCACAACAGTTCATCTCTTTATTGTTATCCATCTACCTGAACACGACCTCCAATCACATACACGCATCTCGTTTAAAACAAAAATTCACTCCCTGTAACTTTTGAGCAAATAAGGATGTGACCCTCCATCTCTGCTGCAGAAGTTCATTGTCCGGAAGAGCCGCTTTGGACTGACGGAGGTGGGGGACCTCTCTCCCGAAGACATGAAGAAGATCCGCTACCTCTCCCTGATCGAGCTCACGGCCTTCTACGATGCGCTGGGCGTGGAGCTGAAGAGGAACCGCATGGAGAGGGTGCGGGGACGAGGTACCGTGTGTGGCATCCCCTTTGCAGTCACCTCCATGTCCATCAGCTTTGAAAGGAGATGGTTACGGGGCCGTGTTTCCTCCTTTTCACATTTATTGTTATTGTTTTTAAGAGAATGGTCTTTTCGGAGTCCCTCTCACTGTATTGCTGGAGAATGATCAGAAGAAGGTTCCTGGAATAAAAGTACCTCTTATTTTCCAAAAAGTGAGTATCTCTTGACCTGCTTGGTCACTAGGATTTGCTTTTCCACCATTTACATTGACACTCTAAGAGTCATCAGATAAGAGAAGTTTCTGACAGGCATTAGAGACTGGCAGGTGTCTACAGACTGAATTCTGTGGTTTGAAAACTTTGTGCCAAGGAGAGAAAATCTCCTTTTTTGGTTTTTTATCTGCAGATGGAACGCATTTTGATTTTTGTAATTATGCAATACCACGCAGGAAACTTTGGGGAAAAAATGTCTTTCTGTTTCTCCTTTTTCATTAAATAGAGAAACAAGCAAAATTATGTGTGTGCAGAAGTGGCAGAGATGAGTTGTCTCAGGAGTTGTAATTTCACATTAATTCAAACTATAGTTATTAGCTACTGTTTCCAGAATGGAAGTGATATCATTTCATTGAGGTTTGTATGACAAGACAAGTGTATTTAAATGAGACATTTGGCCATGGAGGGATGCCCTGTGGATGTCTTGGAGGCAGGTACAGAGGCACAAATACGTGTGCAATTGCACAGAGTTACATAGGCCTGAAATGGAAGCAGGTTTTCCTGTAAATAGTGACAAAAGGAGAAGTGTTTGGGCATGTCAGAGGAAAGACTGACACAACTTGAGTATTTACATGACTTTGCAATTAGCTCCACTGCTGCCCTGTCAAGATAACATTGGAAATTAGAAGAATCAGGGTTAGAGCAGGAAGCAGATCTGATGGTGAAAATCCAGAGCTATATGATTAAATGCTGGGAATTTTTTTTTTCCTCAGTATTCAAAATTATGTAAAATCAAACCTTGGCTTTTTTCTTTTTTCTTTTTTCTTTTTTCTTTTTTTTTTTTTCTTTTTAATGACCAGTTGGAGTGGAAAGTTTAGTCCTGTATTCACAGAAATTTCAAAATAAAATATCCTGGGATCATTTTCTAATCTGAGTTCTCAGTTCCAAAAAATCTATGTTATCTACAGACCTTTCCATTGTGCTCCTTGGGGCACACTTAAACATTCTCAGAGGTTATTTTTCCTTCAAAACAGCATTGTGTTTAAGTTTTTCATTAATACATTTATGTGTTAATTGTCCTATAGCAGTGCCAACTCTCAAGGACAGAGGGGCCTGTTGCATTAGCAATTTCCTATACTCTGCATACTTCTTACTTCAGGATCAGAACTGTGGAGACAAATTAGGCAGATATGATCTGGTTGGATTTCATTAGCTGATTCCATAGAAATGTATGTGTATGTCCTTCAGATTAGTTTAAAGGATTCAACCTAATTTGAAAAGAAAGTCAGGATTATTTTTAAGCACTTCTGAATATTTTCATGGATTTTTTTTTTTAATTATTTTTTCCCCGTCCCTCCTGTCAGCTGCTGCTCAAGCTTGAGGAAACAGGTTTGGAAACGGAAGGAATTCTACGGGTTCCTGGATCTGCCTCCAGAGTGAAGGTATACACCCAAGCCAGTTTTCCGTCTTCTGTACCACAGACTCTATATAAAATAATGCAGCATGCACACAAATTCAAACTGCATGTGAATACTGATCTGTGTAGCTCCGCACTCCTACCCTTGCCAGTGAAAGGTCAGATTAGTTCCTGGGAACCAATAAATCACAGACCATTTGGTCTATTACTTTGCATTAGTTAGCATTCTATATAAAGCACAGTTTTGATGTTCAATGTGATTTTTCTCCACAAAACTTTGAGACATCCTTTCAATGAATGTCTCTGTCATCCAAAATTGCTATGATCTTATCTCTGTTTTAACTTATTTCAGAAATGCAGAGTTCCTAAGCTGAGTGAACATCAGATAAAGATCTTATTCTATGTAATTTTAACCTCTGTGTCATTTTATTTTTCATTTTTCATCTGTGATCTTGTAATTTCATGTTCCAAGGGAGAGAAATTTGGCCTCTGTTCACTGCTGGCAGCCTGAAGTACTGGATTTTCACAGGCTATTTGTGGGCTATGAACACAGTATAGTTGGCACCCAATAACCTAGCACTGTGGGCCAGTAATATTGGCAATTGTTTCTCCAGACCAACTTCATTCCAGGAGCTGGAGGAGGCAAATTAGAAAAACAAGGCAGTTTTTTGGTTGGTTGGGTTTTTTTCCTGGGCTTAGTAGGGTCCATCTCTTTCCCATATTTTTCTTTTCTTTTTCTTAGACTTTTTTTGATCTGGTTTAACCAACACCTTACAGTGCATTCCACTCCCACTTTTTCATCCTCAAGGAAGCTAGTTTTGTACTCTGAAGCAGGAAGTCTCAGCATTGCGGCAGCCACACAAATGTTGGGAATTGCTAAACAATTGGGTGGGCTGAGGATCACAGAAAATGGCTGAAGAAGAAAAGGCAGCATTACATGAAACACATCAAAGACAGGCAGCAGCATCCCAGCTCCTTTGACTCTGTGCATTGATGAAAGTACCCAGTCTTGTAAAGTGCTACATCTTGCAAAAGGGAGCTCCTAACTTGTACTACTGTACTTTTCAGCTTCCTCATTTTTTCGTACAAATGTTTGAATGTTATTTCACTCAATCTCAATTTTTTCCAGCCTTCCCGTGGATATTACACAGCAGGGCTGTGCTTTAATTCAATTATTTTCATATTCTTTGGAAACACTGTACTGTGTCTTGCCCACTTCTTTTTCCCAGCTGTATTCTGGGAGCTGCTGTGAGATACAACTTCATATGCAGCTCCTCTATACTAGATGTTAAGTTAAACTGCCCATATGAAAATTTTAAATTATTTGAGTTTTGGTTTCATTTGAGTCTGGCCAACAAACCAATGAGAAAGAGAGAGATTTTTTCAAAGCAGATCCAGATTTCATCCTTCAAAAGCCTTCATGCATTATTATGACATTGAGACTTGAGGGCATTCAAACTTTATTTCAGTCTTGTTTGGAGAAAGAAAAGGCATATGGAAGTGATTAAAGGTTACTCTTCTATAAAACAAAGAATAAAAAAAATCAATACAAGTTTTCCTCTGTAACAAAAGCTCCAGTGAACCAAAACTGCATGGTAGTCTAGTGAAGGATCAATCATGTTAAAAAAAAATGCAACACATATTTTAAAAGTATTAGATGCATACATAGATACATGTATATGAGGCAGGGGAGAGAGGGAATTGAGTGTATAAAATGCTTACCTGTGTGGAGATAAATATATATATCTAAATATAGATATATAGATATATAAGTGTATATATATATGTGTATATATAAAAAGTATTTGTGTTTCCAAAACCTTTCTTTCTATTTTTGTGGCTTTTCCCCAGTTCTCAGCAAAAAAATATGGAGTAGAATTCTGTCCTCTTGTACTTTTGACGAGGTGAGGATTTCTGTTCCACATTTCCAGTCAGTTACAGGAGAGAATTCAATCTAGGTGTTTGTATTGATTATGTGCAAAGGATATGAATACAGAGGAAGCTGAGATAGCCCAGATTAAAAGCAGTGAAATGTGCTAGTAAAAATGAGACTGTAACATTTTATGCCAAATCCTGAACGACTTTCTACTTCCGTCTGTGCAGCCATTCTACTTCATTATGTGTGACTGTACTTGATATGTAATTTCCTTCCATTCATGTGAGACATGGCAAACAGAATTCATTTTTAAAAGCTTTGCCTGAATGGACTGAACTTCTTGCATAATATTAAAGTACATCTGAAAAAATCATGATCTGAAACCGAATATTTTCTGCAGATGTATTTTG
The DNA here is from genome assembly GCF_009819655.1 of Sylvia atricapilla. Classification (NCBI taxonomy): domain Eukaryota; kingdom Metazoa; phylum Chordata; class Aves; order Passeriformes; family Sylviidae; genus Sylvia; species Sylvia atricapilla. The sequence continues at coordinate 102,401,194 of NC_089140.1, read as the reverse complement.
TCATAAATGGTCTCATAAAAAGCAGCAACAGACTTCCTATGGATAGGACAGTGTTTTGCCAGTAATAATTGTGAAATCTGCATTATTTATAGATATCCTTATATTAAAATACTGTCCTTCAATATTTTTAACTCAACAATTTTTTGAGGAGCTTGCATTTTTTAAACAGTGATCTGGGTTTGAAGCCAAATCCTGTTCCTACTAGGAACCTTGCTGAGTATTTTCCTTTCACATACGTGTTTTGAACACTGGCTAATGACCCTCCAGAACTAAACTAACCTCTGTTATGGAGTAGGATGCTGCCATTGGAGAACAAGGGGATTAAATGGGGAGCCCAAAATGATATCATCAATTCTGTCTTAGACCTCTCCTGTGTTTTTAGAGGTTTGGAGAGGGCTTTATGCATTAAAGTTTTTCTAACAGTAATGGTTTTGTATCTTTATTTTTCTACAATTTGATCAAATCAAGCTATAATTATCCTAACATAAAACTTCGTTTCAAAAATGGGAGGACCTGAATTTTAAGCCATTTGCTCAAGGCCCATGGATTCAGTCTATTTAGCAAGTTCACTGGCAGTGAGGAGGAAACACCACTCCTTTGTGGCTTACTCTGGAGAGTGTTTTAAACAAAAAGAACAGCTGTGCTAACAGAGCTTTCTGCTTCTAGTTTTAAGACATTGCACAAAATTGCCTAGCTTTTTAAGATGGTTCAGATTCTTCACTGGCAGAAATCTAGCTATAGCAAACTAATTTAGCCTGAGTTGCCAAACATCTGCAGGAACTTTTCTTGTTAACCTGCTCTGAACTCCACTTGGCTGTCACTGGTTTAGGGCTGCTTTAGCTCAAATGCTGTACAATCCCACCTGATGCTTATAATTTCTGAAGTGATCATAAACTGCTGGATCAGCAGCAATGACTGAAGGCCAAATGTTTCTTTTACCTTTCAGAATCTCCGTCAAGAACTTGAGGCAAAATTTTATGAAGATGCTTTTGACTGGGACCAAGTACGAAATAACGATGCAGCGGGACTGCTGAAAATGTTTATTAGAGAGCTCCCGAGCCCACTCTTCACAGTAGAATATCTGCCTGCATTCATCACGCTAGTAGAAAGTATGTAGAAATGGAGTTTGTATGGACTGATAATATGAGAAAATGCAAGAGTAGACATATTTTTTCTCTCTCTGAAGTATATAGAGAAAAGTCATGTGATTTTTTTCTGCCTCTGAAGTAGAGAGAAAAACAGACTCAGTGCTTTGCCTAAATATTTGAATTTTCTTCAAGATTCTGTTTTCAAATGAGAAAAGTGTCTGCATTCAGCTAATAGCTCAGGCTTGTTGTGTGAACAAAGCAACTGTTCAATGTAAAATTTGAAACCTATGAGTAAACGATGACTGAATAATGACTTTCATATATAGACTCTGATTCACATTAACTGTAGGTTTCACAAATGAAAATTTCTGCAAGGTAAACTCAAATCACTGTCCTTTATCTACTGGACTTACTTGACCTATTTTATTTATGTTGAGGTCAGACCATTGGTACAGAGATATGTGTGAGCACAAGAAGGTTCAGGCAGCTGGGCTTTGTTTTGAGTGTACATACTCTCAATCTTAGTACATTTTGTACATTTCTCTTCCAGGAAGAATGCAGTTGTACCTTGCCATACTTGACTTCATTATAAAGTCACTTGAGCTAGGACAGACTGTAAGTCTCAGAATGGTGAATTTATGAGCAAATTGGTGCAGAAAACTGAGGGTCTTTACATAAGGTTGCAGTCATGCTTTCAGTGTCTCCATGAGTAGCTTAAAGGGCAGAAGGAGGTGACATCTTCCCATAACTTCACATACCTGAGTGTGCTCCTTGTGGGTCTCAGGCTGCATCCAGTTACAACGGCTCAGGAGTTTGGAGAAGGCTGAACAGGAGATGTCTGTGCAGAATAAAGTGACTTTATTCCCTACAACAAACACAAATATCTATGAGAAGCTAGCTAATACTAAAGAATACTGGATTGTTACTGCGTAGATAGAATTTTTATAGTGCCTTGTGTCCCCATGTGACAGAGATCCTAGGTGATGAGAGAAAATCCCACTCTTTAAGGTGATTTTATATTTGGGGGAAAGTGTATGGTTAATCATCACCTAAGCATCTAGTCTCAACCGGGCACAAGTTGGTATTTCTAGAACTGCTGACACACAAGGTTTTTAGAACAAACCAATTGCAGTTGGGATTTCAAAAGCATTAATTATTCATGTCCTTAGAAATCTCCAAGATCAAGCTACAACTACAAGCTTTGCATCTGTTGATCATGCTGATGCCTGAAGCCAACAGAGACACAGCCAAGGTAAGTTCTTCATTTGCTATCACCTGCCATCTGTAGTGCTTTTGACTTTTAAATGAGAAACTCATTTTTTTCAGATGCTACACCAGGAAAGTATTCTTGTGTGGTTTTGATTATTTCCTTGAAAAGATGTTCAAATTTCCTGGCTGTCATTTCTTTTACAGGCAATTAAGAAATAGTTTCTGGGGTTATCCAGCTGCAGATCTCAGGCGTCATTATTGTGGAGCACTTGTTTCAAAGAGGCATATTCCTCAGTCTGGACAAAGGAGGTCCAGTTTCTGGATTTTTCTGTGTAACTGAAATTCTCCAGGATGAATTTAAAAGAGAAGCTGCCCTCTAGGAGATTGCCTAGTGCACTCCTGGTACTGGAAGGGCTTCCAGGGCACTGGACCAGATTGTAGGATGTAGACCAAAGTGAAAACACGCATCTGTAGAACAGATGTCAGGAGCTCACCCTCAGCTGACTTGCCTTACAAACCCATGCCCACCCCCATGTACTATTTCCTGATACAAGCACAGTGGCTACAAGCATTTTAGATGCTTGGGAGCTCCCAGATCTGACTGTAGCTGTATCCTGACTCTAAGAGACACTGGTGCATCTTTGGGCCTGTTTCTGCATCAAGGGAACCGGAGCAAACAAGCTTCCTGGGAGCTTCCAGACATTTCCTCAGGTCCCCTGCTCATCAGACCATGTAGGTCTCCCACCTCTGAAAGCCTTTCACTGGACAGTTTAGATACAATGTTAGGAGTTCAGGTGCCTTCTCTACCTCTGTTTATGTATACAGTAACAAGGGACAAGAATGACAACTGTCTTCATAGCACCTGGAGGTTTACTAGTGCTCTGTAAAGAATGGGGGTTGTTTCTGTTACCAAAGGTCATTTGGGTATAGAGCTACATATGTAAAACACGTCTTAATTATTACTTTATTAATAATAATATATTAATATTATTAATAATATTACTTAGGCTTGTCTACAAAAATAGAAATAATGACAAAACTCTATCCACAGCTCCACTCTCTTGTCTATAATGAGATTTTAGAAACTTCTCTAATACAGTTTCTACTTTTTAATTCTTGCATTTCTAAAAATGTTTTAATTGCTATGTCAGAGTACAAAGACAGTGGTTTTAATGGTGTGGTTTTTGTGGTTTAACCAAGAGGCAGCTAATACCTGTCATGGTCTAACCCTAGCCAGCAAACAAGCCCGTGCAGCTTCTCACTTGTTCCCCCAGTCAGTGGGATCAGGGAGAGAATAAGAAGGGTAAAAGCTGGAAAATTCATGAGTTGAGATAAATGTAATTTAATAGGAAAAATAAAAGGTGTTCATGAAAGCAGAGCAAAAAAAAGAACTTCTCGTGGGCAGGCAGATGTTCAGCCATCACCAGGGGAGTAGGACTTCATCACATGTAACAGCTAATTGGGAAGACAAATGCCATCACTCAAAAAGCCACCCCCTTCCTTCATCTTCCTTCCACCTTTTTACACTGAGCATGATGTAACATTGTCTGGAATATCCCTTTGGCCACCTGTCCTGACTGTTTTCTCCCGATTTCTCATGCACCTCAGCAGTGTGGCAGTATGAAAAGCAGAAAAAGCCCTGGCTCTAAGCAAGTCCTGCTCAGCCATAACAAAACAAAATCTGTATTATAAACACTGTGTTCAGCACAAGTCCCAGACATAATCCCATAGCAGTCAGCGTGAAGAAAATTAACTCTGTCCCATCTAAAGCCAGCACACCACCATACAGCCATTCCTTTACTCCTTCTCTCTCCCAGTAGGATGGGGAAGAAAATTTGAAACGAAAAGTAAAATTAATGGGTTGAGACAATAACAGTTTAATAGAACAGAAATGAATGCGAAAATAATAATTATTAATTAATTAGAACACACGAAACAAGTGATGCACAATGCAGTTTTTCACCACTCACTGACTGATGCCCAGCCAGTTGTTGAGCAGTGGGCCAACACCAGTTTTCCCCACAGTTTAGATACTGAGCACAATGCTCAGTGTGGACTATCCCTTGGGAGTCAGCACTCTAGGTCATGTCCCCTCCCAAGTCCTTGTGCAGCCCCAGCCCCCTTGCTGGCAGGGCATCATGAGAAGCTAAAGATTACACTTGACCAAGTGTAAACAGTGCTTAGCAACAACTAAAACATCAGTATGTTATCAACATTATTCTTATCCTAAACCCAAAACACAGCCCTGTACCAGATACAAGAAATAAAATTAACTCTATCCCAGCTGAAACCAGAGCAATGTTGCAGAAGGATTCATTGGTAGACCCCAATTGTAACCATAGCTGCAGTCTATGCTTTTTAATCATTCAAGCAAAATTCTTCTCAAAAGGGAAAATTATTTTCCTTTGACTCTGCCAAGCATATGCAGAAGTTACATCATTGAACATCCACTTAGCTCTTCATGCTTTTGTTATCCCAGAATAAAAGTTTGGGTGTTGCTGGCAGAAATTTTGGGTTGTATTACATGTGGGGCTGGTGCAGATTTGAAGAGAGACTAATCACCCCAAGTGACTGGGATATAAAAAGCATTGGCCAGAAACATCAAAATGGACCCTTGGTAATCTATGAAGAAAGTAACTATTCCTTTGCAATACATCTTACTTCTGCTATAGGATTCAGAGCCTTAGTGTCAACTGTATTTGCCTTATAAATTTGGGATTATGCTCTAAGTGATAGATAATTTATTAATGTGTATTTTTGATAACATTAACTATTCCTCTGTGGTTGACACAGGTTGTTGTAACAACAAATATCAGAGTAATCCAAATACAATGAAAAACCCACTATATTTCACCTCCAAGTGCAAATATGGAAGCTGGGCATGTGCGTTTGAAACTGCTGCATTTCAGAAGTAAATTATTTCCTGAGATTAAACAAATTTTGCTTTTTCCCAGGCCTTTCTTCAGTTCCTGAAGAAGGTGGTTGCTAATGAAGGGAAAAACAAGATGAATTTGTGGAACGTGTCCATGATTGTTGCACCAAACCTCTTCATCTACAAAGGGAAACGTGCGAACCAACAAGAGATGCAAGCAGCCGCCACCACCGCGCACATTGTGAGGCTTTTAATCCGGTACCAGGACATCCTGTGGACAGTGAGTACTGCTGGTTCCCCCCTTTATGGTTCCTTTACAGTGCAGTGTTTTGCTGCACCCAGGAGATGTGCAGAAATCACGATAAACTGACCTTCCAAGGAGAAACAGTTTCTTTGGAAACTGACTGGAGTCTTCCATATCTAGAATGAGGCACCCTGATATATATTTCTGGATTGAGAGCTACCTTACTTATCTAAGACTTCTATTTTAGCATCAATTGCCTTCTGGAAGTACATCTCCCAAACCATGTTTGTACGGAGTGATGCATAGAAGTATGATTTACTCTGGATGTGTAGGTGATACATCTAAACTTGAATGTGATTAGATGTCTGTTTGACGTCTAGCTCACTATAAAATTGGACAAAAGCATGTCCCTTTTTGGTCTTCTGAAGGTTAGCCTAAAGATATTGATAGTCTCAGCTTGTTTGCTTATAACAGAGGGAGGGTATAATGGGGATTGCAAAGACTTATCTCTTGATAAAGTTCCTGCAAATGCAAACATAACTTTAAAGTTTCATATGGCGCGAAGGATGATCTATGCTTTCACCAAAGGAATAACTGTAGGTTGTTAGAGGGAGCTACTGATTACATATATCTTCTAGGAATAAACAGAGTTTCTGCTGCCTAAAATGTGGTGCCCTTCTGAAAACCCAACACCTTGGGGAAAAATTACTGTATATTCTCAGATCTGGTTTCCTTCCTCTAGGTCCCATCCTTCCTGATTTCCCAAGTGAGAAAAATGAATGAGGCAGCAATGAACAACAGCAAGAGACAGCTGATGTTTGACAAAGGAGTGAGAAAACTTCTGAGGAGAAAGACCATGGAACGGGAGAGACCTGAAAGACCAGAGGTGTGATAAAAAGATACAGGTTTCAAGGGCAGCTTTAAACACCCTCCCTCCTTTATCTCATGAAATATTCTGAGTGTGGGGAGGAAATTTTGCCATACAAAATAAGCTGATCTGAGAGTTATCTTGAAAGGTGTGCTTCCCAGTCCAATACTCTGATAAGACAAAGTTTTGGGAATTGATTGAGAAAAGGTAAGGAAGGCAGAATGATTTCCAGCAGCCAAAGCTGCCAAGCTGTTTCATAAGAAATGGTTGTATGTGGACTGTCCCAGACAGCAGTGATTTGTAGATACTCAATGAATCCATGGATCCGTGGCTGAGTAGTAAGATGGTGCTCATTAGGATTAATTGCATTTATCCATGTCATGGTACAGGCCATTTGATATTCTCCTTGCAATCTTTAGTCTTAGAGCTTTGCACTAACTTTGTTAGCAGAGAGAAAATTCAGTTTGCCTACCAGAGTGTCCCTAGGGTAGGTCTCTGGACGAGGACCAGGACACATAGACAACTAAACTGAGTCTAAATGTTTAGCGTCCTATGAAGTAGGTAGTGTTATTATTCCCTGCATAGTTGGAGGAGAGAGGTGGATACTTTTGAGGATTTCAGGGCTCCAGAAGCAGTTTGGACTTAAGAAAATCTGATAGAAAAACCTGGTTTTGGAAGGTCTTAAAGCCACAAACTTTTATCTACTGCCTAGAAACAGAGATTAGGAATTTACTTGGGGTTATGCTGCTTTGACAGGCAACTAAAATTATCTTATGTTTCAGGTACAACATACAGTTTGGGCAGCAAGACATGTCATGTCTCTATGCACAACATACACAGTCCCTATGTCAACTTATATATACTTCCATGTAGTAACTACCTTTAATAACCTGGAGAGGAAGTATTTAAGTCTTCCATTAATGTGTAAAAGAATAAAAACTGGTGAAGTGTAAGGGAAGCAATCAAGGAAACAATAAAGGACTCTATAGTTGTTGAAGAATAGTCTTGAAGAACAAAAGACAAGACAAATTAGGAAGGAATGATGTCACAAGGTTATGAGAAATAGAGAATGAGCCACCTAGTACAGACAGGAGAAGACATACAGAAGGTAATGTATAGGGAAAAAGGTAGAAAGATAAATGTTATGTATGAATGGTGAATCCATTCTAATTCACCTTTCTCAAGAATTTGCCAGCAGTGACTGAAGGATTTTAGGTGGGGTAGGCCGTACATTGGTGCTGCAGATGGAGACAGAGATGGCAGTGCAGACTACTGTTCTGCAAAGTTAAAATCAGCCTGGAATGAACACAGACAGACTCTTCTCTGAGGAGAGTCAATTATTGAAGTCATTGCACCTTTGGGAAGACAAGTCCATTGATCGGAGTAATTGCTTTACATCCAATAAAAATGAGGGTAGCCATGGCAAGGAGCTGAAATATGAAGGGTAAATTGGAGGCAAACTCTGTTTGGATAACTGAGTTTAATGTTGAGAGCACTTAACACAATCCCCAGGTCTCAGATGTTCTAAATTACACAGAGACAGAGACTGGAGAGACTATTGTGTTCTGGTCAGCATGGTATTAACTGGATTAGAACTGGAATGCAAACCTTGCTAATTGATTTATCCACCATTAATCATGGAAGAGTGCATAAACTTCATAGATGATCATTTGAACTCTACACAAGGTCAAATTTCAAATTAACAGAAACCATATGGTACTTGATGTTTTACTGTACACACACTTCAGTCTAGTTGAAGATACAGGAAGCAGAAACAGAGAACTAGATCTTTATGCCTCAGGAGAATTTCATCTTTAGAAGGAAGAACAGATATTCTTAATAATTTTTATGTTTTTAAATAAGCAGTTGGTTTACTGACCAATGTTAACAGAAATAAGTTAAAGTTAGAATCCAAGGGCTTTACCCTGTGTGCATTTATGTGCTACTTACCAAAGAGTTTGTGTCTTTGTATTCTATCTGATTTGTGTCTACAAATTTGCATTTGTATGAGTGTAAATGTCTTTTGAATAGCCAAGTGAGTACAGGACAGTGAGTTGTGCAAGCAACCTCAAATGAGGTTGCAGAACTGCTTCCAAGTTGAGCTAGAGCAACATTTGCCTTAGACTTACTCTATTGAATATTGATTTTAGGGAGCTGTCACTTTTCCTCCATACTTGCAGTCTGACATACCCGAAGGGGTGATAAGAGTTTATGCTCCACTGCATTCAAAAGTCTCTATGGCAATTCAGCTCAACAGCCAAACAAAAGCCAAAGACATCCTGGCTCGATTCCACTGTGAAAACAGGTGGGTAAAGCAGAACACTTTGTTTTTCCTGAACAACAATGTCAGAACTATAAATGAATAGATTGTTCCCTCTTCGAAAATTCATTGTGTTACAAGAATTCTTTTTCTAATCTAAAATTGCTAATGTATGGTTATGTTGGTCCACGAAATTTTAACCACTTATCTTACTCTTTTTATTTTACTTAATAATTGGCTCTTATACAGAATCAATCTGCCCTCCCTTACACCACTACTAAAGATGTACATTAAACATGTTTTTATAGACTTGCCACATAGAGAACAAAGGGATTGTTTTATGTCTATCCATAAGTCTAGAATGTTTCTATTTCTGTAAGATAATAATTATTAACAGTTATGGGAAATGGTAAATTGTGTCTGAAAATCTTTTCTGCAAAGTCTTCCCATGTTACCATATAATTCTGTTCTTTGAAAAAAATAATATAAAATAAATGGGTTTTAAATATTTAAATTTAAATATTTAATAATAGAAGGTTGACTGATGCAGTAACCTGTCTCTGTAGCAGATTCATTATTCTGCATTGGTCCATTTGGTAGAAGTTGTTGGTTTCCATAAGTCCGTTCACAAGGGAAAAGATATCAAATTTTAGCTTACCACAGATGATGGGTGATAAGGCAGTGTTTATAAGAGAAAGTCAAACTGAAAGGTTTTTTTCCATCGTAGCCGTGGATCATCACAGAACGTGAGAGGCCAAATCCAAAGTTTACATGAAATTGGAGGAAATATAGGTAGGTCTCAATTTTAAAAATTAATTCTGAATGTCCTTAACCTCCTAAAACACCTCAGGGCACACACTGTTTTGACACAGCTGGGTCTCTCCTACCCTTCAGTCCATTTGGAGGAAAGGAGCCTGACCCAAAATCTGTTAGAATCAATGTCATTATTTATTCCGACTCCAGAGTGTCAGGAGGGGCACCCCACAGGAGAGAATGAAGCCAGCGGCTGGATCTCAGCAGCACTTCTTACAGTTTTGCCAAATTCATCTGACCTTTTGATTACCTCTCTCGCTCTTGTAACTGAGCATTTTTCCTTGGCTAGGATCCTTAGCCTTCCTCTTGCAAGCACATTCTACCTTGCTATCAAGCCTTTTTCCAAGACCTCTTTCTTTCTTACTGTATGTGAGTGTTAACCTCCCACCACTAAAAACCCACAGAACTCTGAATTCAGCCCCTGCATGTATGGGTGTTCTATACTCACATCTGTGTGCTTTATTTAGATTGCAAATTCCTTGCAATAGGGCTTTTGTCTTCTTCTGTTTCATGCAGTGACATTTCTTACAATAACAGCAACAGTAGCTTGCCCTACAAGTTTCTGGCCTAAGGTCAAAAAACATATTTTAATTGAATATTACACAATCCCAGCTCTCTCCTTTGTCTGTTCATACCAAAATTCTGGATGCTGTTTGGAGTCAGTTGTGAATTATCTGATTAGATTATTACTTATTTCTTCTAGATTTTCTAAAGTTATTACAAAACATCACACACATACTTCAGCAGCAATCAGGAATCAGTCTTTATTACTGATGATAACACAAAACTAAATTACGTAAGTGATTTGTTTTGCCTGTCCAAACTGGATGACCAGCTGATGCCAAAACAGAAAAAAAAAAAAAATCCTAAAGGCCTTGTGAAACAATCCCAAGTATTCCTACCATGGTCTTCCAAAAAATTGGAACATTTAATTTGCACCTTCATTTAAAATCATTTTTATAGTCCTAGATCCTTCAGGGTACCTTAGTCCACTGATTATGCATTAATTCATTTATATTGCTTTCACTTAAATAAAATCATTAGGACCCCTGTGACCTTATAAGTAACAGTACAAAAATTTTACCATAATCTTGTGTCACAGCAAAGTAACCTCACCAGTGAAATGACTTCATTACCCCATGTAAATGCAACATAGTCCAACAAATCAACTTAACTCTAGAATTTATTGCCTTATTACTCAACTAAAAGGCACGAAATCCTCATTCTGGCAAAGGCAGCCACAAATTCCTAATCACCGGCTAATGAAAAAGCCGGAGTGCAGAGAATTTTTTTTTAACCAGCAAATTGGCAACTCCCAAAAAACTTGTTAGAGTCCCTGCATTTCTTCACAAGATCCTACCGTGTGGTAACACAATGTTTACAGAGCTACCTTTTCAGCATTTAAAAATAGTGTAGAAGTCAGAGAGTTGTAATCCCAGCTCCGTAAATCCAAAGAAATAAACCTCTCCCCCCCCCCCACCCCCCCGTACTGTACCATTTTACACTAACAGTTGTTGATGCTTCTAAACAGATTTTACTCACCACTTGACTAAATGTCTTGTCCATCACTCAGTGTAATGCAGGACTTCCTGCCTGGAAGTGACAGTGCATTCATGACTGTCACAGAGTAAAATCACTGGCAGATTTACCAAAGACCCTCTCTGCATCCAGGGATGTTGTTAGCTGGATGGAGACACCAAACTAGGCTTGCTGTCTGCAAGTCAGATGAATGTTCAAGGACATTTTAACACAGTTCTGTCTCTGTGTGCTCAGAACATCCTATGATTCATGGCTGACAATTTTCTTTCAGGTCAGCACTGTTTGGATCCAGATGCATTCATGCTAGACGTCTACCGTGCAAATCCTCAGGCAGAATGGGTGATAAAACCAAAAGCCAGCTGAAGCAGAAGGCAGCAGTATACTGGACAAAACCTAAATGGATGAGAGTGATGCCTGTCATTTTAAGCACCTCTTGCAGAGACAAAACGAAATGGTAGCTACAGGACATCATTCTTTCCTACTGTACTGTCCAGCTGATGGTCAGCACATAGTACTTTTGGTATTCCAGCTTCCAAAGCATTGGAAAAATACCACATCAGTTATGCTTTTATAAGGATTACACTTGTGCCAGTTGGCCCAGGAGGTGAGGAGGGCAGACCAAGGTACGGTGCTCATTTCCTGACCTGGTGATAGAACAATTTTTGGAAATAATGCCGTGGCATCAGATGAACGAAACACTACTGACCACAGCGTAACACAGAAGCATGACAGAGACGTTGGAGAAGGGAAGGTGTCTGTCAGGCATGGAAGGTGGGAGCTCAGCATGCAGCAGTGCCAAGACAGCTGTGTGAAAACCAAACCTTTCTCCTGAAAGTAAACCCATACAGTGTGTTACTGCAATACTTGTGTCTCTCAGTCACTGCTCATGAGTACCCAATACTGGGGGAGGGAGGCAGGAGGAGGAACTACAGACAGCTGTACTGCTCAGTGTATGTTCCACTGTATATCTCACCACTAGTCTTCCGCTGTCTGGATCCCTCAACTGTAATGCCACAAAACCATGCCCCCCTCCCTTCCCCTGTCACATTTTCAGGAGACAAAGGCTAGGTGAGACGGAACATTTGCCCCTAGCTCTGCCTTGTACTTGATACTCTCAGAATTAGATCTGTGTAAATGCCAGACTATGAGACGTGCTAATGGTGCCACTTACAGTCATCATCTTTTTTGTTAAACATTATAGTTTCTGTTTTGTAACCTAATTCTTTTTATTTTATTTTAGCTTTAATATGTAAGCAATTTTTATACTCTGAAGCTGCATCAACAAGAGAGATCTTTGTTCAGGTCTTGTATAATACAGCATGGAGAAGAAACAGGGCTTCCAATGAGAAAAGGGATTTAATAATTTACACATTAGGTCTTTAAAACCATAGCCAATCTAGGCCCAGTTGTGCTGGGGGTTTTACAAATACATAGCTAATTGCAGCTGGCATGCACTCTAAGCAAACACACAGGCTGACAAGAGAATTGTGGGCTGCAACTACATTGGGCATGTCAGATAGGATGTCTGGTTTGGAGCTAGTCAAGAACAAGTGATGTTCGTCACTCAGCCACCTCACTTTGGGCTATGCTGAACTAAAAGAGGTTTGTTGAGTAGGGAAATCACAAATCTCTGGAAAAGAGCAAGTATTTTTTTCATCTGTGTCACATGAAGTAAGTGTGAACCAATGCATTCAACTGCACTACAATGTCCCCATCATTAGATGATGTTGCACAATGAAACCACCCCCAGCCTGAGCAATGATTTTTGTTCCTGATTTGGACACAGAGATGAGGCAGAAGCTCTGTTTATTATATAGCAATTTAAAAGCACTCTGAACGAAATCCTCCAAGTGAACATAAAGTCTGCTGTCCTGCAGAGACAAGCCTGTCACTTGTAATGCTCTGCTGAAGCTGTGCAATGAGGATCTGAACCAGAAGCAGAGCTTCTAAAATGTGTCAAGTTAATCGTGTTCTCCAGTAGTTAACTTTCATTGTTAGTGGTCAGTGAAAGAAACTAACATTGAATCAGTAACTTTGCCAGAAACAATAATGTCTACAGAGGGCAGATCCACTCTTTCCTTATCGATAAAAAACGATAAAAAACTAGCAACATTTTCTTTAAAACAGTGACATTTTTAACTTTCTGGTGTTAGTGGGTTGGGGGGTTTTGTTGTGTTTTTTTGTTTGTTTGGTGGTCTTTTTTGAGGGTGTTTTGTTTTGTTGGGGGTTTTTTGTTTTGGTTTGGTTTGGGGGGTTTCTTTTGTTGTTGTTGTTTTTCCTTGTATGTTTGTTTGGGTTTGTTTCTTTTGTTTTTCCTCTTTCTTCTTAACACTACAGGAGACATAGTTGCAGCCAGGAAAAATACAGGACAGTTGTATTATAAAATACACTCCTTATTTTGACAACTATTTATTTTAAGTATACAAGAGATAGTAGATCTGTGGCTTGTTTATAGGACTAAGCATAAATGTTTTGTCATGTGCTTTGCTCCCAGTACCCTTTAGTTCCCTCTGTGGCAATGGACAGCTCTTTCTGCTTATGCTGCCCTTGTCTGTCAGCTCTAAAGCAGGACTAGTACTTTCCCAATAAAGGCAACATGAGAATTAGCTGAGTTAAATTCTACTCACAGTTTTAGCCAAACAATTCCCTGAGCAGATCAGGAGTTACAAACATCCATCTGGGAAGAACGAACTCAGCAGAGGCTTTTTATGTGGAAAGTGCTTTGAATACAAAGAGAATCATATAAATGCGAACTATCATTGTATCTACAGCCAACTAAAAGGCATTCTGTGACTATACAGAAAGCCTAAACATTAAGAAAATAATTTGAAATGTCACAGCAAATGAGCTAACTTCCTACAATACGTTCAGACAAATACATTGACCTCCTCCATCTTACTCACTCACTTCACTCTGTGTTCTCAACGGCTGCGCAATGGACAGGAGAGCCCTGTGTTCGTGCTGCAACTTGCTCAGCATGTTCTGGGCCTCATCTATGTTATTTCTGAAATACACAGAATGCAGATCTCCCTGCATTCTGTATGGAATACAAGGGGGTTTTGGAAAACTTTTACCACTACACAACTTAGGAAAGTCAAATATGATTTAATAAAATCCACCCTGTGAGCTCTTGTTTTATGTGAAAACTGCCTATAACGTAGTAAGACATGCATAGTAGCAGATGACCTAGATTCTACAGAGTGGCCAAATACCTCCTGTCTCTGAAAACAGAATGTCAGAATTCTCTTTTGATACAAATGGCCCTAATGACCCATGTGTAGTGGTTAATACTGTTCCACATTAAGTTGTTTTGTATTGTTTTGGTACACCAACTTGATTTAAAATGCAGCAGACAAATGGAACAAGCTCAATGGCATTTTGAAATATGAGGTCTCAACTTTAGGTCCTGTATTTCAAGATGCTGGTGGAAGCATGATGGATTTTATTCCTCCTAACAGAAATTTAAGGCAAAACTAAGTTATAAGAGGATTGTCACCTAATGAAAAGTAACACATGTGGAAAGCTATTAATAAGAAAGTGGTAGCAAGCAGGAAGAAGTTTACTGAAATTCCAAAGATGCCTCAAGCCTTTACATACTCCACGGTTCTACAGGGACAGCGTTTTGCATATCAACACAGAAAGAGAGAGAGTATTGTAAAAAGCAGGTGATGCAAAACAGATTGGAATGCTTTAACCTGTATATGCAGCAGATGTCATTAGAAAGTGTGCATGTGTGCAAATGTGTCTGTGTCCATGTATAATATTAACTACCTCACTCTGCATTTTCCAGGAAAAATATTTTGGCTTAGACATTTACTACTTAATCTCTTACCAATTTCACATTAACAGTGACAAAGTATTTCTTTTTGTACGAGGCAAGATTTGAAATTACAAAAAGAATCTAGTAAAATACGTATTTCAGGATATGGATGAAATTTTATCCAAACCACGTTGCCTAAATTATGCTTGTAATGTGAACCTTGTGAGATCAGATGTTGGGGTTAATAGACAATGAACACAAACACACGGTGTTTCATTTTTATTTTGCAATGGGTTTCTATAAACGTGTGTCTTCTCTGGAAAATAATACAATGCCACTAATCAAAGTGAAGCGTTTGTATGTACGTTTCCCTTACAATCCTCATTATGTTTTGTGTTTTGTTGAAGTGCGCCAACATGTAAGTGTATTTGTACAGCAGAGTGTGTCCACTGTATGGTATCCATGTTAAAAATAAAAACAATACAACAAAGCCAGCTCTTCAATTCTAAACACGTGTGTTTTGGATAGAAGCAGGGGGCAGAAAAGCAGTGGTGTATCTGTTTTAAAAGCAGCTGTGTTGTTACAGCACCTGAACTGCTGTACAGAGACCGTGTTCTGCCACCCTTGCTGAAGTGGAGGAGCTCATTGCTCCAGGAGCTCATCCCTTGGACTACCTCTATGCAATGCACAAAACACACTGCTTGGAATCCTGCCTCATTGAAAGCAATGGCAAGCTGCTTTGGAGTTTCATTTCATCCAGTATTTTTTAAACTAGTACAAAATACATAGAGAAAAACTAACTTTAGAACAAATTGTACAAATGCATAGTAAAAGTCAAATAAAATTGGAAGGAACAAACAAAAATACTGGTAGTTCAGTGAAAAAATAAATAAAGGGAGATGGAAGTAACTTGCAAAGAACTATGTTTATTACAGATTCATGTTAAAGTATGAGACATTTGTCACTGCTCAAGGATCTGGCCAATTGATGAATGGATGTCCTTACTTGATTGAGATTGAGTACACATCCCCCAAACCTGGCTCAAGAACACCTAAAGGAAGACTCATTTTAGAAACAGAGGCAGGCATGGTAAGAAATGGTAAGAAAATATAAAGATATAACTGCAGCCTGGGCTCAAAACTGCCTCCCAGTGTCCGTAAGAAATACTGTTTTCCAAAGAATGATGCATTAGTTTGCATTGCCAAAATACGTAATTTTTCCCAAATAAGACCCAAATTGTTTCTTCAGCAACACAGCACTTCACAGGCATCTCTGTGGCATAGAGATGCTGCTTGTGCTGGAGTTGATTCCATGAGAGCATAAATTGGAACATAATCTGTCTAGCCAATGTATCTATAATGAGCATCAGAAGCACCAGATAGTAAGGCAGAAGGAAAAGGAACTGAAGCTACCCTATGAAGTGTAACTAAGAAAATTCTATCCATTAAACTCTGAATCTGAGACCTTCAAAATTATGCCTTCAGTCAGTCTCTTGCTCCCTCTGCTGGACTATGTCCACTTATATTTCAAATAATCAAGAGTCATATAATGGCCCAGCTTGGAAAAAATGAAGATTCTCTAGCTCTAACCTCCCTGTAGTGGGCATACTTGTAACTTTTCAGCCTTCTGGCTCTTTTACTTCTAACTAAAATACATGGACAACTGAACTACATAAAATAATGCGGTTTATTGTAGTTTTATTATGTGGTCCAAAATTATTACCTTCTTACAAAACTGCCAACACACAATAAAATGAAATACTGTGAAGTAATCAAAAGAAAATACTGTAAACACTGATTAATAAAAATTCTCGAAAGAAAAATACCCAAGTAATGCCATTAAAATTGTTGTAGAGGTATTTGTTGTTTAAAACCATTTAGCTAAAATGCAGACATAGAGCTTCTGATTAAAAAAAAAAAATGACCTGAGTTGGAAAACCACCAGAAAAATCAAATAGATGCAAGTTTTTATCAGTCTTCTTTTCATTACGAAATGAGAATACAGAATAACATAACAACAAAAAAAAAACCCTCTCTCAATCCAGACAGGTTTTGCTACAGTTCAGTGCTCGGCCCCAGGGCAGGAATGAGGAAATACTCCACGCAGGTCAAAAGCTCTGCTGAAGTCAAACAATTCTGTATGTTGGCCCTTGGTCAAAACAAGGTTCCTCAAACAGCCACGGAATGAGCTCTTGCTTGTGAGGCAGTTTTGCTTGACATCAGCTGAAAAACAAACATGAAATTTGTAAAATCTATTTCCACCAAACTGAAAAAATACAACGATCCAGGTTATTAAAATTCTGCCCCTCTGAAATGAGAGATAAAACCAACACCTGAGGAGCATCAAGTTCCATTCCTGTTTGGATGAACTGTGACATCACAACATGGACAGTCACTGCTCTTTTCAAGCATAAGCCATGCATGGCAATAACTTGGCAGAGTTTGCAGAAATAGTTCTTGCCAGGGAACAGTGGAAGATGAGAGGGAAAAACAGGAGAAATTCACTCTGCATGGTGTTTTTGAAGTTAAAATAGAAACTAGCAGAACATGAAGCAACAGCTGAGCTGTACAGTGTCACAATTCCCATGGCAAACCAAAAGGTTTGTTAAAAAGCATGTTAAGCGTCACTCTTGTGAGAGTGAGCACAGGAGGGGACAGAAGGGAAAGGAAATATTATTGTACATACCAGGATAACCTCCAAGATAAATGGGATTGTTCGTATCTGCAGATGTTGACTGGATGTAGGGATTATCAGTGTGAACCAAATTCCCATCAATTATCAGTGAAATGTGATGTTTGCTTTTGTTTGCTTGAAGCTTGTGCCATTTCCCATCACACAAGCTATTTGTGCCTCTTGGTTCGTATGTAGCCGTTACTCTGCCAGCTCCATTGTTGACATGGAATAAAACCTGTACAAACAGACAGATGCCAATGAAGATATCGAGTAAGAACACATTAACTAATCTGCCTAGATAAAAGCACAATCACACTGGTGCAGAGATTTCCGTTTTAAATGTTTGGCAATATGCACGGTTAATGTTTACTTTGATGGATAAAGTAGATCCTTATTTAAGTGTTTTTTAAGATTTAAAACACTTAGATCTACTTATGCAATGGTCCATTCATACACTTCACAATGTTTCTTACAAATACAAATCAAGACTTTTTCACAGAAGCTGAGACCAGATCTGAAAGAAGATTCACAGTATGTAACTGAAGAGAAAGAAGAATGAATGGCCTGAAAGCACTTGTCATTGCCAATAAATGTATTGATTTTTTTTCATGTATTTATTTTTCAAAGGAGCAGACATTTCCTCAACTCTGTGGTGAGGATTAATATGTAAGTAGTAACTGGGAAAGTATGTCCCACAGAAGCAGTGATATTTAACACTGTCTCCAGCTAGGAAGCTTTGAATAAAAAATGAGCTATTTCTGCAAAAACAAATACTTAAGAGCAATCAAGTGCATATTTTTTATGCAAGAGATGACTGAAGAATTATGTATATTGATTGTTAAAAGGTTTATGGAGCATAATGGCCAGTAGAAGTAGAGAATGAGTAAATTGCTCATGAATATTGAAGAAGAGGTTACAAAACGGTGTGCATTGTATATGCAATATTTTTCTCAAGGACAAGGATATCTTTACAGCAGAAAAAGTATTATGCAATAAAAAAGATATGTATTTGGTCTAACATACAAGGTATGTTGTACAAGAGGTCAGAGTGGCTGCACACTAACATAAATTACACTAATTAAAAATCCAAAAAGTTCCAGTGACTCCTGCTAATCGCACATTTTATCATACAATGGCAGTGAGAAACCTTGAGACAAAGTCCGTCCTGTATTTGTTCTGTGGAAAGTTCCCTCCATCACACTTCACTGGTGTGTATTTCATGCATTCCAAGAGTTTTAGCCTCCCAGTTTCAAACAAGCCTCTGTAAAATCCATGTGCCTGCACAGGGCAGCCTACCTTGCCATGAACAATTTCCAGTCCAATGGCATCAACCTTGGCACTGCTGACCCCGAGAAGAACCCCGTGCGCCGCTGTGGTACGGAACTCCAGGGAGATGTTCACATCAGACCGCACTTTGTAGCCTTCTCTGACTGAAAAGAAGTCAGAAGCTTCTAGCAGAAGACTTGCAACCCACAGTACCAAGTTAAATATACACATTACCATTAAAAGGTCTCAAAAATTTGTTCATTATGAAGCTGGAATATGATCTTGCAGAACCTCTGGAAAATAAGTTTTCCTAAGTCATAATTCCCATTTTTTTACTGGAAAAAATAAATTCCCAAATAAGGGTTTTTTTCATTAATTTAGATATCCATTCTATCTCATTTGTAAGAAAGAGTAAAGAGCACAAATGTAATCCTTCATGTTACTTCACAAGTCTTTTGTCATTATATTCTTTAACAGACCTTAATATCATGAACATGGATATTCACAGCTAAAGAAAGATATTGTCCATGTCTTTCCCAGTGGTAAAATCATTAATTCTTTTATTTGTGCAAGATAGCCCTTTGCAGAAATGGCCACTTTTGTATGGGGTAAAGGGGCTCAGTTAGAAATCCATATGCAGGGCGTGCGCTCACTGTGTGAGGAGTCAGTTAATTACGCACAGCTCCAGTAAGACCTAAAAGGAGTATGTTTTCATTTACATTAATTCAGTAAGGCACTGTTTTCATTTAATGACACTTACCAAAAGCAGCAAAGCCACTTCCATCAAAGAAAGTACCATCCTGCACTGTTTCATAGCATTTATTCACAGCGAAGATAGAGACAGGAGTCTCGTTGTCCAGTTGTTTGCTGTTAATTGTCATGCTACCAATGCAGGCAGGAATACTGTGAGTAACCTAAGCATATGGAAATGTAAGAGACAATGTTTAGTATACTGCTGTGATGCTTTCTTAGGGATTCATCTGATCATACTGTAGATAAAACATTATCTGAACAAAGCAGAGCAGAATCTAAAATATTTACATAATTAAATTTCTGTTGTTACATATAATTATGTAATAATGTCTTAGAGTCAAAATCAAATTGTTTAGAAGCAGAGTATACACTGTCTATAATATACAGAAACGACTTGTTTATCTCTGCTTAACTCTGAGAGGGATACACCCAACAGTAAAAGCATTCCAAACATGCTTCAGCAAATTAATGAGTAATCAAAACTTTTGTAGGATATTTTGCAAGTTTTTTCATCAAAAAGATTCATCTGAATCACTCCAGAGAGTGGCTGACTACTGGAACAGACTCCCTAGGGAAGTGGTCACCGTACCAGCCTGAAAGAGTTCAAGAAGCACTTGGACAATGCTCTCAGGCACAAGGTGTGATTCTTGGAGTGTCCTGTGCAGGGCCAAGAGTTGGACTTTGATGATACTTGAGGATCCCTTCCAAATCAGGACATTCTACAATTCTATGAGAAACATCATCATCACCAGAATCCTTGTTCACGTAATGGGCTGCACAAGGAGGAAGGTGACAAAAACCTACCCTCTAAAAGCATGTGTAAAAAAATATGCTTTAATCTGAAGACAGCTAAATCCAGTATTTCAGAGATATTTAAGGCACCTAATTTCTGTTTGAATGTGATAGGACTCAGGCACCAAAATGTCTGAGATTTGTAGGTCATATTTTTCCCTTATACTGTGGAAGACAAGAATTTATATTCTTTATCCATTTTCAACAGAGAAACATAATGAAAAAAAATTCTGTTAAGGGCTATTACTAACACACGAAGATATAAGCTGTAGCTGGAGTCATTAAGCCATAGAAAGATAGAAAGATTTATCTGGTAAAGGGTCATTACTTTCCTTGTTGCTTCTTTTCCTAAGTACTTTGTTTTAGCCTGTCAGAGACAGGATGCTGAATGAGATGGGTTTGCTGCACTGTGCTCATACTAGTCTTGCAAAATGCCAGAGACACAACCCCCACCCCAAACCTTCTTACATTCCCAAGGTTCTTTGACACGTAGTCTAAGGGGAGTCCTCCCACATAGAGCTTCCCTTCCACATCCAAGGTGCTACCATCTCCCAGAACATTGACCGCTACCAATTCCTGTCCGTCCACAATGATTGTGCCCTTCCTTTTCATGTATTCTGTCTTTACCTGGAAAAAAGGGAAGCACGCAAACATAAATGAGTAAACTAAAATTGTTACCTAGTCATCACTTGCCATAGAAATAAGTGAGACAATTGTTCAGTGGTTCAGTTGCTTTGACATTCTGTTCTGAAGCATCCTCTTGAAATTCTTCCTGAGGCTGAGACAATTTCTGAATGCAACTGAGCACTTAAACAGCTTTCTTGCCTTCCCAAGGGCTCACAATGATTTCATACTGTCCTGCCTAAGGTTTTCAGTGTTTTATTATTGCCTTAGGATATGGGTACATCACAGAGTTTGGAGAAAGGCTATGCTGGCCTCCTGCAATCATTGTACTGCCCAAGAGCTGAGCCATCTCAGCGCTCTGAAGTGCACATTCCTATGCTGTCATTTTATGATAGGCAGTGCAATGTTAACTATGACCAAAAAGCTTTCCAGTTTTCTCCATCTTGTTCACTCACACCCTTATGCCTGCCTTGCCCTAAAACAATTACTCACATGTGGCTGAGGGGAGTCAGCTAGCCATTTTTTCTTCTCTATTCACTTTTAGCCCCACTCAGAATCACGGCTAAGTTCAACATGAAATTTCACAAACATTTGGGCTGGTAAGGGGTTAAAGGGGTAAAGCAGGGTGGTATGAGCAGAGGGCAGAGAATGAAAATAAGTGGTGCTTCTTTCAGTAGCAATACATATTAGTTTGCATTGATTGCAGAGGGACTGCAATGATCACCTCCTTCTGGGAAGTGGTGTGACTCAGCCTTAATCTCTGAAGGCGGCTGAAGATCTTGCTTTATGTCCTGGGTAGTAAAGATAGGTCAGCTCCTCTATAGAATCTGTTTGTCTCTTAAAATGTGGATACTGTCAGTAGGAGTTTTATGTATGTGTAATTTTAAACATGCAGCTGTAAGTCCTGGAGCATTCTTCCTTTCAGGGTAGGCATCAGAACTTAACTGTGATATCTCTGACAGAAGTTCACATTTTCCTTTCTTCATGTTAATTTTTGCTGTTTTTTCTTCTGCTGATTGTTTATGAAAAGCAAAAAGAACTCTGCTGATTCCCAAGGCATCTAGGAAAGCTGGCAGCTTTGTGTCATCAATCACTTTGTCCCACAGAAGCCACTTCCTAGAGTGAAAGCTTCACATATGGATAAGGGAGGGGAAGGTTAGCAGGATGAATACTGTCATCCTCACCTGCCTTTAGGAAAAGTGATACCCTCAGAGTTACTTCTAAAATTCCTGCAAACATCAGTCACTTCTCACACAGAAAGCCAGAGCCAGCAGCAGGTAGGCTGCTTGGAGGAGCCAGCAGCAGGTAGGCTGCTTGGAGGAGCCAGCAGCAGGTAGGCTGCTTGGAGGAACTGGGCCAACAGACTGACAAAATCTTTGTGCAGAAGGCCCTGAGTGCTATGTGACACCTCCAAGCTGTAGACAAAATTTCTCTTCAACTCTACTTAAGACAAGTTCTCCATTCATTTCAAATGTCCCCCTTTCTCCTGTTGCCTCAACCAAGGAAAGGAAAGACAATGCTTCCCTGTTGTCATTAGCTGCTGTGACATGCTCAGGTAATAAGCAGGAAATGGGAGAAAAGATAAACTGTGCACCCACAAATCTCTGTCACCCTGTCACACACAACAGGTCTTTGGTGAAATGCATTGAAAGCTCTCTGTGGAAAAGGTCAGATTTTTTACACCTCTTTTTGGTCCTTCTCTGTTGAAGATGATCATCACTACTCAGCTGGTGAACTATTTAATTCCTTAATAGTTTGGGATACTTGACAGTAGTTGGAAGATGGATTTGATGTATAATTAATGACAATTTTAAAAAGAAATAGTTATCCAATATAAGTTTTCTGAATGACTTCATGATTAGGTCAGAACCAGTTTGCTTTTGAAACACAGAAAGTATACAGAAAAGGCAAGCAAAACCCATACCAGTACCTCCAGGGGAGAGAAAATGGAGCACAAGATTGGCGACCACCTACCGTATGCCATTTTCCATCACTGACAACAGCAGGGTGAAGAGCTACTGCTTTTCCTTTGCCTAAATCAAATGAGAAATGGAGCTGTCCCCCATAAAGCTGTAGGGCTGCATAATCAACCTGGTTTTGGTGAGCCATGTAGTAAATCAGGCCACTGGAGGCAAAGGTTCTGAGATTCAGCTGGACGGAAAGTCTAGACAATAAAAATTCAGTGTTACTGAAAGGTATTTCTTCTGCAGTGATGAGAAGTTTTCTGGACACACAGAACAGGCTGAACCAATTTACTGTTATGAAAGGAGATTTATTATTACAAAGGCCAGAAAAGTAGAATTTGCGTTGATTCTAAGAAAGCATGACTTAAAATGTATTTCAAAATGGAAATCAGTGCTGTACCTGTCAGCAGTAGAAAAAGTGCCTGTCAAAGAGTGAGATCAACTTTAAGAGGGACAGGCTCAGCTGTTTGTGACTGTAGGCTTGCTTATTGCCCCAAGAAATGAACCCATTCCAAGATAACTTTATGGCATCCATTACTATTAGCCAGGCTTGCTGAGATATTATGGGCAGAACTGAAAACAGAGGGAGACTTAAAAGGTAGAGGAGATGAATGAGCCATTTATTATGGAGACACTAGGTCCAGACTACAGGGCATCAATCCTCTGCAATGTCCTCTGCTCAGCAGCTGTAACAGAAGGGCTAGAAGGAAAAACTACTCTTTTCTCAATGCCTGCAGAGACTTCCTGAATTGGAAGAAGCAAATACAAAGTGACTTGCAGGCTGTGTGATGGGGGCCTTGTTGGGAGCCCCTCAAGCAAGTAAAAGAAGCACAGAGGATATCACACACTAGGTCTCAACAAAATGATTCTTCTCAGTAGTCTTCAAGTGCACCTTCAAACATGGAAGGTGCACTTGCAGAAAACAGACAGGAGAAGGTCATCTGCATCATTACATGTCATCTGCATCAGACAAAGGAATAGGGACCAGATGTGAGCTCTGTATGTGGAAAAAAGAAATCAAAGTAATTTACAGAAGGTACAGTGAGCCTCAAGTCTGAGAGGGGAAAAAAATGCAGAAATCTGATCGTGAGTTATTAAACTCATGATCATTAACCTGGGATATGACACTTTCTTCCATGAGGAGCCCACAGAAACCTGAAGTGAGGGCCATGTTCAAAGCTGGCAATGCAGTGATCAATCATGAAAACCATCACAGCATTTCTTGCAGCTCAATACAAAATAACACTGTGTGCATGTGTAATTCAGGATATACTCACTTCTTCCTGACAGCAGACTGATTGAAGAGCAGGGTCAAGTGGCTGCCTTTGGCAAGTCCAAACTGATGGGCACCTTGAACATGATCAGGCAGCTCATCTTTTGCACAAACTACCTGTTAATGAAAGGACTTTATTAAGCAGGACAGTGTCAGGTGCTACCCAGCAGCTGTTGAATAACAATGTGCCTGCATAGAGCTTCATAGGAAGCAAAACTGAGCCACAAGATAACCACAAAGTATACAGCAAAACATCATTTAACTAAAGTCACAATCATTCCAACCTATCTTCAGTCTCAAAAAGAACTAGTTCTAATGATTTAGCTATGTCTCGTAGACAGCATTGGCCTTTCCTACTGAGAAATGTTTGTAGTTTCAGACATATTCAATTCACTTCTTGTCTTAATTGGTAGCCCTTTTGATAAATAATGCTGGAAGTACAATTTCAGTGTGAAAATCTTACAAGGTTTGGTAGAAATATTTTCCCATTTTATGAGGACATACATTTTTGTTATGATTTGGGTTATGGGGAGCTGAGGAACAGAGTATGAATGAGCCAAACAGCCAAAGTATAATTTAGCTCTAAAAAGGACAACTTTTTTCTTTTATAGCTCCAGTTTTTTGTATGAAATCTTTCTCTTTTATAAAATCAAATGTAGAAAATCTTGCTTTCTGTTGCCACAGGAAAATGGTTTCAGGATGCTTTGGAAACCCTTCATTATAAAGATGTGCAGCTGCAGGAGGAGAGAAGTAACGCTGCCTTCTCTCTTGGGAACAGGGACTGTGTGAGAGGAAACAGGTGTCATGCAAGCTGCATTCAGACACTGTGTGTCTCTCAAGTGGTTTGTGCCTCTTCTCTGACACAGAGCAGAGACTGCATGCATGTGACCAGGAAAATGTGAATGCAGAAATGCACAGCTAATGCAAAACTGAGCACAGAATCCCTTTGGTAGGAATACACTAAAGATAATAGTTACTGTCAAGTCCTTCTGTTTAGAGATTATCATTCCATTTTTTCTTTTCTTCTTTCTTCTTGTTGCTGCCTGAATAGTGATAAACCTAACTACATTTACATTCCAAATGGCCAACAGACTGCTACAAAGGTTAGGATCAGTTTTTCTATAGAAAACAATAATTTCAAATCAACGTCCATTGAACCATTCCATACTGCAGAGGAAGCAAATATACACAGTCTACAATCTGATAATTCTCTACAAAGAAAGGAGAAAAAGAGGTGGCAACAGAGCTTTGCTGCAATACATACTTTTTTTGTGTCTGTGAGAGGTCTCAGGGGAACTGGTAAAGACGGAAGTTCAGGTTGAATCACAATGTCTGATGGCTGTACTGCTGGTTTAGCCTTCTCTGACAGAAAGCAGCTGTCCATATCCACGTGTTCATACTTCATGGAAGTGGTAAAATATAAAAGCCTATATTAAAAAAAAAAAAAAAAAAAAAAAAAAAAAAAAAAAAAAAAACCACCAACATTTTAAGAGGTGCATTTCTGCTTATTTCCAAAGCAGAAGGGAAGTATTTTACAAGGTCTTTCAATAGTATAAGGAGAAAAGGAAAGAAGTGGCATCTGTGACAAACAGATCGAGAAATGGCAAATAATCTGTCCATAGAACAATCTGAATCTACAGTATTTTTGCAAAACCATTCTGTCTGTCACTGCAGATGAAATTATAGTAGAGAAAGCTGTGCTTTGTGCAACATCTCCATAAACATTAAAGACATTTTTAATACTATTAAGAAATATAGCTGGTAATGCCCATTTTCTGTCTGTTATAATACCCAGATCATGAGTATCACGCATTTCTTATGTCAAAAACCAGGCAAACACAAGTGTCATGGAAGAAATCACAAAATACATTTAACAATTACTATACAGTTTTCCAAAACAAGGCAGTTGCCCTTCTGACTTACTCCTTGTTAAAAATAAGATTGCTGATACAGCCATGAAAGGAACCAGCCAATTTTAGCCCTAAGATGCCCTCTCCTGCTGGAATGCCACCAGCGTAGAAGTTGGAAATATTAATGGGGCTATTTTCTGCTGCTGAACCAAGCCTCAATTCTGCAGGTTTACTTTCATCCACCTGTACAGTTATGATCCTGAAAAAGATAAAGTAGGGAAAACATTCAAGAAGGTCTTAAAGAGCCATTTTCAGATCAAAAGCATTCCTATCAAAAATGTCTTCTTCTATTAAATAAAAATTCCATTATTTTGATAATTCTTTCAATGTCTCAAAACTGCAAGCTATTCTTTTGATGATTTTTAAAAAGAAAAGTTTTGACAAATATCTTCCTAAATTATTTTGATAACTGCATATCTTTTTTCCAATACTATTTAGTATGCTTGCACTCAAGTGCCCCAAGCTGTTCTAGAGATTTTGAGAGCTTTTAGCTACACCTCCATCAGTGTCTGTATGCTGTATACAATTACCATGTAAATCAGAACATCTGCATTGACAGCAGAAAAACACAGCCCTGATTATCCCACCTAATAAGCTAGCAAAGGCAATTCCTCAGAGAGTGCAGTGAACTGACAACAACACACAATAATTAAACAGGTAGTACTCTTTGCAGTCACATGTACCTCTTATTCCGAATTAGGATGACAGAGTGTTCTTGTCCATCACTGTATGTTCCATTAGCAGACTGAAGAACTACTTTCCTAGTACTTGCTCTATCTCCAGCATTAACATGCACTGCAAGATGACCATCAATCAGCATGATGGAAAAGAAGGGCTGTAGATTTAATCAGAGGATTAATTTTTAGCTCTAGCTCCATTTTCAGATACTCAGTGTTTAAATAGAACATACATGGGAAAAACTTATATCCAACCTTGTTGCAAACTTTTTAATGAAACTCCAAGACTAGCTGGAATTGTACTGTTACCTCTCAGAGTGCAAAGCTTTCTAACAGAAAACACAAAAGCTGGACATTTCTCCGGTCAAAACAACTCTAGGTAAAGTGCAGGAGGTTTTTTATACACACCCACACCCTCCTTCTCTTAGAGTAGGAAATTGCAAGGTTTTCTCTTTGGATTCTAGAAGCTCCAACTGTCCATCAGATACACAATATATATAGCAACCACACTTCACTTTACAAAATAAAAATGGGGGAAATAATCTCCAAAATTTCTTTGTTTTCAGTACTTGCCAAGTGCGCTTGTCTTCGTTGTCGCTTTTCTAGTCCCCCGCTGAGTCCAGCAAGGATGATGCCACTGCTGTTCTTTGTAGCAAAAGTTGCCATCAATTCTGACTCTGGGCTTAATGACTTAGGTACCAACTCAATATATCCATTGTTCATGATGCTCACACTGTGAATAGGCTGTTTTATGAAGAATAAAAAATACTGAATTTATCCCTACATAGTGTCAGGTAAGAAAAAAATCAAATATAGATTAGATTATCTTAGAATTTTTAAAGATAAATCTGTTTCAACTCACTGTAAACACCACTATTCACTGTTCCATTAAAACAAAGATCATATCACAAAACTTCAAAGTCTCCTACCTCCAATACACAGCCTTTTCTTACTCCATATGAATTTCTAAGCAAGTCAAACGTGGAACGAGATATTTCCAGATTCTTGATGCATCCCACATACATTCTACTATTAAGACCTTTCCTGAAACACAAAACAAGGCTTTCTTTCCAAGGAGTAGTACTTGGAATCTCCTGGGAGAAAAGATTCATTTCTCTTCAGTAAGAGAAGAAAGAGAGATCTGTTTTAAAGAATGCAGTCGGTCCAGTGTAAGTGAAAAGAGAGTAGTTTAAGTTTTACTCTCAGATATTAAATCTGGTCTTAAAAAGAGTCAAGGCAATGTTGTGCCCAAATGAAAACATACAAGTGTGTAATGCTGTGTTGTCAGGTCAGGTCATTTCCCAAAACTTTAAGGTGAATCTTCAGCTGGAAGAAAATGGATTGTGTAAAAGAGTAACTGTAGCTGTAGTATTAATTTTTCAGTTTTCAAGTCTGGAGGATGCCTAATTTGGTTCCTGGTTTAAAGCTGAGAAATCTAAGGCTATCCTGCCATAATCCCTTACAGGCTGGTATGCCAGCTAAGATTAACAAGTCTGCACTCTGTAATCACTGTGCAGAGACCAATAATGTACTAGAATTTACCTTATTGTCAAGAGCATGAAGAAAGTTTAATTAGATTTTTTCTTGCCATATTTATCCTTTCACAGTGAAACCAGTGGAAGAAATGCGACTTTGCAAAGTTCAGTACAGACGTGCAATAAAAAAAACTCCATAAACTACAGACAAGCTATAAAATATGTATTTCCAATGTTTTCTGTTGATCTGTTCACAGTTGTTTTTCCTCTGCTCCAAAAGTTACTGAATTACAGGAATTCTGAAGTACAACTTTAATCCTTAAGCACAGTTTTGCCCATAAATGCCATCTGGAAAATGCATGGCTCGCACAGGTCGAGATCAAAGCAGCGTCATTGCAGACAGCAGTGCTGAATGCTTGCCCCAAAGAGCAGGGGGGGCTGCTGTGACAGCTGGGGTGGAAATCACTCTTGAAGGAAGAAAACAAAATTATTTCTGATCTGAACTGCAGCATCAGACCAACCAGTGGAAAGCACCATATCAGAATTTGAAGTCAAAGAACATGGTATACATGGTGGTATACATGGCCATAAACTAAACTTCAGAATTCACTGTTTCTCTCTAATTTCAGAGGAGATAAGAGTGTGTAGAAGTTCTTCCCTCACCTTATAGGAGTCTCAGCAAAGGTGCAAAAGTGAGACACTTTACCTCAGAGGCCTCAATCTTGGCAGCCCACCAATGAAGACTGGGTCCTTATCAGAGCGGTTCAGGTCTGAAGCAACCCCAGGAGATTCTCCTTGCTTGGTTTCTTTGTAATTAAGGTTATATGCATCCATGACTGCCAAAACTCCTGCAAAGAAAAGAGAGTAAAAGATCTGGAGCAGGACATGCATACATATTTTTTCCTTCTGGCAATCTTGTCCATAATAAAAGAAAATGTACTCATTGACTTGGACATTATGGACAATCTTCTTATTTTTAGAATTAGCCATTTGTTTTACTTCCTTTCTGCTAATCTTATTCATTTCTCTCTGCCAAAACCAAATCTCGAGAAGTCTACAGGAAAACAGATACGTATGAGAATATGTTATAGCTATTTGCACACATGCACTATTGCAAAATAGAGGCCCCCACAAAACAGTTGCACTAAGTAATACTAAAATGCAGAAGAGAAAATATGACCCTCCATCTACAGATTTGGGACAAAATCTTTCACTCTTTAAAGACTGCTGGTATAGTTTTGTCTGGCAGTTTCTACATTGCCTGCTTTTTGTGAGATGTGCTAAACCAAGCACAAGATTTACACTGCAGTCCTTCTAAAACCAAAGTACCGGGGTGTGGCTGCTAAAGACACTGCGTTGGAACTGATCAAATCTGGTTGCAGCGACCTGCAGCTATCTTAGATATTTGTATTTGTGAATGTGCAGACACATGGATTTTTCAATCTGTAGTCTACCTTGCTTCTTATTCCGACTGAATGAGATTTTATACCACGTTCCATTGTTGTAACGATTTTCTGTTGTAAGAGCAAGAGGTCCTGAACCAAGATCAACAGTCACCCTCACTTTGCCATCAACAAGCTCAAGGGACAAGAAGTCTTTCTGAGAGGAAGGAAAAAAAACCAACAAAACAAAACCAGATTACAAACAAACAGATTACATTCCTGGAAATAAAATCTTCCTAAAGAATGGATACCTGGGAAGTTTGGCCTGCTGTGTGGAAAAGATTTAGTAACTCTAGCACCCGAACAATTTGTTAAGCCCAAGATGCACATCTTCACTTTATTTAGGAAATTTAAGTTCACAAGTGAACATTTTCCTATTTAGGAAAACTAAGTACCTCAGAAGGCTGTGGGTTTTTTTTTTTTTTTTTTTTGTTACTACCCTTACTTAAATGCATCGTGAGGATTAATTACTCAGCCGAAGAAAGGTTAAATAACAAAGTCACATTTTCCAGGTTTTGGATGAAGTTGAAAGTAATTTGATTTGACAGCATAATAATCAAACACTATTATGTTCTTTCTGCAAGAAGCAAAGACCTTCCTCACACAGTAAAAAAGACTTTCTGAATTGCATTGAAGGTGCCCCCTCTGAACTGTAAAGCCTAAATCAGATATTATTGTGCAATGCATTCAGGGAGTAAGTATATAATGCAAATGAATAATGCAGTGACTCTGAAAGAATCTGTATCCAAGCAAAGCTTTTTCTTCCTTCAGGAACAGAAAACCACCATCTAAGTATGCAGTAAACTGCATGACATGACAATGAAGGTCTGATGATGGGTCTGGGTT
This sequence comes from Sylvia atricapilla, assembly GCF_009819655.1. Taxonomy (NCBI): domain Eukaryota; kingdom Metazoa; phylum Chordata; class Aves; order Passeriformes; family Sylviidae; genus Sylvia; species Sylvia atricapilla. Next base: position 102,370,846 of record NC_089140.1, on the reverse strand, counting down.
ATAGTGCTTTTGCAGGAGTTTAATTTGTTTCAGTTTACTGAATTCCTATCTTATGGATTTAATTAACTATGGTTTTCCATTATAATACTGTCTTTCTGCAAACTCAATTCCAAAATATTTTTACATTCTGTAAAGGTTCTTCCAACTGAAAAAACATAGCTTATTGTCCTTACTGTCTCCTTTCCTATCCTTTAGTTAAGTAATCATTAGTTTTAAATTAATTGTGAGGAATTCTTTTCATTGTTTAATTTTGCCCTTAGTTTAGGTGAATATTTGCTCTAATGAGTTGTCCTCTAGGGTTAAAGTCTTTATTCCTGTGGCTTATGATACCAATAACAGGTGATGAACTACACAAAAATAGTAATATTCTCTAATAAGCGAGCTGAAAAATAAAAAAAAACCAAGAAACTACCAAATGATCTAACACTGTGTATGACAGTTTAGGAATCTGATCCATTTTCTTACAGTGCCATTTGAAGCAAGATACAGAAGAAGCCCATTCGGTGAAAAGGTACTGAAAAATATTATTATCTGAGTCACTGTTGAGCGGAGTGCCTTCTCCACAACTGAGTATCCACTGCCATCAAAATGGAATGAAGTGTCCTCATCCTGTGGGCTACAGAAGTAGAAAATCAGTATAAAAAAGTTAACTGAACATTTGTGTTTTCCCAATAATTTTTAAATGAAGTGTAAGTTAGATCATAGAATAGTTTGGGTTGGGAGGGACCTTAAAGCCCATCCCATTCCACCCCCTGCCAAGTACAAGAACACCTTCCACTAGACCAGGTTGCTCAGAGCTCCATCTAACCTGGCCCTGAACACTTCCAGGAATGGGGTATCCACAACCTCTCTGGGGAACCTCTTCCAGCATCTCACCACCCTCACAGTAAAGAGTCTCCTCATAACATCTAATCTACTCCCTTTCAGCTGGAATCCATTCCTCCTTGTCCTGTCACTCCATGTCCCTGTAAATAATTTCTCTCCATCTTTCTGGTTGGCTCCCTTCAGGTACTGCTCCGTCACTACAGCCTCCAGGCAGTAATTTATAAAGTATGGGAAAACACTTGAACCTTGATGTAATGAATAACTGAAGGATTCCAGCCAATGGCTACTTTCATTATACAGCCTCACAATGGGATTTAGCCATGGGGAAGGATGCACACAAGATAAGTGTTCTTCCCTTATGTATGAAAATAAAAGCCAAACCAAGTGATTTCCTAAGGGGGAAAAAAAATTGTTACAGCATACACCCTCTAAATTAAAACATGCCATCCATTTATCAAAATGCTTTGCATAATTGCACTTAAAATACATCATCTATTAGCCCCTTTCCCTGCGATACAAGAGTTGTAAAAAAAATCTCACACAATCAAGCAGCACCCTCTGCTGTTTCTGCATGAAATATTCTGCAAAGGGAATATGGACAAGCATATTTCTTTTCTATTCCTTAAACATAAAAATAATACAGGCTGTAAAAGCTACCAAGCTCAGTGGCTACAGTTTTGCTATCGATTTTTTTTCTAAGACTGCTTTACCCTGTTTCTTACCCTAGGAAAGAATAAATTTGTCTTCCGAAAAACTACTGGAAAGGAAAGATTTCGAAGTATTTTGTGCACTGGTAGTCCCTACTTCCCATGCACAAAATAGTGATCCAACAATAAACTTCCTCTGAGAAAGTGATTCAAAAATTGAAATTCCATACAAAGATGTTGTTTTGACTCCACTGACATACTCAGATTAATGTGCTCAGAACTGTAAGTTAACAAGCAGTGAGACACTGCAATTTGTCTGATCTTATTTTTAATTAACACAGAAATATAGTATTACAAATGTAAATTATTATAAACCTATTGGAAAAAAAGAGCGAGACAAAATACCTTCCAAAACAGCCATTGCACTTGCCCTCTCTTTCTATGTAGTTCCAAAGACCGACAGATTTGCCATTCAGAGATGCCTCTCCTAGGCACCCTTTAAAATGGGTAACCTTAACTGCAGGTGATTTCTGTAAGACAAGAAATACTTCATGAATACAATTAATGTTAAGTACTCTGAAAATTATGCAGCAAAATTTTTGCTTGGTTGTTTTCCTTGAACTTTAGCTTTGTTAGATATAAATCATAGTAAGAGAGCAAAATGTTTTAGCATAACTATTAACAATTATAATTCAAATAATAATAGATTAGTACATCAAAAAAGTAAAATAACAATGTCCTTGACCTACTTATACACCTCATGGCATGAATAACAATTGCAAACTAAAAGAAGCCATGGAAGAAGCAAACAAAACCCAAATTCATTTTATAATGTCTATACATGGAGCATGCACACACACACTGTCCTGGTTAAAACTTCATGCAAAAATTTCTAGGGAAGATTAACTTCAGGATACTAGAACACCCTTGCAGGATCTCTGCTTTATGCTCAGAGTACCTGGCATTTCTTGATGAAGTAACCAAATCATGCAATTACTTCTAAGACAAAAGTATTTCTCAAATATGTTCAAAACAATTAACAGAAGGCTGATCTCAGAATTTAACCTTGATTTGTCCTCCAAGTCCTCCAATAAACATTAGGGTTGACTTGTTAACATCCAGTATGCTGGCTGTCCCCAGAGAGGTTCCAGATTTAGGTGAAGGCTTCTGATTGGAGTTCATTTCCTCTATGCTCAGTGTACCTGTTTTTCCAAACCTGCCAAATACAAATACTAATAAACAGTCATAGAAATCACCAGGCCTAATCAACACATACGCACTATTAGATTCTCTTCCTAAGGACAAGAAAAAAATTCATCACTGAAAAATTCAGTGGATGATTTGTGTATAACACTTATGATGGTCTCATTTTAATTACCTGGTGGCATGTATTCTGTGCCATTTGTTGTTGTCAATTTGAAAATCAGGGTATTCCAGTCTTGTTGATCCAGAGCCCAAATCCCAAAGAAGAGCTACCTTACCACGTCGCATCTCCACTGCCAGGAAGTCCGCCTGAAAAACAGCAGAGCCTATTCTAATTCATGGCATCAAATGTGTACTTTCACTGGTAACATGGAGAAAGTCTTTCCAGATTCGTGTCCCTACATCCTATATTACAGGAGCTGATGTTTAGCAAAATCAGTCTTTTAACCCACTTCCAACAAAACAAAACTCCCTCAGGTTATATGCAAGTAGGTGAATGTTTTCTTTTATATATATATATATATATATATATATATATATATATATATATATATGTAAAAAAAAAAAAAAACTGGAGAAGTACAGATACACAGATGTCTAGAAATATACAATCCTGAGTGTACGTGAAGTGACTCACCAGCCTGTAAAAAAGTGCTATCCCATGACAGTGTGCCACAAGCAACTAAAAGCTGTGCTTTTATTTGGATTACAGAGGGAATGAAGAGAACATGTGACAGTGAGCCAGCACACTCCCTTCAAGTGAGTGGATGCACTGTGCTCATGAGGGCCAGCTTCAAGAAGTTTATCTGTGTTAACAAGCAAATCATTTGATACACTCCAGCATGCTATATGAAAGTATCACAGAGGGTGTTACACTCCATGTGGTTAATGCACAACACAGGAAAAGGAAGGGGGAGTTTCATCACAGGGCCAAGAGGCAATGGCTAAGGAATCTGGCGCTTTTATTCTGTACCTTTGAAAAATCTCTGGAAACATCTAAGGCACAAAAATACTTCCACCTCTAGTGAACACACCTGTCTGCAAGGGGGCCCACTTGGTTAGTTAGTTTGAAACCAAGTAAGAAAAACAAAAATCAAGTAAGAAAAAAACTATTTGAAAATTTAAATTATTAAAAGACATTTAGAACTTTTAACTACCATTACCTTCAATAAATGTACATCAGAAACTTACCTTTCCATTGCTACCCAAGTAGAAAAGGAGGTTATCTGGTTCAGCAGTTTTCACATTGAGGGTTAAGGTGTTATAATTTGTAGATGAAATTTGGGGCTGATAGGCACGAATGCAATCTCTCTCTGCTGATACTGCAACTTTAATCTGGGGAGAAAAGAAGAAAATGGAATCTAAACAAGTCTCAGTGTACACAGCACCCATTTGTAGAGTATGTACTTAGTTTCTGACCAACAGATGCAAATCTTTTGCTGAGATCCTTCCATGCAATCTAAGTACTGTTACCTGGGTTAGATTTTTGCATTCTTCCAGGTATCACTTGATGAAGAGATTCACAATATAAAAGAATGAAATCTGTCTTAATACACTCACTCAGTTGGAAGGTTTGAATCAGTAAATGAACTATTCAAATACCTCAGAAAATAACAGTAAGTCTTGGGTCAGAAGATCAGCAAAAAGCCATGTCATAATATCAGAAAATAAAAATACAGGAATTCAAAATGTCTTAAAATAAAGGACACCAATTCTAGTCTATGTGGAGAGAATTTTTTTTTTTAACAAATTAAGAAGGCAGACCATCTGCAACAATTCTGGTTATTTTTGAATTTGAATTTGTAACACTTTACACAATATTAAAAATATATTCATGCATATACGGCAAGTTCAATATTTTAAAGATTAAATAAATCATATTCCCATTGTCATACCCCTAAGATCACTGTTTATTAAACTGATAAAACATTGATCCAAGCTAAATGCAGCCAAACTTCCAACAGCTTGGTAGTATAATGACAGAAAATCCATTTTAGCAAGAGAAAAGTCTTAATTCCACTAGCTTCATTGAGTACAGCTGTACTAACTGCACATAGCACATGTGTGTGTATGCATGCATCTACAGACACATACATAAAGTTTCTCTTGTGTAGTGAAAAATTACAAACAAAAAAAAAAGCCCAAACAAACACCTTAACAAAACAAAACGCAAGCCTAACCCCCACCCTTCAAACAGAACAAACTCTCCCAAACTGGAAAAAGGGATTTTGCCAACATTTCTATTAACCTTGCCAGGAACCTCTGTGGCTTATGACACCTCAGAAAATACCATTCCCTTTTTTTCTGCAGTGGATTCATTAAGCTTCAGTAGACTGTGACAGAGAAGAAATAACTATATAATTACAAAGATTTGCAGAAAGAACTGAGTGCCTTCTGTTTTTTTAATAAAACCTCCCAAAACCTTACAATAACAGATCCACAATTATGTCAAAAGCATGCCAAATATTACTCATTACAAAGTCATTTTTGTATTTCTCTCACAGTCTAATGAGATCCATAGTACAGCTGATTCACTTGTGCTGTCTTTAAGGGAGAAGCAGAGATTAAAAAACCTGTACACTGTCTTAAAGTACTCTGGATGCTCAGCTGCTTCCTGCAAAGAACACACAGACATGACAGGCCATAGATGGCAAATTTATTGACAGAATCAGCACTCTTGACAAAAAGTTTGTAATGTTACTTGATGTTATATGGGGGCACCCCACATCAGTCTAAATCCCAAAAATTAACATCTCTTAATAAAGAGAATAGCAGTACCATCCCCCAATTTGTCTCTTTCTCACCAAAATCTCTCATAACTGCTTTCTGACATACTGTGTTTCATTATTTTTATAGGAAACAGGAAGAAATAGCAGATAAATTACTAGCTAGCTGTTCTGACAAACTCCCAAATGCAAGAAGAAACTTGATGCTGAAACCTTAAAATGTACCAACAGCCCTGCCAGTATGATTTTAACATCAGTCAGTGCTCTTTGGACTTCACTGAGACTCCACAACAAACTAAGTACCTTGAAAGTAAATTTTAGGCTTCTTATCTCCCTGCTAAAAGTGAAAAGTCATTTAAGTCTGGGATTATGGAACTTACAGATGCTGCCTGCTTGCGGGCCTGGCTGATAAGTTCTTTAATTTCAGACAGGTTTCTGTTCAGGTTCTCCTCTAGCATTTTCAAAGGTTTGAGTCTATCCAGTAAAAGACTTGCTTGTGCTTCAACTTCTTTAATTTGCTTTTCAGCTGTGAATGCTGTGAAAACATAAAAGAAATGTTGAGGCAGGGTGAAAGCAAAATGTACTGTACATTGCTAAAATACTTAGCCAAGGTAGCCAGTTTGTGATCATTTTGGTTTCAGCAACTTTAAACATCAGTAAGGGATATATACATCCCATGTGAATTCTCTGGAGGAGTTTTTTTTTTAAGTTGGCATATTTTTACTGAATTAGGAATCAACTCTCAGCCCATCAGACTCATATTTAATGCCTCTTAAAACTTCATATAATACTGCTTCTGCAAGCAGTGACATTTTGACAGAGCAAACTTACCAGCTTTTGATGAATCAGTTATGAGTTCACTTGTTTTCCTCAAAGTGTCATTAACTTGGGACAATGTAGAAGATGTATTCATTAGCTTTTGACTGAACTCCCCAAAGTGACTTAAATCCACCACAGCACTGCTGTTTGCAGACAAAGCCAGCTCTTTCACTTCAAGCATGGACTTCCTGGTATCTGAAACACAGTTCCAAGGTTAAAAAACATTCAAAACGTTCATACATACTTGTGACTAACAAATGCCTGGCTTTCTAACAGCAGCTGCAAACATAGTCAAGACACTAAGAATGCTGTCAGTTACATTCCTGTCATAGTAAGAATTGTATTTTTGTTTCTTTGGGGAACTTGATTCTGCCTGTCTTATCAGGAAGTCTGTATGAATGAATCAGGCTCGTAGCGTTTAAGTTCCCCAAACTTAAACGCTTAAGCTCGTAGTGTTTAAGTCTGTTGGCACCCACAGACACTCCTCTGAGACTAAAGTTTGGAATCCTGTGCAAAGCTGGTGTGGCAGAAGGTCAATTACACCCTCTGGTTTTGGCTACAATCACCTGTATACTGAGTGCACCACTCCCAGTCTCAGCCTGCTCTTTACACCCTCTACCCACTATAGTGGGAAGATGCTGCAGCTGGAAAAAAGGCCTAAGTTAGACCTCCAAGGATCCTTCCTCACCACTCTCCACACAGAGAACAATGCCACCATGAATCTCTGACCAGAGGAAAAAAAAAAAGAAACAACTTCAAGAAAAGTAACAACAAAGCTGAAATCAAACCACGTTAAGCTGTGAGTTAAGGAAAACACTCCTGTGATTTTAATGACCTAATTTTCAATGTACAGCTTTATGTTAGATAGCATCCTGCAGTTCATATCCAGTGTAGTAACATCATCACTACTATCACTCCTCAGCATGAATTAGGTCTCTGAATTGCAAAATGGGTATTTTAAGGCTTTGAACTTAACATTCTAATCCAGATTCACAGCAGAATCAAATAACCCTAGTTTTCCTAACTTAAAACACATTATTAAGGTTGGCAAAGTACTTAGGACCCTCTTATTCACAACTTCAAAATAATTTTCCCAATTAGTTTCCGTGAACTCAAGGTCTTGCCTTTATTCAAAATAATGACTGAAAATAGAGGAATTCTTTCACTTTAGAAAAGCATAGAAAATAGATTTAAATCAATTAAACAAAGTCAGCATTTGCAATAAGAAAATATTTACATGTAGACTGTAAAATTCACAAATTTCAACAATTTTGAAACAAGCCAGAAAAGAAAGTGAAATCTCAGAGTTCCGTATTTAAATTTCTCTGTGTGTGGGATTAAATATTCTATAACTTCACTCTCCTTTCATATCAGTGCAATTATGTTTCTGTCAGAGGCCCTCCTGATTTACAGTAATGTGAAATGTGAATCAGACTACAGACCTTATATTATAACCCAATTATGTTTAATGGGTTTACTGGAAAGAATGTAAAATATTTAGGAGGCTAAATGAAGTCTCCACTATGGTTTATTGCTAGGTCTCTGCAATCAGATAATGAACAGGGGTTTATTACAATTGTACCAGAGAGTTCCGTAATAAGGAGAATGTCAATATAAATTTCACTTACTGTTAGGCAATGCTCTGAGTGTCAACAGAGAATCATTAAGTTGGTTGCCAATTTTATTAGTATTTTCCTGAATCTTTTCTACCTTTTTGTTCAACGCATTCAATCCAAATAGAAGTCCTGTTGAAAGAAATAACATATGCATAAACAAATACCATACAACCCACACAAAACCAAATTATTCATTTATCTCATCAATGGGGATCTTTTCCCAGCAGAAAGAACATTTTATAAACAGTAATGCAAAAAGAATGCAGTATAAACAGATAAGCTCCTATGGGCACTGTTCTGTTCAAAGCTAGCCTTTTTTGCCAATTCCATGAGACTGAATGGCTACAAACATAGCGAGGAAAAGGCTATAAATTGGATTCCATGACTGTGAACTCTAATAATTTTTACAGTGTTCTTCATATTTTATGTTATCTAGCAGGAGCCAAAGAAGTGGCTTTTTTTCTATATATTTGTGATCTGTTTGCAGAATCCTCTCATTAGAAATTGAAATACATAGCCTAGAAGGAATAAAAAGAGGTAATTCTGTCCATCTGAATTACATAAAATTCACACGTATTTGTAAACCAGTGGTATTGCAAGACAACATCATTTTACAGTTACATTTTATCTCTGTGAAACATTCCCTTTCTGTCCAATTTTGTTCAAAAATTTAACTTAGGGTTTGCTTCTGCTCCTACACAAAGCCTTTGTTCAAAATGCTTTTGAATTGTTGTGGTGTAGATTTCAATGCCTTGCTGGTATCTTTGGAGGAATAAAAAACAAAAAGTATTTTTGAATATATGCAGACAAAGAACTTCAGCTTCTTTTTCCATTTGAGCTGTCCAGCAGGAACAAGAAAGAAGGATTAGGATTTAAACATGTCATCTTACATACCTGTGTCATCCATAATTTATTAAGTAAAAACAAATGAATGGAATTTTCAAGAATCATTTTTTTTTTCTTTGTCTAGTACACAGTCTCTTATTTTATTCACAAAGTTTGGAAAAATAGCCATTTCAAGCACTGCTTATAGGTAAATGGTGTAGAACAAAGGCCAAATTTTTAAACATTTACGGAGAAAAATTTATTCTTACCCAAAAAATAAAAATACTATGAGGATCCATAAAACACTAGTCTTAATTGCAAGAAAAAATGTACACAGTCATATATATACTTTTACCTTAGGCTCATGCTCATTAAAAAAAAAAAAAAAAACTACACAAAAAAGCAGCAAAAAAACAGAAAATAGAGAAAAGAAATAAGAGGCAGAAATGTGAATTCTATAGAACTGACCATCACTTTTTTGCTTCAGATTTTTAGCTTCATTCTGAAATTTGGAGCTAAGCAGTAGAGTTTCTTTTCCCAGAAGACTGAAAGATTCCTCTGGCTAAAAAACACAGACACCAATTTGCCACATATGAAAAACAGAAATTCAACTGAAAACATTTAAGTATCTGCACACAGGTACAAAATTTATTGAATATTCTTGTTATTTACAAGATAGTCTGTTTGTTACCTTATTAAGTATCCATTAAAATAATACAAGTTGTTATCCTTTATTCAAGAATGTGACATTGAATGCCTTTGTGATTTAATAATTTAAAAAAAAGACAACTATGAAACAAAACCTACAAAATTTTAGTTTAAGTACAGCTAGTGATTCAGTGTTGTCTTTTGTAAATTCTATTTGCAGGCCTAATTCAAAATTTCCGCAATGAGCAATTTAAAGTGAGATATATCAAAATCACAATCTTGTAAGCATACTTCTACCTTTCTCCAACTGAAAGAACCTGGAAAAGCACCTTGAAGGATTCATGCTGCAGAAAGCTTTAATCAGACAGAATGCTATATAATAACAACATACAAGCTCACAAAACAATGTCAACTATTTTGATCACTGTCATGTAAATGCATTATCACACATCTGCTTCTGCAGGTATAATAATTTATTTGCATGACAAAGAGATGTGAGGGGGGGAATTAAATTATATGAGACTGTTAAGATCAGACTGGGAATTGGACTGGTCTTTCTAATCTACTGTTTCAGTAACAATCTGATAATCTTCAAAGGCAGAGGTAGATGAGACACAAACATACATTTGTTATGAAATGTCCTCGACTAAGCAAAGTAACTGTGGTTGGGAATACCCAGATAGAAATGGAAGAGGGATAGGTCAAAGGAGGAGATCGTTGAATAATTCCAAAGGTGAAAGAGAGCACTAGAGGTTTGGGAATTTAAGTTCTATGGGAATACACATCAGATGCCTGATATAAACCTTCATAGAATCAAGTCCAGTCCAACTAAATGTGCATTAGACATTAAAAAGCAAACAAAACAAGGGGAAAATGGTACTGTGGCAGAGAGAAAAGAAACGTAAACCGAACTTGAAATGTGGTGTCATTATTGCCTTGGAGTCCTGAATCCTTGATTCAAGATACAGTACATACTAGCTGGCAGGACTGGCTACCATCAAGGATATGCCTCCATCAAGAAGATTCAAGTTTTCAGCAAGTGCAGAAATAATTAGAACAAATAGTACTAAATGAGAAAGGGGAAGACATAAATTAAAATACCAATTTTAATACTTACTAAATCCAAAGGGCCATTCGCAACTCTAGAGGCATCATCTGCCAAACTCTCTGTTCTTTCAATCACACTTTTAACACTGGAGTGACTGTTGATGGCAGCAGTTGCGTTCAGAGTCACATTTCTTACTCTAGAAAGGTCACTAAATAGACAATTAATAAGCAATTCTGTTTTCAGTCAAGCACTGAGTTCCATGTCTTCAATTACAACGTGCTCATCTCATCTTTCCAGAATACATGATGCACTCAGAAAAAAACAAGCACACCTTGCACAATATTGCATAAGAGGCTTTCAATTCATTATTTTGAACTGAAAGAGCCAGTTAAAAGGTTTTCAATTATGGGACTTTTTTCTATTTTGTTACTTGCTGCTCTGTTTTATTCCATTCTACCTCTTTTTTCGGTTTTTTTCCTCTCCTGTTTTGTTCCCTTTTATGTTAATTTTTTCAATTCATAAAGATCCTTGGAACAAACAAATGGTATTGCCTAAACAGAACAGAAACAAGCCCTTCTCTGAAACTCAAAAAATATATACAGATACAGGATCTAGGAGGAAATTATAAGCATCTAAAAGCTAATCTATATTAAATTTTGCTTTATTGAATTTATCTGGCTGTAGTGAAGCCAAGAATTGCTCTATGTTACTCCAAGCAAAATTTTCAGTTTTCAAAACATGGACAGGAAATTTGTTTAGTTAGGTAGTTATGCCTCTACCTATTTATATTAAATCTGGCACAAATGTAAATTTCATCATTTCATAATTCTTGAGTTTATCACCTCTCTAGTGCATCTGCAAGTCTTTGGAACTGGGTGGCATGTTCCTCAGCTCTGTATACCAAGTCAAGCACTCCTCTCACAGACATCTGCATCACCAGCTCATCCACATGGTGTCGCAGTTTGGTGCTCCACAGGACCAACCCATCCTGGTGGTCTTCCATGTTCTGCAAAAAAAAAAAGTTACCCTTTTTTTTGTTTGTTTGTTCCACTAGCAATATAAGCTTGAGAGTCTCTAAGACGATGTTGAAACTTGAGGACTTACAAATGTAGAGTTCTTTACATCTAGGGCAAGAGTAGCAGCAGCATTCAGTAGGACGTTCCCTTCTTTAATGAGCATGGTTGAGACTTCTTCACCTTCCTTTATTTTTAGCTTTTTCTCCTATAGCATAAATCAAGTGGTTTATAGTAGGATGATAAGTCAGCTATACAGAGGAGTTCACATAACACATAATAGTGTGGTTTTCAAAGATGGATCTCCTTTTTTTCAAAATTTAAAGGTATCATAGATATTAAAACATTTTAAAATGTTTAAAAATGTCAAATATCTGCTTAAAAGCACAATCACATATTTGGTATTTCTTATGCAGCAACTCTGACTGTCGAGTCTTACATTTAACTCTGCCAGGTTTGTGGAGATGAGAGGAAACAAGCGATGGGTCTCACTGATGTTAGCGAGTGCCTCATTCACCAGGTCCTGGGCATCCTGCAGGCTGCTGCTCTGCTTTGATAAGAATTGGCTTGCATGTGTTTTCAGTTCAGCAAGCTCCTGCTGAGGTTTGAGATACTCTTTCTGAACCTGGGTCAACAACTTTTCGGCAGCTCTGAAAAAGCAGAGGAATCAGAAATTAAAGAAACAGCAAAAGGGAAACTTGGGCATGGATTTCTTAAGGAGAAAATCGTGTGATGTTAAATTAATTTATATGTATCTTCCTACTAAAGTCTGCCATTTTTTCTAGAATAGCATACATACATATGGGAGTTTAGTCATTCATCTTACCACACAAAATGATGATTATCTGGGGAGAGGACAGTAATACAGTTCATAAACTTTGCATGTAATGACTAGAGGGGAAAGGAGTGAGTATGAATCACATTCGTTTGGACTTAATTTGGGACATAACCCCTCACATCAAAATCTCTGTGAAACTTTCCTCTGGGAGTACTCTACATCCTTACTGTAGTCATTCATATTTTGAATGTAGGATCAAAAAATCATTTATAAGGATTGGCATTGGAAAGAAACAAGTAACCAGACCTGAAAGACATATACCCAGAGTCCAGAAAAGTTTAAATATCAAATAAAAATAAACAATCTCATTAAAAAGAACACTGAAATGAACAATCTCTGCACTTATACTTTTAATCAGCAACAGAGATTATCTGGCAAATACTAAATTCTCCCAAATCTGTCAGTTGTTAATTGCTTCAGCTGTTCTATTTGGGAATATTTGCATCTCCATTTGAACACTTTCCAAAACTGAAGTAACAGAAATTAAAATCATCCTGAAAGTCTATTCCTTTGTTTTTCTTCATTTCAGCACATATGCTGAACACTGCAACTCCTGAAATGGTATTTTTACATAAATGTTTGTCCTTGTTAATCTGAGTGCATAACACATAGCTCTTTAGCCAAAGCAAAAAAAAACCTAGTTTATTTCAGTTATATACAGCAAAATGCATTCCATCTTTCTTACTGAACAGCAGATGTGCATTTGCATGTATTTCCTAAAACTAAAAAGTCAGAGTCCTTTCAATCAGAAGCCACGGCCTTAAAAAAGTTACAAGATCTAAAGTATTTTACAAGTCAAAAGTGGCTTCTGTTTCAGCAACAGAGTAAAAAGGTTATATTCCAAATTGTCTGGAGACTTTGCCTTTCATGGCCAATGTATGGAGACTTCACTTATAAATGTCGCCTGAAGTACATTATCACAAACAGTCCACTGTGAGTCATGTGGCAATCTCTACTTCCCAAAATACAGCCTAGCAAGCTGCTTATTTAAATAATTTTTGAATTTACAGCTGCATTGCTTAAGAAATTCTGCAGAGCAAACAACCTTATAGAACTTACTAATTCTCTTCTTCAATCTGTCAAAGGACCCTTATCAGAGAGCTTTCAGAAATTTCAAGAGACTATAATTGAAAAAGTTAATTTGCAAACACCTTCTACAACAGCTCAAAAGCTGTTGATGTTGAAAGTCAGAACATTCTTTTACTATGGAACAACACATTTGGAGACATATTTGAAGTTCCTAATAAGAATAAATGGTATATTTCTGGTCCATTTGCATGTCTATGTAGTTTCCATACAGTTCTATGTTCATCATATAGTCTGCTGAAAAAAATGAGACATGCTACCGACACAAGCACTCTATCCTGCTTATCCAAAGCACCTAATAAAAAAAAAGTCAAACTTTCAGAAATATTCTATTCTGGTCTAAGTCCTTGTCCTTAGAAGCCAATGTCAACATTCCTACAGGTTTTGGTGTGCTATGGCATTAGTCAGTATTGCTGAAAGTAGAACAAAAAATTTGCTGACTTTTGGAACAGCCATTTTTTTATCTTGCCAAGTCTGGCAATAAGCACTAATAATGACTATACAAGCCATTTCAAAATAGCCTTCAACTGGGTACACATCAAGAAAACAGCATACAATCCTAAGCAATGGCTCAGAATGCTTTAAAAATGCCTTGGTTTTATTTGCAGATCTTTGTATTACATATTCCAGTGACAATTGTCATGTCCTTCAGCAGGCCTGACATGTCCTGGGCTTCCAACTGACTGAGAGTTTTCAGCCAAAAACAACACAGAGATAGGTATTAGGGTCAGATCTGAAAGAATCTGAAATCACTGAGTCTTTTGACTTATTGCAAGGGAATTTTGTATCACATCCAAGTTAACAGGCATTACTATTGATTTTACAGACTTCTGGAAGACTTTATTATTGACTTGTATCACACAGGATGACCAAGTATTACCAAATCACGTAACTCCAAAACAAAGTTCACATACCCCCACCTGGGCTAACTATCACACTGCCACTTATTACAGCAAAATGTTTCTCCAGATATCTCCCCCAAAAAAGCAGTGTTGTGTGGCAGACACATGTGAAATGAAGTTTTTGGTAGAATAGGCTTACTTTAGGACTGTGGTAGCATTATGGTGCTGTTGAACAAAATCCTTCTTGCGCAATGCATCCAAAAGGGCAGAAATATCATCCTGCAGTCTCTGAGATGTAGCATTTGACAGTGGCAGATCCAGGCCCAGTGTTTCATTGAGTGACAAAGCAACTTCAGCAAGTACTGAGTAGGAGAGTAAACAATTTAGTTTCACCATTTAAAAAAATGAACCTATTTGAATCCTTTTGCAAACTGTAGCATTTTCCATGTAAACAGGACTTTACCAGTCGCAAAGGACATACCCTTACTAAATTCTGTAATGAAATGGAAGTATCTTAAAAACAGGATACCTTTGATGGTTGTATGTATTGTGTCAATAACGCCAGTCAGTTCTTGACTTCTATTCCTGGTTTTCTGAGTCATTGCGTCAAGTTGCTGAGCTTTTTTCAAAAATCTATTTGTCTAAAATAAAATCAGACATGATATTTGACAGTTCTCCTAAAATACTGATTTTTTAAAATAAATTAATTAATTCCTGACACTTGAATTAATTCCTGACACTTGTCTATGGTTTTTATGTTTACTTTGTTAATACTGAGAATATTTTAGTTCAAGGAAACAACGCTTCTTGATAAGGTAGATCTAACTGTTTTACAAATCTTTGATGCTTCCATGCTTGCAGATGCTTTAATTTTGTTTAAAGTTCCAGACTCTCGGATCAGAGTTATCAATTATTTCCATAATCTCTAAGCTCACAATTAGGAAAGCTATTTCTTTAACTAAGTAAATATTATATAATTTTTAGGTACAACTAATTTTTTTTAAGAAAATCACTGTTGTGGATGTATCAATATTCATGCAATACAGTAACAACACTCAGTGGATGCAGCTGGTTAGATTCTCTATACATGGTCAGAAAATTGTAAGAACATATGGTCAGCAAATGAGATCTAATGGCTGAAGAACTGTGGTCTATTTCCTACTTATAATTACTCTTCTGCTAAGACTGGATAAAGAATGCAAATGTTGTCTCTTCTCCTGTGAGACTTCAACAGATTTATTTCTCCTGAGATCATTTTATACACAATACTACAGGTACCAAGGACTTTTCGGTGAATATTCAGCTATGACATAACTTTTAATAAGCTCCACATATTAAAACTAGTGACAAGAAAGTAATTTACTCTGTCCAGTGGTAGGACATTAAATGACCATAGTACAAAAAAACTTAAACAGAAACCATGTAAATCTCCTGTACAGTATCACAAACCTCCGCAGTTTGCAGAAGATTTCCACAAAGCAATTAACTCCTTTTCAGGAAGACTAGAGCATGGACTGAATTCTTTCATTGAACTGTACAAATCTGAAATAATTTCTCAACAAGTCTCTGGCATCATGCTATTGTGCTATGAAATCTCAAATGATTTCTCCAGATAAGCTAAGAATAAAGAAGCCAGCACCTACCTCTTCATGCAAGTGATCAATTCCTCCTGATAAATTCAGAAGATTTTCTTTTGCTGTATCTAACAAGTAAGCTGGATCTTCTCTAGGAACTATAGACCTCTGTAAGAAATGAGAAGTAACAGCTCACTGTAATTTGAAGACTTTGTTGTGGGTCCAGAAAAGTTGGGAAGAAAATAACTCTGTACACTATTTAGATTATTTATATGCTTGAAAGGACTGATTTTCAAAGCACACAGGATGACATAAAGTAATTACATACATACAGTTTATGCAACACAGTGTACCATTTCTATAAATAAGCAAGAATCCAGCCATGTTGTATTTTTAATTGAGTAAAAAAGGAAGGAAGCAGCAGTTCTGCATTCGTGATTCTCAATTTCACCGCAGTCTGAGCTCCCCAAATAAACTATCTTGAGAAGTTCCAAGGCCTTTGAATTAAATATTTCATCCAGCCCCATAGCTGCTACCATTTCAGCAGCTCATCCTGGCAGAACTGCTGCACTAGGGTGTATCTGTGAGGATGACCCTGGAGATCAGCAGTCCTGTGGGTCCCTTTGTCAATAAGAAAAAATAGGAGGCTGCACTGGCCTTCAAGGTCACCTCAAACCTGCTCCATACAGCAATAAATAGGTCATTGTACCCAAGTCTATAATATGTGATACAGTCAAGTCCTGCAACATAACACCTCTCCTCCAAAGCTGCAAAGAAACTTAGGGCATCTCTTACAGAGAGAGCAAGACAAGGAAAGGTTTAGATTTTAAATGTTTCACAGCCAGTCATCATAAATACCATAGTAAGTTTTATATATATATATACATACAAACACAGATGTAGGTAAAATCCAAATTTCTACAAAAGTAATACACAAGAGTGTCCAACAGCCCCGTGTCAGTGTTTTTTCCTCAGCATTAAAAACAAGTGAAAGAGAAAACTAAAGCTCTTGAGCCTTTAAGTCCAGCAGGTTTCTTTAAGAGCCTAGTTCAAAAAAGCAGGATGGGACAGCAACCAAGTTTAGGTACGTCAGGATGAGCAAAGCATGGGGCTTTAACTAGAAAAACAGAACTACTGAAATCTTCCAATGGACTGGAGGTGCACAAGCAATGAGGAATGGACAATCTGAAAATTTGAAAATGTCATCATTACCAAAGGACCCACAGAAAGGTACAGAAAAGAGAAGTACTCGAGCTCCTGAGTTACCAGCATGAGCCAGATACAACACAATGCAGGGGACAGCCCTTCAGGGAAGATCTGTAATTCACAGAAATAACCTTGGGGACTTTCTGGCCTCCAGCCACAGTTTCTTTGCTACAAGGCAAAAGGTTTTTACATACCCAGGACAAGGGGAATACCTGCTTCCAAACAGAGAAAAATTATAAGACTATCAACTTACCCCCACGATTAAGTGGTTTAAAAAACCATGGCCCGACACAAATGAAATTACAAGCGTCCCAAGAAGTTTTATATCACTTTAAGCATCCCACTTCCAAGAAAATGACATCTGGCTTTGATTTATTTTTAATATTGGAAAAAGGTATATAATAAAACTTAAAAAGTAGGAAGGGAGTAGAACCTTACTTAAGCAGTTAAGGTAAACTTGCTAAAAAATTACCATAGTTGAGAAAGTTAAACTTACTTAAGAAGTAAGTAGAAACTATAACTGCCCTTATTTTTAGGTAAGATTTGACTTTTCTTTGCAATGAAGTGCTCAATAAAAACTACATATGAACAAATGCTTCCAAGTAAAAGATGATGATGCTATACAAACAAACTAATTATAGAAAGCAAGTGAATTGTATCCTTGAAGTATTACCATAGTTCAGTACACTTATACCTTAGGACATAAAGGAAAGGAAGCATAACTAAAGCTTTCAAACTAAAAGGTTAGCAACTAAAATTAAAGGGTAAGAGTACCTCTGCTGAAGCATAGACATGTAATTGAATCAAGTTTGCCATAAATTTTTGTAATTATTAACATTATGAAATACACTGATTGGAATTTATTCTGCCTTATATCTTAAATAGAAGAAATCATAATTCAAAAATTTAATTTGCTGAATTTGGCAGCGCAAATAGATATTATTTTGATTTTCTTGTGATATGGTGAAATACAAATAAGGCAGCTTTGTTTCTGACTCAGAGCTTGTCTGCTTGACTATTGCTGAGAAGACTCTTGCCAATAAATGTGCCTAATTTTAGTAGTCATGAAGCAGGGAGGATCCTGTTTATCTCTAGTTTTGTGCAGAGGCCACATGAACCTATTCCTCAGCAACAACAAATGACCTTCTAGAATCACAAAAAGTGGTATTTCATGTTTTGTTTAAGGGAGGGAGGAGCTGAAGGGAAGTTTGCCCTAGGCAGTCTGAAAGTGTCCAACACTGAAACATTCCACCTGACTTTAGTGTCCTGAGGTGGAGAGTAACGCACTTGGGGACTGCCACACAGCCAAAAAGAAAGGCAACTGCTGCACCCCAAGCATCCTTACTAATGGAAAAGCAGCCTACCACTACAGGGAAGGACTCAGGGACCTCTAGGGTAACAGCCTCTAGATCTGTGCCTTGGCAGCTCTTTAGCAAAGGGACCAAAAAGGGAGAAGACCTGGCCTGCTGTTTCTCTCTCACCACGGAAAATTAATCCCCTTGCTGGCCAGACTCAAAAATGCACATAATCTAGGTGAAGCACATACAAACAGCACTTTCAGAAACCCGACTGCTGATTGAAAAATGTATTTATCTGTTTACTTAAATGCCAGTGCAACAAATGAAAAGAAATTAATACAGGCAGCCAAATAACTTAAGGTCTATTTCCACAGCAAACAACATGGTCTTAATCTGGTATCACTCACACATATTCAAACCATGAACCTCAGGAGGTTTTCTGTCAAATTACTAGCACCTGTGGGTGGCTGCAAGTTTTGCTTTAAAAGTGTGACAGAATATTTCTGCTGCTTGTGTGTTCATTTTACCTTCAGATGTTCTGTTGCGTTCTCCAACTCTGACAATATCCCAGAGGGCACATGGTCAATACCAGTGAGGTTCACTGAAAGCATGGCCTCATTGAGATTATCCAAACTGTTTAACAGAACTCCTGTGCAGTTGTCATCACAAGCTAAATAAACAATTTTAAGGAAGCAGTATTAGTATTAAAATAAAGACAAAAATACTCCACTTTTGATTTAGACAGTAGGTGCCTTCATCATTTCAATTAAAAGTGATAAAGTATAACTGAATATACAGAATCGTAGTCTTGCCTTTCCCTTTCTGCTCAAGAGTGACCTTACTCCAGACACATTTTCTTTAGGTTAGCACACATTAAAGCCCTATTGGTCCTGCTATCTACTGAGCTGCTTGCTGTATTATAAGCTTATTGAGTCTATTTAGCTGTTTTGCAAAAATCCATATTGAAGCCACTCAGTCAAACAGGTTCGGCACACAGGAAATTCAAGCCTACAGTCCTGTAATTCCATTTATTTTTTTATTTCCCAGATTTTTTTAAATTTATACAAAATAAAACCAGAGTTCTAAATCCCATTTCATTATAGATGCAGACTGCTGTACTAGATACGTCTTTCCACTACTTACACTCTCATAAAGAATTACAAGTGTAATTATTGGGGAAATACAAGATTATTGGTGGAAAATGCCTATATACCTGGGATAATTCCAGAAGTTTTACTACAGTAACCTTATATAAAAATGATCAATGACACAGGAATTCAAGATTTTGCAATAAATATGATATTATATAGTCAACAGAAGTCTGAAAATTGTCTTTCCTTAAACTTGCTTGTAACACTAAATAAGCCATTTTAAGGACGAACTGTTTGGCTCATGTTATTATCTCTACTGCAGTTTCCTCTGTGTTCACAGAATGGCTGTGTTCACTGAATGGATGAGACCTCCAGAGAATACTTCTCCAAACCTCTGTTTTACAGAAATAGTAAGTTGTTAGCGTTTCTTTCCTTCACAGAAAGAACAAGGCCTGACATCACACACCCACCCAAGGAGTAACCATGTGCAGATAACTATCACTGGAGTGGAGCACAGCCCCTTGGGAAAGTACACAATTTCAGATCCACCTACAGACACACTCGTCGTCCAGCAGGAGATGCCTCGGCTCGCACTCCTCACAGAGCTGTCCCGTCACCCCCGGCTTACAGAGGCACTGCCCAGTGGCACCGTCGCAATTCCCGTGGACAGAACCGCCCGGATTGCACTGGCACTGACGGCAGCTGCCACCAGGGAGCTCCGGGTCACCGTAATAGCCAGGGGAGCACCTACAGGCAGGAATGGCACACTGAACATTACAGCATCAGATGCTACATTTACTGATAGCTAGGGTTCTTTATTAATAGTTCAACAGTAACCAGCAAATCACTCCAAGTCCTTGAGCACTCATTTATACACCTACTTATGAACACTCAATAACGTGAGTACACATACGGCTCATATTAACCAAGCTGTCCTTGGGAGTTGGGAACACATGGGAATATCATGTGTAACTCACCTTTCACAGTACTGTCCCTCATATCCTGGGAGACAAGCATCACAGTGGTAATCCTGAACACCTTTCAGGACACAAGTGGGACTAAAACTGCAGGAAGGATAAACAAATACCTGCTATCATATAAATAAAAGACCATACAGACAGATAACACCTCCAGCCACAGATTAAATACTGAAAGCAACAGCATCTTCTGTTTAATCTGATTGCATTGCTCTGGAATTTGTACTTTAAATTAAGGTTGCTTTCCCAATGTGCTCCACATGCTGGAGCACATTATGGCCTTCCTTTGAAAAGGTAAGACAATGTAAAATGGATGCTGTATGATATGCCTACGGTATGTATTTAATTGACACTTGCATGAAAACACCACAATTGCTAGACTCTCATTCTGACTCAATTATACAAAAGCAAACAATTAATATGCTTTTTGAGCTTCTGGAAAAAATCAGTCTGCACAGCATTCTGGTTTTCAAAACAGAGATAACTGTTCCTCTACCAAACAAGCAGATGTATAAACTTCAGACAAAAGAGTATTTGTTCTTCCCCTTGGATTGATCTCATGAAAAGGTCCTGCATTGAGTGGGGATGGCCTGAATCTTTGTAAATATCAAAGTACTGCTCTCTGAATGAAGACAGAGACTCACATTTGATACTAAACAATGTCACAGCAACTTAGTCAACTATCTATATCAGAGTCTATGTGTCTGTTCTAGTCTTAGAGAAAAAATTGACTCATCTACCACCTCATCATCTTATTTTAAAATTTCATAGTTACCAGTACAGCTCAGAATGCAAGCTCCATTTACTAAATAACAGGCAGCATTCAAATATCTAAAAGTTAAGGACACATAATAATAACCAACCCCTATTACAGTGTAGGAGGAGCAGAAGGAGTAGGAGGTTAAATGAGCCTAAACATGGGAGTGGTAAAATGTACACTGGATTTAGTAGTAAGCTCTGGTTACCTGACAGGGTTGGCTCTGGGACAGGCACAAAGGGAGCAGTCATTGGCAGATCCAGTTACTTTCCCGTAGTAGCCTGGGGCACAAGCACTGCAGTAATCACCAACTGTGTTATCTCTGCAGTTCTGAGACACAAAATTCAGATGGTTTAAAACAACAACAAACAACAGGAGTAACTTTATCTACTTGTATCTACTTTATCAATACAACGTGTACAGTTTCCAACAGTGATCTCTACATGTCACTACCCACTGGTCAGCATTCTCCGAGTGAAAAAACCTTTTATGCAAACAGAATGCCAGCATGTTTTCTCTTATGTGAATGCCCCTTCAGGCAGGCTGACCTGATTTCTTTTCTAAATTTCCATAAAGTCTATGCATTTTTGCTACTGTTAATCAATTCAGGTCAGGACATCACAGTATAAAACAATAAATCCTAAAACCCCCCCCCAAACAAACAAAAAATCAGAAAAAAGAAAGAAAAAAAAAACAAAAAAAACCAAACCAAACAAACAAAAAAATTAAACAGAATTCTTGGCTTTTCTGTTTCAGCATTTCACCAATGCTGAGGACTATGCAAGCTAGGATTCACAGACACTACTTTTAATTTGTCAAGACTGCTGATCAATAACCAGTGCTATTAATATGAAACACTAAATTTGTATTATAAACACAATTCAACTGACTAGTTCCCCAAGCGAACAAAAATAATTTTCTGCTCCCCTCTTTTTTTCTTTTAACCTTTCTTTTTTCTTATTCTGTACTTCGTACACCTGCTAGTGTGTACTTTAGATTGGTTCATGAGGTAAACAGTAGCAATGCAACCTCCTATTTTATGGCAGTAGAAGTCAGGTGAAAACCAAGTCTCTTGCTTACACCACTCAGCTGGAAATTTTTGAGTAGTAATTTCAAGACACAGATGACTTGCCCAATAAGAAACTAAGAGGAAGAATGATGAATATTCACATTTGTGAAAGACCTATGCATTTCAGCCTCATAGAAGTGAGAACCTTAGTTCTTACTCATGAGCTACATACTTTTGTACAAACCTAAAAGCAGAAGAACAGCTTAGAAAAGTCTGAACGAAACTCACTTAGAAACGAACTTCAAGAATGAATTCAGCAGAAATTGACTTTGAACTAACCCACTCACCACTAGAAAAATAAACCAACTGGGGAAAAAATAGGGAAAAGTACTGAGCAATGCCAGGGAATGGCCTTATTTGGTTAGCCAAGAATTTGCTGTCCACAGCTCGTCAGACCACAAGAGAGAGGAAATGTGTTAGTCATATGTGACCCCTCTTTGCAACCTTTAGGATGAGAAAAATGAGAAAATCAATTTAGCTAAAGCATATCCCTACAATACTGTAGTCTCTAGGCATTAAAAAAGCCTCATTTAAAGCTGCCCAGAGGATTCTCTTCCTGAGAAAAATTTACCTTTAAGTCTGTGGTGTGGTATGGCTTACTGTATCTTTTATTTCTTTTTTTCTATGCCTAAGCAAACCTTGTCCAGACACCCAAAAAGTCTCACAGAAATAAAGAAGTCTTAACCAATATATGAGTAATATAAAAAGTAAAATTAAAAGTAAAATAATTAATGATTTTGAGTATGTTAATGCCCCCCAAACCTTGTTAAATTTACTTGGAAACGAACCTTAAGGGAAACTATTCAGATTTTCCACCTTTCAGAGCTGTCGGGGGGGAATCATATTTTGTCCAAGAGGTACAGCCATATACTTCTCCTAAAAACTCCTTGGATAGGTTACTACCATTGTATGCTCAGGTGAAATCAACAGAAGAATGTATAAGATGTACATACCAAGCACTTTCCAGTGTCAGGATCACAGGTTTCACTGTGGTTGTTGCACTGACATGGGACACAAGGTGCTATCAGAGTGTGACGCTCTCTTACACCGAGCTCTGTATGCTTCCCCCTGTAGTATCCTGGAGCACAGCTCTAGTTGTAAGGGAAGTAAAATAAAATTTTAAAAAATTATCATAGCTAACAGCTGCAAACAATTTTAAAAGCCATTTAAGGTTGTTTTTTTTTTCCTTCACACTATAAAGTATACAAAAAGGATTCAAGGGTTCAGTACCTGGCAGGACAATCCAGTGTAACCAGCGGGACACCTACACTGCTCTACAAGACGAGCTAGAGGTCTGCCTAGATGCATTTCTTCAAACTTGACTGCAATTTCCATTGAGATATTTGCAATTCTACAAGACATATGCAGAGGAGAGTGTGAACATCTAAAGAAGCATCAACACCAGAAAAAAATCCAAAAATATTTTCATTCTTCAAGATCAGGGCTACAATACATAATCTTCCATAATTTCCCACGCATATTCCCAAATATCTCTAAAACGGAAGTGTTTTTTACTTATTTATGGGATTCAAGAATCTACAACTAAACACATCAGAGATTATTAAAAGCAATAAAGGTTCATTCCTCTCAGTCTGGAAAACTTCCCAAACCTACCATGCAAGAGTCTGTAATTCTTTCTCAGAAATATTAGACTACATTTGCCTCATGCCACAATTTTGGACAGAGCTAACAATATGATAACTGAGGGCAGGTGAATCAAAAATAACACAAAATCTGGAGGTAGACTCAGACCTCTTCAGAGCTGTGAAGACATACAGACATTGGGTTTTCACTGGATGCATCTTTGCTTGTCTTGTGAGTTTCCAGACTCACAGATGCAACAATGAAATCCCATCCCTTCCCTCTCATTAGTAACTTAGCTCTGGACAAAATGGCAATAAAATGCTACTGCTCTAAGGCAGGACTATCTTATTACCACTGCCCAGAGTGTTTCAAGCTACAGGATACACCTAGATTGATACAAACCCAAGAACTCAGGAAACCACATGCTTCAACTGAAAAAAGAAACAAAAAAATTCAATATCCATAAAAATAAGATGGGAAAGAAGTATTTTAGAAAATATAAAATATTTAACTATATCATCAGTCCTGCAGACCACTGCATCAGCCTGTGCTTCTCTCTGTGTCTTGTTACTGAAGTAAGCAGCAGAGTCATTTAGTGTTTCACAAAAAAGAGTTCAAGAGGGATTCTGCTGCAATTAAAAGTCATAAATGTTTTCTTGTCAGAGGAAAAGTCATAAATAAGAAATTGCAAATTTCTCAAAGTCTTTACTGTATAGCTCAGTTGGGGCTATTTGTTAGTTAAATTACAATAAATGCAATAAAATAAATAAATACAATCAGAGGTTGCTTTACCTGCTTTGCTGTAATCCTTGGCCATAAGCTGCTTTGATAAGGATGTATTCAACATTGCTGAGCACAGACATGAAGTCAGAACGTGAGACAGGTTTATCAGACACAGAGTTAAAATACTTCCAAGAATCCTAGGGAAACATAACACATTCATTGTTATTATTTATTTATTATTAAAATCATGAGCATTCACTTTTACATCAAGGTAGTGCTGCGTTACCGCTGTGTTTTGGCTTACCTCCTTCATTTCTACTTCTTTGTCAGTTCTTACTCCATTTTCTGGAGAAGGGATGTCTACATAGATTACCAGCTTGCTGGTGTGACCTCCCTTCATTAGAATCTGTGGCTCAAAATTTGAGGTTCCAAAGCCACCCAAAGCATAAAAGGCAACAGTGTATCTCAGCTTCCCTCCATAGGCCATGAGCTGTTTGGATTAAAAATTATTACTGTTATTCATTCTAAGGTTCAAGCTACTAGTTGAAAATATATTAACATCATCTGTAGACTGGGAAACTGCCAGTCCTTTGAAGAATTGGCAATAAAACATGAAATCTGACTTAAGTTCAGTGATTTTCCCACCAAGGTTAAACACATATTTCTAAAAAGCAGTATTTCTAGTTTCTTTACCTAGACCCTCTCAAGGTGTGCATACAATTTTCATTAAAATCCTAAGCAATAGAGATTATGTGATCTGTATACTGATTCTAGCATCAAGGTTGAAAATTCATTTAGGTTTCTACAATGAAACCAAATATATCACTGCCTCCCCCCCATCACAGAATTTTTACTGTGAAGTAATTAAATATGGGTGTTTCAAATTTACAGGGCCAAGAAACATCTTGTTAGGTAAGGGTAAGGTAAGTATATTGTTTGTGCTTTCTGCAAGTAAGTTCTGTCACTGAATAGTTACATTGTTATGACCTACAGGAATAGAACTAACATAGAAATATGTTATAAAGTTACTATTCTAGAGTAAAGGAGTGTCTATTAGATAGCCAAGTTATCTTCAAAGCATTCCAATTATTTAATGTTCTTACCTGGTCTCCCTGAAACTGCTCTGGCAACTTCCAGTAAAATGTTTCTGTATTTAAGTATTTTCTGACTATGGCAGCATCCAATAAAACATCAGAAAATTGTGAAAATACTCCTTCCACTGTCCCAGTCAGATTACTTTGAGCTACTACATTCAGAATAGCCTGATCTGGAGTTAATGTTATCTGCAACACAAAGAGCAAAAGATTTATTCAATACAATATCCTGTTTACAATTTTGGCTGCTTTGAAACATCAGAAGTCCATCCTAGAGTAATAAATGCCCAATCCAAAAACCTGGAAAACATGTTTGATATTTCCTTTTTTTAAAAAGCGAGGTTAAAATGCAAGGTTTCAGAAATAAGAGTATGACCATTTACCATTTGCTTTCTTTTTTCTTCTGACCTATGCCACTGGCCCTGTAAGCCAGTCAGGACACTCAGGTGATCCATTAAATGTGCACACCAGTATGGTACCTAACATGAGGATAACAGCAAACTGTGTCTGTGTGGTTATATTGCTTTACTCACAGGAATTCTTACGTAGTCTTCTAGTTCTGAACAAGATGTGGACATCCCAAAACAGAAGCATGGAGTACATCCTAGTGCATTGTTAGCAGACAGACCATAAGTTCCAGGTTTACACTCACTGCATTGTAGACCAAAAACATTTTCCTAGAGGATATTAAACAAAAAAAAAAAAAAAAAAAAAAAAAAAAAAAAAAAAAAAAAAAAAAAGGTAACAGCATACTTATAATACTTCACTATCTAAATGAAAGATGATTATTTTTGGAAGAAAAACTAGTTGCTACATAAACTACATAGCAGAATATCAATTATTGTATGCAATCTGTTTTACTGTGCAGTACATTATTTTTTCATTATTTTCCAATGCTATTTTGCTTTCTTTCTTAAAAAAAAAAAAAAAAAAAAACCAAAAAAACAAAGCCCCATACAAACAATCACATATCATTTAAGTTAAACTCATATATTTGACTGTCTTATCAAAAATTAGCAGCTTTGTATTTAAATTCAAGACAGACTTTCCTCCCAAACCTGCATCTGGAAAATGAGCTCCAAAAGCCAAATAAACTGCTCACTATGAATAAGAATCAAGAGACCTATTCCCCAGTGTGTATTTTTGCACTCAATTCCCAACTGGTAAGCTGAACCTCAAGAAACACCCAAAACTACAGTCATCTTTAACCAGAGATTGGACAGAACACTAGGAAGGCATAAATTTGTTGTCTTAAAGTAAGTTTTCTATCACTTAGTCTTTCAAGAATTGATTCCCATCTTTTCAGAAAAATCTACACTATCTATGTTCTTAATGTTTCCTTTCCTATATACAAGAATATCAGACTTCACTATTAGCAATATATCTGAGTTATCCTTAAGCACTGCTTTTGGTTGCAGCATAAGAAATTAATTTGAACTTGCAACATAAACATATTTCAAAAAACACTGATATTCTCTATTTATTATTTATTTAGTATTTAGTATTTTTCCTATCATTGTAATCTGAATTTTCAAAAAAGCAGGCTGTATCATCTGAACTAACGAGTTGTCCCCAAACCTAATAAAACCAAATGTGTACGAACAGAAAAATGTCACTGCTATTCAATTTTCCTGACTAATAGTAAGATCTGTCACAGAAAATCTTTTAGCAGTGATCTAGGTGTACCCAAAAATGACACAGATTGCCTTCTGAAGTCCTTTTAGCCCCGCATCTTCCTTGGTTTTAATGCAGTCAATGTCTAGAAAACACCAGTGCTTTCCCAGAAGGGGATGAATAACTCGGTACCTTGCAAGCACAGACGCCACTTTCTTCTTCACAACCACAAACTCCTTCAGTGTCATTACATGTCTCTGCTTTGGTTCCACTCAAATCACAGTCACAGGCAACACAGTCTGGGTAGTCCCTGTAGCCTAAGGCACACCTGGAACAGTCTCGTCCTCCAAATTCAGTCTTGCACTGGCACTGACCTGTCAACACATCGCACTGGAGACTGGCTGAACCAGTGCTGCTACAGCTGCAAGCCTTAGCAGAAAAAAAGGAAATGTTCATAAATGGCAGATCTTTTAAAAAGTATGTTTTCACAACAGAAACAGCAGAGCAAATTTAAAAATGACCCTTAAAACTCAGTGTTTGTCAACAAATACCGTACAGTAATAAAAGGGAAGAAATTCCACACAGCAATGAGGTTGTTTGGTTTGTATTTTAGAAGAGAACTACATTTCCAGTAAGCAGTACATGGCAAAAGGTTAGAAGCTTTGTTGATTCCCAAATATGGGTTGGGAACCAAAGGACTTGAAGGAATCTGTTCCAGAAAACAAAAGTATATCCAAAATACTTAATTTACAGTACTAGTAGTTGAATACAGACAATAAATTCAATAATATTGTATAAATGCTAAATGAAAGAAATCTGCAACTATCATCACTTTATAAATATGACAGAAAGGAAACTCTTACAACTAACACACTTTTAGGATTTCAAGAAGCATTAATAGATTCTGCATCTTCCTCAAGCTACTCTCACTATTTGATGAGGAACCAAGAATCTCATTGCATCCCAAAGGTGGGAAGCTCAGCATGCAGCACAGTTCAGTACCAAAGGAACACTGTTTCCTGGCACAGTGCATCTTTCATTATGCAATCAGTAATATGAACCTGTTAGTACAAATAGGCAAAGTGGGTGTACTTTATTTGTCATTCTTTTTTGAAGCAGTATGGATTAGCCTTCACTCTTAAATTTCTTACCTGTGGTTACTTAACAAGCCCAATTTTGGTCTGTGGTTATTTCTAATTGAACAGGCAAGAAGTACATTCCATCTATCATCATCTACATGAGCATTTTCCCTGAGTTATATTTCTCATCAGCTCTCTTTGAGATAAAAAGCCTTTACCTTGCCAAGTCCTGGATGCCAACACCCACAAGTTCTAGAAGAATTACTGTCTACCCTCTAGCATTCTTCACACGTTTGCTGGTTACCCACAGCACTCCTTGTACTAAGCAGTTTTTACTCTAGCACCACGTACTATAATGCCTAGTTCAATACATTTTATGGCCACACAGGTTGACAACTTTGGCTCTCAGGTATCGGTAAAGGCCCACAGCTCTGAACATCAAACTTTAAACAGTAATAATTTACACGTATTCAATCTCTAGCTACTTGTGATGAAGATAAGTAAGGACTCTAAGGTACAACACACTGTGCTGCAGCACCCACGAAAACAACTGTAATCTAAACAAGACTACAGCTCTGCTACACTACTGTACCCAGAAATGGATGCTCAATATCAAGAAAATCTCTAGAAACAGAGCCAGATTAAGTAACCACTTATGCATTCTCTATTGTAGCACCAGACAGTCTGGGCTTCCCAGCATCTCCGACATTTCATCCACGTAGAGAGCAGGCAAAGGGTCTGTCCTGGGTTTGCCAGAAGACATTGCTCCTGATCTTAAACTACCACATTTGACTATTCACCACAGGAAATATCCCTCTATCGGGAATATTATCTGGAGATTACATTACTGTTTGTTGTGTCAAGAAAGGATCTAAGATACCTTACAGTAATCCCCATTCATTATTGCAATGCTGCAACCAAAAGGAATGATAAAATAACCTAGCAAAAATGAGCAACTGCATATTCAATTACACCTGATCATTGGCCAGTGCTGTGGAATCACTCTGTGAATGGAACACCTCAAAGGAAATGCACAAGGACCAGCACCTTGTATTTGCAGTACGTTAGGTAAGAATTGACAGCAAGCCAACAGCTAACAAAGCTGTGGCTTAAAGACTAGTTGCCAATTATGTTAATATGTAAATCACTTAAGATAGTTAACTCTGAAGACTTATTAGGATTACTTTATCATCGTTTACTCAAAATTATTAAAGAGAGAAAAAGGATACCAATTTGGCTGCCATTTAAATACTTACTACATGTAATGACAGACCTTGTCAAGTTGATTGTGTTTGTGGTTTCTCCACTGAAATTACCCATTACATTCATGTAATTGAGGCTTTTTAAAATCTCAACATTTATAAAACAGTTTGGACCTATGCCATATCTGACAGGAATTTACTGCATGAACCTAGAGGCATGAATGGTTGCTATTTCTTGGATCTGCACTGACTTGGCATTTAATTGCTTAATCATAAGCATTAAGGCAAGATAATGGGAGCTACCATTGTTCCATTCATTATACGTTAACTACATTATACCATATAAATTATAAATTTTCAGAAAAAGTGCCTGCAGTAACTTTCAAGACACTTCTAATGTTCTTAAATCTGTAATATAACCACTTATTGATTTCCACAGAAACTATGTTCCCAGCTACCCTTTGCTGCTATAAATCTGGTGCAGAACCACTATTGAAACACCTAAATGTTAGAATACACACCTCACAATTTTAATGTGAGCTGTGCACATATCCAGAATAAGCACTCTGATTATATTTTCAAGGACAGCCCTCTTAGAACGTTCCTCAATAAACATTGTGCCATCTGTTGTTTTGCTGTTTTTTGTTTTAATGTGAGCATGTTGCATTAACACTTAGAGACAGAATAAAGATTGTGGTTCTCAAAAGAAGAATCCAATTCTGACATTCGTGTAAGGCAAGTTGCTTTTAACAGCCATGGCTTTCACCCAGCCTACCATACCTTGCAACCAAGTTGAGGAGAAAGTCCCCAGTAATTTTCTTCACAGAGTTCACACTTTTGTCCATGAGTGTGAGGGGGACAAATGCATTGGCCAGAATCAGCATTACAGTTGTTCTGAGTATGGGCACAGTCACAGGCTGCAAGAGAAACAGGACCAAATGAGTAACTTTTATCCATACTTTACAACCCCAAGAACACCAACAGTCCTACTTTTCTTATGTAGTACATTTGTCTATTCCACTAGGAACTCCCTGCCATCCCTAATCACTGAGAAACAAATCATGCCCACAGTGACATTTTATTTTTTTACTGAAAGCCCATTATTGCTCATTGTCTTAGCCTATTTGATGTTTCAAAAAGCAGTGCTGCACTTCCACAGGGGGATCAACAAGACCAAACAAAATTACTTTTGGAGTAGAGTACATTTGTAGGAAAGCATTTCTATTACAGACGACAGAAAATCATCAGGAGATATTCTAATGTTCTCAAGCAGGTGAAAGAATTAATCTCAAGAATTGCTTATTGAATAATAGGGATGGATAATTATTTTTATAATAATTAACTGCAGGATGCACTTGGCTATTTAAGAAACAAAATACTATTCCAGTTAAGAAGCAGAATTTCAGGGAAGTGATTTTATTAATCTTTTTAGTAACATTTAAATAATTTCCAGTAATGAAATGGTTAAATGTACCCAAGGGATCTTTGCTTCTTAGTAAAGACAAAGTATATTAATTTCAAAACATAATCTTATCACAATCTCTCTGCATATTTCATTTTAATGTACTGTTTGAGGCATGAAAAAAGTGGTTTTGTCTGGCTGGAGAAAAGACAAGCATTCCTTTAGCTATACTGTATTGAAAAGGGCATCTTATTAACATGAAAAATTAGGGTTTGATGGCATGTTCTCCTCTTAGATAAACAATTTCTTCCTCACCATGACTCAAAATCGCACATAGCCAGATGATGATGGGAAAATAGAGTCAATGACTTCTTATCAAAGTATGAAACACACATTTAAGAATTAAATGAAAAAAAATTAAGTAAAAATCTTTAGGAGTAGAAGATCTTCACTTTCCCAACCGCAGGAAAAAAATTCCTTTTCTTTGAAGGACTGAAGGGGTTTTGTAATAAAGAGACAAAGGAGCTATTGAAGATGTAATATTTCTCTCATACACCCTTTATGAGTTATTTCATAGTGACCACCTTTTACAAGGAGTCACACAGTAAGCAAAGAAATGTTTTGTTCCCTAGCTTAATCAAAGATTAGCAGACCTTCCTACAGATTCTTCCATATCGTCATAAAAACAACTGACCTTTGCCAGAGTTCAACATACAATACATTGCTGAAAGAAATTCCAGACAAACTCTGGAAGGATCTCTGGATTAGAGCTTACGTGTGCAGCCACCATCCTGGAATGCATAAAAGCCATGAGCACAACGATCACACTTCTCTCCAGCCACTCCTGGCACACAGTGACACTGCCCCTGATGACTGCAGTCCTCAGACACAGAGCCAAACTGGCTGCAGTTGCAGGGAACACAGCCAAGGCCAGTAAGCAGCCCATAATACCCATTCTGTTGGAGAAGAAATAAATAGATTTGAGCAATGTTTCATAAATTTTTGAAAATACAACAATATACACTTTTGTTTTCTTCTGTTTACTCCCCGTGATGTCTGACCTGCATGAATCATGGCCAGCACTGTGTGACTGCTGAGGAAAGACTCCCTGGCATTATCTCCTCATTGTTGCCAGCTGTAAAGCAATATGCACTTGGGTGAAAAACTCAACCCTGAAATGCTCTTATGGTCCTCTAATCTCACAAGCAGGACACTATGTTTTGAAGTCTGATGCTATTCTAATTCTGAGACTTGCATGAGGTGAGGGTGGGCTGTGCTGATCAAACACAGACACCTGTGACTGAACCAAAGCCTAGAATGGAGCAGGTCAGTGATCTAGTGTACGTGTGTCACAAGTCATTCAGCTGAGCTGGCACAAAAGGCAGGAACTGGGCACGGATTTCCTGGTCTCTGATGTTGTTCTACACTCAGCATAGACTGGAAGCTGCTGGTTTGTATCACCAGTGAATATCTGCTTGTTCTTACAACAGGCCTGCCTTTCAGCTGAATCCCTTGTTGGCATTCAGCCACGATGTATTTATTATCGCCAACCACACTTCTTCAGACATTCCCAACTCAGACTTCATTATACAGAAGCACAGCTCTAAAATCCCTTCAGGTTTGTTAACAGTGTTTGGTTTGGTTTTTGACTGCACGCTGTCAGCACCAGCCCGAACAGCCTTATGCAAGAGGGTGCTGAATCAATTGCATAGCTTCACATCTGCAAGGAGCACGTGCAGAGCAATTTTCAGCCACAAAAACCTCTGCAGACAAACTTTGGTCTCCACTTCAGCAATAGACCTCTCTCTCCTCAAAACCTATTCGCTGCTATTCTCTGTATCTGCTCAAACCAGTATCTATAGATAAAGAGGAAGACAAGAAAATCTATACATTAGCAACAGGTAATATATCTGCTTACCAAGCATTTATCACATCTTTCTCCAATTACATTTGATTTGCAGGAACAGACACCTGTCTCATGTTGACAAGTACTTGAAAGGGAACCATTCACATGGCAGGCACAGGCTTGTGTTCAGACAAAAAGAAACCAAATTAAAAAATTATTCATGTGTATCTATAGGCATTCATTATTATACAGAATTCAAAATCTGGTGTATGATGTGTTTCATCTGTTTATAGCCCACAGATGCTAATATATCACAGAAATGCCTGTGCATTTAGAATAAAATTTAAAAAACAAAACACCTCAGAAAAGCTGTATTTGAGAAGTATTTCTTCTTCCAGCCCTATATGTGACATTCAGAAGTAGGAAATGTGTACAGCATGCCACTGGAGAGACAGTGTTAAGCAAGCCAATAAGCTCCAGGGATTCCAAGTGTCAAACTCTAAGATAATACATTCCCCTCTCTCAGCCTAACTCAACCCCAGAGTTTTCAAACTGCACTTACCAACTCATAACTCCAAGATTAACTCTTTCAGCAAAGGTGCACATCCTCATCCATTTTGCACAAGAACGCTACATTTTTGTGTTCTTTAAATGCTGGGAGTAATAAAAATAATAACTTACCACGACAGTTTTTGTCAATCACTGCATCCCCATAATACCCATCAGCACACTTTTCACAGTGGTGACCTGCTGTGTTGCCCAGACATTTCAGGCACTGTCCTGTGAAGGGATCACAGTGGCCCTCCTCTTGAGGGTCTACATTGCCATTGCATTCACAAGGAGCACACGACTCTCCAGGCACAAGAGGATTCCCATAGTAACCATTAGCACACCTGCATCAGAGATCAAAAACTTTATCAGCTAGAGTGTGGTCGTGTCATGCACTCTCTTCACTGAAGGGAGTTTTTCCCTATTAAATTTTAATCTAAAGTGCCTCTGTATTACAATTAAAGGCAAAATAAGAAGGAAAATTTCATTAGGAATGTTCTGTTCATGTGGTATGAACAATACGAGGAAGACAGGATGATGAACACCTAGTGATGGCAATGATACAGATATTTCACCCAAAACTAATGTACCTACTTTTCGCATTGAGCACCAGTATAGCCTGGAAGACATCTGTCACAGACAATTCCACCTTCCTCAGTCAGCTGGCAAGTGGGACTGAAACTATTAAAAATATTTATGGCAGTTAGTATCAATGCACAGAATCACAAGGCTTCTGCAAGCACTCAATACACACCCTTCCCCGCACCTAGCTATATTAACACAAATTTGCAACTTTTCCTAGTTTATCAATGCTTTTAACAACACAATGTGTCAAAATAAACAAGTTTAAAAAACTTGGGGTTTTTTACTTTAAAAGCAAGATTTTAAAACTTTCTAAAAATTTGACTTTCATTCCAGCAAAGCAGTGTAATTGCTGAATTACTTTTTTATTGATACAACACTTCTGTCCTTCTACTGTTTTCTGAAAAAACAAGGAAGATAACCATGGTTTTGGTGCAAAGTTTAAGGACAGGTTGAATTATTACTTTCACCCACCATGCAAAATCGTACCAGTTCACTCAGCCTCTCTTAGCCTAGTCTATACATTTGAAAAACAATGTTTCTATGTGACACAAGCAAACAAAGATGAAGGGAGAAAGTCCTTTTCTATCCCCTTCAGATGTCATGACGCTTTTCTTTATCTCACTTTCTGGTTTTGCTGAAGATGCAAAAGAATCTTGCATAAGAAGCTTACTTGTTTGCAGCAGACTTCAGAGGACAAGCACATGGCTGGCAGTCCTCAGCTGTTCCTTGGGATGGATTTCCATAGAAGCCAGGCAAGCACTGATCACAGAAAGCTCCTGTCGTATTGTGTTGACAAGCCTGTGAGACATGGAAAAAATCTTTTTGTATTTTCTCTTGATGGTTTTTCGGCCCCTGAGGGATTCCTGCAGCAGTCTGCATGCAGTATGATATCCAAGGAAGCCATTCTTCAAGCCATGAAGAATTGCCTAGAAAACTCTGAAAATAAGTGTTTGATTGTTTTTCTCAGTCGTAACAATCCTGATTGTTTTTTCCTACATTTTAGAATATACTTTATGAAACCAGACACATTACTTCTACACATACTTAAATATTATTTCACATATTGCACACATTTGTAGTAAAAAACTTAGATGGTTTGTACTGGTGTTTAGCCATTTTGTTCCAGTAACGTTAAATTTTCAGAAGAGATGAGAGTGCTAAATTTTCTCTTCACAAGGTAATGTACAATTTCCACTGGTGTTAGTCATGGAAGATGCACATATATCTGTAAACAGATATTCTCCACTTAAATTTGTTCTTTTCAGGAACCTGCAGCAAGCAAAGTCGAGATTTTCATCAGCCACTATATGATAGCATTTTTGTATTAGTTCTGAGTATTCTCCACTTGAAATTATAAACTGAAACAAATTCTTTATTGGAAAACACAATAATGGAGTCTTGAAACAAACTCTGAACTAAACAATGAAAACTACCAACAACTAACACTTGGTACCCATAGCTCGAAATTATTCACACTGTAAACTTGTCTCCCACAGTCAAAATGCTCTCCTAATTCCTAAGTGCGTGCTTAAAACACGGAGCACTTTGAAGGATGACTTACAAAGCAAACACCATGAATGTCACACTCAGCTGCATGCCCATTGCACTTGCAGGGTTGACAAATACCTCCAAAGATTATTCCATCCACACGGTAGTACCCAGGGAGACAGGACTGAAAAGAAATGAAGGGGGAAAAAAGCAGTAGCATTATGTGTGTTGAAAATACACATCAGAACTTTTTCAAAGAGAGCAATTCTGACCACCCACCATCCTACCCATTCACACTGTGGTAACTGAATGCTCTTTCAACCCTATTGATGTCATTGTAGCTCTTTTCTAGTGGTTGTTTTTTACTTGCACTGGATAAAGGGGATAAGAATTAACTCCATAAAACTTTGATTCATCCCTTTGTTCCCTGGAGGCATGAAAGTTTACTTGTGTGTGGTTTAAAATGTGAAATTCTTATTATGGGACAATAGAAAAGCTGTTCTACCACCTCTGCAGAGCCATTAACAATGCTATAGCACAGGGCTTCATACTGAAATTATTTGTCAAAATAATTCCTGCTATTCTGCAGTAGGACTGTGCCTCTATAAATCTTCTATTCACAGATACACAAGACATCACCTTGCACAATGCCTCTCACCCTTGTGGGTTCTTCCAAAGGCTAATTCCTCCCTGCTAAGGTTCCGTATTGCCTCCATAAACTTAATGACAGGAATAAACTGAACAAGATCCAGATCCAGAAAAAATGCTATTAATGAGTAAGGTAAGCTCAAAATAGCTTCACAGAGCTTTAACAGCTGCTCCCTCTGCAGCACTGATATTCTGAAGTGCATCATCCTTTTTTAGTGCCATGAAAAAAAATCCAAGAAGTAAGTTTAAAATCCTATTTAGAGTATCTGAAAGAAAATACCTTCAGGACTGCGTATAGTAGACAGCAATTCACCACAGAATATATAATTTAATGGCAGTTTTATTAAAGGCAACCTGCCTTTCAACCTATTTCCCTTACAATAAGAGATAAATTTTGCATACTCAAAACACTGTAAGAGTTACCTCACAGGATATTCCTGTGTAACCCTGAGGACATTCACAGAATTCCACATCTGGTGCTGAAGAAAGATCTATAACATTTGCACTTGCAGTATCCAGGGTCACAGAGTCCAGTCTAGGATTAAGCAGGAAAACATCACGTTATTTGTTTCCCAAAACTTGATCTTCACTTGATCTTGAGTAGAACAGTTTGCTTCTGGGGATGTAACACCAGTGAGCACTGCTCCCTGGCAGGGACAACTGAGGAACAGGCACCAATCTCTTCTGTAAGAAGTCTGTGATCATATTCTTACTACAGCATTTGCACTCATGGGAGGAGATGTCCCCTGTTGCCATTACTGTTACTGGAAGAGACAACCTTCTCAGCAACAGATAACATTTTTGTAAGGAATCTTTACAAACATTCCATAAAGATGAACACACTATCCCTAAATGAACATAAATTTCACCAGAGTGGTGTGGGTGAACAAAACAGGTTTGGTATCAGTTCCTATTTTATTGACATAAAATGCTACCAAATGACAGAATATTCACAGTGTATTTTGAGTAGAAAGGAATCATCAAGCCCAACTCTTAAATAAATGGCCCATATGGGGATTTGAATCCATAACTTCAGTGTTATTAGCACCATGCTCTAATTAAGGAATGAGGAAGAAAGGTTGTCAGTGAGTGTAAGGAAATTAGGTAAGTAAATGATTAAGCTGATTCCCTTCAGAGTTATACAGCTTTATTCCTATATCTTGGAGAAGAGGTAAAACAAAGATGTATAAAGTCTGACACAGGTACTGCCAATGCTGGTTTGAGACTATGGAATGATTAGCTAATCCACTGTAGCCTAATTTTCCTGTTCAGATCTCCCCTAGAGATGAGTCTTAATAACATCCACAAACAAACATCAAGAGAAATTACAATCAATGTTTTGATAGGTTTTCAATAGTCAGTGATGGACTAA
This sequence comes from Sylvia atricapilla, assembly GCF_009819655.1. Lineage (NCBI taxonomy): Eukaryota > Metazoa > Chordata > Aves > Passeriformes > Sylviidae > Sylvia > Sylvia atricapilla. The sequence goes on along the minus strand of NC_089140.1, from coordinate 102,333,552 downwards.
CTTGTCACACACCCAAATGAACATACTGTAGAGAGTTCTGCAGCTATTTCCCTCTAAAAAAAGCAGCCATTGTAATAAGGCTTTTATGCACTATTACTTTGAAGCAGAAGACAACATCTCTACTATCAGGTATCTTTAATATCAAATGTCCCTTACCACACACTCCATATAACTGTATTGTGGGGACAAAGACAGGTCTTAAGAAAATTCAGTAAACATTACTTACTAGAAACTTTAAACATAAAGCTTCAGGAATACTGCCACTAAGAATCATGACTCCTATGCAGAAAAATAATACAAGTATATAGATAAAACATTCAAGTTAATCTCCCTTACCTGTACACAGCCTTTTTGGCAATGTTGTAGTTGGCCCTGATCAGAAGATGGGTCACATTTGCCAGAACAGTCATCAGCATTTCCCGGTCTATTGCCTTTTTTGTATTGAACTCTATGAAATTCTCTGGTACAAATCTCACTGAATTAGAATACTCCTCATATGGCTGTAATGACAAGCCTGCTGCTCTTGTACCCAGAATCTGCCCATTACCCTGAAATTGAAGGACAAGAGAAAACATCTTCCATATTTGCATGTAAATTTTATTAAGCAATAACATTTAGGGTCAAATACACACCCACAGAGAAGAGGCCATCAAATTAAATTCCTTGCATTAAGAAAAAGTAAATAAAAGGTCAACATCTTCTGTGGCTTCAAGACCACAATCCCATTCTCTCTCGGTTCAGAGACTTCAGAATTCTTTTGTAAAAGAATAAACTGAACTGCAAAAATCAAATACCTCTACAAAACAGCATATCCTTTCTCTTTTGTTCTACTGCTAAGTACATATTAAAAAATAATGTTTTTAGAGATGTCTGGATTCAGTATAGAGCCTTACATTTAACTGCAATATACATCTAGAACAGGAAGCAGTCAGCAAATACTCTCACTTGTTTCATACGCATAAGTTTTTCCACTGTACTGCAGTTTATTCCGATAACACAGCTTAGTACATTTAGTAATAAGCAACTCACTCATATACACACAGATTAAATTCTAGGTATTTAACATATAAAACTAGTATTGTATACCTATAAGATCAGACAAATGGATTAGAAAATCAGAGGAAATGAGTAGTAATAAAACCTTGATAGTGACTTTTAAGGGACTTAAAACTGACAAAACTACTACTATAGAAATATTATTTTATGTTTTAACCCATTCATAGATTCTTAATAATGTCTACATAGTAAAAAGCTGAAAAAAATCCACCTGAATGATGATATCCACACTAGACACTATATCACTGTCCACGCTCTCCATTGGAATGTCATAAGATACTGAATACTTCAAGTCTCCACCAAAAGCTGTGAGCTGAAATAACAAAAAGCAGTCTTAACAACACAATAACCTCCAGCCAACACAAAGAAATTACACAGGTTAGTACAATCTCCAAATTATAAGACAATTGTACCACTTTACAGGAAAAGTTTAACATGCCATGAGTGTCAGCAAAGGGACAAGAGCTGGCTTGTTGCTGTGCAGGTGGTGAGAGGTAGCTCCAGGCTCTACAGATTATTCAGATAAGTGCCCTAATTCAGTGAAACGCTAACAGGGCTCTGAACAGGCAGCTGAGGTGTACACTATCATCCTACCCAAGGGGCACAGCATGTTGGTGTTTTTCACATTCCACACACCTTCTTTCAGGGTCCTTAGCCCCACAGCTGCTGCCGACTACTACAAAGTAAGTTAATCAACAGTTAGACCTATATTAAATGATTAAGAAATCAGAACTTGAGTGAGTGTTGCCCTGTGCAAAATCTCAGGGCTCCTTAATGTTAAACTCTTACACTTGTTTTCATTTACTGTATCTCTATACTAATAACAAACAGCTGCATGGGCAGAGAGAGAGGACTGAAAATAATTACAGGTAGGACTGCAAGGTTCTCCTCTGCTCATGACTGGTGAGGCCACAGCTGTCTGACTCCAGTCCTGGGCCTCCCAGTACAAGAGAGGTGGACATGCTGGAAAGAGTCCAGCAAAAGGGCCACTGAAATGATTAATAGCCTGAAGTATCTCTCATATGAGGAAAGACCAAGAGTGGGTGCAAAGAGGATGGAGCTGGGCTCTTTTCAGTAGTTCCCAGTGCCAGGAAGAGAGGCAATGATCACAAAGTGAAATACAGAAGATTCCTGCTGAACATCAGGAAACACTTATTATGAGGGTGTGAAGCAGTGGCACAGGTTCCTCAGAGAGGTTGTGGAGTCTCTATCCTTGGAGGTACTCAGAAGCAGCTCTCTGATCTAGGAACTGGTTAACCTGCTCTAGGTGTCCCTGCTTGAGGATGGAAATTGAGCAAGATGACTCCTAGAGGTCCCTTCAAACCTCAGCTATTCTGTGATTCTGTTGAAAAAACTAGGACACTCAGAGTTTTAGCCAGTAAAAAGTGAAAAAATCAAAGACTAGTTGTTAGAAAACATAAGATGGCCAAGGAGCAGGTAAGAGATTTTAACAGCCCTATCTACTGTTATTGGACAGGGCATAAGGGGTGTAAGTTTTGGGATAGGAACCAAGTGCATGGGAAATGTGAGCATGTCAGTCAGTAACAGTCAAGAGAGATTGTATTGTGTCAAGGATAGGCAGGGAAGGAAGTGGAGAGATGGATGAACTTAAAGACCAAAAAAAGGGTACTGGGAATGTCTGCATAGGAACATTCTGATTAAAAAAGCAAACATACAGTGAGAAGTTAGGTAATACTGAGCTTTATGTGTAATCTTTAACTACAGAAACTATATTTTTAGAGCTATTGGTTATGGTTAAGACAGAGAACATATGAAGAAGTTTTGATTTCTTAGCTGAGTACTTACTTTATTTCCTAGATATGCCTCAGGTGCTGACCAGTAATAAGTATTTTTCAGTACTTTCACAGCCTCAGTGTTGTTAATACTTATTTGATGGGGTCCATCAAATTGGCTTCGCTGAGGCTGCACACTCCTTGTTTTGTACAGATCAGTAATGAGCCATCCAGTCATGTCTGAAATCTACAAGAGTAGTAATATTAATAATAGTGGTGTCACTGAGAAATCATTCACCTCTTCCTAGATATTCATTCAAACTGATGGATCTAGAACACTTTTATTAGCCAAGTCTGACACCTGGTATATGCAAATATGCCACTTCAGACACTTCAGACTGTCTCCACCTTTCTATTTGACAGGAATGAGTGTGACTTTCATCCTTCCAACAAAATTAACATTATACCTATGCAACTCCCTGAGACAGAAACACAGAATTTCAAAGGCTTCAAGGCCAGTTGTGCCCATTTATAGATAAGGCTGAGCTGGAGGAAAGTGAAAACTACAGTCCCAGAAGAGGGACCAAGATGAGAGAACTTTGTTCTTCTCAGAGAGAGAGTTTGATTCAATCATCTTAGAATTTCAGTAATTTTGATATATTTTCCTTTCTTTTTGTTGCACACAAAACAGGAGACCAAAGTGTGGCTGGCTCTCCAAGATACGCAATAACTCAAGAACTGTTTAATCAGAAGACAGTAATATTAACAAACATTGTTTGCTAAGAAAGAGCATTGGCCATATTGCCAGAGGTCCAGTAGGCATGAGGGCAAGGAAACAAGTTTGGGTTTCTCTCTTCAGAATGAAAAACATTTAACAGTCAGAGAAAAAGTCATTTCTTCAGTGCATTATTGCAGCTTTCACTACCCAATGCTTCTGATGTTACTGCAAGCCAGCAGGGCCACAGCCTACACTGGGATGACTTGCTGACTACCTCAGAGCTGCGCGATGATAGTGAAAATCCATTCCTCTGTAAGGAGACACATACCAGAATTTGCAGTTATCTTGCGCACGTGTCAAAGGGAAATATAGTACATTCTGCAGCTGCCTGAGGAAAGAATATTAGGTCATGGACATAACATATAAATACCTGACTGACAGGCCACGTAAGACTGTCACAGACATCAGAAACTCCAAAGCAAAAACACTCTGTGCAGCCCTGAGGATTTCTTTCTTGCAAATTGTAGAATCCTGGTTTACAGAGATCACAGTTTTCACCTTCTACATTTTCCTGTCAAAGGCATATAACATTTGGTTCACATCAGCATTATTATGGTAACAAATACCATGGATTAGGTGGGATTTAGGCGTAACAGCATTCAGAAGGTTATAAAAGAAAACACATTTCAGCACAGCAGGATTATTGAATAAGACTCAGAGCTTAAACTGAAACTGATTGGAAAAATTCATCAGAATTTGCCAGTTCATCAAAATCTAAACAAGCCCCAGCAAGGGTTCTATTTTAGTTAAATTTCAATACACACGAAGGGTTTGAAAAGCTTCTGCCAGCTTGCCAGCCTACTTGTCTTGTAGCTTGACTTTGTAGATTGCTCTGGAGAAAAGAGCTCACGTTCTCTGACTCCAGATGGATTACCTTTCAGATATCTCATCACACAGAATCCAGAAAGTTCACCTTTAAGGCCAGGCTCTTGGAGCCACCACAGCCAGCTTCAAGATAACAGTTTCTCAGCCACCTCTTAATATTTATGCTGTGACACCTACTACTGCTGCCACCTCTTCCTGGAAGAACCTCATATGTTAGCTGGCAACTCTTTCACCCAACATGCTTTGGCTAAGGTCCAGAAACTCCTGTTCCAGAAATAGATGCTCTACTCCTTTAGCTCCTTTCATTGGTCTTCTGCCATGCAAACTGGGTAGTTCAATGCAGAATTTACAGGGGGAAAAAAAAACCTCAAAACGGTGTACCAATTTTTCTTTTTTCTCACAGAATTTGTGCAGCAAATATGTGGCTATTTCTTAAAAAAAAGTTTAGACAATTGCTGCTGACAAAAAAAAAAAAAAATCCAGCAGGGAAAATTTTTGACAAATATCCACAAACCTGTGTAAATAGCAGATCTTCATAGGCATTTCCACACACTAAGATACAGAACGTTTCCTACTGCCAGAGGCAAGGTTCTGCTAATGTCCTAGCTTCGTATCAGAACAAGACCTCCATATCAGGACCACTCTCCAGTCTCAACCTTTGGTTTCATTTATGGGAAAACTCCACTACAAAGGCAAAAAGAACTTTGTAGAACACCTCACAATGTTCCCTGATACGTATGGTTTGAACACTAAGACTGCAAGGCATCCATGTGAATCACAACTGTGTTGAGGAAGCTTATAAGAGCTCTGCATTGCCATGTGAAATGCAAAGCCTGTAGACCAAAATCTGCTTTCAGAGGCAGTTACCAGGGTACCTTCACTTCAGTCACAAGAATCACTCCAGATTGCAGACTTACATCACATCTCATACTGTTGAGCAAATTTTAGGCATACCAGAGAGCAATCTGAGACTTCCAACTGTCTTTCCTTCTGGAACAGTGTTTGGCATGTCAAGTTTACCCAAGACCCATGTCAGGTTCTGTGGTTTTGTAAGCAAAGTACAACCTCTGCTTGCAAAGCACATTAAAAATTTATGATCTCCAGTTCTGATTCACAGGTCGAAGATGGCTGTTTCTATTTGTCCATATGCAAACTTGCAAAAAATCGCAGGCAAAAAATCGCAACAAAGTGCCCCCTGAGATAATGAGATCTTAATAGCTTGGATTTTTTACAGAAATAATATCTGTACGCTCTTTTCAGCTTTTTTGTTTCCCAGTCTTCAGGATGGAATTGGATGACACATTTCACTGTCTAACATTGTCAGACAGAAATTATTTATTTCTTAATAAAAAATAAAAATCTTACCCAATGACTAAACCTCAAGAGCTGTGTTTCTGGAAAAATCAAATATTACAAAATGCACCATTATATAAAAAGAATACCTTTTTCTACTGTGTTCACAGTGTCTGCAAAGGCTTAGAAATTCTGTGTCCTTCATTTGATATTTGGAGAGTACACCTTTTCTCCTTTCATCTCCATAGGTGGTCTGCTGGCTGATGACATTCTTTGTGATCTGGCCTAAAAAGATCTGTATGCCAGGTCCATGCCCACAGCAGCACTGAAAACGGGCAGTTTCTAGTCCAGATTATCCCAAAATTTTCACTAGTTAGCTGCATTGGCTTATACAATGTTACCCTAGCTCAAAATCAGGCACCTACCTCCGGTTTCATATTTAAATTGGTGATTGAAGCCATTTTGTTTTTCCAGAGTCTTTTTATTTATGCAAGTTTGATTTTTTGGATCCGATAAATTATGCAAAAGGACTAAATTTTCAGAAGAATTTTCAAACAAATCATGTTATCTTTGGCTCCTGTTCACTATCATATTTGGCAACAAATACATAAACTACTCTAACAGTGCTTCAGAAAATTAAGTAACTTCTTTAAATGTTAACACAGTTCAGTTACAAAACTCAGTGGAATCTACAGCTGCAAGAAATTTTAAGAGGTTTGGATATCTACCAAAAAATAAAATGCTGCAAAACTGCTCTTCTCAAACATTTTTATGGTTTATATTTTGTAATTGAATAAGTAAATCATATTCCATACATATGCCTAGTGCAAGTGTTCCAACAGTTCTTTCCAAACGCCTGCTGTTTCTTCACACAAAGCAGATGTTTTAAACACAACATTTGTTTACAAGCAATCAGTGGCTTTGAAGAGAAGTATCAGCTCATTCCTAAAACCAAACCCAGCTAGGCATGCTCACTCTCTGGGACTGCCTCACACATGCACAGGTTCTATTTCACTTTACTGTCAGTCTGGCCCATTATTATAGAAAATGTTGTATTAGTAACATACGGAACTACCCAACATAAATTAACACGCATTTCAGTACAGAGAATAATCAGTAGTTTTAAGTTCTAGGCTGTCAGCTACATGCCAGATTACTTCTTATGAAGCGATTTCCCCAGTTAATGAAGTAATTGCACTATTAACGAGGAGTTAATAAACCACAGATTCCATTTTGAACAAAAATGGCCGTTTAGTACTCACTTTGCAAAGACATGGTTCTATGCATGGATCTTCATTAATGCTCCCCACCAGGCTGCAGTTACAACGCAGGCAGTTCGGGTAGCCCCGATACCCAAATGCACAACGATCACATTTTTCTCCTGCATAACCATCCCTGCACTGACACTGGCCTGGCCAGGTCCCTTGAGTAGCAAAAGTAGGAAAAAAACCAAAGAAAAGAAAATCAGAGCAGGCAATAGGCTGGATTCAAGATGTCTCAGATAAATTACAAATAATTTAGCATTCCTTTTTTATTACACTCCATGTCATATTCCGCAGATATGTGGCACAAGGTCAGTCTCGCCATTTATTTTTCATATTTAAAGAATCAAATGAACAGAAACTGCAGCAAAATGAATTTTGTGACAGTTGTAACAGTATTCACAAACAACAGTGTTAGATCTCAACACCTCACATTGTTTTACACAGTAGGAGCCCACAATCTCCACAGGAGAACACGTTCAGGGGCATACCCCAAAATCATAAAACTACATTATGCCTCAGCCTCACCTTCCCGAAGATTTACCAGTGTTTTGAAGTGGTACCTAAAAGGCAGCCATTCAATGGTGGATAGGGTTCCCTCAGACCTCAAACCTACACCCAGACTGGAAATTTAGGGAAAAGGCACTTCCTGCTTCCTTACCATGCTGAGAGTCAGAATGGTGCTCATCTTTAACACAGACAGAACTCAGAGAGCCAAATGGGTCGCAGTCACAGGGATAGCAGGGGTGATCCTCATAGGGAGAAACCTATAAAATAGAAGTTCTCTGGTAAATTCTGAAATCTTTAACTGGGAAAAGTAAAGTTACATCTGTTTCCAGTCTTCAATCACCAAAATTAAAACGAATAAAGACTGGAAAAAGATAATATGGGGTAATAGATAAAGGGACTAGTCTAACTTTAGCAAGCAGAAGGATCAGGGGATTGCAGTCTGGAAAAAGCTTAAATGTGGGAACAAAAGCTGATCTTCAATAGCACAAAAATATAGTAACTGCTAATGCCTGGAAGCTGAAGTCTGACACATTCATTCAGCATAAATAGACATTTTTATAAAGTAAGAGCAATTAACCACTGTGAAGGTTTGCCAAAAGATATGGAAATGTTTAAGAAAAGAGTGGATGCTTTTTGCAAAGATATTCTTGTTCAAAGAGGAAGGAAATTAAAGAAATCTTTGGCTCTGTGTTCAATGGAATTGAACAACAGCTTATCTATTAATAAAGACTCATTCTGACTTCATGATCTATAAATCTTTAAAATATGAAGCAGTGCAAATCATATGAGAAGATTTTATTTTTTTGTAGGGAAAATTGTCCTTTTGAGGTGCTTCAGCTGTAAAGCAAATCAGTAATGACCTCTCAGATACACATTTAATGGCTATGATTTGATCAAAGACTGTTCTTCAATGCTTCTTACAGCAACTCTAAGACAATCTCTGACTCCAATTTCCTTCTCTGGATGAACTGTACCTACTGTCTAGCCATACTCCTATGGACTCACCCTTGTTCTCTGCACCAATTTATGCCAGATCTTTAAAGTATGGGTTTTTCAAAACATGCATGGACCCAACAAAGCAAAATCACGTGGAGCAGAAATTTAGTTCAGAATGTCTCATTATACAGAGAACTCTAACACTGCAGTTATATGCATTGTTAAGTTACATAAGTTCATATGTTTAACTCTGTCAGCCACATCTTAACAAATGTCTCGTAGAGTTTATGCCCTTTTTCCAAAGAGTGACACTGGAAAGTAAACTCAGAGAGCATAAGTTCTGCAACGATCATATCAAGAAAAGCATTTGCCGCAACATCTCATGAGCCAAAGATTTTGATCTTCAAGCCAGGTCCTTTTCAACACTGGTTGAAATGGGCTGATACAGGATGGTACACAATTTTGGCACTTTTGACAAAACACTGAAACTTTAGTACCTTTAGAGCTTTACCCACAGGAGAAATGGGTTTCCTATCAGAGCATGTACATTTCCACACTAGAATATCAAGCATTATCTTCACTTACAATTTTCTCCTCCAACAACTTTACCTGCCCTCCCACACAATTGAACAAGCATTTTGGTTTTTTTCTGAAAGTTTTGGCATTGTTATTTATTAAAAAAACCCTCTCTATTGTTCTTAGCTATTCTGCAACTGATAAAAAAACAATATATTAATCACAATCAGCTGAAATAGGCATGATACCATGTTATAATCCACCAAAACATTAGAATGATACGTTCTAGAATCTTACTTTGTGTGGTCTAAAATATCCATCAGCACACATTTCACAGTTGATCCCAGTAGTATGTTGAGTACAATTTAAACACACACCACCTCCTATATACTGGCCGTGAATATCCATGCTTCTTTTCTGATCTGCAATACTCTGGTTGTAGTAACAATCTTCTGCTTTGTTATGACAGTTACATTCTGAGAAGGAATGGAAAAGAAATCAATTTTTTTTTCTTATTCACACTGTAACATTTCCTATAATACTGACATTTTTCAAAGTTGAAAATATAAGTAGAAGAGCCTATCAACTGACCTCAAAAGTGTGTTTTTTCCCATGTGCTTCATCAGATTTAATACACTACATCTCTTAGCAAGTAAGCAAATTTCAAAACCACTGTTATCATTTTAACAGCACTGTTTTTAGCAGTATTCTGTATATCCTACAAGGTCAATCTTGTCAGGACTGCTGTCGAGAGTGATGTGTGTAATTAGCAATAACTGTTCCATCTTTTGTCCACTGCATTACAGATGAAAACCTGGCTAATTCTTCCCTTATTTCTATTATAGACAAAATCTGAGAAGTCAACTAAGAAGTACGTAAGTAGAAACTTTATTTAGTTTAAAGAGTGTCATTATGACTTGTTCTTAAGACTTCAACTAAAAAGACTTCTTTTCCATCCAGAACTTTAAATTTTATCCAACAGGTTCCTAATTGTCTGCAGCTTGTGCTGTGCATTAGTAATGTGAAGTGAAAAAATGCACTAATTAGCCCTAGCAACACATTCAGCCATACTGGCACAGCCTAAGTCAATCTATCAGACAATCTGAAGTGTAATTGGCCAGTAAAAACATTTGATATCAGAACAAAGTTCTTCATCTGACAAAATTTATGATCAATTGATGAAATTTGCATTTCAAGTAGCTAACAAAATGACTGATGTAAACCTGCTAGTTTCTACAGGAGTACAATAAATCCCCAAGTCCCCTTGAAAAAGAGACTCTGGAAGGTATACTACATGACAACTCCACTAGTCATGGAGTCACACTGAACAGATTATTGAAAACCATCTGAACATTCATGATTAGAAGTAGGTTCTCTACCTTTGAACAATCTCATAGAGACAGTTAATAGTTTGTGGATTTTTCTGGGGAATTGGTACAGATCTGTATGAAAGCAACCTCAAACAAGAGGGCAAGGCTTCATGAAACTATCTAAATGCCTGTGCATACTTACTCTCACATTTGTTCCCAGCAGAAAGGGTTCCTGGTCTCCATGGTTTCTGGTGGTAGCCTGGACAGCACTTGTTACAGCTCTCTCCACATGTGTTGTGTTCACATTGGCACTGCAATTTCTATGAATAAAGAATCCACTTCCTTGAAATATTTTTAATGGATAATTTCATCAATATTGCCAAAAGTCTGCCCAGTATCAATCTTAATCCAAAAAATGGCACAAATGTCACATTTGTCCCACAAATACCTAACAATTAGCACTGAACTGCTCTACCACAGTACATCAACTACTAGGGAATAGCCTTTCCAGAAAAGGAAGGGCAAATCTCCTGTGCTGCAAGACAGACTATGTCTTGTGCCCCTTGAATTGTTTAAATTTAATGACAAAGAAGAAGAGTTTACTTCAAGAAAGTTACATTACAAAACCCAGATATGCTTGCTCTGAAAAAAAGAAGAATATAGCAAATAATTTTTATGCATCATAAGATCTGTTTTAGCTTCCTCTTTCTCATTCCCCTTAGGATTTTTTTATTTAATTGGAAAAATTGTTTTGCAAAAATAATGAGATTAAAGAATACCTTTGTGATTTCATCCAAAGGGCAGCTTCGAGCATGGCCATAACAAATACACATGCCACCAACAGAGATGTCCTTTATTGAATAGTAGTACTACAAAAAAATAAAGATGAGAAAGGTATGAATAAAAGACATTTTCATGTATTTACATTTCTCTGCCCTACTCTGGAAAACAAAATGCCAACATTCAACTACTCTTTGTCTCAAAAAATAAAATAAATACTTGAAAATATCTGCCATTTGGGGAAACCTTCCATTTTTTCCCGTATTTTCCCTATTGGTATGAAACACTAACTGACTTTTAAATAGGTATGTAAAATTCCTCAGCTTTGAGAAAGATCACCAAATGTGACCTCAGCCAAAATGTACTTGCAAAAAAAAAAAAAAAAATCTTTTTTTCACTTTACAAGAAGCCACAAAGAATAAAAAAATTACCATATTTTAGAATCAGTTTGGGGACTAAAAGTTCTTTAAAACTTCTTTAAAATTTGAACTCTCCCTCCCTTAAAACCACTTTGCACTCATTTCCAGACCAGCTCTTTGCTACTACTGTGTAGCCAGTAAAATATTCTATCCAGACTCCTAGTTTAAAAATTGCAGATACAGCAGAATACTATCCATTAATATTGCCAGGTGGTGAGCAAAAAAAAAAACATACATAAGGAAAGGATTTAATTTTCAAGGCAAAGAAGAAGCAGGAAATGACCATCTGGGTTCAGTTGCAGCTGAAGTATCAACATGGTTGGCCTGCTTGTATCCTGGGGATTATGTACTAGAGGGGAATGAAAAAGAAACTCCTTTTGAGGATACTTCTAAGGGAAGAGTTCAATGCTCTCAGACCTAGCAACCCTAATGTCAGCTGGTTCAGGAAGAGAGGTAGCCCTGGGTGGTCAGACATGCTGACTCCTGCACTGTTACTTCTCTGAAGGCTCTTGGAGTTGGGAGCACACTGTCTTCTTTGATTTCATACTTTTTTTTTTAATGGTCTTAAATTTCTTATGTCCACTATTTTGGGAGGATTTTTAATGTTATGGGCTTGAACTACAAAAATCATTCAGGGACTTAACATGAACAGTAAGTCCTCAACTACAAAGAAGGAGGTTCAGGGTGAGAAAGGAAGGAGACAAAAGCAGAATTTAATTTCTCACTGCCTTCCCTCCTTCATCTCCTTTGTCTCATTTTCTGACACTGTATGGCTCAGAGCAGCTGTGTGCAGCTTGGAGTGAATGAGAGACCAGTGAGAATCAGACACTACAGACAGAAATAAATAAAAAGAACACAGAAATAAAGGTGCTGTTGAACACTCAGAATCTAAATTGGCTGTTTTTCAAATCCGTAGACAGAAAACTAAACATAATCAGCATCATCAACCACAGCAAAGTCTTCAAAGACAATAAAAATAGCATCCAGAAAGCTGAAAGTAGTTATCTTTCTTGTAGCTGGTTGTACAAAAAAGAGACTCAAGGTAAGATATCAGGATTTGGGAATCTCGGCCAATATGTGTAGTTTTCCATGCAAAACTGCACTAAGCAGTGCCAGGTGGAGAAGTACTAAGCCCTGGCTTGCACAATTGTGTATGCTGCAAAACCAGTGACCATGCTTGTCCAAATTCTTCTTTCCCAGCTGTATGTTTGCATGCTTCCATGTCAAATTTTTCTTTTTGGGGTGTACGTCTTGATACGCCAATAATACAAGTAGATGTAAGTATCAACCAGCCTGTTCTGTGGAAACATCTCACCTCTCAGGCTGTGCAGTTCTCTACTGCCAGCAAGGCACAGCTGGAGCAGCTGTCCGATACACTGCACTTTTGCAGTCTCCATGCTAGCAATTCCCATGGACAGAAAATGCAAACCATCCAGCTTTTACACTTTAAAATGCTGCAGTTGAATGGACACCTTGAAAGTACCCACCAATCCCTGACCAAATCCAAGTTCCTTCCTCCCTTCTGTACTCAGCTATCCAGACAGCACAAGGATTGCCTCTATCACAGAAGCCACAAACTGCAAGAATTCTGTTGTTGCCTAAGAAGAGTTGCAGATGCTTTCCAGGAAAAAGAACTACAAAGGAAGGAAAGAGAACTTCTCATGGTCTCCTGTCCTGAAACGACAGCCTACTTTCACAGAAAATCTTGAAGTCTCTGAGGTGTTAACCTATGAGTCATGGGCAAATTAAGATGGTCAAAACGGCAAGATACAAAGCAGAAATCTTGCAGAACTGTTTAGACTTCAAATATTGAATTTATGTGAGAAACTGAAGACGTCTGCCTAAGTGCTCAGGTCTCAGTTTCCACAATTTCAGTTTCAAATCTGGAAATCAGTTAACACTCAGATATCTATGCAAACATTTTACACTAATTAACGGGCTCTAAAACAATTGATTATAACAGCCTTTTAAAAATGAAGAAAATTCTTCAAGAATGAAAATGAAAGACATGAAAATTCACAACAGCAATGTTTTCAAATAATCACATTTATGAACCACAGCACTGGGTCCTGAAATGCATGATACACCACAAAAAGTACTGCAGTGGCATTAAGAGCAACTTGAAGTGATATCTCCATCAGCCAAACCATACTGTGAATTCTGATGATGAAGCGTTATAAACATTGCTCCTAGCACAAATCATTTACACAAACAGATAAAAATAAAACAAATAAAAAAATCTTGAAAATATTTTTCTAAAAGCTGTTTATGAGAAGATATTTTTGTTAATGGTGTCAAAGGCAAGGCAAGAATAATGTTACAACCTATCAAAGCCACTCTGTGAATTACAAGGATGAAGTACTTCTCCTTCTCAAACAGGTCAGAATAGATTCTCATCAAGCTATACTGAATATAGCTTATATATATAATATATATAGCTTGAAAATATATATATTTCTATTCAGTATATAAGCTATATATAATACTGAATATATATATGTTCAGTATCTAAGCTATGAATACAGCTTATATACTGAATATAGATTCTCTCATCAGCTTACCCTTCTGGTAACAATGGGGTCTAGCTCCTTAGGATCGTTGTGGCTGAGAGTCATGAGGTCAGCATTCAGAGTTCTAATACGCTGCAGCCGCAGGCGGATGTATCGTGCAGAAGTAAATTCCAGCAGCTTCTGTGAAGGATCATCAGCGCTAGGCCTACCATTGATCAGTGATGTGTGAATCTGGAAAGAAAGGCTGGCTTAGTCACAAACACAACTGTGATTCATTCACCACAACAAACACTAGTCTGAGAATCAAAACCACAGAACTTATCTCCCAACAGCTCAGGATGGTGACATGCTAAACTACCCAGAGCTCCTTCTATTTCCCCATTGTCTACCCACAGGTAAAATTCCTGGTGCCTGACTCACACTGTTCTGAAACCATCATTATCAGCTCATCACAGTCCTAAGTCTCCTGGGCTTGTGTGGAAATAAAATAAGGAGAAAAACCAAGGTGCAATATCAAGGTAAGTACCTAGATATGGCAATCTTCCTTCTTTTCTCTCATTGAGATAAAATATGTAACTCTGGCCATAAGCTCAATTCTGTCCTAATAGATTTCTACTCTGAAAATAGAAATATCTACAAAGCATAATCCAGTCCACATTCTTAATCAAGAGTCATTAGCCCTACACCTAGCAGTGACAGGGCTGCACAATCAGCAAGTAGTACTCACTGATAAAGAGAATGCAGTGAAAAGCCACAACACAGATGACAACCGCAAGCAAGGAGTTGCCTCTCCTTTGACCTACATCGTTCTTGCACAATTCCAGGAAGCCACACTAAGATGACTTTTGGTATAAACTGCACAGCCTTTTCTGGCAACAGCCCCCTCCTTCTTACCAAAGCTACTTAGGAATATAGGATATTCCTAAGCATAGTGCCCTATGACCATACAGTCCCTGCTCCATCTTATGTATGAAACAGAAAAACAAGACCTTACCCTACAGACAACAAACAAGTGTTCAACAGTTCACCTGGTGTCCATAACAAAGAAAGGGTCATGTTTTGGGCTTGCCAGCTGCATTTCAAAGTGCATGACATATTCTCATTCATGAAGAGCAGTTTTGTGTCATATACTACTCTTGAATTTATACTTTCGATTTTGTCTAGTACTGTCAAATTTTCCCCTGAAAATATTCCTACATTATAGGGTTTTTTAATTATTATTATTTTTTAAATAAATATTAATTCTATAACAAAGCTAGGGGCTCCCTAGAGAGTAACTGTATGCCTTATTTAAAAGGCATACAGAGACTTGTAATAGAGGTCACATTCCCAAAATTATAATTTTGACATTTATTGATTAGCACCATTCCTTCTTAATATTCTAACACAGCACGTTCAAAAATTTCTACTTTTTTGATAGCCCATCCACTTTTTAACCACAGAATAGTAGTTATGAAAACCAAAATGTTTCCCAGGTCTCATCCTGCAAATCAGCACCACCTGATACAATATTCAGCTCTCACAGAAATGCAGAGAATTCTTCTAGTCCATTTCCTATGCTAAAGCAGGATTTACTAGAGTTTTTTTAGATGTTTGACCAATCTGTTTTTGAAGACCAGTGTTGGTGCTGACTTTACAGCTCTCCAAGGCAATTTTTAGTACTCCAGGCCTTTTCGGCCTTATTGTTAGAAATGCTCCTAATTTCTAAACCATGTTTTTCTTTGTTACAATTTCAGATCTCTTCTTGGATCCAGTCTCAGACACGCAGAAAAGAATTTTCCTCTTAGTACACATGTTTTATGCAACTGAAGACAGAACATGCCCACCACATCTGAGTCTGTCCTCTTCAGGCAAATTGGTTGACACACTCATTCAGAAGTTATGTTTTCTGCTGGGAATTACAAGGCAGAATTGTTGGTCAAAAATTGAAATATCACTGCATTCCTTTTACTGAAAGAAATTAACACATACACACTCAGCTACAGATGAACACAACTTCAGCATGGGGCACCGCATCCTACTCTCATTTACCTTTCAGTACAGAGAGAAAATTTGCTGGGCTTGCTGCAATCCTTTGATTTCCTCAAAAAAGAGAGCAGGACCAACCACAGCACTGGAACTTCAAACACATTGTGTTTGCTTTTTATCACTTAGACACCAGAGATCTAAAGATCCAGAAAAGTCTGTCACAACTAATTGGCCTTACCTCCCATGTGTCACATGCCACTTCATTTTATATAGTCTTTCCTGCCTAACATATACTCTCACTACTTGGAAACAGTGCCTTCAAGTGATGAAATTTACATTATGACTCACTTCTTTACTCTGCAATTAAGAGCTTGAACAGTAGAAATTCTATTGTGTAGAAATTCTACTACTAGAAATTTTGTAACAGTACACTTAAATCTTTACAGAAACTGTAGAGAAATCTTAACAAGCAGAAAAAGGGAGAAACAGAAGGGATACTGACTATGATACTGAAGAAATATCATGACTCTCCTTGCACACTGCTAAATTTGGCAAATATATTGCTTATATATGCTTATACAACCCTGATTTTCTGTATTATGTGTTTTTGGCTTATGTGTCCTTCATAATTTAAGACTATTTTCAAACAACTGCAGCTTAAGCCTTACAATTCATCATGAGTCCTGAACTGATTTTGTAAATTGCCGGGAGCAGATCTTCAAGCAGAATAAATCAGGCAAACAACAGAACTTGCAGTAAAGCAGCTATATCTCTTCAAACCTGAGAACAATCCAGCAGCCAAACTAGCAAAATGTCAGATTTGGCAACAAAATGTTGTTAATGACATCCATATTTAGATATGTGGTCTTTTTACCCTAACAGTTATTTCACATCAAGACACTGCAAGCTGTGATGGCAGAGAGCTGGGATGCCAGCAAATGCTGGATACAAGGCAGGCACTTACAGATATCAGCTCCTTTGCTGGGCCATTCTTAAATTCAACAGATTGGCCAGAAAAAGGTACAAAGCCCTAAATACATAGACTTTCCGTAGAGTTCCAAGAGTCATTAATGCAGGTTCTGAGATATTCTGTGCAGGCAATACTCCTGCCTGACAGACAATCCAGTCACAAAGGAGCAGCCTGTCCTTTGTGAATGACAGCTTTTATGCATGTGTGCTGATCTGCTGGCGGGCAGGAAGGCTCCCCAGAGGGATCTGGACTGGCTGAATTGCTGGGCTGAGGCCACTTGGATGAAGTTCAACAAGGTCAAGTGCTGAGTCCTGCCCTTGGGTCAAAACAACCCCAGGCAGTGCTACAGGCTGGGGCAGAGCAGCTGGAAAGCTGCCCAGCAGAAAAGACCCTGGGCCTGCTGGTTGACAGCCGCTGAACCTCAGCCAGCTGTTGCTCAGGTGGCCAAGAAGGCCAATGGCATCCTGGCCTGGGTCTGCAATAGTGTGGCCAGCAGGGCCAGGGCTGGACACTGGTGAGGCTGCACCTCAAATCCTGTGTTCACTTCTGGGCCCCTCAGTTCAGGAGGGTCAAGGACGGGCTGGAGCGTGTCCAGAGAAGGGCAGCAGAGCTGCGGAAAGGTCTGGAGCACAAGTCCTGTGAGGAGCAGCTGGGGGAGCTGAGCTGGGGTTGCTTAGCCTGGAGAAAAGGAGGCTCTGGGTGACCGCATCACCTGACAGCAGGCTGTAGCCAGGCGGGAGGCAGCCTCTTCTCTCAGGCACCAAGTGACAGAACAAGAGAAAATAGCCTCAAACTGTGCCAAGGGAGTTTTAGGTGGGAAACGGGGAAAGCTTTCTGCACATAAAGTATTCTCAAGCATTGGAGAAGGCTGTCCAGGGAAGTGACAGAGTCACCATCCCTGGAGGGACATGTAGATGTGTCACTTTAAGAACACGGTTTAGGGGTGAAATTGGCAGTGCTGAACTCATATAGTAGGTCTCAATGACCTTAGTCCTTAGTAGTAGGACTAATAGCTGGATTCAATGACCTTAAAAGTCTTTTCCAACCTAAAAGGCTCTGTGATTCTCCATATAGACGGAAATTTAATTCTGACATTTACTGTGTTGTTTTCCATCACTGCACTCAAAAAAAAAGGCAGCGTTTTAGATAATTAACTGAGCTACACTATCTGTACCATCAGGAAAAAAGAATGAGGGAAAAAATGCCACTAAATCAAATTTCTGGCATCCCCTGAGCTGGAGTTGTATGGCCTACTAAATGTACATCACAAGCAGCACTGTCCCTATACAGTGAACTTAAGAGTTTTCTAGTTAATTGTGTGGAGAGACACGTTTAGGTTTCTTTGTTCCATTTGATCTGTTAGTTCTATGCTGATTCTATGTTGATCATATGCTCACAAGGCTGCAAGAAACATTTTATTAAAGTAAGTATGACTTTACATTATTGAATTTCACTGGGGTTTTTCTTGCTGTTAGTTTTAATTTTACATAATGGCTACATACAGTTAAATCTTTTTTTAACCAAGAAATAAATAAAAACACATTTATTTCTACGAATCTAGGAGTTACTAGCATTCTCCATAGATACCTCCATACTTATTATCACAGTCATACATTTTAGCAATCACGATGGAATAACCACTGGTTTTAATGTATCATTTCATTGTGTGGCTGCCTCTTCATAATAAATTACACAAGTACTCTAAATAGTGTTTGTTAAAAGAAAGAACAATCAACAGCACAACTGCACAACTCATAGCCCTTTTAATTATGCTACATCCTTGAAACAATGCCAAGGCTTGTTTAGGAGTTCCAGCTGTGCCGAGCACTTTAACAGTGTTTGCAGTTTTATCTCACACAACCAGGTGTTCCTAACACAGGAGTTTTCTCTACTAAATGAAAAAACTGGCAGAACAAGAGCCTCTGTTGTAGTTTCTCAGGATAAAGGAACTAATAATTCACAGCTAATTGCTAACATCAAATTATATGGAAAGAGAGAACAAAGAGTTTAGTAATGGGAACACAGAGAGCCAAAGACATATTTCATCCCAACATTTAGGAGTTTGCTATACTAGTACGTGATGTAAAGATAATGTTAATAAAGTAGAGTAGCAGATGATCTGCTAGTGCTGAGAGCGATGAACTCTGTAACTGCAATTCAAATGTTTTCAAATTGCTATCACCCCATGTTCCCAATCACAAACTACAACTACAAAAACAAAGATACCTCTCCATGTTCCAGAGGAACTAGTCTGGAGTAATAGGAAGTGCAGATCACTTCATCATCTCTCTTGTAAGTTGGTGGCCCAATTCTTGGTGTAATATTGTAACGAGTTAAACATTCAGTATCACTAATTGCATAGTACTGCCATGGCCTGAACTCCGTGCCATCTATGGAGCGCTCCAAAATCCAGTTTCCAGGTCGTGGAGCATTAGCAGCTTTGATGATGACATATGCAACTTGAAAGACCTGAAAAAAATGCAAGAAGGAAATCTTAACACTTCATTGTACTGTAAAACATCACAGGAAGCCAACAGGGTACTAAATTTAAATTTTAAAAGCAGTATATGTTTTGCCTGTGGAGAGGGTAAAATTTGGTACAGTAACTAGATAAATTTTTTGCACAAACATTTGAAAAGAGGTCCATCTAATTGTGTCCAGGGTGTCAGACTGTGCTGAAGTAATAATTGAAATCTGTATCTATTCCGCACATTTCAGGATTAGTTGTGTATAACAAACTGTGGGAAATGTTTAGCTTTTCCAAACCACTGAGGGCTTAAAAAAACTGGGGTTTGGCAGGGTTTTCTTGGTTGTTTTTTTGTGCTTGGTTGTTTGTTTTTGCGGGTTTTTTTATAGATGCAGTGAACCTAAGAGTTCTTTAGTTTACAAATTAGCAGGAAATGTAATCTTCTCTGTAACAGCATTTCTGATAAAGTTTTTACACCTTATGTTGAAAACCTCTTTGCATTACAATTTCATCTTGTGTTGGAAGTTATTTCAGCCTATGCTGGAAGTAGAAGACTACTTACAGACACTGCTAAAAATACACAGAGACAAATAAGCTGAATGTGACAAAAATAAGCATGACAAAATAGCTAACATTCTTAAGAAACATTAAGATGTACATGAGCTGTGCAGCTATCTTGACTATTTTTCTGACAACCCAAAGTGAAATCCCCGTGCACATAACAGGACTGTTCAGCACTTCTGTGAGTAGGCAAGGCAGTAATTAGGTTCATATCACCTTATAAATTACCTGGTTATGGCAGCCAGATAATCTGCACTGCCCCAAACCCATTACAGCATCAGACACAAACACTGAAGGGCACTTACTGCAAAGCCACCATGTTCTCCCTTAGCCAATTCGTGCTACATCACCTTACCCAAAAAAGGGTGCATCTGCAAATTCATAAAGACTTTTACATAGGAGATGCTTCATATACACTGGAGTAACAAGGCACATTTAGATGAAAGAAAAACTTTATCATTCAACCATCTCAGAGAAGTGTATTTCCACTTGAGTAGACTGCCTGGTCGGCTGCTATTATCATCATAATTCCTGTCTGCATGTGCAGTATTAATACTGTGCTGAATTCCAATCTGGCTGCAATCAGTTCTTTCATACATTATAAATTTAAATTTTTAGGCCTTTTAAATTTTTTTTTTTTGTAATACACATTAAAGGCAAAGCAAGAACAATATTTGCCACATGACAGCAGGTTTTGATTTTGCCAAATGGGGAAATAAACTCACAAAGATAAATAGTAATTGCATTGTGTATGCAATTCAGGAAACTACTTTTGAAACAAAACATTACTTAAGTGAACAAAGCTTTGATTAGGAGATCTTGCACACATGAGAAGGAGAAAAAAATTGGTGATACTTCAAATTATTTACTACATATAGTATCTTTTAAAAAGTAAAACAGTCTTACTTTTTTATTAAAATCAGACATAACTTAAAGATACTCATTTGGTTTGACTTTCTTTACAGGCACTCCAGTTTTATCCTATTAAAACATCAGTCAGCTGTTTACAAACAGAACATTTATAATTGTTCTAATAAATATGAAAATGTACAGAAAATTAGGTGTTTTCTGCGACCTTTCAGCAACGCAAGCACATGCAGGCAAAAGGAGAACCCAGCTCACTATTTAGTCAGTCACAGAAATAAAATTTCTCTGTTGTGTGTGAATCCTCTGTTGTTTCACATAATCTTAAAACTTGATCAAAGTTAAATGAATATCAACAATTATAATCCAACTTCTGTGAAGAGAAGAGCACTTTTTAAACAAAACCTACATCATGCCAACAATCTCCAGCTGGAAAATAAAAGCCAAAATACAGGGTTTCAAAGGAACAATGTACATCATTTGGGCAGACTTGAAGCTGAACGACATTCCCTACACACAACCTGGATTTCACTGATTCAGCTAGTGGTACTGAGTTTTGCACTCAGTTATGGCCAAGCAGAATCTGGTGTATCATCATTCCAGTACGCAAAACCTGAAGACATATGTTACAGGAGGTGCCTGTATGGGTATTTTCTCCATCACAGATGAGAACTTCACAGAAGTATTAAAACTAGAGAAGTTTTATTGACTGGGCTTAGAAAGAGCTATGCACATCCAAGTTCCTTTGAAGTCAGTAATCTTTCCCTAATGCATAAAAGATGCAAGACTGGAACTCAAAAGTTTTTCAAACACCATGATAAAAAATCTCCCTCAAACACTCTCATACGTCCCTTAATTTTTTTTTCTCTCTGCTTGCTGTCATCGACTAAACTGCTTCCCTACTTATTACACAGTTGGCTGAACAACAAATGATCTACTTTTGATTACATTGAGATTTTTCAAGACTCATTACAGTCTGCAGCTGATGTGGCTAGTTTTAAATCCAGTTCCAACTAGTAACAATGAGCTATCCTTCACCACAAACTAACTGCTGCAGTAAAAGGTATTCACAAGAGTATGCAAGTTAAAGTTATTTTAAATATCAAGTTCCTTGATGAGGGGTGAGTGGAGGAAAAAGCCAGTTAAATATTAACATTTTTACAGTAACTGTGCACAAATTCAATGCACAACTCAATAAATTAGATCTCCTTTCAATTCTTCCATTTATACACATAGCTCACAGGTATCTCGTTTTACTTCACAGGTAAATTCACAGGATAACGAACATCAACTTCAGTAAAACTGTCAGCCCCTGAAATAATATAGGTTAAATAAATGAATAAAGGATATTGTATAAATGTTCTCAGACTCAAGAAATCACAAGACTATCTACCAGGAGGACTTTTGCTCTCAGGGATTATGTTTCCAAGAAAAGGAATGAAACTGGAGGAAGAGACCAAAGTGTTCATAGATGAAGATGTTTTAAGGAATGTCTGTAGGTAGGTTTGCAGACCTCCTGTCCCACAGCCTCTGCAACCTATAATAGGTCAAGAAGTCTATGCAATACAAACTGATTTTCCTTTGAGCACTTTTTTACAGAATTTGACTTCTTCAAGTTTGAACATCACCAAAGGCAGTTTCTTATCACCTTCCATATTCATTCAGTGCCCACCAATCAGCCACGTGATAAACCTGGGCAAGAGCTAATGATTTGTACATTTTAATTTGACTTTTTAACCCTCTCAGAACTAATTTCCTTATTGAACTACAAGGGTAAAAAGGGCAAGTCAAAGCAAGTTAGCAATTCACAAGCCATAGGTAAAAAGTATAAATTTTACAGGCATTTCAATCCTTATTGTTAAGACCAGCCAAATAAACTTGTACTAAAAAACCTCTTTTTTGTAGCTGCAATGTCAACAAAACAGGGAATTTCTGCTTTAATTAGATTTTCTAAAAACCCTGCGTCCCTGAATGGAGATCTAGCAACATCAAGTGCATCACTCTTGAATACTCTCAAAAGAGTAGAAAAGTAGACGAAGGGATGTGTATCAGCTTATACTGTTTACAGAAATACCTTTCAAAGAGATAAGAGCTTCATGCTCTTAGACACTGTGAAGCCTAGTAACTGTTAGCTACATTTTGCTCTGACAATTTTGTGACGTTGAAAGTGCAAAATACACTAAATCCAGCAGAACTGCTAGTCTCATTAATTACCTTTTAAGATTTTGATTCATTATGTGCAAACACTAATTTGGAATAGAAGGAAAATCCATTTTACTCAAGAATTATATTGTAAGAATGTACAGATGAACACCTGAATCTTGCATCATCAGTTTTACAAAGCCACAGAAGGTTTTTAAGGAAGCTTGCCACATACAATTAATTAACATTAGCCTTGTAAAGTCAACAGAATAGCATTTTTTTACATCAGCAAACTATGTATCTTTACCAAAACCTGTTCTTACCAGTTGATTTCAAGGTGAAAGCGCTGGAAAAATCATATAATATTCACATTCTTTCTAACTTTGTAATAGCAGAAACCACAAATTACTCTTACATCAGCCTCCAAGTAGTAATCCAGTACTCATGGAATATTCATGAGCTATGACTTAATCAGAAGAGTTGTTTTCTCAACTCAGCTTAATACTATGGGGCTTCCAAGAAGAACTAGTCTTGCTTTGCAATTCAAGAACTTTTTGATATACAAACATCTGCCTTTCTGCTACATCAAGGATACGGAGCACATTTAAATACCTTTAGAAGTCCAAAGCATGGTAATAAAACCCAGGTAAGTAGTCTTTGTTTAATGGTGTCACAGAGTAATATTTTACAGCTGGCTCAATCACACCCACTAAAATACATCATAGCCAGGATTTATTAGAATTGTAATTTCACAGTGCAACTGCCCAGAGGACTCAAACTCAGGCAAAAAATGCTGTTTTTATAGAAAATCAACGCTGTGTATTTTGTTTCTGTAAAACTACCAGTGTAGGAAGCACAAGGTCATAAATCAAATCTTAGTGTCTTGTACATCAATCCTACACCTCATTGCTACACTGCTCTTTCCCAAGTTCTGGATCATTGCCATACATTTAATGGAAAGGGGGAGGAGGAGGCAGTGGTGCAGGGTGTGGGAAGGAAAGACTACCATACATGTGGATCCTGGAAAGACTGTAAGGCACACTAGAATAAATGTACCTAGTTGTCATGATGTATACGAGCTAGGAAATCATGACATAAGCACTCGCTATCCTTATAAAATGCTATATTAGTGGTAATAAGCACAGGTTCTGCAAAGGAGAAAGACAAAAAAAAAACCAAATTTTGATGCTGATTTTACTACCCAGCCCTGTTTCCTAACTGAGATCCCATCAAACTATTCTCCACTGCAGTTGGTTTTAGACTAAACAGACCAATAACAAGGTAGAATGTTAGCTATAAGAATATCTTCTATTCCCTTCAACTTGAAGCCAAGAGATGAATACAGTCATAGAGGTTCACCTAGAGGAATTGGCATGGAGTCAGTGCCCACCACCTAAGGGAATCTTCCCCATATTTACCAGCCAAGGGTATATTTCAGCACTTACCAACCCAACTGCTTGGATTATATATCTAAATTGTACAGTGGTAATAATCCAAATAATCTCTTTGTCCTACAACTTCTGATAATTGCACAAAAAAACACCCCATAAATGATGACCAGATGATCTTTTTAACATCACAAAAAAAAGTGAATATATTCCATACCCTGGCAAGGAAAGTTGAAGGACTTGTTGACATTAATATGGTATTTGACAGATTTCATTCACAAAGCTTGAAATGTAAAAAAAAAAAAAAGTACCAATGTTGAAGTTATACTGAACACAGGTAATGACTTTCAGGAGTATTTTTACAGGTCCTATTTTAAGTAATTCTGAAACAAATGTATGAGATAAACAACTACTAAAATCATTAAGGTCCTTCATAAGCTTTTTTGTTTTCTTTACTTGCGCTGCCTCCTTTAAAGTCAGCACACCAAGTCAGCTCTAATAACTCACTGACTTCAAGCAATCTCTGTTAACCAAATCCTTTCTCACAGAGCAGTAATTTACATTCTGTTTGCATAGCCCTAGATGCCTTCTCTCTCAAACTCTCTAGGGAAAACACAGAAGAAAGGCCCCTTAGGGGAAACTTTTCAAATCGAATTAGTGAAACTGAGCATGGGTCAGGAGAGAAAAGATATGTATTTGCTGAAACATCAACAGCATTAAGACTGAAGAATAAATGACTCAGAGGGTAGCTCAGCTGGTCTGTTTCCAAAATTGAATTGTTCTAGGAGGATACAAACTAGAACATCCCCTCGTTCTTCATTTTTCCTTCCTGTTTGTCCATTTACAAATGAAACACAAAGCTAACTCTTCAAACAACACAAAAAACCTATCCAAACCTTCTGTCACTGACAAGCCACCCTGTGATTATTTTCCTAACAGTCCTGGTTTCTAATTAAAGAGCAAACTGGGCACTTGTCAACCTATGCTTTATTTGAAAACATCAAAGTTAAAACCCTCTGTTTTTATCTTTAAAGTAACTTTTAAGCAGGGTCTACAGATCCTGCAAAAAAGCTTCTTAACAATTCTACACCTCAAGTATGCATTCCTTAGTAAGTAATAAAGCTGCTTCTTCCAGAGTTTGGAGGCATCCCCATATTAATAAGGAATTGTTGAGCTATGATTTTCAAACAACTTAGATAGGCCAGCACATAGATCTGTTCAAAGCAAAACAACAAGAAAAAGCCAAGAAAAATATATTTCTTCACCAATAATTTTGTCTTTTCTTGGAGCAGGGTAGGAGACTTCTGCTTTTCCTATATCTAACACACAAACTTCTAAATTAGCAAATGCCCTGTACAGTTTAGCATGCTCCTGTCTAAGAATGATGAATCCCTCCAAATTTGGCCATACAGAGTGGCCAGAACAGAGAAACCAATTTTTGCCCAGACAGCTCCAGACTCGCCAGGGTCACCAATCAGTGTCTCAGAAATTTAAACCCCAAATCTTCAGAGCAGCAGACAGCAAGAAACAGCAAGAGTTCCTAGATGACACAGTTTAGAATATTTTTTCCCAGTGCTCCTTCCAACAAGATGATGATCAGAATCAGTCAGATGCCTCCTCATATAAAATGCGTGCTTTGGCCAATACCCTGAAAACATTTCTGTTTAAAGTAAGTCCTTGAAAACACAGACTTCAAACAACTTTTAAGAAATAAAAGGTGGAGGAAAACAGTATCATAGCACTGCTGGGGAAAAGACAGAAGGGTGAGACAGAGAAAAGTTATCAAGAGAAAGGAATTGGTACAGATGGAATTGGTAAACGACACAGAAAGAATATGGATGAGAGCTTTAACTAAAAAATTTTTGTTTTATCTAAACACAGAAGAGCTGCAATCTATCTGTATTGGCTTGTAGCCCACATTCATTCAATGACAGCCACATAAATGTTACTCACCTGCCTTAAATCCAAGGTGATGGTGACCCAGTGGTATTGCCTTCCATTCTGAATGCTGGGACTCTGCCACCAGTTGTTGGTACCATCAATTGCACTGGAAATTGGATGCTGCTCTGTTTTAAAGCAAAATAAACATCTCTTGAAAATAAATCCCACTGCATTTTTCTGATCTAGCACATTTGTTTCACACAAAGCACAATCCACTCCTGTCATAAAGAAGTAAAAGCTGAAATCTGCATTCAGACAAAAAGGTTGTCACTGGATCTTGCAGTGCTCAGTGATGATACATGGTGCTCGGAGTTTGCCAGCCCTTAGCTCCAAGGTAATTGCACTCATATAGTAAAGAGCCTAAAACTAAAACATATTTGACTCCAATACACTATTCAAGGGGAAGGGTTCAAAAAAAGACACAAACTCATGAAACAAAATCCAAACAACACAAAGCTTGCCTTTGGGATTGGCACTGTGACGGTCACAGACGCGGCACTGGGCGTTGCGCAGGGGCCGTCCAGGGACGTGCTCCACCAGTTTGCAGAACATCTCCGGTCCCTTCTCCCCGCAGGTGGCATTGGTGGAGATGTGAGCGTTGCTGGCCAGATTCAAAATGGCAGGAAACAAGCCTTGAAAGAAATTATGTTTATCAGCCACATTGTAAGGCATAAAAGTTGGCACCCTGACAGCAGTATCCCTGTTCTTTCACTCCACGTTTGGGTGCTTTATGCTGAGGAACACAAGAGTTTGCAAACCAACTCCCCCCATTATTAAACCTTCCCTTGCAAAGTTAGTTGATCAAAACCTGGGAGACAACTGTCCCACTGTCAGAATCCGAAAGGGATTGATTCCACATTCAGCTGGCCTGGAAAACGGCGTTTAACACAAGCTCTTTGTAGCAGCAACACCACTGGCCTGAACAGGACACTCCAGACTTGAAAGACTTAAAGACTGAACTTTAGACCTTTGCTACAGGCTTCTTCTGCAGTCTCTGTAAAGTTAAGGGATATTTTGCTTGCCACTTTTTAATCTTTATACAAACACTTCAATGTACTTTAAAATAGTTTTGCTCTTGTGCACTGGAATAATGTAACAACAGACTAAGTTTCAAGATTACAGCTACCAGACCAGGAATCCTTTGTTTTTTCTAAAAGGAGTAAAGTTTTACTTTAGTTTGAAGGCTACTGATAAAACTTTTAGAATATCGTATGTGAAAGAAGTTTAGCACAGTTTCTCAATCAGCTTCCAGCTGTCCTCATCTGCCAAAAAGCTTTTATTTCTTGTATAGCTATGGTGTAACAGAAATACTCCATTTCCACTCAAAAGTAAGTGGAAAAAAAGCAATTTTGGAAAGAGGAGTCCTGTCTTTACAGATTAAACCCAGTGTGCTACAATCAAAGCTAGAGCCTTGGTACGGAACATTAAAAATGCCACGAGAATTGCTAATGTTGCAATAGTAAGGTAGTAAAATCACGTTTTTCGTCTGTTAAAAAGAAATCTGGAAAAAAAAAACCAAGCAGTATTTGTGAAAATATATGCCTATTCCACTAGTAAAACTGTATGAATTCTTTTACTTCATTATCTACAATATACATCCAAAGAAACTGTAATAATAAAATTTTGCTTTTCTTAGCTGTTTATACATATCAATATCTCCGAGGTGGGTGCCAAGAGGATGGTTACAAGCTCTTTTCAGTGCTCTTCAGCAGCAGGACAAAGAGCAGTGGCCATAAACTAAAACAGAAGTTTCACCTCAACATAAGGAAGAACTTTACAGCAAGGGTGGCAGCACGATGGAACAGGCTGCCCAGGGAGGTCATGGAGTTTCCCTCTGGAGGCATTCAAAACTCACCTGTACAAGTTTCTGTGTAACCCTGCCTTGGCAGTGTCACTGGACCAAATGATCACCAGAAGTCCCTTCCAACCCTAACAATTCCATGGTTTAACAAGACTGCATTCAATATTCCTTTAAAGTGTCTTTGCCCAGTAATTGCACTACCCTATAAAGCCTGGAGAAAAAATTTCAGTGTTTTTAAAGACTCGACTTCAGCTATTGAAAATTTGGCCAAATCCAAACCCTTTCCATCACTGTACGGATAACAAACTCTGTGTTTTCAATTGTGCTATACTTAAAATCTAATAGGCAGGAGATGTATCTTTTTATTTTCTGGAATCCTGACTTCATTTAAATCCAGACTAGGTCAGATGCCTTGTGTTCATTATACCTAAATCTGATGCAGATGAGGATGCTGAAGACATCCTAATGACTACTCTAGTGAGGCTCTTCTGCCAGTAAGATGTTTTCTGCACAGGCTTCTCTCTTGTGCAGTATGTGCGCAGTGCATCTCCAGATGTAAAACTGGAGTCAAAGAAAAAATGCTGTCCTGTGTTTTCCTACTTGACAAGAAAGCTCAGTGGTGGAAGAGAGTATTTTTTTAACACTGCAATCCAATCATATAAAATCTTTCTTATTTAATATTAATTACTGTTCATGCAGGGGTCTACCAGCCTGCCTTCAAGAACTATCCATTACTTCCCAGGTTACCCTCACTCACACAGCAGCCTTGCCATTTCTTCCCAAAGTGATTTGCTACAGTGAAATAATTTGCCTCCAATAACCTTCAGTAAACAGACTTATGCCAAAGGAATAGCAACACTATCTCACGATGAGTTTTCGTGGTCCCACAGAGGTAAAAAAGAGCACTTCAGTCCAAGTGAGTTGCACTGCAGTTTTGCCCTTGAATCCAAATAAAAAGCAAGAGGCTGTTGACTCTCCTGCAAAGTACCGCATCTCTTCAAATCCTGGTTGACTCTTTTTTACCTCTGAATCTCTTTACCACACTTACATTCTAAGGCAAACTGCAGAGGTGTAGCCACTGATTTCAGGGAAGATGAAGAATAGTGTAAGAGATGATTTATTAGGAAACAATAAGCATCTGCAAGAAATGAAACTGAAAAAGGGCAAAATTCAAATAAATTAATTGCACCCTCAAAGAACATTGCTCCTTTTTTATTCTTTTATTAAGGAGAGCCAGGTACTCAAGAGTTTCATGTTCAAAAGCTCTTAGATGCTCTGCCAACCTCCCTTCTCCCTAACTTCTCCACTCCCCCTCCCTCAAAAAAAAAAAAACAGAAAACCAAACATCTGGTAAGATATTTTTAAGCCTAGTAGGAAGCAGTAGGCATGATAAAGATGAGCAACCACAGAATCAGTCACTTAAATGAGCCACTTGCAGATAAACAGGTGACTGTCATCATATCCTAGTATGAAATGCAAGCGACCATAACTGACATAAAACTCCATCAAAAGATACCGTATTCCATTAAACTGAAACTTTAGTAAATGATATTTGTATTTTTCAGGACATCACAGCATCATTTAGTCCTTAGAAAAGGACCTCTGAGATCATCAAGTCTAACCTCTAACTGATTACCATATTGTCAACTAGACCAAGCCACAAGCCACATACAGTCATTTCTTGAATAGCTTCAGGAGCAGTGACTCCACCACTTCCCTGGGCAGTCCATTTCCAACGTTTAACAACTATTCCCTTGAAAAAATTCCTCGTGAGGTCAAACCTGAATCTCCCCAGGCACAGCTTCAGGCTATGTCCTTTCATGCTATTACTTGTTGCCTGGGAGAATAAGCTGTCCCTCTCTTGGCTACACCCTTCTTTTCAGGTAGTTGCAGAGTGATAAGGCCACTCCTGAGCCTTCTTTCCTCCAGGCTAAACAACCCCAGCCCTCTCAGTCGCTCCTCACAGGACTTACCCTCTAGACCCTTCAGCCATTTAACTTTAACAGTTTTCTATCCAAAGTACAGCACAAATGATAGATTGAATTGGATTTATTATATTATTTCCCCTAGAAAGGAAGGCAAGTGCTCCATGGAAAACCATGGGAATTACTGTTCAGCATTTTGCAAGATACTATGGTGATCCTGGTAAAAGCTGGAAGAATTTTTAAACTCATTTACTTCTAACTGCTCGCCAGCTCTTTTCATGGTAAGGTGAACACTTTCATTATTTTCCAGCTACTCAGATGCTCATTTGCCTCAAACCAGAGATTCCCACACACCCCAATACCGGAAAATGAAGTGTATAGATGTTAATTCGACCTTTAGAACGAATAACAATTGGTTCACTACAGCTCAGCACAAAAGCTAAGCACAATGTTTTCATTAGATGTTCAAGCAAGCTGTTCTCATTTGTAAGGACTTGGGTTTAGCCAGATGCATGACTAAAACTCAGTAAGGGAGAACTGAAAATCTGAGTGGGTACTGTCAGAACTATGTCATTCAGAGCTTTATCCTAGAGAGATAAAACATCCCAAGCTCAGAGGAAGTGGAGGGACTTACATCCCTAGAGGAGTGACCAGCAACGTAGGTAGTGCAAAATTAGTCACATCCACACTCTACACTGTTCAATCCTTCAGGAAATGACAAGAAGTAATTCAGAGGTTAGATGGATTTGTTGTATGTAAGCTCAGCAGGCAGACCTTATGGTGAAGGACATAGCATTAGTGTTTCAGCAAAACTCGGGAAAAAGACTTGTTCGTAATGAAGCCAGTTGTAACATTTTCAAATGATGAATATCTGGTCAGCATGCAGTATGCCTGGGAAAAAAAGACAGGCAAAGAGCTTTAAGGTAGACAAGGCAATTTGTATTTCACGTGCTTCAATATGCCAATTGACTCTGATTCTTCAAATTAACAGGAACATGTGGACCTTGCCCATGCAGATTATTGAGGCAGATTCATAAGTACTGATAATTCACACAGGTCACCATGGATTGCCTAAATAAAAGTCACCTCTAGCCAGGACAACTATCCCTCTACTGTAAAGTTAATGGTCAAGCATACAACCTACATTTCTTCGGGAATGATTCTACTTTCAGCCAGATTATACACACATGCTCCTTGTTGCTGATGTAAACATCATCATCTTTCCTGGAGACTCAAATTAATTCCTTGTGTCTTTATAAGCTTTAACTTTGTTACATATCTAGACTACCAAGCACCCTGAAGTTCTCACCAAGAAGCATTTCAAGGATTTGTGACATTTCCAGGATTTTGGCAACTCCAACTGTGGTCGATGCGTATCTCTTGCTTCATTCTGGATACACCTGATTTACTGCACGTGAGCGGACCATAACAATTATAATCATTCCATAACACTATGCAATGAGTCTGACGTATCTGGACTTGCTGAGCATTTTGTCTAGCTCAGATACCCTGTCCATGTAGAGCAGTATCAGTGCAGTCCAACACTAGACTTACTCTCCATGCTCAGCCCACAGCATACACCCATCACTAAATGCAAATATGGAAATCATATGCACTTGCGCACCACCCATCAAAGGCTTTTTGAACATACTTTTTTTTCCTTCCATCTATTTAAGTTTTGTCAGTGTAGGACCCTTGGCTGTATTTTGTACAGCTCGAACTGAACGAAAGCCCAATTTCATTTTCTGATTCATTCTTTCAATCAGAAAACTAATGGTATTTAATCTCTGCTCTGTTTTGGGTAGAAGTGGATTTCTACATTTTGGCAAAATTTATCCATGATCTGTGTTTTGCCTAAATATTGCAAATTAAAGTTTGCAGCTGTTCTGCTAAGAAACCCCAAACTCACTCCATAGTTAAATCCTGTAAACCTGATGCTAGCAGAACTTCTCCTCTCTGTAGACCTACAGGAAAAGGCATGATCATATGTTTTTGACCATGTCTAACTGTACGAATCCTTACAATGTGACAGAGTAAAACTACTTTTTACGGATGGTACATGAAGGGAGACAGTCCCCAAAATAAAAATCTTCCTTGCAGAGGCATAGCTGATTAAAATAACTTTTTACAAACAGTTGTACAAACAGAAGGATGCACATGAGAGTTCTACTTTACAGAAGCTTCACTACACCACCAAATATGTTCAACAAACACAATAAAAATAATACATTTTGGTATCCAGATCAACACAGGAAGGATGGTAAAACTCTTACAGAAATGCGATGTTTAAGACAGCTTCTTCCTGAATCCAGAATCACCGATCTGTCTGAGATTTCTAGAAAGCCAACTAACCTAGGGAGATGTTTGCTGGGGGTGCTTTTCAAAGAAGACAAACTGATGGGAAGTGAACTTAAAAGATTATATGAAGCAAGCCAAGAACTGAGTCCAGAAAGTTTTCTGGATTGCTCATTAGTGTATACAAAGAAGACTAAACCTTCAGTGAGCAAAACTGAGACATTCAGTAATGCCAAGAGCCTGATTTCTCTCTAAGTATTCTGGCTTGCCGTTTTTTTTTGGTTTTTTTTTGTGCTGAGTGTAATAATGCAGTAATTTGCAAGTGAACAAAGTAGATCTGACTTAAAAAACATAAAGAGCTGATGTGTTCAGTAACAATGAGCTTTTATTGTGTCATTCTTCAGAACACAGAAATAGTTAAAGGGGTCTAATCTCATTTGCAAGTTAGCGGTTTTAAAAATGTTAAGGCAATCAGCAGCTCATAAACTGAAGTTTGCTCACAAGCAATGGACTCTCCCTTTACTGAAAACACTTACAGAGTACACAGTGACAGTTGTTCAGAACAGTTTGATGCACTTCAAGAGAACAAAATGGACTAAGGACAACATGTAATAAAATGTCACAGTATTAGAATGTATAAAATATAAATAGCATTACACACAGAAGTTGAGGTCACATTCTTTTTTAACATTTTTAGACAGTTCTCAATAGCACAGATTTGACTTAAGTTGTTCTGTCTTATTTAAATTTTGGATTAAATGAGTCTACTAAATAAAAGCCCTGGAACTACCAGGCTTTGGTTCAGATTCCTAGTCTGCTCAGTAGATTTATTCTCATTTTATTTTTCCAACAAGCATCCCTATTTTAACCTTCTCTATACACTTTCATCAGAATCCTACCCTGTAATTACATCAAATATCTAGGCTGGTTTCCCTAAAATAAATGGGATGAAATTGCTAACTTCTAGCTATGGGAATTAAGGTACTAATTCTCTGTTCTTACTATCAGTAAGAAATGTAGGGTATAACACTCAACCTGCCTTATAATCCACTTTGTGGAGACGTTGCTTAAAAATGTGTTAGCTGCAGCATAAACCTATTTGAAAAGCTGAAAGCCTCACCACAACTTACACAATAGGTTTAGGTAGCAAACCACGAGTTAGAAATTATTTTGAAAACTGATCATGCCTTTTTCTGTAGCTCTACAGAGAGGAAAATTTCTGCTAGCAAAACGTCAAGTTTACAGGATTTAACTATGGAGTGTTTGGGGGTTTTTAGCAGAACATCGGCAAACTTATTTCAAACTAAATTTGAAATATTTAGATAAAACTATTTCAGATTTAAAAGAAACCTCTACCATAGCAGAACATTACCTTCTCTTAAAACCCATTCTCTATTTCTTCTCATACTGTAGAGTAAAACTGACTAATGTGTCAATCACAGAAATACTAGCTAGTGAAGATTACATTTATTCAATTTAATCAGCTTTTAGTGTAAGAAAATATTGTCTATTTTTAAGAGCTTCCAATGAGGGATACTCCTCAACATCCTTGACAAACCTAGTCTGGCTCTTAATCACTTTAAAAGTTACACATTTTCAGTCCTCTTTGCTGCATTCACGATCAGTCATGACCTTGATTACAGCTTTTGTTTACCTGAGTTATCACCCACCCTTTTCCAGACTAGGTACACAACCCTCTCAATCTTTCTAGTCCATTTTCTAAACTTCTTATCCTTCCCGAGTTCTTGGCAGTTTGCATTTCTCGAACAGTGCGGATCCTCAGAACTCATCAACACCAACTTCAGTAGACTAACTTCTCAAATTCTTGACAGTTTTCTTAACACATGTAAGTTTTGGGGTTCTTTTTCCAGATACAGCTGTTCTGTTTGCACTGCACACCAAGGTAAGTAAAAGATCCTGGTCTGTTCTACTTCAGAGCCTGGTCACTTCAAGAAAGAAGTATACTCCACATCAAACCCTGGGATGAGCTCAGGTTCTGCAAAACAGATTACTTCGCAGGCATTTGCTGAACACTCAACCACTTGCTTTCAGAACAGCCTGCTGATTATTTTACAGCCCTGATCCAGTCAAGCTTTTGCAAATCGCACTTAAGCAATCGAACTGGAGCACCAGAAAAAAGGACAACAAAACAAATTCATTACACTAGTTCATGTAACAAAAAACACTGTTTGAACTCTGCAAGCTGTTTGAGCACACACAAGCTGCAGAGGGTGAAACCTTGCTCCTTCTTCTAAATGGCAGTCTTCTCTGCCAAGTATTTTTTCCTGCGGTTGCTTATGTGCACTCAGCATTATTAATGAGGGCCATAATGCAGACAGGGCACTACAGCAAAAGCATTTTACCTACTGTGGTCTGCCTTAGGCTAGATGATGTGCTAATTAGCATTCAGTGCTCAGAAATGTATTGAAAATAATTACAACGCTGCAAATGAACAAAGTTAATAAAGTTGTAACACTGGAAATTAATAAAATTCTGTCAATCTCAGACTGCAAACAAAGTAAGCAAAAGTTTGTTCATTGAAGAATGAACACCAGCTGCACTATTTTCCCACAACTAGTTTCCTCAATATAGTTCGTGAAGGTTAAGGATCAAGTGTCCGGCATAACTTGCATGTCTTCCTTAAAATTCCCAAACACCAGCATATAGCCAGGTTGATTGGCCCAATGTAACACAATTAGTTAAGGGAGAAAAAATCCTTTTGCTTTTCAAAAGGAGGGAAGAAAACTTGAGCTCTAAAAAATTCAAATTTCAAAGTGTATGAAGCATGCTTCATACAAAATGCATTGGAAAACTAAGGTAAAGAAAGAGTAAGGAAAGTAACATGTCCCAGTTAAGTGTTCATTGCAATATGAAGTATTGGGAAGAGGAGTATTAAGGAAAGGAAATTAGGGAATTATCAAACTCAATAAAAAATGTCCACTACAAAGAAGTCCCAGACTTCCAGATTAAACGTTTAGAATAAGGAAAGCCAAGTAATGCTACTTAATCTGCAGAAGAAACTGAAGCTTGTCCTCTCAGTTACACAGTAACTAGAGTTTGCTTACACAAAGTATTACATTTTTAACACCACAGATGGATTAGAGATTTTTTGTGTTAGTACTCAGTCTAAACTAATGTTATCAGTTTGATTAGAAGGCTATGCATTAACAAGTTAGTTGGTACAAACTTCACCACATCCCACCTTCTGAGTCTGCCCACGCTCAGCTTGCAAACACAGATCTAGATCACTGAGACTGTCTCAACATACGTACTTAAATTGGAAGTAGAGAGGATAAGGCTGCAAAGACATGATCAGAGTGTAGATGCTTAAAACTGAAGAAGTTCGAGCTTTTCAGCCCCAACCAGACATTCCTACAAATGCACTACACCTTGTTCCTCAAAGGAGTGCACATCATCTTTGACAGCCTGAGCATAGAAAACACTGGTGAATTCAATGAATTTCATAACTTACATCCCAGCCCTGAATGTGGTTTCCAGTATTATGGCTTAGTCCTTTCATAGATTTCAGGGATTTGAGAAAAAAAATTAAATTCCTGGGGAAAAATAAAAAATTCTATCATGTATTTCTAATACCTTTAATATTGTCAGTAACTTACTATTTATAACAAACTAAGGGGTAGTAGAATAAAAGGAAACTAGATTTCATGCTAGTTTTCAGCATCAGACAATACAACTTGATATGAAAGGTAAGTAATTAGTGAGTATTCTATCATACACTTCCAAAGTATAATCAATATTTCTTCTGTCAAGTCACATCTTGCAAGTATTGATTTTTTGTATGCTGTTGGCCAGTTCAAGAATCTGCCCAGAAATTGTCACAGCATTTGCACCAAAGCAACAGAGCCAAAAGTTGACAGATGGGCAGGCTGCCAAAGAACAACAAACCTGCCAGACCATGAAATTAGTTCTTTCTTGTTCACCCAAAGCTTTTTCCACACGTCGAGGAGTCTGCATCATTGTGCCTGTTGGTTTGGGGGTTGTTCTTCCTTTTACCAACACACTAACTTTTTTTCCCTGAAGTCATCAGTTGGGGACAATCTTTGCTCAAACCTGAAGTAAATACAAGGCACAGCTATTAAAGACTTCAGCATCTTGTCACTTTTGCTTATACGCTGCCCAGGACATAATATTAGCTTAGAGCAACCTAACAGAAGTACTGGCAGGGTGACTGGCATGTGAAAGACAGGGGACCTCAGTCACTTGTCACTTACGATGTGCCCCAATATCAACAAAACTAAACATTTTTGTTCTTAATGATGTAGGACCCAAAGCAGACTTCCCCCACTCCTACTTAATGAGTCCTTAAATACTAGTATCACCCCCTGAACTTCTTCTCTAAGATCACCAGTTTTCAGTGTGAAGCAACTGTCTTGTAGATGAAGATCCTCTTGGGTTTAATCCTAATTAAATCTGAATGCATAAATGCGCAGCTTTAGACTGCACTCCAAGTCTTTCATTATAATAAAAAGGAAGTTTTGACCCAAGTATCTATTAGCCCTCTTCTGATTCTAAATTTCCATTTATCATTTGCAAATTCTGGGAGACCTAAGCTTGAGAAGAAATTTGCAGGTTTAGAGGTCCCACTCAGTTCAGTACTGCAACTCAGTAGCATAACCAAAGCGTTACTACTTTTTGCCCCATGTAAACATAAAGAAGGTTAAAACAGTCAGAAATGCCCTTGAGTCAGTTGGCATCACCTTGTGATCATCAATGAAGGAGGTGCACTACAAAGGAACCCTGAAATATAATTTTTCACTTAGTGAAAGCTTGTTATATTAACTAGCTGTACATAAACCCAAAAATTATTTCATTTTCTTAATTTTAAAGGAAAGATTTGTCACTTCTTTAACATAAGAAATTGCAGTTGCATTAGATGAAGTTAAATTTCTGATTAAATTATGTCAACTTTTTCCATTTATTAACAAAAGCTATTTCAAGTTGAAGAGGTTTGGGCATTTCAGACCTACCAGCTCTCCTGTTTTCAGACAGGGAAGAAATATGTTTTCATTCCACCAGGCACAAAGCCATTATCAGGGCACATAAAGCCCTGTGTCACTGCCAGATCTTCCTGGGTAGAAGGAAGCACATTTCCTCCAGCTTGAATGGACCTGAAAGGATTGCAACTGTGCAATCCCAAAGATATGCAAAATTTGGTCATTCCCTTAACTCTACTGACAAGATTTAGCAATCTCTAACTTTCAAGGTTAATTGGGAAAAACCTGTCCCGTTTTTTTTTTTGGTTTTGAGTTGTTGGGGTTTTTGGTGGGGGTTTTGGGTTTGGTTTTGGTTGTGGTTTTGTTTGGTTGGGGTTTTTTGTTTGTTTGCCGGGGGGCTGGGAGGGAGGGGGGTTGTTTGTTTTGGGTTTTAGTGTGTGTTTTGTTGCTCGGGGGTTTTTTTTTATTCATTTCAGTAATAACCAGCGGTTCAACATGCTACAGAAATGGCTTTCTGCTCTTTGTAAAAAGTAAAATATATCCTGTTACTTTTTTTTTTTTTTTCCCTAGGCATTTTACTCTAGGCAACAAAGTAAGACTACAAATCACCATGCTTTGTTTGGTCATACATCTGCTGGCCTTCAGGCACACAGATTAACAAATGTACAGGGCACAAACTTCAACTATTAAAAAAAAAAAGAATAGCAAGTCAATTGCTGCACGTTTTTTATGTTTTAAACTCTCACCATGTGCAAATTCTTATTTCATTATTTTACAGTAAATGCCTCCATGAAACTCAAAGGTATTTGTGTCATACAGGTTAAATTCTTGAAAAAGTGTGATTTTAAGTGCCCAAAAAAAAAAAAACGGGGGAAAAGAAAACAGGATTTTAAAAAGTTCTCTTCTGTGCTGCCATTAATGCTCAACAACTCAGCCAGTCACATGGAACTTTAATCAAGTGTTCTGAAAGTATTTTGCCTTTGGCCTGAAAACAAGAATGATGCATTTCAGCCCAAAGCGCAATTTTTAAGAAAAATTCTAACAGATGGAGTTCAAGTAGTTTAATTTAAAATTCAGCAATGTTACAGTGACATTAAAATAATAGCAAGGCTTAGTTGGATCCTGCCTGAAACACCCCAAACATTTTTTGCTGATGATTGTGGGAAATGCAGCAACAACATCAGTAGAGCTGCAGAGTGGCAGCTTATTTCCCATTGTCCTTAAGAACAGAAAAGATAATGGGGGCTGCTCAAATTTTAGAGAGATCGTATCATCTGTGATACTCTGTGGTACACAAAATGGGTTTTCCTCCTTGGGGCAAATGTCCTGACCTCTTCCCTGCCACTGCACCACCAAGAACCCCCTGTGACTCTCTTTCCCTACCACTCCTGCAGGAATCTCAGCCTACCAGAAAGAGCCAAACTTGGAGGTAGGTGTCTACTACCACTATTAGCCATGGCAGCACAGTACAAGCAGGTCTTGCCACCAAGTACCCAGAGCAAAGTTTCTGCACAACCTGACACATCACTGGAGCTAAACATCAGTATGGCAACCTCTGACCCACACCAAAATACCCACTGAACACAGCTGTCCACCAGCAGCTGTGTTTTGTACTTACTGCTTCATGGCTGCCTTTAGATCGCATCCTACTTCTCGTCACTATGGAAAGATGCTCAATTCATCTGGAAGCTCCCCACCCCATCACATACATCTTTCTCACTGCCTGCCAAGTGTTGCCCCCTCCACATCACAGAAGACTTGCACTGTACTTTGCAGAATCATTTCTTCAATTAGAAACATTCCCATTGCTATATTATCAAATATGCACAAAACTAAGCTGTCCCCAGTGGGACCACTCCCAAGAGTGGTCATCCAAGGACAGACTCTGCGTTTGCTGCATGCCTCCTTTAGCATTGATGAACTTGCTCTGGAGAACATTGGCAGACACACTGTAAACCAACTTCAAGGAAGATAAATTGGGATAGGTTTGGAAAAGACATAACTCCTGTAACTTTTTGTTTAAAATTCATGTTTGTGTCTAAAGACAATTTCAGTATCAAATCTCACATTTTTGCATTAGCAAAATAATGTGTGGTTCCTAAAATTCTAATCAAGTCCTAGTGAGATTTATTGATACTATCTAAATAATCCAGAAAATCAGAGATACATAGCAGATTTGCTTTGTATCTATACAAACTGTCTTTTTTATGCTGTTTGAGATATATTATCACATAAGCATGAACTACTTTGGCAATTAAAAGCAACACACACAAAATGAACGCAT
This sequence comes from Sylvia atricapilla, assembly GCF_009819655.1. NCBI lineage: Eukaryota > Metazoa > Chordata > Aves > Passeriformes > Sylviidae > Sylvia > Sylvia atricapilla. The sequence continues at coordinate 102,294,063 of NC_089140.1, read as the reverse complement.
TAGTTAGCAACTAGATACAACATAAATCTGCAACAACTCTCTCCAAGTGAAGTAGATTTTATCCTTAATTTCTCCATCAAAAATTTTATTTCCTCAGCATATTTTAAAGGGTGTTTTCTAGCAGAAGGCATGGAGCACACTTTTCAGAGACTACAAGCTAAAGTAAATAAAAGGAATCCTAGAAATTTCAACAGCTTGTATTTCACAACCCTAACTTAAACCACAAGGTTTCCACAGATCTTGACAATTCAAAGAACCTTCACGTCAAACTTTTGTTATCTAGCCCTTCTCAGCCAATAAAGTAGAAACAGCTTAATCATCAGAGGCATTGGCACACAGCTACAAGCCTTTTCTGCCCTCCCCTCCTAAAGGGGTGCAAGATATGCACAAAAGACAGCACAGCAAAGGAAAGGAAAATATACGAATGGTGTGGCATGCAGAATAACAAAACACACACTAGCTATTCATGCATTTGAAGTAAAACCAGACAATAGAAAACAGTGGACTCTCTTCCCAAGTTTTATCAGGAGTGAATCACTTTCAGGAGCTGGATTTCTCAATTCTGTAAAGAAACAGACAGGAACAGGGAAGGTGGAATTCAATTAACTGGTTTTTGAAGAACAGGCCTACTGCTGGTGCTAGACTGTCCCCGATTCCCTCACTGTCTAGATACCCCAGATGGATCAGGAGTCCCCCGAGGAGTCAGTGGAGCCTGGCTGGGCTCCACCCAGCAGCTCCACCTGGGTAGGGAACTTCAGAGGTGCAGTCAGGATCCCCAGGCTGCCGTCCTCCCAAGGCACTCAGCCTGCCCAACACCTTGTGTGCTTGCTGCAAAGCTCACTCTGCCAGCATCCACAAAAAAAAAAAAAAAAAAAGGGATAACTTTGATTCCTGCTCCAGTGCTCCCTGGCAAGACTGCACCCAGCCACAGTCAAACTGCACTCGATGTCTCAGTTGCTACCGGGCTTTTTTCCTCCCCTTCCCACACAAGCATTTCTTCACACACATTTTTGGGTTTTGTGACACAAGGCAAAATTCCAGTCATGCTTTCAAAAAACCTAATAAAAACAATCAATACTAATCTAAGTTACCATCAATGACAGCTCCAATTGGCATTTACGCTAAATGACTGAATTCCAATGCTTTTTAGTCAGCAAGACCTACTCCACTGATTTGCAGAGTTAGGATTTTGTTACTAAAAATTTCTTGCTTCATTTGGGTCCAAAAGAAAAAAATAATAATCAAAGAATCAAATCAAGACTAGAGAAGTTGTTCTGAATTACCTGTACAGGCTCTGCACTGTCCTCTCGGACTTTCAGCAAATAAAAGTTACAGAAATAAAATTAAGAAGGTAGTGGATATCAGTTTATTTTCAAGGTCATTTCTGAGATAGCAGCAATTAAAATGCAGGCAGAGCCAAGGAGAAAAAAATAAGTTTCCACTTTGGGAAGACTATTTCTTAAGCAGCTTTTTAAGCTTCATTCTCATGCGGGAATCAAGATGGGGGCTGAGTCCCGCAGCGCAATAAATGAGCTCACAGAAAGGAATTACATTATGCTTGCAAAACAACTTTCAAATCTGAATCTTTAATCTCAAAGAACTGGTTAGGGAATATCTCTGACAGAGCTGTTACTATATCGAATGACAGTTTCAAAAAAACCCAAAAAAACCAAAACCACACACAACCCACAAACCAGCAAAAGTTAACAAGTTAAAGATGACAAAACAGAAGGAATTTATTGCTGAAGGCTGACATCTACTCCGCCTACACAAAGCAGCAGTGGGATCTTCCCGGCCTTTGCCTGGTAGGAAAAGCCCAGAAATGACAAGAAAAAAACCAACCGTGTCAGCCCATCGACCCACATTAGCTGCTGCTTTACAAAGCCTGCCAAGCTGAACTTGTGGAAAGGGCAGTGGGTGAAAAATGCCTGCCATGAATCCACCTCCCTTCCAATGGCGCTCTGAGCTCACATGGCCACTAGAACAGTTGTGATTTTCCAGAGATACTTTAAAAAAAAAAAAAAAAACTAAAAATCAGGTTTTCAGGTAAAACCAGAGCATTCTCTCTGTTTTGCCCTGCACTTCTCAGGAATTTCAACTGCTGTTTCACATCAGAAGTTTAAATTATGTGCATCTACAAGATTTGCTATTAGAATACTGAAAGTTAGTTTCTGGTCTTACAAATTTTATGCTTTCCTATTTTTAGACTGCTATTTATATTTACTTTAATTACAAAAAGTCTTCCAGTTTTCCTGTAAAATTGTAATGTATATAGCTTTTAATACTCAAAAACGTGTATAAAATAATTATTTTCAGCGAAAAAGCCGGCTTTTTCCAGCCTCTACAAAAGAGCACGACATAATTAAGAAATCATTTAAGTCCTTAAAGAGCAGAAGTAACTAATAAAGAATGAACACAAATACATCTAGCCTTATTTTTGCTCTGACACACAAGCAAATGAAGCACTGGCCTCAAATCTCAGAGACCTGTACCCATACCTGCAAGCTCAGAGGCATAGTACAGAGCCTCTCAGATATATCACTTAAGTACCTAAAAGCATAAATAAAAAGAAAGTTTGACTGATATGCTCCTAAGGTTTATGCCAACTAACAAATCAAAATTCCTGCAAGCCGACCTATCCAATCTTGTCTTGCAAAACTTTTGCAACACACTGTTCCTGTGTTTGGTCAGGAAGGGACATCTGTAGGACAGGAAAAAAAAGGGAAGGCAGCAAACCCCACCTGAACATCTTTTGTGAGACTGATGTAAATACCAACAACTGATCAACACACACTGATAGCCCTAAATTTCTAGAGATGCATTTTCTAAGCCCTCAGGGAACAGAGAAAATATTTACGACAGACAAATATTTTTTTTAATCTTAATCTTCAGTCTAACTTAGAATGCTTTCATGGGATTTTTCTCTGTCACATACCTTTGTACTCCAGAAAAAAAGAAAATTCTGTGGCTTGTTGGTGATTTCTTGCAAAATAAATCAGGGAAAAAAAACCACAAAGCAGATTTTAAACTTAGGGCTTTGATCAATGCCAAGCACATTTTCCCCAGAATGTCCATGACACTCCTTGCAGACTACCAGAAAAAACAACATTTCTCAGTTCTTTCTTCTTCTCCCTCAACCACAGGTCTCAACCTCAACCAAGTCAGGTCTCAATCAGCACAATCTGTCCCTAGTTTAGATCAACAACTTCTTTACATTACATAGCCCTTTTAATAAGATCAAACCTCATTTATATTTAATAAACGTTTCAAAATGTATTTGTGTTGCTTATAATGAACTTAGGGAACCTTGTAACTTTAAGATAGTGGTATCCACAAAATCAGCATTCCTGAGGACAGGTAATGTAACCTGCCTCTGAGGTGACATCATCAAGTGGTCATCTAAAATTGACCTTTTTAGAGTACTAGAGAATAAAGCCCACTACATTAAGGTTGTGACAGTCAAATGTACTCAAGAGGAAACAAAAGCCAAGAGCTCTGGCATTATATCTGCTCTTCTACAGAGTTTTGCTGGGGTGTTCCAAGGCCTGTAGCCCAAGAGACATGTGGCTGCTGCAGCTCCATGTCCCCAGGCCCAGCCACTAGTAAAGCTGAGCACTTATTCCCTACAGACACAGAACCACACACATAATGCAATGGATATACACAAATACATATGGCCAGCCACACAGATTCACAAAGACAGAAACACACAAATGCAACCAATGGCTTCATCCTGTTCCCTGCTCCAGGGAAAAGTACATGCTCATACACAGATATGGATTTCTTCAACACCCATCCACAATGTGGATTTCTTACACACCCAAAGTTGGAGACTCACTGGATCGAGTAACTTGTGCTCCCCCACACTCATGATCTCCCACTGCTGGTATCCGGCATGTGAGCCCCTGACAGCTCCACTCCAGACACTGGTCCATGAACTGCCTTGCACACATACCAGCCCCATCACACACACACACACTATGGATCCCTACATACTCACTCTTTGGTAAATCACTTTGATCCCCGCATCTTTGGCCCATCCTCTATTCATCCCAAAATAAGTCTCGTATGATGCCAAAATGTTCTTCCCCTGTATCCCACGATGAGTCCCATATCCCTGCAGACTGTCACCACCCCCACCCTGTAAGCTCTGAAGAGTTGCTCCCAAAACACATCAGCAGCTGTCACAGGACATCCCTGGCAGAGGCTCATTTCTCTGGGCTCGTTATTGGTGTTGCTTCACCTTGAGCTTGTGTTCCTTTGTGGGTGGACATGACACTTCTCACACAATCTAAGAACTTCAATAAGAGTGTGGACAGCTAATAAGTACCTTAGAGCTCTGCTCCTTAGCCTGCCTGAAGACACAAGAGATAGACAGGCTCACTGTAACTGATTTCCAACCCTGAGGAAAAAGTGGAAACTTAAGTCAAGTATACCACTGTACCAAATTTTGCCAAAAATTAAGTTACCTTACCACAATGTTAAGTGATTCTGCCTCAGACTCCTCTCATATTTTAGCTCACTGGTCTCCTGTCTCACACTGCAAGCTGCAAACAGCAGAGCTTGTAAGTGTTCCACAAGCCTCAAGGAATCTGAAGTTTCTTTTAGTGTTCTCTTATCTGGAAACAATATTCACATCAGTGGAAACACAGCAGAAATGTAAAAGGAAAATATTTAGAAATAAAGAAACTTTGCAGGGGAGAGAAATCTTCTCATCTTCTGTAACACCTAACTCTGTTGCAGATGTTGGGAAAAAAATCTGGTATTTAAGACTGATAGCAACAAGATCTATTCACGCCACTAACATACACGAACCCATGCAGTATGGTGAAGCACTGAAGATACATTTTTCATCTCATACAGAAAACAGTTGTGAATACAACATCCAATTCATCTTGAAACTTCCTCTAAGTACATTCTGGAAGTCTGTCTCTCCATTTTAAAAGTGTCAGAGGAAACTATTGCACTGCACAAAACACTTTTGAATGCATGAGGTTGTAGCGAGGCAGCAGAGAGTGTAAGAGCCAACTACCTAGGCTCACAGACTAACAACCATATCTGCAACACCCCAAACATCCGTCAAATGCTGTAACTCCTACAATTAAAGTACAGTACTTCTTGAGGTGAAGCTCACCACCCTGAATTAGGCAACAAAGAGCCCTTTCTCCACTAGGTGGGATCCACAACCACCTCATGAGTGGAGCCAGGCTTAAGTAATCCTGCAAAAAACAGCACACAAACAAACCCCAGCAGACACTAGTGTAATAAGAGAGTTTCTCCTTAAGCTGCTTGTGGCAAATAAATAAAAGAGAGAGAAGCCTGCACTTGTATTCTCCTTACAATGATCCAACTAAAGCATCAGCTTTTTTTCCATCTGGAAGGAAATTTGCCATCTTGGCTGTACAGTAGCTCAGTTTCAAAGAGAGGTCTGGAGAGATTTTCCACACTCCTCCTCCTCCACTGCATTACCTGTCACAGCAACTTGGTAATAGAGCACTCAATTCAGAGACTGGAGATGCGGGTTCAAACCACCTCAAACTAAGGAGATTAACATAAATCTCCCACAGCCTGGGAATGTGCTCTAACAATATAATTTATATCACTTCAGTTTCAGAAAAAAAAAAAAAACGTGGTTGCTGACCATAATGTCATAGTTCGTATATAAGTCACAGCCCAAAAAACACTTTCTACACCTTGAAGCAAAGCAGGGCCGAAACCCAATGGGTGACAGGCACGTGAAATACCCATGTTCATCACTGTCTAGATGGAGCATCTTCCCGGGGCCATTCAGTTCCCTGTGAATCAGCACTTATCCAAAACTCCAGCCAGGAACAACAGAGCAGACTACTTCAGCACACCAGCTTACACAAACAAACTGAGATGCAGCTGAGGAAATATTTAGTCTACAATTACAGCCTTCCAAGTTAACACTACCACAGGTTTACAGTAGCAGGATTTTATTTTAATTACAGAAAAATCACCTGACAGTGGCAGAGTCAAACTTATGAAATATAAGTAATACTGTTCAAAATCATTAACTGATTTTCCTTTCTACTTTGAAGACATATATCACTTAACTCCAGTATAACAAAAGAATGTGTTCCAAGGGAGCAAAGCTGCTACAACAAGCCTCTAAAATGGCTTTTTTGCTTCTGATGTTGTAAAATAATTTCTCTGTATCTAGACACTGAGTTACACATTTCATGAAGAGTGGATACAAAAGACTCAACAGAAAATGCAAACCAAACTTTTCCCTGTGATAGGGGCACTTTAACAAAACACCTGTAATTAAAATACCAACTAAATTTTATAGCTATTTAGATATTAATCTTTAGGCTGAAAGAACCAATCATTAACTTTCAAAGTTGCTCAGTGCAGTGATTTCAGTATTGTGTGTTTCTCTTTCTCAGACTGGACTTCAGCACTTCCCGACAGACCCTCGCAGCTGAGGCAGCCCCCAGTTTCTTCATTCGCTGACAGGACAAAAGCAAAACTGAACAGCTCAACAAGAAATGCCTTGAGTTCTACCACAGCACTCTCCACAGCCATGCCAAGACACCCTCCCCCTAAACTTCTCTTGACAACTGGGAAATCTTTCCATCTTTACTTCAAAATGTATTTTTACCTCATCACGATGCTTACAATTCTGAGCTTAGCCTGTTTACTTTCTGCAAAAGTAACATTGCTATTCTAATCTGCATCGCATTCTTCACATTGTTTTAGGATCAGTTATCTTGAATCGTGGCTTTTGTAAGGCAGTTCACCACCAGGGGGGTTGAAACTCACAGCTTCCTTGGATGATCTGTGCTCTCACGCTGAGAAAAAAAATTCTATCAACTTAATCTAATAGGAGGAATGGTCTCTCGACCTGATCTTTCAGCTAGAAAAATAAAATTATTAGTTTAAATATCCCCAGGAGGGGTGGCTTAGAAGCAATGAAATATATTGGTAGCTTCAATCACTGACATAAAAAGCAAGTACTTCATCCAGATGTCTCTAACATCCGTGGGCTGCTGTATAAAAGCTGCACATTACTGCAGTAAGATCACTGCAAATGTCAATGAAAAAACTAAAAAGGTATTAGCTCTCGTCACCTACAAGCTTCAGGAAAATTCCTACCTTTTAAACTGCATGTTATAATATATATTCAAATAGGATTTTGTATTGAATTAAGGTCATTTGATGTAAGACGGTACCTTAAAAAAACTTAAAAGCAAAACTTACATCACTTTGTCTGGCATTTCATTTGTTTCTACAACTGAATTTTTAATCATGAAAGTAAAACGTATTTATTTTCAAGCTGAGACATATGGCCTCTGAAATGTACATCCTCTTTGCCTAGAGGATATTTTGTACACATAATTATATTAATAAACACTCGCTTTTACTGCAGCCTGTAAACATCCAGATGCTAATCTCCCACACTATATCCATCTCAAACACCATACTTCACCACAAAGAACACAAGTCATGCATCTGCACGACATATGCCTTCCAACCACTCTCCAGTCAAGATTTTTTTGTTGTTTTTTTTTTTTAACAGAGACCTAATGGGACAGGGGATTCATGCGCAAGGGAGTAGGGATCGGCAAAAATTCTGCTGTGGACTCCAGCAGGAGCCGACCCAACCCAAAGGTGAGAGCATCTGGCGTCTACCAGCGCTTCCCATCACGACTCAGCACACCGCAGAGTCAATCGCTGTTAACCCAGCAGCAGAGCGAGCCGATGTGCTCGGCAACTTGTGTCTCCCTGGGACAACCCGAGTTACAGCACTGGGAACAAAGAGGATGCCTGTGATGAAGGCATTCGCAGGGTAAGAACTCGGCGCGGAGCGTTCCCGTGTCCCGGACACAACGCACCGGCCAGCCCACGTGCAAAATAAGGAAAACTTTCGTAAATTATCTCCACTACTTCTTCACGGGACCTCCGCCTCGTGCCCGGAAAGTGGTTTAGGACTCTTCTCGCTCCTTATAACAGAGTTGAATCTGGTTAATGTTATCGACAGCGTGCGGCATCCCTCGGGGCTCCGGCACCTCTCGCTTCCCCCGAGAGGGATCCCCAGGGCTGCGGCCCGTGCCCGGCTGTGACCCCAGCTCCCGCCGGGACACAGGCTCCGCCGGGGCTCCCCGGGCCGCCGCCCGCCCCCAGCCCCGGGAGCGGCGGGGTCGTCCCCTCCCGCGGCTCCACAAAGCGAGTGGGCGGCCCCGGAGGCGCCCGGGCCGAGCCGCCGAGGGAGGAGAAAGGACTGCAGGAAAGTGGGGGAGGGCGGCTGCAAAACGTGGAGATGGGGGAAGAGAACAGGGATAAAGGAGGTGGGGGAAGCCGTGGGGAAGCCTGCGGTCGGCACTGCGGGACCCCAGCCCGCCTCCCACTCGGGCGGCGTTCGCAGCCCAGCACGGCCCCCCCGGGACCCGCTGAGCCCGGCGGGGACGGGGACACTGTGCCCAGGCTCCCCCAGCCCCGCGGGGCGAAAGGCTGCCACGGGACCGACCCCTCCGCAGGCACTGCCCTGCTTCGCCTTGCGCTGCTCACCCCCGCGCCCCTGTTCTGCGCTCACCTCGGGGCTGGCCCTGCCCCGGGACCCACAGCAGCGAAGTCGCCGCCAGCAGTGCCAGCAGCCCGCCGCTGCCCATCGCCGCTGCCGCCGCCGGAGGAGCGCTGCCCGTCCCGCCGCGCCCGCCCGCCTTATACGTGCTCCCGCCCCGCCCCGCAGCGCCGGGGGCTCGCTCACACAGCCCCCTGGCACACACCCCCTCACACACACACGGACACACACGGACGCTTTTCACTCTCCCCTCCTCACACGCTCAGGGACCCCGCGCCGCCCCCGAGGCACTTGCCGTCCCGGCCGCATCTTGCGGGGGATGCCCGAGCTCCGTGCCCGAGAAGTTCTGGAACGCCGTAGTTACTGAACTGAAGATTTTTGCAAGGAAGAGCAGGAACGGAGATGTGAGTGTGCGAAATAACGAGGTAAAAGTGTGGGAAGGGAGAGAGCGCCGCTAAGCTAATTCAACGCACAGCTGTTCCGTACGGCTGATATTTTCACGTGTTAATAAATACATGCATACATAATAATAATAATAATGCGTACATACACAAAAAATCTGTTGAGGCTTTCCTTATAAACTTGTCCTCCCCGCCTTTGAAACTTCGTTCCCGTGTTGATGGTTTTCCAGCCCCTGTTCCACATAGCCACAACAAATCAGCCATGTTTGTAAATGAAATGAGTTCTCTCCTCAGCTGCTAAGCTGTGAGGTTGATTACTTCTTGTCCCATAGGAAATCTTTGCAGCTTTTTAATAATCAGCTACCTTATGAAACTAGCATGAAACGTAGCAAAAATGTTTTAGAGATTTCTCGAAATAGACACATTGATTCAGTGCTTCAGGAAAGTTCATCTCCATTAGGCTTCACTGCGCTAAGGTTTGTCAGGTCATAGAACTCATATCTGCAATACCCCTTAATGAGTATTTCAAGGAAGGTGCAGGAGGAAACATTTTCCTGGGAAAAGAACTCTATGCCAAAAATTGGTTAAGGTAGGGGAATTTAAGTTAACGGATACCACCTCTCAAATGTGAATTCCTTCTGTTTTAAGAAAAAAAAAAAAAGTAAGGTTTAAAAAATGACGTTTATTTTCTGGAAAACCTGTTGCTCCTCTCTATGGTATTACATTAAATACAAAAATGTGTGAGTTGTATGAGCAGAGTTAGGCTGCAGTTCTTCAAATTGTGGGCAGCTCTTTGCAGAGTTTGGACTTCAGCTTGGTTGGCTGGAGATTTTTTGATTGATCAAAAAAGTCAGGAAAGTCAGGAAAGTCAGGAAATTCAGGAAAGTAGTAGTGAGTTACATATTTTACATAAAAGCAATTTCTTATGCAACCTAGAGTTATGAGTTATACTTGAGAAAGTATAGCAATGTTTATATTCAAAACATAGACAAAGGGAAATATCTATGGGTCAAGGAGACATAAAATGAAAAATTTCTGGCATAAAACCTTATCAAAGGCCTTCAAGCCTGCAAATAAATAACACTCCACATCTGTCCCTTCCAACAGATCCATTCTTTGCTCACACCAGGAACTTCTTAAGTTTCAGGACAGGCAAGGAGGAGCAAAGCAAAACATCTGTGGAGAGAAAAATCAACAAATTTCAAGAGCCAAAGTGTCGTTTGTTCTAAAATCATAGAGGTCAGGTTAAGGAATCCTCTGTGCAGGAACATAAGTACCAGTTGGGAGCCAAGTACAAAGGAAAGGGAAAGAAGGAGCATCTGCGCAACATAAAATCTGCCAGTTTACAGCTTTATGATCAGTTTAACCATTTCTTCAAATAACAGCAAGCTGAAGAGCACTATCTTGCAACTGTGCAATGATAAATGCCAGTTTATTGTTGCATGTATTTATCCTCGTCAGAATATTACACAAGAGCTAGGAAATGTAAATTGAGATGCCTCTCTGGACTTTATCATCTGACTTGATTGTTATAGTTTAACTAAACATCTGTATACAACTAAAAAAATCACCATCAAATTAGTTTGCAGGAGGATGTCGCCGTTGTTCAGTACCCGTTATAATAATTTCCTAAGAAAATGGATTATTCTCAAATCTCATTTCAGTATGTACATTCTTGGAGAAGAAGAGGATTACTGTGTTTTCTGTTGTTCCTCTCCCCCAGTTCATTGCTGGTATTACAAAGTACTGGGCAATCAGAATGATCATATCAAAGGTACGGCACCACTAATATAATATTTTCCTAAGATAGGTTTCTAATGAGCTTTGACTGAATATAAAGATAGATGAGAATCTCAGCTTCTTAAGCAAGTGTAACTTCACACATACCCTGAGTGAGTGCACTGGATATTGCAAGGAGAATATTAGAAATTTCTTAGTCTTTGACAAACCAACCCAAATGCGAAGATGGAATGCTGTGGTACAGGTAAGACCACGAATGAGTGAAGAAATGTGTGCAAGAATGAAAGCGGTTTACAGCACTTTTGTGCATGTTTGTACATTCCCCAAAAAGCATCTGCACAAACTGAAACTCTGAATGATACTATATCATATATGAATAACACAGCTAGTAGAACTTCAAATTCAAATAGTACAGCAGACATCTATATTTAAAAAAATTAAATTGCTGCTGCTCCAGCTTCACTTGAAAAAAGGACAGAGATTGCAAAAACTTCAGGAGGGGTAATATCTGAATGTTTCACACTTACTGGTCTTGCTAATTAAAATATACAAAATAAATAAAATAGACAAAATAAAACAAGCAAACAGATTTGAAATGTAAGACAAGATCTCTACATTCCCAGAAAAATACTCAGAGATGTGGTTATAGGGAATTTATTAAAATCTTGTTTTTTCTCTCACCTCTTTTCATTAATTACATTAGTCTTAAGGACTGAATGTTTCAGTTGCAAAGGAATAGAAAATCCTGATAGCTAGGACGATGTAGCACAAAGTGGATATGTTAATCCAACCATCCACAGATAACAAACTATGGACAAAAACATTGCCGTCGGCAGAAGCGGCAATTTGAGGGAGTTCAGAACAGAGAAAACCCAAATACCGAGTCTGAATAGAACCTCTCTGGTATCCTGCACCTAAGTAAACTCCAAGAGAACACCAACTATGTTTTTTCAGCTTTTGTCTGTGCTGCTGTGCTAAAGACAGAGCTATTGTGTTGATGGCAGGTTCCCTTCAGGCCCCTCAGGAGCATGAGGGTCACCTCCTGACCCCAGAGGGCAGCGGGGGCACTCATAGCTGTCAGCAGTGCTGTGCTTTTCCTCATCCATAGCATTTAATAACTTGCATATCCCACCATCCCACCTTACCATCCATCCCACTCCCAATGCATTTTAGGGATATTTCTACACTGTGAACACCACTGATGCAACAGCTGCTGGAGTTGGGGTAGGGAATTTGGAATAATTTCCAGAAGAAGGTATGCTGTTATAACCAGTTGATAAACACACAAGCAGCTACATTGAATAGCTAAATAAGATTTTTATCTGTAACTGTACTGTACAACAAAGGATTTCTAATTTTTGTTGAATTTTGTTCTAATTTTTTACACACGCTTGTAATCCATTCTTCCTCTCTGCCTCATTATCTCATAAGCACCTCCTGAGTGTTCTGAAAAGGCATTTTGGAAATTATTATCACTTGTAATCGGAGGTAAAAACAATAAATACAATAAACTGCCTGTCTGCCACTAATATAAACATTCAGTCACTACTAAAAGCTGGTTTAGATAATTTTTCAGCTGTTCCCCAGAACTCTTATTTTTCTCCCTCCCTCAGAGAAGGATGTCCAGAGGTTAATAAATCTGAGCTGTGACAGACTAAAGAGAGGAGTAAATTCAAAGCAAAAAGCTCTTCACAGCACGCCCTGCCCACAACTTCCTCTCGACAGAGACACTACCTCAGCAACTTGACAGGCTGGAAAGTGCAACCCAGTAAAGAGATGTAGGCCAAGACATCTCTCAGGTTGCTCCTGGTATTCCTCAGCTGGTAGCCTGACACTCTGCTTCAGCAGCAAAAGTCTTTGCCCTTTCAATTCCTGAAAGTGATTTCAAGCTGTAATTTGAAATCCATGTTACTTGGCTCTGAGATGACAAGGGCTTCCATGAAGATTCAAGAAAAACTGCTGTTTCACAGGGATCTGCACAAAGCTGTCAATAAGCTGCACAAAGGCAAATAGAAAAGGAACAAGCAAATTGAGTGCCTCCTGCCTAGCCAGAAAAGACCCCATGTCAGCTGTCCCCCAGAGCAAGGCTTGGTGGTACAAGTTTCACTGACCTCAGGAGTTGGCTGGACTGAAGTGCTCACCAGAGAGCAGGGCTGGCTTTGGAGAAAAGCAGGAGATCCAGGACAGTGTGGATGCCACAACAGGGAAGCAGAACAAAACAAGAAACTGTGTAAATTCATACTTCTCTCAGAACCATAATTGTCATAACACAGTTTTTTTAAAGCTTGGGCTGTCACCCACGCCTGGTACTTGGCCCCACATTCATGCACCTCCATGTCACTCACACTGGCAGCACCTAGGATCACTGGTGCCCTTCCATCCAGCTTTCTGGGGCCTGTGAACAGTCAGTCACACCCTCCTATTAGCAGCCATAATCTATCCCAGGACCTAAGACAGAGGGTCCAGCCACCTCCTGTCAGGCTGCTCAGAAGAAGGTACCAAGGTCTACGGCAAAGAGGTCCAAAGCCCTGCCAAGAAGAGGATGTGGGCAGGAATAACAAGAGCACAGAAGTATTGTCACACCCTGGTTGTGCAGGGTCCTTCTCCAATTTAAATAAAAAGGCACAACAGTTAATAGCATAATAAAAGTGGTTAATAATAAGATACTAATAAGAAGAGGTATATAGACTGTAATTCCTAGATCTCCTCATCCTGGGGACCCTGCTTCAATGGAGCATTGGATAGACCTAATGAAAGCAGTGCAGTTCTCAGACTCTCTGTTTTGAAATTAAATACAGAGCTGTTTCATTATATTTCATTATACATGCCTATATTTGTGACGGAGGGTCACATGTGCGGCTGCTGTTAGGAGCACGAAAGGACGAAGCAGGCCAGCAGGAGGTCAAGCAGGAAAGCTTCTACTTTATTTTTCTGACTCCATAATATATACAATTTTACAGACAGGCCAAGATTGGCTACACAGGTAGCCACCTCTTCCACCTCGTTGGTGAACATCACCATCGATCATCTTTCTCCTCCTAGAGAGGAGAAGTATGTCAACAAAGATAATTTTCTAAAAACATATGTAGTTTACTTGAAGCTGCATGAGAACAAAATGCAAACAGTGAAAAGCAGGCAAACTTGAGGCAACATATATTGTGCCTAGGCATACATGCCTGACTGCACATGCCTGACTGTGGAGGCACTGCTCGTAACTCTGGGCTCTTCATGGCTACTAAAGCAGGAGATGCAGGCAGCAAGAGATACTGGGTAGATCAAAGCCATGCTTGCAAAAGGGTGGCATGGTTTGGAAACAGGTTAGTAGAGCTACACTGATTCCACATTGCAAAAGAAATGGTGATGGTTTTCTGTTGATTGGGTTTTGCTGTTTTCCTGCTAGAATAGACTCATTTGCATCAATGATGTTGAAGGCAAGACTCAGCATATTTTCTGTGATACAGCACCCACGCTGGAAAGTGGTTGTTATCCAGCAAGACTGACCGGATAGTAATGGCAAATACAATATTCCCCAAAAGATCACAGTGAATTCACATTAATTTTTCTTTTGTTGAAAAAGATGAGAACCATAAGCAATAATGGGTCTCAAATACTGTCACTACCGGTAATCAGCAACAACCCTTCCATAATGCTCTTCCCGGTCTGGGCACTGGACTTTTCCTTATGTTTTGATTAAACTTTGCAAGGACTTAAAGGCTTCAGTAGCCAGTGCAGGCTAAGGAGCAACCACAGTAAAGTTCACAAGACAAGTCTTTAACATGAAGAAAAAATGTTAACAGCATGAAGAAAACTTGCTGTTCATCTCCAAACTGTTCTTGTGGGAAAAAACTTGTGGAACTTGAAGGATCCAAACCATCACCTCCACATTTGTATTAGGAAACAGTGAGAATATGACTTGATAGCCTGCATAGAGATGTGCAAGCTAAATGGCATTTAATTTAAGCTCGTAACATCTCAGATAGTTCTGAGTGGATAGAGAATTTATAACTTAGCTCATACTTTTAAATGACAAATAATTCGTGAGAGCAGTTGGAGTTTGTGGATAATTTTTGCTTCCTTATTATTTTGCAAAGATTATTAAATAGGAGTTAATAAGTTAATCATACCCTCTGATCTTTTCTTCAGTGAAATTTGCATTTCTTTTCAAGTGTAGTCAGGTGTGCAGTCGGGAAAAGATCTATAGGACACCAGTGTTATTCTGGTGGTTGATCTTTTACCAGCAAGTGGTGAGATTTTCCTGCTCAGAGAATATACCTGTGTATGCAAAAAATCTGTGTTACAAGATCTTGATGTGAGATTAGTGAGGATTCATTACCTTTTTTTTGTAGATTATATAGAGATAATACAAGAAACAAAACTTCAAGAAGGCATAAGATGAAACCAAGAGTTTAAATATGTGACCTTAGTCCAACTTGTGGAACAATGAACATCTCCAGTTGTCTTCTACAGTGTTTAAAATTAAGTAATTTATTTATACACTTAAACATGAATTTGATGTCAGCTTTAAGCTTCTGTTATAGAGATTTGCCATAGAATCCAATTCAAGAGGCAATTTAACTTTATTAATGTGGGAGGAAATGTGAGCATAATGTGAGCTATTTTTTAACCTTAACTGCCATTCCTGCTATTGCAAGAAGGTGTCTTACACCTATCTGGAAAGCCATTATTAGCAAACTGAATAATTTATCACTTCCAATTTACAAGAAATTAGGCCTGCCTAAGACTAAAACCAGAAACCATTTAAAAAATAATAATTCAAAGACTTATGCCAGGTTCCTAGTTTGAGGAACAGTAGGCGTGTCCTCATGTGAGGGTCAGAGAGCATTATTTTAAAACCAGATCCAACTTTTCCTGTCGATAAAGCAGGTAACTATGCTTTGCTGCTACCTTATGGTCACCCTTACATGTGTTTCAGCTGAATTTTCACAAGTGCATAAAAGCAGGAAATTGTGATATGGAAATCTCTGTGCTTCACCTTTTTAAAGCTATTTAGAGACATCCTTTACTATTCAAACATTAGCATTAATAAATAGAATGGAAACAGAGTTAATGCTTACATTTTGTCTTTAAAATGAACTCTGCATTACTTGAAGTGTATGAGTTTTGAATTAAATACTCTTACATTTAACTAATGACAGGTAGTTAAGGGATCAGTCTTTGAATTTTGTTGAAAGAATAGCCTGACTTGGAAAATAGGGGAAATCAGATGCCTCATTATTAATAAATAAATAAATATGGCAAAAGAACAAAGTTTAGGGGGCAATCTTAGGTTAATTCCTGTCAAGTGAAATTGCACTGAATAAAACTCATTTTCAGATTCCCTTTCTGCCTACAGAGCTATCTATCCACGTTGCAAAGTCTGTGTTAATGCTGCTGAGGCTGGCAGTAGTGTTTGCTGTCTCTTTTGTACTGTGTAAACAAAGGCTCATCAGTGAAAAAGCAGTCTAACAGTTTTTAATATCTAGCGAGGTATCAGTTCCACTTTAAAATGGTTGATAATTAAAAATTTATGAGGTACTGGAAATGTTTAGAATCTGAATTGCATAGTGAAAAGAGGGTGTTTCAGTGTCTACATGAATGTTATACGCATGATGGATGGAACGTCAGGCTGTATTTACTAAGGTGACTGTTTCTGTGTAAATTCCAGTGCTAATTAGAAGTTTGTTTTGGAGAACAAGACACAAAGCCAATCAGTTTGATGAGCTGAGAGATTAGAAGCTGAGCTCACTAGCTGTCTTTGACTTCAATCAAGAAATGCTTGTGTTTAAACAGATTAAAACATTACCAAACTTTAGTCAGTGATGATTTTCAGTGACACTGCAGTGCTGGATTTACTATTCCCGGATTCCTCCCTGCACATTTCTGGTGGCCTGCAGGGAGCAGGCAAAGGTACTGTCCTGCGAGAGGTAATTAAAATTCTTCTCCATGTGCAAAAATTTTCTTCTTTTTCCCCTTTCCCTTCCACTGCTCTGCAGCCCAAGGTGACCCCACCACAGGTACTCCCAGGAATGCGCAAATCTCTGGTATGAGGCTCCATCAGCCTGAAGACAATGTTTGTATATCTCATCTTGAGCTGCCCACAAAGCCATCGTTTTCTCTATTTTTTTTTTCAGCTTTCCTCATGTGTAAAAGCAAGGGAAAAAACCCTAATTGGTATCTCATGCACACTGAAACCAAGAAAACTTTTTCTTTTTTTTTTCCCCTTAAGGATCTTTTGTAAATGCTATAAAGGAACATGAAAAAATATTACTATTGGTGTAGGATTTTTGATAAAATATCACGAACTACAGCAGATTGGAAGTTGTTCTGACAAAGTGTCAATACAAGACATCTAGAATACAAGACATCTAGAAAATAAATATAGGTTATATAGGTCGGCATACAGAGCTTATATTGTGATTTTGGGGGAATACTTTATATTATAACATTCCCAAAGTCTATTCAATCATCTCTGTGAGCTGGTGACACAAACATATAATGTCGAATTAATTGGCATGGCAATGAAGCCACAAAAACCCTACAGGAAAAAAACAAACCAGCTTTAAATCCCAAACCAGCTGACTAACATGTAGGCTAAGAACTTCCCAAGGAGGTTGGGTTGTGGTTTGTTGGTTGTTTTTTTTTCCAGTAGAATTGTTAAGGTTGGAAAAGACCTTGAAGATCATCAAGTCGAAACATCAACCTAGCACCATGTTCACCATTGAACTATGTCTCAGGTGCCATATCCACCTGTTTTTTGAAAACTTTCAGGAATGCTGACTCCACCACTTCCCTGTGCAGCTTATTCCAATGCTTTACAACCCTTTTCATGAAAAAAAAAAATAAATCCTGATAACTAAACCTCCTATGGCACAACGTGAGCCCATTTTCTCTTGTCCTGTCACTTGTTACCTGGGAAATGAGACTGACCTCCACCTCACTACACCCTCATTTCAGGCAGGTGTAGAAGAGTGATGAGGTTCCCCTCAAGCCCCCTTTTCTTCCAGGCTAAAGAACCCCAGCTCCCTCAGCTGCTCCTCGCAGGACTTGTGCTCCATGCCCTTTACAAGCTCTATTGCCCTTCCTTCTCTGGACTTGCTCCAGAGCCTCGATGTCTTTCTTCTACTTGGGGGGTCCAGAAGTAAACACATCTATCTTTTGCTTCATGGAGAAATCAGATGCCCTATTAATTCATAAATAAATAATTATTGGCAAAAGGACAAAGTTTATGGGGCAATCTTGTTTAAAGTATTGAAGATTTTGCACTCGTTCAATTTTCAGACACTGGTAAGTTATTTGTACTGAGGCTGTGCTTAGTGCATTATGTTGTTACAGGGTACTAAATTGGGTTCTTAATCAAATTTTTAGTACTAATGCAAAAATGCATATAATTTTTAAAGTGGGAAAGTAAAACATGTTAAAGAGTAAATTCTTGAAAGAAAACATAATTAAACGAAAAATTATAAACTGCTGTTAACCAATTTAATGTAGTTTCACGGTGAAAACCTGCGAAAATCTTGCTACATAAAGAAAGCTTCGGTAAGCGCCAAGTTTCTGATTTTATTCGGCAGCGTTTAAGGCAGCCACAGGATGGCACTGTAAAACTGCAAGTCAAAACCTCCAACTCCTTTCCTGCTAACACCCACTTCGATGTGCTAATTGAAATCAATGCAACTGGTCGTCACAAAGCAGATCCCACCAGCTTACTCTTTAATGGCAATTTTTTTTAATTTTTTTTTTTAAATTTTCAACACCTTTCCCGGAGCAAATCAGCACCCCCAGGTTCAGGGTCTCACAGACCCTGCTGCTGTCACGACAGGCAGAGTCCTGCTGCTGGTGGTACCTGGCAAGAGGCTGGACAGCTCTGGATGCTTCAGGCAGGCAAAACAACCACTCTGATGGAAAAAAACCCTATGAGACAGGCTGGCCGTAGGGACGTTTTTCTATTCCTAACCGGTTTTAAATGAGCTTATTTAATAAAGCATGAGTTTTATGCATTTGTTTTTCAATGGTCTGATGGAACTTATTAGCTGTGTGATTGTCCTCATCGTGCATATAGTGCCCAAAGATTGACATTATCAAGCTTATTTCACACACTGTTCCCCTGGTAGTATTTCTGCAAGCAGCAGAGTCCAGAGAAGGTTGCAGAAGTGTGGGTGGGAGAGGGGTGTGGGGGCTGGAGCTGATGTGCAATATTGACAATTATTGTGAGTACAATGGCTGCTTCTTGGCTGTAGCGTTTTACTACACTTCAGCACATAATAGCTATCTTTTACTTCATTTAAATGTCAAATTACCCTCATCCCTTTGAAAAACAACTTTCATGGAGTCTTTTATTCCTTAAAATTTTGTGATATTGGGTTCCTCTTGGTACTCTACTGAACTAGCTTATTTGCATTTGAAAAGTAGGACACCTTCAAAGTTCATCGGTTTAATTGCTTTGCCAAGGTAATTGGTTTAACTTTTATATATTTTGTGTAATATGGAGTAATACTGACAAAATAATAAATTCCACATCCCGTACTGAAGCAAATCTCTCATTAGTCAGTTTGAACTTTACCAAAAAAAAAAAAAAAAAAAAAAATTACTGAGTCTGGAATTCAGAATTACCACATTCCAGACTTTGCAGCAGGGACTGTAGCAAAGCTAACAAAATCCAAATAATTTGCTGGAGATCAAATCTTTTCCTAGCAGTAAATAATTAATAGGCAATTGTTACAAAAAAAATTATCTAGGGAAGCTAATAGCTATTCAGTTTAAATTCTTTTTTCCCCCTCTAATACATATTTTAAAACACTTTCCTTTAAAATAAAGTTAATTTTTGTGCCTATGAGAATTGGGTACACATTGTGACAGAGCCTTTCCAAGAATATCTGAAACATAACAGCCATCATGACAATTTTCAATAAATCATGCCTGGCTGGAAGTCTCAGAGGAAGAGAAACTAAATGATGATTGAATTATCCTTCTATCTCTAAAAGCAATCTTTCTGAATCAAGACTGAGGCACTGTGAGGAAATGGGTTTGGATCACTAATATTTCTGCTATCATGATTCCCCCTGTTCTCTGGAGAGCCAATATACCAAATTTCTACTTTATAGATGAGATTTTACAGTACAGAGTTATAAAATGGCCAGTGACTCAATGAAGAGATTGAGGTACAGCGTAGTGGTAGCCATACACCACCAGGACTCCTTTTGCAGAAATGCTGGAGATGCAGGAATGCCCCTGGTTTGACACCAAAGGCAGTGTGACCTGCATACAGGGCACAGAAACTGGGAGTTATGTGGCTAACTAAAGCAAGACTAATGCCTCTGAAATAAAAGCTCCAGGTCAAAAGTACCTGATGGTTCTGCCCCAGCTTCCAGCTTCCTGACCATGTCTGTGCCACCAGGCAGAGCATGTCTGTGCTGCCTTTTCTCTCTCTGGCCAGGCTTTGCCATCTTCACCTCCAGAGGCAGAGGAGAAAGAGGCATCTGTAGTCAGGCTGTGATTTAAAGGCAGGTCAGATGCTGCTTGTGGAGCAGTGTGCCCCTCTCTGGCCAGAGCGGAACACTCTACATCCACAGAGAGCTGAACATCTTATTTCTGTGGCATCTCCTGTTTTGGAAACACCAAAGTAAGTACATGCCATGGCTTTTTAGCTTTTGCAGAAAAGCTGTGAGGCCATGCTTCCTAGGCAGTTCCAGTCCACCTAGAAGATCAAGTAACACGGTCAGAGAGAGTGGTGGGCAATGCTGTAATCCACCTAGCAATATTAAAGGTCCCAGTTTTAAAATCTCTCTGAGTAAAACAAAATTATAAGAGGCTTCAAGTCTTATTTTTTGTATTCTGAATACAAGCACAATTTGAGTATTCCCTGAAAAAAAATAATGGCATATTTTAATCACATCATCAGTTGAGACAATCAATCCTGAATTGTACATATATTTTGGTATATTTAAGCAGCTATTTTTATATAATTGATGAAGTATTTCTATGCTCCTTTACACTCTACTAGGATGCTCGGTGGTTTTGAGAGAAGAAATCTCACAAAGGAATCTTGCAATCATAAGCCTTACACAAAGCCTGGCTCCTATACTCCAGTGTCTCCTGCATGTTCCTTAAAAGTCTTTGAATTAGTACCTTAAATATTTATACAGCTATTTGTTTTCCAACTTCTGTCAGGAACTAATGGGCTTTTCATTAATAAATTATATGATGTACATTTAATAACTTCAGTAGTTCTTGCAAATCTCTGTTTAATGAAGCCGTAGAGACTTGCACAGATGTGTCTTGTGTCATGTGTCTTACCTGCCACAACAACTGAACAAATTCAATTGATTTTGTACAGTTATTTGCTGCTAAAATGCCAATAGAGAGCTTATATTAAATTAGCTGTTCAGTTTTTCATTAATCAGTGGACAGAACTGTTTCTAGCTTCAGAAATAAGGAAGGCATGCAGAGATGTGATTGCAAGAGTCTGTAAGAAAGCCTCCCCATTTTTGACTTTGAGATAAGTGTGAATGTTTAAGATGCAAAGCCAGAGGGTCATATTCCAGATAAAAACTAACAGGTGTGACTTCCAAAATAAACAGCATTGACTGACATTGATTCTGAATTTGACCTGTTGTTTGGAAAATATTTTTGTCTTGTTAATGCCCCAGAATACAAAATAGCTTCACACAGTCACAATTATCTAAATGCAATGGATTGTATAAAAATGTTATTTTCACATATATAAAACACAGTATGTGGTTTACATATGTAAAACACAGTTTTATGTGCATAGAACACAGTGTAATGTTAATATAATTTTAATAATTATCTTGAAATAGTGAAAATATTAAAATAGTGGCCACCTAAAAAGAAATAAAGGTTTAGTTAAGTAGGTCCTGTCTTCCATAAACTCATGCTGGCTGGGCCTGATCCCTGGTTGGCCTGTGTATGCCACATGATGGCACTCAAATGTACTGCTCCGTGTTTTTCCCTGGCACTGAGGTCAGACTGACAGGCTTGTACTTTTCCAGATCCTTCTTCCAGCCTGTCTTGGAGATGGGCTGACCTCTTGTCTACCTCTTATCCCAAGAATAGAGGGATTTATATCACGTGTGTTTTTAATGTCTGAAACAAAGCTCGCCTGTCAGCACTTGTGTTCGAAGACCCCAGATTGCCCAACTGTTTCAGGAAGTAAGTTTTCATCAGGGGCACCCTTGCTTTCAGGGCAGCACAAAGCAGGAGCTGGAGCTTTGCTGTTTCAGATGTGCCAACGCCAAAGCTTACACCTCAGCTGAGCTTGTAGTGCAAAC
Source organism: Sylvia atricapilla (assembly GCF_009819655.1). Lineage (NCBI taxonomy): Eukaryota > Metazoa > Chordata > Aves > Passeriformes > Sylviidae > Sylvia > Sylvia atricapilla. The sequence goes on along the minus strand of NC_089140.1, from coordinate 102,272,092 downwards.
TGCACTCACTGGTGTCTAGGGAAGGATTCACTATACAGCACCTAAGGAGGCTGGGGGTTAGTGCTGTAGTGTCTTGTGTCTTGCCTAATTCTATCTCCTTCTTTTTTTTTTTTTTTTTTTTTTTTAGGCTGCCAGAGAAAAACTTAATACTTCCTACAAACTGTACATATAGTCTAGTAAGAAGTGTAGACCAGTTTGCACCAGGGAGTACAACTGCAGCTCCAGAAGCTGGTTAGGAAAAAACTGCTTCTGTAGCACTGTTCGACACTACTGGTCCATTCTCTGGCAAAAACGTGCACGGTGTTGGCTAGACTGTCCTAGTAAGAGCAAAGTGGCAAAGAAGTTTGCCAGGCTGTGAAATAAGAGAGAGACTATTAGTCTATCACAGCTGATGTTCTCACAAATCAGTGGTGCAGAGCTGTGCTTACTACCTAGAAACAGAATCTCCTACAAAATCAGCTAACATTTTTGCAGTAGATGTTATAATATGCTGCACATGTCAACTCAAGATGACAGTCTCCTTAAATGCTTTCCAGCAATTGCCTGGATAGTTCAATAAGTTATCTGGATACCACTTCTGCGAGGATATGTTATGGCTGTATACTGCTGCTAATGGAGAATTCACCATAATTTATGACTTCTACCTTTACAGCATTTTTTTTTTCTTTCAAAGCACTTATTTGAAAACTAATAAAGCATGTAAGCATTATAGTAATAGCTAAGATTTGTTCATGAGATTTACAGGGTACAGTTTGAGTTGACAGAAACAGCATCTCTAACTAGTTAATTATTGTATTCCCAGGAGATTGATCCAGTACCAATTATCAATATCAGCAAAACACACCGTGTCCAGTGCTTTCCATTTTACCCATGTTCATATTTGTACACATTGTTTTGCTAATTAGAAACAGAAGGAAGTTCTTTTGGCATTTGGGTCTTTTTGTATGATGCCCGGCTGGTGCACACTCCTTTCAGCCCTGTCTTCAGCACCAAGTGCCTCAGAGGAAGGCAGATGTGCATCAAATTGGCAGCTGCTTAGGTTGTCCTCCAGCCTACACTTTCCTAATCCTCATCCCCCACAGCCTGGCTCAACTCCTGAGGCCTGAGATGTATTCTAGAGGGTTTGATAAGAGGCAACAGGTGAAATCCTCCCCCAAAAAGATCTACATAATTCTCAAGTCTAGCTATTGCTCTATCCAAATCTGTGCCCCTTTATTTTGCTGCACCATCCTGTGTGCTTCTTCCTTCCTGCACTTCTCACAGGTTTAGCAATTTACAACAGCTTTGAGCAGCAAACCACTACTCTCCCTGTTTAAATGCTGATTCAGAGCAATTATTGCTCTTGTGTGAGTGTAATTTAAGGGATAATCGTGCAGCTTGCTGCTGCTTCCATTCACCTTTTCCTTCTTGTTTAGGAAGCAGCCTTGTTCAGCACAAACATTCATACAACTCATATAGGAGAGGGCATATCCTTGACTTATCATCATCTGCGATTCTTTTCACTTGACAGGTTGAAAAATGCGTACACCTATTTTCTCTGATGGTTCCCTTATCACTGTGGGCCTTCCTGAGGCTAAATCTGCTCAACCATTCAATTTTGATTCTGGAAGCAATGTTAAGGCCATTAGCTGTGTCCACATAAGGATGCTGTTATAAAGCTTGACATGCTTATTAATCATAAATTCAGCAGACATTCTGCTTCAATCTTTCTGGGGTCTGCTTATGCTTCATTTATGATGTAAAGTGAGGGTTTAGGGGGAAGATGGTGTATTTTTAGATCAGTATTTATGTCAGGTAGCAGACTGTTTGGTATTTCCATATCGCTTTCCATCCAAGGAAATGCTCTGTCCCATTTGTATTGCACACAGTTTGCTCCAAAGTGAGTGAAAAAGTGCAGTTAGAGAAGTTCAAGAACAGGTGGCTGCAGACAAATGTTCACTCTGCCTTATCAGTGGGGGACTAGCACCATCCCTTTGTCACCATATATTGCCATTTATTACCTCTGTATCATGATACCATCATTTGAGGGGGAGGTAAAAACATGATATTAGAATCACTGTCCTTGTTGCTGAATTCCACTAGCGGCTTTTAAAGCGTAGCTGCCAAAATCCATATTCCTGAAATGGTTCTTGTCTAAACCTGTAGAACACCGGTGGTTTCCAGACTGCTAGTTAAATACATCTCACAACAATAATTTTTGCATTGCCAAACTGACTCAATTAAGACATTTGTAACACATGGTATATTCAGCCTGGACTCATGAAATGGCTTAGCAAAGATCATTAGCCTTGGAAAACTAGAATGTATTTCCATGGAAGAGGGAAGGAAATAGACTGTAACCTTCTGCTAGCATCTGCCAGCACATTGCTCTGAGCCCACCAGCCCAGGTCATATCTGCACTCAGCCCTGGCTACAGATAAGATTTCTTGTCACTTGGAAAACAGCTGTCAGCAACTCTCTTATAATTGCATTTTCCTCTAATTGCCTACATTTGTTCAAATCCGATAAACTAGAAGTGAAATGCAGTGAGGCAGAAAATGTGGAGATCAGCACCAAAGATAATATGAATGCAGTGGCCTGTGAACCAAGGCTCCTGAATTTTGCACGTGTAGGGGAGTTGAAGACAGCAGAAGAAGAGGTCAGATTTAAGACCACAATATGGGAAGAGACAATATGGGTCACCATGTCTAGTCTTCAATTTCACAGGCAACCATATAGTAGAATTACTTTCATCAGTTTATTGAGTTCTGCGTGTAGAAAATTTTAATGACCAATGCACAGGCTCACACTGTTGTTTTAAATCCTCTACAAATATTTCTTGTCATCTTCCCTGGTCCAGGAAGATATGATTGAAAATAAAATACTCCAACTTCTTGCCCTGCTCACCCCAATCCAACCTCCTATTTTAATTTCATTTTTTAAATGACATTTGCATTCCTTTCAAGCCACACATCATTTTCCACTTTTTTGAAGAAGCTTGCCTCGTTGTTAGCTGACCTGGCCACACATCAGACATCAGCTCCCCTTCCACTTACCTCCACGGCTGCCAAATGTGCTGTCGTTCCACCTCAGGTGGAATCATTAACTACAATACCCTGTCTTCTCACAGTCCAATAAGTGCTGAAACCCTGTGGTCGTACACCACAATTAATCTCTTCTGATGTTCAGGTACAGAAGAGATTCATGTTTGATTCTCTCTATTGGGAAGTTGCTCATTAGAGGTTGTAAAATAAGAGAGATGACAATTATGGGTGGGCTTTTCTCTCCCTTTTTCCTTTTGCCTGTACTTGGGCTTGAAGATCATATTTTTCGCTTTGATTTGCTCTGTTTTAGTACTTTTAAGGTAGTCTTCTCTTTTTTTATGCAAGTTGCTTTTCATGTGCTTTTTTCACCTACCAAGCTATGTCTTCTGCCTCCAGGCTGTGCTCTGTGTGGTGTCCTCAGCTCCCCTTACCTGAAACTTGGCTCAGATCTCACCAGCTTTTGTTTGACCATACAGTGACCCGTATTATTTCATAGAATTTCAAGTATTGCTGTCATACTAATAATACCTAGATGCATTGCTTTACTGATTGCTTGAGAAATTTTATTTGTTCACTGAAGTCCTTTGAGCTAAGCATTCAATATGTTTCCTTAAGTTAGAGCTTGGAAATTTAAAAGTCAAGCTATTAATTGTTGGCACTGAGTCTTCAAATGTCTAGAGGGATGTCTGCCCTTTCATTTGATAATGTCTCTGAAAAATCCCAAACTGAGACACTGTTATGTGTTTTAGGGAGTTCTAATTAGATTCTGGTTTATAATTCATCAGGCATATGAAGGTAAATGCAGATTTTCTTCTTATATCAGTAAGAGTCATAGCTCTGGGATTAAGACTCCACAACAGCTTTGACTGAATTATTTCCTTTTTTGCAATCATTATTGTAATGGACTCTGGATGGGAATACCTAAACCCCTTCACACTGGGTCCCATTGATTTACAGGACTAGTTTACCAAATTTCATGAGTACCAAGATAAAAAGGGCTTGTGCTTTCCACTGGAGAAGCATGCACTTATCTTACACACTAAATCAGGCAGAAAGACCTGGATCACTTAGTGTTTTATTGTATTTCTAAAATAAGTTTTCAGCTTCCCTCTGGGTTTTTCCAGCATTTTCAAATACACCTAAACAATTATGATAAAAATGAGGGTATTGGTACAACAGCAATAAACTTTGCAGTAGCTAACGTTGAGTCACCTGGTCTTTACTGTGGCATGCAAAATCTCATGGAGCCAGGACGGAGGCACATTGACATTAACAATGCCTGGACAGAATTACTGATTTTAAGAATTCTGTTAAAATCAGCATGTTGGCAGATTGAGCAGGGAGAATCTTAAAGACTCTTACTAAATAATGCTGAACTAATGGTCTTGCTTAATTCCCATCTGTCTCTGAACTACAGGTACCACAAGAAGGACCCCATGGAAATGCCTCTTTTCTCATGAGACCCTCAGAATTATCTCTGCCTTCTGTTTCCAGAGCAGAAGATGGATTTTCATATTCCTGAAAACTATGCAACTGCAATGACCCATTAAATGTAGAATACTAAAACAGTCTTTGGAGGAGGGACTGGGAGTTCTGCCAGCAGCCCATAGAGTCATGCTTATTTTTGGACTCTCAACACATGGATGTTTAAGAAAGCCCTGCTAATCTTGAGCAACAGCTTCACGAGAGGTGGGGATATTCCCCTCATTCCAGAGTGACACATAACCCCTGGGCACAAGGTGCTCCAGAAATCTGGCCATCGTAACCACAGGCAGCTGGACTGAATCTGCTCCAGGCACTGAGATAAATCTGGGAGGACTTGTGGGGAGAGGGAGGGGAAGGGAAGGGAAGGGAAGGGAAGGGAAGGGAAGGGAAGGGAAGGGAAGGGAAGGGAAGGGAAGGGAAGGGAAGGGAAGGGAAGGGAAGGGAAGGGAAGGGAAGGGAAGGGAAGGGAAGGGAAGGGAAGGGAAGGGAAGGGAAGGGAAGGGAAGGGAAGGGAAGGGAAGGGAAGGGAAGGGAAGGGAAGGGAAGGGAAGGGAAGGGAAGGGAAGGGAAGGGAAGGGAAGGGAAGGGAAGGGAAGGGAAGGGAAGGGAAGAAGGTGTTCTGCCTGAAGGCCAACCATCTAGGCATGAGATGGACAGCTAGATGATCTCTTTCTGTGACACAGGCCAAGAAAGATCTCTTCCTGTATCAGATTAGATTTAGGCAAAGAGCCCATGAGGCTCCCTCTTCCACTTCCAAGAATTTTTGTTTTCTTATCATGCCTCCAAAATGTAGGAAAATGACCTTCAAGAGCTCTGTGAAAAAGAGTACCTATGGCAGAGATCATGTGGCTGCAATTACAGTAAGAGTACTTCATCCAGCTTGGATAATCTGTTCCAATTTTTTTTTCCCCCAAATTTATTCAGAAAGCCACAGGCTTTGAGTAGCGTTTAGCAAACATCCATATTGCTCCCAGACAGGTACTGGCTATTTTACAGAAATTTATGAATGTAGATGTGACTGCTCATAAACGTAGCAATGAGAAATAGAGCAGCATATGCTTTCTATATTGCAATGGCATCGTCCGTGTAATGACTTCAGATACATTTGTAACTGGTGTCAAATCTGTCACCGCTCTAGCCCTAAGAGGAGGAGAAGGCTGAGTCATGGAGGCTATGTGCAGATGGCTAAATAAAGCAGGACAGAGCCCTCTCTGTACTCCTGCAGGGTGATGGTGTTCCCTAGGCCTTATCTATGTGCTACACACCTCTTTTCCTGCAGAGGAGAGGGCAAGGACCTAAAGGATGCAAGTCTTGGTGCTGCCAGGAAGAACTGCTATAGGCAGCAGATGAAACAGTGCCCCAGAGAACATGGATGATGGCACAGTGCAGGATCATGGGTTGCCTCTGTTTAATATAGCAGACCAGCTCTTTGGCTTGTGTACACACAGGGAAATCGTGGCAGAAGTAGGAGGTGTTAAAACAGTCATTAGTATATTTGATGAAATTTCAAAATACTATGGGAGATTTGCAAAAAAGGAATAAAACTTCCTCTAATTCCATGTCACATAAGAGTTGCTGCTGTCCCTGACTACTAGGAGGAAGAGCCTCTCATTTCTAGGCTATGCACACACACACAGCCCCAAATCTCTCTCTTTTTATTTCATACTAGGTTTAGTGCAAGCTTGTCTTCTGTCAAGAAGTCTACAGAAAATGAGCCCCTGCATAGGCAGTCGTTCAAATCCAGGTCCAATTCTTCATGGGTCAGGCAATCCAGCAGCTCCACATGGGACCTTAATGAAACATTCCAAGAAAGCTCCAGGGATAGACAGTCATTAAAAGCTGTTAACAGCACCATAATTAAAAACAAATTAACAGGGAATCTGAAATTGCCTTAAGAATTGTTTCTGTCTTGTGTCACATCTCATAAATCTCAAATTACCATTAAAATTTGACTTAGTATTTCAGAATAGTTGCAAGATCAACAAGCTGCTACAAAGTAGTTAAAAACCTACAAAAATTGCTTCCTTAGCACTAAGACCAGAGGATTTCCCTGACAGCCTGAATGTCACTGATGCTTGTAAAATCCTTTATTTACTTCAGAGGAAAGAAATAGCAGAAGAGAAGATGGTTCAGTAGCTGCAGCTGTATTTGTAATGAATGTTTCTCCAGCATGGCTTGTTTTCTGCTGAACTTGAAATGAGTTAACCCTTTTTTGGCTAAATCATCCTTTCTGTCACAGGAAGTATTAGGTAGTTTCTGCATCCTCATTTGTACAGGTGTTTATTATAAGACCTAGATAATGAATGAAAGGAAAAATTCTTCTAAAAGTGTGGAGTGAATTTCCCAGCATTTTAGAAATGGTTATACTTAAAGAGTTAAAGGATTTCTTCTTATATTAATACATTTGTAAAAATACTGAGACAGAGGAAGTATATATGGTTTTGACTCCATAGAGAACATAAAACTTGTTTCAAAATAAATTATGAACCTATACATATATGATAATGAATCTATCGGTATCTGTTGTAATCTCAGCAATTTAAAAGAATGACAGAATTGGTTTTGCAGTAAAACAAAATTTAAACTCAGTGTGTCAAAATAGCTGTGGTTTCATTAAAAAGCCTGATGCTATCAGATATTTCATTAAAAGCCCAAATTCTATGGAAAAATAATTATGTGATGATCTCAACTTTTATTTAAAAGCAATATAATTGGTTTTATGGCAAGTCCTGCCTGGATGCAAAAAAAAAAAAAAAAAAGCTAGAAAATGTATCCCAAGAGCATTCTACAGACTCAAAACCTGAAGACAAATACAAGATCCCATAGATAATAGACTTTAAAATTCCAGGTCTTTTGTGAACTCATCCTCAGATTTTTTTAGGACTGACAATCCTGATTCCTTAAGAAAAAAAAAATCTAATAATTTGCATTGTCAAAGAATGTCAGAAAATATAGCTTGTCATTTTTGTCAGCTTACCAGTTTTTTATCATTGCTAATAAAGCAGTTTCTTTTATTATATTAGTTATTCAACAAGCTTTGGGTTATTTTTTTCCCTTGCACATGAACATTTTTGTTTAATGTACAAAATGATTTTCAAGTACACTGTGTCGTGTAAAGCCCACCAATTTGGGCTTCCAAACCTGCATGCATGAAATTAATTTCTCTTTTCTGCCAGGCAGGTCAGTGCTGCATAGGAGCATTCCAAAAAAATGGATCCATACTCACAGCCCAGCACAGCAAGGGCCAGGGCAGGGCAGCAGGGAACACAGAAAAAAGTGAACTGAAAACTGTTTGAACAAAGCCAGTCCAGGACACCAACAAACAAGGGACTGTTTTTGTACAGAAATTTAGTTCCTGAGATGTCCAGATGAGGCCACTGTGGTTTTATTATCTCGATTTCAAGAAACATTTAATTTGGTTACCTCAGAGTTTCCCATATCCACAACTGCAAGCATACTCAATAGCCTGTTTTTCTGTTGGAGAACAAAGAATAGGAAGCGGTTTGTCTTTTTTTGTTTGTTTGTTTGGTTGGTTGGTTGTGTCAGACGGTGGTTAAGATACTCACAGAAGCAGGAAAGGAACTGGACAATGAAAGCTGGAGATGTGGAATTTATTTTTTTAAATCCCCTTTGCTGCTGCTTGATGTCTGGCAGGCAGTGGAGATACAGCAGGAGATGCTGTGAGGCTGAAACAGAGCAAGCATTTTTCTTTGATAGAGATCCCCTGGTGAAGCTTTCCAGCAACAGCCCAGCCCAGACTCTGCTGGGCTGTATCACAGGCCTGGTTTCAAATGGACAGTGTGATGCAAAGCCAGGGAGGGATACAGAGCACTTTAGCTGAGTCACGCTGTTAGGAAACGAGGATTTCTGTGGTGAGAGGCCACAGCAGGCACTGCCAAGTCCCCAGGCAGTGAACTCCAGTGTGTTTTGGAGATGAGGACAATGTTCTCACGCAAAAATATCTGCCATGGAGGGAGGCAGTGGCTACAGGGAGACTGTGCTTCCTTTTGTTTTGTTTTCATCTGTTGCTAAAAGTGACCTGCAGAAGAAAGAGCTCTGAAGTGACCATGGGGCCATGGTCACAGGTGGGAGCCCAGCCACAGGGAGCAAAGCCAGTCTCTAGCAGATTCTGGCAGTTCTCTGCAGCAGATTCCTCATTTCAGAAGTGGGACTAAAAGAAGTGAAATGCCTAATTTTACAAATGCTCTCTAAAAAGCATTTTTCTTCCCTTTGTGTTTGCCACTGCAGAAGCAAAATGCCGTGTTCAAATCCACAGATGCTGTCTGATAATAGCTGCATTTTAATAGCACCTGGGCAGACAACCCAAAGGCAGAGCTTATGAGGGGCTCACACTTTTACTTCCCCACCTGTTTGGGATGAAGGGGCACATTTTAGGGCCCCATCATGCAAGGCCCAGTCTTGCCCAAGCCACTGGGTTTCCTCTTCCCCCTGAGCATCTCCTCTGCCTGCAGCATCAGAGTTATCTCTGATTCTCTGGGCAGCATGTGGGGATGATGGTTAACAAGAACACTGAGTCAGTAGGGCTGTGATGGTAATTAGTATAACGTTTGCTTTTAAACTGACAAATACTGCCAAAAAGTGCCTGTGAGGGAGGGATCTGTGACTCACAGGATGCCAACTCACTCTAACCAGATACAACTGGCCTCAGCCTTTTTCAGGCACACCCAGGCACTCCAGAGAATGCAATATTCAGCCTCAGCACCAGCTGGTTTTATGCCACACAGCCCTGTTGAAACACACGTTTTAATTGCGTGGCTCACTCAGCTCACCACTGTCTCACACTGCTCACTGTGGTCCTCACTGGTGCAGGATCCCACTTGTCAGACACGGTTGCAGGAATGCCCCCTGTCTGCCTTCTCTTCCCACGCAGTTTTAGGTCTGTGAGGGTCCCAAAGCTCAAAGGAGACTGAGTGGTGCTTGGCAGTAGGAAGGGGTTGTGGGGATAGGATCTGAAGTGGTTGCTGGAGTGCTTTGACTTCCAGCTGCAGTTTCTGCATAATCCTTTAGCATCTGAGCTAACACAAGGTTTTAAGGTGAGGGTCTCTGAAATGAGATGGTAAGGGAGGGTACACTCATCATGAAATCTCTCAGAAGGCAGCAATACATCTTCATCACCATGGATTCAATGGAGAGAGAAGGCCTTGAAAATCTTGTACTATTTGTTGCAATTTTCACCTAGTTTAGATAAAACCTGAAGTTTTTGCAATCATTTTTTTGGTCCCTTTGAGTTTAAACTCATTGCATACGTATTCCTGTAGCAATACAATTTTCTTTCACAAGCAGAGCTCGCTTCAGCTGTTGTTGGGTATTATTATACTGATCACTGCTTCTTTCCTCTTCCACCAACCCCTCTGTATTGGATCTAAATGTCATTTATAGTTCAAGCTATTTGACTGCTAGTCCCCCTGTACCCCAGAATAGCCCAGGAAGTCATGGAAGTTCACAAAGGAAGGGACATCAAGAGGCTTCATTTTCTAGAGTCTTCTATATCTACAGAAGAATCAGACCCCAAAAATCTGGTTGATAGATGTGAAAGTAGCACAGGAATTTAGGACAGAGTAGTTTGGTTAGAACTGTGTGGTATGACTGCTCATACTTGGTACCATGGGTGGCAAGAAAATTACGTAAGTGGGCACAGATACTACTGCAAAATGTCACTGCTGCAGTGAATTTGGCACCTGTTCTGAAAAGAAGGAGGCCAATCCTCACCACAAAGGACATATAAAAGCTAGAACCTTTTATAAACATTACTTTTTTTAACCTAGCAGAAAACAAGGACTGACATAAAAAGTCCTTATCAGTGTTTTTGCAGCATGCAAAAATTTCTGGTAGACTGGTAACTACTTCAGAGAAATCAGGAACCAAAATAAAAGTGATTTTGAAAACATCCTTTAAATCTGAACTGAAATGATGGCTTCTTTGCTTGTTTCCTTCTTTAGCTTGCTTGTTTGTCTTTTTTGAAATCACTCTTGCTAATTGTCCTGCAGCCATGGTATGTACCAGATAGCCAAGAAAGCTGACATGCTGAAGTTATATACAGCATCCTTGTGACCTTTTTGCAGTGAAGATACATATCTGTCCAATAAAGCCCAGGCCAAATGACAGTGACAGCTGTCTTGTGGCATTCAGTTTGAATTGAACAGGTTTGCTCACAAGTCAGGAGCAAGTGTTTCATTACAGACTGTGCACCAAGATCAACATAAGCCCCCAAAAGTGAAACTTTCCCTCAGCAGCTATGGAAACTGTTCCGGTGGACTGAGATGCACTTCACAGGCTCCTCCTTGTCTCCTTGCTTTGACTTTCCCACCTCCAGCAGGCAATCATCCCCTGTTGGCGTTGGCATATTGCAGGGGAATAAAACCTCAGTTGTCTCAGTAGTGAACCAGAGTGTTATGGGAAGTGAGCACTCGAAGAACGAGGAGCGAAGGAGCATGGTTTTCCTTAGGAAGGGCCCGAAGCTGCCCGCATGGGAAGACGCCCTTCTGGCAGGGAGAGAGCCCAAGTCACTGCTGAAACGGGGGTTGCGTTATGTCAGCTTGAGCCTCATAATGAAAGGGATGACCAGCACGCCTGACTTCTTGTGGGGACTGCATGAGGTGCAGAAGCTGAACCTTTCACGCAACCAGCTGGTGGTGATTCCTCCTTCGCTGGGGAAGCTGGACAGGCTGGTTGTGCTGAACTTGGGTGGCAACTGCCTCAAGTGCCTGCCTAAGGAGATCGGGCTGCTGAGAAACCTGAAGGTCTTGTTCGTCAATATGAATTGCCTGAAGGAGGTGCCAGCGGAGCTCAGCTTGTGCAGGAAGCTGGAGGTTCTGAGCCTCTCACACAACTGCATCTCACAACTGCCTTTGAGCTTCACCGACCTGACAAATTTGAGGAAACTGAACCTCAGCAACAACCGCTTTGTGCAAATTCCCCTCTGCATTTTCGCCCTTAGAAGCTTAGACTTCTTGCACCTAGGGTCCAACAAGCTGGAAAACATCGCAGAGAGCATCCAGTACCTGGTCAATCTGCAAATCTTTATCGTGGAAAACAACAACATCCGCAGTCTGCCGCGGTCTCTGTGCTACCTCAGCAGCCTGGAGCTCCTGAACGCTGACTACAATGCCATCCAGACGCTGCCGGACGACCTGTACCTGCTGCGCCGGCTGCGCCGCATCGCCTGGAACCCCATGGACAAGGGCCTCCACATCGCCCACAACCCCCTGTCCCGGCCCCTGCCCGAGGTCGTCGACGGGGGGCTGGATGTCCTCTTCAACTATCTCAGGGACAAAAAGGAGCACAACTGAGCTTCCGCCGAGCTTGGGATTAAGCCTGTCATCAGGGCTGAATCGCAGCGGAGAGCTTTCCTGCACAGGCATTTCCACTTCATAATGCTTGGATTTTGAAGGCTGTGGATGGCTTTAGTAGCAGTTGGAGGAAAGCAAGTAAAGTGTGATGGTGTTGATTAAGTGTGTGAAGAGCAAACTTTTTAAAAATAGCCACCTCTGTAGCCTTCACTGTTGTGGTACTTGGGGGTTTTTTTTAGAAAAAAAAAATACAACAACAAACTTACGATAAAATATTTGCTCTTCATTTGACAGAAACAAATTAAAGCAGACTGCCAGACATGCAGAAACGTGTATTTGACAGCTATTAGGCTGGAGTAATATTAATATAAGTTAGACTTTCTGTGATTGCAATTGCATTTCTACTCCTGCTCACTTCTTCATACAGAGGTAAACCACGACATGAGCAAACACTGCTATCTTAGTGAATTCAAGGAAAATGTTTGCTTTTGGCAGTGAATATATCCTGAGCTATATTAGCTCACAGACAATATATTAATGGTCAGTTCAATACCACTTGTTGTTTACCCCACAGCTGTGCTCTGGACCGTACAAATTACAGGTAGAGATTGTCAGTGACAGGGCAACTTGCCAGTTCTTTAGAAGGAGATCCCAAACTTCCCCAGAGCTCCTAATTCCCCTGGTGAGACAAGCAGCCCTTCACATGGAGCCTCCTAAGATGCTGACAGCAGTGCTTCACATCAGCTGGGAGCAGCATCTGCACAAAGCAGAGAAAGGACTGTGGCTTCTTCCTTCACATAAAGGATGGAGTTGCTCATTGCTAGATGTACAACTGCTCTCCATTCCCTTTCCTGTATCCCTGCAATCTGAAATATGGAGTGACTTTACTCAGGGGACAGTATGTCTCCTAAAGGTGAAATATTTCTTTCAGGAAAAGCAGCATCAACCCAGTCATCACCTGAAGTAAGAGCTTCAAAAACAAATAGTTTTTTCTGGGATTTTCAGTATCAGCCAGTAGCTTAAAAGTCAGGTCTTATGTGGTTTCTCATATTGATCTTCTGTGAATGTCCTTCATCAAAGTTTTATCTGGTAATGAAGAGGCAGTATGAAAGAGCTGTTAACAATTTATGCAACTTGGGGTTTTTTGTTCCCTCACACCAGTGTAAAACAGGAGCAGCTCTGTTGAAATCAGCTGAGATAAATGCTTGTAATGGCAGTGTAAGAGAGGAATGATACTGTAATTCTTGAGCTAATTATGAGTATTCAAAGCCATTTTCAAAGTGCTTCTTGTGTCAAATCTCAGGAATCTATTACTTTCTAAAACAATTTGTTCAAAATTATGAAAGGCTATGAAAGACAGATCCTGCCTCTAGTGAAGTTAATGGACAATGCCTGGCTAAGGGAAAAACTCCTCAGCAGAGGTAGGAGCAGCCTGATAACAGCAGACAATTGTGTAATTCATAGGCACATGTGAGTAAATGCAGCACACTGACATTATTGGTGTAATATTGAATGCTAGAAATGAGGAATCAATGTTCATAGAATATTCCATCCTGGAACTGCCTGCCCTGATATTTTATTGTGTTGGATTGTTTTGTATATGATTAGTTATCTTAATCGAGAGTTTAAGTGTTAGGCCCAGAAATCATGGTCTGCAAGTGTGCAGTCAAGGACAAATCTTATGTTTCTAGCAGACATGAAACAATTTTGAAGGGCATTTTTGCTCAAGCATTAAGAAAACAAAGCAATAAAACAAGTATTTTGTGAATTTTTGTTACTTAGTATATGTTTCAAATGCAAAGGCATTTCATGTGTAGCTTTACATGTATTTATTTCACCCGTGCAAAGTCCCAAGTTTTTAATGAACAACGCATCTAATAAATTAATATGTGATTCCATTAGTGACAAGGAATAAAGCTGCAATTATTTTTAGAAACACCAACAGATAATTCTTGGAGGGGATTAGGGCCAGATTATTAACTTTTCTAAATGCCCATTTCGTATCCCTGAGTCTGGCATTCATGTAAACACTGCAATATTGCTTTGCAGGAAAATTAGATGCCTATGGCATTAATCACCTGCAAAGATTTTCCACATGTCAGTATCCAGGATTATATGACACCGGATAGCCTCTGATATGATCTGACTAGAAGAGGTATGCACAGTAATTTACATGGAAGATATGAGGCTGGACTGTGTGTGTTCATTAGGATACCACTATGAGGGTGAGAAGCAGTGAATGATTCAAGAAAATGATCTCCAGACAGAGGATTAAAAGGCAAATCTGACATAATCAAATGCATCTGCAAAAGCAGTTATAATATGAAGTGCAATACCAATAATTTAAAATTAAATTATTCAATTGAATAATAATGACCTTTTACTCAAGCTAATAAACCTTTGCAAGCATATGAAACACATAAAAGTGACTGCCTTTTTAAACAGAATAATAAAATTGATTGAATAAATGGTGCTTTAATGTATAATTCAGATTTTACCATTAAGAAAATAATTTCTACTGATCTGCTTTAGTATTTTTTTCAATCCTCAGTCAAGGCCCTTATAAATACCTTTCTCAGAGATAGAGAATATTATCTGTCATGACTGAGGATAGTGTTATGAATTCTTTCTGTATAAAGAAAAGTCTGTATACAACTGCTATTGTATAGAAATATGCATGAAAGGCAAATAATGACATATATGTTTGTATCTGAGTGGGAGCAATGATAGAAGAAGCAAGCAAGGGCACGGGAGGGAGATAGAATGCATAATGTCATGTGCTGGCTCCAGTTTTGAGCAGGGCATTAGAAAAGAATTGGTGGATCTCAGTGTTGTCATCTGATATTAGCTGTGCAGATGACAGGGAAAAAAGGAACTGAAAGGCTGCAGGGCCGGTAGTCATATCTCATCATATATGACAATAGTACCACTTCTGGGTATATCAAATGATACAAGTTTAATTTTATAACCTTTCAGAGAACTGTATGTGGAATATTACTCTTGTTTCTGGTAAGCACTTGAGTTTTCTCATCCTAAGCCTCACAGCAGCATAACTTCTGATGCATCTATTATTTTTTGTGGTCATAGTGCTCTTCAAAGGGATGGAAGATGTGGGATCCACTCGTGGAAAGGATCCTTTTCTGGCACAGTGGCTTTTCTATAGCTGTCACTCTGAGAAGCTCTCAAGGTGCTTAGAAAAACTCTTGAGGTGGACAAAAGAAAGGACAAAAAACAAGAACAAAGTAGAAAGGATATAGTCAGGGGTCAAGTTGTTTGTAAATGTAATACACAATAGGGCTATAGAATTTGCTTCTCAGCTGTCATCAATCACACTGGTCATTCATTTGGTTAGATATGGTGAAAAGGCTCCACCTATTCTTATTTTAAATTGAAAAGAAAGCTGCATTCTGTGTAAACTTTAAGGTCTAGTCAACCAGCAAAGCCTTTGAAAACTGGAAGGTTTCAGGCTTTTGGCCTAACCAAAATTAGTGATTCAGCCTTGGACTGAAAGAAAAAAAAAATTCTTCTGAAGTATTGCTGCTGACTGGAAGTTACTGCTGAAATATCTTATACCTACTGTTCTGCCACATGGGCCAAATTCTTAATGCCACTTGTGACTGGTAAATTCCCAAATACATTGCCTTGTCCCAGCAGCCACTTGGGGCACCCATGGGCACGTCACCTGGCCAGGAACACCACCACTCTGTTACATGAGCAAAGCAGCAAGAACCTACAATTGCCAAGACATGGAAAGTTTCCAGGATGTGGGAGTGAAATGCCACTGAAGTGGCATTCAAAACAGGGTTTTTCAGAGTCCAATTGAAATGTCTTTAAATTCATATTTTAAAGTTCATGATTATTAATCTGGATGAAAAATGTGTCAACTTTTTATTTTGGCCAACTTGGGAATATTTTCTCCATACTTCCCCCCCACCCCCCACCCCCCCAATCAAAATTCTCTTTTTTTGTCAACACAAAGAACAGTTTCTAGTCATTTTGCTATAAAAATATGCATTCTGCAGTTTAAACTTTTTGGAATATAAATTAAATATTTTCTTACTATGCTTCAGGTAGCTTCAGGAAACCAGATCTTTCAGTTAATAATTTTAAATCAGTGAAGGAAGGGTAATCTAAAAAATATTACATTGACTCTGGAGGTATTTGTACTTGTTATTTACTTCACAGGGACAGCACATTACTTGAAAAAACAAAACACACCATATACGTTCTGCAAGTGGAAAAATCATTGATACTTCAGCTTATTTCTTTAAACAATGAAAAAAAAGCCTCCAAGGTTTTCATCACATGAGAGATCGAAAGGAGGAGAGAGGGAGGGAAGAGAGGAAGGAAGGAGGGAAGGGGGGAAGGAAGGAAGGAAGGAAGGAAGGAAGGAAGGAAGGAAGGAAGGAAGGAAGGAAGGAAGGAAGGAAGGAAGGAAGGAAGGAAGGAAGGAAGGAAGGAGGGAAGGAAGGAAGGAGGGAAGGAAGGAAGGAGGGAAGGAAGGAAGGAAGGAAGGAAGGAAGGAAGGAAGGAAGGAAGGAAGGAAGGAAGGAAGGAAGGAAGGAAGGAAGGAAGGAAGGAAGGAAGGAAGGAAGGAAGGAAGGAGGGAAGGGGGGAATGTAGGAAGGAGGGAAGGAAGGAAGGAGGGAAGGAAGGAGGGGAAAAGGAACTAATCATCTGGTCGTTATGATTTCACCAAATTTCAAAGGTAAATTTGCTGCACAGCCTTCAGACAGCAGTTCTTGAGTAATTCAATGAGTATTATGAGTATTTCAAACTGCCTGGTACAGTTCTAATTAGCATACATGGAAATAATTATCTAAAAATATATAATAATTCATAAAATATTAGGAAAATATGTATTATTACATGCCAGGTTCTCCTGTCGTTCTCACATGTGGGAACTGAAATCTTGAAATAGTTACAGATGAAGGAAAATTCTGATTCTAGAAGGGCTTGTATTTATATGACAATAAATACTTTTCCTATTTTATATGTGGCAAAACCCAGATTTAAGAACTCAGTAAACGTTTAAATGGGAATAAGGCTTTAGATATATTAGTACAGAGGTAGACTTTAATATGCACATCTGGAGTAAGTCTGAAAATCCTTTCATAAAATTGCATGATCATTCCTCTGTACAAATAAGAGGCAGAATAATAATTTTTAAAGATGACCCTCCCTCACTGTTTCCATGCATTTATCTGCAACAAGAGCCAACCAGTCTTCAAAAACCATGCATCAGCACTGCCCAGCAGAACCAGTACAGCCACCTACAGCCCAGGATTATTTTGCAGGGTTTAATGACAAAACCTGAAATTTATACTCCAATGTATGTGGAGTCACATCATGCATGGCTAACAAGTTGATTTCCAGCAAAGCAGGAAGTGTATCAACAGCTTCAGAAAAGGTCACTGCAAATTATGCTGCCTCATAAAGTGAGCTTACCCAGACAGAGTGAAAAGAAGACCAAGGGGTAGAGCTTTATATTTTCCTAGGGCTCAGAGGAGTTTCAGATACCGTAAATTCATTGATGGATAGTCTGCTTTTAATTTCCACTTCCCAGACATTAAAAATAAAAAATTACTCTTTTGATGCAACTCTCTGAGGGAAATATGTATTGCTTCATTCTCTTTCTGCTCTCCACCCCTTGCATCATTGGTGTGTTCACAGAAGCAATGAATTGCTTTTCTCCTCCTGCAAAGGCAGTGTTACCAGGTGTCAAAATGTACAGAGGGTCTTATCTCTCACCCTCCATGCAAGGTGTGCAGGACAGAGGAGCCTGACAGGCTCCAGAGCCACTGGTGACAGGATGAGTAACATACCCAAAACTGGTGTCATGCTCACAACACCCACTTTATGCACTTGCCTTTAAGGTATCAGGCAGTGGTTATCCTCCAGACACTGTTTCCATGGTTGATAGAGAAAGATGGATACAGAGAGCTGCAGGTCATCTGCAGACTCATTTAAGCATGTGAAGTAAGGTCAGTGAAGCTGTAGGGTACCAAATGCATTCCTTTGCACACATGCTGCAGGGGCAAGGAAGGCCAGGCAGAGGGCACAAAGCACCATCTCTTAGCATGGTACAACATTCAGATTTGCTGAAGTGTATCAGAGAAACAACACCTACAATGCCCTGTGACAGATGCTTTTGATGTGAGAAAATCCTTTCTCCGTAGCTGTTAAAATGCTCCACCTCAAAACAGGTGTAAGCAGGACACATTTAAAAGAATTCTCATATTTGTCAGAAACATCATTCCAAAATTAGCTAAAAGAAACTACCAAGTGAGTAACAGCAAAACTGTTACAGTAGAAAATTGCTTCCACCTAGAGAACATGGTTATTATCATTATACTTTCTTTGCTTGGTTTTTTTTTGTGGGTTTGTTTTTTGTTGTTGTTGTTGTTTGTTTGTTTGTTTTTATCATAATGCAAGGCTCTGTATATATATGTAGGTACTGGCCCATGCATGTAACTTTCACTACAGGGAACAACACAGGCTATTAGTGATTCCTAAATTGTTTGTGTAAACAGAGAAGTCTCTCTGGTGCAGAGTAATCTAGTGCCCTGTGAATGGCACTGATAGGAGAGCTGAAGAATACGGAGGAATAAACCCTTCACTTTGGGAAATTCATTCAACCAAGTGTGACTTGGTTAAG
Source organism: Sylvia atricapilla (assembly GCF_009819655.1). Classification (NCBI taxonomy): domain Eukaryota; kingdom Metazoa; phylum Chordata; class Aves; order Passeriformes; family Sylviidae; genus Sylvia; species Sylvia atricapilla. Next base: position 102,253,616 of record NC_089140.1, on the reverse strand, counting down.
ATAATGCCTTTCCACAGCTATTGCTATGCACAAGAGTCCTCTATATCTTTCAGCACACTTATGTTCTCTTTCTAGTTTGAAAATAACGCTGTGAAGAATGGCATTTGTGTGTTCTGTCTACCTAAAAATGAGGCCATAAAAATACTAACTTTGAGTTCAATATGTTAAATGAAATCTCTCTGAGCATTTGTGTGTGTGCCTTTGTGTGTCCGTATGTTTGGAGGTATTTGGGAGGTCATTACCATGCTTTGCAATGTAGTATATGAAGAATATGTATGAGCCAACTGAGAAGTAACATATTCTCCAGAGATGTTCTGCAACAAATAAAATGCTGGTAATTTAGCATCTAAAAAAACCGGATTTAAAACATATGATGGTTAATCATGTTGCTTCTGAATTACTTACACCTCAGTTTTCTTCTGTTTTTTTTTACCATTAAATATCACAAAGTTCTGTGGCATTTTTGTCAGTCTATGTGGGGACTTGAAATACGGAAGAATTCACATTTGGTCTTTTTTTAGTTGATCAATAATCATACAAGACAACACATTCATTTTCTGTCACTAAAGGTTTGGTAGCTCTCACAGTAAACAATTTGAAATGCATTCTTTATCCCATAAAAGAAGAAGATAAATTCTACACAGCCTGCTTGTCTAAGAAAAATGTATATATCTGAATGCTTCTGAAGTCCATTTTGGCTTGGATGTTTGTAGGAGGCTCAAGTGGAATTTTCATACTCAGTTGTCTGGGCTGCTCCTAGAGACAGTTGATTCAAATTCTTATTTAACTTCAGAAGGACTTTAGTAGGTGATTGCTTGTAAAAAGCTCATGTGTGTCTTTTAACCCTGCTTTTCAATATTCATATTTTATTTGGATAAGCAAATATAACAGTTATTGCTATGAGTCTACGTAGCCTCTTATACTGTGTAAAAACAAAAAGTCAATATGTCACAGATTTCAGTTACTACATTTTCTAGTCCCACTTGGAGGAACAGAGACTGCCCTGGTCTAAATGATGCCCCAGAGACTGGTAAACAGAAAGAAAATGGATGCTCTTAGTTAGAATTGGTGAATTTTCTTGACAAAGCTCATGTCAGACATTGATTTAATTCATTTATCATTTGGCTCGAAGATATGAATTTACAGCAGTTAAGATTGTAAATCTTGAAGTCCATCTTTGTTGGACTGGCATGCAGATATTAGAGTGTATGGGTGAGAAAATTCATCCAGCATGTCCAAATCCTCATAGGGACCAACCTTAGAGGAGAATGTGGAAATTCACTCAGAATTCTTCCTAATGTCTCAGGTGTCCATTAGGGAGGCTATTTAATGTCCTTTAGCAAGGCTAATACGTTGCAAAGCAGTGACATTTCAAGACTTCTCCATGAAGCTAATAGCTTTTCTCAGTAAGTCATTTTCACATTTACATCAATTTAGCACAGTCTAGATTTGGATAAAGACATGCATTGCTTTTCTCTTTCCAGTGTTGCCAGGGTGATGATCACCAAACTGTCCCAACAGTCCTTCCTCTCTTGTACTCCCCAAACCAGCTGCTGGCTATTCTGAGGACTTAGGCTTGTGTGCATATTCAACAACAAATGAACAGCAGAAAAACCCCACAGTTGCCTTGCTGCAGCTGATATAAGCAACTGAATATTTTAATATATCAGATAATTAATAAATACAAGGAGGACAAAGGGGAAAGAATTACAGCTTTAGAGGATGTTGCCTGACATTTCATCACTGTAGTAAGAAGCCAGGAGAACTGATGTACAGCTATCTGCATTTCCCCGTTAACTCTATTGCCTTTTCCTTTCATTTGTCCATTCTTTTTTGATTATACTTTCTCTTTCCTATTACTATTCCCTCCACTGTCTTTTTTTTTTTTTTTGTGGTGTTTGTTTTTTTTTGTTGTTGTTGTTGGTTTTTGTGTCTTTGTTTCTTATTAACAAGTCTCAACAATTTTAATTAAAGCTGACTGCTTGACTGATGCCAGTTCAACCCTCCTTTTCTGGATTTGGCATCCAAATCAAGTTAATCATTAATAGAGACCTCTCTTCATTAACTACACAGAGGGATAACAACAACAACAAAGAAGAAGAAGAAAAAGACAAAAATAATAAGTGAAAAATGGAGACCAAAATGGAGGGAGCAGCAACAAGTCTGAAAAGCAGAATATACTCTGCACCTAGTGGCATCTTTTTTGTGTCCCTGTACCTCCTAAATCCTCAGTTTCCAATATGATTCTAGATGGACATTTATCTTAACCACCTCCTGAAGGGATATTGCAATGTTAAAGGCACAGGAAAGAGTCCATGTACAACCATGAAGAAACAAGAAGGTCTGTCCTTTCTTGACATTCTCCAGAGATCCCCTCCTGTTTCATGTGATGCCCCCCATAAATTCACTGTCCCTGTTACTTTGGAAGTGAAGAATTTTGAAGCCCTGTTGTCATATTGCTACAGAATGATTTAGAAACACATAAAACAAGAACAGATTCTGTCGTCTAGCCCCAGATTTTACCATGTGCTGTAGACAGTGAGATTTATGTCGAGTTCTCCCTCTCTGCTGTAAAAATATGTCTGCCTCCCTCCCTTCCACCTGTGTGGAATGTACTCCTACTCTTTGGTGTCAGTCCTATAAAAGGGAAGCTGCAGTCTGAAGCTGGAGCAACAACGCCTAGCCACAATTACAGAGAGCAGTAACAATTATCTTGTTCACAGAGAGGTACTCACCTAAAATTCAGGACAGGAGGAAAAAAGGTAGAATAAAGAAAGGAAAGACAACAGCATACAGTAAGGAGGCACAAATTTGTTTGCATGGTTTGGACTGACCTAGCTGCTGTGCATTTGTGGTGTGAAGGTCAGAACTGCCCTGCCATGACTGTCAGGTGATTTTTTTGGTGGGGGGAGAGGGAGTCTCCTTGCATGAGGTACTCACCCCAGCAAAGCAGGACCAAGGGAAGAGCTATCTCAGCTTCAGGCACTGCCGAGAACAGTGGGGGCTGTAGGTTTGCAGCAGTGAAGAGGGATGGACCCAGGGTGCACAGTGTGTTATGGCACAAGATGCAGTAACAGCATAATAGTAAAATCTATTCACTAGTTCTAGAAGGAATCAATCAGAGTGGAAAGCAAGTGTTGCTTCTTACTGCTGGTGTCTGAAGGTGCATCTGGCTCCATGGAAGGTGATGGTGCCTCAGTTTTACATTGAAAGGAAGGACACAGAAACGCTTCTGGCTTCAAGGAGAACCTCCTGTTTCAGGATCCAGAGAAACTCGGGGATAGATCTGAACTGACTATGACAATCAGTTTTAAAGTCTCTTCTCAGCCTTACACTACAAAATATAAATCAAACCACTGTAGAGAATCAGTGAACAAATGCAGTTAGAATTCTATTACATAAAAGCAGGGAAATAATATGACTAGAAGGACATTTTAATATATTATACTTGTTACATGGTAGTTTGATGTCAAATGTATTAAATATTAAGCAAAATATAATAATCCCTCTAGTAATGTAAAAATGTTCACATTTTTAATCTAGAGATCGCAGTGATGAGGCATGATTGTTCAACATCCTACAAGGCAGCTTTCTAAATTATGCTATTCCCTGTGGCAAGTGCAGGACAGATCACAGACTTAATGGAAGGAGCATTTTCATTTTCCCTGTTGCACAGTGGGATTTACATTTCAGCCCTCCAGCAAGCAGAGTTACTCATGATACCTTCTAAATTAGTACCACCTCATAAGTTGCACTCAGGGTACCTCCTAAATTAACAAGTAATACATTTAGGAATCCCTGAAAGGCTCATTATCTCCTGTCTAATATATTATTATCACTGTATATAATTTCTGACACACTGTGCCCACCCCTTCTTCTAGTGAAAGATTCCCATAGGTTAAATAGGGCATTGTAGAGGTCCATTTCTGGCTTCCCATTACACTTCTGCATCTACAGAGGAATTAAGGATAACTGCAAAAGAATAATTCTCTGGCCTTTCAGTTTTTGTATTTCTGTACTTGCAGAATAGCATCAGAAGTTCTTGTCCATTATGTTATCGTTTCTATCTGATGGTACAAAAATAAATGCTATATTCATAGCCTCATCTTCAGAGAAAGTGAGCTGTCATTCCAAGGTTAGGATATCTGCTTCCATAGCCCAAAGCCCTCCTGGCTGTTTTAGGTACCTACATCGCTGAAGTCACATGAACCTCTGTGTTACTGCTCATGATAGTGGCAGGAAACAACACAGGGAGAAGAAATGCTGATATTACAGTTCCTGTTGGGAAGTAGCCGCTCACTGATATGCTCTCAGGCTGTCACACTCTGAGATGTTGGTCAAAGGTGTTTGCAAAGCTGGAAATCAAGAAATGTTCACCTCTTCAGCCTTGTCTGCGCTAAGATTTTAACTCATTGCTGGCAGAACGCAGCAGCAGCTGGAGCAGCACTCACACAGGTTTGGACAGAGCATGGAGATATTGCTAACAGCTTAATACACCACCCCCAAACGTTGTCTGAGTTCCCCCTCTGTCTGCTTTTACCCCAGAACATGCCTGCCGGCACTGGGATTCAGTTGCTTCAAAAGGCTTTGTTCACTTAACATAAGCATCAGATGTTTTTGTCCCACACAGAGGGCTGCTGGCAGTGGAAAGCTTTTCCTAAGCAAACTGGATCCCTACAGGCATTTGTTGTGACAAAGGCACCTGAAGCTGGGCCTGGACATCCATGGCTTCCAGGGGTTACAGCCATTCCTCACTTCCCAGGGACAGCTGCCACAGCCATTCCTCACTGAAGTTCAATTCTGCTTTCCTCCAGCAGGCAGAACAAATGCTGAAATTTCTGACTTCAGATAGAATAACCACAGTCTTATTTATTTAGGGTTTATTGTGGTAGCTGGAATAAATTGCATCTGTGATCTTTTAATAATGTTTTTAACTGAAGTTAATAAGCATTGGCACAAAGATGTCCATCACCTACTTGGGAAAGTGCAGCAAAAGAGCTTGCACAATATGAGGGTAGAGTTTCTTTCAGGCTCACAAGAAGTCATATCAAATTTATTCATAGAGATACCTTCTAGCTGCTCAGTGAGGTAACAAAGAAATAAATCCATCTACAGATTCTCTGTTACTTTTTTGCAAATAGCCACCATTTGCATTATAAACAATTTAACAAAGACACATTGAGCTAATTTTAACCCTACGACTTTGATGAGTTTAGTCCATTGACTTTGTGGAGGCAGATACAGAGCTGAGTCTTGTTTCTGATTAAGCTCATGAGTACAAAAAACTCTCTCAAAAATTGCCACTGTTGGACCTCAGCCAGCAGAGGCCTATAACCAAATAATGGGAACTTGTTATTACTCTTTGATTATAACTGTCTGTTGGCTAATTATGCACAAAGTGAGTGTCTCTTCTTTTTAATAGATAATCTTGCATCTATTTTTAAAGAACAAAGTCTCTGCTCTCCATTTTTGAAGTTCCCACTAACTAGTTTAAGTACGGTAGATTGGATTCCAGTATGACTAAATTTGATTTGCAACAAGAAACAGATCAACAGATTTTTCTTATCTCAATGCAAATGTTCCCCATCCATGTGAATTAGGAGTCTCAGTAAACTCTGAGTTGACTCTCACAAACTTCTAGAATTCAATTTCCTGAGCAGGAGACAGTATAGATTAGTTTGATTTCTAATAAATTTCAACCCTCCCAAGGTAGCTACTGCCAGCAGTGTCTCCTTTTTCAGAGCCGTAGATCTTAAAATATAGGAGTTGGATACTGAGGTTAATAATTAATGTGAAGCCTCCAGATCTCACAGCTATTCCAATCTAAAGTAATCATATAAACTTCTAAGAAGCCAAAAAAGAGTCCAAGTCAGAAGAAATGCATCCTTGATGCAGCCTGCGTGTGCTAAGGCAGAGATTCAGGTGCTTAAGTGTTGGAGCATGTGTTCATTCATTACCAGTAGAGACTGGGATTCATATTTTGATCCCATGCAGGAGCTGACTTCAGTCCTTGGAATTTGTCTCTAATCACAGCAAACACTCCATCACAAGCTTTTCTCTTTCTGAAATTCAAATTCGGACCCTTAATTGTGAAGATCAGGTCTGCAATATGAAGCTTCTCTGAGTTACCACAGAGCATGTGTTGCCCCAGAATCCCACACTGGCTAATTCCAGGAGTCTTTCCTCTGTGCATCATTAATGAGTCTAGGAACAGAGGACACAGAGGACTGCTTGAAAGTCTGCAAATCAACAGAAAACCAAAGGTGAACACCCCCAGCAGATAAATTGCCTGGATCTGGTAGGACGCATACAAAAAGAGTAGGCACCTGAGGAGTGGTCTAATGAGGAAAATGAGTAGGTGCTGCAGCATGCCAAGAACAGCCTTTTGCCTACAAAAACTTTTGAAGCCAAATATCCTAGTATGGGGGATTTTTTTAATGTGGCCTATTAAATCAGCACCTCCCAGGCTAATGCTCTTAGACTATCCCTCTTGCAAAACATCCTTAAGAAATAGGTTAAACATCCAGAAGGAGGTCATGTGTAAGGGAGTCTTTTCGCCAAAACTCCATTCCTGATCCGTCCTGGATATGTTTTTTGGGAAAGTCTTCAAAGAAGTAAGAATGTTGGATAAAGACTTAAACTATTAGATGCATAAACATGAATATGTGGATTACAGAATGAAATCTACCAGAATTGTGCATGGAGTGGCTACACCTGTATTTTATGAGTTCTGTCAGGTTCAATATTTGGAAATGTATTTTGAGAGCTATGATGGAAGACATTATAAAAATTCATAATATTGATTTGACTTTTCTGTTATAATTGCTTCAGATAATATAATGTATAAAGACATTCAGAGATGTAATGAACACTGTGAAAAGGACTGTGTATAAAAACATGGATTGAAACTGACACCAGATTTGCATGAGTAACAGAAAGCCCTTTTACAAGGTGACAGAAATACATCATAGGAAAGGGATTGGACAGCAGCTGTTTGGTTGCTTACACATGCACAGTGCCTGTCTCACTGACAGACAGCTTTATAGTGGACTGATCTTTCAAAAGTGTCTGAGCACAGTGTCCTGCTACACTGAGAGAGAGAAAACCCTTTATTTAATTAATTTTTTAAATGGGGAATGTCTCTACCCACAACAGTCCAGAAATGGTTTTTTTTTCCAGGAAGTCTGTAGACACAGTTAGGTACGTAGGCTGGGCCGGAGGGAAGGCTGGATTTCATCTTGTCCTCCTCAGCTCAGTGCTACTTGGGGGCTCTCAGATTTGCTGCCATCTCTGCAGCAGAGCAAGAGACAGCTAAACTGGCATTTGGCTTTCAGAGGGAAGTATGCAGCAGATGGCACTGTTGCTTTAGCAGTCCTACATCCGTATCTTTTTACCTTTGTAGGAAGTCACAGGTACAATTTTCCTTCCAACCTTCTCTTTTTCTGTGGGATTTTACCCTATTTTTTGTGATCGGTTCCATCCATCCACACTCAGGTGTGATGCTTCAGTGCCAGGGCCCCTCAGTGTGAGCTTCACCTGGGCAGCCCTGCTTTCACCCCATTCCTTACTTGCCACCACACCAACTCCTAGCATTTGCTTTATGTAGGAAAAACCTTGCTTTTGCATAATAATTTATTCCCATTGGTTCCTATGTATGCCCAATTTAATTAGTTTGTTACATTTCGGTAGTGTTTTTTCTCAGACATTAATTGCATCTTAGGGAAGCTGAGCACATTTCTGCCATGTCTTCACTTGGAGCACACATGGACTTTTATCTCTTTCCATAACTTTGTCTCAGTGATTTTTTTTTTTTTGGTTGGTTGGTTTTTCAGGCAAGATGCCTTGATGTTTATCTCCATTCATTTTAGAATTTTTATGCCAAGCAATTTTTTTAAAGGCTAATATTTCTGTGTTTTCCTTACCTCTTTATAACCTGTCATTTAGATGTTAAATTAGTTTAGACTTTCCTAGATGTGTTTTAATTAGAGACATACTTGTTTATTTACCACTAACTGCATATGCATGAGCTGGCTTTTTAATGTAGTCCTATCCTGAAAGCTGAAAGCGTCCACTGAAATCAACCAGCATCAAGGCTATTGGAATCTTATTGAAGATAAAGTCTTAAAAGAAAAAAAAAAAAAAGGAATTGAGACTGCTTTATGTCTGTCCTGGCAAATGCTTAACTCTGCCCTATTAAAAAAAACATAGGCTTGGTGCCAAAACGTGTAAGCCTGAGGTGCCTGGTCACCTGCATGGAAACTGAAACCCACTATTTGGTACCACTTAAAAAATAAATAGTTTGGTGTTTCAGATCAGGAAGGTGAAAGTCCCATAAGGAGAATGGGAGCTGCCTAGTGCAGGTGTTAGGAAGCCCTGGGCACAGAGGAGTGTCTGAATCATAGCATTCCCCACAACTCAGATCCTGTGTCCTGGAGCAAAGTTGCCAGCGAGAACTGCTGCGCCCCTGAATCCAACAGGTGGAACTCTTGTCTGAGGGTAGTGACCCACATAGCTTCTGTGCTTGAGCTGGGCATAGAGCGCTGTTTTACTCTGGACCATGGGAGGAATGTGGGAGGTGTGGGTACTGGCACACAGTTTATATTTGTCTGAGTAGCAGGAAACCTTCCCACCAAGCTGAGATTTCCCATACTATATTTTTATCTCTTCCTGTGGAAGTGTGGGAACAGTAAAGAAATAAAAGTGACCTTCATGAAAGATACAATGTCAAAGGAAGCCTGGCTTGAGATCCTGGATGTAAGCATCCCCTCAGGTGGTTGAGACATTGCTCTTCTTTGCACTTCAGCTTCCCAGCACACAACATCAAAAAGAAGGTGGCAAAATGCCACCAGGGTTAAGTGACTGCTGAGTGCCAAGGTTACATCACAGTTTTGAAATTAGACACTGAATCCTGGTTTGATAACCAAAGTTTTATCTATGCTGTGGAAGGCGGGAGTTCTTCCCACCTTCTGTTGTTGAGGTAAACCATAATCATGCTCTGCTGTCATTGTGAGACAAGCTATGCTGTCCATCATCTTGTTGAGGGGTTCCTTCGTGCCCTGAGTTTCTTGCAGGGTGACACAGTGAAATTCAGCATATCCCGGCCTAGGTCTGGTGGGCACAAGGATTACTGAAAGTACTACTTTCCTCCTCACCTTTGCTTGTAGCAAAAGTAAGCATAAGTAAGCTCCTGCAATTCAAGACAGATTTTGTCTGTCTGTCTGAAGCCCACACATCTTCCAGAATTCTAAATCTCAACACAAGGCATGATAAAACTTGGGGATGTGCATGGGAGCAGTTGACTGGCTGAAATGGGAACACCCATGACTGCAGGTGCAGGAGCCTCCTGGCTGCTAGGGACCATGCAAAATACAGGAACTATTAATTTGGCATGAAATTCTAAGAGTCTCTGCTGCCCTTTTAACACCCTGTAAATATTTGGTCCTTTTGTTTTTTATAGGAGTTAATTGACATTAAGGGATTTAGAGAATGAAGACCTACAGTTAGTTCCTCCCTTTGAAATCCAGGAATTTCCCTTACAGCACAGAAATATTCATCCTCTTAGGCAAGAAGTGTTGTCCTTTCAGTTTGTGTCTGGCTGCATTTAGCATAAAAATTAATCTTACTATGAAAGCAATCTCAAGAAAAAACTGTGCGTGTTTTCTGAGAGAATGAACATGGAAGAAAAATCAGGCAAAACAAAGGAAAAGAAATGCAAAATCTTTAGATTGAATTATGTAATCCTTATTCACATGAATATTAACTGGAACTATCCACATGAGTAGATGTTGAAAAAGCAAATCAGTGTCTCATAGGCTTGCCTTTGTTTGAAGACAGCTGGAAAACAATGTATTCTTTAATGACATATGCATGTTAATACAAATTGTATACTCTCCACTAATCTAATACTCATGAAATGAGCACATCCATCATGGAAATTAAACAATAACTTCTTACTTGAACAAATTCTGCCATGAATATGTTACAAAAATAATTAACAGATAATGTCAATTGGCTAGAACTTTATCATAAGTGAATGGTCTCCATTTGTAAGATTAAAAAAGCCCAAGACAAATCACGAACAGTTACAAAAATAAAATCCTATGAACAGTTTTTCAAACTATGAGGCATATTCTTTTACAATATTTTATTATATTGATATTGTTTCTATTAAATCACTTGACTGAGGATTGCTTTAGACAGCTGAGAGTGATAATCGTCCTCTGTAACATCTTGGAAAATCTGAGTCCTGACAAGCTTCAAGAATATATAGCCAATAGTTAGCTCTATCAATAAAATAATAATTTCTTATTAATGTCCTATATACTTGAAGAAGAGGGCTATTTGATTTCTTTGTATAGTTAATTAGACACGACAAGACATGCTTTGAATACATCACCACCCACTCATTTCTTCAGCAGTGTCCGTAAGAAGGGAATAAAAGAGGTATTTTCAAGCATCAAAAAAACTCTTGCTAATATTTGGTTTCAAATACATGAAGAAGCAAGTTTGGTCCTTATTTAATCTCAAACTTTTCCTTGGGGCAGAAAACACTGACATTTTCATTCCTCTTAGGTATAATGGATTTTGCCATATTTTCTTCATGTTGGCTGCCTCATCTCCCACAAAGACAAGCAATGTTCTGCAAAAATACAAAATGCCTAATAGCCTCTGGGATTCTGCTCAGAGCTGGAAGCCAGCATTTAACTCCTAGTTCTGCCAAGTTTTGTGTATGTTTCTGAGTAGTTCCCAGCCTTTGTTTTAGACTTACAGCTGCCATTCTAGGAAACTAACAGATTTCACAAATAATTTAAGTGAGAAGTATTACCACACATAGAGGTGGAGCCAGAAATCCATATTCAAATTGTCAAGAGCCCTGATGTGATTAGAAAGTCTAACACCATGCAGAAGTCAGAGTACCAGCTATGAGAAACACAATTTAATTTCTCTGCCATTGCCAATGAAAATCAAATTCTAATTTTTCATATTACAGAGAATCCTGCTACATGCTCAATTTAAGCTGATTGCCTGGAATAGCTAAGGAGAAGCAAAGCTGGAAAGCCTTAGAACTTCTTGGTAGAGATATTTCTTCTTGAACAAGAGTTTCATACATCTGTGAGTCATTAGAAAAAAATTCCTTCACCTGACTTTTTTATGACCATGTAGGTCTTCTGCATGTACAGGTAGGATCTTTTGTGCTCACTTTACACCTCTTCATTTTTTTGTGTGTGTGATAGAATTGCTTCAACAGCAAGTGGATAGGGACCTGCCACCCGACTAGTTTATTAGCTAGGCCATTCCTTTATCAGGGTCACAACAGAGAAGAGAACTAAACCTCAGTTTCCAGTCTTCAAGGTGAGAACTTTCAGCCTGAATTTATGATAGAATGCTAAATATCCTGACGTGGAAGACTCCCACAGGGATCACTGAAGTCCACCTCTCTGCTCTGCACAGGACAGGCCCAAGAATCACATCATGTGCCCAAGTGCATTATCTAAACCCTTCTCAAGCACTGCTGGGCTTGGTGCTGTGACCACTTCCCTGGGGAGCCTGTTCCAACACACAACCACCCTCTGGGTGAAGAACCTCTTCCTAATATCCAGTGTAAACCTCCCCTGACTGAGCTTTGTGCTATTCTTCCTGGTTCTGTCACTGGTCAGCACAGAGCAAAGTGCCTGCCCTTCCTCTTCCCCTCACAAGGAAGTTGCAGACTACAATGAGGTTCTCCTTCATCCTCCTCTTCTCAGGGCTGAACAGACCAAGCAACCTCAGCCTCACACAGGTTCCCCTCAAGGCCTTCACTGTCTTCATTGCCCTCCTTTGGGTGCTTTCTAAATAGTTTTATATCTTTCTTATATTATGGCTCTCAAAGCTGCCCCCAGCACTGGAGGTGAGGCCACCCCAGTGCAGAGCAGAGCAGGACAATCCCCTCCCTTGCCCAACTGGCTGCCAGGGCACTGCTGACATGTGTTCAACTTGCCATTTACCAGGATCTCCATATACTGTGTATATATATGTATATATGTGTGTATATATGTGTGTGTGTGTGTGCGTGTGTGTGAGTAAATTGAGAAGAATAACCTCCTCAGGGAGAACTAGTGATTACTCCAGGTTGTGTAGACAGCCAGCTCCAGCTGATGGTGACTGGTGCTTTCAGAGACCATCTACTGCATCAAGCTCCTCAGGAGTGGAGAGTTGGTAGGCACAAGTCCCAGCAGCTTGCAGAGTTTTTGATGTCTCTGAAGATCTGATGAACGTGAGCCCCTGATAATTACTACTTGGACTTAAATCCAAGATAAAGTTGAGAACCAAGCTGAAGCAATTATTACCTTCTCCAGATGTTAAAAATGTTCTGACTGATGATATGAATAGGATTAACAGTAAGAGGTTTGGGTTGAGTATTTTTTAGATAGCAGCGGCAGTGGTACACAATGAATTATTTCACTCATTATTTTTACTTTGACATTGTCATTAACTGTAGCTATAAAAAATGCATTTTACCTCTTTTAGACCGAATCTTGCTTTCATTTAAGTTAATGGCTAAATTGCTATTGACTGTGGTAGAAAGAGTTCTATGCCTCTATATATTAAACTGCTGTAATGTAATTGCTTCACTGTATAGATCAGTGTTTGTAATGCAGGATTTAAGTTAATAATCCTTTTTATATTGCTATATATATGAAAGGCAAACTTATAATACAGAAATAATATGGTCAGTGTTGTCAATATGAAAGATCAAATAATACAACTTGCATTTTCCATAATAAACGTGCAGATTCTAATTAGAACTAAAGTGAGCACTGCCTATGGATTTATCTTAACTCATAAGGATTATCTTCTGCTTTATAATATGAATGCAGGCTTTATAAATTGAAAAGAAATAATGAACTTCCAGGTTGATTGAAGTTGTCAGAGTAACTGGGGCAAGTTACAGCTTGAAGCCCATTGGTGAAGTGAGTTTTAAAAATATATCCTTGCTTATCTTAGCTCATATTCTGCCTCATTTGATAGACTCAGGGCTTCACCTCTGTGAAAGAAAAGATGTGGTACATCATATTTTGAAGAACATAAGCAGATTTGATAGAAGTCTGGAAGTAAGGACCTACTTTCATGAAAATAGAAATTTAAGACTGCATGCAGGTTTCGCTCCTGTCTCTCAAGCAATCACCTTGGACCATGTTTCTTGGAAAAAAAAGACACTTATTTCAGGTAAGTTCATGGTTAACACTTGGATTCTCACTTCTCTTCAATCAATAAAACTTCTGTATTTGTAACAAGTATGCAATATATTTTATAATGTTGCACAAGGCCTTTGCAAAGGGGCAAATCAGTATTATTTATGTAGTCAGCCCAAGCAGATATTTGTTATTACAATCCTGAAGTAATTTATTGTTGAGATCATAGGGCATTAATAGATCAAGTATCTGGTAACCGCGACAATATTTCTCTGTTTAGTGTGCTATATATGTAAATATGCTGTCTAGTAGATAAAGTAGAAAGAGACTGTACTTTAGTCAACATAAAAAACCTAAAACACACTGGAGATAGGTATGTAGAGACTGCAACAGATAAAACTAACAGTTCATGAGAAGGAACTAGTTGTGGTTTATGTTGCCACTCTCAAAACAAAAGACAGCCACAGAACACTAAACTACTCATTAATACTATTACCACAGGCAAAAGTTTATCTGCAAAAACACTCTAGCATGTCTTTACTAGGGAACTGTTCAGGAACTATTACTCCCACCCCTCTGCTGTAGCATAGTCACTCCTTACATGTTCAGTCAGTGCTGCACGTTCCCTTGTGCCCTGCACTGGAGAAGCAACCATGAATAAGAGGTTTGGCTGTCCTTGTGAAATGAATGACCTCCTCCTTCTGCCCCTCGTGGCCCACAGTGGCCATGGGATCATGCAAGGATGAGGTTGCTGGGTCTGCATAATGCTCCCTGTATACTTGAGCTTGGGGGTGCTGGTTTCTCTGAACATCCCTCTTATGAGTGAAACACATCCCTAATGCTCTCTGGCTTGCATATGTCTTTGGGTAAGTAGTTACCCAGTCAAAAACTGTAAGGTAGATCCACAGAGCTAGCCTTTATTAGAACTCTGTATGTGTAATTACAAAACATAAGTCTCTGAGAAGTGACCAACCCTCTTTTCTTTGAAATAAAAATAAAGAATTGTATTCTCATCAGTTGAAGAACTCTCACAGCAGAGCTGGGAATGCCTCCCTTTCACTTTCTCCTGCCCTCACAAAGCTGCAGACTGACAATCAGCAAATGTCCTAAGACATTAGACACTCTTCAGGCTTATGGGTAGGATAGGGTGAATAGCTTTTGAGAAAACATTTGCTTCCATGAAGAGCTTGCTAACTGCTACTAATGTATAGAGACAAATAAGTGCCCTCTGCCTTGCCCAGCTCTTTCTGAAATAAAGTGTGTCCATACCCACTTTTAGCTGGTGTTAGACTATAGATCCTGTGAGGATAGGAACATAAGTGCTCTTCATCCACTTCTCCTGTCTCAAGAATAGTAGACCTAAGGCAGAGCTCTGCTTGGAAAACTCTGTTCTGTCTCTTGGCGTAGGCAAGTCTCATATCCCAGATCCACATTCTTATTCCACTGAGACCCTACAGGCTCACTGTATTTCAAAGGTGGAGCTAGGGCTCAAATTTTTTGTGCCGCAAGCCAAACTGTCAGGAAGAAAACCTGAGCTCAGACATCACATTTAATCAACCTCCAGAAAGTGACAGGGCAGAAAACATTAATATCTCCTGCCTCTTGGTGCTTGGACTAACCCACACATTAAACTTCCTTCCTGTGTGTGAATCATAATCTACTAATCTTTGGAGTTCTTGCAATGGCTAAACTATCTATATGGATATGGATCAGGAGTTTGGAACAGGCTTGTGGAAACTGTTTTCTAATTCTAATTAGTTCTGCTCAGTTTTATAGGATTTGGTAAACTTTTGCTTTTCTTTCTTCCTGGTCAGCTAAATTCCCCATGTGAATAAATAATTTCAAAGAAGAATAGTATCATAGAAAGGAGGGATTTTTGGAGGTCAACCAGTCCAACTTCTTGCTACAAAGCAGAAGTGATTTCAAAGTCTGATTAGGGTTGCTCAGGGCCTTTACCTGTCAAACATCCAAATCCCCAGCGATGGAGTTTCTACAAACTTTCTCGGCACCAAGACTTCAGCACTTTTTCTGCACAGAAAAACGTTTTTAATATCCAGTCCAAATTTCCCTGGCTTCAAACTTGTTATTCTATTTCTCCTTGCACCTCTGAGAGGGGTTTGGTTCCCCTTCCCTGTAACTTCACCTTAGGCAGTGGAAGGTAGTTAGCGCTCCACTTGACTTCCTCTCCTTCAACCCCAGCTCCCTTTCTCCCTTATCATGTTCCCCAGCTGCCAAGCAACTTGGTGGTCCTCCACTGAGCCTGGTCCACCTTGTCCATGTCTCTCCTGAACTGATGTCCCTGAAACAAGTGCAGTATTTCCTGTGAAGCCCCTGCTGTACTGTGGGAATAATTAAGTTTCCCAGCTCGCTGGCTACACCTGGGCTACAGCAGCCCGACAAGAGGTTCACCTGCTCTGCTGCAAGGGGCATTGCTGGCTCCAGTGCAATTCACCATCACCAGAGGCCTCACAGCATCTTCTGTAGAACTGCCTTTTTGCCTGTCCCAAGCCTGTGTTACAGCACAGGATTACTCCATCTCAGGGAAGGACTTTGTATCTGCTGTTGAACTTTAGAATTCTCCTGGTAAACCATTTCTCCTGCTTGTGGAGCCTTGCATGAGAGTGTCAGCAATGACCCTAGGCCTTGCTCTAATCTAGCTCCAGGTATGAGCTTCCTGGTGTTGATTGGTCAGGATGGTGATGAATATCATCCAGAGAATGTTAAATGTTGTCAAAGCCAGTAGCACCAGTTCATTTCAGTTAGACTTCCTTACATGTCAGCAAAGTGCAGCAAAATATGAATATCTTTGGGGTCTTTTTTTCTTTGATTTGATGATGGCAGTTGTTGTTTTATTGCTACACTTCTAGAAGGAAATCCATGGAAGTGTTTCCACCATCTTTATGATTTATAAAATCTTTATGATTTATAAGCAAACTTACTTCTGCATTGCATTCAGCTATAATACCTTTTTATCAAATACATAGTGGTAACAATATTAGTGCTCATACTACTAAATTATGGATATGCCTTAAACCAACATATGCCTATGTGCATTCTGGCACTTTCCAAGAAAATAAGCGTGAATGTTCCCTCCTGACTAAAATGGAAGATGAGGTATTTATGGGAAAAAAAGGAATTCAGTAGAGGCAGCTAAAATCTGACAACTCCTGTCCAACCGCCTCATCTGTTGAGATTGCAGCAGTAAGGTCACTTGTATAGTGCATTTTTTATGTATTTTTATGTATAGTGTATTTTTATGTATAGTGTATTTTTTATGTATAGTGTATTTTTATGTATAACTCATCTGCAAGCACACACACATGCATGTACCCACACATGCATGTGCATGTGCACTCACACTTCTCTCATTTTCTCCCCCTGTATTTCATGTTTCTTGTAATAGTCTTTAAATATGCTGAATTGCAAAAATTATTCTTTTATTCTTTAGTGCAAAACTACTTTTTATTGACTCTTACTAGTCTATTCAAAAGTTTCAGGTTTGGATACAGAGGGGATTTAAATTTAGTCAATTTTTTGTTGTTGTTCTTGTTGGTTAGGAGGGAAAAAAGTTTTTTAGAAGTGATTGTTTTCAGCTTTTAACTATATAATAATAATAATAAGGTTTACTTTTTAAAAATCAAATGCCTAAAGCTGTCTTCTGATTTTGCATAAAATAAGGTTTTTCCTTTCTTCTCCCTCACAAGTATAATTGAAGAACTCCAAAAGTGAGCTCAGATACTGTTCCTGTTTTCAGTCTCCCTCATTCAAAGCCATTTATATCTACAGACTTCAGCATCTTTATCACCCACATTTCAGAGACTTTTACTGCTGTCCCTAGAGGTTGTTCCCGTTCTTACTAACTTAAAAGGTATTAGAAATCAAATACCATTAGCAACAATGCTCCTTTGCCAAACACTCTGGATGGCTGAGGAGGAGGATGATTCTACTCTCAGCCATTTCTGCAGATATCCGTAAGAAGAACAGAATTGCTCAGTGTAGGCTGCGTGATTTCTGCACGAATCATACTAAGTGTTCCAGATCAGTATGCAAGGCTGTATTTCCCCCTTTTTTACACTCTGTGCACATAAGTGAGTTGAGAGATTTTTTGTTTACTTGTGTCCAGAACCAGGTTCAAGATCTTTGCTAAACTGGCTAAGTCACCAAGATTTCTAGGCAAGCATACTCTGGATTGCTGGTTGCTGACTATAACTATCTTGAAGCTCCTCAGCAGCTGCCTCTCCCCAGTGGACATAGATTCCTGCTCATTCCTAGTGCAGGTATGTGGGGTTTGCAACACTGAGAGAACAAACTTCCCCTCTGTCTCTCCCTTCATTTATAGGACCCTCACAATGTGGTATTTGAAAGCTGAGTGACACTCGCTTAACCCCAGTGAACTGATTTTTGTAATGGTTTTATCTTCCTGATCACTTTTGCTATGGAAAAGACTGATGCCATTTTAGACTGAAAGATTAGACTTTCTGGTGTACTTCTAACTGGGTGGGAGCAGTGCAGACAGAGGGTTTGGGGGCATCAGGGATTCTAGCAACAAAAAGTCAGCATGCAGCATCAAGTTTTTATAACCTCTAAAATTCTACTTTCTCTTCTATTTGTTCTCAGTTTACTAAGAATGGGAAAACGTTCCTGCTGTTCCATTAAACACATTTCAGCCCAACCATAAGGACATCATCAGGTCAAAATACTCCCAATTAAAAGTCAAATAAATGATGCCACTTATCCTGAAGTCACAGCAAAGGCTGCACATTAAAAAACACCCCAAACGACCAAAGAACCTCTGTTACCCCTCCAACAAAGCAGCGGTGTCCAAGCAAGTTTACTGTTACAGATGCTGTAGATACATGTGTTACTGCTCCATTTGACTTACACGTGGGACTGCAGCAAATTGAAAGGAAAATCGCATCAGGTTATGCCAAGTCAACCAGAGAAATGTATTGTGTCTCCTTAAATGCATCCTTTCTCCCCGTTTCAGCTGAATAGTGCCACAGCTGTGCTTATGCTAAGGGCAGTGCTGTGTCTGTGTTAGGTTCTGACTTCTGAGAAGTGAGCTACCTTGGAAGAGCTGCCCCTAGAAATGCTGATCTGGTGCTCAGTACCCAGCCCCTCCAGGGCACTTCTCAGCGATTGCCCTGAAGCTGGGAGACCCAAACTTCAATAAATTCCTCTGGAAATTCAGGGCAAGTACAGCATTGTCAAATGAGAGATTTAGCCAATTTAAAAGTATGAACTTGCCATACGTTTTGTGAGTGTATAAAATAGCATTATTAGCACAAGTAAAACTGTCATGTTTGCAACATATGTGATTATTTGCGATCTGTGGTATTCATTTATGTACATTCTGGAGAGGTGTGGGAGTGTTTACAGAAGGATTCACGTATTACCAGCAGTCACAGCTACACTGAAAGTTATCTATTATCAGATACAGGCTTTCATTTGCTTTTAACTTTTTTGATATTTTCATGGGGGTTTTTTATGCCTGAAGCTTGATTTTGGGAGTGGGAGGGAGCAAATATTTCTGTTACTGAACTCAGCTATTGAAAAGAGACATTTCTTTGCCCTAATCAAACTGTATTTTTGAACAAGTTTGCCTATTCAGAAAATAATAATTCTATAGTGTATTCAAGGTTCACACCAACCAACACATAATTCTATCAAATGGAGGGTTGGATAAGCAAGATGCACTGCAGATTTATCTACCGTGTGGCCTTCCTTCAATTGCATTCACTGAGACACTGAACCGAAGGGAAGTGAGGGAATGTGTTTACTATAACAGCCTCTAGCAGGACAGAGGGGAGTTTTGTTAGGCAGTAGTTTGCTCAGAGACTGTCAGGTAACAGAGAAGGTAGAGCATTGCCCCCCATAAAACACGAATATTCAGTAGCCAACCATCAACACTGCAACAACAATCAATAAGAGGCATAAAAAGGAGTTGAGTGTCTAACACAAAGTTAAATTCTCCAGGGCTTTCACACACCCGGAAAAGAATCCCAAGTCCTTGAAATACCTTGGTCGAAGACATACCAAACAGTTGCTGCTTCCTTTTACTCTGCAGCTTCCAGAGGAGGGAACAGAAAACTGTATGTTCTCTAAAATATGTTCTCCTTTGCTATTGGTCTCTTGCATTTTTCAGTGCTTTCTCTCTTTATGTTTCTTCCAGTGTGTTGCTTGCCTAACAACATTTCAGATTTCAGAACTCAGTTGAAATTTGACCTGTCAAATGCCAGCATCTTCTGTAATGACCTAAATGTTGTGTTTCCTTTTGCTGCTTTCTGATTGCAAGAGGTTAAGTTGTAATCAAATAACTATGCCTTCACAACATCTCCCGGCAGTTCTTTTTGTTTCCTCAGAGCTTGTACTGCAGTCAGAAGAATCTACTCAAATCTTTTCTTAGCCCCATTAACTGGTGAGTGATAAAGAGCTATGCTCTGAAATATAATTTCTTACTTCATGAATGCTAAGCTCTTTCAGAAACAGATGGAGGTTAGCTCTCTGGGAGAAAAAAAAAAAAAAAAACACAGCAATTTTGTGATGCTCAATATAACAATTCTTGGAGGAAGCCTCCTTTCATATTTAAAATCATTTGCTATTTAAACAAGCTGGTACATTTAGCACCACCCAGGCGATGACGAACCACTTCTCTGGAGGTTCTGACTGCTTCTCAGACTGCCTGCTCCCTAAGCACACGTATCAGAGTCCTTGAAAAAAATTTGTTAATATAATTTTACCTCTTTGCCAGAAAAAATGCTAATCCAGTCCTAGGAGCTCTATTTAACTTTTGCTTCAGCTATAATATTGTCAGTTTAAAAGGTACTGGATTTTGGATCTCATAAGAAATCACACTGGATGGAGCATGAAATCTGGAAATCCAAGGATTGAAATAAATTCGTTATATAAAATTCACTTTGGCTTTTTTTTTTTTTTCTACAGGATGTTAGCCTTATGATCAGCTGACATGAGCAAAAAAGCAGTTCAATAATACTGTGGAAGGTAAAACTGAGTTCAAGTGGTACTGCTGCATTTTCTACACTTGGCACCCATTACTGTCCATAATACATGTTTTTGTAATGTTTTCTGATTTCATTTACCCTGATGTAAACTGCAGAATAAATCTGTTATGAATATGATTATTTTGGGTTTTTTTCCCAATAGAAGTGAACAAAGGATTTATCCTGTGTCAATTTCCCCCCTGTAACAACAAGGATTATTATCACAAAATGATGGAGCGCAATGTTTCTGATTATGCTAATTATAAACCCAAAAGAAATCCTTCAATCTTACATGGCCATAAGCAGCAGAGCAAATTTTCTTGCATGCATGTTAAACAGCAGTTTATTCCCTTTCTTTTCCAGACAGGTTTAGAAGGTAAGCTGATACAAGAAAATGACAGCTGAATTTATAAAGTCTCTCTCTCCATTATCCATGTCTGCCAAGGCACCCATCTAGTGTAGCAGTAGGTACTTAGGATGTGTTGCTATGTCCTTAATATTGTTGGTTTTCTTTACTTGTTGGTTTTTCATTACTTATCCAGTATCGAAAACATGATTAATACTCTCATAAAACCAAATCGGGACATGATTCCAGCCCAAAGGTAAATAATTTATAACTAAGTACTACGGATGAACAAAATTCTTCTTTCATGTTCACAGAGGAGCTGCTCTTGCACAAGCAGCAGTGAATGTGCTTTAAGGTTGTCTTCTCAAATACTTTAACTAGCAATAGTTTATTTTATACTGGATTTTAGCACTGCTTACAACTGCTGGGACACAGCATTCTCCATCATATTCTTTGCATAAGCAATTACAAACATGTCAGAAAACTCTCCGATGATACCTTTTGCAGGAAGAACTAGTTATTCTTATCCATTTCCTGCGTATAAATGTGATAAGCAAAATTAAATTCTATCCTGCAGTTAAATCTTAAAGCAGCTTGGTTTTTTCCCCTTTTTTTTTTTTTCTCTAGGAAAGATGCCTCAGGCAAGGCAAGTATATTTCAGCAAGGAAGAGATTAACATTTTCTAAAATTTCCAGTGTTTTTATCTACTACCTTTTCCTAAATTGCTAATGCTCCTTCAAGTATTAAAGCTGCAATGGGTTTTATAAATCCACTTTCTGATTATGTGAGTTAAGCTATGCATTTGGGACCAAGAAAGGGGGAAAAAAGCCTGAGTGAGTTATGTCACAAATTGCCTTTAGTGCTTCAAATTCTGACTATCAAATACAGAGGCACATTGTTCAGGATTGTTCCAGCATTTAAATAAATAGTAGTATAAGGCCCTTAGAGCTGTAAATGAATTACAATCCTTTTGCCAGGGAGATAAGGTTTGTGAGTGGAAATAGAATCTTTTATTAGACCAACCCCTATGGTCAGAAAAAGTAGATAGGCAAGAGTTTTACACCAGAAACTTTCTCCTTTTTCCCACTGTGTCAGTTTTACCAGTAAAGACCTGCAAATTTTAGCTCATCCATGTCCTCTGACCATCACAGGTATAACCCCAGTAACATAAGGCTTTTTAAGAGTAACCTGAAAACTAAAAATAAATAAAATTTTAAAATAACAAGAGGATGTCTTCAGCCTGCAGTGTTTTCAAATTTTCTCAACTTTGGCAGGTATATTGAAATTACAGTAGGACTATTCAGAATGAGTCTTCATAAATTAATGCCTGTGTACTGCACTGCTGAGAACAAAAAACCTGCTTTTCCCCCAGGTTTTCTTCTTGCTCTAGTAACACCAGAGGACAGGAAGGGAGAAAACTGGCCTCTGTAGAGTGGGCTTTTGTTTGGCTGCTTGCATAATTTTGCCCTGGATGGATGGATCTTTTAGGAAAGGCTATATTGGCAGTCATTTCTTTACCCTTCATGCCTCTGTACAGGATTTAGAAAGTATTCATCGTTTGTGCACGTCATGCATGGTATTTGACAATAATGTTTTTCCCGTAAAATTTAAGAAGCTGCATTGTGTCCTTCATTTCTGTTCTTTCTTTAATTCTTTTTTTTTTCTAGTCTCTGTTTCCATGTTTTTGCAATTTTGTCTGCTTTCCCATGAGCAAAGTTGCTACTGTATTGGTTAATATATCTTTAAAAGTGTCAGGGATTTTTGTCTCCAGGACCATCTTCTCATTTCTCCTGAATATATTTTGCTTCCTGTCCCAGAAGCACAAAAAGTAAAACAAAATTCAAATGTGGTGGCATAATTAGGCCACAATTTTATTAATAAAGGCCATCTGGGAACAACTTTTAATAACTTGTGCAGGATAGGTCACAGTCTCTTCCCTAATTGTTTTCACCTGCTGGAAGGCTCACTCTTCCTTCTCTGCCACCCCACTCTGTGCCAGCTCCCTGCCCTGCAGACTTCTCCTCCCTCAACCCTCAATCCATCACTACTCCCCAGCCTAATGCTGGGGCTCCCTGATTATGCAGAGACTAAAGGCCTAGAAAAAGTAGATTTTTTTTCCCCTCTACTGATATAGTAGGAACTTTGCTTTCTGCTGTGCTCTGATCTGATTTGACTTTATCAAGCAAAGTACGAGACTGTCATCAGGTAAGTGTCTAAAGTGGCTTTCTGTCGCCTGCTGAAATGGGCCAGTCTGAACTTACCATTTCTCATGACCCAGCTCTGTTCCTTGAAAAGGCAGAAAAATCCACCCTGTCTCAATCAATCCAGTGATGGATGAAAATTACCTGAGGTCTCAAAATGTAGTAATGACTACAGCAGGCTAAAATCCTATCTGGCTACAAATCCCAGTGCAATCTGAGTGCGAGGGAGATTTCACATCATTTCTGTTTTCTACCCTCCTTGTAATTCTTCTACTAAATTCGTGTCTGAGTTATATCTAAGCCAAGTAAGCAGTGTTTTCCTGAAGTCAGGTGAAGGAACCCCCCTCTTGGTTGTGGTATGGCAAGGAAGTATCTTGAGGAGGAATAAATGCCAGCTGCTGCCAGCTGCTTGCCCAGGGGCTGTAAGCATCCCTGTCCACATGCATCTTGCTGCACCCACAGCAAGCTCAAAACCCAGAAAATTACTTTTATACGAAACAAAAATGTGTTGTTTCAGCAGCTGATGTTCATCCTTAAAAAACCCCAGCAAACCCCACGACAACACAGGACTGGTGAAATTAATGAGAGAGGAAGCCTGCCTGGTTTTGTAAATGTGCCCTTTCTTGGATGGAATTGCACTGTGCTACCGTCTGTGCAAACTCCAACAGAAAGGTTGTAATTGAAGTAGTGAGAACAGGGAAGGAAAACATGAGAAAGAAAGCAGTTTGACCAAAGTCCTGTAGGCAGCCAGTGGCAGAGCAAGAACTAATATCCTCTGATTCCTAATTCCCGTACTTTCTCCTGTCATCTGAAAATGATTTATTTCAGACACTCGCTATTTGCTGGTCTCAGTGGGTTAAATTGGACCAGAACATTTCAATGAAAAACAATCATTTTTATGTTCCAAGAATCACACTGAACAATCTTGCAGCTGATGTTTCTTAGGTAATACATAGCTGTTATATGGAATGAAAGTTTGCTGTAAGTGCTTGCTGCTGAAATGTAAGAGTGAAAGATGACTTTGGAGAGCCTCAGGAGCAGCGCAGGCAATGTGTGTCCTCCCACAGATAGAACAAGGAAATTACATAGTCAGGGACAAGGCAAAAATCATAACTGTTTTTTATTAGGCTCTGTCCTCTATTTGTTAGGATTATTGCCTTCACTGTCATCAAACCGTAAATCTGTTTTTTTCTCCTTTACACTGTAATTACAATCTTGTTTGGGGGAAGTCATATTCTAGGGGCTGAAGAAATATCCCCAAACCCTCCCAGTACCACCAGCTTAAAGGGAAGAGACACTTTCTTTAAATAACCTTAATAATATATTTTGCTCCTAATAATATGGCACAGCTGAACTATCTAAAATATATGGCTGCAGTATTTCTGAAATGAAAACAAGAAATTTAATTGAACATCTATCCTGGAGCTTTCTTTCATTCTCTGATAGAACATTACATGTAAAAAATATCAGGACGCCAGTTCAAGAACAAGATGGTGTTTCATTCAGGCTGTGGGGTTTTCTCTGTATCATATGTATTCCAATTGTGCAAATTCTGGCACAATTGTAAAACCATCATCACGATGATGGTAGTTTTCATGATGAATCATGATGAATGGATTGTGTTAATTGGTATTAAAGAATAATTATGCTGGATTGACTAAGTGAAAAACTTTAATTGGCCAGAGACACTTGGGTGATGATACCCAGGGAGTCCTATTAGCACTGAATTGATGTAGGAGCTTATCCTTGCAGTTGCAGGCAATCACTATGGTGGAGGAAGTTGCAGCGTCAAACTCCCACCTTAGATTTATGATCCTGAGAGATACAAACCACACTCAATCCTGCATGGTCTGAATTACAGATGTCTGTTTAACGGGACAACATAGACCTGCTGTTACAATTGTATCTGTGATTACAACACTTTAGAGTGTGCATTGCATTGTAATGCAGTTATTTATGCCGTGCCTTTTTGCTTAAGGCAATAATACATCAGTGCATAAATGAAAGTCCAAGGAAACTGTTGTGTCTCATTTGAGAGAATTTTCCTTAGGAGATGGAAGAGAAACTCAGGGAAATTTAAGTTTCTCCCTGCAATCATTCAGTGGTAACTTGCACATCAGTCTTCAGAGAAGTTTTTGTTTTGGCAAAATGTGTAATTCCTGCACTAGATAGCGTTGTTATGCTTCTGTTCAGTATCTCTGGAAACTTTAACCAGGTTTAGATGCACATAGCTCTGAACTGCACTGAGCATCAGAGCAAATTGCATCTCTCTTACAGAGACCAGGCAGTGTAGCCACCTGGAACTCTGCTTCTTTTGTCGGCACTCCCCTAATCCATTTTTCTGTAGATCTGGTTTATAAATACAATCTCACATATTCTGAAGCATTACACATTCCATTAAGAGCCCTTTTCCTCTGTCCTTCCCTCAGATCTCCAGC
Source organism: Sylvia atricapilla (assembly GCF_009819655.1). NCBI lineage: Eukaryota > Metazoa > Chordata > Aves > Passeriformes > Sylviidae > Sylvia > Sylvia atricapilla. Next base: position 102,228,458 of record NC_089140.1, on the reverse strand, counting down.
AGCAAAGAGCATTGGAGCTATGGAGGGCTATGGAATGATAGAATTTCCAATACATTCCTGGAGTCTTTCCAGGGGAGACTTTTTAAAAGCAGAGAATGTTCTTTCTGAAAAGTAATGGGTAAGTGACATCTGAGTCCTTTGTCTACCTTAGAAAAATTTTCAGAAAATTCCACTTACCCTTTTGCAGCACTGAGTTACTTCCCTTAAAGGTGACCTCTACCATTACAAGCCAAGTGACACTCAGTCACCATTTGCTGTTTCCCATAGCACCTCAGCAGTTGAAAGCTTCTGGTTTGATGTAACCATTGGCGAGAATTATTTGTTCAGCCTCCGTGGCACTGGCTAGATTTCGGCTGTATACCAGTCCAGACACCTTGGGAATACTACACCAATCTTCCCCCTTGACAGTGATGTCAAAGTGTGGAAATATTATTAAGCTACACCAAGCTAGGCTGGATGGACATTTTCATGGCATGAAGTAACCCTATCAGTGACACCTTAAATGAGAAAGCAACCCAAATGATATACAGGCTTGCCAAATTTCTCTGCAAGGTTATTCTGTCTTGGTCACTACTGAAAAAATTGTTTGGCAGTATTTTGCTAAAATATAATAGAGAAGTTTTGGTTTAAAGTTGTTTTATTCACTGGTAATGTCTCATTAACTGGTCAAAAGTAGAGCTCCTTATTTCCTTCATGTTACTTACATTTGACAGAAAGCAGCTGCAGGATACCTCCTCAAGTCCCCTCATGCTTATCATCACAGCTAGGACTATTAATTCACTGCAGTATACTTTAATGTACTATAACATTTAGAAATGGCATTTGGATGTACAGTAACACTATTTTGCACAATTAACCTCTGGTTCCCTTCCATATAAGCCTGTTCTGAAGAAATATCAGTTATGCTGTGTTATTTTCAAATTACATTGAGTTTTGTGCCTTTTTCCTAATAGGTTGCCCTTTCCTCAGAGAGTAGTAACACACATTGAATTGCAATAACACTTTATTTTCCTTGCAACAAAGCAGTATAAATCACAGAGATAAAAGGAGATGAACCCATTCCCCAGCCCTAGATCAGACAACTACTGACCACAGTTTTTAAAATGAGGTTCTAGATCCACATGTTAATTTTGCAAAGAACAAAAAGAGTCTGTATAAAGAAGGGAATCTTTCTCTTTGAATAAGAAAATTTTAAAAATTCTAAGTAATGCTGCCTTCCAACCTGTGCTAAACAGAAAGTCATGCAGTTCAGGATCCTTGTAAACCACAACTTTATGCTTAATTTTGTTGCCTAAGAAATGTGAACCAGAATTTTCTGTTAGAGTGTAGAGCAGAGGAAAAGTATGGAAGATGGCTTTCTTTCTAAATTTCATCTTGAACTATTAAATTCTTTTTCTGGAACTGATATTTCTAGACACTTAGAAAACTAGAAAAGTATGGAATGGTCATAGAGATACAAGTTTTTTTAAATATCATGAGTATAGAGATGTGTCTCTAGAACAACAAGCTCCAGCTCCATTACAGAAGGTTGGAGGCACTGAATTGTAAGAAACTTTCAGAGGAGGAATATGTCATTTTTGTTTATTCAGGATATGGTGGGTGAAAATTTTAAACTCATTCACTAATCCCACTACTGAGGAGTAACTACAGAGTCACACACAAATGTAGCTGATCTCACAGATTCAACCTTCTGGTAGAGTGCACATAAAAAAATAGGTTTTGAGATCTATTTGATCTTATGGCTTTGCAGTCCTGCTCTGTCAAAATGCACAGAACACTTGGCATAGGTAGAAACTTCATTTTTTGAATATAGGTGTTAAAATTTTCTTTAAAGACTCAGCATCTCATCATGAAGGAGAATGTTTCTATTAGACTCTACAACAATCATCTCTAATTCTGCTCCTTTTTTGCTAGCATATTTTTGAAGTACAGTAACATAGCTGGCTGTGCTATTATCTCAATTATAAAATGCATCCAAGATCAGATTTTAGCCCAATGTATTTTCCCGACGTTTTATATTGCTAAAAAGAATGGATTTGGCTCAGTCGAATTATGCTTTCTGTTGTTTCATGCATATGTTCAGCTGAAGACTATCAGAGTTGTATTTGTGCATCTCATTGCAGAATTTGGCCCAAGGGTTTAGAGCTCCTAATATTTACAAAACAGATTGTATTCAATTTGCTGACACAAATATATAGCTTTAATACTGTGAGGCTTTAAAAATTTATATTCATGCCTAGATGCAGGATAAGAGTGGAAGTTAAACGAGTAAAATCTTCTTTTCACATTGCTTATTTTGTGATAGAGTGATAGAATTCAGTAAACTAGTCTCATCTGCTGCCCTCATTGCCTTGACTTTCATACGAAGTTATCAAGGTTTTCACAAGAGCATGCTCTTAATCCTCCCCTAGCTTCTTGCTAGATTTTCTAATCTTGGACTATTATGTTCAATCACATGTGAACACATTTCTCTGGCATTTGAGCTGCACAAATTCTTTTGTGTGTGGTTTCAAACAAGCTTTAATGCACCGCCAAGTTGTTCAGTTTACTCAGTCCTTTAGAATGGGGGAAATAAGTTCACAAAGCAGCTTAGTAATGTTCCATGGGCATTAGTTATAGCAAAAGAAAGAGATTCAAAAACATTATCAACAAAGTTTTCTCCTCAGGTATACCTGGGAGAACATCTGGATTTGCTTCAAGTAACTGGGAGAAGAATCTGGGCTAATGAATTGAATCAAGATTAAGAAAGTTGTCTAAGATTTTGATTTTGCAGAGCACAGATGAGAGCTGCTGCACAAAGGCACGGTTAAAAGAAATGCATAGAATGGTCAATGTGGGAGAAAGCAGTCCAGCAGAAGAGGATGTGTGCTGGGTGGCTGCCAAGCCTCTTCTGCCTGGCAGAAAAACTACAAGCAGCTCTAACACCTGTTGTTTTACTGACCAGCAGACAGGAGCTCACATGACATGATAAACGCCCATTGCTTGCCCATTTGTATATTTCCAGCCCTCAGTACTCCTGAATAAAAGCAACAAGGGGTGGAAAGACTGACTTTCCATGTGGAGCATTGCCCAGCAGTTCACTCTGGTGCTTCAGGCAATCTCTGCACCCATGAAGACGTGGCAACTTGGGATTCCTACATGTGTCTCAGAGAGGAAGGCTCTTCCTGAGGTTCAGACACAGAAATGGTGCTTGAGAGATTGACTGAGGGCTGCACCGTGGGTGTGCTGGATGGCCTTGGGCAGGATATAGAGGGTTCTTTGGGCAGTTATCTACTGCATCACAAGGCAGACATTGCCTGCTGCTGAAACCCAGAGTTCTGCAGAGTTTCACACTGATGCAGATGAGCCGATGCAGTGCAAGATGGCAGCAAGGGGAAATCCTAACTGCTTTAAAGTTTCGGTATCTGTTCTCTACAGTGGCATCATAAATTCTCACAGACATAGGAAACAACATCCCAACAGCTGGATAATGTGAATTCCAAGGTAATGTCAGACATTCAAAATAGATGTTTTTGTCTTTTTCTTCTGGGCTCATCCACAGGAAAAATAAAGAAAAAATAAGTCTGGCTGGCATCTCTTCATTCCCTAATACTCTTTGTATGAAATCTTTTTTACAAGGTTCATTAGAGCTGCTTCTCTTCTTTCCCTCCCCCCTACTACCCCTTTTATCACCCTCTTTACCCACCTATCTTGCTTTTCACATCCCTCTTCCATTTTCATGCATCCTCTCTTCCCATGGCTTAGGCTATCACTTCTCAAGAGCTTGGAGTGTGTCCCTGGGGCTGATTTCTGAGCAGTGAGCTCCAGTGCTTCAGGAAGGTGACCTGTCAATAGTTTCAGGCTTGACTGAAAAATCAGCAAATAACATGAACATGATGAGATTTTTGCTTTGCACCCTTACACACACCCTTTGGGACTTGAATCCTCAGTGGTAATGCAGCACAGAGGTTGTGCATGTGCAGAAGCAAAGAGAGAATTTATCTTCAGATACATTAACCCACACAGAAGAAATAAACACAACTTTTGCACTGTTTGCTGAAAAGAAAATTGACTGAGAAGAAAATCAACACAAAAGAGATGAGTTAGGCACAGAGAACAATCTGTGGTCTCTGTTGCAACCATGGAGCTGAGCTCAGTTGGCTTATTGGAAAGAGAAAGAGGAAAAAAATAGAACTTGTTCTGATAGAGAAGAGTCTCTCATGCTGCTAATCAATTCGGTGGCCAAATTTGCTATTGTGATCTGATGGTTTGGCTCTGCCAACTCTTGTAATTATCTCTATTCCCATTTTCTATTAGTGGCCTTTTCAAAGGATATGAGTTTTCACAGTGTCAGACTATGCCATGCAGTGAATACCATACCATCAGTGCGTTGCAAACATAATACAGCATAAATGATTTACAAATATAGCTTCCTGCGACAGTAGGTGGAACACAGCAGTTATGTGTTCCTAGGCCTCGGGGTTCTGGTTTCCTAATGGGTGACCTTTCTTCTCTTCATGCTCTTTTCCTTGCCAATTGTGGTGTGGCAGCCCCATGCCATCTCATTAGCTGTGAGAAAATCAGAGCATGTGGAAAGAGGAGGAGGCATTCAGATATCTAGAGCTGACAGGTAGCACAAAAGTGCTGGAAGAGCCAGAAGACTCTGGCCAACCATTGGCTCTCCTGACTACCCCCCAAGCATCATTTCACAAGATGCTCTTGCAGAGAAGGGCATCACAGCAGCCTACAAGAACAACACAGTGTTTGGTACAGGTCTCACAAATGCTGCCACACAGGAGCAGTATTTTCAGATGTAAACAAAACTTACAGAAGCCACATGACAGAGCTGTTGAAAAAGCTGCTGTGGCTGAGGGTGAGCAGGTGGTATAATGATTGAAGGCAAAATGAAATGTCTGCTTTGACTGAAGGGACGTGTGCTGTTTTCTCAGGAAATAAAATGTGGCTCAGAGACCCTTTAAGTGCATGCAGACATGCCAAGAACAGCATCTAAGAAATGCAACATTGCATACAATATGTAAGTAATTAATCATAATATTTGAGAAAATAAGATACATCACACTAAAAATTCGAAGTGCTTCTTGTTTTAAAAATAAGAAACACAAGACTGAACGACCAGATGATTCCCAAGAGAATCTGATGATTAACTGGCTAAATCAGGACATCTGCAGGATGTAAGAATAATAGAAGGAAGCGGGAGTTTTGGCTACCACTTTTATAATTAGCAATTGTAATGATCTTAGCAGTGTCCTCCTGAAAGAACTTGAATATTCATGTTGAGGCACAGCATTCTGTTTCAGCGCTTTTGGTAACTGTAGCCACTTGCACAGAGTCAAGCACACACTCAAATCAGGAAGTCAAAATGAGTGCTCCAAATACTTTCTGTCGAAAATTGTGAGGAAAGCTGTTATTTGCATGAAGTAAGATGGGGAAGAGAAACAAAGAGTCCAAGAGCTCCCTTGGCATTTTCAGTTTCCTAAATAATTGTCCTGCTTCTCCTTTTTTTTTTTTTTTTTTTTTTTTTTTTTTTTTTTTAATTCTCTGCAAATTAAATTCAGACTTGACCCAGGGAAATGCAAAATACTTCTGAATCTGTAAAGTTAGAATTCACAACGTCAGGCCAGACAGTAGCCAAAGGCACCCAAAGTAGCAGTTGCTATTTATAGAAAGCCAAGCATCCATTCACTCGTTCTGACTGGATGCTAAAATTTCATAATGACCTAAGATGAGCCTGTAGTTCATACAGGGTTATTTGTGGTCATACTTAATTAGTAGTTTGGTGGACACTCTGACTGCTTCTCAGTTTTTTCACCTTCGCAAATATATCAGCTATATGCCTGACCAAGTTCCTCTGTTTTTTCTCTGTGTTTGTACCACAAAGAAACAAAGACTGATGAGATTCATCATCTTTGCAGGGAACCAATTAGATCAGTCACTCCTCTGAGAAGCTGTAGAAAGAGGGGAGCCCCATCTGCCTGCTGACTGATTTGGAACCCTCAAAAGGTTGCATGTGCCCACTGTGTATATGAGGTGATGTGAGGAGAAACCACTTCCTTTGTTCTCTTTAGCCACTGGAAGATGACAACTCAAACAGGTTCTTGTCCATTGGAATGTGTGCACGGGTGTGCTTTGGCTGTGGGCACCAGGCAAGGCGTGCAAACCCCAGTTAATGACTGACACACACTAACAAGCATCATTATGCTTGTGAATTGCTCTCGGGCAAATGAACAGTTTGCCTTTATCCAGGACAAGAAGGAATTAATTAGGGAAGAGCCAGAAGGCAATGATCCAGGTGCACCCTGTGTCCAGAGGAGTGGGCTAGCAGCTGCAGTGTAGTATCTGGGGCAGAACCAGCTTGGTAGGTTGATGCCTGGAGAAAATTGCAGGCTGGTCAGGCTTCCTATCAGATCAAACTGATTTAATTTCCTGTACTCAGGTAATGCAGTGGCTACCCACAGAAAGACTCTTATTATCATCATCAAAATCCTACATTGAAAATCAATACATACTTTTTCTTTTCCCCTGGTTCATATGAAACTATGTGGGCATACAGCTCCTCCTGGGACTCCATTTTCCAGCTTATCTATGGTTTTTGTTTGTTCCTTGCACGCGAACTTGCTTCAGATAGAACTCATGCTTCAGATAGTGCCATGTCCTATGAAGGGCGCTCTGAGGAGACAGGTCAGCCTTCAAGCACAGAGAATATTTCAATGGATGCAGGTTTCTTGCCCAAGCATCTGTGTGCCAGAACGAAAGTGGCACTGCTGGTGGCTTGCCTGCACAAGCAATCTGAGTTGTGACGCAGTTGGCTCCAGCAATGCTCTGTACTTTGCATAGCTGCTGCATTAATTTAACTGCTCCTCTCCACTTCAGCTTTCAGTCTAGGGTTCATTTCCATCACTGTCAAGATGCTCCTCAAGTTCCATCACCGTGAAGTTCAATTTCCTAGAGGTCCCACTTTTACCCTGGGCTGGCCTCCAAATCTTCCAGGTGCTGAAAGGTTTTTAATGCTAGTGCACAACACGTCTTTTCTCAGTTCCTCTCTCCAGACCAAGGGAGTACTTTAGCAGCACAACAAATACCACTGCTGATCTTCCTCTGTCATTTGTGCAACCAGCATATTATACCATGTTCATTTAGCAGAGCATTTGAAATTACCCTAATTAGCCAAATACATGCAAACTAAAGAGAGCTTAGCATGTGTAAAAAAAGTAATAGAAATATGACAAAGAACACTCAGCAAGTTCAAAACATTAAGACTTTATTGAAGACCTTCATCTTGCAAGCCACAGCAGACCAGTCATCCCAGCAGGACCACAGGTGCCCTTTTGGGCACAGGTTTGTGTACCTATATGTATGAATTTGAGCTAAGGTGCTTTGCCTGTCAGGGAGGAAGAGTCTTGGCTTTAGTTGCTTAATCTTTGGCATTAACTTTGTTGAATTTTGAACAAAACCTTTATAGATAATGACTCAGGTGAGCAGCAGTTTATGCTGCAACTTAAGATCCAGCCTCAAAAATCTACTTTTTAAAGTTCAGAAACATGTGTGCAGAAGAAATATATGCAGATTGGGGGAATGTCAGAGATACAAACTGCATGAAAATCCCCTTTTCCAGCATATTAAACCCAAAAGTTTATATTTGCTCATATTTGCAGATCCCTATTTTTCATTTTTCGTTTGTTGAAGACTTACTTTTAATTACACAGTAAATAGAATTTAATGTTTAAGTCTAAATAGTACATTTTGGACTGCATTCATCTACACAGATTTGCAAACAGCAGCAGTTGGACTCCTGAATACTGATGTGCTGATACTGGAAGAACTAGCTCAGGGACCACATTGCCTGTCCTGTATGACACGACAGCTGATGGGTAAACAAATTAGGAACTAGTTTGGGATTTTTGTGTGTGGTTTGTTGTTGTTGTTGTTGTTGTTGTTGTTGTTGCTGTTTAAAACTGCAATAATATTTGTGCAGAGGAGGAAATTATCCAGAACTTGTATGGCCACAAAAAACCTATAAAATGCCCTATTTGCCCTTAGATGGACCAATCATGGTTTTAAAGGCCATCTGAACAGCAACCACAATACTCAGGGGGGCCCCTTGTCCCCAGACAGCTGCTGGCTTGGAGGTCGGTGGGAAGGAAAAGGAGGAGCGTCCTGTCTGCACGTATTTCCCCAGAGGAGAAGCTTTGTTGGCAAAGCAGGAAAGATTCTTTTCAGTGATAGCTCCAGTGTTTATTGTTTTGTACAATATGGCCAGGCTTTTGGAAAGCAATACCTAGGTAGAAAGGTATTGTCTTATAGAAATGGATAATGGATGAATCTGAGCTAATAAAATGCTTTGCCTTTGTGCAGGACGAATAAATAATTCCCAGAATATGCTGCCCAATAACACCTCTATGCACTAAATACTTCTAAGGGGACTGTGTTATAAAGGTGCTGCAAAGTGCCACCAGTCTCTTGGATTACCTCATTTGGGAATCCTGAGGGTCTTCACAATTCTACACATGTAAAGATGCAGCAAGCAGACTGTTTGAAAGGTCTCTCTCCAAGTAATAGGATGCAATGAGTTTTTACTGCAGGATTTTGTTGCTGGATTTTTTGTATCACTATTTGTCTGCTCTCCTATTGGCTCAAATATCACAAGATTAAAAAAGCAAGGGAAGTGACAGCAAAGACAGATTTTTGTGAGTGTTATGACACTGATCCATGAACAAGCCTGATATCACACAGCCCATGGGGAGACATAAAGGCAAGAGAGACATGAGCCCTGAATCTGATTTTCAACATAGGATTACTATTATGTGTAAAGTATGGTTCATGTAAAAAAGTAAAAAAACTCAAGGAATATGATAGGATTCCTATGCACCAAAGAGGATATGTGGTAACCCAAAGAATAAAAAGATTCCTTAATCAATTTACAGCTCACGGCGTAAAAAAACGTGAGAAGTCTGATCAAACAGTCCATTATTTCAATAACTGCTCTCAGAGCTCAAGGCATACAAAGTGAGCCCATCTCACACTGCAGGACGGCTCGTCATCTGAGCCACCCATAGTGCTGGGGAGCTCAACCTCCTCCCACAAGCTGCCTTCAGGATTAAGGTGAGGACTCAAGGAGGCACAGAGCTGCAGCTCCAGGAACACTGGGATTGCAGAAGTCACAACCAGGGCAGCACAACACCATTGCACCAGCATTGTTTTCTCCACACCTTTCTCATCTGGACCACATGTAGTGTTGGGGACTTTGATGTCAGACCTGACCTGACACTAGGGTTAGAGTGAGGTGTTCCATAATCTTTGGCACTGTTATTCCTGTTGTACAATAGGTGACTTTTACTTGGTTGTCTTCTTTAAGAAAAACAAACCCAACATGATCTGAATAGGTCTTTAAACCCCTTGCTGCTTGACAGATGCTTTCCCCCCACCCTGAGCATTTCGCTGTACATATAATATCACCTCCTGGGAGTAATTTCTCCTATTGCCATGCCTGCTGGCATTTTGACCTCTTCCAGTTGCCGCTCTCTTGATCTCATCACTAGGCTTCCCATCCTTTACACCTGCTCTCTCAGCACTGCCAAGCAGGGGAAGCCATTGCCTTGCCTGATTGCCCAGAGCAGCCTGGCATCGCTTCCCTTGTCTCGCTAACAGGTCTGCAGTGCTGCTCCTCAGCTTCTCTTCTCCAGGAGGACTTTTCTAGATTGTGTCTGCCTTGAGGGGACCAAGTATGAGCTGGCTGCAATCCAACCCTCCCATTGCAGCTGACTGATTGAGGGGCACTCCCCAGGACCTACAGCAGTACAACCCCTTTCAGTTTTCGCATCTTCTCATGAGCCTACTTCATTAAACAGTATCTGTAAGTGTATACTAATAGTTCAAGCTACATGAGCAAGCTGTTGAACAACCTGCAAGGCTTTGTCTTTTGACTGAAGAAACCATCCAGATAAACCCCAGGAGTGGCATGTTGTGTTGGACCTTTCTTGTGCCCCCCTTTATACTGGACTTTCCCCATCTCTCCCTGGAGAGAAATAAAGCAGTGCTGGCTCATCTGCGCATTTTCTTTTTTCCCCACTCACTGGCAGCATTTTGTAAAATCTTCTACAGGAAAGGATGGGCTTTTTCTTGCTGGTGACCACTCTAATGCATACTGCTGCTTTCTTGTAATGTCTTGATAAAGGGTATTTTAGCCCTGGGAATGCTCATTTACTGGAGCAGAAATACCAATAAGGCATCACCTTAGCTAATGGTCATAGCAATGTAGGTCAGTGGGTGAAACAAGAATGCTCGTGGATAATTTAGCTCCCTACATGGGCACACTTTGGCCAGGGAGTGAAAGAGTATTTTAAATAAGGACAGTCCATTGACTCTGAGGTAGTTTTCTGCACAGATAAGCCGAAGATTGACATGCCAGGGTCAAAGCACAGTCTTTTGCTCCTCAAGCTGGCATAATTTAAGAGCAAAGGAATGCAAAGGGAAAGCACCATGCTCGATTGCCTGACAGTAACTTATCTAAGAGCTCAGCTGGGAAAATATTTCAGGGTGAATACTTTTTCAATGCATTTGCCTCTTTTCCATTTGTAAATTGTATATAAACATGTTTTTGCAAGGCTGTTTGTCATTCAGAATGATTTACATTGAGTGAAACTCAAGTTTAGGCCCATTCACAGGAAGCTTATTGCAGCTTTTCAAAGAAGAAATTCAGTCTGATCCAATTTAACACAGAGATCACAAGGCGTGCCTTCTTGCCTCAATTGGATAATTCTTTGATTTCATTTTTTGATGTGAATATCAATTATTCATTTGAATTTTAACATTCTAGTAGTATTTGATGCTATTATAATGGTATATGCTGTTTCGGCAAATATTTCTGTACAGATATTACTTGTGAGAAAATTTACGGCGTGAAAATTAAAATCAAGAAAACGCAGAGTTCCTTTCAAAATACAGATGAATATTCATAAAAGCATTACAGTATTTGCCTCCCTCTGATGTTTAGTGTTGTTCATTCATCCAAAGTTGGAAGGATATAAGCTGAGACATGATACTTCAAGAGAGCAGTTAAATGAGGAACTGGGGAGATTAAGTTATAAGTTGATTGTAAAACTCCTGGACATTTTGGGGCTGCAAAACCTTTTTGAAAGATGAGAGAAAATACCACTGGGTGTAATGTACAAAACTAGCTCAGAAAACAGGACGTTCAGATGCAAATTACCTTGAGAGCCCTGGCCCAACTGCACCTTGCAAATAGGAGTATATGGAGCATACTGAGATAACAGAAATTTCAGTAAGTTTAATTTTTTATCAGCTGTGAGGGCCTGCTTCTAATGTGACAACATGCAGAAGTCTACACAGAAGCCTGATACAACAATGGGTGTGTAAAACACTTTATGGGGAAAAAAATTCAAGGAGGAAATTATATGTCCAAATCTCTCAGGAGGCTGCTTTCATGAGAGGTGACTTAGTTGACCAACCAGGAACATAGCTTTAATGGCAAAGCCAATCAAGCATGTCTTGACTATAATGTTTTGAAGTATTTGGTGTTTTTCTGACCTCTGATTTTTATTTTGCTCCTCTTTGTTTTCTTCTGCCTAGGATAAAGTGTTTGTGGCAGTTTCTCAAATGTGAAGGAGCTACGTGCATCACATATAGGTCTGTATCAAGAGGTTTGACAAAGTCAGATGCAGTAAGGCTTTACCAGGGTTGCACGCTGGAATTGTCAGCATTTTCAGCCCTAAGTGGTAAAAGTGAAATAATTGTGTAATTAAACACTTGATTAAACCCCTTAGAAACCAGCAGCTGGGGGAATGTCTAATCACAGTTGCCTGCTTCAATACAGTTGCAAGAAAACAAGTGAATGGCTCTGATTTCTTCTACACATGGAGGAGTTGCTACCTTAGAAGCTTCACCTCCACGCCCCAAAGATGGAGCACAGGCACCCAGGAGGAGAACTGCCTTACCTCTTCTTGTTCTGCTGGAAATATTATGTAACTGCAGGGGAAACTGCTGCAAGAAAAGAGACGCTGAAAAAAGAGAGGAAGCAAAAACCAAACTAACAAAGAATACCTATGATAGGTATAGAATGATGGGCAGAACAGCTTCAGAGTAAAAGCCTGGAGAGTTTTTGGGTTGGGTGCTAGTTCAAGGAGATTCTTTGCTCACTGCTTTTTGTTGTTGTTGTTGTTTGATTCCTGCCGTAGTCAGGGAAAGGAGATTAGAATGCATAACAGATACCTAGATTCAGCATGAATTTCCCTTTCTACCATACAGCACTTCAGCTGAGTGTTTGGATGAGCACACAAGTTAACCTCCCTGGAAACTGAAGGAAATGCAGCTACTGTCCTCCACAGAAGAGAGCCACAAGAAGCCATTAATTTCCTTTATGTAACCAGGCAACTGATATGAAAATTTCCAGCTGGTGTGTTTGAACCCCGTTCTGCCCTGAATTTAGGATGAAGCTGCCCCAGGCCCCTGCTTCACTAGTGTTTCATCAGCTGGCATTCTGAAAGCTGCTGTTTCATGACACTGAGTTAAATTTGCAATAAACCAGTCATTCTTCAGGAGATCAAACATATTAAAAATAAAAAAAAGGATCTTCTGAGATCCAAAGATGTCAGCATTATTTTGATCCTATAAATTTGTACTTATATCTCTTCTATGTCCTTTTCCTAAGGTTTCTATTTCTCACCCCTCTATTTAAGTCTGAGGGATGCAGGTAAAGCTACCCCTTCACCTTCTCTCTTCACACAATAAACACTGAATGGAGTTCATACTGCAAGCATTGGCAGTAGAATCTCTCGCTCCCCAGCAAAAAAAGATTAAAAGTGTCTCTTGGCACATCTCATCGGGGGACTTCTTTTATCCTCTGAATCAACAGAAGCTTTGGATCAACAAAAAGAATGGAAGCAGGTGTGTTTTTACCTCATGCCAATCTATCCTGCTCTCCATCTTCAGAAAATTGTTCTTTAGTTCTCTAAAGGATACTCAGCACTTGGGTAACCATTTGTTTCTGCTTTATCTTGACAGTACAAACCAGAACAATAACCTTCGATGCAGAAGGACTCAAAATCATCCATATTTTTATTATTATTATTTCATATACATGATATATTGCATTAAAAATCTGCACAAACTGTCATGTTATCAGATACGAAGCAGTATTCTTCTTCAAGGTTATGTTTAGCATTTCTCAGTTGTAGCTTTTAATCAGAAATTTCTGGCTGTCCAGAGAAAAGTATCTCTTTGGTGGATATTCTCTTATCTTTCTGAAAGATCTTTCTTGACCCGTAGTTCCACACACAATTTAAGACTTTGAAAGAGTGGTTTAACCTTGTGTCCCTTCCCACAGCCACTCATTCACACACTGTGCTTTCAATCCTATGTTGGCAGGTCTGTTTAGGGGTTTTGCACTGAACTACATAGGGGAACTAGGGAGCACATGACAGGAAACTGCTTTTTTTCACTGGCAGTGCTAACCATTCAAATTATACATAGGATTACGGTCACAGGATGGTTTCTCGGGCTGACATAAAAACAAACTTGCAGCTTGCTCTTGCTGTGCTCTAATCTGACATGAATAACCACAACTCTAAAGCCATACTGTGCTTCTACATTAATATTACTCTGCCAAAAGACAGAATATGGGATCTGTCCTGTAGCAGAGTGGGAGCAGTTCTTCTGGGTTTTATTTTTTCGTTTTCTTTGGGGTCTGGGTTTGGGTTTTGTTGTTCTTGTTTGGGTTTTGGTGGGACGTGTTTTTTTTGTGGTTTTTATTGTGGGTTTGGTTGGGGTTTTTTAATTTTTTTTTTAAATTTTGTGGAGCAAAGCAGCAATTTTCTGCCCTAGTCTCCCAAAAGAAATGCTTTTGAATCAGCAAAAAACCAGCTGTTGTCCCAGAATTGTGTTCTCCCCTTTATTTGTGTTTCTCTTTCAGTTATGTATTTTTGTTACCTAACCTGCCATAACCTATTTCCATACTTCTGTAATTGCTTAAGAAAGAGTGATCTCCCCCCACTCCTTCCCACTGCCTGCCTCTCCAACCTGTTGCTAGAATCTCTAATCCTCAAGCATTAAAAGAGGAGAGGCTCTTTTTTCTCAGCTAAATTAACACCAATCTGCTCTTGTTAGCTTGACGTTCTCCTGAGAGCAGCCATACAACCTCTTCATTTCATTTCCCCTTCTCTTGCTGCTTAAGAAGTAGCACATCCTCACACTAGAGACACTTGTGTGAATCAATTTGCAGTGACCAGCTTAAATGTCTCCTGGGCCACTCAAGCTTCTTCCATTTGGATTTGTAGAGTGAAGAAAGAGCTACCTCCTGATGGCTGTAAAAGAAATCTGACAAGGGACAGAGGTGAAGTGCTTGTGTTGGCACACCATGCTCGCTCCTCAAGTCAGCTTCCACTGCCTCAGTGAGAGCATCATCAGGCCTGCTGAACACATCTAAAACATTAATCTTTTTTATAATCCTTCCAGTTTTCTTCATACACATTGGACAGTTGGGCATTTGTGTAGAAAAGCAGCCTGATTTCTTCCCTCAGGACCAGTTTCATGCCAGTAATCCTTGCCAAACTTGACACAAGCAAGGGTGAAACCCTGGTCCAGCTAAAGCCAACAGAAACCCTCCCATATGAGTGAGAGTCCAGGTCTTGTACTTTTTGCACAAGAGCCACCTTTCTCATGCCTCCTTGTCGGTGGGGATGTCTGTCAAAAGAGACATTCCTTCCTCATGGAGGAGAAAGAGCTGGAAGGCGAGTAAAACAAGGCCAGCATGGATAGCATCTTAAATGTGATGTTTTTAAAGAGCTTTTAAAGATGGTCTTTCTTTCTCTTTGAAAGGTGTGTTATAAACGTAGCTGACGTTTTGCACGGAGGTGCAAAGCTCCCCCAGGTATCCTCATCGCATAAGAAGTTGTAAGAAACAATTTGTGCATTTTCTCCCTCTGCCTTTTCTCCAGTGAATATTTCCTGGAGAGAAAACAACCTTAAGCAAACTCAAAACCTCTATCTATTCTGAACGTCATACCTGCAGGGGAGGAGCCATCTAACCCCCTGGGGGATTATTCTTTAAGAAAGAAAAAAAAAAAAAAAGTCATGCTTCTTTTTTTTTTTTTTTTTTTAAATCATAGAAGAACCTCAATATAATCACACAGCCTTAAACCAGTTCCTCACTTGTTAAGCTGCTGCACTAGCAGCTATCCAATTACTCACTAAATGTCTGCGAATCGTTTGGTCTGTTTGAGATAATTTGCAGTAGGTTGCAGACTCCAAGTTACTACACTGTGCTGGAGAACTAAAAGTCTTTGTTGCCATAGTTTTGCTGACTCTTTTTCAACATTGCATTGTGTCATTTCACTACACCCCAAAGATGAAAGTAAAACACAAAATAACATCTTCTAAGATTTTAGTATCTTCTTGGCTTTAAAATATCCTGAGGGCAGGGAAAGGGGAACCTCAATATAATCACAACAGCGTTTTCAGGATAGAAACTATGGAGGTTGTAAAAACAATAAAAAAGGTCAATGGTGTTAGTAACATTGATCTGCTTTAGCTGCAGTTTTGGGTGAGCTGAAGACGCTGTTCTATGGGTGGAGAATCCTCTACATTCCCAGAGAAGTTACTAGAGAGCATGAGATTTTCATACCCAGTCTTCACTCTCTGGTAGGAATAAACAGCAGTAGCAATTTACTTGTTCTTTGTCTAGGCTATGCAATCACATACAAAAAGCTCACATGCTCTATACTTGCAGTAATTTAAACTTTTGAAGCTGCTGGTTTTGAGGCTGCCACATATTCCCACTAACTCTAATCATAAATATACACACTATCAAAGGCAGAATATTCCCCTCTCTGTCCAGCAGATTGGTTTACTGCAAGAAAACTACCTGCACAAGCAAATATCCCAGACATGTCAGACTCCTAACAGAGCTATGAATTCTGGTAACAGTCAGAGGTAGAACATTAATAACCAGAACTATAAAACATATCTAAAAACTGCAGAATAATAATAAAAAAAGATATTTATAGAGGCAATGCAGGAGATGCAATAGTAAAAGAGCCTCCCTCTGGATCATCAATTCATGAGTTCTGTGATCCTGAATAACGGGCATGCTTCCAAACCATAAAATAAAGCACATCAACAATTCAAAATCACTAACTTTCCTCTTGCGTTCCTTAAAGGTGAATTGCAGCAAATGTATAAATTTTAGTGTGCAGTAACTTGTGTGCATTTTACTACCACAGGAAGTGAATTTCACAGTATTTATTGGAAATCATTATCTTCCTCTGCTTTTTAAAATTTAATTTAAAATTTGTCACAACAGCAACAAAGCTGACACAGCCTAATACTGTGATGGAGTGATACCTTTTGAAAGGACTCCATGGGAAGATCTGCCACGATTTGCCATTAACAGCATCTGTAATGATATTTTCCTATCAAAATCCAGTAGAACTTCCAAAATAAAATAATTAAATGCTAGTGTCTAAGAATGACTTATGGACAAGGATCATAACCAGTAACAGAACACTTTTAACTGATCTAAGCAGCAGTATTAAAAAAATCAAACCTCCATGGAAGCAAAACACTCTGCCCTATATTCAGTCTTACTGGTTAATTAATTCTTTAATTCTTTATAATAATTTCATTTGGGACTCTGAGAGCAGATGTAACCACTTGCTCAATTATGGAGTGTTTCACACCTGCTCTACCCAGACAGAAGAGGCAACCAGGTGAAAATCAAGCTTCTGCCTATTCTAATCAAGGCATTTTTTGGCAGAAAGAGCATTTTTTTATTATTCCAAAATACTCCTGCTGGTAAAAATCCCCCACCACCTCGATTAACATGTGTGTTTCTCAATGCGGGGAAATCAGGCCTTTGCTATTAGAATGGTGACAAACACCCTAAGGGTCATAAGTATAATGTCTTATGTACACAGCTGAGGATTTGCTTGATAAAAGAAAGCGAATAATCAAAGAGGGATGTGGTCAAATGCACATGAAATACAAATCTGAGTTTTTGGGTATGCACACACGCTTTTGTCTCTTTCATTGTAGGTGGACAGGCAAATATGAAGTATTCTTATCTGACCATCATTAGCCAACTCATTTTCAGTAAGTGTTGGGTAGAAATGCTTATTGTTTAGTTGAATACTCTTTTCATTTCAGCCTGAGGAGTGGTGAGGTTTTTCTGTTCTGACCTCTTTCACATGATCCCATGCTGATTTGAGTAAATGGGATTTCACCATGAGTTTCATGAACTCCGTAATATCTTACCAGGGGCCTTATGACAAGACATAATTTGTGATTGCTTCTTTCAATATTATCAGATCTGTCTCCTGCAGTCCACATCTGTGTATGGAATAAATTCACCTGGTAATTGGTTATTATTTCACACAGGCTTACCGAGAATGACTGGATTCAGACACTATTGTATTTGCAGTGCCTTCAGATCAGGCCTTAGGATTGTGGACCTCTGACCTAACTGCAAATAATGTTAAGGAAAAGCCAAAATGTAATGCTATTAAATGCAGGGAAACTTCAAAAACAGCAACATATGGCACATATGTAACTACTAAGCACTTACCAAGAAATCCCTGGTCTAGCACCATAAATCCTTAATCCAGAGATACCCCCCAAAAGAGAGCCCCTAAATAACCTTGTAATAAGAATTCCATACTAAAGAATGGGCTCTAACAGTCTCTAATCCATTCAGTGCCGTCTTCACTATTTGCTTCAGCCTAGCAGGAGCAGTTAGACAGAATACCAAAATGTATATGCATCTGTTTAGTCTCTTGAAATCTTTAAACTAATGGCAATCAAATTGTGGCATTCAGCCTCAGCTTCAGACAGACAAGGCTGAACATGATCAAATGTAGACACCTAAACTGTACATTCATATCAAATGTATAAGGATCCCTATCTACGATTTTCCACAAGGATGTGTAAAAGGCAAGCTCTGTCTGCTGAGTTGTTGTAGCTCATGTTTTAAGGAGGTAGACATGGGGTTTTAGGCAGCTCACAG
Source organism: Sylvia atricapilla (assembly GCF_009819655.1). Classification (NCBI taxonomy): domain Eukaryota; kingdom Metazoa; phylum Chordata; class Aves; order Passeriformes; family Sylviidae; genus Sylvia; species Sylvia atricapilla. The sequence goes on along the minus strand of NC_089140.1, from coordinate 102,210,448 downwards.
AGGAAATTAAAGATTACTTATCATTTGGTGTTTTATAAAGTATTCTATAACAACTCGTAAAAATATCAAACACAGAAAATCCTTCATGTGGCATTTCCTCGCTGTGTTCTTGTGAGGAATCCAACTCATCAGGGACTTAAGCTTAGCACTCTCAGATCTCCCAAGTTTTGGGTCTCGCTACAACCAAAAGAAAAAAAAAAAAAAAATAAAAATAGCACAACCAACTAATGGTGGTAGAAAGCACTGTCATTTTTTCAAACATCAGGCCTTAAGGAACAGCAGATCATAACATAACAACCTCTCCCAGCTCCTAACGAGAACAGAAAAAGAGCTAACACCTTTGTCTGTTTTGTACAGTTTATTTCTTCAGGGCTCCAGCAGCTGTTTCCTTCCTTTGGTTTATTTTAAATTAACACCACAATTTTGTGAAGAAATGCTCAGGTGTAAAATAAAGTCCTTATTTTTGATGCTGAAAAACAGTAATAAGACCAACAGATTCCCTAACAAGTATCAAATCTATTTCTCTACAAAAAGATATTGGCTTTCCTTTAGTTGTTGATGATGACAGACCCTACATGTTGGTGTCCCAAAAATTTCCCTGAAAACTTAAACTGCCTAAAGCTCTCCATAGAGGTGTGTTGGGTAGGGATTTTCTTTATTGGGGGAAGGTTACAGAAGTAGTACACAAAGGTGTTTTGCAAATGGGGTCAAAGTAGCAAAGTGATTTAACTGCTGGAATGTTTCTTTCTGTGTATGTTCCTTAATTGTACCTCAGCTTTCCTTTAAGAGAAATAATTTGCTCATTTCAGACAAAAAGCCAGAACTTCTTCAAGCAGGATAAAAGCTAAGAAGATAAATTCATTATAAATATGGTTTCACTTCCATAAATGATATAGTCTGAAAGCAGCTGTCTGTTGCTTTGCTTTATGTAAAGGTGCTATCCTATCCTTTACTGATGTAAACTGGCTTCTCATCAGACTTCCACAGAGAGGTGTACAGAGAGCACAGAGACACTTTCAGAAGCAAAGGTGGCCACAGGACAAGGGGTTGTAGTGAATGGGTTGACATCAGGCTGGTGACTGGTCACCAGTGGGGTTCCACAGGGCTGCATGGTTGGCCCAGTTCTTCTCAACATCTTCAACTTGGACACGGGACTCCAGGGTAAATAAGTTTTCAGATCATGCAAAATTAGAGGAGCTATTGATACTTTTGAAGGCAGAGAGGGCCTGCAAAGACACCTCAACAAAACAGAGGGCTGGGCATTTACCAACCCTATGAAGTTTAACAAAGACAGGTGCTGGATTCTGCATCTGGCATGGGGAAACACAGACTGGGAATGAGAGGCTGGAGAAGAGTGCCATGGAAAGGGAGCTGGGTTTCCTAGTTGATGGCAAGTTGAACATGTGTCAGCAGTGCCCTGGCAGCCAGGAGGGCAAGGGAGGGGATTGTCCTGCTCTGCTCTGCACTGGGGTGGCCTCACCTCCAGTGCTGGGGGCAGTTTTGGGAGGCACAATATAAAAAAAGATATAAAACTATTACAAAGAGTCCAAAGGAGAGCTATGAAGATGGTGAAGGGCCTCGAGTGGAAGCTGTATGAAGAGCTGCTGAGGTCACTGCAGCCTGGAGATGGGGAGATTGAGACTCATTGCAGTTACAACTTCCTCGTGAGGGGCAGAGGAGGGGCAGACAGTGATCTCTTCTCTGTGGTGACAGGACCTAAGGGAATGGCATGAAGTTGTGTTAGGGGAGGTTTAGATTGGATGTTAGAAAAAGGTTCTTTACCTAGAGGGTGGTTTACCACTGGAACAGGCTCTCCAGGGAAGTGGTCATAGCACCAAGCCTGATAGAGTTCAATAAGGGTTGGGAAAAATATTCTCAGTATATGGTATGATTCTTGGCCTGTCCTATACAGTGCCAAGGCCCTTCCAACTCAGAATAATCAATGGTTCTGTGATTTTCAAGCCTACCAAATTAGGTGGGAAATTATATTTTCACTATGGCTGCCAGTTTTGTCTCATTCCATTCCTGACAGGAAACCCAAAAAGTGGCACACTAATCCCCAGAGCTTGTGAAAATGCAGATACTTTTGTTATGAGTCACCTGAATTGATGGCTCAGGCACTCCCAGCTGCTCAGCTGCTTAGTATGCCATTAGGCAGCTTATCACCCCAGCAGGCCCACCTGGAGAGCCTGCCCACAGGCATTTCTTCAGGCTGCTCCAGAGGTCTCCTGTCAAATGGGATGAGATGGGATACTGATGCATTAGTTTTCCAGACCCTGTGGAGACCATTGCCTTTTAAGGGGGGAGGGGACAGGGTCTGGACTTGGACAAAAATTCACATTGGGGGAAATAGAGGGGAAGCAAAAAATACTTCTTGTCTCCCTATAATAAGGGAACATTGAAATTTTGCTACTTCTAGCCTAAAAGTGCTGCTAGTGAGTCCACTGCATCTGTTGGCTAATGAAACAAGAGACGCCAAACCAGTTCTCTACCAAGGGTTACTTTGAAATTTTCCGAGGACGGCTGTGGGTCTTAAAACACATTGCATCATGTTATCATCTTAGAGCATTGCATTATGTTTATTTTGGGCTGTGGAAAGAAATGCACTTAGAATGTGTCGTTTGGCTCTCGGGATCTGCCAAATGCTCAAAAAGAAGAATCAGACCTCTGATACAGTGCTGCAAAACCCACAAACATCAGGTACTAACTAGAACCTGAGCGGCAAAAGAATGGAGTAATAAAAGTTTCCAAATCCTATTTTTTTTTTGTCCTCATTCCACAGAAGATTTGAAGAATCGTGTTCAAAGGTCATATGACATGGAAATCAGAAGGCAATCCTCTGAGGGTTGATGCTGGCTGGATGCCAAGCACTCACCAAAGCTGCTCATTCACTCCCCTCTGCAGCTGGAAAGGGGAGAGAAAATAGAATGAAGAGTTCATGAGCTGAGATAACTTGCGAGAGAGATCACTCACTAAATATGATCCCAGGCAAAACAGGCTTGAATTAGATACCAACTGAATTTCTTGCTAACAAAATCAGAGCAGGATAATGAGAAGAAAAATAGAACCTTAAAAACACCTTCCCCCTACTCCTCCCTCCTTCCCAACCCTACCTCCTACCCCGGAGGTGCAGGGAGACAGGGAATCTGTGTTATGGTGAGTTCATCACCTGTTGTTTACCCCACTGCTCAGGGAGAGGAATCATTCCCCTGCTCCACTCTGAAGTCCTTCCTATGGGAGACAGTTCTCCATGAACTCCTCCATGAGTCCATCCCATGGGCTCCCAATAGCTCTCTGTGAACTGCTGCAATTTGACTCCATCCCATGAACAACAGTCCTCCCAAACTTGCTGCAGCGTGGGTCACTCTTCCAGGGGGTGCAGTCCTCCAGGCTGCTCCACCCTGGGAGCAGGGCACCTCTCTCCACAGGTCTCCCACAGGATCACAGCCCCCACTGGCCATCCATCTGCCCCAGCATGGGGCTTCTCCATGGCCTGTAGGTGGATCTCTGCTTCCCCATGGATGTCCACAGGCTGCATGGTCACAGCTGCCTCGCCATGGTCTGCACCACAGGACGCAGGGGAATCTGAGCTCCAGCACACGGAACACCTCTTCCCTCCTCTTTTTGCAGTGCCCTTGGTGTCTGCAGAGTTGTTCCTCTCATAGACTCTCACCCTGCTCTTCTCTGGCCGCAATTAAAACTGTGCAATAACTTTTTTTCTTCTTCTTAAATATGTTGTTGCAGAAGCATTACCACCATTTCTGATTGTCCTGGTCTCAGCTGGCAGCACTTCCATCTTTGGAACTGCCAGGGATTGGCCCTGCCAGACATGGAGGAAGCTTCTAGCAGTTTCTCACAGAAGCCACGCCTGTAGCTCCCCCATACCAAATCCTGGCCATGTCCCAAACCAGGACAAAACCCAATACAGTTGGCTTGGGAGGCTACCTGGAATATGGTGATCATTAATTTTCTGTATCTGAAGCTTATTGGAGTAAGACTGCATTGACATAAGCACAATGACATGGAGCAACTAACTTTTTTCAGTTCTTGGAGTCCAGGGCATTCCTTTAGACACCCTGGAAGGCCACAGACCTCAGCAGAGAGGTCTGGGACCCGAGCAAGAGGGTTTGAGATCTGTACAGGGAGGTTTGAAATCTGTACAGGGGGATTTGGAATCTGTACAGGGAGGTTGTAGTAGACCCTGGCAGAGAGCCCAGGAAGACAGTCTTTGACTTCAGCCCATGGGAAAAAAACTTCCAACACTGAGAGAAGAATTACAAGTCACAAAGGTGTGACAGACAGTAGTATACTTTATCACAGGGTGGAAAATTTTGTAGTGTTGGGGTTCTTAGGATGGAGATAAATGGGGACAAGATGGAGGATTTAGGGCGGTGCCCTGGGTTCTTCTTATTCTCCTTTGACCTCCATCTTCTGATGTGACAGTGGCACAAAGTAGTTCAAGGAGATTGGGTCAGAGTAGAGTTGTAAGCAATAAATACGTAATTCCCTGTATAAGAGGACAGTGACCTCCATCAAGGGGGGAGTTGTCCAGTGTCTGAGCAGCAGAACACCTCAGCCGGGCACAGAGAACATTATAGGATAAGAAACACTAAACAACGCAAGAAACCTTGAAAAACAAGACCTTGAAGACTCTGTTTCATTCTTGTGTCTGGCTCAGGGCCCTCAGAGAGCAAAAGACTCTAACCACCTGGATCTCAGGTAAAGAACAGAACATGAGATTCAGTGTTCGGCTCTTGAATATATAATTTTCTCCATTTTTCTCAACATTTTGATTCGGTTCTGGCTTTGGTGTTAACCACTTCAATGTATACATAAATACTGCTGCTGAGCAATGACTCCAATGAATTTTACTGAATTATGCAATGTTTTTAACCAAGCTATCAATTTTTTTCACCAAAGTTTTTGTGGTGTTAACCTCTCCTTTTGATGGTTATTTTTTTATTAAAGCTGTGCCATAAAGTAACTTTTACAATAGACACTTGCAAGTGCTGTGACAGATCTTTTTTTGTGACCCTGTCTAAATATCGCAGAAATAAAACCAAAAATGTATGGTAGTTTTCTCCCATGTAATTGTGTTTAACTAATTTGGAGTCTTGCATCTAATTTAATAATACAAACTGGGTATCCCAATACATAAGATTATTTCCATGTTCTGCTAGGAAAGGACGAATAAATGTATAGAGATATATAGAGGCATATATGCAGGACTGGTTTCTGTAGAAATTCTTCTTGTAAGGACAGTTACAGAACCTGGTTGAGTAGCCCTGTATAAAAAGAGGAATTTTATGTTACTTGTCCTTCAAAGCACTGGATAAATGCATTAAACTGGACCTCATCATCCCCCTTAATAGTATTCCTGTTGCTAGGAAACGGTTATCTGGACCCCATCCATAAGCCTTGTCTTTGGGACTGCTTTCATACTTAAAGCCCTAACTGACATCCTTGAAATTGTGTTTTCATTTTTCATTGTCTATCCTGCTACTTTTTGCCATTTATTTTTGCTTAAAAAATATCCCAGTTTTGCAAATGAGCAGATAAATATCATGTAACTAACCAGCTGAGTAAAACAGAGATCTCCTTCAAATTGTATCCTCCAAAAGTATTTCTGGAGCTGCTTTTTGTCCTCACCATTTGTCCTGGGACAAGGTTAGTGGGATGGGACTACTCATGGGAGATTATCACTTTCCAAGTACTTACTGAAAGGTCTGAATTTATGTGTAAAACACAGTTTTCTTTTCCTTCACCGCTGAGGTATTTCTTGCACCCACCTATTGCAAGATTATGTTTAATTAGAAGCCTCGTTGTTTTGTTTGATGCTCTTTAGATGATTTCACTCTGCGTATGAGACTTGCCATGGATTTACTAAAGGGAAAGTATATGAGGTCCTCTTGCTTATCAAGCTTATTAATAGATTGCACAATTTTTCTTTCAAAAATCCTAGCAAAGCCAAAATTATAATTATAGCTGTATGATTATTAAAATGTGTTCCTAGCTGAGCTTGTTATCACCTCTCAAGAATCAATGAAGGAATAGATGCTGTGGATTTGATGATAGGGTTGTTTTAGTGGTTCTTATTTTACAAAGCAGAAGCAAGGGGATGGTAAAAAGGTCACAGAAGGTGGCAAAAAGGGTGAATTCAGCATTCTGCTATAGAAAGTGCCCTTTAGGATCCTCCAAGGGTGTTTCTAAAAAGCTACTCGGAGATACAAAAAAGCCCAAAAATCTAGACTTACCCCATTTAACCTTTTACATATCCCTGATTCAACACAATCTTCAGATATACATTGCAGGACACTTTTCCCTCAGCATATCAAACTTCTGACCTTGCAGCTGTTGTAAGTCAGTCACAGCAACACATCCTGCTTACCATGTTATAAATAAAGGTAACCTGCTCATCAAATGCCAGAGACTGGCCAGTGCTGTACAGACTCATCCTGCAGTTCTCACACAGGTCACTGACCACTGACCTAAGACTTTGTTCATTTCACTGATGGCTTCAGCTTCCTTTTAATCATAGAGGTATAAATGAGGATCCACCCAGATGAAATCATGGGTTTAGACAGAAAATCCAGTGTGAGTGGAGTGCCAAAGGGCAAATTCCTGTATTCAGTAATCCTTCAGGCTTCAGGGCAATCCCTGAAACCTTGCTCCATAGAGAGACTGTCCCCTCAGCTACCTGAAAGCACTGGGAACCTTGCCTCTGTGCAAAGTCTTACACCAATGCTACAAAGAACAATTTCTGAGTCATTTTCAGTGCTCATTTCTTACACTGCCCTCCCACGGAGTTAGGTTGCTTTAGCCAGGCAAGGTCTTCCTTCTGCTTCTTGCATATGGCAGCGTATTGCAAAGGCTCTCACTTAGCCCTGTCGTTCTGCATTTCCAAATTGAAACTCAGCTTTAAAACAGGGAAGAAAAAATTGGAAGTGAGGACAAAATGCTGCAAAAATCATCTTTTTGTCCTGAAAGGGGGATCCTGATGTTCCCTTTTCTGACTATGAGCTTCAAATTTGCCATTAATGAAATGCTGGAATGCTTGATTTATATCACTAATAAGTGATATAAAATTTGTTTTGCTGCCAATGCAGGCTGTTCAGAATGCAGAATGTGAACTGATAAACATGTACTGTAGATCACAGTGAGCCCAGAAAAGAGACAACATTGTAAAACATCCTACAGAGCATAGTCTTGCCATGCAAATCCCAGCATTAGTGATAACTACCCCCCAGTGAATTCAGAACTTACCCTGTGAATCTTTAGCATCGAAAAGACATAGACATTGTCCTTGTATTTTACATCCAAACCCCAGCACTCACTGCAAGCCCTGATTTCAGAAAAACAAATTGTTCCAGTTTTAAGGCTGCCTTTGGGTGAGATCATTAAAGGACAATATATTTATAGACCAAATCAAATACAGGTTTATTCAAATTCTTGTTTTGCTGAGGAAGACCTGATCACAACTTCATGCCTTGAATTTGCCTGCCTGTCATTCATTAAAATATGAGTACCAGATATTTCACTCTGGGCCCAGTGACAAGGCTAAACAGTGCCACAGTAAAGGAGTATAAGGTATGCTCCAGCTGTCCCCTACAACTCCTCTGTCCTAAATATATCTCTTCAGTGGTTTAGCTGGCTTAGTTTCCAGGAAGACAGGCAGAGGTTTATCTTTATATGTGGCTAGCAAACTGAATGAGCAATAAATAAAATAGGGGGTTTAGGGAAGATTTCGTTGTCACCATGCAACAGAGTACAGGACTTAAGAAGCAGCTTTGTTGTATCTGTGTTTTGTTTTGAGAAGAGTTTTTGAAAAAGTGTGAATATAGTTATCCAGAATACAGTTAAATATAGTTAATCTCTTATTCGTATTATCCTCTTTCAAAATCTCAGTAAAACTTTCCCTTTTCTTATGTCTTTGCCAACATACCTTGGCAAAAAACTTGGCAACAGTCAGGTTTTGCTCTGCTAAGAACAGCGTCTATCATGCTGGTGGGGAAGTTCTTACTGCTTCCTTACACTCCCCTTCTCCATCTGCTGCTTAATATGCAGCATTTATAGCTCCTGTGGTAGGGAGCTGTCTCGCAGTTGTGGGTTTGTGAAGGTGGTACTGGTCCAAGGACAAAACTCTTAGTTCTAAATTCCAGAAATAAATTAATTTTCAACGTTTCTGAATTGTGTTGGCAAAGGGGTATTTATGGAAGTGACAGACACCTTCATAAACAGGGTCAAGGCACAAGTTCCCCAGTCCATTCCTGCCTTTCTCTTTGCCTGTGATTGTTTTGTGCATGGACCTGACCCAATGGAGAGGAGAGGAGAGGAGAGGAGAGGAGAGGAGAGGAGAGGAGAGGAGAGGAGAGGAGAGGAGAGGAGAGGAGAGGAGAGGAGAGGAGAGGAGAGGAGAGGAGAGGAGAGGAGAGGAGAGGAGAGGAGAGGAGAGGAGAGGAGAGGAGAGGAGAGGAGAGGAGAGGAGAGGAGAGGAGAGGAGAGGAGAGGAATTCTCTTTGGAAAGCCAAACTATACCTTTTTCTGGCTCAGAAGCATGTGAGTAAGCCAATGAGAAAGAAAGCAAGCTGGACAAAGGATTTTGGCCAGATACATGAGAGAGATGCAACTGATTTGATTCTCTAGTGTATGTCAGGAATTATAAAACAGGTTTGGGATCTCATTGCCTTCATGGTGATGAAAGTCTTTTGGCTGATGGCAGGGAGGCCTGAGGCTTTAAAGACCCCTTCAGGCAGGAGAATTCAGAGAACACCTGTCAGAGGAGACATACACCTAAGCCATTTTCATAGTTATTGTGGGCTGAGACTGGGGAGCTTAGCATGACTTGTGTGCATTGCAATCCTGCCTCTCACTAAGATTTACTACTGTGAAGTTCCCCATCCCTCAAATTTCCTTCTCACTTTGCAGAGGGGCTCAAGCAGGGTTGAATCTGCTCCTCAGCCAAGTCTGAAGGGTTTTGTGTGTTGCTAGCAGCATGGCAGGGCCAAGGGAGTCTTGCCTGTGGATTTGCACCTCCCATCACTTTTGCATGCTGTTTTTCTGGCCCCAGTGTCCTCAGAAGTACAGTGTCTGCTGGGCACTCTGCCATAAATCCTCTCTCAAGAAAATACAGGTGGAAAGCAGCAATTAATTCTGCTCAGTGGAACACTCATTTAGGCAGCATGGCTATTGGAATGATCACTGGAGAGGAGGGAACCTTTTTGTGCTGTCCCTCAAGGCAGGAAAAGCCTCAACTCACATGTGATAGCCCTGAAGGAAGTATGTTGGAATACCCGATTGAATAATATTCTTTTTCCTGTTGCCCTTTCCCTACTGAGCACTCAGATTAACAAGTGGGAGCTCATTCAATTGGGCAGAGGCAGCCTCTGGACTCCTGTGAGCTGCTTCTTCACAAATGAACTTGTTTAGGGAGGCAGCTTCCCAAGCCTGAAACTCACTCCTTTGAACTTTCTTCCTTTGTGGGCCAGTAATTAAAGATATTAAAAGGAGAGGTTGAAGGAAGGCACAGTTTCTTCATTTTGTTCTCTTGTTTGTCTGCTTGGAGTTCAGCCAATGGAAGTGTGATACCTCTAGTGTTTTAAAGAATTCAGAATATAAAATATCCCGTTGCTTTTGTCTCTTGGCTTTCTCAGTTGCAGACCAGATAACTCAGCAGGAGAAAAGGAAGCCATGGCTTTTATCTTGGCATCTAGCTGCTGGCACTTATGCTTATGTAATCAGCCTTCAGGAGACCCTATTGCATTTTCACCATTTTCACGATTGCTCAATTATCAGTCTGTCATTTCATCCAAATTTCAAGGAGACCTGACCAGTTCTGTTTCCACCATAGATCCAAAGCTGATTACATCTTTGGGATCCTCACAAACTCCATCTCTGAACCTAGTGTTTTCCTGCAGGATGGTCTTGTTTTTTGTGGGTTTTTTTTTTTTTTTTTTTTGGAGGCCCTTTGTCTGTGGTTATTACTTTGGCTGCCTTAATAAGTAAGAGCCATCTGGAGGCATGGTTGACCGAGTTTGCACCTGCGTCTACATCTGCACTGTCTGGCCACGTCAGGTGGATGTTCACCTAAAAGATCTATCTCAGTGTGATAAAAAGGAAAAGAAAAGGGAGGGAGGGTGTAAAACTGTTATTCCTGCCTCCCTGCAACAGCAGGTGCACCAGATGGCTCACAAAGTAATTAGGGTGAAGAAACAGTGTCAAGACTTCATGTGGTGTGGTCTGTAAATGATCATCAAATCAAATTCTTTATCAAAGATGGAGTTCTCTCTCTCCCCACTGGCAAATCTATACACATTTGAAACAGCGCATGTAATCTTTTCCTTACATGCAGGCACCTGGAATGCAGACAGAGAAACCTGGTCAAGAGACCGTTCTTGTTAAGCAGCCATCTGTCCTAACAGACTGTCCCTAAGCATGCCCAGCTTGTTGAGTTGTTATGCTTTGCTTTCTTTGAAGGCAATTTTTCCTTAAAAAATATGTTTTTCACTCCCTTAAGTGGTCACCTAGAGGAAATTTTGCCACGCAGTATGTAAGGCAAACAGCACAAGGCTTCCTGGTAGAGGTGTGCTTTGGCAGCAGAACAAGGACCTTGCACCGGTTTAATCTGCAGATCTACTTATTTATAAAGCTTCTTGTATTTCCCCCTTTTTCTTAGCTTTTGACTGTGTTAGCTCCCTTGGATGCAGGGAGACTCTGGCTCCTGCCCGAGCCTGCTGGACAGATTGCCCAGAGCTCTGGTTGGTGTGTTGGGTATTTGTTGGCATAGGATGACACACTGTCACCGTGTCTGAGCCCGGGCTGCCTCGGCTGAGGACCACTGCACCCCTATCATATTGCACAGGGGCTGCTTCTGCACAGCTGTGTGCTGCCCTTCTCTTCACCTGGCCCCTCTCTGCACTCACCTGAAATACCCACTCTAACTACCAGTGTGTTCTCTCCTGCCTTCTACGCCTTTGTCCTCCATTCCAAATCCCCTGTTGTGCCCATGGAACTCTGCACCACCCTGGTATCCAGGGAAGAAACATGGATGGAGACCACAACCACTGGTGAGCAGCTGAATGGCAGGCCTGTGGCTTTAAATACTTTTACAAGAGTGTTTCTGTTTAGGTTCTGAAACAACTCTTTTTGCCACACACAGCATTTCGTTAAATAACTACAGTAAAGCAATAGCCCATGAAAAAGGAGGAGCCTAAAAATGAGCTTTCAGCTGCCTTCTCAGATAATCACCGAGCAGAGAGCGAGCAGCTGCATAAGGTTTAGATACTCCAGGATAAATTCTGTAGAAAAGCTTACACATAGAAAGAAGTTTTAACAATGTGCATAATGCTAGCCTAGAATTTGAGTCTAGGAAAGGCAGTCTGTTGTCCTGCTGCTATTTACTGCAAACTGAATTATTTTGATTTGACTGTCAGCATGTTTGGGTTTTTATCCAAATTATATTCTGCTATGGTAAGTTTACATATTTAAATTGATAGATTTACCTTTCCAAATCTGTGAATTTTTTTAAAAAAAATTAATTTTAGTTTGGTTTTTTGAAAGCCATTCTATAGCTGAATGTTCTCTGTTAAAGGAAGTTCTGACAGAGTTAAAGGGATACAGGGTCCCTGTGGCAAACACGTGCCACATGTAGGAGAAGAAACCTCAGCTGGGTTGCAGCACAGGAGACTGGAGTGGGCTGGTATAGTGCAGGGCCTTGTAATCTGGCAGTACAGCATAAAGCATGGGATGCTGAACCCAAAAAATTTCACCAGAACTGCAAAATAAACAAATCTAGAACTATAACTTTTTATTTTTTAAACCTGCTAGGCAGCTGCCCAGCAGTATCTAAACTTGCTGGGCTTTTTTGGCCGGGTAGTTTGGGTCAGTTCGGGTCAGTTCTTACTCATTTTACAACAAGAACCAAATGCTAATCAGAGGATAATCTAATTCCTCTAAAAGATGAGCACATCTCTGGGACTGGACTGTGCCCCACAGAAATATATAGTGTTCTTGCTTTCTCTTAAAAGCTGCTCTCCACCTTCCCTGCTCCTCCTCTTCTCTCCCTTTCCTCTTCCCCCAAGCTTGGCAAGCCTCTGAGCCCAATTCTTGGGCAGATGCTATTGCAGAAAAGGTGCATGGTAGAAACATCTCCTTGTGATTTCTCAGGAAGAAAATGCAGTTCCTCAGCTGAGCTATCAGACTCTGGGGCTCAGCTACATGGAGGGGCCTCTGATCCCTTGGATGGTTTGGCATACAGCCTGAAGATTATTCTTTCTTGCCAGCTAGCTGAAAACCAGGTACCTGCTCAGGATTCTCTGACCAGCTGGATTGTAGTTTCTGCTCAGTGAATTAGGTGTTTTCTGGTTTGGGCAAATCTGTGCCTAAGTTTTTGACTTATAAATCCTTTACTGCTTCTAGATCTCAGTTTAATATAGCCAGCAGTTCAACTCTTTCAATATCCACACTCTGTTCAAACCTAGATAATTGTCTATCCCTGTAATTACAGTGGTGAGCAGTGTGTCAGTACCTTGAATGTGTATTCCTGGTCAGTCATAGCCATACTCTTCTCCTCCATTCTAGTAAAAATGAGACAAATTTCCCCATTGGTATCGCTAAAACCACCTTTTCAAATCGAACCTAAGCAAATAAAGCAGCTCCTCTATATGCACTCTGACCTTAACTGTTTCCACAGCAGATAAATTATTCTGTCTGACTGTATCATACCTCTGGAGTTTTTCCTATCAAATACGTCTTCACTGAAAAGATGAGGAAAAAAAAAATCTTGTTTGTAAAATGCCTAGACCTTTATTTTCCTGCAAGAGGCAGTCTAGGAGTTTTCCTCTGTTACAGTTTGCATTTTTGCTTTTGTTTCAGTATATCTTCATATGTACCAGAAAATACAAATGATTTCCCTACTGCTTTTGATTACTCCTGGTTGGCAAACAATGAAGATTAATTGTTTTCTGATGTAGCACAAACAAGCATGACTCTTATTCACAAGTAACCTTGGCAGTGTCAAAAGGGGGATACTCAGCCGTGGGAACAATTTTCTTAGCTAGCTGTACTTACAGAGCCACAAAGAAAAGTCATTTTGTTGCTGTTTCCAAGATAAAATTACGGCAGAGAGCTAAGATACAATCCAAGTCTCATATTCAAATTAATAGGTAATTAAGCTGAAATGCATTTTTAAATTGCAGAAACGTGAAAACAGTGATGCAACTGCTCTTGGGGGAGGTTTGCATGGCAAAGAAGAACAGGAAGATGCCCAGCCCCACTGTAGCCTGGGCCCCAGACCAGCTGATGAGAGGGGAAGCTTTACTGGTGCAGGCACAGTGCTGTGTTTTAGAACTTGTTTTGCTTCCACCTCATGTTAGCAGCAGGGCTCTGTATAAAAATGTGTGGACAAATAAGCTGGGACGAAATCTACCTCAGGCATGCTGCTGTATCCCTGTGCCAAACACAAACATGCCCTTAGTGATGGATGGAAGAGGGGGCAGGTAAATCTCAAGGTAGATGTCTTTTTCTCACAGATGTGTATAAACAGTACGAGCAATTTAACTGCTTATAAAATGAAGAAAATGGATATATTTGCACTGGTAAATGTGGAATAAAAAAAAGTTATCATCCTACAAATGGTATCCTTTATATGTTTCCAAAGAGAGAAAGAAAACAAATAGCAAAATTAATCTATTCATTTTGCTCCGTGGTAATGTTTCTTCAAATTAAATTATTCCATAATGACCTATTCAGTGCTTTGCATTATCTTTGAAACAAATAGTCTATTATTTTGGTACTTCTCTGGCCCTTAAAATTGTGTCTCAGCTCTTCAAAAAGTGAGGTAGGAAAGTAATATTTTCTTCTGATTCACAACTAGGAAACAGGTACTGGAATTCTAAGTCTTTATTCCCTGTGGTCCTGCTGAATTTATGGGAATAAGTTTTGCTATGGCAGAATCTAACAGGGGACTGAGATCAAACAAGAGCAAGGACAAGACTGTGACCGAAGCTCACCTCACACTGAGCTCGCTGAGATCATCTCACACTGAACTCAAACTACCCTTCTTTAGTTGCAGTTATGCCGGGGCAAGAACTAGAAAATTAGGTCTCTGTGAACATTAACAATTTTAATAAAATCTTTTTTAGTCGTAGAGCATAAGAGTCAAATTTCCAGTGTTTAATAGTGGAGCGTACTTGTGGTCAGCTTGGGTTCAAACAGCCTTTCAGTTAGCTAATTCTGCATTGTGAGGATGCCATCCCAAAATATTGATCTTGTTCTGAGCAAAAAGCCAACTGTGCTCAGTCTACGTCTGTGCTAAGCTCTCTGTGGCAGCTATAACATTTGATTTAAGAGGCACTGTAGAATATTTTGTGGCTTTTCTAATTAAAATAATAATTATGTAGTGTCTATCAGCATGGAATTCCAAATGTAGCCTCAGGGTCAAATGGATTAGAAAACTGAAACTCTGCACCTTTCCTAGGGAAAAAAAAGGGGGATGAAGCCATTCTATGCAGTTTCATTTACATAAATTGCAAATATTGTTTACAAATAATGCCATTTACTGTGTTCTGCTCTTCATAAATGACAAAATATTCTTACTCTTGCACCACGGTAGCATGAACCCCACTACTGGTAGGTCACTCTCATTAAGAGGCAGTGATCTGATGTTTGATAGTGCAGTAAAGAGAGCTCATTTAGAGGGTGCATGATATTCTTACGAGCACAGGTATTGTTCGTAGTTCTGGTGCCCTTTGAGTACGGCAGGTAAAGCTCATTTAACCCGGTTAGCTTTGGTACTGAAGAGAACACATGGTCAAGATAGTTAGGATGCCTTTTTGGAAACACAGCACCAATCCTGCAGAAGTAGATTTGAAATCACAGAACTGAGCCCAATTAGCTACACATCAGAGTAGATGCTGGTGATTTTCCTTTCCTGAAGCCGTGCGGTAGAGAATCAATCAATCAATTTATGAACACCTCGAGGGTAATAATAGTCTAGTGAATGTGAATTTGTCAAGGACAAATTGTATCAAACCAATCTAATTTCTTTCTTTGACAGGATAAGTGAATAAGGGGGAAGCGGTAGATGCGATCTATCTTGGCTTCAGTAAGGCTCTTGAGTCTCCTACAGAGCATTCTCATAAGCAAATTATGGTATATGATTAAATCACTGCAGAGAAGGCTCACAGCTGGTTGAGAAAACAAAATCAAAGAGAAACTATCACTGTTTTTCTGTCAAACTGGGAGGACATTTAAAATCGTGTATTTCTGAGTCTATTTATATTCAATCCTTTGCTGATCAATGATGTGGATGATGAAATCATGAGGATGCTTTCAAATTTGGAAGGAGTTCCAGAAAATAGGAAATTGTTCCAAAACCAGCTGATGGAAATTTGATAGAGGCACATGCAATTGCGATAGAAGTGCTTTGCATATATGAAACTGAGGAGAAAATACTTAGAAAGCAGTATGAGGCAGAGAAGGAGTTAGAAGTTACAGGGGCAAAGACAATGGCAAGAGTGTGACACTACCAGGTCAAAAAAAAGATTCTTCTTTTTCTTGGACAAATTAACTTTCATTTGTGAAGGGTAAGAGGCTCTAGGTGGCTCTAGGTGACCTTGCTGGAGCAGAGAGCTTGTCAAGATGACCTCCAGAGTTTGCATCCTCAAGCCTTCTGTCTTTCAGTATCAGTCTCGCTATTGAGACCAATGATACCTTATTTAGAGTGCAGTTTCAGGCTTCAGACTATGGGAAAGATGTAAACAAGCACTCAAAGGGCAGAAGGAAGGTAAGATAAATGATAGAGGCTTGAAAAATTTACATCTGAAATAGGCTGAAAGCGAAGGAGGCCACCTCTGTATCATTTGTTGCATATCATTTTATACATTTGTTGGGTAGCAAATGTCCTTCAATTTCTTAGTGTCATTAAAGCACATAACTAACATTCAAAACCTTGGGCTTTGACAGACTTCTAATGTATGTTTGATTTTGTGTCATTTTGCTGTGTATTTAAAAGCTTAGATGTTCTTTATTTCTTTCCCTCCAACTGAAGTTCATTATGTTTACCAAGTTTTCTTGTTTGCCTTTTTGCTTCTTTAGTTTTTTGTGCACTGAAACATCCCTAGACAGAAGAAACTCTGCTGTTGATGTTGGCAACTTAGATTTACAGAAAAAATATAATTCCAGCCCTGTGTACTTAGGGCTTTGTAAATTTTGTAGCATTATACCACTTTCCTCTGCATTTCTGTTGTACTGATTGGAGCAACACAGGTGAAGAAAATTAGTAACGTTAGTCAAGAAAATGCTGTGGCTTTATAGAGTAACTATTCATGAAGAAAAAGCCTTGAAACACTTCCAGAACTGGAGGCAGAGAATTTATTGTTCCTGCTGGATCCCAGAATAACTACTGCTTTGTGTCATCATTTTATAATCCTTGTCTGTCAATAAACATAACTGTAGCTAGCAATAAAAATGATTCAGGCTCAGTCAGGCAACGCTACCCTGGTAAAACAAATTTATGAGCCAGTTAATATTTTTAATCCTGTTACAGAGATGACCTCAAAACCCAGACCATTTATTTAAGCCTCTCTCCCCTAAAGGAGCACATGTGGATGTCAGATAAATGAAACCTGCTTTTGAATCATGTTGATCTTGGGCTGAGGTTGGGCAACAAGAGGGAGAAAGGGTGGAACTGTAGACATCTGTCTGCAAAAACAAACCAGCCCCATTAGTGTCTGTCTCCTGTCCAGTACAGAGTTGGTCAAACACTCATGCAGGCTCAAATGAAGCCATCCATCTGATAACACAAAATTCAGTATGCCGTATTTTTCCCTTCCTCACATCAGTTACATGCCAGTGATTATTCCAGTTCTACCATTGATCCAAGATGACTTTTCACAACAGGGAGTCATTCTATTTACGCTGCTTCAGAAGTGTTTGAGATGTTATTTGATCTACAGCATCCATTAGATGCACAGAATACATTTCCTTCTCTATTGTTTCATCTTATTAAGAAGATATGGCAATGACACTGTCTGCTAATTGCTATCCAACTAGTGCTTTGTGCCTTGTTAATTTTGACTAAGACTCTTCCTTCATAGCACAGTGTAGATATTGCTAATAGGAGAAAGACAGGTAATTAATTGGTGTCTTGAGTGTTACAAATGAAAAATTCACTGATAATCAGTTTTTCTTTGATGGAAGGGTCAGCTCTTGTCACTAGTTGCTACACTGTCCTTTCTCTCTATGCTGCAAAGTACAGTATTTTACACTTTCAATGCCTACCAGAAGAATATATGCTGCTGCCCACAACTTATAGTAAGTTATTATGAGGAATGATCACTTTTTAAACCTTGGCCAGGTATTCTCCAGCGAGTGAAAGCCAGGGAGAGCCCTAGGTCAGAGTGTATTTCTGCACTGATTGTCTGAGTCTCCTGGAAAGTCTGCAACACACCAAGGCAAGACACATGGTCTTAACAACACAGTTACAGCTTATAGGCACCAAATATAAATTAAGAGTGGCTACAAAGATATGTTCTTGTTCGGGGAAGCCAGATGAGTCAGTCTGGCAATAGAAGTTCTGCTTCTAGTTCTCATCTGTCATATAAGAGAAGAATTTTTGATGGCTCCAGACAGTGATCCTTTGAGTCCTGAAAGAAAATAACTGAAAGTGCAAAGAAAAGTTTTCTTTCACCCAAGCTACTTACAAAATCTCTTTGTTCTTGGACTTAGACCCAAATCCACATCTTCTGCACTGCCTCATCAAAAATACAGGTTGATGTTTCACTTCTTACGTCTTGTGTATACCAATCCTCTACTGCACCCACAGACATGCATCTCAGGCAAAACAAATGATGATCCTAATAGAGTGAGAGCTAATTGTTGAGATAAGTTGAGAGAAACAGCAATCAAATATCCTAAAACAGGATAACAGAAGCTTTCTGGTCATGAGCAAATATATTTACTTACCTGGTCTTACAGAAAAGATGGATTGAGTGTAAGTTATCTTCCTGCAAGATGGTGGTTTGTAGAGAATTGGTGTTCTGCAGCTGCCACTAAATGCAGAACTGAATATGCAGCATCTCTGAAGTAATGCCAAGATTTTAGATATATATGCTTGAATTAAAGACAAATTTGGTAACCATGCGGAATGCTATACATCATATCCAATGTCTCTCTGTTCACTACAAAGGTTTACTTGTGAAAAAATGTTCTGGTTTCACTGTTCATTTTATTCAAATTTCTGTATGTGAAGAACAGTCTTCAGACAAATAATCATTTAAGCACAGCAGCTGAAAACAAACGCTAGGAAGACTATACCATCAATTAATTTTTTAGACATTGGAATGGCTCTCTGGATAACAATCAGAAGTTGCCAGACAAGAAAAATCGAGCAGTAAGGTGAGTGGAACAAAAAGGCCCACTAAATTCAGTACAGTCTGATGACAGTCAAATTGTAGAAACAGCTTCCTGCAGGACGGCAAGAAGGCTACGTGTGAGCTTAATCATGTGTAATGATATGGATGAGCACAGCTCAGAGCAGCACCCTTGCACTTTTCATTCTGCCTAATGTGACAGTGCTCCAGCACACAGAAGCTGATGAGTGCCAACTTCTCAACCACTGTCTGAACTTACAGATATTATCAATTTAAAAAAACCACCTCCATCAGAAAATATTTTACCTACATTGTCATAATAACACCTACGATTAGAGAGGGAGAAAAAGAAACCCTTAAATTTTTATCTCTTCTTCTCTCCTGGTTTGGTTTTTTGTGCATTTGAAAGCAAACTGTACATTGCCTGTTTCAATGTTTGCTCAGTCTAGCCACTGTTATTCTTGGGGCTAAGGGAGGGGCTAGGGAAAGAGAGAGACAAAAGAATCACATAGAAAAAAAAAAAAAAAAAAAAAAAAAAGGAATAGGATAATATGATTTTAAAATCTGGAAAAAGGTATTAACACAGGCTTTTGTGGATGCATCTAGAGAAGGATAGGCAAAGTGTTTCAACTGACTGGGTTTTGAGCTTGGAGAAAGAAAGGGCTGGGTCAATATTCTCCCTGCAGGGAAGGCAGAGAGAGCAGGGGAGGAAAGCAGGTGAGAATCCCCTTCCCTCCTGTGGCTGCCATTCTGTGCCTTTGTAGAGCTGTGCATGTGCTACACACAGCCTGGGCAAAATGCTGATGTACTTCTCTTACAAGTCTGTCTGTGAAACAGCAAACAGTCTCCCAATCAGTTCCCTTCCTCTCTGTGTCTCAGTGCAATTGTCAAGTGTGAAAATTATAGACATTGCATGTGCTTAAGGAATTGCTAACTCACCCTTCTGATTTCCTCCTTCCTTTCTTTTCACCAGGTGGACAGTCTTCATTTTTCACATTCAGTTTCACTCCTTGTTTTTGCCTTTCAAATCTAGCAGTGACGCAGGAAGAAAAAATAAAGACGTCAATAGGTATAAAGGATATCTCATTAGTTTTGATTTATTATTTTTTCCCTTCCCCTGCACAGAAAACTGTAGATTTAATTTGAGGAGAACCTAACTGGTAAACTGCAACTGAGCAGGAATTCAGCTGGAGAAAAAAATGCAATGGTACATGAGCAGTTTTTATAAGCTTACTTAAATCCCTTATACACGAGCTCTTTCTTTTCCTCTCCTACACAATGTGTGTCACATTGGCTCTTGTAATTCTGACTACCCTAAAAGGCCACCTTGAAATTCATTTCCCAAAATATCATTTCCAAAACATGTTTTCAAAACTTTATTTATTATTAGAGAGGGGAGCTGAAAATTTAACCTTTGATCTAGACTAAATAACTTTTCACTGGTTCACCCTGAACTGTCATTTCCATTGAATGGACTAAAAGAGGCAGAACATCCGAGAAGCAAAAACCTGTTTTCTGAAAATGCTATGGTTCTGCCAGTGTCTCACAGACAAGCCGGAACTAGTCTATAGCAAGCTGCTTTGAAAAATAATATTTGTATTATTGCAATATTTCTTCTTTGAAAATAGGTAATTTTAATTATATATATATATATATATATGTGATGGAGGAGGCAGCCATTCCCCCAACTCCTTTGCCAAAATGTGTAGGAACTTTTAGCCATTGCTATATCCAGGCAGGGATGATTCCTGATACCTGTTTAGTACTTGAAATGGCTGAATGGGTTTTCTACTCACCATCAGAGGGAACTGAACCCACGGTCTGCTAGTAATCCCCATTTCTTTTGCAAGGGATTTGGTTGTTTTCAGAACTCAGGTGCTGAGGCAAATTTTTGTTTCCTTAAAACTAAATACTTGTTCTGATTTCCAAGTGACTAGATAGGTGGCACAGCCCAGGGAAACCGGAATGGGAGGGCAGGAGGGACAGGGAATGGCTGCTGTATCTAAAATTGACACTGATATATCAGCTTCTTGGGATTGAGGCCTGGATTGCCCTACATCTCTGTAAAGTTCTTAGCACATTTTGGGTCCTGTGAGCTGTTGCATGTATAATGACCTTGGCTCTCACATAACAAACAGCCGAGAGCTCAGGCCAGTCAATATTTAACCTGGGCTGTGAGGGAAAAGGAGGTGGAGCTCCAAGCACCATCCATCTGAGTTCCCAAGCTGCGAGATAAAGCTCTCAGCCATCAGGCAGATGTTCACATTATATTCATGGCTGCTGCATTCTGTTCCATCAGCACTGGAATGGTCAACAATGAGAATTCCCTAAAACTTTGACTTTGGCTCCTTTACTTCAGTGTTCTCTGAGGACCCAGGTCAACATCAAATTCTTGTTCATGACAAGAGCGTGGCAGAAGTGTGACAAAAGGGGAATGCACCACTTTGTACCAGGGCAACTCAGGATAGGTTGAGCCACTGTTCATCTCACATGCACTTCAGGTAATGGAAGAAGCCATTCAGGAAAAACACTATTTGGGAAATATTCATGGAAAAAGAATAAATTTAAGTTCAAAATAGTAATCCGTATTCCGGGCTTTTACAGTGCTAATGTAAACCCATAGGAAAAGGATATGATGCTATAGAGAATTTATGAGCAACTGGAAACAATGTGAGATGTTGCAATAATGCTAGCAGTAACAATCTGTGTCTTTGCAGGGTTCAGTGCAAAAAGATCACAGAAAAATAATGTTACACAGTTTAACAATCAATGATCTTTAGAATGTAGTGCTACTGAATGAGGTTTTTCTGAGAGGATTCTATCTGTGATGGCAGAAAAGAAGGGAGAGAGAAATTCTCTGCATTAGTTTTATGTTTGCAAAGCAGTTTCCATTTCCCAAGGAAAATGCCATTGGAGGGAAAAAAAGTAACTTTTATTTACCATTTTGTAACTATTAAATACAGATGCACCATAATACAAATTCCTTTATTTCTAATTAAAAATGTATGAGTGTTATAAATATGTTAAGCTCCTTTGTTGCTATGGGTCAGCACAGACTAAAAAAATGTATTGCTAAACAGGCTGTAGTCAATATTGATTTTTGTACTTCCAAAATTTTTAGCCAATGATTACATATTTGTGAATATGCATTTTGAAATTTACTTCTGCTAGCAAACAGTGTTTCTACAAATATTATTTAGCTCCTCTTTTGGGAGAAAATCCAGATAAGCAGAGCCATGTAAAGAAGGTTTGGGAGCACTTGTTGGGGCAGTTTGTATGGGAGGAGAAGTCGGATTGCAAAGGCAGTTCTGAGTACCATTTAAAAGCAAAATGTCTCTAGAGAGACTTAATTTGTTTTTTTTTTCTCCTATAGTGAGAAAGCTTTTTAATGAAGGAAATGTCCTTTAAATTCAATGCTAAGTGATGTTAAACTGAAGTGTGCATTATGGCACCAATCTAAAAGACTAACAGGTGTTTAATTTCTGTTGAATGATAAAGCACAAGGTTTTTTGAGACTATTTGTGTTAAAGGCTGCTTGTTTACAGCTGGGATCCTTAAGGAAAAAAAACTTTAACCTTGACAGAACAATAGAATTCGAAAAAGAAGGGACTGGCTGAACAACTCCATTTCCTTTCAAGGGCCCAGTGCAGCAGTGCAAGACATCATCCGGTGTGACACACAGAGGCTTTAACAATAGCACATGTGGAAAACAGTTTAATTTTTTCAAAATAGTGATGATTTTTTGGAAAAATTAATGTTCAAACCTAACTTCCTTCAGCCTTCTTACTCCCTGCTCCTCATCATCCTGGTACACTTATATAAGATCTTCATATTATACCTGAAGATTCAGCATTTTTAAAATAAATCAGCAATACGATGTGTCAATGGGAACCTGAAGAATTGGAGGTGAGGTTAGACATTTTGTTTAATTTTAAATAATTCTGTTTAATGGTACAAACTAGCTGACGAAATTAAAACTCTTGTGTGTGCCCTTTCCTGGCAATCAAGTTTTGCAGAACAAACAGAATAGAAACAGTAGAAGAACAGCGTCTTCTCTCTCTCACCACCACCTCAGTCACTATATAAGCTCAGCTGGCTTGTTTATAACACTCCAAAGTTAATTTTGTATGTGGTTATAGTTTAGTGACAGAAAGTCCACCTATACTCTTGTTATTGGCTGGGTTGTTTTTTTCCAGTAGCTTAACGTGAGTCTGCAATACTGCAGTAAAAAGCCAAAGTTACAGATAATTTCCTTGGGTCATATCCATTGCATGGTGTTTTTAGGACTACAGAAGCCATGTAAGGGCTCAGTTTTGTTTTTCATGGTTATATAAACTGCTGCTGAAAACTATGTTTAGTGAGGAAAGCAAGACTGTGCCTGAGGGCATGAGGAGGATATCCTACTTCCACTGACCATTCCTGGATGACAAAGAAAACAGGATTTGACTGAAATGGCACAGCTACTAACAACAGCAATACAAACACCTATAATAGCAGTATAATTAACATGGTAAAGCCATGTTTTGGTACCATTATGAGTCAAGGGACTGGTTTCCTGCAATGACTGTACCTCTTTTAGATTGTGTAGTGAAGCTAAAAAGGTTCCTTTGCAATTTGTGACCTCTGCGACTTTTCTAAACAAGGGCATAGGATGCTTCAGAGGCAGCAAGTTTGGAGTTGCTGTATGCTAATTGACTCATTAGCTTTCACAAAAACAATGACCACTACTAACATCTATTTTACATGGCCTTCTTCATATTGAATTCTTCCCCTGTCCTGACTGGTTACTTTGTCCAGTGTATGTCAGTCTCTTTACTCCCCAATTATTTCTCCAATTCCCACTTTGTGCTGAGCATGGACTAGATTTCTATACAACTCTTTAGTCTGCTCTCTCCAGGTTCTCCATGTCTTCCTGGGAGACGTGTTTGTTCTGGGTCACCTTTTGCTT
Source organism: Sylvia atricapilla (assembly GCF_009819655.1). Taxonomy (NCBI): domain Eukaryota; kingdom Metazoa; phylum Chordata; class Aves; order Passeriformes; family Sylviidae; genus Sylvia; species Sylvia atricapilla. Next base: position 102,187,132 of record NC_089140.1, on the reverse strand, counting down.
CCTGTGCCTCTGCAGCTTCTGTTCTATCTAGAAATATCACCAGAGTGACAGTGGTTAAGGGCAACACCCAGAAATTCTTGATGCCAGAATTATGAAAATCTCCTCTTGACGGTATTTTTCCGTTATTTGCTATACAAAGTGCTGAAGCAATAACTCAAGGAATGTTAGCTTCTTTATTTTTCCTTGCATCATCCCCAGTTTCAGCTGATCATTGATTTCTTCTGAGCCAGGATTCAAATATATTGGACTCTGTCCCTTCTGTCTCCTGGAGATTTTTTGACTGCCACCTGACCATGGCCCCCATAGCTTTAATCTGTTTTCACTCCAAATTCTTCTTCTAAAATGTAAAATGATGGTCTCTAGCCAGCATGTTGCCTTTTACTTTTCCTGTGGTCCAGACCTCAGTTGAAGATTTAACAAAAGAAAAAAGCTCTTTTTCAAGCCAAATAAAGGAATAAAATCTAAAAGTTTTTCCAGATGAGAATGTTGGACATTTAACAGGCAGCTCATATGCTCTTTGGCAACTGAAATCTAGCACAAGCTTTGCTCACGTAACACAAAATAAGAATTTTTTTATATAAACTATTTCTGGAGCTTCCAATTGTTGCCTTTTTCTTTTAATACCTCTTATTTTATAAAATCTATGTGAAAAGATCAAAGTATGTGAAACTTTGCATCTGTGGAGGCAGACTTCCTGGGTTGTCTTCTCCAGTTCTGTGTCAGGAGTGCTGGGTGGCAACAGCTGCTGCTACTTCAGTGAAAGTTACTCTGTGCAGCTCCCTCTTGCACACAGGTAATCAGTCTCTCAAGGGTACGCAGCACTGTCCTGAGTTTTCCCATCCCTGTGGAAGACCCCTCCTTGCAAGGACTGACAAGCCCAGTGGAATGTCTCAGTCTTGTAGGTGATGTGTATACCTGAAGAACTGTGCCTTTCTTTGAACACTAACAGCAGAGCCCCCATTTCAGCAAAGCACTCTGATCAAACTCTGCTGTGCTCAGTGGAATCTGCTATTTAAAATCCAGTGGAAGTGGGGGCATTGAAAGCTGATTATACTCATGCTTACTGCACTGTGAGCTTTTGCTTGCTGTTGAAATGACTTTACAAAGAGAAACTCAAATGAGGGATGGATTGGGGGAGAGGATAAACTCTTTCCCTCCCACTTTCCAAATGAAAGGCCTGCTGCAATGTAGTTATATACCATATTATGCTAAGCTTTTTCACAATACAAAGTACTATTCAAACACAATGTGTGATTACTACAATTTCCCCTCTTTGCTTCACAGATATTTTATCTGTAAGCATCTCTTAATTTGCTGTTTGTGATACTCAGTGCTGGACAGGATTTTACTATGCCATTCACATTCCCTGCAGAATTTCCTTTTGCTGTACAGTTCTCACCAGTGCAGCATGTGCACATATCTATGCTGGGACAACCCAAACCCAGACTGGGCTGCTCTCAGCCTGCTGGGGAAGATGGTTCTGGATGTACTGCTGGAAGAGATGATTCAGAAGGATTCATGACACTAAACCACCACTGTCCAAATATATGAAACTCATTTGGAATGTGTGACACTTCAAACTGATCCAGCTGGAAAGTGATTTTAAACAGAAGATGGTGAATCTTTTATTTCTAAGATATTTTTGAGAGAGAATAGATGTTCTCCTCCCAAACCAAAGACTTCTTTCCTCCCTCCTTAATTCTAAGAACATCTTACTTGGCATATGCTTTTGTAAGCCACTGGTGCAAAACTAAGTTTAGCTCATGAAAACAAAATCACAATAATTACTTTAAGACCTAGTTTCACATAGCAAAGCATATGCAATAGGTTGTTTTATTTTTCTTGTTCTGTGCGTTTTACTTTTAACTAGTTTTAATACACGAAAAATATAATTTCTGTGGAGTGTTGTTTTGTATGGATTTTGGCATCCACTTATGGAGTCTTAGCATCAGCAGTATTAATGCACTGAATCTTATCAAGAATTTCTTTCACTGTTCCAAGTGCAGCTAGAGTACTGAGGTCCCAAATACAGATATTTCCTGTGAAGATTAGGGTGATCTTTAATTAAGCTGAGGAAAAGGCTGCCAGCTGCTGCTCAAAGCCTAATATCGTAATGGCAGGTGGTGAAGAAAGTGGATGCACAGGTAGCTTTTGAAAGTGGTGGTGAGACAGAAGGATGAAGAGGTAGGGGATGTGGAGATGAGCTGAAGGGAGGGAGGAATTTTGAGGCACCAGGGTGAACTATAAGAAACCAAACAAGGAACACAGAAAAAAATTGAAGCCACACAGTGAAAGGAGATCTCTTACGAAGAAAGCATAGAAGGTGTGGCATGCACATTTTAGCCAAGTTATGGACCTTGTTGTTGCCTGTGCTTTTATTGTAAGGATAGATACCAAAGAAAAAAGAAAGGTTCTTAAACTAAAGGACTGAACTTGCCTAAGAGGAAGAAACTTAACCATGGATAAAATCAGGGTGCAAACTGGATTTCTGTTTCTAAGAAGCTTTCCTAAAAATTAGGCTCTGTGGGATCTCTTAGCTAAAGCAGCGAGCTTTGTTGAAGGTGGTACTCAATAACTCCACGAAAGCAATCATAAGACATGAATCTTCCCAGGCCTCTATTTCTACAGTATATCAAATATGAACACACATAGGTAGGTGTTGAACTAGATGAAACATGAAATGAGCAATATGAAAGTTTACATGACCTTCAGTGGAAACTGTGATAGCACCACTATAGCAGTAAATGCTCACTTCATTTGTGTTGGGGGAATTTGTTTCTTGGTAACATTTATTGTCATGGTGTATTTCACCTAAGACATTTTCAATAAGAAACAAAATGTTCTATAAGCAGAATGGCTTTAATATAGCATTGCTCCTTGAAACTGAAATACTTTAGGAAAGATTGTTTCTATAGTAATGAGTTGCAAGAGAAAAAATGACCTGAGAATGTTGGGGGAAGAGGAAGCAAAAGGCAGGAGCTGCTTGCTGTTGGCTTTCCTAGTCAAATTCAATGAACTACTGAGTGGTGTTGACATGGAAATTAATGGAGCAAATATTGTTCTTTAGAAGATACGTTCATAAATATGAGAAACTCACTGCACGTGGAAGTCTCTGGTCTCTACATGTGCCAGAGATTGGCTCTTTTACATTTCAGTGCACAAATGAGAGACACTTCCCAGGCTTTTGGAAACAATTCCAGATTTTTGGCAACTTCATCATTAGAACAGCGCAGCACGTTGGAGCAAACAAAAATTAATTCAAATCACTAAGATTTCATTAGTACTGTGGTACCTCACCTTTCTGCTCTTTATTTTTGTTCTCTTCCTTCTTGGATTCATTCTTCGAACATTACTTCTTTCATTCATAAGATACTAATTTTCATTGTCTTGGAGACTAGCAGATGCTGTCTCACTTTCCACTCCAGTTCTGCCTCCTTGTTCTTGTACAGCTTACATAAAACTGATGCCATTTGAGGTTTGCCTTTTTTCCTGTTTTCTGTATTCTTCACATGTATATTTGTACCTCTGTCACCTGTTGTATTAGTAGCTAGTTTTCCCAGTAGTTTTCCAGGGCCTTTCCCTAAGCAGAAAAACAAAACAATTTCCAGAGCTCCAAGCCCTGGGAAGTACAAGGCCCATATCCTATCTTGGTTCTTCCTGGGAACCAAGGCTGAGAACAACACTTATAAAAGTCCTGCACTGATTTCACATGCATTGCTAACCTTTCCCTAACTTGGACAGCATATGAAACACATGTAAAAAGTTTATGGCAAGTAAAATAATTTAAAAATAAAAATCAACTAAGAATCAGCCGTTAAAAAAAAAAAAAAAAAAAAGACAGCTTAGGGTAGTCACGCTAAAATAAATGTAGTTTTAAAAACAGGTACATTTTGTACTCATCGAGGGACATGGTAAAATAAATACTCTTCAAAGTGTTCATCAGTTTCTTTCAGTAAATCTTCCCAGTGCTTTCAAGTTTTTCTCTCTCCTCCATAGATAAGTAGAAATGTATCTCTAATGCCTTGTCTTTGTGAACAGAAAATAATACATCTTAGATAGCTAGACCTTTCAAATATCATGAATAAGCACTTAAAAGTGTCTCACCAGCTTAGAATAAAGAAAAGTAACTTAGATCATAAATGGATCCATTTCAGAAATTGCAGTGATTAACACCATAGTAAATCTTAGGAAAAACATCCATGAAAAAGATTCTGCCACCTTTTTGCAGGCTTAATAATAACTTACTTTGAAAAAGAAATCCCCACTGGAATTTAGTGAAGGAAGATACTTAGCAGACAGTTTAAGTGTGTCAAAGCCTGATCCAATGGTAGCAGAAGTTTTGAGATGCTATTTTTGGCTATCTTAAATATTCACTCAGTTTGGAAGAGAACAATTTAATAAGCATGAGTCATTGTGGATTTGTGAGAGGTAAATCATCTCAGACAAATCATAGTATTTAATGAAATAACTGTTGGTATAGACAGAGCCAGCAGACTTAACATATTTGGATTTTCACAAACCTGTAGTTAACTTTAGACATGATGGATTATTGTGTCATGATCTTTTCAAATTCAGGACAAGTAATGAAGTAAAACAAAATAAAATAGCTAAGAAACATCAGGGAGGTGGAAAGCAAATGGCTGAGATTACAAAGGCTTTAGCATTTTCACAAAAGCAGCGACCCAGAGGCATCTCAACTGAGATCAATGACTTTTAATACCAGCTTACATAATATTTAAAAACTGATGGCTGCTCATGGAGGTTCATTAGATTTTTGCCAGTGGCTTTAGGTTGTGTTCTGATCTCATAATCAATTTATAAAGCATATGAAATTACATCTTATCTGTTTCAGGAGGATCTTGCAGGCATGGCCAAACCAGAAACACAACAGAATGAGATGAAAAGAAATTTAATATTAAAAATTATGCCTTTAAAAAGAAATGAGGCATTTGAAGTAATATTCATGCCATTCAAATGACATTTGATTTGTTAACATGATTGAGACAAAGGATTCAAGTTTGACAGAACAGCAAGTATTTCCAGGCATACATGTACACAAGAGCAGCTGCAACAGCCAAGAGGATTTGCTTTAGTCATCCATATGTGTTCTGTCACTTTTCAGTGCTGTTACCTGTGCTTGAGGGCATAAAGACAATTCCTTTCTGAACTGTGAACCAATTGCTGGTGATGGAAAAGGCCCTTTGGAAGAAAACTAATTTACAACTTAAGTCTGAATATTTCTAAGACCTCCAGCAAGAGATCCACACTGTATATTTTTAGCTGCAGGTGACCTGAATCACTGTCTGGTGATATCTCTAATATAGAAAGGCTTGACTGCTCTACTCAACATGCCCTGTACTGCATGGAGTAGATGGTAAGAACACCTCTTTACACCATTCTGTGCTGATTAGTAGGAAAATTAAGGTTCTTAAACTGATATGAAAAGTGTAGCATATATTCAACAAATAAAATTCAACTTGATTGTAGAGATTTTTGGACAGATAAAGACTTGAGATAGTTTCTATAAATTCAGAAGAAAGGAATGTAGAAAAGACTTCTATGACATTATAGTGTTTTAGGAGTGCTGATGTACTGAAATCAGGAAATTTCACCATGCTTTGAAAGACGTGGTTATTAAATGTAGTGTATTAAAAGTGTACTGATCAATTGACCATCTTGCAAATTTAATCATTGACTTACTTTGCTTTGATTAATTTGATTAGGGAAGTAATAAAATTATTTGCATTTAAAAATCAAGTACTTGGATTTTTTTTTTCCTTTCCTTTTTTTTTTCCTTTTTTTTTTTCTTTTCCTTTTTTTCCACTCAACCTGTTTTTAACAATGAGAGTGTAAAACACTGGAACAGTTGCCCAGAGAGATGGTAATGTCCCATCCCTGGAAACATTCAAGATCAGGTTAGATGGGGTTCTGAGCAACTTGATTTAGATGAAGATGCCCCTCTCCACGGCAGGGGAGCTGGACTAGATAACCTTTAAAGGTTCCTTCCAACTCATACTAGTCAACAATTCTACGATTTTTTTTTTCTTTTAGTGGGTAGAAATTTGCCTCAGCTTGAAAAGTCACTCATCTTTTAAAACGTGGTGATAGTGTATCATACACATAAGGCCTATAGTGTCACCCTTCATTGCAAACATTTACATTAGTTTAGGTACCACTGGCATTACATTAGCAAATATTTTGCACTTTTTTTAAGATTAAATACTGTTCCGCACAGCTCCACACAGACTTCTTCCACACAGCTCCCATGAACTGTCTGCACACAAAATTGGATACCAGTTAAGATGGCAGGATTGCGGGTGGCAAATTGGGCCTACAACCCCCAAAACATATTTAATACATATAACTCTGCTTACCAGGATAGAACAACAGGCAGAGCCCTGCATTTTTAAGTGTGCTATTTCATTTTAGTTCAAGATCTATAAAAATGTGTCTATCAAACACAGTCTGTGTGATATTTCACAGCAAATGTCGATAAACATCAACTCACAGGAATTTCCCTCAAAATCTTGCCTCCAGGAATCCCACAGTTAGTGCAGGGTGAAAGTGAGGCTTCATGGACAAGATGACTGTATGCCTGAAGGTCAGCAAACTAGCACTTGGATCAATTAATAGCAGGGTCATTGACTACAAACACTCTCTCCTCTGCTGCAGATTCTGGGAACAGACTCCACCATCAGAAGCAGGAATCTGAGCTGCAGTCCTGGTCACTGGGAGAGGCAGCATTTTTCCTACAGCTTTGCTGGGGCACTGAAGTTCCAGAGAGCAGCGTGCACATCAAGTCGCAGAGCAAACAGTCAGGATTGCCAGATGCAGACTCCTTCTGCCATCAATGGGCAACAGTTGTGATGCCTGTTAGCTATCTGCAGGATTTATTAGTTATCTGCAGGGTTTATTAGCTATCTGTAGGGCTTGTTAGCTTAGCTGTTTGGTTTGATTTTATTTTTTTTTTAGACAGGACGCAAACAAGCTCTGTTCACACCCCAAGGCCTGGGTCCTACTTCAAATCACAGTCCATGCAATTGTACCTGATACTGTTCTGAGACTGCCCACGATGCCTGCTGATTTTCCATCTCTGAAGAGTGAATATTTGGGAATGAGAGAACTTAAATCTATAGACGCCAGAAAGGTATAAATTGCTCTATTTGTGTAAGTAGAGGAAGTAGCTATAAAACTAAGCAATAAACACCAGAGATAAGCAATACTGAATATGAATTTTCTACTAATTTTTGTCAGTGTTTTAAAATTGGAAAATAAGTCATTCAAGAAACCTTCTACTACCACACTACCTCCTTTTGCTTTCTGCATTAATTTTTTCAAACTTACATTAGGAAACAGCTAATCATAATTTCTCACTGGTGTTTTTTTCTCTAAGGAAAACCTCCACTGTTTGCAGCAGTTAGCACTGAATTCTTCTAGTCCTCTGGAGATTTGCAGTCATTTCCCCAGTAAAACCTTTTGCTGTCAATATTGCCCCTTGGTTCTTTACAAAACTGTGCCTAGAATGTTTCTGTTTGTTTATAGTGAAGATTTGATTATCTTGTAATTTCCTAACATAGCCTTCTCTTAGGAATAAATCTAGGTTATATTGGCTCTATTTCTTATGATTTTGTGGATAATATCTCCCCTACAGTCTAGGAAAATAAAGCAAAACACAATTCATCTTTTTCTTGCAATTCTGTGAAATATTTTAGTGACTTTAATCTAATTTCTTACATATTTTTCAATCTTTTACTTGTATTTTAATGATCTCTTTTCTGAAATTAGTATCAGCAGTATGTAAATTGTGATAAAGAAAAGACAGATACTGGACTTATTTCAATTATCTTTGAGCCCAGCCAGTGATATTTTTTTACTCATTATTGCTGCATAATCCTGTATTTGCTATAGAATTTGTTGGTGAAAAGAGATGAGAAAATTTGTAGCAACCACTTCAGACAAATCCTCAAGCTATTTAAGGAAAGGTATAGTATGAGATACAAACAAATGAAAAGAAAATTAATTCATATATCTGTAGAAACAAAAACATATTACTGCTTCAATTCTAATATATTCCTTGGCACATCCAGTGCCTTTTCCCATATTTATATATAAAAAATGTTGCTAAGATGGTTTCCTTAAAAGAATAACAGAACTACTCCTTTATTTTTAGAAATATCTACATTCAGATAAAAAAATCCACTAATCTAACTTCAGTGCTGATTGAAATGCAGCCCTGCTCCCTCTCCTTTGAACATAAAGCACGCTCATTATGGTGTAACCAGTTTTCAAATAGCTTTATCTTATAAAATATTTTGAATGAAATGAAGTAGTTTTTATTCAGAAAAACATTTCACTATCTGATTATAGATCCTGCTGCTTCAGGGGACAAATTAAGAGGTGCACTTCTCCACTACAGCTCCACTGTAGAGACTAGGCAGCATTTTGTGTATTACTATTCCATGGGCAAGCCACTCGACTGAGCGCTACATTGCCATTTCTGTGTTTTAAAAAAAGTTTTCTGTCTAGTCCTCCTAAATTATGAAAATAATGTGATCTTGTCAGTTTAGTCGCTGCCCTTGTGAAAATTTGTGCTGGCATTTATACTGCTCATTAGGTACAAATCACCTGATGGGGTGTACACCTACATCTACAGGCAGCTGGTGAGCCCAGGTCTCCATGTAACAGCCCACAGGGAGCCAGGAGCCTTTTTGCAACCCCAAAGGGAACTCAAGTTTAATTCCACAAGTTAGACCAGACATTTAGATCAGTGAACAAGGCATTAGTGGCACCAGGGCAAGGGGAAGAGGCCTCAAGCATTTACGGGTATCTCTTGGTGATGCAGTCCTTGTTGCGTGGCCATGTGCGAGTGTGTAGTGGCTGAGGTCAATCACTGTCTTTCTGAATATTGGTACTGTCACACTTGCATCATGGCAAGACTCAAGTAGCCTAGGCAGAAACAGAAATGTTGTCCTTTCCACTTCTCACCTAGATGAGGTGACAGTCAGCATGTTCCCTAGATGCTACAGATCCTGTCTGAATCTGCCCTGGGAACCGTATCTAACTAAAGCCATGATCTCTGCTCAGACCACTGCAGAGTCCAGCTTTCAGTATCATCTACTGGTTTAAGAGCTGACAAAGTGAGCTAAACACATCAGCAGTACTAATAGTCAGGATCACTCCTGTTCATTTTTTGCTCCACGACTCCAGAGGACAATGTGACTTTAAGAGAATAAATTTGTGCAATCAAGACTGATTACAATGTTTGAAATAATCTATTTAAAACTTCCTTCCTCATACACACCAAAAGCTAGAATACATTTGCTTACACAAATCTGTTACATCAGAGAAATTGTATTTGTTTGATGGGTACCGAATATTATCTTTTCTCATTCAGTATCTTAGTGAAATAAACTAGATGAAAATGCATGGGTTTTTCCCTCTCTCTTTTTTCTTTAAAGCCAAGCCATTTTAAAATTGGAATAAATTCTTGGTAACTTGGACCTTAGAAACAGTTGTGTCTAATAAACTGTTATGACCTTGAAAAAAGTTCAGTGAAACCACAAGGAGTCAGACTATTCATTCTCTTTCAGTTCCCAGAAAAACACCATCCAAATATCGCTGCACTAAATAAATTAAAGAAATAAATATTGAACAGAAGGCAAAATTTCAACTAGCCAAAAGTTAAGCATAGAGCTTACCCCATGCAAATAAGTACCAACTATTGTTTATTGAACCTGAATCAAATAAGGACTTCTCTTGTATGTCTCATGCCAAGAATAAAATAGGATTCTCTCTGCCACAGGGTCCCATTGGCAAAGTCCCATTGAAATGCTTTTGTTCACAAAAAAACGGATAGTCTGGTTCAAACTCTGAATACATGATGAAAAGAAGCTCTCCAGAAAAAAAATAAAAAGAATATACAGAGAACTGACATTAAGCTTAACTTCTCTTAAATAAGCACTAGAATGAAATGCTCGTAATTAAGGAAGGAGACCAGTGGTTACATGTGATAAATTATTTGGCAGTTGTTATTTGCTTTAAAACATATTCCCTTAAGGGGGTATTTATTATTCCTGAAAGCTTATCTGGGAACAAGGGGAGACTTGAGTAAGAAGCTGGATGCAGCAAATGAAACAACATGTAAATGATTTACTATGTAAAATTTGTGTACAATTTTAAATATGCACAGTTACATCAATTTTGCAGAGCGATTTCTCTGTGCAATTTTTTTTTAACTTTTACTTTTCAGTCATGACTAAATAACTTTTAACTTCACCATTTCCATTTTTTAAAGCAGACTGCCAATACATCGAGAGGATGATTTTTTCATAATTATTAAAAGATTAAAAAATTAGAATATTTTTTTGGGTACCTGGTACTGGAATTTGGCATGCTTCAGAACTGACTCAGCAAAGACACATGTAGCAGTCCAGTTAACTCACATTCAGCTGCCAAAATGGTCCACCTATTGTGCAGATAGCTGGCACCCATAACTCACCAGAAGCATGTATATGTAACTAAAAATATTATTCTACAATTTGTAGTTACATTGACATAAAAAGCATATCAAAGCTTGCCTTTTTTTATTGATATTGTAAAGAACATTTGCAGAACTTGGGAATGCAAAACATCTAAACTTCTGAGTAACTTCTTAGCAGACATAGCCCTACATTTATCTCCTTCCTTGTAACAATCCTGTAATTTTTGAGAAAATGTGTCACAGTGAGTGCTAAGTCTTAATCATTCAAAGGGAAATTATTTACTTGTTACTGCTTAATAACACCGAGGCTCAAACTAACCATTTCACTGCCTTCTTGACTGACAGCAGCCTTACTTGCACTCCTATGATGGCTGGAGCAGAAGCCAGCTAAGCCAGTAGCTGGCTGAAGCAGCTACAGTAATCCCAAGATTTTATAAGGAGAACAAAGAAGGATGTAACTCCATCCTCTGTACTAAAAATAGTTAGCTAAAAAAAAAATATTTCTCCAGTGTTGCACTCCATTCAAGACATGGCATGGTTTTAATAGCCAAGTAAAACCCAAACAGCTTTAAAATTATTTTACCATATCTGGGAATGCAGATGCTGCCTTAGTTCTCCTCTGAAACACATTAGTGACACCAACTTCCAAGCAGGCTCTCGCAGGCTCTTAGCAGCCTATGATTTCCTTCTTCATGTTTGCTTACCACAGAATGGTGGTAACACAGGTCACTGAATATGCTTGCTTCTGTATGTCTTCGAAATTTGATTAAGTACTGGCTGTATATTTTGGAGGACAAGACAGCCTACATCTTGTTTCTACAAAAGGCATTTATTTCTTTACTGAATAACATTTTTACCATATTCCCTCACCTCAAAATAAGATTTAGTAACACAGCTGAACTCACATTTTCTGGGTCTATTAAGGCTTGTTTTCTACTTGTTACAAAACAAATATAAACTCCTATAAATCTGAATTTGAAATGTGTGAGTCATTTTGAACATTATCTTATTGACTGAAGTAAAAAGAATAATTTTCTATTCCCCTTCTTGAAGAACAGTAAGTGTTTATGATCTTTAAAATACAACAGTGTAGCCAAACAGTGTAGCCTGGTTTTACAAATAAAGAAGCTAGTGGGAAGAATCAAACACCAAAACAGCTTTTATTAAAATGGAAGAAATATTGTTTTTTGAGGAAAACGAATGAATTGTTAAAATGTCTACTTCCAGGTTTTATAAAATAAAAGAAAAATCTCTAAATCTCCATGGTAAAATTGTTTGTAAAAAAGAGAAAGAAAAAAATAAAAGGATCATTTGATAGCAAGTGGTTAGGGTACCTTCTTAACCTGCAGATAATTTGAGTTCCAGTTCTTTCTCCACAAAATGTCTAGAGATGAAATACTGATAAAAACAGGAACTGCAAATGTGAGAATTCCCTTTTTTTCTGGCTCACTTTAGTTGTTTCTCTAGATGACTGTATACAGCTTTCTTTGAAGTCCCTTGAGAGGTTGTGTTTAAATCCAAAAATTAGACTTGGCTCTGAGGGCAAGTTAACATTCTGTGTCCCTTTTGCTTGTCTTCTCTTCATGTTATATTTTTTAAAAAGTAAAAGAGCAAACCAATAGCCATAAGGTCCATGAAAGTTCTTTGGGTGCAAGCTTATTGAATGCAGCTATCTAAATGCCATATTGTATGCCATTTGAGCATTGTCTTATAGATTTTCCTCTCAGCAGCAGAAAAAGAAGGACACCTGCTAATTAGTTTTCCAACAGCTGAAATAACTCAACCTGTGTCTTTCTTGGTTAAACTGGATTCTCCCCCACCTGCAGTGATATACTTATTTTTCCCAAATATAAATAAAAAGGGGTGTGCATCGAGTCAGATGTTATGACTACACTGTATGTAAGAATATAGCAAGCATACAGACTAATCTCAACAGAAATGTAGAAAACCACCAGAATTTCAGACGTCTCAGTGTTCAGGACAATAGTTGGCTTCTCTGTGGTTTTCCCTTAGATCCAAAGCACGACCAACTTGCTGTGAAATGGGTAGTAACATACACACTGTATACTAACAGAATGTGACTATCTCACTAGCCTTAGGTGACCTTTTAAACTCCCGCCTTGCATGTGTGTTCAGAAGAGGTACAGAGGAGATGAATCTCAAGGAGTGTTAAAAATGTCAGCATGTCAGTGTGGCCTTCTGGCACTTGGGTTCTAAGCCAGATGGACTTGAACTCATTTAGGAAATGGTGGGATGCTATTAGAAACCTTTTTCTTAAAGAATCAGAGCTACAAGAAGTGAAGAGGGAGAAAAAAGAGAAGACATGGTAAGGAGGAAAAGAAAGCTAATGAAAATGCAAAGCTGAAATAACCTTAAATCTAACAGCCTTAAAGGAAGTTAATATAACCTTACAGGAAGCAGCCTTTTGGACAAAAAGAAGGAAACTGGTGTTTCTGGTTATGTCTAAACTGCTAGTCTCATGAGGACATGTACTGTCATGTGAGTCCCAGTCATAAATATTCGCTGGGTTCTGTTCACTTTTCTAATCAAAATAAAGAAAGTTTGTATAGACAGAAAGGGCATTATATTGCACCACGGTTTGCTGCTGAGGGACTACGAGGCCAGAGCACATCATGACCTCACTGTTTAGCAAGTTTAGTCCTATTATAAATTATACACACTTGGAGAGATGAAATGTATTGTACATTTACATGTACAAGGTATTATTTGCATGGTGGCAGTAGACAGCAAGATATTCCCCCACCCCCACTATCAAAAAGTGATGTACTGCAACAGTACCCAAGATAATAAAAGAAAAAATAGATCCAAAGAATGTTGATCTTGATTGAACTGGAAAACAGGCCTCAAAATGTAAAATCTTATTATCCTTATCATGAAGACTGGTTCAATGCTGTGAGTCATCATGACTCTAGAGCAATTCTTTTAACATTTCTGACAATGGTGTTTTCTCTCTGAAAGAGTAGAAGAGGAGAAAATAAACTATTTTTAGTTTCTGACCTGAGAACATTTGAGACAAAGAAAAGGTGTATCTCATAGAGGCTCTTCTGTGGTTTGTTCCCAGAAAGGCCTCAGTTGGAGGGGTCAGTCTCCTCTTAGCATGGCAGTGGTTCCCCTGCCTGACGACATTCCTACAGGAATGTATGAAGCTCCTTTCAAGCGCTAGCATTCCACTTCAAGAGGATAAAGACAGATCTCTTCATCTAAGGATGGAGCTGAAAGTTTCATCTGTGATCTTCAGGACTTCCCAAAACATAACTTTTAATAAACTTAGCCAATAGAAAACCATTTGTATAATGATAGTTTAAATAAAACACCAAGATTCCAATCGTAAATATGCTAAACTCAAAAAGGCTGAATCCTAACTCTTGCCCTGCTCCTAACAAAACCCAGCCAGTTCTGATCAGAGAATGATTCCTTGGTTCCTCTCTTAATACGTAATTTTGAGGAAGGGGAAGGAACCACATTGCTGAAACCACACCAGAAAACCAAGGTGGCACTTGGAGGCAGACGTGGATGCAAGGGCTGCAGCAGATAAGAAACCTTGGTGGAATGCTACGGTCAAACAGGTACACAAAACTCTAAGAAATAGTCCAAGTATTTTGGCCCTGTGGGCCCTGACAAACAAAACAGGCAAAATACATATCCACCCTCAGGAAAGAGCAAAGGAGCCATCAGTTTCACAAGCGCTTCTTTCCCACTGGCAGAGGAAAGCATGTGAGATGCTGCCAGCCTGGCCCTAGGGGTGAGTATTGCTGCTTGAGTTCTGGCTCCCTTAGCAATCTGTTCCCCAACATCGCATCCTGCCTGGTGTAAAAACAGTGAGCTCCCTGCAGTGTACCACTGTTGAGAAATATTTAAGCTGTGATACACAACGAGCTTGTTCCACCAATCGAACTGAAACAGACGTTTGGCCCAAAGAGCTAGAGGCTAGATGGCCATTTAAAGAAAAGTATGCATAATTAAATTCTGTCTCATTTTATGCCTTATCCTCCCTCTCCCCTTTTATCTCCAGCTACCATTAACAGGCTCCTTTTCATTCTCCCCTTCTTATCCTTTTTCCTTCTTTCCCTTTCATCCTTGTTTATGTCTTTTTCATTTTCCCCTACTTTAATTTTTTTTCCAAATCCTTTTGATCATCTGCCTCCTCAGCTCCCCAGTTCTTTACCCAGCTGTGTTCATGGGTTTTTCCGTTTTATATCAGCCTCTCCCTCTCTTCTTTCTTACTACATTCCTACTTCTTCAAATGAATTAAACCTTATTCCAGCAAGCCCAGGACCCGTTTTTGGCATTGTCTGGAACAAATGTTAGTCAGTCTTCCCTAATGAGCAGATTTGGATGGAAACAAAGCATATGGCTAGAAGGAACAATGTGAAAATGGGGTGATAAAATCAGTGGTATGAAAATGAATTTAATTACATTATTCTTATCATTGTATCATCCAAATGCTCATTTGCTTTGACAATGATTTTGGTTCAGCATGTGTGACATTTTAGCCATATAGTTAATGTGTAGCATTGTCTCTCATTTGTTATTAAAAAGCAGTGAAAGGTTTATCTAAATGAAATCAGATCTTTATTCGAACAGCAGGAATATAATCTTCAGAGCAAATGATTTTGACAAGAGTGTCTTGTGCAGGTCATGTATACAAATATCTGGTCTAATTATTCCCACATAAATATCCTTTCTTTCTCTAGCTGTACATAAACACATACACCTAGCAAGACAGACAGGAATATGGGGTAAATTATCCAGTTACAAATTAACCTCATTATCCGTTAAACTGGTGTAAATAGAGTAATCTGATCACTTTCACATGCTTTCAGGCAAAGTGCCTCTGCTTTGAGACCTCTTATAGTTTCTCAAGGTCCTAGTTGGAAACTAACACCCTTCAACTAAAGATTTTTTTTTGTCTAGCAGTCTAGTATCCTTTTTTTCTAATTAAAGAAGTGATAGTCTTCAGTCTTCTTTACGGCAGCATCTGCACATTTCCAAGCCCTCCAGTCATGCACTGTGAGAGTGAATTGCAGATCAAATTTATACTTTATACCCTTCAAATTCCATGTGTCAGAAAAATCTGGAATTCAAGTTCAGAAAATAAATGCCTTTGAGTTTACTTTATGGAATTCTCTGAATTCCTCGGAAACCTACAGGTGCTTTGGCACACTTCTCCTGATATAAACTGATCACTCCTCTAAATCTGGGATTTTGTTAATTGGGATTTTTGAGGATTGTTTTTTCATTTGGGATTTTTTTTCTTTTAGTGTTTTTTGTGTTTTTTGTTTTTTTTTTTTTTTTTTTGCAACAGAGACTGGTAAGTCCCCTCTGTCTTTCCTGAGCCCTCCTTATGCAACAATGTCATACTAATTTCTGCACAGTACCACATTTACCTCTCTCTGTTCAGTGATAATGAAAACATCACCACTCACACCAATCTATCATTCTTCCACTTAAATCTGTCCAGAACTGGTCCTTGAGGATGAACCAGAAGTTCTGTGTCAAGTAAAATTGTTAATTAGAACTAGTAGTTCTTAATATTTGTATTTTTGCCCAGAGAGGCAGTAAATGCTTTATTCAAACAAATCAGCCACTGAGGATGACATAACACAAACTCAAAGAATACCCTCAGTATACAGTACAAAGTAGACCTCTTAAATTGCTAAAATTACTACTCACTTCATCGTACCATCTGAAAAAAACATTTTCTCATGATTTGAAGCATTTGAAAACATTCTAAATGTTTTCTACAATCACTCTACACATTAAAACTTCTCTTTTAATATTGGATCAGTCTTCTGCAAAATCTTTTATTTATGTATGAGTAATATCCATAACATTAATTACTTAGAGTTTTTAAATTAGTTTGCATTTTATAGACTGTAATTCATTATAAAACAAATACTACACATACATGACACATGAAAGCACTGACATTTCTTTTCACTCTGAACAGAATGAAAATAATGCCATGTGGCAGTGTTAGCTCTAGCCAGGTCTGGACAGAAGGCACTGGACACGATGCATCTCATTCAGACTCGGTTGTTCACTATATCTTATCCAAGTTACAGGTGTGAGCTCTGTCTAATAAGTCAAGAAAATGGCTACTTCCAGCTTGTTTCAAGGACTTCTAAACAATAAGCAAAACCAATTAAATCCCGACACCTAAGTTATTTTTATTTGTAACTCAATTAAAGATCACTCAATGTCCGCAATGCAGACTTTCACTAAGCAATTAGAAAAGATCACCCAAACCCGAGAAGAAGGAGGAAGAAGAAAGTGAAGAAGAAGGACTCAGGCAACACCCAAATCCCTCCATATTGTCCCTTATATATATATTACTATATCCTAAAACCCCAAACCTTAAATATTTCACCCTGTGACATTACATACTTCTTTACAACTACACACACACACTCCCAGTGCTATCACTCAGTTTTGGAAGCTGTTCCCACAGCCTCAGGTCCAAGGCAGTACCCTCCTGAGGGTCACTATCTGTCAAAGCAGAAAGCCTGATATTTTCAGCATTCAGGGGTCCAGCAATGCCGCTGATATATTTTCTGATTTCTCCCACCTGAAGAACCCAGTGAATTCAAAAACATGTCATCAATTGAGATCAGCAATCACATAACACATACATATATAATGAGAGCTTTCTGCATCTTCCATTGTGCCTTGTAGACTGCCCTCCTCCACTATTTCTCAAATGGGCTGGATAGACCATGAGGTATAAGCACACCATTCTTATTCCAAATGTCTTTTTTTGTGTTAGCTACTGGTAAGTTTCACCTTTCGGTGTCAGTCGCAATTGTTTTATCATTTTCTCAGTCTCCTTATTCTAGATCTCTGATTCTTCTAACCCTTCATGGCATCCCACTCCATTAGTGCTTCTGTTACATGCTGTTTTTTTTCTTAACTGCATCTTTCCTTTCTTTCTTTGCTACCCTTCCACTCCTTCCCTCCCCCTGACTTTTGTGTTTCTCCTAGACTATCTGCTTTGAAACTGAATCACAGAGAAGAATTAAGTAAAAAATGAAAAAAACCTGTTTTCAAAGGCATCAGGAGCAGCCAAGAAATCTTTGCTTCTCAGTAAAACTTAAACTGTTCAGTGACTAGGAGAGACATTTTCACATATGTTTATCTAAGACAGACACAGCTAATACAGCTGGTGTTCTGCTATTAGCGAAGAAAGTCTTGTGGCCAAGTGAGCTGCAACAGATTAAAGAAGCTGCAGCACATTTATGTCAAAATAGTATTTATAAAGGTTAAAATATAACTTATTAACTGAAGATTTAAGCATTGGTTTTGGAGAAAGTAACTATAAGTGGGCAAAAATACTGCCAAGTTATGAGAGTAGGAATTATATGTAATTCTTGGTTCTTTTTTTTTGTGATGTGCAGAGTGACAGCTTTCTCACTTAATCGTGCCAGGCACTATGAATGCTACAAATATGTGACATTGCTTAAATTACCTTCTTGTGCAATCACTATTTTTAATATTAGCAGAAATATTGACATGCCGTGGAAGTTTGACTGTAAAAGTCATTAATCTTTACAATTTCATTGCCTCCCAACTCCTGTGAGATTTCACTTCTAATTCAAATTTATTATTTTACTTCTGCTCTTAGTGACTGTTAGCAGAGCCAAACACACAAAGTTCAAAACTGGACCTAGAGAGAGGCATGAACAAAATAGGCTACTTCCTTTTGGCGTCTTTAACATCTACCTCTGTACTATCTTGTAAGAGCATCTTCAGATGCACCTTAAAGGCCAAATGCACTGTAAAGACCACCCATGCTGAATAACTTCACAACAATTTTCAGACTGTCAAATTTTCAAACAGGTGACAGAATATTGCAAAAGGTTTCCAGATCATCCCAGCTAACAGAGAACATAATTCACAGCAGGAATACTGCCCGCTCTGCATGGATCCAAGTCTCCCCAGACATCCTCCTTGGGCCCAGGCTTACACAAGCTGCCTTTGTATCATTACGCAAAGCCACCAGCTGTGTCAGTCCTACCAGGAAGATGCTTTTTGTCAAACTAGATGCCCATGGTTTGGGGAAAGGCCTCAGGACAGAGCCATGCCAGAGTGCGTGACTGACATATGCACTGACAGAGCCAGTGTGCATAACCAGACAGTCTATTGCACCATATTCACCTCTTGACATTGTACAAGCACTGCACGATTGCTATCTACTTCAGGCAGCTTCTTAGTCACCAAAATGTGGTAGCTCCAGTGAGTCATGATGGTGAACTCGCAGGGCTCAGGACTGCTTTGTGTGTTCTCCATTTGAAGAGAACAAACAGGCCTCACTCTGACATTTCACCATCATCTTTGCCTCATTCTGCACAGCTGCATATCACAATCAATGCGGACCATGGGGAGCAGTCACAAGGGTAGGATGGTGCTTAGCGCCCTGAAGTGCAGCCTGAGGGAGCTGCACTGCTACTACTGGCTTCACTGCTCCAATGGGAACAGCGCTACGAGTGAAAACATTAAAGCAGACAAATCAGGCATAGGCTTGTCCCTCTACTAGTGTGATTGTGAAAATAAAACATATTATGATTTCTCTGTTTGGGTTTTCTCTCAGTTACTCTGTTCCAGAAGCCGTGTATCCTTGGTTTTGAGGCATTCCAGAGATGTTAAGCTGTTACTTCCAGAAACAGAAGCAGTCATTTCCCGTTATAATATGGATTATTCCAAAGCATTTGGTCCTCAGAGGCAAGGAACTCTAATCTAGAAACTTGTAGGCCATATCTGCAATGCTTCTGACCAACAAAGGTTATTGTACTTAATTAATTCTGTTATATTCTGAAGAGCTCTGTCATCCATTGTTTGCACCTGAACCTTTGAATTTGGCAGAGATTTAGCTCTGATGTTACAGAAGCATTTTAATCTAGGTGTTTTACAACTTTTTTGTGCCTGATCTTCAGTAGTATTCTTTTAATATTTTTTGTTTGTACTGTAAACAAAATAAGGATTTTTGATGAAAAGTTGCCCTGACTTAGAATCTCTCTGACTGGTTCCTCAACATGAAAAAATTTTCCTCAGCTCACATCTGATCACTGCAGGGGAGAAGGGAGAGAACATTTTCTTGTTTGGCATAGATTCTTTTTCAGAGCTGTAAGTCCTTAAAATGTGGCTTGACTTTTTTCATATGGATAGTGGTTTTGCCCCAAACCACACCTCTAATTTCCACTAGTAATGGTGTGATTGTAAAAAAACCCAGATCTTCCACAATGCAGCTTTCATGTGCATATAATTCCCATTAACTTTAATCTAAGTTCTGCACAATAAGCAACAGCAGGATCAGCACTCATTTTGAAAAACAAAGTAATATGTAATGATTCACCACATCTGCAATGCCTTCCTGAGTTTTATTTATCATTCTTTTATTTTGGCAATCACTCTTCTCATCAGAATGGTTATTTAAACTTGTGAAAGGAATCCATTTCAGCATTATGTTTTAGCACATACATTTGTATCCATAATAATTCTTAATCTAGACTTAATAAAATAATTTAACAGCATAATGTAAAATATTAAGTAATTGATTTTTAGCACAATAGTGCATGAGGCAGTAGAATCAATAGCATCCATGGCCACAACAAATTTCAAATTATCATTCCCAATGCTTTTGAAAAATCAATGGGTAGTTGATTTGCTACTAATTTTATTATGTGTAAAATGCTAAAAAAATTCACTGCATGTAAATACAGTCATTCTTTGGCTGAGTACATTTCTGCTCTTATTCTCTCCTGTGTTTGCTCTCCTCTTTGTCTCCTCAGAGCTACACTATTTAAATGAGCTCCCATTATTTTCAGTGGAATGACTTGCTAAAGGGAAATATTTGTGTCCCTTCACTGGACATCTGCTGTTGGTATGAAAGCAATCAGGAGGAAAAAATGATGGTATGAAGCACATTTAACTTTCACGCCTCTTCATCATTCTGCACAAGCGAACACCAACAAGAATTCAATCATAAGTACATCAAAATATATTCCTCCCCTTTCTAAAAAAGCAGATATTAAAAAAGGAAAATAAAGAATAAGAAAAAAATACTAAATAACAATAGATTTTACATGTGAACCTTTCAACTATTTATATCTCTCCTGACACACTATCACCATTAAAAAAACATCATTCAAATACTTTCAAATACTTCCAAATATGAACTAAATTCTACAAATGACTAAGACAAACTGTGTAATTTACAGATGTCATCATTGTAACATATAATTTACTTATAAATAACTTTTTAACATATTAGGGTAAAAACCTGCATTCAGCACAGGTGGTGGTGTGAGAGGTTGTACTTAGATCTATGCACATATCCTGCCTCTTTGATGGATTCTGCATCACTGACTACTGGGCCTGCCTGCTTAGAATTGCCTCTGATGAGATGATATTGCAGTGTTCTGCAGCAGTGTAAATTGTTGTTAAAGTAGACTTCATGGGATTTTTTTTTTTTTAATTTGAATGACAACATATAAAGTTCATATCCTTCCACTCAACTATGACTGTAGGACAAAAAAAAATAAATCTTTACTTCTTGTTCCAATAGGATCCAATTTTATAATGTCTCATGCATCTCATAAGACAATTGCATCAAATAGCAAGAAGTTGTCCGGAGGTGCTGCTGACAACATGAATGCTACATTGCTAAAATTAGAGTTAGTAATAAAGAGGCTGAAGGAATGATAATTCCATCCATCAATGACTGTTTTTAAGACCCACAAAGAAAACCAAAGAGGCTACATATTTCACTTCTTCTGTTTCACAAACTCCTAATTAGCTGTAAATGAACTTGGGGGAAAACTTAATCTTGTGCCAAGACACAGATCCTACTATCTGATGCTAATTTAGAGCTATGGAAGAGAAGTAAGAAAAACATATATGAGCGAACAAACACAAGAGAAGTTCACAGGCAGAAAGGACACTAACCTTATATTTAATGTGGCTTTTCAGTTGGCTTTTGCTTCTGTGCATTTTTGGTGGAATGAACCCAAGATGTCAGAAATATGTTTTCCCAACTGGAAAAACCATCTGAAGGGCCCTCGCAGATATGATCAGTCAATGTTAGCACTGATGGCATCAGACATTACTATTTCAGTTGTCTGCTTCAGTTCTTTGCCTCTTACGAAGATGTCTGAAACCCAAACTTTTGTCAAGCATTTCTAGGGATTACTCCTAAAGGGAATGTTCCATCTGACAGAAGCCTGCAGTGAAATCCCCTCAAGAAAGTGGTTTATCTATGGAGAGGGATGGACTGGAATATTTTTAGCAGAAAAATCAAATGCTGTAGCTCTCCTTCTAAAACTCAGTGTGTGTTCCTTCTATTATGTAATAAGCACTAATTTATTTTGGAACAATTACTCTGTCTTGGAAGACTGAGAAGTTAGCTTACTTCACAGTGCTCATCTAAATTTTGATTCTTATGGTTTCACTCCTTGACACGGTTGATTATAGAAGCACTGAATAGAAAGAATAGCAACTTGAAGTTCAAATGAGTAGGGAGAGGTGGAACAGTACGGAACTTTGAAGACAATGAAATTAAGCCTAAATTTGTAATAGAAAAGGATGTTAACCCAGATGAATGACAAGATCAAAGCAACGAGTGACAAAGATGATATTACAGTTGGTATTTGTACAGACTTTGAAGACACTGAATATATGAATATTTGCAAGTATTTGCATTTAATCAATTGTGTTTCTGCTTCTTTCTGCTCCTGACCAATCCTATCCAACCTCGCACAAATCTGAAGGTTGTACACTCTTGGCAACTGTTTGTTTAACAGTGTTTCATACTTGGACTATTTTGCCCTCACCTCTTGTATGTATCTTCTGATAAGGAGGACAGAGACACAGCTAAGGATATGCACATTTTGGAAGAAGCTTAGAACAAGTAGTAAAAGAAAAACAGTACAGATACAAGGCGTCAAAAGTTAGAATTACTAAAAGCCATGTAATACATTTGAAGATGCAAAGGTAAAAAGTGAGTCGATTTTGAATCCAGTAATGACTCTGATCCACCTCTCTTTGAACACTCTCCCACACCCTCTGCCCATTTGTCCCAGAAGCACCATTTCAGCACACCCTGGGGCCGTCAGTTTCTGCTGGAGCTATGGTGTAGGAACACTGGTCTCCACAGGGCTGGTCACAGACGCTGATGACCCAGGTCCCAGTGTGTGGGTTTATGCTGGGCGTCATCATGGACCTGTCCCGCTGCAGTGGACCTGGCTCCCCATCCCTTAGGGAGCAGCTGACCCTTCCTGTTCCCCGACAGCTCAGATTTGAGGAGGCCTGCTTCTCACGTATACTATACAGACTGATACATTTCTAAGAGCAGAGTTTAAAGCCACAATGGTTTTAAGTTTCTGTAGATAATTAAACACAATAGTGTTCACACAATTCAAACAATCAGGTGAAACATAATTTGGCTTGAAGACACACAAATACATCAAACACAATATGGTATGAGGTGCATGTTCTTCCTTGCCTGTACGAATGACACGAGTGGTAGAAGACTATGTAGATCAAGGCACTAAAATGTCACGAGTTTACAAACATTTATCTGCCTAGGCTACACTCTCTCTTACCTATCTTATTATAACCATTGTGAAATAGATATTCTTTCACAATTCAGTTAATTATTTTTTGGCTTGAACTAGCAGTAACCATCTCCCTACAGAGTGTTCTGTTGGTCTTTGCTCCCTTTCTGACATTCAGATCCTAAAGTTTGTCCACTGTTTTACTTGGACACTTCAGAGCTTTTTCTCATTAGTTTCAAAAATTTGTGATTAAATATTGCTTCTCTCTAATCTTTTAAATACTTCTCAAAGATCTGGATGTGTTTTCTCTCTCAAGTTCCAACTATGGTTTAATATCAAAGCCAGTAGTGGCCATGTAGAATTTCCTCACCTATTATAAAAAACTTTGGGTTTTAGCAGCTAGAAACAAAGAGGACTTTGGTATTTTATTACCACAAAATTTCAGAGTGATAAGTGAATAAGGCAAGATATCCTTGGGACAAAATGGATAATTATTGTTGCTTGCATAAATAATTAGTCATGAAAAAGAAAGAAAGAAAGAAAAAAGGAGGCAGTCATAATACACATGGCAATATCTGATAGGGAGCAGCCACAGCTGTGACAAGTGCGTCTCAGTGCCAAATGAACGATCAGGGATCAGTTCTATTGCCAGCACACCTCAACAGCAATAAGCAGGAAAGATGATGAGCTTCTACTAAAGATGGAACATTTTGTATGCAGCAACTTCTGCAGCTGCTTAGATTGGTTTACATTGATATTAGATTCCAAACAGTTCTTTGTGGTTCCTTGGAGGAAGGGAAAGACAAGGTATGGGGTGGATGTGATCTTTTAAGGACATTATCAGAACCTCAGCTTAACCCTCAAAAAAAGGCACTGTGAGGCTTTTTTGAATAAACACTGGAGGATTTACAGTTATCACTGAAACAGCTCTTCAGTAACAAATGAAACCATTATAGCATCTACAGATACGTTAAATATTATGAAACAGAATATAATTGAGTATAATGCAATCAATAAATCTTGGCACGCAGATAAACACACATAGTTTTCTTTTCGTAGCTTTTGACAAAAATTGTTAGTGAAAAGGTAAAGAGCATCAGTAAAAATCTGGGTGAGAAGATAAGGCTACCTAAAGATAAGTGGATATTAGCTGCTCTGTTTTTAAGAAAAGCCCCAAATGGAAAAAAGAAAATTTTTGGCACGTTTTTCCTTGACCTACAGAGATGATGTTACATTTTTTGAGTGGTTCTTCTGACCAAGGATTTCCTCTGGAATTTCACTGAGCAGAAAAGTAGCTTTGATAAAATCAGAGAACTGGAATCACTGCCTGCCTTTTTTCTAACAAAGCAAATAATTCTTTCACTCACTAGCTGTACTTAACTAAGAAAATGTGCCCCTGTCCCAGGAAGAAAATTACTTTTTCATCATATTTAAAAAACAGTGTCACTGAAAGATTCATGAAGCTTGTCTGTCTGAGCTTTAAAACAAGATGGAGTGAGCTAGTGAAAATCACCCTTGTCTAACTACTTTACAGAGCAAAATATAGCTTTGAGAGTGATGTTATCTGCTACTGAACCAAAATATCAGGTGACAGCTGTGTAGCACATTCTTGGCCACTTAATCAGCATTGTCACAGGTCAAAAAAAGGCAGAGTGTTTGGGCCTTCCTCCAATGTTTGAATATGAATCTTTGCTTTTCTATTTCTGCTGTAACATGAGCAAGAGAGTGTTCCTGCTTTGTATCATTATAGGAAGGGTGACTTCATGCTACGGATTATGCAGGGTGGCCTTGAGGTCTTACAGAATTTGAGGTATGTTTACTTGTTCTTGTGCCAGTAATACAGAATGAAGAACACTTCGAATACCATTAGCATCTTAAAGGTAACAGCTAAATAGACAAACACAATCTGTAGATCTAATTGTTAAGCATAGATGTATGCCTATCTGAGGGATTCTTCCTGACACAGGTCAAGCAGACCTGTTTCCACATTATAGTAACTATTTGGATATCAGACCTCTCTAAACAGTAATACAGTTCTTGTTCAGTTTTGCAGTTTTCAAAATCAGTTCCCAGAAGCAGCTCAGAGATCCAGAATATGGGAAATGGTTCTGCAAGAGAATGATTAGCGAAGAGAAGGCAGCTCTGCCAGGGAAGTTTCTGTAATAAAAGTGTAATTATTCATAATTTATCATCAGGTTGTTAAATTTTCCCTCAGTGGGATGTATACAAATTCCATATTTAAATAAAACAAAATTTTTGCAATGAAGGCTGGTTATGTGCATTTCCTATTGATGTACATTAAAAACTAGAAATTAGGTACAACCATTACCAGATTTTCTCCTTATTCTACGTCTTACTATCTCATTCTTTGACTCCTTTCAGCAGGAATAATTTTATTCATCATAATTGGGAATTTCTATGTTTCTCAGCTGAAGTATGTCTATGCAGGGAACTGTAAATAGGTATTTCTTTGAGGTGATTCAGTTCAAGAACAGATGCAAGGTATCTAAAGTGTCTGTTTGTCAGTCAAAAACAATCAGCAAAGTACTTTTTTTTTTTTTTCCATGCAGATGCTTCCAATCCCCTCTCCAGCCACAGCTTAGCCTTTAATGAACTCTCTTGAATGCATTCTTGGAACCAAATCACCAGTGAACCTGTGGGTTTTGTCTAGTCTTTTTCTGATGCTCTAGTTCTTTCTGTACAGTTTCTGGACAGTTTTCAAGCACGCTCCAGTACTGAACACAGTGAAACGCAGCTCACAGTTCCCGATCAGCCACGCATGACCTGTGTTTCCTATTGTTCTTGTTGGTTTAGCAATTCCCTGGAGCTCAAGCGTTTCTTAGATTTGCTGTAATTAAAGCAGACCAGTCGTGTCTTTGAAGGTCAAGCACTTTAGCCTCCCTCCCACTGTGACTGCGACCAAACACTCTTAAAATGCTCTTTTGCAACCCTCGGAACTCGGCACCTTTCTAGCTCATCTTCTCTAAGCTGAAGTCAGATAGCTGTGGATATAGAGATGGAGTTTTCCAATTCCCTGTAACAAAGACAGGGTGGAGAGCTACTATTATATGTCTGAACACCATACCTTACCACACAGCACAATTTATCAGAGACACCATTTCCGGGCATTCTGAATCGAGAGAGGTCATCACTACCATAAACATTGGTGTAACTGCTCATTTCTGGATTTGTAGTGGCAGATCTACTAGGAGAAAAATTTTAAAGTTTATTTCGTTGCAAGCCAAATTACTTATGACACTTCTCGAGTTTTTTTAAGTTTTGTGCTACAAAGCTAAAACTTTTTAGACCAGCTACAGTTTCTAATTTTTGGAAGCTATAACTGCAGCTTTTACAGAAAATAGAAATTACCTCAATTACGCAACCACAAAAGAAATAATTTTTTTTAAAAAACCTGAATTTTTATTGCAAAACACCCACAGGTCGCCAAGGCTTCGGGGAATTAAGGCAGCGTCTTTTTGCGGGGGGCCGGGAGAAGACTGAAGTTCTAGGCAAACAATAATCTAAGGGAATACTCGCTATTGAAAAGAAAAGGTCTGACGTCAGGAAACACAACAATTAATGCTATTCTGCCCCCTCGCGTTAACTTCTGAGGCAGCCGCCGTAGCCCCACACATCCCCAAGTTCACGTCCCTTTCGCCGTCAAGCCGCCGATGCATCGCCCAAAACATAACAGAGCAGGGTCCCGACAACAGCACGGCTGGGCCATCACTGGAAATGATACAGCTGTGTGCCCAAACTCGGACTTAATGTGTTGTATGGAAAAATAGTTCAGAAGAGGCAGAAATCGCTAATTGTGTTTGGGCTCGCACGGCCGTGAGGGGGATGGGCAGAGAGCTCCATGGAAAGCGGCAGCCAAGCCGGCTAACTACGTGGAACAGCAGCATGGAAAGCGAAGGAGCTGTGCTGGAGAAAAATCAGAACCTAGAACCTGAGCTCAAGCTCTTAAAACCAGCGTTACCTAAATTCTTGCTTTTATCGTTTGAGTTACCCGCACGGAATAAACAAGGCATCAAACTTGGCCACAGTTGCACTTTGAAAGGAAAAGCCTTGACTGAAAGTGAGGGCCAACAAAAATATTTCCATCTCTAGAGCCCCGCTTTAGTTTTAAAACTGTTTTAAAACCAGCAAAAACATCCTTGCAGTGCCATGGACACCAGGAGCCAAAGCCCCAGAGGGAAGACGGCTGTCAGGCAGCTGTATTTCAGACGGAGATAAATGCCAGAAGTCACACGCTGCAAACGACGAGAGATAGCTGCCGTTGTAATGCGATTTTGTTTCCATCGCTCCCCCTAGAACCCTGCTAATTCCTGACGTTATTCCTCACTGGCAGGACTAAGAGCTGCGCCCGTGTCTTGAACCGCGGCCCGGGCTGGGCGCTCTCCAGAGATCCCTTCCCGAAACTCCGGAGGGGCGAAGGGCGGCTCCTACAAGGCAGCTAGGCAAAGAGATTAAGTTTTATGAGCAGCACGCGAACGCGAAGCAATTAATGTCCTCGGCAGTGCCGCTCCTCGCCCGCCCGGAGAGCCCATTCACATCTTAATTTCCGCACCAGCCGCTCGCCGTGCGGCCAGGGCTCTCACGCTTGCGGTTCCCGCGGAAGGCTGAGCGGTGGCCTCCAGCTAGTTCTTCCGACAGACTCCAGGCAGCCTGTACAAACAAACCGAAGCGCTTATGGAAAGCCGGCGCTCTCCCCCTCTCCTGCGCTTCCCCTTCCGTGTCCCGGTGCTCGGAGCAGCGCCAGAGACCGCTGCCCCGGGGCCGGACCGCACGCTCCCGCGGGGCCCGTCTCGGCGGGGCAGCGACCCGCGGCGGCCACAACTTCAGCGCCTGCGGCTCTGGCCGGGGCCGGCCCGCGGCAAAGTTACCGAGACGCCTGCCTGAGATTATTTTTTTTTTTTTCTGATTCCTTCTTCTCTTCCCCGCGCGCTGCCCGCGAACTTTCGGCGCCGTCCCCGCCCGGCACGGAGCCACCAGCTCCTCGGCGAGCAGAGCGGCGCTCGGGGCAGCGGGGCGGGAAGGAGACGCGAGCGCTCTCCCCTCGCAGGCGGCGGCCGCCCCCGAGCTGCTGTCGGCGGCGGGGCCCGGCCGCCTCGCCCTCTAGCGGGGGACAGCGGCGGCGCCGGCGGCTGGGCGTGACTTTCCGCGCTCCCTTCAGCCCGCCCGCCCGCCGGGGGGGACCGCGAGTCAGTCAGGGAGCCGAGCCGAGCCGGGACCAGCGGCGGCGCCGGCCGAGGAGGCTCCGCGAGTAAAGGTGCCCCCCCGGGCACCGGGGGAGGCGAGCGGCGCCCGCACGGCCCCCGGGGCAGCAGCGCGGCCGGAGGAAGGCAGACGGGTGGGCGGCCGCCGGCCACTTCGCACCCTCTTCCCTGCCCTTAAGAGCGGAGACGGGGCGAGGAGGGGAGAACAGCCCGCGGAGCGCCAAGTGTGGGAGTCCGGCTGCCCCCTCCTCGCCTGCCCCACTGGACTGGAGGGGGGCGAGAGGGGCGCCTCCTACTTTGGCAAGCACTTTGTCACTTTGCTGGATTCGGAGCAGGAAGGGCTGGAAATATGGGGAAAGTTGGAACTTGCCTGGTTACTTTGGCCGGACTTTTGCTGGCAGCGGGAGCGCAGACGTTCACAGGTAAGGAAGGAGCCGGCTCGCCAGCCCGGGGCCGGGCAGCCTTCCCGGGGGCCAGGGCGGAGGGGCACGGGGGAGCGGGGCACTTCGGAGGCGGTGGCGTTTGGATCGGGTTTTTGTTTTCTTCTGTATATCTTTTTTCTTTTTTTCTTCTTTTGCTTTTCCATCCCCATCCCCCTGACGGGTCTGACGCTTCGGAACCGCTGCGTCGATGGGGTGGAAAAAGTGTCCCAAGGAGGCAGCGGTGCCGGGATGGCGCTCCGCTGGCGCCCCTGTGCCCCGATGGAAGGTCGAGAGGCTGGCGGGGCTCGGGCAGCCCTGGGGCAGGACTGGAGGGACGGGCGGGACCCGGGCTCGCTGCGGCGTTTTTTCCGCCGCTGACTTCCCGAAAGTTTCCCGCTGCCCCGGCGCGGGAGGCGGGGGGCCGAGGTGAGCCGGTCCCCGCTGCCGGCAGGGGCCGGAGGGCTTTTGGCGCTGCCCGGAGGGGCCGCGGCTGTGCCCGCCCCCGGTGCCTGGGCGCCGGCCCCGCCGCTCCCCGCCCGCGGCGCTGCCCGCAGGGCCGGGCGTGAGACGCCGGGGGGAGAGCCCCGGCCCCGCGCTCCCTGCGGCCCCCGGAGCGACACCTGGGAGGGCAGGGCAGGATCTGCCCGCGGCTGGGGGTGCCGGCGTTCCGAGCCAAGAGGAGCCCGGCGAAGTGCCCCATCAGCGCCGGCGGTCCTCTGTTTCCCGGACCTGCAGATGGTTATTTTGGTCTCGAGTCCCCTGCCTGCACCCCTGTCCTATTTATGTGTTGGAGAAACCCGTAATTTTAGACAAAAATTTGGATTGTGAAATAGTTCTGTGTGCTCCACTGCAAAGAGTAACTCCGGATTTTTTTTTTTTTTTAATTTGTTTTGTTCCTAACATGAAGTTAGTGCAACTGAAAGCACGTTAAATTGAAGACATCTGGTCCTCAGCTCGTGCGAAGTGTGCTTTGATCTGATGGGAAGCAGTCCTTCTGACTCCTTGGTGCTCGGGCTGCAGAATAGTTTACATTTTGCACATTATATGTTGCTTCTATGAAGAACTCTAGCTAAACCAAGTTTATGGCTGGGAATTGGTGGTCTGGTTTAAAACTTCTTAGAAAAAATTAAAATTCTAGCTTTATGTTTGGTTCCAGGGACCTCTTGTATACGCAGCTGGATTTCCCCTAGCTTCTTGAGAGCATTTTTACTGTAGATGAGACAGAAGATCTCCAAGTAGAAAAACGTTTTGTTCCAAGGTGATATGTAATAATGATGAAATATTTTCCAAACTCTTGTTAGAAGGAAGGTATGCTCTGCAGTGAATTACCAAACTGGACTCAGGTATATTAGCTCTGCAGCTCATTAATGTTGGAAGTCTAGTGTCCAGACTTTAATGGGAGCATTTCATTTATTAAGATAAATCTGTAACTCCTTGTTGACCTGTGTGAACTGTCTTGCTTTTTGTTTAAAGTTAAGCTGGGGCGACTCTTCTTCTGGATATTTAAATGGCTTGTGCACGCAATGTGCTGATACTGTGCAAGGATCAGCACTGAAGTGCTGTTCGTGTTGCTGAAGAACAATCCCACATTACTGTTTGATATGTATCCGTTGTATTCACTTACCTGACACGCTGTGGAGAGAACAGTGCTATAAACCGCAACAATTCACCAGTGACTTCTGCATACAGTTATTCCAAGGGTGCAATTCCGCACCATCTGAAGTACTCAGTAACGGAGGCTGCTATTCACACATTTCAGTGAGATCGCAGAGGATGGCATGGGATGCAGAATCTGCCCAGCTTTCTCCCCGTATGTGCATATGTATATGTTATGTTAAATATTGAAGGTAAAGATTATTTGTGAAGATGCATGTACAGATTTTTTTTTTCTTTTTAGTATTGATTCTTGGCACAACATTGATGAAATTTCCATTTTTGTACTTTAGCATATGAAGCTTGTGTCTGGGTATCATTTTTGCTTGGGGGTAAATGCTGTTTCTTTTGTGAAAACCTTGATGTATTAGCGTCATGGAAATTATATGGCAGAAAAATCCATCTTTGAGTTGAGTAATTATCTTTTGTAATAGCTGTCCCTTATTGCAGAAGGGAGTTATATGACTAACCTATGAAAAGTTTAAAAACAAACAAAGAAAAAACAAACAAAGCCTACTCCACAGATGTTCTAAGCAAAGAATAGCAGTGTGTCAATTACGTGCCTGTGGCATTTATTGTTTCATTTTTATTTTTGCCTTTTTCTAAACTGACTGTTTTGTTTCACAAAGATTGGTTCTAGTGTTACGTTCAGCTATTGTCTTATTTGAGTTTCTTACTTAGAAAATAATCTTACTGAAAGATCAGATCTTGGCTTTTTAAGGCCTGGGAGCTTTCAAGTAATCTTTTGAAAGCAGCTTAACAGTTAATAACAATGAGATTTTCTCTGAGTCCTTAACTGAAGATTTTAAAATTCTGGATTCATCAGTTCAAGAAGTAAATGATCTCAAGAATTCGAATTCAAGAGATACTACTGAAAACATTGTTTTAAATGGACAGTGCTGCTTATCCTAAGTTTTTAAAAGTAGCTGGACTCTTTCTGCAAGATTAGTTTTGGGTTTGGGTTTTTTTACTATATTTTAATTTCTTTCTGAGAAACTATAGCACAGCTAATTTAGCTGGTTTTGTTTATAATTTTAGCAAAATGTTCTTAAGTTGGTCTCGTGTGAAGACTGAATGCTAATATTACAGAACTCCCTGGTTTTCAGTCATAGAAAATGCCACTTTACTCCACCATGTTCCTCCATCCACCTTCCTTGGTAGATTTTTCAGGCTAGGGAAAGCAATTCACTCCTGTAAGGGATTTAGGTCAAACATAGAGATAAGGGAAGTTAGAAGGGACATTGTAAACTTAAGTATTTGATCTCACATAAAATTAAGGGTCTGGATGGGCTGAGTTCTGTCAAATAAAAAGATGGGGAGCTGAAATTGAAAGCAAGGAAATGTGTAGTAGAGCTTGGAAACTTGTTTTTATGAAGGCATTCGTATTCAAGTAGATGTAAATGTGCACACAGCCTGAATTCTGAAATTGGTGTTTCTTGGTTACAACATGACTCTTATGGAGGGAGGGCTATTATTAGTCTGTTATATTCTTTTTTGCTGTGAAAAGCACGGAGGTTGTATATCAACGCTCTTTTTATGGCACTGGTTTAAAAAGTTTTAGTTTTTCTCTGAGAAGGAATGAGTCCCATTGCAGTGAGACGGTTGGACAGACTGGCTAAAAATGCTTGTGGGAGGCTGTTTGTAATGAACCAGGACTACTGGCAATTTTGAAGAGAAGAAAAGGAGGAAAACTGCTGTGCAAAACTTGAAAATTAGTTTTCCTAGTGAGTAGTACAGATTTTACATAAGGAATAGTAATTCTCAGGGTATTTTGTGGATTAAAAATACAAAGCCTTGCACTCTGAATAGATGTTGTGCTTTAGATTCATCTGTTCATTTTTGGGTGTAGGCACTTTAAAAAGGAGGATCACATTTTCCAGAAAAGAGAAGTAGGGAAGAAGTTTGACATGCTGAAGTTGAAACTTACTGTGATCATGTTGATGTTTGGTGACTGCAGAGAAAAGAAAGAATATAGGTTAAGTCTTCATAGATCCTATCCTAGCTAAAATGAAGCTCCTGGCAATGTCTAGAAAATAAGAAGTTTCTGGTATAATTAACTGTGTTTAAAGAGATTTCTCAGAGTATTCAGAATCTCTGTTTGAAAGTCTGTAATAGCTAGTCTGATCACTTCAGCAACAAAGAACTCCAAGTGTAGTTACACCTCACTTTAGCAAATTCTGCTTTTGTTTGTATTGTTTATTCCACCCACTTTTCTTTCTCTCCACACATCCATCAAGTCTATATTCCTGCATCTTCCAAGGGAAGTAACATATGCCAGCAAAGATGCAGCTTTACTGGTGGCTGATGCAGTTTGTCAGCTCATCTACAAAACTGCTCCAGCTCCAGGTCATAGCATGGACTTGGCCTCACTAAACAGTGAGAGCTGAGGGGGAAGGATCTCAAACCAAACTTCCTGCTGTTAAGAGACTTTTGCTGCTGCTATTACAGCTGTTAGGTGAATAGGTGAATGACTTGATTTCTATTTCGCATTTAAGACTATTCATATTTAAAATACTCCAGCAAATTAATGGAAGCATTTTGAAAAACCTGCTTTCTAAATGTGATGGTTTTTAGTTTTAGTGTTGGGTTTTTTTTTTTTTTTTTTTTTTTTAATTTTTTGCAGTTATAACAAATGAAATAAAGTTTGTGTTACCATGTAAACTGGGATGTACTTCGGAATGTGTCAGGTAAAAATGAGTCAGGGCTTCAGAAGTGGCCCAGTTCATCAAAAAAGAAACTGTGGTGGGTATGGTTTTTTAAAAACTAATTTTATTTAGCTGTTTTGGTTTCAAAAGATAGTAATGAAACATCATCAGAAGTTAAAAATAAATCTTGCAAAATACTGCAAGAATACTGGGTGCAAAAATGCTATGGTGTTCATTTGGTCTCATGATTTAGGTTGTCAGAATTCATGAGGAAAACAAATCACAGTGTCCCGAAACAATATAAGCACAATAATACATGAAATAATAATATCTTCGGTCCTCACAGAAGTTGCTAGAGAGACCAAATCCCCAGGCAAATCACAAAACATGTTAAGGTAGAGTGAGCAAGCTTCTGAACTCCACCTCGCTAATGTCATTTGAGTGTGACCTGGAGACGTGTGAGGATGGTTTATTTCTCATGTGCGCGCACCCAGAGCCTGCCTCGGTCAGCGAAAACGCCAAACTGGCGAGTTGCTGGTGGCCAGGCCAGTTTTACACATTCCTGCTGAGACCACCCCTTGAGTGTGCATCCTTGGATTCAGCTGGGGGGGGGAGGATAATAACTGTAGACTTGATGGAACAAAGTCCAGTGATGTTGCGGGGTCACGATCAGTGAACTGATTTCACGTGTTGCAACTTCATACTAAAGGAACGGCTTTTTGAGAGGGATATCTACAGTGTTTAAAGCTTGTTAGTATCACTGTCAAACACTTACTTCTATGCTATGTCACTAAATTCTGAAGATTTTTCCCCAGGAAATGGCATGCAATTATGAACCTTTCAGCTCACAATTACGACTCTTGTGTAAAGAAGTAGTAGTTTTGAAATTTTTCCCAGGAACAAACTGTTAATGTGCAAATGCAGCTGATTTATCTGCTCATTTCCTTTAGGAAAAATTGAGAATCTTTTCCTTACTTTCTTTAATTTCAACTAATTTTGTTGATAACTTCCAGTTCTCTTATTTCTGATGTGTAATGTTATATATTAAAACAGGATTTCGAGAACTGAAGCCAATTTGGAGCATATGGTCATATATTCAGGAAAAAAAAAAAAAAAAGTAGCAATAAAAATTCCTATGTCAATCTGTTCACCCAAATATATTCAGATACTTCTTTCTGAATTTTGTCATGTCTTCCAGAGTTTTGCCTGCTGTGATCTGCTGCTGATCACTAGGTGTAGCTGCATCTCTAAATCCATTTTTCTAAGTGTAGAAAGAGAAAGGGCTGTAAGCTAGGTTTTGTGAGAATGTAGGTGCATTTGGAGGTGGGGAGGTGTGAAAATAGATGGATTTTTGTGACTTAGAGAATCTTAAGCCATTGGTGGCTTGTTTGCATCAGATTGATTACAATACGAATGAACTTTTAATTACATGTAAAAAGGCTGATTTCAGTATCAGTGCTAGAATTCAACAGAAATACGAATGAATGTTCTAATACGACAAAAATGCATAATAAAACACATGAAACTGCAGAGAAATTGTCAGGACTTTCCTAGTGTTTTAAATACAAGAATTATCTCTGCAGAGATTTGATAAGTTTTTCTTTAAGGATTAATCAAGATGATTAAGATATAACCTTAACTTTTGTATGAGTACATGTCTCCTCACAACCTATTAAGAACCTTTCTGATCCATTTTAGGATAATTATCTATGCAGATGATGTTGCTGTCAGTGGAATTCAGTTCTCCTTTTCGCATTAGGAGGTGGTGTGTTGGTTTTCAGGCCATGTGGCTTCCACTAATGCTATGAGGAGGTACAGAGGGTGTGGTGCCATATATGCTTTAAAAATGAAGGGAAGATATTTTTGTGCCCAGCTTCCTGAGAGTAATAACAATAAAAATTAAGGTGTATTTGCCTCTAAGCCAAACCCATGCTCAGTATCTGCAGAGAATAGGAAGGAAGTGTCTCAGCCAAAAGTATCTGACTCAACAGTGACCCTTTGCCACATAAGGAGCAATGATAGGAGAAAAAAAAAATAATGACCACAGTTGTTCAGACAAAATCATGCCAATATTAGCAGAAAGGAGTTCTGAAAAAAGGTTAGACTTAATGTGTTTTGGGAGGGGGAAAAGGTGGGAAAGAAGGTATAGCATTTGCTGGAAGAATGGAAGAGATGAACGTTACTAGAGAAGAAGATGTAAAAAAAATACTCTGAAGTCTAAAGGGCAGCTGAATTACTTGTGGAAAACAGAAGTGAATTTATAATTATTCACGTTTTCTTATTTTTTATGATCTTAGTTTTCAACACATTTCTTTTTAATAATTTATTCAAGGCTCAGATATGTCTTCTGACAGTTTTACATAGCAATAGTTGATTATCTTTACACATATGATTAAATGTAATGATGTCAATTAATCTTTAATATTTTTCGGTGAGATGGTGTAAATGGTGTAAACCCAACATTTTGCTTACGACTCTTTGTTTTTCCCCTCACCACCTCCCATGTGTAATCTACCTTGATTTAGAATAATAATTTTTGGTTAGAGTGGGATTTTTTGAGGGGTAGATTAGCTTTTTTATTGCTCTCCCTTGGTTTTTTGTCTTTTTAATCTTCTTCACTGTTAAGCTATTGTAAATATCTCTTACAGCATTTTTTTTGTTAATCACTAGAAATGTGTTTTTGCTCTGGAATAACTAACAGCTAATTACCTCTTTTATCACTTCAGCTCTTCATCTTCTTGGAGAATGAAATAGAGCATCACATGCCTGTTTTAGAACAGATTTTTTTTTATTTCCACCACGCATATTTTTGGGGGATTTTTTGCTTGTTTGTTGTTCAGCTTCTATTAATGTTTAAGGCACAGTTATTTTGGGGAAGTTTTCAGAAAGATCATGCTTTATTATCTTGAATCCTGTCACATCTTTTAGCCTGAACTATAAAATCAGGTATGATTTAGACTATTTATAAATAATGTAGTGGATAGAATACTTTTGTCAGTGGACCTTTGTTTTAATTCTGTAGCACATAAATGTAGGCTCATTAAGTGAAAGAACTGTTTATTTGTACTGATAAGATTCTGACATAAGATTGAGGAGGATATTACAGGAGTTTCTGTTTACTTTCAGGTTGATAAATAGTGGGTCAGTAACCTAATACTTAAGGTTTGCTTGATAGAGTTGTTGTTACAGAAAAATTGAGTGGCTATTCAAGTATTTTTTTTCGGTGAATATACATTAGACTGAGTAAATAATTTCCGCCCGTGCTATGTGCACTTATATACTTGTGTCTATGCCTGTAATATATATATTAGTTTGTATGTCTCTGTCTTAAAGTTGATGAGTTACTACCAATTAGCAGACCTTTGCATTTTTCGTGGTGTACTTGACGTGTAGAGGTAGTGGCAGGGGTGTTGTATTTTTTTTCTGCTCTATGGCCAAATAATTCCTTCTTTCGGCAGCTGATGCTTAGTCATCCTTCTATGGCAGATGCAGTAGTTTGTGACAAATAATAGACATCTATATGCACATCTTAAAGTTTTGTTTACCAAGTCTACATAGTTTCTGAGGGTAGAGTTTCTCACAGTTTCTGAGAAAAAGGATCTCGAGTTTTGAGAAAAAGAGTGTTACCAGGTTACATCTCAAGGAGAGGTGACGGTTTCCTGAAGAGATGCACATTGTGCTCTACCTGGATAGAAACTTCTGCTCCTCTCACTTCTGTTATTTTTTACCTTCATGGCTTTTTACTGTTCTAACAAACAGTTCAGCGAACAGTTGAAAGCAAACATGAAAGTCAGTTTCCATCTCAATGAACTGTGTGAGGCTCCATTGCAGACATAACTCTTTCCTCTGTAGCTGCTTAGTTTAGTACAGTTGCTTTCTTCTTATATGATTTAGATATTTGTTTTGTTTGAAAAATTTCCTTGTTGCTTCTTCCATCTTCCATCCTTGTCATCCACTGTGAGAAGTCCAATGTTTCCTAACAGCTGTATGGCCTGCTCAGAGTGTGTTCAAAGGTGTGGCAGAAACTTGAAAGAAAATATTTTTGTTTCAAGGTGTTTAACACTGTTTGCACACCTGTCGGGACTATATATAGCATATTGTAATTGCTGTGATGTTTCTGTCAATCAATGTCATTCAGGAGCAACAGGGTTCTGATGATTAATTTGGAAGTTAATAGTGCTTCTATAATGTAATACCAGTTTTTATTTAACTTTTTTAGGTAAGTCATGAAATCTTAACCAAGGAAATGTTTTCTCTCTGTGGAACTTTCTCAGCCTAGTGACTTACCTGGTTCTGCATTGGGATGACATTGCCTAACATAAACCACACCCCTGGAGGACACCACAGAGAAGACATACGTGTGTGTGTGTGTGTGTCTGTGTATACATATATATATTTGTATGCATTTTTTAAAATCCTGTTTTAATAGTTGCAGAGTGATCAGAACTCCCACATAGGTGTATGAGATCCAGATTTAACTCTGTGCTCTTACGTTTGACTGTGACATCTATGAGGATCTTCATAGCCTGACTTAGCTGGGATTTCTTTTTTTTTCCCTTTTCCCATGATTGAGCAAGCTGTTAAATTTCCATTTACAAAACATTAAAAAAAAAAAAGAAGGGGATAGCTCAGAACCCCAAAACGTATTTAGAGGAAATCTACAGCAGCCACTTCTCACCACCTCTAGCTTCAGTTTTCCCTGGAAACTCAAAAACATCATTAAATACTGTCACATGTTTAGGAGATAGGAGCAGTTATGGACGTTTCTAGGAACCACAGTTCTCAGTGGGGTAGTTCTTATGTTAATGACTGAAAATAGCTATAGCCTTTTTCCTTTAATGTTACCTTTTCTGAATTCCGCAGAGTAGATGAAGATTATTTTACAAAGCACTGCATTCAACACTTTAATATAAGCACTTTACATAACACATCACTTAAGCTTTTTCTTTTTAACTTCTGCAGAGACAGCTTGATACTGAAGTAATTCCTCAGTTATGTAAGATAAATTGTTGTCCCAGTAATAATTTTGACGCACTGTGCGGCTGATGCCCTTTTTACTCTGTGAGAGATGTCATCTTGACTCTGTCTTAGCTCAGGGGAAAACCTTTGCAAGCAACTTTCTAAGTGGGAAAGAAGCCTTTTGGGATTAGGTCTGTGAGCATCACAGACGTTGCGTAGAGAGACCAACAAAACCAAAAGACAACTGAAGTTAATATCTATTTAAAACCTTAGAGGGTGAAAATGTGAAATGGAAGTCTTTATGTTGCCCGACATTATTACCTGCTGTTTATGGCAACAGCAAAGCACATGGATTGAAGACCGCATAGAAAGTTCATGAAGTGTGTTTTATGTATTTTTACTTCAAGAATTGTTGTTGGAATTGCCTTCCTAAATTTAGGCTAGTAAGGGATTTATGTGAATTGGTGAAGGACTTTCATTTGTGGATTTGGAGAACGCTGGGGTTTGTTTTATTTATTTAAGAGTGTTTGAGACAAGCACACACCCTTTAGAGCAAATATGCATTGGAATTGCATAGGGCCCAGGAGCCCAAGACAAGCTGAAATTCACTCTTGACAAGTAAAACCCCTGATTTCTGCAGCAGCCGTGCACCACCAGCAGATATGGAAGAGGGTTTTTAAATGAGTCTTGCAGAAGCTTCAGAGCTGGATCTTTATATGTACAGTTGCTCTTCGGAAAGTTTTTCCAGGAGAATCTGGTACTTCTTTGCATCCTGAGTTTTGGGCACTTAAATGTTACTCTGGAAAGTTTTTAACCATGACCACAGAAAGATGTAAACATAAAAAAGCCTTAAAGTGTTCTTGAAGTTGTAGCCAAGTATATAGCATAAGGCTATTCATGCAGGGAGATGATGTGGACATAACCCCTTAAAAATAATTTTCCTCGGCTACTTCTGTTTTCCATCACAGATAAACATACTGTAGTGCCTGTGGGTTGATTCACTGGCAGATCATTCCTGACTGTGAACTTCAGCCTTATTCACCTGTACCTTCCTCTGTCATGTAGTGGAATTGGAGTGTTGAAGAGCAGATATTAATTCTGACTTGGAGTAGGGGTGAAGCATATGTTCAGACTGAGAATTTCAGATAAAGACTGTCTGGGCTTTATCTAGCTGAATGGCCAAGGTCAGCTCAAGGGGAATTAGGGAATGTAAACAGTGCACGCATTGTCTGCTTAGTTTGAAATTTTTTCTCAGATTTCTACAGAGAAACACATACAGCCTTGGAGGCCTTAATTTTTGTTTTGGAAGGTATCTGTGATGACTTGGTGATGAGTGGAAATGGAAAGCAGCAGCTGTGGAGTTGTTCTGGCTTCAGTCAGAAACTACTTCAGAGGTTTTGCTTATATGGATTGGGTTAACTTAGGCTGCAACATGGAAACTTGCATTTTAAAGCTGCATTTTTGAAGTTGCTGATTGCATGTCATTTCTGTTGAGCCCATTGCAAAAAATGGAACCACTTTCTGATGTGTAGCCCAAACGCCAAGACTGCAGTGAGTACTGTCCATATTTTTGAATTACATTTAATTTCAAAATTAGCATAAACTTGTGGTTTCATGGATAGGTCCACAGTAAACCTCGTTCAGGCACGCAGGATGTGACATGCTTGTTTGCTTTCAATGCTCCTAGTGGGTGGATCACAACTTTTCGAACAACAGTTTGGGAACCACTCCCTGGCTGTGAGTGAGAAATCTCACGTTTCCAGAGCTCAGTCTGTTGCAGTCTTCACAAACTGCAGAGTGTCACACTAGATTTGTAGCAGTGAAAAATTAATTTTTGCTTGTATGCCAGGATTGAAAAATGTGTATTTCTAGACGTTTGGGAGGAGAACTTCGAAAAAAGGGATCTGGATGCTTGAAACTGGCTTTGTGTAAATATGTGACATTCATAAGCAGCCCCATTCCCATGATTTCAGTACTTTGACTCTGCCCAGTGGTCTAGCAATAAAAGAAAGAATTGGCCAATTATAGTAATCTTCCAGAGCTGTGTACTGTGGAATTTTGTGCAGGAGAAGAGGGAGGGTTCTTACCTGCTCTCAGTTCTAAAATTGTATTTTAGTACAATGTATTCCACAGCAAATATAATACATATTTAACAAAGCTGTTAACCACCAGGCTACCTTTAAGAATACAAAGTACTTACCTGCTACCTCCTGAGCTCTCTCCTCTGCATTTTCACTCTTTGTGTCAGCTCCTCATCACTATGTTCCACAAATAGAATCATGGAATGGCTTGGGTTGGATGGGGCCATGCAGATCATCTAGTTCCAAAACTCTTTTCATGGGCAGGGACACCTCCCACTGGACAAGGTTGCTCAAACGCTGGCCAACCTGGCCTTCAACACTGCCAGGTTGGGGCATCTGCAGCTTCTCTGAGCAACCTGTTGCAGTGTCTCACCAGCCACACAGTAAAGATTTTTTTCCTAGTGTATAGTCTAAATCTACTCTCAGTTGAAGCCATCACTGCACTTCCTGATGAAGTGGCCCTCTCTGGCATCCTTGTAGGCCCCATTCAGGTTCTGTAAAGCTGCTTTGAGGTCTCTGTGCAACTTCTCCTCGAATAATTTGTGCCGTCCTCTGGGCAGCAGTGACTGAGCTGGGGAGAGAGCTGAGCCTGCGGGGTGGCGGCTCTGATGTGGACTTCCTGTGTTGCTGTGGGGCACTTTTGCCCTTACAATTCGGAGAAGTATGTGCATGTTTTCAGAAGGCTGCAGAGCCTCTGGCTGGCTGTGGTGGAAGCTTGAGGATAAAATTCCTGGCTGCCTGAGTATCGTTAGTAACAACTTTGGGGGGTTGCCTTTTTTATTTCTCTTTGAGGCAGATAAGACCAAAATGACACACATGACAGCAAAGCATGTGCTTATGAGTAAGTACTGTGAATGAGTGAAGTCTTGCTTTGCAGTGAGTGTGTTCATACTGAACACTTGATAGCAGCAGCAGGCAGTGCTGGTGGGGAATGAGATACAGCGGCCAGATCTCAATTTCAGACCAGATGGACGTTGTTCATAATATTATTTGGGTGTGAACAGTTTTTACTAGAGTGTGAAGTAAACTGACGAAGATTTTTTTGTTTGTTTGTTTTCAAGCTAAAAAGAATTAGTAATACTGGCCCTAATTATACAAACATAAGTTTAAAACCTCAAGATGAATGCAGTCAGTTTTGGGCGTACTGTCAAAATAATTGGAAGAATCTTCTGTTATTGCAAGTAAATCAGAACATAAGTCACCATTAACACACCAATACTGGCATTTTGTAGAAATGTAGTTACATGTGTAGTTTTCTGGAAATTGGAATAGCACTTTCCAAACACAGAAGTTGAAATTTTAATATCTTAGGATAAG
Source organism: Sylvia atricapilla (assembly GCF_009819655.1). NCBI lineage: Eukaryota > Metazoa > Chordata > Aves > Passeriformes > Sylviidae > Sylvia > Sylvia atricapilla. Next base: position 102,145,787 of record NC_089140.1, on the reverse strand, counting down.
TAGAGTGGGTACTTCCCTACCTTTGAAAATTCATTTGGAGTATTCTTCTGTGTGAGCAACGTGCCATTAAGAAGCCTGCTAGAGATACCAGCTCTTTTTAAAAATCTTTTGGGCACTCTTGGTGGGAGAATATGACAAAGAATCTTTTATTACATATGTCTGCTTCTATTCTTAATAGAGACAGAATAAATGTGGTTTGCAAAGATTTGGAAGAGGGTTACTTCTTTATCAAATATTGCAGCCAGATATTGTATAATATATTATTAAGTCAGCCTTGGGTTGACTTAGGTTTGTCCATGCTGACTTGTTAATTTTGGCCCTCTAATGCATATGCAGTGTATTTTACACTATTGGTACAAATTTTTACTAGTGAAGATGATGGTTTAAGATGAGCTCAAAAGTTGCCACTCTGTACTTACTGTGCAAATTATTATTGTGGTTCCTACTGATGGAATTTCAATATATGAGCAGGCTGCTGGCCATGCTCACATCATCCTGTACAACGCAATATATGTTGGCATTAGCAAAGCTGAAGTGGTCTATTAAAGCATTCAAGTTCTCACTCCCGTATTGAGAGCAGCAGATTCCTTCTTAATCCTCATATAGCTGATGTCTCTGCCGGAGTGTTAATAGATAGTCTAATTTGTGAGCTAAATTACTAATTGTATTATGAGCCTAAACCTTATTAAGCCTTTTGTGTAGAATTAGATCACAGAGCTTTGGGAAGCTGAATGCTGGTTGGGTTCTGTTCCCTCTCTTTAATGACAGGAGGAAGTTTTACTGGAGTCTTCAGCACTACATAGCTCTCAGACTGCAGCTGATTTTTTTGTTGGCTTCTATGCTATCAACAGAATCATAACTTTGAAAAGCAGCGTGCCTTTTAAAAATAGCTGAAGGTTTCCAAACAGGGTCTCAGGTATCCAAAAGCAGTAAGATTAGCTGAGGTGAGGCCGTGATTGGGACTAGAAAAGGATCACTGTGATCTTGTGTACACACACTGGGTGCAGGCCCACTTACGTGGGAATAGTTTAGAACATTGGAAAACAGTGTAATGGCTGCAGCTGTATAATGGGATAATGGGTGTAGTAGAGGTATGTTCCTGTAATAGTTCAGGTAGATGAACTCCTAAGTCACTTGAGTTATTTTTGTTTCTGCAGATACTCACTACCCATCTAGAGATGGAAAATCTCTACATGCCTTATCACACAGCTATGCCATAGATTTCACGAGCACTCCTTATCTGTTTCTGTTCAAATATATCTGTTTTCAGAGGTGGTTTGTGCTCCCCACTCTGGGTCAGCCTGCTAATGCAGCCCAGTTGGGGATGGAGCAAATTGCCTCCAGCAATGAATCAGTAATAAACAAACAAAGTGGGGCTTAGTGGATTTTGACATCACTTGTGATGAATTTTTATGTTGATTTGGAAGGTGACAGAAGTACTGCGCCTTTGATATAGGAATATTGCAGTCAGAGCAATTAATTTCCTTTAAGAGAAAGTAATTTCAGCTACTCCATACATTTTCCTGTGCATGCACAAGATAGAGTTGCAGTGATACAGAATTTTTACTCTCTGCACTTAATACACAACAGAATTCTCAGCAGTTGTGAGAAACTGGTCTGTTTCACACCTGAATTTCTCAGAGCTCTGTATGTACTAAATGGCTTTGCTTTTTACTATTGTAAATTAATGCCATTTGACTTGCATGGATAATAAATGAAAATAATATGCTATATAGTTTGCATCACATCATGTTATGTTTTTAAAGAGCTTTTTCCATTTCTGTTCTTGCATTACATTTAGTGTTTCTGCATCGCATCTAGTAATATACTTTTTAGAGTATAGTAATAAAAAATTGGTGTCTGTCCTATGAGAGAGAAAATCAGAGGCTTCAGCATTGGACTGTTTGAGAGAAACCAACATTCTCTCGAATTATGTACTGTGTGTTTATTAAGGTATGGTGAGTAGAGCAGCCAAAAGTCATTGCCCGAAGATGATTGTTTTCAGGTGGGTTCTGTGGAAGTCTGAATTTGGTAGGAGTTTCTGTCTAACTCCCAAGTTTATTTGTTTTTTTGAAGTATTTTGGTAGGTGAATAGTTTTTGAGGGATTTTTTGTTAAAAAACTCGCCTAGTATTCACTTAATTAAATACTGTATATCTAGAGATGAAAACTCAAAGGCTCTACATTCTAAATTTCTGCTGAAGAGGGTTAATCATGCTGAAACTCACAATTGACCTTGTCTATCTTTTGGTAGCAATTGCAACTCATACTGGCTTAGATTTGCAGGTGAAATAGTTTTGGGATCCAGGAATAAGAAAACTTCAGAGGTTTTTGTTTTTGCTTAGTCAGAGGCATGGCTAGGAATGCAATGACTATTCCAAATCAGGCTGCTGTTTCTGTAGAAGGGAATAATGCAGGTCATTGAGGCACACACTTCATTAAAAAGGCTGAACTAATGTTATAAACCATAAAGTCCCTCATCAACTGATGTCCTGGGAGGGACTAAAGTGATAATGCTGTGCATCTATTCATAAAAACAAGTTAATTCCTTCATCTCTAGAGTGTGTTTAAAAAGTGTTTTTTATAAAGAGTGCCTTTCTACTCTGATTTTGTTAAATAGTCTTGGTGACTTTTGTAGTCTGGCCCTGATGGATTTATCTGTGGGGCATGTTTGGTTTTGGTTTTCTTGCTTAGGATAACAAGTGGTACTGAACATCAGTAGCATTCTCGTGGTGATTTTCTTCATGCTCTTTTTGTACAGAAGGCCAGGAGTTTGTTGGTAAAAACATCAAAGTTGTATATATGTGCATTTTCGTTTGATCTAATACACTACCTTTTTTAATTCTGGGAAGGAGGATTCTTCAGTACCTTTAATTAGTGATTTTGAGAGTGGGCTGCTACACAGCCATGGCTGGGAGCTGCACTACACCCATCCTTCCAAAGAGCATCCAGCCCTGCAGAGGCAGAGAGAAGCCATTTGACTCATACTTTCACACTTCTTATATAGGAAACAAATGCTAGAAGTAAAACCTTAATCTTAGAAATTAACTTTTAAAAAACACAAATAAAAAAATGGATCGGACATTCTTCACCAGTTTTGTGGGGTTTATTTTTCCTTCTTTCTTTTCCTCCTGTAAATAAACTTAGGTGATTATGAGAGAGGGGATGGGAGGACGGTTGTGAGATAACTACCTGCTTTACAGTGCTAATTATGGTATATATTACATATTAATAGGGAATTTTCTGTTGCCACAGGCAGAATCTCCCAGTGGGAGGTACAGGAGAAAGCTGTCTCAGTAGCAGGGAGGGATGGAGAAGCCTGGCTGTGCTCTAGTGTGTGGTGGCAGCACAGGAGTTCCTATTGTTCACTGAAGCTGGGGGGGCTGCTCTGACAAACCTTGGAGCGTTGCATCCTTGCTGTGGAAGAAGCTAGTGCTGTACTGGCTCAGAGAGCTGAGCTCTGAGCGAGAGAATTTGTTCCAGAAGTTTTCCAGGGATTACTACCACTGTCACTGCGTGAAATGTAGGGACAGTTTGTGCATGGACATGAAGCTTTATAAAAGCATTGCAAACTAAGAGCTTTTCAAGGTACATTTAGTTGTGGTGCTTTTCTGCTTAGGTTGCTTATGGTCTTCTGTATTGCATTTATGCCATGGGAGTTTGAGAGCTGCAGCCTTGGTGTTTATTCCTAAAGGAGGGAACACTTGTATATAAGAAAAAAAAAAAAAAAAAAAAAAGGAAAAAAGCACATAACTGTGTGGCTGTTATGTTAAATGAATTTTAAAGCCGGTGAGAAGAGGCATTCAGAGATGAGAATGCTAAGGGGGAGAAATGAAAGCACATTGAAGCTCTTTCCCCTTGAGGGCTTTAGGCAGGATTGAGAAGAAGTGGTGCATACTGTAGCCTTGTTTATAGTCTTTCACTTACTGTTAATAAAACAGGGATGTTCTAAAAGGTTTCCATAATTAAAATGCAGTCCTTGAGTATAGTGCATTTTCAGAGCGGTCTAAAGCCCTGCTGCCTCTCAGACTGCTTAAATCACTATTTATAAAAGATTCTACAGAAGACTTAGTGTTTTGAAGTTGTTTTCGATCAGAATGATGTTAGAAATGTTGAGTATTGAATAAATGAAAATAGAATTTATGGGGAAGCTGATAGGCGTACAAATTGACTGGTTAGTAACTAATTACCAGTAAAGAGATTGTTTTTGCCTTTTCTTTTTTTCCAAAATTGGCTGAATATTAATAAATTAGGTTTATTTCTGGAAAACAGCAAGTTTTAATGGTCTGGCGGAACTTAAGAAGAAAAAAGCTAAAGAATTAGCATAATAAATAATTATTGCTTCCAGGGTTTTTATTGTTAAGATAATAAAATGTTAAAAAGCAAACCACTTGAGTAGAAAGTAATTGCACTGACAAGCACCACACAGCTAGCATTCACAATAAAGTAAACCTTCTCTCAATGTCAACCTGATTTGCTATCCACATAAATGCTTCCTCACATTATGGAAATGCGCTTTTTCTATCAACAGAAAAGAATAAAACTCCTGGCATCTAATTAATCTTCTCTGACATTTGATTTCATACTCAGGTTAAAACATGAGGCAGGTGGGTCTGTTTTTGCCCCCCCTCTCTGTGCATGACCACAGGCAAATCTCTCCATTAATGTCAAGCTGCATCTATGTGTCTGTGCCTCTGCCACATGTCAGTCATTAATGCATTAGCATTGCTTGGATTTGGCTCACATGCACCAGTTTTCTTGTCTGAAGGGCTTGGTAAATAGGGAACTGCAGGGCTTCAGCTCTACATCACAAGCATTTCACCTTGACCCTCCCTGTAAAAGAAGAGGGATTCTACTGTACAGGAGAAGGATTAGAAGTGGTAATTTGTAGCATTGGGAGTTTCTGAGTTGGAATGATCAAGGAGGAGAAAGAAGCAAAACCGATTGAGCTTTGACATTTTTATTGATTAAGAGTGCCCTCGTTAAAGATTCAGAACTCTTAATAATGCCTAAATGTATTACCTGCAGTAGTTCAGACTTGTTGATGGCAGGATTGTTTCTCTAAAGTGTACCAAAAAACTCAACAAAACTAGTTAGATGCATTATGGGTATTTTGTTTTCTGAAGTTCCCCATTAATGGTTTCTGCCAGAGGCAGTGTGGAGCTCTTGAAAATGTGGTGGGTTTGACCTTGTATGCTGAAACCTGGGTAACTCCATTGTATTTTTATATACTTAGGTAGTATAAATATTTAAAAGGACAGTTAAGAAGTTAGGTTTGAGTAGGAAAATCTGTTCTTGGAAATAAAAGTGTTAATATTAAGCCATTTCATAATTAAAATAACATTAGGAAACTGAGAGATACCTTAATTTACATAGTTTATGTATTTAAGTATTTTCCTGTGCTGTTTGCATGCAAAACCCCATGGTACTGGGAAATAAATATTTGCTTATGAAGTCAGAAAGTAGTAGGAAGAATCAGCTTTGTTTTGCTGACTAAATGCAAAAAGTAAAAACATCACTGATGAAAAATGTCTGCTTCTGGCTTTCTGTATTCTTTATATATTAAGTTTTAAGCTGCCCTTTTTTTTTTTCTTTCTCTTTTTTTTTTTTTCTCTAGTGCCTATCTCCTACATAGTAAGTGTGTAAATGTGAGTGAAATTATTTCTTTCTCTATCTGCAGAGCTGGATGCTCTTTGGAAGGATGGGTGTAGTGCAGCTCTCAGCCATGGCTGTATAGCAACTCATTCTGTAAATGACTTGTTAAAGGTGCTGAAGAATCCTTACCAATGAAAAAAGAAAAAAGGCAATGTACGAGATGAAACAAAAAATGCATACATTACAACTTTGATGTTTATGCCAAATTGGTTTATATGAATAGTGTGCTACCAGAAGTTAATAGGCAAAAATTGTAAATGAGCCATATTCTCATTATGATGAGCACTGCAATGAGTAGATAGCTACTTCATACATCACTTGCTTCTGAGCAGTGACAGGTAGAATCTGGCGCTAGAGCAATTAGCATTTAGACCTAAAAAGAGAGAAATTTACTCATGATTGACTTTTGGCAACAGTGGCTTTCAGTCTTTGTTGTGTTTTGACTGTCTTTTGTAATCTTGAAAGGCAGCCTCACCAGATGGAGGTAGAAGATGGAGCCAGAAGATGCCAGTCTCTGCCAAATGAGGCTCGACTATGAGGTTCTTGCTGTCAGGTTTTCCTGGATATTTCTTGACAGACTTTGCCTCCAACAAGCAGATCTAGAAACCAAGAGGAGGAGCAGTAACACAGCTCTGGTTCACACTTACTAGTTTTTTCCATCTCAGAGAATGAGTATTGCTGGTCTAACAGCTTTTCAGAGACTGTGAAATGTAGATGTGGAGTTGGAGAAATGCCATCCTCCTCAGTACCCTGTGTCGGTAGAAGCAGAAGACTTTTTTTAAGAGATCAGTAGTAACGCTTCGCATTTATGTGCTTCAGTGTCTCTTCAGTTGGTTTTGGGAGGGTTTAGAGTCACAAAATAATTAAAGTAGGGAGAGTCTTCTGAGGGTTTTCCAGCCCACCCCTCTGCTCAGTGCTGAGAGAGTTAATTTCAAAGCCAGGTGGTGTTACTCAGGTTGTCCAGTTGAGTTTTGAGTTAAGGATGGAGGGAGGTTCTGAAGCCCCTTTGCATTAAATGAACTTGTAAAATACAATCTCTAAAAATTTTTCAGTAAGTTAGTTTTTTTGTGCAAGAAGAAATATTCCAGTGGATACTAAAATATAAAAGGCAAAAGTTAAATTATTTTTCTTTTAGGTTTCTGAATGCACTATGCATTTCTAACAGAATGCATCTGTTAGAAAGCTCTTTTTTTAGTATCTTTCCATAGTGTTGACAAAAAACTTTTTAAGGGTGTCAGTAATATAAACTCCTGTTGCTGTCTGTCTTAGTTTTGTTCAATGTGAGTATGGTTGTACCAGTGACTGCTTCTGATTGTCTTATTTTTTCAAAAAATAAAATGATGACCTATATCTAGGAAGAGTGTTGCTCCAGAAAACATTTGAATTTGGTTTTCAGATTCATATAGCTTAAAGGCATAGACTTAACCAGTTTAACAGCAGAAGTTTTCATTCTATAGTACCAGCATTCTTGTTTAATAACAGAGAATTCTAGAGCTCTCCTTGATGGAGGTGGTGCTTTTTTCAGTCAAAAAGTTCACCAAAAAGAAAAGACTGGACAATACTAAACAAAAAACAAATTGCAAAGCCAGTAAAATCAGTAAAATGTATTAAAAAAAAAAATCCCAGTGACGGGAAATCTGCAGCTGAAGATAAGAATTACAGAATTGTAACTGAGTTTTGTCCCAGATAACACTGGAAGGGAAAGAGAGGTTGCAACTCTCTGTGATACTGTGGGGAGTTTTAAAGCAGTGGAAGGAAGAATGAGTGATGCCTCCAGAGGAGTTTGTGGAAAGGAACAGCAAGCACAAACATGCTTTCCTGATGCAGAAGAACTAGAGCTTATTATACCAAGTCTGAAGATTTTTTCTTATACTTTTTTTGTTTCTTAATCCCTTTAACTATTGTTGGCTGCCATTTCAGTAGGGTTCCATGAATTCCAAGTGCTGTAGAAACCTGAACCTTTCTCTTTGTTTGGAGAACAAATAAAAAAAGACTCGGAGGAATGGGCCTGGCTAGACATGCTTAGATCCCCTTAGATTGCAGGCGTGCTGCTGCTATTCACAGGGGTATTGGTTCATTTGAGACAAATGTAATTTAAGTCTCCATTGCTGTTCTCTTTCGTTATTTATCCTTTTGGCAATAAATTTTGTTCTTGCTAGAAATGTGCTAAGTAATGAGATGACACATGACGGTCATTTCCAGGGGATTAAAGTTCATCTTTTCAGAGAATTCTAGGGTTTATAATCACAGTAAAAACATCTTGCTAGGAATCACTGAACAGTGATAAGGTTATAGGCTATTCTATGTTTAAATTAATTACCATGCCAGACTTCTAATTAGAAGTTGGTGTGTAATAGCTGAGGTTTCACAAATTGCTAAAATAAATGTCTGTCTTCTTTCTTTTCTTCTTTCTGTGTTTTGAAAATCTCCATAGCCTCTGTAGGATCAATACCATAAAGTAAAGATTCCAGATGCAATTCTTGCACTGTTTAAAATGTTTTGACATTTTTTTAAGTTCTTTAAAATATTGCAGAGGGGTTCTTTTTATTCAGTTACTGCTGATTTAGGTAAACAGCATGCTGATTTTGTCTTCTGAGGGGATAAAATTCAGAAGACTAAGTAGCATGCTTTGCAAGTAGCCACATAGCTGCTATTATTTGTGTCTCCGTGTCCATGCATATGGACACATAAATGCCAATTTTAAGAACTGTCAGCTCAAAGCAAGAGAAAATGAAGGAGTTAAAAAGCACCACCACTTTACACTTGCACGTCAGCAGAATAATGAATAATTGAGTTGGTGTACATAAAAGATACCTGTGAACATTCCCCCAGAGCTAACATTTGACTCAGGCTAGCAGGAAAATTAAAACAAAACAAAGCAAACCTCCTAAATTTAGAGTATTTTTTCCATTCACAGTCTTATTATTTGACACTCTGAGGGCTCAACGTACTACTTTTATTTAACTTTTTTCCCTGCGTTAGTATCCTATCCGTCTTTCTCTAGTAGTAACTGTGGCTGCTTGATGGAATACTGCTTGTTAGTGGGAGGAGAGCATTTTGAACAGAAGCTGCTACAATTTGAAGCTTCAAGTTCTGGCTGATTTTACAGTGGCTTTTTTCCACCACAGACTGTAACTTGTTGTTGGACTGAAATTTATCTCTGCACTAATGGTGAACTGCATTTCCACTTTACTGTTCCTTTGGTTCCTTGTCAGTAGCTGAGGACCAGAATGACTTCAGAGAAATGTTGGTGCAGTGGTTTGTGCATGTGATGATGGCCTTGGGTTTTTGCTGCTTGGAGGAGAAGTGCACTTGAGGCTAGGGGAAGCTTGACCTCTGGTGAAAGCTGTTACCAACAGAGATACATGAGTCTCCAAGGAGTGTCAGCAACAGTTCCATGTATTTCTGGCTGTAATTATAGTTTAGAATATTTAAATTTGTCTGATATAATGCTGTTGGTACATCAGAGGTATTTGAAACCTGGAGAAAAAAAGTGGGGGGATATAAACAGAACTGGGAAAAGAAAGGGAATAGAAAACACAGGGCAGAAAACTGCAAAGCAGAAGATTAAGAAAAAACAAATGTGGAACATAAAGAAGTATTTATCTCATTTGTTATGTATAGGAAAGGGAAAATGAAATTAAATTATAGAGAGCAACAAACAAAGTTTTCTGTTTATTCACGAAAACTAGTTACAGTATGTTGCAACTAAACAGTTTACTTGCTGTTTGAAGAGCTTGGTATTTTTTGGCACCTGATTACACATGCATTTAGGTAGATTTCTTTCTGTAACATATGTCAGGTTAATTTTTCAAGTTCTTGTGTGCATATTGATGATAAGTTGGTACTGTCTTGTATCTTTTTTTACAATGACAGTTTGCAATTAAAAAAATCTTTAAAATTAGGAAACTTCCTGTTTTTTAAAAAATTTTTCCACACTTTTCTCAGTCTGGGCAACCCACTGTGTTTTTAATTGAGCATGAAATGAAAATAGATTTGTTTACTCACTTAGTTGGTGTTATCTGACCTGTCAATACTGGCAAAACTGCATTGGGGCAAAGTTTGAGGCTAATGTGTTGCTCCTCTTTTCTTTTTGACATCCTTCAGAAGCCATGGTGTGTATAACTTAAAAACTAAAGCAAACAAACCCCACATGGTGAGTTAAAAAAAAATATGATCATGCTGCTCTATCCTTTTCCTAAGGAGGCTGATTGCACAAAACAAATAAATAACTGAGCTTTCAAAATAGTCCTGTAGATCTGTTTATGAGGTAATTTGGAGTGTCATTGTCATGACAGAAATGTGTGTGTAGATATATATATATATATGAGTTATTGAATTTAAGCTGTTTTATTTTTATACTTATTTTAGCAAATTTCAACATATATGTACAATATTAAAATAAACTGAGTTTTCTGCAGCTTTGAAAGGTCTGTGTGTATATGCTTGAGTTCTTCAGGCAGATGTGGGAAAATGCTTCAGTCTCGCATATTCACTTCCTCAGTGAAAAAAATTTCTATGGCGTGTATAAGTTCAGTGATCGAAACATGATTTTGGATGTTATTCAGATGATTGTACAATATAATTTACTTATTGTCTCTGTAGGACACGAAAGAAAGATGAAAAACAAAATATTTCAGAAGGTAAAGAGCATAGAAAAGAGCATTTTTGTTTAAATTCTTACTACCTTTTGTAAGGTGTTCTGATACAGACTTAACGTGATTAATAAATAGAAACTACACCTTTCTAATCTCATTGGTTAAACTAGAGAAATGGGATAATACCACCTAGAGATTGTTTTGGAAAAAAATAGTTGTTTACCAAGATTATTTTAAGAAGCTCTCTTAAAGAATTTTTCCTTGGGAAGAAGTTAGCAGCTGTTAGCAGGCTAAAATCTCTCAGACCCACAACTTACTTGGTGTTTCCTGGGGTTTTTTTGCATTGGACGAATGTGGGATTGGACAGGTGCTCTTGCCTTGCATACAGCCTCTTCTGGGTACATTTATAATGGAATGAATTATTTAAAATTCTGTCTTTTGCAGAAAATGCCTTATATTTTATGACTAAATTACCTTTTGAATTTAAATCATTTTAAAGTGTGTAGTGGAATTGCAGTGGTTAATTGGTTTTGCTGCAAATGCATAACATAATGTATTTTAAGGTTAGGTGGAACTATTAGGTTGTGATCTCCTCTGATCTCTAGGGCAAAGATCAAGAGTTATTGCTGAATGAAGAACAAGTAACGCTGCACCCATAAGCATTAGGAGAGTAGTGCTCAGGAGTTACAGCACGTGCAGTCAGATGGTGCCTAATGGCACTAATTCCCTTTTGAATAGGCACTGGCAATGTGGCCAACTATTTGAAAAACATGGTATTATCTTGCTTTTAGGATTTGTGTATGAATAAGTTTACGTGAGCTGGGTTAAGGTGTGAATGTACATTGTACTGGTAGTTCTGTACCAGCTGTGCAGAGGGGGTTCTTGAAAGGCTGTGCGTGTGAAATAGCAGCGTGAGCCGCCAGTCCTGGCAAAGCAGAGCAAGCAGCCCAGCTGGGAGGTATTCCAACTGCACTAGGAAAAGTATCTGTGCAGTCTTTATGCTGCCTTACGCTGTAAATTCCTTCTCCTGGGATGTTTTTTTCTGTGTGTGTGTATCTTATGTCATATCTTAAATGGAATGCAAGTTCTGACTTCATTATGCTGTGTGTTTATTACACTCCATTTCACTTTTATTGTCTACTGCAGGAGATTCAAGAAAATCTTTTAAATTGGTCAAAAGATGATGATTATTTTAAAAGATTTCCCCTTCCTCCTCAGCATCTGTTACTGGGTGGCTTGCAGTAGCTGTTCGTGATGCTGGCATCTTACAAACTTGAAGAAACAACAATAAAAACCCAAGAGACAGTGTAGAAGACTTACACACAGAGACAAGAATTTGTTGCTGTTGGTGCAAATTACATTGCCACAGCTGTTCAAAGTTAGATGAGCATGCATAAATGTGACAGCTATTGTGACTGTTTAATTTTTTTTCTACTTTTTAAATGTTTAACCTTCAGTGATTCTTCTCCCCTCTTTGTGGTATTACACAGTCCAGCTCTCATTACCTGAATTCAAGCACTGCTGCTTACGGCTGTAATAGGCACTCTTGCGCTGGTGTGTTCTCACTTTGCACCACGGCACTTCAGAAGAATGACTTACCGACTAAGACAGAAGCAAGGCAGTGTTCTTTATTTACTTTTTCAGAAGATCTCAAAGCAAACATACTAACCATACCGCATTACCTTACCTCCCTTTGAAGCTTGTGACTCAGTTGTTAATAGAGCCCAGGCCTTTTGCCCCTATGCTGTTTGTAGCATAGTACAAAATTGCAGAATATGCCGAATTGGAAGGGGCCCACAAATATCATCAAGTCCAATTCATATTCTTATGAGTGTGTATTTTTAATAGAGTCAATCACACACCCCTTTTTGACTTTTCAGACTCTTTGAAAATTTATGTTAATTAGATCTCCCATTATTTCCTCTCATGCAGTTGCTGCTTCATGGACATAGTGCTTGTTGTGTGTGTCACTACTGGTGAAGAAAGCTTCTATAATTGGAATATTTCTTTATTGCTTTCTTTTAAAGTTATGCTGGATGCAGTAGGAAAACCAGATGCTCTCTCAGGGTGATGTGGGTGAAATAGTATCTTTTCAGGATTACTATAAATGCTGGTTTCTAATGTAACAGCTTTTAATTATATTAATTTAGCTAATATTTGCAACTGAACTGCTGCTTCCTGAGCATTCCTTAAATTATTGTCCTTAAGTGTTGACAATAATTTAAAAGGAGAATGATGACGACTTGGTGCTTTTCCAGTTTTCAGATGTTTTGGTCATCTTGTTATAGTTTTGTCAAAATTCTATATGCATGAGCAAAATGTTTATGTTAAGTTTATGACTTAATAAGCAAAACTTTCCTGCTGCTTGTCAGTGTGTTTATTGTGAGCTCTTAATTCATTCTAATAACAAGACTGTCAAGGTTAATTTGTAAATATTTCCACTTTTTAATAAATAGATAATTAAATGTTCTTATTTAAAGCCAGAGATATTTTAACTTTTTAAAAATGTTGTTGCCAGGGTGCATATATAAAAATACATATTACAGGAAAAGCATGGATATGTCACATAATTTAAAGTTAAGAAACATTTACCATGTGTACCAAGCTGAAAAGACGTGCTTATTCTCTCCACCCTCAACATCTATAGCTGTCTTTCAGCAGAGTCCAGAGCACATTGCACAGGAAGGTAAGTTTCCTCATTTTATGGAGGAAATGTGGGTCATCTGCCTTACTGATTAATGCAGCACTTCTATTTTTTTTTTTCCCTAATATGTCATAACAACTGTGAATGCCTTAAAAGCTCTTGAAGGCTGTCGGTCGTGGTGAAACACGAAGTTATTGTCTTCTGCAAGCATTCTGGTAAAATGCCTCTTTATGTGGTTGGATATGGCCCTTATATAATTTTTTGTTCTCCTCAACCAATGCAGAGATTAAATGGACTAAAGGAAAGAGAAGTTCAGGTATGTGAGCTGGATCAATCTCCATGCATCTAAAACCTGGTTTCTAACGTAGCACTTAACATAAATGAATTTCGGGCAACATAAATGCAAATATGCACATACTTCTGTTTCTCTCAAAAATTAAACACAGGCATTTACATTAGTTTTATCTTTTACACTTATGTTCTTTCATCAAGCATATTTTGTTTAGGGGAAGCTTATGCAATGAAAACCTCCTGAAAGCAAATTTTATTTCAAATTTGTAGAAGTTTTAAAAATCCACTCAAATACTACACTGTATAGATTAGAATCCTTATCTTAGGTTGGACTAATCTGGAGAGATAGAAAAAATTAACTTAATTTTTTGTTTTAATTAAACAAGTCTGATATCAGTTATGAAGCTTCTTGTGCAAATAATCTTCTGCTTAAGTATATTTTTACCAGTCTCATTTAAACGATCATGTTTCAATATCACTGTCTTGTAGTACAACTGCTGTGACATACTAATTTGCCACTAATTTTATATTAACATAATGACAGGAAATTCTAATAAAATCAATTAAGCTGATATTAATTCGCTATGGCTTTTATACTCCGTGTTGGAGTATGGAATGTTGTGCTCTCTTTCTGATACACAATTTACTGAGAGTTTGTTTTCTGCGTTTCAAAAACTCTGTACAGATAAACCCAGCCACTTTGGAAATAAGTTCTGGAAAAGTTTTTGAAACTTCTCACAGCTGGTCTTAATTATAATTGGGTAATATGTAGAGAATTCTGTGCTAGACTAGTGAAGTGTTTTTGCAAAGTTTTATTCCTGATCTGCTGCAGAATAAAATCTCTTTGTTATTTTTACTCTTCGTCAGTTTCAGCCAGGAAAAATTAACAACCCTCTACTTCGTTAATTATTTTTTTTTCTGAGGGAAAGTCTTGTAAATTCTTACTGTTAGGAGTACTTCCATTGAGTTAAAGACCGACAGAGATAGGAGTTTCCTGAAACTACCCAAAGTTGGGAATACCTGCAATGCAGTTAACCTAGATAAAGCATGATGGTGTGCGGTGAAACTGGTTATGAAACAGTTTTGACGCAAACTGGTTTGGGGTTTGTTTTTCTTTCCTGAACACTGAGCACATAGCCCATGAGTCGTTGCTGCACTTTCTAAAGACAATTGTCACAAATGTTCTAAAAGCTAGAAAATATACAGCCTTTTTACCATACGGACTTTATTTTATGTGAGGTTTTCACAACAAATGAAGATTTCTTTTTTATTTTTTTTTTTAAATCTGCAGCCTTAATGGGGAAGCAGCTTAATTATTGATAATATACCAGGGTGGTACACTGGCTAGATTTCACCCATGTAAATCTGCTGCTGCCTTAGCAACAGCTACAGTGTATCATTTAGTGCTTATGCTGTTTGTGGACTGTACAATATTATAATTACAGAAAGAATTATACAGATGTCGAATGTAGATGAGTTGTGTCTTGTTGAATTTTTTAGAAGGGATATATGTGATGGATATTTATATGCATCTAGCTCCCAAATTTCTTGTCCCCCAGTGCTGTCTGTAGGGTAAAGGAGCAGTTGATGATTGTTTAGGGATCCTGTACTGCCACACAGAAGAAAGGAGCACGAGAGCAGATAGAAAGCAAGAAAGCTGTTACTGTTAACTGTGAGAAGCAGGACAATACTTGAGAATCAAAGGGGTATCACAGCCAGTCCTGTGTAACCAGGGCAGTAGATGCATTTGGCCCCAGGAGTATAGGTGAAGGGAATGCAGGTGGATTTGCCGCTGGTAAGTAACAGCTGTGTTAATTTCCCAATGCAGCCTTGCCCCAATGAGTCACAGCTGTAGCCAGTACAGATAAGTGTGATAAAAGGGAGCAGGTTAGCTGTTGAGGGAGGACCATCCTGGAGGAAAAACCTTGAGGAGGAGGGAATGAGAGGATCATGAAGTAGAAGAAGGATCCTGAGGAGAGAGAATCACTGGTGTGAGGTCAGTCTAAGTCTGCAGCCTGTTGTTGGAGCCTGCAGTCATAGTCTAGCTAGGTAAAAGTCTGCAGTCAGTCTGCAAACTAATACCTGCAGTTGTAGTTTAGCAGGAAATCATCAGCAATCAGAGGCTGCAAGTAGGAGCTTGCTGCAGCCGGAGTCAGTGAATAGTTTGAGTCAGGATGGCTGAGCTGTAAAGAGGAATAAACCAGGACCTTTTCATGCTGTAATAAACAAGCAGTCTGTGTCTTGTCTTAGTTTCTACCCTCTAACAAGAGGGTTGCTGCCACACAGGAGAAGCCTACGAGCAGATAGGGGATGAGGTCAACAATGCAGAGAACAAACTGTTGATCAGAGCAGCATTACTAGAACAATTTCTTAAAAAAAAGTGCATCTAGATCAGATTCTGATTAGCTTTATCTCCTGTTTCTAATATAGCAGACACCTCTGTCTGGCAGTAACCATAAAGTCAGGGCGGATGATATTAAGTGACAGATTCTTTTTATTTGTTTACAGAGACATTTTTTGCTTTCACACTCTGTACTTAATTACTGTGTGCAAACTCTTCTATTACACTGTGCAGTGTTTTTAATGATGATAACTACTTCTGATACAGTATTAAACAAATACAGAAAACTTGGCGAAGACACCAAGGAAGATCGTTGAAGGTTATTCACTCTCATCACTAGCTTTCTTTTCCATCTCCATTTGAATGAAGGAGTTTGCTGTTAACATTTATTGTACTTATTGTGCACTTACTTTACCACTTTTTTTCCAAAAGAATAGAATTTTGCTCACAAGCTAACTCCTCAGCAGAACAGCATTTCTGGGGAAGAGTAGTAAGAAACCTGAAATATCCTGAATGTATTGAAGTAGTCTCAAAATATTTACTTAAGTGTCAATTCACCGAAGTCCTCACTTGAGCTTCTTTATGGGGGTAAAATGATGTATTATTAGTTATATTTTTTGCCTTCAAAAGGTAGTAATTTAGTGCACTATTGTACTGAAATGTCATTGTATAGGGAAGCATGGGTTAGAATAGAGCCATGAACTAGCAAGGAAAAAGAATTATGCTTTTAATGTCAACTTGTTTTTAGGTGTTTCTAAAGAGTTGATGTAAAAGAAAAGCATCAACTATTAAGGTACTTCTTTTAATCTTCTGCTCCAGCCAAAATGCATTCAGCAGTGCTTTAGGACTGCGTTAGGCACAACCAAGACATCTGTAGAGACTTGACATGGCAGAAAAGCATACAAGTAATATAAAGGCTGTACTGTGCCCGTTTCCTTAAGCAGTACAGAGCAGAAAAGGGAATTTATTATTTAAACGTTTATGAAAAGAACAAGAAGTTTTAATGTGTGAATGTGCAGAAAAAAAGAAAGCCTAATTGAATGGTGCGGAAAGCTGCAGTTTTTAAAGCTAGCGGTGGCTTTTCCTTGCTGCTTAAATTAGGCTAGGAAGAAGGCTTTTTTTTCCATTAAATAGCATAATTAGCCTTACAGTAACTGTCTGAGTGTCTTCAAGTCTCCCGTTTGTTATGATCTCCTTGTTTGCTTGCAGGAAGTATTATAAAAGTTAATAAGGGGCTTTGCTCACTAAGACATATGTGGGAAACCCACTAGAAAGTGGGGTATGATAAGTGATGTATGGGGTGAGAAATAATTTGGGAATTTTGTTTTTGACTTCAAGTGTAAGCATTGAAGTTTAAGTTTCTGATTTTTTGAGTTTAGCTTTTCCAGTGATTAACTGTCCCATCTTATTTAGATGTATGATTGACCCTCCTTTTGCTTTGTCATAAAACTCCTCTGACAGGAGGTTGTTAGGCTGTTTTGGATGTATCTGTTGTACTATATGTAAATGATACATCTGCTATACTGTGTATTAAGTCTGAGTCCTTGAAAATTAATGAGAGACCTGTGTTTAGACTTTGGTCTCTAATGCCTGATGAATTGTCCACAGCCTTCCTTTTAAATTGTAAATTTATTTTGTCTGTTTAAATATACTCCTCAACTTAATGTTAGCCTTCATTTTGTCTCCAAACAAGAATGCAGTCTGAATAAACTTCTGTGAAAGGCTGTCTGCTTTTTGGGGATAATTTTTTGCCCCAAATTTAAAAAGAAATATTAATTGGGTTAATACACTTTTTCCTCATGGAACCTCAGTGTGTGTTTATTTTCATTCAGTCATTATTCTCTATATGTAATGGTGCATCTTTGTTAGTACAGAAGAAGGATTAGACAGTGGCTGCGTGGATGAGAACACTGTACACAAGAGGTAACAGTATTGGTCTCATTGAAAATTTTTGAAGTACTTTGATTCCTGAATTAAACCTGACCAAAGGCTTGAAATTTTCATTTTAATGCATTCCAGAGTGTATCTAAGAAGCTTTCTTCGATAGTCTAGTGTTTGATTAACATGCATATTACTAACCCAAAAGAAAGCTTATGTAAATCTCTGTATGTTCTAAAACAGGAGTAGTTGTACTCTGTAACAGATCAATTTTGCTTCTTTTAATTGAAGAGAAAAACAACGATTGGCAGACTGAATGGACTAACAGCTATTCTGGTTTACCTGAAAATCCTAACTTGAAAAAAAATTTTTGCAAACTTCTTGCATTATTAAAGTTGCCTCTGCAAAATCTCTGGGGTGTGTTATAGAAAATAGAGTTGTTTGCTAACCAACTCTACAGCTCTTATTAAGCTTTTTCCATTCTGTAAAGGCAATAGCTCTGAAATACAGAAGAGATTGCATTAAATCCTTGGCTGGCAATTTTGTGTGGGATTGAGTATTGAAATGCAGCAAAGCAAATAATGAAGGCATATGTTTACCTATAATTCTTTTTACCTTGGGAGAAGGATTAAATAGGAACAGTTTGGTTGTTGTCAAATTCTTAACAGTTGCTTTCAAGCATGAAACAGTCCCCGGGCTCTCGGAGGATTTACTTAGCAGTTTGAATAGAGAGGTCTTTACTGCTAATGGAACTGAGATGGCAGTCTTAAGCAATGGGGTGCTTTATAGCCTCTTCAGCCACTTGAGAAGATGTAACATCAAATAGCTGAAATCGTCTTGGTCTCCATTGGTGTTTGGGAAGTTGCACAAAGATTGATGAATAAATAATTCAGAGTTGTATGAACGTCTTGATGCCAGAGCGTTGCAAGTATCTAAAAGCTTGAGTCGCGGAAGGTTTAGTACCAGGAGACGTTTTGTAGTTTTTGTGTGAGCTTTGCCCCAGGGAACATTTACTGAAGTTTTAAAAAAAAAAAAAAAAAAAAAAAAAAAAAAAAAAAGGAATCAAAATCTACTGGGATTGATTGAGGTTTGTAGAGAAGTGTTTAAGATTCTGAAATATTCTTCATAAAAAGGGATGTCTTTTATTTGCAAGGATGGCTTGCAATTATTTGAACTATTTTGTAGCTGAGATTTCTTATCAGTTGAGTTGTTTGCTGTTAAATTCCTTCGCTGTATGATGATTTTTTGATTAAAAAAATCTACGATTCTGAATACGCTCCCATCCCACCTGTAAATAAGTTTTTCAGTTTTGCTTTGACCTCAGGGTGTTTTTGTTGTTGTTGTTGTTTTTTTTTTTTTTCTTTGTTTGTTTAAAGTTACTATATGGAGTAGATGCTTTCTCTGAAAGGAGAAGGCAGCAGAAAGGCTATTAGCATGGGAAAAATATTAGATTTACATATCCTAGGATTTCTTTCCCACCAAGTGAAACAATGTTATTTAGGGTTCCAATTTTAAAAAGTGTAAAAGCTTTCCCTCCAATACTCCCTTCTCCTCTTTAAATTTCTTATTAAACCTGCTAATGAGATATCTAGTATTTAGAAGCTTTACTACAGGGATCAAAATGTAATGTGATAAACTCTTCTGGTTGAATTTGCACAAACTTGGGATAATTTTCTGTGCTTTAAAAAGGTTCTTGCCTATTCAGTTCATCTAATTTCTTCACATGCTAATTGCTGTGTTGGTACAGAACTCTTAAATTTCAGCTTCTCTAATTTTTCCTCTGAAAGCTATAAAGTCTGTCCTGTGACTTGTCTGTAAGAAACTCAAATAACAATTCAATTAATTTATAGATTTGCAGATTTTAATTTTCTCTGTTGCGTACACAGGCTTTCCCATTACGTTTTGCACTATTTTTTTGTACCTTTATGGGGAAAGGTATTGATGATACAGGGTGTCTGTCTGATGGCTAAAGAATACGTATCCTGGGGTTGAGATTTTAGTGGTAAATTACTATCACTTAGATAATTTAAATGAATACCCATTTCTGATTTGAGTTTGTTTACCCTTTGAGGGTCTGCTCTGTTGTATTTCATTATGCATTTTTTTGCTAGATGAGGAAATTACCTATTTTCAGAAGTCTTACTGTTGTTTAAATTCTTTAGAAAATGAAAAAATTGCCTGTGAAACCTTCTAAAATAGTTACTTGGAATTCACAGATCTCATATAAAATGGTAGATTTTCCAGAGCTTCATTAATGCTTGTGTTCCTTCTAACAATTCTTTGGTTTATTCTGCCAAAATTGTCTCTTGTACGCTGAAGTCTGCTAAATTACCTAGCAAAACCAAAAAGTGATACTGGATTTTATTGTTGAGTACTTTTATTTTATTATCAGCATTAGAAGCTTTTCACTGCAGCATCATGGCTTTAATCCTTTAGGTTGTCATTTCTCTCTCCCGTATCCCTTAAAAGTTAGCATCCCAAGACATCAGAAACTGGAGTACATGTCTGACAAAAAGGTTCAACTATTATGACTACCGGTGATAACACCATTAAAGCCTATATTTGCCACTGGTCTCTTCAGATAATTGATGAATACTGTCTCACCTAATATAGTGCTTTTAGTCTCCAGTGGAGCCAGAAGCCCTC
Organism: Sylvia atricapilla; assembly: GCF_009819655.1. Classification (NCBI taxonomy): domain Eukaryota; kingdom Metazoa; phylum Chordata; class Aves; order Passeriformes; family Sylviidae; genus Sylvia; species Sylvia atricapilla. Next base: position 102,125,735 of record NC_089140.1, on the reverse strand, counting down.
TGACGAGATTCTCTTGCAGTAAAAGGAACAGCCACTGTCACCTGGTCTTGTCTTGCCTTGCAGTTTTCTGCAAAAAATCGCCTGTGGAATTGAATAACAAATGGAAAGTATCATAAAATCTACTGCCAGGATAAGAAGATACTGCTGTGCTGAGCAGAACTTGCTTCCAAGCAGACTGAAACCAAAGCAAAATGTAGCAATTGAAAACATTTTGTTTATTTTTAAGAATGAGCTATATTAACAAGGGACACCCCAAAGAAAAGCATAAATCTTCCTCAAAAGGCTTTCAGGTAATGTCTGAAATGTCCATCAGGACATGTGATTCCTGCTGTTAGTGTTCTGTCAAAACGGTAGGTGAATTCACAGTTCCCATGGGAGAATGGGTAAATGATGTCCATCTCCAGCTGCCTTTGAAAGCTATGTGGTGTCTTTCAGTAACTTGCCTAATCTGGTTACTTTTTTGTCAGGGCTTCCTTTGGTAGACAATCCATTTAGTGACCTCTTGCTGTGGAAGTAAAGGGCACTTTTGTTCAAGTCAGCAGACCTCAGCCTGAGATACCGTTACATTTACTTGCCTTTTAAAAAATGAGCATCTCTTCTGGGACTTTGTTAGCTAAACTCTGAAATGTTCTTGGGAATCTAAAGACTGGTCACCTCCTGTTATCCCAGAAACAGTGTACTTACAATTCTCCTCATGTGTTCAGGGCATAGCCAGCTTTTACAAGCTTCTCTTCCCATTAAAGGAAAGTCAGTGCTATTTTCCAGGTCAAGCACTATTTCCTCAGCTGTGAAGTGAGGCACAAGACTTCTGAAATCAGGAATATGAAATGGGACAGGTTTGTTCTCTTTGAATCTTATGGGAACCCATGCAGTAAGGCATTTTGTAGCTGTTTGCTAGTATTGCTGCTAAGTGTTTGGGATGAATTCCTTGTGGATTAGAGGTTGGGTGAATCGTAAAGTCAACCAGAAAGTAGAGTAGTTGCTCGGGTGGCTGATCGTGACCTGTGAGCTCATAGGCAAGATGCAATTCCAGCAATTCAGTTGCACGGACTTGCAGAGGGATGAACAATCAAATATTATTGGCACGGATGAAATCACGGAGTTAACATTGAGAAGATGTTGGCGAAAAGATAATGTTTTAGCTGCCGTGAGAGTGCATGCATGGCAGAGGATTTATTTTCTTAAGGAAATGCAAACTTCTGAAATTGAAATCTTACAAGAGCAGCACTCTGCCCGCATATTAGATTGGGCAGTTTAGTGATCTGGTCATTGCAAGCTCCTGATGTTCAGCATCTCCCTCTCCACAGCGTAGTTGTAAAAGAAGAAAAGGGAAATCTGAAATCCTGTGGTGAAGTTCCAGCTGTATGTACAGATGTCATTGCGGTGTAGGTTGATCTTACACAAATCATATCAAATGACAGTGCTGACAGGAACTTGGTTAATTCAAATATAATAGCTATTTTGATAAATTAGATACATGATGCAGTGTTAAATAATTTACAAAAGAGTATTAATTAAAACAACTTAATTGCTCTTTATTCTGGAAATGTAAAATGTTAGTGTGCACAGTCTTGCAAATATTTGTCTCCACGAGATTCTCTACTTCTCTATATATAATAATAGAATTTCTGTATCTACCAGTATTAATAGATTTGTGTAAAAACTTTGTTGAGGTGGTTTTAGGGCAGACTGAGTCAGTGTGTTGGAGCTTTTTTGATAAAAAATCTGCACTTAATGGCTCTCTCACACAGAAGTCTTTCAGGCCTTCTGCATTATGATTGTGTAACAGGAAATTTTGAGCTCAGGGTCAACTCACGCTAAGAGGGAACCCAGCTTGATGAGTTCATAGCCCGCTTTTTGTTGCTGTTGGCAATTTATAGTCTTATTAGTGCTGGATTTGAGGAATAAATGTTCACCTTTGAGAGGACTCAACCCTCCTTGTGTTGCTCTATTGTTTCTGCTAATACTTTACATGCATTTATCAGTTACTGTTTAAAGAATGTAAGAGAAAAACCTTTCAAGGATGTCTTTCATTTGTGATTTCTAAACATTGGTGTTAGCTGGCTTTCTGGCTATCTATGCCCAGCATTTTAATATTACTTGAATAAATTCTTATCTTAAAATTAGGATCCTATTCCCACACCACAAGCCCCAAGTAATATTATGAAATTGAAAGGTCCACTGTGGTACTACTGAAGTCATGTAATGGATAATAACAGTGCTTAGAAACTTGGAAGTAAGTGCTGCTTTCTCATACCCATAATCAAATAGCCATTACTCCTTTGCTACAAAACCAGTGAATTTTATACCTTTTTGCCTTTGAAACTGTTGGTGATTTGATATGTGTCATAACACATAGTGGTGAGTTTCTGTACAACACGGTGGCTTATGCAATGTTGGAAACTGCTAGAGTTCATAAAAAATTCCAGAGGTTACTAATTATAGTTCTGGCAGCTAAATATTTTTAACCTCAAGGCCTACCCCTCCTTACCGCTTTTAGTTTTCTGCGTTTTGTTGTGTAATAGTATCCACACATCTTGTTTCTGCATCCTGATTTAGAGCTTCACTGAAATTTTAGTAGTCTTAATCCTTTGTCATGAAGATCTTGTGGAAATTTTGTTTTTTTTTTTTCTTTTTAGAAAGTCACCACAGTTTGCTGTAGTGAAAAGTTGATTTTACTAGGCAAGAATTTTCCCTGTGTTCCAGGCCTAAGAATAATTTGATGCTTAAAAGTATTGTTGAACAACAACAAAAAAAGGGTAAAATATTATTTATTGCCTGTTAAAAGGCCAGTTTCCTTCTTTTGTTTCTCTTTCCTTTTTAAGGAAGCTGATCTGGTTTGGAGTTTATGGAAATTTTTACGTGGTCTGTAGACTATAATACCAGAAGGGGATGGGAGTGGGAGTTTGTGGATTGGTTGGTCGGTCTGCCTTCATAGTCCAGGCTGTAGCAACTTCCACACTTAAGTCCTCCTTGAACCCCCGCATTTAATGTCCAGGCAGTGCGTGTTTGTTTCTTTTGCCCCGTGGTTCTATGAAGAACCCACAATTGTTTAGTTGTCTGAGTATGTTTGGGTTGGTGTGTTTGGTTTGGTTTATGTTTGTTTTTAAACACTGTTGTTGATATTTTCTGTCCTACCTTCCTGGCATAGAGGTCCTTGTTCTCCATACTCTTTCTTTCCTTCTAAGTGCAAGTTTTTCTGCATGTTTGCCAAAGTGATTGTATACTAGTGTCTGACTGAATGTTGCTGAGGTTGCTTTGTAATGCTCTGTATTACTTAGTGTTTGTTCCTTAGTCCTTCCATCATCTTCAAACTCGGTTTGGGGATGGTGCAGCTTTCTGAGAGGTTATTAACAGTGTCCTATTAAATATTTTTGTTAAGACCTCCCACTTCACACTGTGTTTTGTGGTTTTTTTTTCCCCAGGTAGTTACTGTATGTCTTTGAATAGGTTTTAGTTACATTAACAAATGTAATTTTTAAAATCAATTATTCTGATTTTTCTGATATGTTATTGTGAAGTCCTCATGAAAATATATAAAAACTCACATTTTGATAAATTTGCTTTCAAGCACATGCTTCAGATTTTTTTTTTAAGGTAATATCCATATAATTGAACTTTGTAGCAGCTCTTCTCTCACTGGGGATTGTTTCCGGATCCAGAGAGAGTTAAATACGTTTCTTGTTCTTGTCATTTTTTTGGTGTGTGTCATTCCATCTTTATCTGCTGATTACAGCTTTATTTCCTGAAATTTGTTGGTATTTCAGGACTTCAGTTCTTGCATGGTTATTTCCTGAATACTATGCATGCTTCAAAAATTGCTGAAGTCATCTGTCTTTGAAAGTCTAAACTATGTGAACTTAGTAGAGCTGCCTGTGGCATGTTAATCATTGTTTAACGTCCTCATTTACTGAAAAAAAAAATTTATTTTTCATTGTATGGAAAAAATACCGCCTCTGACTTATGACACAGGTAACATATCTGCAGCCTGTGACTGCTTTTCTTAGCATTTTGAGTATGTGGAGACTAAAGCAAGTAAAGCTACATCTTTGTTTAAAGAACAGTGTAACTTGACACAGTTTTCTCGTTTTGAGTTCCTCAGCCCTAGTAAATGATCAAAAGCAGCCAGTGACTTCAGCAGGTTCATCAGGCCATGCTTGTTCTCAGTATTACAGCTGGGCAGTTTTAGCCAACTTCCTCTGGAATTTGACCAGGGAAATGCATTGGAAGCGCATGAAGGTGCATGGGATTGTACACTGTGTTATTAATACTAATATAACTGCAGAGAAAACTGGCTGGTAATCTTCCACCCTACTGTCAGAAAGTGTGCTATCTGAGCACAAAGGTCAGGAAATCCCAAGCATAATCAAGAACGGGTTATTTTGGCTGTACACACTTTTTATCTGAGCCTTGAGTCAGAAACAAAAGCTTTAGCTTTGCCAGATCTGCAGCCTATTGTCCCAAGTGCTGCAGTTTCTGTGACTGATCTCTGCTTCTTGCTCTGTCAGCCCCTCAGTGCACATTGAAATCTCCTTCTCCACGTTTAACAGCTGTAAAAAAGCTCAGAGGAAGAGGCAATTAGTTCCTGCTAGTTGTGTGAAAATTTGTGGCTGAGGAAAGGAGCAAGGTTTGAGTTGGTGTGTGCCCAGGGAGCAGTTGCTGCTGTGCTCAGCTGCTTGCCCGCCTGGAACCATCACCGTGGGGTTCCCTGGCACACCGAGTGGGAGGCAGAGGGGAACGGCAGCAGTAAGGAGGGAAAACGTGAGGACCCTGCTTTGTGGAGTTTGTGATGAGATGTGACAATTTGTGGCAGGAAATCCTGAGCTATTTCCTTGAGCTCGCATTTGTTCCATTGTGAAAGAAGCCAAAGTGCTGATTTTTCTTCCTTTTACTTTGATGAAACTTAAATATACCAGGTAAAATTCGCTTTTAAGTGGCGTGCAGTGGAGGGGGCTTGTGAGAAAGATATTTTGTCTCTTCATTGCTGTATTTTCTTTCAAGGCTCTTCTTAGTGTATTTAACATTCTGCTGTGTCCTCAGGACAGTTCTTAAGCTTCTGAATGTTAACATTACTGAATTAATTATTACTTTTATTTGGATTTGATGAAGATTATGTTTTGCAGCATTTAAGGTCATTTGCCTGAGGTTGTAAGTTGAAGAATACGATTAGGTGGTTGGCCTGCCACTGCTTTTGTGGTCTTGGCTTAAAAAGACATAGGAGATCTGCATGACAAAGCATGGATTATGTATTTCCATGGTAGTTAAAAAACCTATCCAAATGGACTGATAGAGGATAAAAGGAGAATAATTATGAAGGCTGGTTGCATTCCTGTCAAATTGCATTTCTTTCTAAGAGTGCTGCTTTAAGTGAGGTTGCTTCTCTCTTCACTCTGATGAGAAAGCTGAAAACAGTGAGGTCTGTACTTTTTTGTTATGAACAAAATTAATTTGTTATTAGACAGGAGTGGCAAAGGTCAGCTAGACTTATTTCCACAATGCTATTGTTGTTCAGAAGTTAAGATAGGCAAGATAAGACAGTTGAAATAAAATACTATGCCAGAATATCTTCCTGACTAGCAGCTGAAGTATACTATTAACCTAGTGTACAAAACAAAAATTTTATATTAGCAGTGGTTTTCAGGAAAGCTGCAGGCCTTCCCAATGTGATCTCCTTGTTCCTGTCTTTGCCTTGAAAAATTGTGAGAGAGCTAGAACATTTTTCGTTGTTTTGTGAAGGTCATTGTTGTGTAGTTTTGCAGAATCAACCGGTTTCGGAGTTGGGCATCCCCTGCTGAAAGGCCCTGCCAGATTATAATACAAAAAGAAAAGTGTTTTCCTAAGTAGCTGACTCAAATTAATTTCGGTGCTGCCAATCCCCACACCTCCATCCCTTTCTCCTCCTAACAAATAACTTCCCTGAGCCCTTGGCAATCAGCTGCCACATAGGGAAAATCAGAGGCGATGTGAGTAAACGGATGTGTCACTCCGTGGTCTGTGTAACACCGTGATGTTTGTGGTCTGTGATGTTTGCAAGAGCTGCAGTGTAACATGGAGAGGAGGCAGGTGAAAATAAAGCACGTGAATGAGGGTCTGGCTGTGAGAGCATCACTCTCAAAGGTGACAAAGAGAAATGGAAAGAGGAACAATATTGAATGTAATGACCTTGGTAAGAATGCCGGTTGTGGAAGTTAACGTTTGCTGCTGTCATAAATATACTTTTGTTGTTGTTACAGAAGCAAACGCACTATATTTAAGACTAATGCAAAAAGTAATTGAAGGCTGCTTACCAAAGGCAGCTATGAAAAGAAGAAAAAAATCCAGCAAGGAACCAATAATTAAAGGCACTAATTGGGTGCACTAAACCCATTCATTAATAAACGTATGTCAACAAAGTAATCAACAGATTAAAGTCCAAATAATGCAAACATTAGGACTGCAATACTAATATACGGAGCTAAATTAAGCAGAGGAGACACTACTGTTTTCTCTGAAGATTCACTCTGTGTATATGTCCTCAAAAATTAAATTGAAATTTTAAATAATTAAATAGCTTTTACTGGCCTAGAGGGATTAAAAAAAAAAAAAAAAGATGGTTTCATCTACGTATCTTGTGGTTCAGTTTTGCTGAATAATACTGGGTTGGTTGTATCCCAGACACAAACTGTTAAAATCAAAATGTAACCATTCTAGTCAGGAGTAGATATGATACCACAAATAATTAGTCTGAATATTAGTAGGTGATGTGTTTGCTCTGACAGAGTTGTAGTAAAATAAGAAGAAATAATATCTTTTCGGTAGTTCTCAGGTGGATTTCAAGTACTAAATATTTCCCAGTAGAAAAAGTAACTCTTTCATGGTATGATCTGAAAGAGAATAAAGGTTTTTTTTTTTTTTTTTTTTGGTCTTGGAAAAAAAAACCCTTTGAATATCTGATCTTTGCAAAATGACAAATCTGCTATTTTTTAGATGATAATTTCAGCTAAAATTGCTATTACTGCTTTATTTGATGGAAAGATTAGCCGAAATGCAGGGAAACATCAGGAGTGTCCTACTAATTTATCTGTTGAATAAAAAAAAAGAGATGGGATGAGTTTTAAAAGCAGTAAATATGTCACCTTATATAAAGTATTACAAGATTTCTGATTTAAGGCCTTTTTTATTGTTCAAATGACATTGCACAACATCCCTTTTGTAGGTTTTTTCCTTCTTTTTTTCCCTGAAGTTTTTTATAGAACTGTAAGGTTTATTGCCATCTATCAGCTTCTGCCTACTTAGTCATTCACTGTTGTAATTTTTTATGCCACTATTCCCACAGCAAGAGGCATAGAAAATACTTGCTGCTAAAATCAGTTGAAATGTAGTCTGGGAAAGAAATCCCAATTCATTGTAAGCATTTATTTAGGTAGTTGGTAACAATTGGACATAGGCTAGAAAGTGAATTAAAACATTGCTGAAGTTTCTGCAGTTTTTTAAAGTGCAGAAACTTACAAAGGATGAGGTTATCTGTTGATACCTTTGGTGTATCTAAAATGTCTTCAATAAGTTTCTGTTCCTGGCTTTTCATATATTGAAGAGAGACATCTGTTAAAAGTTCAATATGGTGGTACACAGATGAAAATCCCATTACTTCAGGATTCTAAATGTCATAGATGTGCTAAAGAACATCAGAATACAATGAAACCTCTTCCGTAGCTTGTACAGCGGCATTTCCAGTCTTTCAGTTCTGTTTGTGCTCTAGAGACTGGCCAGGCACATAATGGATGGTTAAACCTGGGAATGGTTCTGGTTGCTGGCTTGCAGGTGATCTGCTGGAATCGCGTGCTGAGAGCAGTGGTTGATGTCTCTGAGTTGCTTAGTAACTTATCTGCGTGGGTTGTCTTTCTCCAGTTCCACACTGCTTTTGTGGGTAATGACAGCCTCGCTCGGATGTTCCAGCACCTGCTGGCTCTCATACTTCCACCACAGGAACACTGCAGACAGTCATTAAAGCAAAGGCTTGGCAGGAGGCATGTCTACCATGGCTGACATAGCTACAGCCAAAGGCAACTGGAAACCAGAAACTGTAATGCGTATTTAGAAGGAGTGCTGGGTTATCTTATTCTCTGAAGGAAAATGCATTTTGCCTTTGTGTAACAAAATTGATGTGTTCATCCTTATTTCTGCTGTTGGGATAGGAAAGCTGCTGGAGTGCAGCAGTTCCTATGACATAATGTTGGTTTGAGCTGCAGCATATCCTGAAGTCTGCTGGCTGTTTTCTAGATATTCTTTTAATACCAGGGCACCAGGGGTATCATTTCAGGTGATTAAAATAAAGGAGAAAGATCCCTTTTAAATTCAAACCTATTTTTCTGTGTAAATTCAACATACTAGTTCATTGCTCTTGAATCTTACCTTCAATAATCTTCCATTTTCAAATAGCTCTTTTTCGCTTCCTAACTTGCTTGTGCTTGCAAGTGACAACCAGAAGTTGTGGGACTCAAATGTTATTTACCTCTGGTGAAAGACTACATAGTAGAATAATGCTGGGAATCTTGGTCTTTGGAGGTTGCTTCTACTGCATTAGCCACCTCAAAGTATTAAGTTTTTTATGAATGTCATTATAAGCATACTAGTGTAACTTCTGGCTTTGAGAATTCTTTTTTTTATCCTGTTGTAGTGTATATTCAAAAACGTAGAGCAGCAAGTCTTTTTCCTTTGGCTCTTTTCCAAGAGAAAAACATCCTAATATGTTTTTTAGTCTTCAGATAATATCAGAGATTGCAATAGATAATTTTAATGGTATTTCATACTGATTTTGAAGATGGATGGAGTTTCATATTTGGCCAACAGTAAAAAAAAAAGGGAAAATAAGGTGTAAGAGCATATGATTGATATTATGGTAAATGTGCATTGTAAGAGAAATTCAAATTCCAGCACAATTCTTTTTGTATTGTTATTCACCTTCCTGTTTTTAAATTGTGAAGGAGTGAAGTTAAAAATGTTTTATACACCTGTTTCACTTAGAACTACGTTCTTCAAAACACTGACAAGAGGCTTCATTAATATCATATAATATATAATCAAATATATTATATTTGATTATAATCAAATATAATATATTTGATTATATAATATCAGTCAAAGGGTGCAGATCTCTAGAATATCACTTTTTCTGGAGTTTTAACTCTCAAATCCTTTTTGAGATAAGATGGGAATGCTCTCTCAGGATTTCTGTTGCTAAATTAAGGATCTTAAGTTCATAGGAATGAGTTTAATGGGCAGTAATCTACTAGTGGTGGGGAATAATTTCCACCACTACTGATCAGGGTAGCAAACCACAGTAACGGCACTGATAATGGCTGTGGGATACCCAGGCTTTAAATGCTGTGGTATTTGTGGTTATTCCGCTTTGAATGTGTGAAAGCAGTCTTGGCAGTGAAGTTAAAAATCCAGGCTATCTCTGTGCCCAGGCTGTGGGAGGCTGGGGTGGTGTAGCACAGGCTGCACATGCCCTTGCTTTCTTTGGAAATGCTGTCTCTCGCTGACGCTGCATCATTGGGCCTGCAGATGTTGGCAGTTCAAGAGGTTTCTGATTTTTGGAAGTCCTAAACTGCATTGGGTGCTGGAAACTTAGTGTTAGCTTTTCATGAGTTAAATCCTAGGAGTGTATGTTGAGGTCATTGCATAAAATCATGAGCTATTAGTTGATATGTTGATTTAATTAATTGCTGGTTATTTGTCTTAACTTAGAAGCAAGACACATATATGTTACCTTTGCCTTTTTTTTTTTTTTTTTCTGGTCAACTCTCTTTACATTTCATCTCAATTGCCTTGTTCTCCCAAGATCCTGTCTTCTTGTTGTGCAGGCAAAAGAAGGGAAGTTTTTTTAAGCATGTTTTTTTACTGTTGTTGAATAGTAATTTAGTTTAATGCTTTGCCCTTGTCCAAGGGAGGCAGGCCATCTTTTATGTTCACCATGTTGTAAGGATTTTTTTATCTTGTTTCTGTGTTTGTTTCTACTATTTGTGATACTGTAGGTGAGCGTGCAAATCAGTGTTCGGTGGATCACAGAAAAGGATGGGTGTTCTTTCATTAAGCAGAAAGAAAACCTATTGTATACTGTCCTGTAATCTGCATGTTTCCCATGTTTCCATCTCATTTTGTTTATTTTGATAACTTGGTGAGAGCTCAGTAGGCTGATCATCAGCAGGTGACGTGTCTGTGGATTTGGGGACTTAAAACACCTCCGCTTCCTTCACAGGTATTCACAGTGAAACCACACTGTTCAGCAAAAAAGCCGTGATTCCTGCTGATGAATTTTTTCTTTAATCCCAATCTTAAGTTTTTATGTCCGTAAAAGTAAGGTTGATCAAGTGCACCCCTGCAAATGGTCCAGCACTTTTTCCTGGATATCAGGCATAGAATTTAATAAAGGTTAAGAGTTTTCTTGTTTTCCTTAGCCTCTACCTGCATTATGCACAGTTTTATAGGAAGTCAGTGTAAAAACATCTTTATCTTTCTTTTTTGTCAGTGTTTAGTGTCTTTGATTGTTGGTTGTACAGCTGCTAAACCAAAGAGCACTTCATAGGGAAATGATTTGGTTTGGGACCAAGTGATAAAGCATAGGTTTAGTGATTTTTCACGACAGGACATTCTGTGACTGGTTAGTGTATTGCAAAGGAAAGCTAGGAAGCCCTTTTTTTTAATTATTTTTTTTTTTTATTCATGTGGTAGTCTCGGTGCCCTAAATACTCCTGTGTCAGCAATTAGCAGGAGCAGTGTTTCATTAATCCATCAGATCTCTGATGCAGCACATTTTAAGGCCAAGAGATAATAGGGAATCATTTGTTTAAACCTCAGGATTAGCTTCTGATGGATCAGGCTGCAGTGTCATTAACAGCGATGGTGGTAGAACTGTAAACCAAAGCAGTTACACGGTGTGTGGTTGATACTCTTAAAATTGAGCAAAAGCTCTGTTATCTTGTACTTCTAAGCTGATAAACATCACATAACTCACATAAATTTGAGGAATAGCTGTGTTATTTTCGATAGTGCTTATAGTTTCCTGTTGTATGAAACATTTAATATGTAGCCATAACACATCTGATACCAATTTCTTACTGAAAGAATCTTGGGTTTGTGTTTCATAACATTAATCTAGATGCATTTTACTATTATTATTAATGCAAAAATCCATTCAAAATGTCTGATCCTTATAAAGTACAGTAGTTCTGTTAGACCAGAGGAGTTTTTATATTTCTTGTAAGTATTTAGAATGAGGTGTTTCATTTCTGTGCTGAAGCACGAGCCTTTAAAAGTGAGAACTCTTCAAAATGCTAGCAGTTGGTTTAATTTGTAACTTACACAGTATAGTGAACTTGCAGATTATTGTGCTCTTATATTATAGAGATAAAAGAGAATTTATAGGTACTTGCTCCTTTTGATTGAGCAGCACTTTCAGAAGGGTGTAAGTGCAGTAGTGGCTGAAATGATAAACTTTGCAATCCTGTTCGGCTCCCATGTGGAGACAGGAAGGGTAGAGACATCACGTAGGACTGAATGGCAGATAGCACCTTGTCTACAGTAAAATCACAGTCAGGCATGAATGAGTTCCAGTTCCTCTGCACTGACAATATTAGTTCCATTTTCAAGAAACCATGCTGTACAGAGTTGGAAGAGGTTGTCCACTGTGATCAGATAGTTTCTGTGTTCTTTTTCTAATTCTCAGAATATATCTGGCTACTTCTTGTTGTAGGCTGGCCACTGCTTTTACTTCCTGGTTTACTGGCCTCTTCAGTATATTTTGCTTTTTAGGTCAGTTGATCGGCATTCAAACCTCGCAGAAAATGAGGAGCTGAGGGCTTCCTCCTTATTCTGCTGCCAAAACATCATAGCCTCCAGGTCAATCATGACCTATATATATATGTATAGATCCACTTGCCAAGATGTACTCTTGCCTTATCTTCCAATACTGGAAGGGTTGTGGGGATTTAATTCAAGGCAGTGCTATCCTGGTTCTCGATAGAGCCAAACAGATTCCTGCTTGGATGTAGTATAGAGGTGGGTGGGAGAGAAGCAAACTACTTGCTTTCCTTTATCTTGAAATGTTTCACCTGATGTGAAGGCAAAACAACCCGCCAAAGCCAAGTGGAATTTGGTTTGTATCTATTTCAGTTGTTGTTATTCTTAATTGGAAATTAGCAGCAACTGCTTGATCATTTTACTATTAGACTGCATTAGCTGTTGAGTTCATTGGCTCATGTGATGGTCCTCTGCACTTCTGAATAGTTAGATTTGATATAATGGCACTGCTTGTGTAGAAACTGTTACTGACACACATGTTGCTTTTCATTGGTAGACCTAAAGATATATCAAATCAGAACCCTACTGGAATAAACATGGTCATTAAAAACTTGAACAACATAAAAAACATCCAAAACACCTTAAGGTAAATGAATAAAGTTGATTGGCTATCTGAGATGAGGGAGCTCTGTTCAAAAAAGATATATTTATTAATTTTTTAATTATATGGTCATGGTGTAAACATTGACCACTTATGTGAACTTCTTGCCAGTGGTAACAAATAATTAAATAATTTCATTGTGAAATTATAATAAAATAATTTCATTGTAAAAATCTTTTACTTGTGTGCTTTGGGCTAATGGCAACTTTGCAATATGCCTAAAAAATGAGAACTACCATGTTAATTGTTCATCTCTTATACTTAGAGCTCCAGCTATAGCATCGCATGTGTTGTACCTGCAGTAGTGTGATGCAGGTCTCTTTTGAAGAAAGGGGAACTTTCAGATAAATAAAGGTCAGTCTACTCTGGGATTGTGTTACTGCTGTAGGTAGCCAGTGTAGCTGCATTTTCCGGTGTATAGGCTGTGGAGTTCTGCACAGAGTTTGTGATTTCTTATTGTGCTTTCAGGATCAGCTGTCTAATGTGGAGGAGAGACAGATATGGATGATTATTTCAGTGTTTGCAATATAAGGAAAAATGAGTATTGTTATTTGGCCATGATGATGTGAGGCACAAAGCAGACTTAGATGTAGTTTCTCCCATTGTCTTTCTAACTTTGGTCTGAAATTTTTTGTACCTTGAGGCTTTTTTTTTTTTTTTTTTTTTTTTTTGTGTGTGTGTGTGTGGATTTTTTTCTTCACCTTAGGGAGGACATAGAAAGAAATAGTGAGTGTATGCTGGAGTGGATTAGATATTTGCCAGCTACCATGTCCAGTTTCACGGATTCCGTATTTTTGAATAACCACCTCCTGTTACAGTTATTATATATATAAAGATGAAAGTATAGTAGTTAAGTTTTCTTCATTCTGCAAGAAGTCATGATTTTAATCTTGCTGACTTTACCTTCTAATTCATTTTTTATTCTTGTAATCTCCTTCTGTAATTTCTTCAGAGGCTAATTACAGTCTTCCTGATATGCAATGTTTCCATGTAGCACTCTTAGTTGTTTTATTCCATGGGACTTTTCAATCTGGAAGTGATTAGTTTATTGTGCTGAACTGCTTGTCTTCCAAGTTACTCTTTCTGAACGATTCTGGTCTAATTGTGTTCTTTCAGCCCTTGTCCTCTCCAGCTGTCCCACTAATCTCTTTCAACTTGTGACATGCTAGATGGTTTTGGTGTACACTACAAAAAGGTAGAAGGAAAAGCAGTGTTTATTCTGCAGATTTTGCATGAGGGCACTAAGAGCAGGCTGTCATAGTCGTCAGTAGCTCTGTCTATCTGCATGAGTCTGTGCAGTGAATTCATCTTGACTGTCACCTTGGGGACCAAGAGGATATAGTTTCTCACAGATGCCTACCCCAACCCAAAAGCTGTTCTCTTCCATTCTGTGTTACGGCATTTGCAGAGCAACTCACAAGAGCCCTGGGGATTTCTCTGACATTAAAAAATAAGGGAAAAAAAATGCTTCAGAGTGACCTTTATTAGCTAACCTTGAGCAACTCATCAGAGCTGCTGGGGTACAAGCAACACTGTGGTGAATTCAAATTTAAAATTGGTGTTGGTGCATTTGCAGTTTTGTGTCTGTTAATGTGTGCCCTTATGCAGCGGCTGGGTGTAGTTTTCCTATTAGGAACTCTTAGCTACTGCTTTGGAGAGATGATCCAGGCTTGGACACTAGTTGATCAATAGTTGTTTATCTAAAAAAAAATTAGGAAAACATCCCACAGAATATTTTTATAATCAACATCTGCATATACGGGAAGAACCATTGGGAGTCCTTTTCAGCGGGATGAATAAAAAAGCTGCATTTCCTCATTTGGCTATTTGAAAGCCTTTCTTGGTTTTGTTGACTGTCATTCTGGATCCATGGTGAGAATAGAATCCCTTTTTCATTTAGAAAACCAGGGCTGTTTTGAGAGTGAGTCACGCTTTCTATGATTATTTGAGTTAAAAAGAAAGACTGAGCAGTTTGTCTTTCATATGTGTATTATGGGGCTTTCTCTTCCCTTCAGATTAAATTATTTTTATATCACAGGATCATTGCAAATTCACCTGACCTGAGGTAATCTGACCTGTGGTCCATGATCATCATACTGATAAGACAGACATGTAGTTATGGTGGGATGAGGATCAGGGTGAATTACTTTTAAATTTGGGATGTTACTTCTGCACCTGGGAATAAGCCACTAAATAAGAAGCAATCTTATTGTATGTGTCCAGCAGAACTCTTTTTTTCAAAGCTATTTGGCTTAAAAGAAAAAGCAAAAAATGAAATTTGTCTCTGATGGATGGTGAATCAATAATCCCCTGCTGTAGATGAAGTGTTCCATATAGAAGCTCCATCCTGGTAGAGTAAATGGAGATTAGTCTTGCTAGAAGAGAAATCTTCTGTCATAAGTCACTGAAGCTGCCTACTTCTCCTCCCTCTAGGGCCCCTGTCCTGCTTCTCTCCCATCTTTCCCATAGGAAATATTGTGCTGATGGAGATAGAATGGCTAACCTCACTGTGTTACTATGTTTGCTCTTGTTTTGTGAAAGTGAATATTGAAACAATTTTTGGGGATTCCTTACAAATTACTTTTGCCTAGAAGTATCTCATATCCTCTTCTCTTAAATGTTATTAATGACCCTTACACACTACATTGTGCCATGTGTGCTTGTGCAAAAACTGAGTCCTGGGAGGAGATAGAGGCAGTGAGAAGTAGAGGGGCTGCTGAAATGCCAAATGCTCCAGCCTGTGAACTGTCAGAGACTGTGAAGTTTAGAAGGTGGATAATTATATTTAGCTTTTTTAACCCCTTTTTTTTTGGTGAGGGGAGGGGGAAAAAGTGTTCAATCCCTCTATGGGATTTCACTATAGGAGTCTGACTTCATGAGTCTCTGGATTCCTTCTAACTCAGAATATTCTGTGATATATGATGGTGTTACTTAGTATCAAACCAAATCATTGACTGGTGAGAATGAAGAAGAATAGGGATACATACACTGTATTTATCTCACAGGCTGTAAGTGGAAAAAGCTACAATTCAAGATCTTGGGATAATTTGCATTTATAAACAAAAAAACCCAAAAAACCCAACTAAACAAAAAAATGATCATTTGGAGTCTGTATTTCCTGATGGAATCAAATAATATTACTAACAGTGCAAAAAATCAAAAGCAATGTGAAAATAGCCCTTTCTTTGAATTACTTTCCATTTAAGCAGTTTCTACATCTTTTAATGCCTATAAATAGGTTGAAAAACCTTGCAGTAATACGTATATTGACAAACTAAGCTGTATGGGTTTTTTAGGCTTGTACTAAACAACACCATTAGAGGAATCCAGAACAGGTATTCATGCTGTGTGACAGTCTTCCACCAACTGTTTTATTTCCTGTTTATATAAGGCTATTAGGTTGGAAGCTGTGCTCATCATGTAGGGGAGAAGGTGAAAACATGGCCTGGCTTGGCACAGAACCCTATCAGAATTACACAGTCAGCTTTTGAGGTCTGTATCAGATTTAAAGCCTGCCTCTTTGCCAAGATGTAACCTATGCCAGCAGCTATTTAAGGTTCTGGAGGCTGTTTAAAAAAATGTGATGCAGCTGCCCTTAAGACAGCAAAGACTGTTCTGGGTACAGGTTGTTTTGATTCCTGCTTAAAGCATCTGGCAAATTGGGCATGAATTACCAGAACTGGTGTGTTTTCAACATCCCTCTCACCTACATGGTCTGTTCATAAATTACCAGCACATGCTTGCCTAGGCTCTGGTGATTTGTTATGAGAAGAGAAGGCTACTTCTCCTGGAGTAGGGTTAGGCTCTGTTGTAGCACAATATCTAGCCCTAAATATGTTGCACTTAAAACCCAAAAGATCTCAACGTTCATCCTTGTCATGTGGATGTAGACTTCAAGTCTCAAATGCTTTAAACTATTATCTTACTTTGCTGACATTTATTTGGATGATAGCCTGGATGTGGGGTTCCCTAAAATAAATAGTAGATCTGGGGTGCTTCTGAATATAAAATTTACAGATTTTTGTGTTATTGATTTTTTTTTTTCTCCTTACTGTACAAGTTATATAACATTATTTTATGGGTTGTAAACTGCCTGTGAGTGTAAGTCTTTACTGGAGATCTTAAACAAAATGCAATAATAATTGGTTTAATTAATTGTGTACTTAATGAGGGCTCTACAATAAATGCTTTCAGTGCAAGACCCCACTGTGGCTTAAAATTCACAAACTTGATTGGGAATTTTAGGGTCTCTTAGTAAAACACTGTCAGATTTGGGATTTGACACTGTATCTGTGGATGACCAAGGGATGTCATTGATGGTTTCTGTTACTGTTGTAAACATTCTGCACTATTTAATATTAATAATGTGCCTTCATTTGTAAATTATTATTAGAAAATGTAGAAATAGTTTTTTAAATCCTCACTTATAAGAAAGATTTAACAAAATAAACTCTAAATCACTAGTTTTTGATGAAGTAGGTTATAATCCTCTTAGTATGCTTTCATGATGTAAAAAAGAAACAGCCATTCCGAACTTAACACTCATATAGACCTCCTCTGTCTGTAATATGCTCAGACACTCAGCATCACATGTAAGAAGAAAAATACTTTAAAAAAAAGGCAGACAAGAACTAGGATAAACTGCTTATCATTGTGTGCTCATGATGCTGCTGTTTTTAGAAGTAGGTGGCCTGTGGTCTTTCAGTCAGACTTGTTGCTCATCAAGAACAAGTGAGTATGCTGTTAGCTTGTCTCCTATTTGTCATCTCATTGTTTATTATGAAGCAGGAGAGATGAAATGAAGAAACTTAAACACGTTTTTGTCTTTTCTCATTTTTAACTATTTTGATCAACTTCTGTTATTGCAGTGCTTTCTTAATGACAGTAAAGGCAGTGCTGCTTCTCTATCCTACATTTGCATTAGGACTTCCTTTCAAGTTTTAGTCTGTATTTCTCTTTTATGGTCAGATGGTCATTTGGGCCAGCTGTTTCCAGTCAGTCTCTTATTTCTCAGTATCAATCTGTGTGAAAAGTGGGACAAGTTGGTGCACTTGAATATGTGTCCCCTCCCATGCTGTGATCCCCCTGAAAATGCCTGTAATCGTTGTTCTGTCATTTTTGGAGGGGAGGGGAAAGGTATAGTCTTTATTTTTGAAGGCTACAAGCCATGCTGGATTTCAGTTTCTGAATTTTACATTGACAGGAGGCAGATTGCAGTGAAGACCATAAACTGACAGTTTAGGGCAAGCACGCTATTGCCTGAGGCAGTCAGGGATGTAGCCCACTCCATCCTTCTGACTTAGGACATTCATTTCTCCTGAGGTTCCTTGTCCTTTCTGATGATAGATTGAGAAAGACAAGCAGCACATGGGTAGACAAACACCTCACCCAGGCACTTGGTGCCATTTAACAGTTTCTTCCTGCATTTGACATTTTCATTTCCCTTCTTCACCTCACTCATCACTAAGTGTTTGGGTCTTATTTTCTGTACACAACACTAATAGAGAATGACAGAATACAAATACAAGCTCCACTACTCATTTTATATGCTGTATATTCTACCAAAATTATATAGGAGGCTCAACAGCTGGACTATAAAAGGAATGCTTAAGATTTAATTGACGTTGACCTTATGCAGCTATCATTCAGGATGAAGTGCTGGGGGTTTGTTTGGTGTGGGTGGGTGGAGTTTTTTCCTTGTTTTGTAATGAAGCATCAGTCCCCAAGAATGTACAGATGTTTAATTTATTGAGCAGAAATTATTTTCTGGGTTTACTACAATCACAGTACCACTATCAAAACTCCTGAACCCGTTAGAAATCTAGTCAAGTAGTCTGTCCCATGCTTTGAGTATGGGTGTATTGTTGAAATCATAATTGGAAAATGGAAAAAGAAAGTAGTCCATTGGACTAGGAAATATTTTTTGTCTACTCAAACCCACTGAAGGTACAAATGACAGTGGTAAGGGTGAATTAAAAGAAAAGGAGACTTGTGGTGTTCTGCTGCTTCTCCATGCAGGTGCTTCAGTGTGTGGTGTAGAACAGTTCATGGAGCTGTGGTAATGCACTTTTTTGATGCAGTTCAAATAAACTTGATTTAAGTTTTAGAGGTTTATTTAAGCTGAGGGGGTATATGTGCAAGCTGAAGACCAGACATACTGTAGCCTGCTCAGTCATAAAGTGAATGTGTGAGCTTTTTGTACTGTTGAAAATAACAGGAAGCAAAAGAGGCTCATCCTCTGTGGACTTAGATTGCTGAAGAACTTCACAATGCACACTCATTTAGTCAAGGATCATGAAGAGCTATATTGGCTTTAGAGGACAAAAATGTGTGCCTTCTTGCCTTCTTTCATTGTATCCCTCCTGACTCTAACAGAAATAATGTGAGAAATTAAGAAATAATGTGAGAAAAACTTAAGGTCCTTGGTTTTGAGTTTTTGGCGGTTTTTTTGTTGTGAGTTTTTTGTATGGTTGGTTTTGGTTTATTTTTTTTCCCCCTGCAAGATACAGTTCTTCTTCCTTTATATACAACACAATTAAGTGTTTTTTTGGTTTTTTGGTCTGTTTTTTTTTGTCTTACCTTGTTTTGTTTTGTTTGGTTTTTTTTTTGGTTTGGTTGGTTGGGTTCTTTTGTGGGGAAGTTATTATGAGCCAAAATATATCAGTCTGGCTAGATCTTCATTCTCAAGGTGTCTGTGTATTTATGCTGTTTAATCCTCTTGAACATTGAGCTGCCATGGGTCAAGTTGTGAAGACACAGAAAGGTTTGGCCTTTGTGTAGATATTGCAGGTGTGTACATTTTTCATTTATTTATAAACCACTGTTCTGGAAAAAATGAAAATTCTCGTGAAGCCCGTTACTACATTGAAAAACTCATCACACTGAGGTATGAAGCTCTCCTGACCACTCTGGTAGATTTGGTTCTCCAACTTTGTTTTATGGGTAGAGACTACATGTAAAATCATATATGTTCCCAAAAGGATAATGCTACTGCATGTTTAGTATTAATGTGGAAAAGTTGTTAATTGTAAAATATAGAAAGGAGTATAATGAGCATTTGCAGATGCTTTGCTGAGAGTTAAAAAAGAGTAATATGCCAGATTCATTCAAGAAAAAAAAGGAAAGGTTAATTTTTTATAATAATCTCTAATATTACTCACAAATTTTCCAATTTCCCTGCTACTTAGCTATAATACATTATTTAGAACATAAAAGGTATTAATTTGAAAGACTGAGGTCTAGATAAGCCAACTTTCTTTCTTAATAGACCATTTAAAGTACAGGGTGCCTAGCAAGAGTTTTGCAGATATTTCTTATTGCATTAAAATAATTACTTGTTTCAGATTGTATTATTCCAGGCATTTCTACTCTAAGGAGGAGTACATGATAGGATTTAGACTTCATATGTGATGATACGGCAGCAGGTTCCCATGTGGAAAATCTGGATTTCTTTTGGTAAATTATTTGCTTTAGTTCTGAGTATTTCTATAGTAAAATACTGCGTGCCATTAATGTGTCAAACCTTTTTGTGTTGACTGTCTTTTGGTTTAAAATATATCCTCCCTTAAGCATTTCTTTTTACTTTCTTACAAACATGAATTAAAAATGCTTTCTAGCCTACGAGCTGTTTTTCCCTCTGCTTTAAGGCATGCTTATCTTTAAATATGGAAACGAGGGCAGGATATTATATTTGTTTTATCTAGATGCTTCAGTCAGGCAAGCATGATTTTCTTGCACTCGTGCATTTGTGTTTAACTTCGAAAATACAGAGATTTACAAAATTACCCTCTGAGTGATACCTGAGCAAGAAATCGAAACCAGTCTCTGTCAAAATCGTAATTTTAACATCTTAAGGAGGTAGCAAAAATTGTCATTGGTTTATACTCCCAAGAAAGTTTGAAGTGTAGTATTCTGTAGGCACATGAATCTCAGTACCCCATACAAATGAAACTTCTGTGAAGTTTTCAGTTATCAAAAGCTTGCTAAATTGATTTACCCTGTAATGACCTTCTTAAATAGTTCCCTGTTTGGAAGATGAAGGTTACATGCAAATATTAAAGCAACCGCCTTCTTATTTTTGCTCAGTGTTCCCATGCTTCAAATGCAAAAACTTTTTGGCTTTTGCTGGCTGTTTTTGGCTCGTTTCAGGAGCTGATTTGTCTTTCCCGAGTATGCCCAACCAATGACTGGGATTTTACTGGATCTTCAGGACTTAGAGGACCTCTGTGCATTCGATATTGCTTTGCTTCCTTATGATTTCTGGCATAGGTAGTTGGAGACTGGACAATACTTTTGTTGGGGGAAAATATAGTATGAAATGATGATCCAGTTACTGGAGTTTTTCATGTGAAATAGCCATGTAGGTTTTAAGATTGACAAAGTTCTTGAAGGTCCACTTACTCAGTAAGAATGAAAAGTTAGTGTTTCTGTAAGAACTTGCGTGCTGTTTGAACTTAGGCACAGTTCTTATCTGTGTCCTATAAAATAGAAAATTCTTGACATCAAATGTTACTTTTCTCATTTCAGCTGCAAGTACAAGGCAATAGAGGACAATGCTGTATGTATTGTGTTTGTCTGGGTTTTTTTTATAACTACATAACACAGCAGGCATTCACTTAAAGTTAACCCAAATTTCCATTAATTATCTTTGCATTTAATGCTCTTTTTTATACTGGCATTTACTAGGATATGGTCAAACACGGTGTTTTTTGGTCTTACCGTTTCTCCTCTTGATGTGCCCTTTCTGCTAGAAGGGTATGAAATCAGTTAAGATGTACTGTCATGAGAATCATTACATGGAACAGCATTGCACCCTCTCTCCTTCTCATGCATTTAAAGTGATATGCAGGGATATCTGGCCCGCACAAATTTGTTCTATTATGCAGTTCTATTACAGTTCTATCAGTTCTATTATGGGTGTATAACTGACAGTGAGGAGGTTTTCTTCTGATCTGGCATTGGCAATAGATACCAGAGAAGGGTGGGTTAATCTGATCGCCTGCATAGCTGATTCAGGACTAAAGCAGATTGTTAGTTTTTGCTGCTTTTCCCCCCATTCGAAATTAACTTGTTTTTCCTCGTTTGTAACACAATTAATTGCTGTGTAGCTCTGTCTGTTTCTCCCCTGGACTTCCTTCTATGGGTCTCTATATTAAGAATCTTGAATGTTTGTTTCACTTATGATGAAGGGCATACTAGAGTCTGATTATGAAACTAGATAGCGTGCTTCAACATTACAAGTAACTTAAGCATATGCTTGGATATGATGTAACATATGTTATGGAAGGAAAGTTTTATGTGTAATTACTCTTGCAGCAAAATGGAAAACAATAAAGTCAAGAAAGGACATCTGGAATCATGTTCTCTGGCCAGTGACCTTTACTTTTTCAAAAAGGAAGTTGATGTATTTCTCAAATATATCAACAGCTTCCAAGTAGGGTAGATATTGCTCAATGCCCTTTCCAGGCAGGGCTAAGGGTTTTACTGAGTTCTGTTACTGATGTGTAGTGCTAACTGTGTTTGTAAAAATCGCTATTTTTGTTATGTGCTCAGTAATTTAAACTGCTAGAAGATTGGAAGTACAAGGCTCTGGATGGAGGTGTACAAGGCTCTGGATGGAGGTAGACAAGACACTTAGTGTTACTTGAAGATCTTGAAAAGAGAAGGTATGAGAGATACAGAAGTCCAAGCTCAAAAGGTCATGTTTTTGTTGGAAAGCAGCAAAAGTATGCGGTAGCAGGAGATGGAGGATGTTAAATACAAGGGAAGTTATTTTAAGAGGAGACTTCTGAGTGTTTTTCTGTGTTATTTTGAACTGGCATTTTTTTCTTCTCACATCTTTGACGCCAAATTTGTGTCCAAACCACCCTTTTTGTTCACAGAAGGAATACACATGGTAGTTCTTGGCATACAGAGCAGGTTTGAAGCAGATGTCATCTTTACATACAATTGAACTGGGTTTTGGTAGTTGCTACAAAATTTAGCATCTCTTGATTCTCCTCCCGCCTGGGGTTCCCTTGGTTCCTTGTGCTCTCTTTCCCCTATCTCTTTTGCCTGGCATACTGACAATGTCATCAGCTTCCTTCTCCGTCTTGAGAGAGCCGAGTTGTTGAGATATAGTTAGCAAAATGTAGTGGGTGGAAGAGGGAGCTGTGTCAGTGCTTTGGATGGTTGTCAGGAACATGTTTCTTTTTTTTTTTTTTTTTTTTCTTTTTAAATTTCTAAGGAATGTTGTAGCATACTTTGAACATAGGTTCAGATGTACAAGTGAAATATGGATAAAACCACAAACTCCAATCTCTGATTTTAAAGGGTACAGGGACACAATAGACACATTTTGGAGATACACAGTTTAAGCAGAGAAGAATTCATAAATAAACTTACACTCTTTGAAAGACTCAATTTCTGTTGTTGGGTTATTATTTCCACTGCATCTTGAAAAGGAAAGAGTAAAACGGGCTATAAAAAACAGTAAATGTGTTGGAAACAAAGAAAGCTATAAAATTTTTACTTTAAAGGCCAAAATTTGTTACAAGGCGCCAGTATTGTGAATGGCTAATTTATGCATAAAGACTGAATTGTTTTGCAGAATGTCTTTTGTTCTAGTTTATCTCTTCATACAGTAGTCCCCTAATCATTAAATATAGTTTACTTATGCTGGAAGACAAAGTACTGTGTGTTTACAAATCTGCACAGTGATGTTGAGAGGAAAGAATGTGTAGTCCTATTGTATTCATGCAAGTGCCTTTTTCGTCTTTGGTCAAGACTAAAATTCACTGTGGCCAAAAAAAGGGAGGTCTTTGCATATTCTTGGTGGTTTTTTTAGTGCATGTACAATGAACTATTTTTTGGCCAGTAGGATTT
Source organism: Sylvia atricapilla (assembly GCF_009819655.1). Classification (NCBI taxonomy): domain Eukaryota; kingdom Metazoa; phylum Chordata; class Aves; order Passeriformes; family Sylviidae; genus Sylvia; species Sylvia atricapilla. The sequence continues at coordinate 102,102,430 of NC_089140.1, read as the reverse complement.
TTAATAGAATGGTATGTAATTATTTTAAATGCTCCCCATATTATATTCCACTGTGTCAGAAAATATGATGCTGGAATTATGAGTTGGGTTTTTGTTCTTGAAACAATGTCGTATTTCTAAAACTACAGTAGGGTGCTGAGAATGGTTTGAGCTTGGGCTGTACAACATAATTTGTATGCTGCTGGGAAAAAGAGGATCTTGCCCTTACCAGAATTTAGTCTCAAGTGCCTTAAAAATTTAATCACTGTAAAGATCAATATATAAAGTAGTTAGTCAATATTTCGCAAAGCTTAAGGGAAGTTTGGAGTTACAAGATTTTAATGAATTATTGAATGCCACTTGCAGGAGAAAGATTTAAATAAACTAAGAATACTTTTCCTTTTTTGTTTTTCTTTATGGAGTGCGTTCCTCCGTAAAGAGAAGCCTAAAGTATCCTAAGGCTGAAAGACTGTGGAGAAGTCACTTACCAGGCATGGCTTGCCCCAGAATTATTTGGAATGATCATATTATAAATGCATAGACTTTCAGGGCTACATGTAAACTGAATGCCATCTCATAAATTATTCATAATAGCCCACAGGTATAATTATCCAGAGAAGTGAAAATGAAGGAAATTACTTCCTATTAATGTTTGCTTATTCAGATAATTATTTTACTTATTTTTATTCAGATTTTAATCCTAAATTATCTGAGTCTGGCTCACACAATATATCTATACTTTGCAAGCATTGTCTTGTGATATAAAACCATGAAAGATGCACAAGTCTTACATGTTTCTATTTCTTCACCAAATTTTATTTCACTCCTCAGTTGCCTTTTCAAACAACAACTTCCTGCTTTATTTCAAATGCAGAATACAGACTTGCCGTATTCCGACACGAGCTTCAGTGCATTACAGGATTTAAGGAGAGTGCTGAGGTTGATGAAAGTGGCACTCTCCAAGCTGCTATGTATAAAATATGAGTGTCGTATATGGAAAATAAAAGGCCTCTGCATGAAAGAGTGTCAAGGAGAACAAAATTGCTTTAGGTCTTGCTCTGTGAATAGGCATATATACAAATGTTTTTGCTAATGTGAGTAGTCCCATTGAATCAAATTAATCATGTTTGGTGTTTAAGATAAGGACTCAATCCTCAAACCTCTCTAGAACAAGTGCAAAATTTATTACAGCTCTTTCTCTGCTTTGCAGTAGCTGGAGTAGGCAATGTCCATGTTGCCTCTCTGCCTTTGTAAAAAAGCCTACAGTAAGAGAGAAAAATTATCTATATATATTTCTTCTTTTGAAACTAATTTTTGCCACTGTGTTTTGTTATTTTTATAATCTTTCTGTGAATGACAGCAGCCGGGAGTTGTCATAGTGTTTTTAAGCATGACAAAGAGCTAGAGCTAATTTTTAAATCAATTTCTTTGTCTGCTCTTTGCTTCTTTTGAAGCGTTGTCTTCTATTTGTAGTTAGAGCGGATCATGGGAACTAAGTTCTTCAGTTAACATAAAATCAAGCACCCCAACTCAGTCAAAAGAACAAGGCGATTGAATTTTTTCTTTTTGTGCTGAGACCAGACAACTTACGTAATTTTACTTGTTTTAGCTTTTCCAGTATATAGTGGCAAGAGACTTCTTGTAGGGTCACACATCTTACTTTTCTTGGCTGCTTTCTTTAGTATGGGATGAATTAGCTTATAGAGTTACTGTTGATTCTTTATTATAGAGAGGTTGTAAATTACTAAATTAAATTATGGCTTTTAGGGACCTGAGAGACAGTGAGTGGTTTCACTGGCATTTTTGCAGTTCACTCCATTGGGAATCCTCTTCAGATACAGTGCTGCAGCTGTATGGTGTCAGCACCATTTTCATTACTGGGCTTCTATAAAGCAGAAATAAATAGGTGGTCTTTGTTTTTTTTGATCTATCCCTGATCCCTCCATAGCTTGTATTAAAATGTATGTAATTTTGTATTTTGATGAAAAAAATGTTTCGTTTCATGTTAATATCTACACAGACTTGTAAATAATATAGTAATTCTGGAGGGTCTGGAGTAACAAAGATATGAAATTAGTAATGATGTATAATTGTCTTGGAAAATAGGACAAGGGATATTTGCTTTAAATTGAAAGAGTGTATTTTTAAATTGGATATAAGAAAGAAATTAGAAAAATTCTTTACTGCAAGGGTGGTGAGGCACTGGAACATGCTGCCAAGAAAAATTATGGATGCCCCATTCCTGGAAGTGTTCAAGGTGAGGTTTAATGGATCCATGAGCAATCTAGTCTAATGGAGGGTGTCCCTGTCCATGTCAGGGGGATTGGAATGGGATGATCTTTAAGGTCCCTTATAACTCAAACCATTCTATGATAATTAGGTTTGATCAGTTGCAGTTGATACATGTTGGTCTATAAAAATGCTTACCTGTAAATTTTAAAATTCTGAAACTTGAGTAATTTTAAAGCTAATCAAAGGCTTCAAACAAAAGCAGGATTGATGCTCAGAATTGGTCATCTTGCTGTAGTCTTTGTTTCGTTGTGAACTTCAGTAGTCTTGGTTTAACAGAGTTAGAATTGCATGTCCTTTCTTGGGGAATAGGGTTTGCTGTGGGAGGACTCCAGTGGTGCATTTTGGCTGCCGTGGGTATTGGGTAGGGTAGCACTGCATCATTGACACCAGCAACTCCCGCAGACTTTGACAGAAGAGAACATAAATGAGGATGAAAAAAGACCGTGTGATAGAAATCCATCTGGCTCTTACATCTTTACCTCATCAATTATGAACTCCTCGTGTTTGTGTTCAGGGACTTTAACAGCCCCTCACGATACTTCTCCACCCTGTGCTGTCTTCTCTCATTCACACAAATGAGCTGGTGCCAGCTTCCATCATCAGAGGAGTAAAACTGTGGATGTCAGTTTGTATGACAGTTTATCCATCTATGTTCACTCCATAAACCTCATTGTCAGTAGATGGCTGTCATCAAACTTGGATATGAAAATGTGGATGTAAATAAATCAAACAGTCAAAGAATTTCCCGCTGGCAGTGAGATTCAGAGACTTTTTGTAGAAATACCTTTATACTCTTGGATCCCTGAGCCAGTTGACTGAGATCCACTAAATTTTGCAGACACGAACCTCTGGGGAGCAGACAGTCTGTTCCGGTCTGGAATACCACTGAAGACTTTCCTTATATTTCACTTGTGTTCAACCAAGCCCCCCAAAATTGCCATTAACACTGTGAACAGGGTCATGCTTGCACTGTGTTACCAGACCAGCACACACAAGAAGGATGGATCCAAGGCTCATGCTGGAGTATGTCTGGTTCTCAGCTCGTCTATCCCTGAATGGTCTTTGTCAAATGATATACAGAATTCTGCCTTCTCATCTTCATGACCTTTAGCTGATTTTTTTCCTCCCCCCATTCCTTAGTATATCACTCTATCCCCTGCTCCATCTCCTTTTTCCACTTCCTGCTTTATCATTTTCTCTATTTCTATATTTTGGGGAAGGTTTGGTCTTAGCAGAGTTTGGTTAACAGTGTCTGCATTTGAACTGTGTTGTGTTTCAGCATTTGAGAGCTGTTCACGTTTCACCTGGAGGTATAGGTGTAAGAAGGATAGAGTCAATCTGTTATAGCTGGATACATGATATATCTATTTTGGTGGCTGAATGTTGGAGTTTTTTGTTGACATTAGGATTTGTCAAATTATCCCTTTTTGTAGGTGTTTTGAAGAATTCCCAGTGTATTTCAGAGACTTATTCTGCTACTGAAGGTGGTGGTTCTTGAACAGGGGCTCGATGACTGCTTTTCCTCTTTTGCTTAAGCTGTGAAGAGTATTAATAAATTGATTTTTATTGAATGAATGAATGGTATCTTACTTTTTTTTGTACCATTTCCTGAAGTCTATTTAAATCAAATGTCTTCCTTCTGTTTGATTTTTCCTGGGTTTCTCAGCAGCATTTTGCAAACTCCTCTGTAAAACCTCAGAAACGTAAAATGTCTAATTGTGTTAGGACATAAAGAATAACTTACATGTGCAACTTAAAAAAAAAAAAATTCAAGAACCTTGATTGGAACACATTTCTAATTTTAGAAAAATAAAGACAATAGTTACTCAGTTCTTTTCCTTAAATTAAAACCTTTTGGGAGAAGCAAAAGGTATTTTAAAAATGCAAGGCGTGAGAACAGTTTTTTAGATTTTTCTAAACTTTAATGAAATGTGAAAATTCATCCTAGGGCATTAAAATCTTATTGTACCATGGTCCAGTATCTCTCATTTGTCCACTTCTTTTGCTTTCCTCTTCTCTTTAACAAATGATCACGTGCACCAGCTAAATGTCTGATAAATCTCCAGGCAAAGCTGGGTTGACTTGTGTGGAACTGACTTTAAAAATATTTGATGGAACATTGCTTCAGTCTCTGAATACTTGTCAGCTTAGATTTATTACAGCTGCTCCCACTGCAGAGATGTGCACTTTGGTCCTTAGGGATCTTTCCCTCTCTTTTGCTGTGTAGTCGCAGCTATTGCGGCGTCACAGTTCATCAATTATTCAGTTTGACACTTTCGAGTCCAGCAGAACATTGGTAGAGTAACATCACCGTAACTTCTGGGTTACTTTTCTCTCCTGTGTGGGAGCATGTTGAGGTTTTTGGGCGAAAGCGCTTCTTGATTGGTGAGGATTTTGTTTGCTCGTTTGTTGGCGTTTTTTAAGTGAATGAGCAGATGCTACATTTTATTAACTTAGGGAAACATGTCCCAGTGTCTTCTGAAGGTTTGCCTAGTGCATACTTGTAAAATATGTGTGCTGGGTATCAGCAGTTTTCCTTAATAGATATCTTTTATACATTCGTATTTGATGTAGTCACAGCCCAAGTTTTTGTGTGCAGAAGTGGATAGCTATATGTAGTTGGTGTGGGAATAAGAATGATAAGAGATTACTTTGGAAGATCATTAATAAATACATCAATCTTATGAAACAATTGTCTTAGGGATAACCTGTCCTTTATTTTCAGCACTTCCCACAAGAAATTCGGAGCTTGTATAAAATTACAGCTGTCATGACATATTTCTATAATTTGTAAATTAGATATTCTTGAAGATACTTGTTGACCCTCTGAAAATACCTATGATTTAGTGCACTCTAAGATCAGCAGGAAAAAAATAATTTTACTCAAATGAGTGAAGCACATTGTTTCAATGTTATAAGTAAAGATGGCTTAGTTACGTATCTTCTATTGGTTATAACACCATGAATAAATTGTTGCTTAAAAAGCCCAACAAAACCCCACCACAAAACAAACCTCACCAAACTTCTTAAAAAAAAAAAAAAATCAATGCTGCCAACATACAGAGTGGAGTCAATTGGAACTGATAATAAATCAACAATGATTTTAATTAAATTGGAAACCTTTGAGCAGTCTGACCAGGAAAAAAATTTATAGCCTGTGTATTACCATATTTGTGTCTCAGGTGGTTTGAGAAAAAACTTCAATAGTCAAGGTTAATCATGCAGTAAGTATATTTATTGCTCTCAGTAATATTAAAAAAGTATATTCTCTAATGTCTTAAGTGGAAGTATCATATAAGATTTCAGTCAGCATCCCTCTTCTGCCCTCAGGATAAAATTCTACCCCCTCCCTTTTCTTGCATCTGTGCAGGAAAAGTGTGGGTCAAAACTAAAGAACCTTTTAGTGTTAGTGGTCAGCTGTGCTATTTAAAGTTCTTCTAAGTGGAGCCCCATAGAGCTGGTCATTCATCACTTTAGAGTGGACTGAGTTAGCACTGTGAGGTCAGCTAAATGTTCCTTCAAGAATTTTCTTCTGAGCCTTGGGGTAAAAGTATAAATGTTGACTTGTTACCAGCCCTTGTCAGAGAAACTGACAAACTTGAAACTGGGTATGATCCTGACACACAGCAGTAAGCCATCCTCTGCTTCATGAAGAATTGAGATTTAGATTGACCCACTTTTCCTTTATCTAACAAATTCCAGGTTTGCTTCTGTTCAAACAGAGCTAACTGAAAATTCAGTTTCCAGGAGAAACTAGGTGAGTTTGTTCTGGAAGCAAATTATTGTGTTTGAAATATATTTTTGTATTTTTCCTCAAGGTATTTACTTGATGCTTTAAACTTTTCTCATATTAATAAGAGAAGGAATACACTAAAAATACATAGTAAAGTACTTTTTTCCTTGGTTTTACTGAATGAATGTCTTCAGCTAATACGATAAATTAAAGGATTTCAGCACACAAGAGTAAGGTGAGGTGAAGAAGAAATCAGATGTTGCACACAAATCTGCAAAGCTGCAAGCTGAAAACTTGAATGAGGAATAGAAATGGAGAAGTACTGGTTTTAACAGTCTTGTGCAGTAAGTTTTGTCATATGAATTCTCAGTTCTCTGAGGAGAGGGCAGTTGTTACTAGAATCTGAATTCCTCTGAATCACAGAGGAACTGGGTGAGAATGAGTGACTCTATAAGGAAATTGGACTATTGTTATACAACACTAATAATCTCACCTGGAAAGGTAATGGCTACCTGGCAATTTGAGTTTTTTTAGTCTGAAGCTCTGGTTTTTTAAGGAACTGTAGCATCCAGTGCAAAGCATCCACTTCCGCTGTTGATTCAGAGAATTGAGCGCTCTCTGGGCTGGAGCAGTTGCTTGGTTGGGGTGCCCAGCACAGACCTCAGAAGTGCTGATGTACTCCCTGGAAATGGGTCAGTGAGCTGTTTTGTGCTAGCATGTTCTCCGTGGTGACCATTAAGATAATTGCCACCATACTTTTTTACCTGCTTCCTTCAGCCCACAGCTATTATTTTAGATAGGTATTGAATCAAACCCGTTGTATTGGCTCTGAGAATAAGGCATGGGATTTAGTCTGTTCCCAGCCCTCATTGCTTCTGTGCTGTGTGAAGTGGTTCATTGTCCTTGGGTTAAAGGTCCCTTAGCTTTTCTGCTGTATGAAATACACTTCTCTTGGGTATTTCCTACCAGCATTAAGAGCAGGCTTAGCTAATGTGCTGTGTCATGTTTACATTTTGCTGCTGTCTCATTTATTTCCACTAAGATTTTAATTGAAACTAAAGTGCTCACAAGATTATTTTAATCTATTGAATATTTTAGTAGACTTTGAATTTTGGAAATGTAAATTTGTGCTTTAAAGTTGATTAATTTTATTCTCTTGGTTGAATTCAGGTTGCTGTTAAGGGACAGGCTCCCAACCACTGGATAGCCTCTCAAGGGTGTAGGATACCCCTGTGGTGTTCTGTATTCATATTACTAGGCTGGAAGTTCTTACCTGGGCTCTGTTATTTTCTTCCTTTTTAAAGAAATCCAACTTGCAGTGTTATGTTACTCAGTGTTGTCAGTTTGTTTTTTTTTTTGTTTTGGCTGATTTTTAATTCTCTCAAAACCACCTTTGAGGGCGGAGTGTCAAGCTTAGCTTCAGCCACAAACAGTTTGTGACCCAGGTATGGGGTAGAGAGATGAAAGAAAATACTCTTGTCTAAATTAGTTATTTATAAGGGCAAGAATTTTTTAAGTTTTGAAGAGTGCAATATGGATTTGCTAGTGTCTGAAAACTTAGGGAAGTGTTTCAAGGTGGAAGTTCTTCTGAATACATATAGTTTCTTTTAGGATCTGGGACTATGAAATTACTTTAAAATTACTATTTCAAGTCATTAAGGGGTTTATATATGTAGTATTAATAACTATGATCAATTTATTTCAGTTGTTGTTGAAGTTAATAGCCAAGAGGAATGATGACGCAACATTTTGAAGTGTTGCATTTATCAGTAGATTATGAGCATTATAAAGGCAGAATTTTGGTTTGAGAAGCCGGTGATCAGGGCTTCTTTGGATATGCTTTCAAGGCAAGCTTAATTAAATAATAATTAATCTGCTCTTTGTATAACACATAGAGTGTCCTCTAGACCCCTGTGCTGCTATTTTCTATAGAGTTTGTTTACTGTTCATAGTTACACCTGTACTGTAAGTTTCAAGTGCTTCATGCCTATTTTAAAATCATGATTAGGTAAACAGTTTTGGATTTCACACAAAGGCTGAGCCAGTATTGCTCAGAGTACTGTATTGCTCAGAGACAAATACTATGTGAATGCTGTTTGGTTAATCAAAGTGACAGAGTACCTTGTTGTTAGTTTTCACTTTGAACCTCATACCTAATTTGCCCTTTTCAATTAACACCCTGCACACCCCCACAATAAATAACAGTATATGTGAGGCCTTGACTAAACAATTTCGTTAAAAAAGAAAGAACCATTTATTTCCCATTCCATTTATTTCCCTTTCCCATCAGTTGAAGGTCTGCCTTAGCTTTCAGCAGGCTGCCTGTTGAAGAGCAGATGCTGAAGTATCAAAGCCCTCTCTCCTAGATGGTGGAGGGCTTTGTCCATGTGTTCATACTAGTTATGACATTTAGCAGTAGAATCCTTTTCATCTTTGTGTTTGCCCCATCTTTATCCCATTTTTGCCCCGTACTCAGCACTGGTGAGGCTGCAACTTGAGTCCTGCGTCCAGTTTTGGGCCCCTCAATTCAGGAATGACATTGAGGAGCTGGGGCAAGTCTGGAGAAGGGTCTGAAAGGTAAGTCCTTTGAGGAATGGCTGAGGGAGCTGGGGTTGTTTAGCCTGGAGAAGAGGAGGCTCAGGAATGACCTTACCACTCCCTACAAATACTTGAAAGAAGTTTGTAGCCAGGTGGAGGTTGGTCTCTTCTCCCAGGGAACCAGTGAGAGGGCAAGGGGACACATGGCCTCAAGCTGTGCCAGGGAGGTTCAGGTTGGACATGAGGAGGAGGAATTTTTTCACTGGCTGATGAGATATCAAAGTTGGCTATCCAGGGAGGTGGTGGGCACTTCATCTGTGGAGGCGTTCAGAGAAGGGTTTGACATGGCACTGAGTGCTGTGATCTGCCTTACAGGGTGGTGTCTGCTTATAGGTCGAGCTAAACAGTCTCAGAGATCTTCTGATGTAATTGATCGTGTGATTTTGTAGTAATGGGTGGGTACTGATGGGGTGTGTTATTTTACTAACTTTTGTAGGTTGTGGGACAGTACACTGCTAATTCAGTTCCATGCCATTCACTGTGAGCCACACTTGATTGTGTGTTGTCTGTCACCTCTTGAATACACAGTACAAAACCTGGCCTAATATACAAGTCAGCAGGGAGACAGATGTGTTTTTTGTAACTTATATTTTAAATAATGCTCAGAATTAATTAGCCAGAGTATAAAAGGAAAACAAGGAATGTAAAAATGGACTGCTTGCCATCTTTCCCTTTGGCCTGTGCATGTGAAGTAGGTGAAAAGCACTCTGCCAAATAAAGTCTCTTGTGGTTGGGCAGAACAGGAATTTTGTAATTGCATATTCAGCATGTTTTAAAATGAAAGGTAAGCTGAAGAGCTATTTTGAAGATTGCTCCATGGTCAGTGATGGACACTTAGGGAGAGGAGAGAGAGTCTGTATTAACAGGATTAGTACAAAAGAGATCTGGCTATTAGGACATCTACTCTTCATTCTGTCTCATGATTTGGCATTTTTCATAACCATAAATGTGTCAGTCTGCTAGAATTCTTTCAAGGAAAAAGTGCCTCTACTGCGAGGTTTTGGTTTCTTAATCTGAAGCCGAGGTCTAAAGGACTAAACTCAAAACGTTTTCAAGGGTAATAGTATCATCTGGAAAAGTAAGTTATGGGTATTTGGATATTTCAAATTACGGAGAATTGTATGCATTATGTAGGCTGCTAATTCTGCAGTGCTGGATCCAGTGTATGTACAGTTACACTGGAACAAAAATGCCTTTGCTGGCAGTTTGTTTCTCTTGCTGAGGGCATACATATATATGTCAGGGCTTTTGCATTCACAGCTAGCCCAGCAAAGCTTTCATCTCTGGTTTTCATTGAGAGCTTGTGGGAAGAATACTGCAGTGTGCTGTGCTGAGCTGCAGGTTCCCAAGGGCCTAGTTGCATCCATTTGTGTGTTTATTCTCTGTACTCTTTGGAAATTCAGGAACAAGTGAGAAATTATGTTGATTATACTGACATAAAGATGTGCTTTATCCCTGAAAATGAGTTGCTGAAGCTAGCTTATATGTTTAGCCAGCTAAGGATTCCTTGTGTGCTTAAGTTCTTGCACATCTTTCACCTCTCTCCAAGACCCCAATTTAAATCCAGCACTCAGGGATATCGTGGGGATTTGTACACTTGCTGGTGGATTGTGGTTCCATAAAACAATGAAAAGATTATGCTTATCCGTGTTTATTCCATCTGTAACAGATGTAATATTAATAATATATTTTTTTTACCTAAGTCTCTCATCTGTAATCCGGTGCAAATTAACTGAAGTCAGAAACGGTATTTTAGTACTTCAGAGCACTTCTGGAAAGAGAAAACGTCTGAGTGATTACTGCTTGTAGAAGTACTGAGACAGGTTCTTTCTTTTTGCATATAATGTGATTTTTAGTGAAACCAAAATCATGGTGCCACATGTTCTTTTCACAGAGACAGGCTTGCTGTTACATTTGACTGATAGGTAGTTTTGGTGGCATCTTTTATTTTTTGTTATGCAGAATTTGGGGCTTTAAGCGTATTAGGTAGTGATATATGTTGTTGAGGAAGACTGTGGAAAATTCCCTGAACTGTGGAGGTATTTCAGTAACTAAATTGCTAGCAGTATTGTCTCTTGAAGCTTCCTACATCATTCTCAATGTTATGGAACAGAAGACATATTGGGAAGGGAAGTTAAAGTGATATTGCCTTTATTTCTAACTGATGACCTGGTCATCAGGTTAAGTGTGGTAAGCATCTCACAGGTACTTTAGTTTTTTAAGGTTTTCACAGACGTTTGTAATTGGAAAGCCTGAGGTACTGTACACTCAGCTAGATTAGTAGGGTTGGATGAAATTGCTCCATTTAAAAAAAAATTGAAATGTGTGTCTGTATTTTTATCACGTTAGAATTATCTGTGTTTTGAAGTATATGTGAAAGGAAATGTTGTCCACAAATGCACAAAATTTCTCCTGTTACTGCAGTCACTGGTTAGACAGATCTTAGACATTAGCACAGACACATTCTATTATAGTTAGCACAAACCATTTAATTACTGTCCTGAATTTCCAAATAGGTCTGTGGATAAATGTTTCACTTCATCAGTAGCTGAAGTGAGATGAAATGTAAGGGCTGGTACAAGAGCAACACAGATTTGTAACCCTGCAACAGTAGAATTCTTTTCGAGATTTATTGTTTTCTTAAGAGAATTGCCTTTATAAGTAAAAATTTAGGTACAATTTTGAATATATTTCAAAAGAATAATGCTACATTGGATATGAACAGCAAACAGCATTCTCAGTGTCTGTGCTGTGCTGCCAATGTAGGTATGTTACTGCCTGCTTCTTTTAATGGGATTGTGTATATGTTTAGTGAGTGCTTTAAAATAATCCTTTTTTATTATTTTACAATATGACAATATTTATTTTTAAATGAACAGCATGTATGTTTAACATGCATTTTTCAAGAGTCTATAATTTATTTGAAAGCTATCATGGTGTAATAGCATTGTATGAAAAGCTCCTTTTCTTCATAAACCCTTATATTTAATCCCTCAAAGCGGCAAGCAACATGCTGGCCTGAGAATTAACTTCAGATTGAAGATAAAGAGGAGGCCAAAGTTAATGACAGCTACAGAAAGATGTAATTCAAGTAGGAGAGTAACAGCTTGCAAATCAGGTTGCAGTATTTGCTTTATGATGAATAGCTACTGCAAAAGAAAGTGTATTTCCTGTGTCTACAGAAAATCACATTTTCTAAATAATAGATTCCTAAACTTAATATTTCTGTGAACATCCAGTAAGTAAGTTAGATGGGTTATGTTTGGCATGGTACTGGCTAGATGTTTGACTTAAGAATATAAATGGTAATGCTGTGTGATATTAAATTAATTACTATGGTCAGACTTAAAATTTCTGTTTCATGTTGCGAAATATTGAAACAGAAAGGAAATCTGTTCAAAGGGAAAAGTAATAAATCTTACTTGCAGTTAAAACTTAGAATAAAAATATACCATATTATTAAAAGTCAACAAAATTAAGATTTTCATTACTCTGAAGCTGTTTCCATATAAACACACAGTAAATATTCTGAAAGGTACAGGTATTTACCAATTATTTTCATTCATGTTCTGTTAGGTGCTTCAGTTCCGTATGAAGTGAGTTTCTAAAAACTGATGTGGTGTCTCTAAATGTGGCAGTAGTTAGAAGAGCTAAGTTACACAGGCATTTACCACTGTCTTGAAAATAAGAATTTCTTTGTATGATCATTTAATGTTACCTGCTTGGGGTGATGTAAAATACTGCATGCATCTCTTAGCAGTCAAAATGTGAAAGACCATTTCAGATTTATAATGGACATTTTAAAATAGGTTTTACTGTCATCTGGGTGTAACAGGCAAATCCTGTGTCAGACATTATTTTTGGCCTATATTCTGCCTCAACATAGTTGACAAAATTTCAGATGTCTGAAGTTGGGAGGGGTCTGTGGATGACATCTCATCCAACCCCTCTGGTCAAACAGGGACACCTACAGCAGGATGCCCAGGGTCATGTCCAAATGGCTTTTAAATATATCCAAGAGGGACACTCTGCATCCTCCCCAGGCAAGGTGTGCCAGTGCTTGGTCACCCTCACAGGAGAAGAGTGTTTCTTGGTGTTCAAAATCTGGGTTTATGAGACCTCTCCTCTGCCCAACTCAACTCTTCTGTCACAGACTTCCAGCCTGAGACGATTCAGCTTTTTCAGTTTTTCTTGTCTGGATCTTTGTATTCACCTTTCACTGGTGCTGTCATTCAGTGCTGCAGGAGACTGCTTTGTTACAGAAGATTTGCACCTTTGTCCTTACTTGAAGGTGTAGTTTTGCTGGTGTGGCGCTGCCATGTTCCCATTCTTCTGGCTTGGGTCATGTTCTGCGCACTGAGTGTGGGAGAAAAACATTGTGACGCTCCCTGCAGTAAACAAGAGTTGTTCCTTAAAGCGTAGTACAGGTACATTGTAAGAGCGTTCAGCTGACACGGATACAGTGCTGCCAGGGTTCAAATAAGTTAACAGTTTTATTTGGAGAATATACTTAAAACCTGCTGGAAACATATAATAAAGTAAATACATAACATTCAAGCAGTGCAGCTGTCAAGATATTTTCACGTGCAGAAAGACACTGCTAGTAATTCTTTGCATCACATTACATTGAGAGTACAGAAACTTGGTTCAAAGTACTATTTATTCCATTGAGAAGAGAAACAGGGGATTTATATCTTCATGTTTTGCATAGAGTGTCTGTGTAATTTGCTAGAAAATACATCATAAATTAAGGCTTCCTTTAAAAACAACAATTAGAAGTAATATAAAAATGACATATTTTAATCACCATAATTGAAACCTCTTGGAGAATGAAGCCAATACAGTCTTGGGAGTTAAGTAGGGCAGTTTATTAAAACAAATGGAAGTGATCAATTCCAAGCTTTCCTAGTCTCAGCCTGTATATTAGAGCAGGAATAAGCACTGCATAAGAGAACACTTTAATGACAGAATCCTCTTATCTCAGATACCAAGTAATAAAAATAGTTATTGTTGTCTGGATGCAGCTAGCTTAGCATTAGCATTAAGTACCACCTGCCTTTTTAAAGAAAAGCTAGCTGGTAAAGAAAGGCCACATGGGCCAGGAGGGAAAAGGCTGTGGCTTTGTTTTGTGCATGCTCTGCTACATGGTTTAAAAGGTAAAAGATAGTAATGATGCTTTTGAAGGATTAATATGTCTTCTGTAAACTTCTGACACTAGCTTGTGCTTGAACCAGTTGCAGAGATTGTAGCCTGTAATGGAAGATTGGTATGGTCTGTGCTTTTAGAAAAAACAGGATTTTTTAAAAAAGTTTTTTTGTGTATTGCATGAGAGCAAATAAAACTAGTGTCTCTGTCTCTGAATTGATAATGTTCTGTAAAAAAAAAAAATCCTTATTTGAGGAATAATCCAGGCATGGCATAAGCTACCTCTTTCTGAGAAGTTTCAGCAGTGAGTGTTGTCTTCTCCCTAGAGGCCTGTCTTGAACTGAAATGTTTAAGCTCTACTCTTAAGCCTATTTGAAAGGAATCACAGATCAAAAGTTTTTCAACAGAAACTTCTGGCTGTAGAAATTGGTATCTATCATAGCACTCAGCCACTTCACTTTTGGTTAATACAATGTAGTTAATGTTTTTCGACTCATTACTTCAGCCTTCAGATCTCAATTAAGTAAAGTAGTCTAGCACAAGCATATTATTATGTAGGCAGTTCTGTCAAAATAATGATGCTCTTTAGATCCTAAGTAAGCACACTTTCGTCTACTGTGTTAGTACTGTGGAAGGCTTTACTTGAAGAAGAGAGATCAGGAGGTAGTTCTTCAGCTGGAGGTGGTTCTCCTCTCAGGGAAGTCACAGAAAGTAACACTATTTAAAACTCTTTTTTCCACTCTGTGTAGTAAAATATTCCTTACACCTAGTTTATTTTTTTCCAACAAAGAGTAGTCATTACGGTTTTAGCTTCTCATGGTTTGTCTTTCATTATGATTTAGTCAGCATACAATATTTGACATTTTTTATTTTGCATGGTATGATTACTTCAAAGCCTAGGCTATAGGAAGACAAAGTTCTGTACCTCCGGTGTGCCACTTGGTGCTGCTGCTTCTAAGAGATTGAGTTTATCCCTTTCCACATGTACCTTGAAGATAGGTCATGAGCATGGATGAAGGGAAAGTTTGCCTTCGAATTTCATTTACCAACATGTCAGCTTTGTCCTAGGTCATGAAATCATTCAGCTGAGTCTTAGCCTGTACCAGTGCCCTGTTGGGCTTGCTGTCCTTTCTGTAAGGAGCTGACTCTTTTTGTAAGTTCAAATGTACTCATGCAGAGGGTAATCCCCAGAGTCAGCTTTTTCCTGTTGACTGATTCTAGAAGAAAACACTGGGAGTTAATTGAATCTGCACAACTAAAATAAGAGGCTTTTTATTATTATTATTATTTGTGAGCTTGATGATTCTCTGTTTATAGTAAAAAAAAAAGCAGTGGCATCTTAAAATCTAAAGTGTCTGTACACCCTCCTACTTGAACTTTCTGAATCAGCTGAAGCTTTTGGTATATTTCTCCTAATGTCTCCCCAAAATACGGTGGTCATATTCAGCTGAAATCACTCCCATCCAAGTCTGCTGAGCTTTTCTTAGTCCTTTTCTTTCACCCTGTGAGGAAATAACCTGCCAAGTAATTAGCACAGTCTAGGTTAAATAAAACCACCCTATCTTCAGGACATTTCATATGCCTTGTTGTGAATGACAGCACTGGCATCAATTCACTTCTTCCACTTAAAAGCTGTAGTTCTGGTTAACAGGGTTCATGTGATGGGCACGTTGAGGTGTTCAGAATTGCAGATGATGGTCCTTTGACTCCTTTTGACCTTTCTTCTCTCATTGGATGGGGCAAGCCCCAGTTCATTCTTCTGAGATGTTAAAATGGATTTTTTTGTAATACATGAATTTCTTTGAAAAATATACTTCCTTATTTCTTACAAAACATAATTATTGCTTTACTAGTGAGCTATAGGAGTGAGATTTTGTCATGGGTGGCCGGTTCAAACTGGTTTCTTGTTTGATCATTAACTGAATGTTGTAGTTACACAAACAATTTGCCGACTTAAATGCCTCAAAATACTTGGAGAAGTCCAAAGCCACTAACTGTTTTGGGTGACCTTGACAGCATCCAGTGTACCACATGTGCTTTTCTAAGTGTCTCTGGGGTTTTTACTTGTGGGGATGGGCAGCTTTATGTGCATCCACATATTTCTGTTCAAAACATTTGCTCGTGCTTATGTAAACAAAATGTTCAGTGATGGGACAACATTATTGTATTTTGTGTTTTTATGAATGAGTTTCAGTTGTGGTAAGAAGTGGCAGAATAAGAATATGAGCAGTCATGATACTATTTGGAAAGCTGCCCATTTCTCATACTTCATGTAGCCTATAGGGAAGTTCATTCATTGCTTCATGTGCTGAAGTTTTTGGTTTATGTGATGAAAATGGTGGAATTGCATATTACAGCAAATATGACTAGCTTCCTGACTTTAATTAAGTAGACTTTGAATTATAATTCACTTAGGTTTTTACTGATTTAAGTAGCTTTGGCTTCATTTTGGTCCTGCTGAAGACAGTAATTGAAGTGACTTCTACATTATTCTGTCTTAAAAAAAAAAAAATTTAAAGCTGGTTTGTGCTAATGGATAGATGCCAAAAATTGCTTCCTAGGGATGGGGTTTATGTTGCTGGGCAGTCATAGTAATTAATATGTAATGTGTCAGGTTTTATTGTGTGTAAGTATTGGAAAGTATTGATAATGTGTATATTATCACATACAAGACGTCAACACTATTTCATAATTTATCTGAAGTAAAATAATGTTGGCAGACATATTGGCATGACAACTGTAAAAGCTTAGGACTGTAAGCAGTGCGTATTTTCAATTTATATTTACGAAAATCAGTTTCTGCTTAAATTCACGTCTGTGTGTCCCATACAACATTGACAGTACTAGAGACTTTGGGCATTGGCAGTAGTCGTGTACTGATTCAATTACTTTATTGTTAGTGATGACATTTAATGTGATAATTTAAAAAGCTTTTTAGATCTGTATAAGCCTGTAATGACTTCTTGAGCATTTATAATATACCTTCTAAAATCTTCATTCTCTTAAAACCACATCTGCAAAATTCAAGCTTTTTGGATGCAAATTGTTCAACTACATTTTTCCCTAAGGACTTTAAATACTAGTTTAGTTGATGTGATGATGTTAGGTAAAATAGGTATTGAAATAAGTACTTTTCAGGTTAGAAATTTCGTGGTGCGTCTTTCTTCTCATATCTTGTTGGCAAGAGATCTGTTGTGTAAAGTTGGGTTTTGATTCTCTGAAGCAAGAAAAAGGTTATATTTTATATGATGTTACATGATATTGATAACAGTGGTAATTTTGCCTTTTGTGTAGTCATACATATGTATATATAATACTTTAAAGTACACTTTATTAGGCAGAAAAGTGAAATATACGGCATAACTGATAGTTTTTTCATAGAATACTGTATTTCCACATTTATCCTGTTTATGCTAATCAAGCTGTGGCTGTGTATTCATTTTAGCAGATTTTTCTTTCTGTGCTCGTCAGTGTGACTGTTTTAACTCTGTAGTTTTTATGTCTGAAGATGGTCCATAGAAATACAAACAAGGAATTGTATCAGCAGTATTTCATTACCAAAGCTGAGAGATGTCAGACATAATTACTGAGACTAACATCTGGAGTGGTTTGTTGAAGGAAAACCTGCCGGTATTGTTAGCACATACAAAAGAGCATATGTATGAAGCTTTATAACTGGAGCAAGTTGGGCAAGTACTGCAAGTGAAAGGTATAAAGCACAACAAAGATAATTTATGAATTGTGCCTGCTACGGTGGCGTGTTTCAGAAAACTACTCAAAAGAAGCTGCATCAGGGTAGTAAGTGCTGCCCATCTGTAGAAAATTGTAGCAAAATCTTTGGGATGCAGATTTGAGCTTGTACTGAAGAATGAGGTTAAATGAAATGTGGGACTCTAGCGGAGCAAAGCTCCAAGGCAGCATGTGGCTGTAGAATGACCCTCTCAGTTTTGTGCCCTTTTATCAGGCCACTGTTCAGCTCTCTTCTAATGGTTACTGTTGAAGATGGTCTTGGAGCGTTGAGAGTGTTGCTACTGGTGGTTCTTGTGCCAGGAGATGGAAAGGGTGGTTTGGAAAAACCATCCTTCCGCCTTGCCTGTACTGTCTGCAGCCTGTCTATTCATAGTCTCTCCCTACCAGCAGAAGGGGTGACAGCAACCTGTGAATATGTGATAATTTCAATGGGCATAATCACTTACTTTGATGAATGCAAGGCACGTAGAAATTGCTGAGGTGGAAATCAAGAAATCTTGTTCTTAGTTGCTTGGAATTTTCCTACCAACTTTTTGACATTTTCTGCATGAGGGTTCCTATCACAGGATTTTGTGCAACTGCTGTGCAGCACAAGGATTTAGTGGTGGATTTTACTGTATTATAAATGCAGACAAAACTATATAGATATTCCATCTGTGTTTTGAGTTTTTTATTACTGTGGGGTTTTTTCTAGTTATGATTTACGGTAGTGGCACCTGGTAACATGAATAAAATTATTCCTGTAAATCCTCTGTACCCATCCATGATTGCTTATCAGTGTCTTTCCAGCAGGTATATTAGAATAATAGGTTAAGAGTTAAAGCTATTGGAGGGATGAAATGGAAAATTTAAATAGTGCTCCCATGAATATGCTCGGTATTAATTGTAAAACTTCTGTTTTATCTGGGCTACTCATATGTCTCATTGTTCCCATGCATATTCACTTTCTGGCCTTTTTTCCCCTTGTTGTCTGTAAGATAGCTTAGTGATTTTCAAAAAGACATAAAATTTTGCTGTCAAATACCTTTTAACTGGGACATTAAAGACTACCTGTATTTTTGGTTTCTGGATCTTTTCAGTTGCTACATAATTTCTGAATGTATTTTACATGAGTTATTTTAAAATAAGTTTGCAGAAAAGACCTGATGACAAAGTCTTCAGCTAATTCCTGTACCACTTTTGGTAGGTACTATGATATATACTAGGAGATATTGAAGAAATACGTTACTGTAAATTTTTTTTTGTGTGAACTTGCAAAATAACCTGCTTTTGGAAAGTGGTGATCTCAATTGTATTTCATTGACCTGCATAATATATGAAGAGGATTTGTTTCATGTAAAATGCAACACATTTACTGATAGCAGACCAAATATTTGAACTTGAGTCCATGTTACGGTAAAAGTTACCTTGTCCACAAAGGTGGTGGTATGTCCCATCCCTGGAAAAATTGAAATTCAGGTTGGGTGAGGATCTGAGCAACCTGATCTGGTTCATGATGTCCCTGCTCATCATGGGAAGGTTGGACTAGATGGCTTTCAAGGATCCCTTCCCACCCAAACTGTTCCATGATTCTAAGTGGCTATTAATTGCTGGTTGCAGAGCAGATGGACTGCCCTGTTTTCTTAGCTACGGTAAATACTTGTTTACAGATTCGCCCTCAGCAAGAGTTTCAATTTATGCTTAATTACTAAGAACAAATGAGTCCCCAAGGAGATATCAAGTATTTCATTATATCTGCAAAGAGCTAAGAGTGCTGTTTGAATTACTGTAGCCATATTTTTCTATGCCAGCTATACCCAGTACGCTGGGAACATTAGTATTCTTTAGAATCAAATCATGTTTGATTTCATTTTTTTCATTTTTCCCCAGTTTTTAACCAGTTTAAGAAATTAGACAATTCTCAAGGAAGCTTTAATTGTAAAATGTACAGCCTAATGAGAAGAAAGTAATAGCCCATTAGTCTAATATCTTACACATCTGAGACTTGTGTTTTATATTTAGTAAAGTCAGTTAAACTACACCAAAAGTCAATAGAACCATAGTGAGCATGGTGTACCCAGTGTCTTTTAAATAATTTTACTAAGTCCAAATCATGTTGAAGATTTCCTGCTTGGGAGGCAGTTATATATTCTTAATGTTGGAATTTTCTTTTGGGGATGAGCTGAAACCCAGTGATTTGAGATGTATGAGAAATCTCCAGGTTCTTTATAAAAGATGTTTGCTCGTATGATGAGTTTAATTTACTTTCAATATTAAGTGAAATAAGAGGCCACGGTGGATTTAATCTTGGTCAACTGTAAACTTTGTGAAACTCATGCATAATTTATATGGGTAATGTAAGTAAATTAACGGTAGTCTAGTATTTATTTTAGAAGTAATAAACAGCGGAATGCATTACACTGATATGTCAATTTTTCATTTAGATCTGTTTCTGCATAGGAAGAAATACTGAAAATATGGTGCTTGACAGTCTTATGGATAAAAATGCAATATATAATGTGCCAGTTCGGAACTGAAACCTCTGTTTAGTGAAGCTCTGCCAATGCAACAGATTTATGTTTCAAACAAATCTTCTGCATTTGAAGACCAAGTTCAGCATTTGTTTCTGTACATATTACTGGTTTGGTTTTGCTCAAAAGACAGTAAGTAGAGCATTTATTACTAAAGCTAAAACACAACCTAAAAACAAACTTATCATGTTTCTGAACAGAATGATGATCATTATTTAAAAGAGCGTGCATCCTGCTCCCTCCCTTCCAAACCCCTTTAATAACCTTCATGTAATCCTTTAATCCTGTAAGCTTTTATCTGGGGCTTTGTATATATTACCAGAGCAACTTACTTTCATTACAGCATCATCAAAGAATGGATTTCTGATGTTCTGTAGTGCACAGGGAGAATTAAGAATTTTTAAAAACCAATTTTTTTGTGTTAGCGCTTTTCCTTTTTCATATATTTCTCTTCTGTTTCTCATAATATATTTGAAAGGCTAGATATTTACAGTTTCGAAGTGTAGTTACAAAATCTTGCAATTTAATATTTTTCTGCAAAACTTGATAGTGGGGAATAACTTCAGGTTTTCCTATTGAATAGGAAAATTTCCTATTGAACCTATTGAATAACAGGTTCATGAGGAATGTCATGTAACTCACTTTAATAATTTATGGTCGAGCTTTTTCCATAGTGTATAACAAACTGACCTTTTGCAAATTGCCAAGACAGGAGGAATAAATGACATTGTTACATTGAAAAAGATGTATGAAGTGAGTGTTGCATTTTAACTCTTGAAGGCTGAAGGTCTGATCATGTTCAAACTTTATTAGTGGTTGATACAAAATTGACATTTAACTACTTTTCTTAAGAGCTTGATTGTTATGAAAAAGAGTCCATTTTAATTAACATTCATGTCACTACTCTGATCTTTATTCAGGACAGGCCTGTAAGTTCCTCAATCAGTTGTAGTTATTTTAAATATAATGTATGCATTTAAATTTTATTGATTGGATTGAAATTAGCAGTAATGTCCAGTTGTTGTCACTAAATGAACTGCAAAGTCCTGTATTCATTTTATGCTTTAAATTGGATCGTAGGCTTTGTGTAAGTTTTCTCAGAAGAGTCTTGGCATGGATGAAATCCAGCATTTTAGTAAAAAAACCCATTAATTGTATGGAAACCTACACATTTCATAGTTCTCTCTGGTAACTAAAATTACTGGAGAGATGTATATATGTTGAAGGACTGGAAATGTCTCTTCTTGGGTGGTTTTTGCTGTCACCCATTGACAGCAGACACATGGCTGCCTCTTGCCTTGTGGATGTCATCTTAGAAAAGACTGTTCCGACTTTTTTTCACAGCCTCTTTCAGGAATGTGTATGCAAGTTTAATATCTCTCTGTCTATAAGGCGTTTATACATGATTTTGTGGGGGAAAAAGTAGCTAGACTAAAAGGAGATACAGGTTTTCTAGGCTAAATTTAAGGCGTATTTTATGGCCATGATTTATGTGAACAATAAAGTTCACATAAGTTGGTGTCCAGTTTTGTTATATTAAATTAACCTGTTTAGAAGGACTGAAAATTATAATCAGGTCTCTTTCAAAGACTCTGCTGAGGATTATATTTTTAAGGGAACGATGTATATGCTGAAAACATTTTATGTTCTTTACTTACCATGTTCTCTTCGTTGTTCGACTGTACAGTTTGGGCCCAGTGCTTGTCTGGTTGTCTGAACAAGTGTTCAGCCTATAAATTGTTGCAAAGAAACACAACAGGTATTGAAAGAGGCCTAGATCATCTGCAGTGGGGTGAAAATAATTCTTAAGCTTCCAACTTCTGTGAGGAAGGAAAAATGTCACATTGACTGGACATGAAAAGAAGGAAGAATTTTTATTAGGTCTTTATAGAATTCACATAATACACTTTATTGATGGAATGTTAATTTCATTTTTAGTTCAAGGTTAAAATAATGAACTGATTAGTTGTTGTTGGGGTGTCTCAGTGATTGGTCATTGCAGATGGAAGAGGTACTTGCTGGTTTTTTTCCACCCATACCCTCTTCTCTCAAGAGCTTTATTTCAAAACTGCATAAAATAAACTTTTCTAGAGCTATATAAATGGAAGTTGGAAAGGAATAAAATAAATAAAAAACCTGTAGTCAGTCTAGTAATGATTATGATTTTCTATCTTCATTCTGTCAGTTTTGCAAATTTCTCCATTTCCTTTAATTTCTTTCAACTATTGTTTTAAGATTTGTTGAATAATTATTTTTGATCATGTCTCTTTTGATGTCTTCTTGCATTCCTAATTTTCCTTCTATAAAGAAAGGATCCGAGGATGTTCACTTCTATTTTTAAAGCCAGTGGTGTTTTTTAAGCAGTCTTGAAATAAACTTGCTTATTCAGATCACAGGCTCTCACTTTGAGAATGCCAAAAAGACCTCCCATTTATTTATGTATTTTTATATTACATGTTTCTGTTTCACGCTCTCCTGTTCTTGAGAACAAATACCTAATTCATTGACATGAAGGGACCTCAGCTACAGAAATTAAGGATATTTGTTGTCTGTGTTAGTTAGGGAAAAAGAAAAAATAGTATATCCTCCGAAGATAAATAAATAAATCCAAGAGGATTTACTATTTTTATATCAATGAAAATTCAGCACATTCACTTGCTATGTGCAGTCCTGGGACCTATTTCAGTATCTACATCTGGCAAAATGTGGAAGTTGAATAACAAAGACTGTGTTTTCATGATCTTGCATGTGTTGTATGATAAGTTGCTGTTGTCTGTAAATACAGTGGAGATGTGGTGGTAGAGAAAGGATGGTGGATGATTTCTCTGTCCCTCTGTTCTGTAATCAACCTTGACAAAAGAAAAAAGGCAGTCATGCTAAGGAAACAGTTGCAGCATATTCTGGGAAGAATTTTAATATGACTAAATCGACATCCTTTGCTTATTGACTGGTAATTATTGAAGATGACTGCTAGTGGGGGGGGGAAAAAGCCATCCCTTATATAAACTGACAACTTCTTGCACTGCGGGACTTTGTAAATGAATAAACACCTGAGAAAGACCAGAAGAAGCTACAGAAATGTGAGAAATTGTTGAATATTAAAAGGAGATGAAGGAGAAAGAAAAGGAGACACCTTGCTGCCTGTATTCCTTTACTGTAGGCTACCACAAAAAGGGGCAGACAGACACTGTTTAGTGTGACTCAAGTGCTGCCATGAATGTCCTGAAACCAGGCAGAGCAAGCAGTGAGCATGATTTGTTAATGAGCCATAAACTGTATGGTTTGCAGGGCCTGTAGTGAGAAGCATTGGGTGCAAATCCAGTAAAAACACTTAAAGAGCTTAGCTGTCATACCATGGTGCTTTTTGGGTGCTGCAGTGAAATGCTGGATTGTCATTGAGTCTTCCTAATACCTGCAATTAGTCAAATGCATGCATTTTGTGCAGCCTGTTCAGGATCATCAGCCTTAGTTCTAAAGAAGGCAAAGTGAAGTTCTGTCACTCATGGAGTTTAGGCAGTCTAGGATTGTGGGATAACAAATAACTGGATTGCATGTTGAAATGTTCTCCAAATTGTATTACACTTAATTCAGGAGCTTTTTCACCATTTCATAGTGTCTGCACTGCTATTGTAACCTGCTTTCATCTGTGTGCACAGCTTTTGTCATCCAAGTAGGATCCAGTGGGACAAGAAAGAATGATTTCACTCAGTTGTTTTTCTGTAATATTTATGTCCGGGAATTTCTTCTATTTCCTGTTTGAACACTAGTACGTCTAAGGAAAAGGGGCTTGCTAAATCAATAAAAATTGGAATTGTGAAGGGGGCACATGTCAAAAAAATAGTGCTTCTGTCTTCTCCTGTCAGGTATGCTTTAAAGGAAGGGTACTGAGCAAGTTGCAAGAAACTGAAAATAGCGTTTTAGATTGCACCAGCGTTTTCAACCTTAAGTATATAGCATCACTGAGGCTGCACTCTGTAATTACATTGTCAATTGAAAATTGCTTAACACTTTTGATACTTTAAACTATGACAGACTAGTTCTGAGAAATGTTATTTTAGTTCTGTGGCACTTGCAGTGGTGCACAGCTGCTTGAAATTTCTGAATGTATACTACTTTCTGCTTGAAATGGAGACAAAAAGGAACCTCTGAAATGAACTGTCAAGCTTCCTTTAAGGGAGATGATTCAGATCTAACCTTCCACGGTAGGTGGTATCGCTGGAGATGAATGAAGAATTCTGCAAGATGTAATACCATTTTGCCAAGCAGGCAAACACTTCACATTTAAGATAAAAATACTTTTTGAAAGCTCCTGGCAGACACAAAGTGACAAGGTAAGTTCCTAGGCATTAGGTCTATAACTGTATCTGGATAGAAGATATCAGAAGTACAACCCTGGGACAATATATTTAAGGAGAGCTAGGATGAAATGAAGGTAATACAGACTGAATTTGTCCCTGAGGTTTTTTTGCTCGGAAGTCTTGTAAATGTCACATTTTAGTTTTTGCAAACTTTATTTTAAAAAAAGATTCCTTGTGCTGCAGTGTGTGTAACTGTCAGGATGTGTTTGTGAAGCAGTATTCCTGTCAGTCAGACCAGATTGCTGAGATTTGACAGAGCTACTGTCTCATGTCTGCACTTTCATAAACTTTTCATAAGTCCTTTCATCAAAGATGGAGAAACTTGCTAGTGAAGTTATTAGTGTAGCTGTTTTGGGGTTGTGGGGGGTTTTTTTACTGCCCTCTTATTCTTTAAAGTAGGTGTTCTGAGTTGAGTCCTTTCATTTATTTTTGACAAAACCTACTGTGGAAAGTACTTCATTCTTGTAGTGCGAATCATGCACAAAATTCTGTTCTTCAATTGTCTTAAATTATACCTCACCAGCAGTTAAAGTAAATACCCTGTAATCTCTGAAATGTGTGGCACGTGTAGTCAAATCAAATATTTTTTGTTTTCTTGGCCTTGTTTCCTTTTTTATCAGTCTAAGAGATGCATTTAAACCTTGACTAGATTCTCTTGTAGACTTGTCTTTCCCTGATGTACCTCCATAGGTTTCTTAGACTTTCTCCTGGTGCACATCAGCACAACCAAAATCAGAAGTGGTTTCCATTAATTTTGCGGTGCATCTATATCAGGCATTTCGAGTTGTGGTAGTTTATGAGTATATACACTTATATGTGGAGACGTATATAAAGAGAGTCTTTATCAGTCATTTTCACTTCATAATCTCCTCTCAGGAACTTCAGATGCTATACATCTGTGAGTAGCTGAAGACCAGTCCAGCTGAAGGAATAATTCCAAAAAAGGTTTTACTGGTGTGCTGTTCTGGTTAGGCATGGAAACCAAAATAGCTGTAAGTCAGATGCAGCCTCATGCAAAAATTATGGCAGGATAAAAACCCTTTGAAACAGTAGATGACAGAGATTTTCTTTTTTGAAGCTTAGTGCACTGGGATGTCATTGAAATGACCAGCTGTACATCCTAGGACTCTCTGTAAGGTTGTTGTCAAAAACCAGAGAATTACCTAATGGTTTGCTTGATTAGCTTATGGCTGCCCAAGTGAAGTTGTTCTTAGAAAATATTCTATTTTATTTGGCAATGTATTTTTTACTACTTTTTTTTTTTAAGAATTGTTTTTACATAATTTTCAATATGTGACTTTGATATCACGTTAGCTAATCGTTAGAAGAAAAAAAACATGTCTGTCTCTTGGGAGGCTTGATTCATTATAGTCTTTTCTCATCCAAAATTCTCATGAAGTGATAATAACAAACATTTTTACCAGATACAGGTTGAATTACTTTATTTAAAAATAGATAGTAGAAAGGGTTAGTTATGTTACATGCATGCCTTTATTGCAGCTTTTAATGTAAAGGGACTTGTTCTGAGGCATTTTTTGCCTTCAGCTTCTTTATCATAATACTAGAAGATTGTATGGTTCTGATGGAGATGGATTTAGACTGTTTATTGACTGGATGTTTTTCTTGAAGCAGGCGTGGTGAACAGAAAGAATTCATTGAAATTCACTAATGTGCATAATTCATCTATCATAATTTAACAAATGGAAAAGACTGAGACATGCTGCCATCCATCACAATTACTTAACTACACTCCAGGGTGTGATAAATCGTATTAAACAACTTTTGGCTTAGCAGATTCAGAGAATTGTACTGAGCAAGTTGCATCTTCTCTGTCAGCTTTCTGCTACTGTTCAGTGACTTGCAGTTTTGACATGTGTTACAAAACATTTAATTTAAACTAGAGATTTTTCAAAGCTGTTTTAAAAACAAACTTGCATAGAGACACAAATAGCAGCAACCAGCACTAAATAGGAAGCCATACTATGATTGTTCTTTAGAAGTACAAGTACTCCTTGTTCACTGCGTTACATGGTGGGTGGCCAGAGCTGTCAGGAGGCTGATTTTCCTATCAGGCAGCTCTGTCCAGAGTAAAGGGGAGGTAAATCCTGATGCAGTCCTTAGCAGACTCTTTAGCAGACTCATAAAGATGCAGACTCTTTAGCCCTTATGTTCAGCAGGTCCCTCAGTTTTTTCTTCCCTTGTTAAGATGAATAAACTACTGTGTTTTGCCTGTATGATAGTTTAGCCAAAATAAACTTTCTCCTCATTAATAAGAAACAAACTAAATAAAGGGGAGAATTGTTTTTTTTTTGGTTTTGTTGTTTTCCTGTGTTATGGTACTCCATAAGAAACTTGTATGGAAAACAAATCATGATGTGCTGACTCTGATTTCCAGGCCTCGAGATGTGATGCTTTAGAGTATTTGCTTCTGGACCACATCCCTGTTTGTGAAGGAGCCTACCAGAGAGGGGTAGAAATTGAGAGTATGCAGGAACAGCAGTGCCTGGTAGTGAGTCCACAGGGTGGGATGTGTTTGCTGTTGGACAGCCCAAGTCTGGAACTCTGTGGATTGACGTGTTGCAACACTGTTGCCAACTGCAGAGCTAAATATTCATCCTCTGTTCCCCGTAGCAGGCTCTGAAATACGATGATTTAAAGGCTGTCAGGTTTTCTTTAAACTACTGGAATGTGGCTTCTATGGGACCTGTGGCATCAACTTGGAGAGTCTGGTTGTACTGTAAATCCACATCTGTGGCTGCTGGTCAGTGTAACAGCATGGGTGTGAGGTCTGTGCTTTGCAGAAGAGTCTTGAAAGGATTCCTTTCATAATCCTGTCCTCTTCCCTGCATTATCTCCTTTACTCTTTAGTGCATGTCATTATGCTGATGCATTGCATCAGTGCTCACTGAGTTGGAGGACAAGGAACTCGTAAGTGTTGTTCTCTGCATGGTTGTTTCTGTTCTTTCTGTGCTCCTTGGTTAATTATTCTGGTTGTCTTTTTTAGAGTACATCTCCAGTACTTTCTTTTCTGTTGCGTCCTTACCATTTCCTGATCCTTTTGCATATTCCTTGAATCAGACGCCTTCTTTTCTGGCCTTTGCAAGAAACCACTTCTGTATGCTTTCCTTCCCTCCTCCATTAGTTACTGCATATTTTGCTGGTGTTCCTTTGTATAACTCATCCAAAATCCAAAGTCACATTCCCTGCTATCATGCTAGAATCACTGTTCAGACTGCAGTCTCTCCCTTCTCCACTAAAAGCTTCTTGCTGTTGGCCTTTGTGGATTATCATGTTTGTGAGTTTGCTGTTGGCTGTGAGTGCACCTTTCTTCCCCCTTTCCTTCCCTGAAGCCAGGCTGGGCAGCTTTGCCTACCTGCTACTCGGGGTTGTCTTGAAGCTGAACACAGGCTATCTACCATGCCCCCGGAGTTAAGGGACTCATTCCATGTGCTTATCTTCATGCAAAAAACATCTAACCTGACACTGAGATTATGTGCCAGTAATTAGTCAAATGATTAGGCTGAGGAGCAGTGAAAGGCAGCCTAAGATGATACTAATTAGGGGCTTTTGGCAATGTAGTGAAAGATGAACAAAGATGATTACAGAGAGTTGGGCCTTAAAGGCGCGGATTTACAGTTTTTAGCAAAGGATTTACAGTACAGAAGCTGTTGTTGATCTGCCATCTGTGGGAACTGCTGCAGCAGTGTTAATTTGAGATGTTATCTTGAAATTCTCTTCATGTGTAGCTCAGCTTGATAGTGGTCCTTTTTAAAATAGTGAAGCCATCTTTGTGGCTTTATTTTTTGTTTGTCTGTTGGGTGTGTTGACCTTCACAGTGACTACTCTTTGCTTTACAAAAAAAGATCTCAAGTTTTCTTTCTTGTCAGGTTTGGTGAGTCGCACCACATAATGCTAAGGATATTGTAACACTGGGGTTAGTTCCTTACAAAGAAAATACCAGAATTTGGATATTTCATATATACAAGTCATAAGACCAACAGCAAGTAAGCACAGAATGAGACTGTAATGCCTTCTCTTAGCAAGAAAGGATGTGATCAGAGGGTAGCTGAGTCAATGTGCAGCATCCCTGTTACTCCCATGTCCTGTATTTACCTGGCTCTGAAGTATGGTTGGTTAAAAGGATATACTGTGAGTAGGCCATTTCTTCAGTATGCTTTGGTAAAACAAATTTTGGGGAAACAAATTGTTGCAAAACAAAACAACTTCCCCCCCAAAACCAAGAAAAAGTGCAAGGGGTGGAGTGTGGATGAGTGCTACTAGTCCTTTGGCGCCAAAGAACAGATCTGCTGCAAATCAGTGAAGGAGGAAAATTAGTGTAGTATTATTATACTGTATACCATTTACCTTAACGAAGTCTACAGCACTCATGAATTTGAAGCTAGACTAAAATACTTACCTAAAAAATTGGAAGGTAAATATGCCAGAAAGAGTAAGGAAAATAAGAAATAGAGATTTTGTCTCATTCTGGTTGTTTAAATTAATTCTTGGTTGCTCTCAGGCTTACCTGAGGCAACAGGGAGAAAAGAAAAAAGTAAAAACTGCCAAAGAGCATGGGAAAATACGTCTGAATGTAATGTATGCATAAAATGTGGAACACTTGTCTTGTAAATGAGGCAATTTTCTGCAGGAAGGAGATCCATTATTTTACAGTACATTCACAACTGTGGAGAAGCAGAGGTGCATTTTGTCAACCATGGTTTAAATTTTACATCAATAAAATAACCTTTTAAGGTATAGAAACTATTAAAAAGAGTGAAACTGGCCATTCATCTTGCAACTACTCACCTAAATTTTAAAGAACAAAAACATCATACAAATTTTTCTCCTGCAAGTTCTCATGTGCAGAATTCCATGGACCTTTTTTCAGTCCTTTATTTAGTTTGGTTTAGCTGTTTCTTTAGCCCTAATGTTTGAAAATCAATGCCTTTCTAAATAAAAGACCAGATTTCCCAGAACACTACTAATCAATTCATGCCACAGGTGAGTTATGTCACGACTTTTTTTACCATTGTGAATAAAACAAATTGCGTGAAAAGGCGTACGTGTGTGCTTCTGAAAGTCTCAATCCATCTTACTGGAGCCGTTTAAAAAGAGCAGTGACTTCACTGATTGTGAGGATATTTTCTGCAATAAGTGGTTTTGCGTCACCACTCTGAATGTATGGCTTTATATGATAATTTCTTTATATGTTTTGGAGTGATGGGTTCTATATAAAGAAATACGAATTTCTGTTTTCATGTTTAACACTTGGTTGGGGTTTTTTGGTTTGTTTATTTTTTAAAGAAAGAATTTCCCTGCTTCACAATTTAGGACTCCTTTATGGGTTAGGAATTGTTTGGTATTGTCCCTACTGCTGTTGTTGACGTTTTCTGTACCAGCATCATAGAACCATTAAGCTATGTTGGTGTGCTTGTTTATTGTGAGGATAAGACATTTCTTTCTCACAATTTATTGGCAATTACTTCTGGAAGCAGGACTAATACGGATTTGGAAGAAGAAGAAGAAGAAAATATATGCAGCATGTTACTAATTGCAATAATAGAATTGTTCGGTATATGCTTGTTAAGACAGGAGGAAAAGTAAAATCGGTTACAAAAATGGAGAGGAAGTGGAGGAAAGAGGGGAAAGAGTGATGGGTGCATATTAAAAAGTAAATTAGGTGTTGTTTAAAATGGGTGAGACAAAGCATTGAAAGAGTGAATAGAGTGACCAAGTCTGTCAAGCGGACATTAATTTGGTGCAAGGTAGCATGGCTGCCTGGGAATAAACTGTTACATATCTGTAATTTTTCATTAGGTAATTTCACTCAACATAAAGTTCTGAGAGATGGATCTTTTCTCAGGCGAATGTGGTATTTTGAGAGAACAAGTTTGACTTTTCAGAGATATGTGACATTTAATATTTGTAAAATGTTTGATTTGGTGCCATGTGATATGTTGATTTAGAAATTGGAATGGTACAAGTTCATCAGCGTACATCAAATGTCTTTTTAGGAAAATGGTTAATAGGTAATCAGTGTGGAGGATGTGGAGGTCCTCTGAGGATTAATTTTAAATATGATGGTGTTTAACCTTTTTATTGGCGATGAGGAAGAAATATAGAGTCATTACTCATAAAAGCATGTGGATGGCAGCAAGGTTAGTGCCATAGTAAGTAGTGAACAGAGGAGAGCTAAGTCATCTAGTAAGGTGGGACTGCATGTTCTGACACAGAAATGAAGACGTACCTCCAGCCTCAAGAAACATTATCAAGGAGACAGTGATTGAAAAAGACATGGAAGCCATGCTTTATGTTGTGTGATCAGAAATACCTGAAACAGGAGGAACACTTGGTCTTATTATTACGTCATTGGAAGGAAGGATCCAGGAAACTTGATCTAGTTCAACTCATGAACAACCACAAACTCAGGGAAGGTCAGAGGAAGAACTATCCAGAACCATTAAGTCTTGGGAATCACACTTTTGAAGTTCCTTA
Organism: Sylvia atricapilla; assembly: GCF_009819655.1. NCBI lineage: Eukaryota > Metazoa > Chordata > Aves > Passeriformes > Sylviidae > Sylvia > Sylvia atricapilla. The sequence continues at coordinate 102,071,570 of NC_089140.1, read as the reverse complement.
AATCTAGAATCTATTCAGCAAGTCATATTTACAAGACTTGATCTAGGTTTGGAAACATGCTGTAGAGAGCTGCTGTTTAACAGAGGCAGGCCACTAGTAAAAAAAACACCCAAATGACTCAACAAATTTAGGCTGAGAATAAGATGTGTTAATATTTGGAAAAACTGGAGAGTTGAAGTGTACCTGTGGTCCTATTGGGATACATGAGAGAAAGCTGGTTGATGTCATTACAAGGACATTCTTCATAACCTTTGAGAATGATCATGGCAGCCAACTGGGAGAAGTGCCTGGAACTAGAGGAAAACAAAGGTCAAAAAGAGCAAGTAAAAGGATCCAGGAAACAACAGGCAGGTCAGTCTCACCTCAGAAGGTGTTGGAGCAACTAGTTCTGGAAACTGCTTTCAGGCATATGAAGGACAAGAAGATCGGGAGGAGTTAGCCTGAATTCACGAAGGGGGAATGACCAACGTGATAACCTTCTTGAGCAACTTAGTAATCAGCTATGATGAAATGACTGGCCTGATAGATGAGAAGAGACCACCAGATATTGTCCACCTTGACTTCAGTAACTCCCAGAGAAGCTGATGAAGTATAGTCTGAATGAGCACAGTGGACAGGCAGAAAACTGTGAGCAGCTGGCCCGAGGGGTGATGGTCGGTGGGTGTAGCCTTAGCTGGAGGCTGGTGACTGCTGATAGACTTGAGGGGTCCAGTCCTGTTCAGCACCTTCATTAATGATCTGCATGAGGGGGCAGAGCACACCCTCAGCAAGTTTACAGTTGACAGAAAACTGGAAGGAGTGGCTGATAGGCTAAAGAACTGTTCAGCGACATGCAGAGTCCTGCAGCTGGGGAGGAATTATCCCTGACATCAGTACATTAGCCAGGAATTATGCCTGGCATCTGACCAGCTGAAGAGCAGCCTTGCACAGAAGGCCCTACGGGTCAAGGTGAATGCTGGGCTGACCATAAGCCAGCCACAGACCCTTGCAGTAAAGGCCAGTGGTATCCTGGGTTGCATTAGGAGGAGTATTCCCAGCGAACCCTGGGAAGTGATCCATCCGCTCTGCTCAGCACTGGTGAGGCCAAAGCTGGAGTGCTGGGCCCAGTTCTAAACTCCCCAGTATTACAGAGACATGAGTATACTGAAGAACATCCTGTGAAGAGGCACAAAGATGGGGGACTGGAGTATGTCTCTGTAATAAAAAGCTGAGAGTGCTGGATCTGCACAGCCTGGAGAAGAAAAGGCTCAGGGATCTGATCACGGTCTGTAAATATCTGAGGGGATGATGCAAAGAGGACAGAGCCAGGTTCTAGTCAGTGGTGCCCAGTGATGGGAGCAGAGGCAGTGGGCACAACCTGAAACACAGGAGGTTCTCTCTGAACGTTAGGAAACTGAAAAATGTGGCAGAAATCTGCCACAGATTGTATGTGATGGTTGTGGACTCCCCAGCCTTAAAAATACGAACTATTTGATTGTTGTCACTTGACACACAAGTCTTAATGTCTGTTTAAATCCTTAGACCTGTTTTCTACTTCAGATATAGAAACCAAGTACAGCTTTTATGAAAGATTTTTAGATGTTTAAGTAAGATGCATTTGAAAAAATGTGATTTTTTTTTTTTTCCCCACAAGCTCAAGTGTTTTAATGGCTCATAAATAATGGAGGGTAAATCAAGAGAGATACTTGAAAATATGCATAAAAATGTTTGTATGTATACCATATATAACAAGTAATTGTGTTATAGTAATATTATATCAGTACTTTGAGATAATTGAGCCTAAAACCTCTGAGCTGGTCTAATCTGTCATAAATCAGTGATACTGTCCTGATCTATACTGTTTGGAGACACGACCATACATTTAGTTATTTTTATTCACATTTAGTTATTTTTATTCCTATCTTGAAGCGGACTTGAGCAGCTGAGAGGGCATGACCTTCCCAGTGTAACATACTTGTGTCCCAGGAATATCAGATGTTTTTCATGAAGGATCAGAGATGCTTGTTCCAGCATTACAGCCTGGAAAAAAACATCGCTTTCATCAGGCATAGAACACAAATTAGTGGAAAGCAAAAAGGAATTTGAAGCAACCTGACAATTTTTTTTAATTTTCTCATACTCAGATGATTGCAGTTACTCACACAGAAATGGTTTCAGCAAGGTTAGAAAGTAGATTGAAGATTTTTGTGGCCTCAATTTTTCTTTTTGTTAGAGTACAGCATTTAAGTGAGTGTAGTAGTGACTTAATCCTCTTATAGGCAAGAATTGAAAGTAATTATTTTATCTGGGTAGTGTAGTGATAGTGCCCTGTTCTGCTGTGTGGGAGGTTCAAGAGTTCCCTCCTCGGGTCATCTAAGCTTGGGCATGTCAGTGTTCCAGCAGTAATGTTTTCGCAGTGTCAAGTGTGGGTCTCTCTTGGAGCTGATCAGACCTTGTGAAAATACCAGAGGTTTCTAAAAGTAATTAATTCTTTTCCTTCTGAAAGAAGGTTATAGATGTGATGAATGAAATAAAGTATAATTTACTGCAAGAGATAATGACTAAAACCAAGGGGAAAAAAGCAGTAGCTAACTACGTTTAAAAATAGAAAGTTATTTATACCTGTAGCACAGTTAAAGCCTGTTGTGCTGTCTGAATTTAGCAAGCAGACCTGGGATTCAGCCTTAGCTTTGCTAATGACTGGAGGCGTTATTGATGTAGGGAACTAATTATCCGTGTGATGAAGTTGCCTGCTGGAGGTTTTTGACTGCTTCATCACTGTGGCACCTCCTACAGGTTAATTCATGGAGCAGCACAGGTAAAAACCTCAAGGTGAAGGTCCTGCTCTCCTTCATCCAGTCACGGGCTCATAATGACAGCAGTAACTAATATTGAGATGAATATTTTCCTGAATTATTGATTCAGTAGACCTGTATCAATGATTGCAGAAGCAATAGTTGTGTCACAGTACATTCTGTGATACAAAAAAGCCTGTAGCAGTTCATAGTCTGTGCATGGGAAAATGTCTACATGAGGACTTCAAAAAGAAAACCAAAATGAGTAACAGCCTTTCTCACCTGAAAGAAAACCCACAGGTATTAAAAGGAAGAAAAAAATGGCAGGATTCTTGGGTTAGCAGGCAGGACAGGGGCTGCAGGGGATTCAATGTCTGATTTAAAATCTTATCTGTGTATAAAACTCTTTTATGGCGTTTGTTCTCATATGTCTCAGTGCACACATTAGAAGTCAGAACATAAACAGCTTGTTTAATTAGCTGATAAACTATTTCACTCAAAATTTATAGGGAAAAATACCATTACAAAAGTAGTTTAATAAGAAAAAGAATGAGTACCAATGTGTTTTGTCTGTTTTTTCTTTTGCTCTACCCATTGATGAAGTAGAATATAAACTTCTGATATATGGGGCAGAAGAATTATAAAATTCATCTGAACATTATTAATATAAAGAAATGTTTAGGTTGTTTTTTTTTTCCTGTTTTTAATTGTGGCATAGCTGAAAAACCTCGAGACTAGCAAAGCCAACACTGCCTTTGTTCTTTACTTAAAGCTAGAGCTCTGTTGTAAATAGTCTGTGTTTTTCATCCTGGCTTAATATGCTGTAGTATAACAGGATGCATTAAGTGTTCTCTAACAACTGCAGAACTCATCAAGCAAATGGAAAGATTAGCCCTGAAATCAAGCTTCAGACTTTTATTTTCTCACAATCAATAGACAAGTAATACATGTTGGATTTATAATGATATGAGATTGACTGCTTAAATCTTTTTTAAAGTTCAAAGCTGGAAACAGATTGTGTCTACAAGCAATGCAGAGCAGAATTTCTTAGTAGAGGCCTGTGATAAATAAGTGAAACTGGGTTTGACTGAAATGGCCCATCAGTCCCATACGGGTTTAGCAGGAAGATTTCAGGCTCAAAAAGACAGAGGTTTGGAGAAGCATCAAGCATTGGTTTCATAGCACCTGAGATTGCTTTGTGGAGTCTACTGGGAGACGTAAAGACAAGAGGCTCATTAAAAATGAGTAGCACCAGGGAGAATGATTGAGCTTCAAGTACACTTGTGTTTTTTAGCTTGAAGAGTTTAAAGGTGAGGATACATTTTAAAAGCTCAACTGGCAGATGAGAAGAATGCTGTCAAGTTTCTCAAAGAAATCCCTTTATATAGAGATAAATAGCGTGTTATAGTAGCTTTTTGACAAGATCAAGGGAGGAAAAAAAAAGGCAAACCCCAAAAATTACTCAGCTCAGAATGTCCTGATAGTAGGATGAAATAATAGTTAATCTCAGCTATCAGAATTGGATTTTGATAAAACAGGTTGTCTTCAGTCCTTGCTGTCTGATAACTTCAGAGGCAGTATTTACTGCCAGTAAAAGCTGTGAAATACAGGAAAGAAATTAGTCTCGGGGCTCCCCTGGAGGACATTCTATTGGAAATAACAGTTCAGCTATGGTATCTTAAAGTTTGCAATGGGTCCACTGCCTTTAGAGATGGCTTTAACCTAATCAAGGGTTTGAACTATTTCACAGTGTTGTATTTATTTACTGTAGAAAATCATGATACTGAGCTTAAAAATCAGAACTTCGCTTCTTTGCTTTTTATCAGATATAATCAGTGCTGTTAACAGATACAGTTGTTACACAGTAGTAAAAGTAATATAAAATATAGCAGGTTTTGATTAGTCTGTAAGAACATAAGGATTGTTTGTCGATGTGTGTCCATTTACCTGATGCTGGAAGATTAGGAATGAACAAAGCAACGTTGACCTGGGAAGTAACATTTTGGTTTGGCTTGTTCAGTCAGAACAGGTGTCCTTTGGCTCCATCAGAATTGTAAATTTATGTGATAACTGTGTTGAAGCAACATAGTCCTTTTTTTTCATAGTCTCATAGCATGAAAAGCTGATCATTGTTTGTTTGGTGAATCAAACAGAAGCTGTTGGCATAGCCATAGACAAAAGAACAGTGGCTGCTCAGTTTGTTACTTATGTTTGCCTTTATTCACATCCATTCGTTCCTGCCTATCCATTATAACATGGGGAAAAAACTTTGCAGGGGCAATTGAATAACACAATTTCTAACTGAGAAAGGTGTTGGATTTTAGTAGTTTTAAGAAAGAAGTGCTGTTTTTTAAGTTATTAAAAATGCCTTAGCAAAAACCAGGTCCCACTGGGATCAGGAATTTAATGGGTTTGTGAGTTGAATGGCTAGCAGTGCTGGTTGTGGAAAAGGTGTTTTGATGATCTTTTATTAGGCTGTATTTCCCCAGAGTCCTAGGGTGGATGTAGCATGAAAAGGTTTGTCTTCATGACAAACTGAAAATCTAATACGGTGTTTCCTGAACAGATGTTAGAGAAATGGTGTGGTCTCATAATCACAGTCTTGATGATTGTGTGTTTCTTAGGTTATACTGTGTTCTAAGTAGAGTTTTAGGATGCGTAGACCCTGTATTATGATAAATTTTGGCTGCAAGGCATGCGTTTCAATCTCTTCCTCCCAGCTGGGATGGAAAAAAAGAGTAGATCTCCTCCCCACCCTGTTTTTTCCTTCCTTCTGAATTGCATTTTATTTCGCTTTGGACTTTCCTTTATATGTGATTTTTTTTTTTTTTTTTTTTTTTAATATCATCTGTGCAGTTCTGTATTCCACTTTTGCAGTTTTGTGATGCTTTCCAAATGCCTTTCCCTGCTCTCTCCTTCCCTGGATTAATCTTTCTGGGATAGCTCTACTGTGCTGTTTTAGTGAGATTATAAAATGCTGGAATGCTTGGGTGAGGTGAAATGAAAAGGACTAAGCAGTTTTTAGGATAATCAGTTAAAAAAGTGTAATTAGTATGAAACTACTGAGAGTAGACAGCTGTCTTATTTTGTTGGAATTTGCTTGTCTTTGACAGATCACCACAACTGTTTACATCCCTTATAAATACCATATTGAGAGATTAATGCTAAGTGATTCTTGAGTTCAGCCTTTGTCAGGGTAGCACTTTACCTAAAGAAACAACTGAGTATTTTGCCTTTAGGTCTGTAGGAGCAAATGAAACCAGGAAAGAGTGAAATCAAATTAGTGGTTTCTTACTGTGTTTAGATATTTTCTATTTCACTGCATCTGCACGTGCTTGGGTGTATTTTGGTGATAGATCTCTCCTCAGCACACTGAAAAGAGAAGTGAGGATAAAATTGCAATAACATCTAAATGAGAAAAGGTTAGAGGCATTCTACATAATAATGAAATTAATAGGGGCAGCATCTGTTGCCAGTCTAAGAAATCACAAATAGATGCTGAGTGGAAGAGAGGTCCCTGTGGTATGTGCTTTGTCCAACAGCTGACAGAAGGGTGAAGTGCTGAATGCTGCTTCTTCACAGTCACAGTTGGGAGGGGGAGTGTGGTCCAGGGGCTGCACTGAAAGTCATCCCTCTTCCTTTTCTTCCCTAGAAAAGAGTACAGAGACATTGTTGTGGGGTTTACTGTAGATTTCCAAAACAGAGGTGTCGTTTAAAATCCTTTAAGAGGTGCTGCATGGTGTCAAATGAAAGTATGCCTAATTGTTACTTTCCATATATGTGAACACACTGTGTGCATCCCACCCTCTTAATCATGTCCTTACAAGTCTCCATTTCAAATAAATGGGGAAAAAATGTCTCCGATATCTCTGTTCCCTAGCATCTGCTTTCTTTGCCAGCCAGGATGACTGAATACTTCAACACGTTTCATAAAGGGGTTCTGTGTACTCCTGGGTGATAGCTATAAAAATAAATAAAATAAATCCTGTGGTATAAACTATATGAAATAAGTGTGCAGTTGCATTTTTGTTTTTCTCTGTCGGCTTATTCAACTTCCAGGATATCATTTGAATTTTTAATTCTGTTTTAAGTATGTGAAGAAGATTCCTTATGTTAGTTATTTGTAGGTCAGAGCTTTATGCTGAAATGTTTCAGGCTGCTTATACAAGAATTTTTTTGTGTTTTGTAGCACATTTTTGTCATGTATTTCTGATAAACAAGATGCAAAACATAGGGGAGATCTGCCTTTTATTTATTCATTTTTGTAGTGGTTTTGACCACAGTCCAAAATTTCATCACATTCATTCAACTCCAATAAAAATTTAAGTCACCTGTCTTCCTTTTGCAACTGGTATGCCCAGTCTGATCTTTTTAATAAGGTGCATACATCTGTAGGTTAAAAAGATGTTACAAATTGGACTTGTTGTTCTTGGAAAGTCTTTCAAAAGTACTTTCCCTGTGTAGCTTTTTTTTTGCTAAGGTGTTTTTAAGAAAGTTATCATAACATATATTTGTAAAGCAAATTCCCTAATCTAAATTTGATTTAAGTATTATGTTAGTTAATTTAAAAGGACAACAATACATATTAAAAACAAACAAGCAAAAAAAACCCCACCAACCCAAAAAAATCCCACCAGCCCCTTCCCTCCAACAGCCTTTAGAATTTATCCATAGCAGTTATTCTTACCAGAAATGTCTCTTTAACTCATGTCAAACTGGAAGAATAGCTGTTAGTTTCAACACTGAGCATGATATCCTCCCTTTAACTAAAGCATAAAATCTGTTGACTTCTGCAAATATACTTGTTTTAATAGCACAAAATAGGGTCTTCATAGTATAATCCTGTATGCTCTTTATGGGATTGAACACTCAAATATTTCTCTTGGTAGACGTCCTAACTAATGGCAACTGTAGCAGGGTCATAATTTGTGTATGTAAGCATGGATGTGCACTTGGCTGTGTAATTGATGCCATACATTAAGAGAAGCTATCACTAATATAGTGAGATCGAACACCCTTCCATTAAATAATGCCAGAAATAAGTTTGCTCATAGAATATTAATGTGCCATTATTTTCCCATGGGCCTCATAAATATTCACTGATAAAACAATGACACAAATACATGGATTGTATTTGCTTACACAAGATGGATGATTTTTATTTTAAGAGTGTTTATTCATTTTCTTGCTTTCGTGAGTCATTTCTTTTTCCATGTTTTGGTAGCTCAAAGGAGTTTAAATGCACAGTTTGAGAGGAAACTTTTTTCAGGACGTTTCAGTAAAGTCCAGGAGCCCAAATTTTGAATTATTCTCAGTATCTATTAGGCAAATGTAATTGTTTATAACCATTTTATTTTCCTAAGTGTGGGCAGCTTTCTGGGGGAAGTTAGAACTGACAAATATGCTTTCCATAAAATTCAGCTTTGCTTCGTTATCCTGTGTCATGAAAACTGAAACATTTTTGGTGGCATTCATGTTGATTCAGTTTCTGTCAGGTAGGTGGAGGGAGAACAGAGAGAAGAACTGTAAATGTTTTATGAACATCTGAAGTTTTGAAGACTCTTAAATAACAGCTTTAAGTGTTTATCTGAAGGGGTTTTTTTTTTTGTATGCTGTCATGTCATCCATCAGCACTGATACTGCTGGAATTTTGTCCATGAATTTAGAATTCTCTAGCATTCTTGTATCACCTTCTCCACAAGTCTTAGCACAACTTTAGATAATTTTTGTCTGTTTTTCTCCCTTAGGGACAGAATTAACATAAGACTTCCTTAGTTCTTAAATACATACTTTTACCTCATGATCTTTGCTCTGGCTCATGAGATTTTTCCAGACAATTCTATTCTCTACCTTTTTCAAAACCCATTCCGAGCCGCAGCCACAATCACAAAAGGTCTCTAATTGTAAAGTGTGTTTCCTTTTGCTCTTCTCTCTCACCCCCGTGCATATGTAGACTTGATAAAATGTAGATACTATTTTAAATGAGATCAACTTTATGCAGCACATGGATTTTCAGGCTCCCTGACCAGTAATATAGATGACAGAATTATTTTAGAGCTCTGAACACTTGCCTTTGGTAGGAAAAAAACCCAAACCTTGGTATATTTTGAGAGAAAATAAATGTTCCATTTTAAAACAGACTACCCACTGTTGAAAGCTCACTTGTGAAGCCTGGATAAGAAATTCTGGTGCATGTATGTCACTGTCGATACATGGCATCTCTGTGTGTGCTTCTGAGGCACACAGAGAAGAATTTATTTTACTGGCTATCTCTGAGCTAGCACGTCTGGAAAGCCCTTTCAACATGTAATATTGTAACACCTTTGGAAGGGCAGGTAGAGCCTTTTTTTGCTGACTGTCTATACACAAAGCAGAATCCAGCAGATCACTATGTTGAGTTTCTAATAAGTTCTTTAAACCATCCATTTGCCTAGCTGAAGTTAGTTTACTTGAACCTTTATTGGCTCAACCATTTATTGATTTCAGAGAAGCAAATCGTTTTGAACTAAGCAATTTCTGCCATCACCTCATTTATAGTAAAAGTCATACGGCAGACCAGACCTGTGGTACAGGCTTACAGTCAGCAGTTCAATTCTTTTTTTGTGTTAAAAAATTCTACATTTATTCCTACTGTTGCTTTCTCTGTTAGTGAGTTTGTAATTGAGAATGGCTTATTTTCCTCTTTATGCTTCCTTATCTTCCCCCAAAGGAGAAATTGTTCATTCTCTGATGGGGATGGTTTTGTCAGCTTAGAGGCACAGGATCCCATTTTCCTAATGCTGTGTTTCTCAGATCACTTTCTATTGTTGTGAGAGTGTCTAGATAGGATGATTGTCCTGAGCAGTAACCCTTGAGGATAAGCTGCCTCATCCAAAATCGTAACAATTGTAATTTTTCATGTTTTTTTCAGTTATTTCAGCTTTCATTTCCTTCGTGTGTTGGCTGGGTGATGCGCTTGGTCCATTGCCCTTGGATGCAGGTGTGTTCGTGAGGACAGGAGGGAATGCAGTTGGCTGAGGAATGCTATGTTGTTGGTTTGGGCACAGACTTCTTTTTTGTTATACAGACAGAAAGGGAATATAAATTGCCTAATAGGAGATGAATCTTTCCGTGCGATATCCAAGCTTCCTGAAATGAAATGTGGTCTAGGCATCCCAGCTTTCAGATCAGATATCAACATGTTAATTTCTATTTCAAAGTATAGCTACATTGCGCGTAGAGTGCAACATAACTCCATTTCCAGTATGAAACCAAAAATAACAGAGCAGAATTCAGAATACCTTTTAAGTTAGATAAAGAATACTATGAAAATAGGGGATTCAGTAAACTTGTCTTCTGAGTTCACATATTCTGCAGCAGAATTTGTGGTACTATGGCAGATCAGAAACCATATGACTTCGCTGCAAAGATAAAATTAATATTATCCCAAAGCAGGGACATTTCATCAGTTCTGGTGTGCACTTAAGTTCCCTGCCAATGCTAGCACTGACACACACAAGAATTACTAGTTTTAGCACTTGTATATTTGGTAGCAAATTTTTGATGGAAAGTACCTATTGATCTGGGATCTCTGAAGTATATAAAATCAACAGAAATAAAGCAGTGCCCAGTGTAATTTGAACTTTTTTCTACATTACATTTTGTGACTTAAAGGATTTGTAGTATCCTACTGTTTGCTGAGGTATTCTTTGAGAATGCTTCATAAGAGATGTCAAGAGTCTGTAAACCACAAAATAGTTGGAATAAAAATTTATTCAAATTAGGAAAACTATAGTGGATTCTTTATCCCTTTTACTTTAATTGGTTGCTTTCATCTTAAATTATATTCCTTGTTTAAGCTCATAAATTTTTCAAGATCTAAAGTAATTTAGCCAGCTAAAATTGAAGCATCCAAAAAAAGACTACACTCAGACAATGGCATAGTTATATTGAACTGAGTTCATGATGGTTAAATGGATAATTGCAGTTGAAAGAACCATAGGCTGTAATAGACTGTGTTGCATCTTCTGCATTTGTCAATTCGGTTCCCCTTAGGAATCCAAAAATATCTATAAAATGCAGCACAAGCCAAAGAATCTTAATGGGATATGTATCTTCTGTTTTACTTATAAATATTTCAGTCAGCATAGAGTTCATCCTTTAAAGTACAGTTTGGCCATCCAAACTCAGATGTCACTATAACAGGCAGGGAAATTGCTTTGCTTGATTAAACTGTGTAACAGCCAATATGTATTTTGATTATTATTATCAATTCTAGTAGCAAAAAACGAGCAGATTTCTCAAGTGAGCTGGTTGATTATAAACAGCGGCCTGTCTTGGCAGTGGCTCATGTTTCAAAACAGCGCAATGATGAGAGGCATTGAAGACCTGATAATTGCTCAGATTTTACCAGTCCTTGTTGATACCATGGGTCCATTTCATGAGCTGAAAACCTTGCACAGTAAGAGAACCATGACTAGAAAATACACGAGGCACTCCAGTAGCAACTAGGAGGGCTGCCGTAGTGGCAAATGTAGGAGTTTCTCAAAAGTTAATGACCCATTCCTAAAGAACTTCATCTTGTAGTATGGTCAGATGTGAGGGGCAGAACTTCCAGGAGCTGGTCATAAGCCACTAGGATCTTTGGTGACTTAATTTGCAGTAATTGTTTCTTGGCTGATTTGGCTAAGTGACTTTTTGTTGTTTGTTTTGTTCGACTAAGATGTTCTGTGTTACAAGCTTGCCTTTACTTCCAACACCTATATATGCCATGTATACTATTTTCCTCTGCAAAAGACTTTACAGAGAGTCATGGTTGTGTAAAACCTTTATTAGTATTCATCTTATCCTCAGCGTCTTGCTGTGGAAAGAAGCATGGCTTGATATCTGTGCTGTTAAAGATCTAATGTATGCTGGTCAGTTCTCTGGGTGGGTGACTGTACAGCTTGATTACCTGTAGTGATGCTTGCTGAACATCATCAGTTGTGGGTGGAAGGCACTTAGGAATTGAAGGAGTTCAGAAGTTTCTTTAAAACTCTTCCTGTAGCAGGCATGAAGATTTGATAACTATTTTGCTGAAGTTATAGTAATAGCAATACAAAAAAGGATGTACATGGCAAAGATAGAAAATGAGAGAAATCCTGAGAGTGTGATGTAGCCATAAACTGGCAAGAGAAATGAAGAAGAACAAGCAGCGAGAAATGATCCTGTGTTGAGAGACAAATGGTGTTGACAAGTAGAACTGTCATTCTATTTATTCATGTTTTTGGTATCTTCCTAATTCATGAGAATGGCAGAAGCCTTTATTAACCATCTGTAATCACAAATCTTGCCTTTTCCCCAGTATTGGATATTTTGCTGGGCTTCTGGATTTGAGGAAGAAAGCACTTTATGCTATTTTGTCTCCTTATCACGAGAGATATGTTTGATGTAGTAAAGTGTGGGAGCTATTCCATATATTCATTGGTCCTGGTGTGAATTGTAAACCCTCATTTATGCCAACTTCCATTTGGGTATATATTTATTGCCCAGCTTGACTACATTGTGGACTGCATAACTTGGGTGTTTAAATTTATGTCCTGTTATCATTAGCAGTACTTTGGCAAGGAAACTACCTTTCTTTTTTATTTTTATTTTTTATAAAAAACCACAAATATATCTGTTAGAGTTATATTTAACTTGATTTATATACATACAATTTATTTCTAAACATACAGCTTCAGCTTATATGTTTGAAACTTAGCTTGTGGTGTATTTTATAAAGTTTGAAGTAGTTGTTATGCAAGTAATTCAACTATTAGAAAAAATGTTTAAATGACTGCCTAAATTTCTAAGCCTTCCCTCTGGAAATGTTGCAGATGTTATTTAATATACTCTATAAAAATCTCATGAATTCTGAATTTTTTAACTTCAGGAGAGAGAACGCGTTTATATCTCTTGTTAACATTGAGGCAAAATGTTGGAGTTTGGAGTTAAGTTTTTTAATGGGTTTTCTGTTCCCATTGGATTATCTAATTGAATCTTCTGCACTTTAATTTGTACAGAAAAAAAAGTGGTTTCCAGAGGTGCTTATTTCCCTCATAAAGTTAGATGTATTGGAGACTTCCTATAGAAAGATATTTTAGGACAGAGACTAGTACAGGGTGATCTGTGTTCGAGGGCAGGGCAAACAGGATATGTCTGTGAAGACCAGTGTAATATTCTCACTCTTAAGAGAAGAAAAATGAAATTTCACAGAGATTGCATATAAATATGATTTCTACTGAAGGTTATATGCTTGCCAAGTTCTTGCTATGAATCTCAAATAAACACTTAGGCTAGTTACTAGGAAGGCTGGACTACAGTTAGGTGGTATTTGTCAGGTGTAATGGAATTTTGTCTTTTACTTTTTGGTAAGTGTTATGGTTTTAAGCCCTGGGAAGAAATTAATTCTATCCAAGTGAAAATGGTGTGCTTTATGTATGCAGTGTGGTAGTGCTTTAATGCCATTTGTGGTCCTCTAGGAAAATTTAGATTTTAAAAGTGAATTTTTAAGCTAGATCTTGTCTATTTCCTATACAGCTTGGGAAGACTTAGCCTAGTGTGCCTTTGGACAGATAGCAAAGATGATGAATAGCCCTGAAGTTTAGTTTTGTTTTAACAGCTGCAGAATTTCCTTTAATATGGACAGAAATATCTCTGACTAGAGTTGTATTTATTTTCTGAAATAGGAAAGATGTCATTCTTCACTGGAGTGAAACATCAAATAAAACTGAATTTTGTAACCCCATGTTAGTCTCCTGTGAGATGATAACAACGTTTAAAAGTTTCCTTTGTATCACAGAAAAAAAGCAAACATTTTCCATTTTCTTGTGGATAATGTTAAGCTCTGTTCTTCAAAACTTGGGGCCTTAATTTTTTCCCTACCCCAGCTTCGGGGAGTATGAACATGTTACTCGCTTCTAATTTACTTAGAAGACAATGAGAAAAAAAGAGGAAATAATACTCTTTTCTTTCAGAGATTCTGAGACTGAGCAGAGATTGACATTTCGAGGCAGAGGTGCTGTGTTGTGCCAGAGGCACTGCTCCCACAAACAGCCATGCTGGTACCTGTTCAAGCACAGCACACCTGGCAGCACCTAGGTTTCCCCTTACATGGCAACCAAGATCCAGGAATGAAAGCTAATGTTCCCACTCTTGGAGCTTTTTTTTTCTAAAATGTAGGCTGTTGGGCAGGAATAATTTTTTTTCCCTGAAGAATGTTAATTGTGCAATTTATTAATATTCTTATTTTTACTGCTATTTATTTTGCGGTATTTTTGATACCTGGTGATTGGATCATAGGTCAAAATTCATCCGCAGTTCTAAATTTGCTCTTTTACCCTTAGTATTTTGTTTTTGTGACAAAAAAAATTACACCTTCTCAGAAAGGGAAGGTTAGTAAATAGATAATAATTTATCTTAAAAGATGTTTAAAAATGACATAGCCTGCATTGAGTGATGTTGCAGTTGTTAGGATTGGCGATTCATAATCTGTTATCTGCATGCCTTAATTTTTACCTTTGTGTTTCTTGAACAGGGTGCTGCACTTTTGATGAGCCTCTCAGTTCCTGTGGCTATAGTCAGTCAGATGATGATGATCTCAACTGGGATCAGGTGAATGCGCCGATGAAGCCATCGCTGGGTCAAGGGATGCCATCGGGTTCGTCCTCATTTTGCTTTGTTTCTCTTCAGTGCTAGATTATGTGTTTGTCCAGCATTTGTTGGCAGTACTGTTTTTAAAATGCTGCTTCATCTGAGTCTGTTTAAGTGGAATACTCAAATTTTCCAAGTGATTTCTGTGAGGGATATTTTGAAAAGCAAAGGTTTGGTTTTGTTGTGTGGTGAGTTTAAAGGTTAGGAAGAAGGAATAGAAACTTGGTGTTATTGGGGAAGGTCAAAGGAAAAGAGAAAGGTGACATGAAAATTAATCTGAAGTGATACTAGAAACAGACAGGACTTAGTAAGAGAGAAAAGCAAGATAGACTCAGGTATTTTCATTGAATGATAATCAAAATCTGTTATAAAAGGATTGAGAGAGAAGAGGTGAGTGAAAAAGCAAAAGTAGCCCAAAACAAAGGGTCTCAGTGATATTATGCTCACTGAATTTAAAAGATAGTTGTGATACTATTATTTAATGTATTTTTTGCACTGCATGGAGCTGGACCTTGTTCCATAGCAACAATCTGTGTGTTATGCTGAGCTATAAACTCGCTCTAGTAAAATAGTCATTAACTTAGTACTTCACCCACAGAAATATGTAGAATCTGGTAACTGGTTTTAAAGTATTCACTAGCATAAAAATTACCAGTAGTTCTTTTTCCTAGTTTTTAGCTGGGCATGTTAAGATTTCACCCCATGTAGTGATCTCCATTTCCTGGGATATGATTGCCTGCAGCCCAGCTCAGCATCTGCTTCAGCTTTTATAGACTGAGCTTCAGCTATTATCACCTGAAAGCAGGCAAAACAAAAGGACAACAAGATAAAATCACTGGTTGTAGCATTGTGAGGCTTCCTCTGCATTAGTCTCATAACTTAGTATAAATATGTCCAGAACAGTTAAAAGCATTGCAGATGAGTGTCCCAGTATTTCCCATTGCTTTCAATGAGGTCTTTAAAGGACCTGTAATGTACTTAATGCTTATATAAAATCTCTTCAAAAGTTGTTCTCGAGAAAATGTTCCTCCCTGATTTTTGAATAAGGGAATTAGGAAATAGACAATGTGAATCGTTAGAAGTGACAGTATAAACAAAACCTGAACATATGCACTCATCAATAGTGTAGCAATAAATGTACTAATGTATGGTGAGCACAAGCAGCCTTAGATAGCTTTCACTTGTTAAAAAAAAAAAAAAAAAAGAAAGGCTTTCAGTGTTCTCCACTGTAGATTTACCAGTGTTGTCCTGAGTTGTGGATGACATCTTATCTAAGGTTTGTGGCTGAAGTACCTTTTACACTTTGATTCCTCTGGCAAAGGCAGGATGCCCAACTTCAAGATGGATGTTCAGTTTATCTTTGTCCTGGCATTTGGATTATCATGCTAGATTGAGTTCATCAACCCTGATAAAGGAGGTTCTTTCAAATTCTTTTTTAAACTGGCTTTTATCCAGTGGTCTTGGCATATGCTGCTGAACATTTTCTGAACTGTTTCATTAGTGCTTGATACTGTTGCTCAAGTTGGAGATAACAGACATAGTTTATCAGCCATCTTGGCTACAAGATATACATTCTTTTTTTCAGTCATGCTGCTGGAATTCTCTTTCTATTCCAAATTTCATTCATTACTCTCCCCACTTGGATTTGTGAAAGCCATTGTCAGTATGTGATATTCAGTCTTCTTGGCAGATTGAAGAAATTTAAATCTGTTTTCTCTTCTCTGATGACCACAGGCTTGAAGATTTTTTTTGGTTTTTCTCAGTGGCAGGAGTCTAGACTAGAGACTGGCATGTCTATAGAAGAAGAATTTTACATGAAATTTCATTTATCAGATGTCATACAGCTTGTTTCTTTTTTGTCTTCTGGCCTTTTTATCAGAAGTATGAAATAATGTTCTGATGATCTAGTAAAAATCTATTTAATTTGGTAACAAGTTCTATTTACAGTTTAGGGAGTTTTATTTCTGCCCATAAAGGAAGAGAAATATTCTTTAGGAGCATTGGGTCAGAAGATGAATGAGTTCATCTGAGAAGGGTTGAGGATATTGGTGCCTTAGAAGGTCAAAAACCCCTTTGAGAGGGACAGAAATGCTCATTTTTTGCAAATGAGAAGCACTGTGTCTAACAGCACGATTTAGTCAAGTGGTACCTAATTTTTCCTCATAATTTCATCTAGACAGTTTTTTCCTGTTCTTGTTCAAATCATCATCTTAATGATTTTAATTAGTTTTCAGTTAGCCTTAGCCAGGGGGTTATGTGATACACTTAAAAAACGATTTCAAGTAGTTTGTCAGCAGTTTCTGAGCTACATATTTAGGAAAAAATAACTTCAGATGATAATGAATAGAACATCTTAAATTAATGGTTTGTGGGGAATTCTTGGCTTGAAAGCAAAATGCTTTATGCAACAATGTTGTAATAGTAGACTGAAACAAGAACTCTCAGTTCTGTGCTCCCTTGTCAGAGGAAAAAAAAATTAATGCACATAACATTTCTAATTTCAGGCAACATGCTCCAGTGAGTGAGTTGATGTCTATACAGTATTTTGTATAATTTGATGGCAGTCAGGGGGAAGCACACAAGTTACGGCATTTGATTTCTTTTAATCCACATGAGAGTGCTGAGAGCATAGCTGCACTTCAGATAAATAAATATTTTGGCCTGATACGCTATTTCAGTGGGACAAAAGAAATGTCATCTAAGATTCAGGCATATGTCTGTATGCTTTAATGTACACACAGTTTACATGCTTGTGAGTATTTGAGATCTTGTTTTAGATGAAAATTACTAAACTGTATCAAAAGTAATCATAAAAAAAAAATCCCAGAAGTGTTTGTTACAATGAACTTCAATCTGTTGGATTGTTACTGTAGCAAAGAAAAAGGAAGATACTACTAAAGTTAGTAGGGTGCTAGTGCTCTAATTTCCTTGATAAAAATAAGCATGGCCTTTAATGAGTCGGTATTAATCTGAAATTGTGTTAAATAGACCCAGAAAGTGAGGACATGTATGAATTTCTGTATATATTCGTATGAATTAAATGAGTGTTATTAATCCACTGCTCTTCTGTTTCATGTGTCCTGTGAGCCCGAGTTAGTACTGTTCAGAAGAGCAGCTCTTCCCATTTCTCAGCCTGTCGTCTTGTTTTTCTGTTCCAAGAATGTACATTTAGAATAGCGTTCACAACTGTAATTACAGAAACAGTCATTATTAATGCCATCTTGCATTATCCTATGCAACAGTTACAGCAGTTTGATATTAATGTGTTTATGTAGTACAGATTTACAATTACAGCTAACTGTAATTGCCCTTTAGTTGTAGTCCAGTAAAAGTGTCTTCAGAGGAATATCCCCAAAGAGTAGATTATTCAATTGGCAAGGTGTGGGCTGCAGGAGGGTCCTCTGTGAGAAGATGTTGGGGTTGCCCCGTGTTGGACACATCTGGGCACAGCCACTAGACCCCACCACTGAGCTCCTGGGGCACAGCTGAGCTCCTGGTGCACCTCTGGGATAGAATGTTTAGGAAAGGGTAAAAGCCACTGGGCAGCAGCTGTCAGAGAGAGAAGTGGGAATATGTGAGAGAAGGCCCTGCAGACATCCACATCAGTGCAGGAGGGGCAGGAGATGCTCCAGGCAGTGGAGCAGAGACTGCCCTGCAGCCCGTGGGGGTCCACAGTGGAGCAGAGATCCTCCTGCTGCCTCTGCATGACCCCACACCAAGAAACGGTGGAGATTTCCTGAAGAAAGCTGCAGCCCATAGAGGGGAATCCACGCAGAGGCAAATTTTATCGCGGGACCTGTGGTCTGTGGGGGTCACTAGAGCAGTACTCTCCCGAAGGACTGTGTCCCGTGGAAAGAGGTGGTTTGGGGTTTTTTTTGAGATACTTGAGTGTGTTGTGGTAGTTTGGATACTGCTACAGTAAGTAGCACCACTGACAGCGATGCAATTAGAATTTTACGGATTACTGTAAGAAATAGAAATATTGTCAGGAGTCTCCTGTATCTGTCACTTACTGGATATTATTTCTGTTCGTGTCCGTGTATTTTTTTACAAAACACTGTGTTCAGTTGTGTAAAATCTTTTCTATGGTGTTTCACAGTTCCAGTTGATTTCTAAAGGACAGTAGTATCATTTTTATTCAATGCAGTAGTTGGTTTGATATCTCTGAGGGGATGTCACTGCATTTGCAACAAGTCACTGGCATCAGCCTTTCATTCATTTTAAAACAGTTCAAACCCAAATATAGATCAAATCTTTACAGCCTGCCATTCACTGTGTTGAAAGGATGTTTCCTGCAATGAAGCTTTCTGTGTTCAGTGCAGTGCTGGTCAATGCCAGGATGAGAATTCTGTTTGTGCCATTTGAGGTGATAATATATGATTTTCATGGTTATATGTGATATTTTGAATGGCCTACTATGCTTATTTATATTCTGAATATGTAGTTTCCTTAATGCCTATGCAGTGTCTGCAGAAAATGCTTATAATGCTTATATTATTGTTTAAAATGGCCTTTTGATACCTAGTAACCAGACATGCAGAGCTAGCAGATATTCTGTAAACAAGGCAGTGATTCAGTATTTAATATTATAGAATGTGAAGTAGTTGTGTGAAAAATGTACGCTGTTGTTTAATTGTGCATAGAAGAGTTGTGATCCATTTTAGAAGACAGATAAAGTCATCAGTTGACAAGTGTGAGTTCAAGCCAACTGCAGTGTTTTACCGTGTAAAATTATTGTTCTTTGATTTAGTACTTTATCATTAAATACATTTTAGCACTGCATTGCATTTTTGTTGTATGTTAGCAGGGATACTTTCCTTCTGTTTGCATTCATCTTGAAAAAATTAAATATATTTCTTAGTCAATCCTGTTTCCCCCATATTGCTTTAAATAGCTGCATTTTTAATTCACTTGAATGCTGTCTAGGGATAATATAAAGTACTATCAAGGTGTGAGAGTTGCCGCCTGCTGACTGTGTTAAAATTCTTCATAGAATTTTCTAGACCTGGAACAGTAGCATGTTTAGCATCTTATTGCACACCCAGGTAATAGCTGCAGCCATTAAGGACATGCCATTTTTCAAGCAGCTCCAGCTCCCGGTTTACTGTGTAAGTTAACACTAGTTGCTGTTAATGCAGAGCAATGTGGAGGTCAGAGAGAGCAAAACGCCTGAGCAGGGAGCCAGGGCAGCTCTGTGCTGCCATGGCTACGGTGCCAGCACTGGAGGGGCTGGCATTTCAAAGTAATGAAACTTACTTTGAAAACACACCTGAAGACTGAGTGGTGTGCTTAACACATCTGTTCAACAACAAGAACCATGCCACCAGCTATGTCTGAGGTGTTGCTTGTTGTATGGATCTTGTGGTCGTTTTTGTAACTTCTGACCTGAGATTTCATTTCAGCATCTGGCACAAATTCTGGGTTTGTTACAAATAGTGAGCGTCTATCATTCTCGCAAAGGGAAGTAGAAGATTAATCAGCTTCAGAATCCCTCTTCTTGAATCACTGATGGAAAATGTTCCTAGGTTGCTCAGTAGGTGAACTAGACAAATTATTATAATGTATTTTGCCTGCATGCCTAAGAACTTTTGGAAGATTAGTGCTAATGATTTATTTAAGGATTTGTTGTACATGTTCTCATATATGACTTTTAGGTTGCACATTTTAGGACAAGATTTTGAATATGAGCAGTGTGGTTTATTAATAATACCTAATGTAGATGACTGATTTGCAGATTTTTATTTGAAGAAATATGCTTTCTGTAGTGTTCATTACTGTAACTTCAGCACATCAGGTTTTGTGTTTTCTCACGCATTCTATCAGCCATCTCATACTTGAGTGCAAAATTGCAGAACATGCTCTAAGTCATGGAAGTAAGTGGGAGACACTATATTAAAAGCACAAGTAGCTGATAAATATTTGTTCGAGATATTTGACTAAAATATGATGATATAATAAATTATATCACTTTTTTAATGTTTTTGAAGAGCTCTCCTCTTCTGTAGGAGACAGACAGGAACTACATGAAAGATGTGAGAAATCATTTCTCATTAAATCAGAGTATTCTCAAAGCAACCTGGAAGATAAAGTTGACTGCTGAGGGTAATTCTCTGTAGCACCATGTAGTGCCACAGAGTGCTAAGCAAGTCCTCTAACCTAATTCATTTACCTTGCTGTGATTACATGTTTCCTGCTGAGGTTATATCTAGCATCTGCCATCATATATGCTGAGAAACAGCTAACATAATAAGCTAGACACTGGAGCTGGGTTTGAAGTGGATTTCTTGACAGCAAAAACTTTTGAGATAAGAAAGTTCTTTTTTGTTACACATCAGAAACCCAGTCTCCCTCCCCACTGTCCACGCATAGGGCCAGGCACTATCCTGCTGGTTAAGTGCATCAGAATCTAGTTTCAAGTTTCCCTGCTAAATTTAAAATAGAAGTACTCTGGTTGACTGGGGTTTTGTTCATGAGTATGTTTTCCCTTCCTGGACTCCTCATGATGAGTTTATTCAGATGAGGTACGAGTATTCCAACAAGAGAGAGGAAGCTAAAGTAAGAGAATCCCAACAGGAGAGAGACAAAGTTCTTCCTGTTGTAAAGCCAGTAAAAAAATACTTTTTTTTATTACCTTGTGGTGAACTGGCATTTTTCAAGTGGAAAAGGAGAATGAAATTACTTCTGGTAAGGGTTCTTGGTTCAGAAAAGACCACATGAAGAATGTAAATTTTCTTCCCTGGGAATATGCCTGAGATATGCAAGTGAACCTCAGGATGCTTTAATCTTGGTGGTTTGAGACTCTGTGGTAATATCAACCAAGTAGCACATGCTTTAGTGTAGGGTTCCCTAGGGGCTCTTTGCTAAAGGCATGTTACTGTGCCCTGCCATGGGTGTCTTACTGAAACCACTGCACTTTCTGCTCCAGTTTTAGCAGACTTGTATTAAGTACCAATACAATTTTTGTGCATGCTTGCCTAGCTCTTTTCTTCTGTTGAAGAATGAAAATACTTCAGCACTTCAAGCAGAGCTGTGGCCAGTAAAAAGCCTATGAATAAACAGCAAGTCTGAAGATGCTCCTCGAGGAGCTGCACTCACTGCATTGCAAGATCAAGAGAAAGGAGAATAATCAGAGTATTCCTAAATAAACTTTTTCTTGTTTAGTAATTAATCTGCTGGAAAAGAAAGCCTCTTAATTTCTTGCAGTCTTCAGGGCTTTTCTTTCAGTCTCATGCTTATCCTATTAGATTTCTTCTCATCCATCCTGCCCTTTAGAAACTAATAAAGAGTGGATCAAAACCTTTCCTTGCATCTGCAGCTTTAATGTGTGGAACGTGACTGCCTCCATTTCAGGACCTAAGTCAGTTGTTACCCGAGTTAGTAGTTTATCTTAGACAGTTCTTCTATATGACAAAATCATAGTTGTAGGCATAGTGAAAATGCCAGCGAGGTGGAGAGGGACTCCTCTTTAGGACAGTAAATGTTACAAATTTTCTGGGAATATTTTTAAGGGCTTTTTTTTTGTTTGTTTGTTTTCAGAAATTTAAGTGGAATTTCTTGTTTCAGTTAGATTTATGGAAGATTTTTCATACCCTTTGACAGCACTTAAATTTGTTGGCAGGCATTGAGACTGATAGTATGTTGTTAGCAGGTCTAGTTGTGACTATAGTAGGAGGGCCAAAAGGTCACTGATTTGAGGCCCAGGTCATTAAATGCTGCATGTGACTTCAAGTGCTCCCAAATGTCTATGCTTTTTGGACTTATGCTCCCAAGAGGAGGAAAGTCATGTGGGAGTTGGTCATGTGGGAAATGTGGCAGTGGAGATAGATTAGTACACAAGCAGAATGGATGGATTGTTTTTTGTTTTGTATGTAAGTCTTCTGGTATCCGAAGCAATTTGATTTCCCAGAATTTCAGACAAAGTCTTAATCCTTTATAGTTATATGCAGAACTCAGAGTCAGGGAAGAGGCAATTATATGAACTTCATGAACTGAATTAAAGAGCTCAGTCCTTTTTGCCTCAGTGTTAAAGCAATATACTTACTTCCCTCACCAGCTGACATAATGCTTTCCCTATCTAGAAGTCACATTTCCAATCAACTGCTTTTCAGTAGCACAAAGGAAAAAAAAATTCCGTCTGGACCTCATTGAAAATGTAATGATGTACACAGTCATTTAATGAGAAAGCAGGTGCAGGTAATTATCCAAGTCATAATGTTGCAGCAGCTAATAACATCAAATATTTGTGATAATTGCAAGCAGTTGATCACAGTTCTGTGCTTCTCACGTGTAACGGATTTGAAAAACACTTTTCAATACACATGTATTCATGTTAGAACATGGAAGCCACAGATGTACTTTTCTCACCAGTTGCCCTATATACTGTGATTTTGCATTAAGTTCAAATATATCTGTGTTACTTAAATTTTTATTTAATTTTATTTATTTCAGT
This sequence comes from Sylvia atricapilla, assembly GCF_009819655.1. NCBI lineage: Eukaryota > Metazoa > Chordata > Aves > Passeriformes > Sylviidae > Sylvia > Sylvia atricapilla. The sequence continues at coordinate 102,048,695 of NC_089140.1, read as the reverse complement.
TTTATTTCATTTTTCCCCATGACTTAGAGGGGAGGAACATCCTTCTGCCAAAATTGAGTTCCTGATTCCACTATATGCTTACAGTCTTTACCTGTTCCAGATGTCAAAGTCAACTATTGTGCCATTCTGGTTTCAGCTGGGACACCATGTAAGTCCCAGTGTAGTGCAGGGGAGCTCTCCCAGTGCCTGATGCGTATGCAGTTGAGCCTGGTGGCACCATCCCAAACTCAGGAGTCAGGTGTTGCTCTTCCCAGCATGTCTCTCTCCTGCACTTACACAAGAAATAGATCAAAGGCATAGTGACAATGGGATGATCCTTAATGTATTCCCTTATATGTTGAGAGCTACAAAAGAAAGGAAGGGAATGGAAATTTGCTGGAGGCAAATTTCTTTTATGCCAGGTCTGTGTGATAAGACCATGCTCAAAGGAGTTTGGAGATGCTTCTTTCTGAGGCTTTTTTACATTGATATCTTAAAGGTGCAAGGAAATGATGAGAACCTAAGTTGGTCAGTAGCCCCCTGCTCTACACATGGGCTATTGTAGAAACGTATCTGTAGAAGAGAAATTTACATTTGTCCGGCATTTGAGAAGGCTCTGGGAGGAAAACTGAAGGTGAAAAGAAGCAGGTCCCTGGTCTAGTCTTTTATGTTTAAGGTATTTTAGCAGTTTTCAGTTAGTAGGAATCAAAGGCAATTACTGTTTGAGTGGCAGACAGCACATATGTAGTAGATCTCACACCTTAAGAAAGGGCTGCTTAAAAGGGTATCATGATTTTTTAAAAATCCCGAAAAGAAACTGAAAGAGAGGACAGACTTTCAGAGGAGGATTCTGGGCTTGTCTGTATCCCAAATAAGGAAGGGTACTTCTGTGGAGGGGCTAGCAGGGGACCTGAGGAAAAGGATGTAAAACTGGCTGCTTTTCTTGGTATTTCCTTATGAGGTTTCCTCATTAAGCAGCTGCGCATTAAATGAAACACCATTGGAAGATCCAGGATGATAATTGATGAGGGTCCTGTTCTGGGGAGATCAGTTGGATATTGTGCACCTGCTCTTTAGATTAATCTAAAAAACAGTCAGGACAAGGTGAAGATGTTATCTGTGTTTTCACTGTGTAGCAGCAATAGAAATGATTATGTGTCAGAAACAAGTCATTGTGTTCTGGAGTAGACTTGATCAGCAACAGCATTCTACACTCATGTAGAGTGTAGAAAGTTCCTTTCATGAGTGTAGAATATGCCATGTGAAATTTAAGGCAGCCCATAGCTTGAAATTTTACAGTAGACTAAATTGATATACCATACATAAAAAGATGTGTTACATCTTTCATCAATCACATTTAGGTGTTATGTGTGCTATGGTGTTCTTGCCATGTTTAATTTTAGTGTGAGGCACATTTGTGAAGGCAGAAAGTTGTTTGGAGAAATTTCAATTCAGGCATTTTACTTACTTGGCTTGAAAAATGGACGCAGCTTTATGAGTGCAAGGCAGATTTTTTTCCCTGCTTTTTAATATAGCAGTACTAACAATTGTATAATTAGTAAGAATTTAATTATTATTTTAGGTACAGCAACTAAAAGCTATATTTTGCCAAGATATATTATAGTGCCTCTTGAATTTAAATTACCCATGTTTTAGTGTGTCTACATCTGGTTGTACATTTCAGTTAAAATAAAGCATTAAAACACGTAATTTTAACTTCTGTGCTAGTCTATAAAGAAGCAAAGTTAAATTGAAAAAAAAATCCATTAGAATGTACACCTTTAGTAAATGAAGTCACTTACTAGTTTTTCTACATGTAAAAAATGAGTTTGTTAGGTGTAGTCTTCACCAGTGAACAGCATCAACAGAATATCAGTATTTCTCTAAAGGTACACGTCTATGTTAATTAACTTTGTCCAGCCTCCCCTTTCAGTTTCATCTTGCCTCCTCTTTAAACCTGAATGTGTTGGAAATATCTCCAACTCTGAGCTGACATTCTCTCTAGTATTATAGTTCAGACTAAATGTATCCTTTTCTACCAGTTATTCTCCTTTAGAGATGTGGTGGAAGTCAGTTTTGCTAAACTGCAGTGATGTTCTGACTTAACTCAAATGGATCATAAAGAAATCATCAAAATGTTTTATTCCTGGATTTTGAAATCTGCAATTATTATGAGATACTGAAAGATATTTAGTAAAGCACATGTGGAATTATCTTCACAGAAATATAAAGTTTTGTGGATTTGTTTCCAATTAATGAATTTCCCTTTCAAGTTCCTGAAAAGAGCTCCTCTGAGATATTTTATTAACACATATTGCTATCATTCAAAAGAAAATACTCCTTTGGAAAAGCTAGTAATGCTACTTTGCCACCTGTAATGTGGAAATAAAAACGTGTAATGCAGTGACACTGATATTTATCTTTTGTATTTGTCAAATAAAGCCTATGCTATGTAATATAGCATAAAGAATATAGAAAATCCTTTGGTATAATCTCAGCTTGCCTAATTTGTTTCACTGGTGAATCTTCTTCATAGTGAAAAGAAAAGCATCTGAAATCGCGTAACCTGGGGCCACTATTTTGTGTGTTAATAGGTAGGCTGCTTTTATGATGGTGTGAATTTCCTTTATTTTGCCTTTTAAGAGTCTTTCAGTATTGTGGTAAGGCTAAAGCCTAACAGAAGCTCTGATTTTTGTACTATTGTTATTTAGTGAGAGATCTTTGTAATAGAAGCAAGCTTTAACTGCCAAAACACTTACTCAGTTTTGTTACTTTGAGATTGTGGAGTTTTGTTAATTCAAGATTCTTTTCTTGTTCTCTTCTGTACAGTTCATATGCCATTCTCCCTTCCTGGGAGAATGTGTTTATTTACAAGAATTTTATTCTCTCATCCTTCTGTTTTAATATCAGTATGTGCATAAGATTTCTGTGTTCAGAAAGTTTTCTTAGTGCCTCTCTAAATTGTGCTGAATCCTCTGGCCACACACAGACTTTACATTTTACATCAGCTGTCATGTTTGTTTATTGCAAATTTTTCTCTTTGCCACCTCCAGCTCTCGGTGCTTTTTCTAAGCATTGTTATTTTTCACAGATTCATTTCTTAGCAAAAGCTTTGTTGGCGTACTGCATTTAAACATATCAGTGATGCAGAGTCTAGGGAAGTACAGACTGCTAAATTCCCTGAAGGATTCTGGGATGTCCTTTTTTACCTAATAGTTCCCTGAGCTTTGCTTTGCTCTGCCTATTAAAATGTGCTCCTTTATGTTCCTCCTCATTTGAAGAAAATTTTGATGGAACACTTGAAGATAGGTCTAGAAAAGCACACACATTAATATTTATGGCTGTGTGTGTTTCGACTCCAGAAGGGCTGACTAGCAGCTGGATATAACCGTGTTGATTTTCAATACATCTGCTGAGCCACAGGATATTCCAAGCAAGGTAGTTGCCTTTACTTTGAAATGAACACATGAAGAGATTTGGTTTCACTTGGCTTCTGCATGCACAGGTGCATTACTTATATTCAAGATAAATAATATTAGTCTGCTCTTTTCCGAGGCATTCCTCAATGCTTCAATACCTAGTGCAAAGCTTCATCATACCAGCTTCTCTCCATGTTGGGATTAAATTGTGAAAAAGCACGTCTTTAGAAACGGATAAAAGTTTTCTGCAGTTTTTTGGTTGCTAATTAAGTGCAAATAGCAGATAGAACCAAGCTTTGCCCTCATCTGATATTTTTTGTCTGTGATTGTGTAGTTTGTTATACATGACATGTTAATTATAGCATGGTAATTAAAATTTTAGTTACTGTTTTTCTTTGTTCAGTACATTTTTGTTGGGGTGTCAAAAATATTTTGCCTCAAATATTCTTAGAGTCTTTTACAAAAGACATACCTCATCTTTAAGTAAATTTTGATTTTTTTTAAACAGAAATGTTTTATTATAAGACAGCACTTCCTTATGGAAGTTATGAGGAGAGCATGCTTAAAATTTAGATGAGATCTTAATTGTTAATAATGACTAAAGAAACCAATATTATATCCAACGGGGGCTGTAGCAGAATTTCAGTTAATCATGTCCATTACTGCTTGGACTTCACCTGAACCTTCTTTTCTTGCACTAGGCTAGATGTATCCAAATGTTCACAACTAAATTGTGCTGCACTATACCTTGGGAATATAAGTTGTTTGTAATTCTAAACAATGATAAACCTTTATGCAGAGTACATGATAAAAAGATTTTTCTGTGTCATTCTTTCCTCTCCTGCTCTTTTACTGCTCATCCCTCTGCCTTCACATTCTTTGTCAGGAATAACAGAGTAGCTTGTTCTGTATAGTTGTGTTACCTTAATTTGGGGGTTTGTGTACTCTGTTACGTCACAGAAATGGAGTTTTACTTCGTGATTCCACATAGTTTGTAATTTTATTTTGAGTCTCAAATGGGAATGCCCTTCTAATTTTATTTAAGTTTCCTTGGGAGAATGATCTTTTTGTTTATTTGATTTTTGTTTCTTTACAGTGAAACACACTGCACATCTTAATATTCTGTGTTTTCAAACCACAGCACTTTTCAAACTTATGTATTGCTTCTGGTCAGTCAGAGTGGAATACTAGTTTTCTTTAAAAAAAATGCAAGTAGTAAGCCATAAACCCCCACCCTCCCAAACTCCAGTAAACCAAACCCAGCCTTTAAAACAATAAATTGACTACTTTCACACTAACAATTGTGTAATGAAGTAGCATATTATTTAAATACTGACGTACTAAATATAGAAGAGTTATTAAATGGTACTTCACATATAGCTAAAGGGAAAAATTCAAGGCAGTAAAGTTGTGTGGCCCATATGGCTGCATTGTGGTGTAGCATGCTTTGTTCCTAAGCCGAGAGTGTTAACTTCTCTGCCGCTATAAAACTTTTATTTTTACTTCTGGAGGACAGGAAAAGACTAACATGGCTTCTATATTATCTCAGATGACCCTGCTTTAGGGTTAGTAGCCACTGTCTCCCCAAGGCTTCTTTTATTTTGGGCACAGGCAAGATGCCAGCTGCTGGAATAGGCTGACATCAGATCCAGCCTGGTATTGCTGCAGTTGGAGTTCTGCAGTTCCCCTCTGTATTTTGCAGCATTTCTCAATAGAGACAAGAGAGGAACTGAAATGTTGTTCAGACTTAGTGCTCAAAGGTAGATTCTTCTTGGAATTCTAGCCAGTTTTCATTAACTACATCATAGTGTAAGGCAATACTTGGTTGTTCAAGGATGCAGGAAACTGAAAACTGGTTTTAAGTGTAGGAAATTAGGTCAGTAGGAAGACAAGGGAATACATATATTGACTAAGATCATCTGGGGGGAAAGAGCAAATACAGTGTACATCTGGGTATAAAAGGGTGCTTACAAAATAAGAAAGTAGGAAAAGTACATACTTATTTTATGGTCTTGTGGTAGGTACTGTCTGTCAGCACTCAACCTTGAAGTCTAGTTCAAGATACCATCCCATTAATAAATGTTGTCTCATCTTGTGATGGGAGTCAGAAGAATCTGTCCTGTAAGCAGTCAAAGGTCATGTTGTGGTCTGAGCTTACAAGTCTGTAAATCCTGCTCTGTGGCCAGTCAAATTGGTAGCTGCTGGAACAGAATATAAAAGGCAGGGGATGTTTCAAAAGTGAAATATCCAATAAGATGTTGGAAGACTGTATGTTAACATTCATTCAAGTCCAGTGCATACTAAAACTGTTAGAGCAGTTCTTTTGGATATTTTCTGGTAGTTTCTTTTTATACTAAAGGAATATAAAGTTGAAATGAGGCCTTTCTCGGTTATGTTAAATGAATCTACCTTTCTTCATTTTGAAATGGAGTAGAATAGCTCCTGCTTTTAGAAGCCCTTCATGGTTATGGTAAGCATTCACCTCCTATTTTCTTGTACTTTAAGATAATCCTTTGAAAGAAATGTGATAGGTAGGTCATATTGCTGTTACTTTCTGTGTTGGAGGTAGACCCTATCAGTTCATTCCTGTCAGTTTTCCTCCTCTGTAATTAGCATGAGATCTGTGAGTGGCATGATTTTTTTTTTCCCTTAAGATAGATAAAGAATCAGCATTATCAGGGTAGCGATAGTTTTCTGGCATAAGTTTACTCACTGAAATTAATGAAATTCCTCTATCTATTACGCTTCGAACATGAAAATGTGATGGAAATGTTTAGCCTTGCTGTAAGTGCTTTTGCAGAAGACCTGAAGCAATGGCTCTTTGTTTCAGTAAGTGCTATCTCACATAACAGACAGGATTTGTTAAATATCAGTGTTGCTTAGGATTTCAGTTTGTTAATAAGGTTTGTACAACTGAAGAAGAAATACAGACAGTATAATTATTTCCTGTGGATTAGCTGAGATGAAGCCTAGTTTTTAGGCAGTAGTTTCACACGTGGTTATATTACCTTGAGCAATACCTTCCTTCCTCTGTTAGTGAGCAGCAGGGGCTGGCACTGGCTGTGCCCTCGCAGATGGGACACAGATCCACAGCATCTAAATGCTGCCAGTAGCAGCAGGAATAATGCCATGCTATTGGACTCCAAGGGCAAGTCCCAGGTCCAGGGTCCAGCTGTAGGGCTGGGACAGGAGTCGAAGGCAGAGGGGCCAGAGACAGAGCTTCTGACAGGCACACCTCCAGCATCACTGGGGCAGAGACCAATGCCCAGGACTGAGCTAAAACAAGGGTAAGGGGTGGCAGGGTACAGGGTGAGACACTAGGGCCTGGTAGTGCCTTTGAGGATCTGGCAACACCTTAGCACACATCTCCAGCAGTAAAAAACACAACCCAGCAACAGAGAAAACAGCACCTGTGCCCTTTCTTTGGTTTGCTGTGCAACCTCATAGAACAGAAACAGGAAGGCACAGTAAAAATGTGAATCACTTTCGGTAGCAGTACGGATTTGTAGGGCTTAAAGTGTAACTTTGGCTACAGAGGTAGGCCTTGAAATGCTTCACAGTAGCTTCTGCATGTCTGACTAATGCAGAAGAGATTGGATCTCCATAATAGTTCAGACTGTTGTTGCACATTTAAAAAAATAATTGCATTTGACTTCAATAAAATTTTGTACCTGGAGAAGCTAAAGGTTATTGAAGGTTATACATTTAAAAAATAGCTCCCGAGAAAAGACCTTTTCTTTCATCTAACAGCATGATCTTTTTTTCTGTTTGTTTAGCAAAACTGAAAAATAGTTTATTCTTGTTTTAATTAAAACAAAAGGGAGAAAAGCCCAGAGGAAGGTGTTAGTAACAAGCTCTTTCTTGTGAATCAACCAGTCCAAGTGTATTCCCTTACTGAACGTTGATGACCTCGGTATCTTTTATGCCTGCTAATGCCGAATACTGCTTATTACTTTGTAATAAACTGTCTTTGCTGATTCTGGTAGTAATAATGAAATAGTAAAGCACACATAAACAGCTTTGGTGGACTTGGTTTCAACATATCTGTCAAATAAATAATAGTACATTGTAAGCGAAGTATTTGGACTCAGTACTACTTAGGGAGTTTGTTTCTGCTTTTCAAGAAACAAGAAAATTAATTAAGGGCATAGCAACTGTGACTAAAAAACTGCTATTTGTTTTACTTTTCAGAACAAAGTGAACCCTGTATGTTACGTTTGTGGGTGTCACTTTTGTATTTCTGGTTCAGTTCTGTGTGAACTGAGAGTTACTCTCCTTGTTTCATGCCTGTCTTGCATTGTAATGTAGAACCTCGTAAATATTAAAAACAGGGCAAAGATTGAGAAAAATGACATTGATCGCTGATGACTATTTGGGAGAATCATTTATTGTGCAAGATAACTGCAAACAGCACATAGCGTGGCCCTCAGAAGCTAATTTCTCATTAGCTGGCAGTAATAAAATTTATACTCTTATTTACCCAAGAATGTCTAATGTTTTGTTCCCCAGAAATGAGTAACACCTTACAACAACCAGGAGGCTGTGTGGTTTCCTGCATACTTTACAGACAATCTAATTGACCTATGCAGGTTAAGTGACTCACTTGAGATAATGAAAGAGTGGCAGAATGTGAAATAAAGATGGAAAGTACTTAAGCTAGTTTATGATTCCTAACAAGATGTCTGTATTGCTTTCCACTCCAGGTCACCAATGCTGACTTAAATCTGCAATCTCAAACTTCCATTGAAATACAAAAAAGCTTACTGAAGGAGGCATTGGTAGAATACAAACTTTCTATAATGGATGTTTGCACTCAGCACCGAGTGATTACAAGAAAATGCACCAGACACAGTGAATGTATTCCTGCATGAGATAACAGATGTTGATGTTGCTTAGAATGTATTGTTATCTTTCTCACTCCAGTAAACTTCCAGGTGGAGTTTCTCTTTATATTAGTGCAAGACTGGTGGAAGTACTTTTTTTTCTTCAGGGAATTTTGTTTCAGAAAGCCTGAGCTACTTCTCTTCAGCCTCTGCTCAGAGACAGAACGTTGTGTGAGTGGTCAAGTGTGAAAATTTCTCTCCCAATTAATTTTACTCTGTAGTAATTTATAAACAGTAATATTCTGATATTACTTGCCAGCAGTACTAAGTATAGTTTTAAAAATTTCTGTGTAATACCAGGCAATGGAGATTTGTTTTGAAGATTGCTTTTGAAGAGATAAAGATTTTCTTTGGCAATTGAAATTTTTATGTCTCCGATTTCCAAGACTTTCACTTTAGAAACCAAGACACGCTGTACATGGACACTAGTCACGTTTTTCAGCATCTTTGGGGATGATTTGTATGATTTGAAAGCACTTCTTACCTAGGATAAATTTAACCGTTTTGGGAATAAAATCAATAGCATGTTTATGTGAAAACCTATGGAAAAACTAAGCAGAAGGACAAGGAAAATTATGTAAGTATTGGAGCTCTAAGTAGACTATTCAAAATTATTTCCACTGGATTTTCTATAAAAATTTAAAAAAATGTGAATGTTTATATTGCTCTATTATTGTATTAGCTGAACTCTTGTGACACATCAAAGCCTAAAATACTACTTATCTGTGCTACTAAAGTATCACAGTTATTGTTAAGTAATTACAGTACTAAGTATCCATTTCTTCTTGTCCTCACCTAAAATAAAAGACTGTGGTTGCTGTCCTAGCTTAGATGAAAAATCATAAAAATTAGGATGACTCAGTGTTTTATACTGCAAATTTGTAAGCAAAGGCAAGCTACAAGGAAGTAAGAGTTTAAATCTCCTGATGGATATAAGCTAAATTTTAGAGAATTTTAGTTATTTCTAAAGATAAGGTCTCTCTTGAAGTGTAAACAGTGTTTCTAAGTATTTAAGCATGTGTTATGTTGTTACAGGGAATAAAATACTTTCTACTTTCCTCCTTATGCTTGATAAAAAAGTCATTTCCTAGTAATGATTTTCTTAGGCATTTCAAAACCCTTAAGTAACATTTTTTCTCACAAAATCTTCAGTGTTTTCAGTTTGTTTGTTTGTTTTTTAATGGACTGAACTGGTATTTCACGCTTAAAAAAGAAAAAGAAAAAATATATTTTAGATGCCATGAAATGAAAAGAATGTTATAGAGAATAACTGAAGTGCTCATATTTTGCCTCAATCGCTACTTTTCCATCTGCTAGAAAATAATTTGAGATTTTAAAAGTATGAAATACTATATTTTTTTGTTGTTTAATGCAGAATTAAAATCAATATATCTAAAGAATGCTTTTCACACAGTAATTTAGGACACCTAATGAGTAGATAGGTAACTGAGGAATGTGAGGATATGAATGCCTCCTGTGGTTTTAAGACTCTGATTGTGTGTTTAGGTCAGGTATACGCTGCTATTTGTAGAATTTTACTTCCTTCTAATGAAGTTCAAAGGCTTCATCTATCATGCAGCAACGTTCCTGGCACCTGGGACAAACCAGACAGTACAAATGCTTATGTACATGATGCATCCGTATTTTTAGGAATTACAATGGCTGTGTCCCCCAATGTTAGAAATTAAAGAATCAGGATTCAAGGCAGAGGAAACAGCAAGGTTCAACAACCAACTTCTTTAGTCTGATAATACACTGAATTCCCCTTCAAACTGATGTTGCTAAATAATGAAAGGCGGTTGGGTTGTTGAATATTCAGTCAGAAGGAAGGTATGCAGGGAGATGATCAGGAGGAAACCAAAGGGATTGATTAAGCTGGACTGAGCAAAGAAGCTAGGCAGAATGTGACAGGACAAGAAAATTCAGAAATATAAAGAAAGAATTAGACAGAAAAACTGTGAGAATCTTAGATTAGTATGTGTGAAATAAATGCCAGTAGGTGTTAAAAATAATAACACTGGGGATTAGCTACAATCTACAATAAATAAAAAACAAACCCAAACCAACTTACCCTCTCATAGGAGTCCTAGCTTTTTTTGTAAAAATATTTTTTTCAGCAACTCCAGTTTTCAAAGGAATTAGGTTTTGTAGAATATTTTTCATTTCTGAGTCCTTTGTTTCCTCCTCTGTTCTTTATTGTGAAGGATTGGATAACAGTATTTATTGTGGACTGCTGTTGATGAAAAGTTTATTCAGAGGGTATCAAGGCAGCCATTTTTAACCAAGTGGAAAGATTTCTAAATCAGTGAAACAGGCTTATAAATGGTAATCATGTAAATTAATCTTGTTTGAAAATATTCAGCTGAGGAAAAAAGAGAATTCTAGAAAAAACAGAAGTTCAAGATAATTCTTGTCTACTTGCTTGAGCTAGACTTGGTAAGCTGTAGGTCACTTCTGAAATATATATCCATGGTCAGAATGTACTACAGAAATTTTGCCCCTGACTTCTGACAAAACCAAGGCACTCATAACACATTCTTCTCATCTGCTAAAGCAGGTTGAACACTGAATTATTTTATATTAGCAATATTGCCAGACCATACAACTCTAGGAAGTTCTGGATGAAGTTTCTATTTTAAAAAGGCAGTAAGAGCTTATCTACCATTGACCCTTTTCAGTCACTGGTTCTTCACTTTCCTGGTATGACTTCTCTGAATTTTATTACTGAAATACATGAAAAGGTGACAGACTTATAAAAAGATGAGAGGAAGCAGTATATTTGTAAGACTGGACTGATTAATTCTCACTGACCTCCATTACAATAATGATACCAATCCACCTACTGAAGTGATAATGAAGTAGAAGTAATTAGGGTTTAATAAAAAAATCTCCCTTAAATTATTCTTTCAGGAAATTAACTTACATTCTGTTAAAGCTTAGTGAGTCTTGCCTGCTGTCTCATGACAGGCCTTATCAAAAATGATGAGCAAAGAGTAGGAATAGCCTAGATGCATTTATCTAGTAATGATTCATCATATTGCCATGTCTCTTTAGTTACAATCTCCACAAAAAATCAAGTTTGAGTGTTATGAACAGGGTAACATCGCTGCCTAACTGTAAATGTTTTTAAACCTCAGTCTCTGAACCTATTGATTCCTAAGTGTGCAACATGTGAAACAGATGCTGACATCTGCTAGCTAAGTGTGCATTCACTTTCCAGTAGACTGTTCTCCACTTTCCTCCTGTGCACAGCAGATGATAAGAAGGAATCAAAGAATATGACAAGTGAAATAAAGACAGAGTGAGCAGTCTGAGTGTTCAGGTTAACGCAGCAGACTTAGTAAACAATCAGTTTTGCATCAGGATCTGGGCTTTTCAGTGTGCTTCAGAGTGGATGTTTTCTAAGGGGTGGTTTTGTTTATAGTTTATTTTCTACCTTTCCTGAAGGAGGGACTTAGGACCCTTAAGGAAACTGGAAGAGTGGGCTTCTGTTTCAAAACAAATCAACTTAAAAAGTAAAGTAACTTAAAATGTATTTACACTACCATATCTGCCATCAATTTTTTAAATTCTTTTTTTTTAATTTGATCTCCATTTTGGTTTGAGTATATAGCTTGGAGTCTTTCTACCTCTGTATGCAAAGTACTGACTAACATACATGAATGATACTGAAAAATGGAGGCTCTTTTTTTTTGTCTTGACTAAATACTAGAGTTGGAGATATTGCTTGTAATCATAGCTGATTTAAAAAATGCTTGTTTAGAAGTGAAGTTTTTAGTTTGAGTATGTTCATTTCTGCCATTGATATGATTTCCTTGGAAAATTATTCCTGGGTTGATTGCAGATAAGTCTTCAACATTTGGTACATTTAATTGAAATTTCACCAGTAAAACACTTGAAAATACTCACAGAATTAAGGTAGCCAAGCTTCAAAGGATCACAGCAAAAACTTGAAGAGAATGAACTGCAAGCTTAGTGCAGCAAATCAAACCAAAATAACATTAGATGAAGTAATCATAGGCAAAATAAAAGGGCAACAAGTAAGGTGAGAGAAAATAAATGCTGCAGTGTCTCAAGTAAAGCCAAGTTGCTTGCCTAAATGTGAAATTATGTCACTAAGTTTTGCATTTCTGCGTTTGACACAAAGTTTTAGTAAAAATGAAACAGAAAGTAGTCCTTTTACTGCAAAGGATAATTGAGTCTAGCAGTTATTCACTGTAAAATTTTCATTTTCCTTTAATATTTTAATGTAATCTGATTCATTATGATAATGTTTTATAATAGAATTTTTCTCCCATAAAATGCTGTTGAAGTGTAGCTTATTTGGTTATATGAAACAGGCTTTGAACATAATGACAGTAAAAGGTTTGCAGTACTTCAGAAAATACATCTATAAGGGTTCATGTTTGCAGACAAGGAACAAAAGTTTAATGAAATTGAGAGTTTAACTACAGTCAGACACAGTAAGTATGTCAGGTTGGAAGCTGGTTTCTTTTTCATTAAATGTTTTAAATACAGGAACATCACTTTGTGAGTGGTTTCACATGCACCCAACCTGTTGCCTACACTGCTTGTTTTCATGGTTACCTTGATACAAGGCTCAGCCCTAAGGATGCCTGCTTGTACACAGCAACTTGCTCCTTATGTCAGGGGCCAGAAATAAGAAGCTGTTGATGTAGAACAAGTTAATAATGAATGACAGGCAGGAGCATTAAGGGGTACATGTGGTAAAACTTACCTGGCTGTGCCATGGTCAGCCTTCATCTCCCTGCTGCAGGAATGCTGCAGCTGGGATGGGTTCCTGGGACACTGGGCTGGTAAGGGATGCTCTGTGCCCCTCATACCAAAAAAAAACCCTGTTGAAATGGGGAAAAAAAAAAGAATTAGCAGAGTATGTATGATATCCTGGGAGTGGGGAAGAATAGCAGTGAATGCACCATGTGTAATGGGACTGTCTTTCCCAGTCTTAGCTGTTGGCTGAGGGCCCTCTGACATGGCTCATGTCCCATTTCCTCCCCTGCCAGCCTGAGGGTGAGTTTGAGTGATGTGCAGTTAAATTCAGGGGATTCTTACTGTCCTGTCCAAGTTTTGGCCTGGAAGCTTTTAAATGTAACATGGAGTCAACAAAGAGAAAAAGTGCAGAACGTTTGTTTTCTTTTAGGTTGGTTTCTTTATTCTGCAGCCTGTTTTAAATACATGTAAACGCAGATTCCCCTTTCATGCTAGTGAAGACACTACCATGTAATTTATCCCTCTTTTCCCTTTAAAATCACTCATGTGACTGGTTAAATTCTGGGCTAAAACAAAATCAAGAGTTTAAGTCAGTGTTGCCCAAACTTTTTTTGCTTGACCATTGCTACAGATCCTTAAATTTTCTTGCAGACCACCAGCCACCTTTAATATAAAATTTAATATTTGAAAATTGTGTGCTTTAATGCAATGACATTTCAATTAGCAATTTATAATAAAGCTGTGAAATGTCAGGTTCCTGCAGTAGCAGGATCTCAGAACTCCAGAAAGCATCCTGCAGAAATATTATGCAAGTACCTTCTGAATTTTTAATCCTATTGAAGACAAATTAAGTATCTAAGTGCTTTCCTGAATGGTACTTAAGCACATCGTTAAACCCTTGTGTTAATTAGAGTCTTATGCTTTCCCTTTTTGAAAAAAAACCCACCCTGATTCTGTTGTTCTCTTGAATGACAATCTCAGTTCCTGGGATTGTGAGTCATAGAAACTGGAAGGCTTATTTCAGTGATGAATCAGGCCCAAATTAATATCTTTAATGCATCTCTAGCAGACCAGAACTTGAAAATAAGTACATTAAACAGTGTCCTCCATGGGACTGCACGGGCAAAAAGCCCCAAATAAAGTTCATTTGGTAAATATGTTAACTATTATGTACACTGGTTAAATGATTTAGAGATGTTTTTTTCTGTATTTAAGGTGGATACAAGTGGATACTAACTAGGACATTGAAAATTGCCATAGTAGTACAAGACTTAAAACCACTTCCATCTGGGGCTTGTAAAAAGTCTCTTTAAAAGACTGAGAAGCGAAATTCCCGTTTTATCAGTGTGCAAATGGCTTTGGGAAGTCTGCCGGTTGCCACAGTGAAGGAAATTATTGTGTGAATAAACACAGATAAATTGGCAACCTGCACAGTATTCATTCTTTGTGATGCGGTTTGTGACGTAATCTCTTCTAGATAAGAGCCTTTAAAGATAGACTGTACTGTAGTGGTTACCATGTCAAGAATAAAATAGCTGACAATAGGTTTTATTTTCTTCCTGCCAAGAAGGTGGTTTTTGCAAAAAAAAAAAAAAAAAAAAAAAAATTATATTAGAGCTCATGTTATGTTGAATTAATAGTATAATATATTCTTTAGGAACTATAAGGAAAGACAATCTTTATGCTTTAAATATTTTTTTAAATTTGTCCTGTAGTGAAATTCTTTCATGTATTTACATCTTGGATAACAAATACCTCTATATTTTTTATTTGCTTTAGAATTTGAAAATCAGGTAAGAAGAAATCAAATCTGAATTCTTAAGATATGTCATTCTTATCTTTATGATTGCTAAATGTAACAGGGTTCCTAAGAGGGGGAAACTTAAGTGAAATAGGACTTTATATACCAATTTGTAGAAAATGCTGTCAGCTGCTTTTGTGGCAAAGGTACAAGCACATTAAAAAAAAAATCGAGAGATTGAGGTGTAATGGGTCTTTAATTCCTGTATGAAGCCCAACTAGAGCAATATTCCAAGCAGGCAGGTATAAATCTTGGTGTAAGTTAGTGTTACATTTCTTTTTTAAAATCAGACTGAATTCATGGAGATAGAGGGTTTGTGATTTATTTAAGATGGAACTAATAGCCTTGCCTGGATATGCTTTTCCATCTATTTTAGAGCTTTCATATTGTTACAGTATAGGTTGACTCAAGTGTATCACCTTGCCTGCAGAAAGTGCAGTAGCTGATCCATTATGGCTTGAACTGTCCTGTAGTTGCCATGGGGTGCGTGTGTGTGCCTTTGTGCTGGTGTAACAATGATTTCCTGTGGGGCATGAGCTCAAGAGTAAAGGTCCTGAGCCATCCTGTTGCTCATCAGTGAAACACAGGCCGTGATGTGCTTAAAATTTTACTCAGCAAGTCTTGTCTAGGGTCTCTGAAGTGTTTCTGTGGAAGAAAAATGCTGTGAATACTAATCTTGAAGTAATTTGTAGTTTAACGGGAAAGAAGAAAGCTCGCTTCTTGTAGTTTGGAGTCTCAATGAGTGATTCAATTAAAAAAACAGAGCATAAAAGTATGTTTTAGGGAAGCCACTCTGATTGTAATTACACTGGTGAGCTTCTAGTTTCTGAGCAAGATTTTTTTGTGGAAGTAAAAGAATTGAAGCGACACATGGCCCATGCTAAGGGAGTCGTCAGACCAGTATTGAACAGGGACAAAGATGGCTGCTTGGATTCAAAACAGGAGGGCAGAATAAAAACAACTCCACTGATCTACAGCAGAGGACCATGCAGTGTTTAACATACTCTTTTGAATACATAAGGTTTTTTGTGATAATTAATAGAATAAGTTTCAGTATAGTGAATACATAAGTTTTATTGCAAGTTATCTTTATTCACACTCATAAAACTAGGAGTAAATTACTCCAGTAACAGAAAAGCCCTTGAGGCGAATATGCTTCTAAAATTACTGATATGTCCAGCAGGAATTCAGAAAGCTCTCTATTATTGTGGGATTTAGGGCCATAGGCAATACAGTAGTTTTTGTTTTCTGCCTTACAGATCTGTGAAAAACTGTCAGACATTTGAGTGAAATTCAGAAGATGCATGTCATTTGCATGTGGTGTGTTACTGCAGATACTAATTTTTGCAACAACTTAGTAGCAGTTTACACACCTGATAGTATTATGATGACAATTTGCTTTTATCAGTATTTAGGAAATTAGTAATCAGCCAGGTGGTAGGATGGTTTCCAGAAAACACTTTGTGAAGAAAGTACAATGGCAGTCAGCTTTTAAATGAGAAATAACTTATTGCTTGGATGATCTAGAATTGGAAGAGTATACATAGGTGTGATTGTTAGCCAGACATTAACCTAGCAACCTAAAGCTGAAAGAAAATTGTATCTCAGTAGAAGTTGTAAAGCTCACTGTCTTTGGGCCTTCAGAAGCCTTTTATATTAGCCTCTGTGTTTAACAAACCTTTCAGCCTGCCTCTGGGAAGGGAGAAGAGCACCAGTAGCACTTAACCCTGTTCTTGGAGACGGTCCTTTTCAGATAAGAGTAACATGGATCAAGCTATGATCCCCTCTCCCCTAGCCTTTCTACATTCACTTCTGCAAAGCTTTTATCTAAAAAGTGGCTGGTTTACCCCAGGAGCTCGCCTGAATCATGTTAAAGCTGATTCCTGCTTATCTCCTGAGTATTGTTTCTTAAATGGTGAATTGCATGGTTGAATGACTTACAAAAATAATGACTAATGTTATTGGTGGTGCAGCAAAGAGAATGTGCCTAGAAAAGAAGGGAGAGTTTCTGGGCGGCAGCACCAATTGTTAGCATGTCTAACAATTACTTATCTTCTGTGACAGAACAACTGTCCCATGCTTTGAATGCCAAGTTATAATAAAATGCAAGTTGATAGGGGAAGCGACTCATTGGAAATCACAGCTTGCCATTTTGTGTGCAGTTGTTAATGTGGGGAGCAAAGGCAGGAGTCAAGTTGGATTGGGAAGGAGCAAGAATGGGAGAAATAGAGGGATAAAGGGATAAAAGAGTCTCATCTCGTGTACATATGTGACCACTTAGTATGCTGGTGAGACTCTGCCTGATGCCTGATTATTGCAGTCTGAACTGTGTTCTTACTAAACCCAGTTTCTACCACCTTGTCCGTGGTAGAGTGCATGTGCACATCTTCAGAGTGTGTGTGAATGCTCATAAACTTCAAACCAAGCTAAGCAGAGAGTGGGAGAAGAGATTTGAGTGCAGGAGCTGCTGTGGGACCATGAAAGTCACGGGTTTTCAAGCTTTTGGGTGGGGAGTAGAGCCTGGGGAGAGGAGCAGGGTGTGGGTTCCTCTGATAGAGGGAGATTCTCCTGGGCTGGAGAGGAGGAACGGGGCAGGCTTGGCATTGCTTTATGTGTGAGTTCACAGCTCCGTGTGTTCACAGGGATGCTGATAAAGGCACTGTTTTTCTGTCTGTATTTGATCTGTCAGGCCATCTCTCTCTCTCTCCTTTCTCGCTGTATGTCTGTCTGCCGGCACTGGGAACACAACCAGCTGGATCTGGGGATGTGGAACTCCAGCAGCCCTTTGTCTGTCAGGCAGGGAGATGAAGACACACCCTGTTTCCTAAGAGTAGCCTAGATTTGGCTATTCAGATGCTCTGTGGGGTTTTTGCCAGTGTTTGTATAATTTAATTTTTTCCCAGAAATAGGCTTACATCTGTTCTTACATCATTGTTAAGGAAGTTAAACAGCACCTAGTTTAACAGTGATGCAAAAAATCCTGCTAGCAGAACCTCATCCATGTTTACTGGGATTTCTTCATTAGCAATTGTTTCAGTTATTCAGTTTTTAATACATATGATGTATTCTCTTATGCTGCACTAATCAATTCGGTTACTATGTTAAGCACTTCATAGAAGTCTTAGATCTTTAGCTGCTGTAGTTTCAGCAATGCTTGCAGTCTCCTTCAACTGTGCATTCAAGGGTTTGCTTTTTTTTTTTTTTTAGCAAGGCCCATTTGTCTGTTACAATGTTGATTGTTACTATTTCTATCCTTACCCTTTAATCCTTTATGTACTGCATCCTGTATTTTGACTTCCCTTACTTTTGTTCAGGGTAGATCTAGCAGATGTGTCTAGCAGACCTCTTCCAGTCTCAGTGCAGGTACACAGGCTAAACAATCAACCAGTGGAGCTGTGCCCTATTAGGAACAAACAAGGCAAGGAAACATCTGTGAATGTAGCCTCTGAGGCAGGGAGAGAGCTTTTGTGCTGAACAAGTTCTATTCTGTTTGTGATGTTCGAAACTTCGTCCCATTTCCTTGAAAACAGAAGGGACATGCAGAAAATTCATGCACGTAATGTCGTTCTGAGTGTGACAATGAGTGGTTTAAGGTGTCTTTTAAAATGCTTTTTTTATGTGCGTGTTACGTGACATGGTAAAGTCCATGGTTAGTAACTGTGTGCTTTTTGGTTAGAGTAAGTTTTCAGAAGGAGAGAAAAGGATTTCTTCTTTGAGAGCATGTGGCCATGGGAGCTCTTCTAGGGAGCAACAGGACAGGCAGTAATAGTTGTGCTAACTGGAGAGCTCACACTTCGGAAGTTTTCTTAGAGTACTGGGGAAGAAACACAAAACTAGGCCAGACATGATGAGAAGAGGGAAGATTTTTCTGTTAACCCAGAGGAGAACAAGTAGAGTTCATTGAATCCATAAGGGCTATTGAAGATTGCTAGTGTGCCAAGGTCTGGAGGAAAAGAGCCCTTGTTGCAAAGACATAGTTGGGCAGAAAAGGTATTTGTATACCTTTTCAAATTTTATTTTACCTCTGTCTCTCAAAAGTACCTGGATTTTCAGACAGAAGACAGTTTTTCAAGTTTATGTTCTAATAAAACATCATTTCTTTCAAGTCCTTTTGGTATTTTTTGGTGTGTTCACTTTAAAGAAAAGGTGCAGACATCTGTCTCAAAGCTCTGGCATGTTTGAAATGTAGTCATAACATAAAAGTTAAAAAATGTTATAGCTGGTGAAATACATTAGGTCACCTTTTAAGAAATCCAACTGACTGAATTTAAAGAAAACTTTGCATGCCTTGTTGGGGAAGTTTTTTATCATGAGCTTGTTTTAGAAATCAGTTCTCAGTCTCAGCAGTTTGTAGCACAATTCCTGCTGGCTGTAGAAGCTGCAGAGCATGTTAGGGTAGGCCAAATGTGGGATGACAGAAATGAAAAAAGAACATTGCCCTGCACCAGACTTACTTCTTTGAAACCCAAAAGGAGCATGGTTCCTTTAAAAGTGAAAAACACTCGCAGGCAGAGGCAGTGGTACACTTCAGGTGATTGGGGTTTTCTGAGTGACTGGGGCTGGTAAGGAAACCTTCCCCTGTGCTGGTACTGCTTTACTGCCTCAAGCTTGGGTTCTATCTAAGGTGCCTCTCCAGGGACAAGAGGAGTAGCACAATTCCCTGGAGATTTCATAGTCCACACCACGCCTGACCTTCCTTATCAAACAGAGAGAATTGCCTTGTAGATGCATTTCCTTTTATTCAGGCAAGTCAGGTTTCCTGTTACAAGCAAATAAACAAACTAACCAGACAGAAAACTTTCCAATTGTGTTCATGAGTGGAATTGCAGTTCAAATGTGATTATTTTTCCCTGTCCTTCAGAAGGTTTTATAGAAACCTAGCATTAACTTTGTTCTACATCAACAGTAGTCTAGTCTTTTTCCAAGCTAAACGATTCCATGATACTGGGACTTTTGAAAGATGCAGATTGTCCTCTAATTTTAATTACTTTCAATTAATTTCAGTTAAGGGTTTCAAATATATACCTACTCTCTGCTTTAGAATGCTCAATCAGAATTTGCCTGTTCCAGACCTGGGGAGATGCTGCTGGAAAGCTCTGTGTTTTAAAACTCTCTTTGGGTCTAAGTCTGCCTGTCCTCAAGTCTTATCTTACTTTGATTTCTGTTTTTCCTAAAATGCAATGATTGCTTTAGAAGTTGAATTTGAAACAACTGTCTCAGAATTTATGCTCATGCCGTTGTTTTCTCTAATACCTTGTGAACTTTGTATGCCCCTACTATACATTACCTGCTTTTTTTGCAAAGAGGTAATGCTAGTTATAAAGAAGTAACCTTCAAAATGTCAGTACAGTGTTTGAAAACGTAGAATAGTCATGAAGAAAATAGAAAAACTGATTACAGGATGAGTAGTCAAAATCAATAAATATTGAAAAGGCTTCAAAAAAACCCCAGCATTCATCAGAAAGCAGGGTTGTTTTTTTGTTTATTTTTTATACTGGCTATGGGAAAAGGGGCTGCAAAAAATACAGGATTCAGAAATACATGATTTCATGTTCAAGCTTGATCAAAGCAATTGCTAACAAAGTAATGGGAGATGTGTCTATGCATATGAGATGAGGAAGAATTTTAAGAATTTAATTTAGTGAAAGAATTATAAGGCTTATTAGTCTTATTAATTGTTCTGCTAAAACAAAGCTGGCATTATGGGTAGAAGTGAATTGATTTTTTTAAAAAAATAGCCACGACTTATGGTGGATTTTTAATGGGTTTTTTTTTTCCAAGAGTTTGAATAGTTTCAAATTTGGAAGACAAACAGCTTGAAAGTTGAGACTAATGATGTTTTTAGGATGGGTAATAAATAATAATTGAAATTATTATGTTAAATTTAATATGAGTAAATATTGCTCAAAAGGGGACTTAAAATTCACCTGGAGACAGTAATGGTTTGTAAGTTAATGAGCAGAACTGATGGGTGTTAGCTGAGGCACTGAAGGGAAGACACTCAGATGGTGTATTTTGGGACACCTCATTATGCCAGTTCTGGGTTACAAGCATCTCTGATGTTTGTGTGCACCTACCTACTGGGTGATGTCTGGAAGTGGTGCATTTGAATAAAAGTTCTAGCTTCTTTAGGTAGTGCTGCTCATGCTTTGAGAGTTTTCTCAAATTACAGCTCTCCTGTAATTGTCAAATGTTACCTGAAAACATATTTTCCTTTTTCTATAGTATTAGTAAATGGTAAGAAAAAGTACTGAAGACAAAACCTGTTTTGCTTGTTTGGGAATTAAAGTGCAAGGTGGATTGTCACTAAATGCAGCTCCTCTGCTTCCTGCAATACTTCCAAGGTGGCCTGTATGTTTGTTTGTGAAAAACAGTTTGTTTATGAAATAAAAGAACACCTTTATTGAGTTTGCCTTGTCTGAAAGCAGTGCTCATTATGCTTGAGCCTCACAATTCATCTGCTCATGCACAGAAGTTCCAGTGTCTTGAACAGTTCCACACTTAGTCGTGGGCAGTCAGATAGTCACAATGTCTTGTCAGTGACGGCTGTAGGGTTGGCTGGCATTTAGGGAGTCCTGGTTTGCTAAGAAAAGTAACCTTTTGTATATACCTTCCAATCCAAGCCTTTTGGGATTCTATGAACTGCCCGGTCACAGCATTTATGATACCTTTCTACAGGGTGTTTTGTTAATAAAGTGTTACACAGAATCTCTGTTCTTAAAATCAGACTTTTTCCTCTCCGTCATTTAGCACATTTTTCAAATATTGGGAGTCAAAATCAACCAATAGTAATGCCTAAATAAGTTAAATACCAATAATTAAAAAAACCCAACATTTATTAGTGAGACTAATAATTTGTCCTCAACCATATATAAGACTGGTGAAAAATCAACAAAGTGACTTTCTTTGCTCACTAGTCACATTTTCTTCATGCATGAAAAATGATACTGCATTCAATTTCATTGTGTTTGGCATTCCCAGTCTAAAAAGGATCTCTTAACAAGGTGAGGTGACATGGTGAAAACTTGCAGAAATGACTGGAAAAATCTCTCTTATGCATTCCCATAATTTTTTGTAGGACAGTATGTTGTTTCTCCAGTTGTCAGATTTTCTTTTTTAAACATTTTTTTCAGCTGTTCTGCCACTCTTATCTTCTGATCATCTTTTTGTGTCTAGTATTTCACAGAAAATGTCCATTTATTCTAATGAGAATTACCAGGATATTTAATTGCCTATTTGCTCTGGAGCAAATCCATATTTTCTTTTTTCAAGTATTGAATCTTTAGATGCATCTGTAGAATTAATATTTACACAAACCAAATATTTGCTGAATTACTGCTGAACCATTTTTCAGTGAGGAATTGTGAACAGCAACAGTGACTTTAGGAAAGTCACTGCTTTCTTGATTTAAACTCCTTAGCTAAAATGATGCAATACAGGTGAATCAGCAAGGTTGTGGACTAAAGAAGCCTGAATTTAATGAATGATGAGCACCATTAGGTTTTACTACATTGCGTGTAATTCCTAAACACAGCCCTAAAGACAAAGCCCAAGTAAATCCCATTTAAACTTTTTTGGTGGAGGAAATTATCATCCATGTGTATAAACATGGAAGTACATTTAGAGAAATTAAGTAAGTGTGATGAAATGATTGTATTTATAATAAGACATGCACTTGCTATTTCTTCTTAGGAATGAGTACTCAGTTGATTATAGTTTTACATGTTTTCTTGAGGACTCCTTCAGTTCTGACAGATGACTATTTCTCTGTAGATAATACCATTTTATAGGTTCTGGGGGTTTTTATATGTATTTCTTATGTGTGCCCCAGTATATGAAGAGTTGTTCTGGAGAACCGATCCACTGTCAGAAAGCATGCTGTGGAGATGTTTGTTTGTTGGATTGATAGTTTCCATGTAAAAAAATCTTGCCAGTTAATTTTTAGTGAATTCATGAATGCTTGAAGTATTGCTCCTATAACTTAGCCAATGATGCCTTTTTTTAAGGGGGTTATATTTTGAAATTTAAATAAATTAATTGAATGGCAGAGCATGTACTAATTGATGGAAGGAATATTCTTTCTTGTCTGTTTTAAGAAAAAAAACCTGCATATTCAGTGACTTCTGTTTATGTTACTAATGAATAAGGATTTTTCCCAATATATTATAGTAACAAACAGACTGTGAATTAAATAGAGTAATGCCTTTTAGGAAGTAAAATATTTATATTCCTTTGTATTGTAAGCAAGTTCCATTTTTGTCAATTCTATGAACTTGTCTGGAAAGGAAATTATACTTGATGAATAATTTAAATTCAACTGCAGAACTTCTGTTATTGAATAGTTAAACCTCTTTAACATAAAGATGCAGTCTGGACAAAGGTTCTCCAACATTCCATTTCAAGAAATGAGTTGCATCTCAATAAAAGGTATTGTCACCCATCAAAGTAAGAAAAAGAAAAAGAATTAAAACTTGGTTTCTAATAAATACGTGACCAGTGTGTATGTGTACTTATATTTTCTAAGAATGGTTAGCTATGCATTTGTAGCAGGGAACTAAACCATATCCATTTCTGGACTTATGAAAAATGCAGGGTTTAAATTATCTCATGCATTTCCGTATGTTTTTGTTCCAAAGTAGATATTGAATTTTATTTCCTTCTAGGATATCCTAGGTTATCTGTTAATAGAATTCGTTCCTTTTCATTTGTTCAACCCAGAAATAAGAACGCCTCAGAAATCATGTTGTATTTTTCTAACATCAGTACAGTCTTTCAAATTCCTGACTTCTGCAGCATGATGATTTTGAAGGTACACTTCAATGAAACACTGAAAAATAATAGTCACTGAAAAACAGAGTATAAATTGACTGGCTTTTCATGTAAGAGTTGTTTGAATGTAACTTTATTTGAGTACTTTTACATTTCTTGCCATTTGCTGTTTTAAGTTGTGACCATAATATAAAATTCAACCCCACCATTTTTTAAAAAAAAACCTGTAAAGCTTACTGATTTACTTTTATTTGCACTTGTTCATTCTTTTTTCAGCTTTTGAGGACAGGAGACAATTGTCACACTTAATCAGCTAGGTAACTTGAGATTAGCTAGAGGAAGGCTGAGGAATTGAGAACATTTTGGACTCTTGTCTGCATCACATACTGTATGCAGCCATCTGAACACAAAATTTTCTTAAATTTCATTGCAACTCATGTGGTGGGTTGACCCTGGCTGGACACCAAGCGTGCTCCCCTTCATCCTGGTCTCAGCTTCACTCCTGAATTTCTCTCTCCTCTCCTTCCCAGCTGTGCAGAGGGTCAGAATATGGGTCATTTCATCATATGTTGTCTCTGCCACTCTTTCCTCATCAAGAGTAGTATTGCTCCCAGTCTTCCTCTGCTCAGGTGTGGGCTCCCTTCCTGCAGGCAAGTTTGTCCCGTATGGGTCCCACATCATGTCACAAGTCCTGCCAGTGAACCTCCAGTGAGGACTTCCCACAAAGGCTCAGCCTCCTTTGGCCGTCTGGTTGATCTTGTGTGGGGCCTTCCACAGGCTGCAGGTGAATCTCTGCGCTGTCTCTGGGCTCCTTGGGCTGCAGGGGCCAGCCTGACTTACCGTGGTCTGCACCTGGGCCACCTGTGCTCCAGTGCCTGGAGCGCCTCCTTGCCTTCCTTCTGCAGGGCCATGTGTCTCACATAGTCTCACTCTTCAGCTACAATTCTGACGTTTTCTTTTTTCCCACCTTTCTCATTATCTTACCCCAAAGGCTCTACTGCCGTCAGGGCTGGGCTGGGCTTTGGCCAGCAGTGGGGCTGTCTTGGAGCTAACTGGCACTGGCTCTGCAGGACACGTGGAAAAGCTTCTCACAAGATACCACTTCTGTGGCTCTGCCACTACCACAGCCTTGCCAGGCAAAGCCAGCAGACTCCGTGCATACAGAAGCACTCAGATGGTTGAGACCTACAGTTTATTCTGTACTACCGTCTCTATGTTTATTGCAGTGCAGATTGCTTCTGGGTTTGGGGTTTGGAGTTCCTTCCCCACCTGTATAATAAAGATTGTAATATTTACTAGCTTTACAAAAGCATTTTGAGGTTCTGCAAAAGAAATTTGAAATTAAATACCTATCAAATACAAGTTACTCTTATGTTGGTAGAAGTAAAGAAAAATGGTTGAATTGTTTCTATTGTTTTTTAGTTATGCTTTAGTTCCGTATATTACCATATTAAGAAGAGAAAAATGAGGAAGAAATTGAATCAGTCACTTTATTTTTGCAGGTTCTTTCATGTTGGTGAATACATCTGGAAGATTCTCGGGACAGAAAGCTCACCTCCTGATGCCCCACCTGAAAGAAAACGATACACATTGTATTGATTTTCACTATTACGTTTCAAGCAAGACTGGAGCTAGCCCTGGCACTTTGAATGTATATGTGAAGGTTAATGATGGTCCTATTGGTAACCCAGTCTGGAACACATCTATCACTGCCACTTGGAGCAGAGCAGAACTGGCAATAAGTACTTTTTGGCCCAATTTTTATCAGGTATGTCTTACTTTTTTAATGAAATTTTGGTTTTCATAATAGCCATCTGGTTCTTAATTATAATTTTATTAAAATCAAAATACCTTTCAGTATTTCTAGTTGATCATCATCTTAGTCACATTTTTGTACATGATGCTAAATGTTTGTTTTTACATACATAAGGCTGTGTTTATATGTTTACATATGTTTATAGAAGTGTATGAAATGCACACATGCTCTAAGTGTGGATAAACTAATTATGTTGGAAAAAATCTGGAGATTTTGCTATTGATTTTGGTCAGTTAATTCTGTTTCTCTGTAATAAATTCACTTGTTCTTTCAGTTCATTAGGGGTGCTGGAATTGAATGCCATTAGATTTTATTACAGTACAGTCTTCAATTTTGATTTACATCAGCAGTGCTTGTTGCTTTAGAACCAGCAGAATCCTTTGAATCCTCAGTTTAAGTCTTAACTCCAAATGCAATATCTGTCTGTCCAGCAGTAAACGTAAATATAATAGTAGCTGTCACAGGAATGGGATTTTGAGTGCATCCTAAAGATTCAGGGGGAATTTCACTTGACAGTCCCTTAGGGTGCTGCTTTTCTGTAGGAAGATTTACATTATACAGTTACTTACTGTTCTGTAGTAGTTCAATGTTTTTTCTCCTTTTTCCTGTGAAAATACAGTCTCCACAAAAAAGTAACTTAGTTTAGTAAGAGCAGACCAGTAGCACAAAGGTGTTACTGGGGCTCCTTCATCTTCACTTGAAGTTTAGAAAGTTTGAATTGTATTTTTTTGTATGCCTGTACTGAAAATTGTCACAATACTTATGATTTGAAGCTTTCTGAAGAAAAGCCATCCCAAAGATGGGGTCCCTTGGTTGCAGACCTCCCTAGGAGGTATAATGTTGCTCTTCCACCATGCTGTTCCAGAGTGGGAGATCCTGATTCCTACAGCAATGACCCAGTTACTAGTGTCACCTGTGGCATAGTGTTGTTTCATTTCCTGCATTTTCTATTCCAGTTAACCAGGTATTTGTTGCCACATCATATTCTCATTATGAGTTTGGTAATATCCCCTGTAGGTACTCTGGAAGGCTGCGGTGGACTCCTTTCTGTGGCTGCAGCATCTGAGCTGTGAGGATGTCTCAAGTGAACTCAATCTGTTCTTTTTGGACCCTTTTTCTTCAAAGGGAAAAAAAAATGCTGAAGAACTTTCTGGAGTCTTTCTCCTACAATTTTTTCGCCCACAATGAAACAAAGTCCTACTCCAGAAGATGAGTTTGGAGGGCCAGAAACATTTTATTCTTGTGTACTGGGCTGCCTGGCAGTGGATGCAATACTTGCAGACCCATAAGAGCACACTTACTCATTTCCTCTTGCCTCTGATAGTGTGTTCCTAGGTTGGATAGATGGTATTCACAGGGTCTGCATTTGCATACAGTCTTCTACCCTACATTCCGAGGAACTTCCTCCACTGTGTTTTAGGGCTTCCTGGAGAGGCTTCAGGGTAAGCTTACAGACATCTCAGCAGACTTCATGGTGTAGCTCTTTTATAATTGTCTGCAGGCTCGATGAGGTGATAATACTCCTGTGCCTTTTCGAGAAGGGCAGGCATGTTAACAGAGCTGAGGCTCCTTTCAGCCCTGTGGGAGAAGCTGTGTGCTACCTGACTCTCTGGAGCATTAGGCTGTACCCTGATCACAAAGTTCAAGCTTGGTTTGGTCATACATCTCTCAGTGTGAAAGGGCAGTGTGTATTTTGTTGCCTGCCAGAGTTCAAGGAGTGTTTAGATGATGTTCTCAGTCATTTGGTTTGGTTTTAGGTAGTCCTGTGAGGAGCAGGGAGGTGGTGTCCATATTTTTTATGTGTCTCTTTCAACTCAGGACATTCCCATGATTCTCTGACCTTACATCAGGACCTCATGTTACCAAATTGGTGCCAATGTTAAGAACACCTTCCAGTGCTGCCAAAAAGCCTTTGTATCTTGACTGAAATAATGAGGACCAGTCTCTGTTGTTAACTTCAGTGGATGGTAGGAGAAGAGGACAGAGCATCCCACAGACAATTTTGCAGCTGACATTGGATGTAACTCAGTGGTTTATAACATGGATTTTACTGGAAGGTTTTGTCAATGTGGTGGGTGGTTCAGGAGTACTGAATGCTGAGTAAATGTATGACTGTGTCACTTATGCTCAAGTTCCCATCTGTATAGTGGATTAGTAGAGGAGCTTCCAGTTCTTGGTCTTTTTGGTCTTCTGAAAGCAGTCTGGTTTTTATGCAGCAGAACTGCTCTGGAATCAGTAGTCAGTAGAGAAGAGGGTTGTGCTTCAGGCTCACTCTAGCTCTGAACGAAAAGACTGTTGTAGACAGGGGAGTTTTAGTAGAAGAAGCCTTGTCTCTGACTATTAATTTTAAGGTAAATTAACATATTCTTAAAAATACACAAAACTTCTGAAAGTTTCAAATATTGTTACTAATGTTATTAATAATAATCTGTGTCCGATTTCTGACAATATGATACATTTATCTGATGACTGAGTAATATGGGTATTTGGTCATAGAAATAAAAGTATGACCTTTCCCATCCTCTTTCTCCTCAAGACCTGCCATCTGGACTGTTCACCATTATTTGTAGGTGAACCCTTACTGGATGGGGTACTGCAGTTTAGCAGATTACCACGCATCAGATGCATAATAGATGCCTGAGCCTGTCTGTAATGGATTCTGTGTGCTCTCCTTGTTCCTGGAACTGTTGACATTTTTGCATAATCTTTCTTTCACTGTGGAGTATAGTAAGTAATTTTCTTTGCATTTGCTGCATATAGTCTGAAATAATACCTGGTTAGGTACTGCAATTTAGCTGATGTGCCAAAAGATCTTATGCTATGTTAATATCCATGACAGTGCAGGGAATCACAGTTAATTACTGTAGCTTCACTGGCTTCATTGTAAATAAGCTAATTTATTCTCGAGGAAGTGCTGTCACCATTTTAAGAGCTTTCAGTTAATTGTCCTCATTTTTGGGTGCCTCCATCCTCTCGGAGATCTGTGATGCAATTTCCTCACTTGAGTGCTGACATTTGCAATTTTCCAGTGTTTCTGAACTCCTTTCATCAGTTTTCATAGAGTTTGTTGTGGGGGAGGACAGGAAGTTAGCTGCAAAGCAGCTGGGAGAAGGGCAGGAAGAGGAGAGAGACCATACGTGAGTCTTGTGAGAATATGGCTTCAAGTTAGGTGACAGCTCAGTGACTGCAGGAATTGTGTTGAAGGCACACCACTCATCTAATAGGTGTATAATACAGTACCAAGTCTGTTTCCTGAGCTGCTATTGGAGTCCAAAACTCCAACATCCTTCGGCATAAATCCATGTGTTCCGCACAAAACCTCCAAAGTGTACAAGACTTCTTCCAAGTGATTTTCTGAGTTTGTCTGAGCATACTGAACATAATTAAGAAAAGCTCCTTAAGAATATTTTTAAGGAATGATGGAGCCCTTTTTTAACTTACCTTATATGAAGATTGGTAGTTTTCAATGAGTAATCTCCAAGAGAAGACATGGCATTAATAGCTGAAGGGACAAAGCAATGGCATTATGTAATTGTTGTGTTTTAAATAGCATAATCTGTGTAGTCATCCATATCTGTGAATGTTTTATAATTCCATTTCCTTAGCAAAACAACTGCAAGATGTCTAGATGAAAATGAAACCAAAATGTAGGACAAAACTCTGAGAACAAATTATGTATGATAACATTTCAGAGTTATAATATTTATACAGTTCAGCATTTTTTTCAAACACAATGTGTTGTGTCTGTTTTGCTGTTGAAAAATGTAGGCAAAATAGCTCCCACTAAATGATAGCTGACTACAAATCAGATTATGTAGTATGGAGTGAATTTTAATCCACCTTCTAAAGATTTATTGGTTTAAACCATGTATTGCAAACGTGTACAAGCAAAAGGTTCAAAAGATTTAATAATTAACAGTAGTTTATTATTGTAGCACCAGTTTTCCAAGCTTGTAAATATTGTTCAGGTTGGGTTTCTATTTAGAATCGACTCCTTAGAAGTACAGTCTTTGAACTAAATAATTAATTTCTTTTCATGTACTCTTTTCTTTTTGCCAGGTAGTTATTTGTGTATGTTGCACACCATAGGTAAGCTGTGCTACATATATATCACAAATCACAATTACAACCTGCATGTAACAACATTAATTGTTGATTACTTGCTGATTATTTAAATTGTCAAGCATTAAGGATAATTAAGGATATATTTAATTCCATAATTTATGATTTTCCAAGTCCTATTGCCTAACATCTGCCATGGATTTTTAGGGTATGTCTGTGCTGCTGTCCACTGCTGATAGCAGTGTGCTTGCAGTAACATGGGTTCAAGCTGCCGAATACCTTCTGGGAGTCCAGGATAATCAGCACGGCTTGTTCTTTTCTGCTGTGCCTCCTGGTCTGTGAGCTATTTGTTTCGAAGTAACTGGTGTATTTCTGCAGGTACTAGTCTTATTTCTGTTTTATAAAATCGCTTTAGGAGTGCTCCCCTGAGGGAGCATTGCCTTCCTCTTTTTAACATTTTGCCCGGGAGAAATTGTTTGCTTTTCTGAGCTATTGTCTATTTGGTGCTTCTTAAGCAAGACCATCAAGGAGTTTATTGTGCCTTTGAAGACAGCCTGCAAACAAAACAAAGCTTCACATAATTCCTAAGACCTTAACCTCCTCCTAACTTGAATAGAATTAGAATGTAGTAGAAAAAGAGAATTGAATGTTACATAGATTTTTCTGGTTAGTGGCAAGATTTTTTTTTTAGGATCTTGGGAAGCAGTCTCAGTAGGTTGAGAGGCTCTAAAATTGATGCTTTGAGATACAAGTCAGGAAAAGGCTCCTCATCTAGTGAGAAGAGGGTGGCAGGTTGGTTTGGTTTTTGGGGGAGGGTTTTGTGTATATTTTTATTTTCTTGAATGTTTTGATGTTTTATTTTTATTTTTATTTGGATTTTTTAGCAGGTGAGGAATCTGGTGATTTCAGGGTTACTTCCCCTAGGTTAGTTAATGATACTCAGAACAATTAGTTGTATTTAAAATTTTACATTTTAGAAGTGTTGTCATTTTGGAACATCATGATCTGCAAAAGCTACTACTGAACTGAATCTGGTGAGGGGATTGTGTTCCCTGCTTCTAACCCTTCAAGCAAGCAATTTAGCACAGCACCACTGCAAGCCACACACCATCCCCCTATTAGTTTTTGTATTTTGAATTATTTGCTTTGTACTTTGCTGGAAATCGGTCATGGCAGCAGTGAACTGAAACAAATCTTGATTGAATAAAACAACAAACATTGTAGATTTCAAGTCCAGAAATGGAATTGAAAGGATTAAAAATAGCTTCCAGTGGAGTAACATAACTGTCTGTGCCACTATACGGTCTTTAAATGTAAAATCCTGTGAGGCTGGAGTGAAAAAATGGAGTAAGAGCCTGGCAGTAATTCCTGATCCTTTTTAGTAAGGACACAAAGGAGTTACATGGTATCACTTCACAGAGATGAGATTTACCCTTCACCATTTTGACACTTTCCCCTGTAAATTGGGAGTTTAGGGAATAAGAAGCAGTAGATCAAACCTAACTTTAAAAATCTGGGCTTAAACATACATTTGTTTCATGGCCTGCTTTGTACATGTTTTGCTTGGAGTTTGGCTTATGCAGTGTACTTAAATTCTCATCTAGGACAGACTATTAAGCTTCTTGTGCAGTAAAAGTCAGGCTTACATTCTCATGTGGTGTGTGTGCTGCATTCAACTGCACACATACAGTTCCTGAACTGTGCTTTGAACTCCAAAGAAACTTTGAAATGCATATTGAATTTTGAAAAACAAACCTGTCTCAGGCATCCTAAATAGCTCATTTTCGTTGACTTATGTGCTTTGGGAATAGCTATTTTGAGAAAGATGCACCGGGGCAAACCACATACCTACAATTGAAAACGCCCAGCAGTCTAAAAATGGTCACAAGTAAGGAAGCATGCGTTTTTTGTCATATACACATGACTGTTACTTGCTCACGTCCCTTGTTCCTACCCCAGAAAAGCATTTGGGCCTTCAGCAGAAAAACACAAGACAGCAACTGGTTTAAAAACAGAAGGAGAAGAATAGGATTTAACGAGCCTTAATGTCAGGAGTTCAGTTTTCGGTCTTGGCAAAAATCTCTCTTTGTGATCTTGGATTGGCAGCAGCCACCAAAATGTTGTTTCATGTGCTTGAGTGCAGGTGTGAGGGCCACGTGGCAGTTGTGTAGGAATGAGAGGTGGGGAGGGAAATGGCATGAAGCAAATTCCAAGCCAGGGAGACCTGAGTGCAATTTAGGCAGCCCAGGTCAACAAGCTGTGATGGACCTCTGCCAGGGCCTGGGGAGGACCAGCTCAGGAACCTGCCTTCACATGGCTTTGAGGAGAAAGCTGTTGCTGCTGTTGTGATGAGGCAGGTAGTCCTAGGATAAGGCAGAAAGGGGGGAGGAATTCAACCCACAAGTCAGTGCCGATTTTCTGGAGAGACACCGTTCCCAGTGCCTTGTACAGTACAAAGAAAGGCGCTCTGTGCAGAGCAGGCAGAGAGGGAGCACAGCGTGTGATGCAGCACTGCCTAATCACTGGGGATTTTGGGGGGCAGGATTGCAGCCTGAGCTTAAGCAGCTTTCCTAATATTCCTTTCTCTTTCTTGGTCTTGCAAAGTGCTATTTTTAAGTCGTGTGAAGGACAGTGTTTATATTAGGTACAATCCACCTTTGACTGAAAGTGTTGTAATTTTGCAGCAACAAAGGCAGGAATTTACAGAGTGAGGTTGTGTGGCAACAAAACCTGTTTATTTCTATTGTTCTTTGGAACAAACGAGTTATCTTGAGTTGCACATTTTCAGCAGTAAGCATTTATGTTGGTGAGCAGACCCCCTTTCTTTGTTCATTTGTAGCAAGGGGAAGTGGCAGGACTGAAAAGCTAATTTTGCTCTTCAGTGAAGCAGGGAGGATCAGGGACAGTGCAGTGCTAAGCTGCTTCCCTGGTTCCTGTTTGGCAGGCCTGCTGCAGGGAGAATGGTGTAAAACAGCTCTCAGGGCAGTGTTCAGCAGTTTTTCCTGAGCAAATGAATTGCGTGTTTTAACCAGTTGTTTCCGGACTGATAAGGTGGCGGAATAATAGGCAAAAAATCCAAGGGCCGCCCAGTCTGACGTTGCTGGAGTGATTTCTCTGTTTTGACTGGAGTCTTTTGTATTGCCTGCAGGTGTTGCGTCACCCAGGAGAAAAGACAAAGTTTGGAGGTGGCTGTAAAAAAGTTAATGTTTACAGGCCAAGCTACTTTTCAAATGGGAAATTATGGAGAAAATTGCATGCAAAATAGGTTTCTAGGTTTCATTTCTAGTGAATTTACTAGGAAGATTGATCCAGATTTGTGAAGAATCTTGACATTCCTGTTTAATGTTTTCAGTGAATAAATGGGTTACCTGAAGTGTTTCTCAGGTCTCTCTCTCACTGTGTGTAGCACTCCTACCAGGACTTTCAAAAACCTGTAATGCATAGGATCAGATTCCTTTTTTTAATTTAAAAAGGGAAAATGCTTAGTTAGCAAATACTTGCATCTGTAATCTTTATTCATCAGTTCAGATAGAACAAAATACTGAATTTATATACAGCAATTAATAGTTTTTCACAGCTTGTGAACAGAAGAGGGATTATATTACCAAATCTGAAATAAACTGTCATGTTCATACAATCATAGAATGATTTCAGTTAGAAGGGACTTAAAAAATCATCTAGCTCCAAACTGCTGCTGCAGCTGGGACACCTTCCTTAAAACCAGGTTTCTCAAAGCCCCGTCCAGCCTATCTTTGCACACTTCCAGAGATGGGACTCAGTTACTCTGGGAAACGGATTCCAGTGCTTCACCACCCTCGTAGTGAAGATTTTCATACTAATATCTAACCTAAATCTGTCCTCTTTCAGTTCATAGTCATCGCTCCTTGTCATATCATAATGTGCCCTTGTGAAAAGTCCCTTTCCAGCTCTCCTGTAGGTCCCATTCAGGTATTGAAAGGCCACAGAAAGATCTCCAGGATGTATACACCTGCAGTGTGGTATCCCATAATGACATAAAGTTGAATGGCGCTCTGAACAGTCTGGCTAACAAAAGGTGTCTCTGCCCATGACAGAGGGGTTGGAACTAGATGACCTTTAAGGTCCCTTCTGACCCAAACCATTCTGTGATCCCTGGAGCCTTGTCTTCTTCAGGCTGAATGACCCCCACATACCTAAGTCTCTTCACAGAGGAGGTGCTTGACCCTCTCACCATCTTTGTAGCGCTTCTCTCAGCTTCCTTCAACAGGATTCATGCCCTTCTTGGGGGCCCAAGAGCTGAATACAGAACTCCAGGTAGGGTCTCACTGAAGTGGAGTAGAGTGGGAAAATCACTTGCCTTGACCTTTTGGCCATGCCTGTTTTGATCTAGCCCAAGATGTAGTTGGCTTCCTGGGCTGCAAATGCATGTGGCTGGGTCGTTTTGACCTTCTCATCCAGCAACACCTTCATGTTCTTCAACACCTTCTCCTCATGTCTGCTCTTATTTCATTCTGACCAGTCTGTATATGTGCGTATTTTTTCTTCTACGTATGAATCAGTGTCTCTCTTTGACAATGATAATGTCGCTGTTGGCTTTAGTGCCTCTTTCCATTTACTAAAAATGGCATTTTCCATGTCAAAAGAGACTAAAAGTTACAGTCATTAGAGTTGATACAAGTTTGGCTATTGGTTTTAATGGAAGCACTATTAAACTGACAGTATTTCAATTTGTAATACTTTTCTTTGGAACATACTCCCTTTAATGTCAATAACTGTAATGCAGTTGTATGTCCAACTGGCATTTTCTTGATAGGGTGCCTGGCTTTTTTGTGGAGTGACACTTTTAGTATTTTGTCTGGAGATACAGCAGGGTATTTTAGATCAGTTGTATGAGTTTTTCTCCGCTGTTGTCATTAGCAGTTCTGATTCAGTTGTTTAAAGGTTGTAGTTTCTGCCTGTGAACTGAAGGAGTAGGAATTATTATGTTATGAATTATGGAAATAATTTTGTGATTGACTTAGTTATTGCATATGTTCTCTTTCATAAAGCTCAGGTTATTGAGTGGAAGTCAGGTAGTTCTTTAGAAAAGACACTCTTATGAAGCATTTTTGAAAAATAGTTAAGTCCCTGTTACTTGGCAGTAACATTTTTAGCACAAAACTTCTCACTGGTTTGGCTGGCTGCTCCACAGGTGTGCATGTGCCAGTTCCTCAGGGTATCTTTTAGAATTTAGCCTGTCTGAAAGTTGAGAACCTGAAAAAGCATACTTTACAGTGATGGGATCATGGATCAGGTAGGCCTTTCAGGTAGGCTTTGTGCAGTTACTCTTATACTGAGTGCTCCATAGGAAAGAGAGGGGTTATTTTTATTTTTGTAGGTTATGTTTCAGTCAACCCCAGAAAATTAATTGTTAATGTATTTTTTCTTCTTAACAGAGAAAACTCAAAGCCACTAGGGAATACAGGAAACAAATCAGTAATTGTCCCCAGCCCTTTGTTGTTTTTAGAGGCAGGTCTTTGCATCCACAGCTAGATTCAGTTATCTGGAGGAATTACTGTGTGGCAACATATTTCCCTGGGAAACTTTTCCATCGTTTCTGAGACCTGGTTGTCTTCTCCCTGTTCTCCATTACCATGTTGCAACGTCTCTGCCTTAACTGCAGGCTCCTGGGGCTGTGCCATGCTTCTCATACCCTGTGGTCTTTCAGATGTTCTCAGGTTGGAATAGGCTTGGTAACACTTCAGGAAATGGAGCATTCTCTGCCTTTTTTCAAGGGCATCAACATAATTACTATTTTTTTTCAGAGATTGTAACACAAATGAAGAACTTGCAGCTTTGTCATATTGCTTAATAGAGGGAAATGCCTGTTCTTTTTTCAAAGTTCTGCGACTGACAGTGGGAGCTACATTCTTGGGTCTTGCACTGCAGTTAAAACTTAGGGTTACTTAGTGCACATCACCTCTCTATTTCCATTTCAAGGCTGTTACAGTGAGGGTACTAATCATGGTTAAAACCAGAGTTATTGCAGGTCTCTGAATGCAGGTTATTCATTGAGTATTTGCTCTTTTTCGTCTTTAAGAACTTCTGCTTCCCAAGATAGTTAAGACAAATTTCATCAGGAGATTTTCTTCTTTGTAGGAAAAGAGATCCTTTGAAATTTTGAGTGGTGCTGCTCTGGATGTTCTACAAAATTTGGCTGGGAGCCAAATCCATACCCTGTTCTGCCTGTTGCTGTGGATCAATAATACCAACTTCTAAAAGCCAGTAGAGTGCCATCTGGCATTTAGAACGCCAACTGAGCAACCCTTTTCTTGCAGAACTTGTTTCTGAAAAATTTCTGTGGCAGCATTTGGACTTTGCTCATTGGCGTCTTGTGTTTTTTTTTTCTTGCTGCATGATTCATGTAGTGGCAATACTGGTGCATTACCTTGGATTTTTGTGTAGACAGGAAGCAGAGCTAGAATCAAAAGTATTTTTTCCTTTTCAACTGTGTGGAGTTAAGGCCAGGTTTACAGCTATTCTGTTCCAGTGGGACTGGGCAGGGGAAATAGACAGAAATTAGGAAGAGGAAATCTGGGAGAGAACAACAGATGGGTGTCCACAGGAAGAGCAGTAAGAAAGAAGGGAGAAAGCAGAGGCAGAAGGGCATTGCAAGGTTTGTTTTAAAAACAGAATTAGTGTTCCGAGAGTGTTTATTCAACATCAGGAAATTGTGATATATAATGGAGATGTATGTTTTCCTCATAACATATTTGCATTCTGTATCATTCAGGAAGCGATATGGTATATAGTTCAAGGTCAAGTACAGCATATATGCAAAAAATGTTTTCTGAGCTTTGTCTTCCTCAGGGTTCTTCCTGAGACCAGTTACAAAAGACACTTAGAGTTAACTTCCTGAGCAAAAGTGAAGTATTAAAAAAAAAAAAAAAAAAAAAAAAATTGCAACTCAGATTTTAGCATGAACTTCTTGAGCATTGCTGTGGAAATGTACCTGGTAACATTACCGGCATATTTTCATCTATTCCATATAAACATTCTTGGGATGTTCAAAGCTAAGGATGCCAAACTTTGCAGAGGTTTACTTTAGTGTGTACTCAATTCAAACTACAAGAACAGTCCATTTATTTTGTGACCTATTTATAGCCATTAAACAAACCATGGCAAATGCATCTGCTCTGCTTATTTCACTGCATTTGGTGAAAGATTAAAAGCATGCAAAATACATTCCTGAAAATAGGTATGTTTGTGTCTGATACCCTAAAAATCTCTGCATACTGCAGAACTGTAATTTTTAAAACTAAGCCAGTTCATTCTGCTAGATAAAGAATTGAAAATAAAAGTGCTGATCTTAATACTTAAGGCATTTATCACGTTACTACTTTGGCAGAGCAAATACTGGGGAGATTGGTTGTTTCTACTGCAAGCTCTATATGATCCTGCTTGTAAATCTTCAAAAACGATGTAAACATGAAAAATGTCGCTTAAGTTCTGGTTAATTTTAATGTTAAGAGCAAAACGTTTTGAGGGTTTTATGATTGTTTTGTTTTCCAGGTATTCTTTACATATTGAAAGAGTTGATGTATTTTTGCATGACACACTCTTTCTATATTCCCTGTGTTCCAAAGATGCTAACTCAAGTTCTCTTTCTGCTTCTCAGGTTGTTTTTGAAGTGGTTACCTCAGGTCACTCTGGATATGTGGCTATTGATGAAGTGAAAGTTCTAGGACATCCATGTAGTAAGTACCTATCGTGTGTTGTAAAGCACTAAAATAAATGTGTCACTATGCTTCAATAAATGTGGAGCAACAAATAAGGAAAATGTCAGAAAACAATGTAACTGCCATAAGTACAGGCTGAATATATATATGAAGTGTTGCCAAACTTGGCATCATTGCACCTTATTGTCTTTAAAGACTGCTCTCCTATGGGCACCTCGTGTACAGCACTTAGCATGAGTCCCAAACCCAAACTGGGCCATGTGGCAACTGCTTCAAAACAAAATCATCATGATTCTGTGATTCTAAGAATTCTGTGAATTTCCTGTCTGCATCAAAAATTCAGTGCAGCCACAAGCTGAGACATTAGTGAGAGCAGTTGGACAGCACAACAGCTGAGTATATATAATTATTTTTTCCAAGGCTTAGAAGGAAGAAAACTCAGCTGGCTGAGGACTGAGGCTTTGCTAAGCAAGGTTACTTAGGGTACTTCCCAAGGTTCATGGCTCCATTTCTGCACTGTTTTACTACTTTATACTTCAGATATGTTTCTTTATCTCATTATTAAGAATACGTAGTACTAGTTATCCTGAACTGACAAGTCAAACCTTGTAAATATAGCTTTAATGTGGTAATCCAGACATAATTGAATAGGCTACTTAAATAAAACATTACTTCACATGTATGCTGGTTTTTAAATAAGATTAATTAAGATCATACATGAAGAGGAGGTTGTGATGTTGCTGACCAAATGACTGAGTGGAGCAGAAGACACCAACTTCTGTGTGATTGTTCCTCTTATAACATATTTTTGCTTGTATGTATTTGTTGCAGCTTTTAAGTAAGAGCTGTGATTCCAAATAAAAAGTGCTCTATCAGTTAGTACCAAAGCACCTCATAAAAATGGTTTTAGTGTTAATGGCAAGAAGACACACGCATTTCTTCAAACACTGAGACAGTTATGCAGAATCAGCAGCTGTTATTTCTGAGTCACTTACTTTTAATAAACACAGCAGGCTCTCATGTTGTTAGAAAGTATAGGGGCTTCTTCCTTTTGAATTTATATCCTTGGTTCAGGTAGGAAAAGTCTGAAGCAGCATTTTAGCAGCTTACTAATTTTTTTACACAGATCTTGAGAGGTTTGGTCTGTGTTTGTACCAATCAATTCTCAAAACCTGCAAATACTTCTTGTTAATGTGGAAGACTGAGTTATAGCCCACAGCATGTAGAGTTCTAACATAACAGTATTGAAAAGCAAAAGCTTTAATGAAAAGTTCTTTGATGAAGTAATTAAAATGTTAGAAATTAAGACATCAAACCAGTTAAATTGTCTAAAGAAAATTGAAAAAATGTGAAAATTGAAGTAAAGTTAGTCTATGTATAAAACTTTGTAAAGCTTATCATGATATTCTTTCTCTGTATTCCCAGGAAAAAAAATAGTCCTGGAATTATTAACTCTTTAAACAAAAATTGAAATGGGAAAGATATTTGATAGGCAGTTGCCCGGGTAGTACAAAAAAAGACCAAGCCAAAGAACAAATTGTAGGCACGTAGAAATCAAAGGGGATGTGTTGTGGTAGATGGGCAGGTTTTTGTGCTTATGTGTTTGTTTCTAAAACCCAATGCTCTTCTCCACTTAAAACCATATTTGATAATACAGAAAAGCTAGTTTTCTAGAGTTTAAGACGACCAAGGAACCAGTAAAATGAAAATAAAACAAACAAACAAAAAGAAATAACAGATGAAAAATGGGGAACAAACTGAAGAATTTTACTAGATATTCTTACACAAATACTTTCATAGGCAAAAAAAGTGGATAATTTTGGCCTAAACTCTGTCTGTTCTAATTGGGAAATGTTTTAAGAAAAAGAAGTCTGTATGTGTAATAGATTTGCCATAATGATAGTTATGGAAATATTTTATCCCATATTTAGGTATTAATTTGAGCTGTTTTATTCTTCCTCCTCCTCCTTGTGCTGTCTTGCACTGGATATTTAGCAACCTTTTTGTGAAGCTAGATATTTATAAACTCCTTAAAAATGCAATTTCCCCCAGTAATAAGGGTTTTTAAGAAAATATCATCAACACTTTAAATGATTGTAGCATTCTGCTAGAAAATAGATGTTTCGTTTGCCAGTCTACTACTAGTACTAAGATTTTCATGTTGAAAAGCAATGTTCAAAGCCTGGTTTATCACTAATATAGACAGTTCAAGAAGTCTGCTTGTCTGTGGTAGGATTTGAGTAGGCTCGGAAATATTGTGCTTTAAAGGATAGATTTTGGTATCAAATATCTCTGTTTTTCTATATTACATGCTTGCCTCTTTCTAGTACAACAAAAATACGTACACTATCTTTTTTACTTCAGTGGATATAATTATTGTTGGAATATCAGTTTCGTTAATTAGTTTACTTTTTAGGTATATTGCTTTAATTTTTACTGAGATAGTTTTCTCTTTCTAAGTGAAAGATAAGCATTGGTATGGAAAATATATGTTGTGTTTCGGGGTTTTTCTGCTGTGTTGTTGAAAAGAATTGTGTTCAAAGAATACAGCTGAAGTTGGTGAGGTGTGCCTTTTAGTACTGTACTTGTGTGGTGGGCTGTGTTTCTAAAGGATCACTTCTATAGACAGTATACTTGGTCAAGGAGAAAAATCTATTCCCCTGATAAAACAATTTCTTACTGGCTTGTCTAGTTGGTAGTGTAAGCATCTAATAGGTTTGTCTTCAAAACATTATTCGTATCCAATATGATCTTTTTTAATAGATTGTTATTACAAGAGGAATGCTGAGCGAGGGTAATCTACACAGCAGGAGCAATTACAGAGCACCTTTCTATTCTGCTCTTTCTAAGGCATGGAAGTAAACCAACCTAGAATCTAATGTGTAGTCAGTGATCTGAACCTTTTAAATCAGAACTATTTTGTTTGCTTGGAGTTTTTTTTTATAACCAGTACTTTATTCTTGCATAAATTTAACACTTGTATCTTTTCCAACAGCAAAAACTCCCCATTTCTTGCGTCTTCAGAGCGTGGAAGTCAATGCAGGACAGTTTGCTACTTTTCAATGCACTGCCAATGGTGGAACAGACTCAGGTGACAGACTGTGGTTACAGGTAATTTCTTCTTTTCTTAATGCACTGGTATCTGGTGAGAGGGGAGACACTGAAAGGAATGCAAAACATGAAAAATTATGGTCTGTCCATTTCATCAATATTAGATTTTATAGTGCCTTTGAACTGCTGCATGGTAGGTGTTGTGTTGTAGAAAGTGCTACTGGAAGATTTTCCTGCCTTGTTTCAGTGGAATGCCTTACTGAAAATAAAGGTACTATTTTCCTTACGTGTGGCCATGAGTAAAGGCTAAATCCCCAAGAAGAACAGATGATTTTTTTACAATGTCTATGCTGGCTAACTGCAATATTAGGCATAATGATTTTCTTGTCTTCCCTCTATTTCTGTTCATTATTTTCAGCTAAAATTCTGTTTTTACAGTTTAGGTCTAGAAACACCATGTATGACAGTCAAATCTGACCTTCTGTATTACAGAGCCAAAAAAATCTTACTTATATTTATTGAGTCCATTGTTTTTTACTTAATCAGTAATGTAGCTTCTAGATGGTGTCAGAATTTGATTTAAAGTCTGTCTCCAGCTCCTTTTCTTTCAGTAAAGATCGTGCTCCCTTATTCATGTATGTAACCTGGTATCAAAAACATGCCTTTGTGCTTGTTATCTTTCAATAATGGGGGTGCAAGGTAAATGGCTGTCTTGCTGCTATTACTGCAGAGTTGTTCCTTACAGTAAGCAATAGTGAGTGTTTGGACTTAGCATTAGGAATACAGCAGCCCCCAGATCCCAGTGATTTCTGTGCATGAAAACCAGCGTGCTGGAACTGAGACACTGTCTGTGAGAAGGAAGTAAGGTCAATCAAAGTAAGTGAAACAGTGTCTGAGAAGATCAGTCAGATGAAGCTGCAGTAAGTGGAGAAAGAGGGATAGGTGAAATTGGCAGTGGTAACAGGTGGGATTTAGAAATGAAATTCTTTATTTTTGCTTTTAAACAATTTCATGCTTTTGCTGTAGTTATCCTTTTCCGTTGCATTCGCATTTCCTAAATTATTTATTTAAGTGTATCAAGTTAAACAACCAAGTAGTTAGAAGAAATCTAACACACACAAAAAAATAATGAATATTACTTGAAAAGCAACGCCTCATATTTATCTGTATATGAATGATGAGCTGTTATGTCTGTTGAGAAAGAGCTTGGTCAAATCCATCGAAGGCTGTGAAAATCTCCTGTGGTTTTATTTGCATTTGCATTTGCATGGGCATTTCCAACCTCTGGCCAATACAAGGCTGATATTTTTCTAGTGCTCCAGCCTCTTAAAGGCAGTATTCACTGTTGAAGCGGTAGAATTAGACTCTTGTCTTTCCTAAGCCACCAAGATTTTTGAAAGAATTATTTTCCTAGTCAAGAAAGGGTTTAGCATGTATGGGAAAATAATAGGTTGCTATTTCATCAGTTATATCCTTTCCAGAACCTTTGAACTTCAACGTAATGTTCTATTGTAAAACTGAAGATAGAATTCAATATAAGGAAATTCTCATTCCATTCAGTTTTTCAAATGTTTCAGGACAGTGTCATTTCACCTTTAATTTTTTTTCACAGTATTTAGGACACGCATAAATTCTTTACCAGGGTGGAATGTAATTTCTTTATTGTAGAAATTACATGTCCTTCTAGCGGTTATGTAATACGAAACTATTTTATTGACAGCATAGCAATTCCAAAATATCTGAGCTTAATTGATTCCTTGTTTATACATGATTATGAGATTTTCTTTTCTGTATGAAAGATCAGAAAGTAGTGACAGACAGACTTTTAGAGGAATTTTATCTTCTTACAGGGCCACTGTTTATTTATTCTGCCTGTACAGCTATAGGTCTCCCTGGTAATCAGCCTAAGGTTGTGCAAATTCCAGGTGTGCCTTTGCATAAGAGTGTTTTAGAACTTAACAGGATCTCCTGAATAGCTTGGATTTATTTTTGCACTTGTTTGCCAGTTTCCACAGATGTCTGCTGCAACTTTACAGTAAGGCTGATCAAACAGCTCCATGTGTGGGATGCTGCGAATCGAGGCTATGAGATAACAGTTCCCAACAGGATCAGCTGTGTTTTAATGCACTAGGTCACTGTTGGGTAACAGATCCCCAGCCCATGCAGCTATCCATTCATCACCTGCCCCTCTGGTTTCATGGTATTATGCTGAATTTTGTGTATGCCTGTGTATGGCATCTCATGACACTGCAGCAGGACTAGGAGTGCAGTGCAGCTGTCAGGAACATCTGTCAGAAAACACGGTTATCTTCTACATCATATGACTGGTTGAAGATCCTTGCGTTCCCAGCAGCACCAAACCCAATATTCAACTACAAAACAAAAATCCTCATCAAAGACATTCTTATACACACTAGAGCTAGAATAGAATGAACACCATTGCCTGGAAACATTGATGCTAGCACTCTGGTAAGAGGCACTCGGGCCTTAGTGATACTGCAAACAAATCGTGCAATCACTATGATGTGCTTGGTTTGTTCACCAGGAAGACTAAGCCTTTTCTGCTCTTCCTTTTGGTGGTTTGTTTCATTACACCTGTAAAACTTTGAGGGTAAATGATAGCAAATAAATAAATAAATACAGTTGAGTGATATTATCAGGGGCTTTTCAGCATTTCTGCCATGTAAGTCATATCAGGTGGCCTAATCTGTTGGATTTGACAATTTCAGAATACTCTGAGATAATTTGCTCCCAGATGATTTCCAGGACCTGTCATTTTCAGATATTTTTTCAGATTCACGTTGTTAGTCTGAAGTAGAGGTAAATTGCCAGGATGAAATCACAAACCCACTGAATTCAGTGACACTTCTGCACTTTCCAGTAGTGGCAGGATTTCGTTACTGTACTTCTGTCTCTTTTATTTAGTACCTATCTGCTTCTGTGCAGCAGAGTTCAAGTTTGGAGGTACGCATTTATCTGATGAACAAATTCTTTACTTTTTACAGTCTGCTAGACTGTAAGGGCCATATGTTCTTTAAAGCAAATGAATAGTTGTGAGTTGGTTTGTTGTTTTAGTCTCCATGTCTTTTCTAAGTACTTGTTGGAAACAGCATAGATGTTCTTAGTCTAATAATGCCCAGGCCTTGAAGCAGTTCTAAGTGAAATCCATAAATCATACTTTATTTCCCTCAGGTTTTTTTCTCTTTTCAAGTCTTTGTCACTCTTATTCCCTATGGAACATGAAGTCTGTTAATTTATGGAGTATTGTAGAACTTTTTGCAATTGAAAGGGCCTTGAGGGAATCACAGTTCTTATGTTAGCTGCCCAAATTAGACCGCTGAGGCATGAAATTTGTTTCATGATGCTGTGATCAGTATTTACTCTTTTGGGAAAGGTAAGACAGAAAGCTGTTTACCTACTGCATTGTGCAGAAAAACATTTTTTCCTCATTCCACTAGACAGCCATACTCTGTAGCTTATGAGCTGTGATCACAAGCTTGTCAGGTAATCTGACAGCAAATGGTGGGTCTTTTCAGTGATACCACTTCAGGTTAAATTCAAATGAAAGGACTCAAGAATACCACATGGTACCATACAAGTTCGTTTTTGTCATTGTAATGAGTGTCTGGTTAATAAAGTCATTGGTTAGATTGTATGTTTGAGTTCACGTCTCCACTAGCTAATGTTCTAAATATAAACATACCTTAAAAATAAATCTGAATGTCTACAATTAACAAATATGTCTAATCTGCTCACATTTTCTTTTTTACATTTTTTTCTTTGTCTGTGAACAACACAGGCTATTGCCAGTATGGGTTGACTTTTTCTCTTCTGTTGCATG
Source organism: Sylvia atricapilla (assembly GCF_009819655.1). Taxonomy (NCBI): domain Eukaryota; kingdom Metazoa; phylum Chordata; class Aves; order Passeriformes; family Sylviidae; genus Sylvia; species Sylvia atricapilla. The sequence goes on along the minus strand of NC_089140.1, from coordinate 102,004,646 downwards.
GTTGAGCAAAAATGTCATTCCTGTGCTCCATCCTGTGCTCCCGCTCTTGGAAAGAAATGCACAGGTGGAACATTAAACCATTAATGGTCAGATAAAAGCAGCTGAGACAGTCATCTGAAAAGCCTGTGTCCTGCAGATTGGCATAGGAGACACAAATCTGAATTACAGGAGAGAGGGGGTAGAATTCCTTTTTGGAAGTAACCTGCTTCTGGTGCAGTGTGTTGGCTGCAAAGAATTTGCTTTGTTTTCCTTAGCTTCTGAGGCCTGTCTCATCTCTTCATTTTCCCATCCTCATCTGCTGCTTCTCATTATTTGCAGTGAGTTTGTTCAGTTGCCTCTGTGTGCTTCTTATTCTTAGAATGATCTGCAGTATGATTTACAGGAAATTGCTGTCAAATCATACCCAGATATAATGAAATTCCATTTTAATATCAAACACAATCTTTTTATATTTCAGTTGCATTTTTCAGACATGTGCTTTGACTCAATGTGAGTAGGCTTTCTTGAGAGAGGTTCCTCAAAGAGTGGAAAGCTATAGCTGATGAGAAAGAGAGGTCATCACTTCACTGCAGTAATTTATTTTTCCTGGCTTTATTCTAAAACATGGTTGAAATGTAAGTAGTTACTTTAAAATGTAATTCTCAAACACTTAATTTTTATTGCAGAAATAGAGAACTAAAAGTAGAAATTTGTTGAAGGTGAGCAGATAACAAGAGGATCTCAGGATATGTCTGACAGCTGTAGTAAGCAGCATCATCAAATTTACCAGTAGCAAGAGACTAATGGATTTTTTTTGCTAAAAGAGGAGAGGGTGAAATCTTTCATACCTTGGTTTATGCATGCAGGATGTGTACTACTTCATTTGCAGCCAAGAAACTCAGAGCAGTATCACAGTCTCTCATACCTTATGTAAATAGTTTATTTCCTGGATTTGGCATTTCTTTTCGTCTTCCTGAAAGCTGTCTTTCACCTTATTCAGTGTATTGTTATTTTTGTATCCTCAGTAATCTTTTCCTGAAGGTGTGAAGACTATGAAAGATTTTATTCATCTATGTACAAAACTACTTGTATGCATTATTTATTACTTTTTCAAAGGAAGAGATACAGTCCTGTGTCAGAGGGAGTTCTGGAAAGCAAATTGTTTTCCTCAGGAATACACACATACCCAAATGAGAGGTATCAAAAACATCCTTGTAAGAATGTAGAACCAGTGAAATTGCTCTTGGCAGATGATGAAAATCAAATTGATTTATAGGATATACAAAACTTGTGTCTGTGTGCATGTGCTTATTTATGTAAATGGCATTCAGTAACCCAGAAGGTGAACAAAGTTCTGGACTTGATAAGAATTTTCTAGTGTGCTTTAAACTCTGAGTCTTTCCCAAAATTATCATTTTCATTGCCAAGCTTTGAAGCACTTGAGGAAAAAAAAGTGTTTCAGCCATTTTTGAGTACTAAGATAATGAAGCAGTAATTTAACTTTTAAATCTTACACATGTGTAACAACTTAGTTACACAAACAGGTGGAACTATTAATGTAAACTGTACAGTGAGTTAGGCCTAAATATGTTCTTTTGAACATTAAGTATTTGGTGTGTGATGAGTAGGTGCATTTGTGTACTACAGGAATGCACAAGACCGTTCTTCCTCCTGCTCGTCAATAGCTCAGTCAGTCTTCCAAGACTGCTCAAACCACCTTGTGCACTGCAAATTTTCTTGAGTCCATTGCCTTGGGAAGAGCTTTAATGACATCAGTCAGCTAAAGATTTTGCCAAGATTGCAAGAATCCTGAAGCATGTGCATCCTGATGTGTTTTTTTGTAGATAACAAAAGACAATTTTACTGTTAGAAGGACAATTAATGTCTGATAGGAAGGGACACTATATATTATTGCATAGGTGAAAGTTAATTTTTATTCCTAATTCTGGTGATTATTTGATACTATTGCCAGGTTTTGGAATGTTAATTTCTTTGTGTCTCCCTTGCCACTCATGTATATATATTTAGTACTTTTTTGGCAGTATATATTCCATATTTTCTATTAGTTGTGATTAATCAGTTTTAGTTGTTTTTCAGTAATTGCAGAGTACATCACAGAAAAACATCTATGAAGAACAGACTGTCTGAGGCTTGTGATATGTACTGTGTTTGTGTTGCCTTTCCTCTCTAGTGGTGCTGGTCATCCATCAGGTTGCAAGGAGTGATAATGAGTGGCCTTTCTTCATCCCCTGTCTGGCAGAGGTGCTTTCTGCTCTGCCAAGAGTGTTTGTGACACTGAAATATGCGTTTGGTATTCAACTAGTGTACCCAATTGTTCCTGCTTATGAAGGCAATGTGGGGCCTGAAAACTTTTAATAGAGGCACTGAAGTTCAAAAAGGCCTTTTTATTACAAAAATATTGCTCCTCATCTGCTATCTCTTTGGTAATATCCAGTGTCCAAAAGAGATTTGAGAGAAGTAAATCTGAAACATTCATCAACTGTAGTAGTTTTGCTTTTAGAGGTACGCTCTAAACTCTGTTAAATCCACCTGGACCTTCAAATCCACATGGACAACAGTGCAAAACCTTAAGAGACCTGGAGAAAGCTTGGCAAAGTTTATTTGCAAGTAACCTGACCTATTAGTGCATTTTAATCTTCCACATTTGCTGAAGCTGCGTGTTCTATCTGTAGTGCCAGGAGTACCATGCAAGAGAGCTGTTATTATTTTTGTATTACAAGGATGATAAAAAATTTGAACTCTGGACAAAATACTTGTGGTAACAGCTAATAATGGCTCTTGTTTCTTCTTCCTTTTCTCCCTGGTTTTTGATACAAATCTCAAGTATTCAGAAGTGACCAAATATTAATGAACTGACTACACACATTGATTTGCAGAAGATTTGCTTATCTGCAGCCAATTATGGACATAGGTCGGAGGTGATACACCTAAACCTTTCCTTTCCTCCATCTATTCTGACTTCATGAAGTGACTCAAAAGTTGTTCTGTGATTCTCTTTGTCAGTTAAACCTCTTTTGAAATTCTTGTCTGATTTTAAAAATGAAGCAACCCAAGTTTTGACTTTTCAAGAAACTTGTTGTGATATATTAGTCTTCCAGTTACTCTGGAGTGTTAAATAATAAAATGGTGATTAGCAGACCTCAGATAATGTGACAGTTGACCTGTGCTACAGAGGTTAAATTCAGGTTTCCTTTCAAGAGTGCAGGATGTTGGCCTGTTTCTGGATCCTGAAGACTGCCTTGATATGAAGCACTGTTCAGCAGCAGTAGATTTACTTAAGGACACGTAAGGACTAGGGAACCGATGAAATAAATTCAGTAAGTTTTCTGTGCTATGCTGGACCTTTGGGAGGAGGAAACAATGACCTTTACCATGAATACTGTAGGTAAAATATGCATACTTACTTCTGGGAGGAAGGTACCTTGTTCAAATTGGAGTTGAGGAGAGGCGTTTTTTAAAAAAAATGAATAAAGGCTGTTGAATCAGGGCCGTTTTAAGGCAAGGAGAACCAAAGTACAGTTTAAATTAAATCCAGAGATAGCATGATGGGAAGGAAGCAGACTGCTGGGGAAGGTGACTATTGGGGGTGGGAGCTGTTAAACTGTGACTTGGTTACTGTGACTGTCTCAGTAATTAAGGCTGAAACACCTCCAGCCAAGCCCCTCTCTATCAGCTTCCCTGTTACATGAACCAACTTGAGCCTTCCTTACTACTGATTGTTACTGCTATGGTTGTCTTTGTGTTGTCTACAAATTGCACTGCCAGTATTGAGGGGTTTATTACAGCTTTCTTTTCTGCCTCTCTTCTCAACATTCCTCCCATTTGGAAGAATGTATCTAGGAGGCAGTAGCTGAGCCTTTAATGATTTGTCATTCTCAAATCTATGTGTGTTTCTTTCTTGGCTGCTTCTTCCTTACCTGCTTTGTAGGACTCAGTATCAGTTTGGTTTTGCCTGCTATTCTCCTTGTTTTAAACTTCGGAACAGATTTCAGGCCAGCCCCAGAACTTCCATGTTGGAGTTTCTTCTTCTTCGCATGCTGCCTTTCTTCCCAAGACGAACACTTTTGCAGTGGAGAGAATGTGGGGCAGGAGTGCACTGGTTTTTAAGTCTCCTTCTGTAGTTGCATAGAAAAGGCAGACAATGACCTGCATTGCTATGCTTTGTATGGCGTGTACTGATGAAAATTAACCTAATGAACCCTACTTCCTCATTTTCTCCTCATCTCTTTGCTCCTTTCTAGCCCCTCCATAAGCCTGGCATCTGCAGAATGCCAAGCCCCAGAGTATTTAAATTCCTGTATACGTTCTCTTCAGTTTTTAGCAAGGTGTTCATCCTAGCTCTTGGAATTTTAAACACAAACAGAAGGATGATGAGAAGTACTAAGTGTTGCGTACTTCAAAGAATTAGAGTACAGTATTAGAGTGTCTTTATAAGAAGTAGGGCTGTGAGTTCAACAGAATGCTTAGTAGATACGTGGATCACTGCCGTAATCTTTATCCAAATGTTAGATAGATATTTCCTGGTACTTAGTTTTCTCCAGATGTTTCTGAGGCTATAGTTTCCTACAACTCATTTTATATTCTGTTGTGTGCTATTAAAAATGAATGGAAAGAAGATTTGGAGTTTTACATATTTTCTGAGCACTGGCAAATAGAGGATAGAAACTCTTCTTAGCTGCTCTGGAATTTTAAGTAAAAACAAAAAATAGATAGGAGTTTAGTTTTTGTTTTAGTTTTTAGTTTACTTTTGAAATGTCTGTGCAATGGTAACAGATTTTTTCCTGTCAGAATGATACAAAATAATTTAAGTATATGAGTAGAATATAACTGCTTTGTTTAAATTACACAGAGTTTAATGACTCTAGAAAATGAGTTGTCTTTGTTTACTTTCTGTGTTTGTAACTGTGTCTTTAAATAGTCAGTGCTTAATATTTGATAATGGAACCACTCAATGTGTAACTTAAATAATATTTTACAGTACTACCTGACAGCTCCAGCCAGTATTTAGGTTTAGTCATAATAAACAGGGATTTTTGGAGAGCTCTGTGATTTGAAGAAGAGATTCAGTTATCAAACATTAAAATATTGAAAGGAGCAACCTTTCTTGAAAGGTAAAATAATACTAGTTTGCTTGAATGCCCGTTAGTTACACCTGCAAAATGCAATTCTGTCTCATAGCAGAATAATTCCGGATGAGACAATAATAATCTTTTTCCTCCTGGCCTTATTACTTGAATGAAATATACTTGTTAACTTACATAGGTGGAATAAGTACAGGATAATCACAGGATGTGTGATGGCTCTAATCTAGACTGACAAACAGTTGTCTTGGTTATGAACACAAAACTAGAAATTCAGAGCTAGCCATCTTAGGTACTGGAATTACGTGAACTCTGCAAAGCAGTTTTCCTGATGTATTAATTACTGTCTGATTTAGATTTTATACATACTTTAAACAAAAAATTGCTTCTGGCCATGCTGGTTTTATTTGAGATCCCACTGGTATGACTCTAATCACAATTTACTAAACATGCGTATTTGGAAGTGGGATAATGGAAACCCTTCCCTGTGTTAAATGGATGGAGAGCTTTCTAATCTACCTGGATGGACAGAGGGTGACTGATGTTTCCTTTTAACTCTCTTCTCACAAAATTGTTGTTACATGCCTTGGGAGCGATTATTGCTGGTAGTGCTGGATGTAACATCCCAGAAGTTCAATGTCTTTGAATTGCTGCTGCTTTTTTGTTAAAAGTATTTCTGAAAGGTTTAATATATAGATTGTTGCTGCTAAATTGCTGTTCATTTAAAGGACTTCATTGCCTAGAAGAGCCAGTAAGTGTAATTTAAATAACTATCAACCTGTTTCTTTTCATTCTAACTTGCCTAAAATGGAAAAATAACATGCATTTTAAAGTGCTTTAAGCTGTCTGTATATGCATTTAATATGTTGGTACTTCAAATATGGGTTTTTCAAGATGCGTATATCCTGAAGTTAAATTAAACTTTTTTTTTTTTTTTTTAACTATCCCTATATATTAAATAACTTGTTGTTTATAAAAAATTTATTCTTACAAGTGACATACCAGCTACATATTTTCATTGGGTGGCTTAAAGTAGCATTTTTTATATATGTGTTTGGTATTTTTTCAAAGCTTTCTCTGAGCATTTGAAAATGCACAGATTCCTCAGCAGCCAATGGAATCTGTTATTTTCATTTTTGGATCTCAATATTTATTCTGTGGCCATAGTTCTTGTGTTCTAAGGAGGTGAGATAGCTCTACCCTGGGGACGTGGCCTTTGTAGTCCAAGCAGGTCTAACATTAAATGATTATGGCAGCTTCCTCTTTCCAAAGAATGAAGTATCCTGTTCACACAGTTCTCCAAGTCCCAGGGGCAGGAAAAGATAACAGCCCTAATCAGTAGTAAGGCCTCAGACTTTTGTGTGTGCAAATCAGGGTTAAGAAAAGAAAGTTAAAAGAACCATATTTACTTCTGAGTTGCTTTTAAAAAAAGAAATAAAAGCCCCACCCAGAAAACAGGATACTACAAATTTGCTCCAACAACCTGTTCTAGTAGGTCTTAATACCAGTACCATAGTGTTGTATTGTAAATCTTGAATTTTAGCCTCCTTTCTGGAATGAGATTAGTAAATTATGGACTTGTCATTTTTTTTGTTTATTTTTAAATGAAATATCATGTATTTGGGAAGACACAGGCTCTCTCATGTAAAAAGTGAGAGTTTTCAAGAACTACTGGTAAATTTCAGAATCTCAAAAACCCTGAGATTAAACTTTTAATGACTATAGCTAGTAAAACTGTGTATCATAAAAGAACTCTTACTTGTGAGAGTTCAGATTGTTGCATTAGTGAGTGATGAAAACTTACTTTTCTGAATACTGCTAAAAATAGTTCTTCATGAAGGAATTGTACCAGGATGTGCTAGTATGTTTAATAAACAAATTTTCATTTGATATGTTATTTTTAGCTATTCTAAATGAAATAGCTTTTGGCAGTCAGCACTGAGAGCTTGTAATTTATCATACAGCGAGCTGAAATGGGCCTGTTACAAACTGAAAAAAAAGATACCATACCTGGGTAACTTACTAAAGTCATTGCAGTAAGTCAGAGAGAACAAAACCTGAATCACAAATAAAGAGAGCGAAGCTGGATGTGTGGGTATTGTTATAACAGAAACAAATGTGTATTCATATATAAAATTGTAAGTAGCATTTTTTTTCAGATAAAAAATAGTCTTCTGCCATTTGTCCACTGCTGAAATAAGAGTTTGGGAGAAGTTGTAGGTGTGGGATTATTTTTTTATATTTTTTTTTGTGCAGCCTTGGTAACTGTCTTCTACAGTGCCTATAGATTGAACTTTTCTTATACTTGAATTCATTACCTTCATTACTGTTCCTTTATGCCTAGGCTTAAATCAATTAGGCAGCTCTCCTACTCATTTGCTGTGATCCCAGAAGGGAGGGAAAACTTGCTCTCTTGGGCTGTATTTTTTCTTGTGGAACGTAAAGCAATTATGTTTCTTAGTCTTTGTCTGTTCCAGACACTATATTTTCCCTGAAAATATTTCTCCCCGAAGAGACTAAAGAAAAAAATGGGCTTTTTTCTTCTTCTTTGAGTTCTAGTATAAAATGTCATGCTACTGATTCTGTGGGACTGTTTGAGTTCTAACATATAATTAGACACTCTACACTTTGCCTCCATGAGTTTGTAATGTTCAAGAGAAGTCAGTCAAGATAATCTTTATTGATAATAATATCCCGTATATTTTACAGCTTTATTATAGTAATAATAATAATAATAATAGCTTTTTATTCCAGAGCTCTTTCATGAATTTTGAAGCTACCATTAATAACCTTTCGTCACCTGTATTTTTGTAGAGGGCAAATATCCTCTGTGGAGCCAAGCTGAGTTACATTTAAGATTCTTCTAGCTTTTTCATTTGAGCAAAATGATGTGCACCTCCTGAAGTTTGATTTGGCTTCTCTTTTTTTAGTTAAAATTATTGGTGTATGAATGGATGGCATGTGTCACAACGCTATGTAAGTCAATTATTTGATCAAACTTAAGATTTGCTATTGTAGAACAGCAGTTAAAGCATTCAAAATCTGGTGAGATTAGTATATTTGAGAATCAGCAGAAGGTGAAAAAGATTATGGGACCCAGGTGAAATAGTAATTTATTGTAAGTGCTACAGTGCACTGATTAGTTCAAATTTCCTTTTTAAATATGCATGAAAAAATGTCCTGTGGAGCTGGGTATTGGAGTGGTTACCTTCAACAACTGCTGGCCGTTTCTATGAACGCCCAGACTGTGAAGTTCAGGATTTCTACCAACCACCTGGAGGTCTGAGGGGACAGGGTGGTAGGAGACAGTTCTCTGTGTAGGGCCAGCAAGGACTGTGTATGCGTCGTATCTTGCCATGATTGCCCTCTCTTCATGAACTGCAGATTAAGGCAGAAATTACAGTGGTATTATCTAGTCCGTTTTGTTCATCTTTTTCTCCATTGGAACAGCAAGAAATTGTTATTTTAGAATATTTACACAGTTCTTCAGTTGTATGGTAACTCATAAGAGTCCTGGTACATTGTGGATGCAGGTTTCCCATGTGGAAGGAAGGGTGTACTGTGCCGGCTGTAGAGCAGGGGAGTTTGTTCACACTCCAGACTAGCTGAGCTAGTCTCAGTGCTAGAATTAATCAGTCTGTGGCAGTATGTTTTTCCCTAGAGAATAATTCACCCTGTTTCTGGGCAGGATAAAGTAGCCTGCAAAAGGCTTCCTGATGTTGCAACTAGAAAAAATGAGAACAGTAATATGGGTGGGTGTAACGTGACCACAAGATTTGGGTATGTACGAGATCCTTCAGGAGTCTGAAAGCTGCAGTAACATACCTTAAAGCTGGCTTATGGCTTGTGATTGTTTAGCAGTTCTGATTATCAGGATTAATTAAGTTATTGTATTGGGTAAGAAATAATGTGGCTTCTAAGAAATATTCATTCTCCAGAATCCTAATTAACCCACTGCTTATCTCCTGTTATCTGCAGCCTTTCTTGCTAGAAAGATATTACAGCGGCAAAACTAGTAAAAATAGTAGGTTTGAAATAGTAGTTTGAAATGTTTCTTTTGAAGTTTAAGTTTTGGTAAGTGCAATGCCATGTCACATGCTCTATCAGCAGCTCAAAGTTTGAGGAATCTTAAGGACTTGTCAATTACCTGAAGTATCTGAAGTAATTCTAAAGTAATAATTTACAACTGAGTAATTTTTAAGGCATTATTCTTTGGACATTTTACCAACTTTTTTTCCCACATAAGCTTTACATCAAGCACGTTTTCTTTTGAAAAGGAAATAACTCTACATTACTGTGCATTAGAATCAGTATTTATTGTTAATTATGTTGCTTCTTTGGTATAAGAGCATGATTAACTTCGACTTGGTTTTGTGATTTATGAGTGAGTTTAATTTTGTGTGACTCTTGTCTAAAACTCTTCTGTTGTAACTTGTATTTCAAGGATACTTTCACTTTAGTGGCAAATAAGATCATAGTAAAAATGAGATCAGTATTTTCTGTATGTCTTAAATTCTGCAGGACAAACTACAAACTCCAGGGCAGAAAAGCAGACATGACCAGATGTATTGTTGGTTTATAGAAGCTTCATAGTTCAGGACCCTTGACCTGCTTGAAGCTCCAGTCAGAGAAGCTTGCTAAACATAGCTGGTGTTACAGCTTAGCATCAGACAGTGTATATGCCTTCCTGGAGAGAGTGATTTTTGTGAAGTGCTGGGATTTTCCAGTTTCTTTTCATATCTTCTTGATAGTGGTTTCAGTCTTCAGTTTGTTGGAATACATATCATTATAGGAAAAGTGCATCTTTCTTACTTGCTTGTTTGGGCTAATGTTGTCAGATATTGGTGGTCGGTTAGATTTTTTTTTTCCATATGGCATTCATAATTCAATCATTATACATCTTCTGCGGGTTTTTGAGTGTTCGTAGTGCACATACTCTATTTCGTGGTCTGGTGGAGCATGAGTTCTGATGAGGATTTGAGAGCCAAGTCTCTCTGCCATTATCTTTGTGTCAAAGGACGTGGCAAGTTGTCATCTCTGCCTTCCTCTGTCTTTTGTTTTTCACTCTTTGTACTCCTCAGCTGTTGCAGGACTCATTTTCTTGTGCCATATAATGTGCTGACAGCAAGACACTGTGCTGAAATAGAAACTGCCCAGTTTCTAGTGTCATGCTGAGGAAGTGAAAGGTGGAGACAGCTTCAGGTCATTTACCTGATAAATCTGAGGCTGGTCTCTTCTACCAGAGTTGCTAATAACCTCTTGGGTGAATGCTGCTATGAGATCCATCCACTGATGTCTCTCTGTAAAGTACGTATCATATGCCAAGCAGCAGATATAGGGAGGGAGGAAAAAGACCACACTGACTCTGCTGGGCTTCATGTTGTTTTAAAAGAAATAAATTTACGTATTTATGTAAAACAAACTAAGCAAGTAAATGTTACATTGCTCTCAAATCTTTCTGTTTGTTAATCTCTAAAGAGTTGAAAGCAGCTGTTACGGATTAATTGCTTGCCCACTCGTGATGAATGGTTTAACTCACATGGGAAGGCAGAAAAGTCTCACTGTCACACCTGTAAAAGTAACATACAGACTTCTGCTTTTTATCTTTCCTCTCCTCCTGGGGAACTTGAGAGAAGTAAAATGGGTTGTCAGTATTTTTTTCTAATATGAGTAATAATATTCTTTGTTTTATTTGCTTTGCCTAGGGCGTCTATGTACGGGATGCACCTTTGAAGGACATTAAGGTGTTCAACGCCCGGCGATTTGTAGCTCTTTTCAGTGTGGTGAACGCCACGAAGCGGGACGCTGGCAACTACCGCTGCATGATCCGGACAGAGGGAGGAGTTGGTGTGTCCAACTATGCAGAACTGATAGTCAAAGGTACTTCACCATACAAATCAGCATTTGCGTGCTCAGTGTATGGAATCGGGGATTGCAGTTGCTAATGCAGTATGAATGTCATCCATAGCCTGTTAGACTTGATAAGAGGTTCAGTAAATAGATTTTGCTTATGTAAATCTTACGGGTCTATCCAGCTGTAACAAGGGAGTAATAGAAGAAACCAGGGCTAATTAACTAGGTACTTGTTGATTGATGCTTTAAATGTTTCCCCAAAATGTGCTGTTTAGGCCCATACATCTGTTATTCAAATTATGAACATAATAATGGCTGCATGCCTCCATTGTGGAGATTGTATTCTAAAAATATACTTACTACAAAATATGCAAGATTTACATTAAAGTGAGCACATAAAATACATGTATTTCAGTATATAGAGGAGTGTTATTAAAAACTTTGGCCAACACTTAGATGTAAGTAGAATGGAGAATAATCTGTCACCAGTAGAAGAAGATGCAAGAAAGCCATAATGAAGAATAAACCATTTTCCAAAAGCAAGAATAGGGTTTTAGTGAATGTGTTGTAGAGAAAATGAAGATAAACTGGACAAGAGGAGGATGTTGGAAATAACCAAGGTAAGAAGATAACAAGACAGAGCAAATTGTAGCATAAAACATAGAAGAGCTATTTGAATGGACAGATGAAAAAAGAAAGAGTGGGTGAGATGAGAATATGATTATAAGGCATGGTGGAAAAAATGAGGTTATTTTGGTCCAAGCATGAAAAGAAAATAAAGTAGGTGGCCAAAAATACCTACATATGAAAGTCAGCAACGAAAGGAAGCATGGACTATAACCCCAGTGGCAATGATTAAGCATTTTTCAGACCTAACACCAGTGAAAACAGAGAGGAATGAACACTGCCTGAAGGAGGCAGAGAGAGGAGTTACTGCATCAGTGATGAGAGGTACAGGAAACCAAAGGAGTTAATTTCTTCTCAGTCACTTTGATTCAGCGTATTTTAATTTATTAGTGCTCCTTTTGAGGTGCAGTAGATGAAATTATGAAGTGTATCATTAAAGCATTTGTGCTTAGCCAGATTCTTTCAGAAAATTTGCGCTGGGCACGGTGAGCAAGTGGATAGCCTTAGGGTGTAATCCCATTAACTACTTGTAGAGTGGCTAAGTAATTATGGTAATCCCCATTGCCTGTGTTGGAGCTTTTATGAGACCACCTGCAGGTCATTCCTTCTGACCTAAAAAGACTCATTTTAAACATTGTGCTATAAAACGTTAGATGACTCTACTGAACAGCAGCATTAGGGGCTAATTAGTAAATACGCTTTCTTATTGATGACAAATAGTTAAGAATTTTTATTTCCTAATTTTAGCACGTTTTCTGCACTCTCAGTTTGCAGACTTCAAAGATAACAGGTTGATTTCAGTGCAGCTATATCTTGTTTTAATCCATTACCATCCATAAATCATGAAGAATGTACATGTGCCCACACTGCATGTAACGTTTAGGATACTTAATAATTGCTGATGGCTTAATAATAGTATGTGTAAAAATAATGGTGTAATTACTCCCCCCTCTTTGTTACAAACAATGGATTTAATTCTCTTCTCATTTACACTGGTGTAACTAAACTGACTTAGGGAGAATTTCCCTGGAATTACATTGCTAGAATGACAGGAGAGTCAAATGGAGCATTTGTAAGTTAAAGAGAATCAGTTCTTCACATTTATCATGCTCTGTTTCATTCTGGTTACTGAACCTGTAACTCAAGTTGCAAAAAGTTCTGCACTGGAATAGGGCCTTTTTTTAATATATATTTGCATTTAAGTGGAGATGTTTGCACAGCAGAGTGGGTTAAAACTTGGTACAACATTCATTCTACTTCACTGTAGACAAAGTTTCACTGAATAGGAACTTTAAGTAGATTCCAAGTATGTGTGTAGAGATCTTTAAGCTTTGTAGTGCTGTTGTGGTATGATGTTGTGTGGCACTGGAGACCAGGTACCAGAACTCTTGAGAAGAGCAGAAGGGCTGCTAGTTTCAGGTGTTGCAAATCAAATCTGCAATCATAAAGGAATGAAATCTTGAAAATGAAAGACATGTAAGAAACTTCCAGGTGTTATTTTCCTCTCTCTCTCTCTCTTTTTTTTTTTTTTTTTTTTTTTTTTTTTTTTTTTTTTTTTTTTTTTTTTTTTTTTTTTTTTTTTTTTTTTACCTGAGTGAGCATGTTATAGCAAGGTTTTAGCAGTATGGAGCGGGGGGAAATTGCAATTAAAGAGCTGTCAGTTCTGTTATTAAATAATTGTAAACAAGAATATTGTCTAGTTAATGAGAAAAAAGCTGTCAGTGAACAATTAGTCTGGCCTTAAAAAGTGGAGGAAAATAAAGAGGTTTTTTTGAAAACTTGTTTGTGGTAGCTTATATGCCTTTTAGACAATGGTGAAATAAAGTATTGATTGTTCTATTTAAACAAATCCTGAAGGGGAGGTTTTCAATTTGCCTGAGTGTTTGTTCTGATAAGAAAGGCTGAAAAGGCAAGTGCCATGTCGTTGTATGTGTTCAAACTGCACACAGAATTGGATTGAAATGTCACTTATTTAATGGGAGACATGAAATTGGCCTTGTCAGAGAACCCACTTATTGCAAAAAAAATAAAAAATTCAGCTCGTATCTAATAGATGACATAAAAGTAATCAAACATTGAGCAAAAGGAAAATAGGCAGGTGGAACTGATTAAATGTATTTGGTGATGTAAATTAGAGTTCTACATACAATCCCTAGGTTGGTGTTTTCTAATAGTGGGCAGATCCAAAACAGATTAGATTTAGGAGAACAGAATGGGCCTGTCTAGCAGACATCAGATTATTACAGAGTTCAGACTGCTTATTGAGTTCAAACAAGGTAAACCTAGGTGTCAAATTGGTTAAAAGGAGTTTGGTTAGGTTTTTAAGCAAGGGCACAGAAAGGTAGCCATCTGTAATGCTGGCAGCTTAAATGTCTGCATTTTCCAAATGGAAAATTTAATACTGGGAACAGAACCAAACCTCTTCAGGACCTCTAGAGCAGAGAGTTTATTCTGGAGGGCGAAGTCATTTTGACAACAAGACATAGTAAGAAAACATCAACAATTATTTATTTGTGATATCAGTTGTTCTCATATATTAAATATGCACAGATACTTGGCATCTGTTTTTGCTGTCTCCAACTAGCCTTTCATGCTGGATCCATCAGTGTCTTTACCCTTTATTTACCAACAGTGCTGGTGTTAGGACTTATTTTTATTGTTGCCTAACAATTCCTATAATGAAGTCCAGTTTCATATGCTCATTTTTTGGCAAACTGATTGGAGACATATTTTTCAGTGTGGGTACGTGACTCAGCCTGGAGGAGTTGAGAAAACCTCCAACTGGAACAGCTGAGACTGTTCATCCATCTTCGCAAACTTGCAAAAGGAAAGTGCTGAGGGCTCTGGACTTGAAGCAGTAATATTTTTTAAGGAGGATACTAGTTATGTCAAGAATGATGTTTTTCTCCTCCTGTGAAAATCTGTACTCAAATATAGTTAGTTTAAAACCCACTAAATAAAACCCAACAAGACCCCGAGACTTCTTTGAGTCATCTTTCAAATTCCCTCAGAATTGTAGATACAGTGTATGGAATTTAATTGCAACAGGGATCTTAGCTCTTCTGGGGCAGGCTGGATCCCAGGCACAGGGATCAACACCTCTGAGCTTAGCATTTTTGTGCTTTTAGTACACAGTCCTCCATCTTCCTGAATCCTTGTACTTTGAGAGTAAAATATTGATGGATTAATGATGTGGATAGTGAGGAGTGCAAGAACAAGAAGCTGCATACCCAAATGTGGTTGTTCTTGGTGGTACTGAAAGGAAAGGCAAACTGGGGGGTGTTTTGAAATGAGAGGGAAGGTGAGTGAAAACTGAGACTACAAATATACTCAAACCTGGGGAGAAAGACACGGGGATGCTGGTTGACTGAAGCTGAGCCATCGTGTGTCTAGGTGACAAAGAAGGCCAGTGGCTCCCTGGTCTGTATGTGGCCAGCAGGGCCAGGACAGTGATTGTCCCCCCTGTACTCGGCACTGGCGAGGCCCCACCTTGAGTGCTGTGTCCTGTTCTTAGTACAGGAAAGACACTGGGGTGCTCAGTCTCTGGAGCGAGTCCAGAGAAGGGCAAGGATCTGGTTAAGAGCCTGGAGAGTCGTTCAGGAGCACCTGAATGTGCTGAGGATGTTCAGTCTGGAAAAAAGGAGATGCAAAAAAACCCTCATTGCTCTCTACAGCTGGCTGATACAAGGCTTGTAGCCAGGTGGGGGTCAGCCTCTTCTCCAAACTACAAGGGGCAAGACAAGAGCTCGTTGCCTCCAGCTTTGCCAGGGAAATTTGGGTTGGACATCAGGATGAATGGTCAAGCATTGGAATGGGTTGCCCAGGGGGAGATGGTGGGGTCCCCATCCCTGAAAATACCCACTTAATGTCATGGTTTAGTTGGCATCTTGGTCAAAGATTGAATTTTATTATCTTGGAGGTTTTTTCCAATATTACTCTATGATTTTGTGACAAAGAGGGGGAGGTAAACATACACCCATTCATGCTTTTGGAAAAAGTGAGGAAGTAGATTTTGTCATTTTTCAAGGTAGTGCTTCTAAGCCACAGAGAAGAAATGTCTATTTTCATCTTCTTTAACTCACTTAAATCTTAGAGATTTACCGTATCTCCAGTGGCATCTCAGTGTGATGCCTTTGCCCTCTCAATTTAAATTTTAAAAGAACTGCAAAGTAAAAGATGTTAAGATGTTGTAGAAAATGTTTGGAAAATCTGTATAATTTACGTACAAAGCAGTTTGAAGGAAGGAGTTTCAGTTTCAAGTGTGTTTTCAATTAATAAAAAGTGCATAAGAATAAATATTTTACATTCATGTATGACTGCATTTGTTTTTATCCTCTGTGTAAGGATAAAGTGTGTTTGTATCATCTGCAGAAAGGCTGCTCTTTATCATAAATTCTGTCTTTTTCTCATATTTAATATAGATGATCCATTTATGTAGGGTGACCTGAGAGCACCTGCTTAAAGCTTTCTCTCACCTGCAGACCTCTGGCTTGTAAGGTAGCCACTATTTCCTTTCCCTAAGGGATATTATGCCCATTGTAATTTGTCAGAGGATTCAAGAGGAGGTCATGTGTCTGTTGAAGCCTAAAAGGCATAAAATTAGAAATATTGATCCACTTACCTTCTTTTTTTCAGTTAATATTCTGTTTTAAAAATGTACATTCAAAAGGACTTCACAGTACTGAATAGCTTTGCTTACTAGCTTCAGGAGATCTGCAAGGAAGAACTCCTCTTTAAGCTAAGTGTCATTGTACTAAATAGCCACTGCTACAAACTTCTTTGTACTGGCAGTTGAAAATCTTTCCTTGAACATACAGAGCCCTAAAATATCAAGTCTATAGTACTGTTTCATAAAGGTATTAATTTGCATGTTATTTCATTGACACTACCTCAGTGGCTGCCAGGAAAATGGCTTTTACTGAAGGACAGTAGCACTGCAGTGTGGTACTTACCTAAGTGATTCAAACTCCTCAGCAGCCTAAAAATATTAAATCATTCTGTCAAAAAAAAAAAAAAAAGAAGAATATATTTCAGACTTCAGACGTTAAATCAGTTCATTATATTTGGATATACAGCACTGTATTAGAGTACCTCCTGAATTGTGTCTCATGTTTTTAACCAGTCACTTAATATGAGCATCTTATTTGTAATGAAAAGTTGGTTTTGGGTAGTCTTGATTTCTGGTAAGAAAGTAACTTTCGGTATTAAACCATGTTAATAGTATGAAATTGCAGTATATGCAGGCTTTGCTGAATTAATGTAACTTGAATTAACCTTTTTCATTGTGGTCCCAGAGAAATGAAAAAACATGCCCTGAGGTATAAAAAGACAATAAAATACTGTCTGTTTCAAGTACTTGTAATATTTGGAATGAATTGGTGTAACCACTAACCTTAGTGACCTAACTCCTGAGTTTGCATTTTGAATGGCACTTCAACAGCCTTTAGGAGCATTTGAAACTTGAAAGTAATTAACTGTTCTTTCAGCATGGCTAAGTAAATGCCTTAGGATGCTTTATGAAAGTTCCATTTCATGTCTTGGTTCACAAAACAGCCTAATGAGTTAAATTGATGCTAAATCATTTTGAGTCAAGTCAGAACTGTTTCCAGACATACTATCACTATACGAAGCCATAGTTTATATACTTAGGAAGAATAATAAAACTAATAATAATAAAACTACAGTATGTTTCTAACTGAACAATGACATCAGTTTGCCATATATTGCTATTGACAAAACAATGCTTTCACTGCTGATTTGAAAATCTAAATAATGCTCTTTATATCCTGGAATCTGCCACAATATATTAAGCTATTTTTATGTCTATTCCAGTTAGTAATGCTTAATAGATATCTTTGGAGATGTTCTGGTTTGTTGCCCTTTGTATTGTGATTTTCATGATAGTAATGATTTAGGTTTGTTAAGATGAAAACACACAGTGATGACACCTGTGTTTTCTGGTTTGTGGTGTTGTATTTCAGCAATTGCTAACAGATTGCACAGATCGAAGCTTGCATACAAGTGTACCCTGCTAATTAGAAACACCATCTATCTGAGGCACAGCTAATCTTCAGTGTAATTTGTGCTCCGAGTTACTCTTTCTATAAATGAAAAAAGGTAGCATACTGTAGGATAATTACATGTTTGTTAAAATAGCAATTCTGCTATTCCTCAGGAAATACTGAATGCTTCTCAGAGATCCTTTCTCCCTTTTGCTTCATTCTTTATGTTCTTTGCTTTAACTGTGACTTCGAAGACCATGACAAAATGATGAAATACATAAATTCAACTTCGTGTCTGTTTCACTACCTGTATCTCAGCACAGAGGGAAATGGTTAGCAGAAAAGGATAAATCTGAATCTAAAGCTTAGGGAAGACAGATGTCCTGCATTCATTGCATATTCTGTGTAGCCTTAAGAAGGTGGCACTGTTTGCTGATAGATATGTTAAGAATATTGGATCAAACAGTGCCTTATTACTGTGGCTTGATTTCATTCTACACGAATATATTTAACCAACAGGAAGGCGAATTTATTTCAGATATGATGCATGAAACAGCAGAGTAATTTAACCAGTAGGGAAAAAAAAGAATTTGTTATTTACCTTTAAAAAAAAAGATGATGTCTGCAAATTATTTCTGTGGTCTAATTTCAAATAAGATGCCCATCACATAATAAATTAAAATGGGTTTAAAACTGGTTGTTTTGGAAATCTTCAGAATCCAAACTATCAGGATATCACATGCATGCTTGGTCTGTGATACAGAGTACCTTTTCTGTGTGGTAGTTAGTGAAAATAGCTATTACATGAAGTAGAAACAGACCTCTAGTAAAAAATCCCCAACTCAAGAAATCTCTCAGCTTTCATTTGGAAGCTCTTTAATTTTAACCGAAGTACAGAACTTGAAAAATTACTGTACTTACTCTGCTTACACAGAAGTCTGACAATATGAAGAGTGAGTAGTTAAGTACTTGAAAAATAGTTAATAAAAAGTTAATTTTATTTCTGTGCAGAAATTCCTGTTCTCATTATGTATAAGAATAGGCTGCAACATAAATTTTAGCTTAAAAACATTAGTTTTGAGTAGGATTAATATTAATATCCAGAACAAACTGTATTTGTATGAGAAAACCTGAGATACTCTTTTTAAATTGGGAGTTGCCATGGAGTGTCTGGTGAATAGAATTTCATTTGCACCTGGTTTGAAGTTATGTGGTATAAACTAAACGCTTCAGGTTAGGGTTTAAAGCAAAAGCTTTGGGTTAAAATCTCCAAGTGCATAAACAAAAGAATCTGAATATTGCAGTTTAATGACAATAAGTCAGCCTGTAGTGGTGATTTCTTCATATCCATATTTTTATGCAGTCTTCAACTCTAATGTAGTACAAACCCCATTGCTTATTTGAATGTTTTAGAAGCAGAAAAAATGGAAGTGTAATCATAGCTTGTTATCATACCTTACTGTTTTTCAGAGCCACCAGTTCCCATAGCTCCACCTCAGCTGTCCTCAGTTGGTGCAACTTACCTCTGGATACAGCTGAATGCCAACTCCATCAATGGGGATGGACCCATTATCCAAAGAGAAGTTGAGTATCGCACTTCCAGTGGAAGCTGGTATGACATACAACCCGTGGACTCCACGAGCTATAAGATTGGGCACCTGGATCCTGATACAGAATATGAAATCAGTGTCTTACTTACAAGACCAGGTGAAGGAGGAACAGGATCTCCTGGCCCAGCTCTCAAAACAAGAACAAAGTGTGCTGGTGAGTACTCCAAAGTGATAGCAAAGTGGTAAGCATCTTTCTAGGGCTGAAGACATAAGTTAATTCACTTTTTTGTGATTTTTACTGTCTGTCTTAAACCAGCTGGTTGCAGGAATTAAGACTGAGTGGTTTTAAATATAACCTATTAGCATTTTCCAGCTACAGTGACCTTGAAAACAACTTTCTCTTCCACTGTAGACTGTAGATGAAATCATGACTCTGCATGCTTTTTTTCAATGTCAGTCATATCAAACTTGTAGATAAGGTGGAAAGAGATCCTGTGTAACAGCAAAAGCATTCACTGTTGAGTCTCAAATGGCAGATGGGGTTTAGCAAAGGACTGCTTTCTTGAGTGATTGACAGCATGTCTCTTTACTAAATGAGGTAGTTCAATTTCTGGTGCATTGTAGCAATCTTGGCTCCTGTTTAAGATGTTATAATTAATGGAGCTGACCTCTGATTGTAATAGCATACAAAGTTCACCTATTATATAGAAGCAATTGTAGAATAATTTTCAGTAGAACTGACAGTGATATTAATTTGGGATTTAGCTGCTCAGAAAATAATAGTGGATATTGTGACCTTGATTTTCTTTGGTCATTAGTATTTTCCCCCAATATTTTGAATCATGTCTGTGCTGCTGTAAAGCTGGTGGAAGATAGGCTGGAGTGTAGTTACAGGAAATGGGAGTAACAAGTGGTGTTAGCTTATTGTTCCTAGTCTTTTAAAGAACTACTTAGTCTTACTTGCCTTTTTAACAGGAAAAATTATGTACTGAACAGAAGCAATGTATTTCCATTGCATATACTTTTTTGTAAAGTCACCTGGCCACCTGTCAGTGAGTAAATGTCACTTCAGTTGAATTGGTGTGATGTCAAATACAAAATGAAATATAGTTGCTGTCAGAATCCCACTGTTAGGTTCTGAAGATTCAAACTTACACAAGTACTACTTCTTTGGTGTTATTTTTGGTATTTTTCTTCCTCTCGTTGCTGGAAAGAAGTATTTAATGAAAAGCACTGAAAAGCAGTACATCTAAATTATAATAATAGTTAAGTATTTGGTATTTGTAAGGTTTTTCTCTGCTAGGCTATGATAACTTCAGCTTAGTCAAAAGTGGAGCATAAAAATTATATATGGTTCCCTTCATAGTAATGTAAATGTCTGTCTAGACAAGGTAAGTACGTATTTAATAGACAAGTATTTCAGTTATTTTAAAATTTAACTGTTTTTCTAATCAGTTTTTTCATCTGCTTGTATGATCAGGTAACGCAGTACTGGGTGCTGTGTAAATGAGCCTGTCTGCCCTGTAGGGTTGTGTTGTGTTACCAACCTTGGATTAGTCACAAATCCAAAATGCAGTGCGAAACAGGTTGCTATGAAGGAAATTTAACTCCACCTCAGCCAGACTTGATAGAGAGTGATATCCAGAATTTTAGTTATATTTAAGAAATATATTTAAGAATATCATATGCTTTCTGTTTTTCTCAGTGGTCCATACTGTTGAGTATTAAAACAGGCCTTCAGTTTCACAAACCACTGTGTACTGGAAGTGTTTATTACCTGGTAAGGTCTTGTAGTACATCAGAATTATTTGTGTTTTCATTAAGCTAAACAGTAACCTTCTTAAATTAAAAGCAGAAAGTTAAATGACTGAAAAATGTAAATTGAATGATGGTATTAAATCTGTCTCTACAAATTGGCTTTTTTATAGCAGAAGACCCTGCTTTGAAGGTGTAGTGGTTATTGGTTAACTGTTAGCAAGTGACATGCTAATAACTGGCCCAAGGGTTTAAAAAGAGATGCTGATAAACTAATGACAGTATAATTAAGCTGGGTAGGAGTAAAAAAATGCCAGTCTCCAAAGCATACCATAGAATTAATAAAACAGGAGTCTTTAAGAGAAGAATCATTGCACCTTTTTAATTACTGTGATAATTGCATGCTGCTTGCCTGTTCCCTAGAGGAAGATAGTGAGCCACTTGGAGACTTGAAGCAGTATGCTAGGCATTCAATAATCTTAATAGTTCTCCAAAGCATTTGAAATATGTTTTCATTTTAGCAAAATGAGATTTCAGAGGCTTGTAATAGACAAGTTTTATCTGCAACTTTACTAAATGAAGGCATCTATAATTAGAACGCAAAGAAAAAAAAAAATGTTTCCAGACTTGGTTGCATCACACTCACTGGAGCAGTTGCCACTTTAGAAAGTGCTTTGTTTCCTTTTGATGAAATAAAATATAAGTGCTCTTTCACTCTTTCAGTGTAATTCTTGGAAAGCCAAAGAATTACATTCAGGTCGGGATTAAATTTAATCTAGAATGTGGAGTTCAGGTTTGAAGGAGTTTAATGGATTTTGGTCATGGTGAACCACATTTGAGTTAGACTTAGGAAAAAGGGGTTTTCTAATTTAAAAGTGTGAGATGGAGGCCTTTCCAGGTTGTCTGGGATTTAAATCACTATGCTCAAAGCTCCCTCTCCCCACAACCATCTCATATGGAGTTGTGAACCTAGAATGCAGAATGCCAGGGGTGGGGCATGTATAACTTCTCTGGGCAACCTGTTCCAACTGCCACACCACCCTCACAGTAAAGAATTTCTTTCTGATATCTGATCTACTTCCTATTTGAAGCTCTTCCCGTTGTCCTATCACTGTTGTTCCTGATGAGACCCTAATCTGACCCAAGACCAGTTGAACTGTCCATAGTAAAACTAAAGTAGGTATGTTGATGGATTAATAAGATAGACTGTGTTTTGGAGTTTTTTCTTACCTATATTGGTATTTCTGTGGGTACATTTACTTGTTTTAGGACTTTCCAGCATGCTTTGACACTCATTGCATGATACAAATCTTGATCTATGTCCCTGCATTCTGGTGGTGAAACAGTGCCCCAATTAAAACACACCTGAATAATGAAGAACTGCTAAGTGAGCTCCTGCAAATATTTTTTGGTTGGTTGGTTGTTTTTTTTTTTTTTTTTTGGTTTTGTGCTATGGCCTCATCTATTAGGAGACTTTATTTCTAATTTATATTGTTCCTTGAATCTGCTGGTGAACAGATATGTCTTGAAGACAGGTACCCAGCTACCTTAGGAACAAAAGCTAAAATAAAATCCTCCCTCCTGCTAAGGGAGGGGATTATTAAGGCCCCCTAGAGAAAGTTGTTTTCTTTTTCTCATAATTTTTTTTCACTGTGACATTTGGCATAATTTCTGGAAATTAGCATATTTTCTGTTACTGAACCAGAAAATTCTATTGAAATTTAAGAAAATAAAAAAAAGTGATAAAAAGACTGCCATGAAAGAATCTTCTGATGAATTATCCCCAAACTGTGGATAATTTTTTTTTAGTAGTCAGATCTCTACTTCTTTGTGCTAAGACACAATTACTGCCCTGAAGTATTTGCAAAAACAATCACTGTCAATTTAACCAATAATTTTCATACAATGAAATAACAGCAATGTTTTAATTTACATGGTTGATTTTGCTGTCTCTGCTATCCCATCACCTGAGCTTGTCAGGAGGAAGGTTATTAGTCCCAGTGCACCTGAGCTCTTAAAACACTGCTGCAGGTTTGTTGTAAAATGTCTGGTACTCCTAGAAGGCTTGTTACAATCTAGAAGAACAGGGCAGAGGAACTCTTCAAATCCCCGCTCTTGAAAAAGAATAATCTTTAATTTTCTCAGTTTGCTCATTGCTTTGGCTTCAGCTGGTTAATCTTCCAAGGTGTCAAATTTATTTCACTAGTTCTGTGCTGTCCACTGGCATCCACTGGCATTGTGAACAAAAATCCACATGTGTCAGGATACACTGATGGAATGAGTGCTCTTCCCTCTTATCAATTCAGACCTGCATCAGGTTACACCAGGCAGAAATATCTCTGCAGATGGCACAGGAGCTGTTTCAAACCCAGCATTGTGCTCAGGTGTGCTAGACAGTACTCAGTGCCACCACTTTCCTCCTGCCCCATGACATGGAGTACTGTCCAGGTCCTACAGGAACAAGAGTCTGTATCTTCTTGTGTACATCATTCTGAATAATAAGTCAGTTCTGCAGTTGGTTTTCCCTGTTTTCCACCTCCCACCTTCTTTTGTTATTAATTCCCTAGGTAGTCTCTCACTTTGTCAATGCCCTAGCCTTTCTTGAAACTCAGTGATGCCTACTGCTGATTTCCATGCCCTCCCCATTTTATGTCACTATTAGGAAAGATGAGTTCCTTGCTAAGAACTTCTCTAGGTTGAGATGGCAGCCTCCTTTCTCCGTCCTTCAAGATTTGAATCTTTTTTTGTCTCAAGAGCAAGGATCTTAGTGTCACTGGGAATTAAGTTATTCCTTCTTGTTGCTATTACCATAGGGAGCTGCCTGTGAAGAGTTTCAGGGTTTTTTCAGGCATATAACGAAGCCTTAACGTTGCTTAGTTTTGTGATCATAGGAAAATGTCAACTTGAAACTGTACTGCAGATTTTTTTCCACAGCTCTTTCTCTTAGCAATTTTCTTCTGAAGTTTTAAGCAAGGTTTTTTTGCAGCTGTGTTGTATTAGAGCTAGACCTCAGGTCAGAGACACCTGAACCCTGAGGAGTCGGGTGCAGATATTGCACCATTTTATTTTCCATGGAAAAGTTCCATGATATTTCTAAAGTCTCCATTCCTAACCTGAAACTGTAATAAACTTTAGTAGAAAGTTGCATCGATCTATCAGAACCAGGAGTCTATAGTGAACTTATATTTTATTTATGGTTTTATTATGAAAGTAAGGTCCTACTGCATTGTCCTTTTTTCTGATGCCTTTCTGATACATAAACTGTCTCACATAAGGTCACTTTCTCCGAAGGGTAAAAGCTAGTTTTGGATTTTCTGCTATGTAGCAGGTGAATTGCAGCTTTCAGATGTGCAGGAGGTAAATGGAAAAAATTTAATAGAATTCCAGGACAATACTGTGTAGTGAGATATATGTCCATGTGTTTGTGTCAGGTCACTTACTTCTGATGGGGAAACAAAACAGAAATGCATCTTCTTAGAAAGGGCCCTTCAGAAAACACAAATTATGTTCAGCATTGACTGGTGCATGAAAGTTCTTCTTTGGCAGCCACGTGTCCAGAAACAAGCACCCAAGGTGTTACTGAGATTACTTCTCCGATGCTGTGTTACAGAGCAGCCTCCGCTTGTGTTATCATGAATCTTGGGGTGGGAAAACCCCACATATAACCCAAATTCCTCCCATATAAAAAATCTCTTTAAATCCAGTTCTCTTCCTCCTTGTCTCACAGTCTAGAATTTCCCCTAGGAGTCCTTTAAGTTCCTGGGGGGAAAAAAAAAAGAGAAAAGAAAAGAAAAAAAAAACAAAACAAAAAACCAAAAAAACCCTAACAAAAATATACAGTCTGGACAGTCTCACCATAAACCCTGGGAAGATGGTGGAACAACCAATCTTGGAAACCATTTCCAGGAACACAAGGGGCAGAAACATGATCAGTCAGCATGGATTCACAGAGGGGAAATCATGCTTGATTAACCCAAACTCCTTTTGTGGTGAAATAGTTCTGTGAGTAAAGAGCACTGGAGATATTCAGAAGTTATCTGGACATCATATAAGACGCAGTAGTTGATGCTGGTAGAGCAAGGGTGCTGTACAGTGAGGGTTGGACCGGATGAACCAGACCCTCCCTACCCCAGCTCTTCTGTGATTCCAAGTTTCTGTCAAAATCTGGGAAGAGAAGGTGTCACCACAGTGTTTGTTAAATTCTCCTGGACTCTGCTTTAATATGCAGGGATGTATCATGATCTTTCCACTGTATTCCTGTCCTTGTCTGAAGCTGTGTAAACAGTGAGGTACAGTGTGATGGAAAGACTTTATCACAGACAAAAGTTTGAGTTCCACTGTATAGTTCAGGATGCTTCTCTAGATTTGTGGTTGCCAGTGACAGCAGAAACAGAACATTTTCTTACGGGAAATAAACACCGCGAGAAAATCTGCCCTTTCATCCCAAACATGTCTTTCCTTTGCAGGGGGAATTAAGGGTTGGTTCTCCATTCAGTGAATTTTCAGCCTGCGAACACAAAAACTTCTCCTAATATTGGCAACCAAGAGAACTGGAATTATATAGAAATTACTAACACCTGCATTTTTGTGTCTCCATTGGTCCCTTAATAAATAGCTTTTGGTTAGATAGAGCATCCAGAGACCTCACTTGAGAAACAGAACATTTTCACTCCCCACCACATGAAGGGGAGGGGGAAAAAAAGACAGGAAAACGGCTGCATATGTGTAGGTCTATTGGCTCTCTTTCTGACATATGCTGAAGTATGAAAGGTTTATAGACACTTAGCTAGCGCTGGTGTGGACACACAGCATGAAACCTCACTGTCAGATCAGGATTTTTTTGAGAAGCTCCACATTAGAATAAGGAGAAACATTTGGGATTGTTCCCTGACAGTTGCAGCTGGGTTAATATACAGATGGAAACAGAGTGTATATAAAAATAGCTACCATGTCTTTGGTTGTGTTAAAAGCAGTCATATAAATGGAGACTTATTTCTTCACTTTAATAGATTCCCATTTCAAAACATTTGCAGAGAAAGAAATTAACCTGCTCTTTGAGACAAATGAACCTTCACTAACTTAGAGCAAACCTGAGGGGCAAAATTATTAATTTCACATCTGCCAGGTGAAGGGAATGTGAAAAAAACATAATGACCCTTAAGGAAAAGCAGATAATATGATTTCCCCTGTGACATATCTTCATCTCCAGTCTTTGTTGCAGTATCTTATTAGTTATAAGGATAAGCACAAAAACACACACTCAAACAATTATTGTACCTAACTTAAATTCAGGAAGAACTGCTTGTTATGGAGTGAGAAATCCCAGCAAGCTGGGCGTGTATTGGTTATAAATAAAAGACTGCTATGTGGGCACCTTTAATGGAAGTGGTAAATTATAAATACTTGTAAATACTTGTAAAAATCCCTGTTTTTCCAGGGTGTTCCTTAGTATTACTCTGTTCTGAGCAAATGAAATGTAAGTTGTTTCATACATGCTTTGATCTCTCTCTTTTCAGAAGTATATTATTACTGCAGATTTAAATGAATGCATGGGTACTCTATTATTAAAAGCAATTAAAAATAACAGGAAAGGGCATGCTGTGTCTTTCCGGTGAAGTTTCATAGGTGCCTTGAAATTTATCCTTTCCAACTTTATGGTGAGCACTTTCTCCCCTCCTTTGCGGTCTATTTTTACATCAGCTGTTCCAATACTCACATACAATTATACCATACTGTCTTCCACTCATAGGCAAACTTCACTTCGTTTTTAATTATGTTAATCCTTTGGCAAAAACTTTAGCAAGTGAAACACGAAAGTATGGCTTTTCCTCTGACTTGGTCTTAACCAAAACAAAAGCAAAATCCTTTGTACATTTGAAGTGACCAAAGTATATTTACTTCAGTTTGTGTCTAAAAGAGTAACTGATTGTGTGTACCACAGAGTGTGTATGTGTATATACAGACACGCACATATATCCCCATCTCTTTTTCCTTCACGTGTAGTATGAATGTATCAACCTATGGCCACAGGGAATTTAGATTCTAAAGGGAAAGTTTCTTGCTTAAAAAAAAAAAATAGTTGCATGAATTTTTGAGCCGAGTTTAAAAACTCCTTCTGTTTTAGGAGTCAGGAAAATAGGATGTCCCATAGACATCTGTGATACTAAATATCATCACCTTGTGAAGGTAATCCCATTTTCCCTTGTGACAGACCAGCATGGCAGGAGGGAGCACCCAATTAAGCACAGATCTGTTGTCAAATGGAGTATTTGATGTTAGACTTGTGCTTGTCTGCCCTGAACCTCCTGGATGGGTGCACTAGTCTGGCTCTCTCATCTTCTGGAATTAAATTCTGGCAGTACTGTGTCAAATCAGTTTAATTTTTAAGCAAGTTATTTGGATGAAATTTGCCAGTGGTTTTAAAGGGTGTTGAAAGATGGAAATGGATGAACAGACTGGCATGCTCCTTGGTTTTATTATTTTAAGGCTCACTCTTTTGTTTGGGACTGTTAGACCGTGTGCTGTCTTGCCCAGGAGCTTTGACCAGCTTTAAAAACACATAACTGCGCAATTCTGTTGAAGTATCTGAAGCATGAAACATCCAGGAATGATGCAAAAACGCAGAGATACTTTAGTTTTTTAAACCTTTTAGGTTTTTTTCAAATTATAAAAAGTACTTATCAAAAGTTTTTAGAAAGAATGATATATTAATTTTACCTCACTTCAAAGGAAAATGAACAACTACACCACTCAGGTGCTTCCAGGTTTTTTCCACTGCTTGTGGAGGCATTTTGGCTTTGCAAACATGTTTGTTTCACAAATGCAGAGTCATATGCAGAATTCAGTCCAACCTCCTAAAGGTTCCCGGGAAGAAAAGCTGATGCCGAGTTCTGGCTTTTCTATTATACCTTTTGCTATAAAGTTCACTTAAAGCTTTTTAGCCTAGACTGTGTGTCAAGTTTGAGACCTGAAATCAGGGCAGATCCTGATGAAGACATATCCTGACTTTGGAGATAAAAAATTCTCCCTCTTCAGAGTACTAAGTTGTTGCAGTGCTATAAATAGGTAATGCTACAATCCAAGGATCTCTCCTGGTGAGCAGGTGTGCATCACATTTCTGTTTACAACAAAAATGAAGTTGAGACAGTTCACAGGGCACTAGACCTCAGCTTTTGTAGCTGTAAAAAATAGGTTGTTTTGGTAATCTATCTAATTGCTACTGAGTGTGTTGTTTAGGCAGAGAGGGGCATCCCCATGGAGCTGAGATTCTTCCAGACTCTTAAGAGGCCAGGAACATAGGAGTGATGGAAGCTGCTCTGTAGTTTTTTTTTTCCTTGTCTCTGTCTACAGGGCTAAGTGAATGCTGGCCCAGGAAATAAAACATTTTACTGGAAAGCATTCAGCAAAGAAATGCTAACCTAAATATCTAAGAAGAAAGCAGAAATAAAATTGGGAAAGGCTTTGCCTAGCATTATTGTGAGGTACTGTGTTAAAATACAAATAGAGGAAATTGGAATCAAATTGCCAGTAAAGTTAGTGATTTATGGCTCTTGCGCTTCATTATGCCAAACCATCTCACATAGTTTCAACAACTGTTTTTTCAATTTTATACTTTTGATGTCTGCTTTTAGCTCTCTTTTAATTTATACCATCATTTGAGCACCCTTATTATTATTTAAAAAATACTAATAACTATCTCTGCATTTTGTTCATGCTTATTCATTCCATTAAATTTGATCTACTTCCTGGAAGGAGAGAGAAAGGCTTTCTTTTGGGAAAGGAAGAGTTCAGTTCCATTTGTTATTTCATGATTCAGAACTTTCAAAAAGCTCTCTGAAGGTATTTTGGTGCCAAAATTTTTGCAGTAGAAAATCATGTTTATAGTGGACTAATATCTTTTAGAATTATCATATGGAAAAATGCATATAAAGCAAAAAGGAAAAAAAATAAGTGTTTACTCCTGATGTGCAGAAGTGCCTTTTCATTTCTAAAAATTTATGTTCTTTAGAAACAAAAATCAAATTGTCTATCAGTTGCTCTTTGTTTTGACTATTTCTGCAGATGTTTTGTTTGCAGTTAGCTTAAAAAAAATTTAAAAAATCAGTAATTTTCTTAATTACTGTTGTATAGTGTTGCATTTGAGAGCATTAACCAATGTGTAACTGGCATGTTTGGCCAAGTAAATGAAAAAAACAACTTTTAATGACCTGAGCATAATTACGGATGACTTTGGAATAACAACTGGCAAAAGTTGTACTATAATTAAATTTCCATTATAAAAGTTGGAGTTTTTTGTCTGACATGTGAGGGTAGATTGTGAAGAGTATTCATTTAAAAGGGGAAAAATTAGAGAGCTATAATTTATAATTCAGGATAATCAATGAAAGCATTTCTTTTGTCAAAAAACCTTTCACTGACAAACAGCATTGCATTGTTAGTTGTTCTAAAAAGAAACTAAAAATCCTTTTGTTATTTTTTTCACTCCCTGTAAAAGGAAACGAAAAATTCTGATGGTTGAATCATGCTGTAATTCACAGTAATATTATGCAGATAGGACTTCTCAGGCTGTTTCTCTTTATTAACCTTTACTTTGTGTAGTCTATAACTAAGACTATTTATAAAAAAATATTATCTTTTTAAGGGCATCTTAGCAAGATTCTGTTTAGTCTCGAACAGAGTTGTTTCTGATAGAAGTGACAGCGTATTCTCATTTTCAAACTGTCCGGTTATTGATTGAGATAAACCCTTTACTTTCCAGTACTGGAGTCTCAAAGAAAATGAATAAAAACAATATGAGGCTATTCTGTTCATTTCTGCATAATCTTTCAGAGAGAGTGCCAGCAAAGATTAGTGTTTAAAAAGTTTGGGTACCAGATTTTCACAGGCGACAGCAAAGCTCAGAATAATCACTCTCATTTAACAATTGAATCAGTAATTCTTCTTCCATGCACTCATTTGTGCTCTGCATTTACAGTAGTGTTTTATGTGCTTCAGTTATCACTGTTAATTAGGTACAGGTCTAATTGCACTCTGATTCCTCTTGATACAGTATCTGTTCGTTCTTTAAACAAAATGTATATGCCATTCATTTCAAAATAGGGTTAGGCTCTTGACTGAGTAAAAATTACTTTCCTCTGTTAAAACAATGAACTGTTACTGCTCTGATAACGTCACAGAACTGTTTGGTGTGAATCTTCCAAAAATAATTTATTTCATTGTGTTACAGTGACACAATCTCTCTGCTAAGCAGTTAGTGTACAATATGGTAGTGAGTTCCTAAAACAAGTGACTTGAAAATAGTTTATTTTCATGGTGATAATTTTCACAGCCTGTCTACTAAAATTCAAAGTGGTTGTTTTCTGCTGTGTGTACTACCACTTTACTGTTAATCTCTCCACTTACAGATCATTGCTTATGAAAGCAGCTAGTGTTAAAATCTTAAAAATCTGTCAGGAAAGTACTTTTCTGCATTCATTTTTATGCTCTGCAGTATTTGCTTCCTGGTTGTTACTGCAAGCTGCTGAGACCAGTTTGTATGTCTTCTTTCTTTTCATCCAAACAACGGGCTCTAATCTTCACAAACTGATTTAAGCCTTGATTGTTAAAATTACATGATTTGCAGTTAGGTAACATCCTAGTGGTATATTCTGCATTTGGAGCTGTACAGATGCACAGTTCTGCACTGGATCAGATACAAGTTTTTTCTTTAAAATGTTTTGAGCTGTCTTCTGTTATTGAGAAGTTTTAAGTGGCATGGCCTTAGATGTCTTCTGTAACAACTGTAATATAATAACTGTTGATTTGACAAGTTGAAATGCTGAAATGGCAGGGCAAAAGTGTTTTGCCTTTTCAATGTCTTAAGGATGCATGAAGAAGAAAAAGGTAACCTTCAGAGAATTCTGTGAACATGAATAAATTCTGCGTCCACCTAAACACTTAATTATTTCTTTGTAGCAGCTAGCTTATTACTTTGATTAAAAATGATTATATCTAGCATATCTGAACAACTGATGGGAGCAAATCTTTATGAAGTTCTTAGATTGTATATAAAGAATGACTTATTTTTCAGATTTGCAACACATACATCTAGGTTTATTTTTGAAAGCACAAGTAACCAATTTCTTTTGTTTCCTTTTTGGTTTTTTTTGCTTCATATTTCCCCCACAAGCTTATTTCTTGCCCTGAAGGGATGGTGGAGCTATTAAACAATGATGGAAAGACACGTAACAATGGATAAGCTAATTTTAAATTCATTCACAGCAAAAGCTGAACTGTTTGCTAAAAGTTTCTATCATAATGAAGGAGGAAGAGTAGCCATTTCAGAATAAGTTGCAAATAATTGGCAGTGATGCACAAACAGTTGTGAAGGGACTGATGGTAAAATGTTTGTGACAGCTGTGTGCACTGGTGTCTCTAGGCATACACTTGGTTGTGCTATATCTCATGCAAAACGTTAAATATAAGGTTAGCAAATTAATTTAGAAGTCACTTAGTTGCTTTAACATGCCCTGGCTAAAAGAAAATGTATTGTGTATAGTTTAAAGTAGTATTAGTGACTATCTGATTTTT
The DNA here is from genome assembly GCF_009819655.1 of Sylvia atricapilla. Classification (NCBI taxonomy): domain Eukaryota; kingdom Metazoa; phylum Chordata; class Aves; order Passeriformes; family Sylviidae; genus Sylvia; species Sylvia atricapilla. The sequence continues at coordinate 101,973,209 of NC_089140.1, read as the reverse complement.
TTCAGTATGAAATATTAAAGGGTGTATCTTATTCAGATACTGTTTTAAAAGAAACTGACAGTAATTTAATTTGTCTTAGCTGGTACAAAATTGTCCAGGAATTCAAATCACCATTTTACATTGCTATAATAGAGGAACAGGACACATGATGTAGAAAAAATAGAAAATTGCCTGTTTTCAATTTTAAGTTTCCACAATTACAGAAATTACTGCTTTTATGTTTGAGATGGGGGGAAAAAAGGCTTCAGCAGTGTTACAGTGATATTAGATGTTGATATTACAAATGGAATCACTTTTCCCAGTAAAAAAGAGAAGCTGAAATGTGGAGCAACTCAGGAATGCTCTAGAATGAGACAACCTGCAGGAATATGCAGAAAGTGTCGTGGGTCCATAAATCTTTACCTGTTCACAGCTCAAAACTTGTAAAAAACTGGCATATATTACGTATGTATGCTAACTCTTCATACAGTGAAAAAAGGCAAAAAGAGCAGCTTTCTGGGCTGGATGGGGGAGCAGATGTGAATGTGGAATCTGTCTCTTTTAGAGGAGGGAGCAGGGGAAAGTAAGCTTATTTCATACAGAAGTATTCTAGATGAGGTTCAGGAGACCTTGAGTCTTTTCCTTTTGTAAAAGTTTCTGTTCGGCTGAAGCTTATTAATCCAGTCCTACCTGGGGCTCCAATTTTTACTGATTTCCAATATTTTATTTTGCTTATATTGTTCCTCATTCTCATTACCGTCCTGTTTTATTCCTTATGTTTAAGTCCAATTTTGGGGTAGCATTACATGTGTAAGCCATGTAACAAAATAGGTTATGTAGGCATAATCTTGAAAAGCACGGTTGCTAAAGCAATAATTGAAATAGCACTTGATCTGCTGTTGTAAAAGAAATCTGAGACAAGTCTATGGTATCAGGAGTAATCACGGAAACCAAGAAATGTTTGTGTTTAAGGTACTAATAAGTAATCTGATTATGCTGTATAATTGTACTGCCATCATGCTGTTATTTCAGGTCATTTTATTTTGGCAAAAGTAAATATCAGCCAGTAAGACTAGACTAATTTTGCTTGCCATGATCAAACTTGAAAAGGTTTTGTCAATATTTCCGTAATAAATTTTCTGTTGGTTTTGCCCCAGAATTGCTATGAGTAATCTGAGGAAATGCTGTGGTTCCTTAGACGTCTTAGTGCCTATGGAAACAATAAATACTACTCCCATAAACTTCCTTTTTAAGATTCAGCAGAAATATGAGTTTCCAGCTAAGAGTTGCCTCCAGCTTTTACATTCCTATCAGGAATGGTGGTTGTGTTACTCAGTGTGTATCTTTGGTAACTTCAGTAGTCAGCATGGAAGAACAGACATTGTAAAAGGCTGTTTGAAAGCAGGATCCAAACAAAGTGGTTTTGCTTATCTTTTAAGAGACTCATTTATTCCTACTTCACATTTGTCTTTTAAATTTTATTCTGTTTTCACTGATGATAAAGTGCTTCTAGGGATACTAACCTACTGCATCTTTGTTAGTACCCACAAGTCTCTTTAGGGATAAAGATAAAGCATTTTAGGCTGAAGGTAAGATCAGTTGCTCCCATAAAATATGGAGAGACCTGCCTGGGCTGTTGAACACTGATAGTCCTAATATCTATTGATGAAGGACTAAAAACAGTTACTTCCCTAAAATAAGATCTAGTTTGAAGCCGCTCTTTTACGACACTGCTGATTGAGTTCTGTGATACAGTCTAAGATGGTGCTTTGACTTTCTGAATCTGTACAGACTGTGATCTTATTCTAAACAGAGAAGACAAATGACTCCTTAATCTTCCAAACTGTATCCATTAATTGTAGATGGGCCATTGCCAAGGTTAAAGTGTAACACACTGACTCGGCTGACCTTCAATAGCTATTACAAGGATGATACTATTTGCTCCATCAGTGGAGTTAGAAGTTGTCCAAATGCCTAATATAAACAAGAGAATTTCTATACCAAATAAAAGACCAAATTCTGAAGTCAAGTGCCTTGGATTTTATGCAGCTAACTTGAAATACTGTGAGAGGTGCCAAAGAATTGTGCTCCTTAAGAATAAGCTGACAACAGAATAGTATTATTACCAGCAGAGCTTCATGTTCTAGAAGAAAATAAAAATAATTAATTTTGTCAGAAAGATTGGTTTGCTTTTTATTTTAATAATTCTTAATGGAAGAGGAGAGGTTTTCTGGAGGGTCTTTTTTTCATCAAACTTCACATAATAACAGAATCATAGAGGTAGAAAAAGGATGTCTTCTCCAATCATCAGCCTAGCACCACATAATTGCCCCTAAACCATAACCTCAAGGGTCACAGCCTCGTGCTTCTTGAGCACTTCCAGAGATGGGCATTCCACCACCTCCCTGAGCAACATATTCCAATGCCTAATGACTCTTAGGGTGAATTTTTTTTTTTCTAATACCCAATGTGAACAATTTAGTGCCTTTTCCCTCTCATCTTTTCACTTGATGCATGGCAGAAGAGAGCAGTCTCCACCTCACTACACCCTCCATGCAGGTAGCTCTAGGGAGCAATAAGATAATTTCTGAGCTTCCTTTTTCTCCACACTAAGCACCTCCAGCTCCCTCAGCTGTTCCTTATAAGCCTTATGCTCCAGACCTTTTACCAGCCCTGTTGTCCTTCTCTGCACATACTCCAGTAACTCAGTACCTTTCTTGTAGGAAGGGCTCAAAACTGAGCACAGGATTCCAGGTGTGGCCTCATCAGTGCTGAGTACAGGGGAATAATCACTGCCCTGGTCTTGCTGGCCTCACTATTCCTGAGATGGTGTCAAATGCTTTATGGAAATCTAGGCGGACAACACTCAAGCATGTCACTTTTGTCACAAAAAGCAAACAGGTCGGTGAAGCAAGACCTGCCTTTTCTACTCCCATGCTGACTGGGCTCAACTTGTCCTGTGGTGTGTGATGGTACTTTGGATAATCTGATCTCCCAAGGTCAGGCTGGGAGGCCTGTAGTCTGACCCTTCTTGTAGATGAGCATTTCCTAATTTCCAGTTAGAGGTGTGAAAAAGATTAAATTGGAATCCCAAAAATATATGCAGTACGTTGCTGTAGGTAAATCGGTATAGGACATTGAGATTACCTATATATCCACTGTTCACTTTCTTTTCTTTTTTGATTTTTCTTTCCGTGAACCAGCATAGGTTTTGTGTATAGGCTGGCTGTTCAAAGTACAGATTATTCTTATCTGTGCTACCTGCTTTTTCACTTCATTTCACTTAAGTTTCTTCTTGTGACAGCTTCTTTTGTCTAGAGTCTTTACTTTTCTTCTTCTGCTGCGTATTTTGCTTCTGGTTTACACCACCCCTTCATCAAAAGTGTAGCATTTAGAATCACATTACACTTAAGTCCCGCTGAAGTAAATATGTACATTTGAAAAACTGTGGTAAATTTTATGGTATTCCATTTTACTCTCTTTGGTGTGGTAAGATTGAATGGAGTGAAAATATATCTTGTTTTAAGATACAGGCTGTAGATTTTCTTTACTGTTAGTATCTTGTCCACCAGAAATGGTAATACTAGAAAGAAAACAACTAAGAGATTATAATCTGATGGACAGTATATTTTTTCCTCCCCCAACTTTATATAGGTAAAAAAAAAAAAAAGTGAAAGTGATGCATATGGGATTTAAAATTTAAAATTTTTCAAAATGCTAGAAATTATCAAAAGAATTCTTTGAAAATACAGGCTATTGATGTATTATTTAAGATAAAACATTGTAATGGTTTGTTTGTAACATGATTAATTTTTTTTTTTTTTTGGCAATGCTTTCAGAAAGAGATCTGAATGGTCACAGGATAGAAGAGGTTTGGCCGTGGCAATGACCACAAAAATGCTCCCAGCCTTGGACAGCTGACAGTTGAGCTAGGATTTTATAAACTTTGTTCTGATCCCTTCCATTTCTTCTTAGTTCTGCTTTTGGGGCTAGAAACTTGTTTGAAACTTTGGCTAAGTGTCTCTCTCTTGTGACCTATTGTCTTTGGCCAGCCAAGGTCTGCTGCAGTCTCCAAAGGGATTGTCAATAAGGGAGAAGAAGATCTTTTCTGTCCTGTGGAGGAATTATATTTGGCATAGGCACTCTTCAGGTGCTTCAAGCAGAACTGCCCTGTGAAATAGATCAGAGAAATCCCAAAGGGAATAATGTCAAAAGAATCAAAGAAATGTGAATGTCCTGCATCATCTGGTTAATCTTCCTTGTAAAATAAAAAGCTACTTCAGAGCTGAATTTGATCCAAGAAACTCTTGACAGTTTCTTTGATGCTTTTTCAAACCAGGAAGGATATTTTTTTTAACTTAGTTTCAGCATTAAAAGGACATCTATTGTTGATACATATGTGCCATTTGATTTCTCTGTGATCTTAGGAATTAGTAAAGCATTTTTGAAACTTGTGGTGATGATCTTGTTTCTTTAGTTGTATTACACTTTTATCAAGCCATCATCCAAGAGAAAAGTCATTTAGAATATAACCAGACTGAACTGTAAACTCAGCATTCATTGATTTGCAGTAAATCTGGACAAAAGCCATGTCATCATCAGTGGAACACTGACTTCTCCAGGGATTCAGATAAACACCAAAAGAGGCAGAACTGCTCTTTCAGAAATTAGATTTGGAAAAATGAAAGCTGCATATCTGTACAGATTTCTAGAGAGACGTCATATTTTGGATTATTCAGAGTTAACTATGTTTTTTCCACAGATATAGTAAACCTACTCAAAAAGTGCTAATTTCAGCATGAATCCATTCTCGGATGCAAAGGAGTAGCTGGGATCCACTTAGTAATATTCCATCTGACGCAAACCTTTGTGACCCTGTGTACAAGGAGGGTCCACTGGCAGACAGCATCATTCTGGAATTCAGAGCACACTCAGGAAAGGTGTAAGCTTAGGAATTTGCCATCTGTCAGAAGGCGGCACAGCCTTAACGTCTTGGAATAGGAGAGTGTTAAATTGTTGAGGAAAGTCCCTAGAAATGAGGAGATTTAGGAAATAGTTCTTGGACTTGTTTCAACAAGTATTTTTGCAGAAAAACATGAGGAGGAGTATTGGCTTCCCAAAGGGTTGTATTCCAGCCCCAGCACATATGCTTTCCCATAATTTTTCTTCAATTTCATGGTTTCTCTAGAAATGTAGAGCTGAAAATTATCAGGCAAATAACTGAAGTCCGAGTAGATTTAGCTATAGATTTTTTCCCATTAGACAGACACAAGCCAAGATATTTACTTGGAGGCTGCCTGCTTTTTCATAGGCCAGTTTCATTCAGTCTGACTGCTTTGCTTTTGAAAGTCAAATTTTGAGAGAACTCAGAGATGCTCAGAGAAAGCTATTTTTGGTGCCTAGTCTTCCAAGAAAGAATCATGAAATCAGTATTTTAAAAAGGGATGAACAGAGATTTACAGTCTATATAAAATCCATTACCATGCAGATATATAGTGATTTTTTTTTATGTCATGGTTTGAAAGATCTTTAGGAAATACAGAAGTGATATCCTTTCTTGGAAAAAGCCAATTTATTCAGCCACTTTCTATAGAACCAGAGTGTACTATAATAAGTAAGAAGGATCCTCATCAGGTAGAAACAGCACTTGCAGATCTTAAATGTCGTTGATTATACCTTAAATGTTGCCTTGTGTGGAGATCAGCTGTCAAGATACAGTTACACAGGATATAGCTATTGCTTGGAAAAGTGTTATTAGCAAAAGGAAAGAAAAAGGAAGAAATATGTAATGATCTTTTCAACAATCTGCAAGACATAGTATTTCATGTTGTAAAATCAACTTTTTTTTCTATGCATACAAGCTGCAAATAAAAAAAGAGGCAGAGCAAAGCAGATGGAAAAATTGTTTTCACTTTCTTTATGAACTGACTTTAATCTTGGGGAAGCTTGGCATATGAAAATGGCAGTTTCAGCTACAAAATTCCCTGAAATATTTCATCTAAGTATATTTTAACCCCAAGAGTGTTTCCCACTTTTGGACTGATACCACTGTATTGGTACTAAACTTTTCCGAAGTCCATTCATTGAGCAAGAAGGAACATATGATTAAATTCATATGTTAGTATGTTTTCCCTGATGGCTAGTCTGTGGTTTTTAGAGCTGCAAATGTTTCTCTCCTCATAAAAAAGCAATTCCTTAACTTTAATGATACCTGTAGTTAAGTGTGGTTCCAAAACACATAGCAGTAATGATGTAGAAACTAATTACATCACCTGACTTTCACCATAATAACTCACATAAAATCAATCTGTGATGTGGTTGTGGGTCTTAGTTGTCATGTATTTTTCATGCTTTTATTCTGATTTATTTTGATTTTGTTTTGTTGTGATTGATGCATTTATCAGTATAGTATTTTCATTTTAACCACGAGGTTAAGGGAAAAAAAACCCCAAACAACCCTGAAACGGAAAAATCCATACTGTGTGGTCCTCTCCTGTCTTTTTCATGCTTTTATGGGTTAGTGCTGAGCTGACTGCTAGACTGAAGCCAAAATTCCAGATCTTCGGACCTTGTCTTCTCTGTAGCAGCTTTACTATTGCCAGAGTCATTGCCATCTCTATTACTGTGAGAAGTCTCAGGCCCTGATCTTTAGAGGGTTTCAGAGCTGTCTGGTCTTCAATGAAGATACTGTGTGTAAAATTGCAGGCAGAGGGGTCATTTCACTAGTGCTTTCCTTTTAATGGGTATTTCCCCCAGAAGTGGCTTGCAACCTCATGCAGTCTTTAATTTCAATATCATTCTTGGAGACCGTGTGGGAGTTAGAGCTCCTCATTTGTACTTACATTGTGTTGATAAATAAGAGAGCTTTACATTTGGGTAAAGCACTGTTAAGTGAGTGCTTTTTTTTTTCTCCCCCCGCCACGTACTTCATTTGTAAACCTCCATAAAAATTGCAACAGCTGTGCCATTGCTGCATACAGCACTCTGGATAATGCATATAAGGCTGTTGGCTAGAGGTGTGTTGGGTTACCTGCTGAGGATCACAGAGAAATAATTGATGGAGCCCCAGAAACCTCCACTGAGAAATGCTGATCCTGGTGATTTTTAGAAGGGTTTGTGGTAAACTGTGTCATCTAGACTGAATTGGATAGTAATGTTTTGGAACTTAAAAATGTTATAAATCCACATAGTTTTTACTCAGTTACTCAGATACATTTTTCTAGCAGATGGTTCAGACCTGTGCGAAATTCTACATAAAAAGGAAGCAGTCCTCATGCATCTCCACACTTGTAGGTTTATAGTACAATGCAAGACTCCTCAGATGGTTTCATTTGGCCGTCTGTGAAATCTCACTTCAGAACAATGGAGGTTAAGGGCATTTGCTGACTAAAGACTGATGGAAGAGAGGGAAAATGTGATTTTGGAGGAATAGAGGGGATAGATGAGATTTCTGTTACCTGAATTAGGCCTTGAGTAAGTGTTGCTAAGAGAAGAATACCTCTGGGTGCGAGCAGGGCTAAAACCTCTCTGCCCTGTTACTGTGTCTGCAGGTAGAAAATGGTGTGGGCTTTGGAAAAGCCACATCCCAGTCCTGTATTGCACTCTCACCATAACAGCTCAGGAGAAGTGTAGGAGGTCTTGGGGCTCAGATGGGCTTCCTGACAACTCTTACCCAGCAAGGGGAAACCCAGCAGTGCCCACAGGAACATGAAACAGTAGTCCTGGGCTTTTCATCAGATGGCCTTAGTTTCAAGACACTGTGAAAAGTTCAGACATTTGCAGTAAAGGTGAAAAAAATGTTGAGCCATATTTACTCCAAAACACTTGAATTAGTAGATGCGTTGTACATAAAATAGCTCAACATAAAAAATTTCTTCCGGTGAAAGTTGTAAGAGTTTGCTAAATTTCCCAAAAACAGTACATGCCATAACTGCTGCTCATAATTGATACTGATTGTTCACCACACAATTAAAAAATGTGCCATATGGTAAAGCTTGATAAGCAAGAAACATACAGATATACTCACACAACGATTTTTGGTTCTGCATTCAATTTTCAGTTCATACCATAACAGAGGTTATAGTGGGTATAGAGTAAGGCAATATCATTACTGCTGGTGTACTTTGTTTATTAACAGTTTTAAACAAGTTCTAGTTTAGTGACAGTAAAAAGACTAACAGTAGGAAGAGTTTTCATAGCTCAAATATAAAGTTTATCTTGTTCCTAGGTGTCAGTGAGGAATGTCAGATAACTGTGAATGATTTTAAGAAAGGAAGAAATAAACCATAAAAAGTTCAGTCAGGGATAAAGGTGATCTACCTGTGAAAAACAGGTGAGAATTTGGAAAATGTACTTCTGTGTTGTTTTTGCTTTGTAGAGTTTACCAGGTTACCAAGGTTCTGTATGAGACAGTATGGATCCTTAAAATGCGGCGTGCTTGCCCAATGCCCTTAGGCGTTAAACAATAACATTTGAAGATTCAAGTTCTTGGAAATAAGTCATCTTACAAATTTCTATACCCAACTGTTTCTAAAATACTTATTTTCCTGAGTAATGAGCAGAGGTAAAGCTTTTCTAATGTTTGTGTGCACTAGTGTCTTACTATGTTAATTTTTTTTTCTAGATGGATCATGTACAGTTTAAAAAATATTTCTAATTAGGCACACAGTGTTCCATTCCATTCCAGTTTTTCAAGCCTTGCTGAAAGTGTTCAGATTGTTTTAGAAGCAGAACCCTCTGGAGGTTGTACACAACTTCAGAAATTCAGGTAGAAAAAAATTATATGTGATTATTTCTTTACCTTTCTTTATTTGTTTGGGTTTTTTTCTCTTTCTGCCCTTCAAAAACAAATCCTATATATATTCCAATTACTAAGAACTCAGTGCAAAGGCTAAGGAAGAAAGTAAATTTCTAAAAAGCTACTGTTATCCCTAAGCAGTAATTACATGGGTTATAAAAGTAGTAGCAAAAGTTGTAGAAAATATATTTTCTATGATATTATATTTAAGCTGTGTTATTACCTAATATTATACTTGCAGCTATATATTGCAGCTATATGACATAAAATTAGTAGCTTTATTATGTACATTGAAGGAAATAGACAATATTATGTGACGTGTAGACTAGGAAGAAATTCCGGGTGAAACCCACAACGCTAAATACTTACTTTGCTTTTACTGGCATGGGTTGGTTATTTCTTAGCTACTGTTTTTCCAGCACCAGCAATTCTAATTACGATGACATGCCTCACAAAGTACATTGCTAGGAAACTGAACCCCAGTGTTATCCAAAAGTAGGTTGTCTGACTTCAAGTTGGTTGTGGCACCAGTGCAGAGACCTGAGCTGTCTGCCAGTGAGCTGGCTCGAGTCTAGAACCTGCATGCCTGTGTTTGCATGAGATTGTGCATTGCACCCCTCAGGATGAGTTGGCATTTCCTCCTGAGCCTTCTCCACAGGCTGTCTTTTCCTCTGTTCCATCCATATTGCACCTTCCATTTCAACTCTGCAGTGGCTTAATTGTGAATTAAGCACAATTGTGAATTAACAGATTGTTTTTTTATTACCTAGAAGGCTTTTTTCTCTTAGTTTTCTCATCACTAGTCTGAGCAATAGATAATTCATTGTACCTTCATTTTAGTTGCTCACAGCCATGTAAACTGGACTGGTCCTATAGCTTATGATATACCTATAAGGCTGTACTGGTTTAATTGGAATTCTGGCCCTAGACTGGCTTTTTGAGGAAAAAGGTACATGTTGGCCAAATGCTAATCAGACAAATTCTAGATCCTGTGCAGTTTTCTTGACCTGGTGCAATGTTTAAGTGTCTTAAGAGATCCTCTTGGTCTGGTCTTGTATATGAGGCAGATACAGCCTGAGTAAAATCTGTGTTCACTCCCTGAATTTTTAGATAACGTGAAGCAAATTTGAGCAAGGGGCTATAGAGTGTTTTATCTGAAGTAGTTAAGATTTTGGAGTCTTTCCAATTCTCTACTGTGAGATTTTTTTTGTTCTTGATAGTCATAAGCACAACTGTTCCAGTCTTTCTCAGTTGCTGCTGGGTGTGCTTCTTGCTGTTTCAGGCAGCCATGGTGAGAAGATCATCTCAACCAGAGTAGTTTCTACAGCATTACTCTGAGGTGGTTTGGTGGAATGTTATGTGTGTGGACACTTGAATATGGCCCATCTAACCCAAATTATAGTTCTGTTAAACCTGGTAGAAATTAGTGGAACAAAATCTAGGGTTTTATGTGGTTTCATGCAAGCTGTGAAATCCTACTCATGAGGCCTGCAAAGATGGAAGAAGTCTCTAGAGATATTTAAAGCTTCAGAAAGGTATTGTCCTAAGGAAGAGCCATGTTCACAAATTTTCTTAAAAATGGCTTTGGTTAGAAAAGAGCTTTAGCAAATGTGGCACCTCCTGAGCAGTAGGCTCTCTAAATGGTGGCAGGAAATACAGTATTTTGTGATTACAGCTTCTGCTTTGGAGGTCTGAGGAGCTGCTTTAGGATTGCCAGACTTGGTGCTGAAACATAAAACCAGATGTTTATTCTTTAACTGTGTGTACGTTCAGTACATCTTTCATTGTGTAATCAGATTTGCCTGCTGTCTGGAGGTATTTGGTTAAGAAATGAAGAAAGGTACAAAATAAAATAAAACTCAGTTCTCTAGTCATTATGTCCTGCACACAAACTACAGTAGCTGTTTTGAGGAGCCAAGTCAGATAATGCCCAAAAACATTTTAGTTTTTATGGCTTCTGAAGTAATAGGAACATGCTGTGACTCTGGGGCATATTAACAAACTAAAATCCTTATTTGGATGAACCTCTTTAATGCTAACTCAAGTATGATGCAAATTTTATAAGAAAATAAAGGATTTTAATTTTTAATGCTGTCAAATATCTTGGTAATGTTTGGAAAAGACAGAATTTCAGCTCTGTTCTGGAATATTGTTGCAAAATTACCTACCATCCATGCCTGGTTATGCAGACTGCAAAATTTTTAGATGGCATATGCCCTGACAGGGCCCCTCAGAGGATCATCAAGTATTTTAGTATGGCAGTGAACTGTAAAATGTAGGTGAATAGTTTTCAGATTTTTATTTCCTGATTGGAATATGTGGTGAATTAGCAGAGGAACACTACATAAGAAGCCTTTGCCAACTTAGCACGGTGCTAATATTGCTGCCATGTTAACTACCAATATCAGATCATCCTCTTACATAGCGTGGAAATTGCAGACTTTCAGGTGTGTGCAGCAGGAGGTCGACAGTGAAGTCATGTGAAATGCAAAATAGATGTTTAAAAAGTCAATAAAAAGCTGATGACACCCTATAGGAAAATTAATGGATGAGGAAGAAGGTGGTGGAATGTTCTGTTATTAAGCTTAAAATAAATTTTTTGAGAAAAAGATCCCACCTTTTTTTTTTCATCTATATATTTAGTTTTTAGAGCAGATCTTACAGAAAAAAACCAAAAAAATCTTCATACAAAATTATGAATATGTTATGGAGCAAATATTTTTTTACCTTCCTTTTAAAAAGTACTTAGCAAAGCATGTGATTTTCTTCTTCAAGGCAGAAGACTGTCTTTTCCATGGAGTAATAGTAAGAAATACTTTCTGTTACTTTTCTTCAGAAAAGAACATTCATTCCTGTCTTTGCAAATGAGCATTACCCCTAAGACAGGGAAGGGAAACCTTTGGTTTTCCGCTCTACCAGACTACTAACACACCTATCCATGGCTTTCTGTTGCACAAAAGCTTGAAAGACTTGGATTTAGACATTTGTTTTACCTCCATGAGGGTCATGGCTCTGCAAGCAAATGGTGCTTTCAGATGCAGTTTACAGGGTGTGACTCCACTGGTGTTACCCAGGCCAAAGGAGGAACAGCTCTGAGACCAGCAAATTCAACTCAAGCAGCATTTCTAAGCCCCAGCAGGGGAAGTTGAGAGTAAACTTTTGTCCCGTGGCCTCATATCATGCCAACATCAGCATCCAAAAAGCATGATTAAGAGGTGATTGGTCCCTGTTTAAGTGTTGTTGGAAATGACTGAAGGGATGGTGATTAAAAAATCCCAGAGCAGCAAGGCATGTTTTGTTAATCATTTTAGCACTACTTTCCAAGGAGGTAAGCACATTAATAACTTGCAGAGGGTAATGTGTGTGTTCCCTAATGCATTTCTTCCAGCAGCGTGGAACTCGTATTGTGATTGGGAAAAAAAAAAAAAAAAATTCTTTGCTTATGAAGCTTAATATTGGTCATACCAGGGTAAAATTGCAGAGAGTAAGAAAGAGCTGCATAATCATATACTTCTAGGACTTTCACTTGTCTTAATTTGCTGCCATTTTTGAAACATGAAGCTAACTTTTAGTCTATGTGTCTGTTCATATTAATTCATTTCACACCTTGAAATTTATTCTAACTACGGACGTATAATATTACACTTTGCTGAAATAAAACTAGCACTTAAAGGATTTCTTTTCCATCATTGTGTAGTTAGTTTTATTAGTTTACATTCTTCATAATGAATGGAATAAGGAAATACAGTGGCAGTGGATATGGAAAGAAGTCATAAACCAAGGAATAAACATGGCTTCTCCTGTTGCTTCATCTGAGTTGTTTCCCTGATTGCCTTCCTTTATTTTATTCTACTCCTTTCAGTTCCACTTAGTCATTGTAGACCACAGATACGTTAGCATGAGTAAAGCTAATGTTACTCAAATGATAGTGTGTTAGACTGGGTGCGCACTTGGTATAATAATTCCCTATTTCTTTCTCTTTTTCCATTAGAGATTTATTGAATAGATATTGAAGAAGAAAAGACAATATATTGGTTTGTAAGGGAAGTAGCAGCCAAACATAAAAGAATTTGCTTTTTCTTTTTCCTTGCTTCTTTTTATGCCTGATTTTGATAATCTGGGCCCTGTCTATGATAAAACTTAATTTAAAAGGTACTAACTAATCATGTTTAATTTGTTTTCCTTGAAGTTGTGAGGCTCAGTTCTGGTCCCAAAACACAGCAACTAGTGAGTATCTTTTGCGATTCCTTGTGGTGTCCCACCTGGTCTCTCTGCCAGTCGAGAAGGACAGAGAGTCTCCTAAGAGCCCATCTTGTCTGAAATCTGTCTGTAGATCAGATATGCTAGACCATTTCAAGTTGCATTTCAAGGCAAGTAAACTGTGCTCAGAAGCACTTTATTGAGTCATACTCAAATTGTATGGATGAATTTGTTGTTCATGCATTTCTATTTTCAGATTTTGCCATTTAGTTGTATGGGTGAAATCTTGGTAGCTTAAAGCAGTAGCTTTTTCATCCTCACATTGCTTCTGCAGAAGGCAAACATTTGTATTCTGTTACTCTTAAAGTGCAGAAATATTGCATAGCAATTAGCACTGTGAGGATAATTGCCTCTTATGGGTACAATATGCCTCAGTTGTTTACTGCTAAGTGAAATGTGAAAAGTTGATATCAAATTAGGCAATAAAGAAGGCAAGAGCTTGACAGAAGGGAACCTGTTCCTTGCTTGTGGGTTCTGAGTGAGAAGCTCTGTGTATGAGGAGCGTGAGTCTGCTAAGTCTGTAGATCTTGGAAAAAACCACTTCTACTGTGTAAGATATGCACCATTCCCTGTGACTGCTCAGCATTTATGTTGCATCCCAGTAATATATTGCTATAAATCCAGAGAAAAATTGTCAATTACCAATATCCACTTGTATGCTCTGGTAGCCAGGGAGAGCCTTGAAGAAAAAGACTTTGCTCCTCTCTGTCCTTCACATTTCATTTCTAAAAATGTTGTGCAGTTTCATCTGCAAAACTCATTCTCATAAGCTCACTGAACTGCTGAAATTGTCTCCTTTCAATAAATCTGCAATTACCATGTTATTTAGAGCATCCACTGCGGACTAAATCACAGTATGAAAGGGCATAAACTGTGTGTGTAATCAGGAGTACAATGTGTACAGTTCTTTCTACACTGACCCTAATCACTGCTTTGCAAGAATGCCCTACACAACATTCACAGTGCATAATGGGCAAAATAACATGGGGTTATTCACAAATTCTGCTACTATTTTCCTTACTTCGTACTTAACAGTAAAGAGAAAGTCAACTGATTTCTTAAAGCTTCTTCTAAAGCATCCTAAAATAAGACCTCACCTTTTCTACCCTGCTCTCCAAGGAAACTTCTGGAGTATGAATTTCTGTGTAATGTAAAAACATGCAGTGGAGCAGTGAAAGACAAATTTGTTTCTGTGTCCTTGACTATTGGTGAAAAGTAGGAAAAATGCACTTAGATTTTTTTTTTAATGTTTATACCGTGTGAAAAGGGAAGCGGAGGAATGTAGCCTACACACAGACTGTGGAGGACAGCATTTGGTGTGGAGGGTTGTCCCTTTCAGGTCTGTGCTCTTTGTCCTATTCCCTTGTGTTTGTCTGACATTACAGTGTGTGCAAGAGCCCTGTGTAAATACTGAAGAGAATTTTCTTTTTTAATCAAAATGCATTAAAGAATCCCATCCACCACACTAAGGACTTTTTACTCCAAAAACATTAATATGGAAGAAATATTTTTTAAACTGTATTCTGTATAATACTAAACATTTTAATGGACTATCCATAATGAAAGACTAGAGATTTACTAGAGATATGTAGAGATTTTATTATTTATATGATTTGGACCATTTGGTAATATGTGGTAAGTATCATTTGTGTTAGATTAGGCACTACTGGTATAATATTGTCTGCTTTGTTGATCATTTAGTGTTACAACATTATTATTTTTAATATATTAAATGTGTTATATGGGGTTTTTAATAGACTGAATAGACTGCTCTTGGAAATTACATTAATATTGTATCTAAAGCATCTGTTCCATTTCAAAAAATTGTTCCTCCCCCCTCCCTTAAGGATTTTATCACTTGGGCTGCCTTGTCAGTTTTCTGAAAAAATTCTGTTTATACACTAGTCCATTATCCTCTCTGGGAAACCAGTGTTGCATTTTAAACCAGTCAAGTGAGCCGACTGGATTTGGCAGTGCACACGTGTGGAGAGCTTGAAAGGAATGATACAATTGATTCCTTGTGTTTTAACTCCATTATCTTCCACTTTTGGTAGATGGCTATTCAGGAGATAAGTAGTGGGTCAAGACTTCAATAAAATCAAGAGCTAACTATTAAGTATATTACAGGTCACTGTGGTGATTTTTAATACCCAGTCTTGAACGAGAAAATGTTACTGTTATTCTAACAAAATATAAGTAGGGGCGTACAACTTAAATAATTCAGTAAAGCAACATTTTTAAAGTAGGCAGTATTGAAAAAATGTTGCTTGGTTTTTTTATTTCTTTTTATTTGTCACACACCATTAAACGTCCTTTCCTCCAGGCTAAACCAGACATCTGCTACTTTGGCCTACTTATCAAAAGAAATGAAACTTTTATTGGCATGACATCATTACATTTAAGTGTCTTTAGGAGAGAAAGAAAATATCAACTGGATGAAGCTAGAATGCCATTTAATACCTAAGTGAACTACCTCCTGTTAGTAGAGAGAAGTGTTAATTTGCAAATGATCACTCAAGTTCAAGCACTTGTGTGTGCATTCTCCTGCACTTGCAGACAAGCCCCCAGAGAGATTATATCCCACGTTTTAACGTCAGAGTGGCTACCAGCTCCTGCCTTGGGAGGAGGAGAGAATAGCCAGTCAACAAGAGCAAGAAGTTAAGGATGTTGATGTGTACACAGGTTTTAGAATTAAGGATTTCTTGACATCAGAGTTGGACTTTAGGTTTCCTGAAGCTATTGTTTTAAATTACTGGCAGATTTAAGAAGAATGTGTAGTACACAGGCTATTGTCATCACTGTGATCGCAATGAAATGCAAGATGCTTTAGGGTTTTTTTGAGGTCTTTTTAATGCCTTAAATTAAAACTTGATTTGTGGAGCACAGTACTGCAGGTAGAATTCTGAAGTCACAAAATATAGAGGAGACTGCTGCATTCCACCTGTTAGCCTGAAGCTCTAAGTTTTCTCTGTTCATCACATACTGCTGTCTCAAAGGAGTCAGTAACATTTTCTTTCTAATGCTGATGTCAGGTATTGCCAGTGGGGAAGCTACACTTTCCTTTGTCTAGATTTCTGGAAGCTTTAGATATTTAGTCCATACATAGCACTGGATTTTAAAAGGCCAGCATGGGAAGGAACAATTAGTGGCAAATTCTGCTTGGAAAGGAAGCAGCTTCCTCTGTTCTCTTTTTTAATTCCTTGTGTTCTTTACCAAGAAACTTTATTCAAGGAAACAATGTCAAATTGAGTTTCCTAGAGGCTTGCCCAAAGCAAACCGCTTTAGTAATTGAGAGCTATGTTTCAAAATAATGGTGCAATAATAATATTTGACTACTCGTTAGTAAAATCTGTGACCAAAAAAAAAAAAAAAAAAAGCCAAACCCTAAATAAATTGTTTAGTATGTTTTTCTGTTTCTGTGTGCCCCTCTGATTTCCTTTCGATAGAGTCTAGATTGGAAAGACTTTCAAGAGGCCTTCTCTTCCTTTCCTATGTGAAAATATGTTAACAACATGTCTATATTTCTGTTCTTTGAGACATCTTTTTGACTACCTTTCTGAAAGTTCTCAAAGAAATAAGATTTTGTAATTGATTCATCCCACCCATTCCAGCACTTTATGCAGTTAGAAGTTCTTCTAATCCCTAAGCTCACTCTGTGCTGTGGTGCAAATCTTCTCATGGCAGCATCTCAGTTCCAATTAAGAAATAGTGTCATGATGGTTGATGGTAGGGTGGGATTATTCCTCTCTTTTTTCCAGAAATTTTAGCCAAGATCTTCTCAATTCTACTGTTGCACACACCACTGGCGATAATTTTTAATAGCTACAGAACCTAGACAGATGCTTTTCAGCTACACTTTGGCATGGTACCAGATCACTACATTTTCAGTGCAGTTTTCCAATGGGATTTTTCTTTGAGTACACAATGTAACATTTTGATTTAGGCTAATCCTCCTTAGCTTCTTTGAGTTGCAGAAAACTTAGTTTTAAGTAGTGATAGAGGCCTTAATAAAGTCAAAACATATGTATCCACTACTCTGCTTCCAAACTTGAGGCCTCTTGCCTTGTCAAAGGAATAAAAAGTTTTTAATTTTCTGTGTGATGTGTTTTTAGGAAGCCTTTTTTTGTCTTCTGCTAATTGCAGGGGTGAGGAGGAGTTCTGTTTCTTGCACGTAGTCTAGTTACTTGTTCTCGAGGCCTTTAATTCTTCATGTGTCTTCTTTTAGGGTTTTAGAAATAGCCTCGAAAAAAAGAATTTTTTTGCTATTTTGAGATCTTGCATGCAAGTTTTCCAAATAGTCAGTTTTCAAGTAAACAGGCCTAAGTGTGAAAATATCCAGCTTAGATCCAGCTACCCTTGAGTATGCCTGTTCTTTCCATACTACAGGCTAAGATCTTTACTCCTTACGTGGGCAAACAGTAGATCATAGTTGACTTTTTTAGTGGATACTCATACAAAAGGACCATTGTATACTTTGTTGTCTTGATGTCCATACTAGATGCTTTTCCATTTTGTTCAATACCAAACCTCTTTTCTCTTTGGTATTCTTTTTACTACAATTTGTATGGCAGTTGCACATTTCTGCTGCACGCTACTGATTTCTGTCTTTGTAGGCATCAGTACTTAGTAATTTTGATTAGTGTACTTAGATTTGACCAACTTTTCCATGTTTCCTTCTCATCTCCAGGGGTTGAAAGGATGGTTCTCTAAACTTGAATAACTCTTCAACCATTATCATCTTTGCTTCGTAGAAGATACCATCTACTTTCCAAGATTTAGCATCCCATGAGAATTTCGTAGGTTATAAAGAAAAAGCCTTCCAGTCTCTGTATAGAGAAACTTGAAGCAGATTGGACCGTGTTGCATACGTATCTGTATTAATCTGTGGTCTCTTGAGACTTAATATGCAAAATCCAAATGGAAGTTTTTCTATGAGTTCCCCTCAGCATCCTTTCCCACACATCCCTTTTGTGTTAGGCTGTCAGTTCTCTGCGTTATTCAAAAGTAAAATGTCACTCTGACCAACCAGAGTATGTTACCAGAACAGAATAAACCAGAGCATAATGCTTTTACAGTTTGCAAAACTTGCATTATGCACTGTAAATTGAAGGAGTAATGACCCACCGCTCTGGTTTTAGGCATAACTCTGTTAGTCACAATGAGCATTGTACATTTTTCTCTCCCTGAAATGGGTATCAGCATCAGCAGTGTAAATCACTTGCATATAATTTGAAAAATGTATACATTTGTTTCCATAGAAACCTGTGTAGTTCCTGATTTTTTTGTTGTTTGCTGTTTCAGCATGTAAATCTCATCTATTACCTCTTGATTTTCAGGAATTTTCCAGTCTGTCTGTATGAAGGTGCTTCCAGATATTGTAGAGCTGGACATAAATAAATAGCCAAGATTTAGCATTTTTTCTTACAGTCATTTTGTCTCTCTCACATTTGTCAGTCATAGTATGTGGTTAATGAATGAAGAGAGTTATTTTATTTAGAAAATGAACAGTGTAGCGTCGCTATATGGGACTTCCATTCCTAGCTGTGTCATTATCAGTACAGCTGAAAACAACACAAGTTTGTTAAATAAATGCCATGGGTTTACTTCATATTGGGATTTTCATTGTAAAAGTAGTTCTTTTGAGTAAGTAGGAAGAAGGAATAGAGGAAGGAAGGGAGGAGACAAAGAATGATGTTTCTGGGATCATATGGAATCTTAGAATCACTTAAGTTGGAAAAGACCTTTAAGATCATTGGGTCCATTAACTCAGCACTGCCAAATCCACCACTAAACCATGTCCCCAAGTGTCTCATCTGCATGTCTTATAAATACCTCTAGGAATGGTAACTCCATCCCTTTCCTGGGCAGCCTTTTCCAGTGCTTGACAGTGCTTTCCATGAAGAATTTTTTTCCTGCTATCTGGTCTAAACCTCTCTTAGAGCAATTTGAAGCCATCTCCTCTTGTCCAATCACTTGTTACTTGGGAGAAGAGGACAACATCCGCCTGGCTCCAACCTCCTTTAAAGAAGTTGTAGAGAGCGATAAGGTCCCCTCAAGACTTCTTTTGTCCAGGCTAAAGAACCCCAGCTCCCTCAGCTGTTCCTCATAAGCCTTGTGCACCAGACCCCTCCTCAGCTCCATTGCACTTCTCCGGACACCTTCCAGCGCTTCAGTGTCTTTCCAAGACTTAACACAGCGCTCGAAGTATGGCCTCACCAGTGCCAAGTACAGGGGGACAATCACTGCCCTGGCTCTGCTGGCCACTTCTGATACAGACCAGGATGCCACTGGCCTGGGCACATGCTGGCTCATGTTCAGCTGCTGTCAGCCAGTACTCCCAGGTCCTTTGCCTCCAAAACACTTTCCAACCACTCTTCCTTTAGCCTGTAGCACTGTCTGGGATGTTGTGACTCAAGTGCAGGACCAGGGACTTTGGCTCGTTGAACACCATCCAGCTGGCCTTAGCCCATCAGTCCAGCATGTTCAGATCCCTCTGTAGAGCGTTTCTGCCTGGATGGGGCTGTCTTCACCAGCACTCCCTGGGCCTAGCTATCCAGCCAGCAAACAGTGCACCCATCCAAGCCATGAGTAGCCAGTTTCTCCAGGAGAATGGTTGGGGAAGTTTCCCTCTTCCATTAAGCATTGCCAGAAATGTACTCCTATATTCTTGGCATTGAGGTATCGAGACTTCATATTCTTCTGGAATATAAGTTCCAGGAAAATAACCTCACAAGTCATTATAAATTTCACTTTATAAGTCCATGTTTGCTACTTGCAAGGTTCACACAATATACATTCACATGTTCATTAACATGTAAATGCACATGCATTTCCTTGTTCAACTGTAATTACCTAAACCAGAAGTTTGGGTGAAAAAGAAGTCAAACTTCTGATCCTTAATTTGGTCTCTCAAATGCATTTTGAATCAATTAAATCAGAACAGTATAATTTCTAGAAACACAAATTGGTTTTTATTCCCTATGAAAATGCCTCATTTGTTTTTTTCAATGTACAGATAGTAATGATTTGTAACTAAAGAAGCAGAAAATGATTTTTTAAGGCTAGTAAGAAGAAAAAGCACCCTTGGTCTCCCAGCGGTCTTGTTCATCTCAGGGGTGCACTGTCTGTTGGAAAGTGTCCTTGTGTGTTTCTAATGCATAGAAGAGCTCTTACTAATAGGCTGCTTCGACAAATCACTCTGCATTTTAAAAAGCTGCTTCCGACCCTTTTCTTCAATGGTCATAAGGTTACAGGTCCAAGTTTTAACTTGCCTGTGTGGAATAAGGCATCTGTTGAAATGATAAAGCACAGTGCTTGTTGCAGACCCTTTTACAGGAGAGTGCTGTGAGTTGTTTCCACAGTAGCTAACTAACATCATCATGACCCTGAAGAACAACAGGAAAAAGTATTGAGGGGCAGAATGTGAAAATGGTCACAAAAAAGGCAGTGGAGAGAAAACATGGATTCACAGAAAGAACAGTCAAAGGCCAAGGGTGAGGAATGGAGACAAAGAAAATAATTAGTCCAAGCTTAGTGAATGAGGAGGGAATGGGAAAGATCTCGACTCTGGAAATAAGTAGGGAAAATTAGTATCTCCCAGTGATGAGGAGGGTAAATATAATAAGGTAATGCACGACAAACTGAAAAAAGCATATATCAGCAAAATGGCAGAAGGTGATTCTGCTATTTCAGATGCAATATGAGAAATGTGGATGCCAGAGAGGCATTATCCAGGATAACTGATCCAGGGACTAAAGTCATGTTTTGGTAATACAGCAGAGACAGAGAGAACTGGCTTTGTTAATAGGCTGAATGTACAAGGTCTTAGAGGGGGTTTGATGTTGGGGTGCTTTAGCCTCTTTCTTGCTCTGCAACTAGAAGAATTGTGCTTTTTCCTTGTGGACTTTGGCCTATATTGTTACTTAACTGTGAGGTCTGTGGCTTATAATTCTGAGTTTCTGTTGTCTGGCACTAAACCGGTGCTTGTTCATTTTGCCTTTTTTTTTTTTTTTTTTTTTTTTTTTTTTCATTCTTTCCAATTATATAGAAGTAATTATTCATTCATTGTTTTCATTAAACTTTAATAAATAAATGAGAGACTCAAATTTTGCTTGAGATATGTTAGTAACTCCTTTACATCTTCATCTGCTTGAAGATAATGGATGAAATGAAGGCCACAACTGGAAATTAAGGCTATAAATTTACAGGTAGGGATTCCAGTCTAATCAATATTTTGCTGATAACGACAACAATTTAATCTAATGAAATATGTTTGCTTTAAGATGGAGAATCAATGTTTGGACATGAAAAACAGGTGTCAAGTTTGACAGTGACATTGCTGTCAGTATCTGTAGGAGAGCGGATTAAGTCAGCAAGCAGAGCATCAATTCTGTCAAATAGAGTATGTGAGAAACTAATGAAAAAGTGGTTCTTGCTTATGAGCTTTATTCCTTCAATAATCTGTTAATCTATTTTTTATCTTACATCCCTTCTCCCTCTCTTTTCTTCCGACTTGCAATTGAGAATACAAAATGCATTCTCTCTACTTCAGTTAGTCTCTTCTGTATTGTGTTCTGAGAGCTGAATTTGTTTAATTATGGCATACAAGAAGCACTGCATTGTGTTTCAGTGTTCCTTACAGTTATTACTTGAAAGAGAACCAGAGTTATGTGGTCATGCAAACAAATACTCCAAGATTAAAAAAAACACGTTGAGAGACAGAAAAGGAGAACAGAGATGGAACAAATCTAAACACATTTCTTCATCAAATCCACAAGCAGTAACAGGGAAAAAGAGTTCTAAACGTGTAATTTGCAATCAAAGATAAGAACAAGTGTTCTATTAAATTAAGTAGGAAGCCTTTCCTCTAGTGTATAAGAAAGCTCTGATTCTGCAGTCTGTTTTCCTTTACTACAATTTTACCTGTCTACCAGGGAACATTTTAACAGAGAGGAAGAGGCTGAATAAAAAAAATCTTTCCTACTAGTTACACCTCCTAAGCTTTGTAAACAGTTCAGATAATATGCTGAAAGCACACCGGCTGATGAAAAATATTATTTATGATTCTACTAATACAGAAATAATGCCATCATTTTGGAAAAGGGCCTCTAAATTCTGTAGGTCTTTGCAGCTCAAGCGATGTGGAGAGTTCAGTTCTGACACCAGGTGACAGTGGTCAGTGTTGGTCAGCTGCTGTTACACTGGGAGCTGCTCACCTTCGGAGCTGCCTTTCCCTCACTTGTGGAGTGTCACTTCCTCTCTCCTCTTGTGACAACAGGAGCCACTCCATCACTACCAGCTCCCGGCACTGCCAGATGCATCAGCAGCTGCTACAGTTCTCATCTACAAATTGTGGGGTATAGCAACACCATGCTGTTTCTCAGTGAACAGTTAGAGTATGTCAGTCATGCTCCCAGCTTACAACCAGCATGTCTGTGCCCTTGCAGTGCCTTGAAACTGGTACACTTGACCTTTAAGTCTAATTATACCCTTTTAGCCAAGGGTAAACCACCAAGTCAGGATATTTTAGCAGTATTCCTCTTGCAAAAGCAAAGCAAGGTGTCGTAAATGTGCAGAGCCGCTCTCTGCCTGAGACTCCACATGTCACCTGAGAAAAAGAACAGGCCTAGAACCAGGAGTTACAGTATCCCTGTATTTTAAACTAACCAGAAACTATTGCCTGCTTTCCTCCTCTAAACTGCAAATAAATGAGAAGGTTTTGCCAAAGGTGCTGTGTCTTCATACAGACTTTCAGTTAGGCCCCTGCTTCACCTTATTTCTTAATGATACTAGTTCATAATAGTACCTTAGCTGAAAATAAAGTTATGGAGCTTTTTAACAACTCTTGCCTTGTATTTCTAGGTATCATTAGCTAGGGAGTGACTGCTGGAGGGAAGCTCTACAATGGACTGAAAAGGGAGAATATGCTCTTATTTCTATGCCTTCTGGAAATCAATCAGTGTATTCCAGGAATTGTCTTTTTCCTGGTAAATGCATGCAAAGCAAAGATTGTGGGTAGGAATCAATTATTGTAGCTTTATGGCATTAGCTGCAAGCAGTGATAATGTCCTTTCAATACTCCACTTAGGATCTTAG
Organism: Sylvia atricapilla; assembly: GCF_009819655.1. Taxonomy (NCBI): domain Eukaryota; kingdom Metazoa; phylum Chordata; class Aves; order Passeriformes; family Sylviidae; genus Sylvia; species Sylvia atricapilla. Next base: position 101,950,078 of record NC_089140.1, on the reverse strand, counting down.
ACTCCCTGGAGAACCTAGGCATTCATCAAGAAATCTTAGGCTTCAGCTCTCTTTGTTCATTGCTGTTTCATTTTCCAGTAGGGTGATCTGTAAAGTCGATGTCCCATCTTTTATCACATGTGGAAGCCATATGATTCACGTAGATTAAATCTTTGGCGCAGTGGATAAATGTAGGTCTGATATTTCATCTCAGAGTGGATATTAAGAGCTGAACAAATGTGCTCCACCTTGCCAGCCTTCTACCTTGCAGGAAAATGACCAAGGAGAACTGTCTTGTTCACAGAAATTGAATTGTTCCAGGAAAATATCATGACAGATTGTAAGACTAAATTTGTCAGCAGTCTGGTAGGACAGGCTCGTTGCTTGACATCCACCCTAGTTGCCATATGGATTTTTGAGGCCTGTGCTGCATGCATTCCAAATCCTTGGATTATGGTTAGGGTTATCCTCTGTTTCCTGACAGAGTTACCAAAACATGACATTGAAGCCATGTCATTTAGAAGCCAGAAATATCATTAGCAACCAATCTACTATGGATCCATTTGCTAGGAGTCACAAACTTGTCAAAGACTGGAGAAAATGTTTTTGCAGGTAGAGATGTCTCCCAGTTGGGTTTACATACTAAATCACCTGCCAGCATTATTTCTTCAACAAGGGGAAGGCAGATCTGTGCAGGTGGCTTGTTATTCCTAGAGATGGGCGCTGTAGTAAATGCTTTTATTAGATAGGAAGTGGCTTCATAGTTTCATTGAAAGAATAAACCAATTATGCATAACAGAATACCCAAATTGTATCACCCCTGAAAACATAGAAATGAATGGATAAACCAGAAACTGTATGCTCAAGCCTTTGGCCACCACATACTAAATACTTGTATTATTTTGAATTAAAGCATTGCTCAGATATATTGCTGTTCTGAATCACAAACTATACCTACCTAGGTTTTAAGGCATAAACCCTTCTTTGTGTACTTTTAGGATTTTACAAAACATCCAAAATGTACCACAAAAACCATAGAAACTTTCATTTTGTGTGATCTATATAGTTATCAAATAATTAATGATAGTGGATGCTGACTGTGTTTAATTACACAAGATATTAGTATGAAAGATGAAAGAACCCTCATGTGGAGTGAAGAGAAAACATTAAGTGAAAATATGTGCTTAACAAAAAGAAAATAATTGAAAAACGTTGAAATGTACTGCTGTTTTTTTTTAAGATTCAATTGCCTCAGGCCTGCTGTATCAGTGTAGCACAAGAACCTCTAGTCCTCTATCTTCTTACTTTGCAACTAGCAGGTGAACAGTCTGCAAGCACCTTGCAGATACCCTAGGCAATATGCTTGGCTTAGCTTTGTAACATTGTAATTTGTCTTTTGTTGAAGGGATAGATTTATTTCCTTTGCACTCACATGGCCGATTCTGCCCCCGGATGTGTACATTAGGTATCAGGCTGCCCCGCCAAAAATGACAGAGTGTGTTTTACTCCGGGCAATGTTTTACTATAATGTGAGATTGGAGTGTGTTAGCCTGTGGTCACAAGGTGAGCCATTTGGCATCTAATGAAGTTGGTTTTGTTTTGGATGCAAGTGAAGCAGGTGCTTTTTAGAAAGTAGAGTCAGTTGCAAAAGGAATGGAAACCTTAAAAATTACCAGCTCCACTTGGCTCTATGCCTCAAGCCATGAATGTTTGATTTATACAAAGGACTTGGGTTCTTCTTCCACCTCAGATATTGCATTGTACAAGTTATATTTTCTATTTCCACAACATTATTGAAAAAATACTTTATCTAGAAAAACAAGCTCAAAGCAAAATACAATGACCATTCACATCATAATGAGAGTATAGATTGTGCTATCCATATAGTTCTCTGATTGGAATAATTGCTCAGTAAAAGTGGTAATTAAAGTTCTTTTTTCTTTCCTTTATCTTCTTATTTTCCATAGTTCTTCTGTATAGAAAACTTTTTTCTCCTCCAGAATGTTGCCAGCAGCTTCCATTTCTTAAACTTCACTCTTGTCTTTACTGCTGTTTAAGTTCTGCTCAACACCAGGGATGCTCTCCCTGCTGTTGAGCAGAAAGTAAGTGCTGAAAACTGCCCCTCTCTCCCCACACTTGGAAATGTCTCCTCCTGCCATTGCAGCTTTTCTGGCCAGTTGTGCCTGGACTGCCAAGAATTGGCCGTGATCTGCAGTCTACAGTGACTTAGGACAGTTCTTAATGACCATCTGTCACACAAAATGCTCAGTTTTTTTCCAGACATGTTTATTAATAAACATCTTATATGAGATCACAGTCATAAACTTGATGGAAGTCAAGAACAGGAATCCTGTATTTTGTGAAATCGTGCTTTTGCTAAAAAGTGTTTTGCTGTTCTGACCTAAGTCCTGATAGTAATCCCTCTTTGCTTTTCTCCAGTTTGCATCTTCATGCAGTGTGTGATTTTTCTCTACTTTCTTTCCATAATTTCTATATTGATCCACTGTTCTTTAAACTAAAAAGCCAACTCTTTATGAACTATTTTGTCTTTTTTTCAAGAAAGCAAATGATAATATATTTTTTAATACACCTTTTTTATATTACTTAATAATTGGGTTCAAGATAAGAATTAATGTACCGATATGGCTTTACTTAAATGTTGGATATGTGGATGTATTTTAAAGTGAAACAGCAATCATTAGTGTTACCATATGGACTGCCAGACTTAAATGCATATAAAAATATATGCATATAAAAATATATTAAAAAAAACCACAGGGGTGAGATATCTGCAGATAACTGCTAAATTTCTCTCCTGGTGAGACAAACAGCTACATGTGAACCAAAATATAATATTTAAGGCATACACAAGGTAACCACAAGAAAGCTGAAATGGATACCAGCATTGTTTGTGCAATTCTGCAGCATTATTGAGAAAGAATTAAATTTTTAGTTCTTGCAATTAAATAAATTCGGCATTTTTAGTGATGTCTGTGATACTGTCAGGCATTTTTGTGCCTTGTTACATTTTCATAGTGGTATTTGTGTGTACAGTTATCTTTATAATGGTTAGTGGGTGTTATATGGGGAGCTCTCTGTTAGTCAGTGGTTTTGGTAGATTGCCTTCAGAATGTTTCATATACTCTTCTTCATTCTTCCTTAAAATAAATGGAGACAGTTTAAACCAACTTTTAGGAATTTTATTTCAGGGTATTCCAGACAATGCCTTAGGCAAAAATAAAATTATATATATATATATATGTGTGTGTGTGTGTGTGTGTATGTATATATTTATAGAATAGCTGTCCTGCACATATTTCTTTTGTCTCTACAGTATTGCTATGTAAATTTTGTTGTCCATATGTTTCTCTCTTGACTTAAGAGAGAGGTTTCCTGATCATTATGTAGAACTATTTCTGTTTAAAAAAAGTTAAATGAATTGCAAATTCTTTTGAATCAAACGAATTTATTTGTTTTATTTTAAATAGCTTTTCTGTTGCACTGAGAGCAAAATTGTTTCAACAACCTGCAGTCGTGTAGGTAATTGTATGACCTGCTGAACATCTTGTAAAAAATAATGTGGCTATAGTTACAAACATTAGGCTTTTCCTTTATCAGGAGATTCTAGCAACATCACTAACAACAGGATTCAACCTCGAGTCATTTGTTCATGGCTTTGAAAACTGTAAATGGAATTATTGCCTTATTTTATGTGAATTCACGGGGATTACTTTTGTATGGACCATGATTAATGCCTATGAAGCTGCCAGAAGCCTCCTAGGGTTTATACTGCCAGTTGTACCTAACTTCCTCTATGTGTTTTTAATCTTGTTACTGCAAATTTATCTAAAGAAAATTTGGATAAGTGATTTGGCATAAACATGGACAAACGCATGCTTTAGACTTCCCTCTGCTCGAACTCAAAATCACCATAATAATAGGTTCAGATTTTAAGCTTTCTGTTTGTGATTTTAAAGCTCTCTTACAAATATGTAAGGTGGCATTGCACAGCATGTATAAACACTACCTGGTTTTGTCTTTATTCTACAGCATTGACATATAGTGCTTTCCTCCAGTGACAGGTGACATTCTGAGCCAAAGCCGGATTCAAATAATCAACCTTTGTCTTTATTCAGCTGCTTTTTCATATGCCCTGAATCTGCTAAGCTAAATAGTGAACTAGTACCAAGAATAGACTTTCTGATGAGACATTTGGCACTTCTGCTCTTATCAGGGAGTCTGGTTGACCTGAAGATCTCAATAAGCATCTCTACGTGCTCTAGGAATAACTAAAGGTTTCCAGCATCTTTGAGGTCCCTCATTATCCAATTATATTTCTGTCTGAAGTGGGTCCTCCACGCTTCCTTTAGGCAGCTGAGAATAGCTGAAGCTTTTCTTCCAGTCTCCACTTCCTGCTGCATTTTGCCAACAGCAGTGGAGAGAAAGGAAGAAAACCAAAAGTGTATTTTCCTGTTTGTGTCAGCCAGCAGCTTTTACTACACCTGTTACTCAGAAGACAAGACAGCGAAAATGGAAGTTCTTGGGATGCATCTAAAGCATGGAACATAATGTGTCATAATATTGCACAGGGTATATTACATGATAGTGCTATGGTGAGCATCTCTCCCAGGGCATTTGCATGCTCAAACACAACCCTAAGTGGGAAGGATAATAGGATATTGTCCTGAATATTGATAGGAGGTTAAATGTAAATGCTCTGATCTCTTGGTGTTAGTGGAAGTGTTTTATTTTGACTTTTGATGACAATTTAATGGGAAACTTGAGAACACGTGAGACTTGGCTGTGTTCACCGCTTTCACCTACCAGGAATATGTCATCCACACTCCTGTTCAGCCAAAGCAAAACTTAAGGCCTTTGTTAATTTGCTTTCACTAATGAGCCTCAGGTACGTCAGGGAGCTTTTCAGGTCTCTTTGCTGCAGGTAGGATCCCCCCATACAGGGGTCCTGTGCCTCAGATATCCTGGGGGGAATTGCTGTTCTGCAGCATGCTGGAAAGGGCAGAGAATACATGTCTTCTGAACTTGCAGATCTTTCCTCAGTGTGTTGGGCTACAGCAGTTTTGCTATGACAGCCACATGTCATGGCTGTGTGGTGGCTGAATTCACTCATGAATTCGGAGAGAAAACTACACTTGGGCTTGTAGAAACATTTTCCTTGTCTTATTTTAGCTCATAATTGAAATCAGATTTTCTCCGGGGATAGTCTTGCCATATTGAACAAATTTAACACTTCCAAGAATTTGTCTTTTTTGTTATTGGCAGAAGCCAGTGTTGGAAGTTTCAGATCAGTGAGTTAAATCAGGAATGCATTTGTACCATGCTAAACACTATTACAAAAATTAGCACTGAAGTGGTTCCTTTCTTTTGCCTGTTGAGTTTTTTCTTCTGTCATAAGCAAGGACTGCAGTATAAGGCACCAGTCCCTCGAACCCCTGTTTATTCTTTATGGTAGTATTAGATGTTCAGTTCAATTCAGTGAAAGAGCTGAAGCGAAGTTGCATACGTCTAAGCTGTCATGTGAGCACCCTCTGCTTTAACTAGTAGAAGAATGAATTGTTTCACTGTTTTTCTGGTGTGGTATTTTCCCAGTTAGGAATCAGTCTTGTATTAGAATACTTGTAAGTATGAATTAAGATAGTGAAAGTTTCATTTAAACAAAGGGAAGGAAAAATTCTGGTCAAAATATTCTCAGACATCTAACACTAATTTGCTTTAAGGCTTCTTGAAAGTTCTGTCCATGGAAACTCCTGTTTAATTTAATTCTTAATTAAAATCATTACTCTGTGGCATATCTAACTAATTGTTTAGCAAGAGTAAAAAATGTCAGTGTCTTAATAATTTTCCAGACTTAACGAGCTGTAGTTATCGGAAGAAAGATGTTCTTTCTTGGGTGCTTCCTTTTCATATGTCTTGAGTAGTCTTTTGTAGTTTTAAAAAATAATATTGTTTTAATTACCATGGTTACATGCTGCTAGTGCTGATACAATTTAAAACGATTGCTTTCTGCTCCAATACTTAATGCACTTAGAATTCATCAAAAATGAAACAAAAAAAATCTACAGTGCAAAATTTCGTGTCTATTTTAGGTTGCTATCTTTGGAGGCTTTGATACTCTGTTCTTCATTCAGGGAACACTCACTATTAGCTGAATGCAACTGAAAATACTCAAAATACCAAGCTAATCTGTGGTGGGCTGACCTTGGCTGGCTCTGGCTGCCCGACACGTTGCTCTCTCAGTGCCCCTCCTAAACAGGACAAGGGACAAAATAAGTTGGAAAAGCCCATGGACCAAGGTAAAGAGAAATAGATCTCTTGCCAGTCACCATCAGGTGCAAACCAGACTCAGCTTGGGAAGAATGAATATGATTTTTTGTGATTGGAGATAGACTTGACTAGTGGAAACAAATGGAAACAGTGAGACTACCTATCCTCAGAGCCTTGTCCCACAGTGTGTTGGCTGGAGCCAGCTGGAACCTGGCATCTCCTCACAGAGGCCACCCTACAGTCCTGCTAGCACCTGGGCAGCTGCACTCAGGACCCCATCCTAACTCACTTGTTTCATGGTTTAGATAAGGTTCTCCCCAGTTTAATGCCCCCACCAAGACTTGCCAAAACCTGACGAACCTTCTCTTCCACCTTCCTGCTCCAGGGATGGAGTTGAGAATTAGAGGCACAAAAGGTGAAGATCACACAGTTGTATGGGATGATAAGTGCCCTCAGCAGTGGAATAGCTGGAAATACCCTGACCTTCATGTTGCTTTTCATTCAGCTTTTAGAGAATAAGGAAAAAATAGCAGTATCTCCTTCCAGTGTTACACCAGTGAAGCTGGTCTAGACTCATATCTTAGGAGCAGCTGAGGAGACTGAGATTAGTCTAGAGACTTAGTCTAGAGAAAAAGAAGCTCAGCTCATTATTACTCTTTACACTTACTGAAATGAGGTTATAGGGAGGGGGTGTCAGTCTCTTCTCTCTGGTAACAAGTGACTGGACAACAGGTTAAGGCCTCATGTTTCTCCAGAGAGGGTTTATATTTGATGTCAGAAAAAAAAAATGTGGAAAGGATTTTCAAGCCCTGAAAAAGGCTGCCCAGGGAATGGGATGAAGTTACCTTCCCCAGAGATATTTAGAAGGCATGTAGATGTGGCACTTGGGGATGATGTTTACTGGTGAGTTTGGCAGTGCTTTGATTAATGGTTGGAGTCAGTGATCTTAAAGGTCTTTTCCAGACTTAACATTTCTATGATTCTATAAATATCGAAGTATTTTGCCAACAGAGGATTTCGTTATTCAGATTGGAGATATTGAATGGAATTTCTGTGATCTTACAGTGAGAAGTACCTAAGTCAGAAATTGAGCTGAAGTTTCAAATTATCCAGTACAGGGATCTTTCCACTAAACTTATCACTGTGGGTAATATGGATCCACACAGACTTTAACTGATGGATTTGATCTGACAGACAAGCTTTTGTGGACTTCAGGTCTCTGTCGTTTTGTCTTTCTGTGACTTTCTTTTTCCATTTGGTCTGTGTGTTTTACCTTTGAGATCCAGTCAGGAAAACCTCACAGGAGTGTTTCCATCTACTCTGCCCTGGTGCCGCATGACCTCAAGTGCTGTGTACACTTTTGGGCACTGCAGTGTAAGAAAAATATCGAGCTATAAGGCAATGTCCAAAGGAGAGCCACAAGGATGGGAGAAGGGCTGAAGGGGAAGCTGTAAGGAGAACGTCTGGAGTCACTTTTTCCATTCAGGCTGGAGAAGAGGCTGAGGGGACATCTCACTGCAGTCTCAACTTCATCATGAGGGGAAGAGGAGGGGCAGGCACTGATCTCTGCTCTGTGCTGACCAGTGACAGGACCTGAGGCAATGGCCTGAAGTTGTGTCAGGGGAGCTTTAGGTTGGATATCAGGAAAAAGTTCTTCACTGGAAGGGTAGTTGGACACTGAAACAGTTCCCCAGGGAAGTGGCCACAGCACCAGCCTGACAGAATTCAAGAAGCATTTGGCCAATGCTCCCAGGCACAAGGTGTGACAATTGGGGTGTCATCTGCAGCACCAGGAATTGGACTAGATGAACTTTATGGGTACCTTCCAACTCTACGATCCTATGAGCTAGTACAGCAAGATCAATATAATTTTTCTAATACCTTATTATTGGCTACTTTTTATTTTTGTAGATTACGTATTGGAAATGGAGTTCTGAATATCATAATCCTTATTACGAGTCAATGGAGTTATTTATTAAAATGCTGTTGTGCTACTGGCAGGCTTAAATAGACATAAACCAGAAGCTCAGTTATCCCAAAATTTCCAGTTTAAGTTGGTTATACATTGTATGAATATTTCTTGATTTTATGTGCATATATATACACTAAAGCCAGCAAACCATTTTAATTTGCATGTAGATTACTGACAAAAAAAATAAGCATCATCATAATTCAAGATTATAGTAGACGACCCCTACACCATTCTGCAAATTCAAAAGCAGCAGCTCTTCTATTGTCGCCTTCTCATTTGGTTCAATTATGAGTTACAATAAGAGCTTATATTTTCTATCATGCAAATGCAAATTTTCATACTTAAATTGTATGGTTTATATCTTTCTGAATATTTCCTATTTTCTAAAATTAAACTACTTTAAAACTCTGTTTTCGTTTTTAAATAAGGACATCTCTTTGGCTATTCATTGACCTAAAACTCTGGGAACTGCTGATTTTGAGCTGTTGTAGGTGCTTGTCGCTTTTTATAGGTTTGGATTTTAGGATTTTTTTTGCTCCTTCTTTACTCTCTTCCCAGTTTTGTTGGAAAAAGCATGCTGAAAGATTAAAACTTTGCTAACTCTGAGCACTTCACAAACTCTATGTAACGTATTATCCTGAGTTTTTCAGTTTCATAATTGTGATAAAGATAGGGCAAAGCTGGCAATGTGAAATTTCTGTGCTTAGAAGAAAAATGCATGATTTATAACAGATGTCATCAATTTATAAATTCAAATTAGACTAACTTACAAGTAGTGACTGTACAGTACTTGTTTTTTATTACTTGGTTGATGACTTTTTTCAGCATAGGAATTATTTTCCATTAGTTCAGTTCAATTGGAAAAAAGCAATGCTTAATGGACTTTGAATCCCAAGGCATTGATGACAGACTTAGGTAGTTTTCAGATTTATTTAATTGCTGTCATATGCAGTTCTGTAATTTGGCACACCATCTTACATCTGGTGCACTTTTACTGTTTTCCTTGAGTTGTGTGGTAAAACTGTTTCTGAGTGATCTGCAGAGCAGATCAAGCTGAGCAACCGCCTGTCTTGGACCAGTGAAACTGTAACCTAGTCCTGGTCCCTCTCCTTTGCTTATGTTCACAGGTACTTTAGCAACCTCCCATAACCTCTGCTTTCCTGAATATTTGATGGCTGCTTTGTGCTCTTCCATGTCAGTTATGGTTCTGGCATAAATGCACAAGTTCTTTAATCCATTTGACAGGACCAAGTTTAGAGGGGGGGAAGGAAGGAGAAGGACATAGCCAATGCAAAGTGATGTGAAGTGTTTAAAGCTAGGGATGCTGGAGGCAACAGAGGGAAATGTGGTCCTGATAAATGTTTAATCTTTAGGACTAGAGAAGGGAAATAAACAAAACAGGCTCAAGATCATGTGTGGAAATAAAGCATGGTTTAAAGGAAATAACATAGGCTTGACTAATATATGATACACATTACACAAAAGCATATTTATTTTCTTATTTTCTTCTTTATCGCTTGTTTGTGTTTGTTTATCTGTATTCTTTTTGTCAGTAGATCATATATTTCTCTATTGAGGCAGATACCAAATTCCCAGGCATATACATTTTTGTTGGAACCTTAGGACTCTGTTAAATCTTAAAAAGAAATAACTTCAAAACCATTTACCATCCAGTACACCCTGTTTTCCCAGGTGTTCTCCTTTCTCCTCCGCTGCAGTTTATTTCTTTACTAAAATGTATCAGAAACTATGATGATGAGCTGATTTCTTCTGTGTTTCATGCTTCAATATAACACTATAAATTACCTTCATCAGCAAGCATCTTTGCTTTTTATGGGGAGTGGCATAGCAAAGAAGACTGGTGGTAAATAACCTCTTGATCTGTCATAGAGAAATTCAAAGACATCTACCAGAGAGGGAACAATGTGTGGGATTTCCTAAAGTATTTTAAGATAGGTATAGCAGGAAAAAAAAGGTTGAATATGTTCAACCAATAAATCAAAAGTGTATCTTCTTAGTGTAAGTACTTTTCAAAAACTTTAATTTAGAAAATATTTTGTATTTTTAAATGTTGCAGCTGGTACGAAAGCCAAATTTTTTACTTATCAAAGACAAAAACGACATTTGAGATTGTGAGTGAAAAACGTTTTGAATTACTCAGTAGCTAGAACTACTTGGGTATGATTGAAGCTCCTGTAAAAGTCCTGAGGGTGGACCTAACATGAGGACATGTATCCAGACTGAGTGTCAAATACATAGGAGATTCTTTTGGGAAATGAGTCTTGTCACAAATGAAACAAAAGATCTTATCAACCTTACAGTACTTACATGTTTATAGTAGTTAGCACATAACAGTATAGTACAAAGACAATATTCTGTTCCCCTTTGACATGTATGTAAGCTCAAAGTTTCTTTTACCAGTTGTTAAAGAGAATCTGATTCATTTATCAGGTTTATGCATTTGAGAGTTATTTGTCAGAACTGATCTCGCTGTACATCATTTGGTTAAGGTTGATTGCACATGTCAGATTAGAAAGAATGGTAAATACTCTTTTTAGATGAGTAACATTGATTGGTGGCATTTTCTCTTCAATGCAGATTTATATGACCATGTTGTCTTGTCATCTAGGTTCAATCTAGGTTCTGTTTTCAATCCCCAATTTAGCTACCACCTCTGTACATACCAGCTCTGAAATAATGTGATTTGTCAGTGGCGATAGCCCACAGTGATAACCAGGATGCGCTGCTACATCTTATTCTGACTGGTCTGTGAAACAGCATTGCCCATTTATTCTTTTGTGCAACGTAATAAACAGTCTCTGGGCTTCTACTTTCAGGGCAGCTATTGAACAGCTGAAATGTTCACTAATTTACGCAATGATTTATCTTTTCTCCGGTTAGCTTTAGGGGTGACTCAGGCAGCTGTAAAATGTAAGGAGTTTGAGCGTGCTAATCTGTCACACAGCAGAGCAACAGTGTATGCTTTGCCATTAATACTAGTCACAATCAGAAGGTGATTGGGGCACTGTAAAAATACATGTACTTTATTAGCATATGGAGAGAAGGGTTTACCATCTTAAAATGCCCTAAATGTATTCCAACCATTTCTAGGAAAACGGGCTAGAAAAATGGATTCTTCCCTCACACTATAACTACTAAATGTTTATAATCTTCCCTCACACTATAACTTCTAAATGTTTATAATGTTCTCCTGGGTTCCCAGTTTTTGGGCAGTGAATAAAATTAATATATATACATATATAATATATACTGTAATATAATTTTCCCTTTTTTAGAGTGTGTGGTCAAATTGTGTCTGTTGTTCTCCTGAACAGGAGCCATCCAGCTGCACCATTCCTAAATATATCTGAAAGTTTATGTATTGACCCATGAAACCAGATGTTTTATATTCACAGAACACAGTTCTCTGTCATGATAAATGTGTGAAGGAGGTGTGTCAGGTGGCCACAAAAGCAATTCCTCAGGCCTTCCTTTGTGTTGCCTGAATCTTCTCAAATGTGAGCAGCGCCTGATCTGCATTCTGTACAAATTGGTCTGAAAGTCTGTGCCAGCTTCTGAAGAGTGCCACAGGTGTGGAGGTGCATGTCTGCCTAAATGTCTGTATCAGATCAGCAGATGATGACGTGCTGTGTTAAAAAAGGATGGAGAAGAGATAGAAAAGGACAATAATGACATTGTGAAGCAGTCATGTGGTAAATCAGTCAAAGGGTTAAATTTAAATGCCTGTGATAGATTCAATTGAGAGGGACAGTATATGTATCGCAGCTCATTTGACTTAAATTTTCCTCAAAGATCATTCTGATCCAGCATCTGTCAAAGGTAGATCTACCAAATGTAGCTTCTACCAGGAATAGGTACTTTATTTGCCATCTTACCATGGTAATTCTTCCAAGAGTTATTTATCACCACATTTTAATTATTCTTGATTTACATATTCATGGCAGTTACTGGGGTGAAGTTGGGATAAATTTTTACTGCCATATGTGTAAAGTGGAAAGCATATATCTGCACACTTTATTTTTAATTTCTCAGTTAGATATGTGCTTTCTTCATGCAAAAGAAAGAATGTCTTAAGAACACATGCTTGTCTGTCTTTCAAACTCTGTAGAATTACCTTGTCATGAAATGTAAAACTAATGTGTAGTTGTAAAAACCACTGCCAGCATTTTCCTCACTAGTGGCTGATGGCTAAGAAGATTTAGAAATGAAAGGGGTTATTATAAAGTGATTACTGAATAGCTAGGTATGTCATTTTAAACAAGCAACTAAAATCTGTGTTGCAGATTTGGAATGTAATCTTGTTTGTATCACTCATACTTAAAATCTGATTTTGATTGTGGAGGAGTAATCATGTAATGTAGGTAATTTGACAAAAATATATCGAATGATGTTTTTCTTTCATTCCTTATTTAAATGTATTAGAATTTAAATGATTTACCATTCAGAGTATACCTATAAAATGACAACATAAAGAAATATTAGATTCAATTTACATGAATTCAGATTTAAATTTTACTGTAAAATGAAACATTCATATCAGCCCTCTTATGAAAGAAAATATAGAAACCAACACAAGCAACACAGGTAATAAAATGTTATTACCTTTAAAAGGATGTAATGGATGGCTAAATGGTGTTATTGATGATTAGACCAGTCTATTTCGCAAGTGTGAATATCAGCCTGAAGACTCAGTCCTCATGGAATATGTGTAGCCATGAATTGGAGAAGAGATAAAAAAGTTAAGGAAACTTCTCAGGCATGATTTTCTCACTCATTCATGTTTCTATGTCAAGTGCTTGTAATAAGATATTGCTAAAAGCTTTGATCAAATGCCTGATCTGGTTTCAAGCAGCAGCTACACTTTTTGTAAGCAGTGAGCTGATGTCTTAGGTGTTTATTAGAATTTTCTTTCCATGAATCTTCTATAGTTCATGGAGAGAAAATGGTTCATCTTCTATAGTTCTCTCCCAACAATTCCTGTATCCTTAGCTTGTGTCTCATCTAGAAATATCACCGAAAAAAATTCTCTTAGTGATGATGTATTACTAGTATGTATGATCCTTCCTGAAAAATGTAGATCTCTGGTATGTCTCACATTTGAATTGTGAAGTGAATGAGGATTCAAGATGTCTTATTATAAGAACTTGGCCTATTTGTTTTGTTGCTGTGAGCTGTGAATATTTTATTGTTTTCTGAGCTCCCACATTTTGGAACTAACCTTGTTTGGCCACAAAGTAGAGAGGGAAAAAAAGCACATTTCAGTGCTGTCTTCTAGTGGGTTAGAAATGAGGCTGAGAACCAGGATTCCGTGGCTTTTACAGATGAACTGCACCCTTCAGCAGGTAATTCAGTTTCTTCTGAGTTTCAGTTTCTTTGGATATAGAACAGGAGAACATGCTTTCGTCATACCTGATGCGTATACATAAGGTTTACCTACACAATACTTAAAGTATGTAATAAAATCAGCAGAAGCATGATCTTGCATCTGGTTCCATGCTGAAAAACAATGGTATGAGCTGTAATCTCCTGGCAGTGTGGCAGTTTGGGAGATGCTGGCTTTTCTCTTTCATCTGGTAGACTTTTGGTTTCTTCACCAGGAAATAGAGGCTGAGTATTAGCATATGCTCTAAATGTGAATCTTCCAGTTCTCAGATGATGGGAAGTGGTTTAGTCCAGAGGAAAAAAAAACTATCTGTGGTAGCAGGTGCTCTGAGATGCTCTGAGATTTCTTTTTTTTACTTCAGTCTAGTCCTATTGACACTTTCTCTCTGTCCAATATGACACTGTGGATGCTGATCATGATAGTAAAGGTTCTAAGAGAAATGTGTGCAGGAGGCTTGTTCCTGCTTCTCAGCACTCTAAAGTCTTGAATAATGTGGGTGCAGAAGGATCCCCACAGGCTGCTTCTCAAAGCTAGCATGCTGACTTCAGGGTATGTACATCCTTCTCTTCATCTTCTTTCACTGGCATTGTGCCTGTGGAGGACATATTAATGTAATTGAAAGACTATAATCTAAACTAAGAAATTATTTTTAAAAATAATACAGTTAAAAAGAAGCCATTTTGCCCAGTATTGGTGCAAACATTCTTAGTCTATTCATATATATTTTATATGTATGAAAAACCTGATTATTCTTTCCTCTGTGGCATTGTGGGTGACTACCATTTCAGTTTTGCTGTCTCATTGTTCTTTCTTTCATTAGCGCTGAAGCTCTGCAGGTTTTGCATCCCAACATTTTTTAAAGTGTCAGGGAGTACATTTAGAAGACTGATAGAAGTGCTGCTTTTCTGTGGGAGGCATCTGGTTTTGCAGAATTAGAACATATTCTTTTGGAATTATTATTAGTAATATGACATATTGGTAAAGAATTTTAAATACAGTAATTTGGAATCTTCCCAGGAGATGCTGGGTATCGTCTGTGTCTTTTACATTTACCTGAATAACCTTAGTAACTGTTGCTATCAATTTCTATGGCTGCTCCATGACAGGAAGTAGAGATATTTCTTATGACACCAGTGTTCCACAAATTTACAATTATTCTCTGCTGGTTTTCAACATTTTTGGTTTTTTCCTGAGCATGCTGGGCTCTTAGATGAATAAAATGACCAACCTCTAAAGTGCCACTCTTAACTCAAAGGTTGTTTCTGAATCTTCAACAGTTTTGTGCACACTGGCAGCTTAGTCTTTGTTTTCATTTTAAAATAGTGGGACTAAGCAGTACAATCACACCACCATCATCATATTAGGATTTTGATTCTGTTCATGAGTCATTTGTTCCTTTGTTTCTTTCTTTGTCCTCTCTTTGTTTGAGTACTTTCTTTTATAACCCAAATAATGGACAGTATGAAAAATCATGTGGTTAAAGTGTTTCTTTTCTTTCTCTAATCCTAACTACAAATCAGTTCTTTGTATTAACAAATCTGACTGAAATAAAAATGTGTTTAAAAAACCTGTGAAATTGCACCACCCAAAGTCTTGCTCATTGTTTCTTTCCTCAACTGCATTCCACAGGTTTTGGCAAACTGGAATTCGAAAAACCCTGATCTGTTATCAGAAGAGATAAATCATGTGGCATTTGGAGCAAAGATGAGCTCTTTTTGAACTTCAGTCTGTTGTTGAAAAACTCAGATGAAGAATAATTACAGTGTAAAAATCACACCATCACATTTTGAAAGTGATCTTTTAAGAAACTGTCTTACCAAGTTTGCAAACAACCTCGAATTGTTAGTAGTCATGTGTAGATTAGATTTCAAATCAAATGAGGACAAATCAAACAATTAAATTATTCTACCTATATTCTTGTTTGGTGTTGACTGTAGAGGTATACAAATGTGGAGATTTGTTTTCTAGAAACAAACTAAATGTTGTTACTTTCAAAGCAGCTGGCTCACAAACCATGTTTTCTGTTCCCCTGTAGGTGGTCTTCATCACTCTAACGTGCAAGTTCCTTGCAGGCATTCATGAAATTCTTTGTGATGCCATCAGATACTGGTGCTGGAGTACTGTGGCTCCCACTTAACTCAGAGGGAGTTGATGTGAAAAGATGTTAAGTGATTTGAACATGACTGCTTAGGCAATCTGTAAAGCAGTCTTTACATTTAATTATTATTAATTAACTATTGTGTTATAAAAAGCTGTATAGTGGATAATAAGTTAAATCTCAAATGATTCACTTTTCATCTTTATTTTGTATATTATACTGTTCTATCTATCCCTTACTTTCTGTGGGAAGACAATAGTCTGATATGAAATTTTAGTCCTGAGAGTTGTTGCATAGCTAAATTCCACTAATAGTTTGCCTAGACAAGGAATAAATTCTTAATTCCTATTTTTAGGTGCCTTTTAAAATAGTATCTAACATATACCAGATGTCTTCAGCTGCTGGAGTACCATGGAGTGGCAGAAAATCACCATGCCATTCCTTTCTTGTTCTTACCTCAGCAGGTCTGTCCAGGCTGTAATGAAAAGACAAAACTTCCAGTTTTGAGTTTTCATCCTAAACCCAAGTTTTGATGATCAATGACAGGATGCTAAAAATACACCTAAATGTCTCTGTGATTCTGAAATTGAGTTTCTGAAAAAGCATTATACTTGTGGTAAAAGGTAAAGAGTGAAGTTCCAGAGAAATGAGCTGTGAATTGCAGCTGCAATGGAAATTGATCCTGTCTGTCAGTCTGTGCTCCATATTCTCAGGAAAACAGAGTGGAGCAGAGAAGGAGCCAAGATCACTGATTAAATGGGATGCTGAAGTGCCAGAGGCTAGAACCAGGCTTGCTGGTCCCTCAGGTCAGAGCTGCAACTGTCAGAATTCACTGCCTGATTCCCTGCTGAACCAGGCAGAAGGAGAGCAGTATGAAAAATGCTGCAGGCACCAGCAGGGGAATGGGTAAAGAACTACCTGGCTAAGCTTCAGGCTTGACAGACAGTGTACTCCTTTGGGAGGAAAGCCTCTTCTGTTATGAACTGGGCGGCCTCATTTTCCCCATTTGCCTTATGATTTGTACCAGTAATGTGTAAGAAAATAGCTGGAGTACTGAGGAGCAGCAGAGGCTTGGTTCACTTAGAAAACTGCAGTGGGTGGAGAGGTCTGGCTGTGTAACCTCTGCAGGTGGGCATTTACCGAGTAAGGAGGAGGCTCGGCAAATAGCACTCGTGCTATGAAGTATGTTGTGTATAATACAGTCAGTGTGGTGTGTTGAACTCCTGCTCTAAAAGGTGTGATTTCAGCTGTGATCAGCACCGTGAAGCAGCACTTGTCTGTGTAGCTATCACTTACCTTACCTGGTGCAAAATAACAACATCAGACCAGTGCTGGGATGACAGCCTTCCACTTCGCAGGGATAGTTGGTGCGAGTCTCATGAGCACAACAGCAGCACCTCTGAAAGATGCCTACTTCTTCACTTAAATGGAACTCACCATGAGAAAGTGATAAATCCTGCAGAAAATACAACCAACTAAATGAAGTCATCATGCTGTAGTAATTAATTCAGCTTTCCCTTTTAAATCACAGTCATAAGCTGTCATTCTTTTCATGCTGCTTAACAGTTACCTTTCCCCAAGTATCCTGCGTCCTTCCTGATGAAGAGCACATGCCTTCCAGTGTATTGGAAGTGATGTAGTGTGCTCTCAGAACCATAATACATTAAAGGTAGGTAGATAGGTAGGTAGATAGATTGATAGATACATAAATAGATAATTAGAATTTTTTTTTTACAGTTAGGGTGGTCTGGCATTGGATTAGGTTGCCCAGGGAGATGTTGGAAGTGACAATCCCTAGAGGTGCTTAAGAGGCATCTGGATGTGGCACTGGGTGATGTGGTTTAGGGCTTTACAGTGACAGTGCTTTGCTGACATGCAGACTTGATGATGTTAAAGATCTCTTCCAACCTTGATGATTCGGTGATTCTATTCTGTGAAGTATTTCATCTGTTATATACAGTGATGCCTCCAAGGGAGTTCAGTTCAGCTTCTAAATTGATCAAATGGAAACTTTATTTTCTGTATTTTGTTGTACTAAGTGCTGTTCTTCAGGGCTGTTTTGAGCCACATGGCTTTTTTAATCCCAAAATTCCATTGTTAGCCTTGGCATGTTTTTTCCCTGGTTAAAAGCAGCACCTTTAAGACACTCATTAATGGCAGGGTTCATTAAGGTCCTATTAGTTGCATAATCTCTGAGTGAATGTTAGGAAAAAAAAATTAACTGTGTACCTATCTCATGCTATGGGTTACAGAATCAAGTCAGGAGCCAAAGCAACCAGGGTATTGGCTTTGTCTGATGAGCTTTGTCCTGTGAATATCAAGGGAAGCTGTATTGTCTCTGTCTTTTACAATCTAAACTCTTTTTTCTCTTGTCTCTTTTGTTGGAGGTGGAAATGTATCTGTCATTCTCTTAGATTTAACTAGAGGGCTAACTTGTACTTTTTATTAAGGTAACATGACATAAGAATACCTTCCTCCTGGGCAGAAATCTTGGATAGGTTTTGATCCAGGTATTTTGTACAGCCACTCAGTTTCTCCTTTAAAATGCTATGAATTAGGTTTATGTCTCTAATAAAGTGATTTCTCAGCTCCCCTGTGAATTTTCTGACGTGCCCACTGTGGAACTAAGCAGGCTGTTCCATATTCTTGCAGCCAGGAGCTTTGTTCAATTGTTTAATGTTGTATGTCAGGGTCACCTCAATTTTGTTGGATTTCTATTTCTATTTAGCCCATTCAAATACAATTACAGTTACACAATACCTCTCAACTTTCCTTTGCTATTCATCATTTCACCTAAAACAAAAAATTCTTAGAAGCTGAAATGAAATCAAAAAAACAAACCAGGAGAACTCATTTTCCATGTTTATGTTTGAACTACACCGAAGTAAGTGTCTAGGAAGTTATTGAGTCCATATGACAGTCTTTGAGGTTTGCTGCATATTAATTTTAATTGTAGCAATAGAAATGTGGCAAAGCCACCAGATGCCAGAATTCTTAGCTGGGATGTCTGAGTGTGGAAGCCGATAAATGGCTCAACAGTGATTTATCCTTAGTGGAGGCATTTTTACCTCTCAGTCAAGTGACTGGAAAGGAGACCAGGATTAGAACTTGATTCATTTTTCTGTTTTTTCACCAATTGCCAAATATTCTATCAACTGGTTATCAGCATTCTTTGACAGTGAAAATTAATTTAAAAAATTTAAAAAGCAGCTGGGTGATTTAAAAGGGGAAAAAGTACCCTGCTTTGTAGATGTTAGAACAAGCAATTTCTTAACACCTTTTCTTCAAGGAGTTAAGATGAATGACATCTTTGAACAAATATTTCAAGCATGCAGGGATTATGTTAAAGAGTAAAAAGATGAAATCCTGTGTAAATTGTTTAGAACATTCCTAGTGAAGACATGTTGATTAATAAACATAAAAGGAGGAAGATGCATATTAATTTGTTTACGTATAAGCGTCTTCTAACTCATTAAAAGTCTTCTAAGTGTTTAACTAGTGAAGCAGTGGATAAAACCTGACATTGTCTTTAATCTTTTTGAGGACTCAAATATGAAAAAACCCAGATTATTGCTAAATATCTATAATAGCTCTGTTAATGACAGTGTTTTGAAAATGGAGGGGGGGCTGTCAGCTCAGTGGTTCTGCTATAATATTGTGGCAGTTTTAATTGACTTTTATATCTCAGAATCTGTGACCAGTAGGATTGAAGAAAATCTATCAGCCACAGTCTTTGGTGCTTGTGTATAGATTTTGGTAATTTTGATTGATTTCAACTTGTTTTCAACTGGGAGATTTCTAGAAAAGCATAGATGCAGGAGAATGTTTTGTTTATTTTGTATCTTTGCTAAACCACTATAACAAACTCAGGTATTTTTACTATTCACAGCTAATGTTTTTGTGGAAAAACCACTATGGTCTATTTTAAAGAAATTGGAATATTAACTTAATGTCTTGGACAAATAGAGATTGAGTAATTGCATTCAGTCTAACTTACAAACAAATGAATAAGAAATAGCTGAAGAACCATCTAGACTGTATAAACAGCCGTGCAAGAATATCAACGTATATTTGCAAGTTTACTCTGAAATTACATTTTCTTTTTAGATGCTTGTTTTGTGCAGGTTTTTGTTTTTGAGATTGTTAATACAAATAACTTGTGCAAAAGAAATTGGGCATGCCTACTTTTTGCAAGCAGCAGATAGGTAAAAAAGTGTCATTTCAGCTGTATCATGCATTTTGAGTTGAATCATAAGAACTTTTTAGAGTTTTGTTTGCTCTTCGTTTTTCAGCAGACACTTCTCACTCTTTGCTCCATTTTCCCCTGCTTTTTCAGAGACTATACTTCATTTATACTGTGATTCTGTAAAGCAATGGATTTCTATGTCTACCTATCTGTCATAGAACCATACAACTTATTTCTCACGTCACTATTATAATACAAATAAGTAATGACACCAGAATTATGTTGGTAATTTTGCAGATCCGATGCGTGGGCCACGAAGACTGGAGGTTGTGGAGATCAAATCTAGACAGATCACTATCTGCTGGGAGCCATTTGGATATAATGTCACACGTTGCCATCGCTACAACCTCACAGTCCATTACCGCTACCAGGCTGGAGGACAGGAGCAAGTGAGAGAGGAAGTCAGCTGGGATACAGAAAGTTCACATCCCCAGCACACAATTACCAACCTATCACCCTACACAAATGTCAGCATCAAATTAGTATTGATGAATCCCGAAGGACGGAAAGAAAGCCAGGAGCTTGTAGTGCAAACTGATGAAGATGGTGAGTTTTTGTATTTACGTGCACGTGGTGCGTGACCTGATAGTATAAATGTTCTGTATGAGTGCATTTTCTACTTTCACCAAAATCTGTAACAGATTTTCCCTCACCATTTTACTAGAGTAAAGCTCCATTATTAGAGTGATCTTTCACATAACCTGTAAAATCCCAGCATAGTTTAATCGTTTCATCATTAATCTTGTAACTTCTGCTTGAACTAGGTTCTGCCTCTCTAAAGTTCCAGTATCAGTTTGAAGAAATTTCAGGTGATTGTCAGCAGTATCCTCATGGAAGCTCCTCTACTGAGTGATGTGCTCTGCACTGAATTTTTTTTCTTGATTTGCAGTGTCAGTTTCTCTGTTTTTGGCTTTCTAAATACCTGGGCACTGTTAATTGCTAATTCAGACACTATTTTCCATATGCAGGCATTGAAATATACAGATATTCCCTTCCATTTAATAATTTTCATCTCACATGGGGTTATCAGATCTCTCTTTTTAAACTTATTCTATTTTGATTAATAATAAATAATAAATAACGTAATGAGCGAATGTCTTTTTTGAGGCAGAGACAGCAGAATTGGGGAATGTGTCTTTGCAATGCTTTAATAATATTGCCTGAAAAGACTGTACCATGTCCCCAAGTCTTCCATGATATTATTTTGATTACACATGCAGAGAGTTTATTATAGCTCCGTTAGGTACAATACCAAAATGCAACTTTGTTGTTGAAGTGGTAATGCACCAGGAATCAGTTTCACCTTTCCAAAATACTCTGTGCTGATATATAGCCCCTTACAATTGTACCTTATTTTTTTTTTACCTTGGTTTTGGATCTTTTAAATACATACAGTTCAAAGAAACCTTGTCAAATGACTTGGCATTGCTTTATATAACAGATTTGCCCTCCTTCCATTTTTATTGTCTGAAATGTGAATGGGAATGGATTTGTATTTTCTTTAGATCAGTGATAGATTTCCTCAAAACATGATGGAAGTATTTCTAGTAAGAACATCAACAATGATGAGCTCCTTTTATAATAAATACTTGAAGTCTGTCATGTAAGCCCATTAAATTATTTAATACATGCTGTATTGGTTTTATGTAGTATTAATTTCTAATCAAAATATATGAGGGAATAAATTAAACAATTTAGGAATATATAGTTACTAATGCAACATATTCAGCAAAGCATAGCTAACAGAAAGAAATGTTTAATTAAAAATAAATGTGCTGTCATGCTCTCAGTTTAATTTGGTCCAATTGTAGGATGACAACTCTAAAGAGCTTATTGTTGTCTGGGAAGTTTATATGTTTTATCTAAAACTTGTTGTTCCTGTCCCTCTGGAACTACATGTTATTTC
Source organism: Sylvia atricapilla (assembly GCF_009819655.1). NCBI lineage: Eukaryota > Metazoa > Chordata > Aves > Passeriformes > Sylviidae > Sylvia > Sylvia atricapilla. The sequence goes on along the minus strand of NC_089140.1, from coordinate 101,928,188 downwards.
AGGACCTATTAAAAACCAGTGTCTGTGCCTGAGGGAATACCTTGAAAAAAATTGCAACTTTTTAGTGTACTGTGCACATTCAGTGAGGTATCTAAGTCTAAATGCAAAACAACAGAGTATACTGACCCAAATAATCATCATTATTTTTCAATTCACACAATCTTGTTGGTTGCAAGAGACTTCCAGAGCTCATTTAGTCTAACCTTCTGCTAACAGGAGATCAAGGCTCAAGGCCTTGTTCAGTTGAGTTTGAGTACATCTCTGGGTATACCTCTGCCAGTGTTTGAACCCTCCCTCTATGGCACAACTGCTCAGAGTTTATGATCTTCAGATAATTTGAGAGGTTACCACAGTGCTTCGCACTACTTCTGTCTTATTTACACTATATTTTTTAATTCCTCTTCCTTTACACATAAATCATAAATCTTGTGATTCCAAATGAGTTTTGCCAGTTCTCTCCTACTTGGAAACAAAGTTCAGTGCCCAAAATTAAGGTTGTCCTAGAGGTGTCATTTTACTGGTGCACACAGGACTGGTAAGCCAGTTCAGAACCTGTGTCCTTGGAGCTTCCACTTGGCAGAGCATGGAGCTCTCTGGAGAGCTATGGAGAGGTGATCAAAAAGCCTTAAACCTTGTAAACTCCCACAGCAACAGCATGGAAGAGGAAGTTCTGTAGCAGAAATGTAGAGGAAGTTCTGTACCAGAAGTGCCAACAGGAAGGAGTCACCAAATGTCTTGCTTGCAGATTTTTCTATTCTTTAACCGTTTGAGTAAATCTCAGGAAGGGGTCTGAGAAGTTACTTCAACCGCTGCAACAAGTGGCTTCCACCTTCTTTCTGTGGCAAGTTGGAAATGTTGTGGTATCTTCCTATTGGATTTTCACATGGAGTTTGTGTAAAAGTGCTAAAGCAGTAATGCCTGTTGCTTCACAACAGTCCTGTGTGGATCTTTCAGGATTTCTTTTCTGCATTACTTTGCCAATGTTGTTATAAAATAAAGTCACAGATGCACGTCCATGTGCTGTTTACATGTCTCCTCTGAAAATTGCTTTGTCTTGGGGATAAGGCAATGGTTGCAAAACAGCCATTTCCTTATGGAAACACAAGTAGATACCTGAGAGCAGTCTGCATACCTTTCATCAGAACCTTCTGACATCCCTGACGCTTCACAGGTCTTTCTCCTACATTAAGAGACTTCAAAAAAAAATTAATAATGTCAGATATTTACTTTGACTGTTTCACAGTTTTCTTATGTACATCCTGTTGTAGGTTTTTATGCCTGCTGTCAGTGAGCATTGCTGTTTGATGCAGTATGTGGCTCATCTTTCCAAGAGAACTTTACTGGTTCTGTCATCTGAAACTCTACCTTTTTATTTCAATGCTTGGTCATTTTCATGTATGAATGTTTAATATGTTTTCCACTTTGGGAAGTAACACTGTTGATAAGTATGTATCACAAGTAGATTTTGCCTGCAAAAATTCCTATTTGAGATATCTCCTAGTTCCTTATAAAGAGCTGATTTGTCCTTTTTTTTTAAATTATCTGTAGAAGTTTACAGGAAATGTGTGACGCTCACTAATTTGTTCTTAGGCTGAAGGTGATGCGTAATGTCACTGTCTTGTTAAATGCATCGTTCTCCTCCTGAGCTGCCCTGGCCTTTGCTTCAGTCTTTGGGGAAATTATGGTGGGATGGTTTTTATGCCTCAGCACAAAAATACAGGTATTTAAACAGAGCATGTCCTTCTGAGATTTTCCTTAACACCGCTTCTTTTCTTTTAATCTGTTAGTCCCAAGTGCTGTGCCGCTTGAATCCATTCAAGGGAGTACCTTTGAAGAGAAGATTTTTCTTCAGTGGAGAGAACCAGCACAAACATATGGTGTGATTACTTTGTATGAGGTATCTAGAAATTTGCCATGTCTTATGTCTGGTTTTGATTTTCCAAAGTGCATAATCATAAAAAAAAATGTGTTTTTACAGTTTATGTGAAATTAACTTCATTTTAAAAACGGTAGCCGTTTAAAAGTAATTATAATGTAGGAGTGAACTACACAAGACACAGCATGTCCTTACATTACCAACTTTAAGAGACCTGCTATATCTAGAACCATGAAATAGCATTCTATTTAGTACTCTAGATCAAATATTTAAAAGATTGAAAGATAGATCTTAGCAAATTCATTAAAAAATAGAGGCATAAGACAGTGGTTACAGTCAACGTCACATTTAGATAGGCATCGTTATAGGAAGCCTATTGTAATATCAACAAGCAGGCATAATTAAAAAAAAAATCTAGCTTTTTTAAAATGCAAATTCAACAGAATTGTATGTTGTTAGATGTCTAAAAATCACTGCTTTTTCTCATGTGGAAGCTCTGCCTGAATACCTCTTAGAAAAATTGACAAAAGACTGCACAGATTAAGCTGTCAGACAGTAATCACTGTTAAGCTTCTTACCTGACCTTACTACAAAATTGGTGTTGAAATGCTTTGTTTAAAAAAAATGAGATACAGTGTAAAAGAAAAGTTAAAATGAATGCTAACCTATTGATACTGTTTTGAAAACTACTTTATTGTAGGAGGATAAAATGTTATGAAAAAGTATGAATTGGTTTTTTGTAAAGCTAACAACTTTCTAGCTACTACAACAGTTGCCTGTATTCAGAGATCAGAATGTTTTAGTTAAGTGTTAATGTTGTTATTGTTGCTAGATTTCTGTACCTAGAAACACACAGTGATGGATCCCGTTTCTACTTAGGAACGTGCCTGCATGCCTAATTCCATTGCTGAGGAGTACACCCACTGTATCCGAGTGGTTCGTCCTTAAATGTATACACACACATGTATAATTCCATCAGCTGTATTGAGATAGGGAGATTCATGTGAGCAACATGTTACCTTAATTTCTTTACTGATAAAAGTTCAGACAGTTGGTGGTTTAATCTTCTGTCATCTGTTAGAAGGGCCAGTTGGGTGCTTTTAAAGGTACTGTGAGTTCAGTTTATGGATGAGGATTTGCAGAGGAGACACCTGTATCTACCGTAATAAGGCCAGGGTTTATCTGAATAGTATAAAAGTTTTTATTACTAATTTTCAGCACTTCATTGATGTTATATTAGATGGCTCATATAAAAATCAATTTTCATTAGGTCAGAGGTTTTAGGAAATTGCAAGTGTTAAGGTGTGTAACATCAATACTTGGATGTGTCTATGTACTGTATTATGGGTCCTCTTAATTAAAATGATATTGAAAAAGTATAGCACAAGAGTGTCAATTATCACTTTATGTAATAAGGAGTTTGGAATTATTCACATAAAAATGAAAATTTAAAAGCAGAAAGGAGGGGTGAACCATTTTTACTTTTCTAATTTTTTAATGGCTTTCATATTTTCAAATGGCTTTCATATTTTTAAATTCTCATTACAGTGCATAGAAATCAGTAATTAATAGAAGAACTCTGGATCAAGTTTTACTGTGAACTTACATTAACATTTCTAATGAAAAGTAAAAATACTGTTTGAATCAAGGAGGGAACTGAGGATACAATATACACTCTGCATATATTACTTAACATTTATCTTTTCTTCTTTCCAAATGAGAATCTGACCTAGGTACAATATAATAACCTGAAAAAATCCAAATTAGCAATTGTAATAGCTAAGCTTCAGACTAAAATAGAAGCTTTACCCAATTTCTGAAAAATTTGCCTTAAGCTGCCCTTATCATCTTTTACAGATAACCTTATTCAGGGCAAAGTGTAATTAAAGTCAGCTGGAACTGGGGGGCTGCACTCCCTCTTGGTTACTTCTCTAGTTTTTACCTGTTTGTTTTGGTTTTGTTACTGGTGCTAATCAAAACCAACATTAAGATGAATTCAAAATGTGATACTGTTAAAGCCAGCATCTTGAAGGAATTAACGTAAGCCTGAACCCATCCTTTAGAGTTGTAATCTAGCTGCCTCTACGTCTCTGTATCTATAAAAGTAATAACTCATACGAGTTACGACTCAGTTCCTGTGCCCCTTCGTGGGATTCAGGATTTGAAGAGTATAAGAGAGTAAGATAGCTTATCATAAAATGTCTGACAGCGCATACATCAGAAGGGTTTACTGGATAAAGATGCAATCTCTGTCCATCTGCTCAAGGCAGTTTATAACTTTCTTATTCTTTTGCAGATCACCTACAAAGCAGTCAGTTCCTTTGACCCAGAAATAGATTTATCCAATCAAAGTGGACGAGTGTCAAAGCTAGGAAATGAAACGCACTATCTCTTTTTTGGACTGTATCCTGGCACTACCTACTCTTTTACCATCAGAGCCAGCACAGCTAAAGGCTTTGGACCTCCAATAACAAACCAGTTCACGACTAAAATATCAGGTACTTGATCAAAGAATATTATTTTCTTATGATAATGAGTTGGGTTATTCTTTTGTTGTTTACTTCTTTAGAATTTAACAAGCAGCAAATTGAGAAAAGGAAGAGCACGTTCATCCTCGAAGATGTCAAAGTGACATATATTACCATATCTGAAGAACTTCCAAGTGCTTAAATATTAGCTAGTATTTTGAAATTCCTATTCACAACTGTAACATATTACTCAAGAAACCCCTGTGAATTATATGTTTGCAGCCAGTGCCAGCTGCAGTTGCAACATTTAGCATAGGGTTTTTTTGGACCTGAAGATGAGGGTTTCATTCAGAGCTTAGTCAGCCTTGACATGATTCTAAATTAGAACAGTAACAGTGCTGGAAAATCTCTTTAATGAGCCATGAACAATCGAGAGTAGAGCAGAGATGCTGTACATCTAGAGCTCACTTAGAAACTGTAGTTAGGTGCCAGGCTGCCTGTGTTCCTAACAGGCATGGGGACTGAAGTGGATATGAAACTGTATTAGACAGGAGCATCAAGACTAGTGGTTTTCAGGTAGCAGCAGCATGACTCTGTCACTTCTGCAGATCTTCGACCAATATTTCAGGCCCTCCCTTGAGGCAGAGGAACACTTCATTGAGGGGATGGAATATTTTTGCATCCTACAAAATGCTTGTGTAATTCATGACAAAATGTTTTGCAAAGTTACGGTTGAAATCCATTTAGTCTTCACTTCTCTACAGTCTACTTCAGAATTAAACTGGCAGTTCAATAATAAACTGGCCCCTTGATAATATTTATAGAAAATTGCCTTAGCTATTTGTGGTCAGCTGGGTTTTCCAGAAAGCATTTGGGTATAAAATCTTCTTTTTCTTTTACGCTCATTCTGTGTACTTCTCCCCCATCGCTGATTTTCTGTCCTCACTGGAATAAAAAAAACTGAGGAGTGTTTATCAGAAATAGAATGATTTCTCCTACCTTATTAGAGGAAAGGAGAGTTAATGTGAAGTGAAAGTTACTGCCAACGCAGCTGTTTGTAGAGAAACAAAAATGTTGTTAATTTTTAAGTTAGGCAATTAACCCTGTATAGAACATGAAACATAATTAACACTGATCAGTAAAGATGGAGTTTGTTCTCTGTCCCCTTTCCTATACTGAGCAGAAATCTTCTCTGTCAAAAATTAACTTCTGACACAGCAAAACTTTGAGTTAGGATGATGAGACCACCCCTTATTAGAATGAGGAATGGAGACTACTGAATATGGATGACAATCTGGACATTTGGAAATAGTACTGGATCTTAAATTCTTTTCTAAGATGATACGTCATCACAAAAATTCACTCTTGGAAACAGGCATTGCAGGAGTGCTTGAGGGCGAGGAAAACCTCCAAATCTCCATGTGGCAAGGTTCTCCAAACTGCTTTCTCTGCACCCCACTCTCTCACTGCTTCCTCTTAGGTACTGTACTAACAAGAAGTGTTTATGCTTTGTCCATAGGTAGTTTAAACCAATCTCTGATGAATTTAAAATGGAAACAAAATGTGTGAATTTTTAAATTAAATTACAAGTCCCAACTGGCATTTTAGCTGTTGAATATGGAACCCTCTTTGCAGTGCTGTTGGCTGTGGTCTCATTGTCTCACTGGAAAGCTTTTAGGCCTCTTTCATGTGGCTAGTGCTCTCCATTTTGGACAGATATGAAACAGAACTTCTGAACATTTCTGGATTAAAGGGTTCACTATACTTAGAGCAGGTTAAGTGCAATTTGACCAATTTTTGTGTTTTACTCTAATTCTGGACTGCATTTTTTTTCTGAATAAAATCCTCTAAATTGTCGAGTGTTTTTGAATAGTACTCTTATGTACTGGCAATTGTTGCTGTGTTTTATTTTAAAATTACATTAATATTTCCTGTTTTGTCTGTTTATTAATACGTTCCTTCTTTACATGTAGGCAGTGGGGAGGAGGAAGAGTCCTAATATAGATAAGGAAAAACGGAGAAGAGGAAAAAGTTGCCAGGACTAAAGGTTATGACTGGGAGAGCCACAACTCTTATCTGAAACAGGAAGACAGTTTTGGTCTTTGTAGGGACACAAAATTAGTAAAGAGAGCAAGTAGGAGAGACTTAGAAGTCAGAAATTAGGAAAATCAAAAGACTTGCTAAGATATGGGCAGGAGAACAAGGACAAGAAATGACAGACTACTCAAAAAATATTCAGAGTTCATACAGCTTTTTGCAGATACAGCTTCTGTCTATTCTTGTTTACAGGATGGTCAGGTTGAGCATGAGGCATTATATGAACAAGTTCTGGATATTCAAAACTGCAAGGTGTGCCTGAACCTTTAAAGTAGTGTGTGATAGTATGACTTAAGTGCTACTCAGATTACTTAAGATGATTAGTCTTAATGTTTGTGCTGAGGATTGTAAACAGAGTAAAACCCTCTCTAGCATACAAGGAGGTTTTTGAAGATTAATTTTTTTAGTTGTGAAATATTTCAAAACTAGTGAATAGCAATGCAAGGCAATGAAGATTTTAATGTTTCCTCAGACTGAGGAATTGTGGAGTACAGTTCAATTCTTAACACAGTCCTTGGGTATGTGGGGCACTATGGAAAAAGAGAGAAAAATGCATTTACCTTTCAAGTAGATGTGACTACTACTGGAAAAATGAAAATGGCTGGAAAATACACTTTAAAATAATTTGCTAGAGGTTGATACTATCTGTATGTGGAGCATAATACACTCTATGGTACACACAAAGTATCCAGTAAGAGGAAACTAAATGAATTGAGAAGAACTAAATTAATCTTTGGAAGAATCTTCTAAGGAAAAGATGTTCTTCCCCACCAAATGTGTTTTCCCTTTCAAGCGAGAATTAATTTAAGGAAGTTAATTGCCCTGCATTATCCTTGCAGTCAGAAGAGACCATTGCAATGACCATTTTTTGCTTCTCTAGCCTTTAAATCTGTTAATTGTGCATCACCATTAACAAGTGAACAATAAGGATACGGCAGCCTGTCAAATAACCAATTAACTGAGTAGCCTTCCCTCCAATGTAGTGATAGAAATGTGAGTAGATGATAGCAGTGAGGAAAGTAGCAACAGTAGAAGGCAATAACAGAGGCATTTTTTTAATCACAACTGTAAATCCTTAATGAAGACACAGTTTGCAAAAGTTCTGAGTGGGGCTTCAGACTCAGATAAACTCTTGGTGGACAGTAGACCCAGGACAGTTATAGCGCTAGTGAAAATTCCAGGAAAAACAAATTATGTGAGTCCATCCTGATACAGCTGTCATACTGAGAAAGCTGGGCTCAGTTTCAAAAACAATATTCGCTTCAGCATACACATTTGCAGATGATGTTTTTAAGATAACTGTTCATTTCCAAGTCATGGATTCTCAATAGTTTCTGCAAACTTACTCCCACTAGTATCTGTTTCCTGTCTTGAAATTGGCTGTGAGCTGGCATTTCTTTATTCGGGATTTGTTGGTTTTGAGTTTTTTTTCTGAAGTTATTTAACAGTTGTCTCACACTTGCATTGTAACAAAAAGCATCTTAGACTTGTAGTATGGTCTTTGTATTTGAAGATACAAAGCCTTTAAAATTGCATATTCAGATAAAGAAACAGCTCTTGAAAGAAGAAATACAGGAATAATGATTTTATTTTCCTCTTTTCTTATTCCAGCACCCTCTATGCCACCGTATGAACTTGAAACACCTTTGAATCAAACTGACAGCACTGTGACAGTCTTGCTGAAACCTGCACAGAGCAGAGGCGCTCCTGTCAGGTACTGGGGGAAAAATTCTTTATGAAATTAAGAACCAAATTGATTGATTTCTTGAACATATTTTCTGGGGATTTTCTACACAGCAATCAGTGTCTAAATTCATGTCTGTATTAGCTCTAATTAAATTAAATAACTGAAGAAAATGAAAGTGCTTTGATGTTGAGTGTTCATGTATTGTTTAAAGGATTTGATCCAGATGCAAGTGGCTTGTTCTTTGAAGATAAGGAACAAAGCCATGGTTCTGTTGTGTGGGTGGCTTCTTTAAGGTAATTGCTTACTGCAGTGTTATAAGTTCAAGGGCATATCACATTTTTTATGCTGAGCTACTGTCTTTAATATTCAGTTTTCTTGTTTACTTCACAGATTTAAGGTACTCAACACTTAGTAAGTTAGCCAATTTAAACAGTATGTACTGTAACATTCATAAAGCATTTACATTGTTTGACCACAATAGCAGAAATAATAATTTTAAAAAGCAACCTTTAAAACCAGTATCTTGGAGTCTTCAGTGTTATATAGTACCCATTAATGAACTTCCAGTTTTTAGAGGTTTATCTCCCTGCCAGATATGTGGTACTGTGTTAGTTCTTCATTATTAGAATGAAGGATGCCTGATTTTCGGTGAGGAAGAAAGAGAAATTGATAATTATATTAAATGAGAACCAGTAATGAGCTCAATACTCTGAATTAACAAAAACAAGGATGAGAGAGATTTTTCACAGCTATAGGATGTTTTTCCTTTTGGCTGATTGTATATCCTCCTTAATTGTTTCATTACTGTAGGAAGAGTTTCCATCTATACCCAGTGGCTATCATATATTTTCATCCTGATACTGAAGTTTTTTGGTAATTTCTGTTCATCTGGGAAATACAGATCTGGTATCCTATATATGCATGAATGAAAATAAATGTTCTTTGGGTTTCTTCAGAATATTCATACAATTCATATAATTAGGAGTTTTTACTATTAGTTATATATGTTATATGTACATAGGTCTGTATTTTGGAAATGCTGTTCAGTTGTTCATTCAGACACCTTTTTAAAAAGAAAATATAGCCTATCACAGGAGTCTGAATCACCCAAGAAAAAAAGCAGCAAATATTAAAGCACATTTAATGAAACTGATTTAGAAGGTTAGATTAGAAACAGAATTATTTGATATTTGTCTGACTTTATCTCACAAAGCTCATGTAGTCCTTCTGCATTCAAGCATCTGGATGAAAATGATACAAGTTGGAGTCATTGTTTAAACATGAATGTATTAGGCTATTAATAAAAAAACTATTTCAATCTTTTAATCTACATTGTGAACTAAAGATGATTGGCTCCTATAGCAGAAGTGACATATCAGAAACTTCACTGACAATAGAAAGGAGCTTGTTAGGAGATGAAAGTGTGCCAGATAAGTGGATGAGTGGTTAGGGAAATGGAAGGAGAGATTTAAAGTGATGTGAAGCTATAGAACTGACAGATGAATACACAGTACCAAATTTACTGAGGTCCTTTGCAACAGGTCTTAAAATAAAATGAAGGCTGACTGCAAACTTAGAGCGTAAATGCTGAGTGAAGCAGAGTGAAAATGAAAGTAAGAATTCCTTAAATGCTTCTAACGCTTTGTAGTACATTCCACTCCCAAACACACTGCTTGCAAAACACATTCTGCATATGGATTTTATCATCTTAATCTGTATTCATTGGATGTTAAAAGTTTAGTCATACTTCATTTATCCACACCACTAGGCAAGATGCCTTGTCTATTGATTCTGCTACAGCTACTGGCTTGGTTAATGCAGATATTTGAAACTGCACTAAACTTGCAGTGTAAATGACTGTTGTTGTTTTATTGATCAACCCATCAACCATGACACATAAAATTCTTCAATTCCTGAGATGGAAAAGGAGAGCACAAATTCTGCCATTCATGTCAACAAAGCTGATACCTGAGGTCATTTTGAAGTCCAGCTTTTTTTCCTGTGATTAAATTTTTTTCTCTTCCTTAATAAGAAAAATCCTAATATTTTGTGTCGCTTAGAAACTGCACACAACCAGCACAACATCAAAGGAGAGAAGGTGTAATGCTGATTGCTTAAATGTTGATTTAAAAAACAGACTTTATAGGAATGTTCAGAAAGCTCTGTTTACAATGATAAAGTACACAATAATCATGAAGGCCAAATGGCATTCCAGGTTGTTTTAGAATTCATAAGACTGGACATGATTGAAATGTATTTTGTCAGATTTTAAATACAACAAATACTGCTTGCTTTGTCTCCAGTTTCAGGTCCAGCATGTTTTGTGGTTGTTACTGTCTTTGTTTCAAGGAGATTATTTTGGAATTATATATGTTTAAAGCTGTAATGCATTCAGTAATGATGAATGTATGCACTTCTTTAACAGCTGGCTAAGCTATTTTGACTTCTACAATGATTGTAATTTGCAAGGCTTAAATGAAACAAAAAATGTTTAATTTAAGATTATCCCTTTGTGGAAATTGTGTAATACATGTCTTATTGCAGATATTCTCTTTTTTCAGATATTTGAATTTAAGAGTCAGTAAAGTTTTGAAGAATTTGCATAAAAAGCATGCAAATGCAACCATTCTTTCTATGAGGGCTCTTCAACATCTGTTGAGGGGGGACTCACTCTTCCAAGGCAATACCATTTGTAGATTTTACTTCTCCACGGCAAGTTAGCCTAATGTTTAGATGACTCTGGGGCCAAATTGTCCACAAATGTTTAAATTGGTCAGTGCCATTTAATCAACCAAGGAGTGCTAATTTACTGCAAAGATCTTGCTTATACACAGGAATGAGATCTTTAATGCTCGGTTACTGCATGCTTTTAGTGCTATTTATACAGTCACCTGTGTTAGAGAGAACTTTAGGTTGTTTGTCACCTTGGGTTATAAAAGGTTCTTGTGACCTCCTTGGAAAAAAGTTGTCTTGCAAGGTTTTAGCTTCAGCAGGAAAATGAAGTTTTCTTTGTTGCACCTATTTCTAGTCAGTCTTGCCATGATAAACGTCAAGTGTTTTCACTTCTTTCATCTGTTTACATAAGCAACAAAATGTTGTCCCCATACCACCCTCTTCCTGCTATTCCATGCCACATCCTCAAAAAGCTTTAATAGTAAACATCCCGAAGATTTTGGCTCAGATAACACTGGAAATACTTGGTGATAACAAGTCTCTGTGAGGAGCAGATTTGGGAAAGGAGCAAAATGGATAAGAAAGAAGGCAAGAGCATCCAGGCTCTACTCTGCTTCATGATCTGTTTTTCATACTACATTATTACAGAGTTTGTCTTAGCTGGATTTGCCCCCTTAAACTCTTTGGGCCAGTTAATGGCCCATTCAGCCAACCTTTCTGCTCTTACAGACACACAGACACCACAGATATTTGGTACTTCCCTAATCCAGTCTGAAGTGAAAGAACAGGATGACCAAATGTGTCAGCAAATCCCTGTGGATGCAATAACTGGCATTTGGGACGCCAAGGTTCTTCCTGCTCTGAGTGCTCTGAGTGTGTGGGATCAGTCCAGCGGCATCTGGGGCTGCAAAGCCCAGACAGGATGAGAGGGAGAAATTTAAAAGTGTCTTAAGGAAAATATGCAGAAGGAAGCAAATAACTTTGAATTATGTGAGCTGAAAGCTAAATGTTCTAGAGTGAAGGCAATCTGTGTACTCGCCACTCATGCCCTTTATCACCTGTGTGCCCAACTTCTTCCACTTGCATAAATAAGAACGCTACTGGGAAATTAAAGCAAACATCTCCTTACTTGAAGTGCTTAATTTTGAAACATACTTTTAATCTCTCTACCTTGAAGAAGTAGCATTTATTATACTTCAAAAGGCCATAAGATAATAAGATAGTAAGTATTTTGCAGTAAAACTGGAATTTACCGTAGAAATTTCAAACCGCATGTTATCTAAAGCGATAAGCACTGCCTCATCAGAGGGACACGTGAGATTGCCTAAATTTCACAGAAATGTACATTTCTTGTTGGCTTATCCAGACTTTGAAAGCATCGTTTAAATACTTGGATCATTGTCACAGCTGGAATGAAGGTTGTCTACACATGGTCCCTGGCACAGGAACAGCATGATTCGCAGGAAATTGAAATGGTGTGAAGAAAACTTTGTCAGCCCAAGTTCAAGGAGTACTTAATTCTGTATGTGGTTTATCCATTTCAGCAGCACTCAGAGTGCAATAATTTTTAAATGAATGACAGAGGACACCTGATTCCTACCCACTGACAGTAGAAGGATGGAGTGAGTTAATCTGGGGAGGTCACCCTGAATGCAAAGCCTCGTGTAATGCAGCAGTTCCCTATGGAACCACGTCATGCTGCACGTGAAGCAGAGGTCACAGTTGCCTTCCTGTGCCTGCCACACACATTACAGGGCAGGAGGTATGTCTTATGGCCTCACCTCTTTCCTTCAGCATGACTGGTGCCATGAGGATCAGTTTTCCATGTCTGGCCATCATCTCTATCGCTCTCTACACTCCCTTCCTCGTAGGGTAGCAGCAGGCATTGGCACTCTTGTGCCACTTAAGTTAGGTCATGCAGTACTGTCCATCCGCTTCCATATGGAGAAATGGGGTCATCTGAAGCCTGAGAGAGCTTTTTCAGGATTCTCCAGTCGGATTCTCCAATCTGACAGCCTTCCAGAAAAGCTACTGACTACCTTTATTCTTGAAATGTGCAACGATCATTACAAAAAAGTCACTCACCTGGCCATGAGATCAGCAGATTGAATTGTTTCACTGACACTCAAGAAATCAAACCCCCCCCCCCCCAAAACTAGCAAGCCAGGCAGGCTGTTTGGAAACACATGCAGATATATTTGGTACTCAGCAGGAGGGTTTCAAACACTCTGAATGTAAAAGTTTCAGAATACTTTTCATTACTGTGAGACGCTTGCATTGCTCTTGTGAGTATGTTGTAGCCACAGGCCTGGGCCTCAAAGTTGCATTCCACTTCTCAAAGTTCCTGGTATCTCTGTCTGAGTTTCTATGTTGCATAGAAAGAGCACAGCATTAGTTGCTGTGCATGAATTATGAAGGTAGACATCATGAGTATAATTACAAATTCAGGATACGTGAGCTAATGAGTTTTGAAATGGGAGAATGCTGATTCTCCTGGCACAATAAGAGATGTTAGTGTTCTGTGTGGGCAAAAACATGGCAATAGCATGTGCCAATAAAGACATTGCAATATCTGCATTTTTTGCTATGTCCTCTCACAATTCCTGCCTTGCACATTATGTAGTGCTAGCATGTTTTTGTAATTTCCTTCTCTTCCCAGTGGCATTACATGGTAATGCAGTAACGAGAAAAAAGAAAATCTTATGTAGACACAGCTGAGGAGAGAAGAACCAGAACTGTACATTAATCTACAGAATTTGGAAAACGTCCCAATAAAATGAAGAGTGAACTCTGGCCTTTCAAGAGCTCACAGATAAAATAGTCTGGCTATTAGGTGTGTTTGTGATAAAGGAATGGGGATGTTGAAATAATGCAATTATACATGTCTAAGTAACATTACAAACCCACTAATATTCTGGGATGCCATGTTCAAAATACAGCCTTTCAAATTACTGTGAGACTACAGGATCTAAAGAGCGTGAAGGGAACTCTTTAATTTGCTTGCTATGAGCATCCTGTCTATTGCTTGAGGGTCTGTAAACATAAATGCCTGAATTGTGTGCTGTAGGGTCAGCTCTTTCCAAATCATAGTTTTACAACCTGTAAGTCAGCCAGTAAAGTTGTTTGAGGATGTCTGTGGTAGAGAAGGGATTGGGTTTTATTAATGCCCATAATTGTCACTTCTTTATAGCAACAAGCGTAATTATTTACAACAGAAGGGTCAATTTCTGTTTCATTGAGGGAACGGTGCAGTAATTGCTTATGCTATAAAAATGCTGTAATTCTTTTTTGTTATGCAGTAGAACTTGTCCTTGGATTTTTTACTGTGGCTTGAACTAGAATTTATGCTACTGTTGCCTGGACATGCGTGGTGCAGCTTCACATGTCCTGTAAGCTCGTTCAGAAATTTCCATGGTCCTTTTACTGCGACTTTTCACATACTCCCTGGGTAAAATGAGTATTGATTCTTGATTTCTTCTAGTAGTAATTTGTCTTACTGAGAGCTCAGCATGTAATGACACCTGTCATTTAGCAATTAATAGATATTAATCCATAGTAAGTAAAGCAAGCTAGAGCAATTCAAGTATAAAAAAGAGATTAATCCTTATCTCTGAAGAGATTAATTTCAGTTTCATAACTCACTAATACTTTCTCACAGATATTGGTTATAATTAACAACTGAAAAAAAATTCTGGACCATTAGGAGGCTCTGCTTTTTTATTTTTTTTTTTTACCTTCCTTCCACAAGCTGGCCTTAAGTAGCTTGCAGTAGAGACCGTATCTTTGCAAAATTCAATATGATGGCCTTCTCTGTACTGCTTATCTCCCCTTCTGACAGCATGATAGTCCAGTTCGTCTTTACCAGTTCTTGATAAGATCCTTTGAAGCACTGGGTTTTTCCAGTCTCCCTCATGAAGGCAACAGTTCAGCCACTGTATCATTAATTCTTGGAACTTGCACCTGATTTGCTGGCTCTGGATTGCTAACTTAAGTCAGAATGGTAAAGCATATTTTTCTTAAATCTACATACTAAAATGAACAGCTCAATCTCAAGGAACGGAAGGGGTAATTTTTTCATGATCCCTTTGACAGGGATGGCTACTCAGTGCTCAGATTAACATACTTGAGCTCAGACTGTAGGTGTGCATATTTACCAGTGAAATTTGTGTGTCCAGTACCATTCTCTTGTGCTGAGGCCAACTGGCCAAAACCAGTCCATATTCATACTGCAGAGCTCCCAGGCACTAGGCTCCTTAACTGATTGCCATTTGGGGACAGGCCGTGATTCATGTCTGGGAATTTTGGGGAGAGTGATAGCTGGCTGGTGCCACAGCCCTGCTGGGGACCTTTCCAGCAAATTAACAGGGAGGACAGTCTTGCATAAAGAGCTTAGGTGGGTTTTAAGCAGCTCGCTGTTAGCGAGTCTGAGCCACCAATCTCTTCTCAAGTATTATATATTTCCAATAAAGCAACAGAAACCTCTAACTAAAAGTACAAAGTTCCTGAAGCTCCTCTCAGGCAAACAAGAGACCTGAAGTCCATGTTTTTTTTTTTTTCTCATGGGACTTTGGGTGTACAATTTAGGTGGTCTTTAAATAAAATCAGAAATAATGGACAGAATAAAGAAAGTTTCCATTTGATTAGACAGGTTGCATCATGTACGCTCTCCTAGCTCTCTGATTTTTCTTGTATTTGTGTTTTCATGCTAGGCCAGCCTCAGCGGGAGACCACAGTAATGCTGTACAGATGGCTGGGGAGCAGTATGGTGAAAGTCTCTCAGGTTGAAAATAGGATTTGACCTCACCCTCTGGTTTCTGCAAACCTGCTAGAGTTGTTAGGTTATGGTGGAAAAAGCTGATACGAATGTCACATCTCTCCTGAGAGAGCTCAGACACTTGTATATTAAGCAGATGTATACCTATGCAGTAAAAAATCCCAAATAAAGTGTATTTTATGTCTTTAAATGTGAGCATCTACTTCTATCTGAGTTTAGCAAGTTCCTCTGTTAGGGGCATTGATCATCCCATAGGGACAGTGTGAGAGGTACAATCCTACCTTCGTGGCAGAATAGCCCTCTGGAGTCGTAGAGACGTGTTTCTCCCACCGAGTGTGTAGGGGCCTCAAATGTCCTTCTGGGTGCTTGCCTTGAGAGAAGGAAGTGTTTAATGTAGGGACCACAGAGAAGGAATTATGAACATCACTGAAAATTACTGCATTGCATGATTTTGGAAGGAGTAAGTGCTCAGTTTAGACATACCCAAGTTCAAATGCAGAACAACCAGAGCACTCCTTGAAAATGTAAGGAAGAGGTGCTGTTGCTCTGTGCTTACTGAAGTGTGCCAGGGATTGGTTTTCATTTTACTGTGTGCTGTGAAAGGATTGAAGGTGGAGTATGTGGGCCAGCTATGTTCCTCTGGGTGGTTGTTGAACAGGATTATGTGGGGATGTACTTTTAAACATTTTAAAGTAATTTTCTGACACTGTTCATCACATGTATGTGAGTTTGTACAGTGTGGAGTGATCCATTCTAAATTCCTGTAAAACTGTGGTTAGGAATTTTCAGGCGCATGTAACCCATTGCTCTCTCTGGGAGCTTTCACTGTTGACCTTAATATTACGCATGTGCTCTTCCCATATCCTTGTCCCTGTGGAATTACTGTATCTTATCATCTTACCTCATTTCTTTTATTTCTCCGGAGGTTTGAATCCCATCAGTATTTTTCCTCTCAAATTCTTGATGCCAAAGTGAGGTGTCCCCAGTGAAAAGTATGGTGTCGCCTTTGGTCTTTATTCACCCTTTGGACTAAATGAGTGTTCAAGTCAAACTTGCAGGTCATACCAGGAGCCCTGTCTGCTTGGCTCCTCTTAGGGCTGAGGACTTGGCAATGTTGCACATCCATATTTCTGTTCTCTAGCTGTGCCATGTACTTTCTCTTTTTTGTGATTCTCAAGATTCAGTTCCTTTTCTTTCATAGGTATTTAAATTAAATATGTATTTTTAAGTGTTAAATGTGTATTTTTAAGTGGTTTGTAAGAGCTGTGAAACAGACTGTGCTGTAAGTATGTGTTCACTGTGCTGTATAGTGACATACTGATCATCAGCTGAGAGGTGACCCAATGCCTGTTTGTTTATAGATCTAAAATATAAATATAGCACATTTTAATCCATTTGACAGTAATCCTGCCTGCAGCATTAGATTGGAACGTTGCACAGAAAATACGGAATAGCCTTCAGGATGAGATGCAAAGTTTGCCTTTTATGAGCTAATAAGAGGGATGCATGTTGTAAGATAGAGGCTCATTTTTGGAAATAACAGAGGAGAAGAAAGTATGTGTGGATGGCTTACAGTATGAATGTATGAATGTGATTCACACACTGTTGTGAATCATCAAAACACAGCATGGCTGTGAAATAGGCAAATAGACTGTACTCAGCAGGTGAGGTTTTCAGCAAAGGTGACACCTACCAAGGTGTACCAGTGTACTGCACTGCAACAGTGGAGTGTTTTGGCATAAAGCATAGTGGAAAACCTGTGTTAGATATGGAGGAACCAAGAGAACTCAGCTTGTTTTTTAGCTAGCCAGTTAAGGCCAAGAGAAGAAATGGTTATTTTCTAAAAATGCATCAGAGGAATAAGCTTCAGAGGGGAAAGAGACCAATTTTAGTTCAGAGAGCAGATACATAAACAGCTCAAATATAAATTCACTAAGCAGTGGTGAACTGAAACAAACAAATATACATGTCAGGAAGGTGGTGCTAGTTAAAGTTACACAGCACTATGGCACCAAAAGTATGTTTTTCAGTATTCTGTACATGATAACCCCCCAAAACCCACAAACTTTTGTCAAGATTCTCACGTGGATCAGAGTTGTCTGAGTGACAAGCAGCAAAAAGGCAGTGGGATTTTTCTAATATTTTAGGTTGCAACACAGTAGTAATCAGTACCACTTTAGTTGGCTTTCCTACAGATTCTTTGACAGCGGTGCATTTCCATTCTGCCATTGACCTTAGGAAGTTTTCTTCAGTGTTGAGCATTTTGAGCAAGTTTGTATGAGCCTTTTATTCACAAGCAAACACTAAATAGCTGCATTAAAAAGCTTCTGTTGCTAATAGTTAAATGTACAGCAAGAGGACTGTGGTTTCCAGAGCAAAGTAATTTGGGGCAATTCCTAACTCTCAGTATAAATTTTTGATTGAACCATTCTAAACCATTGAACCATTACTAAAGCGTTTTGATCACTCATTGCAAGCAATCAAATAAATGCTTTTATTTGATACTAAGTAATGTTAAAGGAAACAAAAGGATAAAGAGGAGTGCTACATGGAAAGAGGAAGAAAAGCTATAGATGCACTCCAAGTGAAACACTGTCATTCCCCACACTTGATGCTGAAGGAGTATTCATTTTGCTGAATATTAACCTGTAAACTTTCTGTTATACTGTTCATTTAAGTAGGAAAGGAAATCACTGGTATTTATAACAAGCATCATGACTCTAAAGCATTGCTAAGTAAAAGCTAATCTGCTCAACTGGATTACATTAAATGGCACAAAGAAACATTAGAGTCACTTACTGGACTCTACAACTGAAAGCAGCAGCTCTTTAGTCAGGAGAAGTGTAAAAGCCTCAGCCTTAAACAGCCTCAGAGAGCAGTAGGATAGATGTGTAAGGCATTAAAAAAATGTTGAATTTAGGGAGAAGGTACTATGGGGAAATCAGATGAGGACAGATGAATTTACTGCATTCTCACATCTAGAGTTGAAGCTGTTTTCAAGATTAGCCTCGTAGGGGAGTAGAAGCACAAGGCCAAAATCTCATCTGTATTTAACAGTTGTGCTAATCCTGAACTGTGCAGAATCTTTTATCTACAGCCAGATTTCCTGTGGGAAGAGCTGTACAATGTCATGCTGCCAAGGTTTCTGTGCCACCTAATCCTACCAGAGTCATTCCCAGTGCAGGGAAGAGGAAGAGTTATGCCTTCACTGACAGAATAGAAGGTCAGCCTAGTATTTATCCACAGAAGTCCTGAAAACTGGGGATGATGCCACAAAAACTGACTTGTTTTCTGTGTCTGCCTGCATCATTTTGCACTGCTGATTAAAGTGCCCTGCAGAGCTTTTTTGTAGGGAAGAAAGAATGAAAATGAGCACAGTAATCTCCGTTTCCAAATTGCTGGACCGGAACCCACTGCATTTAAGTTGTGGAAAGAGACGATAGCATTGAGAGGCGAGAATTCTGTTGTGATTATTTTCGCTGTGGTCTTGCTCTCCTACAGCAAAGCCTGCAGGAGAAAATGTGCCTGTGCCTTGGGTGCTTTACTGATAACACTGGCTTCTGCAGTTGTAACTGAAGCCCAGGCATGTGCTGCTTCCCACCAGTTTTCCATGAAAACAAAGCATCTGGCTGGAGAAAATGGACAAATGAGACCGCATCTTAAACGACTCTAGCGGATCTGTTTGAGCTAGTCTCTCCATGCTCTACGTTGAATCCCCTCACTGAATAGATTAAAAACTTCATATCCACTGTGAGTGCTTTAATGAGCAGTAAACAGTTTTCAGGCTTTGAATCAAAAAACCTGTTGAAATTGGCTTGTGTATTCAGTCAGCTGCCTCAGCAAATATTTTTCTTCCTGTGCTGTACACAAACCAGCAGATTGCAAAGCATCCTTGAATAAAGGGAGAAAATAAGCATTCTCCCTCCACTTATAAACTGCTCATTTTAATGCATCTATTTTCTTAATTCCCTAGCTCAATTCAGTAGTGAATTTCCAGTGCACGGCTTTATAGAAGATGTAGGATATATTTTGTGTTAACAGTGTTATTAATCCATTAGCTGATCTCCCGCTCTAAATCCTACTTGTTAATTTCTCTGTAATATCCAGGCTCCTTGATCAATTTGCATGTGCATATTAATTCAAATTCATAAGTAAAAGCCATGCAACTCCCATAGTCATGCCCATGAACCCTGGTGTATTTGCAGACTATCCACACTTCATGGACACTCTCCAGGGCACAGTTACAGCATTGCAGTAGTCTATTATTTACTAGGAAACATTGAACTAGAATATCACTTACTTGTAAGCTTTATAATAAGTTTCTCTTAATAGAATTATTTTTTGAATTATAAACCCAGGAAGATACTTCAGCGTACATGCAGATCTTATTGTGATTTGAAATCCATAAGCTGTATGTTTCCCTTACCTTCTGCAAACTGCGTTTTCTGTAAATTTGTGGAGAACAGAATGAAAACCACTGCACTAGGAGGCAGCATACATATAATATACGTACATTGGGAGTTGAATGCAAGAGACTGAGCAATAGGGTATCTTTATCATTTATGTGTGGATTTAGATCTGAGGGAATGTTCCCGTTCCTTAAGGACCTCACATCATTTCTCGAGGTATTTTTTCATTCCTCTTCTAATTTAACTTTGTGTAGCTATTGATCTTCTTCATGACTGTTGAGGAAGAAATCTCTTGTTTGAAAGTGGCCCTGGATTTCTTTGAAAGTAGATAGTACTCAGGCAGGTTCTTGCATGAAGACTTCTGCTTTTTTGTGTTACTCCATTTCTTTTAATCCTAGTAAAGTATCTTACTGTGTGATACAATAAGTTACCCTGAAGACTGTAGAATGAAACAACATATTACAAATATAGTATTTATTTAAAATCAGATGCTTGAATCTCAGAATTATTTTGTGGAAATGAGATAACATATTCATCTCATTTAGACTTAACTACAGTTGCGTCTGTTAGGTGGGAATTTGCCTTCCTCCTTTCTTGAGAATCCAAGTAAACTGGTCATTCACACCTTGCTATATCTGTTTTCTACATGATTTGTGAAGACAGGATACCAGCATGGCATCACATTCTATAGTAAGAAAAATACCCAGTCTGTTTCTTCTTTGCTCCCTGCCTCACATAGCAGGATGGAACCAGGTGGAATCTGATGGTTTGGGTGCTGTCAGCAACTTTACTGGAGCTGAAGGTGTGTTGTAATGAATCTTTGCATTCCAGTCATAAGCAATTTTCAAGCAGCAGTGAGCTGCCTTTGAGTATCAGAAAGTTAGGCATACACTTTGCAGAAGTGGTACTTCTGATAAGATGGGCTGTGTGATCTTGCAGGTTGTTGCATATTGGTTTGCATGTGTTCAGACTCCTGGAATTTTCTTTTGTATCTTCCTCATTGATCTGTACTTCAGTACCATTGTGCATCAGCATTTTCCTTCTCTGTGGCAGATAGAAAAGAAAGGAACAGTCAGCCCTGACATGGCTTTCCATTTTGAATATTTCCTTCAGATCCCCTCTAACTTTGTTCTTTTTTAGACAAAATTATTTTAGACAGTTTCGCTTTCTTTAATTTCTTTAAAACTGTGACAAGACTTTACTCCTTTTGCCATGCTTTCCTGTTGTTCTGTAAATTTGCCTTGGCAACCTGAAAACTGGTGAGTTAAATGGTGTAATATTGGCTTATAAAGGCACTTTGCTTGCTGTACCAAGATACTTTTATCTTGTACTTATGAACTTATCATTTTTCTGTGTTCTTTTTAAAAAGAAATTAAGCAAAGAACATAAAGCTGATTAAGAAGCTTTGAAATGGTCTTTGGATTGTTCCAAGTATCATAAATGTAAATTCATTGAAAGTCTGTTTTCTGGCTTAGTACCAAAATACATTGCCATAGTTGCAGCAAAATTTGTTGAAATAGAAAACTATGTTAATAGAGAACACAGTTCATCAGATGCTGAAAATCTTATTTTACGATCTAATGGCACATTTTAGCCTGCAGTAATAGATAAGATTTCTTAGTTCTTATGATTTGCTACTAAGCACAGGATTTCAAGGTCATATTATTTGATTTGGACTAACTTTGGATCACAGTTGTGCTTGTTTGCAATCTGGTCACATTCTGTTAATTCTTGGGTAATGCATCTGACTTCACACTCAGGTAAATCAAAGAGGTGAAAAAAAAATGTATGTATTAAGAAGTCTTAGAATAATTTATATTCCACTGCTGATATTTTTTGAAAAACAAATAAACCAAAAAAGAGGGTTTCCACGATGGTATAACCACATCTGCTTGGAGTTTAGGTCTGAGAAACTGGCAGTCTGACTGAAATAAAGAATTCTAGAATAATTTACTAATTCTTGCCACCACGTAAGGTGATCATTTTGTGTACTATATATGATAGCTAACCATTCAATCCAATTGTTGTGTCCTTGTGCTTGTTACAAACTTCTACTTAATAAATTTTAGTGACATCAAAGAAAAAATACTCAGATAAAGAAATCTTTAAATTAGTTAAGTAAAAAAATCAGCAGCAGAAGTCTTTCATCTTGACCTAATTTACTTGAAATTCTATGCCTGGTGTGAAGATTAATAACAGGTGGCCTTTTAGGGAACACTCAGCTTGAGTGTAATGTTCTAGTTGTTCTTTTATTATCCCAAACATCTATAAGTAAAGGATTTTTTCACCGTGCCCTTTGTTCACAATATGGGACTGTAATTGAGTTCATATTTCTCGCCCAACCTTTCAGCTGTAATTAATATTTTATTATATCAGATTTTATCACTAAATAGCCTAGCAGCAGGGTATTGAGCCACACACATGCTCCCACACGCATACACACACAAAAGCCATAGTGACTTACTGATGCCAAGCAACTTCCATATAATGAGTTATGGTTTAGAGAATACAAAATAAATTCATGGTACCCAGCTAATATTCCAAAGCAATTTAGAACTGATCTTATCTGGATCAAGGCAGGACGAAGAGAAATTAGAGTTACAAGACTGAAATATTCAGCGTTGTGTTGTTACATCAGACATGTGGCATCTAACAGAAATGGCCTGTGCAAGAGCAGCTATGAACTGTTTTCATTACTGTATTTTATGAGCAAGACCACTTTAGGTCATACGCTCTTTGTACAAAGAGTTACACACTGTCCTCGGAGCTCTGCTAAGCACAAACACCTCCACAGCATGACAAATGTAAAAATCTGAACATCTAAGTTGATTTTCTATTTGTCCTTTAAACTGGAATGAAACAAAATCATTTCTTTGCACTACACTGCATACCAAGGGGATGGTGAGTGTTACTCTAAGCTATTCTGGTGGAAATAAGGTGTTTTTAATACAAATTTTGAAAGATGGAGAAAGTCTTATCATAAAAATACATGTAAACAAGATTGGAGAGAAATGTTTCATAAACCTAGATAACTTTGATGATCAGTGGTTTTCATTATAAAAACTTCCCACATAACTTGTGACTAACTGGCATCCCTGTTCTCAACAGGATTTTACACAGAAGTCTCCTTCCCCCTCTGCCTCTCCCTCTCTGTCTCTCCCTTTTTTTCCTCCGCATCCCTCTTTCTCCCCACCTCCCCCTCTTCCTCCTTCTCTCACTGCTTTGAATAGGTGATTACTGGAAGAAAGTACTCAAATTAAGAACAGATCACTAGCAGGATAATATGGAACAAGCTCTGCACTTGAAATAGTTTGTTCATTGTTTGTTAACAGCAGAAATAGCCACTTGAAATCTGTACCTGCAACTTTCTTTTAAAATGATTTTTAGTTGTTTGTACACAACGAAGTTCTTAGAGAAGGCCCTTCTTCCCCAAGGGAGGGGGGGAAAAATCATCTGTTGCAGAGATGAAGAGGAGCTAAACCTCCTCACTTGGTCAGGAGAGGAACTGCAGTGTGTTTCTGGCTACAGAAAAGTGTAGCCTTCCTGCGGTGGGAAAGATGGCCTAGGACATCAAGCCCTGGGCGTCCATGCAGATGAGAGCGGAGTTTTATTTCTGGTGGGGGTAGGGACAATCTGTTTAGCTTTCTGCAAGTCATTATGTCATGCTTTCTCCATTCCTATATCTCAGGTTAAAATAAATGGAAATACTCTAAAGAAAAGGAGGAAAATATACCATATACTATGTGATTGTAAACAACTTGGCAGTGGTGAGGAGTGGTGTAACAAGCAGCTGCATGGATAGCTCACTCTCTGAAAATTATTTGGTTTTTATTCAGCTTTTCCACGTTGACCACCAGAAGATCTCAGAATAGTGGCTTTGTGGACTGTTTTGTGGGATTAGTAACCTCACAATCTCTCTGTGGTTTGCATTCATTTTAAAGGCAAGTTGTGAGAAGTTGTGTAAAGTAGGAGGCATCTCTGTTTCGTACTGCTTGGTAATGAAGTCAGTCTCAAAGCCCTGGAGGGTCTGAAGCTTTAGGTTAGTTCAGTTTAGACCAGCATCATTTAAGTTAGTGACATTGCTGCTTGGGTTTAAATTAAGAGCATAAAGCCTTGTGGAGTGAGATCAATAGTATCTGGTTCCTAGAGGGACTGAGTCATTACTCAGTAGGAATAAAACTTTTCACTGGTAAAATGAAGAAAGGGAGTACTCCTTGTCTTCTGTGTGCTGTATTACACATCCAAGATCAGAATTAAACTTTCTGACTCATAAATAAGTTGAAGTTTACACCTGATTTTTTTCCTGGTTTCCTAAGAAAACAAGTTTTAAGTATCATCCTGTTTGTCTGCCTGTATGTTCCTTCCTTCCCTCATTAATATAGGACCTCTTGAAAATTTTCCAGCACAGTAGTTTGAATGTTGCATAAATAGTAAGTTTCTCACATACTTTGGAATCTCTGTGAAAGACCCAGATTAGCATCTGAAGGGTTAGGCTGTGTTAGAGTATGAGTTCATTTCATGTGGTCCATCAGCAGAGAGCTACAATTCACATACCAGCAAGCCAGTCCATAGCCCAGAGGCACCCACAGCATGTGTCAGTCATCTCCTTTCCAGCCAGTGTTTGGGAGACACTGAAAAGAGCTGAGCATATTGAGCCTGGGAGCTGGGTATCACACTGACATGTGGAATAGGGATGGGATTACAGTATTCTGGATTTCTTGCAGTAAAAACTTGTAGTGTCTTAGTCTGCTTATAAAGCTTTGAAGCATCCTCTGTTTTAAATGGCCTTTAAAAAAACTGAGTACCTGGTCAATGTAAATGGAATGTTCTTGTCCCTTAAGCATGAAAGAGTTGTCAGCAGAGATGTTTTATTGTTGCCAAAAAGTTAATGGTGACATACCTATCAAAAAGATTACAAGCTCACATTTACCAGAGTTATTTATGGAAGAAGCCAAGTATTAGTTGGTAGATCCATTTTAAAAAATGCTCAGTAAATCATAGTGAGTGTAAAGAGATCTTGTAAGCAGTCATTCTTGTAAGCAGGATAACAATTCCCCCCAGTCTTATGAAAGTACATAATATGATTTCTCAACTTCATTATAAAACAATTTTATAAATTATGCACAATTGGTTTGTAAAAGGTGTTTGATTTCATAATATAGCTATGAAATCAAACACCTTTTACAGACATACTGTATGTAATTTATAAAAAAGTAACTGGGTGCAAGTTGTTTAAAATGCTTTGTTTAAAGTGTATCTATATTAGATAGACTTCGGATATATTAGATAGACTTCATTTCTATTTTGTCTTTCCTACTACTACTTTTATTTTCACTTCTTATTTACCAAATAGGATGATACATGTCAAGCTGTTCTCAGTATATTATCTGTTATTTTCTTCTCTACATTCCTACCTTGTGTAAACTTTTGTATTCTTTAATATTTCAATATTTTCTACTTTTGTTTTGTCACTTTTTATTTCTCCTTTGATATGCACAATTTCTTGTCTGCAACATTTCTTTTTTTTTTCTTTTTCTGTAAAAAAGAGCCAAACTAAACCAAAAAAAAAAAAAATAAAAAAAAAATCCCCAAACACCAAAAACCCAAACCAAACAAACAAACCAGAAAAAAAAACCCCAAAAACAACAACCCCCCAACCAAACAAAAATCCCTAAGGGGAAAATAACCCCACTGCCACCAAAATACATTGCCAGATCTGTGGTGCCCCTCCTAGTTTGTCACTTGCAGCCTGTATTTAGCAAATTGTTCTCATTGATACTGTATGGGGCATACTGGGGGAGCTCTGTAGTCAGAGATGTCCTTTTCTTGTCTAGCATTTAATAGCTGAGAGAAATGATGAATATAGAGCCAAATGCTCTCTTCTATCATATTGCTACACCTGTCAAAAACAACTTTGAACTCTTAATGAAACAGTACTATTTTAAGCAGGCTTTATTTTATTTACATTTTGTGCTCACATTGTATTGTGCAGATCTACAGACTATTTAAAATTATATATTTTCTTGACATTTTTTGAGTTTGAGGAAAGAATAGACAAATACATAAATATATAGTGAGAGTACAAGCCACAGTGAAGTTTTAAGTGTTTCTGATCATAAGGGATCATGTTGCTGATCATTTTGTGGCCTACAGTATTTTAGAACATTTAATTTTTTCAGCAGAATAAATAAGAATTAAAAACTTCCCCTACAAAATAACAAAGAGATGTAGCCGATTATCTTATAGAAGAAAAAGAAAGGTAGAATTATGTGGTTGTTTCAAAGTATGCAGAATTGCTAATACATTGTTTCTCATCAGATGGATGGGATAGGTATAGAACAGTACTCAGCCCCCTGGAAAGCAGGAGTGGGGAAACTCTATTTGATGATTAAGGAATTTCAGGTGTAACAATGTACATAACAGGTGTGAAAACATAGTTGTATCCTGTCATCTTTGTCATCCTGTTTTGTGGTAATTCTGACAGTCACTCTTGCAGGCCAGTGCAGTAATAACACTCCCAAGTCCTAATGGGGCACCAGTATTTAAATAATTACAATTAATTAATTATGGGGTGGTAGAACCAGGGAGAAAAAAGTATTATTTTATCAATATTTATTAAGGATTAGGGATGTTGTGAGGGTTGAGAGAACAGTTTTGATTCCCTTGCCAGTTCGCAAATCTCAGTTAGCAACAGAGCAGTCTCTTGTGTCACAATTATTGTTGGTGTTCCGTTTAACCACCACTTATATACGTGTTGGGCAAATGGTTCTTATAAATTTTAATATGCTGTTTCAGTAGTAAGCTAATATGTCTTTCGAATAAGTGTAGGTTAGCATATGTATTGAATTTATTGATTTTTTGCAAAGGATGAATGGGACAAAGTTAAAATTGCAGTCCATCAGCAGGCTATATGCTGTAAAACCAAGTACAGATTATCTGCTGCCGCAATCTTTATTGTCCTCCTAAATAACAAAGTATTACAAACTGAAATCCATGTAATATTTTTTCACTCTTTCTCCCCTTCTCTACTAACCAAACAAAACTACATTTTGGATTGTCATTTGTGATAACAGAATCTAAAGGCAGAAACATTTCAGAAGGGTTTTGTGAGTGGTGTTATGGTTGTCTGCAATTACAAGGCTGAATATCTGCTGGGCATTCTGCCTCTGACAGGTGTGCTAATGTTCTCTAAAACAATGAATCTCTGTACTAGGAAATAAGACCAGTAAGTTAAACACCCAGTGCCATCAGGACTAGGTGGCATCCGTGTGGCCAGCATGCCTCATTGTCTCCTTTTCCTTGCAGAGTTTCTTCGGAATTCTTTTGAGCGAAAGCTATGATGTGTTCCTTAAATCCTAGGGAGTCCAGATTTTCAGAAGATAAATGTATTATTTCTTCTGCATCTGGAAAAAAAATAATTTGAATGTATTATGAACTTATGATGGCCCTTAAATTACCATTTTCACAGCCTATCTGTCTCCTCTGCAATTAAGATATTATGTAGCAAATGTTTTCCTTCTCTAAGGAATTGAACCTTTTGTCATATCCTCCCCTGGTGACTGTCCTTGGAGGAAAGAACAAGCAAAATATCTTTAACTTCCAGTGACATAATGCTTTCCATTTGAAAAATTGTCAGGATTTCCTGTATAAAACCATAGGAATGCTAAGGAGAGGTTTGCTTGGATGTATTTTTCCCAGGAAATCTCCTTTGTAAATGCTGACTTTTAAGTCTTTGAGACCATCCATACAAAAGAGTTGGGCAGTCACAAAGCAGCTTAGGAGTTTTACATTAAAAACCAGATCCTGTTCCCCAGTGGACTTGGGTCTGTGAAGATAAAGCTTATAATGACACCTGAGAGTTTGCATTTGGCACTGTCTCTGGGGATTGAACCTGAGCTGTCTTATCTCCTCCTTTACAGCCGTTTAGGTATTTCTGCTGTGATTGATCTGAGGAATAGGGCTCCTTGCATGACAATGGAGATGTTGTATAATATTAGTCTCTCTTGTGTTCATGTCAGGTCTGATGCCAAAAGATTTCTTGAATTTTATTTTTCCCCATGGGCTGAAAATTTCATATGGCAGTAATAGTATTTCCTGAGAATGAAGACAGGCCCTGCCTTGGAGAATCTAACCAGATTTATCTCTTGACCTGCAAAGCTAGTAAATAAAGCCAGGTGTGAAAGTAGAATCATTCCATTCAAGTTTGAACAAGCTGCTAGCACAAAGTATTTTATTTACTTAGCACCTTTCCTACATTTGCAAGGCAGCAACTGTTCTGCAGAGTTAGAAACCTGCCAAAGATTGTGAAGCTTTTGCTTACATGGAACCTCCTAGCTTCAAGTAAAGATGCAAACAAAAAGTTCGAAGGATTTAAGACTCCCTTCACTCCAAAATGCTATAAGGATTTAACATTCCCTTCACTCACCCAAAGAAACAGGCAATACACCTCTAACACTGGTACTTAAAGGGCTTAAATGGGAACAACTGCAAGAATTTTGGTGATTATGTGTTGTGTGAATATTATTTGCAGCATTGCCTAAATCACCTTTTTCCCCCTATATAAATCACATATTAATTTATGATTTTAAAAATACTTGTTGCGATTGTTGTTGCCATTGGTACTGCAATATAAATGTAGAGACTTTGTTTAGTCTGCTTGATTTTCTTCACTCTAAGTTCTATATTTTCATATCGGAACGTTACATTCCAACAAGGGATTTTTTTTTTAAGCTTCTTCACCTTTTTTTAGAAGCTATAATGAGAATACAGTGGGCAATGTATTTTGCATAAAGCCAAGAAAATCTCTGATCTCCCAAATAAAATGTCCCTGAAATAGAGGCAGCTACCTTAAAGAGTCTTCTCCATCATTAATAGGTATACTCATTTGTCCTGCAGCTAATAAAAAAATCCCTGGTCTTACCTCTCGTCCACAGTTGAACCATGTGTGCTTCTCCTTTGATAAAATATGCAAAGTGGTCACAGGGACAATGGTCAGCAGGACAGAACTGCTATTCAGCTGGTTCTCTGGCATTGAATCTGTTCTGGAAATGACTGCACACCGAGTATATTTTGTTCACTGTTTATTAAGTGCTGCTAGAGCTCCCATTGTTGCCAGCTCCCACTGGCAAAGCCCATGTAGCTGTGATGGTGAGACACCTGATAAATCAGGGGTTGTTTATCCCCTTTGTTTAATCCATCTATAATAAATATACAGGGTCTTGCACAGTAGGACGAGAGTTAGTGGCAATTTCTTGTAGCCTTTTTCTATTTGCCTGCTAACTATAAATTATTAATTCCTGTCCTTTAAAGAGTAATTTCCCTCTTCCATTTCAAGGTGCATTACATATGTATAATTACATATAATTTCTGGAACTGTAAAATTTAAAGTTACAGGATGAATTACAAGAATCTAGTGCAATATGAGGTCATTGAGAAATAGATACGTATCTTCAGTGCTAATCCATATAAATATGATATGACCATGTCAGAGACAACTTATGACAGAGATGAAGTTATGTTGCATATTATATAGAAAAAACTGTCCAAAGGCTGTGTTCTTTTCAAGAAGCAATGTTAGGCAATAAGCTTGCACAACGCATGATGAGCAAAGGTATATGAAGTTTTATATGCAAAGCATGAACAAAACAACTGTTATGTTTTTAAAGTCTTAGTAGCAGTATGATAGAAGAATTTTCAGAGTCTGCAGAAGTTTTGCTGAAACTGTGGGGACCCTATAAAATGTGGGGATTCTTATGGTTTGAGCAGTCAGGTTCTTCATGGACTTAGAACTGAGATAAGGGGTGGGGTTTGGGTTTCTTAATTGTGCCCTCTGTTGGAATGGGTAGTTGAGTAGAAGGCGGCAGTAAAGTAATTCTAGCATGCAGATAAATTGGGCTGTGGGAATGAGTAACTGAAATAATGGTCAATATGTAAATTAAGGATTATTTTTTTGTTTGACTTTGTAAGCAGTAAAACAAAGCAAGCCTGCAAGTCAAAATACAGAAGTAGATCTATAAAAAATACCAGTTTTGTTTATTTCTAATAAAGCATGAACTTATAGCAGTGAGCAGATAACTCCAAATTATGCTCAAGAGTGTCACCATAACAGTCTGCAAAGGTAGCTCAGCAGTTTACACAACTGATGAGGGCACTCTTAGCAGACCTTAAGAGCTTTGCAGGCTTTGTACATTTCCTAGGGGGAAAAAAAAAAAATTCAAGGACAATAAGATTTTGAAGATGTTTTAAACAGTTGAAGCAGGCTAGATGGAGTAAGAAAGTTTCTTATTCTCATTCTACAACTGGATTTTTGAGGCCCATAATATTTGATTGACTTGCCTAGAATCACACACAACAATTGTATAAAGACTAGTAAAGAAATCAGGTAGCCTTTGTCTCTATTCAGTTCTTTAGTCCATCACCCTTCTGTGAAATTAATTTTAGAAAATTCTTTAATGCTTCAGTTATGTAAAGCCTCAAGACTGTGTTAGAGAGACAAAATAGAGCTGACAGTTCAAAAATGAAGTAATCAAACTTGTTTTCCCTTTCTTTGTACTTTGGAATTACTTTGGAATTTGGTGTAATTATAGATTAATAAGTTTCAATAAATGCCTAGATTGTACATGTTAAGGATTACTGTATGAAGAATTCTGTAGTCCATGTTTGCATCCAATAGGTTCTTCTTGGAAAGTTATTTTGTAACTTTGAATGAGGCTTTGATTAATTAAAATTTGATTTACAGCATGTGAAATAATGTCCTGACTCATGAAGTTACCAAAACCCATCACTTCATGTAGTTAAGATGAGATACATACTTAAGTCTTTGAAATTGTCACTTTTCTAAGTATTCTGAGCATCTTTTATTAGTGTGCTAATATGTTTTCTTTCTGCTTTCATGTCTCTTTTTCAACTCTGAAAAAAATTGGTATCAGACAGTAACAGACCATTCCAATTTAAGCAATCCAAACTCAATAAATATCTGAGAGACCTGCTCTAATTTCTAACAAAAATTGAAGTATTGTGTTCAGATCTGTATCTCTGCATAATCATTTAATTTTGGAGCTGCTTTGGAATTGTTAGAATAAAAAGCAGTGTAAAAATAATATAATATTTTTTTTCTTTCTCCATACACTTTTTTTAATCCCAAATCCCCCATCATTTGATGCGGATTTTGAAGCATTTGAATTCTAGGTTAAAAATAACTCGCATGTGTTCCTTTCTCAATGCAGCAGCAAACTTCAGTCTATATAAAAAATAAGTTTTGTATTTAATTTTCAAGGCATTGAAATTCTATAGTAGAACTGTGTAATATGAATTAGACTTAAATTACATTTTTTTTTGTTCAGAATAATCAGTCTAAATGCTACCAATAACTGATATGCTTTTTGCACCTTTCACTGTAGTGTAGAATTTGCTTTCTTGATTACAGATAGGAAAACTTTATTCTCTGAAATGTAGAGGTGTGAAAAAGGAATAATTCAACTTCAAACAGGCCAAAAATCTGACTAATACAGAAGAGGAATAATAGAGTTGTGGCACAGTGCTAGCTCAATTCACTGAGCTTGAACTCTTCTCAGAGTAGGCAGTCCAGCTATTACCTGTTAAAGAAAGCAATATTAATCGTAAGAACTGGAGGAAGCTTTTGGGTTATAATGGTAATTGGGGTAATTTTGTAAAATTCATTAGCAGGATGATCTCATCTGTACAAATGTAAAAAGTATCACTGGTAAAATTCTTTCAGGTTTCCATTGACCCAGGTGCTCATAATGTGTTAATTTACATCAGAGAAACAGCAGTGTGTGGAAATTGGCCAGCGGATAGGATTTAGTTATTTTTCATTAGCACTTGGACTTTGATGAAGGGGAACAGAAAAGAGTTGTTTGACCTTTTGGTGCTTAAATTATTAAAGAGCAAATAGATTTAAGGTCTAGATGCTTGCAAATCTAATTTGTCTTGTGGAGTAAGGATTAAAAGACATTTTGAGTTTGAAATTGCTCCAGTCAACTTATTCTTTCTTTGAAGTATCTGAAAATGAGTAGACGGCAGGCATCTAAAGGTATACAAGGAGTAGTGCATGTAGTGTAACTAAACAGGGATTAACCACAGGAAAAAGAGCATTTTAGTGACAGATTTGTTTCTAAAATGTCTACCATCCTTAGCTTTAATCACTGAGTGAAAAATAAGGACCCTATAAAATTTCAGCCAGTACTGAATTATCATATTATCTCATCTGGTCTGAAGTCCCTCTTAGATTAAGGCCTGCTGCAAGAAAGAAGTAACTTAGCTTACTACCCACCGTGCTTTAGTGAAATGGAGAGATTCTTACATTTGCTGCAGTATTAGGCAAGTGTATCCAGCTTCACTACCTTGCAAGAATAAGTGTTTACATCGCCTTCTGCATTTTTGTCTATACTCCATTTAAGTTTGCAAATTGTATTTATTGTAGATTCACTCCAAATTAATAGTTAGAGGAGGCATCATGCTGTTAGCTTGGAATCCTGGTTCTAAGCAATCCCATTTTGTTCTAGAAAATTAATTGTGAAAATCATGTCAAAAACTAATTTGCAAGAAAAAAACAAGATTCTAATGTAGATATTCCATGGCTAGTTTTTTTACAAATCAGTTCCCACAGGATCAAAGAAAGATTGCTGTGGATTAACCTTCATTTACTACACAGCATGGAATTAATCAACTAATGAAAAAAATTCTGTTTGTTATGAAGACTTTGTTGCAGAGAGCTGCAAAATGTACAGACAGAGGCCTTCGAATGAACCCTCAAGACATTTCTGTATCCCTGGCTGTAGTAAATTTATACGTGGTTAGATTTCTGTGTGAAGTTCAGCATTAAATTAAAACATTGATATTTGCGTGTCCATGTCTAAATGTCTATGTGTGAGCTGAGTATTTAGTTATTGTAATCAGTGGAGTCTGAGAAGCAGTTAGGTTGACCCAAAAGTAGGCACCTTCTTTCTGCTCAGTTCTCTGAGAACTGTAGACATGTAGACATCTTTCCTGAAGGCAGATAGGTTAAACTAAACTCCACCATGTTGAAAGTCTAAGTCAGGCGGAAGAAGAGTTATTGATTGCATTCTCAGTGTTAACTTTCTGGGCATTTTTTGTGAGCATAGTAGTCCAGCATCTCCTACTGGAGATGCTAGGTCTCAAAAATACAGTCATTAGGGTCTGGCACATGATCAGTAAGTCTGGTAAAATCCCAGCAAGATGCTCAAGAAAATTGGCTTTTTTCCCCCTTGGTGATACTTGACTAAGTGGTGATGTCATAAAATCATAGAATGGTTTGGGTCGGAAGGAACCTTTAAAGATCATCTGGTCCAACCCCCTGATGTGGTCAAGGTAAATCTTCCCCTAGACTAGGTGGATTAAAGCACCATCCCTCCTGTCATTGGGCAGTTAATCAGTTATTTCTAAACCAGATTCACCTTTGGAAGGGAAGTAGCCATAGCTGTGCAGGGATGTGACAAAGCCAGTAAATAAAACCTGTTGTATCCAGACTGAGGTGGTCCAGCAGAAGCTCAGCCCACGTGTCCCTGTAGTTGAGGCAGAATCTTCTGTAAACATAACTCTCTACCTACGGATGATAAGTAACATGTCAGAAGATTCTGTGGATATTTCATCTTTAAGAAACTTTGGTGCAGAGATTGCTGGTTTTTATGAACTGTCAACTTGAAAGATCATAAATTGTTAGTGGATGTAGATGATATGCAAAAATGTGGACACGTTGCCACTTTGACATCAATTATCTAGACTGACTTGTTTACTGGGATTCAAAATTCCAGGAGACAAATACTGATTAAGAACCACTGGTCCCCAGTGAAGCAATAAACTTGTAAGCCAGTCCTCTTTAGAGGCATGGACTGCCCACATCACGAATTTAAAAGCACTGACTCAGTCTTTTACAGCAACTGCAAGGGTATAATGATTACACTGTTTGCATATACAGCAGAAATTGCAATTTCTTTGTTCCTGTTTGAATGTCCATAGCACCTTTACAGTGCAGAGGGATGGACTGTTCTCTGTAGGTCCCAGTGCAGCAGAGACTGCAAGTGCAAACTGACTTTCTTTGCAGAATGCAGAAACAGAAAAAGATCTATAAGATGTGTAAAAGTTCTTTGCTGAGTCATAATAACTTCCATCAAAAAGAGTTTTGTATTTCCTCCGCAACAGTCAATATGCCACTGAAATTTTAGTTTGTGCTTTTATAAATAGTTACCATGTCAATAGTTGCAGATACTGGTCCTTGTGTCTCTGTAATTTATGTCTTCATTTTTATCTTAGTACTAATTTAATTTCATTTAGGTAAGATAAACAGGTTAGAGAAGGGACTCTGTAGCTTTATGCTTGCTTTGATGAACAAAATAATACTTAATTCCACATTTTAGCACTGATTAAGTGCACTTCTTTTGTACAAGAGTTTGAACATGAAAATGTACTGTGCATTCACTTGTGTGAAAACCTGTGGTGTGTATGGTTAATTTTGTTTTTCCAAAACAAAATGAATTTGAAAGCATGAACCTATTCAACAAATCTATACACCTGAATATTAAAATTTTATTTTCTTTCTGTATTTTTTTGCTTTTAGCAGTTCTTTTTTCCAGTGAATACTGGTATGCTATTATGGTTTTAGTTTGACTGGCCAAGTTTTAAAATAACCACTGTTTCTTTTGTTCTTTCCTTTTTGCACATTCAGTGTCTATCAAATCGTTGTTGAGGAAGAGCGCCCACGGAGGACCAAAAAGACAACTGAAATCCTGAAGTGCTACCCGGTGCCCATTCATTTCCAGAATGCCTCACTCTTGAATTCCCAGTACTACTTCGCTGCAGAGATTCCAGCCAACAGTTTACTGGCTGCTCAGCCTTTTACTATTGGTGATAACAAAACCTACAGCGGTTTCTGGAATACTCCTCTTCTTCCTCATAAGAGCTACAGCATCTATTTCCAAGCTGCTAGCAGAGCCAATGGGGTAGGTCTTGCAACAGGCGTGATTTTATACAGTGCTTGTGTGTAAATAAATGATTGGCATCTACTAGCAGGATGCCCAATTTAGTTGCTAATGAGAAAATGAAGTAACCATGAAATTTAACATACTGAGCTTAAAAAATAGCAGTTTTCCTAACACAGTATTGCTTAATGATTAAAGGTTACAGGACAGAGGAGGGCAAAACCACACGTTTTGTCAATAGTGAGCAGGCAAAGTAGTATGTTGCAATTCTGTCTTACTTGCTAAAAGCTGTCCAGTGACTGTGTTTGACTGGCTTTTTTTCTTCCTTTTTTTTTTTTTTTTTTTTTTCCTTGCCTTTTCTTGCTTCTTGAATAAAAAAAGTGTTGTGATTTCTTTTGTCACGTTTAAGCCAAACATGGTTGTGAATTTTAGCACATCTGTCTTGGCATGTCCAATCCTGTTACCTTAATTTGTAACGTCTTGATCTCCCTTTCTCATTTGGTTCCCCTGATTGAATTAGAAATCACTTTTTCTTTTTTTTTTTTTTTTTTTCTTTTTTTTTTTTCTCCTTTCTGCAAACAAAGTAAAAAGAAGAAAAAGGAGTAGATGGAACTGAAATGAAACATGTGTAAAAAGATCCTCACAGATCATGTTTCAGCAGACTAATTCTTCCTGGAATTGTTTTCCATTTCCTGGATAGACCTACCCAGAGCCCTTCAATTCTTGATAAGCTTTGGCTGTCTGTGCTGACAGCCTGGAAATGTTTTCTGCCAGAAACCATAATGGTCCCTCATTCACAGTGCACCGACAGTACAGAGATGTGAAACACCATTGATTATTTTTTCTTTCTAAAATTGTCTAACATGATGCCTCGAACTATACCTTCTGTAAGAAAAAGAAAAAATCTCCCAAGGTCATTATGTTGCCGGAGTTAAAAAGCTGAACACTTGCCTGTGCTCCTGTAAATATCTTTCACATTTTCTACTTTTAGAGGAATCTTAAGAGAAATGTTTATGTATCACACTCAAGCAGTATTTGTCCATATTATATATTATATATATTTTTATATATTTATATATATGTTATATATATTATATAGGTAACTCCACTTTGGAGTTAGCTAATAAGTGGTTAAATATGGTATGAGGCACATTCTGCTCAGATATTTTATTAGTACTTTCAAGAATAGAATCATGGATTACTTTCTCTGTTTAGAAACACAAGATGTGACCTTTTTCCTCTTTATTTGACACAGGAAACTAAAATCGACTGCGTCAGGGTAGCCACAAAAGGTATGTTTGCATTATCTCACGTATTCTGTACTTCAGCTTGTTGGCCTTCCCCTCACATGGTGTTTGAAAACTTATAGAGGTGTTCATATAGCTAAAACAGATCACTAAGCATATTATAGAATTTTCATAGAATCATTTGCATTCTTAGCTGAGATTTAGGAAATTTGTTTGTTTGTTTGTTTTTAATCATAAATGTATTAATTATTTTTGGTTATCTGCTTGAATACAGGGCTTTTAAAATATATTCTGTGGGTTTTTATATGATCTCAAACATTTTTTATTTACATACATATATATGTATATATATAGTAGAGTTGTAAAATTGCCAGTTGCAGAGTACATGCTAGCTGCTTATACATCCGTAGTGAAAAATTGCCCCTTACTTGTAAGCAATTACCTTAACTTAATTGCTGTATAAAAGAGAAGAGGAGAAATCATATTCTTCATTTTAATGAGACAGATCAGCTATATTTACTCAACTGTCAGCACATGATACTACCATTTGTGAGACAAATATGTATAATTGAGACAGTACTGGCTATAGGTTTTGTCTCCAAACAGGGAAACATAAGCACACTGCTGATCTGTTTGTCTTTGGAGGCTAGATCTGTCTTTGTAGTCTCACCTTGTTAGTACCTTTAGCTGGTGGCAACCTAAAAGCGTGAAAAAGAAGTCGTGGAATAGTACAGTTTACTTGGAGATTGTAGTAGAGAAATGGGGGAGAAGGTGCTGCTGTTAGTAGGAACAGGAAATACCACCTGACAGTTTGTGCACTTGGCAAGAGCATGAAACAAAAACTGCTTCATCCCTATACCACTGCACCTTGCAGGGGATCATGCTTGTCTCAGTGACTATCCCTAGTGGAACTGATTCCACCATGATTTCCTTTACATGTAGACTTTACAATTCCGTCATCACCTCTGAACCTGAATGGGGAGGATTGTCATTACTTAAAAGTAACAGAAATGTTAGCGTAAAGTTGCCCCTGTTGAAAGTTTGGATACTCCCTAATATGACAAATACATTTTTCTGTCTCTTTAAAGTAACCACTGACTTCTTTGCTTTTCCAAACCAAAGGAAGTAGTTTTAATTTACTAACTGACTGCTTATTAAACCATAAAAACCTTTCAAATAGCTGAACTCAACCCAAATATAATACAGATGAGAGATTAATACCAGATGCAAGTGAAATCCCGTATTGTTTTCAAGTAGCTTCAGAGATACCAGGAGTGAACTACGTCACATCAGAAATCAGATGATTAGAGGAATGGATTTTAAATTTTTTTAAGATTTGTATTCCTAATCACTAATGGATGTTCAACTATTTAAATTACTTGACTGACTGAAAATTTTTACTCTCTCATTTGAGAAGTGAGGGTGACTTTGTGGGTTGGAATAGCTCCCATAGCAACAAGCTACTTTGAGCTAACCCATTTGGCAATGGAGATGTGAGAAATGCAGCTTTTATTTTAAAAAAAATCTTTATACATTCCTGTTTTGAAAGCATGTTTCAGGTTTTTTCATAATAAAATAACGTTAAAAGTTTATTGTGAGGATTTCTATTTTTTGAAACCAGAGGTATCCTTGATGGTATTTGTAGTCCCTGGTGCAAAATTTTCTTGGGGGACTACAGTAAAGCACTGATTTCTGTGATTTTAAACTGAATGCTTGTATTATATTTTTAATCTGTATTAATTTAAAATAAAATGGAGACTATGATGTATTTTATTATGGTATTAAAAGTAGTTGTCTGCACAGATGTTTTCCCTTTGGATCCAACAGAGATACTTAAGGGAAAAGCAGAATTCTGTATCCTCTCTGGACCGCCTACATTTGGGTTAGAAAAAAACAGAAAAAATACTCTCTGTCTGTAGATCAGAAATTACTGTACCTACATACAAGACATAAAATTGTCCTCTCCCATTCTCCTCTTCTTCTGTTTATCCCCCACAAACAGCTCAGTTCATTCATGTTGTTTGTACCCCAGTAAGCAATGGCTGCTCTGACCACTCTGTCAGATTTCTCAGACTTGCATCATTTTCCACTGAGCTTTGAGACTACAAAAGGGAACTTTAACTACTACTAGACAGTAAGCTACTTAAGCTCTATATGCTTGCTTTGTCCATCTATTTGTGTGCTGTAGTGCTCGTGACAAATAAGATTGGGAATGCCCTCCAGTACTACATCTAGTTTGTACAAACTAGCAACATTCCTGAAATACTCGTAATCTGGACTTCTCTTAGCTTCAGAAGTTCAGTTTGGTGGTTTTTAAAGCTAGAGGAAGTGCTTTAGGCCATTCCTGTATAAAACTGGTGCAGTTTTCTTTTGAAGTAAGGTCTGATCCTGAAAATACCTTCAGTGTTGCGGAGGCCATTGGAATCAGTAGACACACTGTAGATTTTACTATGTATGTGAGAAACCAAATGGTTTCAGCTTTCATAGAATCACTGAATATTCTGAATTGCAAGGGATCATTGAATCCAGCTCTTAAGTGAATGGTCCGTATGGGGATTGAACCCCCAACCCTGGTGTTCTTAGCACCATGCTCTGAGCAGCTAGGCCCTGAGTCCATTATGTATCTAATTTTGTGCACAGAGAATGATCTCATTGACTACTTCACAACTATTCCATCCTAAAGTAGACATGTAAATATTTTACTGGATAAAGACCTGTGCCATTCCTAAGATCAAGAACCCGTCCTAGGATCAAGGTTACTCAAGGCAACTTCCAAGCTTCTCCACAGAGCCAGCTAAGATTGGCCAAGCCACTTTATTGTGGTTAGCCTGCTTGGAGTCTGCCCTGAGGACCAGTATGGGGATTCAGAACATGTCATGAACAGAGCTATGTCACTTGCTAATTATATTCCCTTTAATTATCTCAGCTCCAGATAATAAAGTTGTTGGTGCCTTAAGACCTTCTTCAGATCATTGAGGGACGGTTTTATCACTGCCATGCAGTGTTCATTCCATGCCCTACCATATGCTTCTTACATTTTTGTTAAAAATGTGTAACTGTAATATAAACATAATGTCTATGTCCCAGATCGAGCAGAACTGTTTCTGTACCTCGAGTGCACTTTTCCCTCCCGTTGATGTTAGCAGGAATAATGCATGTGCTGAAGTGTCAAACGTGCTCAACTGGCAGACACTAAACCTTGTTGCTGTATCAGAGAACCAAGTGCGCCAGATAGCTTATTATCATACTGACAGGTTTCCTGTTGGAAGAGTACAGCCTACCTCCAGAAAAGTGCAGCCTGCTTCTACTGGGTCAAATGCATGTCTGGGGTCAGTAGCTAGACAGTACTTTCTCATTACATCAAGTATATTTTAAGCAACCTCAATTTGTACCCTTTTAAAAACCGATCTTGTTTTATGACCATTACATTTTTACAAATGAAACCTCCGTTAAATGTATTCTTTTAGAGATCATATAAAAATCCTGATTGCAGTGATTACAAGTATAATTTAGGATGAGAATGTTTGACTTTGTAGAGCTGAAATTTCTCCTTTTGCTTCTGATGAAGTCAAAGGAAACCTTTGTCAGTAGAAGGATCATACAGCACGTTATTATGATGTAGGGTCTCCTGATCTCAGTTTTCTGTAGAGAAAGGCTTCTGGGACCTCTGCGACAATTTGGTGTATCTACAAATGGGGAGACTGCAGGGTTTCCACTGCCATTATTTTTGACAAGATAATTAAACAAACAAACAAACAAACAAAAATCAGGAATAGCTTTTTTGTACCAGTGGTAATAAAGGTTGTCATATATTGCTTGAAATACGGCTTTCATATTCCTACTCTTTCTTCAAGCTAAATGACTCTAAAATCTCAACAGACTAAGTTGAAAACATTCCAAAACTCCTCCAAGTTTATTACTATCAACTTTGTGGTGGTTTGTGATTTGTATTAAGACTATATTTCCTGATATGACTTACAACATTGTCTGGATAGAAACATCTTGATTATCTCCTAGGAATGCAGTTCTCAAGAGGGAGGCATCATTGTTCTAATTTTGCAATATTGGAAGGCTTTCATTAATTATGAGAGAGAAAAGGATATTATAATATTTTAAATCCAATAGCAACAGTACTCTAGAAGCTACTATCAACACTGCATTTCAATGTTGCAGAGGGATATTTCAAAATATTATGCAGCAGCAGTTTTGAGTTTAATTGTCTGCAGATGGTAGATGATCTATTTTCCTCTCTTGCTGCCACATTTCTAATAGCACCCAGGCTGTTCTATGTAAATGAGTGATCTTTCATATAATTTTGTCCTTAATTTTCCAATATTTTTTCTTTGCATCATTCTCCAGCTGCATCATGTTGGATCTGACCTTTTAATTTTTTTTATATTCCTTAATATATATGTATCACAGCGTACTTAACCATTTAGAGGCATTCATAGAACTGCTGGAAAACAAAGAAATAACAGATTTTATTAATGTGAGCCATGGTAATGCTGGTCTGTAGCAGACAGTGGTTGCTGTAACTCTGTCTGAAAAGTCTGGATACTTCAGGGCATAAACAAGTCAGGGTTTTCAGCTTTTTCTTGTGAACTTGAAACAGTTACACACACACCTAATTAAAAGTGTGCCACCTTTCAGTGGTCATTCTCTGTATGCTGTGCATTAAGTATATCTGTAGTGTGTGCATTTTAGAACAGTGACTCGAGTGGGTACAAGAAAAAATAATCTTAACTAGCTCAAAAATGCTTTGCATAAAAATTATCTTTTAAAATTATAGAAAAAATGTAGTATTATGAAATAGGAAAATAAAAATGAAGCTAGCTCAAATTACTTGGAGAAGTTCGTATTAGAGTAATCTGAATAATCAGCTTGGTTTCACTTAGAAAGCTTAGTGCTGTGCCTAGGAGAGCCGAAGAGTCTCCAGTTTCCTCAAATGCAGTAAATAATGTCCTTTGAGTCCTTTTCCTGAATGAAAGTCATACGCGACAGCTTATTAATTTGCAGAATAACCGCACTAACAACTGAAGATTAAAAGGAACTTGTGGGTGTTCTTTTGGATTTTATTTATGAAGTTCAGACAATAATCAACTGACCAAGATTCTTCTTGCTGGCGTGGCTTCAGTCTGGCTTTTTTTTCCCTCATGCATGCTGACCTGGAACTGTTCCTTTGCCTTAGCTGCGATAATCGTGACTCAGCTTACAACACCATACATTCGCATCGCCCCTGCTGCAGGCGACGACCAGCTAACAGGTCAGATGTTCAACTACAGACAAGTCATCATGCCCATTCTGTCTCTTCTTCTTTGGCTCCTTTTCCCTGACAGCATCTTCCTTCTCTGCTCATAAACAGTTTCCTGTGTTAGAAGTTTCTTTCTGTTCATGATCCTTGGCTCCATTAAATTCAGTGGTGTGCTTGGCACCAAAACTTACACATAAGTCCCTGTACGTACGACTCCGCTGCATGTGCTCATTGTGTGTGTGATCTGTGTTCCTTCAAGCCTGATGTGGTAAAGAGATTTCATCTTGCTCCATCCATAAATTAAATGAAAGTTTGAATATAGATGTATATCTGTGTACCTGTTTATTTTTTTTTTCTCTATTATAAGATCAAGACACTAGAATTTCTAAATAATTTAGTCTCAAGAGTTGCATGTGCAAGTTAGGACAGAGATCTAGTATTACTGGATTCAGGTTTCTTTCTGTGTAATGGTAGGAAGATCATGTTTTCTGGCAAAATTTCAATATGAAAGAAATTTTTAAAAATA
Source organism: Sylvia atricapilla (assembly GCF_009819655.1). Lineage (NCBI taxonomy): Eukaryota > Metazoa > Chordata > Aves > Passeriformes > Sylviidae > Sylvia > Sylvia atricapilla. Next base: position 101,886,223 of record NC_089140.1, on the reverse strand, counting down.
AATAAAAAAGATTCCTTTTAATTATGTCATACATGAGTTCTAGGATTAAAATAAAAGAGCATGTGACGTATGAGAATGAGCAAGACGTAAGGATTTAAAATCTAATTGTCAAAGAAAACTCTACTCAAGTGGAGCCATTATTAGGCTGTATGTGGCTTGAGGGATGGCTCAGAATATGCCAGAAAACCTTTATGAACCTGGGGAAATGATTGATTTTGTCAGAAAAAAACCACATGCCTTAAAACCTTCCAGGGACTTGCAAACATTTTTATTTTCAAAAATAACCAAAGAGCATTATATAAACTCAAGAACCTGAAGTGATGAAATGTCTAATGGGGGAAGGAAACCTATTCCATTAGCTTTTAGTGTATGATAAATGCCTTTTTGAAGAATACTGGCATAGTTCCTTGGGAAACAACATTATTACCGTGTTGATACCAGGGTGTCTAAGAGACAAGTTCAGATGATTGGTATCTGGGTACTGCTACAGTCAATAGGAGGCAGTTAAATGATTCAGCTTAAGATAAGAGGATTAGTGACGTGTCTGCTATAGCTTTTAATTCTGGGGTATGCGTTATAATAACAAAGCTGAGTGATCCACAGTGGCCAAGTTACCTTGTCAATCAAGACAAAATTGCTGCATGTAGACTTTTATTTTGTATTTCAATAACGTATGAACTAACCAGAATAACATACTTATATGATGACATTAAGTAGCTTGTTCTTGTTACTGCTGCTTGGCAGAAACTGTGTCTGCATACCTCATTTTTATACCTCAGTTATTTTTTACTTGACAATTCAAATAAAACATTGAAGAGACAGGATCTCTTCCATATCCTTGAACTTCAACAAGTTTTGATTTCTTCATCACAGGATTCAAATAAGCTTCTATACTCATTCCATGTGAGATTGAAATGTTTCTCTTCTCATGTTTTGGTTTTTTTAATTGTTTCAATGCAAAACTGAGTAGCTATAGGTAACACTCGAGGCATGCATGTTCCACAAGGAGATGGCTACAGTACTTAACAGAGAGAGAAAAGAGATATGGATAGCATAGGATAGCTGGCAAAGTATTTATTTCATTACTTTGTCACTGGTGGCATTGGCAGTCTGTGGTTGTCTGTCAGATCTGTGAATTTTGTTTCTTTTTTCTTGAAAAGAAAATAAAAATGTGCTACCAGAATCTAATTTTGTAGTGAAAAAGAAAGTATCAGATTATACCTGCCAACAGCATTTATAGCTATCTGTGAAATGTCTTAGGAAGCCTTTGAAATGCCCTCATCATCTTCCCAACCCCGTCACATGTTTGAAAGACTCTGTGCTCAAAAGGAAAGAAATATCTTCCTCCTCGTTTGCCACAACTGCAGTAATGAGCAAAGAAACCTCACCCAGCCCACATGGCATGTCCCATGACAGCAACAGGAATTCCTGTTTTTCTAGGGAGACATCCTGTCTAGGGGTCCTTAGGGCAGGCGTTTCAACTTCATGGCAGTACAGCAGTATTGGGATCTGCAGTATCCACAAGAAGCACAAAGGTTTTCTTAGTGGAGGTTTGAAGAAACTGGACCACACATGAGGAAGCTAGGATTGATGCGCATTGTCCCCACATTTTTCTCCTATAAATTTCAAGACAGTGGAAAGGATTTACATAGAAAAGAGGTTGTTTATGTGAAAATATAGGGCTGTTTCTAACTGTACTTACCACAAGCCCTACAGCTGTAACTGTTAAATGTCACTTAGCATTTTCTGTTCAGTACTTTTTCCTCACTTCTTTGCTCATAACCAAAGTAATTACATTTGAGATCAAGAAATTACTTTCATCTTTTAGCATTTGAGGAGATACATAAGCGGCAGTGGGAAGGTCAAGGATGGCATTTTTTGTTTCTTTACATTGGAAGTTGATGCTTCTTGCATAATGAAAATTTAAAATTTTGGCTGCATTCCTGAATGTCGTTACCAAATTTGAAAGGTCTTCCTCTTCACAAATACCATGATAATACAGCTCAGCTTTCAAGCCAATTCTACTTGCAGTCATTTCCTCCATCCTCGTCATCAACTCATTTTGCCTCTTACTGGTGCAGTTTATAAACAATGCATTATTAATTTCTCTTTGTCCTTTCTTCTCTTTCCTTTTTCCTATAAAAATAACAAGTCTTCCATTTATAGGATTTCCAGCTAGTTGCCCTAAATATCTTGACGGCCACTCCAGGTTGCCTTCGCAGCCTGTAGCAAAGAGAATTTTTCCTTGCAGTTACACTTAATACCTTCAGTGTAGTTGTCCTTGGGCATAAAATAACCTAGCATAAATGCAGCTGTGTGATGTGGACTCTTAGAATCCAAAACAGGGAAGTTAGTGTTTTAGTCAACATTATGATCAGTGATCCAATAACTAAATAGCTAAGAAATTCAAATTTAGGGTATAGTGTTTAGCATTCAGTGTTACCTTACAAAAAGTAGCTAACTTGAAATCTACTCAATTGACCCTGTCCTTCAATGGACAGGGAGAATATCTATCTTATGCTTGTCTGGGAGGAAAAAAGATTGTGTATACATGAAGCATAGAAGTACTTATGATACTGTCTCTATGTTTTTGTAACAAATACAGTTTAACATACTGTTGAAATCATGTAGATTCTTATCAAAAACCTTACCACGTACAAATGTGACTGTATGATCTTGACTTCAAAGTTGAATAACAAGTCCATCTTTTTGAGAAAGACTGAAATAATTTGCAGTTTGTTTCAGTATTTCGTAAGAGACGGTTCATCTAATAGGTTTAAATTGGCCATGTTTGGTATTCACTTGGCCCTCATATATTTTGTTCTCTTTCCATTCTGATAAAATAGCATGCTTAGAATCATGATTAGGGTGTTCATTCTGTCAGGCATTTTCTTAATTGTTGAAATATGTCTGAGCTACTTGTATTTAAATTAAAGTATTTCCATTTGTGATTTACTGGAGCAGCCACTACTTTGCTGGATATTTTTAAGACTGATTTCCATAGAACACCCTTATTACGACCCATTGTTAATTACACATCCAGCTGCAAGATAGAGCTCTGTATTGTACATTCTTCATACATTAAATTCTTGGTACAAATCAAATGCAGCAAGATCTGTCAGAAGTTTTGTAAGGTAACTGATACTTAACAATTGGGAAGTTTTTTGTTTTTTTGTTTTTTTTTTTAAAGATGGGATAAAAGCTTAAAACTCAAGTTATTTTTATCCTGCACACCTTAAGGTCTAGATGATCACCATATTTTATAAACAACTTAAAAGCAGTCATAAAATAATCCCAATTGGTTTCTTCTCCCTTAAGAAGTTAGCACCATAATAAAATACACCCATTTCTTCAGATGTGCATCAGTATTCTGTGTTCTGGGTCACATTCTGTTCCCAGCTATTCCATTATAAAAGTGAAAAAAATAAATTGAAATCTCTGATTAAATCACAACTTCATGGAATTCTTTTATGTCAAGAGATTTACTCCAGTTTTGTACTGCATTACTGTAAACATGGTTTGTTTATTAACACAAAAACCAACCAAATTTGAGAAGGGGTGTTTTACTATTTACCTTGATTGTTTTGCTTTACAGTGCATCTGAGGCATAACAACATGTGCTGGACAGACATTCACATTATTTTTTTCTCCATCCTGAACCATGTAACATTGTTTTAGATGTATTCTGACGTGCTAAAACTGGAAGTGGGCAGTGTAGAACCCACTGTTTCCTAGTTGGGACAATTTCCTAGTTGAGTCTGTAATAACAAACCCATGAGCAGACATGTCTGTCTGCAGGTTCAACACACTGTTTTAGAAGTTTATTCTTGTCTTGATACTTCTGGACAGCATTTACATTAGTTGGAGTTGTGGATAGTTATCCAGGGGAGAAAAAGCAACTGTGTGCTGTAATGTCAAAGCCATACTGCAGTGCTGTTGCAAGGTCAAGTGACTAGGAATGAGAATGGATCTGACTTTTAAAAGGGAGATTCCAGGCCTGTTTTTATGTGATGGCCCCAACGATTGTTGTACCAATTGTTCAAGGATTCTAGTCCTCTTGCTCAGCTGGGAAGAATGCAAAACAAGGAAATCTTCCTTCATTCTGCAGTGCTGGCTGGATGCATTTCAATGGGCTGGGGTGTCACTTGTGATTTATTGCCCATTTTTGTTCTTTTATGTGTTATATTTGTCATTTTTGCAGTGACAGTTTCATCTATAAAACAGTATAGTTACAAGAAAATGTTAAGAGGATACAGGAGTGCCATGGGAACTGCTGTTTCCTTTTCTCCCTTTTATTTCCCCTAGTACATTACAGAGTCAAATGTCAGGTTTTCTGTAAGACACTGCAGCCAAAGCATCTATGCTTTTACGCATAAGTACATTTTCCACAGAGCAAATGAAAAAGAGCTAAACAATAAGACAAAGAAGGCCTAAAAATAATGCTAATAACAGTTCACAAATGGTGAAATAACCCATAATATAAAGCCTTTGCCATCTGTACTTAGTAAAGAGCCCAACCTGATTAGAAGTCAGTTACCAGTGTGTTTATATTAGTTATATTAAATACACCACTCTGGAAGTGGGAGCCTTCCAACTGCCCTGCATAAGTAGGAGAATAGGGAGGATAGACTGCAGAGGGTCATGTCAGCAGCTTCTGGTTGGCCAAGGTTCTTCAGCTGTCCTGATGCTGCATTGCCAGAGCCAGTGTGCTACAGACCTGGGACAGGAACAGCTGGAGGAGATCCCATGAACTAGAAGAAAGAATCAAACTTTCCCTACCCTTTAGGAAGGACAAGTAGCCTAATTTGGTATGTTTTCCACTGTAGAAACAGTTTGTCTTTTATACAGAGTTAAAAAGGTGGTTGCCACAGAAGTAATAATCAGTTGTTGCAGGAGCTGTGCTACATCCCTCAAGTACAAAACACTCTCGAAGTTGGAGCATTCCAGTACATACCTGAGGGAAAAATATGATTTCAAGTGTCTAATATCTCTTTCATAAAGAGAGTCATCCAAATTTAATGTAAGCCACTAAAGATGGATCTGTTTGGTTCATCCAGCTTGAAAAATAATCTGTTCTCTTAGTAGTGTGCAGTCTTTATGTCAGAATACCTGTGAGGCTGTTTGAGATTGGGCTGGGAGGAGAGGAAGCTTTTCTTAATCACATTACAGAGAATGGAAGCATAAAACCCAGTCGTGGAAGTAATGATATGATTGAAACTACCAGAATAAATTTTTAATAAAATGAGGGAATCTCTGCCTTCTGTTTAGTACTGGTAACTGGTCATTGTCACATCTACTTCATAATGTTTCAACATCAGCAATGTATAGAGAAGCGAAAAAGCTAAAACAATGCAAAAATACCAGTAGGTAATTTTTCGAGCATAGCTGTCATGGAGTGTGTTATTTTATTTCTGTATAAAAAATATGCTTCTGATTTTTACATTTGAAAGAGAACATAATTTGTATGTACCACAATGAAAAATTAAGGAGAGACAAAAAACAACGAAACTCAGAGATACAACTAGTAACTAAAAAACCCTGTGTATTTCAGTGTTTCCCATCTGTAGTTTTTGATTATATTCATAAAATGCTAAGCAATTTGAATTTCAAGCTGAAAAAAATTTGGGACCAGTTGTGGGTAAAATAATCTGGATTTCTTGAAATCTGCAAATATGGTGTTTGTACCACTGGAGAGTTTGTCAAATGCTTAAGGCAATATTATGTGGATTACTGCCTGTTTTAATGTATGGGTGAGCATTCAGATGTATTACAATTAAACAGAGTAGTGCAGCAAAGAGGAGAGTAATGCTTTCAACTTGAAGCAAAAGTTACAGAATATACCATCATGGGCAAAATAATGTTTCAGCAATTCACTCAGTTTAGTTTCCTTGAAATAACTCAAATCTCAATAAGTATCTAAGCAAAGTTTGTCTGCTTGCATAACAATTCAACACTGTGCAAGCCATAACTGTAGTTACTGACAAGTTTTTAACACCTTCTTCAGACAATATATTGAAAATGTTCTTTTCTGCAGTAATGGAGTTTGACTTCAAGAACCAAAGATTTTAGAGCTCTGAGAAAGGCACTCAAGTGTATCTGTGCATTTCCAAGTCTTCATTTCTAAAAAATTTTGAATTTTCATTTCCTTCTCTTCATCTGATTTTGTCAGTGCTGAGCACAAAGAAGGCTTTGAGTACATAGAAAATTCCTGTGCAACTGAAAGTTGAGTCACAGTTTTCTATAAAAGTGAACAGAAGCTGGTGTCTTGCATGGTTTTAAGCTGTCATGATAAGTACTATCAGGTTCTCTTGAAACTTTTGAGTTCACGGCAGAAGCACAAAGTGAAACAGAGGAAAAATAATAAATTTTAATTGGTCAGAGGCAAACAAAGTATCCTGTAAACCTTTTTGAAGCAAAATAGTTGCACATTTTAGTATACTGTCACTGAATTAGACTGCTTCTGGTTATGAGTAAATGTGTCAATAATAAAAAACAAAAAGAGCTGATGATAAAAATGACTGTCCAAGGCATTCTTATTCAAAATAGGACAAGTGGAGATTTGCCTTTAACCTCTAAAACCTCCAGGAAGTAAACGAAAAACAAAATGTAAATCAGTGATAACTATTCGGAGGAGACCTAGTTGGTTCTTGTCGCTGTACTAGATTATTGGTGCATTCAACATTATTTCAGTCTGAATACTTTGGGTTTTTTTATTGGCAATACTGTAAACATTTCTGAAATATGAACAAAAGAACTGCTATGCTGTATTGGCACAAAGACAGATTTAGAATTCTGTGGACTTTTATTTTCTTTGTTGTGCTGATTCTCCTTTCCAGTTTTTCTAACTGACCTTCCTGCCCCAAAACACTGTCGACTCTGAAATGCTTTAAAAGAAAAAAAAGTTTTGATTCTTTTTTCCCACTTTTTATAAATTTATCACAAACATATTTTTCTTGTTCTTCATGCATCATTATGTATATAATTCCATTTATTTTTAGTGGAATGAACTACGTTATGCTTTCTTCCAAGAAAATGTGTGCGTAGTGAATAATGAGAGGTAAATTCCAAGTGTGATTGTTTTTGAAGGATTTCTGAAGAATCCTTCGTAAGGATTGCAGTGTGAAGGGAAGTTGGTAGTGGAAGTCACCATGAATATCAGCCTCATCTGTGAGCCAGTGGCAGCACAAGCCAAAACATCCATGGGTGTTCAGACCTCCCACAGGGATACCCATACTGCATTACCCTCTGCCCCCCTCCTCCTAATGGCAAAGTAACCAAGCCTTCACTGGCTTTCCATTTGGAACCGTTCATTAGTGTTCCTCTGCTTACATCCGTGGCTGACAGTGAGATCAGGTGTGATACAGCCTTGCACACGTCCAGAATGGAACGAGACACGTGAAGATGTATCAAGTCTCTGAGGGTGTCCCGCACTTTCAGAATGGCATCAAATAATCAGTGAGACTGCTCTTCAGGTGTGTTTTGTAAAAGTAAAAAGTTTAATAAATGAAAAATAATAAATGCTACAGGAACAAAAGAAAAGGCTGAGCATAGGTGTCAGAGAAGCCTCTGACACCTTGCTAAGATACCCTAAAAAGCCCCAGAGTTCCTTTGTGCTGTTTTTTTCAGTACTAGGTAAGTCTAGGTGGGCCACTTGGCACCCTGCCCAATGGAACTGGCAACAGGCTTTGAGGTTCATTTCCAAAACCCAGTCAGTGCTCCTGTGTTGGCGCTGAGCCAATATGAATGAAAAGGGTACAAAACTTTGTAGTTTGGTTTCCTTACATGTTCAGGTAAGCTGAAACTTTTTCCCTTATATAGAAACACCTGCTTGGTATGGGAAATGCATTCCAACACGGATGTTACCTCACTCTGCTGCTTCTTACCCATAGCTTCAGGTTGCTTTGTTCCGCTGTTGGATGTGATCAAGGATAGAAAATAAAACAGCTGTGTTTGTCCAGGCCAAAAGCATCTAGTTCTGTAGCTGAGTTTCACTCTGAGTAGGTCAGAAACATTACTGTGATCTGATTTCACATCTTCCCTGCTTGGCAGAAGCCAGTTGTGGTGCTAGAAAACTGTATTTTATCTCCCCTGAAGAGGGCAGAGTCCTCTTTAGTCTTCAAATCCACACCTTTCCTGTTTCTAAAAAGCAGTTGAAATAAATTTTCAGTGGTGTCTGGTATTTTTTGCCGTGTCTCAGTATACTTTCAGGAGTAGATCTGGTGTTGAAAGCAGAGTCAAGAAGAGGTCTCCTTCAACAATAGGTGAAAGTCAAATACCCTTGGTGGGGCTGATGATAAATTGTACACTTCTTCTATAGGAATGGCCTGAAAGTGGTGCTGACTTGTTTAGAAAATGTATTAGGTATGGACAAGATCAATCTGGACCGTCTGCTTTTGTTTCCTCAGAGCTAATACGAGAGAGTTACTTTTCTACCCTGAGTACTGTTGATTTGAGGTTTTGTAGAGAACCATAAAATCAAATGTTTTAGGTCAAAAGGCTACCCTTGTTGTGCATGATGTACCTCTATTACTTCTTGTTCACTGAAGTCAGGGCTGTAAGATACAATTGCATTTCCAGTGGCTGCAAGTGGGACCTCTTTCACCGAGCATCAGCTGGAAACAAGCCCTGCATTCAAAGTAGTGGGGACATCTGCAGTTTCAGCCCTTGTTGGTGCTTCTTTTCTCAGACCTCCTCGTCCTTACTCAGTATGCGACCTACATGCATACAGCTAATTTGGTGCAAGTATATTCTCACTACTCCTCAGTCAACCTTGATTAGAAGTGTGTGTCTCGTCATATTGGCCATTGTTGTGTTTGTGTCATCAGAGAGGAGTTGATAAAGAAGCCCAGTTTCATCTTTCCACAGAAGTCAAGAGGATTTCAGATTTTATTTTAGTGGTGGAGTCTGTTTTCAGATATGCTGCCATGGTTTTTCCATTTGCTGGCATAGAGGTCTGTGATGTCACCATTGTGGGTGCTTCTCTGGCCACACATAGTGAGTACTTAAAAATATAGAACCTTTTTTCTTCATAGAAGATAATAAATTGTGTGGGAGTACCCTTCAGGGCCATTTGAAAGCTTAAAGTTCTGAAGACTTTATATTTTTTATTCCATAGTAAATTATTTATTTCCAAAAGGAGATACATTGTGTCTGTATATTTGAGACTTGTTAATAATTTCTGGTTATGGTACAGCTATTGAGTGTGCTTTAAACATCTCTCAATGATCTTAGTGCTATTAAAGTGTGAGGACTTACGCTTTTCTCCAGAATGAACGAGGGCTTCCAACTCCTTGGGTACCCACTAGAGAGGAAAATCGTTATGAATTTTAATTATTTCAATTTCTTTGCTTAAAAGAAAAAGGCAAAGAAGAGCTAGCAGAAAGAATGGTGGCTTTGTTCCAATGGAGAAATGAGCTGTTTATCAACACTTTCTTGTTTTAAGGCTTTTTTCTTTTAAACACAGTCTTCAGAAAAAGCCAGTCTAAATAGTCTGGACTAAAATCCTGTTAAATAGTGATGAGACAAATAGATTGTGGTGCGACCAAAAGTGAAACTGGGAATTTTATTTGTTTTAGGCATGTTTTGTAAAGAGTGTTGTTATTCCTGACAACCAGAAATGCAGATGTTTAACTGAAGAAGTCTGTCTGCTCACATGCACCAGCATGAATCATCTACCAGTGAGAGACAAAGTTCATGTGATAGTCGGTTAAATGAGTCGTATTCATCAGTGAAATAGTTCTTTGAATGTCTTTTCATGCAGTTCTTTGTCACTTATATTTACATTTTCCTAAAGAATATCACAAACAAAATTAATAATTCATTACTATTGTTACACAGCAGAGCCTTATTTTGATACTCCCTTCTTACCACAGACCTTCTAACAAGTCTGTTTTTTCCTGTATTTAAAAATACACCAAATCAACATGGTTATCCTAGGGAAATACAGAAGTCTTTTTCTGCGAAAAGCGGATCTGTACACAGTAATATGTATTGTGATGATGATCATAAATTGAAAAGAAAATACTCTCCTGCTAAAATGTAAGTGCTGCTTGCCCTCTTTCTCAGACTTCAGAAAAATAAAGTGGTGAGCACATCATAGGAGGGAAAATCAGACTACGTTGATTTCACCACTTAAATTACTTTTATGCATAGCAAAACAGAAGGAAAACATAGTCTCTGCCATGTAGAAAAAGCAGTTTATATACAAGCATTTCCAAGAGAAACCAGGAACAGAAAGGAAAAATATTGTAAAAAACGAAGTAAACAGACCTTATTCTTGTGACATTTCCAGAACTAATATATTCAATACATGGGCCAGAGAGAGAAAACTGAAAAAATGCTGATCAAAACCACCTTCTGGCACAAAGTGTACCCTGCCCAACAGCACCTCATAACTTCTACCATATGGACAAAAAGCTGCAGTTTTGAAGGAGAACGAGGAGTGCTGATTAGAAAGCTAACAATGAGGATGGCAAGGGAGAACTCTCTCTCCTAGCTGGAGTTCTACCAGGAGTAATAAAACAAAGACTTTGTTAGCAGAATACATGTTGGCTAGCAGATGAGGACTCAATGCCAGTCACTTACAGTATAAACAGAAGAGCCAGGGTGGTAATTCATTTCATCTACAGATCTGTATGTGTTTTGGGTCTTCTCCAAGACAGGCTCAAATCCTGGCATCTGGAATGAACTTGAAATTCAAATAAAAGCGTGTTGGATTGCTTTGTCTCTCACAGCACTGGTAATGCTGCTGCTACAGATTTTTAAATAAGGATATCATTTTTTGCAGCCGTGGGTGAGATGAAGGGAGAAATGCCATTTCTGGAGGAAACAGGACATTTTGCACTGTGGCCATGTTGCAGTTTGTGATACAGGATTTGGTTTCCTGTCGGTCATTTGACATTTATAAGGACCTACCTCTGTGAAGCGCCTGTTTTTGTACCAGGACAGACATATCAACTTTCTTTCTTACTTTGTCATACTGCCTTTCATCTCAGCCCTTTTCTTTTGGCAACTCTGCTTTTCCGACCGGTATGTTTATGAACCTTTATGTTGCTTCCTTCCTTGAAACACCCCAACTAACATCATCAATTAAAGCATTTTTTTAAGTCCCTCAAATCACTCCTGAAGATCTGTTTCTACTGTGATACTAACTGGAAATGAGTGATACCAGCCAGTTAAAAGAGCAGGAAGAATAGAACGATTTGGGTATTGCAAATGCATCATCTTAGGGGGTTTTGCCTCCCCTTTTCCCCGTGGTTGCTACGCTTGCTTATTACAGCCTAGCTCAGCTAGGTGGTGTGCTTTTAGTGGCAAAGATTACTTAGCAGTGTGCCTGCCCTATTCTTAGCACAGTGGGGCTCCCAGTCTGATTTACAGCTTCTAGCTCCTACTATCATACAAATAATAGAGAGTAATAATGATAGTAGCCTCTGTGATTCATGTTGTCCTTGGAGAGCTTGGGCAGAGTCTTTAAAGCCAAGTTCTCTGATCTTTTCAGTCTTCTCACTTTGTGGCAGGCACAATAGTGATGGGTGTTCCAAGGAAGCATCATACCTCTCTGCCTCTCTTCTGCCTTGTACCATTTTGCATGATTTCTACCACCTAATCATGGTGCAACTGTCACACAGGGGTATAATGTTTCATTTTTCTGACTCACTCTATGAAATAACTCAAAAGTAAGTGCTGAGATGTGATAGTTGAATCTCACTGCCTGAATAAAAAAATCACAGGGTAGTTACTAACTCAAAAAAGTTGGTTTCAAATTTGACTGGAAAATAGGATGATCTGAACTAACTGTCTTACTACCTTAAAGCTTTTAAAGTTAGGCATTACATCAGTCACTGAAACACCTGTGGATGAAATGTGGTTGTAAAGGCTTACAAGTGTCTTACCAGGCAAGTGCCTTTTGAGAGTGTGAAGCTGCAGAAAGGAAGTACAAAAGGCAGGAACTATGGTCAGCTTTGAGTGGGAGAAATAAAATGAAACTGGTCTAGTTAATTAATGGAAAGGATTATTTTTTGACTCAAATAGAATAAGAAATGTCTGGATTTTTTAAAGAACACTTTAGACAAAACAAGCTATAGCTAGTTTTTACTAGTAACAGCTTAAACTTTACCCCTCTCTTTGTAAGTATTACCAGCAGCACCTAGACTTTTGAGACAGGATTATTTTATTGGTTATTCTATTCTGTAAAATGGTCAGTCATTTCTAAGTACATTTTTAGGGGAAAGAATATTGAAAAGCAAGTCCAAACTTTGTTCATTTACAAAGAGAGAAGGAGAAAGAGAGTTTATTCAGTTCGGTAGAGGTCCATTTCTTTTACTGGAAAGCATTTTCATTTTTCTTGAAAAACAAGATAGTTCCTTCCTCTAAGTTAAACGACTGATTATTTTGCTCACATAATTCATTCACTTTAGCTTTCATTTTAGTGAAAAGTGGGTCTGCTGCAACCTTTTCTATCGATAAGCTACCTGCAAGAGATTATTGTTTATGACGTTTTGCAGTTGATTATTAAATGATACTTGTTCCGTCTGAGTAAGAAAGGAAAGGGAAAATTTCCACCAAAGGAAGTGGCAGAACTAGAAATTCTTCAAAGAGAGAGTTTTTTACCCAGTCTTCTAATCCATTGTGTGGAAATAGAAATTTGGCTACACAAAGTCATTTAAGAATTCAAACTCTGGCAGACACTAATACAGCAACTAGGATATAATTCAGTTCTCATTCTGAAGAGGAAGTAAGATGCTGTGAACTGGCAGAGTAATGACTAAACTTCAGAGAAGATTCCAGTATTAAGAAAAAGTTAATGGAATAGGTCTGAGAGTAAAAACTAAGTTAAATACTGTCTTTGGATATTTCATGGGTAGTACTTAAAAATATTATCGCTGGAGCCTGCAAAGTGTGGAACAAAATGGGATCCATGAGGAGAAGTCATGAGTCAGGCTGGTTGAATGCCATTCTTTCTAACTGAAGGAAAACAAATGTATTTCACATTTTAAATGCTGCTGTTGGGAGAACCACAAAGAGTGGGAAATCAGTCAGTAAAAGGGAAATTACAGTTGCTAAGATTAACTAAAAAGTAAATATCTTAGACTATGGAACTGAGCAATGCTGCTGTCTTCACCGTATTCAGCGCAGGAAGCCTGGGGAAATACCTTGCTGGGTTTTGCAGCACCTTAGGGTTTATCTTTAAGTGTATCTCAGTTTTTCACTTCTGGCAGGAAGCACTCTGGTTTGTTTTCATCAAGTAAAGACTTTCCAAAGTCAGCACCTTAATCTTTTTTAAACTGGCAGGAAACATCTCCTTGTCCTTTCATTTTCTAAGCGGCTCCCTTGAGCTATCCTGCACTCACTGCTCTTTAGTGACCTATTGTCTTTCTAGAGGTGCACCACAGTGTATATGTCAGTTTAGCCTTGATTCTTGCAACTCCACTAGCCCAGACAATCTCAGGAAACAGAAGTGAGGTTTTTTTTATACAAGGCTTGAAGTCAGTCGTCTGTATGCAAGGGTAGAATCAAAATCTTAGAAGTGAAAATAAACAAAAAAGTCCAAGTAAGTCATTAGGTCCAGTGTTGCGAGGAAAATGTAGTAGGCATAGCTCTGTTGTTGGCATCAACTAAATGACCTGTTTTCATTAAATACAGGTATTTTACTGGAGGCACAGAATTAATCTTGTTGCTATATATTCTTAAAGGCTCCAGGGTGATCAAATTACCGTGTCAAAGAGGTTGAAACCACAGTAATAAAATAAAGAAATAAACCACCAAGACTAGATCATCATGATAAAATAGTGTATTGGTAACACTGGTTCTGAAATGAAATATTCCATTTCACTCAATATTTTTAGCATCTGTCAGTACAGCAGAGTAAATGAGAAATCAAAGCACACCTTTTTTTAGGATTGCAATAGTACTTTCCCACATGTCTCTTGAAAACATACAAACAAAACCATATGCACAAAGGGACATTGCAATTTATCAGGAAGCAAAATGAATTCAGAACTACTGCCCTCCCTTCTCTTAGGCACAGCTCAGCCTTCTCTCCATGGTGCCAGTGCAATTGCCTGTGTGGAAATGGGTTAAAAGTCAGTGAAGAAGTCATTATGAGGTGAGAGGCAAATATTACTCAATCCGCATCTACCTATCAGACAGAAACGTGGGAGAAGTAAAGTGACACTGCTTGTCGTAGCTAATGCACTTTAGTATTTAATATTAAATGCTGTATGGTATGTTTATTAAATGCATGGAAGAGTCAGTGTTGGGGCAGCAGCTCTTGATTACAATGCTAGATGGTACAAGTTATGAGAACTCACACAAGACTATGAAGAATTTCAGTGGGACAAAAGCAGACTGAATGAAGAGGTAGTACCAACTTAAATTTCAGTGTTGATAAATGCTAAAATGTAAATTTGAATGGCTTTAACTTGTAAAGGGTTGAAAGCTGAACACTGCACTAAAGAAAAACACTGCAGTATGGGAGTTCAAGTTCTTGATGCTAGACTCTGTTCTGCATCCTGTGTAGGCTTTCTTTGGAGATTTTTCATTAGTGGTGGATTTGCCAGCTTGTTCAATACTTGCAACAGGATAGTGCTTTGTGTGATGGAAGGCATTTCATGAAAGTTGTGCTCCATGATATGCAGAAAACGTGTGTGCTTTGAATACAGTTTTGATACTCTGTTCAGTGAGAGTGTAGCCGGTTCCACTGAACTGAGGACCATGAGCTACTAAAGAGAGACATGACATTGAGACAGAGCACATTGGAAAGTACTGTGAATGGTTGCCTTTACTTAATTGCACTGTTTAGCAATATTCCCAAAACTAATTCTGGAAGCCTTAGTAAAAGGAATGAAACCATGAGTATTCCACTTCGCTAGGGTAGCCTGAAGGAGATAATGAAGAACAGACTTTGGAAAGAACCAGTCTTAGAAGCTGCATGTGAAAAGATACTACTTGCTATTGACTTAACATTCTTTCTTTCCTGGTTTTTAGATTTAAAAGAGAGCTTTGGAGTCCTTCCTATGTCTTACCATTTGCATCATAGTTAATTCACTGCGTCCTGTTGGCTGAGTTGAGCTCAACAGCTGCTTTTTGCATGAACGTGCTCTAGATGTCTTCTAAATATCTACTGCAATTCTGAGTGCTGTGAAAAATACAGCAATATAGAATTTAAAAAAATTATTCATATATGATACAGGAAAATAAAAATAGAACTGTTTATTCATAAAAAGTATGAATCATCCTTTATTCATACAAAGTAAGGATCTTTCCAGTTTGGAAAAATGTGTGTATTTCTATCAAACTAGGAATTTCTTATCCCAGATTCTTGTGGGACTGGGCACAGAGACAGCAAGCACATCATCTTCTCTGATTTAGCACTTACGTAGAGTACCTTGGCCAGAATTTTCCAAAGAACCTGCTTCCTGTAGTCAGCTCTATGTTTTGATTAATGGTTATCACTATTTCTGGCAGGTTTTTCTGGAATTACTCTTGACAAGGAGTTTTGAAGATGTAGGCCAAAAGTATAACTGTGGGCACTCAGAAGTATTCTTCATCTTTGAATATCCTGGTTAAAATTGGGAAGAAACATTGCAAATGTTTTCATTCTGTTTTTGAAAAAATAGCTCTTCATGTAAATTGGCCATTAATTTGCTTCCTTTCCAGAAAGAGAAAGTGGAGAAACAAGTAAAATATGGTTGGTGCTGTCAGAATTCTCTCTGAAGCCCAGATAGTGATATGAGAATGTGGTCTTAAAAGATTACACTTCACTTAGGCTTTACTCTTCCTTCTCCCTTCCCAAAAAAGCTAAAGCAGGAAAGCGATCCATAAATCCCTGTGTCCACTTTATGGCATGGTCCCTCAAATGATGAATGCTGACACATTTTGATTAAAAAAAAAAAAGGAAGTCCATAAAAAAATAAAATCAGCTTAGTGAATTGAATGTTGCTTTCTTAACGTTTTTCATCCTGAACTCATTTAGTAGGGGAAATGGATATTTCATCAGACATGGCTTTGACGTTCCATCACATTATACAGTAAACAGTACAAACGATGTTATTTTTTTTTAAATGGAGGAGCTGGAGGAGCTAAGACAGTAGCTGCTGTAAGGCACTGGTTATCTCATTTAAACAGATATTAAATGTAGGTGCCAGTGGTGTGATCATCAGCTGCTTCCCACTTTGTGAATAAATTGCTTAGAAGGAGTCTTTTTTCCTACCAGATGTGACCTAGATTTAGATTTCCAAAGGCAAAAAAAAAAAAAAAGTCTATTGTGTAAAAAAACAATTGTGGGTAAAATGCATGGTAAATGAGCTTATCTCACTTTTCCAGGTGTTTAAGCTAATATGTTATGGAATTACAGCTTCATTTATGAAGAATAATTGGGGAAAATGTTGCAGCAAATCAAATTTGGATAACGGCTCAGTATAGTTATTGTGTTGTTAGCAAGTTTCTAAATGGAAGAAAGAAAAGGGAGCCAGCACAGATAGTAAAAATACTGAAATTTGTGAAGAGGCTCCTGTAAAGGGCCAGGGCCGGCAGAGTTATCCCACCTGTATTGTGGTCCTGCAAAGTGTCTTGGAACAAGACAAAGAATTATATTCCCAACAATACATATGAAAGCAGAATTTTTTCTTAAAAGACCGGGCATTGATATCTGTTGGCACTGGATAAGATTAATGACATTAGTAGGTTAAGTGTGTAAACATCAAAAGAATAACACCTTTCTTCTGTTTCTCATTCCTCTTTTTCTTTTATCGATTCCATAGGGGCTGCCACTCGAAAACCAGACCCAGAGCCTGAGAAGCAGACAGACCATACTGTTAAAATTGCTGGAGTCATTGCAGGCATCTTGCTGTTCGTCATTATATTTTTGGGGGTCGTGCTGGTAATGAAGAAAAGGTGAGCAATTAATGGATGTTTTCTATGTCCATATTCATATTGCATTTCCTACGGCAGTACTCAGTTTGATACTGGTCAAAGTATCCAGCCACCTCCATACACACAGAGAATTAATGTTTGTGTCTTTGTTTTTTGTATAACAACTCGAGGTTAATGATTCTAGCACTTCTGACATCAGTACTGCATGATGGGCTCTAATAATGGGAGGGTATCTTGTCTCCACCCTGTTCGACAGATCAGCTGGAAGCTAGATGTAGTCTCATTCTTGCATGTAAAAGAAATCCTAAGTCAAACAGGAGCTAGAGCTAAGGTAATTTGTGCTAAGAATGAGGCTTGTGTTGTTCTGCATAAACTTCATTCCCTGAAAACAAAGGAAAACGTTACAATGGTGCTGAATGTTTCCAAATGCTGGTTCAACACACTCATGCATTGAGATTGTTTTGCTTTGAATATCATTTGAAAACTGCCACGTTATTAGAAGTGTAAGGCTTTTAAGACTGTTTGCCTTTCTCAACACTGTAAGATGTAGAATAGTAACGGGAAAATATAGCTGGGGAGGTGGCATAAAGGAAAGGAAAAAAACCCCACCCATATGATTTTAGAAGCTTAGTCTAGATTGGGAGAAATTAATTAGGTGATAGAATTAAGGTTTTAGGTTCTATAATGAGCAGTGTGATATTTGCAGCTGTGAGAGGTGGGGTTGGGAATGTGCAAGTGCTGTGTAAATGGGCTGAGTGACAAACTCTCCTTCCCTTCTGCCACAGTCTCCTTACTGTGTCCCATAACCCCTCACCTCTTTGCTATTCCCCTGGAATTATCCTCTTTTTTTCCTTTGAGAGCAATCCTGGCCTAATTTGGCTCATCCCAACCCTGTGTGGTTTAATTGTATGTTAACTAGTTTGGCAGGTCAGAGATGGTCCAAACCCCTGTGCTGCCTGAATTTCTTCCAGAATTTGAACAGTGGAGGTGCACAGCAAAGGAGGCAGCTGTCTTGACAGTGCCTCAGGGCAGGCAACAGAAGTAGCTGCTTTTCAGTCTCCTTGAAGACAGAAGCAGGGCCCTGAGTTAGAAGCGCTCTGTGGAGAGAAAGGCGAGCTGTGGCCAGGGCTGGGGGCTAGGTCATGACAAGAGGTATGTAAAGCACTCAAAAGCTGCCATACAGAAGAGACTGAGACTTAAGCCCCAGGGTGAGTCTGACTGGGGCAATGGAATTGACCCAGTAACCAAGTCTGCTCAATAAAGTACAGTGTAGCAGGGTTGAAATCTGTTCTGACTTTGCAGTACTTTTTTCTTCCCACTTCTGATTTCTTGCATCATTCATACCTTCAATTTTAACAGTTGAACTCCCAAACTCCTCCCTAGGGCCACACACAGCACTTGGCATGCAGAGAGGAAGGCTTCTTGGATTTTCTGGCCAATCCTTCTTCACACAATTCCTGACCAGCATTCATCATTCTCTCTGTTAAGTTCTGAGCCTCTCCTTAAGTGTTTCTGCCAAAGGTAGAATGTATTCACCCAAGGGAGACAAGTTATTCTTAATCTTGAAGGGAGCGCATTGCAAAATGATCCAAATAGTTTCAAAGTGAATAAGGTGTCTGGGTCTCTGGCTAAATGGATGCTATGCCAGCTCCTGCTTAATTCTCTAAAGAAAAACTCTTTAATAATCTAATTATTAGAGGCAGGAGGGCTCAGATCCTAAGTGTTTGCATTAATGCAGAAGGATACTTGATTCCTTCTGTCTACTGCTGCGGAGTTATTATTATTCATGGTAATTCTGTTGTTAGAGAGAAAGTGCATTATGTGAGCTTCCTTGGTTTTTGGAAAAAATCTGCTTGTGACAGGGATGGAACTATTGAAAATACAAGTCCAGGAAATCTGTTGCCAAATACACACAATTTCATTGTGTAGTATAGAAAGAATGATACCAATAACTTAAACATGTCCCAGTATGATGCTGCAGCCTTGAACAAAACAAACTGAAACGAGTTGAAGCGAATATTAAAAAGTAAGAATGGTTCATTTGTGTAACAGGATGTGACTAGGCTTTAATGAGAGTTTTGGGAGGTGGGTATATTGTGTCCCAAGCCTCTAAAGCATCTGCTGTAGCATAGAAGATCTTGAATACAATTACACTCATGACTTAAGCAGAAGATGAACCAATTATTCAATAGATTGTTATTGGTGCATTAATTCACTAGGCTGCTGAGGGCCCCTATGGTTTCACCTTGGTTCAGTTACTGTGTATACATTATGTATTTGAAGAAAACGTATAAATCATGCCACAAGCTTTGTGTGACCGCAGTGGTTTTGCAGTTCTGCGATATTTTAGGTGCTACTTTGGGAAACAATCTTATCAAGCTAGTGTGCCGTTTGACTTCTGCACTTCATCATTTTATTTCATTCACTTTATCAAGAGCTTTACTGGTGTAAAGATCTGAGTGAAAAATAAAATCGCACCTTGTAATTCAGTGGTACCTTTCCCCTGAGAAACACTTTGTTCTCTGCACTGTTATCTGCAGACTCTCTGGGCTACAGTGGTGGGTTTCACTGCACTGAGTCTACGTGCTTTGAACCTTGTCTTATTTGGAGTTGGCTACAGCAAAATCCCATTCACATTCCATTATACCAAGGCATATCCCAAAGCAAATACTATGCGTTATTCATTCTTCCACAGAAAAGAGTCTTTTGTACTTGATCTCCAGATTGCACCAGTAGATGAAACTGAATCTGTCTCTGGGACTTCACAGTGCTTAATTAACTTAATATCAAACCATTTATTTCTATTGTCAAGAGATTTGGAAAGCAGTTTCACTTGTGTGATAACCATGACTTTGTCCAGCACATTCCTTAAATAGCCACCTCATTTCACTCAACAACCATTCTTTGCCTGGTTGGTACCAGGCACCACAGATTTTCACAGATCAGTCTCTTGAACTATTAATTCAGTAGCCAAGTAGAGAAGACCAACATTCAAGGAGGTTTTCAGTGCTGCACACACATGTTTTGGATATGGCCATTACCAAAGCAGTATGTAAAGAGGTTCTGCAAATACTAATAGTCATTAAGCAGCATTATTGGTTTCACTATATTATGGTTTTCTGAAGTAGTTTTATCATAAACCAGAGAGATTAGGTGGCCTAGCAATTCAGTGCATGGTTTGGAGTCACTAGTGAGAGTAGAAACATCATGAATGCTGAAGCATTTTTTGTATGGACGCGCTCAGCTTTTGACTGAAGTAAACCAAATTTGTAAACTTGGCACGTGGGGCAGGGGAAGACTGTTAGTGTTTTCCTCTTTATCTCTCCGTTTGGTTGTTCATAGTTCTTTATTCATTCTGTTCTATCTTTATCTGTTCTCATTCCTGCATAAAGGTGTTGTGTAATGTAGTCTAGGAGCCTGCCAAGCTATTCCTAACACCAGTATGGTCATATCAATGAGATGATTCTTTTCTGTGAATTTAGAATAGCCCCAATAGACAATAGACTTTCCTATCCTCAGATATGCTCTGTATCTTTCACACAAGAATTAACACAAAGTTAGATGAAAACAATGTATGTTTCCACAAAATTGATCCACAATAAAGTGGATTTTTAATCTGATCCTGAATGTTAAATGTCTTAGGCAAGGCCCAGACTTTGCTGTACTTGCATAGGATTTTATAAAAGCATTAAAACTAAAGAACGCACCAAGTAACTTCATCTTTTGGTCAACTTAAAGTGGAGCAGTGAAAATGAGAGTACTGTTGCTATAACCTTTGGAAAAACAATAGCAATTAAATTAAGACTTGCATAAATTAGACTCTTACTGCTTTATTTTCTCCTTTTCTTTTTTTTTTTTTTTCCTTTATATTCTATTTAAATTTAAATTTTAAAATTTTGCATAAGTTGGTAAGTTGATGTCCCAACATTTGCTTTAAAGGCCTTTATATGTCTTTGGGGCATCTGTTTCCACTGAGGCTGCCATTTTGTTGCTGCAGTGGGAGCGCAGTGAGGAAGCAGTTATTAAAATTTTATTCCATTGGCTTCTGATTCAGTTGTGGAATGGGGTTTTTCTGATCATAAAGAGGCTATTTTGTTTTGCCTGTTTTTAATTTCTGTTTTCAGCTCTTTGTGCCTGAGCCTTCCGTGAGTTTCTAACATATGTGATTGTGGCATCTGTTTAAGTCAGAGACCTTACTTCTTGGCAGTGGATAAGGCAGGGTTTTGCACTCAATGGAGCTGGGCTGGGCATGCATTGTTCCCATTCCCGGATAGCAAATCAGGCTGTTCAGTTATACACACACCTTTGCCAACAATTTCAAACACTTAGGAGAGAAATTGAAGATAATATGGCTGAAGGAAAATTCCAGCCTCCTCTCCCTGAACCTTGTTTTTCCCTGTAGGCCAACTACAAAAGAGAGATGATGAAAGGAAACACTGAGGTAATGACATAGTTCCAAAAGTTTCCATTCTGATGGGTCAGTCATTCTGCAGCCAGCCTGCTATGCAGGTTTGGGTAAATTCTATAGTAGGCCTTATTCTACAAGTGGTATTCATGAAGTTAGTTTATGTCTTCAGTCCTGAAGGAGTTAAAAGTGCTCAATATTGTCACTATATGCAGAAACAGTTTATTAACATAAAATAACCACACTGTGAGGAAGTGACTGAAGAGCCATGCTCATAAGAAAATTTGGCCTCAGTTGGCCAGAATCATTTCATCAGTCTTTTTAACAGAAAAAGACTTTTCATACATAGACATAAACTTCAGTTTGCATTAATTATGCAGGAGGAAAAATGAAGCTTGTCCATATTTCTTGCAAAAACTAAATCCATTCAGTTATGAATGTTGCTTTAACATGTGGCCTGAAATGCTTATATAAAACTTGCAAGTATAAAACTTTTTGTTTCTGCAGGATTTTAACGTAGTCCTTTTACCTGTTTCTTTCAGTGTATGGTATTCTTGAGAGTCAAAACCTTGGTGCTGTTGGTCCTCTTTTCAAGGACTTTTATATGGAAAATCTCATAACTGCAGCAATATAAAATAGCTGGAGCTTGAGACTTCCAATTTTTCCCATGTTACACAAATTCTTAATGGGACATTTACACACAATAAAGTTCCTGGATTTTCAGCATTTTTTTTCATAAGGAATAATTTATCTTTATAACGTATTTGGCAGAATTCTGCATATAAGTACCAGAAGTGCTTCACTGATTAATTGTATTTATTGTTGTTTCTCAAATTATTATACATCTTTTAGAAGTATGAGAACATTTGTACTAATTACATTAAATCCCTCTTGTGGCAACATATGGCAAGAAACAGGGTTGGCAGTGTCATGAGATTCTAAATCAAAGTGAGAGAATGAGTAATTCTGAAAGGAAAGGTAGGGGGAAATACAATTATGACTGAACTAGAAAACAACTACTTGCTTATAGTGCAGGAAGGTGCTTTGATAAGACCTAATCCCATGCTCTCTGTGGAATGCAAAGAGGCTTGCAACTGTTTTGCAGCTTGCCCCTTACTCTATTCTTAGATGTCTTTTAAAACTCAACTTTAGCAGGTATAAATTTTCCAGATGTACCATGTGATTAAATATGCAGTGTGTAGCCTCTTGTGTTTGAACAATACTGTTTGCATCAGAAAAACGGGAATAAAAACTGGGAAATATTTCTAACGGCATCTTCGCACAAAGAAGATGAGAGAGAAAATTTGATGAAAGCCTAGTTTTCAAAGGGATGCCTGAAGCATGTAGCCAGAGGCAAGTTAACATTAGTTATAGTCCTTTGCAAGGCCTGTTTACATGTTTCCTCTGTAGTCAAAGGGCTGTATGCATGTGCTGTAAAAATTACAAATGCCTACATGGTTCCTTTCAGTCTTTTATCTTACCAACATGTGAATGCTAGTTGACGTTATGCTCAGAGATGTTTGAAGATCTCCAGCCTTCTTTTAATTGCAGTCAATATATGGAATTCATTTGGGTTGAAATTGCCCTTTCTGGAGGGTTGCAGTCCCGCTTGTAGTGGGCTCATAACTGAGGGAGGGAGGGGAAGATGTAAAGCAGAAGAGCATAGCTGGAGGGCTTCCCTACTTTGTGCTCACACAGAGCATGTCTAGGTGGAGTATCTGGCTGTGCAAGAGGTTATGCAAGGCTCACTGAGCCCATATTTGTCAGGACAGCAGTGCTAGGTCTCCCAAGCTGTTCTTTGTGGTATTCACGTGGGCGGGAGTAACATGGATACAGGATCAGTTCTTACTTTAATCTTTGCCACATGGGGAAATACCACCAATATAATTTTAGCCCATAAGGATAGACTTTTTATGTGCATGACAGTAAGTATCTTTTCCTTCTGAATTTAAAAGGTTATTTAAAAGCTGAAATATTAAAAGAGCTGTGACCATTGATTTTCCCCTTCTGGAAACAAGTCCTTTCAAAGGCAGAACTGACTGCTTTAAGTGAAAAAAGGGATAGGCTAAGATTCTACAGTGCTATGACAGGAAGAGGAGCTACTTAAAGCGTATTCTGAATTTTTGTATGGCTAAGCTTCTAATACCGTGCTAGAATTTCTATATCCTTATTCTTAATGCAGCTGAGGTGTAATCAGAGGTGGTTTAGCACACTTTAATTGGGAATATTTTTGTGTGTAGTGTATGCAGATATGAACAGACATTAAATACTTAACATTACTTAGTGGGCGTACCTTAAGGTGGTTTGATTTAACAGCGGGAGGTGCATTATATATTGTATTGCTCAAAGTGTTATGGAGATTGGATATGTCACCTGTCTGTTCCAGGAACATTGCATGATATGCCAAGATATACATTCTTGCTATCTTTCGTTTGTGTCACCAGTTCAGGTCTCAGTTTCATCTTGATTTTTCATACATTAATATTTGACTTTTCTTTCCTTCCATTTCATCTTTTCCACCACTGCCTAATCCTTCCACCATCATGGCAGAAGAAGCTATCACTCCTACACTTACTACCTGTAAGTAACTTCTTTGTCATCAGAGACACACTTTCTGCCATGTTGTTCCATGCCTAAGTAGTGAATGCTAATACTGAAAGTTCCTTTATAAAAACGTACTTTGTAAAAGTTTCAATGAGATAAAAACAACATGGTCAGTAATTTAATGAAATATTTAGCTTTATAAGAGTTTCTTATGTTTCATACTGTGCATTAGAGTCCTTTGAATAACTTTATGTAAAGAATTTTCTTAATTGAGGAGTAGTAGGTGTAAATATCACTACCATGTCAATAAGAAATTTTCATGCCTAAATAACTATTTTTAGAATTTATTTTGTAGTTTATTTCTCATTTGTACTGTTAAAATTCCAGGATTGGTTAGACATGTGCCAGCATTTCCATTTGTTGCTGTGTACATATTACTACTTTTTTCTGAATAATGATCATGCATAAACATATTAAGTTACCATTTCTGGAGTGAATTTCAAAGGAAAGAGCACTAAAAAATGAGGGCAGGATGAAGCATAACTTCCAGTAAGTAACAGTTTTTTTGTTTTGATACACTCCTTAGTAATACCATTATATGCTTCTGTATTTACGCAAAGCCTCACTTCGTTCCCTGTTGCCAGCAGGTGATGAATGAGAAGGGTTCTTCTGTGAATTTAGAAAATCCCTTTCTGAGGCTATTCACTTTTACTTGTTTTCCAGGTACAAGGAGTACATAATAGATTAGCAAACTACTAGAGATCTTGCTTAGTTGCAAAATTAGTTGCATTTAACCTTGTATAATCCTGTTGGCGAGCCACAAAAATCAGCTATCCAGTAGTTATCTGAGGTTTTCTTTAAACCTCAGATTTTAAAGTCACGGAAGCCTAAAAGATATTTTTACATAGTTGCAGAAGTTGAGGTGTTACATGAGACAAATTTTAGTACCAGTTTTAAGTACATATGGTGGTAGCATGCTCTTGAAAGGAACACATTTCAATAATGTTTTTATTCAAATGAAATGTGAAGTTTATTGTGTTCCTTCTAGTTGCTCTTCAAACTTTCAAAATACATTTTTAGTTAATATTTTGAGAAAGCATCAAACAATGAATTATAGAATTCATGGAAAAATTATTAATTTTTTTCTATCTTGAAGACTTGGTCTTCAAGGATCCAAGGGCAACCATTCTTCAAATGAATTAAAGCAACTAAAATTTAAACCCCATAATTGAAATTCTCAAAGACTTCACAATATATGGAAATTGCTCTTATGGTTGGTAATTCCAATTTCATATTACCTTATTTGACACTTTATATAGTGCAATTTTTTTAATTCTTGTTTAAAGCAGTGTATTAATGTGGAGGCCAGAAAAAATCAGCTCTTCCACAGGTACAGTATTCCAAAATTTGCTTCTGTTCCTGAGATGAAAATACATACTTTCCATGAAAAACACTTAAAAAAAATAAATTCAGTTTGGGACTATTTAAATGTAGTTCTTCAAAATGTGTAAAGAATATAATACAGTAAGCCATGTAGCATGGTCTTGCCTTAATAAGTAAATATATTTAAATTCATATTTTAATATGATTCATGTCTCAAGGCTAAATCAAAAGCAAAATTGAAACAAATGGAACATTAAATGAAACACTCTTTCATTATTTAGAGAAATCAGGTTTTTTTTTTCTTTTTTCCACAGAGGAAAAGGCCTGAATTGAAATGGTTTCTTTAGGTTTTACAAACAGGTTTTGTCCTTGGTTTTGCAAGCACAGGGATGGTTAATAGTGGATGGAATAGGGCATCTCAAGATTATTTGAAATACTCTCCTAGTGATTTCAAGAAATGATCTTTTCATTAGTGTGATACAAATTCAGTAACTTTGTAGCTTGTTGATTAACCTTCCGAAAGAAATTGTGGGATTTTGACCTCATAGTGTTTTGTTGCCCATCTGGCAAAAGAAGGGAAGAGCCCTGAAAAGTGCAGTGCAGTCAAGATTGGCTGTCAGGAGGAGGAAATATTTTGGACCAAATTCTCCACCTGTTTACGCATCACACAATTTCCCTGAAATTAGTGGAAATCTTAGATGAATGCAGGATTCATTACAGTTTTATTTTTAGCTGAGGAAGTTGGTATGGATTATAAAATGTTCTGTATTTTGAGAAACATAATTTCAAGTACTCTGCCATTGCTAATTTGCCACTTCTATACTGAGTATCATATTCAAATTTACTGATTAGTCATTGTAAATGCAAGCTGTAACATCCAAGTGAGCATCTATGCACTGAAATAGTTACTATTGTCTTGTGTGCTGCTTTCCTTGTGTGCTGTGGGCTCCTTTTCCCTAGCAGACTGCAATCTCTGCCACTTCTAGATCCATCCTAAATTAAAATTTAAAAAGAAAAATATTTGGCAGATGCCTAGAGCTGCTGATGAATCATCAGAGGTGGACCTACAGCTGTGCATATTTGGCAGAGAATTATTTCTATTTTATCTTGTGTTTACTAGTTAGCTAGTCAATAGATATTACAGAAAAAAGAGTTAAGTACTGCTATTGAGAATTCTTTTTAATGGGCCTAAGTACCTCTGCCAGTCTTTCCTCCCACTCGTACATTCCTGACATCTGGTGCATTTTTTACCTTTCGCCTCAGTCAGGCAGCAGATTTTTTTTTTTTTTTTCTGTCTGGACATAGTTAGGCCTCTGTAAGTTCTTTTGTTCTTAAGATAAGAGCAAATTTCATAGTGCTCATTAACTCTGCAGCAGGTCTTTTGACTTGGCAGTTTGTTCCAGGTGGGAAAAAAGAAGAATGGATGTGGTGTCATTAGTTACACTGACAATGAGTGATGTTCTCAGCATGGCAGGTGGCATTGGCACCACTGCTTGCTCCTGACACATTTTCTGATGGGCAAAACCCCTGTGCCATGGGCTGAAGAAGGAAAAGTGTAGTAGTATTTTGTTGTGTAATTATGGTTAAATGGACTAGGCAAGCCTGTTGCTGAAGTGACAACATGCACCACCTATGCTGACCACTGGCCTTTTGTATTTGAGATTTTAATTTTCATAAAGATTCTGCCCTTGGAGCTCATTAATCATTTGTCAGGAGCTAACAACTACATTTCATGAAAATTAAAGCATCATAAAAACAAATTGACTGCTTGGACCATCAGAATTTACTCCAGACACTGTTGCCTGATAGTTTGGCCAATTCAATTTACCCCAGATTTTTGGGCAGATAGTCACAGACTGTAGCTTTTGTAAGTTCCTTTCTATAAAAGATTTCATTGTATTCCTGTGAGTAGGATGTATACCAAATTAAAATGCAAAGCTGTGAAGGCAGCTTTTGATGCTGTTCCTCAGTTTGAGCTTGATATCAAAATGATATGTTATGATTATTATTGAAATTAAGTACTTATGCAACAACAGTGCTGCACAGCAGTTAGGTGCATAATGTTATTATTTTTTTGTGCCTTTTCACAAATCATTTCAGCTTGTGAAAGGTGAAGTAGGGAAATAGGAGACAATTATTACCCAGTATTCTTATACAATGCTAATCATGTTAGCATCTTAATAGTGTGGAATCTGCTGTTGTGTGTCCCAGCATTATTCATCAAGGTAGGTGCCCTAGAACAGAAGTGCACCAAAGGTGCATCACCTGTATGGAAATCTCAATCCCAAAGCCTAATTCTATATTGAAATATTATATATATTAGACTGTGTGTATATATATAAAATAGACTGGATAGGACTAGAGGCTCTATTGCCTTGTTCCTCCTGCAAGGACAAAATTCCTCCTGCAAGAAAACTAATTTCACTAGCATCAATCTTTTTCATATAAACGTGCATGAAAGCATACTCTACTTTTCACGAGAATTTGGTAGTTTGGGGCCCAGTTGAAGAATGCTTTTCCTGTGTATCTAACTTGAGCTCAGGAGCCTGTGAGTCTGTTCTCAGTTTAGTTCCCTTGGTTCACTAGCAGACACTCAGAGTTGGCTTCTGTATCTCTGTATAGAGACTTAATTTCTAGCTCTTTGCCAGGTCCCACTGCCATCGACCCAGCACTTAGAGCTGAAAGCACAAGGTTAGTTTGCAAAATGACCCTAATAATTGAAGTAATGTTTCCAAAATATCAATTGTGACAAAACTCTTAACAGTGATTTCTGGATAATTCCAGAGACTATGCAGTCTTCACATTTAAAAATTCTGTAGTAATTCAAAAATAGTGAAAGAGGTTAGAAGTTAGAAACAGTCCTATTTTCTCAACTGCAGATGCCCCTGGAACCAGATCAAGATCATGTTTGCATCTTTTAGGTGGAGGAGAGTGTTGAGCAGAAAACTATGAATGTGTCTGAGCTGTTTGATCTGTTAGACTACACCACAGAATCCTGAAACCAAAAATAACCATGGATTTCTGTAATTGTAAGCTAGACTTAAATGATGTGCGGATGTCCCAAGAGCTTTGTTGTATGTTGAAAAGTCTACTATGCCAGCTTACTGAAATCTTCAGATAGTATTTGATGTCCAAAATAAGGCAAGGGTATTCTACTAAATCACTAAAAAACATTTTTGTGCTATGTGCTGTATTCTTTGTGTACAGATGTGCCATATCTAGCTTTTATGCACAGGGTCAGAATTAGGATTTTGTTTTTAATCAAAATACATTACATAATTTTTTAAAAATATATCTCAGGTCATTATTTCTTATACTGATTCCTTGTATCTTCTGATTCTTTTGGATCTGATTGTACTGCTTTAAAGCCAAAGCTTATGTTCCCATTTCACTGTAGAAAAAATTGTAAATTATCCTCAACACACACTGACCAGCAGCAAGTAATAATTTTTTTAAACTTTATTAACTCTTTCTGAAGTGTGTGAGGGAGCAGCTGGTGTTTTCAGGGGCACATCTGTTTTGCCTCTTTCTTGTACCCTCTGTCATTAGCACTGTTGCTGTTTTCTTATCTCGTTGCTGTTTCCAGTAAATTTTTCTTACCTCAATCTTTACCTTTTGTGCCTTCAATTCTGCTCTCCTGCCCACCACAATGGGAGAGAGAGGGGAGCTGGGAGTGAAGGAGTGTCTCTTTGATTTGGAGTGGTTTCCTTGGGAACACTAAATTGGAGAGTGTCATTCCTAAACCATGGCACAAATTACAGTCTGTGCTCCATTAGTGTCAAATAATAAATTTGCAGATGAGCTGAGGTTTGGAGATTTTCCTGTCCTTAGAGGGGACACTACTTGGTTGGTGAAGGTACCAGCCATTTAGTGAGGGAAACAATGTAACTGTAGAAAAAAAAATCAATGCTTTTGCAAGCTAGAGACATCTTTGTTCTTTCTATGCTATTAAAAGCATTGTGTTGTTTTCTAAACTAATATATGGTATTTGAATTGAATACTGAGGTTGCTTTTAGAAATTGTGGAATCCATATACTATTGTAGGATAAGCCTGAAAAAAAGCCTGTCTTTATTATATATAACACTGAGACACGATACATACACTTGGGAGAGAAAGGGATGATAGTGACAGCTATGTGTATTTAAGAAGTTACCATTGTATTTTAGTATTTGTTTTGCCATCCCATGTGACTCTTGTTGAGGTACTGTTACCAGGGTGGCCTGTCTTCTCAATAAAACCATGTATTGAATGAATTTTCAATTAGCCTGGTGACACTGGGTTTTAGCTTTCTTAAAAATTTGATTCCCAAATCAATCATGCTTGCTGTCAACAGCAGTCATTCTGGGCACTGAGATTTTGCCATTATCAACCAGCATTGTTGAATTATACTTTCAAAGATGGTATAAGGTGAATCATTTTCATTCACTTTGTTTCAGACTTTTCCCTCAGGGCGCTATTTATGTGGTTTTTACTCTGAAATTGTATTTCTGTATACTAGCTCAAAAATTACTTTAAATACTTCCATTTTAAATACACAAATAGGAAGGTGAGTTTCATGTTTTAGTATTAGAATTTATTTTACAAGGGAGTAATGGTGTTGGAAACTCAGTTTCTCTAAAAGCCAATTACACTTTATGTGATTGTAAATGTGTTAACAGAAAGTAGAGAATTTATGCTGCATATTAAGACCAAAACTCACTTCATAATTTATGTTGCCCTGTATTATTTCCAAAAGATTGAAGTGGTGTTAGTTTTAAAAATGGCATTATGAAATATTGAATTGATTGACAGAATATGTCTGCAAAAGATGGGACTGCAGGGAATAAGGTGAAGGATGCATTGTATTTCTCCTAGTCTCAAGGAGGACAAGCAGAAAAAAAGTGCTTAAAGAAAAATGGGTAGAAGAAATCATACAGTGAATCTAACCCTAAGGCTTTGTAACTCCAGTAAGCCACAGGCTTAGTCAATTCTGTGGTACAGATAAGAACAACTGTAACAAGATGTTCATGTCTGTTGAGCAATGCCAGCACAGGGCACTGATGTGTTTTAGTCATTAGTATTGTGATAGCTTCTACTGAGTGATACTTCTTCTCTTGAGCTTGTTATCTGAAGTCTGTTCTCTATCACTGAATCCCCTGGGAGATGCTTCACCTGAAATATATTTCTTGAGCCTACCTGCAGGGGTTGTGGCCAGGTTAATGATGATCCATCTTAAGGTAGCATCTATCACACTACTGAGTGTTAGTTTCACAAGGAAATGTTCTAATCATGGCTTCTTTACCTACTCCTCTTTTACATTTCCTTTCCTAGCTAAAGTACACCTTGAGCTCCCTTCAAGAGTAGACTGACAGATCCCCAAAGGGAAGAACAGTGGCTATTTGTTTTCTGCAATGTCTAGATGACCAAAATCATCATTCATTTCTAAATTTTCTTTCTGTCATTTTTCTTGGTCATTAATTTCCTGCACTAATTACCTATTTCTGGCATGAGAGGGTAAGGAACCATACATCAGGTGCTTTCTTCATCTTGTCCTGACTCTTACATTCTGTTTCCACTTGAGAGTCTGTGCAAGGATTCTATCTGAAGAGGTCCTTCCTAATTTCAGGACAATATTGCACTTGCAAAGTGTAGCTGGGAAGATTGCATCAACTTTGAAACTGAACATCACAAAAGTTAATCAAGCTAGGAACCAGAGGAATGGACTATGCTGTGTGCTAGCATATCTAGCAAAGCCTGCCTGGCATTTCTTCAGCCCCAGACACCCTGTTGCAAAAGAATATATCTTTCACGAGAGTTATGATAATATGTTAGAATCATGGCTCCATTTCATTTACAAATGTGCAAGAAAGGATTTGTTATTACTGCTATTATTATTATTAAATGTAACATTTCATGTAGGCTACAGAGAGAAATCTGTAGGACTGTCAAGAAGGTCTTGTGTAACTCTGTCAGTTCCTGTGCCAACCTGACACAGTGATCCAAATGAAAAGAAGCAGTAGTTCGAGCAGAGCAGAATGAAATATCTGCTCATGTGAGTGCAGAGCTGGTGAACACAAAAACGCACATTTATTTTTCCTTTTAGTTGCTGATGCTCAGGGCTGTTTCTACATTTGAACTGAGATCCCTCGGTGAGATATTGAACCAAATGTCTGGGAGTGTCTTGATTATACTCAGTTCACCTGCAGAGGGAGGTAGCTTCTCTCCTTCACTCCCATTCCCTGATTCCTCTGATCATGAAAACAAAAGTTAGATCTACCAGAGGCATGTGTCTTGTCTGAAGAAAAGGCAAAGGAAAACATTTGCCAGCCTGTGCATTTCACAGCTGAACAGAAATGAAAGAATCAGCTGTTTCAGAGCAGTTACACCACTCCACACCTCCTATTTCAAACTGATAGTGTTCTTTTCCTCCTGTACTCATACCAGTAGCCCAGAATAAAATCTTCCAGTATGGATTTCATCAACATGTTCATATTCAGTACAGTAATGCAGTTTACAATATTTGCTGCAGCTACCTAGTTTTTCTCTTTAGGTAGAAA
This sequence comes from Sylvia atricapilla, assembly GCF_009819655.1. Classification (NCBI taxonomy): domain Eukaryota; kingdom Metazoa; phylum Chordata; class Aves; order Passeriformes; family Sylviidae; genus Sylvia; species Sylvia atricapilla. The sequence continues at coordinate 101,854,482 of NC_089140.1, read as the reverse complement.
GGCTTGTATTTTGCCATTTATGGTCCTATTTGGAAATTGTCAATGGAAAGGTCACTTCAGATCAGTTAAGTTCCTGGCTTAACAGTGTATTTTCAAAAGTAGATGAAATACTGAATGCTTTGTTTTTACTGACTTTTTCAGGTCAGATTGGTGTGTTTATGATACATAGTAGATTACGTCTCTGTTCCTTAGGCTATAAAATCCAGGTGTTATTGGCAGAAGGACTTTCCTTTTTGCTTACCCACATAGGGAGGAGCCATGTCTGCACTTTAATATTATTAAGATAATATAAAATAATTTAAGCTAACAAAATAAGGGAAACCTATAAGAGTGTTCGTAAACCAGAGGGATTACCTACTCTGTGCTCTACAAAAAATAAATAAAATAGATAACAGAATTCATCGGTTGCATGTTGAGTCCTAATACATGCTCCCAGTGAGGACAGAGAACATACTCATTTTATTAATAGGTACATGCAGTTTCAACTTTTGATGTAATCCAAAGCACCATAAACCTATTCTGAGGCAGTAGTACTGAACATTCATGGAATTGTCTTGTCCAGTATTGTACCTAACTTACTCCTTAGATCCTGCCATTGTTGTTCTTCCAGCTTCTTTTTCGACACTACTGTGACCACGTCTTAAGCCTGCCTCCTTGTTCTCCTGGCCATTTACTTTTTCATCTGTTTCTCTTCTTATCTGGTCCTCCTTTTATTTACTCCTCCTATTCTCTTCTCCGTCACCCCTGCACCAGACAGACATAATGTCTGTCATTGCCTGAAAAATATTTCTTTAGGATTGCCTTATTTTCATTCTCTGTGCTCTGCATTTTCTCTGGGGATTTTTGCATTGGGGACTGTTTCTTTAGTTTCCTGGGAAAACCATACACTGTTTTTATTTGTTTATTTTATCTTACCTAAAAACTGATTTAGGCTTTTAAAATATTCACCTCCAGGTTTAAACATAGCATACAATATTTTATATTCAAAAATTTTAAAAATTATCTTAAAGAATTGAAAATTATTTCACCGTGAAAGCTGCAATATAACATTAATTTTTAATAAATGTATGTAAATACTGCATATTTGCTTATGTCAAAACAAGGTAATGCTTACTGTATTAAGCACAGCTTTTCGTTTTTGCTCTCTTGTTCTTCATTGAATCTTAAATTTCACTAGTTTCTTTAATTTAGGAGAAAAAGCCATTACACACAGATACTTCCTGAAAGTGCGTGCTGCATGAAAGCTTTAATTAAATCTACAAGTAAAGCTTTAAAAGAACAAGAATCAAATTAATTGCAACAAGGACCATGCATTTATTTCTGTGACAGCCCCTTGCACATTAGAGAAAAGGCAATCTGTGTACCCTTATCCGAATTAGCAAACTCAATATCACTTTTCATTAGCATGGTAGGTCATTGCCATGAGTCTTCAGCGTGACACTGTTTACATGTTAATGACCTCACAAATAGAGTCTGTTCCAAATGGTTTGCGGTAGCAGAAAGTTGTAAATCCATGAAGTGGAATAAACTGTCCTCTGCTTTCTGCATCATTGCTTCTTGCGAGTTCCCCTCTAGACTGAGCTTCATAATTAGGCAACAGTATAATTAAGGCAAATTCAGTAAACGCAAATAGGGCAAAAGGATTTATGGCTGATTATGGTTGTTACAGCATACCTGAAATAAATTAATTTCTAAGCATCACTGTTGGTTAATTTTTCAGTGACATGAAGTCTAGAAGTAGAAAGTATTGTTCACAGAAAACACTCAGAGCTTGTGTTAGCGTGAGTCCATGATTCAGATTTACATGCTGACAAACATGAAAAACCACTGAAAGGTTCAGTAAAACATACTGCTTTAGTTGTTTGGGATGCAATTGCTTTGTCTAAGATGTGATTTTTAAGATTATAAATACACATTTTCCCCCACTGTATAATGTAATGAAACCAGCATGCTTGCTAAAATCATATCCTTAAAGAAAATATCATATATTATATCTGGTAATTCGACTAGACAGTGGAAAGCTTCACTGCATTAAAATCCTGTAATGATAAAGCCAACATCAAATGAGTAAAACAAACTTAGCATAACCACTTAAATTTGATTGCCTAAAATAGCTAAAACCAGGCCTGTTCTGATAGCCTGCCGTGTGAATTCTTCTAAGTGCTGAATACCCTCAGTTCCCATTGACATCGGCACCATGCAGAATCTGGTGATGTATTTGGATGTCTCAGCCCTGCCAGAGCACAAAGCCTTGTTTTTCACTGGTCATGTGCAGCCCATACCTACCTGGTGTTGCAAAGCTCTGTGGTTCTGCTGCAGCAACCTTGGGAGGTGCTTTGCAGACAGAGAGTGATGGCTTCTACTTTAGTTGCTCACCTAACATGCAAAGCAGTTTAATTATATGCTGTCCAACTCTCTGCTACATACTTTTCCACTTGCTGGTTCTGAGTGAAATACATATTTTCTACGTGCAGAGGTTACTAGTAAGTGTACAGTGCCCCTGGAAGCATTTATGGCTAATCTTGCCCTCGGCATGCGTAATGCAGCTAAGTACTAATTAAAGGTTAAAGAATAGGGATCCATCTTCTCTGTGCCTGATGATTAGAGGGTTGTGTTCTGCATGGAATCAGGTGCAACATTCAACTGGACAGAATTGCTAGGGTGTTGCAAAACCTAACTATATGAGACTAAAATTCGAGAGACTCCAGATTTTCTCGCAGCGTGACAAAGGAACAATAAATCACTGTCTCGTGTTTTGTAATAAATTAGCTGGTTTACTGTGTTTCATATAAATATGTGATGCTGCAATGCATACATGGGTAGAATGTAGATTTGATTTCCTAAGGGACATTTCTTTTGTCCTACATACTGACTTCTGAAAATTATCCATGGCCCAGTAGTACAATTTTTCTATTAAATATGAAGAGAGATACACTTCTGGTAAGGCAATAAAGTCACCATGAACATCACTGACTTTTCTCAGATTCAAATAATAACTAGTTAAAGCAAGTTTTGATGATTGTTAAATATTGCCATGACTGCTGGCATTTATATAAGATAAATGAACTGAAGAGTGATGGAGCTGTGGTAGCAAGTAGAAAACTTGGCTGTTCAATGAAAGTCTGTCTTTGACCTACAATTTCCCCCCAATTTCCAGAGGTTTTGTGATTTTAATTCTTCTGCAGAACCTTTCAGACCAGTGTTTGGTCTAGCTTTGCAATTGTTTGAAGTTATCCTTTCAGAAATCTTGTTGTTCATTTCTTTTCAGTAGGGTTTTTCCTGATGTAAAAATCTAATAGCAATTGATTTAAAAAATATCTTCAAAATAGGTCATGTTTCTGCTGCCATTGCTGATGAAAGTTCTTTGGGTGCCATATTCTCCACATTAATTACATTTTGATTACTACTAACTGCTGCTAAGCAGTGTTTCGCTGCTGCCAGAGGTCTGAGAGAGTACTTTGTGCTTCCTTTACCATCATGTGCATTTTGGAAAATTTGGTCTTTGTTTCTAAACAGACAGCCAGCAGCTCCAGAGTATCTATGTTGCTGGAATATTAGTACCTGAAAATCGGTGATGAAGACATCACCAGCTCAGTCAGGGTTACCAACACACACTTGCAGGAACACATGTTCTCTTAGGAGTAGTCCTTGCAAAAGCACCAGGGGAGGTGTAAAGTGTTTTCTCTGACCTAGCTGCTTTGACAGTTCAGTGGCTGCAGAGCTGCATTTCCCACAGTAGGAATAATCAGCGTCCAAGCTTTACTATGTGAACTCTTCAGCACTTGGATTACTCTTTTGACAAAAGAAATGATCATTATGTAAAGCCCAGATACTGCAGTAGTAAGTTCCTTTTGATAAAGGTATAAAAACAGTAAAACAGCATAATGCACTAATTTATCATCTCATAATTTTCAGGAATGTATGAATAAATTAGCTAAGCATACTATGCCACTTACAGTCCAGTAATTTGCTGTCTGGTTAGAACAAGTCATATGGCCATAGGGTGAAAATGAGATGGAAAAGGTCATATGATTAAATTAGCTCCATTCAGACAGGCGATACTTACTTTTTTTTTTTGCTATGATTATAGAAGATCAACATTAACTCAAGCAAATATGATTAAGTTTGTGACCCTCAGAAATGGAAATTAACCTCAATGATAAATGAAAGATTACTGTCCACTATGAGCACTCCAAGATACGCTACTCTTGGTTAATCACATCTTTCAGCTATGAACTCTGCATTTAGCTGCCATTCGGATTATTTCCAAAGGAATACACATCCTCAGTACAGAATGCAGATACTAAAATTTATTTTCCTTTTATTTTTGACTCACACTGTGTTTTGGTAACACAAGAAATGCCTACCCTGGTCCTAGTGCTCATTCCATTTAATATTCTATCAGGTTTGTCACTGTTTTCTTTTTCTGTTGTAAACAGGTTTGTCTGAGAAGTGCTGTTTTCCATGTAATTTATTCTCTTGTGTTTCCTGTCACTACATTATTGCCTAGTGGGTTAAAAATACTGACAGCAGGTTAAAATTTTGATCATGTGTTTCTCCCTTTTTAATGTTTGGTTTATTTTAATTTTATAGGCGTTCTTGGGAGAATTGGTTTTCCTTCTCCTGTGTCCTGCCAGAGTCTAGTGAAAATCTAGACCTAATTTATAGGGTATGATTTTAACAATGTGTCTCTTGTATTTGTCTACTCATGGAGAATCTAGACTTCTATACTCAAATAATTTTCTTTGTCAAAGTTTTTTTGGTATGAGTGAGAAATTGCAGTAGTCCAAGAAGTTGTAATACACTATGAAGACTCACTTGGTTTTGGTACTTGTGAATTTCCTTTGAGGGAAATACTTTTCTGTCTTGCATTATTTGAGAGCCAAGAAAAGTATATATTGGAGTAGCTAACCAGGAACAAAACTCAGCAGGAGAGGTCATTGTCCTGGTTCATGATTGCTGATGGGTCACCAAAAGTTCCGAGCTAAGTTGGCCAGTCTTCATCTTCCTCATATCTCACTGTCCTCCAGAGTACCTGCGATCAAGGATTTTACCATTGGACTTGATGATCTAAGAGGTATTTCCAAGCCTTCACAATTCTATGTTTCTCTGTAAATATTAGTGCAGATAATGGCTGTGAAAAAGGGGATCTCCATGCATCTTTTAGCCATTTGTTGTAATTTTATTAAGTTTTGTGCACTTGCATTCTCCTTGGTGTTGAGAAGTGTCCACATTGCAGGCTTTAGAGTGAACTCTGACAGAAGGAAAGACAGTGAAGGACTGTCTTTTTGTGTTGCTTGTTTTGCTAGCAAAGTTGGATGCTTATCAGAAATTAAATCAAAAGAGCTTTTTTAAAAATCAGGCTAAACAGATTAGTTTGCATATTTAGGACAGTGATGTCATTAGCAAGGAAACAATAAGTAGTTAAACGATTACTTAGAGATTTTGCATTTTGAAGTGATACCATCCCCTCAATTTTAAGTAATCCTTGAGCAACTGAATTGAGACACTAACTAAACCTGTCACATGCTACTTCTTCAGTATCAACTAACATAGTATTAGTCACAGTTTCTCCTTGTCTCTGCAGGTGCTTGTTTTATTGAATTATGTCCTACAGTGATACTGTTATCTTTACAAAAAAAATGGCTTTGCTCTCCTTATCTGTCCAAGGTCAGTAAGAAGGAGAATGCTAGTTTGTGTCATGTGCATGCAAGTCAGGAATGAAATGTTAAAGAGAGGTTGAATAGACCAGCAAATGTCCTAGAAGTTCAGATGCAGTTAGTTTGCCCTTGCTTTAGCTAGTGAGAGTGATTCGACAGCTGTACTTTGTAGCTTCTTCCTTCTGGAGCCTGTGATCATGCTTTGATAGCAGCCCTTAATCTATTATTAATGCAGTTGTATGTAGATCAAACCTGAAGAACCTTGGTCATGTCAGAAAGTAGTGCAAGTCTATTTTTATATCATTTGAGGATGTATCTGAAGTGAAGTGCCAGAGTACTGGCATCAGGTATTTCATACCTCTGTCCCTCTATGCAAGCTGTAATCTGAAGCTCTGTAACTGTACCTGTAAATGTGCTCTGCACAATAAACTTCCTCAGGTTTTTGTCCCAATACCTAGTAAATAAGTGCCTCCTTGGAATCCTTTCTGCTTGTTGATTTGTGGCTTTTTATCAAGCTTTGAAGAAGAGACTTTGAGATTTTTTTTTCTGTGAAGTCTTACTAACATCTAGTTGCCAACATTTTGATGATAATCCACGTTTACCAGCTTTCAAAATTAAGGGGGCTGATATAGTCCTGTGTTTTTCTCTAACATCATTATTACAGACTATTGTAGAAGTAATGCAGTATGCGTGATGTTCGCACTCTCATCCTGAAGTGAGCTTTTTATGGGTTGAAGATGATGTAACAGGCTGTAAAACTTCCCTGTGGAAGAGCTCATGGCCTGCTATGACCTTATCTTAAAACAAACTTTCACCCTCCTTTTGCGTTAGTCAGTATCTCTGCATGGATGATCTTTAAAAAGTGAGCAATTCAGCTGTTCTCATGGCTGTCTTTTAACTCAACAAAACTTTTTGAGAAGAAAATTTGGAAGCTGGTGTTAGGGTGCCTTAGGGCGTTTCATTCTGCTTGTAACAAGTCTCAAGATGTGAGGCAGTTACAGCTCCACATCTTTACTACAGGAGACAACTGAAGCAGCACAATGACAGCAGATAGTAAGACATGAGACAAATGACTGTGAACTGCTGCCAGCTGATGGGCCCCATCATCCTCCTCACATTCTGATGCTTTCTTGCAAGACCAGTGCATCCTTGGCCTCTTAAGTCCTTCTTGCAGGAACTCCACTGCAAGACAGATGGACACCGTATGCAGTAGTTTTTTGCGTATGCTGGTTAAATTGGATCCCAAACCCTCTGGACCTTTGGATGATCATTCTCAGTTTCACCTGAGAGCCAGGATGAAGTCAGAGTATGCACCAGGCTACTGGGACTGATGAGCAATCCTGGTTTCCTTAGTTCAGCCATAAGCTGGGACGCAGCTGTATGCTTCATCAAGGAACAAATGTGCCCCCAAAAGGAATAGCTAAGGAAATGTCCCAGGAGGAAAAACAGTGAAAGAAAATATCTGTGAGAGGTACCACTTTCAGTACAAGGAAAAGCGTTGAAAATCTTCATCTGACAGTGCCTCAGCTGCTGACAGATTTCTCTTACAGCCTAACATCCACGTGTATCCATTCAACCAGAAAAATAATTAGCTGGTACCACATGGACTGTAATTTTTGGTGATACAGCAGCAAAGGTACTCTGTGGGAGGAGGAGTAACTGTGATCCTTCTCTTCTTCAGAGTCAATACCCACACACCGTTTTAGGACCTTGTGCCAGACAGTCACCCTTCTAGTATTGCTAAAGTGGAGATGGGTACAGCAGGAACCTGAGACCTGTCAGCTGTTGTGGCTTGCTGTGATAATTTAACTTACTCTTCTTCCATATGTGCCATAAAAACCTTTGAAGACGGAGGTGGCAGAGGTCCACAGAAGCTTCAGGATGGCCCAGATTTGAAGATGCAGCTTTTGGTGCTTAAGTCTGTAACATAATGCAACAAGACATTCTGTTATTAAATTATGTCTTTGCAAATCTAAGGGAACAGGACTGTGTTATGTTTCCTTCACCATCTATCAGCTCCACTACAAGACAGTGTCATATCTTTCATTACTAGTACTGGAAAATTCCTACAGTAGCTAATTTACTAGTGAAATATAGACATTTAAACATGTCAGCTGCATTTTTTTTCTCTTATGTGCTGCTTGGAGTTTATATACAGATGGCATTTTTATGCTTATATCTAATAGCTATTAAATTTTCCTATGCCTTATTTCTTTTGAATGTCTCTTTACCAAGCCAGTCAGCTTTTCATCTCTGAAGCTAAAAATAAATGTTGATACAGAAATCAGAAGAGATTGAAATTACTGGTTGATTCACAAACAGAAAAAAGAAATTACACAGCTTTCATTAATTATTCCATGGATACTTTTGTTTGTGGGAGTGGTGCATTGAGCATCTGTTTTTTTCAATCCTGAAGAAAGTGAAGTAGCTGAAAAAACAAGATTAGAGAGAAGCAAGCCAAAGTTGCACATTGCATTTAGTCATAGGAAATATCACTTCTTGTATTACACTGAAAGAGGGATTGCATATCCACAGCTGGAATTTTTGCTACCCTTTATTGTAGCAGCAGCAGCTGCCATTTTTCTATTCCATAGCATTAAACCAACCCATAATTTTGCAGCAAATTCTACCAGAAATGTGCATGTGAATACTGATACTCTGTACTGAACCAGGCCTCAAAATCTTTTTTCATTCTTTGCAACATGTAGAATGTTAAAGGAAACAGCATTTTCATGTCGACATGGAAAAATAATGGTAGAAAACTGTAATCCTGTGGCATTTTCAGGTGTTAAATGAATTTACAAGGAGCAAGAAGGATGAGTAGTTCCCAAGAAAATGACACTGCAGCCATAAGAAAAGGAAAGAGCACTATAATTTGGGCCTTTAGTGATCCTGGAGTTGAAGATAATGTTCATTTTCAGAAAATGCATTTTTCTTACCTTTACTTGGTTACATGTGATATCAAGGTTAAAAGTGTGATGAATGAGCTTCCGGAAGTAGAATTGATGCAGTACTATATAAGGCTGCATTTCAGGAAGAAATTCCATGGAAGATTTTAAAAAGAATGATGTTTCACAAAGAACATTGGACGATAAACTAGAAGCAGTATTCTGTATCTTAGTCTGTTTCTCATTAAAAATATCTTGAGCTGAGTATGTCCCTCAGCCATCATCAGGGGTTCTTTTTTCATGTATGTGTGGCTTGCACATAATGCAGTTTATGTATTCAGTGCTCAACCTTCATCCACATATAAGAGCATTGACTCCAAGGACAGAGAATTCTTGACTATCAGTACTGTACCTCGCTTATTTCCAAAGGTTCTTCCCTTTTGCTCCATTCAAATGGATGCAGCACTATGATGACCCTCACATATGCAATTATGCCAAACAGATCTAAGATAAATCAGAACTGCAGGTGAACCTCACATTCAGGCAACTCTTTGGTAGGGTAATTTTTTGCAAAGAAACGGACCATCTTTCTAAAGAGACCTGATAAATTGCAGAAAAACGAAATCCACCTTATTAAGACAAATAATCCAACAAATAAGCACGATTTACTAAGAAAAGCAGCCTACCACGTCACTTCTGTAGTACCAGTTTGTTTTAACACATCTGTTTTTCTCTCTGTAACAGTCAGTGAGTTCATGTTCACCTGATACTTACGCATTATACAGCTGGCAGTTAATAGGCTATTTCTAAAGTCAGGTGGCTGTATCTCATCTTTCAGCCAGACTTCTCAGTCTTTGTCCTTTTTGTTTGCTAAACCCCTCACTTTGGAGACATTCACCGCACTTGGTCATACGGCAAAGCTGTAGTATGTTTTCACAGAGATTAGTTTTTCTATTGCTTGGAAAACAGTTAATTATTTGAAGATCAGTTGTGTAAATGGTATTTTCACATCAAATATGTTCATATTTTTTATGCCAGCCAAGTAGAAACTGAATTTTTAATAATAGAGTTGAATGTCAGCAGATGTACAGGAAAAAAAAAAAAAAAAAAAAAAAAAAAAAAAAAAAAAAATTTCCAAAACAAATTAATTCATGGTGTTTCATAAGCTTATGTAATTCCACCTGTCCTATTAGCAAGTCAGAAAGCAAAAGGTAGAATGCTTTCTGTCTGTTCTATTATGAACTACAAGGACAAAATACGATGGAAACAATATATACCAACTCCTTGACTTCCCAAAAGTAGCAATGGTTATTTATTAGGCCTTATTTCTTTGCTGTGATTGCAGCAGAGAAATTGTTTCTTGTCTTCTCAGTCTGAAAATGGCATAGGCATTTGTTTGTAGTTAACAGAAAAATGATGTGGAATTTTTTTTTTTCTGAGGTACCCCATGTCTGAGGTACCAGCTCTGTACAATTCCTACTAAAAAGTCAGACCTCTAGAGAGGAGTAGCCAAAGTCATGATAAGCCTTTTTATAATTCTTCATTTACTTGCATCTGTTTCTTGGATAAGTTTGGGCTATTCTGGACATTAGAAGTATCTGTAGGTAAGCAGATACAAGCTTACAGAATATTTTAAGTTGGAAGGAGCCTTGTGAAGACAGCTGGTGTGATGACACTTTTCCCCACATCACATCATCATATGGAAATCATTGGGTCCATTCTAGCAAAAGGTCCTGTTATATTCAGAAATGCATTTGATAGGGCAATTACAGGTGTTTGGAATCTGGCACAGTAAATCATTCTGACAAAACGTAGGAGCAGCTGTGATATGTATTATGTAAGCAAAACATCCTACGATACTTAGAAATAAAGTAGGAAATAACCTCAGCAACTTTCTGTCCTTCGGAATGACCTTTCAAAAAATTTTGACACTTATTCCTCACAAGCAGTACCTTTAACCTTTACTTCCTCTGTTTTTTTAATTGGATGGTGAGGCTGTGCCATCAGTTTACAGCTGAGTTACATGGAGCTTTTTCACTAAATGAAATGTGAAAAATCTTATCAGTTGTGTTGCAGTTATTCAACAAGTCCTCTGTATGTGTTCAAGGAAACAAGAAAAACTCTTGTGAAAGTGTGCTGGAAAGAATATATTTTCATCTCCATGGTTCTGGGCTGGATGTATCCTGGGGGCTCCAGACCCAGATCCTTCTGTGTTCCCTTTCCATGAAACCTGGTTTCACGAAGAGTGAAAAGAATTATATTGGTGCAATTCAGTATCGTTTCAAGATATGCACAAAAAGCCAGGACCCTGAAACTGTTTCTGAGTCTCCTGTTTTACCTGTAGTTGTTATCAGTTCTAGATGGAAGAGCATCATAGGTACTCTGTGGTCATCTAGTGCTAAACTGGAGTAAGGACAAAACAAAATTTCCATGCTCTAAATAGCGTCAGACTCTCTGACACTGGCAGATTTGTCTCGTGGCTGGTTAGAGTGCCTGAAGGTTTCTATAAAAACTGATCAGGATTGTTCTCCATGCAGTAAGTCCATTGCATCACAGCTGGGATGTGCATACAGAGCAAGTGGCGTGTTCATCATATTCATGGTCAGATGAATATTGTTGGGCAGATCTTGAGGCCTTTTGTGGCTGTGGACCTGGAAACTGGTCCGGTGGGTCTGTGTTCAAAGGCAGGCTGAACGTCAGCTTTTCAGTGATCCACTCCCAAAGTGGATATGTTGTGCACAGAGGCTCTTTGATTCAAAAAATAATGAAAAAAAAATAGTGATAATCACTTTAGAGCAAGAAAAAGTTACTGTATCTTTGCATAGAGGTATATTGAGACTCTTACATGAAGATTATATCGAGCATGATCTAAGATCCCAGACTCATACATTCTGTTCTTTCTCAGCCTCTGATTTGATAGTTACCCATCTGTTCAATATTTAACTAACCCACAGTAAAGTTAGAAAGTAATATTAGGCAGTACCAATCTTACAGAAAAGTTAGAAATCACAGGACTCAGCCATGGAATTCAGGATGTTGTTCTTGTTTGTTAAATTTAGAACGTAACGACCATTTAAATAGCACGTGTATATACTGGTAAGCTTTCCTTCAGTGATCAACAACACACCATCATGTGTACATGGTAAATGTTAGATTCCAAACGTCTTGTATAATTTCTTCTAGATAGATTCTCTTTTTTAATCGCTGTAATCATAGGCTTAATTTAAAACTGGAGATAGAATTTTGAAGCAGCCATTTGTGGCAACTGGAAGTAATATCATCACATTATTTCTTGTGGAGCCTGAAGGTGCTACTGGCCATTGCTCTGAAACCTTTGTTTTTATTTGAAGAAGAAAATTGCACTCAGAGGTCCTTCAGGGCATACTTTACTCAGCATTGGAGGTTGATATGCTCATAAATGTGTAATCTACATTGTGATCTAGTAATATGTTAATGCTGAGTTCACAAGATTAATTGGGCCACATGCTGTCTTGTGGTTCTGCTAATACAGTTTTGAGTAGCATCAGCATTTTCATACTTTTCATTTGCAAATGACCCTTGCATGGCAAAACATTATGTAAGCAGACATCTCACAAAGATGTTTTCAGGGTCTGTCATCCAGACTGTGCTGCAGATTTCTTGCATCTTGACCTGCCTCTGCAGTTTGCCCCCAGTTGCTATAAACCTATTAAAGACCAACATTCACTGACCTTTAAAAACTGCTCTATTTAAAATAAAATACATAACTTAAACAATTTTTAAAATAAATCCTCTATTAAGAGATACTTTTTACTATCTCTGAATTATACATATGAGAAACCATTTTCAATCTTACATTTGAATCCCCAGACTGCATAATCCAGCACTTGATATTTCTGCAACATTAAATTGCAGGATCTCGAAAAAATAGCTGCTCGCTCCTGCAGTTGGTGTGAAGAGGTGGGAAAAAAATAATAAATTGAAAAACTAAGATACCTTGTGTACATATTAACTCTATAAAATATGAACTGTATAATTTTACTGGGGGAAAAACAGCTTCATAGAAAAAATTGCTTTTTCTTTTTCTTTTTTTTTTTTTTTTTTTTTTTAATCACAAAATCCAATCCAATGTGATAAATTTATCCCAAAATACTTCAAGACAGACTTGATGTTAAAAACTAATGTACTTTAGACATAGGAGAGCCTCATTAGAATGTTGCTATTAAAGACAAAATAAAACTGCAAATGGCAGATTCACTAGTACACTCCAACTGCTTTGTGATGCTCTGGAGATTCCAACTAGCCATTAACTGGACTAACTACCCAGTTAAGTCAATTTTATGTTAGTTTTCCTCTGTGAAAGCAGAAAAATACATCCAAAATGTATTGATCCAACTGTTCTAAATGAGGTGTCTCAGAAGTAGAAGCCTCTATGACCAGCCTTAGCTGAGATTATCTTTGTCCACTGCAGAGGCAATGGAAGTACAATTCTGCTCTGTTTCTATTATCCTCTCATTCTTTTCCTGAGGAGTAAGAAGGGTACTTTCTCTTTGATTCCTGTGAAAAAGTACCCAGTTTAGTCATGGAAGGCCTAAATCAAATCTTTGTATGCATCCCCATCCCAAAGCTTCAGCTTAGGAAGCACATGCTTGTGCTTCACTCTGTTTACTTACAGCTGGATTCACTGTTGGATTTCCTTTTTAGAGTATTTCCAAATCACCAAACTCCCTTCACACTCTATCTCAGGCAGCAGAGGGTGGGTGACTCTCAGTAATAAGTCAGTGATGATTGTAAATATGCAATTCTTAGCCTAATATGCACTTAATGAGGGGGGGAAGGCTTTTTTTTTAAATTAATAATACATAGATTATATTCTAGAATAGAGGTTTTTTCCCTTGACCTTTCAGTAAGGCAAGGCATTTGTGAGATGCAGGGGTTCATAACACGTCCCTTGACGTACCACATTAAATTACATCCTTATGCAGCAAAGTGAACTGGATTTGATCCTTAGGTGTGATCAGCATTTTCTAGCTCATACCTCGTTTATGTCTGCTGCTGTCTTTGGCACTTATATCGGTCTAAAGATCAGACAAGTTTCTGCTGAAATCTGTAAGGGAGAGTTGTACTCACTAACTTCTTACTACAAGTCTTCTGTTTGGAATAAATCAGACAAGGCAAGGACAGAGTGAAACAGGTAGTATCCGCCTTTGCTTTGTGAAGCTACTCCCCTTAACCAGGATGGACAGCTCCATTTAACCCAAACACTTTTCATTTAGGTTCTTTTAATTAACTTGATTGCAAAAATTGTTGTCGATGAGTGAAAGCTAAGTCACAAGCTAAAGGTTTTGCATGTTATCTGTGGTCTACTTTTTTTCTACTTCTATTGACTGCCTCTTTATTAGTTATGTACTATCAAGTTTGACCCATCTTGGGTGGCTTTTTCCAGATTTATCAAGAAAATAACTTGTAGTAGTGTAAAAACTTAGTTAAAATGCACCAAATTTGCATGATTACTTAACAGCCAAATACTGTTTCCCACTGAAATTCCAACAGATAGATGTAAAATTTATCCTGCCACAAAAATTTTGTGTACAGAAAAGGTGCACCTTTGATCTTGATGGGATATCTTACTTCGCCAAGTTGTATAAATCAGTAAAAAACCATGTGCACAATGTCATGCATGAAAATTTTGCTCCTGCTATTCTGGTCATCACATAAAATTAGCACATTAATTTCTAAGAATGTAGGATCTTCAGACAAGAATGCTCATCAAATCTAATAATTTTCTCTTTAATAATGTCATAAAATTGTTTTCATAAATTTATATATACTGGGAAGCTTCCTCTGCTCTGAAGTTTGGTCCATGCATTGACCACTGGTCCATATTTGACTACTTCCAGCACATACACTTTATAGGAAATTTATTTTCTTCATGGCAGCATTGACCTCTGTTTTATGTAGAGAGATTTGGTTCTCTTTATCCCCAAGTTATTAGTTGACAAAGACATGAAGTTCTTCGTAGCTATAGGTGGTCTTCATGTGTCTGTCCTGTATCATATGCGTGTGTGTCTCAGGTGGAACTCATTTCCTTACATGAGCTTTTTGAAAATTCTCTTCTGTTAACTAAGGTAATTATCCTCTGCTCTACATAACCCAGAACCCTTTCTTTGTATCTAATCCAGTTTGAGGGAGTTTTGGGGGTTTTTTTCCCATCTGGAAAAGTCAAGATAAGCTATTGCCAGTGCCTTGTACCCTGAAAATTCTGACATTAATGCTTCTCTGTCTCTGGAAAAGTCTGTCCTGTTACAGCCAGGAATTGAATTTCCTTCTTTAAGGCTGCATCATATGGATGGATTATAATAATCTGATGATAAATAATGCACCAAGGTCTTCTATTCTTTGTTAAATGTGATACTAGAAGTAAATGTGTAACTTCATATGAAATTACAGGACTTAGAATCGGAAGGAATAATTATTTTCAAATTGCATCCCAAAGCTGTGTTAAAATTTCTCCCTTTGATAAAACCTTTCCTGCATGTCCTGGGACAAGTCAGACTTTCTGTGTCTCTCTGGAACATAGCAGTGTGGTATTTTACATTAGAGCACCAGCACTGATGAAAATGAGTAAAAACTCAGGCACAGGGATGATTGAAACCACAACATCAGCACAGTTAGTATTCTTCAAAAATAATTTCTTTTAGCTGTGAATTAAGGTCATTACCATAATATTCCATTATTACATAACTCACCAAGCAAATCATTGAAGATGTGAGTATAATCATTTGAGCTATACAACATAATATCTGTTCTGCATGCATGATTTGTCTTTCTTATGCTGTTTTTTCCTGGTCTCCATGCTGAAAAGAGTTTCTTGAACAAAGCCTGTATTTATATATTATGGTTGTGGTAAACATGGGGATAAATGCCTGTAGGAAGAACGACTGCCGTGAGTAAAGGTATGGAAATTTCTATATAAATAAAATAAAGTAAAATAAGGAAAATAAATTTAAAAATGGAAATTACCCCTGCATGGTGAAAGCAAAACTCAAAGCCCCAAGCTGGAGAAAGCAATGATGCATCTTCTCACATTCCGAAAGAAATGTCAGATGAAATGACAGGTCCACTAGCAAAAGTTTTTAATAGAGTTATTGAGTCAGAATGGGTCCGTGTGACTATATTAAAATTATTAAAAAAATATTAAATGTAGCCCCTATCTTCAAGAAAAAACACCCCATGGGCAAGTGTTGTCTTAGATAATCCTACTTTCATTCAAGACTTTAGGATGTTTTTTAATAAAATAATTTGAAAAAGACATTAAACGTAAATGGTGTGAAAGTAGGATTTCCGAGGTAGGTCATGCTAAACTATAAAGATTTTTTTGTGTAATAGTATAAATGATCTTCTACACAGCAGGAATGTAATTGGTCAATCTGTCTGGTGTTCAGTATGACAACAGGTTCAGTACCTTTTGGATGTGTATTACTTAAACTGGACAGGATGGCAATTATTACAGCAATGGAAGCACACAAAGTGATCAAAGGAGAGATGGCAATGCTTAGTTATATTAGTGGCAAAAC
The DNA here is from genome assembly GCF_009819655.1 of Sylvia atricapilla. NCBI lineage: Eukaryota > Metazoa > Chordata > Aves > Passeriformes > Sylviidae > Sylvia > Sylvia atricapilla. The sequence continues at coordinate 101,838,378 of NC_089140.1, read as the reverse complement.
CCTTTTTTTGACACAGAAGCTCCTTAAGTATGACTCTGAAGACTGATCTGCCATTATTCATCATGTCACAGAAAAAACCCAGAAGTGTGCTAATGAAATTTATTGATGGGTAGCAAGCATTATAAATATCCTGGAGGACAGGGAAATGAGGATGAACTGGGGACAGAAGTACTGGGGAGAAGATGGTGGAGTTTAATAGTACAAAGAGGCAGCCTCATCGAGAATACTTTTAGCATGCACATTATGCATAGTAATTGCTGTCTAGGAGACCAAGAAGTGGCGTGCTGGTTGACAGTGTTGTTCTTTGATACATGGGTTCTTAGAGGTTATAATCACTGTTCCTGCAGTCCTGCAGTCCAGTTGATTCAGACGTGAAGGTTTCACAGGGATGAGGAGAAGACAGAACTGGTTCGTTGAAGCAAGTTGCACTGATTGCATCTTTGTCAGTTTAGCTGACATGCAGTCTTCCTCCAGATACTCTCTCTTGTTTCTCCTGGCTGTACATACAGTCCTGTGCTAATCTAAAGCTAAGTTAAAGGTAGCTATTTTGACAGCAGAAAGTAATTGTGGATCTCTGTATGCTTTGCAGTATTTAGATTACTCCTTTGAACTGCTTGGAATCATTACAACACAATGCAAACAAGAATAGAATAAATCACTGAGTGGTACAGTATATGTGTACTGAAAACATGTTGTGTGATCAAAATATCTTTGCATTAAAACCAGCAGAGGTTTTAGCTAGCATTTTTGATGTGATAAATAAGCAACTAATTAAATATTGCAAATTATATAGAGCATACATTTAATAGCTGAAAGGCAGTTCTCCAATGTTTAGCTCCTTGCAGACTGTTCAAAATTATGCTTTCAAGACCAATCTTCATTATATATACATAGGAGTGATTTATTGTTTCTTGGCTTATGTCTATGAATTACTTCTTAGTAAACATACTGTCATGAAAATGACAGAAAAAAGACACAGAGGAATTCTAGTGGCTGGTATTGAAGTTGAAAGTGTCCTCCTTAGATTATTTCGCAATCATCTCCTAAGAGTAGAGGCACTCTTCCAAGATAGAAGAAAAGAGGGAGGAAAAAAACCTTGAAAAATCTTCAAACAGTCTCTCTACTTTCTTAAACTGCCATTGCTATTTTTGTAGGAGCAGAATACAGACAAATGCTATCACTGTATTGTGGATGCTGACGGAGACAATGGTGAACTCATTTCCACTTCCAACTCAGTTGCTTTAGTGTCAGTTCATATTTATTGTAGATACACAGATTACAGTGTTAATTATCGCTTTTTTCCCTGCTCCTCAGGGGTGTGTATGTGTATAATTGCTGTCATTAGTTCCCACTTCTTCCTGTTCTTCCCCCAGGTTTATCAATAGCTCTCTACCTAAATGTGACATTTTTTGATTGGTAGTCACTCACTACACTTTGGGATATATTTTATCCCTTCTTTGTGTGTGCTGAAAAGCATGGTAGGGTGAATTGAATCTTGACATTTTGAAGTGAAATAGGCTTGTTTTCTTTTCAAATCCCTGAAGTTGTTTAGTGAAATGCTGCAGTCTAGGCTTTCTTTTATTGATATATAAATAGAAAGAAGATTAGTTTTGAAAGCACAATGGCTGCTTACAGACTACAAAACGGTGGAAAAAAGGGACGAGTGTACCTTGATTTAGTACGTTTTTCTGGGGTGGGGGCTGTGTAGGGGAGGGGAGAAAGGAGGGAGGGAAAGATTCAGAGATGAAAGGAGGTGGCCCTCAGCCTGGTATCTGCATCGGTGAAGTGTGCTGAATGGAAGGTGTGGTAAGAAAGGTCAGTCTTTGCAGTTCATTTAAAACTCACCTGAACTGTATTTGCATCTGATTCAGAAGAGTGATTGGATTGGAAGTTCCATATCTATACATCATCTTCAGCCTATTATTCCGTGTATGCTGATTTATTCTTTTCAACTTTCTTTCATCCTAAGTTACTTTTATTCCTTTGAATTCCCTTAGTTCTTTGTGATTTGTGATGCTCAGGTCTAGTAATGGAGATAGCTACAGTATTCAAAAAGATTATATGAAAACTTCAAAGATACCTAATTTCTGAGGTTGCTTGTACCTGTACTGCTTGTAACTTTACTGCTGCTTTTATGGAGTAGCTTCTCTGCTGTTATTGACCTGAATAGTGCCAAGTTAAATACTTCAGAGTTTATTGAATTTACTTGTCAATTATCTAAGTATTGTAGCCAGAAAAAGGTAAATCATAGAATCATTAAATGGCTTGCATTGAAAACGTCCTTAAAAATCATCTTATTCTAACCCTCCTGCCGTGGGCAAGGGCACCTTCCACTAGACCAGGTTGCTCAGAGCCCCATTCAGCCTGACCTTGAACAGTGCCAGGGATGGGGCATCCGTGACTTCTCCAGGCAACCTATTTTAGTGCTTCACCACCCTTAGTTGACGAATTTCTTCCAAACATCTAATCTGTATCTATCTTCTTTCATTTTGAAGCCATTACTCCTTTTCCTATCACTCTGTCCCAGCTCTCTGTACCCCCTCTAGGTACTGGAAGGCTGCAATGAGGTCTCCCTGGAGAAGCCTTTGCTTCTCCAGTCTGAACAGCCCCAGCTCTCTCAGCCTGTTTTCATAGGAGAGGTGCTCCAGCCCTCTCCTCATCTTTGTGGCCCTCCTCTGGATTCACTTTACAGATCCTTCTTATGCTGGCAGCCCCAGAGCTGGGCACCCCAGAATGGTGCTCTGCTGCTGGGTTATGGGATTTCGAATCTCATTACTTGCCTAGTGGAATATAGTGATAATTTTCAAATGCTGAATGTTACTGCATTCGCAGAACTGAGATACAGCATCCATTAAAGACAGAAATCTGGCAGGAGCCTTGTACACCAAACCATCACAGTTGTATTCATTTGTCAAGGAAATACATTTTGGTGCTATCTGAAACAGGCAAAGTTAATTTTCTTTACCACAATAGTTCTATACTGTTCAATTAGCCTTATCTACCTAATGATTCCTCCATCACAGACACACAAACATTGGCACAGTGTATGCACAGCCTAAACACAGCATGCATGAGTAGGACTTGACTGGCAAGAGCTTTTTCCAAATTTTCCAGCTTTCAACTAGCTGCCAAGCATCTTAGAAAACTGCAGAATCCCAGGAACTTTAGAAAGACCTAGAGATAAAAGAGAAACGTGTTTAGACTAGAAGAGGCCTCTGATGAGAAACTTTATCTATGTCACTCTCTATGGCCAATCTGTGGCCAATCCAATCAGCACAGCTTCAGCTCACACCCTTCTTGGGAGAAAGCAGTGAACAAATAGACAGTACAATTCCACCTTCACAGCAAATCAGAAAGATCTTTTTGTTTATGTTTGTACTGACACAAATCACCTCTGAAAGTGTTAAAATAATACCATGGCTTTGATTGTGCCATTCTTTGAGGATACAACCAGTTAAATCATAGAATTTCCAACATTTCTGAACAATAAACAGGTGTTTTTGACTTAACCTGTTGCAGTGATAGATGCCTAAATTAGCCTTTTTGGGATGTAAAACTCTTCACTCAGTGTTTCCTGTGCACTTCTCACCCAGACTTTGGGTTTGTAAATCACATGTTCTAAAAGGAATATGAGAGAGTGTGTGGAAAGTTTTGTTCAATTCCTAAATTAAAAGAATTGATAAGTGGGATGAATAAATAATTTACTATAGTAAGAGAAGTTCATGAACCTGTCGCTATTGTAACACCAACTTTTCTCATAAAGGATCTGAGGTACAAACTCCTAAGTTGTGTCAAGCATTTACACACATTAGTCCCATTCACATAGCTACCAGTGCAAGATTTTCACATAATAATCCCCAACTGCCAGTGGCAGAGCATATTCAAAAAAAATTAATGGACTTTTGTTAAGGGGAAAAAAAAAATTACAATTCAGCAATGTCCTAGAGCACATTTAAGTTCATGGAATAAATTAGTTCAGTAGGAAATGTTTTAAAAAGAAGCTGTAAGCATCATCAAATAAAACATATAATGGTAAAGTCAGTTAACTGTCTGTTTATGTATAATGTGAGTTTATAGTTGGAAAAGGTTGTTCAAGAGTTTATATAACAGAAATATAGAAAGCCTTGTTATAATTTATTGCCCTGTACCATTAGTCTGGTAATGCAGAAAGATGCGTGTTACACAGATCTGTATTACACATACATATGAAAATAATTTGACAGATCAGAAAAAAAGGACATTTTTAGCTGTGATCTAGACTGCCAAAAATACCTCTGTTTATTCAGTTAGCTTTCATATTTAATTGCCTACCTAGTCATCTGTGGACATAATGTTGGCATACTCTATATAATATGAGAGAGTCTCATTTTAGGTGTATAATGAACTTCAGTTTCCTAAGTGGAGCTTATATTAGTTGACATTTTCCATGTTGAGAAAATTGCATTTCTTTGAGAAGAAGCTTTAAGGCAAAAGATTAGAAATCTAGTGAGCTCTGTCAGTTTTAGCAAAACATTTGCAATGGCTCACAGTTAGAAAGTAAGCTGAATGTTTCTAATGTAGATTCCCTCAGACTAGGCTGAAAAGACATTATCAGTAAGAATTCTATAATTTCTTGAACTCCCATGAATTCTGTTGATTATACCTCAAAAGACTGGCACAGGTAGAGTCAAGAGCTTCTTGAATGATTCAGGAAATAAGACATGCTTTTGTCGTGCTGTTTAAATTAGACAAAAAACAAATCCCAGAATTTTGTGTTAATTAGAATCCACTGGACTGTTTTTCATAAATTTCATCTCAGCATTTAGAGTGCAAATGTTGAAACAAATTTTAGGCGTAATTCAAAGATAGGACCATTTCAAGCAGAACCTTCAAACTGGATGTTTTAGTCACAGTTGTCTTTGTCTCTTCTGAAGACCATTCTCACAGAAGTTAAAGGTCTCTTGATTAGAGCATATCACTTAGAAGAGCATGAAAATGCCAGGGATTTAATTATTGCTGTTCTGTTGCCACAGCAATTGTTGTATGTTTATTTCTCTTTTAAAAGTAGGGCAAGGAGAAAAAAAACAAATAAGTTCATGCAATGTAGGTTTTTCTCCTCTTCTTCGTATGAAGCTACAGAAAAATCCTGACTGAGTAAGACAACCTGTGTTTCTCCAGCTTGTTGTAGCATGATCAGAACAAGAAAGTTTACGGAGACAGAGGGCCATACAAAGCCCAGGTAAAATAATTGCAGTGATTTTTGTAATGTACAAAGCAAACCTTGCACAGAATCCCTAAGATTCTGGTGAGAACATCGGTAGTATATTTGAAGTCTGCTAGGCTGACCCTAGGGGCCAATTCAAAAGGCAAACAAAAGCAGCTCTGAATAGTTTACAGAAAACCTTGTTATCTCTATCTCCACCACAGATACAAACAAGATTTTACAAGACCCTGACACTTAGGGACTTCACTTTTGACACAAGTAAGAAGGCTGAGAGCACTCCCTATATTATTAGCTTTTCAAATGAAGGTCACGTTTTCCCATTTTCCCCTGTCCATGGAAAATTTGATACCCTGAGGATGGAATGGATTTTACGTCATTTTAGACGCTCCCAAGGGAAGAAGCCCCTCCATCTTCTTGCTGTGGTAATGCTGAGCTGATGGAACACACTAATTACATGTGAGGGTACCAAGGGGTGCTTTTGCCTCTGATTTTCCTTGAAGGCCGTCTTGTCTTTCCATTTACCTGCAAGAGGAGAGGCTAACAGTGTTGAGTCAAGTGTTGCCACTTAGAATTTGGAAAGAAATAAATTCTGCTGTCATGCAAGTTTCTGTCCTAATTTGCTCTTGTAAAATCCGTCCATTGTCGTTAGACCAGTTCAGAAACACAAAAGGCTTGTGAGTGACTTCTCAGGAGTCTGTGTTGTAATCAACCTCATAAAAAAGTGGAAGAATTCAGTTTAGAATAAAACAGTGAAAGAATTCAGCCTAGAAGGGCCAAGTGAGCATCTGAGTTGTAAACCTCTAAACTGCTCATAATTTGATCAGTCTTCATCCAAAAGTGAATAATGAAGCGGGAGAGAAATTTTGGAATCAGGCACAGAATAAGGTACATAAGCAGGGACTAAAACACTGGGCATTGAGCATTAAATAAAAAAAATAGGTACAGTAAAAATAAATCAATTAATTGTGAGTTGTACCAGTAATTTCTATTCTCCATAAATCAGCTAATACAAGCACAAAGGGAACAGTTTTTAAATTAAGTTGCATTTTAAAAAGAAGGGAAAGCTTTAATATAATGCATAATTATGCGATGAAACTGATTGCCACCAGGTGCTGCTTGAGCTAAGATTATAGTATGATTCAAAGGTGAACTGGACTTCTTTCTGGACTTGTAGAATATGCAGAGGTAAAACTGTTAAAATTCAGGCATAAATACTGTTAAAAGGAGCATTTTGGAAGGCATGTAAAACTTGATATTTCAAAATCTAGAACACTGTCTTGATGATAGGGGATTGGAATCAGTTTTTTCCACATTTTCATTTCATGATATCTCTTACACTTTCCCTAAACATCCAGAAGTTTATAGAAATAGGATATAAGACCAGTTTGGCTCAGGTCTAATCCAACATGGCAATTCTTACATTATGATTAATGAGGTTCCCTTTATCAACAGCTGTGATTCTAACCTTTGTGGCTCTGCTGCTTGTCTCCTGATTTATATATCTTCATAACCTGAATCTCATTTAGAATTAAAAAAAAAAATCTAAAAATCTTCTGTGCAATGACTATGGCCTTTTCAAATGTTTGCTCATTCAAATAATTTATTCACAAAATCTCAGATAGTACATCAGCAGCACTCTTCTAAAATACTATACTACTATTAAGTTTGGTTTTTTTTACATGCAGGCATTCATTATGGCATATAGGAGAGAAATAATATGCTGACACTGACCCCTCTGCATCTAAAACTTGCTTTGGAGACGCAGTGTTAGAAATGTGCATCTCTCTTATTTAGTACTGAGACATGGTCAGATAAACGTAGAGATTCCTGGTTTGTAATGTTAGTGTGATTCAGGACATGTAGGGTTGATGTGTTATAAAATGAGCCAGTTTATCTTTAGTTTAGCCTGTGATCAGTGGGGAGAGTGCTTTTGCTTTGGGAGCTGAATGCAAAATAACTGAAGCAGATTGAAGTTGGCAGTGACTAATGAAGTCTTGTGAAGGAGTCAGGAGTCAGTGGGTTACTACATAGGATGGATTGAGAAGACAGTAACAGCAGCCTCTTTGTTGAGTTTATGCTGTCTTTCTTTTCTCTCTCTCTCTCTTTTTTTTTTTTTTTTTTTTCCATAATCAGTGCTTCTGTGAAGAAAATCTCCTTAAAAAAAAAAAAAATTCCTGATGTATGTCTCTGAAACACAAACATCTGCACGTACATTTGTTACAATGGAGATAATTCTAGGCTTCCATGTTTAATGAGCCAGCATGGTCGCCTAAAGGTGTTGTACATGTTAATAATTTTAATCAGTCACACAGAATTTATGGAGCTAGGATTTCAACTGAAATTAGCACAAGTTAAAACCTTAGTCATTTATTTCTCTGAGAGCTCCCCCTGCTTTGCCAGTCCGATAATGTGGCCTGTTGTCAGAGGATCTGGCACCATAAATCAGCGGTTCCCCTGAGCAGCCTGCTGTGGGACTTGCACACGGAGCAGAACTACTGGGAGCAGGATTGCGTTTGCCGTATGTGTAAAATCCGTGGGCACAGAGCAAGAGCTGAAGGAGCGTGAGGAGGAGGAGGAGGCAGTGGGAAAGGGGCAGAGGCAATGCCAGCCCCCTGGCAGTGACCCGGGTCGGGAATTAGCCCGTGCTGAAGCGACTGGAGTGACTGCCCAGCCTCAGCTGTGTGCAGGAGGCTGGGCACTGGGGAGGGGAGCACACCCTCCTTATCCAGTCTCTGGGGAGTCTAGCCGCCCTTTGTGCTACGGGCAGCACTGATGATGATGGAAAGTTACCTCCCTCACCAAGGTTCTTGGAAATTTTTCAGGAATGCTGCAGCAATTCAGGAAACTGCTGTGGTGTTACGCTATTTTTGTTCCTGATGATTTGTTAAAAAAATATGGATATTGATCTAATACCAGTATCCAACTATGACGGACAAAGACTCTCTAACAGTTTGAAGTTAGAAAGTGTATGTTTATTACGACGCCGGGCAGCGTGAGGGATAGCTCCCAAATACACACGCGCAATTTACAGATGATCACAGGGTCTTTTATGTACAAAAGTGTTGAATACCCAAAACACAAATGCATATTCATGACTCTGGTCCATCCCATTCCCCGCTTTGTATGGTAATTAGCCAAAAAGCAATTAAGCATGCGTAGTTTGTTCTTTGAAATGGGTCGGTGGTCCTTTTTAGGGGGTGAGGGTCTCAAAATGATGAAGTAAGATGCGTCTTCCTTGCTTTGCCTTTTTAGCCTTTTAGTGTTGGTGACACCTGGATCCTGTTTTCTCAAGACTATCTGATTTATGATCACATTATGTTCTTGGAGTCTATTGATTAAGTTGACAGGTCTCCTGATTTATCGGTTCCTTAAATCCGGCTTATGTTAAAAAAAGGAAGTTTCAATGTAAAAGGGGAGTCTACGTCAGCAATGTCTAGTTTAACTGAAGTCCTTTATTCTTCAAAATGTAAAGGGAAGTCTACGTCAGCAAGTCCACGTCTACTTTAACTAAAGTCCTTAATTCTTTAAAATTAATATCTCACTGAAATACTTGTTGATGCGTTTTGTTAAACAGCAGCTTTAAGGCTTTTCTTTGTTCAGGCCTTTTCTTTTTCAGGCTGGCGATAGTTTGGGGATTTTGCATGTAACATCGTGAGGCAAACTGACTCAGGCTCTCTGCAGTCTAAACTGTCCCAGCCTGTGTGCACAGAGTGCAGCAAGATTTGTGTTTTCCACCTCATTAAACTGACAGCAGAAATTAGTTTGTGGTATTAAAAGACTAAAAAGTTAAATTACAGCTACACATGTCCTTTATGCAGTGGTGTGTGTGAAAGATGTTTGATTTTAATGTTTGCTATAATGGAGAATTTAAATTGCAATGTTTGTCAAATCTCTAATCTTTGTTTCAGAGTGGAATATTAATTATGCTTTTAACTACGAGAGGTAAATAAAATGAGCATCCACTGCCTGCCTAAGGGTAAATTGCAGATTACTGACAACGTGACGTGGCGTACTAAATGTCAGTTTTGTCAAACAAATTTAGAGGAACAGTTAAACTATTAGCTTCCCGTTGTTACAGGGGGGTTTTTTGCAATGAATGACTGTTCCTAGCAGCAGGGGCACTGTACCATATGGAACACTAACAGAGCTAAATCGAATAAGCGAGATGAATGAGGAGATAGCACTACAGACGCACTCAATTAGTTTATAACTGTCTATTAACTTCTGTTGGTGGTTTTGAATAAACAATAGATTAACCATTACACCCCATCTCTTTCTTCATGAAACCAGTAGAAAGATAGAGCAATGAGGGCTCACAGTGAAGAAGAAACTGAGCAGTTTCTTTCTTTTTAACTTTACCTCTTGTTTCTTAATAACTCAAGTTGTGGTATTGGCAGTACCTGCAAGTAACAAATGCATTAGATCCGAGAAGTGAATCAAAATATTTCAGATGTGGTTACGCATGCAAACTAGTTCTTCAAATTACCAGGAGTTACTCTGCCTGATTTTTTTTAGGACCTGGTTTATTAGCAGGGAGGCACTACTACAGCATGTGAGCCTAAGCCAGACATTACGATTTATTTGGCAGTTAAAGGCAAAGGGTTGTGATCCATGGAGAAGTAAAACATTATGAATGTGTCTGCCAATCTGTCTGTGCCCCAAACTACTTTTCAACCTGAGCTCCTATCCTGGAGCAGGTAAGAGGTGATGCATTAATGTACCCCTGACTGCTAGAGTCATTGGAGTCGGATTATTTCCTAGTAGTTTAAATCCTAAATAAATAAACATAATATTTTACTATCCCTGGCTTCCATTTTAAGATATTAGAGAGAGATGGGAACCTCCAGAAGGTACTGAGCTTACCTGTTATTTAATTTAAAATTGTTAGCAAAAAGTACCTAAAGACTATTCAAGCTATTTCATGTCACACTTTCACATTAGGTGTTCAAACCTAATTTGTGAAGATCTTACCATTGCTGAACCTGAAATCCAAAATACCATGCAGAAAAGGTGGACAGGGTAAGTTAAGAGAGGGGCGCTGGATGGAGGGGATAAAATAATAAATACAGCAAGACATGATTAGCTCTCACTCTGTCAGTGAGAGTGATCGATAACTGCCATAAGCATTGTCGTCATGTGATTGCTTAAAGCTCAGTACTTTCAGACATAATCCTGAATCTGTTCATGAACTGTTGCAAATGTCTCTTTAAATTCTTAGCTAAGTTGAAAATCTGTAAGTTTGTTTTGAATCATTGTCCCAATGCAGCGCTGAGGGACACTCTTCCCATCTGCTGGATCATCTTAAATGAGGAATTTACAGATACTTGGAGACACTTTAAATTTCATCCAATTTTTAGCCTTCTTTCTGTTTAGCATTTAGTGCTACTTAATTCATTATCCCAATGGGAGAGGTAGCTGGGGGATGTTGGGGAGCAGGTGCTGCCTACCCAGGGGAGATCTGGGAACACAGTAGTTGGGGAACAGAGGACATTAATTCGTAGAAAGCTTGAAACCATTAGATGTACTGCACATAAATAGCATTGTTTCAAAATGCAAAGCTTCCATTTCCTGGACCAACCCTCCATTTAGGTGATAACATTCATCCTGCTGAAATCCTTTCAACTGTCGGCTGAATGCAGAAGTCTTCTCCATCTTCTGTGGAAAGACGAACACTGCTGTCAGCCTACTGCCTTCCAAGATCCATATTACTGATGAGTGAAGTGGTTTTTGTCTGTCCCCTTAACCATACATATTTCACACAGGGTGATGCAAGTTTTAATTAGCAAAACTCCATGAAATATTTAAAACTCGTCAGGTGAAAGGAGTGGTATTGGTAAAGTGGAAAAATAGCGTAAGAGTCCTGTATTGTGTAGGAACACGAACTTCATAGATCCTAGTGGAAAAAAATAAAGAATTGGCAGGGACAAACTCAGGCTGGGACTGCAGAGTGCAGTAAGTTGTCCTTGTCACATTCAAGCCACAATATTAATACATTCCTATCTGTAGGTTTTTTGACATGCAAAACAGAATTTTCCAAGTTATGCAAACATTTCTGTCTGCTTCTGACAGAGTGTTTTTTTTTAAGTTTTACCTTTACATAGCAATAATTCATAAACTTTATTTAATTCCTGAAGTCAGCTATGATAGTAGAGGAAATACTGGTTTACTGCCATTTTATATTCTACCCAGACTTACGTCCAAGTGTCCAATCTAGATATCTGTGTATCTTCTTCAGTCTGTATTTCCAAGCCTTGATTTTGGGAAAGCTCTTGTTTGTCTAGCTTCTTGCTACCATAACTTCTCATCTAAATTCAACTAGAGTGTCCTCACCTGTAATTCACCTGTGCTAAAATACTAGTGCAATGTCACTGCCCACTCTTACTGTTATTTATAGTGTTGGAGTGTTTTAAAGGAAGGCACTGTTTAAATAGTGAACATGTGTCCCTAATGAATTGCACAGATGTCCACTCATCTGTTTTCAAGTTGCTTATTTCCTTACTGTTGAAGCAACTATCACAGAGTACTGTGATAGATATTTTTCATCTAGTGTTTGTAAGCTTAAAGATTACTAATGACTGTTAAAAATTACCCCCTGATGGAGGGTAATGTCATTCCATGCAGTGACTTGCATGAAACCACATTACCCTCAGTCGGGGGGTAATTTTTAATTACTATAATGCTCTTCCAAGTAGCCATGGTGCAGCACTGAGGTCATCTTTCCACTGAGAGGATTCCATTACTTAGTTCACTAAGTGACTGAGTTTAATGGATGTACAAGAGATCCTGCTTTTACATTTCGTCTCACACAAGTAAAAGTTAGCAAGTGGAAGCCTGGTAACCTTCTGAAAGAGCACTCCTTTCTCCAAGGGCAGGAGTGGAATGTGCTGTTCTGAATTCTTTGTTCACACAACTGGCTACTGAAGTCAGCTTTAAGGAGTCTTGTAAATTCCCTTGAAAGACACTCATTTTTTAACAAGTTGCCTAAATAGGCTAGGAAATGTCAATCTGTTCAAAACATTTGTTTGACATATGATCCTAAGGTACTTACAGTTTGAATCACACAGTATATTAAACGGAAATTGCTGTGATCTAGTTTATCAATGTAGTAAACTTGCCATTGTGTATTCATATTTCTTTAGGTCTGGAAAACAATCACAGAACTATAGCTGTTTTCAGGTACTTCTGTATTGTTACGTAGCCATATATTCTGTTATGGCTTGTTATGGCCGTGTTTCGTGAGAAAATACACTAACACTTGTGCCAAACCATGAAAAGAGCCCATTCCACAGTAAATGCTATACTATTTTAGAAGCATTCCTGCTCACTGCTTCTTTTTTTTTTTTTTTTTTTTTTTTTTTTTTTTTTTTTTTTTTTTTTTTTTTTTTTTTTTTTTTTTTTAATGCTAAGAAAGATTTGGGAAGTTCTCCAGGAGGGTAAGATCCACATATTCCCAAATATCATTGACTGGTAGTATTGCCTTGCAATTTAACCTCCTGCTAACCTCTCTCTCCCTCTAATTTCTGGTTATAGGACTCCTACCCAGACCTGTCTCTAGACCTAACCTACAGTTTATTACTGTACCCTCTCCCAAACCATGAAGATCTTTAACAGAGAATTCTGTGCTATATTATTCAATAAAATCTCATAAAGGATATTAGCCATTATATTCTTCAGGGGTGCAGAATCATTTTGATTGAATTCTTTTAAGTTTTGCTAAGGAGGTATGCTTTGTTTGTTAACAAATTATGATGTTGGCTTTTGTTGTTGTTTTTTGGGTTTTTTTTTAATAAAAAGCAAGCAGTTTGCAGCTGTCACAGTTTGTATCCTTTCTCTGTAAATGAAGAGTTGGAGAGGTAATTTTAGCACTAGCACATTATAGCTTAGAAACTTCACCACTGTCTGTTATTGCAGAGGAATAGTTTGTTATTTTCAATACAAAAGCCTGTTTGTTCTGTTTCTGGTCTCACAGCTACCTCCCTTCAGTCAACTCCCTGTATGTATAAATCTCAGTGTACTTACTGTATTACATCACTACTGCAAACTAATACTTCATACTGGACTATGTACTGTAAAAACAGCGGCTGCCATTACTCTTAAAATTGCAAATTCTAACTGACTCGTGCTTTTAATGATAGAGTAGTATTTTATTTTTGGTTGTTGCCCTTTGAAGAACAGCACAGTGCCTAGCAGCTCACTTTTTTACATACAGTATTTTTGTGATGGTGATTTCATCAGGGGAAGGGCTATGACTATTTGCTGCTTTGACTCTGCTCAAAGGAACTTTACCATGCAAGCTCTGTTTAGAAGTTTCAGGTTTTTCCAAGGATAAAAGATGTCGTTCTGTCTTTGAAAGTGTATTTTCACAGAATTTAGAATTAGATTTGAGTACAAGTACAAGGCATTCATTTTTCTTTGTGTTTCTGTGACGGAGGTGTATACTTAAAGGTAGTGTGGTTCCATGCAAAATTTGATTCCTCAGTCTTTGGATTATCATTCAGCTTGTGGGTGGCAAAGCTCTGAGTGAAAATCCTGTATTATATGAAATCATTAATTATAATTCTTTTCAAATGTTAAAGTTATTGTGGCTGTAAAACCGATTGTATTTTTCAGATGAAATTGTATTAGAAAGATTTAGAGAAGCTTTCCTTGACACCTTTCTTACATCTTTTAATTAAGAAAGTCTTTGGTGTTAATAGGTTCAGGTTTGCCAGAATTAAAAATGAAGGTATCTAAATATTTGAAATGTTCTTACCTAAAGCCACCATGGTATACAGCTGTATCAGCTGCCCTTTCCAGCGTGCTATAAAGAGCCCCTAAAGTGGATTAATCAGCCTTTCTTGCCATACACACATTAAAATCTTCCTTGTGAGCCATTGAATATAGTACAAAAGGCCCCAATGCACATACCTGCTAAAAAAGAAGTAGGGGCTGGATAACTTCATTAGCATTTTATACAGGGGACAGATGACAGTTTCTCCCAGAAGTCTCATTCTGCTGTGTGGGATAAAATTGGATTGAGTGTGCAGCTGCGTCTTAGGCTGACCACACAGTACCAGCCACACAAGGCTGGGGCACTTCCTCCTCTGGTCATGTCTTTGGATTAGCAGCAGTCCATCTGCCACCACGCTCCCACTGCCAATTAAATGATATACCCATGGCTTGGGAGAGCACTTGAATGGTTTACCCAGCTACATGCTGCTAAAGAGCCACTCTTTAGTGCATTCCTTCCCACAGTGAGCACAGAGCACTGTGGTGCATTAATGCACTTCCAGAAATGCTCCAGGTGTACCCTCATGCATCCCAGTAGCCATTCTGCCTGCCCTAAGAGGATGGCCCAATTTCAGCAGCCCCTTAAGAGAAATGATTTTCTTTCTTACATGACTGAATATTGCCAAATCCGAGCTTTTAGTCAGCAACTTTTGTTGAGACAGATTACTTCTTGTGGAAGCAAAGGAAGATAGACTCCTAGAAGACTGATTAAAACTCTATGCATTGGATATTTTGAACTGCTGAAGTATATTGAACATTACAGAAGTCTTGAAGGAGGGAATTGCTTGAAAAAGTGAAAGTCACATGATAGAGTGTAGGTAGTGCAGAAAAGGTTACGTGCAAGTTAGTGAATGCTCAGTACCAGCAGTAGCAAATACATTCTGCAGGCTGCTGCTTGAATTAGGATACAAAGAGGCAGAAATCATCTATTCAAGTAAAGCCTGTGGATCAAAAGTTAGTGTGGACAAGGAACTCTGTGTTTCACAGAGGACAGTGTATTCAGGAACTCAAGAAGTATCTCCCACTGCAGGACTTACGCAGGAGCTAGGTCAGGATGCTTATCTGTTTGCCAGAACATCTGGACTTAACATGATAGAATTTTTCATCAGCAGAAAGCCTTTTGCTCTTTTGTATTCCATTACTGGGGATCAGCAAAGCAGGGAATGAGTTGTATTAGATTAAGGCTGTCAAAACCTTTCCTTCTAGTTCTGCAGTACACCACTACATATATTTAATTATGTGTTTACATAACAACATACATTTATATAATAGATACAATATATACAATACATTTACATATAATTAAATAGAAAATATGCTAAAGATAACTCTTTTAAGGGATGTTTCAGATAACTTTATTTATTTTGATAGGATTTTACATCCTTATGCTGATAAAGCCAAATCATAGAATGATTTGAGTTGGAAGGGACCGTAAATATCTCTATTGAAGATAGTTCAAAACCCCCTGCCATGGTCAGGGACACCTTCCACTAAATCAGGTTTCTCAAATCCCCATCTGGCCTGGCCTCACAGGACCATGCCTGTCACAGGCTTGCTTCTTTTGATGTATACCCAGCAGACAATTTGCCCTCAAATGCTTTTAAGTTTCTGGTCAGTGAGAGAGGGATCTGTATAGAGATCTAAATACCTTAAGGGAAAAACATCTCCTGTACTTGAAACTGTCACAGTTGCTATAGCTTTCTATTGACTCCACGCCAGCGTAGAATTAACTTGTTAGATGCTGTAGAGATACTTCCTCCACTGGGACTTACAAAACAAATTTTGTAACCCCATAGTGCAAGTAACAAGATATTTCACATAGAAGGCACCTGTTCCATACCCAGATCAATCTCAGGTAGTGATGCACTTGTGGGGCTAAGGATTTTCTCTCTGTGTAAGGAAATGCTTATGTGGCAGGTAGACTTCTAGAAAGACATTTGCCCTGGCCATGCTTAAGGACTTTGAGAATAACATAGCAAACCTCAAAGACAGAGGCTAATGTATCTTCACAGATACATCTGCCATACATCGCTGTAATTCCTCATATTCCTCATGCTTAGAGCACCTCAGAAAATATGGTGAAATTTCGGTGTGGGCAAAACCATCCCAAAGTAAATTTGCATTAGTTTAACACTGCCTCTTGTTTTGGTTCGTGAAAGCAGAGGGATTCTGGACACCTACAGTGCACACTATGCCTGAGAGTTTGAGACTCTACTTAAACCTGACAGCTATGGGATAAGAAGGTGTTTTCTTTCATCATTAGCCAGCCTTTTCTAAAATGGTAATTAGTTTCAGGAAGAGAATTTCAAAATCTGTCATGAATGTGTTCCTGTGAAAAGCTTTTATGTTCCTGTTGTCTGGCACTACACATCACACAGCTACCTCCTCCTGAGTAGGTCCCAGTGTTGTCTGTTCAGTTTTTTATTCAGATCATAGGGATAGTATGTTGGGGGCAAAGAGGAAAAAGAAAAGCTGTTAAGACAAAGAGGAATTGCAATGTCAAATGCAAAATATAAATTTTACAATATGTTATAAATAGGGTATTTTACCTTGTGCAGTATTTTTGATACCCATCTACACTCTACTATGAAGAAAATTCTCTGAGCCTAGAGTATGATATACACATCTTTCATTCATCTACGTAGGTTCCTTTAAAATTTTAGCTTTTGAAACAAGATCACGTATGTATATTAATTTCCATACAAAATATTCCTATATCTGGAGAGAAAAGGAGGCTCAGGGGAGACGTTGTCATTCTCTACAATGGCCTGCAGTGGCGTTTGGCTTCTTCTACCAGGCAGTTCGCAACAGGACAAGAGAACAGCCTCTAGCTGTGCCAGGGGAGGTTCAGGGTGGACATCAGGAAGAATTTCATCACTGTGAGGGTTGTGGAGCATTGGAACGGGCTGTTCAGGAATGGGGTGGAGTCACCTTCCCTGGAAGCGTTCAGGAAAGGACAGAATGGGGCACTTAGTGCTGTATTTTACCTGACAGGGTGATGGTCAGTCGGAGTTTGGACTTGATGATCTTGGAGATCTTTTCCAACCTTAATGGTTCTGTGAGTCTAAATAAAACAGCATATATGGTAACAAAAGAGAAGGTGTGGGTTCTGTGTAAGTTTTCATTTAGTGTTCTTCAGAGTTAGCTCAGAGAAGGAAATTTCTTTTTGTGAGGGAGAAGGTATTCTCAGGCAAAAGGAATGGTGAGGTGTGTAATTTCTGTGTGACCATACATTTCAGAAAAGGATTTGTTCAAAAACTTCAAATACATAATTTCGGTAAACTTGAAATACTATCATAAAAGCCTGTATAGTAGTGTAATGTCAGTTTACATTTATGTACAATCAATGTAGCAGAAATTAATACAAATAAAACATGGAAAATGGAAGGTTTCATTTTCATTAAAATAAGAACATATTAATATCATTTTAGAAAATCAAAGCATAATTTGTATTTTTTCATGGAAAAATTCTACATTCTCATTATGCAATTCAATGTGAATATAACTAATTAATGAAAAATTAATTAAGCTCTCTAATGAAAAAGCTTTATTGATAAAAATATTTACACACGCTTCAGTCCTTATTTTAGAAAGGTGGTTGAATACAAGTGGCAGAAAATAATGCTTAAAGAATGAAATTATTAACTAAAATGAATTTAAATCTATCATCATATTTAATTGAGTGTTTGTAATTTTGCTAGTATTATTCTGTATTGGTTCTGACTGCATCTTACATGTAAGACTATTCAAAGGAAAGGCACAATTGAGGATTGTGCTCAAATCTGTAATGTTCTAAATCCCCCCATGTCTTCCTTTTTATGAAAATGTCCTATTACCAGAACACTTAATGGGAGTTCTAGAATAATTTGGATTAGAAGGGAACTTTAGATATCATCTTTTCTAACCTTCTGCTCAAAGCAGACCTAGAATAAATCGAGTTGCTCAGGACAGTGTCCAGCAGGGTTTTGAGTATTTCCAAAGACTGAGATCCCACCTTTCTGAGCACCTGCTCCACTGTTTGACTATCCCAATGGTGACAAAAACTTCACTAAGCTGTAGTAGAAATTTCCTAAATTGCAGCTCTTGTCTAGGGTGTGTTGTCCTTTCACCTTGTTCCTGGAATCTTGTTCTGTCTCCTTCATGTGCTCCCATTAGGTTGTTAAAATAATATTAAAATCCAATGTGAGCTTTCTCTTCTCCAGGCTGAACAAGCCTCTCAGTCTCTCCTTGTCCAGGACTTGTCTACTGAGAAAAATCCAGGCTGAATTCCCTGCTCAGTCATGTAGTATTTAAAAGTCCATTTCCTTCTCTGTCAGAAAGGCCTTCAAGTGTTGCAGCTGAGTTTTGCCCTCTGCTCATAAAGGATTTGCCATACTTCAGCCTCCTCCATATTCAAAGTGGGACCCCAGTCCTCATCCTGCAAATAGTTCTATGTGGCTGCTCTAATCACTTAAGGAAACAAGTCTTTAGTGAAATGGACAGATTTATAAGTATTTGCCTTGTAATTAATTTGTGGGGACAAAAGTATGTGTTTTTTTTCTTACGCACCCCTATAATTCAGGAGGACCTATAGGTCGATTAAACGTTGTGTCCACTGTTTCCTTGGTTGATTTCAGGATCATAAGAAGCAAAACACAAATTAAAATTCATATTGCAGAACTGTTAAATCTTGTAAAAAATTGAGAGAATTTGTGGCTTTTCATTTTTCCTTCTTTAGTTCAGCTGAGAAGAATGGGACATTTAATTGCCCAGTTCATTACTTACAGTATTCAAGGTCATGGTCAAGATCAGATAATAGTAAATTATGGGATATTGCTGCTCACGTCTCATTACTGTTTTATTCTATTGGGGAGGCAGAAGGTCGTTGGCTTTTTTTTAATTGTGTGGGTGCATTTTTCTGAAGACCACAGCCAGAGACTAACTTGAGCCAAAAATAGTGCAGGCAGCAGCTTTGCAGACATAGAGTTCTGCCAGAGCTTCTCAAATTCCTTTTTACTGCCATAGCCTAGAGCCTTCCCTGAAGAACCTGTCAATCACACTAAAATGCATTGAGGTCCTCTTGGGTGGACATGCTAGAACTATAACTGTAACCACAAATATAACTTTCTCAGAGCTAAGACAAGAGTCAGGCCATTTCAAATAAATGTTGTTACATTAATGTCTGATGCACCAATTCATAGCTCCATTTTTTGCAGTCAGTCACTAGAGCTCCTCCTCTGCATCAGCAAATTTTGTCAGTGCAATGCCTCCTTTGACCTGAGGTGGTTTTGGGTTTGATGCTATAATCCTCACTTGCAGAAACTCAGATAACCTGATGTGGAGTTCATACAAAGCAGAAGATGAGAAACAAGTGAGCAGAGTTTTTAATGATGTCACTGTAAGCAAATCTCAAAGCATGTGCTGCATACTTGAATTCAGGAAAGAACACTTAGCAGCAAAAGTAGATGAGGTGTGTGTCTGACTGGAGCTGTACCTTACTTTTCCGTTATCTTTTCCTTCTCATTTCCCATTCGCCTCTATATTCTCTTTTCTCAGCCACTGTTTCTCAACTCATGCTGTACTTATACTGTGAACTACAAGGAATACTGGGATCTTTCCAAATAACTTTTCTTTTTTGCTCTGATCTCATGATGATAATGAACCAATCTACTAGTAACAAAAAAGTGCAAAAAGACCACTGAAGTTCTTACATGCCAAATTAGAAAAGAACCACAAAAATCAAAACTGGTTTTGTTTATCCCAATAAAAAAACAAAACTATTTTTGTTAACCTCCACTTTCATGTAAAAAAATTGCACTCTTTTTGCACTCAATTCCCTTAACTCCGTAAGTTAAAGGAATGCTTCCCCCCATCCCTTTACTTGTATTCTTCTTTCCTCTCTTCACAGTCAATCCTGGCAATATTGGAATATCTTCTTGGTCTGAAAGTTCATGCAATGTCTCTGTGGCAAAAAAATGAAAACTACAGTGAGTGAAAGGGGTGAAAATTAAATTCTTTGGTATCAGGAACACTGTTTCCAAAATTTGAGCATAATCACAGCATTTTTAAAAGTTTTTTCTTTTTTCTTTATCAGAGAATGCAAGAGCATGATAAAAATGAAATGGATAGTGTTAGCATTTGTTTTGATGCAGGAAGCTGATAATTAGAACAAAGAGAAGGCACCTAAAAGAAATTATAATAAGCCACCCCTTTGTACATCAGGTAAAAAGGCTTATGAACCCTTGTCTATATTAAAATATTCATAATGTCTAAATCAGTCTTCCATACGGTTTTGATGTCAATGCAAAATATATGTTGAACTTCTTAGGACAAAGAATAATTATAATTTTATAATCAAAACCAGGATTGCATACTGAGATCACAAGTGAGTGACAACACAATTCAGTGTTATCCTGCCACCTTTTTCCTTTTTTAATTCTCCTAACTATTGCTTTCCCTGTGGTTGTTCTGTAGAAATGCTAGAAGTTGGGACAGCTTGTAAAGTATTTTATTAGGTGCTCTCAACATCCTGCTGCAAAATGTAGTGCCTTTAAAAATATTTCTTCCAACCTTATTTCTTGTCTCATAGAATACTGACGGAACACAGTTTAATGTCACTGTGAAATTGCAGTCTTGAGCATATTGCATTTCAGTATGAGACATAAATGTTAAATTGAATGACAGAAGTTCAGGTGAGCAGAAGTTTACTATCACTAATGCCACAATGTTTATATTTCATTTCCTTATTTGATTTCCATTGCTTCGTATTTGTGGCTCGGTCTCCATTTGGGGAGATAGAAAGGGTTCTGTGCACAGTGTTGCTGTTTGGATAAGAAATGTAAAGTAGACTAAAGTACTAATTACTTGTAGTCATAGTTATTTAATAACACCTAAAGAAATTTACTATTTGGACTGAATTGGATTTGATATTCAGGTTCTGAAAACTTGTTTTCTATAAGGACTTTTTAACAATAAAAAGAAACATAAAGAGTACAAATGAGGCACTGGATATTCAAAGTACTCTTAAATAAAGAAGAAAAAAATTCTAAAAATAGAAAGTAGCTTTTGGAATTTTCTAATGCAGATTAGAATAATACCCAATGTTACCAAATGTGTAACAGCTCACACACATGTAATTGTCACAATGATATGTGACGTGTGCATTTGTCTCTGCCTTAGAGAACCCACTGTTGAAAACAGGAAAACAATCACAGTTATTGAGAAAAACTGTTTTGTTGTTCAAGAAAATAATTTCAATATAAGTTGGAAAAATGTATAAAAACTCAATAAACAAAGAACAAGTCTGTTATCTTTGCACTTTTTTACCCACTTCCTGTGGAGAGCTTTTATCACATTGCATCTTCATGCTGAATGTTGCTGAATCAGTTATGATCATTAAATTATTTCAGGTTGAAGTAGATTCTCCAAAATTAGCTCTGAGACTTTTTTCTTTTTTTTTTGCATATCCTAGGCAGCCAAGAGAGATATCAAAGTAATTAATTTAATTTATATACTACTACTACTACTAGTAGTACTAATGATAATAATAATAATAATAATAATGTTGATTGATACAGCTGGTATTGTAAGTAGACTAAAAAAATTTTTAAAAATAGTAATTCTGAGTGTTAGGAATACAAGTAATGTATTCAAATCCTGTTTTCTGCATTACCTGTGGAAGAGATTGTTAATACAATAAAAAATTTTTGGAATCAAAATTTGGAATAAAACTCCCCACTGTGTCTGTGATAGTGGCCAGTGACAGGCCTTTAGATGAATACAGAAACAGAGTGAAGAAAAAGTAATGCATTCGCTGTCCTCCGCTCAGCCCTTTATCAAATTTTCTTTTACTGATACTAACTTTTGTTATCTCATGAGTCTAGTGACAATGCATTACAAAGAATTTACAGAATATCCTGAATTGGAAGGGACCCACAAGGATCATAGAGTCTCAATTTCTGACCCTGCACGGGACATCCCTGGAATCAGACATGTACCTGGGAGAACTGTCCAAACACTTCTTGCATTCTATCAGGCTTGGTGCTGTGACCACTTCCCTGGGAGCCTCCCCAAACACCCTCTGGATGAAGAACCTTTTCCTGTTATCCCATCTAAACCTCCCCAGATAACACTTCAGGCCATTGCCTCAGGTCCTGTCACTGGTCAGCACAGAGCAGAGATCAGTGCCTGCCCCTCCTCTTCCCCTCACCAGGGAGCTGTAACTGCAATGAGGTCTCAACTGCGTCCTCAGTCTCCTCCTGGCTGAACAGCCCAAGTGACCTCAGCCACTCCTCATGCAGCTTCCCCTCAAGGCCCTTCACCATCTTTGTTGTCCTCCTTTGGACATTCTCTGATAGCTTAATGTCGTCTTTTTCTCTTGTGGTGCCCAAAAATGCACACAGGACTCGAGGCAAGGCAGAGCAGAATGCTTTCTGAGTTTTGTGAAAATACTTACTTCTGTATTTTAAAAAAATCTATATACTCCCTGCTTCTGATTCTTTCATGGTTGAGAAATAATAATTATTTATTAATTTCTTAGTTTTCTTCATGGTTTTTTATCTACTTTTATCACATTCTCAGTTCAACTGCCTTCTTTTTTTAAGCTAGGGACTCCTTATCTATGGAAGGATTACTGCTCTTCTGGTAGGGTCTGCTCCTTTGATCTTCCTATCACCTCTCTGTATATGTTCTCTACTTTGTGAAAATCTTTTTGGGATAGGCATGTGTCAGAACTGCACGCAGTGTTCAAAATGTGGAAGCTCCATAGATCTATACGATTGCTTAATCGCATTTTCCATTTTGTTCTCTATCCCTTACATAGTCATTTCTGACTTCTTCTTGCCTTTTTTACTGAACTTCTTGTCTTCAAAGAATTGGTGACTATCAAATTTCTTTCTTCTGTATTTTATGAAGTCATTTAGATGCAATATTGTGTGTGTATAATTAGGAATTATTTTTCCCATATGCATGACTTTATATCTTTTAACACTGAATTTTGCCGTAAGTGAATATCCAATCGCTCTACCTCATGAGATAATTTTGTAACTTTTTAACCCTATTTCTAATTTTTACTACAACTTAAAAATTGTGTTTTGTTGGAAAAGATTCTGGACATTTTCTAGGTCTGTGTGTATATGGAGAACAGTGCAAATACTAAAATGCACTTAAGTGGGATAGCCACTGGTAATGTATCACTGTTGTGAAAAAAATGACCATTTAGCCCTAACCTTGGTATCACATCTTTCTAACTACTTGCTAAAGCATTTTACTAAAAGATTATTCTTATTGGGGTTTAGATCCTATAGAGGTTTGGTGAGCAAATTGTTAAAAGGCTTTTGCAATTAAAGGTGCACTGCACTACTGGGTTACATGCAAGCTCCCAATCCTGTCTTCATCTGAACCGTTTCTGTGACTTGTCAAGCAGAGAAGTAAAATTTGAAACAATAAGTATGTAAGAAGCAGCTATTTTGAGTTACAGTAAGTGCAATAGATCACTGCATTAATTAAAAGAAAAAATTCAGCCCAATTCCTTTAGCAGCACAATTAAAAATTTCATCTCACTTCATTTATTAATATATTGGTGATGGTAGTGTGTTGCTGGAGCTGTGGAAAGTGGCAGCATCTTGTTTCTCCTTTCTTTGCTTGGTGAGAAAGGAGGCATACTAGTACAGAAAGGAGAGTAGCACTCAGTGTGGAATGGGGAAGCAGGAAGTTTTTGTTAGATTCAAGTTAATATGCTTTTCTCATTATTCCTAAGTTAAAATGAAAGGCACATTTTTGGCAGGGCCTGAGTTCATTACAACCCTAGTCACCATCTTTTTTTAAAAAAATTATTTTTACTGTTGTTGCATTCCTCTAACTATGGCAGTGTCCCATTGGGCCTCATTGCTGTGCTCAGTGCTTTTTAAACACGAAGAGAAAAGGCAAGCTAGGTCCAAAAGAGTTTGTTATTTAAGTCAAGACAGGACAGAGAGAAGGGATGCAGGAAAATAGATGGAAAAGGAACCAGACAGAGGCTGGCAACATAGTAGCAACTTAGCAGTTATTGAAGTTGGTTTCTGGGATGGTTGAGAGAAAAGTCACTGGGAAGGGGGATTTTGAGAAAGGTACTGAGTTAGGTTTGCACAAGTTTTACAGAGTGAGCCTTTCAGCAGGAATGGGACTGTGCAGGAGAGGATGAATCATTGGAGTGTTTCATCATGGTAGATAAAATGGGGACAGATTGTGATGAACTGTTTAGCTAATTACTTTCCTGGACTGTTTTTGATTAATATTTGTACCATAGCAGACTAAATGATACACAAAATCCCACACAGTTTTGCAGAGGAAGTCTGTATTTTGTCTGCATTTTACTAGATTTTAATCATTGCACCAGTTCACTTATTGCTATTTCTTGCGCCTTAAAATTCCAACAGTTCCTAGCTAATCTTGAGATTTTTTTGAATATCAGGCTTCTCTTTCCTGGGACTGATATAGTACATTTTCTTTCCTCATATAGTCATGGTAGCACTATTTGTGCGATAAGCTGATATTTTTGCGTTCCCTACAAAAATAATTTCATCCTAGGTAATCATCCTGGGAGCTTCCATCTGTTTTATGTTTTCCCTTTGGCTGTAGATCTTTTTTCCTTTAAGAAGGATGAAACATCAGATAGTAGCTATGAAGTGTCTTTTCCATGAGTGAAGATAATCAAATATTTAAACCTTTTTTTCCCCCTGAATTTACTTCAAATATAAGAGATGAGTGGTGGTGGAGATGTGAGGTACCACAGTTTTACGAGTTTCTTAAATCTTGTGTAGCGAGGCCCTCTTGGGGATTGAGAGATCCAAGGAATGGATGAGCTGCAGAGACTGCAGCACTGCAACACTTTCAGCAAAATCTGAAAACTGCAGATGCTAGAAATGTTATATTCAGCTGAAGTTTACTTGACTGGGTCCAGTGGGTGTTTTTGTTCACAGTACAGAAGTCTGGCTGGTATTGCTCTCTTCCTGTAAGTTGTTTCAGATTTGAACTTTTCCCACAAGACCTATTTCCAGAATTAGATTCAGATTGAGAAGTACTGTACAGTTGTTACTGTCTTAAAAAATAAATCTGCTTTAGCTTGATCATGGGACCCAAGGATTGGAAGGGGGAGCCATGCATGACTGCTACCTAAATGTACTGCCATGTAAGGGTGAAAGAGGAAAAAAAAATACCCAGTTCATGTTACCACTTTGATAAACGTGTCCTTACAAAGAACTTCCATTATGTTATTAATGTATTAGGTGATAAGTCTCATATTCTACTTTGAATAATATATTACTTATTCCTTACAATTAGATATGAAGGAGGGGAGATTGAAGAATGCAAAGATCGAAGAGTTTTGTTTTACTTACGGTACTTGAATAAAATTTAACTTTCTCTGTTATGAAAGAGTTCAGACCATGCTCCCTTGTGCATTTATGCACTGTGCAATAATAAAGAGCCAGTTTTATTACCAAGTCTACAGAGTAAGCAAAGGCTCAAGCAAATACAGGTGACTCCTGAGCTGGGATGGGCAAAGGCATGACACTGCTCATTGCTGCAAGTGCTGCAGCAGGTATTTAAGGCAGTGCACTTTATTCACTTGCAGTCATGGGGAGATGCCCTCAGGAATGGAGTGGCAATCTCTCAGCTTATTGAGGCCCAAATGTGACGCTTAATGCTCTTCTGTCCACTGACCCAATACCATGCCTGCGCTTACTGTTCCTACTTGTACTGTTAGCAAGGCTTTCATTTCAAAGACATTTTGAGCTTTATTCATGGATACTGCTGAGCTTGGACACTGGTACAGAACACAACCACATTTGGGCTCCTGCCCAAATGGCTTCTTAGGGAGGTGAAAGATAGGGGATAACAGGTGGATAGATGGGGAATATGAAGAGACTGAGGCAGTAGTGATCAGCATAGGAAGCAGTAATATTGGTACTTTGCAACTGTGTCTTCAGGCAGTGATTTGAAGTGAAAGAGTGAGATATCAGTTGGGAGAGTTACAGAAAGCCCCTCCTGTGTAGCATGAGAGGAGACAAATGTTTGAAAATCTCGGGGAGGCTGGTGTAAACTTTTGTCTCTGGTGGGAATCATCTTTTCATACTGAATAAGAGTTAACAAACAGAAAGACTTTGAAAGTTACCACAAGTTGGTTATGTTTGATACATTTGGCCTCTAGAAGTAGAAGGAACCTAGGTGAGATTAAAAGTTCCTGTAACTTCTAGATGGAGGTATGTAAAAGATCCTTCTGGCAGATGAATATGAGCGGGCTCATTATGTTTTCCACAGAGGAAAAGTCGTTGAATTAACAGATAGGACAAGTAAAGCCTGTGGAGCAGTTATTTTTTTTAAACCCATACCTTGAAGATACTCTACAGAAAGAATCTGGAAAATTTAAATTAGGGCTGTAGGCAAGAACTTGGAGAAAGGCTTGCTCTCAGACAGAGTCATGGGCCAGGGCAACAAGCCAGTTAATCATGGGATCCACTATCATCGGGATCACAGATGCCTCACAGAGGTTGAAGGAGAAGTCAAGAGTTTCAGACAAGTTGTTTTGTGATATAGTGAAACATAACTCAGGAGGAGACAGTGAGACTTCAGACTGAAAAAGACAGAACTGGGGAAAAAAAAGGTTACTTGCATCCAAGGCAATTCTATAGTTTAATAAATCACTGTTGTAGTATTAGATTTAAGATCTTGTCTCTGACAGACCACTCCAGCTGAGAAGCAACTAACTCATGTGACTAATTCTCCTGAAATTAGGAGTGATGGAAAATAGTCTTTAGTAATGCAAGTCAATTTGGAATGTCTATTTTGAAATGTGCAGTGTGTATTCAGAGCTCCAACATACACATACAATATTATATAAACCAGATTGCTGTTTTACACAGGGTCTCAGTGAAACTGCTCCAGACTCTTCTACATGCGTGAACATTGGTACCAATTTGTCAGTTCCAGTGAAATCTGTCTTTTCATTTTTATTTATATGTTTAATCTGATGTAGCCTCTGATATTGATACTCTGATACTCACATCACCTTCATATCCAAGTAGTCCCTTTTAATTCGGTAGTGATCCCCAAGGATTAATTTTCTATACCACATGTCAGTGCACTGGCAACTATCCCTTGATTATCAGACTAAAAGAGATGAGAGTAAAATAAATTTAAGTTTCCAGAAATGCAGAAACAAATGTAAATGTTACTTAATAATATGGTCACAAACTACAGTACTGATGTAAACAACATGAAGACTATGTCTGCTTACTGAAAGTTGTTTTTCTCTTTTTTTCCCCTCATCATTCATTTCTTAAGAAAATTGGCTAAAAAGCGGAAAGAGACATTGAGTAGTACTCGGCAGGAAATGACAGTGATGGTGAATTCAATGGATAAAAGCTACACTGAGCAAGGCACCAACTGTGATGAAGCTTTCTCTTTCATGGACACGCACAATCTAAATGGGAGATGTAAGTTTTTTTCCTTTCTTTTCTTTTCTTTTTTTTTTTTCTTTTTTTTTTTTTTTTCTTTTTTTTTTCTTTTCTTTTTTTTTGAAGGTGAAAGAAAGGTGCAAATGGTTTTTAAAATATTCCTCATTACTCAGTCATGGAAAATCCATGGGACTGAGAGTTTCCCACTGTGCAGCACATTACAGTATCTATTCAAATGAGCAAGACAGTCAGACATCAAGAATAGACCCCTTTAAAAATAATAAGGGTAATTGAGCTTTTTTCTGTCTATCCTTTTCTTCTGCAGAAGAGCAGTAACATTACTGAAACAGTAGTTTTACCTTTCTCCAATCTCAATTATAATGAAAATCTTATATCCCTCATGCTGTCCCAAGTCCTTAAAATGCTTCCCTTGCTTTTTTTTTTTTTGTAGTTCAAATTTATTTTTTGAATGTAATAACTTAATAATGATAATCTGATTGTCTTATTATTTTCAATTCTAGATGATGCTCTTTCTATTGCATGTGCAAAGGAAGAACTCTGGACTTATCTGTTCTGCAATTTCATAAGAGATTCTCTAATATCCTGGGTCTTCTTGGATCTACCTTGAAAATAAATAAGATTTGGGTTATAGTTTCCTGTATTAGAATTTTAGTCAAGGCCTCACTCCTATCAGAGGGTTGGCACTAAGCAAAGACCATGAAAAAACAATAACTTTTCATATTTTTTTTAAAAGGATGACTAGGTTCAAAGAGGTTTTTTGATTTTTTTAGTTCTTAAGGAACCCCAGGGGTTTTTTAGCATGCCAGTGGTTTTCCTAACATCTTCAGAATTTGTCAAAGATTAAATTTTTTTTCAAGTACTAACAGTATGCAAGGCCCAACTCCCGCTCTTTAATATGCTTAAGAATTTATCTTTGATGAGCTCAATTGTACAAACACTCTGTGAGGTTTATACAGTAAGACTTTTCTCAGCAGCATTAGGTTCAGAATTTGCAATGTTAATTTGCATTTGAGTTACATTTGAAATTGATTTGAAATAGATCTTTCAAACCAGATCTGCCTTTCTAGTGAGAGTATACCTTTGCAGTTAATGAGATTGCTTATTTCTGTGAAGAGATGAAGAGGTTTTACTTCATCTTCCATCATCATGGTCCAGTTTTCCACTGGCGCTGCTGAATGGTCATAACTACAAATGAAGCTGCAGTGAGTTCCTGGGACTAAATCCTCTTCATGTAAACCACCTCAAACCTCTTTACAATCATCGTCATGCCGAGTTTTTTATACTGCTCGAGGGCTTGAACCTCTAATTAGACTTTCCATAAAACCATACCACCAAAAACAGTGTCACTAGAAGGTGCTCACTGACAATCTTCAGGAATAATCTTTGTGTAAGGCCTTGTACTCAAGAGGTCTAGAACATTCCTACTTCCTATGAAAGTTCATTACCATGCCTACATTCTCTACCTAGCAAGTTTTGTTACCTGCAGCAGCCCTGACCTCAACTAATCTCTGTATTCATACCCAAAAGAAATATCATTCTGTTGCGGCCATCAAGAAAATGTAATCTCCCCATTCTGGAGACATAATCAAAGAAACATGGTCTCAGATATATTAATTTATATGATAAATGATAACTATCAGCATTATTTATTTCAGTTTTGAGATGTACCCATATTAACAAGGGCTAGTAACTGTTTGCCCTAGAAGATCAACTTTAAAAAAGATGGATGAAAGCCAGCAGGAGTAATCTCACTCCTCATCCAGCAGATCCTGGCTTCTTCAAGTCTGTTTTGTTTCACACATTCCTGTTAGTGTATTTACAGGTATCCAGAATATGCTTACATTCACTGATCAGACTGAATTTGAGTTGTGTAGACAAGTAGCTAAAGTGGAATTTGCAATGAGCTTTGCTTGAAAGCCTCTAATGACTCTTTGGCTGAACATCCTGTAAAATGTTGTGATTAACTCCTACCTGTTAAGTGTATCTGTATTTACAATGGTAATTTGCATGATATTTGTATACTAGGGGCAAACTGAACTTAATTTGTTCCCATCGGGCTTTCCCATTGGTTTTACAAATGGTTCAGTGGTTAAATACCAATGTGAGCATTGGTCTGTATATAACTCCCTGAAAACCACCTTCAAACAAAGAGTGATATTCAGGGTCCATTAGAATCTCTATGCACACTGCCCACCTGTCTAAACAAATCAAATTAAAAAAGGAGAGGAAAAAATAAGCTACAGTAGACTATTTGCATAAGGTGTTTACAGTATTATAAGGAAAACTTATTAATGATCAAAGCTTCTGTCAAAAACACCTCTAGTCGTTGTAATGTGTTGTTTCAAGCACCAGTATTCAGTCTAATCTTGTGATTTAAGAAGTATAATCCCCATCAGCAATCAAAATGCTTTCTCCAGTGACACTTCTTTTTAGAGAATTGATCAAACTCAGTGAGCTATTTCATTCACTAGCCTTGCCTTGCCTGGTTTTCCCTAGGTCCTGATTCCAGTGCAAGAAACACAGCAGGATGAATGCTTAAGTCAAGTCAATCCCATCTGCTGTGTCACTCAGCTTCAGTAGCTGCATATCATATCTCTGTCTCTAACCAGCTTTGTTTCTCTTTGCAGCTGTATCTTCACCATCTTCATTTACAATGAAAACTAACACACTGAGCACAACAGTGCCTAATTCTTACTACCCAGGTAACCAGTTTTTTCTTGGTTTCCATCCTCTATAAACCTTTCCATAATAAAAGAATACATATTTATGTTGTTATACTTCTTGCCATCAGCTTTTAATGTATGTTTAAGAAACATACCGGTTGCTAACAGTAGCTTTCTGAAAGAAAACTCGGGAACATGTATCAACCATTTACTGTTCTCTCTCTTTTTACCTTTCCTGCATTGACCTGCTTATGATGTATGACAGATCCATTTGTGCCAACTGCAATTTTAGGTGAGAATATTTCCCTTTATCAAAGTTTATTGCTGAAGTAATTTCAGAAGTTGCAGTTCTTGGGGAGCAGACGATAGTGTGCGAAATGCTGGAGCTTTATGCTAAAGGGAGGGGTGGTAGGCTTGGCTACACTGAGATGCTAAGGGCAGTTATCAGGTTTGCTTACTACTGTCATAGCGCAAGTCAGGGGAGAAAAGACAGAAATAATTTTAATACAGGGATTTACAAGGAAATGTTTATGCATGTATTTGGAGTGACACAAAAGAATTTGATTATAGCAGCAATTGAAATAGTTTTCCTTTTTTTTTTTTTTTTTTCTGTTTTATCACTGAACTGAAGATGTCACTTCTTAAAAATAACTTTTTTTCATAGTTAAACTACTCAGGATACAGGAAATCAGACAAAACACAGTTCTGGCCATCTACCAGCTGCCATGTCTTCTGACAGTTCTGCAGAGTTCCTGATGTGTTTGTCAAAAAGTGACGGTTTAGAAAGGAGATGGTATTTTGAACAGCAAAATAACATGATGGTTGAGTCTATAGTTTATTATACATCAGGTGTCACGGGGATGAAATAAAACAGTAAAACTGTAGGTAAAAAACAAACAGTTAAAACGTAAAGCATTTCCACTTGAAATTCAGGAAAATTTTCTGTTGTCCAGCATCAAAAAGAGAGGTTTCTGCAGTGATAAATAATAAGCATGAGGCGCTGTTGCATTTTCAGTGCATAATTCTAACCCCTTCGTGGCTTGTGTTCACTTACACCTCCTTCCCGTGCTAACTTCAAATTAAATAGGGGCAGTTTTTAATAGTAATTCCGAACATAACAGTGCACTGTAGCAGGAAATCAAATTCTTTAAGTGTTAAGCCTAGTTATTTACTCATTTTTCAGTTTATATTTTTACTACAAATAGTTTCTTTTCTCTTCTTTTTTCTTCCAATTACTCTAAAAAATTTAAGAGCCCTTAACTGATCCCTGCCCTTAAACTGTAAGTTGAACAGGCCTAGATAGACACAGAGTGAAGCATATAAGAAGTAAAAGTTTAGGAAGGTGATCTTGAAAATTTGTTAGTGTGAAAGAATATTTAGTGCAGTGCACTTCAGTATGATAACTTTGAGAAGGAACTTTGCTGGTTTTATACATTATGTAAATCTGGAAGAAGGTAATGGTAGTGACTGTAACAATGTAATAATCTGCATGCAAATGAAATTTGCAGTGCCTTTTAACTGCCTGAGATGTTAGATTTTTTTGTGTGTGCTTTAGCATTCATTCAGCGCTTCATGCAGTAGATGTTCTTTCTGACCTTGTGGGTGGGAAAGGAGTAAAGTACTATTATCAGGAGAAAAACTTTGAGATTTTCTGTTTTTAATATTTAGTTAATGTTTTCTTTGGTTATTTTTGTGATTCTTTTCTGTATAATAACAATGATAAAATTATTCGTTAGCTTCTTTTCCCCCAAGAAATGATCTCTAAGCAAGTAATTCAGCTATCAGGCAAACACACACTGGGAAAAATAAATTCTCTGATTTTACTAAGTCTGTGAAATCTTTTAATGATTTAGGCGTGTATTTTATGGCCTACTACAGCAAACCTGTTCTTACTCATCTCAGAAAATATTTTGGTTATTTCACTGCATAAAATAAATATTTCTGTATCTTTACCTGTTAAAAATTTAGTACCATTTTATGATTCAGATTAGATCTCCCTCCCAATATGTGTTTATGACTGTCTGTGCACAAATGGTGTTGTATCTGAGGTAAATCAAATTAACTGTGCTTGAGCTGGTAGAGGAATACAGCTGTTAACAAAGTATGCAGAGTTTTAATTGCAAGCAAAACCTGCTCTTGCTGTCTTCCACTGTCCAAAGAAGTTGTGTTAACTGCAGGATCAAGCCTGTAGTAAGAACTAAATGATTTTTTCAGTGTGACCTCCTGAGGAAGGTGTAAGTCTGGTGAATGATTGAGTTCAGCTTTCAAAATCTGATAGAAAAGTCACAGCATACTTACTGTTTCCAAAGTGTATTATTTAATAAATGCAATAATTCTCTATGGGAATGGGTAAGTGTACTGTAGGACAACTGCAGCTGTAGGAGTATTTAAGCCAGGCAAACTTCCCATTGCACATGGGCACTATGTCTGGAGGAGCCCACCCTTTGAAAAACTGACAGCCTGAAACACTCATGCTACAGTGCTCAGAGGCAAAGTATAAAACTGTAATATATGTGGCTCCTAATGTACTGTATAAACCAAGGATTAAAACCACTTTATTTAAAAAAGCTTAAGTGATAACTCCTTCTGTATTAATGAAGCTATCAGAGATTAAAAAAAAAAAAAAGGAAAGAGGAAAATCAGTCTAAAACTAGGGAGCTTGCGGGAAAGAGATTCATAAGTATTAAACTGATGCTTGCACAGTACAAGACTTGGATAACTTTGCCTTCATCTTAGTTACTAACAGTCTGTATTGGAAAGAACTTTGCAGTCTGCAAAAAAAGAAAAAAAATCCTCAATTTTTTTAACCTGTTTCTAAAATTGGAATAAGCAACCCAAAATATCATTATCAACTTTCTACACTTTTTTTTGTCTTTTGTGTCTTAGCCACCTTGTAGTTTTCAGGCGCCATTTCAGCAGCAACATACTGTACCTACACTTGTATACCACGCTTCATGCCATGCATCCCGAGGTGCTTTGCAGTACAATTTTATATCGCATCAGACAAAAGCTGTAAAATTTTATGACTAAAAGATGAGTCCCTTTCCTCTGCATTAGACCAGATGAGCAGACTGACAGGAAAAGGAGTGAACTGGCCATACTCATATCCATACATTCTTCTCCGCTGTTCCTGGTTTAAGTGTCAATGCACAGTTTGTATTGACGGTATGCTTAGTGAGGACCAGATTTCATTTGTCGTAGTGGGAATTGAGAGGGCCTCAAACCATCTTCGAAATCTGACTCATTGAGCTTTCTGGCTTTAACATCAATTTTCAGTAGTACCACTAAGACCAGAATATCACCTTTAACAAGGTGTGTTAGTATTTTTGGTGTGTACATGAGAATCTGAGACCTTTTCATACAGAGTATTTGTGGGACTTTCTGCTATAATATATCTAACTTTATGAATGTGGAAATATTATTTTAATGCTTCCCTATCATATGGCTTATCCTACAAAGTATTATTTATTTACAAATACCTTGTTTTATAAACATAATACAGGTTTTTTTTTTTCAATGTTCAGTAAGAGAGGAATAGTTTGAAGTCAAAGCATCCTATTAACAATTTTTGTTAAAATTTTAAAAATCTAAGATATATAAAATTATTATTTGAGTAAATGGATTAAATATTTATGATGATTCTTCGACCTTAGAATTTGGGGTGGGTTTTTTCTCTTATCCAGTCTGAATAAAATTTTAGAATTCCATTTATACAGGAAGCAATTCATATTACTTCCTTAGGTAAAGTGCACTTTCACATCTATTTGCTGCTAAGTCTAGGTTTTGATCTCAGTTCCGTCTGTGTGAATTGACTCACAGTATGATACCTTGGTTTTAGTAAATCTAATTTCTACTGTGAAACTGAGAGCAGAATCTGACCCATTTAGGGAATCATTCTGTAAAAACTAAATTTAAAACATAAAATTACCTGTAATTATTAATGTAGTACTGTTGCTTATGCCCTGTTTCCTTTTTCTCCTCCTCTTTTTTTTCTCCTGATATGTATCTTCTTAAAAGTGCCAATCAATGGTAAGTTGCCCATTTGCCCCATGGAAGAGATGTGGAGGGTTGGGAGAAGTACGTGTCTCATAAAAATTTTAAGCAGCCCAAGGGGGTCTCCTGTTTGTTGGCTTGCATGTCAGTTGACATATAACATTCCATGCCTAATGTGGTGGCTCATGATACACCGTGGTCCTAAAGCATGGTTCAGCAGTCAGTCAAGACATTTTTCCTTACCAGATGATCCTTTGCATTTGTCTTCTTGTAGTTTGTCTCCAAGTGTTGTTTTAAGATCTACATTACCATTGCAGTCCTAGCTTGATGAAACCATAAGCCATTTTGTGCATCTTTTTATTTTGCTCACTCCAAACATTTGCTCTAAATTTGCAGTGTAAACTACAGCACTTTAATAGTCTATGAAAAATACAAGTCCAGTTTCATTCCATGGGACTTGTTGAAGTTTCAGAATGAAACTTCTATGCAGTTTAAAATGAAATGCCTGTTTTAAAATTCGTTTGCAATCAGCTAGCAATATTTAAGATAATATTAGAGTTTGGACTGCTCTGCAATGCTTCCATTGTAGAACTATGGACTTTGCCTCATTCCAATCAGTCTTGCAATTTCCGTGTGTAAACTGCTCATGGATTTACTGTTCTTCCGGTGTAGCCTTCACAGACAGAAACAATGCTGATGGTGTCAGATTTCTGCCATTCCTGTAGAAATCTTTGTAGTTTCTATTTCTTTTAAGAAATGAAAATGAACCAGTACATGATGAGATACTCTTTTTCTAGATGAAACCCACACGATGGTCAGTGACACAAGCAGCCTGGTCCAATCCCATACCTATAAGAAGAGAGATCCGGTGGATGTGCCCTACCAGACCGGACAGCTCCATCCAGCCATCCGTGTAGCTGACTTGCTGCAGCACATCACCCAGATGAAGTGTGCAGAAGGCTACGGATTTAAAGAGGAGTACGAGGTAAGTGTCAGGTCTAAGGATCTGATTGTTATGTCTTCTGCACTGTTGGTTGTATGTGTCTGATGCTGAGTTTTTCCAAGTGTGTATGCTGCTTGGATTTTACGAGACATGGTGGTTTTTTTGAACTTCATGCTTTGTCATGCCAGCTTTGTGTTATAAAATTTGCTTAAATATATAATTGTTTAAACTGGTATTTGTAGTATTAGATTTACAAACCCCATGCTTCAGGCCACTTCTAAAGTCACTGATGACATTTTTTCCCCTGGAACATGGAAAATAATTCATTCCCAGGAGGACCTAATCACTTGTCAACTTTCATTTGTGTGGCTGACTTAAACAAGTTTGTTCCTGTGAGGTTTTTTATGCCACTGTTATTTAAAAGTGATAGAATTGAAAATTCATGTGTTTGGAAAAGATTGCTCATCACCCAAAACCTTTTATACCAGCATTAAGCCTAGAGAAAAACTACAATTAATTTATTAAAAAAAAATAAAATCAAGACCGTAAAGTGAAATTTATAGTGCAACCAATGGCATGGCTTTTTAACTACAGTGGATCAAATGATTCTGCTGAGAAACAATTTCCAGGAAAATCACTTAATTTTCAGCCTACCAAGCTGATGAATGGCATCCCATTACAGACAGTAGGTGTAGTCATGACTAATGCCAGTAGATGCAATACATCAGTTTCTTAATAGTGGCAGGGAAGGAGGACTTAAAATAGTGAAGCTGGAACTGAAAAACTCCTCTTTATATATGGAAATTGTTATAATTAGAATGAACTACAACTAGCCATATATTTGAGGGTTTTTTCCATTGAACTACTGCAGTAATGCTGTTTTTTCCTCCATATGCAATGAATGACTGCCCAATATATTCTAGCACAGCAAAGGTTGCAAATCTCTTTGTTTACAGTTCTTTCAGACTGATACTGTCCTCTTTACAAATTTGAACTAGACAACAAAAGAATTTCTTCCTTGTGTATTATCAGAAGGATGAATGTCCAAATGAAAAGGAAGAAATAGTTTGACAGGGGATTTGTTTTGAATGAAGTCTCATAGATGGTTTTTGCTCTAACAAGACAGCAGGATTATATAGTCTCACCAGGGAAAGAGTTTGATTCAGGAGAAATTCACACAGGATTCATTCTGAAAATAAATCTGTGGAACAGAACAGAAAGTAAAGTAGCGCATTACCCATAAGGAGCAAGGACACAGAGCACTTGCTGTCATGCATAGTTTTAAATGCTTTAAAATAAAACTTAATAATTAGGACCACCATTCTCAATTATATATTTGGGCTATAGTTCAGCGTCTAAGCACATATATGTAATTTTAAGTCCTACTGGTTGTCATGCAAATGTTTTTGGTGTAACTTAGACAAAGGATAAATGTTGAAAAATCATCTTTGAGCAATGACAAGCTGGTACTTGCT
Organism: Sylvia atricapilla; assembly: GCF_009819655.1. Taxonomy (NCBI): domain Eukaryota; kingdom Metazoa; phylum Chordata; class Aves; order Passeriformes; family Sylviidae; genus Sylvia; species Sylvia atricapilla. The sequence goes on along the minus strand of NC_089140.1, from coordinate 101,801,899 downwards.
CACTGCTGAGCTGTGCATTAGGATCTACCCACTTGGGATACTGAGTATCTATAGCTCCCAGTACTCCAGAGCTTGGAGGAACACACTGTTCTGCAGGATTTTGCCTTCTTGTTCTCCTGGGAGAAGGGCCGTGTTCCCACCAGCAGGATCAGACCCTTGCTCTTGGCTGGAGAGGCTGATATTGTGCCTGTCTGTAGAACCAGAGCACATGCAGACACGTCCTTGGGGCCACGCCAGTAGCAACTTCACTGCCTGCTTTCCCATCTGTTTCTCAGGTGTGGGAAGAACACAAATGCATTTCTGTAAGCTGTGGAGTTAAATGCAGACCTTCATTTGTGGCCTAGTGGAGTGCGAGTGCGCAGAAATCCAAAAACTGGGTGAAATTTCCACATAGCTAGTCTGCAGTGGATCTTTAAAATCCCTTCTGTCCCCTGCCAGACCCTAAAGACAGGAGAGATTTTGGCTTGGTTCCAGTGGTGTTAGATGTTAGACTGACAGGATAACATTGGCCTGATTTCCCAAGCACCCCTACACTGATTGTGGATTGTTTAATCTGTTCCCCAGTACAGCATGGGAGAGCTTTTACTGGTCGTGGAGGAGCCTCCTTGCTTGTCTTCTTTCTGCATTAAAGAAACTAAGTAACTAGAAAAGGGAGAAGTGGTTTCTGTAATTCATCGCTTCTTCCTCCTTACACCTGTCACCTTTTGGTTTTAGGCCCCATACTTTCACAGGGATTTCACTATATCTTTTCTCAGAAACATCCATCTGTCAAAGGGCCGTAAATCCAAGCAACAAGTTCATCTGCTTCCAAACAGATCAATTAGGCTACTGGAGACCAGCATGGCTTCGTGTAGCTAGGGCAGAAATAGATAAATTCATTAAAGTCTCTTACCATTTCAGATAAGTTTTATTTTTAACCCTGTTTTTGGATCAACTTAAATTGGTGACTACTCAGTGTAAAGTGGTTCTTTGCCAAATTGAGGTTAGTTGACAGAAGACAGTTCCAAATCGATTACAGAGCGTCCACATAGGGGCTTGGACTGCTTTAACAAAATTGATTTTAAAACACACCTTTAATTAAACCAGTGCAACTTTGTGTAGATAAAGCCTTGAAAAATCAATTTCACATTATGTTCCATGACAGGGAGTTCTGAGCTTCCATTATCTCAAAACCAGAGGTTCCTTTGAAAAGCCAAAATTTGCAAAGGGTGTCCTGCTCAGATCAGCCTCACTTACTGTCACTAACAGGACTGTGTCAATAACAGAATTTAAAAAAGCTTCCTCCATGTAGCTTTATCTTTAAGGCTTTCCTCCCTGTCATCTGTCTCATCTTCCCTCTCCTCGTCTTCTGTCAAGCACATCCTTTCCCAAGGTTTTTTAACTGTTTCACTCCAGAAATTATTTTATATCATTAAACCAATACTATTTCAAATACAGTAACTTTATATACTGCCAAGATAAACTTCACTGAATATGTTCCTTCTGTGCTGCATGGTCTCATTCTGATGTGTTGCACTAATGTAACTGTACTAATGTCTAAATTATCATAGCTAAATAGATTAATATGGGCTCAGGGTGCCTGTCAAGGTCAGGAACATGAAATATAGTATCTCATGTGTGTTAAACAATTCATTTCCGGTCAGCACTTCTGAGCATCTGTTATAGATTGGTAGAAGTATTTAAAAATAGGTTATCTGGCCATGGTCATTGTTCAGCTATACCTTGGGTGATTGTGGCCAAAAGTGATCATAAAAAAATGGGTAATTTAAAGAGAATTTGGAGATGAGTGTTAAAAATAATTTGGGGTATGAAGAATTCTGTTTTAATAGCAGTATCTTCATTTAAATAGAGCTTCAGAAGATATGCTAATGTAGATAAGCTAAGGCAGATGTAATCATCAGTAAAACCTAACTGGCTGAAAAAATTTCATTGGCCAATGGAATATCCGGGATAAATACAAAATGATTTTAAGAAACAAAATAGGAGGGAAAAAAACTCTCCAAAACCAGTAGAAATACAGATCCTTTTTTTGGGGAGGCAGAAATTATTGCAGAGTAGCAGGAATTTTTTCATGGAGGATGTTTGCCCCATGAGTGCCTAGTTTGGGATTTTTTTTTCTCCAAACCACTCTTAGAATAATACGTGACTTTGAAAGAACTCTGATATAATTTCCATTTTTTGCTGTCATGCAAAGCCATAACAGACTAAAATCCTGTCACTCATACACAGTCCCCAGTCGCATTTTTTTTTCTCTTTGGTTCCAGCTGGAAGACAAATTTGCTGCCACATGACACTTTTAAGACTTGTGCTTCTGGGGCCCTGTTCTGAAATCTTGAAAATAGTAGGAAAATTGTGTATTTTTTTTAATGTTATGTAATTATAGCTACTGGTAGGGCCCAGCTGGCCCTATTTTTCCTGCACGTTTCTTGCGACTCCAACTAATCTTTCTCACCTCCAACCTGTGCATTTTTATCACACCTTTTTCTCTGGTTTTATTTGATATTCTGCAACACCAGCTGAGACAGTCAGTACCACAATCAGTGCAGGTTATTTTCTATCCCACAAGACACAAGTTACATAGAAAACAGAAAGACCCCGGAACACTGGGTGAGGGTGGGGGCATTAATCCACAGCGTAAATACAGGAAGGACAGCATCTGTGTCTTCAAGAACCAGGAGTAGGTAACTGTTCCTCTCTTTCTGTTTTTATAATACAGAGGAAAACTCATTAGGGATTATAAATGTAACAGAGATAGAGATAGAAGTGAAATAGTGGGAACTTCTCCAGTGAAAATGGCATAGAAAATTGTTCGAAGTATTGATCCATAGAGATCACTGCTGTTATTTTTTTTTTCAAGTTTCATCTGTTTAGATGGATCTCAGAACAATCGTGAAATTCCCAGTTCCACTGTTAATCTTTAATACTGGAAAGTTGCAGTGGCTTGGTTAAGCCATGTATTATGTAAGTGTTCTCTCTATGTTCTTATCTATGTATGTGTTCTCTCATCCACAATGAGGGATAACCCCCATAAATGGTCCTTTATATGAAGCAGGTGCTCCTCCTTTACCAAAGGAGGTAAAGACATAACCACCTTCTTCACACTGCTGTGGGATCTGAAAGAGCCTTCCAAAAATACCGGGTAACTTCTTCCTGGTTATTCTTCCTGGGATTATCCCAGGAACTTGAGCACAGGCAGTCTTCGCACTGTGGAGATGATATGTAGGGAAGTTGAAAAAAGCAGTAAAAATGCGCAACTGCTTTATCCACAAAGCATTTTTTGGTTTATAAATTCTAAGGTACTCCAGATCAATACTAAATTGTTGAAATAAAGTAATCCCAAGCCCGAAATGACATTCACTGGTGCATAGCCTATGTTAGTAGTGACAGTTTCCCAGTGCATGGCAGTATCTGTTTAAGTCTTGTAGAAGAATGGGTGACTTGAAAATGCTGATCAGCAAGAATCAATCGTCAACAATTTTAACTGTAGGCGAATTTGGGATATTTTTCCATTCAGAGGAAGGACACTTAGTTTGCTGAGTGTGTGTTGTTGTCAGCAATCTTTATGCAATTCTGTACCTGTCCTTTATTACTCTGAATTTCTCTTCTTAACAGATTTCACATGGAGGAGAAGTGCTGTCACAGTGCTTAATATCATTCATGGGACACTGCCTTATGTCACAGTGTGGTTAACTGCCCAGTGCTCAAGATGTCTCACAGCTTTCTAAATCACAGTTTTCCTCTCCCACTCTTCCTAAATGCATTCTCCTCCAATTTAAATAAAAGTGCGTGTATATGCAGAAACAGCTCTCTGATTTGTTTTGTTTAAGCAGGTTTAATTAGAATTTATTCTTATCACAGAAAATAGATTTAGGCAGGTCATGGCTTCATTAGAAAGGCTTTGTGCTTTTATCTGTTTGAATAATAAAATTGCAGAAGTGTATAGACTAGAACACTTTCAGTATCCTTAGGATTACTCTCAGTGGGATGTAGGCAGCTGTTTGCTCATGCTGTGATTCAGCTATTTTTGGTACTGATCAGTTTGTGATTTACTTGCGTATGAACCTCTTGATTCCTTCTTCTCAGCAGCCTAAACAGTCTGAACTGTGTGTGGTCTTAGGCAGCAAGGACACCTAACCAGAGCAAGGATGCCTAATTCAGCCAAATTTTTTCTCCATGAGTCTTGTATGTAAAGTGTAGACTATGCTTTAAGGAAAGCCTGGTAGCTTTAAAGTGCATCTTTGATGACCATTGTATCTATTTAAGCAGTTAAAACAGACTCTGGTGGTATTGATCCACTCAGAAAAATGTTGGTCCACTCAAAAGCCGTGAGATATAGATTCTTAAGCTGATCAATTGGATGGATAAACGAGTGCAGGTTGTTCTTATGTAGGAGCTCTGGCAGCTGTTTCAATCATTCGCTGCTTCTACTGAGTCTGGTAGTCCTGGTTCATGCTGAGGCAAACATATGAATGAGTACAAAATATGTCAGCGAGGAAAAATGTGCTGTAATATGTCGTTTTTCTTGATCCTGAAGATGCCCTGGGAGTCTTTTCCATGATCAGATATTTAGCAGACTTTTGTTTCAGATCTCAACATAGCTGGACTGAAAATATAAAGCTAATTTAAAGCGTGATAAGCACCTCTTTTGTTATTCCTGACCCTTAATGAGGGAGTCTACATAAGCATTTAAAATGGGTAATTTTAACTGTTGCATGCAGTTTTGTGGATGTGCCTCTGGCACTTCATTATCCCGTGGTAATAGAGTTTCAATTTACTTTAGGGGGTTGTGGGGCTTTTTTCGCATCTTGAGTCCAGCCAGCCATCACAGCAGTCTTTAAAAACTGGTTTTAATCTTCCTCCCCTTTTTCCTGACCTATGACTCCATCATTAGGATCTTTTATTCTCTGAGGACAGTGCAACATCTTTCTCAGTTTATTCTGGAAAGATTTGTGGGCATGTGCAATATTAAATTGGAGCAGTAAAAGAAATAGTTTCTAAGTTTCAGTGATTATTGTCAACATAGTACTGAACAGATCTTTGAAAATCCTGTATCCACATGTGATACGTCCAAGTAATCAACACAGGGGCTATATAATATTAATGGAAAGAATTAACTTTTTCCATCCTACTGCTTCCTTCCTACATGTTTGGATGTATTTTTATGTATAACAAACACACATCATTCCACTATTTTACCATGTGAAATCTTCTGAACATTATTTTCCTGTCTGTCTTGTCTTCATCCCCTTTGGCAGCCACAGGTTGAGAGGAGTCAAACTGTACTAAGCAGACTTCTCAGTATATTTTACCCTGGTTGTCCATTAGTGAAGTCATTTTTGCCGACTGATCTTGCTACTATGCTTTTGCTAGTATCAAATTTATTCTCTCTCTGTACCTATTGAAATTAGGGTATAATTTCAGATTTAGCCAATCTATGTATTGTTATGGGCTGTTGAGCACGACAGTAGGAAACTAAATGAAGCCACTGAATGTAATTTCAGTCATAAGGTGAATTTCTAGAGGGAAATCTGCAAGAATGGCTTTAATGCTCACAGCAGTAAGGTGATAGGTTAAACACTCTAAATGCTAGTGACAAGTATGATTTGAAAGAAAGAAAAATTTTTGAAACATTCCAGGCTATTTGCTGCATATTTGCACCAGCCTGACTTATTAATTATTCAAATAAGACATTGAATATTTGATCAGAATCTGTAATCCCTTTTTCAGTTAACATATTATTTACTTTTGAAAAGTGCTGATGTACCATACTTTTCCCATTGCACCTGCAAAAGTGAATTGGTCCAATTTATGTGCACAGAATAATATATTGGGCTTTAATGTTCAAGATATTATTCATTACTTCCTACTCATATAAGGCCTCTTACCTTCTTCATATTTTATTAGTGCCCTTTAAAAAGACATAAAAAATCAGTCATGTAGTTATTCCATTTTAAATTATGCAGATGATGTTAAATGCAATTATAATCTATTAATTATATATATATACACTCTGTGTTTTCTATAGATTGCATTTATTCACTACAAATAATTAGGCATTTTAGTCCATTGCTGTTCTGATGACCAGAGCATTATTACTGGCTGTATGTAGAGTGAGAGGAACACTTTTCAAATCAAATTAGCATAATGTAGCTATTGAGATTTTCATTTAGCATCAGTTTATCCACAGCATATGTAAAATATGCAATATTTTCTGTAATGCATTTGTTTTAAATAAGATAAAGTAGAAATTGCAAATCTTTCAGGAAATGAAAATTTGTCTTTTTATGTAGCCTGTGGCTCAGAGTATCTTTTAAAAAGTTTTCTGTCTGGAATACATGACTTCTTCTTCCATGTTTCCTGTAGTGCTTTAGTGATTGTCCTGTCAATGGAACAGATGCTCAACATTTTCTAGCAGGAATGATTTTTTTTTTTTGTTCGTTTGTTACAGCATACTGATTTGATGGGCCCAAAAGAGTCTGTGGGAAGTGTTAAGTCCACTGAAAATCTGCCGGGTCATAATTGGGCAGACATGGGCACTGGCTACCTTCTCTTCTCTCATGCTGGTTTCTTGACATTGCCTCTGTCTCTGTGTGATAGCTGCTCCCCTGGTTACCCCTCACTCTGGGTCTCCGTGGTGCCCCTGCCTGCACTGCTGTGGGGCTGTGCTGTTCTCTGAGCTGCTTCACTCTGCATCTGTCTTATTAATTAACAGTGAGGTCGCCCTGGGTCCACAGCAAGTCATTTCAGAGGTGTAGGGGACATGGCCTGCTAAACAGCTGTGAGAAGATGCAGGCACCTTGGTCAGGCAAAGATTAGCAGGGTTACGATGGGCAGAAAATCGTCCTCCAGGGCAAAGCTGATGGGAAGTGCAGAGTACCCATGGAAACAAGCAGCCCAGGAGGTGAGCAGAAGGAAAAGGAGGCTGGCTTTGGGCACTTGTGAAATACTGTCAGTGAGAGTCAGTATGTCAGAAATTACATAATGGCAACATCAACCATGTAAAATTATTTGAGTTACTGGGTTTGCAGCTCAGTTCAAGACTGATGAAAATTCATAATATTGACAAGTTCTTCACAAGACAGAAACAGCAGGTCGGAGTCACTCAACATAAATCCACACACAAAAGCTGAGAGGTTTAGGTCTACACGTGATTTGGAAGCCAAGACAGAGGAGACCTTAAGCATATGTTGAAGTTCAGTTGGTTTTAAAGGGATTCAAGGGGCTATTCTGAAGTTGCTTTGAATATACCTTCTTTCCTGTTTTACATTTTACTATTTACATAAATGGAAGCCACACAAGAGACATCATAGACATGCTCATATAATGGTGAAGAAGCTTGAATATCTGTCCACAAAAATGGTGCAGTTTCTTCCCCTTAAGATATTAAAAAGATTTGTGACTGACAGTGCTCTGCCTTGGTCTGTGTTAAAAATAAATGGCATGTTTCTGTTAAAATCAGCTGAGCTCAGTTATTACTCACCTAGCTTTAAGGCGTTTGCCTGTGCTATAACTGTTTTTAATATATTACAGAAAAGAGGTTCTTCTATCTACAAGAGAGAGTTCTGGGTCTCCAAGGCAGGTGATCTCTGCTCTTACCCACACAGCAAAGGGAATAAAAAGAAGTGAGGACCTTCCCTGAAGCACAGGCTGGGGCTGCTCAGAGGCAGACGTAGCTGTGGCTGCTGTCAGCTAACAGAAGGAGCCTGCAGTAAAGGGGGCCTAAGTTCTTTACATGAAACTGTAGACTTTTGTCTCTGTCGTATGTGTAACAGGTTTCTTTCTGAATAAAATGCCTCCTACTGCTTGCTTTGGGATGGTGGAAGCTTCCACACGGTGCAGTATTGGTTCCTGAAGTAAGCATAGTTTCTGATTAGTCTGGGAGATGACAACAGGAATACTCTGCCTTTGATGCTTAAATACTTGGTTGTATCACAGAACTTTTGGTAGGAGATAATATTACCTTTCAGATTGTTTACACTAAATAGCTACATGAGCCATCACTGTGCCTTTCCTTGCCAAATATGATGGCCAAGCAATAGACTTCTAGTATGACATAACAAGTGTTAGAAAGGTAGGTCAGATCCTGCATCCTCTACTCAAGAAATAGCAGCAAAAGCAGCCACCAGCACCCCACATGAATCGTTACATAAGAACAGAGGGGACTTAAATAGATGGGGAAAAGTTTGTAGTGCAAAGCTCTTTTTAGATTTTCCATGTCCTTCCAAAGTCTTCTGAATCTAAGCATGACTGGCAAGTTGAGACACATGCTTTTTAATCTTGAGAAAGTCTACATGCAACAGTTCTTCAGTCTTTTGTGATCCCAGTATTGCTCTGCCATGTGCTGTCAACCATTAGTCATTTCCAGAACACTTTTGTGTATTGTTTGCTTGAAAAATATTTCAGAACATTGTCTGCTGCATTAGGCTCTGATATCTGTTGAGCTTCTGTTCAGTTAGCATTGACTTTTTTATCTTCAGCTGTTTCTGTTTTTCACTGGTGTCTCTTGTCAAGTTGGACAAAGAAAACTAAAGTAAAACTCTGCGTTTTGAGTTTGTAGTTTGGCTCATTCACCCACTCATACTTCAACTCCAGCGCTCATGCTCTGTGTAGCACTGTTGTACACGGCTTCCTTAAGGTTGGCATAATAAATTGTATAAAGATTATATGAGTAAGGAAATCCTTTAAAAGTGACACAGAGCTGCTTTATCAGCTCCAGTACCAAGTCTCTACTTTCTTTCCAGGACAGTAAAATATCACTCATTCCTGGCTGCTGTAATACCCCCTTAGGATATTCTGAACTGTGCCAGAGATCAGTGTTACTTCTGCAATACTAACAGCAATTATTCATTATTTCTTATAATACAGGGAATAAGGAGCACCCAACAAAGCTATTAAGAAGCAGGTTTAGAATGAACAAAAGGAAATATTTTTCACACAGCACATAATTACATCGTGGAGCTCATTGCCTCAAGATGCTGTGAATCCAAAATTATAAATGGGTTAAAAAATGGGCAAGACAAATTCATTATTAAACACAATGGCTGTGTGCAGTTTCTGGCTGAGGAAGAGATTGCTCAGGAAAGCCACTGATTGCTAGAAGCTAAAAGGGTATGCTGGGGAAAGATTTGCTCTCTATTTACTCTGTTCTTCATACTTTTTTGTAAAATCTGCTACTAGTTCTGTTGTAGGAAAACTGATTGGTTGTATGGACCTCTGGTTTGACCCAGTGTGGCTGTTAATTCACGTAAAAAGGAAAAAAAAAAAAATCAGCTCTCCTGTATATCAGCAAACAGTGTGATGTGAAATGGTAATTCTTTCTCTTTTTTTCTCATATTGGTAATCAATTTCATAGAACTAACATCACTTCGGTTTATAAAGAACACAAACTGCTCCTTAAGTCAGATAGCATCCTCAGTCTTTTCTACTTCTTTTCTTTTAATAGCTACTCTCCTGGTCCACTGACTTACTGGTGGACTGCAAGGCTCCTGTGGACTGGGGCTGCAGCTTGATGATGCTGTAAAGGGAAAGAGGAAAAAAAAGGAAATTCGGTTGTAAAATATTTTTATATAAAATGCATGTAGTTGCTATGCTAAAGCCTAATCCTTGAGCCTTTATTCTGAGCAGTGCTTTATTCTGCAAAGAATCTTGTTTCTATTAATTAGACCCTTTCAAGAGAGTTGTATTATTTAAGTACATTGAGGTTGTGGAATTAAACTCCTAGTGTGGGCAGTAAACCACTTATTCTCATGTTTTGGACAGCAAAAAGGGCACCATTATCTGAATTTTGCAGTTAAATAGGTTGAGCTTCGAAACCACACCAAAGCATTTGCTTTGGTTTTGCACTGGGAAATGCATTTAAAATCTAAGCAAATTTGGTGTCTTGCTGCTTTCCTAGTAGTTTTCTACACATTTCAGTTTTGCCACTGACTTTTTAATTGTCTCTTCTTTTACAACATCAGCTGCTCGAATTTTAAGTTTTGATGGTTACATTGTGAATCAAGTCTATAGAAGCGACAGTAGCTAGAACATACAAAAGTGTTTGAATACAAGGAAAATCACATAAATTGCTCATGCTTTTTATATGTTTAATTGTAGATCTGGTTTGAGATTGACATGTTTTTCCTCCATTTGTCAGTTTTCTGCACAGCATTTGTGTTTATTTTGCTGATATTTACTAAGAACATATATCTCCAGCACACAAAGGAAGTAGAAACGCTTGTGCTATGTGCAGGATTTAGGGCTTCTTTAAAGTTTAACTGTTTTGTGAATTGCTTTTCATTTTTTGTTATTGAGACCGTGTGTTTCTTATTTTTTGGTGACATTTTTTAAAAACATTTTATTCCTGCCATTAATTGATATTTGAACATTGCTGAGGTAGAAGGACAGTCTAGTTGGGAAGCATGTGTCTTTCATTTTGACATAACTAGGATATGCTACAGTGAAATTGCCTTAAATATCTTGTAGGGGATCAGATTGAATCTTTTTAAAATAGACCTTTTCCAAGGACTAAGAAACTAATGAATTTTCCAAGTTTTTGTCTAACTGCTCACTGACACAAAGATCTGCTTGTGCTTCCTCAGTATTTATACTCACTCCCTGCCAGAGTCCCTGAAAACCTGACTGATAAACCTGTAAGTGTAAATACAGTTTCTGCCTACACCTGGAAAAGTTTCAGCGTCTTCCAGTGAAAAGCAGAAAATTATCTTGATTTATGCTGGAATTCAAGTTTGATCTGGTATCATATCAAGTGTTTGTATTTCAAGTGACATGACAAGTTTAGTTGCCAGTTATGATGACTACAGTGAAGTTATAGAGAATGATAGCTTCCAAATTCAGGTACCTAATACAAAAAGAACCAAACCATACTTTTTTTGAGTATTGTCTCAGATCTACTTTTAAATATATTCTTACGGAACTAAGATTCAGGTTGACTTAGGGCAAGATAGGGGGCCGGAGTGGGACATGTACCTCTCTCGCCAGCTACCTGAAATGAGGTTGTAACCAGGTGGGAGTGGATCTCTTCTCCCAGGTAGAAAGCAACAGGACAAAAGTAAACAGCAGCAAGTTGGTGCCAGGGGACATTTAGATTGGATGTTTATTATTCCGTCTAATATCAAGATTGAAACATTTCAGTGCCAGGTCACGCTTGTCCATCTAGCACATTCTTCATCATTTTATCTTGTTCCATTTGCGGAATTTGGCTCATAGAGTTTATTAATAAAGCTAATAAAAATGGACTTTACTGGGTTGTTATTTTAAACAACTAGTAATTGGCTTAATGAGAAACAGATGCCTGGAATCCTTGTATTGTCTTCTAAGGGAAATATTTATATAGAGACTCAAATTTTTTAAAGTTTTGTTTTATAGAGGGATGCAGAGAATAAAGACATCTGTTGCTATTCAGCAGAGCTGTTACAATGTTGGCTTGCCTCAATTAATCTAGCTTGAGTGCAGCGTTCTAATGAAAGAAAATATAGAGTAAAAATTTAGAGCAGCAATGCATATAAATCTTAAAATGTCCACAGATAGCTGATAAATTTCTGTGTTTTGTTCAGTTTATGCAAAAAGATAAAATCCACAAGCAGATTGCAGAAGCAAAAATTACACATCAAGCCATTAAACCTCAATCTTCATTACTGAAGAATTGTTTTGATACTCAGCAAGATCATAATCTGAACAAAAGAGTAGCTAGGTGACATGTTCAGAAGGGCTCTGCACACCAGGGAAGAATCCACAGAATAATGTCATAGGTGTTATCTAAGTGCAGAACTATGATTGCTCCTTTTCTGTTCCTAAGGCTCTGAATATAAACAATCTTTTGCACTGATTTTCTCTTTGTGACTAACCCTTTATTTCTTTAAGTTTCATGTCTCCTAATCCATTTGTGTTAACACCGACTTCGTAACTTTTCAGTTAGCTCTCTTTACTTCATAAACAATTCACCTTCATGTCCCCAGCATATTGTCCTTCAGAAAAAACTGTTCAGTCAAACAAAGTCAGTTTTGTTCCCTTTTTTTTTTTCCCCCCTTTCTTTTTTTTAATTTTTTTTTCTTCTGGACTCTATTTGCTGTATTACATTTGGGTTGTTTATTTACTAAACTCTGCCATTACTTGAACATAGCAATTGTAAAACATCACCAAACTAGAGGAGAAGAGACATTCTTGTTGCACATTTGCCAAGTAACTCATGACATTCAAATTCCCATCTCCATCATTATTGCTGGAGATAGATTTTTTTCTGTTAGTTAGTTCAGTACTTATTTCACTTGCAGAGTGTATTCTCTGAATGTAGCTGTGTGAATGATAAATAAGAAGGATGAGATACTTGCCCTGGGATGTTCAGAGATCCCCATTGTATTGCACAAAGTCAGTACAAGTTCAGAAGACTTTTCAAACTCTTTGGAAGTTTCTCTCTTGGGCATCAGGAATATAATAGCCGATTACATGGAAAGAGAAGTGAACAGTCCAAATGTCTATCAATAAGCTCCTGTGGATACGTGCTGTAGTGAATTGTCACATATACATTGTATTTTTCTACTGAGAAAATATTAGTACCACCTACCTGATGTTAGTTGAATGATCCAGAACTGCACTTCAAATAAGAGCATTTAGGGACAGCAACCCCTTTTGTCCCTCCCTCATTGTTAACTTCCATAGAGTGCTTCCACTACACATCACTCATTAGCTGAGCCTGGGTCATTTGAGTAGCCTCAATTCAGTGTATTATACATTTGAATACACTGTCTGGTTTTAAACCTGGTTTGATGAATTTCTACCTCTCTCAGAATGAGAAAGTACAGTATATAGATTTCAAACATCAAAATAAGGCAATTCAGGTTGGTGAGCTGCTGCCCTTCATTAGTGTGCCTAAGCAGACACTTGTTTGTTCTAACAAGTAGTCTTGGGGCTGTATTGAAGGCCTGCTGTCTGTCAGTGTACAGTGAGCAAACTAAAAATAATTAGGTTAACAATTGACAGCAACACTTGCCATCATTGTCAATCCCATTACAACCTCTACTATTTTTATGCTGATTATCTTTATGTGCTCTTAAATATCCTGCGTTATTCTTTGAGTAGTTTCTCAGACAGATGGGAAATTGTCTAGGACCAACACGATATTTTCGAAGTTTTTATCCACGTTTCCAGTAAGTGTGCAGTTGTCCAAAGGGAAGATGATTGACAGGAAGCAATTACAGAGTGAGAGCCTGCAGAGGGATGTCTGGGAAAAGAAAACTTAACTTTAAAACACAGAGCCAGGATTTCTGAATAGTGAAGTAGCGGGAGCTCCCATTGCTGTTGAAGTTCTCAGTGACTCTGCTGTGTCCCATTACTGCTCTCCCTGAAGCAGGAGTGTAGCAAATGATAAGCTCAGGGACTGGATGCCAGCCAGGAATAGTGGTAAATAGACGTGTAGCTTTTAGATAGGAGATATTTTTCTTTAGAACAAGGAAAATGCTGGCCTAAAAGTCAAGCCCAGAGGAAGGACTGATTGACTTTATATATGCGAGCAAACAGTGAATTTGCAAACAGGCAAAGCAGACATCAGGGCACCAAAGCTTCCTGTGAAGATCAAAAAATGTAATGAGCCAGCACAATGAAGTGCTGTTTTTTTGAAAGGGCACTGCAAGTAGGCCTTTATCTGTTTCAGCATACCCTACTGCTCTTACTTCCCTTGAAAAGTTCTATCTTATCCACAGGGAAAAACAACAGTGTGCAAAATATTTGTGTTCCATCTGTGCACACCAGTGTACTCTGGCTTTTATCTTGTAGCTAAATGTGATGTCACTGTTGCCTTGTAGCAGAATTAAAATCTTATTATGTGAGCTTTGTTTCTCTCTTATCTTCTATTCAAACTATATTAACTAGAGCAGCCGAGATACACTCATGGAAACCCTTGAGGCCCACTTAGTGAGCCAAATCTGAGGGGTGTTTTATCACTTCTGAAAGGTTAGATCAGCTGTGTGTACATTACAACTTGGATGAAGATAGGGGAGGGGTTTATTCACTTTTCAAATTCAACATTTGTTTGCTTTTGTTTTGTTTTTCCACATGCCGTTTTCTATTGCTTCAGGGAATTCTATTACATTGAAGGTTTTTCTAAACTGAGAGGCTCTAAATCACAAACAGCTTGTCTTTACAGGGCATTTGAAGATTTTTATCAGGTTTTATGTGCCTGGGTTAGCTGATAATTTAAAGTCAGGCAGTTCTTGTGAATTCTGAGCTCAGAGCATTGTCTCAATTACAATGATGTATTCAGATAAAATCAGACAAAAATATTACTGGATTACCTAGAAATGTGTCGGAAGTCACCTTTCTTATCAGTGTATGTGTCCACCACATTAATGTTGATCACCTTTCATAAGAAATAATCTTCAGTAAGCAGAAGGGCCCAGGTATTAAATAGTACCTCTTTTCAAATAATATAGTTGCTCAGAGAATAATGTCACAGGCTTACAGTGTCGGTCAAGTCATGGAAAAGAAGTATTTTCCCATGGAAAATATTTCCCACTTCAGAAAAGTGTCTTGGAATCCTTAAGCCTTGTTTTGTTCATTACATACCATATCTAGGGAATAAGTGGAATAGCTCTCATCAATCGCTATGTAAAACACGAGTGAACAGAAAATTTTAATGACGGCGACGCAAAGGTTAGCACTTTAGTCAAATGCAGACTTTTTCTTCTGGTGACTAATTTTTTTTTTGTATTTTCGTCTTCTCCTCCCCCTCTTTCTGTCTCGCTCTGGATTTTTTATTTTAATTTCTTTTTTCTTTTTTTCCTTTTGTATTCTCTTTTTTGTTATATTTTAAACCAATTGCAAACTCTTCTCTTTAATATAAGAAAAACAAATCTGCAGTCCTTGCCTTCTTTTTTCACAGCAAATGGTATCTTTATGCTCTACTTTAATAATATTTCATTAGCTCTTTGAAACCATTCCCTGGAGCAAGCTTTTATTATTTGTAAAGTAAATCAAATATCAAAGTGCTAATCTTTAGGAGAAAAAATGGGCTAGGCTCAGAAAAAAATATTTACATCTTTTATTAGCTTTTTGAATTAAAATTTAAAGTGCACAGAAAGATCCAAATAATGTTCTCAAAGCTCTAAGGTGCCTAAAACCAGGTTTTAGAAACCATCTGCCTGCTAACATTCTGAGTACATTAAAGAAAATCTAGGAGTGATGTACCTCTGAGTTCTAAGTAGCATTGTGGAAGGAATGTTCTGCTTAGCAGAAAGGAACTTGACAAAGAGTTTCCTGAACAAATTGGAAATTAAAAACAAGAGGTGAAAAATCTGGTCATAATGGTACCTTGGAAACCTGCATTAGCTCAAATTTGATGTCTCTGCCTTCATACAGTATTTTAAGACACCTCTCCATTTTTGCCTCCTTCGAACCATGTCATAGTGACCAGACTGAGTATTTTCTTTCTGTCCAAACCCTCTGAGGTATTTACATGTTACCCTTCCGAAAGAAGTCAATTTAGAATTCACCTCACTTATACATTCAGTGAACTGTATGTGACCTGGAGTCCTGCCCCTTTTGTGTAAATCATAGAAATCCCAGAATGGTTTAGGTTGGAAGGAACATAAAATATCATTTTGTTCCTCCCCTCCTGTCATGGACAGTGACATCTCTCCCTCGTAGCTCAGAGCCCCATCCAACCTGGCCTTGAACCCTTCAAGGGATGGGGCATCCACAACTTCTCTGTTCCAGTGCCTCACCATCCTTGTAGTGAAGAAATACTTGTGTCCTGGTGGTAGGATTTCTCATTAAGAAATTAATTACTCTGCACCGTTTTTATAGTCATGTGCATACAACTAACGTATGTAATTACATCCTTTGCAACAACATAGGGAGGAAGGAAGGAGATGGCACAGTAAATTAATAATGATGCAGATAGTTTTGTTCACAAAGGATGGATAATGCCTGTGTGGTGATCAATGTCTTGCCCTAGTTTCCTATCAAAGCACAGAACTAGTTGGTATTCAGAGTAGCCTGTGTTCATTCACTTTATGTTTGCACACATTACAGTCATGAGTGTTGCTCAAGTTCGCACTTCTAATTACATACTGTGTGAAGAAAAAAAAAAAGGTGGAGAGGAATGGGGAGATAAGAAAACTCCACATGCTGTACATGTAAAGTATTCATTAAATCCTCCAAAAGTAGGAAATCCATTTTCATAAGAGGAAATAAGCAATGCTTGAGACCAACTTTATTTTCTTTTACACACAAGTTAAAAATAATATATCCTGTACAGGACAAGTGTGCATATTGTACCCAGAGGGTCCTTTCTATAAAAAAGGATCACGAAATCCTATCAACATACCATGTTTTTCTGCTGGAGATAAATCAGGAAGATTAATGAGGTTAAGTTATTGCTGTCTAGTATGCCAGGGAATAAGTTTCTAAATTAGAATTTTAATTGTGTGTTCTATTGCAGTCCTCTTCCTAATTCACCATATTACTAGAATCTTTCATTATACAGTAGTCCTAAAGAATTTTAAAGGAATTAAAGTAATGGAGTTTTTAAAACTTAAGTAGATAAAATGGAAATGGCTCTGAAAGCTTATCAAAACTAGGTTATCTGTCAAATCTTTAGACTGCTCTGCAGAACCTATAAATATTTCTATTCCTGCTGTTGAATATTACAAGTGGGTTTCAGGTATTATCTTCGGTGATAGATAGCAAGAAAAGAAGTAACACCAACAGATCGCATGAATAGGTTTGGGTTAAAAATATATGAAAGTAATTCTTCGTTAGTTATTACAGAAGTACTCTATGACGCTCTTTTTTATGGTCTTGTCATTATTTCAGACCAAATGACAATTGGTTATTGGAGACTAAATGTACTAAGCTACCAAAATATTTCAGTCACCAATATGTGCAGCTAGTTTCACACATTGCATAACTTCCATTCCACAGGAGAGGACACGTTTCAGGAAAGAATTTGGGTGGGTCTGTGTTGTGGTTCCAGCCATGCCACATGTTCTCCTACGCTCTCTCAGGTCACTTCATCTCTGGGTCCTTTCTCTGAGCAACTCTAGACACTGTCAAATACAGGACTGGGTAGAAAAAAAAAACTTATTCTTTATTATCTTTTTGAAATGCTCTTAGCACCTAAAAAACAGCCTTCAGCATGGCTGGTACTCATGACCTGTTCCTCCTGAAGGTGTGCAACACCTTCACAGTTTTCACAGTGACTGACAATTCACTTTCACTTAAGTTACTTCTCTGTTCTAGTGAGCTAGGGAGCTACTCTCTTGTCCTGTAGTGTTAACTAAATTTCATGTATATTTCCCAGTGCTATTGTTAACTGGAGCTAACTCATGATAAGTGGTGCAAGTGCCTATGTCATTCATAATACTATACTAAAGCAGTTTGATCATTTTAGTATGTTTTCCGTGTGCTGCTATAGGTTGACTAGACTTCTCAGTTGTCCAGGGAGTAGCAAAGCCTGTGACTTTAAAAAGACAAACATTAGGAAATGCACTAACTAAAAGCACTGCCTCTGAAAAATGAGCACACCATTGCAATCACAGAATAAGTACCAGATTTTGTCTTACCTGTGCGGTTTTAGTCCTTGTTTTGAAATCCAAGTTTTAAGGGCATGCTGCAGCTAGTCAGTGGGGGTGGTAATAGTTCCCCTTCCATTTCAACATTTAATGTAGGCAGTGAGTATGACTTTTAGCGTCTCAAAAGACCTGAAGGACTTTAGCTTTCCTACTCTTCTTCTCATGTGTAATGCAAACTAACTTAAATTCACCTGAGAAAGAAAACTGTGTCCTACCTCTGGCTATGCAAACCCTTGAGTGGATGTTTCTGTGTTTTTTTACATCAGTTCAAGGAGGAACAACCACACAAAGGAGCATTGGGAACAATATCAGAGAGATGCTGTATGTCAGACTATTAACTCTGTATCTGCTTTAAAACTGTTCTGCATTTTATAGAAAACCTTATGTAAACTATCAGCCTAATTTTACCAGAAGAATCTGAACACGACAAAAGAGTTTCAGTGATAACATCAATATATTCTATTTGCAACAGTCTTTATTGGGTTTTGGGGTTGGTTTTTTTTTCTTCTGTGTTCAGACTTAGGCTACAGTAACACATCAGTAAGTGCTTTATAGCTGCTGAAGGCAGTTTACATTGATTAGACAGATTTTCACATTGGCTCTTGCAACAGACACTTTTCAAGGGCAGGCACAGTAAAATGTTTTTTTAAATTCCATTATTTGGAAACTGGACATAATTCTCAGTGATTGAAGCTGACAGAGAAGGAAAAGCTGATGTTGAATATATTCTCTAGTGGCAGGCTGTCATCCACAGATGCTCTCAGTGACCAAAGCAATGACTGAAGTACGAAGAGCTGCTTGCATACTGTGGGTTTCCATCAGTGAAATCATTTACCACTGCTCGCAAACACTTGGGGAGCTCTATTACCTACAGGTGATGCATTTTCAATGATGGAAGCTTCCCTCAAAGTGACTACAAGATTAAAAATGTTGTTTAATAGCTTGGGCCTCCCTGCAGATTTTATTTAGCATAATTTTCAGTGACTCTTTCTAATTCCTTAATAGTCCAAATACTGAGTTACCAAAAAACAGAATGGGATTATTTCAATTTTCTGTTAAAAAAAATTATTGTTGTTAAGTCACAAGAACATCCTCACATGCCAGATATTTGGCAGATTCTGACTACGGAAAATCCAATGAACTGACAGATTTACTGCACTCACAAATCTCGCAGTGTTCATTAAATGAGCCCGAAGATCCTTGTCCTCCAAACATTTATGGACTTGCTTAAATGTGTATTTACTAGGGTTCGTAAATGCAAAGAAGAGTCTAATGTGGCCCTAGGATTGTTACTCGGATTTTAATGGCTGCATTTTTCTCATCTGTAATTTCTACATATAAAATGGACACAGCATTAGTGTTAAACTAGTAATGAATCTTCACTATCAAATTCAGGGCATTTTAGGCATCTAATTTAGCTGCAACTCAAAGGGCTATAGTAGAAATACAAGTTTCTTCTCTAGATAATTGAGTTTAGACAAGGGCCTCCATTAGGATCACTGTTAGTTGTCTGGTCTGGCTTTAAGTAGACAGTGTGCATAACTCTCTGCATGTAACTTAAAAATAAATCCAGAGGTATTTATAACTGGATAGTTCAAATTACCAGTGTTTTTAAAATACATTGTGATATCTTTATTTAGAAATATCAATGGGAAATGAATGTTACCAGTGAAGAAACTCAGAGTCAGTCAAGAAAATCAGACATCATAAAGACCGATAAATTTAAAAACAAATCCACAGGCCAAACTTAAGACTGTTACTCAGTGTAGTAGCATTTCTTTGTACCTATGAATAATATTCTTGCTTATTAAGTAGGCAGAGGGAGATTTATGATGTCCTTAACTTCTCATTTCTTTGCTTGTAAGAGCTTGCATTTTGTAAATGACATTGTAAGAGACTACACTGTTATCACCTAGCAACTAAGAAGTATTTTTTGGCAAAGTTGCTGCTTGGTTTTGGATTAATGATGAAAATTGTCATTCCACACTTTACATTTGTAGAACTTAAAGCACTTACAAAGATGTATTTTTTAAGCATCCTTATTTGGAAGCTTGAAATCTAGGATAGAAAGCGTGTTGGCAAAGACGAGGATCAACAGAGATACAAATTTTATTCCGAAGATCTCACTCTGAATGCTCTCCACATTCCAGCCTCTTCAAACTGTACCTTTATATAGGTTCTTTCCAATATTTTTTGCCTTATAAATTTTAAATTAGGAAAGGGAATAATCTAAAAAGAGTCTGTATTTGCAATGATTATCTCCCCCTCTCATATGAGATATTGCACTTATTTTTTAGTCTGAGGGTAACAGTGTATTAGCCCTTGGCAAATATTTAGTTTTTAATGGAAACCCCTACAGTATTGAGTTAAAGCACACAAAAGTATCACATTCATCCTAAGATGATCCTCCTGCTGCATCACTGACCAGTGAAATGTTGCATATAAAGCAGTTCTCGGTAATTAATTTTTCTTCAGAAAGTGTTTTATCTTAATTATTTTAATATTTTCTACTAACAGAATGGCAGCTGACATGCATACTGAAATGTCTGCTGCCACAGCAGCTGGCCTGAGGAGAATTTCATTTTTCAGAAAAATCACGGAGGCTGGGTAAACTGGGTTCAGTGTGATTTTGAGTTGAAGAAATACTTACTTTTAGTTATTTGAGAAATGTCCTATACTCATTTTTGGTTCTCCATTGCCCTTGCCAAGCATTAGGTGGAGTGGAACAGTTTAGGGGCTGTATTTCTTCCTAAGAGTCCACAGTTTTAAGAAACTTCTAAGGATGAATTAGAAAGAATAGCCACAAAGTTAATATGTGGGCTGCTGTGCAGCAGCATCCCTGGAGAGTGATATGTCAGGAAAGAGATTTAAAAAATTCTGTAATCTAACGTGAATTTCACGCAAGTAAAGGAAGATCTTGACAGATCATCTGTTATGAAATATCTGCTCATTCTTTACTTGTGGGACAAATGAGATTTCTCCTTGTAATACATTGCAGATTATCATTCTGTTGCAGTCTGTGTAATGGCAGCACACGGGGAATTTAGGAAATGACACTCCAGCTGTCTTTTACAATAACTGGGTTTTTTTATGCTTTTGCACTGTAATACCTCTTCCTTCAAATTATCTTTGCTGTACTGTTCTCACTGTAATACCAGTGTGTATCCCAAAATGAATTAAAAATAAAAATGGATATCTATAAATTATGTCCTATTTTCCCTATGTGAAATGTTTTATTTCATTCACTAATTTATTGCTAAAAACTCAAAGAAAAATAAATTTTTGACTTTTTTTTCTGTAATACATTTTTAATAAAGAAAGTGAAGTCAGTAAGCAGTAGCTGGAAATGTAAATCTGTTTCCTGGTCTTTGCTGTTGTTTGAGGTTTGATATATATCTGTAATATAAGAACATATATATCTGTAATATAAGAACAGAAATCATCCATGTTGCAGATAAATTGTTGAGAGATGGTTTATCTGTAAGTGTCATTAAACTTATCATTGTTCTCGGAAGTCCCAAACACTTGGGAGAAACAGAAAGCATACATTGCAGATGAGACCCAGACGAGTTTCTGAAAGCAGTACATTGCCCATTGTATTTCTTCCCTGAATTCAGCACCATCTAAATATTTTCCAGTTGCCTCCAGAGATTTACTTTATTTGATTGGTTTAAAGCAATTTTGTAAAAGTTCATTAGCAGAACAGAGAGAAGCAAGATGTCCCTTGGAGAATATTTGGGCCTTCCATATTTCAAGGTGTAGGTTCAGAAGCTGTGTCAGCAGGACTCTTTCTCTAACAGCACATGTATTGCTTACTGAATTAAATTCAAAACCACTTGCTGGGTAGTGTCTTATGGATCAATTCTGTGCGTTAGTCTCTAGGAGAAGGACTGTAAGAAAACTAGAATTTTCAGTAGTCTACTTAGCTGTCTGAAATGAGAAATCACATCAAATCACATCAGATAAGTTTTTACTTTGTTGTATCTTTAGAGCTTTTCTGCTGACCATTTCCATCTCTAGTTTGCCTTTAACTACATTTAATTGTTCATCACTCAGCATTGTCTGAGTGTGGGAATTTTGCAAGAAATTGAGACACAGATCTTTGCCCACAGAGGGTCATTCCTTATGCAGTTTGGTCGGACTTACTGGAAGAGTAATTTCCATCCAGCCTGAGTTGAGAATGCTCTAGAGTGGGAGGGCCTGCTTGCTTTTAGATGCTGTTGGCAAATCTATAATCAAATAATGATTGATGCCCTTTTGGCAAAGAGCCCCAAAGCTGTAAATCATCTTAGCATTCACAGGGTTACACTTCTCTATCCTGGTAACAATCAGTGTTTCTCAGAGTTGTACCCAATGATGGTATGTTATGATTAAGGAGAAATTTATTTGTAATAGTGGGCTTTAATAAAATTTCATTTTCCAAACTGTTAAAAATTTTCTAAGGATGTGTGGAGAGATGAAGAAAAAATAAGTTGAAGCCACTGACAAATCTTCTGGTTCTCTTGAGTTACTGTTTATAAACATTTTAGGAGTAGTCCATGTATTCCCAGGAATTTCTAGATCAGAAGTTGGAAACCACCTCTCTACTAAACTTGTGAAAAGCATACCCTTTTTAGACAGTAAATGCCCCTCGTGTTCCATTGACTTCAGCAAGATATCAAGGGTTTGGTTTGACTTTTATCCTCTTCGCTACTGGAAATCATTGGGATCTGAAAAACAATGTTTTAAAATTTGAGGGCAAAAGACAGTAATGGTAGACAATTTTATTGGCGTTATCTGTTTAAAACCACCCAGAATGTGTTGAGATCTTGCAAGAGATACAAACTTCCCGATGTTACCTCTATTTAGTGTGGTACAAAAGATTTAATCTGCTGATCATTCTAGTAAAAGATGAAAACATGAGTTAAGACTGGCCATAATCATGATAGAATTCCATAGAAGTAGTTTTCACTTGGCAACTAAGTATTTTTTAGCACAAGATTAAAACTGCAATACAAAATTTTAAAATGTATCTGCATCAAATGACTTATGGATACAATGCATAAATTAAGAGATTGTGCAAATGCACTTTTACACCACAGAAAGCACAGGACATATAGTGCATAACGACTTGCTTGCTGTCCTTTTGGCAGCTTCTGTGTTTTATTAATGTAAAAAGAAACTTTTAGCGCCTTCAACCTACTTATTTACATGAGATTTATTAGGTGAAGGACAGCAGTTCAGGGAATATGAGATTATATCTTTCACAAAATCACATTGATTTTGTTCTCTGAGAGAATAATCATCATGGTGGTGTTGTAAATTGTGCTTAAGAGAAAAAAAAAAACCCACAATTGTGCTAGTTGAATCCATGTTTTTTTAAATGTCTGTATATGCTTTGATCCATGGGGTCATTTGCTAACAAGTAAATGAAACTTGGGGTATTGTGTCAAAAATAAAACATCAGTACAGTCTGTAATTTCTACACTCAAATACTGGAGTAGCTCCAACACTGATGATGAAGCTCCTTCAGCTTCACGTGTGTGTATGAGAACTATACAGAGAATCTGGATAGCACAAGTGGAGGACTCTCAGTGTTGCAAGAACGCAGATTTGGAAAGGTTTAATAGCACTTCACTTGCAAATAATTCTTCTTGCTATTACACAGATAATCTCATGTCAAATTTTAAGTAACATCTGGAGCGATACATGAATACCATTTAAACAAGAGACTGATTTTTGCTCAAAAAAATGAATCAGTTAAATGACACTTTAACAACAATACCCACAAGTACTGTTTGCCTTTCTGTTTCATTTAGCCATAAGGTGACTGTTGCTGCATGCTTTTCCTAATGTCACATTTTTTCCTTTTTTTAGAGTTTCTTTGAAGGACAGTCTGCACCCTGGGATTCAGCTAAGAAAGATGAGAACAGAATGAAAAATAGATATGGGAATATCATTGCATGTGAGTGTTGACAACATAATTGTGCACTTTGTTAACTTCCCTTCAGATCTGGATAAGAATGACCACCAGCCTTGTGCTCACATCAAGCTTATATTACTTTTCCCTAATTAAGAAGATAAAAATGAGGGAAAACATTAATTTTATTTTTTTTTTTTTTTTTTTTTTAGAAAACTGACAGATTTAATGCATTTTTCTCAACTGCCCTTCTGTAGACCTTCCATCCTGTGATCAGCATTTGGCTAATGGAGAACAGTGCCTTTAATCAGTACTCAGCTCTAACAGGTCCCAAACTGCTCCTGTCAGCTTAGCACAAGACTACCCATGATCACAACAGTACCTTGGTACGAGGTTGTGGATGTTTTAGGAGCAAACAATACTGGTGCTTAAGTGTTCCACAATAGATAGAGTCAACTATCCTGGCTTATGCTAGACAGACTCTAAGGAAAAAAGGTAGCCCTTAGGGTTTACTTAAAAATGCCAGGCTTAATAAGTATTAGACATAAGACTAATCAAATAACGTGAGGAGATGATAACATGCTTTGGTGAGTGACCCCTAAATATTGCATTATGAGAGTTCCAAAGCATTGTGACTAGAGATGTTGCACATGAAAGTGTAGGCAGGAAATTTATCAAGTTCAGTAAAATTATATTATTTACACACTGCTCTTGTTGCAGTTAAAGGTAAGTTCTCTGTGTATGTAGGAGACGATCCTACATGCACAGACCTTGTTCTTTTCACTTTAAAATCTGAATTTAGGATGTGGAGTGTATGTGTTTCGAACAGCCAGCCAGATGCCATGAGCAGGTATAAGCAGTGAAATAGGTAGCCATCACCTTGGCTTGTAAGTGTGAAAATGAGGGATGGTCTTTAACGAGTGATCACTTACTATGCTGCTGAGTTCAGAAATCATAGAGAACCCCAGGTACACGGGACAGCATAGAAGAATAAGTCATGCTGATTGAACATTTGGAGGACTGTGGAAGGAGTATGTAGTGCATATTTGCACTAACTTCGGCATCTGTCCTAGGCAGGTGCTTGTCCAGGCACATATCTGCTAAGATTTCCTCATCAGTGAGCCACATGGACTTGACAGAGAGAAGGACAGGTCTTCTAGAGAAATGGTTCCAAAATAGAGTCCGTTTAAATGCTTCTGAATCACCACCTCTCTGCACTACGTGTGCAATGACTATGAAGAGAACAGCTCCCAACTTAGTGACCTACAGTAGGTGATGTGAATAGGGCCCAGCTGGGCTGAGACTGTCTACAAAGAGAAAACAACTCTGTAGCTTGCTGCGGAATGAGAACACACAGGAAATGCACATGGAGGCAGAGGCAAGTTAAGCAAGAGATGACCTGCCACATGGTTTTCAGTGGGCGTGATAGTATTGCTGTGTATTTTGCATGTACACAGGTGCTATATACTGAAAAAGGAAATCAAATCTTTTAGAGAAATGTGATAATCATGATGGGCTGGCACATGTGCAGAAGCAGATAAATTAGCTAGATACGATTTTGCTTGTTACACTCCGAGCAATATTTAATGTGTAATAAACTTGTTATTTTGTGAGGATGTAGCAATACGTTATAGGAGTAACAGCTAATAATATGAGTAAAAATATCAAAGGCAAAAATAAGAAATACAAAGCAGTTTTATGCTTATCCTTGCTTTGTGAATTTTTTTTCCAGTCCAAGCCTATTAGAATAGATCTTCTCTTGTAGTCAGGCTTAGTGTGTCACTCCCCTCTTTTAATGCCATGTTAGACATTGTCTTACACTTTGACACCCTTTGGTTGAAGAAGACTAGAAAACTGCTAGTGCTTTATGTCTGAGGTAATCAAGTGATGAATAGCCAAGGGAGATAAAACATAAAAGATATTTGATACACAAATAAATGACAATTACGAGTAATAGCGAAGGCTTTCTAAGAGGCCAGATATAACTCAGGACATTTAGATCTCAATTTACTTGAAATGTCCTCAGTATTTAGCAGAGGGAGAGAGTTGGATGGAGTTTTTATCAATAACAATTCCCATTTATGTGGCCATGAAAATGAAGACAACTCAAGCTAAAATTAAGATCTACGAGAATTAAAGGCAGTATCTTAAAAAAAAAAAAAAAAAAGCTGAAACTGCCCACAGTTTGTTGTTCAATTTGTCATTTGTTGTTTTTAAATACATGTATGCAAATGGAGTAGTTAACTTTTTAATTATTGTATGGGGTTTTCTCCTGGATAAATGATTGCATTTCTCAGAGTCTGAGGATACAATTTGATTGGTGTGCCTTTGAAAATTTGCCCCAGATAATTGTATAAAGTATATGCTTAGTTTAAAAGCATTTTAATAAATTACCCTTTTATGCTGTATTCAAACACTTAAAAATACAGTGATTTAGATGCCACTGACTGTGGGTACATGGTTATAGTGAAATTTATATTTTTCCTGCAAAGCATATTTTTTTTCTATCCATTTACCCTCTTTGTTTTAATTTTTCCCAAGATACTACTGTTACGTTATTGCTTGTAGTCATTATTGTTCTTGGAGAGAACTAAAACAATAGCACGAAGCATTCAGCATTGCAGGAGCTTGTCAAAATTGTTACATGCTTTATGTTACCCAAGTGATGTGCATTTAATTGGCTACAATTGTGCCCTACCCACTGTATGGCAGTGGCTACAAAAAGTCGAATCATGATCACAGTCCTGTCACCCACAGAAAACATGTTCTTTCTTTACTGAACAAAACCTTTGTGTTTTCTCATTACAAACTAAACCCAGCGTGAACTTGCTAAATGAATCTTTCATCACCTAAGAAAAATTATGGTTTTGCCTTAAGGATGTGGGGTTGGGCATGGATTTTGGTAAAATTTATTCGTTTTTTCCTCAGGAGAGATCTTGAGGGAATGGGAGGGGTTCTGTATTTATTTTTACCTAACTCAATATTGACGAAATGAGAAGAGAGTATTGATCACAGCTTTTAAAAGCAGCTAAAGATTTTAGGTGAGACATTTATAAAAGGTTTGATTTGCAGGGAATCAGGAATGCATGTCCCAAGAAAGGGTCATTGGCAAGGCATGCTAATCAACTAGGTGCCCAAGGGGCTTGTTAGAGATCACACTCTGCAGGCTGGCATATACATGTTGTACATGTTGTAGGTAACATGAGGCGAGAGAGAATAGAATACTTTTATTCATTATCTATTACCATATTCTACAAAGACAAATTTATTCTAGGATAAATAATTTTAAAAGCTTAAGCGATCAGTGGGAAGTTAAATTAGATCTCCTAATGGAAGGGTATCAAAATAACAATGAGATGGAAAAGTGAGTATTTAACAGCTACACAATTTGTCAAGAGCAGATGAAGTATAAAGGAAAAAAAAATACCTTAAAACTGTAGAGAGTTAACCTAGAGACTATTTTAGAATCAACACACATGTTGAAGAATATGGCTCGTGTACCTCTCAGTTTTAAATCTGTTTGAGATAAGCACAACCCAGAGACAATAACATTTCTTTGTGTTGACATGAGGATTTTTTTTGTATTTAACAGCAGTTGCCATGCAGTAAGGAGTTAACTGAACCCTGCCCTCTAATTCAGGGAATGCAAAAGTGTAGATCTTTACTAGCCTGAATTAGAATGCCTGTAACGCAACAATGTGGGAAATCATGAAAATATGGAGGAAGATACACCATGAGTCCAAGCAAGCTTGACTTCTGAGTCTGCTAACTTTAGTAGAAGTTGGATCAGGTCCCAAAACTGTAAAAGCAGCAGCCAGGGCTGGAGCTTAGAAAGTTCCTTAGTATCTTTCTTAAGTAAGATGGATTTTTACGATTAAGGTCCTGTGAGCTGAATCTCTGTTCTGAAGAAACTGATAAATAGCTTAATTAAGCATAGAATAGCAAAGCACTTGGTAGAGTCAGACAAGCAGGCAGGGTTATGTAATGGAAAGTCACAGGTCTGAATTTTTATTCTTGGAAAAGTGAATAGAGAGGCTGAAAAGGCTGATCTGATTAACATAACTGATTCAAATATTCCAGCACGTTTGAAAACTTAATACTTGAAGACTGTTGAGTGAAATAATTCCAAGAAAATAGCAATGTAAGTAAGACCTGTGTGGAACCTGGAGATAGAATTTTAATTCATTCTGATTTACTATGTTTGGGGTTGTAGCATGCCCTTTGTCTCTCCCAAGGGAATCCAGGGGAAATAAATGAGGCTCTGAGATCTCTGTTTCCTAAGACTTGGAGCATAAGAGGAATAGGTAAACTTGACCAGTTTCTCTCTTGATTTGTAATTCTAAAGCAATGTTATTTTAAGAAGCACTTGCCTTGTTCATCCACCACCATAATGTGGGCTGAAATTATGCTACTTATAATGAAGTTGGGGTTTTAAGCCACTTCATGTTCTTTCGTTTATTTGTTATCTTTTAGGAAATTTAAAGGTTCTGAAATAGCTGTTCAGAACACGGGTTGCAAGTTTTGGGTGTTTTGATTATTATTTACATTTATAACAAAATAATGACTGTCATGAAGGTCTGTCATCAGCTGCAAGTAGTATTAGCTCAGCAGGCAGGCAACAAAACAGTAATACACAGGTATCTAATTAGCAAGAGTACCTCATAAACAAAGCAGCAATAAAGTGGCTGCTTACCATCTCTCCATCCTTGAGATCCTACCCTCAATTTGTTTTATCTACAACTTGTGCAGCATTCTGAAAAAGCCCTTGTTTTTAGTTGCTTTTGAACTAAGAGAGTCAAGAGGAGCTTACAAAGTCTCTGAGACAGAGCCCTGGTGGCCTACAGATATTCTTGTGCGGGGTGGGAGCTAGCCTCCAGTAGTGTTGCTAGAGAAGATGAGGCAGTTGTCGTGAGATGAATTCATGCCATAGTATTTCAGATTGGAATTTAGAAAATAAAGGTGGAAGTGTTTTCACAGTCCTAGATAGATACAGATGACCACAGTGGAGCAAAATTCAGTGACAAAGCCATTGTCTTACTGCTTGGGTTTTGCCATTACTTTGTTTTGCATTCTCTCTTACTGAAAAGATAATGGGTTTCCTTCAAAAACTCTGAGGTGGCAGTATGTCGTGAATGACTTCAGCTCCTTCTGAGTACTGGCAGAAGCATTTCCAAATGAATAAATGCTTGACAACTTAATGTTATTTTATTGACAAAAGCAGAGGGAGTCAAGGCAAAAACCATAATTGTAATGGGTTTCAAATTATAAGATTTAAGAATTTCATACGGAAAAACAGAGGAGATTTGGAAAGCTTGACTGAAAGACTGAAATGAGAATTAAATGTAGATACAGTTTTCATGTCCAACAAAGTAGGCATGAACTTGCTAAAGGTTTTAGTTTGACTATAAAGGAATATTTTGATTAAGCCTATGTTACTGAATATGTCTTTAATTACTTTTTTTTCCCCTCTCCGTTGTTCCCTTTTTAGATGATCATTCTCGAGTGAGATTGCAGCCTATTGAAGGAGAAACAAGTTCCGATTACATCAATGGGAATTATATCGATGTGCGTATCCTGATGCAGTCAACAAGCTTAATGTGTTCAGTCAAAGACGGAACTCTTTTATTATTCTCACATTATTCACAATTTGTAATAGATACCACAGCTAATAATGGCTGCTAACATTGTTTAGCACTGGAGAGTGCTATCTTTGGAAGCTAGGTGTGCACTAAAGGAAGAAAAAAGCCTCAAAGGTTTGTCAATCAGTAAATTAAATGAGTCATTTCCTCCAACTGCCACTAGGCTGAAACCTTGCCAGGAACACTGTATGGCTACTTTGCCTGCTGGTGCTTATATGGGCTAGCAAAATGTTATTTTCACTTTCTGTCAACAGCTTGGCATCATTCCACATTTAAAAGAAAGCTGTTTGCATATTAATGTGACAAAACTCCGTAATGCCTAATGCAGAGATTTGCAGTCTCTTGTCATCTCTGCACTTTAAAGTCGCTTCAAAGTATATTCTGCAGCTGTTAACCAGTATTTCTAATGCAAGCAAGACATTTCATTAAATATGTAGACTGTTTAATTATTGAAAGTGGCTTCTTTGTTCATTCTGCATCATGTTAACTTAATGTTTTACATTAGAATAAATTCTTTAAGAGACAAGGTGTTTTTGGTTGAAAGAATGAGCTCAAAAGTAGAATCGAAAATCATTAAAGAGCCAATATTATTTATCTAAAGCCAGAAGTCTATGGATAGCAAAGTTAGTAATTTTACTGTTTACATGAAGTGCTAGATGTTGGGCTAAGAAAAACAAGTGTTGCTTCATAGGAAACTGTGCCTGCTAAAGATTTCTTGTTCAGCAGTTACATCTTCGAAAAATGGTGTCAGATTTTGCAGTTCAAATTTAATTACTAGTATGAAACAGGAATGTAACATATTTTTTCTGAGAATGTGGAGAAATTAGAGCTGTACAAGAAAAGTAGATACTTCAGTTGTGACAATATGAAGTCTGAGAGAACTTTCTGAAGATATCTCTTGTTACTGGTGTTCATAAGCACATTCAAGAATCAGTAAACTAAGCTCAGATTTCTGCTTAGTCCCTTGCTGTTTGGAAGAATAGCACAGTCACCAAGCAGTGAAGGCGCATATGGAAATGTATTTAGATAGACACCACACTAACCTCTGAAGAGAATAATCTGTCATGAAAGGAAGGAGAGAGTTCACACTGAGGACTTAGATTTGAATTCACTTCACATTTTCTCCAACATTCAGGATTGTTCTCATTTTAGGCTAGTAGTATGCTCTTGTGTCAGATTTGGATTTTACTCTAAAATATTACGAGATGTGAGAAATAAAGATTTGGATCATATAGTCTCATATAAAATGCTCATAGATATCAGCATAGAAACTTTTTTGGTTTTTTTGGTTATGGAATACAAAGGGGTGAGGAGAATGTGGCCCTAGAAGAAACAATGCCTGAGAACCAAGAACGTCTTTCTTCATCCTCAGCAGATGGCTTCATTGCAAAGCTTGGAGGACTGCAGGCATCCTCCAAAGACAACTCTGCCACAAAACACAGCATGTTTATAATCTTGCTAATCAGGTTTCCATTGGAAACACTGCTTTTTCTAGTAGAGAAGCAGTTTTAATTTTGCTCTTGCATGCAGTTATTACTAGGGTTGTCATGCTGTCAGTATAACATGTTAATAAGGGAATGGCACCATCATAGACACAATGGTTATGACGTATTTCTTCCCATGCTTTTTTCCCCTGGGAAATGGAAGTGTTTGATTGCAGGCACTTAGGATTAGGTAACACATAGCAGGAAAAAAGCCTAGTCTGTAGCTCTCTGAACACTTATCAGTTCACAGACTAAGAAATTTTGCTTCAGTGTCATGTAAAGAAATCAGTTCTGTAATTCATGCTATCCTTTCTGTAATATTTAAAGTATCTTCAGTTGTTTTGATTCTTTCCCACCATATATCACTTCATTTCCCCTTACACCTTCACAAAGAAATTGCAGTGGCATGCATGCTACAGCCTTAAGTTCTTCCTTCTGATGACCGACAATGCATAATAACCATTATTCAAATATTAACACTCCTGCAGCTGGATTGATCAGCATACTGGTGAATGATCTAAACATTTGGTGACACTCCCATCATATCAGAAATTCAAATACTGTAAAAATGCTATCATTACATTTTGGCAACATGTTCCATGTTGCAAAGAATGCATAGAGTATTGGTCTTTATTGCTTGGCCAACTTCTGATTAAATGATCTTGTCATCAGAGTTGTATTATGTCTTGAAAAAGTATTTTCGTACCAAATGATTTAATCAACAAACTTATCCTCCTTTTTACTCTTGAGAAATACAGCATAAACCGTGGGCAGAGTAAGCATCATGCCTTCCTGCCTTCCTCGGGCTGAATGCAGAACTGACATTTTTTAACTGTTAAAAAAGGGATAGGCTTTGTGGTCAACAGCAATAGGTGAAGGTATATCTCAGACTCCACAATGGCACATGATGCTATTCACTGTAAGGGCTAGAGAGGATTTCATGCTGTTAATTTTCAGCAGAGCCAACAAGGTGTCCTAGGGTGACTAAATCAACACAGACTGAAAGAAATATTACTTCTGGCCACTAATGTACATGGCTGCAACTTAAGTATTTTGCAGAAAAAACATTTGCTTTTATTTCCCTTCTCACTTGCCCCTTCCCCAACTGAAAAGAACTTTTGTATCATTATTTGTACTGTTGTTACATTCACTGAACACTATCCTAAATGAAGTTTCACTCATAGAAACATAGCCAAGGTGTAAATCGCTGATTTTTTTCCTTTCAATCTCTTCTAGGGTTATCACAGACCAAATCACTACATTGCTACACAAGGTAAGTTTATCACCTTTTCCTTCTGGTTTTGTGAGGCTAAGAGGCTTTGATACTTGGATTGCAGTTTTTTCTCTCTAACATTCATTCTTTCCACAGTCAATATCCAGGATAGAGTCAACTCAATCACTTAGGTAGAAGTGAGGAAACTGAATTATTACCGAATTTTCAGGTATTTCAAGTAAGCAGTCTTTTACCCTTATGTTAAAACAGGTTTTGAGTAAAAAAGAAAAATGCATCATTTTGCAAAGAAGTTACTCAGTATTATGTTACTCATGAAAGGAAAAAAAAAAAAAAAAAAGCCATGGTTGGAATGTTTTGTACCTGTTCAGAGAGACAACAAAATATGCTCTCTTAACTGTTCAATGATAACTAGCTCCAGGCCCTTAAAATACAAAACTCTTCAGTTAGCAAGTTTTGGTAAAGGGCCAAATTAGATTTAAACACTGGTAGGAGGATTCATCACAGGGTTCTACAGAGACAATCCTACAGGCCGTCATTTAAAAGCTTGCTTGAGAAAAAGAGCCTATTCTTCTATCAACACACAAATTAATTTTCAATTTGTACTTGTCTTCAAAGACATAATTTGAGCATTTTGATGCAGTCCTTATTTATTTTTTGGTCAAGTTCAGAGCTGGAACAAATGGGAAGAATGAGTCTTCTGTGACTACTTAGTCACAATATTGAACAATATGCCAATCTTCTGCCTATGCTTGGATAGTGTATGTGAAAATTTGATTGCTCCTTCACTGCTTAGAGAGAATCTGTTTTTGTAATAGGTAGTCTGTTACAGAGCTTCCTGCCTTTGCCCGTGGATCTGAAAAAGCTGAGCTCTGCCCACAGATGTTATTTCAACCTTTTTAAGGGACCCAGCTGGAGTACTGAGTATAATACGCTCAGAATTATCTTAACGTGTTGGATTTAGAGGTCACATACTTTTTAATGTTTTTTTGTCAGAGCAAATAAAATGTTGACCATGTCAAATAAGGCATCTTGCTGTGATTTAAGTTGTTTCTTAAAGATCCCAGAGTCTGCTGCCTCCAATCCCCACTTAAACCAGTGGGAGGTTTTGTATCTCTACCTTGCTGTACCTCAGCTCTCCACAGTCTCAAATGTGGTGTTGCTTCATGTCAGGTAACAGTGGGGCAGGACACAGATGATGTTTCCAGAACCACTTCACTAGTGTGTCAACATTACACTTTTAGACTGGAGTTTTATACTTTCAAAATTTGAGATCTTAGAATATGAGCCATGTAAATATGCTTTGTCTTCCATTTCCGCTGCCCACCCACCATGTTCCTTAGTCCACAGTCTCTACAGAGAGCCCAATGTCATGGTTTCAGACAGATAGGAAGACAGGAACCAAAATACAGCATTTGATTTATTCCTTTTGGACATTTACACCCTCCTCTTCAAAGAAGAAATGGTTTGTTCTGTTTAACATTTATCTAACGATGTTGTTGTTTTTCACTTGTAATTAAAACCTAAAATAAAAATAAAAAAACAGTTGGCCTTTAACTTGTAGTTTGAAATAAGTTTTCATCAGGAGTTTCACCGGAAGATTTCCCAGATATCTTTCTCATAGGTACACATCTAAAGCAAGTTTAAATACTGTTTTATCACAATATTTATTATAATTTATCGTAATTTTTATCACAGTCATCATAATAGTTGAATAGCAAATACCAAGCTTGAAGTTTTGTACTTTCAGGTCTTAAAACCAAGTATGTAATTATGTATGAATAATGTGCTGAAGATCTGTTTACCAGATCCACCAGCAAGTCAAAACAGTTTGCCATGTTTTTTCCTCATGTGGTGTCAAGTACCTAGTCAAGAAAGAGAAGAGGAGTAGAAACTATTGTTCTTCCAAGATGTAAAGGATGTATGACTGTTGCAGCTGACAATTTTAGGGGGGAGGTCACATCAGTGTCTTCTGTGTAGGTGCAGCTAAGTGCACATGGGAATGCCTAACCCCTCCCTCCCATGGTGTAATGAGTAGGAAACAGATTCTCTGAAGAATGTAAAAATAATCTAAAAATAAGCATACAATTTACAACAAGCTCAAAATTATCTGGCTGTGATTTTTTTTTGTGTGTGATATTTAACATCTTACTTCTTAAGGCCAGTTGGAAACCAGGTTCATTCCTCTGGTTTGTAGGAAAGAAGAACACTGATCTCAGAAGTTGTGTGTTCTGTCTGTGGCTTGATGAAAAAC
Organism: Sylvia atricapilla; assembly: GCF_009819655.1. Lineage (NCBI taxonomy): Eukaryota > Metazoa > Chordata > Aves > Passeriformes > Sylviidae > Sylvia > Sylvia atricapilla. The sequence continues at coordinate 101,767,825 of NC_089140.1, read as the reverse complement.
CATGAGAAAGTTTCTATTCCTTCCTGTATCTCAGCTTCCCCATCATCAGAATAGGGTTAAAAGTACTCTGATTTTTTATGGTTCTCTGGAACGTCCTGATAGATGCAGTTGTTTGAAGACTAATTAGTGTTACTCTCCAGTATCCCAGCTTCCTGACAAAGCACATTTTCAGTAAGATACAGTCTCTGTCTTTTGCAAAGGTGGCAAAGTAACTGGGAATAATCTCCAGAACTCCTTTAGGACTCTATATTTATGAAAGATACACATTTGTTTCACTTCAGGCTATGCCTCCATTTGTTCCAAGGAAGTGGTCACAGCACCAAGCTTGCCAGAGTTCAAGGAGTGTTTGAGCAATGCTTTTAGGCATGTGGTGGGATTCTTGGGCTGTGCAGGGCCAGGAGTTGGACTTAATAATCCTTGTGGGTTCCAGGATATTTTATAATTCTGTTCTATGTCAGCCTTACTAACAAGCTTGCACTGTGGCCAGCAATGTTTGTGCTTTGTTTTAGAACACACTTCCATCAGATATGTACAAACACATCAGTGCAGCACAACAGTTAAGCTGCATGTTGAATTCCCTTGATATCTACTTTTCATCCAGTCTTTAAATAATTTTTCCCATCCTCCCTTTTCTCCTCCACAGCAGCTTTCACAGGTGCACATGTCTATTGTTCTTTGAAGGAAAATACCATTATGTGAGTCAGTTTTAAATCTCTGGGGAGTTAGAATGATTGATATTTAATTTTCCTATGTTCTTAAGCTGCATTCAACATATCAAGTGTTAATGAGCAAATATAATTGTTTGAAGTGAAGAAGTGGCAAATTTAATCAGTTTGTAATAGACTACCAATCTGCTTTTAACAGAGCTGGGAGTTGCCTAATCACCTGTTTATTGAAGTGTTACTGTCTTCCATACTAACCAGAGTCTGACATGCAGACTGGTAGCTTTCCATCTTAGCCTTCATAGCATCCTGCTGCTACCTTGATTTAGGGGAGGAAACATTTTTTAAAATAATTTCTTAATGGAGGCTTTCTCAACTAAAAATCAAAAATTATTTTACTTCAGCTTTTAAGAGTAATACGTTCAGTTTGTGTACTTTCAATTACTAAATTAATATCAATTTTCCTTTATGTGATAAGTATGATGTGAGTGGTAGACTGAATTTACAGCTAATAAAGACTTTTGGTGATCTGCTGTAATTGGCATCAACAGATGGGATCCGCACCTGAGTCACCATGATTAAAAAGAATCCCTCGTCAAAAGCCAGCATATTGGGTCATGCAGAACCAGCAAGCTGGTGCAATTTAAAACTCATTATTTTGCTTTATGTATCCCTTGTTCCCATGGATATAATTCTTCTTTTTATAGGGGAATATCTTGTATGGGAGCTCTTGTATGATCTGTTCAATTTACTGGCAGCTAAGGATTATATTTTTGTAGGAGTTAGGTAATCAATTTTAACCTGGTCCCTCCATGAGAGCATTAGGTTGAATATCTGTACAATGCTTACTCTCACCCAGAGTGCTGCATGTTCTGACTATTGTATGACTTCTGATCTAGCATGTCTTACCTTGATTACTGAACAGGAAAAAAAAAAAAACTGGGTTTGTATTTATTTGTTCTGTGTCTCCTGAAGCTCAGGTAGTTTACTGAGGTATAGTGTAGCTTCTTTTAGCAAGTCTCTATCAAGGGTTTTGATGCTTCCTCCTCCACAGCACCAGCAGCTGTAAATGATGAGTGACAAATGAGTGTTAACACAATTCTACAGCATCACTCATGGCCATTTCCACCAGGGCTGGTTTTCAAGCAGGTCAGTCATGTGTGAAACAGCAGATAACTCACATGCAGGCTGCATGTCTTTTATATATAAAGTATGTTCTTTTGTGCGTCTCAGAGTTCAGAATGCTTCCCACAGTTCAGATTGTCTCTGCTTGCTGCAGCATGCTGAGCAGCCAGATCTGAGATGTTTTGTGGAGATACTTCAGAGCATATCTTAATGACTGTAAAAAGTTACTCTTGAAAATAAAACAATTTCAGATACAATGGTGCAGTGTAGCCTTTCAACCTCTTTTTTTCCCTCTGTATCCAGCTGTAAAGCAGATGCAAAATTGCTTTCTGTATTGCTTATTATGGAGACAGACATCAAGTCAAGTTTCACTGAGGAGGAGGTTTTAGGTATAAGTTAGAAACTTTTGAAAATAAATATTTACAAGGAAAATGTTTACAGTCTTCACTATCAACAGCATAAACTTGCCTCTCTAATAACCTCTTTCATATTCCTTCTCTTTTCTGCAAAATACTTGTCTTTCTTCCACGCACAACTCTGTGGGCTGTATGAACATTTTAATAAAGGTTTTTGGAAACAAAAACACATTTTCTTTCAAACTGAAACTTCCCTTTTAGGCATCTGAAGCAGAAATAGTGCATTGAATAACAATAATCTTAACTTCCTTGGCATGTTTTTTTGTTTTTATGTCGCAAAAAGTTGTCACAACTAAAGCAGTGTGGAAGCTTCACAATTCACACAGAGAAAGTTTTGCTTCTGTGGTTTTAGCCTCCAAATGAATATTAACATGTGAAATTACTTCAGGGAGAATTGAATAACAGCAAGGCAAAACAGTTGTCCACAATTTTTCAGTTTCATAGATGCTGTCATTTTTGCAGGATGTGGGACTGAAAACAGCCAAGCTGTTTTCCTGATATATATATACAAAGTGATTGAATTCTGTGTACCTGTATTAATCTTGGAGATTCAACTGTGTGTGATGCTGTTTCTTACTTCTAAATTTTCAAAACATTAAAAAGGTGGTTGAAGCCATCTGTCTTCAGTCAGAGAGATGAGCCCATTCTAAGCCCCACTTTGAAAAGGCGAGGCTTTTAGAACCGAGTTCACCTGTTTTGCAATAGCAGTGACAAATGGCAAAGAAGTTATTTATTGCCCCTACTTAAACATGTACAGAAGTAATAGACCCTTTACATGTGAAAGTGACATCTACAGGTTATATTGTGAAGCCATATGGTAAATTCACCGTAGTTCACTTACTATGGTTACCCACCAAAGACTCATGATAACAATTATGTTTGACTGTCTATTAAAAATTGGTACTTTTACTGATGCTAAGGACAAAAGGAAACACTGTGTGCTAAAAACTAGTAACCATCGAAGTCAATGCTTTTTACAAGGTACCACTTTATGGTACATGAGAACACCAGAGTTTCTCTTTGCCTCTTCATTTGTAGCAGAACAGTTTATTGATAACTGTCAGAACAGCTGTCTTTCACCATTTTAATGATTTCTGTATTTTTCTGTCTTTGTTGTAATCGGCTGTGTGGTAGTTTTATTTGTGCAGGGAATGAAATGAGATACATCATTCAGGTGGAAGGCTGTTAATGCCGAGCTAGCATGGTTTTCTGATACAAAGTTGACTTAGGCTTTGTTGCAGTGTTTCATTTCCCTGGATCTTTGTGTAGAGACCAAGTGAAACAGGAGCAGTGTTAGAAAACTGCTGATAGGTTCATTGCTAGGTGAAGGCACTTGCGTTTTTCACTTGTGTGACTACATTTTGCATGTAATACATCTCCACCTTTCATATACCTTTGGAAATTCTCTGAAAGTACAAACAAGCTTTAGATATTATATAAATAATTATTTAGTACTTCTTTGCCAGTATAAATTCCAAAATCCCATGCAGGCTGTTCTTTGACTTCCTTGTCAATGTGGCTTGTGAAACAAGTTTGAGAATATGATGATTTTTTTTTCTATAGTCCATTGTCAAAGCCACAGAGGAAGAAAAAGGAGTTCTTCCTGTCTTCTTCCCCATACAGACTGAGCTGCAGTAAATCAGAAATAAAGGACTTCAGAGCAGGTATAGATCTCTATCTCAAGGACAAGATCTCGGTTTGATTTCTGTGTTGTGAAAATCAGGCTAGAAGAGTTACAACAGATCTTTGCATATCAGAATAAAAAGTAAGAGAAATGAGGGTCTGCAGTAAATAATTAGAGGCAAATAACGCAAAAGGAAATGATTCTTGGTTGTAATGTAGAAAATAGAAGATTGCATGAAAAGTAATATATTTGTCCTTTTTAAAAATATGTAACTTAAAATATATTCTGCAAACAGGAAGATTGTCATCTTTCTGAAATTTGCGAGCTGAGCATACTGTCCTTGTGAACCAAACACTTTCAGAAAAAAAAACATTATATTAGTGTTGCTCAGACTACTAATTGCCTATATTATGCACTAGAATCCATTTTTTGTTCAAGGAAGATGTGTACAGCATCAGCTATACAAAGTCACCTGCATGTCTGTATTTTAGAGGAAGGAAAATTATGAAAAGCTGATGTGTGATGAGAAGTTTTCCATCTTTGACAGAAAATCAGTCGTAAATTTGGCTTGATGGGGAGGGTACCTAGCATCCTTGACAGAGTCCTTTTAACACACCTGTTAATCAGTGAAGCTTAGTGCTAAAGCAGAAAAGAGGCAGAGAAAAGCAGTTTGCCAGAAAAATCACATAGTCAAAGCATCTTTTTTTCTGTGAAGTTTATTTACCAGATGGTCTTCAGCAGTGTGGAGGAAGAAGGGTTTTGGTCTTCTCATCTGCTAGAGAAAAAAAAAAGAGTGTACCAAATTTACAAAACAGAAGATATTTCAGAAACAAATGTATCAAGAAACAAATAAGGCTTGGGGGTTTGGGGGTTTTTTTGTGGTTTTGAATGGTTTGGGGTTTTTGAGGGGTTGGGGTTTTTTTGGTTGTTTGTGGGTTTTTTGGTTGTTTGAGGTTTTTCTTGTCATGTGACCATATCCAAATCTTTGAAATCTGTTGTGTTTTCTCTCTTGTATATCCTTTTGTGGCAACTGAGATCTCTATATTGATACAGCCACCAATGCACATGACAGTCTGGGTGATTTTTGAAGCACTGCCTTTGAAAACAAGAGAAGACACAGGCTTATTGGATTAATTTCTTTCTCTGTCCATCTGTATTCTTCCATGCAGTTGCATATTCAGATGTAGACTGTGGAGATGCCCTCTGCTGCTTCTAAATCTCATTCTGTTGCAAGCATGTTCATGTATTGTGTCTATACTAAGCACAAATACACTCAGCATGTTAGAATGGCATTCCTTGTTTAAAGTGTATATCAAATACTGCCATCTCACATAAAATATAATGAAAAAAAAAAGAATTAAAACATTAACATTGCCCTTTCCTACTTGCAGTGGTGAAAATAACCAGGTGGTCCCCCAAAATAACAACAAATACTAGTGCTGAGTTTTTGGTTAGGCAGATTTGGTTTTTAGTCATAATTATCTTGACATTGAAAAGAAACATATACAATGCACATTTCTTTTAATGACTTTTGTACATATCTTGATCTGACTAATAGTTGCTTGATACTGACTATTTCTGTGAGGAAGAAATAAATGTACCAATGTTCTTTACCCTTAAATAGAAAAATACACTGAGAGTGATACGTCTCACTCATGAGATACTTATGAGGACAATAAACTGTGATAGAAGTTTTTTCTAGCATTTTACTTATGCGTTAATGTAGACTAAATTATCTTGTTTGTTCATCTAGGTAAAATGTTCATGTTAATGCACTTAAACTCCCAATACAAGTTTAAAAAATACAGCATCTGAATATCTTACTCACATGCATGAACAGCATTCCTTCACAATAAGGTGCCTGGGGAAAAATAAAAGAAACAAGTAGCCAAAATGAACTCATATTTTTGTGCTAGAGAATAGTGATGATTTTATTACAATCTGATGCTTATGATTGACTCAACATGGAAATAGAAAGTTGAAATGCAAAAGACTAATTAGGTTCTTTTGTCCATTCCCTAAGGAACCTTCTACTGAAGGGGATAAAATGATCTTAAACTTCTAATCCATCATCAAAATTGATTCTGCATTACAAGTTGATATGAAGAACCCAGTCCAACAAGTCAATTACTTAAGACTTTTGTTTTGGAAATGTTAGATGCAGCATGTTTTTTTACAAAAAAAACCCCAAAACTAACTGTATGTGTTAATTTTTCCAAGCTCAGATGAGCTGTTTAGAATGAGTGATTAATAGGTATTCATATTTCCGTGATGCAAATTACGCTTATTGAGAAGAATGCACAAATTAGAAACAAAAACAGCTTTCTTAGTGGAAAACACTGATTCAGCAACTGAAACTATCTGTTGGACTGCTCTCACAAAGACAGCTCAGGTTTGAACCATGGTCTCAAGCCTCCTGGAATAACCCTTAAGTCAGAGCTGTGACCTCAGGCAGAGAGCCAATACCTCTTGTTGCTGTTCCGTCTGAATGTGTTCATACTTGTACCTCAGGTTCCCAGATGAGTCCCCTATCATTCTTCTGACATGCTTGACTACAATTAAGCAATTAAAATACCTGTAGTACATAGAGAGAAAGAAGGTCCATGTGTGAGACCTACTTCTCTGTAGCCAGTACACTCCATTAAGGCCTCTAGTTACAATTACATTATTCAAAGCTTTTCTGTTTCATAGAAGAAAAAACTGAAGCCCACTGTCTGCAAGCCACTATCTAGCAGTGCTGTCATAAAAGCTGTGAGGTAAAGATTCAAGGCTCTGGCCCTCACTAGGGAATTCCTAACCCCCAGGAGCACTGCATGTAAATCAGATTTTGTAAGATACTGGATTTATGCAGTCTGAGAAAATGTTACTGAGAGAAACAGACCATTTAACATCTCTGCTGTGGGGCAAGCAAATTACATCAAAGAAAGAGTTCTTCAGTTAGATTGGATGAACAGCAATAAATTACAACCACACTGTTTTGATGTTGCTTTTTGGGGTTGGTTGGTTGGTTTGTTTCCTGCAGTTAAGATCAAAAAAAAAGCAGCTTTCTTGAGTGGCATAAGGGTGTATAAATGGACAGTAGTACTATGTACACTGCTTTTTTTTTTGCATTTGGCTTCATTTTATCTCAGGTTAACAGTTTAAATCTGGACAATTTCTGTTGATGCCAGTTCCTTTGTTACTAGTGTGGAGTACTTCTGTGAGTAGTCAAAGGGTATTGTGGAAATGTGCTGTTTATTCTTTGGGAAACCATATGACATTTTCATTTTATTTAGTTCAAATAGAACAAACTGAGCTAGTATTGGAAATCTAGCCATGGAGGAATGTCAATCAATAAGTGTGTAACCCTTTATTAGATGGAAACTTAGCTGGCAGCATTAGGTGTAGTGGTATAAAAATGTCTTAAATAGCACCTGTCAAGAGTGCACAAATAAAGTGTGGTCACAGCCTTTAAAATAAGTTCAGCAGTGACTTGTTTCTGAGAATGGTAGAAATACTAACATGGAGCAGGAACAGGTAGGATTATTCAGGAATGGTAGAAGCTGTCATGTTGTGGTTGCTGTGTATTGTACCAAGACTGTCCAGTGGCATTTCATGTGTAATGCACTTCTGCTGCAGTGGAGCTCCAGTCCTGGACTGGGATTTCTAGATAGTACCATAATGCAGACAAAATAATGCTTTGAGATGGGCACTGTTTCAGCCCAGTTAGATCTGTATCAATGGAGAAAAAATGTCATATGATATTCCAGAGAATAAATACCACATTACTCCATCTGACTAGCCACAGAATCGTTGCAGAATAGGATTAGAGGAAATGCCAGCAAAAGAAATGAGGCAGCTTTAGCCAACAGTTGCTGTGTATGTGAATATACGTACACTTAGAAAATATGCGTTTTCAAACTGATTATCTAGTTTTATGAAATGAGCAATTTTAAAGGAAAAAATCTCTGGAGTTATCAGCTTTATCATTGCTCAAAGGATAACATTTTTTTCAAGTATCTCTATATTAAACTGGGAATTCAGAATGGAGGGCTGGGGGTTTTTTTAGCTATCTGTGAAACACTTGCATTATTTCATAAAACAGTGGGACTCTGGCTCCCCACTACTGTACATTGTAAATAGCAATGATTTTATTTTCATTTTTGGAAAGATTTGGAGAGTTTACGGGTCAGTCTTCCCCTTCTTCTTCCTGTAAGAAGTCTAGTGCTGACTACTTGAATATGGGAGTAGGTGATATAGAAAGCCAGCCAAAGCACTGGTCAGTCTCATGGGAGCTATACATAAAATTTCCACATGCTCCACAGTCACTTAGTAATCTAAGCCTTGTTTAAAGCTAATGGGACTTGAAAGCACTTTGAACATTTCATTTTTTGAAAGCAAATTTTCACATACAGCAGTGTGCAGGCAGCAGGGCTGGCTGACTGGCTAGCTCAAAGCAGGTAGGATTGAGTTTGTGCTTGAAAATCAGCCAATTACTATTCACTGTGCTGTCCCTTGGCTGGTAATGAGAGAAGGCTGTGTTTTTCTAGAGCAAAGGATACAGTAGAAAGCCTCTACGTTGCCAGTAGCTGCGCTGGGCAGGATTTATCCCAATAAAGCATTTCAGTTGCTATATAAGCAGCATTTTACGGAAATGTCAAGCTAACAGGATTCAGTCAGATCTGTTTCTTATTGACAATCCATCTAAGTAAGGAAATAATGAAAAGCACATTTTAAATTCCTATTTCGGTCCTTATTAGCCCATTTTAGTATAGCTGAGGTGATCTACTATGGAACAGTGTTGCTGCATACTGTTTTTTTGGCGATAAGCATTGTGAGGTGGTATCGTTGCAAAAGGCCAAAAACAGAAATGGCAGACTGGCTGCAACTCAGATATATCTGACATGCATGGCATGTTCTGAAGCCTGAGTTAAAACTAGTGTTAGGAGAAAACAAACAATTTTATTTGCTTGCAAATTAAGTTCCAGTAGAAGTTTTTGCTTGCAAAATGGTATCTTTTCTCAGCTGACTATGAGGTCATTACTGCCTCTGCAAGCAGTTGGCTTCTCTTTGTGCAATCTCTGAATCTACTACAATAGGACAATTGTTAAAATAAGGTCGAAGACTGGGGCAGAGGTTTTTCCATACCTCACATTAGAGTAGCCATAGACTCAGGCATCCTTGCTGGTCTAACACACCTGTAGGGAAACCAGCCTCATTGGTAAGCCATCCACAACTTTGTTTATTTATATTTTTTCCAAGGCAAGAGACATTTGTAAGGAAGATTTTATCAAGAAATCCAGCGTAGCTGTATAATTACAATATGGCCCTGTTGAAGGTTATGTAATAATTAATACTTGTAAGGCTAAAGTTAGAAAGTGCTTTTCAAATGTCATCACACTCAACATCGGAATTAAATACAAATTCAAATTAAATAAATGGATAAAAGCAAAACCAAGTTTTTTTTTCTAGCTCCTCACAGGGATTTTATTTATTTCATTGAGATTCTTCAGTGCATAAAATGTGTATGACAGCTAGAAACTAGCAATTAATAAATAACACCAAAGCATTAGTGGCCAAGTTTTGCCAGTACAAATGTCTGTTGCTTTTTAGTGTGCTAATTGTTACAGTGATAGGCCGGGAGGAAACTTCAGTAAAAGTGAACAGGTGGATGGCACTGGGGTATCTTTTACCCTCAGTGCTGTCTTGGTTTCTGGAACAGACTTGGGAGGACTTTATTAAAGCTTTCATTATTATTTTCTTGAGACCTAAAAACATAAAAGAGTGATCTGTTTGCGTTTTGATAGCTAGTGATGAGCAGTGGGCCCATATGGTGTTGTGGTATCTTGACTTCAGCTTTATCTCAGATACCAAAATTGTTCATATAATAGAAACACACATACTGTGCCTATGAAAATGTTCTTTTGTAAACCTTTGAAATTAGTGTATGTTAGAGTAGAAAACAAATGTCTAAACCTATTTTGAGAGAGAAAAGACTGCATAATCTTTGCCTGAGTTTTTGAAGTTTTTATAGCAGAGTTTTGTTGTGGACTTCATAGAGGCATTAAATCCTTGAGACCTCCTGGAAGCATGAGTGAAAGTTCAACACATGCTACCATAACTGTTCAACAAGCATATGGTGAAGACTACTCCTGACAAATCAGCAGTTGAGCAGATCTTCAAAGTACCTTCCATTCAGAAACCAGCTCATTTGGGAAGGTGAATTCAGCAACAGCTGTACTGCTGTGTGGCCATGGAATTATAAAAAATACTGAACCAGCAGTTTATACTGCAAGTTGGCTAAGTCAGCACAACTGGGATCTGTACCTTTTCTTTATTGTAACCTGACTATTTTAGATAGAAAGGAGAAGACAGGTTACTTTCTGAAAAAGTAGAATTCAATCTTGAGACTCCTTAGCCTACCCCTGGTCACCTCAGGAGGTGTCCAGATTTGCAGAGCTGCTGACTAGTGATGAGCTTCCCAGGAGGTCATTGGGAGACTGACAGAACTGAACAGTCATGAAAATTTGGTCACATAATGATGCACCTGCAAATTCCTGTTGGTGAAATCTTGGGCGCATTGCCTTATTGGGTAGGGAAAAAAAAGTGTTCTGGTTATAGGAGATGTTCCCTTGCCTGCAGTCAGTGACATTTATAGTGTAAAGTGACAATTAGCTGCAGTTCATTACATACCTTTTTCTGAAGGGGTGTTTACCTCCAAACTCTAGCCTGGTTAAAAGAGCAAATAACATGTTCTTATGGATTATCAGATCTCTGGACGGGCAGTGCAGATTTGAAATTTTGCTTCCTCCTATGAAATAGATTATCCTACTAACAGCTACATCCGTCCCCAGAGGTATATTAGGAGAACAAGAGTTCTTGAATTTTTTTATCTACTACCTCATAGCCTGCTCCCAACATTTTATTCTCCTCTGGTTTTATGCCTTTGAGTGTATTTTAGACGATTTCTGCTGCATAATGGGTTTGAGGGTTTTTGACACTGTAGTTGCAAAAGGAATCATTGCTTTTGGGCTTTTGTTGTTATTTTTGTTGCCGTGCAGCCATATCTCTTAATAAGAAAACACTCACTGTGTCTCAAGTTCATTTTGAAGGGAACATACGTAGTAAAAGAATGAGGGCTAAAATGCAGCTCCAAGTAGGCATTTTAGCTAAGCATCTTTCAGTAGTCAAGCTGTAGGCAGTCACAGCAGCAAGCAGCAGGTTTTTGCTTCAGTAAAAAGTGAATGCAGTTATCATTGCTACCAGAAACCACAGTAACCAGTAGGGGAAGGGACCATTTTCTAATCACCTCCTTACGCAGTGTGTTTGTGTCTCCTCACTGTAAGGGGTATTTCTCTTTTCAAGATGGAGTTTAACTTCTGCAGGTATAAGTCTTGCATCTTGTCAGTCCCCTACCCCTTTCAGCACATATTTATGGCTCCCACTGCCCATGCGCTGTCCCTGGGGAGCCTTTGGAGCTTAAGGGTATTTGTTCATTTTCTGCTCATTTCTAGCTTTAATATCTGTCACTGAACTTGGTCTCTGGTGGACCAAATGTTAGCTTATGGATTTGACATTCTCTGCTAGAAAAAAAATTTTAGGAGCTGTTTGTTCCTTGTCTAAACTGCTTGCTTTTCTAGAAATTGAAAAACGACCCATAGATTTAAAAGTCCTATGTGAGTAAGTGCTGTATATGCTTCAGGATTCAGGCTTTACTTGTTTCTTCGTGTGCTGGCTTTATTACCTACACCTAAATGCTTTTTCCTGCGTTTTGGGCTAGTTCATCACATTCCAATTGATCACATACCCCAGTAGCAATACCAGTTATTACAAGTGGGTCTCACAATAGAAAGCAGAAATAGAGGCACTAGAAAACTCTGGTTACAAAAGCAGCTTTAAAGAGTCTAAACCATTCATAAAAGCTGTGTGATGTTCCATTTCCTAATACGATTTTGTTCCCAGAGCAGCAACTAACTACTGCTGGTAATAGAACCAATGGCTGTAATATATACAACCAATCGTTTCTGTTGAGTTTTTTCAATAATGCGTTAAATTAGCTAGGGGTTTGGAGGGTTGATTTCTTTTTCTTATTTTCCTTTGCTTTTCATCTTCTGGTTGCAGTGTGTTGCTGATCTCTCTTTTTCACAGCAAAGATCTTCGATACCAAGTTCTGTATTGTGGAGCTAATGGGGTGTGCTGCAGGCTTTCTGTTGGGTATCACAGTACCTTCTCTTCAGACCTTCTCCTTCTGCAGAGGGGCAACTGCTGAGAGTAACCTTTCTGCCTGTTGTGCACACATCTGTTAAGCTGATGCTTAGAACAGTTATAGGATCTTTCTGCCCCTACCATGAGTCTCTGGAATCAAATCTTTCAGTTCTTCAGGACACTAAATCCCACAAACCTACCTAGCCTCTAAAGCTTTTCAATTCTCGCTGGAGACAAGTAATTATTTATTCATATGTTAGAAAATATCTTTTAAAATGTCAAGAAGAAAAAAAAGGGGAGGTAGAAGAATTACTTTCTGAGACTTTAGGATAAGTTTTGGGGTGGGAATTTTTTTCAGTGTCCTGAAGGGGAAAGGAGTTTGGAGGCTATAACTCAAAATTGTGCCCGAAAAGCAAGAAAATATGTGAGAACATAAAAGGAAAGCAGGAAATCCTGCCAAGCACTTTTAATTATGATTGTCTTACTTGGATAGTAAGATTGACAAGAGCATATGCAGCACTGCAGAATAGGACATTTCTTCTAGAAGTACACTTAGAATCAAGTTTGAAGGACTTGTCGTAGCTCATCTCTTTCTCTGGCCTGCCAAAAAACCCATTAATTTTCATAAATAATTTTTTTCTTACAATTTATTATCTTTTTTTCTTTATGAGGAATGCCAAATTGAAAATCTACAGGAATAAATTAGTGTTTAAGATCTCTTCCCAGTTGTAATTTGTGAATTCCGGATTTAAAATGTAGGAATCTCTAAATCACAACACAAATTATGCAGTCTGTCTGGGAAAAAAGAAATCAGGATTAGATTGTTGCAGGTTATCCCAGAGCTGTCCAAAAGAAATGACTGTTACAATGTAGGGCCCAATTGTCTTGTATCTCAAGTGAATCTGTGATCTGTGGGAAAGAAAACTGAATTAATACATAAAACTTGTTACCACACCCCACAGTTTCTCAAACATTCTGGCTTCTTGCAAGGAGACAGGACCTGTGTAGACAGAAGATCTTTTCTTAACTTTTCTGCAGCATTACCAAAAATACACTCAGATTAAATTTATTGAAACATCACACAGTCCTATGAAGACAGAATGCAGGGAAGCCATCTAGATTTTTCTACATTAATCCAGGATTCTTGAAGCAATAGTGTTGTTCTTTTTTGTCCTTGATCAAGCATAATGTTATAATGTGTCATGAACTTGTAGGCTTTTTTCGGGACACTACTCTGTGGAAAACCACCTTTCCCTAATTCTGCTTTTAACGATGCTCCTTGAAAGATAACAGCAGTAGTAATTTAGCTGAATATTTGTTTCAGATTTGAGAGGAAGGAAAAAGCTATACAGAGATAGTATTTTCCTACAGTGAGTGGAATACTATGATTCCTTATAATTGGTAGGAGAGGCTGACACAAAACCTTTCCAATGCTGTCATGACTTTAATTGCCAAAGAAAGCTACATTGAATCCTAGAATATTAAAACACAAACACGCTAAACTTTCACTATAATATATACTAATTATATTACTGTGACATTCAAAATTGCTCTTGGACCATGACTTTATTACATATCCAGGACACTTAGGTAGAAGTAAAATGCTTGCTGTAAATTTCCGTATGATGGAGAGAGATTAAGCTCTTGTAATTCAGAATGAAATCTCACAAAAGTGTCGCCTGTTCTGTGCTGTTAATTAAAAGAAGAAAAGAAAGGTGTTCAGTTTTGCAGCCATAACATCAGCTTGAATTTAGTCATTTCAGAAACTGTAGTTTTAGATTCTGCTGTTAATTCTACTCTTAAGACCTTCTAACATTTCTTGTGTTCTAACAGTCATGGCTTCCTGTTGTTTTAAATGTCTCTTTCTCCTGTTACATGAAGAACAAAAGCAATTCAAGGAAACCTATAAGGAAATGAAAACTATAAGGAGACCTATGAAACTTGTAATATATGCATAATTTTTAAAGAGAGATAAAACAAGGGGGAGAATGCATAGCTTCTTTAAATGATATCTGCAAATTTTGGGTGGAAAAATTCTACTTTGGAATTGCTGAAAATAAATACAGGTTTTTTTAAATTCAAGAGTTTTAGTCTATTACCTTTTTCTTAAATTTTAAGTCTTAAGTTGTGTTATAACTGTCATGTTACTTGCCTAGTGAGTTGGCTTTGGCTTGCCTATCATATCATGGAATCACAAAGTCACCAAATGATTTGGGATGGAAGGGATCTTTAAATACCATCTAGTCCAAGCCCTCTGCCATGACAATATAGTAATAATATATTACTACATTTTCCACCAAATACTTAATTTCAAAGTGAAGATTTTATTTTCAAAGGAAGCTCGAAGTACACAACATGGGTGCCAAACTGCCCAGATCTGTCAGTGGTATCAATCTGTCAATCCCTATGGTTTGGTAATGCTTGAAGAGTGTTGGCTTCTTTACTAGAGGAACATTAGGCCAACACATTATCCATTTGTTCTCCAATTAGCTGATTCAAGTCATTCCTCTAAATAAGCTCCTAATTGTTTACTGCAATGTGACGGTTCAGTAATGGATTCAGTATGGATGTTAAGCTTATCATTTATATTGTTTACTCTTATTGGCTCAGTGACTTTAAAGCATTGGTTTAAAATTGGTGTGGCACAGTGAGCACTGCGAGTAAGACGTGTAGGCTGCAGACAGTATCAGGTGCACACAAAGAGATGTGGGGTTTTTCTCAACATTTTATATTTCTGTAGTATTTCCTGTGAGCTGGTACCCAGCTTCAGCACATGCTGGAGGAAGCCCTGTATGTTCATGAACAGAAGTACACAGGCTGGGGGAAGCACTGCAGAGGACCTGCTGCTGTGGCACATCAGGGTTCTTTGCCACTTTCCCCACTGTTTAGCAAAGGGATACACTGCAGCAAAAAACTATAACTTCTGTCTCACTTCAGGAACTACAATTTAGGAGCTGGGCTAATTTGATGGATAGTGTATACTAAGAAAAATATTAGAAACCAGGAAAGGCCACATAGTCCATTGGGGCTCATTTCATTCCAAATGCACCTTCCCTAGGTTATCATCCAATTGCTAAAAGAAAGAGTGATGTTATCCATTTTTTATAATTCCACTTCTGGGTATTATGGAGATAAATACCTAAGTGCTGGAGAAAAGTTAGTTCAGAACACTATTTCAGGAGAAAAATACTTAAATGCAGATAGGTAGGATGACAGAAAAGAAATTGACCGACCCTAAATGAAAAATATGATGATGGTGATATGAATATATGTGTACAGTCACGGTTTCACAGAGTTCCCCAGAGACAAGCTTCCAATCATGAGACTTTCAGGTAGTAACCTTTCATTTGATTTATTGTTTCAGGACCAATGCAGGAGACAATATATGACTTCTGGAGAATGGTATGGCATGAAAACACAGCCAGCATAATCATGGTTACTAACCTCGTAGAAGTGGGAAGGGTAAGTGGTTTTTGTACTTAAAAAGATTAAAGGCATCCAAGGTGTTTGCTTTCTGCCATTAAATAACAGACCAACAAGCTTCTAACATACTAAGTATAGCACATAAAATATGTATGACTGCCTGTGCTGAGAGGTTCGTTATCAATTGTTTTTAAATACGCCTTGGATGCTTGACTTTGATAACATTAGCACAATGAGAAAGTAACTGATAAAGCTGCATTCTCTAGCAAAGACTGACAAAGAGAGGGAGTGTCATATATTTGTACGTATCTCAGATATACCATTTCTCTTAAGAGAATCAGTACATTTGTTGCAGAACAAGGTATGGAATCATCTCTATTTTTTTAAGAAAGGCTGAGGAGGAGGGAGTCATTCTGAAACAGATATCTGAGAAAAGTAGTTAAACTATGAAATTGCTTCTTGGTATATTTCTCTTTACTGGTCTGGTTTGTTTGAGTTTTTCTTCCTGAAAGCCTTCTGGACTAAATCAGAAAAAATTAGGTTTACACATTTATACACTGTTCATTGATCAGGAGATCATGTTCTGCAGCTAGATAGTAAAGAAGAGCTTGAGTTGCCTGTTTGATACTATGTACTTCTCATTCTTTGGTTAGTAGCTTCTAAAGTAGGTCTCCAACTCTAGTTTTCATGGCTAATTTTGTTTTCAGCAAGTATTGAATAGAACCTTTTTCTTTGTTTCCCACAACTGTCAATAAGTGAGTCATTTCATTTACTGCTTTGTCAGTGCACTGCTGTCTTAGTTCCCATCTGGGATGTTTTTATCAAGAAAATTTCCTTGGGAGTTTGGCATATAGCCTTCATTCAATATGGAAAGAAATCCCACTGCTTTTGTGGGAACTACTGCAATTACTGTAAATCAAAGTGTTAAAATAAGAAGTTAAGTGCACACATCTTGGTTTGAGCAGCACAGTTTTAAGAGATGTTTTTAATTCCACACTAGTGGAGTATCTGATACCCCCTCTGCCCTGTGCCATTTGCATTAGGAGAGAGCACTGTTTATGTGGTATGAGTTAAAGTCCTTTTGAGCAAGTCCAGTTTTACAATCTCAGTTTGTTCTTCCGTATGTCCTTTGTGAGCTGATAATATAAATCCCAACATTTAGATATCTGTGTGCACAAGCCTGCTAACAGATCAGGTGCCAGTATTATTTTTAGATGTAAAAAAGATGGAGATTGTGACTGCAATTAACACCTGCTGCAGGAACACATGTACAACTAATTGCAGAGACAAAGAGAGATCATGGAGGCCGCTTTAAAAATGCAGTCCCTTGAGTGAGGAAGAAGGTGGAAATAGCTGGATGGTCACGTATCAGTTCAAAACGGAAGGATTTGTAAGAATAGAAAGCTCTCCAGCAAACCTCTTTGTTAAAGCTTTATACACATTCATAAGTGCCCAAGCGAACAACTTAAAAAGGGATGTTTTCAGGGTATGAATAAACAAGCCTGAGAGCAAAACCAGCATTCCGCATGAAACCACATACTGTTTTCCCAAAGTCAGTATTTGGAAGCACCAATTAGAGTGAACTGTCGGATGTCAGCAAGGGAGAGACCAGTCTTGGTGCCAGTGCTGGCAGCCTCTGCTCACAGCATTTAGGTGCACAGCATATTCCCACAGCAGCAAGGAATGGTTTGTGCCACCATGGAGATTTCTTCAGCGTGCAAGAGTCCTAGTGGGATACAGATCTGCAGGTTTGTTGTTTCTGGCAGTGGTAGAAATGACTTTGTTCTCACTTTCTCTGGGGGCCAGCATAGGTGAGATCAGAGAGCAGAAATTGAAATGAGCTTTTAATGGAAATAAAATCATATGAGCCACAGAACAATATACTCACTCCTCCATTGGTGTTTTTGTGCCACTCCCAGAGCTGGAATCATCAGCAACAAGGAGGCAAATTACAAACACACCATCTGTCCCTCAACCCCTAACACAAGCTCTGTGCCACCTTGAGTAGTAATGATTTTAATGGGCTTTTGGTAGCATTCCTGTAGGGCAGACTTAATAACCTTCCCAAACTTGAGGTTTGCTATTTCTGTTCCTACCACTGGTATAAGATTTATAGGGGTTTCTTATTTTTACTTTTTAATCGTGTTGACCCATTGTAAGCCAAAGAGGAAAATTCTTTTGCATTTTCAGGCAACCAGAATTTTCAAAATTTAACGTTTGCCACACGGTGTACGGCCTTCATGAATTAATCATTGAGGGGGCGTATGTGTATTTGTTTACCAGGACTGGCTGGATAGTCATTAAATCAGTGCTAGGAACTTGCTTCTTGCCCTGGAGCATTATGCATCAGGACTGTTTTAATTGCTGCTGGAGGAATCACCATGAGGCTGTCCCTAATGCAGGCACCTGCTGCAAATGACTCAGTCCCCACATTACCCTCCAGCAGGGTCCAGGTACATCTGCCAATATCTGTCATTATCTGAGGCACACTTGTCAGAACCACACATCCCTTTAAGCTCCTGTGTGTTCCAGCGAGGGACCCTTGTCAATGTTTCTGGCACCTGCAGACTGCTGTGCACCTGGTATTTAAATGGCACCGAAATGTGTTTTGATTGTTTTCTCTCTTTAATGAACCCACCTGAGGGACATTTAGCTCTTTATCTAGTAGCCTGTTACCCAGTCACTCACATCCACACTGCTTGTGTGCAAATTCCGAACTAGCTTCTGCTGTTACACTAATACATCTGCCAGAAGTCTTATCACAAAATCTGCAGGGCTCCCTAAGGAGACTTTTGTACTGATAATTTAAGCTAATGATTCCTAAACATATTTAGTCAGTTTTATGAAGACCTCATTAGAATGTGACTGTTTATTAAAAATCTAAATGAGGTCTCACAGTCATTTAGAAAAAGCACTGCTGAGTTGCATGAATAGTTCTTTGATAAAGGATGATGAAGTGGCTCTTAGTTAAGGTTGGCCTAGGTTGACATAACAACTTTTACCAAAAAAAAACCTGAACAAATAAGCAGCCCTTGAAGCAACCTTGAAAAAAGGTCTCTGTCTTCTTCATGCTGGGATCAACAACTTTTCACTCACAATGAAGTTCACAAAAAGAAAATGGCAAGTTATTAATGGTAATGATCCAAGAATCAGAATTTTCCAAGCTACACACTAATGGATGCAAAGCATAAACGAGAATCAAGATGCATATAATTACATCAGTGTGACAACAAGCTGTTTCAAAGTAATGTATTCTGGATTATATTAATGCAAGAGGCCTCCATGCCCATGTCTGTAAGTGGCAGAGCAACTGAAGATAGTAGAGTAATTTCAGGGAGCATCTTTACCTGGGTGATTTAGCATAATCTGGTGGATTAGTCTGTAGAAAACAAAAAAATTTTATCCAGTAGTGTGGTGATGTTATGATCACACAGGGTGATCATATAATAGACACAGAAGAACATCTTGCTTTCACTCCAAGAGACCGCTCTGGAGGGCAAACTCCAAAAGACACAGAAAAGTAATGGGAACAGGATCAAGGTGTTTATGTACTGGCCAAAGTCTCGGGTTGTTCCTGATTTGTTTCAGTGTTTGCACACAATGAAACCTTTCTGTCTTCCTTGAAGAGGCATGGTAGGAAGATTTAGAATATATTCAATTGTGCCATCTAGCTGTCAACTCCATCTTGCTCTTGTTGGGTTGGTACTAATACTTAGTTGGCAGAATCTAACTTGGCATGTCGCATTATTTGTCATTTTTCAGTAGTTGCTCTCTCTCCCGCTTGCATAGGCAGAAGAAATTTAGTAATAACTGCTAATAAATGCTGAAATGCACTGGCAAAATTCAGTGGAGGTGGTTATAAATAAATGCACTGCAAGGACTTATGATTGTCTATCATGCTTTTAATGTAACAAAGTATTCACAAACAAAATCACCATAAATACTAATAAAAAATAAAACGTCACCCCAGGAGCATAGTAATTACAGTAATTAGAGTTTCTCAATTATTATTCAGAATTAGAAAACAGCCAGTGCTAATAGTGTTAATAAGCACACAAAAGACCCTTTTTGTGAAAGGAGGCGAGGTTGACTGCAACAGAATGGATGTGACACAAAGGGGAATGAAGGTCAGCCACAAACTGGTAAATAGCCTCTATGCCTGTTCCCACACCTTTGTGCTACCCAAAGTGCCTCTCCCTACCATCTTATCCCTCAGGAGTGGTGTACTTTCCTGATAGTCAGTTCACACTCCTCCTAGGTGACATTTCTCTCCCAAGTGCCAGAGGGGCTGTATCTGCACACAGTGGTGGTTTAACTTTTCTTGGCTTGTTTTCCTGGACCTGTGCTTGCCATGTTATGTATGGGGCAATTCTCTTCAAAAATGGGTATAAGTCTGACTTTTCATGCTTAAAAGAGTATTGAGTTCCACATGACAGCGAGGAGACCCATATAAGAGTCTTCTGACAGAGGGAATATCTCCTCAATGCTGCCTTGCTATGAAAAGCATTACTTGTTGTAAGATAAATGGTGTCAGAAAAGGGTTGTTCTTCCTAGGAAAGCGTGTGTGGGCACAGCCCTAAGCAGCAGTATGTTTATGTCTTTGGGTTCTCAGGATGTGCAGCACTGGTCAGCATTCAAGAGACATTTCTTAAACAGATTCAAATATGTTTCCCTAAGAAATAAAACCCAAAATTCTTTATGATGAACCAGATCTTCTTCAGGTCTACTTGGTAATTTGTGTTACCGACAGAGATTAGACATCCAAGAAAAACTGCTGAACAAAACCCAGTCCAAACATTTATTACAGGAAACAGATTAAAAGTAAAAAAAAAAAACCAAAATCCTTATAGGAAATTTCAGCAACATAAAACCTGTGAAACTTCCAATTGACTTAGCACCTGTGCTTAGAATGAAAATGGAATTTATCACAAAGCTAATATTAAGTTTGTACTTACACATTTTAGAAGTTTTGAGAATCTTCCATGCAGAAGATCCTTCTCCTAAACAAAGATAAACACAAATTGTATTTGAGATTCAGATCACCCAATACTGTGATCTTGCAGAGGTGAAACACAGTGACTCTTCAGCATGTCTCACAAAAAGCACGTTTGTATTTAGTATAAATGGAAGAACACTCTGTCTAATTGAAACTGCCTCTAAATGTAATAAGCCAAATTACCTACACTGGAATTAATTCAGGATACTGGTGTTAATGCTCCTTAGGAGGTGTGCCAAAGAGTTTGTATGCATACTAGTGGCTAAGGTTTAATTTTAACTTTTCTATTGAAAGAAAGAAACCACATTTTGTAAATAAGAGGGGAAATGTTGTTATATGAATCCATCTGCTTCCTCAAGATAATTCTAGTCCCAGCTTCTTAAACCTATAAACAGCATCCTTCCCCATCCACCAAAATTTTTTCCTAATCTAGTTTACCCCCCAAAAATGGGACTTGTGCTTATGGTACATAAGCACAAGGTATTAGATTCTACTGTTATACTTTTGTTGTAATCCCAGTATCTCCTTTTGGGTAGAGGACTTAGATACTTTTATAGAATATCAATGAGAAAAACAGAAAACCAATGAAAATTTAAAACTATTGTTGATCTTTCAAGTCAGTGAACCATTCTAGTCATCAGAACAGATTTCATCTTTCTAGATTTTTAGCCAGAATTAACAAGTTTACATTACTGTATTATAATTAGTAGAGAAGAAGCCCTTAAGGAAAATTTAGTTTGTCATTCTTCAGGAAAGAGAAGGAAGGACTCTTTGCAATTTTTAAAAAAATACGTGCCCAGGTTAGCAATGTTAGCATCATTGAAACAAAACATCAAGCTGGAGACATTCAGCACTGTCCCGTGTCATGCAGAGCAGACATGGGTTCAGCTCTCAGTGTTTTGTTATATTCTCATCTCTAGTAAAAGCTATGTTTCAAAGAATGTTAATCAACACAGATTAATATCTTAATGCTCACTAATCCAATTGAGATAATTCACTTTGAGAAACTAACAAAAGAGGTTTACGGATACACAAATGCACTGACTCCTTTGCTGGACTAACTGAAGTGCCACCAAGGTGTAGGATGCAACTTTAGGTGCAGTTCGCCAAGAGGGCTGGCTTCAGGTTCTTACTTGAAATGTGAGGGCTAGAAAACTGGCTTCATAACTGCAAATCTCCTCACCTCAGCAGTCTCTTGAAATTATCTCTCAGTCTCTCTATGAAGGGAGAAGTATCCTGGAGGCACTGACACAGTTTTACTTTACCCAGTAAAGTAACATGTAGAGCTATCTGAGCTAACATCAGATGATCAGCTTTTAGAGCCAGAAGGCAATCCACTACGTAGGTGGTGCTCTGTACCCAGCTAATGGCGTGATTCTGCTCTTGGAATGGAAGCATGGTTCAGAGCGCAGGCTGTGCTGCTCGATGCAGGCACATCGGGTCCTTGGAGCACAGGATCTGAGAACTAGGGCCATGATTTCACAGTTGTGTCAGGAATGAAGACTGGCTTTGAGGAGTTTCAGCTAACCATCCTTCATCCTGGCATGGGACCACTCTTCTCATGTGTTCTGTGCTCAGCCTTTCTTCTTTGAGGGCTGTACCGAGGTGCACAAAATTACCTAAACGTAAGCAATGAAGCAGAGACAATCCATATTCCTCTATTGGTATTAACAGTGGAGGCAGGAACACTGTAACAACTTTACTTGGATTGCCTTACCCTAAAGCAACTCTTCTAGACCAAATCTTCTTTATGGTCAAAGGGAGGCCACACCACGGGTTTGGCCTGTCATCTTAATTTCATCTAACCCACTCTGCCAGGTTGATGGCATGATAACAGAATACCTGAGTCTTAAGAACAAAGGAATCACAGTCATTTTGTCAGGTGGAAAGCCTTTGTTTCTGGCTGCTGCTGGGCACACCCAGAAAGCCAACTCTTCTGGACCCACCAGGGCACCAGAAGCACCCACCAGGCAAGTTAGGGCTGCAATACTGGGGCAACTTAGGGCAGCAGAAAGTGGAGAATAAAGTCAGCTTTGGGTCGGCCCTGGAAGAAGTTAAGCTAGTAAAAGTTATGGAGACCTCTCTTCTCCACCCTGGCAGCTGTGAACAACGTAAAGTCTTCTGGCTGATTTCACAGAGACACATTCATCTCATGGTGCTAAACAGTATCTCAAATATTGCATTTCTCAATAGTGTTCCACTCCTCCTTTAGAAAACTGTAGAATGAAGTACAAAGCTAATAACAGACTTGCTCAAAAGCAAACAGAAGAAAATGAAAAAAAAGGAAGACTGGGGGTTTATCTCCTGTCAAAGGTTGTTTTATAACATATAAAATATTCTTATATCGTAATACATTTTTTGTTTGAAAAGTATTTAAATAAAAATACCTATTTTAGCTGAACTCAGCCAAATTGAGGTATCTGTTATCTGAGCTATATCTGTAAAACCTGTTAAAAATTTTATCAGTGAGCATGGTTGGCTGTTTCATTTTATAGCCAAGAGGTTTCACTTCAAAATTTATGTCTGACTTATCATCATTACTTAGTTCAGGATTAATTTTAAATTAGAATGTATAATACTACTCTTCAGTAATGACAATCCATGCAGGGCATAGTCAGTTATATCACCCTTGTGCTAAGAATATTTCAGAATCAAAGGAAATTGGAAACTTTGAATAATCAGTGTTATTTAAACTGTTCTGTATGGGCTGTATTTCACAGCCAACTCACATATTAAGTCTGTAATAGTACTCCTATTCCAAAATTCTGGGTAAATGAATTACTGTCCTGACTTTCCTACTGCCTTTAGCTACTTGTGTCACATTGCCAAGTGGTTAAATATACACCTTT
This sequence comes from Sylvia atricapilla, assembly GCF_009819655.1. Taxonomy (NCBI): domain Eukaryota; kingdom Metazoa; phylum Chordata; class Aves; order Passeriformes; family Sylviidae; genus Sylvia; species Sylvia atricapilla. The sequence goes on along the minus strand of NC_089140.1, from coordinate 101,744,546 downwards.
GGAAGTCACAATTGGTGTTCATTAGCCATCCACAGCCTACATTGTTTGTTATATTTAGAACTAGCAACAACAACTTTCCACCTTCATTTTTAATTCTAATTCTCACACGTTAGACTATTTTACTGGGAGATGGAACTAGAGAGTGGAAGTAGATAATTCTCTTCTCCAAATTTCTAAAATTATTAGTAAAATAAACATGTTTGAAACAATTGGACAGTGTACCTTGGGATGAATAGATTAAACCAGAGCATTTTCATTATGTCTCTGGCAATCATCCTTTTATCTCATCTTGTGATGAACATCTGTATTTTTTGGCATGTTGGTAGGATATAAATGTGGGGTGTATGTGAACAAACTCTCAATTATAATTCTGCTCAGATGAGATTTCAAAATTATGTTTTCTGCTTTGAGGATGATATTTACTGTTATGGTAGCAACTATGTGGAAAGAAAAGATCTAGTGCGTTTAATATTCAGTTCTGGAATCATGTATCAATTATTTAGTTAAACCTTCTGTTAGTAAGGCTTTTTTGTAAAACACGTACCAAATGTTTATAAAATGGAAAAGATTCGTCAAGTTGTGGTAGCTGAAGCCATGCTAAAAAGAAAAAATGAACATATGCTACCAGCAGTGTTTCTCATATTTAATGAGTAAAACCATATTCTATTTTGTTGCAATTGTCTTTTCTTGTACAAATAAAGGCCCTGATCCAGTAAGCATTTATAAAGGTGATTATTTACAGTACTTAATCTACTTCTGTCTTTAAGACACCTTTGCATTTGTCTGGGTGGTCCTAGAGGAGATGGGAGATGGATCTTTAAGTATTTACTTGACTTTTGGTTCACCAGGAGTCCATGAAGTTCTCAGGTCCAGAGCTCAGCACATGCAGAGCATTACAGAACAAGAGCCAAAAGTAGGAGAAAAGCCTAAATTAAAATAAAGTTGGGTTTGGGTCTTTTTTCCTCTGCTAGAGAGTGAATCATCAGCTGGTCTGTGGCTCTGACTGAATTCTGGCATGGTTCCCATGGCTTTTACCACCCCTATTCCACTTGGGAGAGTTTTCAGGAAATTGTGTTGTCATGGATCCTTCTGCTCAGCTCCAGTCTGCTCCGTGCCCAAAATCCCCTGTGCAGCAGAGTAAGAAATCCCTGGCGGGTCCAAGCTGCAGGAGGCACAAAAGGCTATAACTTCTGTGCAACATCTCCCAGTGCTCCCCTAATTATTCCACTGTATTATCTTAAATAAGGTTTAAAAAAGAGTGGAGTCAAATCCAGCAGTTGAGGCATAAAAGCATGGGGACTGTGCTCTTCTAAATCAGTCTTTCCGAATTGTCCTTAGTTCTTAGCCGTAATCCAGACAGTCTGAACTTACCAAGTTAAAAAACAGGCAATTTTATTCAGCCAAGGTTGCTCTCCCCCTTCCCCCCTCCTCCCCCCTGACTGTTTATTTTGCTAAACTAGAGCTGTTTCAAGGATGGCAGGCACCCATCAGAAAGAAACAAGGCTAAAGTTAGCAACAAAGAGGCGTGCTGATGAGCAGTGCTGTGCCTGGGATCACGGCCGCAGCTGCTCCCTTCCTATGTGCATTGGCCCTCTCCGTGTGGTTCAGGTTCCACCTATGGAACGGATACGTGAACAGGCAGCAAAAGGGAATCAGCTCCAGAGAAGGGGTTGTCAGTATGTTGCTCCAGCCCAGAGGCTGTGTGAATTCTCCCACTCTTCATGAAGAGTCAAAAAGTCGTCTTAGCCATAGGTGGGAAAACCCTGTTTCAAAGAGCTTCTGGCGATGACTATAAAAGGGTCAGCCTGCTGGCCTGAGGGATTTGAACAATGTGAATTTTCTGGATTATTTTAACAACACAGACAAAACAATGAGCATTCAATGTTTTTCACTTAGCTTCTATGAGAGGGCTTTTGGAAATACATCTGAACATGATAAGATCTGAATAAATATCAAGTAGATGCAACAATAGGTAGCAGCAGTAACTACTAAACTGCTTGCAACAATGTTTAATGCTTTTGAAATGTTTGTTCATTGCTTACAGTGGATAGATACGTTTTAGGGATGAATTAGAGATGAATTCGTCAGAGATCCTGTTGTTAGAGATCCTAGGAACGGCCCTCAGCTTGGTCCTTGGCTCATGGAATCCCTCTCCTCCTCTCTGGCACCCTGTCAGCTTTCTGGCTCTTGAGAGTGGGGACGGCAGTCTTGGTACCCTTGCCCTGTTACAGGAGAGCTGAGCACTGTCCAGGGTCCCAGCTCCAAGCCTCTCTCCGTGGAAGGGAGCTCTGGTGTTGCCAGTCATCCTGAAACCACCCTTAATACCAGATGAAATGTGAAGACTATAAAGAATTTTTCTAGCCAATACTAATGCGGTTACCAGGTCTGAAGACAAGCACAGGAAAATAAATAAAAACCTGCTTATAAAGCTACCTGAACTCTATCTCTGCTCTAGGAGCTTTCCATCAGCTGTGTAAGCAGAAACAAGGTGTTAGGATGCTTGTATAATTTTGTGGCTAGGAGCCAGGGGTTCTGACCAGGCTACTCTTTTTCTCTGAAGAGGATTCTGATGTGGGGCTCTGTTTTACCAGCCCTTCACTCCATTCTATTCAGGTTTAAATTTTATCCTGCTAATGAGTTAGAAAAAGGGCCAGAACTAATGACCCTGCCTGGACAAACTTTTTTATTTTATCAGCCAATGTCACTACTGTGATGTGGCAAAACCTCCCATCCATACAGACAGTAAAGAAGGATTGTACACAATTATCAGCTCCATTCTGGAAAAAATGCTTAAGAAAATGTAATTTCTTCTTCTTCTTCTTGACAGCATAGGGTTTGACTTCCTGCATAATCTTTTCTATATTAAACATGGAATTTGTATAAATAAATAATTTGAATCCTGCATTGCAGTTTTCACTACATGCTTATACACATGTTCATCTGTTTTACCTTTTGCTCGGGATTAAACGTGGTAGTAATCCAAATATTTTTGTGTGAAAATAGATTTGAGAAATACTCTTACCAGCTGTGAAGTTTAATTTTTTTTCTGTGAGTTTTCCATTGAATATTTAAAGTGCTCGAGTTTTTTACCTGACTCATTTAAGTGCATTTTTAGGTAAACTAGATTTACATGTATTGAAAGATCAATTTTAAATTTTCCCTTTGGTGGGAGAAGGAAAGAAACTGTTTCATGCAGCAGATGTATAACAGATGCCACTCCTAGCACGTACTGCACTACTGGATGATGGCCAGATGCTGTGGTGATAGCATAGCCATTACCATGATAAAGCAGAGTAAGAGAGAGATGTAAGTAATGTGTTAGCTTCCCAGCCCACCACTTTGTCCACACAAATGGGAAGGAGGAGAAAATTCTTAAGTCTGTCAGCTATCTACATGGTCATATACATTCCTCAAACCACCCACTTTTAAAAAACAGCAGTTTAGGTTGAGCTGAGTGAAATGAATCCTGCCCATAATGTTTGGAGTTATCCAGTGAATTAGTAGTTAAGCTATGCAGAGTTATAGTATTTAAAACCCGGGCATAAGCCTCAGCTCTTGACATCAAACATTGAGTTTTGATATTTGACCTCTCATCAGTTCCTTTGGAAAGTTAATCTGAGAAAACAGGTGCTTTTCTAAAAACAGAGAATCCTACAATAAATATCTTGAGAATCATACAATAAATATCTTGAGTTAGAAGGAATCCACAAGGATCATAGAAGTCCAGCTCTTGGCCCTGCACAGCACCATCCTGAAGAGTCACACCATGTGCCTGAGAGCAGTGTCCAAACACTTCTTGAACTCTTGTCAGGTTGGTGCTGTGACCACTTCACTTGGGAGCCTGTTCCAGTGCCTTAACACCCTCTGGGTGAAAAGCCTTTTCCTGATACCCAACTTAAACCTCCCCTGACACAGCTTCAGGCCATTCCCTCGGTCCTGTCACTGGTCACCGGTCACCATAGAGAAGAGATCAGTGGCTACCCCTCTTCTTCCCCTCGTGAGGAAACTGTGAACTGCAATGAGGTCTCCATCCTGTCCGCAAAACACTTTTATTTTAGGAGGTAGAATGATATTTTTAAAGGCAAATCAACAAGTAGAGGTTGAGGGAAAAGCTTTTGGTGGTATTTTACCCTCTGGGCACACTCTGCTCTGGAAAGCACAGGAAATGAACAGTTACCATCACTGAACTGTGCAGGTATGAACATCCTTTGTGCTCCTAACAAATTTGCCTTACTTCACTAAGCACAACACAAAGCTCATGGGCAACTCTGAAAGCTGTCTTAAGAAGAGAAAATGCAATGTCCCTCAAACATTTAAGCATTTCCACATGCAGAAAATGTGACTGTTTAGTGCATGATTGCACTTTAAATCAGAAATCATTGCACAGAATCAAAAATGGCTTCTGTATGAGCCTTCTAAAATAAATGAACCTTAATTTCTTCTCTATCTTTTAAAGGTCAAATGCTGCAAATACTGGCCAGATGACACAGAGATATATAAAGACATTAAAGTTACCCTAATAGAAACAGAGCTGCTGGCTGAATATGTGATTCGAACATTTGCTGTAGAAAAGGTAAGTTTCCAAATTCAGTTTCTTAAATACAGTGATATCTGCCAAAGTAACTTACATGCAGATTCAACAAGGGAAAGTTAAATATTTTGACTGACATCCTGGGTTTGGGTTTGTAGGTATTTTGGGTAAACGACTGCCGCCCTCTTATGGTAATCTGTGTTTTTCCTCTTCAAATGCAGCAACTGTTCTGTGCTTTTCATCACTGTTGGCCCCTGTCTGAGTTAAAAAAAGTGATGTTCCTTGCCTAGGAGAAATCGAAGCCTCCCTCCCAGCAATCAATTGAAAAACACATTTGTGCTGCTTTCCCATCTTGCGTTCCCCACAATCATTTTCTCTCTGTACCAGAGGCTGCATGCAACATTATTCAGAAGTCTGGTGGAGAATACGGTTGTCTGTTGGGCTGGGGTGTGCCTGGTTTGCAGAGACAGAATTGTAACAAATTACTGTTCTTCTCAAGGCAATTTCCTTTTTCATGTGGAATCAGTCCTTACATGTAGAGTTCCAATCAGTGTGTTGTATTACTGTTTGTTAGAATAATGCCACGCATTTGTTTGGTGCTTTGTAGCTTGTAGAACTTGCAGCTCCCCAGATGCAATATATGGAAAACATACAAATAACAAATAAGGTGCTCGCTTGAAAGCAAGAACAGGCAGGGTCGGTCAGTGGTGAAGTGTACCATGCCTTTTGTGTCAATTCAGCAGTTTAATTCAGAGTTCATTAAAGGACAGAAATGTTTTAATTTTATGTATCAGGACCCATTTGAGTTGCAGAACACCAAGGGCCTCCTTGGTAAGACTAGCTATTCCTAATGGGACACCGAAGTAATGCTCCATCGCCATGAGTAGATTTTCAAGTAATTAGCTTAGAAAGCTTCTTTTCATTTAGTTGAAGTACCCATGATTTATTGGTTCTCTCTAACGATGCAATAGTGTTCATTTATGGGTTTGAGGAACATAATATTTAGCATCAAAGAATCCTGCACCCAGGCACCTGAAACTGCCAAAAAAGGCTGCCCCATAGGGTCTCTGTACACACATCCAGAGGAACAAAGGAATTAGGGGTTTTTCCTGTTTTATTCTTCGATCTTACACTTAAATATGCATCAATACAGCAACCTGAGGGTAATGCTAATAGAATTACGTGGCTTGAATGAATTGAAATATTATGTCATGTTTACTACTATACATATACTGTGTACTGAACTCACTCAAGCCTGTTGTTTCCTTGCATTTAGGTATTTTTAATAAACAGATGAGAAACGTTGGCTACACTTTGAAGTAGATGAAGCACTGGTTGATTTCTATTCTGCAAATTTTAAGCTCATGCTTTGATGTTAGCTTTTCACTTCTTAACTGGGACTGAAGAAAAGACCTAGAGGATTTTACAGTTGAACATAACCAAACTGTCTTGAATAAGTGCATTAGAACAGATAGAGATAAAAGGCACTAAACATTTTATTTCATTTTAAAAATCTCCATCTGAAAAGATTTCTTTTAGATGCTACTTTTTAATAGTTGGTAGTTTTTCAGTGAGCCTCTAAAAGCAGTGTCACTGTAGTTTGAGAAAAGTACATTTGTTTTTACTCTATTTTCCGTATTTTTTAACTCCTCCCATGGTACTGGAACATCAAGTCTGTACATCTCTTTCACCGTAATTCTCTCAACTTTATATTTTTGATGTACTGAGATTGATACTTTTCACCTTCCCTAAGTCAAAAGTGCATGATGAGACAGGGAGCACCCTAACTAAACATGCAGATAATCCTAATTGAAGGGTGGAGCCTTTCAATTAACATTGGAGCCTCCTTTCCAAAGGACTTGCAGATTTCACTAACAGGAACTTTAGTAATTCAACAGGAAAAATTGCAGAGTTCTGTGCCTTAGGTGGCCTAATCCCCTGTGTCAGTACAGGGTGACTTCTGGGCGTAGCGTCTGAAATACAGAATGATTTAAGATTTAGCACATCTGAACTGCAAGGGCAGAGTTAAGAGAACTGGCCTCATCCATTGTGGTCGAGATGAGGAGGAGGGGTAAGGAAGATCTAATTGCAGCCTGCAGCTCCCTCACAGATGTCCAGAAAATCAGAGGGATCAAATTCTTAAAGACCTCTAGTCCCTTCTCACTGTCCTTTCTGTTTGTTCATGAACATCTCATACCTGCTCATAAAGTACAATTTAGAAGCTGATTTGCTTGAAGATAAATTGATCACTTACTTCAGGGTTTGGGGTTTCTTTTGGTTTTTTTAGTGGATATTGAATAGAGGGGGAATAATGCTGAGAAAATTGAACCCAAAAGTGCAGTCTGATTTTAAAGACTGTTTCCTAGATATGCTTTGCATTGTGTGAATAAGCAGTTCCTTTGAAGCAGTTTCTTTACAGCACAAGAGTTAACTCAGATTAATAAGTCATACATGAATAGTAACATACAGCAGCAGCATAAGGTCTTTGTAGAATTTTTTAACATCCTAGGGTTTAGCAGTGTACACCATTTTCTGTTTGTTTCAGCTGTATAGTCTTTACCAGCTGAACATATGCTTTTATGATTCATGCAGTTGTGTGCTATTTTGGGTTTAGAAACCAGCACGAAAGCTAGATATAAAAATCATTCCTTTGTAGATATAATAAGAAAACTCATTGTGAAAGTATCCTATATGCAAAACCTTTCCTAAGTAGCTGTTAACAATGACAGACAAAAATGCAGTCAGCCTGACAGACAGCCTTTTCACAGCTAAGGCAGAAGATGTACGGGACATAACCTGATCTGTGTAGCAGCCAGGCACATTGCTTTGGAGGGGAAGTTTGTCTTTTGTAAAGTGATTTTGAACATCTCAGCTGTATACAGCATGAAGAATTTGTATGGGGTGTTCACTTCAGGCCTCAGCTTGTATCGTCATGGCATTGCTTTTTTCTATGGGATCTTTGTTTCTTTGAGGGTCACAGGCAGTTGTTACAAGCAATACAAAAGTTTTTGAGAGACTACCTTCTCCTAAGCAGAGCTATGTACAGAGTTGAAGGCCTTGCTTATGGTAGCAGAGATGTGTTAACTAATACACTCCAAAATCCCCAGAGAGCAGGGACCAAGCTGTATTTGAAAGTGTTTGCTAGACTGTCCTAAAATTCAAATTGTTTTGTCTATTCCTGGATTTCAGTATGGTTTAAAATTGGTTTTTAGGATATAAGGTCATTTCTGTTTCAGGAGTGTGATCTCCTCAGTCCACACCACTGCCTCATTTGCTCTTAATCCTCTCCCTTGCCTGCCTTTTTGTGTCAGTTTCCAGGGGAGATGAGATATTCCTCCGAGCAGATGCGCTGTCTCCACAGACCCCCAGCCTGTTCTGTCTGAGCAGCAAAGGCTCCAACATACACTAAGTCCTCTTTAGTCCTGTAGCACTGGCATGTCCAAAACCGCTCCACCAGTGAAAATCCCAGACTAGTGCATAATAGCAGTAAATTAAGAAGCTTATATTACTTATTATTCGAAGAGAATGAAACCTTTTATATGCAAACCAGCTCAAGACAGGAAATACATCTTTAAGAAGAAAAGCTATAAACTACCAGTTACTAATATTGTTCACATTTAGTCCAGCCTAGACATGATGTGTCATAATTTTGCTGTTTGCTTATGCACTATGCATGATGGCCTCCAGTCTGTGGATTTATAATGGGACTAAAAAACTGGCAGCTGCGTTTTTAGAGGGGGAAAGGAAAATACAAACAGTAAGAAAATAAAACTTAGCGTACACACTTCTAATATCCAGACTGCTCCCCAGAGTCACATGAGAAATTACTTACACAATCAGCTTTCATACCTGTCTCACTACATCCTTGTGTAGACTGTGGCAAATCACCAGAAGGGTGACCATGTGGAGGGCTACAAACATGACCCCTATGATAGAAGGTGCAAAAAAGTTTCCTATTATTCGGCCTTTTCTTTCAGACAATGAAGGAGACAAACCATAAGGAAAATCATGCTGAAGTTGTAGCTTCCTGAAGTCAACAGCAAAAAAAAAGTCATCTGTACTCTGTGTTCAGCCTTGCTGCTGACCTGTTCTGTGATCATGGCATGCATCTTAAGGCCACAGCTTTCAAAGCAGGCTAGTACTTAAATATAGAGATGAGCATTACTCTTGTTGCTAAAAGTTTCTGACCAATCCTGTGCTTACTTGCTTAATTTTGTTGGAAGGCTTTGAAGCCAGTTGATACCTAACCTTTGAACTTGCTCTCCTGCTATGAGGAAGCTCTCCAGCAGTCTGTACAGATTGTGTTAGTAGGGGGTGGATGCTTTTCAGCAAGGCTCAGGCTTTTGAAGATTTCAACCCTTGTCTTTTCAACAGAGAGGTGCTCATGAGATTCGGGAAATACGTCAGTTCCACTTCACAGGCTGGCCAGACCATGGTGTCCCATACCATGCCACGGGCCTGCTGGGATTTGTACGGCAGGTCAAATCCAAGAGTCCACCAAATGCTGGGCCTCTGGTTGTTCACTGCAGGTAGGTAAAACACAAATCTCTCTGTTGTGGTTTGTATTAAACTCAAGATGTACTTTAGCTTCTCCTTCACTGTGTATTCTCACACACAGGTTGCTGATGCCACTGGAGCTCTACTCAAAAAATAACTGTAAACAAGAATACATGTATTATATATATAAAACAAACATATATACAATATATCAATGAAATTTAAAAATAGAGCCTGAAGTCCTGCAAATGCCTAGCTCAGTTTCAGTAATTGTCCAATTGATCAAGTACCTGTGAGATGAACCCTTGCACTTTTTGCATTTCCAATACACTGCTGCACATTAACTGTGCTCTTCTACTTCAGTGCTGGTGCTGGCAGAACTGGATGCTTCATTGTCATTGACATCATGCTAGATATGGCAGAACGAGAAGGCGTTGTAGACATTTACAACTGCGTGAGAGAGCTTCGATCCCGGAGAGTTAACATGGTGCAGACAGAGGTATTGTTCATCTACCGGATTATTGCTTTGCTAGAAAAAATACTCTTCCAGCCCATAAAGATGGAATTTTGTAGTTGGCAGCCTCCAGAAAGTAGTTTACTCCATCACATGCAGAAAATTATCTCCGGACAAACCTGAAGAACTCCTGCCCAAACAAGTGCCCAGTTATGCTTCACTGGAGGTTCACAGTGTTTCTTTAAAAACAAGGAAAATCAGGAATGTTTCCTCTCTGGGAAGGATTCATTCTGGAGTGCAGCTTGCTGAGGCTTAGTTTCACCTAACATGGAAACACCAACAAAACTGCCCAGAGGCATGAGGAAACCAGAAACATTCTGAGTTCTGTTACGGAGTGTTGCTGCACTTCTGTAACTACTTGCAGTCAGTTTAAACCAATCTTTATATATTCATTTCTGAATGAGTGGGATAAAGTTTCTTAAACTGTAGTTGTTGCTTCTGGTCTTGCCTCAGTGCTGGTAAACTGAAGAGAAAAGTAGCAACCATATCAGTTGCTATGTTTTATTTACCAAAATACTAATGGTCTATGCAATCCATGTCAGTAACTATCTATTTTTAATTGCATTACCAGGAACAGTATGTATTCATCCATGATGCCATTCTGGAAGCCTGTCTTTGCGGGGACACATCTATTCCAGCTTCTCAAGTTAGGTCTGCTTACTATGAAATGAATAAACTAGATCCTCAGACAAATTCAAGCCAGATCAAAGAGGAATTTAGGGTAAGTAGTGGCTTACATTGCCTAGAAGTTGTAGAGTTCAGCTATACTAAAGATTTCTGCTTAAGTTTTTATAGCCGTATGAATTTTGTAACAGGTCTAAGAGGGAAAGACTGGAAAAAAGGGAAAAAAATGTCACTCATCTCTACTGAGTTATGCTGAATCATAAAATTATGCAGTGGGGTAGTAGTAAAATAATTCTTTTTGCTTGAGGGAAGTATGTCGATCCTTCCACTGTCCTTTCTCCAGAAGGCAGGCTACTCTGCAGCTGTCTTTGAGGTTATTTTTCATAATTGTATGCTTCCAGGATTTCTCTGCTTCCAAACCCTGCTGACTGTGATGTGTTTTCATTTCTCTGCATATTGATTCCCACTGAAACTGAATGCTGAGCTGATCTATTCTTAAATATTTTGGGTTGCTTTCAGTGCTGTGTTAATTTTTCGGTTGCGTTGTTTACTCTCTTTGAAAGACTTTAAATATGGTGACTCCGACGCTGCGCGTCGAGGACTGCAGCATCGCGCTTCTGCCGCGAAACCACGAGAAGAATCGCTGCATGGATGTGCTGCCTCCAGACAGATGCCTGCCTTTCCTCATCACGATAGATGGGGAAAGCAGTAACTACATCAACGCCGCGCTGATGGATGTAAGTCTCCACCACGTCATTAATAATAAAAAGGCAATAAGCAGCCCTCCAAACTGAGCCGTGCTAGAAAATGGAGTCAGCATAAGAAGACTGAAAACCTTCTAGCTTGTTTTGTTTCCCAGAAGCATGGCACAAAATCTTTAAACTCCCAAGTACATTTAGGATCACACATATGTTATGTCACAGCCAAGGTTCCAAAGCCATGCTCAGCGATTCAGGGAGTTTTGATAAATTAAATCTGTCCAGATTTCTCCCTAGTGCTTGAATTTTTAACCATCTGGCCTAGGAAAACAAGAGTTACCTATTAAGAGATTGAGGCAGTTAAACAGAATAATAAGGTTTGCAGCCGTATTTCAGTTCCCTTTGTTTATAATTTAAACAGTAATTAACAAAAAAAAAATTGTCTGTCGACACAAGACAGTACACAAGCCATTACTTCAGCCTTCCTGTGTATTTCTGTGTGAATGAATGGTTCCTCTTCGTGTGTGGAGGTTTTTTTTTCCATATGCATCTATGGCAATTCTAATCCTTGTAATAGAGTAACAGTAGAAAGACACTTAAACTGCCTTTGCAGTCTGTAGATATTTATAGCCTATTTTTGACTATTTACAGCTATAGTCATTACGGTTGTCAAACACCGTAAACAACAAGAAAACAGAGGTTAGTGAGGAAGGAACACATTGTAAATGGCCTTTTAAAAAGTGAAGCTAGAGTAATAACAGTTTATTGCAGTTTTTTCATTTCTTTCCTTCCAAGTTCTCAAAGCCTTTTTGTAAAATAAGCCCAAGTTCAAAACACTCCTTTGAAAATGTAGGAAAATGTATCTATGTATTTATCTACGTAGAGAAACTGAGAACAGAAATTTAAGTGATTTGTCTAGCTTCTCACAGTAGGTCAATGACATTTCACATTAGAACAGAGCTGCCTTAATCTGCAGTTTGCAACTGTGCCATTACCTTGTCTTCTTTCCTGGAGACTTCAGTACTTTTGTTCTGTGAATTAAGTAATGCTCAGAAAGAGCAGGGCCTTAATACTTGCTTTGGAGATGCTTCTCTTCTTCACTGTTGAAACAATGGGCTACATACAGAACTGTATCTGGGCAAAAGGGTTCAAGGTAGGAGGCGATTTGGGTTGCTTTCCCCCTGAAGCACCTTAGCCAGGCTTCTGCAGCATCCCTGCACGGATGGACAAGAGCAGACATTTGCAGGTATTGTTGAATCACCTCATGTACGCCTTCTGAGCTCACTTCAAGAAAAAGGGGTAGCAATCAATATCAGAATGAGTTTGAGAAAAAAACTTCTGAGGCTTCTAATTGAGTGATTCATGGAGACCCCTTTGGAGATCTCTCATCTGCATGAAACTTCCAGCAAGGCAGGACCAGTAGGATAGAAAGCAGCTGCCTAATGTAGGAGCAGCATCATTACCTGCTGGTTGCCATGTGCTGAAACGAAGAACCAAAGTATTGCACGTCTGCATTTGTACCCAGAACAAATGTGGAATGATTTTCTGTGGTCTCCTCAGTGACTGACTGTGAAAGAACAATCACAGAATCATAGAATATCCTGAGTTGGAAGGAACCCACAAGCATCATGAAATTCCCATAATTTCTAGGGTTGGAAGAGACCTGTGGAGATCATATGGTCTGACCCCCTTGCCAAGCAGGGTCACCCTGAGCAGGTGACACGGGACTGCGTCCAGGTCAGTATCTCCAGAGAGGGCGACTCCATAGCTTCCCTGGGCAGCCTGTTCCAGTGCTCTGCCACCCTCAGTGTAAAGAAATTCTTCCTCGCCTTGGGGTTGGAACTTCCTGTGTTTTAGCTTATGGCCACTGCTCCTTGTCCTTTCACTGGGCATCACCAAAAAGAGCTTGGCACCATCCTCTTGGCACCTGCCAAGTCAAAGTCCAGATCCTGGCTCTGCACAGGACAGCCGCAGGAATCACACCATTTGCCTGATCTGACTGGATCTCTGTAATGGTGCAAATGCTACAGGTCAAGGCATGTAGAGACCTCCCTGCCCTCCTTAATGAAGGCAATGGCATGTTCCCCCCCACAACTGCCCCAGTATGGCCACAGTAGCTTTCAACACTCAGAAGGATGTAAGTGAAAATGCTGGTTTGTGATCCACAATGGAAAAGTTCCAGCAAACAGCTCAGCCAACGACATAGTCTGGTACTAAAAGAAACAAAGAGCACTGAAATTTATCCCCTGGGTATCCCCGCTGCTGTCAGATAGACGAGAATTTCAACAATATTTCTGAAGAATAACTAGATATTTCCTTTCACAGGCATCATTCAAATTTAGAGCTAAATGCAAACAGCCAAGATTAATCTGTCCATTAACAGCTCAAAACAAACCCGCTGCTGAAAATCTTGTAGGAGTTGCATTGGAAGCAAAAACCTCTGATGATTTTACTCTATGCCTGTGGCATGAAATACATTTTAGAAATATAACATCTGCAGAAATTATATCCTGCCCAAATACAATTTATTAACTTTGAAGCGTATAAGATCTCAGGAAAGAGCTGAAAACAATATATTAATTATACAGAAAATAGAAATATGCTTTCAGCCCGGAAGTTTCGGGGCTCTGACTGACATTGTGCTAAATGGATTTTTCTCTCTTACCATTCTTCTCATCATCTTGTTACTTCTTTGCAGAGCTACAAGCAACCATCAGCTTTTATAGTTACACAGCATCCCTTACCAAATACTGTCAAAGATTTCTGGAGACTGGTCCTAGATTATCACTGCACTTCAGTAGTTATGCTGAATGATGTGGATCCTGCACAAGTAAGTCCAGAAAAATGCTTTTTTCAAAAGAGGAGTGCTGGTGCCTCAGCATTTCAGAACAGCCTGAGGATGTAATTAGTTTTGTGAAAACAACATGAAATACTTACACACTAAAACATTGATTTGTAGCTTGCAGATAGATACTCATAGGGGAAGAGGAATAAATCTGACCATCAACAGCTTCTCCACCAAAATGTTAGTGCACACACAAGTAAATGTATGCACCTTTAATTTATTCTGAAAGAGCATGTTTTGGGAAGGGCTGCTAAAACCCAAAAATTACGGTTGTAGAATTCTGACTCAAGTCTGAAACATGCTATAGTGGCCAAAGTCATAAACAGAAGCCAACAGCTATTAATTAACCTGCCTAAAACTGGTCAATGAGCTTGGTCTCTTAACCAGGGAGTAGATGTTCCCAGTGTGAAAATCTGTGTTGTGTGTTGCACAAAATGATGTTGTCATTAGCAAGGAGATAGGAACTTCGCTAGGAGAAAGGAACTGAAGATTGGAGACGAAGCATCTTTGGAAGAGAAAAGAGGGCAACGAAACGTGTAGGGGAATGTAATTACCTTACAAAAGAGTTGCACATGCTGTACATGTTGTTCAGAAAATTGGAAAACCGAAGCTACTGGTTGGCAATTTAATCACAAGGATTAATCACTAAGTGTCCCAGAGCCTGGCTCACAACTGCACAATTCCAAGTTTTTACAAAGATATAATTTCCTTAGTTCCAACAAACTGCACCAGCCCTCTGCTGGAATAATGTGGTGGTAATCTGGTTTCTTAATATGTAAATATTCATTAATTATCGCTTAAGAGTGATTGTAATTTTTTAGAGCAGACTGCAGGTCATTTAATCTTTTAGACAAAGAATCTTTTTAGCCTTGTTCAGTATTGCATGTACTTAAAAAAATGTTTCCTCTTTCTTTTTAACATGTAAAATTTGTTTTTGAAAGATATTAATCTTCCTTTTGGTCTTTCAAAGGAACATGCAGGAATTCCACACACTGTTTTAAAGACTGTATTTCTGATTCTAAGCCCTGCTCTGTCTACAGGGAGGAAAAATAGAAATGAAAGACAAAACTTCTATTCATGAATCTAAGATTATTTTCTGAGTGAATAAGGAAAGACTCAAGGGAGACAGACTGTTAGGGACTGCTGAACAGAGTGTTTTTTAATTTGTTGGCTGTGTTTTGAATTTACAATAGGGCATGGCTATTCCAAGCATTTATTAGCCTCACAGGATTTAAAAGCTATTGGGATATGCAGTTAATGCACCTGCCTCTGCAGTATGTTAAACCTTTTACCTCTTAATGCAAGTAACAATCTTTTCATTAGGAATAAATCTCAAAACCCTCAGAACAAACAGAAGTGGAAAGAGGGCAAAGCTTATTAAAAACACACATTACATTCAGATTTATTAATAATTACTGTTATGATTATTATTTATGTATATATGAAGTGTTTACAGTTCTGTTTAGATATTACCATTTATGTGGGTTGCTGTGCTCTATTGGGAAATGAAATTCAGCCCTTCACAGTGACTCTGACTTGAAGAGAGTCGCTAGCATCACTTGCATGCAAAATGTGGAGACTTAAATGCTTTGGGTTTCTTTAGAACTTGAAAATCTTAGCTTCCTAAAACAGCCACAGCAAACAGCGCTGCCTATTATAATTTGAGCATTTTTCAGAGATCTGTTAGAACTATATTCCTGTGTATTTGAAAAACGTGTACTAAACTGTGCACATTAAATGATCTGAGCACTGGCATTTGCAACAGTTGTATGCGTTGTATTTTGCTATTCTGTACACCAGCATATTTCATAATAAAAACTTCTGTAAGGCTTAGACAATATTTGGAAGCAGTTGTCTCAGCAGACCAAATCATAAGGGGGATTAAAAAAACCAAAAATGTATTTTCCTACTTAAAATTTCTGGGTTTAACTTGTTAAAGTGATCTCCTGCAAATCAGACCCTGTTTTCTTTTTTTAATTGGTGTAGTAAATGATTATGTTTTCCTAAAATGTAGTCATCATCTCGAAAACAGCTTTGTTGGGGACTAAGTATTATAAGAAATGCAAAACAACATCTGGAGTAAATGTGATTTGTCAGCTCAGCTCTGGATCACCAACAGCAATGCAGCAGAATGAAGACCACAGCTGTTTTACTGAATGAAATAAAAAGTTCCAAATATGACATCAATGCTTCTGCAAGCAAACAAAATTTCATGAGTTCATATTTAATTTTGGTGAATGCTTACAAAAGCTGAATGCTCAAACTGCTCTAAATATCCCTGTGAAAAAAAAAATCATTAGGATTTTCATGAAAAAGAATGGACAGGCAGATTCTAGCTTCAAAAACCTTCTTGCAAATTGTTGATTCAATCTTTAAAGTCTCAACACAGATGGTAATTGGTTCCTGGATTAAGCCATTGTCATATTATTAGACACTAAAGCCATGGAAGATAATGGTAATTTTGCTTTGTGATCTTTAGATACCTAGAAGTAATTTTTTCTGAGAACTGAAGAAAACATAATTAATATTTTCAGGTGTCACTAATAAGATGAAATCAGGCAATTTCATGAAATTTCTGAAAGGTTAAAGCAATGCTGTTATTAGCCAATATCATCAGTCACGGGTGAAATGCATGTGAAAGTTAAGTCCTGAGTTTTGAGAATTGATGTGCACTTCCTAGTATAAATCACGCATTCTAATGCAGATTGAATTATTAGCAACTGTTCAAGGCAGGTTGGAGATCCCAGGCCTTTGGTCTTTAGCCTCCACTGTCTCCAAGATACGACAATATTTGTCAGCCTCTCCCTGTCTCATCATTATATATTGTAGAACTAGCACTGAGTGTTAGAAGTGTTTTACTCCAAACACCAGACACTGAAAGTACAGTAGCAAGAAGCAGCATGTTGGGTACATAAAAAGGCATTATTAAAGCAAAGCGCTCAAAACCGAACTTGGTGCATCGTGTGTTTTATAAAGATACTGTGCAAGAATTCCAGTATTGCATGTATGACAAACTAAAATACAGAAAAATATGTTGAGGCAGCATGAAATCCAAGGTGATTAACTGTGTTCATTTTGTCCATGGTGTCCTATAGCTCTGTCCTCAGTACTGGCCAGAGAATGGAGTCCACCGGCACGGCCCTATTCAGGTGGAGTTTGTATCAGCTGACTTAGAAGAAGACATCATCAGCCGGATATTCCGAATTTATAATGCAGCCAGGGTAAGGATCTTATTTGCAAAACGATTTTGTCTCAGTAGATAAGTTGGGACTACTCAAATCATAAAAATGAAAGCTAAACTCACACATTCAGCTTATTTAGTTGAAAGCAATGGCGCAATACTGTGTCACGCCCAGTCACAGAGGGGGAAAAAAGCCTTCTGTGTATAATATAAGTTTAAAAAAATATTTAAATACATATTTCAAGTGTGTTAAATGCAAATTAAATAAATGCAGTATTCAGATTGTATGATAGCCAAAAAATGATGAAATCAGGGCTGTTTTCAATAGTTTGAAATTAGCCATCCTGTTGTATCCTGTCTCACGTGAAGAGAGCTGCACACCAATAGTAGTCATGTTTTTCAGTAGCAATCCCAGCCTCTTAGTGAAGATCCTGTCCCGCTAACCACACTTCATAACATATGTAACCTCTTCAGAAGGGCAAGCAGTTTGCTCTCATATCCAGCTTTTATGCTCTCAAAAAGTTGACAGAAGACTAAACAAGGCATGTCTTTCAATCTGAGTGGAAAAAAGATTACACTACAGACCTGTTTCTATCCAGGGAACCTTTGCAATGGTCTCTTATCTACCACCAAAAAGCTGTAGTTAAGAAAAAGCATTACTGCCTTCCAAAAATAATCAAGAACTTCCCTGGGACCTGGTAGCTCGCTGGACAGGGCAAGACACCAAAAACAAGTTAATATCCAAACAGGGAAGCAGATTGTAAAGCTTCAAATACTTCTTTAATACTATGAAGGCCTGGAATTTGCAGTAAACATGGCAATGTAAAAAACACGGCCTCCAGCATTATTAATGTGACCCTCAGCAGGCACTGGGTCTGGATTATCTACTTTGGGAAGAGAGGCCATCAGCTGAAAGAAACTGGACAGGAAATCAGTAGATTCCAGACTTTGACATAAAGCACACAAAACCAATTGGAGAGCACATCTCATGCTGCATCCAGTTTGGTTTATTCCTGTATCAGGTTAAGCTTACATCCTCCCTATTAACTCTTACTCTAGGGAATAAAATATAATGTCAACGTTTCTGTGTGTTGCTCATTTTAAGAGTGGCACTAAAATGCCCTCACTTTGCACAGAAGTGGCAAACTCTAGACTACAAAACCAGTTTTCATGTGCATATTTATTATGCCCTTTTCAAAGGAATGTAGTTTTCTGCCACTATCACTAGTTCTGTGCTCCTTTTTTATTTTAAGTCACCATAAAGCAACTGTTCAGTAACGTTTCACCAGAGGGGTTCTGACTGCTGCAGTAGAACACAATAAAATAAAATGTAGTTAGATATTTTTTATAAGCCAGAAACATCTGAGAGTTCCGTTTGGTTTTTCTAATGTTTCCTGCTTCAAAATATCTTGAGAGGTTTTGACCTTTCTTGTAAAAAAAGGACAGAAACGCATAAATGTTCTTAAAAATTCTGAAGCTTATATATCAAAACAGTATATAATTGAAGTTATGTTGCAGCTCTGTCTTTCCTACCAAGTTCCTCCTATCATATTAATAAATTATTTGCTTGATCTGGCAGATGTGTTATTGGTATATTTTAGCTTATTGTATAGCAGTCTGTTTAAAGACTCTCGTTTTAATAACTCCACTGGAATTTAAAAGTCATAAATCCTCAAGGGCAATTGAAGTGACATTAGCAGTTTGTCAGCAATTGCCTGCTTGAACAACTTCCCTCACTGATGCGAAATGCCTAAATTACATGCCCAAAAAAATCCTGTTGCTTTTCCTGCTTTTATCCGGATCTCTGCAGCCCCAGGACGGCTATCGGATGGTGCAGCAGTTCCAGTTCCTGGGATGGCCCATGTACAGGGACACTCCTGTTTCTAAACGTTCCTTCTTGAAGCTCATCCGCCAGGTGGATAAGTGGCAGGAGGAGTACAACGGGGGAGAGGGACGCACAGTTGTACATTGCTTGTAAGTACTGGAAACGGAAGAGAGAAATGCGGGAATACTGTCACAGAAATTGTGCCAAGCTTTAAAAGATTTGTGTCGAGGTGAAGAGGCATCTGTCTAATCTGGAACTGAATAAATAATACAACTGCTGATTTAAAAGCTTTGAATGCAAAAGGAATTGTGTAATTTTAATGTAGATTCATGAGTTTCCCCATCTGTCCTTTCTTAGAGCCCTATGAAAAGATGATGGGTTCGAGTTAACTCTATTTTATATAAAAATGTCCAGTGACTCTTGCAAATGGGAAAGTTGCATATTTATTCACAGTAAATCAAAAATGTGCTTTCAGAACAATGTACCTTTTATTTCTGGAGATAAGGAGCATAGAAATAAGTAGTTTTGGAGGGGTGATTCATTTTCCAGGCATAAAGCACAGGAGTAAAAGTGGCGTGATAGACCAGTTACGATGATCCTGTAATTGCCTTACCTTTCTCTAATAATGGTATATATTTTTGTCCTCCTGTGACTTTGTGCTCCACTGATGCAGACTCTCCTCCACTCTGCCACCATCCTTCTTTTGGTGGTGTTTAAAACTTGTACGTGCCTTTGCTGTCAGAAGTACCTGATCTTTTGAGACTGAGTCTTCAGTGGTTGAAGTTGTACTCATCTTCCTCTAAACGTCTGTTTAAAGATGTTGCCATGAAGGAGAAGGGACCTGCTAACAGGAAAGCCATGTTCAGAAGTTGGGACCCTGTGTCAGAATGATGGAGGAAAATCTAAGAGTATATTAATAACTCCCACTATCATTGACCTTGAACAAGTCATTGCTCTTCAATTTCCCCATCTGTAGTATGGGGATAATAATACTTTCATCAAAGGAGCATTGTGCAGTGTGTTTAATTAATGTTTTGAGATCTTTAGCTGAAAAGACCCTTTTGAAGTGCAAATTACTGTTATCTCTGAGGTGGCTGATGATATTAAATAGTTGTACAACATCACACATGCGTCACTTCCAGGCAGTAAAGAAAGAAAAAGCTCTAATATAATCCTTTTAAATGACTTTATTTTAATTAAAATTCTCAAACAATCCCACAATATCAGGCACTGTTTTGGCAGCAGAGAGCATTCTTTTCATAGTGCCTGGATGTGACAGATGTGCAACGTTGTATCTTCCTTTGAAAATCAACCATTTGCAAAGCTTGTTTGAAAGACCTGCTACCTAACTAGTCTGCACTCTGGTAATTATTAAGGTTTATTATTTTCAGTGAAGCACAGCCTAAAGATTCTGATTAGAATAAGTGTAGAAATAATGGGGTTTCCAGAAAGAAAGAGATTCTCTTGAAGATTAAAAATAACCAGGGATAAAGTATTATTAAATACTGTATTTGATCGCGTATATGAACATTCGTGCCTGGCTTCTTTGTTAGCAATTCACTTCAGGTTCTCATCCTCTGATAACTGTGGTTGGAGGAGGAATACATCTGCCTTTAGCAGCAGTCCTTGCCAGGCAGCCAGCCCCTCTTTCTGCTGCTAGGAGCTAAGATCATCAGCCAGGGGGACAGGGCAGCATCACCCAGTGCCATACCAAGCGCATCCACCAGCACTCCCACAAATGAGACTTCTAGTGCTTTTGCAGATCCTCCATAATGCCTTTGTGTCCAGGAGGAAAGCACCAGAATCAGAATAAAAGAACTCCAAGATTTGCTTTCTCAGTGGCATTTCCAGGCCTGATGCTCATTGCAGCCGTGTGTGTTTACAGTGCAAAGCAGTGTTGAACTGAAACTAAAAGTACTCTGTCCTTATTTTAGCATCCTCTTTGTGCTGTCTTCAGTGTTCACTGAAGGGTGGTGCAAAACTCAGCCGTTCGATTCCCTCCAGGCTGTCAGCCTGCTGACTTCTGAATCATAGCTTTGAGATCTTTCAGCATGCTAATTCCAATTAAAAATCATGTTTTGCCTAGAGTTCGGCAGCCTTTGAGGCCAGGACTGTTCTGTGGTTTCTCCCTGCTGGAACTCGTGCCTTCTGGAGCCATCCGTGTTGCTGTACAAGCTTGTGACACAGAGTCCAATGTAACTGAGCCATTTTATCACTTTCACTGCAGGAATGGAGGTGGCCGCAGTGGGACGTTTTGTGCAATCAGTATTGTTTGTGAAATGCTTCGACATCAGAGGGCTGTTGACGTATTCCATGCTGTGAAGACACTGAGGAATAATAAGCCTAACATGGTGGACCTTCTGGTATGAGCTTTTTAACTGCACCATTAAACAGAAAATGTTCCTTTTCTCAGAAGAGTCAGTAAGATTTCCAGGATTTGCAGTGGGAGTTGTTCACAAAGCAAGCAAGTCATTTTCAAAGGGGATAATGAAGTCACTTCACTTGTAAGAGTATTTTTACACTGCTTTCTTCCCAAGGAGACTTTGTCTCTGTTCGTTTGAATTTTTTAAGTGTTTTAAACTTTCAGATGAACATCCTTATTAATTTTCTTTTCTAGCAGGCTGAACTGAGTGGAGAGCGGCCCTTGCATGGTAGAAATAATAGTTATGTAAAATTAAATGCCAGATTTTCAAATTATATATTTTATAAATAGCTTAATCGCCTAATATTTATCAAAGCCATGAATTTCAGTTTGACATCCAGAATATTGCATTTAATTATGGTTGCTCTATCTCACAGAAAGATTAAAGAAGTTCAGAAACAAGGGGCCATGTGCAATTATTTTCCTAGAGATGTTTTATGAGCTTTTTTCCTAAATGGAGAACTGCTGAAGTGCCAGCTGCTCTGCCAGAAGAGCTGCAGAACAGCTTAAACCAGCAGGTTCTTACACTCCAGTGTGTAGTTTTGTACTTGGAGATGGGTGTAGTGTGATGCCCTGTTCTGAAGCCTGGGCTATAAAAGACACTTTTACAACATCCTGCTGCAGAGGTGGCTGCTTAAGAGGCAGCTGCATTTGATTTAATATCACAGGCAGGAGGAAGCAGCATCTGGGCACTTTCAGGGATGTTAACCCGATCAGAGCCAATTTTGCAAGCTCTGGTTAAACAAGGTGGGGTCATTTCAGCAGCTTTTCTATAGCATGCCTGGGGTGAGGCAGGAGACATCTTACTGAGCTGGTCCAACCTCCTGTAATTTTAGGAGAGGAGTCCCTCAGATAAGCTGAGTGTGACACACACACACACACACTGGGGAACAGGCAGAAAGAGTGAGACTTTCACACACAGGTGAAGGCAGGTAGGCAGGGATATCCACCTTCCCACCACATGGATAGATGCTGTGCCTCCTCTCTGCTGTAGGAGAATGACTCCCACCCTCCCACCACATCCCCCAGTGCTCTCTCTTTGCCTGCCTCTGAAGTTCCAAACCCTCCCCTAGGCCCAGCTCTGGGCAGGCACATGGAAAAAGGCCAGATGTTGTCAGCTGTGCAAAGCAAGGAGGGAGTTCACGAGCAGCACCACAGGACCATGAGCCCACAGTGTGAACTGCGAGTCTTGTGTCAGTGAGAAACTATCAAACTTCCACTGTGGTGGGAGGCAGCAGCTTGGTTGGTTTCTTTTCCTCTAGTTTATATTCTTAGGAGGAGAATCATCATGCTGAGAACCATACAATTTTATTTCCTAGGTATTAAGAAAAATGTCCTACTACTTCATTGAGGTAGTATAGTTTAGACAGGGATTTGGCAGTCCTGCTGTTCTCCATTCTCCTAGGGCTTGAGTCCACAGAACTTGCTGATCTCTTATTCATTTATTTTACAGAAATAAAAAGCAAATTACCAGTGTAGATGTACAGTTAAAGAAAATGCTCCCTATAAATTTCTATTTGTGACAGTTCTTCGGGTATAGATCTTTCAGGCAGTTGTCTCCATTTTTCAGCAGAGAATGTTTTTGACCAAAAAAGCTAAATATATTATTTTAGATGTAAAAGTACCTTTTAGTAAATTGAGAGGGATATTGGGAATGTCTGGAAGGCATAGAAAAGCCTTGTAGGGCCTTTTTTTATTAGAAAATTGCAAAGCACTTGTGAAGGAGGCCAGTATTGTTTTCCTTATTTTAACAGATGGAGGAATAAAGGTAAGGAACAACCAGGATTTTTCCCATTATCACATAATGCACTGACTGAGCAGAGTTAGAATCTCTTCAGTTGTGGTTTGCCACCTCATAGGAACAAATATTTGAATTAGCCAGGTTTCAATTTCCATGTAGATTGCTTCGTGGTAAAGGGAATTGAGGCACTTGAGTTCTTTTCCAGATCTTGTTGCTGACTTTATCCCTTACGACCTTTCTTATATTATGTGTCTTTGCCTCAGTTTCTCTATAGGAAAAAGAAGAACAGTAATATTCATCTACCTTGTAAAATTTTATGATAAAAGATTAAATGCTCAAAATCATGACATTATTTCACAAAAGTAGGTTTTGGGTTTTTTTTTAAGACTGCTTTATCAATACATGTCATGCACTTTCTGACTAGATAAAAGGCAGTCTTTACCACCCATACTTAGAGATTCATTTCTTAATTTCACTGCAACCTTTGGTTTTCCTCCAAGTGTAAAAATCTGAATGCCACATCCCTACAGTATAGAAATCTATGAATTTTCTCAGCTATCATACAAAGACAACACATGATACTGCAAAATCTCTATTATGGAATGCCCAAAGCATTTGGTGATAAATGTTATTTGGCCTACCCACAGGAGTCCTAGAAAATAAATTTAAATATAACCTCTCTGAAGCTAGATAGTCTAAAGAGACTTTTAATATCCACCATCAAGTGAATAATAAAAATGTACAAAGGACACTAGTGAGTGAACACAGTAGGAAATAAGATATGTCTGCTCTTTAAGACAGGTATTCAGTTTACTGAAAATGACAGTTATTCTGCTGGATCCGTAAATCAGCATAAAATGAGCATGGAAGAGTGGAAATGGATGAGTGGCTGATCTCTTGTTTTGATCTGTTATGTAGTTATAGAACAATTTCCATTTATTTAGAAACATATATGCAATAAAAGCAGGAAAGGAATTTACATAATACTCTGTTCTTTCCTTTCTTCTTTTTTTTATTCTTTTCTTTTGAAGAAGACACAAGCAGTTTATGGAACCTTGCAGGACTTTAAACCCACACATACAATTCACTCATCACTTAGGTTATATGTGCACCTAAGACTTGTTTTCTTATCATGTGACATTTCTCAGCAAAAGAACTTTGAAATGGTCCATGCTCATTAATAGCTTTTTGATTTTATTAATAGTTTATGGTCTTTAGTTACAGTTTATATTTTTATATAAATTTTATATAATTATATTTTAATCTTTATATTAATAGTATATGACATGTTAAGTGGAGTCTCTTCTCAGCTAAAATGTGAACCAAAATCACAAGTACAGGCCAAAAAATTTAATCCTTTAAAATATTTCCTTCAGTGAAAAGAGAATATATCTGAAGATCTTACTACTCATGATGTGGGGCAAGGTTGAGTGCTGTCAGCTCATTATATCTGTTGTTGTTCCTGAATGGCAATATGTGCTTAGTTATCCTTTATTAATTGAATAAAGTGCATAAGCAAAAGAGGCTCAACACTTACTTCTGTTATTTCAGTAACAGAAATAGTCATAAAACTGGCAGGTGTTAATAGATTGGATTTTCAGAAGCCAGACCCCTTAGATTCAGGGAACCTGCACTTACTATTTCTTTCAGCCTTTTTTTTTTTTTTTTTTTCATTTAAGTATTTGTAGTATTTTTAAATATTGCAAGAATGGAAACAGGAAAGGGTATGTATGCACATAAAACTGGGACGTCATCAGCGACTGCACCATTTAAAAGTTTCAGAGTGGACAAAGGTCGGTAAAAAACATCTCTCCATTCCACTGGAGATATGAAAGGGGCCAAATCATGGCCCTTTGTCCCCAAAGATGCAAAGTGGGTTTGCATCCCTCAGGAAGGGGATCTCCCTGGAACTTGCTCTGTTTCCAGGCAGTTACAAATAAAACCAGCATGCCTGTGTTCGAAACACAAGGCTGGCACCTAAAAGCTTACCCCATCTCACAGGGCTATTGCACAATCTTGTGGGTTGGATCTGGGCTGCAGATAGAGGACCAAGCAACTCTTGCCCTGAAATGTAGCAAGTGCCTGAATGACAATCAAAATAGAAGTTTCAGTTTGGGAAGTACTAAACACTGGGTTTATTTTAAGATAAACATTTCCAGGGAGGAATTTCAATAACTCCAATTCTCATAAAGTACTACATGAGCATTTGACAGATGACAGAAGGGTTTCAAGTCAATTTGCTTACATGCTATCAATTTTTCTCATACAAGTGTATTAGAGCAGCTAAATACTCACCTAACACGAGCAGTGCCATAAGTTACTATGTATAGTGTCTATTGTCTGGTTAATATAAAGATTTTCTTATCTGAACAGAAATTGGATTTGCAAACTGGTTCCCACTGACAACAGCTGAGAGTAAATAATTTTAACAGGAGAGAAATATTGACCCCTTTAATTAAGTTTCTTCAATAGCTGACTTTGTGGTTTTCTTTTGATTTTTCAGGATCAATACAAATTCTGCTACGAAGTGGCATTAGAATACTTGAATTCTGGCTGATTGTCTAAACAGCACAGACAAATCTCCTCCTTTCACTACCACAAACAAAGCAAGTCACTTCATGATGTCTGTGTAAATGAGATGAAGACTTCTCAGTGTTATGCTTCTACTGCTTTGTATAATTGGCTCTTTTTAAGAGCCGCAGAAGTTGTTTATAAAAACGCTTGCACTGCCCGATTCCCACTCTGAAGCCGCTGCTTGGCACCCCTGTGAGCCTACACCAAACCACGTGGCAGTCCTTCAACACCGTACTCATACTCAGCCATTGATGTGGTGAAGCAGCATAGTCCTCTGGTAAATAAGAGAGCACAATTATATTCTTATGAAGGAATTTGTACTTTTTCTGTTACATTTCGTTGCCTGTGATTCTCGGTTATTGTCACAGCCTAGTGTACATTTCTGTTCTGTGGAGAATGCTGTCTGGCATTTTGATAATATATGATTTTTAGTTATATTTGTATTCTAACACATGCATAATAAACAAATCATATGTAGCTTATCTGAACTAACAGAAAGACATGTACCAAATCATGATAATTTTGTTGAGTTGTAATTTCTATCCACTTTGTACCATTTCAGAGAGAGAATCTTGATAGAAATTCAGTTACAAAATTCAAAAGACAGGATGCTCAGATTAATATATCCAAAGCTTTTTTCATTTGTTTATATTGTAAATATTTTTTGATTTCATCAAATTATTTATTCATTAAAATGATTTTTTTTGGTGAAGCACAGTGAGTGACAATCATTTTTATTAAGCCCTGGAAATGCTTACTGTATGATAGTGTAAACATTTGTTTACCTTGTATGGATTCTCAGCTCAATAAATAATTACATACATGATAAAATTTTGTTTAATTTAATATCTCTTGGCATCTGAGTGCCTCCAACTAAGACTCTTTTCTAGATTAAATCTAGTAAATACTGAGCTACCTCCAGTGGGTGTTTATTTTGTGATCCAGTGTTGATCCAGCCAGTAGTGAGGTCATAGAATCACAGAATCATAGAATGGTTTGGGCTGGAAGGGACCTTAAAGATCTTCTTGTTCCAACCCCTCTGCCACAGGCTGGGACACCTTTCAGTAGACCAGGTTGCTCAAAACCCCATCCAGCCTGGCCTTGAGCACTTCAGGGATGGGCATCCACAGCTTCTCTGGGCAACCTGTTCAGTGCCTCACCATTCTCAAAGTGGAAAATTCTTCCTAATATCTCATCTAAGTCAGCTCTTTCTCAGTTTTAATCCAGTCCCTCTTGTACTGTCACTACAACCTCTTGTAAAAAGCCCATCTCCATCTTTCTTGTAGGCTCCCTTCAGGTACTGGAGGGTTGCAATTATGTCACCCTGAAGCCTTCTATTCCCCAGGCTGAAAAAAACAAATTTTCTCAGCCTTTGCTGGGATCCCTGGAGCTGGATACAGCTCACCATAGTGGAGTAAGATATGCTGTGCCAGTATATGAAAGAGGTGAATTGTATGCTTAGGAATGCACTTGCACAAATGCAGAACCTGAAACACGCTTTTTTTCTTCTCTGAAGAAGAGATGGTGTGGTGCTGGTAGTACTTGGTCTTGTCACAGCAACCCTCTGCAGCCATGGGCATTCCCTGCCATTCCCTCTGTGCCTGCTGCTGCTGTGGGAAGGGTGATGGTGCTCTTGTTCTTGAGATGCATGACTGCTATGAGGGAGATGTAATTCTTTCTATTAAAAATGTTAAAGACACCAATACAAGAATGGCTGGTGGGGAAGTTACTCAAAAAATCATGAAACTGCTCTGTTACTAGAGCTGTTGCCAGTACTGCCAGTGGACAGGTTCACACCATTAAAGCTCCTGAGAATGGCTGTACTGATCTTCCATGGTGTTTGGATGGTTCTCTTTTCTACAAAGCACTGACCAGTGTCTGAATATGCTGGGAATTGCCTTTGTTGCAGCAACAAAGCAGCAAGAAGGGGGAATGAGTCAGCAATGGCTTGCTGAGCCATCTGCTGGAACTGCAGACATTTTTCTCACCCAGAAGTTTCAAGGAGACATTGCAGGCAGAGCAACTGTGGTATCTATATAAATGTATCAGTCAACCTGATACATTTTGAGAAGCTCTAAATATAAGGATAAAGTTTGGACAGAATGACTCACAGCTTGTCAACTCCCAGTTCAAAACCACTCGAAAATTCAGACCTGAAGACACAAAGATTGGTTTGCTCTGCATCTGGAAAGTGTCTCTCTTAAAGTGGAGCTGGCAGGTACAGGCCACTACTAAAAATTGAACAGAGGTACTGAAAAACTTGGGAAATACAACCCCAGTCCTGAGAAGAATGATGGTCTTCGGATAAACCTTGTAGCACTTCAGCGTGTTGCAGAATGTGCTCTTACTCATTTTAAAACCCTAGTGTTAGGAAACAAAATCCAAACCTCTAACATATTCTTCACAAACAGTTTGACAGGCCAGGTATGCCAGCCAAGCACGCTTCTTCGTAATAATTATGGGACCATAAAAAGTTGTGTTCTGTGATCTGTCCATTGAAATATGCATGGACACATCCAGTGTTTCAAAAAGCATAAGATATGTGTGCCAAAGGAGTCCTAGGACAGAAGGTGATGCTGGCAATTTGGTCCCAAACGTGAAATGCACTAAGAATCATGGATTTCTCTCCTGAGCACAGAGATTGCCAGTGTCAACCAGACATTATTTCAGTTGCTGCACTTGTGCAGACGTACTTTGCACAGGTAGGCCTTGATGGGGGGCAAGGGGTCAAAGGAGACAAGGAGGAATGAGTTCTGCAGTGATTCTTACTCTTTTACTGACATTGCTCTTTTTTCCCCTAGTTCTTCTGACACAGAGTTTATGTTGCAGAGTCTGTCTGATGTTATTCCAAAAGGCATTCTGCAAACTTCAGTGCTGTAAAACTGGAGCCTGCCAAAGCAAGCACAGCAAGCAGCTTTGTGTCCTCACTCTCATACTACAGCTATCAATCCATGTGAATCACAGAGGAATCCAGGCTTAGGCAAAACAGTATTTTGCCACGAAGAAAAAACAGATGAGGACTTGGGATGAAGCTGATCACATGGTTGGAGCATGTCTCCGATAAGAAAAGGCTGAGAGAGCTGGAGTTCTTCTCTGAGAAGAGACAGCTCCATGGAGACCTCATTACAGCCTTTCAGTACTGCAGGGTACTTTACAGAAAAGATGGTGACAGACTTTCTAGCAAGGCCTGTTGCAATAGGTAATGGTTTTAAACAAAAAGAGGAACTGTTTAGATTAGATGGAAGAATTTTTTTCCAGTGAGGATGGAAAAATAGGTTGCTCAGAGAGGTGGTAGATGCCCATTCCTGGAGACATTCAAGGATGAGTTGGATGAGGTTCTAAGCAACTTGTATCTGGTGGAAGGTGTTCCTGCCCATAGCAGCAGGGTTGTTCTAGTGCATTCCAACCCACACTATTCATTCAGGAGTTAGGAACAGAGAAAATAAAAGGAATCAGTAGGAGGAAGAAGATATGAACACAAGGGGCTGATATTCCAGAACTCTGAAAGTAATCTGGAGGGTGGCATTTTAGAGGAGACAAAGAAAAAAGCAGCAGCAGCCATTTTTAGTGTTCATAATCCAACCTCTCTTTTCAGAAGAAAGTTACATAAATGCAGGCCCAGTAGAGCTGCAGAACTTGGGGAGAGATCAGTCCCAGTCTGGAACAGAGGGAGGGATGTTTCCTTCAATGCCTAGTATACACAGTATGTAAGAGATATATAAATGAATAAAGAGAAACTTTAAATGGTTTGCTGTTTGTTGTATCACCCAACTCATCATCTCTCCAGGACCTGAGGTAGGTGGTTTTTGCTAAGCCATTCTGAAAGAGCAGCAGTGGGGATGGTGAGAGAGGTGATGGCATGCAGGTTATCTGTATCTTTATAACAGCAATGGTCCTGACAGCTTCCTGGGCTTCTTTATCAGCAAATTAGTCTGTTCCTGGCAGGATATATTCATGGAGTAGTAATGGCTTAAAAGTCTATATCTAGTAAGATGAAAAATAGAAAAAAATAGAAAAAACTTGTTACCCAGCTCTACAGAGTATGTTTCAAAAAGGTGTCTGTGCCACAGAGACTTGATCTGAAGGTGTGATACATCATCAAAACCATCTTCATTTTGAGTATCTCTTTCTCTGGTTCTGGCTCATCTTTAATATCTCTGAAATGTTTTCTTTTTATTTCATTGTATGTGGGTCTATCCCCAGATCCAACTGCTTACTGTGTGTGCCCCTTTCCAATTCTTTAATAACATGTAGCCAAAAAAAAGCAAGAGTTTTGTTCTTTGAGATGTGGCAATGGAGATAAATTGACACTTCCAGCAACAGCTATTCCAAGCATCTTGCTTTGGGAAGGCCTGGGGAGGCTGTAATGGCAGTAGCCAACCTAAAGCTTTTGGCCTTGCTCACTCGAAAACCGAGCAGGATCATCTGCTGAGTCTCCTTTCGTGGCTGAGTCTTGTCTCTTCTCCCCCTGCCCCCTCCCCCATATCAAGAATGACTGAAGGAAAGTAAGTAAATTTAAAGTTTGCTTGAGGTTTTACAGCCTCGTTAGTTTTCTGATTCAAAAGTAATTGGGTTGCTCGGCCTCCCAAAGTAACTTAAAGCATTTGTGCATTAGCCTTCAGAGGCAGCAAGTTATATAGGCAGATCACTGTAACAGAACGATTCGTCGTATCATTTTGGATTTATTGTTGGCTTTACACTTACTTTATCAGCTTGGAGCCTTGCTCTACAAGATCTCATGCATCACATATCTCACGCCAGACACAGGGCTTTATTACAAGAAAAATTAAATTAGGAATAGAAAAAAAATTGTACAGCTTAGGTTTGTTGTGTGATGCTTGTTAGGGAAGTCAGTGACCATCACCTATTTTGGGATGCGCTACCAGAGACCATGTGAAAAATAATGCTGTTTCTGATGGAGCTCATTTGTTTGGTTGGTTTTTGTAGCTTAGACCTTGTCTATATGAAATTATAAACTGATGCATGCACTTGCATTGCTTCGGCCATTCACATGCTCTGCCTGTGGGAGCTTTCTATAAACAACTGGCATGAGGGAGTTTGTTCTGCACATCCCTGCTCAGCAGCCAGCATTCCCCTTCAGCATCCTAGCCCACTTTAATGGAAAAACCTTTTTAAAGCCTTATCCACCCTTTGCAAACTGCAATAAACAGCAGCAGCAAAATGTCTTCTTCACTCCTGCTGCTATTTCCAAGCAGACTTCTCTGTGGAAGGCTGAAAAGACTCACCTGAACTGCTTCAAGTGTAAAAGCCACTTCCTGCTGCCCACACTTCCTCCAGTTTGTTTCTCCAGGTCTTTACCTACTCTGGGGCAAGGCTGTCACATCTCCACCTCCAGGGGCCCTCCTGGAGGATGCAACGCCCTCTGGTGCTCCCATATCCATTCCAGTCCTGTCACCACAGCATGGGCTGTTCTTTCTCAGTAATATAACTTGAGAGAGGTGGGAGGAAGATTTGAGGCTGAAGGGGGCTGGGGTCTACAAACAGTGCTGTGATTTTTTTTTTTTTTTTTTTTTAATATTACTGGTAGGATTCAATGTACAAAGGCACAGAAAAGCAGGGCCTTGGATAGGAAGAGTGAGAATGATACTTGCTGTAGCTTGTCTGAGGAAGTATGTCAGGGGAGATTAATATCTCACGTTCACTGACAGTCTTTCCAAGCAATGATGTTTTTACTTCTGAAACTCTTGTATTGATGTGTTTTTAGTAGCAGCTAGAAGATTTTTAATTGTATCTCTACAGTTGTGATATTTCTAGCAATTGAAGGGCTTTGTGATGATGTGCTCGGGGGTCACAATTAAAGCCCAAGTATCTTTCATGCTAGACATGCATTAATACTGCTGCCAGGCCTGAGTAAATGCAATCAGAACTCCCAGTCCTACAAACACATTAATATCCTCTTGTCTAGTCCAACGTACACAAAAAAATCAATCTGATACTCGCACACATTATGCATATATGAGCTCATCAGTTCTTATGCATGTCCTGTCATGATGCTATATTGAGTCTGGTTGGGGTGAAGTTAATTTTCTTTGTAGCAGCCCATATGGTGCTGTGTTTTGTACTTAGGATAAGGCAGTGTTGATAGCACACCAATATTTTAGCTATTGCTGATCAGTGTTTGCACAGCATCAAGACTTTCTCTGGTTCTCACCCTGCTTCTACTCCAACAAATAGCCTGGGGCTGATCAAGACCGGTCAGAGTGGGAGGGACAGATGAGCTCCACTGACCAAAGACAGGATGTCCCATACAACACATCACCACACTCAGCAACAAAAGGGAGATGGAGGAGGAGGAGGGAGCAATTTCTAGAAGACTAGCTGGGCATTGATGTGTCTGTGGGAGGTGGTGAGTGAATGAATATCTTTGCATTAATTGTTTGAGGCTTTTATTCCCCTTTCTTCTTCCACTTCCCTTCACTTCTTAAACTCTTTTTATCTCAACCCACAGTTTACCATGCTTTTGCTCTTGCTGTTTTCTGTCAGGACTGTGCCAGTGTCTCTGTGGAGACGTAACTGCTGGCTGGTGTCAGTCCACCACAGCACTTAAAGGTTTGTAGGACTAAGGTCTACAGACATCAGTCAAGAATATGCCTCAACAAAAATTTTTAAACAGGAGTTTACTTGTCATAAAATGAATGGGGTTGCTTAGGTGCTCAAGCACATGATGTATGTCATTAAGAGCACGTTTTAAAAATTAACCTAAATAGAGCAGATTGGCCCACTCATTCAAAGTGATAAAAACATGGAAGTTAGTTCTGTGTGGCAGAAATTTGGGGCAAACGTTTGGCCCTCTCTATCTGTACACTATTCAGTCCATTTTAAGCAATGTCTATAACCAGCATTTATTACAACAAAAACCCCTCTGCTAGTGCTTTTGCTATGCCATGAATGAATGTTACAAGTGCAGCAGAGCCCTTCCTGAGAGCTTCCGGGCCTGCACAACTGGAGACACTGTACAAGGAGGTGGCACTTGACCTTGATGAGTTGTCCCTCCAGAAACTATTACCTTCAGATAACTCAGAAGGGAGAGCACCTTCCTGGATCACATACTTCATACTCCTTTCACATTCAGGTTAACAAATGACAGCCTCTGAAGAGACACTGGTATGTATGCAACATCTTTACTCTCTGTATTTGTAACCCTTAAAAGTTGAGCTGAATGCATAGAGAACTAACCTGCTGTTGTGTCCCCTTGGAATTCTGATTTATATGGTATATAACAATCAGCCTATAATATAAACCTTTGGGGGATGAAAAGTCTTGGGAGTGAAATATAGTTACTGCCTTGCCACATGAGAAGTGGGATGACATTTTATGTTGGTCCTTGAAGATTTCATTATCTCAGTGTTCTCCAGTCTGCACAGTTAGGTGAGAATGTCTGGGAAACTCTTGCACATCCAGGCATAAGGGGAGTGACCTTTGTTGGACTCAGACAGGAATTTAATCACTATTACACACCACATAAACCAAAATGTAGCTTTGCTGTTACAGGGATCAGCACAGATTCAGCCACACTGAATTGCAGCCATGGATTGCAGCCCTGTGTTTTGGAATGATTACAGTCTACATCTGAAAACCAGATTTTGAGCAAATCCATAGGGACAGCACTGTTAAAAAACCATCTGCCAATGGCTTGCAATGCTTTTGCTTCATTTTATCCAGGTTGGATTTTTTTTCTTGGTAGGATATGAGCAAAGTATAATTCATCACCCAAACTAGAAACTTTTCATCCTGGTTCTTCAAGCCTGACTGTACTAACCTCTGTCAAGACCTAGCAAGAAAATAGTACATACATAAATCTGTATCTCTTTCCACAACAATCAATGAATGAAATGCAAAATCAGTCTGTCTTCTGCCTTCTTTAGACAGCCTTGCATGGAGCTACGGCTCAGCCTCACAGCCAGAAGGGCCCAGCAATGAGTGCTGCTGTAACTGATTTGAATAAAAGCCTTTGATTTATTAAATGAAAGCTTTTGATATATTAAACTGTACTGTATTTCTATCAGATGACAAAGCCTGCTGGCTAAATAGAGTTCCTCTCTCCTTCTATTGGCACTCCTCTCTTCTTTTTTCCCTTCTCATCGCCAACCTTCCTTCTTGCCAAATCACTTTGATCCACATTCTGGGTATCTGACAACCCTTAAGGATCAGTCTGTGGTCATCCTGTGGCTGGTTTGACAGACAGCTTTGCCAAACCCATATCCTCCAGTGAAGGCTCTCATTCCTGCTGGCAGCGTTGCTCTCCTGTTTGCCATCCCACACATCTATCAGCAGTGCAGCTGGGGGCAGGGCATCATCTGATGAAGGTGGGCAAAGTTTTATTGCTTTGGGTTGTGTTTACCTTCCATGTTTTTAAATAGAGTGTTCTCTCTCCTCCCAATTCTCTCTTGCAATACACGTACTTGTTGCATGAGATTTCCATTTAGCTGAGACTCAGGAAGACTTGGATACCCTTCCAATACTGGCACTGCTAATACAACTACAAATTCACTTGTTACATTTCTTCTGGGCAATGAAGATATAATTTAGTCCAACCTTGAACATCAGACTACTAAGTACTTCTTGTTAGCAAGCAGTCAGAACAATATTGCAGTGTAATTTTCCACGATATGCTGTGTCAAATGTACCAAGGTTATCGTGGTTTTACTTTCTAGAGGTGGTTGGGCAAGAGCAGTGTCTTCCCTTTACAACTGATAAATGGCTACATGATTTGGCACCAGATTATTCAAGCAGACAAATTAACTTCAAATATTAATACATTCAGCAGCCAGTCAGACAAATTGCTTGTTCTACAAGCGCCAGAATGGTCATGGGGGGATTTTCCTTCTGCTTTCAGGAAACCTAACCTCCAGAGCAGTGCTTGGCCAGGCCAACAAGACCATCAATCAGCTAACAAAGTTGGCAGCATCTTCAGTTCTCTCTGGAAAGGAGGTAGGAAAGAAAAGAAGCTTGGCCAACTTGGCCAAAGTCTACCAGGATTTTCAGAAATCTGTATTTCAAATAAAACACACATGCCAAGGCTCTGACTCATCATGGCCATCTGAGGACCCTGCTAGGAGCCTGCCTGCCCCAAAACTGTTTTTCCATGGCCATGGGGTGAGTCATCTTGAAGAGGTCTGTCTGCCTCCACAAACTGGCAATGATGGTGTCCCTGTAAGATGGGCTACCATCACCTCCCTTCTCCTCTTGCATATTTTACACCTAAATCCTTCCAGGATTAGGACAAACTTGTTTAAAGTAACATGCTATACGATAATATCAAATAAACAATTGAGGAAATGAAGTTTAAATACATACATATAGATATAAATTATGTTAGGAGAGTTTAAAATTTAAATTATCTCATCAGTTAGTGAAAATGAAAAATCCCTAGAAAACTTTAACTCTTTCCAGTCTTCAAGCATTTGCATTTATGTATTTTTTGAAGCACAATATTCTCTTAGAACTGATCCTAACTGAACTAGATATGGACTCAGAAGCCAATCTGTTGGTGTAGCTTATCTCTAGATAAGAAAAACTGAAAGGAAGAAAGGCATTACTACACATGACACGATACTTGCTGTGTGGAGTAATTATTGTGTTCTTTGTACTCACTTAATTGTCTGGTTGTAGAGCTTCAGAAAACATTTCTCGTAGAGGAGTATTTGAAGAAAGCCTTAAGGGGTGAAAACAAAAGCCAAGCTGACTGTTGCAACACAACTCAGATAAGATTACAAATAAAAATTCTCTGTTCATCAGGCAGAAAACACGTTTATAATTTTATCATTTTGTTCAAGTTTTTCTTAAAATTTATATCTTTGTTGAGTATAAACATATTTTCTCCATAACATATGGCACTGAACTGAACCAATCAGGAGGTGCTGTTTGTGCTCTGAGCACTAAAGCAATTCCATAAATTATGCAGTATATTTTGTCAGTAAATGTATAGATGGGAAAGTCATTAACATCACCAATCACACCTTATTGATGTATGTTAGCATATATTTTTACTATAACTCACAGGTGTGAAATTCTAAATACACTTCACATGGTGATGAGGTATCCAACTAATTTGGCTTCCAAAAGACATTTAACACTACTAACCCATGGAAATGGGTTGTTTGTAGCAAACTTGGAATTAATGGCATTGCTGCTTCAGGCCCAGCTGAAGCAAGACACAGTCTGCTGCCCACAGGCTGCATTCCCATTGCTGACTGAGAAGGGCCCAGTAGTGTCAGCACACCCAATCCATGGATATGCTTATTACAGACCCTGAGCCTCCCACATCTGTCCCTACACTGAATAAATATGGCTAAGTCCTCTGAGGAGAGATGTGTGTAACAACTCCAGACTTGGTCTCCACACTTTAATTTAGATGTGAACAGCAATAATGTAGTCTTCATTTAAATGAAGGATTTTTATATTGCTTAACAGCAGGGATAGAGTGTAGAAGATTCTTTATCAGTATTGCATAAGCAATATGCACATTTAACATAAGAGTTTATCTTCCCTCAGAAGAGACCACAACAAAACAAAACCTCAGTGGATTTTCCTGATTGCATGATATCAAAGAACAATTTGGGTGTCTCATATAAACAGGTAGATCTCTGAGCCTTCACAGCTCTTTTGCTCTTCCCTCGACAAGCCCAGGATCTCACTGGGAGAAAGTTGTCCAGAAGAAATCCACTTTCTGCCCTCTGGCCTCAGGCTGAGCTGCTGGCCCCAGCAAAGCCAAGGGCAGAGAGAGAAAACTGAGCTGTCCTGCACACAGCTGGTGGACTTTGTTTTCCCTTTGGGAGGTTCATGCCATTCACTGCTGTCCTTCTTGGCTCCTTCTCAACTTGTTTTCCAAGCAGCTATGTGTATGCTCTACAGAAAGAAGGGATAGCATCCAAATTAAGCTCTCTCTCACTCTGCAATGTACCACAAATCACCCTCATCTTCCAGCATCTATTTGTGATGCTAGAACATCTAGACTATATGTGCTACTATTTTTGGGTTAAGTTCTTTAAATGCAGTTATTTTACCCTAAGCACATCCACATACATCTGTATATTTTGATATAGATTTTTCACTTATGGAAAAGGTCAACTGCTTATGAGCAGTCGAACTCATTTGTATTACTTGCTGCCTAGATAACTCTTCATAGATTTGTTCAAAAACCAATTTTTTGTTACTTCAAATATTTCTTCAAAAGGAAATTACTTTTTCACTTTAGTGTTTTCACTCCACATTCCCTGACCTCAGACTGTTCTAGTCCATTAATAAGTCTATTTCTTGTTGAGAAGGAGAACCTACCACAATTCTCCAAACAATGAGCTTTGGGAAAAAGGCCCTTGAAAAATTTCACAGGAAAAGACAGCACAGTCACCCCATTTTTTCTGCAATTACCAGACCTAGGACTAGCTCTCATTTCTGATTTCTCCTCCAGGGAACTTGTGCTAAGCAGCAGCACCACTGTGCTCTTTTATGTAAAACCCAGTCTCATCAATACTTTTCCAACAGACACTCACTGCATTAAATAATTTTCAAGAGATAACAATCTCCAAAGCCAACTTCCATCAGTGAAACGCATATACAGAAGGATACTCTTCACTGATTCCCTCTCTCATGCGTTAAACAGCTTTGGGCCCTCAGTTGAGGGATAGGAAGAGGGAAGCCAAAAATGCCCAGCTTCATAAGGACACTTTCCCTTCCTGCACAGAAGAATGTTTGAAGTTGATGCCAGCCTACTCAGCTGGAACAGCAGCACTAATGTGAGCATCATGCCCCTGTTTGTAAAGACTTCTCAGAGTACCTGACAGCTGCAACGCTGTTGGCTCCTCAGTGCTGCCCTGCTGACCAAAAGGGCCTGAGCCACAGAGGTCTTGGTCTGCATCACGGGGACCCAAACAGCAGGACCCTGCCAGACACTCAGCCTCCAGCAGCTGTGGGGGCTCATGGTGCAGAACGCAGCACTGCCACACACGTGTCCAATTTTTAACATCCTGGGTTAATGACTTTGCTAATGATGTGTCCTTCTGGAGAGCTCCTGGTGCTGGCACCCACTGCCCACTGCCATCCGTGCCTCCTCCTGTGCGGCAGGACTAGGGAAAAAGATTCCCCTCTCGCATGCAGCCATGCAGGAAACACTCCTGCCTCTCTGAAGGATGACTCTGAATGATAAATGGCATAAGCCAGGAATCTTGGCAAATTAAAAAGTTTAATTTATGATGCCGCATAATTCTAGCTGCTTAGCAGGTGTGACATTACTTGCTTATTTGAAAGCCAAAAGAGGTAAATTAGATGAAAATGTGCTTTGTAGGAGGTTGTTAATCAGAAAGGACTGCTGGCTCCTTCAAACGGCAGGTGTTCTCAGCCAGTGGACTGCGCCACCACCAAAGACCTCTCAACCCCGTGGGATGGCGGCTGCCCATGAGGGCTGTTTGCCTTGTTAGTTTTGGCAGCAGCTGAGAGGTCTTTAACAAGGCAGCTTTCCCTCAGAGGGGCTCGCCTCCTATTGCCTTTTCCCCCAGCACAAGAGCTGATCACTGATTCTCAGCAGGAACTGGCGCGGCTCCTTGGCTTATTCAGTATCCTACAAATAGCTGCTGAGCAAAGCGATTCTGGGGAAAGAGAGAGAATAACAACAGTCTGGAGCCATTCCCACCCAGTGTCAGAGCAAAGTTCATCAGCCAGGAGATTTCTTTTGTATCCAAAAAGAATGACATTAATCTCTGTAAGAGAAGAAAATTAGTCTCTCTCTTCGGCAAAGTTTTACTATCACTCATGCATACTACTTCACTGGCTCAAAAAAATTGGAAATCACCTGAGAAAACCAGTCACAGAAGGTCTGAGACCTTCAGAATAGAAATTGCTACAACACATATACAGGAATAAAAGGCACTTTGCAGGTCTTCAAGTCGTTTCATTCAACAAAATTTGGAAGCAAATGCTAATACTAAGAGGGAGGGAGTTAAGTGTTTATAAGCAGTTAGAAAAAAAATTACGTTAGCACTCAGTTTTAAGGCATCAACAGCTCAGGGATCTGTCCTAGGCTATGGCACAGACCCTTTCTGGTACTTTAGCTTGATTGTGTCACCTTCAGTTCTCCAGGTTATTATTGAAGAGACACAGAAACAGGAGTAAGAATCAGTAGAGCATAGCTGTATTTGAAGCCTAGTTTCATCAGTGTGCAGACAGGATCTTCCTGTGACATGACATGAAACATTCCTGCACATTCCTTAAAATAACCTTTTTCTGTGCTATGTGAGTCAGATTGCCAATTTTTCTCTTTTTTTCCAATTCCCATCTCTGTAGGTCTCTGCTGGCTTTTCAGCCTTCCAAGCAGAGCACAGCTGTCAGGCAAAGCAAGCTGTGAGAGACCCAAAACCCACAGCCCAGAGGATCACCAGCTGGATGCAGTCAGGTGCTCAAGAGGTCTCTCCACTAAGGTCTGTGCTGAACTCGCCATGCCACTCCTTCTGGGCACACGTTTCAGTCCTGCAGCGTTTCCCTCTCCTTCTCCCAGCCTGATAGGTGTGATTCGGTATTTTATGGGGGGGCTGGAGTGTGTGTGTGTGTGGAGATGACGTTGAGTGAATATGGGGCTGAGGGGAAATTCATCTTTCGACTAATTCCTGCTCATATTTCTAGCTCAGTTGAACCTCCTAATTTATTGTCACCTCCACCTTTCGTAACAGCTCCCTAATAGGGCATGAAATACCAGTGAAATGAACACCAGATTTTGGAGAGCCCAGAGCAAATATGTCCTTCTGGTTTGTCATTGCCATTTATTTTTTGAACTTTCTTTCCCTCCCCTTAAGTCCTTGATTCAATCCATGACAGTTTCTTTGCAGCTCAGATGGCTACTCATTTTTCACACCAGATTTTGTGACACACCATATCAAAAGCCTTACTGAAAGCTCAGAACCGCTTAATCGATTTCATTCCCATCATCCATTAATTTAGTAATTCTATCAAAAAATAATCTAGCTTGGGTGGTACGATTTGTTCTTTGTGAACGTGCAGATTTTTTTTCCTTGGGGTTTTCTATCTCCCAGAGATGTATGGAGTTCTCCCCCACTTAGTATTTCATGACTGAACAACAGTCTGATATTAGACTCACCAGAAGACGCACTCTGACAGCCGTAGCAGGAAAGAAGAAGATGCAGAATCCTTCCAGTCATTCCACTGCAGTATAGTGAGAATCAGTAAACTAGATTTTAAGACAAGTGACACCCCAAGTGACCCACAGCACATGGGGAATCTGGTGGTTTCAGTCCCAGCATTGTAAGATTCCTTATTATTGCTTTCCCTCCCATTAGCTTTGCATCTAAGTCCCCAAATGTTTTTGCCATGTCCTGAAATCCAAGGATCCATTTCATGATGCACTACAGAGTCTTTGCTTTTAATCCCAAAGGTACCACTTATTGTTCCCAAATAGAAAAGGGATTTCTTTTATCTTGACCAAATTATCAGCAGACAGTGAGTTTTGAGCGAAATGTTTTTAAGATTAATTATTTCTTGTTTCCTTCCGCTGAGAAATGGAGTGTACTACGACAGGATAAACTTGCAAATAAATGAGATATTCTGACACATCTTGGTCAATCAACTTCTTCAGGTTTTTCTTCCAGCTGAGAAAAGCACTTTGAAGCCTGATGAGGCAACTAAACAATGAATTGCTCAAAGGCTGTCATTTTCAGTTCATCAGTCAGGAACTTATTCTGATTCCAGGTTTTTCACTTCTCAGCCAGGGCATTAGGCAGGTGGGATGTTTCACTTCCAAGCTTTAACAGGTGTTCATCTGTTGTGATTTCAGGGACTGTCCCTCAGGGCT
The DNA here is from genome assembly GCF_009819655.1 of Sylvia atricapilla. Classification (NCBI taxonomy): domain Eukaryota; kingdom Metazoa; phylum Chordata; class Aves; order Passeriformes; family Sylviidae; genus Sylvia; species Sylvia atricapilla. The sequence goes on along the minus strand of NC_089140.1, from coordinate 101,704,276 downwards.
GGCCACTGGACAACTTAACCTGCAGTGGCTGTTTGCTTAACATGGGCAAAGTTTTCTTTTGGGAACCCACAGAGAAGACAGAGTAGAATCAATAATTTTAAAGCCCAGTTTAAAGAGGCTTGAGAGTTTTACTGGCCTTATTTCCCTTCCTCATTACTTTTTCATTCAATGTTCTGATATCCTAATTGCCATATGGTTTGCATTAGCTATATTTTTGCTTTATACAAGCTGTGTTAAGTTTCTGTTAATGTGGATAATCAAGATCTGATTGCGTGATGTTGTAGGGGACAGAAAAGTTTGGAAACAAATTGTCTGTAACACACATACCTTGTTCCCCTCCTTTCCATTCATTTTTTTTCTGGTCCCAGTCCAGACACTTTTTCCGAAAGATTGTTTGGAAGCAGTCAGCTGCAAGAGTACTTCAGGCAATCCTAGCAGAGCTTAAGGAGCAGGGAGAAAGGAGAGCTGGAATAGGGAGGGAAGCGGAGAAGCAAATACGTCTTTATCAACTTTTAAAATAACTGAAAGAATCAGGGCAAAAGGGTAGAGACTTGACTTTAAAAGCTCTGTTAGCTTTTTTTTTTTTTCCAAAGGAAATTTTCCTCTACATCTCATTATTACAAGATCAGAGATGGTTCATGTGTACTGCAGAGGCTGTGGTCACAAAGCACATTCACAATGAAAAACCATTTTATTTCTATCTACTGTCTCCTTGTCATACAGAGGCACTATCTCTGTCTCACACCTGCATGCAGACCATGGACCTCAGCCCAGCAGGACTCCCAGAGATGTTAAAAAAATCTCATTTAACCTCCTCAGTTTCAGCTGGGAAGCTGTGATTTCCAGTGTAAATAACAAAATGGCCTATGCACACTATTTCTGAAATCTGAGGACAGTGAGACCACAGAACTGTCTGATGCCTGGCCTGATATTTACTATGACTTTCTATAAAAGATTCTTATTTTAAAAGACACTGAGAGGCCTCTTCCTGGGAGGAAGCCACCATACACAACACACTCACTTCTTCCTGCCAGACAGCTTCTCAAAGCCTATTTTCTGGAGCTCCTGGACAGCACCACTCTGCTTAATTGCACAGCTGATCACACACCATAGCAGGAGGCACTGTCACTTTTCCCCGTTTCCTGTGCACCTCTCCATTTAGGTTAAAGCATGCCTGAGCAGTCATGGGAGCATCTTTCTGAGCCTTGGGAGGGTCCCCACCAGGACAAAAAACATTTTCAGGCTAGACTGAACTTCGTTTATTATTTCTTCTGGCCCCTCTTTCTGCAGTTATGGCCTCCACTGGGCTTTGCACCCAAAGACACTTTTTCTCAGGAAGGTGCAGACAGCAATGCCTGGATTTTCCCTTTTTATGTCAGAGTGGATCAGGGCTTGAAATGATTAGAGATGATTAGTCTGACCACTAAGACATTTACCACCAGCTTGCTAACTGGATCCCATCTGATTTTTGTCAAGAAAAACAAAGCAAACCACCATTTCAATGACTTAGAATGAGGTGCTGATTTATATTTATTTCAGTAGAAAATTTAAGCCTTTACGAAGAGGATAAAGTTCCACTGAGACTGAGTGACAGATCCTAACATAAGAAGCTTTAGCATTTTATTCATTTATAAAAGTGTATTTGTATTCACTGTAATGCGTGACAATTCCAAATAACCATCTTTTTTTTAAAATGTGCTCCCATTGAAATGTGTTAACAGAAGCCTGTGTTCAGAAATCCAGTATTTGCAACATATTTTATGCAAATTGCTATCCTTCAAGGTTAATGTCTGCTCTCCAAAGGTGGGGAGAGAGTTCTTACGGTCTTGCTAGAATGAGGCACTGAATCTGCAACCAGCAGAAAAAAGGAGGTTAAGTCCTGATTTCCCCTTGGTCCGGATGTGACAACACATTGACCTCGGTGCTGACAGCCTAACTCACGTTTAACCAGATCTGCTGGCTTTACTGAGTGCTCACCTCACAGCTGTGCTAACATTTGTCAGCTGTGTGCTCCCACTCTGCTCTATGTTTCCTCCAGCTTTTCTGGTAGGTGTGCTGTGGTTTATGATTGAGTAAATATAAGGGACAAATGTGAAAGGTTAAAATCTTTCATCTAGCTCTTCAGAGGCAAAGAGCTAATGTACTAACTAGCATCTCCTTGGAGCAGAGGCATCTTGAGAAAAATGAAGAGAAAACAGGAGGAAACCAACATTTTGACAAATGACCCACAACTTCAAAAGAGCATTAATCTCCCTACAGATAAATGTACTGAGGTTAGAGAGCACTGGGGATGTTTATACATACAGTGGTAGAGCTTTTCAAAGCCAAAAATAGGAGTAATTGTCTTTCTGACATTCATGTTTATTATTATTGTCATTATTATTATTATTGAGTATTTGTGTTTCAAAATGTCCTCTCCAATACCTAAAGGGATTTATGACAGACACTATGGGAAAGCTTAAAATAGGTTTTAAATATAAGGATGTTAAAAAAAAAAAAATAGAATTCAGTTGCAGAAAAAACAGCTGCATCATCTTTTTCTGTGTGTGTGTGTCTTAGAAGTGGAGTTAGATCCCCAAACTAAATGTCTACAAAACTTGACCGGAGGATGACATTTCTGTTTTGTGGCATCTCTTTAGGTTGTGACATTTATTGTTGCTGCTGTGCTTTTTTTCTCTGTACAGGGACAAAAACAACCTGTTTCCGTTGTTTGCACAAAAGAGAAGCGCCAGGTTCCAGTCTCTGACGCCTGTGCCTGTGGCCCCTGGCGATGGCAAGGCTGCCATGGGACTCAGGGCTCTACCCTCGCTTTTCCAGCCTTCAGAAAAAGCCTTGCTGACACAGATACCTTCCTGGAAAAAAAATCTGACTGGTGAAGCCGCCTGTTTCCTGTGTGATAAATGAACAGCACGTACTAACCAGCTCTAATGGGCAGGATACGGGTGAGTGGCTCGAAATCGGTGTAAGAATAGGAACAAATGGAATGGACTGAGGGATAGGAAAAATGCCCATTTGCAGTGCATTTCTTGTCACAAGAATAGAGATGGATTTCTCTGAGCATGATGATATCCCCTCTTGCCCCAGTGGTAGCATTTTTGAAGAGGGTGCTGCCACTGCAGTTTCTGATTCAATGGGATCAGAGTGAAAATGACACCAGGCTTATTTAAAATTCGCATCCCAAATATTTTTTTCTTTGCATATTTACACTGTTGATTGGCATTAGCATGCAGTCTGGTACCAGATGAAAACACAGACTAAGTTCATCAAAGATAACAAGTAATTCTGAGTAATGACTAAATGGCATTCCTAGATACCTACTCTTAAAAAAGAAAATGAATAGTTCTGGTTGTAATTACCAACTCAGTTTCCATACACTAAGCTAGCATTTATGAATATCGAACCAGGCTCTAATTGACTATGTTAGCTATGTGTCAGTTTAGTTTTCTAATGCAAAAAAAAGAATTTAGTTGTTATCACTTGAACTGTTTGTTAAAGTTGAAAGCAGATAAATCATTAATAGGGATGTCATTTATTCATTATGGTTAAAATATATATCTCCACTTGTCACTTGGATGAATCTAGTTTCTTTTCTCATCTCAGTTTATTGGCATCACAGATGAAAAGAGCTTCTTTACTGCATTCCTATTGGAGCTTAAAGCCTTTACAATTGTTTATTGATGAATTAGTATTTTGAAAATCAAGACTGCTGAGGCTTAAGATTGTAGTGACAATTACATGGTGTTTTGTTGCAAAGCTAACAATTTGCATGGGATTGATGATAGTTTGACATTAAGCAAATAAGGTACTATTATTGTAATTTAGTTCAGGATTTTGTAGAAAACACTGCCTTGGTCCAATGCACAGATATCTACAACTGTGCTATGGTATCTCCTTCATGCAAAAATTTAACCACTTCAATACCTTTCATCTTGGCATTTGCAACTGCACAGTCTGCTGCAAAGGCAGATCTGCTGAGCCCTGTCCACAATAAGGCATGGGAGTAGCTCCTTCCAGGGGACTAGTTCTGCTGCAGATTGCTTATCTGTATGAAGAAGTTCATGCACCCAGCTCAGAGGACTAACTCTGGAAACCTGCTGTGAGTGTACGTGGTAGCAAACAATCCTGAAATATATTGCTGCTAGATGAACAGATTTTTCATTTTTAATTTTTTAACATATCTATTGCCACTTGTGCTAATAGCTACATCCTCACTAGAAAATAACTAAATACATTCCTTGTACTGAACACACCTTGATAGACCACTGATTTTAAAAGAACATCTGAAAAGCTTGGCACAACAACAGAGAACCAGACAAAATGCTCTTCCTGCCATACTCAGTACCAGGTGCAAGAATCTATTTTAGGACATTTGGACACTGCATATGCCTGTCCTTCAGTTTACCAGCAGGAAAACAATTGCATTCAACACAAAAAGATACTGTGCAAAGCCTGGGAATTCTGAACCTCAACTCTTACACTGGCAGATTTTCACCCATGAGGAGTTTATGGTGCACAGTGGAAAATATTTGTTCTTCCTTGGGAGATGAACTTTAGGATTTGGTGCTACAACCTCAGGGCTAATCTTTATCTCTCCTAGGTGGATGAGTGCAAGAGAAAATCAGGAAGGCACTGCTCACTCCAGTGCTACTCACTCGGAGGCAGCTTGATGCTGATCTGCATCTTCTCGGAATGTGTGCTTTGATGGTTCAACGCTGTGTTGGCAGCCCTACCTTCCTTGTTTCAAATTCTTACTGGAAGTCAACGAGTTCTGTCCTCAACAAGTTCTGATGTTGGTGAGGGCATACAGGCACCCTCAATTCCAGTGCAGGTCCAGCTGCACAAACACTTGGGAGTTACACAGTGTGTCTCTTGACCAACATCTTTATCAACATGAGCTTTGATATTCATCTTTCACTTGAAACTGGGCATGTGCTTTTGGCACACTCAGCTTTAATAATGAGAAAATTAAAGTCTCTGGTGTCCTGTCAGTTGCCCAGGAACATAAACTCTCCACACAGAGAGGGAAAAAATTTTGCCTCTTCTAATGCCAATTAGTGGTGTGACATCTGAGAGACTGCCAGATCTAAGAAAATACTGCCCACTTTGATAAACCTCATGCACCTACATAACCTAGTATTGCACTGGGGCCACTATGGATTAATGATATAGATCTCACAAGATGAAATACAGTGGTTGATGCTTTAGTATACCAAGAAGATTATTCACTGCTGACTAAGTCAATAGATTTTTTTTTTAATGAAGTATTTTCACAAACAGTTATCTTCCCTTCCCATCCCCACATTGTATCTGAAAGCAATGATGGCATACCCATAATTTTCCTTCCTGTTGTTCCCTATTGTGACTGTACCTGTTGAGTGCATCTTGATGAGATTTCTGTGTCCTGTATACGCCACTGTTCTGTGTTTTATCACTTCAGACTTTCAATTATTATTACTTGAGTCAGAAAATGTGAATTTCACAAGACAACAGTGAAACATTCGAACACCACGGATGAAATTTTCTTTTTTTTATTTTCATTTGGATTGAATTTACTCAAATTGCTAACTATTGAGAACGCACAGAGTATACTATTACACATCTATTTCCAAAGCATTGTTATTGTTTTCATTATTAATGTTCTATAGTTTAATCCTTAAAAAAAAAATTTAAATTGTTTTCCTTCATTTAAATCCACAAAGATTTGTGAATTTTAATCTAGAACAAGATCAAGAGATTTCTTCTGTCTGGTATCTTTTCCCAGTTGACTCCATGGTATACTAACTGCAATGATAATGTGTCCTGTGCATCCCAAAACATCACTTGCCAAAGAGCAATAAAGTGGATTGCATATTCCAGCTGGCCAAGTCACTTTTGTCATTTTTAGTTTCAATAACAAATTGTTAAACAGAAATAAATGAAACAACATAGGCAATGCATTTATTATGTTCTTCATCCTTATCCTTTATGTATTAAAAATGCATTGTTCTTGTAAATATACAGCGAAAGGCAAAAAAGTCCAGTGATGCTACACCCTCTGGGGCAGAAGCTGCTGACAGCAGTTAGGTGTGAAAGCCATGATAAGCCCAGAGGTGCAAGCAAATGAAAGGAGAAGCTGACAAACTTAGCACAACCTGTGTTGCAAAGGGCTGGTGGAGAATGAACAATCTTGTTGCTCGTCTCCATGTCTGCTGAAGCATTTTCAGCAGGCACATGGCTATGACAGGTAAGAGTATGAAGGGTGGAAGCAGAGGCAGACATCCCAGGAGGAGCATAGGGTCTGACGTACACTGACTTGGAGTGGAGAGGCTGACTTGGAGTTGGATCTGGTAAGGGATGTCAAGGGCTACCACAAAAGGGTTCTACAAGTTCATAAACATAATGGAAAAACATGGCCCCACTGCGGAATGGATCAAGGGAACTGGTGACATATGATGTGGAGAGGCTGAGGTACTCAGTGCCTTTTTTGCCAAAGTCTCTACAAGGAAAACTATCCTTCAGGAGACCCAGGCACTTAAGACCAGAGGAAAGGTCTGGGGCCAGGAAGACTTACCCCAGTGGAAGAGGAGCAGTTTAGGGAGCACTAGAACCAAGTGGATGTACATAACTGCAGGAGCCTGACAGGCTGCACTCATGATGAGGGAGCTGGCTAATATTGCAAGGACATTCGTGATTTTTGAATAGTCATGGCAACTGGGAGAGGTTACTGAAGACTGAAATACAGAAAATATCACTCCTATCTTTAAGAAGCCCAGAATACCTAGAGAAATATGGGACAGTTTCAGCTTAGTCTTTATGAAAGTTTAGGAGAAAATCTTTCTGGAAAGCATTTCCAAATAAAAGGAGGACAAAAAGTTTCTGGGGAATAGTCAGCAAGGATTTACAAAGGGAGGCATGTATTTGACCAACGTGGTAGCCTTCTACACTGATATGACTGCTCTAGTGGACAAGGGGAGAGCAGTGGACACTGTTTACCCTAAATAAAGACTTCAAGATCAAGCACTGTAATATCATCATGGACAAGCTGACAAAATATAGATCAGAAAAGTGGACAGTGATGTGGATTAGAACATAGTTGAATGACCAGGTCCAGAGCTTTTTGATCTGTGGCTCTAAGCCCAGCTGGAGGCAAATCCCTAGTGGCACAAGTCATGGGGCTCAACACTGGCACCAATTCTGTTCAACACCTTCATCATTAATGACCTCAGTGATGGGGCAGAATCCACCTTCTGCAAGTTCACAGATGATATAAAAGAGAGGAGGAGTTGATACACCAGATGGTTGTGCCACTGTTGAGGGACTTTGGCAGGAGAACAGAATCTCATGAAAGGACAGTACAGAGCCCCACACACGGAGAGGAATTATTCCAGGCAGCAGCACTCACTGGGGGAAAGAGGCTGGAAAGCAGCTATGCCAAGGAAGACCTTGGATTCCTGGTGGATAACAAGCTGTCCCTGAGCCAGCACTGCACCCCTGTGGCAACAGAAAGGCCAACAAGTGTCCTGGGATGCTGTAGGAGGAATGTTGCCAGCAGGTAAGTGAATTCAGCACTGTGTATTCAGCACTGGTGAGCCATACCTGGCATGCTGAGTTCACTTCTGGGCTCACTAGTAGGAGACAGATTTTGACTTTCTGGAGCAAGTCCAGCTAAGGGCCACTAAGATGATGAAGGGATGGTGACATCTCTCATATGAGGAAAGCCTGAGAGAGATGGGATTGCTCAGCCTGGAGACGTTTCGGGCATAACTTATCAATTTATATAAATATCTTGTGAGAACAAGGGAAAAAGACAGGGCCTTGTTCCTGTCAGTGGTGTCCAGTGACTAGAGAAGAGTCAAAGGGCACATTAAACCACATGAAATTCCATCTGAATATGATAAAACACATTTCTACCATAAAGGTGGCCTAACACTGGATCAGGTTGCCCCAAAGGGTTGTGGATACTCCATCTGTGGAGAAATTCAAGGTCTGACTAGACATGTGTGAGCAATAGGGTTGGACCTGAAGGTCATAGAATTATAGAGTGGCTTGGGTTTGAAGGGACCTCAAGTATCTTCTAGTTCCAACCCTCCTACGATGGGCAGGGGTGTCACTCACAAGATCAGATTTCTCAGGGCCCTTTGAACACTTTCTGGGATGGTACATTCTAACCTCATCCATTCTGTGATTCTGTAACAATGGATATAATCTGGCTGGTTCATTCCACAGATTTAGGGATCTTCTTTTATTTCATTACCACTTACAATGGGACATTTTCATCAGATAAAATTTTGCAAGTGGATTGTAACTAGAGGTTATACTTCTAATGAAGAGACTGAGCAGAATAAAGGAAGGAATCAGCCATGACTTCCAGTTTGCTGCAGCCATTTCAGTGTCTAATACATCACCTCACTTGGTGTCAGTCAACAGACATAGTCTCTCCCATGATTTCACAAGGCAAATCAAACAATAGTCACATCATAACAAATTAGGAGAACTCTGTTGGCATTGTCTGTGACCTTAGCTCACCCCTGCGAAAAATAAGTTACCCAAAGGACAGTAACCAAAGAGCCCAGCTCAGCAACAAGAGCTCTTTATAAGAAACATGGACAGGGTTAGGACTGAGGAATTGCAAGGCAGAACTTTCATCGCAGTAATTTTGCTGGACTGCTCCACAGGGAGCCATAGAAAGAGCTAGGGAGTCTCAGACAGCAGACATTCCAGGATCCGTAAGTTTATAAATACTTCCCTTCAACCAAAGTCCCCATTCAGAACACAACTAAACTTTAGGAAAGTCTTAAATCCCATTTTATGTGGCTTAGGACCATTTCTTATTACAGCTAGGAAGACTAGATATAAATCTCTGTCCAAAACAGTAATCCTCTTATATTTCATTACTAGCACCACAAGCCTCTGTGAAGTGGTCTCTATCAGAACCATAATAACACTGAGTTGTGGCTAAGCTCTCTATCCCAAGTTCAGTCACAGCAAACCCACTAACACATTAAATCTGTGCCTGCCTTTGATTTATTAGTAGTCCCTAAGCCTTTCCAGAGTCAGGTATGGGTCTGAGGCAGCAGCTAGCAGCTGAGAAGGAAGGTAAAAGATATTCCAGCATCACATCTCTGCTGTGCCTGACTATGGGAGCCCTTCATTTCAGGACTTGTTATCTTAACAAGCTGCTGAAGATAGTTCAGACTAATCTGTTATTTTGCCTTCTATGAACTGGATAATGTAAAACTCCTGGCTGAGAGCTGGTAACTGACTACAGGGGCTCTTCTGCTCCATCTATGGGAAAATTCAAACAGGTGAATTCAAGATGACTTTTGTCCTGACACAATTCCTAAGTGCTCACATGGGCAATTACTGAGTTGCAGCTGTTTGCCATGACTAACAATGGTTGAGATGAGCAGCAGTCAAGGACAGTGTCCAACTTTCTTGTCTTGGTTTCATGTGTTCTGATCTGCTCAGGAAGATGCTAACTCTGTTTCTTCCACTGGGTTGTGAAATTTGCACTTAAGCTCCAAGGAGAGTTTGACTGGACTAAACTAGTCAGGTTAGACTAGTGATGTTGTCTTTTGGTTGCCTGGGGCATGAAATGTCCCTATCCTGGGAACGTCTACACTTACTCAATGGCTCTCCAAAAGCAGATGTTGCCTTAAAAATCTGAAGTTTGTTTTATTAGCCTTTGCTACAGGCAGGAAAACTCTGCTTTTTGATGGTAACCTATGAGATGAAGGACAGGAATACAGAAGTTTGGTGCTTCATCTTCAGCTAAGTCAGAGCATACTTCCTGGGAGAATGCCTTTCCCAGTAGTCATGTCTGACTGTACCTGCTATTACTGCACACAAGTTGCTGTTGATACACATTCATTTGCTATTCATTTTCCACTTGCATATTTTCTCCCCTCACTTTTGCATACATACAAACTTTTGTTTCCAGCAAGCAAGCCGGTCAAATAACAGCTCAGTACACACTTTTTTTTTTTTTTTTAAATAAATGGAAGTTTAGAACATGCTTATTATCCTTTCAACAGGATAGCAGAATAGGAAAGCAGTACTCTGGAAATTAAGAACAAATACTTCACTTCTTTCATACAAAATTTGGTATCAATTATTTTGAAACTGTTCTGTATCTAAAATGCCGTTGAGTTCTGCTGTTGCACTCAGCAGCCATGTAACAAATACACCATTGACTTGTCACAGGTAGCCATGGCTATTTGCTGTTGAACTTTCAAGAGAGTGCTATTATATTCTACTTGCTTCCTGTAAGCAAATAACAACATGAAGAAAAAAAAGCCAAGGATCCATGTGGCATTGTCCGTGTGGTTAAAGTCTTTCTCCTCAGCGCCAACAGCACCCCACACAGGTTTGTGCCGGTGAATTTGCTCCCACTCAGAGCTCAGTAACTATTTTTAGAATGAGTGCTGTATTTCGTGACTATTTTTGTTGTTAGAGAGCCATCTTGTGGTACATCTTACCAATAATAAGTTTAAAAAACCCCAAAACCCCAGTATATTACAGTTCAGAAATTGTTGTCTATGAAGACTCGAGTGGTTTTGCATCTTCCCCGTACCCACTCTTGCTAAATCTCCTTTTGAAATGGGAATAACCTAATCTCATATTGCACTTCCGAGTCATAGCAGTATTTGCTAGGGACTGGAGCAAAGGATGTATTTCTCTTCCATAAAATAAAATTTTAAAAAATTACAAAAAAAAAGGGGGTTGGAGCACAAACAAATAGCTAAATTTACAGCACAGTTTTATCCCTTTCTAACACCCAATATACTGATCAAAGCAGGAGGCAGGTGGTCTAGCTCTATTAATGAGATATATGATTTTTGGAGCCATGAGACTTATAAAATGTCCTGGAGACCATTTAAATTAAAATAAAATTTGTTGTTATTGAAGTTATATAAAAAATTGATTTTTAAAAATAGCAAAAGTACATGTTGAAATGTCATCCAGGATGCTGAGAGATTACAAGAGTTTTCCAGTGGCATGAACATTTGGCATCACATTTCAAATTCCCGTTTTCAAATCTGAAGTTAACTGAAAACAAACAATACAACTGAACTGGAGTCAATAAACCAAATCAGAAACATCTTTGAATTTTGGCAGATTCCTCCTTCCGTAAGTTGCAAATCCTTGCACACTGCTACCTAACAAAATAATGCAGCATACAAATATCACTGAGCTACCAAAGAATCAGTGTTTAGAGGAAAGAAAAAACCCCGAGTCCTTTAATAAAACAGAATGCCTCTATGTGTTGAAAATTCCCCCCTGCAGCTTTGAATGAGACACTAACGTTTTTTCCTGTATATATATAACTGCTCTCTTGTCCATTAATAAGCTGTAATTATCTATTGTCCTTTCATTGAAAGGAAAAAAGCACCATGTAGCCAAAGATCATTAGTGGTCCACCCTCTGCTATCAGTGAAGTCAGTGAAAATGAAAAGGTAATTATAGAGGGTCTTTAGAGTAGTATATAATGATTAACATCTTTTCTAAAATAATTCAGGTTTAACTTTAAAAAAAACCAACAGTATTATGCAACTGCTTCTGCAGGGCTTATTTACTTAATCTCCTTTGCTCATCTTGTCTGATATTTGTTCTAGGTGGCAAATAGGCTTCCATTAAATAATGTCACAGGATATGGACAACTTAAAAATCAGCTTGGGGGGTGGAGAGGGGAAAGTCCAAGAAAAAAGGGTCAATGACAAGGTTAACCCTGAAGAACAGAACAGTCTGTAGTAGATTAGAATATTTCCTTTGGAAGAGTTTTACAATGATCACCTAGTCTATCTGCCTAATGAGAGAAACCACTTCAGTGCACAGACTGGAGAGCGGGCAGGTGTGAGTCTCAGAACAATGCCGAATGCTTTTAGTCCAGATTTTTCTCTAAGCAAGTAATGAACTTGGAAGTGAAGCTATGAACACAGGCTACTGCTGGAAAGGTATTCTCCTTTTTTGCAAATTCCCTAACGGTTAGGAGTCAATAAACCAAGCAGGGATATTTACAGACCTCATCCTGACATTGCCCTGTACCTTTCTGCATCTTTCAATCATATCTCCACATGCTTTTCATAACATAGCTATGAAAAATTAAGACTACTATTCTAGCAATGCTGTTCCTATTCATAAAGTCACTTCCCTGTTTCCCTTTGCTCCTTCCCCCTAAAGCACAGCCTTAATGTTTGATTTTAAGATGATCACCTACACTTAACTTTCAGCCCTTCCTTGCATCACTCATCTACCATGACAGAGTAAGCAAGATCCAATCCAATTGGAACCAGTTGGATCCAATTCAATTCAGACACGCCTGAGATGGCCCCTAAAGAGTTAATCAGAATACAGTGGACAGGACAGCCAAAACCACAGGCCAAGACCACATAGGCCTGCTACATGAGTATTCTTATACTCAGTGCTGGCAGAGACTTTGCTGTGAACTGTAATGACTCCTAGTTATAGATGTGTCTCTTTTAAATCACACTTCTTTGGACTCTGTAATTGCATTTAATTAGATAATGAGGTCCTCTCTGTAAAGCAATTTGTATTATACTCCCTGGTCAATCTTTATGTCATCTTTAAACCATCCAGGCAAAGATTCTGCATCATCATCTACACAATTGATTTTAAAAAGAGCATTGAAGTACTTTAATGACCCCTTTGGAACCTGCTCAAGGTACCCAGCTCTGAACAACCTGGTATCAGTTGCATTTCAAGACCTCTTCAATCCAACTTTAATTTTATATGGTGTGTGCACTGGTTGTCCCATGAGATTCATAATCTTTTTTTTTTTTTTTTTTTTTCCAGAATATGCTTTATTATATCAAACCCACTGGAGAATTCCAACACTGCCATATCAATACAACTGTCTTGTTCCATCAGAACCACAATTCACTATGAAATAAACATGACTGCTTGGAAAGTGTAACTTTCCATGAAATAACACTTATTGACAGTTTTATAGTTAATAAAATTAACTCTTTTTTTTTTTTTTTTTTTTTTTTAATTTGCATGGGATTTAAGCAAATAAGTAGATTCTCAACTTTCCTTCTCTTTCTCTAAAACAATGAAGGAAATCCTCACTGGCATGTCCTTTGGTTTCCAAGTTAGTTTGAAAACTAGTGTTATTATTATTTCAAGAAGAACTTTAACAGCACATGAATAACTGATATAAATATATTTAAATTTAAAAGGTGCTACCATATATTCTCCTTTCTGCCTTCCTTAGGTAGAGTAAATGTTCTGTCCCATCTGGAAAATGAGATGGTTATTGTGGTGATCTTGTCATTATTGTCATAAAGAAGACACCTTCCCTACAAATAAAGGTCTCCACCTTGTAACTTGGGCAACTGTGTGATCAGACACAAGTGTGCTATTTACACACAAATTTCTGAGCAGTGACATTCACTAAGCAGGTCCTTTGGTCAGACTTGCCATGCGTAGCTGAAAATAACACCATTAAATAACTGATGGTTTTCAGGAATATAGAATTTAAATCTTTGACTCCACACAGCTGGTCGCTGTTCACTGGGGTGGGCTCTGCCACACCCATACCCCATACCCCACACACTTCCATACTCCAGACAAGACTGAAAGCTGTTTTTCTGGCAGATCTCTAGAGAACGGAATGATGCAAGCCATTAGGGTGTTCCCCAAATCATTCCCATTTTTACTGCTGGGAAACAAAACATGCACTACAAAGTAGTGACATGGACCAGATGAGCTTGATACATCCCACCTCCAGTACATAACATTTTTGTTTTGGCTCTATTTAATGAATATTACACAGTGCTGCTGGTATGAATAGTGGATGCCAAGTCTCTGGCTCTGAAAAATGAGAGGACATCTGCAGCAGAGAAGACTGACTGGGTGGCCCCAAACCAGGCAGTGGCTGTGAAAAACACAGGGTTTCAGACACGTGGATGGGAATATCGTGCCTGTTCCACACAGCTGGTAGCAACCTGCATTTCCCAGCCAGTGGTTAAAATGAAACACTGATGTATTTTCACTGTACTGAAATTACAGGTGGAAAAAACTAACCTTCCATTAGCTTAAATGCATTTGAGATTTATCACTGAAAACTAGAACACTGAGAGTGTTTTGATTCATGTTAAATTTTCTGGATCATAACATCGTTCTGGGATATATGACTTGCACCTTGCAAATAAAGAGAGAGGAAAGTAAAAGCTGAACATGCAGGGGGTTCATGGCTTCTAAATTTTGCTTCAGAATCTTACCCATGCTCATACCATGACATTGCTCCTTTGGGCTTTCTGTCACCTAAATATATGTTCTCTTATGACAATCTTAACATGAAGATAGATAGAAAGATAGACAGACAGATAGATAGATGGATGTGATATTTTAATAGAGAGATATTTTATAGAAGTTATGAGTCTCTTCACCTAGACTACTAATTTTCTTTATTGCATTGTTTATTCAAGCATTACTTTTTTCCCAGACCTTGACAATAAGGTGGGTACAGCTTTATTCTTAGTAATTTCACTGACATGAAGAGAACAATTGTACTTTTAATTTTTATCTAAATCTTCCCAAAACTTTTGATAATGCTTAGTTCTGCTTTTCAACATTAGTTTCACATCTTTATTATTCTTCCTACTGAAAAAATGGTCCACTTGAGTCAAAGGAAAAATGAAATTTCATCTCTTCTTCATTAGAAAAGAAAAAGAGGTATCAAACACACATAGTAACAATAAGCTGGCTTTCTGCACACTGCCTATTTTATTTCAATGTTTCATTTATCATAATATGCTAATATAGACAAACTATCAATGTTCTTTAATTCTATTTCTTGTCCTATATTTGTTTCCAGACTAGTCATAGAATCATAGAATGTCCTGAGTTGGAAGTGGCCCACAGGGATCATCGAAGTCCAGCTCCTGGCCTGCACAAGACAACCCAAGAGTCACACTGTGTACCTGAGAGCACTGACCAAATGCTTCTTGGACTCTGTCAGGCTGGTGCTGTGACCACTTCCCTGGGGAGTCTGTTCCAGTGCCCAGCCACCCTCTCTGTGAAGAACCTTTCCCTGATATCCAACCTAAAGCTCCCCTGACACAACTTCAGGGCACTCCCTCAGGGTCTGTCACTGGTCAGCACAGAGCAGAGATCAGTGCCTGCCCCTCCTCCTCCCATCACCAGAAGTTGTAACTGCAATGAGCTCTCCTCTCAGTCTCCCCTTCTCCAGGCTGAACAGCCCAAGTGACCTCAGCCACTTCTCATGCAGCTTCCCCTCAAGGCCCTTCACCATCCTTTTGACCCTCCTATGGATGCTCTCTAAGAGCTCAGTGTCTTTCCTATATTGTAGCTCCCAAAACTGCACACAGGGCTTGAGGTGAGGCCACCCCAGTGCAGAGCAGAGCAGGACAATCCCCTCCCTTGCCCAACTGGCAATGCCCCACAAGGACATGGCTTGCCCTCCTTGCTGCCAGGGAACTGTTGACTAATGTCCAGCTTGCCAAAGACTAAGAATTTGAAGTTCCTTCCCATGGCACTGCTCTTCCACCTCTCATTCCCCAGGCTGTACATTCATCCAGGGTTGCCCTACTCCAGCTGCAGAATCCAGAACTTGCTCTTCTTTAACTTCATACTGTTGATGTTAAATTTCGTACAGCAGTCCATTTTGTAGAACACAGAAATACAGGTTTGTCAAACACAGCAAAACCACAACTGTTTCCATGAAATCTGATGCAGCCATGAGCCTCCATTTATCTGCGGATAGGTGACTCACATGCTGTGACTGCTGTTGGCATTTAATTCTTAAGCATTATTTACAACTATCCTGGACAGGCTTGTTTAAAGTTAGAGGTCTGCTGTTGCCTCAAGTTTGCCTACTTTTTGCTGTTTGCATTTTGTTCTCACTTCAAGCTTCAAGAAAACTATGTATGTTTTTAGAACTTCTCTATTTTGTTTACATATTTCTCCTCTGGGAGGAGAAAGATGATTGATGGTGATATTCACCAACGAGGTCGAAGAGGTGGCTACCTGTGTAGCCAATTTTTGGCCTGCTTGTCAAAGTGTATCTATTGGAGTCAGAGAAATAAAATAGAGAGTTTTCCTAATGACCTTTTCTGCTGTCTGCTTCGTTCTTTCGTGTCTGTAACAGCGACAGTCTGCAATAATTTTTTTCTATTATAAGCATGCAGAAAAACTATTCTTCTGCGCCTGTCTGTCCTTAATCTGCAGTTGCATGTACAGAATTAGCAGGTAATGAAATATATTAGAAAGGATTAACTGTTAACTGTAAGAAACCAGCTCTTCCCACGTTGTTTATAAAACAATAGTTGTCGCATTTAAGATGATAATGAGCATCAGAGCTAATGTGAGATTATAAACTTTTAAGTGAACCGTAATTATATTTTTCAATTTTCAGTAATTGCCTGACAGTAAATCCCTCCTATGCCAGTCAGACTAGAATATGAGAGGCCTTTTTGTGTCCTCCTTTCTTAAAACACTGGAAAGGCTTTTTGCAGGATTTTCTTGATACCTTTTATTCACCATGTCAGTAAGTGAGGGCTCAAAACTAAGTGGCCAGAGAAATGCTTGTCTTAATTACACAACATAAGCCCTCTACCATATTTTTAGCTTTATTCTCAGTTATTTGGATTACAGTGGGAAGAAAAGGGCCTCAAATTCAGTTTGATACTATGAATAATTCACGTAATTCCTCTAGCTCTCTATAAAAGAGACTGTAACGTTTGCTGCAGTGAATAGGCAGCATCTAGTGGTCTTGAAATGCATAAACAGATCAATTTCTTACCAGTAATTTCTGACTTTCTCTGGGATCTATATCTTTATCTAGAGTGAATTTATCCTTTAGTATTTCACAGACAAATACAAGAAAGAAAAAAATTTTGAGGTTTTAAAAGTCATTGCTTAAAATAAAGGCAACCCATAGAAAAACTGCATGCTTTATAAAAAAATCTAATACTACTTATAGTGAGCAAAGTATTTTAATGTCTTAATCTAATTGTAATCCTTCCATATTTAAATCAAGGCCTTCAAGTTAATTACAACAATTAGCAATACTGATTATCAAACCTCAGATTTTATTTCTCTTTAAAATAATAAAAAATTTGAAAACTATCTAACAATAGCTCTCCAAAATTTCTAAGTGCAAAATTAAAAGTAAGGAGAAAACTTGTTCAGTCAAGCATAATATAACAACCTGAACTCCATAAGATTGCATAGTTTGAAGGTTTGTTTCACATTTTATCATACTACAGTAGTCAGAGATTATTGGATCATTAGCTTTAATTTTAATCTAAGAATTCGTTTGTAGGTCCATCTATCTTCAGGATTTATTTTTTGCACTCTACTGAGTTTTTCCTTTCAACAGAAAATATATTTTATTTGAAGCATTGCTAGAAACAGTACTGAGGTAGATATGCTTGCATCAGGAAAATTGCTCTGTAAATTTTTTAGTGTACTTCAGAGCTTTATTGGAAACTTACACACACACACACACACACAAAAAAAAAAAAAAAAAAAAAAAAAAAAAAAAAAAAGTGCACCAGTTTGATTCCATAGATGTCAATGAACCTTTTTCTGTGAACCAAAGAATTCAGCAAAATATAGTCCTAAGACAGCCTTCCACTGGGGATAGGGACCTGCTTACTTTCACAGGACAGACCAGAGTTCCTGTGGCAGATCACACAAACCATGGCAATAGCTAAAGGGTATTGAGTGTTCTGCATCCCCAAATTTGTTAAAAATTGAAGGCTAAGTGAGTGCGTGCTTCTCCTGCTTACTTCCTTCCAGTTCTCCCATGAGTTCCTGCATATGTAGAAGCTAATCCTGTTTCCAAGATGTAGAAAGCTGTTCACCCCTGCCTGAAGAAAGGCATGGAATAGATGTGTAAAGCTGTTCTCTATGTGCAAGATGTGTCAAAGGAAAACCTACTCAGAAATGAGAGTGATCAGAATACAGCCTGTTTACCCTCACACTAATGATGCTTGTAAGAAAGTCCCTCCATCACATAAAATCCTTTTATTGTCTTTGTTCAAATTTATAGGTACAATCAGGAGGCCAAACTCCACACTGACATCAATGAGAAGACCTGCTTAAAATTGACAGTACAATAAAGAGTTTTCAAAGTTGTTTACAGTAGGGCTTTTCCTAATTTTTATTTGATTTCTTTTTGGATTTAGTCATACTCAATTTGACATGTTGACAGTGGATGATAAATATCCCATGCATGTAAGGAATTTCTGAAAAATGAGAGTAATGCGGACGAAAAAAGGCTAATATTGAATTATAAGGGGGAAAATATACTAAGGGACTAAAGTACTGTGTGATATCACTCAAATTTGCTATTTTTCAAATCTCAAAATGAGTTCTTGGCCTAGGAAAAAGTTTCTTTCAGTTCACTCACACAGTAAACATAATATTCAAGCCTAGAAAGAAAAAACATTTAAAAGGAGGTTTCCTGCTCAGAATAAAAGCTGTCCAGAAAGTACAAAGAAAACTCACATGCGAATCACAGTTGACCACTGAACTGCAAGGGAAAAATATTCAGAGTTGATGAAGTTTCTGAAAACAGGAGAGAAAAGGTAATTGTTTCTTTTTGAGAGAAAAATAAAGAGAAGAAGAAAAACAGAAGTCGCAGATAGATGTCTTTTCACAAGCTCATTCAGTAAAAAGAGGAGAAATGAAGCTAACAAAAGCCACTTACTTAATTTAAATTTGATAAGAGATTGTCTTAGGATATTAATCTGGGAGGGACAATCTGCATTCTACCATGCACCTTGAAAAAGCTCTATAAAACTTTGAGCTCTCTGGGAAAGAAAGATGTTAGCTATACCCCTGTGCTTAGCATTTCTTACAATGTAGGTCAAGACTACTATTTCTTGGATCACTCTTCTGAAGTGCTATAAATTTTCCAATGTATTATAGCAGAAACCTTTGAAATACCATTTTAGACCACTCCAGCATCATAAGCTTCCAGTCCCTGTCTTGGGTCCATTTTGACTGCCATTGTCTTAAAAATCTTCTTGTCACTCTTTCCAAAACAGTATATTCTAAACAGTCTATGAAAGAAATCCTCAAGACTTAACACATGAGATAGCAATCTAAAATTCTTCCAATCAGTCTCAAAGAGTACACAGCCAAAAATACCAAGGCCTCAGTCCTCCACCTGTAATGTGGACACAATGGTAACCCTTTAGATGTGTACTGAAAAGATAAATAAATTACAATAGTAGCATAGCTCTGATGTGATGGCCTAAGAATCACAGAACAGCCTGTGAGAAAGATTGATTGAAGAGACATTCAAATTAACTATACTGTTGTAGTCAATTGAGTAGCAAGAGTTCCTTCCACTGGAACAGTGACCAGCCAGTCAATATTCCATCAATATCCTTTAAGCTTAGAGAGACTGGGTTTGACAGCCAGGGAAGCTGATGTATCCAACCAGCCCTGCTCTTCCCCTCCTCTCTCCAAAGGAATATTTCATGTATTTTCTTCTAAATAATTCTCTTGAAATAAATTCTGCCTGGATCAAATCTAGAAGAGCACAAGACATAACAGAAGGCAAAAAAAAAACCTTCATGAAAAGAAACAGCTTAGGCCTGGGGCATGACAGATGCCATACAGGGGATATGTACTAAAGGCTGTACAGTGGAAATTCAATGTACACAAAGTGACATCTCCAAACAGCTTCCCACATTGAAGCAAGCCTGCCTTCACATTCCTAACCATAAACACATGTGTTGCCTGCCCTAAGAGTGTCTAGGATGCAGGGGAGGGATAGGAATTTTAGGGATACAGTTTGTCCTAAATGCACAGCTGAATCATGTATTAAAATAGCCATTTTTTTCCAGACATATGCCTATTAATAAAATGAGAGGTTTGGAGGTTTGGGGACCTTTTCTTCCCCCTTTCATTTCTTTGCTTTTCAAGAGGATAGAAGCTGTTTTTCCATTTCATCCCTGCTGCTGTAGCAACCCTGTGAATTCTGCTCCAACCTTTTTTCCGCTGGCCAGTACCAATTTAATTTGTAATGAAAACATTGCAACTCAGACTACACTACCTACTAGCACATCGATTACTTTTCGCCAAACAATTACAAGAAAATCAAAATCCCATCTCTTTCTCTGTTTTTTGAGCTAGTTTTTGATTTTTTTTTCCCAGTGTTCATCTTTTATTTGTGTTTATAAATGTGTTGAAGTGCAGGCCAGGATATCCATAAAAGTTGTACAGCTTCACCCAAACTTTTTTATATAGTAATATCAGTATATTCTTATGTATGTATGTTAGCAAGATTCTACTGATGCACATACACTTAATACCTCATATATACAGGTGCCCATCTAGGGAAAGTGTATGAACCATACCAATATAAATCTCTTTATAAAATTAAGAGCAGTTACATAGTGAATGGTAACAGATGCTGAATGAAAGGTCTGGATGCCAGGAACTAACTAACATGAAAAATACATGCATGCTGACTGAGATGACCCCACCAAAGAGCCAAAGAGATAAAAAAGAAGACTGGCAATGGATGGCAACAGATTGGAAGCACAAAGGAATTCACTTCATGTTTGCAGGTTCTCTGCAGCTCTAGACTAACCAGGAAAAAGCTCTTCTGCTGAACAAATGATGCAAACCACTCAAGGCTATGCAACTGAAGCCTGGTATTCACAGTCCAGTTCATTTAAAGAAGGACTGAAAATATTAATATTGCCCAATACGTATGCAGGTACAGCAATAGGGTGGTCAGCATATATTTACTTGAATTACCTTGTTCAAAAGCGAATTGGTAGCACACAAAATAACAAGTGGAACTCAGTCTACTCTAATGACCAGTAGTGAACATGCAGGAACAGTCTACAACATAGTTAGTGGCCTGCACCCTGTCATGATCCACTAATGCAAGCGGGAATCGTGGTGGTTCATTAACCGATCTCAGAGTGCAAAAAACATCACAGAGGGGATTTCAGTACTCATCAAAACAAATTCACTTTTATTTGTGCCAACATCAAATGCGATAGAAGGATTTGAAGGGAAACAAAGGATAGAGAGAAAAGAGAAAGAGAGGGTGGGTATAGCTACCAACGGAGATATGAAATCCTCATGGTCCAGCCAATAGATCCGTCTTCTTCCGTGGGGTGATCACAAAGTCTTTGGTTAACTCAGGGGTCCTTATAGTCCTTTCCAAAGCAACAGGCAGTTGGCCAAAAGGTGGGGAAATCGTTACAGTGTGTTTGTTTTGAGAACTCGGAGCAGGTCAGCCATCAGCAGGTACAGTGTTAACTCAGAACGGTACAGCCATCAGCAAGTGCAGCCAATTCACCGTGACTTGCCCATTGTTTCTGCTCAGGTTCTGATGTTCCGATGGAAATGCGTGCTGGGTTTTTCCACTGAACACACCTGCAGGCAACAGTTGGCAAACGTCCCACCTCAGCCAGGCCAGCACTCCTGTGTTGGGGTTTTAGAGTCCTTTTAGGGTTTCAGTCTTGGTCCTTGATGATGGTCATGAGGCAGATGAGGGATCTTTGGACCATCTCTTACACACCCTTGAGGAACAACAGAGAAGTCTTGAGGATCTATCAGAGTCAGAGATTTGGAAGAACATTACAATTGTAGAGGATGGACTTCAGGGATAAAAAACTCCAACTCAAACCAAAAAGATAATCTTGTTATGATGCTGTACTTGCTAAATTAATTCACTCTCAGTGATGAGTTGTCCCTTCAAACACCTAATTAGATATAATCAGTAAGGAGAGTGAGGTGAGTGTAAGGACAAAAACTGTTTGGATTGATTTGGTTTTTGTTTGTTTTAAGGTTCAGACCATCCTACTTGCTTGAAGATCTACCAGGTTTTTTGTAATGAAAATTAGTGGCAATTAAGAAGACTGTTAAATTGGTTCTAGTTCTCATTTTGCTTGTGGTTTTTTTTTTTTAATTATTATTTGTTATTTGGTTTTTTTGTTGTTGTTGTTTTTCTGTTTTTGTTTGTTTGGTTGTTGTTCTTGGAAACTTAGCCTCACTATCAAATAGCCTCACTTGGTCAAGAAAACTAGCTGTTGAGAAAGTCATTCCTGTATGGCAATGGTTTCTGTACCCCCAATCTTACATTCCCTTGACAAATTTTCTTAGCTTACGAGTGGTAGTGAGAATCTAGAAAATGGGACTAAATGTTCTCACATGTCCACCAGCTTTTTCTCCCTGCCTCTCATGTTCAAAATACTTTATCCTACATGTAGATTTCAGATTCTCTTCAAACCATGAATCCCTCCTATGTCTGGAAGAGAAGCTGTGGATGCCTCAGCCCTGAAGGTGCTCAAGGCCAAGTTAGATGGAGCTCTGAGCAACCTGGTCTAGTGGAAGTTGCCCCTGCCCATAGCAGTGTGATTTGAGTTAGGTGATCTTGAACGTCCCTTCCAACCCAGGCCATTCTATGATTCTGCACCCTTTGCTGCCAGCTGCGTCTGAAAAATCTGTATTCTCTGAACTCTAGGTCTTCAGAGCTTGGAGAGATAGACATTTCCTCAAAAATTACAGTGAGCAATGCTCATCCCAATCATTTTCCCCCTCATATGATTTATTACACTACTTCCTCTACAGCCGTATTTTCCTTTGCTTGGAATTTGAACAACTGAGTTGGCACAGGTGGTTGTAACAAAAACGCCGGTGCCCAGGAGCAAGTGGGTTCCAGGTTCAGAAATCTGTCAGTGAAATCCATCCCTGGATGACCCCAGACCCGTGTGTGCTACCACACACAGCGAGTCTGCCCAGGGCTGAGGTTTGCTTGACTACCTGAAGGCAAATTTAGGTGAGACAAAATTGGACAATCACAAAATCAAGAATTACAGAACAGGTCATGTAGGGAGGGTCCACAGTGGGTCATCTGGCCCATCTCCCTGCTCCAGCAGGGTCGGCCTAGAGCACAGAGCACACGACTGTGTCTGAGGGATCTTGATTATCTCCGGCGAGGGAGACTCCACATCCCTCTGGGCTATCTGTTCCCAGTGCACGGTCACTGCAAAGTGGAAAAGTTCTTCCTCGTGTTCAGGTGGAACTTTCTGTGCATCCACTTCCCTCGCTGCCTACTGTCCTATTTCTCGGCATCACGGACAACAGCCTGATCTTTTTGGGACGCCTCCCTAGGTATTTATCTACACCCTCTCAGAGGTCTCTTCCTGAGGCTAAACAAGCCCAACTCCCTCACCCTTTCCTCGTAAGCGCAATGCTCCGATCCCCCAAAGAGGATGCAGAGCCCGCCGCCCCGGCAGAGACAGCTCCCAGCGGCAGCTCGAAGCAAAGACCCGGCCGCGCAGCGCCCGAGCGCACCGGGGCTCCCCCCACGGCGGCCGGGACAAAGCCGCCCGCTCCGGGACAAGGCGGCCCGCTCCGGGACAAGGCGGCCCGCTCCGGGACAAACCCGCCCGCTCCGGGACAAGGCGGCCCGCTCCGGGGCAAGGCGGCCCGCTCCGGGACAAGGCGGCCCGCTCCGGGACAAGGCGGCCCGCTCCGGGGCAAGGCCGCCCGCTCCGGGACAAGGCCGCCCGCTCCGGGACAAGGCTACACGCTCCGGGACAAAGCCGCCCGCTCCGGGACAAGGCGGCCCGCTCCGGGGCAAGGCGGCCCGCTCCGGGGCAAGGCCGCCCGCTCCGGGGCAAGGCGGCCCGCTCCGGGACAAGGCCGCCCGCTCCGGGACAAGGCCGCCCGCTCCGGGACAAGGCCGCCCGCTCCGGGCCCCCTCCCACGCCGCCGTCGGGCCGGGCGGTCCGGGGCGGTCCGGGGCGGTCCGGGCGGGCGCTCCCGCCCCCGGCACTGCGGCTCGGCCCGGCCGCGGCTCCGGGCCGGCAGGGGGCGCTGCGCGGGCGGGCGCGGGCCTGGGCGCGCCGCTCCCGGCGGCGGCGGCGGCGCAGTTCCCGTTCCTGTGGCTGTTCCCGTTCCCCTCGGGCAGGGCCGGGCGGCGGCCGCGTCTCGTCCTCGCTGCCCCCTCCTCCCCGTGCCTCGCAGTGGTGGCCGCCGGTGGCGGGGAGGGCGGGGAGGGAGCGCGGCGCTGCCGCATGCGTCGCTGATGGAGCCGGGCTCGGGGCTGCCGCAGCGCAGGGCGGGGGGCGGCGGGCTGGACCTCGGGGCGGGCTCGGCGGCGGGGTCGCCGGCGCTCTCGGGGGGGCAGTCCCGCCGCAGGAAGCAGCCGCCGCGGCCGGCCGACTTCAAGCTGCAGGTGATCATCATCGGGTCGCGGGGGGTGGGCAAGACCAGCCTCATGGAGCGATTCACCGACGACACCTTCTGCGAGGCCTGCAAGTCCACCGTGGGTAAGAGAGCGCGTCCCGTCCCGGGGGAGGGGGCGCTCCTCGCCCCGGTGCCGGCAGGGCCCGGCCGTGGAGCGGGGGCTCGGGGCGGCGGCCGCCCTTCCCGGCCCCTGTCCCGCCTTTCCCCGAGTGCGGGCCCGCTCCCCGCTTGCCGGGCATTCCCTCCCGGCCCCGGCCCCGGCCCCTTCCCGCCCGGGGCAGCGGCGTTGGGTCTCCCCGGGTGGGTTCCTCGGCCCTGGGGAGCTCAGGGGCTTGGTTGGTGCCGGACTTCAAACAGCGCTCCTTGGAAAGATCGTGGATGTCCTAGTTAGCTTTGCGAGTTCTGAGAAGCTGCTGGCTGCCCTGTTTCAGCCTTGCTAAAGGCAAGCGGTTTAAAGAAAAAAATTAGGCATGGTTGGTAAAGCAGCTTTTTGTGCTTAAGTCTTAGATGTTGCGTGTAAGGAGACAGAAATATTTCAGGAGTTGAAAAGTTGCAGTGTGTATTCTGTATACTCTTCCAGTGTGTTATTCAACTAGTCTTCCAGACCGCAGTCAGATTAACTCCAGATGGCTGCTATGACTTCGCGAAGAACCTCCCTGTGATATTAGATCCCAGGTTAATGTTTTGTTTCTTGAGAGCACTGTGTGTTTGGCTCTTTACACAGCTAACTAGAGAGCGAGCTCCTAGTTCTGTAGTGTGCTGCCTTATTTATGGTTTAGTCATCTGTGCGAGTCTTGGAGGTAATTTAATGCCTGCTGTCCTTTAATACACAAGTGTGTGAAGGGAGGAAAACAAGCTGGTTAGTCTGTGTTGTTATTAGAGTCCTATCCCTGGAGTTGAACTCGAGTATTGCAGCAAGGTGGTTGTTACAGTCTGTGTCACTGGAAAATACGTGTGCTTAGCTTAATTGTAGCTTGGAATGTGAGGGGATTTATAGCATCTGATGAAAAGTGATTGTGTTGCCTTTTAGAAGCTGAGTTATTACTATCGAAAAATTACCTTCCTGGAACAAAATGATGCGCAGTTGCTGATACTTTTGTTTTAATGTGTGTTTTACCAGTTATTTAATTCTTTTCTAGGCTAAGAATCCAGATCTGGTAGTGCAGATTAGCACTGTTACGTTGATAAAGGTTTTTGGTTGGAAGTTGGCAACTTAACCTTGTAGAAGTTAGAAAGACGGTGATAGCATATCAGAGGCATTAATCCTCAAGGGATCCGTTGTTATGAAGGAAATGTTGATGGTTTGTCTAGATGAACAGATTAATTGAATTTATGGTACGACTGAAGTACAATTAATAGATGAATGTGTTCTTTATAAATTCCCCAGGTCTAGACATTAATTTTAATTTTCCTGCATCTTCTTTAGGTTGACCCACATTAATGGTTCTGTCAAGTCTGGGCTGGTCTCTGTAACTGGGGTTAGTTTCCTGCTCTGAATCTTGGGAAGTGAGGGGGGAGGTGGTTTAGACTCCGGTCCAGACTAACAGGCTGGAGCCTTTTGAGCAAAACTGATTTCCTAAATTACTGAGACAGTGATTCAAGCAGAGAAGCTTCCTTATTTTAGGGAAGAAACAGGAAATAAGTAGTGATATGCTGCTAGACAGAAGGTTACGTAATGTTTGTTGTACAAGATGTGCCAACATAAAGCAGCATAGGGAAATCAACTTCTGCCAAAATACATGCAGAACGACTTGATAGTAATGGCATTCTTTCAAGGTCCTCAGATTAAATTTGAGAGCTGTTGAGATTCCCCTAGATCTTTTGACTTCTAAATGAAAGAGCTTCTCACAGTCAGCTCGTACTCTGATTTTTTTGCACTATAAAGTAAGAAAAAGTATCTACTGCTGTTTACATTTCATATAGATTGAAAATAACCCACACTCTAAAACAACCTGAGTTCAGCCTCTAATACACAGTTGAAATCATAAAGCTCTTCCTTTGTCACCACTTAACTGCAGTGGTTTTTAAGATTTTGCAAGTGGAGAATGTTTTGAAAAATCAGTGAAAATGTTGCGATTGATCCAGTTACATAAACTCAGTATACCTTGAGATGAAATTTGAAAAGGCCATGCAACCAACCA
The DNA here is from genome assembly GCF_009819655.1 of Sylvia atricapilla. Lineage (NCBI taxonomy): Eukaryota > Metazoa > Chordata > Aves > Passeriformes > Sylviidae > Sylvia > Sylvia atricapilla. Next base: position 101,677,940 of record NC_089140.1, on the reverse strand, counting down.
AGAAACTGCATGTTGTTGTATGTATCTTATATTAGCAAATCTGTATTTAAAATGGAATGCTGGAATATATATTTACTTCCTTACCTTGATATTTATGGTCTCAACCTTAATTTCATGCCTTTATACTAAAACCTGTGGACCTACTGGACAAAGAGAACAGCATTTTAGCACCTTAAGCTTTTGTATGAGAGCAGAGGCTACTCAGGACTTCCTCCGACAGTGGCAGAATTGCCTTATCCAAAGACCTTTTCTGTCTCCTGTCCCTAGGTGCTGATAATAGTGGCACGTTATTGAAAAGTGGAGCATTTTTGCAGAAAAAGAAAGGTAGAATTCAGTTAGGAAAGATACAGTATTTAAATGCTAATTTGAGAAGACTACATTGCCAGATTGGTAAAGAAAATTCTGCAATGAAAACACATCAACATATCTTCAGTCTCAACTCAGAACTTCTTTGAAAGTGTTCAAAAATAGCTTGGCAGATTTCAGCACATTATTCATAACAGCACACAATGTGCTGTTGATCTAAAATTCTTTTGATGTATTTATTTTGGGCATTAAATTAGTTGCATGGAATATTATGTCTCCTTAAATCTGCTATTTACATAGCACTGAGAATACCCAATATGCTCAAATATTTACTGATTTTTGAAAAATGTAAAATTACTCTCTTCATGCCAGTATTAAATCCACTGTCTTTCTATAATGGGATAATATCTTGTTCAGGGGTAATATTGGGATCATATTAGCTTTGTCAGCAAGCATATGTCTACACTTTTAAAGTAAAATTTGATCTCCATTTATTATTTGTTGCCTGCATTATTCGTACAGGAGCACAATCCAAAGCTATCACTTGAAGGTTTTCCAGACTTGGCAACTAAAAAAAGTATGCACCAAATATGGTGTGAAGAAGAATGATCTTTCCAAGGGTAGTGGATAAATACATTGCCACATTTGTAAGACGATTCAAGCATGGGGGTGAAGAAACGGTGTTTGCCTCTGCTTCTTCCACCTCCTTATCTCACCTCAGTTAGATCTTATCCTGAAAGAAATATATCCTAATTCAGATCTCCATAGTAATGATATTAAATTTATATATATATTTTAAACTGTGCTATCTCAACATCTTTTTCATCAGAGTCTCTTTATTAAAAATTCAATGGCCTCTGTTCTCTTCACACTCTGTCAAGCTACTGCTCAGCCTCATGGTCGTACATCCTACCTGATCCACCAATTCTTATTTCATTCCCAGTCTCCCTGCTGTTTGTCTTTCATGACAGATCTACAGAATTCCTGTACTCAGCAGTATTTCCTGTCGATCTCATTTTTCCACAGACATTACATTTCTCTCTGGATTTTATTCTCTGAACTTGAGGTTCCTGCTCTCCCAAAAATGAGGCCCTGCACTGACTCACCTCTTAGGATGCTGATTGTCCTCATCCCTCAAATCAACTTGGGCTCCTCAGCTTTTCTTTTACATGCTGAATTAGTATCTAAAGTCTCTTAAGACCTCATCTTATCTTTCAGCTCTTTTCCACCAGGTCTAAAATCATCCCAGGAAAGATGCCTTGCCTTTGATAATGCCAGTGCAGTTTATGTGCCTTGTGCATTGCTGGCTGTTTTAGCAGCTGTTCGTAGAAAACCAAAGCATCACTTGTAGTAAACACTAAAACTTCCTTCTGTCCTCATTTACAAGCAAAATAATAGTGAGGTTTGTAATGGAAAGGTTCGTTGTGGATCAAGATGGGAATTCAGTGACCTGTGATCTGTTCTGGGCTAATAGCAGCCTGAGGGATCCAGATCAGTGACATGTAAATGCAAGACTCCTTTGGCTTTACAGAAATGCTCTTTGACCTTGTTTCACCTTCATATGAAATGGTATGGAAGTCAGAAACTCCTGAGATTTACAGATACCCATGCTTTTCCTTCCTAGTGAAATTGTTCCGATTTTTTTTTATACTATGCAAAATTCCTAGTGTCAATCAAATAAACAATAGCAATAGTAAAAACTTTAGCTTTGTCTTCTATTAGAATGCTCTTAAGTAAGGCATTAATATAAGTCTTTAATTTATAGACATTTCTATATGGTATACAAATACATACATACATGCATTTTTGTATGTATGTATACATATGTTTGAGGTTTCTGTCACAATTCAAACCTGTCTTCATTTTCTTTATCCTTAAAAAACGTGGGCTAACAACATAAATGTTAAGTTTCACTCCCATAAGCTTGTTATATAACAAAATTGTTTTCACTTAAAAGTATCAGACTATTCACTTTTAAAGTATTTGTCATTTTTCAGAACAGCCCTTTAAATTACTCCTCAATCTTTTTGGTTATCTAATCAGTGTTCTCTCAGGCATTGTAAACACAGTGTGTGGCTTACTAATCATTTGGGGTTTTTTTTCAGTAAATCAAATCTATGGCTTAAAAATAAATGTAGTAATTTGATGTAATCTGAGATGAAGAACAATCTATATAAAATTTTCGGAAAATCATCCTGAGTCAACTAAAAGAACATTCCTTTCTTTGGTACACTTGTGGGGGCCTGTGCACTCTCTGAAAAGTATAATTCATTATAATTTTTCTTTTAAGATTTTCCCCCCCTTCAGTAGATGGCACTGAAAGCTTACTTGGTGTGAGGAGAGAGGAGAAAGAGTAGAAATAGATGTTTCTTAGTTTACCACATCATGATGAAGTAATTGTAAGATGTTCTTCCTTTAATCTAGAAACAGCTCTTAACTGGAGAAATTCCTACAGTTATATAAAAAAAAGGAAGGAAGTTTTGATGAGGGATAAGCAATTCTGTGAGAATTGACTGTTCTTACTTTTGCCTATCCAGGGTGTTAATACATCTGGTTTTGTGTGTTGGCTTTCTGACTAGAGTAGAATAGTGTAAATACCCCATACCAATACCAATGGTGTGTTGCAGTTTCTTGCCAAACTATAAACAGAGAGGAGCAGGAGGCTGGAAACTCGCAGAGAAAAACAGTTTTGTCTTACACAAAACCTCAAGACAACTAGGGAGCATGTGTGAACCTCCTTGTTTGTCTTTGGAGGTACAAATTATGAGAGAAGCCAGTGTCCCCTGGAAGCTGCCTTTTACCTTCAGGAGCAGTGTAGTCACTTGTAGTGGACAACATGGAGACTCCAGCAAGTGAAAACACCTGGCCAGTCATTGTTTGCCCCAGATGTGTCAACTAAGTGTATTTTACAGCATTTGATATAGTCAGCAATGGTTTGCTATGCATAGTCATTTGAATCTTCATAAGTCAACAAAACTGTAATTTAACACAGGAAAAGGTAGGTAGATAATATAAATTATTAAGGTTTAGGAATAGGGTTTTGTGGAGGTATGGGGATTTTAATTAGCAAGAGGTTACAAGGAAGAGTAAATTTGAAGTTGAACTTTGTTTTTTTCATTTGTAAACTAGATGTTAACTCCAACTGATAGAAATATTCAGGCACTGGGTTTTATCAACACTACGGGACTGTCAGAGTCTCTAGTCAGGACATATATGAGAATACACAAATAAAACAACAGGCAGAGTGAAGAGGCCACTTGAATGGTGTCAAATGGGGAGCTGGGTTTGCAAGGGGAGAGGAATGCAGCTGTCAGACTCAGTCTCTGCTGTGAACAGCTGAGCGTGTCACTAGCAAAGAAAAAAAAAAAAAAAAGAAAATAGGACCATATGATTCTCAGGGACTTCTGGAAGTTGGTTAGCAACACTTTTACAACTTACTTCTGCTGATATCTCAAGGAGAGGGAAACTTGATACCCAAAACAAAATGCTTATAGATTCCACCTTCTAAAACTCTGGATATTGTTGCTCATTAAATAACCTTTCTTTTTCCATTCAGTTTTTCCTTTAGGTCAGGTAGTTGTTGACCAGTAGTTCAGTGTGTTTCTCTGTTTCATAATCAGAAATTTGAAAAGAAGTCTTGTCCATGAAGCCACAGAGAGACTTACTGCTTCCAGTTTCCTCTTCCTTCTCATTCTGTTTGCCAGCATTTTGGTATATGCTTTGAACTTACTATCCTAAATAGTGTCAAAAGCCTAAGTTTTCTGAAAGGCCTTATTGTCCACAAGAATGTAAAGATATTATAAGTTACTCCTTTCTCACTGAATTGGGAAATACCAAGCATCTGAAATGTTTAGAAGCTGTATATTGGACATTCAAAAAAAAAATCATTTGACTACACCTTCAACATTTACTCACTGCATGTATTATACTGCATGTATATTACACAGAAGGAAAAGAAAGTTGGTATCTGTTTCATTCTAGTCTGTAGCCCAGTTGCCAGTTGAGGTATGGGTACACTTTTATTTTAGGCACGCAGTCTCAAATGTCTGCATGTTAATCGTTCTAGAATTACATGCTTGAAGCTCTATGGACAACGTACTTTACCTGCCTCTGAAATAATCCCCAAACATACTTATATCTGATTTAGCGCTAAATTATTCCAAATTTCTTCTTTGAATTTTTTTAATTTGCAACGTGCAGTTTGAAAGAGGCGTGTACACTTTGGTGTGGTTTAAAAACTAACTGCTTGCCCTAGAATTTGACTAAAATAAGACAAAATGGTTTGGGATATTTTTTCCTAGTAACAGTTTCTGTAACCTTTTTGTGTCCTCCCTGTGTACCATTTATTGTTGATTGCTTCCCCCCCACCCCACCTTCCCCCCAAAGCAAGAGTATAGAAATTAGAAGGCATGCTCTTGAGCATCTTTTCATTGACTTTGGCAGTTTTGGGATAGGTGTAAGTATTGTTTGAGTTACAAACCGGGACTAATGAAAATGGTTGTTACCTCAAAACTCATGTGACCTCAGTTATCAAATGTAGCATAAGTAAGACAATTTTTTTGCATAATGCTGTCAGATGTCTAAATTCAATAACCCATCATAGCCTTCAAATTAATATGGCTGTTTTAAGGGTTAATTGGTATATTACCTCTGAATTTTTAAACTGATTGTGTTTCTTTAAGCATGGTCTGATTATCTTTCACTGATTGAATTACTTTGATGCAAATCACTAACAGGCCTCTGAAAATTGAATCCATTGGAATTGATTTTAGTTAGAGGGGTTTTTTTTGTGCTCTATTTGCATCTGTTTTCCCAGCTCTTCCATTAACTTTGTTACCAGGAAACCTTGTCCACTGAAAGGTCACTCTGTGTGCATTAAGCAAAACTGTTTCTACTTTCTTTTTCTGTCTCTTATGAAAGGAAATTAAAGATTGAAAATCTAAACATAAAATGCATAGTAAGAAGTTTCTTTGCTATTTTATTTCTAAACAAATAATTTTAGGTTTAAAGAGAAAAGCTGCACCCAGTTGTGTGTATCTCAGTTTGCATCCTGGCAGATAACCTCTAGTTTGTTTGGGGTGAGAAATTAATGTTCTGTAGTTGGTTCTGAGCTAGGCTTCATTTTTGTAGGATTTCAAGTCTCAAGTTTGAAACAGTCTCAAGTTTGATCTATTGACAAGAGATGTCATCCTCAGTGACTTGCCCTTATCTAGAACTTCATTAGTGGACTTCTATTTTGAGTCTGTTCTCTTTCTCTTAAAGCTGTTTAGTTTTGAAGAGTTCAGACAGGTTGTTTGGCTGTGTGTTTAATATACTTTTAAACCTTTCTGTCCTGGTAGCCCTTTGTCTTTCCTGGAGGAGGCATAGCTCCGTGTTGTAATAGATGTTCTTCTTTGCGTGAAGTGCATTTTTTATCCGAAGTTCATGCACTACTAACAGCAACCATGAACAGTAAATGAAATGTTTCTAATCCTTAACTTGTGTTACACACACCAGGTTAGTGTTGCTGTCCCTAATGCCTTATTTGACATATATCTAGCCTGTGGGGAGAGGAGATACTCCTTTGCAGATTTAAGTTGTAGGGCAAGCTCAATCAGTATACTTTCAAATGCTAAAATAAATGCAAAATCAGAAACACAAGCCAGAGGCTGAGATCTGTATTTTTCTGCCTTTTACCTTAGTTCTTGGAGGATGTTTTTTGGACTCCTGAAAAAGGCTTTTCTGGCAAAAAGTGAGGGTCAAAATGTGACATCCAAACACATACAATTTCAATCAATAAAACCCATAAAAAGAGGGATGGTCATTTGGATTTACTTGTTCTCTGAGTGTAATAATTTTGGAATATTATTGATTGCCTGTTGTCCATGTAAGCCTGACATATTGAGATGAGGCTGACTTTTAATGGGAGGGGAAATTGTAATAAGACTTTTGGTTTCCCTTACATGACTGTGACCTGGTAAGTGGCACGCTTCACTCTGGTCATAAGAACATGCACTTGTCAGATTTCCTGGCAAGTGTGTATTTTGTTATTCACTGACAATAAATTAGCCAACAGGCCTTTAAATGCAAGGTAGGTAGAATGCAAACCACTGATAGTTCGCTGGTAAGCAAACAGCTAAGGAGAGCTTTTTTAAATCCTTTCTTTTTATAAGCTAAGTTATTCAGATTTAATGCAGTTGTCAACAGTAATTGTTGATTCTCCTGTTTTATTGAACTATATATAAAACCATGCCAGAGTAATTGTATGGATAGCAAAACTTTTCATTTAGGTATTTCCATTAACGTATGTCAAGCTTAATAATTTCTTTCATTGACCTTTTTCTTAACTCAATGCAATATTTGAAATTGAAGTGGAAAACAAATTATTGTGTTGTTGTTTTAATTGAATTACTACTTTGTATGTAAACTCGAAGCCCTGGCTTTGGCAGTCTGTGGTGAAACATGCTAATGAAACCTGACAGGCTTAGGAATTTGTTTCTTTGTATGCAAAAGGAAAGCTGCCAGATTTTTTCCTTCAGTATTGGCAGACATGAAGCTTTTGGTATTGTGTTGATGCTTGCAGAGCATTACTAATTACAAAAAAGTAGTTGAGTAACCTTTGCAGAGTTCTGGCACTCTGTCTGACTTAAGTGTTAAATGATTCAAATGATTCTGTAGAAGATTCTGTCTGCTTTTCCCAAACTGTTACATGTTTGTATTATTCCTTGCAAAACTTCACAGTAGGGAACTATTTCACGGTATGACTTTAAGATGATTAATAGAATTAATCGCCTGCCTTTAAAGTAAGAATGCTGTTGACATAGTATTTATTTTGAAACCATCCCTTTAATATATAGGTTTTTTTCTACTTCGTTTTATTCAAATATTGTGCCTTCTTGTCCCGGGAAGTCGCACGTTGAAAACATGGTCTGTTACAACAGTTGAATTTTCTCTCCATAGTTAATTATATTATTTTTTAAAAATATAACGAAAACTTTTTGGGTTTTTTTTTGTTTGTATAAGACAGCAGTGGTTTGTATAAACCACATCCATAAAAATAAAAATATTTTGTTTTGTAGTTACTGAAACATGGAATCCCTGTGGTGGTTTTAACACTCAGCTTGGGATCAGAGATGATCTAGACTACTTTTAATGTCAGATGAATGGCAAATCATTTAGTATGTTGTGTAGGACAGAATGGTAGGATTAGGAATTGGGATTGAGATGTCTGGTCAGTTGTATTCAAACTTCCTTGAGGACAGGAGAGCTTTGAGATAAGCAATTACAGTTAATTAAGTTCTGTCTTGTAGACAAAGTTGTGACTATTAAGACAATTGCATTTTATAGTTTAAATGCATTTATATAGAGAAAAGGCAGTAGAAATGGATGTGTGTTTCTTTAAAACATACCATGATTAGAATAGAATTACAAAAAATTCTCATGTCACACACTTTGGATACTAGAACATAGCTGGATCATTTCTCTTCTGCTTTTGCACTAAGTCACTTTCCAGAAGTGTACAAAAGATTTCTTGAAGTTAGGATTAACAAATTCTTTGAAATTTTAATAATTTGAATATTTGTATTAATTTGCATATGCCTACTTGAAAATTGCCATTAAAGTTTTAAACTGTTTAATACAAATTACTTTAACACGTTAACTCCTGGGATTTGAAAAAAGATGCATGTTTGTAAGTGAAGTACAGGCATCATATGTCCTGAGTATCTCTCCAAGAATTGGTGGTTAAGTGTGCTAGACACTATTAAGGACATGGAGAACGAGGAGAAATGTCATGGTGTGATGACATTACTTTTATCAATATGCAGTGTGCAACTGCAAGCTGTTAGAGGGGATATTTGTTTAGGAGAATGAAGGTCAGTTATCTTTCCATTTATTTAATCTGGCTGAACAATATCCACCTGCTCTGCAAACTAAAAATAAGGACATAATGGTGAAATTCAGTCCATTCTGTCAAAGTTTAAATTCAGTCTCAGTTCTTAATAGCAGCAGGGACACTCAGCTTTTACCAAGGGTAGTCTTTGGGAAAATGTGCCGTTTTTGTTAGAGAAAATAAAAACAGTTTTTTCTCTTCAGTTTCATCCTTGTTCTTAGTTTACAATTGCTTGTGAAGTAGCAAAAGTGTTTCCAACACATTATGCTTCTACACTTCTGTGTGAGTTTTAAGTGTATGGGTCTGAACCGTGTTCTCATGTCTTTTTATTTCTCCCTTTTTGATTTAGCTCTGTTAGGAGAGATGATGTGTAGAAGGAAGAACTGAAGCAAAAATCTTCATACAAATGTATCCTAAAATGAACAGGGTCATAGCTTACAAATCTGTGGTATTCTAGGACATTGATTCCCTGATACATTTTTGTAGTTAAGGTGGTAATCTTTTGTGTCTAGGTATTGTTTCACCACAGTATGTCTTATGTGTGTTGCTAGCCAGCATTTTTTTTTTTTGTAGGAGTTAAATCTTTCTGTATAACACAATCTTCATGGTTCTATCTTTGATATTTAGCATGCATTCAAAATGTGACTGGAGTTTTGAGACGATGAATAAAAGTACCATACAGGTATAAAATAATTTTTAAAACTCAAATACCCTCTTTGAATATAAGAAGTTTGCTAATAAATATTTGCGGGACTTAACAATGACAGTCTTGACAAACTTCTTCATAAACCAGCTTTAAGTCCAGCATTTTACAGATGCTAAGCATCCATCCTGGAAGCCAGACCTATATTGTTCCTGCTTCACAAACAGCCGAACTGATGTGGAGGGATTGGTTCTGCTCCATGCCTCCAGGGCATCTGTGCCAGTTGGAAGTAGAACAGGCTTGTCCTTGACAGTCGAGGTGAATAGGAGAGAAACAGTCATACTGTGCCTGTTGTTTTACTGTTGTGTTGGGTTTACCTGCTGCTGGAAATTTTGCACAAAGTGGAAGGTTTATGTTGTGATGCTGCCAGATTGGATGGCTCACAGGCCATGTAGTGGTTGTCTAATCCCCATGATGTTCCTGAGCTGACCCGTAGTGGTGCAAACCCTTCTGCTTGTTCACACTGTTACAAGTTGATCTAAAAAAAAATAAAAAAATAATAATTACACCCTCATTACTTTTGCTTCTTATTCCTCCTTTTTTTGTTTACTGTATTTTATTTATAGGTGTTGATTTTAAAATCAAAACAGTAGAGCTAAGAGGAAAGAAAATTAGATTACAAATCTGGTAAGTAAAACAAATGTGCAACCAGCAGTATGTTTTAATTTTTATGTTCTAGCATGAATTAATATGCTTGTCTAATACTACTATTAACTGTTATAAGCTGGTTTAGCTCTTACCTTGTTACTTCTCTCCTCCATTCCCACAAGGCTTAAACAAAGCCAAATAGCTCTTAGATTTTTGTGAGGATAAAAGAGGAGAAGGAGAGATAAAGTTAGAAGTAGGGCATGAATGCAATTACTGAAATATTAATGCATCACAGAGGCCTTGGGCCCCTTTTCCTGGAAGAATGACATCACCTACACAAGAAATAGGAGTTCTACAGACAACAAAAGTTGACTGTGTTAAATAGACACTAGAGGAAGTACATTTTGTTTTCTTTATTTTTCTGGACTGATTAAAACTGACCTTCATTGTAACAGCAATTATAAAGCAACTGTGAAGTATTTTCTAAACTGTTTTTCTAAAACTTGGTATAGGCAGTGCTGTTTCTTTGACACTGTTTTTAAATAACTTCAAAGTGAAGGGCATTCAAGACTTGAGTAAATCATATCCACTCTAAACAGCATGGAAAAATAAAGCAATCCCATGCAAATAAGACTATACCTTTACTGGTACTGATGTCCTACTGCAGAAAGCTCAGTGCCTGAGCTAAACTCTTTCTTTCTGGAGTAGGCTACATGATTTCTGGTAATGGTTCTCCATGTTAGTGATTAATTAAATTTTTATTGTTTAGAAATTATTGAGCTAAACACTCCTTTATTTTGCAAAGTAGTACCGTACATAAACATAATTATCAGAGAATAAACCAGCTATGTTCTGTACATTAATCTTACATACTACTATGTAGAAGCTTAGCTTTGGTTTATTAACAGTGTGTGATGCATAACTGGCGTTGTAGTTAAACTGTTTAAGCTGCTAACAATCCATAGAGGGGGGAAAGCTGTAAATATTCTTTTTATTACACTTTTGGGATATGCTGGTAATTTTTCATTCTTACCTACATGGATGCAGTGAATTCAGTTTACTAACTCCTCTTGGCAGGTCACCATCAGTTCTGTCTGTTACACCATGTGTCTGTCTTGCTTCCCTCTGAGTTAACTGCTGCTTCATCTTTGGTCTCATCCGTCACCTAACACTTGAATGTTAGTGGCATGTCTTCATTCATCTGTCCCTGTTTGGAAACCTGTGACCACAAGACTGGCAGTTGAGCCAGCAATTGTTAGCCAGGGTCTGCTGGAGCTGACAGAGGTAACAAAAAATTCTGATGTGGAGATGCTAATGTGTGCCTAATGCATTCTTACTGTGAAATGTGCTAAACTTACAAAAAATTCTCATGTTGAATAAAATAGGAGTGAAGTTTTTTGGAAAAGAAATGCTTAAACCATTATTTTCCACATATTGAGAATATGCTAGCAGGTAGGATATAGGAAACTTTAAAAATTGAATTTTAAAGTTGATTGCTAAGATGTGATAATTACCTCTATGGGAAGCCTTACTAAAATGGCAAGGAAAACAGAGATAAAGAGATAATATTTTAAAATATGATAAAATTCATGAACATGACATCCTGCTCCTAAATGTCACTTTCTCCCCAACAGTGGCTGTTGAAATGTTGTTCTTAAACTTAATCTTTAAAACTGCCTTGGCATACTTCCAGTATTTTTAGAAAAGCAATTAGATAAGCACAACTTCTGCTAATTACTTCTGAATTCTGTTGGGCATGTTTTTGGGCATACCTATAAACTCTTATTATCACAGAATTATTTAAGTTTAAAAAGACCCTTAAGATTCCAGTGCTGCTAAGTCCACCACTAAACCCTGTCCCCAAGGGTCATGTCTGAATGTCTTTACAGGGTCATGTCTGCATCTCTGTTAAGGTGACTCGACCATTGCCCTGGGCAGCCTCTTCCAGTTCTTGACAATCCTTTTGGTGAAGAGACTTTTTCCTAATAGCCAATCTAAATCTCCCCAAATGCAACTCGAGGCTGTTTCCTGTTGTCCTGTCCTCTGTTACTTGGGAGAAGAGACCAACCCCCACCTTGCTACAGCCACCTTTTAGGGAGTTGTAGAGAGTGACAAGGTCTCCCCTGAGCCTCCTCTTCTCCAGGCTAAACAACCCCAGCTCCCTCAGCTCCTTATTTTACCTTCAGTTGTTGGATTGAAGAGGAAAGCAATTCACCAAGTCAAACACTTGGAAGTTTAGAAATGCAAGCTTCAATTGCATGGCTGATCATGAGTCAGTCTCCTTTCATACCTACACAGTGACAGAATTTAGGTTGCCACATACTTCCTGGTAGTGTTAGATACATTAATCGAAGTAACTTTACTACAAAAAAACCTCTTTCATTCAGTGAACAGATAATTTCGGAAGTTAACACTTACCTGTTTTCTTAAAAGGACTAAAGTTACATTTCAGTGCATGAAATTTTGCTTATTTTTTTTAGTACTCTGATGATTTTACTTCTAGAGTCAAACAAGAATAGTCTTTAAAAAGTTTACTTTGGTATTTTTATGGTCACTTGACCTGTCTTTCCCCTCACTGCTATCAGCACAACTTGAGTTTATCAAAAGATACACTGAAACAGTACAGTGTTGAATATTTCAGGTGATTAGGTGTCCAAGATGTCCTTTTGAAAGCCGGTTTCATACCTGCTCCTGTTAGGAGAGTAGAATACAAAAGGACTTGTCTCCTGTGGTCCTTTCCTAATGGAGAGCTGTGCCCTGAGGATCACAGAGGCGTCTGCTCTTGCCTTTAGCTTCCTATTTGGTCCTTGCTTCCCTTATTTGCCTGACTTCCAGTCAGGAAATAACCTTCTAGTCCTTAAATTATGCAATGATAGAGCTTTACTAGAGGACACAGAGTAGTATCCACCTTTCCTGTGCCACTTGGAACAGTTAGTAGTGCCCCTTTGGTTGCCAGAAGTGGTAGGATAAGTAAATCAGCTTCTGCCTTGCAGTCCTAGGCTGACACAAGCTCCTGTGTCCTGTGAGAAGTTAATACCTGCATGCAGCTCAAGTCATGAGGTGGTGTGACCAGAACTACTGGATAGTGTAAGTGTTCAGGTAAATCCAAGCATCTGTGAATCAGCGCTTCTTCAAAGCTGGAAAACTGGATCAAATCATAGGGAACCCCTCGCTGATGCTTTGAAGCAGGACAGGAAGGTGTCTGACTGTGCCCTCTCCCCTGAGTGATCTGGGCAGTCGCTGACACAAGCAGCTGACACAGTCACTTCCAGCTTCCCCTCTGAAAGGAGGGACCTGTTTGTGGGAAGCAGTGCTGCCCTGCCACTGCACCCAGTTCCTCACTGGGTAGCCTGGGGAGCTCTCTGATACCTCCACAGGCTTAGTGCTCAAGGTAGCCAGCAACCTGGGAACAAAACAAGCTTGATTTGCTTCTGAAGGTGTTGTAAACCAGTGCATTTTCATAAAAAATTCACATTCTGCCTGCTCTGTTTTCTAAGAGACAGTTGTCTTGGAAAGTCCCTGTTCTAGAATATGTAAGAATGTAATTTCTTTGGTTCAGTACCTCTGAAATAAATTATTTATATAATAGAAGGTCTTAAATACATTTGTGGTTTATGGAAGCAGAAAAAATCCATTTGACAGGTAGAATTAACCTCTAAAATTACTTTAAAGCATTTTTTAAAATATTACCTGTAGGTTCCACGGAAGCGTAGAGCATGTGAAAGTGTTTAATTAGTGTCAAGTTTTTTATGTAAGTTTCAAAATATTTTCACTTCTTTTGCCACTTTACACCACCACTCATAAAAAATTAATTTAACTAGAGAGCCGGAGGCAGTTTTTGAGTCTGTCCATGTTTGTTTCAACTGGTCAAGATAGACACAGAGAACTTTTATGTAGAAGAGAAATTATACGAAGATATTTTAATTAACTGTATTTGTATTGTGTTTTATGCAGTCTGCCGTAGAACATAACAAGTCAACACTTGAAAATGGGCTTTGTGTGATTTTTTTATTTCCTTTTGCTTGTTGTAATGTATGTCTGTATTTTTGGAGTGATGTCTAGTTTCTGTTTGGGAAGCAAAAAACAGTCAAGCAGTTGGATTCTCTAATTGCAGATTATAGCTGGTTGAGGAGTCATACACTGTGTGTTTCTGATTACAAATTAGAAAGACCAATGCTTTTCATTTAGAGAAGTTTCTTGGAAAAAAATCAACAGAAGAAAACTGCTTTTAGCATTTAAAAAAATCTGATGGGGTTTTTTTTCAGTTGTGCTAAGTCATTGTTTGAGTTGTAGTAATTTCTTATTTGAACTTCTGGAGCTTAATTTAATTGGAATTAAATTAAACTGACTTTGTGTTGATTCTGACCAGAGCAAATAAACAACTGGTAGCACGAAGTATCATTCATGAAAGTCATGATGTAATGTAGTTAGCCCAGTTAAACAGTGGTCATCTCTTCTTCCAGCTTTCCACTTCTAGTGCTTCTATAGCTATCCTTACTAAAATACTCCAGCTGCAAGAGTGTGATACAACCATGAAAATAGTATAGCAAGAGTAATTGCTCCAGCCCTGCACGTTAGAAGAAAGCATTTGAAGTTGGATGTGATTTTAATGTTAGCTCTGCATTAGGAGTTGTCCTTTTTCTTCAACACTGGAAGAATTTGCTGCGCATTTTCATGAAAAATACGATGGAACCTAGTAGAAGACAAGATTTTCCATGCTAAAGATCCACTTGATGCTCAAACTGCAGTTTACTTAGGTAGCCTGGGGTTGCATTTTAAACTTACTTATTGCAGAAATAATTTTCCGACTTTCACCCTACAGTTTGAAGACCAATACAATGTAAGGGTAATGTTAGAGACTGCAAATTCAGCTTATTTTCTTCCACTTTTCAAAGAAAATAAGGGTTAGAATAGCATGCTCACAATCAGAAACTGCTGACTGGTTTCATTTCCACCTGCTGCAGGAGGAGAGGTGAAGTCTGGGGGAAGTCAGTGACTTCAGGCAAGGTGAAGAAAGTCAGCAAAAATCCACTGTAATTGGCATGACTCAGGTGCCAGTCAGTGGTCATCTGGCCATTCGTTACAGGTAGTGGGCAGCCAGGCTGTCCGTGGGTGTTCTAAACCGGCCACAGCATGTGGTGTGTCCCAAACAAGCAAGCCAGACTACAGGTTGTGTGACATTCGGGTGAAGGACCAACACAAACTGGAGCACAGAGTGCAGCAGCCTGGGAATGCTATAAAGTTTTAAAGAGCCTGAGAGTGCTGTGGAGAGAGGAGAAGCTGATAGTACCAGGTGGGCTTGGAGACAGAGTACTCAGCAGGGCTGGGGAAATGTGGGGCTGGAGATAGCTGGAGTGGGAGAGTTGTGTAATGTTGCATAGTTCTCTTCATGGCCTGCTTATCCAGTGCACTGATGACTGCTGTCAGGGAGGGTAGTTGAACATTAGTGTTTGTTTCTCCTCTGTTTTTATAATTTATGTACTTACTGATCTGGTACCTTGTGATGGAGTTGTTAAAGGTCCCTAGCACTCACCTGAAGGCACAGACAGGTGACTCTGAAACACCTTCTGTATTCCACTAGGGGCACAGAAAGGAAGGAAATGACTGGCCAGCAAAACAAACTGACAGACAAGCAAAACCAAAAAGCAACTTTTTTCAATTACTCTGAACAAAGATAGAAATCGGTGTGTTCTCCCACATGAGATCTGCCCTTCCACCTGCCATGTAGTTATTTGTGCTCAGAATGATGGAACTAAAGGTCTCCCATCCCTAATACACTTCATCAATAGGCTGGATTAGCAACAGATGACAGGGGCTGCTCTGCAAGGTCATAATTCTGAGAGTTCTGTTCATAAGCACTAGAGCATTGTTATCCATATGTGGAAAATCAACGGTTCATACTAAAATTATTAAACTTTTAACAGACTGAACATCCAAAGGACCTTCCAAAAAATGAATCTGACTGTAAAAAAGAAGTAATGGAAAAGAATATAGAGTTCATTACTCTGAGTAATATTTTATATATATATATAATTTCAGCTGCCAGAACTTGTACTGCTTTACAAAAAAATGCCTCATTAGTAACATGAAAACAACCAATTAACCGTCTAAAACTGGTCTGCAATACTACTGGTGCTTGAACTTATGGAAACAAGCTACCTATTTTCATTTTCTGTAGGGTCCCAGAGCTTTATATGAATGTAATTCTGAAGTTCTGAGAGTAGGATTTGAATAAAAATAAAAATGGATGCAGTAGGAATTTGATCTCTTCTGCCTTGTGTTGCAGTGTCATTGGCTTGCAGTGAAGTATAAGTCATAATTTTCTCACAGGCTATGAAGCAGAGGTTCCAAATTATTTTCTAGTGGACACTGCTTTACTTTGTAAAATCGCTAGCAAATATTTGTTGCCATCAAGTACACTTGTGGCAATTTCAGGGGCAAGTTAAATACTTCACTTTGAAACTCACCTGAAATTCCTAAAGATTTTATGCTGAGTAAGATAGGTTTGTGGTGGTCTGTTCTACTGCTTGTTGTGCATAGGACCTGATTAAATCTTCAGGACAATCAATGTGGCGTTTTGTGAACATGATCTTTTTATTTTGGTAACCAGTGTTCCAGGTCTCCATTGTTAAATTCATTCCCAAGTTCATTCTCCTCCTCCTTTTGTCTAAAATGTGACTGTTGAAGAGGATTAATTTTGAAGTTTTGAGTCCCAATATGCACACAATTTTCCTCTCTCCACTCTTAATTTTGATCCATCTTTTGACAGTGAAATTTCAAAATCATCCATTGACTTTGGGGGCTGAGCTCAAGCAGCAAATGCTTGATGACTTTGGAGCACCATATAACTTACTTTCCAATTGAGATGCCAGTCACATTTTAAGACTTAGGATATGCACCAGCTATTTTTTTAGTATAACTGCCAAAAATCTTCCCTAGACAAGCTTGATGATGTGATTAAAAGGAGTTCAAAAGTTTTCATGGTTCAGTACAAAATACCTCTTCTGTCTCATCTACTTTGGAACAGAAGCCATAGCTAGTATGGGTGACCTGAGGCTTTGCTGGAAATTAGTCTCCAGTGTGAATGCACTCTGTCTGAAATACTGACAGTGCTGACAGCACAGAAATGTTACTTGCACACCTCAGATAAATAGGTATATTAATAATAGATAAATAATATGAAAGCTGGGTATCTAGTGCAAAAGTTGTACCACTTAGTGATTGCTCACTCTTTTCATTCGCTTCTGTGCCAGTAGGTTTTGCAGTAGTTTTAGAACCGTGGCTGAATTGCTGTGGTTGAACCAAAAAGAGTCTGAAAGCTCAAATTATAATGATCAGTTCATTGCTTGTTTTATAGCTGGGTGTGTGGATATGTTTAATAAGCATGTATCCATTCATTTTTTCAGGGCTGTTAAAAAAACCCAACCAAAAGTTCACAAAACAAACAACAAACCCCAGTAATGCAAAACCAGCTTTATCTCCTGGTACATTTTCATTAGATAACTTCACTCTCAGACACATCTGGAAATGTTTGGTGGCCTTTCTTGGAGAAGTTAGTATGGGATAAATTGTTTTAATATGATAACTTTTTATGATTGGAAGTACTGCTCCATTTTTTTTCCCTGAAATTCACACATATGGAAGGAAATATACTGTCTTAAGTGAATGTGAGAGTGTTATTATTAAAATGTAAACAAAGTTATTCTGTACTTTGCAAATTGATGAAATATTTGTGCCACTGTTTGCTGCTGCTTCTTAGGGACACAGCAGGTCAGGAGAGATTCAACAGCATTACCTCAGCTTATTACAGAAGTGCCAAGGGAATTATTTTGGTGTATGATATCACCAAGAAGGAAACATTTGACGATTTACCAAAATGGATGAAAATGATTGATAAGGTATGCCTTAGGTATATTTTTTCCCCTCAAAGGAATTTACAGCATCAGTTTACGATTAATAAACTATTGTCAGCTAATTTTCACTGATTACTTTTAGCCAGGATTTAACATTGATGTGTTTATGTTGTAAAATGGGTGTCCCTTCCTGCTTTCTTGATCTACAATTGTCCTAGTTAGAAGTTTCAGTGAAAATCTGTAACATTGTTCATTTACCTTTGCAGTGGGGGGAGGGGGCTTTGTTTCCTGTCTGTGAAATAAGGTCATTGTGTTCATTCTTAGATAAACTAGAGCAGCTAGTTCTCAAGTCACATTTTAACATTCACATTAAAAAATGGAATTTTAAAAATTGATTTTTTCTGAAATAATGTTTGGGAAGAACATTTACCTATAAACCGTGTCAGTGTGGTTCCTTATTTAGTAGTGGAATTGCCCTTTTTTGTGTTGTGTTTGCATTACAAAATCTTATATTTCTAGATTTAGTTAATTAGAAATGTTTTAATTGCAGTATGCTTCAGAAGATGCAGAGCTTCTATTAGTTGGAAATAAACTGGACTGTGAAGTTGATCGAGAGATTACTCGGCAGCAGGGAGAGAAGGTAAGGACAGGTGTAGAGGCAAAGCTGTTGTGGCATTGCTGCTGATGGTCTGTGCCTGCTCTTGTTCAGCCTGTTGACATAAGGGAGCATATTGAGAGTGGTGGTGATTTCTCAAAATCCACGTGGTGTTTATTTGTGTATGATGTGCAGTTGTAAGAGTTCCTGCTGGAGTGGTGTGTCTTTGATCTAAAGAAAGAGTAAGCTACAAGTCAGCTTACACTGTACCAGTAGTGTAGGGGATACTTCTTTTTGGGCTCTGAAGGGGGATGTAGTGAAGACTTGAAGAACAAATGACAATCTCTGCTCAGGAAATCTTTGTGGGCCTTCTTTCAGATGTTTGGTTCCCAGTACTATTTTTGAACAGGCAACATCCCTGATTGATTACTTGGCTCACCTTTGTTTTCATATATTTTTTTGTTCTCTTATAACCCCACAAGTGTAAAGGAATCTGGCAAGACAGTACATTCATTGTAGTGTGATACTCAGCACCATCTTGACCGGAACAATGTCGGTATGGGCGTACACAAACATTTGGAAACGAAGGCTTATTCCAAACTTTTGGAGTTAACACTAATTCTTGCATGTGTACTTCACTTTCCTACATTTTGAATAACAAAGTTGAGATTAGCTGTTCTGAGAAGTTCTTCCTTTTTGGCAGTCTGCAGCAGTATGTGTCAACTGAATACATGAATTAAGTCTGGAAAAATGCAGAGCACTCTTCCAATAAACCTATTTTAAGGAAAAATCAGCTGTATGTTGCAATATTTGCTGTACCATGCAGATTCAGGATTACTAATTGAATTAGACTTCTGTCACAGATTTGGGGAAAGTTGTGTGTTTGAGGGGTTTTATATGGTTTTATGAGGAGGGTCTATTTGCTGTCTGTGGTTGTTTGCATATATCTTCATGGACTTACTTTATTTTCTCTCCCATCAGTTTGCACAGCAAATAACTGGGATGCGGTTTTGTGAAGCAAGTGCCAAGGATAATTTTAATGTGGATGAAATATTTCTAAAACTTGTTGATGACATTCTGAAAAAGGTAAAATACTCAGGTGGTAGTATTCCTCTGGTCACACAAATGGTCAGTGTTTAAAAATGACTGCACAGGCTTGGGAGGACAGAGCAAGAACAGACTGTCAGGTGAAATTTTTGGATAATGCGTAGTGGGCATGATGCAGTTCACAGGCTGCTGACCACACTGCATTTCACTGGTAAGACCCAAAAGACCCTGAAATTGACAAAGACCCTGACAGCTTTGGCTGTCAGTGAACTCTTGAAATGACTTCTTTCTATGCAGATTACTGTTTACAGGTGATTTTTCTTTTCTTTAAGATGCCACTGGATGTTATAAGAAATGAATTGTCCAACAGTATCCTGTCCCTGCAACCAGAGCCAGAAATCCCACCAGAACTGCCTCCTCCAAGGCCACATGTCCGTTGCTGTTGACTTGTTACTTCCTCCAGAGTGAAAAATATGAGCAGGAGGGTAAAGAAAGTATCTGTACTACTCTGCACTACAATCATTTGGCAGTTTCTCGTTGCACTTTGTTATTCGAGTCAGAGCTACACACTAACTTGTAAATATGCAAATATGCAATCCTATGTAGGATTCAACTATAACATTTAATTATTACCCCCTCCCTCACAATGGTGTTTCATTCATCACCCCAGTGTTATAAATACTGTACAGTCGGTGGGGGTTTGCCACACATCCAGTTGAGGAGGAGGAGAAATTAAATCTATACCTATTCTTGACATAAATGTTGTAATAGTTCTTTGTTATTATAAACAGCAGGCAGAAGCTCTTCTGGTATGAAGATAAGTATATGGTGCTTTGCTAACTATTTTAAAGACAAATTTTTTAAAAACAGAGGACTTTATGTACAAAGCTTCCATAATCAGCATCATGTTTCCTTTTAATGTAGTGAAAACATTTTTGGCTGTAGCATCCTCTGCTGACTGGATTTATTGAAAAGCTAAGTTTAATTTTTGGCAGTCTTTTATTTATTTTGTTTAGTGCTGCACCCTTTCTTTGTGTACCAAGACAACACACCTGGTGCAGAGCTAAGATTGCACTTTGAAAAAGCATATATAATTTTCTGCATAAACGTAAATTTGGTTACAAAAAATCATTAAATTCCAATAAAAGAATGGAGATATATCAAGCTCTAAAAGAAGGTATAAAAAAACAATGCTGCTGTCCTAGACAAATTCTTGGAAAAAAAAATTAAGATGATACATTTTCCTGTGTTAAAGAATATATATGTGTATTTTTGTCTGGACATCTGTAGGGATGGGGGAAGGGAACCTAAGGTAAAATTATTTTCTTTCCTAATGGTGGAAATTATTCCCATTAAGCAAATACTGTGTTAGGATTTTGTCTGATAATGAACTTGTGAATTATATCTTTTGGTATATCTTTTATTAAATGCACTGTTTAGTTTAGCTGTGGTAAATCAGTAGATGCATATTTGAATAACTTGGTGTGTCCTGAATGTTGTGGTATTGAAAAACATTGTGGTCTTTCTAAACTAATGAAGTGCAAATAAAATTTTGTATTTATGAATGACAGTGGAACTGCACCTGTTATTAGAATGGCAAGTATCAAGTGATGGGTAAAAGGTAGAATCTGGAATATGGAACAACACTTGTGTTAATTTTGTTACGATTTAATTTTGTGTTTGACAGTTCCTTTACGTGTAGTTGGAAGAGCAGCAGACATCAGTTGTTCGCCTTGGTCACTGCTGTGTTGGGAGAGCAGCTGATGGCCTGGCCGGGCTGATATCTCCAAATAGCATGTGACTGCTTGTCATGCTGTCTTAGCAGGTGGTCGCCAGACTATTAATTACACTGACAACACAAGTATGAACCAGTCTTTTTCACACTACAGCTTCTCTACTTCGCATTCTCTGGTGCTGGAACCCATTTTGTCACTTTTGCCACTCTTCTAGCCAGAGCACTGGCACTGAACAGTAAAGTATACCACTGGCTTAAGCAGATTCTCTCTGTTTTATGGGAGAAAAAAAAAAAAAAAGACACAACAAACTGTTAACACCAAAAAAAAAAAAAAAAAGGAAAAAAAAAAAAGAAAAAAACCCTTATTTCACTGAATAAGCTCTGACATTCTGAATTCAATGCCATGCAGGCCTGTAGCACACCTGGATTTTCTACTGACAATTTAAGGAAAGCATGGTTGATATTTGTGCTTATGTCTTCTGCCACCTTGTGCCTAAACAGTTTGTTTTTTTAAACAGTAAACTTACAGTTTACTATCTTATAGGTAAGATAAGACGAATTTCTAAAGCACTTCTAGGAGTTCAAATGATACTGTGGGCAATAGCAAGAGAAGGGAAAATTACGGAAAGTGGGTTTTAACTTGACAACCATTTTATTTTAGCTGACTTGTTTTTATTTGTACCTAGAAAGTTGTGATTTTTTTCCTGCAGTTTTTGAATTTAATAAAAATTAAGAAATTTGACTTAGATAAACTTTCTTTTTGTAATTCTGTGCTGTTTGTATATAGGCAGATTGGGATCTCAGTCTCTTGTACCAAAAATTAAAAAACTATTGCATTTAAGAAAGACATATTTATTTGAGTGCTTGAATGTGTTTTATTATTCATTGGAAATTGTAAAATTTTCAGGAAACATGTTTACTTTCCATCCATTATACTATGAAGAGGGTTTTGTCTCCTGATTTTATTTCTACAACTTTTATATAAATCACAACCAGTTTATTTATACCCTTGCTCTACCCAGCAGGCATTAGTGGTGTGATGTGGGAAGAGGGGAGGGGGAAAAAAAGTTCCTCATGCTACTCCCTTGTCTCATATGCAAGTTCAGCTGTCTAGTCAACCTATGTTGACTGACATATTCATTCATATAGTCCAGTGATGGACTATTTGAATGGTCTGCACAACCATCAAGGATCACAGGATGGGAAAAACAGGGAAGATGAGGACTGACACATCTGTGTTGGCAGATCACTGTTCTTTAGAAGCCCTGGTTGGAGAGGGGCCATTCCCACTTTTCAGGAAGTGGGAGAGTGGGGGGGATTGTTTCCTTCTAACGCTAAGCCCAAAAATGCTTTTTTACCAGTAAACTCATCAGGGGCTGCTGAGGTCCTTTAGTCCCTGGTAGGTTCTTCATGATGGACAAAATAAATGTGAGAGCATTTTGATGAGTGAGCATGGCAAGCAGAAATCACAGGACTGTCAGAAATTGGTTAGTATCATCTGCTGTGAAATAATAGTGGGGGGTTCTTGACTTGCTTGAATCAGAGAAATAATGAAATACTGAAATTATTAGATAGATTGTGGTCATTGAAAGGTGGTTTGCCACTGATTTCAGTGTGGTGAGGCTTTAGTACAGTAAATTCCTGATACCGTATTATATCCAGTTAGCACTTTGTCTTTTACCAGAACTAAAATTCATATCTGTCAGGAGGAGACCGAAACAATATTTGATTGTGTCCCTAAACATTTCAATCTGACTGTAATGGACATTTAGCCAGTGGGTTAACAGATCATTTCTTCACAAGAAAATAAGAACACTAGAAATTTTAGAAATTTGTCTCGTCTCTAATAGTCACAACATAGAACTGAAACCACTGGCTTACCAGGACATCTTGAATTATGCACTGTTGTGCTGTGTGTGCTAGAGAAATAGTGACAGTCAAATCTTCCTTTCATTAGATTTCTCTGCTCCTTCAGAGCAGAGATGCACAACTAATGTCAAAATTTGGTACTTCTGTTGAAGAAAGATGAGAAGAAAGTGGGGGAAAAAAGGACTGGAAGTTAAAATGCTCAAACTAAACCTCCTCAGCACAACATAAGGCCATTTCCTCTTTTTCTGTCATTTGTTGCTTGGGAGAAGTGACTGACCCCACCTGGCTGCAACCTCCTTTCAGGTAATTTTAGAGAACAGTAAGAGCCCCCTTGAGGCTCCTTTTCTCTAGGGTAAAGAACACCTGGTCCTTTAGCTGCTCCTCAGAGGCCTTGTGCTCCTGACCCTTCCCCAGCTACACAGGCCTTTCCTGGACACTCCAGCACCTTAATGTCTATTTTGTTGTGAAAACCTGGATTTGAAATGACAGAAAGTGGCCTGACCCATTGAACACTATCAGCAGCTACCTCAGGACCCTTGGATCCCATCCAGTCCCATAGATTTGTGTGTGACTTAACTGGTGTAGCAGGTCACTGAATATTTCCTTGTGGATTGTGAGGGCTTCATTCTGCTCCTCATCCCTGTCTTCCAGCTTAGGGGGCTGGGTATCCAAAGAACAACTGGCTTTACTATTACAGACTAAAGAAAAGAGGGCATTAAGTCCCCTCAGCCTTCTCCTTTGTCACTATGTTTACCCCTGCATCTTATAAAGGGCTGTAATTCTCCTCCTTAGTCCTCTTTTTGTTCCTGATGTATTTATGGAAACGTTTTTTATTGTCTTGTATGGCCCTGTTGCTTCTAATTGTCTTTCTATATAACCTCAACACATCCATGTAGTCCTCCTTAGCTGTCTGCCTATTCTTCCAAAGGTCATAAACTCTTTTTACCTGAGTTTCAGCCAAAGCTGTGTTCAGCCAGGCTGCTCTTCTCTACCAGCTCATCTTTCAGCACAAGGGGTTGGCCTGCTACTGCGGCTTTAAGATTTCCTTCTGGAAGAATGTCCAGCCTTCTTGGAGTCCTTTACCCTTCAAGACTGTCATCCAAGGGGCTCTGTTAACCAGAGATTAATGTAATTTAATTTAGTCTGTTATTTATGTCACCACACTGAAGGGGCAGGAACTTCTGGCAGCAATGAGTTTGCCTGAATCGGTTTGCCTTTTACCATTATTTGTGAAAGTAATACCATAAAATGATCATCTTTTGAGTGCTAGATTTAAGCAGGATTTGAAATTTGGTGGGTCTTTTTGACTTAGGCAAGGATTTTTAGTTAATCCAGTTAGCCTTAGAAGCCAGCAGTTTTCTTACTGTCCAAATGGGGCTGCTCTGCTGAGTGTCAGTGTGGGCATTCGTTTTGGGATCCTTTTTGTTCCATGCCATTACTTCTGTACATCAAAATCTCTCTAGAAGATTTATAAAGACGTACATTTCTGGGGTAGGAAGAAAAGGTGCATAAGAAAAGGGGAACACAGCAACCAAACTAGTAAAAAAACAGTGTGAACAAAAGCTTTTTCTAAACAGGGAGTGGGAAATGTGGCCTGTTTCCAGCTTGGTCACTTTTCTGTAATGGGAATTCATTCCCATGAGTTCATCTCTGCAGTCTGTGAAAGACAAAAAGAAGCTGCCTCAACCAGCATGGATTCATTCTGGTGCTGGCAGTTTCTCAGTGGAAACAACAGCAGTTTTGCTGAAGCTGAGAGTCCTTTTCCTGTAATGAAAATGTCTCGTTGCTCTCCTGATGGCAGGTGTAGTCATTCCTTAGGGAGAAAAGGCACAAATACTTGGACTGTGCCTTTCAAATTACTACAGTCGTTCATACAGATTCTTGATCGTGCTGATTGCACATCTTCATTTTAAAGTAGTTTAAATGGGTCAGTTAGAGATATTAGTCCTGAACGTTTTTATTTCTCGTTGAAAGATGTAAAACCAGTTTGCTTCAGTTTTTAAAAAGTTAAATTTGCTGTCCTAGCTAGGTGTCAGAATGGCTGCATTAAACACTGTTCACCTTCCTTCTGGCTTCTTAGAACGCTTCAGATATGAAGGTGGAATTAATATGCTGACACTAAACAGTGAAAAGCTGAGGTTTCAGAGCTCATATTAGGCCAAAAAGGAGGAGTGCTGATCCATGTGCGGATTTTCTGGCGTGGCTGGAAATTCCTGCCAGGGCAGCGCACTGTTGGGGATTGTCCATTAGGGGTCAGTGAAGCTCCGCCAGTGGAGGAGTGTGCTCCCTGCCCTGCTGGATGAACAATTCCTCCTCACTGCTTCCTCCTGAGTAAACGCCTCTTCCGTCAACATTCCTGCTTTTTCCAAAGCAGCGACTCAAAGTGGTGCCTGGCTGCGGGCACTGAAAATACAGCCAAAGAAATGCACGAGTATGTTGTTTCGGTACAAGGAAGGAAGTACTGAAGTATTAGAAAGACACTTTATTTTCTGTGTGCAAAACTGTTCTCTTAAGTATCTTTTCTGACAGTAAAGCTATTCTTAGCTAACTTCCAGTTAGCTAACTGCATGATCCATACAATCTGTTTAGTTGTATTTCTTGATGATCCCCTTCAGTGACTGATTCAAAAATCAGTAAGTATTCAGATCAGGCTTATTAATTTGCTAATAAATGAAAAGGAAAAAACCCACGAAACAAACAAACAAAAACGCAAAAAAAACCCCCACAACCAATACCAAAACACAACACCCTCAGGGTGATTTATTATCTTGCTTTTGTTCAGGACTCGTAATAATTTTTTATTCTTAAAATTTCCTGCGGAATCTGTTCTCTGTACTTGATTAGGTGATCTGGCGGGAAACTATTTTTCCTTCCAGCTCTGGCCAAAATATAGGTAAATTGTCTCTTGTCAAGGGTGTTTTTGCTTAAGATTGTAAAGGTAAACTTTTTATTTTAATGCTAGGTACTTCAGAGTTCTGCTTCAGTTAATTATTCCTCGAGGATACTGTTGTGTCGCAGAGGATTACAGGGTCAATATTATTAAAATGAAATTTTATGTCAGCCTGGCCATGTGCCAGCCCTTGCAAAAGAATCCAGCTTCCTGTAGATCCTAACAGATAGTTCTGAAATACTTGGTTTTGTTTTCATTAAAAGCTTTAAATTTTATTTCCTGAAGATAATTTTGGCTCTTAGAAAAGAGGGATCCTGGTTGGTGTTAGCTATGATTTTTGTTGTGATGAGGGACTTGAGATGCTTATTTAGATTAAAATTGTTACACTTTCTTCTAACCCAGAGTTCCTTATCACATTCTCTAAAGCTGCCTTATGTTGTATTTAGGGATTATGAAATCTAGCATGTGTATCTCAGTGTGTTAGCACACACAGCCTCACAGACACCTTCCCTAGCTGGCGGGACAGTTTGGGTCCCTGAAAGCTGGCCAGCTCTGAAGAATGAAGTCAGGTTTTTTTCCCTCAGGGATAGTGATGCAGATTCACAGTAGCCATGTTAACACAGGCTTTATGGAATTGTCCAAGCTTGCCTGGAAAGAGGGAAGGCAGTAGAGGAAAGGAAGCCAAAATGTGTTAACTGCCAAATTATAAAATTACTTTATGCTCCAGGCTTCTCACTGTAGTCCTTCAGAATACTGCAGCTATCCCTAATGGAGTTTTAGTGGCCTGTTGGGGGAGAAGGACAAAATCCAAAGAGCTCCAATAACCACTGGAAGGAAGAGGAGCTCATAACATCCATTTGCAGCCACAGATGATCTCTGGATAGGGGCATTGCTTTCTTTGCTCCAGTACAGTTTTGATTTTTAAGAACAGAGAAATGGAAGGGGCTGCTCAATCCTCGTTAACTTAATCCCTTGTGTTCTAGACAAACATAAAATGGAGGCTTTTTCCCCACTGCAATCCTAAAATAGACAACGATTTAGAGAAAACAGAGTTTTCCCATGCTGGGCAGGAAGTCTTGATGGAAAACTGAGCTGATGAATCATAATAGAAAAATGGAATTTTTTTCCAGTTGCTTGCATTTTTTTAGACCCATGCGGATTATTGATATCTTCAATATACTGTGGTGGTAAGTGCTACATCATAAAAATAGACTATGGGCAAAAAGAGCTTTTTTAATTTTGAATTTATCATCTGCTAATTTGTTTCTTCCTCTAGCATTCTCTTACAGGAAGAAACAGTTGAACAATTGTTTCCTTTCTACCATTTCTGTGGTAAAATAACTTCCCATAATTCTAATATCTTATATCAAGTGTTTCCATCAGTCATATCCTATGCGGTTCTTGGCAAGTCCTGTTATCTTCAGTTGTTCCTGTTATTGAAGCCATTTCATACCTTTAAACATCCTTACAGCCCTCCTCTGTACATATTTTCTTTTATCATCTGTTTTCAAGAGGGCCAGAACTGCATTCAAAAAAGTGATTTCAGCATCAGTTTACACAATACCTTTTTATCATTTATTCAGCAGTTTATCCAGAAGAGGACTTTTGTTCCTTGACATCTTAGTATCTCTTTAAGAGCCTTCGGTGAGAAATGTGTAGAATGGCCTTTATAAATCCAGGTAAATTAAATCAAGCAGATCTCCATTTTCATGTCAGTCTATAATGGCTGGATGTAACAGATATTCATAGACCCCAAATATTATTTTTCTACATGACTTATATTCTTTGATTACAGTATCTATTAACTTCCCCAAATGGATGTCTCTCCAATGTCCCTTAGAGAATTCTCAGTGGAATGTCTGTGGGAGGGAAGAAAAAACAACTGGTTTTTGTACAAGACATGTATATCACCACTCCAAAGAAAGCACAGGCAAGTTACACTATTTCTTGTCACCTTATGTGCAGATTAAAATCAGTTCAAAAGCTTTGAAAATCTCCACCTTGACACATTTAAAATTTTAAGCTTGATTACATTTAACATCCAGCACCACTGGTGCTGGATACAAAACAATATCAAAATAACTCCCTTTTGCAGGTTTTTGTGAACTCTATGCATCCAGACAAGGATTACTTAAACCAACAAAAAATAAATCTCAACTGAAATCAGTTTGTTATTCTCAAAGTCTTGTTATAAGTGAAAATGGGGGCATGCCCTATTTGAGAAGCCAAGAATTTAATGTTCATGCAACTGACATTTTAGTAGACCCTCTGTAGGTGCAGTCTTGCAAGGCACCACCAAATTAAAACAGAAAAGGTTGTGTATGCTTATGTTATGGATGTTATGTCAATCTTAACAAGAGATGTGATCCAAAATAAGCAGTTCTGCTGAAATGTGTTGGTGCTGGACCTTGCTAAGGAAGGGATTGCTCTGGGATTGTTGTAGTCTGGCCTTGGGCAGTGGCTGCCAATAGCAGTTTTAATTTGCTACTTGTGTTCCTGAAGAACGGCTTCTACTTCAGGCTCCTTGAGTAGATATCCTCTTCATGTTCTCCGGCACAGTTTTGTGACATGAACCAAAGTGCAGCAAGAGGGAATGGTCCTGATCTGAATGAAAATGCTAATGTAGGTACATCTTGTATGGGTTCAGAACCATGATGAGTCAAGCTTTTAAGTGGCATTTTTTACTTACTGGAGCATTTCCTGTAGTGAAGGAAGAAATTAAGAAATTAGGACTGGAACCAGGAAGCTAAACAAAACATGTGAAATGTGAGAGGGATATGAGGTTTCATGATAAATGCACTCAGGCAACCAGTAAGATACTTCTGCAAGGACCATGACGAGATATGAAATGTAGCTGCCAAAGACCAGGGTCATCTACACATAGATCAAGCTGAAAAATGGAAAAAGCACTGTCTGCAAGCCTGGATAAGCATGCAGTCACGCTTCAGTGGGAAGAAAAAAATGGAAAGCAACAATGTTGAAAGACAAGCACACTTCAAGTTGAATCTCATTCTGTTAGGCTAGTCCTTATTTGTGATGTCTTGATCTCCTTCACGGCAGCTGGGGCAGGAGATACTAGGCTATATAAAATGCTAGCTAGCATCTTGAATTACAAAAGGCAGGGAGAAAAGATCTGATTCTGTGGTGAAACCATCCACTCAGAAAATGCTTTTCAATGCAAAAGTAATAACTGCATGCTATTAGCTGTAATCGTAAACCTAAGCTAAAATAATGTGTTTATTCCCACTGAGTGGTTTCCTATGAGTCTGGTCTTTTGCGTCTCCTTAATTCCCTGCACATGCTACTTCGTGCATTTTCTTTTCTAATGCTCTGCTTCTCTACCTGCTTTCTGAATGCCACGTGCAATTTTGGTAAGCATGCAGGATTATCTATTTAGCAATAGCTAGCACTGCCTGGCATTTGCATGCTACCTCTTTTCAATTCAATTACTGACTGTGCACAGGGCAGTAATTGCAGTTTCAGAAAGCTAAGGTTAATGAGTAAATTGAGTTTTGTGTCTTCCTGGGTCATAAGATAAAAATTATGGATAAAATGTATTTGTATAGGAGAGATTTAAATAGTGGCAGTTGTGCTAGGCTGTGCTGGAAGCTCATAAGGAAAGTTTAGCTGTCTGCTGAAATAGAAAATGTTGTTGATAATGAAACTCAAAGGAGGATGAAAAAGAGCTATTCTGAACAGTTCAGCTTCTCTTTTCCCTCTTAATGGACACAGCATGCAATTTGGCCAGTGGTAAAAAATGTACTGCGGTTTTTCTGCAGTAAGACAAACTTTTGCTGTGCACTGCACAGCTCTAAGTTAGCATCATAAGTAAATATCAGTGTTTGAGAGACAAAAACAACAAAAAAGAGGGTTTTGTCTGATGAAGGGGTCTAAATTAAAATTAGACATCTGCTTCCAGGTGCCTGCCCATCTCTGGATAGGTCAAAAAGCAGTCCCTGCAGTACATCAGTTATCAGTTTGATCAACAGGCATCAGGGTTCTTTAACTTAATCAGTCATCCAGTTCTAATCAGCTGCCATCTAGAAACTGAATTCCTATTGAATTAATATGGAACTCTTTTGTTTGTTTTGGTTTTTTTAAAAAACTTCAGCATATCAGTGGTTTCAGAGAAAGTCTAACTTGTCTGAGCTCTGCCATGAGAAGAGGAGGAGGTTATGCTGCAGTAATGGCTTTCTGAAAGCCGTGTGCCTTTTAAGGTCCACATCTCCCTCCTATAGCAGAACATAAGAGTAATTAACATTACTAACAGGTAGAATGCAAATGTGAGTAGGTGTGTGGGACTGCCAAACCTCATGTCTCAAATGCTGTACACCAGATAGTAACTCAGCTGGGAGTCAGATCTGTCCTGCCTCTCTTGGGCCATTCAGTGCCTTATGCTTTCCTTCTTAGCTTAGATCCTCTCACTCTCCTGTGAGGGGCTTCAGCAAAGATGGGCCTGTGTTCTTCCTCCCCTGGCACACTGTAACCATAGCACATCTGGACAACCTCACCTTTGATCTCCCTTAAAAGCTCCTCATTAGAAAGTGTCTCAGCCACGGCTGGCACCTTGACCTCTCTCCTCAGTGCATGATCCATAGTGTCCCCTTCTGTCTCATTTTACCCCGTCCAAAGCTGTGTTAGTGAGGTCTCAGGAGCTCAGTAACCATTTAGGGCTTCAACCACTCCATGTGCCTGGCCACCCCTACTTTAGGGAAGAGAATTGCAGGAGTGTTTGGGGAGAAAACAAAGAGAAAATGGAAAATGGGTGGGAGTATGTCAGAAGTAGATGGGATTTACATGGGAGAGTGAAAGTGGAAGGGGAAAGGAAAAAGACATGAATCTAGTCAAGCAAATACTAATGAGGAAATTGTCCTCCCTAGTATTAAACCTGTATTGTCAGGCTGTCAGATTTAGTGAGGGAAGTGCCTGCCTTGTCAGCAATAGCTGAGCCAAGCTGAGCTCCTGGTGTGCCCAGATGAGCCATCAGAGCAGCCTCTTGCCAGTCAGAAGGCAGAGCTGGCTGGGCACTGTGCAGGCAGCACACCAGCACCCCTCTGGCAGTCCCAGCCAGCAGGGCTCAGACCCGTGGGTCAGCATCCAAGGAGCTGTCACATGGAAGTCTCATGCACGTGTGGACCTACAGGACAGGACTGCCAGAAGCCTCCAGAGCACTACTGCAGTGGGAGCAGAAAGAAGGAATGGAAAGAAGGAAGGAAGAAAGAAGCAGACAGGCTGAAATAGAAGAGAGAAACTGAAACAAATGTTGATAATATTAAAAACCATAGTCTAGATCTTGCCAACAAAATCATTAGCATATGAGTGGAACCGTCTTTCAACTAGAATTGGTCTGTATGTACTTTGTTTCTGAAATATACATGTCAGGCTGCTTTGTGGTGGAGAGGAAACTTCAGCCCTAAACTTTTGTTGAAACTATGCCAACTACAGCAGCAAAACCTCTTTTTCTAGCATTGCAGTATTTGACATGACATTCCAAGTGATGTGTACAACAGTAGAACCAAAAGGGAGATACCTTAATGTAGGTAAGTATTTTCTGTCCTGGTTTCAGCTGGGACAAAATTAATTTTCTTCCTAGGAACTGGTACAGTGCTCTGGTTTAGATTTAGTATTAGAGTAACGTTGAAAACACATTGATGTTTCCAATTGTTTCTGAGCAATTTACAGCACTCCAGCTTCTTGTGCCCTGACAGTGAGAAAGAAGGCTGGAGAGACACAAGCTGGGAGGGGACAAAGCTTGGACAGCTGACCCCAACTGACCCAAGGGATATCCCATACCATATGGCATCATGCTCTGTATATGAACTGGGGGGTCACTGCTCAAGAACTGACTGATGCACTTGGTGGTGAGCTATCACATTGTTCAACACTTGATTTGTACATTCAAATTCTTTTATCATTATTATTATTTTCTTGCCTTTCTGTCCCATTAAACTGTCTTTATCACAAGGCAAGGGTCTGAGTCTTCCTACTTTCTCCCCCACTCCACTGGTAGGGGGCC
Organism: Sylvia atricapilla; assembly: GCF_009819655.1. Lineage (NCBI taxonomy): Eukaryota > Metazoa > Chordata > Aves > Passeriformes > Sylviidae > Sylvia > Sylvia atricapilla. The sequence continues at coordinate 101,646,468 of NC_089140.1, read as the reverse complement.
ACTGACTGAGGGGCTGTGTGGTGCTTAGTTGCCAGCTGGGGGTAAATCCCAACAATTGGATGAACCTACTTAATGCCCATTGCATTATGCCCTGTTCTTCCTCCCCTTTGGATACACAAGCACCTAAGCATATGTCAGGTAGTCTGAAAACATTGCTGGAATTGAGAAGGGCAGTGTCCTTGACCCCTCACCTCTTGCAGAGCTGTAACTTAGTAATCCCTCAAATTCTGAACTGGAATCGTGAGAGCATCTTCTCCCATTGGTTTGTATTTTATGATAATGCAGCATAGCAAAGGTATATCCTGGTATTTCTTTGCCTCCATACTGGTTTTTTTTTTTTTTCTAATTTCCACATAATATTGCCTATATTCCACAGTTCTGGTCAGATGAGAGTGATCTCTTATAATGACCAGTAGTTATTTTCTAAGGATTTCCAGAACCATATTTCCTAATATTTCCATAACCAAGGGAATAACTACATGAGTGCTCACAGCTGTGTTCAAAACACAGTACAGCCAAAGTCTGTTGTGAGTGTCTATTACACAACCAAAATTCAGTTCCAGACAGTGATGGGGCTGCATTTTAAGAGATCATTTTGGTTCCTAGGCCTCTTAATGCTAATAAAAATTCTTGCTGTTGCAGGATTAGTCAATGGCAAAATCCATCTGGAAGATGATTTTTTTCTCTCACTGAAACTGTGGGCGGAGGTCTAGGTTTGCATCCTTTCTCTCTTAACTATTCTTTAGTCCTGGCCAAAGCAGAATTGCTTGGGATTGTGATCCTGAGCCTGTTTAAATAACCATTTAATAAGTGTTCTGGTTTTCTCATTATAGGAATAAATTTCAGATCTGAGATTTGGGTGTCTCCATAGCTCTTTCCTAGGCTCTACATTATTATATTAGCTTGTGGCTCTAGTTCTGAAAAGACTGTAATTTCATCCTCACATTTCAAAAGGTTAATCTCTTCTCATTAACAATAAGAGGTCACATCACGTGGCTAAAAAAAAAAAAAATAGTAACATACATCTGAATTTCCTAGCCATGTGAGCAGTGGAAAAATGAACAGGAGTGGGAAGGAGTCATCACATCGTGTACTAACTCATCTAAATCTGGATGCTTAAATTAGGTTTCTCCACCAAGTGGAACCAGGACGAGTCATCTCTGTCACTGTTAGGAAAGCTAAGAGAGATTAGGCTCCTAATTTATCAAAATATTTGATTGTCGTTTGTTATATGTTAAATACCTTATAAAAATTATTATCTTGCCTTCTTCCCAGTCTCTCTGTCTCTTAAACTGCTGACTTACTGATCATACTGTATACCAGCAAAAGTACAACAGAACCACTTCTCCTGAGCTCTAGAGGGACAGGAAACAACAAAGAAACTTGAAGAAAGCCAAGACAAAAAAAAAATGGTTGGAAAAAAATTCCAGAGATGAAGAGGAGGAGTTGCAAATGTGTATCACAGCCACAACAGTAGCTGCTGCTCTCACCACACCTGGGCTGTGAGAACTTAATGAGCAAAATTGTCCATGCATTTAATAAATACTTGGGCTGAAGGACTGAAGAAGGTCACATTCTATAGACCTAACTGCAGACAATTGATCATGATGGGGCTAACAAGGTATATCTAGGAGGCAAAAGTGTGACTCCAGCAGAGCCATAGAGGCAGGAGCTGTCATGGGAAGGGCCACCAAGCTCTTGGTTCTCACAAGTGGATGCCCAGTGGGGCTGTAGGGGCTCCACTGCTGCAACAGCTTTCCTGCCATTGGCTTCAGCAGCCTAAATGTTGCAGGAACCTTTAATCTGAGTCTAGCTAGATGAAAGCATCTACACGTGTAACTAGCAGTGCCGTAATGGCAGCTTTGATTACAGTGTAGGTATCTTCAAAAATAGATGATCTTGGGAATCAAGGTCAGAATGTGATTATGAGAATTACAGGCTTTCCTAAAAGTGCTGAGGAAAACAAAAACGCAAACTGAAAAACTGACTGATCCTTCCATTTTAACCCTGATGACCAGCTACATCAAACTGATCTGCCAGGAGCCATCACAGACAAATCCACAATAAAAGGAACACGGTGGAAAAAGGCAGCAGACATCAGAAACCTTCCCAGAGGAGAGGTAAGGAATGTAGAGCTGCCCTTGTCGCTTCTCCTTTGGTAAATGACTACTCAAAAACCCTAATTAAGTTTCCATCTTTAAAATGTGATTTCCATTCAGTCCCTGAGGTTTAAAAATAGTGAAAAGATTTCAGCAATTGATGACACTCTCAGTTGTACTAAATTAGAGTGTAGAGGAGTTAGGAGTTGCTACTGGTGGTGTCACATAGTAATGGTATCTCCTTTTCTCCTTGCCCTTGCACCAGGTTGCTGTTCCTCAGCACCACGCTCGCGGGCAGCAGCCACATACCAGAGAGGCAAATCACACGTCAGTGGTGCTTGCTGGTCAGAGTAAGTTTTTTATCACTTTTCAATTCATCTAGACCTTAAATCCCTTCATTCAAGCTTGCCCACGGGCCTGTGCCTCCAATCTCTTCTAACATACACAGTCTTGTGAAAAGAGGCAACGATTTTGCCTTTATGGGTGCTTTTGACAACAGCTTAACTTTACTGACCACTATGGAAATTCTCTAGATTTGCACTGCTGTGAACTAAACTGGGCTCGGGGGATCCATGTGTGTGGGTTATAGACTCCTTAATTGCCTGTGGGCAGCATTGTTCTCTGACTCAGAAATATCTTTGCCTTGGGAAAAAATAATATACTCCCAAAAAATTATTGTTGCTCTCCATTCACAGATGTGATCTCTTTAACATTGCCCTGCATTTGTCTTCACAAAATTTATTGGATAAATGGCAAAAAAAGGCTATTAGTTGTTTCCACAGAAATACATGAGTGATAAACACATCCGTTATTCTCCTGTACAGTAATTGGGCATGTTTTTGATTGAACAGTCCCTGATTCAAAAGCATCTCACCTGCTCTTAATATGAAGGCAATAAAAACGTAGCTACATGCTGTGTTTCTGGCACAGTTTCAGCTCTTCCACATTGCTTAAATCGTCACCATATATTCCAGTTAGCTTAGGCTTCAGGCTTTCAGAGCTCAATGTGAGTAATGAAGGGAAAGCAATCTGATTAGCTGGTGGAGCTGACTAAAAGGCACCTTCATTACAAAGGAGCTTAAAAAAGGAATAAAACTACATGAAATGGATTAAAGGTATAATAGTAATTATAGTATCAAACAGCATAACAAAGAAAAATATCTGCATTCAACTGATATTAATATTTAATAGATGGCACAGGCATGTCCATGGCTTTATAGTCTTCTGTTTTAATGATCTTTACCACAGCTTGAGGTCCTTTGTCTTGTCCCCTTCTACTGACATCAGCTGGAAGAGACAAAGATTAAAACAAGGGTAATTTCCCCATGGTCATTGCTTGGCACTGTTTCTGCTTTGCTCAGCCATGAACTGAAGTTTAAAGGATGAAGTACTGTCACTCAGGCTGATTCTCTCCTCCACCCCATCTTACCAGGGTTAACCACTGAGCCAGTCACCACGGAAACGCGTGGCTCCTTTGCCACCCCCCAGCCTCATATTGGGAACGGCACCATAATCTCATTAGGAGGTTGAATTTGCCATTGAAGCTTGAATTCCCATAACAGGAGGGGAGTGGACTAATGCAATTAAGCAAATTAGCGTTTTGAGCCACTGCATGATATCTGTCCAATACCGTGAGCAACGACTAGGTAGTTTTCTTCCTCTCCTAAAAAAAAAAATAAGTCAACAAAACCAGTTCTCCAGTCCTCTCCCCACATGATGTTCAGGAAAATACTGTAGTCCCCTCTCACCTGTAAAGATCTTTACAAATGGGAAGAAAATTGTTCACTTGACCAAAACCCTGAATTGTTTGTCCTTCTTTTTCCCGATGCTCGGATCCCAGTGGTTCTGATTATTTTTTACCAGTGTAATGTTTAGGCTTCTAAAGGTAAAGTAAATAAAACCAGTGCATTTTGGTTTGCTCTTTTCTTATGGTATGTGACAGTGGTTACCAGATCAGAACAAAACTCCTGTTGATTTCAAATCTATTTTGATGTGAAGTGTTCCTTAAGTGCTATGAATAACTCTTTAGAAATACACCAGATTTTCAAGAGATAATTCCAGCATATTCAGTAATTCTCTAGAAATGCAGATTATTAAATGCCTAAAGCAGCGCTTTTCTGCCTTTTGTTGCGGGGTTTTGAGGCTAATCCAGTTCCCTCCTCCCTCCCTCACCCTGCCAAGTAAACAAAGTCGCAAAAGCGGACTGTAGCAAGAATCAGGAACCATGAATCTTTGAATAATATTCTGGAACATGAGTTTCAAAGGCAACATTTTTCTCTGAGAGCCTAGGGGAAAGTGTGAGGGAGACAGGGAAAGAAGGGGAGCCATGGTACCTTCCCGAGGATAATGCTGCTGTCTCCATCACAACGTTTCCTCCTGGGGAGGTAGAAGTTGGAATGGCATGGGTAGGATTTAGGAGCCTCTTACGCATATCAATTACCAAGGAGGTGATGCCGCTGGCTGCTTGCCACCTTCATCTTTGAATGAGAAAGGCAGGAATAACAAGTGCATTTTAGTAGATGTCATTGTGCTACCACTCATCTCCTCACAAACAAATCCCAGTCTGCCACCAGGCACTGCAGTCAGAAGGAATGGAAGCATGGGTTATTACTAAATAAGGGCATTGGCTATACACTCAACTTCATATAATACATGATTCCTAAGCTGCTTACAAAATAGATGTATATTATGTAGGCAGTATACATAGTCCCAAAGGATAGTGTAATCTTAGCATTTTTTTTCCTGAAAATGCGAGGGACTTCAAGACTGAGCCAGTGCTGAGAATATCTGTTACAAGCTTGAAAATAGAACGTAGTGTAGATAATGCTGCGGTTATTTGAAAAGCGTCACGAATTTCAGTGGCCACAAAGTCCCAAAATGTCAGAGCTGAGCTGGTACTGAAGAGAAACTGATATGTGCTGAAACAGAAAATACAGGACTGAGGCTCACAAACAAAATGAGCTCTGCTCATTTGTGATGGCAATAGCCATACAATTTGGATTAAAGTATTTTGATATTTATGGTATCAGATCAGATAAGGACAAATTAAAAAAAAAAAAAAAAGAATTCATGTTTTTAAATATTGTTTTTCCTCCTGGTACCATTACAAAACAGAATCAGGGTTTGAATTGCTTTCCTATGTGAGTTCTTATGTAACACTGTAAAGTAGTCCTGTTTTGCCTATTTGGTTTTTCCCTTTTATCATGTTTGGATTTAAATGTAGCCCTAATCCTGAATATCCTGCTTTGAAAAGCTTAGATCTGTAATGTATTGTATGGTATACTTTAAAAGGCTTTGCTTTTTACTGTGTGGTAGCCTTCAGTTAACAATATAGATTTCAATTCTTAACCTTATATTTGATAGCTTTGCTTGGGTTGTATTTTTCATTTAATACAATGAAAAATTTCAAATATGCATATTAATTGGTACATATTCTTCAAAGTTCTTCAGGGGTAAACACCATAAATGTGTCATTTGGGGGGAAAAAAGAAAGAGAGAGAGGAATTGAAGCCATATTTTGTATCTATCATGAAAGGCTGTGGCTGCTGTTCCTGCATGGATGGATGTTACTTGCTCTTGAGGAGGTGAGGCAAGGAAACACTGCCAAGTACCCATGACTAGGTTTTCCTGGTCACCTTCTTAAATCTCATAGTGAGGTAATGAGTTCTCTGAGCAGCTGTTATCTTTCCCCCCCTCTTTCCCTGTTTTCTTTGGGATGGCATATTTCCTGGCATTGTGAATTTCCATCACACAAAGGTTTCAACAGGTATTTTACACAGCTCACCTCTACTACAGATCAGGCATGACAAATACACCAAAAAGCAGCTCTGCAGCTGCATCTCTGCCTTGACCTACTGCCAGACTTAAACACAATGGTTTCAAACTTGGCAGGCCTCTGGCATCTTTTTTACCCTGATTGTATTTTATGCTTGGAAAAAAGCATGAAGCATGGGTAGCCCAATGAAAATGGGAGGATAAGACCTTAAAAATTATGCTGCAGGCAACAGGGATTTGAAGAGAGGAGTAATGTGGCCCAAAGGACAAAGGGGATTTTAATACTCTGAATGAGCAGGAGTTAGAAGAGAAGAGAAAGCAGGAGATGGAGATAAACAAAGGCAGGGACATGCTTCAGGGAAAGCATAGTAAAGGAAGAGAATCTAAATGCCAAAAGTCAACCTCCCTTTTTATCCTCTTTTTGTGTTTCATATCAGCACAATAGGTGTTCATCTAGACCACAGGATCCATTCATCTCTTTGGGACTCTGTTAAAATAGTACATGGCATTGCCTCCTGAGATAGTGAATGGAAAAAGTTTTCCATTTCATTTCTTGAATGGAAAAAGGATAGTGTTCGGAGCCCAAAATTAAAGCAATTAAAGGGAGCTTTAAAGTTACAAAATGTGATAAACTTAAAAAATAATCAGCAACAATTGCCGATGTAATAGATATTACAAATCCTTCTTGGCTTTCAGAGAAGAACAGGGGTTTTATAAAAGCAGATAAACATCACTGGAATGTGGAGAAACAGATTTTTAGTACAAAATTCCAACAGAAATAGGTAGGCAACCTTTTGTGTGGCATACAGAGGCACTGCCACATCAAAATGTATTGCTGTTGACAGCAAAAATGACTCAGGTGTGTACTCTTTGTTCAGGTGATGGCTGTCATACCATAATGTTTTATATTATTGTTCACTGTTTATTGCTAAAGGGAATTGTCCCAGTTTTAATATCAGCATTTTGCCTGAATAAATCCCACATGCCTGTTTTTTGGGAAAAGTAATATTGATTCATGTAGAGCAGGTGACTAAGAGAAAAGCAGAATAGCAGAAAAAAAAGATAAAAATGATGAATCTTTAGTGCTCCTTTGCAAGAAAAGCTCTAGTTATGATGCAAATTATACAAAATTAATGTATTCATGAATTAAAAATGAGAGGTGGCACAAACATGAACTCAATGTTGTTGAAATAGAATTGCATTGCCGTGTTCCTCATGGATTGCCACGTTATGCTGAAACTCCTCAGAGCAAAGCTGCTCACCCTTGCAGGGGTGAGAGGCTTCTGCACCACTGAACACAGAAAGTAGAGGGACATTGTTGTGCAGGAAAGGTCTGTGGTGTGTGGGGTGGATTTGTTAGAGGGAGGCACAGCCAGCAGATGTTGTACATAGCCACAGTGTCTCATGGAGGCTCCACCAGTCCCTTCCTCCGTTTTGGATCTGCAAACTCTCTGAGCTCTTCTCTTGGCCTTCTATAATTTTCCTTCAAAATACAATTTTCCCCCCATTCTGTTATTCTAAACTTCATTTTATATTTGTTAGTTTAGTTTTTCTTATTGCTGGTAAGCTATGATGCAGAGTATGTGTTTTTGCTTATATTTTAAAAATCCTGTAGAGTTTCCTCTCTAAAAAAACTGGTGAAGAAAGGCTCGTCCATGTTCTGTGTCTTACTGTCACATTTTCCACTCTAGTGTACATTTGTTTTTCACATCGTTCAATTCAGCTAATTCTGAACTTTTGGAAACCTCTCTTTTTTCATATTCACATAAATGTCTTCAGCATTTCTCAAACACATACAAAAGCTCTATATGCTGAATGCATTTTAAAAAGAATTATGTGCTCATCTCTAGTTCTCAGTCTTGCATGGATCTAAATTTAGTTTACCACAAAATTGTCTATTATGTAATTTCATTAAGGTTTGCCTAGAGTCTGTCACAGTCTTTAGCCACCAGAATGGTATTTTGCTAACAAAATTTGGTGAATGAATATGTTCCCTTTATTTTCTGAACTGCTAATAAACAGGTTGAAAACACCAATTGTATTATGATTTTTCTTGACAAGTTCAATGATTAACAGCTCTCCATCTTTTTTTCAGTTAGCCCTACATATTTTCCACATTGCAGCAAATTGTTAGCTCATTACAAGATGAACTGTCAAGAACCTTCAAAGTCAGATTTTATCAAAACCCTTGAGAAAATTTTGAAGTAAATGGTTTATTGTGCACTTCATAAGCTCTTGATGTTTAGAGGACTGTTGGATTTTCTATAGAAGTCTCAATAGCTTCATTTTATTATTTTTAATTAATGTCTGTTTTGCATCCAGTGCTGAATCATCTTCTGCACTCACACAGAGCGGCAGCTGGTTTGTGATTTCACTCCTGTGCTGACATCCCCTTTTGGAAGGCGTATCTTCCTACTCTTTTTTTTCCTCTGGGCTTAATCTAGTCTTACCCAAGCAGTCACAAGCTGTGCCACCATAGTCAGTGGATTTGGTTTCTCCAGGGAAACGTGCAGCAGAGGCAGCGCGTGCAGGGCTCCAGCCCGCACTCCTGGACCATTCCCGTGGCCCGGCTACTGAGAGATGAGCAAACCACGCAGCTCACCAGCCCCTCCCTGGGGGTGGAGAACACAGGCCCCTGGGACAGAGAGCCAAGGCACAGCAGAACATATGGGAGAAAGGCGGGAAACCAAACCAGGTCCCATCTCCTCTCAGCACAGGACTGAAGGGCTGGGGTCAGATGTGAGCAGCACTCCTGGGACACCCACTGCTGTGGCATTCCTCCAACAAGTGCCTGTTCTTTACAAAGGTCAGGATAAAATTAATTCAGGAAGTTGCAGCATCAATGTAAGGACAGCAGTGTGAACTTGTAATCACTCCCAGACCAAGACACATATCCAATAAACTGAGGTTTCGGGTTATCTTTTCTTTACTGTAAAAGATCTTCATATGACTATTGGACTAATTATTGCACAGGTGAGACATTTAAGTACATTTACCATCACAAGGCTGGTCAGTGCTAGCACCATGCTGTCACCTCACAATTTTAAATAAAGATTAGCAGAGCTGTAATTCCGTTGCCAGGCAAGAAGCCGACAAAGAGATATCTTTTCCTTCAGAAACTGGATTACAGACTCTAAGCTTTTTTATGAGATAATTAGAAAACTTTTCTTCTTGCTTGTTTTTCCTGCCCTGTCAAGACACTTCAACACCATTCAGGGCTCTACTCTACAATCTGAATTGCAGTAAATCAATTAGTTATCAGATTTTATCTTATTCTTTATAAAACACCAGCATTTCAGAAACTAAATGGTATAAAGAACTGCTTTCATCTTGCCTGAAAAAAGAAAACCCCCAAAATGTTTTAAAGATACAACATGTAAAAGTTTTGAGTCTTTTTAAAATTCTAATAATTCAGTGCTAAGGACACCACTTGGATGTGCTACAAGTGTCTGCTGATCTGAAAATATTTTTCAGTGAATGTTAACTTCCTGATTTAGTGAACATATTTATTGTTGAGCCTTCTGTTACAGATGAAGGGAAACACCATTCTCTGTTCTGCTACTGATAAGAAGCAAACTGTAATGCCCCACAAGACAAGAAAGCAAGCAAAGCTACATCTTTGACTTCTGATTAGGAGGTGCTAGCATATTTATTTAAATTCAAAAATTACAGTCAGTGACTTATATACTGAAAGAACATAGAACCCCGAACATACCCCTAATACCATTCTTGGTGAGTTATATTGTGTTGAGATAATAGGTATTGTATTCTTCCTCATTTCCCACAGTCAATGGTCCGTCTTCCAAACATTCCTCCAGTGAATGGAAATCAGTGTTACTTGCTTATACTTCTTTATGTCAGGATAATGCGTTCCTGCTCATTTGCCCTGCTTGTTCTGAGCCTTTAATTTTGGTCCTTAAACACTGTTTGCATGTTTCTTAAAAGTCATTGATTCCTCCATTCATTGTAGAGCCTTCTCAGCTGAGTCTAAACTGCAGGAATTAACTGTGTGCTTGCCTCAAAGGTGCTGCATGACTGAGAGCTTGAGTGTCACATGGGAAAGCAATGACATGCCCCAAATCTGGATTGGAGTGTTGGAGAAGAAATTCCACGTGGAAACAGCAATTGTGAAAGCAGACTTTGGCAATCAGCTTTTCTGAACCCTAACAGAACAGCAGATGCACTGAGGACAAAGGAACTCCTAAACCATCACAGTCAGAGTATTTGTAAGAAGCAATTGTTTCGGATTTTCAGAGACAGAAAAAAAACTAAGGAGCAGCTGTCTCAAAAAACAATCTTAAATGAAAAATGGCTACAGCTTTGAAGGGAACTGGCACTAAAGCCAGAGGTCCTAAAGGTCTGGGATAAAATGGAGGTAGATTTATAGAAATTACTGAAAAGGGGTGAAACAAAAAATACAATGTGTCTGCCTGTGCATCTTAGGAGGAACTGAAGTGCAAATGAATGAAAATTTGGGGGTTAGTTTCTTCTGGGAACAGCGTCCTTTGTCATGGTCAGAAAAAAATTGTTGAAGAGGTGCTAAGGGTAGGAGGAAATAATACAGTGGGAATGAAGCACTGTGGAAAAATACTGACTCTAATTGCTAAATTTGGCACAGATATATCTAGGAAGTTAATCCTACTGAATGTTTTCTATATTGGGATATTGGTTACTTATCAGAGGTATGCGTGTGTGCAGGATTATATTTTCTGTAGCTTTCTTCAGCCAACTGTACCATTAGAAATGGATAATTTGTAATATTAAGACTGATGTTTTGCTCAGTGTAAGGTGACACTTTCCTTGCAAGATATCGAAACTATTCACACTGCCAATCAACAGGCATCTTATTAGTCTGGCTCCTCGACTTTAAAAATGTCTCATAATTCTGTGAAATATTTCTGGTGTTGAGATTCTATCAAAATGTATCCTACAAACAGTGTATCCAGCAATGCATATCAATTTCCATAACCAAAAACTGTGAAAAGCATTCATCTTCAGTAAGCAACAAGATACGACCTGTCTTTCTTTTTCCTCATTGAACACCTGATAAATTAATGCTAGCTTTCTGTGCCAGCTCCACACTGTCTATGGAGGAAGACTCAAAATGAGGGTCTGTTCCTCTTCTGGTGCCTATGATTAGAGACAGCCTTTGATTCTCAGTGATTCTTGACTTATTTGGTCTCTCCCAGTTGCATCTCATCGAACATACCTGATCCTTTGGAAGTTAGGGAGCTGGAAAATAAGTGGCACACGGTGGTGTGCTACAGACAATAGCAGATCCCAAGTACTTGTGCCTACAATGAGAAGCGGATGATAAATTTTTAAGTGTGCTTGTGGGTGTTTATTGACATCACAGGTGGCTTCTGAGGAGAAAAAGTACAAATTTATTAATATTGAAAAGCACACTTTCTTTGTTTAGTGCTAAAAGAGGTGGTAACTCTAACAGCAGGGTATATGCTCCTTAGTACAATAGCATGATACATAATTTTGGAGGCAACTTTCCCAGTGGAAATGACAGTTGGCTGTACTCTGCAGAGGTGGGACCGTGGGTAACAGACCAAGTCAGTCCTCAGCATGAACGTTTGTGACTCTCGAGCAGGCACCAAACTGAAAAAACTCTGCCTTTCCAGTACTGAACATAAAGGACTTTACATTCTGGCTCTTTGACATTTCTTTGGATATTGAAAGAGGAACAGTGCACACTTGGGAACACCCATCTGTAACAAGGTTGTAGATTTCAGCCTGGGTAACAGTGACTAACCCAGAGCTGGAGGAACTGGGAGAGGAGGTAGCTCTATGTTTGGGAAGAGTAAGGATGGCTTCACCTATGGGAACCACCTGCTGCTCGCAGAGGGAGGCACAACTCCTCCCCAGCAAGGGTGCAAGAGCCATGTTTGCTTCCCAACATAAGCCTAATCCCAGGAGGTTTCTCACGTGCACACAAAGGCTCAGCACCAGCAGGATTACTGATAGCAGTCAGCGAGCACTGTCAGCCCCTTGGTATTTAAGGGTTGGGTCTTTAATCCCTGCAGTCTGTGGAAGCTTCAGACTTCTCGCTTGCTGCCCTGACACGTGGCCACCTCTGCGAGAGGTGTGGTGCTGCTGTTCTCTTCTCAAAGCTGATTGCCTCTGTGTTTTGTGTGGACCTCAAAAATCCCTTTAGAAAGCATTGGTGTTAACTGCACAATGCCCAGGGGCTCCACTGCTGGCTCTGAACGAGCAGGAAAAAGCTCTGGTCATCCATGGAATTTTATGGCCAAAATTAAGCTTCCCAATGGAGTTAGGAGACTGTGGGGTTGGCTGAATGAGTTTTGGAGGATCACAGTTTTGAATGAATGTGCCTAACATCTCCTCATGCTCTTCTTCTACTGCTGAAGTCCCTTTACATGAGCTAGTCATGCAATTATTTCCATTCCCTGATTGTGTTATGGCAATTAGTAATATCATTACTGTAGGACAGAAGCTCCGGTGAAGAACTGACACCTTTAATAATCAGGTTTTGTGCAAATAAAGAGCAAGAAGCAACAATCTAGATATAACTCCTGGGACCATGAACAAAGCTTTAAAAAAGGTCTTTGAATCCCTCAGGGAGAGAGAGCAGTTGAGGGAGGGCTTGCAAAAAAAAAAAAAAAAAAAAGGATTTGTTGATTTGTGAGCTTGAAAATGTCACACATTTTTCTGTTGAAGCTATGCCTCGTTGCTGTGAACGTTTGTTAACCTGTCACTATAACACCTGCTGGCCCTGATTAGGATTCCTCTGGGATGGTATAATCACAGAGCACAATGTGGCCACAAAGAAATTACAGCTCATGATCTACAACATATAAAGGGGGAATAATGATAGACTCAACCAGATTTATGCTGGGTCCTCCATACATATGGCCTGTATGGATGCATTTGTGTCTTCATTTACTATTTTGATTTAGCTCTGTAAACATCGGTGCTCCCTCATAACTCCGAACCTGGCCATTATAAGTTGGCTGCTCTTATGGTCTCATTGAAGAAGACCTCAAATAGGGATTTGAAATAGGAGAAAATAACAGACTTAGGCTACTGTAAGCTGGGGGACAAATTTACATTTAGATTGAGCCTCTTCACATCTTCTCTAAGTAATTGTAAACTCTCTTGTGCCTCAGCCCAAGAAAAGAATTTAGGCAGTCCAGCACTGCCAAAAACTGTCTTATGCTTTGTAAGATGTGTGATAGCTAATCTTAGTAGTCAGGCTTAGCATCTACTTTTCATAATTATTTGTGCAAATACAGCTCAGTTATCAAATGTCAGCATTAATCAGACAAAGGATATCAGCATTGCCAAAATAAACATGTTGTAAAAAGTGTTATGTCTGATTATTTGTATTATTCAACCAACACCCAGATGTCCTATTATGTTAAGAGCTACACAAGCATATAAGAAACCATTCCACCAGGAGGGAGTGCATGACTAATTTGTGATAAGAAAAAACAATTGGACATTACAAGCAAATAAAAAGAAAGAAAGAGGAGAATTAGAGGGGTCGTGGTAGTCTATGTATGTCTGTCCCTATAAGAACCAATAATGAGTTTTAAGTAAAGGGAAAAAACTGCTTTGATATAAATAAATAAGTAATATGATACCAGTAATTCTTACCAGGCATTTGCCTAGCCCAATGGAGATTTCTGTGGTATGCACTTCGCTTTCATATCAAGGTCTTATCCTCATCCACGCCGTGCCTGTTTACACCATTCTTGTAGGGGTCTCCAATAGGCATTGCACAACAGCAGAGGACAGAGGAACACAGCCAAAATCCTACAGCTGGCCTCATACCACACAAATCTGCCATCTGCACCCAGCCAGACACATGCCCAGGGATGGCCACAGGGGCTGCATTTCTTTGTTATTAAATGCCTTATACTGCCAGCACAGCATAAAAGGATCCTGATGTGACTGATCATTCGTCTCCCTCTAACGTGTTCTGCTGCCACATGTTTTCAGTGCCACAGCCAGGCTTAGTTTGAGCATTAATGCAAATAAATCACTTTATTAAGGTGCCTGGTTGAACTGGTGCTGCCTGAGACAGCAAACATTGCTGCATGTTTCAATAAGAGGAAGGTGCACAGAACACAAAGATGTGCAGAGTTTACAGAGGTATCTACTCTCCAGTCTCCTTTCCGATCTGAGGTCACCCTGCCCCGTCATGGGCTTTTCATTATTCTGAGTCTCTATTTGTCAAGGGCACCTCCTCAGAAGTCATGATGAGTTTTAGTCCTCTTTGCCTGCAGGAGCTTGTGGTCAGTGATGCACAGCGATACAAAAGATATCTTAAACGTAAAACATTTAGCAGTTGAAACAAAATATTTAGCAAGGGAGAAAAAGTAAGATCAAAATAAATATATTTATTAATGTATTTGCAATGTAAAATTTACGAGGTATCCACAGGAAACTGGGCTCTTTCAGGCACTTAAATGTCTCAGATTAATTCTCCCAGACAATTCCCAGCCTTTTGTGAATGTGCTCCTTTTTTCACATCCCTAATTCTTTTCCCCTCCAGTGCAAAGAAGCCTGGCAGTGTCCCTCAGCTATTGTTTGTAGAAAAGTGGCTTATCTTGAGCCATACTTTTCCTTTCATTTTCCTTTTGAATTGAACCATTCTGTTCATGGGGCAAAGTCAAAACAGGGTACTCATAAATTATCACAGAGCAGTTCCCCTTTCATCACAGGCATAAACACTTCACAAATCTAGCAGGAGAAGCTGGAATTCCCATCTATTCTTGGAATTTATAGCCCAAACCAAGTGAGAGTGGTGACATAGTCATGCAAAACAACCTTTCTGTTATCTCCCATGTAAGGCAACATCTATAATACTTAGTGTTTCCATAATATTTACTATTTCTCATTATGAAACAGAGCGCTTGCCATCTCTTTCACTCTCTTTCACATTCCCATAAAGGAGAATTCCTTGAACTGCCCAGCAGTGTACTGACAAAAATATTTTAAAATAATAATTAAAAAAACCTCAACTTAGTAGCACAACAGCTCCATAGGGAACACTCATAATATGTGATGGCCTGATAGAGTAACAGTAGTTTGTATTTTATAAGCCATTTTTCTAGATCACCTGAGCCACTTCATATTGCTTCTACACATTGATTGTCTCACCCAAAGAAGTAAATTACTGCTGTTTTACAAGGAGGGAGAATAAGGGGACTTACACCTGCGAGTGGACTTGTTGTGTTTGACTCTCCTCGAAGTGTTTTCTATAATTTTTAAGGGCTTGGCCCACCGAAGTCCTGCCGGTGGCTCTAGTTGATGTACATACCGGCAGCAGCCGGTGCGATCTTAGCCACAATAGGTATTTCGCCGTGTGACCTGGAAGGCACATTTGGATGCGGGAACACAGCCGTCTGGCAGCGAGGACAAGGAGTGGAAAATAAAGAGCACTAACAGAAGCGGGATATTCAAGAGGTTGAAAAAACCACCCAACACGGCATGGCATCACCGCTGGGTGCCCCGGAGCAGAGCTTTCATCGGCTGCCCATCGACCGCCCTGTCGAGGAGGTCTGTTCCTCACCCGGGACGGGGAGGGACCTGGCCACCTCCTGCCCCTCCGCTGCCGCTCCAAGTCGCGGCTTTCTCCCGGGGCTGGAGCCGCCCTCGCCCGCGGGCCCGCCGACATCCCGCCCATCACCGCTCTCCCGGCTGGCGCTGCCCACGCCGGCTGCCCGGGGCGCTGTCGTGGGGCTGCTCCCAATTCCTGGAGACCTGTAAATACAGCTCTGATTTGAATGTTGTTGTGTTTTTTTTCACCTTTGCAGCCTTTACAAAGTAAGGACTACCTGTTGCATACTCATGCGGCAGCGCTATTCAGCAGGATAAATTAGTGTTCCTTTCGTTTCCCGGGAGAAAGGACCCGGGGATGCCCGAGCGGTCCTGACTCTTCCCCGGGCAACGTGGCCTGACCTCGGCCCCGGCCTGGCACTGCCAGAACCAGCTGCCGGGTGTAGCCTTGGCCACCCGCCCCGCGGTGCCCGGTGAGGCTTTTGCCTTTCGGGGTAACGCCTTGAGCCAGAGGAGCAGAGCGGGGCACCTGGAGCGCCGCAGGGTGCTGCCCACCCTCCCATCCCCCCCACAATGTCCGGGACTGTCCTCCCCCGAGCGCGCTGCAGTCCTTGACGTCCAGACGTGCATGATCCGAGCCTCCCAAGGCTAAGCTAGAAGCTATGCACGCATTTACCACTTTGGTCTGACAGATAAGGCAGCCACCGCAGCTACTCCAAGGTCCGCTGTGCCCCAGCGGAAGAATCGGAAACATCCCGGCCGGTGCTGCTCTGCTGTGCCCAGTGAGGCCGTGCCTCTTTCCCACGCCTCATCCTCTCCCCCCTTTCATTTGCTCTCCCGGTGCTTTGCAAATGTAAGGGCTGCAATTTCACATCCCTGTGCTCCAAAAGGACGGGTCCGTGTCTTTTGTAGTTCAGCCAGAGCCAGGAACTTGCTAATATCCTCGGATACACGGCTCTGCCTCTAGGTGAACCTGCGTCTGCCTTGAGCAGGGAGATAATGCGGTGGCTGTTGTTTTGTTGCTGCCAGTCTCTGGAGAGAGCGTTTCCATGAAGTCTTAGCTCGGGGGAAAGAAAACCAAAACAACCAAAACAACCAAAACAGGCAACGTTCTATAACTCATGACTGGGAAATCAAAATTTCTCCCTAAATGAGGCTTTCTGATAGGAAGAGGCTGGCAGAGGCGTCCCTATAATAAAGCGTGCGAGGAAAGTAGTTTGCCGGGCGGGAGGAGAGCCGCCTGGCTGGCTGACAGAGGGGGCGGATCCTGCGCACGGGCGGGCAGCGCCGAGTCGGAGCGGCCCCGGCAGCCGCGGGGCTATTTCAGGAGCCGGGCGGAGGCGGCGGCTGGAGCCGGAGCAGGAGCAGTGATGGGGTTAGCGGAGCCGGTGGGCTGAGCGGGGGGCTTGTAAGCGGAGGCGAAGGCGGCGGGGAAAACACGCCTTGGCCTCGGGTTGAGGGAGAAAAGATCGGGTTTTTGGGCTGCATCACAACTTGGGCAGCATCACAAGCTGAGCCAGGCGGAGAGGAGAGCGGGAGGGGAAGGAGGAGGAGACGGCTGCCACCGGGGGATTCGAGCTCGATTTATTGAAACAAATCAGTGCTCGGGAGAGAGCGGCGAGGAGGAGGAGGAGGAGAAGGTGGGGGTGGGGGGGCAGGAAGAGGGGGATCGAGAAAGAAAAGTGTGAGGGCTGTGGCTGGGAGAAGCAGAAGTGATGAGAGAGCGAGCAGGGAGGCTGGAGGAGGCTGCCCGTCCTGTCGCCGCGCCCCGCGGGGACCGCCGCTCCTGCCGCCGCCGGGCGCCCCCGCGGCCGCCCCGCCGCCCCCGGCCCGCGCTATGGAGGCGCTGAACGGCCCCGGCCCGGGGCCCGGCGACGCGCTGCGGCCGCCGCCGCCTTCGCCCGGCCACCACCACCCGCACGCCGAGAAGAAGCGGCTGCACCGCGCCCCGTCGCCCGCCAGACCCTTCCTCAAGGACCTGCACGCCCGCGCCGCCGCCAAGCCCCCGCCCGCGCCCCCCAAGTCCCCCGGCCTCCCCGCCCGGGCGCCCTCGTCGCCGCACCCGGGCGTCCACCAGCCCTCCGCGGGGCTCCTGGCGGCGCCGGGCCGCCTCTCCCGCCGCCCCGCCGCCCCGGGGAGCAAGGCGGCCGCCGCCGCCGTCACCGCCGTCGGCAGGGCGGGCGCCAAGGCCGCCCCCTGCGCCAAGCGGGCGGCCCGCGGTCCGGAGCCGGGGCCCGGCGGCCGGGGCGCGGGGCGGCAGCCCGGCGGGGAGGCGGCCCCGCCGCCCGGCAAGGGTAGGAAGGCGAAGCGGGGCGCCGCGGCGGGCAGCGGCCATGCGGCGGCGGCGCTGGCCCGCGTGGGCCACACGGACAGCAGCTCCGACCTCTCCGACTGTCCCTCCGAGCCGCTCTCCGACGAGCAGCGCCTGGCCCCGGCCGCCAGCAGCGACGCCGAGTCCGGCACCGGCTCCAGCGACCGCGAGCGGGAGCCGCCCGCCGCTCATCCCGCCGCTCATCCCGCCGCCGAGCCGCCCCGCATCGGCCCCGGCCCCGGGCGAGGAGCTCCGCCGGCCCTCGGCTCCCGCGGGGATGCGCTGCCTGCGGCCACGGGCGGGGGCCGAGCCCCGAGCCGCGGGGAGCAGCCGCCGGCGGCCCCGGAGGAGCTGCAGCGGGAGGTGGAGGAGCTGCGCTCGGAGAACGAGTACCTCAAGGTGAGCATCGCCCGCGGAGCCCGGCCTCGGCGGGGAAGGGAAGGGCAGGGGGCGGCAGCCGTAGGGAAGGGCTGCCCCCTCCTGCCCCGGAGTGCGAGGACCGCGCTTGGAAGGGGGGAGGAAGTAGATTCGCCCTGTCTGGAGTCACCTCCCATAGGACCCCCCCCGTCCCCGCTGGACCAAATGGCAAATTTTACCCGCAGGAGAGAAATAGGGGCAGGGAGAACCAGCCGGGTGCCTCGGCCCCCCTTTCCGCGCCCCCACGGAGCGGGCCCGCCGCACGGCTTAAGGACAGATAAGGGTCTTAAGCGTATGATCGCGACTCCCTGCAAAGCCCGATTTGTGGGCGCTGGATGAACGTCAGCCCGATGCAACATGTACCCTGGCAGTGTTGCGTTTGGTTGACGCGGTGGTAGCTCAGCAAACCCCGACTCTTTCTAAAGCACCGCGAACACTCCAGTGGTTAGCAGGACTTTGCTTTCCAGGAACTGTTTTCCTCAGTATCACCCTTTAGGAAAAGCCGAAGGAACACGTTCCCTCATTTGATGTGGAAAGGATGACAGCATTATTTGCTCTGCTTATTGTGTCGCTTTATCACTGAGAAGTGAAGCCACTCGTTGTGAAGTACTAATAGAACAAGAGCAGCAAGAAAAAAGTGTCATTGCATCCTTGTACAGGTAGAAAAGTACATCACTATGACTCTATCCTCAGAAAAAACAGGAAAGCTACATTCAGGCGAGCTCTGAGCTGGACTGACCTGTGGGAACCTTTAGTTGGACTTGTACTTACAATCTGATCTTTTGGCAGAGCAAAGAAGCTACATCCATAAAGATCTATAAATAAGATAAACTGAGATAATCCTGTAACCACAGCCACTGTTTGACGCTGCCTCTGGTGAAAACAGTCTCTGTTCCCTGATATTGGGAACACCCTGTTGTCAAGCAAAATAACCATGGAAATCCATGAAAATCTAGGATTCTTACTCAAATAAGAAGTGGAGTTAACCTTGGGAAAGAAGGAGGATAAAGATACAGGCTAGACTCTTTAAGGGGTTTTGGCTAGGGTACAGGAAACAATACTCAGCATAGCAAAAGGGTAACAGCAGGGGTGCTGCAAGGTTCTTTGCCGGGTCTGGTGCTGCTTAGTGAACTGGAAAAAGGAGTGAGCAATGATACAGCAAAATTTTCAGATGACATTAAGTATTTTAGCTTAAGTCAAGTCCAGCAAAGACCAGAGAGAACTTAATCATAAAGTTAACCCCTGAGGAACATGTGAAAAATAAAGGCAGAGGATGGTGAATAAAACTTTATATTCAAAATCTTAAGTGCTGGGAGGGAAAAAGTATGCACTTTTCTGTTTAAGTGTGTTGCGTTAACTCAGGAGCATCATGAGAGAAGGAGAAATTAAAATCTGCAAAAATTGTTAGATTGCAGTGGGAACAGAACAGAGACTAACTAAGAAAATCTGGCAATATTTGATAGAACGGTAGCTGTTACACTCACAGGTCAGTGAGTGTACCTGAAATACTGTGGGCACTGTTGGTCATCTAGAAAAGGATAATACAAAACCAGACCAATAAAAATTATTGGCTCATAGCAAAGCTTTTATAGCACTCATTGGATGGGAAACTCGAGTGTGGTAGGGAAATGTAATAGTCTATAAAAAGATGAGCAGCACAGAGAACCTTTATCACAAGCTTCTGTTTTATTTGACAGCCTAGAAGCAAGACGAGATGTAGTGAGATCAGAATTGATAATGGGAATCGCTTAAGGAGTAGCTAGCTGGCACTGCCGTTAGAAGTCATGAAGTCAAGGAGCATCTCCTTGCATTATAGGATTTGCACAGGTATATGAGTATTATATACTTAAACCCATTAAAAAGTGCGTGTCAAGCTCTCTTTATACTGAAAGTGATTTTTAACTATGGGAAACTGAAAAAAAAAAAAAAAAGCGTGTCTGAGTTGTCTAGGGCAGACCCCTGTTAGTGTGTCATACCTGAGGAAGCGTGTGATCGTGGGACCTAGTTGACAATGGCAATTCTTAGGTGAAGAACTTCATTCTGCTTCATTCCAAATTTTTCACCCTGTGCAACAATGTCTTCAGATCTTTCACCTTGATGTCTTCATCATCTACAGTAATTGTGTCCTGACTCTTTTTTTTTTTTTTTTGACTCAGACTGTGACTTTATCATGCTAAAAGTATTTCTGAGTCTGGTAGGATAATACAGACTTCTTTCTTTGGTAGGCATGTCCTGGTGCCTGGAAAGCCATGAACTAACACTATTGCCTCTTCTGAGGGAAATTAGTACATTGTCTGCTTTGCTTGGCCACCTGAGTGTGTGAGATCTCAGTTCTGCTCCTCTGTCGAAATTGTTGGAAACAGCCCAGTGATGCAAAAATTATCAGGAGAATTCCCGAACCTCATTTGGCTTTCCAAGCGAAACCTATAAAAAAATCTGCAAATTAAAACCACATCACTGTCTGGGTTGTTTACTTGTGGGTTTGTTCTGTGTGTTTTTTTACAATGCAGTTCTCTGGGCTGGCATTGGAGTGAGCTGTGTTTCTCCAGAGGGGGCTAAGGGATAACAGGGATGCTGTCAACTGTAAATAGACAAATGATTAGATAAATCCCAGAAGAAACTGTTAATTTCCTGAGCATGGCCACAAGCCAAATTTTGTGGGTTTCACTCCTCCTTATCCCTCCCTGCAGCTGGAGTGCAGCCCTAACTGCATATCATGAAGTCTTTTTCAGAGAATTTAAACTTTTATGTAGGAAGATCTTTCATGTATCTTTCGTGTATCTGTAACACAGGTTATAGAAGATACACACACGCACATGCAAACACACAGAGACTTAGTGCTAAAGATTACTAGAGATTAAAGTGTTACCAGAAAGGAAAAAACAAAACAAAACAAACACAATCATTTGGTTTTTTTTCTATGCACTAAAGACTAGAAAGTCTTCCAGAATGTACAGCAAGCTCCTGCTTCTGCAAACATCTCAAACTTTTACCATGAGCCAGATTTTAACTTGGTATCAAGTTTCCACCTATATATTTCCAGGACTTTACTCTAGATAAGAATTTGGCTCTAGCCACTAGATGCAAAGCTAAGGCTGTCGAAGTGCATGAGGAGCAGTGTTTACATTGAGAAGCCTCTCTTCTACTACCTCTGTGAAATTTTATCTTTGATTTCAGTTTCATGTATTCCTTGCATGACCTTATTTCAGCTACCTGTGGGGAAAGGCTGTAATACTACAACAGCATTTAAAAGATATCACATAGTTGTTGATGTCAAAAAAGAGAAATTATGTCATGGTGCCTGACCCTGTAGGACAAGGAGATCCTTGGTAATTGCTGGTTGTAGATAAAGTTTTAGTTATTGCTAGTCAGTCCTGTTGGTAGTAGCAAAATACTGCCCACGCAAGTGGTTGATTTTTGATTTTACTATAAAGTGTCCAGCACATGGAGAAGTGTCATTCACTATGTGAGTCCTGGGGAAATTTGGGAAGAAGCCCTTTGTGGTACAGAGCCCTCAGAAGGGTGAGGAATGTTAAGGAAGAAGGCCCAAATTTTAGCAGTTAGACATGTTTTTTTCTTTGTCTCAGCCAAACTTTAATTTAGACTGTGTTAATTAAATAAATGTGCTAGCAGAAACAGCAGTGGTGTTTTAGTCACAACACGCGCTCCTTTTCTCTTTGCACCCTTCATGGCCATAATGTAAAAGCAGCCTCCTACATGAGGCATGACACTTCCTACACTTCCTTAAAATAAAACTGGTGCTTGCTGTGCTTTTTTTTACCTGGCCTTCTCTTTGTGCCTTTGTGCCTATGTGTTCAATCATAACAAGTTCAATATGCTGGAAATGCTGCTACAGCGTGGATTAGCACAGAAATATACTATCTTGGATTTATTAGATAACTGTCTTTTCTGTCTTACTTTGTCTTTTTTTTCTTTCTATATTCATTTGTAACTGTGACATATTCTGGATATAAATTGTCAAAGGGACCGCTCCAGGCCCCTTATTCCACTCTAATGCATCTCAAATATGTTCAGTTTTGTTTAAAATCACAACGTGTGTCATGTGAGGTTATATTGTGTTTCTTTACTCACTTGAAACTGTAGCTCTTTGAGTTGTAGGCTTCTGCTGAACTCAAGGGGAGTAACTCTCTGTTTCTTTTATTAACCTGCAAGCATTTTGTGGATGTCAAAGGGTTTTGCAGAGCAAAAACGATGCAAAGTGATGGCACCAATTTTTTTTTTTTTTTTCCGTTTAGTGAGGGTTACCAGGGTTAGCAAAACAAAGCTCATCCCACATCTCTGCTTGACATGCTGCTTTTCCCACGTGGAGAGTGGCGGCTCCGGAGAGAAGGAAGGTGGTAACCCTGCCCGGGACACAAACCCCCGTGGCTGGGCTCAGCCGGAGGGACAGTCAGCTGCCAGGGGAGATGTCACTTTGGGGGAAGAATAGCGAGGCCATGAGCCTCGTCAGCCCCAGCTGAGTCCCTGGCAGCCCCCACCCTGCCTGGAGGGGAGGAGCCGTGTGATGCACCAGGCGATTCTTGGTGGCCCCCAAGAAATGTTATTGATGTTGCCATTGATGAGTGCTCGAACAGATTCGTCAAGGATATGTGTATAAACAATACTGTAGCTAATGCCTGAATGAAGCAGAAAAGCTGCCAGATGCTGTGCTCTCGCTCTCAGATCCCGCAAAATTAACCAGCCCTGAAGTCAACAGGTGCTCACGGTCCTACGCCTTTTCAGTTCACATCTTGGTTTGTGCACAAGCTTCAGAACACGTTGGATTGGTGCATGACTTGTAAAGTAGTCTGATTTTGGAGCTAAATAATAACATCAGGGGCCCAGGGACTTGGGGTTCATTAACATATTCTGCAAGAGGCAAAAATAATGCTTGTTGCTTTCTTCCCAATCAAAGCCTTTCAGAGCATATTTTTCCCTGCTGCAGTTCTGCTGAGAAGTGCTATGGGGGATGTGTTTATTCCTTAGCAGCAGCAGCAGAATCTCCTACATATAGACAGTTTGAGATATTTAAAACATGAAAACAGAGATTATGTAAAATCACAGTTCATGAATCTTAGATTCATCAAGGACTTTCTAGAAGCTCTGGATTTGCCAGTGCAATAGCAGCTACCCACTGTAATTTCGACTCTTCCTCGCTTCCCCACTCTCCCCTCATTTGACTAAATGTATATGAAATGACTTTCCATTTAGAAAATAGTACTGACAAAACCTATAAATATGACTTTTGGGTAAAATAATAAACATATTTTGCATAGATAATTGAATTTCCTCCTTAATTTGCATTTTCTTAAATACTATACAATTTATTGATTTTGTGTGGTTTTGTCTTCCTAGTTTGCGGGTATTTTCAACTTAATATATCACTTCTAGACACTGACATATTCTAATTCACTGGAGCCTTAAAAGACTTTGCCAGTGTACATAACTGTATTCATAGAGTAATGAATTCAGTATCCATGTATCTTTTATGCTTTTTTTTGCAAGTAATTTATCCCTAATAATAATTTTCAAGATTTCTTTGACACATGGTTGCATTCCACTATTTAGTCTCTATTCAGACTCTGAGATAAGAGCTTTTTTATTTTAGGCAGTAATTGATCTCACTGAAGGTAGATCAGCAGGCTGACCTAAATGCAAGTGATGCAGACGACCCTTCCTCTGTATTTATACTCAGTTTAGTGGTCTTGCTTTGGACTGCATTTAGTCTGGCCCCTTGAACAAAACATCCCCATCATGCACATGTTTTAAAGCTCTCCAGAGGACTCAAGTAATGGAGCACATTTGATGCATGCTTGGAGTGTAGGTCTCTGTTTTATTTCGAAAGGAATCAGTTTCTTGCATGCTCTGTGGACAGAATGAGTGTGCAGTTGGTGGAGATGATTAAAAAATTTGTTTTCAAACCTTGTTACAGATCATAACCAGACTGGCTGGGTAGACAGAGCCCATAAGTTATGCAAGTATTCGTGGTCATTTCAGTGGGAATGACTCAGATGGGTTACTCAGTGTAATAGCTGCATGGCTTGACCTTCTCACCTTTTCTCTCTCTCTCTCTCTCTTTTTTTTTTTTTTTAAGAATCATAAACAAGGCATATTCCTATAATTTGTTCTTAATTATACTTTATTATAATTAAATCAGTAATAAACAAGCATGACATCAGTAAAGGTATTAATGAATAATGACTTCTCTTCTGACAGGCAAGTATTCAATTTGCACAATACAGACAGAAAATGACCTATCAGTATGTATCTGGGCTACACAGTGATGGAAATTGCACACAAGGCTTTCCCCTTCTCAGCCAGTTCACATTGCCTGGGCATGCTGACAGGCAGATGGAGAATCCTAATTCTCTTGCTTCTGAGCTGCAGTCTCGGGGACTCCTGCTACTAGAGTGGCGATTTGTGTGGCTCTGTGCCCCTGCAGCCACCCACAACTCTCAGATGAGTAGTTCCTATTAGACCCCAAATGGCTGGTCTTTAGGAAGTCATTTGGGCAAAGTGAAACCACATGCTGAAAGACTCAGGGGCTGGTGCAACTTGGATTTCTACTGCAAATTTGGAAAGAGCTGCCACTTAGAAAACACGCTACCATTCTTTTTTTTTTTTTTTCTGATGACCAGAGTGACATCGAGAAAGAAAAGCAGTTTAGCTTTTCATGAACAATATTCCTTCTTGCAGGACACTCTGCCTCATGCTGTTTTTACTGAAAGTAATAGCATAATTACCATTAAATTAAAAGGGATCAAGAGGAGGCTTTCATTCCCTTCAGGAATGCACAGCAAAGTGAAGCTTCTGATGCCAGCACTTAACCTCTCAATTTCAATTGCCACTTTGGGGTGCTGAAGCAGGTCCTCCCTGTTTGAGGAAGGGAGCAGCTCTCCATTTTTAGATGAACAAAGAGGCATGGCTGCTTTCTTGCCTGTTTGTTTTAATTACTTTTAAGTGCCTATTCTGATGTCTTTTTTCAGTTTTACAATATTAAAGTCTATAGTATGAAGCTCAATACCTCCTGAGAGAAAGAGCTTTAATTCTAACTCACAATAATAAGAGTAGTAAGAACAATACATTTTAATTAAGTCAAGGGTTTGGTTTATCTGTTATTTCCATCTGCCTTGCAGCCAGAGCATCATTTTTTTGCAAACCACCACGCTGGGAGTTTTGGCTTTGCTGCATTTACCTTTGATTTGAAATGTTTTCCATCAGAGCAGTAATTTGCCATTTAGTAA
This sequence comes from Sylvia atricapilla, assembly GCF_009819655.1. Classification (NCBI taxonomy): domain Eukaryota; kingdom Metazoa; phylum Chordata; class Aves; order Passeriformes; family Sylviidae; genus Sylvia; species Sylvia atricapilla. The sequence goes on along the minus strand of NC_089140.1, from coordinate 101,621,089 downwards.
GTACCACCATCATAGTTTGAGTTATAATTTCCCATTCCATGGGTCTTTAACTTAGATTCCTTCATATTCTGTGCATGGATCACTTCAGAAGAGGAGTTTAAGCTGTTCTGATTTTCCAGATGCAATTGTAACAGCTCTGACTTAGGATCTGTTACCATACTCCTTCAGTGTCCACAGCAGAATCACAAGTACTTGCCAAAGAGAATAAGCTGTTAAGAAATGAAAAAAACATCTACACCTTTGTCACTGGCTTTGTGGCCTGTATAGAAAGTGAGATCGTGTCTTTATTGTAAGTAAAGTTAAACTGTTATGGTTTAGTTAAAGGTTATCCCAGTATCTATAATTGTGTGCTGACTGACATACAAAATCTGTGCCAGATTTTCCAGAGGTGACATGTTCCTCTCTATATATTTATTACATAAAAATAGGACTTTATGTTGCTATTCAAAAAGATTTAATCTATCTGATTTAATCTGCTTCTTTTCCTCTCTGGGCTGGACAGACTGCAAAGTTTGAAGCCCCAATCACTGCAGCAATACAGCAGAAAATGGGCTGACACTGCATGCAGCCTGTACAGTGAAGTTTCTGCTCCTTATACAGTCAAAACTGTTTGTGGCCTCATGTTGCCTTCTTTTAAAGCTCATCCAATGGGTGCTATATCTCTAAGTACAAGAAGTCAGGACACTGATTTCTAGGTGAAAATTTTGGTAGTAGAAAATGAATTATGGTGGAAAAGAAACTCCATTCAGTAAAAAAAATTCTGAGAGGAGATCTGTGTGGAATTTTAAAGTACAGCTTCCTTCATTGTATTCTAAATTTTAATTTATCTGCAAAATTACACTAGAGAAAAACAAACTCTGTATTTAAAACAAAAACCAGAGGCAAGCATAGCACAAAAAACCCAAACAAACAAAAAATCCAAACCCCAAACAAAAAAAATAAAAAAACCCCAGCAACAAAACAAAACAAAAAAACCAACAACCAACTAACCAAACAAAATAAACCCCCACAACACTGGCTTGCACAGCCACAGTTGTGCTCGTAAGGGGAAAAAAATTTCTGTTTACCAGGAGGTTAAAAACAGTCCTATCTCCAGAAACATAGCTCATGCCAATGCTTGCAACTTTTGAGGAACTTTGGTGTGAGGAAAGACATTGGATTCACTCTCCAACAGAGACAGAGGGACTTTTATGGCTGGGAGAACTCCCAAGCCCACAGATAGGATTTGGAAGTATTCAGTTTCATAGGGATGAGTGTTTCACGGATTGGGTTGTTTAAAATTATGTGAGTTTCACTTTCCAATTTTCGTTGCAATAAATGCTTTGAAATCAAATATTGTTTATTATTTATCTTTAGAAACCAACCATATTTACTGCCAACAAAACCTGATAAAGATAAGAAGGAAGTTTAAGAGATGAGCAATAACATTATAATTGCAGGCTACTTTATAATGAAAGCCATTGCTTAGTTCTTAAATGTAAACATCACATTATAAACTGGATCCCATTAATTTGTTGATGACAGTTGTTTTTCTTTATTGTGGATTTGTGTTTCAAAATTTTAATTTACAACCAAATTACTAATCTAACATTAGCATTCTGAAGTTGACATTAAAAAGTTAATTGAATTTAAATCTTATTGAGGTAAATTCAACCCCTGAGTCTGCAGACAAACCTTAAGAAGTAACTCTTGTCCTGTCCATTCCATAGGGCTCTGTTAACTCTGACTGGTAAAGACTCTACTTTTGGTATGAGTACCTTAGCCAAAATACCTCATTAATAAACTGATAGTGCACAAGTGTACTCCTTTTCTTAGGTTCAAAAGCCACCGCTACTCTCTAATCAGTTTCTAAAACCTTGGTGTTTTCTTCTGCATCTCTTATCTCCACTGGGTAAATTTTACTTTACCTCTTGAAAGTGTCTGTAAATGTGAAGCATGGTGATAGGTGTGTACACAGAAAAGAAAAGCAGGTCTTGTTTCCAATCCAATCAAGCATGCATTGCTATGTTTTTCTTTTTAAAAATATACATCATTTATCAAAACTTCACCCGTGTGTTGGCTGTAAACTGGCCAGACTCTTTGGCTGTGTCCTGAGGAGGTGTAGATCGAGCCTGGATCCTAAATTGTTTTGAAGTAATCCTGCTGGGTTTGGTCTGCAGAGCTCATTTGCTTCCTTGAAGTCAACTGTTTGGGCCTAATTAATGTATTTGGAACTTCTGAGGATGTTATTGCTGCAAGGGTAACCTCGAAGGCTGTGCTTACACTGTTCCTTTTCAGACAGTGTATGGTGTGATCATGGTCCAGCTCACTGGGGAGTAACCCTTGAGTTTATCCATCCACACATATATCCTGCTCCTGCACCTGTCCCAGAGAGACTGTGGGACAGGATGCTCCTGCAGCAGAAACCTGAATATATTGAGAATGTACAGTGACATAGTGGGCTTGTGAGAAAACTTCTCTGTCCTTCCAGAGCATCTAAGGAGAATGGTGCAGGGCCCTGAGTGGGCTGTACTGGTGGAGCAAAGCCTCACTGGTGAGCCCAGAGTAATTTTGTAATTTTGGAAATAACAGGCCCTGTGTGTACCCAAAATTTATGTTGGCTCAACTAATTGAAATTAAACCATAGCTGTATAAACACTGGAGTTTTTATACATGCATTTTGGTAAGAATAACACTGTAATTCTAACATTACTAACAAGGCTAAAGAACCCATCTACCCATTTTCTTCTGGTCAGGACTGTGCTCAGGGACGAGATCTGCCCTGCATTTGTTATCAAAGCTCCAATGAAGCAAGATTAATATGTCAGTGTGGTTATGCCATGGGAAGGGGGAATGGTTGAGACGACTGCCAGGAGAGTATGGGCCGAGTGTTCACGCAGGGATTGGACAGGGTTCAGCCAGGGGCAGGGGGAGCTTTGTCAAGGGTTCTGACTTCATAGCAGTGCCCTCTCCACCTGAGACAAGTGTGAAACATTCTCTGGCCACTCTTGGTATTTCAAGTGTGAAATAATCTTCAGCCATCCTTGGTATTCCAAGAGTGATTTACAGATATGAAGTGAGGTCACGGTGCAGCTAGCTCCAGTATAAGTTCTCCTGGAATCTTAGTTAAGCCATATTTTCCACAGAAAATTTTTATCTTTATAATATCAAATGCAATTTTAAAGAAATCAATTAAAAATTAATAGTTAATTTCAAATATTCTCCTCCTGCCTCTTTTTCTTGATTCCCTCCCCACCCCCCAGCTTTGTTCAGTTTGTAGAATCATCTTTTTTTTTCCTCTTATGCAGTAGTTTAATACGTTGTACCCCTCTGCCTGGAAGACCTTTGTAACAGTTCTAGCTTTGGAGCTTCAGTCACGCACGTATTAAACAAATGGCAGTGATAGAGCTTATCCTGTTCAGCCGTAAATCTTTAATCTGACTTTAGAGAGCAAGTGCTACTCGTGATGTAATGTGGAACTGGGACAGTTCATGATGCCCAGAAAAGAACAAGCAGGTTATTCCCATGGGCACAAGTTTTGTTTTGTTCCTGTGGTCCTGTTATTGAGATGTGTGTGCACACACCAAAACCCCACTTTTTCCTGCACACAATCCACGTGTCAGTAAGCCAGTGCACAGTGTTAGGCTCAGATGAGACAGCATTTCCATATGGAGCAGTACAGTATTTCCTGTAAAGCACTTTTTTCTTTCCCTAAAAATTTCCATTTTAGGAGGTGTTGGTTGTTAAAAAGGCACATCACACAGAGATGTTGAGGCACTTGGTTAAGTAGGTTTACTGTAGTCTAAGTAAAGCAAGGAACCAGTTCAAATAGTGGTAAAGTATTGTGCAGTTTTAAGTTTAATTTGAGACGGTAAAATGAAGGTTACCAGTTTCAGGAGACATGAGCATCTGGTTTGTTTTTAATTATCAAAGCAGTTGATAGAAATATGACAAGTATTCATTGATTTAGTTCAGCATAATTACTCAATGCTGAGTTAAAACTTCTGCTCCTGTGGCTTCTGGAGCTGCGTGTTGCAGTCTGTATCATTTCATTAATGTGGTATCCTAGTGAGCATGTTTCCTATTTTGCTCCCATGGGTGAGATTTAGAGGTATGATGGAGCACTGTTTTGACTTCTCACAGGATGAGCTGGATGAACTTCGGGCTGAGATGGAAGAAATGCGTGACAGCTATTTAGAGGAAGATGTTTACCAGCTGCAGGAGCTCCGGCGAGAGCTGGACCGGGCAAACAAGAATTGCCGCATTCTGCAATATCGTCTCAGGAAAGCAGAACAGAAAAGCTTGAAAGTTGCACAAACAGGCCATGTGGATGGAGAGCTCATTAGGAGCCTGGAACAAGATTTAAAGGTGGGTTGAGAGATTCATATTCACAGCAAAAGAGAGCAGACTGTGATGTGGCTCTCTGCAATGGAAGTGAGGGTGACACATGAAACAAGCAGTAGTTCTCCAAATGTCACAACCAATTTCCTTCTGCTGTGGTGGAGAACAAATATTCAGATCATCACCATAAGAAGATGTGTCAGTGAGTAAAAAAACATGTGTTCAGATTCAAATGAAAGAAATACAGTCAAGTTACATTTCTGCATTTGAAAGATTTAAAGGGTCTTGTTTTACTGGTTTTACTGAAAACCTTAGCTTTGCAGTACTGTATAAACAAAACCTGATATGCTTTTTCCAGTTCGTGCTATTTCTTTCCTTTTGACTTCTTGCTTATGCCAAATAACTAAAAAAAAAATAGTCTAAGTTGCATTTCTTAGTGTCTAGTGAGTTACTTGTAACAGGAACAGACTGTTTTAATATTTTTGCAGGGCAGATAGAGAATCGAAATGCTCTTTCTCTACAAACACAAATAGCTGTAAGAATTACATTCATACCGAAACAGTTTTTGTATCTTTCAGAAATTCTTCCATCAAGACCAAGTAAAACTTTGCATAGATATGATGTTTATTTAGGTTTACTCATCTTTCTTGATATTGCTATCTTCTAGCTGTTTTTAAAATACAATCTGTAGAGAGGGACTGCTTGCAACTAGAATTGTAGTTAATATAGTACTTAAAAATACAGAACATAAAACCTGAGACTGGAATGGTTTGTTGTCAGCAGTGGAAATGAGAGTAACAAATCATGTCATCAAACCTTTTAAAATGTCAGATCTAATTTTTCTTTTATGACTGAAACTGAATTATAACCTTATAACAATAGCAGCGATACATTACTCAGTAAAAATTTTGTACCTAGATTTCAGTGGAAAAGATATTGAGTGTTTTTAGTTAGTTGGCTTTGTAATTCCATAATTCCTTGTGTTGTATGATGTATCCCCTTTACAAATGTTTTTAGAGTAAATATCTATTCTTGTTAGGCTGCACTCAGAAATCCGAAGCTAGCATGTATCTCTTTCATTTCGCTCTTGCTTAGTTGTGATTGTTGCTACAGCAGCAAGTTTGTGTGGCTGTGACTTCTGCACACATGTTACTTTGATCGATGGCCCATCAGCTTTACAGCACAATTCCTTGTCTTTGGCTTTATCCATATGATGTGCTGGGGCTTTGATGGGCAGCTTTGATGTCTGCTTGTTTCCTCCTGCTGTTCATGACATTGCCTTAGCATAATGTGGAGAGGGAGCTGGAAATGGGTAATCAAATATATTTTCATTCTGGATTTCTTTATTAGAAATGAATATTCATTTTGGTACTTGGAAGGCTTGGAGTGTTCCATCAACAGTGTCATAATTGAATTAAAAATCTCTTGGCTGTCTAGGGCTGTAATATGCTTAACTCTGTCTCCTAACTGTAAGAGACATACTGTAGCTGTTGCTCCTCATGGATGATCTTCATGCATTTGTGCTCTTTTGACCAGGTAGCCAAAGATGTTTCTGTCAGACTGCACCATGAGCTGGAGAGTGTGGAGGAGAAACGAGTTAAAGCAGAAGATGAAAATGAAGTCCTCCGGCAGCAAATCATTGAGGTGGAAGTATCCAAGCAGACACTGCAAAATGAACTGGACAAGTTAAAAGAGGTAAGCAGTTGTAGAAAAGACATGCAGAGCAGTATTGCTGGGTTAGAATGGCAATTTAGTACACAGGTGTCTAAGACTAATTCTTACATGAAATGGTTGCTGATATTGCTTGTACAACTGCCCCAAAGGTCTCCTTTGTTATATGTCCCAGATACGTCATCAGTAATTTAGAATCAATAGAGATGTAGATGAGTGATGCTCCACTTTTTGTCTGGAGCTTCTCACAGGGCTTCTGTCCCATTTTAAACCGTCTCCTTAAAAACTCTCTGCCTGCTGGAGGAAAACTCTTTCTGATTTGACTCCAGCTAGCTCTGGCTGTTCTTTGCACAGACTGGGACTTCCACCTACTTGAAAGTCAAATGAAGTGTGCATGACTCGTCTCTGAGAGCTGGGTTCAGATGGGCAAGCCGCTGTTTTGGCTGGTACTCCTCAGTGGTGGTGGTGGAGCCATCAGCATGAGCTGGGCAGATGGAATGTGGTCTGTAATGTATAAATAACATTACACTTCAGGCACAGAAAGGCTGTCTCTCAAGAAAAGGGATCGTTTCAACTGGTGCTGACACACAGTCATAGTGGGTGAAGTGATGATCCTTGGAAGCAAGTGAGCTGAGGATCAGGGGACCATAAAGGAAAGCCAAATACTAAGCACAGCTCTTTGCTGGAGCATACATCCCAGTCTGTAGTGGTATTTCTGTTCTCTGAACAGTACAGCAGATTGGCAGCTCACAGCCCCTGCTCTCTTTTAAACCAGATTGAGATAGAGCATTTAAACGTAATGAGGTAAGGCATTTATCCTCTGAGCCCTGGTCAGATTTAGAGAGCTGGTGCAATTATGTGTTATTTTAATCTTTCCAATATTACTTGTGAGTCAACTGGCACAAAGCCTGGCTCAGTTTTATAAGGACAGCCCCCATTTAATTTCTCAGGGCGTTTGAGTTATGAGTTGTCCAGTGCAGGAGTTTTGGACTGCTTGTACCTGACAGAACAGATCATCAGCTGGTATACATATCAGTGTTGCTTAGGTTACTTGTGAACCTGATACAAAAGATAAAGTCTGCATGATGTTTTAGCTATTCTTCTCCTTTCTCAGTGTTATTTGTGAACGCTGTGCTAAGTGGACATGATACCATGTTACAGGGTCTGCAGTCTCTGCTCCCTACAAAAATACCATCTCATCCACTGTACTGAATTTATTGCTTGCTGTTGATTAACATGCAGGTGCACTGGGTACTGCTTGATGGTCTTGGGGTTCAAGCAGAAACTAAATTGTGGGTGAGAAGTGAGGGAAAAAATGGTCCAGCAGTGCTGAAGACTCAAGTTAGCTGTAACCATGCTGAATTCACCTTGCTGCTCAGGTTGCTGCAGACTAGCTGTGCTGGGAAGTGCTGCTAAGTCAGCTGTCTCTCTGCTGGATTGCAAGATGAAGTGAATGCACCCTTACTTTGTAAGCATTCCTTGCCCCCTAATGGGCAAAAGCTGGAGGGGAGCTAAGGAAAGGGAGATATAGCACATAGAATGATGGGATGTATTTATGCTGATGGGGAGATAAGGCAGGGCATAAGAGGGCTCATGAGATGTAGTAGTAGCAGTAGTAGAGATAGTCTGGTTTCACATGCCATGAGTTGTGTTTTCTCTGGCAGTCACAATTTCACAAGGTCACAGGAGGTGAGAAGATGAGTTTGGAGTCCTTGGCAGGTCACACAAGGACAGATGAGCCAAAAGCTGGAGAAACACAGCTACGCGTGTGTCAGAGGAGTGTATGTTTGCAATGTTGTTGACATTGCTAAAAAAAAAAATATTCTTCACTCAAGATGTGTTCAAATAACTACCAGAAGATGTGCCTCCTTAGGAACATTTAATGTGTGCACGGAGTGTATTATAGATGTGCCAGTGGGAAAGATAGTGCTTTATGTATCACGACAAAAGTGACCTCACAGCCGTGTAGCTTCTTCCCAGACACCCTGGCTCTGCATCTTGTCTATCTAAGGGCTGACAGTTAGAAGAAGCATTTCCTATCTGGTCCTGGAGCATTGCCTGAGACTCAGTTAGGCAGTATTCACTCTCTGATATAGCTTACTGCAACCATACGCTCATTCTCTGTAATATCCTTGACTATTCTATCATCAGATCAACAGAAAGGTTTTCTCACATCTGTGTTCTGTGTTCATATTTATTGCTTAATTCAGTGCTAGTTTCTGCTTTGGGATGCCATACCATTCCCTTGGGTCCCGTTTTTCACTGCAGTAGACGGCATATACGTTGATTATCTTTAATGTATTTTGCATGCTGAAATACCTTTAGGAACTGTACATATCTCTGAAAGCACTGTTTCTTTAAAGCCACCTTTGGTGTTTATCTGAAGAATTTCTAACATTTATCATGTTTAGTGCCATTATGTATTTTTTTACACCAATACCTGTTTTGATCTCCTGTGATCTTTTCAACAGGACTTCTTGGGTATATATAGGCTTGTTCTATCTAAATAAAATTTTTATTTCCTTGAGAAAAAAGCCTTACAATTTTAACTGGGAAATTATTTTTTGCTTCCTACTGACCATGTAATTCCAAATTGCTGTATTAAATACAAATGAGACAGACTTTCCTCTCTTGTCACTAGATAATATTTTTCGATGTGTCTTACTGTGAATATAATCCTCTCCTCTCCTCTCCTCTCCTCTCCTCTCCTCTCCTCTCCTCTCCTCTCCTCTCCTCTCCTCTCCTCTCCTCTCCTCTCCTCTCCTCTCCTCTCCTCTCCTCTCCTCTCCTCTCCTCTCCTCTCCTCTCCTCTCCTCTCCTCTCCTCTCCTCTCCTCTCCTCTCCTCTCCTCTCCTCTCCTCTCCTCTCCTCTCCTCTCCTCTCCTCTCCTCTCCTCTCCTCTCCTCTCCTCTCCTCTCCTCTCCTCTCCTCTCCCCCTGTGATTTGCTGCAAATGCACTTCCCTCCCCAGTCCCAGGTGCTTCTGGATTCCCATTCCATGACACACTTTCAGGAGCTTTTGAATAATCTCTCAAAACAGCATCTAGGCCCTTGTTCTGTTCTGGTATCTGCCAAATGCTCCCCATCAAAAAAATATTCTTTTTTTTCACTGATTGTTTCATTAAGGAGCTCTCAGGTAACTGGTGAGGGTTTTTGGGATAATGCCACCTCCTTCTCTCCCTTTGTCTTTTTTTTTTAAATAAATATGCTCCATCCCTCCAGCCTTTTGCTGCATTTCCTGTGTTTTGAACTAAGGTATGAGCTGATAAGGATGTTTAATGAACGCTTGTGAATTTTGTCCAATTTTGATGTCTTCCAGTTAGACATCATTCTTCTCTGAATGTCTTCATCAGTATCCTGGCATTCGCTTTGCTTACTCATGCCACTGTACTTCCTTTTTTTCTTTCAGTTCCCTTAGCCAGAAGATAATATAGTTCTTTCCTTTCCCATAATACTTCCTATTTTTTTTCAGATTATACTCATTTATCACTGTTCATCATCTGCTACTCTTGCTTGAAATACTTTCACTGATTCTTTCAAAGATACTTCTTTCACTGGCTATAATGTTTTCTCACTGAATGTTTTTTAACTTTACTGACTGTAGCAAGTTTTTTTTTTTGTGTCAGTCTTCTTTATCTGCTGAAGCGTGATGGTTCACTGATTTTTTTCCATGATTACATTCACCTCCTTTTTCAGTTTTCATTTTTCAAATCTTCCCTTTCTGTCTTTTTTGCTTTACTTTTGAACATTTCAACTGGTTTTGAGCCACTCTCTGATACCTTTCTCTGTGGCATTCTCCATCAACCTGCAGAGTTTTCCTACTGCTGTGAACACTCCTTTGTAGCATATCCTGGATGTTTCCGAGAACTGCCCCTTCTAGGAATTTGCTAAGATTTTCTGTGACTTAACAGATCTGCTTCCTCTTTACAGCTTTGGAAGCAAAGGTAGTGTTCCCTCACAAATTTGATAAGAACAAATCCCTGCCAAGGCTTGCTTGCTTTTTCCTTGTGTTGTCTGGGTTATTAACGTTGCCATTTGAGTCAATAGGCTGCCAGGAGAGAAAAGAAATTACTCCATCACTAACAAATTACCTCAGCAACATCCCTGCAACTGTCATTTCCCCTTTCCTAATATCCTAATGCACCTCATGAGAAATATTGATATGTATTAAGAATTTTTCTCTATCAATCAACCAGAAAACATTCAGAACACTTTTCTCCAAAGTTTCATTTCCTTTGCACCAATGCAAAGCCCTTACCAATTGTCTTCTGAGCATCTACAAATCAAAACTTTTCTCAATGGCTTGGCAATAATAATGGGTTTTCTTTGGGAACTCAACATCTCTACTCAACATCTAACTCGCCCCAAACATAATTTCCCTGGAGCCATCCTTAAGGAACTTCTTCCTTATATTTTCTCAGGAAAGATACTTTGCAAAAGGATGATCTATTTTTAGTCTTAAGTATAAGACTAAACATAAGACAACACATGCTTGGAAAATGTTGAGTGCCTTTACAGCAATCATTAATTCCCCTGCAAGCAGTACCTTTCAGAGGAGTCCTGTCTCTGAAAGCTCCATGCCTGGGAAGAACAAACCATTTTTGCTACTTACTGAAGAAAAGCACTGAGATGGCACAGGACCAGCTCCTGTTCCCCACAAGGAGAATGAGTTGGTTGCTTGTTTGCAGCTGCTAAATGTGTGTTTTCCCATGTCCTTTGTCTGGGTTTGGCATGATGAGCCAGGGTAAAGAATGATGCAGAGCTGAGGCAGCACTGACACTGCTGAGGAAGGGCAGCTCTGCCAGACCAGACAAAGAGAGCAGAGGAATATGGTCAGGGGTAGCAGCTGCTGAAAGATTTGATGTGAGTACTGTGAAATGGGGTAGCAAGAAATTAATGAGAATTGTGTAACTGGGAAGAAAGGGGCAATTATTAGTTGTGTGCTGGCCATATCGAGCAGGTGTCAGTCTTTCTTATGGCTGCTGAAAGCAGAAGGACCTGAGGGGGAGCAATCAGAGGTGTTGCTTTCTGTATCGCAAGGACCTCTGCAATAGTAGCAGCCTCCCATGTGACACGGAAGTTCTCTTGGTCAGCTTCTAACTTCAGTTGAAATGCTCCAAGCCCTTCAGGTTATTGGGACTGTTAGAGACCCAAGTGCTGTTCTCTGGGTATCTCCACTCAAGAAGCCACTTCCAGCTGGTGATTTTACAATTAATGGTAGAGGCAAAAGGCAAGAAATCCTGTGTCACTTCATTTCTGCTTAAGAAGAGAGAAGTACAAGTCCTCTGGCCCTTAGTAATATCTCCAACACATCTCTTCAGGGCACAGACTGAGATGAGAATCAGTACCTACTGTAAATGGGCTTTCCCAGGTTACCTGTGAGCTTTTTAGGGCATGACTTCTATAAATGCTCTTTCATCCAAGAGCTTTACTTGCTTTGGATGGTGTAATGCCCAAGATTATTCTCTGCTCCTCCCCTGCAGCACCTGATTTTTGAGGTGCTGTTCAAGAACTGCTGCTTTTAACAGTCAAAGAAAAAATTCTGTTAAAATATTTGTTTAACAGAGTGAAAACTACATTCAAAAGCTTAAAATGATAGAAATATACAAGAAATGTTGAAAAGTCTTTCAGGTACATTATTTTGAGACAAGTTTTGCTCCAAAGTGCAAGTGCAGTACTCTGCTTAACATCAATAGAGGTGGAGAGCATTTTGCTCATAGAAGAATTCAGCTCTATAAGCATAATATAGCAAAATGAAATCTGGAGGCTGCTGTGTGTGAAATTTGGAGTTGAGTGTGACAGTGATTTTCATTGCCATGAACCTTGTAAGTAGGGCAAGACACATGCTCCGTGTGTGTAAAGTGTGATTCTTCCAATCTGAAATCACATTTCCCTCTTTTTGCTCTGGTATAAATACATAGATGTTATGTGAAGTGGTACACAATTATGTTTGGTGAAAACACACTTGTTTGCATAAAACATTACCCTATGTTTTCATTAGCTAGGAATTTATACATATTTTTTAAAGTGGCATATAATGTTTTTCAGACAGTTTTCAAATGAAATTTGCTCACAAAACTAGGGATATACTGTGAAAATTCTTTGCTTTTTGTAATACATTAATTTTTTAAGCTATCAGTGAGTTTACCTGAAGGGAGATTTATGAGAAACAGGATAGGATTCAAATAGCACCAAAAGGGCTAAGAACACTACGTTGACTCGATAACCTTGTTTAGAATTTAGTGCTTGTGACAGTTTTAAGCAATGAAGTCCTATGCAATAATCATAACTAAACCCATTAACTGAATGAAAGTTTTACCACAGCACCATTTTGTCTCCAACATATTTTTTCACTGTGATAAATAATAAATTGTTACCTACGCACAGTGAATGATTTATATTTGTTATGGCGTTTCAGGAACTGTACAGAGTGAAATGGTCTGCTCCTTCTTGATAGGAGGCAAGGCATGGGAATGGATCTCTCTGGACTCAAAAAATGTAGTAGTTGTAACATGATTTTTTTTTTTTAAAGTAATTATACATCTTCTAATGCGCTGTCCATGTTTCTTTTTAGAAATTTAAAAATATCTTTAAACCAAAGGACCTCTCAAATTTTCAAAGTATTTTGTGTCAGTTTCTTATGTTATAAATGCTTCTCCCTGAGCAGTATCTGCATCTGAAATTAAGATTTATGATTTACCAAATCAGTTGCTGCCAAGCTCCAATTACTCTTTGTTTTCTAGGTATTTGCTATTTGTCCAGACTGGCCAGCAATCATCTGACACTACTTCCAAATCCTATTATAATTTTTCAGTGATTTTGAGTGATTTTGAGATAAAATAACAGTGATTCTGCTGATCAGATCCAGAGATCTGTATCATGCAAAATCCCTGCTCTTCTGTTACTCAGCCTGAGTTTCTCATCCCAGGCATGGGCTTCTGCTGATTCACCCCTTTCACTACTCCCAAATACTTTGAAGGACCACAACTGGCCTTTGCATATGGAGAAATTATGTTCAAGTGATGGCATTTACAGCAGGAAAAATTACCTATCATAGCTGCATGATTGTCTAGGCACGAGTAAGTTGTAAGGAAAACTTCTTTGTATGATAAATGAAATTTCTCTGTGCTCCATGCATTTTTCTTATTACATTACAAAGTCTTTTGGTAACTTTTTCAATAGCAGCGACTGGTATGGAGAAGTTCAAATAGTGTATCAGTCTCCCCATCCTCCACCCAGTTACCAAAAATAATCCCGCTGTCTGTCACATGAGCTTCAGCAGTGAAAGTGCAAACAAACTGTAGTCTCTGTGACATTTTTGTTTGAAAAATACCTTCTTTTCTTTTCATTCTTTCTCTTAATAAATCCTAATATAATTAAAGGTTTTCTTCAGCAAACCCTTGCAAAATATTGGTAGCAAATCCTTCAAATGTTTTCTTGGAGGAAAAATAAGTGCATGCTCTTCATATTCTAAATTGTGTTTCAATTGGAACATAAGTCCTAGGTGAAGACAGTACCCTTTGTTTTCCTTGCCAAGGTGTGGACAAGGCTTTGTTTCAGGAGAAGTAAACTGTCACAGCATGCTGCTGTTTCTGTGAACAGAAGCTGTGATTTAAACCTGGAATATCCACAGCTAAATGCATGCTGAAGTTGATTAGGTATATCCCTTGTTCCACTCTCTGGTGAAACTAATTCAGATCAGCAACCATCTGGCAGCTCTCCTGGTGGGAAGTGTCACACAATGTTTGGGGTGAAGGTGGACACCAGGGCATTGTAGTTTCAGAGATATCTCATCCCCTGCCCTCCCTGCTTTCCTCCCAGGGCTCAGAGGAGCCAGCAGAGATCCCAAGTGAATGTAGCCTTGCGCATATCAGGGAGTTCCAGCTGAAGGAGAAACAGTGTGCAAACCTGGAAAAAAGCTCCCTTCATTTGGAACTCAGTGCAGAGCTGGCGTCAGTGGCCAGCTCAGTGCCACCACTCCTGGGAGGCACAGCTTTCCTCCCTGCCACCCTTCGGCTGGCTCCCCGTGAGCGGACGCCAACTGCTTTCATCTCACATCACTGGTAATTTCATCCCGGCATCTGGAGCTCTGCATCTGAGCAGGATGGAAAAGAGGGAGAGGCAGTCTGTCAGGGTGAGAAGAGGAACTTTGTGAGATGTACAGATTCTTAACAAATTTTCCATTTTGCCTGTGGTTTTTGTTGTGATGATGCTGCACTTAGGAATATGTGTCACACCGGAGTGTTGTTATCCATGGGGATGGTATTGTCCGGAAATGCTTAGCAAGGTGAAAAAAAGTCACAGTTATTGATTTTTGTTCTTCTTTGAAAGGGTTGCTTGATTATTTTTCTCCTGAAATTAATTATTTAGACTTGCTTCTCTAGCTCTATTTTTAAAAGGAGCACGTAACTTATTGCACAGATAACTTATGAATTATTAACATTGCACTACTCAAGCTGTCAAAGGATGAATGAGGGGCAAAGATCTGACCGTCTTGGCAAGTTTTCCATTGCCACATGCACTGGACTTTCCCCTTTCTCTATGCCTGGCACTGTGCAGGTAAGCCTGGCTCCACTGTCCAAAGCCTTCCTGGCTGAAAGGCAGCCCAGCTTGGCGGAGTGCCACACATTGCCTGGATCTGTCAAGAAGTTCTCCATTCCTCTGAAAGGGAAAAATGGTGTCAGCTGGTGCAAGTAGGTCAGGAAAGGGGTTTGAGTGGTAAAGAGCTGGAATTAGTCAGTTGTGACTCTTCAAACAACTTCTTATCAGCACATTTTGCTGCTCTCAGTAAATAACCTGTTTCTTCAGGCAACAGATGAGGATATTTTGCCTTTTTCTTTTTATAAACCCAACCCATACCAAAGTGGTGGTGAGTGAAGTATTTCAGCCTCTTTCTCATCCCCACAGGAGTGATCCCCACACCCCCATTGGTTCTGCCAGCAGTTATATCAGCTGGGAGCTTGCTGCAATTGGGATATTTTTTCACCGACTGTTCCTACACTCAGCCTGCTGAAAAATTCCTGGCAAGGAGACAATATCTGTTCTGTGGGAGGAGGCATGGCAAAGCCTTCACTTGATTTGGGTTTGGGTTTGATGTACCTTGCTGTGAGAAAGCCTGAAGTTCCTTTAAGTATCCATAATGGTGGTTCATTCATTCTAGAAAAGTGACACAGTCCGCCCCTTATGGTTACACTACTTGTGATTTCTCTGTTTCCTTTTCTCTTTACTGTATACTTTGTCACAAGATGGAAGCTCTAGTTGAAATGAATACAAGAATTACAAGATTTTCTTACTCAAATTTTAGGTCTTCCTCCAACAAGAGTAGCCAGGGTAAGCTACTCCAGTGGAGTAGGTAAGCTGTGCTGATATTTAGGGACACCAGCATAATGCCTTCGTGGGCTGAAGAAGCACAACAATCCATCTGAGACCGACAGATGTACATTTTGGTCTATTTAAGGCCTCTTTCTCAGGGATCACTCTAAAATAGTTACAGTCCAACCTCTTCAGCATGCTCTTGCCTCAGTCAGCTGTGCCAAGAGAAAGTGGGTCTTGTGCAGAGATTGGTGAAGGCTGCTCACCTCATTGTAGCTGTGTGCAGAGCTCAGGATAAATTCCCATCCCCGAGTTCAGTGGTGTCAAAACAAAAGACTTTGAAGGGATGGAAGAGGGAATAAAGTTATTAAATTATATGATAAAACAGTTCTAAGGCAGATGCAAATCTGAAAACCATTAAATTGTTTTTCTTGTTAATGTTTTCATCATATATATTTTCCTATAAAAATAATTCAGGATTTGTTTTGTTCATCTTTCCTTTCAGTTTTCAAGAGTCTGGTGTTTCATAGAACACAGGTATCTTTAAATGTCATCTAGTCCAACCCACCTTCAGTAAACAGGGACATCTTCCACTAGATCAGGTTGTTCAAAGCTCCAGTCTGACTTTGAATATTTCTAGGAATGGGGCATCTACCACCTTTCTAGGTGTCTTGGTTTAGGGCAAATTTGGGAGGAAACTTCTGAATGGGGTCCCTCTAGAAAGCAAATTCAAGCAGCCCCTCCACCAGTTTGGGAAAGATTTCCTTAGAGAAAAGTGGAAAAAGCTGTTTATTTAACGAGCAAAGTACTCACAAACATGAAAATATGAATAATATTAAACAGTGGAACCTCTCCTTGTTCTGAAGAGATGGCAATTCAGAAAAGTCCTTCTGTGGATTGGAGAGAGACTGAGTCCTTTTCGTGGGTGTGTCCTCGGCTTTCTCCCAGTCTCTCCAGGGCTCGAGTCTGATGTCCCAATCCTTGGGAGGCCCCTGGACTGTAGTCCTGGTGTTCCCAGACCAAGCAAATGGCTGAATAGTTCCAAAACACCTTCTGGCCTCAGCAAATTAAAAAACTAACTAAAAGCAAAGGAGAGCTCCCTCCATACTGTCTGTGCTGCAGACATCACAGTCCATGAGAAGGAATGCGGAGGAGTGAGTGCAGTTTGTGAAAACAAACTGAGTGCTTCTTCTCTCCCCTTTCACTCTCAGAACCAGTCTTAAAGTGCAGAACTTAACATCCAGCATAAACAGAACAGATGACTGGGGATACAAGCATCATACAGTCACCCTGGGACACTGGGCAATCTGTTTCAGTGTTTCACCACCCTCATCACAAAAAATGTCTTCCTTATGTCCAATCTAAATCTATCTTCTACTAGTTTAAAACCTTTACACCTTGTCCTGTTGCAACAGGCCTGACTAAAAAGCCTGTCCTCATTGTTCTAATAAGACCCCTTTAATTTTAAAAGACTGCCCTAAGGTCTCTCCTTAGCCCTTCCATCTGTAAACTGAGACATTGACCATGTGATTGTGACCATCCAACCAATGCCTCCTCCATGAAACAGTCCACCCATCAAACTTATAGTCTCCATTTTAGAGAGAAGGATGTTGTGGGGGATGGTGTCAAAGGCCTTACAGAAGTACAGATGACATCTGTTAGCTCTTCCCTTGCCCACTGATGGAGTCATTCCATCATAGAACACCATCAGGTTGCTCAGGCAGGACTTGCCCTTGGTGAAGCCATGCTGGAGGTCTCAAGTAACTTCCCTGTCCTCCATGTGCCTTAGCATAGCTTCTAGGAGGATCTGTCCCATGATCTTTCCAGGCACACAGGTGAGGCTGACATGTTGGTCATTCCCAAAGTCTTCGTTTCTAAAGGAATCCTTCTGCTTTTCCATTGGCATGCTCACGTGTGTTTTACGATGAATTTCCTAATCTGTTGATTATTTCCAAACCAGAAGGTGTAGTGCATACCGCCACAGGTATCATAAACTATGGGCAATTATACGGGAAGGTTCCCAAAATAGTTTGGGGAGGAACTGAAATGTAGATCCTACATTACTTATAAGGATGTGAAAGGGTGGGAATCACTTGTGGGAAGGAGCTTCCTTGACCATTTGTCATATATTAAAACCACTGGTTGTTGTACCTTGACCATTATGTATTAAAATTGTAGAATGATAGCTATTATGTTCTCCACTGTTGCGGTGAGCTGTCAGGGTATGTGACTATAGTTTGTGGATTACCTTCACAAGAGAAAGGAAAAAGAAATTAGGGTTAGTTTCCTTTAAAAAAAAATTTAAAAAATTAGTGAGACAATATCTTTGAAATGCCTGGCACACCACTCCTCCCTTTTGGTGTCCTCCATCTCCTCCAAACGACAGACAGATCAGCTTTCCTCTCTCCCCTTCTACAGGACCCTCCTGGATGGGATTTTCTCATCTTCTGCTCCTTCCTTTTCTTCTTCACCTTAGGTTTTTCCTAGGCATTTTTCAGATATGAATGTGAAGTTGAGCACAAAATTCTCCAGCATATGCAAGCCATGCCTCAAGGTTAGGGGCAGCTGAGATGTGCAGGACTTCAGACACACCTTGGGACAGCAGTCTCTGGTGCTGAGACCTGAGCTGCACTATTTGGGAAGTTATTTTACAGCTGCTGCCAGAAGCTGCTCCCCTAGGTCAGGACTTCAGACAAGGAAAATAATCTTTAAACAGGAAGCTTTTTCTGCTATTTATGGTCCCACCTGCTCTCAATCTCCCTGAAAATACTGTGAGAACATTCCCGTGGTGGGATAATTTGTCACTTCCATTCTGGGCCTGACTGGAGTAAGTGCAAAAAAACCAAACAAAATGGAAAAAAATATGTCAGTGAATATTAAAGTCAGGGTGGTTTTTATCCTACAGTGTTGATTTCACTCTTGGGTAAAGTTTTGCATCTGCTCAGTTTTGTTTGAGTGAAGAGTCCACCAGCTCACACAGCCATAGAGGAGACTCAAATAACACAAATTCAGAGATGTCTCTCGATTCTCTTGGATGCAACTCCTGTAAAAATAACCATTTGTAAGAAATTGTGTATTCTTTGGGGGGAAAATGTAAAAAAATAGAAGGAGTTCCTGTGGTTCTGCACAGGAAGATGAGCCATTGGCACTCCTGCAGCTGCCCGTCATTGAACATGGTTTTCCAACAGCTATCAGGCTGTTGGAAAAAACAGAAACATTGCATGAATTGCTGTCCTTCTGAGTTGGTATGAGTAAACACTGTGGAGAACTCCAGCATTGCTGTTTCTGTGCTACAAGATGATGAGGGGAACATTTGACAGTAATTTTCTTTGTCAAAGAAGAAGGAAAGGAAGGGAAAGAAGAGGGACTTCGGGGGTTGAGAAATTTGGATATGGACCTTTCACACATGCTTTGTGTCTTCACGGATGATCTCCTTAAAAGTAAGCAAGAGCAAGGCTTTGGATATAATATACCACAGGTATCCACAATGTAGTGCTCCAAAAGAAGTACCATATTTCTTCAAAGAGTCTGGTGTTGAAAGAAAGATCTTTGTCATGTTACTACATGATTTTTCACAGTGAATACAAACCAAGAGAGAGGGAAAAAAGAAAGCCTTTCTGAAGGCTTCAGTTCCTCAACCAACCAGCATGTAATTCTCAGTGTATAAAGACTGACAGTGCTTTCGCTAAACCAGTTACTAATAAAGGCATTTTCACAATTAAACCTGACAGTCTGTTAACTGGTTTTAAATGCGGGTGTTGATTGGATCCTGGTACTTTACTCCAGGTCATCAGCCGACGTTATTGAAGGGGACAGGAACACTAATTAGAATGCACAGGTTGTTGTTTTTGTCATATTATAATCTGGGCTTTAAAATCTAAGCCATCTTTTCTTCCCTTTCTGGTCTGCAGCTGGTTTGGTTTCTCACTTGTACCCTCTAGCTCTGGCTCTGATGTCTTGGAGCTGGGTTTTACTTGGAAGCTCAGAGAGAAGAGGAAGAATATGAGATTTCCTCTTGGGCAATCAGGAGAGGAAATAGTTCAGATAAATCACCCACCACCAAAGGCTCATTTTACTCCAGTTTCGTATGAAGACCTGCTGGGTGAGGAGAATGTGGCAGTAACTGCTTGGAACCTTGTGATGGGAATGAGGAGTAGAAAGCCTTGGGATAATGTTGATTTAGCTTTAATTTTCTATTCAGGGGCTTCTTGTGTTGCAAGAATTTACTGCTCATACCTGATTATCCATAATCAAGACATTTCAGACAAAGCCATTAACAGAAATATTTCTAGTCTACCTCTGAAATTCATAATAAAGCTTTAAAACCTTAAACCAGATTGGCAGGTTGACATTTCCAAGAATTGTTTTTGCCATGTAAAACTGCTAGCATAAAAGAGATTCAGCATCATTAAGGATTTATTGAGCTTCTATTTTCTCCATTAAAGTTCTGACTATTATTTTCAAATGAAAGATATACCACAATGAAATCATTAGTGACTGTGCATTTAGGGATTTTTTGACAGCACTCCTGTTCTAGCCAGATCGTCAGTCTCTGCCAGTATAACATGCATAGCAGTGACAATTTACCTTTTCCTCTTTGACAGGAGATGGAGAATTTGACCAGAATTGAGCAGGTATCAGAATGTCATAATGATCATAGCTACCCGTGGTTCTTTTTTGGTTTTAAACCTCATGGGGTAATAACTTTGGCTTTTTACTTTGTTTACATTCTTTAATGGTATACCTGTTTTGGTTGTTTTTTTTAAATCATGACTGTGTTACAAACACAGCCTTGGGAAGCGAGGTGATGAAACTAAAAGTGAAATATCCCATTACTGCCCAGGTAGGGAAAATATGTCCATGTTAAGCTTTCTAGGAGTTTAGCATTCAGTTCATAGGAAATTTGAAATATGGAAGAAACTGATGACCATACTTACATATTTACAAGGGATTTGAGATGGGGGAATTGGACCTTGAGAGGAGTCAAAGGTCTGATTTCTGTGTGTGGTTTTTAAAGAGAAGTTGGCTGTGCGGTGAGGTCAAGTCAAGCCTTTCAAGCCTTCACAGGTAACAGTGGCTATCTCCAGAGACAGACTTCCAGGAGAAGAGATTGTTTTTCTGTCTCAAATTGTTGATTATTCTTGCAGACCTAATTAATCCTTTAGATTAATACATATGCATCAAAGCACCCAGTATTTTGGTTTGAAGTCCAACAGCGAACATGTGCCTGAGGTTTAATGAAGTATTTTGGCTGCAGCCAAATAAAATATGAAGGCTTCAGTATCTTGCAACTGTGGATACTCTCAAAAGTTAGCTAAAAAATCTTTTGATTAGAGTCTTGTGTGGAGTGCCTACTCCTGCCCGTCCCATGTGGGATCCAACAACCACACAGTCCCTTTTCCCCTTATGTAGTACCATTTTGTCCAATCCAGTCTTTCAGTTTGGCATTGTGGCAACAGGTAATGAACTGAAGTCTGGACTAGGTGAGGCTGAGCAGTTAAAAGTTTAAAAGGTATTTCTGTTCTTGCAAATGGTGTTTAAAGCAGTATCTGGGGCTTGCTGTTTGATCAAGCAGACCTTCAAGGTAAATTTGTTTAGTGTTCTTTTTGATTGCCAGTGCTGAAATCTCAGCATGGAATGAGGTTTGTTTGTAAACAGCAGTAACAGAAAGGTTCTGCTGACGGGCTGTTTTCCTTGGCATGGGTTGGCTGTTCTCTGCTAGGATAAGCAGAGGTAGCCTTTTGCATCTGAGGGCACCAGCCAACTCACCAGCTTCTGCCTTTGGTAGGGGATAATTCTTTCATCTGCCAGGAGAAAGGGAAAAGAATGTCTCCTTTCCTTTCTTTGCCAAGCTGTGTGTACAAATATTCCTCTTGCAGAGCAGTCACCTGATCTGCTGTGCACCTGGGGCAGCTGCTTACCTACTTACAGATACACCAGCTGCAGGTGGCTGTCTCTCTTCTGCTCTTCTTTGGAGCATTTGCTGGATGAGGGACACTGGAGCCAAAGACTCAAAGTGAAAATTCACCTGTGACAGGGAAAATATGTCTTAGTTTTCAGGAGATTTAATAGTTATCTGAGATTGTGTGCACACTCTGTATTTTGTCTCACAATTCTCAGCAGACTTTTCCTGAAAGGGAAGCAGAAGGAAATTATACTGCCCAGATCTTTAGGGAGTGGTGGCACAAAAGGTAGGATTGGGGAAACAGAACAGCTCTTTCAGATATGAAGCATGATAAATTGCTTCAGCATAATGATGCTCATCAGAAGCAAGTGAGTAGCAGAAAAAGAATGTAATTTCAATTATGCCATAAATTCACTTTTGGCTGGCACAAACAGCTGTCAGAGGGCAGACAGAATTTCCTTTCTAATCTTAATGAAATACAAGCACTCTGATTTTAATTTGCAGTTGGGGTATCTTCTTTGGTGCAGCAGAGGTTGGAAAACATTGTCCCTCTTTTTTTTTTATTTTGCATGAAGTCTGTTGCTTGGAAGCATTCCTCTGTTTTGGATTATTAATCCCCTGTTTTTTAACCATGTGAATTTCCTGTGATGATCTCATTACGTTTACAGCATTTCTTGCAGTGTTGTAAACAGCGACTGATGCCTTGTTTTCATATTTGGGTGTGGCAGGGAGTAGCCACATGCAAACTGCTGCTGAGCCACATCCAGGGAGCCTTATCTAATGTCAGCCTGAGACTGGTTTCAGGCAAGGCAGATTTGCTGCTAATGCCATCAAGCTTGAGGACTGTTTCCACTGAGTTCCAGGGGGATTTAAAAGGTACTGAGAAAAGATAAATAAAGACTACGCTAAAAATTAATGTAAATTATCACTGGTTTCTATTACAGAAGCAAGAAAGAAAAGTGCTTGAGAAAAAAAAATCATTAAAGTGCAATGCTGTTGTTTATACGAGGATTTTAGTAAATCTTAAACAAATTTTTAGCCAGTATTACTGCTTCAAGTACTAGTAGCTCTTTCATAATCACAAAAATGAAAATAAGGCATTTCAGAGTGCTTACTGACATTTAGTATTGTGTTTAAGGCTATCTAAATGTTTTTAGTCAGAGGGTCTCACTGTAATTTCAGGAAATTACATCATGTAGTTATTTTATCTGTGTGATTTACTCCAGGTCTACTGATGGGAGAAAGCGAGGCACAGGGCTATTTAAAACATATACTGCTTTTTGTCTGTTTATTCCTGATCTCTTGAGTAGGGATGCCCATTGGGCTTCAAAGCCTAACTACTATGCAATGAATTCTTATTCTTCAACTGCTACTGGAGTAATATGTTCAGGAATATGTTTGAAAGCAGCTTTGTATTTTATTTTGCTTTTCTGATTAGAATTGTAATACACATGTGTGCCTAAAGAGTTAATGTCTGTCTTGGGTTTCCTTTCACTGGCTGCCCTCCAAATCACAGCTCTTAACAGCAATCTTTAAACCCCCATGATTTCTCCTTGGTTTTTACTGTAGGAAAAGTGTTCCTGCTGCTGACTTTGCTCCCCCAGTCTAAGACAAAGTGACTTTTATACTGGCACAGAGAGTGGCTGGAGGCAGAAGCTATTACAGAATAACTTGTTGGGTAGACAGCGTAAACAAGTCACCAGCCTGTGAATCTCACTGCTACATGATTATCACTGAAGGGCAAGGATTTAGGAAGACTCAAAGGAGACTAGGCATGCATCTGTATAAAGTGAGCAACCAGACCTGTCATACAAGTGCAAATATTACCACCGGTTTTAGGAATGAAGGCAACACTTGATTTAGAATTTTAGTACACATTGAATTTGAGATTTACCTGGGGTCCCATTACCTTGAAGGGATTTCCTGCAGAACCTTCTTTCAGACACTGTCAGTGATCATCTCCAGCTTGCTTCCCAAAGGGAACATGCAGGTGTCTCTCAGTCTGACACGCATAACCTTGCTAAAAGCATACTTGTTGAAGATGAGGAGCTTCACAGCCCCAAATCCCCAACAGAAGGGATTATATCTGAATTTGCCCTAAATTGAAACTCCAGTTTCATATTCTTCCTGCATCTGAGCTATTAGAAATCCTCATTCAAATGTCAAATGTCCATTTCTGTATGTATTTTGGCTGTTCATTTTTATATTCTCAATACAGCTTCCAGACATGGCTGGCTTTTCTTAGTTGATGCCTATCTTCTCCTCAGGAACTTTAATTAGAAATAGTCCATCCTAATAATGCAGCTGTTTTTGCAATTTTTCTCTGAAAAAATAAATTACAGTAGGCTATATCTTGTTGCTGCTTACTTATGGAATTTTTTTTAAATGAAAATTGCCAGATAAACTTCTAGTCAGTAATTCAACTGAAAGGCCTTTACTTTTAATATTTTCTCCTAAAGGCAAGTGAAGGAAAGAAAATATTATGGATTTTCTAGG
Organism: Sylvia atricapilla; assembly: GCF_009819655.1. Classification (NCBI taxonomy): domain Eukaryota; kingdom Metazoa; phylum Chordata; class Aves; order Passeriformes; family Sylviidae; genus Sylvia; species Sylvia atricapilla. The sequence continues at coordinate 101,597,386 of NC_089140.1, read as the reverse complement.
AAACCTGAAAGTCCAGGTTTTAGATGGTGCATAGTTTTAAGAAAGTTTTTTCGCAAGGTTTACACTCCCATCATGGATGAGTAAGCTTAATCCTGACTGTAATAAAATAGGATTTAGTGGTGCTCTGTGCCTTCCCAGTGAAGCTGGAGCAACAGGATTTGTGTGGGTAGGTATGTGAGAGGAACAGCTGCATAACAGATCTGTAGTCACTTGTGGGCTGCAGCACTGTTGGGCTCTGGGTTTGTGCAGGGGAAGAGCTGCCACTCCGTGCAGGACTGCCACTCAGGCAGCCTCCTTCTCCAGGGCATGAAGGGAGGGACACTGTGGGGCAGAGCTCAGCACAGCCTGTTGGGCATCACTTTTTATGCTGGGATTGGAGAAGGTGAATCTAGCAAGGGGTCAGGCTCCATGCAGGAATTCATGTAGTCCTTGTCTTTGTTCACTGAAGCATGTTAAACAATGTCCTCCAAGATTTCACATGCTTTGGACAGGAGCTATATAAAATCTATTGGCCCTGCTTTTGCATTTATCAATACACTGCAGAATAAACAGGACCAGTAAGTATGACCAGGGCATAGGAGTTGTTCTCCTGCAGGTGGGAATTGGAAGGAAGGAATTCGACAGATCAAGTGCTGTGTGTGCAGGTTGGTGCCACTGCTGAGGAACTGAGATGAGGACAAGAACTAATCCTATGCCACCTCAGCACTGCTGGGAAAGTTCAGCCCAGGAGATTTTTTAAAATTTATTTTATAGCATTCAGGAGATGCAACTGACCTACTTTCCCACCTCTCAGTGCCTGCACACATCTTCCTGCTCCTGCTGGGAGCCAGAGTCACTTATCCAGGTTCACTGGGATGATGCCTGTGTGGGACTGCACACCTGGTGGGTTGGGAACTGGGAGTCACCCTGTGGCCCAAAGCCACCCTGAGCCCAAATTGTGGCAGCCAGGGGAAGCAGCTATGCACCCATCCCTGCAAAGGCAGTATCCATCATGTCCTCCTTCTAATGCCCTTCCTGAAGGATTGCTCTCTTAGCCTTGCAGCACCAGGCTTGGAGCAGCATTGCTGTTTGCACCCAGAACAGCCCCAAGCCTAGGCAGAAATCACTTTTCCCAGTACTAGATGGGGACTTGGGCACGATGGCAGACTTGAAATTAGCCTGGGGCCATTGTCAGAGGTAGGATTGGTTTAGAAGTCCTTGCACATGTCATAGGATAGGTGATGCCATGAATGATCTAGAAGTTGAAATCTACCTGAGAAGTATGTCCCTTCTATCACAGGAATCCATTTGAATATAGTCAGACAAAGGGATTTTAATCACTGATTTGCAAAGATTCATCAGGTTAGTGGTGATGCAATTTTGTTATTCCTCAGGAATTTGGTATGGTTTGAGTGTACACATCTGACTCATGTTCATTGTGTTCTCTGTGAATTCAACTGCTAGATGCAAAAGGTGATTTGGGGAGTTCTTTATCAGAATGTTGACAAAGGCAGAAAAACCAAAGGTTTAAATTTCCTTGGAGGCTATTCCTTTAAGCCAATATTCAAGGATATGGAATAGCAGGAAATTACTGATATGAACCTCAAGGCTCTTTTAATCTACTGCACTGATTCTGGTTGTGTGCAGAAAAATTGCATATGGTCTTCTCTGGGTGAATACTGAGGTGTGTGTTACAGGCACACAGAAACTCCAGTGAGAACTGTCTGGAGCTGTTAACAAGCTTGGCTTTCTGGCATGCCCATCTCATAGACTTTTGCAAACACACAGAGCATTCATATGAGGATACAGAGATGTGTATTCCAGCAAATCTCTTATAGTCTGCAGTGGATACCAGACAAGAAATTCTTGAACAACTGGAGGTGGGAGGTCTTCAACATTTTCCATCGTAAATGTTAATGTATGTAGCAGACAGAAGGAGTATTATATAAAAACTGAAGACTTTCACATTTTTCTTGTTCTGACCTATGGCAGGGAGGCTGACATTTGCATTATTTCCATGGTATTTTGGTCATAAGGGAGAGTTGAAAGCAAAGACTTAGAGGATTAAAACTCAAAGCAATTTTTTCCTCTGAAAGTCTGATTTAAAGTGGAAAACCTGTTTGAAAGTAGAAAGGGGTGAAATCAAGATGTGTCAAACTAGAAACATTTTTTGATTATAATTAAAACTTCCAGTTAGAGGCAGGAATGTCCAAATTTTTCTGAAACATTTTTTCTATAAGAGACACCATCATGAAATGCTAAGTTTCATTACCTCGATTGTGAGGGTGTTATTATAATTTCATGAGGCCCAAAAATATTCCAAATACTTCACAGAAAAGGCAGAAGACAAGTTCTCTGTCATAAAGAATGTACAGTTTAAAAGTGAGGCCTGCATTAACTGTTTTGAAAGATAATGAGTAATTTTCTGAATCCTTGGCTGTAATATATCTGAAATTTTAGCACTGATAAACCCTCTAGTGTTTTCCTAAGACTTGCAGTAGAGCATAAATATAATGTAGAAGATTTATGCTGGGAAGACAAACTTTTTTATGGGCATGCACTTAAAGAGATTGTAATAAGGTCTTACTGAAAAGCTCGTGCATAGAGTTAGACTGTGGGCAGGTCTCCTACATATGCATGAGTCAGGAGAACATATTGCCACCTGCGAAAAGACAAGCACGGTTTGCAGTCTCTTCATTTCCAGTTTTCTCCTGTGACATGGCTTCAGCATTGTTCTCCTTAAGAGTCTCTTAATTTAGTGATGATGCTGTACCTCTGGAATTCTAGAATTTTCATTGTGACCTCCTGAATAGTGGTAATGAGTTCTAGAAAGAAAAACCCTGGGGTTTGTCTCATTCAATTGTTTTTTTACATTCTGGTAGAGGTTGTTCCAGATATCTTCCACTCGCACTTGGTGCTCTGCATTGAAAACCAGAATGGATAAAGTTTCTGTGATCCTTCATGTTCTGACTATACTGCTGAATTATATGAAGAGGGATTCAATAAGTCCTTTGAGGCCGTGTATTTTCTTAACCCGTTGCAAAAATTCTTGATTCACAGTCCCTCTGTAAGCTGATATCTGTAGCTTGAAGTAATCTTGGATTTTGTTGGGTTCCTGTCCAGAGCGTGAGAAATTTTCAGTTTTGGAAACAGGCATGTAATTCCCGTTCATCCTTTTTCTCTGAATGAATTCTTATTCCTGGAAACTTACATGGTGAGGTATTTTGTTCAATGTGAGCATGGAATAGGTGAGCCTGACTACAGCCCATTAATGTAAAAAAAGAGATGCTGAAGTGAAATTGAATACAGCTAGTAATCAATAAGTAAAAGCATCTGTGCTGTTTTATTCAGCCTTATAAATAAAATACGCAGATGTATGGTATATAGGACATACAGCCATTATGTACTTTATGACTTAGTGGGCACGTGCATGGAGATGTGTAGGCAATGCCAACTAGAAAAAGAAAATAAGTGTAAGGACTGTCTAGCTGCACCATCTCTCTCCCTAATTTTATTTCTCTCCCCACTTGAAGCAGATCTGCAAAATACAGCATTTCCTAGAGTGACAAACTGCCAGTTGGATAAGTTTTACACTACTCCCAGATTTGCTTCCTCCTAGATTCCATAGTTAGTCCTATGCCCCTGTAGGCAGTGACCATCACATTCTGCATGGAAGTCCAAGAAGAAAGTTTCTTCCCCACAGTTTTTCATGGATTTCACTCTAGGGACAACAGTTTAATAATGTCCTTTGTCATGCTCTGATTTCACGATTTGGTCACTTGGGTTCCTCCATCCCTTGTTATTCCTCTGATCCTCTCCGGTCTCTATGCTTATTGTGATAAAGGCTTTAGTCAGACAACCTCGTATCCCTATTTTTTGTTCTTTAATTTTTTTCATTTTTTGAGGTGGAGCTTTTTTATTACAAAAGAATTTTTATTCCCAGGTCAGTCACTCTCATATCCAATAAAATGAGCAATGTGGCAGTGGATGCCACTAGGCTGTCTTAAGTCTTCCTCCCCATGTCACAATGCCATCAATTATGCTTGGGTTCCTCATTTGATGCAAATAAAAAATAAACCACATTATTGTGTTTTTAATGTTCCCAGGAGGAAAAAGTCAGAACAGAGGCATTGAGACATACTCTGAGTTATTGTGGAGGTTTTAGGTCTTTAGCATCTTCTACTAGATTGTAAAACCAGAAAGATGTGTCCTGTTTGATGAACGTATGGCCCTGGAGCAGTCGCTTCTCTTAGAAGGGCAGGAAAATCTGCTTTACCAGTTCACTCTTGAAACTCTTCCTCCTGAAAAAAGTCTTGCACCATGCTCTGGTTATTCCAGCATCACCACTGCATAAGCAGCATATTTGTAGCTTCCAGTATTGCAGCTGTTCACCCCTTCAGCTGCATTTTCAGGACTTGGAGAGACAATAAGGAGGGAAAAATGTCTGTGTAGGAGGTACAATTTTCCAGATCTTTTCAGATTTAATATTCTTTTGGAGTAATGAGGAACAGATGGATGCTAACAACATGATTTTTGAAGTCCCTCTTACTGAAGCAGCTTTGCTTGGAGCTGTTTATCCACAGTGTTTTTAGAGACCAGTGGACATGCTCAAGGTGCTTTAGATAAACTGCCAGAAAAGCAGAAATCACTCAGATCCCTACCATAAGAAGAGAACTGTGTTCCATTTCAATTGCCCTTAAGAATTCTTTTTTTCGGTATGTCTTCTGTTGATGCATTACAGAAAAATTTTGCTTACTGTTAACTTTATGCAGTGCTTTAGCACATCATGCAAGTCAGACATGTCAGAGAAGTCAAATTCTTCCTCTTAGGACGGCACTCATTAAATAAATTATTAAAAGAGATATAGCTCTTGTACCACTTTGATTTGTATATTCTGCTGTTATTTAGTGTTGCTGCTGATCTCTGGTGGCTGGTGTTCACCCCAAAGATCTTAGATTAGTACTAGCTCAGGACTCATTATTTCTCTTTTTGTTGTATGTCAGAGGCATATCAAAAGCTGTTGGGAATGGCATCAGGTTGAAGAAAGAGGGGTCACGTATAATTACACGTTGTGTGTTCTTGCAAGACCTTCATGGGAGCATGATGTATCAGTCCTTTTTCAATAAATCTCTCCCTTGACTCTCTAAGTCTGGCAAACTTCAGTTTAAATATCAGAAAATGCTGCTGCTGACAAAGCTCCTTAGCAAAGTGTTCATTTGGGGTAAATGCTTGCCTCACCAAAAGTACAAATATCAGTCCAAATGCAGTGTTGTTAATATACTGTCTGGCATAAAACCACGCACAAAGAAGTACAGGGTCAGCTGAGATTAAAGTTAATATCAAAAAGTGGTTGGAGAGATACTGTCAAGTTCTACCTGCCCATCCAAAGAAACTGCCTTCCCTGTGACTTCACTTTTGAGGTCTCAATTGGCCGATGCTTGCTGATTTGAAATAAGAGATAAAAGGGAGTGTGGATCCAAAAATAACCACTCCCATGTGCTCAGATGTCATTTTAAAATTTGGTATACTCAGGGTTTTTTACATTTTAGAATATTCTTGTTTACTAGAAGTGCCTAGGCAATGCCTAGCTGCTCAGATTTAGGACTGTAATGGCACTGCTTGAAAACAGGCCAAAAAGCCCCCCCCAAAAAACCGTGAAGGCAAGTCCTGAAAGGGCCACAAAATTTCGTAATTTTGATCTGAAACTAATCTATAGCTGGTAAGAATAAGGAGGAGACTTCCTGGCTCAGAAGACTATCCCTATTAACTTATCATCAGGCTCTTTGCCCATTTCAGTGAAACAGCTTGTGGTGTCTGCAGCAGAGGTGTGATACCGGAAAATGGACGGACAACTCGATCAGTCTCTGTATCCTCTTCTTACATTTCTGCTAAAATGGTGTTCACATTTAGAGGCATTCAGTACAGTCTGCCATCCTGAAATGGACACATTCCTTTGAGAGACATAAATTGGGTAAGGCAGACCAGGGAGAGACCTTCTCAGTTTATGTATTTATGTTAAGCTTTTGCCAACAGTGAGTATTTTTTTTTTCTTTTGTATTCAGCATCTTTTTTCATGTGTGATGGAACAATGATCCCATGCAAAGAATTCAGTGTTGGTCATTCATTTCACAGCTGGCCATGGTTTTCTTCCTGAATAATGAGTATAATTATCACCATCCATGCTTGTTTGTGATGGGACTTGCACCTTTTCTCTCACAGGCATCGTACATTTTTATTTTTCACTAAGATAGCTACAGTTATCATTACTGCTTTTTAAAATAATTCTGACATGTACTAGCATTAAAATTAGATTACATTACTTTCAAATAATAAGGTCATCAGCAGAAAAACTGTTTGGGGAAAAGAAAATGTCAGAATAAATAGCCAATTTTCACAAAGAAGACAGACAGATGGTTCACTCATTAGCAATAGGCTCCTGAAATGCCCTCTCCTGCTTCTCCTTTATTCTGTAGCTGAGCACCCTACTGTTTTGTAGATCAGTGTCTGAGGAGCCAATTGCTTGTCCTTAGAAACTTTAAATTGAATCCTGTGATTGCACAGTATTCCATAGAGCATGGAGTGAGCTGGTGACCTGTTAGATGGATGGGGATTAATCAATCATCTCTCGGATGGAAAACCCCTGGGAATCCAGCTAGGGCTTTGAGGGCCCAGGCCAGCATGGCACTAATGTCAGACCTGCAGATAAGATGGAAGAGTGTTTTGCTATTCTTGTGATGTGGAGATTGCAGACAGACAGGACTGTGCATTTCCCTACCAAATGATATGATTGACTGACACACTCTCTCGCTTTTCCAGAAGTGGCTTGGAAGAACTGGTAAGACATGGAAGAGTGAATTTAGTTATGGACTAAACAGCAGCTGGGACAGACCTTTAGCCTCATTAATTGTTAGAGTCATAGATTATCTTGAGTTGTAAGTGATCCATAAGGATCACCAGGTCCTATTCCCAGTTCCTCACATGACCACCTAAATCTAAATTTTATGACTAAAAGTATCATCCAGATGCTGCTCAATCTCTGACAGGCTTGGTGCGGTGACCACTTCCCTGGGGAGTTTGTTCCAGGGGTCAACCACTATCTCTGTGAAGAACCTTTTTCTGTTGGACCCTATGAGCTGCTGGGAAGCCACTGGTAAAAACTAAAAGAAGTGACTTGAAAAAAAAAAAAAAAAGCAGCCTTTATGGTCTCATGTTGAAAAGTGGAGGCCGCCAAGGATGCACAGAGTTCCCAGTGAGAACATACTCCTTTTCCACTGTGGCATGCCTGTTTCTCTGCTTGAGTGAGAAGTACCAGCGCCTGCCTCTTTTACTGGCCTCAGCAGCAAGTAGCTCTTTTTGAAGGTCCTTGTATTTTTTCAGAGCTTAAAACAGGCAGAACTGAGTTCTGACCTCAGACCCATAGCTCTGAGAAGTAGCTTCTCAGAGCTAAAAAAGAGTTGTGTTTAGTGGCAAACATCTTATCTATACTGCCACTTTTTTTTACTTTTCTCTTTGATTTAATGCTTCACATTCAAGAAGAGAGCAGTAATGAATTAGATAGAGAAGCAGAACTGCACACACTGACCAGAAAGGTGTAAACCTGGCACATTCCCAGTTTAGCAGAATGAACTCCATCCCTGTGGCAGCAGCTGTACATATCGTGCCTGGCTTGTGCCAGGTTGCACCTTAACACCGATGCTGAATTTGGCTTATTTCCAGGATATCTGTCACACTGCCACAACATGAAGTGACATACATGCTTGCAGTGTGGTGGAACATCAACAGGAATTGAAGAATAAGTTGTGACTGTTGTTTGTGGAACTGTGGAACTGTCTAAGGTATATTTATTTTCAATACTTGCATGATTTTTTTTTATGACAAATTATATATGGGTTTTATCCCAGGATAATAAGAGAGAATTTTTCTAAATGCAGCATGAGATAATTACACAACAGTTTATCTTTTTAATTCCTATCGCCTGGCAAGTTATCAAGTGACCTTAACTCTAGCTGTTATTCTACATATGATATGCAAATCTTTTCAAAACACAGATTTAAAGATTATTCCTTGCAAAGATTTAATCCTTTCAAAAATTCTGTGAGGTACATACATGAGCAAACTGCACTGTAGAAGTGAGACCATACAGAAATTGGGGTTAAACAAAACCTCAGCATTCTTATTTACCACATCCTATCTTGTTTGCCACTGTTTACCAGCAGTTTGCATCTGCTGCTTTGAGGGGCTGCAAAGAAATCAAAATTGTGACCTCACTTGCAGAATAAACTGCTTGTTCCTTTCCAAAGTGGGTGTAGTCCCAGGACATTTTTCTTCTTTTTTCTATGTGTCTGCCTGACCTTTGCAGCTGAACTTTGGGATTCTGCTGACTGTGCAGCCTCTTCAAGGCTCTTCAAGAAAGTCTACATATTTTAGGAGTTGTTTGCATCATAAATATCCAGTTGTGAGAAAAGAGAGAAAAATCAATATTGCTTTTCTTCATTTAGCATCTTTTTACAATTGTGCACAAAGACCTAGGCACATTTGCACAGACTTTCAAGCATAATGCAGGTTAAAGCTCATGATTTGAAGAAATTTGCATCAGCAGTGTGGGCTCTAGGGCCACTTCGTTGCTAATTACCCTTTTTTTGTTTGGAGTATGTCAATGTTCAGCTAATGTGTTGTGTGAGAAAGGACAAAGAGACTTCAATGGAGTCTGAAATTTCAGTTTATCTCTCTGAGGTGAAACACTGGCAGATAGGAAATCAACAGAAAGAGCATAAGGAAACAAAACAGTTAAAAACTTGGCAGAAAAGCTGAAAATACCACCCTGTCTCTAATGTGGGAGCAGCCATCTGACTACTTGGTATACTACCAAGCCAGTATCCTTAAGATATACCTCAAAACTGCATTTTTCCACGTTGAGGTTGTTTTCATTTTTGAAATACTGAAATAACCAAGTAACAATGTAAGAGCTAGTGATGCTCTTTAAAACTGTAACCCCTTAGGTGACATTATAGCACTGTTGTACCCAGAATATTGATTCAGAAAAGGACTGGTTGGGTTTTGGTTCTGCTTTCATGATCAATGTTTGAGGAAAAAAGGCTTTTGAATCAAGAGATTTGAAAAGAAACATTCAGACTATAAAAGCCTATATGCATTTGCATTCTTTGTTAAAATCCAGCCAAAAGGAAAATACTGCTTTTGGAGATTATTCCCACATTAGGCCCCATGTAGTTTCTTGCTGTGAAATATATCCAGAAGTGCTGTTCTGTGCTGGGAATGTGTTAATGCAACAGCAGCGCTGGAGACATTGCTCCCTCCATGCAGCATGCAGGCACACCTGGCATTGCTTCTAATCTCCAACCTTCTGGTATTAAAGCCTTGTTATTCTTAAGGAAATCAGAGCCCCCTGGCATGTATGGAGAATACTGTTTCCAGAAAAAAAAAAAAAAAAAAAGGAAGAAGACTGTTTGGTTCAGAGGAAATCTTGTCAAAGCTGCTTTTTAAAATATTTAGTGGAACTACAATCTGTTGGTGGCCTGGAGTATTTTCTGCAGACTATTTGCAGACAGTAATTACAAAGTTTTAAAAGTCTTCCACTCCCTCAGCTCTTACTCTGGACTCAGCCCTTACCCTGGGCTCAGCTCCTTAGCGTTGGCTGGCGAGCTTCCCTCCCTCACAGGTTTATTGTGTGACTGAATATTTCAGCCTGGGGTCGGAATGAATATGTCCAGAGTCCCTTGTGAGAGCTGAACAGTCCTAGGTGTGAGCCTGTGGGGAGGCTCACTGGTTAAATTCACACTTATTATGGAAAGCCACATAGAAGTTAGAGGGCTGAGGAAAGAAAGAAGCGCCTAAAGAGAAGAAAGGCAGGACCAGAGGAGAGCATGTCATTCAGAGGAGCTGTGTGAAATCTGACAAGTGTGCATAAATATTGGGCCTGCCCATAATAGGGCTGTGATTCTGCAATTCCTACTGAAGTGAGGTCAGTGGGATGCCTTGCAGGATGAATAATGAACTGCTCACATCAATACGTGCTGCACAACTTTGGAGCATGAATAGCTGTAGTGAATACTATAGATTCACTTCACTTTGCAGAAATTAAAATGGGTATTGAATTTTGCTTGTGGATGGATCAGGCTTTTTAGTTTTATTTTGATATTGTTTTTCTCTCATTTGTTGGTAGATCCCTTTTTATGTCTCAGTGTTGCTGAATGGTGTTCAAAAAGTTTTATTTTTAAGGAGAATCACTGCTAAATCGTTTGGAAGGAATGTAGCGACTGTTTTTTCATCTTGCAGTGTCTGCAAGGCGCTGCTGCAATCATAGCAACAAGTGATAGAGCGTACATAATGCTGTAGAGAGCCCAGTGGCAGAAAGTTAGGTTAAAAACCAGAAGCATTTTCTTTAAGCACCAGTCAGAATCAATCATTTGCTATTCCTAAAGTGTAAGTAGTTATATTATTATTATTATTATTATCTGAAAAATGGGAAGGTCATTTCAGATAATTATATGTCTTCTAATAAAAGTGATACTTTGTTCCTCTTAGAATTTAGGACTGCAAAGAGGCTTTCTTTCTATTTCTTTCGTTCTATTCTATTTTCCTTTAAGGCTAGACTATTTGTCTAAACCTGCCATTTTTGTGTCAACGGTTAGGGAAATGAATAGTCAAAATCTGAAGAGAATTCATCCAAATGAGTTTCAGTTCCAAGTCATTAACAATAATTATCTCAATTAGAGGGGTTTTTTTGTGTAATTCTTGATCTATGCTTACTTCAAATTTCTTTGTCTCCTTCTGGGACACAAACTGCTTTCTCCAGTTTTTCTATGTAAATAAAAAACATGTTATAAATTCATACTCTAATTATATGCAAAATAAGGAGAAAATAAGAATGCCAGATTAGGAAATTGGGTGTCATTCAGGGCATTTGGTGTGTCCAGGAAGAGCTTTACCTGCATTGACAGGTGAGCCAAGTAGCATGGGGACATGTTTGTGTATGGGAGACGGAAATTGCTATGTGCCTGTCTGAGATCCTTTTAGTTTTTTTTATTTAACTCCGTGTCCCTTTAGTGAATTCCAAGATGTGCAAGTGTTGAACAGTCAGTATTTTTTCAAGGTGTTCTTGTGTATGGTGTAAAATTTTCCCTAATTTATTTTCTACCTTTTTTAAATTTTTTTTTCTTTTTTTTTTTTTCTTTTTCTTTTTCTTCTGTTTTTGGGGTCTTTTTCAAAGAGCAGCTGTGGGATCTCTGAGGGCTTTCACTCCTCACTTGCTGATCCCAGTAAGTGGAGTCCAATGTCCACCACGGGACAAGAGTACTCTACCTGCTGCTTTGCATTTAGGGGCAAAACACTGCCAAAGATGGTGAGGAATCAGTGTCTGCAGAGACAGACTTGGGCTTTTCCACACTGTAGAGATTTACAGGGAGAAAAAGTGGGTGCTTCTCCATTTCTGTTTATCCCAGAGCTCCCTTCAGGAGCCTGGCAAGGTAGGAAAACTTGGGAAGGAAAAGTAAGTGTTCGAAGTGATGGTTTGGTTGAGACCAGCTGCTAATTGCCTATTAGGCTAATTGCCTAATCTCTCTCCCAATATTTTAGGTGTCAAGACTTGCAGGATCTTAGAAAAGAGCTTACTAAGGGATCCAGGGACTTCAGGTTTCTCAAGCAAACAAAAAAAATCACCACACTGAGACTACTAAGAACAGACTAGAGACGAACATTTTATCAAAATCCTCAATAAGACTTATAATCATGTAAAATTTGCACTGTTAATGAGCAGGCACATGGGAAGATCAGTTCCACAAGCAGTTTTACTCCCCTTACTTCTTGGTCGGTAGGCAGAGCATTTACTCAGGTATTGACCTTAACATGCCTGCCTTAAGTCCACCAAGAATTCAAATTATGCGGTTTTTTTTGCTGTGGAAATCCTTGAAATAGCTATTTTTGCCTTCACTTTAGCACTGACATGGCAGTACCCTTTGAGATAGGCTGAGCCCTCAGCTAAGAAAAAGCTTACCTGTGAGGAGATGCTTTTTCTGGGTGGCCAAGGAGACAGAAAGAGCCAGCAATTAATTAAGTGGTAGAGAGAAACAGTTTTTGTGTTTTAATTAGAAAAATGATAAGTGCATTAATTTCCTCATTGTAATAGTTTCTGTCGTCTGAGAAATAATGATCTAAAAAAAATTGTCGGTCTCTGCCAGTCCTTCTTCAGGGCTGTCATTATTCACTCTAATGCATACATATTATTTGTAGTCATTAATCTTCTGCACCCAGGCTGATATAAAGCCTATTCTGCTATTAGTTGTGATGTTTCAGTTCAAAAGCTCTTCCACTGATCTAGCCCAAGCATTTCCATTTTGTTATTCCTGGGAGAGTGAAAGCCTTTTGTGAATTCTTGCATTGACCAGTGGAGAGAAAGAATATTTAGCTCATGGTCTGAAGTTTTCCTTTTTCTTTTTCTTTTCCTTTTCCTTTTTTTCCTTGCTTTCCTAGTCAGAGAAAAGAGGTGAACATTTATCAAGTCCCTCACTAAATCTGCGCTTGCTTTTTCTTCAGGCTTTGTAAAATAATCCTAGATTTGTGTTCTCACCTGTCAGACCTTGGTAGGGCTTCAGGATGTGACCTGATTGCCTCCTTTCATCCGGCATCCCTGCTGCCTTACTTTGAATCACAGCAGAACAATAATAATCGTGGATTAGTTGCTCCTAATTAGACACCTCTCTGCAGCAACCCCTGAATGGTCTCCTACAAACTCCTGTTTCAGTGGAGACAATGAGAGCCTTACACTGCCTGAGGCCTTAGTCCAAGCCTCACTGAAGTTAATGAAAATGTGAGACTTTTTTTTAAAGGCATTAGAAAGGAAGAGATGGGTATGATTCTGGCACAGAATTAAATTCCACTCTGGTATCCGGTATTTAGCCATTTGTATATGGTAAAATCTCTGCACTTCATATGCTGATTTATAGTAAGAAAATCAAAGTGCTACTTTACGTTTTGGTCAAAAAGTATAATAAAAGGGTATTTCCCCTGATTATTTTCCCCACCTGCAGTCCCCAGCAGGAGCTACTTTGCTATACCTGAATGCTTTGCAAATCTTTCCACATATGAAGCGGTTCTTAGGAGTAGGCAAATCAAATACAAAATACATCAGGATGTTCCTGCTCTGATGTACTTCAGCATGAGAAGTGCACAGAGATTAGAAGGTCTTTGGTGTTACTATCTAAAAATGACTTTTCAGAAGCTGATTTGCAAATCATCTTCAGAAACCTCCTTTACTAGGCAGCAACAGCAGCAAGCCCTGCAAAGGGATCCATAAGATCTTCCCACATGTTTTGGTGCATGGTTATAGCCAAGGACACATTGACTGTGCTGCTTACCTTTTTCATATTTTGTTCTATACTTGGGGTTGGACCATTTAGCTACCAGTCTTCATTTGTTATCATAATAATTTCATAATAAAAGTACCATGTGCAATGTGACTAGGGTCACAGATTCATTCCCTCAAGAGAAGAGGAATGGTACAAGTTTCCCAAGCTGCCTAACACTGCCTTGTCCTGGGACTGGTCATGGCTGTGGTGACCTTGCACTGCTCTGGTGGATCCTTCAGCTTCTGGAGGGTAGAAGGCTTCTTATCCAGAAGCAGCTCCAGAAACCAGCCCTGGCTGTGTGACTGCAGCTCACCCCACACAAGAGCATGCAAATGTGGTATGATTAATGTTTTGTTTGGTTGGTTGGGTTGTTTTGTTTTGTTTTTTAAGGGCATTCTATTACTATTTTAGGCTTCTTGTGCTTGTTTTGATATTAGCAAGAAAGGCAGAGAGGAAAACAGTGGTATAAGTTCTCAGATAAGTTTGAAAACTAATCTTTTTCCTGATTTAAGGGCATATAAATGGGTCATCCTCTTTTTCCTTCTATTCTGCACTGAAAAAGAAAATAGATAAAACATTGTCATTTGTAATAAATCTATATCAAAACAAAGTACAGGACTTGGGCCCCAAATAAGATGCATTTAGAGAGGGGTGAATAAAACAAAGTTGCAGCTGTGAATTTCTCCTTTGGGCGGGTGCTGAGCACCATCACAAAACCAGCTCTTTGAAGCACTGAGGCAGTGCAATGGGGAGGCTTGGGGAGTCAGCTCCCCTGTCAAGACATGGAAAAGCTATCTGTCCTTCCCAGGAGCTACAGAGCAGACCAAGAAGCATTATCCCAATCCCTGCTTTTACCCATCTCTCAAGGAGCCACTCTCAGAAGTCTGAGAGCTTTGAGACCCTCTCCTGGGCCTCGCTTCCCCACATAAGACCCAGTAATGCACAATTTGTCTTTAATTTTGTGCTTTTGTCTACAGTGTCAGAGCATCCTTCTGTATCCAGAGGCAGAGACTCTTAATCCCAGCAAGGAGCTTGAGGCAGCTTGTTTCAGGCTTCAAAGCAGCAGCAGCATGAGAGAGTGCAGCCCCTGCACACTTAGAGAGCCATCCCAGCTCCCCATAGGCAACCTGAAGAGATGCCCAGGCAATCACAGTCCAGCCCCAGGAGCAGGCAAAATAGTTAAGGGTGACTCAAATACCTGCACAGGTTGAGGTCTCCTCAGAATCATGCTTCACAACAGATTACTTTGCTGCTAGCATTTGTGGAATATTTATAATTTTTCTGTGCATTTTTAATTTTAATATTTGAAGCACTGTGTTCCCATTTGGGCTTTTCATACTCCTTTCTAAGCACATTTTGGTGAAGCTATATCAATCATGTAGGGTTTCTCATTTGATATTTACAGGATTGCTGCTGACACATCTTTGTAGACTGGTTTTACTAAGGAAATGCGGATTTTGCAATTATATGCTATCCTAACAATTTCTTTCCCTCCTGTCTTTTTCCAGCTGCAGTTTGGCACATAGGTAGCCTAGCACTTTTCTCCCATGGGGGCAACTCTTTCTTCACAGAACATGCTGGGACAGTGGGTGGACACTGCACTGACATGCTTGGAGGAGCTCTGTCCCCTTCTTGTCACTCGTGCCTGCCCTGGTTTCACTGTTTCTTAATTACAAGTGCTACACTCTGACTTGAATTTCATTCCTGTAATCAATGGTTGTGTTCATTGCAGCAGAACTAACTTTATTTGGACTTGAACTGTGACTCCTATGGCTTGCTGAATATGAATGTCTTGGGGGTGACCCATTACCTGACAGTAAATTGTATGCATTGAATGATGTATAGGAAGGTGTATAACAGGCAGCAGCTATCCAAAGTTCAAAAATGTCACCAGCTATCCAAGTGCCAATTTGCTGTCTTTTTGCTCTATTTTTATAACCCCCCTTTTCAGAGTGCAATGCCCTTAAAATTGTGAAATAATGGATGGGCAACTGAGGATTACAAAGACTGTCTGGGATGTATTTGTTGGGGATCATTGAAGTTGGCTTTTAATCTCTCTGCTTCTTTAGAATTTCATTTAATACTTAATAGCAACAGTGAGTTGCTCTAATCCAGGGGTGCTTGAAGATGCTTGTGCTGATAGTTGTCTGCTCAAGGAAAATTTTCCTTTCCATCCTCAATGTAAAGAGCAATCCTGTGGCAGTTGATCTATTAGTGTGGACAGCACAGATGTTGTGCAGTTGAGAATATTGTTTTCTGCAAAAAGACTTCTAAAAATCTTCTTTTTACTAGGTTCTATGAAATTTGCTCTTTAGGTCCATACCTTGAACACTAAAGAGATTGCAGAGGTGTGTTTTCTCCCTCTCCCAGTTTTGTAAATGGTTGCAGTAACTTCCTGACCTAGTATGGACTTGCAGCTTTGCTCAGCTCCTCTCTTCTATCAGCACTGTCCAAATCATGTCTATCTCTGCTTTATCCCATCACTGTCAAAATCTCCAGTTTGTTCCTCCAGTCTTCTGAATTCTGTCCTGATAATGGGACTGCCAGCTACGTAATATTACTTTCTAAAAGGTCTTGGTGCATGGAATTAGCAGACTCTACCTCTGCAACTGGACAGGAGTTCCCTGCGTATATACTGCTTACTTACTCTTTTTCTGGAACAAAACCCAGCCAAACAACTTTTTTGCTTGTAACAGGTCGGCTGTGCTACAGGAAAGGCCAGGCTGGGTGTGCAGGCACCAGCAATAAATGCTCTCACTCTGTCTTCCTTTGGGAATGCAAACTCCCAATCCCATCTCTGAGCACTACCTGGCCTGCAGTCCCATTCAGTAAAGCATTCTGGGGAAGCATTTTTTCATGGAGAACAGGAGGGAAGGACAGTCAACCTCTGTTTTCAGGCAGTTTACATTTAGCACTGGGTGGTGCAGGTGATGCCAAGCAGTGTGAGGTGGATGGTGGATGGCAAGGGCAGGTGTGTCACAGGTGGCTTTTTCTAGCAGTTGTCTATTTTTACTCAGACAACTGCAGTAAGAGTCATCACGAGAGAGAAGAAGGCTCTAAAAAGGTCATATAAGCTGTTTCATCTTCTCAGTGAGTTTTACAATCCTTGTTTGGTCCAGAGAGGTGGAGAAGGGAGCCCACACTGCCACTGCTGGCCAAGGGGCTGGCTGGGTGCCTGCCCTCACAGTGAGAGATGTTGTTTCCCTCTGGGCATGCTGAAGTGTGGCCTGGGCTATGAGCACCAGGCGTGTGTCTTTCCGTAGGGTTTTGTGGCTGATGATGAGCACCATGCCTGTTGCCAAGTTGTTTCAGGACAGGTCTATTTCTGTGTGTACAGAGTGCCCAGCACATTTTTCACGGGCTGTCTGCTAGGGGATTACACTAACGAGGTAATTAGAGGCACTGCGCTCGGGCAGTGTCAGCACAGCACATAGCACTCGGATTAAGCCTGACTCTTCCACAAGTTCTTTCCCAAAGGGCTGCAGGTTGACACGGCTCCCTTCTGCAGGCTGCTGCTCGGTCACTGCAGCTCAGCTGATGTAGAGGAATTTGGGGCGCTGCTCCTGCCTCCTGTGCCAGTGGGGAGGAGGGGGCAGGTGGTCCTAGCAATGGGTTCCAGTACCATGGGCATTACAGGGATAATGTGATGGGAGATGGAGCAGCCTGAAGAGGCCTGGCAGCAGCCCACTGCTGCAGTTGGTGTGGATGCTGCTCCTGCCTGGCAGAACTGTGAGGGATGTGGCAGCAGCAGTGTCCTCCTCAGGCTCAGCTGGTGCCCGGGCGGAGGGGTAGCACGTGTGCCTGTGATGTGGGGTTAAGGAAAGGGCACAGTGTGCAGAACTCACATTTAATAGCTGTGCAAGTGGAAGGGCGACAAGGCTCTGAGGGATTTGTTTGCTCTTGGCACATCAGTGTCACTCTACTGGTGTAGCAGGGGGGGAAAAATCAGCACTGTCTGCAATCATCTGCCTGGCTTCTTTCTGGTTTCCTTTACCTGAAATAGGAACCCTCCCCCCCATAAGAAAGAAAATTCTGGTGTCCACGTGTTATAATTTTCTTTATGTATTGTGACTAATGTAATGTAATTGGGGTATTTTATATCTTAACAAAATGGGACAGACAGAGACTTTTAAAATGTATTTTAATGAATTTAACAAGTTACTAGGAAATGTTTGGGCAGAGGAACTGTGTAAGACACTGATACACATTAGTGGTTAGTATCTCAGCTGTCTGTTGCAGAAGACAGATTTTTATATTGATAACAATTATCGTATCAATAGGCTATATCCTTTACCAATTATTTCTGTAATTATTTAGTAATTATTTTTTTAATAAGAATTATTATATTGGTTTCTGGCCCCCATATCAGCCCCCACTGTCCAAATATTAGAGTGAAATGGTGTGTTGTGAGCTGAACACAGAGCCAGCCCAGCTGTCTCCCATCCTCCCAAGAGCTGCTGTCTAACCTTCCAGGGCTTCAGACAGCAGGTGCAACCCTGGTGCTTCCCTCCCCAGCACACTCCCAGACCTGTCACACCACATTATTTGTAAACACCAAAGCAGCTTAATATCACAGCCTGCATGTGAAGGGCACCAGGAAGCCACATGAGACAGACAGTGCAGTGTGTTTATAGTGAGAGGCAAAAGAAAGAGGCTTCTATTCATAAGCTTAGCACAATAGAGTAATGCAGCGTTAGGGAAATTTAAGCTGGAGCTGAAAGCTAGTGTGCTTTGCTGCTCTTTTACTCAAGGGATGCCTTTTATCCTGAAACTGTAATGCTTATGATATTTCAGACATAGCTTGCTTTGCTAGGTCATGTGAATGATGAGTATCGCAGTATTTAGAGGTTTCTAGTAAATGAAACACACATGGGAATGAATGGAGATACCGATCACTTGCGTCAAGCCCAGCTTTATCAGGGCTTGGTGAGGGCCTATCTTTTTCAAGGGCCTACAGCAATTGAAAAGCAATTAGAATTTCATTGTACTTCCCAGTTCCATTAACCATCCTGTAGATACGTACAAGAGTTCACAACGAAAAAGCTGTGCTTCCACTGCACAGTCATTGAAATATAGAAGAATGGGAGGGCAGCAAAGCAAAACTTCAGTCAAATACTTGGGACTTAGAGACACTTCAGGCCTCAAGAAAGAATGTAAAGCCACCCTGTCCTGCCTTACAAAAGGGATATTGCTACAGAAATGGGAAATGCTTCCTTTTCCCAAGTGAGCAGGTAACAGTAAAGGACAGTGCAGTGTGATAGCTGAAATCTGCCCCTTCTAAAGGAAAAGGTCTTGGTCATTTTCCACATCATGTTCTTTTCTTCTTAGAAAAGTTTATTCATCAGTGATTTAAGAGTGGCAGACCTCTGCACAAAGGGTGTTTTCCTTTATATGCAAGACTGGACAAACAGGGATAGCTCTAAAACAGTGAGATGAAGGAGAATCATGCACGTCCACAGTGTCAGGGTCTGGCAAGTCCAAAGCTGCAAAAGTTAAGAAGGAAACAGCCTGCAGTGGCTAGCAGAGCTTCATCTGTGTGGATGAGGTTTGCTGGAGAAGGAACATGAAGATCTCCATCCTTTTTCATCTCCTGACAGAATCTTCTTATGCAGTCCTGCACAGTGCCTGGAAAACACTTGCAGTGAAGCGTTCCTGATTAGTGGTGCAGTTAATGAACACTGGTTTATATCTCTTGCGGATAAATCCACCCTCTGACCATCTGTTAACAAGAGGATCTGGTTTTCTTCTGATTCACATAGATGCCAAGCAGAATTACCTTCATTTAAACCACTGGTGTTTCTTGGAGAGTAAGTGTGATGAAAAAGTTGGTCCATTGGCAAGATCTCTTGATGAGTCACATTCTGTAGGGCAGAGATTATGTCTCTCTGGATGGTTTGTTCATTCTTGAACATGAGAGGCCCTAATAGCTAGCAAGAATTTAGCTCTTGTTAAGAAATGCCAATGTGCAGCTCTGGAGCTGTTAGCCTCGCAGTTACTGGTAATCTGCAAGTGGTCTGCTTCACCTACTGCTGGATTTAGAGCAAGTGGATTTGGTAATTTGTGCATAATTTTTAAAAAATACTGTCAAGTCCCTCACAGGCAGTATCTTCTAATGAATGCAAATGAAAATTGTGATTATCCATTTCAAAGCAATCGGTAGCAAGCCATCATTGGCACAAAACATTATTTATACAGCTTATAAGAGCCAGCGATGCTTGTGCATAATTCCTCACACATCACAGTAATAGAAACTGCCTTCAGGGCTGGACTTTCCAATCCAAGCTCTCCGTTTTTGAGCTGCAAACATTGTCCCTTCAGTGACTGACTACTGGATTTTGCAGGTTCAGTTTGATGCACATATGATAGCAAGCCCACGTTTGCCTGCAGATGCCAGAATGCCACACAAATTACTTGCTCCTCTCAGCAGCAGTGAATAAAGTGACAGGATGGCAGCTCGTAGGGACGGTGGTTCTCTCCTTTACCAAATCCTTCTCTACCAACGCCTGTTCGCAACTCTACTCTCATCCTACTCGGCCCTTGCTTCAGTATGAAAACATGGAGCCCATCATGTGTTTACATGTACAGTTGCTCTTAACTCAAACTTTATTTCCAGATTTTGCTTAACCTCCAGTTCCAGTGCATTGACTCCTGCTTGTTGTCCTCCATGTGGGTTTCACTGCTCGCTTTCACTGCTCAGTTTGCAGGACTCTCCTTTGACCTGTTAAGAATGAAATTCACCTGAAGATGCAAATTACATCTTCTTGTCCCTGCTAGGCTCCTAGGGAAAGTAAAAATAATTGTGTCTCTTCCCACTGTTAACACTGTAGTCCCTACATCCAATAATCTTTTGGGAAATTTAACTTTTAAAACGCTGGGTCTCCATACATTAGCTCTCCTTGGTAGCCAAGAGGTCCATCAACAAATTGCAGTGAAAGTGAAGAGATAGGAAATGTCTGCACAAGTAACCACTCTCTTAAGAGATTCTGTTCACCAAAGGATGAATAAAATCTTGTTTAACCATCATTGAAAGACTTTTTGGTAGACAGCCAACCCTGGCTGATCTCTTTAGTATAGAAAGTAGTATAGAAATGTTCCTTCTAGCATTAATTCGTATCAACTTCTGATGCCAATCTCCTATACATCAAAGAGAAATGCTCATTTACTGGACCATTTTGCATTTTAAATAATTTAAGCCTGTAGCACATTCCCCTACTTTTAGCAGCAGCAGCCTCTTCCCTTAGTCCAGCTAAAACAGCAGCTGTATTGGTTGGTGTTTCATACACATGTGCAGCCTGGTCCCATAGCGCTGAAATGGAGATACTCCCTCGTTTTCATATAGAGCTTATGGGGTTATGGCCAGGCAGTGCCTTGTTGCCAGGCTTGTATTCAAGTCCTCCACTGATACATGTGAGGGAAGTTTCTCCCTGTAATCCACTGCCAGTCCCCAAAGGTAAATATATATAAGTAGTCTTTTTCTTACACCGAGGACAGACTCAGCCTAAGGTGGAGTCTCTGCCTTATGGAAATAAAAAGCAGTCTCCCGCCTAGGCACTGATTAGTGAAAGTTGTTCTTATGCAAATCCAAATGGGACTTGCATAAGGCAGTCCAACGGGACAGTGTGAAAATGCTTAAAATGAGGCCTCATCTAGGCCAATATATTACAAACCTGTTAGTCTGTATCTATGAAATTCATTGTTTCCGTGCAAAGTGGAGCTTACAGTTTCCAAAGCCAGATTGCTACCTACTTGTATCTCAGCCTGTGGTCCATGTCATCTACCTAAATTTTAATTCTCTTCCCCTTGTTTTCCAAGTATTATCCCGTACTACACAGCAAAGTCTTTATTACTTTATGTTACACACCACACTCCATGTGTTTATATCTCATAGCTTCTCAAGCTGGATGTGTCTAAGTGTAACCTTTTGCCTAGAGGTAAGAGCAAGAGGTTTTTAGCATTTGGCACAAGGCTTTTCATTTCTAGCATAATGAGTAGTTATTTGCTACAACTGGGCGTTGAGGCCTCTACAGAAATTGATAGCCTCATCCCTGACTCTAAGGGCTTACAAATTAAATGCAGTATCCAGGCAACCCCCTTTCAGTCAAGTTGTTCTTGCTTGAAGTCAGATGGAAAAGAAGTGAATGTGAGGACCAGGGCTATGCCCCATCTCTCTTCAACCAGAATGACCCCTCTTGCGTGCCAGGGAGTGATGCTGCTGACTGGTGATTGCTTTCAGTTACATATCTGCTTCTAGAATAACACCACATTAAAAAAAACCCAAAAAAACAGAGAGAAAAAACAGTAGCTGTTTATCCTGCCTAAGCTTGTGTAACAGGTTTTCATATGATGATTTTAATGTTTAATGTCTTTTTTTTATTGAACTGTTTCAGTATCTAGAAAAAGATTTTTCTCTTACTCAGCTTCATTAGTTATAGGAAATCACTGGATTAAAGTAGAGAGCAGATTAGCAAAAATAAACTGTAGGATGTCTTGGGCATATGGTGCTTTGTATGAATGGGTTTTAACTACTTATCTGCGTATAACAAAGAATAGATGGATTTATCTTAGTGTGCGATAATTATAACATGCAGTAGCTGCGTAGCTGAACAGGCAGAAACCACAAAGCCAGGGAGGGCTTTTGGTTCAGATTTGTATGTGGGGTGTGTGCTGGTCCCTAAGCTCACATCGTGTTTTCTGCCAGCTCACAGCAGGGCACGAGACTGGACTTAGCTAATTAACAGGATGCCTCTCCCTCCTTTCCCTTCCTCTTTGCTGGGCTCATGGTTTGCAGTGCTGGGTTAGTGTGGGTTACAAAGACTGGGGTTTAGCCCGTCTGACATGGGAGCAGACACAGGTCCAGGGACACTGTTCCATCACTGCTCCATGGACCGAGGAGGAGGGCAGCCCATGTTGCCAGCTGTGGGCAACCCATGGCAGCCCAAGCTTTACCTCAACTGGAAATATGTCCCCCACAGAACAAATATAAACAGAAGTAATAAATGAAAGAGGCCACAATATTGGGGTGATTTGATGAGTACTGGCCTTCAGGCTCTGGGCACAACCAGAGCAACACAGCCTGCTTTGAATTCAAATTCTGCAGTTCCCAGCTTTCTGCTTTTTTGTTTGGTTGGTTGGTTTTGGGGTTTTTTCATTAGTTGGTTTGTTTGGGGGTTTGTGGGGGGAGGGGTTGTGGGGGTTTTTTTGGTTTTTTTTTTTTGTTTTTTGGTTTTGATTTTTTTTTCTGATACCTTTTGATCACTTCTGATACCTCAACCTGAAAGGTGTCAAATTTATGCCGTTTCTAAATAGGCCCAGCTCACACTGGTTGGAAACCAATCCTGACACACTAGTAAACATTGGTAACATCCTGATGGTGCTCTACCTCTCCCTTCTCAGGAAAACTGTGCTTTTCCATTTGGGAAATGAGAAGTTTCTCAGTGATGCAGTGATGATGACATCATTTCCATGTCTTAAAAATACTTGCTTATAAAGGGATATAAAGATTTGCAAAACCAATCAAATCTGGTTTATGAAGTAAATTCAAAATTTCCTGGAGAATTATCTGGTCTTCACCTGGTCACCTCAGTATGTTTGCTTGCATGGATTAACAAATAATGTTATACCACATAGCTTAAACATGCATGCCCTTGCCTATTTTTTTGGGGGTTGCTTTCCTCCGAGGTTTCCACAATGTGTTTCACATAGACTATGAGTAAGATTCTTGGATTTCTGCCCTGGTTTAATCAAACATGAATCACTGACCCATGCAAAAAGAAAGTTTAGCCAAAAATTGTGGTGGTCCATAGAAGAAAAGGGGGGGAATGTTCCCCCCTCTGTGAAGTTTTAACTAATTGTATTCTTTGTTTTGGTGGGAAATCTTGGGCATTAAAAGATTCACTGACAAGGACCTGATCATATTGTTCTTTTAAGAGATATTATGAAAAATTAAATCCCCAGCTATTCAGGAGAATCGTCTTTCTCTCTCCTAATTTAACAGGTTGGCAGGTTCATGGTGAAACCTGCCAAACTTGCAGGCTTTGTATTTAGCTTATCAATAACATAGCATTGCTTCTGTTGCAGAGTTCCCTGAAGAGGAGAGGCAGCAGAGAAATCCACAAAGAAAAAAAGACATTTACCCAGGTATGGTTTCCATGAGCATGCAACTTTGAGCAAAATCACGTGATACAACCCAAAGTATATTTATATAGGTTTTGACAGGGCCTTCAGGTGTATTAACTTGAGCGCAATTAGGCCTTAATCTACTGAGACCTCCCAGAGATAATGTAGAAGCAATTTAGGACAAAAGTGCAGTCTCTAAACTGTGCAGCTTCTCTGGCTCATTGTGCTTGTATCCATCGATTCAGGCTGCGGGTTTTCTACAAGAAGAGCAAATCACCTTGCCTCACAAAATAATTGGATCGCAGCTTAGGGACTAACTAAATTTATACACTGTGCCAAAGACTTTGTGCTAATGAGTGTTGTGGCAGGAATGCAGTTCACACACTGAAACGACACCTCACGAGCTCTGGTGTCACAGCCCAGGGTTTGATCTCCCTGATGTGGCTGAACTTGTGCTCCCTAAAGCTGAGGTACCACAGACAGCCTAAGCTGCCCACTCAGCCTCTCCTTGGACGTGGGGTTTATCAGAATATCACTGGTCAGTCCTTCTCAGGAAAGCAGTCTGCCTGGTTTCCTCTGCTTTTTGTGCTGACTGTAGGAGTTAAAGCTTTTCCCAGCACCCGCACAGTTACTGTTTATAGCCAGAGAGATGGGGATAGTATTTCACCTCCCCAGGAAAGGAGCCAGGAAATACATTGTGCCTTCATTAGAGAAGGGATGTGCTTCCCCTGCTGCCCCCTTGGCAGGCTCAGTGTACACAGCCGAGACCTATGGGCTGTCTGGTCTTAAAATCCATTGATTTGTAATAGAAACCGTAATAAATCACTACAATATGTTGAACTTGAGGGGTTAGGGTGGGCAGCTGAGTGGGCATACTGGGGGACTGGCCAATGGCCAGCACACTTCAGCCTGCTTTTCCAGGACACAGCAGACTGAGTGTCCTCGCCAAGAAGACACAAGCATGGCTTAATCATACCTTAAAATGGGGCACCGGCTATAGAGAACTATTTAAGTCGTCAGTCAGGTCAGAGTTTGTTTTTCTGCAAGTATGTAAACTACAAGGATGAAATACATGCACATGCCCACACACATGCAAATTACAGATGAAGCTACATGAAGGCACGATTGTGACCGTAGGGCTTTGTGGGCAGCATTGCCCTTCCTTTCCTCATTCCTGGAAATACAGAGCTGTGCAAAGAGAAGGGATTCTTGTGCTTGCTTCCTCTACCCACATCCAGGCATTAAGAGCAGTTACAGCTTGCTTTGGAAAGCCTTAAAAAGGACTTCACAAAATGAGAAACCAAGTGTGAGCTCAGCGCCACTCACATCAAAAGGAAGTGACCCCAGAAGCCACACGGGGAGAAAACCTTTTACCCTCTACACACAAGTCATAACTCTTGCAAGCAAAGGACTTCGGGTTGGAAATGAAAACCATTGCATCAGCACTCTGCAAGGTGGCCATTCAGTTTTCTCCACCAATTCTTTAGGGTAGAAAAGACCAAGAAATAACCTTATACACCAACATAGCCCAGCATGTATGAACATGTCCTGGCTTTCTCCCTGCTCTAGGATATTACCCACAGCTGTCTCCAAACCCAAGCATCTATTCAAAGGTATTTGCTGGTTGAGATCAGAGTGCATCACATCAAATGCTTGACCTGGTCAAACAGCTGCCAGGTTCTGGGCAGGGCCCAAAAGGGTTGGTACAGACAGGGCCCAGTACATTCAAAATGCTGCTCTTCATGGACAGATATCCTAAATATCTAGAATGAACACCCATTATATGCTTTGTGACTGAGAAGGCCTCAAACTTAAATCCTGTGCATCTACGTGCTTACAGATATGTATAGCATGTGTCAAGACTGGTGTTTTTACTTACTGAGAGCTTGTCATGAAAATAAACTGGAACTTCACACCCACCACAGGGCACCCCAAGTAAATAATACCCATGAGGTTGATTGTCTTGAAGTTGTGTAAAAGCAGAATTCATAGTAGTACTCTGCCACCTCTAGCAGTATTGAAGAAAAAAGTTTTTATTCAGCAGAATTGCAAAACGGAGCTTCTTGGAAAATACCAGGCACCAGGCAAAACACAAAGAAAAGTGGTTCTCCAGCGCAAGGTAGGAGTGCTGGCACTCAGCCAGATGCTTGGGTGCTGGTTGTACTGCCTTGTCGTCACACTTGCAACCCCAAAAATGCTTACCAGTCTTCTGCCTGGCAATTCTCTTGAGCTGGTGGTGGTGGTAGAGGAGGTGGTGTTGGCCTCTATCTAGCTTTGTGTCTTCCTGCCAGAAAAGAAATATTGTATTGGGGAATTTTTGATCAGCTCTTCATTGTCATCGCATCTCTCACACATTATGCATTTACGTTGCATAATTAAGGTAATTTATTTCCTATACATTTCATTTCTTTATCTCCACATCCGACATTTGTCTAATTAGACAGCAGACTCTGTAGGGAAGGATCTGGGTTTTTTTCCTTCTCCTTTTTTTACCCATTAACATCCTTCTGAAGTGCCATGCAGAGCCACAGTGCAATTGCATGCAAATTACCACCATCGGTAATCATTAACTCCCATTTATCCTTAATGATCTCTCAAAGTCCATGACGAGCACCGTGACTATCACATCTTTGCACTGCTGTTCCTTCTTTTCTTTCTATATGATTTGCCCTGTGTACACATTTTAGGAAAGCATCCACATACTGGATATTTAATACAGTCAGGAGGCCATTGCCCATATTCAGCCCCTGGGATTTGAGCCTCTTGTTATTCCAAAACCATGGAAAGGCTAGTCTCCCTGGTGGGTTTTTTTTTTTTTTTCCCTCTCCTGTCCTTTTATTCACGATTTAACTAATAATGAGCTATTCTTGATTTCAGTGATTTGGCCTCTCTTTATTTTGCCTCATATGTCAAAAGTCTGCTTGCCTGTGTGGGTGTCTCACCCTCTCGCTGTTTCTACTTGGTTTCAACTGATCAAGAAATTGGTGATATTTCTGTACACAAAGTTTCAGAGGGACAGATGCATGAAGGTTGGAGTCCTACCCTTCTGGCATGTTTAGATCTGGCTGATAAATCTCTCCTGACCATTCTTTTCCTTTGGAAAAAATGCTGTCAGGGGTATGGGATGTTCCCTGGCAGGGAAGCGAGGAAGATCTAGAGCTTTCTCACCTTTCCAGATGGGATCCATATTTAGTAGGCGAGATTAACATCCATCAGCTCTGTTGTTTTGTATGAGGCTTGTGTTTGCTTGATGAAAAAGATCTTGCTTGTTTCAGCTCTTGAAAAAAAAAAAAAAAAAAAAAAAAAAAAAAAACCAACCTTGAAAATTTGATCCTTTTTTAAAGAAAAAAAGTTGCTAAGACAAAACCTGGCAATAAAGTAATGCCATTAAAGAAGTTAAAAGAGGTTTTTGTCCTGCAATAATAACACACTAACTCCACAGATGCATTGAGTCATGCAGTGATGCTGAGCAAAAACATTGGGGCCCTGACCCTAAACCCATCGAAGCCTTTCCCTTTTCTTCAAAAGCTTCAAAACTCTGATTGTGTTGTCCTGAGTGCTGTTATTTGAACTGTCTGAAAGGCACTGGGTGTCTGGCTGGAGGTGCCTCTGACCCCACGGTGGGAGCGAGCCCCCGGTGCTCCCAGGCAGAGGGATGGGGCTGCCCCTTCCCTCGGGCATGGCTCCAGCTGCCTGCAGCCGGGGAGGGGCAAGGCACCGGCTACTGCCACTGACAGCTGGGCTCTTGAAGCCAAAGGCAGACAAGAAGTTGGGTAAAGAATGCAGGATTACAAAGACAGAATAAAGAAAATGTCAGACCAGCTATTAACAGATAAATAAATGAATAACCAGAAGTAATCATCCCAGCTGTGGCCTCTGATGTGCAGCACTGGTCTGGCTGTAACTTTCCTTGTGTTCTTTGTATTTCCCTAAAAGCAAAACCTAGAGCTTTAGGGATAAAATGATTCACAGGAAAAACAGAAGTAATGTGTTGTGCAGCCCTGGACTAAGATGATGCTTTAATCATTCAGCTTTATCTAGCCAGAGCAACCAAAATTCAGAATGACTCCAGCAGAGGCTGCAGAGTATTTTGCCAGGTTTTTATTTGATTCTTAATTTGCACTTAAGAGTTATAAAGACAAAAGCAATTTATTAATATATGTGTGAAAAAGAGAAATGTGTATGCAAGGAGGAAATAGAGAGGATAGAAAGTCCATCTTCTAGAGGCTCTGCTTCTAATCAGTCATAAGTACCTTGCTTGAATTAACTTAAAACTTATATTTCTGACGCCAGAAACATTGTTGTTGTTTGGCTCTTGGTTATCAATGAAAACCACATATTAACAGAAAGTTTGACTATTTTTTACCTCTATCATGTTATTAACATGTAGGTTGACTTTTTTCCTATTTAGCATTTTAAAGTCACAAACTGCAGCAGGCAACATCAATCAGAAAAGCTGACTGGATTCAGAAGTATACAACCGATCACTTTTTTGTCTGTTTGATTTTTAACAGCTGAAATTAAGTCATAATTAGTATTTATGTAAATAGAATGTGGCAAAATTAATCTAGGTAACATAGAAGGCCAGTGTGCTAGGATGTGTGCTACAGAAATTAATCCATCTCCTCAGATTGCTGAACCGTAATTAGTTTTGTAATTTTTATATTTTTTTAATAGCCTGATCTGGGTGAACAATTAAAGTTAGTCATGTTTTCCTCTGAATTTGGTTTCCATTATTAGGAATTACAACAAAATGGTGCTTGTGAAGGATAAGAGTGTTCCAGAGACCGAAATGAAGTTTCCATATATAATTGCACATATGTCCACATGGCCTACCAACAGCGATAAAATCTGCTGTCTCAGGAGATCACCTTTCAAAGCCTGCCTTCCATTATACTGCTAATGCTGATAAATGTGTCTCTTTTGAGGCCGAGTGCCTGTATCTCCATGACAATTCATGAAAGTGATTCATGCAAAAAAATTGTTCATCGGCTTAGAATTTACTTAACCTTGTCTCTTATTTCAGCACAATACACACTGGAGTTTTCATCTGAGATGAGATGCGGTGCTGTTTAATGCCCAACACACACAAAAACCCCCAAACAGTCATTCAATACCCTGGTACTTCCTGAAAAATGCAGGTTTTCACATGGGATGGATTTGGATGTAAACACAGTTTAATGAATTTTTCTCCCCTTTTTCACATGTTTTCACCAATCTCCCTTGTGAATAGTTGTTCATCCCATAAACAGAGATCTCAATCTGCTCTGTCCTAATAATAACAGCAGTAGAGAAAACAGTGTGTTTCCTATTTGGAAAGCAAGTTAGGAACTTGGTCTATTTCACAACATTATATCACAGTAATTAAAGTCTTCACTTTTCAAGGTAATCATGCAGGTCAGCACACCTTTGTTGTGCTTTCTAGCTGGAGGAGCCTAAAATTTGAGATGATGGTGAGCAAATTCGTCTGAGTAGTCTTTGCTTTGTGATGCTTGAAGGGAACAAGCGTGTCATTAAAGTAAATGGAACAAAAAGCAAATGGAACAAAAAGTGCCAGCAAATCATGGAACCTTTTCATTTGAATCATTATTTTCCACAAAGTTTGCTCAGCATTTGAGAAAAAACATTCTGCTGGCACTCTTGCATCACTGAACACTTGCACAGGCACACTTTTTTTTTTTTCCTTCCTCTTTAATTCTGGTCAAGCTGCTTTGCCAATTTAACCAAGACCAAGCCATGAAATGTGTCAGCTGTGTGGTTTGCGCAGCTCTGTCTGTGAATCGTTTGCATACTCAACAGATACAGCTCAGAGGATGGGGAGGTGGAGATTTTGGAAAACAAACTGCTGGTTGTGCTTCTATTGTAACATAATCTTGGGGTGGGGGGTGATTGTTCTTGGCAGGAGGACAGCGCTGATTTGAAGTGCCAGCTCCAGTTTGCCAAAGAGGAGGCAGCGCTGATGCGTAAGAAGATGG